>NW_027132773.1:10422500-15222500 GCF_026122565.2 Emydura macquarii macquarii
TAAACAAATATCATGTGGATAAACCACACCAGGTTACATCATTTCTTCTAATGTATTTATTGGAGGACACCTCTCCTTCTAAACAGCTTGCAAACAGAGAGTCAATTTTGTAGCCTCTTCTGTTCCTCTGTGATACTATCATCCATTTTTGCAAATTAGATGTTTTACTTCAACTTGTGCAAGATGAAATTCATTTCAAATGCCATTTCACTCACTTTTACCTTTTCCTTTTTGCCAATGCCTCTATGTAATTTTGTATTTTTGTAAGCTTGTACATAAAGCTAACATATTAATCATGTAGCCACACTGCAATGGAATCCTATATGGAAATTGTTTTTAAAATTATGAAATATAAAATTCACCTGTAATCTGGAATTTAAAAGTTATTAAAACAGCATGGAAGGTACATGTTTCACACTGTATTAGAAGAATCACAAAATTACTCACCTGCGACCACATTCTGAATATTTACCAATATTTTTTAATATTAAGGCAGCTGTTAATCGGATGTGTTTAGTTATTGGTCCCTCTTTTTCATCCTAAAAAAGAAAGAAAACCATATTAAAAACACATCAGTCAACCATTAATTTCAAATACACAATCTAAATGCTCCTTACTGTGAAATCTCTGAAGACAAGATTTCTTGATCCCCTTCTCAGTGCCATGAGGGCAGCACTAGGATGATTTACAATAGCCTTCTGTGCTCTAGGAGTAGAGGTACTACCTCCTGCAGTTGGCTGCCTAAATTGATAAAGAAAAGATATAGGTATTTATTAAGACAGTTACTCTTGATAGATTTTATTTTAGCCTCTTTGGAGCTGACAGGTAAAGGGGTTTTCATGCTCAACACTCATGTAATTTGTCTTTTGGTTCAATATAGAAAAACCCTGGCAAGTGCCACAGGATTAGTAAAGTGAACATGAGAAAACGCATCTCTCTCAGAGAACCATCGCATTTCACAGCTAGCATATGTAAAGGAAAAGTAATTTTCTAACTGACACTGGTACAGGCTAGCTTTCTGATGACTGTTTGAAGGATTGCGTTATATTAGCTACGATTTAAAATGAATGTGGATGGCGGCTATCCAAATGCCATCTAAGACAATAAAGTCTTTGTCCAGCACAGCTCAGTTACCCCATCTAGTCCACCTCTCGAAGGAGAGGCAGGTGCTGGAATGGAACCCACAGGTGAGTATGTGGGGAGAAGATGTGGGAACAGCATAGGGATTAGCATGAAGTCATTGGGGATATTTTTCTGAGGTGGGAATAGATAAGAAGGGTTTGGGGGGACAGAGCTGGAAGCCTCTCTGTTTTTCCACTGCACAGCTCAGACCCCCCTCCTTTCCATCCCACGGTTCCCTGCACTGCTACAACATCCCCCTCAACATCTCTCCTCACTGCTCTGACCCCTCATGTTCCTCACCACTACTGTTCACACTCCCCTACCCCACAACTCAGTCACGCTCCAACATTTCCTCCATTGCTCTAAGCATCTGCATACTCCCTGCCCCCTGCTGCCCCGGAGCCCCCACATGCACACCAGCTCCACACTCCTCCTTGTCATTCCATGGGCAGTGGAAAGCTTGGAGGGGAAATGGGGAGGTGGAAAGGTGTATGTGTGTAGGGGGGATGGGGGAATGGAGGAGCACATGTGTCAGCTGGAGGCAAGAAGGGGCATGACAAATGGGGATGCAGAATCCCTCCCCAAATCTGGGCCTAGTCAGTGTATGGAGAAGTGTCTCTACACATTCATCTGCAGCACAAGAGGCTCAGAGAGGTGTGAAATGGTCCGTTCACCTCAATAAAATATTCTCATGTGAATAAGAACACCCACAGAGATGCAAACAGCCCAAAGCAATAGGTCTGTGAGGTGTGAACCACTCCATTCAACTCAGTGGGATTTTCCACCCCCATCCCCAAGGTCTCAGTGCTTCTGGTGGGCCTGTGCAATACATTGAGTATGCCCATTCTGCGCACCGCACAAAGTCTCAGTGTGCTTGATGCATGCTCCGAGAATGCCTGTTCTCAGCTCCCAACTATGATCTCAGTGCTGTGAACTGTGCCATGCACCTAACATGTCCATTCTCAATTCCTCATTCCAATCTCTGCATTATATGCCTGTGCCATACATTGAACATGCTCATTCCCATCTAGTCTCAGCACTGTGGGGCATGGCTTAAAGTAGGAGAAAAGACGGGGGGGTATGGATGTGGGGAGGTTTGTGGGGGCACAGCTAAAGCCCACTACACCCTCACTGCACAGCTCAGGCCCCTCCTTTCCTGCTCACACTCTTCTGCACTGTTCTGACCTCTTTCTTTCCTCTAGAAGCATCAGCATCAAAGGAAGGATAAACCTGGGGAAGGTGAAGATTTCTAGGTTCCTGCCCTGGTTGGAGAGCAGCGGAGGAAAGGGGAGGCCTAGATCCCCCTCTCTTAGCCTTAGGAGGAACTATGAGGGACAGAGGGTGCTTGTAGGGGACCAGAGAGGGCACAGATGGCTCCACTTCCCACTAAGTACATCACTGGAGGGGAAGGAGCCCAACTTTCCCCCTCCCCGCACCTTTAGTCCTGCTCATTCAGCACTTCTGAGCTTCCAGATAGCATAGGTCTCTTTGAAGACAATCCCTTATTCATTAAACAATTGCTTTTTTGAAACCCAGTTCTCTGTCAAAGCTCTAGTTATCAAAATGAGTTTTTAAAGGTGTTTGAATGATTTCTTCAGTAATGTGGGTCATTATCTCAGGGTGTGCTGGCCCCCCTGTAGCTGTGCCAGAGAACAGTCCGAAAGCAAAGGGGCTGAGGCCCTAACCCTGTACTCTTCCAACATCCACATCTCTTACACAGCTTCAACACATACACACCCACATTCCTCCTTCACTGATCTGACCCCCAATATTCCCTTGCTGTGGATCAAAAAAAATTATAAGAATCTGAAAATGTCTGAGCAGCTCATGTTAGGGGGGCTGTGTATCAGGATGCCTGGGATTAAATGACATGGTTTCCTTTGTTCACACTCAGTCTCATGGTTCATGATAATTTCATTATCCTAACTGCTTCCTAGAGTAGTTTATATTTCCTCTGTTTAATTAATGCTATTTTCTTTGACAAGTCAGAAGTAAAAGCTGTCTGTCTATAAATTTGAGCTTTTTAAAATTATTGCTCCTAACTCAGCCATTTTGGCTGAGTTCCAAAATACCCCCCTACAGAATGCAGGCAGAGAGCAAGGAACATGCAAAGCAAACATTCTCTGAAAGCTGCAAGGATAAGGCTTGAACTCAGTGCATCACGGGTGCTGTATAGGTTCCATGACCACAGTACATCTCTTTGAGCCATCCAATTACTGTGACAACAGACTTCCTGGAAATCTTCTGACTGTTAAAGCCCTAATCTTGCCGCACATGTGCACCTCATTCTCTTTGTCTTAAGCAACTGACACACTCAACGACAATCCTGAAGGTCATGGGGTTTGAGTCTTGATCAATCTCATGCTCAGGTGTGCATAAAAAATTCTTAGAGGAACCAGATGATTTTGTAAAATGCTGGTGTTTAGGTGACTTTAAAAACCCCAAATTTGGACCATTATCCCTACCCCAAACTCTCATGAGGCATAGCAAATTGTGAAACAATCCAATTCAGTATGTGGATTTTAGAGCATTTAGAATTGTAGTTTTTTAAACAGTAAGTGACTCTCAATCTTCGTTATATTAGAGCTGCTGATCCACTATAATAAAAAAATAATGCTGACTGGCTGGGAGATAATCTGGAGAATATGGTGAGGATTGTGTTAGTCTCCATTACTGAAGATGGCTGCTTATCTTTAATCAATGACTCTTGAGGTTTAGGGCATGGGAGCCTCAATTGCTCTTGGAACCCCAGATTTACAGTTTTTTCACTTGTACTTTACATGACCACTGTGACTTTTCTCTCAGTCATAATTACTCATTTCTCTTGCCTATTTTATAACAGCATCACTCCAAGTGTGATTTTATGACCTCCATATTGGATTACTATACTATGCTCTATCCAATTATAAATATACAACATTTTTCCACTGATTCTACTTTATTTTCTCTATCAGTTATCAGGCTCACGTCTCTTACTTATTGGAAGGTTTCTGATTTCCTGTTTGTCCATGTTCATCTTGTTTTAATCCTGCAAGCAGAGCATCTCTGGAGCAGTGCTTATCCTGTTTGAGAAAAGGAAAAAATGTACCTGAAGACTTTTCAATGAAATTCCACATTTTACTTTAAAAAGAATAAAGAGAAAATCTGTACCTGTAAGTGGGTAATGAAGGAAAACCTCTGCCGCTGGAAAGGTTCACAACCCTCCCATAAGCACTGCCCTGGATAGACATCTTTTCCTCCATGTTCAGTTGCTGCATGATAAAAAACTTGTGATGGTGTTTGAAACCACCTAAAAAGTATAAAAGTAAAAGATGTTGTAATTGCTTTTGTTTGGTTAATGTTAAAGCAGAAATACTACCTTTGATCCAATGCTGGCTAACACTTTTGTTCTTATGAACAGACATATGCGTTACATATTGAAAAGGCAAGACAATTTCCAGCAGAATGTGTATATGTCCATTACCCCTAAATACCAAGAAAGGACAATTAGATCTGGCTAAATCCAATTATTTAAAATGTTAAGGATCTATTTTCTTATTGATGCATTGATCCCATTGGCTTTAACGTGGACTACTTGTTTAAACTCTGTATATCCAAACAGACTAGTGTACTAAGTTGTCAAGCATCTTGTGTTACAGATGTAATTGTCTTTCAGATATTTTCCTTCCTGGATTCTTTCTGACCAGCCAGCACTTGTACTGAGAACATTCAAAATGTGACTGGTAAGCAGAGATAGGAAATCATTGATCCTGTGTAATGTAAAGATGTCTGTTAACAATGATAGAACAATAGGTCAGGGTAAAACCTGGTTTTCAGTAACTCTCCTGTTAAAACTTGCTTCTCTGAAACTTGGTTTAGAAGTTCTCAACATAGGATCAATTTTGTTTGTTTTGTTAAAACAACTATAAAAAAATCTTTTGACTATTTTAAATTATAGGTTTGAAAATAGATATTGTCCTGCATGTACATTAAACTGACTTTAAATAATAAACAGTAAACAACTGTTGCTCACATAAATCTGTTTATAAGCTTTTCAATATTCCAGTATGCAGATCTGCAATCTTGTCAAGCTAACTTATTGCAGTCAATTACAATATTTTAAAGCTTTGCCTACTGATTCAAATTAGTCTGCGCTCAAATAACTGGACACCACCTGGATTTATCATGCAGATTTATTTAAACATGAATTATTACGTATGTTTATCATCAATGAAGATTAATGTAGATTTTAAAATGGAACTAAAATATATACATATGACCCAAAATTGCAAAGATTTAAGTAATTGTTTAACTTTAGGCATGTGAGTAGTGCCAGAGTATAAAATGATTAAATAGTAAAGACTCTCATTCAAGGTATGAAGTTATAAGGACTGGGGCATTTTTAGGATAAAAGAATCTTTGAGGCCTGTTAGTTCTCATTCAGTGCCATGAGATTTTTTTTTCCTTAGTCTTATTTTTTAAGAGTCTTTACTCTGAATAAGTTTATACATAAAAAACAAAATGAAATTAAGAAAAATATATTCAGACAGTATTACTGATCTGAACACAAAAAGGAGGACATTTGGTGGTATGATAGAAACTACAATTTTTAACTCATCTTTGTATCACAGAAAGCTCAAAACAGACTTGTAACATAACTATTACTTATACTTAACTGGATCCTTTTAAACCTTTTTATAAGAGGGGAAAAAATTAAGACTTGGGCAATACAA
Source organism: Emydura macquarii macquarii (assembly GCF_026122565.2). Taxonomy (NCBI): domain Eukaryota; kingdom Metazoa; phylum Chordata; order Testudines; family Chelidae; genus Emydura; species Emydura macquarii. The sequence goes on from NW_027132773.1 coordinate 10,428,335, forward strand.
CCGATTTGAGATGCCACTACTTACCACAGGGGGGCATTTTACATTTTATCTGCAGGAATTTACATGACTTAGAAAAAATAAGCTGTTAAAAACATAGGTTATAAAAACAATTCAGATAATATAAATATTTAAAAATATTCACTGAATTATCAAACTAAAAATAAGCCTTATTCTGTGATTACAGGAAATATGCTTTACAGAAAGAGTGACTGATTCACTGCTGTTTTGGAACAGCAAGCTTTACATTAAAATAACGTTGGACTAGCTTACCATAAGGGATTACAAAGAGTAAGTACCACGTAGGGATTGTGCTCCTTTTTACCAAAAAAATCTTGATGATAATGATGATTTGTATTGTGGTAGTACCTAAAGGCTCCAATCAGGGACTGGAGGCCTCATTGTACTATATGTTGTCCATAAAACAGAGATTTTTCCTGACTCAAATAAATTAATCTAATATAGCCACAGCAGAAGACTATGTACTGAGCACTGAAAAATGTCTTAAATGACAATTTAACAACAAAAACTGGCTGCAAAGGAGAAATGAGCCTTTAAAGAATGAACTAAGGGACACTTTGGGGATACTTTAAAGTGGTTGTTTAAGATGGGGACGCTTATTGTGTAGGTTTCACTGAGGTTCAGTTTTTATTTCTTCTGTAAGATTAAAAACTAATGTTTAGCAGTTTAACTGCCTTTCTAAAATGCAATACAAAGCTAGAATTGTTTTTAATCTTAGGTATATTGTATTAACATATACAATATGGCAAATAAATGGTGCTATTTGCACTGCTATAATTAAAGGTATCCCATTATTTGCACTATAATGTCTAGTATGGTATAATCTGAGTTTTAGAACACTGGAAATGTTCTCTCAGGTGAATACATAGGCATGGCATATCATACAATTAGTTCAGCCTGGGAGTTATTTTTTGAGAGAGAAGGAGGGGGCGGGGAAAGAGATTTCATGTAACACAGGGGAACCCATTTATAGTGCACTCTGTTATGGCAAAATTCCACCTCTTATTAACTAGGGTGACCATACATCTTGTTTTGGCTATTGTTAACTGTTGTGAAAATTCCAAATTTCTACAATGCATTTACATGAACTTTCATTCTCATATTGCAAAGCTTCCCTTTCCTTATAAAAGGCCAAATTCTCATACCCTTTATACGTGCTGAAAAGTACCTTACTCCTGCAGTGGTCTTTAAAATCAATGGAGTTATTTGTAAAGTGTTACTCAATATGAGTAAAGGTAAATTGTCTAGAATAGATAAAGCATGTTTTATTTAATCATGTTAGCTAACATATTTTAACCGCCATATTTTAAAATTGCAGTGCAGACAGGGAAAGTTGTATTTTAATACAGGTCAGCTAGTTGAGATGAACTATCACATCAAACAGATTTTAAAATCAGTAGTACAATGTTAGCTAACATGCTTTAAAAAACAAAATGTAATCTAGGACAGACGTACCTAAGAGCATCAGAATCTGCCCAAATTAAATTCCTGAATCTCACAGAGAGACTGAATGTAGCTACTCTCTGAAGGGGGTTGAAGCAAAAGATTCACTAGGGACTACAGATGAACCGCAGCCTAGCTTCCTTGCACTCATCTCAATATCTGTAAATTCATGGTCACTAGATTGGCTGATGTTGGATTCAGTGACTTCAGTGACCCACTGTTCAACCCAGTACTCCCCTCTACACTGACATATTTGTAAATAGTATTTAGGCCCAACTCTACAGCTTGTATTTTCCCCATGCAGGTACCAGAGAGAGAATTTATTTCAATCAGAGAAATTTTTCTCAATAACAAACTGGGTTCCCTGTGCTAACCTCCTGGAATGCAGCAATTATCTTCTTGATAGGAGTTAAATTTCACATTCCAAAGGGATTATCATCTTTCCCCTCTCACTCTACTCTTCCTGAGAGAAAGGGAGAAGAAGAAACTTTGCCACTACACTGAGAAGGGGGAGATAAAGAAGTAATTTCTGGTTCCACGACTTGCCGGCTCATAGTAGGGTGTGACAATATAGACAGGGCCCAAGCAGAATTTTTTCAGGCCCAGTACAAACTTGTAACACGGGTCCCCTCCCACACACATATCCATGGGGGTTGGGCTCCCCAGGGTCTCTGGACCCCGGTAAAGTATACCCTTCTCCTCCCATGTGGGGCCCTGAATACAGACTTTGAAGCCTGGTCTACACTTACCTGGAAATTCGGCGGCAGTAGATGGGAGTTATGCAAGTTTCGCAGAGTAGCTTGTGTAACTCCTGTCAACGGCTGTACTTCTGTTCTGCATGGTGTCCTCACTGCACTGGGCCACTTGAGAAGGTCATTTTACTAAGTCGACTTCCTGATTGATTGAGCGGGTCTTCGCTGACCGCTCAATCGATGCAGAAAGATCAATCTGACAGCGGCAACTTTGCCGCTGTCAGTGTAGACATACCCTCAGACTCACTGCCTCACAAGCAGCAGTTTGTTCCCACAATATCAGTGGAATAGAGAAAGCTCCTTCCACCACCATCAAGCTGAAGTGGGAGGCACAGAGGCCCCAGATGCAACTACAACTGCGTCATGGGATCTAATTACAATATGGAAATTCCTTGACATTGCTGAAATGGATTTATCTCTGTACTACAGCCAGAACCTGCTTCATCTGAAGTGCTGATAAGACCTAAAAGGAATCCTGACTGACTTTTTTGTTGAGGATGGGAAACGGAAATTACTTACTGCAACTGGAGTTTCTTCGAAATGTGTGGTCCCTACCTGAATTCCAAATGTGGGTGTGCATGCACGCCATGCACCAGAGCCAGAACTGTTCATAGCAGTGTTCGTCTACCTGCGTGCATGTCATGCATCGGCCATGCGGTGCGTCTGAGGTCTTATGAGGCTGCGTGGGTTGACACCTCTCCAGGTCCCTCTTACCGACAAGCACTGATCCCATAGCAGAAGGGAAGAAGGGTGGGATTGGAATCCAGATAGGGACCACACATCCCGAAGAACCTCCAGTTACAGTAAGTAACCTCCATTTCTTCTTCAAGTGCTGGTCCCTATGAGGATTCCAAACATGGGTAGTATAGCAAGCATTACTCAGCGTGGAGGTGGGAGCGAGGGCTCCACTAGAAGTGAGAGTCTAGGATTGCATGGCCAACTACCACATCTGCAGTTGTCAATGGGGCTATGGCGTAGTGAACGATGAAAGTGTAGACAGAGGGCCATATGGCCTCTTTACAAATATCTTGCTATGGAACATCTGCAAGGAGGGCGGACATGGTCGCTTGCACTTTTGTGGAGTAAGAAGTGATGCTGGGCGTCAGCAAGGCTTGAGAAAGGGAATAACACTTCTCAATGCAATGAGAGATCCGTTTAAAGAGCCATTGAGAGGAAAGGGTGCAGCTACTGCAACGTTCTGCAGTGACGTCAAAAAGCCTGGGTAAGGTCTGAAAATTGCACATGCACTGGAGGTAGAAAGCCAACACGCGATGGACATCAAGAGAGTTCAGAGTCCATTCTCTCTGTGAGGCATGCAGTTTTGAGTAGAAGGTTGGGAAGTGAATGGATTGGTTGAGATGAAACTGAAAGATTACCTTAGGTAGGAACTTCGGATGGAGTCATAAGTACACCTTGTTTTTATGGAAGACCGTGAAGGGTGGATTAGTCATCATAGCCACCAGCTCGCTAACCTATCAGGCAGGTGTGATTCCCACCAAGAAGATTACCTTCATGGAGAGATGGGTGAGGGAGCAATTAGCTAGAGGTTCGACAGGCTGCTTGGTGAGTGTCAAGAGGATGAGGTTCAGGTTCCGGAGTGGGTTGGGATTTTGGACCTAGGGGAAGGTGTTGAGGAGACCATAGAGGAAATGGGTTGAGGTAGGGTGGCTAGAGACAGAAAACCCATCAACTGGCAGGAGGAAGGCACTAAGGGCTGCTAGATGGACTCGGATGGAAGAGTGGACAAGGCCTGACTGTTGAAGGTGAAGAAGGTAGTTGAGGATAGTGAGGACAAAGACTGGGTTGAGAGGGGTGATAGTGATGGGCCACCCACACAGTGAAGCGATTCCACTTCACCTAGTAACATGCTCTATTGGATCAGTACTATGCAAAAGGACGTCATGTACTAGTGTTGAGGTTGTGTTGTCTACTCATGAGCCCCATCCAAATACCAGGCCATGAGGTGAATTGGTTCTGGATTGGGGTGCTGGAGCTGGCAGTGTTGCTGAGATGTGTAAGGAGACTCTGGAGAGGAGAAAGGTGAATTGATGGGTAAACTGAGAGATGAAGAAGATCGGTGAACCAATACTGGAGAAGACAGAGGAGCGATGACGATGACAACTGCATGGTCTCATGGTATCTTGTGGATGATCTGTGGAAGAAGTGATATGGATGGGAAGGCATACCAAAGGTTGGGTGATCAAGGGAGGAGAAAAGCACTTCCCCGGAGAGCTGTGTCTCAGAGCACATCTGCAGGAAAAAGGAAGGGTTTGCCATTGGTAGGGGTCACAAAGAGATCCCAGTATGTGTGCCCCACTGGTGAAAGATGCATTAGACAGTAGGGTCGTGGAGCTCCCATTCATGGTTGTTGTGGAAGGAGCAATTGAGAGCCTCAGCAAGGGTATTGTCAGTGCTCAGAAGATGGACCATATAGAGTGTTATGTCATGCCTGAGGCACCAGTTCCACAGATAAATGGCTTCCACGCAAAGGGTAGGAGAGTGGGCTCTGCCCTGTTTGTTTATGTAGATGATGGCTGTCATGTTGTCTGAGAAGAGTTACACATGATGGGCTTCAAGGAAGGGTAGAAATACCTGACACGTGAGGTGGACTACATGTAATTCCAGGATGTTGATGTGCATCCTTGTCTTTCTGGGGGACCATAGTCCTTGGGAAGTGTGATCGTCCAGATGAGTACCCATCCATCCTACAAGTGAAGCATCTGTCGTGAGAATGGTACTGGGCACAGGAGGGTTGAAGGGGGTGCCGGCCATGACCTTGGCCAGGTCACACCAAGTGAAGGAAGGTAAAACCGAGTGGGAGGGAGAAGAACCCATTTGTGGAGGTGTTCCACTTGTGGGTTGTAGACAGTACACAGCCATAGCTGAAGACATCAAATGTGCAAGCATGCACGCACGGTGACAGAGATCCAGGCTGTCATATGGCCTAGGAGGGAGACGTGTTGGTCTGGTGATGGAGTTGTGCACTGAGGGAAGTGAGGATTACGAAGCGATCTGTTGGCAGAAAGGCCTGTGCCACAAAAAGGTTCAGTCAAGCTCCTATGAAAATGAGTTCATGGGCAGGTACGAGGGTTGAATTGGCCTTGCTGACATAGGCTTGTGAGGAGGTTTTGTAGGGTATGGATGGTTGTCAGGAGGCATTCCCAGGATGACGCAACTAAGAGTCAGTCATCTAGGTATGGGAACAAGAGTAACGGAAACATCTCATATAGGCTGCCACTACTGCAAAGACTTTTGTGAAGACATGTGGAGTGGTGTCTATTTTGAATGGAAGAACTCAGAACTGATAGTATGAGTGGCCTACTGTGAAGTGAAGGAATTTACGATGGGTGGGATGTATGACCACATGAAAATTGGCATCTTTCGTATAGAGAGTCACGAATCAGGCTCCGGGGTGAAGGCAGAGGAGAATCTGGGGAAGTATAATCATGCAGAATCGGAACTTGCAGATTAATTGGTTTAGGGTCCGGAGGTCTAAAACGGGGTGAAGACTGCCCCCTTTCTTCGGTTTGAGGAAATAGGGGGAGTAAAATTCACATCCATGATATTGATGTGGAATGCATTCTATTGCGCCCTTCTGGAGGAGGGTGTTTGCTTCCTCTCAGAGGAGAGTGTGTTGTTCGGGGAGTAGGGGAGTGAGGGAGAAAGAATAGAAACTCCATGAGGTACCCCGGGTGTATGACGTCTCACACCCAGTGATCGGTGGCAATCTTGCTCCAATTGTAGGCAAATTGGACAAGACAGCTCTCAAAGATGACCGGAGGGACTACAGGGGATGGGGATGGTGGTTCGCGGGTCTTCAGGGAGGAGTCAAAATGGATGCTTGGGTTGGCATTGTGGGAAGGACGAAGAAACAGATGAGGTAGTAGCAGCAGTGTATCAAGGCTGTTGTGAGCGTTGATGGTGCCATAGTTGATCCTGCTAGCGTGAAGGGTCAGGTTGATAAGCAGGGCAGGGAGAGTACCAGGGTCGGAAAGAGGACTGGTACTGGTGGCAGGTACCACCAGTTGCAGGATGTCCAGGAACTCAGGCTCGGGGTCCTGCATGTGCTTCACTGGTAGATTAAAGTCCCTTGCCATGTGTTGGAGCAGGTCCTGGTATTGACCATGGTTGTCCAGGGGAGAAAGGGAGGGCAGAATGAGTGCCTTGTCCAGAGAGCAAGACTATGCTGTGGGGATTGGTGGTTGTGTCAGTTCCGGGGATGCTGGTGGTACCGACAGTGCCAACAGTGCAATATCTCAGGGTTCCTTGTAAACTGAGGGAGGAGCTGTATACACCAGTGAAGGGCTCTAGTGTGGCAGCACTGGTGCCCTGTGGCCCCTGTACCAGTCTCAACAGCACCAATGAGTCCAAGTGTACGGATCCACTGGAGTCAGTGGGCCACGACGGTACCAGAACACATCGGTGGTGGGTCCATATCGCAGTGCAGAGCGCAGGTATTCTTTCTCTGGGCTGTAGGAGCATGCTGGTGAAAAGGTGGACTCCTGCTCTGAAGACCACTCCGAGTTGGAGGATTGGTCCGGAAATGGCGGTGCCGTTGGAACAGCTGGAGCCAGTGCAGAGCAGCTCTGCAAGGATGTGCTTGCTTATTGTTCTGACGGTGTGATGAGGAGCAGCTCGGGGCAGTGGGTTAATAGAAGTGGGTCATTGGCTGGTGATGGAGTGCATACAATGCCTGATGGTCTGGGACGTGGTGGGGAACCAACATACGATAGAAGAAGTTTGGCCATAGGTGTCAGGGGAGACCAGTGGCCAAGTGCGCATGGCACTGGGTTGGGATTTCCGATGGTCCCGGCAACGTAGATGGAGCTGGTGGTGGAGGCGATAGTTATAGAATCATAGATCATAGAATATTAGAGTTGGAAGGGACCTCAGGAGGTCATCTAGTCCAACCCCCTGCTCAAAGCAGGACTAACCTCAGCTATATCATCCCAACCAGGGCTTTGTCAAGCCTCAGCTTAAAAACCACTAATGATGGAGATTCCACCACCTCCCTAGGTAACCTATTCCAGTGCTTCACCACCCTCCTAGTAAAAAAACTTTTTCCTAATGTCCAACCTAGACCTCCCGCCCTGCAACTTGAGACTGTTGCTCCTTGTTCTGTCATCTGCCACCACCGAGAACAGCCTAGCCCCATCCTCTCTGGAACCCCCTTTCAGGTAGTTAAAGGCTGCTATCAAATCCCCCTCATTCTTCTCTTTTGCAGACTAAACAAGCCCAGTTCCCTCAGCCTCTCCTCATAAGTCCTGTGCTCCAGCCCCCTAATCATTTTTGTTGCCCTCCGCTGGACTCTCTCCAACTTGTCCACATCCTTTTTGTAGTGGGGGGCCCAAAACTGGACACAATATTCTAAATGCGGCCTCACCAATGCCGAATAGAGGGGAATAATCACTTCCCATGACCTGCTGGCAATTCCCCTCCTAATGCAGCCCAATATGCTATTAGTCTTCTTGACAACCAGGGCACACTACTGACTCATATCCAGCTTTTTATCCACTGTTACCCCCAGGTCCTTTTCTGCAGAGCTGCTGCCCAGCTCGTCGGTCCCCAGTCTATAGCTGTGCATGGCATTCTTCCTTCCTAAGTGGAGGACTCTGCACTTATCTTTGTTGAACCTCATTAGAAGTTGAGGATGACATTGGTTGGTCTTGACGGCGCTTCGACTTGTGCTCTGTCCAAGACTTCTTGGGTGGAGGAGCAGCTGGGTCGCTGCACAACATCTCAACCAACCTGGCATGGCTCAGGGAGGCAACACTGCGTTTCGAAGCGGTACCTCTCGGGAAGCCATCCTTGTGCCCATGTGTGTGCTTCTTATGATCACAGTGCTGCTTCGATGGTGCCACTGGTACCGCTGGTGATGCCAGAGACAAGAAAGCTGTTCTGGACGGAGCTGATGAAACACTCACTGGAAGTGAGGTCGAACACTCCAGTGGATTTATTGTGCCAGCTGAGTGCACAAATGAGCACACTGCTTCCTCCTTGTGGTGTTTTTGGAGTTGGAGCTCTTGAGCCTCACAAGTCCACAGTGGGAGGGAGCAACAGATGGAGCAGCGGGTGACAATGTGGGCTTCACCCAAACAATAGACACAATGCTGGTGTTCGTTGCTCATGGAGAAGAGGCATGGACTCAATGAACAGCTTTTAAAGCTGGCTTGTCGAGGCATAGTCCCCCTTAAGCAGGTAGGATAGTCCGCATGGAGTAAAAGGACGATTACTACTAAATTCCTAACTTAACAATTGCTAATTTCTAACTAGTAAAAACTATGTTAGAGCTCTTGTAAACTATATACAAGAATGCTAAGTTTATCAACACAGAGAGAGGAAGATGGTCTGACTCTGGCCATGTGGTGGTAAGATGGAACTGGAGAGGCATCGTACAGTGCAGCCTCATAAGACCTCGGATGCACCATGCGGCTGATGCACAATGTGCAGGCAGGTCAACAAACACGGCTATGAACAGTTCTGGCACCGGCGCACATGCGCACCCACGTTTGGAATCCACACAGGCACCGGCACTTGAAGAAGAAAGTACTTTACAGAGTTCCATTGTATTACATCAAATCTGGAACAGAATTAAAACACCTAACAAACAATATTACTGTGCAGGATTTATCTTATTCAGAAATAAAAAAAAAAAATCAAGACAGGGTAACATCTATTCCTTAATAAAGCAAACAAAGGTATTGAGAATGATGTCAACAGAGGAGTTTTGCCTCAACTCTTAATTTCCTCATTTCTCCAGGGTTTTGTTTAGCTTTTGACCGCTTTTGTTAGACTATTATAATGGCCTATCAAGTACTGGAGTTTCCTTAATATGCCTCCTCCCCCAATTTAGTGTTTGGGGGGTTTTTTTTACACTAAAAAACAATGCAAAAGCAGCAGCTCATCTCTTTCCCACCTGTGAGGTAATGTAGCAGCTGTGGAAACTAGGTTGCTCACAATTAACAGTTCTTGCAGACAGCTGAACTTCAAAGGAAAAAGCAACATTTCTGTTGTAGCCTGATTGCTACACAGTACAGTGGTGGCTAGGAAGGTTTAAAGATTTAGGGCATGTCTACACTAAAAACTTACTTACTGTTGTGGTTCATGTCCACATTGCCCTTCTTCTGTTGGTGGTGCGCATCCTCACCAGGAGCTCTTCCACTGACTTAAGAGGGGCAGTGTAGGGGGCTGAGAGCCTGGGTTTTCAGCTCTGGGTGCACCTCCCCACCAGGAGCTGGGCTACCCCAAGGCTCCTGGTTCCCCGCCCCTCTCTCAGCTCCCCATCCTTTGCAGGGAGCATGGCAGCTGCTGGGGCTCTCAGCTCTCTGCCAGGAACATGGCAGGCGCCCAACGGGGAGCCAAGAGACCGGAGGGAGCAGCCATGCTCCTGGCGGGAAGCCAAGAACCTGGGGGGCGGGGGGGGGAAGGGGGCAGCCCGTGCTCCTGCTGGGGAGCCAGGACCTTTGGGACAACACTTGGCTCCTGGTGGGGAGCAGGGAGATCGGCGGGCGCAGTCCAACTCCGAGCAGGGAGCTGGGGCAGCAGCCTGGCTCTGAGTGGAGAGTCAGGACCCAGGAAGGCAACCCTTCTAAGAGCAGGGATCCTGGGCAGCCAGACTCTAGCTGGAGCTCCCCTCCCACCCAGCTTTCTTGTCAGAAGGGAGCCATTGCCTAGGGACCCAGGTGGAGCACACAGGGCTACAGAACGCGTGTTGTTTCCCTGCTGCAACCAAGGAGATGGGAGATTGGTGAGGAGGGAGGCAACCTCCTCACTGAACTCCTGTCTGGCTGCAGTGGGGGGATGGAGGGAGGTCTGCTGACGGAGACTGGTGGCCCTTCAAGGTTGTAACAATGATATCTGTGGCCCTTGAGCCAAAAAGGTTGGGAACCACTGGTTTATTTGATAAATACACCTTTAAACTACTATCTAAAGACTTCTTTACAAAATAAGTCATTATGGGTACTTCAGGTGAAGAAGAGTCACCTTCCAAATAATTCTCAAATTTAGTATTATTTACAGACACACATGCTGGATGTATCATTTTTGTTGCATGGGAATGAAAACTACATCCACTGCTTAATTAACAAAGATTTGTCTCAAGATGCTGGTTAATGCTTTGGGGCATAACATTTCCTCATGCAAAAGTAGGCTCTCTCAACTTAATCCTTTACCTAAGTAGCAGGATGAATCAACTTTCAAAAAGGCAGAAAGGAAGGGTCATTGTGTAACTATAAGTACAGCTATAAAAGTAAACTATATTCATTGGGAAGTAATTTACCTTTCCATAAAAATAAAATATCCATGAATCTACAATCAAGAGATAAAAATGCTAGTGGACTCTACTGGCCTGATTGAAAAAGGTAAATGCAATACTAGGATGCATTAGTTGAGGAATAAGGTAAGATAGGGACGTATTAATGATGTTGTACAAAGCACTGGTAAGATCTCATTTGGAATACCGTGCACAATTCAGGACACTGATGGTCAAGAAATTGGAACAGGTGCAGAGACGAGCTACTAGAATGAGCAGTGGAAGAGGGGGCTTACCTTTTAAGAGGAAACTGGAAGAGCTTGACTTGTTTAGTCTAAAAAAAGAAGACTGAGAGGGGATATGATTGCTCTCTATAAACACATTAGGGGAGAGTGAAAAGCTGTTTATGCACAAGGACAATGTTGGCACAAGAACAAATGGATATAAACTGGCCATGAACAAATTCAAGCTGGAAATTAGAAGGTTTCTAATCCTCAGAGGGGACTGATTCTGGAACAACCTCCCAATAGGAGTTGTGGGAGCAAATGGTTTAATTAGTAGTGAGAGAGAGCTGGACAAATTTATGAGTGCAAGTTACTTTCAGCACTGCTTATCAATTTTTCCCATAAGTGGGAATATGTAGGAGTCCTAACTGAATAGAGACTAACTCCTCTTTACCAAAGCCAGCATCTTCCCAAGAGGTCAATTCTAAAGCGTAATGCTTACAGAAAGTGTGAGCAGAACTCCAGGTATCAGCTCTGCAAATCTTCACAGGAAGGACTTGCTTAAGAAAAGCAAAAGGGGTAACCATGGCTCTAGTGAAATGAGGTCATATTATCCCATGTATAAGAGTCTCTGCCAAGGAATAACACTCAACAATATATTGCTTAATCTGTCTAGAAATTGTCTGAGAAAAAATCCCATATTCCATGTGATTTTCAGCACAAGAGACAAAACAAACAGTCAGGATGATTTATGAAAACTTTCAGTTCTCTTTAAATAATAAGCAAGGTCCCCTCCTTGCACCTAAAGTTTGCAAAGTCGATTCACCTTTATTAGAATGTGGTTTTGTGGGAAAATAAAACAATAAATTGATGGACAGATAGCCATAAAAATCAGGTTTGGCAAAAACCTGGAATATCAGGCCAATGAACAACCTTATTTTTATGGAACAGTAAATGGAGAATCAGCCATACGACCATTTAGTTCACTCACCATCCTGGCAGACGTTACAGAAACAATTAAAGCCATTTTAATAGATAAATAATGTAAAGAACACTCAGCAAAAGATACAAAGGGTAATTTCATCAGCATGGCTAGAACCAAACTGAGATCCCAAGAAGGGACAGGCTCTCTCAAAGGAGGACGTTAGATAAGTCCTTCATAAACATCTTATCAGTATTATGTATAATAGGCAGAAATGGCTGCCAAATGAATCCTTAATGATGAATTACATAACCCTTCAGACTTTAAAAACATCAAATATTATAGAACACAGAGTCTGGATACTCAAGCAGGCGAACTGCCCTTGCCAGTCATCCAAGTCATAAATCTGGTCCATTTTGACTTGTAACATGGTTTGCTTGCCTGTTTCCTAACATTAATCACCATATCATGAACAGCCAACAAACAAGACTACTGAAGATTAGATAGAGTCAAAGTCCAATCATCCAAGCTGTCAGATGGAGGGACTGCAGGTCCAGATGAATAATCTTCCCTTCCTGCTGAGACAACAGGTCTGGTGACAGATGATGATGCATGAAAACTCCACCGGACAGTTGGAGGAGATTGGTATACTATTGCTGGTGCAGCCAAACTGGGGTGATGAGAATTATTCTCTCCCTATCCTGACATATCTTCCTTACCACTTTCTAGATCAATAGGGAAAAAAACCATATAGCAGCCCCTTCCCCAGAGCAGTAGAAAAACGTATGACAGAGATTGGCTATCCCTGCCAGATCTGGAGCTAAAGAAGCAACACTTCTTGTTAAACCTTGTTGCAAAAAGATCCACATCTGGTTGACTCCATCTGGCAAATACATCACAAGACAACTGGTCCTTCAAGGACTACCCATACATCAGAGACAGTCTTTGCAGAGACATTCTGCAATCACATTACTCTCTCCTGCCAAAAATACGACCACTGGAAACACATTGTGGTGGATGCACCAATCCCATAACCTTATTGCTTTTGCACAAAACGAGCAGAATGAGCACTTTGCTTATTGACACAGTACATTGCAGAAGTATTGCCCATTACTACTTGCACCACTGTTCCCTACACACAAAGAAGGACTGATCTGAGGGCTAGATGAATGGCTCTCAATTCCAACACACTGATGTGCAGAATCTTCTCCTGACAAGACAATGTCCTTGAACAGCCAGATGATTCAGATATCAGAATGTTTCAGAAGACATTCATTTTGATTAACCACCACTCCAAGGAAAGTAAGATGTCTTTGAGGTATAGTGACCCACAAGCACAAACTGTCCCAACTTGAACCATAAATGTGAGACATCCAATGTTGTGTAAGCCTCATTCACAGATGGGCAAAAGGAGTTACTTACATAGTTGCCGCCATGAGATCCAGAAAAAAACATTGTTCTTCGAGTTGGATACTCCTGAGTGTTGCAAATACACTGTCTCTACCTCAGAAAAAGTCGTCTGATACAAAGGCTCTCCCTTCCACCGGTATGTAACCTATTAACAGAATTCTCTGAGATTCGATTTTGTTATACTGATGAGAAAATCCAGGTCCAAGAATAGATTGGTTGTAACGGCAATATTACTTAACAGGTCCTTGTACACAGTGGCCTTCTGTAGCCAATTGTTTAAAGAAGAGTAAACCAAAATATCTTGCCTTCTCAGGGCTGGTCTACACTATACAGGTAGGTCAACATGAGGCAGCTTACCCTGACCTAATTACATCACTGTCTACACTACAACCTTCTTCCCGCCAATGTAAGTGCCCTACTACACAGACATCATAACTCCACCTCCATGAGAGGTGCAAGGCTTATGTCGGTGTAGTTAAGGCAACACAGTGTAGACAGTGTGTCCCTTATATCGGCTGTCTTGTTAATTTCACGGCAGGAGCGGTGAACCTGACAAGAAACCTGGGAATCTTCCCCCCCTCCTGGCGGGGAATCAGAGTGGGGACAGGACAGGAGGGAAGCCCACTGGAAGCCTGTGAGGCAGTTGCCAGGGGAGCTGAGAGACTGAGCTCTCAGCTCCCACAATGCCCTTCTTAAGTCAATGGAAGTTCTCCTGGTGAGGACACACCCCACTGACCAAAGGAGGGTAGTGTAGACATGAACCAATGTAGTAATTAAATCAACCTAATCGAGGTTGATCTATGTTTATAATATAAACATTAGGGATGTAAACATTGGTTAGAAAAGGTAACTGTTTAAACTATCAAAATTATATCGGTTAACCATTTAACTAATATAATTTTGTGTCCCGTCCCTCACACCCTGCCCCCTATCCTCAGCCTCTGGATAGCACCCCTAGTCCGGCTCCGTGGGGGACCCCCGTCTCGGACCTCTTGGTCCCCAGCATTCCACAGTGGGGCGCGCCGCAGCACCTGCACTAGGCCCTCGGCCTCCTCAGGCAGTCCACCAGTGCGGCCGCCTCTGCCACGGCCTGATACCATCACTATGGAAACCGAGAGCCCGTGGCACCGGTTAACCTCTGTGCTGCTGGTTAAGCAATAAGTATTAGCCTTAACGGCAAGACTAATACTTATTGGTTAACTGTTTAACCATTTAATATTTTACATCCCTAGTAGACATACCCTCAGATAAGCCGCTACCACAGAGAGGTGTTTTGTAAAAACTCAGGGTGTGTTGAGAGGCCAAATGGCAACACTTTGTACTGGAAATGGCATCCTGCCACCACAAATTGAAGGTAATTGTGATGAATGAGACTAACAGAAATGTGAAAATAAGCATACTTTAAATCAAGAGTCATGAGCAAATCTAAGGGAAGGGAAGGGATTATGGAGGCAGAGAGTAACACACAGAATCAAAATTTCCAAATGTACTTGTTCAGCTTCCTTAAATTCAAGACTGGAACACTTACACCCCACCCCAATCTTTCTTCTGCACAAGAAAATACTGGGAATAAAACCCCTGACCTCTGATGTTCTGGTACTTCCTCGACTGCCCATCAGATGCAATTTCTTTATTTACAAAAGAAGAATATTCTTGTGAAAATGGTCCCTGAAAAGGGAGAGGTGGAGGAATCATAAGGGGGTAATTTCTCAAATTGTATGATATAGCCCTTTTCTATTATTTCTAGAACCCATTGGTCCAATGTAACTTGTCGCCAAGCACTAATAAAAATAGGCTGGCCTATCTCCAAACAAAAGGATAGAAAGATCCTGAGGAATGGTTCTTGACTATCGATCATCCCATCAAATCAGCAGTCTAGTGTTTTGCAACAAGGATGTCACAGAAGTGGCAGGCTGTTCAGATTCAGACTACAACTTATGCTAACTGATATTAAGGTGGCTGTGGTAACGTAGGTGCCTTTGAATAGCCAAAAAATAAGAGAATGGGGGATAAAACTCCCTTATGTAATGAAAGAAAGGAGTTGGAGGTCTGTTGGACTCTGGATCCCAAGACCAATCCTGATCCAGAGGGTCTGGCCTCAAGGGTCTCCTTATGCAACAGGACCTGTGGATGAGTCTGCCTATCATGGCAGGCCCTGGGTATAAAGGTCCAACAGATGGAACACCCAGGAGAGTTGGCTTCTCCCAGGCACTTGAGTCACTGCATGTGGTCGTCTGACACTGGGAAGACATCTGGGCATGATGCACATTATTTAAAACCTGACTTCTTCTTCAGTTCCACCATTACCCAGACCTACAAAAAACCCGAATGAACTAACTACACTAAGCGAAATAACTAACTCAAACAAACAAACACTCAAAGAAGAAAGACTCTTGACCCTACTGGCATGGTTCACTTCTGTCCAGCCACATGGTTGGAAGGAACTGAGGTGGTAGAGGATGCTCCACCCCTTATATAACCTCGCTCTCAGGACTTTCAAAGACACCAAAGGGACAAGTTGGAGGTATGAGAGTGCTCTAACAGACACTACTGGGAGAAGGCTCTACCATAAAGCACCACAAGACCATAAGTGTAAGTATGCAGGGCCACTCAGAATAGGGGTATCAGTTACATCTTCCAAATGCACGTTACAGGACTTTTGAAACTGTAGAATCACATCCGAAAGCTCATAATTAAAACCACAGATACAAGAGAAAGATCTATGCAATAAAATAAATCAATAAAAAATAATCTAACACTAAATATGTAGACAAAACATTTTTCAGAAAATGTAGCAAAACATATATTTAGATAAGTAGACCCTAATGGTCAACATTAACAGTGAAAAACTACCAGAATGATGAAGATGTTTGAGAAACAAACTCATGGATGTATGGCTCCTGCAAACACCACTGGAGAAAAAGGATACTCATCAAAGCATACTGTATGCATAGTATGTACAACCCAAACTGAATAGCAGAGTTGTTGTTTAAAAAAAACAAAAAAAGGAAGTCTTTGCTAATGAAGTGATTAATAAGGACCCTGGATGCCATTCACTCAAGATCATATGACCAGAGGTGTATGGCTCCATAGATATATTTATTGTTAGGGAAAAAAAGAAGACATTTTTAAGATGGTCTGAATTCATCTTTATAATGGTCCATAATATTATCTTATGTTTATGTAGCACATATCATTCTAAAGGATCTCAAAGGCCTTCACAAGCTTTTTAAGTACAGGAATTATGTCACCTACCAGTGAAACACAAGTCACAACTGAGATGGAAATATGGCAGTTGTTTAACTGCACATAAGAATCCTAAAGTACCATTCAGAGGACTGATCCAAAACCCATTTGTTGCCTTTCTATTGATTTCAATGTGCTTTGTATCATGTCTTAAAAAAGAAACCGTGTCAGTTCAAAAGTTTGTCTCTTTCACCAGTAGAAGTTGGTCCAATAAAAGGTATTACGTCACCCACCTTGTCTCACTAATATCAAACTGAAGCCACCCTAAACATTTTTGGTAGATGGACAGTAATTAGCTTTCAGTATTCCTCCATATCAAATTCACGTGCCTCATCCTCACCTTCAGAGTAATCTCAATTCCACCTGCCAACGTCTTATCACTAGTTGTCTGTTACTCTCCAGAATATACCTGACACTCTGACAAATCAGTTCACCTTGATGTTCTCTTTGTACCCCTCTAAAAATTGTGCTCTCATGCCTTTGCTCATGTCACTGATGATTCCTTCCCAACCCCGTGTTATACAACCTCTCTTCTTTCCTTCCAAGTCACCATTATACTTTGCAATTAGCTTTCAATCACTAGCCTCTACCTCCAGACACTGACCCTCAATCTGACTATATTATTTAAAAAAGAACGGCCAAGAAGCATGTGTAGCAATACACTTATGATCTTATACTTCTGTAATGCTCATCCAAGCATGCCTTTCTTCCTCACCCCTTTTTTTAAAACCATCCCTTGTTTTGTTGTCTATTTCACAGTGTAAGCTGCTTGGGTCAGAGGTTTATTTAATTTAATTGCTTGTGAAACCCTATAGTACTCAATACTATAATTAATAAATTAATCATAATCCAAACAGAAGTTTGGCTAGGACATAAAAGGCTTGCAAAACTGGAAATATGAGAAAGGAGCACTTTTCATGTTTCAAAGCTAGCTGTATAACAAGAAAATAGTAACTGTTCCTATATTTGTAATGTAGAGCTTCAAAATTAGGGAATATAGTTATTTTCATTTACATAGCTACCTACAACTATTTTAGTCTTCTCTAAAGTAACTTTAGATAAAAAGCAATTCACAAAGTATAAGCTGACTTGAAAAAATGGTATTGAGAAGTTGCAAATCTGCATTCCCTTCACCTCAACTCCAACTTCCTTTGAAATTTTAATATCTTCTTCTCTCATCAAATGATAGATATAGTGTAGACAGACTTTAGAAGAGATAACAGATAGTACTTTCAACAATCACATTTCAAAGAAGAGTTTCTGCAATATGTTAGTAAACTGTTGTTAAATAAAAGAGCTATTTACTTTTTACAAGATTGCCACAGACACATGAAGTTCTGTCCAGGTTTTTTCACTTGCTCATTATGTTGACTTGGTGTTGGATATGAAGAAGGCTGCAAATTGATCTGCTGGCCTTGTACTTGCACTGTTGGTATTGGTGTCACAGGTGTGCTCTGTAGAAAAGTTTCAAACATGCAGGGTTAAAACAACATACTAGACAATAAAACGCATGTTACAGTTTATTCTATTGCTTTTTTATATTATACTTTATTAAAAATGCAGTTTTAGATTTTAATCCATTGACCTTTGAGTAAGTAGTAACATATGTAATAGTGAAACAAGAGGAAAATATTATTTGATAACCCCTGAACTAAGTTTTCTTCTGAATTAAGATTCTTCTGATCTCCTAATTGCTGTAATTTATGCACAAATTCAAATACTGAATTATGAATCAGAGGAACACAATATTTAGTTACTTCTGTAGCATTGACATAGGCAGCTTTTTAAAAATTAAATTTTGACCTTTAGCAATAAACAGAACATGCACATTAACTTAATTATACAGTAACCTTATAATGAAGAGTCATATTATTAATTATTACAATGTAGTTTAAATTGTGAGTTACACAATTTTTGGAGAACTGTCACATAACTTTAGATTTTTCTGTTCTGCTTACAAGGAATATTATTCACTAACCAAATGTACCTAGAACACCTAAATTAAACTCTTTTACAGAAGATTCAATTCACTGTATTTATAAGTCAATAAGCAGATAAGTAAAAATGAGCCAACAAAAATTATTACTACTTTTGAAAAATCTCTCACACACACTCACTCATTCTCAAATGTAAAACGAACCAGTGTAATTTTGTTAGTGTATGGAAGTCTAAAGGACTTTCTCAGGGACTTCACAGGAGCAAAGATTAGGACTGCCTTGGAAGTGAAATATATTCTTTAGGCAAGAGCAGCATCCTACAAGACTACATAAATCCTGAATGTCAAAAGCACAAGGCTGAATAGCCATCAACAAAAGAACTAGCTCATTCCCATTTAACTTTAGAAATAACATTGGTAAAACAGAACTGAGCAAGGAGTTTTGATATATCTAAATTGGCTAAGCTGTTAAATTAAATAGTTTGATATGCTCCATTTGCAGAATTCTTAATTTGTCTTGCTAATATAGATCAGTCTGTTCTTTTCACCTTTTATTATAAACACTATAACAAAATATTAAAGATACACTTCAAAAAGGCTATTTATTACATGCAAACTCTGACTTATGGTTTTTTCCTATAAAACTTTGCCAACTATGTAATTCTTTGAGTTCCTGTAAAATAACTAGCTTATATATTGTTATAGAGAATGCTAGAAGCCCAGCATTCCAACCCAGTCATATAATATAACAATGTGCTTTACAAGGAAGTAAAACCAGTTCAGTAAGGAACCTCCCCCAGTGTTTCTAGAGACTTTTTAAGAGTGAGTAAAAATTATCTTTTTTCCCTTTAGAGCAGCGGTTCTCAACCGGTGGTACGCACACCACCGGTGGTACTTACGGGACGGCTGGGTGGTACGCGAGCCGCCACCGGAAGTGCCCTCCCACTCGCCCTTGCGAAACTCTGCCGCCGAAAATGGGCAAACGGCGGAAGGGTTTCGGCGGCGGGTATTGTTTTCCCTATGAAAGCCGCCGCACGTCTCTCCCCGCCACAAATTCCTCCCGCCACGAAACCCCGCCGCCAGTCCCCTCCCTTTTTTTCCCGAGTGGTACTCGGGTCGGGTACAGTCAGGTCCAGTGGTACTTGACCTGACTGTACCTGGCCCGAGTGGTACTCGGGAAAAAAAAGGTTGAGAACCGCTGCTTTAGAGGTCACTTTTAAAACTTGGTATGTGCCTTTTTTTCTTCTTTGTGATATATAAAGAAAGGCCGAAAGGTGGATTCCCCTACTCTCAAAAGAGTATGTTTTCCCTCTGTATGTTGTTCACATCCAAAATACAGGTCTTTCCCATGCTATTTTTCCTACAATTTCCTGGACAACTGAAGCACTAGTAGGATGATGACACTGAAGATATTAAGCCCCTGAACAACAAAGATTCAACAACTCCTGTTCATTTAAAATAAGGCTAAAAGAGCTCATGATACATATCTATGATCTCCAATGGGTACTCTTCCAAAATTTAAGACTTGATACTCCTAATTTTCCTAAGGTTAAAAACAAAAAGCAGTAATGTGTGTAAAAGGACCAAATAAAAGATGGTTACAAACCCTCTGTAACTGTTGTTCTTCAAGATGTGTTGCTCATGTCCCTTCCAAGTAGGTGTGTGTGCTGCCTGCACAGTCACCAGAAGGTTTTTCCCCTAGGGGTATCCGTAGGATTGGCTCTAGAGCCCTGAGTCATGCTTTTATGGCACCCTATATTGGGCCCTGCCGACCCCCTGCATCTTCAGTTCCTTCTTGCTGGCTGACTCCAACAGAGGGATAAGGCAGGTAGGTCTTGGAATGGGCATGAGCAACACATCTCAAAGAACAACAGTTACAGAAGATTAGTAACCATCTTTTCTTCTTCGAGTGCTTGCTCGTCAATTTCAAGTAGGTTACTCCCCAGCAGAGCTGTAGAAGGAGGAGTCATTGACCTAAGGATTGCAGCAACCCTCTACCAAAAGCCGCATTGTCTTTGGCTTGCTGAATGATGATGTAGGGTGCCGCGAAGGTGTGAACAGAGGATCATGTTGCAGCTCTACAAATGTCCTGGGACCTGAGCTTTGAGGATGCTTGTGCCTGTGTGGAGTGAGGTGTCAGCACTGGGGCTGGTATTTTTGTCAAATCATAACATGTCCTGATGCACAATGTGATCCAGGATGAGATTCTTTCTGATGAAACCGGAAGGCCTTTCATCCTGTCTGCCACCACTATGAAGAGCTGTGTCGTTTTCTGAAAGGTTTAGTCCTTTCAATATAGAAGGCCAAAGCCCATCCAATGTTCAGTGTATGTAGCCTCTGCTCTCAGCACCGTGGATTGATTTAAATCAAGGTGATTTAAATTATTGATTCAAATCATGATTCAAATCACCAAGAGAAAATCACTGATTTAAATCTAGTTTCTCACTGAAATTCTTCACATATTTCTTAAACAATGGTGCAAATCTGATCATTAAAACATGTTAATTTACAACTCAATACAGCATTTTACAACATCTAGGAGGGTATACTTTGTGTAATTTTTTAGATAACTTGATTTTAATTAATTGAGGAAATAATACATAATACTCATTACCTGTGCCAAGCTGCAGATGCAGCAGCACTAAATGAGGAATGGTAAGAACTAAATCACACACACAAATACAATAGCACTGTTATATTTTATTAAACTAAATCTTAAATGTTACATAAATGTTTCACATTTGCAATTGCAGCAGTCTCCTGAGTTGCCAGCTGACGGCTGTCAAACTTTTTTTTTCTTTTTCAAATTTTATTAACTCTAGCGCACAAGTCATCACAACACTAAATGTACGCTGTCCTTAAAACTTCTGCAACTAGCTCTCATTTTCCTCACTCCCACTGTCATTTTTATTCACAGACTGAAACATAAATATGAGTTTTCCTGCTTTTTCAACTCCCAGTCAATTTTTTAGTTGAGAGTAAATAAACCAAACAATGAAAATATTCTCTCTCTGCCTGCAGAGGAAGCTACTGCTGTGAAAAGTTGGCTTAGCAACTGAACGGACTCTGTTTCAAGGTGCCTGGCTAATAATTTCCACCAATTCATCAGTAAATATGTACTGTTTAAATGGTTCAACTCCAACCCTGAAATGTATTATGTCTGACATAACTGAGAAGTGATTTTGAGATGCCCATGCCATGGCAGCATCATCTTGTTCAGAAGTTAGGCATTTACCTTTATATCTGGAGTCGAGAACATTCACAAGAAAATGAGGTGGAGTTAGTGCTTTATCCATTCACTTCTTTATTGCCTGCGGTTTAACTTTCTGGTGAGGTATTTCTTTTTCAACATCTCTTGAAGTGCCTTCCAAATTTCAACAGCATCAGCTATGCAGCAACAATTTTTCTGAAGTTTGTTTAAGGCTATGGATAGGGGCTTCAGTATACTGAGCATATCCTCTACTTTCCTCTTTAATCCAATGATAGATACTTCCATCTATTTTATCAGTTTTCTTCACAAAGTTTTATGAGAATAGGCCAGTTCTTAATAAATTGTTCAAAACAATCAACCACAGAATTCCATCGAACATCATGAGGGAGAATTAGTTTGGATCCTCCTGCTCTCTTCAGTGAAGCTGATGCAAAACGGTTGTTATGGAAGTATTTTGCAACTTCAACAACATTTTCTTTTATTCCTGGAGAGGACGTACTTAAGTCTTTGGCTAAAAGACGCATTAAATGGGCACTGCAGCCATATGTTATTAAGGAGCATCCTTCCATTTCTTCTTCTAAGTATCTTCTCATCTTTGCCACGTTTGCAGCATTGTCTGTGACAAAACTGCACACGTGACAGTTGAATTTTTGTTCAGAGTTTATTACAGCTTTCACTGCCACTTCTTTTAAATATTCTGTTGTGTGTGCATTTCCTGATGTATCTATTGTTTCTGAAAGATATGCAACCCCAACTTCTGTTGTCCCAAACGCACATATTACTGGATCATTGTGTACATTGCTCCACCCATCAAGGCTTAACCTGCAAATTTCCTCTCAGTATTTCTTGAGCACTGTTCAAGTTCCTTCTCATAAACTGTATCCAGCAACCTTCCACCAATGTGTGTCTGTCTTTAAGACAGTGTCTTAACTAACACCTCTGTCTCGCTTGGCTCAGCTCCACTACCACATAAGCAGAGAACTACAACAATCCTACCTAGCCTGTGTCTTTCTTTGCACATGTGACTTTAGTCTGCTGAGAAATAGAAACTTAGAGAGAAATTTAGTATTTTATTGATGATTTAAAAAAAAAAATCTGATTTTTAATTAAAAAAAACAAAACAAAACAAAACTGATTTTTATCCACCCTGGCTCTTGGCTGTTGGCATGTGGCTTTGGGTAGAAAACCAGAAGGTATATGTCCTGGTTTGAGTAGAATTATGACACTACCTTCGGGAGGAAGGCTGGGTGAAGGTATAGCTGAACCTTATCTTTGAAGAAGACCATATAAGGAGGCTCAGACATGAGGGCCCTTAAACTCTGAACCTCTCCTGGCCAAAGTGATAGCCACCAGGAACGCTATCTTCCATGATTGGCAGAGGAGCAAACATGTTGCTAGAGATTCGAACAGAGGATCAGTGTTGATAGTACCAGGTTAGATCTCACTGGGAAATGGCTGACACATCTGAGGGTATAGCCTGTCTAGACCCTTGAGGAAACACCCTATCATGGGATTAGCCAAAACCGAGTGGCCTGCCACCCAAGGATGAAAAGCCGAGATTGATGGACCTTCATTGATGATACTGAAAGGCCCCAAGCATCTTCCTTTGCTTCTTGCATGGAACAGGGGAATGCAGCGGTGCCACGCCCATGAGGTGTCCCCTCGGTGCCGGTGATTCATGATGGTGCCGAAGCTCTCTAGACACAGAATCCTTCCTCAGCACCATCTCTCTCACAGATGCTGGTGTGCTCTGCATCGAGGTTGACGTGCTGGGTACTGGCTCAGTCGGGCACAGTGAAGGCCAGAGAACAGCCCTCCATAAGAATAAACTTTAGTCTCTGACTCCTTTCTTTCTTCATCCTTGGGCAGAATTCCCTGCAGATCTTGCAGCGATCCTCTGATGGGTCTCCCCGAGGCACTTGAGACAGGTGGTATAGGGATCGCTCCTGGGCATGGGCTTTTTAGATCGCTCCTGGGCATGCTCCAGCCCCAGGAAAAAAGGAGGCGACCCGACAGGGGTACTATCTAACAAAACTAACTACAAACACTACAACTGAAAATATTAACTATTTATAGATAACGAATCAGAAAACCACTGTAGAAGGGGATGCTTATAGAGCAAGAGAAGATCAACATTCCAGCGACTGTCACAGGTAGTAAGAAGGAACTGAAGACGCGGGGGTCGGCAGGGCCCTATATAGGGCACCATGAAGGTGTGACATCAGGGGGCTCCAGAGCCGAACCTATGGATACCACTAGCGGAAAAACTTCCGGTGACTATGTATGTGGCGCGCACGCACCTACTTCGAATCAACATGAGCAATCACTTGAAGAAGAAAGCCTCCTTTCAGGCTTCCCATTATACATAGAATCATAGCATCATAGAAATGTAGGGCTGAAAGGAACTAAAGAAGTTGTCGATTCCAGCCTACTATGCTGCAGCAGGCCCATCTAAATCCAGACCATCTCTGACAGGTGTTCTTAAAAAACCTCCTATAAAAGGGATTTCTCAACATCCCTTGGAAGCTTATTTTCAGAGCTTAACTACCCATATAGTTAGAAAGCTTTTTCTAATATCTAACCTAAATCTTCCATGGTGTGTATTAAGTCCATTATTTATTGTCTTACCTTCAGCAAATCTGGAGAATAATTGATTACCATCCTCTTTATGAGAGCCCTTAATGTATTTGAGAACTATTTTCATAGTTCTTCCTTTATCAAGACTAAACATGCTCAGTTTTTTTAACCTTCCCCATAGGTCATGTTTTCTACACCTCTTATCATTTTTGTTGCTCTCCTCTGAACACTCTCTAATTTGTCCACATCTTTCCTAAAGTGTGGTGCCCAGAATTGGACACAGTACTCCAGATGCAGCCTCAAGTGCTGAGCAGAGCAAGACATTTACCTCCTGTGACTTACATACAACACTCCTGTTAACACAATCTAGAATGATATTAGGTTTTTTTTCAGCTGCATCATATTGTTGACTCCTGTTCAATTTGTGATCCACTCTAACCCCCATATCCTTTTCAGCAGTACAATAACCTAAGCCAGTTATTCCCCATTTTGTAGTTGTGCACTTGATTTTTCACAGGTGAAGTACTCCCCATTGTCTTTATTGAATTTCATCTTGTTGATTTCAAACCAATTCTCCAATTTGTCACAGTCATTTTGAATTCTAGTCCTATCCTCCAATGTGCTTGCAACCTCTCCCAGCTTGGTGTCATCTACAACATTTACAAACACACTCTCCACTCTATTAGTCAAGTAATTAATGCCAACTCACTGAATAGTACCAACCCCAGGACTGACCCCTGCGGGATCCCATGAAATTCGCCCACTCAATTTGACAGCAAACTAGATAACTACTCCAAGTACAGACTTTCAACCAGTTGCACACTCACCTTATAGTTATTTAATTTACATCATGTTTCCCTAGTTTGCTTATGAGAATGTCATATGGGATTGTGTCAAAAGCCTTACTAAAATCAAAATATATCACATCTACTCTTCCCCCCGCCCCTCCCATCCATTTGGCCAGTAATCTTGTCAAAGAAGGAAATTAGGTTAGTTTGGCATGATTTGTTCTTGCCAAATCCATGCTGGCTATTTTTTATAACCCTTTTTTCCTCCAGGTGCTTACAAATGGATGTTTAATAATTTTTTCTAGTATTTTCCAGGTACCAAAGTTAGGCTGGCTGGTCTATAATACCCTGGGATCCTCTTTGTTCCCCCTTTATAAAGATAGGTATTATATGTGTCTTCTCCAGTCTTCTGGGACCTCACCAGTCCTCCAGGAGTTCTCAAAGATAATTGCTAATGGTTCAAGATTGATTCCTCTAGTTCCTTAAGTATCCTAGGATGAATTTCACCAGGCCCTGTCAACCTGAATAAATCTAATTTATCTAAATGTTCTTTAACCTTTTCTTTCCCTATTTTGGCTTGCATTCCTTCTGCTTTCTTGTTAATATTTACTTGTGTTGAGTATCTGGTCACCATTAACCTTTTCAGTGAAGACTCTAGCAAAATAGGCATTAAGCATGTCAGCTTTCTTGATATCATCAATTATTAGCTCTCATCTGTTCAGTAGAGGACTTACACTTTCCTTCATCTTTCTCTTGTTCCTAACATAGTTAAATAATTTCTTCTTATTGCCTTTTCTGTTCCTTACTAGATCTAACTCATTTTGTGCTTTAGCCTTTCTGATTTTGTTACTACATGCTTGTGTGTACATTCTTTTGTACTACTCCTCAGCAATTTGTACATCATGGGTGAGGAAAAAGGGCAGAGCTCAATTTTTTCTTTTTGTTTTCAAGTCTCCTTCAAAAGTTACGTACAATACTTTGCTTAAGTCATTTAAACATCATTCTTCAGTATTTCTAAATTAGTGTTATGGTAACTGAAATTAAACTATTTAACATTTCATTCGTACACTATATTCATATGGTTTTCTCTGCTGTTTTCTGCAGGTACTATATAGAGTTCTCTCATCAGTTACTCAAGAAATACCAACTCTGGCAAAATACAGATAAGCACTACTTGAATTGCCAAAACAATTAGCAAGTAGCTTGCGTAACTCCTGTCGACTGCAGTGCCTCCCTTCTGCACAATGTCTTCACTGCACCGATGGGAACCGTGTTCCTGTCGAAGCAGCGTTACGTCACGTGAGGGGATGGTTTTATTGCGTCGACTTCTGGATCGATTGAGCGGGTTTTCACTGACCGCTCAGTCGATCCAGACAGATTGATCTGATGGTGGCGACTTTGCCGCCGTCATTGTAGACGTACCCTAAAACAAAAAGAAATGTGCAAACCATGAAAGACAGGAAGGGGAAAGCTTACAAAAACATTAAGAAATGTATGTCACATCTGTGATCCATGAGAGTGGGGAGGTGGGGTAGAGAGAGAAGGTCTGCTGCTGCCTGAAGAGGAGGCACTGATGTCCAACTATTCATAAATAAGAATAATTTTGAAATTATAGAACGGTTTTCATTCTAGCATTGCAAAGCTATTTGACAAGTACTAAACAATGAATCCTCAAAACACATTCTGTTGTAGGTAAATTCAAGGGGACACTATGTGAATAATTACATTAAACAACATTAAAAGAAAATTAAGACCGCAAAGTCAAACACTCAAAAGTTAGATTGCCTATGCAACCTTAATTTGCCCCTCTTGTGCACATGCATTATGATATACAGTCTTTAATCAAGTAATATTTTTTTCCACAAGACACCTGCTTCATTCAGTATACAGGACAGATTCTTGTAGGATCATTTCTTGTAGGAGGCATTCCTTCCAAAATGCCAGCAGAAACAAGTAAGGCTATATCTACACTGCAAAGTGAAGGTGTGATTGTAGCATGGGTAGACATACCCATGTTAGTTTTAATTTAGCTAGCCAGGGTAACAATGGCAGTGTAGACCTGGGGGTACTGGCTTCAGCAAGGACTAGCAACCCAAGGATGTATACAGGGTTCCTGGGGGTCTTGTACTCTGGTTGACAGCCTGAGCTGAAGCCCATGCCACCGTATTTACACTGCTATTGTTACCCATACTAGCTAGATTAAAATTTACACAGGTATGCTCACCTGTGCTACAATCACACCTTCACTGTGCAGTGTAGATATAGCCTAAGAGGGCTGTATAATGCCTAAAAGATAAGCTGAGGATCCTAATATATTATTAAGCACTGAAACACAAATCAAGATGTGCCATTGAAAATAAATTCACTTGTGAATGGAAAAGAAGAAAGTATTTAACTCTCAATCCCACACCCCCACATATTGCAATTACCTCTGTAATGTAAGATCCCAAATACTCTCTTTCTTTTTCAGCTTTGTTTCTGCTTAATTTCCTATGTTTATCTCATTTCCACTCAATCATTCTATACAGCAAGGGTTAAAATCTTCTTCTGAAAACAAAAAACAAAACAACCACCCAACCTAAACTATAACACAACCCTCCCCACTCACAGCCCAGGACTTAGGTCCTGATTCTGCAAGCATTTAAGCACATGCTCCACTCAAGTCAGTGGTATTACTCACATGCTTAATGCCTAGTCTACACACAAAAGTTGTACTGCTTAAAGTATACAGGTATCAAGATGCTTATATGATATAGCTTATTCCCATATGGGAAGGGAAATAAGATATATCAATATACCAAGGCACCTTTATACTTGCATAACTGCATCAACACTAGGGATTGTATTAGTATAACCTAAATCAGTTTTTAAAAAAAATCATACCTCTAACTAACATTGTCATATTGGTTCAAAACTGTGTGTAGACCAGACCTATGTCTCCATAGGATTGGGGCCTAAGAATGAAGCATCCTTTGCTGTGTCTTCTGGGATTTAACACTTCAACTACTTATCTTTACATTTTGAGTATATGCTATGTGGGCAAGCAAATATGGTGCTCACAGTAAAAATATCTTCTATTTATTTAGTGCCTTCCATCCCAAAAGGTCCAAAGTGCCTTACAAACTTAGGCCCTGAACAAGAATTTGTTCCACACAGGCAAGCCCCTGGAACCACACACAGACCTACTGACTTCCTAGGGGACTGGCCCATCAGTGTGGAACAAGTTGTGGGATTTGGGCCTAAAACTAATAAATTACATACTGGGAACACTTCAGCACTGAAATATAGCCACTTCTAGGGCAATATGTAGCAACTGTTTTTTTTTTTTTTTTTTTTTTTTGGGCGGGGGGGGGGGGGAGGAAAGCACAGCAACATTGGTCATCACAGTCGAAAAGAGACAACTGGATTTTTTTTTTAATTCCAGTTTCTGGTAGAGCAACCTTTAAATCAGTATGTCCTAGATTTTATTTAAAAAATTTAATAAGGGTTTTTCTACTCCTCTGCTGATAACTATAAATGTCTTTTCAGCATTGGCAAGGCTTTTTCTCTACTTGGGATTTAGTCAATGGTAGCCCGAAAAGGGAGCAGGTGCACTGATGCAAATCCTCAAGTTTAGACAAGGAAAACCAGGATTTGACTAGTTGAATTTCTCTCTGTTCAAAACTGGCTGAGCTACATGGGTTGCTGACCACCAGTGGCTAAATCAGGCCCATTCCCACACAGAGACAAGGCATAACTGAAGGACTGTTTTAATTAGCTCCTTTTAGTACACAGCAGAGTGGCACAGCAGAAGCATGCTGGGCTCATAACCCCGAGGATAATGGATTGAAACCTCCTCTGCTAGTTTGCCTTTCAGGAGGTCAGACTAGATAAACTAGTGGTTTCTTCTAGCCTTGGAATCTATGACTGTATTCAGGAGGAACAGTGAAAGTTACTGTATAGAAACTGTTCTCAAATACACAAAGTGAAACTGAGAAAAAGTGTTTTGCTAACTTCTTTAAGTTACAATAATCTTAGGTGTTATTTTTAAATAGTCAAAAGTGTTCATTGTTACAAAATGTTCATTGTTAAACAAGTTGATTGCTTAAAAAAGCAAGTGACGATATTGTAACAAGAATCAACATGTGCTTTAGACTACACAACAGGATTTAAATAACAGAGTTTTGAATCTTTCTCCCTATGCCAAAGATGTAGTGATGGTAACCGATATAAATGGTGGCCAGGGATAACGATGCCAACTGCACTATTCTCAAAGACACACCTTGAGCTAAAGCACTGATGCTGACTTTGGAAGCAACTATTTGCTCACTCACCCACGCAGCTGGAGTTAAGACCCTATGATGGCATCCTCTAGAGGATTATAGATGAAAGCATACAAAGTAAGGAAAATATGTAGAAGTGTATTTTCCATGGTTTAAAACAAACATTCATATGAGCCCTGACCCAGCAAAGCACTTAAGCACATGCACAACTTTAAGCATGTATTTAAATCCTATTGATTTTGATGGAGTACTCATATACTCAATGTGCTTAAGTACGTGGCTGGATCAGAGCCTTACTGTACCGCAATGAATGATGGACCCACAGCTCATGCCATGCAAAGATTTCCAGGATTAATAGAAAGCATGAAAGAAAGACTAGGTGGGAGAGGTAATATCTTTGACTGGACCAACTTATGCTTGTGAGAGACAGAAACTTTTGAGCTTACACAGAGTTCTTCCCTGTGTAAGCTTGAAAGCTTGTCACTCTCACCAACAGAAGATCCAATCCAATCAAAGATATGACCTCACTCATCTTGTCTCTCTAATATCCTGGGACCAACATGGCTACAACACTGCAAATACAACATTATATTCATTTAATTCATGTTGCAATCCAAGTTTCAATGCTCATATTTCAATGTACTCAACCTTCCAACCTCAGGCAACTTTGTTAAAATTGGTAAACACTATCTTGGACAGAATGCCTCTTACTATCTTTTAAATTTCAGTTTGAGATAAAATGTAAGTACAAACACAAAAGACTGCTACATCTGCAAAATCCAGTAGTTTACCCTACAGGAACGCTTCACTTTTAAAATGACTAGTCTAGTCAACAGTGGTCTATATTAGATTTTTAGCTACCAGTGTCACTACACTACTGCAAACCCTGTAAATTTTGTGTACCAGTAGAACCATCAGCTGGAGTAAGCTTTCTGAAGTAAGTTGCATGAGTGAAAATGACAGTTAACGCTGGTGCTTCAGCACAGTGACTAAAAATCCATAAAGGTAAGAAAAACCAAAAAAAGCTGGTACACAGTGAACTGGTAACAAAACTGATGATGATTCAATTTTACAAAATGGAATACATGATCTACCGTGACATAATAATTTAGGCCCAGTCCTGCATGCAGCTCCATATGGAGTACCCTTGTTCTCATACAGAACATGCAGGATCAGGGCCTTACACTTTTGCTCACAAACAAACAAAGTTAATATGAGTATAAATTTTCGGACACATCTCCCGTCATTTATCAGACAAAGCATAGGACTTAGGAGCCTAAGTTACTTAGAACTTTTGAAAATGTAATCCTCTGTACTCAATGTTCTCAAAATATTATGTTGATCACAAGTAACTTAGAAGTAGAAAATTAAGACATCAGGATCTTGGGGGGTTTGAGGGAACGGTCAGGTGGGGGGGATACGTATTAGAATAAATTTCTCTTTTAACGACAATAGATTATTGAAGTTTAAATCTAATTACATCAGTGTGCTTCAGGAGTGAATGACATCCAAATTAAGAGCTTCTGAATTGTAGTAGCTCCAGCTGAGCAGTTCATTTGCTCTGTGGATAGGAATGAATTATGCCTCCTGGGGCTATGCACTTGCTTTCTGGAGCTTGGAAACTCAGCCTGCTGATCAATGGAAGACTGGAGCCAGTGTTTGTATTCCTGCTCACAGTTTTAGCAGCCTGCTTCCCACACAAGGGTTTTACAAGTGGGCTGCTTTAAGAATAAGGGAAGTGCATATTTCTGAGGGGGTGATGGTGATGAAGGAGGGACTGATTTTTTTAAAAAGCTAGATAGGCTATTAAGTGTAATTTTCTCACATCCAGGCATCTGGCATGACATCAGAGCACTTCTGTGAAACATAAACCAACTGGGAAAAACCAACTTGGCTATGTTCAACAGATGTTTTGTGGGAGCTTGAAGGAAAAAAAGTGTACAGGTAAGTAATTATTCATTTCTTTTTCTTTCTCCATGCATCAGTCCAGCACAATGCCTCAGGAAAGTAGCAATCCATAAAGAGGAAACATGTAAATAAAGGCAGAGAAATCCAGCAAAGTAAGATGCCAGCTCCTTCCACCCTTCAGGCTACATCTAGGACTGGCTAAATGCAGATGCAAATAGAGAGAAACACCTTTAAGCAGTAACATATGTGTCACATGCTCCTGTTTTGAAACAATCTACCAAGCAGAACATTATTTAGATTCAAAATCAAATCCTATATCTATATAAGATCCCAGGATTGTCACTCTGTGTGTCACTGTAAAGCCTAGAATGTCTGTGGAGTCAGCATGAAGCCACTTCAAGCTTGGTGAAGAGCTCTTTTTGTTTAGAGTATCAAGTTCAATCATCATTGGGATTTGCAGTCTGTTATCAGCCAATTTTTAAATTCTCAGCCATTTTCAGCTCTCTCTCTCTCTCTCTTTTTTTTTTTTTTAAAGACATGACCGTATCAATTATACCCATGCAATTTGGGTTTTTAGCTGGTGTGAATATATATTATGTTAGTAGTCTTTCAATTTGCTATTGTTGCTAAAACTTTTCCTGAGCTGAACAATGTCTGATGTATCAAAAAAATCAATCTGACACAGAATAAAGTAATGTGGGATATTGCCTACATAGATCTTTATACTGGTTGAACTGGATTAAGACAGAGCTACAGGAACTGCACCCAGATGCTGTTCTACACAGCTTGCGCTTGTACCCTTCATAACTTTAGCAGCCCATTTACATCAGCATCGCTTCTCTCTCATTCTACCTGCCATCAGCCCAGTATAAATTGCTCATTCACACTTAGTACTTTGCCCCCTCTCTCTCCTCTTACTCCTTCCATCCAATCTCTGTCAATCCCTAATTTTTCTTCTTACTTTGCATTATTTCCCTATTCCTTATTATCTTCCCCCCTTCTGCTCTGATGAACTTTATCACTTCCTGTTCTGTTACCTTCCTGTTTGTGTCCTGCTCTCACAGATCTTCAGCTCACCCATTTCCTTCCCTATCTCCTCTCCTAGCTGCTAGTGACTCAGTCCTAATCCTGGTCCACAATGATTATAACTAATAACTCTTTCCTCTCCTATCCTCCCAGTCTCCTTTACCATCTTTTATTCTCTCTATCCTTATTTCCTTTCCCTTCCCTATCACTGGAACTCCTGCTCTGGTTTAAAAGAAAATTTAAACAGCAATGTACCAAGAGACATGCACATAATGAACACAAGTAACAGCACAATCTTGACATTTACTTCTTTAATTCCCACCCCATGCTATTTTCCCTCACTCTGTGTTTCATGGCTAAAATTAGAAGCTCTTTGGAGCAGTGATAATGTTTTCCATTTGTTCTGTGAAGTGCCTAGTACACTTTAGGTGCTATATAAATAATAAAACAACTCTTGCATAGCATTGAGAACTGGTCATGAAAACACAGAAGCAGAGAACAGTTGGGTACGGAATAGGAGAGTGTGAAAGGTCGGGAAGAAAACTGGAGTTGTTTATATCAGGTGTTTGTACAGCGCCTTGCACAATGAGGCTCTAATCTGTGACTATGCCCTCATTGACACTACTGCAATACAAACAGAACATATTAATAAATATAATATTGATTAACATTAATAATATCCCAACACAATCAGGGAAAAGGTTCCAAATGGCCAGGCTGTGCTTGATACATGACTAAAGATCATAGGTTAAAATTTTCAAACCAGGGTGTCGTTGAACATTAAGCTGCTAAATGCATATTTAGGATGGAATTTTCAAAGGTGTTCAGGCATTGGCCTAACTCTACTCCCACTGAAGTCACTAATAAAACTCTCACTGGCTCACAAGAGTAGAGTTAGGCTAATGCTGAGAACTTCTAAAAGTCTAAATAAAAATAAGTTAACTTTAATGGAGTTGCAAGTGCTCAGCACCTATAAAAAAAAAAAAAAAACAGTCCATAATAATTAGGTGCTTAAAGATGGATTTAGGAGCTTAATTTGAGACACACAGATTTGAAAATTTAGCCACAATATTTTGAAAATAATGGAATGGATAAAAGTTAAATCTACTATAAAAAACTGAATTGTGAGCCTGAGATAGAAGAGTGCCATCAACAGTTTAGTGAAAATTTAACAGAGCTCCCAGCAGCGGTGTTCTCAGCAGAGATCTTGTTTCAGTTATTACATGTTTTGCTTAAATTTACTGGGATTAAACACATTATACAATATTTCAATTCCTTAAGTAAATGAAACGCTCCTCAGTATTCTCAGGATTGAATCAAAGATATGAAATTTCACCTAAATATATTGCTATCTTGTTTTGGACAGTTTGGTATTCAAGCACATTGTTTGAAACAGCCAACTCTTTAACGATGCTTAGTTTTACTTGGGACCACACTCAAACAGTAACAACTGCATGATAACCAGAAGCATACATATTTAGGTATTAAAACACTCCCATACTTTGCCTTTGGTCTCCATCACCACACAAGACTGCTCTGAAACCTGATAATTTAGATCCGTAAGTAAAGTCGTGTACATACTCTCAAACCTGAATTTGAGATTTGTTAATAAAATATTTCAAGATGCTTGAGCCAAAGTACGCTGGCTAAGCAGCCTAGCTAATAACAAATAAGACTGATCATGAAGACAAAGCTCAATAAGCCCACTCCTCTTTTCTCACAACTCTACAACTTTCAAGAAGCTAAGGACAGGCTATAGACGGACAGTGGTTGAGAAGAAGCAAATCTTCTTCTGAGTTTTTGTGTTTATTGATCAAACTAACTAATAGAAGCCTCAGTGGAAGTTTTGAGTGCTCCCTTCTCTGAGCTGACAAAGGCAGTTGGCAGCATGATGGTGTAGAAAGGTGGAGAAATGCAGTAGGGAATAATGAGAATGAGGCACAAGAATAAAAACTTCCTCACGCAAAGCTGGATTTTTTAAGTCTATAGGCAGTAATATGGCAGAACCACAGACATATTTCGAAGGGGAAAAAATCATATATTTGTCTCTCATTCTCTTCCTCAACAATTTGAAAGAATGACTATCTGTTAATGGTTCTGAGAAACATTTTCTAATTCAGATCAGCTATGTGTCTAGGAAATAAATATCCACAGTCAATTATTTTAGTTAAAAACAATTAGTTCAATCTTTGATAAGACACTTCTACCATTTTCCACATGGCTCTTCAGTGAGTAGGCTCTTTAGTCTGGTTGCTCAAAAAAACCCAAACAGTACAATACCAAAAACCACCCCCACATACTATACTTACCAAAATCTGATGAACCCTTATGCTGTACATTGGCAATTTTCTTTTGTTGTAAAACAACTTTTATTCA
Organism: Emydura macquarii macquarii; assembly: GCF_026122565.2. Taxonomy (NCBI): domain Eukaryota; kingdom Metazoa; phylum Chordata; order Testudines; family Chelidae; genus Emydura; species Emydura macquarii. Next base: position 10,462,685 of record NW_027132773.1, read on the forward strand.
AATCAAAGATGATGTGTCAATCAGAACAATATACATCTTTATATATATTGCGACTTTCATTTAGATTTGCAAAATACATTTTCACAAAGTAGCATGTATTCTCACATTTAAAAGAAAATTATTCAACATTAGACAAAAGAAATCTCTTCAGGTAAAGAGTTAAGGCTTTATTATTAGTCCTGATTTCTTATAACACTGAATCAAGGAAAGGCATCAGATGAAAGATTTCAGTAGAAATTTAACTTGATGACAGTCCAGGACGACCATGAATAAGCAGGCATCAACTCCTAAATGGATTCTAGTTATAGCTCTGTTTTTGTCCATAAGTCTACATCTATTGAACACTAAAAAAGAATGCGTATCAAGTAATAAAAGTTTCTTAACTCAGTGCTAAGAACACTAATACACACTAAGATTTCTCTGCTTTTTTTCCCCTCTCTCTCCACAACCTGTCTTCCTCCTACCACCCTGAATCCAGTTGATATCTCTTTTGCTCTAACTCAGAATATGTAACAGTTTCTTAAAATTAATTCTCTTTACATGAAATTTCTGACCATATGCTGTGCTAAAATAACTCTAGAGAATGAAAGAATTTTGAACATGATCAGGAATTTTCCTGAAAAATGGTACTGAGATGTACAAACTGAAATACTCCTGTTTACAATAGGACTGTAGGTGCTAAATGTCATATTAAGAACGGACACACACTACAACCTATACTGGTGCTGAAGTGTGAGGAAGCTTGCACTTATAAATGTAAATAAAGTTTAATCTCAAAAAGAAATTAGGGCCCTTATCCTCCAATCTGATCCATGCAACAGACTCTTATGCCTGTGCAGAATCCATCAGATAGGATTGCAGGATCAGGGCCTAAAATGGAAACAAACAGCATCCTTTTTGACCAATGGGCAAACACTATCTTCTACTGACTGGACTAAATTTTAACTCGGTGGTTCTCAACCTTTTTGGTTCAAGGGCCACAAATATAATTTTTACAACTATGAAGGGCCACCAGCGTCTGCCAGCAGCCCCCTTGCCCCCACTGCAGTCAGAGGGAAGGAGTTCAGTAAAGAGGATCTCCCGTCCTGATGGCTGAAGCAGAGAAACCATGCACTCCCCTGGATCCCTAAGCAGTAGATCCCTTCTGCAGCCAGGGGGATAGGAGATCAGTGCTCCCCTTCTTCTGGCTCCAGCAGGGACCTAGCACCTAGGCACCCAGGCAAAGAGCTTTGCTGTGCTGCCTGCTACAGCCAAGGTGAGGGGAGCACTGATCTCCTGTCCCCTTGGCTGCAGCAAGGAGCTTGCACTGGCAACGCGCTCTGCCTGGGTACTTAGGCAGTGGCTCCCTTCTGCAGCCAGTGGGAGAGGTGCCGCGGGCCACTCTGAAAGACCCTGCAGGCCACTTTTGGCCCGTGAGCCACGAGTTGGGAACCACTGCTTTAACTGAAACACTTATTATCCTTTACAGATCTCCAAACCCAAAAACTTCAATTTGCTTCAATAAGATAGAAGACAGTGGTAGAAGTAAAATCAAATGAGAAATTTTATAATAGCTATACACCAAAAAATCATTTGAAATTCACCCCTCAGAAATATACTCATATGAGCGATAAACAAAAAGTATGAGAACAATATATAAAATATTACAAAGAAAGTAGAGACTACCACCTAATAGGACACCTATTCTAAGTGAGGAGGCAAGATATGGACAACCTTGAGAGCAAGAAATGATAAAACAAATAATTTTAAGATTCTAAAATAGAAGGGACTTTTCTTAACCTTCAAAATAATAAAGCAATTAAATAACGGAACAGTAAACACACGGGGTTTTCCCTTGATGTATAATTCAGTTGCAACCTGTTAGACTATAATCCTTTTCAATAAATTTAAACTATACTAATATAACTGGCATCAAAAACAGAATGAAAAATATCAGATCAGCTTTAGTACATAGGAGCACAGAAACAATTTTATGAAGATTTTAAATAGCAAATTTACATTTTGACGCATTTGTTTCTTTTACAAATCTTATTTAGTAAAATAAACACAAAAAGTGCACTTAACCTACCTGTGTCACCATGCTTTGTATATAGGTTGTTGGATGATGCTGCTTTTGCTGAACAGCACTTTCTATTGCTACTTTAGCTACAGTGCTTGGATCCGCTCCAGCTGGCACAGCAACCATTGTTGCACTGCAACCAGCATTGTTGGGGTCACTGATTGTAACAATTCTAACTCCTACTTTATTTGGAATTCCTGGAACAGTTTCCCTATCATTATCCTCTGCTGGCCTCTTTACAGTTTTGCATTCTGCTGTGCCATTTGTAGACCGAACTTCAGATGACAGGGTAGACTGGGACACTTTAGGTCCTGAGTGTGGAACTGCTATGATTTGATGCCCCTGTATAACAGAGGCTGTAGATTGTGGTGAGACAACTACACTTGGGCGTTGCTGAGGCACATCTGAATTCAAACTTGAAGCTAGAGGTCCATTAGGTAAATCAGTGTTGGTACCACTATGTTGCTGGGGTAACAGTTTTGCAGCCTCCTGTGTACCGCTTACAAGAGGTGAACTACTCAAAGTTAATACAGGCCCATTAGAAATCCTTTCCCCTTGATCACCTTTGGCAGTCTCTTGCTGCGTGGCATCTGAATTCCCTTGTTGTTCCACTGGAGAGATCTCACCATTTCCTACATGATTGGAAGTTTTGTGATTTGGAATGTTTTTGCTTAAATGAGAACCATCTCCTTTATCAAAATCACAGATTCCATTAACTAGGGGCTTCTTCAAATCACTTTTAATTTCCTGCGTGTCCATTTGTTCAAAGTTCTGCTTTCCAGGAGCTCCATTCTCACCCAATTCTAATGATGGCCCATTACTGACTTGTGAGCACTGATTGGCCTCATTTTGAGTTTTCCCTGAGTTAGAAGGAGGTAGACTGGAGTCATTATACTTTCTCCCATTTAAAAGACTTCCCACCTGCATTTCATTTTCCTTTGCATCCCCATTACTGGTGTTTGCAGCTCCTCTTCGGCAAGATGGATTCTCCATAACTTCAATTTTACGTTCATGAACATGTAAACCTGTCGCTTCCTTTGCTTCTTCCTCCTTTTGGCAAATTATTTTATCACCTTTGAATGGGGGAGCAGCAGCAGCAGCACATGGTGATTGTCCAGCTGGAGACGCTTGAGTAGCTGGAAGTGTTTGCACCTGAAGCCCAACTCCTGTCTGTGTTCCACTCATTGAGATTCCAGCTGGAGCAATGATCTGAGTTGTATTTCCCTGACTCACAGTTGCAGTTGCAAAACTAGTATTTGGCACAACTGTTATGGTAACCTGGTTGCCAGAAGTCCCTTGGAAAATGGTTGCTGGGCTATTTGAGATCAGCTGGCCTGGCAATATTTGTAGATTAGAAATGGGTACTGTCTGTACTGCCCCTTGAGGCTGGATTGCACTCTGGACCAGCTGAACATTTTGCTGTCCAACTAATAGCTGCTGAGCTGGAGACTGTCCTTGAACTCCAAAACTTGGTGCTTGGTTATTGGCCACCTGATAAACCACCTGAGGGCTAGGAGCTCTTGCATTGTTAGGTGGAGGAATCTGTGGAGCTGGGAGTATAAGTTTACCACCAGGAGTTGAAGGGCCTCGTTTTGGAAGAAGCAGCTGTTTTATCAGACTAGATTCACCAGAGGAAGTCTGTCCAACTCCTGCATTAGCTTGCTGTGGCTGAACTTGCATTTGTACCGGTTGTTGTTGCTGGACTTGTACTTGTACCTGTTGCTGTGATGGCGCTGGTGAATGATGCTGCTGTTGCTGCCTCTTCACGGAAAGCATCTGACTGACAGTAGGAGGGGGTCCTTGTGACTGAGGAGTAGTAGATGGAGATGACATTACTGTAGGAACCTGGTTATTTGTAACTGGTCCAGGGGACGGTGAGGAAGATGGCGTTATGTTTGGTTGCCCAGTCAACTGGACAGTTTGACCAGCTGGAAGAGAACCTGGATTAGTAAGCACAATTTGGTGAATGGCTGGTGCATATGTTTGACCTTGCTGAGCTGGCTGGCTTACAATCACTACACTTTGTTGGGATGGTGGCTGCTGCTGCTGCTGCTGCATGGATTGTTGTACCACTGTAGGAGGGACTTGCTGAGAAGGTAGAGGCTTTGGCGCAATATTCTGAAACCCTACCCTAGAAGTTTGTGGATTTTGGACACCTGCAATAGTAACCACCTGCCCAGCTGCAACTTGGAAATTCTGTACTGTAGTGGCAGAAACAATATTGGATGCAGAGGTCGTGACATACTGCTGGGGTGCTATGAGGACTGTGTCTTGTTGCTGGTTACCAGCAGAGGACTGCTGAGATGAAGTTTGCAAAGGTTGTGACGATGTGGTGATTAACTGTTGACCCTGTGAAACTGCTGAAGTGCATGCTGGTAGGTTCTGTACTCTGCCAAATATATGACCCTGAGGTACAGCTTGTTGAATTACCGTAACAGGAGTGCCCGAAGGTATCTGTCCTGGTACCACTGCATGTAGTGGAGATTGTTGTTGAATTACAGGTTGGTGGTGAAGCAATGTCTGAGAACTGACAACAGTAACAGATGATTGTGGTCCTGCATTGCTGTGATTTTGATTAGAAGCTTGTGCTGCTCCACCTACAGCAATAGTAACAGGAACTGCAGATTGGGAAACAGAGCTCTGTATTACTGTGGCCTTGACTACCTCACAGGAAATTGGAGATTTATTCTGAATGACAGTCACTGTAGCATTTTGTTGCTGCTGTGTGTGAACTAAAGGATTCTGTGGAATTCTAGAAATAGTCTGTGCCACAGTATGAACACCTTGAATTGGAAAAGACATCTGTGTTGCTGTCAGATTTGGAGACTGGTTGTTAACAGGGGTCCTCTGAAAATGGTTTCCTACACTTTGTGGTCCATGTGGGATTCCTGTTGACCCAAATACAACAAAAAATCAGAATTCTGAATGCAACAAAACAAAACAAACCTCCTCCCTCACACACACACCTCAAAGCAAAACACACAAATATAAAGAATCAAAGATCCCATATTTGAATTTATCCTTAGAGCCAAGTGAAGCAGTTTCTAAACTCAGAGATAGAATGTCTGAATTAGTAGTGGACATAAGAGTGGCTTGTCTGGTGACTTACAAATTAAAGGGTTAGTATCTACCTAGATACTGCTTTGCAACACTATCATCCAATACTATAAAGCATTAAACATAAAAATTAAACAGCTAGTTTCTCAAAACTACTTTTCATTGAATTTTACTTTGTTTTACTGTAATTTCAGAAGCAACAAAAAATGGCTGCCATATAAAATATAATGAAAAAGTTAAAGAACCTGCTGGTGAAGGAGACAGAGATACATCAGGAATAGAATCAACCCGGACGACAGGGGTAGCAGAAGTCGGTTGTTGCTGATAGTACATCTGAATGGGAAGTGGTATAGCTCTCCTTTTAACTCCTACTACATGTATATGTGCCTGCCCGTTGTTATTTGGATCCTCTACTCTCTTCACTGTGTGATTTGGAAAGACAGTTCTGCCAAACACAAACATACAGCTATATACATAACAAAAATCCAATCTTTTCACAGTTATTTTTCTTTCATTTCATTTTTAGCATATCAACTCTGTTCTGTATGCAGAGAGGACAAAGAAAAACATATAAACAAAAACTAAGAAGTCAAATACTTCATTATGCACCTAAATGCAAAACCTACGTTGTAGGGTACTCATGTTAGTCAATCAGCATTACATATTCAACCTCTGCCAAAAATAGAAGGAATGGACATGGCAAGTTTGTATTCTATTTTTCAAACACGAGTATTTTTCAATGGCTAATATTTTGTGCCTGTTTCTGCAGAGATGCAGCCTGTTATGTATTTTTTCACGAGAGTGAGATGCTCAAATGCCTTTTTTAGAAGGCAACCTCCCATGGACTGGGAGGTTCACCATGATTAGCATTTCTAAGATCTTGAACAAGAGAAATTAAAACTGTAAGCCAGAAGTGGAAGAAATAAATGGCCAAACACATACAGCAAGCTCTAACAAAGTATTTAAAAAGAACAAAATCAATTGCATTGTACTATGGAAGTTTTGTTGTTTTTTTTTTTTAAACTTAAAATTCCAAATGCTAGTGGATCAGAGTAGTCTTTAAAACTCATCTGAGAGTAGGTATTTCCCTAAAGAAGTCTGAAGTTGCAGATTTTTGTTGGGCATCCAAAATATCCTGTTTATTTTTCTATAGACTTTTCACCTTACCGAAGACATTTATAAAATCCAGTTGATGTTAGGATTCCACCTCGAGCTAATTTACTGCAGGTTGAGAGGTATTCAGAGTACATTTCTGCTCGAGAGACTGAGCAATCTGAATTCACCTCAAAATGTGCATTCAACCTAAAAATGGAGAAAGAAAAATAAATGATGAAACATGCTGCAAAATAGACATCACTTTTTAATGGACTGAAACACTATGTAAAGGATTTTGGACAATCAATAACAACATTGCTTATTTAGATGATTGAAAATGGCATTTTAATGTCCTGCCCTATCAAACACCTATCCAATACAATGTATCGTATTTCCCCATGTATAAGACGCTCCCATGTATAAGACGCACCTTAATTTTGGGGCCCGAAATTTGAAAATAAATGTATTATGGTACATCACCGGTAAGTACCACTGTATAAGACGCACCCAGTTTTTAGACCCCAAATTTTTCGAAAAAAGGTGCGTCTTATACATGGTGAAATATGGTAATTTTATCTTTCACGATGTAAACCTCAATGTACAGGATTAATACAAGGAAAAGCACAAAGACACATGGCAAAAATCGATCACATAACATCTTGTTGAGATTATTATTTATATGTATGATATGCAAGACTTAGTAACAAATATTCACAAACTAAAAACTCATCTCAGAAAATTTAAGATTGAATTGTGTTTCAGTGAAGTTCCCAGAGTAACTTTATATTTTCTCTACAAAATTCAACACCTTTAAAAAAATATCAGTTTATATAAAAACCACACGTATTATAATGTCTAGAAATTAACAGCTCAGTTCTTCCCTGCCATATAATCCTTAATCATTTGCTCACGCCACCAACTGTGTCTATCAGTTAAATATATTATATATTAAAAAGCTTCAAACTATGCCTTTTAAACTTTAGCTCAAAAGTCAGATATACTTTAGGACTGCGTACTCATTCTCTATCAAAGGTTTCCATCAGTAATTTGCTTACCTGACAAGTCAAAATAAGGTTTTCAGACTGATCTGGTAATCTAGATGTAGTGCAATACACAGGAAAATCAGAGATATAGTATCAACCTTAACCCCGAGCTCCCAGGATCACAAGGGACTAGGAATGCTACAGAGGCAGCACATTCATTCCTGGAGGCAAGCAAGGTGAAGGCTTCATGTTGTCATCGAACAATCGGCTCTAGCTAATGCTCAAAGCAAAATCAATAAATTCCCAGGAAGTGAAGGAATGTGTGGTTCCTGAAGGACCTCCACAAACACATAGCCCTCCAAAAATAAAGGAAAATTTTAGTTCCTTCCTGACAGCAAATGGAGACAGCAACAACTATCTACATAATACCAAAATATTTGCACTGGCATATAGGATCAAAGAGTATCAATATGTTTTTTAAACTGTCAGCATCACAACCTATATTAGCTGCAGGATTTGAAAAATCACAGCATGTTCTCTATTGTATAGGACCATCTAAAAGCAGAATGTAACTGAAAGTTTTTAAGAGAAATAAAACAGATGAGATAATTTAGTGTTGTCTTCTTCCAAAGCCAATACAACACCAGTAAACAAGATGCCATTTTTAAAAATAGTAGTTTAATTAAACTTTTACTATAGTTACAAAACCTGAATCCATATTACATGTAAGAATGCTTAGGTATTATGAAAAATCCATACCCCTGCCTTCTCTAACCAGATTGTCATTAAAAATAGTGTCAGCCTACCATGACATATATTGGTATCACTATGACTAATGAATGTTGGAGAAGTTGTTCTGTTGTTCTTGCAGGAAATCCTTATTCGTGCCCAGTTGCTTATAATATATCTAGGGATATTAGTTTTAATACATTGCCCTCTTTAGCATGTCCTTCCCAAGAAATGGAAGAATTTAGAAATTTTACTATTACAACTTACTCTCTTCCAAACTTCTCTCAGTAAGAGACAGTGACAAAAACTTACTAAGAGATTTTACAGGGATTAAAACCCCCCTCAATGTTAGCACTGATGCAAACATAGCTGAAACGGGCTATTTCCCATTCTTCAACTCCAAGAAAAACATTGGAAAAAAACAGCATGGTTAGTATATTTTAGGCTTCTGTACAGGGCCACCTGTTATTTTATTTCATGTTGGCTCATTTCCATTTAGATTTCAGAAAAACAAAAATATCTATGGAGCACCCAGCACTGAGAGCTGGAGAACCACTTAGTTACCTAGCACAGAATTAAAAAAAAAAAAAAAAAACCCACTAAAGGTCATTCTGGCATTGTGTTGTGTGGTTTGTTTCATTACATTTTGTCATCCAATGGTGTTACACAACTGTAGCATGGAACAATAAATCTGTGGCCTTTTTCCACTCCTTCCATCAAAATATTTTTTTCCTATTCCCCACATCATGGCTGCTGCAGAACAGGAGTTGGCAACTATGGTTCTGATTTAACTGTCCATTCCTGCCTGCTTGAATGCAAGAGAGACTATTCTGCATCACTCCTTTTTCATTTTGGGGGCCAGAAGGATTTCAGTGGCTCGTTTTCTACCTCTCCTGGGGTTGGCAGAATGGCAGCATAGGAAGCGGGGGAGACAGTCTGATTCCTCATTGTCCCCTGCATTATTACCTCACACCTCAGATATCAGTGGGAGTGCTCTACTGTTTAATTCCCAGGCACAGAGTATAGTACAAATATGACCTGTGGAATTCATAGCTGTATATAGTGGGCTTCTGAAGAGTTCCATGCCATTTGAGAGGATGAACGCGAAGATTCCACTCATTTTGAATTATGAAGATTTCAAACACTAGCTGCTATTTTCTGGATAGCTAAAAACGTCTATCTTCGGTTTTCTATGGTAACTATATTACTATAGTATCTAAGCACAGAATCTCTTTATATGTTAGCATCAACTAGCAATAACTTTTATTAATGATACCTCACACAGAGCACAATATAAGTGTCCATCTACAAGTAGGAGCACAGGAGGAAACTCAATTGACTAGCTAGGATCTGCAACAGAACTATTCCTGTCCAATCAAACTCTTTGCTTAAAGCATGAGTGAAATGATAGACTTTCAGTGTAGAACCACTCTGCTTCTTGTAAAATGCTCCCCACTTCACAATAAAGATATTTGTACATAGATGAATATTTGAATCAATACAATAACTGGATACATCTTGTGAATGTATTACCCCACATCATTTTTGTGAGGGAAATGGGGGGTGTTGGGAGAATCAGTGTAAGAGAATCAGGAATTGATTAATCCAAATATTTGGAATTTGAGCAGACAGCTGTATAGGTCAACACCAATTTGGGGAATCACCCTAGCCCTACTTGAGAGCTATGAGTCGGGTATCAGCTCTCTAGACTATTGGATGCACAAAAATACATTATAACTAGTAAAAATATTAAAGCAAGTACATTTTTGGGAGGATAAAAGGTCTCATCTTCCCTCGTGTGCTTGAGCCTCCCACTGATGAAATGAGAGATTTCCAGGAATGTAGCTTCAAATTTTGAGAAGCACTTTCTTGTATAGCTATAGTAGCACAAAATGAAAATACTGTTCAATTAGATAATGCTGCTGTACAGTTTTACAGCAAGATTATATCTGAAATTGAATTAAATAATTAAATTATATCCTAAGAAAGGGAAAACAAATAGTTTGAACTATCATGTCAAATGGCCAACATTTTGTTTTGTTTTTCTTCTTCCTCAAGAAACTATTTGAAAGGAACTGTATACTTACCACTGGCAGGCAAATTTCTCACTGTCTATTTCTACTATTCCTGGTGGTGGAGCAACATGCTGTGCTGCTCTTGATGCTGTGGAGAAGAAAATAGATACATTTGCTGACATGTAATGATGATTCTTCCCTTAAAGAGAATTACTTACATAATTCAATATGTATAAAATTGAACATCTCAGGCAACACAAAGGATCCTCTGTAGTTCAGTGGTTTCAAATTTGATTTGAAATTTGTTTTATATTTTTGTGAGATCTCTCTCCTCCTTCTCTTCCCCAAAAAGTCCATTTTGATAAAATTAAATGTTAGCATTAATTACTTACTTACATCTACAGAGAGATGCATAGACACTTAAATAAAGTATGGCTACGTACAGTTAAAGAACTCCCCATGTCCATGCCTTAAAAAGAAATAGCTTATTTGTTACTGAATAATCAGATTTGCTATAAATCAACTCTATTTAAATGCATGCCAAGTTGTTTCAAAGATGTAATGAGGTGTGTGAGAACATGTCTTTGGCAAGGTTTTTAGCCACTAGTGTAACTATATTAGTGGAAACCACTAGTCTAAATGTACTGCACTGGCATAAAACCACAACTTGCATAAGCGCACCTGGTTTGAAATAGAGGTGCGCTGCACTGGCACAAGTCACATTTGACACTGGTCCACAATGTCTACCCTAGGGGTTTATATCACGTCAACTATCCTGGTGAAACCTCAGAGAAGCCCTTTGTGTAGGTCTCAAAGCATACAGGGTAAAATTCTCACAGACACAGAGGGCCTATGCAGGATCATCCACGATTTAAGTGCTGTATTGGGAGAAGTGGGCAGAGTGGGATCATGCACCAACTCTGAACAGGTCCACATACCAAAGAGAGCAAACGATGGCCCAAAACCCCACTGGAGTTGGCAAAGAGATGTCGCAGCTATTTTTCCAGTTCATAAGTGGGATCAGTAACACTGGAAGACGCTATATTGTAGTCTCATATATAGTCTTTCTTAATCAGTCCCATTCATTCCCAGTCCTAGTCTATTCAGGTTCTTATACAACCCTCATCACAGTGGTATCTGAGCATGTGCCAATGGTACATAAAAAGACATGACTAGCATCTGTCGCATGTGTTTCTTTCTCCATTCCATTCCCCAGGGGAAAAATTGTGTGTGAATTTTGTTTGTGTGAAATGTTTTTTCACTAGTGAAGGCAAAGTCAAAACAGTGCACATACTTAGGGCTGGTCTACACTAGAGAGTTCTGTCGATAAAAGTCAGCTTTTGTTGACAAAATAGGTGAGGTGTATACATTCAAATGCTCCTCCCACTGATGTAACTCCTTCAAAGGCCTTTGCTGGTGCGCAGTACTTTTTCTCTGTCCATTTAGATGTTGGGGGCAGAGAGTAAGGGTTTTGCCACAGGGCCTTCATCAATTTTATGACCCCTTCATGGACAGGGAGGGCCACCCTAGAAGGGGCTGCTGCCGCCAGGATGTCAAATAGGAAGTCAATCAGGTCCTTCAGCTCTTCCACCTCCAAACCCAGGTTGGCAGCCACCCATTTGAGGAGATCCTGGTGGACTCTAAAATCGTCCTGGCGGAACTGTGGTTGGAGGGCTTGTCACTGCCTCATCTGGTGATGAGGATGAGAATGCTGGTAGTAGAGAAGTTCGCAAATGTTCCTTTGTGACTTGGATTTCTTTCTCCTGGAGGGACACTGGTGTCCCTTTTGCCTGACTTGGCTTCTCGTCCAATTCCAGGGGAAGCCGTGATATGGTCACAGAGTGACACTGAAGTCCCCGAGGCGGACTGGTGTTGGGACCCTGGGACCACAGGAAACCCCCATGGGTTCCAAAATTGCCACGGGTCAGTCCATTGTGTTGGTGGCCAGGAACCCAGTGGAATAGAGGGGGGAAGCCTGCAATTGTGGAGAACCAACCAAGGCCTCTACGGGAGGGAGCTTCATCTGCCTCCGACTCTGAGGCGGAGAACCATGGTGGTGCCATTCTCACCTCTGGCTGCCTACGGGCTTGGGTGCGGTGCTCAGGTGCCAGGAATCTCTAGGGTGCTGATACTGTGGCAACCAATATGAGCAATCCCTAGAGTACCATCTTGAGTCCAGGGATTGGTGCCGGGACGTCAATGTTCCATGCCGTTGATTAGGTGATCAGTGCTGCGGGACTGGCAAGCAGCCCCTAGAACTCTGACGGCTACTGCGTCTTGGGGACTGCAGGGTCATCAGCGACCAGCCACAAGGCTTTGGTGAGGGCTGCAAAGACAGTAAGCAGCAAAGTGGCACCAATGATCTAAGCGAGGCCCCATCATGGATTTGCCCCTTGAACTGCTTTTACCAGATTGGCCCGGTATGGTGTCCCACACGCAGGTCTGTCGTCCTGGGGGTGTAGGAGGGAAAGGAAAAGACAAGACTGCCTGGAAGGCCTCAGGGTGGACGGGATTGCCAGATACCGGGGTCTCCTGCCGCTACCAGGCATCAGTGGAGGTTCCGAAGAGGGCTGGGAGCTCTAGGGATTGAGCCCACAGCCATTCCAGTTTCCAGGGGAGACAAGCAGCCTGGTGTGGATCACAGCTTGTCACCTGCTCCCAACTTGCTCTGTCTAAATGGGGAGAGCCCTCTGTCGGCATGGTTTTTCTTACACTTCTTCTTCGGCACCAGGATGCCAGGATGAGCCCAGTACCAGTATATGTGCCGGGGGAGCACTTCATGTCAATGCCGATGTACTAGGTGCCAAGTCTGATCAGCCTGGGTTGGACATCAGTCTGAGTGCCAATTCCATTAGGAACGCTCTCAATCTAATATCGCGGTCCTTCTTTGTGCGGGGCCTGAAATTCCTGCAGATCCTGCAATTGTCTTTTATATGCACCTCACCCAGACACTTGAGACAGCTCTGGTGAGGATCGCTCACGGGCATCTGTTTTTTCCAGGCTGCACAAGGCTTGAAGCTCGGGGAGCAGGGCATGCCCCGTCCCCCTGGCTGTCCCATGAAAACAGGGAACAAATAGCCCCATAACTACTAGAAACTACTAAAACTGTTAACTGAACACCGATTTGAACAATAAAACTATACATATTAAAGATGAAGAAGAAAACCACTGGGAGTTGCTTGCCAAGACAAGGACATTCTAGCACCGTCACAGGTGGTAAGAAGGAACTGAGAGGGAAGTGGACCGGCAGCACCCTACATACTGGTACGTACGCGCACCACTGCAGAGAGCATTTGAGCTGGCCCTATGGATAACACTGAGGGAAAACTCTCCGGAACCAGTGCATGTGGCATGTGCACACACCTAACGTGGAAGGGATATAGGCAAGCACTCGAAGAAGAAACACCTTCAAGAGCAGACCAAACTTGGAAAATTTTTCACCTAATGGCAAACTTTTGAAAAAGTTACAAATCGTGAAAAAAAGAGGACTACAGAATGAAATATAAAATAACTACTAATGTAGCCTTAAGATATATTTGTGTGTAACACAAATACTAAGATTTTAGTTTGTAGTGGGAAATTAATATTTTGAAGAATGAAAATGTGACTGATACTGAGATAAAAGTCTCTCATCCTTCAATGCTTTGGACATTAATGTAACTCTTTCAAGCCAAACCTATAGGCCAACTGGTTCAGTATCATGCAAGTATTTCAGCATAGCCCTATTACAGTCAAACATGTTCTATTTAATAAAAAAAAAAAAAAAAAAAAAGGCAGTAACTAAGAAATAAGGTTGTACATGAATGCTTACACTACTTACTTGGTTAAAAGTTAATGTAGATATGCTGTACTAACATCAAGTGGGGCATTCACTAATACAATTTACTCCAGTAACTTGCTTTACATAGGTGCAGCACATCTACATATTGAGTTTACTCCTGTGTAACTATATCAGTGTAGTCATATCAAAGCAAAATTCTCTAACATTAGCAGGGCCTTTAATTGGCTAGCAAAAAGTTTGTCAAGATTTCATGGCTCAGACTTTTCTGGAGTCAAGCCACTGTGAAATGCAATGTTTTATAAAAATGGTTTTGAGATGAAGAATCTGATTAACTAATAAAGGTTCTAGATGAGTGGGTAATCCAACAAACCACAAAGAGTCTATTAAGTCCAAAAGGAAAAGGGAAAGAAAACTAGGGGAAAACTTAGTTTATATTTAGTCACAGAAATAAAACTGAAGTATTAGGGTCTTTGGGTCTGACCTTGACTTGAATGGAGTTGCAGCTAACCAATATGTGTCTCAGGTTTAGACTCTTTGGGTTATTTAAATAACAGCAATGTATATCAAGTTATATAGTTATTTCAAATACCTACACTTTTCAGATGGCTGAAAGCACCTGACTTCTGGGTGTTCAGTCTGAGACAAATGCTACAGGCTTTATTTTCACTGAAGTTAAGGGAGTGAGGACAGCAGGATTGTGACCAGCAAGTGTGCACTTAATTGTATTATCTATTGCTTAATTAATGAGAGCGACTTTTATATTTGGATTGGATGAGTAACTGTGAATGCCACGATCCAACAATGCCCATAACTTTCTTGATACACAATGTATACTTGTGAAAAGCATTGAAATAGACATTTTTCTCCTATACTAGCAAGTCTCTATTGCTGTAAGAGGAATGACATAGATCAGCAGAATGTAATTTTGTATGTGAATTTAACAAGCAAAGTTCTTGTTCAAACTTTGTGTGTGTGAAAGAGAGAGAGAGAAAGAGAGAGAGAAGATATCAAATATCTAGAGTGCAATTCTGGCCTACTGAAGTCATTCACTCCAGTGGGGCCAGGATTTCACCCCAAAAATAGATTTGCAAAAACTAAAACAATATCAACATACAACATTATGACGGTCTAATGACATCAACAAAGAATAAACTTTCCTTTAAGGTTTATGTGCAGTTAAAATTTGGCTAACATCGCAAATGAAATGTTTAGTGGCTTCGACGCAGTCATAAGACATTTTTTGTCTTCATTTCTTTGATTCTATTAGCTCTTCTAGCCCATTGTCCTAGAATTTGGCCCTAACACTAAATGTGAACACATTGTACACACTGCCACCTACTTACTATTCACACAGAATATAATGCAAAATGGACTTGCTACCCTCTGTGAGTCGTAGATATTTTGTTGACATGCAAACAAACAGGTTAATTTTAAATAAAAATCTGTAACATTTTCTTTGTTTATATTTTCAAGATTTACAGCTTTGAAAAATGTTCAGAATCTTTCCATGTTACTTCACAATGCTTTCATGTAATGATCAATATTGTTCCAAATATTTATTCAATTAGAAAAATAAAACAAAGATTAACTTAACATCCATGTTGCTAGCAACAATACTAAAAATATGCACATCTGATTTGATGTACTGAAGCACAAGTAAATCATTAAATTATGCACAGCTATATAGCTACACACATACGCATGCACGTGATTATAAAGCTATAGATAGAAAGACAGATGGACAGTCACATATGCTATAGAGACTGTTCTACAGAAATACAAAAGATGTTCTCCTGCAACAGTACTAACCTGGGACAGCTGTTGCATGGGCCTGTGAGGAAACATGCTCTACCGCCTGTGGCCTGATTTCAGATACTTGATGGTTGGAGCTTTGATGTTCAATGAGTTTTACTGCAGTAAGTGCATCAGATCCAAACATCTGGATGTCCATAGAAACCAGACATACTAATGTATCTAAAACATTAAATGCAAAACCAACAATGGTATTACAACAAAATAAATATGAGTGTTTGGTATTCAACACACCAATTTGAGTTAAACTGACACTTGCTGAAAGAAAAACAAACCCTCACATATTTCTGTGGAGTTCTACATTATATTTTTCATGTCATATAAAGCCAATATATAATTCAAAATCCTGACCTGCCTTGGTCTCTATCTTTATTAATTCTTTGAGAAAACAAAAATTCAGTTATGTAAATATACTGCAGCAATATGCATGTAATATACAAACGTACGCACACTCTAAATTCTGAAAAAGTAGAATTTTAAATCCCTGAATGTAACACCGCGTCAATTCTTTTTCTTCCTCAAATAAACTGATCTGATATTTTGTTCTGCTTGTTCCTTACCTATGCTCTTGTCTACTTTAGCAATCTTTGTGCAGGCCACTTCTCCCATTTCTGTGAGCATGTATAGCACCTCAAGTGCTGAGATTACAAGCAGCACATCTGGTAAAGTGAGATGACATATTATCTCTTTGTAGGATTCTTGATCCACATATTCACAAATTAAGACACCATTATCTTCAGCTTTACAAAGATTCCCCAAGATTTCCATGCCTAAAAAACAAATATAGAATAGTTTTAAACAGCTGAAAATCATTGTATTATTATTTACAAAAAATTAGTCATCTAAGACCTTACCTCTCATTTTTAAGAATCTATCCCTTGACATTAGGCATTTTGTAACAGTGTGAAACATTAGATGAGTAGTTTTGAAATCAACAGGATCCAACAGAAGCTGAGAGAAGGGGGAAAAAACATTATTTAAGCTGCAGTCCGCATCATACGTACGGTCATAATAGTTACAGTTCTTAAATTTGCATTCAATTAAATTCAATTCAATGCTCAAAAGTCTTTATATGTAACACATTTGTTGGAATATGTTGTCATTTCTGTGAGCATACAAGACTGTGCTTTAAGTGCAGGGAGTCTCTTTTCTATTCTATTATACTCTCAACTTTTCTTTTTTCTTTGAGTCTTTACAGTAAGGAAAATAACAGAATTCCTAGGCTGCCATCAGGGTGGATATGAACATTTTCCTGGGCCCTGTGAAGTAGTAGCAGTGATTGGGGTGAATTCTCCCATACGGCTTTCACCATCCTTTGTTGTTTGTACAGCAACTAGCACGAGGGGGTCCTGGTCCATGACTACAGTCATTAGCACTACAGTAAATACTGCTACCACTAATGCTCTCTCAAAGACCTTCCCATACACACACCAGGACCATTAGACATTCATGAAAACACCATCTTAGTCAGAGTTCTATCAGTGGCTGAGCACTACGGTGTCTCCTTCCCTGCTACTTACTCATTACAAGATTTCAGTGTATACACAATATCCAACATTATATTTATCTGTGGTGTATAATGCCATAAAATGGATTGAACTGGCCTGTTACTCTTTCTTCTTACACCTAAACATCTTTGAAAAGAAAAAGTAAGTCTCCCTCACTGATGATATACCTATGTATATGTGATCTTTCCAAAGTTTCTCCCTGGTTTTCTCATGCTCATTATTATGAACAGGGTATTCATATCTATTATGTGGTTACACAGGAATTCTTGTAATATCATAGTGGAGTTATGATTTCTAAAGTAAAACCTGTACGAATATTTTTAATTTTTAAAGTAATTCAATTGCATTTCTCCCCCCATGCCATGGAATTTCAATTGAAAATCAGAGGTGTTTTAAGGGATTCCATGTCCCCACACAACTGAATTCCCTCACACGACTGTGCTTTGGCAAATTGGGGGCCCCGCTCTACATCTGATTCCGACCCTTGTGCATTCTGTTGAAATCTACTATTTGCAAATTCAAAGAAGCACTTATTTGCTATTACTTCAAATAATCACAAGAAAAATAATTTTGAGATATCAGTCAAGCTACTTAATACTACAGTAGTACCTTCTCCAAAGTATATTTGAATTACGCCATTATGAAGCTCCTTACCTCTGCTGCAATATTTCCTAGCGTGTCAAGCCCCAATTGCCGTAGAGAAATAAAATGACTATGAGCAGAGAGTAGCAGGAACCGAAGACAGGTACGATTAGCTGCCAAAAGTTTAACATTTCCCTCCTCAAAGGAAAGATTTCGCAAAATCACTGCAATCTGAAGTACCCGCTGCCCTTCAATATCATTAATGCCCAACTTGCGAGGTGGATGAAATAAGGACTGCCATATCCATTCTTCTGATGGAACATCTACAAAAGAAAAATATCAACTTTAAGCTGTTCCTTTTCTATATCTATCAGAATTGATCTAATCAGTTTATTCAAGATATCTCACCTTGAGATTTGTTTCTGTCAGAAATGAGGTCACGTACTTCATTATCCTCCACAATATCTTTCCAGAACTGTGAACAGAATAAAAATTTACACCGAATTACTGAAGTGTGACGTTTCCTTTAAAAATAAATCTGTTTTCACTTCTGCTTCTTTAAAATATTCACAGATGGATAAGGACCGGTTTATCACTATTCCACACATTTTAAAAAATCCTCTTCCCATTCGTATCAGCTACTACTGCATCTTAAAGATGATTTATATCTAACTAATGGGACAGTCTTCACTCCAAAGTTGAAACCTATAATTTCAATATACTACAACTGCTTTAAAGAAGTCTTCCTGCCACCTCCCCAAGACACCAAAAGTACTCCATTCACAATGGATCAACAGGATCCAAGACCTATTCCTATTTAGACAGAATATTTCACCACATAGGAATTCAAAGTACTTTACAAAATAAGGGCCTGATCTGCAAATCTTTAGTATGTTGCTAGTCCCATTAGTCAAGATTCATCATGTGATCAAAGATATGCAGGATCAAGCTCATAAACTGATAAATATATAGGGATCACTTAATTCACTACAAAGGTGAAATGCAACAACTCTATGATCATAAAGTAAAACAATGGAAACAATTTAGGACAAGAAATGAAGAATATTATAGCCCGATGAATTATAGGAGAAATTTTGGTACACAGTGTAATTATCCAAACTAGATTGTGACCATGATACTAATGTTGACATCCCAACCCTCTTGAAAATGCTATGGTATGTTATGTTTACTTAAACTACACAGTCCTTCAGGAAGGGTTTGCACACTAAATACATCTAAAGTGCTTTATACAAATACTAAATAAGTGTCTACAACAGGCCAGCATCTCAGGATATGTCTATGCTGGCGGCAGCAAAGTCGCCACCATGAGATCGATCTTTCTGGATTGATTGAGCAGTCAGCGTAGACCCACTCAATCGATCAGGAAGTTGACATTAGTAAACCACCCCCTAAGGTGGCATAACGCTGCGTCGACAGGAATGCGGTTCCCATTGACGCAGTGCAGTGAAGACGGCGTGCAGAAGGGAAGCACAGCAGTCGACGGGAGTTACGCAAGCTACTCCACTGACTGCCGCTGAATCTCCAGGTAAGTGTAGACCAGGGCTCAGTTTTATGTCAAATCTGAAAGATGCCATCTCCCGTTGAACAGTGCCTCCAAACATCATGCTGGGGACTTTGACACAGTAAGGAGTATTACGTCTCATTTGAACATTTTGAATTATTGAAATGAAAACGACAGACCAGATTAGAGCAAACTCAAACTTTATACTGCTGTGGAACAAAAAGGTTTCTCCTTAAAAGGGAGAAAGTTTCTCCTCTTAATCCTGATGCTATCAGCGATATTCACAGAAGTGTTAAGCATGAAGTTAAACCTCTAGAATGATACTTCTACTGAAATCCTCACTTTGAGCTCAACGGGTCCATTTTTAAAATGGAGCTTGAGATACTTCTGGAAGAGGATTTTTGTCATGTTTCAAAGATATGTGCAAAACTAGATTGCATTTAATTTCACTTGTCAAGGTAATATTCCCTTTTAGATGGTTCTCTTTTGGACAGTGATGAAGAGGGTAAACATGCAAATTTCACTGTTGATAACAAAAGGAAGAAGAACTTAGAATCATGCCATAGACTTAGTCCTTGTATCGCTCTAGTCTAATGTTTGTATTTTTCAAACACCAAAGAGATGGTGTATCCTCAAATGCACATCTTCAACCACAATTTGAAGGTCTTTGGAAAGGCCCAGAGAACTAAATCAATAGCAATGCAGGGTTACAGCTGTTGCTTGTGCTCTTACAGTGAGACCAAAATCATAAGATACTCTCATAGTGCCACAGCATTAGTTAGACTGACCCTCCAATGGTATGTTCTTGGTCTCTTTACAATATTCAGGCTAAAAGTCCAAAAGGAAGCACTCTCAGATTTAAAACTTGTATCTATCTAATGCTGTTGGGTAATTTGAAGTTATAGAAGAGTAGACTTTCTTCCTAGACGTAAATAACCCAGGACTCTCTCTCACTCATGATATATGGAACATGAGGACTTGGCAATTTGTTCTCTCTGCAGAAGCGGACATCAATGTCAATACTGGCATAGACTTATTAAAAATATTCCAACCCCTGCACTTGATTCAATTGATCAGCTTTTTAAAAATTATTTTTAACCACAGTAAGTACTGAAATTGAGGCAAGATATCAATACACTGCAGGAGCGAGGCAGCCATATTACTGGGCAGTGCAAATACTTGATATTCTTGCCTTTTGGACATCAAGATGCAGAGGTTACTTGATATCCTTGCCAAAATGCAAGATTATCAAGTATTTGCACCTTATCCTGAAACAATGTCATTTTGAAATCCAACTTCTTCACCAACTGGATCCATATTCCTGGAACTGCTAAAAGTCATTTGGTGGTGACGCAGAAGGCATTATAACACTGTCTCAGTGTTATGAAGATGAAGGACCGATTTCAATGGACTGGGCAGGTTCATCCAATATTCCTCTTTATAATCTGTGTCTAATAAATCACCCTATGCTGGCTAGAGGAGATTTAAAACATCCCAAGGAAAGATTAGTGCTGTCTCTTGAGGTCATTTAGGTGAAGGACAATTGGCAGTACATCTCTCTGATGACCTCTTTAACAATGTTGCTATTATATAAAGAGCTTGTATCACTACATCCCAGAGTACAGGTGAAGCCAAAGATGAAGACTCTTAGAGCCCTTAGAATAAGGAGAAGAGTTGAAGTATATTGTCAGAAAGAGGTCTGTCTGATCCTAAAAACCCCAGAATGATGATGGAATTCACCTCAAAATTGGGGTCTGAGCCAACCTTAAAGATGACACTTCAGAACCAAGGAAACATCTCTCTTTGATAAAGTAGACTAGTGACAGACAACTCTGGCTATCAGATCTAGTGAAACACTCTTTATTCTCCAGAAGAGAAAAAAACAGCGGCACCTCTCAGAAGCTCAAGTGAGAGAGCCACAAAGGCACCAAAAGTCAAGTTTACACATGGACAGCCCATAAGAGCTGAGGCAACAGTTATCAGAAGAGGTATTAAGCAGTCAAATTTCACAACTTCTTACTTTCACATCCCAGGATTCATTCAGCTCTGACTTTTAGCTGGAACAATAAACTTCCAATGCTTGATAGCTCACACTGATCTCAAGGGAGAGATGTCAGTCTCTAGCTCTAGGAATGCTTGGAACTGAGAAATTTGCAAGATCTGATTTCAGAATCTTGGTCTTTGTCCAGATTAGGAAAAGAGACTGAGATTAAACTGGCATTAGCCACCATATTACTACAGAGTGATGTAAACCTTACTCTTATTTACTGTCATTGTAGGCAACATGATAGGAGAAGTGAATGATGACTATTCCAAAATAAATGTTTGAACCTGGCAGAACAAGTAACAAACACATCAACATTTACAAAAGAGAACCTAAACAACAAGAGCAAGAAGAGAACACAGATCAATTTAAGAACCGTTCTGCTAATTTTTAAAAAGTATAAGCAATCCAAAAAAGAAAAGAACAAGCATGAACCTCCCTGCTCTTGCCAACACAATACATTTGTTGTGAGTCAACAGAACAACAGTGGAATTAGGAAGTCTAAAAATGCCGTTAAAGCTCTCCTCATTTTTCTTATATACAGAAGCACAGCTGCTATCTGAAATAACTTCCTGTGGTGGGATCAACCAACTGCTTAAAATAAGATTCTATGAAAAAAATGGATTATTGGAATATATAGGTATTTTTAGATGTGAAATTAGTTTATGGCATACTTTCAACAGTGTTTTACAGTAGTATGGTACTATACATCATGTAATTTTTATAAATAGATCCTTGGAGCACATTCAAGTTTCTTATTAGTAAACCTTATTGCAGATACGCTGGTTCTACTTAACACCCAGTTAAGAGAGTTTATTAAAACCATCTGTTTTCATATACTATAATTATTTAAGATGATGTAATTAACAAACATATAAATTATAATTCAGTATAATTTCAAATGTTTACATATCTAGACGTAACACTTGATGTTGTTCTTCATTAACTATTGCACAGACTGCCTCAGTTTTAGGGGGTGGCAAAACCAGAAAAGCTAGTTACTTCTGAATAAAAATTTCCAAGTATAATATTTCTGGACATCTTACAGAAAAGGTGAAGATAAAGACCATGAAGCACAATTTTTGACAGTTAACCTTAGTATACTTTAACATACTTCCAAGTTCCAGTCATAAAAAAATAATGCTCATCTTCATTATCAATTTTATTCTTTTGAGCGAATTCACCTATTTGTATTTTAGCAATAAACATTTAATGGGCAGTACTGTTACCCAATTTGGCCCAACGTTTAAGTTTTGTAAAAACTAGCTTAACACAACATAAGAACATACAAAATTCCTCTGCAATTTTTGTAATACAAATATTGCAACATTCTGTAGATGTATTAAAAAACACAGGAAAGAATTTGAGCGGAAATCTGACTATGAACTGAAGTAGAACCAAATAACCTATTCCCTCTCCTCCCCCACATTTCTATTACCTGGAAATAAACAGCATAAATGAGCAAAATAAACCACATTTTAAAATTCTTCCAATTTTAATAATGTAAGTTATTTGAAATCTTAAGGAAATTTGAGAATTGTTATATTAACATGATAGCATCCCCTTAAGCAAACATAATGAAACATCAAATCTCTTTCAAATATACTATATTACATGCAGGGCCAGTGTAACCAGTAGGCAAACTAGGCAGTCACCTAGAGCAGCAAAATTTGGGGGTGTGGGGGGCGGGGGGGAAGAAGGGGGGAAGGGCGGCAAAAAACTGAATGAACTATTCGTGAAACTACATAATTAAGCAAACGGGCTTCAGCAGTGGGAATGAAAAAGGCCAGTGAGAATGTACAAATCAGTATCATAATATTCTCTCTTTTTCATGTAAAGTAAATCTGTAATTATAATGCAGAAATTTATTGATACTAACTCACAATAATCATTTCTAAAGTTAATTGGGGGAGGTGGCACAAGGCTGAAGGTTCACTAGGGCGCCTAATACTCTTACATCAGCTATGATTACATGCTACCAAGCACCATACAAATATTCATCTAGGACACAAAGGAAATGTTTACACAAAATAGAAGTGCAGGCAGAAGTAATCTTGCTACATTATTACTATAGCATAACCTGCCCTCTAGTGGAAAAAACAAAAATGACTCATGCAAACCTAGCTGCAGTAATGTAAACTCCTAATGGAAACAAAGTGTCCAGAGCTTCCAGTACCCCTTAAACTCTCCCTAAGCTTCTTATGTTTCTGAATCACCAGCACATTTTCATAATCTATAGTATTTCTTTGCTGATTCCAGTGCTTAATAACTGGAATAACATTGTTTCTCTTGCCAAATCAGTTGAAGGGCTAGTCTAAAACATGTCTAGAACCTTTATCTATTCTTCAACATACACTTCCTTTTTCTTAATGCTTTTCCCCAAGTTTTATCACAAATATCCTTGATTTAGCATCCTACTTTATTTTCTTGAAAGCAATAAACTGGAAAGTAGTTTAAAAGTCATATTCTGATACAACTTATGTGAAAACCATTTTGATATTTAAGACAGTGGTTCTCAACCAGGGATACGTGTACACCTGGGGCTATGCAGAGGTTCTCCAGAGGTACATCAACTCATGTAGCTATTTGCCTAGTTTTACAACAAGCTATATAAAAAGCACTAGCAAAGTCAGTACAAACTAAGATTCCATACAGACAATGACTGGTTTATGCGGCTCTACATACTGTATCAGCGGTTCTCAAACTGTGGATCGTGACCCCAAAATGGGTCACGAGTTTGTTTTTATGGGCTGCCAGGGCTGGCATTAGACTTGCTGGGGCCCAGGGCAGAAAGCTGAAGCCTGAGCCATGCTGCCCAAGGCTGAAGCCAAAGCCCAAGGGCTTTAGCCCCTGGCAGCATGACTCGGGCTTCGGCTTCAGCCCTGGTCGGTGGGTGTTAAGACTTGCTGGGGCCTAGGGTGACCAGATAGCAAGTGTGAAAAATCAGGAGAGACGGTGGGGGGGTAATAGATGCTTATATAAGACAAAGCTCTGAATATCGAGACTGTCCCTATAAAATTGGGACATCTAGTCACCCTACAGGGACCCAAGGCAGAAAGCCGAAGCTCAAGCCCTACCGCCCAGGGCTGAAGCCAAAGCCTGAGCAACTTAGCTTCATGTGGTCCTAGGCAATAGCCCTGCTTGCCACCCCCTAATGCCAGCTCTGAGAGCAGGAATAGACTTAATGGGGAGAAAATACTTTTCACTATCTCCCAGAATGACAAGTCTCACAAGTGAAAAACAGGCTCAAATATCATACTGAAATGTAAGTACAGTAGAACCTTAGAGTTACGAACACCAAAGCTATGAATTGACCGGTCAACCACACACCTCATTTGGAATTGGAAGTATGCAATCAGTCAGCAGCAACGACCCCTTCCCCACCTCCACCCCCAAAAAAAGGCAAATATAGCACAGTACTGTGTTAAATGTAAACTACAAAAAAAAGGGGGAACGCAGCATTTTTCTTTTGCATAGTAAAGTTTCAAAGCTGTATTAAGTCAATGTTCAGTTGTAAACATCTGAAAGAAACACCATAACATTTTGTTTAGAGTTAAACAACCTCCATTCCTGAGGTGTTCATAATCTGAGGTTCTACTAATATTTATATTCCAATCAATTTATTTTATAAATATATGGTAAAATTGAGAAAGTAAGCAATTTTTAAGTAATGGTGTGTGATACTTTTGTATTTTTGTGTCTGTTTTTGTAAGCAAGTAGTTTTTAAGTGAGGTGAAAGTTGGGCTACGCAAGACAAATCAGACTCCTGAAAGGGGTACAAGTAGTCTGGAAAGATTGGGAACCACACTGCTTTAGGAGACCTAGACTTTGCTACTTGCAGTGCACAGTTAAAAACAGTTTAATATTTTTTAAATTACCTTAACAAAATCTCTATCAGTTTTCTCCTTCCATTCTTCTCCAAATACAGTAGAAAATGATCCTAAAGCTTTAAGCATAAAAAGTAACATTTAGTAAAAATGAATTGAATATTTTCCTTTGATTTTCTACTAATACACAATGCAAATAAAGATTCAACAATACTACAGACCACTCAGAAGTTTTCTTTTTCTTAGAGTAATCTTGCAGTAAGATGTAATAAATCACTGTAATCTCTATTGCAATACACTCAATTCACTGCTGTCATGGTACTAGTTTAAGGCATAAAGAAATATTTGAATGGTCTAAACTTTGTATACCGTTGCCTTGTACCTTAAAGAGCCATGACATGCTTTTCTAGAATTCTTTTGACAAAAATATGAAGTGGTTTCTTAGTTTTTAATCTCATGTCAGCAACTAGTTTTTGCTTGTACATGGTAAAGAGTAAAGATGTTCTCAGGTTAGTTTAGCACGGTACCTAGGCAAAGCCTCTCTTGAAGTTTTCAAAAAGCCAACACAATGGCTAGACATCATTACCACTTAATAAAATATTAATATTTTACAAGGAACTTTACGGTAATCCCTGGCTGCTTTGCAGGAACCAGCACCTGATACTACATCAGACTTTCTGGCCTATCACTCCTTGGAAACAGCAAAGACTAGTTCACAGGATTTCCTTCGACATGAAAATATCTGTTTTGGAGCTTGGAAGTCTGCAATTGATTAGTGCCAATATGAAGTTGTATAAAACAGTATTTGTTTCACAATTCAGCTGAAAAAAATGAAGCAGCATTTGACATCTTATAGCATCCAAGATCAAGGCTTCTACAGCATTTGGCATGCAAGGCCTAATTAAATATTTTGAGGATACAAACAAGTTACTTAAAACAATCCTACTGGCAAGATGGGAAAGTAGTTCCATCATATTCTTAGGTTACATAAGAGAACTAAAACTTAAATTAAAACACCAATGTTAAAAAACCGAGACAAGTATTCCTGAGAGGGGCTGTCCTAATACATGCAAGATACGAATTAGCTCAAACTATTAAACTAGAATAAATTTTAAGAGATTAAACAAAATTAAGAAAAATATTACTAGAAACATCACAAAAAGAGTATTAACACAATTCGCCAACTATAATGATGGAAACAATAGATATGCTTAAATATTACTCTGATTAATAATAAATAAACCTTGCACTATAGACAAGCCAAATCTTCCAAAACCCCATAAAAGGTAAATATTCCTCAGCTATCACTTATTTCCATTGGAAATTGTTGTCACAAAATTAAAATGAAAATATTTTTACAGAAAATTAAAATAGTTATAACTTCTCATATTCAATCACTAAATTTAACATATGCATCATTATTGCACTGTGACAGCACACAGATGCCTCATTCAAACTTGGAGCCCCATTTTTCAAGGTGCTGTAAAAACACATAAGAAAACACAATCCTTGCACCAATGAGTTTAAAATCTAAAATGACAAGAAAGATATACAGACTTAAAATGATTCTTAAGAAATACCAAAATATTCCCTCTCCAATTGTCAGTGAGTGAAGGATTACAGGATGGACTGGAGAAGCAAATACTTTTGTGTGGCAATATGACTTGTCTCAGGTAATCAAAATTAAGAGAATGGGAACCTAAATTCGTTTGTTAATGGCTAATTGCAACAACACTAGAAAATAAGTATTCCCTCATTAAATGGGTAGGGAAATGGAACACATCTGTTTTCTGCATTGATGGGACCCTCACGGCTGGATTAGAGAGTAGGTGAAAATAAAATCCTTCTCCTAGTGGAAGAAAAGAACATATCCACTACAAATTTGACTCTCTCTACTTCCAAAGACTATTCATTTGCTATTGTTAGCCATGGCCACGAACTTTATCTCAAATACTTCTCAGCTGAGGAAGACCATAATAGAAAGAGCAGCTAGTACAGATCACCTATGAAACAACCATAGGAAGTACAGGCTTGACCTGCAAAAGCTAAGCAACGAAGGACTAGCTAACAGTGTCCAAGAAAGCATGAAACAAAGGAACATTCAAAACTTACTGGAGCACTATTCTCATTTCTGTAAAAGCTACTTTGAAGAAGGAATTGTCCTCTCAGAAGAGTGACTATTTAAATTCAGAATCCAAGGATAGGCCTCTGGCAAGCACTAATTAGGGGAATAGAATTAATTTTAGCCTCTCTATAAGCATCCTTCCACCTGGGAATTCCTGTGATTCACCCAGATGCAGACAATATATTGGTCTGGTCAGATGTGAGGGACATTTTCACCTTGTTGTTAGAGCAACATCCTATTAAGGAAAAACACACTAAAGGGACAGACACACAACCCAAAAATTCTAAGAGAGAAATTAGACCAACACTAATATATTCCTGATAAGACAAACTTTTTACATACTATAAATGATTAAGGAAATAAAAAAAGTTTATAATATTTTTTTAAATGAGTATATAATGTGTCTCACATATACTATTTCCCCATAACTAAAGGAAAACAAGTAAAAAGATAGTGATTTTGATGTACTATTTTGCAAAAGCATGTGCGTGCATGAATGCATACACACACATACACGCTGCATCTATTATATAGGGGGATCCTAGAATACTCTTTAAACAATGCTCATTTATTATTTATTTAGATTAAACTTAACTTTGGAGAACATTACTATCTCTTGGTAGAGAAGCTTTGTACAGAACAAAAATTAAAATAGTGAACGATTCTTTTGCCCTTAAGCTGAGAGTTACATTTTACCCTATTGTCATTCAGTGAGTTTACAGGATGGTTTATCCATATCTTTTGCTTACAAAAGGACATAAAGCAAGGAACAATAAACAATTTGGCCAAATAGCTACACACACTGGTTACTCTACCCAGGAGAATTCCTATTGAAGTAGTTTTGTGAAATATAACTTCTTAAAATATTAAAAATGCAAGCATGTCAATTAAATATTTCTTAAACCCAAACTGAGATCATTGTGATGATATTGAAATTTGATTTCTAAATTTCACTGTGGTTAGGAACTGAAGGGAATCTCTTTTTATCAGAATACAAACTCAGTGTGTCATTTCTATGAGATGCTTCTTTCTATTTTAATGTGTAATTGACATTAAAATGCATATTTTTAAAAAAATCAACAAGGTCCTATGCATTCTCCAGGAAAACAAACAAGCACACAAGTCCTGGCATTAGAAGCTAAACAGAAATCTAATACTAAAAATTATTATTGCTTCTCAAGTAATTTAAAAATACCACTGAAAACCCAGTTCTTAAGTTTCACTAAATTAAACTGTTAAATGACACTGTCTCTAAACCATATATTAGCTGAATAAAAAAAGGAATTTTAATATTCAAAGACTGATACAAAGCACAAGTTATTATGAAATAAAGAAAACTAAATGTCAAGTTAATTTCTCTTCAATAAATTACTTAAAATTTATTATAAATGAAGAATGATAATTATTCAAAACTAAAAGAAGCTAGAAAATATATATTTGCACCTTTCCCGCTTAGCTCTTAAAATGTTATATACAGTAAAAATGGAATTCAACTTAAAACTTACTATCATCAAACACCCCAGCATTAGCAAGCAGTAGAGTGATGATTTTAGGGTCCTTCTCAAGCTGCATGACATGCTTGCTTTCATTTGACAGAAGAGTGCACACATTAATAGCAAAGTCCACTTCATTGGGGAGTCCAGATAGCAGTGAAAGCACCAATTTATTATAGTCATTTGGCGAATTAAAGTCCATAGACAGCCCATAGCTTTGACGAAGATAATCTAACCAAGACAAAAGAAATAATGAGAACAATGTTTCTGCAGCCAAACTAATAAAATGAATATTCTGGTTGACATAATAAGCAAAATATCAATAACTGTATTTAATAAATAAGTCATGGTCTTTAACCAACTTTTCCAACATTTCGTTTGTTTTTTCCATCTTCTTTGGGCCAGAACACTGAGACCATTTCCTTTGCATGTGGATCTTGCCAGTTAGTTGTTTATTCCAGAATGGAATACTGCAAGATATGCTCTACTTGAAGAGAGCCTTGAAAACCACACAGAAACTTCAGCTAGGACAGAATGCAGCCCAATTATTTAGAGATATTTTCTAGATCTATTCTCTGTATTATTATTTATTTGTAGGACTGTACCACTTAGCAGCCCCTGATCATAAATCAGGATCTCACTTTACTAGGTGCTGTAGAAATACAGAACAAAAAAGAGCTCCTGTCCCAAAGAGCTCACAATCTAAGTCGACTGTATTGGCATCCAATTTGTTTCTTTGTTCCAATCAAGATTTGCATTTTGATCTGTAGAGACCCATATGGTATAGATTCTCTGGCTACATTATGGACCACCTGGCTCCTCAAGTTGTAACCCAGAAGTTGAGATCAGTGAAACCCAGATTTAAACATCTGTGAGCTGCAGGCAGACCATTATCAGTGAAAACTCTGAAATTAACTCCTTAACTTGGCCCAATAGATCCTGAGTGTGTTGATTTTCAAAGAATGACATTTTAAGGCCTACCTGTTTACCCAACGAGTCTGGAGGCGTTGGGCTTATTTATGGATTTGGAGGATTTCTTGGTTTCTGTTTTGTTTTTTGGGTAACAGGAGAAATTATTCTGTTTATGTTAGATAATGATTTGACTGACATACAGTGTTGATGTTTTTAACAACACTGTAAATGCATTTAAAGACCGTTCCAGTTTAAACATGGAAAATTAAAATAAATATCACAGCAATCTTTTTCTCAAAAATGTAATTTACCTGACACACTGTGTTGCTGGTAATTATAGGAAGATGGAATTGCACCTATAGGAAGTTGTGGCTTTGGATTGCCTGGTTGTACTTCATCATCGTCCTCCCCAAAATGATGTACTTTCTCGTACTTTTCTAGATAGCTGAAATTAAGAAAGCAAAGATTTTTAATATTTACCATGTAACTAACTACCCTATCCTCTAAGTGTTGAACTGCTGAAGAAAACAACAGCAACTGTAGAAACATAGAGGTTTACTGAAATCAATAGTTAAACTGTGGTATAAAATACAAAACCATGAATCAGACTGACAAAAGCTGATACAGGTAGGTAAGTGGAATCATGTAGCCTGATCTGTAGATTATAGGGTTGACAGGTTCTTTTCTCAAGATCAGGCCCAGTATTATTCAAATTATTATATAGTTAGGAACCCTGACATGCACAGTTACGACACTCATACTATAAGAACTCTTCTATGATTACAAATAGCTTATTAATACATTTAGCAGTTACAAACACCCCAACTCAGTAAAGTAGACAGAGTTACATTCTATAGTATATCTGCACATCCATATATTCACACCACCCCTGGTAGAACAATCTGAAATGTTAGTCATCACTTTCCCCCTTTTCACCATTGGCCATCATTTGGCACCTCCCAAGGACTACATCTCTTTCTCCTACTTCCCCAAGGCTGGGATGTAACTTTTCATTTATAATATGATACTCTGACCCCCTACTGAATATGCAACGAACATAGTGGCATTTCCCCCTTTTCCTTATTTGTATTTTCTCACTTTACTAATGTTGGAGTGTTCTTCTCCTATCAGTTAATATATCAATGATCTCAACTTATCATCATATGTCAATGTATTACCATGGCCCTCTTGTGGTTAGGTCATGTACCTGTGGTACAAATTCCTCTTAAACACTCTATTTTCAGCTCCCCAGTACTTGGGGTTTTTCTTTAAGCCGTTTATCTGTTTAAAGTTTATCGGTTAGGCCTTAAGTCATATGATAACTTGTTGAAGCCAATGTCTTACAGTATACCGGCCTGTAAGTTCCTTGCATTACTGCTGAATATAATGGAAAGCAGTGAATATAATAAAGGCAAGCTAGCCCTATGGGCTACACTCATGACTTAGATATGAAATTTGTTTATATTTGCCAATAATACTCCTTGGCTAAAAATTATAGTATTATTAGCCACCTTGTAACTAAGCCCACTTTCTTTTTATGTGGATCAGTTTTTGCTTTTGTTATCTGACATACTTTTGTATGTGCTTTTGTTACCAGCAGGTGGAAGTACCTACAAATTACTACAAGAAGTATCGTAAAAATATTTTGCATAGTTTACCAATAGAAGCACAATACAGAGAAGAGTGGGCAATACATAGACATAATCAACAGGTAGTGGTTCATAATAATGCTAGGAATATAAATATACTAAATACAACATGTGGACACTAAAAGTGCTAAGCCTCATTAGCAGGATAAATGACACTATTGGAACTTTTTTAGAATCTCTCATGCAGTAATGCTGAATGTCATATTTTATGAGGTGACAGGCTGTGTCAGAATGGGTTAGGAAAATAGAAACCAGACACACTCATGGCTGGATAGATCATATTGGTGGTAACAAGGCAAATTGTTAAAGTGTACCTTATTGTGTAGTTAACGTATGGTGAAAAAATATGTACTTTCGAAAACTATTACTTCAATACGTAACTTCAACCATATAAGCCCCAATCCTGAAAATGCTCACCCATACATTTAATTTTACACACACGAGTAGTTCCACTGACCTCAGTGGGACTACTTGTGTGCACCGTTCACTAGTGGAGAGTGAGTGTGTGCAGGACTGTGGCCTATATGGGAGGGCTCATGCATAAAGCTACTTACATTGCAGGATGGAGGTCTTACGCTATAACTGCTTGGTAATCAGGAAATAGTTTTAAATCTCTTTCTATCAGTATGTAGATACCAGAAGGGTTTTTTTGTTTGTCTGTTTGTTTTAAAATCTCTGCGGAAAGGAAAGAGCTCAATCCTGAAAGGTGCTGGATGCTTTCAACTCTCGTTGATGTAAATGGAGTTGAGAGCACTCACACATTGCATGTTTCTACAAGGTATTTAAGCATATGTCTAAGTCAGTGGTTTTCAATCTTTTTTCATTTGCAGACTCCTAAAAAATTTTGAATGGAGGTATGGACCCCTTTGGAAATTCAGCTTGTGGTTCACGAACCCCTACCATCGAAGTCTGAAAACTGACTGAACAGAATTCAACTATAAGCGTTGCACGTGCTCAGCATGGCATTTGATGCAGTGTCAAAAAGGGAGCTAAATTGTGGGCTTCTATGATAATGACAACGCTTCTGGGTTTTGACCCGTAGGTGGGGTATTCATATAGTTTTGATTGATCAGAAAAACAGAATGCCTTTTCAGTGATCTGAAACTTTATTTTCATACTCACCTTTCACAGACCCCTCACATATAGTCTGCATACCCTGTGGTTGAAAACCACTGGCCTAATTTTAAGCATGTGACTATTCTCATTCACTTTAATGGGATCACTCACATGCTTATAATTAGGCTCATGCTTAAAATCCTTGCTGAACCAGAGCCTAAATGAAGTAAACATGTCTTTAAATTTCAAGCAAACAATTTTCATAATAAAAAGATTGAGTAAAGGTTTAAGTTAATCTCACAAGAGAAAGAAAATTAATAAGGGCTGTAAGTAGATGTTGCATAAAACAACTATGATTAAAACTATGTCTGTATGCTGCTTTGAACACATAAATCACTATATAAATGATAAGTATTATTAGATGACCCACTGGTGCAACACCATCTATTATAATATAGACTCCATATCACGAGTTAAGAACCTAGCAGAAATCTTAACTATGATATCACTTTGCTTTTGCTGATTAAATAGACCTAAATTAATATTTAAATAGTGTTGCTTTTACATTCCTTCAAAATAAAAATCCTCACTGATTCACTTTATCTTTTAATTTAATTTCTGCAAAAGAGCAGACCCCAAAAAATTATGAGTGACTGAATTTTCTTTCCACTCTGTCAAATTTCAACATTTCCCCACCCACAATCTTTAGGACCTAAATCTTCAGTTCTTTCCTTCCAGCTCATTTTTCTTCCACTCTGATTTAACCTTTTTCCCTCCCTTTGAGCCCTTTAATCAAAATTGTAACCAAATACAATTTATAGCTTACATATGGCAAGAGGTGCTTTTTAACATGTGAATTTTCATAATGCTGCTCTGAGCAAAATAAAAAAAGACTGCAGCTCCTTTTTAAATAACTTCACTCTTTGCTGGAATGATGGGACATTTAAAAAGACTAACATTTTACCAAAACCCACACAATTACATACTCTTTCAGTAATTCCTTTATTTCTATTGTATTTTACCAAAAGAGATGTATTACAATAGAAGCTTTAGTTTCTTTATAATCAACCACCATCAAGGTATATAAAAAACCCAATCACTTCCATTCCATAGCAGTGAATTGTTATACATCCAATACCGAGTGTTGCATCAGGCAGGAAGAACACAATGATTAGAAGCGACAGTTTTTATTTCCCAAGGCCATGTTCACTTTACAACTTTTTAACCATTTTATGCTACTCTTTTAAAAATGGTTAATACATTTTTTTTTTTAAAGAATGTAACAGCCACGCCAAAGAACCATGTTCAAACCCTGCACAAGAGGTAGCCTTGAACGATGTGTGGATCAAATGTTTGAAAGTAGTGAAGAGAGATGTACTGGATAATTATGTAGATTGGTTTTCCAGTAATACAAAAATTTACAGCATGGCATCAATAAATTAATGCAAACTGGTTACTTCCAAATCAGGAATAAAAGATAGTAACTATCTTGTAACTGTTGTTCTTCGATGTGTTGTTCATGGTCCATTCCATTGTAGGTACGTGCGTGCCCTGTGCACAGTTACTGGAAAACTTTTCCCCTTAGCAGATCCCGGCTTTGGCGCCCCCTGGAGTCCCACACGCATGGCATGGTATATGTGGTGCTGCTGACCCTGCGCCCCCTTGGTTCCTTCTTGCCGTCAACTCCGACAGCGGGCGGGTCATGGAATGGATATGAGCAACACATTTGAAAAAACAACAGTTACAAGATAAGTAACCATCTTTTCTTCTCGAATGCTGCTCATGTCCATTCCATTGTAGGTGACTTGCAAGCAGTGTCTTGGAGGCAGGCTCGGAGTTCACAAGTTGGTTGACTGCAACATCGTCCTACCGAATCTGGCGTTACCCCTAGCCTGTTGCTCAACAGCATAGCGGGACATAAAGGTATGCACTGACGACCATGTAGCAGCTTTGAATATGTCCTGCATGGGCACCCATGCCAAGAATGCTGCAGAAGATGCCTGTGCTCTGGTGGAGTGAGCTGTGATGTTGCCCAGTAGTGGAACCTTCGCTTGCTCATAACAGAAGCGTATGCAGGCAGTTATCCAGGAGGAGATTTGTTGCAACGAGACACATAAGCCCTTCATCCTTTCGGCCACTGCGATGAACAGCTGCATGGACTTATGGAACGGCTTTGTCCTCTCCAAGTAGAAAGCCAGGGCTCTGCATACATCCAGAGTATGCCATCTCCTTTCCTCTTTGGAAGTGTGAGGCTTTGGGAAAAACACTGGCAGAAAAATGTCCTGGTTGGTGTGGAATTGTGAAACCACCTTGGGTAGGAAGGCCGGGTGAGGCCTCAGCTGGACCTTATCCTTATAAAAAACTGTATAGGGTGGCTCCGAAGTGAAAGCCCTGATTTCGGACACCCTCCTAATCGATGTGATAGCTATTAGGAAGGCCACCTTCCATGACAGTAGCAGAAGTGGGCAAGTTGCCATAGGCCCTGACCTGAGGGTAGAGCTTTTCTATGCTCTTCAGAAATCTTGCTGCCATGGCGTGCAAAAAAACTGATTTCCCGTGAATTGGGGGATGAAAGGCTGAGATGGCAGCCAGATGCACCTTTAGCGAGGCAGTAGCTATACCCTGAAGCTTGAGGTGCAACAGGTAGGTAGTCCAGGACCATCTGGATCAGTGCCTGGTGGGACGTAATCTGTCATGCTGTGGCCCAGCAAGTGAACCTCTTCCACTTGGCCAAATATGATGAGCTCATGGAGGGCTTCCTGCTACTCATCAGAACGGTCTGCACCTGAAACGAGTCAGCTTGTTCCTGCAAGCTCAGCCATTCAACCTCCACACCATCAGATGGAGAGGCGGCGGAAGGCGCCCCTGGTACTAGGAAAGTAGGTCGTGCCACCTTGGTAGCTCCAGGGGAGGGGCGACTGACAGCTCCAGGAGTGTCATGAACCAGTGCTGCCTGGGCCACGTGGGTGCAATAAGGATGACTGTCGCCTTGTCTTTCTTGATCTTTAATAGAACCTTGTGTATTAATGGAATGGGAGGGAAGGCGTACAGCAGACCCCTGACCATGGAATGAGGAAAGCGTCTGACATGCCCCTTTCATCCCGCCCCTGAAAGGAGCAGAACTGGCTGCACTTCTTGTTGACTGTGGAGGCAAAGAGATCCACTTGGGGAAATCCCCACCTCCGGAAGATCATGTCGGCAACTGACAGGTGGAGAGACCACTTGTGAGATGGTACAAAGGACCTGTTGAGCCGGTCTGCTGTGGCATCCTTGATACCAGGGAGGTGAGAGGCCACCAAGTGAAAATCATGGCCTATCACCAGATTTCAGAGACCCACTGCCTCCAGACAGTGGGCTGAGGAATGAGCCCCACCCTGTCTGTTGATATAGTACATTGTGATGGTGTTGCCTGTCAAGACCTGAATCAGCTTGCCCTTCAAGAAGGGAAGGAACACCACACATGCTAACCAGATCGCTCAGAGCTCCCTGACATTTATGTGGAGCCCATGGTCCTCTTCCGACCAGGTCCGCTGGGTACTGTGACCGGAGCTGATGTGCATCCCCCACCCCAGGTCCGAAGCATCTGACACTAGAGTCACTGAGGGGTCCCTGTCTGCAAAGGACATTCCCTCCATCACCGTCTGAGGGTCTAACCACCACCCTAGGGAGGCCAGGGCTCATGGGAGCACCATGACAATCCTGTCCACAGGGTGCTTGCTCAGGTTGTAGGCCGAGGCCAGTCATAGCTGAAGAGGTCTGAGCTTCGGGTGGGCGTGGCGGAGCACATAGGTGCATGCTGCTATATGGCCCGGTAACTGCAGACAGACTCGTGCTGTTGTAAGGGGGAAGGCCTGGAGGTTCCTAATCAGGCCGGACATGGCCTCGAACTGGGCTTGTGGGAGGAACACTCTGGCCTGCATCAAGTCGAGGACTGCCCTGATAAACTCTATCTTTTGTACTGGCACCAGAGTAGACTTCTGCTTGTTTAATTGCAGGCTCAGTCTGTGATAGGCAGCTTGCATGAGGTCCAGACTGGCTTGGGCCTGAGCCCTTGACCTGCCTCTGATTAACCAGTCGTTCAGATACGGGAAGATCTGTACCCCTCGACGCCTGAGATACGCAGACACCACTGCCATGCACTTTGTTAGCACCCTCGAGGCTGATGATAGGCCAAATGGGAGGGCTTTAAACTGATAGTGGGAAACTCTTCCCACACACAAACCTCAGAAACCTTCTGTGACCCGGAAAGACCGATATGTGAATATATGCATCCTTCAAATCGAAGGCAGCATACCAATCTCCTGGATTCAGGGAGAGGAAAACAGAGGTCAGGGAAACGATGTGGAATTTTTGCCTCCTGATGTACCTGTTTAGGCCCCGCAGGTCCAGGATGGGTCTGAGTCACCCTTTGGCCTTCGGGATGAGGAAATATCGGGAGTAGAAATCTCATCCTCTCATACCCAGCGGGACCTCCTCTACGGCTCCTAGTATGAGAAGACTGCGCACCTCTTGTAAGAAGAGTTGCTTGTGAGAGGAGTCCCTGAAGAGGGACGGAGACGGGAAGGTATGGGAAGGAGAAGAGGAAAATTGGAGGGTGTAGCCTGTTCCAATGGTGCACAGGACCCAGTGGTCCAATGTTATATGGGCCCAGGCTCGGAGGAATGGAGCAAGATGGTTCAGGAAAGGTAGGAATGCAGGATCCAGGTGTGAGGCTGGAATGCTGTCCTTATGCGCACCATCAAAATGAGTGCCACTGACCGCCTGAGAGTCGGGAGGTAGGCGCCTGCGCAGTAGGGGAAGAAGGCGGGCCCTACCTGTGCTGCCTAACATTCCTCTCTCTGTCTCTCCTCCTGTAGGTCCCAAAGTGCTGTGCCGGGAACCTGGGTTGCTGCTGTTGCTGGCTCTGCTGGGACCGAAATGGCCTCCTGGAAGCTTGCGGCGTGTACAGACCCAACGAGCAGAGTTGCCCGTGAATCCTTAAGTCCATGGAGCTTCGCATCTGTCTGCTCTGAGAAGAGTGCAGCACCGTCAAATGGTAGGTCCTGTATGGACTGCTGCACCTCCTGGGAGAGACCAAATGACTGGAGCCACGAGCAATGGCACTTGGAGATCCCCAAGGCCATTGCCTTTGGAGCTGAGTTGACCACATCTGAAGCAGCCTGTAAGAACGCTCTGGCCACTGTCCTGCCCTCCTCCAAAATCATGGAGAAGTCATGGGCCTGATCGGGAGGTATGGCTTCCCCAAACCGTTTGAGGGAGTCTCACAAGTTATAAGTATACCTCCCCTACAACGCCTCTTGGTTGTCGATGTGGAACTAGAGACTGGCAGTAGAATAAATTTTTCTCCCAAACAAGTCCAGTTTCTTGCTGTCCTTGTTTTTGGGGGGTTGTCCCTGCCTGTCCCTTTCATTTGCCACCTCCACCACTAGGGAACTTGGTGCAGGGTGGGTGAACAAGTATTCGAACCCTTTCACGGGAACGTAATACTTTTTCTCTGCCCTCTTTGAGGTCAGGGGCAGGGAGGATGGAGTTTGCCAGACACCATTTGCCAATTTTAGGACTCCTTCATGCACCGGCAGGGCAACCCAGGATGGCGCCGCCGCTGCCACTACATTAAACAAGTCGTCCATCTGCTCCCACAGCTCTTCTGCTTCTAGTCCAAGATTGGAGGACACCCTTTTTAGGAGCTCCTGGTGCGCGTGGAAGTCATCCAGGGGAGCCAACGAGCCTGCCACCAGTGCCTAGTCTGGGGAGGAAGAGGATAACTGACCTGGTCCCTGAGAGACCGGAACTTCTGCTGAGTGCGCGGGAGCTCCCGCAGATGTACCCTCCATAGGGTCCGACTCCTCCCCTAACTTGAAGTCATGAGATTCCATCGGCAGTACTGAGGCTTCCGATTGCTCCCCTGACAAGACAAGGGAGTAGAGTCCCAAGGTCACCTGTAACCCTCAGGGGTTTCAGTACTGCCATTGGGGTGGCCATTGGCCCTGAGGCTATCTTGGGGGGGCCAGGCAGGGACCCAGCCCTTGCCCTTCAGGTAGAGGAGGCTGGGTGGGGGGAGCCACTAGGTCCTTTCCTACTCTAAGGTCACCAGACCCTCCTGCTGGTGACCAGCGTCGCCCGGAGCTCGACTATCTGCCCGTCTCATGGTACTGAGGGGGGGGGAGCGGTATCTGCGCCTCCTATCCAAGCGCTCCCTTGACTGACGTCTTGGGGATGGGGAGCACGAATCCAGTGACCAGTGATGTCGCTGCCTGGACCGACTAGGAGAGGAGGACCGCCTGTGGTAAGAGGAGCGGGAGCAGTGTCTGGGTGACCGGGAGCCTCTTGGTACCAAAGCCTGAGTTCAGCAGGGATCTTCCCTGGGCAAATGCCGCGATGCCGGCCACTAGGTTCTGCGCCACCTATGCATGGGCAAACTCATCGGTGCCGGTGACCTACAGCGGTGACGAACTCCGTGGTGGGGAGCATCCGCTCGATGCCGAGCAGGACCTGCGCCAACTCATAGATTGTGCTGCCCTTAGTGCCGGTGATCATGAGTGATACTGTGGGCTGTCTGGGCTCCTCCAGTACCGATGCTCCATACCCAGAGACCACCGCAGTGCCGGGGATCAGCCCCTCGGTGGGATCGATCTGTGGTGCGGTGACCCATTGCCTGGGGAAGTGCATTGGGGGTCCGGTGAGAAGTGCAGCCATTGGGGGGGACCCATCCGAGGTTTTCCCCTTGATGTGGGAGCCCTACCCTTCACCCCTTCTGTCCAGGCTGACAGAGTGCGAGGAATGGGAAGGGCCAACAGATTGGCCGCTGCCTGAAGTGCCTCTGGTGTCAACGGCACCTCAAGGTGTAGCAGTCCCCCTCCACTCTCCGGAGTCAGGGGGCGCTCTGCAGAGGGACTCACAGTCCTAGGCAAGACCTGCCCCTGCGGGGGTTGCTTAGCACACTGGCTCTGAGCTGCCCCAGAGCTCGACCCCGCTTAGTTCGCCTTCTTCCGTGCAGGGTAGCAATCATCTGCTGGACTCTGTTTCCTGGGCTTCTTCCTCTGCAGTGAAAAGGAAGCCCGATGCCGCGATGGAGTTGGTGCCAGTGGAGCATTCTGCACCGACCTGATGCTTGGTGTCGAAAGGGAGCGGGATGGCTCCAATGCTGGTCTCAGGGCCGCCTCTATTAACAAGGCCTTCAGACGGCTATCTCGGTCTTTTTGAGTCTTTGGTCTGAATGCCTTGCAGTTGCGGCACTTGTCCTTTCGATGAGACTCCCCAAGGCACTTTAAAACAGTCACTAATCGGGAAGGTCTTCCCGCAGGATTTACAAGGCTTAAAGCCCAGAGATCAGGGCATACCCCAACGCTGGGTGGCGTTCCCTAACAGGACTACCTTATCTACTACTACAACGGTAACTAACAACTATTTAACAAGTACTTATAAAAACAAAGGCTACAGCTAAGAGGCACTCAAGCAAGAACGCAGTTCCGGTAACCGTCAGAGGCGGAAAGAAGGAACTGAGTGGGCACAGGGCTGGCAGTGCCTCATATACCGTGCCATGCACGTTGGACTCCAGGGGGCGCCGAAGCCAGCCCTATGGATCTGCTAAGGGGAAAAATTTTCCAGTAACCACAGACAGGGCACGCATGCACCTACAATGAAAAGGACATGAGCAAGTACTCGAAGAAGAACAGTCAGATTTGGTATGTTCATTGATGAGTGCACATGGCTTTAAAAAAAAAAAAAAAAAAGGCACAAAGCTGTACTAGAATGGTTGACTATTCAGACAGACAGCTAGACAGGGAAAAGACATGGGATAGTTATCCCATGATTCCATGCAGTCCAAAAAATATCTGAACTGATTTTCCAGAACTATGTAGATACTCTAACATGGCTTTAAAACAAGGCTTCAGACAAATAGCATAAAGCATTAATCTCCAAATGCGAAAGCTAGGAATTCCTGCTTTCATATGATCTGAAAGAAACCTCATCTCTTCAGCCATATAAAGCATTCATTTCTAGCTCGGGTGGTTTTCCAAGATATGTAAACTTAGATCACATTCCGATTACCATCTTCTTTTTCTTTATTTGAATCCAGAAATTATTTATTGACCTCTAGGTGAAGAACCACTGGAGTTAGATACCAGTGCTTTATATCATCAGACAGTGTAAATTCCGAGCTTTCTGAGGTAGAGATTAGTATTATACCAGATACATTATTATTAGCTGCTAAAATCATGAGGGGAAAAACTGCTGCATAGGAGCTTCAATGGTGAATCGCTCTAAATTTTTTTAGGGACATTAAATATTTCCAATTGCTGGTCCTGCACCAGCTAATAAATAAATGTCAGTCCCTGACAACTATTCTAATTTTTTTTCAATTAAAAAACATAGTTGGGCTCTAACTTTAAAAACCGAAAGATTTAAGAAAATCCAGTGTTATGGAAATTAACTTTCTTAACTCCGCTTCACCAAATCCAACTCACCCCCTTACCTGGAGCAAAAAAACAAAACAAAACAAAACAAAAAAACAAACAAAAAGTAAAATAAAATAAAATAAAATAAAATAAAACCAGGTCAGTAAATTTGTATTAGTTTTTCCATCATCGTCACAGTAAGGGAGAAAGGGTGTATTAAGGCCTGGGCTGTCAAAGACTGCTTTCATTCACAATATTGATAGCAAAGAAGACAAAATCGAGCCCTGTTCCTGAAAACGCTTATGCACATGGTGAGTTTTACTTCCATAAGGCCTCACCCAAAGTCCACTGAAGTCAAGGAAAGTTATCCCGTTGATTTAGCATCAGGCTCATGAGTAGTCCGAATTACCTCAACTGGATGGACTACCCCTAGTAATAAAATTAAGTCTGTGTTTTCAGGATCAGGAGGACATAGGAGATGAACTAGACTTAACCTTACATTTCCTGATTTTTGCTGGTTTGCCTAGCATTATTTAAACATTTGTATTGTTAAATATAACATTAATATTGCATAGAAGAACATAAACTGCCTATTCAGAAGCCTGTCCAGTAATAAGAGTAGCCCCAAGGCAGCTCTGGCCCCAAGTCAAGCCCAGAATCTGGGAATTGAGATGGCAATTTAATACTCTCCCCACTCCTGAGCATAGTCTTCTGTGTTGCATTTCCTGAAAGGCACAGCACAGAATTTAGTTGGTTGTCATCAATTTTTCAATTTAAGAGTAGATTAACATGTCTGGTCAATAGCAAAAGCCACATAACATACAAAGTACTCAAACATGGGAAAGTTAATGGCCTAATTTTTCAAAAGTGACTAGTGATTTTTTGGGTTCACAACCACAGACATCTTTAAAGGAGCCTGATTTTTAGATGACAAGTGATCAGTACTTTCTGAAAATCAAGTCTCCCCCTTAAAGGTATCTCAAACTGGGCACCCAAAAATGAAGAAATCAAAATCATTGTTCACTTTTGAAAATGTAAGCCAAAACGTATTATGCAAATTTCTACTTAGACGGAATAGCAGAAATAAAAATGATCTTTATTTTATTTTCAAATTATCACTGCAAACCCTTAATTTTCTAATTAGCAACAAAACCACTAAAAAAAATTTTTTATTTACAAAAAACAAATTATACTTCCATATCTCTGAATGAAAAAAGTTTGCAAACTGATTTTTTTAGTTGTATATTATTTATTAAACTATTAAAATAGGTTATTTTGTTTTATGAAAGTTATGAGGAAATTAGCTTTATGAAAGTGACTAATATTTTTGCCTATTTATATTACATATTTCAATTACAAAACAGCTTTTTATTTGATCAGAAAGTGTAAATAAGACTCATGTTAAGAAACTTGAAAAGCAGTTTACAGGAAGAAGTCTAGATTGCATATGAGCCAGTGGCATGTGG
Source organism: Emydura macquarii macquarii (assembly GCF_026122565.2). Classification (NCBI taxonomy): domain Eukaryota; kingdom Metazoa; phylum Chordata; order Testudines; family Chelidae; genus Emydura; species Emydura macquarii. Next base: position 10,504,799 of record NW_027132773.1, read on the forward strand.
AATTTACCAAGAATGGTACCCATAATACAGTTCTCAAGCTATAATCTGTGGTGCTGTGTGAAACTGTTTCTTCCACAATGCTATATCCGACTGTATCTATCTATGTTTTTATACTACATACATCAGCTTTTTCTCTGAGTAAAACATGTCAGTCTTCAAGCAGTCTTCTTGACATTTGTAGGCTTATGCCAAGACTTTTTTAAGCTTTCCTTTAGATTTCTTTTTACCACTAAATCAGGACACGAAAAAGTTTTCTACACACCTACTACTAATCAAGGGCAGATACAACAGATGAGCAAGTCCCAACCAGAAAAGTCAAGGCCAACACTCTAGTGAAAATCCTAGCTTCCTCTTATCTTTATTTTCAGCTACCAAGAAAAGAAAAAGACTTGAAATTCTTATCATTGTGCTGCACCCGAACCCCTCTTTGTTTTACCAGCCTCAGCCTAGCATATGTCTGAAAATATTAATTTGCACCCTCTCCTTCATCTCTGCTGGAAGAAAGGAGGCACTTGCTCTCCCCATCTTCCACTTCCTCCTTGCTGATCTCCTGTCCCCCTGGCTGCAGGAAGCAAATCTCACACATCCTGCTGTAGCCCATGCACTCCACCCTGCAGTCCCTAGGCAGTGGATCCCTTCTGCAGCCAGGGGGATGGGAGATCAGTGCTCCACTCCCTCTGGCTCCAGCAGGGACCCCAGCACCTATGGAACCAGGCAGAGCGCTTTACCGTGCTCCCTGCTACAGCCAGGGGGAGTGCTGATCTCCTGTCCCCTTGGCTGTAGCAAGGAGCCTACACTGGTTTTGTAGACCCATGGCAATGCGCTCCACCTGGTTCCTTAGTCAGGGGCTCCCTTCTGCAGCCAGCAGGAGAGGAGCTGCGGGCCATTTTGAAAGACCTCACGGGCCACTTTTGGCCTATGGGCCACAGGTTGGGAATCACTGGTTTAGAACAACTGAATTCTGTATAATTGCCATCTTACAAAAAGAGAGCCTTGACTTGGCTATTCCTCAGTCTTTGTTGACCTGAAATGAAGTGCGGAATATTCTATTACTATCTACATGTTAAGATTTAAAAAAAAAAAAAAAAAACCCAACCCATGAACTTTTAATTGTTAATTATCTTTCTGCATCTCAGGACACTAACTTGCACTGCTCCTATTTTTCTGACACACTAACAGACTGCAGAGCCACTCATAGACTTGATGTTTAACAGGGACATTAAGAATAACTATCTAAACACTGAACTTCCTAATTGACGCCAAACAAACAAATACAACCAGGCTTCGATCAGCAAAAGTTCCAAATGCAAAAATTATATAGCAATGTGGACCCTGCCAAAGTGTCTTGGAAGAAAAGAGAAAGACCTTTGGTTCTCTTCTCTGATGCAGCTCTTTCCTGTCTGACTCAGGTTGTGAGACTCCACCTCTGTTCCCCACAGCACATTCCTTCTAGGGGCCCATTTACACCACCAAACTGAGCCAATGATGAAAATTGCTGATCCACTAGTGTAAGTAGAACCTTGTCAATAGGGCTGAAAATAACTTTGACCCAATTTGCTAGTCTAGATTGGCAATAACTTGCTGTGGGAAACAATTCCCCAGAGCTGGCCCCGCCCTGCTACTTTACAAATTCCTGGACTCTTGAAGACAGCTTTCTTCCTCCTTCTAGTGGAAGGAAGAACATTAACCCCATTCCCTGACAACTGACATGGTCTACACAACCCTTTTTTTTTTGGGAAGAGATTTACTCCTCCAATCTTTACCCCAAATTAGGCATTAATACTGTATTCTCAGCTCTCCCAAGAAGTTCTCATTTCTGATCCATCTATTTTTGGTTTCTGCTGTTATTATTTAAAGTTTAAACAGACCCAAAACATATTAATCAGGTTTCCTGGCTGCAGAGGAACTCTGGTATTTAACTCAATACCATGGTGAACCATCCATGGAACCTGCTCGTATGGTTGCCATAATTTGCCTAGAATAGAAGTTATATATTATTGGTAACCCCATAATTCTCACAACAGATATAACAGGTAAAGTGGGTGACAACTGTAAATTATCTTCAAGCTTCTCAGGTATCTTGATTCACCTAATCAACAGAATCTCCTCAAGAAGCCTGATGATTATGACAGTAGAGGCTAGAATGGATTAAGAAATGTTATAGGATTTTTTAAATACATCTCTTTCTGATACAAAACAACTCCTCGCTGATCTGCCCAGATGCCAGGAAGTAGAGATTCTGCAGATTTCTAATAATGTTGCAAACTCTAAGAACTTTTTTTTTTTTTTTTTTTTTTTTAAGTTCCACTTTTTTTTTTTCTCTGAAAGATATGGTGCAAATCATAGCACAAAGATGATGACAGAGAAGAGTACTGCCAAATACATCCAAACTTAGGGCAGACAGGCCATACACGCACCTTCTGATGACACATTAGCATTTCCACTGTCAAGACAAAAACAAGGGAAAAAAGAACACAAAGATCCCAAATCCCAGAATAATCTACCCCAAATGGGTAACAATACAAAAAGTGCCATCAAAGTATTTCTTGTAGCCAATTTCCACAAGATGATAGAGCAAATGTTGCTACTTGTAGAAAATGTCGCTACTTGTACATCAGAAAGGGAGAAGAGTGAAATTAATAATGAAGAAAGGAAAAGAGAAGTTGACAGCAAGGATAAGAGGAGACAAGATGTTTACTACCATGATGGAGACTTCTGAGTGTTCAATGGTAAGCAGATCTTTGACTTCTATAAACATGGATATCTACGATTGTTTGAATTTCCTGCTGAATTGTTTAGGTTGTTTGTGTTAGATGGGAAGATAGCTTCTTTTGGGTGGCATATCTTCCAGGAAAGTGCATTATTTCTGCTGGCTGTGTTTGAATCAATCAGTACCGTCTCTACCTGTCAATGTAAAAAGATGTCTGCAGTGCTGTTGTAGCTATGTGCATCCTAGGTTATTAGAGAGACAAGGTGGTGAGATACAGTAGAACATCAGAGTTCCAAACACCTTGGGAATGGAGGTTGTTCGTAACTCTGAAATGTTCATAACTCTGAACAAAACATTATGGTCTTTCTTTCAAAAATTAGCAACTGAACATTGACTTAATACAGCTTTGAAACTTTACTATGCAGAGGAAAAATGCTCCTTTTAAACATCTCAATTTAAATTAAACAAGCACAGAAACAGTTTTCTTAACTTGTCAAAAAATATTTTAAAACTCCCTCCCCCCATTTTTTTAGTAGTTTATGTTCAACTAAGTACTGTACTGTATTTGCCTTTTTCTTTGTCCCTGCTGCTGCCTGATTGTGTACTTTTTGTGTACTGGTTCCAAATGAGGTGTGTGGCTGACTGGTCAGTTTGTAACTCTGGTGTTTGTAACTCTGAGGTTCTACTGTAATATCTTTTATTGGACACCTTCAACTTTTGAGCTTACACAGAGCTCTTCTTTAGGAAAGCTTGTCTCTCTCACCAACAAAAGTTGGTCCAATGAAAGATATGAAAAGTTGGTTGGTCCCCCCACCTTGTCTCTCTAACAAAAAAGTTGGCTTTTGTTGTTTTGATTTTTAACCTCATTTCTTCATTCTTCTACAGCAGCTGTAACATACATATAAGCTTTCATAATTAGGTTGTACATGGGTTAATAAGGATTTGAAGGTAAACATTTAAGGGCTGGAGAAAGAAGGGAAAATTAGTTTTCCTACTTCTAATATTGTTTTTTTTTTAAAGTAGACCCACTGCTTTAGAGAGAAGGCATTACTTTAAAGTATTTTTGTCCACTTCACTGAAATGGAGGCAAACTCCCACATTTTCTTTAATTTTTTTAACCTACAAGCTCCTCCTGTTGACATGGTTGCTGAAGCAAATACACCTTCCCCAGGCAAATAATTCCAAATCTTAGAAGACACACAACTAGAACAATTACAGTTTACAATAGTGTTACAATACAGTTTAAATGGAAAAAATAAACACAGCCACTGTATTAATATAATCAATGTGCCATTTTAGCCCTATTTGGTATTTGCTCTTACCCTGAATTGAAGGAAGACAAAAGAATCCCATGTTAGATTAGCCTTCAAGGAATATTACATAAACATAAGGTGTGCCTGCTCAGAGCACTGGATTTGTACTATGAGAAAACAAAATTACAGGATGCATGCAAAACTTTAAATAGCCATTAACGAGGATTCCAGAGGTAGGCATATTATATTGTAAGATTTTATATGGAGAGGTCTATTACACCTTCAGTTTGGGAGATTGTTTCTGCGCCATACTAGCTGTATCCATTTAATAAAAGCCAGAGAATGATGAGTCCTACACCTTTTAATCTTCCTTCCCCAAACCAACACTTTTAGTAAAGTAATGACAGAGAGCATCCTTATCTGATTTCCTGGTCTGGCACTGGCAGTCACTGAATTTCCAAAATCTACATTCAGGTTGTTGGGCTAGAGCAGGGATTCTCAAACTGGGGGTCGGGGCCCCTCAAGGGGTCGCAAGGTTATTATGGGGGGCGGGGGGTGTCACAAGCTGTCAGCCTCCACACATGCCGTGATTTCGGCTGTCAGCCCCGTGCAAGGCTGACAGCCAGAGCCCTTCAGAGCTGGGTGGCCAGAGAGCAGTAGTTGCTGGTTGGGTGCTCTGAAGGCAGCACCACCCCCAGCAGCAGCACAGGGTGGCATGGCATGGGGGGGTTTCATCATAGCCTGAAATATTTTCAAAGGGGGTCCCAGAATAAAGTTTGAGAACCCCTGGGCTAGAGCAACTCTTCGCTTCATTCCAGGCATTCTCCATTCTGTTCACAGCGATTAGAATCATAAGCAGCAAGAATAGTGGAAACATAATTCAGGTAATTGCTGTTCACATGACATCTCCACCTCCCCTTCAGTCTTCTAAAAAACACCACTCTGTTGCTGTTCAAGTGACATTTGAAGTGCTGCTTATCAGCCTGGGCTTGGATTCATCAAGCAAGACAGCAAAAACCAGGCAGGATTCTGGGATCTGGGTAAGAAATCCTATAATCTTGGGTTCCTAAAAGGGTCAACCCATTCTGAAAAACACCCATGTACTTTGTGTCAGCAGCAAGGGCTGATACAGTATAGAACAGCCACCTGGATTTCTCCAAACTGATACAAAAATATGAGTGTAGCCTGGCAGATCTATATGCACCAAACAGAAATTACACTCGGTTATGTTTGGAAAAAGCTGAATGCGTGAATTGAAACTTTGTTTGTTCTGATTTGGTGTGAGTACCTGGTTGCTCCTCAGAGCAGGAAGGAACAGTGTTAATTTTTTGCCTGCCTACACTAGAGAATTACATTATGCAGCTGATCCAATGCAAGTTGCAACAGTGCAATGAATGTACATAGTACTCCCTGCAACATTTGCAGGAGCATTCAATTATAACAACCTATCCCATAAGCTCCCAGTATCGCTTTGTGTGGCAGATGCATAACTGGCAATGCTATAATGAATGTGTCTAGAGTATAAGAAATTTTGTGATAAACATTTTATATTAGAATACATTTAACCAAAAACAGCTTATATATATTACACAACAGCTATACTGCATAAAAAAAACTACTTTAAAGCATTTAGGTTGTTTAAAAATGCTAGAATTAAGATTGCCCATGAAACCTGAATTTTGCCGCCTTATGAATATACATTATGGTATCATCTTTAATTACACAATCACATACTATTTTTTCCACAAGAGCCATGCTTCATTCAGTGCACAGGATGGGACAGTGCTCAGATGGTTTAACCTGTATAATATGTAAATGTACATACCCTTATGTTTTTCAAGTAAGAAATACAGAGATTCCTTACAAAATACAAAAATAACCCTGAATGGTATAAATTATCATTCCTACAGTTCAATAATTCAAAACACAGTCAGTGATTAAAACAAATTTTAAAGCTTGGGGAGTTATTTCCATTAAAATGAGTTATTCATTTTGCCAAATACAAGCATCTGCAAGAAGCTGCTAACTTACAAAGATAAAAACACATATTAGATATGCTAAAAATGCTTCAGTTTCTTTTTGCTCAGGAGATTTTTAAAAATGATTCAAATATTAGTATACTCAATTACTTGTGTGCTTTGTACACCTCAGATATAATTATCAAGTGCTAAGAATGTATTTACGGAGTCATACTTCTATGTATATGAAGATCTGTTCGCTTAAGTGTATTTCTAGAATTTAAATGGAAGTTGTATATGGCTGTCAATAGTTTACAAATTTTTACAGTCTTTTCCCTTATATCGTACATTATAAAAACAAATCCTGATCCAAACAGTTAATTACATACATCACAGAGTATCAAATACTAAATTAATTCTAAAATGAACATTTTAGATATGTTCCAAAGCAGATAAATCTGAAATAGATATTAACTATAACTTATTAATTATTCCTCATTTTATTGTAAACTTTCAAATTAGAGTACTAGAAACTTTTAAAAGCACAGGAAAAATCCATATGAGTACAGTGCAAATTTTCCTATTATGTTCTGTTGGTGACATGAGCTTGGAGGGTTACCCTCTCTAGAGGAGACAGTTTCTATGGTAGCTCAAGTCCTGGGCTTCTCCTAAATTTGAGCTGCAAAATTATACTAAGTAGGATTAAATTATGGAGGTGATTATTCGTTGTCTTTAGTTCAGGACTTTTTTTTTTTTTAAACATGTAAATAGACAGCTGAGGCTCCCTGTAAGGGGGAAAACAAACAAAAACAGAACTTCCCTGGTGCATTTTCAAGAGTCTCATTAAAAATTTTCAGGAAAATTATTCCAACTATAAATAGCATGTTTCTGTGAAAAATGTTAATAATTTAGCTTTTCTTTGTATATGCCATCATAAGAAAATTACTTAACAAGCATATTTACAGATAAAAAGTGAACTGACAAGCTTTTCACCTGCCAAGAACAGTTCACATTGCTTTATTTCTTCTGCAATGTTTGTCAATATCACAAATATCTAAAGCAATGCAGGAAGCCATATTCATACATGCTTTAGTGGTCAGAAACAAGTTCCTCATATAGGCCTCCAGTTCAGCAAGATATTAAGCATGAGGATAGTCCTGAAGTCAAAATACTTTAGTAGTCCCACTAAAGTTATGTACTTAAAATTAGACACGTGCTTGAAATGCTTTGCTGACCTGGGCTCTGCTTTAATTGCTGATTTTCTATTTCAACTTTTTTTAAAATTCATTTCATTATTAAAAATTCTAAAATGCAGTTAAATTATTAAATATTTGGGTTGTACTGTACTGTAACTGTAATGAAAAATGGCTAGAACTTGAACTTTTGCAGTAGCTAAAGATATAGTTAAAATTATATTGCTTCTCCATTATAATCCCAGTTTTACATAATCATAAAACCCTCTCTCTGAAATTCTCCTTTTGAAATTAAACTTTCCATGCTTTGCTTCGACTCAAAGTTTAATTCTGTGGTAAAGTCTGAGCAGAATTCAGACAGTCGTTGCTGAGTTAGCTCCTAATAGGGGAAAAACAAACAAAACTACCCTCCACCCCAAACACACACACATTTTCCCCCACTGTGAAAAGATCTGCAGCATACAGAGTGTTTAAAGTTTAAACTGTGTGCTGTGTCTGTAAAAGAGGCAGAATTTGAAAGAGGCAAAGAAATCTTTCTTTGTCTACCTAATAGCATAAGTCTCACACAGAGTATCTGTTAAGGTGTGGACAACCTGTTGACTCCATTCAGTCTCCAATCAGATAGAGTGTTCAAAGTTTCTCATTATGCAGTGTTTTCATTTTATTTTGTGGATAAAAACCTCTCCAATTTGTACTGAACTGTCTTCCTCAATGGAGGCAGAGAATGGCCTGAAAGTGCAAGTGTTTGCTCTTCCTCATTTAAGTTTTTGGCCAGTCTCACTCAGAGAGGCTTTATATAAACTCTTTCAACATATACATCACTATTATATATATACACATTTAATAATGTAAAGTGATCTATATGTTGAAAGAGTTTGGGCCAGATGCTCAGCTGGTATAAATCAGAATAAATTCATCCTTTAATGGAGTTGTGTCAATTTACACCAACCAAGGATCTAACTCCTGGTGCTGTATTGTGACTTACAATTGTTGTTGAAAACTCGGAAAGGACATAAGACGCAACGATAAAAGTCACAGAATATTTTTAAATAAGTTACTGTAAGCAGTCATTCCATAACTTTAATGCTTAGAAATTTAGTTACAATGTTCTTGTTATGTCATTTGTATAAGGGCTATGTTGAATTAACTGAAATAATCTTAATTATAATAAACTTTTGCACATGTGAATTTCTTACACTTTTAAAGGAGAAATATATGGAAAGGGTTAGGGTTTTTTTGCTCAAAAGACCTCCTTCCTTAAAGCTTTCTGCTTGTAAAAGCACATTATTTCAGAGCAGAGAAATGTGTTCAGTGGTTAAAGTTTTAAGCACAAAAGCATTTACCTGGCTGAACTACGACGCAATTTCCCTTCTGTTCACACAAAACATTAAGGACTTGAATAAGATCAAAACCTACTCTGCTCCCAGTGCCCTGGCAAGCTCCTAGACGCCTCAGAATCCTTGGGCCTCCTAGCTACTTCTTCAGTTCTTGCTATCTTGCTGGCTAACAGGAAAGGAAGAATTTAAGAATGCTGTTGTGTTGTGAAAGCTAGTGGGTGCATCAGGCAGCTAGCTCGGGGACCCTATGAAATTTAGCTCCACACAGCACTAAGAACTCGGGGTAGCAATGATCCAATTGGGTTTTTAGAAGTTGTGTGGTTCTAAGAGACTTGTGCAAATCTCTGCAAGGCATCTTTGCAGACAGTGATGAAGTCAATAAAAACAAACCCCAAATAACTATTACTTCAAAACTAATTGTCCAATAAATTACTATGTACAAGTATGTTTAAGAAATCCACATATGTGAATTTGTGGATTTACAAACTGTTCCATATGTGAGAGAGAACAGGCTGAAAAAAAATGGCACTTTCAAAATTTTAAAAACAGATTTAAATTATGAGAACTCAAAAGTGTCCAAGTTAGAGAAAATAGAGCAAAAATTATCCTAATATTCTATAGTGACTACAGTTTAGTAAGTGTAACTTTTAATAAAACCAAGTTATGGGTGAGTATCAAATTAAGATTTATTATAGTCCTCTGCTCACATCCTTAACCATAACTAAGGAGGCACAACTATAATGGCTCCATGATAAATGGTCTTAAAAAAGCAATACATAAAACAAAACAACTGCACTTATATAGCATGCGTCATTCATGGAACTCAAAAGTACTTCACAGAGATTAAGTGAAGTTACAACACCCATGTGAGGTATGTCAGATATTATAATAATCGTATACACGTGTAAGGCATAGAACATTTAAATAACTTGCTCAAAGTCACACAAGACACCATTCTGCAGACCCTTCCATGAAAAATTCTTATTTACCCAGGTAACCTCATTGATTTAAATTAAAGTTTCATGCAAGTACAGATTTGCAGAATTAGACCCAACATAAGTGACAAGAGTCCTGGTTCCTGTCCTCTTATGATTTAAATATATATGTCTTTAGACTCTCTATGGCTTTCTTTATTCGGGGAACATTTTTACGTTCTTTTTCAGTACTGCTGTACCTGCCTTGCATGCTACCAGTGATGAAAGGTGTACTATGGACTGGGTGCTCACACATCTGCCGCTGTCATTTAGCAGGACTAGATTCAGTAAAAACTCCTGCCCTTGTCTACGCTAAAACCTCCGCCAATATTACTTCTTGCAGAGCTGCAATTACTGGGAATTATGGGTTGAAAAATTCTGTCTAGCAAACAAGTCTGCCTAACTCGTTCCCCTTCAGGCTGCTGGGTATTGAGACTCAGGCTGATATATCAGAGTATCCCAAAACAGACTCCTCGCACATGGGCTGTGTATATGTATACACTACCATACATTGTAGCCATTATTCACCAATGATGCATTTCCACCAGTGGCATGCCTTAGAAGAGTGTGGTCTACATATGCTAGCGCTTGAACCTCTTTTTCCATCAATGGAGATGTGGAGAAGTACAACAGTAAAATCTGTTGGTGTAAACAAGGCCTTGCTGGAGTGAGTCCTGTTTTGTTTCTCAAAGATTTCCACATTATTGTGGGGATCTCAATCTAATAAAAGCTGTCTTCAAGAGTCAATTCCAATCAGGCAAAGCTAAGAAGCAAGCAAGAGCTACCAATCTGGGGAAGGGAGAAAAGAAAGCTGAACAGGCTGCTCTAAAGATTGTTGGCAGCTATTAATACTGTAAAATAAGCCTACATTGCAGCAGCAACATCTGGTGGTACAAGTCTCCTAAGATAATTTATTTAGAATTATTTAAAAGAAAGTTCTTTAAAATGTCTAAGAACAGCATGAAATTAAAGTATAATAAAGCAAAACAGGGCTTGTGTAGTCCTAATACTTGTGGGCTGTTTCCTAAATGTATTAAATCTATACATCTAAATTAAATACACTGCTACAACATATTTTCATTTTATTGTACTACTTGAAGTACTATGACTACTGATTCAGCAACTGCAGTGGCTAGATACATTTTCTGCCTTCACCTTATGGATCAGCCTCTCATGTAAATTAAATGTACTTACAGTTCCTTTGCTAAACTGTATTCCATACTCTGACGCTATAACCAAAGTTATTCCATTTACATGTTATTTAGGAAGAAAGTAAAAATGAAATTGTGGAAATCCATTCATGAAAATTTTAGCACATGGATCAAATATTCAGAAAAAAAGTGGAATTAGTAACAACTATCTGGTTTAATGGGATCGCCACTGGGATTTTTCAGCACAATAGGAACGTGAAACTTTTAAAGTTCCAACTAGAGAAGGAAAGCTGCTTTGATGTTAGAGCCTAACATTATCAAAGACAGCACCATAATTATCTTGCAGGAAGGAGTGTAAATGAACATCTGAGCTGCAAAAAATGCAACTTTATAAACATTTGATTTCTTATATACACACTCACAGACGTGCATAAACACAAACAAAAATATTTAAATATTTTATCTCTTGCTATTATAATAATAAATATGTACCTTCAACACAGCCTTTCACCTCAGGATCTCAAAACTCTGTGAAGGTAGCTAAGCATCATTTTATAGATGGTGATAAGGAGGCAGGGAGTAAAGTCACTTGTTCAAGGTCACAGAGACAGTGAGTTGCAGAACTGGGAGCAGTATCCAAGTCTTCTGACTCGATTGTGTACATTAACAGCTTGAACACACTACCTCATAGCAAGAATAAGTCCTTTCAGCATTACTTTTACCAATCTTCAGACTGACAAGAGCCACAATTTTCTCTTCCACTTCCATTTTTGCACTAAATATTTATAGACTCATCGACTCTAAGGTCAGAAGGAACCAATATGATAATCTAGTCTGACCTCCTGCACAATGCAGGCCACAGAACCTCACCCACCCATTCCTGTAATAAACCTCTAACCTATGACTGAGTTATTAAAGTCCTCAAATCATGGTTTAAGGACTTCAAGGTACAGAGAATCCACCAGCAAGTGAACTGTGCCTCATGCTACAGAGGAAGGCAAAAAAAACCCAGAGCCTTATGTAAGCATGAAGCAACAAACTTTGTACCAGCAATTCCAGATTTTTCCCCTCCATTACACCAGTTATAAAAATAGCATAGTTCCCAGTAGACACGAAGTTATAAATTATTTTATCAACTTTATAAATATTTATTTTACACCTGTCAGCTGATACACTTATGAAATAAAAAAAAAGTTTAAATTAGCTAATTTCTTCATATAAAATGTGCACTGAAATTAAAATGAGTAATTTAAGACTTTAATCCTGCAAAGATTTATGCACATGCTTAACTTTATCCACTGTGACTAGTTCCACTGAAGTTCAGTTAAGCATATGCATAAATCTTTAGACTATCAGGACTAAGTGTTATTCAATTTCAAACACTCACATGAAGCAAACCAACATTATGTAACATGGATTTCACATTTGAACTCTGCATAGACAGTTTCTGATTTAAAACAAAATAAAATAGATAGGGCAAGATGGCAGATATATAAGATTTTGCCATTTGCTGGTAAGTTTTAGAATTTCCACTGCAACTCTGATTGTGAAAGACTTAGCAGCAATTTTTTGGTTTGGTTAGCAACAATATAATGTCATCAGAAAAGCACAAGAAAGGATGAACAAAAGAACAGAAGGGTATGGTGTACACCCTGAGTATTGGAATGGTCAAAAGATTAGACTTCCAGTTGGGAAGTATCTGTCTTGGGTATTAAACATAATCACTGAAAACTGCTTTAAAAAAAGGAAAAGAAGAAGAAATCTGGGATAAAAAAATAAATACTTTTGTCCCACAAATCACCAAGTTAGAAGGTTGCTGTGAAATATCTGGTAAAAATACTTGAACTGTAAACTCAAAATATGATTTATTAAAAACTGAAGGGGAAAATATTAAGGTGGTCTACAGTGCACTGGTAACAAAGAATGTATTCTTTTACAGAAAGACTGAGAAAATGGAAAACAATATTAAAAGTAAGAGTATTCAGATATTAGGCATTAGAAAAAGGCTCAACCATATTGAACCCCTAGAGGTGGTCTGGGATTTAGTGAAGATAAAATCTGATCCTCCATTGCGGATTAACCAGGCTTTTCGAATCCTGGGTAAGCCTAGTAAGACTTATTGTATTTCCATAATTTTGAATGGAAATAATTCATGGGAATAGCAATGCTGCACAATTATTATATCATATGTCTCACAGCAAAAGAGAGGGCCCAGGAACTTAGACTGAAAAAGAAAGTTTGTTATATGAAACAACAGATTTATATGATCCTAGATGTGTCTCAAATTTTTGTGGTTAGGTAATCCAAGTTTTCTCCTATTCTTTCTTCTGTGGCCCTCCACCCTGCCCAGCTGTGTGTATTCTGGATGGCAGTAAGTGCTGCATAATTATTTTGATGATGATGAATCCAGAAAACTGTTGGATACAAAGTTGGCATATTATTGGGCCCAAGAAGAGGAGACTGTAGCCCTCTCTAAACAACTTACTAAAGTCTCACAAACAAAATACTTCCTACATTTTAATTTGCTATTTTTGGCAAAATGGACTTCTCTCCAGAGGATAAGTGTTGTTCATTACAGGCGCATGGGGAATATTTGTTAATCATGTTTCTTTTAGGACCAAATGTAATAAAAGTTGTAATATTAAATTGGCAGAGCAATTTTTTGTGGCAAAACAGCACTGATAGATACGTTATAGGAAAGTTTTGCATAAAATTGTTTTTACAACAGATTCTTGTTCAAATAATATAAATATGTTTCTAGATCTTTTGTACATTTGCAGGTCTAATAATCTGGAGGGGAAATTAATAGTAAAAATAGAAATACAAAGGGATTTCAAAAAGTTCAGATAATGTGAGATACATTACCTGTTGGGGGCTGGGGAGAAAGAGAGAAAAAAGGGGCAAACACACATACATACACACCTACACTATCAAATTCTGCTCTCAATAACACTAGCATACAGGACTTGAAAAATTTACCAGAAACCTACTAGCCAGAGATGGATATGAAAGATGGGTGAGGGATGATCTTAGGAGCCCAGAAGTAACCACAGCCTAGCAAGAAGCCCAGTCTGCTGCTACTGGGAAGTACATTCTCTCTTGTTCAAGCATTCAATAGTCAACCCAACACTAAAGAAACTCACACTAGGCATATCAGATCTAGCCAATTACTACCTAGTATCAAACTTTCCTTTCCTGAGAAAGATCATAGCAAAGCTTGCAGGCTGGCTTAATTTAAATCAAAATGATTTTAAATCACAATTTAAATCATTAAGTGGAAAGCCTTGATTTAAATAATGGACTTCAATCAACTTTTCCATTTGTACTTCAGCTATTTTCATTGATTGATATAACTATTAAAACATGTTGATTTACAACTAAATAGAACTTTTACACTAGATTTTATACATCTTTTTGCTACCCAAGAGGGTATACTAAACATTATACATTTATTCAAGCAATTACATAGCTTAATATTTTCATATTCTTATTAGTTGTAGACTTTTAGTATGTTAGAAAATACTGAATGATATATTTCTTATTTACTAGATAAAAATTAACTTTTTGCTCAGGACTGTCTCAAGCTACATTAAGATGGATAACTGGAATTTAAACACAAAACAGCATATTTATTTTTCATGTAAATGTTTTAAGAAATTAAAGTTTCGGCCTTAACATATTTTGTATTAAATCCAGAATTCATTTTAAACAGGGTATTTTTTTAAAAAATCATTGATTTTTATTCAGCCAGGAAGCTAGTGAAAGGACTACCACAAGCTTATCAAACCAAAGCAAATATCTCAAACCTAGTATAATCTGGATTCAGTCAGGCCAGAGTGACAAAGCTTTAGTAACACTGATGGTTAAACTGCTATTGATGGATGGAGTGTAGACATCCATTCTCATCCTCCTGTACCCTCCACAGTATTCAGCTTTGCCAAATTTGAGATATTGCTGTCCTGCTCAAGAGAGGTGGCAGTGATCCAGGGAAATTCTCTAAAATGTTTTAAATCCTTCCTGGAGGGATTACCAGAGCAGTGATGGGAAACAGCACCTCTGCCACTAGACTCCCTCACTTGCGAAGTCCCACAAGGATCAGTTCTCTCTTTTGTCCTTTTCAATATCTGCATGCAGCCTCTAGGTGAACTGATAAAGACAACATGGACTCAAGTGTCAGCGATATGCAGATAACACAGCTTTACTTCCCCTTCACTATACAACTATATCTCTACCACCAAGAAGACCCTATGCTTGGATGAGATCAACTCAAGAGGAGCTAATTGAAACTGAACTCAAGCAAGACTGAGGTTATGTTGGATAGCAGAGAGAAGCATTATGAGGATCATGGTGTGGTCTCCTTTGCTTGAATACATGGACCCACAGTAGCACAATTCAGCCCATGTTTTAGGGGTGCTCCTAGATTCCTTGCTGATGCTAAGTTCTCACAAGTATCTGCAATTAACACTTCACACCATCTCTAGTTGGCAAGAAGATGCTCTCCCATTCCGGTGGATAATGACCTGGCCTCATTTATATCATTATCACCTCTCAACTTTACTACAGTAATGCAATGTAACTGACCAAGAAGTCAACAGCCCTTAGAAGCTCCAACTAGTATTGAACACAACAGTACATCTCTCATCAATATGAACTACTGTGATCACATCCTCTATTCCCTCCAGTGGCTTTCCATAGAATACTGAATCAAATTCAAGGTATGGGTCCTTATCTTTAAGACACTCAATAGCCTGAGACCATGACATATAAAAGATCACTTAAAGCTCCAGGATGAAAACCATGGTTGTCAACTCTGCTTCACACACACAAACCTCACCACCTTCCACTCCATGTTCAATTATTCAACATTTGGTAAATATTTTGCGAAGTACTTAAGTCCATTTTGAGAAGTGACTTTGGCACTTAGGAGCCTAAGTCTTATTGAATATCTATAGAACTTAGACTTCTAAGTGACAAACCCACTGATTTTCAATAAGAAGTCAAGTGTCAAAGTCACTTCTCAAAATAAACTCAGGTAGTTTTGAAAAATTTGCCCTTTGTCGTCTCTAAAACCCACATAGCAGTGTGGTACATATTAAGAGAAAAGCTACAATAACAGTGGCGCCCAAACTTTTCCTGTCATGCCCCCTCTTACCAGTAATGGAATCCATCCATGCTCCCCTCCATTACTGCACAGCAGCAGAACTTGGTTTGAAGGTGAGGCAGAACTGGAGATATGGGAGGAGCTGAGGTTAGAGGTGGAGCTGGCCTGAGGGTGGAGCAGAGCTGGAGCTGGCCTAGGGACGCAGCAGAACTGTGGCTGACCTGGGGATGGAGCAGAGCTGCAGCTGGGACTGGGGCCAGAGTGGGGCAGAGTTGCGGCTGGGGCCAGAGCGGGCCAGGGGTGCAGCAGAGCTGTGGCTGGGGCCAGAGCAGGGGCAGAGCAGAGCTGGGGTTGGGGCGGAGTAGAGCGGCGACTGGGGCCTGGGGGTGGGGGTGGAGCTGTGGCTGGGGCTAGAGCAGGGTTGTGGGCAGAGCTGTGGCTGGAGCCAGAGTGGGCCAGGAGTTGGAGCAGAGCTGTGGCCGGGGCTGGGGTGGAGCTGGGTGGTGTTCCCTACCTGCCTTCCATGGGGGCTAGCCTGGGCCCCCCCACATATCTTCCTGAATGTTCCTCTGCACCCCCCCCCCCCCAAGGGAGAGCACCCCACAGTTTGGGGACCACAGTACTAAAACAAAATACTATACTGCACACACACAATCCCCCTTAGGAAACAATGACAAAGAATAAGCCACATGACAGATTTCAGTCTCGTTGCTTCATGCACTACTAGAAGATGCTTAGATACTACAGTGATGACACACAAAGAAGCTGCATAGAACAGAAGTGGGAGGGTATTGGGATTCCTTCCAGGGCAATATACTAAGACCCTCCTCAAGAATTCCATTTTTCATATCAGCCTTTGGCTAGTAGGTGTATGATAAACTTACAGAACCCTCCCCTGAACAAATGATGAAAAAAAAGAAGAATGTCTGGTGTTGTACGCTCTGGTAGAGCTAGGGCCAGCTTGGTGCTTTAAGCTTCCTGGCTGCCAGCAGCAAGATGAGCAAGTTGAGACCTTGGAGCCAGTGGAGGGTGGTGAGGCAAGTGTGGTGCTCCAGTCAGAGTCCATTCTGAGTGCAGTCAGCACCCAGTGAGCCAGCTCTGCCCCCTGTGAAGCCATGGTGAGCCTATCCCTCCCCGGTGCCTATGAGGAAGGTAGGGATGGAGGAAGGGTGTGAGACAAAGGGAGGGAGGGGAGAGAGGCTGCAGGAAACAGACTTAGATACAGCTACAACCAACTCAGCCAGCCCACAGCTCCCAGCCCCCAATTCCCTCAGACATCCCGACCCCCTGCTGTACACCCTCATATAACCCTCTGTCGTATGTCACCTCTATCCTGCCACAAACTCGCCTTTCCCACAATTCCCACCCACATATTCTCAATGCCCCTCCCACAGTCCCAGCCCAACCCCAAATAACGCCCCCAACAGCCCCTGCTTAAACCTATCCAACCCTCTCCCACCCCACCCAAATAAACCACAGCCCCCACCTACAAATAAACCCACCCCATTGCACAACCCCTCAAACACTGCCATAAAACATCACCCAGCAAAACCCTTTACTCCCCAAAACTCCACATTCCCCAAAACCTTCCCTACCACTGCTCACCATTCCCCCAAGTCTCATTCTCCAACAAACCCATCTCTTAAAACCTCCCCTACTCCCCCATTCCCACCATCCCCAAACCATTTCTCTCCTCCCAACCTTGCCCTTCACCATTGCCTCCCCTGCTGCTCCACCACCCCTTACATCCCCCAGGGCCATTCTGTTGCCCCCAACACTCAAATCCATTTACCCTACAAATCAGCTCAAATGCCCCCAACTTCTGCCTGCATTTCATCTTCACTCTGAAGTGTTATTTGGGCTTTCCCCACTCCTCTGTCCCCCCATCCTTGTCGTTTTGGGGAGATAAGATGGCTGTCCCCCTCATTTGGAGGAACCCACCACTGCAAATCTGCAAGTGGCAAGAGCCAGAGGACTGGAGGAGGGAACTGAGCCCAGGTGAGTGTAGAGTGGGCACACTCTCCATCACACTTATGCTCTCCAGGTCCTCCCCTCTGCACCAGGCCGGAATATACACAGCGACACACAAACCAGAGAGCAGGGCCTCACAGTTTTACTTGCCCACCCCCACCCCAAACAATATTTTCACCAGCTGCCTATGCAGGATGAGTAGAAGAGAGTGTATGGGACAAGTGTGAACAGGGGAAAAGGGCAAGTAGGGGAAGGAGGAGTGGAGTGGAGAGAGGGAACAGTAGGGGGCACGTGTGTGATGGGGAATGGAGGGGAGAAGGTAGGTGGGGGAGGGACTGGGCTTAGGCACTATACAAATTTAGCACTACATCACTGGCTACTACAACAACATCCATTTGTCACGTCTTCCTTCCCTTGCAATGCTTCAGTTTCTGCTGAAATGGACCTTAATATTCTAAATAGCTGCAAAGTGACATTGACACTATTCTTGTTAGTTTCACAGCTGTCTACAAACATATGAATCTCAAGAATGAAACAATCTGGGGTGCTGTTAATTTCATTCTGCTGATGTTAAGAGAAGTTATGAGCAGCAGCAAAAGCCCTGGAATGGTTTGTTTGCAGACTCAGGAAATCAAAATTTCATTAATTTATATTTCAAAGTAATTTTTGCAGCTTTTTTTAAAATGAAAAGTTAAATTTGGCAGAAATTGATGGTCTTTGATCTTGCTACTTTCCAAAGGTGAATCATAATAATTCCCACTCACCACTGAGTGAATGAATGGAATTTTCAAACTCTGAAAGCATACGAGCATAGTAATAGTAAGTCTGCTGAGTTTTACAGAATTACTCAAGCTTTTCAAAGTGAACCAGAATTACTTCACGATAATTGAGACCAGAATTATTTTTCAAACCAAATTGTGTGTTGTTCTACTGATTTATAGGATACTGAGATTATTAAAAATAGTATGCAAAAAAAGAAACAATTTAGAACTTAGTTTAAAAAAATATCTAAAACAACAGTCACAGATATTGAGTCTCACTAACACACAATACAATCAATACTAAGAACTTGCACAGTATACCAGGTGTCAGACAATAAAAGGGTCCTTATGTCTACTTCTATATTTATAAGGTTGTATGGAGATGCTATACCACAGCTATTTTGGTACACTATCATTATAAGCCTGTTTTCAAGTCTTATAACTCTTTGGGGAGTGAAAATAGGGTGACCAGATGTTCCAATTTTATAGGGACAGTCCCAACATTCAAGGCTTTGTCTTATTTAGGCACTTATTACCTCCCATTCTCTGTCCCGATTTTTCACACTTGCTATCTGATCACCCTAAATGGGAAGCAAGGAAGGAAACTCTAGGCTGATATTTTACATTCCTATTCTCAGCCCAAACATGACGTGTGTTTGGAAAGTTTCATAAAATCCCAATTGGTCACTTTTGAGATAACTTTATGTTTAAAAGTGCTCTGTAATGAGGCCCTGTACAAGAATGCTATCACATATTTTAAAACATATAATAAATAACCCTTTAGTAACTAAAATACAGAATCAGAGGGATCTAGTCTCCTCCCCGAAAAAGAGAAAAAAAAATTGTGGCCAACAATGGACACAATAAAAACACCTTTAGAATAAAACAGTAAAGATGTTGGGACCAATTCTGAGCTAGGATAAATCGGCATATCCCTTCATTAGGGCTATGCCAATTGATGCCAGCTGAGGTTTTAGCCTGTTTCCAAATGGAGAGAGCTGAGGGCCTTCTTTAACCCCCTGCTAATAGGTGAAAACAGGAATAAATTATAATTGTAATATAACTGTAATAAAAAACTGTAATAAAAAAACTAATAAAATCCAGCCAGCAACAGCCCAGTCAAATTCCATCAGCTGATGACAAGAAACAAAGTGTCAAACAACAGAGTAAATAAAAAAATAAATGAATTTGTTTTTAAAAAATTTAAAATTTATTTCATTTAAATAAGATTTATAAAATTTGAATACATTTTAATTTAAAAAATAAACCTATTCAAAATTAAATTTGAGATTATGACAATTTATGTTAGGCTTAAATTTACTATAACCTATTAAAATCATTTTAAAAATAAAAACACTGCATCAATAAGAACTAAAATTTCAATGAGTTAAAGAGTGCTGCTTTTAAATATATCTACAGAATTAGGGAGAAAATATCTAACTTTTGAGGTCAACTCATGCTTTATAAATATGTCAAATATCATGTACTGCATTAAGTATCTCTATTATTTTCTGTTGTTCAGAAAGGTTTTTGCCCTAATTATTTTTGGTTTCAGTATAGCCAGCAGGTGCGGAAAGAACATTTTCTTCATTTCGACTAGTTCAAAACTGACACACCGATTAGAAGCTGAAAAAGCAGGAAAGCTTGTTTTTCTCTTCTAGTCAATAAGTAAAAGCCCGGTGGGAGAGGATGAGATCTACTAATTCTAAAAACTTGAAAGACACAGCGCCAGTTTACAAAGATATGTAGGCACCTAAATATGCAGCTAGGTGCTTAGTGGAAAGCACCTAACTATCACTGATTTCAACACCCATAGATTTCAATGGGAGTTAGGCACCTCACTTGTTTACATGCTTCTGAAAATCCCACTCAGATGCCTAAAGAACAGATCCATCTACATCTTTAGGTGCCTAAATAATCTTTGAGAATCTGGCCCCTAGTGACCGGAAACAATCGATCAATTCACTAAGTGCAGTGAATACTTTGTTTAATAAATCAGTTAGTTTTAAATGCAAAACACATTTTGATAAACTTACATAAGAGAAAAGGTACCCAGAATATTTAATGTAGTTTATTTAACAAACTATTTTAAAATGGATTTTTGTGCATTTTTAATTGAATTTCAGTTTCCATACAAATGCAGCTTGACACAAATCACAAGTAAAAACTATCATCTAATCATAAGAAATGCTTCATTCACCATTTCCTAGCATAATAAAATGTAAAATTTAAGAATTTGAATAAATATGTTAATCTACATAACTGCTTACAGAAATGTGTATAGACAGTTGATCCTCATTATCAAAAAGTAGTACCAAATCTAGTGTAGAGTCTATACTTAGCTGCATGTAAATCAACATGTTTTAATGATTATACCACCTAATGAGAATGAACCTTTCGTTAGGAAAATAACTAAAAAGTACAAACGCAAAACAAGATTTAAATTGATTATTTAAATCATGGTTTCCTGCTTGTTTGTTGCTACCTCCAGCAACCAGGTGGAAGGACAGAATCCACTTCTCTAGATTGGTATAGGCAGATGCCAAAAAAATTAAGTATTTTTGGAGCAATTCAAAATGAAGAAATATTATGATTTATGAAGTACATATACCCATTTTAGAGAAACTAGGTAAATGACTATTGAAATTTGGTTCTATGGTGTTTAATAAACTTATTAAGAGTCTATGTTACTTATATTTTTTCTTACAAAATTCAGGGTGTGTTAAAGAATAAGCAGAAAATAAATGTATTCTTCACTAGTACTTCAAAAAGACATTATTGTGCTGCATAAATAGCATATTGTATTCATGCACAGGTTTTAATATAGAATTAAGTCAATTTACAGGATAGCTTCAAAAATGTTTGATATCACACTGAGCGACTATCGAAAACAAATCAACATTATATTTGGTGAATAATCCCCTCCAGTAGGGCACTGTGGCTACCTAATTAGCCTTTTCATGAATGAAAAAGCATGTAACAATTCATATAGACTAGAAAGTAAGTAAATGGAACATGCAGCTTATGAATTAAAAATATGTCAGAAAACAGTCCCATTACCAAGATCATATAAACGAAGGTGGTTATACTGAAAAAATATTTTGATTACCCACTTTAATTATTATTCATTGGCCTCCAAAACATCAAATCTGTTTTAATACTAGAGTTGGACTCATATAAATTAGTGGTAAAAAAGACTTATTACATCATCTCCCTGCTAGTGTAAGATTAACAAAATTGAAAAATATTATAGTGATCTACAGAAAGCAATACAAGAAGTTTCAAGACACAACATGTTATTGGCGATTGGAGACTTTCATGCAAAAGTAGGATCAGACTGGAATTCCTCAGCAATAGGCAGATTCGGACTTGGTGAAGAAAACAGAAGAGGAGAAAGGCTACTAACTTTCTGTCTAAGCAACAACCTGGTGATAACAAACATATGATTTCAACAAAGAAAGCCACAGAGGAAATGGTCTCGGAGATCATCTGATGGGCAAACGAAGAACATGATAGACTTTGTATTTGTGAATCACATATGGAATTCAAGTGTGTTGAGATGCAGATCATTTGCAGCTGATATTGGAATGGATCAAAAACTAAAGCTGGCTTCAATTACGTTGAGGCTGAGAGCACTTGAAAAAGTACCAAGAATTAAAATCTATGATATGGGCAAATTCAAAGAGCCAGGCATCAGGAAGGAATACAAGAAACCAGATTAAAAAATAATCCCAACTCTCATGAAAGAAGAGATGAACACTGAAGAGTCATGGAACAGTGTAAACAATGGGATTATGAGAGTGGCTGAATAAGTATTGGACAAAAAGACCAAAATGAAGAAACCAAAGTGGGTAACAGATGAAAGGTTGAAGCTGAGTGACAAATGTAGGAAGCTGAAGGAGAATAAAAAGGAAGATGAAAGTGTAAGGGCTTGCCTACACTACTATACTGTTCAGACTATGGGGAGTGAACAGCAGTGTGCACCAAAGTGTCCCTATATGGATGCTGTGGACACAAACCAAAAGGCTCCTACTTCACATTAAAGTAGTCCTCTTCGAAGAGGACTACATTAACGAGAACTAGGAATCTTTTAGATCATGCCTGCTGCATCCACATGGGAATCTACAGTGCAGTCCTTTAGTGAGCACTGCTATTCACACCTGCATGGTCCAAACTGTGGTGCAATGCAGACACGGCCTAAGAACTGAGTACAATAGGCTGACCAGACATCAAAAAAAGAAAGTGAAGAGAGACAGAAACAACTGGCTAATCAAACAGTGTAAAGAAACAGAAGAATGTGCAAAAAGGAATGAGACACAGGAGTTGTACCACAAGGTAACTGAGTAGGACATATGAGCTGAAGATGTTGGCAGTGAAAAAGAACTGCAGACATATAATTGAGGATGAACAAAACACAGAAAAAATGATGGGAAGAATATTCTGAAGAGCTTTTTTTGAAGAATATGGTAGATGAAATGGTCTCAGAGAATCTCCTAAGTACAAATGAGGAAGATCAGATGCCAGAGTTCTTTGAAGAAGTGGAAAGACCTTGACAGAAAGCTTGAAAAAGAAAAAGGTGCCAGGAGTGACATAACCGCAGAGCTGCTGCCAGCAGGCAAGGAACACGTGCTAAAAAATGATGCACAAGCTATTCAACAAGATTTAAAAAACAAGAACAAGAGCAAGTGCTGAGTGAATGAGGGAAAGCAGTAATAGTACTGATCCATAAAAAAAGGAGATCAGAGCGAGTGCAAAAACTACGAAGGAATCCGCTTATTGAATGTACCGGGAAAAGCATTCACCAAAATATTGCAGACAACAACTTTGTAGAATTCAAACAGGATTTTGATGGCATTTGGCAGAAAGGATTATGGCAAGGTTTAAGAATGTTTGGCAATCCTGAGAAACTAATCAAGCTGATAGAAAAAATCTGAAGGAAGTCGATGAGTGAGGTGTAAGTAGACAAGAGGTTGATGGAATGACTCAGGACAACCTTAAGAGCAAGACAAGGATACATGCTATTCCCAGATTTGTTCAACTTGTACTGAAAATAGTAATGGCTGTAGCTCTGATATATGACCAAGCATTGACCAAGAAGGATTTACAAAGAATGACTGACAAGGTAGATCGGAAAAGCAAAAAATTAAAATTGAAGATCAGCATGGAGAAAACAAAAATTAAGGGAATTGGAAGACAAGAAGAGATAAAGATTAAAGTCAGAGACAAAGAACTAGAACAAGTAGAAAAATGTGTGTACCTTGGAGGACTAGTATAAAAAAACCAGGAATTGAGAAGATGACGTACAAAAAGAATCAGATCAGCCACTACTGTATTTGGAAAACTCTGCAAGCCTGGGAAGGCTAATAACATTTAAATAAAAACAAAAATCAGTGTATGCGATAATATCATGCCAAAACTGCTGTACTGGTCAGAATGCTGGAATATGAAGAAAGTCAATGAACGAAAGATATAGACTGCGGAAATGAACTGGCTGAGAGGAATACTAAGAGTTTGAAGACTGCAGAAAATAAAGCAATTAATAATGCTTTCTATAAATCAGGCTTTAAGAATCATAATTTCAAACAGAATTAAATGGTTAATAACAAGTTATTAAAACAAAAAGCAATATAAAGCACCTATTTAACATACAGTTAAACACATTTCCTTAATTAATCACTTCACTAAATAAGGCCTTACTTAAAAAATATTAATAAATTAAAATCAAACATATGGGGAATTAAGCGTACCAGTAAAAAAAGTTGGACATGCAAACAGAATGCCAAAATTCCTATACCTTTAAAATTGAGTCATGTTATTTTTTTCTTGCATATTAAATCTGTCTTAACTGCAGCCACAAGAAAGAATAACAGTTTTGTAGTAAATCCCAAATACTGATTGAAACATATGTATGTATAGAAATTCATTCACCAAGAAAAAAGCAGCTTCTTCTGTACTCTTTAATTACTCAGACTCTGGAACCAATGAGTTTGATAAATCATCATCAGAAGGCTCTTTGTTAGACATCTGAGAAGATTTTAAAAAATCCTTTGTATTGTCTATGTAATTCTTCTGATCGATCATCAGGGCATTATCTCTCCTCTCTAGAATCTTATCAATACTAGGAAAAACTGCACACTATTTTTCAGCACTGATGCAGCTCCACAGGTTCTATATTGTTACACGCTCCAGTATAGACTGGGTGCAGATATTATACTATATCATCTAATCCTGTTTTGAGTAGTGAAAACACCTGTGCCCAGTATAGACTCGATCAGTGGTCTCCAAACTTTTTGGGTTGTACCTGCCCCTTACCTGGCCTGCACTCCCCAGGAGCCATAGTGGGAAACCCGGGCCGGGAGCAGGGCCAGCGCCAGGAGCCGCACAGTTGTGGCCGGGTGCTGCAATTGGAACCGGGTGCTGGAGTCAGGAGCCGTGGTCCGGATCAGGGGCTGCAACTGGGGCTGGGAGCCAGGGCCATGGTCAGGGCCAGGACCGAGCTGTGGCTGGGAGCCGGAGCTGCAACCCTGGGGTTTGGGCCAGGAGCAGGGGCCACAGCCAGGAGCTGTGGCCAGGGGCTCTAGCTGCAGACCTGGAGCTGGGACCAGGAGTGGAGCCAAAGCCAGGAACAGGGCCAGGCGCTGGGGCCGGAGCAGAGAGGCGAGTAGAGCAGGGCTGGTTGGCTGATTTCCTTCCCGCCCTCTGTGGGGGCTGGCCCAGGCCCTGCTGCGCTCTCCGAACATTCTTCCGTGCCTCCCTAAGGGGATGTGCCCCACAGTTTGGGGACCTCTGCAGTAGATCTTGCATCTGTGCTAACAGTAGTGTCCTGCAGCAAGGCTAAAAAGCAGCTACAATATTTCCCAATAGATGCATACTAGAAGTGCAATTGTCGGGCAACTTTCAACCTAGCCAATTAAAGTAACATTGCAGTTCTTTAAATGAATGCCAATACCTAGCAGCCAAAAGAAATGCATTTCTAAAATATTAGATGTGAAATTTGAGACATGGGAATGCCCTGGCTGAAACATGATATTGTCCCAAGAGAAAATAGGTTGGACTGAAAGCTGGTACTAAAGATTACTGTCAAGAGGTAATAAATTAAAGTAGATAAACTGTATCAAATGGATACAGGAGCGTTTATCCTGTTGAACAAATAGCCTTTGTGAACAACTGTTGTTAACTATCACTATGGGCAAATACCCAAAAAGACAAACATATCTATTAAGTTTACTGTGGGAAAACAAAAACTATACAAACACTACTTTCTACTGCTGCTGCTGGAAAGATGACTAAATTATACATCTACTGAACTAATAAAACTTGTAACATCCATGAAGAAACTTACAAACAGCATTTTAGAAAAATTAAACTTTTCTCTACTGAACTAGCATAAGAGAAATGGGCAGGTTTCATTTTATGGTATCTGCGCCCCCACCCACAACCAAAAAACAGATCCTTATCATTAAATTTCAATTATACAAGCTGTGTTTTGACTAGTCAGTCTTTAGCAGTGTTAAGAATTTAAATTGTCACAACTAAGCTTTGAAGTTAACACCACATTAACGTGAATGAAGAAAGTTCACCCCTCTGTTGATGCTATTGTTTGAGTCTGTCTGCAGACACAAGACAGCAGTGAACTAATTTAATGAATGCCGTCTTCACAACAAGAATGCAAAGTGAATGAGACCTACATTTTCTGATTTTTGGAATCTGTTGATGTTATGCTGCCTTATAATCAAACATGAAACTAATTGCATTACATCTTTTAAATAGCATTGGAAGACAGAATAAGAAAGTTAAATGCATATTAAAAGAAAAAATTAATCATTTCCCTGTAACATCTGCAATAGCAAAAATAAACCTCAACATCTTTCTGTGCAAAATGCAAATATGTGACTAAATCAACTAAAATATTTAGTTGAAAAAGTGTTATGAATCCTTAGAAGAGACTGCACCCTGCTGGAAGATTTGTCAACTTGCTGACACATTAAGCTAGTAAAACAAACCAAAAACTTATAAATACATACACACATATACACCAAAAATATTTGCTCTGCAAAATTAAAAGAGCATTTTATGTATGAGCCTTTTTACTTTGTGATTCTTTGGTTTCAAGTGTCATTCCTACAAGACATATCAAAGTATAAAGTTGAATGTCTCCAAGTAACATTACATAACCACAGAGCACAACCATCCACATCCTATGGCACCAAAATAGCACTATTAGCTTTCCAGAAGTCTTTTAAAAAAAGATATTTTGTTTGCACAGCAGATACAGAAAGAGAAAAATCAAATTATTATTCAAACAATAAGGGTTATCATGTAATTTGTACTGTAATAAAAAATAAAAAGAAAATTACAATTAAAAAACACTTTCAGGTGCTGACAGCTGACTATAAATTTGCATTCATTTTGATTGAAAATATACCACCATATCTGCACATATTTGTCTGAATAACGTATGTAATAAAATGGCTTAACTTTATCTTCATGCAGTCTCTTGATACAAGAGAGAGTTTTTCTGACAGAGTGGACTGGCCAGATGACTGGGTTAGTATTCGGGGTCACTGCATTCATGAGCTCCCAGTTAAAGTAAAAGGCAGGAGTAGACCATGCTAATGGAGCAGGAAGTCAGAACTCATTTAACTCAGTTTGCATTTAACTCACAGCAACAATGTTTCCCAGGGATAACTGGAGATGTAACATGCCAAGATCATATGTTTTGCTGCCAGTAGCCAATGAATAAACTAAGAACATTATTTCATGGAGTTTGAGGCCAGAAAACACCACCAAATTATCTAGTCTGGCCTTCTGCACATTGTAGGCCATTAAATTTCATCCAAATTCCCCTATATTAAGGTCAAAGACTTCAATTAGTACAGACATTTTAGTCCTCAAGACAATACACTGTGCCACATGTACAGAACAGGAGAGGCCAAGGTGCCACCAATGCCCAAAGCGATTGCAATGGCAGGAAATTGACTAAGTGAGACATACCCAGATAATCCCAGAAGGTGTACCATGTCTTCAGTGACAGGGACTTTGGGGTTTTTCACTTCCTGTCTGACCTGGGAGAAATTCCATCCTGATCCCAAATCTGGCAATCAATATAACCCTGAGCATGTGAACAAGACATACCAGCCAGGTATCTAGAAAGGATTTTCTGAACCATCTCAGAGCACTGCTCCACCACATCTAGGGTCCCATGTCCAGTAGTGGCCAATCTCTGATACTTCAGACAAAGAGAGGGGAGATGGGGGGAAGAGGAAGACAGAATACACCTATTGGGGGGGGGGGAGGGACAACCCCCTCCACCCCCCAGGAATACATTATGCAAGGAGAGGTAGTTACTGTCTTACATGCCAAACCTCCACAGGTAAACCAGAGGGCACTGGTGCACTGAAAGTGTCTTGCAGGCCACACTTCAGTGCAGTGGTTCTCAATCAGGGGTATGTGTACCTCTGGGGATATGCAGAGGTCTTCCAGGGGGTACATCAACTTATTTAGATATATTTGCCTAGTTTTACAACATGCTGCATAAAAAACACTAGCAAAGTCAGTACAAACTAAAATTTCTTAAGACAATGACTTGTTTATATTGCTTGACATACTGAAATGTAATTACAATGGATTTATTTTAGAATTCTATGGTAAAAATGAGAAAGTAAGTAATTTTTCAGTAATAGCGTCCTGTGACAGTTTTGAATTTTTATGTCTGATTTTGTAAGCAAGTAGTCTTGTGAGTATGCAACTTATGGTATGTCAGAAAAATCAGACATCTGAAAAGGGGACAGTAGACTGGAAAGGTTGAGAACCACAGCTTCAGTGTACATATCCATAAATTTTAAGCTTACTGAATCTCTCTTTGTTTGCAGATCACATTAATAAAAAAAAACAAAATCTATCCACTAATTTCCTAAAGCATGTCCCCGCTTCTCACCTTAGGAGCAAGTCAAACTCTGTTTTCATGCCTACTGATTATGAAAACAGAGTTTTCATTTAGCTTTCTTTATACTAGCATTTTTGTTAATGCTTCTCACTGTAACTGTGCAACACCACTAGTGCTGATAATGGTGGGAGCACTAGTTTAGTTCAGGGCACTGGCATTTGTACCAATGTGTTATCAAGAAATGCTGCTGATTTGTTTAACGTACCGTGCCCATTATTAGTACCATCAGTGTGCTAAATCAGTGATAATGCAATAGTGAGAGAGTAGCTAGTGTAAATACAGCCTTTGATGCAGATAACTAAGGACTGGTCGAAACTTGGAAATTTAACAAAATAGCCATGCTGGAATAATTATTCTCAAAAATTTCCAAATGTAGACAAGCCCTCAAATTAGCCCATGATATCCAAGTACAATGCAAAAGTAGCCATAGTCAGCATTCTCCTTCCCATCAACCTAACATCTCCCCCATGTAGCCAGACTCCTGCTTAAGATGAGGATTGGAAGTTCAATCCAGACATCAAGAGTCACAGGTTACTAGTGATATCACACCACTGGTTTGACTATAGTATAAATAATAATTTTTTTTTCTTAAAATGCTGACTATTCAATCAGTTGTGGAAAATACCTTGGTGTGCATCAGATGATACTGTTGTATTTAACACAAAGAATTATTTAATGAGCTATTACTATCAGCCAATAATATTTGTCATCATATGCATGGTTTTCCACAATTAATAGAACATAAAAAAGTATTTTCATACACTTTGAGAACACAATTATTCCCAACTAAAAACCCACATATGGGCTGTACAGATATAAACTTCAATACCATGCTGCTCATTTTCTGAGGCATATAAAACACTTTAAAAAAGAAAAACAGGTCTTGAGCATTTTTATCGAGAGTAATCTGTTCTCAATGAATGCACATTGCTTTAATTAAGCATTGATCACCACAAAAGTGTTAGAGCATTTGAAATATGAACCACATCTTTTTGTACTTTTTCAGTTGCTTACGGTAAAAGTATAGTCTAACATAGTGAATGCCAGTGAAAATGAGGTAGGATATGAAGCTAAAATAGGGAAAGAACAAGTTAGATGGCTTCAAGTCACCAGAACCTGATGAAATACATCCTAGAGTACTCAAGCAGCTGACTGAGGAGATATCTGAGCCATTAGCAATTATCTTTGAAAAGTCATGGAGAGATTCCAGAGGACTAGAAAAGGGCAAATATATTGCCAATCTATAAAAAGAGAAATAAGGACAACCCAGGGAAATACAGACCAGTCATCTTAACTTCTGTACGTGAAAAGATAATAGAACAAATAATTAGGCAATCAATTTGCAAACACCTAGAAGATAATAAGGTGATAAGCAACAGTCAGTATGGATTTGTCAACAACAAATTGTGTCAAACCAACCTGATAGCTTTCTTTGACAGGGTAACAAGCTTTGTGGATAGGGGGAAGCGGTAGATGTGGTATATCTTGACTTTAGTAAGGCCTTTGATACTGTCTCGCATGACCTTCTCATAAACAAACTAGGGAAATACAATCTAGATGGAGCTGCTATAAGGTAGGTGCATAACTGGTTGGAAAGTGGTGCATAATCGGTTGTTCCCAGAGAATAATCAGCGATTCACAGTCAAGTTGCAAGGGCATATCAAATAGGGTCTCACAGGGATCCATTCTGTTCAATATTTTCATTGATGATTTAGATAATGGCATGGAGAGTACACTTATAAAGTTTGCAGATGATACCAAGGTAGATGGGGTGGCAAGTGCTTTGGAGGATAGGATTAAAATTCAAAATGATCTGGACAAACTGGAGAAATGGTCTGAAGTAAATAGGATGAAATTTAATAAGGACAAATGCAAAGTACTCCACTTAGGAAGAAACAATCAGTTGCACATACACAAAATGGGAAATTACTCCCTAGAAAAGAATACTATGGAAAAGGATGTGGGGGTCAGAATGGATCACAAGCTAAATATAAGTGAACAGTGTAATACTGTTGCAAAAAAAGCAAACATAATTCTGGGATGTATTAGCAGAAGTATTGTAAGCAAGACATGAGATGTAATTCTTCTTCTGTTCTACTCCATGCTGATTAGGCCTCAGCTGGAGTATTGTGTCCAGTTCTGGGTGCCATGTTTCAGTAAAGCTGTGGACAAACTGAAGAAAGTCTAGAGAAAAGCAACAAAAATGATTAAAGGTCTAGAAAACATGACCTCTGAAGAAAGATTGAAAAATTAGGTTGGTTTAGTCTGAAGAAGAGAAGACTGAGTGGGGACATAACAACAAGTTTTCAAGAACGCTGTACATAAAAGGTTGTTACAAGGAGGAGGGAGAAAAATTGTTCTCAACCTCTGAGGATAGGACAAGCAGCAATGGGCTTCGATTGCAGAAAAGACGGTTTAGGTTGGACATTTGGAAAAACTTCCTAATTGTCAGGGTAGTTAAGCACTGGTGGAACCTCCATCATTGGAGATTTTTAAGAGCAGGTTAGACAAACACCTGTTAGGGATGGTCTAGATAATGCTTGGTCCTGTCATAAGTACAGGGGACTGGACTAGATGACTTTGTGAGGTCCCTTCCAGTCCTATGATTCTATGATTAGTATATCATATATATTCCAAGACAAAAAGCTAAGTTAAAATGAGGTTAAGGTTGAAAATATATATCCGTAATTTAAAGGTGAAAGATGTTACAGAAATATTGTAATTAACTCAGAAAAAAAGCATAATTAACCCAGGAAATTCAGAGGTAAGGTTATAAGAGAAATTTAATCATGTTAAGGTATGAAAATGCTCTGATAAGTTACTCAAGCAACCTTAACTCTACCCTGGCGTGATGCCAGTCAGTGTAAATGCTATTATCATTAATGTATTAGAGCTTGGGTCCCAGACTACACTGAGTTTTAAAAACACATTGTTTTTTATCCCTCTGCCTCCCCCAACCCTCCCGCACCCATGGGAAGATAGAAGAGGGAATCTGTTACGTTCCTAATGTCCCAACATCTCTGTATTTACAGGTTCCTCCAGCAGTTGTGCATCAGTTCTCCCAGCAGCATTGCCTGGGTGCACAGTAGTCAATACAGAAGTGCCAGAGACAGCCTTTAAGGTTGGCCATTTGACCAGCCTATAAATAATTGGTAACTGACCAATCAAACACTCTCAAATATTTTAAAGCACTAATTTATTAGAACAGTAACAAAAAAGAATAAGACTCTATGGTCTCTTGACCTTAGAAAATTATACCTAATTACAAAAAAAATTACTTAACTGAGTTGTTTTAACTCAGAAAAATACAAAATAGAATGAAATGAAGGTCTGAAAAAATGGCAATATGATGCAATCAAAAATGTAGGCCAATGCCTAAACCAAGGCATTCTTGCTGGAATATTTCATTATGGTTGAATAATAAGCAATCAACTGATTGGTCAACTGAAGTTATCTGCCTGGTTAGCTGACCAGCTTGTCACACCTTGTTTCAACTACTGATGCTTGAACTAGGATTCAGTCACAGAATTGTTAAAGAACAGAGACAGCTGGGTCAAATAATCTACTACTGAGAACTGAAGATAAATGAGTACAGCATCTTTCAAATATTGCTGACTCAGTACAACACATAGAATTATAGGATGCTAATTAGCTGTACAGTAAGGGTAATTATTGGTTGAGTTACTTCTGATGTCAGAGTTGGCCCTCTTAATGTGACCTTAGCTGTTGATATAACCTTGTCTATATAATCATAATAGTGATATATAATTGTTAATAACTTAGTTTAATTACATCCTAATTTCTTCACATGTAATTTATGTACAAGATTTCAAGGAGTTTTAGCTATATGGAAAGTTTGAAAAAATCCATGTTATTCCATTATTCACTCAATTCAGGACAAAAAAAAGAAAAAAACACTGGCACAGAGTGCAAATTTTCTAAGGACTTCTTCATTAATTAATTTGAGTTAAAATTAATTAAGTTATTTGTAAAGTCTCAGAAAATTCATTCTGTAATCAGAGTAAGTGCTGTAATATTGCAGAGAATATGTTATATTCTTCATACATAACGAAGAGGTTGAATCCCTACTTTAAGTGCAAAACTCAACTCAGCCTGAACTACTGAGCTATGACTAGTGTTGCCATTATACATTTTGGCATGACTTCTTTTGAGACAGTAACCCACAACAAGAAAGCTGTGGTCAAACTACAAGTCATAATATAAAAGCAACTAAGTCTGTGTTCCTCGGTTGCATTATTGCAAGAAGCAAACCAATGTATGTAAAATACATATAACTGTCAAATATTTTTAACAGAAATACTGTAGTATAATATTGTGGGTTTTACATCTGGCATTACACCACAAATTAAAGAAAGAATTCCAAATATTACAGGATTGATGTACACTCCAGTTTTGCAGCGGAAAAAGGAGGAGGCAGCATTTTTGGTGCTCTTAGACCAGTAAATCTTTTTGATAATGTAGGTCTCGCTCACAGTCTTCCCCCTCCCAAGGTTACCCCTTCATCCCTCCCTACCCACCCACAGCACACAGTTTCCTCCCAGCTGCATGCCTGCCACAGTTGCCGCTCTTCTTGTGTACTGACTGGCACAGAAGCAGCTGTTAAAGCATGCTGGATTCTTAGCAGTCACTTTAGGTTTCCTGCCTGCTCTGCAGCTACTATCATTTCTCAGGCCATCAGTTACTGTGGAGGTCATCCTTAGTCTACAGTAAGACTCTCTTTCTCTAACTGTATATACATATATAGAGAGAGACCCAGAACACTATTGTAAATTAATATTAAAATATTTACATTGTACAAAGCCATAGACGTGCATTGCACTTTACAGACAATATAAGAAGCATCCCTGCCTCCGAAGGAGTTTACAATTTAAGTAAATCATAATAGGATTTAGTGAAGAATACAATATAGTGTTTTATGTGCATATATTTTTGATAACTGCTTTGCTCATGAGCAGCAGGCGGCTATGTAAGCCATCCCAAACTGTGCCAACATAGTAATATCTTGATTATCTGTACTTTGATTATCCAAAACTGCCAATTATCTAAAACAGGGCTATGTCCCATAACATCTTAATTACATCTAAGATTACCTCAATTATCTGATCTTGGTCAGTGTACCCTAAGGTATTCAGACAGTCTAGGCCATATACATGGATATCATATATTTTTGCCATATATTTTAGACAGAGACATTTTAGAAAACTTGAGGGGTGGGGGTTTTTTTTTGGTTGTTGTTGTTTTTTTTTTTAAACACTCGATAACATCGTAAAAAACAATTTTTAACTTGGTATAGTTTTTCATATACTTCCACTTCCTCAGCCAGGGGTATGTCAGATAGATCTCCTCTTGAGAGAAAAAAACATTAATAGGTTTTCAAAAACCCAACCATTTTCTAAAACTGTTTTTTAAATACCTCCTAACTTCATGACTGTAAGGTTTGATAGTTTATGAATTGCCAGGGCTAGGATCCAATGTTTTCTTTTATTCTATTAAATAGCCAAGATTCCCAGTTCTCCAATGGGATGTGTGTGTGAGATTGTATGAGACACATCCACACACAAAGGCTTGGTTTTATCAATCTATATAGTATTTACTTAAAACTGGCTCACACCCCAACCTTAATGTTTCTTTAAAAAATTATGTTGCAGAAAATGGTGTTGTGTTTAAAACATACAAATCAATAAGAGAAACAGAAAGAAACTGAATACAAGTTTACACTCCAAACTGTAACTGGACAAATATCTAAAAACACCAATTGACCTGATAGTATAAAATATTGTTACAAATGTGGGTATTGCACAAGTGATGCCAGTAGGACTTGGCCCCTTATTAGCTTTCTGTATGTGGGCACGTATGTTTGTTTTAAGAAGCTGAACTGACTCTGAAAAACCCATGGCTCCACAGCATAAATCCAAGCCCCCAAAAGACTGCAAAGGAGAGGTAGCTCAAGAAGGCTTTTGTTTTCTACCTCTGTTGTAATTTAGCATACAAGGTTACAATAGAAAAAAATCCTCTTTTTATTTAAATGTTAAATTAATTGTTATCACTATAGTTTTAAACTCTTTTTACAAACTTCCGCCAAGATTTTTAAAAATGTGTATGCAAAGTTGAAAAACTGTCTACGTGGAGCAGTCTGTTCTAAAAGTTACTATAGCCTCTGGAAAAAAGATACCATTTCTTCTTTCTGTCTTCATTAGCAGAGGAAGACTCAGACAAAAGTCTTTAGGATCTGGACCTCATGGCCAGAGAGGGAACCCCAACATAACAGTCCCCAAGGGTGCAATTTGCTTAAATACCACTCAAGCTTAGTTTGAGAATTTAAATGATACACAGGATCTGTATGTTGCCTCTGCAAGAGTTAACTTCACCCTCGGCAGATGGCTGGTTCTAGGGATGAGATAACTTCGTGTTTATAATGCTTCCAACAACATTCTCAAGGTCACATTATTATATGATCCAAAGGAGAGAGTGATAGGCAATGGTTAGAAGTTGTGTGACTCACTATAGGTGTGTATGAGAATGCTGACTATCTGAAGGAGAACATAAAATGGTAATAGTTGTAATGTATAGCCCAGTATAATCTTAATCCTGTTCATTGTAAACTAGAAGTCTGCATATAGTCACCTCTTTTTTGTTGTATTTGTTTTTTCCATTAAGATGGATATATTTAAAGGAAAAAATAACTAAGCAGTGATTATTTAAGTTAGAATGAGAGTTAAATGACTTTTTATACTCATTAAAATAATAACAGCAATAATTTCAAAGCCGTATTGGTCCCGTGATATGCGAGAGACATGGTGGATGAGAAAATATCTTTTATTGGACCAAAATATATTACTCACCCACTTGTCTCTCTCATAGTTTTCAAATATAAATGTAACAAACAGGTGAGCTAAACACACAATCTCAGAATGTGTTCCTACATCTACTATTATTTTCACATATAAAGTCTTATAACCCTGCTCTTAATTATTAGCTTCAGATTTCTTATAATTTTCATAGAGATTCTAAATCAACATTAATATCCAGCAGGAGGTGAAAAACATGGAGAATAGCTATATAAAATGAAAGGGAGAAAATGTTAAGAAAAGTGACTGATTTAGCAATATATAAACTTCAAATGAAATGCAAATGCCATTGCTTATTATTAACCATTGTATTTTACCCATTACAGTAAAAGTGTTTTCTCAGTCATCTTGCAACCAATATAAAATGCCAGAGTTTTGACAGAAAGTATCAGTTTTCTTATTTATTTCAAAATACACACACTCTCTCTTCTGGTCTAGTCCCCAACAAAGCATAATTCCCTTTTCCTGCTCAGGGATATAATTATGTCTTCATTAGTTCTGAAATGCAGTACAGTAGGAATCTGTCGATTTTTTTGGCAGCACAGGCATACTGAGTAAGCAGCATAACCAGATGCTGCTTACATCACTTTTCAGATACATATAAATTAAAAGGAAAACAAAAACCAATGCACAGGTGCTCATGAAAGCAATAAATTCAGTGCTCCCTGACTATTTGGCTCCCTGTTATAAGGCTTTTCTACTTTGGGTCCCAAAAGGAACATACTATGTTCACAATTCACAACTATTTCATGATCTCAGATATATGAACCAAATACAAATTATGCAGATAAAACTTCGTAACCATCTGGTCATCTAAAACATTTTAGATAAAAAGTGACCCACTTATTGGTATCTAAGATGTTTCCATCATGAATTTTCTTTTGCCTTTTTGTTGCATTTTGATTGAAAGCAAGGCAGACAGGTTGTAGAACTTTACTGTATTTTGTTCTTTTGTTTGCACACCAACAGGTGCATGAACAGCTAGTAAGTAGGCTGGTGCTAAGAAGTGCACAATAGCATAACTGCTCAGTTATGCTCTAGAAATCAGTGAAAATACCAAGGAGGAAATAAAACAAAACAGAAGTTCATGAGAAAAATAAGAAGAGTTATCATTTGCAAGAATGCATAGTTATAACCAAATATACTTTTATTCCAAGCCCTATTCTCAGTGGTTTATGACTTTCAAAACAAAACAAAAAACCACCATTGCCTTTGGGGCTAAATTGGTCATGTTTCTTCCCATTTCAGAAATATTTGTTTTTGTTAGTTAGTTAGTTAGTTTCAGGGCTCTTGGGAGGGACAGGAGAGGGGAAGCTTAGGGAAATAACTCAGAAAAGCTGAATTATCAGAACAATTATTTAAAAATGGATTTTACAGTTGTTCCACATTCTTTTTTGTCTTTTTATAACTCAAAATTAATTTGTATTTAAAAGTTCAAAAGGTAGCCCATTTGCACGTCCTCAATAAAAGATTATACGCTTTGATACTTAATAAAAACTAGACTGAGAAAACATAAGCTATGACATAAGTGAAAATGCTTCACTAGATGCTAAATATAATTTTATTTACCAAATGAAGCACATACAGAGTGTAGTTATCCAGATATGAGTTGAGAGTGTGTGTACAGACTGGATATAAAAGTATTTATACTTTTTATATTTTTAAAATTCTGAAGACTTCTTGAATGTATGAATGTACAGACGTTTGCTGAATGGTTATGTTCATTATAACAACTTATATACATTGAAATCAATCAGTTTAATACCTTGACTTAATATCATGCATTACAAATCTACGCAAGTGTCCAAGCAACTGGAAAGGAAACCTGTTCCAACAGATAGGATACCGAACTGAGACTTTAGAGACAAAGACTGTACTCCGGTTCTGTTACTGACTTACAGCGTGACTGTGTGTAGATCACCTAATCTGTTTCCCTTCTCACCCTTTGTCTGTTTTATCTATGAGCTCTTTTGGGGCAGGATTATAATATGTCTGTGCAGTGGCTAGTGCAAAAGGGCCCTGATCTCATTTGGGATCTCTAGGCACCATCACAAAACAAGTAATAAATAAAATATAAACAACAAATAAAAATGACAGCAGTATGTACTGTACAATAATAATAATAATAATAATGTAACAGTTCTCTAGCATCTATCATCCTGAAGGATTCCAGAATGCTTTCAAAACTGGTCTACATGTTATATGCAGATTATGCCACTGAATATTAAAATACATCCACCAGTTTTGGGCAGAAAAATGAATAACTTAACCAACTGAAAAAAGAGGAAGTTAGGTAGAAAGAATAAGAGTTGGAATTTGGCCAGTACACCAGGCTTATAAGCTTTATTCTTATGAAGCCTAATCCAACTTCCATGAAAATCAATGGAAGTGACCTTAATGATCACAGCATCTGGCCCACAAAAGAGCACCATGGAATCATGAACACCAAGTGATAAGGACCTCAATTTTATGTACAAAGCAGCACAGTGCCTCCTAACATGCTACGGCAATAATTCAACACTGGCTCAGAACAGTGCTCACACGTTATATTGCAACGCATATATGGGGGAGGGGGTGGGAATCATGAGGGCATGTAGAAAAATTATGAACCCTCTCTCTCTCAGAAAAATATAGAAAGACAATACAAATGGGAAATTTTCATAAAACATGAGACAGTGCTTGTTTCCCATTGATTTGATTTCTGAAATGGGCCACTCAATGAAAGATAACTGTAACCCCTGTTCACTACTCAGGAGAAGAAAATCTACTGTGATTCCTTCACTCCCTATGCCTGGTCAGAATTAATAGGCAATGAAAGCGCTAATTCTGACTTGCTACAAGATGTTTTTCCTAATGTAATCTCTGATATGCAGTTTCACCTGTCTATGAAGTGTTCTCTAAAGTTCCACCAAAAACTACGATACCTATGCAACAGCATAATTATTCCTATCTACATCATCTTCTGTAACGCTATTGGTGGAGCAACCTAAGTGTTCCCCTCTACAATCACATTAAACAAACTCTGAAAGCTCAAGACAAAAATAGATTTCAGAACTCCAGAGCATTTTCCTGCAACAGATTTGGAAACATCCTGTCTCCTGAGTCCAAAAGGTAAGGGAGTTACAGTATGGATTAGTGAAAGGAACAAACAAGGACTATTTAGGAATGTTTAAAGATTAAGATAGATAATGCAAACTCTTTGATCATGGATAGACAGTTCTATCACTGAATCATCATAATTGATAAATAATAATAATGAGCATTGCTGTTCAACCATAGATTTCAAAATTGCTTTACAAAAGAAAGATAAGTATCTAAGCCAGTGAAGTTAAGTGACTTATTCCCACAGATCAGCAACAGAGTCCAGGTAACCTGACGCCCAGTCCAGTACCCTGTCCAACGTAACACACTCCTTTTGGGATCATGTAAGATCATAGATCTGGGTGAAGTACTACATGAAAAACCATGCTTGATAAAAGGAAAAAGCACTAACCTATCCAATATGAATATCTGCAAGAGCTCATGTGGCTAGGAAGAAGAACATATAATGATGTGGTGCAAGATATGACATTTGTTTCTTTAAATAGTTGATCAAACAAATGCTTGTTTTATGAATTTTGATATGTAGGATGATAGAATATGTGCAACAAAGACACAAGCATGTATCAAAAACAAACAAACCAAAAAAGCATAATCTTAAGCATCAGTGGAAAATATGAAAGCGCCAGTCCACAAATGTATGGCTCAGCAAATACAAAAAAAATTGTTAAAAATTAACACTGTATTTCACTGCCAAAGAAAAAATTATCTGCCTGGCTTAAAAAAAAAAAAAAAAAGAAGAAGAAGAAGAAGAAAAACTGTGTGATCTTCATATAAAAGACTGAGTTGCATGAGGACAACATTACCTAAATTAAAATGGTGTCAGGAAGTTTGTGCATCATATTGCTGAAGCTGGTGACACAGCTGGGATTTGGTTGGTTTCTGTTTCTATATGTCATAGCAGATGGGAGTAACGCCTGTAAAGTTGTTGAAAAATTACTTAGTGTGTATTAGGTACATACATGTAAGTAAATCTTTGACATTTGTTGGTTTGGTCTATACTGAAAGTGCAAGTAGATAAGGCATTCATGAAGCTATTACTAACAGTCTAGAAGATGTGAAATTTAGTGAGGTAAACAGACTTTAAATAATGGATATAAAAATGAGCATCACTGCTATAAATACAAAGGGACACTTCAGAATTATGCCACAAGTGAGTAAGAAGGACAAATACTACTGATCTGAATCACCAGCACCATTTCTTACAGAACCTAAATGTTATTACAGGTTTTCCATCCAAGCACTGAATTGGTCCAGTCCCACCATGTGAGAATTGACAGGACCCCAACAGATTTAGAGGCTTTTCCACTGTGACCCAAAGGCATACTTTTCAAAAGTCTGCATGCTCCAGGTTTGTGCGCTCCAGAGTTTTTTCCCACTATTTTATTTCCATTTTTATATCTTTTCTGAGAGAAAGATAAAGTTCACTAATGTGTATATTTCACATTTGCACCACTGAGGTCATATTTTAGTCTGTTAACCTTTCAGCCGATCTGTTATCTTTCCAGGCACACAGCCAAAGCTGCAAAGGTAATTGGGGGAGGGGGAGAGGGGGGTTTCAAGCTGGTTTATATGGTGACTTATATCTGCAGTTATTATTCTAGCAGTTAAATATTATGTTATTGAATAGGTAGTTCATTAGATAAGTCGAAGATTTTTACCATTTCATATCAGATATTTTAAATTAATAAAAATTTAGACCTTTGGATAGGCACTTAATAAATCACAACAAATAAATGGTAATTTTCAGAGGCAAGACAGCAGAATTTCCTTATTCTTCCTCAACTGTGCTGTCTGAATCTACAGTATATCATCAGGGAATGGTAACCCATGGAACAGCCATAAAAATTGAGTATCATTGGTCAACTTGTTTTACCGATGTTGCAAGCTTGTAGTATGTTGTATCTTACACTGGGGACTGGCCCCAGGATTGGGGCAGCGTAAAAGTGGTTTGAAAGACACTTCTGTCATCCTGCATCTGAGTCCTATACCAAGAATTATTCATAATTAGTAAGACAAGAGTAAGACCACATTCCAACATTAATGATATGACAGGCCCAATTATTTCACTGATAGGAGCAGATTTCTGGATCTGTCCATAAAAGGCCCAATTTCGCCTACAGACACAATGATGCAATTCCCTTTGAAAACAGTAGAAGGTGCACTTGTGTGTGAGGGCAGAATCGGGCACTATACGGGAGAATTAATTAACTGGCACTTTCCATCAGGATCCATTACAAGCAAAATGGACAGTTCAAGTCAACATCTACCCATCTAATTAGCTGTATCCTGACTGAATATATTTTGCATATGAGCATCAATCACTAAATCTTGGTTTAGCTAAGGCTATGTCTACACTGCCACTTATGTCGGTATAACTTATGTTCCTCAGGGGTGTAGGAAAAAAACCCCACACCCGAGCGACATAAGTTACACCAACGTAAGTGCTGGCATGGACAGCGCTAGGTCAGCATGAGACTTCTGCCACATAGCTACCGCTGCTCATTAGGAGTGGTTTAATTCTGTCTACAGGAGAGCTCTCTTCTGTCAGCATAGATGGCTACATGAGAGATCTTACAACGCCACCGCCGCATTGGTATAGCTGTGCCACTGTAAGCTCTCTAGTGCAGACATGGCCAAATTCTTGTTATTTGAGCCTGTAATGGGCGCACTCATCTCACGTGAGTGCCTTCTGGTCGAGCGTGTGCATGCCTGCAGTTTTTCAATTTCCTCCACTCACGGTGCCCTGTCAGACCCTGCGCTCATCAGTCAGGTCTTTGGTGACTCAGACCTCCAGCCAAGTCAGACTTTGTCCATGTGCGAAACAAACAAAACATATTCCGGGGCCCAAGTCCAAAATGTCCTGCAGCCCTCCTTGGGCTCAGTCTTCTAACAGGGCCCATCTCCACTGGCGTCAACCTGAGCCCTCCCTGGGCTCGGGCCCTTAATTTGTCCAATAGAGACCTATCACAGTACCCACTCAGTTGGTGCATCTTCCTGTAGCCCTCCCTCGACTCAGTCTCTTATCAGTCCAACAGGGCCCATCACGGTACCTTCGGTTGCAAGGTTCCTACTCTGGTAATGAGCAGCACCCTGAGAGCTTCTTCCCTGGGGACTCCTTGCCTCTACTTGAGTCCTCAATGACCACTGACCTCCTGCTGAGCAACCCCTCTTGGACTTAGTTTGCTGACCACAGCTCTCTGCGGAGTCAGTCCCAGTAGTGCAGCCCCTTCCTTGAGGTGCCACAGTTAAATTCTTCTCCCTAGGGCATAGCCACTTCTTCCAGTGGCTGGTGGAGGGGACCTGGTCCCACCTACTGCGCTGGATCCCAACCCAGGGACCCTTTAAGTACAGCAGCCTCATGCTGCGTCTCTTTACTAACTGCTGCTCTACATTTCCCTCAGCCATATCCCCATAGCCCATCTTAGTTGAGTTTCAGGAGTCAGCCAGAAACTATTCTCTCATTCCCCTGGTCCCTGCCAGTAACTACCTGCTTAATCCCAGCAGTCAGCCAGGAGCTATTCTTAGGCTCCCCCGGTCCCTGTCAGCAACTGATCTCTCCAGCTTTTTTAGCCAGCCAGGAGCAACTCTTGCTCACCTGGTCCCTGCCAGCAGACGGATCTTACTCTGGCCCTGCAGCTCTTTTTATATTAGCCTGCTGGGTTCTGATCGGCTGTATCCCTGCAGCTTTTTTCCAATTGGTTGCATCCCACGCCTCCTCTCTAGGCAGCTTGGAGGACCCTTTCCACTGCCATTTTCTGGAGCAGAGTGTGACAGGGCCACAAGGCCTCCAGCAGAGGGCCTCAAGATCTAGTCCAATCTGTCACAGAGACCAATGCAGAAAATAATGTGGCTTTATGTTATATGTATTCATTATCATATATCACAACACAAGAGCAAACCTTACAGTATTACTGAAACTACTCTATGCAGACAAACGACTGAAGGAAATGAAACTATACTTCACCTCAAAATTTAATTTCTGAAATATTTAAATGAACAAAAATGTTGTGAGAATCCTTGTGAAATAATATATTTAAAATTATCATAATAACTATACCCAAATCTTTGAAACAAAGGATCAAATTCAGCACTGGCATAACTCGGGTACAACTCAATGTATTATTTGTATTATAATAGTGCCTAGGAGCCTAAGGCATTGACTAGGACCCCACTGTGCTAGGCACTGTACAAACACAGAACAAAAAGACAGTCCAAACCCCAAAGAATATAGTGGTACCAATTTATACCAAATATGAATTTAGTCCAATGTTTTAAAAAGTCACTAACAGAAAACTTAGGAAATATTAGCAGTAATATGAGAATAGTTTTCAAAGTTTCCCACCTCAGATTTTTTGTTTGTTTTTTTAATTACAGGGAACATTTTCATAAAACATGATCTTTGTCTCTTGTGAGTTCAACTGCTCCTCCTACTGTTTATTTCTCATCTTAAATCATAATCCTAAACTGTCACATCATAACACTTTTCACAACAGCCACATGTGACGTGATCACTGAAGGATTGTAACTTCAGATAAGAAAAACAGGAATAGATGAATCCTAGGAAAAATCCTGTTTTTATTAAAATTATTCTTATAACTGGGGGGAGACTTATATAAAATTATTTATTTCAAACTTTTCACGGTAGCATCAGTTCCTAAATTTGGATAAAAGGATCGTATGCTGGAGCTACAGTGCAAAGCACAAATATCTGCATATTATATAAGCACTAATGTTATCTGGGTTTTGTTTTTTTAAAAGTGAAACAGACTAATCTTTTATGCAGTTTTTAAAATCTGTGCACCAATGCAAGAGGAAGTTCTGCGTATAGACATGCTGCTGGGAAACCGATGAGTGGGGTACAAAAAATATAGATAGAATGATGAAGTACACAGCCTTTGTACTTAAATTTATATTGTAACACTGTTTCACACTATATAAAATAACATTAAAAATCTATATTAAAATTATATAAATTGCAAAGTCAAGTACTCAAAAGTAAAGAATCTCAGATATGTCCACCCTGGCCACTGAAAAAGTCTGAGGGTATTGTGGAAAAAAAGTCTATCATAATACACATGCACAAGGAGGTTGAATTAAGATTGGATGAACAACCATAAATCTGGCATTTCCTAACTTTTAAGAGCTTGACTTTGCAACCTAATTTCCTGGTTAGTTTGATTTTAAAAGGAAAAACAAATTCAGCACTGCAGCACAGGCACAGGCTTCTACTACTTGAGCTATAGGACTAGCTGGCAGCTGGAGAAGGCTATTATCCCATATGAGGGTGGATGGGCAGCTAATGCTGCATCCAAGAAATTGGTCCTTGATTGAAATAAAGGACTTTCAATTCTGAAACAAATTCGTAACAATTAATTTACCCTTTTAAAATAGTTTAATAGCCTATCAGAACACTTTCAACCCACGCTACTTTATAAAACAACTTCTCAGTAAAAAGCAAAGACAAACTTATGCTACTGTAAAATTCCATTAATAGGCTAAATCTGGTCATTGTCTGTAAACTATAATATGTCTTTTTACAGTGTTCAGTTTAGCATGGATGTTTCTCTACTACTCGTTAAATTTGTTCAAGTACA
This sequence comes from Emydura macquarii macquarii, assembly GCF_026122565.2. Lineage (NCBI taxonomy): Eukaryota > Metazoa > Chordata > Testudines > Chelidae > Emydura > Emydura macquarii. The sequence continues at coordinate 10,548,719 of NW_027132773.1, forward strand.
TGTATATCTTGAGAATATTTTGATTCTTACTTTCCAGAAATGTACAACATCTACATATTTTGGTTAGTTCTATTTTCTACCATACAATAAAACAGTAAACCTTGAGTTCAGTGAAATACATCTGAGATTGTAGTGAAATATAGAATAAGTTTATTATATGTTGAGTGTTGCTTTAGCAGAATCAATTCCATGTCACAGAACATATGATTTCTATTTAAACATGAAGTGTGACACAATGAGATTTTGAACAAATCACATAGGTAGCACATAGCTTTAACTGATCACAAACTGATCTTTCAGTGGAAACTCTATACCTTGCAGGACCATACACAGAGAATACATGTGATTTAAAAATCTATGTGAAACAGTGATATTCAAGTGCTTAAGGGAAAAGGCAATTTGCCACCAGTCCTTAAATGGTCTAGTAAGGGATGAACTATTGAGGGCCTTTTTGCTATTCAAAAATTAACACAAATAACTGAACCTCCTCCCTACTTCTCTATTTTAGAACATAACATGCAACAGTACCACTGTCATTAGCATTGCAATGACTGTTTTTTGAGTATTTCTGCCTTCCTCTTTATGGAGTCAGAGGGAGCAGTAAAACTGCTGGGGCTAAGAAAGGTGGCCCATACATTTGTTTCTGTGGAAGAACACCAATTCCATCTGCCCACCAATGAGCCACCGGAGACTGTTGATGATCCACTCTTCTAACTGTAGGTGAAATGGCTTTCTGTTTATATTTCAGGTTATTGTCTGCAAGACAAAGCGTAAAATGGACCGACTGCTATTCAACAGTCTGTTTCTTTTATAATTCTCAACAACCATGAAGTCAGCATACTTCTCCAGTTTGTGTGCTTCAGTACTCAAAATTCTGAACTAACGGGAGCTCTTCCCTACTTTTGTAGTAGTTCACTAAGAAAGATTGTTTTTCAGTTTTCCCCCATGGTACCAAATATAAAGTACACATTCTGGGGATACAGCTAAATATACCTAAACAAGAAGTCTAAGTAAGGGGTTCAGAGGAACAGGTTTGGGAACGGTTAAGAATAGAATATTTGAAAACAACAAACACTTGAGGATACTTCTTGTTAAAATATGGTAATATATTACTTGGTAGTGTATTTTAAGTTAATAAACACCTTCAAGTTGAGCTTTAGCTTATTTACCCCCTGGCTTCAGTAATGATCTTGTTTGTAAACAGTAAGAGCCTACAAGTTATGATCTAAACCTCCAAAATACTTTAACATAAAATAAAAAATTAATTTCACACCCTTTACTTTAGAAACTGTTTCCATATGGGAAAAGATGGTTAAGCACGTGTTTGCAAATGTATCTTTTAGAAGAAGGAACAGTTTGGAACACTGGACTAATGAATTAAATTCTTACATTATTAATAAATATCAGTTAAATATCAATGTTGGAAAATAAGTACCTAAATCAAATAATATTTAGGTCTCTGATATTATACTTGCTGTACTACTGCAAACTAAATATCCAAACTAACAATCCACTGCCAAAACATAGCTAATTTGTTAATTTACAGGTTCAGAGGAAAACACAACACAACAACCACCTCTACCAAATTGTAATAGTTGTTTCCTATTCTATCAGATATTCTTACTAAAAAACAGAGATGGTCGGGATAACCTGTACCTACTATAAAGTATTCCTGAATATTAATACTGGTACATTTTCTATAAGTTGTTAAACTCATATTTTCTCATAAAAATAGAAAACAGTTCTCAAGTAGCAGTCCCAAACTCTTCTGAACTGTACCAGTTCACCAGACTCAGACTATTCTTCTACCAAACAACAACCTCCTCCATCCTTTCCCTTCGTTATGGCCAAACGCCACTATGGCTTACAAGCACGCACAGTTGAATAGGAGTAGCAGTGGCAGCATACTGGGACTGAATACAGAGGCTGGATTCTCAAATCCAGTAAGACAAGAAGAGGTTTGCAGAGGTTCCAAAAAAGGAAGGGGGGAGGGAAAGAGGTTGAACAGCTAAGAACCAGTTTAAAAATTCTGAAGCATCAGTATGGGTACGTGCACTAGTGATTGAGAATTAACAACCTGTTCCAAAGGAGCCCTCTCTCTTAGTATGCTGTTCATTTTTCAACTCTCCTAAACCACTTTTTTGGGGTACAGAGTGAATTCTTAAAATGATCTCCTTCTGCATTCCAAAATAAAATGTATTTCTTCTCCCCGCCACCACACCGCCTTCTCTGTATGAGAGTCTACATACTGTTCTTCACAATTACTGTCCACAACAACACACTGCTAGTGACCGCAAAAGATGTTCTGGTCAGTAACAGTGAAGAGCAGATGAGATGAAGGCTCTGATGTAAAGAGAAAAAATATAAAATAAAAGCAACCATGTCAACCACCAAGTGTTGTTGCTCATTGACATCTTTCTGAGACGTACTTCCATGGGATTTCCTTTCTCTGAGGGCAAATGTTCCTTGCCTTGTGTATCAGGACCTGGATTATTGCCAGACACCACAGTTGGGATCTCTGAACTGATTAGCACCAACAAAAAACCTAACTAAGGTCCCTAAAGCTTCCATTAGTTTTTTTTTTTTTTAAGTCTTGCATTCTCTTCATAGATTAAAAACATTATTATAACTAATATAAAAATAATTGTATTAATCAGGTATTCAGACATCAAACATTTTAAAAAATGAAGTACAGCCCACAAGACCAGAAGAGAAGTGGAAAATTACCCCAATCTACTTCAGGTGTTTCAGCACCCACTGCAGGAGATGCAAAAATATCATGATTTCAACACAATTTAATTTAATACTGTGTTTATTTTTAAATACCTATCAAACTGTGCTCTCTCTGGCAACAGCTCCATGTCTATACAAAAGCCTCTCTCTCCTCCCTCTCTATGGAATCCCACAAAATCCAATACTCTGCCCTTTTTCAACTACTTTCTTCCTCTCTAATATTTTCTCTACATTTAACCTTAATTATCCCTTTTAAGCTGCTGATATGCAAATATTCATTTCTTTGGAATGGCTCGTTCCTCTTCCCTCTCACCGCCTGTCTTACCGAATATACTTGTGGACTTGTCACAGTTTTGTTTCACTAAATGTCATGAATACACGAGTACTTTTCATGGTCAAGAGAAACATTCTCAAGTATAACTATATCTCTTCTATACTCACTCCACTCAGACCTCCTATTTGCTTCATTGTCCTTAAACTTGGTATCACCCTTGACTCTGAACTCTCCCTTGCCTCCTATATTGCCCATGTGAATTAATCTGCCTATTGCTGTCTCCCATACATTGCCTCTTTACACTGTCCTCTTAATTCTACTTTTTAAATTACACAAACACACACCATCTGGTTTTACTTTGACTAATACAGCTCCTTCTCCTATGGCCTTTCAAGTCCAAGGCAGAATGTTTCTAGCCTGCTTTCTTGCACATAAAACAAGTACAACTATATCACTCCCCTATTCAAACACCTTCACTGACTTTCATTCATTTTTGGATCCTCTTTAAAACACTCCATAGCCTTCTAACTTCCTCACTCCCTTCATTTCTTTAGTACTTGCACACTTCAGCCCCCTACCAGAAGTTCACGGGTGTGAGAACCTACAGCTCCGCTGTCTCCATCATCTGAACAGTCATCCTATTATATTGCTGCCTCACCAATCGTCCAAAACATTTCAAATCTCATTTGAAAAAGTGTTCTTTCTTTTGAATATGTCTTTTAATTTTGCCTTTCACCCTTTCAGCCATGAAAGTTACCTGAGGGACAAGTCTTGGGCCACTATATAAAAGCAAAATGAAGAATATATACCTGCCTAAATACAGGTGGGGCATATCCCAGACTGTATTCCACTTCTTGTTTATCTATAGTGAGATTCCCCCAGATGTCCATGATGCCCTTCATAGAATTGAAAGGGAAAATGGAACAAAAAAATAAGAACGTATGAAAAAAATTACCAATCTTGCGCTTTAAGAAAGGAGAAAATAATTATTTATTATTTTTAAGATTTGGAGAGATTTTGGGATCTCAAGGCTCAGCTCCCTTTTTTTCCCCCTCTGCTTTGGAAGTCCCATCCCTGTTACTAATGGTTCTAATTCTGCATTGGGATCTGTAAATCAGTTCCACGCACCCAGTGAAATCAAAGAAACTCTGCAGAGGTGCAGGATTTCATGTTAGCTGATACTGATGCATATGTCATTATTAGGGGGCAAAGCCAACAGCAGAGCAGCCTCTCCAGGGAGGACAGGATGGCTACATGAAAGGGACACAACAAGCTGCTGCATCAGATAACAGCAACCATTTTTATACATACAGGGGTGAAAGAGGACAACTACTTATGTCCTTTCTCCAAGCCCAGAGGTTGGAGCGTGTGGGACAAGTGAAAGGAGGAAAGTACCTCTTTCAAACAACATTTGTTGCTTTCATTCTCTATCAGTCTTGTTCTGGCGAGAAGAGAACACAGAGTGGTGACAAGCATAAAAGCCCGTTAGCCTAATATTACATGAGATTTTGCCCACAACACCTGGAAGCCATTAAATCTTCACTGGAAACAATAATTCAAATTACTGAAGAAACAAAAACAATGTTGCTGTAATGATATTATAGATATATGATACAGTACAAATTGCAGAATCATGTGGTAAATTGCGTATTTCATACACCTCTGATTGCCTCACCTGCCCTCTGCTCACTATCTATCTTTGTCAGGACTACTTACATTCCAAACCTCTGAGCAGCTTCAAGCAGCAGCCACTTTTTAAAATCAATTTGTTACAGGAAGATTACCTACTGTCTCCAGTATGTGAAAGTTCCCTCCCCAAGATTACACTGGTGTGAGGACAAGGACAAGCAATAAACAGTCCCACACTAAAAACAGGATAATCATCAGATATCTCATGAACCATCAGAGCTAGAACCGGAAGTACTGTAACACAGCCTTTGTTCCAACTGTAGAAGGTCCCAAGATAACATACTTTTAAGTCTTCACATTTTTATGTATAGAAAGTGAATAGGTCATTTTTACAGGTGTTTTAATTTCTCTCTCTGTGCTCTGTACAGTTGGACTCATGATAACAATGAAATCTTGCTTCAGATGTAGAAGAGATACATGAAATAATGACAAAACTCTTATGTCATATCATCCCATCATGTACTCTCTACATATATAATTTACATATAAAATGTATATGCAAGATTTTATGACAGCTACATGTGCATGAAAGAAATTTACTAATTTTTCTCACAGTAACAGTATCATTAAAAATAACCCCTTAAGATGACATTACTAACCAAAGCAAATGTAAAATCTGATTGTGATAACTGTCTCTTTCCTTAGCCTTGTACTTCCCAGTATTTGTTTTCATCTTCATCATGTTATGCCCTAATTTAAAGTCCAGTCCAGCACACCCTGACATGGGTGAGTAGTCCCACTGACTTTTTCCTCACAGGGACTGACTCCCATGAAGAAGCATTTAGAAGATCAGAGACTTGGATTGTAAGTTCTTCAGGGCAGGAACGTTATCATTTATTTTCCTGTAATCTTCATATACAATTACAATGTTGTAGAAATAATGATAAAATAATAGTAATCATACAGATGACATCTCCACCTTTTTTTTTTTTTTTAAAGTGAATAAAAATGGCAAATTTAATAGTCATGAAAAATGTTCACAAAAGTGCAGACTGACAAAACTGGAAATGAATTCCTCTATTCACAGAACATTCATGACACAAGCAAAGATACAAGAGAAACATGGGAAGTCTTGCACAAGAGTGTGTGAATTTTGTTCTGGAAGAACTAGCCTGTAGGAATAAGAAGGTGGAACTCAACCAAGTCCACAGGCCACCCAACATATATAATATAAGAGCAATGTTAATTCCCTAGTGACCCAGCATCCTGACCAGAATTCAGTTCAGTGACCTAGAACATCCTAATTAAAATATCTTAGGCAATCAAGATGCTTTCTATATAGTATACATTCATATTCACATTCTCCGTACATTTGTCAAATTATGTTAACGACTATTCCCTTCATCGACAAAATTTTTCTAAAATTGTATTTATTGTGATACAGTGAGCACTGAAATCAGCAATATTGAGCATTATAATATACTGATGAAATTAAGGATGATAGTAAAGGTAAAAAAAATCCTTTTGATAGAATTTTGAAAACTGTAAAAAGAAAAGCTAAGCAGCTACTCTGTACCAATCATTAAGTGAAATATACTTTTTCTAGATTTTTTTTTTATTTTAAATTTTGAACTCTCATGAATCCTATGTGGATCAGTCAGTGTAAAAAATCATTTCCACACTGAACAAGTAACATGAAGTTTACGTTGATTTTGTATACTATATTTAGTAAACTATATTTTTTATACTCCCCCCTTCCCCCCTTACCTGGTCTTTCCCAGTTTTCAGTAGATTCCTCTCTCTCCTCTCTGCCCCCCTCTTCCCACACATTGCTAGCTAGATCAGACACTAAAGTGTCTTAAATTGAAGTCACTGTGCCAAATACAAGTCCTATCCCTGAAAAAATTACTTCTAATGTGTTTTGACCCGGCAGCCCTTATTTATCTACCAAGTCCCACTGGAGACAACGGAAGTTGTGGGTTTTCAGTTTACACTAATGTTATTCTCATGAGTGTTTAGTATAGCTTTCCTGATTTCCACTTTGATGAACTTTTCTCTAAATATGTATTTTAATAATTATGGCCAAGATTGTACAATCTGTTCAGCAAACAGGCCACTTTAGCTGTGTGGAGAAAGTCCCATTGATTTCAATGAAATTCCAAGTAGGTAAAGTAGGCTGTCTATGCATATCCGAACACAATTCCACATATACATATCTTACTGCAAGATCAAGATCTTATACAGCCAAAAGAATATTTTTGCTTCTCACTGGAGACCAATACATTTCTGAACAATCATTTATCTCACCAGAGATATCTCACACAAAAGCACATACCAAATTGTATTAATGTATTTTTGTGTGAGTTGGGGTTTTTTGTTTTACCATGTCTTATGTAGAACTATAGCTGATGTTTTTAAATGGGTCCTCTCCTCAAACTGTCTTAATAAAGCTAAAATATTTCCTTCTCCAATTGCCAGATGAACTTTCTTTAAAATATAGTTATTTTTAATAAGAGCCAGCATATAGAATATATACCTGTATATTCTTGATTTGAAACTTCTCAATATGTTTCCAACTAAATGAATACAAGTAAACTAAAAATGAGTTCTTCTATAAGATAACATAAAAATGCATTTTTATGTTTCTAAGCATTTAATTGTATTAAGCAATAAGTGTATTGACTGTGAGGTGTATTAATGAAGCACTACAGATAGTAATGCAGTCACTGATACAGTTAGTGTTGTAATTTAATTTTGGAACCCAGCACATTTTTACTACTCTATGTTATTGTATTTATCAATAGGGTATTTAATTACCATTTACTGCATACTATTCAACTAAACAACTTTCATGGCATTCAGAGAATAGCATATAGTATAAAATATGCAACAAGTTTACCTAAGGTTGAAGAAAATTGTATGATATTACATTATATTAATCAAGAAACTGTCTTCAAAACTGTATCATAGCCAGGGCTCTCTTTATTCCACAAATCCACTGTCAGAATTTGCTGTGGAATTCATCCTTTACAAAGAATTCTGCTCCAGAAGCACAGTTTTCAATTTTAAAATATTATATTTCTAGCCCTTATGGCTGAAGAGATAACCTTGGAAACATGAGCCAAGTGTAAACCAATGCTGCAATGCCTGCGTAGGCCTGCAAAGACCCTGAAATAACAGCTCTAAGACGCATGAACTGCCCCATTCATTTCAGTCTGGATCCTATGGATTCTGCAATTCCACAGCTGCAGAATTTTTCCCAGACACTATGGAATTCAACATTTCTGTCGCAGAATTTGCTATTTTGCTGCAGCCAGGCACCCTGATATTTGGCTTTCTGTCTCCCTGCCCTGCCAGGACCTGCCTGTCGCTTCCTTTACCTCCAGTCTTTCCCACATGAGGGAATTAATGCTCCTTGAATTGTTCCCTGGAGACAGACAGCAGGGAGACAGTGAACTAGAGCTGGAATCCAACTTCCAGCCAGGGAGCAGGACTGGTGAGGGGAAAACCAGAAGGAAGCATTGACTGGTGAACTGAGCTAAGCAACTTGGAAAATAGTACAGCAGCAAAGACTTAGGGAGCCAGTTTGAGGAGCTGCTGAAACTGGTTATGAGCGCTGCCCTTTCCAGGCACAAATGTAGAGGAAAGAAGTTCCTGAGTCAGACCAATCGGGCAACATGATGGAAACCTGAAAAGTACAGCCAGGTTGGATAGAGAACATAAAGAAAAATCCATCCTCAAAAATAACCACATCTGAAAATAGTAAATGAATCTCATGTCAATTAGTATTTTCAACTATGAGCCACAATTGCATGTTTGTGTAAGAATGAGAACTTAGGGTATCTCACAGAGATACAAGAGATTAATGTTGCTGTGGATTTTAGTCCCATTGTGCCAGAGTGTACAAGGCCCTGATCATAAAGCATATGCTCTACGGGTAGAGATAAGGTTGCACATTCAGCCTTAATTTAGGTCAATCCTGACTTTTCATGTCTTTACTGTACAAACGTAGCATTATATGAATATAGGTAAATTTAAATTTCCTAGGTCTTCCGGAAGTAAAAAAGATGGGGGCACAGAAGAGAAAAATGCTCAGAAGAAAGCACTTCAGTTTCCAGTGCTTCAAAGTTCTGCTGTCTTGCCAAAAATTATAAACAGCACCTGTGAATTCCATAAAGTGGAATTGTTTGACTGTTTTGGACACCACCTGGCCTCTACAATACTTGACCAAGGCCATTTGACTGAAGTCAACTGTGTACTGAAAGTATAACTCCATCTTTATTTGGCAATCTATCTATCTATCCATCCATATACATATATATCTCAGAGCTTACAATTTTACACCTTCTTAACATCTTAATCACCATTAAACTACTTGGCATTTTCCTGAATGAAGGTCATTATCATTCAGCCAACTCAGTTTCCTTGGAAATAACCCAACAGAACAGACACCCCAATACATCATGTACCTATAAAGCTAAGTATATAATCCAACATCTATATATACCAAAACACTTTACATATTAACTTCAGTGGCACTACTCACATGCTTAAAGTAGGTGCAGGTGTCAATACACTGCAGAATTTGGGCCTATACACATAGAGCATTATGGAATTGCAGTAACCTCAATTTACCTATTTTGAGATTGAAAATCTAATCCAACTCGGTTTAAATTCGAATTTTTTGCTCCAGAGAGATTATATTTGAAACTGGATGTTTAGCCCACTAAGCCCTCAAGCAGAGTCCAAAGCTCCACCACTATTCTGGGTAGCCTCTCATAATTTTATTTTCTTTCTAAAAGTCTGCTTCTCTCTTTCAGAAATATTTGTACCAAATACCATCCAATCTCTTCTATTTTTTCTCTATGTGTGTATTCCAATTTACATATTCCCTAAGGAAGGAAGCTTGTTCTCCCTCTCATCTATGACATGCACTTTGCTCCTCCACATGGCAGGACATAGGTAGTTTAAAAATAGTTTTATCTTTTCTAATAGTCCTAATTTATTAGTATTTATTTTCAAATACCCAAAAGCATGACAGGAACATCACAGAAGAAAGAAGAGACATGCTCCCTGCCCCAAAGAATTTACAGTACCATTTTATGGATGGGTAAACATTGACACCAAGTGACTTGCTTAAGTTTGCATAGCAAATAAATGTCACATCCAGGACTAGAAACCAGGTCTTTTGGTTGGCTCCCTGGTCCAATTCACTGTATTCTAATGTGTCCTCCAAAATGATTATTATTTGTACTGCAGTAGCTCCAAGGGATACCAATCAAGGACCAGATATACAGACACACAGTAAAAAGACAAGCCCTGCCTCAAAGAGCTTAAAATCAAAGTTACTGGTTTAACTTTTCTGTATCTTCATTTTCTCATCTGCAAAACATAGCAACTACTACTACTTTGCACTAATATGGTGCTTTTTCAGCTACAGATTTCAAACGACTTTACAAAGATGGTAAGCATTAGCAGTCCCATTTCACAGATAGCTTAACTAAGGCTCAGAGACTGGAAGAAGTTTGCCTGATGGGAACAGTGATTTATCAGATAAGATAAGGATCTATCATATCAGCTATCTGGGTTCCGTTCTCAGCTCTGACATATGCTCTCAGTGTAACTGGCTTAACTTCTGTGTTTATACAGGCCTGGTCTATACAAAGTTAGGCTGAGGTACGGCAACTTATATCAGCCTAACTCTGGAAGTGTCTACACTAAAATGTAGCTCCCGCCAATGTAACCCACCAACTACACCCACCTAATAACTCCACTTCTGTGAGAGGCTTAGTGCTTAGGTTGATGTAGTTAGGACAACGCAGTTTCAGTGTACATACTGCATTGCTTACATCAACAGGTAAATTGGTGCAAGTGCTCCTGGTGAGCACTTGCATCGCCAACAGAAGAAGCGTAGTGTGGACATGCAAAAGCAATTTAATAGCTGTGGTGGCTGTATGTCGATGTAATTTAGGTCGACAATTTTGTAGTGTAGACCTGCCCTCTCATCTGCAAATGATATTTCCCTACTTCACTGTGGAGGGGGGAGGTGTTACTCATATGTTAAGTGCAAAGAATTAAAGTCTGTCAGGTGATGAAGGTAAAAGGAGCTCTGAATCACTTGTCTCTCATCCCAACCAGCCTTATTCCACTTTGCTAGGGGCAGGGGCATGCACAAGGGGGGGCAAGCAGGGGCACGGGCCTCCCAATAATCACTGGGGGCACAGAACTCCTCCAGCCCTGGAGCTGCAGTGGTGGGCAAGAGAGCAAACTCCTCCTGGGGCCACAGCCGGGGTGAGTGGGAAGAGCAAGCTCCTCCTGGAGTCTCGGGAGTGGAGAGAGGAAGGGTGAGCTCTCTGGGGCAGAGCACAGAACTGCCCCTCCAAAAGGGATCAAAGTTAAATGACTGGGAATGCCCCTGGCTAGGGGAAAAGCATGAGCCTTGCACTACCAAGCATTCTGTTAGTCTTGTTTTCATGGGTTTATCATATATTTGAAACTTAAATGGTTACCATAGCTATTTTTATAATTGAAAATATAAACTCAATTTAGTATTGTTTCAATCTGACATCATAAAATGGCCTCCATAACCTTTCACCAGTTAGCAGAAGACTTAACAGGTCTTAGTGTAATCACAATAAGTAAAGCTGTACAAAAGGTTATATTTTTGTAAATTACTAGTCACCGCACATAACTGTCAGTTAAAATACATATTTAAAATACTTAGTTCTGATTTTCTTTTTAACACTGAAGGACAGTGTCTTGCCAAAAATAAATATATAAATGAATGAATATTTTTCAGTTTAGCTGCAAAGAATCCAGATCATTACCTCCAACAGAAAAGCCCACAGGAAGGAACCAGGAGAAAGAAAATACCACTAAGTTCACTTCACAGAGTTTTCACAAGCTTGTTCAGCAGAAAGGAGGAGTTTGCCCCTTCACTGAAGATCTCAGGGATCTGAGGGAGGTCAGGGTCATCTGCATAGAGGCCCTGTTTCTTCACACTGGCTTCAGGGACTTTTTTTGTTGAGTTCTCAGTCAGAACAACATGAACATGGCCTTGCTGCCACTGACTCCCTCATCTGCTGCTGCCTCTTGAAACTTCCTCAAGTGCAAGTTTTGCAACGAGGTTGTACGTTGAGCAGATTCCCAGTAGAGGGGAGACAGCACCCATCCAAATAAATAATTCTTACCAAGAGATACCCTGAGATTTGAAATGACCAAGATATTTAATCCCAAAAAATCAATAGCCTTGATAGAGGGGCCAACAGCACTACTATAACAAAATTCTCCATCCAACTACTTAAAATATTTCCCTAAGCCTTCAAACCAAGGCCTCAAATGCATGATGGAAACACAAACTATAAATTATTTTCCCTTATGAGAGAAAGAAAGAAAAAATCCACTAGCAATTAACAGCCATATGTGATCTCTACTCTTACAATCATTTCAGGGTCTGTGATAAAATTAAGCATGATACAGATTTTTAAGATGAAGCACAGAGTGTTCTAGTAAAAATTGTAGACATGTAAAATGACAGCCTCCATTATGGTGTAATTAAAGGATGGCCAACACTTATAACATCATCTACTCCAACTCCACTTTAATGTTATTTTCTCCCTTATTCCAAAGAGTTTATTTTTAAATGAGCCATGCAATGGGGTTTCCACCATTTTCCTTGGCAGACTATTCCACACTCTAGTATATCTTACTTTAAAAGTTCGACCTGCTATTTAATTTAAATATTTCATTTCTTAATTTAATGCTATTATTCCTTATTTCAGCTCCTTACACTATTCTAAATAATTCCTCCACTTCCTAAATGTTAAAACCTGTTAAATGTTTGTAGGCTGGATATCACCAGACCCACTATAGTCTTTGCTTAGTCAAGCAATACATTTATCTCATTGTTTCCTTAAAAATCAACCCCTCCAGCCTTCTAAACATTTTGCTGCTCTTCTCTAAACTCCTGTCTGTTTGTCCCATCTGGTAATGAGGCGTTGAAAGTAAAAAACAATATTCCTGATGTAATCACACTAGAGTCATACACAGAGAGACTATTACCCCACTGTTTCATGACATGACACTTGTGTGTATGCAGCCTAAAATTATGTTGGCCTTTTCTGCTGCCATAACACATCGCAAATTGGGGCCTGATCATTGTCAGTAGCATGTAGAACTCCCATTAATATCAGTGGGAGCTGTATGCATAAGCAACTGACAGAATGATCGGGCCCCTGATAACTCATTTGCTGTTCACTATCACTCCCATCTCCTTTTCAGCATTACTACTTTCCAGGTTATTTCCCTCAAACTGAATACCTGTTTTTGGATTATCGTCCCCCGGATGTTTAGCTTGCATTTTCAAAACTAAATATCATTTTGTTATATGCTGCCAATGTCTCTAATCTCTCCAGGTCTATTTCTTTTATTTCTCTGTCCGCATTAGTATCTGCAACTCTCTCCAGTTTAGCATCGTCTACTAATTTCATTAGTATGCTGTTCACTTTCTCTTAAAGATCATTAATAAAGACAATAATTATGGCCTTGAAGCTCTAATGAAACTGAGTCTATGTGACTATGTATTTGCACAAGTGGATCTCTTTACAGGACTGAGGCCTTAAACAGGGACCCAACAGATCTCTGCACTGCCTCACTACACATGTCCCCCACTCTTTGCTGTTTATCATTTTTTGTTTATGGTCCTTCAACCAGTTTTTAATCCATAAAACTGTCCATATTTTGAACTAATTTGAGAATGAGATTTTGAGAGACAATATTTCAGATGTTTTACTCAAATCTAAATAAATTCAGCTACAACTTGTCCTTCATCCACTAGGGTCTTGATCCTACAATGAGATCCAGCAGGCAGATGAATCTTTGCATCCATGCAACATCCACTGATGTCTGTGCAGGTCCAGTTGCAGGATTAGAACCTAATTTTGAACATTTTTTTAAAAAGAGTGAAAAACAACTTAGTTTGGCAAAAATCTGTTCTTTACTATGCTACTTATTGTACATGGTTCTAATTTTCTCAATATTTGTTCCATTACTTTATGAGGGATAGAGGTTAGTTTTGGTTTTGTTTTTTTTTTCTGGGGGTCTAAATTGCTAAGATCACTCTCCTTTTTTGAAAATCAGAACTACATTTACTTTTCTCCAATCTTGTAGTACCTCAAAATCCAGCTGATTTATAAAATTGTTCAGATTTTTCACGTATTCTACCTACTCTTCATCAATAGCTATATTTATAAGGTTTTCCTCAGTTCTTAATTGTCCTAATTTGTTTATTTTTCTCATTAAAGATAGAATTTGTTTAAGGAGTTCAGTATGATGGTCTTCTTAAAATAATTAATTTCATCCCCTTCCTCATTTATTAATTGACCTACTTTCTCTTTACCACTACTTTTTTCTCCCTTGATATTTATTAAAACCCTTCTTATTCTTTTTAACCCCTTTGGCTAACATTAACACATTCTACTTTTTGCTGCCCTTATCTTTAAAATGAGTTTACTTACAAACTAGTTTCACAATTTCTAAAAAATTACTTACATGACTGAAAATTAAAATCTTTCTACCTGATAGGCCAGATATTGCTATTCTCTTTAGAAAACTTCATGTATTTTTGTGGTTAGAGAAAAGAAAGGATTCATGTCTCTGTATCACTGGTTTTTAATTCAGCTACCCATACTCAGTTGCATTTTTGGTTTTAAATTCTCTTCCTCTCACCCCCTACAGATACAGCTGAAGGCCCAGAAACTACAAATAGATACATCCCTGTTGGTTTATGCCCACATGAAGTCCCACTAACAGGAGTCCACACCGATGGAAGGGGCCACATCAGCGCAACTGTTTGTACAACTGGGGGCCTACCCAACCACCATATGAAATAAACTTCCGGTTTTTTTGTTAATCTTCTCTTTTGCCAACCTGTTTACCAAGTCATAGTAGACAAAGAAATATAAAATCATGTTTATGACCAACATTTACATGTACTGCACCATATTAAAATGTTTTCATTAAAACTGTAAAGTACCCACAGAGAAGTACTTGGAAAATGCTTTACTAATTCTTCTCAATTGACATGAAACATCTAATTTGCACTAAGGTCCCAGGGAATTACACTAACTGCTACTGTAGACTTATACCACTACATTAACATATAAAGTCTATCAATGGTTATTGGCATTGTGGCTTTTGACTGCTCACTACAGAATCATAGCGCATAAATTGCTGTACATGTCAGACAGCTCAAAGCAAATGTAGTCAAATAGTTAGTGTGATTAAGGCAGTCTCTCACACAATTTTTTGGAAAAAATGGCAGCTTATTTGAATTGTTTATCTTGGGTTCAGGAGCGTATCCCATTTTAAACTTATGTTTTTAATGAAGACTAAAACACACTCTTATAGTCATCAGGCAAAATTTCACAACAGTAAACATGAAAAAATAGTTACAGTTTAAAAACAACAACCCTTACTACCTGAAAAAGGGTATAGTGTATCTTCAACAAGACATTCAATTTGATGAAGCCAAATGGATCACTACTGTGTCATACAAATAGTTAACTGGGTATTTAAGCAATCAAAATGACACTATCCTAAGAGATGACATAGAAAAATTGGCCAATGGTCCACCTAGTTTGAGATCTTATCTCAAACTGTGTGAGTGTCAGATGCTTCACAGAAAGATATAACTTCCTACCGTCACAAACTACCAATGCTCCAAATGTACAAAGGTATCAGTGAGAATGAACATCAAGGAATGCCATAGAGTCCAACGGAGCTCCTGTAAACAGCTGCCTGTGCAGACCTCATTACAAGATCCAGGCCCAATGTTACAGAGTGAGAAAAACTTCTAAAGTGGGTAGACCCAAATTTCGACCAGCTTAGTTTGCAAAGTCTTTAAAATTTGTGGGCCAAGATTTTGAAAAGAAACTAGTGATTCTGTGTGCCTAAACTGAACCTTCTGATATTCAGAACATAGGGTGTCCAGCAATTCATGAAAATAAGGCCCCTTTAAGGAATAAAGCCCCTTTAAGGGCTATTAAGTTAGGCACCCCCAAAAAATGAGGCACCAAAAATCACTAGTTATTTTCTTAAATCTTTGTGTTGGTGTCTTTCTTCCTTCTCCTCAACTCCCTCCATCAAACAGCCTTGACAAACAAAACAACACAAAACAAAACAAAAAGTCAGTACCCCATCTACAACCTTGCAATAACAAATCAGTGTGTGCAGCGTGAAGAGAAAATTAGTTAAGAAAACACTTCAGCTACCAGCTTCTAATAGGATTATTACGAACAATGAGTAAAACAATAGCAGAAATTATGAAAAAATAACGGAGAGTATATTTCTAAAAGATGGAAATCCATGAAAAAATATAAACTGTTTTTAAAGATGTTTAATTTTAACTAATTATTTAAAATTTTATTTTCACTAAAATAAAATCAATTCCAGTTCTTCCAAAGTTGTTATGATCATTTATGTAAAACTTTTAGAAAATGGTGGTATTTTTAATACCCTGTTAATACTACAATAGTAACAACACACAAACTTTTAGTGATCTGGTCTAAGAATCCCATTTATTTTTAAATAAGAAACAACATTTTAAATTACTTATTATTTGGATTGTGCTAATGACCACAGTGCACAAAACACTTTCAAAACACAGAAGAAGCCACAGTAACTGTTCCAAAGAGAATACAACCTATTGCTGCAACAAGCTTGGGTTTTCTGACATTTATTGAAAATATGGACAGGAAAGAGGGGAGAGGTCAGATAACAATCGTATGACAACTTTAATACATTTTTCACAAGTTCAAGACCTCCTGGTCCATTAGGAAAACTTCAAAAAGCAAAAATCAATTCCTGTGATCCAACACATCTTTAGCAATATTTTCCCAATGCTGCATATCAATAAAACAACCAAAAATAGGTGGAAGATAACCAAAAATGAGATTCCCCACCTTATTTCTAGACCCACTAGTACCCATTAACATAGAACATAGTTTTAGAAAAGTTTATTTCTTTACTTGGTGTGGATTTTAAAGAAATAACATGCCACGACAAAACAAATCCAGTAGTTACAGATATCTGACTAAGGTTTTCCAGACTTCATTGTAACTCAATAACTGCTCTAACACAGTGCTGTGAACTCTACAGCTTCAAGCTGGAAGTCAATCTAGGACAGCCAATAGAAAGTGCACCTGTGCAATTACTGCATTTTCTAATTCAGAATGCTAAACCTGAGACAGATATAGCTTTTGTGCAATCTGAGAAAACAAAATCAACAATTAGAACAACACAAACAGGACCTATCACATACAAAAAGCACAGCCTGTGTCTATTTTGTCATTAAACAATCAGAAAATTACTATAATAATATAAATACTATGTATGCAATTTAGGAACATGTATTTGGGCTCCTTAAACATATGGTAAACATTTTAAATTAAGATATGCACTATTATTTTTCAACATATATAAATTTAGACTATTCCCATACAGATTTATACTTGATAAAAGATAATTAACATTAATAAATGAACATTTAGTAACTGAACAGTAGCACATACATCAAACTAAAAGATGCACTACAAGCTTCATGAAAGGTCAAGAAAATAACCCTTAGCATTACCTTAAGGAACTTAATCTGATCACTGAAAAAAAACAAAACAAAACAAAAATGCAGGAAACTGATATTTTGAAGTAACAGAAAAAAATTAAAATATCCTATTCAACAACTCTGGATGATGAAATCAACTGAAAATATTGTATACTACAAACAGCTGATAATTGTGTATTTATATATTGTTGAGAAGCAAACCATCTTTCCACAAAAGACATGCTTTTAAACCAGAATCCAACTCCATAAACAGGTAACCAAGTCTACCAATAAAGACATATTATTGCTCTGAAATGAAACAAAGTTTCAATAACTATACTAATTTGGTTAGTATCAGCTTTACTATATTGTCAATTTAAAATAATCAATAAAAATGCCTCTTATTACTATTATGTACATACTTGGGGTTACCTGACAGGTTTAAGGCTGGCAGATGTAAAATACAAACGTAAACCATAACAAAACAGATTACAAATATAAACAATCACAACAGAGAGTTACTTTCAATTGACCACTGAACCAGCTCAAATGGATTAGGAAGTGCTTTATTTTAGAGTATTTTTGGAGGGTGGGGGTGATTTTATTGTTGCACACATTGAAAATAAAATGCTATTCCATGCTCAGCAACACTACTGAAATAGTCCTTATCAGCACTTACCGCAAGTAATACTGTTTTAAAGCGAAGGCAGCATTAGAACAACTTCTGGGAAAGTTAAACTCCTCTACAATTTCTCCCCACTGATTCTTCTCAGAAACCTGTTAAAAAACAACATACAGACAGAGATACACAACACACACACATACACATCGTTGATAGTGAACATCACAAGGAAACACGGGCTGCCATGAAACAAATAAATATATGATAAATATATATATATATATATATATATATATATATATATATATATATATAGACAGAGAGATCTAGGTATATGGGATATAGGACTATATTTCTCATTGACAGTCCCTGGTGAGCTCCCCTCAGGTATAATCCTGCTTCTCACCACTATTTTACATTTTGTTTAACGTATTTGGTTATTCTGGGGGGAACGGAGGGGTTGTATTGTTTTGGGGGATGTTTGTTTTTGTTTTTACTGCCTGGACAATAACCAATCGGGAGTCCCTCTGTCGCCCCCTTTTAAATCCTAACGCGGTCCGTTAAAAACCAAAAGAAGTTTAAAATGATTCACGAAAGTCTTGAAGGGGGCGCCCACTTGTCTCTGGGTTCAGGGGAGCAGGGGAGCCGTTCCGGTGAGTCCCCCCAAAGCAGATCCATAGACACAGAGAGGCCTTTCTTTTGAGGCCTACATTTCTGTCCCTAGCCTTGAAGCCTAAAGATGGCTATTTGATTACACACCGTCTTGGGTGCCCCTTTTGTTATTTCTCTCCGGGAAGGGCTCGGAGGGCAGCGCCTGGTCCCCCCCGGCTGCGAGGATCATTTCCTAGCCCATGCTCCGTGCCGATTATCGATGTTAAACATGCCCGCTAATTTTGAGTTGCACTAAAACTGCACTCAGACGCTCCGCTCCCGTCTCTGCCTGTGTGAAACACACAGAAAGCAGCGATCGCAAGCGAGAGAAACTGACTCAAAGGCAGACCTACTCGCTCTGCTCTCTCCTCTCCTTCTCCCAGGAAAGAGGGGAAGGGGAAAGGGGGCCGTGGAGGAGGAAAGGGAGGCACAAGCAGTGTGTACATTGCACCCCCAACGATCCCCCTTCATCTCTCCACCAACAAGGCCAAGCCACCAACCTGCCTGCCTGCTTCCTTCCTTCTTCCACCCCCCACCTTCCCTTGCCGGCTTTCAATGGGACGCTTCCCGGCCACCCCACCTCCCCCCTCTGCCCCTGGGGGTCAGAGGAGACTTTTGGGAAGAGGTTACTGGGAGGGAAACCCGAATTAAAACTTCCACTCACCTTCCCAAATCCGCCTAAAGTGGTGACTCTGGTGTAGAGAGCGTGAAGATCCAGCTCCTTCCCACCCACCACAGGGATCTTCTTAAAAGGAGACCTGCCAAAGGAGATACACGCAAAACAACACAACTTGTCAACTCTGCCCCCTTTTCCCCCCTCACTGGGGCTGCCGTGTCCTTCAGGGAAGGGGGTGGAAGTTGGATCTGGCCGGTTTAAAAGCCTCCCCCCCCTCCCCTTCCATCTCCCCATTTTCCTCACCCTCTGCTGTGGTGAAACTGCCGCAGCTCGTCCAGGAAAGCGAGTCCCTTTCTCCGCTGGTCTGGCTGGGTTTTACCCGTCGAATTTGCCATATTTTGTATTTAAAAAGGTTTTCTTTAAAAAAAAATCCAATAATAAAAAAAAAAACCAACAACAACAATCCCCGGCTCCTCCTTGTCTTTACGAGACCCAGGTGCCCGTGCTCGGCCGAGGATCAGCCATGGAGAGGGGCTTGTTTAAAAAAAAAAGTTTAAAAGGAATAAGGGAGCCCCGAGAGCGTGGTAATTGCGAGTCCCGTCTCCACACAACACACAGGGAGGGAGAGGGGCACCTCTCAGCAATTCCTGCCGCTGCCTGTCTCAGCACCACAAACCCGACCGATCCAGCCTGCACATGAGACTCAACATGGTGCTGCTGGATCACACAATGAATTGGGTTAGTGTTGTGGTGGGGCGCGGGGAGCTGGAGTGAGGTATTGACAGTGTGTGTGTGTGTGTGTGTGTGTGTTACAGACGCGACTCCATGCAATCTCCCTCTCCCTCTCTCTCACACACACACTGTACAGCAGCTACGGCAGCGGCAGTGGCGGCGGCGGCGGCGGCAGCGAGATTCACTTCTCTTCTCTCTCAGACAAAAAGATCTGAGGCCGCCGTGCGGCTGCCTGGGCGAGAGCGCAACACAGCGAACCCCAGAGGCCGGCCCGGGTACTGCAAAAGGCAGCTCGAAAGGCAAAAGCCAGCACAGCCCCAGCAAGCAGTTCCTGGCGGGGAACAATAGGCTCCTCTCGCCGCTAAGGGCTCATCTGCAATGTGCGCAAACTTCACACAAAGCCGGGCGGAAAGAGAAGAGGGAGAAGGAAAAGAGAGAAGGGAAAAAACGGCTACTACCGGTTGTTCCAGAGTTAGGGGCAGGGGAAATGTGCCCTTCTTCTCAGGCTTTTAATCACTCCAGTGAGTGACTTACTCGAGGGAGAAACAAGGAGACAGGAAAGTTTGATCTGAAATACCTGCATTAAATTGGCCTAAATCAAATGTACTGAGTTAAACAAACTGGAGGGGACCCAAGAGGATTTTGAATTTAAAAAAAAAACCCTTTGGGTGTCTCAGGCTGAGGCATTTTGAATGATAAGGATGATTTGGCATGCTTCATTGAAAGGCCCCCCAAACTCATTTTAAGAGGTTAGATATGGCAAAATCTTCCCAGTGAGGAAGTCTGATCCCTTTCTTAAATGAGTGGAACCTCAAGCAGGTATGCCACCGGGGAGAGAATCGTCTTGCTAGAGAAATATTTTCTCAGGTTAAGAAGTGATATTCTTTGTAATAAAAGAATTTTACTAAAGCTACTCTCCAGTCAAAGTCCCTAGTCACATGTATGGCTGTGAGCAGTTAATGGGATTCCACCTGCACACTTCTCTCTAATATTGGTCCTCATACAATTCATAAGGGGGGAAATTTGTCCCTCACATACATTGAACGGGACCTCACTTACAATGTGACTCCAGGCCACCAAAAGTCCTCTGGCATACAATAAAGGAGACTCCAGGTAAATTGTTGTCCCTATCATACAGTATGTGGGAACCCAAGTGAATGCTTTTATAGTTTTCCAATCAGGACACCATCCTGCTCCCATTAAAGTAAGTGAGGACAAGAATGGGGTCATACAGTAAATGGGATCCCAGGCGTGTCCTCCTCCCTAAATCTTGTCCCTCATTTATAGTAAGTGGTAATCCAGGTGGGCACTTGTCCTTCTCATAAAGTAAATAGAACTCCAGGTGAGCACTTGTTCTAGTTTATAAGACTCCAGAGGAGCATTGGTCCCTTTCATACAATAAATTGAAATCCAAGGCCGTATTCAGCAGTTTTTAAGCAGAATTCCTCATTTAAAGTCAGTAAGAAGTTCTGTTTTAAAATCAATGACACATTATGGCCTCAAGTGAGCACTTCAAAGAAAACTATAATACCCTTATATGCTGTACTAACTTATTTAAGGGAATAAAACATTTTTTCAGATGAGTTTTTTCCTTGTAACTTGACTTCTCTTTCAGCTTGAATATAACCACAGAGACAGAGATATAGGCAGATGTTTGAAAAAAGCTGCCTTCCAGGTCACACTCATGGGAAGCTGGGGAGAGAGAAATTCCTTAGTTTGGGATTAATTCTCAGGCAGTATTTCAAGCCTCTCCCTCTCTGAATGGAGGATTTCTGTGTGAGAAATGTATATAGTGTCACTCAGCCTTGTTTTTTTTTAAATGTCCCTCATTTTATTTATCCCAGAAAGAAGAAGCTTCAGATCAGCAGCCCCCATCATACTTTGAGGGGTTTTGCTATTTCACCGTAATATGTGCCAGGCTGCCAAAGTTGGGACAATATGAATGAGACATTGAAAACAAAACAGGGAATTAGGGTGTGAGTATCTCATTGAAACATACACAGCAAAAAAGCCTTCCTCACGAGAGACAGTTTAAACATGCCTTAAAAAATGCCTCTGAACTCAGGAGGTGGGTGGGTCTCCCCTAAATGAGAGAGACTTGGCAGAGGTGAGTCATTTTCCTAGCCTGTGTGTGCAGTCAGGGCAGGAGGAAGGATAGTCAAATTGCGTAGCAGGGTTAGGTGGGTTTCTGTGCTAAGCACAGCAATTGCGCACGGTCCCTTACGTAACTGTCAGCTGGGGATTCCCTAGAGGGGGTCACTGTATTCAACCATTACACAGACCCCTGCCGCCGTTCCAACACGCCAGGGCTGCAGTTGCCGCCACTATTGAGGCTGCGGCTGTTGCAGCTACGAACCGTGGCTCCTCACAAAATGGCGGCGCCCATGCAAGCGACGGCAGCCCCATTTTGTGCCTACAGCGCTGTCAATAAAACACCGACTTGGCCGGGGCAGAGAAGCAGAAAGCGGCGGCTAAACGGCGTTACGGGGAGTGAGCGAGCGAGGGACTTCACCGCCCGCCCCCAAGAAGAGACTTTCTATAAAGCCTGCGCGGGGGAGGCGGCGAGCAGCGGCGGAGCGGCTACTTGAGCGCCGGGACCAGCCGGCTGGGCAGCGAGGGCTCTGCCGCCGCCTGTACTGGCTCTGCGTCTGCGGGGTTTCTCTGGTCGGCGGCTCCGTTGTCTGGGCGATGGTCCGGTCCTGCCCTGCCCTGCCCTGCGCTATCCGGCGGGCTCGGCAGCAAGGTGCTGCCCGATCTCGCCGGCTGGGAGGCTCCCCGAGGGGAATTAGGGCTCCGCTCGGGCCTGGAGTGCGCACTGCCGGGCGGGCGGCAGTGACTGGGGATGGGAGCGGATTTAGCGGTCTCATGGAGACCGTGTTCCGGGCTCGCTCCTTGCTCTTAAACCTTTCCATCCTTCAGCTGGTGGACTTGTTGGGCAGCCCCGTTTATGTAACTTTATTGCTGTAGGACTCCAGCAGCCCTGTAAAGAGTTACAGGAAGATCTAGGTTCTCAGTTAATTAGGTCACTTCCAGCACTTAATTACTGTTTGCTTCATGTTAGTGCGTGCCTTAGGAACCAGCCCTCTTCTAGGCTGATGCTTCAACTTACACTAGCTAACAGCCAGGTACAAGATGTCTGTATTAGACTCTAACCCCTGTGCCTCTGCCATCTTGACAATCTGTTTTACATTTAAACAGTGGCTTGATGGTTATACTTTCATGTGATACGGGTTCCATTTGATATGCTTTTGTAACTAATGTTGCAGTGCTTTTATTTCTTGTAAAAGCGTATATCTTCTTTCGGAGGGAGAGGTCGGAGAAGGAACTATTGAATTAAGATTTTACTCAATTTCTCTAAAAGTGATTTTTGTTTGATGTATGGTTCTGAAATGCAGATGCTGTCTTACCGATGGTAGAAAGATGTTTTTTTAAATTGGAAATCTAAATACATAGTAAGTACTTGAAATATGTGGTGTTCAAAGATTATAAAATTTCTCCTCCCATGTAGCATATTAAAAAGCTATATAGATCAAATGTAGGTAGAAAGAACAAAATACAAATCTTTTACTGTACCTTCCTTTGATTTTTATTGTATGGTTCTTATAAATCACAAACTGGTATAATAAAATAAAAGCTACACTACTAAAATTGTTTAGATTAAATGTAAAGCTAATGTACAAGGGAATTGATTTAGTTTAATTTTTTCATGTTAATGCTATCTGTGGATCCATGTTCTTGTAGACCGTGCAGATTTAGTGATTGATCTAGAATTATTTATATTGTAAAAGTAAAATCAAGTCTAATTGTGAAATACAATCCTCACTGCTGCGCATCATAGTTCCAGTTTTGTCTGAATCTCCACTACTGTTTTATGCTTGCAGCCTATTTGTCCAACTGCTGCTCTCTAGAGATCAGGCCACGCAGCTGCTGCTGTTGGTATGCCACTACCATGTTTCTCCTTTTCTTGAGGATGAAATGTTGCTCACTTCTCCCCACTGGCCCTTTTCATCCCTGTTTTTGCTACTCTTCCTTCTTGGAAATGTTAGTCACTGCTAATCAAAAATGTAACTTTGCAAGTCCAATGCTGATAGGAACAACTATTTCTGTTAACAGTAATTTGTAAATTCTTCTATTGAAGTATTAATGTATTTTCTGTTAGTATTTTTTTGGTAATTGTGGTCTGTTACATGGGTTAGAGAGGACAATTATATAGTGCATTTCTTAAGGTCTGCACACTGTGTGCAGTATAGGATGAAATCCTGGAAAGAACTACTGTAACAACAATTGTGGGCTGAGCATTTGTCTAGAAGAGAAATAGTCAGATACTTGACATGATAGTGAATTTTCATGAAAACTATATTATTTATTCAAGCGTTTTTAGTAACAACACATGTAGATGTGGTTAACTACATACATTGGTTTCAAGACTTCTATGTTTGTACTACTCAGTTACTGAAAAGTGTGTAATCTCTGATAAGGGGTATTTAGTCAGCAAAAGTATAGAATACCTGCCATTTTCCCTTCTCCCTCCTTAATGTTTTTTAACTTATTACACTTTAGTGTACTGGCTGTTTTAAAGATGATGTTGTTAAAGACATGCAGATCATTGATAAGTAGCAAGATAAGTACTAACTGTACAGTAGGGGCCCTTTAGCATCTGCACAGTTTTAATGCATCATGCTTGTTTGATCATATTTAAAGTAGAAAAGAACCTGCAATATTATGGCAGGTTTGTAAATTCTCATGAGTAGTCTGACTGAAGATGGTGAGTCTATTCACGTAAATATGGGTTTGCAGAACTGACTGATTTTAAAGTAATGTCAATGACAAATACCATAATCTCAGAACTAGTCAATTTGAAAATGTTGACTTGAAGTGAGTTTAGGAATTACACTTCCTAAATTCTCCTAATCTGTTTTTTACTTTCCTAGGTTTTTTTTTTTTTTTTTTTAACTCATTTTTCAGTGTGTTGTTGTATAGGACACCCCCCTCCTCCCTCCAACACACACACCAATAAAAGGTAAAACTGACTATATACAAAGTGTCTCATACAAGTAAACTTTAAAAGAAAAAAACTTTGGTGTTATATGTATCAATAGAAGTGTTGCCAACTCACAATTGTATTATGAGTCTTGCAGTTTTTGGTGTTTTTCCTGAATTCCCAGTTGCTGGAATCAAGCAATTGTGAGAGAACCTTGGTTTTCATTTAAAAAAAATAGTTTCTAGCCCTCATAGTTGTAAAAGCTTGAAAACATGAAGTAAGTGAACCCTACAAGCATAGAAACTAGAAGTCAAATAAAGAGAACGCCACACTTCATTTGGCATCAAAATCATGATTTTGGAACTCTTGGGGTTGGCAATTCTGTAATAGTAAGTACTAAATGTTCAGACTTGCATAAAAGTGTTTTTAAACACAATTAAAAAAAAATTACTTGCAGTAAGTTCAAGGCTACCGTAATGGAAAGATATTAAACCTGGGGCTCTGAATGATGGGAAAGTGGTGATACTGTATCAAATATATCTGGGGAAGAGTAGAATTCAGGGAGTTGCACATGGGATGGCAAACTGGTACCAAATCTTAAAATAATATTGAGTTGCTTTAAGCAATCAAATAACTATATCTCTAAGGTAAGCATGACTAGCGATTGTGAAAGCATTGCTTTATGATTAAACCTGTGTTGGTATGAATTGGTTAGTAGTAGTCTTTCTACAGCCATGAAAGCTGTACTTAAATTTCATGCTAGTACTGTACAGTGCTGTAAAGGGGACTAATTTCTTATTGCATGTGTGAAAGTTTAATTGAAATATGAAACTAGACTAGATTCCATATTGCTGACTGTTTCTGCAGAATGTTAAAAGTTTATTCTGGTTAAGCTTACTACCAAATTTAAGGCTTATTCTTTTTTATTTAGAAAACTTTCACAAAACTAAAGACCAATTAAATGTTGTCATTTGACGAAGAAGAAAAAGTCCACTGGAATTTTTGTAAAAACTAACAAACATTTCTCCTATAGTGTTTGAAGTCCAGATGTTCCAACTTTGTGCTAATGTAAAGAGTCGTGTGTGTGTGTGGATTCTCCAGGTTTTCACTAGTGGTCCACAAAGTGTTGGTCATGTGGTGCTGGATCTTTCTTATATTTCCTCCTATTAAACACCATTAAAACATAGCTAAAATACATGAAATCTTCTCTGAGTAAGCAATTGCTTTGATAAGCGGAGGGATTTTACGTATTGTAAATAAAGAAAAGGGAAGTGATTCTTACAAGCACAAATACAAGGGCAGGTGGTCAATGAGACCACTGATGAATGTCAGCCTAATCCATATTACAAAAACAATTGAGAAAACTGCTAGTGAATGGAAACCTGAAAGCAAACCTGACAAGAAGCCAACTTAATAAAATTAGACTAACTAGTCCATTCCCATTATTCAAGCTGATTGAAATGCTTAAAATAGTGCCACTGTGTGGTTACCTATGGGCATTTTTTTTTTTAAACTGACTTTTTAAGCTATTGACTATTAGGCTAGATAATATAGATTAGGTGATATTAACTATTAGCAAGTGAATCAAGCTGCACTGGAGATGCTGCTTAGCAGGCTGCTGTATTTACCTGAATAATGTGGTAGTACAGGTACAATATTTTCAGTTAAAGGAAAAATCTCAAATGTATTCATTGGTCAGATATTAAATGGACACAACCTGAAAATCACACTGTCTGAAAACATTGTACTTACTATAGTTACAAGTTTATGCTTAAGATTACTAAAACTGAAAGAAGCTAGTGGAAAACATATTTTTCTTTATTTGAGGTTGTTCACTTTGCACATTTGATAGCACTTTATGTATAGTCAGTTTCGGTTCCTCTTTTGTGCACTACTAGCATGATGGCATCACTCTTGCACTGCTCTGGGAGGAGAACATGGGTACAGTGTTATCCAGACACTGCACGAGTGTTTATCAGCCCCTGCTATTTCTGGGCTTTGAGCCACAAGGGTGTCTCCCTTAGAATTCTTGTTTGAGAATGGTGGGCACAAAGTCCCCTTCACCCTCTTGCCCCCTAAACAGGCCCAGGAGGCAACTGGAGCCCAGGGACAGGAGGAATTCTGTTCTCCACCCAGGCTTGTGCACATAGCTAAGGAGCAATGGGAGCCAGGGAGGGGCTTGCTCACTCCCAGAGACTCTGTGGCAGGTCTAGTGAAGGAGTTCAGGACTGGAGTTGAGACAGCTTGTTTCAGCTCTGCTGAAGAGACAGGCTGGTGGAGGGATTGAAAGAAAGGGTAGACTTGAGTATATTTGGTGGTGCTTTTAGTTATTGTCTCAGGTTCTTTGTGGACTCAGGAAGACAGCACTTCAGCTGTTCATGCTTGATTCATGTTCTTAAGGCCTTTTTTGCAATTTGTAAATGTTGTGACTTAGATTCTGGAGCACAGCTTTCTGGTAGCAAATTTTATGTCTCCAAATCACAGACTACACAGGTGTGACACGCTGTAACCCCAGGTACACCCTTATGGTGTGATTTGTGTATTGTCTAATGCAAAGTATGTCATGTAAGGTGTTTTTGGAATGCTCATGACATACTGAACATTATTGTTATGGTAGTATGTTTCCTGCAATGTCACATATGTATAGATATGAAACTCTGCTACGTAATATTCCCAAATGTGTCTCACATGGCTTGAATAGATCCAGGCAAACACCAAGCAAAGTGAGGGTTCACGCCTTGCAGAGGCATGCATACAGGAACAATGGACTGACCTGAGCACCTGATAAGGCGATGCCCATTTGATTCAAGTGGAGGAAATCATGCCTATTGCCGGACATAGCCAGTCACCTGACCACCAGGGATAACAAGGAAACATGTTAAAGGCAGAGGCATCTTTGTCTCTGTGGCTCTCCCTTGGAATCCATCTATGAAGCAACAGCAAGCAACTGACAGGCTGCCCACAGGGAGTAGAGGGCCTGGTTGAAAAGAAGTCAGCCAGCCTTTGGTGAGCATTATCTGGGACTATAAGGCTACTAAAGTATTGAGTTTTTAGTTTAGAATGCGATTGTCTTTTAATTAATTGCGATCCAGCCTTGATTTGTATTTTTCTGGCTTATAATCATTTAAATTTCTTGCTGTGATCAAGAAACTTATTTGTTTTTATCTAAAGCAGTGCATGTGGGTTGAGTGTGTGTGCAGAGACTTCACTTAGAGTGACAGAGCTGGTGCAATCAATTTCTTTAATAAATTGACGGACTAGTGTAATGAGCTTGCAGGGTGCAGTGCACAGCAGACATAAGACTGCAGTTCCTGGGATTGCATCTGGCACTGGGGGTGTTTGCTGGGGGTCAATCCCATGAGCGGCTGGCCAGAAGCGCTCCTTCATTAGGTCAGGGAGCAATTACTCACAGAAGACTGGGCGTGGGCTGACCCTGGAGTGGGTGGTTCACACAGCAAAGCAGAGTAGGTTGGGGCTCAGGGGGGTTGGGGTGACACAGCTACACACCAACCCAGATTGCAGGGGGAATGTCCTAGGAACTTACCTATAGTATTTGCCATGATGCAAATAGAACTATGAAGTAGTTCTTTGGCAAACTTGAATAGAAAAATATGGTCTTTCTCCAGATGTGACTGCTTTTAGTGTCACTTCATCCTTGATCAGATTACTCTAATTTATTAATTGGTATACAAATGGGAATTCTTTAATGCTATAAATTTCGCTTGTGTTTTAAGACCATACAAGTGAAATACTGCTATCTATGGATGAACCCTCTGAAGGTTATTTGTTCTAATATATACATTTCAAACATTTCATTGCATGCAAAACCTTAATTTTTACACATTGAAGCTGCCGAGCATGGACTTTATTGTGATGCCTTGGGGCCGCTAATCCCACAGAGTATCTGGCCAAACTCAAGAGCTTCCAAACTGATGGAGAACACAAAGGACCACTCAAGAAGAGAAATGTATCAACAGCGCTACCAAACATTTGCATCAGTTCCCTGAGAAGAACCTGCCACTGTCAGTATTGAGGAAGTAAAAGAAGGATTTGTCACAATGAAAAAAGAGAAGTCTGCAGGCCCTGATAGTATTCTGCCAGAATTTCTCCGCCATCTTGGCCCCAAAGGTCTCCAGGGGCTAGCAACATTGTACTCTGCTACCTTAAGGACAGCGATCCCTGAAATATGTTGTGAGGTAATGGTAATTGCCATTCTAAAGCCTGGGACGCTCATTGATGAAGCAGGAAGCTATAAGCCAATTTCTTTACTATGCATGACCTATACATTTCTTGAACCATCCTCAAAAGAATATGCCCTTTTACTGAGCCAACTGTCCCTGTTGAACAGGCAGGTTTCTGGCCCAAACGTAACTATTGTGACCAAGTTCTGGCACTCACCTCCCCTACCCCATCTCCCCACCTACCAGGAAAAACTAAAGATTGATGCAGTATATGTCGATCTGTCATCTACATATAACACTATATGGATTAAGGGCCTGATGCTGAAACTTGCAAAAATTATACCTTGGTATGAAACACTTAGCTTGCTGTGGATTATGCTGAGTAATAGATGCCTACAGGTGGACCTGGGTAGTATGACCAACTCACTCCATACCATAAACAATGGGCTACCACATGACTCTGTACTTGCATCAACCCTTTTTAATAGTGACATGCCTCCCAACAGAACCATGAAAATGTGGATATGCAGATCTTGCTGAGAAAATCCAAGCACCAAACTTCCATCACATTGAGAAAGCATTAACTGAGGACCTCCCAATTATGGAACAGTACTTCCGGAAATGGAGGCTCAAACCAAACCCTGGAAAACCAATAGTAAGCGCATGCCACCTTGATAATAGGAGTACCAAAAACACACACAGTAGCATTCTGTGGTAAAAATGTGCTATGTGATTACATCCCATCGTATCTCAGAGTGAAACTCAACTGCACCCTTACCTTCGATGACCACCTTGAGAAGGTAGCTACAAAGACCAAAAACAAAAGCTAACATAATTCAGAAACTACAAGGTACAGTCTGTGGTGTGTTGGCATCAGTGTTGCGAACATCTACAATGGCACTTGTATATTTGGTAGCTGAATATTAGTCATGGGTATGGAGTAGATGTAGTTACACACAACTTGCTGACCTACAGTGATGCGGTGCATCACTGGAACCTTTAAATTGACTCCAACATCATGCCTACCTGTTCTGTCTAACGTTGTTCTGCTGCCAGCATGCCAAGCTGCTGTGACACTCCATGAAGCTCAGTGAATCCAGGCAAACAGATGTTTTCTTATCCACTAAGACCTCGACAACGCCCTCTCTTCCCCTCCCCCTCCTCACCTCCAATGCTTTAAGTTTTGCAAGCCTTTCTGGTAATATTAACTTAGTCTCATGCAATCAGGCTATGATCAGGAAGAGACCTGGAAATCACATTGGGCTAAACAAGACTTAAAAAATAAGCACCTTGTGCCAGATCTCATTCAGAAGGTTTCTGGGTTCGACCTTCCACAGCCATCTTGGTCATCTCTGAACTGAAGCCGCACCAACTATAGTAGATGTGGACATTTTAAATGCACAAATGGAAATCAAGGATTCGTTGTGTGACTATGGTTCCCCATGACAGACTAGCAAACATATGGCCACCTATTGCCCAATTTATAAATATGAAGGAGGCATCACTGCAATAAATTTGGTCAGTTCTGATGTAGCTATCTAGCTTGATCAACTTCAGCGGAAATTGTAATTGCTGCTCTAGACCAGCCATAGAGAAAAATAAGATTTCAAACAGTATGGGTCAGACTTTCCCTTCATGTCGCTAAAGCTTGCTGAACTCTTTTAGCTCTTATTTCCTTTAGTTGGAGTTAGTGGTGCTTAGCATTCTGGAAATCAGGCCCTGTGACCTTAATCCAGATATTTGAATAAATATATGTATAATTTTTAATATCAAACTTGCAATACTATACTGTAGGTCAGGGACACTTCCATTGCTAAGCATTGTCTTCAGGAATTTTGGAGTACAGTCTGTCCCTGGGCTGAAACCTATTAATTTTTTTAAAAGCCATTTTTATTTATAAGTTTTGCTATCCCTGAAACCAAGTTCTGATGATTTTTTGTAAGAAAAATTCTTAGAGGTATATTATGTGCCACAGAGGAGAGAGAACTGGACTGGTACTCAGGATAGACCTGGGTTCTATACATGCCGGTGACATTGGGCAAGCCCTTTTGCCCCTCTTCCTCACTTTCCCCATCTGTAAAATGGGGATAATAATACTGACCATTAGTGAAAAGCGCTTCTAGATCTACTGATATAAAGCACTATATAAGAGCAAACTGTACTCATAATCAAAAAACTTTTTTCTTTTTAAATTAAAAATGTAATTTATTTAAAAATTGAAGGCTGTAGGCTGGAAAGGTGACTAAACATCACATCTAGACATAACTACATGCACCCAGCTTACTTTAGAAGAATGTTAAATCAAGTGCATGAAGGCTAGGAAATGCCAGAATTAAGATAATCTTAATTCAGTGCCCTTGTATATATGTATTGTATGATCATCCACCTATTCTTATCCACAGGCCATTCCCCATGTTCAGTGCACAGGATGGATGATGCTCACTGACTGAGCAACTATTCAATATTTACATTGTGCAGTGTGTGGTCCCATGCTTTCTTACCTACATTCAAATCCTGCTGTAAATATATCATTAATTTCCTCAAGGGCGTTTCTGGGGGCACTCATCAGGGTAGTATCTAAGTGCTTCACAGACATTAATATTTTCATAACACCCTGGTCAAGTAATATTATCCCCATTTGTGATGGGGTATATGAACCACATACTGATGGAAGGGATTAGAGGATTTATCTTGGGCCCAGCCAGCCCTTTCTCTCCAAGCCTGGAAAGCATGCTCCAACTGGAGCTGGGATTGAAAAGAGAGCAACCCACCTCAGAAACGGGAGACTGGGGAGGAGTGCAGACCTACCATGCAGGCTCCTGCCAAAAGGGGCTGAAGAAGCCTCTCTTCAGGAACAAGACTGTATGTAGAACCCAGCTGGGGTGGCAGTTTGCTTTCCTTTTTCTTTTCTCCTTATCTGTGCCCAGAAACTGAGGGGATGAAACAGTGGTAGGAAGCAAACAAGGGAGGGTAGCTCAGATGGCACCTCCCACATGCCCAATGAAGCTGATCTTCCTAGGGGTGGGGTTCAGAGCCTGCTGGAGTGGATGGGCCTGGGCTCCCTTACCATAGCATCCACTCAGTCACGGGGCAAACAGCTAGTTCCCTTGGCTGACTGAGGACCCCATTACACCATTTCATAAAGTGAGAACTGAGGCACAGAGGGCTGGATTCACAAAGGGATTTAGGTGCCACTGATATTCACAAAAACCACTGCTGCCTAACCTTGTAGGTGCCTGTTTGTCAGCAGGCATGTGCAAAACCACTTCAGTCCTGATGCTGCCCAGTTGCTTAACATGCTAGCTCAGGCCTAAATCCCAATGGTATTCTCAAAATAGATGTTCCCTTGCCTGCAGGACCCAATCAGGTAAGTGTACTCAAAACACTCCTCACCCACACAAAAAAGACAGCTAGGGGTTAGATGTCCTTCCATCTGTCCTCCATTATATCCAATAGTCTAGGGGTTAAGGCCCTCACCTAGGATGCAAGAGACCTAGGTTTTAGTTCCCTCTCTTCCTGATTTGAACCCAGATTCTCCACCTCCCATGTGAGTGCCACAACCATTGGCTATAATAGGTTGGGGTCTCTCTCCCAAGTCTGTCATGAGAAAAGGCTTATCTGACACATGTAACTCCAAAAGTGGGTTCACGTTAGAGAATCCTGGTCAGAGGGAGGTGTCTCCTTACAGCCTGCCAATTAGGTGCCTATGGCCCTAAACCCTGCCCCTTCCTGTTTTACTTGTGGCTTGCTTAAGTGGCTCCCTGCTTAGTATGGTGGTTTCTGTGAATCCTTTTCCTAGGCACCTACCTTTTCTTATACAATGCATGGAGTTTTTGGGTGCCTAACTTGGGGCTGTGAATTCTACTGGGTGGCCTAGGAGTTAGGTGTTAAAATGCCCAAGACCCCTTTGTGAATCTGTCCCAGAAAGATTAAGGTAAAAAGTATTCACTAATTTTAGGTGCCCAATTTGAGATACCTAGAGCCTAATCTCTCAGATTACATTATGGCACTTTATGTTCAAAGCATAGCTCCCTTTGACTTTATGTATAGTTGTGAATACTCAGTACTTCTGCAAATCAGACACGAGTACCTCAAGTCAGGTACTGAGAAAATGAGAATACAATTAGCGATCACTTGTGAGTTCTTAGTTTGTGACTTGAGTAGCATCATATAGGAACTCTGTGGCAAAGTAGGGATAGAAACAAATTTTTCAGGGCAGCATTCACATGCCTTTAAACATGAGATTCTTTTTCTTCTTGCATTCCCCTGATTTCATTCACTACAAACCTTCTAACGTCTGGAACAAATGAGGTAGGGGTCCTACATAAAACAGCCTTCTTCACTATACAACCCTGATTCATCCCCAAATCACAGTCCAAACTACTTTTTCTGTTTTTCCATTCCTCCTTCCCCACAGGATTCTTGACCCAGTCTCCTTTCCCAGCCAATCTCATTCTCTGCTGTGTGCCTCCCCAACAACTCCCAGTTTTGCTCCCCCCTTCGCCACCACCCACACTCCTTGTCCCAGGGGCAGTTCATGCCTGCCATTTCACTCCCACATTGCTCTCTAAAAATCCAGCTCTTTGTCCCCTCTGTATTCTAGTCAGGCATCCTTCTCCATGCTCCCTGGATGCCAGTAGAGGGAACACTGAGAGCCCAGGAGAGATGACCTTCCTGCTCTCTGTTGTAGTGCTCAATGCCACAGCAACCACCATAGGCAATTACAGGGAAAGTTCTGCTCAGGTCTTGCAGCTGCAGGCTAGAGCATGCTTAGTGGAGACAGTATTCTCAAAGAATTTAACTGCTAACTTCTAACAAATCTCTGCTGACCATGTGCAGACTGAAACTTATTCTGAGGCTCATAACTTGGCCTAATTTGCCATTCCTGTGGAAAAACTGCTCAAAAGGCATATCCCTAACACAAAGGTAAGCCCCCTATCAAATTTCAAATCCCTACTCCAAAGCATGGAGGTGCTAGAGCTTCTCAATGGAAAGGTTATAAGAATCTTTTTCACGTGGGCAAAACATATTTTTCTCTAATCTCATTCTTAGAAATGACTGAACCCCTTTTCCTAAAACATTCCAAAACAATTCAGCCTGGTGCAGACACTGGAAGATTTCAGGTAGAATGGTTAAAGTTTGGCAAAGTTATAAGCAAAGAAAACCAGTTCTTATAATGAAAGTGTCAAGCAACCTGAACTATAGGCAGAGCTGGTGGCAGTGCCTTTAATATTCAGTAATGTCTCAATCCTGAAAACACATGTCTGAGTAACTATTCATGCGAGTACTCCTATGGAATACAAAAGATAAATAAATAGTTAATATAACATGGATTGAAGAAGCTAGCATCTTTTTAAAATGAATACTACATTGGTACATAAAATTCTGTTGCCTTGCTGGTCTTCCATGTCAGCTAATGAAATGAAAATTAAAAATGGACTGTGTAATCTAATTATCTCACAATTTTAAAGTAGATTTCCTTGATCATACCACAAGAGCCACTTGAATTCTATTTGTATAACACACTCTCCCCCTTCCCCTTTTGAACTCAATTCTAAACATTTTTATAGCAACTGGCTAGGCAATATATTGTCTGAAAGCCCGGGACAACCAAGATCTCCACATGCACAAAGTGAAACTTGTGAATTATTGATCTCCAGACAAGTTTCTGCTTGTACTTAAAGATCATGGGTACAGTGGTAATCCATGGAGATCTCTATTCTGGGAGACAAAGCTACAGCCCTTGAATCCCAGCACACTACATACACAAATTCCTCCTCAAATGTATGCATCTCTGAATCCTTTTAGCCACTCATCAGAATTAACTATAGTCTTTGAGATAGGGCAAGATCACCATCTACTGTAAATCAGCATAGTTCTACAGACTTCAGTGGAGATACACCAACTGACCATTTGGTACAAAAACTTTAATGTGGGATTAAGAAACGGAAGGCTTGGTTTTCCAGTTTGTGGGAGGTGCACTTCAGAAAATCGGGCCCTTGAATTTGTAATATTGATATGGTTAGTTCTAGACAAAGTAACAGAAGCAGCTCCCCTTCTGGGATCCCCCTGCCTTTTCATACCCATGGAGGAGGCACCATCAGTCTCTTGTGTGAATGAAGCTCACTCCTTTTAGGCTGTGGGGACTCCCACCCTTCATCTGCAGCTTTCAGAGCAGAGAGGATGGGAGGGTGCTTGGGGAACTGGAGCTGTGCCACTAGGGTGAGAATAGTGGATGGAAAAATGGTGATAGCAGTCTGGTGCCTGGGGCAACTACTTGTGGTATGGACCCCAGGAAGAGTAGAATCATAGGTCACAAGTCTAACGATACTGCAAGGAAACACCAAAACATGCTAGGCATAAAGATTGAATTTTCATGTTTAAAAATTGTCGGGCCACAGTTAACCCTTTACATTCTTGATACAATGAAATGGTAACCAACAGTACTCACATCTTCTCAGGGGTATTTCAGTTCTCCCTGTGTAGTTGGCTTCTTTTGCGTTTTTCTTTATTCAGCTCACTCTTTCTTCCATGACACTGTCCTCATACATTCTACCCTGCTGCCTAGTCACTTTCCTTCACTTCCCATTTCCCCCATACAGAAGGCCCCGCCTAAACTCTCATTTCACTTCTGTTTACTTTTCTTCTCAACAGTCAATCCCAACGGCCATGGAACCCTCCTATTCCAACATACTATTGTGACACCCTGTGTCTGAAAACAGCACCCCAAAAAACCCATATTCACCAATGTCAGATAATATGTTCTGTATAAAGTATACCTTGTGTGGTGTTATTTTAAAAGTCTTGATCTGCTAAACATTAATATCCTGTTGGATTGTATGTGAAGTATAAAATATTGTTGTAAATGCTACTGGAACATGTTGTGAGGAGGGAACCACCCAAACCAGCTTTTCAGGTACAACAATGAAGTGGCCAGATGTGCTAATGGCCCATCAAGGAAAGATTCCACTACTGGGGATTGCTTACAGCAAGTCTTCACTGTAGGATGCATGTTCGCAATGGGATTGCTTGACCAATGGGAAGCAGCTCCCATGTCACAAGCATGGACTGTTCTAGCAAGCTGAAACAGACTACATCCTCACTTGGCTCCACCCCCATTCAGCTGAACACCTGAAGGTTTATCTGGGAGACAAAAGGACTTTAAAAGCAGGGAGGGGAGTTGCAGGCAGGCACGGAAGGTTGCCCAGCCTGCATTTAAAAAACTGCTTGTACCAATTAACAAGGGTGAGACATTGCTAATTCAATTATTGATTGTGTGTAGAATTTAGACTGCGATCTTATGTTTATTTCATTTGGTAACTACTTTTGACCTCTTTACATTTCCCACTTATAATCACTTAAAATCTATTTTTCTGTAGTTAATAAACTTGTTTAATGTTTTATCTTAACCAGTGTGTCTTTGAGTGAAGTGTTTAGACAAAAGCTAACAAAACAAAAGCTGGTGCATAATACTTCTACTTTGAGGGAAAGGCAGATGGGATAATAATTTCCACTGGTCAGGCTTTTTTTTCCACTGGTCCTGGGTTGAGGAGCCAGCTGCAATTTCTCTATTGTTGGTTTGTGAGTGGCTGGAAAGCATTGATTGAATTAAGATGGGTGTGGTCTATGCCTGTGGGGGGCTGTGTAAATGCAAAATCTACCAGGGGTTTGTGGCCTGTCACAGCCTCACAGTGTGAGAGGGAGTCCAATCTGGTCAGATAGAGGGCTCCCAGCTACCAAGTGGTACCCCAGGGGTTCTGGATTCTTTCTTCTAAAGAGTCATCATCCAAAAAACTTGCTTATTGCTCAAATGGTGATAGAGAAGGGTGAAAATTTCACTTTTTATGTACCTTATTCACACTGATCAGGCCAAAAGTCTTGAAGCAGAAAACAAAATTGCCACCCTCTCCACGCCTCTGCAACAGTTTCCTGGTTAATACCATCAAAGAGGGTGGTGAAATGAATTGATTCACTACTCCTCTGCTACATTCTTCCTCTAGCTACACTTGGCCAGTCACAACCCATGCTGTACTTTAGAAAGGGTGCACCTGGCTGGCTAGCTAACTGTGCATGCATTCCTTCAGAGCAATATGGGATACAACTGTCATTCTGTGGTATTTTCAATGAAACTGAAGTAGAAAGCTATCTTTCATTTTAAGTGCAAGACCCTCGTGGGATGGACAGAGAATATATAGAAATTAGATGAAATATTTTGGCTACAATGTTCATTGCTTCTATATTTTTCTCAAATCAGACTGCATGCTCTTGGGCTGTAAACCCCAGAACGTGGTCCTGTTACACAGCACCTAAAATTTGACA
The DNA here is from genome assembly GCF_026122565.2 of Emydura macquarii macquarii. NCBI lineage: Eukaryota > Metazoa > Chordata > Testudines > Chelidae > Emydura > Emydura macquarii. Next base: position 10,586,055 of record NW_027132773.1, read on the forward strand.
TCTGCAGTCCTGGGAGGGGTAGAGCTCAGAGACAGGCTGCCATACTTGCTGGGCATTGTCCAATGACACTTTAAAGGCCTTTGATTGGAAGATAAGCCTTAATTCTTATATGTCAAAATTCACATGAAAGTACACAGCAGGATCAATTGAGTTTCTTTACATTTTAAATCTTGTGTGTTATGAGCTCTATGCATATTTGAATTGAGTATAGACTCTAAAGCCTGCTTATCCAAGTGTAGTATGTAGGGTTGGAAGAGATGGACAGCAGGTCAGGTTGCAGGGTAGGCCTAGAGCAGTCAAAATTAATGAATTTTATATTTTCCAATGTAACATCTTTTTTTATTATGTGAAATGGAGCAGGGGATAGAGCAAGATTAAGTTATTTATCCCTGTTTTAAAAGTAAATATTACAGATTTCATTTCCAAAGACAAAATTGATGTCCTCCAGCCCAGCTGTTGTGCTTTCCAAGAAATTGAAAAGCACTCTTTTTAAGGAGGTAGGTGTTATAACTACATTTCTTTTTCCTAAGAAACTGAAGAAGGAGCTCTGAAACTGCTCCCCATTCAGCACTGCAAGTAAAATCAAAGGAGCCAGATGCATCTGAATCGCTAAACTGGAAGGGAAATACAGTGGTTTGACCTCAAACCCAGTCAGCAGTGCCTCAGAAGCAGATAATCTCTTTTAAAGTTTTTGATTTTACTTAAAATGCTGAGAATCTCATAAAGCAGCTAACCTCCTGCAAACACCTCCTTAAACTTGTATCTGTTTTAATGCCTAAAAAGCACTCCAAAATAGCTAGATAACAGGGGGTGTGCACCAAACATAATTCCTTACCTTACACCATGTCCTGCCCTCACACTTATCTGTCTTATTCATCTGTTACACTTCTCACATGCTTAAGCCTTGAACTTGCAAACATTACAAAAAAGCTCTTTAACTGTACACATAAGTAACCTCACTGATATCATGGGTTACTCATGCATAAAATTAAGTATATATGTGTTTGAAGGATGAGGTCCTAAGAATGTAAGCACTTTGAGTCAGGAACTATCTTCCTTACATATAGTGCCCAGCAAAATAGGACTCTAACTGGGGTGTCTAGTTGTTATCCCAATACAAGTAACTAATATTTCAGGGCTCCCAGTTAAGTTATTTGACAAAGTGTAAGAGGAACCACAGCTGGGCTGTAGTGTGGTTGGAGAGACTCAAGAGAAAAATAGCATTTTAAAACATCCCTTCTTGTGTACTTCTATGAAGTGTCCGTGTTTGGCCTTCTGACTATATTCCTGCTTTCTGCTACAAATCCTACATATGGAACTCTTTAACTCTGACAGTATAATATTTGTAGTTGAGAGACTATTGGGCTAGATTCTGTGCCTAAAAGGCAACCCTGCAAAGTTCAAAAGGAATAATAAGAGCAGTAGTCTGAGGGAGCAACACTTTAATATATAACTTTTAAAAGGCTGAGGAATAGGTAAAAGTTGTCTGTTTATCCTCAGCATTTAGTGCTCTTCACTGAAGAAGTGAGAGATCTGAGAGGATGATTAATTGGGATCAATTCAAGGGATGTTCACCTACCCATTGTCTTTGTGAGAGACTAGAAGTAAAGGGAAAGTAGCAGATGGTGGATAGTTTGGGGTGGTCAAATCATGTGAGAATAAGACCTGTATGGGCACTGGGTTAATGATCATTTATGGAATTTAATTAAGGGTATCGTTGATCTGTAGGAGACTTGCTTAGTAGTTAAGGTGTACTTGTCATGCTGTATTCTGCTTTCAGTAACATTATGCTTAATTTAAGAACATAAGAAGGTATGGATCAGACCAATGGTTCAGCTAACACAGTGTCCTGTGTTCTGACAGTGGCCAATGCCAGGTGCTTCAAAGGGAATGAACAGAACAGGTAATCATCAAATGATCCATCCCCTGTTACCCATTGTTCAGTGTTTGTATTTATGAAATTACTTAATAAGAATGCTGTTGTGGGAATCACTCTTTTGAATAATTTAACATCCATAAAGGATTGTATTTGCAATTAAGCATTTCAAGGAGAATTTTTTAAAATGAAAATGCTGACTTAAAATAGCGTTTTCTCTTACAAGAAGGTTTGTAAATTCTAAGTGTAAAGTCTGGGACAAATGCCCATTATCCCCATATGACTATAATAAAGCTCTGTATAAGAAGATATTAATTGAAAAAAGTAAATATTTTTATAAGAACAGAGTGTGTATCTACTGTATGTCCCACTATGACTCTCATAAACATGCTACATTCTTACATTTACTTTAAAGGAATACAGGGCCCAATTTTCCACTGCTTTTCAGATTGTGTATTCATTTGCACTGTGCAAAATAAGCTACCTTTTTGAGCGGGTAACACCTTGCACAGGTGTAAGTGATTATAAAGGTGTAAGGCAGCGGAGAACCAGGGCCATTATCTTGAAGGAAATTATTAAGCATGTCTTAACTTCTGAAAATGGAAAGTGTTATTTGGATTTTTTTAATTTTAAGTCTGGCATTTCATCTTTAGTTTAAGAAACAATAGCCTCCATTTATGTGGCAAAATAGTTAAAGCAAGAGCCCTCTGCTCCCTCCCTAACTACTGTAACAGCAGTTAACTGACACACAATGTTGGGTCATACTCCATTAGAAACAGGGGGGAGACAAGTTTTCCAAATGGGGAAAAATAAGTCATGGGAAGGATGACATTGCCATTTAATTTTCTTTTAAAAGAGGTTCCATTGATCCAAAATGCATACATTTGTAGTGCACTTAATAATACAATAATTACCACTCAAACATGCTAGTTACAAGAACTCATAGTCAGGAAATCAGCCCTAGCTAATTAGTCTTCCTTTTCCCCCCCTTGTTCAAGAAAACATTCTCTGTTTATGAGAACTTTGAAATGATAGGCATCTTTTTTGCAACTACAGTCACCAAGATACTTCTTAAGAAGTACTTCAAAGCCTGTGATATAACTTAAAAACAAGCCAGCAAGGAATCTATGCAATGTTCCAGTCCCTGAAAAGATCTTTGCAGGAAGTAACTTAGCTATATAAAAATACTACTTAAAGCCATGGAGACTGCTATGAGAGGTGCTGACTATTATTTATAGACGAAGTATAGAACATTTACATAAATAATACTAATAAATTGCAGGTTGCTATAAAACTGAATGTTAATGGAATAATGCAGTTAATTCATGGTTGGACCAGTCAAGAATCAGGCAGAATATAATATCGCAACAAGATAATCTTAAATGGATGCTATACATTTAAATTAGTATTTATGGACTTAAAGGTTATTTTGCAGTGAAGGTATCTTGCTCCCTCCATGCACCATGTATCAAGCTCACTGAATCTATGGTCTTGTGGAGGGGGTAGAAGCAGTTGACAGGATGGGAATCTGTAGAAATGGCTTGCCTTTACTGAACTGGGATAACTCCATCCTTTTCAAATTGCTGCTCATCAACTTGAAACTTGGGCGGACGACTCCTCAAATACTGTCCAGCACCATCAATTCCTGTCAGTGAGATACTTCTTCATGGAACATGATTTCCATGAGATGCAAAACAAAATCTTTCTGGCTCTGAGGTGCTGAGTGGCACAGGGCTAGGAATCAGGAGATCTAGATTTTATTCTCAGATCTGCAATAGGCTTTTGTGTAACCTGTGCCTCAGTTTCCCCATTTGCAAAATGCTGATACTTACCCACACATCCGCAATCTTTTGAGATATAAATATAAATGAAATATAAAGTGCTTTGAGATCAGATGGAAGGAACTAAGTCAGAGGAAAAAATTCATATTATTTCGCTGTGTGAAGCAACCTGCAGGCTCTGACATCTTTTGAAGTAACTTTGGAAGTCTCTAGTTCTCCACCCTTTGGCCTTCTGCTTACTAGAGAGAAACTGACTGTTCAAAGAGACATTCTAACAGAATGCTTTTTAAGCACTTCATGTGCACATGCAAAAGCATTTTAATCCAACTAATTAATAAAGTCCAAGAACCATTTGACTTACACTTGTTTTCAGCAGGTCTAAGGACCATTTCATTCTGAACTGTTTTACTATCAGTATGGATATGAATTAGCTGAACAATTCATCTAATCATTTTACTATTGTCCCACAGAACGCGGGTGGTTGGTTGAACCTGCACAAAATGCACTGCTTCCAGAAGCTGGTCCAGGAATTACAGGCTAAAATACTCTGCCACAGACTATAACTTCATTTGTTTACATTATACATATCACATTCTGTCTGGGGCTAAGTGCTGCTAACTTGCATGAAGAGGGAGAAGGAGAGTCTCCTCCTGCAGCTCTGGTTCTCCCCTGCTCCTCTGCCCCTTCCCTGGATCAGACAGGGGTCTAAAGAGCTGTATCAGATCTGCCAATAGATTTTTAGATAGGGGAGGGACAGGAAAGGAGCAGCTCTGCTGTACTGATCATTATTTACAGGATGGGTGGGGAAGGAGGGAGCAGAGCTGCCCTGAGCTGCTGGGCCCTTTCTGCTAATCTGTTTATTCCTTACCTGTTCTGTGAATAGTGTGTCAGGCCAGCAGAACTACTTCCTCATCACCCATCTCCTTGTAAAACAAATGGTTTGTTTCCTTTGTAGTTTCCCACTTTCCCTCCAAGGAGGGGGAAAGAAAAGAGCAGAGGGCCCAGAGCTGCAACTGGGAGTAACTGGGCTTTCACACTTCACTTTTAGGTAGGTAGAGCCTGGAAGGCATTATTTGTGGGGAGTAGGGGGAGTAGGCATTATTTGTGGGGAGTAGGTGCCGTGTGTGTTTTTGGGGAGCCTGGAAAGATAATCTTGTGTCAATTGAAGGTGGTTATTATGAATTGGATAAGGGGAGAATATGATGATAGTATAAACTTTACGTAAGGGCTGCTTTAATGATGGGCTTCATTAATTGTCTTTGGAGCTGCGTGGGCTGCTCCTCTCCCTCTTTATATCTCTCAGCATCTTGGGCAAGGTAGGGATGCTTCCAACCGACCCATCTAGGCTCTAAATGACCGAAATGTGTGATACTTGTGTCTTGTTAAGCATTGTGCCATAAATGACAGATTCAAACCGGTTTTATGCTTAAAACCATTGTAAGGATTTTTTTCTGCTGTGGGAATTTAATAAACTAGTTTTGCACCTGTTACAAGTCAATGTGCGAATCTCGTCTCCTCCCTACATTAATTTGTTACAGTTTGCAAAAATAACTTATTTGATTTACACAGTGACAAATATCCTTAATGTAATTTTTATACTTCATAAACATGATCATCTGTTGTTTATGGCATGACTAAAAAACACAGGTGTCACACATTTTGATGATTTGTGTTGTACATTAGCGGCTTAAAAGTTGAGAGGTATTCTCAGAGGGCATTGCAATTGAAAAGGCTTAGAACAAATTTAGTGTGGATGTGGGGCCAAACTTCAAAGTTCCTTCATCCGAGGCCTTGTCTACATTGGAAATTCCCCCCACTTCCAGAAATTGACTTGAGGACTGGAAAAAAAAGACCTTACCGGGAAAGACTTAAAGAGGTCAATCTGTTTAGCTTAACAAAAAAGATCAAGAAGTGACTTGAGCACAGTAGAGGTAGGAAAAATATTTCCAAAGGCTGTTAAATGAGAAGACAGACTTGCAAGTGCAAGCACCTATGATAGTTGTGGGCAAGCCTTAAAAGATACCTGTAGAGGAGGTAGAAGAAGCACTGAATAAGATGCAGAATGGTAAAGCAGTTGGTGAATATGAGCTAACTGTTGGTGTGATCAAGGCAGTTGGATATACTGGAGTAAAGTGGCTTCATTGATTGCTATGTGTTTCTTGGGATCAAACTAGAATACCAGATGATTGGAGAATGGGATTGCTTGTGCTTCTTTGAAAGGGTAAAGGTGATTTACCAACCTGCTTAAATCAAGAATGAGCCTTCCACATTTCCACCTACAGTAGAATCTCAGAGTTACGAACATCTTGGAAATGGAGGTGGTTCATAACTCTGAAATGTTCATAACTCTGAACAAAACATTTTGGTTGTTTTTTCAAAAGTTTACAGCTGAACATTGACTTAATACGGCTTTGAAACTTAAGACAGTTTTGGAGGCCAGGATGAAGTGCAAGCTGGATGAAAATATAGGAGAGGAGCAACATGGCTTTAGGAAAGAAAGGAGTACTATAGATGTAATGTTTGCAGTGAGTCAGAAGTTTGAAAGAATGATAACTGCTATGCAGCATTTATTGATCTTGAGAAAGCATCCGACGTGGTCCTGTGAGCGCTAGTGTTTGGAGTATTGAAATGGATGGGAGGAAGACTTCAAGAAGGGGAGATAATAGAGGAGCTATATCAAGGGTCAAGAGCTAAAGTGGTAAGAATACATGGAGCATTATGCTCAAGCATGTACTGCACAGTATGGGCTTTTCTGTGTGTTTTAATTCTTGACATTCTTTGCTTTTGACACTTTGTACCGTAATTTTAATGTCGTGTTTTTATTTTGTTAGGAAAATGAGCAAGAACTAACTCTTAATTCCTAGAATGGCATAAAAAATGTTACCAGACTTCCATTCTTTTGCATGTTGTATTGTAATAGCTTAACCTTGGCCCAGTTCCTGAAGGTCGTCTTCAGTCAAAGGCAGGCACAAACTAGTGACTTCAGTATTCATATACAAAAGACAGGAAAGTGTAAAAAATCAAGTCATTCAGTGTCAATAAGCTCAGAAGGAAGTTGATGGAGAGTTGTAAAAAGCAAGAAGTCTGTGGGTATTTAAAAAAAATTGTGGCTGCCATATTGATCATTCATGTTTCTCTAATAGAGATCACACATGGTGAAAGTAGTTTTATAGGTACATTTGCTTATTTTAAATAGGCACAATAGAGAGACAAGGTAGGTGAGGTAATATCTTTTATTGGACCAACTTCTCTCAGTGGAAGGTACAAGCTTTCGAGCTACATAGAGCTGTTACTTCTCCTACTTTTTCTCTCTCATATTCTGGAACCACACTGCTACAGCAACAGTGCAAACAACAATGGATTTTAAGCAGTTTCATAGCAATGGGATGTTTCATTATGGTCATTATTAACCTAGATTATAAGCAAGAATCAGTTTGCTGCATCCACAGTGGCCTGTGGGTGAACATTTTTTCTACTTTTTTTTTTTTTTTTCCCCTATGCACAAGAGTGGTTTTTCTTTTACTAGATTTTATTTTGTAAAACTAGTTCATATTAATTTTTACTTTCTGATAACAAACTTCCGATAACAAACCAGAGCATTGACACTAGAGGGATTTATGCTTCACAGAATTTTAATAGTTATGGTGTATCATAGATGCTAATCACAAGGCTTTTTAACTCTGAAAATGTACCTTGGCAGCAATTAAACCGACATTCTTAAATAGTAATATTTTGAGCTACTATTACTTCATTTGTTGGGGGAAAAAATGTTGGAATTTAAGAAGCCGTTGTGGTGTTCTCTTTTTAATATGCGTATTTTTTGACTGCCAAGGTACATCTTAACATCAGTTTTTAAGGAACAAAGAGATAATTCTACACACAAACTTATGGATAATGCAATACTAAAGGCAGAGTATCACAGTGATGGTCACTGTATAAAAGGAAATGCAGAGTTAAACTTTAAAGATCAATCTTAACTTTGCCACTTAGTATCTCAAATTGTGCAAAATAATATAATACATAATGGATTTTTATATAGCCTTTATATACCATAAATTCTTGGTTTGATATTTTTTCCATCTCTTTTTGAGTCCTACCGAACAAGACAGATTTTAAAGAAAATGTAATTAACGGCTTTAAAAGTTCTATGCATGTTAACATTTTCTAACGTTGAGCTAGTCCTGAGTTCAACTTGATCTTAACTTTTAGATCACTTGCTAAAGACAAGTGACCATTCTAAATCGTTCTGTCTGTGTATCTCTAATGTGCCCATTACTGAGGTACTTGAACATCAATAATCACCACAGGAAGATATATTGACTATAGATCTGCATAGCCGACATAGGCTCTAAATTCCAAATATAGATGTGCAGGCTAGTATTAAAAAAATTACTTTCACTGCTGTGTGGCGCTTATCCGAAATCAGAATGGGAGCATTTAGAATCAACTTTGTATTTGTTTTACACTGATGTAAATGACTACCTAAGGTGCAAGGATGTGAGTATGATTCTTGACTGTCTAATTTACCACCATATAAAGGCAACTCAGTGACAGAGGTGACTTGGTTTCCAGCCCTTTTTTGTTATGTGTTGCCATAACTGCCTCCTGACATGAGTGTCTGACCTAGACTTCATAAAGTATTGTAAAGTTTGTAGGTTTCAAAAGTTGCATCAGTTTTTTGATCCAGCTATGTGGTTTCTAAAGTTTAAGCTTCTTCTAACAGCAAAGTCCACTGTACATGGGCACTTTCAACAGAAGTTTTGATCCAGTAGCTAATCTTTTAATGAATATGCAGTAAGAACTTTCAACTTGCATAACTGCAGAAGTACTGAACTGGTTTTCTTCAAACTTGGCTTGTTGCTTAGATCCACAAAACATCACAACGTTAAACAAAATTCACCACCCTTCTTGAGTTAGATGTGTTCTGCCTCTCTGATCAGAACATGAAGTTCTTTTTTTTCATTGTCTTTTAAAATACAGAACTCAAAAATGGTTGAACAGATTTTGCTTAAGCTTTCAAAAATAGTAATTATCTCTGGGATGTGACTAGGCATGGAAAATTTTAGACCAAAAAAATATTATGAGCAACTGAAAAAAAGGAAATTTCCTATCACCTTATGCAATGTACTACCAAATATGCTCAAATAATTATTTTTCATTTCAGTAAGGCTTTCCACCCGAAGGGTCAAGATGCTTTTGTAAACATTAAGCCAACAGCTGTTACTATAAGATTTTTTTCATTCTGGTCACTTACGTAACTATGCAGTGTAGTTGTAGCCGTGTCGGTCCCAGGATAACATTCCCAACCAGATAACTCCATGTTAGGCTGGAGTTAAGTTTGAGAGTACATATCAGTACCTCAAGGGTAATAAACCATCACAAGAATGTTGTAATTATCCTGAAATCAAGTATTGCAAACCCAGAGGTTCAGAGTTAAGGTTAAACTTAAAAGAAATCCAAATATAAGGCTCTCAAGCAATCTTAACTCTGCCCTGTAGTGATCCCGTGATGGGCAAAATGATGCAAAATTAATCTTTTAAAACAAAATTGGTTTAACCTACTCTGGGACTCCAAACACTCATCCTTTAATCACAACTGTATGTTTATTGATGGTTTCACAACATGGAAGATTTACACTGAAGCAAAATACATATATGTCTCTTAAACAAATGTATTTTAAAAAACATTTTAAAATACATTTTTAAAAATTCCATGAATTAATACATTAAATGTTCCTGCAACTTGTGTGAAAAGCAGGGTGGCATAATCAAGAACATAACAACGGACATACTGGATCATATCAATGAAACATCTAGCCCAGTATCCTGTCTTCCAACAGTGGCCAATACCAGATGCTTCAGAGGGAATTAATAGGGCAGGTAATCATGAAGTGATCCTCCCATCAGCCATTCCCAACCTCTGGCAAACAGCAATTCCTGCCTATCTTGTCTAATAGCCATTGATGGACCTAGCCTCCAGGAACTTATCTAATTCTTTTTTGAACCCCATTATAGTCTTGGCCTTCACAACATCCTCTGGCAAAGAGTTCCACAGGTTGACTGTGCATTGTGTGAAGAAATACTTCCTTTTGTTCATTTTAAACCTGCTGCCTGTTAATTTCATTTGATGACACCTAGTTTTTGTGTTATGAGAAGGAATAAATAACACTTCCTTATTTACTTTTCCCACAGCAGTCATGATTTTATAGACCTCTATCATATCCCCCCCTTAGTCATCTCTTTTCCAAGCTGAAAAGTCCCATTCTTATTAATCTCTCCTCATATGGAAGCTTTTCCATGCCGTTAATCATTTTTGTTGCTCTTTTCTGTACCTTTTCCAATTCCAATGTATCTTTTTTGAGATGGGGTGACCAGATCTGCACTCAGTATTCAAGATGTGGGTGTACCATGGATTTATAAAAAGACAATACAATATTTTCTGTCTTATTTTCTATAGCTTTCCTAATGGTTCCCAACATGCTGTTAGCTTTTTCAACTGCCACTGCACATTGAGTGGATGTTTTCAGAGAACTAACCACAATGACTCCGAGATCTTTCTTGAGTTGTAACAGCTAATTTTGACCCCATCATTTTATACGAATAGTTGGTGTGACCTGTCTGTGTCTAGGGTAACTCAGTTGAAAATGCCAAGGGCAGGGCAGGTTGTAAAAGGAGAGCAGATTCTCTCAAACTGGTGGCTATTTGGCTAACACTACAGTTTGATTAATCAACCAGTTACAAAGAGTGCTTCTGATTTCCCATACTGGTAATCAAAAAGCTAAAACAAATTCCACAGGCCCCTTCACTGCAAAAAGACAAAGTTTTAATAAGTAATGCTCTTTACCAAAAAGGTTCTTCTGATCCCCAAAAGGTCAGCCACATTACCAGATCAATATAAGTGTGGATCTGGCTCAAAATACCATGCTGCCAGCCAATCCTTTAGTAACTAAAACTAAAGGTTTATTATAAAAGGAAAGAAGCAGATAATGAGAGAAACGTTAAATGATCAAAGTAATCAGATACATACAAATGACTTCAAATTCCCATATATATATATCAGGTTCTCAGTAAAACTGTGGAGTTTGCAAGTTGTACAGTTTCTCTGAAGTACATCCAGTATCTGGATGGGTCTCAGTCCTTTGTTTCACAGCTTCAGTTGCAGATGAATTAATCCAGAGGAAGGAAGCAGGAATGAAGACAAGATGGGATGGTGCATCTGCCTTTTATGTCCCTTTGCCATGTGGCTTGTGGAAATTCACAGAAACAAGAGGGAGTCCAGGGCTACCTGGCCAAGTCCTGGTGACTCATAAGGTGTATCTTTCCCTGGGTTCATTGTACCTCTTAAGTTCCCTTAATGGGCCATTAAGAAGATTGTTTGTGGCTGCTATCGTGTCTGGGGTGTCTCCTAGAAACACACAGCACAAGTTGAAATACAGCTATATGAGACATATCCATAACTTACAATACACGTACGACACATACACATAAACAATATCATCATACTTTGCAAATTATCACTTTTCTAATGGCACTTGATATGGCCTATCCCATACGAATTATTGTAATTTTGCAATATTGATATTAAATCATATTCTAAAATGTTCCTCTAATCCAGACAGCATCATACCCACCATGCAAAATTGATGCAGAAAGGGATGTGCTTAGACACTGCTGAATGCATCACATAAACTTTCCATTCTTGGTTTTGTATTATTACACCTTTTAACATGTTAGAGTGTTTTGCAAAAAATCACACACAACACATTTTTACAGTTCTTGGCATTATCAACAAATTAATTACAAGTGTTAACATTAGCATTAACATTAACATCAAAATCATGTTTGGCTTTTCTTTGTAAGGTTCACTATTGAGGTAACAATGTTATTGATTTTTTTTTTTTTTATAAACATTAGCATGGATTTGGTTAGATCAATAGTGGATTGGATCTGTTATTGCTGCATAATCACTGCAGGTTTTATGTGATTTTGCCAGGTGTGTTCTCTTTGCTAACAGCTATGGGTAGATCTCCCTCCCTCTCTCCCTCACCCTACCCCAGGCAGGTAACTTTCATTACCACACACACTAGTATAACTTTAGCACCCTGGTGGCCAAGATGGAGTCTGCTCTGCAAGCTGCTCTGGCCAGGAAAAGGTGTGCGCAGGAACACATCAGGGAAAGTCCCTTCCACTCCAGGGGTACCTGTTCCAAACCCCCCGGAATGAACACACACACACACGGGGATAGTACAGTGAATATAGGAAAGAAAAATATTTATTTACAGGGAGCTGAATGGAGAAACACAACAGAGGGAAAGATGGTAGGTAAGGATCGTCACATTGCGGAAGTAAATGCGTGGTTACGCAGGTGGTGTCGAAGAGAGGGTTTTGGATTCTTCGATCATGGAATGTTGTTCCAGAAAGAAGGATTACTAGGAAGGGACGGGATTCACCTAACGAAGAGAGGGAAGAGTATCTTCGCAGACAGGCTGGCTAACCTAGTGAGGAGGGCTTTAAACTAGGTTTGACGGGGTACGGAGACCTAAGCCCGAAGGTAAGTGGGGAAGAGGGACACCACAAGGAAGCAGAAGGAGGAGGGTGCAGCAGGGGAGGCCTCCCGATTCATACTGTGAAAGTAGGCCAATCGGCTACTTATCTCAAGTGCCTATACACAAATGCAAGAATCCTGGGAAACAAGCAGGAGGAACTGGAAGTCCTGGCACAGTCAAGAAACTACGACATGATTGAAATAACTGAGACTGGGTGGAGTAACTTACACGACTGGAGCACTGTCATGGATGGGTATAAACTGTTCAGGAAGGACAGGCAGGGGCGAAAGGGTGGAGGAGTTGCACTGTATGTAAGAGAGCACTATGATTGCTCTGAGCTCCAGTATGAAACTGGAGATAAGCCAGTTGAGTGTCTCTGGGTTAAGCTTTGAAGCAAGAACAATAAGGGTGATGTCGTGGTGGGTGTCTGTTATAGACCACCAGACCAGGAGGATGAGGTAGATGAGGCTTTCTTTACTCAACTAGGGAAAGTTTCCAGTTCACAGGACCTGATTCTCATGGGGGACTTCAATCACCCTGACATCTGCTGGAAGAACAATACAGCAGAGCACAAACAATCCAGGAAGTTTTTGGATAGTGTCGCAGACAATTTCCTGGTGCAAGTGCTGGAGCAACCAACTAGGGGCTGTGCTTCTCTTGACCTGCTGCTCACAAACAGGGAAGATTTGGCAGGGGAAGTAGAAGTGGGTGGCAACCTAGGCAGCAGTGACCATGAGATGGTCGAGTTCAGGATCCTGACAAAAGGAAGAAAGGAGAACAGCAGGATACGGACCATGGACTTCAGAAAAGCAGACTTTGACTCCCTCAGGGAACTGAGGGGCAGGATTCCCTGAGAGGCTAATATGAGGGGGAAAGGAATCCAAGAGAGCTAGCTGTATTTTAAAGAAACCTTATTGAGGGCACAGGAGCAAACCATCCTGATGTGCAGAAAGAATAGCAAATATGGTAGGCATCCAGCTTGGCTTAACAAAGAAGTCTTTGGTGAACTTAAACACAAAAAAGAAGCTTACAAGAAGTGGAAGCTTGGCCAGATGACTAGGGAGGATTATAAAAATACTGCTTGAACATGCAGGAATGAAATCAGGAAGGCCAAAACACAATTGGAGTTGCAGCTAGCAAGGGACGTGAAGGGGAACAAGAAGGGTTTCTACAGGTTTGTTGCCAACAAGAGGAAGATAAGGGAAAGTGTGGGCCCCTTACAGAATGAGGGAGGCAACCTAGTGACAGAGGATGTGGAGAAAGCTGAGGTACTCAGTGCCTTTTTTGCCTCTGTCTTCACAGACAAGATCAGCTCCCAGACTGCTTCACTGGGTGACACAGAATGGGAAGGAGGCGAACATCCCGCAGTGCTGAAGAAACAGGTCCAAGACTATTTAGAAGGATTGGACATACACAAGTCCATGGGGCCAGATGCAATGCACCCTCGGGTGCTGAGCGAGTTGTTTGAGGTGATTTCAGATCCATTGGCTATTATCTTTGAAAGCTCATGGCAACAGGGGGAGGTCCCTGAGGACTGGAAAAAAGCAAATATAGTGCCCATCTTCAAAAAAAGGAGGAAAAAGGATCCAGGGAACTACAGACCGGTCAGCCTCACTTCAATCCCTGGAAAAATCATGGAGCAGGTCCTTAAGGAATCCATTTTAAGGCACTTGGAAGAGAGGAAGGTGATCAGGAACAATCAACACGGATTCACCAAGGGAAAGTCATGCCTGACCAACCTGATTGCTTTCTATAATGAGGTGACTGGCTCTGTGGATGTAGGGAGGGTGGTGGATGTGATATACCTTGACTTTAGCAAAGCTTTTGATACTGTCTCTCACAGTATTCTTATCAGCAAGTTAAAGAAGTATGGGTTGGATGAATGGACTATAAAATGGATAGAGAACTGGCTAGAGCATAGGGCTCAATGAATAGTGATCAATGGCTCCATGTCTAGCTGGCAACCAGTCACAAGCGGAGTGCCCCAGGGATCGGTCCTGGGGCCGGTTTTGTTCAACAGCTTCATTAATGATCTGGAAGATGGGGTAGATTGCACCCTCAGCAAGTTTGCGGATGACACTAAGCTGGGGGGAGTGGTAGATACCCTGGAAGGTAGGGATAGGATACAGAAGGACCTAAACAAACTGGAGGATTGGGCCAAAAGAAATCTAATGAGGTTCAACAAAGAAAAGTGCAGAGTCCTCCACTTAGGAAGGAAGAATCCCATGCACAGCTATAGACTGGGGATTGATGAGCTAGTCAGCAGTTCTGCAGAAAAGGACCTGGGGGTAACAGTGGATAAAAAGCTGGATATGAGTCAGCAGTGTGCCCTGGTTGTCAAGAAGGCTAATAGCATATTGGGCTGTATTAGGAGGAGCATTGCCAGCAGGTCACGGGAAGTGATTATTCCCCTCTATACGACATTGGTAAGGCCGCATTTAGAGTATTGTGTCCAGTTTTGGGCCCCCCACTACAAAAAGGATGTGGAGAAGTTGGAAAGTGTCCAGCGGAGGGCAACAAAAATGATTAGGGGCTGGAGCACAGGACTTATGAGGAGAGGCTGAGGGAACTGGGCTTGTTTAGTCCGCAAAAGAGAAGAATGAGGGGGATTTGATAGCAGCCTTTAACTACCTGAAAGGGGGTTCCAGGGAGGATGGGGCTAGGCTGTTCTCGGTGGTGGCAGATGACAGAACAAGGAGCAACGGTCTCAAGTTGCAGTGGGGGAGGTCTAGGTTGGACATTAGGAAAAAGTTTTTCACTAGGAGGGTGGTGAAGCACTGGATTGGGTTACCTAGGGAGGTGGTGGAATCTCCATCTTTAGAGGTTTTTAAGTTGAGGCTTGACAAAGCCCTGGCTGGGATGATATAGCTGAGGTTAGCCCTGCTTTGAGCAGGGGGTTGGACTAGATGACCTCTGAGGTCCCTTCCAACTCTAATATTCTATGATTCTATGGGGGAGCAGTAAAATGGCTACATTCAACACAAGGCCCCACAGGCCCAGTGTTACTACAGATTGAAAGGGCAGACACTGAGCAATGTGTCTGCACTCAAGAATTCAGGAGTCCTTAGCAAAGTTCCAATCCGGTGGTGAGTCTTGAGTGCTCCTGGTCATCTTTAGTGTCAGCAAACTTTTCCCAGCAAACCCCTTTAGTGCCCCCTTCTGCCGCTCTCTGCAAAACCACACAGAGCGACACCCTCTCCGCTTAACTAGCTACAGCCTCCCTCCTTATTCCAATGCAAAGTCACAGACCCCAGTACTCACAGCTCTGGGCAGCAGTGATGCTGGGTCCAGCTCTGGTTTGTCCTCAGCATGAAGACAGTCATGTTCCAACACCATTGTCTCTCCACTTTATTAACCAAACACCCTAATTATTTTCACTCCATCTGGAACTGTCTGTAAGATATCCACACTGGATCTTTCTAAAACAATGTCAGAGGATCCATATGCATTTGAAAAACTTTGGCAGTTAGAAACTGAACCAAGTCTTCCAACTGTTCCTTGCTAAAGGTAGTGATTCATCCTTAGCTGTCAATCAACTCATTTTCATACCCGTCAGTTGCAGCAAACTGCTTGCAAAAGTAAAGCTACCCAACCATGAGGCTTTAGTCCTTTTGGAACATTTTTTAAGCAACAAACCATTTTCCACAGAAATTTTGCCTTTACCCTTTTCAGCTAGAGGTTGCTCTAAAGAAACATTCTGAGCAACAACAGACTCTTTCTGGGTTTCAGTTAAGTCCAGAATCAGCTATGAGACAACTGACACATTCCCAGTCAGCATAAGCTGAGAGGCACATTCTGTCTGCTCTACAGACAGAAGATTGGAAACTCTCTCCCTCAGCAGATAAACTGCTATTCTTAATGTTCATAAACTTTAAAATTTCCTCCCCCTTCTCCCAGCCCACATGGTTGTTCACAGACAAACAATGGAGACTGGGGTAGCTCCCTCCATGGGAAAGTCATTACCCCCAATAGACACAGGCTTAGGAACACTTCCTTCCTGGGTTTTAGTTGAGTCTAGAGCCAACTCTGGTACAACAGACAAACCCTCAATCAGCATAAACTGAGAGGTACTTTCTGCTTGCTCTGCAGACTGAACAAACACTGAAGACAAACTCTCCCCCAGCAGATAAACTGCTATTCTTAGCAAACACCTGGAGACAGTTACTCTCTCAGCAGATAAACTGCTTTTCTGAACAGGCAAGCCACTGTTTTCTACAATCCCAAGGCTAGAGATGTTCTCTTCCTTGTCACAAAATACCTGGTTAAACATAGTTGCTATATTATTATCAAACATATCCGAATTGTTATGAACTGGACAGATTCCAATTTCTGCTTCAGGTTGCAGCAGTTCCATCCACCTCTTGTGAGATACTTTGTCTCTCTTTCTTCAGCTTGCTTGGCTTTCTCTATAGCTCGCTGGACTCTCCCCTCAGCTTCTTTTTCAGCTGGGCATAGGCTAGCTCTTCTTGCATTATAAGGCCTGCCAGGATCCTTAGAGCTTCCTTTGAGACTAATTTTAACCTTTAACACTCTCAGTATCAAATTTTAAAATTTGGAATAGCATGGGGTTCTGATCCAAGACACAAAAGATCTGGTTCTGTGTCCTGCCACGCCACTGTGACCCATCTGTGCCTGGGGTAGACCGCCTGAAAATGCCAAGAGCAGGGCAGGCTGCAAAAGGAGAGCAGATGCTCCCATTACTGTGGGTAACACTGAAGTTAGACTCCCCAACCATCCATGAACAGTGCTTCTGATTCCCCCAATGGTTATCAAGAAGCTAAAACAAAAAATACACTGCCCCCTTTATTGCATTTCAGTCTCAGGCTCCCAATCCAAAACTAGGTCCAGTAAACAGATAAGTTATTAAAACTCTATTCGCTTTACCAAAAAGGTTCTCCTGACCCCCAAAGGGTCAGCCACATTATCAGTTCAATATAAGTTTGGATCTGGCCCAAAATACCATGCTGCCAGCCAATCCTTTAGTAACTAAAACTAAAGGTTTATTATAAAAGGAAAGAAACAGATAATGAGAGAAATGTTAAATGATCAAAGTAATCAGATACATACAAATGACTTCAAATACCCATATATATATATATATGTATATATATATATATCAGGTTCTCAGTAGAACTATGGAGTTTGCAACCTTGTACAGTTCCTCTGGAGTGCATCCAGTACCTGGGTGGGTCTCAGTCCTTTGTTTCACAGCTTCAGTTGCAGATGAATTAATTCAGATGTAGGAAGCAGGAATGAAGACAAGATGGGATGGTGCATCTGCCTTTTATGTCCCTTTGCCATGCGGCTTGTGGAAATTTACAGAAAAAGATGGAGTCCAGGGTCATCTGGGCAAGTCCTAGTGACTCATAAGGTTTAGCCCCTGGGTTCTTTCCCTGAGTTCATCGTACCTTTGTGTTCCCTTAATGGGCCATTAAACAGGCTTATTGCTTTTGCCATCCTGTCTGGGGTGTCACCTAGAAACACACAGCACAAGTTGAAATACAGCTATATCAGACATATCCATAACTTATAATACACGTATGACACATACACATAAACAATATCATCATATCTAGCAAATTATCACCTTTCTAATGGTACCTGACATGTCCTATCCTGTACAAATTATTGTAATTTTGCAATATTGATATTAAATCATATTCTAAATTTAATGTCCCCCTAATCCAGAGTGTGTCACAGTTGGGATTATGTTTTCCAATTTTCATTACTTTGAATTTATCAACATTTAATTTCATCTGCCATTTTGTTGCCCATACCCCCAGTTTTGTGAGATACCTCTGTAACACTTCACAGTCTGCTTTGGATTTAACTATCTTGAATAGTTTTGTATCATCTGCAAATTTTGCCACCTCAGGGTTTACCCTCTTTTCCAGATCATTTGTGAATATGTTGAACAATACTGGTCAGTAGAGACTCCTGGGGAACACTGCTGTTTACCTCTCTTCATTATGAAAACAGACCATTTATTCCTACCCTTTGTTTCCTATCTTTTAACCAGTTACTGTTCCAGGAAAGGACCTTCCCTCTTCCGCTTAATTTGCTTAAGAGCCTTGGTGAGGGACCTTGTCAAAGGCTTTCTGAAAATATAAGTATATTATACCCACTGGATCACTCCTGTCCACATGCTTGTTGGCCCCCTGAAAGAATTCTAGTAGATTGGTGAGGCATGATTTCCCTTTACAAAAGACATGCTGACTCTTCCCCAACAAATTGCATGATAGTTCTATTCTATTTCAAACAATTTGCCTGGTACTAGAGTTTGGCTTATTGGTCTGTAATTGCTGGGATTGCCTCTGCAGCCTTTTTAAAAAATTGGCCTCACATTACCTATCCTGCAGTCATCTGGTAGAGAAGTTGATTTAAATAATAGGTTACATACCACAGTTAGTAGTTCTGCAACTTCATATTTGAGTTCCTTCAGAACTCTTGGGTGGATACCATCTGGTTCTGGTGACTTATTACTGTTTAATTTATCAATTCCAAAACCTCCTCTAATGACACCTCAATCTGTGACAATTTCTCAGATTCGTCACCTAAAAAGAATGGCTCAGGTTTGGGAATCTCCTTCACATCCTCAGCTGTGAAGACCAATGCAAAGAATTCATTTAGAGTCTCAGCAATAGCCTTATCTTCCTTGAGTGATCCTTTAGCATCTTGATCATCCAGTAGCCCTACTGGTTAGGTAGCAGGCTTCCTGCTTCTGATGTATTTACTTTTTTTTTTTTCTTTTTTTTTTTTTTTACTGTTACTTATTGAGTCTTTGGCTAGCTGTTCTTCAAATTCTTTTTTGGCCTTCCTAATTATATTTTTACACTTCACTTGACCGAGTTTATTTTCCTTTCTATTTTCCTCAATAGGATTTATCTTCCACTTTTTAAAACATGCCTTTTTGCCTCTAACTGCTTCTTTTATTTTGTTGTTTAGCTACGGTGACACTTCTTTGGTTCTCTTACTATGGTTTTTAATTTGGAATATACATTTAAATTGAGCCTCTATTTCCATGCAGCTTGCAGGGATTTCATTTTTGGCACTGTATATTTTAATTTCTGTTTAACTTCCTCATTTTTGTGTAGTTCCATTTTCTGAAATTAAATACTACTGTGGTGGGCTGCTTTGGTGTCCCCCCCCCTGAATAGGGATATTAAATTTTATTATGTTATGGTCACTATTACCAAGCTGGTCAGCTATATTGACCTCTTGGACCAGATTCTGTGCTTCACTTAGGACTAAATCAAGAATTGCCTCTCCTTTTATGGGTTCCAGGACTAGCTGCTCCAAGAAGCAGTAATTTAAGGTGCCAAGAAACTTTATCTTTGCGTCCCATCCTGAGGTGACATACCAGATCAATATAGGGATAGTTTAAATCCCCCATTATTATTGAGTTTTTTATTTTTATAGCCTCTCTAATCTCCCTGAGCATTTCACAGTCACTATCACCATCCTGGTCATGTTACCTGCAGGATTTAGAGTATGGTGTTACCCTAAAAACTGCCTGTCAGGTGGTCCACTCTAAAGGAATTTCCAGGGAAAAACTACTTGCCTTCCCTTGAAAGGACATGTATACAGCTTTCTGACCAAGATAGGATACATAAGCTATGATACTTGGAAAACAAATACTATGTTTATCCAGAAGTGAGTGGTTACATTAATAGAGAGATAGAAATAGATAGAACAATGTACTTAACACACTTAATCTTATATATTGATATTCTTAATAATACTACTACTATTATAAATTATCTATGCTATATAATATATACCAATATACTTAACACTTTTAATCTAATATTTTACTTAACAATACTTGTATAATAATACATTACTCTATGCTAAAATCCTTAATAATCTAACATTCAGCAAGCGTTAGGCCAGACAGTTGCTGAACGGGTGCTAGAAGAGGGGGTTCACTCTCACCACAGACATTCAGCTTTATTGACACGCATAACCCTATTTTCTTTGGATGAATATAAGGGCTTGGGACTTACAAGTTCTCCTCTGATCCCTCTGTTTGTCTATGGGGCGAAGCCTTCTGTTCTGTCATTGCTGTCTGTTGTCTTCAATTACTTCGCTATTTTTCTTCCTTACTCAATCTTTTCTTTCTTTCTTCCTCAGCTTTTTCTATGCCTGCCTTCTTCTAAGCATGCTTCAGACTACTGACCGTTGGTCCTATATACAATTTTGGTCACCCAAGCTCAGCCAATCAGGTTTGAGGTAATTTGCATACCAGTTGCTTTTAGCCAATCGACTTAAAAGTCATCCAGAAGGGAGGAGTTACATAAAGAGGAAAAGGGAGGGGGAGGGAGTTGCGTCAGGTACCCTTCCTAATATGCTAATTAAACTGCATTTGTTATGTTAATTAAGTTCTGATGTAAGAGCATTTTAAGCCAATCAGTTACTTGGTATGCTAATGAGCCTCGCCGTCTATGCTAATTAACGTCACCCTTTATTCTAATTAGCCTTGCCTTCTATGCTAATTTATGCATAGAGAAAAAGGGAGGGGGAGGAAATTATGAGGAAAAGGGAGGGGCTGTGCATTGAGAAAAAGGGAGAGGAAAGAGGGTTGCGTCAGAAAGGGGAGGGGTTGGTGGAAAAAGGGAATCCCCTTCCAATCACCACTCTCAACTGTCACTTGCTGGATTCTCTCATTACTAATCCCTACCTAAATAAAACCTTTATTCTAAAACTAATCACTACTTTAAATATTACAAAATGTTTTGACACTGATACCACTTTTTAATTACCCAAACAACCAAACTATTTACTTTCAGAATTTTAAACCCCTTCCGAGACTTTTCTGCAAGCCATTACCTCAACGTTCTTTCTGGCAGTTTAGAAAACTGAGGCAAAATCTCTGGCTACAGTCAGGTGGTCCGTGGTATATCCCTACTGATATACTGTTATTATTCAAGCATGGAATTACTATTTGTAGATATTCTGTGGCACAGTTTGGTTCATTTAAGATTTTTATTTCATTTGACTCTATGCTTTCTTTCACATATAGTGCCACTCCCACACTAGTACAACCAATTCAGTCCTTCCGGTATATTTTGTACCCTGATATTACTGTGTCCCATTGATTATCCTCATTCCACCAAGTTTCTGTGTTGCCTATTATATCTATATCCTCATTTAATATGAGGTACTCAAGTTCACCCATCTTAGTATTTAGACTGCTAGCATTTGTATATAAGCACTTAAAAATTGTCACTTTTTATCTGTCTGCCATTATGTGATGTAATTGAAAGGGACTCTTTTTCTTTTGACTTTTTCTCATCAGATCCTATCCATATTTTATCCTCTTCCATCCTCTCTTTCTTACTAGGATAAAAAGAATCTTCATTAATAAATCCTCCCCTAAGGAATGTCTCTGTCTGAACTACATGCTCCTGTTGGCTTTCCCTCAACCCTTAGTTTAAAAACTGCTCTACGACATTTTTTAATTTTACTTGCTAGCAATCCAGTTCCATTTTGGTTTAGGTGGAGCCCATCCTTTCTGTATAGGCTCCCCCTTCCCTAAAAGGTTTCCAGTTACTAATTAATCTAAACCCCTCCTCCCTACACCATTATATCATCCATGCATTCGGACCCTGCAGTTCTGCCTGTCTAACTGGCCCTGTTTGTGGAAGCATTTCAGAAAATGCTACCATGGAAGTCCTAGACTTCAATCTCTTACCTAGCAGCTTACATTTGTCTTCTAGGACTTCTCTCTTATCCTTGTCTGTGTCATTGATACCTACATGTATCACAACCACCGGCTCCTCCCCAGCACTACACATAAGTCTGTCTAGGTGTCTCGAGAGATCTGCAACCTTCGCACCTAGCAGACTAGTCACCATGAGGTTCTCCTGGTCATCACAAAGGCAGCTATCTATGTTTCTAATGAAATGTCAAATTGAAAGCAGTATTTGAGTCTCTCAGACATTCCAACAATTTCTATATAAATGTATTTTAAAATACTGATTTTAATTTAATTTTTGTAGAGTTTCCCCTATTAACTTATCCCATTTAAACTTTAATTCTATTGCAAATCACAGTTGCACTGTGAATAGATGAAATTTAGAATATCCAGGAAGTCAAACTTTCTACAACTTTTAATTATCATATTTTTGCCCTTCTGCAATCTCTGTGTTTGCTTAGAATTTGTTCTCTCCCTCCTTCTCCCTCTGATTTTTACAGTAGGAGGATATTCTACTGAACAGTATATTGCCAAGTAGTCTGTGTCTTAATCTAGTAGAGAAGGTCCTTCAACTTCTGTATGAAGTTTTTTTATATTGCTGTGCTCCCTCTTCTTGATAATTCCTTTTCATTTTTTATTCCCTGAATATATATTTGTGTGCTTATAAACAGAGAGCTTATTAAATCTTAATGGAGGTGGGGGATGACTCAAGTTGCTCTGTGATGTGAAAGGTCATGTGAAAGGTCATTTGTAAGCGAGGAAAGGTCCTATTATCTGGCAGTTGTGGAAAACCAAAAACTCAGTATGGATAGTTGAAGAACATTTATTTGCTGTCGGTTGGACAAAGTACTAACTAGCCTACACTTAAACCCTGCCTTCACGTGTATTACCAAGAAAGAATGATGCAAAGTCCCATATTCTCTTAAGTATGCATGTAACTCCAGTCTCCACACCGTATTATTAAAGGGCATCAATACTGGTAATATGGCCCCTAAAGTCAGTTAACTCCTCATTGGATCTCTGAATTTACTATCATGCCAGAATTTATTCAGTGGAGAAAATAAATGATGTTCTAATTCTTATCCAAAAGGCAAGCCAGGCAGCATTTTAAGCCTTCCCCACAGTTATTGAAGTGAGAGGAAGAGGAGGAACTGTCATGCTTTTCTATTTCAAGGGGATTTTGGTCTGTTTTTTTCCCTGTCACCTTCTCTTTCTGTGTTTTGTTTGTTTGTTGTTTTTTCTCTTGTGCTGTGTCCATTCAGCTCATACTTGGAATTCAGCTTCCTAATAACTTTCCCTCTTCTCACAAGGATCCTGCTACTGCCACGCTTCTCTGCTCACCTCTCCTCTCCTAACTGCTCAAAACTAATTGGCATGAAACTTTGTGATTATAACATTCCATCTAGTCTCCTATTAAAAGAACATTCCCCAGAAGAGTCAGTTTGCTGTTCAGATATGCCTCCATGTGTATCCTGTTGCATATTCACTGGCCTCACCAAAGCACCAGAGAAGAGGATGTAAAGGAAATTGGCCTTCTACTTTCATTTTTTTGTAGATAGCTTGACTGTCTGGCCTCCTGCATTCCTGAATTCCTGCCATGGCTTGACCCACGCAGTTGTATACTATGCTACATTTTAGGGTAATTGTTAATTAAATGTGTGCTTTTCACAAAGTAAAATATGGGATAAAAATGCCATTCTGTGGTCAGGAAACTAAGCTGGGATTTATTTTCAACCACGGTTTGGACACACCATTAACTACACATACCCGGAATTTTAATGCAGATCAGATTGGTAGATAGTCCTTGAAAAAGAAATTAAAACATACCAACTTACTGTACAACACAATTTAATTTATTAACAGTGACAACCATATTTTACAGTTCTGATAACTAAATGTAAGATTCAAGTTATCCATGGAAAAATCATTTAAAAAGATTTCTAGTGTGGAAGGTTGTTCCCTTGGTTAAGTTTCACTTTCCACTTATATGTGTAACCTTTCTGCCAGGCAGAGCCAGCAACAGCAAAGGGCTGGGTTCTATATCTAGGGGTTCCTATCAATGATACAACACCAAACCAGCTCGAGCCCCCACCCAGTCACCTGGGAAATCACACACTATCCCCTGGGCATCCCCAAAAAGCAATACTTCCCCTCTCACAAGCACAGAGTCTGAGTGTAGAAAGTAAACCTTTTAATATAAGGAAGGAAGTAACAAAGCACTGGTTTGGGAAAACAATGCAAAACAGAATTCATGAACACAATGAGCTGAACCCAGTCCACCCCAGAATGCGTGGGGGCATGTTCTTCGCTTCCCCTGCCCTATTGACTGCCATGGTTACATTGTCCACTTCTCAGTTGTGGGGCTCAGCCAGTCCCCTTCTATAGGCTCCTGCTGGACACAGGCTTGACCAGTCCCCTCTGCTGCTGTCTCCCACTATCTGCTGGCTCCCCATCATCTGCAGGTGCCGACTGCTGCTGGCTCCCGCCATCTGTGGGCCTCACTAAGTCCTCACTGTTGGCTCCCACCATCTGCTGCTGCTGGTGCCTCTCTGCTGGTTGTCAGTCAACGGTTCCCACTTCCTCTAGTGATTTCAGCTCTTAGTGAATTTCAGCTTTCAGTTTCTGCTGACACAGGAGCAATGTCCCTGCTTTTAACAAAAGACTCTAAGAGGAATAATTAATTCTACCTTTTAACAGTGGGAGGAGATCATCTATGCCTAAGACTAGCCCTTTACCAGAGCTAGCACAAACTCAGCCAGCAACTCCTCCCTGCTACCATTATAATGCTGGAGCATCCGTTTGTCACCCTTGATGAACTCTGTTTAGATGAGAGTGAATTTTTCATCAGAACAGGCTAAACACAGTTTTGCTGCCATTGGTTCATACAACAGGGACAATGTTTCACTACCCCTGCAGTTAACACTCCAGTGATTTGTAACCCAATACCAGCTAAAACTGGCCATTTCCCTCATGCTGCTCAGCACCAAGGTGGGCTTATGCAGATACAGAGCCCATGGCAATAAAGTGCCGCCCCTTTCAGCTGACTGAGCAAGGAGAGGTCCACAATCAGACTTTGTTTACATATGCATACAATAACATTTAAAGTCTTTGGCTCCCAAAAGCAGCCTTACCATTAAGGAGCCCACTTAAATACCTCCTCTATTAATAGATGCCACTTCCGTGAAGCAAACGTGCATGAACTCTCATTCTCTGTCTAAAGCGCCCTGTTATAAAGAAAGAAACTTATTTAAAGAATGAACTTCCAGTTTATCAAAAAACTTCTCTTTTACCTATCTTGATGAAAAAATAGGTGTTTAATACAGTCTATGTACCAAATCATACTAAAATAGCAGAACCATATTCAATAACCTTGTTGCACTGACATTTTATAAGAATTAATTAAGGGTCTGACTGAAGTCGATAGGATTGCTTGAGGAGTATGATACTACTTGGCATATGATTAATCTGTTGAGCAGTAATAGGTCAGTGTGGTGAATGTGCTTATGATGGGGTATTCAAACCCCAGAAGGGCAACAAGTGGTTAAGGAGCTGCTCTGGGCTCAGCCAGCCCTGCCCTGCCACATCTGCAAGAGATGCACAGACTGGGGGAGGAGTTAACTGGAAGCGGAGCAGCTCACTGGTGGGCACACCAGGGAAAAGAGTGGACTGTTAACTTGCAGGTCCTGAGAAAAGGGCTGAGGGAAGGCAGGGTCTTTACCAACAGCAACTGCCTGAAGGTCTCTCTCTGATAGAAGGGAGGGCCTGATTCTGATAGCCCTGGAGAGGGAGGCATTTCCCCCTTTCTCATACTAACTCAGCTTGTTTGTGTTAATTCCCCTTGGTTTTGTTTATGGATTACCCTGCCTGGGGAGAGACTTGAAAGTGACCTGGCCGGAGGGCCAAGTCACAGGAGGAGGCATGCCACTGAGGAGGCAGAGCAGCTGGTGGCCAGAAGGCCTCCAGGAGAGAGAGCTGTCATGCCACTGTCATGAGGAGGTGCCATGTGGTGAGCTGACCCCATTCACACTGCTGCCTAGCTGCTGCTCTTCTCCAGTAGGTGGAAGGCAGTAGAAGGGGAATATTCTCTGGCAGGTGGTGGGGAGGCTGTGTGTTTGGCCCTATTAGGAACATGGTATTGAAGGCAGTTGGCAGGCTGTTGGGGCCCATAGAGCGTTAGTAGCTTAAGCACCTACAGTTCTTGCGTCAGCCATGGTACACCTGGTATGTTACTGGGGACTGGTTCAAAACAAAATTTGGTACTGCAGCCCTCCAGAGATCCCACAAAGAGGTGATAATTACATGAGTAGAGGTGGCACAGTCTGTACCTTCCATTCTATGTGACTGTCAAAAGCCCCTTAAAGTCCATGGAAAAAACTCCCATTGACATTAGTTGGTTTTGAGGGAGACACTAACCTGATGTTGCAATAGCTTAGTCACATTTGGGGAACTGTTTCCTGAAGTTGTAAATGTGAGTGTATTTGATGGCTGGTCCATTTAAAGTTGCATGTTTCTCCCCAGTTGTATGAAGATCAATAGGTAAGTGTGAATTGGTAAAAGGCATGAATTTGTAGAAAATAATTCATGATCTGTTAATTACATATAAACATTGCTACAAAATTATTTTTTTTAAAGATGGATCTGCTTTTATATATATATATTTGTAGTCAGATAAAATTGTTAATGTAATTTTAGTCCTGTTGAGCATGTTTTATTCTTCAAAATACAATCTCAATCCATGGGGAAAATCTGTACTTTGGAAATTTTAGAAGTGATAGAAGAATGGGTGACGGAGGTGACAGTGGCCAGATCAAGGTAAGGTGGATCTCAGTTCACGTTTTTCTAACAATATAACTGTTAGAAATGTCAGTATTTGCAATGAGGAGAGTTGGGGATCTGAAAAAAAAAAGTAACATCTTTTCAGGCTTTTGAATTAATGGCAGAGTTTGTCTTCACTCTGTTAATTTCAACAGCAGAGTTTAATTTGCCTTTAGGAAAAAAAGAGTTGTGGGTATGTGGGAAGTGAGGAATAGCAAAACCACAAACCAAAGAGACCAAATGTTATATTTAACATCTATATATTTTGATAGTGGGAGGGAAACTTAGACCAAAACAAAGAGTAACAAGACTGAAAAGGACTTATGTTCAGCCACTAGAAAAAGGCAACATTTCCAGATGTTAATACTCTAATTAGTTTTTAAAAAAAGTTGTTGGTAGAAATAAAGGCACAAAAAAGGGAGAAAACGGAAATGTGTGTTTTGCCTAGCTGAGGTCTTTCTCAGCATTTAGAGTGCCAGAATCAACCCCCTTTAATACAGTTAATGATATCAAATAGCTGTGTCAGCTGACAGGAAATAGGAAAGTTCCTATGGCAACTAAAAATATGCACAAGAGGAAAAATGCTTCAGACAATATAGCAAACAAAATAAAAAGGAGTATATTGATGACAGAACAAAAGAATACACATAAGCTTAGTAAATGCATATCTTAATAGCTTATTTTTATTTTTATTTCTTCTAGGTGGGAAGCAATTCTTTTGGTTAATGGATACGTTAATTATCTCAAATTGTTTTCCTAAGATACAATTCACTCTTACAGGTTGAGCAATACAGGGAACAAAAGGCCACATATTTATTACATGCTGTTTCTTGATACGTATATTCCAAACTACCCCCTTCACCACAGCATGGGCTGGAAAGGATGACTTACACAACAAAAGTGCACGTAGCGTCGGCATTTAAATTGCAGTGCCTGTATTCCTACCTATTCAAGGCTGTGTTTTGCCAGAACTGACTGTCTATAACTTGACACAAGGGGCTTAAAGTAGAACTGAAAAAAAGCAATTCTATTTATGTACCTTACTACCGTACATACCTGGGTAATCATCTTCTTGAGCATTACAGCAGGTAGCAGCATCCACTCTCATAGCAAAATGTCGTGACAACTGTAAGATTTCTAAGGGGAAGGGGACTCTGGAAGTGCTTCTTCAAGATAGGTGAGCGCTGGGGGATAACAAGTAGCTCAAAGGAAGAGTCAGGTAGAATTAAGATGGTATGTGTCAACAGTGCTATAGTACAAGACAAGTGTCAGTAGCAGCTGCAGACACAACAACTGCAGAACAAAATATCACTGCAGGAGGCTTGTTTCTTGAATGACAACAGTATGTGATAGTATGGTGGTGGTCAGTACTCCACTAATTTACCCTTTAAGAAGGTATGTTGAGCAACAGCAGTAAACACATAATACAAGTACAGTAGGACCCTTCTGAAGGGACCATAGCAACCAAGCACGAGCCTGTTCTCCCCTCTTGCATTGGTCAAAGAAGCTATATCCTTTAAGTAACCAGATTCTCATAGATGTCTAGCACTTTCTGTCAGGATTATTCAGGATTACATCCAATAGGATGCCTGAGTTCTATCCCTGCCTCTGGGAGAGAAGTGGGTTAGAGTGGGGGAGAGGGCTGGGAGCCAGGACTCCTGGGTTCTCCACAGGCCCATCCCACACCTCACCCACTCTAGGGCAGACATTCATCCCTGTCTCAGGGGGGTCACACATTTCTACCAGGTCTCTCTGATTTATATGATGTACATATATTGGGGAGCTGGAGGGTGTGACGCTGTCTGGATTGGGGGTGATCATTTATAATATTATTTTATATAAATATTGCAAAATTACAATAATTCGAATAAGATATGCCATGTCAGGTACTGTTGGAAAGGCTATAATTCGCTAAGATTGATAAGCACGTTTATATGTGTCTGTCAACTTTGTATTATGGGTTTTAAATATGTATGGAATATTTGTATTTCAACTTGTGCTGTGTTTCTGATAATTAACACCCCAGAGAGGATGGCAGCAGCACTAAGCCTGCTTAATGACCCATCAAGAGAACTCAAAGGTACTATGAATTCAGTGAAAGAACCCAGGGGCTACCTTATGAGTCACTAGGACATGTAAGAGCATGCCCAGGGACAGGGGACTCTGGGGCTTTTCCATGCCATGTGCTGTGTGGCTGTATTTGGGACAAGCCACATGACAAAGGGACATAAAAGGCAGCTGCACCATCCCGTCTTGTCTTCATTCCTGCTTCTTACCTCTGGGTTCAACTCATCTGCAACTGAAGCTGTGAAAGAAAGGACTGAGACCCATCCAGTATTGGATGTACATCAGAGGGACTGTACAAGCCTGCAAACTCCACAATTCTACTGAGAATATGATATATATGGACTTTACAATCATTGGTATGTATCTGATTGCTTTGACCATTTAACATTTCTCTTATCGTTTGTTTCTTTCCTTTTATAATAAACCTTTATTTGAGTTACTAAAGGATCAGTGGAGATAATGCATCCAGAACTATGAATCATCCAGTGAGAAAAAAGAAAGGTTAACTAGAGCTGATGGATCCTCCTGTGGTAAAATCGCCTCCTTGGAGAATGTTTTCTCCTGATGAACAGACTGCTCTGAAGGAACAGTGTCTTTCCCCATCTCCAAAACAGATGCCTCTCAAAGCAGCTTTGTGACTGAGTGCTGTGGAGATCTTCTAGCGTGGGACAGTGATGAAGATCTGTTGGAACAAAGACACTCCAGAAGTTGCAAAGCAGCCAGTGGGGAAGGACATAGGGGCTGTTAATGGGTGGCCGCCTCAAGGGCTCTCCTTCATGGCTTCCAGGGTGGTCTTGCAGGCAGCTCCTTGCCTTGATTTTCCTCTTCTTGGTACTTGCAGTTCTCTTCTTCCCAGGAACTGATTGCTTGCCTGCATTCTCCACCATAATGTCATAGGGTGGCTGCTTCCTGGGGCACCCTCCTGTGGCAGGCCACAGTGTGACCAATGCCCCTTCCGGAGTCCCCAATAACTCCGCACAAGCTTTGTACATATAAATAGCCCTTTGCAGGGTTGATTTATTACAAAAGCCACACATTCATAATCCAGAATTCCCCAGCACAAACCAAGAAGTCTCAACAGTCCATTAACACACCAAAACCAACTCCAACATCTCTAGTATGGCTCTAGCTTCTCTCATCATGCCTGACTCCAACCCCTGGGGCTGGGGTGCTTCTCCATCCTGTTTCCTTCCCAGGTGCGGATCCAGCTCTTGCCCAGAGGCTTCAGTGGTCTCAGCCTCCTGTTGTTCCCCAGCCTTCAGCCTTCTCTGGCCCTTTGGTTGCAGCTCTCCAGCTCAGAGAGTCAGCAGGCATCTTGCTCTGGTGCCCTTAGCCTTTAGCCCTCTCCAGGCTTCTCTGGCCATAGCTTTCTGGCCTTGGGAAATTTGTAGGTGCCCTCCTTCTGTTTTCAGCAGTCTGATCTAGTTCCACTGTGCACTAGGAAACTCTTACTGTTCCCTCCTTCAGGATCATCACCTCCCTGAAGCTCTCCACCCAGCTCTGCTCTTCTTCTGAGCTTTCTATATTCTCAGAACTTTCTTTCTTTCTTTTCCTTTATGCTGCTTTTCCTGGTGAGGGCTGTGGCAGCAGCATGGAGAGTAGGGAAGACCTGACCTTCCTTTCTTCCGTAACAGGTTTCAGATCCTTCTGGGGGATTCCCAGATGTTCCCAGGCCAGCCAGGAGATATAATCCCTCCAGTGTGTACGGGGTCAGTCTCAGGGCCTCCTCGCAGTGGCACATGGCCGGTATAATTCCAAAGGAAGGCTACCAGGGGGAATCCTTATGAGGTGCCCAAACCACCTCAGCTGACTCCTCTCGATCTGGAGGAGTAGCGACTCTACTCCGAGGCTCTACTGAATAGCCGAGCCCCTCATTCCAATCTCAGGGCTCTGGACTCTATTTCCCTTTCTGGACTCTGGTTTCTGAACTTCCTTGCCTTTGGGCTGTCTGGTTTCATTTAAGGGGACAGGTATGCTGTCACAGAGGCTTATAGGAAATTGGTCATGGTGATCTGTCCCTGTTGTCATAAGATTTCTTTTGGAACCAAGGCACCCTTTCTATAGGCTATCTGGGTGACCTCTTAGAAAGTCTTGGTGAAGACAATGAGCTGCAAGGAGTCACATGTAGAGCCCTCAAATCTGCGGATATTCACTTTATATCCATGGACCATTTTGGGGGATCGCAGATGGATGCAGATCCAAATTTTATATCTAAAACCCTGCAAATCTGCGGATATCTGCTTTATGTCTGCAGATCATTTTTGTGGATTGCAGATCGAATTCAGATACAAATTTTGTATCGACACAGGGCTCTACTGCAAATGGTTAGTAGTCAGCAGAGGTCCAATAATCTTGACCTAAACAATCTTGACCCAACTGTGAAGAGGACATCATCTGTTCCAAAGTAGGTACCAAGGTCAGTACCAGAAAGGGCTCATGAGAAAGAGTGTTGGAGCAATGATTCAGCCCTGCTTGACACCAGTCTAAATGATGAATGGTTCAGTTTCCGAGCCATTGCACAGAATGGTGGCAGTCGTACCATTATAGAGTAGTCTAATGATAGAAATTAATTTCTGTGGGCAGCCAAGCTTACATAGATAGCACCTTCCATAGGGCATCATGATTGATAGAGTCAAAGGCCTTGGTTAGTCTGTAAATGCCATGACAATCCCCGGTATTGCTCTCTGCACTTCTCCTGAATCTGTTGTGCCATGAAAATCATGTCAGTTGTACCTCGAGATGGCCTAAAGCCATACTGTGATTCAGGGAGAAATTCCTCAGCAAGGGGAGCAGGCAGTTTTGTAGAATCCAGGCAAGGATCTTCCCTGCGATGGAGAGGAGGGCAATATCTCTGTAGTTCTCACATAAAGATTTGTCCTCTTTCTTGAATATTGTAATGATGTTGGCATTCTTAAGGTAAGGTGGAATTTCTTTGCAGGTCCAGATTTTGTCAAGGAGGTGGTGGAGTTTGTGCTGGAACATTGTTCCCCCAACTTTAAAATTCTCAGCTGGGATGTCGTCTGGGCCAGGTGCCGTGTGATTTTTTTTGTCTGGGTCATGTCGGACTTCCTCAGAAGATGGGGGATTAACAAAGTGTTCCATTGCTGAACATTGTGGAGTAAACTCGATGTGTCTTCAGAGATCATAGTTTTGCAGTCTAGTAGGCTATCAAAATACTCCTTCCAGCATTATTTAATGGTTGCATTGTCCTTAAGGATGGTGAAGCCATCCTGGGAATGTAATGGGGTTGGGCCTTTGGAACTTGTTTCTGATGTCGCGTAACATCCTTTGGACTTCAGCTTTGAGCAGGTGATAGGCTTCATGTTTTCGCTGACTAGAGGAGTCATTTTGACAGTTACAGAATGCATTTCTTGTCTGTTGAATTAATGGTAGGATTTCCTCATTGTTTTCATCAAACCAGTCTTAGTGCCAGTGAATAGAATATCTTATGGTTTCAGCACTTGCACTGTGAATGGTATTTTTAAATTGATTCCAGTATTCTTGAATGTCAATGATGTATCAGGCAAGTTAGAGAGTTTCTTAGACACATTTTGCTGGAAAGTCTTGCAACCGGCTTGGTCTTGAAGTGCTTTGACATTGTACCACTTTTGCTTAGTCTTTGGGTGTTTGTGGCGTAGTGGAGCGAGCTGCAGATACATGATTGATCTTACTAATCGATGGTCTAACTGTCTAACTGTGATCTGTATCACTCGTAGCTCATGTTATATGGACATTGGTATGATCTCAGGCTCTAACTATTACATAATCAAGGAGGTGCCAGTGTTTGGAATGAGGATGTTTCCAGGTGGTCTTAAATTTGTTGTTCTGCCTGAAGATGGTATTTGTGATCAGCAGATCATGCTCTGCACATTTGCTGATGTGGGAGCAAAGAAATAATCATAACATTTATTAATAGAATGCTTGGCCTGAAACTAGTCATGGAAGGCCTGGCCTGAAGTTGTAGCCTGAAACTGAAATAGAAGCCCCAGGCTAAACCCTTAACAGAATGCCTCAACTGAAATTAGGATAAAGATGTTAAAGTCCCACAAGAGGTCTCTGAACCACACCCGAGAGGCAAGTTCTCTGTTATAAGCCTTAAGCCTTATTGAAGTCTGTGAACAGACTTCACCTGTTTTGATAAGTACCAGTACTTGTCCTTTTGTCTTACCGGTCCCATAGAAACTCACTCCATACAATTAGCTTTTGAACAAGTATTGTGTCACCACCCATCTTTGGGAGTTGACCAGAGTCCCTGAAAACTCCAATGTATACTCAAGTGACTCATTGGGCGTCCCTGGGAGGGCGTCTGGTGTGCCCACTATGCATTGTGATTGTTTACCCTGTTAAGTATAAACTGTTAATCCAATTTCACTATGCGGTCAATATGTAACTGAACCTAAGTAACCCCTATATAAGCCTTTTGTTTTTGATAGACAGGTGAAGTTCCAGTGTCCAGCATCCAGACATGCTGCCTGGGCTTCCCTTTAGCTAAAGTATTTTGTATATGTGTGTGTGTCACAATTAAAGCTGCACTCGATCCAACTCTAAAGAATAGCAGAGTGATTTTTCCTCGACACTGAGGAGGAGAATACCATTGGGATTTACGTTTCCTACCCCTTTTTTGCCTATTAGGCTGCTCCAGAGTTGGGAGTCCTGTTCAACTCTGACATTGAAATCTCCTAGGATGATGAGTTTGTTTTCCTTCGGTGTTGCTGTGAGGACTGATGTGAAAGGCATCTAACCCCATCTTCTCTCCTAGCACATGCATCTTACAGAGCACCAAGCTCATTCAGAAGACTTGAATCTTGCCAAAATTAATTTAACCCCTATATTTGACAATAAGATTAGTGCAGTTGCTAGGCCAAGTCTATTGTTTCAGTGAGATTTTTCATTTTCACAGTTGTGCTATGCTTGTGATATTACATTGCAGATGTAGACTGTTATTACAAGATTCATGCAGCAAGTCACTGCATGTAACCACAGAAAGTAGACATTACATGCTGGTGCTGTTATAGCTTATTCTGAAATAGGGAACACATACAGAAGATGCTGTCATTGGCTTCAAAAAAAGCACACAAATACTGTGGTAGAACTTTAGGAACTGATCATTAAGTAGTTCATAGCAAACAACCAGATACAGGGTAGTATAGTTCGACAACAGGAACCATTAAAGTGGTCTGCAGCAACAAGTACACGCGTGTTTTGTCTTGTGTTGACAGAGACCATAACTGGAACAGCCAAGAAATTGTCACCCTTCTTACTGAGTAAAAGGTGCGTACACCCCGTAAGTACCTCAACAGATGACAAAAAGGCTCTGAAATCATCTAAGACGGGATGTAGTTGTAAAGTCCAGTTGCACATTATATACCAGAACAATTCCAGGAACAGCAGTTGGTTGTATAAAAAATTATCTTTTGATTCACAAAAGAGCGGTTCTTACATACTGCCTTTGCTAACATAGCTCAGTTCACATCTGTAATACTTGTAGATTATGTCTCATGAAATGTTTGAGTTCTGTAGTTGAGTTCACATTTGCAAGGTAACACAGGTGTAATCAGAAGCACTAATCAAAAGGTTTGACAGCACTGATTCCAGCATTTGTCCTGTGTCTGTCTCTCCCCTCATCAGTGCTTACTGTTCTGTGTGGCTGAGTAAGGGCTCTCTCCCAGCCAAGTGAGGGCTGCTCAAATTGTAACTGCAACAATGAGCGGCATGGAGGAGACTAGAGGGCTACTTGTCAAATGAGCAAATGGAGAGAAGCATGGAGATGGAGGAGTCTAGCTGAGACCAGGTAGATGGAATAAACTGCTCCATGTAAAAGCTGAAGTAACTTACTCTTTTCCTCCCTGCCCAGTGCTTAATTGTGCTAGGGCTTGCTGGGACTGAACCCCAGCACCTCTATGCTTGGCAATTCATAGTGCTGGCACCTCTGGGTTTGCTGCGTCAGTTATGAAAATAAACAAATTGCTTGAGCCCCGGCACCTCTTTCATTAAAATTAAGCACTGTCCGTGCCCCTTCCTCCCCCTGAGAGCAAGGTAACAGGAGAGGAACTGTGCAAAAAATGTAACTTGTCCTGGTCTGCTCATGGAGTGGTGCACCTACATGCCACCCCATATTCAAAGTTACAGACTGAACTGAACAACGGGAGCAAACTTTTTTTTTTCCTGGCTAGGATAGTCACTATCATCTTCACCTTGCATGAGAAAGCAGGACCATGGAAACACACTGCTTATTTAATATAGAAAGCAAAATGTTTAACTCAGTCTTGCAAAATTTTATTGCAAATAATTTTTTTGACAGATGAGTGAAAATATGGGTGAGCCAGTAAATATTGTACCTAGTCTGGTAGATATTCATGACTATTTTGGAAGGCTGGGTCAGCTGCAGAGTCATAAAACAAGACAAAATTTAGGAAAGAAACAATAAGACACACAGTAAACACATAGTTTGTATATTTGAATTGGAAAGAAACAAGCACTTAAAAAATGCAAAACAAAGTTAATAGAAACTCCCCCCCCAGTTAAAATACTTTCACTAGAAAGGACAATTTTTGTCTTGTACCTCTCATCAAAGTTGGCTGTAGGCCAAAATGGACTAAGAAAGACATGCAAAATACAAATAAGACCTGCATAAAAACTTGCTTTTAGTATCTCAAAATATGACAGCTGAAATGCTGATGATGCAATTCAAAATGCCAAAATTTACCAAAGTTCAGATTTTAACACTGTCTTGAAGAGCAAAAATCAGTTTCTCCTATAAAAAGTGCAGCTTGAGTACTGTGAATACACTATGAATTCCAAGAACCTTGGCTGCAGATATAACATATAAAAGGTCATTCTTTTCTCCTGTGAAATTTGTAACTTCCTCCCTCTATAAAACACCACCATTGAATCTGGTCAATTGCACCTGAGCCTGCAGTAGCAAATTATTGGGTTTATTCACTCTGGTTCCAAAATGCACTTTTCACCAATAGCTAGCAACCACTGAATGGTATCTGTCTTTTATTAACTTTTGTATACTTTGCCTGTACTAGGAAATGGCACTGTTTCAACAGTTGAGAGTCAGCAATCAGATTAGCTAAGGCAGTGCTGGCCAGGTTTTAGCTGTGGTCAATGCCAATTCAGCTAACTCAGTTATTAAAATAATGTTGGTACTGCTTTGAGCACAGGATTAGACTAGATGACCTTTGAGGTCCCTTCCAACCCTAATATTCTATGATTCTATTAATGTTATTTCCTAGTGTAGAAAAGAAAGTAGCCTCACAGCAAAGGAATAGGTGAATAAATCTGAAGTACTAACAGATTACACAGTTCAAAAGCATGATCAGGTTGCTAGGAGAAGAACAGCACCCAGACTCTGAGTAAAAAAACATAACATTGCCATATTGACCTTCCGTGTGAATTTCTACATCCATAGAGGATACTTGGAGTTAAGCTATGAACTTTATTATAAATTATTCTGTATTTTTTTAATAAATCACTTTAGAATGATATTTGGAACTTCACTTCCTTCCCTTCTCTCTCCAATAATTATGTCAATGAAGCACAAACAATTCTAATTTGTTTTATCAGTTACTCAGTCATTAATCATTAGAATTAAATACCTTTCAGTGATTTTGATATCACTTAAAATAATGCTGATGAAATTAAAGAGACAAAAAAAAATATGGACATTATACCAGAAGTAAATCAAGCTCTATATGAGAGAGCCTGGCTCTGAGAAGTAACACTCGTAATTGGACTCTACAAACTACACTGAGTGAAGGCATTTTGTTATCACATTCCATTAAAGAAAAAGCAAACATTTTCATTTACCAAACCATGTTTATAGCAGAGACATTAATTGCACTGATCTTATGCATATAGGAGTATCTATTTGTACATCTGCAGTGACCAGACAGTTTGACTTTGCATTGGGTTTTTTGTCATCCTCAGAAATTGAAAGGGGTCTGAAAGCTAGAAATCAGCTGCTGATATAATTCTATCAAAGTCAATGGAATTATGCCAGCAAAGGCTCATAATTCTAGATTAAGTTAAGACTTGATCCTTCGGCATGTGTGATAGCACCCACAAAGGGACATGGGCACTGCAATATTTTGCACCACAGCACCTAACTTTTAGGTACCTAGAAAATCACAGGAACAACATGGCAGTCCACAAAGCTGAGTTAGGCACCTTAGAGTCATTTTTTCTCGCCCAAATGACTGTTTCACTGTGGATAAATACTTAAACTGTCAGGGTATGTCTACACTGGAATAAAAGACCCACAACTGGCCCGGTCAGCTGACTCAGGCTCATGGGGCTCAGGATGTGGGGCTAAAAATTGCCATATAGATGTTTGAGCTTAGGATGGAGCCAAGGCTCTAGGTCCCTTCCTCCTTGCGGAGTCGCAGAGCCTGGACATCTACACTGCAGTTAAACAGCACCATAGCCTGAGCCCCATGAGTCCAAGTCAGCTGACATGGGTCATTTGCAGGTGTTTAGTTGCAGTGTAGACATACCCTCATTAGATGCTAGAGAGAGACTCTCTGGTCTATGGGTTAGGGCAACCCACCTGGGCAGAGGGAGACAATGGATGCAGTCCCCCTACTTCAATCACTCTTTCATTATTTATCCACAGTGGAACAGCTTCAACAGGAGAGACTGAGGGACCCCCCATCAGAACATCCCATAACTTAGTGGTTAGTTAGCACACTCTCCTGGGGGGGAGACCTCTGTTCAAATCCTTCCTCCCCTTGTTGTAGAGAGGGGAACTGAACCTGCAATTTCTAGATTGCAGTAGTGCTGAGCACAGGGACTCAGGTGCCTAACTCTAGCGTTTAGGCACCTAAATTGCTTTGTGGATTTCACTGTTGGCTCCTCCTAAGAGGTGCTATGTGCTCTTGACTCCCATTTGAAGTTACTCAGCACCTTGTAGGATGGGACCATTAGTAATTAGGCATGATTACTCCCGTGCTGAGCCTCAGGCTATGTTGTATGAGATTGGACTGTAGTCCCTTTATATAATAAATGTTGCATTGTAAAATATAACAGTCCCATAAAAAGCTCATTGCACATATTAACCTGAAAACAAACAAATGTTTTATTCTATCAGTAGTTTAAAAATATTCAATTGTCTGTTTAATACATTGAAACACCAGATTTGAGAGTTAATTTCTTTTAACTCAGGTACACATTTCTAGTCTTAGATTAGTGCAGCTATTTTTCTTCAAGAACTGTTACTTTGGAAATTAGCAGAAAGGTGATTTATAGGTTAAAAATCAATCACAGTGGCAAATTTAATATCTAATGAAATCTTTTTATTCGCATCTAAGAATTGTTAGTGATTGAGAAATATGAATAAATGTACCTGTGTGCTTTGTAACAGTTAGTTTTGTTTGCTATTTCAAGGTCAGGAATGCACTGTTTCTGAATATCTTTCAGAATTATAAGCGGCTCTTAACCTGACTGGCAAACTTGAAGAACACCAGTCTTTGAGATGACCTGTCTACATCGTGTGTGCAGTGCCAAACACGTACAATGTAGGGTTTAGGTGGTGCTTGTGCAGGACCCACTGCACTGAGGTGTATTTCACCAACATTACAAAGAAGGTATTTTTAATTTTGTGGTACTGCATGATTTATAATTATGATACAATGTGGTATTTAAGAATAGGAACAAAAATGTGTCAACGAAGCATAACAACAGAAGTGGCTGCACTCTTATTTCCCTATGTCACAGGATGACTTTGCTACGCCTGCGTCACGCCTATTCATGCTCCAAGTTCTGGCCCTTTAAGGATAGGCATTCTGGGATGTATAGTTCTCAGGGAGAATCATATGACTGCAAGGTAAAGCAGCTTGCTGGAGAAGGGGCAGGGCAGGACTATAGGAGCATTCCTTCTCTTCTGGGAGGTGGAGCAGAGGGTGATAAGCTGATTGATGCTCTGTAGAGTCAGGTCCAAAATAAGGGATGAATGTATCCCTGCTGAGAAGGAGTCAGGAACAGACTCCTGCAACAGTCTCAGCCCAGGCCTGCTGGGGACACGGCTTAGAGGAAAAGGTGCTTGGATTTGTGAAGTAAGACAGTTTGGTGCTTGATTGTGCATAGGCACTTTATAATATAGGGTCCTAGACCAGCACTTGGAGCAGGGGGATGGCTTGTGTTTCCCTTGTGGTGCCAGCTAGTGGCAGTGGAAAACCACTCCAACTAAGGGGAATGTCGTAAAGGTGGCACAGACCCCAGAGGGTGAAGAACTTGCTTTGGGCATTTCTTTAATGTGTCTTATTTTGGACTTTGTTTATGTTGTAAGGGCCAAATCACCTCAATGAGCTGCCCTGCCCCTTGAGGAAAACTGAGTCTGTGAAGAAAGGAAACTGAGGCAGGGCTGCAACCTGATGCTGGGATGAGGTAACCTGTGCAGTCACACCATATTTTGCTCACAAATACTTTCAAATAAAACACTCATTTCTCTATGAGCTGTTAAATTGTTTTTGTGCTTTATTTTGGCCTCCTCCAAGCTTCAAGAGTAAATTGTTTACAACTAAATCAGTTTTCAATGTTGCTTAGCTTCATATGTCACACAATAAAAGATCTGAGAGATGTTTTATATTCAGGGAAGTTTCTCAGCATGTAACATTGTCAAGTATAAGTTTCTGTTTATCCTTTGTGTGTGTTGTTATCATTCATAGGTGTGTTATATAAAACAAAAAACACAAAAAACTATATTAAAAGAATGTTAAGGTTTCAAAGCCAAACAACTAAAAATTTAGGAAATGTCAGAATTAAGGTTATCTGTGGAATCTTAATTGGCCCCCTAGTGCATTATGACACAGTCTTTAATTACATGATCACATACTAATTTTTTGATGGGACCCTACCTTAATCACTCCACAAGATGGATGGTGCACATTCAATATTATATTTTATCCTCATTGTTCATTGTGTGACCCTACAGCTTATTTACTGCACACCATTCACACCCTGCTCTGAGTACAGAATTATAAATTTCTTCATGGGCTTTTCCATAGTGTTCATCCTATTGTATCTGAGTTCCTCATAAACATTAATTTATTTACATTACCCTTGTGAGATGAGAGGATAGCATTATCACCATTTTACAGATGAGAAACTGAAGCACACAGAGATTAAAGTCTAAAGTTTCTACTAATTTTGCGTGCCCAATTTGAGACACCTAAGGTCTGTTTTTTTTCAGAGCACTTAGCATTATATAGCACTTTATATATTCAAAGGACAGCTCCCATTTACTTTAGTTGCAGCTCTGAGTGCTAAACATTTTTGTAAATCACACCCCTGGGTCTCAAGTCAGGAAACACATAGTTAGCGGCCACCTGTGAATTTGTGTTTTAAGTGACTTCCTAACATTGGACAAAGGAACTCTGTGGCAGAGGCAGACGTAGAATTCAATTCTCCAAGGCAGCATTCAACTTTCTTAACCTTGAGACCATTTTTCTTTTCTAGCCGTTCCCTGTGTCATTCATTACACACCTTTCAGCTGCTGTTACAAATGAAGCAGGGATCCTACAGACAACAATCTCCTTCACTTCTCAACCCTGATTCATCTCTAGAAAAGGTCCATCTTGTGCAGTGCATGAGGCAAGGTCCGATAGAAAAAATAGTAGCTGATCATGTAATTAAAAGCATGAAAAATTTCAGCCCTAACAATTAGTTTGGCAAACTTATAAGCAACTGAAAACAATATCTTATAACAGGAAGTGTTGGGTTGTAAGTAAGGTCTGAATGAACTCTGCCCTGACATCTAGTGATGAACTAGATTTTATTTGCACCGGGGTAGCTAAACTTACTGACCCCTCTTCCCCCCACCGAGAACCCTTTTCCCACTGGGTAGAATCCTCTAGCCCCACCACCTGGCCACGGGGCAAAAGCTCCGAGCTCCACACCCCAGTCTGGTAAGCAGAGAATGAGGAAGGCATAGGGGGCATAATTGTGAAAGAGCCACATGTGGCTCACGAGCCACAGTTTGGCTACCCCAGGCATAGACATACCTACTCTGCCTTGAGGATCAGCAAACAGATGTGTGTTGCTACAGTGATCAGTTTTGGGTGTTTTGGATTAAAATTCACGTTGTTGGATGCCAGGCCCGCCAATAGCAATACTGGGCCCCAGGGCAGAACAGTCAATGACCCTCCTAGAAAAGGACGGCTGAGGTTTATGATCATGGGCAGCGGGTGAAGCTTCCCCTTGGGGAGGCTATCGCCTCACCCCGTCTTTTCCACCTGTGGCCCTGCCCACACTCCACTCCTACTCTGCCCCAGGCCTCACCCCCCCCAGGCTCTGCCTCCTACCCCACTTGGCTCTGCCGCTCACTGCGTCCCTCCTTCCCTCCCTGCTTGGCCCCCCTCCACACTTCCATTTTCCATGAGGCTGCAAGCGATTGCAGGGGGGCTGGACAGAGAGGGCAGGAGGGACGTGGCAAGCAGCAGCAGGGGGTGAGCTAGGCAGGAGAGGAGGGACATACATGGCGAATGATGGCAGGGGGCTGAGCAGGGAGAAGGAACAGTGATGTGGAGGCCGAGTAGGGGTGGGGATGTGTAGAAGGGGGGGGGGGGCTGAGTGGGGCAGGGGGGAAGGAGGGATGTAGTGAGCAAAGAGGCTGAGGGGGTGGAAGTGGGGGCAAGCAACGCAGTGGCAAGTGGGCTGAGTGGGGAAGGGGCGGGGCCTGGGCTGGAATGTGGACAGAGTGTAGGCAGGGCTATGGGTGGAAGTGGTGGAATGGAGAGCTAGCTTCCCTGAGGGGAAGCTTCATCCGTCACCCATGGTATCTATCCCATCAGCCCGGGCCCTTTTAAATTGCTGGGCCCCTGGGCAATTGTCTCCTTTGCTGCCCCCTGTCGATGAGCCTGTTGAATGCAGGTTTAATGAAATATTGTTATCCTCATTGCATGAGGAAAGGGCAGCAGGACTGTATTTAGCCTGCCCTGACTGAGGGAGTCACCCTATTTGTAACCTTACTTGCTAAGCAAGGGGTAGTGAGGCCAAACCCCAGTAAGTGTTGGGGGGTGGGGGGGATGGGCCAGATGTTCCTACTGGTGACCTGGACCTATTTGAAGGGGCCTAGAAGCCATTTGACTCTCCCCCTCCGATATTTAAAGCAAACTAGACTCATTTGAGAGGTCTGGTTCTTACTCAGTGATTGCTAGAGCCAGAGACCGGGTCTGGAGAGAGTGTTGTGGTGAAAAGACAATGGAGGAGAGGCAGCCGCAGAGAGGGTCCCCATTACCCGGGAAATCACGAGCTGAAATCACTCAGAACTGGGCTAAGTGGTGGAACTCAGAACACAGCATTGCAATGAGAGGTGGCAGGGATGGTGGCAGCTGTGGGCAGTGGCAGTGATGAGAGTAATGGCAGTGACAAACAGCTGCAGAGACTGCTAAGCAGAGACACAGGCATCAGCCAACCACCCTCTCCCCACACGGGTAGGAGGCAAACCCACCCAGATGCACCCCTGGACTCTGGAGAGGTTGCTGACCTTGGACAACAAATTGTGAGTGGGGTTCACCGAAGGGAAAAGGAGAAAGGTATGTTAAAAAGACACTGATCCCTTGGACTTCCCCACTACAAGGTGAAGAAAGGGACACTGCCCAAGATACTGTGGGGCCAGTGTTTTGCTTATTGGTTGTGTACTTTCAAGTGTTTTCCCCAAATTAATACTGTGGTTTCTCCTTTTATTAAAAGTTTTCTTTTGTTAGACACAGACTCAATGCTTGTGAGTGAGAAAGTAGTGCATCTTAGAGGTGCCCAGGGGTGGTGTTTAGTTTTCCCAGATTACTGGGTGGGGTCTCAAGCTGGCTCTGTTTTGTATTGTGAAGAGGAACTCTTAGATGCTGAACTCAGCCCTTCTTGCTTCCTACACCACCTAGCAGATGGATTACAAGTACAAACAGCACTACCAGCTCAGTCTGTAATATGGATGGTAAAAACATACTACTAAAAACTTAAGATATATGCCAGTATATTATGATAAAATTACCAATAGTAATAGATACTTTTCCTTCAGTACACATGATA
This sequence comes from Emydura macquarii macquarii, assembly GCF_026122565.2. Lineage (NCBI taxonomy): Eukaryota > Metazoa > Chordata > Testudines > Chelidae > Emydura > Emydura macquarii. Next base: position 10,628,864 of record NW_027132773.1, read on the forward strand.
ATGAAGTCTCTCAGCTAATTTATTTCTCTGTTGAATCAGTGAAAATAAATCCAAGTAAGAAGTTATTTGCTTATGTGTAAGTGATATAGTGATAACCTCTACTTCGGTCGTTTTATTTTACAATCAGTATCAGACATTGCAGATTTAAGATACTTACTGTAGATTTCTGCTCAGCTTTTATTAAATAGATCTGAGGTGAGCAAGATACAATACACAAAATTATATTATCAATCTTGTTCTTTAACTAATATTCAGTATGCACTAGTTATAATAAATCATTTATAGGTGGGTATCAGATGCGATAATGCACAGTATAAATGTCATTTCCTTGGCTTAGCTCAATGAAATCCCAAGGGTGCGGTATCAGAACTTACATTATATGCTTTTAATTTTAGAACATGCAGAAAAGAGGTCCCAGTTCTTCAAGATGTTGAGTCCTTTCCTGTATGTGTACACTGGCATCTAGAAGTGAGCTGCCCAGCCCTGCTAGACAGACGCCTGATAGCAGGGCTCGAGCTAGCACACTAAAAATAGCAGCATAAACATTGTGGCTCTGCTGGAGACTTGGGCTAGCCACCTAAACTCAGGCCCAGGAGGCTGGGTGGGCTTAAGAGCCTAAGCAGCAACGTTCACATTGCTATTTTTAAGCATACTAGCTGAAGCCCCATTATTGCAAGTTTGTCTACCTGGGCTGGGAGGCTTGCTCCCAAGTGTAGTGTAGACATATCCTTTGATTCCAATTGAAGCCAGAGGCTTGCAGAATCAGATCGAGAATTATTTAACAGCATGCAGTACATCATTGTATTTTTACATCTTTGGAAACTTTCAGTCATTTTGTTAATTTATTTCCCAGTCAGACTCCACTTGCAGCCTGCTGCTAGGAAGCCTGCTAATAGAAGTTCAAAACTACAGGATCGAGGATATTATATAGTGGGGTATTATCAGAATAGTTTGTGTGTAGATAGCACATTTCATTTGACTTGCGAGGGCTGACCTAGTGATTTTGCTTGTGTTCATGAGGTTAACCCACTACATTGATTCAAATGGAATGGTCACTGTGATCAGTGTTCTTTTCACTTGTATGTGTCATATTATAACAGAATAAAAGAAATCGATTCCTCATGGTGGCACAGAATCTATTGGACATGAAGAAGCTACAAAAACCAACATCCTGAAACCACATTTTATCAGTTTGTAACCAAATGAAGAATTAGATCACAACAAGATTTTCTTAGTAAGATACCAGAACAGTAACTAGAATATTAAACAGAAGATTTGTTTTTTTAGTTAGGTGTTTTCCCCTTATTTCAGTATCCTTTATCTTTAAAAATTCAAACAGCTTTTGTAGCCCAAAGGAACAACTTTTTGAATAGCTGTTTTCCATACTGTTCCATTGCAAGATCACATCCACCCTCAACAGAAGAAGATTACCTTGAATTTATAATGTAATATTGTTTCTCTGAGTCATTGTAATGAATCCACATTAGCTTATTATCACTTTCACTCAGCACCAGCACATTATCCAAATGGTGTTAGGTAGCTTGCATATCTGAATGTTGAAAGCTTATAAATGTTAGCTGCTGCTCTGATTTAGAACTTGAAGGGACAAAATGGTCTTTATAATGAGCATTTGTTTATTAAAAAAGTGATAAAATCGTAGGCAAAGTGTTAAAACAAGATTAGGACAGCTGAAGTGCAGTGAAAAGTTGTAAATAAAAACTATCTTAAGTTTTGCTAGAGTGCCTATTACTATACTGTCTGATCTGTGGGCAGATTCTAATAGCCAATACTAATATCACATCCATTCCACTAGAACAGAAATAAAAGGGCTTGATGTTTGAATTAATATCTGGAGCCACAGCTCAGGTGCCCACCAGTAGCCCACCATTCAGTCGGTCTCACTCACTTAATTTAAATCTTTATGGCCTAAACTCACATCTCCGTAGACTATGTTCTACTTTTTTAGTTTATATTGTAACTGTCAATGCCTAACTCTTGTTTTTTGTTACCTCAGGCAAAATGAAAAAGCACATGCCCTCACAGTCTATAGCTATTAACGCAATTTCAGACACTAAACGTTTTTCTTCCCTTGATAATCATCTGATTTCTCTTCTTGATGGAGCCAGCCCTGCTTCCATGGTAGTCACACCTTTTGCTGCTGAACGTAATTGCAATCTACATTTAAGGCCTCTTGTCATTGTAACAATTCATACATCAAGAACTACATTTGTGGCTTTCCGTAAAATATTATGCAGCCACAAACCCTATATATTGTAGTATATAAAAAAAGTTGGTTATCTCAGCATACGATTGGAAAATTCTTCCCAGCTTGCACACAAGACATGGTAGATAAAAATCAATATTTTTTTTAAATTAAGAACACTGGATTTTTTTATTTAAATACATTTTTCTTTTAAAAATAATTTCAATTATTTATCATTTGAATTTTAATCTGCTAAACCCTAAATTTACTATTATCCATTAAAGTCATTTAAATAAATAAAAATAATATGCTGTGTCAATGAGCCCCTTCAAATTTTAATGAGTTAAAAGGTGCTGCTTTTTTAATTATATACAGAATCAGGGAGAAAACATCTAACTGTTGAAATCAACTCAAGCTTTATAAATATGCCACAATGTCAAGCATTGCATTAAATATCTATATATTTTGGTCTTTACAATGGCACAAATGCTGGTATGTACAGTTTTCCAAATGTAAGTATTTTCAGTTTGTGTTATGCAGAAAAGCTTGCACCATAATTACTTCTTGTTTCAGTTTCTCTAGTAGATGCAGAAAGAATATTTTCTTCATTTGGGTTAGATCATTAAAAGGTGAGAAATCAGTTGGGAGTTTAAAAAGCAGGAAAGCTTTGTTTTCGTTTTCCAGTCAATGAATAAAAACCAGATAGTAAAGGATGAAATCTACTAATTCTAAAAACTTGAAGGACATGGAGCCCGATTTTCAAAGATAGTTAGGTGCCTAAAGATGCAGCTAAGTGCCTTATGTGATTATCAGGTGTGTCTAATCAGGTTAGGCCCCTAACTCCCATTGAAATCAATGGGAGTTAGAAATCTAACCTCCTTAGGTGCTACTGAAAATTCCTACTACGGATCTCTTTAGGCACCTAAATTCCTTTGAAAATATGGCCCATGGTAACCAGAAACAATCTGTCAATTGACTAACTACAGCTAAGAACAGCCATATCGGGTCAGACTAGTCATCCATCTAGCTCAATATCCAGGCTCTGACAGTGGCCAGTACCAGGGTTTCAGGATGAGTCTACAGAACAGGGCAATTTTGAGAGATCTACCCATGTCTTCGCCTCCTGGCTTCTGGCAGTCAGAGGTTTAGGGTCACCACAAGCATGAGGTTACATCTCTGACCATCTTGGCTAATATCCATTGCTGGATCTATCCTCCATGGATTTATCTAGTTCTTTTTTGAACCCAGTTATACTTTTGGTCATCATAACATCCCATGGCAATGAGTTCCACAAGTTAATTGTGCATTGGGTAAAAATGTATTTCCTCTTGTATGTATTAAACCTGCTGCCTAATAATTTCATTGGATGACCCCTGTTTTTTATATTGTGGGAAAGGGTAAATAACACTTCCCTATGCACTTTTTCTACACCATTTATGATTTTCTAGACCTCTATTATATTCTCCATTAATTTACTGTTTTCTAAAATCAATATCCCTAGTCCTTTTTAATCTCTCCTCACATGGACACAGTTCCATACCCTTGCTCATCTCTGTTGCCCTTCCCTGAACCTTTCCAGTTTCACTATATCCTTTTTGAGATGGGATCACCAGACCTTGATGCAGGTTGCAAAGTGTGGGTGCACCATGGATTTATATAATGGCATTCTGATATTTTCTGTCTTATTTTCTATCCCTTCTCTAATAGTTTCTAACATTCTGTTAGCTTTTTTGACTGTCACAGCACACTGAGCTGAAGTTGTCAAAGAACTATATATGATGATCTCTTTTTTGAGTGGTAACAGCTAATTTAGAATCCATCACGATATGTGTAGCTGGGATTATTTTTTCCATTGTGCATTACTTTGCAGTTGTCAATATTGAATTTCATCTGTCATTCTGTTGCCCAGTCACCCAATTTTGTGAGATCCCCATTACAGCTAATACTTCCTTTATTTAATAAATCAATTTTAAATACATAACATTTTGATAAACTTATTTTTCTTATGTATTCAGCACATTTAAGATTCTTTTTATTTAGTTAAATAAAACTATTTTAAAATGCTTTAAAAAATTTAAAATTTCTATCCAAATGCAGCTTGATACACATCCCAAGCATAAAAGAGCATCTAGTAAATAAGAAAAGGCTTTATTCACCATTTCTTAACCTAATAAAAAAGTAATAATTAAGGATCTGAATAAATGTATGTTAAGCTATATAATTACCTAAATAGATGTGTATAGTAGATATAGTGTATCCTCCTGGTTAGCAAAACAAAGTACCAAATTTAGTATGAAGGCTATATTTTGTTCAAATCAACAAGTTTTAATGGTTGTACCAACCAATGAGCATGAACCTTTCGTTAGGTAAATAACAAAAAAGTGCAAATGCAACACAAGAGTCAAATCATTACCTTAAATCAGGGTTTCCTATTTGCTGATTTAAATCATGATTAAAATTAAATAAATCTACCATGACCCAAAAGAAATATTTTTAACAAATGTTTTAGACAATTTTATCATTATAAACCTGCAAGGTGTCCTGAGTTTAGGAAAAGAAAAAGGGCTTTGGAAATGGCTTCAGTCATGCTAGGAAATATCCTACAGCAACACTTTTAGAAGGTGTCATCAGTTTTGTATGCCAGCTTGAGATACTCTGTGCTGGTTTATTTCAGAAGTGATGAAGGCCCACAGCTCCCATTTGAGTGGGCCTGGCTGTGGGTGCTCAGCACTTCTGAAAATCAGGATTTGTCTGTTTGGTGATTTAGTCCAGGGCAAGCCAGGATGTGAATCCACAGTGTGCACGAGGCTGGTGCACGAAGTGGCCTTGTTGACCCTGCTGCTGTGCACTAGAAGTTCCATAGTGCGGTTTGATCTACTGGAATAGTAATAACTGTTTAAAATGTTTTGCAATATAAAATAATTTTGAACGTGGATATTATGTCACTAGCTTTTGTTGTATTTTTAGTGTTGTATGTAACTACTTGTGAAATAGTTCTGGAATGCTGAAGAAGAAGATTCTCGGGTTCTCTTCCTGGCTCTAAGAACAAAGTAGAGTCTCATAGCTAGACATAGCATAGCCAAGAGTAATGATACCCGTTTGGGTCATTTTCAGGTACTGAATGTAGGACCTCAGGATCTAAAAGTACGAGTCTTCATCACTTGATCTTAAGGACCAGGTTCAATAGCATGGAGGGGAGGCAGGAGCAGAAGGGGACAAAGACACATATTGTGTTAGTATGGGTACATAAGCACATAATTTGGCATATATCTTCTTAAGGGTGTGTGGCAAAGTGAATGAGAGTTGGGTCTGTTTATCTTGGGCCTTATCTACACTAGAGAGTTTTGTTGACACAAGTTACAGTGATGACCAAAAAGTGCTGGAATTACAATGCTTGTGCCCCTCCACACAACACTCATTGTTCCATTGAAGTGCATCCATGGTTGCTGCTTTAGCATGACAGTGAGAGCAGTGCTATCCACAATGCTGGATTACAAACAGTGCACCGCTGCTTTTGGATGCATGAGACAAGTGCTGTGTGGTGGGATCACATCGTTCTGCAGGTCTGGGATGATGAGCAGTGGCTGCAGAACTCTCGAATGCGCAAAGCCACCTTCATGGAACTCTGTGTGGAACTCAACCCTGCCCTGTGATACAAGGACACCAGAATAAGAGATGCCCTCTCGGCGTGGCGATCGCTGTGTGGAAGCTGGCAACTCCAGACTGCTATCGGTCAGTTGCTAATCAGTTTGGAATTGGGAAGTCCACCATTGGAGCTGTGTTAGTGCAAATGTGCAGGGCCATTAATCACATTTTGCTATGAAGGACTGTGAGTCTTGAAAACGTGCATGAAATAGTGGATGGCTTTGCAGCGATGGGATTCCCTAACTGTGGCGGGGCGATAGAAGGCACGCATATCCCAGTTTTGGCCCCAGACCATCTTGCCACAGAGTACATCAATAGAAAGGTGTATTTTGCTATGGTACTGCATGTGCTTGTGGATCACCATGGGCCTTTCACTGACATCAACGCGGGTTTTTCAAGGAAGGTGTATGACGCACGTATTTTCAGGAACACTGGCCTGTACAGAAAGCTGCAAGAAGGGACTTTCTTTCCAGACCAAAAGATTCAAATGGGGGATGTTGAAATGTCCACAGTGATCCTGGGAGACCCAGCCTACACCTTACTGCCAGGGCTCATGAAGCCTTATACAGGCAACCTGGATAGGAGCAAGGAGTGCTTCAGTAACAGGTTGAGCAGGTGCTGAATGACCATTGAATGTGCGCTTGGCAAATTAAAAGCTTACTGCCTTTATGGAAGGTTAGACCTAAATGGTCCAAGTACCAAGCTGGCTGGGTGGGCCCAGTCAGTGCTGGAGCACCCCAGAATCAGTGCCAGAGGTAGACTGAGCACACCCGGAGCCCGTGCCCCAGCACTGCCCCAGAAATCTACCCTAGCCCCAGACTGGCTGGCCCATGCCCCAGCGCGCCCAAGCACCAGCCCATCCTCCTTCCCCACTGCCAGAGTGCCACCAGCCAGCCAGCACCAGCATCGACCCAACTGGCCCCGGGTTGGCCAGTCCACCCCAGCCCCTGGAGCACCCCCAGCCACACACCTGAGCCCTGGCCCCCACAATGCTGACATGGCCTAGCCGGCCCTGCGCCCCTGCGGAGCTGACATGGTCTGGCTAGCCGGCTGGCCCTGAACCCAGGACCCCACAGTGTCAACACAGCCCAGCCGGCCCCGGCCTCTGCCCCGGGCCCCTGTAGTGCCGACATAGCCCGGCTGGCCCCAGCCTTGGGCCCCCGCAGCGCTGACACAGCCCCGTCCCTGGGCTCCAGCAGCACAATGCTGACATGGCCCCGATGGCCACAGGTCTGCGCCGCACCCCAGCCCACCCTGCCTCCTGGCTGGGTGGTGTCTGGACCGCCCCCACTGCTGGCCACCTGCATCCTGGCTCCTGCCCACCTCCTTCAGCAGACAGGGCCTCCACTATCATGTGAGCGGGATGCAGCAGGAGGGGGCGGAGCCACACTTGGCTGTCAGGGAAGGCTAAGCCTTCCCTGGCCTTACGCACCTGGTGCTTATGCTGAGATGGGCTGGGAATTTGGTAGGAATGTATGGGTGGAGTTTGGAGAGGGCATGAAAAGCAATTCTGTATTGGCTGCAAGTGGGGTGAGCATATATGAATTCAGTCTGCAGAGTTATGAGAGACTTTAGCAACTCTAGTTGCTCCTCCATGACTTTTTTCATGTACTTGTCACCAGCTATCACTCGCTCCTGGTTTTCCCTGCTCTTCTGCCTATCAATTTTCTTTGATTTTTGAACACAGCTACTTTTGTGCATTTCTATCTCTTCAACCAGCTGTATAATGCAACAAAGCAAAGGACAGCTGTGCCTCATGTAACTGAGCAGCATCAGCTCAAAAAAAATCACTTACCCGAGCTCCCCTCTCCTACATCCTGCACGCCAGAGCTGGAGGGCTGGGACTGACTCGAGCTCTCCGGGGTAGAGAAGAGGTCCTGGCTCCACATGTCAGGAAACGATCCAGTCCCCTGCTCCGCATCATCTTTCAGCTCAACTTCTGCATCCACGATTTCTTCATCAGGGTCGAGTCCAGTTTTCACTGCCTCCAGGCCCGCAGAGGTATCCGAGGGTCTCTTGGTGGTGGAGGTGGGGTCGCCGCTGAGGATGGCTTCCAGCTTCTTATAAAAGCAGCAGGTCTTTGGCTCTGCACCAGAGTGACGGTTTGACTCCCTAGCTTTTTGGTATCCCTGCTACAGCTCCTTGATTTTCGCACGGCACTGCAGCATGTCCAGTTCATAGCCTTTCTCTGCCATTAAATGAGAAATTTGACCATACGTATCAAAGTTCCTTCTGCTGGAGTGGAGCTGGGATTGCACAACCTCTTTTCCCCAAATGCTGATCAGATCCAGGAGCTCCGTGGGCGCAAAGTGGGAGAGCATTTGATGCATCGAGCTGCTATGGTCAGCTGGGAAGATGTGGTGAGAGCTCTTCACACCGACCAAACAGGAAGTGAAATTAAAAAAATTCCCAAGACTTTAAAGGGGGGAGGGGCGGATGGCTGCATGGCAGCCGAGTTCAAACTGATGGCCAGAGCAGTCAGGTTGGGAATTGTGGGACACTTCCTGGAGGCCATTGACAGTGACATAACCAAGTGTGGTGTCTATACTGATGTTTTGTCATTAAAAGTTTGGCGCAAAAAGCTCTATGCCTCTCATCAGGGTGGTTTTATTTTGTCACATAATCAGGGGAGTTGGGTCGCCAGTGTGGGGAATCGCAGTGTGTACACCACCATTGTTTTGGGACAGAAAGCTGACTTTGGTTGACAAAAGTCTCTAGAGTAGACCAGGCCTCAGAGATGGGGGTTCTATTTGTAGCTCTGCCTAAAATGTATTGCACATTCACCTGTATTTCTTATTTGTAAACACGTGATGGATTGTTGCCTCTCCTAAGTGGGGATATAAACCCTTGGTTAATAATAAAAGTTGTTTAGTATGCAGAAATATTAATTACAAGCAGTAACTGAACTGGCACGAGCGCTGATGGATTCTGGCTTTACAGTTTAACATATTTTCCCCTGGACTACTGGATATCTCGTAGATGAGTCTGACATTTTACCAGTTCCCTAGGAATGCATGACAGACCTATCAAATATGAGACATGTGACGCTAGGCAGGTCTGCAATCCACTGGCTTGCTTAGGGATCTGCAGAGTTTGGAATTCTCTGTTGAAGGCGGTTCATTTCCCTCTGCACTGAGGTGATGAAGGGCTGAGGGAACAGCAAAAAAAAATCTCTTGCATTATTAGGGTAAGTTGTTTTTCACTCTCTGTGGAAGAGAAAGGTCTGGGTCCACCAAAAGAAGATCCAAAGTCTCATGATCTAGTATTTATGATTACAACACTAATGACCACACTGTGTTACTAAAGTGCCCCATTATTAGTGGTATTGGTTGCTACTGATCCCATTTTATCCCCCTCACTAAAAGTGACTTGTTACAGTCAAAGGCAAGAACTTACTCAAAGAGAAAAAGAAATGACCTGCTAATTCTTAGACTGAACTAACGGCAGGTCATGCAGCAATTCAAACCCTCTGTGTGGTTAGTGCAGTGAGATACTGCACTAGTGTCACTAGTGGTCTCTTCCATGGGTTTTAGCAGCTCCATTCATTTGGGGTTTCCTCTCTTGCTTTTTTCCCCACTTCCCTGGCACTGTCCTTTTCTCGCAGTGAACCTGTTAACTTTCTCTCACTGCCTGCTTCCCCCTTCTCTTCTCTTCTACTCACAGGAATCCTACTGCTGCTGTCTGTGTATTCTCTGCAGATCTCTCCTCTCTAGTCTTAAGATCACTGAAGTCAGCAGGAAGTCTCCCATTGACATTAGTGGGCTTTAGATTGGGTCCTAAATGACCAAATCCAACTTTCATGGAACCTTCTGATTCTAACACTTTATTCCATACCCTTTTTCAAAGAGATAGCACAGAAAGAGTCTACCAACTGTTTAAATACCAGAAGAGAGGAAAATAATCATTCCCTGTGCTCCGTCACAAACTGATCAGTTAGTGTCCCTCGCTGAGACCAAAATGAAAACTGGCTTTCCTTCTGCTTCCCTCCCCGCTTCCAGTTAATACTGCTATATGTCACAAGGAAGATGATTTGCCTGTGTGACTTTGTTCAGTCTGTTTTGCCCATAATCTACTTTGGGAAGAGCGTGCCTGACTTTCTGTGGCTTATACAAGGATAACGAGTCATTAGGCCATTTTTCACTTGTCAGCTTCAAGAGGGTGATGCTAGTCAGCAAATATACCTGGGATCTTCTTTTCAATAATTTATTCTTAATTGGCATCTTTCTTTAGGACACAGAAAGGAAAAAGTAATACAAGTAAAATTCACAGACACTATTTGTACAAATACTCTCTCTCCTCATTGCTAGTAAGGAACAATTTCAAAATCATTATCCTATAAGACACTTGGGCAAACAACCTGCTGGACCTCTTCCAAGGAACATTGAGATATCCATCATAATACCAGAGTATAATTACTTTCATTGTGTATTCCAAATCATCTGAAAACAGTCAAGACATTAAAGAAGTTCTCATCTGGCTATTTTTTACTGACATATAATGGTCTATTGGATGTCCTCGATTTACCTGATTAAACAATGAACTAATCAACTCTTGCCTTTGTAGAAATACTTCCTGAGTATTGTAATTTGGAGATGATGAACTCCATCTCTTGTGGTTTTCTTATCCATGTTGTCCTCAAGGTTTTTCTTTGCGTACCAGTACTGTGGCCAGATAGTGTATAATGTCAATATTTTAAACATGTCTTTCTTTAGAAACTGATTTCTGCTGGCTTTTTATTCAAGTTACAGAACCTTGTTATGATCCTGGATCCAATACAAATCCAGCTTTGGACACTTGCAAAATATGTATAGGTGACTATGTATAGGACCATATCCTTCTGACTAAACATGAACAAATATTCTCTTTAGGATGACAGGGGCATTGAGAATCAGGTTATCCTTCTCTGAAATTCCTTCCAGGAGAGAGAAGATATAGTCATATGCATGTTTTAGGCACTATTTCTGACCGTGTCACTTTCAGGCTTCTCATTAATTTTGATTTCTTCTTTGTCTTAGATAAATCATTAAATATTATATCCATTATGTGTTTCAATTCTTGCTTCCATCTCTCCCAAAGGAATTTTTCACCCGAATCAAGTTATACATATCTAGGTTTCTTTGGAAAGGGAAAAGAAGTAGAGTGAATCTTAAGGATGCTACAGGACATGGAAGACAGAGGAAGGATTTGCTTTACCATGTTTAATCCAATGTAGCACATTTAAACAAATATTCATTGGATTTCACGAGCAAGAATTTGATAATTGAATAGAATGTGTTCTATCACATGTTCCTAAAGGAACATTTTGTGAATAAAACTATGGACAGGCTATTACCAAATCTGAACCAGGGGGGTTAAAGTACCTTATGTGTTGTGCAGCTAGTGAAAGAAAGCACTGCAGTAGCTACTGCTTGCCCAAACCTAAGGGGTTTTCCGGGGACCCAGGAAGTGGCCTTACCTTTTTCTTACCTTTACCTTTCTCTTGCTGCATGCAATGGGCAGCAGGATATATATTACAGATGAAAGAGAAATATGGACTAGATGATTTTACTACATAGAGAGTCCAGTTGCCTCCTCCAGATTCCTGCTGCCTCCTTGGTCTGGTATTCTCCCTGTCCTGAATTTTCAGAGTGCACCACCCGACTGTTCCCTTTTGAGTGCTGGCTAGGTAAGACCATTCCCGTACCCTGATCCCAAGGATATTCTGTGAGCCAAGAATTCCATTCTGTTTTAGGGCTTATAACATGCCCATTACTGTGGAGTCTGAGCAACTACTAGAGTTAAAACGTTTCCAATGTCAGTCAGTTTCTTCTCCACTGTCCCCATATGTGTGAATCAGGTCAAATCAGTGAATTTTGCATTTGGACCAGAAAGTGGTGTGGTTGGAGTAATTCTGGGCCAAATTCTCTGCTTTGTCAAGTTTATGTTCAGTGCAGCAAAGGGGACCAAGTAGAGAGTGTGTCATGGTACGCTGATCATTTGCCTGCTCCTTGTGCATGTTACAGCAGCAGTCTGAGCTACCCTCTCACCCCAGACATTGTCCTTCTACATCAGGTACACTAGCAGTGCAGGATGCAGAAATTTGTGTCCACATTAGGGTCCTGATCTTGCAATTTTTGTCTACATGGGCAGGCCCGTGTCCCTCTGCAGAGATCCACTGACTATGAAGTTCTGCCTGCATGGATCAGTTTTCAGGGCCCTCTTCTGTGGGTAGAGAGAGGACTTAGTTCTCTGCTTCTGCTAATTTTGCACCTTCACAAACACTAAAGTAATTATGATTTTAATCCCTTCTTTCACTGCATTCTCACTCTTATCTTTGCTTGACCCCTCTCCCATGATACCACGGTCTAGTCTCATGCTTAAATACTTTAACTGTTACACTTTGCCTTCCTTAGTTTTAGGCCATTATTCATTGTTTTGTCATCTTTTGGTAATGTGAATAATCCTCTTCCTTTGAAGGTATTTATACTACATGATCTTGTCTCCCCTGAGTCTTCTCTTTGGCAGACTGTAAAAGTTGAGCTCCTTCAGTCTAACTTCCTATTTTATATATCATTCACTAGATGATTATTTTTTGCTGTGTATGTATTCTTTAGCTTTTCAATGCCCCTCTTATGCTATGGGTCCAAATTGGGTGAAGTCACAGTGGCTTTACCTGGCTACACTATGCTATAACCCCGGAGTCACTTTTATGATGTTAACAGCTTAAATTCAGTCATCCCTCTTGAACTCTCTCTACATGAGGAGGAAGAGGAAGGAAAAATGAGCATCCATTAACACATCTGCCATTAATTAACAGCTATATCAAATATAAAACTGATTATGGCTATCATTCATCACTCAGATCCTCAAATAATGTATTAAGATTGTAAGAAATGTATATGTGTATATCTAAGAGTATTTTTGGCTGAGCCTTATCTCACCTACATGGCTAACTCTGTTGACTTCAGTGGAGTTATCTCAGATATGCAGTGGTGTGAAACAGAATTAAACCCTTTGTTTCATACGTAAAACTATTCTTCCAAAGTGTAATTAGATAAAGCTGACCTTTTGTGATTAGGTAGGACTTGTGGTGAGGATAGAGTGAAGCTTGCAAAAATCAGAAGCTCTGATATCCCCTCATGTGCTGGATTTTCCCCAACAGCGAAATTTGAAATAACTTTCAAAATGTCGTCTTTGATAATGACAATATGCATATCCAGTTATTCTGCCTCTGATAAGTTTGGATGGATAAACTATGGCCAGAAAATGAACAATAATTTCTGATATACAAGTGTATTGACAGCAAATGCTAAAGTGCTAAGTGCTGGGTATCCTGGGGCATCATGTCTTATCTATGTTTATTTTTAGGCCCTGCCTGATCCTGTAATCAGCTCCATGTGGGCATAGGACTCCACCTACACGGAGCTCATGGCCGGACCAGAACTTTAGACTGTAAGCTCCACAGGGCAGGGACTGTTGTGGGTGCTGTGTGCGCTGCTGAACATATCATCTGCCTTTCACAAAATAAACTTTCAATAGTATCAGGTATCTTAGTTACCTTGCATCAGTCAGGACTTTTAAAATCCCTGTTGGTCCAAGCAATTTACCTAGGTAATCAAGAAGTAGACAATTATATTTCCAAAAGGTATGAATAAAAGTTGTTTAAAAAAGTGATACACACACACACACACACACACACACACATACACTCAACGAGCAATATTAGGTATCTCTGGAAGAAAAGAAAACTTGAAGCAATTATTTTTGTAGGATCCTTGTTTATCGCAGGACATTTGTGCTGCATTACCTTCTTTTCTTTTTAATATAGTAAGTGATAATTACACCCCTTGGGTACATCTTGGTGGCTGCCTAAACACATCTAGAGTTGTTTTCTTATTACTATGAAAAAATACTTGAAACGAGAGGCTTCATGTTCTTTAATATCAGCAGCACAAAAGGACATATGAAGAAACCTCCTTCTTTTAAAAACGCTAAGTGCCTCTGAGATATGCTAAATACTAAACATGATTGGCTGACTCCCCAAATGACTGTAGCCCTCTATTTTATTACTTTATTTTTAGCTTTTTCAACTCTGCTTTTTAATCAACTTTATGAATTAGGAAATCTAGTATAGATGAGAAAAATGGGTTTCCCTGATGATTACCCAAAAGGTCTATGCTCTGGCACAGAGGTACAAGCACTGCGAAATTTCCCACCATCTTCACTGCACTGGTAGTGTTCCATGTCTTTAGTGGAGCCAGGATTTCACCCTAAGCGAACAGCTTGGCTGCAGAAATTGCTATAATAAAAGCCCCTGCCAAATAAAAGAATATAATTAAAATTGTGTAATGTCTCCTAGCAATGTGTGGTTACATATTAGTTGGAATATGTATACATCTGTATACGAGGGAAAATGCACCCCATGCAGTTGGCCAGCACAAGGCCTAGATCCCACTTCAAGCCCACTTACACCCTATTTTCAATAGTACTTAAATGGTGCATAGACCTTGTGCTGCTCTCTACACAGGGGTGAATTTCATCCAGTGTGAATGTGTCATTGTCATAGTCTATCTTAAATTAGAGGAGAGCAGTAGCCAGCTTAAGCCATCTTAAGTTTCTCTAGAAAAACGAGAAAGTTTTGTTACTGAAGAGCAACTAAAGGTTCTTTACTTAGTTGCTAATCTATTTAAATCCAAACTTAACATGGACAAATAGACAGTGGTTTTTACAGAAGATCAAGGTCCCATGGACTCTATGGAACAACGTGACCAAACCCCACAGCAGCCACTTCTTACTTCCATGGTGACATTAATGTACTCTATTATCTTCAAGCAGCCTTCACTCACTTCTTGTATGCTTCCCCCCACCCAAAAAAACCCCCACACAACCCTGGTTCATAGTTAAAAATACTTACTGGCATAACATTTTTTGATTTTTCCACCACGATTATTTTTGAAGGTGGGTTTTTCATTATGGTCTACAGGCAATTCAGCTGCATTTCTCTGCTTTTGGTTCAGGAGCCCACCATCCCTTCAGAGCCTCCTTGTCCTCATGTGCAGCTGGAGAGAGGGAAGCTCGTAGCCACCTTCAGCAGCTTATCAGCCCGGCTCCCAGGCCTTGGCTGCTGCATTGTTCTCTAGGCTGTCTATCTCACCAGCCTACACGTTTGTCTCCCTCACTCCCTGGCCGCAAGTTGATTCCAGCTCTCAGTCCTCTAAATAGAACAGTGCAGGGAGCATAGCAAAATGGAACGGTGCCAGGAGCATCCAGTAAACTCCCCCTGATGGGGAAAGCTGTAGAGTAAGAGGCAGCTGCAGACTTGTCCTAGCAGGGCAATGAGCCCAAACATAAAATGGCAAGTGCAGGGTGACAGCAAAATTGGGAAATCCATGACAGAAATGCTGAATTCTATGGCATCTCGGGAAAATATAGAACTGTATAGTCCATGGGACCATAACTGAGATGATGACACCTCCCAGAACTATTTATTCAATCCCTTTGCAGATATGGGCATATAATATTGCATTGATTGACACTCAGTTCACATTGGAGGTTTCCTCTAATACCATAAGGATTAAAACCATAACATTTTAAAAATGAAAGATCTGATTCTGGTGCAGAATTCTGCAACAAGGCGGTGAATTCTTTGGCAAATTGCATGTATGGCCCTGGACTCTTGGAAGTCATGTGTCCCTGCTAATGAATCATTAGACTATAGAGTCAAGATTTCTGTGAGTTTGCTCTTACTCTTTAACAGGTTGCATACATCTCAGCCTATCAGGGAAAAATCACCTTATGTGCGCAAACTTGAGAATTTAAAGAATAATGCTAACAATGCACATATGATATGACAATCTATTATCTGGGCATCACATAATTATATGTTTTAGAAACTAATCTCATTCACACAGCTTTCAGAGTCTGAAAGCAGATACAGTGCAAAATATATGCTACACAACCCACTGGCAAGTGAAGAAAAAAAATCAAATATGAAAATAAACACTTATGCTCAAATAGGTGATGAACACCATTTTTAAAAGTTGGCTGAAGAAAATATGTGTGGTTGACTTCAGTATAAGGAGATATTGAAACTGGAGAACTGAAATAAGTGCAAATGAGCAACTGTTTAAAAGCTAATTGCTCCTGTTTCCATATAATTCAAAGTGATAAAATTCATGTGACCTCACTTTAGTAATATTCCAGGGAAGAGGATGAGTTCTGTGAAACCGAAAGAAGGCTTTTGCCCTTAGTCTGTCAAAAAGCCTCCGGCCTCCATGATTCTGTTAGGGAAAAACATGTGTAGGGGAGTGGAAACGCCACTAATATTCATTCAACATTTCCACAAGAGGTGGAATTTGCCCATGAAACAGCAGGGCACATGACTCCCCAAACCTGTGGATCTTAGCGTAGCCACCAGAAGGAAAGGACTATCCACAAAGAGGCTCCTTGCTCTACATAGCCACCTGCCTATCCCATTACCCGCAATAGGCACACAGCCACCTGGCTCCCTGCCTCCTCTTGAAAGTGCAGTTCCTGCAATCATTATTCATGCTGCTAGGGACACCCTATACTGCCTGCTGTCCCCAGAGCCCTCTTGGAGGGTGTGAGCGGCAGTCTTAGAGATGCATTGTGAGTTGGAAGGTGAAGGGAAGGGAAGGGAAGGAAAGAGCAGCGCATGATGCCCATAGGGATGGAACAACAGTAGCACCCACCCAGGGACTTCACAGGAGCAAGGGAACATGCTGTTGAGCTGGCACAATCCCATCTCTGGCCCTTGAGCTTGGATTCTGGGTTTGAGGTTATCTCTTCTCACAGAAGTGGAGAGGCATGGGGAGTCTCTTGGGCTTAACAATGGAATATGGTCACAAAGAATACCGTGGAAGTTAGATACCTGATAAAAATGCAAGGGGTATTAGCAGATTGTCTGAAAAGACAGCAAAGTGTCTCTCTAAGATTAATAGACTCTGAAAATAATAATTGTAAAAATAATCATATTTAGTCAAAAGCGTATGTCAAAATATGGTTTTTTTCCCTAAATTGATAGCAATTAATCTGTAACCATAGTGACAATATAAACTTAATAAAATCCAGAGCCCCAAAAACATGGTAAGAATGAAGTGTTAAAATTAGTCAAGTGAATACAGCAGAAACATTAAGAACAAGATTAAAAAAGAGATTTAATCATGAAGACAATATGCAGGCAAGAGTTCAAACAAAGCATTTTCCCCTAGTTCGAACCATATTCTATGGGATATAATTTTGACCACAATCCAATTTAATGCATCTGGAAGAAAAACTTTGAGGTTTTTTTCTTTAAAGGAGAAGCACAGTGGGAGAAAGGAACCAGTTCTGACCAGGGCTCACTGGAGGGGCCTTAAAAAACATTGAGGTCATAAGGACCTGGGTGTCTGGTCCATCTGTTGTTTCCTGTCTCACACCTACACTGGAAGCTGTATAGGCCAGGTACTGTCTTTTTGGAGTCACTAGGACAATGGATTGTAACTCAGGAGACGTGGGTTCTGTTTCCAGCTCTGCCACTAGATTAACTTGCACAAGCTACTTCCCTTCCCTGTGCCTCACTTTCCTGATTTGTAAAATGGGAATAATGATGTCGACCTCCTTGGTAAAGTACTTTGAGATCTATGAATGAAAAACGCTAGAGGGCTAGCCGTGTTAGTCTGTTTTCAGCAAAACAATGAGAGCTGTGTGTCACCTTAAAGACTAACAAATTTATTTGGGCATAAGCTTTCGTGGGCAGAAACCTACTTCGTTTCAGATTCATGCATAAGCTTTCCAGGGCAGAAACCCACTTCGTCAGATGCATGAATCTGAAACGAAGTAGGTTTCTGCCCACGAAAGTTTATGCCCAAATAAATTTGTTAGTCTTTAAGGTGACACAAAACTCTTGTTGTTTTTATATAAGTTAAGTTTATTCTTATTCTTTGTCGCTTGTTTGCACAATGCTCCCCTGATTCTAAGTACTACCATAATAGAGATAAGAAGCAACAGCAGAAGGAACCCTGGTCATCTTGTCAAACCTCTTGTGTACCTCAAGCCATAAAATTTCACTGTTGAGTTTGGTTGGCAGAACATTAGACCTATTCTTCATTTTTTTGCCTTTGTTTTAATGGTCTTAAAACAAAGGTCCTGTAAGTGGGTGTGGGAAAATTATTTCTTAGTTCTGAAGATAGGACCTTATATGCAGCAGGTGACATGAGTGAAAGCAGCATGTCGCATTTCAAACTGATTACCTTTCTTATTGTATTTGCCAGTGGGGCTGTATGTTTTGATACACAGCAAGGAAAATAGCTCCGTGTAAACGTATCTCCCTTTCATTTCTTCTTTCTCCACCTGGTCAGCCACAGTCTACCTCTTCCTTCTCTTTTTCATTTCTCAGCATAACCAGGACAAAGCTTTGACCCTTCGGGGAGAACCTCCTCCAGTCATTTGGATCAGGAGTATAATGTGGTCTGAGGCCTTCTCTGCCCTCTGCTGGAGGCATTAGTGCCCTGACAGTTCCTTGATTTAAAAAAAAAAATCTGCTCAGCCTGGGCTACCAAAGAGATGGTCCCCGAGGCCTAGAAGGGCCTGGAGGAGACATGAACTGGTAGAGACCTGGCAGCCCGGTTAAGAAGGCTTGTCTGCTTCCGAGTCTAGAACAGGGCTGAGTGAGCCTGGGATGGGAGAAGAGCTCCTCAGTGCAACCCCAGGGAGCTGGGTCCTTTGTTTAAACAGTAAAGGGGCAGACAGCCAAATCTTGCATTTGTTATTGTTAACCGTTTAAACATGACACTGAGCTCAAGGTACGGGTGGGCAGGGTAGCCTTTTCTTTACAAAGCAACCAAAAAACCTTAACCTTCTTGTTTCATAAGAGCACAATTTTAAATAGAAATAGAAAAGAAGGAATTTTGCCACCACCAGTACCACTTTTCCCCTTCAATACACTGACCTCTTCGAGGTTTTAGCTACTGTAACAAAACTCCCAGGGCTGATACTTACCCAGCCCAGCTTCATCAAGGCCAACCTTTTTTGGCAACTTACCTTGTCAGAAAAAACACAGGTAAAAGAAGGAACCTAAAATTACTTCTTCTCTCAGGTTCACCCAGTACTTTAGGGGACAAGCTGGAAGGTGAGTACTGCACAGAGAACTTGGCAAGAGCTCTGAAGAAAGTCTTCCTCCTCCTCAGGCTCATAGTCTATGGGAAAGGGGAACCCATTAAAAAAAACATGCCTGCTATAAGCAAAGATGACTACCATATAAATAGAAATCTGGCAATAGCTGACTGAACTTATAACTGGAGCAAAAAGAAGTGTCTGTCTGTGCAAAGGCAAAATGCTGGCTGGAGAAAAGCAGACAGATGCTGTCTGTAGCTATTCAGCAATTGGTATTCTGTTTGTTACTTTATAAAGCAAATACTTGCGCTTATCAGAATGATTGATTATTGGTTAAGGTGTGAGTATAGGTGTTTCTTTTTCTGGTTGGAGGTGGGAAGGGAAAAATATTATTAATAAATGGCTTTGGGCCTGTCTATTTGAAAATCCATCTCTCTGCTTTGGTGCCACAAATGTGGTCAGCAAATGCACTTGATTAAAGAGCTGTTACCAGGGATTTTTCAACAACGGCCCCAAGATTTTAGAATACGCTCTCCCACACTAGCCTGCAAAAGCCAAATCTCTCAACCTTCAGGGCAAACCACTAAATCTCATATCTTCCCCCAGGCTTTTGAGGAGGGGGGAATGAGCTGAGGTTTGGGATGAGAGTACTGTGGCCTATGACCAATTTTCCCAATATATATATCTATTTATTTTTTGGGTGTGGAGAGGATACAGTTTTTTGGCAAAGGTGTTTTTTTGTTCCTGATTCTGAACGGTTTTAAAAAACCTCCTTGCATCCAGAGAATATTTTCCTCAACCTTGAGTTTGAGCTTGAGTTGCAGATCTTGGCTCCTGGGTATCTCATCTTGGTTTATGGATTGGGAGGATAACATTTATATTTCCTTAGTCTTAGCCTATGAATTTTCAGTCCAAATAAGCTTTAATGTCTTTAAGTTTAACTTATTTTTTTGGAGCACATTAGTAAGGTAAATCAATCTCCGTGTGTTCCCTGGTATTGCTCTATTCTATATCAGCCCAGTTTGTTTTAGATTAGTGCATAACCCTTTTCTTTAATTATTTTCTGATCTGGGTAAAAGGAGTAGGCCTTTGAGTAACAAGACAGACTATTTTTCACACTTGATAAGCATTTCCTCTGGCAGTAATGTCATAATTTGAGAGGTTATTTAACTTTCCTCTGATTTAAACGTTTGACACGTTTGTTTTCTTTACCACAGCATAATGTGCTACATGTTGACGTTTCCCCAATAATAACCGTAGGTTTTCAGGATTGTCACCCATAAAATTCAAAAGAAGAAAATTATGTAGAACCCTAAGGTACCTTTTCGTCAATGCAGCTAGCATATGAAAAATAACCACATTCCCTGGAAGCCCTTCAAACAAATTTTCTCAGAGTCTTTTACAGAGCGTACTTTAAACATGCAGGCACATTATTGGTGCAAAAATGGTAAAAGTACATTTGTGGATATTTGGGGCCAGATTCTCAGCGGATATAAATTGACTTATTTCCTATTGACTTAAATTATTGCTATGCATTCATACTGTTTTGATTTAATGGAATAGCAGAAGTGGCCTGGCTCCTAATCTGTTAATTCAGAGGACATAAGAATGACCATACTGGGTCAGACCAATGGTCCATCTAGTCCATTCCAAGAGTGGCCAATGCCAGGTGCTTCAGAGGGAATGAATAGAACAGGTAATCATCAAGTGATCCATCCTGCCAGCCATTCCCAGCCTCTGGCACTCAGCAATCCTGGCCTATCCTGGCTAATAGTCATTGATGGACCTATCCTCCATGAACTTATCTAGTTCTTTTTTGAACCCTGTTATAGTCTTGGCCTTCACAACATCCTGTGGCAAGGAGTTCCACAGGTTGACTGTGCATTGTGTAAAGAAATACTCCCTCTTGTTCATTTTAAACCTGCTGCCTATTAATTTAATTTGGTGATCCCTAGTTTTTGTGTTATGAGAAGGAATAAATAACACTTCCTTATTTACTTTCTCCACACCAGTCATGATTTTATAGACCTCTATTATATCTCCTTAGTTGTTGTTTTTCAAAGCTGAAAAGTCCTAGTCTTATTAATTGCTCCTCATATGGAAGCTTTTCTATACCCCTAATCATATTTGTGGCCATTTTCTGTATCTTTTCCAATTCCAATGTATCTTTTTTGAGATGGGGCGACCAGATCTGCACACAGTATTCAAGATGTGGGTGTACCATGGATTTATATAGAGGCAACATGATATTTTCTGTCTTATTATCTATCCCTTTCCTAATGATTCCCAACATTCTGTTAGCTTTTTTGACTGCTGCTGCATGCACATTGAGTGGATATGTTCCGAAAACTATCCACAATGACCCCAAGATATCTTTCTTGAGTGGTAACAGCTAATTTAGACCCCATCATTTTATTTGTATAGTTGGGATTATCTTTTCCAATGTGCATTACTTTGCATTTATCGACACTGAATTTCGTCTGCCATTTTATTACCCAGTCACCCAGTTTTGTGAGATCCCTTTGTAACTCTTTGCAATCTGTTTTGGACTTAACTATCATGAGTAGTTTTGTATCATCTGCAAATTTTGCCATCTCACTGTTTACCCCATTTTCCAGATCATTTATGAATATGTTGAACAGTACTGGTCCCAGTACAGACCCCTTGGGGACACACCAGTATTTACCTTTCTCCAATCTGAAAAATGATGATGTATTCCTATCCTTTGTTTCCTATCTTATAAGCAGTTACTGATCCTAAAAAAGGACCTCCTCTCTTATCCCATGATCACTGACTTTGCTTAAGAGCCTTTGGTGAGGGACCTTGTCAAAGGGTTTCTGAAAACCTAAGTGCACTATATCCACTGGATCACTCTTGTCCACATACTTGTTGGCCCCCTGAAAGAATTCTAGTAGTTTAGTGAGGCATGATTTCCCTTTACAAAAACCATGTTGACTCTTCCACAACAAATCATATTCATCTATGTCTCTGATAATTCTGTTTTTTGCTATAGATTCAACCAATTTGCCTGGTACTAAAGTTAGGCTTACCGGCCTGTAATTGCTGGGATTGCCTTTGGAGCCTTTTTTAAAAATTGGAATAACGTTACCTATCCTGCAGTTATCTGGTACAGAAGCTAATTTAAATGAGAGGTTACATACCACAGTTAGTAGTTCTGCAACTTCATATTTAAGTTCCTTCAGAACTTTTGCGTGGATACCATCTGGTCCTGGGGACTTATTATTGTTTAATATATTAATTTGTTCCAAAACCTCCTCTAAAGACACCTCATTCTGTGACAGTTCCTATTTGTCACCTAAAAAGAATGGCTCAGATTTGGGAATCTCATATCCTCAGCCATGAAGACGGATGCAAAGAATTCATTTAGTTTCTCCGCAATAGCCTTATCTTCCTTGAGTGCTCCTTCAGCATCTTGATCATCCAGTGGCCCCACTGATTGTTTAGCAGGCTTCCTGCTTCTGATGTACTTAAAACATTTTTTGCTATTACTTTTTGAATCTTTGGCTAGCTGTTCTTCAAATTCTCTTTTGGCTTTCCTTACACTTCATTTGCCAGAGTTTATGCTCCTTTCTATTTTCCTCAATAGGATTTAACTTCCACTTTTTAAAGGATGCATTTTTGCCTCTAACTGCTTCTTTTACTTTGTTGTTTAGCCACGGTGACACTTTTTTGGTTCTCTTATTATGTTTTTTAATTTGGGGTACACATTTAAATTGAGCCTCTATTATGGTGTCTTTAAAAAGTTTCCATGCAGCTTGCAGGGATTTCACTTTTGGTGCTGTACCTTTTAATTTCTGTTTAACTAACTTCCTCATTCTTGTGTAGTTCCCTTTTCTGAAATGAATGCTACCATGGTAGACTGCTTTGGTGTCATCTCCCCACCAGGGATGTTACATTTTATTATGTTATGGTCACTGTTACCAAGCGGTTCAGCTATCTTCACCTCTTGGTGAGGTGCTTCTGTGCTCTTAGTCCTGAATCAAGAATTGCCTCCCCTCTTGTGGACAGGACCAGCTGTCCACAAAAATGTTATCTCTGTGTCCCATCCTGAGGTGACATGTTCCCAGTCAATACGGGGATAGTTAAAATCTCCCATTATTACTGAGTTTTTTATTTATAGCCCCTCTAATCTCCCTGAGCATTTCACAGTCACTATCACCATCCCGGTCAGGTGGTTGGTAGTATATCCCTACTGCCACATTCTTATTATTCAGGCATGGAATTACAATCTGTAGAGATTCTGTGGCACAGTTTGGTTCATTTAAGATTTTTTATTTCATTTAATTCTATGCTTTCTTACACATATACTGCCACTCCCCCACCAGTACAACCTATTCTGTCCTTCTGATATATTTTGTACTCTGGTATTACTGTGTCCCATTGATTACCCTCATTCCATTAAGTTTCTGTGATGCCTATTATATCAATATCCTCATTTAATATGAGGCACTCAGATTCACACAAGTTCAATTTAGATTTCTAGCATTTGTAAGCACTTTAAAAAACTGTCAGCTTTTTATCTGTCTGCCATTACGTGATGTAATTGAGTGGGACTCTTTTTCATTTGACTGTTTCTCATCAGATCCTATCCATATTTTATCTTCTCCCATCCTCTCCTCCTTACTAGGATATAGAGAATCTCCATTAATAGATTCTCCCCTCAGGTATGTCTCTGTCCAAAGCATGTGCTCCTCCGTACCTGTCGGCTTTCCCCCAGCCCTTAGTTTAAAAACTGCTCTACATGCCAGCAATCTCATTCCATTTTGGTTTAGGTGGAGCCCATCCTTCCTGTATAGGCTCCCTCTTTCCCAAAAGATTCCCCAGTTCCTAATAAATCTAAACCCCTCCTCCCTACACCATCGTCTCATCCATGAATTGAGATCCTACAGTTCTGCCTGTCTAACTGGCCCTGAGCATAGAACTGGAAGCATTTCAGATAATGCTATCATGAAGGTCCTGGACTTCAATCTCTTACCTAGCAGCCTAAATTTGGCTAAATCTCCTACCCTTCCCTATGTCACTGGTACTTATATATACCTCGACCACCAGCTCCTCCCCAGCACTACACATAAGTATGCCAAGATATCTTGAGAGATTTACAACCTTCTCATGCAGCAGGCAAGTCATCATGCAGTTCTCCTGGTCATCACAAACCCAGCTACCTATGTTTCTAATGATCGAGTCCCCCATTACTATTACCTGTCTTTTCCTCATAACTGAAGTTCCCTCCCCTGAAGAGGTATCCTTAGCGTGAGAGGATACCATGACATCATCTGGAAGGAGGGTCCCAACTATGGGTTTATTTCCCTCCACTCCAGTTTGATGTTCTTCTTCCCTGAGACTTTCATCCTACTCAACTGTACAGAGGCTGTCATGCCAGGGGTGGGACCGTTCTACCATGTCCCTGAAAGTTCCTTCTATGTACCTCTCTGTCTCTCTTAGCTCCTCCAATTTAGCCACACTGGTTTCCAAAGCCTGTATGCGATCTCTGAAGGCCAGGAGTTCCTTGCACTGAATGCACACATATGCCACCTGCCCATAGGGAAGGTAGGGATGGAAATATATCTGAAATGCATCACCTCTGAATATTTAATCATTTTAATAATGAATACCAAATGCACCAATTTCCCTTCTTTTCCTTTTTTGGAGTGTAATTATTTTTGCAGTTAGTTAAGCTGGGGGGCACTCACCTTTCGCTATATTTCGAGACAGGTGTTACAAAGAATGAAAAGAAGAGGAAAAGATTACAAGGGATGGTGGTGTTTGGCGTAAGATTAATGATGTCAATTATGCCTGCCATAAACATGTTTTAAAAGCCGTAGTTCAGGTCTAATCAAAGTTTAAAGACGACCTAGGAAGATAAGCACTTCTAACCAAGTGTCCATTGATTTTTCCTGGGTGATAGAACTGCCAAAGTGGGTTAAAATCACCGTGCTAACAGTTTCCAGCATTGTACTTTTAAGAACAAGAATTAGTGTAAGTGTAGAAAGGGTCACTAGGTATGTTTAATAGTGCAGCCTTTTTGACATGCTGTGGACTTACCCATTTATATATCATAGAATCATAGAATACTAGGGATGGAAGGGATCTTCGGAGGTCATCTAGTCCAACCTCCTGCTCAAGGCAGGATCAACCCCAACTAAATCATCCCAGCCAGGGCTTTGTCAAGCTGAGTCTTAAAAACCACTAAGGATGGAGATTCCACCACCTCCCTAGGTAACCCATTCCAGTGCTTCACCACCCTCCTAGTGAAAAAGTTTTTCCTAATATCTAACCTAGACCTTCCCCACTGCAACTTGAGACCTTTGCTCCTTGTTCTGTTATCTACTACCACTGAGAACAGCCCAGCTCCATCCTCCCTGGAACCCCCCTTCAGGTAGTTGAAAGCTGCTATCAAATCTCCCCTCACTCTTCTCTTCTGCAGACTAAACAAGCCTAGTTCCCTCAGAGTGGAGCAAGGTGTTCTTCCTTTCCAAATGGTTAATAATAGTGTTTTAATCCTGGTGACTCTTTGATTTGCTTCTTTGTGCTGAACTGTAGTATCTACATCTTGAGGATGGGGAAGAGATCTGTATATTGTATATCTCTCCTTTGTAATTTTTCATAGTCTTGTCATAATTGGGAAACTCTCCAATCCAGAAACTGCTCATTTACCATTTTCTGTTTGGTGTTGCTAATGTCTACATTTTGGCATGCTCAGAGAAAATTCTCAAGAGTTGATCCACGATCAGCATGTTAGAGAATTCGTTCAAGCTTTTACTTTCAGACTATTAAGTAAGTAAATAAATAAATAAATGAAAATTCAGTCTTGCATAGCTTTTCCTTAAGGGTATCCACTTGAGAAAACCTGAATTAATGGAAATCCTGTTGTTAGAGCTCTTCATTTACATCAAAGTAAATGTATATCCTATACTCTCAAAACTTTTTACTTCACTGTATATTACTATGTACCTTTTGAATTTTGCCAGTTAAGTAGAGTCCACCAGAGAGATTACTCATTGGGCCTGAGGCTGGAGACATACTCTTGACAATCTGTCTAAAGTACATGCCTCTATATGATCCACAAGTGACAGTATGGTTAATGTGTGGTCTTTCTAGGTGGAAGACTCTTCTATTAGGAGAGTGAGAGAGGTCTAACAGATGAAACATTTGTTTAGAACAGCTATTGTTATTCACAGGATCTCTGTAAACTATATTTCTCCCTTTGCCTGTCAAATCCTCTCAGTCACCTGACTAATCTGCTCAGATCATGTGGTAGGCTTAATTTTTTCCCCTTGCTCAATCTCTCTCCTACTGTAACCCTAACGATTGTCCACTTTTAAATGAAGCCAGAGCACCATCTGCTAAATAAAGAATTTCAATAATCTTTCCTTCTTCTATCCAGGCTGATGATATTATGGGTAGTTGACAGAACATGCCAGTACTGCTGCTTGGGCTGTCTCTCATTTCCATTGAAGTCAGCAGGAGCAGCTTCCTTATGCACTGAATTCTTTTGAGCTTTTTTCCCACAAGAACTGTGTAGCGTCACAAATGTTAGATTGTCAACGCATTCCATCACAGCAACAATACATTAGGGGATCTAACCCACTAGTGACTGGTCTAATGTATTGCTTGATTAGTTATTCTTCTAGTTGTGTAACAGAGGACAATATTCTATTTATAAAACAGACCAATGCAGTGAGTCAGGTTACCTATGTAAGTTGTGTGAAATTTGCTGGTAACTGTAAGTAGCAGCTACCTAACCCATTTCTGTTCAGAATCTGCAGTTTCACTAGTGGAAATAAGCTTAATATCAATTGGTCTCAAGTCAAAGGAATAGGGTGACCAGATAGTAAGTGTGAAAAATCGGGACAGAGGATGGGGAGTACTGGACATCTGGTCACCCTATATACACCACAGACATTTGGGTACTAATATAGACTTTATAGACTTTATAGTACTAATATAGATTTTATTATATCATTTTGAAAAATTCAGTTAATATCTTCCTCAAAACAGACCAGTTTCCTCAAAGGAAGGTCAATAACAGAATTAGCAAAACATTATTAAGAAAACGGTGCTGCAAAACTCCAATAGAAGAAATGCATGAGAGGCAAAATTCTGTCTTCACTATCATTAGAGGGGTTGTACAGTGTGATAGGATGCTCAGAGGGGTAGATGGTGTAATGATTAGTGCACCTGATTTCCACTCTCTGCCTCTGTTGTGAGGAGCAGTAGTGGTGCCTGGTTCCTGACCTCAGGCAGGAGCATTTGTGCCTCCCCCTGTAACTGGATCTTTACCCTTAAGTAGGGCATGGTAGGAGGACCCAGGCCATCCCTCTCCACCAGGTCCCAGCCCAGCTGATACGTACCAATGTGCTCCTTCAGTTTGGGGTGTGGCCCTGGTCATCCAAACAGACAATAGCACCACAAAAAGTCCAAATGAGCAGGGCCCTGCAGGACCTGCTGATTCTCAGAGGAGGTGGTTGTTGGAGAAAGCACTGCCTGGGGGCCTGATCCGCTCTGTGGTTCCCCCTCAGGCTGCGCCTTCTGTCTGTCTTCCTGAAAAAGGATTCTTCTCTCCTGCAGCCTGTCCACCATCCTGTGCCTGGGCTTCAGAGCTCCTTTCAGTTCGCTCCTCCATTTGGTAGGGTTACCAGCCCTCCAGGGTTGTCCTGGAGTCTCCAGGAATTAAAGATGAATCTTTAATTAAAGATTATGTCATGTGATGAAGCCTCCAGGAATATGTTCAACCAAAATTGCCAACTCTACCAGCTGGGGAGTGCTCAGCAGGTCCAGAGGAATGGGGCTACTTGGGCCCAGTATGGGTTTGTATACCGCATCATGTACAGCTGTAAATGATGTGCAATTATTTCTGATATTTAAGGGCCAGATTCTGCCACCCTTACAAAATAAGGTACTACTAAATATGGGTGGCAGAATCTGTTCCTTAGATGGTGTCACGCTGGCTGAATAAAGGGGGCCCTTGAGGTGTATTCGGGGGCTCTGATTACTCCCTTCTACACCAGTCTTGCGTTGGGGGTGTCACGCTGGCTGGATTGTGGGGGGGCATTTATTATATTGTGTGACATCAGTATGTCAAAATCATAATAATTCATGTAAGTTATGCCATGTCAGGTACTGTTAGAAAGGCTATAATGTGCTAAGTAAGATGATAATACTTATGTGCATGGTTATATGTGTAATGGAAGTTATGGATATATTTGATATATCTGTATTTCAAATTGTGCTGTCTGAGATGCACCCTAGACAGAGTGGTGGCAGAACAATAGCCCGCTTAATGGCCCATTGAGACATTCACAGATGCAAGGGGCCCAGGGGAAAAAGCCAGAGGTGTATACCTGATGAGTCACCAGGACTTGCTCATGTGACTCTGAACTCCATTTTGGTTCCTGTAAAATTCCACAAACAGCATGGCAGGGACCAGAGGATATATAAGGCAGAGGCCTGGGAATCCATTTTGTCGTCAGTCGGGTTCAGCCTTTAGCCACCTACCTACCTCTGGATCAAGTCATCTGCAACTGAAGCTGTGTAACAAAAGACTGAGACCCATCCAAGCAGTGGATGTATACCAGAGGGACTATGCAAGACTGCAAACTCCACAATTCTTCTAGAAATCTGATGTATATGGACTTTCAAATAATTTGTATGTATCTGATTGCTTTAATCCTTTAACATTTCTCTTATAGTTTGTTTCTTTCTTTTTATAATAAACCTTTAGTTTTAGTCACTAAACGATTGGCTGGCAGCGTGGTATTTTGGGTAAGATCCAAACTTATATTGATCTGGTGCTGTGGATGACCCTTTGGGGTCAGGAGGAACCTTTTTAGTAAAGAGCATAGAGTTTTAATAACTGATGTCTTCACTGGACCTAGTGGCTGATTGGGAGCCAGAGACTGAAATGCAGTAAAGGGGACTGTGTGTATTTGTATTTTGGGCTTCTTGATAACTGGTTTAAATAGCATTTTCAGTGGCTGCCCTAGGCGCGGAAGGGTCACAGATGGGATTACAGATTGGCCAATAAGTCTTTCATATTCAGTCTGAGTATTTGAAGCTGAAATTTGACAGCGAGCTTTGATTTGACATAACCCTTTTGTGTCCTCTTTCTGTAAACATTTGAATGCTTGAGATTTCCTAGTGCAAACACTCAGCAAAAAGCATTTGTCATGCTCTCCTATTTTCCAAAAGTAATTTTTGCATTGTATGTTGGTCATATTACAAATTTGCAGTTCACACTTTGCTGTTAGTTCTGTATGTGACCCAATCGAGTACTGTGAGAGAGATCACTCTCTGCAGGCACCCTTCAGTTGTCAGCTAGGGTGTGGCAGGTTCTCTTCTTCCCTGGCACCCCATTGACAGCCACTCAGGTCCTGCAGTGGTCTGCCACTTCCATGACTCATCCCACCAGCCAGATCACCAGATGTTTTATGTCCAGTCTTTTCAGGGTGTATAAAGGGTTCAACAATGGAGTAGCACTCTGGTCTTCCTCTGGGTTGAGGTCTCAGGATCTTGACCTTTCTGTCCTCAGGACCTTCCCTCTAGACTAGGGTGCCAGATGTCCCAATTTTATAGGGACAGTCCCGATATTTGGGGCTTTTTCTTATGTAGGTGCCTGTTACCTCCCACCCCCTGTCCTGATTTTTGACACTTGTTATCTGGTCACCCTACTCTAGACTCCCCATTTCAACAGGATGCTTCTGCCTTCAGAGCCCACTAGAGATTGGTAGCGGAACCCAGGCCCACCCTTTCCACCAGATTTTAATCCATTGTCCAGTGTAAGCAGCTAGGACCTGCACCTGGTACACTGCTGTGCTCCATGATGCTACACTGCTGCCTTCCTGGATCACTTCCTATCAATCCCACCTTTCCCAGTTGCAGAAGTACAGACATTAAATAACTGGAACCAAGGATAAAGTCTCAGACCTTCTGAGACTCACAAGTCTCTTAGGCAATTCACAAGTCTCTTTGGGCTTGGCAACAGCCCGACCTCAGAGAGCAGGCACTCAGAGTGTAGATCAGTTCCTCTCCACTGTCTACTGGCCTATGCTTCTTTGGAGCTCCTCCTCCAAGCCATGCATGCTTTGCAGGGGTGGGTGGGGATGCCTGGGCTCAGAGCAGCTGCTTAGCCCCTTCCTTATTGCTGGGATTAGGAGGGGGTCACAGAAACCAAAAGCAATGCCATGTATAACTAACCAACACAGCACATATTGGCAGATGCTAATCTTAATGAACGTGTTGTGGAAAATCTCCAGATGAAGAATTATTCACAGAAGAAATTGTCGAATAATGGATATGTTTGAGAATTTTGCAGTTTGTTTGTGGATAGTTCACAAAAGAGAGAAGTGAATAGTTGTCTATTAAATTATCGATTGGGAATTATTGACCCAACTCTAGTAAATAACATAGGGAGAGAAGAATTATCATCTTGTGTCAGACCAGTGGTCCTGTCTCATCAGTATCCTGTCTCTGACTGTAGCTAGCACCTGATGCTTTAAAGCAGTTCTCAATCAGGGGTATGTGTATCTGTGAGGGTACGCAGAGGTCTTCCAGGGGATTCATCAGCTCATCCAGATATTTGCCTAATTTTATGACAGGCTACATAAAAAGCACTAGCGAAATCAGTACAAACTAAAATTTCATGCAGACAATGACTTGTTTATATTGCTCTATATACTATACACTGAAATGTAAGTACAATATTTATATTCCAGTTGATTTATTTTTATAATTATATGGTAAAAATGAGAAAGTAAGCAATTTTTCAGTAATAATGTGATGTGACACTTTTGTATTTTTATGTCTGATTTTGTAAGCAGGTAGTTTTTAAGTGAGGTGAAACTTGGGGGTTCGCAAGACAAATCAGACTCCTGAAAGAGGTACAGTAGTGTGGAAAGGTTGAGAGCCACTCCTTTAAAGGGAGGTACAACAAATCCTATAGTGGATATTATGTATTAATCTGCCTATAGTAGTAGTTCTTAACCTCAGGCAGTTTATGCCCTGTGTCATGACAGCAAAAATTTCAAGGTTTTTTTTTTTTTTGCCTCCTCCCGTACTATGATCCTATTTACTCATGGGGGAATTCTGCACCAAAAAAATTAAAGATATATGCCAAAAAATTTAAAATTCTGCAAAATTCTGAATATTTTATTTGTCAAAATAACACAATATAATCATGTCAGTTTCAATCATTTTGGTAATTTATTTCAAAATACTTGTCAGCAGGTATGTCTGTAACAATACAGATGACAAAAAAGATTCAGGAAATTTTTTTGACAAATAGATTCCTGACTAGGCATATTAATACAAAAGTTTGAGTAATAATTCATTTAAACTACAATACAGAAATGTATTTCCCACGTCCCTCAGAAGCAGTGCAAAGGCTTGGGGGAGTCAGGGGTAACAGGAGCTCAGGGAGAAAGAAAGAGCCTGGGAGTGAAACTGGAGGATTGTTGGGTGTGGGTGGGAGAAGCATGGAACAAGTTTTTGCAGGAGTGGGGGAGGGATTGTTAGGGAGTTGGGGAGCCTCCCCCATACAGACTAGAGTGACTGGATGATTTTATAGTGACAGTCCTGATATTCGGGGCTTTGTATAATAGGCATCTATTACCCCCCACCCCATCCTGATTTTTCACACTTGCTGTCTGGTCTCCCTAATGCAGACCCTGGCTGACCCCTAGTCTCTCCCATTCAGTCAGGCACATGTGCCCCTGCCCCTTTGTTTCCCTGCACTCTCCCTCCTCTGTTCCCCCGTGTGGCCATGCATCCTCCCTCCCATTCAGCCCCTGGTTCAATGCTGTCTCCCCCTACCTCCTGTGCCCCACTCCACCCTGTACCCCCCCCCCCTACTAGCCCTTCTGAACCCCAGTCTGTGTGACACCCTACCAGGAACTCTGTGTGCCCGATGCTGTCTGTCCAATGCCTCCTCACCTGGCCCTGCTATGAGGAAAGTAGCCTCTCACCCCTCCCTTTTCTCACCTGATTGCTCAGGCTTCTGAGCCAACCGTCCACTCTTTTGGTGCCACAGCAGCCCCTGGTGGGTGAAAGGTGTAATTGCAGCACCTCTCCGGCAGAATGTATACTTTGCAGAGGGGAAAAATATTTGACAGGGGACATGAATTCTGTGCATGTACAGTGGCACAGAATTCCCCCAGGAGCACCTATTGAACAAAAGAGCAGAATAAAAACCAACTTATTGAATCCACTTATGTGTCATGCTTTTTTTAAAAAAAATTTTAATTTTGTAAAGTGAGTTAAGGTATTGACTTGACAGTCCCAGATAATAAAGTCCTGTTGTATTTAACTATATAACAGATGCAGCATAGGTAGTGGCAGAGGAAACCTTCCCCTGCTGTATATTTTAACCTGGGCATTAAAGGACTAGCTGTGAGTCAGGAGAGTGGTTTGTATTCCATGCTCACTTTTTCTTTGGCTGTTCAGACTGCCATCTCCAGTGACATTCATCACCAAATATTATGGTAGATTTTTGTGAGATAGCTACCTGTTTACTATTAGATGTATTGAGAACAACAATTAATTTTACATACAGGTTCTCTACTGAACACATATAAATTGCCAAGCACTAACAACTTTCAGTCATTACTGTGCAGATTCATTTTTCGTTGCTTTTTAAAAAACGTTATTAACTCTGTATGCATGTGACCTTCTCTTCTGATATAATTCAATTCTCACGTTAGCATTTCGTGATACTAAGTCTATAAACTTCACAAATTGACTTGTCACCAGATGTTCTGAACATTCTGAATATGTTTTTTTTCTTAATGATCTGTGATTATCATGTGACCTGAGGCCTTTATTTTGTGGGTTTATGGTTGTTTCTATAAATAAATGTTTGAGCACTGGTTAGCTATTCAACTGCTAACATCAGTAGGCACTGTTGACTGATGGACCATTACAAGTAATTGATTATGGAGAAGATTAACCAGACAAATGTGTTTTGTAGCTTGGGGTGTTTTTTTCACACCTTTGAGCAACAAAAGTTTTGCCACCATACGTGCAAGTGTAGACAAGCCCTTAATCTCTCCCTAGCCCTACACCCACACCAACTCCCACATTTACAGTTTAATTGTCTCATTAGGTCTAATTCAACTCTCTCAGGGCTGGTGTGGCTTGTACGCCCCATCACAGATGGTGTAAGGAAAATGTCCTATCCTGCTGAAATTGAAGAAAGATAGATACCTATTTAGAATTCCTGTGACTGCATCCAGTCTATAGAAATGTGTCTAACCAACATAAAAGAATTAAGAGAAATGGAACTATTTATCCCTGTATTAGATTAACGTTTGAACTATGGATCTGATCCAAAGTCCTTTGAAATCAGAGAGCTTTTAATGATTCCAGTGTGGGCTTTGGATCGGGCTCTGTGTGAGGAAGATTGTCCATCTGATAGGATAAACTGGAAATAAAATTCTTTGATGTAACTTTTATAACATGTATACTTATTATAACTCGTAACATAATCTATACTGCCTCAATCTTGCTTAATTCCTGTATCTGTATATCTATCACCCTCTCAAATATAAAAGAATGGGTAATGACAATTGTTTATCTTTTGTAAAAAATTAATAACTAAAAGCATTATTTTGTTCAATATATTTTTCAACATTGACAGAGCCTAAACAGCTGAGGGTAGGAAATTGAAATGTGGCTTGGACATACTCCTCAGTGCTCTTAGGTGTTCTAAAAAAAACCTGGTATTGATTTCACTAATTTATGGCCCATTGAAAAAATATCACACACCATGCATTCAGAGTGCTGTACAATGTGAATGTGGTTTTCTCACTAAGGTTAAAATAAAGGTGGCTAATTTAATGTTATACTGAAAAGCAACTGATGGTGGACATTGGATGAAGAAAGAACTTATTTGCAAGAGTTCCTTCCAATTCCCTAACCATCCAGTCCATCACTGTGGACCTGCTAAAAAGCATAAGTCAGAAGTCTTGTTCCTTAGCATGTCTTCAGCTGGGATAGGTGCCTGCCCTCCAAAAGCTTCTGCACGTATCTAAGGTTGTAGAAAAATTATGCATTGTTGCATATGAGAAATAAAATGTGCCATGTAATTAGAATACATCATAATTTAGTAAGCAGAATTAAGGTTGTGTAAACAACCTTAACTATGGCATCGCCTAGCTCTCTTATGTTTAGTCAGGCAACCTTATGATTTTCTTATTGTAGGTTTTTGGACTCTGATCCTGCAATTGCTAAGATGCAGGTGGACTATTGTAGCTGGTCACTATCAATAGCAGCATTGGAGCCTTGGTTTGTAGGTTGATTTCTTGGTTATCTCTGTATAAATAATGGCAGGTCTACACTTAAAACATTGCATCCCCACAGCTGCACTGAAACCATGGCAGCCACCACCCAAGACACTAGGCCGCATGGGAAGGCCTAAGCAAGAACTAACTCATAGAGAATAAGAGAGCAGTTGTCCTAGTGACTTATTACAGATGTAGGGAGTGGGTCATGGATTTGTTGGAGCTGTGTGTGTCTCTGTGGATCAGAAGGAGAAGGCTATCAGAAAGTCAAAAGAAAGCAGCAGTGGGAAAAGCAGTCATGAGTGTGGACCGGAGAGGGGGCAGTCAGAGCTCCTTGGGACACAGGACTAGCTGGAGGGTCAGGTTTGGAAATTGTGAGCATGGAAACTGTCTAGTAGTGTTTGTTCCCCCTGTGTTTAGGGAAACAAACCTCTGTGTACATGCTTTGTAAATAAACAGGATTGCACCAAAGAATATACCTGATTCATATAATCAATTTCTTCTCCTAATGGAAACTACCTGGCAAGGCCCTGAATATTGGCTAACAGTTCACAAGTGTCTCTTTGCCTTATGGACCTGATCTTCCCATAGGTATAGGAGTATTCATTACTTGCATAAGTAAATGTTTGCAGTACTGCAGTGGTCCTGACTTTACAAACATTTATGTTTCACTTTAAACATGTGAACAGCTCCATTGACTACAGTGTTTGTAGAATCAGGACCTAAATCTGTAAAAGTGTCTAAAAGGCACATTTGACTTGGGATGGTCAAGAGCTGTTGTAAAATGTTATATATAAGAAAAATGTAGCATTTAAAACATTCCCACCCTGCATTTCTTTATATAAAATTTAGCTGGCTAGTTTCCTGGCTGACTGTTGCACTGATCTTTAATTCCATCACTGTGCATTTGGAATCTGATTGGTAAATGAAAGCGGCACTCCCTCTACAGGACACTGTATAAAGTGAAAAACCTTTTCTTAGGGATTAAACACTCATGTTCCTTATATGCGGGAAATCTGTGTCACCAAGATATTACTGTAGGGAGGAGGAAGCTCAGTAAATTCTTTTAATACTACTAAAGTTTTTACAGTTACTACAGTAGTTTTAAATGTAATCCAGTACTTTAAAAAGGCAGTATTGAACATAGAGATATATTTTGCTTCAAAGCACTTTTTACTTTCCCTATTTTATTTATAATTTTAAAAACTAACATACAGTAACAAAAATGTATGATGTATAATTACATATCATGAAATATTTTACACCATTTCACAGTAATTTTTATTCACATTTTTAGAAAACTAGCAAAATGTGTTTCCATTTTACTTAGTTGTAATGCTGGAAACGTGCTTTTACCTTTGGTAGGCAACTAAGTCTAGTCAAATCTCTCCCATCTGGGACCAAGGGGAAACTACACAATTCAGACCCCATGATCACATAATTAACACCCATTTTCTATGAATCCTTATATTGCAGTGAGCAATATACGGATTAGCAGGGTTTAAAGCCTCATAGATTATTTTCTGGAGCACCCCATGCCCTCCCCGTCTCCCACAACACACTATAAAAATTCCAGGGCCCAGCAGTGCGGGGCTTGGGACTCTGGGCTTCAGCCCTGGGCAGAGGGGGAGGGAAACTCAGGGTGTGTGCCCTGTGGTGGGGTGGTTGGGCTAAGGGCTTCTGCAGGCTCTGGGCTTCAGCCCACAGGTTTGAAAATATTTACCAGAGCTTCACTCCAGACATCACTGGCTGAATTTAAAACCTGCCGATTAGCCAAGGTCAGGCAAAGAAGCACTGAGGACTTGGGAGCTGTGAATGGTGTCAAAGACGAAAATAGAAGAATGCTGGCAGAAGATGGCAGCGGTTTTCTAAGTTACTGCTCAATAAAGAGAATCCGAGGAAACTGTTGAGGAAAGCGTGTGCAAGCAACAACCTCACAACCTATCAGCATGGTGGGTTCTCAGCAAAAGTGACATGTGGGGAGGCATGCAGAGACACATGCCCCCTTTCCCCCGATTTGCTGCTTGGCTTGTACTGAGCATGCTCACATGGACTGAGCATGCTCAGTAACACTGCTGAAGCCGGCTGCCCTCACTCTGCCCCCCCACTATTGGCAGGCACAGATAATCTCTGGTTCTCAGGCAGCACTAAAGATGATGAAACATGGCAGGGCAGTGGGACTGGCTGGTGTACCAGTCGAGGCATTTAAAGCGTTAGGCCATAAGAGAGTCATGGTGATGATGATGAACTTCTTCCACTTAATCTCAAATCGGAAAAATGCTCCAACAAGTGGAGGAAGAGCACATTGGTCTCTATCTTCAAAAATTAAGGGGATGTGCAAGAATTCAGTAATTACAGACCAATCAAGTTAATGAGTCAAATGATGAATGAAATGGTTGGAAAGAATTATAGAGAAAAAACTTCATGGGAAACTGGATCTCCAAGTAAATGACAATCAATTGAGCTTGATGCCAGGAAGGTGAACAATAAATAAAAAGCTTGCAGCCTGAATGTTACAGACGTACAGGGAGAAACACAGGGAGTCGCATTTGGTGTTTGTGGATTTAGCGAAGTCTTGTGACAGAGTTTCTAGAGAGTTGATATGATGGTGTCTGTGTTCATACAATTTGCTGGAGACTCTCATAGACATTTACAAGTATAACACAACAGTGGAGAAAAGCAGCTGCAGCTCCAATGAGCCATTTTTGTGTGGATAGGCCTACATCAGGGATCAATCTTAAGCCGATTGCTATGTGTGATTGTAAAGAACACAGGGGATTAGAGGAGAGACTCCATGCAGCATGCTTTTTACCATGACATTATGTTGTGAAGACACATACTCTCTGGAAAAGGAGGGTTGCAGCAGAAGAAAATGTTTTGCGACTCAGTTGACACAAGACGAAGTACATGCGATGCTTCTTGGAGAGGGAGAATGAGAAGCCAATAAACCTAGATGGTATAGAGTTAAAATCTGTCCAATACCTCAACAAGTCCAATACCTCAGTTGAGTGTTGAGTTATAATGGGGATGTAGATGTTAGGAGCTGCATGAAGAGCTCTTGGTGCAAATGCACGGAGCTGATGGGAATTCTCTATGTTAAGGCTATGCCAAGTAAACTAAAGAACAAAGTGTATAAGACCATGATTAGTCCAACCTGACATATAGGTCAGAATGCTGACCATTGAGGAACAAAGAACAACAACTATGACAGATTGCCAAATTGAGAGTTCTCGGGTGGACGCAGGGCAAAACAAGAGTTGATATGCTGTACAGTGAAAAAGTATGAGCCATAATGCACATAGCTCTCATCATGGAAAACAGTGAGTCATGTGAGATGATGAGGCATGGGATGTGTTGGTCAGAGAGTACGAGGTCTAGTAATCATGGGAGAAAGACTGCAAGGAAGACCCAGAAAAAAAGCTGGTTTGAGATGCTGAAGGAGGACATGAAGAAGGGTAGTGTCTGCTTGGAAGATGCATTCAGTAGGAATGCTTGGAGATGAAGAACAAGAGCTGCTGACCTCAACTGATGGGGCAAGGTGAAGGTGAAGAAGATTATATTTCAGTGATCTCTCTGTCTTCACACAAGTCTATTCTAAATTTTGATTCCTTTATCTTCCCTCCCCTAGAAGCTGGAGGTTCCCCATCAGTCTGGAGATCCAGGGAGCTATCCAGAACACGAGAGCTGGCTAAGCTCCTGGAAATGCTGGTTTCCCAGTAAACTTCTCCCAACACTTATCTGAAACACTTGCCTCTTTGTGCATACATTAATTTGTGCATGTTTAATAAAATCCTAAAAGGAGATTTTCTACCTCACACCCTCTAACCTGCCCATATTTCATTACTGCTAAAACTCAGATTAACCTGCCAGTTACTGCCCACTGTCTATGATGAATATCAGCAGTAAAATATTGTCAAAAATATCTGCAGAGACTGGAGAAAGTTCTCCCAATCCTTATACACACCAATCAGATGGGCTTCATTAAATATAGATATGAGGTGAGCAACCTGCAACAATTGATAACCTTAATCTTAATCCCTCACCACTCCATTGCAGCTGTCTCTGTAGATACAGAGACATTTGATAGTCTCAGTCTATGCTTCCCTCTCCATAGGGTTGGATTTGCCCCAAAAACCTCTATATTCATGAATGGTTTAACCTATGGATACTTACTTGTATAAACAGCAGATGCCTAGACCCCATTTTCAGTGGGTATCAATCTATTCACTGATCATGGAAAAGGAGATGAAAGCCTTTTTTCCAGCTTCATACTAAAAAATGGCTGAGCAGATTTTCCTCAATCTTCCCAACAGAGATTAAAACAAACACACTTCAGCTCTTCCTATTTACAACCTAGGGAGCGCCCGCCCACCGTTCAAGGCCCCTCCCCCAGCCTAGGGGAGGAGCCACCGGACCTAGGATGTAACTGATTACGGGGGACAACAAATGTAAAAACAGGAAAGGGCGTGAGGGTCAAAGGTATAAAAGAAGGGAACCGGAAGGGGACACCGAGCAGAGAGCCCCGGACAGCGCCCACCGCTCCCGGAAGTTGTCGACGGAGCCGGTGGACGCCGCCCAGGAGAACTCTGCCCGGAGACGTGAACGGAGAAGGGAACGGAAATAGGCCCCACAGTCGCAGGACACTTCCCCAGCCAACCTCCCCTCCCTGGTATTGAAGATGGCAACTTTGGCCAGGGCCAGGAGGAGGTTGACGAGGAGGTCCCGTGACTTTGTGGGGCCACGGACGGGGTGTGCGTAAATAAACAAGTGTGGGGAAAAGTGCAGCCAGAACCTCAGCAGGAGGTTCTGGAGGAGCCGGAAAAGGGGCTGCAACCTGGCGCACTCCAGGTACGCGTGCGCCAGGGTCTCCCTCATGCCGCAGAACGGGCAGGTGTCGGGGCGGGGGGTGAACCGCGCCAAGAACACGCCCGTGCTCACGGCTCCGTGCAGGAGCCGCCAACTAATGTCCCCGGTGGGCCGTGGGGTCAAGGTGGAATACAGGCTGGCCCACCGGGGGTCCCCACCCTCTAGAGGTGGCAGCAGGTCCCGCCATTTGGTATCGGGGCGGGACGCGAGGGCAGGGAAGTGAAGGGTGTGGAGCACGAGCGTGTAAAGGTGGTCTCTCGGCGCGGTTCGGAAGGGGACCGGCTGCAAATCGTGCAGCCGGCTTGGTGCGTAGGGAGGGGGGGGCCGAGCGGGCTCGCGGGGCCGGGGCCCGATGGAGAGTGCCGGAGGGCCGGGGCTGAGGGGCGGGCGGGGAGTACCCTCTCCCAGGACCCGCACAAGGTAGGCGTGAGCAGCGGGGGGCAAGGCTGCCCTCACCTCCTGGAGTATGCGCCGGGGGGTACGAAGGGTGGAGAGCCCCATGCGCCGAGCCAGTGCGTGGGGATCCACCCAGTCCCCCCGGGCGTAGTCCAGGAGGTCTCCGATCTTGGTGACTCCCGCCAGGACCAGCCTCCGTCGCACCGAGGGGGTCTCCGCCACCTGCACACCGAGTTGGGGGTTGTGTAGCAGGGGCTCCGCGAGGAGATCCTCCCCCTCGGGGACCAAAGGGGGCCTGGAGGCAGAGACCAGCCTCCAGGTCCGGAGGAGGTCCTGGTAGAAGACCGGCAGCTCGGAGAGGTCTCGCGGACGACCCTTCAGGTGGAGACACAAGAGCTGCCGGTCTTCTACCAGGACCTCTTCAACTGACACCAACCATGGAAAATTCAGTCAAAAGGAGATGAAAACAGTTTTACAACATAAACTTTTTTTTGCACCTATAACTGTCAATCCAGTCATATATTTAGCCAAAGAATGGTCTCATGAACTGTATAATGTTAATTTGCTTTGTTTGGGTGAGGTTAATATAACACAAATCATATTTTTAAGTTTATTGGGCTCAAGCCGAATTGTGTGAAGTCAGATTATGGAAAGTTGGTAGTCTTGCTGTCATCAGGCTACACTGCAGTTGTTATGACTTTGTCCAAAAGTCAAAGTATTAGTATTTGTCTGAAGAATTAACTTTTTGGCTGAAGAAATGAACTGTATTAACTTTACATTGAATTGCTTATTGCAGTATCTGCAGATAAAAATGATTTTAGATTCAGGTATTGCCTTTCATTTACATGTTTCTATGGGAATAAATGATTTTTTTCTTTTTTCTTTGATTTTAAAAGTAACAGTGGTAGTTAAGAAATTGCTATGTCACTCTTGAAAGTTGCCTTTTTACAGTGTGCTTGATACACAGTGTTAGCAGATTGAACTAGCTGTGCTTGCTGCTTTGAAGAGAATTACACACAGACGTTTTAAACAGTTTAAACAACTTCTTGGAAGTGGCTGCCTCGAAGTTAATTGTGGGTTTAAATAGAAGGAACAGATTTTGTAAAACCAAGAGTTCTTTTGAAAACCAAAAGTGGTGTAGAGATTCAGACCTCAAGTGGAGTAAATCATGATAATGCAAATAAGTAAAGAATCTGGGTGCAAGGGTGGAAAGAAAATATCTATTTTATAAATGCATAAAGACAACATCATTCTAATATACTCTAGTACTGTAATAACAGCATTTTGGCACTATGTCTTGAAGTGTACCCAGGTTATATTACTATTATGGGGTAACGCATGTGTAGGGTTACCATATTTCAAGTTCCCAAGAAGAGGATACTGCTGAGTGGGGACAGGAAGACGGGGGTAGGTACAGTTGGGGGTGTTGCAGGGGAACCAGTGGTAAGGGTACTCACTGGAGATGGAGGGAAGTGTCACTCCCTGTCATGGTGGCAGGGCAGCTGGCACAAGTCCAGCACGCAGCGACAACTGTCCGTCAGCACCTCCTTGCAGGATCTCCTTCCCAGGTGGGTGTGATCCAGCAGCTGTAGCTTGCAGTGGATTGGATCAATCAGCTGCGGATGCAGGAGAGGGACCAATCGAGGAGTGGACCTCTGAGCTGCAGCTTGTCTGCTTTGCAAAACCTCCGGGCATTTCCTGTTATTTGAAAAATCCCCTCTGGACAGAGAAAGGAGGCTCAAAAAAGAGGCTGCATCCAGGAAAACCTGGATGTATGGTGACCTGGCATGTCCTGCCTTGTTTTATTGTGTACTTGAAATATCTAACAGACATGTCGATGGGGTGCTTTAGTTCTTTACATTTAAAAACCATCGGCCAGATCTTCAGTCAGTGTAAATAGACATGGCTATCTGTAAGTCAACTTAGCTCCCTTGATTTATACCTGCTGAAAATCTGACCCTGGGTATTTTAACAATACAAGATTTATAATGGAAGGTAACATACACATTTAAGAGGCTTTCCAACTTATTTCTGTGGGTAGCAGTAACTGTTTCTCTTTTTCATTATTATTATTGTATATACTCCACTCGGGCTTTGCCTTTTAATCTAGTTGGTCTCCCCCAAACTGCTCACATGAGCACATTCTACCACAGAAAGAGACATCTGCTTTTGCATGTATTAATAACATGCTGCTGTATAAATGATTAATATAAGACACCACAGGCCTTGAGTTATGGTGTGGTAATTCACACTTAGCTGCTTAGATGGCTCTCAGCCTCCAACCTTGTGATTCACAATGCACTAGGCATGATTTATTGCACTGTAATTCACACTTGGTTGTTTCTAATTGCTAAAATTTAGTGTCTGGCATGTACAGAATGGATGGATCATCCAGGTGATTAGAATGTGCAGATCAGATCTTGCACCCAAAGGGTATAGTTGAAGTAAATCTCCAGATTGGTTAATTATGCAATGTTTCAGATGACAGCTGAAAGACAAAACAGTGAAGTAGGGCTCAATCCTTCAAGGTGCTAAGTATTCCGGACCTGATCATGTTTAAAGTTAAACACACACTCAAGTACTTGTTGGAGTGGGGCCAGAGTGCCTAGTACCATGCGGGATCAAATCCAAGGGAAATGTGCGCATCACTTTCAAAAGATGAGCCTGGGAGCTTAAATTCATAACTTTGTTAGACACTAAAAAGCATGGTCTTAATAAATACACTGGATTTATGGCTCATTACAACAATCTGTAACCCACTCCCTTTTTGTCCTATGACTAGAAGGGTGTTGATGGGCCACTTCACCTTGAATGGTCCTTTAGAATATGTGCTAACTA
The DNA here is from genome assembly GCF_026122565.2 of Emydura macquarii macquarii. Lineage (NCBI taxonomy): Eukaryota > Metazoa > Chordata > Testudines > Chelidae > Emydura > Emydura macquarii. The sequence continues at coordinate 10,671,197 of NW_027132773.1, forward strand.
CTTATACTTATGTAAATTACCTATTCCACCTTGCATTTAGCTGTGACACTCTCAGTACCTTTCCCAGACCTGAAGAATAACTCTGTGTAGCTCAAAAGCTTGTCTCTCTTACCAATGTAAGTTGGTCCAATAAAAGATATTACCTCACCCCCCATTATCTTTCAAACCCTGAGACAGTGATATTTTTCAGTACAGTGCCGTAAATACCATAGTCACTCATCCACCAAAACAACCCTTTCACTTTAAGCAGTGAGTAGTCCCATCTGCATACATTAAGTGTGTGTGTGAATGTGTCTCTGCAGGATCAGGACCTCAGGGGCAGCCTGAATGGGATAATCAGTATGCAGACATTTCTATAAAGTCATAATAGAGCACTTGCATCTTGTTACCTTATGGACAGATAACACGCAGATTCTGTTGATGAGAAGGATTCTCATCTTCTCTAGGGAGTTTGAGACTTAATTCAGATAAAAAGCTAAGAGTTCCATTGTCCATCTTGCCCTGGCATGGAATAGCCTGAGAAACTGAGTTAAAAAGTAGTTTCTTTCTGTTCAGGCATTCCCCAGGCTCTGTCATCCACCACTGCTTAAGTTTGTGGTTATCAAATAGATATCTCTCTTCCAGGATGAAATATGTAGGAAAGGGTAAAAACACCTATCTTTTTTACTTATCAATTTATAGTGAAGCTAAGTGCTGGGGACTGGACTTGAGTGCAGGGGTCCTCTTGAGGTCCCGTCCAGTCCTACAATTCAATAATTATATGAAATCGATCATATCACCCACAGTATGTTGAAAAGTAGCTCTGCCTTGTTGGTATCCATCAGGAGCATGTAGGCCAGGCGCATAATATTCAAACTCAGCTTGACTGTGGTTTCCTGGTCCATCAGCAGAGCTAAGCAGGAAATGTGAGGTAGAACTTTGGCTGGTTTGTTCAAAGCACTTCAGGAACTAATGGGCTAAACCTAGTGCCACAATGCCGATGAGATGGTTAGTTCTCTAATGAACTTTCAGTGACCAAGTAGGTAATCTTTGCTTAGTTCATTCCCATGGGGAAGGAAGAAGAAAATGAGCCCCAAAACTCTGAATTGTTGCTTTTGTGATGGATTTCTGAATGAAATAAACCTTTCAAATGGAATAATGTCAATATAGTCATCACTTAGGCATATCAGTAGTGCTGGAATGAAAGTACGTTAATTCCTTGTACAGTCTCTCTATTTATACCCTTAGGCTGAAAAGAGACTTGCCAACTGAAAGAATAATAGAAATATCTCCTCTGGCTGTTATTCTCATCAGCTGTTTATCCCCTTTATTAAGGATCAGTGTGAGAACAACCTCTGTTAAGGACAATGGTATACAAATAAGTGTGATTATCTTGCTGATTAAGTGGAACTTGGCCATGTGATTTGCATCTCACTCTCTGCCCTCTTTTATTTTTATTTTTAAAAATAAATGCACTGCAATTCAGGTTCAGAGAATGCATAATAATTTAAGGTGATTCTGCTCACATCTGGAGAGCAGTTCAGTGCAGGATTCAGATCTTCAGGTTGGCATGGACAAAATGCATGCAGATATGTGTCAGACTAACCTCCGCAAACTGAGTTTTAAAGGTTTGTTTTCACAACCAATCAGGTGTGACAATCAATAATTTGATTAACAAACAGTAAAATATCTTAAACAAGAAATGTACTAGATCGTTCAGGGAAATTGTGATAGCCCTTAGACATGGAGTCTCTGGTGTCTGAGGGACAAACCAGCTAATTCTCAACCAATCGACTGATCACTTTTTTATGAATTGGCAGTATTTGTCTATAGTTATGATTGTTTTAAAAATGTTTAATAGTTCTGATATATTTTTCATAAGATATTTTCAATAACCATAGCTTGTTAATAACGGTAATTATCTACTCTATTTAGAAGGAGCAAGCACTTAGTCTTTTCTGCACAAAATAAAAACCCAGGCTGAGGTCCTGCTTCTCTCACCCTTCCCCAGGGTTGTAAATAGAGAGATAACACCTTTGACCTCAAAAGCTCTACAGTCCTATCCCACTGATCCTCTGTTAGTCAGATTCCATGAACACAGAAACTCAAGAAATCTGCACCTTTGCCCACAGAAACCAAACTAGATTTGTTTTAACCCTCATCTGCAAACTGCCATCACTGAGTTTTGCAGAGCTCTTTGCTGCTTTTATATTCAGTGAAATATCATATCAAATATCTGGAGGAACAGTGGGAAAAATTGCAAATGGTTTCACTAGAAAAAGACAGTGACCTTCAGCGTGGTTGGCAGGTATTAAACTTGAGGACTCCTATGTTGGGAAAATTATGTGTGGCTACTAAGTATAGCACTGATGCACTCCAGACTGCTAAATTTAGAAATATTGAATAGATTTAGTGATTCTCTAATCGCATTTCACCTTTAACAATTTGCAAAATTGTGACCAAATTTAAGTTTTCACTCTAATCTTAGAAGTATAATTGAGGATAAATTATTAGACAACCTACATTTAAAGGAGTCTTTTGAACTGGCTGCTTGATGTCCTTGGGAAATAAATTAATGCTTTGAGCCTCCTGGTTGACATTTTCTAACTCTGCGAATATCAGATGATCAAAAGTAGTTTATTTACAAGGCAGTCAGACCATTCCAATTATAATACAGTTAAAGACCAGGTAACAGGAGTAAATGAAACCTCGGCAAACAGTAAGACCCTAAATTAGGGGATTCTTTAGCCACTGAGCTGTGGGATTAATTCACATGAGATTGAAGTCAACTAACAGTTATGGTTCAATTATAATTAAAGATGGACCAAGGATGTACTGTCAGATTAGGTTTAATTATTATTATTTGTGTTGCAGTACTAGAAATCCTGGTCATGGACCAGGACTCCACTGTGCTAGGTGCTGTACAAACACAGAACAAAAGGACGGTCCCTGCCCAAAGAGTTTTCAATCTAAGTATAAAATGAGACTCTAAAGGTGGATAGAGCAGCTAGGAGGAGTACAAGGAAATAATAAGCCAATAATATTTTAAGAGTTTGGGTCCAGGTTTGAGGCTGAATCAGATTTGGTGGCACTGAAATCTTGTGAGATTTTAACTCAGAATGGCAGAAATATCATATAATCTGCTAGCATGGTGAGACCTCCACCATCTTTGGTCAATGTTTTGTGACAACAGCTGCTTTTATGAGATTTTGGCTGCACCTGAATTAGAAGTGGTAAATCTAGGCCCTTTCTGGTTTTGAATCACGCCTGAAACCACAACTATTTTCAATATTTTTAATATCATTTCTTATAAAACACAACTAACTATAATGTAAACTATAGTGGATACTTATGAAGCAGACTCCTGGACAGGAGAAGAGGGAAGTGGGAAGAGGGAATCTGACTGATTCTTTGCTGGACAATGGAAAGAGAAGGTAGATCTTTAATTACCTCTAACAGTCCTTGAAAGAGAATGGTAAACAAGTACTGTAGCTTCTCTGTAGATCAAATGGCAGCTGGGAATGGCTCATCTAGTTTATTCTAATTTTTCCTCCTCTCTAAAAATGTGGTTGACTTTTAATCTGCTCCAAAATTTTTCCTTCTTTGACAAGTTATCTTTGAGCTGATAGGAAAATCTGGAAAAGGAAAGCTCATATCCTGAGCCTGCTTCCTGCCAACTTTGAGGGAGGAAGGAAGGAGCTGCTAACTCCACACCACTTAGAAAGTAATCACTTTTGAAAACTAAACCTCAGTGGTTAATGAATCTATCCCTTTTTTCTCCAGTGACCAATCCCAGAGATGTTTTCAATTTATAGGAGGATCCTCAGTGCTGTCCTTTTTCACTTTTCTACTCTTCTAACCTTTATTTATTTGTATTACTGTTGCACATCTGAGCCATAGCTATGGACCATTGTGCTAGCTTCTACCTTCCATCAACAGAAGTTGGCCCAATCAAAGATATTACCTTACCCATCTTGTCTCTCTCATATCCTGGGACCAACATGGCTGCAGCATGGCAAACAAAAACAATTAGGTAAGGCTAAATTAGACTGTTAACAACCACTTTGCACTCTCAGGCCCCACCACATACAGTCAAGATTGTACTTTAATCTTTGTATTCATTGAGCAGTTTGTTGTAAGCAGGTCCCATCACTCATGTTTATATGGAGAACAATGCCTCAGTGAGCTTAGCTAGAAAGAGGTTTTAAACACCTCTGGCTGCCAAAGGCCAGCTGAAATTTGTTGTCTTTGATTTAGTAGTAAAACCTGTTTTCATTACTCAGCTTGAAGTCCTGAGTACAACCCAAATTCCTGCAACACTGAGCTTTCAATAAGACACTGTTTACTGTACTGTGCTGTCAGTAAGGTGTTATTACTTTAACTGCAAGGTAAGAAAGGATTTTCTGGTTGTTCCAGTTAGGGACAGTGAATGTCTTTTCCTTGCAGCTCACTGGGAACAAAATAGGGAAAGAGTGACCCACAAGGGAAGCTGATGAAATTATTCTCTGGGTTTATGCCTTTCAATTGCAGCCTTTTAAGATTTAAAGTTGCATGATTTCTCTTAATTTAAAAAAAAACCACTCCTGAGGTAGAACAATTATATAGCATGAAATATTATAGGAAACATGCTTTATGTTATAACAGGCCGTGTATGTGTGTGTTTAAAACAAACAAGCAAACAAACTAAAGGTAGATAAAAAGTAAGCCAGATATTTTGTCAGCTGGGGAAAAATGGTCTCCTAGTTCCTCTGTCTTTAAAGGAAAATTACAGTGAGTAGTTATAGGGCCATAATCTGTCATTAATCCAGAAGCAGAATCTCCTTTGAGATGTAGATGAATGGCAGGATATGGCTGTTATAGAGCTAACTAAGTGGTGACTATTAAACAACAGATATGGAAGAATTTTCAGTCTAATTCTTAGAACTACCTGCCAGCAGCCATTTCACTTCTATCATTCCATAATTATGAATGGAGGTGCTCTCCCATCAGTGACCACTGCCCCATTAATGATACTTCCCAGCAGAAATTCCTGTCTGACCTAGTTTGTGACACAAATGATGGAGCAGACTTTTAGAAGTCACAGTAACTATAAATTTCAGTCTCTGGACTTTCTCACACTTTCAGATGCTGGGCTACATTTTCTGTCACAGAGTCCATCAGCAGGCTGTCAAAAGGGCAACTTCTGGTTTGATTCTTGCTTATTCCATTTAAGACTTCTAGGCCCCAGTTCTGCAAATTGATAGTCACGTATGTAATTTTCCCATTCCTTTAAGTTGCACACATGAATAATAGGGCTTGTCTACACTAACGGCTAATTTGGACTAATGGAGTGAATATTTAAAGCACACATGTTGTTATGTGGGAACAGCTATGGCACTTTAAATTCACACCCTACCTTAAGCCGAATGAATTTCAATGTGTAGATAAGTGTTTGCAGCAATGACGCATCAGAAACTAGAGTCTTAAAGACACAGTAGGATTTGGTCAGAAAGTTAATCAAATAAAACACACAAATGAGCATGAAGATATCTAAAAGTTTCATTTATTAATTCAGTAAAAAGAACCATGGGAAATGGGACATACTGGGCATACTAGCTGTGGGAGGAGAGATGGCGGAGGCAAAGCAGGTCAGGATTTGCTCCTTCTCAGTGGCTACAGACTTCCTCTTCTCCCCACTGCACAAAGTGCTGTCTAAGCTGCTTCCAGCCCCACAGAACCCAAGGAATTATCAAACACCTGTACCATCACTTGGGGGATCAGTACATTTCCTATAGGTTGACTAAAGGGCTGTAGATATTTGCATTGCCCTTGCAATGAACCGAAAAAACCTCAAATGTTACAATGGCTTATTTATAGATGACTCAGTGTGATTCAGTCCAGTCTGGGTGGAGCCGAACAGTCAGACTGGTTTAGAAGATGAATGGCTGAATGAAAAAGGTGTGTCTGTAACTGGCGGCAACTGTTACCTAGGTCTAACCTAGATTGTGTACAGTGGAGGTAATACAATAGTGGGTTGTATGTTTGTGGCTATAAGCAGAGACTGCTTATTGACTCGTGTTCATTAGCCAAGAAGCAGGGAAATTATAGGGGAGCCTGATTAGTAAATGGATGCTGTCAATAAAAACAACTTTTATTAAACCATAGTTATTAATGGTGTGGATTGTTAAAATGGAAAGTTTGCTGATTTTATTTTTCTCCATTTATGCTGGTAGTTTGGATGTCATGCAGCTTGGACAATGGGAACAGCTGGCTCAATTTAAGCTCATTTAATGAAAATTTTCCATTGATATAACATGCACACACTGTTAACTCACAGACTAGGATCTGCTATTAGTGTGCTCAGGAATTGACACAACTCTCGTTCGATAATGACAGAAAGGCTTTAATTACTATACTTATAAACATATAAAATGAGCCCCCAAACCAAAAGTCCAGTATATTTTAGCTGCAAAAGCAATTATCCTCACCAATGCAGGCAAGAGGCGGTGGTGGTTTCTTAGCAGCTTCACCCGAGAGCCTGGATCTGTGGTCTCAGAAGGCAGCTGGGCAAGATGGTAGTTCTTCTCAGTTTCTTGTCAAGAGTGATTCTTCTTCTCTTGAAGCTTGCCTGCTTGCTTATTTCCATTGCTTCTCTTTTATATTGTTGAATCCAATGTTTTTCAAAGCATTTTGGTAATTTACATGAGTAAACACAGGAATTCCAGAAAACAATACAAGAGGGAGAGACCCATGTGCTTTAATTAGTGAAAAGGTGCTAGCCACCTAGATTTGTTCTTTAGTTTCAGTGTTCCACCCTTCAAACAAAGGGGTATTGGGGTTGTTGTGATTAAATTGAGCAATACCTGGGATGTCATCCAGCCATTTGCTTTGATCATAAGGTATTTTGAGAGGTCTGGAGCCGTGGAGGTCTAGCACGCCCTGCATTTAACACATTTCTGTTTACTGCATAGATGAGTTACTCCCAGGATAAATTCATTAGGGAAAATGGTCCAGACAGAGAGGCAATTAATAAACAGTTATCTTAATGAAATACCAGACATACTTTGAGAATAGAAAGACAGCATGGGTGTGTTGCAATGAGAAACAATCACCCCTTTTCAAAATGGACTCATCACCATTTCACATACTCTGCAATATGCACTTATTAATTTGGTAGTTTAATTTTATAAGTAGGCCCATCTTAGCTGAAATTTCATGGTCTACACACACCTCCCCTTGCGAATCCCTACGTGAGCCCTTTCTTCACCACTTCAAGCTCAAGCTGCTTCTTCTCACCATCAAGTCCCTCCTCAACTTGACTCCTTCCAAATTATCTGCTCTATTTTATTGCTAGTCCCTTACTCAAACACTGCCAGCAGCCCTAGTCTTGTCTGCCCATTGATCTGCTTCTTGCACAACTGTTTCCCATGATGCCCCTTACACACCATCACTCAATATGAGGCCACAACCATGACCGCCACCTCCAAACGTCTCTTTGGGTATGTTGTCGCTGGAACAAACGAACCAAAGGGTGTTCATCACTCAGGTTAATTAACTTGAGTTACATTTGCAGTGAAGATACAGCACCTCAGCTTTTCACTTGGGTAGGCAGGTCGAGGTGAAGGCTATGGGAAGCCTGAGGGGTTGAATGCGAGCTGCTAACCAGAGTTAAAAGCAGACTTGCAATATCTTCATTCTCATTTTTACCACGTTAGCTAACCAATTTAAGAACACACTTTTTATTTATAATTGAAAGTTAAGCAAATGTGTTTATTTGCCCCTTAGCTGTCAACGGTCTTTTGGGTTACAAGCTGTTTGGTGCAGGGACAGCAACTAGCACAGTAGGGCTCTTGGCACTACCGCAGTAATAATGTACAAAAACTAAATTTTGAGCCTAAATTACCGACCCAGTGCAGTGAATGGATAGAAAGTCATAGCAAGTATGTGATAAATCCCGATCCCAAGTTGATTATGTTTGGAATTAAGGCTACATTTTAAAAATAAAGGGGCCTGTAGCTGTGTCGATCCCAGGATACTAGTGGGAGAAGGTAGGTGAAGTAACATTGCTTATTGGACCAACTAAAACAGTAATCTTGAGACTGGGCAAGTCAGAAAGCAGGATGCAGTGACTAAACTAAAATGGGGGTGAATTAATGAGGGAAGGAAACTCAAAGCTCTGTTCCCTTGATGAATATGCATAATGCCTATGAAGATGATGGGGTTTGTGGTACCTGCATGCACCAAGGGGCTCAGAGGAGGTGGAGGCGATTCAAAGCAGTAACACTTTCTGTACAAAAGTGGTGAGTTTTGCAAAGAGGAAACCTGTTATTGGGGGAAGGGGCCTTGCACAGTGTGGTGCTATTGTAAAACAAGTTAAAAAATTGAAAAAACCCATCTATGGCTGCACATAAAGTTTCACAAAGGGCTGAAAAGCAAGTAGAGAATTAAACAATACAATCTGAAGGAAGCATTCAAATCTCCAGCATGTTGCTGGACACTGAGAGACTTGCACCTGGGTGAATTGCAAGGCATTGGCTGTGAATGGGAGTGTGTGTGGGGGGGTTAACAGCAAAATTCCAGCTGTGTTCCCCACTGTTTGCTGTGGTCAGCTAGTTCTTCACCATGCCTTTGATTTAGAAGTAAAACCTGTTTTCATTACTCAGCTTGAAGTTCCCCCAGCAGCACTCATCACAACTCCTCCCATTCCAACAATCCCTACAGATCTCAAACCAGTCACAAATTTTGTTTGTGTGTGTGTGAGAGAGAGACCACATGTCTGCTAAGGCTCCTAATTTTGGGCACCATTGCTTGGTCTTCCAAGTGACTGCCTGGGCCTCCTATTGGGACAGAGTCCCCTCAGCTGGCCCGGAGACCATGTACTCTCACAGGGATGACCTTCTCCTCACTAGCCCTGCCCCTCTCACAAAGCCACAGCAGAGATAGAATTGATGCTGCAGGCTTCAGCAGGAGGGAGGCAAAGCCCTTCACCAGCAGTGTGGGTAGAGAGCAGGATTCCAGTTCCCAGCCCTACCCGAGAGCAGGAGACATCCTAGCCCCACCCACAGTCCAGGAGGAAAGGTACTGCTGCCTCCAGGGGAGCCACAGACAGGCCAGTGCAGGGAAATGCAAGGTGGGCAGTGAGCATGAGAGAGAGGAAGGGAACACAAAAGGGGAACAGAAAGATCGGGGATGCTTGGGAAACTCAAGGGCATTAGGCAGAGCCAAGAAGAGAGGGCGGGATGAGGGAGATGATTGATTTGAGGGCAGGTGATTAATTTAATTGTAATTAAATATGTGGAAATAAGCAATGTCCATCCGATATGCAAATTAGGATCTAGCTGCATAAACTTTCCAGATTTCCAGTCCTACATCCTTAAAAGGCATCCTGTAACCCAGCCTGATTATTGTTTGGCAGGTGAAGTGTGTGGGGTTTCTTTTGTTAGCCCTCTAGTGGTTGGCCAACTGAGGCTAATGCACTGCAGTACTCGTGAGACCTACACAAAAGTCTTCTTTAACTAAGAGAGCATCCTATGCCATGAAGCAGGCCATGAGTTTTGTTCCTTGAGCTGCATGGCTATAGTTTAGCCGATGACCAGGGAGTCTGTGTATGACCCTGTATTGTTAGTATAACAGACTAAAGCCATTGAAATACTGAATGGGGACAATATAACAAGTCAGGCCTAGTAAAAGCAAGAGTGGTGATTTAATAAGTACTGGATGTTGCTGGAAGGCTGAATCAATTCTTTGCTTCATTGTTGACTAGCTAAATGGAGTTGTATTCCAGAGATTAGTGTTGTTTTTTTAGGGGATAATCATATCAAAGCACATAATTAGCAAATTAGAAAAATAAAAAGGTGCCAGTCCTAATGCTGTTTGAGCTTGCAAATATAATCCAATTTACAAAGCAGGCTCAGGAAGAATTCAATACTGTACTATTACTAGGCTATTGAGAAATGTTTCTCTTTTACTAGAGAAATATCTCAAAAAATAAACGAAAGTTCATGTAGGTTTTGTTGCTGCTGTTATACCAATTCACGTCCTAATCACTGGGTACATGTGTGGACAGTGCCTAGCGTCATGGGGCCCTGATTCTTGAGTGGGGTGCGTAGGCCTACATAATACAAATAAATATTTGCTCTAGCACCATCAATCCCACTTTCTTTCCTGACAGGAATTACAGTAACTCTCCTCCCCTCCATTGATCAGACATGACATGACAACTGGGCCAGTAGGCAAAATCCAGACTTGGTGTAATGCCCATGGCAATCTCTGGGCCAAATTCTGATGAAATGTATATAGTGGCAAAGCTACACAGCTGGAATTTGTTTGTTAGAAAATGGGTGCAATTGGTGAAGCAATGTAACTTGTGCCAGTTTGGTACGCAGCGAGTATGCAAAATAAGAGCAATTCACCCACAGAGTGGCCCAAAGGGGAGGAGGTAGCAGTAAAAGCAACTAATGCAGACTGCACAATAACTTACTCCTGCTAACACATAGCTGCTCAAAGCATAAGCTCTAGACCCCACTGCCTTGCCTACAATAGGATTTAAGCACATTAGCTAACACTTTAGCTAACATTTAAAAATATACCCCTTCCTCTACCATAGGGATGGTCTAATATGATGCCACATCCTCCCCATGGCTTATAAATTCAACTCAACAGCTGAATGCCCAAGCAGTTTGGATTTATGTCAGTGCTGCACCTGGCCTTGTGGAAGCAATCGCATAGATGGGGTTACTGGCATTTGTTTGACTGTGTTGTCAGCCTGCTCAGTACAGGGCTAGTCAACACGGTGGTAAAAATGGCTAAACTAGTCCTCTACTGTTACAACCACCATGGAGCTATACTGGTGTTTAAGAGCAACTGTGTGAAAAACATTTTTAAAAAAAAGCTAGTGCAGACTTGGGATGTAAACATTTGATTAATTTTCATTCTAAAAATAGAATATTTAAACGATTAAATGTGTTGGGGGGGGGGGGGGCGGGGGAAGCCATGCTGGACTGCCAAGCGAGAGCTCCCTAGCTGTGGCTCCCCCTTGCCACCGGTGCAGTCTTAGCTGGGCAGCTCTCACTCGTGGGGAGCTGAGCTGAGCCCAGTTGCGGCTCCCCTCCCAGCCCCTCGTGCTGCGCTCTGCGCCTCCCCACAAGCAAGAGGTGCCCCGCTGCTCTCGCTTGTGAGGGGCCAAGCCCAGCTGCTGCTCCCCTCCCCTGCCCCAGTTTAAATGGTAATCAGCTGTTTAAAACGTTTATACAGCTGATTACCGTTTAAACGTTTAGGCTTTTACAACCCTAGTACAGACAAGGTCTGTGCCTGAAATGGCCAGAGAATCTTTTATCCTTCAAGCCTCCATGTTCTCCTGTGTTGGGTTAGAGAGGCATAAGAGAGTTAAGTGGCTTGAGGTTTGAATGGATGGTAGGGAGAGGAAGAGTTCATGAGTTCATTAAGATCTGTAGATTGTTTTATTTTATGTACATGCCTAGGCACATTTTTTCATAGTCAAATATATACCCCACCCTCATCCAGAGGAGTACTGGAGTAACAAACTATAATTCATAATATAGTTCCAGATAGAGGCTAAATCTGGACTAGCAGAACTCCCAAGAGGGGATCTAAAGGCTGAATTACCTGGAAGTAGGGAGCGCATTGTAGACTGATCCTGAAGAAATCAATGGGAGTTTTGGAATAAACTGAATCCCAGATTATCATAAGAGCTTAACTTGTAAAAAAAAAAAAAAGAAGCCTAAATCAGACGTTTTTCTGAAAGCATAATGATTTCCTCCATCCTTACCACAGCTCTGCTGTTGAAAAGGAGGAATTCCATCATCCAGAGAATTTAGAAATGAAGTGGATATTTCTCAATAGCAGTGACATAACTTAATGAGAAGAACGCGAAAAAGAGCTGTAATATGGAAAACAGACAATGTTGATAGTTTAAACATGGTACTTGGTGGTAGCACTATTGTTCTGCTTCTAAAAAAAGGCAACACATATGACGACACTGAATACATTTTAAAATAAACTTTATTCAAATGATAAATATAAACAAATATCTTAATGTTCAGAAACGAAGAGCAAATGTCCCTAGTAAAAAATACAAAATGTACATTCCTATGCATCAAGTCGTATCGATTTATGAAGAACAAGAATTTTTAAAATATTGGTATTGTTATGTAGTATATAAAGTTGCTCAGATAGTGTATTAGAGGGACAAGGTGGGTGGATAATATCTTACTGAACCAACTTCTGTTGGTGAAAAAGACAAGCTTTCGAGCTTACACAGAGCTCTTTGTCAGATGTGACTTCAGTGGATTTATACCAAAAATGATTCTGGCCCACAGTGGATGATGATGTCACAGTTTGTGATCTACAGCATCACAAGTGAAAAAACCTAATTATATTTTCAAGCAAATTCTAATTTTCCTTTTAAAAGGCTAGTGAAATATTCTCTGAATGATCTAATTTCTAAAAGAGTTACAAATACTGTTTTCCCCTTCCTGAATGTTTCACTCTTATGATTGTTCAAAGAGGTCTAGTAATCCCATCTTTATCAGGTGTAGACAGAATCTATGTAAGCTGCCTGGAATGTTAAGGATCTTTTTATGTAAGATATTCTTTATTAAGGCACCATACTTTTATCTTCACTCTCTGTAATTCAGAATTGTGCTTAAAATAAGACTATATATATATGTGATATAACAGGCCACTCCTGGCATAATGCTATCCTGAAGAAGGAACAATTGCCAGACGTAGATTAAAACTACTTGGCTCAGGAGAATAATGCTAGGGGCAGCAAAAGGAAGAGCTAATACATGCTCTTGGGTATACAGGGATGAGGTTCAATCCACTCTACTGTAAAAGAGTCTTTAAGATTAACATGGATTTTTTTTTAATCATGATCACTGATGAGTGTGGCACGGGGGGGGAGGGAGTGGTGGCTCAGGCTAGCCGCCAACCTCCTGATAGGTATTCACGTGGCTAGCCTGCTGTGGCCACACTGCTATTTTTAGTTTACTAGTTTGAGCAGAGCTAGCATGTGTCTGTCTTCCCATGCTGGGAATCGCACCTCCCAGCTACTGTGCTGACACATACTATTCTGTGGTGGATTGGATTTAGGGTATCACCGTAGGTCCAGCCCTACATTCCTTGCACAATGAAAACTATGACTGAAGTGAATGGAGTTTTGGTTGTGAAAGAAATATAAAAGTGAGCCCTCTGTGCGTATTGATTTAATCTGTGTCAAGAATTTAAACTCTCACTGCTGTTACAGATAAGAAGCCTCCAAGAGCATACAGGTTCAAAACAGAATGGGCAAAGTGAACTACTGAATGTACATCAACTGGGTTAAAGACACATCACCTGTTTCTCCTCTCATGCATACTGCTGTAAAAAGTCAGTGAATCGCCACTGACTTTATGCAGGTATCAATGAGAGGAGAATCAGGCTTGCAGTGCTTCCTCTCATTGTGATTCAAGTCCATTCTTATCACATTGATTGAAATATCTTGTTATCTATGTAATTCCCACTATGGATATCTTAGCTTGTATAGCACATTGCAGTGCTTATCATGGCAACAGTAATGGCTGAACAACATGTTTAGTTGTTTGTCATCTTTTCTTCTTCCATCTCCTTCTGATTTTGGCTTTTCCTCTTAGCTTAATTATATAGCCAGTGATTGAATTATCCAGTGACAGCTGCTTCGAATGATCACAATTCATTAAATGGCAGCTGTGTTGTTTTTAATACAAATGATTTGGTTCCTGAGGTTTTGTGCAAATTGAACAGCAGATAAAATAACCAATGGCTGAATTAAATAAAAGACACTCTGCTGCATTTCAGAATTAATCTGCCCCTTGTTAAGAGGCAACAGTTTACAGAAAACATGATGCATTTTTTTTCTGTCCAGCTAAAACCATTAAAGAAATAATTTCACTTTTTCTAGGTGATAGAGCTCTATTGGGTCTGATAGGTTTGTATTTTCCAGTCCTTGCCTCTCTAACCAATGATGTATCATACATAGGCAACATTTAGAAGAAACTATTTACTAAAGGGAGTTAATCCCCAACTTTTGATTAGCCAGTAGTAATATTTTGGCAGAGCTAAATTGGTTAAGTACTGTAAAATTCTTATTCTAATTTAGGTCGGAAAGTATCTGCTCCTTTCAAGATTCTGTCAGCTAATTTCCCCATATTTTTTTTCACAACTTTGAGATGATTCTCATGCAGGAGTGTCTGTGTTAAGTATTTCTCTCGCTTGATCTTGCTTTTCGTCTTTTGTGATACATCCGGGATTGCGTATGAAACAATAAACTTCACACAGTATATGACATGCTAGGGAAGGTGAAAATCAAGAATGTCAGTCATGCAGAATAGGACATTACTATTACTAACTAGGAGTTGAAAGCCCGTGCTGTCGCACAGGTGTAATGCATAAAGTCACGCATGTTGAAAAAAAAAAAAGCCAAAAATGACTGAGAACTTAAAAATTGGATTATAACAGACCACAAATCCATTGATGATTGAACCTGGTAATATTCTGAACAAAAAGATCTCCCAATCATGCTTGTAGCTGAGTTCATTGCTGCACACTGACTCAACAGATATTCTAGGCTTCAGGGTGATGTTTGGGCTAATTGTGTGTGCTGGCTGTATTGTAATGTGGGTGGCTGTGTTGATTTGCGTATAAATTGCATTGTGCTGGGAGTGTTGTGTGGATTTGTACAGAAAGCAAATGAGGGGTGGGTGCTGTGTGTGTTTGGGGTTATTGTGTATGCTGGTTGTGTTGCTGTGTGGGTAGCTGTGTTGATTTGTGTCTAGAGGAACTGTGCTGGGAAAGTGGTCTTGATTGTGTGGGTGGTCAATAAGGGTGTGTGCTGTGATGTGGCATTTGGGCCAAGTAATCCACCATCTGTGCAGTCTCTCTCTCATACAACCAACAAAATTGTTGCATGCAGATTAGCTGAGAGTAAAGGTGGTGAATGGTTGAGTTATCTCTACTATCACAATGTTTGAGGCCTCTTGGCATGGCATAGATACATGCCCTACTGTAGTTGTACACAAGCATGGGCACAATTTGTAAAGTCAAAATGGCTGAGACCTTAAAAACTGGATGGTAACAGACCACAAATTGATCATTCAACCTGGTAATGTTCGGAACATAAAGAAACCCCCAAAGATGTTTGTAGCTATTTCCACTGCTTCATGCTGATTGTACTGACATAATAGGCTTCAGAGTGACACACACAGTGACATTCTTCCAATCTTATTATGCAGAAAAAATATTACATTATCTCTAAGGATTATGACTGTATTTTGTACCACAGTAGCTAAATGTCCCAATGAAAACAGTACTCGAGAAAGGAGCAGTGTCCTATGAAGAATTAGTTGTCTGAAGACAAGACAGAGCCAGGAACTCCTAATTTCTTGGAACTTCCTGGCTCTGACAATGACTTCTCCTGTTACCTGATGACTTCCTTTCTGGGACTGACCTCTCCCCTGCATCTGAAACCATCTGGACTGAGTCTCTCTCTTCCTTAACTATTGGAGCTGGTTCAGATTTGTCCAGATGACTCCAGGACTTGGCCACATCTCTTCTGACCTCTTACTTGGACGCTGACCCCATAACCATGGAAGTCAGTCTTTCTGGTGACTTCAGTGGGCTTTGGATCAGGCCCTTGATGAATTTCATACTGAATGAATCAACTAGTGTGCTCCTCCCACAACCCTGAACTGCTTCCTAACTCTCCAGATGCTTCCTAACTAGCTGCAAAAGCCTCCACCTTTTCCCAGGTAACTTCCACCATGCAGTACTTCCAAAGCTGTATGGAAACACAAGTTTCTTATTAGTAGATTAATTAGAAATTCTGTAATGGCAGTGTGTTATTCTACTATATATGGAACCTGAGAAGGCCACCCAATTAATGTAGCTGGGGTACGCTAGGAGGCAGGTCAGTCCCAAAAAGGAAATCATCATGTAATACATTTTCCATTCTGGATCCTGCCCTCTCCCTGAGATATTTGGGATGTGATGGGCATTAAGGAAAATTAGAAGGGTGGGAGAGATAAATAGAAAATAATGTTACCTCTTCCCTAAACTTAATAATGTTAGGCTATTTTGAAGCCATTGCTTGGAACAACTTCTTTTTGAAGGATTCTTATGCAGAAAAATAAAGGCCAAACCTGTACTGCTTTGCTGAAGTGTTGATGAATGACTAGGTAGCAGCTTAACAGATCTGCTGTGGCAGCCAATGTCCTTTCTGCCCAGGATGCTATCATGGAGTGTGTTGAATGGACTCTGATCTCTTATTATTTATTATTTGTATTGTGGAAGTACCTAAAAGTATCAACATGCAAGGCACGAAGGCATGAATGCCAGAGGCATAACAAAAAAAGTTAAAAAAAACTTGCCTGGAAGTTTTACAATAAGTGAATGATGAGACAATGGGTGGATACAACAGACAGGGAGCTGGCATGCACAGAGTAGTGGGAGGACAATTATGCTTAGTGTAAGTAAGCAGCAGTCACTGCACACCAGGTGCCTATCATTGGGCAGGTGTTTTGGCAAAGACTGTAGTGAAAGGGCAGAAGGAGCCAAATCCCAGAGCTGCAAGAACCAGTCTGAATTGCCTCCAGTATCCAGGGAGGCACAGCCCAATTGTCTTGCATTGCGGTAGAGGTCAGAATCCAGAAGTCATTCAACCTCTCTGATCAGAACACCCATTTTAAAAATTGGGATAATAATGCTTACTTATCTACTATATCAGACAGCGCATTATGTGGATTAATGTCTATCTGTAAATTGCTTGGTAGATGAAACATACTCTATAAATTACTATTACTACTAATGTCTTCATTGCCTTTGCTTTTAACTCCTTATCCATCAGATTTGCAGCTCATGATTTTATCACAAGTCTCAGGATATTTATGTTTTTCTTAATCACAGAACTCCAAAAGCTGGGGATTTATGTGAGAATCTTTGCTTTCCGTCTAGTTAAAAAAAAAAAAAATTCCAGCCCTCATGATTACAGATAAAAGCTTGAAAATGTGAAACCTAAAGGCTCAAAACCCAGACAGAAAATAAAAATAACCCTATGTATATTTTTAAAAAAAATCTCATGATTTTTTTCAAGTCATTTGCATGGATTTCTGGGGGCAGGACTCATGATTTTTGAATGCCTGAGGTATGCAATGCTACATTAGCTTCACACTTGAGGACCATGCAACTTCTCTTCTGCTCCTTTCCCATCTAGAACTGAAGATGCCTGGTACAATGCAGCAGAGCAGCTCTTTTGTCCCTATTATAAATTTAGTTCTGGATTTGGGCATTTTGCTATGCTCCATGTAATGGAGGATAATGTGGCTATATTGCTTTTTACCCAACAGGGATCATTCAAAGGCTAATATTTACCACTGATTATTTTTACACAGACAATTCTGTGTGTGTGTATGTGCGTATGGGTACATACACACACTCAAGTTGATCTAACAACTATATACATACATTTATTAGAGCAATTTTTCCCCCTCTTCTGATGTACAAAATTTCTCTGAAGGTATTTTAAATTCCCAAACTAAGGAGCTACTAAATACCTAGGGTCAGATCTTCCACTAGTGTAAATTGGTATAGTTTTGTTGATTTTAAATGAAGATTTGCCGATTTAGTCTAGCTAAGGATAGGGCCCAGAATATTCAACACTGTTCACAAAACAAAATGAATAATAACTTTGAATGGAGAACATAATTAATTGCAAACTGAAGTTTTTTTTTGTCGAGAGGAAAACTCAAAACGATTAAAAAAAAAAATCAAGACCTTATATACTGACCTCCATGACAATGATGAAAGCCAACTTGGCTGCAATCACATGCCAGTAATATATGTTGTGTTCATACTGATGTTGGTGCCCAGGAGGGTATCGGAAATCACGATATCTAAAGACAGTTTAGGAAAGCCAAGAAATAATTTCAGCAACCTCTGCAGTAATGCACTATGGCCAGGGGATGGAGCAATATATGTCCCATTTAACAGCCTATAGCTGTATACAACTAAAATGGGTAAATTTTACATCTACGGAATAAGCTAAATTTATTGAAATACATTTTTCTCCACTATACCAAAAACGTGTTTAAATCACCTTTGTATTATTTTGAATAATGCATTATTAATTATTGGGGGAAACAAAATGAATCAAAGATTTAGAAAACTTGATGTTTTACTTTCTGCCTGTTCTTGAGGTTAGTTATGCCTTCAAATTATTAAAGAGATTTTTACAAACAAAATTGGGATATTTTCTTACCTTTTCCTTTCCAACAACAACAATAATTATCTCACACTTGCCTGCATGTTGTTTGGTTGCCAAACCAAGGTAATGAAACTGGCTTGCTTTCATTTTTGAAGTCCGATATATCGAAGACGGAAAGTGTACTGTTGATATACCCCTTCATGGTGTAAGTGCTGTGATCCCCATAGGGAGGGACTGAAAAGGACCAGTAATAAACCAAACGAGGAATCATGTCAGATGTAAAAGCAATTATCATTGCCTGTATTTTAGAAGAGGAAGACAAAAAGGGAGCAGTATTTAACTGGCAGCCTTAATATATATATAACTTTTCCACGTACTTTAGATTTCAAGAAATATGCATTACTGCACTAAAATCAGAGAGTTTGCACTTTTCTGTTCAGTGGTTCTCTCTGCAAATAAATATTCAGAGGCATAAAACAATCTCTCTGGAATGTGCACTCTATATAGTTTCTAAATTACACCAGTTGTGCTGGATGCCTTCAATAAGTTGTGCAGTTAATGTTTTTTTCTTATGGCCACTCTCACCAGGTCAGCAACCAAACTAAACATATAGTTCCACTTCAGTCCATGTTTCCTCTTGAGACCTGCTCTCCACATAGTAATTAAACAACAACTGCCTGATGAATTTCAAGTAAAATGACACATACTAAGAAGTCTACCATTACAAAGAAATTAAATATCACAAGGAACATAATCAAAGATAATTCAAACCTAAGATGCTATAGATCATTCACCTATAACCCCCAAAACATTCCTGAGGGAGTCATACCCAGCCCAAATTCACTTCTGTGGCTGCTGGCTCAGAAATTCCAGGTGTCAACAGATGTGGAAACTGCTTCTGATGCCAAGACAGTATTTCCCCTTTTGCTTGCTGCTGCTTAATACCAGTTCACATATTACATGGCCTCCTTTTGCTATCCTGTCTGAAGAGTACCCATACCCCACTCAGTCTGACTGCCATTAATTATATGTGGGAATCAGGCCTGGGTGTTTTTTTGCAGAGGGGGGAGGCGATGGGGTTAAATGGTGATTCACAAAGACCTCCTCTTCTGGAAGAGTCACAGATTCCAAGGCCAGAAGGGGCCATTGTGATCATCCAGTCTGACCTCCTGTTCAACACAGGCCATTGAACTTCCTAAAAATAATTCCTGTAGTGTATCTTTTAGAAAAACATCCAATCTTGATTTAAAAATGGTCAGTGATGTCGAATCCACCGCAACCCTTGGTAAATTGTTCAATGGTTAACTACCCTCACTGTCAAAAATGTACGCCTTATTTCCAGTCTGAATTTGTCTAGCTTCAACTTCTAGCTATTGGCTAGTGTTATACCTTTCTCTGCTAGATGGAAAAGCCCTTTGTTAAATACTTGTTCCCAATGTAGACACTTACAGACTCTGATCAAATCACCCATAAACTTTTCTTAGTTCAGCTAAATAGATCAAGCTCCTCGAGTGTATCACTGTAAGGCAGGTTTTCTGGTCCTTTTCTCATGCCGGTGACTCTCCTCTGAGCCCTCTTCAATTTATCAACATCCTTCTTGAATTGTGGGCACCAGAGTTGGACACAGGATTCCAGCAGAAGTCAAGTCAGTGCCAAACACAGAGGTAAAATAACCTCTCTCCTCCTACCTGAGATTCTCCTGATTCCAAAACGCCACATTTGGAGCTCATGTTCAGCTGATTATCCACCCACCACGACCCCCAAATCTTTAGCTGGTTTCATCCTAGCTAATCAGTTCTCCTCCTTGCCTGCCTGATATTCAAAGGGTTGCTCTGTGAAGGAGGATCTCCATTGTTAAACGCTGCAACTGAGTGACTAGGCACAGGGCCAGATTAACAACTGGGCACAAAAGGTTTATGCCCAGCACCTCCAGTTCTGGCTGACATCTTGTGCTCCAGAATCTAAAAGCCAAAAAAGTCGCTTGTGCTTATGGCAATGACTAAAATCTTGACAATGTGAACGGAGTAGTTGAAAGAGAATGGGGGCCAACTAGGGAGACTGAAACACAGAGTGGGAAACACAGAGAGGGTATGAAAGCCATAGGAAAAGGGGTGGAATTGAGAGACCTGGAGCAATTAAGATATAGGGGCAGAGGCAAGATTTAACAAAATCGATAAAGGGAGTGATGAAAAATGGACAGAAAAGAAATAAGGAACAGTGATTACAGAAGATGAAAAATGGAAGGAGAGAGAAGGCAATACAGCAATGGAAAGAATAAGGGAAAATGTATAACTTCAAAGTTGGTAAAACTGTATTCTACTCACATTCATGATAGCTTTCGTTTTTAGGGGTGACTTTCAGGATGCAATTATATTTAATATACATAATTCCTCACCTTTGCAGGAGGGATGCCAAAAATTCTTTACTTAGGAGCAGCAGTGCACCTAAGGGAAGTCTTGATTTGAAGACATTTGCAAGGGATGCAAAACTGTCTGTGTCTGGGGAGATAGAAGACTATGGTCATCCCTGCCGTATGTTGGGTAATACTTAGGGTGACCATGTTTCCCTAAACTGAAAACGGGACACGTGGGATTAGCCTGAGCCTCACCCCGCCCAAATGTTCCTCCACACCCCCGATTGAGCCAAGCAGCAGAGAAGGTGAAGAAGAATGGGTATGGCCTGGGATCTGGGCAGCAAAGAAGTGAGGCTGACTATTGGCAAAGCAGCCCAGGGTCCCACGGTAGTAACATCGGAATCTCTGACATTGCCAGCCAGGTGGCGGAGAGACAGTGGGGGTATTACCTTCTCCATCCGCTGCTCTCACTGAGGGTTTTGCCTAAAGTCAGGACTTCAAAAGAGGAGGAATCCCTTCCCTAATTCACAATACCTATCACTCTTTGTTGCCAGGGAGGGGGCAGGAAACTGACAGACCCCAGATCTGAATCCTCAATTACTGAGGGGCTTTGGAAGAAGGACCCCTCCCACCTGAGGTGTTAGGGGCATCTGAGAGCTGTACAGAGCTCTGAGAAATCACAAGTACCATCCCCTACCCAGGCTCCTTGCCCCTCACTAACAATATGCTCCACAGCCTCAGATGGGCAGTCCCAGGCTGAAGAGGCTCTGGTAGCTGAACACCCCTCACACCCAAGAGCTCCTGGCTCCTTTCCATCAGGAATTGTTATTATTATGGTGGGAGGCATCAGGTAGCCCTGATTGCTACACAGGCTGACAGGTTCTTTGTCTTAGCATGCGAGCAAATGTTCAGTCTTTGGCAGATGAACATGTCACTGTGAGTTCAGTGATGCACTTGTCCTGGGAGAGAAGCTGTGGCTGACAGCAGAGTTTGCAATGCTTTATTCTCTGTATACGGATGCTATTCCTGGGAACCAGGCATTGGTTTGTGCTGAGATTTCTGGAAGATGGGATTGCCCATGTGCTATTTGCCTTTGTTCTAGGACTGGCGTATTTGTGTAAATAAAGCAAATCCCATTTAGATTTAAATTACACTCTGTTCACTGATTTCTCCTTCACCGGGAAGCCCACCTACAAGACCCAGGCCATCTCTTGCTCAGCAGCTGGGCAACACTGGCATGAGGAGGATAATATAATAATCAAGGTATTGTTAG
This sequence comes from Emydura macquarii macquarii, assembly GCF_026122565.2. NCBI lineage: Eukaryota > Metazoa > Chordata > Testudines > Chelidae > Emydura > Emydura macquarii. The sequence goes on from NW_027132773.1 coordinate 10,693,016, forward strand.
TTATTATTTTAACAGTGCACATGAGAATGTGATAAATGATGTGCTCCCTGTCTCTTAGAGAAGAGAAAATAATCACAGACATATCCCTCTGAAAGCAGGGGGAGAGCACCAATGAATTTATGAAATTATTCAGCGAGGCAAGTGCCTGGCATAAAGGAAACCCCTGTGCAAGCCCCCTTGGCGGAGAGGGGGATCTGTGATGTGTTCAGCACTGAAAATCCATGCTCACAGCACTGGAGGGATCAGCCCAAGGGTGATGCAACAAATGGAGCTGGGCAGATTTGGGAGCTGGGAATCTGTCTCCTTGAAGTTATTTCCCCTGCAGGCCTTTTTCAATGTCTCTCTGTCTCCTCTTTCCCTCTCTAACCCCTTCCCTTCTTGCTGGGAGACTTGATCCATGTCCCATTCCCATTTTTTCTGGAGCTCCTCCTAATGGGAGCGAAAACTTGCGTGTGCCAGTGAGGGCAGCAGCTCTGGGAGTCACAGACAAAGGAGGAGCAGAGATGGGCTGAGGAGGGGTCGTTTGTGCACAGTCACTTTCCTGCACATCCCCAGCACTTTCTCTGAGCTCTGTCTCGATTACTGGGAGTCCCCAGCTCAGCAGATGGTGTCAACAGAGCCCAGGGCTGCCCTAGCAGAATGAATCCCCGGGCAGCAGACCCTGCTCTCCAGCTACACGGAGGCAGCGCTGCATCTCCACTGCCGCTGGCTGACAGCGCTGCCTGCATAAGTCAGGGACAAATGCCCCATTTTGGCAAAAAAGTATGAACAGCTGGGACAGAGCTGAAAAAGGGGACTGTCCCAGCCAAAACAGGACGTATGGTCACCCCCGTAATCCTTTATTCCCCAAAAAGGCCCACTGCAAAAAAACTTGATGATCAAGGTGGCAAAATCGAGAGTCAGACCCTGGTCCCAACTGGACAAAACTCCCATTGATTTCAGTGGCAGCAAGATTTGGCCCTAAAAACCGGATTTCAAGTGTTAGTATTTTTTGATGCTTTGAAGTGTAGCTGAGAAAACTCTCATTCATTTGGCTGACAAGAAGGAAAGTGGAGGCAGCTGACAGGTAAAAGAATCTTGTTTTACGTTTTTGAGGATAAATAACTAATTAAGAAGGATTTTTGTAATGTATTCTGGCAAAAATTAAATGTCGGGTATGTCCTTTTAAAAACCATTTTCAAGAAGTAGCCACTAGTCTGCTATGAAACTGTACATTGTTTAAATTTACACTAAGATTAGTTGTTTTTAGCATACAAATTGTCTCCAAAGGGTAAAGTTAGAACAAAAATACATGATACTAACAGATTTTCTAGTTGCAGGGGGAAAAATATCTGACAGGTACATTACCCAGTTTGTAACTGAAGTAAAAGAACAGAAGTTTTAATTAAATATAATTTTATAATATTCATTAGAAAATATGGCTTAGACAGTGGAAGACCACAAACTAGCTGAAGGAAAGCATAAGGAAAGGTAAAAAAAACCCAACCCTTTTTTCCCTTTGAAGCAAACCAATTTGCTGCTTCTCCTAAGCACCAAAATATTTTGGGATACAGTATTTACATAGTTTAATGGCTCTTTTTTACTTAAATTTTTTTTGCAAGGCCCAATTTTCACATAATCATAAATCTGAAACATTCAGTTTCACTTTTCCCCCTCCTTCAGAATGATCTCCAGATGTGTTGTAGAGCACTGTAAGGGCAGAAACATGAAAGCTAATTCTATTATGTTGTCTAAAAGGAAACTCCCCTTCCCTCCTGAATTGTGAGCTGCTTTTTAGAGTATCACACTAGAAAAGTACAAACCGATAGTGTTCTCTATTTCCCAAGCTACACTGAACACAATTTTCCATTTATACCAAAACAAACTGAAATCAGTCTTCAAATCAACAACAGATGCTCTGGCATGGTACAATAACAGTTCTGCTGCTTGAACTGCAAGTCCCAAGACTGATAGTTTTATACAAAAGTTTCTTGTAGCCTTGCAGGTGCTGCAAAGATAATATATGCAGTGGAAGAATATATGATGCCTTAGGCTATAACAGCTAATCAGCAGTAGCAAAACCAACAGTTGAGCGGAGAAGAGGAGATACAGATTCTGTATATCAAGGTAAATCGATCAGGTGGGATGAAGAGATGGTGAGGGAAAGTTCACATGTGTATATGTAGGAGCCTGGACCTCAAACAACAAAACAAAAGAAAACAACAAAAAGTTCCTTCTAATATTTAGGCTATCGTGTATAGCACCATATACTGGTGCTCAGCTTTCATCCAAAATGAATCTTGAGTGCCTTGTATTATTAGAACTACAGCGGTCGGGTGAGTATGGGCCCAATCAAAACTAAATTCCCCTCCTCCCCCCCCGCTAAGGGGGCGAAGCCACTGAACCCAGGCTACTGGTGATTTCCAGGGACAACAAAAGAGAAAACAGGCTTGGTAGTGAGGTCAAAGGTTAATAATGAGGGATCCAGAGGAGGACACTGAACAGAGAACTCCCCAGATAGCACCCACTGCTCCTCAAAGGTATCTAAGGAGTCAGTGAACACTGCCTAGAAGAACTCTGCCTGGAGGCATGAATGGACAAGGGAACAGGAATAAGCCCCACTGTCGCAGGGCACTACCCCATCCAGCTTCCTCCTTCTGGAGTGATGTATGTCTTGGCCAGCGCCAGGAAAGGTTGACGAGGAGGTCTCACAACTTTGTGGGGCCACGGGCGATGTGTATGAATCAGGAGGTGTGGGGAGAAGTGCAGCCAGAACCTCAGTAGGAGGTTTTGGAGGAGCCAGAAGAAGGGTCTGCAATCTGATGCACCCTGAGTAGATGTGTGCCAGGGTCTCCCTCTCACTGCAGAAAGGACAGGGGTGGGGGGAGTTTATGAACTGTAACATGTACACACCCACACTCGTGACTCTGGGAAGGAGCCGTCAACTAATATCCCCAGTTGGTCGTGGGACCAGACTGGAGTACAGTCTAGTCCACCGGGGGTCCTCGCAGGTCCTGCCACTTGGCGTTGGGGCAGGACACGAGAGCAAGGATGTGGATGTTCTGAAGCTTGAATGAGCAGATGTTTCCTGGATGTGGTTCGGAGGCAGACTGGCTGGATATCAGGTGGCATGTTGGGGGTAACTGAGGAGGCTCACAGGGCAGGGACCTGATGATAAGATCTGGAGGGCTAAAGGTGAGAGGTGGGCAGGGAGCACCCTCCTACAGGACCTGCTTGTGGAATGCAAGAGAAGCAGGAGGCAAGGCTGTCCTCACCTCCTGGAGCACATGACGAAGGACATGTGGGATTGAAAACTACATGTGCTAGCCAAGTGCCGTGGGGACCACCCGGTCCCTCTGATCTTAGTCCAGAAGGTCTCCAACTCTGATGGTACCAGCCAGGACCATCTTCCCGGATGCCAGGGAGACTCTGCCACCCGTACATATAGATGGGGGTTGGGTAGCAGGGGTTCTGCGAGGAGGTCCTCCTCCTAGGCGGCCGCTATGGACCTTGTTGCACAGACTAGCGTCTAGATTCTAAGGCGGTCCTGGCAAAAGACCCGGCAGCTCAGAAAGGTCTCGGGGGAGACCTCTTGGGTGGAGGTAAATATGTTGTCATTTGTATTGGAGCCCTCAGACGTGGTGGAGGAAGGCATGTGCCAGTATGTTCCATGTCAGACTACCTGCACTGTAAAGGAGTCTCTGTACAACCTGAAGGCAGAAGGCGTGAACCCAGCAGTGGGAGGCTTAGGCCCCCGCAGAGACCCACTGCAGCCCCAGCTAGAAAACTTTTATGATCTTCTTCTGTAAGCTGGCCAGTGTTCCCGGGAGCAGGCTCAGGGAATTGAACTGGTGCCAGAACATGGACAGGACCATCTGGTTGAGCACGTGTGCCTTCGCTTTAAGGGAACAGCACCGAAGCAGCCTTGTCCACCTCTGCAACTGGTCAGCTGTGATGTGCAGCTTTTTCTATTTGAGCAGTTTCTTTCTTTGCTCTTATTCAAAGTTCTGCCAGTTTCTCTTCATGTTCGAATTGCTGCTTATTTTTTACTGCTAGCGTTCTCACTATTTCTGCTTCAATCCCTGTTTCAAGGGCAGGTGATGACAGATCTTTTGTCCTCTGATCGCTGGCTATTAATGGGTTTTTGGGATCTTGATCTGTGTTTTTCTTCTTAAAAGATAATGCCCTTTGTAAGCACAAGTCTTCAAGGGATTTTCTATCAAGATCTGCATATGTTCTCCTTTCACCCATTTTAACTCATTTTTAATCCTTAAGTTCTTGAATGTCAAAATCAATTTTGACAAGCGTGGGGTTATGATCCAAAACTCAGTTATGCTGTGGTAATGTGTATCCTAGCCAGACTATGCCACTATGATGTTGGCCTCCAGGGAAGCCATGCTTAGATAGCTTAAACAGGGCAAACTGCAAAGAATGAGGCAGGGAAAGCCCTAAATACTGGTGGTTTTTCTTCCATAAAATATACCAAGCCAGCAACAAACAGGTTCTGATGACCTCACTGGTCATTCAATAGACAAAACACAGTTCCCTTAAAACTATCCAGCTCTTTGGCTAGCACCCAGACAGCCAAGTCAAATATGATGGGAATTACTGAAAATCTTTATCTATCATATGTAAAAAAAGTTCTACCAATCCCAAAGGATCGGACACATTACCAAACAGGTCAATGAATAGTTCAGATCTTACCCAAATACACGCTTAAAGCCAATGCTTATTAACTAAACTAACATTTATTAAAAAAAAGACAAGAGAGTAATGGTTAAAAAGTCAGTATACGTACACAGATGAAAATAAAGCTCTTAGGTCAGTTTAAAAGTAGAGATGATAACTGAATTGCAAAGTTCTTAAATTGCAAAGTCTCTGAAATTACCCAAACAGCTTGGAGGTCATCAGTCCTTGTTTAGTTCTAGAGGGGTAGCCATGTTAGTCTGTATACAGCAAAAACAACGAGAGTTCTGTGGCACTTTAAAGACTAACAAATTTAATTTTTGTAGGCATAAGCTTTCGTGAGACTCAGCTCACTTCGTCAGATGCAGAGGTAGAATGATACAGTAAACAGGAAACACTAATATGCCATCATGTGCCAGCAATGCCCCTCTACAATGTACAGTGGCCAAACTGGACTATCACTACGCAAAAGGATAAATGGACACAAATCAGACATAAAAAATAATAATATCCATATACCAGTGGGAGAACACTTTAATCTCCCAGGGCGCACTGTCACAGACCTGAAAGTCGTCGTACTTCTCCAAAAAAACTCCAAAAACAGACTTCAAAGAGAAACTGCTGAGTTAGAAATGATCTGCAAACTTGACACATTCAAACTGGGTTTAAACAGAGATTTGGAATGGCTCTCTCATTACAAGAGGTAATTGCTTTGCTCACCCATTCTCACCTCCTACTCAATGACTGTCATTAGCCCTCAAGTACCCAGCTTTCATCCACCTCCCCCATTGTTCTCTATGCACTTGTATATCTATGTTTCCTATTTACTGTATCATTCTACCTCTGCATCTGACGAAGTGAGCTGAGTCTCACGAAAGCTTATGCCTAGAAAAATTAAATTTGTTAGTCTTTAAAGTGCCCTCGGAACTCTCGTAGTTCTTGTTTAGAGATTCTTTGTTAGTATCATCTCCTATGTCCTGTGCACACCGGTAACTAGTTACATTAGCACACGTTAATTGGCCATTTACAACCATTTACAGGTATTTTCCACTTAAACTTCAAAGAGAAATACAAACAATAGTATTGTTACATTCAAAGCTCCATCTAAATGTTCAAATGTTCCATTTGAACTCTTAATCAATAGACAGTGATAGACAGGAAAGCAGTTTATCTACATTGCTAACCTCTAACAAGAGATATGTAAACAATATCAAACAACTACCAACAATACACTTGCATATCAAAGCTCTAGTCTACTTATAAGGAATGACCCTCACTACCATTGTATTTTCCTATGATATAGCCCCCTCTTCTGAGTTGTGGAGGGAAGAGATACAGAGCAAAATTAGTTCTTTGGGTCACTCTTCTATAAAACCTAAAACCAGAATACTCTAATAACTTTTTGATAGAGTTATGCGCTAAAAGAAATCCAGACATACTAAGGTATCGAAATGCATAGTTACATCATCAAAACAACCTTAACTCTGACCTGTAGAGATACCATACAGTAGCCATAAAGATTATGATTAAGACAATTTAATGTTTGGGCTCCTAGAGCAACTTAAACAATTTTTTAAAGATGCACTAGACCTTTTTTTCCCATGATGTCATTACCGGGAAGAGTTAAAGTTGTTTGCGTGTCCTAACTGTGCGATAACATGTTTGGATTTCTTTTAGTACATAACTTTATCAGGGTCACAAGTGTTTTATTTTTAGGTATTGTAGCAGAGTGACTCAAAAGAAGTTACTAATATGTACTCAGAACTTTAACTCTAGCTTAATAGAGCTATTTTTGTCTGGGAATTTTTCTGTTTTTTATTGATGTTATTAAGAACTTTGTACATGAACACTAAACAAGTAAAAAAAAAAAGGTACCATGAAATATGTATAATGATTTGAAGATATGTACTGTCAACTTTGAATAATTTTTATGTTAACTTTTAGCACCAGTTTCACTGGTATATTCTAGCTGCTTTACACCACTCTGGAGCAGTCCAAACCAGCCAGAGTTTACTGACCACCTAGACTGGATTTACAGTTGCTTTGTATTACTTGAGCAGCACTAAGCAACTTGAGTGTTTCTCTCTATTTCCTGTCTTCCATATTCCCTCGTGAATCCCCCCTCACTCCAAATTCCCTTGCTGTTTGCACCCCACTTTATATTCCTCCATGCATGTGCATACACATGCACAGAAGTAATAACCATTTTTTGCTATTTGTCATAACTGAAAAATGTATCTGTCAGCAGAGGCTGACAAAACCTTCTCCTTTAGAGAAACTCACCACGAACTGCCCTCTTTCCAAATGGCTGCCACGTCTGATTGTTCACTCAACAGCAATGAAGCCAAGCTGCCCTCTGGGGAGATGACAGCACTATATGAAGTCAGAAGATGCAGACTAACACTGTGAGAAGCAGGTTAATGGAGAAAGGGGCTATCTTTGCTAAGGGCAGTCTGAGGACAATGGAAGATGGTGGCCATTTTGAGAAGGACATATTAACTGAGTACACTCCGTGGCTCAGTCCTACTGAGGGGGAAAAAGGCAGCCACTTTGAAAGATGGCAGTTGGTGGAAATTTCTGAAGGATAAGATTATATGTTAGCTTCTGCTACAGAACAAACTATTGTGTACTTCATAATGGCAAAAAAGACCATTAACTTTTTCCAACATAACCTATGCATAAGATTTCAGGATGATTTAACTATATGGGAAGTTTGAAGAGTCTGTACTTGATTCATAAGATCATTTGGGGGGAAAAAAAATCGGAAACCAAGTGTTAAATATCTTAATGGACTCATTTTTAAAATTAATTTTAACTCAGACCTATTAATGGATTTACTTGCAATTCTCTTTGAGGCTACATTGTATTTTTCATATCTGACAAACAAGTTGAATCTCTGCTTTAAGTGCACAGCTGCTTAGATATGGAGCCATGACTACAATAAATACAATAATAATTAATAAAGTTTAATTACACACGAATTTCTTCACAATCCATTAAATTACCTGAAAATTCTCAGAAATTTCATTCTATATACAGTGAGTGCTGTAAGATATAGGGGGATACACTGTATTCTTCGTACATAATGGAAGGCTGAGCACAGAATTTTATCAAGGATGTCACATTGTGAGAAGTGAAACTTTGTTAATTTAGGCCTAGGATTTTTGAAAGCACCTAAATGACTTTGGAGTCAAAGTCTCATTTTCATTAGAGACTTAGGATGCAAGATATTTAGGCTCCTAAAGGCCTGTGTCACTTTTAAAAATGGGATTTAAGATCCTAAATTATTTAGGTGTTTTTGAAAATGTTACCTCTAGTCAGTCCAGCGTGATACATATTAATAATGTGTCACATCCTCATTTGACTAGAACATTTAGACCCTGTCTACACTTACCTGTGAGATTCAGTGGCAGTCGATGGGAGTTATGCAAAGTACGCAAAAAACTTGCGTAACTCCCATTGACTGCTGAGCTTCTCTTCTGTGCTCTGTCTTCACTGCGCTGCGCTACTTGTGTAGCTGGTCTTAATGCGTCAATTTCTGGATCGACTGAGCAGGTCTGCACTAACTGCTCAGTTGATCCAGAGAAATCGATCTGACGGCAGTGAATTTGCCGCCGTCAGTGTAGCTGTAGCCTTAGAGTATATCATTTTTTATAATTTTATGGTCATACTTACATTGGTCACCACGGCCAGCATTGCTATTCCTTGCATAATTGGCTGCCACGCTCCTATATCTTGCGCTTTCTGTGGCACCATGCGTCTGAACTGGGTTGTAATCTTCCAGGCATCAACTCGTATTTCCAACAAATTATTAACTAGAGCCAGAAGAGGAGCCAGCGGGAATGATGCCACAAATAAAGTGACAAATCCAAACTGTATAACTGCCAATGGGAATGTAACATACATTGGTGATGTTTTAACTCTAATGTGTATATATTTACCCACACCATAAGAGAGACAGGAATGCATGTTTTAATGGTTAATCAGAGACTGTCTCTCTCAAATAGCAGACTTTGTGTGAACATACATGCAGAAAGCACGCGAGGTGCACCAAAAAAAAAAAAAAAAAAAAGCCATAACACATACATATGAACTATTCTGAATATTTAAATATCTCCTTCTTTTATATGCCTATTTACCTTGCAGGCTTGTAAATGTAATTATTAATCCAGTGCTATGGCGTAAAGCTTCAATTAAGAATCACATTGTTGATGTTTGGGTGCTGAAATAAGTACGATTACAATACTATTAAAGTATGACTGGTGGCAAAGAAATTAAAGTTTTGACAACTTCCAAAAAGCAAAAACTAGAAAAAGTGGCAGTAATTCTACAGAAAACTGGTCTAGGAACCTGATGCTGCAGTGCTGGAGTAGAAGATGACAGTGTTCTGGCCCCTGACTACGGTAAGAAGTGAAGAGGTGACATATCTATTCATACAATCCCTAGCTACAAAAGCGATGTCCTCATTGGTTGTAAACTGGGTTGTCGTTTATTTGATTTAGACTAACAAAAATTTCTACCTTTGTTCATTTCACACAAGTTTTAATCTTTATAACATGTTTACACTATCTATTAAATCATCAGACATTATTTATCTGAATACTTTTTAAAAAAAACACCTTTGGATCCAGAAAATATTTCATATGCATCAGAAATACACTGCTGACTTACCCATTTCAAGATACTCATAAAACAATCCAAGTTTTCCAACAGGTTGCAGATGGTAGTCCTGTTCCCAGCGTGGGATAACCTTTTCTGTTCTAGCAGCTGAGCAACATCTTCCGATTAGATTCTTAACCCAGCTATCAATCAGGAGAAAAGTGATGACTCATATTGTTAGTCTACCTGTCAAAGGCTGAGCTATTGCAAAGATCTTGCTCTGGTTCCATAGCCAAGTTTGAAAATTAGTTCTTGATAATAATTGAACTACTGAAACTCCTCCTTAATACAAACAATGTGTCTGATTCGCTCTTGCCCTCTACTGTTTGCAGTCATTTACAGCAATGCAAAGTGGGTGTGCAACACTAACATTCTGATTTGTTAGCATTTCACACCCACTTTGCACTGGTGTAAAGGACTGTATCAGGTGAAAAGGCAACAGAAAATCAGGCCCAATATGTTCCTCAGACTGGACAGTTTTTAATCCCTCCTTCCCAAAAGCTCTTGGTCCACATGCCACAATTTAGGAAAATTAATGTTGCAGTTATAACTATTTCCATCTGTTACCTTAGAATAAAGAGCAGCAGCAGATGAATTTTTAAGGGAAGGAAGTTATTGTTTGCACTTAACTGTCCTTCATAATAAGGGAAGAGAAACTCTTCATTTGTAATAAGAGAAATGCAAAATGAATTATCAGCCAAATGCTTTTAAAAATTTGCATGAGGCATCAGTTTTACTAAAGATGTGTTATTTCTTAAAATATATGAGAAGAATTACTTTTTCAATATTTTTCCAAATTTCTAATCAATCAGACTTCTAACGCACCCCTCACCATGGTATCTTGGCTTAAAGTAGTCCTTAAATATATCCTGAAAAATAGATGCACTGAGACTGAATCTGGAACCGTTTAATATCAAGTAAAATGTGATACTCTTTCTTTATACACTATTCATTCCCCTTTCTTATCTTACTTACAGTTTTTGGGCCCAGTCATTGTAAATAGGAGTTCAATGGAAGCACGATTTTGGCCTTTTCTCTTTTCCTCCTTTTCTAGGTCTCCTTTCCCGTATTTGTGTTTTAGGTCACTCCTTATTTCCAATCCCCTTCTCCACATTTTCCTCCAGGTCATCTCCTCTTACACTTCACTCCTGCCCACCAGCCACCTGTCATCAAGGCCCAAAATCTACACTCCCTAATAATGTTGTCAATATTTTGAGTGTTATCTTGTCAGCTTTACTTGTCAGACAGCATGCTCTCTGTCTCTTAATCTTTGTCCTTCATTGCCTTTAAGCCATGTATTGTTGTAGCCAGTGTGTATTGCTTGTGTCTGACTCAGATTGCAAGATGTCTGAGTCTGGCATAATTTTTTCCTGTATTTGTATAGCCCTGAGCAATCCATCGGTGCTCAATAAATAAGAAAAGTCTGTGATGCATATCCAATTCATTGCATACTCCACTGGCTCCTCTGAATCGCCATATGTAGACACATCTGAGTCTTGACTATTCAACTTTTCTCATCCTAAAGCATCAGTAATGCTTGTTACATTACTGTTGCAACGATTAAAAATATCAGAATTGGGTGGATCTAGTCCTTTAAGTGAAAGCAATATCAGGCCACATTAACAGTTGATCTGGGAAGGAAGCATGAATTTAGGGCATGACTACTGGTTGCAAGTGGTGATATAGTGTGCATGGTGATGGACAGACATAATAATGGGAAGAACAGATAATTAGCTAAGCAAACTGGGACAATCACTTGCATAAATAAAATCAAGTAGCACAATTAGACTTCTTGGCTGTCAGCCTGAAGCAGTAAAATCTGACTCCTGTGATAATATTTTTTAATCCACAGATGTAAATACACAAAATCAGGCCTGCTGATTTCTAAGGGACAGATTCTGCTTTTAGTTACAACAATGTATACTTGGAGTAAGTCCCCTGAAGGCAGTGGAGTTACTCTGGGTTTACACTAGTGTAAATGAGAAAAGGATTTGACCCTAGTTTCTAGAGCTCCCATCTCCAGTTTTCAAAATAATTGTTATGATTTATTATTGTGCATACTTAATAGGTGAAGAAATAGAAGTTTCCATTACAACGCCATCAGATATGTATTTAAATGAGTTTGTGCTGGTTCCCTCTCTTACACATCTTCATTCGCTATACCTTTTCCAGCTTTCTGTACCTAGATCACTCCCTGTGTCCTGACGAGCGCAATGCTATTTAATAACTTTGTGTAAGTTCCACATAAGACATACAGCCTCTGGTTTTACTGCATCATCTACATTAAACATTACCTTTTGGGAATGTCTGTCATGTGAACAGAGCTGAATATCAAAATACAACTACAAAAATATTTATAAAAAATAAAAGACATTTTAAATACTTGTTCTGTGGAAAGTCTGACATATAACAGTAAATATTAAACTGCGGTATGCTATTTTAAGAAATAATGAGTTAGGCAGAAAGTGTCAGATTAGCCTCGCTTTGGTTGACTCAGTTTTGGGCCCTCAACTTGAGACATGTTGGGCCTGATCTTCAGAAATGTTGAGCATCCACAACCTGAACTGAAGTCAGTGGGAACTGGGGATAGATAGTACCTTTGAAGAATCAGGCCCAAGGTATTTCAAACTGGCACCCAAAAACGGCATCCAAGTTGGAGACCATGGAAAATTTTGGCCTTCTTCTGTTGGTGCCTGAGCATATACTCCTACTGAAATCTAAATGCCCAAATGCCCACTTACTTCAAACACGAGAAGGAGCAGGGACTTAGCCTTCAAATATTTGACATTTTTGTTTCATTAGGTCACTTTTAAAAAACATTATGTACTTACGGAAGAAGCACTTCTTGAATGTTATTCCAAATTGCTTTACCTCCCATGATTATTGTTAGCTGAGTTGTAAGTTCAAGGAGACATCCACCCGGATCACACTAAAGGTTGGGAGAGGTATGAAAATTGCTTGAAGTTGTATAACTCTTCAGGCAAGATTAAAGTGTTTTTGATAAAACACATTCTAAATATTTTAAAATTAAGTTATTTAAACCTTAAAAATAATCCAAGAAGACAAGTAAGACAAATCCCTTTGATAATTTAGACAAAAGGTCCAATAGACCAAATCTGACACTGCTATCAGTGGGCAGGATGCCAGTGAAGTCAATGGAACAATGGTCCAGATCATACAGCCTGTTTGCATTGCACTGCCATTGCACTGCCACTCCTCTAGTGGAGGAGGATCCCATGGATGTTGCAGAGATGATGCTGTGGATGTTATGCCACCTCCTCTCTGCTGCTGATATAGGTGATGTGCATGGGAAAGTGAGTGTGGCTGGATCTTTGTTATGCCATAATGGTCTCTTGTGAGTCAATGACAACCTAAGCAACTTTATGAAACCTTGAAGCTACTCTAAATTATGCTAAGGTGCTGGCCCAGCACATAGTTGGCCTGGAACTGGGGGAGTGCAAAGACTACTTTTGAATTCCCCCTTCTGTGCTGTGCACTTCTTGGCAATAGATGAAGATCTAGGACTTGTCTACACTCAAAATGCTACAGTGGTTCTCCCGTTGGCATAGGTAATCCATCTCCCTGAGAAGCAGTAGCTATGTCGAAGGAAGAATTCTTCTGTTGACCAAGCGCTGTCTACACCAGCTATTAGATCAGCTCAATTACATTGCACAGAGGTGTGGACTTTTCACACCCCTGAGCAAAGTAGCTGGACTTGACCTACATTTTTATCATATACCAGGCCCATGGCTAATATCTCATATTGTTAATTAAGAAATAAAGATACACTATAGTGGATTCTTACCTCTTCATTTCTGTATTTTCCTAACCAATAAACTGGATCCCCAGGGAATCCTACAAATTTACCCTTAAAGAAAGCAATGTAGAAACATGAAGAATAATAGTTGACAAACTGGAATAAGAACATCTTCATGGTCAGACTGTTTTCATAATCAGTTTGCGTCCTTGGTAACTCTGTAGTTTAAAAAACCCCAAAAAAACAAAAAGAAAAAGAAAATGAATATTTGAACAGCTTTAGTGCCTCAGTCAAAATCGTGAATGTGCCTTGCATGCTTGAATAGAATTCACATCGTAGTTGAAATTGTTTAGAGTCCCCTAATACATTGTAGCCATTATGCTAATTATAAGACAGTTGTAAAGAGGAAAGAATTTGTTCTTTGACACTAAAAGAAAAAGAGCAACAAAATTCTCTATTGCTCTCATAGAAAGAAAAAAATGCTAGCAGACTCAATAAATAACAAACATAACACTTTGAACTGAAGGAAATAAACAATATTAAAATACCACTACTTTACACATCTAAAGTAGAATAACTACTTTAATGTAGATAGCCAGGATGGAAAGAATAGTAATATTCGTGAACGTTTATCTACTTACTAATGAGAGAAAAGCCTCTAGCATTGGATCAGTGACCCTATTACATTTATTTACAAAAAAAGGGCTGTTCTCTCCATAAACAATAGCTAATGTACTTGAATGTGTTATGCAGTACTGATCTGTTTTCATAAAGCCTGGATATTATAGTAATCTTCCTTGTTTTGTCTGTTTCACAAATGCAAAGCTGTAAACAATTGATCTTTCATGCTGGCTATACAAGAATTTCTTAGGCAAGAAGTAAAATATATTTCTTTGATAAAAGTGAAAATCTGTATTTGAAAAATTCTAGAAGTCATTGAATGCTATAGAAGGAAAATTCTGAAATATTTGGTATAGATATTCATTTACTGGGGTCCTTATTATAAGAATTATGTTATTTCCTCTTATAGTTTGTAGCTAAAGTTCTATTTTAGCTATAGCATAAACCTACCAAAGTCAGTAATCATGATTGCCACCTTTTCATAGATGATGTTCAGAATCATGATAATTATAAAACTGATGATTGAAGCAGTTACTGAAGTGGCTGCCTGGGGAGTCAGGTACTTCTGGATTGCTTCTCTTCCACTAATGTGCCGTGGCAGTGTTGCAGAAAACACAAGGAAAACTGAGAGTCTGTAGATGATGATTCCAATAATGGAAGCAATGATCAAAAGAATCTGAAAATAGAGTACAATATATATATAGGTATAAAATCATATGGTTTGGGAAAAACAGTGGTCTGAAATATACATTAAAAAGGGCAAAGTCAAACTGATTGGACCTTCTTTCTCCCTATTCCATAATAAGAGAGCAAGGGGATGCTCTGTGAAGATAAAGCATGGTAAATTTAGAACCCATAAAAGAGAAGACTACTATATTGCAGCATACAGTCAACCTGTGAAAAAAGGATGGAATAATTTTATGACCAGTAATAATGTTTGTAGCTATGCAAGCTAAGATAATGACAAAAAGTAATCAAATCTCATGCCTTGGGGCATATGATGGACACTTCCTGGGGTTAGGAAAGAATCTTTTCTTCCCAGCATCCCATGTAGAGCATTGCACAATTGTCAGGATGCATTCTGGAGGAAAAACACTGTACATGAGCTAGGTATTATTGTTATTAAGGATTGTGGCCAAAAAAAAGCAACTGCCCCTCAAGAGAAACAGACAATTTTAAACAGTCATATGTTCTGCATTGGTTGAAATACTACTTTCATGTTCAGTATTCTTTGCCCTTGTTTTTTGTCATCTCTGCTTCTTTTTCTATTTTTATCTCATATTAGCTTTTTATTTAGATTGTAAGTTCTTCAGGAGAGCGAGTTTCTCTTCCTACATGTCCGTAAAGTGACATTCATTCACCGCCCTCCCCACTATAGACATCATAACATAATAATAATCCAAATCATAATACATGTTACAAGATTCTCCCAGGATTCTGAAGCCAGCCAGCCAGTTATTTATTTTCTTCATTGTGCTCCAGACATGGAAACCCAGAGCATAGTCTCTTCCATGCTCGGTAGCCAGCATTCTCTACAGTCCCTTTGCTCTAGCATCACTTCCCCTTATTTGTGATGGTTTTCTGGCTACAGATGTTGTACAGCCTCTGGGAACATGCAATATATTAGAGCCCCGAGCTTTTAGAGATGGCCTCTGTGGCCTGCCCACTATGTTACGTATTGTTTCATGGATGGCTGGACTTCTTTCAATTTGAGTTTTAATTAAAATAGCAACATTGGGAAAATCAAAGAGCTTCCAGCTTTGCTCTTTTAAGTGAAATGAAAAAGTTGAAAGGGGCCCAGTCATCTATGACATGATACTGAACAGAATGGCTGGAACAACAAGCATGAAAGAAACTGGGAAGGAGGGGGGAAGTGCAACCAGGTCTGTCCCCAAACTAATCCATTGTTTCCAGCAAAATATGTGTCTGAAAATACTGATGGAGGAAACAGTGGACCACATTTTCAAACATAGCTCACAAGTTGTAGCTACAAAATATGCATAAGTATAAACTCGTATGCATGAGTATCTGTTTAGCATGTACAAATGTATGTTTGGTGTATGCAGTTATGTGTTTGGACATGCGTGCAGATGCTTTTTGGGTCCAACCTAAACATCCATATTTGAAAATTCAGACCAGCCTGTCACTTTATTGACTCATAAATAGCTTAGTTTTCATGAAGCTATTATTTGTCAAGAGAAGTACATTATATTAAAGAGTAAGACAACAGAATTTTACCCAGAATAAGACTGCACTTGTACAGAAGGCCATCCGTACACACTTTCCACAGGCAGTGTATGGCATGTGCTCTTCTTGCTGGAAAGAGAGTTGATTTAGAAGGGGATTAATCATACATTTGCTCTTCTTTTAAATATATTTTTTCATGTGATCTGTGAAGCACTTTGCTATGTTTAGGGCAGAAGAATGTGAATCGAGACTTCTGGTTTCTAGTCCCAGAGTTGACATCTTTGCCATATCCCCCTGGCAATTCATGTGGGCCCAACACTTTAAAAAAAAAAAAAAAAAAAAAGAGTCCACTGATTTTGGGTGTCTCAGTTTTCGGGTGCTCAGCTTGAGAAATGTGGGGCCTGACGATCAGAAGTGCTGAGCACCCATTGCTCTCATCAGATGGATTAGTGGGTGCTCAGCACTTCTGGAAGTCAGATCCCTATGTGCCTGAGATTTGGCATCCAAAAACTGTCCTCCAAAATTAGTGGGCACTTTGAAAATTTAGGCCTCAATCTCTTTGTCTCTTAGTTTACCTCCCTCTAAAATGGAGGTGATGACTACCTCACCCGGGTAATGAGGCTTAACTGATGTTTTAAAACAGGGGTTCTCAAACTTTTTTTGCTGGGACCCCCCTTTGAAACTATTTCAGGCTGTGATGACCCCCCCAAAAAAGTGATGACCTCCCCGCCATGCCATCCTTACTGGCATGTACGGGGGCTGATAGCTCGCAACCCCCCCATAATAACCTCATGACCCCTTGAGGGGTCACAATCCCCAGTTTGAGAGCCCCTGTTTTAAAAGATTTTTGAGACCCTCAGTTGAAAGGTCTATATAATGGCAAAAATATTTTTTAGCAAAATCTTCATCATCTAAAAATGCCTTAAGAATTGTTTAGAATTATCCTTGTGCAGCAAAGATAAATTTAAATTTTACAAGCTTATTAATAAAACCAGGTATACTACAGCACAAGATTATAATACAGAAGGGGCCACTTAGGGTAGATTTTTAACCCTATCAATCTAGTTTTGGAAGTCTTCAGTCCTCTATTATAAACATTGATATAGTATGGCTAGAACATGAAAGCAAAGCAAATGATCAGCTAAACGTTTCACATTTTAGCCTGATACAGATTGTTGCATGCTAGGCCTGTAACTTATTAGATCATCATATCGGATCAGATCCTGAGCTGGTACAAACTGATGTAGCTTCACTGACTTCAATGGAGCAATGCTGATTTATCTCAGTTGAAGATCTAGCCCATCACTTTCATGAGGTCTTTGTTTGAATTTCTCATTTTGATCGTTTTCAGTATGATCAATTCTAAAAACATTCCTTACCTGTGTGATTTCATTTGTTACTACATGAGTGCATCGCGCTTCATATTCTGGACGTACATGTTCTTCCTGCTCTAAGAATTCAACAGTGTCCCATTCATATTCCAGTTCAGCTTGCCGTCGCTTCCAAAACTCCAGAAACAAAGTCACTAACCAAAGGATAAAAAAATTGAGCTATATCACGTGTGCCCTGTGCAGCTTTTGAAATTCTATGCTGTAACATGTGGATCGTTAATTTTCTATATCATTTTTTGCAGACACGGAATAAAACCCTTACTGGCTCAGGGAGAAAATAACAGGATCTATTTCTTTACCTAATTACTGCTTTAATGATGTAGGTACTTTTATGATATCATCCTGTGGATTCTTTATACTAAAGAATGAATCAGAGTTTATTTTCCTTTCTGAAACTGTAGAGAGTATGAACAATTTGGATTTTATATTGCAGGGTGGTTTTTGAAAGCAGATTGTTTGGTTAATTGAAGAAAAATAATGTTGGAGAGTTACAGATGTTTTAAAATAAAACCTCAGTGGATAGAAAATTGCCATAGGGAAAAGGCTAATGCCCATTTATTATAAGCGATACAATTAGTGGCACAACTACTAAAGGTTTTACAGAATCAGTTATGGTCAATTCACCAAAATCAAGCATGCAATAAACAGAAAAACTCTAAGGGGCAGCTTGAGAGAGGCTGTTGCATGAGCGCAGCCATGGAAGGAAGGCTCTTATCTTTACATGACTACACAAGGGCCTCTCACACAGCCAGTCCCTGTGCTCCTTGCACCCTGGGGAGCACAGAGACTTCTTGTTCCAAGCAGGAAGCCAAAAAAGGGGTGTGCAAGGCCCTGACATTCAGCCTGCAAAGCAAGGCAGGTGGACCAAGGGAGAGCAAGCTCCTCCCTCCCAACATCTGGCCTCTGGTCTGGTCCCCAGCATAAATTAGAGCATTCTACAGGTGCTCCAATAAGCACCAGCTGCAAAAGGTTCTCAAGGACTGTTCAAGTAGCTGGGAATTATTGGAGTGCAGGGTCGTCCTGGCCTTGTGACATGCTCCTCCCCCTGCCACAATCCCTGCGCTAGGAGCCAGGAAGGGAGTGTAGCCCGGGGATGCCATGATGGCTCTGTCACTGAGGGAGCTACTTACACAGAAGGAACCCTCCAGCTGGGATAACTTTATAGCTGTTTTGTACCACGAAGGCTTAGAGAACGGCAGATTCTACTGTCTGTATTTAATTTAACTTTTCTTTCATTTATTCTAAGTAGGCATTTTCTAGTGGTTAAAACAACTGACTGGGAGTCTGGAGATCTGGGTTTTAATCCTGTCTGTAATTTAGTAGTCCATACCTACTTCTCAGGAGATATTGTGAAGCTTAATTAATTCATATTTTGTAGCGCTTTGAGATCTTTGAAAGGAACGTGCTACAGAAGTACAGTTATTAACAAGTATATCAATGGTAGCAATGCAATCATAGGGCTAAAAGTGTATAATTCCTTAAATTATTTGGACCAGTCGATCTACAAAAGTATTACAATTCAATGAAAATTACAGCTGAAATGGCATCAGGCCCATGGGTCACTTGGACTCAGTACAATTTTGATGGAATTGCTATAATACAATTCACCTCCTCATGTAGTGGGTTTATGATGAGAATATTAAATAGACCCTTGTAGGCATTATTGTAACTATGCAGTTTAACTTTCTATTTATCATTTTTGGAACAATGCTTCACAACAGAAAATCACAATTTTTAATTAAGAGGCAAATTATAAATAAGTTAACTATTGGGACAGCAGAAAAAAAGATCAAATTAACATCAAACTGTTCTAATCTTTGATTTAGGGAATTTCCTGCTGGTATCTGGAGTATAGTATACCTTTGAAAGTTCTTAAAAGAATCATATTTAACTTAATTATTTTAAAGAAATAGTTACTTTAAAGCACTTTATATTGAGTTAATTATCCAAAGATCAAGGTACAACATGTTTTATAATAACAAGCATATTAACCTTTCCTTATCAACCTGACATAGTGCTCTAAAACGTTACAGTAGTTGTCTTCTGTACATTACCCTTCATGCAGCACTACCAATAACATAAAACTTACTTCTGTGACTTTGTTGACTAACTTCCTAGTCAATTACTTTTTAATCACCAACAAGTTACTACTCTCGTTAAGTGATATAGTTAAATCCAATTAGCTACCTTGCTAATATGGACAATCCAGCAAAGGCTCAAAATGGGGGGAGGGGATTCCTCAGGTCCCTCCCTCAGGTCCCTCCCTCAGCCATTGACCAATGTTGATACTACTAATTCACAGTCCCCATCTCTCTGGTGGGAGGGGAAGTGGGAGGAGTCCCGGACCTGGCTCTCCACTTCCCTGAATCGTGGGCTCCCATTTCACACTGCCTTCTCCATCACATCCATTTCCAGACTTGCTCTGGAAGAAGAGATGTTGGCTTGGTGATGACATGGTTGGCATTGTGAAGTGGGGGGATAGGGGAATGGGAGGGGAACCCCATAAACATGTGCACACCTCCTGGAAAGCAACACATGTGTAAAGCAGAATCCTGCCAATGAGGAAATTGGGAATGTAGCAAATACTGTGATCTTTGCTACTTGGCAGGTAACCTGGGCTCCCTTCTTAAGAAAATTCTGATTGTGCCCCTACTGTCCAGTGAAACAAGACACTTGCTAGAAAAATAAACTTTGCCTTGTCCATTGAATCCAGTACAGAATAGAATCAGTCAATGATTAAAGTGACATTTACTCTCCCATGAGATGTCCCTAGTGATTATAACTGCTGCATGTTTAGCAAATCAATTACATAAATGAAGAAGGAAAGAAATAATTACTAAAGTGTATAATAAATGGCTCTATTTTTCCCATGACCTCCTCAGTCACACAGCTGTTGGAATAGACAGCTCCAAGATTCCTTGGAGAAAAACATTTCCTTTGCCAGACATGCTTAAGAACATGGCTCCTGCTGGCTTAACATTGGGCAGTCTAATCCCTTCTTCTTACTTTTCTCCAAGTCTGAAAGGATGAAGCAAACACTGAAAAGCAACTTTCCTATCTGCTCTTGGAAATTCTAAAATCTGTCCCCTAATAATGCTAAAAAGAATTACTGTACATGCTTAATTTTGTGTGTATGACTTCTCTACTATAATATTGCTGAAGACTAGAAATGGAAATAATAGTACATTTAGATACACTTTTTCGCTGATGCCTTAAGTTTAGCCAAAATTAGATGACAAAACTGTAGACAAAATGCAAAATCTTGAAATCAACTTACCCCATATTCCCATAAATACGGCAAATACTAGCGTTCCGAAGCTATCAAATATACACAGTTTCTGTAAAGAATTAAAAAATAAAGGCTTTAGCGATAATGGATCAGTAATTTTTCTACATGGGACAAGAACAGAAGTTGATTGTTGCTCATTTTGATTTTAGTTTTGAGCTTTTATGTGGTTTAATAAACAATCTCTACCTTTTCTCCTAGTACAGGAAAAGGGTACACAAATGCTGTAGTATCAATGTTCCACCAATTTACTGTACTGGAAGAGGAGAGCCAGTATGTGAGTGTGAGGAATTTCAGTTGACATGACACACATACATTGTATTTCTCTCTCTCTCTCTCTCTCTCTCTCTCTCTCTCTCTCTCTCTCACACACACACACACACACACACACACAGAGCAAATGAACACGTAATTCTGATGAACAAGAAGTGACATGAAAAACATCAACCTATTTAATAAGAGAACAGTTCTGATATGGTAACTATGCCATTTCCTTTTTCACATGTTTCTCTCTTGTGCCCTTCATACTGTTGTGCTGAAGAAATAGTAATCTTGCCTGGCTGTCGTCGTGGGGGACCTGTGGAGATCGCTGATTATGGCTGCCATCGCCTCGAAGCGAGGTTGTGGGAGGAAGGCTCTGGCCTGGATGGTGTCCAGGGTGGCCCTGATAAAGTCTATGCGCTGCACTGGGGTGAGGGTGAACTTCTGCTCGTTTATGAGCAGCCCCAGTCTGGTGCATGTCGTGCAGGTGAGTGCCAGGCTGTTCCTCACGCTGGCCCTGGACCTGCCCCGGATCAGCCAATCATCCAGGTAGGGGAAGATCTGGACCCCTCTGCAGCGCAGGTGAGCCGCCACTACCGCCATGCATTTTGTGAACACCCTGGGGGCGGACGAGAGGCCAAAGGGCAGGGCTGAGAACTGGTAATGGGAACCAGCTACCATGAACCTGAGGAACTGTCTGTGACCGGGAAGGATAGAAATATGAAAATAAGCATCCTTTAAGTCGAGGGCAGCGTACCAGTCCTCTGGATCTAGAGCAGGAATGATGGAGGCTCGGGAAACCATACGGAACCTGAGGTATCTAATGAATTTGTTCAGACGGCGGAGGTCTAATATGGGTCTCAGGCCCCCCTTTGCCTTGGGGATGAGGAAATAATGTGAGTAAAAACCCTTTCCCCTTTCCCGTGGAGGAACCTCTTCCACGGCTCCAAGGCGGAGGAGGGAATCCACCTCCTGTACACTGGTGGCGGAATAACACTGCTGTTACTTTACCCCATGGATGGTGTAGAAGAAAATACAAAGGCTATTGCAAATGAACTTAGAAAAACCCACTTCTGTAGAATGTAAATGGCACGTTACCTTTGAGGATTCACAGGTAATAGTGAGGTTCCAGTATGTACATTCCTGATCACACTGAGGGCACATTATGATGTTGCCGCCTATGTTGGGATCACACACTTCTTGGCTAAAAATAAAATCAATCAATCAATCATACAAGCACGAAACTCAAGCTATCTTTAATGCTTGTAGAGGGTGTGATAACTCAGTGAAATAAGGAATAAGTTGCTAAGTGCACAGCTTTCAGACAATGTGCACTTCCACTCTTAGTCTTCAATATACTGCAAATTAGATTATGTGGAATGGAAGGAATTATATCCCATTGCTCTTGGTGCTATTCTCTAAAACAAATCATATTAAGAACAAGATTTATAAAATCCCACTCTTCACATTTTAAGGGTTTCAGGATAACTCTTTTACCTGATATACGATAGGCAAATCCACCCCACAGTGTTCAGTTTGAGCATGGTAGTAGGGGAGGTCTGAGGGTGGAAAAGGGAGGAATTCTCTTCAGGCCATGGAATGGCTGCAGCCAAAATGGAGCAGAACGGAGCAGCCAAAATGACTGAAGGGGTTCGGATCTGCATAAGTGCAGATCCAGTAACCCCTTCCCCACCACTGTCTCTCTGCAGGGTGTAAAGGGGGAGCAGAAGTTTCCCCTGTGCTGCTGTTCTGCCTGTTCTCCTATAGAAGAAGGGGAACGAAGGGCTTGAGTTCCAAGCAGGGCCTTTTAACAGGCCCTCCACGCATATGTGAACTTCACCCTATGATAAAGTTTTTGCTCTCCCTTAGGGAGTAACAAACATAAATGGACATGTTATAGTAACTTGTGCTGAAGTTTTGATTTTTTACTGCTTTCTTTATATTTTTACATTATATGTAGATTCACATAGAAATGTCAAATTATAAAGAATGAAAAAGCAAAATTTTAAATACAAGTCATTGTAATATTTCATGTCAGTCTATTACTTTTTTGCCCTGTACATTATTACATCTTTAACTTCAGATCCAAGCCAGTTGCTATTCTTAGTCTCTGTATTTGTTTTTCCATTAACTTGGTTTTGTTCGCACAGGGATTGATCTACCACTCAGTAAAGTCAATGGGAATCATTTAATTGATTGACTAAGTATTGGATCAGGTCCTTAGCAAGCCCTTTCCATCCATGGTAGTTGAGTTTCCAAAAATATAATAACGATTTGATTCTGTGTCAGATACCATGCTGTATTCTTTATTTTCTCCCCAGGATTTATTGTCATTTTCTTTCTCTATTTTTAATTTCCTTTTATGTATTCTTTATTTTGAAAACAGAAAACTGATTTATATTTTGGGTGCCCTTTTAATGTTCTAGTTGCTTTAATCATTTTGCTCATCTGCCCTTTTTGTTCCATGTACTTTTTATTTGACATAAATGTGGACATTGTGATTTGTAAAGCCTTTGGGCCACAATATGCCATGAGTTTTATAGCAGAACTCCCCACTGATTTCAATAGGGAGTTGTGCTTAAAAGCTGATGGTATGATATGGCTCTTTGTTTGCTTACAATATGTCAGGGAGGAGAGGAAGGACAGTGAGTAGAGGAGGGAACATGCACAACGAGAAAGGAGAATGCAAGGGAAGTAGAAGCAATAAGGGAGCTTAGGAGGATTTTCATGTCCCTTGGGCTAGAAGGCCCAGTAATGTTCTTGTAGCCCTGATATATGCTTGTCATTTCCTTTTTCAGTGTTCATTCACTAATACCATGAATTAAAACATGGGATTACTATCAAGATTCACATTTTTTATGCCTAGCAAACTCTACGCTCTTTGTGAGTATTCAGAACTGTGTCTATATGAAAATACATTTGAACTGTCCATTCGGTACCTCCACGTGCAGTTGTCCTTTGTTATGTATCCATACAAAAAACAGGCAAGTCCTACTATTGCTGCTATGATCAGCATCTGAGTGTAAAAACCAAGCCAAGCAAAATATATCCCAATTTTCTCTCCATAATATTTCCTGTGGGGAGAAAAATATTTGAAAATGCAAAGAAATCCACATTTCTTTCTCAGACTGCTGTCTATTCCAAATAATTAGGGCTAGACTCTATCTTCATATTTTTATGGCTT
Organism: Emydura macquarii macquarii; assembly: GCF_026122565.2. NCBI lineage: Eukaryota > Metazoa > Chordata > Testudines > Chelidae > Emydura > Emydura macquarii. Next base: position 10,717,027 of record NW_027132773.1, read on the forward strand.
ACACTGTGTGACAGCAGAAGTACAACAGCTAACCGTTTCTGTGAATTTGCACAATTTTATACGTTTGCATGTGATGACTGCTTCTCACTGAAGCACAGTTTTGATTGATTACATAGGCATGTGCCTGTATCTTATAAAGTCAAAACCAGAGCCTGCTCAAATGTGTGTGCAGATATGGGCATACGTATCTACAATTAGAATCAAGCCATGAATCTTCAATGTACCAAAAAGTGAAAATGTTATGTGAATTCCTAGGTCCTTCAGAATTGTACTGATCACATGCGTACCCCACCTGACAAGATCCAATGGCTGCAGTTTGTAAATACTTCGAGGGTGAGCCCATTCCTTGTAAAGAAGATACCGTTCATTAGGGCAGTTGAGGTCCTCTGACCTGTGGTTGAATCTAGACTGCAAAAGAGAATGAATATGGAAACACTGTCCCATTAAAATAACCACTTACAGTACCCAATCTTTATGGGCAGCTGAACCAGTTAACATGAGTAGACTGTAACTGTACCAACCAGTGCCACTGTGGCCCCATTGGCAGTGTGAAATCTGATCCCTGAGGAGCTACATTTGTGAGATTAGTGTCCGGAGTAATCTATTAGCCCAAGCTCCATTGCAGTTTACAAAAAGGAGTAGGAAGCAAGCAAGCAGTGACAGCACAGAGGCTTATCATTAAGGCCCCAATCTTGCAAATAGTTATGAACACACACAACTTTAATTATGTGAGTCATCTCATTGAAAATAATGGGGCTTAGTCATGTGCTGAAAGTTAAACATGCATGTAAGTATTTGCAGGCGTGGGGCCTAGGATTGGGAGAATAAATAGAAAAGGATCAATTCTAATTAAAGAAAGAGACTAAATTAAAATAGACTTTAAGTACCTCTAATATACTATCAAGTGCTTTGCTTCAGGACAATGGTGTAGTACAATGAAGGCTGAAAACTCTGGAGAATAAATTCAGAACTTCTAGCATCTGTTTTAGATTTAAAAGAAGGTACAGAAGGAGATAACCCTTCATTTCTTTGCTAGTTTGGTTGAAAACTTATTTGGTGAAAATGTGAACCTATATTAAGAATGTAATGGATTTTTCCAGTCTCATTTTATAGGGCAACAAGAAAGGCAAGGAGAAAGAACATTTGGTTTTCCCTTTTGGAGAGTGGAAGTGGTGCATCCTGGGAGTTTCTGGCCAGGGTACATCATAGAAGATATAGTCTGGCTGGGGCACCTGGCCTATTGAAGAGAATAAAGATGTGAAGCAACTGAACTACATTCAACTCCCATCAGGCACCTCGGCTGCATTTCCAGATCAAAATATTTCAGTTTCTGGGTGTTTGGTTTTTCAAAGAAAAATGGAAATCTTCTGTGAAAAGACACTTTTTGTGAAAAATTCTGTTTACTCAAAAAATCAATAGTCCTCTGAAAAAGAGTATTGAAGGAAAATTTTCTTCCAGCCGTTCTTTCCAGATATGGCAGTCAGTGAACAAATATAATCAATGCCCACACATATTTTGCTATAGGAATCATACATAAGTCTTCAATCAGCATGCAAATTTATTCCCAACTAAGATACCTGTTCCAAGCATTGAACTTACATCGTGAAGAGGAAATGCTGCCCTGTAAATCCCTGAGTCCAGGAGTTTGTTAATACCAAACTTTTTCACATTGTCTCTTATTGCATATTCCACACGGGAAAGAATAAAGTAAACCTGAAAAATACAAAACGTCCTGGATCTCTTGCAATTTGTAAATAAGCAATGTAAACTCTAAGTTTGTCACCACAGAATCATAAAAGTTAAAGAGGGATAAGTTCTCTGAGTGAAATTCACTGTACAAAGCCACTGCCCTATTTAAGTCCCACTTAATTTCTATTTTGGGGCATAAGTGGAACCCAAATTGGACAAAGATTTGGAATTTCACCCTATTAGATTATCCAGTCAATCTCCACTCAATGGAGGATTGTTCCCTACAGTACATTTCTAATGTTTTAGGATGGTTGTTTGTTATTGGGGATGGTGATTGTGTTGCTGTGATCGAAAAAAGAGAAATAAATAAATTTCTTTGTGTGGGTTTAAAGACAGAAAAATAGACTAAATCTTCATATTGACTTACAATTCGGCTTCTGGTTGCAGGGTTGAAGAAGATATCTTTATCTTGAGTGTAAAAATCAGCCAAACGGGCCTTTTCAAATGGGGCAGTGAAAAATTCTTGCTCTGGTTTGATGATATTTTCATCCACTCGGAAGAATCTACTAAACCAGCTGAAAGCTGAATCTCGGGTTTTCAGGTCATTGGGTTGCAGAGGCAATTTGATGTGCATAACCTCGGCATATGTGCATAACACTTCCCAAGGTGCGTGCACTTTTACAAAAATAATTTTTTCATCTAAGACCTAAAGTGAAAGAATATTAAAAAAATGAATGCATAAAAAATGAAAGCTCTTCATAATACTTTTAAGCAACACAGATTTTCCCTTCTCTTTAAAACCCTTAGAAGACCAATTCTTTATCCATTTTAGTGAACATCTCATTAACTTCTTTAAAGGCACCGAAGGGAGGTGAGAACTCTCTGGAGAGAATGGCATTTTAAAAAGATCACTGAACTGTTGCTTTCATGGTAATGCCTCTGCAAAATATTTTACAAAGCAATTTAAGTTTTAAAACATCTTACCTATATGGGTTTCTTAGTGCTGTTTATAAATCTGGTCTTAAGAAGCTCATTTAGAAAAATTTTGAACCATGAGCATTGGAGGATTACCAAAACCTGCACAAATTTACAATGTACAATTTGCAAGTGGCAATATATCCATGTTGGATTTCCACCTAACAGTTCTTCTTGTTGCATGCTGAGGTGCATGCTATGGTCAGAGGGCCAAATCATGTGCTGGGATGCACAAGCAGAGCTTCCACTGCAGATTTCTATCTAATCAAAAGCTGAAAGATGTGGATTTTGAACCCAATATGGGAGGAAGTGGCAGAGAGCCTCCCTGTTCTGGAGCTCATTACATTACAAAATAATAATACAAATACGTTGGGCTAGATTCTGTGCTGCATCTCCTGGGAGCCACAGCACAGAAAATGCAGCCCAGGAAGAAAGGAGGGGAAGATCCATCTTTGTGCTGGCTAGATTCTGGGCTACTGTGAGGGCTAATGTGGCCCCTAGTGTAAATGAGAACAACTCCAGGGGGTACTTCATCTTGTAGCAGCCTGTCCAGGGTTGACTACAGGCTGGTCTGTAGCCCAAAATCTCCATAGTGCTGAGTGCTACAGCTACTTCTGCTATGCTGGGGCTTGCAAGGGGCATCAGCTTCAGGTCACTTATGTCAGCTCTATGGCTGCTCTTTCATTAGGTGAATTCTTCCAAACCCCTGGTGTCTCATTTACAATTCCTATATGCCCTGGGGAAGAAGTGGCCCTTTGGAATGTTTATAGGGCTTCATGTTTTCAAAGTGCTGAACAAACTTTAACTATTTAATCTTCCCAACCCCTCTGTGAAGTACGGAAGTGCTACCTCCACTTTGCAGAGGAAGAAACAGACACAAAGCTTAAGTGGCTTTGCCCAAGGCCACAGAGTATGACTACAACACAGAGATTCCTGGCTCCCAGACAAAGAGTAGGGAAAGAAGCAGCAGGGGGAACTTTTCTTGACCCCAAAATCCTGATCTCATAGGACAAAATAGGGGGAAGAAGCTTACAGTGCATTCCTGGACTTCATTTCCTTTTCCATATGGAGCCAAAGTCTGCCTCCAGATACAACAATTCACACAAAGGAAAGGATACTCACCGATCTTGTTGCTTCCAGTTGCAAGCCATTGCTTATCAGATTAGACTCATATGCTAGCCTCTTCCTCTGTTAAAATCAATTGCAAATAGTACATCTTTGTTTGCTGATTTGTGTCATTTATATAAAGCGGCGCACATAAAATAAAGGAATAGGTTTGTCCAACAAAAGTGAAGAATCACCCAGCTGATGAGACGTTATCCTCAATAGCTGCATTATAGTTGCTATGGCAGCCAGTGTTCTATTAATCATTAATCTTATCATTTTTTCTAAAAGGAATAACACTTTAAAATGCAGTTATGTGGAATACCTGCTCTCTTGGATTGCTGAAGGCACTTGATCTTTAGCCCATGTTTTACAATTACAGGTGGGCTGAGCCATGAGTTCAGGTCTTTATCTGTCTCTAGCATTTTAGTCTGATGCATTACAAAGATGAGTCAGCCCCAAATTTTGTCTCTGTGACAACAATCATCAACTTTGGTGTTCTCCTCCTCCTTTTCTCATCTAATTTAACCACTGAGGGAATCCTTCCAGTAGCTTGTGATACCCACTGGCAAATATTCTTCACCTCCAAAATCTTGCCATGGCAACCTATATCCACTTCCCTGCTAATAGTCTGCAATTCATCTCTCTATCACAATAATCATATAAACTTACTTTATGATTCTAACTAAATCCTCACCCACCTCACAATCCATAAATGCACCATACTAAAAATAAAAAGCTGAAGACAGGAGCCGCTGTTGGGTTTGTGATGTTGTCCCAGCAGTCCTCAGTGTTCCTAAGTGGGGGGTAAAGCCTGATTTCATAGCCTTCCCTCATGTAACAAAAGAGTTGGAGGACGGGGCAGCCACAGACCCCAGGACGTGTACAGTGACAGCAATTTGTTGAAGTCCATGAGTAATGTTAACTTCACTCACACAGTGTATCTCACTTGGCAATCTATCCAGAGGTTCAAAAATCTGAAATCTGTCTCTGATGCTCAACTCTCCTCTCTAGCCCTCCTAAAAATAGGCTGACTTTAATTTGGTCTACCTCACATCAACAAATCTCTTTGTGAGTTTTGTATTTTTACTAGATAGTTTAAAAGTTGATGTGAAGTAGACCAAATTAAAGCTACTTGAAGCCCACTAGATAACTCTTCTATGAGCAGTTTGTTCATCTAATTGATCACACATTCTAAGTGAAGATCCATATTTAGTTTTCCAGGTTATTAAGTGCAAAAGGCTGTTTTCATACTCTGGACCATTGTGTTAGTTGTTTGTATTCCTCTGTGTTTAAGGACTTCAATCTCAAAGCCACATGAGCATGGAATTCTCATACAAGAACAGCCTAGATCCACCTACTCAGATACCCTGCACCCAGCTCCGTACTTAAGGTCCAGTCCTGCTCCAACCATCATTGGCAAAACTCTCATTGACTAAAGTGGAAGCAGAATCAGCACCTTGATAAGAACATGGGAGGGAATTGACATGCTAGCTCAGACCCAACATCCACCAGGTATCTTGTCTCTGACGGGGGCAGTACCAGATACTTCAGAGGAAGGCCTCAGAACCCCACAGTGGTTTGATGTAGGGATAATCTGCATTCAGTTTAGGTCTCATCCTAATCTCTAATACTTAGAGATAGGCTTAAACCTTGAAGTTTAAAATCCCTTCCAAACTGTTTGTTAGCATTAACTGTGATAACTCCAGATATTCTTGACAGCTCTATAAATAGCCAATCCTTTTTAAGAACTTGTTAAATTCTTGACCTCAACAATTTCTTGTGGTAACACATTCTACAGTTTAATCACACATGTGAAAAAAGGATTTCCTTTTATTGGTTTCGAATTTCCCACTTTTTAAAATTTAATTGAATATTCAGTCCTTTGTTCTTGTGTTATGAGACAAGGAGCACAGAAGAAGAACTATGGTCTTTATGCAATTTATTATTTTAATCTTTTTATCATGTCTCATCTTAGTCATATTTCTTCTTGATGCCTGCTGTCATTCACTTAATACATGAGGCACATAGACAGACAGCCTTTTAATTTTTTTCTAGATAATGTAAATGTTGATACTGTGCTTATTTCCATGTGCCTAATTCTTTTTAAAAAAATCTTGGTAAGCAGTTTTCTTCAATAATAATAATAATAATATCATGGCAATGAGGTCCACAAGTTAATTTGGTCCTCAGAACACTAGAGGGAGATCTCAATCAGTCAGCAAAAAACCATGGGCTCATCAAGCCTAAGAGTCCCTCCTGGTAGTCGGGTGGAGGGGAATAGAAGAGACAACCTTCCAATCCCAGTATTGCCCAGTATCATGATTTTATTAGGAGTCATGCGATATTTGGGGCTTTTCTTAAAGCTGCTGCTTCTGGCATCAAGAAAGTCTCTACTTCTATTTTTTTCTTTAAAAAATTAAGTTTCTATTGCTCATGGTTGCTCATAAACCTGAAGGCAAGAAAGAAAAAGAAAAAAGAAAAAAAGAAACCATATATTTGTATATATATATAGAGAGAGTAAGTTTTAAGCCAATCTCATGATTTCTTCAGGCCTGACTCATGATTTTTGAACACTTGGGATTGGCAACACTGTGACCACCCTGCCTTTCAATGATGGCTGTTAATAATTGTACTTGGAAAGAAACTAGTTCTGGACCCACCTTCCCATAAAGCTTATAATTCCTGATTTCTCTCCTGCCCTAGTACAAATCGGGCTGCCACATTAATAGAGACCTTATTTCCATGAGTTCCTCTCTACCCTCAGCCCTGCCAAACAAATCTCTCCAGCAATCTGCAGGGCAGGTGTGGTTACCCTCCTCCCTTAACTTAATGGGCTCTTTCATCTTTCTTACCTCACTGCAAGATAGGTTACCTTGGCACACAACCAGTTTATGTAGCTTGCTGTCTTTTGCAGACTCAAGTAATGGCATAAAATATCCTATTTGTTTTCAGTGTTTATTTTAATAACACAGATATTCTTTTTATTCAGGCATGACACATTCAAAAACAATAGAAGTAGTGTTGGTTTTTCAAATTGTTCAAACCAGTTTTCTGTTTGTTAGGTAGCTAAATGAAATTAGATTAGTTATATTTGATTAGTAGGAACAACTCAGAAAAAGATTGTTTAATTATGAAAACAAACCTCTCATATCCTGCTAATCTAAAGTTCTCTGTAAACCTTTCTGTAGAAATTGCTGAGTACCAAATATTTTCTGTGGGTTCTTTCTTTTTGTCTGGCTAAAGATTTAAAAAAAAAATTTTTTTTTACCAAGTATGGATTGTTTTATCTTCATTGGCTATCATGTTCAGAAACTAACTCCCACTGAAGTCAATGAGAATATTTCAGTGTAATTCAATAGATGCTAGAGTGGGACTAAAACCACATTACCTGTTAATTTATTCTGAATTTACCTTTCTATTGCTGCTTCATTAATTTTCAACTACAAGCTATTTAAGGATCCCAGCTGCGGAAAAAAAATGGCATATTGGAACATTTACTGAAAGTCTAGTGACTTGTATCTAACCTCTATAGTGACAATAGCCCATTGGGACTAAATTGAGCACATCAGTTGTGAAGATTTAAATTCATACTTCATGGGAGAAATTTTAATTTCAGACATGGTTAGCACACCCTCCGATACCTTGTAAAATTTATTTGAAATGCACTCCTCGCATTGGAGTTTGGAATCTAGCCCTAAATTGTTTTGATTTTCCAAAGTACATGCAATGTTAGCTTTGGTAAACTTCAAAGGACTCAGAGTTCAAGGTCAGATGCTTATATGAAGTTTCTCAATCCCTTCTGAGTCTGATAAATTTGTATGGAAATCTTATGAGAACAGGCTTCTTTCACAATATTTCAGCATTTCTGGCCTTTGTCTCAACTTATACCACAAAGACAGATGCCGCTTAGGAAGGTGAACTGTGATGGGGCAATCACCCCACATTAGCTATGTAGAGGTTAATATAGGCAAGAGAGACCAATTAGCTATAGGCTGCACCTGGAGGGGAGCTAGAATGCAATAAGGCTTAACTGGGGAAGAATTTCACTGGGCAGAAACAAGCATGGCTTCTATAAAGCCAGGGAGCTGGCAACACTTCCATTCCCTGATACCGGATGGTAGGAGCCTGGAATAGGCAAGGTAGGAAACAGTCTAGGGAAGATGCAGCAAGGGCTGGGAGAATAAAGACCTGAGCTGTTGGATTGAGAGTTCCTGGATTGGAACCTGCTGTAGATGGTGGGTCCAGGTTTCCCCCAAGTCAGTGCAGGAGTGGCATGTTCCTGGGTTAGTGTTCTTCTTATATTGTATCTGGTTGCTACTACAGGACAGACCCAACAAAGGAAACAACAGAACACCACTGGCCATTACATACAGCCCCCAGCTAAAATCTCTCCAACACATCATTAAGGATCTACAACCTATCTGAGCAGATGATTCCTCACTCGTTCAAGCCATGGGAGGCAGACCTATCCTTGCCTCCAGACAGCCCCCAACCTGAAGCAAATACTCACCAGCAACCGTACACCATACAACAAGAACACTAACCCAGGAACCTATCCCTGCAACAAACCCCGTTGCCAGCTCTGCCTGCACATCAACTCTAGTGACACCATCACAGGTCCTAACCACATCAGCCACACCATAAGGAGCTCATTCACCTGCACATCTACTAATGTAATATATGTCATCATGTGCCAGCAATGCCCCTCTGCCATGTACATTGGCCAAACCGAACTGTCACTACGCAAAAGAATAAATGGACACAAATCAGACATAAAAAATGGTAACATCCATAAACCAGTCGGAGAGCACTTCAATCTCCCAGGACACTCTGTAGCTGACTTGAAAGTTGCCATACTTAAACAAAAAAACTTCAAAAACAGACTGCAGCGAGAAACTGCAGAGCTGGAACTCGTATGCAAACTTGACACAATCAAACTGCGTCTGAATAGGGACTTGGAATGGTTATCTCATTACAAGAAGTAATTGTCACTGTTCACACATTCTCACCTTCTAATCAATGGTTGTGGATAGGCCTCATCTACTCTAACTGAATGGACTTTGCTAACTCCTACCCTTCCCCATTGTTGTTCCTTACCCTTGGATGTATATATATACCACTTTTCTGATTTCTATTTCTTGCATCTGATGAAGTGGGTTGCAGCCCACGAAAGCTTATGTCTGCAGAAATTAAATTTGTTAGTCTTTAAAGTGCTACAGGACTCCTGTTGTTTCTGCTGTATACAGACTAACATGGCTACCCCTCTGTATCTTAAGTATGTCACTCAGGGGTGTAGATTTTTTAATTTTCTAGTGTAGACCAGTCCTTAGTGAGAGTTTATTGGGCCCAGCCGAGCTCATTGGGTTACTAGGTGCCCATGCCCAGAGCCAGCTGACTTCCTGAAAAAACTCTGCTTTTCCAATTAACTGAATCCCACTCCGTGGTGTAGCCAGATTTTGCAACCGGGGAGCAATGGGTCTTAGGTGATGACTCCATCTGCCCTCTTGTCCCCTCCATGTTGAGTGAAAGTTTCTGGGTATCACTCCAAAAGTCATGCTAGGGTGTAAGAGAAGCTGACCCAGCCTGTGGGGGGGAGATGTCCCCAACATGAGGCTGAGGGGGTATGCAGTACAAGGATGGAAAAATGTGGGAGGGATATTACAGGGGAACTGAGTCTGGATACGGAGTGGGGATGGGGCTAGAACCCAGGGGGAGATACAGGAAAAATGGGACATGGGGTTCAAGATGCAGTGGGGGATAAATGAGTTGGGGGAAACCAGGACATGGGGGGAGATGGGACTGCAGGGGTTTGGGACTGAATCACCCCTGTATTCATTCACTACACACTATTGTAGTAGTCTTTATATAAAATATGCTTTGTGAGGTATCATCTGAAAACCAATAACTTATTGATCATGAATATTCTCGTGTGATGTATGTACATGACAGGTATTAAGAGTTATGAATATATGCCGGAATTATAACTAAAGTGTGTGTGTGAACCAGGTACATCAGGAGGAGTTGTTAAACAGGCCTATACTAAACAAAGGAATGTGTTTACCTCAATTTACATATAAGCAGTAAACAGGGTCAGCAAGACAACAGCGGTAGGAGACAGCAGGAGACAGAACAATTTGCTTTTCAGAAAACACAGCCTATGAGGAGAGAGCATGGAGCTTCCTTCATCACCAAAATCCATGTCACCTTCCTTCCTGTTTGAATAAACTTTCTTTTGAGGTGTAACCTTCAGAAGAATCTACTTCAAAGGTTCACTGGATTATAAATGAATTTGGAGTCTCTGCACCTTTCTCTCTCTTTCAACTCAGAAAACAGAGGCACCAGCACCTGTGGGCCCATGGGAGAGACCCTGACAAAGAAAAGAGTCAGTTATCATCTTGCTGGACAACTGTGGTTGAGAAAGGCCTTTTTGAACAAAAGCCTTGAACCAAAATTTGCTAGATTAAGTTTTAGACTTGTGGATGTGTGTTTTCACTTTTATTGGCTTGTAACCATTTCCAACTTCATCTCATATACTTGAATTCTCTTAAAAATCTTATCTTCCTTTGTTAATAAACGTGTTTTGTCTTTAATCTAAAACAATCCAGTGCTGTGTTTAAACTGAACTGTTTGGTAACTCCAGTTAAAATAACAAACTGTTGAATACTGACTCTTTACAGGAGCATTGAACCTTAATATCTGAACTGTACAGGAGCAGGCTGGATATTACAGCACAAATGTTTTGGGAAAATCCTGGACTGGAAGTGTGTTGGGGTCACCCTGCAAGTGGTAACCAAGACTGGTAGAAACTGTGAGGCTGTAGCCAGGCTGCTGGCGTCAGAGTTGCTGAACCTGGACTGACTAGCATATAGATATGCAGGGTGTGACCTGCAGGCCGTTTGACGGGTTGTGAAGGCCCCAGGTTGGGAACTATATCAGCACAGCATTGAGGCACCCAAGGTTACAGGGCAGGCAGTGACAACTCCTCACTGGTCTGAATTGCACCCCACAATGTAACAGGAGGATTAGGAAAACAGGAGGCAGGGAACAGGTCACAGGACAGATGGGGTGGGGGAATAGGACACGGGACAGATGGGGCAGGATGCTAGAGAAGGGGGCCAGATATAGTGGGGCAGGACCCTGGGGGTTTGGAGGACTGGGGAAGGGAACAGATGAAGTGGGAGATAGGATGGGGAGGGCAGAGCCCTGGGTGGCAGATGGGCTAGGACATCAGGGGGAAGGGAGATGGAAGGGTGAGGGTTAGGATCCTGGGGGAACAGGACATAGGGGTCGGAGAGGGGCTGGAGGATGAGGGCAGGGTGTGCCACTTATCTGGTCATCCTCTCATGCTTGGGTTCCTCCATGGAGAGGCTGACAGGGGCCAGGCCAGGCTGTGGGCTACCCCCAGGCTGCTCCCACTGGCCCAGGCCTTCCAGCTGTATGGTCTATGCTGGAGGCCTCTGTATGTGTGTGTTAACATATGCTTGCCTATGCCTAGAGTGACCTCTGGTACCCCTCCTTTTGTCAACTGCATAATACACTTGAAAAGGTGCCAGAGATACACAAAGGCTGCTGCGGGGCAGGGGGCCTCATTAGCACTGCTACTAATCCTATGCCTGCAATTCTAGCTGCCTTTCAACACCTTTGATTCACAACTCAAACCTCCCCTCCTCCTGCCTCCACCTCTTTCTCTGCACAGGATCTTGCTGATTTATTACAAGAGAAAATTAACAAAATGTGACATGATCTTCTCCCTCCCTTTGGCTTGCCAGACATTTCCCCTTACAATTCTCTCCTCCTCCTCCCTGGTCATAGCTGCAGAAGTTTCTCATATGTTTTCCTCCTGTAACACCTCCACTTGCCCCAGTGATCCCACCCCATCTCATCCAATCCACTGATCTCCCTTGCATCAGGCACTGTAAAAACACAGAGCAAAACACTGGTCCCTGCTCAAATGAGCAGAAACAACAGATGGATCCAGAGACTGACGGGGAAGTACAAGGAAACAATGAGACAATATTGGTCGGTAGGATGGACAGTGATCTGAGCACACCAGCAGCCTACTTATTAAGTTTTTTGTAGGATTCATGGTAAAGAAGAGTTTTAAGGAGGGTTTCAAAAGAAGATAATGAATTCATTTTGTGGATGTTTACGAGGCGCTTCTGCCAGGCATGAGGGGCAGCCTGGGAGAAAGCATAAAGGTATTTGTTTGAAATGGGCAATGGAGGGTGTTATAAGACAAGAGAACTATTATTTAAATTGTAAGCTCTTTGGGTCGGGGCTGTCTCTTTCTTCTATTTTTTTACAAGGTGGTCCGTGACTGGGACTCCTAGGTGCTACAATAATATAAATAATTAATAATAAATTAATGTAATGGTGGTCCTGGAAATCAATTTCCTCTCACTGAACAGGAATTTATGCTCCGACACTCACATTTTTAGAAGTGTCCACTAATTTTGGTACCCAACCTGAGACACCTATGGTCTGATTTTCCAAAGTCAATAGCGATTGAGTGCTCCACACCTCTGAATATCAGGTTGAAGTAGTCAAGATGGACACTCAAAATCAGTGGGCACTTCTGAATATTTGGATCCTAACTCTCATTAATTGTAATGAGTCAATGGCCTAATTTCTGCCCTGACTTACATGTCACACAGTAGGGTTGTATGGAGTGCAATTCTGGCCAGAATTTGTCCCAATAGGTATTATCTTTACCTATCAAGGAGGAAATCCTGTTTCCTCTGAAGTCAATAGGAGTTTTGCCATTGTCTTCAATGAGACCAGAATACACCTCTTTGGATCTATTACTCTTCAATAAACCAGAGTTCTAAAGTTCTGTGCACAATAAACCTCTGGCTAATAGGTATATAAAACTGCCAGGAGAGTCAAAGAAAGAGTGGTACAAACAAGGAAACTTTCAGTTTTAAGCACCTTGAATTACACAATGTGTTGGATATAAAGTTTGGCTTTTTTCAGTTTATTATTGATCAGGGACAGACAGTGAAGTATGCAGTTTTTAAAGTTGATTGTAAATGACAACATTTCCCATTTTGGTTACTTGTAATAGTATTTCATAATAAAAGTGGTAGTCAATTTGCCCCAAAAGAAAATATAGCCAAATAAGCAATAGTGCCTGTAAAAGACAACATAAAGATTAGAGATTACTCCAAGGCAAATAAAATCTTTACACAAAGTACTTCCACACCTTCCCGGGAATTCTGATAGGCCAAAATGTTAATTCTGTCATTACATTTTCTATTTATTAGTATTTTTCAAGGCTGAAAAATTGCAAAACAAATATATGTCACCTTCCTTTCCACCTCTTAATTACAGGAGGTTTTGTTTTATTTTTCCCCTTTCTCTTATCATTTACTCTAACTACCTTTATTTCTTTGCTTCTTCTCTATCTCTCTTCTCTTCCTAGTAGCAGGGTGCAGTAAGACCCAGAGCAAATCCAGTGCATTACTTGGAAGGAAACACAGGAAGTTTTACATATCTATACATCATTTGCTTATAAAATGAAGTGGTGAAACAGGCTTTGGCCTCAATAGTCTGCATTAAGCAGGTGCCCTGAAATGAAAACAAGCATCTATGCACTGGAGAAACTTTTGAAAACTGGGTTTTAATAGTGCACATTTCAGCAGAGATTTTTTTATAATAACCCTAAAACCATCTAATAAACAAGTGAGGTCTAATTGCAAAGCGTGAACAGCAAAGTTGATGAGGGAGGGACAACACAAGCAAATCCTGCCTTTATCTAAGGAGCAAATGTACTTGGAGCTGGCCCTCATCTACTCTATCATCAAAAAGGCAGAAAACTCACATCTTCAATGCTCCCAGAATCCTGTTTCTTGATTAACAGATAAGGAAAGTGAATTATTAAATCCATGACAGCAGTATTTGAAGTGTCTTTCAATATTTAGGGAAAGGAATCAATATTTCTGAATTTTACTACAGGATTCGGGTCACATTGAATGACTCACTTCCTCTGACTCAATGGTACAAAAACCTTCCAGATTAAAAGGGAGACATTAGCCCATTTTTCTGTACCCTCTTCCTTAACCTTTCACTGTCCTCTGGCTCTTTCCTTTCACTTGTCCATCATTTTGTACGTATCACCCCCATCTTTGAATCCCTTTACTGGTTCTCCATCCACAACTACATCAAATGCTTATTTTTATCAAATTCAAGCTCTTTGTTCTGGCTTTCAAGACCCTGCAGAATTCTGGCTCTCCCTACTTCTTCATCCTTGTCTCTTTTTGTGTCACCACGCATCTCCTCACCTCTACTGATAATGCCCATCTCCACATGTTTGTCCTCACCTCATATAACATCTCTGGGCCTTCACACTGTCCCTATTCAAAGACCACTACACTCTCCACATTCAAATCTCTCCTGGACACCCACTTCTGCTGAGACTCCTGCAAAAACCTAGCAGACTTATATTGGCAGAGTTGATAAGTAATTGGAAATAGTTTATATATGTCATGGAAAATACACCCTCCACACGCCCTTGTATTATTGCATCATAAAATTATCAAAAGATGGTTAGTCTCTACCTTGGCCACTTGTATCCCACTACCCTCTCTGTATCCCACTACCCTCTCTGTATCCCACTACCCTCTCCTATGGATCCTGGTCCTGCAATTCATAGTATGTCAGTTGGGCTCCACGGGGGCACAGCAGTCTGTACACAAGCAACAAATGACAGGATACAGGCCTTAGGTTGTAAGCCATTGGGGACAGGGACAGCACCTTCTCCTATGGATGGAAAGCACCTAGCATAATACTGATAACCTTACTGGTCTCATAATGCAAGGGTTATTTTTATCCACATAATTAAATAATAATAATGTATTGCACACATTTAACTTTCATCATTATTTGGAAAAGACACTCACTTTAAGAAAATACATTGGGGCTATGATAAAAAATTACAGACATAATCATAAAAATATAATTGATACAACAGTGTTTCCAAAAGGGCAGCTTTTTGTTTTTAATTACCTCTCCATTTCATTTTATTTTTGGTACTTGTGACCACGTGTGAAGCTATATCCACTCACTGTTGTACTCTATTAAACACCACTAATGACATTCCTTATGGCTGCCTCAGCGATGCCAACTACAATACTGTGCAATGAATATTAACCCATCTAGCTACAAGGCATTTTACTCCCACTCCTCGTTTCCCCTTAGGCAAGTCATTATTCATAAACCTGCTGCTTTTGGTATCGTGTTGTATCCTTGCCCATCTCCAACAAAGTCTTTTGGAACTCAAAGATTTAAGAGAGAAATGTTGCTGAGACACAAGAGTGAAGTACTGTGTTCAAGTGCAAGTTTAGGGATGTCTACATAATCCTAAAATTAAAGTGACAATATCAAGGAGTCCAGGATTAAAATGTGACCTACAATGCCTATGCACTGTAATAATATGGCTGAGAACGTTTTCTTGGTTCTTGATATCTTTATCAACAAAATCTGCAGTTCAAAATACTGAAGTAATTAAATAGCAATGTTTGACCTTTCTCTGTAGCAATTCAATAGGCCTATTCCTACTGTAGCACTAACAAGAAACCGATGTGAATAAGAAGCTGACATATTGCAGGGAATCTTGGTGGAGGAAGCTGTTGGGGGTACATGGGAGAAGAAAGTACGGGGGAAATAGTATTGCTGGAGGAGGGATCCAGAGAGAAATGAGTGGGGAAGATATGGTGTCACTGGAGAGAGAGAGAGAGAGTGTGTGTGTGTGTGTGTCTGAGAAACAGGTGTTCTGGAAAAGGCATGTGGAGGGGGAGCAGGGTATATAAAAATGAATGGAACAGATGAGAGCAGGGGATTGAAGGCAAAATGGGAGGAGGGTGATGACCCCTCCACACTTCATCCTTAGCACCTTTGTATTCTGCCTAATCCCTTTCTTATGTGCATAAATGAAATGCCGAAAACTTTATCTATATTAAGGTCATACACCTTAAAAATAGGTCGATGTTGGAGTTCATTGAAAAATAGGATGAATTTTTCAATTAATGTTTTAATGAAAAATTTGTTCTTTTTTTCCTGTTGAAAACTTTTGGAATTTGAAACTCTGACCAGCTCTTGCTGGGGCAAAGGACTGTGAGGGGAGAAGATGTAGGTTGTAGCAATCTGCTCTCTTTCTTCAAGCCCCTATTCTAGTCAAGATTATTCTTTTTAACACCCTATTTCTCCCTGGTGCAGAAAAGAGCAACAAGGATGATTAAGGGCCAGGAAAAGCTCTCATATAAAGAAAGTTTAAAAAGATTGGGGTTATTACCTTAGAAAGGAGATGAATAAGAGGATCATTATATATGTATATTAAATGATATCAAGAAGGAACTTCTGTTCTCCTTGTCTCATAACACAAGAAGAAGGGGAAATTAAATGATGGGAAATTCAGAATTGATAAAAGGAAATACTTTTTCCACACGAGGTGTAATTGGACTGTGGGATTCAGTGCCAAAGGAAGTCATTGAGGCCAAGAAACTGACAAGATTCAAATAGGGTTGGGGTATTTATATAGTTATCAAGAACACATACAGTTGTTATAATTATTTAAAAAAACTTTGGGAGGGATATTAAACCTTGTGCTCTAGGGTTTAAGCCAGTCTCTAACTCTCAGAAACCAAGCTTAGACCTATATTGGGAGGAGATTATTCCACAACTGCTTACTGCAGGGTTCTTATACCTTCCTCTGACACGTAGTTCTGGCCACTGTCAGAGGCAGGATACTGGACCAGATGGACCTTGGGTCTGATCCAGTCTGGCAATTGCTATGTTTCTATGTTCCTCCTCCCACCCACTCTGAACACTCATGTTTTTCCTACAGCTCTCAGCAATAATCTCTTTCTTTCCCACTCTTCTCCATACTCCCTAAACTGCACTCAAAATTATCCCCTCCTCCATAACCCTCCAAATCCTGGTCCCCCTACTATGGAACTTCAGAACACCCCAGTTCCCTGCCAATCATCTACTATCCCCAGTGATCCTTCCTATGTATCGAGTCAGTGATGATGCCCCAGAGCATTCCAGGTGCTGATGCTTTCCTCCTAGAAATCTAATCCCGTGAAGCGCACAGAAGGATCATCAACTGCAAGCGTGGCCCCAAGCTCTGAACCACCTGGAAGCTGAATGCCTTGAAACTCACCACTAAGCTCACAGTTTATGATCATCCTCCACACTGAAGGCCAGATCCTTGGCCCCACGTCTGGTTGCTTTGTGCTAAAGCTGCCCTACTGTGGCAGATGGGGATTCCCCTTGCATAGGCACAATCCTGAATGACTTAAACCCCAGCACAGCCAGCTCTATGCTCTCTATTCCCTGCACCTTCCTTCCACAGTATGAAGGGGCATGTCAGGGGCAGAAAGGAGCATGACCAGAGTATGCTATGCCATCCTGAGCTACTGAAATGGCCCTAAGAGGACATTTCAGCTGGTGCAAGTTGGAGTAGTCCTGACTGTTACAGCTTGTGCCAGCAGAAATCTTTACCAGACAGGGGGAGTGGAAACACGGTGGAAAATCATTCCCTTCAGGTGTGCAATGCAGGGCTCAACAGCACCTGAGGATCTGGTCCTCTCTGTCTACAGGTTTCCACAGTGAAGGCCTGGAGTGCTCTGGTACTCACTTGGGTGTCTAGGTCAACACACTGACACTTCTGGCTTTGGTATATTTCCAGCACTGGCTAACTCGCAGAGGAGTCAGCTCTCAACAATAACGATTAAGGATACAATTTAGTCACGGAGGTCACAGATTCCATGACTTTCCGTGACTTCTGGGGCAGGGCTGGAGTAGCTGTCAGCCCTGGGGCTGCCGCCGAACAAGCTGATCTGCAGGCTGGCCAGCACCGGGGACATGGACTGGCCAGCCAGCCCCCAGGGCAGCAGAGCAGCTGACGGGGGGACCAGCCCAGGGCTGCAGACCAGTTAACTGGCAGCGGGCCTGCTGGAGCAGTGGGCTGGAGCAGCTGCAAGCCCACGCAGGTCTGTTTTCCCCCCTTCCCCAGTGTATTTTTAGTAAAAGTCAGGGACAGGTTGCGACTTCTGTGAATTTTTGTTTATAACCTGCAACCTGTCCCTGACTTTTACTAAAAATACCCATGATAGAATCTTAACCTTAGTTATGACTGTAGGTGCTGGGAGGTGATTGATGGCGGGTGAGATCCAAACCCCCTCTGGGGGACGGAACCCAGAAGTCCATCCCCACCTGACCGGAAGCAAAGAGGCGGGACAGGCAGGGGAAGTATAAAGGGCGGGCCTTCCAGCTCAGTGGGGAGAAGGATGTCTCTCTCCCTTGATACTGGGCTTGACTGTCACCCTGAGGAGAGGCTGCCAAAGCTGCCTACTGGCTGGGGCCCTGAGGACCTGCTGGAGCTACCTGAGCCCTGCAAGCCAGAGGAGACCCCTGAGCCTTGCGACCTGGAGGTACCTGGCCCTTGTGACCTGGAGGAGCTGCCCTCTGCAGATGGCCCTTAGGAGCTGCTGGACCTGTCACCAATTGACGAGGCCAAACGGTTCTGGAACCTCCCCCTTGCGGAGTACCTTGAGGTGACTGAGGGTGACTCAGGGGACAAGGTACTCCAGGGAAAGGGGGGAAGGAAGGAGCCCAGGGAAGCCAGACATCTGTCCGGCTGTGTTATGGCCCATAGTCAAGTCAGCATGTTTTGGCTAGAGCCCCGCTGACTCAGTGATGGGACAACCTATTACTGCCAAGGCCCTGGGCTGGGATGCAGTGGAGTCGAGTGGGCCTGCATCCCCCACCTCCCTCTTCCTACCCTGACTTTGGGGTGATTGTCCCATCTAACGCTAGAGACTCATGGCTCTGATGTCCGGGGTTGTAAACTGTTTGTGTGCCCTGCCAAGGGCTATAGACTACTGGCCTTGTCTGCCCACCCTGCCTAAGGGCCTGGACTTTAGACTATTTGCTTGCCCTTCCTAGGGCTACCGCCCATGTACCCCGTTGGGCCCTGACCCGTCTAAGAGACTGGGCAGTGAACAGTTTGCTTGCCCTACCAAGGGCTTGTGACTGCTCCCTTTTGCCTGCCCCGCCCTGTCTAAGGGGCTGGGCAGAGAGCTGTTTGCTTGCCTGCAGAGAGCTAGAGACTATTCCACTTTATGAGCCCAACCCTGCGTAAGGGCCTGGGCTTTGAATGGTTTGCTTGCCCGGTCGAGGGTGAAAGACTGCTCCACTTTGCCCTGAGGGCCTGGGCTTTGAACTGTGTGCTCGCCCTGTAGAGGGCTAGAAGCCTCCTACCTGGCCTGCCCAGCCCCGACTGCGGGTCCGGCTCCCAACTTACTGGATCGCCCCGCCTGAAAGTTGGGGGAGGCCCAGGATGGTGGGATTGCTGAGCTGGGCCGAAGAGGCCTGGAACTGCTAAGTTCCCACCTTTTAGCTAGAACTCCCCACGGGACATAGGGGCCGGGAGGTGTGGCCTCCCTCAGAGATTGATGGTGAGGGAGGGCCACCACTTCCACCTACATCAGTGAACATTTACAATGACCAATGTCTCTATGAAATAGAAAATGAAAAACATCTTACCCTTTGCTTTTTATTCACGCTCCTCTTGTGATTCTCATTTTTGCTCTCATCTTCATACACCAAAACAAAGTCAATTCTTCGTTGGCCATCATTAAAGAACAAGGAGTCAGGTTTTTGATCAAACTCTGCCTGTAATGTGTAGAACATTTTTTAATTTGAAGCTCTTTACAAGCCAGTATTTTTTGCTAACTGACTGCATACAGAAGTTGAGGAGTAAAAACACTCAATGCACATTACACTCATGTCAAATTGTTAGAGTAGCAACAAAATTCAGGATCCTACTCTTCCCTTTTTTAAGATTCAAGCCTTTGTATGATACAAGGACAGCAGAACTTCTATCTAATTTTGTCTTTCAAAAATTGCAGATTAATTTTTGCAAATACAGCAATGAAAAGGACTTAGAAGGCCGTACCATTACCAAATAAGGCATCTGTCAAGTAATTTACATACCATCGCTACAAATCCTTGTTATAAGACATTTTGGTTCCTGCAGGGATTCTCAGAATAACTGGCTTCCCATCTTTCGCAGAAACTTTGCCAGAAGTCTGAGCTTCTAAACAAGTGATAAAACCTTTCATGGCATTATACACACTAATATCGATAAGAACCAGTGCCACATGCATGACCCTGAACCAGAGAAGGACATGGCCATTGTGCAAATGCATTCATAACGCATCTCATGTGGATACACTTCTTATTTTTATCAGCAAAATCTCAGCAGGCACAGAACATTGTTATGCGCACACATCCATCATGCTATAATATATGCCAAAATCAAAAAGATTAATATATCCATAAACCATCACCCAGTCCCCAGAGGAAAATAGGACAGATTGTCATATCCACTAATAACATCTTCACGCGTTAATTCATGTGTATGACATTTTAGTCACAACTGATGATGGGATTGATGGAAAAATTCGAATGCTAGAGTTAAGATTTTTGCAGTTAGTTTGTGGGCATCACCACATTTAATAATGATTATCCCCACATCCTTTTAGTTAACAACTAGACCTTAATGTCATCAGAATTCAGTTTGAAGGAGACATGGGGACCAGTGTGGCTTCGGCTAACCTGGAAGATGTCCATGATATTGGCCCAGATCCTCAGCTGGTGTAAACTGATGTAGCTCCACTGAAGTCAATGGAACTATGTTGATTTATTCCAGTTTAGGATCTGGCCTGAAGTTGTATGAGAGAAGATATGTATTCCTAGAGGCTAGCAAACTGCTGAAAACAAGGACCCTTTTCCCCCTCTTTCCTAAACTGACCCCCATCAAAGTAATGATTTGTGTGATGTGATGTAAGATTATATTCTTCCTCCTTGAGCAAAATAAATACCTCTAAACAACAAACAGGGCCACAAAGGTATCTGATGACTTTACTCACTGTTTGAATGGTAATGTTAACTATTATTACTAACATGATTAGATACAACTGTTATAAATTACTCCAGGCTTTAAAGGTTTGGGAAAATTAATGTTTAAAACTTCTTGCCATCCAGCGTATTTAGATTATTGCAATGAGTATCTGCCTGAATCAAATGGATCAGCAGTTGTTAGTTCTTAGAATTATAGGAGTTAGAGCTGGAAGAGACCTATTTGATCATCCCACTTGTCCACTCCGGGATTGTCTGCAACAGCCGTAGTTTTAAATGTAAAATGTAGCACTGCTAGTGTGATCTCCAAACTAGTTCTAAATGGCTCATGTAATTGGTCTTAGTTGCATATTAACTACATTCTAGGTTGGAGTTAAAGTATCAAATTACTGTAAAATAGTTTTTTGTTTTTTAATTAGCATTCTCTTTTCCATTGAAGCAGAACCTGATAATACTTTTAGAGCTCATTATGTTTCTTGGAACGAAAATAAACACTGGAGTGAAGTTAGATGCTGGATTTGTATTTTTATCATACTGATTCTACCTTGACAACTACACTATCATTTGCATTTTAAAAAACTAAACAATATCAACTTGGGAAAGAGTAAAATGATTAAAATAAAGTCATAAACCAGGTGTTCTAAATATAACAATTATACTAAAGGGTTTATACAATTCCTGTTACTTAAGGGACAAAGACAGTGAATACTAAGTGGGCTAATCTTTATGCTCATAATTACAGTAGACCCTCGTGTATCTTACGTCTGTAATAAAAAGGGCAAGATAGTAGTGACCTCTACATTTCCATTATAAAGATTCTTGCAACCTTTTTATGAGATGTTCTAATACCTCTATTGTTTGCAGAAGGCCGTGGACATTCAACAGGGAGAAAGCCCTTGGTTTTAGAGAAGAGCCTTTCTTTGTTCCATGAAATTCTATTCAGGTTTTACTGAGATTTAAACTATTGAATATCTCTCTTCCTTTTTCTCCCTTGCACTCCTCAGGAAAATGCTGGCAGTCTGTCAAAATAAATGAACATAAACTTTCTAAAGCGTTGAGCCATCACCCCCACCAAAGCAGCAGAAGACACTACACTGAAAATACAAGTGAAGTGAGCTGCTGTAGCAGCTATTGCAGGGGAGTGGGGGAAAGGGAAGAAAGTTAGGCTTCTGCCACTCATTTCTCTCTTCTTCCCCTCTGGACCCAACACACGGCCCCAGCAGGCTATATTATGCCCTCCTCTGGGCAAAAAGCTTTCTCAAGTTGCTGGCTAATATAGTTAGTCCTATAGCTCAAGTGGTAAAAGTCCTATGTTGCAATGCTGAATATACAGTGTTCAAACTCTTATGATGATGAATAATGGGGGGAGGGGGATTGTTACAGTTACAACAGTATTTTTGTTTTTGTTTCAATATGAAAAATCCTATCTTAATATAAAGTAATTTTGGTTGCAAAGTTAAGCACTCAAAATTATGAAATGCAGATTTAAGTTGGCCCTCTTGTGCACATGCATTATGATGCAGACTTGAATTATATGATCACATACTACTTTTTTCCACAGGACCCATGCCTCATTTAGTAAGCAGGATAGATTTATAAAGGGGCCAAATCAAGGTTGCATGGGCTACCTTAAATCTGTCATTTCCTAACTTCTGAGTGCTTGACTTTGCAACCTAACTAATTTTATTTTAATAATGTAGAGGTTTTTTGTATGTAACAATGTACAGATTATCATAATGAGGGGGGGGGGGGGCAATAACACTACATGCCTCCAAAGGCTGGCCATTCCCCAGCATCCTATATTTCAATACCATGGATATGTGCTACCTTTTATGCTCAAAGATTGAGCAATTTTATTGCAACTTCATGAAGCCAGGTCCACAGAGTATTCACGGTTACGAAAATATAGCTGGAAGCCAATTTTTTTTTTTAAATTTAATCTCTCTGGAGAAGCCTTTGTTTAACATGTGTTTTTAGTTACTGTAAATAGTGTTCACATTTTCCCCACATTACACACTTTATAAAGCATTAATGTAAAATAACAGATTGTATAATGTATACACATGGATATTATAATTTTGTTGTTAGATCAAAATTATGAAATACATTAATGTAGTTTTGCAACATTAAGTGTTGCAAAGTTAAAATATCTAAAATCAGGAAATGCAAAAACAAAGGTTCCCATACTCACATTAACTCAATTGTGCTGTATATCCCATAGCTTTTGTAACATAGTAATATATTAAGCAGCACATTTAATTGAAAAAAGAGGAGGAAATAGAAAATATCTGTGCAATGCAGCTAAGTTAACAATTCTGTTGGAAACTCATTTTTTATTTAATCTATTCAACCATAATGTTATATTATTATACTCTTACTCTTCATTTTTAGGTTTAAAATTGTTAAGAAGATGCTTAAAAATGCTATTATTAAAATGAGTCGAACTGGGCTGCAAATTCAATGAAGAGTTCTGCTTAAAAATCAATGGCTCAATATAGCCCAAAGATTGTAGACGGGCCCTTTGTATCTGAAAGCCCTTTGTTTGGGAAGAAATAATCATGGGTCCACTTTTCAAAGTCTTAGCTCAATCAGCTAATACATTTTAAGTACTGATACAGCTATCATTCTGCCGGTCTGATGCTATCATAATATCCTAATACACAGCAGACTGATATTGATCAATATCATTAAACAGTATGAAACATTACATTTACTTGTTGAATAATTACATTTAGCACATATGTAGTGTTTCTGAAGCCTCAAAGCACTATACAGTACAATCCAATCAATTACCACACCACTTGTGAGGTAGATACCTGTTATCCTCATTTTATTCATAAGGAATCTGAATGACAGGTAACGGGCTAGACAGTGGATAAACTTTTCAAATGCACTTAAGTAATTTAGGAACCTAAGTTTCATTTTCAAAAGTGATTTAGACACTTAAGTCACTTTGGTGCTTTTGGAAATTGTACCATGTAATTATAATTGCCTTAAGCAAAGGGTGGTATAAAACCTCTATTCCCTACAAGCTAAAGGAACAAATTGTGAGTCAGTTACAGTCCTCTGTCTGCCCTTCCCTGGCTCTGTATTTAGTAAATAACTGCCTCTGTAGGCCTAACCAGCTACTAGGGCAAGTAAACAGAGGAGCTGAGACAGGGCTCTGCCCTCTCCCCATCTCTCTCCACTTCCTTCCCATCTACTTCCTAATATGAGAAAGTATCAGATGAGCAGCCCCTGCTCTCTCACTGCCTGGACAAAGCTGCAATCTGAGCAGGGAAACAAAAGGGAGTTTACTCTGAACTGCCCTGTAAGGTCTGGGATAATCTGGCTGGCAGTGTCTGGTCCAAGGCCACATGGCAAATCAGTGAGAACATGTAGTGGAACTGAGGACATTCTTGACTTTTGGTCCTGTGCTCATTCCTCTAGCTCAGAGTGTCTTTCTGGAGCAGGATGCTATTTGAATCTTTGGTTATATATATGTCAAGAAGAAGCTGCTGGTGTCTTACCCCTGTGAACTACAATCTGTGCTGCACGAGACTCTCCTGCAAAAGATGAAAGGATAACATTCTAGCAATGAGTGCTCGTCAGCAACAGCTTATGCCTATACTCCTCTTTCATGGAAACAGTACCACATGGCATTAGCCAGAGTGAAATGTGTCTACATTTATACCAGTTTCTCAGGACACTCAAATGGTCTGTGGTGGAGGCATAGAAGATGAGAGTGGGGGAGGCGGGGAGGGGGAAGATGAGAATAAAAAAAATGAGAACCAATAAAAGCCAATAATGTTGTTTGTTTATTTTTTACTACACATGAACAAGCCCAATATTTTAAGAGAAGTTGATTATTTAAGTGACAGAACCCTCTGCAGGAGTGACTTGTCCAACTGGAATTTATATGGGAGAAAACCCAAGTTCTTACTATCTTTAAAATTACAGAGGGCAACTTTCATGAGAATAATTGCTCTTCAGTAATTTCACTGCAGTAAAAACATGCCTGCCATGAACATCAGGTTATCTATAGTGGGCCTTATCTGCAGCTGGTGTAAACCCCTAGCGAGGTGACCAGATGTCCGGCTATTAAGGGCTTTGTCTTATATAGGCAACTATGACTCCCCCAAGAAAAAGTGTCCCGACTTTTCACATTTGCTATCTGGTTACCCTAATCCCTATAGCACTAGAGAAGTCAATAGGACGGTATCATTTTACACCACCTGAGAGTCTGACCTATTGTTTTGCTTTATCTTTAGATTATTTCCCCCTTACATATAGAATAACATAACCATAACACAACACCACAGAAGCTCCTTTGCACTAATGTAGGCTGCTTGTTCATTGATATTCAAGTGCCAAACTCACGATACATATTATGACTCAGACAGTTCTATTAAGAATCAAAAGATCTATAGTGCCTTGCTGGATTTCCTTTTCTTGCCAGATGCCATAAGATTGATGTGGAATTAAATTCTTGTTCCCTGGTGTCAGCATTAGTCAGGAAACAAGATACTCTTCTATCATGCCTTGAGCTTAACTACTCTACTTGGGAAGAGAAAGAGAGGCTGTCTGAAAAGAACTCAAAAAGACTAAAACAAAATAATTTCCATAGTGCTTGACGTGGTGGATTGGGACATCTTCAGGCCAGAGATTTTCTTCATTTGTGAGAATTACACAGAGCCAAATACACTGCTGGCACTTGAAATAATAATCATTTAGGCTTCTAGTTCTGCCACTCTTACTTGCACTGAGTAGCACTTCACTGTGGAATACTCCTTTGTGCCTTGGTCTTGAAGGCATTTTAACCTGACACAGGAGGTGATGTGAAGCCAGTGAAGGCATTCACAAAACACATGAGATGGTCAGAACAGCAGGAGAGGAAGCAGCATTTTTGAAAGACTGAAGAGATGCAAACAGTTGGGTAGGCCAGACTGTAGGAAGTTGCTGTAAGGCTGGTCTACACAGCATGGCAATGTGCACTACAGGGATGAGGTTTCTAAGGTACCCCAACATGGGCTCACCAACTGGCCTGTGTAAACCCTGCTGGTGCACACTAAAGGTCCCTAGCGCACATTAATGTAGTGCTGGGGAAAGGGCAGATTTTGGGAAGGATTTTATAAAACTACAGAATTCGCACTACTAAAGTTGTAGTACACTTTTTGAAAGAGTTAGACATGTCAAATCTTTCACAAGTCTGTGCTTGAATAAGTGACCTGTTGTGCGTTCAACCAGAGACCTGTGTGCATGACAAAGCATTCAGCATTTAATGGGAATGTTTTCTGAAATATGCTTAGCATCCCACATGACAAGATAAATGCTGCTAGTACTGCAAGCGGTAGTGCAGGAACAAGATAAAAGAGCAGGTGTTGGGCCTAATGGGTATAGTGAGTTTACCCGGCAAGCAGAACGGGCAAAAAGTGTTGCAGAGGATGGAGCAGATGTCTTCACTCTGGAGGTAATGTCCCCTATTATAGCCTGGTACCGACAACGCTCCCAATAAGCTTCTGCTGCCCAAGAACAACAGCTGCAGGGCCAAAGCCCCAAAAAAGTAAATACAGCAGGTGGTGTAAGCCGGCAAACTGATGCCACAAAGAAAAAAATGCAAAGACCAGTGGAACAGATAAAAAGACAGTTAAACACCTGGCAGCAATTCAGGAAACAAATTGTGCTTTCTACTTCTCCTTATTACAACCAAAGCGAAGAGCTGCCCTCACCCATCCGAGCATTTTGTCCCTTTATGATGTCTCGCATGCTTCACTTTAATCCAGGATCATACAGTGTTCTTTAACAACAGAAGCTGTGAGCAAGGACATTAGTGGGACGTGGCCTTTTAAGGCACAGGAGTTCTAGGAGTTGTAGTTCCCTCGCCCTCAGGTGTAGAACATGACCAGGAAAGCTCATGTGGTGATATCAGGTGATAATCATGTGATAGTCATGAGGTCAGACTTAGAGGGTGGCTCTCGATTTAGGGATCTGTCTCCCTTACAGCCACTTCTGGGCCAGTATAGGAAGTGGCCCTAAGACACAAACAGGCTAGCTGTGAGGAGAGGGTAGACAGTCTAAGGTGTTAGGGCTCCAGGACTAAAGGAAGGGTGTGGGTCCTCCCTGTGACACGATTTGCTGTAGTGGTGTGAAAACATCCTGGGTCAACAGTGTAAAACTGGAGAAGGGAAAAGAACTGTTAAAATCCAGAAGGGCTGAAAAGACTCAAACTGGAGAAGGGTCAAGCAACTTAGAAAGCTCATGAGGGCTGGCTAAGGACTGCTTGTTCCTTTTTGTGCTCAGAAGAGTGTTTTGTTTAGTTGGATGATTATTTCATCCGTGGAAAAGGCAGACTTCTAGTGAGAGGATCAAAAATGTGAACAGTGGCCTACCAGTCTGCAGCAGACTGTCAGGGATGAGAGGTAAGCCACTTGCTTACACCTAGCAGTCTTGAGGTAGACCCAGCATAGCTTTCTGCTGCATGCCAGGGGCTCAGCAGAAACTCCAAGTGTAGGGAAACTCTGGGTAACAAGTGGATAGAGCAGTGGCTAAATACCATAGGTATACCTAAAGGTGTTTTCTATAAAGACTGAAGGCTGAATGCACAGCTGGTGCCCATGCACCAGGACAGTATAGGCAACCTGAGATGTAACTGCATTTCCAAGATTGTATCCTCTCCCACTCTTGGCTTTATACAATTCAAGAACTTCAAGAGTGCAAAGTTATGAACACTCCTCTTGCTGCACTCTCCAGGTCCCCTCTCTGGAAATCTCCATGTTTTTCTTCCCCTCCCCCCCACTCTCCAACCCACCCCCACCATATAAAATAAAAATAACTAACAGAGAGCTTTTGTGAAGCTTAATTGTTTGTGAAGTGTTTTGTGATCATATGATGAAATGTGCTATAGAAGTGTAAAGTTTTTTGGATCATAAAATTAAGATATCTTGGTCTTTTATATTCGTATTGATTAATGCATACTGAAACTTGGCTGACATTAGGACCCCCGAAGTCCTTGTTTCTGGAATCTGCGAATTCATTATGTACCATAGGAAAATGGTGTGTGTGTCATACAGCAATAAAACTATAATGCAGTTTACTGTTTTCCTTCTGACTCATGTGTTGTAATAAAGTGTAATGAAGTGCTAAATCAGAGGTATGTTTTTAGTTGTTTGTAGCAACAATGAAATTAGCAAGCATCAGTCAACAGGAAAACTTTC
The DNA here is from genome assembly GCF_026122565.2 of Emydura macquarii macquarii. Taxonomy (NCBI): domain Eukaryota; kingdom Metazoa; phylum Chordata; order Testudines; family Chelidae; genus Emydura; species Emydura macquarii. The sequence continues at coordinate 10,744,914 of NW_027132773.1, forward strand.
ATATACAGTTTCAATATCCTAACATGTAAAAGGAGAAAGCTGTTTTCTGCATATTTATTGAATGAAGCTGAATACTAAAACCAAAGCTTTTGCAGCAGTTAGAACAGAGAAATATATTGGGAGTCATTAGTGCCACATCGACTTAAGAAAAGTGAGGGTAACTGCTGGCATAGGATGACGTCAAAGGCCTTTGACTGCGCTGTGCTAACTTCAGGTTAGACTCCAAGTTGACTTCCTCTTATATTTTTCATGTAACTTTTGCAGGAATTTGTTAAGCTTTATTAGAAAGAGGCCAGAAGTCTTCACATTTACATAAGGCTGAAGCCAGCGTTCTCCTGTAGGACTGTTTTTCAGTCCCCATATAAAGGAGGGGGTGGGGAAATTAAAACTTTCAGGATTTTTTGGTGCCCTCTAAGGCTACCTCTGCACTCCACTAGTGGCAGCACATAGGGTATGTGTAGCTACATGACGCAGTGGAAAGTAAGCTGTGGAAAGAAAGTAAGTGGAAAGAAAAGACATCCACATGGTGCTGTGTAGCTACGCGTGTCAATGAAAGGCTCTGGGCAGGGGGGAGGCAGCAGGACTTTCCCTGCTGCTTCTCCCCCTGCTAGAGTTTTCCCCTGTGGTGGGGAAAGCCTCCAGCAGAGGGACACTACACTGTTAAAAGTAGCAATGTAGACTGGGAAGCACGGCTTGGGTGGGGAGAGAGATGTGTAGGGTATGCAATTGGGTACATACTCACACCCTTGAGGCATGTCTTTACTCACCTAAGCCATGCTTCACAGTCTACACTGCTATTTATACTGTACTTGTGGGCTACCCACGTACAGTAGACCCTTGCTATAATGCCCTTTGAAATAGTGAACCTTGGGCTATAGTGAACATAGTCCCTGGATCCCACCTCCAGCCCCACCTGCTGTGGAGGGGGCTGAGAGGACCTCCGACTTGGGGTCACAGTGCTTCTCTGACCCGGGGCCGGGGCAGGAGCTGACAGCATTCCTCTGGCCCTGGGGCCATAGTGAAGGGGTGGAGTGCTCCTGCCACCCCAGGGCCACAGCGGGGGAGCAGAGAGCTCCTCCAATCCTGGGGCTGCAGCGGGGAGAGGGAGTTTTCTGCCCCCCAAGTGCTGTCTTCTCACTGCAGATTTTTAAAAACAGGCTAGAAAAACACCTGTGAGGGACGGTCTATATTTACTTGGTCCTGCCACACCATAGGGGGCTGAACTTGATAACTTTTTGAGGTTCCTTCCAGTCCTACATTTCTATGAGTCTAAATTATGGCTACTATCTCATCCAAAACAAACTACATTAAAGACCATTAAGGTTGAAAAGTCAAGCACTGGAGTTGGAAAATACTTTAACTAAGACTGCCTGTGCAACCTTCATTTGGCCCCTCTGTGTATATACATTATGATAGACTTTAATTACATGACCATGTACTATTTTTGTCCAAAGGATCCCTGCCTCATTCAATGAACAGGTAGTTATTGACTTTTTTTTATCATTTTCATTATTCAATGTTTGGCCCCAGGCTTTATTTACTACACACCATCCAACCTGTGCACTGAACACAATATTATTTTCCTCCTGTGTGTTTCTATCGTATCCGGGTACTTCACAAACAATATTGAATTTATCTTCATAATACCCCTCTGAGATAAAGTGTATAGACTTGCGTAGGTGTGTGGGAATGAGGCACACAGTGATTCAGGCCAAAACTGACAAGCATCCACTAATTTTGGGTGCCCAACTTCAGATACCTGGGGCCTCATTTCTTCCAACACTTTATTTATTCAAAGCATAGTTCTAATCTACTTCAATTGCAGTTGTGAATGCTCAGCACTTCTGCAAATCTGGCCCCACATGTCTTGCCTGGTACACCCATAAAAAAAAGGAATGCACAGTTAGTGGTCACCTTTGAAAAGCTTGGTTTAAGTGACTTGCCTACCATCAGACAGGAACTCTGTGGCAGAGGCAGGGATAACATCCAATTCTCCAAGGCAGCATTTAGCTTCCTTAACCATAAGGCCAGCCTTTCTCTTCTTCAAGCCCCTTGCCTCATTCACTATACACCTCCCAGTTTTCCCAAATGATGGGGGAGAAATCCTACAGACAATAGCCTCCATCACTACACAACCTTGATTCATTCCCAGAGGACTGTCCAACCTTTGTACTGAACAGGGCAGGGATCCTATGGAAAAAATAGTGTAGCATCAGGTCATTAGACTGTATCATAACTAGGCCCTATCAAATCCAAGGTCTCTTTTAGTAAATTTCATGGTCATCGCATTTTAAAAATCTTGAGTTTCATGGTTTCAGGTATTTAAATCTTAAATTTCACGGTGTTGTCACAAATCATAAATATGTATTTAAAAATATAAACATGCAAAGCTCTTAAGTCAGCGTTTCCCAAACTGTGGGTCCTGAGCCAAAAGGAGGTCGCCAGGTTGTTGTGGAGGGGTTTGTGGCATTGCCACCCTTCCTTCTATGCTGCCTTCACAGCTGGGCTGCTGGAGAGCAGCAGCTACTGACCAAGCACCCAGCTTTGAAGGCGGCGCTGCTGCTGGCAGCAGCACAGAAGTAAGGGTGGCATGGCATGGTATTATCACCCTTACTTCTGCACCACTGCAGAAGGGTGACAATGCCATTCCAGACTTCTACCACTTGAGCTAATAGAGTAACTGGTAGTAATAGTAGGCTGTTATCCTCTGTGGGCCATCCATTAGAAGGACATGACCCACACACTTTGCTAGTGGATTCCACCTCTTAAAACAGGAAAGTGTTAAGCAACTTCACTATAGGCAGCTTCCAGCTCCCACTATGATTACTTAATATATTTATTTCTTGAACTGATTCCTGTGTTATTTGGGATGAAGTCAAGAATCCTCGTGTGTTCTAGTTATTGCGAGAAGCGATCCTCTACGTTGTTTTTAAAAATTGCTCCTCTAAATTTGTCATGTTGTAACATTTGACCAACATATGTATGTCCAACATTCAACAGTCCAACATTCAAGAGTACTACACATTCTCAGTAGAGTAATGAAACACAGAACACTTCTTCCTAGCTCATTTCAAACTGCAGATATCCTAGAGATTAAGGGAGTATGTTTTCAGACTAGGTTGACACCTAGCCTCCATATTTATGTGTGTAAATGGAGATCACTTTTTGCATCCTATGATGAAGTTTTAGTACAAATCTGAGTAGCTGCAACTCCAACTTACATGAATTGTGGCAACAGTCTAGCTAGAGGTACAGCTATTCAGACTCCGTGCCTGCAGTTTAGATTCATGCATAACTTCAGCTGCAAAAGAAAAGCCATTCTTCTGGAAGTCTGCCCTTCAGTTGTATAAAACACTTTAATTTCATTGGAAATCTAAAGGTAAACTTAAAGTGAAAGAAGTACCCACCCACTCTGGAGTATGAAGCTTTTGCTGGTCTGGCGCTGTTCCATAGCTGGGAACAATAGTCTGCTCCAGTTCTTCCAAGACTAAAAAACAAACATACAAAAGTATAACATTATATAACATGTGTTTGTAGCTTGGGGGCAAAGTGCTTTTTACTGCACTTCACATTTTCAGGAGTTGCTTAGCTTTTGTCCTTCCACACTTTGAAATACAGTCAGACTTGGTTAATCAACAAACATTGATACTGTCAAGGTGATTCTCCATTCCTTTAGACAGATTTTATTTGTCTACAGAGTTACACTAACAAAACAGAATAAAGAATAACGCCCTCAATTTTTATTTGGAGTAGAAGACTTCCTACTAGCACCTTATTGTTCCATATAGTACAGTGGAAGAAAGGTTATCATTAAGGTCTAGATTCTATCACCTTTACTCACATACTAAATAGTACCTTATTCTGCAAGTAGACTCATTCACGTAATATAACTGAAAAGTCAATGGGGGTATTTGCCAACTAAGGTACTGCTCAAGGCTTGTCTACGTGAGAGATTTTTTTTTGGTGGTGGTGGTGGGGAGGTTGGGCAGAGATCTAGGTGCACCAGTGCAAACTCGTAGCATAGATAGGTTGCATCGGAGTAATAAGTGGCTTTCACCAGAGCAACATCTCTACACTAGGAGTTTGTAATAGTGCAGCTACACTGGTGCAAAAAATCCCAGTGTCGACATTATCTCATTGAGAGTCAGCGTGTCACAATCTGGCTTCATGTGTACCAAGCACCAATAAACCATGACTGAGGCTGACTTTTCTTGTTAGGCAATAAGTCACCAATGCCAGGGAATTCTTTATTTCAGGTCAAGTGTAGCATAGTAGACAGTGACACTATAACACTTACTCATGCCATTATGTAAATGACTTCCATGTAACCTGAAGGGATAACTTCCTAGGTCTCACCAGCATATAATATTAATATACTGCCCTGAGCAATATCTTCCTCTCTTCTCTAGAATGGTATCCTGCAAAAGAATCTATCTCCTGGTTCCAGCAATGTGAGACTTCTCTTCTAAAATTACAGTACAAAAATCAAGATGATTTAATGAAAGACACCACTCTGCATCTGTCAACACCATAATCTAATATCAACAGTATCAATTGCTTAGAGGTGGTAAAATTGATGATTTATCAACTAATTAGCAACCCCAAGAAAACTGTTAGAGGATGGTGATGCTGGCTGGATTAAGGGGACCATTTATGATATTATTTAACATCCATATATCAAAATTATAATAATTCATAAGAGTTAGGCCATGTCAGGTACCATTAGAAAGGTTATAATTTGCTAAGTATGATGATATTGTTTATATGTATATGTCATATTTGTATTGGGAGTTATGGATATGTTTGATGTATCTGTAAGTTCAACTTGTGCTGTGTTTCTGGGCAACACCCCAGACAGGATGGCTGCAGCACTAGCCTGATTAATGGCCCATTAAGGAAACTCACTGATACAATGGGCTCAGGGGGAGAAGCCAGGGATACACCTCATGAGTCACCTGGATGTACTCATGTGACCCTGGACTCTATCTTATTTCTCTAAATTTCCACAAGCAGCATGGAAAAGGTCAAGGGCCATAAAAGGCAGCTGCACCACATCCATTTTGTCTTCAATCAGTCTTTAGTCTTCACCTATCTCTGGATCAACTTATCTACAACTGAAGCTGTGAAACAAAGACTGAGACCCATCCAGGTACTGGATGTACACCAGAGAGGGACTATACAAGCCTGCAAACTCCACAATTCTACTGGAAACCTGATGTATATGGACTTTCAAATCATTTATATGTATTTGATTGCTTTAATCATTTAACATTTCTCTTATAGTTTGTTTATTTTCTTTTATAATAAATATTGTTTTAGGCTACGGCTACACTGATGGCAGCAAAGTCGCCGTCGTCAGATTAACTTCTCTGGATCGACTGAGTGGTCAGTGAAGACCCGCTCAGTCGATCCAGAAATCGATGTATTAAGACCACCTTCTCAAGTGGCGTAGCGCTCTGTTGATGGGAACGCAGTTCCCGTCGGTGCAGTGCAGTGAAGACGGTGTGCAGAAGAGAAGCAGAGAAGTCGACGGGAGTTATGCAAGTTTTTTGCGTAGCTTGCGTAACTCTGCTCAAATGCTGCTGAATCTCAGAGGTAAGTGTAGACAAGCCCTTAGTTACTAAAGGATTGGCTGGCAGCATGGTATTTTGGATAAGAGCCAAACTTATATTGATCTGGTACTGTAGCTGACCCTTTGGAGTCAGGAGAACCTTTTTGGTAAAGAGCATAGAGTTTTAAATCACTTATCTGTTTACTAGACCTAGTGGCTGATTGGGAGCCAGAGACTGAAATGCAGTAAAGGGGGCTGTGTGTATTTTGTTTTAGCTTCTTGATAACCAGTGTGGGGAATCAGAAGCACTGTTTCTGACTGGTTGGGAAGTCTGACTTCAGTGTCACCCACCAGTGCTGGGAGAATCTGCTCTCCTTTTGCAGCCTGCCCTGACCTTGGCATTTTCAGGTGGCTACCCTAGGCACAGACGGGTCACAAGGCTAATTACCAGAATTATTTATGAAAGATGAATCATCATGAGCCATCAGGATTGTTACCTTCCCTAAGCTTTTTAATATGAATTTCACATTATTCCCTTTTTGGGTTATAAAAAGAAAAGTATTAAACGACACACAAATTTGAGTTTAGAGAAAAGCGGGTGAGGAGAGAAAGTTACTGTTCTCCCCCATGTGGACTAGCTACTTTGGCTCTTTGTGCTATTTTTCATTCTCTACATGCCTTAAAAATGGAAGGGATGCTGTGGAAAGGATCACTGGTGCACCTGCTCACAAGTACTGATGGGGGAATCTGGGCCCCAACATCGATACTCACAACAGTATTAGGCAACTGGATTAGATGGTGCTTGTAGAAGGCTATTTAAAAGAGTATCAGATAAACAGGGTAGACTCACCAATACCACTAGGACTTAAATTAATGATATATGCCCAGATCCTCAGGAGGAATAAATAGGTGTTGCTCCATTGACCATGTTGACTTACAGCAGCTACAGATCTGGCCCTATAGTGTTTGCTGATACAAGATGTAAAAACACCTGGAATATGGAGTATACCACAAAGGATTATCGTTAAAGCTGTCACTATAGCTCAATAGAATAATGTTCATGGTTCCAACACTGCACATTGTTAAAGTCCCTGGTTTAAGTTCTGTTGCTTATAGTTTGGTTGGGACTTTGTACTGTGTGTTGAGCCATCAGTTTCCCGAGCTCTAGTGTGCTGATGGTATTTACTCGAGGAAGTAAAACAAAAACAACTCCATGAATTTTGCATCAGCATAAGCCTCAGAAACATTTGAATCATAATGTAAATGTTGGTCCAGTTGGAAAATCAGAGTTGGTCAGCTCTCAAAATAACCATTTCTGAAGTTGATGGGGGAATTACAGAAAAATCTTAAACAATGGCAGTTGAAATATCAGACATGTAGTGAATCCTATTACGGGTGATCAGATAACAATGATACAATTCAGCATTTACTGTAAGGTTACCACATATTCACATCATTATTCTTTTTGTATGTGTGTGGGAATGGCAATTATGTATCTCCTATATAAAGCTAGTGTACCTCACTTATATTCCTAAACATTGGTGCTGCATTGAGTTAAAGGCCACTGTGTATTCTATACCTGTCAATGGGATATGTCTGAAATCCTATGGAGGAGAAGAGAGGGGTTATCGCCTGTACTGCAAAAGGGGTAGAGATTAGTACAGTCATCCACTCAAAAATTTGCATTCCATTACAGTGAGCAAGCAGATGTGCAAACTGGAAGCTCATGACAAGAAAATTTGCTCCAGCCACTAAACTGAAGTAACGAGAACCATGCGTTAAAAGTGGGCCTTGTAGTGGGTATTTGTTATGTGTAATTGCACAGCCCACCTCAACACTGTCTAGAAATCACGTCAGTCACAATGGGAGAGAGAGGAAAGCATAGCATTCCTGGGGGAAAGGGTCACACTTTCTCACAGGTATTAAGTCTGGAACTCATCAGCAATAACCATCAGAGGCAGCAAGACACAGGTTCACACAGCAAGTGCAGTTACACGTATTTGGGCTGTGCTATCTTTCCCACAGTAGACAGGGTTTCAGGGATCCTCTACACACACACACAGAATATCACTGTATAAATATGTATAATCCTACACACCTTTGGTGGGAACATTGACCAATACAATGCCTGGGCCACTGGTAGAATGCAAGGCCTCATGTGAAGGGCACCTGACCGCTCCCACCAGCTGGGACGCTAGCCCATATCCCTCTCACTTCAATTTAAACAAGCATTTTATTGCTGGCACAAAACCAAATATCAGAGAACCCATACTGCTCTTTATTGTGTACTTAGTGTCATCTCACCTTCAGGAATGCAAGTTCATTGCACTTAGTAATTTAACATTTTTACCCATTTATTACTTCAGTAGCATACCAACTAGTTAATGGCTGGGTTAGAGTTTGTCAGATACAGACATATGTAATTTGTGATTTGTTCAGCTAAGTAAGTCTCAGAAAGGAAACACCAGAAATCTAATAGATTTGTATGCCTTGTGACTCTGCTTTGTTCTAATTTTTGAAGTGGCCAATCTACCAATTCTTCTAGTTTTGTGTGGTCCTTTTTAGCAATATAAGCTTTTGTGTTTTTACATGACAAAACTTCATCTGAATTTTCTCATTTTAATCCTAGTTTGAGTTCATTGGTCACTGACACTCATTGCTCTTTGTTATATTCCTTCCAACAGATACTACATCTCACCCAAATGATAGTTCCTAGATTTGTATACTTTACTATACAAGATATCTGAACAGTACCTTACAAGGAAGCATGACCTACAAGTTAAAGACCAGGGAGTCAGATTCTGTGCTGCATCTCCTGAAAGATGCAACTTGGAAGACACAGTCCAAGATGAGTGGGGGACAGAAGTCCCTTTATGGCACCTTTGTTTTGTCAAGATGCTGGGAGACTGTGGGAGTGAAACAACTGCAGAGTAAAGTAGAGCAGACACAGGAGTTGGTCTAACTCTCAGTCTCCTCACAGCTTTTTATAGGTTACTCTGCAGCCAACATTAGCCAGGGTGCAGATTGCACTGACCATATCCCTGTCCTTGACATGCCCTTAAACCAGTATAAGCCACTGATGTTGGCCCCTTGATGATCTTTTACAGTCAATATGCTGCTGTCTACAGGCCATGGAAAGGATCAGAATTTGGCCTCAGCAGTGAATCCAGAGACCTTGGTTCTGTTGTTGGCTCTGGAACAGATTTGCTATGTAACCTCAGGGAAGTTTCACAGCCTTAGTTTTCCCATCTGTAAAATGTGGACATTTGCCTGTGTATGGGGAGTTTTTGATGGACCAGTAAAAGGGTATTTAAAATTGATTTTTTTTCTTTATAATACGTTATCTTATGTAATGCAGTATTTACAGTTAACAAGGTATATAATTTTTAATATTAAAACTTTGTTCTCTCCTTATGGTCACTTACAACACCTTATACGGTAGGTAAGAAACAGAGAGTAATTAGCAATGACACAATGGCTTTTAAACTATTGGTAAATTATGTTGTTAGCAGAGGCTATGTTCAGACTGACGGTGGCAAAATCACCGCTGCCAGATCGATCTTTCTTGATCGATTGAGCGGTCAGTGAGACCTGCTCAATTGATCAGGAAGTCGACTGAGTAAGTCCACCCCCTCAAGTAGTATAGCGCTGAGCCGACGGGAACAGCTCAGCGCAGTGAGAACAGCACGCAGAAGGGAAGCAGAGCATTCAACGTCAGTTATGCAAACGACTCTGCATAGTCTGCATAACTCCTGTCGACTGCCGCCGAATCGCGTGGTCAGTGTGAACCAGCCCATAGTCACACACGGCATGTGTGTAGGTATTTTTAAAACAAAGACTAATCTACATCACCTAATAAACATTTATTTTAATTTCAGAATATGCAACCCGAATGTAGTTATACATTACTGAATCTTGAAGGAAGTGCGAAAGTTGTTTGGAAGATTTACTATTAAGGGTTGGTTTTTATTTTTCCTTACAGCTGTACAAACAGAGCACTCAGATGATTAGAAAACCAAAAATAAAATATCTGCTAAGATTAGCCATAAAGACAAAGACAGTTTTATGTCAGAAATAAAAATAAAAAGAATGCCTCCAATATAAAGCCCTGTTGCCTAAAACTGGTCAGAGCCAAGCTAAATGTTAAGAAAAGGAATGTGCAACTCGCATATTGTTATAAACTGACAGACTAGCACTAAGGGGAAATGATTATGCTAACTGTAGTGATTGTACATTAAAAAGGCATTAGACTGGAACGTTTTGGGGTTCAGTAACAATTGCTGCTCAATTCTTGTGTCCAAACCTTGAATTTGAAAGTTGGCCACTTGCCCAGAGGCTGGGAAGGGCTCTTAACTGCCTGTTTGTAGACAACGCTGACTCATCAGAAAAACAGACAAAGGAGCTGACCAATGAAGTCCATGGCAAAACTCCCATTCATTTTAATAAGAGTTGGATTGGGCCCAATGCTAGTTTATATAATGGACAATAGACCAGAGTCTGATTAGTTATGCAGCTATAAATACAGAGTAACAGCAGTGAAATCCAAAAGGTGACACCAGATCTTCATTGGGGTAATTCAGACCAGAGTTGACACTTCAGAGTAATTTCTACTGATTTATACACCATACAATAAGTCAATGGGGTGCACAATGTGTACATTAATGGACCAATTTCTGCTTTAGTTTGGCAATGGTAAAGACCCGTTTTAAAGGCCAAGCAGTTATCCCTCCTGCAACATGGTTAAGAATTATTACAACTTCCATGCATCACTAAGGCCAAATCTAGATGAGGAAAACAGGTTGCGTTTGAAAACCTGTTTAACACTATTCAAAACCTGTTACAAGGAACAATGCAAGTAATGTTTAAAAAGACGTTAGCTGGTGTGGCCAAACCTAGGGAATAAAGAAACAAAACAGATGTTCTCCTTTCATTTGTGTGTGAGCTCCACCACCTCTGTGCCATGGTCCTCTTGTTTCCACCGAGAGCTTCTGCAGGGCTGGGGATGTGGACTGGAGGAGGCAGCATAGCCATGTTACCTGACTTCTTTCCCCTGAATACCAGAGGGGGTCTGCTGCAATGGAAACCTAGTCTTCTCTTCTCCAAATCACGGTCTGCATCATGGAAGCCACCTCCATTTTTAAAGAGGTATATCTGAGATATATTTGGGCTGCCAGGAAGCTGGGGGATTAAAGACGTGAAGAAAGGTGCCAGAGCTAGTACAGAGGGCTATGAGCTTTTGGGCTAATGGACTCATGAAATTTGGAATCTGAATCAAGCATCAGTGTGTGATTTCCAACTCCAAGAATAAATTTCTTAAGGGGAAGAACTCTTCAGGTCTGGCCTTTCAGGGATTGGATTTCATTTCTTTCAGTCAGCTATTTCGAGAGGAATGGGGGGGCATGATTTAAACTTCAAGCAGTACAGAACAGGGTGAAATCCAGAATCCATTGAAGTCAATAGCAAAACTTCCATTGACTTCTTTGGGTCAGAATTTCACTCTACATTGCCAGATTAGACAGTGATTGGGTTGCTAGACTTCCATATTATACGTGGTGCATGTACCAATGCCTGTAGTTAAGGTTGCCTGACACTTCCCATTATAGGACCATGTTTATAACTTTACCACAATTATGCTAGGCAGGCTGAAATTTTTCATACTGAGTGTCTGCAGCTATAAGTCTAGCCATTTCTGAAAACAGAAGGGAAAGGAAAACCTCAAACAAAACATATCAAAATGAACAAAGAAAAAGGGCAAAAAAATGGAGGACAGGACCTGCCACAAGCTGGAATTAGGGAAACAACAACACACAAAAAGAGCTGCTGTTAGTAGAATGGACTCCAGGCAGCAGAGGGGGAGCCCAGTTACAGCAACAGCCACAATCAACGCAACATCCCACCACCAGCACCTGGAAGAGCAGTATGAGCAGAGCAGCCATACACTGTGCTCTAGCTACAGTAACAGGAGCAGCAGCAATGGCAGTCCCACCCAGCAAGGAAGTGCACAGGATGCACCTCCTCTGGGAACTAATCTGGGTTGTGTAGTAAAAGAGGCCGTTGCCTGTAGGGCCCTGCCTCATTTGTGCAAGAAACTGAAAAGTACCTATTGTGGTTACCAGGAGATAGCAGGCCTAAGTCTGCCCAAAGCTAAAGGCCCGCCCCTTCAACCAAGGGGGAGGAGCCACTGAACTTAGGCCTCAAGTAAATACTGGGGACAACAAATGAAAAAACAGGAACGGGAGTGAGGTCAAAGGTTGAAAATCAGGGATCTGACAGGGGACATCAAGCAGAGAACCCCCAACAGTGTCCACTGCTCCTCAAAGGTGTCTAAGAAGTCAGTGGACACTGCCTGGAAAGTATGTAGTGAAGAGGCAGAAGATTGCAGAAGAGAAAGGATGGTCTCATTATGGTTAGCACGGTTTGGATGCTGCCTTGGAGAATTCGATTCTACCCTGGCCTCTGCCAAAGATACTATGAGATGCAAGGCAAGTCACTTAAATAAAATTTGTCACAGGTAGTTACTAATTGTGTTTCTTGTTTTCTAGGTACTCTGAGGCAGTTGAGGCCAGATATGCAGAAGTGCTGAGCACTCACAACTGAAACTTGTTCTCTGCTCCAATAAAATAATAACAAAATGTTATGTACTCTGAAAAAAATCAGACAGTAGGTATCAAGTCAGATACCCAAAAGTACTGGACACATGATAATTCTGGCCTCAAACTCTGTGTCTCAGTTCCCAAGCTGTGAAATGGGGATGACGATGTCATCTAATTTCACAGAGGTATTGCAAAGTTAAATTCACTCTTTGTGAAGCACTCAGATACTATAGTGAGAGGACTATAAAAACATCCTTGAGGAAACAACTATTCAGTGGAGGATTTAGATAATGGGCATTAAATAAGGGCGGGGAGGCATGCACACATTTTATGAGGGTAAAAAACTCTATAACAACTACCAATTTATTGAATGAAGCAGCAGACCAGTAGGAAATAAATAGCGTGATTACGTAGTTAAAGACTGTATCATAATGTATACGCACAAAGGAGGCTGAATTAAGATTGTACAGACTGCCTTAACTCTGGCACTGTCTAATTTTTGTGTGCTGACTTTGCAACTCTGATATTTCGATGTAATCATAGAATCAAAGAAGATTAGGGTTGGAAGGGACCTCAGGAGGTCATCTAGTCCAACCCCCGGCTCAAAGCAGGACTAACCTCAGCTAAATCATCCCAGTCAAGGCTTTGTCAAGCCGCAGCTTAAAAACCTCTAAAGATGGAGATTCCACCACCTCCCTAGGTAACCCATTCCAGTGGTTCACCATCCTCCTAGTGAAAAACTTTTTCCTAATAGCCAGCCTAGACCTCCCCCACTGCAACTTGAGACCATTGCTCCTTGTTCTGTCATCTACTACAACTGAGAACAGCTTAGCTCAATCCTCCCTGGAACCCCCTTTCAGGTAGTTAAAGGGTGCTATCAAATCCCCCCTCATTCTTCTCTTTTGCAGACTAAACAAGCCTAGTTCCCTCAGCCTCTCCTCATAGTTCTTGTGCTCCAGCCCCCTAATCATTTTTGTTGCCCTCCACTGGACTCTCTCCAACTTGTCCACATCATTTTTATAGTGGGGGGCCCAAAACTGGACACAATACTCCAAATGTGGCCTCACCAATGCCGAATAGAGGGGAATAATCACATCCCTCGATCTGCTGGCAATGCTCTTACTAATGCAGCCCAATATGCTATTAGCCTTCTTGGCAACCAGCGCATACTGCTGACTCATATCCAGCTTCTTATCTACTGTAACCCCCAGGTCCTTTTCTGCAGAACTGCTGCCTAGTCAGTCAGTCCCCAGTCTGTAGCTGTGCATGGGATTCTTCCGTCCTAAGTGCAGGAATCTGCACTTGTCCTTGTTGAACCTCATCAGATTTCTTTTGGCCCAATCCTCCAATTTGTCTAGGTCACTCTGTATCCTATCCCTACCTTCCAAGGTATCTACCACTCCCCCTAGCTTAGTGTCATCTGCAAACGTGCTGAGTGTGCAATCTACCCCATCCTCCAAATCATTAATGAAGCTGTTGAACAAAACCAGCCCCAGAACCAACCCCTGGGGCACTCTGCTTGTGACCGGCTGCCAGCTAGACATGGAGCCATTGATCACTACCCATTGAGATTGATGATCTAGCCAGCTCTCTATCCATTTTATAGTCCATTCATCCAACCCATATTTCTTTAATTTGCTGATAAGAATGCTGTGGGAGACTGTATCAAAAGCTTTGCTAAAGTCTAGGTATATCACATCCACCGTTTTCCTCACATCCACAGAGCCCATCACCTCTTCATAGAAGGCAATCAGGTTGGTCAGGCATGACTTGTCCTTGGTGAATCCATGTTGACTGTTCCTGATCACCTTCCTCTATTCCAAGTGCCTTAAAATGGATTCCTTGAGGACCTGCTCCATGATTTTTCCAGGGATTGAGGTGAAGCTGACAGTCTGTAGTGTAATGTATGATTGTGTTAGCTGTTGCAATAAAGAACCAATGGCAGCTGCATTAAACCAACAGAAACTGGTCCAATAAAAGATATTACCTCAGCCACCTAGCACTTTTAAACATGGAGAAAGATAACTGCTGGCTACACATTATGTAGTTAAACAGCCAGTTACCAAAAATGACATTTGAAACATTATAGAGGTACACCTGACTAGAAGAGCGGTGCCAAGTCAGCTGATTATAAACTGAATTGGGCCTCTTTGCAACCCAAGCTCTTGTTGCCAGCTGAGCAGCATGGATCGCTTTTATTGGGCCTGTTCCCAGCAGCCTTGCTGCGGCCCCACATCCAGGTCATTTCACTGAGTCTTGGGCCCAGTTGCTTCTGGAATTTCAGTTTCTAGTGCCATGTGACCGGAACCAGAAATGCATAATCCACCATTTTTTCAGGGAGCACTGGAACTTGAAATGCATAATCCGCCATCTTTGTTGTGGTAAAAAAATTGGGCGGGGTTGGTTGTGTTTTTGCCAGACCTGCTTCGCTCTCTCTTAGGCCAGGGAATGGCAACTTTTGTTCCTTGGGGTAGGAGAAACTTTGTTAAGATAGAATTTTACCTAATGAAGCAATTTGGTTAATGGAGTACATGTAGAAGATATAAAATACACTTCTAACTGTTCGATCATCTTAAAGTGTGGGTATTATGAGAAAAGTGACTGACACTACCCTTCAGCAACTTGCATATATGATTTGCTAACTTTTCAGTCAGTATGAAGTCCCTAATTTAATGGAAATTCAACTTAATATCAGAAAACCAAGCTTTATTTTGGCTTTGCACAGTCACTATTAATAAAAGATTTTGAATCCTGTTGACAATTCATGAAGCTCAATGACTACAGTTTGTTCCTAGTTATGTTTTGATAACTTAATGCTAAACAGCTGTGACTTTAAAGTCAGTGCAAGTAAACTACTTTTTTGTTGGAATGAGGCAAGGAAGGACCAACAGGAAGGATAAACATTTGCTCACAGCCTTCCATTAATGTTCAAACCAGTACGACAATAACGGTAATTTACCTTTGTCCACAGCCAGAGTGCTGGGTTCACTGTACAACAGAATAAGAACAAGTAAACACAATACTAACTTAACATGCAAAAACAAATCTGGAAAACGTGAAAGCAATCAACACAGGGCTAAGAGTGATTTAAAAAAATCCCATCCTGAAGGCATGGGGGTAAAAGAAGCAGGATGATAAATGGTAGGGCTTTTATAAAGCAGGGATGGACCAATGCAATGGATGTCTGTGGAGAGAGAGTTTCACACTATAGGCCCCTCCACCTTCTGCCTGATCATCTGAGGACTTCAGTCAATGGTGGAAACCATAAACTTTGGGTGATATGTGAATGTAGTGATCGGTCAATACTCTGCTAAAGGAGCAAGCTTGGAATATAGACAGGGTCAATAATGTGTAACAATTGTAACATTGCCAAACCAGTGAACAATTGTGCTGCTGCAAGAGATGCCATAACCCTTCCAAGAGCCATGAAGTGAGGGGATGACAACAAATGAGTCTCATGGTCACAAGGCCAAGTGTGCCATTGCAAGGACAGCACAGTATAAATAAAGACATCTGTCAAGTTACATAACTAGAGAAAATTCCAGGACACATCACATACAGCTTTCCTTGGAAAGGCTATCATATTTTGTCCTGCCCATCTCAGTGCTCTTATATTTGCTGTATGTGAACAATTCTCATCCTGAGCAGATTTAAAGAAGTGAGCTTCCTCTATGGACAACCTTTACCCAACAGCAAGACAACAGTCTTCTCAGGGTTGAGGACAAAATAGCTGCAGTGAATCCAGCTGGCAACATTCATTTGTCCAGTGCAGAGCCTCAATTTACAGGGTCCACCGCCCAAGAGGTACGTACGGAGCTGGATCATTGCAGGCCTTGCATATTTACAGAGTTAGCATGAACCCACTGTCTGCAAATGTATAACAGCCTCAGACAATGGCAGTCCCCGTGCTCATCAGCACAGGGTCTGCTTCCTCCTCCTCCCACTGGACTCCTGGAGGCTGGGGAAGGATATGGAAGGGAGAGCATCATGCTTTGCTACTCCTCCCCACTGAGTGAGGCTGGTGCACTAGGAGGAGCGATATACTCCATCCTAATGGGTGAGCACATTGCACTTCATGCTCAAGAAGAGCATGGGCAGAGGCTATATCCCTAGTGCTCCTCCTGGGGACAGTGCAGCATCTCAAGGCCTCTATGCACAGATAGGTATAAGTGCCACACTCTAACCCACAGCTGTGTATAATACTGATGATACTCCTTAGAAATCTCCTCAGGAGGCTTCTTATGTACGCCAAACAACACATGCACATTTCATATTCCACAGTGATGAGATGACTGACTTCTGTCTTCTAGGGCTGGAACCAGTGAGGCAGTTTTTGACACACCAAAGCACATGAGAAATACAGTCCAAATGCGTAATTTGTAGTAATGTAATGTAGTAATTTGTAGGTGTAATCCAGCAGTAACTGAACCCTCTCATAGGACTGGGTGGAAGGAGGGTCAGAAGACAATGTAAGACCTTATGTAAAAAGTAAGACCTTATGTAAAAAGAATATGCGTGAACATGAGTCTGTAGTTGGTTAAAATATTTATAACATGTACACTTGGAAAATTCATACATTAGGCATAAGAGGGGAAGATAGCCAGATTCATACATTGACTCTTGGTAGTGGGGAGGGTGTGTGTGTGTGTGAATTTGGCCTTTGACCCTGCTTGCCACTCAGCTGTAAGAAAACCAAAAAATCCTCTAGGCTTCAAAGTAATGATGGATCCAGTTAAATCACAGTGCAATACTATGAAATTAAAAAAAATACAGAAATGGGACAAGCCAACTTTGCTCTGGATTCAGTTTTGACTTTGACTGAAGATAAGATACATATTGTGGTGTTATGAAAATATTAGTTAACAGTGTAAAAATAATCTGAAATGTGTTGATGAAAAGATCAAAACCAAGTGTTAGGGAGATGTTCAAATAATTATATTTGTCCCTGGGACAGCAAAAATGCTTTTCTTTCCAAAGGTATTTCTGTTGATATTATAATCCATTCATTAAAAATTGTGGAAGTGGGAAGGCTGTTAAAAGTCAGACTTTCAAGCTCCAGGCTCCACAGATTTGTTTCTCTTCTAAATAAGAGGGTCTTTTATTTAATCACTATTTTATTTGCACATCATATTACTACAAGTTTGAGGTAAAGCAGTAGTGATGGGATAAAATGTCAGGTAGCAGAAGATGAGCTGATATGGCTCATATCACACCATCAGATGTTTTCATGCAAAACATCTTAGTGATTTCAATGCAAATTCTATTGCATTTTTGAGGGAGATAAAATCAACTAGCTGAAGGGCGTGACTCTTGCTCATAGATTTTTAATGGCAGAAGAGGTGACTTTGATCATCCAGTCAGACCTCCTTTGTACCACAACATAGAATTTCACCTAGTAATTCCTGCATCAAGCCCAGTGACTTGTAGTTGAATGAGAACATATCTCTGAGTTCCAAAATTTTTAACAAAAGGATTGTGGCTTGGTTATAGACTGATTTCAAGAGGGAGTTCTTATTACACTGATAGCAAAATAGGGTCCAGTAAATTAATCTAACAAATATTTGGCTTACTTCTTTCAAAGTATGGAATTTGTAAAGAAAGAGCATGACTTGATAAGAATGTACTCGGAAGCTATGGGAAGCCACATAAGCCCCAAGAAAGCAGCGTGGGAGCCAGACATACAACTTTTCATATATGGACAGAAGTGCCCGTGGCAAACGAACGTCCTTTTTCTCTTAGTTTGACTATGATTAAATTTATAAATCAAAACCTTTAGTGGCACTAGATTTGCGGTTCTGTCTAAATTTCCACTGAAAACTTCATTTTGAAGAATTTATCATTCAGCCTTTTTAACTTACATTGGGCTGAAAGTTGTCTTAAATTCTTAGAACCAACAGAGGTATTATTGGATGGTGGTTGTTATAGAGTCAAATAATGCACTTTCACTTTCTTTTATTAGAGTGGTTAAAATATTTTAGTGTCTTGTCCCATTATCTCATCTTGTACTACTGGAAAATTCTGCCTAGCCCATACCTCAGAAGCACAGTTGCAGGGAGCGGGTAAGAAGCTTGGGCAGAATTGCAGGTCAAAGGAATGCACTGACCACTCCTTAATTACTGCCCCAGGAAAAGTTAGTGCCTCAAAAGGGGCATAGAGTAGGTGGAGGCACATGTCCACTATATGCCGGCAGCAGAGTTGTCCCACTGCACAGTATGTAGTATGCTATATTCTTTAATGTACTTATGTACTAAGGATCTTAGGGCGGCACTTCTGAGACACACTGCCTCCTCCAGTGCTCCTAACACAGGGCTGTGCTTACAAGGAACAATCTAGCTCTGAATGAAAAACAAAAATACTGCACACTTGGTAAATATTTTGGGAGAAGGGAGGAAGAGAGAAACCAAACCTAAAATCACACAAGATTGGAAAGCAAAGGTTTATGTTTAGAATGAATAATACAACTATGTCCCATCGATTTCCATAGTACTCAGTATTACATCTTAATAAGCCTTGACGATGCAACCTTATGCAAGGATGCTGTTGAGTGTGACTATTCTTACACTATCCCTTATCAAAGGTAATAGATTAGCATGTTGATGCACACTGCCTGTAGATAGGAAACATGCTACATTTAAGAAAGCATTGCATATTCTTTTTCATTGTGTTTAAGAAATGAAATACAGATGTTCAGTCAGAAGTGGAAAACTGTGCTGAAACATTCACAGATAATGGGAAAAGATGCAGAGTTGTTCTCTAGATGCAGGTACATATACTATTTCAACTACCCTCAAACTAAATTACTCCCTAAACTGCAAGATACTTTTGTAATGTCAAACATACATATTTCTACTTTTGCTAACTTTAGTCTTTTTTAGCACAGTTAAAAACGTAGGCTCTTTTACCAATGCTTTTCAGTTGTAGCTGGATTTTTGTTCATGATCATACTACTTATGACCTGATCCCATCTTCCCTACATAGGGAAAACTCTCCTCTAGGAGTTTTCTTTACAGAATATAGTATCATTGCCTTGTTAAACTTATTACAGATGAGATGTATTTATGCTGAATTTACATTAGTAAAATGTTAATGATCACCCTCACTCCAATCACTTGGCTGACAGACTGTGGTGCACCTGATGACTTAGTTCAGTAGGAGAAATGTAGGGTTGCCTTTGAGGTCCAGAAGTAGGTCCGATTTCAGGACTGAGCTCTGTCTTTTTCTGCAGGTTGGCATGTGGTATGTGCATCTCGATACTGAGTGCACCACGTGTCACTCTTGACTAATTTTCTTCTGGTTGCTATTTTGCATAGCACTGATCAACTCTACAGGGAATTACATTCAGCCCGCCTACGGTCAGGGGAGTTATTGTGGGGGACATTTGAAGGGGTGGAACAAAAAGGGAGAAAGTGCAGGGGACGGTAAAGAATGGAGCAGGATCCTCCTGAGAGTTAAACAATGAGCTTTTTGCTCAGGAGTCTACTGTTGTATGCAGGAAATTCAAAAGAACCCCCCCCCCCCCAAGTGGGATGATCAGAGTTTATTTGTTTCAGTGAACTGCATATGTTGAAATGTACAGAAAACCTGTGTAGTTGCCACATGCATTTGGTCTTTGGTCTTATCTTTAAAATATAGGATGTACATATACTTCCAAAACATTTAATTAAATTCTTTCTCCATTCAAAGAAAGCAGCCATAACATTGGAATCTTCTGAGAGAGACCAGAGCACAACTGATAGGTCCATGTAATACCATCATTAAAATCTCTTCAAATGGGGTTTCTCTAATGACCCCAATGTAGATAATGTAGATGCAGTCAACTTCATACTCTATTGCACATCCTTGATGAGTGCCCTCTGACTTATTTTGACGGCAGACTAACAGCTCTTCACCTGGCTGATGACAATGCTATTAAATGGGTGTGCACACTGTGCATACGCTGAGAGATTAACAATGATACTCTTGTCCACACCTAAATCTGGAATAGTTTGTGCTTTGTAAGATTAACCACGGAAGAGAATGCAATGAATAACACTCATGGGACCTGACCCTGTAAACATACATGTGAATAAATTTACTCATGAGGGTAGTTCTGTTTCCAGGATTGCATCAGTGAGTGAAATTATTCACAGCTAAGTGTTTGTGTAATAAGCTTGTAAAATGTGTGGAGTGTCTTACTGTAGTGGCTGATACACAGAAGATAACAGCCTGATGCTGCTGCTGGCTACTCATGTCAAATTACATAGATTGTGATTGCTTTTTCCAGTGTGCTTTCCTGGGAAATTTCAAAGGTGATAGTAATTATTGAGATCTGAAATATCCTAGCCACAAAATCACAATTCTTCTGTTCTGAGGATTGCAAAGGAAACAGCAGCAAGAGCTGTTTGTCATTTGGTGAGCCTTTCTATTATAATCAAGAGGATGCCCAGAACCTTACCTAATTAAAAAATACGTATAGTGAATGTGTGACTTACTGAATCATTGCTGTCTCAACTTTTAAAATGACTGCAAAAAGACTTAATCTTATGGTCAAATGTTTGGCAAGTTGCTTCTTCAGTTATTATCTGCTTTGACAAGAGCAAGGCATGGAACTATTCTTGAAAAAGCAATGCTAAGCCAGCCCTAAAAAAGCAAGAGTTAAGACCTCTCAGGAGCAAACCCAGACGCTGCCCTCTGCCCGACCTTAGGCCAGAGGAGGAAGTGCCTTGGGGTCTGGAGCATCCTGAGACGACCACAGACATTTGCTAATGCTTGATAAGCTAAAAGGTCTCTATTTTAGTAATAATAAAGGAGAAGTAAGACTATGGCTGAGCTCTCTTTGAAGTAAACAACTAACGTCACCTTATTCCAGAAGGTCCCTAGCTAACTACCAATAAACTAATAGCAACTAAGTGTTAAGGCCCAATCCCTACTGGGATTGAGATATACGTCATGTATTACTGGGTAAAGCTTGCTGCAAGGTGAGGGGGGAGAAGGGTATATCAATCCCCCGAGAGCCTTCCCAAGCGGAGACTCTCCGTGGATCCGTGGAGGCGCTAGCGGATGCCTCGGGCAGGCGGTTCCCGTACGTCACCCGCTTATCAGAACGAAGTATGGGTCTCCCTCGTTCTTGGTGATAAGCGTCCCTGCACACGCTTAAATAAGGCTAGCTTCTTACATCGATGGGCCCCCAGGAGTATATTGCTGTAGGTATCCTCTTGGCAGGTCTCTTCCTTGCTTAAGGTTCACTTCTCTGTTCGTTAACTGCAGCTGCTGCTGCGGTTGCTCAGCTTATGATAATAATAAGTCCTGTGCCTATAAGTTGCTACTTTATATCCTTGTGGTTAATTGTACTTTCATTGTACTTTTCATCTTAAGGCTTGTGCCGGAGCTGCAGTTCCTGTATGGTACAGGACTCCCGCTCCTGTCTGTCTTTTTTATGCTATCTCAGGTAATAAATAAGCACTTTGACATCCTTTTGCCAGTGTGCTCCATTCCGCCACCGAGATAAAAATACCCAACACTACAATTGGCGCAGCGAGCAGGGTCTCGGTGTGGCGGAAGGCACACTTAAGGCAGAATGAATAAGGGAACCGATAGTAGCCGCATCCCGGGGTGGAGCAACTTGGTGTTGTGGTCCACCGTAGCGGCTACACTGAACCGGCTGGTGGCGCCGGTAGCATGGCCCGAGTTACAGGAGAAGGTTACGCCCATTGGGTTGGTAAAGGTGTTGACTGAACTCGGGCTGGAAGATAGGGGGCGGTCGGAGCAGAAAGCTGCGGGAGAGGTGGGATGGCTCTTCTTGGCAGCGCTCCGAGTCCTGGACGATGAAAGGCAAGCGGAACAGGCGCGTCGTGTCAAATGCGAAAGAGCTCTCGCTGCTGCTAAAGACGCGCAGGTAGCCGCCCGCGAAGTCATGGAATCGGCGGCAAGGCGTGCCGCGGAGTTTGAAGATAAGTGCACAGCCCCGGCGGTCCAGCAAGTCAACACCCAAAGACGCAGGAATGGCTGGAGACTGGTAAAATCATGCCGAGTACGGGCTGTTGTACGGGCGGGGGATTGGGACCCAGTGATCTGGAAGGGGGACTTGGATGGCTCGTCGTCCGATGAATCGGATTGGGAAGTGGCTCCCGAAGATGATGCTAGTACCCCTGGGTCTTCCATGATTCATCCCCAACCCCCGCCATATAATCCTGAGGTTTTAGGACCTGAGGCAAGTGCTCGGCCAGTTATGATAGATAAAATGGTCACAGCCCCTGATGGGCAGGGTGGTGATGCCCAAATTAAAAGTAAAGTGGAAAAAACCTTCACCACCACTGATATCATGGATCTGGTTAAAAACTTTAAACAGAGCCTGGGGAAGGGGCTGATCCCTTGGCTGGTTCATCTTTTTAATTCAGGAGGGGGTCCAAGCTAACGTGGTACCCTTAGAAATAAACCAATTGGTCACCTTAACCCACAATCCGGGGGTACGACAAGGCTTAAAACAAGCCCTAAACGATGAGGGGCGGGCAGAACAGGTGGATCGGGTGCAGTTGCAGCAGGATCTGGCCGCGGCTCGAGACGCACAGATAGTAGCCCGCGAGGTTGTAAAATCGGCAACCGCATGGGCCGCCGAACAGGAAGATAAATGCACAGACCTATCAGTGCAAATGGTTAACCCCCAAAGGAAAAGGTTGATGGTCTCCCCACCGAAGCCCTCCTGGGAGAAATATAAAGCGCACAAGAGGAAGTCACAAGCCCCAAAAGGGGGGGGCCAGTGCAGCCCTCGGCGCCGCCGGCACTGACAACCGGAGGGAGCAGAAAGAGGCAGTCGGTGCAATAATCCGACCTCTCCCGATGAAACCTCCTTACCTTAAGGGGACAATCCCAAAACCCACTCCCTGCCCTTTGTCAGAAATATTTCCCCTTTGTATAATCCCTCGAAAACAAGCCAAAAAGTTGCAACAGCAATTTAGCTTTTGTGGAAAACCTGTGATTCAACTCCATGCAAGTTGCACTTACTCAGGAGTTAAGCACCTCATTGACAGAAAAGGGAAAATCCTTAAATAATGTTTTGAACCAATATAAACGTGATACTAAAAGGGAATAGTTAAAAAACTGAACTGGAGGCAGGGCAAAGTACCTAATAATCATAGCTGTTGTGAATCAAGCTGTTAAAAAACGTGTTGCTGTCTGCCTGTAACTTAAAATGATCCTATAGGGTTAAAAGGCTGCCCCTCCACCCCTCTCACACACTTGCACTTCTGTTCTTTTAAAATGTTTAACAAAAAAAGATTTTAAATACAGTTTAAATGCTAAAAGTTTTGGGCAGCCAAAAATAATGCAATAAAGTTTAAATGTGGTAAGTAAAAGGCAACGGGGGGGGGGGGGGTGTTAAAGTAGCTTTGGTAAAAATACTACACAAATTAAAGGGAATTAAACAGTTAAACAATTAAATGCTTAAAAAACCCAGTGTTGTAAAGAGGAAGTTTGTGGTTTAATAATTTGGTTTTGTTAGTAAAGTAACCCTTTGGGTACTTTCATGTTTTATAAAATTAAGCAATAATCTGCCACCCCCACGAGGGGTAGAAAAATGTTTTTTTGTGTGTTTCAGAACTTCAAACAAGTAAACATCAGCAAAGCAGCTGAGGAAAAACACCATTATTGTAAAAAGAAGTTTGCGTTTTGTGTTTTATGTTATTTTGTCTTGTTACTCATATTGTGTGGTAACAGGCACTTGTAACTGTATACCAAGCATTGTTGGCAGTGAAGCGGCTCACGGAACCTGAGCAAGTTGCCGTGCACCCTCCATTGCCAATGGGGGGAGTGGATTGGGTTCAATAGCCCCCAAAGCAAAACTAAAGTGGCCTAGACACCCACACTAATGAAATGGAAGTGGTATCTACAAAAGAGAGCCAACCTGAAAAACTTACTCCAACAGGCTCCCTAAAGGGTTGGACCAGAGTCCTCGATCAAGCCCTTCTGAGCCTAAACACCCGCTCTCTGGGTGGGGCCAGTCCTTATAAAAAAATGATAAACACAGCCGTGACTGCAACCCCCACGACTACTCGAGTCTGAAAACTGACTCCTAGGGCATTCTTGCCGCTGCTAGCAACTGAAAAAAAAAAAAAAGGTGTGGGTCTGGACTTGAGAACACCAGAACGTGCAGAAATCCCACCTGGGACACAAGGTTGTATTCCCCTGGGTTTGGGCTGGAACCTCCCCCGTGGTACGTATGAATGCATAGCAGCCCGCTCAAGCATTGCATGTAAGGAGGGCAGGCAATGGGGGGAGTGATTGACCCAGACTACCAGGGTGAGGTCAAAGTCCTTTTGCACAACCATGGGCCTAACCTTCTTGTGTTTGAACCTAAGAATAGGGTCGCGCAGCTAATCTGTAAAAAGGCTGCCTTCCCACAGGCAACTGAGACCGAGCCACCAACAGAAGTTACAGCCAGGGGCACGGAAGGGTTGGGCAGCACAGGCAAGGCTGTGTGGGTGCATACCTCAGAAAAGTCACCAAAGCCTGAAAAAATCCTAACTGCTGGTCCCAGTGACAAGTCACTTGTTTGGGTCCGGGGGGCAATTAACCCTGTTTATGTACCAAATACTAGATTGTCTTCGCGAACCCAGATGCCCTGACCGCCTGGGAGCAATGGAACCCATGCCGTGAGGGATGGATGGTCATCCCGGACACTGCGATTAATTGCCACACTCTTAGGGGCACAGTAAACAATTCTAATGCGCGAGTTGGTTATAAGTGGGTGCTCGAGCCAAACAATACTGGGTTGTGTCTAATCCCTACCCGGGAAATAAATGTTTCACGTATTCAGTATAAACATAAAATGGAAGGAGGGCTATGTATGTTTGTTACAAGGAAGGAAGGCCAACCCCTGTTTGCACCCGGTAACAAGCGAATGCGTATGGCATTGCTATGTATTAAATGGCACCAATGTCTATCAGGATGGGCCCAGCAGTGCCTGTGTCGTGACAACAGGCTACGGGTCCTGGAATGATGGCACCGTGGTGCAGGGACCAGGCGTCAGTTGCACTCTGCATATCACTGCCTTTTATGACTACACTACATCCCAACGTTATAATTTTACATTGTTGCTTCATTCCTCTCAGGCCTATTCGTTGTTGGCTCCAAGTTACTGTAAGCTACTCTGTTAAGAAATAAGGAAGAGAAAGCACACTGCCTTTTCCGCCAAGCAGCCGATGCTACACACCGTGTTGCGGTCAAAATGTCCATCAATGCCCAGGATGTGGTACAGGTCGCCAGTGACATTGCAGACGTCGTTCACCACGACTGGTGAAACATCTTTGCAAGATGGTCCCCTGGGGCCTCACACTTTCTAAATATTATGATGCATCCGCTCGTTGTGCTGCTTGTTGCTTTGTCTTTCCTGGAACTTGTTACGTTTGTTTTGTGGTGCAAGTTAAAGAACATTATTAACACGTGTGTTTCGCTTGGGGCAAATGCTTAAGGATTTTATGAACAGGGGCATTATAAGCGCCTGCGTTTAAACCCCACAAATGCTAGTCTGTATAAGTTATGTGTATGAGATATGAGGAAAGCTCCAGCTAACACTACTGCTATCATTTCCCCCTTAACTAACATTGAATGTAAGGCCAGTGCTAAAAAACTGTCATTTGGTGCCTTGCCTTGTCAAGGGGTGGAGTGTTAGGGCGCGCAAGACTTTGTAACGCGAAATCAGTATAGTTTGACAAGAGCAAGGCCCTAAAAGCAATGCTAAGCCAGAAAAGCAAGAGTTAAGACCTCTCAGGAGCAAAACCCAGACGCTGCCCTCTGCCCGACCTTAGGCCAGAGGAGGAAGTGCCTTGGGGTCTGGAGCATCCTGAGACGACCACAGACATTTGCTAATGCTTGATAAGCTAAAAGGTCTCTATTTTAGTAATAATAAAGGAGAAGTAAGACTATGGCTGAGCTCTCTTTGAAGTAAACAACTAACGTCACCTTATTCCAGAAGGTCCCTAGCTAACTACCAATAAACTAATAGCAACTAAGTGTTAAGGCCCAATCCCTACTGGGATTGAGATATACGTCATGTATTACTGGGTAAAGCTTGCTGCAAGGTGAGGGGGGAGAAGGGTATATCAATCCCCCGAGAGCCTTCCCAAGCGGAGACTCTCCGTGGATCCGTGGAGGCGCTAGCGGATGCCTCGGGCAGGCGGTTCCCGTACGTCACCCGCTTATCAGAACGAAGTATGGGTCTCCCTCGTTCTTGGTGATAAGCGTCCCTGCACACGCTTAAATAAGGCTAGCTTCTTACATCGATGGGCCCCCAGGAGTATATTGCTGTAGGTAGCCTCTTGGCAGGTCTCTTCCTTGCTTAAGGTTCACTTCTCTGTTCGTTAACTGCAGCTGCTGCTGCGGTTGCTCAGCTTATGATAATAATAAGTCCTGTGCCTATAAGTTGCTACTTTATATCCTTGTGGTTAATTGTACTTTCATTGTACTTTTCATCTTAAGGCTTGTGCCGGAGCTGCAGTTCCTGTATGGTACAGGACTCCCGCTCCTGTCTGTCTTTTTTATGCTATCTCAGGTAATAAATAAGCACTTTGACATCCTTTTGCCAGTGTGCTCCATTCCGCCACCGAGATAAAAATACCCAATAACATTCATGTTTGACTAGGCCATACTAAGTCTTACCAAACACTTAGAGGAAGTTTTTTGGTTTTTTATGTACCAAAATGTCCATATGTGCAGCTTCTTATTTATCTTTTTATAGACTGGAGTTCTTTTGATGGGTATAGTAAAAGAGATTTGATTTTTATTCAGATTAACTGTCCCTTGGTAAAGTACACAGAATATTATTGTACAGTATTAAGATAAAAGGCTTTATGAAGATAATATCTTCTTTAAGATACTGGTTCTGCAAACCTGATAACAAGCAGCACTTACTCACAAGAGCAGTCCTATTCTTTTTGATGTCAATGGGACTACTCATATGAGTAAGGTTTGTGGAGTCAGACCCTAAGTTAGACCTTATTCTTTCAACCTGATCCTTACTCATTAACACCTTTAAGAATTCTGCCAATTATTCCACTTACAAAGACAAAGAAAAAGAGAAAAAGACACAGAAACAGATCATAATGTTAGTAATATATTAATAAACTAATAAAATGCTAACAATATTACAGCACTCTTAATTGTCATAATTTTGCTGGATTAAATGTTATCTCTATCGCCACAAGTAAACTTAAAGCAATTCATATTTCTTGCAAATTATTTATGCTATGACTATAGCCTTCTTTCTGTTGAATTATCCACTGATTTTTACTGTGCATTACAAACATGATTGTAATTGGCTCATTAGAAATATTTGTATTCACTATGCACACTGTGGTTTCCCCTAAGTATGAGGTGTTGTTTCTGTTCCCTGACTAATGATGTAACTTTTATAAGCGGGAAGAGTCATCTTGGCCCATGAATTACACATGAGCAAGTTGCCATTTTTATGAATTCATTCACTATTTGTAATTATTTGAGCCTTCTATGTGAATAAAAAAGTGCTCTGACAGCATGTAGCTGGGAAGGGTAGTCCTCCTCTGAGAAAGACCCAGAGGGGGAGCCAGACCCACCCTGGCTGATAGAACCCCAATGGAAAATCCCTGGCCAGAAGCAGGTGGGCAGGTCCAGGCCTTTAAAAGCCCCAGGGACACCACCTGACTGGAAGCAGGGGGGCGGAGCCAGGCCTTTAAAGCCCAGGCCTGTAAGCCCAGTCAAGAGAGGATAGCTGAAGGAGAAGGATGTCTCTCCTCTAGGGCTGCCAGGCCAGGCCAGGCCAGGCCAGGCCAGGCCAGGCCAGGCCAGGCCAGAGAGCCATGCTGAAAGGGAGCGGCTGGTCTTACCTGTGGCTTGGGAGCCAGAGGAGGCCCCACCTGGGAGCTGGAGGAGGGCCAACCCGAGCAGTACAGGGCCTGAGAACTTACCAGCCCTGTCCGCTGCCTGGGGGCTAGAG
The DNA here is from genome assembly GCF_026122565.2 of Emydura macquarii macquarii. NCBI lineage: Eukaryota > Metazoa > Chordata > Testudines > Chelidae > Emydura > Emydura macquarii. The sequence goes on from NW_027132773.1 coordinate 10,773,001, forward strand.
GACCTGGAAGAGCTGCCCTCCAAGGACGAACCCATGGAGCTGCCAGAGCTGCCACCCGTGGACGAGGAGGGCCTCATCGGACTACCACGCCCCAGCGACCCGAAGGAAGCAGGTACCAGGGGTTTTGGGGAGGAAGAAGCTCAGGGGAAACCACAAGCTTGTGGCTGAGTTCGGGGCAACCCGGGTGGCGTGTTGCGGCAGGAGCCCTGCCGACCCAGTGGCAAGCGCATTTTGCCACTGCAAGGGCCCTGGGCTGGGACGCAGTGGAGACGGGTGGGCCTGCGTCCCCCTCCCCCCTTCCCTAGCAACCCCGAGAGAGAGAGCCTCACCCTTCATACCGCTCGAGAGAGCGGGCCTGCTTACTTGCCCGCCCTGCCTGAGGGCCCGGCGTTAGACTGTGCATGGGCCAGCCCTGCCTATGGGCCGAGCAATAGATTGCTTGCCCGAAAAGGGGGCTTGAGACTGCTCCCGGCAGGAGAGAGCCGGGAGGGGTGGTCCCACTCTGAGAAGGACCCAGAGGGAGGGGCCTGGACGCTGGCCCCGGCTTCCAGGAGCCAGTCCACACAGCACTTCTGCTGCTGCTGCTCTTTATTCCGTTAGCATTTACAATACTTTTGAGTTCCATTAATATTTTTGTGAACAAGAAAATGCCCATTTACTCATGAAACCATGAACAGAAGGGGGTATGAATGGCAGTGAGTATTTTTTTTTTTAAACTGTTTGACTAGCTGTATCTGAATCTTTGTCCATCCGTCATATCTTTCTACTGAAGCCCCCTCTTCAGCCTCCCTGCATATCTTTAGCTCTTCCCATCTCACCAAACTCTTTAGTCTGGCCCATACTGTGGCTTCTTTGCATTGCCTAAGCCCAGGGTTCTACTCTCTAGTTCAAATGCAGGGCTTCTATGGATGTCAACAACACTCCCCAGCTTGTATTTGAGGACAGAAGTGGCCCTTCTCTGCATAATTCCAGGAGATCACTTGGTCAAATCCTGAAAGCCTCACTCTGTTTTTACTCATACATTCTAACAGGTGGTGTCCCAGTGCTGTACTGCCATAACTTAAACAAGCGGCTCCAGCAAAATTTCCACGTCACACTGATGCATGTGATATTCCCTGAGTAAAATACTCTACTCCTCCTACAAAAAAATCCATCAGTTCCACATTCTTTCATCTCTCCCCACAAATACATCAACTCCATACCCTCTCCCTGCCCAAACCATCAGTCTCCTTGCCATCAAACCAGGAGAGGCCGGTGCCATTTAACAACCCTCCTTCCTCCTCCTTAGAGCCTCATTAAGGCTCCTCTGGATGGCTCCTTTTCTGGGCAACCATTCCCTTCAGCGGTTGTGGCTGAAGGATTGTCCTGTGGCTTCTGTCAGCAGCAGAGTCTTGTTTACAAGGCCCACAGACTGCCTTTCTTAACAAGGGGCTTCCCTTGAGCCCTGTCCAGATCACCAGTGAGCTCGCCCTGTGAAAGGACTGAGGAGAAACTGAGTGAGGTTCTCTGAATTTGACACTTAATTTTCATCTGTAACTTGATCTTTCCATTCACTCCACAGAATGGAAAGAGCATTGAACACCCAAACTGTCATACATTTAACCCACTGTATTATCCATCATCTGCAAGCGCACTTCTCAAATAGTGCTTGTGTAGAAAAGGGACGCCTACAGTTTTTAATACAAAGAGAATGGTGGAGTGAGTTTGTTCTGAATTAAGGACTGTATTATGTAAATATTTAATGTCCCATAGTGAATCACATTTAAAAAAATCCTGAAGAACCTGACTGACCAGATTAACATGGTGGGGGTGGGTGGGAGAGGGAAATCTCTCCACAAGAAATTGAAAGGGACAGAAACTGTAAAAGAAAAAACAAACTCCACAACTGGTGGCAGTCACTACAAACCTTGATTTTTCAGTTATTTCAAAAGAAGAATAGAAATTAATGGTTTAGGTGTTAAGTATTTAATGTAAATGCTAAATAAAAGGGTTTGTTCTTATTCAGTCTTTTTACAATATTTTGAAAGTGAGCTGCAATTTCAACCACATGAGGCATGAAATCAATTAAAGAAGGTTTATGCTTCAATAGGCTTGTAACTACACTGTTTAAAGTTGTCAATTTACACTAATACATTTTTGTTAATTTCCCAATCTGGATGTGTAATAACTGAAGATATGAACACACAGCATAAACTTGTCTCTCAAACCATTTATTCTTCCTATTTTTTCCTGACAAAAGGCCAATTTAACTAGTTTGAATTTTACCCCTCTACAAACATGACATGCAAATTTAACTAATACAGCTATCACAGACAAAACAACTAGTCTCTGGCCTTTTCATGACCCTCTTCTGATTAAATAGTATTATGCAATTTAATAGTTTCACTGCTGCACAAAGACTGTTGTACAGTGAATGGGATGTTTATATCAAGAAGGTTTAGAACTGACAGCATTATAAAGGAGAAACTTTACATGAGCTGTCCTCTCCATTGTTGGGCATAGTATTACTGTAGGTCCAGAGCCAGACAAGGGGAAAAATCATAGTTCCTGATCCATACGTGGGAGGTACTCCACCCACAGAACGGAGACAAGGGCAGCTGTCTCCACAGCACCATTTCTGCCATTATCTTGGACTCTGCGGAGGAGGGACCATTCCTTGAGCCCTGGAATGAAATCCTGGCGTTACTGACATTAATGGGAGTTTTGTAATTGATTTGAGTGAGGCCAACATTTCACTCCTGAACTCCAAGTGGGCAGCAGGAAGGCATATTGTTCTCTCTACCAGCTGTGCAGTGCTCAGGACTGAAAGAAAGCACAGCTCAATGCTATGCTATCTTAGCAAGCAGAAATATATTTCAGTTGTACATATCTCCAAGAAAACACGAATATACCTATCTTTTGTTGAAGCAGAATCACATGGAAATGTGAGATGCTTGGGCAAAGCATGAAGGGTGAACCCAATGAAGGATTCTATAGACAAATCTTTGTTTTACCTAGGGCTTGTCTGCATGGAGCAGCAGTGCGCACTACAAGGATGTGATTTCTAATGTGCCCATAATACTGCACATTAATTGATCCATGTAGACCCTGCCAGTGCACACTAAAGGTTCCCTAACACACTTTAACATGGTATTGTTTGAAATAGCACTACATTAAAGCACACTAAGGAATCTTTAGAGCACACCAGCAGGGTCTACACGGACCAATTCATCCACAACACGTCAGTGTGCTTTAGAAATCACTCTCTGTAGAGTATATCACCCTGCTATTTAAACAAGCCCTTGTATTAGTGGGCAAACAAACTATATTTAGTGACTGTTAAGTTTGTGGGAGGACACACCCCATCCACACAAATTGTTAAAAGCACGACCACAAGAAGTTGAGAGGAGAGGCTCCTTTCCACTTTCAGATGGCCTCTACAAGACTATCAATAAAACACTCAAGTGTGCCATAATGCTTTCATTTCCATCTCCAACAGACACCCAAAAGCAACACGTATCCCAGCTTCATCAAACTTGCACTCCGATACAAAACCTTAATAGTGACCTCATATTTATATATTAGTGATAGCAACAGATCTGCACACTGAGACCTGGTCTACACTGCCAATAGAGGTTGACGTAATGCGGCTTATGAGGACCACCTTATGACCCTTCCGTGCCTAGGGTAGCCACCTGAAAATGCCAAGGTCAGGGCAGACTGCAAAAGGAGAGCAGTTTCTCCCAGCATTGGTGGGTGACACTGAAGTCCCAACCAGCCACAAACCATGCTTCTGATTCCCCACACTAGTTATCAAGAAGCTAGTACACAAATACACAGCTCCCTTTACTGCATTTCAGTCTCTGGCTCCCAATCAGCCACCAGGTCCAGTAAAGAGACCAGTTATTTAACTCTATGCTCTTTACCAAAAAGGTTCTTTCTGACCCCAAAGGGTCAGCCACAGTACCAGATCAATATAAATTTGGATCTTACCCAAAATACCACACTGCTAGTCAATCCTTTAGTAAATAAAACTAAAGTTTATTATAAAAAGAGAGAAACAAACTATAAGAGAAATGTTAAAGGATTAAAGCAATCAGATATATACAAATGATTTGAAAGTCCATATATATCAGGTTTCTAGAAGAATTGTGGAGTTTGCGGGCTTGTATAATCCCTCCGGTATACATCCAGTACCTGGATGGGTCTCAGTCCTTTGTTTCACAGTTTCAGTTCAGTTGTAGATGAATTGGTCCAGAGCCAGGCTGAAAGACTGAATGAGTGAAAGACAAACTGAAGACAAAATGGATCCCAGGCCTCTGCCTTTTATATCCTCTGGCCTTTGCCATGCTGCTTGTGGAATTTCACAGGAACCAAAATGGAGTCCAGAGTCACATGAGCAAGTCCTGGTGACTCATCAGGTATATCCCTGGCTTCTCCCCTTGAACCTGTGAATGTCTTAATGGGCCATTAAGCAAGCTATTGTTATAGCCATCCTCTCTGAGGTGTTACCCAGGCACAGCACAATTTGAAATACAGATATATCAACCATATCCATAACTTCTATTACACATATAACACATGAACATGATCATTATCATCTTACTTAGCACATTATAGCCTTTCTAACAGTACCTGACATGGAATATCACATGAATTATTATGATTTTGACATACTGATGTCGAACAATATAACAAATGCCCCCCTCCCCCAAATCCAGCGAGCGTGACACCCCCAACGCAAGATTGGTGTAGAAGTGAGTAATCGGAGCTCCTGAATACACCTCAAGGTTCCCCCTAAGCCAGCCAGCGTCACACACCTAAAATATGCATCTCCATTGGCATGTCAGTTCCGCCAACCTAAATCATGGTAAAATTCAAATTAATAAAACCACCTCCGCAAGTGGCATAGCGCTGAAGTCGAATTCTATGGATCGAACGAGCGTCAGTGTAGGCAGAGCGCAACATAAATCAATGTTATTGGGTCTCTGGGAGGTATCTCATAATGCTCTGTTGTGACTGCTCTGCAGATTCGTACTCTGCTGCACCATGGCCACATAAACAGGAAATAGCTCCTCCCCTCAAGCCCTGGGAAATTTTGAATTCCCATTTCCTGTTTGTTCAGCGTGGAGAGAGCTTCATAGCTGAACTGTTCATGGCGACTGCACGCCCCAAACATGCTCAGCATGGAGTCGACCTGAGGTCTTGGATCTCATCAGTCTGTGGGGCAAAGAGTCTGTTCTGGCTCCTCTCGACAGCAAAAGAAATTTAGATATCTACGAGAAGATATCACGTGGTATGGTGGAGAACGAGAATGACTGTTCACCTCCCCTAGTTTTCTGATGTGCTTGCCTCAGATCTTGTGGCCTTCCACAACAGGGATGCACAGCAGTGCTGTGTTAAAATCAAAGATCTGAGGCAGGCGCATCAGAAAACTAGGGAGGTGAACAGTCGTTCTGGCTCGTCACCGAAGACGTGCCACTTTTATGAGGAGCTGCATGCAATTCTCAGCGGTGACCCCATCACTGTGCCACCATTCAGCACTGATACCTCCAAAGAATCCCAGTCCAGGATGAATGGAGGACTCTGTGGATGAGGAGGAGGAGAACAGGGGACAGGAGAGCAGGTATCCATTCTCCCAGAGAGCCAGGACGTGTTCGTTACCCCAGAGCAGCACACCAGGGCACAGGACAGCATTATAGACTGAGATGCCGGGGAAGGCACATCTGGTGAGTGTGTATAGCAAATCGTATTTCTGTGGTTATGTCTCCAGTGCAGCTTCTTATTTTTGGGAAAAAAGGAGTTTGTGGTTTTGTGGGGATGGGCTTCCTGGGGGTTGGTAAACTTCAGCAGATGGTTACCCTCTGAACAGACTATTTATATGAACAGGGATGCTCCAAGAATCCTCTATGGATATCTCCAGGAAACTTTCATTTAGGTACTCTGCAATCCTTTGCAGAAGGTTTCTGGGGACAGCAGTCTTATTTCTTCTGCCATGGTAGGACACTTTTCCCTGCCACTCTGCTATTAAATGAGCAGGCTTCATTGCAGAACACAGCACAGCAGCATAAGGGTGAGGCCTGTACCCAGATGCTTGCAGCAAATTTTCCCTCTCTGCCTGCGTTACCCTCAGGAGACTGATATCACACATGGCCACCTAGAGAAGATGGCACAAGTTCATAGTACCCGATCAATATAGTCACTGTGTCTTATTACCCTGCTGTCAACAGTGTCCCTGGGCCCCTACACAGACAATTTCTAGCCAGGATATCGTTGGCATGAGCATTATTGGTCTGGGAACTGGTGCCCCCTTTTTTTCCCCTTCAGCACACTTCACCCACACCCTCCTCCAATCCTTTTTGACCACCTCCTCCCAAACCGGCCTTTGAGATGATAAAGGGGAGCCCAATGATCCTTCTCCTTGTTTATGTGTGGATTGGAGAATTTAGTGCTATACAGACTTCCCTGTAATGGATGCAAGGGCCCCTTACTTACCATGTCTGGAACACTACTCCGACCCGTGCGATAGGTACAGATTGGTATGCAGGTCTGGGGTTGCCTTGTGAATATGAAGGAACATTCTTTTTACATTGTAACGTTTCTTTTACTCTATGGGTTCAGCTAACAATGGCAACTTTGTGCTTTGCTTGCCTTCAGTGGACACCTCAGCCTTCACTCCATCTTCTACTCCTACAGAGCGCCTTTCCCAGATTAGGAAGTGGGGAAAATAAATTTGGGATGATATGTTCAACGAATTAATGAACACCTCCATAACTGATGACACAGAGCTCAGAACCTGGAGGATGTCCTTGTCAGAAAAACTAATCATGGACACGGAACACAGAAAATCAGCACAGGAGCATGCAGCACACCAGGAGATGCTGCGTATTATGAGGGATCAGTCTGACATGCTGAGGTGTCTGGTAGAGCTCTAGGAAGAGCAGTGGCAGGACAGACTCCCTCTGCAGCCCCTCCAAAACACTCAATCAACAAGCACTTTCTTACCAGCCCCCATCCCCAAGCGCTCTAGAAGGAGGTTGAGCAGGGTGTAATACGTGCTCCACTCCATGCCGGTAGAGGAGAGCAGAAAGAGATGACGGCCCCTTTAAAAACTGGGAATGTGCGTGCTTTGCTGTTTGCACTGTCACAGTTTGCTCTGGATGGCCAAGCAGCCTGATGAGTGTTAAATTATCTTCCTTTCCCCACACTGAAATAGGTCACGAATAAAACTGTACTGCTTTAAAAAACATTTCTCTTTATTCATTGAGAGTTTGGGGATTGTTGGAGGGCAAAGAATGGGAGGGGGCTGATGGTGTGAAGGTGGGAGATGGGAGGGGAAGGCACACCACTGACAGAGACATACATTACTGCAGTTCATTCAAAAAATGGGTTTTCAATGCTTCCCTGAGGTGCAGCACTCCACGGTTGACTCTTAGCATAGCACTGGAATCTGGCTACTCAAAATTAGCTTCCAGCCTATCAGCCAGCCCTGGGGGAACTTTCCCCCTTTGTTTTACAAATGTCATGAAGCACACAATTGGCAGAGATAACAGTTGGGATGTTGCATTCACTGAGGTCTAACCTAGTGAGCAAGCTGCACCATCTTGCCATTAAGCAGCCAAATGCACATTCTACCACCATTCTGTACTTGCTGAGCCTATTATTAAAATGCCCCTTCTTGCTGTCCAGGTGCCCAGTGTATAGCTTCATTAGCCAGGGAAGCTAGGGTAGGCAGGATCCCCCAGGATCACTATTGGCATTTCAACATCATCAATATTTATTTTTTAGTCAGGGAAGAAAGTGCTTGCCTGCATCTTTTTTAACAGACCTGAGTTTCTAAAGAGGCATGCATCATGCACCTTTCCAGACCATCTCACACTGATGTTGGTGAAACGTCCCGTAGAATCTACAAGGGCCTCCAACACCATTGAGAAGTATCCCTTCTTGTTTACGTACTCTCTCGCAAGATGGTCCGGTGCTAAGATAGCGATATGTGTGCCATCTATCACCTCCCCACAGTTTGGGAACCCCATTGCAGCAAACCTGTCCACTATGTCATGCATGTTTCCCAAAGTCACTACTCTTCTTAGCAGAAGTCTATTAATGGCCTGGCACACTTGCATCACAACAGCTCCCAAGGTGGATTCACTGACTTCGAATTGATTCCCAACTGACCGGTAGCAGTCTGGGGTTGCTAGCTTCCACAGAGCGATGGCCACTCGCTTCTCTACTGTCAAAGCAGGTCTCAATCAAGTATTTATGTGCTTCAGGGCTGGGGACAGCTCTGCGCAAAGTTCAAGGAAAATGGCCTTTTGCATACGAAAGTTCTGCAGCCACTGGTCATCTTCCCACACCTTCATAACAATGTGGTTCCCATCAGTCAGTGCTTGTGTCCCAGGACCAGAACCAGATGCTGCATGACAGCCTGAAGCAAACGGAAATTGTTTCACTCTATGGCTTGTAGTAGGGCAGCCTCAGTAACATTGAATTTTCCACTCTGCAGCTCCTGTCTCAGCCTTGAAAGTACTGCAGGATAAGTCTTGAGGTGTTTGTGATGCTCACAATGATAGTGCAGAGCTAAGCAGGCTCTGTGCCTCTCCAGCAATGGAGTGTATGTGGCAGAGACTGAAGGGCTTAGAAAAACGGTGCTAAAAAGTGTTTGTCCATTTGTTTGGGACAAAAAGGGAGGGGGAGGGAGCACATTGCATTATGGGAGGATGACAACCTTCCCAAAAGCCTCTGTGTCTAGTTGCACTGTGGGATAGGTACCCACGGTGCACTGCTTTGATTGTCGACCCAAGCACGGCTAGTGGGGACGCAATATCCCGACGCAATGAGCGTGGCGTGATCACGCTCCTGTGACTTATAAAATTCAGCGGGTGAAAGTTGATTTAAAATAAATCGACTTCACTCTGCAGTGTAGACATACCCTGACTGTCACACATTCCATTCATTGTGGCAAATTCTTTTAATTCTACACTGCTGAGTGCTGAGTTTGCATAGCAAACCTGCCAGAATATAATGATTGAAGGTACAAGTGATCTCAGGGGCATTACCACAGGAACTATTTCTCATTTTAGATCCATTAAATGCTTGTGGGTCAAGAATGTGTTTAATAATGTTTTATACTATAGACCAAACACTTCAGAGCTGTTCCAAAGGACTATGCCAAAGACACGTACTGAGGCAGAAAAGGAAGTTCTGTTTTTCTTTACTTTCGGTTACAAAGCTCAGCAATTGCATTGAGCCTCCCACATTTTTTCTCTCCTGATCCCTGCACTCCCAATACAAAAACAACAAACATAAACCGTATGTGCTTCCTATTATTGCTCACACGCTATTAAATTCATGTCTTGTTAAAATACACACTTGCAGAGTCTTTATAGTCTCAATACCTTCTACACTGTTGGGAAAAATGTTTTTTCTTATATCAAGTACAACATGCTAAGTTTCGTTAGCTTACACTTAACCATTTCACAGTGGAAAAGACAACCCTTTTCCTGACCCACTCCTGCTAGGCTAGGCTTGTCTAATGTTGCTTTCCCCCCCCCAGCTGAATACAGAGTAAGTCATCTCAAACTGCCAAATCCATATAACCAAAGAAAAAATATTCCAGCTGTCTATGCAAGGGAAAAACAGGAAATCAGTACAAGGCAAATCCTCTTACATACAGCTCAAGGGTTAGCTCTTGTTTTTTAAATGTGGTAATGGAAACCTCAGGTTTGGTGTCAGTTACCCTCTGGGGCCTGGCACATCTCTAGTTGCAAACCAGACCATTTGAATCCACAGTATCCAAGCCATCATTTTCTATGAAATTACAAGGCCCAGGTGCCAAGAAATGCTAGAATGAAGTGGTTTAAAGGATACGGTAAGATGTACTTTAACAAGAATGGTATCCTTTAAAAAAAAAATTTTTTTTTTAGTCATTAACATACATGACCTTTCTATGCATGTATTAACAAACCTTATTCATAACTTGTATTTGTTACTTTTAAAACATCCATTGGCATTTGGTCAACCTCTTATCATTATCTGTGTATATATTTTGTTCAAATTCTAAAAATGGTCACCACACATTATAAAATCTATTTGAGCCTGATATAAGGCTGCCATTTTTCCATTGAATGGGTTTCCCATACTTTATTTCTCCATGCCACTGATGTTAGGGGGATCTATCCTTTTCCAAAAACAAGCTATCCCACACTTGGTAATTGTGTTATCAATGGGTCCTTCCTCAAATCAATAATCTCCTCTGGACCGTAAAATAATAGAGCCACTGTGGATTTTGTGGGTAGCTTAACTTCAGTTATCTTGAAAGTTCTATTCATTATTTTCCTCCAAAATACTATTTCCTTAAGGAGTTCCCACCATAATGTAGAAAGGTCCCTGGTTTTCCACATCCTTTACAGCACTTATTAGAACTGAGAGAATAATGGTTTTTTTGGTTCAAGAACCAAACTGAAAAATCCAAAAGAAAATCTGGTTTGATTCAAACCAAACCAATTAAAAAAGATTTTTTTGTTGACTCTGGTTTTGATTTGGTTGTTTTTCACCCTTTGTGGTTTTTTAAAATTGGCTAAATTTTAAATGAAAACACTGTTTTGATTTAAAAAATTGAACCATTGGGTTTTAACTCCCTCTCTCTTCCCAGCCAAAATTATTAGACAAATTCAACCCAAACTCAGTCAATAGTTTCTGGCCCTGAAAAATGCATTTTTTGGTGAAAAAACGTGTTAATGTTAATTAATGTTAATGCTGAGCTCTAGCTAAGAAGAGCTGGGAAAGCTGGCTGAGAGAACAGAGTGGGACAGAAAAAAAGTTCTGGTTATAAGATGTCATAGCTATGCATGCACTTCAGTGTTCTGGTTTTGTGGATGCTTTGGGACTCTGAAGATTGTTTTGAACTGTTACTGTTATTAAACCAGCTCCAAGCAAGGGCGGTATTAACCCAGAGGGAAGCCTTTATGCAGTTCCTAAGGAGCCACGGAGAGCGGAAAACAGAGACTGGGTGCTGTAGAGTGACCTCTGGGCACGAGAGAGCACTCAGGACACGGCTGCCCTGTTACAGTCAAATTTTGCTCAGCTCTATTAATACATTTTATACATTTTTATCTGGAGTAAGGTACCATTTATAAAGTATTTATAATAATTTTTCTTAATGGCTACACAACTAGCTGAGGCCTTCCTCCAGATATTTTCCCAGTGTTCTAGAGTGATTTCTTATTTCAGATTCTTTCCCCATTTTTCTATAAAGGTATTCTTATAGTCTAGATACATCAGTAACATTTTGTTATAGCTGTGTTTCTTAAGCTTTTGCGGTTTGTGACCCCTTATTCAAAGTGAAAATTTTTCACAGCCCTTATATTTAGTATAAAAGATACTCTTTAGTACCTTTAAAGAGTACACTATAAAGAGTATAAAAGATAAATGTATCAAAGACTTGCCTATATAATTTGTGTATTTTTTCTTCAAGAGGTTGACAGACTACTTGGTAAGGGCATGCAGGGAGTGGGGGAAGTGAGATTTCCTTTGTTTTAGATTGTACTAAAATTTTCAACAGCTCACAACCCCCATGATTGCCTTTTCTGACCCCTTTTGGGTCATGACCCACTGGTTTAGAAACACTATTATACCAAGTAGCAATCAGGTCCTTTGAGGTGGTCTTTTTTTGCAATTAGGGTTTTATCCTTGTTAATAGTCTCTTGAAACCTGAGCTTTTTACATGGGATTTGATAACACTTTTTAGTTGCAAAATAGCCGATACTAGTGTATTAATACACAGCGTGAGTTCTTTGATGTTAATTTACATAATTAAATCATTATGGAATATCTGGCCAATGGCTGTATATCTTTCCTCTCGTACATTATATATTCTATTAAACAGGCCTGGTTGTCTTTAGCTGCCTATTATGGTATGTTTTCTTTATGAATCAGAGCTGAGAAAAGCTTGGTTATTTTATTTCAGTTCTGTTTTAGCCAATTAAGTGCTTGGGGCAAGTAGTGAAACTGGAAACTTTTTTGTGAATAATGATGGAAGAAAAATATTCTACTGCTTCTGGCATATTCAGCAGCAAATTCTGAGAGATATTTGGTCTTTAAAAACCCCTCATGCATTATGTTAAAATAGTTACACTGTTAAGGAATCCATTGTGATATATATTAAATTATTATCATTGGCACATCAGAAAACAAAATAATTGGTGGTAAAAGTTTGCAAATAACACAAATTAGTGGAATGGTAAATAATGACAGATCAGTTCTAAAGAATGATCTGGATTGCATGGTAAATGGGGTTCATCTGAACAGCATATATTTTAATACTGCTGAATGCAAAGTGATACACACAGGACCCAAGAATGTAATTTCACCTGAAGAATTGGGGACTGCATTTTGGAGAGCAAGTACTTAAGGGGTTATGGTGAATAACCAGCTGAACATGAGCTCCCCGTACAACCTGGTGACTAAGAGAGCAAATGCTACTCTTGGATATTTAAGGAGGTGTTATTTTAACTGTGTACAACATTAGTAAGGCCATTACTGGAATGCAGTATTCAGTTTTTGTGTATACTTCAGAAAGAATGTTTACAAATAGGAGAAGTTTCAGAAAAGAGCTACAAGAATGGTTTTGAGATCTGGAACATCAATTTAAGAGTGGGAAAAACTAAAGAAACTTGATCTACTGAATTTTTCCAAGAGAAGGTTAAGAGATGACTCATCATTGTCTGTAAATATACATGAAGAGATGATATTTGATAGAGGGCTCTGATCTGGCAGACAGTCAAATAACAGGATTCAATTATTGGAAGTTGAAGCTAGACAAATTCAGACTAGAAATGTGGTGTAAATTTTGAACAATGAGGGTTACTATTGGAATAATTTATCTAGGGAAATGGTGGATTCTCCATTACTTGAAATCTTTAAGACTCGAGATACACTATAGATCAAAGGAAGTTATGGGCTTGATGTAGAAGTCACCTGGTGAAATTCTATGGCATATGTTATACAGGTGGTCAGTCTATATTATAATAGTCCCCTCTGGAAACCTATGAATATATGTGAAAGATCTTTTCTTTTCAATTGTTTTTTTTATAGAATACAAATTTTTTAGGGTCCTGATCTGTACCAAGAGTTTAAACAGGTGCAGAACCGCCAAAATCCTTCCTACTCTTTCATTTATTTAAGTAGGAGAATCTTAAAGAATCACACTCAACACTTTACTATTTCTCAGTAATGTTTTCTCTGAGGACTAACACTCCATGAAACTAGGACTAGCCAGCATCTAATTACTGGTATGTATGTATATGTATATATGAGTGACTAATATTAAAACACTGCCAAGATCAGGCAAGCGTTCCAAACCTATCATAGATTCAATGCACAATTTCATCCAAATATTAAATGTGTAACATAAAGCCTTGTATTAACTGGGTTAACTATTTCATGGCTACTAACCACTCCTATCCATCTTAAGGTTTTATACTGCTTTCCCTCTCCAGAGTATCCGATAGCCTTCCATGAGACATATACTGGGAATAGTGAGGTCCTTAATGGATCTCATAGAATATATTCTGTTTAGAGTAGGGATTATTTTTTGTTTGGTTGATTTTTGGGTTTGTTTAGTCTGTTGATTTTATTTGTTTCTAGTTTTTGTGTAGATACAGGGGTGTAGCCTGGAGGGGTAGTCCCCCTCTGAGGAGGACCCAGAGAGGGAGCCAGACCCACCCTGGCTGACAGAGGCCTGCCCCAGGGAAACCCCTGACCGGAAGCAAGGGGGTGGGCCTAGGCCTTTAAAGGCCCCAGTGGCCCCACCTGACCGGAAGCAGGGGGGGCGGAGCTAGGCCTTTAAGAGCCAGGCCGGTAAGCTCAGTTGGTGGGAGATGGCTGAAGGGGAAGGATGTGTCTCCTCTGGAGCCCCTAGTGAAGGCTGGGCTGGGGAGCTGTGCTGAGAGAGAGTGGCCAGCCTTAAACCCAGCCTGGGGATTGACTGAGGCCTCCCCCAGGTACCCTATGGCCTGGGAGTTGGAGGGCCCACCAGAGACCCCCACGGCCTGGGAGCCAGAAGAAGGCCCGTTGGGGCTCCCCGTGGACTACGAGCCTGAGGAGAACCCCCTGGAGACACCCAGGGCTTGGGAGCTGGAAGCGGACCTGCCAGAGCAGTGCCGAGCCTAGGACCCTGAGAACCTACCGGCCCTGCCCGAGGCCTGGGGACCGTAGGACCTGGAGGAGCTACCCTCCGAAGATGAGCCGATGGAGCTACCTGAGCTGCCGCCTGTGGACGAGGAGGGCCTAGCAGGTCTACCAAATCTCAGCGACCCAGAGGAGGCAGGTACCAGGGGTTTCGGGGAGGAAGAAGCCCAGGGATCGCCACACGTTAGTGGCTGAGTCAGGGGCAACCCGGGCGGTGTGTTGCAGCCGGAGCCCCGCCGACCCAGTGGCAAACGCCGTTGCCACTGCAAGGGCCCTGGGCTGGGATGCAGTGGAGACGGGCGGGCCTGCGTCCCCCTCCCCCCTTTCCTATCCTCCGTGAGGAAGCCTTCCCCGCCGTGCCGTTCCAGAGAGTGGCCTGCTTACCTGCCAGCCCGGCCTGGGGGCCTGGCCTTAGACTGCTTGCCCTGAAAAGGGCACAAGACTCCTGGTGGGACGTAGCCAGGAGGGGTGGCCCCCCTCTGAGGAGGACCCAGAGAGGGGAAAACCCGGATGCTGCTCCCCGGTTCCAGGGGTATGTCCACAAGGGGTGTTGCTGTTATTAATGTCAGAGAGGGAATGTCATTCTTCTGGAAGTGTGGAAGGGCTTTGTCATTGAGAAAGATCTTGAAAATTCCTAAAATTTGCTAGACTCTAGATTCCTTTTTGTTTCTTAAATGTTCGGCTACCCTGCAGAGATTGTAAATTACAACTACTACAAAGCAGTAATATGTTGTAGTTACATATGTATATTCCCACCCGTATGTGTTTTAGAAGATTTGTGAGGAAAAATAATAGACTATTTAAAAAAAAAATAGTGAGGTAGCATCCATGGGGGAGTTCAGGCATGATCACACTTGATTCTATTTTGTTGTTGGATGCTGGGTAGTAAGTGAAAGTAAAATGGGGAAAGAGCAAGAGAGTAAGATGGTAGAAGGAAGAGGGGAAGAAGAGATGCATGTAAACCAAAGGATAAGATACGTAGAAGGAGAAGCGGGCAGAGAACACGACCAGTTTGTTGGGTATTAGAGGGATGATCATTGTCCTGTGTTTGCACAGCGCCTAGCACAATGAGGTCCTGGTCGATGACTAGGGCTTGTAGGTGCTATGCTAATACAGTAATAAATAAAAACGGCACTCCAAAATTTCTGAGTTCCCACCATATTTGTCTGTGTATGTGAAAGAAATTCCACTCTACAATGTGTATATATAAAAAAATGAAATTCAACTCCTGTCTGTCTTCATGTGCTAGAGAGGCAGCACAGTGCAGTGAAATGAGCATGGAAATGGAGACTAGAAACTCATGAGTTCTAAATCCACCTCTGCCACTTACTATGTGGCACTGGGCAAGGCCCTTCACCTCTCTGTTCCCTAGTTTCCCCATCTGCAGCCAGGGCCCCCACATAGGGGGAGGGAGGGGAAGGGTATACTTTACCGGGGCCTGAAGGCCCTGGGGGGCCCAGCCCAGGCTGCAACCCCCCGTGGGTATGTATGTGGGAGGGGGCCCATGTTACAAGTTTGTACTGGGCCTGAAAAAATTATGCTTGGAGCCTGTCTGTAGAGCAGAGATTATACTTAACCATCTGAGAGATTCTCACATGAAAGATGCTAGATAAGTGCAAAGTATGTAAATTAAATCTAAAACTAAACTAAGAATTTGTATGTTTCAGATTAAGTCCCTGTCAACACATTTCTCTCAATCTTTTCACAAAGTTAGGAGAAAAACTGCCTGTGGAAACAACAACAAAAACTGTTGTTGTCATACTGAATGGTTCCTGCATCATGTCCAGAGTCTGGTTTTCCCAAATATTGAAAGAGTACCAAAGCGGCAATAAAAATATTAAATAAATATGAAAGGAAAAAAAAAGAAATATGAAATTTTTGTAGCTGCAGAGCAAAATGGATTTTTCTTCTATTTGCGGGGTTTTTTGGCCGTTATCATTGCTTTGTGCCAGCCATTCACTTCAATTAGTATTCCAGCATGAGCCAAGTACAGCAATAAATAGGATAGCAGAGCAAGATGCATATTAACCCTTCTGTGCATATGCTCAGTCTAATATGTTTTGGCTGAACAGCAAACCAAATTACTCTGCTGGTCCATCTCCAATTATTCTGCAACAGACATTCATCCTGTAATGCGTTTCAAGATGAGGGCTGACTGAGCTGTAACTTAATTAATATTTAGTTAGATTACTAAACAGAGAAATAAAACTGAAGAAAAACAGAAGTGACAGGAGTGGCACAGAACAGACAATATTTTGTATTGTAGTGATTCATCTCTCATATGTAAACCACAGAGGGAAAATATCTCCATGTGAAAATAAAATTGAAAATGATGTTGACTTTGTTAAAGGGCTGATGCACTATTAGGTCACTGAGTCCATTACCAGCACATAGTGCAGAGCAGACCAATTTTAAATCTTCCACAACTGTGCAGCTTGCAGTGAACTACAGCAGAAAGTTAGTTATGTTTTGGCAGGTCAGGAAATCTGACAATTGACATTTTCCTTTGCTGATTGGACAGTCTTGCACACTCACATATATGATTCACCTTTCTAGAGTCAGGCCCAAGTATCAGAGTGATTTACAGAACATCATAGCATGGACACAATATTCTATCGAAGTATACTATTTAGAACACAATATATAGAGCAAGAATCATAGATGCTAGTTGGTCTAATGTATTGTGCTCTAAATGTACTTGCTTACATAGAGTATTGTGGGACTTTGAATGACAAGTGAAGAAAAATGAGAATGGGTGGGAAATGGGAAGCTCTGAATGGGCAGTATGAGAAAATAATTAATGCACACTGGGGAGAACACAATTAAAAGCAAAGGTAATGAGGTGAAGAATCACCATAATTATTCTTCTATATTTGTACTGCAGTAACACTCAGATGCCCAGTCACAATAGGAGCCACTGTGCTTGATGCTGAACAAAACACAGGAAAAAGTGAGGATCTACAGGGGATCTTAAAGACTAGGAGAGAAATGGGTTGGATTCAGAAATGGGCAGGAAGCTGCTGAAGATTTGTGACGAGTGTGAGGCATCACTATTAAGGATGAACGGGAAGAACTGTTCAGGATGGGTCAGGGAGAACTAACTAGAAGCAGAGGATTAAGAGGTAGGAAAAATTTAAGACAAACAGGTCAAATAAGAAATCCTTTTAAAAAAAGAAGAGGTAGAATCCCCATCAGCGTGGTAGCTGGCAGGCACGAGGAGAAAAAGGTGAGGACTGGTTCATCTGTAGTTGGTATCACATGAACGATGCAAAGTAGCACCATGCAAAAGATGTTTCTGTGGTTATAGCAGCACATTTTCAAGACCAAAAAGATGAGAGGCCAGAGTTCAGATTCAAATAATACACCTAGGTTCTTGAACAGAGGGCAAGTAATTTGAGTCGGAGGGAGATGAGATGTTGGAATTTGGGCCAGTAATGCTTTCCTTGCTGATTGGATATCAATTTTGACTAGGATGAGCCTAATGTTGTTATGGCAGATTTGAGAGTTGATGAGATTGAGGTAGGAAGAAAGGGCTGAACAGTGAATTAATTGGGTATATCTGCAGAGAAATGACACCCAAATCAAAATTCAGAAAGATCAGCATGAAGGAGACAGAGGGCCTAAAGCAGGGGTGTCAAAATTATCTGGTCACAAGGGCCATTTAAGACAAAATTGTTCACTTGGCAGGCCGCGCTGTTTTTATAAAAAAAAAAAAAAAAAAAAAAGGGGGGGGGGGGCAGCACAAGGGTGCAACAGGTAGCGCTCTCACCTCACAGCTTCAGCATCCGGGATTCAAACCCTGATCCCAGCTCTGTCTGTGTGCAGTTTTAGCCTCTCCG
Organism: Emydura macquarii macquarii; assembly: GCF_026122565.2. Taxonomy (NCBI): domain Eukaryota; kingdom Metazoa; phylum Chordata; order Testudines; family Chelidae; genus Emydura; species Emydura macquarii. Next base: position 10,791,006 of record NW_027132773.1, read on the forward strand.
CTGACGCAGGTGGGGGCTGGGATACAAGCAGCCACCCAGCTGGGGCAGACTGGTCAGCCCGGCTGCCACTCCAACAGTGGGGTGGGGCTAGCCAGGCAGGTGGCCCTCTGGGGGCTGGGAGTGGAGTGCTCGGGCTGGCGGCGCTCTGGGACTAGCTGGGGTGGATTGGCCAGCCTGAGGTGGGGCGGGCCGGCGCGCCACGCAGGCCAGCAGCGCTCCAGGGGCTGGAAGTGCTCAGGCTGGCAGCGCTCTAGGAGCTGGGGCGGTCTGGTCGACCTGGGGCCAGGTTGGGTCCACACTGGTTCTGGGGCAGGCCGGGCTGGCCGTTGGGGGGGTGCTGCTGGGGCACAGGACGCCAACCTGCAGCCAGGGTGGGTTGGGATGGGGCAGCACTGGGGTGTGGGTTCCGGGGGCATTCAGGTTGCCCGGCACTGGGGCTACCCAGCCGGCTTGGCTGGTACTCGGCCGCCTGGGGCGGGGCTCTGACAGGAGAAGGGTGGGGCTTCGGGCAGAAGGGGCAGGGCTAGGGGCTAGCCTCCCCGAACAGGCAGCTCACGAGTCACCCATGATGTATGTCATTTGTTAAAATGACTGCTTAGAGTGCACGGGTCACAAAAATTAACCATGTGGGCCACATGTTTGACACCCCTGGGCTAAAGAGTGATTAGTTAAAGGCATTATCATGGAGAAGACTCATTCATTGCTGATCATACACAAGTACCCTAGGATAGAGCAAAACCAAGAAAACAAAGTGCCTGAGACTCCAGCATACTATCCCAAGCAAGTGACAAGGATGCTGTGTTGAATGGCTCCTAGTCTGTGAAAATTGCCTTTATAGTAAATTCCTCTAGGGAGAACCTGAGGAATTCAGGAAATCCCCATACAAATACAAACTAATTTATATGTAATATGATGTAACACTAGCAAAAAAACATTACATTTCCCAGAGCTGTCCACAGTAAATTATTTAAGGTGGTCTCTAGAGAGAAAATTGTTTTTGGAATTTTAGCTCCTGCAATAACCACACCTCAACTCTCATTCCATCACTTATGCCTAATATTGAGATGCATCAGAAACAAACTGAAGTAACAAATATAATTCTCCCTTTGAAAACAGCTTGCCTCTAAAATCAAGACAGATGTCCATGCACTGGAAAAATATATCCTTCCAACTTACTAAAAACTCAACCAGAGGGTTAGACCCTGCAATTCTTACTCAGCAGAAATGCTCACTGAATCAATGTGAGTATTGCATGAGTAAGAATGTCAAGAGAAGGCTCATTTAATACTACTATATAGCAGGGGCTGTTTTTTTGGTAAACACACATGTACACTTGTGTGATATGGTTGGAGGCAAACGTGATCTGCTAGCTTCTCAGACTAGCAGTGATATTTCATGGCAAACATCTCTACATAGTTAGCTCTACAGTTACTGTAAAAAAACCTCAAACGTTACCTGAATATTCTTGTATTAAGAGAAGATGCACTTTACAAGGCTAAATAACAGTTTCAGCAGAACTCTGTGGTGAAATTTCTCTGTGGAACAACTTATTAAATCACCACTGCCCACTTTGTAGTTCAATTTCCAAAATATCCTTGCTATTCCAAACTGGTGTATCCTGCAAATACGTAATCCATGCTAGCTGGCTTTGGAAGCTGAACCCAGCCCAGATCCAGAGCTGATATACAACTCTGAACAGAAAACACTTTAGTTGCTTTCTGAGGGACAGGATGGAAAGAAAAAGGCATGAAGTGATTATAAAACTCCAGTGCTGATCCACCCTTTAAAGGGGGGTGTGGAGTAAAACTTTGTTACTGAGTCACACCAAGTGGAAAACTGGTTTTGCATTCTTTCCTTTAGTATTATGCAAATACTCCCTAAGGGCCTGATTTCATGAAGTCAGTGGAGAGATTCCCACTGATCTGAATGGACTTTGGATCCGGACCAAAATCTGTGCAATTCTGTACTGAACTCATAATAAAAAACCCCAGCAAGCTAGTAACATGCTTTAGTTTTAGAGGCACTTAACAAGAGTTAACGTTCAGAGACAACTATGACTTCATGAGTATCAAATAGTGCCAATGTCTCCATTTTCTCTGGTTTTCTACAAATACAGAAATTCAATCCCAATATTCTGAAACTATCAAAATTGTGTAGATAGCATAAGAACTATTCATTAGCTTTTGAATATTAGTAAACAGAAATCCTATTTATTTGTTAAAACTTAACATATGGAAATCTATTCACTTTCCCTTTGATGAATCCAGGACAATATCTGATATTCACTCTCTTCTACTTGCATGTACCGCAGTCAAAAATAACACATCAGCTGTCTGCATTTCTTGTTCATTTTGTTTTTTTTATCAACTTATGTAGAAACAAAAGGCTTTTGGATGCTATGGCTATTAACCAGAAACACAGGACCAGATCCTCAGCTGGTGTAAATCAGTGTGTTGCCATTGAAGTGAATGGAACCATATCAGTTCACATTAGCAGAGGATATAGCCCATTATGTTTATGATCTGGAAGGAAAATACTTTGACAGAATTTACTCCGATATTAAATACAGTCAGAAGCAATGATTTTGGCAAGTTGCTGTTGGTGTAGAGACTAGTATATAATCCTAATGAACATAACATTCTCCAGTCATTTTACTATCTGCAGTCTACATGTTCCAGTAGAAAGTCATTCTGTGTTGGGCCAGTCATCTCCGTACTTTGCTAATCACTTCCTTTTTTGTGTTTTCCCTCCTTCCCCATCTTGTGGCTGTCAAATTAAGGCACATAAGCCTGGCAAGGCAAGTGAACAAGCTGCTCTCTCATGACAGCTATGCCAATATTATGGTCCAGATCAGCTTCCAGGGATCCAGTGTGAGTGATAGAAATTAATTCTTTTCATTTTCCAAAGGTACTAGGCCAATCTCACGCCCACCTTCCTCCAAAAAAGATCCTAGGAGCTAACTACAATCTCATGGTTCCTGCTAAGTGCTTCCTCTGTGCCATCAAACTCGTTTTCTTATTCTCTTAAAAATAGGGAAGTTTATGGTTAAAGTTTTGTTCTATATTCACGCACACTAAAATATCTCAATACTGTCTCTCATACGAAAGGGAAGATTGTTTTAAGGCTGTCGAAGCAACCAGTTTCTGCATCCATCAGGTGTACTGACAAATTCATAGTGTTTTCTGTCTCTCCGTTATCTGGAGAAGTCCCAGACCTTGCACTTGAAACTTGCAGAACAAAATAAGATCATAAAGCTAAGCATGGCATATCACTAGCAACTGTGCACATAAACTAGGCATCTCTCTGTCCCTCACCCCCATTCACACACTTACTTCCTGGGCCGCTTCATTCATTCTTGTCCAACCTCAGGCCAGCATTTGCAAACGTGGGCGTCTAAATGTAAGCCCCTTAACTCCATCCTTAGGCACTTCTTTGGGCTCAGCTCTTCGCACGGCTCATGGCAAAAGCGGTATGTCACGGGGCTGGCTCGTAGCCTGAGCTGCACAAACTCGGGGAGAAACTTTCCCAGGCGTGCGGCGGCTGGGCTGGCAAACGGGGAGTTTCAAAGCAGTGAGATCAAAACCCGCCAGTGCGACGGAAGCACCCGTGACACAGGACAAGCCTCGCTGCCCCTCCTCCTCCCCAGGAGGAGACTCGGAAACACGCTCCTAACATTAAGCCAAGGTGGGTAAGAGACGCTTGCAGCTTCCTGCGTGACGGAGGTGTGGGGCCAGGTCTATCACGCCCCACGTGTGTGCATGCAGCTCTAGGCGATCCCCGCTTCTAGTCCTGGGGTACCGGCTAGAGATCGCGCTCCCAGCCACCCGTGCCCAAACTCTCACTTACCAACCTCCCCATCCTCCTCCTCCTCCTCCTCCTCCATTTCCAGCAGCACGTCCTGGGGCTCCGCTGTCATCCTCCCGAAAGTTTCGCCCCCCCTTCGGGAGCGTTGGGTCCTTTCCCTGGAGCAGGGGCTCGCCCGAAGCCTTCCGCGGAGCCCAGCCTGCTGGCTGCCCGCGGCGCGCCCTGACTCTGAGCAAGCTCGGGTGCGCTGCGGCTGGGCTGGGCGGGGCCGGGGCAGGAAGCGGCAGGACACCGCCTGAGGCGGCTAGAGACACGAGAGCCAGGGGCGGGCGGGGCTGCAGCCTCCTGGCGAGCGTCGGGCAACGGGAGAGTGACTAGCCAAGCCTCCCCTTTATGTGCATGGGCAGCCAGAGCCTGGCTGGCCCCTTCTCCCTTCCCACAGGCACCTCCCTGCTTCCAGAGCCTGAGCCCCGAGTCCCACCGGGGTATTGCTCACACCGCTGGCGGAGGAGGCAGGGAAGGTCTCCCGTTGAAGCTGGGATGGGCCACGCTGACTCCTGCCCTTTCCTGCATTCTGTGCCCAGCAGCAGAAGAGAAGTTACCCGGTGCCCAGGCAGTGGCAGGCTTCTTCCTCCCCCTGCCGGATATTTACAGGCAGGTGGAAGGGGTGTTTTCAAAGTGGAGGCCAGGACAAGGGGCTGGGGTGTTTGCAATTCCAGGCCCCGCTGTGAAAACATAAGAGCAAAGGGGCCAATTTCTAACTAGTAGCAAATTGCGCGCCAGGTGGACATAAAACAAAAGCGTGGGGTAACAAATGCAGTCACACACATGCCGACCCTTCAGCCATGGTCATTGTATTACACGAGCACTGAAGACAGGTTTTTACCGACTGTGGCCTGTGCTGAAATTGGTCAGATTCCCATTAGGTATCAGTATTCCTTATTTCTATTGAAGTAGCACACAGAGGTCCAGGTCAGAATCGGGATCCTGTTGTGCTAGGTGCTATGAAAATGAAAACACGGTAGGTTCCCACCCCAAAGAAAGATTATTGGCCTTGTCTTCACTGCATTGTTAGCTCAAGCCAGAACTCAAGTTTTGCCCCTAACCCAGTTCCTGTCCACTCACACAGATCTCTGATTTAAGTGGTGCTTTAAACTTGAACTAACTGGCCTGTCAGTGCTGCAGCTCCAACGCTGCTGTTGCTGATGCTGATGCTGGAGCAAGTAAATGCTGTTGGGGTACAAAAGCTCGAGTTACAATAGCTCAGCTGCTAATCCAATTACTCTTTAGAGTTGTTTTGAAATGTGGTCAGTCTAAGGACTTGGCTACACAGAGACAGTGTGTGGTAAGTAAGGGTGTGATTGCCATACACTAACTGGCTATGTGGACCCTGCGACTGCACACTAATAGTTCTGCAGCACACCTACTCTTAGTGCGGACTAGCAGGGCCTACACAGTTAGTGCATAGCAAGCTAGTCCACAGTGGATTTGTTGGCCCAATCCTGTTTTCATGAAATACATGAAAGAACAGAGCCACAAACATCACCCCCCTCTCTTCCTACCAAAAGGCACTTCAGCCTGACACATTGTAATTTTAATCAAAAGTTAAAACCTCAAGTAACTCTTATCGTTTTACCCTTTGAAATGTTCACTTACTTTCTATAAGTCTATCTGTTTTAAGACCATTTTATCTGTTAATTTTACTCACTTTCAATATATTTGTAAAAACCCTATTTTAAGTATAAGAAGCCACACTGTGAAATGTAATATAAACGCTTTCAATTGTAAAAGACACTTTCAAAAATGAAATAACGTTTGCTTTAAAAATAATATGTGAATTCTTCAGCTAGGAGTTGGCACTGAGTGATTGAAGTGTGAATGGCTGAGCAACTGAGGGGGGTGTAGACAGGGAGAGTAATTGAACAATTGGTCTGAGTAAGGGATGTCAAAATAGATGAAGAAAACACCAGCCTCACCTAAAACATTTGAGGAAAGAAGAAAGGAGCAAAGATAATCAACTGGCCGAAGAGGAGTCCACACTGATAACCTTGGAGCCAGCCCACTTCAAAGGACAAAATCTGATCAGGCTTGCAACAATGTGAGTGATTAAGGATCACACCAAACATGCAGATGCAGCATGACAGAGCAAAAACCCATAGATTTACATGGGGTCTTTTCCCTATAAAATGGGACAGAAAGATGAAGGCTGGAGGTTCAGGTCTACATAACCACAACATCCAGGAGTACCGATGCGCATCAACAGAACCTTGCTCCTCACCCTCATGCTACAGTTACCTGGCCAGTGACTACCACAAGCACCAAGAGGCTGGTAACTATAACATCTGTGAGACCCTTATGTATGTATGTTTGTTTGTCTCCCTGTCTGTGTATGCCTGTCAGTATGTGTGTGTGTGAATGAAAGTACCAATTAAAACATGTGTCTCTGTAATTGTAGTATTGATACAATGTTAATACTGTTTTCCTAGTGTTTGCATTGTTGATACTATTTCACTAGGTAAAGAACAGTATTGATGTTGTTACAGTGTTGATACTTTTTTTTTTTAATTAATACTATTTACTAAATTTCTGTATTCACAATAAATGTGGCTTGTTGCCTTATCCCCTGAAAAAGATCCTGTGATATCTGTTATTTGAATAACAGATTCATACCGTGGCTTGTTGTGCACTAGGGGTATGTATACACTGCAATTAGACACCTGCAGCTGGCCCATGCCAGCTGGCTCAGGCTGCAGGGCTGTTTAATTGTGGCATAGTTATAGGAGGAAAAGGGCCTTTTGCCAATATAGCTTATATTGTTCAAAGAGGTGGTCTGACATACCAGCAAAAAAATTCCTGTAAGTATAACCTGCGTCTCCACTAGGGGGTGTTACGAGCATAGCTATTGATACAGCTAAACTGGCAAAGCACTTTAGATAATCCCTCCTGCATGGAGTAATTTGAGTGTACTAAACTGAGCTAACTGTTGCAGTGAAGACAAGCCCTATATAGAAGTCACACATTTCTCTAGCCCTTAGATCATTCTTTCCATGTAATTTATAAGCTGCCAGCTGCAGTCAGACTTGTTCAGCTCACTAACTTGGGGAAGGCTGTGACTTTGGAAGCAGTTTAAAGCTGGGACACCTTCACAAAATCACACATTGTTAATAACGATGTATTTATTTTACTAGTAGTATCAGTTTATTAAAAGGTAAATTATTATAAAATAGCTATTTACTTGGCACTATGCCCGTTCACTCTTTGTATTTCCACTTGTACCTTTCGTTTTTGCTTGTAGCCACTTTCATACTATTAGTGCTGCTGTGATTAGGTTTCATGCACTGCAAGGAACTTTCATTTGCTTAAACCCAACTGTTTCATTATGGAATTTGTTTTTCTTTTCGAAGCATTTCTACTGGTCTTAAGTTAATAAAAGCAGCTTTTATTAACTTTTTTCTTTGTTTTTACAAAATTAAGCTTTGGGCCAAATTTAAGTTGATTGTGTCCTTTTAGAATTGCAACAAGTTCATAACCACCTTAGATTCCATGGTTGTCACAGATCTGTATACTGCTTCCATTCATATCTTCATGCCAACAGCAGACCGAGAGAGAGTTCAGATTTTTTTTTGTTCCAAAAGCAAAACCCCCAAATGCTAGAGCTAAAGGAGAATCTCAGTTTGATGTTTGTGTCACAGACCATATACTACAATCAGTCAGTTCTAGTTCTCTTCACTAGACTGCAGTGTTACACACACACTAGCAAATTCATTGCAATATCTCATCCTTATGACAAACAATTTTTTGTGTGTGTTTGACTGAGCCATTTAAAATCTCACTTTTTCTAAAATTTAATTATTTGTATAGTCTCAGCTGGCAATCCCTGATCTGTTGTTTATTTTAAAGCTCTTTAGTTCTAAAAACAAACAGATTCATTTGGGGGCCTAATATAATGATGTAAGGACAGATGTGGTATGAAAGATACATATTTTTAGCAGGAACCATGGCAAAGATTTTAAAAACTGACTGGTGATTTTAGGTGCCTCTATTTTTGTTGAGCAGCCACCCTTTTGAAAATCAGGTAAGGTAAAGTTTAAACTGTCTCAGACAGGTTATCCAAAAATGGAAGCACCCAAAATCTCTCCACGCTGAAAATGTTGGCCCTATGTATGTAAGGAGGGCCAGCAGGTGTGAAAAAGGAAACCTATGCAAAAGAGGTGTGTTAATTTAAATGGAATAAATGCATCAAAGGTATTAACATAACACAGTCACTGCAACATTAAACTGAGTTAAGCAAGGTTTGGTGCACAGAGCCTTCAGTCTGTTTAGTACCATTACAAACACGGCATTAAAATCCTTTTAATCTGTTATTAAAGATAAAGAAAATAAGGAAAAACAATTAAAGCATTTGAAATGTAAAGTATTAAATAAAACTTTAATTTTAACACTTTTTGTTCCCAATCTTAGCTGAAGAGAGTTGAGAGAAAGTTTGGTGTTTCAAACCTTGCATCTGGTAGTTTTGAGATTTAATTCATAGTCAATGCAGTAGCAACCCTGAATTAAACTGGTATTCTGTCAATAAAGGGTGGGAGTTACCCCAGATGTTGTTTCAGTAAAAGTTTGCTTTAGCAACTTAACCTACAACAATTTAAAACAAACTTCATTTTACCACTTTTGCTTTTTCTTTTTCTTACAAACACCTTTTAAGTAAGCCTTCAGAATTATTATCAATCGCAGAAACTACAAACCTCATTATAAAAGAAAAAAATGAAACAAAGCATTTGTTAAAATATTTTTAAAATTAATCTTTTTTTAAAGCAAAAACGTTTGTTTGCTTTGCATGCTTATTTCAAATAAGCTCAACACATGTAAGAATTTTTAAAACAAACTTTGTTTTAAAATTCTAACTTTGAAAATAATTGTTTGTTTGTCAGCCTGTGAGACAGTATAATTAACCTTTTAATCCCATTTGGTCTGTCTAAAATTTATTAATTTTTTAGATGGAATAAATGGTGTTAATATAACCCAGTCATTGTCCAACCATAAACAGTATTAAACAAGTATTAAACAAAGTTCAGGGTTTACAGGTATATGGAGACCTCAGCCTGCTTAGTATCATGGTAAACACACCATTAAAAAACCTGTTATTTTTTATTGAAGGTAGAGAAAAGAAGGTTAAAACAGTTAAAATATTTGAATTCTAAAGTAAGGCTTTTATTTTAAACTACATTTTTTTGTTCCCTTTCCCTTTAACAGTAGATGGTTTTAGAGGGGGAAAAACCCTCTTGTTCAGCAGTCTCTTTGATGGTATCAAAGATGTGATAAATGTCCCGGGGGAGGGAGGGAGGAAGAAAAGTTAGTTGAGATGGGCTGGAACTGTCGTTACTGCTGTTAAGTTCAATTCTGTTAAATCTCAGGTGGTATCTGGAGCTGATAGGGTGGTGATATTATCTGGATCACGCTGTCTGGCCTGATCTGGTCAGGACATCCCTCAGGATTAGGATGAAGATCTGGGGAACCAGGAGATGATCGAGGGTCACAGCCATGATGGTGAAGTTTGCTCCAGTAGCCTCCATCTGTTCCATCCTTTCTCCCCCCCCCCTTTCTTAAGTACCCTGTGATGGGGTGTATCTGGCCCCAGAAAAGGAGCAGTGAAGGTGAATCCTCCAGGCCTGCCTAGAGAGGCTGCAGGGAAGCAGCCAATCAGAGTGCAGCAGGCCCAGTTAAAAGGAGCTGTAGGGCTTGACAACATAATAGTTGCTATTTGGGACCAGAAGAATGAAGATGGACTAAAAGGCTGCGATACTCCAAGGTAAAGAGAGGGGGGAGAAACCTTGTTTAAGCAGGGTATTACTGGGACACTCTCCAGGCACAGAGGCCCACCTGGGAGAGAGAACCTTGATTAAAAAGGGGGCTGAGACTGTTACAAGCTTGTCAGGCAAAGAGGTCTGAGAGAAGACCCTGGGAAATCAGGACATAGACTTAGAAACTCTCCAGGCGAGGAAGTAGGGGAGAGACCCTGCTCAAGCAGGGGACAGAGAACCCAGGCAGAGGAAGGGGCTATATGTGAAGTGGCCTAAGAAATAGTTGCACCAGCAGCAGCTATTACAGGAAGCAGCACATGGCTGCTATTTATAAGGTTCTTGGGTTGGGAGCCCAGACTCAAAGTAGTGGGTGAGTCTAGGTCCCCCCATCAGCCACTGGGGAAGTGGCCTAAGCTCTGAGACAGGGACAAGTTTCTTTTAGAAACCCAAACACAGGTCTGGAGTTTAAAGGGGTCTAGGATGGGGCTGAAGATGCTGTGGAGGGCCAGCCATTTGTTGAACTTTGTTTGTTTACCCCCCCCCCCCCCAGGGGACTGAAGTTAGAGTGATCTGGCTGGAGAGCAAGGACACCACAGATTAGCTAATGGCCAAGAGTCTCCAGGGAGACAGGCCTGGAAGGTGCTGCTCTATAACAGACTTAAAGCCAGCCCTGAAGGGTCTGAGAACTGAGCCCAGAGACAGGGCCTCTGATACCAACAAGGGCAAAGTTATAGCCCTTGCTGACAAAGGCTCAACCCAGGCGGAGTTCCTTCATAAGACCTGCCTGATGAGGGCAACAGCCAACAGAGGGTGCTGGAAAAGGAAAGTGAAGTTCTGCACCTGGCTGACAGGAGGTGCTTATGTGAGGTCAGTGTCCCTTCACAGACCCACAAAGGGAATGGTGGGTGGAATAGCCATCCACTCATTATTTTGTCCACTGATTAGGCCTAATATCTAACACAGTACATTTGGTTTATTAATTTCCAATTCCACATCTTCTGTTTTTACCAAGCATGAGTTTAACATAGTCCTAAACCATCTCAGTAGGCCCTTTTTGTTTAGACTAATTTAGTGTTTGTCTCCTCTTCATACCTTTTCTTGTCAACATTTATTATTATAAGTTATTGTGACATTGTATGAACTTGCACGTTTCACAATTGATCTGAAATTAGAGTAAATTTATAGGCTCCATTATTACAACAGAGGAATGCAGAATTGTCACTGTATGCTCCTCGCTCTGCACATATATTCCACCTGGGCAGAAGTCAGTGGTTAAAGTGGTCTGAAAAAAGTTTGTGTGTGGGATTATCATAATCTGGGAAGTGCAGCTTTGGTAAAATAGTTCTTAAAGTGCACCCCTCAGTGACCCAGCTCAACTAAAACATTTTTGCCAGGTCTGTGACCTCTTGAGCCACCCCTCCCTGTCTGTGACATACTGCACCCTCATGTTCACCCTTATGGTGTGATTGTGTATTCTTCATGTCTAACTTTGCATTAAACAAAACACTATGTCATGTAAGATGTTTTTGGAATGCTCGTGGCACACTGAACGTTATTGTTATAGTAAATATTTGTTGCAATGTCAAGAGTATGGTTGAGGCTTCACATGTAATATTCCCAAATATACGTGTCATGGCTTAAGATAGAGCTAGGCAAAACGCTACAGAGCTGAAGGGCAGTTTGTACCTCATTAGGACTTGTATCACACAACCCAGCTCAGCATTCCAGGAACAAATGACTGGCCCAGACATCAACAAACGAATCCACAAAGAACCACAGTGACTGGGTTCCCTCCATGCCCCAGGCACGGATACTATTTACTACCTGACCCTGAAGGGGTGGGGATAAGGTCCAACAGGGGGGCAAAGGAACATGTTAGAAAGGAGAGACACTTAGCAATCTCACATGCTTTCTCCTATCTCCACTGACAAACACTACCAAGCAACTGAAATGCTGACCGAGGGGGGAGCCTGGCTGTGAAGGAATCCAGCAAGCCTGGGGTGAGAATCATCTAAGGCTGTAAGGTTGCTTGAAAGTGTCAAGCTTAGGTTAAAAGTTCCAGAGGAGTAGCCGTGTTAGTCTGTAGAGAGCAAAAACAATGAGAGTCCTGTAGCACTTTAAAGACTAACAAATTTCTGCAGGCATAAGCTTTCATGGGCTGCAACCCACTTAACTTGTGAACACCTCAATGTTACCTCATTTCTCAGATGAGAGAACTGAAGCCAGCGTGGACTAAGTATAGGCTTGGCCTAATTAGGGTTTTTTGGCCAATATTGGTAGAAGTCGACTGCACTGTGTACGCGCGCACGTGCGCACACACACACTGATTGCATCTGATCTGCATCCGCCAGAATCAGCACGTATCCGACCTGCAATTTGCAAGCCCTGTTATTTGTATCCGCACCACATCTGGAGCAGCAGATCCTCACACAGTGTCTCTCAGGAGGAGCATCTGTGGACATGCCTGTGTACTGTATAAGAAAGCTATCTGGCTTAATGTGAACATCAATGGTGTTCACAATAAAAACAATCTTATGCAACAGTCATCAGAACAAAAACCTCTTACATTAAAAAAGTCTCAAGTCAATAACTAAGGATAGGGCAGTCCGCCGCCGTGGCCTCTGTGCTTTCTTCTGGTGTAGCTGTGTCAGCCCCTGGACTGCTAGAGCAGGGGCTACCCCCCAGCAGCTGATCCTCTGCTGCTTCTGGGCTGCTGAACAGCTCCCTAATCTTCCCCTGCTTGCTTAGCTGTTGGGCAGCAAGCCCACAGCCTGTGTTGATCAGCTGCTTGATGGCCAGCTGATGTGGGAGGGGCCAACTCCCCTCCACAGCTGGTGATGTCCCAGCTGTTGAATGAACAGCTGATCTGTAGGGGCCAGGGGCAGAGCTAGTCACTTTTCCTCCCCTAGAGCTGTGGGATGGACGGGAGGGGGGATAGAGGAGCAACCACAGCAGGGCTCCCTGACTTTAGTTTCCTCACATTGGCGCAGGAGGGGGGTACAAGGGTTAGGGGTGAAGGGGAGGTGCAGGGGTGAGGGACACAGTAGGGGGTGAAGGTGCTCTCTGACTGCCTAGCCAGTGCTTTTTTTCAATCACTGCAGGGCTATTACCTGTCTTGAATTGCAGGACTTGGTCTTAGATGTCTTCCTCGGGACAGCTGATTTTTCTTTGAGACATTACTGTGTAAAAACATTAAATCATCCATGCTTTCTGGCTTAAGTGAAGTATGAGTCTCATTAATTGTGCGACCAGAGACTGAGAAGGCTAAAGTGAGGGCACACTGGATGCAGGGATGGAATGCACAAACTGTGCAACTCGACTGAGAATGGGAAAGTTGTGCTTGTATTGTCTCCACCACTCGAGCAGTTGCACATCTTCATTCTTTGTCAGCTTCAGGCTGATATACTTTGATACTTCATCATCACTTCCACACTCGCCATCTGACTCCACAAATTCTGTATGTGACCATTTTGTCTCCTTTGGTGATGGTGTCTGTGTAGCTGACAAACAAAGCATAAGATTTATTGCAGGAATATTTTTCTACTGCAATGAGAGAAGCTGCTTGGTCTCGTGATAAACTTCCTGTCTCTCCTCTTCAGTGACCACTTTCATCCCCTTCATTCATGGGTGCAGGAAAACCACTACTTTGTGCATAGGTTTGATTTCAAACTTTTTGATGTGACATTGCAAGGCTTTGGGTTTGAGTTGACTGTGGGTATGTTTTCACTGACGGCAGCAAATTTGCTGCTGTCACATTGATCTATCTGGATCGATTGAGCGGTCAGTGAAGACCCGCTCAATTAATCCGGAAGTCCATACGTTAAAACCACCCCCTCAAGTGGCGCAGCACAGTGAAGACACCACGTAGAAAAGGAGTTATGAAGTCGATGTGAATTACGCAAGCTACTGAGTGTAGAGCAGGCCTTAGAAGGATGGAGATGTTTTTTCAGCCTTTTATATCAAATTGGCACCAAGTGGAGAGTGGGCTGTGTTGACTGCTCTAGCACATCTGATGTTCCTTAAAGGGCTGCTGGAGCTCTACTAAGATGCTCAAGATCTTATGGTCAATGCTATCAATGAGCTGAGTATCCTCCTCTTCTGTCAAAATTTCATATGTCTGTCCCATTGCTCCTTGATTGTCTTAAACATGGGTAGTCTGCTGTTCTGTTGTGTTTCTACATCTCCTTTCAGAGACTTTTGCAGTCTGCTTTGAAGTCCAGATCTCCTGAAGTAAGTAACAAGACTTCAGCATGCCTGGATCAGTTCGGTTACTGTTCTCTTTCTGGTTTCCAGATTTGGTAGTGCACTCAAGTACGTTATTTATAATGTGCGCTGAGCAGCTTATTTGCACATAGGACTCGAGGACTGCAACCACGTTCGCTCCCCGGCCCATAACGAAAACCATCTCGTTGGTAATGCTATGCATCCCAAATCTTCTTCTGAGTGCCTGAATAAGAGCCAGATGAATGTTCTCTGCAGGTTTTAGTTTCCCGCTCTCAAACTTAATCACACAAAGCACCATTCCAAACTGTTGTGGCTCCATATAATGAACAGTTACTCCTAAATAGGCAACTTTTCTGTGATTATCCATCCACAGATCAAGGGTAACCCCTTCATCTAATGTGCCAAAAATGGTTTTCAGCTCAGTGGAGAATTTTTTTTTTTTTTTTCCTTCTGCCACAAACGCAGTATGTGGGGCTAGTGTTGCGGACTGTGGTATTAGCACACATGCATCCATTTCACCATGTTTGGAACCCGTGTTAATCAAACATTGAGAATATGCAAGGAATCCCTCGCTGCTGACTACCTCAAAAGGTCTTGTGTCTGTTGCCCCAAACCTCAGTAAACCCTGAGTCACAAAAGTCTTCATGTCTCGTGTGACAGTGACACATTTCTTGGTGAATATCTTCAGCAAACTGGATCCCGATGCTGGTCTACATTTATGTTTAAGTAAGTTTGAAGTACCAATTTTATGGCTGCTAAAAGTACAGACTTTTTTCTCATTTCCCTTCCAACGTATGCATCATCACTTAATTTCTTTTCAATTTCCTTCTCCATTGACCAGTCCATTGGGTTTTCAAATAGAGTTTGGAAACTTTTCTGGTGGCAACTGGCAAGGAAGTGCAGAGGGGTTGATGCAGTGACTACTTCATTTTGTACTGACAATGTGATTAAAAAAAAAAAAAAGTGAACTTTCACTCATATTAGCAAAACTGGGTTGCATAATACACTGTCCTGTGATGGTAGAGATGATGGGGCTGACTCAACCCAGCTGCTGCTGGGTGCTTGGGTGGCCCAGGGGCTGCCTGCCAATCAGCTGTTTGATGGCCCCCTCCATCAGATGATTGGCAGCCAGCTCCTCCTCCCTCTACTGCCAAACAGCTGATAATGGGCTGGGTTTTGCTGTGTAACAGCTGTTTGGGGGAAAGAGGGACTCAGCTGCCGATCAGCTCTTCAGTGCCTCTGCTGGCCCCGGTTAGCTGTTCCCCTGCCTTGGGCTGGCCCCCAGAAAGCAGTGCTGCAGATCAGCTGTTTGAGGTGGAGTAGCCCCAGCGCTGTTGTCAGTAGAGCCCTGGGCAGATACAAAACTTGTATCTGTAGCCAATCTACAATCCACAAAAATGAGTCTGCAGATATCTGTAGAATTACAGGGCTCTACACACACAAACCAGTGACAAATATTTCCTTCGATAATCAAAATGTACAGAGAGGCAAAGTAAGAAAAATGCTGCTTGAGAACTTATTAGAGTTTGTTTTAAGGATATTTACTTTGTATGTTATAACATATGTTGACACATTGTGTGTTAATGGTTATAAAGCTTTAACTTTTTGAATCTGAATGTCTACTGTAACTGTCTGACTACCCCTATAATTTTCTGCAACTGTGGAAAATTTAAGTCCATTTCAATTTAAATTTTAAAAGGAGCTTAAAAATAAACATCTATATTATCTGTTGAAATTATACAAAGAAAATTGAATTATGCCAAGCCTAATTAAGAGAATTGACTAGGGCAAAGAGGAAGTCTGTAGGTGATTCGAGCACAGCACGCATGTCTCCTGAGGCCAAGTCTCATACTCTGGCCACTGTCCCATTCTTCTCCATCATAGCTCTTATTTGGAGGAAATTAGCTCTGATTTGACAAAGCTATGACTATCTGAAAACTACATGCTAGCCATCTAATATAAGCTCAATGGCAGTGAAATACACACCTTTGAACCACTGAAGCTGCACATTCAGGCTTTTGAAGTGAATTGGCAATAACAGTTAATAATAAAATGTGAGTTACAGTCGGTAAAGAGAGGATATAAATAATGGATTTCTGATTAGGGGTGTGTATAATTACTGTGTGTAGGAAACTTCTTGAGCACTGCCAAATCTTCTATTGGCTGTACCTACATGTTCATTTAACTCCTTCTCTAGCTGTCCTTATTGCAGGACATGGACATGGTAATCCTATGGCAACCTTTTTCATTTTATACTTTTGAAAGTGTTTACTACAAAGTTTAGTGATTAAATTGGTCATTATTTTTGATAAACCCTGGAATGGTAGATTCAGAGTTTAATAGCCTCAACAAGAAAATCCAAACTTTAATGACTCAAGATATTTGAATTTCAATGACTTAATGGGGTTTTGTTCATATTTACTACAACTAGTAAGATATAATCTCATGTACAGCTTCCTATCTTAGTTTGTTTTATTACTCTTCAGTTCTACTTAAGATCACTCAATATCTGTATATCCTTAACACAGGCTTCCCAAAGTAACTCCATTAAATCTAACTGGCTACTTAAAGTAACAGCCCTCGGTTACACTACTGAAATCCAGTGAGACTGTTTGTCTCTTTTCAAAACACTGGGCCGAAAATCCATTTTCAGTTACACAAACTGCCAAATTCAGTGCTGACTTGAACCTATGTAATTCTACTGAGTAATTTGGGTTTCCTGTGTGAGTCAGTAGTAGATACCACAATGCCGCTTAACATATACATGTACAATTCACTTCCTTTTACTTCAATGGGAGTTCATAAATTTTTAAGGTTAGAAGAGGTCTTTGCTATGCAGGAGGTCATGTTTGATTATGACACAGACCCCAGAACCTCCTCCTGTGATTTCTGCACCAAGCCTATAAACTTCAGTTTGAGCTATCTTCTGTTTGAGATCTTGGTAAAATATCCAGTCTTGATTTAAAGATTTCAAGTGATGGAGAATCCCCCCACAACCCTTCATAGGTTGTTCCAATGGTTGGTCCAATAAAAGATATCACCCTTAAAAAAAAAAAAAAATTGCACCTTATTTCAAGTTGAATTTATTTAGCTTCAGTTGCTATCAAGAGGATCCTGTACCTCTTATTGCTAGATCAAAGAGCTGTCTACTATCAGAAATATCTTCCCATGTAGGCACTTGTGGACTGTGTTCAAATCACCTGTTAACCTTCTTTTGCATAAAGTAAATGATTAAGCTTCTTTAGTCTCTCACTAGGATGTGTTTCAAATCATGTAGCTCTTTTCTTAACCCAGCCTGGCTGTGTGGAGTTGTATTGGGCGTATCTAAGGGAAGAACTGGTTCCAAAGACTCCGAGGGCTAAATTCATGAAGGAATTTAGATGTGGGAATGCTGGCTTTTAGGTGCCTAGAAATCTCTGGGATTTGGAGATCTTGGGTTCAGTGCCTACGCTCTCTATACAATGAATAGGGATTGATCGGACCTAAGAATGGGATTCACTAAAGCCAGCATTCTAGGCAGCTCCCTGCCTAAACTAACCAATGGGAGATACTGAGGGAAACCCTGCCTCTCTTGGAGTTCACTGCCTAAGTTCAGCTGGGCTGTAGCGAGATACCTTCCTCTCTTGGGGCTAATGTCTACACCATTTGTCCACAGTGGAGCAGTTTCAACAGTAGAGACTGAGAACACCATATGAGGATATCCTTTAGCCCAGTAGTTAGAGCACTCTCCTGAGAGGTGGCAGGTTCCTACTGAAATCCCTTCATCCTCCTCAGACAGAGGGGGGAATTGAAGCAGGGATCTTCCACATTCCAGGTAAGTACTCTAATCCCTGGGGGAAAAATGTTATGATGGAGCCCCTTTATCTTCTCCCCCATTTTGTGGGAGCTCACTTATGGGGTCCCAATCTGATAGGTGAGCTCTGAGCACACCTATAGGATTGGATTCCGTAGGAGAATTAGGTGGAGGAATGCCTATCTTCCCCCAGTTCCTGCATAGCTCTGAGGTGTAGCTGTCTGAGTGCCTAGGGGGAAACAGCAGTGTGCATGTACAGATTAAGAAACTTTTGCAGACAAATTTCCTAGGTGCAAAAATTTAGGCACCAGCAAATTTAGGTGCCTACAGGCTTTGGGGGCACCTGAGCAGGGATTTTGTGAATCCCACTGGGGCCTGATTCTAGAGTGCTTAGAGTGGCAGCTAGTGGCCTAAGTCCTTTTATTAATCCAGCCCTTAGTTATTTACTCAAAGGTAAAAATTCTGGGTTGGATCCTATGATCCTTGTACAAGTAAAATTTTTATTGAAGTCAATGAGAGTTTTGTCTAAACAAAGACTGTAGGGCTAGGCCTTCCATTTGGATATTATATTCCCAAATAAATGCAGTAATTGGTCTCTTGTTCAGAAAATTTCCAAAGTAAGCACCAGAGTCTGGCTGCCCTGCAAGCTTGTGTAAAGGGCTTCAGGGCTTTCTCCATATCTAGCTGATTCATCCAGGAACCCAGGACTCCTTGAGTGTAATGTACAAAGGAATAATAAAACAATCAGAGATGGTGCAAACGCATAGGGTACAGAGTGGGGGTGTGGCCAGAACCCTCTGTTTCTTGATAGTGGGTGATTGTCCATGCTGGGTCTGTTAACTTGAACTGCAATAACAAAAATGATGTGCAAGTGGTACTTCTGAGCTCCCTCTCGAAGCATTTTACCTGCTTCAGCAAGCAAAATGCCTTTGGTAACTGCAGCTGTGCACCTTCCTCTGCCTCTGCTTGGCATGTGTCTGATTTGAAAAGATTGGGAAGAGAGGAGAGTTAACTTTAAAACTATGTACTTTGAAATTAACTTGGTTCTACCCTACGGCCATGAAACAGGAGCTTCAAATAACTCATCAATAACTGTAGGTGGAGATGGAGGAAAATTTTTCAACCAAAACATTTTTTTTACAAGAAAAATGTAAATTTGGTGACACTGAAACAGTGTCACGAATTTGTGCCAATGTAGCCTAACTGTTTCAGTAGGAAAAAACCCTTAAATCCTGGTTTTGTTTTGACACTTTTGAAAAAATGAAACTAACAGGGTAGCTTGGCTGTTTAAGGGCAAGAGGCCTGGGGCCAGCTCACCCTAGCTGATAAGTAGGCCCAGGGGAGAGGGATCAGGTGATTTCCCCTATAAAAGAGTAGCAGAGAGCACCAAAGATAGAGAGGCCTGAGAATGACTCTGAACAAACAAACAAACAAAGGAAGGAAGGAATTACAATGCTTTTTAGGCAGGGAAGGGCCTGAGGCCTTCCAGAAGAAGCTGCTGGACCCAAGAGACTTTGGTTTTAGGGCTTTCTTGCCTGGGCTCTAAGATAAGAGGCTGTAAACGGGTAAGTATTTTTCCAGAAGACTCTATTAAAGAGAGAAACACTCTCCTAGATGTAAGGTGTCTATTAGCCCCTTACTGAAGCTTAGTGGGTCTTTTTGGTTAGTATCTCTTGAATAAGTGCGATCCTGAAGCAGACACAGCCCCCAGGGCCAGTGGAGAGAGGCCAACTCAGGTCAGCCTGATTGACAGGGCAGGCAGGCCAATGAGGGAGCAAGGAGAGTGGGGGGAGCCCTGCCCTTTGTGTGAGCTGGAGCTGCCTGCCTGGGCATCGCTGGGCAGAGCGGGCTGAGCTAAGGACAAAGCAGCCTGCAGCTGGGAGGCCAGAAGAGGAGCACAGAAAGCTGAGCTGACCTGACCCACAGCAGCAGAACCAGAGGGACTTCCCAGAGAGCTGAGCTAAGCAGAGCTGAGCACAGCTACCCTGAGCAGAGCAGGAGCTGGGGCTGGAGCCGTCTGGAGCCGGGTGCGGTGAGCAGCTGGGGAGAGCAAGGGGAACCCTGGGAGTGTGTGGCTACTGCCAGAGCAAGCGTCTGACTCTCTGCATCCCTGCAGCATAGCCAGGGCCTGGACAGTGGGCCTGCGATGTGTGCCACAGACTGTGAACCTTCCCTACACCCGGCAACACTGTTTGTGTTGTCCTCATGCCAGGGGGCAGAGTTAGGTTGAAGGAAAACACCCTTCTCCTCTTTTCTTATTTTTTATTTGATTTTTTTTATCACTGTTTGTTTGCAAACAATGCAAAGCAATACAATTTATTAATGATTAATGGGGTCAGGGAAGCGCCCAGTGCAGAGTTAGTACCCCGGAGTGGGGAAACCCTAGCCCCTGCCCTAAGGGACCACGGCAAAATTGGGCATTGAGCCCCAGGAATCCTGGGCCCAGCCTTGTCGGGGTTACAGGGACCCCACCACACAGGAGAGTGGGAGGGGAGCCCTGGAGGTCAGGTGGGCCTCTGGGTAAAGAGAGTGGGAGCAGGGACTCAGATCCTTTTGCTAGCCAACTCTGCCGGGGTAGTGTATAAGCAAGGAAAGTTCCCCACAATAGCGGGCCCATTCCCCCGCTTATGTAGAGTAGAGTTTTTGGCTTCTATCTGTGGACTGTTTAAAATGAACTCACTCTTACCTCACTGAGCAGGAAACAGAGGCAGGATGCTGCAGAGCGATCCCCTGGCCATGCGGGGGCACTCGGGAGGCAGTTTCCCTACTATGGAAACGTCAATGTTTTGACTGGAAATAACTTTTCATGTCAAAATACCTTTCAATTTTATTTTTTTTAAACTTAATGTTAAATGCTCAAAACTGAAATGAAATGTTTCACCCAGAATTGTCAGTAAACCAAAAAAATCTGTTTGCTCAACTCTAACTTTATTCTGCAGGGATGGAATGGGGGTCCCTCTGACTTTAATGCAAAACTTGGCAATCAAGCTTCATCGAGCACTGCTTGCAGCTGAAAGCGTGAAAATAAAATTAAGTAAATACTTGGCAACAGTAGCAAAAATCTTAAATATGAATGAATGGTTTGATACTCAATAGTTCCTTGCAAAAGGTGCAGAAAATGGCCCTTTGTACAATGCGTCCTCAAAGGAAACTGCTTACTGTTATTTCCGGATCAGTCTTTTTATAGTCTCAAGACGCACTGTGGTTGTGACAGTCTTCTCATTGGTTCATAGCAGTCCATGATGTGGCTCTTATTAACCCAACTGTCACCAGGATTACTCCAATAGCTGGATATTGACCTTTGGTCCTGTACTTGTTTGTCCAGTCACATCAGTTCTCTGCAGAGTGTGGAGACCATGTGATTCTTTGTGTGAAGGGAAAATCTGACCGTATCTTTTATGTTTGTAAAAGACTTGAAGGGGGTGTGTGTGTGTGTGTGTGTGTGTGGGGGTGGGGGTGTGTGTGTGTGTGTGTGTGTGTGTGTGTACACACACCTTCTCCTGCCCTATTAAGAGGGAGAGGTTACTGATCCCAGACCGTATGAGTTCTTGGGTACCTCCTCCTCACTGCCAGAGAAGAGTAGGGTGAAGACTTCCCCATCTTCACTGGCCAGCAGACCTAACTGGGGGAGAAGCATGCAGTACCGTCTTCGTGGGCCATGCTTCTGTGCACTGCCTGGGAGCACCAGGAGGAAATCTGGCAGACTTGGCCAGAATGGAATGCCCACTGGGAATTCCAGCCACTGCATAGCTGAGCTCCTGTACCATCCTTGATGGAAGGTTGGGGAAAAATCTACCGCTTGCTTAATAGTACAGAGTGTTAAAACAGTGCTCATATAGCTTATATCTTTCATTTACTGTTATGAAGCATTTACAAATTTTAGTAGGCTTCTTGACTTCAACCTATTAATCAGTTTTAAACTACCTACTTTCTTTCCTTTTGGGCCTTTTCTATTATAGCATATTTATAGAAATCTTCTGCTATTAAGTTTGACAAGATTTGTCACCCACTGGGGTAGCAGATGTAGGGAGGGAGACGCTCACAGTTTATCAGTTTCACAAAGATTGAAATATGTTTAATTGGACTCTGTCCGATGTTTGACACTTATTCAAAACTCCCAGACTTAAAAAATATGAGTGTTAGTTGCTCTAGTTTGTCACTTCAGTATAATATTATTACCCTGAAGCAGCACTTTTCACCAAGGAATCCCATGTGTTTCCTGCGCCTTGGATCCTACTTGGTTACAGTTCCCTCCTTTTGGCTGTCTGCCAGTGAAATCGCCTAGGAAACCCAAGAACTGGTTACCATGGCCACTTACATGAGCATATGTTCCCTTCCATTGCACAGTGTATCAATATGAAGAAATCAATGGGAGTTTTGCCTGAGGTAAGGTCTGCAGGTTGAGTTGCTAAGGACTAGATCCTGGCCAATCTTAGGATATGTACATGGGAGTTAGGGGTGTGATTGCAGCATGTATAGACATATTTGATCTAGCTAGTTTGACTGGCAATAACAGAGAAGCAGCACAGGCCAGCCACTTGAGTACATACTAAGGGTCCTGGATGGGTTTGTACAGCCTGTGCTGCTGAAGCTTCACTGCTGTTGTTACTCGAGCAAGCTTTGATCCATGTTTACATCTGCTGCAGTCACACCTGTGATGGCAGTGTAGATGCATCTTTACTCCATGCAACCTCCTGTGTGTTTGCTGGTGCTTCACAAAGTGTAAGCAAGGGCAGAATGTGGCCCTTTGTGGATATGCTTGTAACTGAACTTGAAATTACACCGTGTAAGTAACATGGGTTTGAGCTCCTACAAACCAAGAGAGAGCCAGAATGAGTCAAAGAGAAGTAAAATGGAGCCTTGTTCTCCTTCAGCCTCAGCTGCATAAGACTCCACACAAGAAATAAAAAACATTTGAATGCATCCACCCGAACTGTGAGGTGAAAGACACACAAAACCGAAGTCCAAAGATTGACAATCCAACTGAAGAACCAGTTGACTTCGTCAAGCAAGCAACGGAACTTCTGTTCAGCAGGGTGCTAGAAACCACTGGTTCACTCTTCCTGGCAACCTTAATTTCAGTGCCAGAGACACCATAGCATATGATCTCATCGCCTGCCTAGAATCTGTATGTTACTCACAGGCTATCTCCAGGCACACACTCAACCTGACTTTCTGCTTAAGGATGGATATTGGGGATATAGTAACCTTTTTTCCTAGATGAGGCAGTAGTGAAAGTAGATTCTGTGTCATCAGTTGGCTTTGAGGATTGGACAGACTGTCATGCTTTTAAGTGGAGTCAAGAGATTCCCTTCTCTGAAGCACTGATTGATAGTTTCTAATAGCAGTGAACAGAGTGGTTATTCACATCCAGGAAAGGCATGAGTTTCTTCCAAAAGTAGTTTCCATTTTTCTTTGCAAATATAAGGGGTTTCCTTTGTGTTTGTATAGTGCCTAGCACAATGAGGGGCCCTGATCCCTAAGTGGGGTTCCTAAGCACTACGGCAAAACACAGTTAATAGTTAAATTTATACTACTTCGCTCCTCAGCACAGCAGACCACTTATGTGACATAGCAGGAATAGCTGGCACATCACGACAACTGCTTCAGGCATTTGTCTCCTACAGGACCCAGAGAATGTGGATGAGCAATTACTGTCTGCCCCAAGTAGTCTAATCCATAGAATCCCCCAGGGATCTATCCTATCCCTCCACCTTCTTAAACAGCTACATGAGCCCATGTGATGGAATGCTATGGAGTGCAACTCCATCCCTTCTCTGCTATTAACACCATTCAAAGACTTGTTTGGGATTTTTTTTGTCACAAGACACGCTTTCAGATGTTTTTCAATTCGTATTTAAGAACTGTTTTCTGACAGCTAACACAAGTGCACAAACTAAGCATGAAGTGTAGCATGTGTGTACCACAGTGATAAGCATGGTAAAAATGCTTAGCTAGCTTGCAATAGATGGCATATCATATGCAGCTTCACATGAAGCTCACACAGTGGGGGCGCTAGGGTCTTTCTAGCAGTGCTCTGTCCTTCAGTGCTCTCCTTGGCAGCCAGAGACCTGCTATCTCTGCTGGATCCAATTTAAGAGCAGTACCACCTACCTGCCTGGGCCTGCCCCCTTTCTTCTAACCTTCCTCTGGCCTGGATAGCCACCAGTGGTTGAGGCAGGCTGTGGTGTGTTGCCTGCCCTTAAATCCATCTTGCTGATGTTCAGCAAAAGTCCAATTGTGTCTAAACCTATAACATCACAGAACGCTGCTTTGTGAGCAGAGCAAGCCTTTGCAAATAAAAGGGCTGTTTACAGTGGAAGAGTGGACTCGTCAGTCCAAAGACTATAAGGTCTGGGGCCATTTCTCTAGAGCCAGGAGGCTGGGATGTGTTTGTATAGTGCCTAGCACCCTGGGGACTTGATCCATGACTGGAGCCCATAGGTGTGACTATCGTACAAGTAAATAACACTAATCTGTTGCTGCGACCTAGCTACCTGCTTTTGAACTGAGCCTCTAATTAATTGTCTGAGAGAGGACAAAGACAAGAGAAGGCAGGAGCTGGAAATCAGAGGGAACCTGGAACAGGTAGTCAGGTCAAGAGGACACAGGGAAGGGAGTAAATGTTGTACCAGTTTTACTGAGTGTGTTGTCAGGCACCCTCATCTAGATTCATCCAGCTAACAAAACCATCCTTATACCCCAGTGATAAGTGTCCCTCCCCTCATCTTAGGGAGGTCTTGTCTATAGAAATGTTAAGGCTATCTCCGTCTCTTAAATAACTGACCAATAGTCTTATTGTCACTTAAATGGACACTGTTAAATAGCTTGGGGATCAAAACACCACAGTTCTTCTTCTCATTAGAAAATGCACAAGTGGTACAATAAAGATGGAAAAAAGTTCAAAATATAAATTCTAAAGTAGAGATAGAAAATAGTGATGTACAAGTCAAAAACAAAATGTCCAAAGGGCTTAGGTAGCCATCACAGTTTTAGCCCTGGGATCAGCTGTGTGGAGCCTGGAAAGTCCTCTTGATAGAGCAGCACATGATAAACAGTCGTCTAGTAAGAGCGTGGAATCCTCAACCACTCTGCAGCCAAGCCAAGCAATGACACCTACTTGCTTTGTGGTCTTGAGCAAAATACTTAACTCCTTTGCCTTAGTTTCCCATGTGTAAAATGGGAATATGATAAATTCTCTTACCTGATTGGGTGGCTGTGAGTCTTCATTTGCTAATGTTTGTAATTGAAAGTGCTATTAGTATGAGGGATTCTTCAAACCTTTTTGTATTCAGAGGTGCATATTGTTGTTTGATACCAGCAAATGTATGTTCATTTTAACACTGTAGACTGCGAATGTGGCCTGGACTAGTCTATTAATTTTAAGGAGCTGATACTTAAAACTGCCAAAGGCAGTCTTTTGGAGCTATAGCCTTGGACAAAATAGTAACATGAACAAATTCAGACTACACCATGTTGTTTGTTCTTTTGGAGAGAAAGTCAGGTTTTCAAAAATAGACACTTCAGTTACACTCTCAAAACTTACATTTGTATGGACAAACAGATATTTTAGTGTGTAAAACTGGTAACTAATTCCACATGCAAACTGGCACACACAGGTGTGCCTGTAGACTTTTGCAGGGACAGTTTAATTTCCTAAGCCCAGGGGGCTTCAGTTTGGTTGACAGTCTTCAAAAACTGACCGATGCCTTTTTGTATTAAAGAATGCAGGAACTAGGGACAATGACAACTCCCACGCTGTGACACTTTCAAAAATAAAATTTTAAATCAATCAAGCCATGGAACTGCTTTACATTTTCACATTCAACTCATTCTGGACACCTGTCCATGTTTGGTAGCCCACTCAGTCACCCTAACACTCTCTCAATTCATCGAGATTCCTTTAGTGATTGATGATACCCCATTCTGTGCCAGGCCTCCTGTGTTGCTATTGCCATCAGCAAAATTGTTTTTCTCCTAAAAGCACATGAGGGTTGTAAGTAACTGCACCTCGACCGAAGAATTAACTTGTCCAGTGATCAATTTTTTGTGCAAACCCTGTGGAGTCTTTTTGATACAGAACTTTATTGTTTAAAAAATAAGAAAACTCAGGTGATTTTTCATTATTCCTAAGTTTACTCCAAAAAAGCTACCTGCCATATCTAGTTTTTTGCTGCTTCACCAGCATTTTCAGTATCATGTAAATTATGAAAGTAGGGGCTGTCCTTAGCAAATTCTCTGGAAATATAATAATAATATAGCTTTGATCATGCACAGTGTGGTGTCCTGTGAAAAAGCTGAACCTGTCTCTGAACTCCAAAGGATGAACAAGAACTTGCAAATCTCTTATTCATTTTCAGTGCTTTTTTTTTTTTTTTTTTAAAGAAATGAACTATGTACTGTGTTTGCCCTGTATGTTTATTATTCCACCACAAGCTAATACTTGACCTGGCTCACTAGCCTTAGATTGCTTATTTTAAGAGAGGATCCATTTTCTAGTGACTCATCCCCATACTGTCTGCAAACATCACCCATCCCATAACTTCTCTTTCTACTTTGACTGACCCTGATTAATACTAATGTTCTTAAGATGTGATCGTCAATCTATTGTGTACTGAGTGGTCATTTAGCAGTGAGGAACTCTCCTTGGTCACCATCTACTCTTCCTAGCCTAGTGATACCAGCATTTTGTTCTTCCCTGTTTGCCAGTGTAAGTAGTATTACTCTGAAAAATTCCATTAAAGGAATGGTGGTAGGCTGTGAAGTCAAGCACTCAAAAGTTAGGAAATGCAAGAATTAAGGTTGTCTTTGCCTTGTACATGTGAATTATGATAGTCTTTAAGCATATGGTCACATGCTCTTCTCCCCAAGGAACCCCTGCATCATTCAATGCACAGGAGAGACAGTGGCTTGGGGCTAAATCAGGGTTGTGTAGTGAAGGAGAAAGTTGTTTGTAGGATCCTTGCACAAGTAGCAAGAGTGTAGTGAATGAGGCAGGTGGTAGGATGAGAAAAGTTGGTCTTATGATTAAAGGCAGTTGAAGACTGTATTGGACAATGGGATTCTATCCCTGCCTCTGCCAGAGTTCCTGTGTGTTGCTGGGCAAGCTACTTAAACCAGACTTTTCACTGGTGGTCACGAATGTGCCTCATTTGTTTGGGTGCCTGACTTGAGATCCTAGTGCTGAGCACTCACAGCAGTAACTGAAGCCACTGGGTGCTGTGCTTTGAATATATAATTCTAAGCACTTTGGGAAAAAACCAGGCCCTAGCTGTCTCAAATTGGGTGCCTGAAATTAATGGGCATGTTAGATATTAGCTGTGCCACTATTCCCCATCAGTAAAATGGGCATATTACCATCTTGTCACAGGGCTACTGTGAAGATAAATTCATTAATGTTTCTGAAAAGTTAAAGTTCCGTGGGTGCACACCCTAATGAAAGTTCCTTGGGTGCACACCCAACGCAATTATAATGTCTGTCCGGGGTGCAAGAATGGCTCGAGCTAGCCCTGCAGGCTGCCATATGAATTCAGTTTGCCTTACAAATGAATGTCCTCCCAAATCCCACATGTTCCTCTGATTGTTCTATGCCAAGTGAAAGTTGTTTTTGTTTTTTGTTTTTCTCTGGGTTGTGGAAGAATTTAGCGACTATCTTTGGCACCAGTTGCACTGTTGCAACAATGTTTAACTTAGAAACATACACATGCAAGTATAATCCAGCAAAGACCAGGTCAGGGCAGAACACAACATTCCTTCACACAGCTGAAATGGAGAAGCACCACTCTGGTGCCACCAAGTGGTAAATTCTAAGCTATACCAGGAGGTATCATAAGTTCTTCTTCGAGTGCTTGCTCATGTCCATTCCACTATAGGTATGTGCACGCTTCCGTGCATGGTTCCCGGAACTTTTTTCCCCTTAGCAGATCCTATAGGGCCTGCTCCAGCGCCCCCTGGAGCCCCGCGCACATGCTGTGATATATGAGGGGCTGCTGGCCCTACGCCCCCTCAGTTCCTTCTTTCCGCCTGTGACGGTTGCTGGAACTAGCCTTGCTCTCAGCTAGTACTATTCCCCTTGTTTGAACTTGTTTGATATTCTAAGTTAGTTTTAGTTAATTAAATAGTTAAGTGTTGTTTAGAGATAAGGCAAGTCCTTGCGGGGACTTAGAGTGGCCGGGCTATGCCCTGGTTGCCGGGATTCAAGCTGTGTGCCTCCTGCAGGAAGGCCTTCCCGCTCAGCGACCCCCATGACTGCTGCCTTAAGTGCTTGGGGAAGCGCACAGAAAGGATAAGTGCAAGATCTGCAGGGCTTTTAAACCGAGGACTCAAAAGGATTGAGAAATTCAGTTGAAAGCCCTGCTGATGGAGGCAGCGCTCCGCCCAGTGTCTGGCACCGAAGAGGAAGAAGCAGTATGTGGCACCGAAGAGGAAGAAGCAGTACGTGGAGCACGGACACTCCCCTGCACCGTCGGTACAGGCAGGGTCAAGTACGGAGATGCACCAGACCCAGCCCGTCGAATCTTCTCCGGTGCTGCATCTCTGGTCAGGGAGCCTCCCCTGACTTCTGGGTGTGGGAGAGTGCCCCTGCTGACGCCGTTGACACCGGAGGCTTTTCAGGTGGCAAGAGCCTTGTTGGCCTTGCCTACGCCACCTCCGCCACCCCCTCCGCCGAGGGAGAAGAGGCTGGTGTCATGCGGGAAACCCGTGTTGGGTCCCGCTGAGGATGGTGGAGATCCCTGGTACAGGGAGGAAGATCTCCTGCCGGATGGCCTCTGAGGGTAGAGCAGAGCCGCTCCCCTAGCAGTCGCTCTAGGTCGGCGGCATCGAGCCGATCTGCTCCGACACAGGACGTGGAGGTTTCCCCCTCGGTGCCAACATCGATCCCCGGCACCAGAGGTAGCGCATGCCAGGAGGCGGCGCCGGTTGAGGTCTGCCAGGCGGCGCTCAGACAGCTCCCGTTCCAGATCCCCGGCACTGAGGAGTTCACCCGAACCCAGACGGCACAGAACACAATTGCCATCGGAGGACCCGGCACCGAGGAGTTTGCCCGCACCGAGGCAGCGCAGAACTGGTTGCCATCGGAGGACCTGGCAGTGTGCAGTTCACAATGCGGAACCTGGTTGCTGGAGTCCGGCTCGGCACCGAGGGTTTGGAGCAGTGCTGACCTCGGTCACCGAAGGTGTCCGCAGGGCCGCACGGCAAGTGGCACCGGAAATCATCGGTACTGAGAGGACGCTCCGGTACCTCTATCTCTTTGGAACACACTGCTGTTCATTGGCACCGCTCATGGCAATGGAGGCAGTCCTCCTCGTCCTCCAGGTCGGAGGCGTTGAGAGGGCGGTCCCCGGTTCAGAAGGGTTCCCAGGGCCGAGGACATGCATGGCACCGCCGGTCCAGTGACTCGGGGTCTCCCGGGGGGACAGTCATCAGGAGAGCCGACACCCTCACAAGGCGTCACAGCCCGTGGCGCAGTCAGCCCCAGGTTGGCCCCGGGGTCAATGACCACAAGAATGGCCTTATTGGGTCCCATGGGTATCTAGATGGGGCCCCAATCCATTTTGTCAGTCTGTGCCTCTGGCACAGGGGAAGGCCCATAGACACCACCCCTTGGACAAGGAGTCAGACCCCATGGAGGGACCCTCAACGGGTGCCACCCTTCACCAGGAGGGGGCGCACCCACAGGACGTGCCTCGGCAGTCCTCTTCCTCCTCACCGGACGAGGCAGTCTCCCTGGACCCCTCGGCACCACTGGAGGATTTCAAGATGCACCAGGAGCTGCTCATGAGGGTGGCCTCCAACTTGGGGCTGGAGGTGAAGGAGTTAAGAAGCCAAAGATAGCCTCTTTAATGTGCTGGCGTCAGCTGGCCCAGGAAGAGCGGCCCTCCCAGTCCACGAAAGGGTCCTTAAAATTGTAAAGGCCCTGTTGCAAACCCCTTTCTCAGTCGCCCCTATGCCAAAGGTGGCCAAGAAAGTATCATGTCCCGGCCAAAGGGTTTGAGTATTTGTTCACTCACCCCACCCTGGGAACCTTGGTGGTAGACGCGGCTAACCAGAGAGACAGGCAAGGTCAGCCAGGGTCCATTCCCAAGAACAAAGACAATAAAAAGCTGGATTTATTTGGGAGAAAGGTTTATTCCACAGCAAGCCTGCAGTTCAGGATTGCCAACCATCAGGTAGATATAATTTCAACCTGTGGGACTCCCTCAGGCAGTTTGCTGAAGTCCTGTCCCAGGACCAGGCTGCAGACTTTAGCACCATTGTGGAGGAAGGAACCACGGTAGCTAGGGCAGCACTCCAGATGTCCTATGATGCTGCCGACTCAGTGGGCAGGGCCATAGCCTCCACCATCTGTATGAGAAGGTGCTCATGGTTGCAATCCTCAGGCCTGTCCCAGGAGCTGCAGCAGTCTATTCTGGACCTCCCCTTTGATGGGTTGGCCCTATTCTCCGACCAGACTGATGTGAAGTTACACGGTCTGAAGGACTCCAGGGCCACGCTTCGCTCCCTGGGACTGTACACGCCCCAGTTTTCCAGGCGTCAGTCATGGCCCCAGGCGCAGCAGAAGCCAAGGCCTCCGCCCAGGCCTTCTCAACCCTATAGGGATAGGAACAGGGGGTTTAGAAGGAGAAATCAACCCTCCAGCTCGTCCTCAGCTACCCAGCAGGGGTCCCCCAGGAGGTCGGGCAACCAGAGGAGACAATTTTGATGGTGCGCCCGAGGGCGGCGCCCTGACTACTCTCCTGGATCTGCCCCGCCTCTTCCTAAACAGATTAAGGCCTTTCTATCCCGAATGGGTAAAGATCACTTTGGACCGTTGGGTCCTTGGGATAGTCTCAGGGGGCTATGCCCTACAGTTTACATCTACCCCCCCCAACAACCCTCCCCCTCCGTCCCTCTTCAGGGACCCCTCTCATGAGCAACTCCTCTTGCAGGAGGTGGACACCCTCCTCAACATAGGAGCAGTGGAAATGGTTCCTCAAGGCAAAAGGGGGAAGGGGTTCTATTTGAGGTACTTCCTCATCCCCAAGGCGAAGGGGGGTCTGAGACCCATATTAGACCTGCATCGTCTAAACAAGTATGTCAAACGACTCAGGTTTTGCATGGTCTCCTTAGCCTCCATAATCCCTTCCCTGGATCCAGGAGACTGGTATGCCGCCCTCGACCTCAAGGACTCATCCTTTCATGTGTCTATCCTCCCCCAGCCACAGGCGTTTTCTCTATTTCACGGTGGATGGCTCCCACTACCAGTTCACAGCCCTGCCCTTTGGTCTATCTTCGGCTCCAAGGGTGTTCACCAAGTGCATGGTGGTAGTGGCTGCTCACCTGAGCCGAAAGGGTGTACAAATTTTTCCTTACCTGGACAATTGGCTGATCAGGGGCAGGTCCAGGTCCCAAGTGCAGGAGAGCGTGACCCTTGCTTGCTCCACATGCAGCAGGCTGGGACTGCTCATAAACAAACAGAAGTCCACTCTAACCCCAGTGCAATGCATAGAATTCATTAGGGCCATCCTGGACGCTTTCCACGCCAGAGCCTTCCTGCCTCAGCCACATTTTGAGGCGATGGTCTTTATCATCTCCCAGCTGCACCGATGCCCCACGGCAACAGCCAGGCACTGCCTACAGCTGTTAGGCCACATGGCGGCGTGCACATACGTAGTGAGACTAGCTCGCCTGAGGCTCAGACCACTTCAAGCATGGTT
The DNA here is from genome assembly GCF_026122565.2 of Emydura macquarii macquarii. NCBI lineage: Eukaryota > Metazoa > Chordata > Testudines > Chelidae > Emydura > Emydura macquarii. The sequence continues at coordinate 10,822,322 of NW_027132773.1, forward strand.
AGCCTCGGTATATGGGCTGAGCAGACACCCATTGGACTGGGTGGTCACAGTTCCCGTGCCCGTCTTAGCCTCCCTAAACTGGTGGCGGACTCCCAGGGCAGTGATGAAGGGCGTTCCGTTCAGGGAACTGGTCCCGTCAGTCACCCTAATTTCCAACGCGTTGGACATAGGATGGGGAGCCCACATCAGCATCAACCTAGGCACTCAGGGGCTCTGGTCGGGGGAGGAGAGGCTCCTGCACATCAACATCAAGGAGCTGAGGGACATCACCGAAAACTCCTCTGCTCTTGCTTAGTTATGCAAAGGTTGCACAGGCCTGTCAAAGAGGCCTACGGATTTTGGCTGCTCTTAGCAACAAATGATAGTCAATATTACACTATCAGGTGGTCCCTAGCCCTTTTACTGGTCTATCAAAATCTCCCCAAACAACAGGTAATACATGTCTTCCTCAAGACAAGGAGAATAGTCACTCTAGCTTTTGTGCCTGTGGCATAGGATGACTTGACATCCTGATATTATTGAGACTGACCCAATATTTAGGGGCTTTTCTCTTACATTCGTAACTATACCTCCCCACCCCTGAAAAAAGTGTCCCAATTTTTTCACACTTGCTATCTGATCACCATATTGTGGCACCTCCTATGAAGGATCCTTTTGATTGGATCAACCAAGGCTTGAAATGGGTCAGTAATCCACCGTGCAGAAAAGGGAAATGGTTGTAGGAGCAAGAGGCCATCAGGGGCTCTGAGCAAGGAAAAAGAGAAATGTAGGAGAAGGAATCCATAAGGGAATCTCTGCACTGAAGGCTCTTCAGAAGCAAAAATAGGAAGGAAACTCAAGCCTGGAAGCAGGGACCAACAACTCCTGTGTAATTTTTTTTCTGCATGTGTTAGGCTGATCCTTATGGTGCTAGTTAATCCTTTAGTTAGTTTTGAAACTTTCTGTAGTTATTCTCATTAAAAAACTATTGAAGATTGAAGTCCTACTTAGTATTTTAAATGTGTTTTGATTTATCTGGACTACGGAAGAGGGTGCTGGCACCAAAATGGTAGAAAACAAAGCAATATTACAATTTTCTAAACACATACATTCATTAAGAGTGAATTCCAGATGGTTCTGGTTGTTTTAGTTGCAGATAATGGTACAAAGCACTCAGCAATTCAAAGGAGATTGGCTATCTCTTGTGAATAGGAGAATAACAGATTAGTAGATGAAATCTGACCAAAATAAACAATACTATTAGAGAAGGGGGGAAAGTCCATCCTTCTGCCGGCTTCGAATAAAGTTAGAAAATAGTTGATGGTTTAAATAAGAGTAAATCGTGATTTAGCCACCCCATCTCGAATACAGCATTTCGAAACTACACACCACTTGCATATTTAAATAATTATGGCCCAAGCCATCCCCTATGAGGGTTATTGGTTTCGAAGGGATTGGAAATTCAAAACTTGCTCCCTGGCTCCAGCCAGAGCATGGAGGGAGGTGGGGGGAGGAGAGACGGGCTCAGCTTTAGCCCATTAAACTAGCAGATCTATGTGGCTCTTAGGAGGTTTACTGGCAGCCAGAACAATCCAGGCTCACTATCACTGTATGGTTGCCATAATGCAGATGTCTCCATATTTTGCTACCACGCCAACCTCCCCACATAGAGAGGAGAAGCTGATGTAAGTTAGCACTGAGGGGGTTGGTTTAACATACCGTGTATTGTGGATCCCTATGTGTTTGGAGGGTGGGATGGAGAAACTATCCTTTCTAGGCACTACTGAGGATTGTCCATGTCTTCTCCTCCTCCCCCTCCCCGACCTCCCCGTCTTGTCCAGCCCACAGAGTACCTGTAGCAGATCTTCCATGGAATTGTGGGTAATATTGAATAGTTATCATTGGGATCTATAAAACGTCCTAGTCATTACTAGCTGTAAACTGATTTATCCCTTCACAAATCCCTGGTTGGGATGATTTAGTTGGGGTTGGACCTGCTTTGAGCAGGGGAGTTGGACTAGATGACCTCCTGAGGTCCCTTCCAACCCTAATCTTCAATGATTCTTCTATGATTATCCCCATAATGTTACTTTTGTTTGAAATGAACCATTACTAGAAAGGCTAATCAGATGTTTTAATTACTGTAGGAAAACATGGCTATTGTGTGTTTATTTTAAATTATTTTAAAATTCATAGAGATACTAATTCCTCATACTTATATAGCCACTTTTAATCTTTGGATCTCAGGGCATTAAATAACTTCCCCCACGGTCACCTGTCAAGCCAGTGACAGACCCAGGAATTAGAAAGGAAAGAGGATCCCCCACTCTCAACACTAGACAATACTGCAAGTGTGTTTTTTGGTTTTGTTTTTAAACAAAGCACTGGTGTTTTTCTATAAAACTTGATCTATATTTTCTGGGGAAAGCTGGATTGGGTGATCCAGAGGATTCCAAATGGGGGGGTGGGGAGGGAAGGGACTCCTTAACTTTTTTAGCAAAATTTTGCTTTTGGAGCTGTATGGCTGTGAGAGCAGCAGGTTATGGGGCAGATCCTCAGCTGGTATATAGTGTCATATTTCCACTGACTTCAAAGGTGTTACGTCAATATACACCTGCTGAGGATCTAGCCCCATATATAGACATAAGTAACTGGTTAGGTTCTATTACTTTGAACAATGTCCCAATGTAAATACATGTTTTAATAATGAGATTAACAAATTAATTGTCTTAATCATATAAGAAGAAATACATAATTATATGGGCACTTCCTACTTCCCTAATCCAGTTTGGGAGGAGTCATGGCTAAGATGGAATGATTATTTTTCATTGCTCTAATTAACAATGTGGCAGCCATGTTAGTGCAACACTCACTCATGCATGCCTAATACAGGCGTTAACAGTCACTAACGAATGTAACTTTTAGCTATAATTTATATACTGCCCTAGGTTAGCTCATTAGTTCTCGCCCATTGCTATTTATATCCCCAGTAGCTTTATGAAAGGCTCTAAGATTGTTTATAGATACTTGTGAAGCAGAAGTCAGACCAATGTAGTGAAACACAAACATGTAATTCAGAGTGGCCTTGTGGTGGCAGCGGTGTCTCAATTTACAATCGAAATCAACAGCTGTGGCAAAGAGGGAGCTATTACTCCTGGATATTCTCTGCAACTGACAAAGAAGTGGCAGCATTTATCTGAGCAAAAAAAGAGTTCTCTAGTTTTAGTACTAAAACTCACAGCATTTTAGTCAACTTAATTAAATGTCCCAGGTCATATTTCCTTTCTCCCTTAAGATATATTTTAGTTACATTTTTAAGGCAACCAGAAATCTTTGAAGACAGGATACCCTCTAAATAGAAATGCATTGTACCTGTATTACCATTATGATGATGATGATCAAGAAGTAATTTTCACCGTGCATTGTATAAGAGTGAAAATGTTCTGTATGAATTATACCTCTGCCTCGGATTTTAGAATTTTTTTTTTCCTGTGCCTAAGATACCTTAGTAAACGAAGTTTAACTCATTATCATAAAGTTGGAATGAATGATGATGAGCTACCATCTATTTCCCCTGTAAAGGATTAATACATATGGCACACACAAGGTAGGCCTGATTCTGCCTTCAATTACTCTTGTGCCACCTCCTTGATTTCAGTGTCCACTGCATGATCTTTCAGAGGAACAGGAATCTCTGCCTGCAGAAATGAACCTGAAATATTGTGAATTTAGGATTGGGAGCTTTGCCGCCAGAATGCTATATGGCAATATTATGTTGCAGTTCTGACACTAGCTCATGAGAACATCTGCCCCAGAAACCTATCCCTAAAAGGAGGTCTCAGGAGAGAATCAGCCATATGGTGGAGTAGCCAGACCTTTCCTGATATCTGCACTCCAGAGAGAGGCTTCCAGCATGAGCACATCTCGACTATCATCCTGACTTTAATGGAGGTTCCATTCCTTCCTCCTCCTGGCTCCCATTTGATTTGGCTCAAATCCCTACATGCTGCACCACTCCCATAGTGGTATAAAATCTTAACTTAGTTTCATGTGTCATGTTAAAAAAAGGGAGGGCTGGGGAACAATTGCACCTCTGGGGCAATCTGCATGGATTCTACTACTGGTGTCTGATGAGAATGACATCCCCAGGACACTATGCAGGAGCATCATACGAAGTGGGAGCTGGCAATCCTTGTGGTGATGTGAGTTACACGACCATGCTAATTCGCAAGATAAGAGAATGTTTGTGCTGCTATGCTAATGTGGCTGCTGGAGAACACGCCGAGATTTTTCAGTAGAAGTCCTTGGAATAAGAGACGCTTTGTCTTCTGGCTCTTTCCTTCACCTTTGTGTCCTCTTCATTCCAATGCCAAGATGTAACAGGCACAAAACATCCATGCTCCAGGTTCTGGTTACCTAAGGTTCCTCAACCCAGTAGTTTTTAGTCTCTGCGAGTCGGTATCAGGAAATAAACCCAAGAAAACGCAGTACCTCTGCCTGATATATGACTGGCATAGACAAGTCAAAACCAAGTGCTCTTAACTTAAAGCTTTACTTTATTGGTCTCCAGCAATTTCCATTGGAATGCTTTTACTGGAAGTCTCTACTTATTAGTCTTAAGCACGTACAAATACACTAGGTTACTAGAATACCCCCACACTGATATTACCCCCACAAGTATGAGGCATTCTTCGGTGATTCAGTCACAGATTTCCAGGCCGGTCCTTCTGTCTGCGCCTGGAGAGCTCTCAATGTGTCCACAAAGTGATCTGCCTCACCCAGACTCACAATTCCCCTTTTATACCCCAAAAGTTACAGAAACATGTCAATCAAAAGTATTACATAGCTGATCAAATGGAGACAATTGCCAAGCAAAGGCAAAGGTTACAGGGAATGTCAAAACAAAATGTGGTTATGTGGTTTTGAGTAGTTAGTCTGTTAGTAGTTAGTTGAGTAGATATTCTGACTGCCTGCTTTTCACCCCTACACAACACAGAAAAGGGCACAGAGTCAGATTCAAAAGGGAACAGAGTCAGATTCACCCTGCCTCCTCCCTTCCAGCTTTGCCTTAGCTGAATTAGGTCACATGAAAGAAAATCTACTAAATGACTATTCCTAGAAATAAGGAAAATAATTGATAGTTGGCAGTGTCTTAGGTACCTAGTGATTTGATAAAATGCACCCCTTAGTCACCACCAAACACAAGGAGGGATATGTTAATTAGTGGGTGAAGCAGGATCCCTTGGATGCAGATACAGTACTACTGCTGGTCCGTTGGGGTAAGCACTTGAAAACCTCATTTTGTAATAGAACTACACAAGCTTGTTGTATTGCACTAAAATATCTGGATGCAGAATGGTTATTTACCATCCTCTCTTCTCTGCCCCCAGTCACACCAGGAAGTGTGTATCTCAGTCTCCACTGTGATATTTGCCTGTGAGGATAATTGTGTCTCAAGGGCTACCAAAAAAAAAAATGGCTCTCAGATACACTCCAAATGCTAAAGATTCAGAATTCCAGTAGGGCTTTCCTCTGAATTTGTAAAACTGAGACAATAACTCAAGTTCAGATTGTAAAATCAAAGGCCCTTTTACATATAAGAGACTGGCTGGGAAAATGTGGAATGTTATATAGCATGCAGTTGCATACCAGGAACATAAGATCCATGCTGCTTATTCTCTTGGTGGAAAGGCTTGGATATTTGCTTTCAGAAAGATGCTTTTGGTATCATTCAAAAAAAAGTCCAAATAAAAAACCAGACTTCATTTTAAGTGGGTGTAAGTCTAGGTCATGATTTTACTTGTGATTTTCAAAGGAGTAGGTGTCAATGAATAAAGTGTCAGCCATAACTGAGTATAAAACTCCATTCGTTTATTAATTCCTTTCGAATAAACAGTGATATGAAAGGAGTTCTATGGCCACTGGGAGAGAAGACTGCCTGGAGCCATGAACTTGTCCATTAACTCTGCTACTAACAGTGCACTTCCTCGTTTGAAGGCTGGTACTGGGATTGCATTTGCTGGGGTCTGCCATTGCAAAGATATTTAACGAGGCAATTGGTTTTGCTATAGATTACTATTGTCCGCTGTGTCATGTAAGGATTTGTCATATATTATCTGACTAACGACAACATTTTGAATAGATTAATTATTCATCTAAGTAATTAACACCAGAACATATTCTACATTCTATAGCTCTTCTGCAGAGCCAGGATTTTGGGGACATCTGGCCTCTGCACCTCCTCTTCCTCTCCCAGCATCAGTCACATCGGTCATATTATGTCTAGGCTCTGAGCTGTTTTGTAGAGCTAGCAATTTGACTGTGATTATGGGAAAGAGTGGGTAGGTGAGATAATGGACAGAATGGATTATTGGGACAAATCACCACAATGTGGATGGAAGAGGACTTCAAGGACAAATGACCAGATAATGCAGTATATATGTTCCAGAAAGACTTGTACATAATAGGCCAGACTCTGCTCTCACTTATTTTGGTGTAAATCCAGAGTAATTCTGCTAGAGTAAAATGGAGGTAATTTGGTTTTTCAGCAATGCAAGTGAGAGCAGCATCTGGCCCCCTGAATGTACACTTTATTATTTAAAAAAAAGAAGAAGCTTGATGATGACTCATGAGTTTCACTTAAACTGTGTAGGGACAATTGAAAAAGCATATTAATTGTCTACTCCTGGAGTATTCTGTTTATCACTTCGTATATTATGAGTGTGGGTAAAATGTTTGCTTTTTAATGGGACAATTCCTTAGAGGCCCTGCATAACTGAACAGGTAACTGTCATGCTATCTGGAGTGACTCACGACCATTAATGCCTCCCTCATGGTCAGGGTAAACTGTCAAAAACAGGGCAGACATCCCAAACTGGGGTATGTTCTATGATTAGATGCTATCAGCTCAGGAACAAATGTGAGTTCCTGGATCACTATAACAGTTTTACCATGGAGTCACAGACAGTCCCCTTAGTCTCTCCAGTCTATCTTGACACCCAGTCAAACTGGACTTAGTGATGAATGGTCACTTACACCGAAATCATCAAATATTCAGGTTGCCTCCAGACCCTAGAGACCAGTCACTTACCCGTTGATCTGGAGTATCTTAGATCTCACACCAAAGACAATGCCTGAAGTCAATTCTGTAATTAACTAATAAGGTTTATTAAGTAAAAAAAAGACATAAGAGTTATTTACAGGTCCAAGCAAGCATATAACACAAAATGAGTTCCAAGCTAGACCCCAAGAGTGACAGTTTTAATGGTCTGTCATTTCAAGCGGTCTTTCATGGCAACCCCAAGGATAACCCTGGAGATCTCTCGTTTCAGTTTAGAGTCTCTGGCCCAATCAGAGTTCAAACAGCAAAGATAAATCTTCATGCCAACTATTTTTATTTCCTTCTTCCAGCATTTAAACCAATGGACTCAGGCCTTCTGCACATATTTATCCATAAGTGGATGGGACAATTAACAAAGTGTTTGTCTTATAATGGTCCACTTAATTTTTGATAGCCCTCCTGGATGTGGGGTGGGGATGGATGAGTACCGTCACTGGGTTCAGAAGCTCAGATCAAACATTTTCAAAGTTATAAAGAAAAATTTACATATTTCCATGTAGCATGGAATATAGACACTACAAGTGAGATTAATATATGCGGCTAGCTATTTACAAGCATTTCAGAGTCTAAACAGGAAATATATTCTTAGTAAACCAATACCTATTATGAACAAAACTAACGTGTAGGTGAGCTGGTTGGTTCCAGTTATGAGTTTGTCAGTTCTTAGCTAATGCCTACAGCTTTGGCCAGAGCTGGCACTTGGTTTACCAGCAGCACAGTAACATTTTTAACATTTTCCAAAGTGCCTAGGTCCCATTTCAAAAGTTATACAGGCATTTAATCTCATTGAAAGTCAATGGAGCTTAAGTTCCTAAATACCTGTTGCTTTTGAAAGTGGGACTTAGATTCCTAAATCACTCAAGCACCTTTGAAAATTTTGCTCTGAGTTCCATTGAATGTCAGTGGAATTTAGGTCTAAATCACACAGGCATTTAAACATTTTTTACCCCAAATGTACTGGAAATCAGAGGCTTCACTCCCAATGACCGCAGTGGAATTGCTCCAAATTTACACAAGTGTAACTGAAATCAAAATCCAGTCCTATAGCCACACTTATGGCAGTTTTCTTTTTATAATGTCACAATGTTGTAAATTGAATTAACTTTTTAAAATATAATATTTACCAGATCTTTAGTTTTATGTTCCAGATACCTTCTTCACATTTGTGCAAGGACTTCCTTCAAAAGAGCTTCATCCACCCATCATTTAGTAGCTTTTATCTTTCGTTCTTAGTTAAAATATAAATTGGAAAGTGTTTTAACAATCCCAGTCCATATGGAAATATGAAAACAGTGACTGAGAAATAGCCATACCACAAAAGGAAAAGGCTTTTTATTAAAAGAAAAATCATTGCCACGTTTGCAAGTTTCACTAGAAGCTCACTAGAGACTAAATTGCTTTTTACTACTTCTTTTAAAATGTTTATAACAAGCCCAACTGGGAAAATTGTAAAAGCTCCTTCATTTTCTAAAAATTAAAATGAAATTAAATGTAGTATGATTTCAAATGACATGGAAAGCAGCTTCATCTACCCTGACATTCGGGAAAAGGGCTGAGGAAAGATTATTCATCCACAAAGGTAGTTCTGTTGCTGACCTGTGATGTTGCTCTCTTTTTATCTGCATCACTCCTTGTTCTGAAGACTGCCAGTGTTATCTCATCAGAGAGCATTATTTTATCAGCTCATTTATAACGTATGTTAAATCTGAATCAAAGGTGGCTCATATCCCATATTTGTTCATAGTTTAGCACGTGCTGTTGCACAAGCTCGCAGATCAATGGGAATGTTTCAGAGGAAAGAACTGCAGGATTGAGCCCAAGTGAGCAAATCTGATTCCTCTATTTTCTATAAGCCAACAAACATGCTCTCATGAACAGACTTACTAATGCTAGAACCTCTCTCCGAAAGAATGGTTTGCTTCTCATATGCAAATTTTTGTATTACTTGGATCTGCTACACTGCAGAAATTTTCTACGTGAGATTTTTCCAAGGTCTTCAAATAATAAACAATGAGAGTTGCTACTTGTCAGATATGACATTTAGCATGTACTGATGTAATTTATCATTTTGTGTGTGTAGATAGATTCTGGTGGTTATAATGGAAGGATAAATTGCAAAGTTATTTCATACATGGGGTATTTTCAAAGTCCTGCAGTAATGACATTGATATAGTGCTACTACTCTGTTATAATCTTTGTATATTATTTAAGTGTAACAAATACTTCATTCATTGCCTGCCCCAAACTTTGCATTTGGTGACATTCTTGCTGCTGTGTTAATATCGGGTCTATTAAGCTGGACCTCATGGTCCATTACCCTTTCTTTAGGCCTGACCCCAAGAAGTTTATGGGTCTTGAGCACAGTGTGAAAAAGCAAAGGGTTTCACTCTCACCCAAGGAGCTCATTAGGACTTTATAGAAACACAAAAAATACCTCCACAGTACCAACATTTGCACTGAGAGATACTCACCAGACAAACAGCCTGGTGTCAGGAGGTGTTCATTGTTCTCTTTTTCCAGTCCTGCACACCAATTTAGCAAGCTAACTAAAGGGAGTGCTCATTTGTAATCCAGCATTTCATCCTTTGTAGTAGAGATTCATTTACCAGCATCTCTTAACTTTGCTTCCTGAAATTCCAGTTTCAGTTAGGGCAACACTTTAAATTAACTGACATGCTGAGGACAGGACTACATACATTGCCAGTTCTTAACTCAAGATTTGGTGACTGTATTTGTTTGTTCCCAAGGCAAGGAAACAATAATTCACAGCCTATTTTTTAAAACAGACTTTTCTGCAGAGCAATTATAAAGCAAGGGACAGATTCTGGCACTTACTCACCTCAAATGGTACCATACTGCTCCTTGACTTCAATGGGACTACTTGAGGAGCCAGCCACTACTAAAGGGGAGTAAGGATCCCAGAATCTGACCCTTAATATGTTGAGAATATAGAACTGGTCTTTTACCATTAATAAAACAGGTTGTTTTTCTTCTTGGTCCATGTTCCATCTTCTGTCTCTTTAAAATATCAACATCTTCAATACATTGAATGTATACAATTTTTTAGGAGACAACAAAAGTCCCTATAGGTTTTCATTCAGTATAACACGCCTCCATGTCCAAGGTACTGAGTGCTCTCTGCTGAGGATACTCAGCCCCATGCAGCATTGGCCCTCAGCTCATAACAGTGTAGCCAGTGCCCTAAGTATATTGTGAATTGTGCTTTTGCTTTTAAGGCTCTGAAGAGAAAATTCAAAACTCTGTTTTTAATCAATTACAATGGTTTTTTTTTTTTAAATTTTCATTGCCTTATAGAAGCAGCCGCTTGCTCTAACATTGTTTTCAGAATTGCCACTCTCTAGGAAGCACAGTTACAACAAATTTGCAAACCAAAGTGATCTCACTTTTACCAGTCAAGCATTATGTGTTTTGTGTGTGTGTCTGTTGGAAAACAAGAAAATGTAAAGATAATTTTGCCTTTAATATTTCAACACAGAGCCTCCTTTCCTAATAAAATCCTACCTGTTTGGGGTATGGGTTTTTGTCAAACTCATGCAGCAAGGTTTAGATTTAAGAAAATAAAAATGGCCACAGACATTTATGGATCTGCATTTTAACTTCCTACACCCAGTGAGAAGCAAAATTAGGGAAATTTTGTTTTGTGTACAAATCTAATCTAAATGGGGTACTTGTGTCACCTCTTCATCTTGACGTGTATAATATATGGCAATCATTTGTTACTCTGTTTTAATATATCTGCAACATATCAAAAACTGAATTAAACCTACATGGCCTGAGAAAAATAGCTTTGTTAGTCAACTGAAAAGATTCTTTTTACTTCATTAGCATTGCACTGTGAATTCATTTGGCCCAGTGAGTGCAGTAATCATACAAAGTAAAAACACAAACAAGCAAAAAAACTAGAATCAGAATATGCTAGAGGAATGTCAAATCCCTGCAGTTTTACTGAGATGGAGTTGTTTCAACCAGAGAGCAGGGATGTTGTACGCTAACTGACTTATAACTTGACATTTATTTCTAGGTCCATGCTCTGACTGGCTGAGTGGAACCAATTTGTATAATAACTGTATAATTTATCCTCTAACTGTATGATTCACAAACTCCTGTGCACTGTCCAGCTGGGAGCCATTATAAACCAGAGTACTCAGATTTGTATAAACAGCTGTGAGGTTAATATTTAGTAACTATACCATGATTATACAATTCCCTCTCTTCTGATAAACTGCAGCGCTCAGATTTCTTATCCACCTGCCCATACAAACATGGCCACCTCAGTTTCTAAATTTCACCCTGTCATTCCACCTAACTCCAGATGTTAAATGTAATTTTTAAAGGAATCACACTTAGCTGAGGGAAAGTGGGATTCTAAGCCTTCTTCAAAAGACAAATAGGAAATAAGAGAGAAGATACTGAGAAGGTTGCTGTTAGATGGAGTGGCAGAGTAGAGATGAGGCCAAAGGTTGACTTGGCCATGTTTACTTTAGCTTCATGGATGGGTAATTCTGATGGCAACAGCTAAGTAGAGTTTTATAGTAGCTAAGAGGAACACAGGACTGAAAGGACAGTGTACACAGGTCAGCATAATAATAACTTGAGGGTGCCTTCTGTGTTTTGGCAAGAATAGTATCTTGGGCTAACTAAATCCTTGGCCTTTGACTTCCAAATGTATTTAGTCTGAGATGTGGCCATTCCACTGTAAACAGGAAGCAACCTCGATTTATCACTTTTAATAACCTGGGATTTTCTCTTTGTTCATTCAGGTATATCTTCAACAAACATTTTTATAAATTGTACTTCCAGGTGCTGTTCCTCCTAAAGACTGAATACAGAGCGAAGGCCAAGTAGTTAATCTAACCGAGTCCAGTAAAAGTCATTGTTCCTTTAATAGTAGAATTATGCGGCTTGATGGCTTAGATGGTTAGATAAAGCCTAGCCTAAAAAACAATAGCAGGTTGTTGATTGTTTTAATGTTTTGTGTTTGAATTGATTTGCTTTCTTAAACATGAAGGTGTGGTGCACTGGTTTTGGACGCTTTCAGTGTAATGTACTTTGATGAGATAAAATGACTAGTCCATGTTTGTTGTGAGGGCCCTTTTTCCTTTATGTTCTATTGTGGCTTTTACTCGCTGCCCATTAGAAGGAACACTGGACAGCAATCTCTCTGAATTCCTTAGCATAAAAAGGGAGTGCAGCCACTGCTACATCCCTGCAGGGAATGCAGCACACTCTTCCCTGCATGACCAGCCACACCAGCCAGTCAGTGTGTAATGGGGTCATAGACTGACTAACTCTGTAGCTCTTTTGGAGTAGCTATCAGTGCTAGTTTTGCACTTCCTGAACACAAGGACTGTCATTTTGCTTAGCCCCTCTATTTGGGGAAGAGCCCTTTTGCCCTTATCCCTGTGCACATTTGGGCAAGCTGCAAGCTAACCTGAGTCAGCAAGATGAATCACAAAAGGGAGAGGAGCTCACCAACCTGAAACAAGGCAGGATGAATGAAATTCTGACCCTATTAAAGTCAATGGCAAAAACGCCCATTAGCTTCAATGGGGTCAGAATTCCACCTCAGAAATATAAGGGCAGTAAATGGTAAAAATGGAGATGCAAAAAACACGTCAGAAAGTTAATGCAAATTGCCAATAGATATAATATGCAAGAACAATATTGAACGAATAATATGGGGCCCTGACTACCAGGTTTTGAAGGTCCATGCTGTACTGTAGAACTTCACATGTTGTTTCATGCTTAATTTCATGCTAAAATATCATCTCAAACAATGCATCTATTATTGAGTAAAACACACGGATTGTCATTTTCTGTATGTACAGTGCCTAGCACAATGGGGCTCTGACCTGGCTAACTGTAGGTGGTACCAGGATGTAAATGTTAAATAGTAAAAATAATAGGGAAACGAAGACATGTTTAAAAGAAATATGAGCCTGCAAGGGCTGCAAAGGTTAAATGTAGAGAGAACAACTATTGGGCATAGCAGTGGACATTGAATAGAACCAATGTACATAACCAGAAAAATATAGCAAGTGATGAAAGAAAAAATAAGACTGGTCTAAAAGGCATAACGATATAAAACTAATAGGATCCATGCTAGAATGTAATACCTAAAGAGAGAAAATGTAAGGAAAAGATTTTAATAAGGTCAGAAAGAGAGATTACTTCATAAGATGTAAATAGAAAGACAATGACATTGTCTGAAGAGCAAGAGGCTGGTAAGAGAAATTTAAGGTTCACCTTTGAAAGAAGGGTGGATGTTGTAGGGATGATAAATAACTTCTTCACATCAGTGTTTGCCAAGCAGAGATGTAAAAATATGCTACTGTATAGATATGGTGTTGGCAACTGGGGAAGAAAACAAAAAAAGTCTGGAAATGAGTCAAACCAGACTAAGATAAGATTAAAAGTAAACAATAATAAAACACAGCAACTGGAAACAGATGAGGCTGCAGCACTGGATAATCTGCACCTTTTAACTGTCAAAGTGAAGTTACTGTACATCGTGATCTTTAACTCCATACCACATAGCAGCTGGAGAGAAGCTAAAGCCATACCTCTGAGGCAAGCATGAATGTAGCAGCCAGACTAGATACATATAAATCTGGACTAGATACATATAAATCTGGGCAGGCTAAAACCAGAATTTCTGTTCTGTGGGAAATTCTGATATTTTGACATTTCCTTTTATCCCCACATTGGAACAAAAAAGTCAAAATTTCCTGTTTGAATGAAATTTCTGGAAACTTTTGAAAATATTGAAATGATATTATCAAAGCACTCATTTTTATAAGGTTGAATATAAGAGTTGAAATAAAGATAAAACAAAGAACTTTGACCTTATTGAAATGAAACATTCTGATAACTTTTTATTTAAAATTTTGACTAAATAGATATGTTCCTGCAAAACAGTCAATTGCAGGATCAAGGCTTAAATAAACAACACAGATGACAAACAGTAATAGATATGACAATGAATGTTTTCATTGATATTGTTTATTTTTTAAAATTAAGATTGCCCCTCCCCAACTTTCCTCCAGTCAATCCCAGTGCCTGGATTTCTTGCTACACCTGCACTGACCCAACACACCCCTTTTTTTGTCCTATTTGTGTACAATTTGCTGCATGAAGAAAAGGATTTCAGTCATTAATTGGGACCATAACTGAAGAACATTTAAACAAATACAGAGTGGTTAGGGACAATCAATATGGATATATAAAAGGAAAATCATGTTTAATGTAATTAACTGTTTCGTAGAAAAGATGACAAAAACTGACAGATATAAGGTAGGAGATCTAAATTAACTATAAAGAGGCTTTTGATATCACAAAAAAGACTGGTATGTAAGTTTATCAAAGAAGGTATTGATGTTGACATTTTACAGTGGAAAAAATAGTTTCTTAAATGAAATCAGGTGGCAGTAATTAAGTAGATATAACTTGAGTAGGGGGGTGATAAGGATCAACCTTGGGCATATTCTTATTCTCACTAATTTTATTTGCACATTTTATACACACACACACACACACACACACACACACACGCAATAACAGACATTTTTGCTAGTCACACAAAATTTGGAAGGCTGTTTACTTAAGGGAAGGAGAGTGAATTTATTGGTTGAAAAGTGGATCATGAATGTACTAAATATTGGATGAAAATAAGGACAAAATGGATTGTGCGCTTGTCAGATCTTGCGCCCCACCCCCCCCAAAATAAAATCAGAAAATGATTCATAGAGTACTATCAGAGGTAAAATAGCTTGTTTAGTGTTTGCCAATAATTGCGGAAGCAAACAGAACACTAGTTTGTTTGGCTCTTTAGAGGAATGGAATGTAAATGAAAAGAGATCCTGATGGCACAAAGATTTTGTGAGACAACATCTTGAGCATTATATACACTTTTGGCATCATGCTACAGGAAGCATACTGAAGAATGGAAAGGTACAGAGAATAGCTAACATTGTGCACGTCTACAGTGTCTTGCATGAGGATCACATAGCCTTATAAACAGTAATTAATTTTAAAATCACAACAAGCCTGCAAGGCAAGTAGGTATCATCACCACTTTCCCAGATGAGGAAACTGAGACAGAGGGAGGTTAAGTATATTAACCATGATCACACAGAAAATTGGGACAGAGTGGTCAATAAAATGAAGGACTCCTGACACTCACTCCTATATTTTCACCACACCACAATACTATATCATATAGCCTTTACTTCCCCACAGGATAACAAATCTCAGCCTTAAAATATTTAAGGTGCTCAACCTTAACAATCTGACTGAAAGAAAGTTCTGTCTCAAAAGTGTCTTCATGGTTTTAAGAAAAACAAATATGAGTCTGTTTAAAAAAAAAAAAAAAAAAAAGCCACAGAAAAGAGGGGCCCAGCATTGAGGCGATGCATTGATTAACCAACTAACGTCATAGGTTTTTAACAAACAGTTTATTAGTACTTAAATGTCAAAATGGCTAAAATCCAAAGTTAAAAGGGAGAGAAAGGACTTTAGGGAGGACTTTTAGCTGTGGAACTGTGTTCATCGTTTACATTGGTCAGATCGAAAAGCACTAGTGCTCATTCAGGCTGGATGTACATTCATATTACTTATATATAACAAACATACATATATACATATATACTTACTGTATACTTAATATACAAACATTACTTATATATAACTTAAACATCTGATGATTATGACACAATAAAGATGGACAGGGACTATGCTAATGCCCATGAGGGAACTTTTAGTGTGCACCAGTATGGTCTATGCAACCCAGATAGTGCACAACACACTAATGTGCCTAAGAATTTCTCCCCATCTGGTGTGGACTAAGGCACCATGTAGACAAACCCTGAGATTACTTGCCCACAAGTAAAGGGATTAAGAACCTTTAGGCTACTAAGAATTTAGCTCTGGGCACTCAGGAGCAAGTGGGGCCATTTGCCCACTTACTCCTTCCCTGGAATAGGTGGGAAGTGGTAGAAATGGGGTGGAGTTTTGGCTGCTCCCTCTTCCCCCTCACCCCAACTGCTTGCCAAAGTACATGAACCAGCGTGCAGGAAGCAACTAATTTACAGGTGGTATAGGCCAGCAGGGAATTACTACCCTCTGGGAGCAATGATAAAACAGGGATTGTGCTGGGAGCACACATCTGCAATGTGTCTCTGAAAGTATCTGTATACTGCAATCACAGGATGAGATTGCAGCTTGAATAGACATACCTGAGCTACCCTTTAATCTACCTATCTTGGGTCCCAGAACAGTGAAGCTGCAGCAGCAAGTGCTTCAGCACAGGCTTTACAAACCCACCTGGAACCCTGGGTAATTACTCTCGGGCTAGTTCATGCTGAAGCGTGGGCTACTATGGCTTTGCTGCTCCTGTACCCAAACTAGATTAAATGGATTAATTGGATATGTCTACTCAAACCGCAGTTGCACCTCGTGTTTGCAATATAATCACAATGCCTCCCAAGGCTAAGCCTGGAGTGCTACAATTTACACACAATCCTTTGCTTAGATTTGTGCCTAAAGTCACAATCTAGCCCGTGAGGCTTTTAAGGGAAAGATTCTTGGTTGAAAGTCTCTCACATGGTATGAAATATCCTTATTGGGGGAAAAAGAAGTCGGGTATAGGTGTAGCTCTCAAGTTCTGTTGTTTTAAGTCCAGTGTTGTTTCTTCCTAAAACTAAACAAGATAAATGCACACAAAGGGGGAAGAGAGAAATGAATGGCAAAAGACAGGAACATGCAACTTCCATCTCAGAGGCTTTCAATTATTAGAAGACCATAAGCACAGTACATGACCCATTTAGCCACTCTGGAACCCTGGGTTTGCTTCTCTGGCTCAGGAAGGTATTTGGTAGACTGCCCTTGTTTTCCTTTGGCTGGGGTATGGTTTTAAAAAAAAAATTACCACCAAGATTTGGTTGCTTGGGAATTATTCAAGTAAAAGACATGATAGATCTTGATTTTAGTAAGGCTTTTGACCCAGCACCACATGACATTGTCATAAGCAAACTAAGGAACTGTGGTCTAAATGAAATTAGTACAAGGTAGATGCATAACTGGTTGAAAAACTTGTACTCAAAGAGTAGTTATCAATGGTTCACTGTTAGACAGGGAGAACATATCTAGTGGAGTCAGTCTTGGGACCAGTACTAATCAATTTTTTCATTAATGACTTTGATAATGAAGGGGAGCATGCTTATAAAATTTGTGGATGACACCAAATTGGGAGGAGTTGCAAGCACTATGGCGGACAGGATTAGATTATCTTGATAAATTGGAGAATTAGTCTGAAATCAACCAGATGAAATTCAATAATGAAAAGTGCAAAGTTCTATACTTAGGAAGGAAAAATCAAAACACAAATGCAAAATGGGAAGTAACTGGCTTGTAGCACAGCAGAAAAGGCTCGGGGGGTTATTGTGGATTCCAAATTGAATACGAGCCAACAATGTGGTGCAGTTCTGCAGTTGTTCTGGGGTGTCTTAACAGGAGTGACACACACAAGGCACAGAAGGTAGGTCTATTATACTCAACACTGGTGAGACCTCAGCTGGAATATTGTGTCCAGATTTGGGCACCACACTAAGAAAAAGTGCAGAGGAGGGCAATAAAAATGGTAAAAAAGTTAGAAAACCTGACCTGTTAAAAAAAACCAGCATGTTTAGTCTTGAGAAAAGAAGACTGAATGGGGACCTGATAATAGTCTTCAAATATGTGAAAGGCTACTATAAAGAGGACCGTGATCAATTGTTCTCTATGTCCACTAAAGATAGGAGAAGAAGTAATAGACTGTAGCAAGAGAGATGTAGATTAGATATTAGGAAAAACTTTCCAACTATAAGTGTAGTTAAGCTCTGGAATAAGCTACTAAGAGAGAGTGTGGAATCCCTGTCATTGGAGGTATTAAAGAACAGGTTAGACAAACACCTGTCTGGGATGGTTTAGGTTTACTTTGTCATGCCTCAGCATAGGGGACTGGACTAGATGACCTCCTAAGGTCCTTTCCAGCCCTACTCTTTTATTATTTGAAACTTGCCAAATTGACCAAGGCAAAGTGTTGAAGTTAGATTTGTCCTGCTTGTCTAAGTAGGATGATTATTAGACAGAAAGCAAAAAGAGAGGAGAGAGAGAGATGGGAAAATAGCATGAGGGTGAAAATTGACACAATAGGGTTCACATCTTGGAGACTGCGGAGAACAACCTTGGAGGTGGTCATCTGGCCCAGTCAAAACACATTTCAAGATGTGGGAAAACAGTCACAAGTCCCAGTATGGTGTAATGGTAGACAAGATGATGGTGCCAGTGCTGGTCAATGTGTTGAGGATGTTGCTATTCAAAGCTCTCTGCCATTTTCAGCAAGTCACCAAATGGTCCATACAAAATAGATGCCCTAAAGGGTGGCAAACTAGTTGCATTAACATTGTCCAATTAAAGCACATTCTGATAGGCTATATGAGGAGATTTCCTCTCATCTTGACAGAATTCTGCTTTGTTGTTAGAACAATTTTGCAGTCTTGCCAGAAATCTTGAAAATCCCAGATTAACAGCTCTTTTCATCCAGACAAACTCAGTGCGCACTGTTTATTGGAGTTCATTCCATGTTTTCTTTCAATAACAATTGTACATAATAAAGACTAAAACAACATCTTGCCATATTTCACCTATGCTGCACAATTTAATTTTTAACCAAAGTTTGGGTTCAGCACTTTATACAGTCTCCCCCCCCAGCAAAGATTGAAATATTCAACCATATGGAGGATCCCAGTTCAACATTATTAAAACTTGGTTCTCTCCTGTAGTGTAGATTAGACAGAACTATATTTAACCTTGCTCCTGAATCATGTTACATCCTTCATCTCTTAGCAGGGTTTGGGGCCAAAGTTAAAACAAGGTTTGCAAGACCAAACCATGTGTTAACTACATTAGGGGACACCACATTTCAAACACAATGGGTGAAATCCTGCTTCCACTGAAGTCCATGGCAGAACTCCCATTGATTTCAAAGGGGACAGGATTTCATCTAACAAGATTTACAGCGTAGTTGGGATTTAGGACTTCATTATTCTGAAGTGTTATCAGTAAAACTCAACTACTTTTGTCAAAACAAATTAAAGTATCTTTGATTTTTAGAAGTAATTTTTTATTCTCACTGATCCAAAGCCCATTGAAGTCAGTGGAAAAACTCCCATTGGTTCCAGTGGACATCGGATTTAACCCTTGCTTTGCAAATTCCTGTAATTAACTAATCTTATGTCTGTAATTTGCAATGTATCCCATTCATTACAGAATGTAACTGAGGTTATGATGTACTGTATCATACTTCTCTCTATTATTTTGCATTCTTTTATCTGAGTTTCAAAAGAGAATAATTTTGAGTTGGTCCAGTATCGTCCCAGTTAACCTCAGTCTAAATCTAAAATCTGTAGATTTTATTTCTGTGGGAATGCTTGTGCTTAGTACATTTGTTTTACCTTTTTAAAATCCAAATGCTCCTCTGTCTGAAATTGTCTTTCTACCTGGCAGCCAAAGAAATCCTGAGTTCCTGTAAGGATTAAGTCAGGAAGCAGTTTTTAACAACAACAAATTGAAACGTTTACACAAGGAAGTGTTGCTTTTATAAGTGATGGGAAACTTCAAATTTGATTACAAGCAACCTTTGGCTTCCTATCTGTTCAACAATAGGCCATGTTGTTAAGGGCAATTTCCATGCACAGCATGTGGGTCCCATTTTTTCATCCTTAGACATGGTTGTTTACTGTTCAGAACTGTTTATGCATTTTAATCAGGCTTATTCAGCAGCCCTTAATAAATCACTACTAAGTGAATGTACCAAAAAAAAAAAAAAAAAAGAACTATTATGCAGTGTTTGTTGCCCTTATGCACTATTTGCTGCCCTCAGTCTCCAGAGGATATGAAAATTAAAAGCAGAAAGTTAAAGGAGTCAAAAGAATAATTATTAGACATATGATTTTAATGCCTCTTGCTGAAGAATCATTTCCAGCAACTTCTGTTAACTACAGGAGCCTGACTTTACATTCAGTCCAGGCAAGAATGACTTAAAAATTGGAACCTGCCTTCAGCTGATGGCATTGAAAGTATTTTTGATGGGATGAAGCTGACAGGCCAGTTCCTGCCTGGCAGACGTTCACTTGAGACAAGACTGTATTCGTATAGATAAGTACTTAAACATTCAGGTATCTTGGTGTCTGGAGACAACTGAGAAGAATATTATTGGTAAGACATTGGTACACAGAAGTAAATACGTTTTTTTCTGTCATTCATATCAGTAGCAAGCAGAACAATAGCTGCCTTCTACTGTCTGGCAAATAAGCAGTGCAAGAGAAACAGTTTAATCAATGCACCAGGGTTTCTTTGATAGTTACATTTAATTAAATGTAAAGCACTTCCAAAAATATTGCTATTTAAAATGAAATAAGCTATAAAAGAGCAATTAGCTTTGAAGGTTTCCCCTCCGTGTTTAATGCCCAAGTTTTTATTGTGAAAAATATGGGATTTTAAATTTATTTTGAACATGTGCAGAAAATAGCTGAAGCTAACCACATGGGGCATTATGTTACTAAAATAATCGTTTGTGCAAAGGAAAACAAATGAAGTTTGGAAAAAATCTGCAGAAAATGGGAGTTGAATTGCAAAACATCCTTTCAGGATTGTTCACTAGCATCTAATCCTTCTCCCTTTACTCTAATGGTTAGTCCCACTGAAATCAATGGGATGAATTTAGATAAGCAGCATTTGATCCCTATGATCTTTGTTTTCAGAAAAGCTCTCGTCTTCTTAATGGCATTACCTGGTCAGTTTTGTGTTTGTGGAAATAATAGCCTTGTACAGATGGCAGGTGTTATGCAACCTGCTCTACTGTTAGGCCTCAATCCTGATTGGAATTTTGCAATACTTTTTTTTAACTGCTCATGAAACATTTGTACTTGTTTCTCAGTGTCTGTCTCATGTCCTTTGTTTGTTTGCCATGAAAATGAGAAGCTGCTTTGTGAGGGGGGGAAATCTACCAGTATGTAGCAAAACAACTGACAGCAAAACTGAGAGATTTCCTTTTGGAAATTATAAGACCCAGTCTTGCAAAGCCTAACTCACGAGCAGTCCCACTGACTCTAATGGTGTTCAAATACCATGATAAGCATGGTATAAACTTCTAGTTAGCTAAATAAGATATGTTTGGGTCTTTCAGGTGTGCCAGAGCAAAATATTACTATTTCTACTGAACCAAAAAGATGGCCCTGAATTGTGCAGGCACAGTGATCAGTTACTAATGTTATCCTAACTATTGCACCATACTAATTTTGAAAATGTATCCCAGTTTGTCTGCTGGCAGTAACAGGAAAACTTTGCACTGGGCCAAATGAGTGGCTTATTACGAAAAAATTGTGGAAACTTCAGCTTTCACATACAAAATTCACAAAGAGAAAATAGGTCATTCTGTCCACCTCAGCTCCCACTGCCCAGTTTGCTCTGACCTTTGCCAGCAATCATCTGTTATTCTGGTAATAGGCTTCTCTGGAAAAAATGCCAACATGCTAAGTTAGAGACAAGGAGGGTGAGGTACTGTATTTTATCGGACCGACTTCCGTTGGTGAAAGCAAACTTTTGAGCTCCACAGAACTCTCTTCAGGGCCGGAAAAGGTAATCGTAGAACATGCTAAATTGTATGATAGTTTTGTGATACAGAGAAATTCCCACTAGGCGCCCAATCCTGCAGTGCTTTACTCAGGCTAAACTCCCACTGATTTCAGTGGGAATTTTGTCTGAGGAAGGGTTGCATCACTGGGCTTTAAAGACTGGAATGAGATCTAACTCTCAAAGTTTTGTTTCCTTTGGCAATTTGGAAGTCACATAATAAAGAGTTATCTTCCTTCGCCACTCTTCTACATTTTCTTCCTGAGTAATAACACCTGCCACCTCCAAACCCAGAGTCATTTGGGACCTACTCAAAATTTGAACCTGGATCTCTAAAGGTGAAATGCTAATGCAGTAACCCATCTACAGTAGTATTACATTACTAAATTTAACAGAAATTAATTAAGTAGGTCAAATAAAACAAGCTCATGTTCTCCTCCTTTTCCTACAGATGACTTTGATTCTGTGCTATTCTGGGAAACAATTATTTCCAATATTTAAAGGCGTTTTAAAAAATAAATTAATCATAATTGTTTCAAAGAAAGTGTGAAGAGTTTATCTACTCTGAGAAGCGGCCATGTGCATACAAGTCATAAAAGACTTACAGCTGGAAGATAAAGTATGCAACATGCATATGCTTAACATAAGATATAATTTTTCTAATAAGTTTCTTCAGAAAAGTTGAGCACATGTGGAGAATTTGCTTTATAGTAAAAATCAATTGGTTACTTATGGATTTCTACACATCTCCCTCTATACCACTACCTTTATTGACCACAATCTTACTATCCTTACTCTGGCAAATTTTCAAGTTCCTTTAATGGGAATTTTGCCTGATGACATGCAAGTCTTGTGCCCCAGAGCAATTATTTTATCTTTAATTCATATTATTTAAGTGTATCACAGTAGTCGCCCCCAGCCTCGAGTTCCCCCTCTTTAGTATAAGAAAACTAGTACATTATTTAAAACATGAAAATATGCTGAGAAAATGTAAATAGGACTTATCTACCTTGCTCTATTGATCTGGATACTTTGTTCCAAATAGAGAGGGTCCGAGGTATCTGTGAACAGTGCAATAGCACACAGAGCCCTCTTGCCTACTGAGCTTTCAGGGTGGCTAAAGCTCAGGAAATGTTAGCTGCATCAATAAAATAGGTCATCTTAGAAACAGGAAGAAGATGGAATGAGTAAGAGCACCAGAGAAAGGGAGTAAAATGAGCCTTCTGGTGGGAGACGGAGACCAGAGACACTGGTGATTCTAACACTTTCTCTAAACTATTTAAATCTGGGACAGGTTGTTAAAAGTATATTTAATAGTTCATATATGGCTAAAATACAGTAAAAGATGCATTCCTCTAGAGAATTGCCCTCTGCTCACTATAAGAACATGTGCTACATGTACTTCATCCAATTAGTCTAATACCTAAAATACCTTCACTAAAACAACACCCTTTCAACTGCATCACTTTCCTAAGAGTGAAAAGATAAACAGTACTAGCTTCTCAAAATACATGAGACACTGAAAACCTTCAGGAAATGTTTTTTTATAACAACATCAGCAGACTAATGGAAAAAACAACACACCTCTATGTTGGCAGTAATTTATACTAGTATAAATTAGGCTATACTGGAGGCTGTCACATAAACTTTCCTATTTTTGACTCTGCTGACATGAAATGCAGTTACTATTGGGAATGTAACTCATCGTCATAGACACACTATGTGTTTCAAATACTGTCTTCTGAACTCTTTATGTAATAGTGGAAGCAGCAGATCTTGCTACAATAGAGTTAACATTGGAATGTAACTTCCATATACAACCTCCTTTTCAGTTGCTCATATTATTCTCATGTAAAATCCTTTTGGACTGAAATTTTCCATATGTGGTTTCTGCCCAGAGGTGCATCTTTTTTTTAAAGTTTCATGTAGCTGCAGTTCAGGGTGTGTTAAAATCACACAAGAAACTTGTTTCATATGTTTCAGTAAGAAATATTATGCATACATAATATATCACCAGGGAACCAATTTTTTTCAAACTTGGTGTCTTTCTTGCTGTTTACAACATGCTGAGATCTAAGGAACAACCCAAGTTTGAAGAAAATTGGTTCCATCATTTGAAATTAAGAGCACTGAAAGCTTTTCATGGAATAGCAGTAGGAGTTCCTGGTACGTATTTTTGTTCAGTGGAATCTGATACTGTTGGAGGCTCCCACACCCAGTAGAATGTCCTGGCCAGTTGTTCTATTCAGCCAGAAGTGGGTTTGCACCCTGGGGTGATGTGAATACTTCAGCTAAATCTAATCTTTCATGGACTTGACAAACCTGGCAAACTTTATACAGATATCATATCAGAGCTGTAAAACCCAGGTAGGGAATAGGAAGAGAAGGAAGAAGAGGGGCATAAGTCAAGAAGGGCTGCCTGGTTAGAGGTTATATTGCCTACAAGACTGAGTACAGGGCATTGAGAGCCCAGATTTCTTGAATTATATTCACATTTGCCACTGACTGAGCTGAATAACAGTTTGGGCTCATAGACATCCCTTTACAAACATTAATTGGGTAGGCCTGACAACACCTCTACAAAACAAATAAATAATACCACCCTCATTTTACAGTTCGGGAAACTGAGGTTTAGAGACCTGCCCGAGATAATATAGCAAGTCAGTGTTAGAATTCAGGTCTCTTCACTACTAACCAGATGACTAATCCACTACATCACAATGCCTCACTGACAAGCTGCTTAATTTTCCTGTGTCTCAGTTTTCCACACCTGTAAAATGGGAATAATACCACTCTGTTACCTATTCCGTAGGGGTAGCCACTCCATGATTCCTTTGCTTAATGGAAAGCTGAAACTCACTTTGTTCTCATTTACTGACTTAGGGAATGTCTACATAGCAAAAGCCTGAGTTAACTTGAATCCAGCTAGTGCACGTAACAATAGCAGCAGGCTTTGGTGCAGGTAGCACAAGCCTGACACTGACCTGGCATATGTTTTCTACTGGCTTTGAAGCCCATGCTGTGCTCACTTTTCACCTCTGAGCACACATACAGTTGTCAGCTCACTGACCTTATGGTCTGGATTTTCAGCAAGGTCTCAAGCCAGATTTCAGTATTTCAGGCCCAGTTTGAGGCTCACAAAATCAAATCTCTGACATAACCCTGCAAATAGATTCAAAAGTCACTTTCAAAGTTGTTTACAAAATCCTACTAACAGGTTATAAATATATAATAGTGGCAGCTTCCGTTACAGTGAAGGCTCCACATTGATTTACATTCTAATTCCTGTTTTCTAACTCTTACATAACTTTCTGAAATTCTCATCTTTCAGGCCGATATTTTTCAAGGTTGGTATTATACCAATGGTACATTTTTGGGGAAATTTGAGCAAAAACATTCCAGATATTTGTCTATAATAGAATAATATATTATTCCATAAAATAAATAATTGCAACCTATTTTTGAATCACTGTACAGTTGAAATGGCTGATATTTTAAAGTTGGCATTTCATAGGGACATAGCCCTCTGTAAGGATCCATGCACAACCTGATTTCAGAGGAAATTATTTTGATTTGACCAAATCATGAAAATTTAATAATTTCCTACTAATTACAGACATAAAAGACACAATTAACTTAGCTTTGCAGTGAATAACAGCATTGTCAGAATGGCTCCAAACTGTACATGGGAAACCAAAGATTTGGCAAATGAGATCCACCCCTGCGTACGGATAAGCTCCTGAGGAGTTCCTAAGCTCATCTAGAGCTAATCTACTCTACTCTTCTGCTCCTACTGAGCTGCAGGAGCTAAGCCTCAGCTGTTCAGAGTTAGGAGTGTTGAATTGAAGCATGCAGATAAGATACTGCCCAGATGCTAAAGTGTTCAACAGCAGGAGTCTAGTTTCAATCCTGAGGTGTTTATGAGTTATTGAAGCATCCAGGTAAACTGAACAGTTCCTAAGCTCCACAGGAACAGAGCTCTTTTAGATAGAGACTGCAACAGTGAAGCATGAAGGTAAACTCCTGACCAAATGCTAAGTTCCTCAGCTGCAGTTTAGCTTTGATGCTGGTCTGTCAAATACCTAAGCTCCTGCTGCTATGGTTACTCTATTATACTTTAGCTGTAGTATATTGCTTTGCCATATATGTCACTTGAACTTCTGGGGATCCCATGATTCTTTGTGCTGCAGCATGCTGAACCACTCTATGGTCTCATCTACACTTGCAGAGGCAAATAGGGCAGTGTTTCTCAACCTTTTAAGTAGCAAGTACCCCCTAACTTCTGAAAATGTTAATAAGTACCGCAACACTCAATTTTCCATGGGATTTTATATTTACAGACTAATGTAAGCCATATGTTGGAAGAAGGGCTGAGTATATAAGGCTGTGATATGACAGATGTCAGATCTAGTGTGGGTAGGGTTACCACCTTTACACCATGGATGCGCAACTCAAGTATGTACCTGGGCTAGAGGTGATGTTGGCCAAAGCTAGGAGGCTTTGAGCAGCGTGCCAATGCTGGGGAATATAAAGCATCGTGTCAAATTTTATGCCATAGATTTGACAGGAGGAAGGGGTGAGAGAAAGACAGGGAAGGAGGGCGAGAGGGAGAGAGACAGGGAAGGAGGGTAACTGGTGAAATCTGGGGCTGTCATAGTTGTCAATTTCATGTCTCAGCTAGAGAAGTGAAATTGACAAGTTTTCTGGGCACTGGGATTTGAGCCAGGGAAAGGGGCTGCTACCTGGGCAAGTTACAGGTGGCTGCCACCTGGCTGCCAGCCCGGGAGGTGGGTGACTGCCACCCAATCCGAGCTGGGGCTGAGAAGGCTTCCGCGCTGGCTGGGACCCAGGGACGTGGGCAGGTGGCTGCTGCCTGACTTCAAGCCAGGACGCTGGAGGCTGTCCCTCGGCTTGGAGCCAGGGTACGGGTGGCTGTCACCCAGCTGCCAGGCCAGCTCGCGAGACGCAGGAGGCTACCACTGGGCTCCCACTTGGGAGCTGGGACCCGGCTGGAAGCAGGGGGCTGCTGCCTGCCTCCCCCACAAGCTAGCAGCTGCCACCCACCTCCCAGCTGGGAGCTGTGACTGGGTGGGAAGTGGGCTGCTGCTGCCCGGCTTCCCGAGAAGTTGGCAGCTGTCGCCTGCCTCCCTGTCACTCTGTTTTTCCCTGGGTATCCCCTGCCTGTGTCTCGTGTACCCTGCCACAGGTTGAGAAACTATGATATAGGGTACGTATAGCTACATGCTGCAGTGAAAAGTAGTCTGTGTCCACACTGCGGTGTGTCATGTGGCAGTGAAAGACACTGGCAAGAGAGAGGCAGAGGGCAAAGCTCCAACAGGGGACAGCTGCCTGAGCGTTTCCCCTCTGCTTCCTTCCTGCCAGAGGCTTTCACTGCAGCGGAGAAAGGCTCTGGCAGCTGGGAGGCAGTGGGACACTACACTACTAAAACTAGCTGTGTAGACATAGGAGGCATTGCTTAGCTGTGTAGAGAGCTGTTGTGGGTATCTACCTTAACGTTCTGGCATATCTTTACTAAGCAGTGCCTCACCATCTGCAATGTCCTTTATATCCATGCTAGTTTGACATGCAGTGTGTGTACTCTATGTGCCACTATAAGTGTAGACATGGCTTATGATTCCTTCCCAGTGAATTGCGGGGAGAACTTATCTGTCCTTCTGGGCATGTGGACCCAATTTACACATTATGCACCCCTAGGCACAGCATCTTCAGCACACCCCTCCCCCCCCCCCCCGCCTACAGCTGACCTTTGTGTTTTCCATGAGCGAGGAGGGGACAGTGAAGGGGGAGAGAGGGGCTGGTTGAGCCAGCTCTGCCAAGCGGGCAGAGGGACTGGGGCAATTAGCTCAGTCAGCGCTGGGTGGGGGGAATATGTTCACCCCTGGGTTCCGGCTTCTGGCCTGGCCAGGACGTGGGGTCTCAGGGGGAAGAGGAGGAGCAGGGTGGTTGGGGCCCGGGAGAGAAGAGGAGGAACAGGGGGTGGGGCCAGAGTTCTGGTGCTTGTGTGGGGCTCCCAAATTGCCCAGGATCCCTGGCTCCGGGGCCATATTGGCTTCTGCAGTAATCTGCCACTGTTTAAGCATCCCTATAACACCAGCACCCCTAGACATGTGCCTATTTTACCTAATTGGAAATCTGGCCCTGCATGTGGGGGGAATTATGGGAAAGCATTGGATGACTATCAGCACCTAAATGACATGGCCCCATCCTCATCACAAAGCAAGTGGGTTACCAGTCCAAGTGAAAATGAGGCTCTAACCCACATGCACAGCCATGCCTGCTATTCTGTGTTGAAAGCACCATCAAACTCAGATGAGAGGTTTTTGTGTGTGGATGGGAGTGGGGTTAGGGGCAATGCCTGGATAAGAGCCCAGGCTAATTCTGCAGTGTAGACATACATTAAGTATGGCATGCTTTATGCTTTTTTAAAAATAAATTACTCTTGCAGTCTTTGTCTAGCACTCTCAGAGCAATGTACTACAAGACGTTACACATATCTCTGACACTACAGTTAAATGTTATTATATCTTACTTGAGAAATAGTACGTGATCATGTTATAAATAATTGTACCATAATGCATATGCACAAGGCATTTTTGTGAAAGAATCCTCATGGTAAGTTCCAAAAGGTTCTGATACAGTTTGGTGGGAAATATGTATTGCTGCATTGGCTGGTACAGTAGAACCTCAAAGATACGAACACCAGAGTTACGAACTGACCAGTCAACCGAACACCCTGTGAAACTGGAAGTACTGTAAGCAATCGGGGAGCAGTGGAGGTGAGGGAAAGAAAAAAGCAAATACTGTGCAGATGAGAAATAGTTGGGGGTCTGTGCTGTTCCTGTAAGCCAAGGGCACTGTTTCACTCCCTCCCACCCAGAGGGGGAAGCTGTTTTCTCACACACACCCCAGCCCAGGGAAAGAAAGCTGCTGCAGCTGAGCGGCTCATGCTGCAAGAAACCGAAGGTTGCAGCCAAAGCCTGGTCTGGAGCTGGAAGTCAGCTGCGTCCTGGAGGAGTTTTAAAGGGCCATAGCCTGTGCACTGATGTGGCCCAAGCTTTGCCTGTGGCTGCACTCCTGCATCCTGCCAGCATCTCTGGGAGTGTAAGGGGCTCTGGCAGATGGCTGGCACCAACCCCTTGCCATGTGCTGCCTCTGGAGCATGGCAAGCAGTGCACAGAGCAGGGTGAGCCCTGCGGAGAAGTGGCTGAGGGTTGGGGCTTGTAGTGCCAAGGGTGCAGGTCAGGCCCCCCCAGTTCAGCCCAAGGCAAGAAACAGGAATAGGGCAGGGAGCTGCTTGCAAACCAGGCATTGTTGCCAGGTGCCCCCTTTGCAGAGATCTCGCCCAGCCTCAGCTGGAAGACACTGACTGCAGGGTACTTGTACCATAATGTTTTGTTCAGAGTTATGGACATTTTAGAGTTATGAACAACCTCCATTCCTGAGGTATTCGTATCTTTGAGATTCTATGGTATATGTGAGGCTTACTTGCAGGAAAGATGACACATTTCTGCGTGAAAAACAGTGCTATGCTCTATTAGGAATTCTTGATGGTTAACAGAAAATATCAGGGTAATAAAATGTAATGCAAATAATCCATTCAAACTGTGAGATTGTGTATGGCAATCATTAGTGTTTCTAGGCACAAGAAGCATTAGACAGTCCCCATTATCTCATCTCTGTCTTTCCATTGTCTATCTCTTTCATGGATCTATCCCCCCACTTTTGGTGCTACCAAATGACACATTAGTTTGAGAACCTTAGTCTGTCAAAGGGGAGTGTTCTGTGGTGGCAGAAAGCTCCCATCACATGGGACTTCTGCAGGAGTCAATGTGAGTTAGGCCAGTGTCTCTGTGGGCTGGATGTGGCAGTGTAAAGAGCATTTAAATTATTTAAAATTTTGAAATTAAGATTTCTTTGGTGGTGACATGTTATCCACAACCGCTGGAGATTTACACTGGAGAAAACTGCTTAGGTAAGATGCTGAGGCTTGCATTTTGACTGAATGAGATAGATCCAGTCCCTCATTTGCTGGGGATGTCATGTTTTATTGATGAGTATTTTTATTAATGTATTCAGAGACATATTAGGTGTTTTCTAACAGAACCTTCCCAAGTGCTATATTGTGTGTCTTAAAGACTCCCAGTGTATCAGCTATCCAATAACTTCAATGGGAGTCTGAACTGTGGAAGGAAGGGCAGGATAAATGTTTGATTGTGAACAGATTCATGAGATTTAGTTGGAAAGGCAGCTAGCTACCTGTCTTGCTCAACACCAACTACTCTCCTGGGAAGACTTGTATCCCCAGGCTTTTTAAAATGATAAAAATCTGTCTAGTATTATTATTTATATTACAATAGCACCTGGAGCCTCCAGATAAGATCAGGACCCCATTATGCTGGGTTCTGTTCATATACACAGAGACCGTCCCAGCTCAAAGATCTTACAACCTAGAGAGAACAATTATTTCCATTTTACAGATAAGGAGATGAAGGCCTCCAAACCTGCAAGCACAAATGTTTAATTTTCAGCATGTGACCTGTGAAATCCTGGTTCTGTTGAAATCAGTGGCTAAACTCCCACAGACTTCAGTAGGGCTAGGCTCTCACCCAAAGTGATCCAGGAAATATAGGAGGCTTTGGCAGAGCTAGGAATTGAATTAACTTCTTTTGAGTTCCCAAGGATATATATGATTCCACTAGCGGGGTGGTTATTGTTATTTGATGTGGTAGTGCCTAGAGACCCCAGTTAGGACTCAGGGGCCTCAAACACCTATTAAGAGACACTCCTTAGCCTGAGAAGTTTACAGAGAAGGACTATAACAGGAGAGAGATTTTGCTGCTGCTTGAAGCAGAAGAGTTCATATAAACTTGGTGATCCTCTTCATTCCACTTTATTAATCTAGGGAACAGACTTCTTGTTGGCTCTCTTTGTGTATTTTAGCTAAGAAATAATTACAGGATTGTTGCCATGTTTTTTCTTTTATATACTGTCAAACAATGGGAATCAGACAAATCTAGTCCTTGTACTAAAATACTTTCATGATCCTAGAGAGCATCTTCAGATCTCTGAGGATTATTAATAAGGTAGTGTTGATATTATTAGGTTTATAGATACAAATGTTTAAAAAATAAACTAGATGTGGTAAGCAAATATAAATGCCCAGGAGAGACCTAATAGTGATTGCTTAGTTTGTGAGATCATGAGATAGAAGTGATTTTGCCTCATTGTCCTTAGTGATCACCTATTTCTACGCTTGTTATAAAGGCATCTTTCCATAACCCTACAAGCAGCAGTGGGCAAAAGGCCCTCTCAGCTGGAGAGGTGGAAGTCAGGAGTAGTTCCCTTGGAGATACTGTGGATTAAGTGAGGTGAAGATTTGGCCCAGGTTTTAAAATGTCAAGACACTGAGGCTGTGCCTACACTGCAGAGCAATAGAGATCAAACCCTGAGGTGTCCTGGCTTGACTTGGGTTTGAACCCTTCAACCCTGCAGGGTCCTAAGAGCTGAGGTCTGAGCCCAAGGCTCAGAGATTTGTGTGTAGATGGAAGGGGGGTTTGGGCTCCGGCTCCGGCTCAAGCCTGAGTCCTGGTTTACATGGCAGTGTAGACATAGCCTGAGTGTGAGAGGTAATTAAACGGACTGGGTCTTGCTATAAAACAGTGAAATCTCCCTGTCTCCACCTATGTTCTGGTAGAAACAACTTGCCCGTGCGCTAGGGCGGTACCACAGTTGCCTGTAGATGCCCCAGTCTTTGCTCGATCAGGGGTTTGAGCCAGTTTCAGACCCCGCTTGTTGTTGCCTGGGACTTTGAGCCGGCCCCGCCCGGCCCATTTCCCTCAGGCCGGGCTCGCTAGTTCCGCCCCCAGGGGAAAGAAAGCCTGGAGGGCAGCACGAGTTTCCCTCCCTCTGCTCTCCGGGAAGCCCCCGCCGCAGGTGGGCGCGGCCGGCTCTGCCTGGGCTGGGCGCGGCCGGGCTGACCCTCGGCGCTCGTGCCGGCGGGCCCCGCTCCCGCCCAGCGCGAAGGCGCACGGAGGGGCTGGACGGGGCCCCCCTCGCTCCCCCGGGATCGCCCCCCGGGCCGCGCCGCGGAGACGCAGGCTGCGCGGGGACCCACCTTCCCGCCCCAGCTCTGCCCGCCCGCCCCTGCCTCTGCAGAGCCGCCCCCGAGCCCGGCTCCTCCTCAGCCCAGCCCAGCCCAGCGCCGCGCGGCGGCCGGATCGGGCCCCGGGTGCCGCCTCGCGATGCTGCCCAGCGCCCTGGGCTGGGGCGTCGCCGGCTCCTCGGCGCTGCTGGACCTGCCCGCGCCGCCGGGCCCCGGCAACCTGGGCAAAAGTTTCCTGATCGAGAACTTGCTGCGGGCGGGGGCCCCGCCGAGCCTCGCCCGGCCCCTGCCCGGCCCGCTCACGCTGTGCCCGGCCGCGGAACCAGCCAGCCCCGCGGGGGGGTCCGGCCCGGCCCGCTGGGCTTGTCCCCGCTACAACCCCGCCGCCGCCGCCGCCGCGCCCAGCAGCGGGCTGCCAGCGCGGGCTCCGGACAGAGGCGGCATCTTCCCTCCTGCAGCCACAGGTGAGCGCGCTCCCCCCGCCCGGCTCCGGCGGAGCTGCCCCCTGGGAGCTCGCTGGGCAGGCGGGTCCCTCCCCGGCCCTGCGGGTCCCCGGCCGCGAGCGGGCTGGATCCCCTGTCCCTCATTCATCAAGTCCCCGCACCGCTACGGGCATAGCCCAGCCGGGTCCAGGGGCGGAAAGCCTGGCTCTGCTGCAGCCCATGGCAGCGCCCCCCTGGACCGCCCCAGGGTGGCCGGGCTGCCCCCCGGGGTGTTTCGCCATCTCATCGCCTTGCACCGAACACGCTTTGGTGTAATTCTTCGTGCATTGCTCAGTCCAGGCCCCTGACCCGTCTGCCCAGCTGTGCAAGTGCCCGTCTCATTGCTAATGTTGGTGCTCGCTCGTTATTTCCTTGTGCGGCAAACACCTTGAGAGGAGCGTTTGCCGAGTGTGGTTGGTCGGTTCCAAAGTGTTGGCAAACAAAGTTGTACCGCTCAAACAAAGTGCAGGTGCATTTAAAAAGCTGTTTTCTTTGCCCCAACATTTGGAAAATCAATAATTGATTGCAGGAAATATTTCCCCCTCATTCCCTTCGAAATAGCTGAATAAATAGTGTTCCTTACTCAGAATCCCTATTGACTGAGGAAAAGTAAATGTAGGTTCTGCCCCCAAATTCTTTCTATCTAGATTACATAACGGGGTGATATATATTCAAGTACAGTTTATAAGAATTATGCTTTCCCTAGCAAAAAAAAAAAATTACTGTCTTAGAACCACAGTAAGGTTATTTTAATGTTTTTCTTCTATTCATACTTTTAGTATATTCAAACACCTGTGTGGAAGTCAGGATTGATGCTATAAAAATCGAGAACTGAGCCTTGGGCTGCTTCTGCTCCCACTGCAACCAATGGGAGTTTGGATATTGATTTCATTGCAGCACTGTCCACCAAAATGGATTAAAAACAGAGCCGTGTGTCCCAATTAAAAGGTTGAATCTGCTGTTATATGATATAATATACAACTATAAAGGGTTTTAAGTCTTTTTAAGGAAAATTTCCTTCTGTGCAAGAGCACAGTGTTATTTAAATCGATTCTGAATGGCAGGATTATGTGAAAGAAAGTCTGTTGTAGCCTTTCTCTTTGTTCGGGATGGTAGTACAGAATGACCAGTAAACATTGGTCAAATATGACAGATTAATGTCCTCATATAACATCTGATTAAAACAAGGTTACTCTCCTCCATGCCTGTGAATTAATAACCATAGCAAAATGTTTAACTAATAATGCTTGACACTATAATAATGACTTTAAATCTTCCTTAGTCCTTGATCTTTCAATGTTGCTAAGTGATTGCAATCTGAAATGATAGCAGAGGGTTAACATGAACAAACATACATACTGGAATCTTTCTGAGCTTAGGAAATACAAGAAAGGTCACAGATTCCTAGGTAATAAATTTGGGTACTAATGTTCTTGGCCACCCCTGATATCCTGTTGATCTTAATAGGTACAACCATAGATACAAGATTGGGCCTTTTGTAGCAAAAAGAAATTGAATTGAGACATAGTTACAATTTTCTTGAAATTCTGACAAAACACTAGCGGCAAAATTCACCACAAAAACTTTATTACAACTTTGCAGACTATATCTAATGCTATACTCACGTCTACATTAAAATAAAAGCCACTGCTTTATTAGATTATAGAGATACATGAAAGATTTATCACTTAAACTGGTAACGCTACTTGGCAATAATCCGAACTGTACGAAGTTTTGCTGTAGAATGTGGCAACGACAGCTTTTTATTTATTATGCCCAGGTTTAATTGCACTGCAAGTTTGAACCATACAAAGCTTTTCCAGGCAAATTATGCTTCTTTGGAGTGTTACTTTTCATGTACATTTTATGGTAAGAATTTAAAAACATTAGTCTTGAGGATAACCATATCTCGTCTAGTTATGGAAAATGTCCAAATCTGGGTTAGAAATTAATTCATTAAAACTGGATAATGAATTAAATATATATCTATTAATTAAAATGCTTACTACAACATATCTAGTTGTTGTAGAGCAATGTAATATTTTCAGAGGCTTGGAGTATATTTAAAAAACCCAACCCCATATGTATTTAAAATCAAAGTTAAAAAAACAAAACAAAAATATTATTTGGAGTACAACCTTAAATTACCACTGCAAAAGGTATGTTTTAAAACCTAAAATTGTAAACATGGAGCATTTAAAAAAAAAAAATCCAAAATACTTTATTTTATTGTAAATGAAATCCCACGAGTAGCTCCTACTTGTAGTCCCATTGACTTCAATGAGTCTACTCAAAGAAATGAGCGGGATTGGGCCAAGTAAGTGCACGTTTACATTTTCAAATCATCAAAAACTTTTAAAAATTATTTTAACTTATTTTTCTCTAACTTTATACTAACTCAATTTAGAGCCATTGAGGAAATGGGAAAGGATGCACATTTCTTCTGAAAATCATTTTCTCTTGTAAATATTGTTTATATTAAAAAGGAAAATGAAATTATTTATTTAAAAAATGCCAGTAAAGAAGACAGATTCCCTAAAGCCAATCTCATCACTATTTCTAGTTATTGCAAAGTAAGTGGAAGACTGAGTGCTCAGTCTTGCAAATATTTGCATGATTTGTCCTTACTCTGTGTGGCAGGCCAATGGTTCTGGCTACTCATATGGGTAAAGAGTCAGGCTTTCCAAGTGGCAATGGACTTAGTTCTAGTTTCTCTTGAGCCCAAAGCTTCCATTGACTTTAGTAGAAATCTTGGGTTGAACGATCAGTCCCTTATACTTCAAACAAGGAATGCTGGATCCAATCCTGCCTTATTTGCTCAGGCAAAATTCCCAGTAAAGTTTAAAAAAAAAGCCGTAAACTTTCTAGGGACAGATTTTGATCTCAATTACACCAGTGTAAATGCAGGAGCTGTTATCTTCTAGGAGGTGCCCTGAACTTTAATAATTATAAATTAGTTCAGAAACTGGCCCTTACTGCTGGATTCTACAGCTTATATTCAGGCAAGTAATTCCCAATGGAATTACTCACACGATTAAGGGCTATATTTGTGAGTAAGGATGGTAGGATCAGGGCCTTATGTTATTTTTCTTTTTGATGCAACTGTTAGAAGGACAAGAGTTTTGTCATAGGTGGAGTAAGAACTGTAGGACTGGAGCAAAATACAGGTGTTTTAACTAGAAGATTTATACCATATGTTATTCTTATTCACTGAGTCTTCCGTGGTATCTCAGGGATACTTATTTTTTTCCATTAAAAAGCTACATGCTTGGGTAATGTCACAATGTTTATTATACAGATTTTCTTCACGTAGTAAACGTGCATGGAAGCGTTACTATATATTCCAGTAGGATAAATTCTCAGAGGTCAAAATTTTCAAAATGACCACTGATTTTAGGTGCCTTAATTTTTGGATATGCAACGTAAGGCAACTTTAAAGAGCCTGATTTTCAGGAAGTGCTGGGCACTCAGCCTCTGAAAATCAGACCTCTTTAAGTTGTCTCAAGTTGAACACTCAAAACCATTTTGGTGCTGATGAAAATCTTGGCCCAAGTCTTAACTAAAATGAATGATCATGACAAAGCAAATTGAGCTCTTATGATTTTATAAGCATAAATGCTTTATGTACACTCTGAGCTAGTTACTGTAGCAGAATTTCTTAGACTTATCAGTTGTATTTAAAAGAACAAAAATACACTTTTCAATGATGGGGAATTGAAATGTATGCTAAATATTGTATTCAGTCCTGTATTGCTTACGTTCCCATAACTTCCAATGAGGTCAATGGGTGTTTTAGGGGAGCAAGGAATGCACAATCAATCTGGATATTGAAATCTGAATAAACTAAACCTGAACTGAACCTGCTACAGTTCTGAAAATAACAAGTATCCATAAATTCTGTAAAAAATTTGAATAAATGGGCTTGATTTATAAAACCTTTAAACACCCTGTAAGAACCCAAATCCTGGTTTCTGTGCGAACCTTAAAACTCCCATCAATGCCTGCAAAGGATGCAGGATAAGACCCTTTTTCTGTGACATTTGGCCATGGCAACATCTGATTACATTAGAGCTCAGCCATTGCCTGCATCAGCCATTGTGATTCACCATCAGCAGTGTTTTATCATGTGCCTTTTCATTCCTGTCAGGTGTTACAGAGGGCCTACATTTATAGTTCCATATTTTTAGCCCCATGCATACTTGTAATAATAGCTCCAAAATGTCCCCAGTGAAAAGCTGAATGATGAACATTCACACACATATTCACAAAGCATCACACTTTGAGATATGTGGCACAATGAACAATGTCAAGGAGACATCCCTTTGCTGGCTGTAAGGCCACTGAAGGGGTTAAAATCAAGGCTTGCCTTCACTACATTTATTATAAAGTTGTACACTGAGGTATGGAATTTTAAGCTTATTTTAAATGATTTTGAATTAATTATTACCACCATGTGCAAATAGCATAAGATATAAAAGTTAAACCATAAAGGCAAACACAATGGGATCCTCAACTAGTGTAAATTGGTTGTAACTCCATTGAACTCAATGGAGTTATGTCAATTTACACCAGGTGAAGATCTCTTGCACCACAACCAGTAAAGAGAAAATGTTTTAATTGTTTAATCTGACTGCTTAAACACCAATGGCCACTAATTCTGGAATTACAGGCTTAATTAGTCTGTGGAACTCATTGCCACATGTCATGTCATGACTTTGTATTTAGGATTTAAAATAGGATTAGACATTTTATATTAATAAAAACAGTATCTTGAGTTATCATAGTAAATATTAAAAATAAAAGAGGAGTTTTGGAGGCATATAAACCCTCATTTGTCAGGGCATAAGACAGCCACTAACTGCTGGGCATTAGGAGGGAAGGTTGCCTGGAGGTAGGTTATCCCATACCCACCTATTGCTGGGTTTCTTGCACCTTACTCTGAAACATCAGTTACTGGCCGCAGTGGTAACAGGATGCTGGGCTAGGTAGACTGTTAATCTGATCTAATACTGTAGTTTTTATGTTCCTGTGTTACTCAGGGTAGAACTTGTCCTAATCTGTATACTGATCATGGTGATGATGCTCCATTGCTTTGTGCCTCCATTAACACCTGTGTAAAATGCTGCTTTTCTGATCTGGTTGAAATTGACATCCGCTTTGCACTCACAAGTCTAAATGACTGCACAAAGTGCAAGGCAGTGAAGAATCATACCATCTCTTCTCAACACAGGATTACTGCAGTGTGCGTTACATGGGGTTGCTGTACCTTCTAACGGTTGGAAATTACAGTTGGTGTAGAACATCGTGGCGTGCTTATTAGGCAGTGTTTTACCCAGTGCAGCACTTTATAGCTATGCACTATCCGTTACTGGCGGAAGGAGGAGTTTAAGATTCTGGTTCTTCTGACTGAACGAACAGCGCTGCTTTAAATGGGAGGGGGATGATAAGAGCAGGTGTTCCTTGGCTCTGGAATATGCTTCTGCCCCTTGACCACCAGAGCCTGTGTGTGGTTACTTTTAGATTATGCTACAGCACTTGTTTGTTTTCCCAAGCATTTTTTGGTGTGAGAGAATTGTGTTAGGGGCTGTTGGGATGTAGTTTGTTTTAGGGCTGGGAAGGCTTTTAGGAGGCCTGTTAGACAGGTTTTTTTTTATGGCCTGATTTCCACAAAGACTGATGACCATAGCTCATATTGATTTCAATTAACATTGCAGTTGCTCTGCAGTTCTGAAAATCAGTCACCAGAAAACTGTGTACTTCTCAAGTAATCTACACAGTACAAAATGACAGTAAGTCCATTGGAGCCAATTAATTTTCACTAGGGCAAATATGACCAAAATCAGGCCCTGTGCTTTTACATTTTGTAATATGCCAAGAGTAACTGATAGGCACAGCTGAAATGTGTAGTGAAAGGAAATAAATAAAACGTAACAGTGGCCATGCTTGCATTACAAACTTTGCTGGGATGCTGAACACCGGATTTTTGCCTACAGTAAAATATATACACAAGAGAATAGAACAAGTACAAAGTATATAGTAAATCAAACACATAGTAACACAAATCTAGGTACAGAATTTACAGGATTCCATTACCATAGTATCTGAGCACCTCTCAGGCTGTTCTACACTGACGGCAGCAAAGTCGCCGCTGTCAGTTCGATTTATCTGGTTCAACTGAGTGGTCAGTGAAGACCTGCTTAGTTGATCCAGAAGTTGACATACTAAAACCACCTCCTCAAGTGGCGCAGTGCAGTGAAGACGGCGCGCAGAAGAGAAGCACAGAAGTCGGCGGGAATTATGCAGGTTCTTTGCATAACTCCAGTCGACTGCCGCCGAATCGCCTCAGTCTTTAATGCAGTTATTTTCACCACACCCTTGTAAAATAGGGAAGTGCCAGCATCATCATTTCACAGATTGAGAACTGAGGCACAGAGACTAAGTAACTTGCCCAAGGTCACATAGGAATCTTGTGGCAAATTATCATTTCATTCCTTGGTAATTGGTAAATATGTTTTACTGAAATTAAATGATTTTTCAGCTCATACTCCTTTTTATGATTTATTCTATTGAAGGCATTATTAATGATTTCTCCCAAACTGGCTGGCAATCATCCTCATGTGACATGTAACTTTCACTGAAATTAAAAGAAGAAAAGAATAAGCACTTCTAACTATCAGAACTTTCTAGATTTTCACTGAGTAATGTTGAATTCCTGTTTTAAGAGTTAGGGACTCTCACAGTATTGCACCCATGATTCTTTCTGGAGATACAAAGGGTTCTCTGGTGATTAGGTACCATATACAATTAATTTTCATACGGTTTAGGACCTCTTCTTGTTTCCTTTTCGGTTTGTGGACCAGTTCCTAGGCAGGTCTTTAGGTACCCAGCATAATGCAAGAGAGTGGATGCAAAGGTGGCTTTAAGCTACTTTTCCCCTTATGCTGGGGCTGCCAAGATAGCCTAATTATGCTGGTTAGCCACAGCCCCCAGGGCCCATTGCAGCAGAGATCATTAGAGCATAGGGATGATCTGGTCTCGCCCCTTTTCCCCCAGCCATGCCTTCCATCTTGCAGTCTGAGAAAAGGACTGGCATTGGAGCTGGGTCTTTAAGCGGCATTTAAGCACTGCTAGAGAAGCACAAAGCAGCATTAGCAGGGCCAAGGATCTGGATCTGTAGGAGAAGAAACAGGTTTTTAGAGGGGAAATGATGGAATTAGTCATAATTAAATTTAGTGAACTCAGTTATTGTGCAATATAAAATCTATGTTACAATGAGCTGCTTCTGAAACAGGAACCTCAGGGCATATACTTTTGTTTATTAAGAAACAGAAGGATAGAAAAGGGAAAAGATTAATCTGACAATGCAAGTTACTGAAATACCTGTATACAAAATTATGGCTATATCATGCCATGATTTTTTGTGTGTAAAACACTCATTGATTTGAGTGGGGGATCTGTGCGTACATTGATTGCCGAACATGGCCCTCAGGAAATTTTCCTGGGAGAACTCAGCTATACAAGCTAATGATTGCTTTAACTTTTGTGGAGTGGCACTTATGTGGCTGATTATAACCTTGACAGCATTAAGGATGTAATGTTCTTTACAGAATGAAAACAGAATCCAGTATATTAGATACTAGGAGGCTTTTTAAACATCAGACACTTATTTCTTGGGGTAGGAGAGCGGGTTTTAAATAGCATAGGACTTGATCCTGCAGTCCTTACTCCCACAGTTCTCCCATCAACAGGATGCCTATTTCTGTATATTACCAAGCTCTGCTGGTCTATCTAGGTTGATCCACTACATACGGTGTTACCGAATCTCACCATTTTATCATGAGTCTCACGATATTTGGTGTCTTTCTTAAAGCCCCAGTTCCTGGAGTCATGAGATTATGATGAGAACCTCCGTATTCATTTTAACAGGTGTAAGGTTTTAGCTCTTGTGGTTGCAGTGAAAAGCTTGAAAAGGTGAAATTAAAAGGCGTAATAAAAGAGAAGCCAAATAAAAAGAAACCGACATTTATTATTTTTAAAATCTCATCATTTTAAAGCCTATTTTATGGTTTTTGAATGCTTGGGGTTGGCAGTACTGCAACAACCAATGTGGCCTAATCGGCAAGTTTTGACCGGGAGAGGCCCAGAACTAGAATAACAGGTGCATTTCAGTTGCACACGATGAGAATCCTTTACTTTCAATTGTAGCCCAGGGCAGGATTTTAAATGAGTCCTGCAACAGCAAAATGCAAGTTTTCTAATCCACTCTGTATCATGTAACCCCAATTCCACCTGGATTCAGGGAATTCTTTCTAAACAAAGGCGTTTTATGAAGAATACAAGGAAAATCCGTTAGTACATTTATGGCTGAATTCTGTTGTTTTGCCACTTATGGTATCCTTAGTAGTACACAACAAAGGATATTTTTCATGTTGAGTGTGTGTGTGTGTGTGTGGTGTGTGTGTGGGGGGGCAGGAAATTTTCCACTGAGAACTCTAGTGTCACAATAATACAATAGATAAGCAGTAGGGAGTCCTGGCACAGCTGCACATAGGTAGCATGTGGGAGAAGAACAAGGGCAAATGGGTTTGGGTACAAAGCTAGTGGATCCACCACCACTGCATAGATCCCCCAATCTTCTGCTTGGGCTGTGTAAAAGGAATGGAGTTCAGCCAGTTGGTAGAAATAGCCTCCACAGATCATCTTCACAGTGTTCTGTGGCTTTAGCTGGAGGTTTATTGTTCCTTCAGGCATCTCCCCACACTCCGGCACAGCTACTTCAGTGGACATGATTGATCGTTAGTGCGCTAGAAGAAGTAGCTTCGTCAGATAGTGCTTAGACTGTTCACCTAAACCATGCCACAAAACTAATGAGTCTATATGCTCTACTATTATTTTGCAGTCTACATGTGGTGGTAAGATTTGTAGAGTGCCTAATATTGTCACAGAAGTGGTTTTAGTTCCCATATGTGAAATCCATGCCAACTATGCCATTGACCAAAGCCTGCCCACATGGCCTGCTTCCAGTGCACTCATCTTGCCATGTAGAAGGTCCCCAAGATAAAGGATACATGTACCAAAATGTGTATAAACTCCTAAGTGATAAGGAGCTTACAAAAATGAAAGAGCCTCAGATGTTGTCACCTAACCTTAGGTGTGTCTTTGTCACCTTCCTGATTTCAGTGGCTGTAGAGGAAAGATCATCATGCTACTTGCACATTTCAGCCCCTTTTGGGTGACTTATCTTTTTTTAGAAAGTCTAACTGGCTACTTTTTTAAAGCCCCACTGAAAACTAATAACATAAAAATGAAAACTCCCTTATTTTCCAGAGGGGTAGCCGTGTTAGTCTGTATACAGCAAAAACAACGAGAGTTCTGTGGCACTTTAAAGACTAACAAATTTAATTTTTGTAGGCATAAACTTTTGTGAGACTCAGCTCACTTCGTCAGATGCTCTATGCAGGATTTTAAAGATTTTAAAATACTTTTTTATTATTTTTTTAAATGAACTGCAAAATACTTTCAATGAGCATTTGCTCACATTTTTAAATAGATCTGCTTCTTCCGTGTATGCACTGCTTTTGTGTTTGCTGTCTGAACATCAAGTTTTATTGGCATGAATGTTCATGGAAAGCAAAGGCATGTGTGAATATTTACAGAAAAACGTATTTAAATTTGCAATAGTAGATGCATCGGAAGAGCTAGCCAAGTGCATGTGATTGAGACTCCCTCTGGTGGCAGAGCTCAACAACTCTGCAGTCTGCTACTGTCTCACAGATAGGAAGCTCACCTTTAGATCAAGTGGTGAGATCTTGTGCTTTTGGTGCTGAAAGTCCTGGGATTGAT
This sequence comes from Emydura macquarii macquarii, assembly GCF_026122565.2. Classification (NCBI taxonomy): domain Eukaryota; kingdom Metazoa; phylum Chordata; order Testudines; family Chelidae; genus Emydura; species Emydura macquarii. The sequence goes on from NW_027132773.1 coordinate 10,864,560, forward strand.
CTCCACTGATGACCATGGTGTATGCAGCCATGATCACTTATATTGGACACTCATCCAATCTGTGTGCACAGAAACAATACCATGTGACTTATTTGGCCAATCACAACTAATCAACACAGCTGGATTATGCATTATTGGATATTTGCAGAGAACTATTCATGATGATTCTATAGAGTTAAATTTTGTTTTGTTTATTGAAAATGTGTTTGAATTATTCTGAAGAATGAATAAATATGAGGAAATCATAATTTTTAGTAGCTACTCCATGGGCAGAAAAAGAGGCTACATTTGTCAACTAAATTATTCACTTAGGTCTAATACGTCGCAAAAGTATGTTTTCAGATACGTTGTCACGGTCTTTAATCATGCAGAAAGGAGAACCTCAATGCTGCAGTTGAAAGAAATAGGATTCTGCATAGTTGCAACACTCCCAATTGTAGAACTAGGGCCTAGAATACTTCCTAACTTGTTTCAAAATGCTAGAATTTTAGCAAAATGATCCCCCCCTCCCCCCCCGAAGCCCCTTGAAAATAAATCACTTTAGAATTTCATAATGATTTAATTTAAATCCATTTCACCTGAATTGTACTTAGGTACTTGACTATGGAAAGAACTGTGATTTGGGTCCTCTATCTGCATTCTAGTGTGGCAAAATTTTCAGTTTTAGAACTATTTTGTTTTCAGAGTTGGAGAGCATTTTCGAATGTCATTGTCTGAGATAATGTATAAGTATTACCCTTTGCTGAATGCTAGAATTCAGTTTACATGTACAGTATACTTCAACTTAATTGTTTAGTATTTGTAAAATGCTTGGGGCTTATAAAACTGAATATAAATAAGCATTATTAATTACATTTTGTATTTACTGTCTTGTTATAGTATAACAAGAATCTATCATCATTTCAAATACTAAATCCTCTGAGCTTTAGGACCAGATACTGTCACTTTCAGGGAAAAAAACACATAAAATAATTTTTTGAGCTCTTCCATATGTAATCAAGGCAGTGAAATTTATTCCTTATTCTGACTTTTGATTTTCATGGATCTGTGACCAAACCTGCAAACCCTTACATCTAGGGGTATTTAATGCTGAATCCTACATATTGTCCCATTTAATTCCATGGGAATGCTAGGAAGAGTGAGGAGTAGGCACAGGAGTAAGGATTTGCAAGATTGGTCCCAAGGTTAATGTTTAACTCACAAATGGGTCTATACATAAGCAATTTTATAGCTATTGTGCTTAATTCTGACTATCAAATAAAACAGGATTCCTAGGAATCAACTTGGCATTGCAGCTATTTTCAGCCTTATGTAAGGACTAAAAATGTTTGGTTGAAATGGCTTGATCAACAAACATAAATTGATTTACCATTTCATTTATGACAAGGAAATAAAATGTATACAACATTTGCCCCAGTCCTTATAGCCGACATTTATGTTTATGTGATACTTACAGTTACAATCAAGCTGCATAAAATTCAGAAATAGATGAGCCTGACTAATATGTATTGCATCATTTTTTGCGCAGATAATTTCCATTCTGTTATGCTGTTTCACACACACTACTTGAAAAAAGTTTAATAAAATGAAAGCTATTTACTGTATCTGTCATACATAAAAAATGTACTTGTCTGAATTGGGATAAACCATCCATGTTTTTATGGACCCGCGGTCCCCCAGGATGTGCTAAACATCCATATGATGGACCAGAGCCTCAACTGATGTAAATCTGAGTAGCTCCCACACATTGATTTTAATAGAACTACAGTGATGTACACCTCCTGAAAATCTGGCCCAATGTCTCTAAAAATTTGCATGTATATCTTTTATATAGCTAAAAGATGTTAAAGATGCTGTTTAATGACTATTGGCTATACATCTAAGGAAACTCAGGGCCATTGTTTATTCCACAAGGTCTGGAACAAATTAATCTAAAAAAACTGCCTCAAAAGCCACCAGTTTCTGTGGAAGAATGTCATCTGCATCTTATTTCTGGGTGTGTCATCACAAACAACAGAGATGCAGTTTTGAGGCCCGATCAAAAGACCACTGAAGTCAAAGGAAAGATCCCCACTGATTTTATTGGACTTGAGAGAGGGCCCATAGAGATCTGTGTTATTTGCATGATGGCAGAATCCCAGCAGATTGAGTTACTGTCTGCAGCTTTCATGCAAATGAATAGATTATTTCACGTTTTATAAGGCAGGATTGTGTCCTTGGGTTCTGATGCGGCTCCCATTGAAGTCAATGGGAATTTTAAAAGGAGCAGGCCTTTTATGTTTACAAGTCATGTATAGAAGCATAAAGGTTTAGTGAATGGAGAGAACTCTATATGTGGGAGTATGCTACCCACCCCTCTGAACTGATGGTATATTCAATTGTGATATATCCGGATGACTGCCCTTGCAATATTATACTCCATTCTGGGCACCATGTTATCAAGAAGATACTAAGAAACTGGAAGAAATTTAGAAATGAGCAACATATAAAAGATCAGGGGACAGGCGGGAATGACTTATAAAGATAAAAAACCTGACTAGATATAGGGTGGCCAAGGGAGAGGAGGGCATGATAACAGCTCACAGATATTTGAATGATTTAAACACCAAGGAAGTGCGGTACCTGAAGTATAGTGAGGACTAATAAGCTGTGATTAAAAAATAGATAATTGAGGCTGACTGAAAGGGAAAACTCTCTAACAGCAGGATATGTTTGGCTGTAGAATAGTCTCCCAAGGAAAGTAGTGACACCGCCTCACTTGACACTGAAAAGTACAGTGGACAGAACATTAGCAAGTGTACTGACGGGAACAAGCCTGCACTTTCAGGGAGATGGCCAAGATGATCCAATAGGTCTTTTCCATTTCTGTCTTCTGTGATTCTGAATGTAGTGCCAAATCCTGCCCATCTTACTCACCCCAGTAGTTTTGTTGTTGCCGTAGACCCTAAGGTCATTGTGATGCCAATAGGACTATTTGGATGAGTAAAGTGGGCAAGTTTTGATACTATATTTTTGTATAACAGTTTCTGCCATAACAGTTTCTGATAGCAAACCTTTTCTGTTTGAAAAGAAGCTCTTCCAATGTCTAACTTAAATTTCCCCTTCCTCCTTTTTGTAAATGCCTCCAAAGCATATACCAACAGTTTAGACAACTAGCTTGCAATCAGTTCTGTTAGAGTGTATTTATTTATATAGCACCTGGAATTCCAAAGTACTGATGAACAGTTGCAGCTACAAAAGCATTAACGTCCTTGTTGCTGTAGAAGCAAAAGAGAATAAATTTACAATAAGGCTTATTGTGTGTTAAGGTAAATTGAATATAAAAGCCAAAATTTAAAAAACGATTTCTTAAGATTAGGCTTCTAAGACCATATTTAATTACAATGGGAGGTGATCAGCACATTTGAAAATCAAGTGACTTATTAAGGTGACTGAATATGGACTCAAGCCTAATTATGAGTGCTCATGTTTTAAAATCGTGTAAAAAAATTAAAAAATCATATAAATGAGGCAGATCAATGGATCAAAATTAATACATTTGTCTGTCTTTAGTTCTGATTATTGTCTGCTTCTTTATAGAAAAAAATGTTAGAAGTCTTTTTAAAACAAGCAGTTTATTACAAAATATTTTATTCAGAGGTGGCACTGGAGATTTAGACAGATTACAATATAAAGAATAGAGGATTTTTTTAAAAAAATAAGTCAAGCAACCGAAATGGTTTTTACTTTGCAGCTCAAACTTTACAAGTATATTATTTTTTTCTACTATAGCATGTCTGCCTTCAACATGGAGGAAAAAAGAGAAAACCACATTTTAATAGTTCATTGGTGCTGGCAAAATATTAATGTAATCAAGAGTATGCTTAGAAAAAAAATGATCCTTGTGAAAATGTCCTATAGAATTTTCTACAAAATGTGATCTTTTCTAGAGTGCCTTTTTTATTCTATTAAAATTAACACAGAATTCTATAGGCAGGTTTAAAAACCCCTATAGAAATGTCAAATTGTCAGAGCCCACTTCTGCAGCTCTTAGCTGTGTTTAATAGATCCTTCCGGCACAAGTTCTTACAAATAAATGGGACTATTTGTGTAATGAGGTACTATTCAATGGAAAAGAGGCAGAATCAGGCCTTGTAGTTTTGGAATAATTTATATAGACCCTAATGGTTCATCCTTATTACATTTTACAGGTATTTTTCAAAAAGGTTTCTTTATTGAATTTCTTACTCCATGTGAGTAAAAGTAAAAAAAAACTGAGGTGTAAATAAGATGCTCTTATTAAATAAGGTACTGCCTGTCAGTTCTATGGGTTTTTTTTAAAGGTATTCCTTCCCAGGGTATTATACCTAGCAAAGTTGTATGACATAACTTTTAGATGGATGTATACTTAGTTATGAATTTGGGCCGTTGTGTTAGGATGTATAATAACCATAGCACTAAAGCAAATAAATATTGAATCTTCAGGATTGGAGTCTCATGATAAATGTACTCTGATGGTTCAGTATGTCATAACTGAAGCAATAAACGAGTTAAAATTAGCCTTGATAAAGTTACGTAAAGATTACTTTGCTGATCATTCTTTGCTATAAAAATCTCTGTTTAAGAAAAGGGAAGCAGAGTTTGTGAGACAGGACTTCAAATGCTGACTTTCTGAAAATTGTTGTTATGAATATCACTTATAGCTTATTAGATAATCAATTAGATCTATGCTTTATTTGCAGTTCTTTCCAAACATTTTTTTCTCCGAGCCCCACCATTCTACTCGGCATGCTGCGGTGGGTCCTGTCAGCACCCTGTATCCCCCACTGCTTTTCCAAGTAAGTTTTTATGCTTCATCAGTAATGCTTGAGTTATTCTGTAAACCAAAGCAGCAGGATTTAATGTGTTCTGGAAAACTAATTGGTGATGCAATGGCAGCAGCTAATTCCTCAGTAAAATCACAGCAATCCTATTCAGAAGGTTTCCAAAGATTTATCAAACTTAAGTACACTGAGCAATTGTGAGAGACTTCTAATGGCATTGAGACATCCAGACAGCTAACCGAGGAACAGTCCTTGTTTTCAGTTTGCTAGAAAAGATCCTTTAAGAGTCAATAACTCTTTTTAAAATCTGTATCAATACACATTTGGAAACAGGAAAAGAAAAGAACTGAATGATCATAAAATGGACACTGCATATTAATGTCTGCTTGGCATAAATTATGATTCAAGAAACGTTAACTTGCTTTAAAAAAAATCCTAAACCCAGCCATTCCATTCATAGCAGACAAACACTTGTGTATGTTTAATTGTGTTTTAGATTATAACGTTAAAACTGGAAGACTTATGTAGAAGATGATTTGGTCCCAGTATTATACATTTGGATTGAAAGCTTTGCTATGTGTTTCCACTTAATCTGAGTCTAAATATAACCTTGATTTTGAGGTTTGTGCATCGTGTTATAAGATTCTTTATTAAAGACTTTGGATGTTCATAACTAAGGAAGACAAGCAGAGGATACATTTCTTAGTTCCTCAGAATTGAGTAAAAAAACAGACTTGTGTGTCAGTCCAAATGGAAATTGGTGTTTAAGCATTCAGGAGCATATATTTTTATCACAGCTGAATTCAAACCACTGCTGACTATGTGCATGTGTTTTATGAATGTTTCCGAAGGGCAGTTGCTAAGTCGAATGATTCCTGACAAGTGAGGCAGCAAATGCTGGCAGTTTAATGAGCTGCAAGTTTCTGAGCACCTCTTTAGGGAGCTGACACTTTCCCACAGAGCGTTTTACATGGCCCGGGCTACATCACAATGGTTGACAGCACCATGACCAATCACCACTTTCACTTTACTCATCCACACGCGACCTCACCACAATTTTTCACTGTGCAGATGAACTTTAGGAACCATTTCACATTGAAAAGGCCTGGGCAAAGGTCAGTTGCCCTTTTGTATGGTCATAAAGCAATGCTCTATCTGCCAGTCTTTTCTTCTGTCTCACATTCCAAGAGAATTTCTGGACAGCATTTAAAGCACTTGACTGAAAAATAAAGCAGTGAATGAAACTGACTTTTATAGACTCATTCTAGCTCATCTTCCCATATAACCCTGTCTACCTGAAAAGGGATTTAGTGGATGAGCTGAGTGTATACAGGGATTTGCTGAATACATAGGGCCCATTATCAACTGTGGGGATTGTTTATTAACCAGGACTGATACACTACTATTTTGGAAGTGACCTATTAATTGTCCATTTAACTAGAATGTATTGAATTCAAATGAAAAAATGGAAACCATGACTAAAGCTTTTATTCGCTCCTTCAAGGTGGTCTCTTCCATGAAGGCAAATTAAGATTGTTCCACAGATTAAGAAGACATTTATCACCATATATTAGGATACGAAGGAAAGACTTAAAAAAACAAACAAAAAACCCCATGCCAAACATTTGGTACCATATTAGCATTTGTGTCAACACAGTATTAAACCTTTCAGTGGGTGTTCAGCAGGACAGACTGCAGACTTGCTTCACTTAATTCATTTTGACATAACTGTTGTGCTGTGTGTGTGAGCTCATGCCCCCACGTATCAGAAAAATAGACAATGTACACTTGGTGGATTTCTCTTGTATTAGTGTATTCACTCCATCCACAAGATCATAGATTGACTTTTATGTGTACAGTTTTGGTGATTTTATATATATATATATTTTAATATAGAGCAGTTAAAACAAAATTTCTAGATGACCTCCTGCTCCGAATGTTCATCTTCCCAAACTATTAGCTCTAAAATTTGACCAAATGGCTGGTCCCATCTTTCACTAATGCTTATCTGTGGTTCTGCTCACTGTTAGTTTTTGTTAGCCAGGCATTTATACTGCATCCATCACTATGGTAGACACAGTCCCAGAGGTTTCTTCCCAAACTGGGGGGATTCTTCCCTACTGTATAATTCTAATGTAGGTATTAAGCAGCCGCCTACCTGCTTCCTGGTTATGGCAAGTAAGTTCATGAACTCAGTGTTCTAGTGGAAGATGGTTTCTTAGCAGAGTGACTGTCAGTCAATCAGCAAGGAAAGAAAGTTGTAAAGGGGTCACATAATCTGTCACCCTGTCCTTGGCTGATAATTTCATTTTGGAGCTCAGCAAGAGAGGTGAGATGAGGACCAGCCCTGTTGGCTAAAAAAAGTATTTTCTTCCTCTCCTGTGGCAAGTGTGAGGATGAGAGGCAATATCCCTTCCATCTGTTTCATTGGAGGCAGGAAGGACTGGTCAGGAACTATCATCCCAGCTATTCTTTAAAAAGTAAACTGCAGCCCAGCCTCAATCCTTTCCCTCTACTGCAGCCATATATGAGATGACTACAGCATTAAGGCTGTATCTACCTGCTTCTTATGCTTACCTTAGTGTGGGGGGTGGAGACCATCCTTGAACAGAAAGGTTTAATATATGGAAGGCAACAAGTGGATTTACATGAGTTTCTTGCTCCCCAAGAAGCTCTCTGCATCAGAATGAGGTTTTAGAGAGTTTTATAGGTTGTGTTGCCATTTTCCATGAATAACTTGGCTTTCCTCAGAAGTCTCAGACATGGCTTTCTGGGGCATGTGTGCCATAATCAGCATATGAGAGTCTCAACAGAGTCCTATTATGTCTCATTACATACCTAAACATAACAAAAGTATCCAGTAAACTCTGATGTTTGTGTCTGAGTGGTTTAAAATATCAGTTTTAAAGCTGAAATGTAGCTCTACCAAGTTGTAACTTTATATACACTAACACTTTAATTTTCAAACCACTCAGACACACATCACAAAAATATCTAATAAACTGTGATATATACAGTGGGGATATATTAGGACTCTGTTCAAACTAACACGCATCCATCCATCCATCCATCTAATCAAACGCACATACCTCTGTATGTATTATACATAAAAGTTAAAGTTTAGTGGTTAAAAGTTAAAGTAGTGGTTAGTGAAAACTGCAGCTGAATTTGACTAGCACTTTAATGGGGACATGCTTTTTGTGAAAAAATGTGTTGGAAAACAATTTTTTCACTGAAATTTAAAAAAAATTTGTCAGAAGGGTTACATTTTCATGAATTGTTTTGTCAGATAATTTTAGTTTTTTGTTGTTGAAAAATTTCAAAACTTGAAATTATTTTGATCATCTCCACATAGGGTTTTTTTCACTGAAATCAATGGGAGAATGATCAGGCTGTCCAATGGAAGCAAAACAGCTCTAGAAGTAATTTGCTCTGATCACCCATTCTCACCTCCTACTCAATGGTTGTCATTAAGCCTCAAGTACCCGGCTTTTATCCACCTACCCCATAGTTATCTATGCCCATGGATATGCATACGTTACCTCCTATATATGTTTCCTATTTGCTATATCATTTCTGCCAATTGCATCTGAGGAAGTGAGCTGAAGCTCACGAAAGCTTATGCCTGCTGAAATTAAATTTGTTAGTCTTTAAAGTGCTACAGAATTCTTGTTGTTTTTGCTGTATACAGACTAACATGGCTACCCCTCTGGAGCTCTAGATTGGAATTTTGTCCCTTAATTCAATGGGAGAATGATCAGGCCACTGTACTAAGAAGGCAATCATTCTGAAGCTTCTGTGAGAGAGGAGGTTATATTTAAAATCATTAAAGGGGATGGATTGTACCTTTAGGGTCTAAAATGAATGTGATTTCAAAACAAAGCCACTTCTATGGCTTCTGACCCACAGAAAGTCCACACGTGTCTAAGGCTATCTGGATGTGGAAACTGCTTCTTACCCAAAGAGGGCATTTTTCTGTAGGTGGTGGTTATGGAGAATGTTTGTCCTTACCCCAAAACCACATACAACTTTTGGGTTCAACGCATATTTAGTGGGCCTCTGGTACCTCACCCAAACCCTGCTGCCTGGAATCTGGTGCAGTTGGAGGTGCAGTGTCAGGGCATGCCTAACCAGCAGCTGCTCTGTGAATTCCCATGGGAGGTGGGGGAAGAGTGCATGGAAAGTGATATATCTCTAGGCTTTATTATTATCTTTCTGGAGCTGGTGGAGGAACTGTGTGAGTGCCCTTTTCCGTGAATTTCATGAGCAGAAGGTCCCCTCAGAGCACAGATCAAAGGGATGTGACTGGGCCTAGAATAAACTGCCATACCAGGGCTTGCTGAAAGGTGTTAAAGGATTAGAAATGAGACTGAATGGAATAAATTCAAGTACTTCGAAAATCTTTTAATAAACAATCTATGGTTTCCAGAATAATCAAGATGTGGATGGCCAATGATTTTCTAAGGAAAAGTCTACCATGAAAACCTTGTCATTAAATTATATATATAGTATAGCTACTTAGCCCCTTTGAAATAATTTTGTAAACCATTCTTATCATATTATGCATTTTATACTGTGGCAGAATGAGCACCCATGAAAAACTCACTGTAGTTTGCTCACTGATCATATTGCGTAAGAAAAAGTGTAGATGTTTCTCCCTGACCATATTTGGGTTTCACAGTAGAAATAGCTCTATAGTCAACCCCCTATATAGATTCATCTGGTTGAGCTTTTTACCACTCCAAAGAGCAAGATCTTGGCCATCTGTAACACATCTAGATCTCTGCATGACTGAAGTTGATGAGAGCCATATCTCTGCATCTGGTGTAGAATCTGACTTTTATTGAACATGACCAAATCGTGACACATTTGTAACACCAACAACTCGAAAGTGGGACTCCAGTCTGATAGTGGTGTAAAATGTAATGCTTATTGTTCCTCTGATATATGTTATACATAGCATTATACTATCTTCCATTTCCCCTAGGAGAGGAAAGTGTTCTGCCTCTACTGACCCAGGACTCCAACTCCAAAGCCCGGAGAGGTATTTTAAGAAGGGCTGTCTTTTCTGAAGACCAGAGAAGAGCTTTGGAGAAGATGTTTCAGAAACAGAAGTATATCAGCAAAATAGACAGAAAGAAACTCGCCATTAACCTGGGTCTGAAAGAATCACAGGTATGGAGGGCTGGGAGGACACTGCACAGCCCTTAGCACAGTGGGGTTCTGGTCCAGGACTTAGGACTCCTAGGTGCTACTGTAATACAAGTAGTAAATAATAATAATTTACAGCTTTCTGTCTTTGAAACAAATATCTTCAAAATAGCTTTGCTGATGAGAGGTGGGGAATATAAACAGTCCAGGGCCAGTCCTATAGTCCTTACTTACAAAAGTCTCTGTGAAGTCAGTGGTAATTTTACCTGGTAAAGAATGAATAAAAGAGAGTCCACAGTTTATCCTGTAGTGATCTCTGTTCAAAAGTTGGTATCTCCATTTCCAGACCAAGGTGGAGGAAAGTCATCTCTGAACACCAGCACCCCTTACCCCCATTGCCCTAGCTCCTGGCTGCTTTTGGACTCTGCATGCATGAAGCTCTGTAGGGATTTGGGGGCAGGACACTGTCTTCTGCTCTGCTTCTAGGTGTCTGCACAGAAATCGAGGCTCAGAGTTGTTTTACCTTCTCTGTTTTTGCATCCGTTACTGAGCAGCCACTATGGAACTATGCTAATGGTAATTCATCTGCTCATCTGGGCTCATGCTGTCAAGCTGGGAAGGTGCAGTGGAGGAAGAAACCTTCCCTATCGAGCTGATCCTGGCTCCACGCAGAGGGAGACCCATGGGGTTGAGAGAAGCATTAAAACAACAGCATCTTGTGGAATTTTTACTGGAGGTTCCTAGCTCTCCTACTTGGCCACCTTCCATGGGTTTTCCATATGAAAGTATGATCTGGTCCAGAGCAGGACTTCAGGATTTGGCCCAGTGTTTAATATCACTGCAGTGTTACTCTTATCATACGCATATAGTATGATGCTGTCCAGGGGTGCCTGTCAGGTTTGGGACCCCAGTGCATTGTTCTCTGTACAAATACAACTAAAGTGACAATACTTGCTCTGGTAAGCAAAAAGGGGGTGGGGACAGGAGTAGAACACACAAGAAAATAAGCTTTGTGATTGGCACAGTTTTGTTTGTTTCCTGGAGGTAATGGGCAGGGAGAGGGGGAGTGGCAGGAGTGAGTGAGAGAAAGGAAGTAGGAAGAGGAACAGTCCCAACACATCACCTGCCTAGCCAAAGTCAGCAAGCAGGGTTTTGAAGAGATGAGTCTTAAGGATGAATTTGAAGGTGCTAAGGTAGTGGCTGTACACTTTTTGAAGTAGCTTTTTCGATGCATAAGGGGCACAAGAGAGAGTTTCTCCCTCAAGCATCCCTGGGCTAATTGGTGGGCATAAAAGACTGAGAATGGTGGTGGAGCACTGTACATTACTGTAATTTTTAACTTGAAGACTTCAGTCATAAACAATAAAGAACGCACAGACTGAGACCCTTTCCAGTCTACTAGCCGAAGCAGAGTAATAATCACCCTTGGACATGCTGTTTCTTTTCATACTGAAAATGTACAATCACACTGTGCAGTGAGTTTTCTAAAATCCTCACAATGCGTATTCAAGTGCTGTTCATTGCATCCCTCTTTCGTTCTTTTGCCTTCTGGATATTCAGTTTAGAGCAGGGGAATAGGAAATGGACTGAGAGGGAGGTAACTACTAACAGTAAAATTTAAAATAAAAACAATTTAATAAAAATGAGCCACATCATCCCCTCTCTAGGTTTTCCCTATATAAAAGACAGAAGAGTCGGTGAGTGTCAATTTGTAATTTGACGGGCTGTACCCTTTGGGAGGTGGGATTTGCCATCTAAGAACTGGGAAGAGGATTTTGTCCCACAATCCACATGAGAGCCACCTGAATCCTAGGAGATGCCAGGAGCCTGCAGTCATCCAGGCAGTGCCACCATTCTGCCTTCTGGCCCGCAGCCCACTGTCAATAGTCACATGCTATTCCTGCAGCTAGGCCAGCCTCAGCTGCTCTTGGAAGTGTAAGAACCACAGCTTCCTGGGGACAGTAAGAGCATTCATTTACATTGGGAATTCTTGGGGGTTTAAGGAGGTGATGCTGTGGAAAGCTGTCATCTCCTTGGTCACTACCTGCCTTCTTTCCAATCTGCTGAGCCAAATCCTCATCTCATCTACACTGGTGGCAGTAGAGGGGAATGTTTGGTCTGACTGTTGTAAATAATAATGGGCTGAATCCTCAGCTGATGTTAATCGGCATAGCTTTGTTGATTTCATTGGAACTATGTTGAACTTGACTTCAGTGGGCTTTGGATCAAGCCCAGAGAGGAGTATAAAACTGAGGGGATTTCAAGAAAAAAAGGATTAAGGTAAAATTATTTTAAGAAAACAATAACAATCTCCTATTAACTTGGGAACAGGTGAAAATTTGGTTTCAGAACCGAAGGATGAAATGGCGAAACTCCAAAGAAAAAGAAGTGCTTTCAAACAGGTGCCTTCAAGAAGAGGATCTTCAAGAGAACTACCTCTCAAGATCCACTCTGAATTTTACTTCCCCATGTCCTTCTGTATGGGAAGTGTCTCAACAACAGACAAGTCCGAGATGGAGGGAGAATTCTCCAGAACCTTCAGAAAGACTGAATAATAGAAATAGTGCACAGCCACCTCAAAGAGCAGATTCACTTCAGGGCACGTTGTATTTGTACCCTGAACAAGACATTGGAGACAAGGCAGTTACATCAGCAGTATAAAAGAATGATGGAGTTCTGCAAATTGATCAAAGAACACAGACTTCGAATTAGTGGTCTTTTAAAACTAACAGTGTTTGAACTGTAAAGCTAACTAGTTTATACTTCATCAGTTACTAAAATCTAACACCATTAAAATGACAAAAACAGTTAAAGCTGTAAGAAATATTCTTTAACATTCCATCTTCTCTCATGTCTTTTCTGGAATTATACTGAACTTATAAATGAAATAGGAAGGGATGGTAAGTAAAATGAAGTGAAGAGTATGAAACCAACATTTTGTTTTGATTTACATACTGTGCTGTATGTACATGTTCATTAAAACACATTGATACCATATTTTTTCTCTCTTCTTGCAGTCAGACTCATTCATTTCTTTTTGCCTGCAGGGCAATAATGAATAATCCTTTCTCTAAAGCTAAAAAGGGTTTTGTTTTGTTTTTTTTTGGGGGGGGGGGGAGGTGGCAGGGGGTTTGTTTTTGTTGTTTTTGGAAATTGCTTACAGCGTGTGACACACACAATAGATTCATGTTGAAAACATCTAAGTATTTTTAGTGGTATTTCTCCATCTTTCCTCATTTATATCGGTATCCAGTTGTGTGTACAATGCAACAACTCAGATGAGTTATCCTAATGAAAGAATTGAATATTAAAAAAAAATCTGTGTTTACATCACTTTAAATTTGACACAAACTGGGAAATGCAATTTACTGAATCAATTCTTTTCTCCTGGGGATGAAAAATACAATGTCCTTAGCTTTAGTAGCCTTTGTCAGATTGTCAGTAAAGTCTCTTGTATCTTGTTTTGCATTTAAAATTGGTGATAGCGCTAGGGAAAATTAGAGCTGACATGGAATTGGCAGCAGTACTATAATTGTGCAAACTGCCACTCTTGTCCTGTAAAAAGGTACTTGACAGCTAACATGCTGTACCAGACTTATTCCTGACTATTCATTTAAGCTGGTTCCAGTGGGTATGTTCTTAAATACAATACAGTACTTTATGTATATAACTAGCCTGAAACAGTTAGTATTAAAATTGCTTTACTTTAAATGATTTGCTTGCTTCATTCACTAAGTAAATCACTCTATTGGATTTAAGAATCAATTGTTCATTTTCGGAGCTAGAAAGCTTCTCAAAAGAGGAACATGTTTTCTTGTATATTTTTGTGAACGTATTTATCGACGAGAATGGTTAGAGATATTTTACGTCAGACATAATACCTGTTTGGAGAAATTTATGACATGAAAGGGCAGAGCCGTTTGATTCCCTGTAATAGCTTCATAGATTTTTAAGGCCAGAGGCGGGTCATGATGATCATATAGTCTGACCTCCTGCACAACAAGCTATAGAATTTCACCTGGTAATTCCTGTATTGACACCCCCATAACTTGTGGCTGAATCAGAGCACATCTTTTAGGAAGACATTCAAACTTGATTTAAAGATTTTTCCCTAGACAATCATTCTTTACATCACAAATAATATAATAAATATACTATACTATAATTAACAATACATTACCATGAAATATTTTCTACAATTTTAGGTACATGTATGTATATGTAAGATCTTGAGCTTGTATAAACAGAGATTGTATCATATAATACATATGCATAAAGAAGCAGAGTTAACGTTATATATTGATCCTTAACTTCTGCATTTCCTGGCTTTTGAATGCTTAACTGTGCAGTCTTAACATTGCACTAATGTAGTTTTTAATCATGTTTTTTAAAGGAAATATGAAAGCAAAGAAAAATAAGAAATTCTTTGTTTTCTAAATAAACAAGCACTAGTTGGCAAAAAACAACAGGTGCCTGTCATTGATATTAGTTAGCTACACATGGGGAATCTGATTCAGCAAACCATCTCTCATTATGGGTAGTTGAGTCATTTCAGGTGAAATTCTCTCCTGTGCTGAGGTGGCTAGCCCACAGCCTATGCATCATGTAAATCCTGCATTAACCCTATTTGGATGGATGGCTTATGCATAGGGGGTGAATTTTGCCCTCCAGTTTTCCCATTGAAGTCACAGGGACTACTCACAAAGAACTATTTGAAAGGATTGGGTCCACGTAGATTTAACAGGCACTAGTTGGCTAAAGGTCAACTCAGAGTTTGTGTTTCCGGCTAATTATTCATCTCTATACACGTACATCCAGGGCTGTCAACTTCATGGGGTTTGTTCCATAACTTGCAGGTCTTCAGAGCCTTCTATCAGGGATATATCCATAGAATCTGATTGGCTGCCTGCCTCTTTGGGAAGACCTAGGCTATGTATTGAGGAACTGACCACATGGAGTAGGCAGAGTTCCCACCCACTCCCTTCCCTTAAAGAACCAGAAGTGCTCAGCCCACAAGCTGGCTAAAACTCCTCCTCTCATATGTACTGTGCTGGGAGCCAGAGACTCCAATCTGCCCCTGGGCTTGGTGAGAAGGGAGGAAGAGACTGAGTTGCAATGCCTAGATACCTTGTACCCCATGTTGAGAGGCAACACCTAACTCTTAGTACCCAGCTGCCTAGTGGAATTCACAGCCTTGAGTTAGGTGTCCAGGTTCCCCATTTAATGCATAGGGAAAGTTAGATGTCTAAGAAAGGAGTCTCAGAAGCCAACAAGCTGAGTGGGGAGCCACCTAAGCCAGCTAGCAGTGAAATGCAGAGGAAAGGGATGGGATTTATGGCCAAATCCTCAAGGGAATTCAGGGACCTAACTCCCATTGACTTGAGTTTTAGGTGCCTTATTCATGGTCCTATGGGAGACCCCTATCTCTGCCAAGGATTCTCAGCCATGAACCTTCTCCATCTGCCCCGCAAGTACCCTAGCCACTGGGTTATTCTGATATTTGTGCCTGTCTCTCTTGCGCAGGGCCTGAGCCCGTAAGAGTACGTCCACACATCAAAAAATCCCAACCCTGTGGCAGAGAGTCTCAGAGCCCGGTCAACTGGTGTGGGCTTGTGGGGCTTGAACATTGGGGCTAAAAATAACAGTGTAGCTGTTCCCACTCGGGCTGGAACCTGGGCCCAGAAACCCAACCTCCTTGCTGGGTTTCAGCGCCCAGGCAGCAGCCCAAGTGGAAACGTCTACACTGCTATTTTTGGGACTGTTGTACAGACCCAAATCAATTGACCTAGGCTCTGAGACTCATTGCTGCAGGGTATTTTTTTTTTTTTTTGCAGTATAGTCATCCCCTCAGAGCACACTTAAAGGATCGAGGTCCCACTGATGAGATAGGCAGGGGCCTAATGGGGCTGCTGGGCCTCTGTCTTGTGCCAGGGCTCTGAGCAGCTTTTTAGCTGTGGGGTTGGTGTCAGGACTTAGGTGACTCGGGGCATACCCAGCAGAGGAAGCATAGGCACCTACGGGGTTAGGCAGCAGCCTAAAGAGACAGTGAGGCACCTAAATACCTTTGTGGATCTGAGCATAACATACTCTACGTGTGAAACAAGACTTCTAAAAAGCAAAGGGAAAAGTTTCAGCGTGGTTTTGAATGTTCTTTACAGTGTCGGTCTGGCTGTCTTCAATCCCCCAGAAATACCGTGTGGCCCATAACACCAAAGGGGAGTTAAACTTGTAACCCATACAAACACGCTTGATCCCTCTTATTTTATGTTGTTTAAAGGGAAAATTTCACTTCAACCTGCAATTCAGCAAATAAGAAGCATGACTCACCATGAATGTAGTAAATATCACAAGACACTTTGCCATTCTCTCCTGAAATGACACACGTCAACGATGGATCAAATAGTATACATGCATTTTCTTCAAATAATTTCTGAACATCAGTTATGAGAGAACAGAGGAGAACAGAACTAAGTGATACAGATTTCCTGCTGCATCTCTACCTGTCCCCACCCAATTCGTTCTCCGCCTTGTGTTCAGCCTTGCCAATCCTAGTTCAGGAGCTCCCCAGGGTCTCTCCATCACCCCCTGCTCGTAGACATTCTGTGCACACCTAAGCCTCCATGCTCAGAACCCCTCTGCTTCCTACCAAACCGATTCACAACTCAAAACCATTTGCTCAGCTCTGTAACCTCCCCTATCATCACTCCCAGACTCAGAATACCTCTGCCACACCAACAACCCACCAGGTCACAAAATCCACCCCCAGCCCAGAACCCTGCCCTTCCCTAACTGATACTCACCACCATCACCCACCTCAAAACCCCTTGACCAGCCCAGAATCACCACCTTGCCTTCTTCTAATTCACTGGTTCTCAAACTGGGAGTCATGACTCCTCAGGGGGTCACAACATGGTTATGTGGGGGCTGCAATCTGTGACTCCAGCCAAGTGTTGGGCTGTGAGCTCAGAGCGCTGCCACCTGCGGAGCTGGGAGCTCTGATCCTGGCCAGGGACGGGGCTGTGAGCCTCCCTGCTTTCTCCAGTGGAGGAACATGGGGTAGGTGAGCAGTGATGCACATCTACTGCTCACTCCCTTCCCTCAACGTTCCTCCCTGCTTGTAGAGATATGCTTGTAGAAGATTGTGATTTAGAGATGCTCCCTAGAATGGGCCAGGTAAATTGGGAGATGCGCTTTACATCCGATCTAACATGGCTGCTCCCAGCTGCACACCTGGGAGTCACTCACGCCTGTGTTACTAAAGTTCTATTCCTTATTCAATGGTTTATTCTTTAATGAACCCTCAAGATCATTACATGGTGTCAGCAGTGGTGAATGAGTTTGGCAACTACAAGGATTTGGAGGAAAACTCCTCCGTTTGCAACTGAAAGCACAGACAAACACAAGGGATACCTGAAAGCACAGATAAACTAAGAACAGTGCCTTGCAAACAAAGGACAGAGCCTTGCAGCCTTCAGCAAGTACGTGAATGCACAACTCTAAGAAGGGATGTTTCATAACCTCCTTTCAGTCTGCAAATGTCAGGCAATGTTTCAGAGAACTGGATAAAGTTTAAGCCAGTGGTTCCCAACCTTTTTGGCTCGAGGGCCACAGATATCATTTTTACAACCCTGAAGGGCCACCAGTCTCCACCAGCAGCCCCCTCCCCCCCACTGCAGCCAGACAGAAGGAGTTCAGCAAGGAGACTGTCTCCTCGCTGATCTCCCATCTCCCAGGCTGCAGCACGGAACCCTCACGCATCATGTAGCCCTGTGCACTCCACCTGGGTCCCTAGGCAGTGGCTCCCTTCTGCAGCAAGGGGGATGGAAGATCAGTGCTCCCCTCCCTCTGGCTCCAGCAGGGACCCCAGCACCTAGGGACCCAGGTGAAACACTTTGCTGATCTCCCATCCGCTTGGCTGCAGCAAGGAGCCTGTACCAGCCTTTTAGCACTGCGGATATGTGCTCTGCCTGGGTCCTTAGGCAGAGGCTCCCTTCTGCAGCCAGCAGGAGGGGAGCTCCGGGCCACTT
The DNA here is from genome assembly GCF_026122565.2 of Emydura macquarii macquarii. Taxonomy (NCBI): domain Eukaryota; kingdom Metazoa; phylum Chordata; order Testudines; family Chelidae; genus Emydura; species Emydura macquarii. The sequence continues at coordinate 10,882,540 of NW_027132773.1, forward strand.
TGAAAGCCTCCGCAGGCCACTTTTGGCCCCCAGGCCACAGATTGGGAACCACTGGTTTAAGCCGTGATTTCTGTTGTAGTTGTCTGCCACTGGGGCACAGAACAAAGATGAAAATCTAAAATCATCTATAGTTTTACATGTTGCTGGGGAGGAGGCACTGGAAGTTTATAATAACTTTGAGGAAGGTGAAAGCATGGATTTAAATATAATACTGACTAAATTTGAGGAATATTACATGCCAAAAAGGAATCTGACTTTTGAGAGGCATAGATTTTTTACATGCACGCAAAGACCAGATGACACCATAGAGCAATATGTCTCAGAATTAAGGAAACTCAGTAAAACCTGTAACTTTGGTTGCTTGATAGAGACTCTAATCACAGACAGACTCATTTGTGGCATTATAGACAATGTGTTAAGAGAGAGACTGCTCCGGAAGGGGGAATTAAATTTAAACAAAGCTCTCCAAGTATGCAGTGCCGCCAAAACAGTAAAAACACAAGTAAAACAGCTGAATTCACCTGCAGGAGTCATCCAGGCACTAAGGAAAGCAACATATAGCCAGAGTGGCTCAAATCACAATGTGGAACCAACCCCTGCTAAAGGGAAGACTGAGTCTCGACGGTCACGTGGTAAGTGTGGATCACGGCATGGCCCCAAACAGTGTCTTGCCTATGGGAAACTCTGTCATAACTGTGGGAAACGTGATCATTTTGCAAACTGCTGCAGATCCCAAAGACAGAAAAGTCAAGTCCATTTAGTTACTAACAATGTGACTGAGGTGTTTTTTGTCGATATACAGGGATCAAGCAAGCCTGATGAGAGGGACTGGATACTGCCTCTGACAGTGAAGGAACAATCATTCCACTGAAACTGGATACCAGAGCACAGGTTAATATTCTATCTGCACAAGATTATGAGCGAGTGAAAATAAGACCTAAACTGGGACCAACAAACATAAAAGTAATTGGGTATTCTGGAACACATATACCAGTGCAGGGATGATGCTTCGCTAGCGTTAACCATAAAATGCATAACATGCAGGCTCCTTTTCATTGTAGTGCTATGGGAAGTGACACCAATTTTGGGCCTGGCTGCATGTGAGAAACTCAATCTGGTGGAAAGGGGGCTTTCACTGTAAGATTATACTGCACCTGGCTCAGAGGCACTCTTTCAAGAAAATCAAGACCTGTTCCAGGGATTGGGTTGCTTGCAGGGTGACCATAAAATCTAGATAAACAAGCAGGTCCCTCCAGTTATTCATCCATGTAGAAAGGTGCCATTTGCACTTGTGGTAAACTCAAGGCTGAGCTTGCAAGGATGGAAGCAATGCATGTAATACAGAAAGTAGAGGAGCCAACGGAATGGGTGAGCTCCCTAGTCATTGTGGAAAAAAACACTGGCCAGCTACGCGTATGCTTAGATCCCAGAGACCTCAACAAGGCTATACAAAGAGAACATTTCAAGCTACCAACCAGAGAAGAGATTATGGCTCAGTTTGCTAATGCTCAATATTTCAGTAAATTGGATGTATCCTCAGGGTTTTGGCAGCTAAAATTCATGGAGGAGAGTCCAAAATTATGCACATTTAATACTCCATTTGGAAGATACAGTTTTTATGCCTACCCTTCAGTATAGCTTCAGCACTAGAGGTGATCCATAAAACCATACACATAATCTATGAATATATTAGTGGTGCGAACACCTCCATGGATGACATCATCATCTGGGGCTCAACAAAAGAGGAACATGATCATCGACTACGGCAAGTCCTGGATGCAACTAGAGTTGCAAACCTCAAACTAAATAGGGAGAAATGTGTCTTAGGAGTTAGAGAACTGACTTTTGTAGGGACATTATTTCCCATGAAGGTGTAAAACTTGATAAGAGGAAGATTTCAGCCATTGAAATGATGCCATGTCCCCAGTCCAAGAAAGATATCCAACGGTTCCTGGGAATGGTTAATTATCTTGGAAAATTCATACCCAATCTTTCTGCCAAAGCAGCAGCATTGAGACAACTCCTAAAAGACAAAAAGAAATGGTGTCGGGGTGCTGAACAGGAGAAATCCTGGGAAGGTTTAAAACAACACTGATACAAGAACCAGTATTGAAGTTCTATGCACCAGGAAAGCCTATTAAAATGTAAGTGGATGCATCACAGTCTGGGCTGGCTGCAGTGATTTTACAGAAGCATGAGGATTGCTGACAACCAGTGGCATATGCATCCAAATCACTGATTGACACAGAAACTCGAAATGCACAGCTTGAGAAGGAGCTTTTAGGAATCTTGTTTGCCGCAGCCTGTGAGAGATTCAATCAGTATATTCATGGACAGACAGTGGAAGTTGAAATAGACCACAAGCCCCTGATTGCATTATTGAGCAAACTGCTAAATGACTGTACCTTAAGGATGCAAAGAATGATGATAAAGTTGCAGAAGTATAATTTGCTGGTGACCTACACGCCTGGTAAATTTATGTTCACAGCAGATGCACTTTCCAGAGCAGTGGCATCCCCAGCACCCCGAGAAGACACTGGAGACCAAGGTGCAAGCCTACGTCAATATGATTGTGAGATTGAGTCCCATAGATAAGAGGAGACAGCAACAAATAAGAGAGGAGACGGAGAAAGATGAATCATTGGGAATTCTTAAAGAAGTGATAATTAAAGGGTGGCCTGAAGTAATAAGCAATTGCTGTCTAACTATAAGAGACTATTGGAACTGCAGACATGAACTGACCATGATAAATGGGGTGATTTTCAAAGGTGGTAAGGTCATAATTCTGCTGAGCCTCTGAAAAGAAATGCTATAGAAGATCCACAAGGGTCATTTAGAAATTGAGAAGTGTAAAGAATGAGCACGAGAGGTGCTATCTTGCCTGCGGATCAATCATGATATCACTAATGTGGTAAGAAACTGCTTTTCGTGCTTGAAATACAAGACATACCAACAGGCAGAGTCACTGAGACCCCATCCAGTTCCACAAAAACCTTATGAGAAGGTAGGCACTGATTTATTTACCTGGCAATCAAAGGATTATTTAATCGTCACTGATTATTACTCTCTGAGTCCAGAAATTTGCACACTGCACGGTAATAATAGTAAGTCAGTAATCACTGGCACAAAAGGAATTTTTTCCAGACATGGAATTCCAGATGAAGTCTTCGCAATAACGGGTCATAATTTTCCAGCACGGAGTTTAGGTAATTTGCCTCAGATTGGGATTTTGATCACGAAATCTCTTGTCCAGATTACCCCCAATCACATGGACTGATGAAAAGGTCTATACAGACAGTAAAGAACTTGATGAAAAAGACTTTTGAGAGTGGGGGCGATATATATAAAGCATTGCTGGTCTACCAAAGTACACCTCTGGAAAATGGCTTTTCTCCAACTCAGCTGTTAATGGGAAGAAGGATCAGATCTAATTTACTTATTACTGATAATTTGCTACAATCTCAGAACAATGCCACTGTTCAGAAGATGAAAGAAAATCAGAAGTGGAAGCAGAAATATTTTGACAGAAGGGCCTGTGATCTCCCACCTCTTAACCAGGTGATAGACTGTGTCTGAGGAATTACACCTCTAATATTTGGGGCCAAAAGGGTACTATTAAAGAACAGCTGCATCCACAATCTTATGTGGCCCCAACAGACCAAGGGGACACATTTTGACGGAATCAAGGGGACCTACGAGTTATCCCAGAGAGTTCCAACCTCGTGAAAGTTGAGGTTGATTCCAGCATATCTCCTCTGACTGATCTAATATCATCAACATGTGGTGAAGAAACTGTCAGGGAAAGAAAGAACAACTGAGACTCGAATGAAGGGCTGGTACTGAGAAGATCTGACTGGGTGATCAAACACCTGGAAAGACTCATGGAGACTTGCTAGGATAGGTGAGGAAAGTGGGTGGTAAAGACTCACTTGAGAGTGATGTGCTAGTAACCTCTCCTCTCTAGGTAGTTGGCATGTTGAGTTTATGGAATTGTATAATGCATGTGTTATTAGATAGTTTTTTATTTGTATCTAAGGGTTAACTTGTTTTCCGTAGGTGGGACGATGTAGAGATATGCTTGTAGCATATTATGATTTAGAGACAGTCCCTTGCATGGGACAGTGTTGTGTGAATTGGGAGATGTGCCCTACATCAGATCTAAGATGGCTGCTCCCAGCTAGACACCTGGGAGTCACTCCCCTCTGTGTTATTAAAGTTCTATTCCTTACTCATTCAACAGTTTATTTTTAATGAACCCTCAAGATCGTTCCAGTGCCCCAAGGGTTTTTTTGGAGGGGTGAGGGGAAGTGAGGCGCAATGTCAGGGCTCCCTGCATCCAGGTCACGTTCCTCACCTGTGCTGTGCTGTCAAGCGAGCATCAGGAGCAGCTGCTCTGCCCTCTCCTTACGCAGCCCATTTGGGGAAAGTGACCTGGATGCAGGGAGCCCTGATGTTGTGCCTCACTCCCCACCTCTCACAGCCCCGTAGGGGTGTGCAAAGGAGCAGCACTGGAGGGGGGAGCGAGCAGCAATACCAGCCGCTCAGTGCATGCGGGTCAGTTTCCCCAGGTGGACGCAGGAGGGAGGGTGCAGGGGTTAGGAGTGAAGAGGGCACAGTTGCAGGCTCCAAGGGCAAAGGGAGAGTGGGGAGCCCACGAGGGCCAGGGGGTCGCACTCGGAGGCTTGATGGGTGAAAGGGGTAAGCGATAAAAAAAATCTGAGAACCACTGCTCTACCTGATGCTGGGCCTGGAGATGCAAGAGCAGAAGTAGGAAGGAAAACTGTGGCTGCTGATAGCATATGCAGGGAACCCCTATAGGTTGTCTCTGTGAGGATGTAGAGTGTTTGCTTTGCACTTTCTCTCTCTTTAGGGTTGCCACCTGGCCAGATTTTCCAAGGATTATCCCTTTTTGAGGTAGCTGTCCTGGGATATCTGCAAGGGTGCTTAGTACACAGCCAGGTGTCCAGTTTTATGGGCTCAGGCTCATCCATGTCCTGGTTTTTTGTACCTCAGAGGTGGCACCCTACGGCTCTGCTCCTTGCAGCCCTGTGCTGAAGGGATTGTATGCTGCAGCATTCATGTGCAAGGAGCCCTGTCATCTGCCTCTGTGGAACTGAAGGAAATCAGCCTCACAGAAGCCTGTATTTCTCTTCTGTGCCTCCTCCTGCTGCCTGTGCTATTTGTGCTGGTGCACTGCAGCCTCCAGGGCCTGAAATGGCTTCAAGTCCTGCCAGCGTCCCTTAGTGGCAGCAAGTGATAGTGCATCCTGCAGTGGAACTGGCAACTGGCCTGATTAGCCACTGATGACCAGCAGTCACAGATGCTGCCTTCCTCTGTGTCCTGTAATAGCAACCTGGTGTAGAGTCTGATCTCATTTACCTCCAGGAAAGAGTAACTCCACCACAGCCAATGGAATCACAGGAGTATAAAGCCAACATGAGAGAGATCAGAATGAATGAAGTCCACCGTGATAGCTAATTTTGTATTTCACTTGGAAAATCCTGGTCAGAGCATTTAAATGGCAAGTGAAGAACGGGAAAACATTTTGGCCTGGCTCTCAGACATTTCTGACCTTTCGGCAATGGCAGCATGAGTGGAGGGAGCCAAGGATTACCTGGCGCACACAAAAAAAAAAAGAATTAACTAAGAAACAGGAAATTAATCCCACCTGGAAGCTGCGATGTAAACTGTAAATGTAAATTAATTATTTAGTCAAAATCATGCTGGTTTAAATACAGGCAGGTTGGGCATCACATCAAAGTGACTGAAAAGGAAGAAAATCAGATTTGTTCCTCACTGTACCCAACACCCAGTTTGTCTTGCCATTTTTTTTTTAATTAGCGCATTTTGGTTTGAGAGATTCCTTTGTCCTTATTCCAACTTGATCCCTTTATCTAGCTCTTGGCCACATAATAAAAGAATGGCACTCTTGAAGTCTTCTCAAAGGTGAGGCAAGATTCAATAAGATCAAAGATTCAATAAGATCAAAGAAGTAGAAATATGTCTGTGTGTAGCTGACACATTCATATTATATGCTTCATAAGTAAGACATTCCTTCACACCATGCCTTTGCTGGTTCCATTTTTGACGATTTAACCCTTACAATGTTTTTTGCCTTTGGATTCTTGATGTGTGACACCCGAATCAAATTACAAACCTCTGATTGACATGAATTTTGCAGAGAGAATGTTGGTAAGTGGACAGATTACATCAGAGACCATCTTTTTGTCTTAATGAATGTACGTTCCTGTTATACTCTCTCTTTATTGGCATCCCAGTGAACGGGATCATTCCTAATTGGCACAGTATATATGCAGCACATTAATTTGGGTGCTAGTACACTTAAGTAAATGGCAATATTGGACTGCAGCTTAGAATGATTTTTGCCCATAATACAGTGTAAATTTGCTGTATTGGTTTATAGCTGTAACCATATTTTTGGTGACCAACTTTCATACTTGCTTTTGAGGTCTTGCTGTCAACCCCGTGTAGAAGCAGGGCACAGATTTAGCTGTTGTGAATTGCTTTCTAGGTCTGTTACTCAGGTGAAAGAAATTAAATAACTAGATCAGTACTGTAAACAATCATAATAATTGTGCACTTATCAATCCTTACTGACTCTTAGACTGTCATGAACACATAAAAATAGAGTCCTGCACTGTAAGGGCTACATTTAATAGGCGTCCATCTCCAAATCCCTCTCTTAACACTTGCTCTGAGGATACATTGCTTTAATATTGAAGGAGTTATTTGGATACCTATTACATTGAAGATTTCAATGGGTTTTCCTCTTTTTTCTGGTTTTCACAATTCAGTGTTGATATCTGGGTTTATTTAATTGTCCAGACAACAAAATCTAATTGTGATCAATAAATATGGTATTGTCAGTGAGAGATGATTTAAATGGAGATTGAGGGGCTATCCTTTAACTTTTTTTTTCTGATGAGTAAATAGCTAATCATGATTGTTGATGAAGGCAGTGGGGGAATATTAAAAGGCTTTGAGGCATCAGAGAGGAGCATAACCACAAGCTGTAATTTTTATATATGCCTACACTTGTTGATCTTGCAAATCTCTAGTTTCCTTATTATAAGAATCCTCATTTTCTTTAGAAAACACTGGAAATCAGAAACTAAGTTGTATTTTATAATATATATGTAATTCATATAATAGATGAACTATAGCTAATAAGATCTTCAGAGCAGAAGCTATGTGTTCCTGTGTGTTTGTACTACGTCTGGGACAAAAGGGCCCAAATTCTGCTTGGTGCTTCTGAGTGCTTATGCAATATAAAAAGTCATTAATAATTGCTATACTCCCTACAACTGGCAATGTCAGCTCCATTTGATTACTGATTACTCTTTGTGAAATGTGGGAGCAGGAATAGATTGCATGACTTGCCTCCTACCCCATTCTGTCTAACCAGCAAATACATAGATGGCCCTTGTGCAGTGCAGGGTGGGCTGGGAAAGGACTATTAATAGCCCGTGCCTGGTTCTTCTCTCTGATCAGTGGAAATACACAATGCAGAGCATGAAAAGGTAGGAAATAAGCAAGGACGCCGCCATACAAAGCCTGATTCATGAAGACCATCTCCATGTGAGCAGCCCACATCCAGCAGTAGATGAAAAGAGCATTCAGGCGCCCTCCTTGCTTGTACTGTCACAAGAAGATAAGTCGCAGGTTCAGGGAACTTCTTTGGTTGGGTCTCTTCCCTTTTACTGTATTTGCTATGGCAGTATAAGACAGTGCACATTTGTTATGGTTAGCTGTAAGGTTTGGGTATTCAGAGGCTTAGGAAGAGCTTTGGCTTTTGGCTCCTTCATCAGTTTTGCAACAATTTACCAAATAGCGGAGACACTTTGGGCTAGATTTACAAAGGGACATAGGGCCTGCTGCAACGTCTCACTTTTAGATGCCCTGCTGACCAGTGGAATTCACAACCCTGCGTTGGGCACCCAGGCTCCCTGTACAATGCCTGGGGAAAGTTATGAGATTCCCAGAAGCCTTCATGCTGAATCGGGAGCCACCTAATGTAGCCCTTAGGAAAAGTCAAGCAGCTGGCTGTGATCTAAGCTCTGTCCCTCTCACAGAGCTAGGTTTCTAACTCCACTTAGGATTCATAGCAGTGAACACTCTCCTGGAGTTAGGTGCCTAAGCCACTTTTTGCAAGAAATGTAGCCGCAGGCACTTATAACCTTTAGACCAGTAGTTAGGGCACTCACCTGAGTGGTGGGAAACCTGTTGTTCAAATCTCTTTTCCTCATCATGCAAAGGAGGGAATTAAACCTGGGCTTCTAACATCCCAGATGAATACTCTACCCCTTGGCTGAGAGCAAGGGGGGGAGCGGTTGCTTTTGCTCATCCTTGTGTGGATTAAGGCATGCTCAATGCACATCTACCAGATCAGGCAAAACAGGCAGGGGAATACCTTATTTGTGAATCTCACTGAGGCTTAGGCACCAAGCTGCTGGGTGGCATCAGGACTAAGTCTGTGTTCATGCTCGGCTGCTGAAACGTAGGCCCTTTGGCAGAAACTTAGGTGCCTAGGGATGTTAGGCGGCAGCTGAGTAGGGGATTTGTGACTGCCAGTGGTGCCTAAATGTTGGACTTGGTGCCTTAGTGAATGTAATCTTTTGCACTCTGCTGCAGGCTTATATGAAGCAATCTGAGGACAGTCACTTGGGCTGAGTTGCAGAGGTGCTGAGTTTTCGCAGATGACGTCTGAAACAATCAGGCCAGTTCTGCATCGGATGAGCTAATGGAAACTTAGACATAACTTGATCAGTTGTTGCTCACTGTTCAGTTCTGAGTCACCGCTTTGACTTTCCAAGGTTCATCACAGTAAATGTGCTTGCAAACTATGTCCTAATTCCTGCAAAACTGTATACGAGTAGTCCCAGTGCCACTACTTTCACTAGTAAAGTTAAGCAGATGCATGAGTATTTGCAAGATCAGGGCCAAGGTATTCATGAATGCCAACACTGAATCCAGATCAGTTATAAATGCCTATTCACATGCATCACCTGGACTGAGAAGGCAGAGATGTTTCATTTCCTAGTAGTGTAAATTCAAATTATGTGCCATCCATTCATTACAGCAAGGAAAATATAAAATAGCTCTCCCTGATCACTCTGATGAATCCATCTGAGGTTTTTCTATACCATGGAATTTACAGCACTGACTCTGGGTATGTGTGCAGGAAACACACCTGTATCCACCAACCAAACTTGGCACTGGGACTGAGCCAATAATTAGGCCCTTATTCATGTACCATAGTACTTTTTCCCCACAAGAGTTCCCAGTGGAATCACTCCTGGAGTAAGGTGTTACTCAATGTCAGGGTAGCAGATTCCTGCTCTTAAGGACTCCTGCAACGACATCAATACTTGTAAAAGCTTGCCGCAATTTAGGAAAGAAAGTAAGATGTTTGATGGGGAAGAAGGGAATTCGGAGGGTCCTGTATCCTTATAAATGAATCAATAATAACATATGTTGCTTACTGTTAAGCTTAAACACTTTTTTCATAAGGTGATAAATGAATCAACTTTTAATATAAAAATATACTTTATTTAAAGTCCATGTACGTCTTGTGCCAAGACTTAGCTAATTTATTGATGTTTAGCTTCAATGACAATATGTACACCTGAAAAACGTATGAACTATTTGAACTGCAGTTTGATGTACTATAGTAAATACAGAAACTGATTTTATGCACTACTACTGAAATTCACTCTATCTTTGTGTGTTGAACCCACATCCGCACATGCCTTATTTAATATTTCAGCTGTGTAGGTTAACAGTGTAAAAATAAATAACTGCCAAAGCCATTCAAAACCAGTTTTCTCTGTTAATAATTTACTATTACTGTAAATGTCAAAACCTTTAAATTATTTTATTTCATCTTTATGGACAACATGTAGCTTTAGTTCTGAAAATTGCCTGTCACATTAAAACTCAACAACTATTTCCTGGCAAAATCCTACATTTAAGAATTTTTAAGTAGCTTTGTACTTTATTGGAGTCTCTCCTGAAGCAGTGAATAAACTCATAGTCACTCATCAAATTTGCTTCATTATTAATGGATAAACCAGCTGCTTCTGACGATCTCATTCCATTCAATGAATTGCTAAAGATTCCCATTGACTGCATCTGTATTGAAAACAAAATATGTATAAAAGAAACCTGTCAATTGACATAATGTGCATAGAACCAAAATCCTCAAAATGCTAGTGTTGAATTTAACAAAATCAGGTTTTATAGAAATCATCAGCTCACGTAGACTGCTCACTTCTCGGTTTTTTATGCAAGTACTGAACCTATATGTGCAAAGTTCTCTAGAGAAAGGCTGGTATTGCATTTCCTGCTACCAGAGCCTACACAAGATTCTTACTAGCCTGAAGTGGTCTCATATTATTTCAAGAAATAATGTCTCTGGAAAAAGAACTTTGGCAATGCTATCAAAAACATGGCATGCCTTTGATCAAGAAGTATATAAAGGCCACTTTTCAGTTTGGTTGCCCCATCTCAAGAGTACAGTGGATCAGTTTTCTTCAGTCTTCAGTCATGTAGTCTTATTTAACAAGCTTCATCTAGTAAGGTGCCAGTACTTCCAGCAGGGGCCAAGCATCCTCAAGTGCCGTTAAAGTCATTGCAAGATGAGGGCCCTCGCCACCTCTTAGAAGTACTGGCCACTTGACAAGATCAAGCCCAGACTCAGGGTAACATTGAAAAATACTGTCACAACACTGTTTATGCAACAAGTAGTTTAAATTTGATATTGTTTCCTTCTTATACTTTACTATTTGTGAAACCTCAGTAGCACGTACAGAATAATATGTCCATATCTGCCGTGCCCTCACAGAGCCTCCCATCCAAGAATTTCCCCAAAACATTGTAGAAATAAGCCTGAGAGCTCCAAATCTGGATACAAATATCCAGAACTTTAGCAAAGTTTGAATCTGCTTTTGAATGTTATGTTTGGCCTCAACTCTATAATGAACCAAACTAAAATCCAGATATTAAATGCCCCTGAAGTCTGTGGAAGTTTTAATCCATATTCATAGCTTAATGAAGACTGGACTCCTCTGTGTATAGCTCTGTGCTGTGAAGTGCTATTAAATTTCACCTCAGCGGTAGCTGCATTTCAGCAGTTGATGAATTGTCCCCTCTGCTGTATATGCAGAGTTGAATGCCAGTTTCAATTTGCGGTGTCCATCAAGTGAAAGGTGCTTATCAATGTAAGATATTAAGGGTTTTTTTTCTTATTATTTGTTATTTAGTGGAATCTCTGCATTGGAATAAACATGTTAATTGTCAGAGACAAAGAAAATAGGCCTGATTCTACATTCCTTGTTCAGTCACAGCTGAGTTTAGTGAGAGTTGCAAGTGCATACCAAGTACAAGATCAGGCCTACTATCTGGTAATTAAAAGTGAGAGAGCTGCAAATATAATCAGATTACACAATGTACTTTTTTTTTTCTTCTAGAAGGCATTTGTCATGGGGCTTTAAAATGGTTATGTAAGTAGATAGGGGTGGAATCCAGGAAGCAGCTTGGGCACTACACATAACTTTTTGGCACCTAGCAAATCACAGGAAGAATACTCCACAAAGCTAGGCACCCAGGCTCCCTATGCAATGAATGGGGACAGAAAGCCGCCTAAGAATGAGATCCACAAAAGCCAGCATGGTAGCCACCTGAGTTAGCCAAGAGGAGATGCTGATGTGCTAAGCCCTGTCCCTTTCTCAGAGATCAGAGCCTAAATCTAAGCTGCAAGGAGAGGCCTACTCTGCTGGCTATCCATGAACAGAAACCCTTCCCCTGGCTTAGGAAGCTATGTAGCTTCTTGCAGGAATGAATTTGGTGCTGGCCTTGCGCCACACAAATCATCCAGAGGAGGAAAAGATGCTGGGGCCCATCTAATCACTTTTAGTTATTAGTTTTTAGGTTAGAGTACTCAGCTGGGATGTGGGAGACTCAGGTTCAATTCCCCTCACTCTGGCAGGGGAAAGATTGGAAGTGGGGTCTTCAACCTCTCAGGAACATGCTCTAAACACTGAGCTATTGGATAGTCTGCTGTGGGGCTCCCTCATCCTCTCTTGTTGAAACTGTTCCACAGTGGACACCTACACTAGAGTTATATCTTTGTAACTGAGAGCAGAATTTGGCCCCAGGAGCTTTTGATGTTTCAGTATCATTGATATTAGAAAAAAAAATGAGGTTGAAAATCTTGCCTTCTCTGTTACTTTCTCCACTCCAGTCTTCAGCTCATGCACCATGTTGCTGATTTGCTTTGCTTTGCTCAGGCTGTCGCTAGATAATTCTTGATGGTGACTAATATTCCGGTTGAAGTGGGAAAGTGGTTCCTTCCAGGCTTGCAAGAGTCTCAGTATCAAGTGAGTTAGTTCTTCTCTCTTGAAAACAAAATGTGAAAGAACTTTCCTATTAGCTTGCATCAAAGCGTATAAACAGTGATGTTCTCATGGGCACAGTATACTTAAACACTTAAAATCTGGGCACACTTAAAATCTCTATGCATACAATTCATAACTAGCTTTCAAATGTTTAGAAAATATGAGTTTCATGGGCTTTGTTTCTCTAGTTGTATATTTGTATGAACAAAAAATCAAAATGACTATGCACATGCAACTTCCTTCCAAATTGCTTAGGATCTCATTCTGTAGTATCTTAAAATGCATCAGAGTGGTGGCACTTCTTCACATAGCGCCAAATTGAAATTAAATGCTAAACGGCCGAGTTGTTGCAGGGGAAAAGTCTTTCAAACATGCCTAAGGCCCAGATCCCCAAAGGGACTTAGAGGTTACAATGTTGAGCATTGCTGCGTGTAATTTTTAGGTGCCTAGAAAAATCACAGGAACAGTACAGATCCACAAAACCTGAGGTAGGTGCATAGCTCCCTACACAATGAATGGGGAGAGATAGCTGCCTTAGGGTGGCTCTACACTGGGAACTTACATCAGCATAGCTACATCTCTCAGGCATGTGAAAAATCCACACACTTGGGAGATGTAGTTATGCCTTCCTAACCCTCAGTGTTGACAGCACTCGTCCACTGAATTCTTCCATTGACCTAGCTACTGTCTACTGGGGAGCTGGATTGCCTACACCAATGGGAGAACTCCCCCGTTGGCAAAGGTAGGGTCTACAATGAAGTGCTACAGTAGCATAGCTGCAGCTGTGTCGCTGTTGAGATTTAAGTGCAGACTGTGATCCACAAAAACCAGCATGCTAGGTGGAGAGCCACCTACACTAGCCCATGGAGAGGTGTATGGTGAGCCCAGCCTTTCACAGGAAGATAGGTGTCTAAGCCCAGCCTGTGGGGTGGTGCCTATCTGTTCTTAGCAGTTTACAAAGGGGAACCCTCTCCAGAAATCAGGCACCTTAGACATCTAAGTAGTTTCTTGTGGGAATGAGTTAGGCACCTGCCTCATGACACACAAAACAACCAGAGGACAAGTTGCTGGTTCCTACGATCTAACTTTTAGCCCAGTGGTTGGAGCATTCATTTGAGATGAAGGAGATGCAGCTTTAGTTCCCCCCTCTGCCTGTGGGGGAGAAAAGATGTGAAAAGGATACGCCCACCTCTCAGGAGAGCACTCTAACCTCTGAGCTATGGGATAGTTTGATGTGGCGGCTCTCTCAATTTCTCCTTTTGAAGCTCTTCCACTGTGGCTAACCAATGAAAGTGATTGGAGCAGGGGGACTGGGTTCTGGGTCTCCCACCTCTCAGGTGGGACCCCTAATCTCTAGACTACAGAGTCAGTCTCTCTCTCTTTTTCTCTGGCCCAGTTACTTTTTCCTCTGTGGATAAATACTTAAATAGTCATTGGGCCAGAGAGCGAGGATGATGGTGTTCCGGGCACTATCTGGTAGGTGGGAGTCCCAGGTCCAGTTGCCCTGTTCCAATTTTCATTATTTAGTCAAGTGGAACAGCTTTAACAGGAGAGATTGAAGGACCCAACATCAGAATATCCAGTGGCTCAGTGGCAGGCCCACTAACAGCAGTTCCAGGCCCCAGGGCAGAACAGTCAATGGCCCCCCTAGAAAGGGATGGCTGAGATTCGAGTGGGCAGAGGAGGAGGTATCTGCTACTCAGCTTCCCGGGTCCCTTGGACTCCCCAGGGAGATGACTGATTAACCTGGGAAGCTGAGTAGCAGATACCACCACCTCAGCCTGCCCAGCAACCTGCATGGCGCATAATAAATAAGCTCAACTCGGGAGGGGCAGAGAGTGTGAGTGGTGGGGGAAGAGGGCTGTGTGGAAGAGAGGAGGATATATATCTATCCTCCCATCCGTCTGGGCCTTTTTAAATTGCTAGGCCCCTGGGCAATTGCCCCCATTTCCCCCCTACTCCCATGGGCGGGCCTTCTCAGTGGTTAGAGCTCTCTTCCGAGAGGTGGGAGATCCTCCTGGTTAATTCTTTTTCTACCCCTCAGGCAGAATGTGTGTGCGTGTGTTGGGGAGTGGGGGGAGGGAGGAGGATTGAAGCTGGGTATCCCACATCCCAGGTGAATGCTTTAGCCACTGGGCTAAAAGTTAGAAGGTGTGCAGTGCTTCCTCTGGTGAGATGTTTTTAAGTGGAGCTAATGCAGTAGGCGGCTTCTGAGCACACATGACTTAGGCAGCTGAGTGCCTATGTGTTGTCTGGTTCATGGATTGCTGCAGGGCTTATGCAGGAGATAAGTATCTGGATGCCTAGAGGGAAGCAGCAGTGAGCATGCTCAGAGGCAGGAACTTATGTACCCAAGGGAATTTTTACACTGAAAAAACTTAGGCACTGAGTGAGTTTAGGCACCTATAGGGTTCAGTGGGAGTATTGTGGATTGCAGTAGAGTCAAAACTGGGATTTAGGCATCTAAATACTTTTGGGTCTGGGACTATGTGATTTAGGAGACTAAGACTGTGACTTTCCATGAAATTTAGGTTCCCAAGGCTCTTTGCTGCTTTTGAAAATTCTCTTTTCTTTTGAGCTGTATGTATTCTAAGCCAATCTGTTTTCACTTGCAAAGAGAGAAAAAATGTCACAGGAAGAGCATTTCAACATTATTTTAACACTCAAAACCAAAGAGAAACATTGCTAAATAACACTTTAGTTGATTATTTTTCTTTCCCTTCATTTTTTTCTTTTTATCCATTCCCTTTTTACAATATTTTTCACACCTGTCTGTGTCCTTGGCTTTTCAATGTCTACTTTTTGCCACTATTTTGAAATAATACTGATTACTTTCCTTAGTTTTGAGCTCCTACAGCTTCTTTTGCCTGATATCCATTCCTCGCTATCTTTTCTCTCTTTGACACATTTCTGTTTAAAAATGTTTGCTGCTTTTCCCCACCCCGACATAATTACAGCTTTACAGTTCTGATAAACTGTTTTGGTTTTCTCATGAGGGCTTTTTAAGTTTTACAATGGCATTGATAAATTCGATGAATTTGCAGAGTGCACAGCTACTCCCTAAATTTGTCTTTCATTGTGCCAGAGTAAATGAAAGGGAAAAGTAGCTCCTCTGTCGTTTGGGATATTTTACCTTTGTTTAAGTATTTCAGTGCCTTTTTCTTTTTCTAAAGCTAATGAATGTGAATTAATCCTATCGAGCCCCTCTAACTTTATTTCTTACAATAGAAGGAAATTGTGATTCATTCTGAGCTCTCAAATTCATCAGCTCCTCCGCTTACACGCTGCACATATGTCTGATGTAAGAACTTTAAAAAAGGAAGCGTCAGCTGCAACATTCCCCCTGGCTGGGACTGTGCTGAGAGTTCGCGTATGAGCTCCCAGCCGGCGCTGAGCGTTTTCCACTTCCCTGGAAGCCCATGAGAGTCGAGGATGCTCTGCACTTGGCAGGATCGGGCCTGCCTCTTCAGTGAGAGCATTCCTTACGTCGCTCCTTTAGATAACAACGTGAATCAGGCACCGCCGCTGGGCGACGGTCCCTGATACCTCCGCGGGCAAGCGAGCTCCTTGATTTTCGCCATGCAAAGAGCGGCCGTATCAGACGTCACGGCTCTATCAAACCAAGGGCAAGCGAATGAGGTTCTTACCGGTATTTTCTGGGCATGCTCCTTGCCGTTCGGCGTCAGCAGCCGGGCGGTGTGGCAGCGACCCGTCGTTCTCCCCAAGTCGTTCCCACTGGGTAGAAAGTTTTTTTCCTAAGGAAAACATCCGCCCGCCCCCCGCCCGCCCAGCAGCGCTTTACAACGGGCTTCGGGGAGTTGGTGGCTTCCACTAGCCACGTTGTAACCCGGCGTCTTGCCTTTTACCAACCGCCCCCCGTTGTCACCAACGCGCGGAAATACCGCGGCAAGCTGCTCAGCCGAGCTCGGCTCCACAGCGACTCGGTGTCAGGCTCGCGGCGGCGCGTGTCAGCGCCGATTGGCGGCGGGAAGGGCTCGGACTTTCCTGCCGCGCCCGGACCTGCTCGGCGCTACAGGCGCGAGCCAGCACGCGCCGCCCGGACCCGCCCCAGCCCCAGCCCGGGGAGAAGAGAGGGACCCCGAGGCTTTGGCCAAACACGCCGCGAGGGAGGCAGGGCCGAGATCTCACCGCTGCCTGCCCGGATCGCGGGGCTCAGGTGCGGCGCGGGGCAGCAAAGGCGAGCCCGGGCCCCCCAGGGGAGCAGGGCGTGGCAGGCCGCTCACCAGGTCGGAGTAGAGCGCCGCGGAGAGGCTGTGGAGCCGGTCCGAGTGCTGGATCACCCGCTCGAACAGATCCGAGACGGACAAGAAGTGGCAGCTGCTGGAGTCTCCCTGCTGGGCGCACGTGGCCGCGGAGGTCGCGCCAGGCGGCTTCCCCAGCAGCAGCAGCCAGAGCGGGGCGCCGCAGAGCCAGGCGTAACCTGCGGGGAGCCGGGGGATGAGGGTCGCTTTCAGCGGCTTCCCTTCGCGCGCGGCGCCCATGGTGCAGGAGGGAGCGGACGCTGCTGGGCGGCTCTGGGATGTCCATGTCCCCCGCTCACCGGGCTCGCCTATATATGCGCGCGCGGAAATGGGCACGAGGGGTGAGCTAAGGCCACGCGGGTGCTCCAGATTCGCGCGCCCCGCTCGCAGCGGAGATTAGCAAGTGGTGCGGAGCGGTGGCGGCAGGCCGCCCCTGGGGCACGCGGCGGTCCTTGGACGCGAGGTGGCGCGGGTTAATTCGGGAACGAGCCGTGTTGAGGGCAGGTGGAGGGCGAGGGACCAGGAGGAGACACCGGCGGGACAAGCGAGTAAAAGAAGAGGCTTGCTGCTGTGCCTGGGTGTTTCACAGTGTGCATTGGACGTGCACACTGGATAGGGTGCATTGGATGTTTCACTGCAGCACGCACATGCCGTGTGCACCTGAGACACATGCAGGGGGCTGATTTGTCCCCTGCCTCACCAGTGTGTTTAAACCAGTCACTCCATTGACTTCAGTGGACTTAGGCCTGATCTAGACTGGCACCAGCTAGAGAATAGGTCCTTGGCATATAGGTGCGCACGCGCACGCACACACACACTCACTCACTACGGGCCAGACCGTGGCCTCCAGTAATGCTACTCTGTGCACCACAGAGAACCACAGTTGTTGGCAAGTTGGCTACCCATGGCTGGCACAGAAATGGCTATGTTAACCCTATACCATTGCCTTCTCCCGTGAACACACACCCCTCATGGTTAGGGCCCTACCAAATTCATGGATGTGAAAAACGCTCTGGGGACAATGAAATTAGACCACCCTTGTGAAATCTAGATATTTGGGGGGAAGGCGAGGGTTGGGGCCCCCCAGCCAGGGGCTCCTACCATGCACCAGGCTCCAGCTGCTAATTCCACCCTGGCTGGGGAGGGACAGGACTTTCTCTTCTCCTGCATGTCCATTCTTCTGGGGAGATCAGACCCACCTCTGGGTACCTCTGCCAGCTGCAGGAAGCTCTCTGGCTGCTGTGAGGGTGGCAAGCCTGCAACCTCCTTACAACAGCTTTGTGACCCCTCGTGACCTCCTTTTGGGTCAGGACCCCCATGCTTACAACACCTTGAAATTTCAGATGTAAATGTCTGAAACTGTGAAATTAACTAACTTTCAAATCTTAGGACTCTGAAATTAACTAAAATGGACATGAATTTGGTAGGGTCCTAATCATGGTGTGTGAAGGTATGTCATGCTTAAAGCAGTGGCAGAGGAAGATCATTTTAGCAGCAGCGTTTTGAAGTGATAGGAACAGGGGGAGGTCAGAAAGGAAGTTTGCGAGAGTCAATGTAAGAGTTAAGTGAGACATGAATCAGTGTTTTTGCAGCAGAGAGAGTGAAGGATGGTAAAAGAAGTAAATTAGGTGTGTAAAAAAGAGGAAAAGTCTGAGGAGGTCACAAAGGCTTTTCAGTTCAGAATAAAAGAGAAAAGAAAAGAAAAAATTCTCTAGATTTACTGAAGGCAGATGGAAATAGCAGGATCAATGAAGGGGACAATGCCTGGTATCTATGCTGTGGGAGCACTTGGCTGCTGAAGTACATTCACATATAATGTACTTCTTTCACTATTCATTTGTTTCAGTTCTGTGGTCTGCATTAGAATATTGGGGATCCTGTTACTCGGCTCTAGGAATTATGATTCTGATTCAGCAAAGCTGTTCAGCCCATGCTGAGGTCCGTTCTTATTCAGCAAAGCACCTAAACACAGATCATTATGCAGGTTTTTCCTCCAAATAATATAATCTAGAACATGGCAATTTTTAGACCCAATCCTGCAAACATATACACATGTGAGTACTTCAGGCATATAAGTAATCCCATTATTCATGTATGTAAATTTGCCAAGTAGGACTTTAGGCCCAGATCCACATAGGTATTTAGGCTCCTACCATCAAAATGGAAGCCTAAATATTGTTAGGAGCTTAAATACCTTTGAGAATCTGGATTTTAGGGGATGGCATGCTCAGTGTCTACAGAGTCATTCTCTCTCTCTTTCTTTCTCTGACCCAATGACGGTTCCACTGTGTATAAATACTTAAATAATCAGGGGTGGGGATGGAATGGAGGAGAGAGGGTGTCAATCAGTAGACTGGTGGTTAGGGCACCCATCTGGGGTGTGAGCCACCTTGGGTCCACTCCCACTACTCCAATCACTTTCATTATTTAGCCACAGTGAAACAGCTTCAACAGGAGAGCTTGAGGGACCCTCACATCGGCATATCCCATGGCTCAGTGGTTAGAACGCTCGCCTAGGATTTGAACAGGGGTCTCCCACCTCATTTCTCCCCCTCTGGGTCTCCTGCATTCCAGGTGAGTGCTCTAACTACTGTCTTAAAAGCTACAAAGTGGGCTCCCCCATTGGCCTTTTTATGTGGACTATTTGGGTTCCTGGACATGGGCGGGTGCAAGCCTGTCCACAGTTAAAAGGCCCTGCCTACCCTAAGGGGAGGAGCTACTGAGCCTAGGACTCAATTGATTACGGGGAACAATGAATGAAAAAACAGGAATGGGTGTGAATGCCAAAGGGCTAAACGAAAGGAACCTTGTAGCTGGGAGGTGTGGCCTCCCTCTGAGATTGACTCAGAGGGAGAGCCAAACCCACCCTGGGGGTTTGAACCCAGAAGGACCACACCTGACCAGAAGCAGGTGGGCGGGGCTAGGCCTTTAAAACCCAGGCCTGCTCATTCAATCAGGCCCTGAAGGCCAAGGGAGAAGGACACCTCTTCCTTGGGGCTCAAACTGAGGGATGTACCAGATGCCCCCATAGAGGGAAAGCTGCCAGATCTACCCACAGCATGGGGCCCTGCGGATCTGGGGGAGCTGCCTGCTGCTGGGGACCCAGAGGAAGGCCTGCTGGTGCTGCCTGCTGCTGGGGACCCAGAGGGCCTGCTGCTGGGGACCCAGAGGGCCTGCTGGTGCTGCCTGCTGCTGGGGATCCAGAGGACCTGCTGCTGCTGTCTACTGCCTGAGGACTTGGAGGAACTGCCCTCCGCAGAGGACCCAGTGCAGTTTCTGGACCTGCTGCCGATTGATGGGGAGGGATTCATGGGACTCCCGCATGCCCCTGAACCCAGCAACCCAGAGGAAGGTGATGAAGCCCAGGTACTTTAGACATAGGGCGGGAGGAAGGAGCCCAGGGAAGTCGACTGTGGTACGGCTGAGCTGAGGCTCGTGGTGAGTCAGCGCATTTTGGCTGCAGTCCCGCCGACCCAGTGATGGGACACCCCGTCACTGACAGGGCTCTGGGCTGGGATGCAGTGGAGACGGGTGGGCCTGTGTTCCCCCCCACTGCTCTCACCCTGACCTGGGATGGATGCCGGCTAGCACCAGAGCCTGTCCCTTACTGTCTGTCCTGCTCTGCCTAAGGGCCGGGCCACAGACTGCTGCTTATCCTGCTAAGGGCTTGAGTGTGTGCGTATGTTTCTGCCTGCCCTTCCAGACTGGCAGGCCATAGACTATCAACTCCCCTGGCTAAGGACTAGAGACTACTGTCCCTCTGCCCTGCCCTGCCAAAGGGCTGGGCCATAGACTGCTGCTTGCCTTGCCGAGGGCTCAAGCCTATGTGGGTTTGCTTACCTGCCCTCCTGAGGGCTAGGCAAGACACTGCTCCCTCGCCCAGGCTGAGGGGCCAGATTGTTTCCCACGGTTGGCCTGTCCCTGACAGTGGGCCAGACCCTAGACTGATAGCGCGCCCTGAGGGGCGAGAGACTATTCCCCCTCTAATCCGGGCTCTCCAGAGCCGTAGGTGCTGGGAGGTGTGGCCTCCCTCTGAGATTGACTCTGAGAGTCCGCAGTGCCACTCCCTAGCGGAGACCTGAAAGGGGACACCAAGCAGAGAACCCCAGACAGCACCCACTGCTCCTCAAAAGTGGTTGAGTCAGTGGATGCAGCCCAGAGGAACTCTGCTCAGAGACGTGATTGGACGGAGGAACAGAAGTAGGCCCCACAGTTGCAGAGCACTTCCTCAGCCAACCTCCTCTCCCTGGTGTTGTAGATGGCCACCTTGGCCAAGGCGAGGAAGGTTGATGAGAAGGTCCCATGACTTTGTGGGACTATGGATGGGGTGTGTGTAGATGAACCAGTGTGGGGAGAAGTGCAGCCGGAGGAACCAGAACAAGGACTGCAACCTGGCACACTCCAGATATACATGTGCCAGGGTCTCCCTCACACTGGAAAAGGGGCAGGTATTGGCATGAGGGGTGAACCACACCAGATACACGCCCATGCTCACGGCTCCATGAAGGAGCTGCCAGCTAATATCCCCGGCTGGCCGTGGAACCAAGGTGGAATACAGACCAGCCCACCGGAGTCCCTCATCCTCGACAGGTGGTAAGAGGTTCTGCCACTTGGTGTCAGGGTGGGACACGAGGGTGAGGAAACGGACAGTGTGGAGCATGAGCGTGTAGAGATCCTTTTGTGTGGAGCGAGGCAGGCACTCAATTCACTCTCTCAAGAAATGCCTTAGGTGCCTAAGATGCCTGACTCCAGGAGAGGGGTTCACTGAGCAGAGCGCGGTACTCCCCTGTAGCTTGGATTTAGAGGCCTGTTTCTGAGAGTGGGTGGGGCTTAGCACACACCTCTGTTGTCAGCAGCTCCCATTGGCTAGCTGCGGTGGCTGTGTGCCTGCTGACTTGTGGACTGCATTCTTAGGTGACTTTTTCTCCCCAGTTATTGTATAGGAGCCAAGGCAACTAACTCAGCTTTGTAAATCTCAGTGTCTTTCCTGGGTTTTTTTTTCTAGGTGCCTAGAAGTTAGGTGTTGCCAAGCTGAGCATGACCGTACCTAAGTCCCTTTGTAGATCCCAGCCCTACACACCCCTATACAATGAATGGGGAGAGAGGTGCCTGAGAATGCGATCTATAAAAGCCAGCATGCTAGGCAGCTCCCTTTCAAAGATCAAGGGCCTCTCTTGGCTTAGGAGCCACAGCCGTGAAGCTCTCCTGGAGACAGGTGCTTACGCTGCGTGCTTTTTTTTTTTTTTTTTTTTTTTTTTTTTTTTTTTTTTTGGCTCAGAAAGGTTAGGGGGAGCAGCCTCCCTTATGACTACAAGCACAGTGGCTAGCCTGCTTACCAGGGTTATAGGAAAGCTAGGTTCAATATTCCTTTTGCATGGGGGGAGGGGGCGGAGAAAAGATTTGAACTGGGAGTCTCTTAACTCTCAGGAGGATGTTCTAACCACTGGGATAGTCTACTAGGGGGCTCACGCAATGACTCCTGTTGAAGCTGTTCCACTTTGTACAGCTACTTAATTAGCCATTGTGGCAGAATGAGACAATGAAAATGACTCTAGCCCGATGGTTAGAACACTCATCTACAAGGAAGAAAACCAAGGGCCCAGTCTTGTTCTGCAATAGCTATTTTCCACTTTGTATATGTACTTATAGCTTTGTTAGTCTCTCCTGTGGGAGCCCTAAATCAGAATAACCCATAGCTCAGTGGTTAGGCCTCTTCTGAGAGACAGGATTTGAACAGTGGTTCTCTTTTCTCCTCTCAGGTAATAGATTGGGGGGAGGATTGAACCTAGATCTTCCATGTCTCCCTTGAGTGCTCTACCCCCTGTGCTAAACATTATAAGGGAGGCAGCATCACCTTCTCCTCCACCAGACAGATTTTTAAGGGGTGTAGTCTGGTAGGTGTGCTGACTACTTGCTTAGGCAACATGAGCAGGACAATGCCTACCACCTTGAGCTGGCTTGAGGATCCCAGGGGGGCTCAGGCACAAGTGAGGCACGCAGGCACCTAGAGTGAAGTGTCAGTTGCATGCCCAGAGGCAGAAACGTAAGTGCCTAGGGAATTTTTACAGCAAAAAGTTAGATGGTTAACCCAATAGGGACCTAAAATCCCTTGGCATCACCGGGGTGAGGGTTTTGAAGATCTCGATGCCTAACTTTTGGATGTAGGTATCCAAAGTGGAGAGTTAGGCCTCCACAACCTTTTGTGGATCTGGGCCTTATTGTGCAAAGTCAAACTTTTCTGGATACCATTGATACCACTCTCATCCACAAAGTGAAAATGTCTTTCAGTCTGTTCATCACCAACCTCAGCAGTGCTTGGGCTATCCCCTGCTGATGCATGTTCAAAATTCTTTATTTTTTCAGCTTCAGGCTGAATACATCCCCAGGCAAGAACCATGGATAGTCTTGAAAAATAACAATCCAGGGCAAGCATATAGAATGCACAGAATAAACACATTAACCAAACAGAGAAACATTAAAAGTGAGTTTAGGTTAGAGCATCTCATTTTGTTGTATATTTGGATTCCAAAACCCTGGGTCCTCACGGTATAACACCAGTTTTATGCCTGTAGAGCTCTACTAGAATAACATAGTAGAGAATCCGACCTGTTGTATTGCTCTTAAGATGTAGAACTTCCAAAGGGTAGAATACTGGTGAACATGACAGAATCAGGGAGGCTTCTGCTGGAGGATTTTTATACAGCAGGACACCCAAGTTATCTCTGTTTCTGCAGATCTATAATCACTGCACCTGTCACTTCTTTGTAAATTACCCATGGCTAGGTTGGCTGGGGGCTAATGGAAACCAATTATCAGAAAACAACTGAAATCAAGTTCAGCTTCTTTCAGGAGGCAAATAAAGAGGAAAAAACAACCATTAATTCCCCATACTGGTACAAGTCCTTGCTTTCACTAGAAGATGTTTGCCTTCCAGCTTTAGGTAAACTCTAATCTCTTTGTTAACTAGATAAATCCTTAAACAGGAAAAAAAAAAAAAAAAAGAAAATTAGATTCCTTTCTGCTCTGAAGGAAGGTTGAAAAGATAGCAAGCTGCAGTGATTTGAGCAAAGGGATAGTAAAATGTCTCTCATGCACTATCTATATTGCCTTCACTCACACATTCCCCTCACAAGAAGACAACTGCTCTCTGTGGAGAAAGAACTGTATATGAATGTGGAATACTGCCCAGGATTTGTCTCTAGTATAAAAGTTGTACTGGTTTAACTAAACTGCTTTAAAATTCATTTAGCTAAACGAGGGCAAGCCCCTATTGTAGATGGCTTTAAACTGATTTAAGCAAGGGGTAAATTGGCTTAATGTGTGTAAATATATGAAATCCCTCACCTGTGCTTAATCTGTGCTGCCTCTCCACATCCTCCAACAAATCCACATTTAGTAATGCAAATCCACACATCTGAGTCCACCAGTTTACCTACTGCTCCCTGAATTAGCTTGGAAGGATTGGTTGTGGTATAGGTTCACATGATACTTTGTTGCAAGAACTTGAATACCTGTGCCTCATTGGGAGGCCTTACATTAATTTTTAAAGTGGATCATTAAAGTCAACACTTTAGTCATTACTTTCTTAACTCTGCTGTATCTTTCACTAATGGAAAAGGATCCTAGTTTTCTGTGATAAAACGCCAAACTTCTCTTATTGAAAATACATAAAAATTTGTGTTCTTCCACGAACAAAATGAAACACTGAACTTTAGTTTCCCTGGCCACAATATATATAGGTGGCAGTTGAACACAATGTTTTATTGACCTACAGTAGAACCCCATTTATCAGAGCCTCTATTATCTGGCTTTCCATGTTAATCAAACCACCAGCTGCCCAGGGCTGACTGCCTGAGCCTCCTCCCTATGGCTGACCACCCAAGCCTCTCTCAAATCTTAAAATAAGGGATAGAAAGCTCTTTGCCAGTTCTCCTGATTATCCGAATTTTTAATTATCCAATCTGGCCCTGGTCCGAATTAGATTGGATAAGTTGGGTTTCACTGTAAATTTAAGGCACATTTGAAAATCAACCACAAGAGGGTTTGAATAAGATATACTAGCACTTCCAGTAAAATTTAGTTAATGTATGTTTTTATTTTTTCACAAAATGTAAAGACTAACGATTCTCTGTAAAAATGCAAATTCCTCATCTTCTCATGGCAAATGGATTTCTTGGATCTCTGCTGATGAGTGGAAGTTAATTTTAGTGGTTAAAGCAGTAGACTGCTATTTGTTCATAGAAATCATGGTGCAATAACTTTTGGTAACTGCATTGAGCCTCATCAGTAGCTAGCTTTTGTTATTTGTGACCTAACTGTTGGCTTGAATATTACCAGCCAGTCACTGCAGGGAAAGGAATAGTCATGCATACAATAGGAACTGATGGTCATGGCCAGTATGTGTTGGGGGAGTCTGTCAATAAATGGGCATGTGTAGTTTGTCTTTACTGGTCAGCAGCCTTTTTCTTTTGTTTTTAGTATGTCTGGCAGTAATCTTGAAACTTGCAAGTCTTACTCTGCAGCAGATTCCATGTACATTTTGAGGAGTTGTTTGATTATTTGAAGGAAAAATCAATTTACCTAATGATATGCAACTGGGAGAAAGATGGTCTGCAGTTGTAAGATCTGAGACCTCTTTTGCAATAAGCAGCAGCAACAGCCATGAGCTAAGAAGCAGAGAGTTACATCCCTGCATTCCATCTAAATTGCATTAAAACAGTGTAATATCAGGTTCTTGAGAAGGTACTCCTGTCCTAATATTATCCACCATCACCAGATAAAGAAACAGATCTTAAGATGTTTAAATAAAACTTTTTCATAACATTCTGTCTGACAAGGAACCACTTATCAACAGTTGTGATTGTAAAATCTATTCTTATAGTTTTGCCTTTGTGCTCCCTACTTCTCTACTGTTCATCTATATGGTCTGTCTGATTCTTTGATTGTTTGTCTGTTGCATAACTAATTTTGCAAGATTTAAATCAATTGAGGAGGTGTGGTATGATTGGTTAAAGAATTGTTTCATAATGGGCTAGGATTGGTGAAAAATATTGTTTTGTAGTACTTTAGTTTAAAATGATTGGTTAAGGTATAGCTAAGCAGGACTCAAGTTTAACTATATAAACTGGGGTCCAAAAGGAAGTTCTTTGATATCTAACTCCAGGACGCAGCCCAAGATCAGAGCTGTCAGACCTTAATACTTTGCCAATTATATTGCACAGAAGCTGGATCCCCCGATGACCTGATCCTGACTTGCCAGCAGGAAAAGTTTGTCTGCCTTATTGGGAGTGGTAAGCATTTTATGCTTAGTTTGTGTATTCTGTTTGGTAACTGTTAATAAACAGAGGTTAAGGATGTTACTGTTTAAGGTAAAAGACCCTACATACCCACAGAAGATTATGCTTTGAGCCTGAGGAACTGGTACGCGTAGGTGCCTTTCGCCTGGAGCTCTAGGAACTGGGAAAAGGTGGGAGTGCCTAAATAAACTGGGTTATGCCTTGAGCCCATGGAAGTGTAAAAGGGGGGTGCTCTAGAGTGTGCAAGTAACACAGTGTATTGACTTAATGTTTTAAAGGTTCTTATAAAATGGATGACGTTTGCTTATGCACGGTCTACTTTCAAAGAGACCTTTTTATGTAATTCTTTCCTGGTTCTTCAGTGTGAAATCTGGATATCTTGCAAGTCTGTTTAACAGCTTTTGTACTCTTGGGATTCTGTTGATGACTTTCACAACCCAAGATTAATACACAACTAGATTTTTTTTTTTTTTTAAAGCATATGATCAAATCCCATTCACAACATACACCTTGTAGGAGTAAAGGCTGGTAGTTTTAAAAGTGATCTGAGGTGGGTTTGCTCCATTCTATACCTGGTTTCAGAGTTTATTTTTCCTGAAACCATTAATCTGTACCTTTTAACAATACAGGAAGATATATTTGATGCACTCTGCTCTAAGTTTAGGTGATGTCAATTCTTGAATAAGAAACATAGAATAATGAACATGGGTCTTAGCAATTAAATAAAAGAGAAATTGATTGTCCACTCAAAGGAGACCACATTTTCTAATGGTTGGAGTGACAATCTGGGAGTCTCTAGTTCTGTAAAGATAAATATCATGTTATAAGTAGAGGCATAACTATGCAAATGAGATGATGTAAAATTAGCATGAGAGTGATTATACATTCAAGTTCTGAGCATGCCCAGTGTTAGCCTGATGTTTCCAGAAGCCTGAGCTGTTTGCTTGTGTAGTTAATAAAAGTGTGTGCTAGATGCTGTACAAACATACATGAGAAAATACTGGGTTAAATCCATTTAGGAGTAACTCTGTTCACTTCAATCCTACCTTTTCTCAGTCTCCTGGGGAGGAAAAAACAAAAGCATAGAATAAGTTCCAATATTTTAAAAATCCTACTTGCTTTTTGGACATTAATTAGCAAAAATGTGCACAAATGTATCTGAATGTCTTTTGGAGGACAATACTTCTTTCCCCCACCCCCCCCCTTCCTGGATTGGACATTGGAGGGGGTGTTGTCTTCACATCTCCTATTCCTGCCTCATCCCACTTCTTCCTCCTCTCCCATCCCACTCCTTCTCCATCTCGGAGCAGCACCGCATCTGACTCTCCTCTCCTCTTCCATCCATGTTGCTGTCATCTACCATCCACTCAACTCCTTCCCATCAGCCTTCCTCTCTGATTTTGATTGATGCTTCTCTCTTCCTCTCATCACTGAGGATGAGTGTGGGAGTTTGTGAATTCAACTTCCATGTTGATGACCCACTCTGCCCCTTAGGTGCATAGTTCCTCTCCTCTTCTTTTGATCTTCAGTCCTGGTTCAAGTCTCCCACTTGCCAAAAGAGCTATTCACTTGACTTAGTCTTCACCAGGCAATGCTCTCTCATGGTTGCAGAGATCTCCCTCTCTGACCAGCACCTGATAATGCTGAAAGAGACCAATCAGCCCCTATCCTCATGCCCCATCACTTGGCCTTTCCTTGACTTCCAGTCCATCAGCATTGATGACGACTTATCTGCTCTCAGTCTTCTCCTCCCTGCCCTCTCTTCCCTTTCCTCCATTGATATGGTTGTTGGTTCTCTCCATGCGTCACTCTCCTCGGCCTTTGATTCTTACACTTCTCTCCCATCACCAAGTTCACCTGGCCAATACCCAGCCTTGGCTCACCTCCAACATCCACCTCCCCCACTCCTGCCTTCATGCTGTGGAGCATCTCTGGTGGAAATTACCTGATCAGGATGACTTCAACCACTACATAATTGTTCTCTTCTCTTTAATATTTGTCATCTTCCTATGTCAACTATATGTCTCGAACTTAATTGAATCTGACACCCACAATCCCAGCCACATTTTCACCACTTTTGACTCACTCCTCAAACCCTCTCCTTCTCCTGCCTCCAATTCTCCTCTCTGAAGAGGATCTGACCAATTTTTTCTAAGAAACAATTGACAAAATATGATGTGGCCATCCCCTTTCCCTCAGCTCACCTTCCCTTCTCCTCCCCCCCCCCCCCCCGACAGCTCTCTCCTCCTTCTCATCGCAGACATAGAAGTTTCTCATCTGCTCTCATCCTGTAATCTCTCCACTAGCCCCCATCCCATCTCCTGATTGAACTCATGCCCACTTTCATCCCCTCCCCACCCCCCTTACTCTTTTCCTTACTCTTCTCTTCTGGCTCTTCCCCTCATGTACATACATGCTTTAGTCTCATGTAAAAAAAAAAAAAAAAAAAAAAAAAACGTGACTGCCTTTGCCTCTCCAACTACCGCCCCATCACCCTTCTCCCTTTCATCTCTAAACTCATTGATTGTGCTGTTTAAAATTGCTGCCTAGAATTTCTCTCCACTAATTCCATTCTTGACCATCTCCAATCTGGCTTTCAACCTTTGCACTCCACTGAAATGGCTCCTGACTATGTTTCTAATAGAGACTTCTTAGTTAAAGCTCGGAACCACTACACCATTCCCATCCTCTTTGACCTGTAAGCTTCCTTTGACAGTCTTCCATGCTGTTCTTGAAATCTTGTCCATCCTTGGCTTCTGTGGCTCTTCTCCTCGTTCTCCTCCTACCTCTCCAATTGCTCCTTCAAAAGATTCTCCTTATCTCCTCTCCAGTTTCCTGTGATGGTTCAATAGGGCTTTGTCTTTGGTTTCCTTCTCTTCTTCCTCTACACTTTATCTGCAGGTAATCTCACATACAGACACAACTGAGACCTCATAGAGATAGTAGATCTACCTCTCTACCCCAGACCTGTTTCCTCCTGCCCAAACTAAACCCTTTCCCTATTTCTCAGACATCTCCTCATGGAGTTCTGGCTGTCAGCTCAAGTTAGACATAGTTAAAATAGAACTCCTCATCTTCCCTCCTTTTTTCTCCTCCCCACCTCCTTTCTTGATCATTTTGGACAACATCATCCTGCCTGTCACTCAGGCCCATAACCAGGCATTGTCTTTGAATTGGACCTTTTTCTTGATTCTCACATCCTTGAGTCTTTTGCTGCATAACAATCTCTAAGATAAGATATATTTCCTATCCACCCACACCGCTAGAATTCTCTTCCAGGCTCTCACCATCTCATTTCTTAATTACTGCTACATCCTTTCCTCTGGCCTTGACCAATGGAATCTTGCCCCTCATATCCATTCAGAATGTTGCTGCAAAGATCATGCTCCAATCCTGTCACTTTGACCATGTCACTGCTCTCTTTGAATCTCACCACTGGCTCTCTATTGCATCAAAAAGAGGCTGCTAATCTCCATTTTCCAGGCCCTTCATGACCTATCCTAACCCTACCTATTCTCTCTCTGTGGCTATCAGGATGTTGACTCCCATCTCCAATCAACCAATGATATCAGTCACCATTGCCCACTTGTTACATTTTCAAACCAGCATCTTCATGCTTTCTACCGTGCTGCTCTCACTCTTGGGAGGAATGCACTATAAACATCTGCAAAGCTATCTCACTATCCTTTTTCCAAACCCTCCTTAAAACTCTCCTCTGCTGTAGTGCCTATAAAACGCTGGTGTGCCTATCATGCTGACCAATGTTGTCTGTTTCCTTGTGATCCCCCATTTCTCTGTATCCATCTGTTGTCTCTTGTATTATATTTAGATTGTAAGCCGTTTGGGGCAGGGTCTGTCTTTTTTGTTCAGTTTGTACTGCACTTAGTGCAATGGGATCCTGCTCCATGACTGGGGCTCCTAGGTGGCATGGTCCTACAAATACAAATTAATAATATGGTTGCAAAGGAGGAAATCGTTTACAAAAAAAGCCACCCCGTGTGGCACTGAAAGCAGAACTGGCCATAATGGTTAAGTGTAGAATTATGAAATACAAAACCCAAAATGCTTCCTAAACTTAGGTCTAATAGGGATGCGACAAATCCATGCTGCATGGGTGGGAGTTTCTTCAAGTTCCATGTATAAAAGCATTCTCTATTCAGTGAATACCAAATCTGAATAATCAATGTCCTGTGATCTTTGTGAGAGCACACTGTGGCTTTCAGACTTGGAGTTGGCTTTTGGTTTGCACCACCAATGAATTAGGGTATTTGGAGTATGAACTATACATATCTTCTGCTTGTTGTCGCTGAGAAATGTGCAGAACTCGTCATGGAAGTAGATGATGTTCGTTGGTTAGTCTATATATCTCTCACACACACACACACACACACACACACACACACACACACACACACACACACACACACACACACACACACACACACACACACACACACACACACACACACACACACACACAGAGCGCTAGCTAGCTCCCAACTTGCAAGACTGCAATATGTGACTGTCTGAAAATGGCCAATATCCTGTCTGTTTTATTAAATTTCTATAGGCAGATGGGACTGCTAGTTAATCAACAAAACTTGCAGCAGAGGAATGGCTGTGGCCCAGGAACTACCATTGACTTTTTATGATAGTCACTGGACGGGGTGTAGTGGTACTGGATAGTCAGAAAACAGAATACTAGATGTTGCTGGACAGTGACACCAGAGCCTGGGAAGAAGTTGGTATGCAGATGACCCCGGTGGCACCCTCTCCCACTGAAAAGACTAAAAAAGCTATGGTGCTTGAGCTGTACAATAATGTTTTTTGCATAGTGCTCATTAACGAGAACCCTACTGGGGGGGCAAGCGAGGATGGAGGAGAATGTCAACATGATGCTGATTCTCATTGCCCTTTGACAGCACAACAGATTTTTCTACACTGCCAAACAGAGCATAAATTGAAGGGGCAGAGATGAAAGAACTGCTTTAGACTCTTTTCCACAGCTAGCAGAGCCTGCCATCAGAAACTCGAGCTATCTTATTTTGTGTCTGATCATCTCAGCAAGTTGAGACTTTTGGGATTAGGCTGATGTGCATTGTGCATACTCTGAGTTGAAAATGAATAACATCAGACTTATGGCATTCTCTAAAAAGCCTGTGTGAGGATGGATTAAACATGGCCGAAGCATGTGGAGTACATTTTCTTATGTAGAGTTGGGGAATACCGTTCATAAATAGTGCAGTTGTCTTCATTCCCCAATCCTATCCTGTTACCCCCATTGGGTTGGATTCTGCTCCATGGGAAATCAGTAACAGTTTTGCCATTACTTCAGTGGGAACAGAATTGGGCTCTGTTCAATATAGGGCCTGATCCTGCTTTCCATATCTGGCAAATTGGCACTGAAATCAATAGGGATTGTGTTTTAAGTAAGGACATGGGCTCAAACCTTTATATGGTAAGCACCTTGAGTCAGGGATCTTGTCTTCCTACCTGTGCAAAGCACCATGCTTATCAGTGGTGACCAAAGAAGGAGATTTGTGTTTGAATGTGGGGCTCATCCAATCACTTAGTCTGTGGTTACAAACATGCCACAACTATCTCACTTTGGGCTAGAAAGATTATCCTCAAACAAATTGCTTCAGCAGCCTATGAAAATTAATTTTTTTTGTCTTTTGGTGACTATTTCGGTGCAAGACATGAGAGTTGCGGACAAAGACTGCGTACTGGAATCAACGCTCCCCCCCCCCCCCCGATTCTCTAGACAACTCTGAACAATGGGACAAACAAACTTCAGTTCATTAGCTGAAATGCTGACTTGCTTATTTTGCAGAAAGAGGTAGCATGACATCTTATGGCTGAACAGCATTCACATGAGGGGTAAGTAACATTTTACTTAAAAAGCCAGATGTGAAATTCAAGTATTGTGTGTGCAGGAACTCCTTCAATGTATTTCCTGCTAAGGGAATAGAATCAATTGTGTAGAGCAAGATGGGGGTGGAAGGAGGAATGTGTGTGGGAGAGTTGCCTTTCTGAAAAGAGTTCCTAGCCCTAGATCAATAATTTTCCATCAGAAAAAGGATCAAAGGCCCTTCATTACAGAAATAAAGTGAGATGATTAATGTCTTAATATTTTCCAGCTGAAGGGGAACACTTCTTTTATATTTTTCTTTTCTCTCTCCTTTGAAGGGGGAGCAATTTTTACCATCAGTTCTATTGACTTCAGTGGTGCATGAGGTATAAGAAGAATTCAGACTATTTTGGCAGTGGATTTAGTGCTAATGAATTGGAGAGAGTGAGCTGGGCACAGGGACAAGCAGGTGCTGGAGAAATTCTGTCAATCTTGTATTGCAACATCACTGGCATTCAACTTATTAGAGCAGTCACTGCACAATGTGATGAGCTTATTTCATGTGTGTGTCCAGAAACTAGGATAAGAATGCCACACTTGTCACTTGAGAACCAGATTAAAATTTGAACTCTGGTCATCAGAGGTGAAGGATAGTATGCTATCACACTGCACACATTGTGGTATTCTACAATAGAACCCTTTTAGGACATATAACTAAATTCTGCATCATATCCTTCACCTGTATTTGTCATAGGACTTTGATTATAACCATTAAAGTCTATAATTTTTTTTAAATTTTTGCTCAGAGAAACAAAAGCCTGCATTTGAATATAGGAGAGTCTATAATAAAGTTATGAAATGTGATCTGGAACAAATACTTTCCACAGATTGTTTGGATAAACTGATTTCTAGTGTAAAACTCCATTTATGCTTTTGTCCGTGTGTCGTCTTCCCCCCCCCCCTCCCCCCTTCCAGAATTGCATCCACTTACTCAAGGATGAATTTTGGTCACTAGATTTCATAATAACCTCCAACTGTGGGATTTGGCCAGGAATAAAACAAGACTAACTTGTTCCCTAATAAGAGCATCAATCCACTTAAACAAAACAAAAAACCTGCCATCTTAAATAGAAATCTCAAATTCCTATTTTTTTGGAAAAACATATTTTGACTTCATACTAGACATGGGTATGTATAGAGTGCCTCACAAGATTGTAAAGAGGGACAGAGGATGTCAGAACACGATGAGTGGAAGGAGCAGGGTTGACTATGCACCCTGTTAACAAGCAGAACATGATGACCTGTTTCATGATCAGGGTAAAATAAAAGGCTTTCTGAAGATCAGTAGGAGAAACTGAACTACGGTTTGTGTGAGTGCAACTCCATGGATTTCTATAATTAGATGAGACAGTCACACATGTAGCCTAAGAATATCAAATCAAATGAGTTTAGAAAGAATTAAAAGAATGAGAGCAAGACATGACTGGGTCCTATTCCATAAATATCTGCAATTGATTTTTAACTCCAAAGATGCAATGCTCATTTGTCATATTCTACCGACTATGGATTTTGTACAATATACTATAGTAGAACTGCCTGCCACTCAAAAACAACTTTAACAGGAATCAGCCTTACCCACTGGAACTTGCACCTTTGACTATATAGATACATGCCAATCTTGTCCACTCATATTTGCTTATGAAGTACAAAAGGTTATCATAGAAACTATTTTTGACTGCAGTGATCCAGGAAATCTGCAGAATAGTGTCCATAATTAGTCGTGCAAAGAATCTGTTTAAACTTCAATGAGGACATGCTTATATTTGAAACAACATGCCTTCGATATGAAAATACATTATAGGGACTGGTATAGGTTGGAAAAATGCATATTTATTAATCAAGGACAGCTGCTTTTTGGCTTGCTAACACAAATTCTGCGGATATAAATTCAGACAAAGGGGTCAACCTAGAACTCTCAAAATTTGAAGTATTTAAGAAGATAAATCAGAACTCTAAACTGCAGCAATGCATAGCTGAATTAATGCCCATTAAAGTATATGGGAGTCTTTCCAAACTTCAGTGGACATTGGTTTAGATCCTTACATTGGTATAGCTGATTTGACTTCAGTGATTTTAGTCTGGATTTATTCCAATGTCAGGGAGATCGGAATAAAGTCACAATTCTGTGTTAATTAACACTCATTTAAGTATGGAAACTATCTATAGTATGTATTCTATAATGTTAAGCTGGAAGAAATACCTTTTTATATCTTCCATTTTAAGAAATTAAAGCAGATTAAAATGATGTAGTATTCTGAATTTGGTTGGCGTAGAGAACTTTAATAAAATAGGAAAAAGTGTTCTGAATTGGCCCTCGTTTTTTCACAAAGTTTCCATCTTTTCTCCTTTGGGACAATCCATTGAATTGAAATAATGTCTCAACTTGTGGCTTCCCATTTGCCACCGTAGTGAAATCATCACCGTGGAAGGGCATCATACTGTCAGGTGCCATATCTCTAAGCTGTAGCTTTTTTATGGCTGAAGCATGGACTACACTAATTACAGTTCATTTAACTGATAGTGCCAGATGTTGTCAGGTTAGGTGTTCCTCAGTGGCATAATATTTTACAGCATAAAGTACTTGGCAAAATCTCAGTTTTTACGTTTGTAGCAAGGCTCCTGGGGAAAATGATACAGATACATTTGTCCTCTATTTTGTCAGTCAAACATATTGTGATTTTTCTGCTACAACTTCACTGTTCCCTCATGTTACAAAAATAATTCCTCATTTAAAATATCCCTTGCTGAAAGCTGAAGTATTAAGTGTAGGCCCTAAGAAGTGAATGGGAGGTCAGGATCCTCAGTTCCTGAGAGGTAATAGCCCTTATTACATACAAGTACATTAAAAGAACATTATTAAGGTTGCAAAATGAAGGACCAAAAAATAATAAAATTCCAGAATTAGAGTTGCCTGTGCAACCTTAATTTAGGACCTGTGTGTGTATGCATTGTGATAGAACAACATGTGATCATGTAATGAAAGACTTTCTGCCCACTGACCCTTTGAGTCAATCAGAGCACGAGGCAGGGGAATATTATAAATACAGGAGTTACGCTGCTGTGTGTACTCAGCAGCTGATTAAGGCAGGATCAAAGTATGTCTTGTGTGACGGCTGGGTCCCAATACCTACGCCACTGTGGGTACAAGCTACTGATTTCTGTTTCATTAGCAACTGAGGACCGGTCAGCTATTAACCCAAGGGCTGGAATGCTGCTAGCTGTGAAGATCCTCAGATTGTTTGTTTGCAGACAGGGTTCTGAAGTATGTGGAA
The DNA here is from genome assembly GCF_026122565.2 of Emydura macquarii macquarii. Lineage (NCBI taxonomy): Eukaryota > Metazoa > Chordata > Testudines > Chelidae > Emydura > Emydura macquarii. The sequence goes on from NW_027132773.1 coordinate 10,917,697, forward strand.
AAAATGGAGTTGCTGCCATTCCCCTCAAGCTCTGAAGAGTCCAGGTTACACACACCCACTACATACTATGGTCAAACTATGAAGACTGAGGAATCATCTTTGAATGAAAGTCCGATGAGAATGCATGTGTATATCTATGTGTATGGAGTAAAATATAGAGGTGTCAATATTAGAGCTAGCTGGAGGATGACAATTCCATTTTATAACTGCGTTTGAGTTTTCAGAATTTGTTTTTGTTATGCATTGGAACAAATCCAAATATTCAAAAACTCAAAGGCAGTTGCAAATGGAATTGTTTAAACATCCATTTTGGACTGAGAGAGCCAGGTTTTCAATCATAGACATAGGGTTAGAAGGGACCACAAGGATCATCTAGTTTAGTAACCCCCTGCCACGAGGCAGGATTTGTTGTATCTAAATCACTCAAGACAGACGGCTATCCAGCCTCCTTTTGAAAACCTCCCATGAAGAAGCTTCCACAACCTCCCTAGGCAGCCTGTTCTACTGTCCTACTCTTCTTTCCTGAAATTTAATCTAAATCTGCTATGCCGCAATTTGAACCCATTGCCTCTTGTCCTGCCTTCTGCGGTAAAAGAGAACAACTTTTCTCCATCTTTTTTATGGCAGCCTTTCAAGTATCTGAAGGCCGCTATTATGTCCTCCTGCTTAATCTCCTCTTTTTCAAACAAAACATATTAATTCCTTCAGCCTTTGCCCATATATGGCTTGTATTCCATCCCTCTGATCATCTTTGTCAGTCACTTCTGGATTCTTTCCAGTTTTTCTACATCTTATCTATACATTGACCAAAATTGGACAAAGTCCAGCTGAGGCTTAACCAGTGCCGAGTAGAGCGGTACTATCACCACACATGACTTGCATGCTATGCTGCTGTTAATGCAACCTAAAATTGCATTTCCCTTTTTTTGCAACAGCATCACATTGCTAACTCATGCTTTACTGTTTTTAGATAGTTTGGGTAGTTCTAAGAGTAGAATAAGTAGTTTGGGGGTTTGTTTTCTAGTAAACTCCCACCCCTCCACCCTATACCCACATGCAGATATTGGACTGTACCAAAGATTCTAGGCTTTAAAATTTGCACCTCCTGCCTGCGTTCCTTCTAGGGCCATGATGAACATCAATGCTGCCTCTACTGCTTGAGAGGAGCCACATTGCATCCAGGTGCAGTATCTGCCAATCCTTCTCGAGCAGTACCCAAGAGGGCAGGGCTTTTTGCCTCTGGAAGCACCTACTGGAAGTCGCCACAAGGCCTCATTTGGATCCAAGCTAAGCAAGTCATCTTCCCCTGGTACATAGGCCTGAGATAAGCAGGAGTGCCCCTTCAGCCACAGAGTTCATGTCTGGCACTGGCGGTACTGTACTATGGATCCTGTACTGGGGCCTACTGGGGAGGTAAGGAAACATGGCATTGTCTTCCACAAGCTCCAGTCTTGGAGAGGGAATATGCTCCAAACCTGCCCTGTCCCTGAGGGACACCATCGATTTTCCCTGTCTCATGCGCCTTCCAGCAAACTCTCACAACCAGCAATGGAGACAGAGCTGCTCTGTCTGTTCCAACTGTATCAATGGAGTGGGAGAGATTCCCGTCTTCCCTTCCAAATGCAGCAGTGGTTTCAGCATCCCCTTCACTCCCAGATGGCTTCCCTCAGTTCTAGGATCTCTTGCGCAGAGTGGCAGTGGAGCTTCACATCCTCCTGGAAGAGGTCCAGGATACTCAGCATCTGGTCCTAGCCATCTTTCACTTATCAGCACTGGGTAGAGTTGTGTTTCCCATCAATGATGCTATCCTCAAACCAGCCAGGACAGTCTGGCATACACCAACCACATGTACGCCTACCTCCAAAATGGAGAAGAGTTATTATGTACCTGCTAGGGGTCTGAGTTTCAGTTTTCTCCTCCCCCCCTCCCCCAACTATCTTGTGGTCCAGGCAGTGACGGAGAACTCTAGGCAGCAACATCCATGCTCCACTCCATCTGATGAGGAGGGAAAGAGATTGAATCTTCTGAGTTGCAAGGTCTTCTCATCAGTAGGCCTTCTGTTCAGGGTCTTGATCTACAAGGCATTGCTTGCCAAGTATGATTTCCTGAAATAATGTAAATTGGATGAATTTGCTGAAAAGCTACCCCAGCAAGACCAGGCAATGATAAACTAAGGAACTGGTGGTGAGGACGATGCTTCAATCAGCTGTGGATGCAGCAGATACTTCCTCATGGTCCATAGCTATAAGTATAGTCACGCAGAGGGAATTGTGGCTCCACTCCCCTGATTTCCCTAGGGAGGTACAAAATACCATGGAAGACCTCCCTTTCAATGAATCCCATCTTTTAAATAAAAAAAACCCAAATGATTCTCTCCACACTCTCAAGGACTCCAGAGCTATTCTGCATCCTTTGGGTATTTACACGCCTGCTCTGAAGAGTCAATTACACTGTCTTCTGCCATCTACACAACATTACAGGACCACCCAGTTCTTTAATCAGAGGCCCTACAAACCACTGTTGAAGCATCAAAAAATTCACAGATCACATCCTCTGGGTCTGCCTTCACAGCCCTCTTCCTCCCAGATGCAACCCTTACAGAAAAGATATTTCTGAAGAATCCTAGAGAGTTGTCATTCACTACCTACTACCATGCAAACCCTTCAATCCTTTCAGGGGTCGTCTAGCACTCTTGTTTGTAGTGCAATAACAATGGACAGATGGGAGCTAAATGTCATACACCATGGCTATGCAATTGAGTTCACCATGCTACCTCATCCTCATCCTTCCCCCATAATCTCTCCTCAGTGACCACTTTCATGACAGCATCCTCACCCAAGAGATGAACTCTTTACTATAAAAAAGAGCGATAGAGTGTGTCCCTCCCAGTACATCAAGGAACGGAGTTCTATTCAACCTACTTCCTGATACCCAAGAAAAAAGGAGACTGTTGGCTGATTCTCGGCCTTCGTCTTCAGTTGGCTTATCTGCAAGCCTAAGTTTTTTATGGTCATGCTAGCAGTGATCATCCTTTCATTAGAAAAAGATATGCTCTTGTTATGCAGGACGCCTACTTTAACATAGACCGTCATCCAGCCCACAGATGCTTCCTGAGGTTTATGGTTAGCTTACAATATTTCCGGTACAGAGTCCTTCCCTTCGACTTGCCATTGCTCCCAGAGTTTTCACCAAGGTTTTCTCCATTGTAGCGGCCCACATCAGGAGTTATGAGGTCTTCGTATTCCCATATCTCAACGACTGACTCCTAGAGGCACTGTCCAGATGCAGGGCCCAAGTTTCGACCTCCATGTTGCTTGGCCTCCTTTCTTCATTCAGGGAATGCTGCAAAATGCTGAATGCTGAAAAAAAATCAACCTTAAACCACACAATGCCTAGACTTTATAAGGGTCATCATCAACTCTGTCACAGTATGAGCCTACTTACCACGGAACGGGTTCCAGACTCTGCAAGAACTCATAAATCATGTAGTCAACAGTCTGTTGGTCATGGCCAGTACCTGCCTATCCCTCCTGGGCCACGTGGTCTTGTGCACATACGTCACTGCCTTCACTCTGGGTATCTGGAGGCAGCGAAGGAGAAGCAATCATCACACCATGGACATCAGGCTGACAGTTCTCCTCAAAGTCATCTCATGCCTCCACTGATGGAGGGAACTACATCAGGTCTGCTTAAGGGTTCCCTTCCTATCCCTCCTCCTCGGACAAGACGGTTATCAACGACATCTCCCTCCTAGGCTGGGGAGCGCACATGGCTGAACACGAGGCACAAGGAACATGGACTCCTTGGGAGTTCAGAATACACATCAATATTCTGGAGCTCGTTCTTCCAGGCCTTTCTCCACTCATCCGTTCCCATCATATTCTCTTCATGTCAGACAATACCACTGCTGTGTGCTACATTGACAAACAGGGGGCATGAGGTTGTCGGCTCTGTGCTCAGAAGCAGTCATTCTTTGCAACTGGTGCATTGCGCACCAGATCATCCTATTTCCCAGGACACAGAATGTGATTGCAGACCTGCTGAGCAGAGATGTCATGATTGACAACGAGTGGGGAAGTCCACAACACTGTACAACTGGACATCTTCAACAAATGGAGAACTCCATCCAGAGACCTCCACTCATCCCTCCTGTCTGCATCCTCGCACCCTCCTCCAACTTGGTTACTGATTGCTAGTCACCCTCAGTGGAATGCAATAAGGACCATCAGTTGAAGAAGAGGAGGAGGTTACTTAACTGTAACTGGAGGTTCTTCAAGATGTGTGGTCCCTATCTGTATTACACTTTCTGCCCTCCTTTCCCTCTGCTGCAGATCTGCTTGGTTTGTGATGGAGAAGGAACTGGAGAGGCAATCGGTCTGCCTCGCCCTTTATCAAGTCAGACAAAACTATGAGGAAAATCAGGGTGCGTGTGCGGACCAACGGGCACTACAACTTTCAAATTCTCTGGGTCCTGATGCATGGTGCACGTGTAAGCCCTCAATAGAATATGTATAAGGGCCACACATCTAAAAGAATCTCCAGTTACAGATAAGTAACTTCCTCTTTCTGAGCTCCTCAGGGGGCTGGTGTGGTCCTCAACATAAATTAGGGTAGCCAGGAGCTGCTCTAATTTATGGTGCCCACCCCCCAGGAGAATCTCGGGGATGCTTTACTGGGAATACCTGGAAGATACAGTTGATCTCCTTGCCAATGCAGGACTGTTGCATACAGTACTCTTTCTAGTATGTATGTTCTGTGATTTGTAGTCAGCATCTGAATTATGTTCCATAACTTTCAAAATGTTGCTTAAAACAGCAATGTTGTTGTTCCTATTTAGAAGCCATAAAATGTCAGATTGTCTTTATCTCTGAATTCTGCTTCCTTATTTTATTTGTTTTAGTTTTTCAAATCACTGACGTCGGCTTCCATTTATATTCATATGCTGGTGGGCTTTACACTTCCATTATTCCCTGACTGCAGCCATATGACGACAAACGACAGTGAGAGAGCCTGAAGGTTTTCTTACTAAACTGCTGTAAACCATTTCATAGATTAGAATTAGTGGCTAACTTTCTTATATAATATGATGCAAATAGATCATTCAGAGAGGCAGCTTTCTCTTAACTTGTTTACTGTCACATAGATGGTAAGTCTCCATAAGAGCGCCACGTGTCAGTGTGAAAACTCACTGGAAAAACACAACCACACAAAAGCAAAGCATTCACTTCCATGTCTGTATGCTTTATTTAACAAGGATGAAAAATAAGAGAGGAAATTGGAGCATATAAGTGTGTGTGTGTGTGTGTGTGTGTGTGTGTGTGTGTGTGTATATAATTAGTGTAAATGTATTACCGACATGCATGTCTATTTATATTTAATTTAATGTAAAGAAAAAATATAGAATGAGTCTACTAAAACATAAATTAAGGCTTCATTGTAATAATCAGAGTTTCAGGGCAACTGCATCTGCAGCTGCCCCAGCCCTTGCCCTCTATGGTTCACTCCAGGAGTCCCCAGTCAGGGTCAGGTCTCCAGCAGTCACCTGTCTCTGGGCAGGAACCCTTCTCCACCATTTCCTTTTGTGTGGGGGATTTTAAGGCTGTACAGTTCTCACCTTACACTTCGTGGGAATGTCCAGACAAAAGTGAGGATGGAACCCATAGTTTGCAAAAAGAGGGGCTTTGCTGGGCGGAGGTTTGGGTGGCATTATTATAAGCAAGCTCAACATAAGGAAGCAGAGACAACCAGTTGTCATGATGATCATTCAGGAAGTAGCAAAGGTATTGCTTGAGAATTTGGTTGATCTGCTCCATCTGTCCATTGGTGTGTGGAGGGTAGGCAGTTGAGGAGAGGGCCTAAATCTCCAGAAGCCTTAGAAATGTCCACCAGTACCAAGAAATGAACTGAGAACCACCGTCTGACACAATGCCTTTTGGTAATCCATAGAAATGACTGGGGACCGACGAGCTAGGCAACAGTTCTGCAGAAAAGGACCTGGGGGTTACAGTGGATAAGAAGCTGGATGTGAGTCAGCAGTGTGCCCTGGTTGCCAAGAAGTCTAATAGCATATTGGGCTGCATTAGTAGGAGCATTGCTAGCAGATCGAGGGAAGTGATTATTCCCCTCTATTTGGCACTGGTGAGGCCGCATTTTGAGTATTGTGTCCAGTTTTGGGCCCTGCATTACAAAAAGGATGTGGACAAGTTGGAGAGAGTGTAGCAGAGGGCAACAAAAATTATTAGGGGGCTGGAGCACAAGACTTACGAGGAGAAGCTGAGGGAACTAGGTTTGTTTAGTCTGCAAAAGAAAAGAATGAGGGGGGATTTGATAGCAGCCTTAACTACCTGAAAGGGGGTTCCAGGGAGGATGAAACTAGGCTGTTCTCAATTGTAGTAGATGACCGAACAAGGAGTAATGGTTTCAAGTTGCAGTGGGGGAGGTCTAGGTTGGCTATTAGGAAAAAGTATTTCACTAGGAGGGTGGTGAAGCACTGGAATGGGTTACTTAGGGAGGTGGTGGAATCTCCATCTTTAGAGGTTTTTAAGCTGCGGCTTGACAAAGTCCTGGCTGGGATGATTTAGCTGAGGTTAATCCTGCTTTGACCAGGGGGGGTTGGATTAGAAGACCTCCTGAGGTCCCTTCCAACTCTAATATTCTATGATTCTATGTTTTCCAGGAAGAAACAAGTCATTTCCTGGGCAGTAATGAGAGTATGACAGGGCATGTGCCATCTTGGTTAGGAAACTGACCATAACTAGGATTTATGTATGCCCCTGGGAAAGCTGCAACACCACAATAAAGTTGATGGATATGGTAGCCCACAGCTCAGATGGAACACGCATGGGGAGAAGGCCGAGTGGTTTCAAGTGTGGGCCTGGTGCAAAGGTTGCAGGATCTTGTGTAATTCTTGACTGAGGTGTGCAAGCCTGGTCACCAGAAGCTCCTTGCGAGAAGGTTCCAGGTCTTGATGTGACTGAAGTGCCCTGTAAGGGGCATGTAATGAAATAACTTCAGAACCTGAAGCCTCAGTTGTCCCTACAGGGTGTAGATACAGTCCCTTGTAGTAGAAAACCCCATCTTGGAACCTGAACTTAGCAGCTACCGAATTGCCAGCTTTACGTAAGGTCTGGTGGATCTGAATAGCAAAGGGGTCATTGGGCAGCAAGGAACAAATTAATACCATTAGGCTGTTGTCTAATGTGTCATTAATGAAATTGGGTGCCTTGAGAATCATAGAAGGATTAGTTCCAGGGAGTTCCAGGTACTTGTCCTTAAGGGACAGGGTGTTGGCTTTCCTGTTTCTTGCTCCTAGCTATAGGTGATTATGAAGTCAAACTGGGCAAAGAAGAGGGACCAGTGGATATGGCCTTGGTTAAAGTGTCTGGCCTTTTGGAAATACTCCAGGTTTTCATGATCTGTGAGAACCTGGATGGCAACCTATCCCCCTACAGCAAATCACACTATTGCTCAAATGTCACCTTGATGGCTATCAGTGCCTTGTCCCATATATCATAATTCCTTTCTGTCAGGGATAGCTTGCAAGAATAAAAGGCAGAGGGCTGAAGTTGACTATGGGATCTGCTGGATGGGACGCTACTGCAACTAGGGCAAAATTGGGCTGTTCAGCCTACACTGTAAATGCTTGGGATTTGGGTGGATCAGGATGGGAGCTGTGAGGAACTTCTCATTTAGTTGACTGAAGATGACTGATGCTTACAAGGACTAGGTGAACTAGATTCTCTTTCATAGAAGTGCAGTCAGAAGAGTAAGTAGGCAAAGGTCCAAGTTAGTAAAAACCTTGGTGAAGCAGAGTCTTTCAAAGAACTTGTTAATGAAAGGGAGAGGGTATTGATTTCAAATAATCCTGATTTAATGCCTGATAGTCAACACGAGACCTTAGAGATCCCTCCTTTTTTTTTTTAACAATGAAAATCATATCCCTTGCTGGAGATGTGGAAGGATGGATCAACCCACTTCATAGGTTTTCCTAAAGGTAGTTGTGAAGAGCCTGCAATTTGGGCTCTGAAATGGAGTATATGCAATCAAAAGGAATTTTTGTTCCAGGCTGGAGGTCAATGGAAGAGTGATAGATGCGATGGGGTGGCAAAATGTACATGGTTTTTTTTGTCAAACATGTCAGTAAAGTCCTTGTATTTAAGAGGCAGAACAGAGGGAGCAGGGTGTTGAGACTCCCTGTGGATTAACTCACTCAGACTTGAGATTTCAGGGAATGCAAAGTAAACTGTAGAGAGCTCCCATGGTTGAGTTTCAAGAGACAAAATTGTTGGCAATACTGGGAGCTGAACTATACTGTGCTTGCCTGCCAATGAATATGTGGGTTGTGGGTGGTGAGTCAGGGCATGCTGAGGGCAACTGGAGAGTGTGATGCTTGAATAAGGCCAAACTGGAGGGTTTCTCGGTGATCCTGAAGGGCAACAACCTCCAAGAAGGCAGATTGGTGGGTAACCAGGCTCGATGAAAGGAGTAAGCTGTCAATAGACTCCACCAAGTCTGGAGATTTCCTATGTTGGCTTGAGATCTTACGTACCGGCTCAAAATCCAAGTCCATGAAGTTGCTGGTGGCACCCAGTCTACCGGTGCCTCTGGGTTGACTTCGGACATTTGAAAGGGGAGTAGGTACGTGGGGTCCTGCTTAGTTGTTGTCAAGGTACCGGCAGACAGATACAGATATTGGGTGCTGAAGAGAGAGGGAGCACACAACCTTAGCCCAGACCCTATGTTGGGGCATTTCCCAACCAAGGCGCAGATTGTGTCAAGCTGCCCTGCTGCCCAAAGTGTCCTGGTTCCCTGCAGTATGGACATAGATCTGAAGCCTAGCATCAAAATTTCTCCATGTCAGAGAAGCGGGGATTAGCCTGATGGATTGATGTGGGTTCAGGCCGCAGAGAAGGTAGTGGTGATTGAATGTGGGGGACAGAGCCAATGGGGCTGGTGGGAGCCAGGAGACTGGTCCTTTTTCTTGATGGCATTTTGTCAAGTGGTGGTTGATCTATATGCTAAGGTCAGGCCAGACCAGGCAGGAAGACCATCATTGCCAGCTCATCTCTGATGTCATCACTTTTCTAAGTGATGACATCAGAGATGAAAATGGTGAGGTGAAAATGATATTGCTACATGGTCTCATTCCACTTGGTGCTTGTCATCAAGCAGCAGAACCCTGCAGTATATTTAGCAATAGGTGAGCACCCTTACCTCAACACCTGAAGGGCAGCCTCAGCTGTCCACTCATGACTTGTCATCAAAGATCGCAACCGGGGCTTGAATAAAGTTCTTAAGCTGGCCCAGGAGCGAGCTTGCTTTCTTTAGGAGTGGGGATGCTCACGTCCGAGCCTCCCCAGTCAGCAGACTGATACTCAGTCCCACTCTGGATTGGTCCATGGAGAATTACTGTGGGTGCAGCAGAAATAGGAGCTGGCACTGATTAAGAAACCCTTGAAATTTATCATGACTGCTGTTAAACTTGTCATGCAGGGGAATCTTTGGCTCATGGGGAACGGGGGTTGGCATTTGAGGCATGAGCAGTCAAGCCTACTGGTTGGAGCAGGAATTGGTAACTGGGAATAGGAGCCAATGGTCACAGCTGGATTACCTGGAGTGAGGCAAGGATGGGCCAAGGTAGGAGTAGGACTGGATCAAAAGCTGAAACAAGGCAGGGTCAAGGCAGGTGCAGGAGCTATTGCAGCCATGGAGAAATGCTTTAGCATGCTTTCTCTGGCTTTTACTAGCTGCTCATCTTCCTCAACCTGGCAAGTGGGGTGTTCTGCCCATTCCAGGTGGTCTAGTTGATGCAGCTCAGCTGTGCTCATTGGACAGTCAAGAGACTCAGCAGGCGCAGCTTCAGGGTCTTATTTCTAACAGCAGCATAGCTAGAGAGCCATAGTTATGGCAGCCTAACCCCATCATGCAGACCCATCATATAGTGATGGAAGGGGTTTTTCTATCACTATAGGAACATCATGCTCCCCAAGTGATGGCAGTTTGGTTGACAGAGGCATTCTTATGTCGGCCTACCTGGGTCTACCTTGGGGTTAGGTTGGCATACAGCGCTCAGCGGTATAGATTTTTCACACCCCTGTGTGCCATAGCTACGTCAACCTAATTTTTAAGCATAGATCAGGCTTGAGTAATTGGTCTGTATTTGGGAGAAGTGCAGAGGAGCTGTAGAGGTGAAAAATTCACCCATCCCCAACTATGAGTCACAGTGCTTGAATACAAGGCCTGTTCAATACCCTTCCACCTCCTCCTCATTACTAGGGCAGGAGTAGTAGTCATAGCTGCTCTGTACCATTTGCATTGAGTATTGTGGCCATGGGATCTGTGTAAATGTGGATCCAATGTTTCTCTTCTGGCTGGCTCATCCCAGTCACTGATTTATGAACCAGCCTATACAGGCCTGACATAGAGAACATACATGTACGCTCTAATGCAGGTTTAAGTGGTGCCAGAGGGCTTCTTCACTGGGGTAAATTTCATATACAAGTCTCGGCACAGGGGGTGAATTCCTGGGTGAGTTGGGGGGCAGGTGGAGAAGAGAGATGTGGATGGGAATGGTTGTAATTTGAGATAGAAGGAGGGAAGAGAGACCAAACTGATTTCACAAAGTTGCTTAGGGTGTTCTGACTGCACTGTGAGAACCAGTATGCCAGCCTAGCTACAGGAGGACAACCATATACCAGCCAAGATGGCAGCAGGGTGCAACATTGTAGCTGCTATCGTTGCTAACCGAGTTTGCACCTTATTGCATGTAGGTGCAAACCAGGCTTAGAGCCATTCATGTCAGCAACTGTTTCCAAACTTGGTTAAGTGATGCAAATTGAGGACAGAGTCTTAAATTCCATTTGTAAGCTGTTTGTGCAGAGACCATGTGGATCTATGTGTCTGATCCTGACTAGGGCCCTTGGGTGGCTTTGTAATCATAAGCAATGTTGTTTGAATGGTTCACAAAATGTTTACACAGAGGGTGATGGAACCTGCGTAGGGAGTATCCTCCCTGGGAAACATTCCTGGAAATGAGTGCTGCTGGGCCTGATTTTCAAAAGCAGCCTTTGTTTGTGCACCCATGCACCCACCTTTAAATCTACTCTTTATGACAGTGGAGGAACTGTCTCAGCTGCAGGCAGCCAGAACAAGGAGTGACAGGAGGAGGATCCTGGTCTCACATAAGCCCTCACCAAAAGTGCCCAAAAGCAACATCAGCACAGTGGAAAAGAAGAGCCAGCCCCACACATGTTCCCCGCTGCTAACCTCTCTTTTTATTCAGACTGACCTCTCCAACTACATATAATTTGAAGGGGAGAGGGAGATTAAGAGAGAACATGGGGACAAAGGAAACCTTGTCAGGGAAAGAGTAGAGAGGAGACAAGTAGAAGAAAAGGTGGGTGTGGGGTGTAGGAAGAGAGGTTCTAGTTCCTTAGAGAGGAAAGATTCCATGGGGAAGAGGAGAACAGGAGAGAGAAAATGGGATAGAGAGGAGAGCAAAGGGGGTTGGGGACAGAAAGGCGAATGTAAGGACCAAAGGGAACAGAGATAAGAGAATAAAGGGAGCAAAGAGAAGACACCATGTGATATGGGAAGGAACAAGGGGAATGGACAACACGATACTGGGTGAAGTGAAGGAGAGGAAGATGAGAGAAGAAAAGGAGATGCTGTTTTCCAAAGAGATAAGAGGAGGAGAGAGTGGAGAAGGGAGAAAGCAGGAAACAGAAGTAAGGGGTGGGTAGAATAAAAGGGAAGGGGGTGGGAAGAAGAACATGATTTAAACCAAAATAGACAGGGGAGAGAGAAATAAGGAAAGCCTGGTATAAGGGAATGTACAAATCCTACATTAAGCTGAAAAGGAAGAGGTAAATGGTCTCACCTGCAGCTAAGGCTGCAATTGGCTTCATCCCACAACGCTAGTCAGAAATATCAAGCCTGGAAGGACTAATCAGAGTAACAGGGAGGGGAGAGGTGTTGGTGGACTGACTCTCCTGGTGAAGGGATGATCTTTTCCTTTCTTAAAGCCCAAAAGGAACAGGGCTCTAAGGGCCTGAGAATTACAGCCCTCCTAGAAGGCTGTGACAGGGCAGTGGGACTTCCCTAAGGGGAAGCTCAGTCTACACACTGTTCTGCATTTCAGCAAGTGGAAAGATGGGGTCAGGTTTCTCTGAGGTGAGGGGAAAGCATGAAAATCTGCTGTGTGTAGATCGCTGCCTCCTTTGATTTGAGTTACCCATTGTTCTGTATTTCAAACCGTTTGTTGAACTCCTCTAGGCTTCCTTGAGAGAAAGGAGAGGCTTAGGAATCAGATGAGGGGTGTGGTGTGTGTTTGCCTGATCCCTCTGGAATTACCATCAGTCTGTGCCTAACTTAGGGAGGTCAGAGGGTCTTTGTTCCCCACAATGCTGCTCTGCAGTGCATCTTCCTTTTAGCCTCTTGCTGTGGCCACCCAGCTGTTGTACACCATGGCTCTCACACAATTAGGTTTTTAGGTCAATTAATTTTATTTATTGACTAGAAATTGGCCTAACTCAAAACTTTGAATCCAAACACACTTGACCTTTGTGGTGGGAGTGTAGAAATCTGGATCTGAATTTCACAAATATCCCTTGCCTTTGATAATGATCCTAAACCAAAGCCCAGAAATGTGGGTGTTTGAAATCTACTCATGGATCTGAATTTTGTAACTTAAGCTCATTTCTCATTCATCCTCTTGTGGTTCTCTGGAAAGAGAAGGATGGAAGGTTTATTTTTAATCCACATTAATGTTGCTACCTATTAATTAACTGGAGGAAGAAACAGGGAAAGTAACCTAAAATTCACCAGATATGTATCTAACTCTTTAGCAGATGATGAACTAATGGTGTCACCATCGCCCAGCTTCTATGAAGAATCATCCTTCACACACATGCTCAAATGATGGGAAATACTGTATGCGTGGACCGTAGCGGAAGCCACTGGGCTCTGCTTCTCTGACAGCATAGGAGGCTGGCGGCAACTGAAAGCTGTCCCCTTTATTTTAAAATGAGTCTCATTTTAATAGTAGATGGCACTGTATTATTTTGCTAGCCCTGGCACACCCATTTTTTCCACAGGCAGCAAGTAGACTATTTATATTATGTTCATGGTATGCACACAGAAAAATGAGACGAAAAAATAATCAGTACTGTTGCTGAAAAGCTGCAATATAACACAACTTAATTTCTGGGAATCCAGAATCCTAACACACAAGAACCAAAACCAGAGAGAGATTAAGCAGGCTACTCCATAAGATAGAAAGGCACAATTCAACCCAACTTTAGACTGCTTTAGACTGGCTCTTTGCAGACTGACTGCACAAGACTCAGATAGCAGGCTTCCGTAAAGAACCCTGCAAGCAGGACCGGTAAACTCTTTACATTAAAAGTGATAACTTGTAATTTTAACACAGTTTTCAATACACCACAATTTACAATATTAATTGGGTTTTTTTTAAATGTGTTGTATAATCAACTGACAGGAATTTTCTGGAAAAATAGAGTAATTTATTAGGCTCTGCATTTCTTAAAGTTGTGTGATCAGTGCGTCATCAGGGCTTGCATGGTTAAACTTCTTGATTATTCTTGGAAATGCAAGTATTTTTAGTCATGTGTGCGTATTTGAATTATTCATCATGGGATCATGTGGAAAATGATATACGACATTAAGAAATAAGCGATAATAGTGTGTCACCAGCTATCAATGATCTTTAAGAAAGACAATGCCTATTAGCAAAATTGGCATAGAGTTGGTAGTGGAACATGTGAACCCTCAAGGAACCATTAAAGACAGACTCATTAGCAAATGTTCATTTCTTTAAACTACAGACTGAACATGTTGACAGTGAAACTTAATTGCCAAGAATGTATTTAGTTTAGAATTACTGAACCAAACACTGGGGGACTTTTAGAGACAAATATATTATCAGACCATCTTTCTTATTTAAATAAAACCATTGTTTCTTTAATCATCATACTACAACTTCTGAGTTTAAAATAAAGGATCTTTAAAAACAACAGTCCTGTTATTTTAAAATTTGTGTTTGTATTTATATAAATTGGTAAGTGGTAAGTATTTCATGCTTCATCTGAAGTTAAAGTGAATTCCTCTTGTTCTGAGATGGATTTAATATTTGTCTCTGAGCCTGTCACTGATAGGTTTACAATGTAAATTCGTATTTCAGTGACAGAGTAAGACATTAGCCAAATGCTTATTGTGTCCTGGTATGGCTCTTTAAACAGTAGTACCGATATGGCTGAAATAATATAACTAAATGAATCAATTGCCAGGTTCCATTGCCAAGGGAAGCTTAAGCCTTAATGAAAATTTATTCACCAAAGGAAAAAAGCAATTACCAAATAAAGCAGTGAATATAAAGATTCAGGATCTGGCAGTACTTAAGCATACCTTACTGTAAACATATGCATAGTCTCCCTGAGTACTTTGATGTTGTATGCTTAAATTTACACTTGCTTAAGCAGCTTCCTGAATCAGGGCCTGAGATCTTGGGCCAGGTCTACATTTACCTGAGAATTCAGCAGCAGTTGGCGGGAGTTACGCAAGCTACTCTGTGTCATTTGCGTAACTCCCGTCAACTTCTTAACTTCCGTTGTGTGCGGTGTCTTCACTGCGCTGTGCCATTTGAAGGGGTGGTTTTAGTGCATCGACTTCCAGATCAATTGAGCGGGTCTTTATTGACTGCTCAATCAATCCAGAAAGATCGATCTGACGGTGGCAAATTTGCCAAATTTTGTGTGGTCTCATTATTCTGGAGAGGCAGGAACTGTGGTTTCTAGAGAGAACCATCATCAGTACTCTAGAAAGGGTCATCATTACTGAGCCCTTGCAACAAAATTCAGTTAAAGGTATATGAAAGCTTTTCAAAGTTCATCTCTGGACTTTGGGTTCATGTTCATCCCAAGAGCCAGACTAAATGTCAGGGACTGCAGGTTTCCAGGGCTCTGAGGAGCTAGTACGTTCCAGCCTGTCACTCAGTGATCTGCTAACAGCTGACAGAACTAGAAGTTCAACTCTGACCGAGGACTCCAGTGCTGGGCTCTAATTGGTGGAACTCTGTTTTTAGTTCCCTGCTTTTATTGAAACCACACACAGGAACAGGAAGTTGTCCATGCACCTGGGTTTCCCCTGTTCAGGACTGCTTCCTTTGCACTACCTGCTCCTACTGCCTGACTCTAATCTCCTGGTAACCTGACCAGGTCTGCCTCCTGACACCTAACTCTGTTTGATCTCTGGTCTCTCTTGGCCTCTGACGTACCTGACACTTGGAGTATGTCTACACTGCTCGATGCAGCAGGATCGATTGAGCGGGTCGTGGAGACCTGCTCAATTGATTCCAGAAATGTTCACCAGTCGATGCCATTAATCCTCCTCCCCGAAAGGAGTAAGGCTTCATTGACTGGAGGGTGTCTCCCTTTGATGCAGTGCAATGAAGATGCCGCGGTACGGCAATGTAAGTAAGTCAACGGGAGATACGCATGCTACATCGCGTAGCTTGCATGTTTCCCGTCGACTGCTGCTGGCAGTGTAGACCAGGCATCAGTTTGCTCTCTGGCATATCTCAGACTCTAATCTCCTGGTGTCTGACTTGGCCTGGCTCTTGACTCCTGCTCTGACCACTAGGTCAGACCTCCCATGCTACAGTTGTGACTCCAAAGAACTCTGGATGCTGAGCTCTTATGAAAATTGGCATCACTTGACTGTGTAAATAATAATTTATAATAGTAGGGATGTGACAGAATAGTGACTAAAAGTTATATTAGTAGAGTCCCTCATCCCAGCTAATGTGTTCATTTGCTACTTTCTTTAGAATATGCATTATATACTCCTCAGTGAGAGCTTTCTTTATTTTGTGGTAGTATAATCAACTAACAGGCACATACAGTACCCGACTTTCAGTGGGAGTTGGAAACCTAACTGCCATTTGTATCTTTGAAAATATCATCCTTAGTTTGGTTTGTGCAATAAATATTATCTGGAAATCTCAGTCTAGTTTTTAATATATTTTTTTCCCACTAGCAACTGTGTGACTCATGTGGCTCAAATAATTAAGTGTGCTTCAAGCATGAACTGGACATGTGTGGAACTAATTTTTGACTAGTGTCCCTATCATGTGATAGATTTTTAACAGCTAGGAGGCAGAGACTAAGCCATTTCGTAATGCAAGGTTAAATAAGGATGACCTTTACTCCATTTTACAGAGAGAGTGAGAGAGAGGTCAAAACGCAGAGTTGACTATTCTGTTCTGTAAATTGATCTTAATTCTGACCTGAAGCACTGCCCTCCACTTGGATATGAAGGCATTTCAGCTCTATGCTCATATGAGTTTAAGGCCACCAAACCAATGTCAAAGTCAAGGACCAATATACCTGTGTCTAATACATTAGATATAGTTGATCTTGTTATAACTAAAATATTCTTTCCAGAAGTAAATGCACTTTGGGTATGTTACAGATTCTGTATGTCTTTGCTGACAATGTTACAAACTTATTTTAAGGTTTACATTTTTTTAATTAATCTATCAACTTTTAGCCTACTTTTTTGAGATATTTTAGTATTCTGTATAAAACATTGATACTCCATAAAATAGTCTCTGTTAGTATAAATACGGAGAACATGTGGAATCAAACTTCTTTAAATGGGATCAAAAAAAGACTATCCTTGTTCAGGTGACAAATAGTTCTCTGAAGAAATTTCCACTAGCAGCATTTCCATCTCTAAGTAGAAAGTGTTCTGTGGTTTGATTGTGCAGGCTAGAATTTCTTCTGCAGCCTCAGAAAACTGCAGTACCAGCAGAAGGCAAAATATTTTCTTCCTTCAGTTATGGTTCAGTTAGTTATCTAACTAGAAACTCCAGGTCATATCCTCAGCTGATGTAAATTTGCTCAGTGGAGCTACACTGATTTACATACCAGCCAAGAATCTGATTCTCCATCTCTAACTGGAAAGTAAAATACTTTTTATCTTGCAGGTCAGTGGTACAGGTAAATGTTTCAGAACACCTGCAAAAAAAGAAAAGAAAAGAAATGAAGGGAGGTCATTAGTAGTATCTGATGTGACTCTTCACTCAAAATATTCCAGATTGAGGCAGCATTTTCAAGGGGCTGTGGTCAGACATAGGGAGTGGTAGTGACCAGAGCTGAATATCATCCCCTTATTGTACACACACCTGTCAGTCAATTATTCCTTCAAACATAAGAGAAGTGCAATGTTATATTTAATGTTGAATTTCAAGTGCTTAAGGGGGATTGAGTCATCAGAAAGGCAGAGACCAGATGCTGTGGGACTGATTGAAGAAGATGCTAGTATGTTACTGATGAATCTGGCAATAGTACTGAATCACTTAATGAACACGATGACATTGAAGTTGATTAAGGAGAGTATCTGGGAGAGTGATAATGAGGAGACACAGGAAATTATATTAGAGAATAAGAAACAGGGATGGGGGGTCTACAAAATATTATAAGCCATGAGGAAAAGGATGAACTTCTGCTCCATGGTGCCATTTGTCCTACTTTAGTCAGTATCCCGATGCATTGGAGTTGAGTGATGGGCAAGCAACCATCTCTTCCCAGGGTGATCTTTGTGGATTGGGAAGCAGAGGACCTCACAGGGCCTCAGAGTGAGCAGATGGGCCCCTCCTGGGCCCTGCAAAGATATTTGTGGAAGAGGTTGCATAAAGGAGGGCCTCCAGAAGATAGCAAAAATTAAGAGGAAGCATCCAGTCCCACTGAAAAGCAAAGCTGTGTGTGAGAGTGGAGAAGCTCCCAGATGTTATCACAGTTTGTTTGTTCGGATCCTTGAAATCAGTGGGAGATTTTCTATTGACTTTAATGGGAGCTGGATCAGATATTAAGGCAGGTGGAAGAATAACTGAACTCAGCATGGAACTTTGACAGTTGTAACCAAAACAGTTTCCCTTCTTTCTGTGGCCACAAATTACTAACTCAAATGTAAATGAAGCTTACAGGTTCATCCTACCAGGGGGAGAGCGGTTCAGTATGATTTTTAAGGATGGAAGAATTCACCTGGCCAATTATAAAAACCTATTCAAACAATGGGTTGTAGATCTAGAAGAGAGCTAAAACTTTTAAAGTTTTAGTTCTCTCTTCGAGTGATTGCTCATATCCATTCCAATATAGGTGTGTGCGTGCCCCGTGCACAGATTCCCAGAACTTTTTTCCCTTGGCAAGCCCTGTAGGGTTGGCTCAGGTGCCCCCTGGAGTGCCACGCTCATGCTGCGGTACATAGGGCGCTGTTGACCCCGCGGGTCCTCAGTTCCTTCTTTCCGCCTGTGACGGTTGCTGGAACGTCTGCCTCCCTTAGCATTTTAGTGCATTTTTGTTAGTTGATTGTTGATAGTTTACAGTGATAGTAGATAAGTTAGAGAGTAGATAGTGCCCTTAGGGGCTACAATAGAGCCCTGCCTGGCTCCACCGGCTTCAAAGCCTGCATCGTGTGTGCAAAGGTCTTCCCTGTGAGAGATCCTCACGATCGCTGCCTCCGATGCCTCGAAAAGGAGCACAGATGAGAGAAGTGTAAAATCTGCAAGGCCTTCAAGCCGCGGACCCAAAAAGGCGGGATGCCTGGCTGAAGGCTATCCTGATGGAGTCCGCGCTCCGCCCAGACTCTGAGCCATTGCGATCGCCGGTGGCACCGAGCGTCTCCTCGGTGCGGAGCGCTCCGATGGCACCGGCACCGAAGTCTGTGGTGCCGAAGAAAAAGAAGGCCCGAGGCTGCATACATGGATTCCTCCCTGCGACCGGGACAGCAGGGAGTGACACAGGAGATGCCCCAGCCATGTGCCGTGGAGGTTACTCTAGCACCAGCATCTCCTCTCAGGGAGCCTCCCCCGACTCCTGGGGGTTGGGGAGCGCCCCTGCAAAGGCCTTCGATGCTGGAGGCTTTCATGGCGGCACGCACCCTCATGGGCCTGCCCACGCCTCCGCCTCCCCCTCGGCCGAGAGTTCTGGGACCGGCGTCTCAGGCTAAACCCGTGCTGGGTTGTCCCAGTGGGTGGAGGAGACAGGAGTCGAGGTCTCCCCCCAGACGGTCAAGGAGGATCGAGAGTGTGGGCTCCCCTCCTAGCTCCGACTCTGAGTCGTTGAGCTCCTCGACACCACGACATCGAGGGTGGTCAAGAGGCAAATGTGCGAGGTGATGCCGTTCCAGTTCCGCCTCACGCCGGGGTTGTGGCTCTGGCTCCGGTACCTCGGTACAGAGCCTCGCTCGGCACTGATCCCTAACCCCGGTGCGCAGCCCGGAGTGGTCCCCGTCTCTGACGCGAGTCACGGTGCCCATCAGTGCATCAAGTGCTTCGGCACTGACTGCTTCGGGACCAACTGTTTCGGCACCACCTGCTCCAGCACCGCCTGCCTCGGCACCGATCGTCCTGGCACCGTGGAGTCGATCACGCTCTCGCTCGGCTTCGCGGAGACATAGGTGTCATCGCTCCCAATCCCGAGGTGGGAAGCGTCGCCGCAAGAGGTCGAGGAGCAGGAGGAGATCTACAATCCAGCTCTTCCACTCGACGGCACTAGAGCCATCGGCACCGGTGCTCCTCATCATCATCGTCTCGTGGCCGCTCACCACCCTGGGGCCGCAAACGTCAGTCTAGCAGCTCCGGATCCCAGACACGCCAGCCAGACACGCAGCAGGCACCGATGCAGGCACCGGCGTGGCCCCAAGGCCCCTGGCAGTGGCCGCACTGAGGGCTGTGGGGTACCCAGATGGGCCAGGGCACCACGTCCATCCACTCTTTGGTGGCCCAGCCAGCACCCCCGCCTCCGGGTCAACCGGACCAGGGTCACCCCTCTGATGAGGGTTCGGACCCCAAGGAGAGTCCCTCCACGGGGCCCCTCCCACAGTCCTCCTCCTCCTTCCCAGATGAGGTGGCGGCCAGGGACCGTAAGTCCCCCCTCTTTGACTTCCGGGCCTACCAAGACCTGCTAAAGTGGGTGGTGGGCAATCTGAACATGGACCTTAAAAAAATGTCAGAGGAGGAGGACCCCCTCTTTGGGATATCTGGGTTGGCAGGGCCATCACGTGTCACCCTGCTGGTGCACGAGAGGGTCATGAAGCTTGCAAAGGCCCTCTGGCAGACCCCCTCCTCTGTGGCCCCCACCTCCAAGGCCGCGGAGAGGAAGTACTATGTCCCTAAGGAAGGGTTTGACTTCCTATACACCCACCCTGCCCCAAGGACACTGGTTGTGGATGCTGTCAACCAGCGCGACCGGCAGGGCGGCCAGGGCAACACCCCTAAAGACAAAGACAGTAAAAAGTTGGACCTCTTTGACCGTAAGGTGTACTCCACTGTGGCACTGCAGCTGCACGTCGCTAACCACCAGGCGCTCCTTGGTCCTCACTGCAGAGGTTCCAGTCAGTGTTGCCACCAGACCAGGCCGCGGACTTTGCCACTGTGACCCAGGAAGGAGCGGCAGTGGGAAACGCGGCATTACAGTCAGACAGTGATGCGGCGGATGCCGCCAACAGGGTGATAGCTTTGGCCATCGTCATGTGCCGCTGCTCCTGGCTGCAGTCCTCAGGATTGTCCCAGGAGGTCCAGCAAGCCATACAAGACCTCCCCTTCGATGGGACTGGACTCTTCTCAGATAAAACAGATGAGAAGCTACATGCCCTTAAGGACTTGCGAGCCACCCTAAGGTCCCTAGGGCTCTACACCCCACAGGCCACGAGACACCAATCTCAGCCTCAGGCCCAGAGGCAGCCACCGCCTCTACCCAGGCCAGCCCCCAGACCCGCTTAACCCAGGAGGGGTCGGGATTGCTACCAGGTGCCCAATCGCCGTGACCGCCCGGGGTCCTCGGCGGGGCCCTGACGAGACCCAAGCAAGGGCAACAACAGAAATAAAAAGTTTTGATGGTGTGCACGAGGGTGGCACTCCTTCCTTGTCCCTGGATCTCTCCTGGCCCTTTGCCCACAGGCTCTGGCCGTACTATGCCGAGTGGGAAACCATCACCACGGACCGCTGGGTCCTCGGCATAGTCCTCAGGAGCTATGCCCTCCAGCTCACGGCCTTCCCCCCAGATTCCCCCCCTACCCCATCTCTCTTCAGGGACCCCTCTCACGAACAACTCCTCATACAGGAGGTCAACTCCCTCCTCCTGCTCGGAGCTGTGGAAGAGGTTCCTCCACAGGAAAGGGGAAGGGGATTTTACTCATAATACTTCCTCATCCCCAAGGCCAAGGGTGGCCTGAGGCCCAAATTAGACCTCCGCCGTCTGAACAGGTTCATCAGACGCATCAGGTTCCACATGGTTTCCTTAGCCTCCATCATTCCCACTCTAGATCCAGGGGACTGGTATGCTGCCCTCAACCTCAAAGATATGTATTTCCATGTTACTATCCTTCCCGGTCACAGAAGGTTCCTCAGGTTCATGGTAGCTGGCTGCCACTACCAGTTCTCGGCCCTGCCCTTTGGCCTCTCGTCAGCCCCCAGGGTCTTTACAAAGTGTATGGCGGTGGTGGCGGCCCATCTCCGCCGCAAGGGGGTCCAGATCTTCCCATACCTAGATGACTGGCTGATCCGGGGCAGGTCCAGGACCCATGTGAGGAACAGCCTAGCACTCACCTGCATGACATGCACCAGATTGGGGCTGCTCATCAACGAGCAGAAGTCCACGCTCACCCCGGTGCAGCGCATAGAGTTCATAGGGGCCACCTTGGATGCCACCCAGGCCAGAGCCTTCCTCCCACGTCCTCGAGTCGAGACCATGGCCGCCATAATTGCCGATCTGCACAGGTCCCCCACGATGACAGCCAGGCATTGCCTTCAGCTGTTGGGACATATGGCAGCATGCACGTATGTACCAGCCAGACATTCATTAAACAGGGTGGTCATGGTTCCCACCCAGGTATTGTCCTCCCTGGACTGGTGGAGGAACCCGGGGGAGGTTCTGAGGGGTGTTCCCTTCAGAGACTTGGCTCCTTCTGTGACTCTGATAACGGACGCCCCAGACATGGGATGGGGGGCCCACATCAGCAAAGACCTGAGCATCCAGGGGCTCTGGTCACCAGATGAAAGAGCTCTCCATATCAATGTCAGGGAGCTCAGAGCAGTCCACTTGGCGTGCAAGGCCTTCCTCAGGTTCCTGAAGGGCAGGATGGTTCAGGTCCTCACGGACAATATGGCGGCCATGTTCTATATGAACAGGCAGGGGGGAGAGCATGCTCCTCGGCTCTGTGCCAGGAGGCTACTCGACTTTGGGGCTTTGCTGTGAGGCACGACTTCCACATCTCTGCCTCTCACCTCCCGGGGGTCAGGAATGACGAGGCGGACCGCCTCAGCAGGTCGTTCTTACCCCGCTATGACTGGTCACTGTACCCAGAGGTGGTGACTTCAATTTTCCGGAAGTGGGGGGTTCCCCAACTGGACCTGTTCGCGTCGTCCTGGAACAGGAAGTGCCCGAGGTTCTGCTCGCTCCAAGGTCACGAGCCGGGCTCCCTCTCCGTTGTGTTCCTTCTAGACTGGACAGGGACCCTCACGTATGCGTTTCCCGCCATCCAGTCTCCTACCCAAAGTCCTCTTGAAGATCAAGAGGGACAGAGTGGACATAATACTGATTGCGTCAGCTTGGCCGCAGCAGCACTGGTACAGCATGCTGCTCAACCTGTCCATCGATCCGCCGATCTCGCTCCCGAGGCGCTACGACATGCTCTCCCAGGACCAGGGTCGCCTGCTGCACCTGGACCTGGACTCCCTCCACCTGACGGCATGGAGACTCCGTGGCTGACGGAGGGAGAGAGAGCCTGCTCCATATAGGTCCAGCAGGTTCTGCTGAGCAGCAGAAAACCTTCCACTCAGGTGGTGTACCGGGCCAAGTGGAAGCATTTTACCTGTTGGGCGGGGTCCCGGGGTATCCCACCGAGTTGTTCGCCCATACAGGCAATTTTGGAGTACCTGCTCCATCTGAAGCTCCAGGGTCTAGTACTGGCCTCCCTGAAGGTGCACCTGGCAGCTATTTCGGCCTTCCACCAGCCAATGGAAGGGCGATCCCTGTTCTCCCACCTCATGTCAGTCAGGTTCCTCAAAGGGGTGGAGAGGCTGTATCCGCAGGTCCGTGACTCGGTGCCTCCCTGGGATTTGAACCTGGTCCTTGCCATGTTGACAGGACCCCCCTTCGAGCCCCTGGCTACATACCCGCTGCTTGTCCTCTCTTGGAAGGTAGCCTTCCTGGTAGCCATTACATCAGCTAGGAGGGTCTCTGAGATAAGAGCATTGACCTCGGAGCCCCCCTACACGGTCTTCTATAAAGATAAGGTCCGACTGAGGCCCCACCCGGCGTTCCTGCCTAAGGTGGTGTCTCAGTTTCACTATAACCAGGATATCTTCCTCCCCGTGTTCTTTCCTAAACCACACAGTTTGGAGGAAGAGCGGAGATGGCATTCGCTGGACGTCAGATGAGCCTTGGTCTTCTACATCGAGCAAACCAAGCCGTTCCTGAAGTCAATGCAGCTGTTTGTGGCAGTGGCGGACCGGATGAAAGGCTCACCTGTCTCCACCCAGCGCATCTCCACTTGGATCACCGCCTGTATTAAAACATGCTATGAGTGGGCGAAGGTGCCGCTTCCAGGACCTGTGACAGCGCACTCAACCAGAGCTCAGGTCTCACCCGTGGCCTTCCTGGAATGAGTGCCCCTGCAGGACATCTGCAGAGCAGCGACCTGGTCGTCAGTCCACACCTTCACGTCCCACTACGCCATCGTGCAGCAGGCGAGAGAGGACACGGGCTTCAGCAGGGCCATGCTGATGAGAGCAGCTCACCGTTGACTCCTACTCACCTCCAAGGTATGGCTATTTAATCACCTATATTGGAATGGATATGAGCAATCACTCGAAGAGAGAAAACAAGGTTACTTACCAGTAACTGTTGTTCTTCGAGATGTATTGCTCATATCCATTCCACACCCACCCTCCGTCCCCACTGTCGGAGTCGGCAGAAAGAAGGGACTGAGGGCCCGCGGGGTCGGCAGCGTCCTATGTACCACGGCATGAGCGCGACACTCCAGGGGGCACCTGAGCCAACCCTACGGGGCTTGCTAAGGGAAAAAAGTTCCGGGAATCTTTGCACGTGGCCTGCACACACCTATATTGGAATGGATATGAGCAACACGTTTCGAAGAACAACAGTTACTGGTAAGTAACCTTGTTTATGTTTGGCTCTAGCAAAGAATTCTGTCATGCCTATATATTCCTCCCCACCTCCCTTTGGCAGTTCAGAGAATGGTAGGGAGATCAAGAATTACTTCCAAATTAAATAACCTGGTGCTCATATTTTACCAGAACCAAATGGCAAAAGTAACAGTATTTCCATATTTAACGATCTGATTTATGGTCACAGACAACACTAATATTTGCAAAACAGCTAGTACAATATCAGCATTATTGTATTCATTGTTTGCAATATTGTAGTAGCTGTATTGGTACAAGGATGTGAGAGAGACAAGGTGGGCGAGGTAATATCTTTTATTGGACCAACTTCTTTTGGTGGAAGAAACAAGCTTTTAACCTTCACAGAGCTCTTCTTTATGTCTGGAAAAAGTAACCAGAGTGTCACAGCTAAATACAAGGTGGGACAGATTGTTAAGCATAAAGGGTTAACACATGTTGCATGAGACCACTTAAAATGAAGTGGACAATTAACAGCTCTTCAGGACAAAGGATGGTTAGAAGGTTACAAATTGTTGTAATGAACCATAAAACCATTCTCTGCTGAGTCCATGATTTTCAGTGTCCAGCAGAGTTATGAATGTAAGTTCCAAAATTCATCTTTTGAAGGTGTTGTGTGGGTTTTCTTTGAGGATGAGGACTAATAGGTCAGATATGGAGTGAACGCTTTGTGAAGAGTTCATCCATGGATAATAGGGTGTTTTTGTCTTCCATCAATTTTCTATGTGACTTCATTTGAAAACATAGTGATTGTTTGGTTTCATCCACAATACGCTCTTGAGTGAACTTGTACTCAAAAATGCAAAATGTACTCAAAATACAAAAACATCCTATCTCCTGTGGGCAAACACCTTTCCCTTGAACTTTACGTGGACAAGTGTAATGTTGCAATTATTTTCTCTCCATTTATGGTTAATGCACCAGCAACATTGGTAGCAAACCTTTCCTCATTTGAAATACCCAGTAATTACGAAAGAAGTATGACCATTCCAAAAAATTAAAATATTCACTGATTTTGAGACTGCTGTTACTGGTATTTTTCAGTTAGATTGCATCACACAAGTGAAGTATTAAGTGAAGCTATTAAATTTTCAGATTATCACAAATATCAGTTTGAAATAGTTGCTGTACATGCTTTGTCTCTGCTCTTATACATCATAACTCTGTTTTGGAAGATACTGTACTGGGAGATTCCTAACATTTGGAAGGCTAATGCAGTGAAAGGTGGGCGAAGGGTGAAGATTAGATCTAGTCAGATAATACTCATTGAACACACAAGTGAATTTTGTGATTCTTTAAAATAAACTATTCAACAACTTTTAATTATTTGCCCAGCTTCTGAAGCTGCACTAATAGCTTATGAATATTTTTGCATTTTGTGAAATTTTTCATATTAAAAATTTATTTTGGAGCAGGAACATCTTGGAGATTTGCATCAGCCAATTTATTTGGTTTTTTAAATCTTGTTTTATTTCATCATCTCATGAAGCATGTATAGCATCTTATTTGCAATTTTACAAAGGATTTTCTCCCACAAGATGGCACTATAATCCTTTAGATAACTGTAAGGGCAAGATGACAACTTTTTTTAAAAGCATCCTTTTTTTATATAACTTTCAAAACATATATAGGAAACAACACCATGAAGAGACTGTTTCTAGCAGATATTACAGTGAGAAGTTTAAAACCCTAGTGGAAAAAACTTGGATAGATGTTTTAACTATTGTTGTTGGAAATCACGGTAGAAGTAAAAAATACAAATTTGCTACTTAATCTTTTAAATGGAAATTCAATTTTGTTGAACAGATTTACCCCTTGCAATTTTCATGGTAAATGTGAGGCATTTGGGAGTGGAATATATTCTCAAATATCATATTAGTAATTCAGTAATTTAGGCCCTGATTCAGCAAAACACTTAAACATGTGTTTAACTATAATCACACACTTAAGTGCTCTGCTGAATAGAGTTGGATTATGTGCTTTGCTGAATGAAGGCCTTAGTCCAGACAAGGTCAAAATCTGGGCCTCTTTGCCAGTGCCCCCACAAAACAGATGCAAAAGAAGTGCAAAATAACCATAACCAATGTTGTGATGCAGTTAAATGAAGCAGCAAGTTCCCAGCCTGCAGTCCTATAACTAGACTATATTTGTTGCATTGAGTGGTCAGTCCAACTTACAAAAGTTGGTATTGCTGAAACTTGGTGGGACAGGTCATATAACTAGACTGTTAAAATTGCTGGTGACAATTTGTTTCCTAAGGATAGAATGGGAAAAAATGGGAATGGGTGGCACTCTACGTCAAAGACCTAGTTAACTGTTACGAAGTTGTAGACTTAGACAATTCAGCATCACTGTATCTCGTGTGTATGTACTAAATTTTCTAACTAGTAAAACTAAAGATGGGGTCTTGCTGGGCATCTGTTACAGAACACCATTAAAGAACTGCTCCTTAAGCACCTCCTGTGATGTATAAGAAGAAAAATCATGTTGTCATGGGAGTATTCAACGTGGGGGACATTTATGGGAAATCTCGTGGCAAATAACAAAAGTTCCTTAGAGTTTCAAAAAATAATAGATGATAATTTCTTAACAGAAAGTTGCACCCAGCGTGGGATAACTCAACAATTGATCTCATTCTGATGGAAAAGGAAAAGTTAATTGCTGACCTAAGAATGAACTGTTATCTAGATACTAGTGATCATGAGCTGGTTACATTTATTTTGTGCACACAGATTATGGCACCAACCAAAAATACATATATATTTGGAACTTTAAAGAGGCAGTTTGCCAAATTTTAAAGCAATTGTCAGCATAACGGACTAGGAACGTACATATAAAATGGGAAGTGTTAACAAAAAATGGGAATTGTTCCTGGGCATCCTACTGGATTTCCCAAAAGCCACAATTCCACAGATGCCAAAAAGCTTATTCTGGGCAAGAAGCAGTAATAAAAAATAAAAAATCAATATATGAAGATTGGAAAAAAGGGGAAGTAGTGTTATGGTGCAATTTAAATTATTGATGAGTCATCAGAAAACCAAGGCTCAATTAGCTCAGTCCATTAGCTTCATTAGTCATAGACAAAACATCACAACGCAGAAAGGGAAGGGTTAATATTTTACCCATCCGATTTGGGAAGCATAGACTCACCGCATTCAACCTGCTTTCAAAAATATGGACTTCTGGCTATATATATAGATAGATGATAGATAGATCTATATTTCCAAGTTATTTCCAACATACAGAAGTTTTCATGCATTATTCAAGACTTATGTACCTGTTCTTAGCAGGTTCTTATCTCCTTGTTTTGAATATATTTTTCAAGTCATAAAGACATTGTACCAACCATCCTTATCACACTGTACCAGCATAAGGTGCAATTTGGCAGGCCAGAACAACATATATGTCTTATCCTTCACAGTTCCTACACGTACCCAGGAACAGAGTTCATATACAATTCACCTACTAATGTAATGTCTTTTAGCATCAGTGCAAAGGGTGCTAGGAATGTAGTTCATGTTTATACAACTTTAGCATAAGTGCAAAACCTTTTAGAAATACCTGATGTTGGCAAACAGTAGATAGCAATGCATATGTTACAAGCTAACATAGGCGACTGATAAGGGATGCTAAGGAATCAATGGAATATCAATAGCCAGTAGGGCTAAAGATAATAAGAAGGCATTCTGAAAACATATTAGGAACAAAAAAACCCATCTCCCCCCCCCCCCCAAAAAAACCAAACAAACAAAAAAAACCAAAAACAACCCCAAACCCAACCCTTTTATTTCAGGTGTAGGTCCATTGTTAGATGCAGAAGGTAACTTTGTAAATAATGATGTAAAATAGGCAGAAATATTGAATAGATATTTCTGTTCTGTATTTAGAATGAAGCAGGAGGATATGAACATCCCATATGATGTTGTAGGTGGAATAGAAAGTTTACCATCTGTAGCAAAAGAGGATGTGAGGCAGGATCTGCTAAAATTAAACATTTTCAAATCAAAAGGTCTGATGAGCTATCTCTTGCATCCTGTTTCAAGGAAGCCTCTGTTCTGCTCCCATCATACCGATCCCTGTTTAACTAGTGTAGTTTCTTGATTCCTAGACTACCTGGGGGTATGGCCACTGACTGGCATGGCAAGTACCTAGCACTGTCCCCTGTCAGTTTGGCTCCATCTCACCAGGGTCTGACAAATTATGATGAGTCTTTTGTAGAAAGTGCTTGCTCTGTTTGCCTCCCACCGGTCTCTGCTTTAAAAAAATGTGGTTTCTATAACCCCAAACCTAAATTAAGCAACGTTATGACTGGATGCTGAAAACTTATACCCCATCAGGCTATTACTGCCTCCTTTTCCAGGCACTAGCTTGTTGCCAGCATGAGAACTCAGTCACTTCTCTTGGAACTTCTTATATTATAATATAAACACACAGGCAGTGAGTAAATGTTTTTAAAATTACATTTTATTGACCTACTGTTTCTTTAAGGTCAGCCATAGACTCAGATGTCCAATCATAACATTAGAGTCAGCATTAGTGGCTTTGTCAATTTCACTGGGGAGGATTTTGCAGAAAATGCATAATTCTTGCTTTAATGTTCTTTGCATTGTTTTGGATTAGCTCCAGGAAGACCATTAATTCATCTTATCCAATTAGCTTCTGAGGAATTGCATCTTTCCTCCCAGAACCACAGTGATTATTTTGCTGTACCACCAGCTGTGGGCTTCTTTGATAATAAAGGACTGAAAGATGCAGGCAGAGTATGTAGAGATCAGGCTGGCCACCTGATACTTGAGGAATCAACATCCCTTACACACAGTCTTGTGAAAAGGCAGATGATATGTGCAGGGAGGGTATTGGCCAGGTTGAAGTAAAGGGAAAAGCACATATTGGTTCCTGCCCTGCTCTGACTGAAGTTGATTAAAAAAATCTCCCATTGAGTTCAGTGGGAACTAAATCCGTCCCAATGTGAACAACAAATTAAAGTCTAGAAAATGGGGGACAAAAAACACCTGTGACCACCTTTTTCTTTTCACTTTTTCCTATTTGACTGGCTTTTAAACCCTCTTCCTCCCCCAGTCCACAGGAAAACTCTTAAATGACAAAAATGATCACAGGTGCAGTAACAAAAAGTAAGTGCAAGCAAACGAGTAGTTTAATCTAAACATACTAGAAGGATACAGACTTCAATGGGCATAATCAGAAAATACTTCATTAATTCAGTTGACAAGGTGGTTATCATTCATGGATCTTGCAAGGTTCTTTGACTCTTGTAGCTGAGGGTCCCTTAGTATTTGAACTATTGAAGGGCCACGCTTTTTATTTTTCAGTTCTTTTAAAATAGATAAACATGCTAGATACCAGTCCTTGTGAACAATGGACTAGATTCTCAGCTGGTGTAAATGAGCATAGTTCCATAGATTCCCCCCCTTCCCTCACAGCCCCATATGTTCTTTTGTATTGAAAAATGTCAAAATTAGGAAATTTTCAATTAGCTCTACTGATTTAGTTCTCTCACTTTTTTGTTCATCAAAATGATTTTCATGTGCTCTTTTTTGTATAGGCACATGGTACTACACCAGTGATATTCAGATCTCAGCGGTTCAGGAGCCAAATTAGTGATCAACATTACTCAAAAGCACCACAGTAGTGTGAATTTATTGTTTCATTTACTATAGTGCTATATGGTCATATTTAAACAATATGACAGGGGAAATATTTAGTTTATATATATATAATTATTCTCACAGAAAAATGACTGACATTATTATTTTATCAACTACCGTTGGTTAATAACATAGTAAAAGCATCCCGATTGGTTAATAACTTAGACTGGTTAATAATTAAGTCACATGGTGTTTTAATATCTTGTGCTGCAAAGAGCCACAGGAGACACATTAAAGAGCCACTTGCGACTCACGAGCCTCAGTGGTACAACATGGCCAATGGTTACCTCAGCTTCTAGAAAAAACTCGGCTGGTTTGCATCCAGTTCCTCCACTTTGTTTTTTACTTTAATCACTCAGGGAAGGACCAGGCTCCACAGTTAAAGAAAATGGATACATCGGTGCGTAAAATTTTCAAAAGTGCCTAGGTGACTTAGAAAGTCAATAAGATTTAAGCTCCCAAGTCACTCCCAAGAGGAGAGCTACACAGCAAAAAAACAAACAAATAAAAAAAGCAAGTCTCAGAGTCCAGGTCAATTGACTTGGGCTCACACTGTGGGACTAAAAAGAGCAATGTAGATATTCAGGTTCAGGCTAGAGCCCAGGCTCCTAGACACTGCCCCCCAAGGTTTCAGAGCCTGGGATCCAGCCTGAGCCCAAATGTCTACAGGGCTATTTTTAGCCCTGCAGCCTGAGACCTACAAGCTTGAGTCAGTTGACTCAGACTCTGAGCCTCGCTGCTGTGGGTCTTTTTTGCTGTGTAGAGATATCCTTAGATACTTTTGAAAACTGCACACAGCGTTCTCAAAAAAGAACTGCCAGAAGGGTTATGTTGGAAAAGGAGAGCGCTAAGGTGACCTGGAAGAGCAAACTGGCTCAACATTAGCTTCTTTGGGACTTCAAAGGTTTTTTATTTGTTTTCTCTTCAACTCAACTTGGAAACATTGAAGATTTTTGAGATGGTCGTACTTAGTCCCTCCAGCAAGCCAGATTGATTTGTTTCAGAAAGACTACGGCACTGCGAAAGTGATTGTACATATTCATGACTTGGGGCAAGACTGAATAGAACATAAGTGGGAGGGACCTTCCTCTCTTCTAAGAGATGTGGTCTCCAGGGAGAACTTTTGGAAACCTGGCCTGGCACTGGAATTACAATTAGAAAAGGGAAGATTCTCTGAATTGAAGCTTGTTGAAACTGCTTCTTGCCTGTTGACTGCAGTTTAAAGAAATTCTGGATCTTGGAACCTGTTTCAATAGTATTTGTGGTAAAGATTGCAATTAAGCCCTTTTAAAAAGGATTGACTACAGAGAATAAAATATCACTGACAAATGAAGAATGATCCATAGCATGGATCTGGAATAGGAAAGACAGGTGGTTAGTGTAAGATCAGTTTTTCATCTCATTCTGCACTACAAATAACTAGGGGTCATATCAGTCTTCTATTTAGCTGTCCAGGATGTAAAGGGCTCTCAAAACATGGCTAATCCCTAATCTGTCTCCAGTTTCCATGGATCTTGTTTCCTTTACTCTTGCTCCCAAGAATTCCTGGATGAATAGCAAAACAATGAGATCTCATACTCTGGGATGTTCAAATCTCAAGTTGTTTGAACTGATCACAGCGTGACCATCCCCTACAACCTCTAGGGAGTATAAAGAAGTTTGTTTGTTTACTTATAATAGAAAAATGTTCTCTGCATTGTCAATGGTGGCAGGTAGTTTTAAGAAACCTTTCTATTTAAATAGTTAATTCTTATGCAACTAGGTAAAAGCAGAAGAAAATTAGTAGCCTTACTCCTATCAGTGAGATTTCACACAGCCATGGCCGTTGATGTGTAATGTACGTTATATTCCAATATGAAAGTCACAGTGTACAAGTTATATAGTAGAATCCATACCTTTTTACAAAGCATAAAAATGTTTATTTTTTTAGTCATGCAACATTTCCATCATTCAGAAATGCCCTAAACAGATACGAAAATGACACAAACAATGGATAACAATATAGACTCGGTTGATAGACAAGAAATGTATGATATGAAGATTTTGACTGTACGCAGAT
Source organism: Emydura macquarii macquarii (assembly GCF_026122565.2). Taxonomy (NCBI): domain Eukaryota; kingdom Metazoa; phylum Chordata; order Testudines; family Chelidae; genus Emydura; species Emydura macquarii. The sequence continues at coordinate 10,949,645 of NW_027132773.1, forward strand.
AGTGTGATATTATTACTATGTTTTTAGAAACTAGTATACAATGCATAAAATGTACCCTACAATATTAAGCAATCATCAGTGTTATTCAAGAAAGTAAGTCATGTAGAATGTTAACTAATTTCATTTTGTTTTCTTTTTTCCCTTCTGCAAAGAAAGAAACTTGCTTCTTTTCTTCTTTCCTAAAAATAAATGTTTGATGAAAAAGATGCATGACATGCATATCAGAAAATGAAACTTGACGTTTTTGCACAGAATATATGTTGCATGTTGACAGACCTTTTGTTAAAAAACTGACAGTTTTGGTGCAAGCTGTTCCTACTATGACTATAGGGAATAGATAGCAAAGGAGAAAGTATAAATTACACCATGTACACTTAAAACAAACCTATCAGATTACAAGGTGGCAGAGTTACTTTATGTGAAAGTATCTTATGGTATCTTAAACAAATGCTCTTTGCCCTTTGTGCATTACATCCCTAAACAATATACTTGTAATGTAGTGCACAAGTCACAACAAAATTTCAGGTCTATTTAGGGTGACCAGATGCTCTGATTTTATAGGGACAGTCCTGATATTTGGGGCTTTGTCTTATATAGGCACCTATGACCCCCCTACCCTGTCCCAATTTTTCACACTTGCTATCTAGTCACCCTAGGTCTAGTTTACTAACTTCCAAACATATTTGAATAAAGATATTGGCACATTTCAGTGATTTGAATAGTCTTTCTATGACTTCCAGTTCTCCCCAAAAAATATAATGTGAAATCAAATTTACTTTTAAAACATACTTGGAACAAAATTGTGTACCTGTGAAGAGGAACAATTAAAATGATCATGCTGTATCTGCACAATTTTAAAGACATTTTAGAGAAAAAAAAACAGTGGCAGTCTTTGTAGTAAATTAAATATTAGGCAGCATAGAATGTATATCTGTTAATTTTAAATGAGAATACACCCCAAAAATTATCTCTGGTTGTATAAAGGTTAGAATCAAAGCTCTAATGTATTCAAATTCAATACAAAATAACTTCTTGCAAGTCTTTTTACTGACAAATTCCTTATGCTCTGAAATTTCAAAGAACTGGAAAGATTTTGAAAAAGCAATGATTAAATATGCAAATGTCACTTTTTATAGTCTTTTTATGAAGAAATGTTCCTTTTAGAATCCTGGCTGCAGAAAGCTCTTACTTTTTTCACATCTTATACTCATTTTTCTTCTCCACCATCTCTTCTATTTTTAATGATAAGTGGCAGTACAGGACGATTTAATATTCCCTGCTTGATTAATCTGGGCAGAACATTGGGTTTCTTAGGGCTCGTGTATATGGGCATTTAGTGGGTGGCAAACTGACGTGTAAATCTATAGCAGATTAGCTTTCTGTGCACTAACTGGCTATGTGGCCCTGCTACCAGATGTGAAAAGTTCTGTAGAGCAACTTGTTCTCTTACAGCAGTGGGTCAAAGTGCACTGTGGCTCTTTTAGTGCACGGCAGCAAGCTCCCCAGGGCCAGCTAGGTGCACAGCAAGCTGGCAGATCACCAGCTCTCTACGTAGACATGTCTTTATCCTGAACCATCTTAGTTCTATTTTTCTGTTCCTTGAGGGCTTGCCATATGACAATTTAGGCCAAATCCTATTCGGACCCCCTGTTGCCTTAGGAGAAACACTGACACAAAGTGGTGAACACCACCATGTGGCATGGTGCATCCTGCTGTTTCAGACTCTCAAATTGAATAAGAAGACCTTGTCATTTTCTAGGGATGCACCCTTCTTTTTTACTCATACATGTCCATCCATCACTGTAAACAGCTCAGGTCTACTGGAACCCCTGTGTAACTTATGTTTAATTTCTAAGAGCCAGCAAGTAGCCCACACAGTGTAGCATACTGGATGCTCAAGTTCCAAACCTACAACTGTTATCACTTGTAGTCTGTTACAAACAACCCCACAAACCACCTTTCCCAATGTCTTTCATCTCCAACAGCTGCCAATCTAAGAGCCATGGAAACAGCAGAAGCTCATCCACACTTTCTATTTTCTTATGCCATCCCTAAAGTAATGACAGATAAGAACTGCCATAGTACGAAACCTCCTGACTAGCTGTCATTCCCCTGGTGCAAGCCAAATAATGGAAGTGCTTTCTTCCAGGTCAATGATATTAAATTCTGTAAATGCAAAAGATTCTGTTCCACTCAATGGTCAACTTAAAATATAAACGTGAAGTTACAGATGATGGATTATAGGGCTAGGTGATAAGGCTAAAAGGGACTATTTGTGATCATTTAATCTGACCACTTGCGTAATACAGGCCATTGGATTTTCTGAATTAATTCCTATTTGAATTAGAGCATATATTTCAGAGACACATTCAATCTTGATTTAAAATTTCCCATAATGGAGACTCTATCAAAACCCTTGGGAAGTTGTTCCAATGATTAATTACCCCCACTGTTATAATTTTGTACCTTATTTCTAGTCTAAATTTGTCTCCATGTAGGTGCTTGTAGCGTGTAGACTCTGATCAAATCACGTCTATACCTTCTTTTTGATAAAATCAATAGGATGAGCACCTTGGCCTGACTCCACAAAAGAACTTAGGAGTTGCAGCACTCAGTGTTGCGGTGCCTAACTTCTAGGCACCTAGAAAATCACTGGAACAACACTAGTATCCACAAAGCCTGAGTTAGGTGCCCCGGATCCCTATACAATGCATGGGGAAAGATAGCACCTAAGAATGTGAGTACCTAAAAGTAAGCAAGGTAGAACTGCCTAAGTTAGCTAATGGAGATACCAAGGCCAGGAATGTGTCCTGTCCCTCTCACTGAGTTTGGTGCCTGTATCCAGGCTGCAGGGAGGCACCTATCTTTACCAGTGGTCCACAGCCAGGTCTAAGCTGAAGTCAGACAGCTTAGGCACTGAAGTAATTTCTTGTGAAAATGAGTTACACCTTAAGGAAGAGGAGGTGGTGGAAAATACTTGGAAAATGATGTGTGAAAATAAAGGAAGGCTCCTACTCCTATTATTTATACTTGAATGCTCCCTTTGTTGGTTATCAGATCTTTTCAAGATCTGACAATGTAATTTCTTTGTCAGAAATCTATATACTCTTCTTGTGTTGCCTACTGTATGTTAATTTGTCTTTTTAAATGATTTACTGAAAGTTATTTAATAAATATAAAAAAGTGGACAAAATAAAATAGCTATCACAATACCTTCCTCTGGCCCCAAACATAACTGGTAGTACAGAGGCTTTGGTGTTAAACACCTACTTTATAACTTTTAGCCCAGTGGTTAGAGCACTCACCTCAGATGTGGGAGACCCATGTTCAATTGCTTCAGGGGAATGAAGGACTTGCACAGGGTTCTCTCACCTCCCAAGAATTTCTCTAACTTTTGAGATATGGAATATTCTGATGTGGGACTCCCTCAGTCTCTCCTGATGAAGCTGTTCCACTTGAGGTCATTGATAAAAATATTAAATAGTGTAGTGCCAAGAACCAATTCCTGTGGGACCCCACTAGAAACACACCCACATAATGATGATTGCCTGTTTAGTTACATTTTGAGATCTATCAGTCAATCATTTTGAGAGCTATCAGTTAATCCATTTAACATGTGCATATTGATTTTGTACCATTCTAGTTTCTTAATCAAAATTATATTATGCAATACCAAGTCAGATGCCTTCCGGAACTCTAAGTCTATCACATCATACATAACCATTATTCTTTTATAGTACAAAAGTCAACTCACTCCCTGCAGGACCAAACCACACCTTTGATTTAGCCCCTAAAGGCTATCTTTTAAAAATTAGTATTGTTAAACAAGCAAATAGTTCCTAAGAAAGAGAATCTTTTTCCTGTTCACATTTTGCTGCTTATGCCAAGCTGCTGCTCCTGATAATAGAGCCACTCCATTGCTATCTACTGGAGGAAATCTCCTGGTGGCCATGAACATCTAGGCAGGGGTATAACTCCTGTTGCCGCTGTGCTTGGGGGCCAAGCACACTACAAAGTCATATGGGCCACTACTAGAACTGAAGCTAAAGCACTGAGAATCTTACCCCATTACGTGAGGAATCCAGAGGGAACTGGAATCCAGGCAAGCCCTGTGAATAGCAAGCAGGGAAGAGCAAAGGCAGCAACTGCACAGGGCACTATCAAAGGTGGGGATGAGGCGGGTGGGTATCCCAGGCCGAGGCTTATCTGGGAGTCCTGGAATCCTGCTGAGCTGCTTTATTTATTATTATAGGATGATGCTGCACACAACAGCAGTGGGCTGCATTCTTTCTCAGCCTGGCCCCTCAGTAGGAGGAGCTGACACAATAGTTGGCCAGCTGAACTGCCGGATCCTCCTCCTGCTTCTCAGTGTGCAGGGAGACAGATCAGAACCAAACTACCCCAGCTTGAAATAACAAGCTGTAAGGAGTACAATGAAGGAATATGCTGAGCAATCCAGAAGAGGAGAGATTCCACTTCTAAACATTGGTAAGGTGACCCTCAAGAATACAGGGCCACATAACAAGCAGTCGACCCTATTGCTCTGCACGACATTGAGTAATCAGATTGAAGGATGGGAATGAGAAGAGACACACTTGCCTTCCTTCTGTACTTAACTATTGCAACTGTTTCATTCATAATATCTAACAGTATCTTCAGTAAGCCACCAATTTGTTTCAGAGCAACCTATCATGTACCCAAGTTAATTTTCTTTTTTGTTTTTGGGAGGGAGGGACGGGGGAGGGTGGAGAAGTGATGTGTAACATCCTGGAAAAATTTCTCCACCCCAATTTCAGAATAACTGAAAGAGAGACAAACCTCCAGGAATCCACCACAAATGTTGCACCAGGCTCAGTGTATTCCAGAACAGGAGATTTGGTGTATAGTAAGTATCGAGTAACTAGTCATGCACTGTAGCTATAATCAATAAATTACTTCAATATAGTCATATTTTAAATCAAGACACTCTTAGTACTGGGATACTGCACTACTGATGAAGACAAATGCAAGATCTCAACAGACAGCAAAATCTGTTACAAGGCTGTTCTGCATTCTAATAGTTGATTCTAAGTAATGTATTTTCTGACCTTGAGCTCTGCATTTATTTTTGAGGAAGCTTGAGAATAAGTTTCAAATTATCGGAGGGATAGTTGTAATCTCCATTTTCATCCAAGTGCATTGCTTTCAATTCCCATCTGTCCTCTTAAACACCTCCACTATTATTTAGTCACAGAAGATGAGTAACAGTGGTGTAAATTCTTCAGAATAGCATTACATGTTATTCTGCGCCTTATTAATGCTCTGTGTTGTTTTATTTACGATAACCTTGTAAACACTAAGATGAAATGGCATCCACATGGACTCTGTATTCAGTTGGAAAACTACACAAGTGTATTATTAACAGCCAGGGATAAAAAACCAACGAAAAGTAAAATACTTGGAAAATGATGTGTGAAAATAAAGGAAGGCGCCTACTCTTATTATTTATACTTGGATGATCCCTTTGTTAGTTATCAGCTCTTTTCAAGATCTAATCATGTAATTCCTTTGTCAGAAATCTATATACTCTTCTTGTGTTGCCTGCTGTAGGCTAACTTGTCCTTTAAAATGATTTACTGAAAGTTATTTAATAAATATAAAAAAGTGGATAAAACAAAACAACTATCGCAATACCTTCCTCTGGTCCCAAACCTAACTGGTAGTACGGAGGCTTTGGCATTAAATAATCTCATCTTTCGACCACAAATTTGCTTTATTGTTGATGTACCTAGGCCAGTAATAGTATTGTAGGTATTAAGCTGATGTGTTCAAGCTGTAGCTAGTGCTTCTCAGAGTGTCTTAATGTGTATAATAAATATTCCACCTGTTTGAGGAGGATAATGTAAACATGGCAGATAGACTATATATGATTTGCTACCAAAGTTGTATCCGTGGTGATCTGTGACACATTGCTTACTGGTTAAGTTATGAGCTGCAGCACCACTTACGCAGGGTGGGGAGATATGCCTTTAGGACAATGAAGCCTGCTGTGGTGGGTGTGACTGAAATCTGGTGATTAGCAGCTTGGGGGCTTGGCCATGTCCCTATCCCTCCCCCACAGCCTTTGGAGTGCCATGCACCCTCCTGGGGCAATCTGAGGAAAGAGTCTCTGCAATCCAGAGTGCAAGATTACAATTGCGAAAGGCTTTTATTGTCTGCTGCTTCCCCTTTCTCCCACTGCACACCTTCACAGGGGCCTGTCATAGTCTGGTCCTCTTTCCCTCCACTTACCACAGTATTGACAACCTCAAGCAATCAAAAATCATGCATAAGACTTAAAATCATGAAACTGGCTTAAGAATTATGAAAATTTAAAGATAACATAGTCTGGGTTCTTTTTATATGCCTTCTGGTTTCTGACCCTTTAGGATGCACCCAGGTCACATGTTCAAGCTTTTATTCACTTTAAAAAAAAAAAAAGAAAGTTGAGATTCCCATGCAATTGCTTGACTCCAGCAGCTGGGGCTTTAAGAAAAATACCATCTATTGCAAGACTCACAGTAAAACTGCTGGTGTTCCAGTTTTTGGAATGGTGGTGCATTTCCACAGAGGTCAGTATGTGTTTGTGTAGGGAATTAGGGGTACGTTGGATAGAGGCTTTCTGTTAGACAGAAGGCATGTGTGGGGGAAACTCTGACGTGCTTCATCCACAGCAATAAAAAAAGGATGAGTTTAAACCAGTGGGCCAACTCACTAGCCAGGCAAGAAATAAGGTTCCCAGCAACAGCAGCAGATTTTCAGTCCTTTTCTGTGGGATGGGTATTGATGGGATGATATTTTTTAACCCAAAACAGTCCACCATAAATTAAACAGATAAACCATTTCCAACCCACCCCTTTCCTAGGTCCTCCTGTAGGTTTCCCTATCACCCAACTGACCGCTTGTCAGTCTTAGATGATCCCTATTGGCAAACCATCACTTAGAGGCTAATCACAGGTGGGACTAAACCCACTTTTTTTAAAGACCCACCCTGTGACAAGGAGATATCATGATGCCCCATGGTCTCAAGTGATTACTACTGAACTCTCAGTCAGCACAGAATAACTTGTACTTCACTTAACATGGAGTTTTAAGCTTTATACACCACATTGGAATTTTTCCTGGTCTTTATGGGTTGGGATCTCCATGGCTTGGGGGTTCTCTGAAGGAATGAAGATTTGGCTGTGTTGTCTGACCCAGCTCAAAGAGATTCTAGAAGCCATGGAAACTTGTAGGAACTTTCATGATCCATATAGTCTTCCAACATGGGCCACTGCTGGATGCTTCTGATCTGACTGCACTGATTCTGTGGTCCCCTTTCCTGTCCTGTTAACTCCATCCCTTCCCCCACACACATACACACATTTGGTCCAGTTGGAGTTTCATTTGGCTGCCTCTGCCCCTGGGCACAAAGTGCATGGCAAGCTACTCAGAAGTTGATATGGTTTTAAAAAGTGTTAGCTTCTGAGAAATTGAGGGAGAGACTATGGGTTTGATTCTGCTCTCACTTATACCAGTTTAACTTCGCTGACTTCAGTGGAGTCAGACCTGATTTATACCAGTGTAAGTGAAGGGAGGATTAGGCCCAATGTAAGTTAACTCAGTGGTTCCCAACCAGGGGTCCATATACCCCTGGGGGTACGCAGAGGTCTTGCAGAGGGTACATCAACTCATCTAGATATTTGCCTAGTTTTACCACAGGTGACATAAAAAGCACAAGCAAAGTCAGTACAAATGAAAATTTCATACGACTTGTTTACACTGCACTATATACTATACACTGAAATGGAAGTACAATATTCATATTCCAATCAATTTATTTAACAATTATATGGTAAAAATGAGAAAGTAAGCTATTTTTCAGTAATAGTGTGCTGTGACACTTGTATTTTTTGTCTGATTTTTGTCAGCAAGTAGATTTTAAGTGAGGTGAAACTTGGGGGTATACAAGACAAATCAGACTCCTGAAAGGGGTACTGTAGTCTGGAAAGGTTGAGGACTTGTTTCCCCTATCTAGGTCTGGTTCTGAGCTTTTCCTTTCTTTCCTCTCCCCTTTCATGGCTCCTTTGTCCCATTCAGGATCAGAGGAAGGAAGTGAAATGCTGTTATGGTTGTGGTTCACCCACCTACCGTCCAGAAGCACCCCTTTGCATGCAAATATCTGGAGATGGTCAAGCTTTCAATTTGGGCAGGCTGCTTGCTACTCACTCTCTGGCCCTGTAAGCAGAGTCTGTGTTCTTTATGAAGGCATCTGATAGCTCCTGGCAGCAGAAACTATCTGGATCTGGACGTGGGTAAAGGAAGGCAGGCTCATTAGTTGGCCACTGTTCAGAATTGTTTGCCTGCTGAGACTTCATTAATATTATGAGAGGCAAACACTTCACAACCCTCCCTCCCAGCAGTGGCAAATGATCATGTGAACTGAGCATCACTAATACATTCTGGCGTATTAAAATAAAATGAAAGTCAATATTTTAAAAATAGATTAACAGAATATGTGATGCCTGCTTTGCCGGGTTTTTTGCTTGTTTCTTCACTTATGATTTAACAACAAAATTTAATAATTCTCCATGCTATTAATGCGAATAATCAAGGTTCTACGGTAATTCATTCCGAATCCATTAATGTACACAAGTAGTTTAAATAGTTTGTTCTTTACATTGCATTTGACTAGACTGAATTTTATTTGCCATTCTGCTGCCAGTTTTGTTACATCCTCCAGGAGTTATTTACAATTCCCTTAGTTTTGTGCAATTTAAATAGCTTTGTGTTGTCAGCAGTTTTGCCACCTCATTATTCATCCTCTCTCCCCAGTCATTAATAAATATATGGGGCTAAAGGGAGGGATGAAATTGATCCCATCACTGATCCTGTAGTACTCCTTGTGTCATCACGCTATTAACATCTTTCCATGCTTAGCATTGGCCATTTATCCCTGTCCTTTTCTCTTTCCTTTTAATCCACAACAAAGACTTTATCTCTTACCTCATGGTCACCAAGTTTCCTTAAAAGCCTCTTGTGAATTATATTATCGAATACCTTTGAAATGTCTCTCTAAATGTATATCCACTGATTCTCTTTTATTCAATATTTTGTTAACTCTTTTATAAAATTTTAACAGGTTTGAGAGGAACAATTTATCCTCACTAATAAGGATATCAGTTTATCTGTGCTGACTTGCAATTTACTCATTTTGAATTTTTCTCTCTATCATACTTATCTACTGTGGGTGTTTCAAAATTATCTTCAATGATTTATTCAACTATTTTTTGTGTTACTGAATTAAGCTTCTCTGGTTTTCACTTCCCAGGGTTAGCGTTAAGAGCTATTTTAAAGATTGGTACAATGCTGGCCACCTTCCACTCATCCAGGAGAATGTCTGTTGTAATGATAAATTGCATATCTTTAATGATAAATTATAGTATGCCTGCTATTGTGTTTCATTCTTTAATTCCTTCAGAACTTCAGATAAATATAATCTGATCCTGTGATTTATTACAACTGAAATTTCTTAAGTTGTTCCATCACCAATATTTTTAATAGCTCTTTATGCATTAGGGCTTCAACATCACTAGCTGTAACTTCAGAGTAACTTCAGGATAAAAATTCATCCCAACCTCCTGTAATGAAAACAGCAAAATAAATCATTTAGCTTCACTGAAGTCTCTTTATGCTGTTTGCTTGCCCTCTTTACACTTAGCAGTCTAGCAGACCTACTTACTCTAGCCAGCTTCCGATGTATGATTTCATTTTCTTAAATAGTTTCTTATTATTTATCTTAATATCTTTGACTATTTGTTCTTTGTATGTGCTCTTAGCTTCCTTTTAATCTCTGTATTAGATGTTGTATGCCAAATGTTCCATTCTCTTAGCATTGCTTTAGCTGGGTTTCCATTTCTGAAGGGTACATTGAGGACACAAATTAATTCTTGTACCTTGCCATTTAATCACACTGCTCTTTTCCTTCCTTTTGTTTTTTTCTGAACTATGCAGACCTTCCATGCCCTTCCTTGACAAACTTTTGTGAGACTTCCTTGTTGAAATTATAGATGATAATTTCCTAATTTTCCCCTTCATTCTAAATACATTTTTTGGTTAAAGAAAAAAAATCCTCCTTTGAAACAACATAGTGTGAAAATACAGCCTCTTGATATGTAAACTTAACTATATAGGGCCAGATTGTGACCCCCTTTACTCATATATTGGTAATCCCATTAACTTCAATGGGACTGCTAATGTAAATTAGGGAATCAAAACGTGACTCATTTTGGTCATTGTTACAAGTATTGTAACCACACTTACTACTTCCTGAACCAATTGCTTTATTGCACTTCAGCACTTCATCACTGTTTTTGATCCAGAGGTCTGTAGTATGATTTCAGTTTTGCTTTTTTTTTTTTAGGGTGTGGAATTGTTTGTCGCAGCCTCTCTCTCTCTAAAAGGCTATCTACATTACTCATGAGATCAGACACTTTATTCCTAGTAGGCACATTACCTGAGGTTACTCACGGCCATTTTACACCCAGATATCTATATTCCTGAGTTCCCAGCCTCCACAACTGGCTTGCTTAGCACAGTTCAGTCCAACCTTCACCCCAAAAGACTTTCTTGCTGCCAGAAGAATGATCACCCTATAACATCTCTTGCTGAAAAGGGTTTCCTTCTAAGGAAAATGCCCCATATATTCCTCCTCAATATTTTTCCAACACAACACTCGCTTCCTCACTCTGAGTAAGCCTATTCCACTCTATCTGTATATCTTTGTGGTTCTTACTCATCTGTAGTTCAGTAACTCAAACAGTACTTAATTTCTGAATATAAGTCAGTATGGCAAGTAACCAGGCATTCAGTATTCACCCTGTAACACCCATTCCCAGTGTCTCCATCCACCACCCTAAGAAGAAGAAACTGCTGGTGTTTTTTTAGGCCTCTAATTTATTGTTATTATTGTGAAAGGGTGTACAAGCCCCGCACTGGTCCAGCCAAGGTTAATCCCACTATGTGGGCCGAGAAGGCCACACCCCTTTAGCTCTACTGGGCATGCTCCATCTGCAGCCCCAGTACAAAAGAGAGCAGCCAAACTCAGTTGGTGTGGACTGTGGAGGAGAGAGGATGCACCTTGTGGGCACCTGCGCAGGAACTGCCAGAGCCCCAGACCATGCAAGCTGAGAGCACCACAACCCAGGCGGCCACCTCATCACCTGAAGGAGGCCCAGAAGGAACAGAGTCACAGGGAGTGGCAGCAGCCAACACCCCCAGAGACCTGTGACATGACAGCTATGGACTCCATCACTGGGAAAAGGGGTAGGAAGTTGCCCACGAGACTTAAACTTTACTAGAGGGGACGAATTGGCGAACCAGTCAGCATGTTCTGGGAGGACCCCTGTTGACTTGGTGGCGAGTACCCCTGCCGCTGCTAGGACCCTGGGTTATGGCTCAGAGGAGCAGGGAGGGCCTGAGCCCTCCTACCCTGGGCACCACACATCTCTAGGTGGTTCCCCACTTCCCTAACTTACCATTAGGCCCCACTGCCCTGACTGAGAGGGCTGCTTTATTGCCTCTGGTTTTTAGGTTCCACTACCCTGTGAACCAGGGCCATCCTATGGACTCTGGCCACTAGGCTACACAGTCCAGCCTGCATGGAAGCCATATTAACTTGGGCCAGTAGGCCAGACTGCCCTGAAATGCAGGGTGGGAAGTTAGATCCAACTGCTGGATCACAATGCCCTGCCCCCCAACCTCAAAGGAGGGGTGTAGTATACAAGCCCCACAACAACTATTTATTATTTAGAGGTTGAATTGTCTTTAGCTATTTAAGTTAAGGATGTGAGGCATCCCAACTTCTATCTGGATTTTTACACCAACCATCTGATACTGCAGGTTGGGTAACAATACAGATATTGGTTAGCCATCTGTGCCATTATGATTCTAAGCCCCATGACCAGATATGCAGCACTGAAGCAGATACTCAGGTAGGTAAAGGTTTGAGAGCCTCCATTTTTACATGGATTGGGACACAAAAAGTAACAAGTGAAGTGTCATGGTTAGAGTTGGTTGAAAACAGGATGTAATTTTTGTGAAAATATTTCTTTTTTTAAACTGAAATTAGAAATTTTGATGAAAAGCATCGACAACAGCTAACACTTTTTACTAGCTCTACACAGGGTCTAGTTCGAAGAGCATGAAGCTGGGATCCAAGAACTCCTAGGATTTAGTTCTGATTCTATCACTGATTTGCTGTGGGATTTTTGAGTAAATCACTCAGGATTTGATCCTAATCTATCGGAGTCAATGGGGGATGCTGGGTGCTCAGCACTTTTGAAAATCAGGAGATTTATTTAAATGCCTAAATATAGACTTAAGAGCCTAACTATAGACATTAATTTTTAAAATCCAGGCCACAATTGTCTTTGGCTTTGTTTTGTTTTTTCCCCCTCTCCATCCAAAAAAGGAGATTCGTGGTTATCATGCTTGGTGGTAAACTAGCTATTCTAAGTCATGGAGTTTTTTAGTGATGTGGCTTTGAAAGCACTGCCAAGATAATACATTATGCATTTTTAAAATTGTATCTTTGGCCTGGTCTACACTGTGAATTTAGGTCGATGGAAGCCCCCTTCCATCGACCATATAATGTATGTGTCTTCACTGCCAGGTTCCACCGACCTAACTCGCCGAAAACATTGACTTAATAAAACCACCTCTGCGAGAGGCGTAGCACTAAAATCGAAGTGGATGGGTCGAATGAGAGGCAGTGTAGATGGATCATTGTGTAAATCGATCTCACTGGACTCCGGAAGGTGTCCCACTATGCTCTGCTGCAACTTCTCTGGGCATGTTTTTCAACTCTTCTGCACTGCGGCAGTGTGCACAAGAAAAAGTCCCACCCCTGCTCAAGCCCTGGGAAATTTTGAATTCCCATTTCCTGTTTGGTCAGTGTGAAAAGTGGTTGTTAGCACAACTGATCATGGCGACTGAACCCTCCAAATACGCTCCAGCCTGGAGTAGACCTGAGGTGTTGTATCTCATCTGTCTGTGGGGAGAAAAGTCTGTTCAGGCATGACTCTGATCAGCAGAAGAAATGTAGATATCTACAAAAAGATATCACGGGGCATATTCGAGAAGGGGCACAACAGGGACATGCAGCAGTGCTGTGTTAAAATTAAAGAATTGAGGCAGGCATATCAAAAGAGGAGAGGAGAACAATCGTTCTAGTTTGTCACCAAAGACATGCCATTTCTATGAGGAGCTGCAAGCAGTTCTCGGTGGCGACCCCACCACTGCCCCCGACACAGCATTGATACCTTGGGGGAATCTGAGTCCAGAGCCATTGTTGATGAGACTGTGGACAAGGAACAGGAGAATGGGGGACAGGGAAGTGGGTATCCATTCTCCCTGAGAACCAGGAGCTGTCTTTAATCCCAGAGCAGCCCAGCCAGATGCAGGACAGCATCTTGGCTGACCCAGATGCCGGGGAAGGCACCTCTGCTGAGTATGGAATTTCAATCAGTGTTGGATTTACATTGTCTGATGTGTTCTGTTTAATACGAAAAAAAAATTAAGGTGTAGTGGGAATAGGCTTCTGTATAGGTGCTCCAACTTGCAGAGGATTGCCCCCAGAAAAGACTGTTTATGTGCACAGAGATGGCCCAAGAATCCTCCAAAGATATTTCTAGGAAACTTTCATGGAGGTAATCTGCAATCCTTTTCAGAAGGTTTCTTGGGAGGGCAGCTTTATTTTTTCCACCGGGATACGACACTTTGCCATGCCACTCCATAGCAACATAAGGACCAGGTGTGTACCCAGACGCCTGCAGTAACTGCTCCCTTTCTACTTGTGTCACCTCAGGAGACTAACATCATGTAGGGTCACCTAGGGGAGACAGTGCAAGTTTACAATACACGTGCTCATACCGAAAACAATGTGTGTGATTTTCCCCCTCCTGGGCCGGTTTTTGGCTCCGTCAACTGCTGGTTCCCTAACATGATGTTGTTCTGGGTGGCAGGGATCAGGGGTTGCATGGTAATGTGTTTTCTCCTGCCTGATGCCCTCCCATCTCCCCATCCTTTAGGGCGGCCTCTTTCAAAAACCAAATTTTGGGAGGCTAAATGATGTTCCCTGGTCATGTTCCAGGGGGCAGGGGGGAAAAGTCCTAAATACATTCTGTGCTCCAGGGATTTTCAAATCTTGGAGGGATGAGCCCCATATTCACCATGGCTGCCACCCCACACTGACCCGTGGAAGAGGTAGTAATTATGATTCTGGGCTACCGGTCTCTTGAGAATAATAAGGGGAGTGATTTTTACATTGCAACATTGCATTTCACCCATGGTATGAACTAACAATGGGTGCTTTGTGTGCCTTACAGTGGAAAGCGCGGCCTTCAGCACGTCCTCCACTTCTGCAGAGAGGCTGTTGCAGATCAGAAGGCGTAAAAAGAGAACTCGGGACGACATGTTCAACGAGATAATGAACGCCTCCGGCTCAGAGCCTGGAGGATTTCATTGTCCGAAAAACTGGACATGGACATGGAGAGCAGCCCAGGAACATGAGTCTGCAACACAGGACGAGATGTTGCAGATAATGAGGGACCAATCAGACATGTAGAGGTGTCTTTTTGAGCTTCAGGAGCCGCAACAGCAGTACAGACTCCCTCTGCAGCCCCTGCAGAACTTGCAGCAAAAATCGACCTCTTCCCAAGCCCTCACCCCCAAGCATTCCAGGAAGAGATTGGGCAGGGTAAAGTATGTGCTGCACTTGACACTGGAAGAGGGGAGTAGGAAGAGAAGAAGGCCATTCTAAGAACTTTCCACGTGCAGGCTTTTGTGCTTGCACAGTCAAGCAGCGTTTGTTTTCCCCTCCCCCCAATTCCAGGAGAATGGTTTCTAACAGTTTAATAATGTTCCTTTCCCTCGACTGTTACGTGTGTGCAATAAGAGTCAGCTTCTTTGTAATTAAGTATTCTTTATTTATTAATGTAATGGGGGAAGGGGAGTTGCTGTGACAGGGCAGTAACGGAGGCGATGGTACGGGAAGGCAAAGCACAGATAAGTGGCGCTCATTACCGTGGCTCATTACAAAAAAGAGTTTTCAAAGCCTCCCTCAGGTGCAGAGCTCCTCATTTGGCTCTCAGCCTTGCGCTATATCTGGCTTCTTAAAGTTTGCAGCCAGCCAATCTGCCTCCACGACCCAACCCAGCGGAAACGTCTCCCCCTTTGTCTCGCTGACATTATGGAGCACACAGCGGGCAGAGATGACTCTGGGGATATTGCTTTCACTAGTGAGCAAACTGCACCCGTGAGCCTTTAAATGTCCAATGGCACATTCCTCCACCATTCTGCACTTGCTCAGCCTATTATTGAACCATTCCTTATCGCTCTCCAGGTGTCCAGTGCATGGCTTCATGAGCCATGGAAGCCAGGTGTAGACTGGATCTCCCAAGATCACTTTTGGCATTTCAACATCATCAATAGTTATTTTTTGGTCTGGAAAAAAAGTCCCCGCTTGCATCTTTCTGAACAGACCTGAGTTCCTAAAGATGCTTGTATCATGCACCTTTCCAGACCACCCCACGCTGATGTCTGTGAAATGCCCCCTGTGATCCACCAGTGCTCACAACACCATTGAGAAGTATCCCTTTTGGTTTATGTACTCTGTGGCAAGGTGGTTTGGTGCTAAGATAATACGCGTGCCATCTATCGCCCCACCGCACTTAGGGAACCTCATTGCGGCAAACCCATCCACTATGTCCTGTACGTTTCCCAAACTCACTAGCCTTCTTAACAGAAGTCTCTTAATGGCCCTGCACACTTGAAACACAGCAGCTCCTATGGTGGATTTACTGACTCCAAATTGATTCCCAGCTGACCGGTAGCAGTCTGGCATTGCTAGCTTCCACAGAGCGATGTTCCACTCATTTCCCCACTGACAGAGCAGGTCTCCAGTTAGCATTTCAGCACTTCAAGGCCAGGGACAGTAGTGCACAAAGTTCCAGTAAAGTGGCCTTACGCATCCAAAAGTTCTGCAGCCACTGCTCATCATCCCAGACCTTCATAACAACGCGATCCCATCAGTTAGTGCTGGTTTCCCGGGACCAGAAACAGTGCCCCACTGTGTTCAGCTGCTATGTGACAGCCAGCAGCAACCGGGAATTGTTTTGTTCTATGGCTTGCAGCAGGGCGGCTTGAGTCACATTGCAAGTTTCCATGCTGCAGCTCCTCTCTTGGGCTTGGAAATGTTGCAGGATAAGTCGCGAGGTGTTTGGGATGCTCACAATGCTAGTGCAGAGCCGAGTGGGCTCCATGCTTCTCGGACATTGGCGTACGCGCGGCTGATGCAGGGTTTTGAAAAGTGGCGCAAAAAAATGTTCATTTGTTTGCTGTTGACATCAGAAGCTGGAGGGAGGGAGGACATTTCATGATGGGTGTCTGAAGATCTTCCTAAAAACCTCTGCAACTAGTTGCACTGTGGGATAGCTACCCCAGTGCACCTCTCTGTCCATCGATACAAGCGCGGCTGGTGGGGATGCACTCCCCTGATGCAATAAGCGTAGTGTGATCATGCCCCACCGACTTCATTAATTCGGGGGGTAAATGTCGACTGAAATTAGATCGACTTCACTTTGCCGTGTAGACATACCCTTTGTAATCTAGGATTGGTAGCTGATTATGTTTAATACTGGTTTTTTTTGGTATTTGTCTCTTATAAAATATGTATATTTTTGTCACATCCTTAGAGCTAATCCAATGAAGTCTGGTCCAGATTGAAGCATCCATGCCCATTAATACTGTCCCTTCTGATAACCATTCTTCCTTTAGCCAGAGGAGGTAGTTGCATGGCAAACATTATCCTCCTGTTTCCTCCCTCACCTCTGCAGTGTACCTAAATTTTCACTCCTGAAATACAGAAACTCAAGGGAATTTTGGAATCCAAGTTTGATGCTGCTGCCATGCTACTCCTGGCTTGACTTTTCATAAAGGTCTTATAGATGACTACCTGAATAGATATTAATCATTGAAGCTGTTCCAATCTAACAAATATATATCTTAGGATCTACAAATTCTGCATTTCAAGTATGAAAAGCCTATCATTTGTTATCCAGAGCATAACAGATCCTGTAACATGTTCTTTTCCAGTGTTGCAGAAGTAATTAGACCATAACAGAGAGTGTAACCTTTGAGTAATGTAGGGTCAAAAATCACATTTTAAACATTTTTTTCTTGTATAATACAAGAGCCATAATTTGGTTCTGCTAAATTGCCACCCAAATGGTACATTGCTGCAAAACTAGCTTTTGAATATGCACTCTGTGTATTCTGGAGAGCCACGACTCTCTACACAGATTGTATCTGTCAGGCATAATCTGCATAAGGTCTTGAAGAGTCTTTCCTGTGTAAGGGTTTGTACAGGGGAAAAAATGGACACTGCCCCGACTATGTGTCTTTGCCACTCTTTGGCTCCAAGGCCAAAGAGGAAGGCCTAGAGAATGGACTGTTGCAAGGTTTGGATGGGTTCCAGAAGTGAGACTTATGCAGTTTACAGGGAACTGTGTACAGGGGCAGAAACATAGATCAGACCCACAATATTTCCACTGCTCCCCCAGTTCTGCCATGTCTGGCACAGCCTATAGAATTTCACCCCACAATTTCACCTTCAAGCCATACCTTCTAGTTGAGCTAGATAGAGTATATCTTTTAGAAAGACATCCAGGCTTGATATCCCAACTTCAAGTGACGGAGAATCCACTGCATCCACTTAGGTAAGCTGTTCCAATGTTTAATTCCTCATTGTTAAAAAAGTGTGCCTTATTTCCAGTCTGAATTTGTCTTGCTTCAGCTTCCAGACATTGGAGCCTTTAATGCCTTTGCTAGATGAAAGAATGCTCTACTATCATAAATCTTCTCCCCACATAGGTACTTGCAGACCATGGTAGAGTTACCTCATTAGATCAGGAAGCTGAAGTAGAAAAATGTCACCTGACTTCTATCATTGGCTTAAGCACCAGACCATATTTGGCTCCAAAACTGATCAGATAGATTTTTTTTCTTAAGTACAAAATGTTAAATAAATCCCAGCAGATTAGAGAGTTTATATACCAAATTTATAATACCATGGGAAACATTTATGATAGAAATGCTGACTCCTCTTTAACTACAATGTTTCAGACAGCAAATTTATAATACAGTAGCATAATTGATGATTAGCTCAAGTTAATTTTCTAGATAGGTTCTTGCAGTGTGCTAATCACCATGGTGTCTGAGTACCTATTCCTTCTGTAAATGTTATTTTGAATCTAGGTCTGGACTTTCAAAATGTTAACAATACTGAAATAATTAAATCCTGATCATAAACCTGTTTGAACCATTATTTTTTGGTACAGTTGTACATATGGAGGATAATGTCAAACCTCCTAACTAGACACAGTATCTGACCTTTTCTAAAAATAGGAACTTTAGGCACCATAATGTCTGAGCGTTGCTGGCAGGATGGCCTTTCTACTGTATCTATCAAATGTAGTAGGAACGTGTTTGCTTTAAGAAAATAAAGCAAACTGGAATGTAGCAAGCTAGATTAATGTGGTCACCTTTCACTTCTGGAGATAAGGGTTCAAATTTGAGAAAAAATAAAACCTATCCTGAAACTTCTGCCTTTCCCCATTGGCCTTGAATCAAACAAAAATCTTTTGAAAATACCTTCATCTCCCCTTGTATTGTTTAAATTACCCCAGTTCTGCTTTTTATACTCTGATGAATCCACCTGTGTTGACCTGGGAACTCGCATATATCACTATTCCCACATGCTCCTTTTTCCACCTCTGACTATACCAAAGCCTAAAGGTAGGCTGCAATGTGTTACACATCCCAGAATGAGGGATACACAAAAATTTAGGTTAGAGAGCTTAAAGAGACGTGAGACTTATTTATGTGCTGTAAATATCTATAATCTGAATTTCATGAATCTTTATTTCTGAGGTAAATAATTTTCAATGTTAAAAGTGAGGAGACTGAACTTGTGTGGAACATAGGTAATTTTGGAACTAAAATAAGTAATGCCCCTCAAGTTGATGTACATTTGAGAGGTATGTCTCTGATGCCTAACAGATCTTCTAACTATGCTGATAATGTCACAATGTGGCTCTCAAATCTTAGCCAGTCTGAGAGTCTCTGCTGGGCCCAGGCCGAATGCTATATTTAAATTTTGAGTTATCTGGGGCTTCCCTGGTCAGAACCACACAATGCTGTCTTGAGCAGTGACCCCTGCTGCATGCAAGATTGTAATCCAGCTGCCAGCCATGACCCAGCAAAGACTGAAGGCCTGCTACCTTGCAAAGGAATATCAGCAAAAGTTTGTGTCTGTGTGTGTGTGTGTGTGTGTGTGTGTGTGTGAGAGAGAGAGAGAGGGGCTGTTAAAGGACAGGAGTAAGGAAGAAAATATCTGAGGAAAAACTGAGAATGATATGAGGAAATGCATGCAACTGGGGTGCTATTGAGGTGGTGACATGAAGTCAACAGATTATAGACACATACAGGTAGGAGAGAGGATGCCAAAGATTTATGTATCAATCCGATCAGGAAGTTGGGTAGAGGAAATGTGGAGAAGACTTCAAAAAGAAGGGATAAGCATCTAAACATTTTGGGGCTAATTCAAATAGAACAGAAGAGCATTTGTGATTTGCTCCTCTCTAGCTGAAACCCTGGTTTAGAAAAGAAGTGAAAATGGGTTTAGTGGTTTCACCTTAGTCCCATATGACATTTTTCCACATCACAAAACATTCTCACAATTTGCACATGGAGCAGTTTCTGTGTAGGGGAGTCTTGGGCTCTAATAGCAGAGGTAGTAAAAGTCCTTATTGAGGTGTCTGAGTAGAAGATCCCAGAGCACAATTCACCTGCAGTTTCCTTAACTCAATCCCATAAAGACTCTCACCTTCAGCAACATCAGGTTCACACCAAATTAAAAAGCTGCTTCCCTGTAACAACAGACTACATGCCCTGTTCCATTTTAAACAGTGTTAACTATGTAGTACCATGTTTTACAAATCCTTTTCTGTATAAATGCTGCATTAAAGCATTCCAGTTTACAGTGTTATGCAAACAACTGTGTATGTATATTAGAGGCACAGTTTCTTATATTCTTTTTTAAAAAAGAGACAGAGTGAGCTAGGGCACATTACTGTTTTATATGTAGGTCAGTGATAACTCGCTATGTATTTCTTAAACTCAGATGGCCTTTCTGGATTCAGAGGTAGGAATATGTGGCTAAAACTACAGTGATTAAAATATTCATGCTTTTCTTTAAAAATAAATAGACTCAGTTAAGCTGCAGTAAAAATGTAGTGCTTTCCTAGTGCAATGTTGTCATCTGCATGCTTTGAGTTTTTTCAGTTCATCTTATTAGCATATCAAAATTAATGAGTTTCTTCTTGCAGTAAAGTTGCTCATGAGTCTGATGCTTGTAAAGTCTCTAATTTCCATTTTTCATGCAAACTGAGAAAACTTAAAACGAACTATTTTAATGATCTCTCTGCTTCTGATATAGCAGAATTAGAATTTTTTTAGAATCATACGGTTACTGGTCAATATTTCTCTTGACATTTTCCTTTACCCAGATGGCCTCAAAAAATGCAACATTAACGTGCCAGAAATCTGTCCTCAATTCAGTCATGTTACACAACACCCATTTCAGTGTAAGGCGGGCTGAATTGCTCCCCCTCCACATCCAGTTCAACTCTAACAGTTGAAGGGCAAGGAAGCAGGAGAGCTGGCTCTGTGGCATTGTTCTACTGGTCTTTCCCTGTGGAAGTGCTACCACAGGAGTTCTGCAGGTATAGGCATCTGTGGATTGGGTGGGGGCATGGCAGGGATAACAGTTATTCTCTTCACCATCAACACTTCTGTGTTCTTCTCAGTAAGGTACAGGGAGCATGGGACAGATCCTAAGCTAGTGCAATCTGTCATAACTCACAATTTACACCAACTGAGAATCTGTCCTCTTGTATTCAATACTTTAATTATTTTCATTTAACATAGTAGAGCACAATGTCCAGAGCCTGCTGTCTGTGGTTTCCGCATTGGTCCCTGCAGTCCAGTCCAGAACCCACCTTCCAAGATGGAGGATGACTTTTAGTCTATGTAGTTACATTCCATATCCTTACTCCATACACCCTTTACCCAGCCCATGGGACCAAATGGCTAAAGATAGCACTGATTGACTCAACATTCCCTTGAATGGGTTCTCTTCCACGCTGTGATCCTTCTTCATGAGGACTAGGAGAGGGAGTTCTGGTTGCAACAACTGGGAGCATAGTTGCTGGAACTGGGAGGGGAGAGGGTGCTGCTGCACCCCTTGGCTTGAAGTGATTTCTATTATATACAGGCTTTACAGTTTGGTTCAATGGCTCTCAGCAGCCCCACTATACAAATTGTTACAGCACCCCTGTCTGGTAGGTACACTGATATGAGAATGTAGAGCCAGTGTGAAGGCACATGGCCTCCTCACTGAGGGTCCTGATCCCTTATAGATCCCTGAGTTATTCACAGATCTTTTAGGGTCAGCCTGTTACGAGTGCTGAACCTCTCTGCTCCTTCAGCAATGGGTCAAATTATGTTTCTTTTCTTCCCCTTCCTCAACAGAAGGAAGAGGAAACCGTGTGTACAAACTCAGAAAGTTTCCAGTCCTCTACACTGGGCCAACTTTCATGAGGAGCATCTAAGATACTTATATTGTGTCCGTTACTGTGGTATCAGAATGATTTCTTCAGAAGAGCTGTTCCTGGCCATTCTTAGTCGGTTACCATTCTGGGAATGGTTTTGCAAAGAGAAGGCTCTTTTTTTTGGCATGTTGGCTTGATCAGAGTTAGCACAGTTGTGTTTACCCAAGCTGGAAATTGCACCTCCAGCTCCAGTGTGGACATATCCTGAGAGAAGGGGTGATTTGATCACAGTTTATAAGTGCCTACACATATTTGATATTGAGGTTTTTGATATTTGATAATGAGATTTTAAGTATAGCTGCAAATGTACACCAAGAATATATACATGGTATACATGGATGGAAGTTGAAGCTAGACAAATTCAGACTGGAGACAAGGTATGCATTTTTAACACGGAGGGTAATTACTATTGAAACAACTTACCAAGATTTGTGATGGATAATCCATCACAGGCAATTTTTAAATGAAGACTGGATGTTTTTTCCAAAAGATATTTTCTAGTTCAAATAGGAATAATTTTAGGGGAGTTCTCTGGCTTATGTTTTACAGGAAGTCAGACTAGATCACAGTGGTTTCTTCTAGCTTTAGAATCTATGAACTTCACTCTAAAAATAGTAAGTCATTTTTTGTCATCTTGATGTCTGGAAGGAGGAAGTTCCCACAATCAAGGCCCAAAAGAGCCCTGCTTCCTACCTGCTTCAGCCTGACCAATATTAGCTCTAGTGTCCCTGTTGATCGTAGTTGTCTTCCTGGCTCACAGAGAGAGATGATGTCCCTAAGATATCCTGGGTCTGGACAGCCCTGATTCAAGCCTAGTGACAACCTTTAATATTAAGACTGGGGTCTTGCGATGAAACTATTTTGGGCAGAGAGCCTGTGTAGCATATAAAACACTCCAATGATGTGTTCTCATCAGCCAAGAGTACTTACTTACTAGACAATCAACTGCATGGTGGACTAGCTGCCCTGTGATCTTCACTTTCATATCTAGTTGTAGTGCATTACAGTCATTGAGCCTGGATGTGATAAATATGTAAATCACCATGGCCAGGTCTGCATCCAGTTAGAAAGAGAACATCCTCTTGGCCAACTGAAAATGGAAACAAGTATTTTTGGCTACTTTCACTAAGAGTTTCTGGATGTTAACAACATAAGAACAACTATATTTGTCAGACCAATGGTCCATCTAGCCCAGTAACCTGTCTTCTGACAGTGGCCAATGCCAGGTGCTTCAGAGGGAATGACTAGAACAGGTAATCATCAAGTGATCCATCCCTTTTCACCCATTACCAACTTTTGGTAAACAGACGCTAGGGACACTTCCAAGCATGATTTTGCATCCCTGCCCATCTGGCTAATAGCCACTGAACCATGAATTTATCTAGTTCTTTTTTGAACCCTGTTTTAATCTTGGCCTTCATGACATCCTCTGGCAAGAGGTTCCACAGTTTGATTGTGCGGTGTGTGAAGAAATACTTCCTTTTGTTTGTTTTTAAACACGCTGCCAATTAATTTCATTTGGTGACCCCTAGTTCTTGTATTATGAGAAGGAGAAAATAACACTTCCTTATTTACTTTCTCCACACCAGTCATGATTTTATAGATCTCTATCATATTTCCCCTTAGTCGTCTCTTTTTCAAGCTGAAAAGTCCCTGTCTTATTACTCTCTCCTCATATGGAAGTTGTTATATACCCCTAATCATTTTAGTTGCCCTTTTCAGTACCTTTTCCAATTGCAATATATCTTTTTTAGGATGGGACGACTAGATCTGCACACAGTATTCAAGATGTGGGTGTACCATGGATTTATATAGAGGCAATATGATGTTTTCTGTCTTATTATCTATCCCTTTCATAATGATTCCCAATATTCTGTTAGCTTTTTTGACTGCCACTGCACATTGAGTGAATATTTTCAGAGAACTTTCCACAATGACTGCAAGATCTTTCTTGAGTGGTAACAGCTAATTTAGACCCCATCATTTTATATGTATAGTTGGAATTATGTTTTCCAATGTGCATTTCTTTGCATTTATCAACATTAAATTTCATCTGTCATTTTGTTGCCCAGTCACCCAGTTTTGTGAGATCCCTTTGTTTAGATAGTTAGGAGTCCAAGAAGACCTTGACACTGTGCATTTCTATGATGATTGGAAGGCAGTTGACCTGGATAGAAGTGTATGTGACCACTCTGGCCAATTATTCAAAATACTTCTTTCTACCCGGCAACATCACCTATCTTTTCTGGGTTTAGTTTCAGACAGAAACTCTTGCTCTAGGTGTTTATTTTCCTATTTATTGGGAGAGATGAGTTATGGTTCTGACTTCATTTAATGTAAAGGAAATGCAGTGGGGCATAATCCGTGTAATGTTTGCACTGGGCTCCATATTTCTTACAATCTCTTCTACGGGTTTAACATATACATTAATTAGGAAAGGTAGAGAGGACTGAGTTTTGTGGGATTCTATATATAGGTGAGATGATGATGAGTAGCTACCCATCATAACTCTGTGGGATCTACCCAAGAGAAATGAGCAAAATCAACACAGTGACTCCACCCATTTTTACCATGCCTTTCATCCAAGTCAGGAATACCTCATGATGGGACATTCAAAGGCTGTTGGCAGATTCAAATGTATAAGCATTGTCCAAGGTTAAAAAGAGGCTGTTCACCAACTTGGCTAGCACTATTGTTGGATTTGGTTAATATTTTGCACCATTATTACTCTAAATTTCTTTCCTCTGTACTGCTCTGGTTCAGTTAATCTGCCAAACACAGTTTTTGAAATAGGAAGAGAGAAGCCAGTTCACTTATACTGGTGGACAATCAGTGGTTGTAATGTCTTACTAGTCCATCAACTCCCAGATCCTGTGGCTATACAGTGTATTCATTCAGGTTGTTCTGGAAGCTTGTTGGGTTCATGTCTCCAGAGTCAAGTCAAGATTGTTGTTCCCTCTCTTTGATGGGCTGAAGGCAAAGCTTTGACTTTGACGTGGAAGAGGTGATGATCTGGCCAGGATAGGAAGGAATATTAATAACTCTTACATCCACTCCTAGTTGACAACTGGTCATCACACAATACACTTGGTCACGTAGATTGGCTCAGAGATGATCTGAGAGAATAGCATGGTTGATAAAATGGGTATGAGATCTCAAGGTTTTGTGTTGGAAACATCCATGAGGATATGAAAGTCTCATTTGACTAGGGCCCTACCAATTTCATGGCCATGAAAAACATGTCACGGCACCAACTTCTAATTTTGCCAGTGGGTACCATTGGAGGGGAGGGAATTTTAGGGGAGGGGCAGGATGACACATGACTGACTCACATTTCTCCTTCTACCCATGACTGGGGAGCCATTTCCAATCCTGGCCCCTCCTGGCCACAGCTCTGCAGCAAGGTGGCTGCCTGTGGGGACTTGGGTGGGGGAAGCAACTTCCCCTCCCTGCCACAGGCTGACTGTCAGGACACGGGCCCAAGTGAACTGGAACTTGCCGGCGGGGGGTGGAGGGGAGAGAAGAGGGGCTGTGGTTCACTTGGCCCCTGTCCCGGCAGCCAGCCTGAATGCAGGGGGGGGAGGCTGCTTTCCCTGGCTGGGCTCTCACAGGCAGTACCGCACTGCACAGAGCAGTGTGCAGTGTCCCCTCCCAGCCTGAAGTGGCTGGTCCCATGCCCGCCTCTGCTCCTGGCACAGCCCAGTGTGTGCTGAGCACCCGCTATTTTTTTTTCTGATGGGCGAGGAGCCATGCTTCAAAGCACCATCCCTAAAGGTTGCTGGATCACCGGCCAGGCCAGTGCTGTTTTTTTCTGGTGGGTGCTTGGGCCCCTGAGCATCCACTGGATTGGTGCCTAATTGGCCCTTCCCTGTGAAATCTAATCTCTCTTGTGCTGGTGGGAATGCCCTAGCTGGGGGGGAGGGAGACTTTAGCTGCTTGTCCTGATCAGGCAGGGTGCTTCCAGCAGCAGGAGGGAGAGCAGACCCACCTCTCTGTTGCCTTCAGGGTCTCTGAAGGCAGCACAGAAGTGAGGGTGGCAATCCTGCCACACCCCCACAACAGGTTTGTGACCCCAATGACAGCATTTTGACAACACTGTGAAATTTCAGATGAAAACCTCTGAAATTGTGAAACTGACCAATTTTCAAATCCTATGGCTGTGAAATTGACTAGAATGGACTGTGAATTTGGTAAGATCCTGCATATGACCATGACCACAGGACACTCACTATCAGGCTGGGCAGCTGTTCTATTCTGTTGAGTGGACTGAAAATCATCAGGATTCCATTATTGGACCTAATCTGTGATTTGCAGATTTGGTGAGATATACATCTGGATATAGGCAGTTTCAATGTGGTTGCAATTAAACCAATACCTTGAGAAAATAGGGTAGAGGCTCTGCAACTGTAGTAGAGGTTGTATTGGCTGGCCAAATGGGTGCTATGCTACAGCTGTTCTGGATGTGGGTTGGTGGGGTGGATTTCATCTTTCCAAGCCACCTGCATTTCATATTCAGAAAACCTACTTATTCAGGCTTTATGGAAGAGGAGTGGATGTGAGCAATTCTGATTACTTTTTTCACTGCTTTGGATCTGATCTCAATGGGAGTTTTGCCATTGACTTCCAAGGAGCCCTTTGTGCAAAAGGGAAAAACCCGATGCTCATAGGTGCTGTTTTGTCATTTGTAAAAGGCTGTTTTTAGGCAGGGAAAAAAAGGGTCACAAAATGACTGTAAAATTCCATAGACATGAATATGACATTTGGAACAATCATGATATGGTGGTGAATTTGTAAGATTTGATAAACTAATAATATTTTACACTTTTTTCTTCCAACTGACAGCCTTTACAAAGGCAAATAATGATTCTTACTCCTGCGTTGGGATGTGGCAGCAAAGGTGTGGAAATGTAAGTATCTTCTACAAGTGAAATTTGTTTCAGAATTGGAAACAGAACCTTTGTATGAATTTAAGGTTCCTCCTACCACAGGCAAGGGCACATAAAAGTCCCATCTTCATGATTTTCATAATGTCCTCTCTGAAAATCTTCCGTTTTCCTACAAAAATGCCAAATAGGAAAACTGAGTTTTCGCCTAGTCTTAAGAGTAAAATATATTTTTGGTTATTAGACAAAACAGATGTGGGCTGTTAGGTTTCTCATCTTAACTCAGTGAACTACTGTGTGGATGTTGTGATGTGGGAACATAAGAGAGGGATAAATTTCTATAATGGTGCCCTGTGGCAAGCCAGTTTGGATACGAGTTTACTGCTTATGCTGAAAGATCCCAGCACTGGCTGATCTGCTATTTCATCTGCAAGTTTTATTTAATTAGTGGAGGTGTCTGATTTTTTTATTATTATTATCTGTGCTCAAAGATCCATCTGAGAGTTTACCTGAGCCTAGAAAATGCTACGCTTTTACTTTAATATTTTGACACTGATCCTTAACAGGTGACATGAAAATAAAGTGGTAAAGCAGCATCACTCCCCCATAATAAGTGATACGAGAGCTTATTAAAAGATCAGCAGCCCCCGTCCAACAGGGAAGCGAAGGTTTGGGCTGGTTGGTGTGAGCTTGTTACCCACCAGCATTCTCACACCGCAGAGGCTTTTCAAAGGGTATTTGAACGAGAAACTTCCCCGCGCTTTTCCCTGGGAGGCACGCGGGGCTTGTGCCTCCCCCACCCTATTGCCTGAGGCAGCGGGTGCTAAGACCCCCCCCCCTCGGCGCCTCCAGCCCCCGGGGCAGAGGCTCTGTTTCCCTGGAAGGGCCCCGCCGAGAAACGTTGCACCGGGCTCTTCGGAAACCTGCCAGCTGCCGCCGTAGGGGCACGTGAGCGCCTCGCCCGCCCTGCCCGGGCCGGGCCCCTCCCGGGCAGCTCCTGCCCCGCTCACACCCGCGCGCCACCTGGCGGTTCCAGAGCGCCCCGGCCGGCCGGAACCGAGCCGCCCGCGAGCTCACCTTGGCTGCCTGCGGCCCAGCCCTTCGCGCCGGGGCCCGGGCCTTCGGGGGCGTGCAGGGGCCACGTGGGCTCTCCCCGCCCTGCGCGCCAGGGCCGGAGCCCACGCCAGGTCCCCCCTGATGAGATGCATGGAGCTCATCCCGCTGTCCCCCTGTATCGAGGGGGGCTCCCGTGCCGTGCCACGCCCCGCCCCGCCCGTTAGCTCCTCGGCCGGGGGGGGCAGAGAGGGGCACGGGGGCTCCCCCCTCCCATGCTCCCCTCTTTCCCAGGGCGGGAGCAGGGGCTCCCGCTGTTACGGGGGCGGTCGGGGCAGTTGGGAGGGCCCCCATCTAAGGCAGCCCCGGGGGTCCGGATCTCTCGGCTCTAAACCAGCGGGGTGCTGGGGGGGGGTGTCCCGTCCCGTCCAGTCCAGACTCCTCTGCCTGCAGCTATTGGCGCCAGGCTAGGACCAGCGCCCCGCCCGCACCTGACCCCCCGAGTTCCCCCTTCCGCGCTTGGGGAGGAGACTGGAGCTCCAGTGGGAGCCCGAGAGGCGGCGGCGCCAGCTGCCTGCTTCGGGAGAGCCCAGTCGCCGCGCTTGGTAACAGCCGCGAGGCTTGGAGACCGAGCCCGTGGGAGCGAAGGGCCACAGGCGCGTCAGTCTCCTCCCCCCGCCTCCCCCGGAGGAGCAGGTTATTCTCTCGCAGCCCGCTGCGCTCTCCATTGTCTCTGCCTCGCTCGCGGCGGGACCGGGCAGCGGGCAGCGCGCTGCGTTCGTCGGCTCCGGCTGCCGCTGCTGGCTTGGATCGTTCTCAGCAATCAGCACCTGGCTCCTGGGCGGGGAAGCTGCTGCTGCTCAGGGTTGAGGAATAATGTGTGCCTTGGGGAAGAAGCCGAGTTGCTCGCTCGCCTGTTGGGTCCGAGCTTTCTCTTAAAAGAGGAGGAGGCTCGGGCGTGTGGTTCGGAGATTTTACTCCCGACAGCTTTAAAAGGGGGAATATGGACTGACTGTCTCTGTGCCATGGAGCCCGCGAGTTGTTTAAGCACGTTCTGCTTTCTCCTCTGTCTGAGAGCAGGTAAGTGGACGCGCAGAATTTTGAAAGCAACATTGAGATGGAGAGAGGAAAAACCAACCAACCTTACCCCCCCCCAGTCCCCCTCCTCCACCAAATCTCACAACTGTCCCCCAAATCTAGGAAGAAACAGCAGCCAGGGCGATCTCTCTCGTCACAGCAATCGGGGGGTAGATGGGGGGAAACTAGGCTACTCTTTCACATGAATTTTCTGGTGGAAACTCGTGTAGCTTTTTGAGTCAAAATGGAACTTTATGGAGAGATTTATGTTAAAGTGGGTCATGTCAGTAGGGTTGAGTGCTTGTCTCTCCCAGCCGCTGCTGATTACAGGTACTAAGCTAAGAAGGAGCTAGGGGATTAATAGACTCCTTCTCGTTGTTGTTTCTTCACACTGTAGAAAAGTTAAATGCTCAGCAGATG
Organism: Emydura macquarii macquarii; assembly: GCF_026122565.2. Lineage (NCBI taxonomy): Eukaryota > Metazoa > Chordata > Testudines > Chelidae > Emydura > Emydura macquarii. The sequence goes on from NW_027132773.1 coordinate 10,978,806, forward strand.
GAGTAACTAATCATTTCTGGGTCAGTTTTAGGGTTTGGTGTGGATCCCTCGCTGCAGATTGATGTGCTGTCAGAATTGCAGCTGGGAAATTCCATAGCCGGAGTGCTGCAAGTCCAAGGGCTGCACAATGGAAGCAAAGCATTTCTCTTCCAAGGTATCGAGCATCTTTCCTATACTCCAGGCTGGGGGTCAACCAAGGCTATTTGAATAATTTCTGAACTTGCTGGCAAATGTGTTTGACTGAACTTTTTGCATTAGCTTGATGGCTGACAGTATTCCTGTGGGATGATGCACAGATGATCCATTTTTAACAGCAAGGTTGCTTCCTGCTCTTTAAGCATCATGGGTTTTTTTTCCTCTCCCTGCCTGCCTTTCTTTCACTCTCTTGCCCATTTTTTTTGATTGATGGAAACTTAATTAATGTACAGCAGGAAAGATGATGGCAGATGGCTTAGTTCGTGAGTCGCGGGGAGCAATGAATAATAATAACACACTCTTCTGAGCTGGGGGCAGTTGATTTAGCTGAGAAACGCTAACCTAAGCTCCAGTTCTAGCTAAGAAAATATTCACTGAAAGTTTTATGTGACTAGAGCAAAATGCTGAAATGAATTGTCCAGAGACGTGAGGCATGGGGCTAAAAACGTGAACACTATTTGCAGGGAAAACAAGAGACCCCTCTGAACTGTAATGTTGCACTCATTGTGGCCAAAATTCATTCATTCTTTCTATTTTACATCTTAAAAAATCTGATCTCCCCCATGCCAGTCGAAGGACAGAAAGCAGTAATCTTGTCACAGTTTGAATAAATACATTTCAGGTGTTAATTCCAAAATAATAAAACTCCTTTTTTAATCTAAATCTCATTTTGTAATGAAATAATAATAATAAATAATATCATTTGAACTCACTGGGATTGGTTATTTTGTCTATACCTGTTAATTTTCAAATTAATTTTTAATTATGGTTTTAAAATGTCATGGGATTTTAAATCAAGCTGCTGGCAAGAGTAAATTCTGAGGGAAAGAAACCTCAGCCTTCATTTAAAAAGGTAAGCCTGAAAGGTGGATATTTGAAAGTAGGTCTCTCATCTGAAAGATGCTACAATGTGCTTTTTAAAATGTGGCTAAAGGAGCAGGGAAGATAGTTCAAGATATGGTGGAGTGAGAATAAAGCCCTGCATCACTCTGCAGTTTTAAAACACAGAGGGTTGATTGTTGGCATTATTTGTTGGAATAGGAGTTTTTACTCTGCTTTGAAATGATTTCTGGTGCAACAGGCAAGAAACAGTACTACCCATAGAGAGCAGTTGTAATTTGAGAGAGGTATAATGTGGGAAGAGAAGTTCTTTGTCACTTTTGTATTAATGAGATACTATATTCAAAAGCTAATAGTAACTGAAGGGCTTTTAAAAGGGAATCTCCATAGTGGTGTGTTTTCCTGGTACAACCAGAATGTGTCATTAACATTGAAGCATTGGAATATGCCTACAAAAAGGAGCAAATTGACACATGCAGTATTTAAACAGAAATTGGTTCATTATTTCAGAGTGTCAATTTCTACATGAATGGATAGTTGTTAGAATCCCAATGTGTTAGTGTGGCTTCCTTTTTTTTGGTCCTAAAATAGTTGTAATGTATAGCTAATTGTTCCAATTTAAGGCCCCATCCTGTTTTCAGTGGGAAAAAAGTCAAAACTCCCATTAACTTCAATGGTAATAGGACTGGCCATTTTCAAGAATAGTCATTTTTTATATATTTTCCCAGTGTTTGCGTAGTAACTGATATGTAGTTCCCAGAGCCATGTCAATCTAATGAGATACAGTGCTTCTTTTAAAGGTCAAGGACCCTAAACAAATGGGGCTGATAGGACCTTAAACTCTGACAGGCTTTTTGTTGTTGTTGATCTCCCTGGTCCCCTTATCTCATAAAAACAACACCTTTTTCTAAGGTGGTAGCTGAGGGCACTCAGTACCTTGCAAGATTGGATACATTTCTCCTATTGCTGTATGGCTAAATGACTGAATTTCTTACAATAAAGAAAGTCTTCACTCTGGATGGACAGACTTGTATTTTTCTTAGTTGCATTTAGGACTATAGGAATTGTCATATTGTATCAGACCAGTGGCCTGTTTAGTCATTTTCACTCTGGTCTTAGATAATAAAGAACTGGGAGAACAAGACCATCTTTACTTCCAACGTATGAATTTGCTGAATGCAAAATTATTGATTTTATTTTTCCTCCCCCTTACCAGGGCTGTAGTCACAGACATAAATCCTTAGTCATATTCTGAAAGAGCCAAACAATAGAAGTGGTTGAAATGAAGAGACCGGAGACTTATCCTGGATTCTTTACTAGCTCTCCATGATGTCTCTTACCTTTGGTTTCTTCAGAAAACTGAGGGTTTGTCATATAGCTTAACTACATGACATTTTTCTATTTTGTCTTTCAAGAGTGTCTTTGGGCTACACTCTCAGCTGATGTAAACCAGTGTAGCTTCTATTGATTATTTGTTAATTGTGTTGCTCCTCCCGTTGAAGTTCTTGGCAAAATTGAATGGGAGCAGACTCAGATCCCTAATTCAATCCTATTCACAAAAAATATTCTTGTTTATTTAAAAAGCATAAAAGAATCGGATGCAGAATGTATCATTATCTTTAAACATTTCAGAAGAGTGGATGTATGAACAGCTAGCCGTCACAGGACAATTAAAGAAACAGAAGGAAAAAGTAAATGTAAAATACTGGTCTCTCTCCTGAAGTCCTTACCCACAGAAAAAGTCATTTTGATGTAAGTCAGAGTTTTGCCTGAGGAGAGATTGTGGAATTGGGTATAAATTTTTACCACAGGATTTTTTTTTGCCTAATTAGCTATTCAGATAGGAGATATAATTCAGTAATGGGTTATGAAAGTAGTTTCATTCTTTCATGGTCCCGTCAATAGAATCTAGATTGTTCCATATGCAGTTTCTGATTAAAAAATCTAGACATTCCAAATTTACAGCCACTAAGACCCTCTTATTCTGTGTCACCCTGATCCTGCACTATTAAAGTCAATGGTACTTTTGCCATTTACTTCAATAGGATCAAGGTCAAGCACTATGTAGCTACAAGGGTTTCCATAACTACAGAGACGTAATTACACCATAATTGTAAGTACTTCACTGTTGCTGATGGGAGCACACATTTTTAAATAGAAAATGGGGGAAAGTCTTCTAAAAACGATGGTGCTGCTAGATATGGATATATACAGTCACCAGGCAATAACAAACACAGGTATGGCAAGAACTCTCATAGGGGAAATGCCTCAATCTTGTAAGCCCTGACTGGAAAAGCCCACAATCAAGAACACCAACTGGAAATTGGTATTTGCTGGTTGTGTATGACACATCAAAGTATATGGTGTTGCAGCCACTGAAGGACAAAAGGACCGAGAGAATTACGGCTGCATTGAGGAAACATGTAGTGTTGCAGTTTGGCCCTCCAAGTTGCATCTGGTATAAAGGAGTCACAGTGAGGTTGGAAATTAATAGCTGATACTTTTGAAGAAGCTCCACTTTCTGCTTTCACATTTGTAACTCTGTGTTCAATCAGATCTATATGTTTATCCAGTAGGTTATCTTCCTTCAGCAGCAGGTTATGAAGGTCCCTTGTTAAGCCATTTATAAACTGACTTTTCACACAGAATTCTCTCATGGCTTACCACTGGGCACAACGCTCTCTCTGTATTGCCAATTCCATATTTGGCACAGCAGGTTCTGCTTCTCTCAGTCCAGCCATCTCCTGGACTGCCTGGCACAGGGAAAGTCCTGTTAAACAGTCTCCTCAATGCACACAAATAACTATGCAGAGGTTCTCTTTCCTGCCACCTACTAGCTTGTATATAGGGTTGTTGTAGCCATGTTGGCCCCAGGATACTAGAGAGACAAGATGGCTGAGGTAATATTTTTATTGGACCAACTTCTGTTGGTAAGAGAGACAAACTTTTGAGCTACCCAGAGAACTCTTCCTCAGGTCTGGGAAAGGCACTCAGAGTATCACAGCTAAATACAGGTTTGAACAGATAGTTTAGCATAAGTAGTTGTTAGCACATATTCTAAGGCAGTGTTTCTTAACCTGGAGTTTTAGAGGGGTCGCAAGTGCAGAGCTGGTTTTGGGGGTGGCAAGAAAGGTAATTGCCTGGAGCCACAGGAGCGCCATGAAACTAAGTTACATGCCTCAGCCCCGTGGGGGTGGGACTCAGGCTTCAGGGGTACAGTAGTTTGGAAAGGTTAAGAACCACTGTTCTAAGGGATCATTCAAGGTGAAGTGGGCCGTAGTCACAGGACAGAATTGGGGGTTAGTGGATTACAGATTGTTGTAATAGGTCATAAATCCAATGTCTTTATAAAGATCATGATTTTAAGTCTCTAGCTAAGTTATGAATTTAAACTCTTGGGCTCATTTTTTTGAAAGTGTTGTGCAGGTTTCCTTTGAGGATGAGGCCCGATAGGTCAGATATAGAGTGATCGCTTTGTGAAAAGTGTTCAGCCATAGGTGATATGGTGTTTTTGTCTTTTATCATTTTCCTGTGTGAGCTCATTCAAGAGCATAGTGACTGTCTGGTTTCACCTACACAGTTGCATTTGTTGGGGCATTTAGTGCACTGGATGAGGTACACCACATGTTGTTTCTTTCCAGTATTTCAGAAAGGGCAATCCCCCCTTATAGTGGTTTTATAAATGTTTGCTTGACTGTGTATAAAATCTACGATCCACACTAGGAATCTGTTGGTAAAAGACTTTGACATCATCATCTAAAAACACTGCTAGGTACTATGGTGTTTTCTTATCAGTCCACTTGATCACAGAGATCATTAGCTCAAAGTCTGCCAAGTACAGTACTTGCAGATTCCAGTCTCATCTGAATGACCAGTACATTTCTTCTCAGGCAAAAGTGCTTTTGCCATGTTGAAGTACCAGTTGTAATACTTGCTTATAGCAACCAAAGGACATATTGGGATACCGCGAAGGAGCTACTCTGGCACTCAAGGGTGTGAAAAATCCACACCCCCTGAGCAGCATCGTTATACGACCTAATCCTCCCTGTAGAAAGCGCTATGTCGATGGGAAAGCTTCTCCTGTTGACATAGCCACCGCCTCTTGGGGAGGTGGATTTATTATGCTGATGAGAGAAGCTCTCCAATGGGTGTAAGAGAGTTTTCACTTAAGTGCTACAGTGGCGCAGCTGCATAGGTGCACTCATGCAGCATTTTACGTGTAGACCTGCTCTAAAACTTTGTATTGAATCAACTGCCCATCAGATACAACAACATATTGCCAAAGCAAAACAATAGTTGAACACTAAGATAATTTTATAGCGCATAGAGGTGCTATCTGCACTGTTCATTACTGTAATTAAATGTTTGTGAAGAGGGCTTTGAGATCCTTAGGTGACAGGCGCTATAGAAATGCCAAATATTATTATTATTAATTATACTTCTTCCTTTATAAGTAAACAGTATGATATGGTTTCCATAGATCAAGGAGGACGAAAGTAGATTCGGCCTTCCTATCTGCAAATAATCAAGAGTTTCATGGCTGCAAGAATACTTGTTGCATTTTGGACTGCCCTTCTTTATCACAGGAGTTTCATGGACAACTACAGCATAGATTAGAGACTAATGAAAAGTTTGAACATTATGGCTTGATCCTGCCAAATGTTGAGAGTCCAGTAAAATACTTAAGCACGTACATAGTCTCACAAAAGTCAGTTGTTTTAACTGCTAATAGAAAATTGTGTTCTCAGATTTTTAGCACCGAAATAAGGACAGTAAATGTAACTTAATTTCTTTATACCACTACTATGGGTAATAAATTTTTATCATTCTATCTCTGACGTTCTGGCTCTATATCATTTATGCTATGGTGGTGTTCAAAAGCCCCAGTCCCTTTGCTCTGGGTGCTGTACAAACACAAATGACCAGACGGACTTTGTCTAAAATAGCTTATGTATATTCAGAGACTCCTCTTGCGTCAAGTTGCAGTAGACATGGAGTGGGGTGAACAGATCATTCTAAATCATGTCAAAATAGGCATATAAAAAAGTGAATCAAGGAATGGTGCTGCATGATTGTGTTGTTATTGGATAGTATAGGGAAAGTATATATCCATCAAAGAAAGAGAAAATAAGAGGACTGATGGAAAAGTGCCATCAGACAGTTAATAAATAATTGAATGTTTTTAACTGTAGTGACTTTATATAAGATAAACGTAAAAAGAATATGAGAGTAGAGAGACTAAGAAAATTTGCGGTTGGAACGCTGGAGTTTGGAGCTCATTTGGAAAAACAGCTAGTTTCTTCAGCTGAAATATTTAGCATTTAAGTATTTATAAACAAAGCCCAGATAGATCTGAAGATCTGAAATGGTCCTGGTAGCAGTTCTGGCACTTGGTGGTAGGTTCTGATGGAGAATGAAATGTGGTATAAAACACAAAAGAGCAGATTTAATCTGTCAGTATGAATTATGAAAGGACTTTAGTATTACTGGCTTTTGAATTGGCACAAACTACTGCCAGAAAATAAAACTAAAATAGGCTAATTTGGACAATGGTTCATCACGACTACATGGACAGCTAGCTCAGTATTTATAAAGGTCAGCAGTACAGTATTGCAGTTTATATCTACTTACTATGTGTCCCTGGGTTCCCTCTCAGAAGGAGCATTGTGTTTTGGTTTGTAATTATAGCTCCTCTCAGTGCCAAATAAATGAGCTAGAAAGGAAACTTTGAAACTTTAAAATGAAATAAGCTTTTATATGTGTAGAAATAGGTTTCATGAGGATTTGATTTGACTTTGCACTTCACGAGGTTGTGTTTGCAGAGGATCATTCCCTTTCTAGTTTTGGAGAAATTGTGTTTCTTCTTCGAGTGCTTGCTCATGTCTATTCCACTATAGGTGTGTGCACGCGTCCGGGCATGGTTACCCAGAACTTTTTTCCCCTTAGCAGATCCCGTAGGGCTGGCTCCGGCACCCCCTTGAGCCCCACGCACATGCTGGGGTATATGAGGCGCTGCTGGCCCTATGCCCCCTCAGTTCCTTCTTTCCGCCCATGACGATTGCTGGAACTAGTCTTGCTCACGGCAAGTACTATTCTCCTTGTTTAGATTTGTTTGTAATCTGTGTTTAGTTTTAGTTAGTTAAGTAGTTGTTAAGTGTAGTTAGAGATAAGGCAGTCCCAGCTGGGACTTCGAGCGGCCAGGGCATGCCCCGGTCGCCGGGCTTCAAGCCATGTGCCTCCTGCAGGAAAGCCTTCCCACCCAGCAACCCCCACAACAGCTGTCTTAAGTGCCTGGGGGAAGGCCACAGAAAGGATAAGTGTAGAATCTCCAAGGCTTTCAAACCGAGGACTCAGACTGAGAAATCTGGTTAAAAGCCTTGCTGATGGAGGCGGCGCTCCGCCCAGCATCTGAGCTGACCCACTCAGCCTTGGTACTGAGTGTGGCATCGGTACAGAGCACGCCGTCAGCACCGTCCGCAACTCGGCACTGTGCAGCTTCACCGGTACCAAAGAAGAAGAGGAAGCAGCACATGGAGCTCGGGCACTCCCCTGTGCCGTTGGTACGGGTGGGGCCAAGTACTGAGATGCACTGAACTCGGCCTATCGAGACCCTTTCTCTGGTGCCTGCATCTCCGGTTAGGGAGTCTCCCCCAACTCCTGGGAGTGGGAGAGTGCCCCTGCCGACGCTGTTGACGCCGGAGGCTTTTCGGGCGGCAAGAGCCTTGTTGACCTTGCCTCTGTCCCACCCTCCACCAAGGGAGAAGGGGCCGATGTCACAGGGGAAACCCGCGTTGGGTCCCCTTGAATGGCGGAGGAGATCCCCAGTACGTGGAGGAAGATCTCCCGTCGGACGGTCACCTAGGGTGGAGCAGAGCCGCTCCCCTAGTAGTCACTCCAGGTCGGTGTTGTCGAGCCGACCTGCACCAACACAGGACATGGAGTCTCCCTCTCGACACTGATGTCAATCCCCAGCATCAGAGGCAGTGCAAGCCAGGCAGTGGCACTGGTCGAGGTCTGCCAGGCGGTATTCGAATAGCTCCTGTTCCTGCTCTCTGGCACTGATGAGTTCGCCCGCACCGAGATGGCGCAGAACCTGGTCGTCGAAGGAAGACCCGGCACTGCAGAGTTTGCCTGCACGGAGGTGGCACAGAACCCGGTCGCTGGAGTCTGGCTCGGTACCGAGGAGTTCGAGATGGCACCAACCTTGGTCACCGAAGGCTGCTGCAGAGCTGCAAGGCAAGCGGCGCCGGAAATCGTCAGTACCGAGGCGACGCTCCTGTACTTGGAGCTCTTCGGAGCACGACCCTGCTCATCGGCATGGCTCACGGCACCGGAGGCAGTCCTCATCGTCCTCGAGGTCGGAGGCCTCGAGGGGGCGTTCCACGGCACGGAGGGGTGCTCGTGACCTGGGACAGACACGGTATCACAGGTCCAGGGCCTCTGACTCCGATGCTGCTTTGGGGTTTCCCAGGGGGGCAGTCATCCAGCGAGTCAACGCCCCCATAAGGTATCAGAGCTCATGGCACAGTTAGCCCCCGGCTGGCCTCAAGGACAGTGGCCACCCCAATGGCCTTATTGGGCCCCATGGGGTTTCCAGGTGGGACCTGGGCCCTAATCCATTAAATCTTCAGGGCTGCAATCCGTGCCTCTGGTGCTGGAAAAGGCACTTCGGCACCACTCCTCAGATGAGGAGTCAGACCCCCCCAGGAGGGAACCTTAGCAGGTACAACTTTTTGCCAGGAGGGGCCACACCTGCAGGCTGCACCACTGCAATCCTCCTCTGCCTCACCTGACCTCCCAGGACCACTCTGCGCCACTGGATGATTTCAGGGAGCACCAGGAGCTGCTCAAGAGGGTTGCCTGCAACTTGAGGCTGGAGGTGGAGGAACTAAAAGAGTCTGCAGATAGCCTCTTTAACGTGCTGGCGGCGGCTACCCAGCTCAAGTGGCCCTCCCACTCCACGAAGGTGTCCTTAAGATTGTGAAGGCCCTGTGGCAAACCCCTTCCTCAGTTGCCCTGACGTCAAGGGTGGCTGAGAAGAAATATTACGTCCCGGCCAAGGGATTTGAATATTTGTTCACCCACCCCGCTCCGGGAACCCTGGTGGTAGATGCTGTGAATCAGCGGGATAGGCAGGATCAACCAGGGTTGACTCCCAAGAACAAGGACAATAAGAAGCTAGACTTGTTTGGGAGAAAGATTTATTCAATGGCAAGCCTTCAGTTTAGGATTGGCAATCAGCAGACTCTCCTGGGCAGGTATAATTTCAACCTGTGGGATTCTCTCAGACGGTTCCCTGAGGCCCTGCCACAGGACCAGGCCACAGACTTTAATACTATTGTGGAGGAGGGTACCGCGGTAGCTAGAGCAGCACTCCAGATGTCCTTGGATGCTGCTGACTTGGTGGGCGGGGCTATAGCGTCCGCCATTTCTATGCGAAGATGCTCATGGCTGCAGTCCTTGGGGCTGTCCCAGGAGGTGCAGCAGTCCATCCAGGACCTCCCCTTTGGTGGGTCGGCCTTATTTTTGGACCAGACTGTTGTGAAGTTGCACGGTCTGAAGGACTCCAGGGCCACACTTTGCTCCCTGGGCCTTTACACGCCCCAGTTTTGTAGGTGTCAGTCACGCCCCCAGGCGCAGCAGCAGCCAAGGTCTCAGCGCAGACCTTTCCAACCTTATAGACAACGGAACAGAAATAGGGGGTTTAGAAGAAGGAATTACCCCCCTAGCTCGTCTTCAGCTCCCAAGCAAGACCCCCCCCCCCCCCCCCCCCCCCCCCCAGGAGGTCAGGCAACCAAAGGAGACAATTTTGATTGTGCGCCCGAGGGTGGTGCCCCGACTACTCTCCTGGATCCATCCCGCCCCTTCCTAAACAGGCTAAGGCCCTTCTACTCCAAATGGGCCAAAATCACTTCAGACTGTTAGGTCCTTGGGATAGTCTTGGGGGGCTATGCCCTGCAGTTTACGTCTACCCCCCCTCAACAACCCTCCCCCTCCATCCTTCTTCAGGGACCCCTCTCACGAGCAACTCCTCTTGCAGGAGGTGGACACCCTCCTCAACCTGGGAGCGGTGGAAACGGTCCCTCAAAGCAGAATGGGGAAAGGGTTCTATCTGAGGTACTTCCTCATCTCCAAGGTGAAGGGGGGGTCTGAGATCCATATTTGACCTGCATCGTCTAAACAAATATGTCAAAATACTCAGATTTTGCATGATCTCCCTGGCTTCCATAATCCCTTCCCTGGGTCCAGGAGACTGGTATGCCACCCTCAATCTCAAGGATGCATGCTTCCATATATCTATCCTCCCCAGCCATAGGCGCTTTCTTCGCTTCCTGGTGGCTGGCTCCCACTACCAGTTTACAGCCGTGCCCTTTGGCCTATCTTGGGCTTCGAGGGTGTTTACCAAGTGCATGGCGGTAGTGGCTGCCCACCTGAGATGGAAAGGTGTGGAAATTTTTCCTTACCTGGACGATTGGTTGATCAGAGGCAGGTCCAGGTCCCAAGTGCAGGACAGCGTGACCCTTACTTGCTCTATGTGCCACAGACTGGGGCTACTCATAAATGAACAGAAGTCCACATTAACCCCAGTGCAATGAATAGAGTTCATTGGGGCTACCTGGACGCTTCCCAGGCTAGAGCCTTCCTGCCTCAGCCATGCTTCAAGGCGATGGTCTCCATCATCTCCCAGCTGCATCGATGCCCCATGACAACAGCCAGGCACTGCCTGCAGCTGTTAGGTCACATGGCAACCTTCATGTATGTAGTGAGACTAGCTCGCCTGAGGCTCAGACCGTTTCAGGCATGGTTAGCCTTGGTATATGTTCTGAGCAGACACCCATTGGACCGGGTGGTCACAGCTCCCCCGCCCGTCCTAGCTTCCCTAGACTGTTGGCGGACTGTGCTGAGGGGTGTTCCGTTCGAGGAACTGGTCCCGTCGGTCACCCTAATTTCTGACGCTTTGCACATAGGCTGGGGAGCCCACATCAGCACCAACATAGGCACTCAGGGGGTCTGGTCGAGGGAGGAGAGTCACCTGCACATCATTGTGAAGAAGCTGAGAGCCATTCGCCTAGCGTGCAAAGTGTTCCTTCGATTCCTGACAGGCAGGGTGGTGCAGGTGCTGACTGACAACACCGCAGCCATGTTTTACATAAACAGGCAGGGGGGAGCACGCTCCTCAACCCTCTGCGAGGAAGCTATCCGTCTATGGGACTTTGCCGTGAGGCATGATTTCCACTTGTTCCTCACTCCTGGAAGGTGAGAGGCTGTCAACGAGGCGGATCACCTTCAGCAGGTTGTTTCTACCTCGCCACGACTGGTCGCTCCACTTAGAGGTGGCATCTATGATCTTCTGGAAGTGGGGTGTTCCCCAAGTAGACCTGTTTGCATTGGCCTGGAACAAGACGTGTCCAACGTTCTGCTCTCCCCGGGACTGGGTCGATTTCCGACGCATTCCTCATGGACTGGAAACCTCATGTACGCGTTCCTGCCCATTCTGCTCCTGCTCAGGGTCCTGCTGAAAATAGAGGGACGGAGCGGAAGTTATACTGATCGCTCCAGCCTGGCTGAGACAGCACTGGTTCAGCATGCTGCTGGACCTTTCGATTGTCCCACCCCTGGAGCTCCCGAGGTGGCATGACCTTCTATCCCAGGACCAGGGTCGCTTGTTGCACCCGGACTTGGACTCCTTGCACCTCACAGCCTGGAGACTCTGTGGCTGACGGAGGGAGAGAGAGCCTGCTCGGTGCAGGTCCAGCAAGTCTACACAGGTTGTGTATCGGGCTAAGTGGTGATGGTTTGCCTGTTGGCGGAGTCCTGGGGTATCCCGCCCAGCCTCTCATCTATACAGGCAATCCTGGAGTACCTGCTCCAACTAAAGCTCCAGGGTCTGGTGCTGGTATCGTTGAAGGTTCACCTGGCAGCCATTTTGGCCTTCCATCAGTTGCTAGAGGAGGTATCACTGTTCTCCCATCCCATGTCGGTCAGGTTCCTCAAGGGGGTGGAAAGGCCTCCCTGGGATCTCAACGTAGTCCTCTCGAAACTCACAGGGCCCCCCTTCGAACTCATGGCTTCATGCTCTCTGCTCCTGCTTTCATGGAAGGTAGCCTTACTGGTGGCCATTACCTCAGCTAGGCGGGTCTCCGAGATTAGGGCCCTGAACTTGGAGCCCCTTTATACGATGTTCTATAAGGACAAGGTTCAGTTGAGGCTGCATCCGCCCTTCCTGCCCAACATGGCTCCCCAATTTCATTGTAATCAAGATATTTTTCTCCCCGTGTTTTTTCCCAAACTTCATGGTTCAGAGGAGGAGATGAGATGACACTTGTTGGATGTGAGATGAGCCCTGGCCTTCTACATCGAGCGTACAAAACTGTTCTGGAAATCGACGCAGCTCTTCGTCACAGTGGCTGATTGGATGAAAGACTCACCTGTCTCCACCCAGTGCATCTCCTTGTGGATTACGTCATGCATCAAGTTCTGCTACAAGCAGGTGAGGACGTTGCTTCCGGGAACCATCACAGAGCACTCAACCAGAGCTCGAGCCTCATCTACAGCCTTCCTGGAGAGAGTGCCCTTGCAGAACATTTGCAAAGCTACCACCTGGTCGTTGGTGCATACCTTCACGTACCACTACGCCATTGTCCAGCAGGCGAGAGAGGACGCGGGCTTTGGCAGAGCAATGCTGAGGGCAGCTCCCAGGTAACTCCGACCCACCTCCAAAGGTATTGCTTGTTAGTTACCTATAGTGGAATGGACATGAGCAAGCACTCAAAGAAGAAAACAAGGTTATTTACCAGTAACTGCTGTTCTTTGAGATGTGTTGCTCATGTCCATTCCACAACCCACCTCCCCGTCCCCACTGCTGGAGTTGGCAGAAAGAAGGGACTGAGGGGGCGTAGGGCCAGCAGTGCCTCATATACTGCGGCATGTGCGCAGGGCTCCAGGGGGCGCTGGAACCGGCCCTATGGGATCTGCTAAGGGGGGAAAAAAGTTCCGGGTAACTGTGCACGCTGGCATGCACAAACCTATAGTGGAATGGACAAGAACAACACATCTCGAAGAACAGCAGTTACTGGTAAGTAACCTTGTTTTTGTGTCTTGGAGGTAGCAGGGTTTTGGCTCTCCCTGGAGGCTAGGGCCATAGGAATGAAAGCTAATTGCCTCTGTACTGACTCCTGGCTCTCCCTGATCCCTTCCAGTTCCTCAACAGCATGGCGCCTGCAGGAAGACACTGGGTGGGAGGAAAGGGAGGGTTTGTACAGTGTAGGGGGAGAAAGTAGATAAGTGTATGCTGACATGGACACCATAGTTTACCTGCCAAAATCCTGTGCAATTAGGGTGTGGTTGTGGGTGCTGGTGTGTGTGGAGGGGGGGCAAGACATGATGCCAAAGAGAGTATCTCTTTGTGGTTTCCACAGCTTCTGGGGAAGGGGTAGATGATGCAGAAGGACTGGCACTTCTCTCTTTTGTACCTCTGCCTGAATTCAATGGAATTCATTTCCAATGACTCTGGAGGGGGAAGGGCAATATAGCTTCGAATTTGGTAATTTATCCCTCCTGTTAATCGTATACCTACATTAGTAGAACTACGTAACAGGAATTGTTGAATTCTAGGAATACTTAGAATAAACAAGTGAGGATGCTTTAGTACCATACCAATTCACTGAATAATCAGTTGAGGCTTGATTCTGCCAGAATGAGTAATACCTAATTCTGCAAGTAATCCCATTGATTTTAATAGGACTATTTGTGGAGTAAGGTACTATTCACTAAAGGGTGGGAGAATGGGGCCTTTCTAATTTTAGAAATACGAGCAGAAAGCTGTGGGACACAGGTTATAATCTGGGCAAACCTTCTTTGTCTAAGAACTACTTTTTCCATAGCAGTTCTGTTGGCTGGTTTAATGTAAACAATTACATACCGTTTACACAATGACTGTTGGCTAAAGCTATTCACTTGTAGTTATAAAATAATCATAATTGTTGTTGTACATCACTTTCCTGTTCTTGAAGGAGGCCCACATGCCAACTTAATAGAATCTCAAGTAGAAAATTCCCAACTTGGCTGATAGTGTCTCCAATCAGATAGGGCTGAATTCAGTATATTTGCATGAAAACCAGAGAGAGATGAATATGGCAGATAGCACCAAGTATGCACTGTAGGAAAATACATGCACTCAGAACCAGTATAGTGGAGTGGGAATATAAATTCTTGCTTAAATTGACAAGTGAGACTATTGGGTCAATCAGAAGAATGAAGGCCAGCAAGGGGAATGGGCATCTCTCTGCATGTGACAGGGCACCTAGGGAGTCAGTTAGCAGCAGATAAGCTCAGATGGCAGCTCACTGAACAACCTCTGTTGAAAGTATAGCAGGACACAATGGACTCAGCTGAAATAAAATGTCTTGTGTTGACAGCAAAGCCACATCTGTTTTACATACTGTATAGTGCATGGCATCTTGATACATTATGTGCAATGAGATACAGGGGATAGGGACTTCTGTGCATCTGGTACCTGTCAGTTGTGTTGCTTCCACATTGCTGCTCAACATTCCCAGAGCAAAGAGATGGTAATGTTTGGGTGAAGTGTTGCTGCTCTGTGTATACTTGTTTTCCCGTAACATCTCTGATTGGGAATATGGTCACCAGAGAACAGCTATGACCAGCTACACAAAGGTTCCTGTGGGTTTTTTACAGCAGTGCTGTTCAACTTCCAGTGGGGATCAGGGGAAGACACAGGAATTTCCTGCACTTTATCGGATACATTCAGGCACTGACTGAGAGTATTTTTCTTCCCCTCACCACAACCCGACCCCAGTGTCTGCTGTGTGTGAAAGCACAGGTATGATATGAGGAACAGGGTGCCTGAAAATTCCTGTGCTCCAGTCCTGCTACTCACTTGTGACTCATATTGACATAAGGGATGGAAAGATAGCTGTAGAACTACTTGCTGAATATAGAATCAGTCACCATTTCAGGGTGACTGCACCTATATACCTCCTTCATGGTCCATTCCAGGAATGACCAGGCAGATCTCATATCTTTGGCCGCCACCTATCTCTGGGTAGGGACCCATGTTCCACTTCCTTCTGGCTGGGGATTTTAAGGCTGCACAGCTCCCTGCTTTACATTGTTCTATCCCCAGCAAGCCAGTCTGCCTAATGGCTAGCAGCTGGGCTTTGCTTTCTCGTCAAGGGTATGATAGCTGTGTTTTACCAGTAATCCAAACAGCTTTTCTAAGCAAGCATGTTTATTCATAGGGCAAAAGCATCACAGACGAAACACTAAAAAAGCCCAATAAAAAGATTTAAATGCACACTAAATAGATCTGGAATCATCCATCAATCTTATGGGGCCCTGGTAGGCCAAAGTCCCGCCAACACTTCAGCAGGATTGGGGCCCCTTGGGATGAAAGTTCATGGCAATTTGCTGGCTCAGAAAGAAAGCCCTGTACCAGTTCAAACTCAGCTTTTTTAAAAAAAGCCCTTTCTTATGTGAGTCTCTGGAATACCTAGTTTGAACAAGTCTATGCAAACCTCTCCAGTGTTTCATTAGCAAAGAGTGAAGCTGAATGCAAATTAAGTTTGTTATATATATAAAAGGAAAAAAACCCAGCATGATCTTATTCAGGAGAACATGGCAATACGCTGCATTTATTTATCAGCTTGTGAGTTGCTCGAGCCAGTCCATTGGCCAGGTGGACTGAACTGGAGATGGAGCCGGGCTCTGTCAGTTGCGAATCTGATGCACCTAGATGTTTGCAGATTGAACCCAAAGTCTCCATGTCTTCATCCCCGCTTTTATAGTAGTCAGTTCCCATTTGAGTCTATGGATCTTTCTGTGTCATGCTGCATCCGCATCCTGGTGTGATTATCAATCACCCACAATGTTGCAAGCATGACATCTGTTCGTTATTTCCTTGTTTCTGTTTTACAATTTCTTGTTTCTGTCCTTGGGGTGGACTACTCTAGACCTGGGGTATCTTGATCCATGTTCTTCAACCATCTGGATTGTAAAAATTGTTACAATAAAGTCTTGCTTCACTCCCTTTTGTTATCAGGGAGACTTAAAGTTGCTGCCTATTAACTTTATCACACACAAACAATTCCTTCCTCAGTCATGTTAACTGCTTTCTACTTCAAAAAAAAAACCCAAACAAACTCAAAACAAAAATTACAACTTTCAATTAAAACTACATTCCAATTAAATGATATATACTTTCAGAAAAAGAGGAGTATAAGCTATTACAATCCTAAAAATGCTAAAGTAGAATTAGCCATCAATATGGATTATTTCACTGGCATAGAATAACAAAGCACATTCACTGTAAATGTTCTTAGATATGGGCCAGACAGTTGCTTGTGTAACAAAAGGTCTCAAAATGTTTCTAAACAGCAAACTGAACTCTGTGATATTACAGGCAAAATGCAAACAGAACTGCGAGATGTTACAAGCAGAATGTTCCCAAACACATGTAAACATAATTATAGCAGTAGAGTTCCAGGATGTTAGGATGTGTGACAAAGCTCTTCCTCTACCTTGGTGGGTCCTGCGCTTCCTTCTAGCGGTAGATCAGGGAATTGCTTCACCCCTTAGTGTTTCTTCCACTCTGTAGTGGTGGGTGAGGGTAATGCAGTGGCTCTAAGATGGCTGCTCCCTGTTGGCTCCCCGTCCTGTCTCTGGTTCTCACAGGCCCTTGCCTCTTCGCTGGGGCTCTCGCTCCTCCAGTGAATGGCTGGTACGGGTGTGTGTGTGTGTGTGGGGAGGGGGGGCGGTCCCTCCCTCGACTCCAGTCCACAACCCAGGGACCCTACAAGCCACAGCCTCATGCTGTGGCTTCAGGAAAGCTGCTAGCTTCCCTGGGTTAATTCCCCATGCCCCTTGACTTAATGTCCATACTCTGCTCGGACAGGGGACCTTCCTGGCCTCCTTGCCAGGGAAGGTTCTTGACCTCTGACAGCCTCACGGACGTGGTAGTGCTCAAACCAAATGTCCAGTTCAATCTTCCCTTTCTGGCAGGGTCTCTTCCCTTAGGCCTCCAGGCTTGGGAAAGGTCCTTTGCCCTCTTTGGGCAGGGTTTTCCTTCCCCCAGTCTTTGTACCTGCAGGGTTCTCTCCTGCCAGTGTTCTGCTCCTTCTCCTAAACTCTTCTGGCTCTTGACAATGTCTTGCCTGCTCTCACACTCTTTGGTAGCTCGCCTCACTCCGACAACTTCAGCCACACCCTTTCTCTGGAGGGGAGGCTTTTTAACAAGTCCTGGGTGGAGTCTTGATTGGTTCCAGGTGTGTTAATTAACTGTGAGTAACCCCTGCTCAGCTACCAGGGGAAAAGGGATTTACTGATCCTGGGGCTGATATATCAGCCTTCTAGCACTCTCTGGTAGCCATCCGGTCTGACTGTCACACATCCCTCCCCTCTGCTCAATACCACAGGGTTGGGCAACTTGTGTCGCTAGACAGGTCAGCCGCATTGCCATGGCGACTCCTGGCCCTGTGTTGGATGATTGGAATGGTTGGAGGGATAGAAACCACCTAGTCACCCTTGCATTTTTCTCTTTGTTCTGTTGTATCCACTGGAGGGGGGAATGGTTGGTCACAAGAGTAAAACTTCGGCCTATCAGATAATACCTGACAGTTTCCATGACCCACTTGACAGCAAGGCACTCCTTCTCCACCACTGCATGTTTTTGTTCCCTCGGAAGGAGCTTTCTGCTGAGATAGAGGATGGGGTGTTCCTCTTCTCCCACCATTTGTGATAGGACAGCCCCCAACCCTACCTTGACTGCATCAGTCTGTAATATAAATTCCTTTGTAAAGTCTGGGGCCATGAGAACGGGGTTGCTGCAGAGGGCTGTCCATAGGTCCGTGAAGACTTCCTCTGCCTCATTGGTCCATTTCACCATTTCCGGGCCCCAAGCCTTTACCAGGTCCATCAGGGGACTTGCTCTGGTGGTGAAGTAGGGGATGAATCTCCGGTAATACCCCACTACGCCGAGGAATGCTCGAACCTGTTTCTTCGGGTTTGGTCAGGGCCAATTTTGGATAGCCTCCAGCTTATTTACTTGGGGCTTTACTATGCCCCTTCCCTCGACGTACTCCATGTATTTAGCTTCTGATAGTCCTATGGCACACTTGGCCGGATTTGCTCTAATGCCCGCCCGCCTCAGGGTATTCAATACTGCTTCTACCTTTCCCAGGTGGGTTTCCTAGTCTGGGGTATGGATAATCACATTGTCCAGGTATGCAGCAGCATAGCTGGCATGGGGGTGCAACAACTTGTCCATAAGGTTCTGAAAGGTGGCTGGGGCCCCATATAGTCCAAAGGGGAGAACAGTGCATTGGAATAGACCTCAGGCGTGGAGAAGGCAATCTTTTCTTTTGCTGCTTTGGCCAGGGGAATCTGCCAATACCCTTTTGTCAAATCCAGTGTGGTCAGGAATTGGGCCTTGCCCAATCGGTCAACTAATTCATCTATGTGTGGTATAGGTTACGCATCAAATTTGGAAATCTCATTAAGTCGGCGAAAGTTATTACAAAACCTCATGGCACCAGCACAATCAGGCTGGACCACTGGCTGTGAGATTCTTCAATGATTCCCAGTTCTAACGTTTTATTTACCTCAGCCTTGATTTCCTACATTTTTGCCTCTGGGACTCTGTAGGGTCTTAGCCCTGGGTTTGTGATGATGTAGTGATAGGCCTCCGTTGTTTGTCCCGGCTTTGTTGAGAACACATCTCGATTTCAATTGACCATCTCGGCCACTTTGGCCCTTTGGTCCAGCATTAGGTTGGGGGATATCTTCACTTGTTTGTGTGGGTTGTTTTCCTGAGGCAGAGTCTCTAGGATGACTACACATGCCTCTTGGGCCTGCCCAGGCTTCAGGAGGTTGATGTGGTAGACCTGCTCTTGTTTTCAGTGACTCGGCTGTCGCATCTTGTAATTCACTTCTCCTACAGGTTCAACTACTTTGTAAGGCTCCTGCCATTGGGCCAAGAGCTTGCTCTTGTCCATGGGTACCAGTAGCACTACTCGGTCTCTAGGCTGGAACTGTCGAATCTTTGCTTGGCGGTTATAATAGGTCTGCTGGGCTTCTTGTGCCTTCTCCAAGTGTTCTCGTACGATGGGAGTGACTCGAGCTATTCGATTTCTCATCTGTAGTATGTGGTCAATTAGGTTTCTCCTCGGGTTCGGTTCTTCCTCCCAAATCTCCCTGGCGATGTCTAATATGCCGCATGGGTGTCGTCCATATAATAACTCGAAGGGGGAAAACCTGGTGGAGGCCTGAGGAACCTCCCGGATGGCAAACATGAGGTAAGGCAACAGGGTATCCCAGTCTTTCCTGTCCTAACTTACTACTTTTCTTATCTTAGCCTTGAGGGTCCTGTTGAACCTCTCCACCAGGCCATCAGTTTGTGGATGGTAAACAGAAGTCCGCAGGGCTCATATGTGAAGCAGGGCACATAGGTCCTTCATTATCTTCAACATGAAGGGGGTCCCTTGATTCGTCAGGATCTCCTTTGGTAGCCCTACTCTGGCAAAGATATTTATTAGCTTTGTTGCTATCGTCTTAGTGTTCCGTAGGGGAACAGCCTCTGAGTATTGGGTGGCATAGTCCAGGACAACATGTATGTGTTGGTGGCCTCGGGCCGTCTTCTCCAGGGGCCCCACCATGGCTATCTGCTCAAACAGGACTTCGATAATTGGCAGAGGAACTAGAGGGGTCCATAAGTGTGGATGGGGGCTGTGTAACTGGCACTCAGTGCAAGAGGCACAATAGTGCTGGACCTCCTCGTGTACTCCCGACCAGAAGAACCTCCGTAGGACCCATGCCAGGGTTTTCTCCACTCCTAGGTGTCCCCCAAAAAGGTGACTGTGGGCTAGGGCTCAACATTGTCTTCTGATGCTTTTGTGGCACCAGGAGCTGCTGCACCTCCTGTCCCTGAATCTGTGCGACCCAATATAATAGATCTCTGTTGATTATGAAGTAGGGCCCTGATCACTGGGCTTTCCCTTCCACAGGCACCCTATCTATTTCCACAACCTCCCTCTTGGCGTTGTCGTACCTAGGGTCCTCTGCCTGGTCTCGCCCGAAACTCTCCCTTACAGGACTGAGCTGTCCGAGCTCAAGTGGGCCTGTCTCAGTCCCCAAGTTCGGTGGGGTCAGGCCTTGGACCAACCTCGGGTCCCTTTTCTCCCTGAGCAGTCTCCCTATGTGCTGCCCGTGTCTGTCTGCCTACAAAGGCAGCCTTCTGGCCCTGGGTCAAAATCCAGGTACCTAAAGCCTTAGCGGCCCTCCTTTCCCAATTGGTCTTTTTGGCCTTCCCGGGAATGGGGAACAGATCCTGAACTATCTTAGAGTTGGGGGGGAACTTTCCGCTGAAGAGTATTCATGTACCTCAGGATCCCCCTTTTCTTCCAACCCCTCTGTGGGAGTAGGTTTCCAAACCCTGGGAAATCCCTTCCTATGAGGACAGGGTACGGGAGTTTAGGAACTATCCCTGCAGTAACCTTGGTGACCTTTCCCTGAACCTTGATTTCTATCGGAATGGTGAAGTAATAGCTAACAGCCCCATGGATGCAGGAAACCCCTGTGTGTTTGGCCTGACCCTGATGACTCCATTTGAGTAATTTCCCTGAGACTAGTGTAATAGCACTCCCGGAGTCCACAAGCGCCATGGTTTCCACCCCATTCAGCCTTACTGACTTTGTATATTTATGTGGGATCATCGCAATTCCTACAAGGTGGATCGGGGTGCAGGGGTCTGCCCAGCTCCCTAAACTACATTGCATGGGTTCCTCAGCGTTAGGGCACTCGGCTGCTATATGCCCCAACTCTCCGCATGCATAACACCAGTACGCAGCCCTAGATGTATGGCAAGGTCGTCGTCTTTCTAGCATCGGAGGCCTCCGCCCAGGAGGCGGTAGAGAAGGACTTGGTGGTGGGGGGCATCTATGTCCCCTGGAGGACCTGGGCATACAGTTGGTCCTTACCTCCGTCCCGCCCTTCCTCCCTAATGCCACCCTGCTCCCCTTCCTCTCCACCCTGGGGAACTTATTTCTGTTATCAGCAGTCTCCCACTGGGCTGCAAGGACCCCACCCTCCGTCACATTTTGTCCTTCCGCCAGCAGGTCCAGATCCAGCGTGTGATGGGGAGGCCCTCGAGGGATCCGTCCTGGTGCCCCATCAAGGGGCCCAGTATTGGATCCACTACTCCCCTTTAGCTGCTTGCCCCTGCCCCACCCTGACCTATTTCCACAATGTGCACAAGCCTTTTTCAGTGCCTGTGAGCCCGTTTTTTGTTGTGCTTCCTGCTCACTGCATCCCTTGATGCTTTTATAACCCCCTTCCTTCCCCAGTGCAGCCAGAGGAGCTGGCATCCCCTACACCCACCCTGAATAAGGCCCTGCTACCCTTCCTTATCGGCGTCCTCCTCCCCTGCCTGCAGCCTAGTGGAGAGGAGAGGTTAGCCATTCCACCCCTCCCTTTCCTAGCCCCCCTTCCCTTGATATTTGTCCTGATGGGAAGGCTGAGGAGAGCCTACCCTGAGCTATGTGTTATAGGGTAAGGAGTCCTGTAACCCCACACTGGAAATAATTAAATGCCTGGTATAGAACACAGGTGATGGGCAGGTAGTGCCCCTTCCCTGTGTTCCAGTTTAGTAAAAGTTGCAGCCTGCCACTCAATTCTGTGCATGTCTGTCCTCATTTTGCCACTGTGTCCACATCAAAGTTCTACTTGTTCAACTTGTAGGCTGAGTGCAACTATTCTGCCTTGTTATCAGTATTCAGGAGGTAGAAATAATTGTAACATTTGTGACAGGTTCAAACCAGATGGCTACTGGAGAGTGCTAATGTTTGAGATCCAGGAAGTGGACGGGTGCACTGCTAAAGGCCCCTCCCCCAGCTTAAGGGGAGGAGCCACTGGACCCGGGACTCAATTGATTTTGGGGGACAACTAATGAGAAAACAGGAAAGGGCGTGAAGGTCAAAGGGTCAAATGGAGGGAACCGGAAGGGGACATTGAGCAGAGAACCCCGGAGAACGCCCACCGCTCCCAGAAGGCGTCTAGGGAGCCAGTGGACGTTGCCCAGAGGAACTCTGCCCGAATGTGTGAACAGATGGAGGAACGGAAATAAGCCCCACAGTCACAGAGCACCTCTTCAGCCAACCTCCTCTCCCTGGTGTTATAGATGGCCAGTGCTATGAGGAGGTTAACGAGGCGGTCCCGTGACTTTGTGGGCCCCTGATGGGGTGTGCATAGAGGAACAGGTGCGGGGAAAAGTGCAGCCAGACCCTCAGCAGGAGGTTCTGGAGGAGCCGGAACAGGGGCTGCAGCCTGGCGCACTCAAAGTAGACGTGCGCCAGGGTCTCCCTCGCGCCACAGAAGGGGCAGGTGTTGGGGTTAGGGATGAACCATGCCAAGTACACGCCGGTGCTGAGAGCTCCGTGAAGGAGCCGCCAACTGATGTCCCCAATGGACCGCAGGGTCAGGGTGTAATAGAGACTGGCCCACTGGGTGTCCTCACCCTCCATAGGTGGTATCAGGTCCTGTCATTTGGTGTCTGAATGGGACACGAGGGTGAGGAAATGGAGGGTGTGGAGCACGAGTGTGTACAGATGTCCTTGGGTATGGTTCAGAAATGGACTGGCTGCAAATCTAGCAGCCAGCTTGGTACATGGGGAGAGGGAGACCGGGTCCTGATGAAAATCTCCGGAGGACTAGGACTGAGAGGGGAGCGGGGAGCGCCCTCTTGTAGGACCTGCTCAAGGTAAACCTGAGCAGCAGGAGGCAAGGCTGCCCTCACCTCCTGGAGTATGCGCCGGAGGGGTTCAAAGAGTGAGACTCCCTAGGTGCTGAGCCAGTGCCTGGGGATCCACCCATTCCCCCCAGTTGTAGTCCAGGAGATCTCTGATTTTGGTGACGCCTGCCAGGACCATCCTCCATCACATGGAGGGGGCCTCTGCCACCTTCACATGGAGTTGGGGGTTGTGTAACAGGGGCTCTGAGAGGAAGTCCTCCCCCTCAGCAACCACAACAGACCTGGAGGCCGAGACCAGCCTCCAGGTCCAGAGGAGGTCCTGGTAGAAGACTGGTAGCTCAGAGAGGTCTCGTGGAAGACACCCCCCCCACCTCCCCTCCGGAAGGAGATAAAGGAGCTGCTGGTCATATCAGAGCCCTCAGAGGCAGCAGAGGAAAGTGTGCACCAAGTGGCTCCACACCGGACTACCTGCACTATAAAGGAGTCTCTGCAGGGCCTGAAGGCGGAAGGTATGGACCTGGCTGTGGGAGGGAGCTCATCCGCCCCCCAGCCCCTACCATCAGGCCAGAGCAGTTGACCCGGGCGGAGGAGGCCGCTGAGTAGACGACCAGGCAGGCCTTCAACTGCGTCAGGTCGCCCAACTCGTGAACCACAAGGAGTACGTTGTCAGCGTATGCTGACAGGACCAACCTCAGCTCTGGCTCATGGAGCGCCAGCCACACCAACCTCCAGCAGAAGAGAAGGAGGAGGCTTGGTGGCCAGAGCATCTGACACACTCTTTGCCCAAAGCTGACTGGTTCAGTCAGGGTCCAGTTGAGCCTGACCAGGCACTCTAAAGAGACATGCAGCACCTGGAGAAAGCCCACAAAACGGGGCCCAAAGCCGAATGCCTGCAGGGTGCCTAGGAGATATCCATGGTCCATCCTGTCAAACGCCTTCTCCTGGTCCAGGGCCAGGAGAGCGAACAACAGACCATCCCTACACTCAAGCTCCAAGAGGTCCTGGACCAAATAGAGGTTGTTGAAGATGGTGCGGACCGGGACAGTGTAGGTCTGGTCAGGATGGACCACATCCTTCAGCATGGACCCCAGCCTCAGTGAGATGGCCTTTATAGTCTGTGCTGAGGAGCAAGATGGGACGCCAGTTCCGAAGGTCATGGGGGTCCCCTTCTTGGGCAACAAGGTGAGCACGGCCTGCCTGCAGAGAGGGGGCGCACTCTGCTGCTTTTGGACTTGGCCCAGACGATGGCGAGGTCCAGGCCGAGGACGTCCCAGAACACATGCTAGATCTCCATGGTCAACCCGTCCATGACTGGAGATTTATTCGTGGACATGAGATGGAGGGCTTCCGAGAACTCGGCCAGAGTGAGAGGTAGCTCCAGCTGGTCCCGGTTGCCCGTTCTGACTGTGGGGAGTTCGTTCCAGAGCACTTTTCAGGTGGTGGCTTCGGTCGGATCCGTGAAGAAGAGGCTAGTATAGAAAACTCTCTGCCGGATCCGTGAAGGGGGCACTGTCCTCTTCTAGAAGGCAGGTGACTTGCTTTTTGGCACTCCTCTCAGCTCTCTCTGGGTCCCAGGATCGTCTCCCCCATGAGAGGACAGAGGGGTGGGGACCTTGACCTGCAAGGGCCACAAGGTCTGACCCTATTGTATGAACCCAAGGCCCATTACCAAAATTCCAGGTCTTTTAATTCTGGGAACCATTCATTTTATTCTCTAAATCCAGGCCTCATGCTGAGTTATTCCATAGATCTGGCCAGTTAGCATCCTCACCTCCACAGCTGGCCAATAGGTGCCAGAGATTCCTGGGGGGATCATCTAGCCAGTGTCCCTTAGTCCCAGCAGCAAAGGTAGGAAAAACTTGCTATTTCCTTTTCATCACTGGCCCCATCAAGTTCCCCCACCTGTTGAGGCAGGTGCATGGTACTTATTAAACCCTGTGCCTAACTCCCAGCATTCTCTGTTCCATTGGTGTCTGTTCAATAACAGTCCCTCCAGGGAACATGGGTCCTCTGACTCCAGTTCCACTGATCATGATACATGCGGTGAGTGGTACCTCTCTGGAATAGTTTGATCTCAGTGACTTGCCTTAATAACCACCTGTTGTTAGTTCCTGGAGGATCTAAGGTAACTCTCCCCCATGGAGTAGAATTGTACATAAACCATTCATAAACTTAATATGGCTGCCTCCTGTGTGTCTCAAGCAGGTAATGAGATGAGCTCATACAGGCCCGCCGATGGGGAGGGGCAATTGCCCAGGGACCCAGTGATTTTAAAAGGGGCCTCGGCCATGGGCAGCAGGGAGCCGTCTCTTCTGCCCATGGCTCCTGTCCACAGTCCACCCCCACTCTGTCCCGACCCCACGCTGCTTGGCCTGCTCACCAATGCTGCCCCATCCCTCCACACCAACCCCCCTCCCCCCGTGGCCCCTTTCCTCTCTTCCACACACCCCCTTCCCCACTTGGCCTCCCGGGAGCTGCATCTGGCCTCCCCGCTCAGCCCTCCCCCTGCCGTTGCTTGCCGTGCGATCCCTCCTCTCCTCCCCTGCTCACCCCCTCACCCTACTGCTGCTCACACTGTCCCTCCTTCCCCCTTCCCTGCTCAGCCTCCCCACAGCCATTCGCCACCTGGGGAAAGGAGGAGCATGGAAGAGAGGAGAGGGACTGAGCAATGGGGGGAGGGACATGGTGGTGAGTGGGTTGAGTGAGGCAGAGCCTGGGGCCCACTGTGGGTGGGGTCATAGGTAGAAGAGGTGGGGTCGGACTGTTTTGCCCTGGGGCCTGGAACTTATGTTGGTGGGGCTGCACAGCATCATGTATTTAAATCCAGTAGATAAGAGTTTGGGATTATATTTGGCTGTCATGGGAAACCCCTGTTTCATGTGGTTACTTTTCAGCCACCTATGGTTTGTCATGTTTCAACATCTCTCAAGTTTCAAACTCAGCACAGCAGCCAATTCTGTAATCTTAAAAGCTCAAGGCAGAGTTGTGTATGTGATGAAGTGCTAGAAAGAAATTCAGTGCCCTGATCTGAAAGTGAGTCCTTTTCACTTCTCCAGGGTCCATCTGTTTTATCTAAATCCTTCTTTAGCTTTATCTCAGGTTCTGAGATATACTAATATGCCCATCACTATGGTATCTAATGGTTTTGCCCTAGAAAAAATAGACTTAATTTGATATGAACGGGGCTCCAATATTCTAGTGGCATCCTTCGGTTAGAGGTAGCAATAATTACATTGCTTTTCCATTATAACTGCTTATTTCAATATTTCAGGTAATTATAACTTAGCCATAAAAATAAAAAACAAAATTTGTTACTAACATAACATTATTAAGGTACAGCCCGGGAATATGTTTATTTTTACTAAACATGGGGAAAAAAATCAGTGTAGCCATTTTTAATTTACAGACTTGCAGATAAAAAATAGAAAGTGGTTTCAAATGGTGTTTTGTACTCTTGTAATACAAGAGTACACATCTTTAGTCTGTTTGGTGAACCTGAGGATTTGGGAGACAAGATAATAATATAATGTAATAAGATTTTAGAAAAGTGGATTCTGTACCCAATGAGCAACTCTTAACAGATGCTAGTCTTTCCACTGCTGGAAAGCTAGAGATGGACATAGCATTAGAACATGAATAGAATAGACCAGAACTCTGAAAACAATGTTAATGAGGGTTTTAGCACATAGACTTAACATATATTTGCAGCAGCAACATATTGAAGGTAGACTATCATGTTTCCAAAGGAGCCATTGTGATCCATAAACTGAGAACTCTTTTAGTGAAATTTGACCTGATTAGACCACAGTGGCTATGGCTTATTGTCGCAAGAATACTCATCATAAAGAAGACTCATGTCAGCCTTGACAACATAGAGTGCATTGTAGAAGTCCCTAAATACAAATGTGTAATAAACCAGAAAGGTTCTAAAGGAACTTTTGTGGCTTTGAGGTAAAAACCCTGTGTTTTAATAGCTCTCTGAACATATATTTGCATAATGGACCATTCAAAGGAGCTCTTATAATCATTATCAATGGAATTAATATTTGGACTTTAAACAGCCCGAAAATATGATCATCACTGTCACAAGGGCCCAACAGGAATAAATAAGTTCTCTGGTCAATAATCCTCTTTAAAATTTTCCTAAATAAAAAATGAACATTTTTTAAAAGGTCAGGGTAAATAGATTAATGCAATAGACAATGTGGAGTTATGGGGGGGTTTTGCTGCAAGGGCAGAGGCAGCAAGTCATGGAGCAGGAATTTGATAGTTTGCATATGGCTTTACTGAGACCACTCCTGCAATATTGCATTCATTTCTAGGCTCATCCATCTCAGAAAGACACTGATATATAGCAAGGAGTGCAGAGAACAACAGTAAAAATGATTATATAGCAAGGAGGATTGACTTACTAAAAATGATTAAAGGAACTATGTATGTCTAGCAATAACTATGATATAAGATGATAGCAGCTTACAAGTTTTAGAAGGTTGTAAACCCCAAGAAGGAAGGAATTATTTAGTATTCAAAAAGGTGAAACTAAGAATAATGTAATGATATTAAGAGAGAAAATTTCAAATAACAATCAGGAATATCTTCCTGACAGTGAGCTGTATTATAATGTGGAATAGTCAGTGAAAGGAAGTGCGATGGAAACCCCCATCACTTTTCAGACTGCATCAATTTAAAAAAAAAAATTCTAAGCTAGGTTACAGTCGTATTCTGTTTAATGCATTGGGTGGGCACCAACTGGCTGACCTAATAAGCATTTTTCATCTCTATTTTATATAAATCTATGGTGATGAAAGACCTGTTAGAGCATGGTGTGGGGAGGGGAAGTGTAGACAGATTTTCAAAGATACAAAGGAGAATTAAGTGCCCAACATACATTAAGATCAAAGGGTTTTGGAATCCTAATCCCCTTTTGTGCCTTTGAAAACCACTCCTGTAAATTTCATGTATTTTAGAGTTTTCTTTAAAACTGTTTTAAATAAAATTGATGTAATGAATTAAACATACCAAATGCAAAGAAATTCAAAGTTCAGGCTGCTGTTCTAACTTTTGTTCATCCTAGGGTTTGTAGATTGGGCATTAGTTTTAAGTACTTGTGATAAATATTTGCTAGGACTGGTCAAAACATTTTAAGTAAAACGTTTTCCTAGAAAAATGGGTATTCATTGAAATCTGATTTGGGCATAATTTTCCATCAGAAAAATCTAAACTAAATGGTTTGTGGTGGGTCAACATTCATCTCTGGTGTGATGTCTCATGGGGGTTGTAGTTCTGGTTCCCTCATATCCCCATTCTCCCCAGGGGCTGTGCTCCCTAGCTGTACAACATCTCCCATAGCAATGGAAATGTCTCCATCTGACATTCTTAAAACAGAATTTTTCAAAACTTCTCTTTCCACAAAAAGTTTTTATATTTCAATTTTTTATCCTTATTTGGCATGAAAACAAATGTTGAAATAGCAGAATTTCGCCTGGGAGGAAATTCTGTTTTTCAATCACCTCCAAGTCAATAGCTACTGACCCTGCCATGTACGAGGGGCTTAACTTTTAGTAATTATGGGCCATGTCAGGTGTCCCGGGCCAGGAAATAAAGATCAGTCTCTACTGACACTTTATTAGGTTAATCACTTTAGATGAAGAACAAGAAAAACTTTAGTTCTAGCCTTTAACAACCTTGTGGAGCCAAAGTCAGTGAACCCTGAAGTAGTTACAAAAGAACTATACACCAGGAGATCAGCACGCAATAGATACTATGACAAGAATTCCAAACGCTAACCTCCATTCTAAATGCAAGGGGTTAGCTTCCAAACAGAAAGTAGCTGGCAGCCTACCAAGATAATAGCTATACCATCCTCTCTTGTGTCATACATCATAACCATCTGTGAGGGTCAGTACTATCGGAAGAACAGAAGACATCTGCAGAAAACATAGGGTGATCAGATGTCCAAATTTTATAAGGACAGTTCTGATATTCTGGGGCTTTTTCTTATATAGGCACCTATTATCCCCCACCCTCTGTCCCAATTTTTTACATTTGCTATCTAGTCACCCTAAGAAAACCAGAGAAGACAGACTTTCTTTAGGATATTCAGAATGCTACTGACAGAAGTAACACGTGCCCACGTGATTGCTGACAATGAAATAACACCCAGCACAGCAAACAAGCTTCAGCTGTTGAATCCACCTTGGCCGCCAAATAGGCCACAACAGAAGAAATGGTTAGGTGAATAAGAAGTGACTGTGTGATCAGAAACCATTAATCTCTGAGTCTTATTGATGCTTGTACAATAACTCCTCATAATTCTCTCATCTCTTTGGATATAAGGATGGTTCACGTCCTCTACCCAGACCTCAAACTTAAATTTTCCTATTTGTTCAGTCTAATAACTGGCTTTATTAGTTTGTGGTTATTTTTTATGATTGGTACATTTTATTTTCATTAGATTCCTTCTTTCTTTCTACCAGCCCCTGCCATGTGATGGGTATAACCCTTTGTAACCCGCACCTGTGATATGTAACTCACACAAGGAAATAAGATCAGTTTCTTAACAGCTGTCCTGTGTGTTGTGCCCTTTTATAATACCAGTTGTGTTATAAAACAATGGAATATTTTCCTTGCTTACTTCAGTTTATGTTTCAGCCGTAATAGCATTCCTCAGTGTGTTATTTTTGTTTGTTGTTAGGTTACCTCGATACAATGTGTTCACGTGGAAGTATACAGCAGAGCATAATGAGGTACATATGCCACTAACAGCTGCAGCAAAAACCAAGACAAGCTTGAGTTTTCTCCCCAGGTTTAAGGTTTTCCAAAACAGTTTTCTAGATGCTTTCAGGAGTTAAAAAAATTATCTATACTAGTCACAACCTCCAAATGGAATTGGAGGATGACTTAAAATAAACAAACAAAAATCCTGCTCTTCAATAAGTCCGTGTTCCAGCATCAGTCCCAAACAACCCAAGAACAAGTTTACTGGCCAGGTATTGCATGGAATATAACAGACATTCGGCGTTACCTAGTGAGGGAAGCAAATAAAAGACAACATCTTCCAAATTTGCACCAAGTATTAATAAGACTGTCAGAATATAGATTGTGGGGCCATGGAAAACTGGTAATTAAAAAAAAAAAAGTCATAGTGCAATGTATGTGGGTGGGTTAGGTGGCATAGTGGTTAGCACACTTAGTACCACCTCCCAGTGGCTAGGTCTTGCAGTCCAGGATCTCCTTTAATTGGAGGTGCATTGAGGTTGGCAGGTGACTTTGGTCCCTCCTGTAGTAGGGCCGGTGGTAGGGGAGCCCAGGCCTGCCATCTCCACTGGTCTCTACCCCAGGGCCTACGAGGGTCAGCAGCCCCTGCACCCAAAGGTGCCTCCTGAGTTGCCCTCCCTGGTCACTTTCTACCATCTGCTTTTCTCCACCAGCTCCTAGTCCAATATAAGATAAAAAGAAAAGGCAACAAAACCGTCAGTCCCAACCGGGCTCAGCAGTATCATACAGTCTTCTTGCCTTGTGGAGGTTTCTCTGGCACCCTTGTCAGGAGCCTTCACGGTAGTTCTGTTCTCCTCTCCAGCCCCCCTCCTTCTGAGCTGGGTTGCTCCCTAGTCAACTCTTTATCCAGTTGGAGCAAGCTCTGAAGGGGTGGGGCTACCTGGGCCCAGTAGTATCCTTTAACCCCTTCCAGCCCAGTGTGGAGTTTCTACACCTGATCACATGCAGACATATACTTGATGAGCACAGGCTCCATAAGATACCAAAGGGGTTAGCATAATACACCGTGAACGCCTCAGCACACAAGTTAATTTCCTGGGATCCAACATCTCCAAGGAGTTTTGTCCTTTCCCAGGCATTTTATTAAAACATTAGATGTCCACATTTAATGGCACCCACTCTGTTGTAGGTATATACTATATAATGGCACATCTACAGTGGAAGACTATATTACTGTACAAATTTAAATATAGTAGTTTACCCCTGATTGTCCCTCAATAAGATTGTATCCCCTGCACTGATATATAGGTTGCTTGTTATGTTCATTAAGAAATACAGCATACATGAGTCTATACACTTTGGGCATTAGGTGCTGGTGTATGTTGACTGAGTCTTTATTTCCTTTAATAATTGCAATAAAAATCTGGAGGGTTAACATCTGTAACATCCATTAGCACGGTTTGCCTTTAGGGCCCCAGAAGCTCAGGCCACCACCTTCTATTCTGGAGACTTAGAAACGTAAAGGACAATCTCAATCTTGA
This sequence comes from Emydura macquarii macquarii, assembly GCF_026122565.2. Classification (NCBI taxonomy): domain Eukaryota; kingdom Metazoa; phylum Chordata; order Testudines; family Chelidae; genus Emydura; species Emydura macquarii. Next base: position 11,009,859 of record NW_027132773.1, read on the forward strand.
CCTTTTTCTGAAAGTATGTTTCTCACCCTTTTACTTGCAAAGAGTCTTGAAAATATATATGTGAAAATATACTGATGTAAACCAGTCACTGGGGCTGGATGATCCATTCTGACTTTTTTTTCTTTTGGTTGTTGGGACCTGTGAAACCTATGGTCATGAATACCTTGTTTTTCTGAGAAATGAAATCCAATTTGCAGTTGTGTGGGATAGGGGTCTCACCTGCTGTCAGTGGCTCTAAGGTGTAGCTCCACCACTGTAAACTTCTTCCCACACCAAAGTGATCTTTGGTCAAAGGGAGGATGGGAGCATCAAAGTAATCACAGTGGGTCTAGTGGATTACACCTGAAATGGGGAACAGCGGACTCTTGAATAATAATCCTGACACTTAAATGTATTCTTTTTTGTGGCCTGAACCAAGACAATTAATCTTTTAGCCAGTGTTTTCTCTGTCTCTAGAAGGGGATAATAATATGTAACTACCAGACAGAGGCATTGTAGCTGTTTGTCAAGTGCTGTGTGTATGCTAAAGTTCATTAGAAGGCACACAACATTCCCCTGACCTACAATTTACTTGGGAAATTATCCTTGGCAATGGCTGTTTAAATGCTGGCAAGTCCTCAAAATCAGTTGGACTTCACTTCTGCAGCAGGTGGCTGGAGGTAGAGAAGATGTACCTTCCTACATTTATATAAAAAGAGTTAGTTAAATATGGATATGCTTCAAAGAATCATTTAATTTATTCTACCCAAAATCCTAAGACTAGCTCAGAGGTGTAATCATGGTTGACAGGGCTCCGTATATTTCAAGATGTAGGAGCTGAAAATTTGTTTTGCAGACTCACGAAAAAAATGCTAAGGATGGCTGTTTTAGTACACATTCAGGAATTGGGTTTGTGAAAAGACCCTGTGCAAACCCTCAGCTTATCAGGACTTTCCTCAGACTTCTGGAAACATAATTTACAGCGTGCATGTTCAGAGACTGAACACAACCTAATATTTCATCGCCTGTTTTGCGGAGTGCTCCAGCATGATATGAAACGCTGTTATTTATTAACACTGAACGAAGCTGTTGGAACATTAGGCGATTTGCCTGGGACAGTCTCAGGTGTGCAAACCCTGCCTTGAGGAACTGCTTGTTGTCCCAGGGCTGGGTGGCAGGCAGTGACTAGTGGTTGTTCCCAGCCAACTATTGCATTGTACTATATTGTCTAGTGTTTTTTTTCTTTTGTTTTATTGTGTCACAGGTCACAATTTGTCTCTTTAACTATGTATAAAATTAATAGAAAGGAAAAAACTAAAAAATCAAGCTAAAATTGTCAGTCCCCAGGCAACATAAAACAAAGCATTATATACAGAGTGCTTTGAAAGAAATAATAAATACTTATGAAAATACATAAACTACTTGAGGTTAGGCATGCAAGTTAGGTGCTTAATGCTGGTTTTTTTAAATCCACAAACCTACATTCCAGCCCTAAAGAGATGTCCATTCTCTCAGTGCACCCATATTGGTTTTGTGCACACAGTAGCTTCTGTTGAGAAGTGCCAACTTAATTGTGACTCATTTTAGGTGCGCAATTGTCAGGTTTTACACATACAGCACAAGTGGATATTTTTTCCAAATGTAGGCCATCAAGTTTTATCTACATATAGGTATCAGAGAATCAGAGTAAAGTGAAGTTATTTTAAATTAGAGGATACCCTTTTCTGGTCTACACATCAAGAAGTTGATTGACACTCAGCCTAGAGAAAGTTGCAAAGCAAAGATGAATGGAACTTCACCAGTTGCTGCAGAACAAACTGAAAATTTCCCCTTGCTTTTATCTGATTAATGATTTGGTTTGTTTAGTTTTGCTTTCTTTTAGTGGATGCATTTTTTTTCTGTTGTTGATGCCTACATTTTCACTTACAGGTCTCTAGTTAAAAATGGATGCTTTTGAAACAGAGTGAAATCCTAGTCCCATTGAAATAAATGGACATTTTGCCATTTACTTTAATGGGGTCAACAGGTCATCCTATATGTTTTAGACTCATATATTTTAAAGTCAGAAGGGACCATCGTGATCATCTAGCGTGATCTCCTGCACATTGCAGGTCACAGAACCTCACCCTCCCATTCCTGTAATAGACGGCTAACCATCATGATTTAAGACTTCAATTTACAGAGAATCCACCATTTACACTAGTTTAAACCTGCAAGTGACATGTGCCCCATGTTGCAGAGGAAGGTGAAACCCCCCCCCCCGGGTCTCTGCCACTCTAATCTGAGGGAAAATTCCTTAAGGCGAGCCATTAGACTCTGAGCATGGGGGTAAGATCCACCAGCCAGACAAGAATTCTCTGTAGTAACTCAGAGCCCTCCCTATCTAGTGCCCCATCACCAGCCATTGGAGATATTTGCTGCTAGCAGTTGCAGATCGGCTACATGCCATTGTAGGCAGTCTCATCTAAACCTTCATCTAATTTCAAATCTAAACTTCCTGATGGCCAGTTTATATCCATTAGTTCTTGTGTCCACATTGGTGCTGAATTTAAATAATTCCTCTCCCTCTCTGTTATTTATCCCTCTGATGTATTTATAGAGAGCAATCATATCTCCCCCTCAGCTTTCTTTTTGGTGGGCTAAACAAGCTAAGCTCTTTGAGCCTCCTCTGATAAGGCAGGTTTTCCATTCCTTGGATCATCCTAGTAGCCCTTCTCTGTATCTGTTCCAGTTTCAATTCATCTTTCTTAAACATGGAGAGGCACTCAAGACACACAGTATTCCAGATGAGGTCTCAACAGTGCCTTGTATAATGGTGGTAATACTTTCCTGTCTCTACTGGAAATGCCTCACTTGATGCATCTTAGGACAGCATTAGCCTTTTTCACAGCTGCATCATATTGGTGGCTCATAGTCATCCTGTGATCAACCAGTACATCCTCTGTCACTTACAACTGATATGTCCCCAGCTTATAGCAAAAATTCTGGTTGTTAGTCCCTAAGTGCATAACCTTGCATTCTGCACTATTAAATTCCATCCCATTTCTGTTACTCCAGTTTTCAAGTTCATCAAGATCTTCTTGTATGATATTCTGGTCCTCTTCCATATTGGCAATACCTCCCAACTTTGTGTCATCTGCAAATTTTATTAACACTGTCCCACTTTTTGTGCTAGTGTCAGTAATAAAAATGTTAAATTAAATAAGATTGGTCCCAAGACCAATCCCTGAGGAACTCCACTAGTAACCTCCCTCTAGCCTGACAGTTCACCTTTCCGTGTGACCTGTTGTAGTCTCCTCTTTAGCCAGTTCCTTATCCACCTTTCAATTCTCGTATTAATCCCCAAATTTGCCAATTTAACTAATAATTTCCCATGTGGAACTGTATCAGATGCCTTACTGAAATCCAAGTAGATTAGATCTGCTACATTTCCTTTGTCTAAAATATCAGTTATCTTCTCAAAGAAGGAGATCAGGTTAGTTTGGCATCATCTACCTTTTGTGAAACCATGTTGTATTTTATCCCAATTACCATTCACCTCTGTGTCCTTAACCACTTTTTCTTTCAAAAAAGTTCCAAGCTAAGTATATTAGTATACTATAATGTATATTACTACATCAGTAGGTTACAGATAGGATAAAACTGGAACCAATTCTCCAAATCCCCTACTCATAGATGAAATGGGTTCTTGAGCTGAACCTCTTGGGGTTTGGTTTTGAAAAAACAAACTAGGCTGAAGTGGTTTTGAAAAATTGCACCTCTCTGGTTTTTGCCTTTCTATATGACACATATACATGCCAGACATTTGGGAATATGTTAGTGGAGGTGGGGAGAGGATGGCGGGGGAAGGAAAAATTGTAAAAGACAGATAGTTCATGCTGTATCACAAGTTAGTATCTCATGCATCAATTCAAATACAAATTCAAGTTTTAAAAAAATAAAGCATTCCCAGTGTAGTATCAAAAGAGCATCATAATATTGTGGTCTTCTATTGTAATAAAAGCTGGTTCATTTTATTCCATTTTGAGGTTTCATTACAATCATTGTTACAGGAGTGAAACTCATGAATTTGAATCCACAGTATTGCACTTGAGAGTGTGCTGTTATTTCAACCTTGTAATTCTGCATGTTGTTTGGCTTCCCATTCTACCTCATTTACCAAAAGAACCTGAGCCTTCAAAACAGCTAGTTAGATCTAAAAGAACAATGTAAAGTAAATGTAGTGCTTGATACCTGTGTCCTTTGCAGACGGAGGGATTAAAAATCCTCAGTCAAAATGTGATTAGTCAAAAACTGCAGTAAGAAGAGAAATGATACAACATGAATTTATTTTTCTGTTGCTGATTACCGAGCATGGGAAAATGGTGCAAAATTAAACTAACCTTATTACATTCTCAGTACTGTTATACCTTCTCTTCTGCTCACAAGTCATTAGAATTTAATTCAGATGGTTCAGCAAATCTTCACTTAGATGCATTGTATGCACATTATACAGAAAACACAGAGCTTGATTCATTAGTGAGTATTCCTTAAAAGACTTTTCTGCAAGAATTTTCTTTTAACAATTAGATGCATATTGTACATTTAGCTCCAAATGGGGAACAAGACCTCGAACAATTGAAGACATAACATCTGTTAGGTGCAGTTACCTATTTATTTGAATAATTATCTGTTTTTATTTTAGCTAACAAAGTATCTGCAGTAGCTTATTAGTCCTTATGCATTTTGTATGCAGTTGCTTGGCATTTACTGAGCGTTGGTCAGTTGGGCTTCAATACTTCAGTTACAGGATAGAAAATAGCATCTCTGCATCTCCTAAGTCTGATCCTAAGAGACCCTGAGCACCTTCTGTGAAGAACGGAGCTCCCCCCCATTTCCATTGTTAACATTTGTCTTCAGTGGGAGTTAAGGCTGCTCAGTAGCATGCAGGATTGGACCCCCACAGTAATATGATACTTGGCCACAACTTCACATAGCATGTGGTTTGGAAAAAAAAAGCATTAAACTACCCATACATTTAATGAATTGGTATGATCATCTAACAGGATTAATAGTGCATATTTTTAAAAAAAGTCTCTGCTTACTGCATCATTTTTTAGTACTTCTGACAACTGGACTGTCTCAAATTTAGCAATACATCTTGCTCCATGGGCATTATTACCTTTACTACAGGACATGTTCGTGCTGTAGCCTTTAAGTGGAACAATCTGAGACATATGTAGCAGACTATAAAATTTGAATACTTTGTTTATTTTCTCATGGTCACTTTAGGGTTTATTCTTAAAGAAATTGAAAGCTGAGTGTTAACATATATGGATTTATGAATTATTATGAGGGGTCCAAATCTCTCTCAGATGCATTTTATAGTATTATAGTATCTCTATCAGGTATCTCTATCAGAAGTAAATTTCTCATACGAACTGATAGCTCTAAGAGTTTACATTCTTTGTGACTCTAGACCCAAATGATTTATGCCTCTGCTTTAAGTAGAATTTTGCATACTACACTAAAAACTTGTGCAGCATAAATCTCCTGTGTAAATTACAGGAAATCACACATCATTAATCTGGATTACATCAGAGAGCTCATTTTTCCTAAACAGTGGTTTTCAACCTTTTTTCATTTGCAGACCCCTAAAAAATTTCAAATGGAGGTGCAAACCCCATTGGAAATCTTAGATGTAGTTTACGGACCCCCAAGACTCCACGGACCACAGGTTGAAAACCACTGTTCTATGGTAACGACAACCTTTTGTGGACCCCTTAAACATAGCCTGTGGATTGCCGGGGGTCTGCAGGCCACTGGTTGGAAGCCATTGGTCTAACGACATTTGGGGAGTGTGAACATGTCTGAAAAGATGCAAATAATAAGGGGTTTTCATTCATTCATAAAAATTTACTTTAAATCAGGTATCGAAATTAACTGTGTACCAACATTTATTGAACATGGAAGGTAATCTATCAAGCACTAACTTTGACATTTTAAGGGTAATCTCAATAAAAGATTTGTCTTATTGTATTAGAGCACTGGTCCAATTGGGTCCAGTATCCTGAATCCCTTACGGGTACTATGAAACCTCTATGGCCAATTTTGCCATATTGTCCCTGGACTGGCCATATTGTTTTGTGAGACTTATATATTAGTTTCAAAAGAATAGACAGTTTCTCCAGTGTAATCAGCAGAAACAGATCTGCCCAGAGAAATGGTGCTTGGTGACCAGTTAGGTTGGCAGTTTCATTTTCTGGGAGATGAGATAAATTTGATTTTTCTCACTCTAACGTGTCGGGATGCAGAGTGTCCTAATATGGTCAAAAAGTGTGCAATAGGACAACGGTCCAAAGAGAATCCTTTTGCTTATATCTGAGATTCGGGTATAAAACTGTGATGGACGCCTGTAGAGGTTGGATGTAACTCTTGTTCAATAATGTGTCTGACTCATGTAGTGCAGATAAAAGGAGGCCAACAATTGACCCACACTAGAGTCCTTTTGACCCACTCTGGCAGCACATAGGAGCCATAAAGCTGCGTTACATAGGCAACTGAGGATTCCCCCACTGGTTGGCATAGAACTGACTATATTGCTCCATGCCTTATCCTCCCAATGTAGGTTGCATGTCAAGGGTGGAAGAGCTTGTGGTCAGAGCAGAGGAGCAGGCAGTTACACTCAGTGTCCATGGCTTATTTATTTACAAAAGGCATGATCATCTATCGTGATGTGTGTGCGCAGCTTCTAGTGACCCCAATGGGAGTTGCGTGCACACACATGTGGAGGCAATCAGTTGTGTGTACACACATGTGAACATATAGGATTGGGAGTTTTGGTCTCAAAATACTTTCCCTCATCAATAACATATTCTCTCGTAATGTGTAGATTATATTGATTTCACCAATATTTTTCTTTCTTTTAATAAAAGGTGGTAAGTTTTGTTTTTTGAAATGCCAACTGTTTAGACTATTTTTCCCTCCCTGCATGAAATATGTATGTGTATAATGCCAATTTACACTAGTAGGAGTTCCTAGTTGTTGTGCATTCAAACATCCCCAATGCAACAATAGACCTGAATGCAACCCCTGTCTAAAAGAGAGCAATATTGTAAGGCCTGGAACGCTGTCAGTCAACAAGAGTTAATATTGCACTGAACAGGTATTCTACGAGGGTTTGCATGTTGTTATATATCTTATTATCGTAATTATATACTAAAAATATCCATTCAGATTTAGGGGACCTGATCGTACTTCCATTGAAGTCAGCAACAAAATTTCCAGTGAGCAAAACTGGGCCCATAAACCTTGCAGGAATTGCTAGAGGCAAGAGACAAGTAACATTACTACACTTTGTCTAATACATTAAATTTAGATACCAAAGAAAATTTCCATCCATTCCAGTTTGTTCTCTTTGGTCTCATCTGACTCAGGGCTTGCTTCTGCCACCCTTCCTCACTTTGAGTTGCAGCTTGCAGCACTACTTTGGGACTTAGACTGTAAACTTTTCAGGGCAGAGATTCTTATTTATTATTTGTATTACCTAGGAACTCCAGTCATGGACCAGGTTCCCATTATGCCCGGCATTATACGAACACAGAATAAAATGTGTCTGTATGATGTGTGGCACTAAATAGACCCCAATCCTGATTGGAATATATTTGTAGTATTAATGCTAAAATAATGGACCCCTAAGATAAAAACTGCTGGCCTGACTGTCACAGCTTCTGAGAACTCACAGCTTTGACTAACTGTAGATAGGGTTGTGGGTGCTTTCCCCTCTTAAAATCAAGCTCTGCATGCTTTTAAGTAAACTCTCACTGCTCATATTTTTCTGTATCTGGATAGACAATTCTGCTGGTTTAACCTTAGGCTCGGGTTTCGTTTTTAGTTCTTGGGGCTTATCCTTCTTTTCTTGTGTACCTTCCACTCCCAATGCATTCAGTAGCAATTCTGTATGCGCTAAGAAACTGTGATAGTGGATGGAGAAAATTTCCCATGTGTATCTTTCCTTTCCCCCGCTCTATCTGTTGGAAATAAATTGTTTATATTGCTAGAAACTGTTAATGCAGTTAAACCATCTTGTAGCATGCAGACCTATGTCATCCATTCTGCTAGTGTCCCATGGCTAAAAATGAACACTTTGATGTAATTTCATTTGAGTTGCTTCATAATTTATTAATCTTTTCATTAAAATAGCATGGATGTCTGCTACATACAGGGAGTTATACAAGCCACAATAGAAAAGACATGAAATCATAAAAAAGGCATTTTAAAGGAAACTTCTGTCTCTTGGATCCACAATGTTAAAGAGAAATGGACCAAATTCAACCCTGGTGTAAAAACCTGGATGAGTTTGGCTCAGATTTCTGTGGATTATAAATTTCTGCATCTCTTCTATCCACATTTACAAACGATTTCTTTTCAAAACAATAAATACGTTTGTTTAGGAATGCAGAGTGCCACTTTTATTAGTACCTCCTTAAAGTTTAGAAACCTGTTTCCAGAATAATGATGTAAGCTTGTTGTTTCAGAGAAGTCAGCATTTACATTACAGTTAGCTGTCTACTGCTGATGTCAATGCATTAGTGCTGGCTGGTCAACTTGGAAAGACAGGAAGTTTATGAATTGATTTAGATTATACATGGTTGATTGTGCACGCTGATGAAATCATTCTATATATAAAAATACATATCTTAATATTTTCCTAGTATAATGCATTATGAAAAACCTGGGAATTGTTTTCTCATTTTTGATCTTGTGACATCTTGTTCTGTAAATTTGCCTCTCTAGGACTCAAAGTTGGGGTCTTTATATTCTGCTAACTTTATGTGCAGATTAGAATGAAGATCTACTCCATGCTATACTGTTGTTTGTTTTTGGATTCTTAACAATTTCATTTTTACAAATAGTCTTTGGCAAGCTTGCACTCACGTACGTAGAAGCAACTGCATCTGCAAAATGCACCACACTCATTTTGGTGATCTTTACACATTTTATATTGAAAGGCTTTTAGGGTTTTTAAATAAATTGATAGTAAACCTTTTAGAGCTGCTATTTTTTAAACAAAATTAATTGTCCGTAAATACCAGGCAGGCTCAATTTTGTGGAAGCCATAAGATCAGAGTTCAGGGTCCCACATCATAGCTTAGGATCATATCCAGTGTTGAAACCTTATGTGGTAAGGTCTAGGAGAGCTGCATTGTTAGAGGTGCCATACTTTAGATGAGATATTAAAGGTACCATCTTTCCATCTATGCAAGAAGTAAACGAGCCTAAGGCACTTTCTTAAAAAGAACAGAGGATAACACTTGTGTCCTAGAAAATATATCCTCTTTCATTAAAACAGGCTTTGCTGTCCAGAGCTGTGTGTAAGCTATTATTGAACGTAATATGATGGCTGCTCTTGTCTATTTGTCCACTGTACTACTAATATGTAACTCATTATTTTGTAAGCTCTTTGGATTTAGGGGGCTATATAAAACCAGATTCTATTCTCAATGATTTTCTATTTCTTTTTTTAGATACTTCAAGAAGTGTAAAAGCATCCCCAGAGACAGCTGAAGTCTTTTTTCAGAAGTTAAGAAATAAATATGAATTCACAGTTTTGGTGACTCTAAAACAAGCCCATTTAAATTCAGGTGTTATTCTTTCTATTCATCATTTAGATCACAGGTAAGTACTGCCACCTGTAATTCCTGTATTGGTATTCTACTAGATAAAAATATATGCCTTAATTAGAAAAATAAGATCAAGTAAACGAAAGTAAGATTTGTTGTGCAGAAGATCACTTTGAAACAGCTATAGTGTAAGGCAACACACACTGTGCAAATTCATAGATATTCACAAAACTAAATCTGCCAAGAGAAAGTGGAACAGCTGTCACTCTTTAAATGTCTCCTGCTGCTAAGGACATAAAAAGCCATCCTGCTCTTGTTGGTCATAACATTATGTGCCAGATATGCAAATGGTGTAAATTAGTATAGCTCCATTGTAGTCAATAGAGCTATACCAATTTACACCAGGTCTGGATCTGGCCCTATAACTGTAATATTTTCTTAGCTGACTCATAAGTGTCTAAAGAGAATAAATATTTCCTTTAGGTTATGTACATACACCTATAAAAACTGACATGGTAGTTTATAAAGAACATTTTTTAAGTTTAAAAGATTAAAGTAAATGACACTGAGCATCTGAGATTTAATTCTTTCTGATACGATAATCACTGTTTGAGACACCACAGGGATGTTCTCTATATTTTCTATAGCAGCTATAGCTACTAAAGCTAGCCAGTCTACGGTTCTATGAAAGTGTAAGAAGGAAGTTTAAAAACCTGTAATTTTTTTTCTGAATAAATTAATCATCACCCCGGCAACAGACCTTCTCTCCCTCCAGTGCATAGACCATTAGTTTTTTTCCTGATACATTACTGTACCATTACCCTACTTGATAGTTGTGTTACTAAATGAAAGAGTCGTATATATGATTGTAAAGAGGCTTAGTATAAAGGGAATTCTTTCATAATAGGATTACTGTTACTGGAACACTTGTATATTACTAGATATAGGTGATCAGATTTCAATAGTTTAAAGGCACTTCTCTTTCCCCTTCTTTTCAAACATTCACCCCAAATTTGGAACTAATTGGACGTTTAAATTTTTTAAAATGAACTACCCATCTCCCCCATTGTAGGAGGATTGGTTGCCTCCTGAGTGCCTCTTCATGGCCTGAGGTAGCTCTGTGCTGCCCTGCCTTAGTTTTCCCTCTCAAGTAACCCAAGAACTGTATGCCAGGCTCATTTGCTTCAATAACATCTCCCCTGTCCTCTCCCTGACTGTTCTGTTTTATTACCTCCTTGTATATCACGTCTATCATTAGTTTGCAAAATTTCTCTGAATAGTGATCATGTCTTATGTATGTTTTGGGAGGTGCCAAGCACACCTTTGGAGAATTAAATAATAACGATAATGAAAAGGATATGTTAGTTCATCAAGGCCAGTGAAGGATTGTTCCATACAGTATATTGTCAATTGCTTTGTCCAGTCTAGTTTTAAATATTTCACTACTTCCCTTGGGAAAATATTCTATAACTGAATAGATCTTGCTGTCAAGAAGCTATTACAATGAATTCTTAAATGATGGGACCTAATTCAATGCCCACTAAAGTCAATGGGAATCTTTCCATTGACTGCAATGGGCATAGGATTGGGCTCAGCACAAGCATACACATAGAATTTTGTGAACATAAAATTGAATGTTTGCTAAAGCTTATAATATATATTTTCTTGTCCGCAGTGTTAGAAAGTGAAAAATATTGTCAATACACCTTAGTGATATTTACCTTGTCTAATTATGCTAAAGTGAAGGATGACTTAATTTAATATTGATGAAATTGAGATTAAGGCTAGTACCTTTAAATCTTATTAAGTATCTTTTATGGTTTTGATTTTCTTTTATGGATGACAATAAAGGTAATTGAACGTATGAGTTAAAAGGAAACATTTATTTTTGATAAATATAGGTAATTACTTCTTCACTGTCAGATTTTTAGGCTTTCTTTGCAGCCCCTTCCTCCTTGTACAGAGACTTATCTGTAACAGGCAATAAATTCTTAAACAACTTTCAACGAACTCTCTCTGTCATAAAAATGTTCACAGCTGGATGGAGAGGTGACAGTGTAAGACCTGATTCTCCACTCCACTAGCTTAACACTGCATGTTAATTATTAGTTGTATTATTGTAATGCCAAGGAATCCCAGCCATGGACCAGGACCCCATTGTGCTAGGTGCTGTAAAAAGATGATCCATACCTCTACTGAAGTCAAAAGAGTTAAATTGGCATCAAACTCTGGGGCAGGGGAGAATCAGTCCCAGACTGTCTTCATTTATTTACAAAATTCAGTCCCATCACTCACCTCTCTGCAGAGGTAAGAACAGAACATCTACAGGCTCGCAAGAGAGATTGGCGTTTGAGATGGTTAAGGGGTATGTTAATCAACACAAGCAGGTTTGCCCATTTAAAAAAAAAAATTATACAACAATTTTGTTTTTTTACAAACTTTCGATTCCTTTGCCTTTCATTGAGATGGCAAATGAAAAGAGAATGTTTGTGAAGGAGTAGAGAAAGGCATGTTTCCTGTATTTTAGGAAAGATGTTTAGGTATCTTTTCTAAACATAAACCACACTAACACTGTACACACCTAGGTCCAGATCCTCAGCTGGTGTAAATCAGTGTAACTACAGTGATATCAATAGCGATATGCTGATTTACACCACCTGTTGATCTGCCCCAAACATTTATTATCATTTGATTTTATTATTTACTGTTTTTAAAGATGTTTTAGATCATTTCCTTGATTTATTCCATCATACCCAATCCAGTGTTTGTTTTTACTTTTTTTCCCTCTCTTTTGCCAGTACTGTTTTATAGGATACCACTTAGGACTTCTGTAGTGGGTCCAGTCCTGCAAGGTGCTGCATGCTTCCTGAGAGATGCCGACTGCCCTCACCTGGTATTGAACTCTGTGGAAACTGAGGGCACTCAGCACCTGACAGGATCATTCCCATTCTGACCACACTCTTGGACCTCCATCCTGCAATTGGATTCATGAGGATGAACCCTTAAGCCCACACAATCCAGTTGGTATCAGTGGGGCTTCCAACAGACACAAGACTCTGCCTGTGGGATCTGAATGCAGGATCAGAGACTCGGATACTTGGTGTAGCTGTCATTTGTGTCTGTTGCCATATAAGGTTCTAATCACAGTTTTCAGTGGGATGTATTAGGCATATGGTCATCTTCTCCTGTTCTGGCAGCTAGAGGGAATGACACGCTTTCATTTTTCTTTTAGCTGGTAATTGAGGCTCTCAGTATTTAAATTTCTTCCTACCTTCTCCTTCTATGGAGACTATGTTTTGTCTAATATTTTCAGCTTTCAAACGTGTTTAAGCTGATTTAAAAGAGGAAGCATCTAAAAATATCTGTGTAGCTGTTACTTTCTCATCTCCCTACTTGCATCTATGAGTAGCCCTTTCCATCCCCCTTTCCTCCCCACTGACATGAACCGACTGGAGCGTTCAGAAAATGGCAATCTTGGATGCAGCTCAGAGATGATACTTTAGGAAAATGCTATTTTAGTGTCAGTGTGACAAGGTGCTGGGCAACAGAAAGATGAGCCAGCCCTCTGTCACGTGAGCCATAATTAAGGGAGAATTGGAGTCGGCTATGTACGCCTGCACTAAGTGAGCCAATAGGAAACAGCTGATGGGCTTATTAGCCAGGGCTATAAAAGGCTCACAGAGAAGAATCTTAGAGGGCAGCAGTTCACCAGATGTTCTATGATTTGGATGTCTTTTTCCAATTCATATATTGGGCTACTCTTCATTTTCCACTTGTGTAGAAGGTAATTGCAACACCCATATTCGGTTTTGATGCCAAGCACTGTGATCCATAAGCTAAGTGGCATGGTAAAGCTGTGTGGTTCTGTAGGATCCATAATCAGGTCTTGATTCTTGACCCTGTTGTTTCTGCACAACCTCCACTGTCTTTTGGTGACAGTCCCAAAGTGTTGAGAGCTTTGGCTGCTAACCAGGAGTTCTGGACTTTAAGTGATATCTTCGGGGTTTGGAGATCATTATAAATCTGAGTTTATCATCACAGTCGTCATCTTTTATTATTGCTGCTTCTCTTTGGAGGGATAGAGGTAAAGATATGCCTGTGAGAGTTCTTATAGCAGCTTTCAGTTGCATGTCAACAAGTTTCGTATGTGCGTTACCTACCCAAACTGATGTGCAATGCTCAGCTGTTGAGAAAACGAGTGCCAAGGTAGCTGCCTACAAAGTGTGAGCAGCTGATCCAGGCTAGTTTATGGATTATTTTGTTCCTAGCCTTTATCTTGGCAGCGGTCTTTATCAGATGGTGGTGGAATGTGAGGCTGTGAGCCAGAACCACCCAAAAATATTTCAGGAAATCCTCATGCTTGAATTTGATGTCTCAGAAGGTGACATTGAGGTACTTCTTTGCATGGTGGTTGCTCCAGTGGAATATGAAGGCAGCTGTTTTTTGAGGGTTTAGTCAGTTTTTCCATAACCCCCCGTTTTTTCAGATCTGTAAGAATGCATCCCACTTGGGTGAAAGTGCTTGCTATGATGGTGAACACAAGATCATCTCCATATCCAATTTTCCATGACTAGGTTGCTGGCATGTTACTGATATAAATACTAAAGAGTGATGGTACCAGGATAGATCCCTGTGGGAGCCTGTTGTTCTGTAAACAAGGTCTGCTGGTTTGTTCCATTAGATGTACACAAAACTCGTGGTTGGTGAGCATAACTATCAGTAAGCACTGTGGTGTTCTGCAATGCACTATTTTCAATACTTTCAGAAGCAGGGCATCCTGCCAAACAGTGTTGTATGCGAAGAAGAAGGTCCACAGAGGCCACTGCTGTTTTGAGCCTGTACTGATAGTTGGTTTTGATTTCAGTTGTCAGTGTGATTACCTGGTCACAGGTGCTTCATCCTGGTCTAATACTGGCTTGTACTTTAGGAATGTAGGCCTCAAAGATGGGTGTAGGCCTCTGGAGTATCATCCCGTCCAAGAGCTTGTGTGTTATGCCTAATAATCATATTGGTTGGTAGTTTTTTGGATCGTTGGCTGTTTTCCCTGGGTTCAGGATGGCAGTGACCTTTGCCTGTTTTCAGACCTTGGGCGATTGCCCAAAGGCAGCATGCACATTGTAAAGAAGCATGTCAGCCAGATGCAGCCATGCTGACCTAGGTGGTTTTTTTAGACATTCTGGGAAGATGCCGTCTGGGCCTGCAGCCTTGCCAAGTTTGGTCTTGTCCTCTTTTTCTCTAGCGCAGCTTTTCTCAAACTGGGGGTGCTGAGCCAAAAGGGGGTTGCAAGCCTTTTATAGGGTGGGTCACAGTATTACCACCTGGATTTCTGCGCTGCCTTCAGAGCTGGGTGACTGGAGAGTGGTGGCTGCTGGCCAGGCACCCTGCTCTGAAGGCAGTGCTGTCGCCAGTAGCAGCGTAGAAGTAAGGGTGGCATGGTGGGGGGGGGGGGGGGGGCGGCATCACAGCATGAAACATTTTCAGAAAAGGTCCCAGCAAAAAAAAAAAAATTGAGAATCCCTGCTCTAGTGAATGGCTTTGATAGATTCAGTGTTATTGGGCAGTTAGATAGAAAGCCATAAAGCTCTTTCTTCACTTTCCTTTTGTGGTGGTGATCTGTTTAAGCTTGGAATTCAGGAGCATTTAGATGGTGTTGGCTGTGACATGTGGCCCTCTGCTTCGGAGACCATTAGCACCACCAAGATTATGGAGACGCCACTAGGCTTTCCTGTTTGAATGAGCGAAATCAAGGCTTTGCATAGCTTTTGCCCATCACTGTTGTCTAGCGGAGTTCAGGGTTTCCAGAATTCCAGTTGCAGCCCCAGTGTTACTTGTTGCCCTGTAATCCTTTAGGAGCATCACACCGTCTGCCAACTAGCAAGGAGTATAGGCTTTCCTGTAACCACAGGAGACGGTCCTTTTAACAGCCACTTTAAGGAGGTTGATGAATCTGGCATAGTTGAGTCCCTTTGTGGAGCAAGGACATTGATCTTCTGTTCTCATAACAGCTTGGTTAAGTAATTGCTTTTTGCAGGAGAGAGGCCTTCTGTCCTGAGTTGGCATACACTTAAGTATGAGCCTATGTTTTGATGTGTGCTCTGGAAAGGGCCATTTTGCTTGAGATCATCACTTGAGTTGCCGGTAGGAGTAGAAGCAGCCAAAGCAGAGATTGCTGCACTGGGGGAGAAGAGATGGGGCTCAGCTGGGGTCACTCCTCCAGCCAAAACACCCTTTGCTCCAGAACTGTGAAGGGGAGACTCCTTCCCCCATTCTGGGGGCACTAGGATCCCCACCCCCTGCACCATCTCTCTTTGGTAGAGAACTGCAGAGAGAAGCCCAGAGATGCCAGCCAGTAGGAATAGAAGCAGCCAAAGCAGGGATCTTTTGATCCTTTGATTTAGTCAGAAAACTTTCTACGGTTTTGATTGGACTTTCTCTGTCCTGCACTGTGATTGGTTGTTTGCTCCAACCACCCCTCACCCTCTTCCTCACACTTTCTTCACCTCAGCTTCAGTCCACCACTCTAACCCTCCCTTCCCCTGCCTTGTTCCTTTTGCCCCATTCTCTACATTTTTCTTTCCATTTAACTTATCCTGTCTTAAGTACACGTACTCCCCACAAATCAAGAACTAACATGACATTTGCTACTGTCATATTGTTCACGCTGCTTGTGTGTTATGTCTCTTCCCCCATCCTGTGTCTGTCTTGGCTAAATAGATTGTAAGCTCATTGGGGCAGGGACTGTCTGTGACGTGGTGTTTTGTATGGTGCACAGCACAATTGGGTTGCTTTTTAGGCACTACCATAATAAACATGATTATTAATAATAATAATTAAGCCACTGAATCATTTAGCCCTCTGTGACTTGGTTCAAGAACTAAAGATTTCTTCCAGAGGGGTAGCCGTGTTAGTCTGTATACAGCAAAAACAATGAGAGTTCTGTAGCACCTTAAAGACTAACAAATTTCTTTGGGCATAAGCTTTCGTGGGCTGCAACCCACTTTGTCAGATGCTAATATAATGTAATATATGCCATCATGTGCCAGCAATGCCTCTCTGCGATGTACATTGGCCAAACCGGACTGTCACTATGCAAAAGAATAAATGGACATAAATCAGACATAAAAAATGATAACATCCATAAGCAGTAGGAGAGCACTTCAGTCTTTCAAGACACTCCGTAGCTGACTTGAAAGTTGCCATACTTCAACAAAAACACTTCAAAAACAGACTTCAGCAAGAAACTGCAGAGCTGGAACTCATATGCAAACTTGACACAATCAGATTGGGTCTGAATAGGGACTTGGAATGGTTATCTCATTACAAGAAGTAATTGTCACTGTTCACACATTCACACTTTCTAATCAACGGTTGTGAATAGGCCTCATCTACCCTACTGAACTGACTTTGTTAGAACTTGCCCTCCCCATTGTTATGTTTCTTACCCTTGGATGTATATATATACCCCCTATCTGTGGTTTCCACTTCATGCATCTGACCAAGTGGGTTGCAGCCCACGAAAGCTTATGCCCGCAGATATTTGTTAGTCTTTAAGGTGCTACAGGACTCTCGTTGTTTTTAAAGGTTTCTTTTTTTGTTGTTGTTGTGTGATACTGCATATATTTGTAAATCACAGTGTAGTGTCTTTTCTACTGTCTTCTGCCCTCAGAGAACTTAGTGCAATTAAACAGAAACATTGGCTTCCATTGAAAGAGAAAAGCTTTCGAGATTCAACATTAGCCTCATTTTAGGGTGTGGTGTTTTTGTTTGCTTGTTTTTATTCTGTACTCCCAGTACTTCCAGGGTAGGCTCTGAATAAGCAATAACCTAGGATCGATCTTAGAATATTAAAGCCATTTGTTGCCAACAAGAAACAGTCCATTTCTGTTCTCCAAGCCAATGTATATTGCTAGTCATTGGCATATTGGCATTCTTTGCTAAAATAGAGGAATGTTGTAATGTACCATAATTTTTTTTGGCAGTAGATCTCAACAGCTGTTCATGTGATATAAGTGTGAAACCTCCAAAATGTTGTGTTCAAAAGCTATTTGTTGCTTTTGCATTGGTTTCATCTAGAAATTTAGAATCGGACTGCAGCCAACCTAGTTTTCTTTTTTGATATGGTTTGTATGTCTTCAAAAGGTATCTTAAAAGGATATTTTCTTTGCTTTCTTTCATTCATTCTGATGGTTATTTTTGTAGTGTTGAAGAACATCCTGTGAGACAAAAAAGACTTCTACCGTGGGCACTGTCAGTTTGGATGAATTCCTTCTTCTAACCATTAATGAACGATCCTCTTATTTTTTTTGGTTTGGGAGATTATTGTCTATGCTTAAATCTTTTAATCATGTTTACATCCGTGGTTGGATGGAAATGTTTTTAAGTCAGATGGAAGATTCTTGGTTTATATTCTGTTTAGCCTCTTTGTCAAGTTAGGAGTGACTTTCCCTTTAACCGTTGGTAGTAAAGGACATTGTTAAATTGACTGATGGCCTGTCACTATTGCCTGTTTTCCTTTGTGGTCTAACCTTCAGTTAGTTTATACTTCTTGACGATAGAAAAAATGAATTTTGACAACGGGATGTACATTATTCTAGGTGGTGAATGCACCTACATTATAAACACCTTCCTGACACTTCAGTTAAATTGACTGGGACAGACTCTCTGTTGGTGTAGATGGAACTATCCCAATTTAAGTCAATGGAGGTATGTTGATTTACATCACCTGAGAATCTGTCCCACTGTGTTCATATGAGGCCAGATCCTTTAGTCCTTATTTATTCCTTAAAATCAAGCAAAACTACCTTGACTTTAATGGAACAGTTTGCCTGAATAAGAGTTGAAAGATTTATCCCATGTTGTCTAGAACGATAAAAAACTTTACACATGAAATAGGATGGTTGAAGTGAGTGTTTTGGCAGCTTTCACTACTCCTTTACTGTCAGTTAGAAAATACTGCTGTAAACAATTAAAATTTGTATGTCACACTGGGGGGGGGGGGGGGAGGAGGAGAATGTCAGAGGGTAATTTGTATGCAGTATTGTAGTCATGTTGGTCCCAGGATATTAGAGTGACAAGATGGGCGAGGTAATATCTTTTATTGGACCAACTTCTGTTTGGTGAGAGAGACAAGCTTTCGAGCTACACAGAGCTCTTCTTCAGGTCTGGGAAAGATACTCAGAATGTCACAGTTAAATACAAGATTGAACAGGTAGATTAGCATAAGTACTCAGCACATGTTTTAAGGGACCATTCAAGGCGAAGGGGCCCATTAACACCCCTGTCATCATAGGATAATGAAGGGGAGTTAGTGAGTTACAGATTGTTATAATAAGCCATAAATCCAGTGTCTTTATTAAGATCATGATTTTTAGTGTCTAGCAAAATTATGAATTTAAGTCCCAGACTTGTCTTTTAAAAGTGTGCAGATTTCCTTTCAGGATGAGGACTGATAGGACAGATATATAGAGTGATCACCCACAAGTGATGTGGTGGTTATGTCTTTTATCATTTTCCTGTGTGAGTTCATGGGAGAATGTAGTCACTGTCTGGTTTCACATGCATAGTTGTTGGGGCATTTAGTGCACTGAATGAGGTACACCACATATTGTGATAAGTGTGTGTAGGACCCATGGATTTTGAAATGTTTGTTGTGGAGGGATGTTGATCTTAGTAGCTGGGGAGATATGTCTGCAGGGTTTTCATCTGTTGTTGTGGCAGGGTCTGTTGCCGCTTTGAGTTGATGTGTCCCGGTCTGTGGAGAGCTTGCTTCTGATGATAAGCTTGGAGAGGTTTGTGGGCTGTTTAAAGGCCAAAAGAGGGGGTTCAGGAAAGATTTCTTTCAGGCTATGGTCCCCATAAAGTATGGATTGTAGTTGTTTGATGATAATCCCGTATGGGTTCCAGTGTAGTGTGGTAGGTGACAAGTAGGCGTGTGTGGTTGGAAAGGGTTCTATTTCTGTATTGAAGCAACTTCTCCTGGGTGTCCCATTCCATGATGCAATCTATTTCTGTGGTGGAGTGTCCTTGTTTGTGAAGGCGGCTTTGAGTGTGTTAAGATGTATATCCTGGACTTTCTCCCCAGTGCATATTCTGTAGTATCTGTTTGCTTGTCTGTAGATAACAGATTTCTTGGTGTGTTTGGGATGGTTACTGGATGGATCTATGAAGGCAGGTGTGGTGATCCGTTGTCTGTATGGTTCCATTGTTGAAGCTGATAATGGTGTCCAGGAACTTGTTGTTACTGCGGGAGTGTTCCAGAGTTTTATGGACGGGTGGTCGTTGTTGAAGTTGTGGTGGAAATCTATGAGGTTGTTTAAGTCATCTGTTCAGAGGATGAAAATAGCATTGATGTATCTCAGATATATCATTGGTTTTGTGGTGCATTTGTCCAGAAATTCTTCTTTCACTTGGCCCATGGAGAGGTTGGTATATTGGGGAGCCACCCTGGTACCCATGACTGTTCCCATTGTTTGCACAAAGAGTTTGTTGTTGAATGTAATATTGTTATAGATGAGGATGAAATGGATGAGTTTGGTTGTGTGTTTGGGATGGATATCTGAGGGTTGGCCGTTGTCTTGTAACTATTTGAGGCAGGCAGCTATGCTGTAATTGTGAGGGATGTTGATGTATAGGGAAGTGACATCCATGGTGGCAACGATGGTGTTCTGAGGGTTGTTAATGTTGAGGAGTTATGGAGGAAGTCAGTTGTGTCCTGGATGAAGCTGGCCCTTTTTGTGGTGAGTGATTTGAGGACGGTTTCTATGAGTCTCGATATTCCTTCTGTAAGGGTGCTGTGGTCAGATATGATGGGTCTGCCTGGGTTCCCTTGTTTGTGTATCTTGGGAATTATGTAGAAGGTCCCTGGCATGGGTTCACTGGGCATGAATTTGTAGTTTCTCTTGGGGAAGGATTTGATGATACCCTTAAGTTCCTGGTGTGGGGTCGTAATTGAGTTCTTTATAGTAGAGGGTGCTGGAGAGTTGGCAGTTTGGCTTTGTCCATATAGTCGTCATAGCTGTGGATTATGATGGCACCCCCTTTGCCTGCTGCTTTGATCACTGTCTGCTAGTTAGATTTCAGGAACTGTATAGCTGTCCTCTCAGTGGTGGATGTGATTTTTGTTAAGGATTTCACAGTCAATCAATGTTATGATCAAGAGTGTGATTTCATCTACTCTGTGGTGTCCAGTCAGATTGTTCTTTTTTCTTATGATTGTTGGTGGGTAATTTGGCTTTTTGCTTCCACTACTCTCTGTCTCACAATGGGAAAACTTTGGCAAGGGAAGGCAGTCACAGACAGCAGAAGAATTTATATTTGTTGTACATTTTTTCCTACTTTTAAAAAAGTTTGCTATGATACATGTAATCGTTCTCTTCCCTTCACCCTACAATTCTGGTAGGAAAGATGGTAGATGACTTTGGGAAGAAAACCCTTGATCTACTGAGACTGCAATAGTAAAAATACACAGAGAGGAAAAACAGCTTGGTAAATGGGGTGGTTGGGGAGGAATGAAACACCCCAAGGCCTCTCAATCTTCAAGTTTCCTTGATAAAAATGCTATAACCAAGGGGTAGGTGCAGAAAATGAATTGGTAGCCTTTCCTCCCATTGCTCTTGCATTAGGGGGTATGAAATTATCCATTAAGGCTAAGGCCATTATTATATTCTTGCTAAACTGTCAGTCGTTTCTTCACTGTCAGTAATTTCTTCCCTGGATAGTGCTCTAGGCAGGACAGGGAAAAGGGCAAAGCCATTGAATCGAGTTGACAGTGTAGTGAGCGATGAGTACAAAGACTTTAATGAGATATTACTTATAAACTTGGCATTTAGAATTTTGACTATGAGGATGTTTTGATTATATGCATTATCTATTTTTGGGGAGGGGGCAGGTGAGAGAAGCCCATATTTAATACTTCATAACACTTAAAGTGCCAGCTACTAATAGGGTTTGTCATCCTGAGTGCCTCATTATCATGCCACGTTTTTCCTCATGGAATACAATGAGCTGAGGTACTTAGCCAATTGTGCAGTGCTTAATGCGGATTCCTTCTAGAACCTCACAAGCAACCTATGCCTGGAAGAATAAGATTTGCTTGCTCTTATCATTACCTTAGTTTGCATAGTAATAGATTTCAATAGTCACAATTCCATCCATTTAAAAATCTATTGGAATATTTAAATAATGTAGATCAGTATTTCAGTGTGTTTATTCTATATTTACTGCTCTTTCATTTCATTGAATATTCTCCTTTTCTTCATATTACAGCACAGAGTCAAAAGTGTAAGTTGATTAATTTTCACTGTACATCATGTATGTATGTGAATAACTTAGAGAAATCCCTGGTATGAATCCAGGGACAGGAGACATAATTTTTTTCAGTGGGGCTAGAACTCAGGACCTTTGGCTCTCAAAATATTAGTCTTTAATCTCTGAGCTAAAGTAGAATTTTTAATAACCAACTAGTCATAGTACAGGTATCATCCTTTGAGGGTCAGCTGCTAGCGGGTACCAGAGTTTCCCGTCCTCTGATGCACTCATATCCTCCTTCTATTGACATAAATGGCAAAATTCCTATTGACTTTTATAGGGGAGCAGGACTTGCCCCCTAGTCAGTAGAAAACATGTTCCTACCAATTTTAAAAACTCTCATCCCCAGCATTTTGCCTTTTCCAGACTGCCTAATCCTAGTTTTAAAATCTCTTTAAATTTCACTATAGCTCTAACCGTTTCCTTTCCTCATAACCATCTCCATTTCCCGTCTCTGAATCTTTTCAATCTCCTTTATAACATCTTAACGTAAGACAATCTCCCATGGACAGATTTATCCAGATGAGAGAGATCCTGTGTAAGACTGAGTATCATTATAATATTTCTCCCATTTTAAATCTCCTTTTTGAAAAATGCATCTAAGCCTGCTGTTCACTTTTATAACTTCTGCCACACACTTGGCTTCCAGTGGTGGTAAGTTTTACCAGAGGATCCCTACAGTGGGACCAAAAGCTTCCTGCGAGGACCTGCCACCACCTACCATACTCCCCAAAATGGGTTGTTCACAAGGCCATGCTGTTTAAAAAAACAACGTGGTTTAGTGGGGAAGACAGCTGTTTAAAAAAAAAAAATACACACACAACAAAGGGAAGAAAGGGCAAGCTGATAGTAATGAATATAAATCAGAAGTTAGTAATTGTAGAAAATTGATACGGGAAGCCAAGAGGCACAAGGAGAAATCTACGGCCAGCAGCGTTAAGAACAATAAAGAGGAGTTTTAAAAACATATTAGGAACAAAAAGGATCCTAACAATGGTATTGGTTCATTACTAGATGGAAATGGTAGAATTATCAATAATAATGCAGAAAAGGCAAAAGCGTTCAGTAAATATTTCTGTTCTGTATTTGGGGAAAAAATAGATGATATAGTCTCATCATATGGTGATGATAACTCTTTTCATTTGTCTAATATCTCTGGAGGATGTTAAACAGGGGCTACTGAAGTTAGACATTTTTAAATCAGCTGGTCCAGATAACATGCATCCAAGAGTTTTAAAAGAGCAGGCTGATGAGCTTTCTTCACCATTAATGTTGATTTTTCAATAAGGCTTGGAGCACTGGGGAAGTTCCCAAAGACTGGAAGAAAGCTAACGTTGTCCCAATTTTTAAAAAGGGTAAATGGGATGACCCGAATAATTATAGGCCTGTCAGCCTGACATTGATCCCAGACAAGATAATGCAGCAACTGATGCAGGACTTGATTAATAAAGAATTAAAGGAGGGTAATGTAATTAATTCAAATAAATGCAGGTTTATGGAAAATAGATCCTGTTAAACTAACTTGATATGTTTTTTAATGCGATTACAAGTTTGGCTGATAAAGATAATAGTGCTGATGTAATATACTTAGACTTCTGCATGGCGTTTGACTTGATACTGCATGATATTTTGATTAAAAAACTAGAATGATATAAAATTAACATGGCATACACCAAATGGATTTAAAAACTGGCTAACTTATAGATCTCAAAATGTAATTGTAAATGGGGAATTGTCATCAAGTGGGTGTGTTTCCAGTAAGGTCCCCCGTGGATCAGTTCTTGGTTGTATACTATTTACCATTTTTATCAGTGATGTGGAGAAAACATAAAATCATCACTGGTTAAGTTTGCAGATGTCACAAAAATCAGGCCAGTGGCAAATAATGAAGATGACAGGTAACTGATTCAGAGCAATGTAGATCACTTGCTAAACTGGGTGCAAGCAAACAAAATGTTTTTTAACATGGCTAAATGTAAATGTATACTCTAGGAACAAAGAATGCAGGCCATTCTTATAGAACAGGGGACCGTCTCCTGGGAAGCAGTGTCTCTGAAAAAGATTTGGGGGTTATGGCGGATAATCAGCTGAACATGAGCTCCCATTGAGCTGCAAATACACTGTCAGAGACCCTTCTATGTTTCCAGTGGAGACTGAACAGAACATGCCTTTTGCAAAGCGTGTTGCTTCATGGTCATGGGAGCACAGCTTGATTTTGGTAGCTCTCTAGTGTGAGGCCAGCAAAACTGTGGACTTTATTAAGAGTACCAGCAATGATTATGCATACTAGCAAATAGTGAAGATGCTGGTAACTATACAAATGTACTGGACCGATGACCAGTGCAGGAAGGAGATTAAGTGGCTCAAAGGTGAGTACCAGAAAACCAGGGACCAGAACAGTAACTCGCCAAAATCATGCCTATTTTATGAGGAGTTTGACTGCACCTGGTATGGAGTCAACAATGGTGCATGATGATCTGGTCATCCGGGATGATGCCTGCTGGCCCCAGAATCCAGCATGGGGACTGATGGAAGCCAGCAGCAGGCATGGAGGCAGGACAGTGAAGTCATTCTGTTGCTGAAACCGCTTCCAGAGCAGGCTTTGGAGCAGCAGCAACAGCACATTCTGGGTCCATACTCAGAGAAGCCGATGAACCCGCCAAGGAACACCCTGTTGCGGAGCCTGCAGCAGATACAGAGGGGACAGAATCTGCCCCTTAGCCCGGTAAGTTTCTGGCTCCATTTTAATGATTATTAATACAGTAACGGGAGCGATTTCCGCTATATGAACCAGTGAAAAAGTTATGAGAAGCCAGCTAGCAGGGTGTATCCGTTAATGATGGATTTCTCTCTTCTCCCCCACCACATGGAGTTCAAAGAGGTGACTGGGTTATGCAAACAGTAAAGAGCACCTTTCAAGTGTATTTTTAGTGGAAAGGCACAGATTTTTGCTAGGGCCATTCCTGTCTCTTAATAACCTTACATTGCCATGCCTGTAAGTATGCCACTGTGTAACCATTCTACGGTCTATCGAGCCACCTGGAAACAGTGCACTTTGGCCTGGTCTACACTGGCCGTGGATTTAGGCGGCAGTCGACGGGAGATACGCAAGCTACGTACAATAACTTGCATATCTCCTGTCAACGTCCTAATGTCTTCTTACCGCAGCATCTCCTCTGCGCTGATGGGAAATGCCCTCCCATTGATGCAGTGCTACGCTACTTGCCGGGTGGATTTACAGAGTCGACTTTTGGGTTCAATTGAGCGAGTCTTTACTGCTGCTCAATTGAACCTGCAAAATCGATCCTGCACTGCTGGCAGTAGACATAGCCTTTGTGTATGTGTTTAGGGAAGTGTATTCCATTCACAAATCTAGTCCATTTCAGTTAGAGGTAGTCCATAGGTGATAAAATCTTTTGTCCAGATTGTGACTGTGGTTTGAATTTTTGTGCAGAAATGTGCTGGGGTGTGGAAGAGGAAGGCTGTGTAGTTCTGCATGTTTTCATGCAGTCATAACGGCCTAAACTATGTGGAAACTAATGGAGCATCCTGTTGATTTCTTCATGAATTCTCACCTAATCCTGGGTGCTGATAGCTGCAAACTTCTCCTGAAGCAGGAACTCCAAATAGGTGGTCACATTTCAGGGAAGGGCATATTTTCGAGAGCCGCCTCAGTAGCTGACCATTCCACACCACTCATAGATGTGCTGTTCGGTCACTATATGTTTGAATGCTTCAGTTGCATATACTGTAGGTTTCCCATCAGGAGCTTGGAATAACATCTCCCTTTGCCAGTCGGGCACTACAAGACATGCTATGTGGAAGGCCTGAATCATAGAAAAAGCTTTTGTAGCATGGCCACTGAGGGCAGCCCCATCCCCTCTCCCACAAACACCAAGTAATTTTGCTGTAAGCAGCTTTGCATTTTTAACTGACCCTTGTGCCTGCAGTTCTTTCACTGTGATTAATCAAGCTATGCCCAGGGAGCTTCTGTGATCTAAAGCATCCTTCTTGCAATATATTGAAATTCATTTTGTAAAAGTATTGTTTTATGTCCTTGAAATTCCACGAGGATTTTTTCTGCGTTCCTGCAGAGAACAATTTGAGCCAATAACTCTGTGTCTTGTCCTGTTTCAGGCCCCTTGACCTCTACTGGCTGCAGTGCCTCCACAGCTTACGCACATTGCAGAAGCCTAGCCCAGGGTGCCTTCACAGACCATTCCAAGAGGAAGCGTTTCCATGATGACATCATGGTTGAAGTTCTGGGGAGGACCAACAAGCAGGTCCAGTACCAAAGACAGAGGGACTTGCGATTGGAGGAAAGGCATGTTACAAGGCAAGAGGGAAGGGCTAAAGCTGGCTGCACAGATTGAGGGCAAGGTTTTAGCATGGGAGCAAGTACTTGCTTCGCAGTTCCTGGAACAGGAATGGTGCCTAAGGGAGAAGGAAAAAGGTTAGCAGAAACAGCGGCTGTTTGAGTGGCTCTTATCACTAATGACTACAAGAGTAGTGGTTCCTGCTGCATCAACCACACCACAGCCTGAATCCCCTGCACACTACCCTATGCTGCAGTCAGTCCAGAAGCAGCTTGGGAGACTCCATGGCTTGGTGGCACATGCAGTCAGGCCACATGAGCAGCTAGGCTGGGCCCCATGCAGCCCTCCACGTTACGCCCCCTGCCCCGTGGAGGCCTCCACCTCCCTCCCACAGTGACACATGAATGGCAAACAGGGAAAGAACAGGTGGCCAGGGGACATGTCACAGTAGGGGTTTGTCTTGTACGTGGTTTCACTGTGCACTTATTCATGCACTTTATTTTTATTGCTTTTTTCCCGTAAGGGTCTATTGTTACTGGTGTTTTGATGTGGTAAGGGCAGCTGGCCTGCCTGGCAATGGGTGAATGTTGTACTTTTCTAATACATGGTTATAAATAAAGTTTTCTATTGCCTCTGTCACTGCTTCACATCATACGCTGTGTATCCAAAATAATAAAAGTAAAAACACATGATCAGAGACAATTAGGAATTAGTATGTAAAGACTATCCCTCAGTACAGTTATCTATAGCAATTTATACTTCAATCACTTCCTTACATCAATCCATATTGTGATTAACTCCCCATGCCCTCATTTCATAAGTGGTCATGTCATTCACTGCATGACACTAAAATTCCACACCTGTCCCGAAGTGTGCCATGACTCCTCACAGTGAGCCCGCATACCACCCCCAACACCTCTACAAGCACATTCATAATGGTACTAGTCTCCCACTTCCATTGGGCCATGCAAGTCCGTAAGCATCACTGACTTCTGTTGCCCAAGTGCATCCAGCTCAGCTGTGATAGGTGCACTTTTTGACTGGGTACTGATTCAGCGCCCCCTCGCTGTCATATGTCCATTCAGGGGGAAATGGCTCACCTCTGGTTTCACAAAGACTGTGAAGAGTACAGCAAGCCACAGCAATGCAGACAGCACTGATGACACTGGCGTGCAAATGGGTCTGTAAACGTCTCCAACAGGATTTCAGACTGCCAAAAGCACATTCAATTAACCATTCTGCACATGCTGAGATTGTAATTAAACCATCTTTTGCCAGGGCCTCTGAAATCAGGGTACAATTACATAAGCCAAGACAAAAGCAGGTATGCAGGGACCCCAGAATAACGGTGGGGGCACTAACTCCATTGATGACCATGTCATTTGGGGTGAATAGTGCCTCAGCCTGTCCATTAATATAGACACCTGATTGGTGGCAAACCCTGATTGGTGGCAAAAGTTATGAACTTTTCTAGTGCAACCCAAGTTGATGTTCATAAATTGCCCTCTGTGGTCCATGACGGATGGCATAGCAATGGATTAGTACCCTTTGTAATTTGTGTGCTCCCTGAGGAGGACAGACGAGTCCCTTCAATGTCCTCAGCAGTTTGGAAACCCCATTCTCTCAAAGCCAGCAATTACTTCAGCAATATTGTTTATGCCTGCCACTTTGGGGTAAGTCACATGCCTCAGAAACCTCTGCCACCACTTTGCCCATTGTCGACTTTCCAACACCACACTGATTTGCAACGGATCCATAGCAGTCTGGGGTAGCCAACTTCCAAATGGCTCTAGCAACCTGATTCTGGACTGGCAGGGGTGGCCTTGTGTGTGTTTATGGTGAGGGTTGAGACAAGCTGTTCAAAAGCTCTGGAAATGTAGCTTTATTTATGTGAAAGTTCTGGACCCAGTGCTGGTCAGTCCAGAACTGCATGATGATCCCCCCAGTCTGTGCTCATGGCCCTGCGCCGGAAGCTCCAGTCTACGTGGGGATGTCAGACACTGTACCGAACATACTGAGAAGCATCAGCCAATTTAAGTCTGCCGTGCCTGAGTACTCCTCCTCTTTCTGCTCCATCATAAGCTGTGTCAGGTGCCTTTGATGGGCCAGGGGAAACCACCAAAATGTCCACCAGTATTTTACAGAAGCTCTGCCCATTTCCTGACACAGGAGCAAAAGCACAAGCAAGAGAAGTTCTTCAAAAAGTGCCTCCTTCAAGTTGCTGGCTCTGATAGCTGTGAGCGCACTGATCAAAACAATGGCTTGGCAGGATGTTTTGGCGGCCTGTTCAAATGTCCTGTAATATGCAGGTTGGTCAGTCCAGTTTTCCCACAGTGCACCACAGTCAAAGAGCTAGAGTGGCCACATTTTGGGTGGGGGCAATGGAGTCTTGGATATGTTTGGTTTGACTCAGGTCTGCATGCTGCAGTGTGGATGCCAAAGCCCCAGGTTCAAACCCAGGTTAGAAAATTCTTAACCTAGGAACAACAATCAATGTAGACACTCAAGCCCTGGGTTCTCTAACCCAAGGTCAGTGGACTCAAGTCTCACTAACCCAGGGTTTACATTGCAGTACCGAAGTACCTATGTGGGGAACAAATATTTAATAATGGACTCTTCAGTCTAGCAGAGAAAGATACAAAATGATCTAATGGTTGGAAGTTGAAGCTAGACAAATTCAGACTGGAATTTTTAATGGTGAGTATAATAATGGTTTGACCAAGGGTCGTGGTGGATTCTCCATCACTGACCATTTTTAAATCAAGATGGGATGTTTTTCTAAAAGCTCTGCGCTAGGAATTATTTAGAGAAGTTCTATGGAGGTCAGACTAAAGGATCACAGGGGTCCCTTTTGGCCTTAGGATCTATGCATCTAGGGTTCAGGAAAGGGATGCATTAGTTCAATTGGTGAGGCTTCCTTCAGCAGAACCTCTGGGAGAGACCAGCAAATTTATTCTCTCTGGAAGTAAGTCTTCCTTGGAGAACAGCATCTCTGTACCCCTTTATCAGCAGTCATTTTTCTCCCCTACAAGTTTAAAACTCCTTAGCACAGCAGAGAAGTTTAGAATAGTTTTGTCACTGTGAGTTACCTGTTATCCATGTTGATTTGGTGTGGTTTAGTTTACTTTCTATAGGCATGGGAGAGTGTTCAACACAGTCCAAATCTGCCATCACTTATTCATGTGTGCTCCTATTGAAGTTAACAGAAGTTATTGGGGTTTCTTTCTGGGCAAACTTTGGCCTTACATTTCCATCAATAATTATATTTGCCCATCTTCAGCAGGGCATTATTTGCTGTGGGACAAGGGGAGGGCAGTCCCTTCCAACCTTGGTTTGCCCTTGTCCTCCAGGCTTTTCATAGAGCTGTATGCTCCATTATGTCTTACACTCCCCCCAACATTGCAGGATATAATATAATCATACATAATGTTATTTATGCTGACACAACTTTGCCTCTGCTTCCCCTGCCCCCTAAATTTTTCTGAAATGATGCCCTTGATCTTGAGGATGTTCTATCCTGTGCGTGCATGCATGCGTGCGTCCGTTCTCAGGGGTCTGCAGAGCACAGTGACTTAAATACTTTAGAGGACCTCAGCTGATGTAGATCAGCATAGCTCTATTGAACTCAATGGAGTTAAGTCAATTTATATCAGATGAGGATCCGGTCCACTATGGGGGGAATCTGGTGTGAGATGAAAACGATTAACATGCCATTCACTCCCGTGTCTCAGTTTCCTAAAATTAGTTCATGCTTCATGCGCTGTTTCAGCTGCCATTCCACCTGCTTCTGTAACTGTGTTTCCCTGCTGCCTCTATGCATTGTTTTTGAACAATAAACTATTCTCCTCAACGCGTGGTGGGTTTTTAAAACATTTGTACTTTTAAGATAAGCTGTGTGACATTGACAAAATGGAGGAGGAGCACTGTGACTCCCAGCTCTCATGTTGGGCGCCAAGGCTCACCTTCTTAAATTAATAATCCTTTGTATGGCTGGTCTTTCCTCTTGTTGACAAAATGTTTGTTCCCAGATGGACTATAAAGTGTGTTTAAATTTACATTATCATTACTGCTCATTGTTTTCTTACTGGAGGATTTTGCTTGGGTCTTTCTTTATTATTCTTTTAGTCATGTGAAAATGAACAGGAAGATGGTAATCCTCTACACTGAGATACAGCAGCATGCTTTTTATTTAACAATCACCAAGAACTTTAAAAAACACTAATTAGGCCCTCCTATGAGGCAGATAAATAGTGGTTTGTTCTTGTTATGGATTGGTAAACTGTAACACAGAGAACTTGCCCAGATGTCACGCAGTGAGTTAGTGACAGAAATAGAAACAGAACCCAGCTCGCTAGGTGCCATGTTTTACCCCATCAAAAGTTCTTGCTTTAATGCTGTGGGCTGACCCCATGTTTTCTTCTTTTCTTTGCCAGGTTCCATCACCTACCAACAATACCAAAAAAATTCAGAGACTTGAATGTTCAGGGGCATGCACAAGGGAGGACAAGCAGGGGCACAGGCCCCCTGACCACCAATAATTGGCGGTGGCACAGAACGTGCCCCTACAAAAGCAGTGAAATTTAAATTCCTGCACATGCCCCTGCCATTATACCCCCCAGCAAACTCTCTTCTAGCCCATCTCTGTAAGTGTTATGTTCACAGCACATACAGAGAAGCTAGATGAAAAACATAAACACTGTTGCTGGCAAGTTGCAATGTAAAACTACTTTATTTCTTAGAATTCATAATGATTAAAACACAAGAACCCCAAAACCGAGAAAGAGAAAACAGGTTGTCCCCCTCAGGCTGTATGGCACAACTTGTCTCACCTTGCTTTAAGATGGTTCTTTCCAGACTGACTGCTGCTAGGCCCAGGTTGCATACTTCCCTAACAAGCCCTCTAGCCTGAAGCAGGACCAGGAAACCGTCTCATTCTTAAGGTATGTCTACACTGCACACCACTGGTAGCCGCATGTAGTGTATGTGGGCATATGCCACAGGGAAAAGCAGGCTGTGTCCACACTGCGGTGTGTAGCTATACATGACAGTGTAAGGTTCTGGCAGTGGGGAGGCAGCGGGACAATGCACTTCTAAAAATAGCAGTGTAGACAGGGAAAGCACTGCTTGGGCACATAGTGAGACGTGTAGGGTACATACCCTAAGATTGTGGTGTATCTGCTCTACTTGCTTAAGCATTGCCTCACTTTTTACAGTACTGTTTTTACCCATGCTAGGGTGGCATGTACTCTACTCAGCGCCATAAGGAGTGTGCAGTATAGCTATACCCTTAAAGTGATAGCTTGCAATTGCAACACAGTCCTCAATACACCAGTGAAGAGCAAAATAGTTGTTTGTTTTACAAGTAATATACCTAATTTTGTCATTCTAAAAAAAGTTCTTATGCACTTGGCCTGCTTCTCCTTCCATGAAAGTCAGTTTTGCCACTGACTTCCAAGGGAGCAAGGTCAGTTGCTTAACTATTCTAAGAGATGATGTTTTAACATATTGCTGTCTCTCTTGCTCAGGTTTATGTCTATGATCAGTTGCTGAAAGAGCTGTATACTATGTTCAGCCTCTTTGTTAGATCAGGAGTGACCTTATTTTTATCCTTTAAGCATGAGTAATGAAGGAAGTTGTTAAGTTGACTGATGCCCTGTCACTATTGTCTATTTTCTTTGCAGCCTAGCCCTTCAGTTGGTTTACATTTTATGCCAATGCAAAAATGATTGTTGGGCCACAAGGAGGTAGATTCTTGTAGATGATAAATGTGATTGCTGATGTCAGTTAACTGCTTTGTTAATGCAGAAATTAGAATGTGCTGAAATATTCTTTATGAGGAGGAAGGGGAACGTGCCCTTTGCCAGTTTTGCAAAAGGTAACTGCTCCGGCGCTATTGCAGTGCACATTTCACTGTAATGAAAGCAAAAAGAAAGGAGTGATGTGAATTGAACCCCTCCCTAGAAAACGGGTTGGTAAAAGATTATTTTTAATCACTTGTCTCACCTCCACTCACCCACCTTGCAAACTAAAGTCCTTATCTTGCCTGTACTTTAGAAAAATACACATGTCCTATTAGAACAAAACAAACAGGCAAAACAACCCACATGGTATCAAACCAACCATTCCATCAGTCTTGAGCAGAAAAAAGGGAGACTGCCAGCTCTTGCCATCTTATTCCAAGTCTCATGATATTTGATGTTATTCTCTTAAAGCAACAGACAGCTCCTGCATATATATGATTATTGGAGAATCCCGGGTTTTATTTAAAAAGAACCCAAATATTTCTAGCTCTCATGGTTTCAGAGAAAAACTTGAAAATGTGAACATTAAAGATTCAAAATCCTGAAAACAAATAAACTCCCAAATTTATTATTTTCAAAAATCTCATGATGTTTAAACCAATCTCATAATTTTTGGTGGCCTGGCTCATGACTTTTGATTGCACGAGGCAGGCAATAGTGATGTATGTGTCTACGAAGACTTTCCTGGGCCTTCTCATACTCCTATTGCTTGTGGTGTGGTCTATATCCACTGCTGTGGATCTGCAGCATATATCAAAGGGGTCACATAATTTGCATAGGTTTGGTAATGGAGATTAGCTTCTCTGGGTTTTGTAAAATGGGTTTTGTACTTCTGGCTTGGAAATTCAATAAACACTTGACTCCCATGCTGCTGCATAAGACACGTGTTGGTGGTACAGTTTATACGGAACCCCTTTTCATGCTTTGATTGGCCCCTCCCACCTTGGCCATCATTCCATCCTTTTCTTCCTTTTGCAGGGTGTAGCAATAAGGGTCTTCATAGGACCTGCGCAAGGAGTGAGCAAGCCCTGCACTTCCCAGGATGATTTGTCAGGCAGTTGCTTGCTTACCAGAAGAGGCCTGCTTCTAAGGATATGCAGGGAGTAACTCTGTTTATCCTGGTACGGCTGGGCCCATGAGGAGTTTTAAATCCACCTGCAACTGCATCGCCAGCTAGTCTGTGCTCAAATTCACCCAACTTCGTTATACATATAATGCTGTTTTGTACCAAGCATACGTGAGTTCAGAAGGACCTAGCATTTCTTCCCTGCCAGTTCTTTGGCAAAAACTGTGATTATGAATAATGCAAAGGGATGTCACTGTATATCCAAAAGCAAGAGGGCAATATCTAGCCTCAGTTCTTGCTGGCTTATTACCACCCCAATAGTCTGGATGATGGGTAATAGTTCCACTCACAGTACTTGGTGTTTTCTTCATTGTATTTAGCGTACCTCTATGTCTCCAGGGTATACGCTGTCCACTTTCTGAGACTAGTGCGTGGGGTTTTGTGTGGTTCTGGATCAGATTATTTTAATAATAGAAATAATTTCATTTAAATTATACTGTGTTAAAGAACACGTTGGTGTCAAAGAGCAACAGAAGAGATTTGATTTGATATTAATGGAACTCTTACTAGCTTGACAGCTGACACGTTTGCATGAAGGCTGGATTCTGCTCCTAAAAGAGTTATTTAAAAGGAAAATACGAGATCAACATTGCAGAGTCTCTATTTTAATTCGGACTGAGTGCCTCCTTCTCTTGATTTTTTTCCTCTTGTTAATTATTCATATATGATAATCAGCCACTGCAGTATATACAATGTGAAATTCTCATGTCCCAATATGAATGCTTTATGACTTGATGTTGCATTTTTGGTGTAGGTACTTGGAACTGGAGAGCAGTGGTCATCGAAATGAAATCAGGTTGCATTACCGTTCAGGCAGCCATCGCTCACACACAGAAGTGTTTCCGTATATTTTGGCAGATGATAAGTGGCACAGACTTTCCTTAGCAATCAGTGCTTCACACTTGATTTTACATGTGGACTGCAATAGGTGAGTGAAGAGTGATACTTCATGTTAATAAGTAGCAGTCTGGAGCTTTCCAGCTCAGTAATAAATGAAATGATAATGATTAGATGTTTATTTCTTCTATTGTTTCTTAACAGAATTTATGAAAGGGTGGTGGAAAAGCCCTACCTGGATTTACCTTTGGGTACAGCATTTTGGTTGGGACAGAGGAATAACGCACATGGTTATTTTAAGGTAGGCTTTTCCTGAAAGGAAAAGACTGAACTTAGGTAAAAATGGCAATAAGATTACCTCCTACATTGGAAGCAATGAAAATATTTTAAATACTGTGGACTGTAAAGGCTATATCAAGTGAAGATGCTATTGATTCTAAGCAGAACATACTCATTGGCATAGGGGCATGTAAATTTCATCCTCCGGCACTAGTGTGGGCAGCTGTGTTCCCAAGGGGATTCATCTTCATGGAAAGGAAGAGGGTCCTTGCTTCACCACCTTCCTCCCAGAGATTTGCCTGAGACAAGTAAGGTTTATCTTGTGACCAGGAGTCAATAAGAGGTTCCACAGTGGAGGATGCCTGGGCCATGTGCTGAATCGGCTGGTGATGTTACTCAGCTGACATGAAACTGCAGTGATCAGCAAGGAATTGTCATAAGGTGCAATCTTTATTAAGTGTAGAGTTGAAAACAAGTTACCATAACCATCGTGCATCCTGTCACACACCTCCTCACACCAGAGTGAGATCCAGGGCATGTGCGTCAGGAGCCACAAAACCCAATGAGTCAAGAAATGTACATTTAGTTAGGCAGCAGCCAAATTATGGTGTACAGTGAATAAGTAAGGCTAGAGAGCCAAATACCAGTGTTGGGATTGGTTATCTTTCATGGCCTATAGCCATTTGAAGGGCACAGTAAGTGAAAGGGACTTCTAGGAGAAAACGGAATAGGGATTATATTGCTTGTTGAACAGCTAGATGTGTGTTTTTTGTCAGAGAATATTTTTCACCAGAGGAAGGAGCTATCTACTGAAATACAATACAGGGTCCTCAATGCCATTATCCTTCTATTGTGTTTAGGTTCTTAAACTGCACCTCTTAGCAGGGTCTCTGAGCATCTTCCAGGGTTAGAAATTAACAAGATGACTAACATCAGTAAAAAGAAAGGAGATTCCTCCTCTGGGGGAGAAGTTACAAGTGTTTTATTTTGCATTTTAACCATACAATGACTATATTACATGTTGCTACATGGGAAAGCAAGATTGAAGCAGTAAGTTTTGCATTTGGACTAGACAATGGTAAGATTTATGATCATGCTTCGTTCCTATGCGATGGCTCCTTGGCCACACTCCCTGTGGATGGTTTGACCTCACTCATTTTGGGGGCTGACTTGGCAGAGTCCCCTGCCAAAGAGAAGTTTTAGACACCTTGCAGCACTGCAGCCCTGTCTCCACATGGTTGTTCTGGTACTTGAGACCCTGAAGGGTAGGGTACTTTGGATGCTGGGCCTGGCTGAGTTTGCTCTGCTATTTTTAAAATTTCAGATAAATCACTATGATTCTAATTTTCAATGTGAGTCCTGCCTTTGGTGCTGAAATGGGCACTTAGGTGTGTAAAGGTCCATTTTCCATGGCTAAATGCTGATTTAAATCCCAAATGGATGTAAGGTATGGAATGGATGTCCTGTCAGGCATTCCTGTTTGAAAACTGAACCCTATATCTGCTTTTTAAAACTCAGTACATTTTTCTTTATCTATATAAAAGCCAATCTCTTTGTTAAATGGCTGAGAGCTGACCAAGCCCATACAGGGCAGAATCAGCTGAAAAGTGGCATTCTTGGCTTAAGTAAACAAAATAATTATAAAAAAATCAGAAAATATGAATACATTACTGTGATGGGGCTTAATCCCCATCACCAGCAAGGCTAGTGAAGGGACCCAGTTAGTCATGCTTTTTATCTGGGGATGTGAGTAGCTAGCTGACTCCCAGCCTAAGGGGGTGGAGCTGAGCTGTAATACATAGGTTGAAGGAGCTCAACTGGAGGGAGAGATGGCTGAGAAGACAGGTCTGTCTGGCTGAGAGAAGCCCAGGGTTAAGGTACACAGACAGAGAGAATGGGGACAGCACACTACAGGGGCAGTACAGTACAGGGGCAGTGTAGGCTACTTCAAGGGAAGCCTTGAGACAGGATTTGTAAGTAGAGTAGAAAAGATTACAGTTGCCCAAGCGGGTAGTAGAACTTTTTTCAGTTTTTCTTGGTCTTGTTTGTGATACCCTGGAAGGGGTTTGAATTTAAGTGACTTGGCTGCAGGCTGTGCCAAAAAAGACCTGGGGCTTGAGGCAAATGGCCGACAGTAGGTGCCGGAGCTGAAGATAGTGGCAACATTCTGCACTGATTCAAGGGGCTATGCTGAGGATGAGTGAGCCCTTCCACATATTGGTACCAAAAGTGGGGTTATGGAAACATCTACCCTACGAGGAAGGAGGGAGATACCAACTACCTTAAAGGTGAGGGACCGCTGGACAGACTAAGGCCTTTTTTTCCCCTCTGAGGAACATGAGAGGAGGTTGTCTGCATGCTGGCCTTTGTTGTGTCTATTATAAGGGCAAAAACAACAGCAAGAGGCTCAGGAGGCTCAGCGAGAACATTTCTTGCAGTGCTGGAGAAGTGGATCCCAGGGCCTGGATAGTTTCAGGAGAAGAAAGTTCTACTTGACCAGTTCCCGGCTGGCAAAACTGGGCCAAGGTAACAACCCAGAGACCTTCTTGAGCACTTTTGAGAGGGTGGCAACTGCAGCAGGGTGGGCCAAATCATCTTGGGCAACTTGATTGGCCCCATTTGTTTCGAGAGAAGGTCAAGCAATCCATCGAGCTTTCCCCGATGAGCAGGCATGGTCCTACAGAATTGTGAAAGAAGCCATTCTGGATAGGCTGGGACTGATCCTGGAAGCATACTGACACTGGTTTAGGATGGTGCCTTTTCCCAGGAGGGTACGCCCTTGAGTGGCAGCACAGTGTTTTCGGGACTTGGCCACACTTATACTCTGACATGCTCTCTTTAGACAAGACGGTGGACCGTATAATATTAGAACAATTCCTAGGGGTTTTGTCTGCTACAACCCAAAGTTGGTCTGGAGATTTTGACAAACAGCATGGAGAGACATGAGTCTACCCAAATGCAGATGTTAGAGATAGAAATGCAAGGTCAGAGGTACAAGCTGAGGGTTGGTATATTAAGAAATCTCTCCTTGCCCATAACTAGGCAGACACTGGCCTAATTTCTCAGCCCTATTACGAGAAAGGGTGTCAGATGAACAAGTTAACCTTAAAGAGACTCTCACTTGGACACAGGCTGTTGGGCCAGGTGGCCTAGAGACAGGGCCGAAGTGTGGATACTCAGTGGACTGGGGAAATTTAGTTGAGAGAGTCAAACAAAAGACACCAAGCCAGCTACAGTCCTAGAAACACAATTGCACAAGGCAAATCAAGAGCCGGAAGAGGTGAAATCCTCTTGAGTCTCCAGGAATTAAAGATTAATCTTGAATAAAAGATTATGTCATGTGATGAAATCTCCAGGAATACATCCAACCAAAATTGGCAACCCTAATGACAGAAAATAAGAGAGGAAGCTACATAACAAGAGCAAGAATTGATTTGGACAAGACTAGAGCTGGCATATGAAAAGAATTGTTGGCAGCAACTCAAGTGGGAGCTTGCTGCACTGTGAATCATGTAAACCTGTGGCAAGGGTGCTCCAACCTCTAGAACTGTGGTCCCCAAACTTTCGGGGTCCCTGCCTCCCTCCCCGCCACGAGGTCTGTGATCCAAACCAGCAGCGGGGCCACAGCCAAGAGTGCAGCAGGGGTTGCAACTGGGAGCAGGACTGGGGCTGGGAGCAGGATCCAGGGCCAGCAGTGTGGCCAGGGTTGGGACCGGGAGCAGGACTGGGGCCCGAGGCCAACAGAATGACTGTGGCCAGTGCCCGGGGCCAGTAGCATGGCTGGGGCTGTGGCCGGAAGTGGGAGTGGGGCAAGGAGTTGGGGGCCAAGGCTGGAGCCTAGCTGGGGGCAGAGTGGGGCTAGGTTGTGCTCCCTCCCTGCCCCATGTGGGGGCTGGCCTGGGCTCTGCCGCACCCTCCAAGCATTCTTCTGCCCCTCCTCCCTTCCCTCCCCGGGAAGCACGCCACACAGTTTGGGGACCACTTCTCTAGTAGCCAAGAACAAGCCCATGCAGAAAAGGAAATGGATTGGGTAAGTTCTTGGGGAATGGATGGCCTGAATGAGGAGACAGGAGAAGCTGCCTCGATTGTGGACCTGACCCAGCACCCAACGGGCAACTGCAGGAGGGAGTACTCCATGGGGAGTACACAGAACTGGGAACTTCAAGAAAGATTAACTGCTGCAGAAGAGGCCCTGCTGATTCACATCCAATACAGGACATTATGAAGATAGGTTAGATTATACAAATGGTTTGTTTATCCGAGTATGACTTAGAGGAAGCAACTGTAGGCTCCATACAGTGAAGGGGAGAGAGTATCCTGATGGGCAGTACGTTGATGGAGGTGTGTGATGGGGCTTACCTCACATCACCTGCAAGCTTAGCAAAGGCACCCAATTAGTCATTCTTTGCAGCTGGAGAAGTGAGTAGCTAAATGGCTCCCGACCAGAGAAGGATGGAGCTAAGCCATAACAAGTAGAGTAAAGGAGCTACTTCGGGAAGAGGTGGCAAAGGAGATAGGTCTCTCCTGCTGAGAGAAGCTCAGGGTTATGTTACACAGCAGAGAGAATGGAGACAGCACATGACGGGCAGTGTAGGCTTCTGCGAGGGAAGCCTTGAGATAGGATTTGTAAGTAGAAAAGAAAAGACTGCAATAGCCCAGGAGAGTAGGAAAACTATTCAGTTTTGATTGGACTTTTGTTTGGACTTGTTTATGATACCCCAGAAGGGGTCTGAATGTAGGTGACTTGGCCGAAGGGCTGAGCCACAGAATACTTGGGGCCAGAGGCAGGTGGCCAACAGGAGGTGTTGGAGCCAAAGACAGTGGCAACAGCCCGCACCGACTCAAAGGGTCGCTCCAAGGGAAAGTTAGTCCTGCCACCATTACTTATACTTCTCCTAAACACACTTAATGTGCTGTATGTTTTAGCTTATCATGTATTTGTTTCCTTTCCAGCCTTTACATGATACTCATCCTTTTTCTGAAATGCCTTGGACTATCACAGAACATGTGTGCCCAGAGCAAGGTGTTCAGTGAAAGACTCCATTTGTAGATTGCTTTTTGGTTTATTTCTTTCTTTATTTTTTGAGAATGTCAAGATGAGTCAAAATACCATGAAAATTTTTCCTTACTGAGAAAAGCCAAATTAAATGAAATGCAGCAAGAAATAATAGAACCCAGTCCATCCAAAATACACTGATCTCTTTGATTGTTCAACACATGATATTACAAATGATTAAATTGAAACAAAAAATATGTAATATAGTGTTGTGGTCTGTAAATCTCTTCAGTCTTTTAGCCCAAGATTTTCAAAAGTGACTAGTATTTTTGGGTATCTAGGAGCTTGATTTTCCGTGTGTGCGTGCCCAGCACTTTCTGAAAATCAGGCCCTTTTAAGGTGTCTCATATTGGATAATCAAAAATTGAGGCACCCAAAATTGCTGATCACTTTTAAAAATCCTGGTCTAGGGTTTTATTTGGTTTTGAACCTAAACTTGCTCCATCTGAACCAGTATGGGATTTGGCCTTTAATTAGGATTGGATCCACAGTGTTTTGATACCTTTTCTTTATAGTGCTATAAATCCTGTTATGATTCACTGCCAGTTCATTGCATTTCTTTTAAGAATGAATTTTGAAGAGCCATGTAAAGCAGGAAGGAAGGGTGGATGAAAGGGACATCTGCACTGTGTGTGATAGGATGGTTCATTTCTAAATTGCCGTTTGGACTTTGCTTTGAGAGCTGCAAAGTGGCTGCTAATTATATTTTAATGACCAAAGATGCATGTAAATTCTGCCTGTAAACATGAGATCTGTCCTTCTGGGTGAAACAGGTCGTTTCTAGCTGGCATATTTGAATTTCATGCTAAACTTCCTGTTACCCTAAATTGTCAACATGCTGCTCTGTAATAGATATGTTGCTTCTCTGAATTCAGTACACTATATGAAAAGATCCATATCAAAATCATGAAATGCTTGTCTGCATCTGTTTTTCATGACTCAAGTTTCTTTAATCTTCACTTCTGTTTGACAATAGTAGTTCAGTGAAAATTTGCATTTTATTTAAAACAGTGTTTCAAAGTCCCTGAAACTGGAAATGATTGTTGAAGTTGCTTTAAAGGTCATTTTCAAGCTTTTCTTCAGTGGGTAACTAAAAATAACAGTGAATTCAAAACCACCAGATTTTTGTTCTCTAATTACATCTTGACATTTAATCGTATGCTTTAAAAATGGTTCAGTATGTGTGTACATGTACAGCTATCTATTTTAGTTACTCTTTACTCTCCCAGTAAAGATGGATGCAAATACGAAGTAGTATATTCATAAATAGTGATTTTTTTTCCATGCAATTTTACTGTATGAACTATTATGTGGTGAACATCGCTGTGAAATATTATTTTGACAGGTAAAAATAATGCACCTTCTTCTTTCTTTTCTATCCCCACTTACACACAGGGCATAATGCAAGATGTGCAACTACTTATCATGCCTCAAGGATTTATTTCTCAGTGCCCAGATCTTAATCGCAGTAAGTCTGTTAGTTCTTATACCATAGAATGAAAAGTGTGCTTCTTGCTTAATTTTTGTCCCGCAAGCTCTCTTAAAACCTTGAGCTACAATATATTGGTTGTCAGCTGTGGCTGGTATAGATTAAACCTATTGTACATACAATTTGACAAATGTAACAAATGTAGTGTTTGTAATTCCAGCGTGCCCAACTTGTAATGACTTCCATGGACTTGTACAGAAAATTATGGAGCTGCAGGACATTTTAGCCAAAACATCAGCTAAGGTAACAATTATTCAGAGACACATAGTGTGGCGCATAGGGAATTTTCAGGCTTCCTTTCAGGTCTTCCTCAAAAAATACAGATGTTCAGTTTGGAAGGCTTTCATATATTTCCATGTTTTCATGGAATTGTACATTTTAATAATGGAATCAAAATTCCTGGACAAGGGTTTATAAATATTCAAGCTGTGTCTGTCAGACTAAGGATTCCATAACACTGAAATGAAACAGGTCACCATATTTACAGTGCTTGTTGCAGCAGGATTTATTGGTTTAAGACTATTCTAAATCTGAGCTGTTCAAAGAATAGACCAAAAATATGCAGGTACTGGGGCTGAGGACTCTCAAGAGTATCTACATCTATTATCTGATGATCATATAAAAAACATACACAACCACCAATGGGCATACATCAGCCTAAACCATTATTTAATAAAGGTCAGTGCTTTAAATGTCTGTAGGAGTGCTACTGGCACACTGGTTTGATACTAAGTTCTGTAATGTGTGGTAAAGTTAGGCCAGATGGCTACAAAAGGGTATGACTATTTGTGAGCTGGGAAGTGGTCCCTAGACTGCTAAAGGCCCTTTCCCCTGCAGGCAGAGGTGAGGTTACTGCAGGTCATTTTGGGACACTTGGACCCAATTAAGGGCTATGCCAGGCCTACTTAACCCTGCCTCCCATAGAGGGAGGGGGGGAACAAAGGAGAAGGAAGCTGCCAGAAGGTTTGTGGTGGCTGGAGGAGAGACTCCCCCAGACTAGGAGACAATGCTTCTCTGCAGCCAGAGAAGGAAAAACCCTGGCCCCTGCCTGTGGGAAAGACTGGTGTGTGTCCGATCCTCCAGGGCTTTACCACCGTCTCTACAGCCCTAAAAAGGAGCCACAGAAAGGTACCTCCCTCGGCCCTAGGTTATATACACGGATTGGGACTATCCGCCCCTTCCCTGTGGGGTTGAGGGACACTCCACAGGCCTGAAATAAGGCCGCACCAAACGCTCTGCGGGGGAGGGGACAAAAGACTTGTCCAGGTTGGGGCAGTGTTACCTAAGGCCCCATTGCCAAAGGAGATTGTTGCCAATAGGCGAGACCAAGGGGGGTTGCTGTACCACAAATGTTACATGGCAATGGTTTTCAATATAGCACAAATTACAGAAACATCCTGGTTCAAGTAGAG
This sequence comes from Emydura macquarii macquarii, assembly GCF_026122565.2. NCBI lineage: Eukaryota > Metazoa > Chordata > Testudines > Chelidae > Emydura > Emydura macquarii. The sequence goes on from NW_027132773.1 coordinate 11,052,062, forward strand.
AAAAAAGTATTATACATGTAAAATGTGAGCTTTACTTGCAGTTAACTAGAACTCTTGCCTCCCCATCTCTCAAGTTGTGTGTTATGTACGTGACTTGATAATTACCTGCAGAAAGTTTGGGTATTGCAAAATTGGTGCCTCACACAGTGTAAAGATAAGCCAGTGGCCAAATCCTTCTTGCCCTACTCATACCAGTAATCTCATGATGTCATTGGGACTGTTTGTGAGAGTAAGGTAAGCAGCAGCATGTCTCAGCTTCCAATTTTTCTGTTCTAAATGGCTGAACATTTAGTCATTTAATATTTCACCATAACCACTTAATCATAATCTGACTGCATTTTCACACATGTATATTTTTACTCTGCAGTCCTAAATGGTAGAGGGCAGTTAGATTTTTGTTTAGTTATAAGGAAGCTATTTACCAATGTAGTAACTCCTCTTTGTGAAACATGTATACAGCTGTCCCGAGCAGAGCAGAGGATGACTAAGTTGGATCAGTGCTATTGTGAAAGGACCTGCACCATGAAAAGCACCACTTACAGAGAATTTGAATCCTGGACAGATGGCTGTAAGAACTGCACTTGCATGGTATGGCTACAATTTCAGCAAAGACTCAGGGACTCTGATGTCTTCTCTGTCTACAGTTTTAATGAGACAATATTATAATGAAACTTTCATAGTTTCTTCAAGGCAGTAACAATCAAGTGCTGGCAAACTTGTTGTTCTAAAGAACCACGTAGTGTATTTAAAATGTTAATATACTTTTTCAGCAGGACCAGCGTACATAGTTCTGCCCCATTTTTCTGCATGCATAGGAGGATGATAGGTAAAGTAAGAACTATACTGGAGGCGGTATACTTATCCATCATGTTTTTCCCATGCACTGTATTACAGACAGTTTCTCTGGATAATTAATTCCCTAGTTATTTTATATACTATAAATACAGCTTTGTTCTTAGCAGATGATTTAATGGATCCCTTGTGCCCTGATTCCATTAAGTCTTCTTTGGTTACATCTAGATCAACATGTAATAAAATGTAAAATGTCAGTGCTGTATGCATGTCCTATTATACCACAAATAGTAAAGTGTTTGTTTTAAGGTGGCTGGAAGACCCCCTCAGGTACCAAAATTCTAGAATTAATTGCATGTATCTTTGCAAGTACCAAATTATAATGTCTTGGTTAATGCACATCCATTTTAAAGTTCTCATTAAATGCCCGATCCAAAGCCCATTAGAAATCAGTGGAAGACTCCCACTGACTCCAGTCCACTTTGGATTAGGCCCCAAAGCCCTAGATGAATGTGCTGCAGTCTTTAATACCTTGAACAGTTTTTCTTAAGCTTATTTTTTGTTTCACAAATTTCTGGGGAAAAAATTACCAGTTCAATTTTTAACTGTTTGTTTTTAACTAAAAGTTGTAGGTAGAAGGAACTACTAGTAATTAGCTAAGCTGATATAGTCAGATAAAATGCTCGTGATTGAGAGATAAAGTGTTAAATACATGGTATGTTTTTGTCTCAGATTTTTTATACAGCTATGATATTATCTTTTCAAAAAATAAATGCAGTCTTTCATGTGAAAACAGTAAGGCAGAGTATTGTTCTATGAGACTTCTATACTTCACACTAATTTACCAATTTGCACTTAATTGGCAGAATGTCTATGCTCCAAATGATTTTTTAAAAACTTTCTATTTACCAAGCAAAACTATGTTCACCTTAATGAGCGCATCGTACACATATAAAAATCCTATTTGTGGTAATAATTTTTAAAAGATTAGGGTTGTATCTTTATAATAATAATAAAGAGAAACGTAAATATGACATTTTGGTATTGCTGAGGAGTTTCTTCACATTTAAGAAATAGCTTGTAAATTCATATATTTCACAAAAACTTTATTTTGTGTTAAAACACCTTTTATTCTTCCCAGAATGGCACTGTACAATGTGAAGCATTGATTTGCCCATTTTCTGATTGCCTGCTGAATTCTGCTCCTGCATATGTGGATGGCAAGTGCTGTAAACAATGCCAACGTAAGTTTTAATGTGTGGTGCTTTTTTCGGTCAAATAATATATTTTTAAATCTGAAAGGAGGATTAACTTTTCAAGAGATGTCACCAATAGAGCTGGTTGTAAAGTTTTTTTTTTGTGAAAAATTTCAACTTTTGTGAGAAGACAGCAAATTTTTTAGCAACTGAATTTTTTTCAGTTTTCAGCCAAATAATTTTGGTTTTGGGGGTTTAAGTTTTCTGGTGAAAAAACAAAAAATTTAAAAAGAAGCAGACATTTTCTGTGAAAGGTTCCAATTAATCAAAAACCTAATTTTCCATTAAAAAATTGACAAAAATTGTTTCACCAACCCTATTCAGCACTATCCCCATCTTTGAATGCAATCTTACTTGATTGGTTGGCTGGCTGGACATGCAAATACATAAAGTCCATAGAGTTTAAGGCCAGAAGAGATCACTAGTTTATCTAGTCTGACCTGTATATCACAGGCCACCAAGATCACCCAGCATCTGCACACTAAATCCAACAATGGAAACGAGACAAAAATAAATGAGGCCCACAGGAAACTAGTTTACTGTTTGCCACAGGCAGAGAATAAGAAGGAATGAGGTGCCCCAGTGCACGAGGCCTCCACAATGGCAGGGAAATGATTAAATGAGACATGTCCAGATAGTCCTGGCAAGTGACCTGCATCCACATGCTGCCGCGGAAGGTGAACCTCCCCCTCACTGCCAATCTGACCTGGGGGAAAATTCCTTACTGACCCCCTAAAGGATGGATCAGTTAGACACTGATCATGTGAGCAAGAACGAGCCAACCAAGCACTTGAGAGAGAGAATGCTCAGAATACTTGTGTCTTGAGCTCATTTTTCAATACTATTCCAGTCTAGAAGAATATATTTTCAAAATAATGTTACAAGCACTAGAAATAGTGATCTGCTTTATGGATCTTGTTCTGCAATTAAGGAAACAGTAAGCCTTGTCTTAAATGACCACCCAAGAGACTAAAATAAATCAGTCAACTAGAGGTGTTCTTTCTTTCACAAAAGATCATACAAAATTCTACTGCACGGGGACAATTTAAAGTGATCACCTAGGATAGGGGTTTGCCTGTGGTTTCACAGTATTTTGGGGCTGATTGCAGACAGGATCATGGAGGGGAATTTTTAGGTTAATCAAATCCATGGCAGGGCTTGTATAATACTTCAGTATGATTATGTTCGTTCCATGGTTGACAAACACCTATAGTATTTGGTTATTCTAAGCAATGGCTTCTGTACTTTAAACTGTGCATGTATTTCTTTGTTTTAGAATTTTTGAGACTGTCCTATATGTTGCAGTGGTACCCTACTGTTGTGTCTAATTTTTTCTTACCCAGTATGCAAAAATGTACAGCTGATTAGAATGATGTGTTGTAAGGCAAAATTAAAGAAGACATTTTGTACTCCATTGATCTTACTCCCACAGGAGTTCATTTATATTTAATTTTGTTAGATGTTACATAAAGACCATCCCAATTTATGAAGCCTTATTAACTTTTTCAAGTAAATTAAATCTAATTGAGAGGAAATTGGAATTCAGATATACTTTTTACCAGTAATGTAGAATTTCTGTGAGGATTAGATGGCACATGGAATTGGTAATGGATATGAGTCTTGTCAACTCTAGATCAGTATTTCAAATTTTGCCCATGTTGATAGAAACCTAGGGCTTGTCTACATTGCCTCCGGTGGACGTACTTATTTGATATACCATGGTGTCTCCATGGTGCCACGTTGATGGGAGACGCCCTCCCATCAATGCAGCCTCACTCCTTTTGAGGAGGTGGACTAATGGTGTCAATCAGAGAGCCCATCTCCCATCAATTGAGCGGGTCTACACGACCCTGCTGTGCAGACAAGCCCTGAAAGACATTTGAAATCCATTCGGTAATCTACAATATGTGAAAAGAGTTGTTGATCTCCTGTGGACAAATGTCCACATCACAAAAATCTCCATCCTAGTTGGTATTTTTGTTGGCAGTCTCAGCAGAGAGGGCAAGAACTGAATGGGCATGATGAATACTGTGCCTATCTTACAGAAAGTGGGCCCTTTTGGTGATAGTTGAGACACATTGGTACCACAATATGATGAAGCTTGCACTGTCATTACCTTTATTTTGTATATTAATATAATAGATTACTTCAGTTTCCAGTGCTGTTAATCCAGCACCTCTTGTGCCATTAATTCAGTTATTCAGTCAGCGTGCCATCCAAATATACACTCACATGCAATTTCTAATAAAGTAGCGGGAATAAATGATCAGAGCATAACATTATTCCTTATTTCATCTTGGTTTTTAAAGTAATAATTCATTTTTCAATTTATTTCATGAAGGGCAGAAATGTAGACTCTGGGGATATGAACACGTAGCTATAGGTTCCATTTTCTTTCCTGAATTCTCATTTTCATTTTTTTAAAATTCCTTTTTATTAATTAACTGTTGTTTATTATTAAGTTGATAATCTTCATCAAGAGAAAATTTCACACCAACAGTGAAAAGTAAAGTACCATTAACACATACATTGCTTTATGAAAAGGTACAAGAAAAAAGATATCATGGTACTTATTGTATATTGAAGTTGGACCAAATTCTAGGCTTAGTTTGTGACCCTGGTCATCATTAGACCGAACAAGCCAGAGTGCCTCTGGTCAGACAGTTCCTGGTGATGGTAAATGTCAATGAATGGGTATGGGGAGGGAGGGTAAAGGACACGTACAGAATATGTATTTGCTTCATAGATATATGTTCCATGGAGTTGCTTGTGGTGTTGGCAGACTCATGCAAATGCTAAGTAGACTGTGCCCCTGTTTCTTTCCTGCACCTACACTGGGTATCTGGAGGTTACTGCAGCGCTAGTGCCCTGTAGTCACTGTGCTTGGTCATGTGGTGGGTGGAACAGGCAGGAGTGGAGTGCCTTTGTTTTGTTTTGATGGTGGGTGGGTATGAAGCAGGGCATATATGGCAGCCTTGCCTCTCCTTTCTGTCACACACCAGGCAGGGTTCTTCCCCCTCCCCCACTACTTCATTAGCATAGCTTTCCATCCCCTTTTGACCTACTGGAATTGTACAAAGGGGTATAAACTGGGGCAAGGATCTAGTTTAATACTGTCTGTCTTATGTGAAATCTGGAGGTGGACAGGATTTAAGGTGGCAGGCGGGTAAGTATTTTACAGATTTGTGAACTAATTCAGTGACTCTAATGGGGAATCTGATCGATTAGGCGTAGGACTGCGAGTTTTTTAATCCTGGTTCTGATACTAAATTGCTGTGTAATCTTGGGTATGTCTCTGAGACTCAATTTCCTCATCTGTCAAATAACGATAAGAAATGTACCTATCTCACGATAAATGTTTCTAAAGTGCTATTTGTGTGCAAACATATTGCTAAGATTTGTTGGTGGGAGAGATGGGAATTTAGGACCAGCCCTATACTTAACCCATTAGGCCATACATAGCTTTGTAGGAAGGGGGCAGCGGAGGCTTCTCCTTTGGCAGCATTTTTAAAATATACAAGTTTGGATTTTCCAGTAAAAGCAGCTTTTCAGTTTTTCTTAAACTTCCAATTAGTGAAGAATTAAATGCATGAAATCTTGTTGAAAATTTTCATTCATTAAATTGCTTCCATTTGGTGGGCACTTTATGAACTCTAAAACAGTTCTAGTTCTGATGGAGTAGCATCAGAGATAAATGTGGTCCATTGTGTTTGTTGTGTGAATGTAGGTGCTGCTAACAGTAAGAACAACAGCATATGCAAACTAGCGTTCTATTTTCTATTAGTCTTAATGAGCTGAAAGGATCTGCAGTCTTTTGAGGCACATACATTGGAAAATGTGGATCTGTTTCAGCCACAGGCAAACTATTCAGCACAAAGCCCAGTCAGGCTACTGAAGCATATTTCGTTAGATCAATCGGTGCCTCCCAGGGAGAGCTGCACGGTGTTGGAGAGCAAAGGCAACTTTCCTTCCTCTTTCCCAATGCAATTTTAATCCTGATTCAGAAGGTGTTATGTAAGAGATGTTCATATTATTAACTCCCTACCTCTAAGAGAAGGCACTCACGTATTATGGTGATAGGTGTTGATACAAAACTCAAAAGTAGATACAGAGGAAGAGATTAAACTCCTCTCCTGAATCTATAAAACAACACTTGGGTTCATGGGCCTGACTGAGAAAGTACAAGAAATTTGTTTCTGTTTATTTTAAATAAATCCCACGAGGCCTGCCAGTGCCCTTCTCTATTTAGCTGAAGCAGTAGGTCCCTTTATTACTGTCCTATTTGTCAGAGTATTAACACTCTACCGTGTCACTTACAGTGTGATATTTTCATGGAGCAAGTATGTTTTTAACATAGCTGATTTTTCTTAGATTTTAAAGCTAAAATAGACCATGCCAAACCAACCTGTATCTTGATTCTAGTAAGGCATTTGACACCATTCCATATGACATTCTTATCAGAAAATGTGGGTAATGTGGTCTAGATGAAATTACTATAAGGTGAGTGCACAACTGGTTGAAAGATTGTACTTAAAGACTAGTTATCAATGGTTCACTATCAAAGTGGGAAAGACATGGACAAATTGGAGAGAGTCCAGAGCAACAAAAACAATAAAAGGTTTAGAAAACCTGACCAGTCAGGAAAGGTTAAAAAAAGCAGGCATGTTTAGTCTTGAGAAAAGAAGACTGAGTGGGCACCTGATAAGTCTACAAATATGTTAAGGGCTGTTATAAAGAGGATGGTGATAGATTGTTTTCCATGTCTGCTGAAGGTAGGACATGAAGTAATGCGCTTAATCTGCAGCAAGGGAGATTTAGGTTAGATATTAGGAAAAACTTTCTAAGTATAAGGATAGTTAAGCTCTGGAATAAGCTTCCAAGGGATGTTGTGGAATCTCCATCATTGGTGGTTTTTAAGAATAGGTTTACTTGGTCCTACCTTAGTGCGAGGGGCTGATCTTGATGCTTCTGGGGATCCCTTCTAGCCGTATGTTTCTATGCTTCTGTTTTTCTAAGATTATAGAAGAGTTTGACACAGAAGTAATTTTCATTACTGAGTATTTTTTCCAAGAAGATGATACTGCCATTCCCATTATCCTTTTATTTGAATGACTACTTTCCTTACAGAAGGACTGTTGTAGGAGTTTATAGATTTATCTGTGATCCAAAGTCTATTTAAATGAATGGAAAGACTCCAACAGACTTAATGAACTTTCTAGTCTTGAAGCTCACACTATGGTTCTCCATATATTTGTTTCTTCTAATACAAACTAAGATATTGTTAATTATTGTTTTCTGGTTCAATGTAGTGAATTCTACATTGAACTAGTATTGTTGATAACTGTAAGCCACATAGTATTGTTTCTTCTCTTCACACTTGCACTGCTAATCAAGACAAGAGGAATACATAAAGGGGAAATGATTAAAAAGAGAAATAGGGAAGTGATAGTTATAATAAAATGGATGGATTTTGTTTTGGAAACCTGGCTTGTTAATTTTAATCATAATGTCCAAGAATGTTAAACATTTCCATGAGTGTAAATTATTAAAAGATGTTTCTTTGCTTTGTCTTTGACACAACCATTCTTTTCTCAAACTGCTTTATACTGACTTATGGGAGAGGGGTTGCCAAGACCTGGTGGCTTTTATTTGAACAATAGACAACCATTAGGGCTAAAACCCTAAGCCCACGGCAATGAAGTGTAAAACCAGGTTCGTCTTCAAGTGCTTGCTCATGTCTATTCCATGTCAGGTGTGTGTGCGCACCACATGCACCGATGCCAGAGATTTTTCCCTCAGGGGCATCCGTAGGGCCTGCTCTAGTGCCCTCTGCAGCGGCACATGTATGTGCCGGTATAAGGAATGCTGCTCCCCCCTCACCCCCCAACCTCTCAGCTCCAGTGACAGTGCTGGAACGTCCTTGCCTCGCGATTCCCAGAGCCTCGATGCAGATTTCTAGGGTCCCGGCACCGGTCCCTGGAGCCACAGAGTGCCGGTACCAGTCGCCGGAGTACCATCGTCAATCCCCAGATGCTCGGCACTGCTCCCTAGTACTGGGACACCGCATCTACTGGTGCACTAAAGAAGTGGAGATGGTTGACAGGACCCATAGGATTCAGAGGGGAAGGAGATTACTCAGCCATGGCTGCAGGTTCCCCTTCGGGCTTACCACCGTGCTCGTGGCCACCGACACAATGGCCCAGACCACGGCAGAACCCGTGGAGATTCCCTCCTGCCCCAGGATCACAGGTGCATCAGTTGGTCTTTGGAACATCTGATTGATGCTTGGCAACAGTGTCCACCCATCCCCAGACTTGGATGAGGAACCAGACCAAGCTGCGGGGGCTTCAGCGGTACCCCTGGAAGAGGCTACCCTGGTTGCTGAGGAACAATCACCCACTCCATCCTTACCTGCCTCATCATCATCATCACCTGATGAGGCAGTAGCAGGTCCTTCTGCCATGGTCCCGCAGGATGACTTTAGAGCGCATTAGGAGCTACTCCAGGGGGTAGCCACGAATCTGGATTTGGAGGTGGAGGAGCTGAAGGAGCCCGCTCATGCGCTCCTTGATATTTTGGCAGCAGTGGCCCTTTCCAGAGTGGCCCTTTCCATCCACAAGGGAGTTGTCAAACTTGTCAAGGCCTAATGGCAAACCCCCTCCTCTCTGCCCCCTACATCTAAAAGAGCTGAGAAAAAATATTGTATCTGCCAGGGGGTTTGACTATCTGTACTGTCACCCATCCCTGGGGTTGGTGGTGGTGTCAGCTGCCAACGAAAAAGACAGGCGAGGCAGGGCCAGTCAAGCTCAATCCCCAAGAATAAAGACATGGAAGAGCTTGATCCCTTTGGCAGAAAGGTTTATTTGATGGCTAGCCTCCAGCTCTGCGTATCGAACCAGCAGGCCCTGCTGGGGAGACTATAATATATGGCATTCCATGGTCAGATTTGCCGACTCCTTGCCCCAGGAGTTTGTGGGGGGCAAATCAGTGGCCCGAGCTTCCCTCTGGGCAGCCTCTGATGCAGCCGATTCAGTGGCCAGAACAATGGCCTCAGCTGTCTCTGGGCGGAGGGCCTCATGGTTAGTCATCTGGCCTATATGAGGAGCTCCAAGAGTGTGTCCAGAATCTCCCCTTCAATGGTGCGGTGCTTTTCTTTGACCAAATGGACACCAGGCTGCACGGCCTAAAGGATTCCAGGGCCACACTCTGCTCGTTAGGCCTGTACACTCCATTTGTTTTGGAACTTGAGCTAAGATAGTCTATTAAAATCAATGGAAAGATTCCACTTGATTTCAGTGGGCATTGGATCAAGTCCTGGGTGCTTAGCCTGGCATGGAGAATAAAGTTATAAAGAAGCATATGGGCCCAACCCCTCTATTCTTGCTTTGTTTTGTTTGTCATGAGATCCTGGCATGGTCTGTTAATCTAGGGCAGTAGCGACTTCCGTATTCTGCATCAATCATGTTTTATTACCATTACCAAACTCAGTAGGAGACCACTTGGGGCTTGGCTTATGCCTTCAATGAGCACTACTTTTTGAATTTGTAAAGTAGATGAGTTGCTTGCCTCAGGAAAGCAATGCTACAGTCTCTCATCCACTCGCTACTCAACAGTTCCCTCCTGAGATGGAAACCCATTGCTAGTTAGTCTCCTGCACTGTGGAGACAACTTTCCAGAAACTGAAACATAGTTTACTTATGGTTACTGGAATTCTCAGAATATATTGCTTCCACACAGTCCAACTCTCCCTTCCTCCTCCATCCCCTTTTATGCGGAGTCTGTGTCTTGAACAAGCATGAACTGTCGGAGTCAATGTATCATGCCTATCAAAGCTTTCATGCGTCAGAGTTCATGGCTCCCTCCTAGGCTAATTGTTTTTTAATGTCTCTGGGGGATCTGCACAGAATGGCACTCCTCTGGAAGACTGTAGGATCTGGGGGCATTGTATCAATGTATTAGGAGAAATCCAGTTAATGATAAGTAACCTAATTTTAGTCTCTTTGTTTGCCTAAGGAATGAGTTATAAAATAAAGTAAATTTAAGACTATTATTATTCATTAAAATGTCTTAGAATTCATGTACAGCAATCCTACGTATTAAGAAAAAACTGAAATAAAATATTGGTAATTTTACCATTAGAGAATAAAAAGTTGCTGTAGGCATTTTTTTCCCTTATAACCTATTCTTGTTTAGAACTTTAGCTCTTTTCTGTTCCTTTTCATTACATTCTCACGAGGGAGTTCACAAAATATAAAATCTCTGCAGCAAATTTTTATTTTTATTTCCAGTGCAAATAAAACTTAACATCTGTTAGAGACGAATATTTTGGCACTCATACTACTGGGAGTAGCATCTTGACAGTGTTCCAATCTTTCCAGTATGTCACTACTTCTACTTCAATAGTTCTCATTTCATCAGAGCTAGTTCAGGTTTTTTATGTAAGGGGTAAAAATATCTGTTTCACTTTATAGGTAGGAAAATCACATTTTGTGTGTGTGTTGATTTCAAGATGCTCGTTCTTGCTGATAATAAGCGAATGGCACTGTGCACCTGTTCTATTTGATTTTTTATTTTTTAAAGACCTATTTCAGGGAGTGCACTGCCAGTTCAACAACCTGTACTAGATATTCTAGCACATGCTTGGAAGCTCATATTTTGGAATATAGTACCTGTAATACCAGTTACAGTGTTCTGTAGAGGACTGTGTGCTCTTAAAAGTATGAGTCTGGTTGTACCTGAAAACCCAAGAGCTGAAAGACTTGAAAAGATCCATTAAGGTCACAGCAGAATAACGAAGTGCAGCATGAGAGCACATCACAGTATCTGATGGACTAGATTGTCAAAACAGATTTAGGACTCAGTGGGAGCTATGTAATTTGTGCAGAAAAAAAAAAAAAGCACAACGGCTCTCTCAGGCCTTGTTGATGACAGAACTACTACACTGGACAGGGCGATCCTGGAGGAAGGGAGAGAAGCATAGAAGGGGAGGTACTGCAAAAAGGCAAGGTGTCAGTGACAAAGGAGTTGTATATACACTGGCCCAACAAAATAGAAGGAATGGAGAGAATAAAACTAAGTTAAAAAAACAAAACACAACAGAGTTTGATCTTACTTACCTGACGTTATAAGAGAAGGTTGAAAGATTAAGTGGGGGGAATGAGAAAAATAGGTTTAAACAAAGAATAATATTAAAAAAAAATTTTTTTTTAAAGATGATATAAACAATACCACTAAGAGCATCTAATGATGCGTTTAGTGAAGAATCCAAAATTTCTTGCTTTGGAATTAGGTGGTGCTTTTTTCACAGGTCAGACATTAATTTGTCATTGCTCACCATTGCTTTGCTCTTCTACATCTCATTAGATAAACAGTTTATAAGGCACCCTGAAATTCTAACTGAGGCAACCTTAGAACTTATGACATACGTGCTTGTAACTACATAAAAACTTAAACGTGTAAAGGGATTAGGACATTTTGTGACAGTCCTTTTGTACATTCCTCAGTTCTATTTGTGTCTGTTCCCTTCAAAATGATCTTTGTCTTCCTACTCCTGTACTTAGAAATTCTCCTGAACTATCTGATATATCCTGCCATCATACTCGCTTTTTTCACTGCAGTTGGGTATAGGGGTGAAGGCTACAATAATTCCCAAATTTCTTCTGTCATCATTATTCTGCACCTCTAGCCATTTAAAAGTCATTTTGACTTCTACTTTTTTCTTGCCTTCTTCTGCATTTGTTTGCATTAAGAAGAAAGTGCTATCCTCTTGTTTAGAAAATTAAGTGACAGCTTAAAGTAGCTGACTAAGAATTTTCTTTTATAAGCTGTTTCTATCAAATTTACTACTTGTTTATCTGAAAAGTGTGTTTGCATAAATTTTGCCTATAAGTTTGAGCTCCCAGTGATAATTTTGGCAGTAACCTTCCATTGCCTCTTCCTGTCTTGGAAAGAGTACCATGTATTGAAACTTTTCATTCTTGGTTTCCCGACTTGCATTTTAGCCAGTTATTTAATTGGTGAAATTTTGTGAAACTCCCTTAAGAAAAAAGGATGACTAACAAACAATTTTAATCAATGAGTAAAATATCAAAATATCATTACCTCATTAAATGATTTTTTGTTTGTGTTTGGTTTACATTATCATCAATCATCATGGCAATGGGGGGATGGAGTGAGAAGAGTTTGTGCTTGGGCTTGTAAATTTTCATAGCTGGCTTGTGGTGATTGCTGTATCCTACTTATCTATCACAGCATTAAAACTGTGCTACAGTGGCATCGTTGCCTAATGTAATAATTGGGGATGAAAAGCTTGGTGACTGTTAGCAGGGGAATGTGTTCTGTTCTGAATGTGAAAATAAGATTTTTTTCCCTAGCTTGTTCTGAAAAAGGAACCCTGTGATGGGGTGTACCTACCCCACACTGGTTCAGGTGGGGTTAATCACACTCAGTGGACCGAGCAGGTCATGGCACCTCATCCCTGCTGGGCATGCTCCAACTGGAAGCAGGATATAAAAGGGGGCAGCACAGTTCAGTTTGGGCTGACCATTGATGGGAGCAGAAGTGCGTTGCAGGCTCCTGCGGAGGGACTGCCGCAGCTCCAGGACTCAGAGGCCAGATGGGCTGTGGTTCCAACCAACCCCCAACCACCTGACACCACAGAGAGAGGGGAGACTGTAGAACCAATGGAGACTACCAGTGATGGAAGAACAGGTCAGAAGTAGCCCAGGGGATTAAGTCAGAAGTAGACCAGAGGACTAAGCACTGATCTTGTTGAGGTACTGGGCTTTGGTCAGAGTGTTTTGGAAGAATCCTTGCTGAATCAATGGTGCATACCCCGCTACAGATAGGCCCTGGGCTGGGACCCGGTGGAGTAGGGAGGGCCTGGGTTCCTGACTCCAGCCACTAGACCACACTGTCCTGCCACAAAGTGTGATTCCATTGCCTCTGGCCACTAGGCCATACTGCCCTGCTGCAGAAGGTAGCCCTAGTGATTCTGGCCATTAGGCAACACTACCCTACTTAGAAGGGTAGTCCTAGCAACTTGGGCCGTCAGGCTGTGGACCTTCACCAAGGAGCTACTGCACTAACCCTGACCATTAGGCCATACTGCACCAGGAGCCAGGGCTCCTGTGGCAGCTGAGGAGACTAGCCACTTAGGCCATCCCAGTTCTACTTCAATTCCCCCACAACATGACACCCTAACCTTAACCCTAACCCTTACATGGTGGACCTATCCGTGACACACCCAAACACTTATCATCGTAACAAGTGGACTCATTCTCCCTAGGTAAGGAATTATGAACTACTTTGATTTATCCTATGTCAACTCTCTTTTCAGAAAGACATCTAAACTCTAGCTTCAGTTCTATAAACTGCCTCTTTTAAATGAGGCTCACATTTGCCTTTCTCAAATCTATGTTTTGTGTCTGACATTTATATTCAGGTTCGCCCCGCATAACAAATACAGATTTCTGATTGTAGACATTTGTTCTGCTTTTGAGCAGATCACTTCCATGCGTTCCTGAAATTGTAGCATCCTCTATTAGTCCAATTTTACAGACTTGTAGAATGGTAGGTTGTATTATCAATGTGCTGTGTGCTGTTCTATCCATAGAAGTGACTTTGAATGAATTCTTTGTACATCTAAATGAGCAGAAAGGCAACTCCTCATATAAACACAGAGATAATGTCAACTTTTACACACAGTATGCTGCGCTATACAATTGGAGGCATTTAACCAGGGTAGGAAATCAGAAAATTATAAAAATCATTATATATTTAAACATTTGCCATTAGGTATTGTACCTCTATATATACAGAATTTTTAGTAAGGGAAGGATGCATATTCAAAAACTTCTCATGTTATTGAGTTTTGGGTTAATAAGTGTTATTGGTGAATAAAGGAATCACATGCTAGTCATTCCTTCCTGTCATTACAATGCTATTCCAAATCTTCCTTTTTTCTGTTCCAGATGGTTAAGCCTAGCTCTCTATCTATGTTCCTGACATGATCCTTGACCTTTATTCAATGGGAGCGTGATGGGGTGTCCACCCCACACAGGTATAGAAAGGATTAATTGTGTCCTGCCCTAGAGTGGAGCAGTGGAGCTGAATCCTTGAAAGGGCCTCGAGAGGCTACAAGGGAAGCAGCCAATGAGAGAGAGGCTGAAAGGAGTAGCCAGTGAAAGCCTAGTGGCCTCACATAAAAGGAGCTGCAGGGCCAGAGACAGTCAGTGGCTTCTGGCTGCTCAGAGGGAGTGGATGGAGGGGCTGTAAGTACGTTGGACAGAGCAGCTGCTAGCAGGCAGCGGGGAGCAAGAGGGAGCTCCTGGCAGGCTGTTGAGACTGGATAGCTGAAGGCCCTGATGTCAGGTTAAAGAAGGTATTGAGGCTGTGGGGAAGAGGCCCAGGAAATCATAGCAGCGTGTACAGAGTTTAAAAAGACGCAGCAGGAGGCTGCTATCTACAGTGTCCCTGGGTTGGGACCCAAAGTAGTGGGTGGACCCGGGTCTCCTCCATTAGCCACTGGGGAAGTGGCCAGAGGGCTGAGTCATGAAGCAGGTCTGTAGTCAAAGACGACGATAGGAGAAGCACCACTGGAAGAGGGTGCATCCACTGGCCGAGCTAATCCCCAGGATGGCTAATAGGAGGCACCCACTCACATGGAGTGTTTTGCCTGAGTAAAAACTGCAGGACCGAGTCTTAAAAGCATGAACAAATAAATACAATTTCTCCCCCTGTCTTCTGTTACTTTGCTTTAAAATATCCTCTAGGTAGTGCACAACATTTTTCATATGGTGGAAAGCTTTTTATCAAGTCTGTTTAAATTTAGTCCCAATCAGTCTTCTTTCTTGCTGACAATTGATCATAGACTGCAAAAGGCCTGTACTTCATTCTTTGTAGTAAAACTTCACATTTTCTAGTCTAAGTGTATTTGAACAGAGCTCAAGATGCTTTATTTGTTAATTAAAAACTTGAGAAATTTTGACAAAGTTTTGAAATGTTTTCTAAAAAAGAGAAGAGTCACTGACCCTTGAAGAATAATAGTCTTGCACTTATTCCTTGTTCTGGAGATTGAAGGTCATATTGCAAAACAAATAAACAGTTTTTGTAGCATTTAGAATGCAATGTTCAACATTCCATGGCTGACTGGCAACAAAACAGATATGTCTTCAGATCTTTAGTTGAAAAATGTCATTCAAGGACAAGTGCATTCATTTAAACGATATCTGTACTTGTCATTATTATTGATAGGGTGGTAGCATATTGGAACCTCAGGCATACACCATATATAACATATAGGGTGGCCTATTCAATTTAAAGAAGGGAGGAAGTAGTCCCAGGAGTATAATTAATGCTTGCAGGTTGAACCCAGCCTACTGTTCTTTTAAGAGTCCAGGACCAGGAGCCTTGGAGTGTAGGGTGGAGTAAGGCTCCCCTCTGTCCCAGAATATCAGGATGAGCTCTGGGAAGGTGCTGCCTTCTCCATCAGAAGAAAGAGACTAGCAGCAGAAGGACTGCTGACCTCTTCAAGCTGACAGGTGAAAGGACTGAGTAAAAAGAGGCAAATTTGAGAGAGATTGATGGAGGACTGCACCTGGCCTGAATTATAATCCAGCTCCCATAGGAGTGTTGGAGACTTCTGAACTTGAGGGAGGATGCTTGTTGGCATTAGAAGAAGGGTTGGACTTGGGTGCTAATGAGGAGGGTTTTTTGTATCCTTAAAGAAGTTAATAAATGAGACTTCACAAAGGGGGACTCTTGTTATCAGTACCCAGGTCTGCATGAATGGTTGCAACCACCCAGAAGGAACCTAGGGCTCTATACCTACAAGGCCATGCTGGGCCACTAGGGCTTGTGTTCCTGAACAGCGCTCTGTCACAGACCCCTTTGTGCTAGGAGCTATACAAACACAGAACAAAAAGACAGTGTCTGCTCCAGAGAGCTTCTAATCTTAGTATAAGATAAAAAGGAACAGGTGGATACAGACAAACAGGAGAGCACAAGGAACTAATGAGACATAGTCCAGTTACATTTCTTTCTCTCACAGCTGTCTGTATACACAGTTCCAGTTAGCAGGCTGAGTTTCAAAGCTTATGATTGGTCCTTGAAATGTAACTAGCAAGGGCTGTTTCTACCAAACAGTTTATACCAAACTTTGCCTTCTTCACAACCTTTCTCTCAGATATTTACTTCCACTGCTTTACCCTTATTTAGGGAAACAATAGCCAATTTGTCCATCTTTATAGGTTAGTACTATTATCATCATCATCAAATATGCATAGTCTACTGAGGACCATTGCACCAGCCAGAGGGACCATGACTGATGGTGTCGCACCAGGCATTGTGTAGTGAAGTTTTCTGATCCGACTCAATCCTGTGAATCCATGTATCTCTGTGGTGGTAGGATCAGATGTGCACCCCTTTGTGCATTGATGGAGAATTTGAGAGCAGTGTGCTGGGCATTTTTGTCCATCACAGTGACATTGCTGAAGAGCGTGCAATGCTGCTTGTGAATATAATGAGTGACTGAAGGAAGGACAGATCTCTGAAAGATTGTGACATTTCACACAAAGTCAAACCATTTAATGCTCAAGGTTGGTGATGACCATGTGTATGGAATGCCTCCAGCTGTTCCAAGTCTGCCTGATCGAGGGTCCAGATTTTTGACCTGTGTAGCAATTTAGGTAGGACACAGATTTGATAGATCCTGAACTTTGTGTCAGTACATAGACGTTTTTGTATCCATAAGCAGGACATGGACTTCATGCAGGAGGCAGCAAGACTTATTCATCAAAGAATGTCTGGTTTGCAGTGACCATTGGAACTCTGCTTGCAACCTAGATAGATAAACTTGTCAATGCTCTCCACAATACTTGACCCCACCTGCACCGGGAGTTTTGGTAGCTAACTCCAAGGTTCCCAACATCTTCTGCCTTGAGACAATCAACCCCATAATGCCAGTGGTATCTGGGACACGTTGGAGGGTGGAGGGCTGAAATTCTTTGACTTCTCCATAAGCAAGGCATCAGCATCAGCATAGTCTTGGTTGGTGAACACTTTTTGTCCAGCCTTGATTCCGATGTGTGGAACTGCAAGTCGTAATATCCAACCAATAGTTTGACAGAATAGTGTCGGGGTTGGGATACATTGCTGCTGCACACCTGAGGTTTTGTAAAATTGCAGCAAAAGCCATGAACTGATGTGGACTCTCATACTGGTACCGGTGTGAAGACTGTGCACCAAATTTAGCAGAACATCTGGAATGCTAATTCCTCTCAGTGCAAAAAAAAGTGCTGACCTGCTGAGTGAATCAAAGGCCATTTTGATGTTGATGTATGCCGTGTGAGACAGGTGGTTAAATTCTTGGTGCAGCTCAACCAGAAGCCGGACGATAAGGACAGTGTCCATTGTTGAGTGCCCAAGAGTGAAACCTGATTGCTATGGATGACAATAAGGAGTGTCTGCATCCTAGCAAAAAGAATGTGAGCGAAGACCTTTCCAGGGATCAATAACAATGAGATTGGCATGTAGTAACCACACCCAGTGTGAGATTCTTTGCTCTTGTACTTGAACAATGTGATGATGTCTTTCCATTCTGGTGGTACTTTGCCTGATGCCCACACTTTTAAGATTAGCTGATGCAGGCCGTCGCTCACTGGCTCCAAGGCACGTTTGAGTAGCTTAGGTGGAATACCATCAAGTCTAGCAGCACATACATTCCATAACTTTTGGATGGCCTTTTGTACTTCTTCAAGTGATGTAGGATCAGTGTTTGTCCATGGGACAGCAGCTGTATGGTTTGCCAGGTCACATAACTCTTGATCAGGAGTGGCCAAACTTACTGACCCTCCAAGCCACATATTATAATCTTCAGAAGTTCAAGAGCCAAATGTACCTGCTGGGCTTGGGGCTTCAGTCCCAGGGGAGGCACCATCCTCACCTTCCGCAGGGCTGAAGCCCTAGCCCCACTAACCCACCTCAGGGCAGAAGCCACAACCTCCTCTCTCCCTACAGTCTGGTATGTAAATTGGGAGGAATGGGGGGGGTCTCCGTGAGCCACACCTGAACTGTAAAAGAGCTATATATGGCTTGTGAGCCACAGTTTGGCCACCCCTGCTCTTGATAGTCATCAGCAGGTACATGGTACAGCACACTTTCATAATGGTTTCCATCTGTCCAGGACCTTCTCTGTAGATGAGCAGGGAGAGCCATCTAGCTTTGTGATGGGGATGTTCGAAGGCTGTTTCTTGCTGCCAGCCAGGTGTGTGACGGCTCTGCAGGTAGGATACAAATTGTTGTGTTTTTTAGGCTGTCCTCAGCTTCATCAGCCAGGAATTTGACTTAGATCTCACAGTAGATCTCACAGACACACATTGGCCTGGGAAAATACCTTTCAGCCATTTGTATTCTTCAACATCTTTCTGCTTGCATTTCTTTCTCGCTAATATATCACAGGCCTCTTCAGGAAGCCAAGGTTTTTTGAGCAGCCGTCAGAAGCCGATTGTTTAATTGGTGACATGTAGTGTAGCATTATGACTAATACTCTAGGCAATCCCCACATCATCTGAGAGGGTACCAAGGTTACCTTTATGATACCTGATAGTGTGTATTTCACAGCTTTTGGATAGACGCTAAACCTTGTACTGTTGGTGGACATCTGGCTTGGAAGGAGTTGGAAAATGAAGCAAGAGCTGAGTGTCAGTTAGTTTGTGGTCTGAGTTTCCTGGTGCTTCTGTGCTGCTGAAGACCTGGGGAGATTTCACTATAGGGTGATTTCTGACGAAGATGTGGTCAGTTACTTTCATGGCACATCTGTTATTTGAAATCCAGGTCCAGCAATGGTTGTTAAGATGCCTAAACCAGGAGCCCATAGCCATACAGACAAGCCCTCAGCAGCACACAATGTCATCAACTGTCATTTGGGGAGCCTGAATCAAAGGCATCAATGTTGTGGAGTTGGCTGGATTTTCACTGCCAGCTGGTGGTAGAATGGGTCCTTTTCCACAGGAGACATTTAAATACCAGCTGGCAGCAAAACTGATAAATAAGCTGGCGCAATGACAGATAAGCATCCACGGCAATGTTGGAGCAGAGCATTGAGTAAGTGTAGAGAGATGGGGTTCCATGTGGTTATAGTCTGAGCTAGAAGTTGTCTAATAACAAGTCCCAAACACTGAATGTGGCTTAGCAGAGTGGAGGAAGGTTGCTCCTTCCGCAGTGACCAGATCACATTGTGGC
Organism: Emydura macquarii macquarii; assembly: GCF_026122565.2. NCBI lineage: Eukaryota > Metazoa > Chordata > Testudines > Chelidae > Emydura > Emydura macquarii. Next base: position 11,071,351 of record NW_027132773.1, read on the forward strand.
AGTCGGACCTCTGATCCTGGTGATTAGGATTTTGTAGTGGATGAGTTAATTTAAAAGAGCTGTGTTATAGCCAGTGTTGTTGCGTGTCAACACACTCCATGTAATGACACAGAGCATGACTCTAAGGTCTGGTTTGGACTTTCAGAAAGATGAGGTCATAGGGTTGAGCCTTCCCTAATCAGGGTTTGAGTTGTGTCCATCCTATGCACGCCAAACAAGCCTCCCTGTCCTGGAGTCGCTACTAGCGGGGGCTTTAACTCTGGGGCTGTTGCCGCGGTCTGTCATGGCTGCTTGCCCCTTCTTTTCACTCTGCCTCCTTGGGACTGGGGAGACATAGAAAGGGTTCTATTTTTGCCCCCAAAGAAAATAAATTTCCAGTGTTTGATATTATCAGTGTTTGATATTGTCAGATTTCCTGTCTGTCAAATTCAAGACATCACAATTACACTTCTTTTCTAACTTTCCTTAGTGTTCATGAGAGAGCTGAACAACAGAGGAAAATGAATTATTTGGTGGTAATGTACTGAAAACAAATTCACAAAATCAGTTTATATTTTGAATTATTCCTTCCTCCCCAACTCTGAAAGATGTGAAGAGTGAATACAAATCATCAACTCATGTATTCGGTGTTGGGGTTGGAAAATTTTACTTTCTGTCTTCTGCAGATTTAACATTAATAGACTACAGTTAAAATGAAATATTTTATTAAGATATGCTTTCTGCATCTTGACTGCTGTACAAAGCAATTTGGAGCGGGAAAAGGAGGGAACAAATTTATTTCTTGGGGAAAAAGTAATACATACATCAATAAGATGTAATACATACATCAATAAGAAAAAGTATTGCAACTCTCCCATGGACAAGCATACACTGTAACCCCAGTCCTGAAATCACACACAGGCTCAACTTTATTCACACATGAAAGATGCACATGTGAAATTGTTTGCAGTATCAGGGACTGAGGGTCATTGCTCACAGAAATATGCAAACAGAAAGGAATTATTGTCCTTAACAGACTTTTTAAAAATTCCAGTTTATTGTGTTTCTGTAAGTTGAGCCAGATTCTCATTTGGTGCACAAAGATGTCACTTTATTTAGAAGATTGGAACTACTCCAATATACAGCTCATGAGGATTTGATCCAATGTCTTTTACCCATTGAAGAATTTCAAATCCTCAATTGGCTTACCATTTACATGTCCTTTGTAGCTACTATAGTTAAAAGAAAAAGTTATTATTTTGGAAAGTACTCTAAATAATACTGGTTTCTAACTTCTGGCAATCTTGGGAACTAGGGGCTCAGAATTAGAGCTAAATAAAACCTATATAATATATATAATATTGTCTCTGCTTTTTAAAAGTCTGATTCTGTAGATAGTGCCTGTTTTTGATTCTCTTGATTATGTGCTATTTGAGAATGAATGTTGAGATTGAATATAGACATAATTTGAGTAATTTTGCATAACTGAATTTAATCAAGATTGACAAAACGTGTGTTTATCCTGTTCTCAGTTTTACAAGACTTCCTAAAATTAAATGAAAAACTATTCTCCGTTAAAGTAATGCTTACAATTTGCTTAAGGAACGTTCGGTAGGGTTTTCTATAGAGTTAATGATCATGCCAATTAATCTTGTCATTTCAGTTCAGAGGAGGGAGAGAGGAAGAAGATGGACTTCAGGTAGGGGAAAGAGAGAAAGGGTAAAGAAAAAGGGATAGGGGAGCGATGTGCTAGTCAGTTTACTTTTATATCCAGATCCATTGGTAAAGCATCCACACTTTGATGTGCTGCCCAATAGGTGCCTAAATCCAACCCTTCTGACAGCTTCCAAACATACTGAATGAGCTCTCTTCCCATAGGAGAGGGCAACAGCCACCAACAGTTGCGGTTTCATTGGCTTCTAAGGGGTTCTGTCCTCCTAGATTGCATACTAAGGAAATAGCCCAAACAGACAGTGCTGCATACTTATCCTCTGTAGTCATTTCCATGTCTCTGAATCATCAGCTGAGATATGAGAATGAAAAATACCCTGTTTTCCTTTAGATCATTTAATGATGACACATGATCATTGTTTTATTTATCTTATACTTCTCCTTTAATATCCTAATAAGTATACAAGTTTTAGCAGTCCTTTATTATCTTCACAACTCCTCAGTTTAACACTTAATCTTAATAGCTGCTTAAAACTGTGTCTGTTGCCTAATGAATTCCCACATTGGAAGCATCCTACCTGGAATGCTGAATTTGTGTGTTTGTGTATTTAAACAAGTGAGGAACTGACAAGGTATGCTAGTGAGATGTGCATTTTTTTTGCTTATACGCCATTTCTCCATCCACAAAATTCCCCGGAGAGTCTTCTTCTGCAATTTCCCTCTGCAATACCTGCTGGGAGTAGCTGGAACTGAAATAACTGGAAACTCCCCTGCAGCCAGTAGCTGTCAATGTCTGATCCAATACTCAGTGTCACCACTGATAAAGAACAGCCAAGTCAGCTACTTTTGAGGGTCTCCCATGTTAAAATGGCTAATTTCATCATGCAGGACTTAAGAATGCATGAAATAATATTAGTATAATGATATCTGTATCAGTGCTTAGTGGCCTTGCTAGCTATAGCATTATTCATAAGCCCTTGGCCTGTATATCAGAATACAATAGTTATAAAATGGAATTAATTGTTCCTTTTCTCTTGATAGCCTCTAACATTACCTCTTTGATATTTCATTTAATTGTTTGAATGCTCAACAGTGAAAGTTGCTTTGAGGATTGGATGGCCAACACAATTTATTTGGCAATTGATATTTTGATTGGATTAGCCATGCCCAAACTTTCAAAATCCTGGGTTTATAGGCCCCCCCCCCAAAAAAAAAAAAAAAAAAATCCTAGTATTGTTTGAGCAAGTACAATATGGTTTAATCTCCTAAAGTCAATCAGAGTTATGCATGTCTGTCAATATCCAATCTTCTGGATGAGATTTTCAACCCACATTATAGTGCCATGTAGATGATAACAATCTAATGTTTGTGCAGAAAAGATTATATCAAATGCTTTCTCCAAATTCCCAATGTAAAGATAGTGTTTTCTTCTACAAAAGGAACTTTAATGAGCTAGTGCTGCCTTCTCAACAGATGTGAGGAGTGTATATAATTTTGTTGATTTATATTTATTATTCGTTGAATGCTGACAGTATTCTTGGTACTATACAGAACCCAGAAGAGGTTAACCTAAGAACAACAAATATTAGGAACTTGCAATCTAAGATAATGGAATATGAGGCTATGATAGTTTCCTTAAGCATTTTGATCTTTACAGGCCACTCTTGCTCATGTTGAATAGTATTTATTTGTGAGAGACCCTGTTGGAGTAATTGTACAAGCAATGATTAGAATATGTTTTGTCATAACTTTTGTTTTGACAAAAAAAAGCTTTTTGGCTAAAATAAAAATGTCTACAGAAAATTTTCATTTTGGTTAACATTTTCTACTTTTTTTTAGTTAAATAAAATACCCCCCAAAGCCAATATTTTTTTCCCCTGTGAACTAGTTTTGAATGCAAATTTTTTTCCTTTTTGGATTTTCATTGGGAACCTGTGGCACATAAATAATATGATGATTGGTGCTATATAAGTACTGTAGATAGATTCACTCTCCTTCTGGAATGGGATCTGCCTCTGCATCTTGCTGCCTATATTTATCTCTGATAAGTCGGGTACTTTTAGCTACCACTCTTCTAACACTGATAGCCTGGGTCTTTGTTTAACTACAGGCAGCCACACATTCACTTTACTACATGTGATCTCCAAACTGGCTTCATATAGTTGCTAACTCTCTCTTCCAAACTGTCTGTCCTGCTGTCTAATGTAAAAGCTTTACCTCATCTGTCAGATCCATCTGTCTCCGCTGTGCTGGCTCCAACAGTACTTTCGATGCTGCCAGCCCAGTTGACTTTTCTGCAAGCATCTCCTTTACAGATAACAATGTAATTGCTTTTTGATTTGTAAAACATGACATAAAGAGTACTTAGAAGAGCCTTACATTTCGAGGTAAGGAAATGGCTTAGGAGGGTTTCCTTTAGGAACAAGTGAGCAAAGTAAATTATATAATTTCCCCATAGTAGGCAAGGACCATGAAAATATAAGAAACATTTGTGTAATGATATCTGTATTATTTTAGATTGACTCATCACCAGTGGTGACTAAACAGCCTATTAGCATGATCAGAGGTGGCTCACATTGCAGATACTTATAGGTGATCATAAAAATACTCTGGATCAACCATTTTGCATTTTCAAAATAATGAAGAAAGTCTCTCCTACTTTCCACAACCAGTCAGGAGCGAGATATAAATAGTATTCAATTTCTGATCATTAGGAAATTTCAAATCAGATTTTCTCTGCTGAAGTTGCTGAAGCCTACACTTCCACTGTTATTCAACAGTCATTAACTATAAGAGCGAGCAACAAATTTTCTAACTTGAAATCTAGAATCACTTTAAGTGAGTTGGAAGAAGAAGGTATTATGGAGGACAGATGATGGCTTGACAACAAGCTATCGATAACATACTGAATATAATACAACAGAAGTGAGGAATGATTAGAATGGAGCTGCTGTGTCTAATTAACCAATAAGAGATTAGGAACATATGCAAGCACTTCTCCTAGAAAGAGGTACACTGAAATGAGTGTAGCTGCCATATTACTGTACTACATTAAATTCTCATAAGGAGCAATTTTTTTATTGTTACTATGCCTGTGTGAAGTAGCAATAGCTACTAGGTATTTTAGTATAGATACACTTAACTAATAATTATCTATACATTTTAGGGTTTTGTACTGCTGCCTGCCACCATATCTGAGCACCTCCTGTGAAAAAAAAAAAAGATGGATATTAGCTGAATCCCTAATAGACTTCATAGACTCCCTGCTCTTCTCCCTTTTTGGAAAGCTCTGTTTGAAGTAATTGTTTTGTTTTAGGTAGTGGCATGAGGAGTTGGTGCGGAGAGGAGGAGGTTGATGCTGTGAATAGTGGGACAAATTAATCTCTGGTGTAATTCCATCACAGATGTAATCCCACATAGACAATAGCTATCAAGTCCCAGAACAATCAGCCATCAAGTCATTTATTGACTGTGATACAATAGTCCCTGTGAATAGGAGGAGTTAAGAAGCTGAAATATGTTATGATCCACCAGAGTTACCAACGTCAATCTAATAACTCACCTCCTTGTGGGAAGTGTTTAGCTAGGTAGAAATTAAATCTTCACAGGACCTGCAGTTACAGAATTATGATCCAGATGTTCATGTTCTTGGACTTCCTAAGATAAATAGAAATACAAAGTCCCCATCATCACGGGACACCTACAATCTTGTGACAGCTGCTGGCAGGAGACAGGAAAAACATGCTGTGTCTTGTGTTGACAGATAAGTAGTTCCAAGTGCCTTCTGAGGTGAGTGGGAAGTCTTGTACCATCACATCTTCCTGAGTGTAGACAGTGCTCACTCATGGGGAAAAGCCTTTGGAGTTTCGTGCAGTAGGATGACATACTGGCAAGAATTTGCTGTATTGTGTCTCTCCTGACTCACCAGGAGTCCTGCTTCCTCTTCTGGGTTCCTGTGTGACTGGCCTAAGGATAGAGGAAGAGGAGGATTGATAGGAGGAAGAAAGGGGAGGTGATGGAAGCCTTTGTGGAGGGACTGGGAGAGAAAGGGCAGTTCAATGGCAAACTAACATAGTCACCAATGTGTCTGAGATTAGCCTTGACAAAATGGAGCTGAGCCAGTGGAACTAGTACCTCCAAAAATGCATGTGAGTTGTTGCTGTGAAAGCCCAGTTGGCTGGATTAGCTTGGAAGAGGGAAACAGGAATCTAGGTGCTGGTGCTCTGCACAAGAACTTCCTTACCGTCTTCCTCCTCAGGTGTATGTTCTCACTGAAGGGAATTGTCCAAATATTGTGGAACCTTTTGCACCTCAACATTTCATGTGACAACTCACCAAGCACCCCCAATTACCAAAGAACCTTGCAGGTCAACCATTTCATCCAGCAAAACCCGCCACTGTGCACAGAACCCCTTTTTCTTACTCATTCCCTTATGCCCCAAATCCCCTCTTTCTCTCATCTGATCCTTATCTTTCCCTCTTATGGGTCATTAAGGTGAGAGGAAAGGGAATATAACTAGCTCTACAGGCATTCCTTCAGCTCTAGACTTAAGAACATATGAATGGCCATACTGGGTCAGACTAATGGTCCATGTAGCCCAGTATCTTGTTTTCTGACAGTGGCCAGTGCCAGGTGCTTCAGAGGGAGTGAAACAGAACAGGCAATTTATCGAGTGATTCATCCTGTGTTGTCCAATCCCAGTTTCTAGCAGTCAGAGGTTTATGTGAGCTCATGAAGTCTCCTTGTACCTTTTGTGTTTTAACCATTGTGGGAAATGGAGGAAATAAATGTTACAAGTAAAACTTTTAGTATTTATCAGATTTCAAAGGAAATCTATAATAGATGTTCGTTTTGAATGTGGTGAGTGAGACATTAGATGTGCAGCCGCCACTAATTTCAATGGGAGGAATTTTTTGCAGCTAATGCCTTGTGTACTGTGCTGAAAATGAACCTCCTACATACTCTGAATATGAACATTAGGCATTGGAGCGTATTTCTTTGGCTATGTTTCCTTGACAGTCATTGTCATTCAGACATGTGATGGCTCAATAATGGTACAATTTTTTGCAATTCTATGTTATATCAAATTATTATCCTAAAATAAATATTCCCTTGGCTATTATTAACACAAAAGAAAATGTTAGAAATTGATGTGATGAATTTTCAATTCCATATTATCCTTAATTAACACTGAAAATCATATTTCCTAGCGTGAAAGTTAAATTAAAAATGTATAGTCAATACAAATGGACACATACATTAAACAGTCTTCAGCAGCCTTTTACAGATATTACATGTAATCATTGACACATTCTTTGGAAACTTCTTATGCATTTCTATTAGTTCTTTGAGATTTCTAACTGCTGTATTTCAACAGAAAAGAAAGTACATAGGAGCCAGTTATTTGAAATTTGGTAACTCAACAAAAAAGTTTAAATGAAGAGATTTCAATTTTCAGTCTTCTGTGATAAAGTGCATTTTGTCTATAAATCAAAAATATTTAGAAAACCTTTACAATGACATTATTTTCTAATTTTCTAATTTACATTAATGTACTTAAACATACAAAGGGCAGTCACCTTTTCTTTAGTATATTTCACATATCCAGGTGTTAGATGGATCAGTTACACAGCTGTGAATTTTCTCATATATGTATGTTAATCCAACATCAAACTTGAGATTTTAATACCACAAAAGTGATTTTTTCTTAGCTAAAACTTGCAGCCTTCTATTTTGTCCTCTAAACTCTCTCTAAAGCTTCCCATATTCTGTTTTTCCTTGACACCTTCTCCTTAGCTTTTGAGGCCTCCTCCTCTCTTGGCTCGCCTCTTCAGGTTTTTGTTTTTTGTTTTTTTTTTGCCCTTGTCCAAATCCCTGTGGCCTGGAATGGAGTATACTTGTTGAATAGATCACTTAATTTTGAAATATGCTTAGCTTTAAGAAAATGAGCCAATTTTATAGCCAGAGTACTGAAAACTTTCCTACCCAATTCTTTGTTTTGTTTTATCCTAAAGCGATGTGCATGTTTGAAGGCAGAACCTATTTCGAAGGCCAGAGAGAAACTGTGTATTCAAATTCAGGGGATTGTGTTCTTTTTGAGTGCAAGGTAAGAATGCCATTAATGGGACATTTTTCTTTCAATACATCTGTTCAAAATGTGTTATTAAGTCCTGATAAATAAAAACATGAAAATATGTATGTATCGATTGTGAAAAGCGACTTTTAAAAGGGCACCAAGAGGTTTCCAAGTTTACTGTGTCTAGCTGAATTTGACATCAAATTTTCAATTAAATATTTTTTCTAATTGCTAACCCTGCAAATTCAACCTGGGATTTTACAGTTAGCTGGGTTCTTTCTTTATTTCTCATACATCATCATCAGTAAGAAATATCCTGCAGGCCACATTATGCTTTCCTTTATACTTGTGCATCCCTATTTTCTCCAGATTATGTGCTCAGTAACAAGGGGGTTAAACAAGTGTAAATGAGACAGAATTTGGCCCACACACGCATGATATTTCTTGTTGACAATGATGTATGAGAAGGAAAGAATGCCACTTGACTGTCAAATCTCTGGTAGGGGTGGCAGTGTGGTAATTGATCATTCTACTTGTAAATAGAGCACATTGGATATTGAGTCAGAGAGACACTAAACATTGAGCCTCACAATATCATTTTAACACAGTCACTTTTCAGAGCCGAAATGCAATTTAAGGGCAAAATGCTACAGTGTGCTTCTATGTGTGGAAAGTTCACAGAAGGATACTGCTGTGGAATGCCACTCTGCTTTCCTAGGTGTGGAACTTGCTGTCGGCTAGAGAAATGCATGATTCAGTGTGGAGCTGAATTGTGTGTGCATGTCTAGTGGGGGAAAAGAGAGGCAAGACCTGTTTGCTAATTGTAATGTTGTATCAGATAGAATGCAACTGCCACATGCAAGAGAATATACATTCCATCAGATCTGAGTTGGAAGAACCTGTGCTGTCAAACAGAACAGGAGCAAAATCTCCGAGTTCCAGCCCTTTAAGGCTGTGGATGTAAGGTAAATGTGGCAGATTATACTTCAGCCTCAGTGCCTAGGTTGGTGCTTCCCTTGGCTCTACCAGACCCTTTTTCCCCCTCTGTATTGGAAAGAGTGCTTGTGCCCTTGGACCTCACTCTCACCTGTGCCAATAGGATATTGTGCCAGAGCTGCCTTCTGGGCCACTTTACTGTATCTTTATGGACTGTGATTATAATTTGTCAAGAAATGTGTTTTAGAAATTAGGTCTGTAGACCAAGGGATACATGCTGCTGGCCTTAGTCATTGTGAGTAGTACCTTATTTCACTGATTAGTCACACTGAAATCAACTTGAGTAAGGAACAAGGAGGGAAGAGGAGGAGGAGAAACCAGCCACTAGAGAAATAAGCACTGAAGTAATTCTGGAAATATAGTTTAATCCACCCTACAGTTAGAAGGGCTGTGAATTGTTATTTTCAACACTGATCCCTATTGATCAATCTGTATATGAATAACAATTCATCATCAAAGCCTGTGTGGTACAGCCTTGTATTTATTATGTTTAGAAATTATGAGGCCATGTTGGTGAACATAGTGAGCACAGCTGGCTTGACTCTACATGCCTATTGGTAGGGGTTATGTATTTGACCATCCACCTTACTTGTCTCTCACTGCGCTGCTAGAAGTATCATATGGCAACTTTGGTGATAAAAATTCTGAACCTCAAGAACTTATTGCTTTCAAGAAAGCAACAGTGGGAATGACATTTTGAAGCAGCAAATCCACATACTTTCAGATGTGCAGATAAAATGGGGATTCATGGGCAGATGCTATTTTATTACCCACATATTTCTAAGCACAATAGAATAGGGTTAATGACCTCTGCTCAAGAGAGACTTGTGAGTGATGGCACAGGTACTGATTCTGCTTGTAGGCCAGTGGTGATGTTATCAGGACAGTTTAGGGAATTTCTCCTTCTAGATTTTGTTGTGCATAAACATGGAAAATCACTTTTCTTTTTTTCTTGGTTGCTGCAGTTCCATCTATTACAAGCACATACTTTCCTATTCACATCTGAAAAAACCAGACAAACAGAAACTTTGCAACATTTCAGTCACGTTTAGTAATAGACCAGATTCTTTGAGTGTTTGCTCATGTTGATTCCATGTTAGGCGTGTGCATGCCCTTGTGCACAGCTCTCAGAGATTTTTTGCCTTAGTGGTATTCGTAGGGCTGGCTCTGGCGCCCGCAATGGTATATGAGGTGCCGCTGGCTCTGCGCCCCCTCAGTTCCTTCTTTCCGCCTGTGACAGTTGTTGGGACGGCTTTCTCTCTTGCATTCACAAGTGCCTAGTGGTTCTTTCATAGATAGTTGTTGATAGTTCTTGTAAATAATTGTTCATGTGTAAGTTAGTGAGTAAGTTAGAGATAGCGGTCCTGCCGGGGACATTTGCCCAGCGCCAGGGCATGCTCCGGTCCCCAGGCATCAAACTGTTTTGTTTGCCACAAGCCCTGCCTGCTTAATGACCCTCACAACAGTTGTTTAAAGTGTTTAGGGGAAACACACGTGAAGAATAAGTACAAGATTTGCAAGGGCATTCGCCTGAAAGCCCTGTTAATGGAGGCGGCACTCAGACCAGCTACAGAACCGTCCTGCTCAGACTCGATGCTGAGCACTTCAGCATCAGTGTCGAGTTCCCCACTGGCACTGAGTCCTTCTTGGCACCTGTTGCCTTTGCCAGTGCCGAAGAAGTGGCGAAAGAAACAGTGCACTGATTGAGGCCGGTCCCCCATGCCAAAGAGAGATAAGAAGGCAGGAAAAGGATCCAGGTTGGGCCAGTCACCTGCCCAGAAGCAGTTAGTGCCAGCCTCTCCTCCCAGGGCTGAAGGCCCTTTGAGGGAGCCAACCCTGACTCCTGAGAGCAGAAGGAGGCCTCTTCACCAATCGGTGCCCTTGACTCTGGAGGCCTTTCAAGCAGCCAGGGACTTGGTGGCCCTCCCAGTGCCTCTCACTCTGCTGGCCTTACCCTTGGCACCAGACCTTGTAAAGGCACCCATCTCCAGAGGCAAACCCGCCATGGGGCCACCGCAGTGGTCTGTTGACTGACACCATTCCCCATCTCGGCAGCAGTCCACACCACCTCGGCCAAGATTTCCAACGCTACATCGAAGGTCTCTGCTGTCTTGAACCCGGTCCTCAGCACCATGCTCCCAGTCTCTGATCTGAAGGAGGGACTCATTGGCTACGTATCACTGGTCTCGGTCTCCCTGGTACAGTCATCGCCCTCGCGGCACTGGTCACTGGTAGCATGTCACCGGTCACCGGATCCCTGGCACCATGTGGCCCAACAGCTTGTCGCATGCTACCATCTTGCCACTCCCCTCCAATGAAGCACTGTTCAGGGGAATCCTGTCACTAAGGCAGTGGCTGGCCTGGCTCCCCCAATACCGCCAGCCGATTTTCTGGCTCGTCAACAATTCCTTAATAGGATTGCATCCAACCTGGGTTGAATGCTGAGGAGCTCACAGAGCCTACAAAGAGCCTCTTCGACATCCTGGTGGCTGCAGCACCGGCTAAAGTTGCATTTCTGGTGCATGAAGGGGTGATGAAGGTTGTCAAAGCCCTTTGGCAGACCTCCTTCTCCCTGCCGCCAACATCCAAAAGGGCCGAGAAGAAATATTATCTTCTGGCCAAGGGATATGAATACCTGTTCTCTCACCCACCCCCTGCATCCCTGGTTGTGGCTGCAGCGAACGAGCAGGACAGACATGGATGGGCGAGTTTGACACCTCAGAATAAGGACACTAAGAAGCTGGACTTGTTTGGAAAAAAGATTTATTTCACAGCTAATCTTTAACTCAGAATCTCCAACCAGTAGGTATTGCTGGGAGATACAATTATAACATTTGGGACTCTGTAGCCAAATTCAAGGACTCTTTGCCACAGGACACCAGGTAGGCATTTGCGTCTATCTTGGAGGAGGGCAAGACGATGGCTAGAGCTGCCAATTCTGCAGCCAGTTCAGTGGCTTTGGCGCTATCCATGCAACGGTGTTCCTGGCTGCAGTCCTCGGGATTGTCTCAGGAGGTGCAAGACCTTCCATTCGAGGGGAACACCCTACTTTTGGAGTAGGCTGATACCAGGGTTCACGGCCTGAAAGACTCCAGGGCCACTCTTCGATTCCTTGGCCTATATACATCACAGCGTCTGAGACAGTTCCGGCCACCACAGCCACCACCTAGATATTCGTGTCAGCCGTGGCAAGGAGCCTATAAGAGAAGGGACAGAGATGAAGGGGTTTAAGTGCTGCCATCCCACTGCTTTCTCTTCTGCTGCCCAATCTGGGCCTTTGCACCATCAGGGTGGCCTGCAGCAGGCATTTTGAGAGTGCAGACAAGGACAGCATCCCAGTCTGACCTCAGGATCCATCCCCCCTGTTTATTTTTGAACCAACTGCTCCCCTTCCTTTCTGCATGGTCCCAAATTACAGCGGACTGTTAGGTTTTCAACACCATATCAGATGGTTACATCCTGCAGTTTTCTTCAGTACCTTCTTCCCACTCTCACTCCCTATCCTTCAGGGACCCTTCTCACTAGCAACTCATCACACAGGAACTCTGGATGCAGGAAGATCGCTCCCTACACATAAATATAAGGGAACTCAGGGTAGTATGCTGGTTTTTCAGGCATTCCTTCCCTACCTGGATGGCAAGGTAGTACAAATTCTGATGGACAATACCGCCACAATGTTTTACATCAACAAGCAAGGCAGTACTTGGTCATCACCCCTGTGCCAAGAGGCCATCCGCTTATGGGACTTCTGGGAGTAGAACGTAATCCACATCAGAGTTTCATATCTCCCAGGCACCAGGAATGCACTGGTGGTCTTCCTCAGTAGGTCTGTTTCATCTCATCACAAGTGGTCACTCCACCAGAGGTTGGCAGCATGATTTTCCAAAGGTGTGGGACTCCCCAAGTGGATCTGTTTGCATCCACACACAACAGAAACTGTCACCAGTTCTGCTCCATCCCTGGGCTTGCCAGAGGCTCTCTGTCCAATGCCTTCCTGCTCTCTTGGGCAGGGACTGTATGCCTTCCTACCAGTACCACTGGTCCACAGTGTCCTGTTGAAGATTAAGTGGGACAAGGCGAACATGATACTGATAGCTGTGGTGTGGCCATGACAGCACTGTTTTGGCACCCTGTGGGAGCTCTCAACAGCAACCTTGCTGGAACTGCCACTTTGGCCAGACTTTCTGTCCCAGGACCACGGTCATCTGTTGCCTCTGGACCTAGTATCCCTCTGGGGACCTGACAGCATGGCTGCTACATGGCTGAATGTAGAGGAGCAGGCTTGCGCAGCACAAGTTCAGCAGGTTCTCATGGGCAAATGGAAGAGGTTTTCCTTTTGGATCTGGGACTGGAACCTTCCTCCTTACCACACCTCAATACAGTCCATATTGGACTACCTGTTACATCTCAAGCCTCAGGGCCTAGCCCTTTCATCACTTAAGATTCACCCGGTAGCTGTTTTGGCCTTCCATCCTCCGGTCCAGGAGAGATCAGTTTTCTCCCATGACATGACAATCCAGTTCTTAAAAGGCCTGGGGAGACTTTACCCACAAGTCAGAGATCCTATTCCTCCCTGGGACCTGAATCTAGTCCTTTCAAGACTCACAGCCCCTGTCCCTTTGAGCCAGTAGCATTCTGCTGTCTGGTACTCCTTTCTTGGAAGGCTTCCTTTCTGGTGGCAGCGATCACCTCAGCACGAAGGGTTTCCAAGATCAGATCTCACCTCGGAACGCCTTATACAGTGTTTTACAAAGACAAAATCCAGCTGTGACCCCATCCAGCCTTCTTACCAAAGGTGGTATCACAATTCCATAATAATCAGGATATATTCCTGCCTATGTTCTTCCCCAAACCGCACAGATCCAGTGAGGAGCATAGGTTGCACGCCCTAGATGTTAAAATGGCCTTGGCCTTTTACACTGAAAGGACTGAACCCTTCCGAAGATCGATGCAGTTGTTTGTTACAGTGGCAGAAAGGATGAAAGGTCTGCCAGTCTCATCCCAGAGGATCTCCATCAAGTTCTGTTAATAACAAGCAAAAGTGTGAGCTTGTTACAGGCAATTGTAACAGCTCACTCAACCAGGGCTCAAGTCTCATCAGCAGCCTTCCTGGCACAGGTGCCGATCCAAGACATCTGCAGAGCTGCCACATGGTCTTTGATTCGTACTTTCGCGTCCCATTACGCAGTCACCCAGCAGGGCCAGGACAATGCCAGCTTCGGTAGAGCAGTATTGCAAGCAACACATCCATGAACTCTGAGCCCACCTCCAGGGATACCGCTTGTGAGTCGCCTAATATGGACTCGACACGAGCAAGCACTCAAAGAATAAAAAACACTTACTAACCTGCCGTAACTCTTATCCTTCGAGATGTGTTGCTCATGTCCATTCCATCCCCACCATCGGAATTGATGGCAAGAAGGAACTGAGGGGGCGCAGGGCTGGTGGTGTCTCAGATACTGCTACATGAGCGTGGGGCTCCAGAGGGTGCCAGAGCTAGCCCTACAGATACTGCTAAGGGAAAAAGTCTCTGACAGCCGTGCACAATGGCATGCACACACGTAATATGGAATGAAAATGAGCAACACACCTCTGTGAACAACAGTTACGGAAATTTAGTAACCGTTTTTTGTTGTAATGGCCAAGCCTCAGCACCCACATTAAAAAAATTATGTAAATTACAGGTGGTTTTTGAGTGTTTTGTGTGGCATGCAGTATAGTTCAAGGTCTGGTGTGGTTTGGTATGGGTTCAGGTTTTGTTTTGGTTGTGTGTCATGGAATCTGGGAAGATCAGTCAGTGAAAACTGAGCAGTGGTTTCCGATGTTTACTGTTCTGGATATCATGTCTCATCCTCATTTTTTGTCCTGAGAAAATTATTTTAAACACCAATTATATAATAATAATAATATATAGTGGTATATGCAATGTGCTAGGCACTTTCCACACATAGAACTCTAAGATTCTAAGAACATTTCTGAATTTCAAAAGACTCTGGGGCTTTTCAGGAAGGTGGTGTGCTGCCATGATTTCTGCCTTTGTCACTCCAAGACTACATCATTGCAATGCACTCTACTTGGGGCCATTTGGAAACTAGAGCTGGAGCACAGTGTTAAACAGGGTATCTTACCATGAGTGTATTACACTTATTCTCTATGATCTCCGCTGTCTGCCTGTGGATTTACAGGTGGGGTTTAGAGTGATGGTTTTGACCTTTGAAGTCCTAAATGACCTGGCACCTAGTTAAGAAACTCCAGAGGGGTAATTGTGTTAGTTTGTATACAGCAAAAACAACAAGAGTCCTGTAGCACCTTAAAGACTAACAAATATCTGCGGGCATAAGCTTTCATGGGCTGCAACCCACTTTGTCAGATGCATGAAGTGGAAACCACAGATAGGGGGTATATATATATATGTACATCCAAGGGTGAGAAACATAACAATGGGGAGGACAAGTGCTAACAAAGTCAATACAGTTAGGGTAGATGAGGCCTATTCACAACCATTGATTAGAAGGTGAGAATGTGTGAACAGTGACAATTACTTCTTGTAATGAGATAACCATTCCAAGTCCCTATTCAGATCCAGTCTGATTGTGTCAAGTTTGCATATGAGTTCCACTCTGCACTTTCTCGCTGAGGTCTGTTTCTGAAGTTTTTTTGTTGAAGTTTGCAACTTTCAAGTCAGCTACAGAGTGTCCTGGGAGATTGAAGTGCTCTCCTACTGCTTATGGATGTTACTATTTTTTATGTCTGATTTTTGTCTATTTATTCTTTTGCGTTTTGATAGTCCGGTTTGGCCAATGTACATGGCAGAGGAGCATTGCTGGCACATGATGGCATATATTACATTAGTAGATGTCAGGTGAATGAGCTCCTGATGGTGTGGCTGATGTGGTTAAGCTTATGCCCTCAGACATTTGTTAGTCTTTAAGGTGCTACAGGACTCTTGTTGTTTTAGTTGAGAAACTGTTTCTCTTCTCATGAGATACCACTGCCTCTCCCTTGGGCCATACAGCCTCAGTTGAGATCAGACAGAGTACTCGGCTCCCTTAAAGTAAAAGAAAGGATGCTGCTAGCAGGGCTTACCTGTGCAGTCCCCCTGTCCTTGAACCCCCCCCCTGCAGTCTGTAAGAGAACTAATTTGTTGACTTTCTAGACATGATTTTTGGAGGAGCTTTTGAGGACAAGGAAGCTGTGTGAGGATAATTTTGGGGAAGGATAAGGGGTGTTTCTTTATTTTTCATTTACTAAGCAGGTTTGGTTTCTGCTATATTGTGGAGGTGCCTGCTGGTTTTGTTAGGTTTTGTTGTGATTTCAGATTATCAGAGGTACCTGGAGTTTGAGATAAGCACCTTTTCTTCTCTGTTTGCTAAACATATAAATACATAAATAAAATAAAGTCATTATTCAGCTGCATTTATTATCTACAGTATTGAATAATTACCTTAATTTAACAGGACCACAAAATGCAGCGCACTACAAAATCGGATTGTCCAACCTTGAACTGCCCAGATTCTCAACAAATCTCCTTGTCTCACAGTTGCTGCAAAGTTTGTAAAGGTAAGAAAATAGCAAGATCTGCACATGCTCAGTGTAATGTGCAGTATTTATCATTTATGAATTTTTTTATACTTTTGGAGTAAAACATCTTTTTCATCATTGTGGAGGCCTGTAAAACTGAATAGATAATGCATACATCAAGGAGTCTGAAAATTTGTTTGAGGTGTTGAATGGAGCTGGCAGCACTCATATTTTATACAAAAGAGAAACACACACGCACTCTCTAATGGCCCTGAGATTGGAGAAATCTCAGTGTTCCACAACATTTTTGGCCTCTTCTGTATAGAAGCAAAAGCTTTGGGAATTATATTGTACTGTACTTCTCAAATTTTTACACATAGATCAAACAGTTGGAATGTCCCTCGACTTTCAATGCAAGGACAGAGATATAAGGAACTGCCCAGGGCTCTCTGCCCTAGTGTTCTAATCTAAGGTAGTATTTGTACTCTCCCAGCTGTGAGCAGGTGCATATTCAAAGCAGAAAGTCTGTTCCTATTTCTCCAATACTTAAACTGCGATAAACTGAGTCCTGGCATGGAACAAGCCGTCACACTCTTTGGTTTGGCTTAGATATACATTGATTTGGGGAATATTGGAGACATGCAAGTCGTCTGCTACGCAGACACAAAGGATATGATTAATGACATCCAGAAGAGAGAGAAGACTAAAATGGAAGAAAAGAACTTAACAAAAGTGTGCTAAGGTCTTGAGGTCTGTCACAGTCAAAAGGGATTCTTTTTTCCTGGTAAAAATTTACAGTAAAATGTTCAGTAGCTTTAAAAAAATCTGCACACATTGAGCTTAGGAAAAAGCTCAATACATCTAATAAATGGAAGATGTAGTTTTGTTTCTGAACATGTTCAATCCTAAATCCTAGACTTGTCTCTTATCAGTTATGAATCTTATTCTTAAAACCAGAGGTTGATAAAAGTGAGCAGTACATATTCTCCTAAGTTAATTTGTAGTCTAAGTAGAGTTATGGATCAGTGGAAAATTGTACTTTTACAATTCTGTAATGCAAATGTTCTGATACAAACTGATAAAAGCCAGGAAACCCAAAACTAAAGGCTGATACTTTGTCCTTATTTCAGGCTTCTGTGAAAAAGACGACCAAAAAAAAAAAAAAAAAGATTAGGGTGGCATTTGTCAGCTTCAGGGCCAAATACTGGTTTTGATGTGCACAGCACTCCATCAATATCAGTGGGAGTTATGAGATGTTCTGAGAGCAATGAATGGCTCTTACTGTTATTTAAAATGTGGGGATTTTTGCTCTGAATTTCCTGTTTTACGTAATAGCAGTGTGGTAGTTCAAAAAATAAAATTAATGGAAAGTTGCTAAATGCATGTATACTACTGGAGCAAACCAAGAGGTGGGGTGGGGTGGCGATTATTACTATAGTACTTAAAATAAAATAAAAATTATGCTTCAGTTACCATAATAGGTCCACATATTTAGTATCCTAATCACATCAGCAGTTCAAAGTACTCTCTGCCTGTACTGTTGATTTTGCCCCTCCAATCTTGGTCTGCCTGTCTGTTACTCTTTCAGACTGGGCTCATGGATGTGGAGACACCTTCCCCCCACACAGGCCAAAACAGTAACAACCTCCATGTCCCTGACTATGCCTGCCAAGTAGATTCTAATTTTTTTCTATTTTACATGCTAACATAAAATTTACTGTAAAATTGAAGAAGATGGAGGCTGTTTCATTAGCAAGAAATGATGCAGCAGGCAAGTGGAGTTGTAGGGAAGTATCTTTATTGAGCATGCATATAGGTCTTTGCTACATGCTGACAGGTCTGGGTTTGCCTGGTGACAGCCTACCCCTAGCTTGCAGTACTCAACTGCTCATGTCACACCAAACTAAGTCCTTCCTGAAACCTGACCAGTTCTGTTCATTGTACTACAGAAGCCTTATGCAAGGAAGCAGGAACTGTAAAAAGAATAGTGAAGGATTACTGTTTGGGTAATCCTAATGCTGAATTTAAAAATAAAAAGTCTAGAGCAATTAAATCACTGACAATAATAATAATAATAAAGAAGATGAAAAGGTGGTGCAGCCCAACTGCACAAAATATTGATATAGTGTGTGAAAATTATATGGAAACTTAAAATTACCCATAACCTGTTTGAATTCATCACAGTAAAGAACAGACTTACCAGCTATAGTAATACAATGGGGTTGGTTTTCAGGAAAGCGAATTTGGGGAATTAAGAAATCTAATGAGCAAGTGGGAAAACTAATTTAAAATCCACTAGTCTGGGAGAAGGCTAGAGACTTTTATTAAAAATATACATAAAAGAAGAAGGGCCAAAAAAAGTAATCCCTCTAAAAATGGGGAATGCAAGGAACAAGGAGCCAGTATGGCTTCAGGAAGAGCTGCTAACAGTAAGATTAAAAAGGAAACATCATTGAAATAGAAAAGAGGAGGTACTCATTCAAGAATACTCAGTCAGTTAGGGCTTGAAGGGAAAAGATAAGGGCAACAAAAAGGCAAAATAACATTAGCCAAAGCTTTCAGGGAATATGAATGGGTTTTACAAATATACTTGGGGAACAAGAAGTGCTTGGAGAAAAATAATTCCATTAATAAATGGGCTGCTGAGTTACTCAGCAACTTCTTTAAAGTCCAACTTTAACAAGAAAAATGAAGAAAAAAGTTTAAGAAGATCTTGTAAAAATCAACCGTTGGCAAAAAGAAGGTAAAGAGATTTAAATAGACACACAGATGTCACAGACATCAGATGATAATAGCTTCTTTTCAACACTGACCTGGAATTGAACGGGAGACCAGGAGATAACAGGCTCTGTAGCCTGTACTACTCCCCTGAGATGCTGCACTCCTAATATCAAGGTAAACTGCGTGTCTCCTAAGAACAGTAGTTTACTGAATAGGATTCTGTAGCCTAGCTGAGAAAAGACTGGAATGTATTCAATAGAGAAGATGTTTTCTTATCTTTGGATTCTTTTTAACTAGGCTTGAGAACTTGACTTTTTTTTTTTTTTTTTTAATAATTTGGCAGATAACGTAGATGTTTATTTTTAAGCATTTTGTTAGTTCTGTTGATTATAAATTTTTGCAGTTGTGTGAAATTATGGGTGTGTGTGTGTCAGACAACAATTATTTAATTACAGTAGACATCCAGATTAAAAAAATTTAAAGCTACTTAAGCAACGCTCTGCTCTAGCTCCACTATCTCGGGCATTACAACACATTTTCTATGCATTAAGGTGGGACTCTTAAATTCTCAAAATGCATTTTTCTTATTTTGCCTGCCTGTAAATTTTAATGATTATTGTTGGAAATATTTTTTAATCAGTGTGGGTGTGTATGATGAAATCGATGTTTACTGATGTTTACAGTATGGGTATGTATGATGAAATCGATGTTTACTGAATAAAAATCTAATCCTTCGAAACCTACTTTTAACAATCAATCACTTTTGTTTTCATACAGGCCATAACTTCTGTTCTGAAGGACATAACTGCATGGAGCATTCTGTCTGCAGAAACCTAGAGGACAGGGCTGTCTGTAGCTGCCGAGATGGTTTCAGAGCCCTTCGAGAGGACAATGCCTACTGTGAAGGTAATCCCTTGTCAAGGTGCTCAGTTGTATAGATTACTGTGGATTATTGCATGAAGAATGCATTAATTCACAAGTTTGCAAAGTGATGGGCCTATTAAATGCAGTGAATTTAATTTACAGCATATTAATCAGCTAAAATAATTATCTCAAATTAAGATTTTAAAAAATAAAACTGATCTGTTTCAAAATTATAAATTAATATGGCTAAATTCTTGAATTTGAAGCAATACTTTTACTGCAAAGTCTGTTCTTTTTTTATTAATCAATTATTCAGATAACCTAAAAGTCACACGTTAGAATAGCTTTTAATTGGTACACGTTTCAATCTAGCTTTTAGTTAGTACTTTATTTTTCCTCTAGTCTCGCCCCCCCTCTCCCCTCAATATAGTAAGTACAGTGGGGACAGATTGTAATACCTTTACTCACATTGAGTAAAAACTTACTATTTTAACAGTCCCACTGGTGTAAAACCAATGCTTCACTTACCAGAGAGAGGCAGTTTCTATAGTTCACATTTTAACATCACAGCTGTAGCAAGATATGTGCCAAATACCACCAGACAAGCAAACTACTTTAATGTTGCCTCCCTCTCTCACACCATCCATCTTTGCCTTTCTCATGAAGGCCCTGATTCTACAAATATACAACTTAAGTGGCTTTCAGTGGGACCACTCACATGGGTAAGGCGTAAGTGTTTGTAGAATTAGGGTCCTCAAGTTGTAAGGACTTTGGGGTTGATTCCTTTGGCCCAACTCTGCAAATGCTAATGAATGTAATTTTATTCAAGAGTAGTCCCATTGACTTTAAAGTAAAGTCATGTAACGTAAAGTTAATCATGTGCATAAGAATCTGCAGGATTGGACTGTACAATTAGTTCTATTTCACTGAGATCTCTGTTCAATGTTTAGTTAAGCCTAGCACAGTATTTTGTGATCTATTGTCTTGAGTAGACCTTTAAGTCATCCAGGTACAAGTCCTACACCTCTCTCCATGGCCTTGCAGAGATTTAGCTGCAGGTCAACCTATATAGATTTTTTTATGTAGGTAGGGAATGATACTGGGACACAGCACCGAGTCTTTGGAGGTTAGATAGGGATTGAGGTCATGTATCTGCAACTATACGGATCCACCAGCTATTTCCCAGGTGAAAGGGCAGTGCAGAAGCTTTGGGGAATACTGTAGGCCTGAAGTTTTAATAATGGTTTCAGAGTTGCTCTACTGCTACTCCACAGCCTATAAGGGAATGAAGGAATCCCTGATCTCTGTGGATCTCCCAAAACCACAGTCTGGTTAGAGCCTGTTGTATTTAGAAGTTGCCCCTCACACAATGTGTGAAAAATGAGAATCTTATCCATGATCCCTTTAGTGAAATGGCTTGGACGAGGAAACAACAGATTTTCATACCTAGGGCCAAAAGCATCCTACTGTAAGTGGATGCAGCTTCTATTGAGTTGAATTGGAGTTGTAGCTGTTCGTGAAAGCGGTTTTTGGAGGGTTTCTTCGCATGAATATCTGTTTCTGAAAATTCATTTATAAGCATTTCTTCACACTGATTAATCTGCCTGTGTGCCTTCAGAAAACCCACAAAGGTTGGTACAATGAATAACACGTGCTGATTATTTAGGTCATGTCTACACTACAAAATTATGTCAACCTAACTTATTTTGGCATACAGCCACTTCAGTTATTAAATTGCTTGTGTGTCTGTGCACACTTAGCTCCTTGAGTCAGGAGTGCACGTCCTCACCAGGAGCGCTTGTATTGATTGCATTGTCAGCGTGGGGCATTGTGGAACGGCATCTGAAAGCCAGTAACAGTCGACATAGGTGCTGGTCCAATCCAAATTATTTCTATAATGCTTTGTAGTTTTAGTGATTCTCAATTTCCTACCAACTGCAGTTTTTACTGTGTATGTATTTGTTTTTATAAAGCAGATATTAACATTAAATATGCCCTGGTCTCTTTGGGGTTTATTCTTCTATTTATAGGCCCACATAAAATCAGTTAACATTAAAGGTTACTAGTAGACTCCAGATACATTCCTTCATCTCAAAAGTTTCCACTTACATGTTCCTCTCTTTTTGTTTGTACTCCAGAGTTCTTTCCTATATGTTCTATTGTCTCAGTTTATCACAGGGTAAGAGAAGCAGCAAGTCCTATATTAAAGTTGTCTAATGCATTCCACTATAAAAAATACGGTATGCAACTTTTAAAAAATGAGTTCTAGCACTTCCATGGTTTGCAGAAGGATTTTGAAATTTGGCAGGAAGATAGTTCTGAACTCAGGGATGTGCCTTTTTCAGATGGCCTCATGTAAATCCATTCTGGTCTAGATGAGTTATAAACTGTTCACAGTTACCATTTTCTGTGTGTGGGTTTTTGTTTTTGTTTTAATAATTCAGCTTGTCTTATACTACATGCTAAAAATTCTCAATGTTCTATAGCACTGTGCATGCACTGCCCCAGCAACATTATTTCACATGTAGCTCACGGTCTGGACAGGATGCAGACAGAATGGATCCTCCTATTGCTGCTTTGTCCCATTTTGTGCACTGAATAACTTTTATTGGACCAACTTCTGTTGGTGAGAGAGACAGATCTTAGGTGTGTGGCTGAAAGGTTTGTCTCTGGAGTGGGAGGTGGCAGAGATGAGGTTGCTGGAGTGGTGTGAGTCTTAACTTTATATTTCCTGGTTTTCAGTGGTTTAAATTTAGTTGTTCTTCACATTCTGGAAGGGCACGAGGCATCACTGGCAATCTTAACTCTGCATTAGCCAAGTTTTGGGTCATTTAATATTAATACATAGGCTTAAATGAAAACAGTCTCCTGATTCCAGATATTAAGGGACGTTTTCTGATCATAGTTATTCCTGTGTAATTCTGTCCAGGTTTCAACCTCAGGGTATGTCTTCACTGACAGCAGCAAATTCGCCGCCGTCAGATCTATCTAACTGGATCGATTGAGCGGTCAGTGAAGACCCGTTCAATCGATCTGGAAGTTGACGCAGTAAAACCACCCCCTCAAGTGGCGTCGCATTGCGTCGATGGGAACGCATTTTCAGTTGGTGCAGCGCAGTGAAGATGCCACGTAAAAGAGGAGTTACAAAGTCGATGGGAGTTACACAAGCTACTCTGTGTAGCTTGCGTAACTCCTGTCGACTGCCGCTGAATTTCCAGGTACGTGTAGACCTGGCCTCAGTTTCTGAAACGAGTCTGAACACTGCCATTGTCCACATTTACAGCTAAACCATGTTTGGCACTGATTCAGCCGCAACTGTTGCTGACACCCATTGACAGGGATAGGGCAATTTTTTCCACTGTAGACTGGCCTTAGGAGTGGTGTTGTTTAATACCTAAGTCCGTTGAAGTCCTTGAATCTTCTTTCTGTCTGGTGAGAATGCCAGTAAGCCTGCCAATTAGTGCCAGCAGTAGCAATGATTTTGTAATGTGGGTTTGTGAATGTGATCTGTTAACGGAAACTAGAATGAAAGCGAGACAGCTTAATAATTTCACATAGGCCATTGAACGAAATTATGATCTGCTAATTCTCTGGATCCTCAATCAGGTCTTCTACTTTACCACCATCATCAGTATTCTCACATTTTAGTGTTCTCCATTGTCATTCTGGCATAAAGTTTAAGCAACGGTTACTACATTTCATTTCTATTCTGGGTATAAGGCATAAAATGTAAGCATATTGTAAAAAACACATTTCCTCATTTTAACTTTGGATGTGTAATCTAATGCTATTAATCGTCTTTCTTAACTACTGACGAGCCAAATAAAAGAGAAATTAATTTTTGTGAAACATAGTAATTAACATTAATTATTTCTGGAATGCTAACTAGTTATAGGAACAGGCTTCTAAGGATTGTGGCATGACTAGGGGAATTCTGCAGAAGACAAAAAGAAGAAATCTGATTGCCATAGAATACCTGTAACATATTTATATGTGCTTCAACATGCTATCAGTGCGAAGTATACAAAAACCAGTCTGTATAGCGAAGACTGAGAAGAATCTGAATAAATAAATTTAGCATGCATTCAGAGCTGTATGAAATTGCAAATTCCCACTGAAAGCCCAAGAGCTGGTAGAGAAGCAGGAAGAGAAATTTTGGCAAAAATTTCATCAATTTTTTCATCTTTTTTTTTTTCTGACAAAAAATTTAATTGAAAAATATCAATACAGAAAATTCTGACCAGCTCTGATGAGCTCTGTGCTTGAATCAGTCGGGGTGTACAGGATTGCCCCATTAAATAGCCAAAAATGGTCAGATTGAATTTCAGATCTTTCTTTTGTATTCAACTATCAACTGATTGGAAAAAAAGCAAGCACTTTTTTTTAACTCTGTGATAAAATGTTTCCATTAAAATCAAATTGAGACATTTGAATAGTCTATAAGAATCATGTATCTAAATATATCACATTTAGTACTGCAAGTCATCATTAAAGATTGTGGTGCCTGCTACCACGCATAGTTGCATTGACATTAAGTATTACACTCCACAGGAAAGGTAGGTGGAACTGAGTACTTGTAGGCGCTCTGAAATATAAAGATTGTCAATCTTCAGTTGCACCCAGGAGATTTGGTTACATAAATTCCATTTTGTAAGGGGGATGCTGCATTGAAATTGCTTGTAACTAAGAAGTTGAGATTTCCATCTCCATTAGCTGGCAGCATTTGAGTGATTACCTTGTGAGGTTGGGCTGGAAAACTAATCAAGTTGAAAGGCTTTTTTTCCAGGAAGGCAGAACATGATTTCAAAATCTATATTAAAAAGTAATTAAACATAAACAAAGGAAGGTGCATTTATTTTTCTGAACAAAGGCAATAAATGCCATCTTATTTTCATCATTATGATGCTGGGAATTATTGGGCTAATCTTAATATGGCAATGTGTCTTACAAATGCTGGGCCAAATCCTGCTCTTCTTTGAGGCTGCAGTCCAGCAAGGCACTGGAGTATGTTCCTAGCTGTAAGCATGTGAGTTGTCTCATTGACTCAGACTTAAGTATTGCACCTAAAAGCTCTGGTCACTTGAAGCGCAAACGAATAGTCTCATTCACTTTAATGATGAGCCAGCTTGTGCGGGTGTGAGTTGCAGAATCAGACCTATGGTATTTGATTTTAATTGCTTTTGCATGAAGGATTTTCAGACTGACCTTTATCATCTCTCTCCAACCTTGGCTGACATTGCCGTTGTTAGAGTGAAAAAAATGTGACTATTTATGTGAATGGAGGCCACTGGAAACTTATAAAGTCTCAAGTCACTGACGTTCATGAGGCATGCTAATACCTGAAATCACTGGTCACCAAACTATGGGATGTGCCCTCCTAAGGGGTGCGGAAGAATGTTTGGGGGAGAGCATGCCAGGGCCGGAGCCAGCCCCCACATGGGGGGGGAGGAAGCACCACCCAGCTCCGCTCTGCCCCTGCCTTGACCCCCCAGCTCCTAACCCTACTCCTGGCCTTGGTCACACACCTGGCCCCAGCCCTGGCTGCGCTGCTGGTCTCGCTCCTGGCCCTGGTCCCTGCCACACTCCTGACTGCGGCCTCACTGCCAGCCTGGGCCACAGCTCCAGCCCTTCGCTCTTGAGGCGTTCATGGACTGGGTAAGGGCACGGACCCAAAAAGTTTGGGGACCACTGCCTTCAATGGAAGAACTTCCCTTCACTGGAGAAATAAAGACTTGTGTAGGCTCTATCAAAGTTCTAAATGAAGAAGGGCCTATTTCCCATATAAACTACCTAAATCTGAAACATAACAACAATTGACCATACCTCTGTTTGTTCCCAATTATCAATTATGGGACTAGGATTTTCAAAGATGCCTGATGGATTTAGGTGCCTGTACCCTGCTGGCATTCAATAGAAGTTGAATGCCTAATCCCCTTAGGTTCTTTGAAAATCCCAGTGTATTACAGTAGTTCTAAAGTCATTGACATGCAATGGCTGGGTCTCCAAGAGCTGAAAAGATGACAAGTGCCAGTTAAGTGCCACAAGTGTTAAACCAATGGGGAAGTCAAAATTAAGACCCCCACATAAAATACGTAAAACTGTGATAGTTGTTATTATATACATTCATGTACATGTATATTATAGCATTCTTTAACTAGAAGAGTGGCATTGTTTGGGAGACTGGAAATAATTCAGACTGATCTGAGATAGCATCAACAATACCTACAGACTAGGCAGTAGTAGTACATTTTATAGCTTCTGAAAGTGTGCTGGGTACTTTAGTTGTAAATCATATTTTATTTTATTTTATTGTAAATAAAACAAGGCCCTGCCCGATCTAATGGCTAGTTGTTTCAAGCCGACTCCCATATATGGGTCCTCTCCCAGATCCGAGATCCATTGAAGTAATACTGGATTATGTAGATAGTATACAGACAAAGGAGTGTTAGAACAGATGAAGCACAATTAATATTTTATTATATCTGCCTTGGCATAGTCTGGTATATTTTATAGATTATATATAAAAATCCTCTATCCTCTTTTCTGTTCTCCATTTTTTTTTCCCTTGGCTATTTGCCTGTATTTATTGTTAAGTTTCTGTAGCTCATAGTTAGGAAGTGCCAAGAAATATTATCACATTTTAAAAATTGCTAAATTTGTAATTCAAATTTTAAGATTTTCTATCCTAATACAGTGTCAAAAAATATCTTTAACTGTCATTTCAGCAAGGTGCGCTGATTGGTGTAATTCATTAATTAATCATGTATAACTGCCCTTTCTATTCTCAGTATGCAGATACATCAGATTACTTATTTTATGCATAAGGAAAGATTTCTACAATGCTGTCGTGTTTGATAGATAACAATATATAATTGTTTTATCATGTATCCCTATTGTATAAATTAATAAGATATTAAATAATAAGCAGATATGATTTGCAAAGTAGGACATTAAATGATGGCAAGCAATGTTTGTGTTCACAGACTTCCTATGTGGGATACTATAGTGAATTTCAACTGGGTAGCATCCATGTGATCCAGAGATACTACTTCTGTCTGGAATAAATATTTCATTTGCTAAAAAAATGCCACTTTAAGCACACATATAGTAGCTGTTGAACAATATTACCTGCTGAATCTTTAATGAGGACATTTTTTATCTCTGCAATGCTCCTACCAAATCTTTAAAGAAATGGGTCAGTTATTTACTAGCTGAAATAAACACAATCCCAAAAGAGGCTCTTATTTCCAAAATGCTGCGGTGTTGAGTTGTGTCATTTCACAGATATGAGGAATGTGTGACAATGAAAAAGAAGCCAAAAGTAACATTCTGTTTGCTTTAGGATGGCTGCCTGCCCCCATTACACCAGCCCCTGTCTGAGGGTTGGTGTGCACATTGAGAGAGATGCCATAGCCATTCGTAAATATCAGATGTTTAATGTAACATGATATAAGAAGTGGCAAGATGGGCATATTGCCTGGATGTGTGAGGCTAAGGAGAGAGTGGAGTCAAAGATGATCCTCAGATTATGGGTCTGAGTAAAGGGGATGGAGTTCAGTTTTGGTTTTAGCTGGTGGCAAGAGATCCCAGACTGATATAGGGGAGTTGATAGAGCAAGACAGGTCAGGAGTAAATTTGTGAGTCACTAGGATAGAAATGGTTGGTGAAGCCATGTGAGTATATAAGCTTGCCCAGTGATAGAGAGCATAGAAAGAATAGGACGGGGCCTAGGACGCAGCCCGGAGGTATCCCCTCCATGAAAATGGGTGAGGAGAAGAAGAAGAAGAGCTGCCAAAAGAGATGCTAGAGGAGGAGGAGAGAGGAGACAATGATGTTGTGTAATCCAAAGTAGGATTAGATATCAAGTAGGAGGTTGTGGTCAAAAGTGTCAGAGACCAGGGAGGATAAGCATAGAATAGAGACCCTGAGATCTGGCCAGGAAGAGATTATTAGAGACCTTAGTGAATGCAATTGCAATGGAATGAAGAGGGCAGCAGCCAGATATCAAACATCCAGGAAAGAGTTGGAATGGAAGAACTTGAGGGAATGATCATAGATTGCTCTTTCAGTGAATTTTGTAGTAAAAGGAAGGAAAGCAATATTTAGAGAGAGAGAGATGGTGTCAAGAGACAGTTTTGAGATTGGTGGGGAGACCAGTCTGTGCTTGTGTTGTGATGGGAAGGAGCCAGAGGAGAGTGACACATTGAGGAGGAAGGCAAAGGATGGGCTGGGAGTTAGGGTGAGGGAGATCTGGAAGTTGGAGGGTGTGTCGCTAAGGCAGGTATAGTGGGAGTTAAAGGAGAAAAGCATCTGAGAAACCTTGGCATCAGAGATGGAGGAAGGAGATGGTATTGGGGGAAAGGAAGGATATATGGCATATTTTATCTTTTATTTGAAGAAGGCTGGAAGAGTTTTAGAAGGAAGTTGAAGGTTGCAAATAAGTAACTCAGTTGTGGGAAATGCTTTCAATGAGGGTAGAAAAGTAGTGCGGTTTGTCAAGGATTAGGGGAATTCTGATGGAGAAGAGGAACCTGTCTGAAGTGCAGGAAGTCTGCATGTTCATGGGACTTTCTGCAGAAGTGTTCAGCAGTACAGGAACAAGAACAGAGGCAGTGGAGAGCAATGTAGAGCACAGAGCAGTGGTATAATGTGCTATTGTCTGTTTATCCCCATGTTACAAAGCAGGTGGGGTACTGCCTGTTGAACCATATGTAATATATCAGTGACCTTCCGAATCAGTCTAAATTAAAGTGTTGCAGTAATCTAGCCCTGGGATGGGTAGGATGGATTGCAAATAATCTGTTTACCTGTAACGCATTACAAATTATTGCATGGGTATAAAGTCTGTAATAATTCACCTTCCTTCCCTGATTGCATTTGCAGTAATCAGTCATATTTACTATTTACATTCATGTTTCTGTGATTCTAACAAGGGAAGGGAAGGCTAGTAATGATTAATACAGTTGTTAGTAGGTGAAAAACCAAATTTATGGTGGTCTGAGATTCAAAATACCCCTTTTCCTTTTTTAGGTGACTGACAGTGATATATCCAGTACAGCTTTTCTAAACTAATTTGCCTGTTTAATATGAGCCAGGTTAACATCTGAAACAAGCAAAAATTAACATCTGATGTTAATGGTATACATGTAATGAATATTTTGCTGTCACTTCACTTCAGTTTCCAATTGACCAGTGTATACATCACATGAACTGTCACTGGAAATGGTATTAACTGGTAACCTTATTTGGAAGTCTGAGCAGAGAGACCAAGGACTGCACAGAAGCAGTGAGCGAATTACACCCGTACACTTAGAAGTGGTTCATTCAGGTCAAGATTGAGACTTGTTGATGAGGCTGTGTGGGAGAGCTAGCCCATGCTGTTCCTGTTCAGTGGATAACTATAGAGCTTCATTCTCCAGGGCTGTCAAACCAGAACCTTTCACAAGCACTAGAATTCACACAGTTATTTTAAAAAGAATAATGTTCTACCTTGCCATTCAATTCTGAAAAGGCTTATTTTGGTGTCAGCATGATTACTGCAGTTGTGGGAGTTATTGCTTCATATCAGTACACAAACCATATGCTGAGTTGTTGGAATACTTTGTAACACATGCTAATTCTAAAAGTTTGATTATATTTGAATTGATTTATATGAAAAGTTTTCTCATTGATCAGGCTGATTTATACCGCATCTTTAAACACTGTTCAAGGAAATGTCTTTGATGCACTTGCAAAAAATAAATGTTTTTCATATGTGAAAAACACAGCTTCCTGTGAATGCTATTATTTCTTCTTCTGCTGTGGACTGCTATTCTGATCCAGCCTGTTCTTCCCCATTAGTAGATTACCCTCTACTAAAATTCTGAGAGAGCACCTCTCTCTGTAGGAGATATGGCTGTAGTTGTGAACATTGGAGGCACTTGATCTAGATTCTTACTGGTTTAAAAGGGAGTATGCTTGAGGCAGGGCATTATCCATGAAGGATCCTCAATTTTGGAAATCAGGGCTGGCCCTAGGCCAAATGTCGCCCCAGGCAAGGATTGTCTTTGCCCCCCTCCTCCATTTGTTAAGCTTTTGAATACCTTATTTGTTATTGAACTTGTAGCCTATTTTACGACTTTGATGCACGATTTGCATGCAAGATTTATCCCTGTCATATAAGATGATAAATTTGCACACCAGGATCTGTAAATCTATATTTATTCATGCCATATATAAGCAAATAAAAGTCTGAAAGGTTCCACGAGATTCTGCAAAGGTCAAGAACATTCTAGGAGGTTAGTGAAAAATGAATCCATATATGGAATACCTGAAACATTTTACTTCAAACATTCTATTTTCCTTTTTGTCGCTAACAACAAAAACAACACCCGAGCCCAGTGTCTCCCAAACCTGGCACCCAGGCAGTCACCTGCCCCTAAATCCAGCCCTGCTGGAAATAATTTCCTTTCTCAGACCTCCAAAGCCCAGATTTACTGTACACAAGTGCAAGGCTTGTCTGTCCGACCCTTGTGGGGGCAAAAGAATTGAAGGCTAGAGAAGCCATAAGATGGTCTTTGACAGGGGTGATTAGGATGGTTTGGATAGGACTGATTTATAGAGCAAAGGTCCAATTCTACTCTTATTTATGGGGTTGCATGGTGTAAGTGACAGCAGAATTTGGCCCTAAGGATGCAAGTCTGATAGGGAACTGGGGGATTTTCTCTCTGATTTGCAGATGTTATATAATTTTAGTGCAAGCACCCTAGAGTGGTTGATTAAATGCTTTTTATAAAGTGAATAAAAAGATAGAAGTACTTATTTCAGCTACGTCCCCTCTAACCAGTTTTCCTGGAATTTCCCTTTGTCTGTTCCAATTGGGACTCAAGCATGTTGATCTCCATGACTACACTGTCATGCTAGTATATCAGAGCTGGTGGCCCAGTGTCTAACCACAGACCTAAAGCATGCTAGTTTATTGTTCTCAGGTATGCAGAATTGTTGGACTGATGCATTCATCATCTTGAACTGATTGACTTCAGGATCTTACTGGCTAAGCAGTAAAACATTAATGTCTGTTAATATGCCAATAGGGCCTTTTGACAGGATGAAATTAAGATAAATGCCGTAGACTTTCTTAGGTTTCAAAATTCATTGTGCTTTCCATTGTATTGAGTGAGTCTGTAACTAAAGGTGACGAAAGGGCTAAACCAGTGTTTCAATTAGTAACTTGATATAAAAATACTTTTATTTTGATGGGTTCTAAAGTGAGCTTTCTTCTTCTCTGACAAAGTAGTTTGACTTTATTTGAAGCCCACAAAAGTGGTATAAATAAATGCCCCATATAGAATGCTAGAATGGGAGCTGATTTATTTGATTTGGATTTTTTTGTCACAGTACCTCACCAATTGATATTGTGCAACTGCTGGTTGTCATTTGACTGTTATCTTGTCCTTTCCCTCTTTCTCCCTCCTACTTGTCTGTTGTATCCCCTGTTGTATCTTGTCGGATGCTAAGACTGTAAGTTCTTCATGGAAGGGGCTTTTTAATCAGGTGTGTGCATAATGCCTAGCCATAGTGGGGCCTTGATCTCTGATTAGGGTATGTAGATGCTCCTGCAATACAAATAAATAAATAAATTCTATTTCCCTTAGTTCTTAAATGGATGGGTAAGAAACGGTTTTCTTATCCCACAAGAATTTTTGAGATTTCAGTTTTATTCTCCAACTTGAATCAGGACAAAAAATTAAGATCTTGAAAATGATCAGGAACTGATAATCCAAAAAAAAAAAAATAGATTGTGAGGTGAAACATTCATAACCAAGAGGCAAGAGGTCATGGCAGCATTCTACGTGGCCGGAGACAGATGGGGATGGGTAGGCTGTTGCTATCAGAGATGAGAAGTGAGAGGAATTCCACACCGCTAGAAATTTCAGATCGATACCAGGTCCTCAGTGTGGAAACTACAGAAAATACCTCTCAAGATCCAGCAGGTCTAAGGGAACAGAAAACTATATGGAACATACATGTGGATGGCAGCTCGGCCCAACCTGTAAGAAAGTCAAGCTTTCCCACAAACAGTTCTCTACATGTCCAAGGAAGACAGATTATCCTTGTTGGAGATTCAATACTCAGAAGAATCAAAAGAACATTCTGCTAGGGACAGATGGACAACAGGACAGTGTGCTGCCTTCCTAGAGCCAAAACAGGAGACATCACTCTAAGATTGGATAGGCTTCTGGAGTCGATGGGCAAGGATCCATTGGTGATAATTCATTTCAGAGGTAATGACACTGCATTGCAGAATATCTTGCATATAATAGATGACTTCAGGGAACTTGGAAGCGTGCTGAAGAGGAAGCATTTCCAAGTAATCTTCTCTGAGATCCTTACTGTCCCACAAGTGAACAAAGACAGAAGATTCCGGAAGCGAACTGCTTGTTAGGTAAATGGTGTAGCCACAGGTGTAGTGGAGCCAGAATACCCTGAAACAGCATTCCGGCACTTTTGCTGCATGAAGGACACTATTTTGCTCTCAAAATGACATCTTCTGTACCCTGTGACCTCATACACTGTACATATGAGTTCACACCGCATGGAGGACCCCATTTTGTAGAGCAAAATGGCATCCTCTGCACAGCATGTCCTACTTTGATCTGAAAGAGTTCAGCCCCAAAGATTGACTGTAGCAGAAAGGTTATCAATAAAACGGGGACCCCACAGTGCACAACAGAGACTACATAGTGCTCTTTCTGTAATAATTAGTTTTATTAACCAACCAAACAAGACACACACTGCAATCTGGTAAAGGAGAGAGAGACCAATACAAAATGCATAATATTTGCATTACTCATACCAGGCCTTGTGGAAAGACCCGAAGTATTAAACCTAATCCTCATCCTCACCATCATCACCACCACCACCACCAGTGGTCATCATCCTGGTGTCTCCCCCTCACCACAGCATGCACGCTGAGATATAGCTTTTATAAAACACTATTCTGATGCCCACTGGAGTATATCCATATTTATGAAGGTTTTAGCTCTGTAGTTCCTTATTTCAAACTACTTTTGGTCTGGCCTGTTTTTCAGATGCTAATTCATTAGTTCCCTTTATACTCGTTAAAATTTACATCACCATATCACCATAGTAACAGGTAGTTACCTTAAGGAAGTCTCTAACATTTCACCTGGCTACCAACGGTGTCTACTGTGTACACACAGACATTATTATCCAAACCCAATAGTTATTTTCAGAACATCCAGCATATCCAAAAATGGGCACAAGCTCAGCAGGTTTATTATTAACTTACTGTGCTAATTTATCCTAATGCCTAATTTGGCTACGATAAATATTTTACAGTCTGAGGCCTGTAGGCCCTGTGTTACAACATTAATCAATATTTATATTTCACCTCTGTATGCTAATTATAATTGATACTTTTAACCTTGGCTACAGACCACACATGGTGGAGGGTCTGAGCCTCAGTCAAGCTGGGACCCAGGGTTCAAGACCTATTGCTTTGCAATGTAGACTCAGCCCAACCGGACTTATGCTCTGGGAATCTGTCAAAGTATTCCACAATCTCACAGGCCAACTTTCTTTGTCCACTGGACAGTCAAATTTGGTGGATAGTCAGGTTTTTCCGCATTTCAGCATGAACAAAGGGATAGAGCACCCATGTTTGGGAAGGGCACTAGGAAGTCTGGGATGTGAGTGGTTGGACTTGGGTCCATCACTGGCGATTTTTAAATCAAGATTGGATGGTTTTCTAAAAGATGTTTTATATGGGTCAGATTAGATGGTCACAATGGTCCTGTCTGGCCTTGGAATCTATGAATCTATTTGACATGTAAATTTTTTTTTAAAACTTTTTTTTTTTTTAGTTTAACTAATTTTTTCAAACAAAAAGGTGTTTCAAACCAAAAACTGAAACTTTTCATTTTGAAATTGTTCAAACGGGATGTTTTGACAATTTCAAAACCGTTTTCCAATTTTTTTTTCAAATTGGGAGATTTGTTGAAACCGACTCTTTGTCATGAACTGTTTCAATGTCAACAAATCAGCATTTTCTGATGAAAAACATTTCTTCGGAAAATTCCTGTGCAGCTGTAGTGTTCCAGTTCCTCTGTGTCTTTTTACACTCCTTAAAACTGTTTAATATTACTCCCAGAAAATTGTATTTAATATTTGAGGCTCCATGTTTGTAAACTGAAGCCCTTTTTAAATGGGCTCAATCCTGCTCCTGGGTAGTTATTTGGGTTCCATGTGTGTAAGTCAGAGCAGAACATAGCCTGATTACTTAAGCCTGACTTATTGTTTGACCCTTGATATAAGATAAAGTTCTATACTATCTGTTCTATGTTGAGTTTCCAGTTAGGCATCAGTTACATAACTTGCTGCAGTACTTGTGGTGTGAGCAACTCTTTCTTGTTTCCTTTATACTTCACCTTCAAATTTCTGTGACTTTGACAGCAGAGTTGTTCTGCTGGAGGCAGCTGCTCTTTTGTTCTCAGTTCAGATGTGGAGGAGATGCGTCCCATGTGCTCTCATAGAGATGTCTCTCTGTTCTTTTCTTATTTAGTTTTGTTAATCTATGTTGCCTGAAAGTGCTGATTGTAAGTATAGGTTACACTTTGTATGAAAATACATAAAACTAGTGACTGCTGCCCTACAGCAGTGACATGGCATTGCTAATGGTTCTCTCTCTATAGCAGAGCTCCTAGGGAAGGGAAAGAAAAGCAACTAAGTATCACAGTCAGGAATGTTGGGGACATTGGGGTTGTGAAGAACAGTCCATTGCCATTAACACCCAGCAATGATAGCGAAGCCCTGTATGTTCTTTGGCAAGCTAGATCTAACTTCTGCAATAGATCCCCTGGTTTTCTATGATACTCAGAACTGGAAACATTTACAGCAGCTTCAGGTAAAATAAAAAATAGAGGATTTTTAAAATTAAATAGGAAAATGAACACAGAATCCGTGCAGTATCCATGTGGCATTTATTTGATTTATTCTGCTTCTAAATGCTCAATGTGCCAAAGACCTGTGTGCTGACAATCACAAAATTGTATTTGGGAGTTGTAAGAGAAAAAGCAGGAGATGATGGCAGGAGCTGGATTGCAGACAGTTGATACCTTTGCCATTGGGGAAGGTGTAGAAGGTTTTGCGGGATGAGTGTATTAGCTGGATGTTAATGCTAAAAGGATCCGTAGTAAGGCACAATAGCTATCATTGCTGATATATAATTTTTCATCACAAGCAAATCAACACCCCGTTGAGTTTATAACTCCAGTCTATTATTTTGACCTGTCAGGAGACTCAGGAACACAACAGTGCATGAATTTCCACTCTGTTCTCTGTTTGGTGTGGTTTTTTGCAGCCATGAGATCATAAGCATAATTAAACAAAACAAAACAAACAAAACCTCAAACCTTAGTTTCTAGGATGCAATTTTGTAGGAAGGGGTAGGTACTATGGCAAGTTCCATGGTCATGAAATTGTGGAAGATATATGGGGCTCTGCTTGCCAATATAATTAGGGGTTTGTACATGCATTGAACAGCTCAGTGATACTAGTCTTTGCACTGGTATCCCAGGGGCAGTTTGCTACTAATCACTCCCAAATTAATATAACCCTTTTTTTGCAGCAGCAGCAACCAACACCATAAAATAATGTGTAGCAGTTGCTGTGTACATATGTATGTGCTTCATATTCTCTTTTTTTCCCCATTATATCACGCCACCAGAAATTAAACTAATACCGTATACCTAGTGAGTCCCAGATTAGTTAAGCTCCATGTCTACAATAGTTTACACCAGAACTTGCTCTGTGAATTACCATTGCAGCAAGTGTTCAGTCTGATGTGAGATTTTATCAGTGTACAAATTTCCCTATTAGATCAGATCTCCACAAAAATAAGTTCCTTTCAGGTTCCTATATAAGATTTGCAGGTTCGACTATGTATCTACCAACATATCTAATAAACTACCGATTGGTGACTTCATGTTTCTAAGAAAAACTTTTAATGAGTTCCAGTATCTGTTAGGAACTTACCACTGGCTTCTCTATGGTAAAGAAACAAAGGATACCCATTGGATCAAAGGTAGTATATATATAGCGATTGATGACAATGCAGTGCTGGTGCAGTCAGTCTGGTCTTCAGGCCCTTAGATATGTGCTGGTCTTATTTAAATCATAGCTATCACAACACAGGCATTTCAAAAGGAGTTAGGAAAGATCTAAGTTAATGTAATCTTCTTTGTACCTCCACTAACAGCTGTTCCCAAAAAGCTCATGCTGCTCTGGTTGTTTGAACTCTTCAAACGGTTATTTTAAAAGAGAGAACCTAACAACTTTCCAAAATGCTTTGCTGTTCAAGCAACTTTTTAATCCAGCTAAATACTGATGGAAGTGAATAGGACAATATATCGAGTGGTTCTGAAGAACTCAGCATCATTTGATCAATCAGCCCTACTGCTTTGTTCACAGATATTGACGAGTGTGCTGAAGGACGGCATTACTGTCGTGAGAATACCATGTGTGTAAATACACCAGGATCTTTCATGTGCATCTGCAGAACAGGATACATACGCATTGATGATTACTCTTGTACAGGTAAGAGCTGATTATTTATCAAAGGAAAATAACTGATAGTCATATCAATACCCTCAAATACTAATCTAAAATTTGTTTTAGTTAACTTATTTTATATAGAAATTCAGTACAACAAAAGAAGCACCAGAATAATTACAGGAGTACAGTTTTTAAAAAAGCTGGTACATATTGCAAGTCATACACATGTTGCATCATTTTCCCAATAGAAAGACAAGGCCAGCTTGCTATATTAAGTACACACTTTTTATCCTGCATTTGTAGGGAAAGGGGATTGCATGAGAGAGCCTGACAGGGCACAAAGAGTACCATGATATTCCTATAGGGCCAGATGGTGCCCAGCTTCTACATAGGACACAATGTGGGGTGTCCTATGTGGGGGGTTGTGCACCCCTAACACAGGAGTAGGGCACAAGTGCAAAATTTGTAGGAGGCTAGTAACAGTGTTGGTACTAGTCTCCAAAATATGGAGGGAGGAAGTGGGGAATGGGCCTTCCCACTGGCTAGCAAAGCTTTGCCAGGCACAGAGGTAAGTGAACATTGTGTACCAGATTCAAGGGTAGCATGTGGCTGTACTCACCCTGCCCTCCTTAGAGTACGGGGAGTCCCTGTGCAGGAGTCAACCTTTTGGATGATGCACCTTCCGTACTACTCTCCAAAAAGGGCTATGCCTGCAGCCTTTCAGATAGAATTATCCACCATCTAAATGGAGCTTGCATGGCCTCTCTTAGAGCTAAATCTTCTGTGTCGTAGATACATGATTTTCTCTCCTTTGGGATTCTCCTACATAAGGGAGTCTACAACTGCACTCCCAAAGTAGCACTCCATCCCCTTTGTGCCACCGGAGTGCAGGATCGGGCCCTCTCTGCAACTTCCACTCTTGCATCTTTGCCACTAGATTCTTCTAGGGATAGACTCAAGTCCATTTGGGCTTCCCCCAGTATAGCTCTATTCTCACTTACTTCAGTTCTATTATAAACTGGTCTGGGGGTATGAAATGATCATTTAAAAGCTAACACAGCAACATTTAAAAAGGCGTTAATTCTTACAGTCAGGCTAACTGATGTTGCTTCTGGGAGGAGCCTGTTTATTTCCATATTAGAGAGATGAGGCGGATGCTATTCAAAGATCTGAGACATTTGTTTGATGGAGAAAAATGTGTATGGAAAAAATTGTTTTATTTACCCTGTGGATCCATTTGTTCTTTATGCAAAAGAAAATATTTATGCTGTGAAACCTTGGAGTTCATTTACTCTAGATTGATATAGCCTGTAAATGGATGTTAGTGTTTAGAGTGAATATATCTTGTACACTGATACCTTTAATTTATTCTGTCCCTGAAGTTACTTTTGTAAATTCATGCATATGGAATGTGGAAATCTTCCCCATATTTGCTGACATGCATAGCTGTAAAATACAATATAATTAAAAAAAATGTGGATGTCTCTACTAAACTTTAAAATTGCCTAGAAGCTCATTAGACATTACCTTTTTCACCATCTCCAAATCAAACTCTGTCCCACATCCTGAAATAAGTATAATAAAATTTCTAATGGAATCAACCACGCTTTTTGGAATAACAAGATGAATTATTTCCCCTCTCCATCCCTCTCCCATTCCATTCTACACTTTCCACCATCCTGATCAGAGAAGGAAACTTCAGAACAGGAGGAAAAGGATTGAACAGTATTGAAAAATTTCAGGTCTCTCCAAATGTCTTTAGGGTGAGAACCTTAGCTAATATGACTGTTTGTGACACACCCATGTCTGAACAGCAATGTAGCTTGCTATGTTTTGGAAAATATTTCCTAAAAGCACCCACCCTGGGACAAGAGGTTTTTCTAGAGTGACATCATTGCCTCACTGGATATGTTTGTTTGATGCTGAGAAGACAATTTTTCTTGATGGTGTAATTTCCGCTAATGACAACTAGAGAAGCTAGTAGGAATACATTCTATAGGTGTACTATATTTTTCTGGTCTCACAATTACTTCTGAGCATTTCCAATGCAGCCATCAGTAGTTAATTGAAATATGCAGAACTAGGAGACGTCACCATTGCGTTTCAATCAACTATGAGGTATTCTAAAAGTGAATGATTGAAAAGATAATTATTTTTAAAAATCTGAGTGATACAGGATTACTTTTTAAGTCAACTTTGATCTGTAAAAAATACTTTATGCTTTTATTAGCTTGTATTCCTGACACAGAAAGCTTTTTCACTAGAGCAATTTGTTAAAGCAGGTAGAAGGACCATATATCTGCATATGAGATTGCTGTAGCCTTACCATAGTGATGAGAGCATGAATTTATCTCTGCAATGGATTTGCCATCTATTCCTTTGTTAATGTGCTTCTGATACTAACTTTTAATTTTTGAGGCATAAATAATGAAAATATGTCATCATTACTTTGACATGTACTTTGAGGAAATTTTCATTGATATCCACTGTTAAGGTGCTTTTATTGACAGCCTTGAAGAAATTCATTGTGTTCTAAGAACCTATGGGGGTTCTAAATAGCAAAAACACTGATTCAAGTTATGTCGCAGCAGGATATGTTTAACATAGCGGTGCTGAATAATTTTGGGAGAGAGCTAGCACTTGATGAAAAGAAATAATAATAAAAATAATGTGATGTTGTACAAACAGTCCAACAGATTTAGTCTGGGCTGTTATATTTAGGTACAGCAGACTCTTCAGAAACATTGTTTTCCCCCCAGAGCAGGTAGTAATACATTTAAATGTGCAATTTACAGGAAAACCCATTATACTTCCATATATTGTGATCTATATTTTAAAGAGAGCTTTAATGGCATCTAGCCAATCAAATGATGTTTAAAATTTGAAAAAGAAAAATGTTTATAAAACAAAATTTGTTTACAGTGGAAAAGCATCCAAGTGCTTCATATGGATTGACAGTCTTAAAAATAAGTTCCTTCCACTGCTTGTAAGCACGTAATTGCCATCTGCCCAGTATGATTGAGAAGAGGAGAAAGTAAAAAATTTCACCTTTCAGCACCGACATAATTTTCAGCTGTCTTAAGTGCAGCAACTCTCATGGTTAGTGTAACTATAAGCAAAACAATGAGAGTTCTGTGGCACCTTAAAAACTAAAAAATGTATTTGGGCATAAGCTTTCGTGGGCAGAAACCCACTTAATCGGATGCATGAAGTGGAAACTACAGTTACATAGGTGTATATACACATGTAAGGATGGGTGAGTTCATCACAGTGAGGAGGTCAAATGTTAACGAGGTAATTCAATCAGGGTGGATGAGTCCCATTCACAACAGTTGATGAGAAGGTATGAATGTCAAAAGAGGGAACATTATTTTTTGTAGTGGGCTAGCCACTCCCAGTCTCTATTCAGACCTAGTTTGATAGTGTCAAGTTTGCATCTGAGTTCCAGCTCTGCAGTTTCTCGCTGAAGTTTGTTTTTGAAGTTATTTTGTTGAAGTATGGCAACTTTCAAGTCTGTTACTGAGTGTCCAGGGAGATTGAAGTGCTCTCCTTCTGGTTTTTGAATGTTACCATTCTTGATGTCTGATTTGTCCATTTATCCTTTTGCGTAGAGACAGTCGGGTTTGGCCAATGAACATGGCAGAGGGGCATTGCTGGCACATGATGGCATATATCACATTAGTAGATGTGCAGGTGAACAAGCTCCTGATGGTGTGGCTGATGTGGTTAGGATCTATGATGGTGTCACTTGAGTAGATATGTGGGCAGAGTTAGCACGGGCTTTGTTGCAAAGATACGTTCCTGGGTTAGTGTTTCTGTTTTATAGTGTGCAGTTGCTGGTGAGTATTTGCTTCAGGTTGGGTGGCTGTCTGTAAGTGAGTATTGGCCTGCCTCCCAAGGTTTGTGAGAGTGAGGGATCATCTTCCAGGATAGGTTGTAGATCCTTGATGATGTGTTGGAGAAGTTTTAGCTGGGGGCTGTAGGTGATGGCCAGTGGCATTCTGTTGTTTTCTTTTTTGGGTCTGTCCTGTAATAGATGTCTTCTGGGTACCCATCTGGCTCTGCCAAGCTGTTTCTTCACTTCCTTAGGTGGTTATTGTAGTTTTAAGAACGCTTGATAGAGATCCTGTAAGTGTTTGTCTCTGTCTAAGGGACTGGAGCAAATGTGGTTGTAACAGATTTGAAAGTTGCCATACTTCAGTAAAAAACTTCAAAAACAAACTTCAGCGCAAAACTGCAGAGCTGGAACTCATATGCAAACTTGACACTGTCAAAGTAGGTCTCAATAGAGACTGGAAGTGGCTAGCCCACTACAAAAAAATAGTGTTCCCTCTTTTGACATTCACACCTTCTTAGCAACTGTTATGAATGGGACTCATGCACCCTGATTGAATTTACCTCATTAACACTTGACCTCCTCACTGTGATGTAACTCACCCATCCTTACATGTGTATATATATATACCTACCTAACTGTAGTTTCCACTTCATGCATCTGATGAAGTGGGTTTCTGCCCATGAAAGCTTATGCTCAAATAAATGTGCTAGTCTTTAAGGTGCCACAGAACTCTCATTGTTTTGCTGAAAACAGACTAACATGACCACTCTGTGACTATAAGGTTACACTGCATCATGAAATACTTTTGAATGTGATCTGGTTTTTTTTCTTGTAATGGTAGTGGTTCTGGAGATAAAGCGGGTTAGCCAAGATTTGCTATCTGACAGAAAAGAAGTATGGGGAAAGAAAAGTATTCATTGCAGGACAAAGAGCCTGCCCTGCATGTAATGAGCATTTTTGAAAGATCCTATTAGGATGATGGTATTTAACTTGCTGTGTTTATGGGAATAAGATCAAGCATGTTCCCTGAAGAATTTTCAACTTTTCCTTAATTTATTTTCACCCTAATAAACAACCTTGTTGTAGCAACTTTACTGAATCTCTCAAAGCTCGCAGTGTGAGTAGAGACCTTGCATTTGCCTAGACAGATGAGTGGGAAGTGGAAAAGATGAACTGTAAATGGAATTGCAGTTTTAATATTAATTTTGACATTGAT
Source organism: Emydura macquarii macquarii (assembly GCF_026122565.2). Classification (NCBI taxonomy): domain Eukaryota; kingdom Metazoa; phylum Chordata; order Testudines; family Chelidae; genus Emydura; species Emydura macquarii. The sequence continues at coordinate 11,112,788 of NW_027132773.1, forward strand.
ACTAAAAGTATTTTTAATCAAACAAAGTTGGACTTTATTATACATGGTACATTTCCTGCAATTACTGCAGTGGGCAGGTGTTGGTGGACCCGTCCTCTGCATTGTGACAAGTCATTGTCATATTTCTTCCTAAAGGTAGTTGAAAGCATCAGTGAGTTAATGTAACTTAAAGGTTGTTCTAAACTGTTGTTGGCTACCTGGCTACCAATAACTGTACCAGCTGTCAACGTATTCGAGCAGTCAAAGATTGTCTTGGCATAGGGATATCCTGGTCCCACAACCCTTTCCTATGTAATGCCAGCTTTAGGGCAGCTTGATTTTGCTAGAGTGATGCAACCAATGATCTGGCCCTAAGGTTATAAGTGTAAAGTTGGTGTGGCTATATAACAATTTGGTTATATTATATGTTATCTTGTCCTGGCCCCTCAATGCTTGTGCTTATAACAAGTGTAATAAGATTCTTGTAGTACACTAGTGCACTTTTTGTTGGATTTATTATGCCATACAACTGAATCAATTATACAGCTCTACTTTACTTTCTGCAGTAGCTAATCCTTTTGCCAAGTCTCCATTCATGCTGTGGGAGATTCTTGGTTTAAGACACCTACTGAAACACGTCTGAAACTGATAAAGAAAACAAAGAAGGGAGTGCAGACATTCAGGATTGTTGGGATTATGGGAAATAAGCAACCACTGACCATCCCCTTCCCCCCCAGATTCCTAAATGTAAACTTTGACAAGTGTATTTCAACTTGCATCACCTATTGTAACATTGTTTGAGCAAATCCACTTGTTGTAGTTCACTATATAATGGTGATTGATGATGATTGATAATTTTGGTTATATAAAAACTGGCTTGTGTTTATATAATAGCTGACTTACTGTGAATTAAACTCAAAATTGTTTGTGGCCCATAGTTAGGAATGTTAGTAAACTATTTGGAAGAAAACATGCCATAGTTTGACATTAATATGTCATTATTTGCACGTGGTGGCTGCAGCAGAGGTATGAAACTTAATGACAAAATGAGTAAGTTATCTCAGTTCAGTTTCTTAGCAGATTGATGTAAAATGTACTCTCTCCATTCTGAAACATACCTGTACACACAACTCAGCAGTCATTGCTCACAACAGATGCAGAGAAGAAGGGAGACTGAATTTATTTTTTCCTAGACGGAAAACCTAAAAAGAAATCAGTACTATCTGGCTGTTTTGGAGACTGTTAAGAGCTAAACTGTTTCTTTTGTGCATGGGACTCAGAGAGACAAAGTCTCTTCATGGCATATTTATGGAAATATTACATTGTATCTGTATTACATTTTGATTTTCACAACAAGAGAGGTAATTAACACATACATGTAAGATTTTTATTTGCAGTTGTTGTCCTATTAGTGAATTTACATAGATTGGATCAGTCAAAAAAACAAACAACCCCAGAATCTATTGCTCATGGACTGTTTTTCTGTTCAGAGACTGATCTTGCAAGTCCATGTGCAGTTTGGATGGGAGATGAGTGCTGAACTTCACCTATATGCTCAAGAGGTTCACAGGCAGCAAAGGCAAGACATAAAAACTGTGTCCCATGCTTAGCACATTGAGCAAGTACCTGTATTTTCTCACTCTCTTTCACATGGCTGGACAGGACCCAAAAGATATTATGTTGGGGATCTGGGAAAAGGTATAGCTATCTATTAGGGTTATTCTATTGAGGTACTTATATGGTGCCTATAGCAAAGTGCTGTGGCCTTCCTTGGAGCCTGGGCACAAGGAAGGGCTGCGACACCCTGCTGGACAGATCAGGACACTGCAGGCCACAGACCCCAGAGGAGCAGAGGGGCAGGGCCAGGATAGGAAGGGGAAGTAGAAAAGGCCGGCCTAGCAACTCAGTCAGGGGATAGCTGCTGCCAGAGAAGGACGTGTTCAATTATTTTATAGGATCTCAGTCATACAGGGCCTGATCCAAAGTGTACTGAAGTCATTGGAAAGTGTACCATTGATTTGGATGGACTTTGGATCAGGCCTTTACAGTATATGAATCATTTATATGGCTCAGAAATTTCTCCAACAATATTTGCTATAGTGCTATTGCTAAATTCAGGAGCATTTAATATTTTTCTGAATAACTGGAGATAGTGAAATCTAATAATTGTTTCCAAGTAAATTGTCAAGGAACAGTTTATTAACAAATTTGAATGACACATGAAATGTTAGCTTCCAAAATTCCAGAGAACTATGCATATTTGTCAAATTAAATTAAACCACAAATCTGTTGGCAAATTGGAAAGAACACTGATAACAGCAATAAAATAATTGAGGGTTTGGAGAAAGTGACTCGACATATGGGAAAGATTTAAAGAGATAAATTTGCATACTGTAGCTTATCTACATGGTGATAAGAATGTGTGGAAAGCTGAGAATCTGATAATCAATACTACTCATTAGTAACTATTTGAAGAATAAAAACAGCAAGGCTGGGGAAAGGCCTGCAACACCCCACCAAAGTGTATTGTATATCTTGGTCCTTATTTCATTGCATATCCCTCACCCTCCTTGCTCCACACAGGATTCCAGCTTCAATGCCTATTCATATCCGACTCCCACTCCTGTCTTTGGCCAAAATCCACAAAGGGACACCCAGGCTTCTAAAACCCAATTTGAGGCACCACTGCGATCCACAAAACCTAACTCTGTAATTACTGATCCTCACTCAGCAACTAATTTTTTTGCTGTAACAGTTCCCTAGGTATCTTTATTTCTGCCTCTAGGCATGTGCACTGCTGTCTCTCTAGTTGTCCAGACACTTCACCCACCTGGGCCCCAGCACAATCCATAAACCAGGGGAAGATAGGCATTGGTCCACCTAACTTGCCTGTGAGGCCAAATCCAGTAGTGTGTTCAGAACATGCATACCAGATTGGGAACCATTTAAAACTGGCCAGAGGATAGTCTCATGTAGGTCTCCCTCAATCTCTCCTGTTGAAGTTGTTCCACCTTGGATAAATAGTCATTGGGTCAGAGAGAGAGAGAGAGAGAGAGAGAGAGTAAGAACAACTCTGTAGTCTAATAGTTAGAGCACTCACCTGGCAGGTTGGAGACCCAGGCTCCAGGGCAGGCCATCTGCTCCAATGACTTCTTAATTATGTATCCAAACTGAATCAGCTTAAACAGGATAGATTGCAGGAGACCCACATCTGACTATCCCATAGTTCAGTGGTTAAAGCCCTCACCTGAGAGGTGGGAGACCCCGGTTCAAATCCTTTCTATCAGGCAAAGGGGGGAGTTGAACCTTGGTCTCTTATGTCCAGGTGTGTATTCTAACCACTGGTATATTACTATACTTGTTATACCTAACTATCTACCATAGTCATAAGTGAGTATCACCACCACCTCCCCATCCTCTGGCTGTTTTGTGTGGAGTTAGGCAAGCACAAGAAATAGCGTAGGCAAATAACTCCAGGAGAGGGTTTCCCGACTGTGGACTGCAAGCAGAGATAGGTGTCTTTCTGCAGTCTTTCAGGCACTGAACTCCATGCCACTATTTTGTGTTGGATCTGTGCTCACCTTGGTTCATTAAGACCAAGAGAGATATTATTCCTACTGCTAATGGAGATTCAGTCTCTCTTTGCAAGAGTCGGGTACCAGGTGCCCTCAAACAGGCCCTGGGAAGCCCTGTTTAGGGAAAATCTGTTGATTATTGACTGTCTTGCCAACTATTGACCTGTATCTAATCTCCATTTGTGACGAAGGTTGTAGAGAAACAATATGGAATTCTCATATTTAATATGTCCCAGTGAATCTGGATATGGAAGAAACATTGAGTTGGTGTCATTGGGCAGTGATCCTCTCCAGGCAGTGGAGGAATATTATTTGTCCATACCATTGCTTTTAGATTTGTCAGCTGCCTTTGGTACCTTTGAATATGCATCACTGATATGGTTATAGTTCCTTGTGGAAGTGAATGGAGTTAAACTATAGCGGTGCCGCATTCTTTTTAGAAAGGAGGTCTTAGATAATAGTTTTATGAATTTGTTTTTCTGCCCCAAAGCCTCTCATAGGTGCGATACCCAAAGTTTGTCTTGTCTCCCCTCCTAGAATTGAATATGTATGAAGCCTCTGGGAGGATTACTAAGAAAACATAGATCTGGTGATGACACCTGTCTTTGTCTCTCTCTGTCTTCTCCCCAACTGATGTAGTGGGAACAAATAAGCGAGTGTCTGGAGGAGTTTGGAGCTTGGATGAGGAATAGCTGGCTGTGACTCAGTTAAGATAAGACATTCTTGGTCCCACAGAGCCCAGATCAGTTAAACTTCCAGACGTGCTGCAAAGCCCATCTTTTCTCCCAGACATTCAAGAAGAAGGTGTATTAAGGGTTCTGGAATGTGACAGAGAGTTTTATTGGAATGGGAATGGTTTAATTGTGTTGTGTTTTATTAGTTATTTATATTCTGGCTGTATATGTTAATGATTTTAAATTATTTCAGAGCAATTAAATGGGATTTTATTTTCTCAGTTTATAAATAGAAAAAACACAACCAAAATTTAATTTACACATGAGAAATGAGGCCAACAGTTTGGGGCCCTGATTCAACATCACACCTCTCCAGTCTTATGCCGTGGTAATTCAGCTGATTTCAGTGACGCAAAGCTGGTGTAAGACTGCAGTAAGACAAGGTTGAATCAGGCTCTGTGTGCCTAAAGACCCTTTAATCTATAGTTTATTGCCTATATAAAAATGACCTGATTTTTCTGAGATTCCTGAACATATACAATGCAATCTGAAGTTAATAGGAGTTGCTGGTGCTCAGTATCTTTTGAAAATCAGGCCACTTTTTACTACGTGCCTACATATGGACACAGGAATCTAATGTTAAGCCTTCATTATTGTCATTTACCCATTACAGTTATGAAGAGGAACAAGTCAAAAATTGCACCTGGGAGAACCCAGATAATTTTCAGCCGCTCTGACTGTAGCAGCCCTCCTTGTTAATGACATGTTTGAACATTTTGGCCTCATTTAATAATAATAATAAATATTTTAGCTACTTCCCTCTTATGAATGTCATTTCTTTTCTGGGACTGCTTATAAAACTGCTGTCTTTTCAAAATGTCTTAGTTTTTGTGTGTTTGAGTTGAGCGTATAGTCTGCATTAAATAATAAATGACTAATAATAATTGTACAGCTGCAAGGATGACTAAGAGTAATGACATAAAACTAAACAAGGACAAAATCAGAGTGAATATTGGAAAAATTTCCTAGCAGAGAGCTTTATTAGACCACAGAAGCTGTGAAGTGCTATGGCTGGAGTAATTTAATATTAGATTCAGCAAACCACCTGAGAAAACGTTATGGGGAGCAATTCTAGATTGGCAGTGACATGGGCAAGATGGACCATCTGTCTCTTCCATCTCTGATTTCTGTAATTTCTTCCAGAATCAGAAATTGTATAAAAATAATATAAAGCCACGTGTAATATAAAAGCGGTATAAAATCCCTATGTAATCTAAAACAAGCTACAATAATGATGAAAAGTTCCAGATGGGTAGCCGTGTTAGTCTGTATACAGCAAAAACAACGAGAGTTCTTAGTAGCACTTTAAAGACTAACAAATTTAATTTCTGCAGGCATAAGCTTTCGTGGGTTCTGACGAAGTGGGTTACAGCCCACAGAAGCTTATGCCTGCAGAAATTAAAATAACGATGGCTGTCTGTGATTACAGAATTGATGTGAATAATAAACACTCCAAAAATCAGCTTGCATGCACAAAGCATTATAACTCAAAACCAATTTGATTCTGGTTTGCTTCACTTGGCACCATTTTTATTGTATTTTATGTTATTTTATCCACATGAAGAGCTCCTCTTTCAGGATAAATTCTCTCATAATCTGTTTCACAATGTCCACTTTCTAGCCATAAATAATTCACAAAGCTGGAAGTGGAATGATCTTTTTGAGTGAGTATATTTGTTGCAATGCTACTACATTACTAAAAGAGCAGCAAAAGTCAATATTATATACCTGCTAGATCCTCTACACGGGAGTTTATATTTCTGCTTCATTTGGATCCTCTTTGGTTATCGGTGAGGATCTTAGTTCAGACCTTTTCTTTTATTTTATTGGTTGTTTTTCAGGTTCCATTTCTTCCTCACTATAAACCTTTCTTGGAGCAATTGTTCATCCAGCTATCCAATTATAGTCAGATCTATTTCTCTGTTCACTAACCCACCTGCTCTCCTGACTCTTACCATTAATTAAACTGGTCTGGAACCCAGATGTTCTCTTGTTCACTGTCACAGTCACCTTTAACACTGGCTCAGGCCTCTGAGGACTTTCATCCAGTGTTTGCCAAAGGTATATCCCATAAATCCGCTCATATTAAAAAAGTGCTGAGAGTCATAGAAACCTTCAGCTTTGCCTAAGTGAAGCAGTGAAAGGAGCAGAGAGCAGCAGCTGAAGCGATGGAGGATTAATGTGGATGCAGAGGGTTTTCTGTATGGCTAACACAGCTAGCATTGTGGAAAGTAGAGCAATAGGTTCAGAAGAAGTTGTTTGAGGAAGATGATCAAAAAACAGCCCTTTTAAAGGACAGGTCTGTTGAAATGTGATTTGGGTTGATAAGCAGAAAATATATTCATTTGAGAGGCAGGAATATATGATTTCTTATATTTTGCAGACTGGAAGTCTATCATTTTAAAAGGATTGTCCTTTTAACAAATGTATAAAAGGGTATCATTGGCCAGTCAAATGGCACAGTAGATAACGTTGTACATTGAATGACATGGTAGATGTGGGTTCACTAGTGTTCCTAAAACTCTCATTTCTCAGGCTGAATAATTAATGCCTTGCACTTCCTGAGTAGTCTGCAATGGAGAGACGAAGAAGGTGCTACTTCTTCAAGGGGTGTCCCTGTGGATGCTCCACTCTAGGTGTTGGTGCGTCCTCATGTCCTCAATCGGAGATTTCTGACAGTAGCCCTCATCCGGGTCACACATGGTGGTCCCCATTTATTTGGCACAACCTGACCCTCTTGTTTCCATTTCAATCATCTGTCGTCCGAGACGGAGCCTTTAGCAGTTCTTACATTAGTTTGTCAAAATAGTTAGATAGTCTTTAGATATGGTTTATTTTAGACAATAGTTAGTGTTACTTATGTTCCCTATCTACCTGACAAAAAAAAGAAATCTTTTCCTTCCTTCCCTCATAGATTACCTTCGGTTTCTATTCCCTCAGGAAACCTCATATTATACCTGGTTCACCAGGATTCAAAAGATGTACATCTTCCAGAGATGCGATTCCAGCATCAGATGGACACTCCCAATGTGTCCGATGTCTGGGTGAGGGGCACGTACTCCAAAAATGTACAAATCTAGTCTGACCCTGGACAAGACAACCCTCCTTCAGAAAGATCCTCATGGAAAAGAGCCTCAACGTCGCCTAGGAGAGAGCCAACAAAGAATAAGAGTTCACTGGCCAAAACTCCTCTAACCGTACCAATGGCTCCAAGATTAAGTACCTCGGAGGCACTCAAGTACCACTCGTGCCATGGCACCAAATGATTCTCAATGTCCCGGTGCAGTTGAGAGTCAGAAACAAAGCAACCTCCTCCACTATGGCACCGACAAAGCAAATGGCACAAAGACCAATACCCCAGGTCAAAACACCACCAACCAACCTAACGGCAACTTCAGTACCGTCCTCGGTTATGGCACCGACCTTGGTTATGGCACTGACATCAGTAACGAGACCGACGGTGGTTGCAGCACCGACAACCGTCACAGCACCGACTGTGGCACTGAGATCGGCATCGACAATGGTCAGGGCACCGATGACAGTCACAGCACCAACCCCGATTACTGCATCGATACAAACTTTGGCACCGGCTCAGAAGCGCACCAAAAAATTGGCATCACTGCCAACAGGGAGACATAACATTAACATCCTCATCCTAGTCACCCCTGTTTGGCACAGATGCCTCCCCAGTGCACTTCACACATGACAAAGCCCTCTCCGCAACCCCATTTTCAAGTGGGGATGAGGACGAGGCAGAGGAAGGTGTAGTCTCTTCCCAACATTCTTCTCTTGCCAGACCAACTCCTCAGGCGTTGAGACATAGATTACACACAGACAGCACACGCAGCCATGGTACGCACCACTATGGTTTGGACCATCCATGCCTTATCCCATGCAATGGCTCAATCGAGAGACATGGTCAACCTACACTAGGGGTTACAGTAGACCTCCCAGTCCCTACTGGGATAGACTCAGATCTTCTACAAAATCTGTTCCATCTGTTTCCGAACCAACTCCTGATACCATAGAAGAAAGGGGGGAAAGCATTGAAAAGGACATATTACTTCCTGCACATGACTCTTCTTCTTCACCTGATGAAGTGAAAATACCTCCCCTGCCTACTACTGCTGACATCAAACACTTTCAGGAGCTTTTTAAAAGAGTGGCTAAGAATATGGAAATTCCACTCAAGGAAGTCACTGAAACCCATCACGAATTATTGTGGATCCTTCACACTGCAGCCTCATAAAAAATTGCTTTACCAATCAATGAAGCATTGATGGAGCCAGCCAACAGCATCTGGTAAACTCCAGTCACCATCCCACCAACCTGCAAGAGGGCAGATAAAAAATATTACGCTCTTGCCAAGGAGAATGAATTTCTTTTCACACACCCCCTCCTAACCCTTTTGTCATAGATTCCACAAACCAGCGGAGCAAACAGTCTACATATAAGTCGACGCCCCACAATAAAGAGTGGAAAAGACTAGATTTATTCAGTAGGAAAATCTATTCATCTGTAATGCTACAACTACAGGTAGTCAACTATGTAGCATTGTTATCAAATTATAACTATAACAACTACACAAAGATCCTGGGATTTATTATGACATTCTGGACAACAAAAGAGAGCAGTTTAGATCGCTCGGAAGTGAAGGCCAACTCATCACAAGTCCGCATTACAGTCCTCCCTCATTGCTGCCACTACAGCCATGAGAACAACAACTATGGTGGTAGTCATCTGCAGGGCATCCTGGGCTTCACTCCGCAGGCCTGCCCAAAGAGTTACAAGCCAAAATAGAAGATTGTCCCTTTGACAAGATCAAACTCTTTGCTTAATAAACCGATGAAAAACTTCACACTGTGAAGGACTCATGAGCTACTTTAGGCACCCTCGAAATGTATATACCTGCAATGAGAAGAAAACAGTACAGGTATCAGCCATATCCACGTAGGTACCAACAGTATTCACACCAAAGACACAAAGAGCCTCAAAGAAACAAGCAGAGACCACAAAGACGACAACAGACTCATCAACAGCTGTCAACATTGCAGCCATCATTTTCTAAACAGCAATTTTGAAGTCTTGGTTGAGGGTCTGGAGGACCTTCCACACCACCTAGTGCCAATAATAATTCAAGTATCCCAATTTGAGTATCAACTACGCCCTTTCCATCACAATTGGGTAAATATTACATCAGACAAATGGCTCTTAGGATGGTTCATTTGGGATATACCATCCCTTTTACATCCATCCCTCCCACCCATCCTCCTTCCCAGTCCCTCTTCAGGGACCCATCTTATGAGCACCTATTACAACAAGAAGTGATCCATCTGCTTCTTCTAGGTGCAATAGAACACATCCCCCAGCAACAAAGAGAAAGGCTTCTACTCCCACTACTTTTTGACCCAAAAGAAAAGCAGAGGATGGAGGCCCATCCTGGATCTCGGAAGACTAAACAAGTCTAACACTACAAAGATTCAGAATGATCACACTGTCCACCATAATACCAACACTGGAACGGGTAGACTGGTTTTCAGCCCTCATCCTCCAAGACACTATTTCCATGTCACTATCTGCCCAGCACACAGACACTTCCTCAGGTTCACTCTGGGAGACAACCACTACCAATATAAGGTATTACCCTTTTGGCCTTTCTACAGCACCAAGGATCTTTTCAAAGATGCTTGCCATAATTGGCGGCAAAGCTGTGCAGGGAAGGGATTATAATATTCCCATATCTAGATGACTTCCTAATAAAAGCACACAGTCAAGTGCTAACCATCTAAGTTATCCAACAAACAAGGTCACTGTTTCAAAATTTAGGACTCATGATAAACAATCAAAATTCCACTTTGAATTCAGTACAATAACTGGAGTTCATAGGAGCACGGCTAGGCTATGTACACACTGATTCAGAAAATTCACTGCCCTCACTGTCCATGCATGGTGATTCCTCATGGCCATCACATCAGCCCACTGTGGGGGAGAAATCGGGGAACTCGTGGCTACTCCCACCCTACACGATTTTCCCCAAGGACAAAGTCATGCTTAGACCTCATCCAAAATTCTTACCAAAATCATGTCAGGTTTTCATTTAAACCAACCAGTCCACATATCTAGGTTCTGCCCAAAACCTCATGAATAACGCACAAAACACTATATTTACATATACTGGATATTAGATGCGCACTAGCTTTCTAACTAGATAGGACGAAATCCGATAAACCCTTTGTATCTATTGCAGAATGAACTAACGGTACTGCCATCTCTACTCAGAGATTATCAAAGTGGATATCAGGTTGCATTCATTCATGATACATGGAAAAACATACAAGCCCCCTGCGGGGTCAAAGTACATTCCACCAGAGCACTGTCAACATCTACGGCATACCTCAACAACGTGTCTATTGGAGACGTGTAAAGCAGCTTCTTGGATCTTGGTGCATACTTTTACAAAACACTACGCCACTGATCAAGTATCCAGATTGGATGCGTCAATTGGTCTAACAGTACTCTTATCTATTCAACCAACTGACTCCGAAGTCCCTTCCACCAAATGAGGAGCACTGTTCTACATTCACCTAGAGTGGAGCACTCACAGGGATACCACTCAAAGAAGAAGAGAAGGTTACTCACCTTGTGCAGTAACTGAGGTTCTTCAAGATGTGTTTCCCTGTGGGTACTCCACTACCCACCCTTCTCCCCTCAACTTCAGAGTTCAAGAAAGGGACTCTATGGTAGAGAAGGAACAGAGGGGGTTGGGTCACGCGCGCACACCAAAGAGGTGCCAATGACACCACGAGAAGGGGACTGTGCATGCACGACCTGGACGAGCACTGCTGTTAGAAATCTCTGATTGAAAACGTGAGGACGCACCAACACCTAAAGTGGAGCACCCACAGGGACACACATCTCGAAGAACCTCAGTTACTGCTCAAGGTAAGTAACCTTCTCTTATACTCATGTCTCCAGGTATTCTGGAATTCCAGAACTGTACTGTATGCGCAGAATGCACATCTTGCCACAGAACTGGACTCCATAATCCATGCTTCAATGCTTTTATTTTACATAAAATATATTTCTAGCCTTTAAGATAGCAAAGAAAACCTTCCAACTATGAGCCAAGCATAAAAGGTGTGTGCTTGAGGCTGCAGACCATTTGAAGTAATAGTTCTGAAAGGAGTGCCTCCTTTCATCTTAATTCCCCTTTAACTCTGAAACCTATTGATGATCATTTTAAATGTCAACATTGCTTAATATTTCTCTAATAGAGTCAGTACAAATATCCAAATAAGGTACTTATCCCACACATTCCCAAGTGCTAAAAACCCAGCTGTCAAAACCTCCAGCTTCTGCTTGACAGAGCTATTATGTGTTGTCACTACAAAAATATATGACCCATTACAGATTAAACATGATGGGGGAGAGTGAAATAAATGGAATATATTAGCAAAATAAACAATATAAGGAATACTGCACTGATTGCATTATTCATTTAAATATTTAATTCAATGAAATCCTCATCTTAGACTGTAGTTAAAACTGATACAGAGTTTCTAGCTCACTGAATTGCAATGCTACAGAAACTATGGGTCTTTGATGAAGAATTCAAGTCCAGCATGCCACAGAATACATTGGACACTGCCTATACTTGTCACTTCATGCCTTTGTGATGTTAATTCAGAAGTAGCTGTTGAAGAATCAGTGAAAAGATAATGAGTTAGTATGAGTAGGGCCCCCACGTGTGGGGGAGGAGGAGGGAGAGGAAGGGTACACTTTACCAGGGCCCAGAGGCCCTGGGGGGGCCTGGCCCAGGCTGCAAACCCCACTACCATGAGGAAAAAATTTTTCATGGCTCATGAGGTTGTATGTATGGGATGAGGGATTGTGGTATGTGTGTGGGAGAGGGCCCATGTTACAAATTTGTACTGGGCCTGAAAAAATTATGCTTGGGCCCTGAGTATGGGTATGAAAAGTATGAGTTAGTATGAGTAGTATTAGTATTTAGTATTAGGAGTGGTTGGTATTAGTATTAGTAGTTAGTATAAGTATGAAAAGATAATGAGTGAGTATGATTAGCAGGCCACAGAGTACATGAGTTAGTATGAGTATGAAAAGTATGTGTTAGTATAAGTTAGTATGAGTAGTATTAGTAGGTAATATTTAGTATTAGTATTTACTAATTAATATTTAGTATTAGTAGTTAGTCTGAGTATGAAAATTATGCATTAGTATAAGTTAGTATGAGTAGTATTAGTAGTTAATATATAGTATTAGTATTTACTAATTAGTATTTAGTATTAGTGGTTAGTATGAGTTAGTATGAGTATGAAAAGATAATGAGTTAGTATGATTAGCATGCCACAGAGTACATTGAACAGTGCCTATATTCGTCACTTCATGCCTTTGTAATATTAACTCAGAAGCAACTGTGGGAGAGTCAGTGAAAAGATAATGAATTAATATGATGGAAGAACAAATTAAAGGAGGGAAAAGGGTGGCCCACATTAAAGGGTTGTTGTAAGTCCTGGGAGTCATCTCTTGGTCTGGTCAACTTTACACCTGTTGCTAGGGAAAGGTGAGAGCCCCTTTGAGAAAATCCATATTAGAACCCATGCAGTCAAATATTTAAAGCCTTTGTACCACCATTAAGTGTTTTTATTCATAGTACCATACTTTCTTCTTCATCAAGTTCTGTTTAGTGCAGGAGAGAAGAGCTGGTTGGATGGTGCATTAGGGGGCCACTTACAGCTCCCTGATTCTCCAGCCAGAGCTGCTCTTACCCTCACAGACCTGGAGCAAGTTAGGTTGGCCTTGGGCTGCTCTAACTTATGTGAGTTGCCATTAAGGACTATAGATCAGCTGAAAATTAACAGAGCAAATCTCCACCTCTCCCCAGTATGCCCCTTTCCTCTCCCCACATATTCACTATGTACAGGTTGCAGATATAAGTGTGAAAGGGGGTCAAATTATGAATTTGCCAGGATGCTAGTTAGATTTTAATGCTGAAATCTAAGAACTAGGTTTACAAATATATAATAGAATCCAATAGGATAATCCCTTTTTATTGAGTCCGGAAAGAATTAGCTTACTAGTTTAACTCTGGGTTCTTTTAAGGTCAACTTGAACAATATTTCTCAAATCAGGACGCTTGCTTATTCTTAACTGACCAACAATTTATTAATTCTCCCAGAACCACATTAATATATAATCAACAGTTCACCACTCAAATGTGTATATAATCAATTGTGTGTACTACACACACAATATAGTCTTGCAAGCAGCTATCACAGACTAGAGTTGAGGCTCAGTAGTTATATCAAAGAACAATGCAACTTACCAAGATTTCTTATTACATTTACTTATGATCAACAATTCTGAATTTTTTATTATCTAACACATTTATCACACTTCTACATCACACTTGTTTTGTTTGTTTTTAAGGCGCTTTGAAGAATGTGGTTACTTTTCTTTGGATAGATTGGTCCAAAAGGGACAAATTTAGAATATTGAAAGCAATTGCTTAAAACAAATCTTTTCAATCTCTCTTAGGCCAATTTGCTGGTTTATAAAGGAGTTCAAATCTAAAATATGGTTACTTGAGATCTCACTAGAGAGTGTAGGCTCAGCAAGATAACTATCAGTTATTTATATTAAAGAATGGACAGGGAAATACAATCTTTGAAGTGAAATCTCACTGCTTCTTGTTATCTCTTAACCCTGGGATGGGGGAGAGTCCTTTCCACACAGATGATCCACGTGTCAGCTGCACTTAGGATTCTTCAGCTTCTTGTGTTGGGTTCAGTCAACTCTGTTGAGCACATGGTGACCTCAGTTTTATATACCCTAATTTCAGAGTTCATTGAGGGAGTCCACCCACTGATTCCTATTGGACACATGTAAAGTAAGTGCTTGTATTTTAGCTCTCTTTGTTTCTCTGCTACTTCCATTGGTATCTAGTAGATGGTGTTGTTGTTCAACAGATTTCTTTAATCCTTTTCTAATTGGAGACATTTTAAATTTGAGTAATTTCAAGGACTGTATTTCATAATTAGCTCCCACTGTAAATTGGGATCCCCCCTTGTATGCAATTTCTCCTAATATTCCAAAGTTGTAACTTGGCTTATATCTTTCAACATTTCTCCTTCTTAGTGCCAGACAATTCCTACTACTGCTAGAGTGCAGCAATTATTTGCAAAGAAAACCAACAAAATCCTTATAATCTTCTAAATTTGGAGGACATACTCCATACAGTCTTTGCTTATACATAAGCATTTCACCAAATTTAGGACTTTCAATAGAACAAGAGACATTTTGCACAAATGGAAGGGTTGATCTGACTCACAAGGCAAACAAATGTGCAGATTTTAATTTAGGGTGAAAGATTATTCATTGTATATTCAATTTGCAAAGAACACAATGTTGTTTATACTTCAGGGTAACAACACAGTGAGTAGGAAAGCAGGATGTGACTCTTGTTTAGTAACTTGGGAGTGCTTTTTAGTGAAGTTGGGAAGGAGAAAGAGGTTTATACATATGCAAATAATGAGAGATTCTTGGTGAGGTAATTAACAATACCCTTGTTTAGCCATTTTAGTTTCTATAGTTTGAGAAGGAGAATACCCAATCTTGGCTGATCTGTGAGTCCTTAGACAAAGTGTCTCACATGATGTGAACCATTTTCTTGTTGTGTTTGTAGGTGGATCCTATTCTGGGATAAACAGAGTTGGATAGCTTTATTAATTTGTTGAGGGTCAGAAGGAATTGTTAGTTATTATTCATTCCAGGAGTATCTGTTCAATATATCTCCTACAGTGGCAGTTAGCAAAGCAGTGAGTGAATTCTCAGAGGAGCACCTGTGTCCAGATTATGAATCCTCTTTGTTTCAACAGCATATTGGGGCCAGAACAGAGGAGATGCTTTTGCCCATTGTATTGCTTTCTATATTTGATTGCCCGCTCAAAAATATATTCTTTTAATTGCTTTGTAACATATTATAAGTACAGATCAAATTATTCTAAATACAACTACATTTGCATGAAATTTAACTTTACAGCTCATGACTACCAAACTGTTTCTAAATGATTGATGTTATTACATTGAATGCCCATGGAAGCAATAATTACTTGCCATTTATTAGACAGTGGCACTAATTAACAGCTAGTCACTTTCAGTAAGTTGTCTTAGTTCTCTTTATTGCAAGCTTTATTTTAAGAAAATAAAACCCTGCAGACTTGCTTGCGCAAAGAGAAAACTATGGCTAGATTCTCCCCCAGGGTACGGCAGTTTTTGCTAGCATTACCCAGAGTAGAGAGCTCCCAAAATCTATCTGGAATAAGGCTGTGGTAATTTAAGACCCCCAGAATTCTTTCCCTAGCAAGTATAACACCAAGAGTGCATGGTGTTGGTGTTGGATGGGGGCAAGACCAAGTAATGCACTGATTCACTACATTCATCAGTAGTCTTTCTGTAGAGCCCCACCACAACTTAAGGTGGCCGTCCTGTGGATCAACCCATGGGGTAGGGTGGCAGTAGAAATAATACGCAGATTTTCCTCAAGGGTGATTTCCTTCTGTGTTACAGTGATCTCACTGGTTCAGGAAGAGGGAATCTGCAGCTTTCTCCCTCAGCTACCAGAGGGTGAATCAAGTTTGGTGGAAGGAGGTCAGAAAGCTCATATATATGGGCTAAATTATGACATATTCAATACAGTTTTATTTTTTTATGGTATAGCCTGTATCCCCTAATTCTTTACTGCATCACAGAATGCAATTAAAACCAAGTCTTGCTCAGCTTACAAATACAAAACTCCCACTTACATCAATGTACATTTTTGAGTGAATAAAGCCCATGCAGACTTAAATGTAAAAAGTGAGAAGTTTAGAGGTAAAACAAGATAAGGGAAGAAGATATCATTCCACTGGAAATGAGGTGAGAATCAGTTAATCTGGGAGATAAAGTAAGTCTGTTCCAGACAACAGGAGTTCCAGAGAAGCAGGCTCTCTCACCAGGAGGAATATGATATTGTAAAGGAGAGAAAACAGGCAAGAGCTAGATGAGCAGCAATGAGTGTAGGGCAAGATACGGACCTGGAACTTCAGCTGCAAAAACTATCCACAAAGGAGACAGCTGCTGCTCCCTGATCCTGGAGCTGGTTTTCTACCAAACTGGGCCCTGACCCCATTCAAAGCAGCTTAAAAGCTGCTCTAACCTATGTCTGATAGTTATGGATCCTGGGGCTCCTGACACATTCCCTTTTCCCAGCTCCTCCTTGACAACATCTCCAAAGCATCTACTGTGATGGGGCTACAAGTGGAGGTTGTGGCAGGTGGGCAGATCTGCTGGCCTGATGTGGGAGTGAATCTGGCCTAACATCCATCAGAGAGTCTGGGGCCAGTCTATGCAAAAAGGGCAGTTTTTAAATAGAAACAGTCAGTGTGTTGGAGGTTATGCTGTTATGCTTCTTTAAAGTCGTACAGCAGCTTTCTGCACTTATACAATAAAAATCAAAGCTACTACAATTATAGCAAAAACTATAACAAAGTAGCCCAATTTCTGAGAGTGGTAAGTGTTGCCACCAGAATGCAGATAATTTGGCAGTCAATGTTTTCAGTCTGAATGTTAGACAGTTGCAAGGTTATTGATGAAAAATATTTCCTATCTCAAGATAATAACGCAGTAGTAACGAGGAAAAAAAAATAAGAAAAATAACCACCTGCCCCTGGAGACTCATAAAAGAAAATGTACTATTGTTTGGTTTTACCCAAGCCTGCATAGTCTTTTCCCCTTAATATTATAATAAAAAAAGACTTCATTTTAAATAAAAATGGCACTGGCTTCATTCAAAAGATAGAAATCTCTGAATTATTTCTGGGAAGAATGATCATGACTTGGTGGATTTTTAATTCTTTATCCTTTGACTGTTTTAAACAACACATTCTATATGAGCCCAAAGAAAAACTGCTCTTGCAATGACTTGTGATAGTTGTCTATATACTTTGCCTTTTACAGCATCTTTATATGACTATGCTAAACAACAAACTGATTCTTTTACTGTGTCTTCACACCACCACCCATTATTGGATAATCGTATTATTTTTAATCCTGTCTGGTAGATTGTCCTATCTGTAGGATAAGTTTTATCACTAATATTCCCCATGCTGGGGAATCAGTCCTCTGGACTGATCTTTTATTCACTTTTATCACTTTTTTATCACTTTTTTTATCACTTTTATGATCTTTTATTCACTTATTTAAATAGATTCCTCCTAAATACTGTATCAAACTGTTTCTTTAAATTAAAGGTGATTGGTTACTGCAGCAGACAGAATGATTCACAAATGTTTTCCCACATTGAAAATATCTTTTTCAAGCATATCTTGGATTAGTGGCCTTACTTGCTTTGCCCATGCAGAGCTTCCCATTAACAACAGGAGTTGCACACTTGCTAATACTTCCTTGCACATCACATTAGGTTGACATTTTCTCTGAAATGGCTTGCTTCAAAAAATAAACCTATTGGGCTTGTCCATTTCACCAACTCATTCAATCCTCATTCGGTATCTACATTCCCACATGTAATTCCAAAATGCATATATTTTTAGTTCTGCATGTTACTATGGATGCATGCTGAAATTAGCAGATGCTAATTAGCAACAGGCAGGAGAAACCTGAAACACAGGAATGCTAATAGAGACCTTGCCATAATAGGAGACAATACATTAGACAGGAGTTTTGCCAACAAGAAAGGCCAGTGAAAGTATGTTAAATAAAAGTCTGTCCCTCTCTAGGTCTTCTGAGACCACACCTGAAATATTGCCTTCAGTGCTAGGCACCTCTTTACGAGAAAGATGCAGATAAATAGAGAGAAGTAAAGAGCAGAGCAACTAAGGCTATGTCTATGCTACCACCTATGTCGGCAAAGCTTATGTTGTTCAGGGGTGTGAATATTCCACCCCCTGAGCGACAGAAATTACACCTACATAAGTATTCATGTGCACAGTGTTATGTCTGCAGTGGAGTTTCTCCCGCTGACATAGCTTATGCTGCTTGTGGAGGTGAGTTTTTAAGCCGATCAGAGAGCTCCGTCGGCATAGAGCATGTTTACTAGTATCGATATAGCTGCCCTACTGCAGTGCTGTACATAATAATTAAAGGGCTAGAGGAACTGATTAAGAGTCAAATCCTGCCTCACCTCTGCAGTGAGAACTGTTATGTTTTAGAATAGCCAAAGGGAAGCTCTGTCCCTGGAGACCTTTAAACTCATCCAGACATACTGTTCTGAATAATCCTGTATGGGCACTGGTTAGAGTGGTCCATCAGATGTGAGGAGGCCAAGATGACGCAATATGTCTTGTTCATCTCTAACTTCTACAAATATCCCTGGTGTAATTCTATTGTGCATAATGTTACTGAATTTGGGACACAGACTAGCTTCAATACATTGAAAAAGCTGAAACTTTTCATATAGAGGATCATTTTATAACCTGGAAGAAGTTTTAACCTGTCCTGTTAAGGAATGAAAGATATTGGAAGGCCCCCTGTATGTACTGTGCAATTTAGATTTATTACATGAAGTCTAATCTGATAAAATATACTGTAAATTACAGGAGAATGCTTCTGAAACTAGCATGTCTAAAATATAGGATTTATGCAAGACTACTTGAATAATATAGATATACTGAAATCTTTTTTTTTTTTTTAATTGATTGAGTTTTGGGTGCCCAGAATGAATTTTTTTTTTTTTTGCTTTTCTTGCCAAAACAAAAAACCAAAAAAATGTAATTTTAGATCAAAAAACACTTGAAATGAAATAAAAAGATTAAATGAAACTTATTTTTAGATTTTAGTTTAATTTCAGGATGTTTTTGATCCAGAACATTTTTTGGTTTTGTTTTATGGGGTGTGCTTCCTTTTTTAATAAATATAGCTACATTTCTAAGCAAAATGTTTAGAAACAAAGTTGAAATATTTAATTTTGAAATGGCTGAAATTAACAGTTTTAATTTCTTGACAAACAAATGATATATTTCTTTCATTTGAATCTATTCATCAAGTAATTCACGAATAATCTTGGTACATCCCAAAAAGCATTTTTTGGCAAATTTACTATTTATTAAAAAAAAAATGCACACAGTTCCACTAAATACTATGAAATCTTAGCTTCTTGTGTTAAGAATTGGCATTGTGGTGATCACTTTTTCTAATAATAATAAGAGGAGGCTGTTTTACCTACCAGGCTTGTATGAATTTTTTCATGCTTCTGACAAGCCACCTTTAACTCGTGGGAGGCTATGGCTGTTTGCCAGATATAGAAGCAGCAAACTATTACACTCTCCGTATGTCTACATAGGTATTGTCATATATTCATGGATGAAATGCAGCAAGAATTTAGCCAGTCATTTACACTGGTGTAATTCAGGAGTATCTCTATTGAAGTCATTAGAGTTACACTGTAGGAGTGAGAGGAGAATCAGGAAGAGAATGCCTTAATTTGGGTGGCTGTAATTTTGCTTCTGTAAATGAGAATTTTGTGAATGCTTTTATTTACCCATTTTGTGACCCATTCACCCACACACTCCTTCCAATGTATTCATAAAATCAGTGACCTCAGAATTTGAACTGAAAACCTATTTTCATTATGAATACTTGCTTTGTAATGCACAGCATTAAAATCATAGGATATTTAACCATGCAAAATTGCATTTACACTATTTTCATCATTCTAAATATCTGTTTCTATAAATATTGGAATTCTTAAATATTCACGAAGTTAATGTCTGCATCACATGCAAACTGAGGTTTGGATTGGACTGACAAGATAAGTAGCTCTGAATCTCATAAAGCAATCACCAGGGAAAATATATTGTCAGCAACAGTAATTACAGCAGGTAATTGTGTCATTTACCCTGTTACAGACCACTGACTGTGACGAGCATGGGACATACCAGCTGTCACACACTGTTAGCTTTGACGTTCAGGGGTGTGGAAAACTGTACTATGTCTTAGTGATGATGCATTTAAAAATCTTAATGAAGATGAAGGTTTTAAAGTGGGAAACGGTGCATAAATGGACAGTTTTCGAGTTACGAGGATTGATTTCTTGGAATGGTAGGCTTCATCAAGATTATTGCTGTTTCAGATTTTTTCCTGTGCTTTTAATAAGTTTGGAAATATTGGGAGGTATAAATGTTTGGTAAGAAAAATTCATTACAGTACATAGCCCCTGGGTTGTAGAGGAGGTAAGCATGGTGGTTTGATTTAGGATCAATGTCTGAATGCTGTGTAATTTCTACTTGTATAACTTTTTTGATGTTTGGGGTAAGAAGAGAACATCATAATCTGAAATTGCTAGTCTTAACTGGTTTACCGTTCTGGTATGGTTTCAGAGATATGATAGAACATAAACACTAATTTAGGTCACAATCCCAAACTCAGTGGGGCTGAGGGTCCATGCAGTTTCCTCTGGGGCAGAGCAGCCTGCGAGATGAGGACCTAAGTCTTACCTTTGGATTTACCCAGCAAGAGCAGGCAAAAGCAAAGAAGGAGCTCTGATTACAGAGCCAAACACATCCTGGGATGTGAGTAGAGCTAAAGTGAATAATTTACAGGGAAAATATTTTTTTTTTGTTTGTTTTTTAATTTGTTTCTTAACTGTAAGGATTGATCACGAACACTTTGAGTATTTGAGCAGGGTCCAAGCATAATTTTTTCAGGCCCAGTACCAACTTGTAACATGGGTCCCCTCCCACACACATACCCATGGGGATTGCAGCCTGGGCCGGACCCCTCCAGGCCCCGGTAGAGCATACCCTTTTTCCCCCCATGTGGGGTCCCTGTATTTGAGACCCAAATAATACTTGTAACTTAAGTTTTGGTGCCATTTAGTGGAGGTTTTCATAGTATTAGGTAACTATATTTTTGTTTAACTGACTTTTGTTGTATGTTTTCTCTATTCCTGTAATTCTCTAGTAAAATCTGCTTTTATATATATATGTGTATGTGTTTGTGTTACTTAATATTGAAATAATTATAGAAGAGTGGTGTGTGTGTGTGTGTGTGTGTGTGTGTGTGTGTGTGAGAGAGAGAGAGAGAGAGAGAGAGCGCGCGAGCGCCTGAATACAAAATCAAGGGTGATTATGACACTTTCTCTCTCTCCATCTCTAAGCAGTGCCTCAGAGATAACTGTGTGATAACTGTTCTTTGAGTATGTGTCAGTATGGGTTCCACTGTAGGTGTTCATGTGCAAGATCATAGTTTTGAAATAGTGTCTGGGGTTATGCATATGTCCGGTGCCTCCTCACATATGAGGTCATGGAGATGAGGGTGACAATCCCTCAGTTTCCTCAGCAAGACAATTTGGCGAGTGTCTGACTCACTAGTTTTTAGCTTTGGCTAAACCTTCTCAAAAATCTACAGATTTTCAGAACTCTTCTGATTCTTTGTCATACGGCAGCTGTGATCTATATGAAAGCATTTGAAATGAGTCTTGACTGTCAGACCCCCCCCCGGTATATCTGCTGACCCTGTACAGAATTCACCCTTATACAGAGTTACAGGCAGATTCAAAACCTGTAGGTTTCAAACACTGACCATGCAGTGATGGACTGATTCCCCTGAAAAATGGGCAAAGCAGTTGTCTGTCCTGTTTAGGAGAATGAGATATACCGAGCAGGTGTTAGGTGCGCCTGTCAGTTTCTGCAATGCACAAATCACAAGACATGATCTTTAAGTGCCATCTTCTGAAACAGTCTCTGAAGGTCTCATCAGACTCTGAGGAGATGAGCTCCAGGGTCCTGCTAATGGAGAAACCCGTCTCATTTAGTGCCCTGTCTTCCAGAAAAGACTGACACCCACAGCACCGAAGCACACCTCAATATCAGCACTCTAGCTGGTACCAACATCTCTGAGGCAGAGGCAAAGAGTCCTGGTGGAGCTCAGTGTCCTCCCATAAGGCCAGACCACTTAAAGTCTCCAGAGAGAAATCCACCAGGTCCCTTACAGCACTGATGGCTGCTGATATGGAGTAGCCTAAGACACACAGGCAGACTCCTCCAGCACCAACGCTGGCTCTGGCAGCACATCTCTTGGCTCCGATGCCTACTGTTGAATTTTTTAGGGTAGTAGCCACCCCAGACTGTAGCCCAACACAAACAGGAATGCCAGTTCCAATAGCGACAGGAGGACTGGCTGCAACCTTACAGGAACTGCAGTAACAATTTTAGGAGCAGCCACATCGGATACTTGCTAACCTAGGTGGAGTGCTCATGCTTCCTGTAAGTTCCAGTCTTTCCCTAGCCAAAACAGAACTAGAAGCTGATTCACAGGTGTTCTTTTTCACTTGACTTAGATGACTGTTTCTTCCAGTGAGCTGCAGTAATCTTGAGCTACCTGTTTGGGTGTCATTTAAATGGAGAAGGTGGGCACAAACTTTTTATTGGGCCCTATATGAGGATGTGCTGCAGATCATGAAGATGTCAAAGTTGCTATCTTGGTCTGGCTAGAGATTTCAAGAGAGGGGAACGGACAGCAGTTCCAAGATGAGCTCTTTTCTTCAAGGATGCAGATGTCCCGCTTTTGCCCAGTGTTTGAGTGACTAGTTAAACCCCATTAATGACAGTGGAGTTGCACATAGACAAAAATAGTAATGAAGTACTCGGTCTGCCTGGGAGGATGTAGACATGGATATGCTAGTATCAATTGTCTGTTATGCAGAGGTGGTACAACAAACTGAGGAATGCATGAAGACTCAGCAGCCGAAGAGACCACCATGCCTATGGCTGGATCCTAAAGTCAAGAAGCTATCATGGAATAAGGTGAAGGCTTTGGAGACTCCAAGAGGAGAGCCAAAAAGGACATGGATGCTTTCCTGGAACAGAAGGGAGAGCTACCAGCCCCTCTGCCTATTTGCTTTCTTTATTGACAAGGGCACATAAACTGTGTCCATATATGGAGTCTGATTGTGCAAGAGATTTGTGGTCTTGCTGAGGTCATGGGATTCCCATGGGTGAACCCTGTCCGTGCAGCTAGGAGGAGGATAGTAACTGGTCTAGTAGATTGAGCTGTGCCTCGACATTAGCATGGAGTGATTTAATTAAAAGTTGCTCCTGCGGGCAGCAAAACCCAGGTGTCCACTGGGGATTTCTGGAAACATTCCCCAGCTGCAATCCCAAACCCTTGTAAATATGGGTTTGGGAGGGCTGGTGTTAGGTGGAGGTGTTCTCAGTCATTACCCTGACCAATTGTTGTGGAGTGATATAGGGAACACTTTAGGGACTCCCCTGTGCTCTAGGACGTCATAAAACTGGCTCATGGATGGGGAGAGGCACCACAGAATGCTTACACACCAGGTCGTCTGGCAACCGCTAGGTTACATTTAGGGTTAGGGAGAAAAGGAAGAACATGCCCTAAATCGGACTCGTGATTGGGCAAGGATGGTATGTGAGAAAGCCTAACCTCAGTAAGAACGTGAACTGTTAACCTACACCTCAGATTATCAGTGTTGTAGAGGAGGCTGGGAAATACCCTGCTCACTGTGCCATAAAATCCATAATTAGAGTCACTAAGGGACTGCCCAAAGAGACACCTAGATTAGGATTATATATTTCTCCAGTTTGTAAGACACAAATACAGTCAGAAGGTGAATGAACTCTTCTTCTGCGGCAGGCTTTGTGGTCTGTGAAGCAGCACCTGTCTTCTCTGAGTGTGAGAGTCATAGTGAAACAAGACATTTTACCAGAAAAATCCATGGAGAGTTTCTTAGACTACATTCTCAAAGAGCACAATTCAAGGGGATTTGGATTTAGATTTCATATAGGAAAGCTATATTTGAAGATAATGCTGAAACGTTTCTCTTCGGTTTAGCTGGCTTAAGAGGTTTTCTTATCTCTTCATGGAGGTAGAAAGCGGAGCAGGCTTTCCTAGTGAGAAAGGATCATGTGGGGTTACAGAGGGGAGATATTTTAGCAGGAAGTTTTACTACCAAACCAAAAGCTTTAGGATTTCTCTTTGCTTCAGGCCAACAATGTCAGTGGGCAGATAAAGATTTTATCATGTTGATAGGTAAAGGTATTATTAATGTTACTGATGTGCAAGCACAAGAGGCAGCAGGGTTGGAAGTCCCTCAGTGAGGTTAAAAAAGGCACTTGGGCAGTGTCATTATAGGCAACTATTTAAAATTTATGGGGACAGGAATGAGTAGCCCAATGCATGTCTTTATTTGTAAATTCTCCTTCCATCATGGTGCTCCATGTGGTTCCTTCCACCCAATACTGGCCCTGAACTGTATTGATACCTTTCAGCCAAGGTGTTGTCAATTTTCAGGGCCATGCGGCAGATCAGTTTCTGTTGTTAGAGAAACCAGTGTCACAAAGTCATAATTCATTTACACTATGTACATGAGTCTTTTTAACCTCAAACTGCGATAGGACAAGCTGTACATGGGCAACTCATCAAACCCCCTCTCAGTTAATATTGCCAGCCACCAAGAACAGCTGCCTTGTCTCTGCCCCTCCTAGTCTTCAGTCTCCCTCCCCCCTGGCACTCAGACTGCCCTCTGTTGACCTGTTCTTGCTCAGCCGATTGATTGCCCTTTAATCTACAGCTTTCATTTGGCAATATGTTCTCCCCTTCTGCTCTTCTTATTAATACCGGGCTTGGGGAGCTCCTGAACCTGTCTGGTAGTGGATATTTTTACCATCTTTACTGCATTTTTACCATGTCCAATGATAGTGCTTTTCCTCCTGAAGTTTTGCTACGGGGTCCTGTATTAGGTGGTTATTTTGTTGTTATATTGACTCCAAATGTAGAATAAGTAAGCAAACCAATAAGTAAAAACAAAGAGAAGCAGACATCTGGATGAACATAATGGCAGCTGTTCTCCCTGAAGAACAATGATGGACTAAGTAATTAGAAACAAATGGCATTTCAGAGATAACAGTGGTCTCTAAATGGCTACAAAAAGAAGAACCATTTCAGGCACACACCATGTCAGAACCGTTTATTACAATTACTATTATTTATGCTTCAAGCACATTATGGTGGCACTGGTCATGATTCTATAGTTAAGTGTGGTTTCATGTTGCACTTAAAGCACAGAGTCAACCTCTTATGTATGAAAAATACAGCACATCATCCTCAAACTTACTGCACTCATTGAGTATAGAATGAATTTTTTGAGAATTAACAAGTAAAACTTAATTAGTTTGAATTAAAATTAATTAAAACTGGATCCTTTAAGAAATTTAACATCTGTCTTTTCCCAAATGATCTTAATTATGGAAAGTTTGAAGAAGCTGTGTTATTCCATTTAGTTAAAATTAATTTAAATCTTGTGTCTGAGCTATACAAGGAATTAGCTTGTAATTAAGTTAAATTATTAGTGATTGTTTTGATTACACAGGCTACAGACTAGCTTGGGTCAGACAGTTCAGGTGACGCTCAAGCAGTATCATTATTTGAGCTGGGTAATATTTTTCAACCAAAACTTGTTGGCAAAAAATGCAGATTCAGTGACTCCAAAATGTTGCATGAATTCATATTGGTTTTGCTGAATTGTTCGTGTTAAAAATTACAAAAAAGGCAGATGTTTTATTTAGACATTTTTTAAATGAAATGTTTCAATTTTTCATTTCAGAATGAATTTGTTTCAAAACTTCCTTTGTTTCAAACTTTAAAAAATGCAGAAAACATTAAAGGTTTGCAATCTAAACAAAGCGTTTTGTTTTGGGATAAACAACATTTCATTCAACACCAAATGACATTTCTTTTTACTTTTCAATTCACTGAAAATTTCATTTTTGGTTCAAATTTAAAAAAAATGGGGGGAGGGAGGGAATTGCCAGTAAACTGAAAAATCCATTATTTGCACAGATCTAGTCATTATGACACCAAACGTAACTCAACCAATCACCACAATTTTATTGATTGTAATGCATCAGTGGTATGAGGGAGATTGGATGTGTGTCAAGATTTCTCATTGTAGTACATTATTTGACCCGACTATCACCGCTCTTTAAAGATTCCTAGTTTATATTATACTGCTATATTCTCAATCTGATGTCCTTTTTAACATAGTTATTCTCACTCCCCCACCATCTTGGATAATGAGTCAGTGTCCTGAAGAATCTAAATACAAAAAGGAGAAGTAGGGAGAGGGAAAAGGTTACATCACATAAGCAGAGTGATGAGTAGCAAATGCCATGTTAGTCTCACATTTCTTTTTAATTTTTTTAAATATATGTTAGTGAATTTTGGAGTGAGGGGAAAGATGAAGAGGTTGATTTAGTAGGAGCATGGGAATAGGAAAAGAAAGGAAGGGTGAAGCTTCTCTTGTGTATGTAATGCACTGGATTTTATTACCTTAGTTCTTCAGAACTCTCCATATAACTTGAGACAGTTGGTGTAAATTGTCCTAGCTCCGCTGAAGTCACTGGAGCTAGGACAATTTACACCAGTGAGGGTTCTGTCCCTATGAAAAAGCACTTTTGTCTCCATATCTCCACAATCAGGAGTCACTATCAGCCTTATTTTTGTTCAGGACTTCGTAGTCTGTCTTTTGGAGCAAAGCCATAACATTTTGTCAGATAGAAGCTATGATGAAATATAGTGTCAAGTACTATTTTGTAAAGAAGTAAAGTGAAATAGTGTGTATCAATAAAGGTGTCCCAACTGTGTATAGTCACAAATTTATATTTTTTTAACTAAGGCACCTGTTTTCTGCAGGATTTGAATGGAACATACATATGCACTTACTGTCACTGTGAAGTAGCAGCAAAAGCTTGCTGAATTTTGGAGCTAAAATGGTTTTTGTATCTGTCGAGTCCATTACTTCAGAAACAGCTTAATCAACATGAATACCATATTTAAGGCTTCAGTTGATTCCCAAAGCAGAGATATTATGAATGTTAATGCACTTGAGCACAGAGTCCTGGCCAGTGTTAAATGGATTTTAGATGTATTAGATAATATAGCTTTAAAAGTAATCACTGAAACCAATGCATTTGCTCTTTATGGAAAGTGCATTTATGCAAATTCAGATTTGTAAATCATTAAAATCTCTTTGCAAAAGTAATTTTATTTCCTTGACTCTTTATTACTCTTGTAGCTGGCATGACCATGCCATCATCATCATGATGTGCAGTGAAGTGAATATTAGACTTTTGTTAAATCAGCCACATTATTTCTAAAGGTGCTTGAAATAAATGGCCTAAGTATTAACTCCTGGTATACATCTTCCATAAGAAATAACCTGTTTGTTCTGTATTTATATTTCTAATTTGGGTCGAATTTGTTATACTTACAGAAACTCTATTAAAGATGACCTGCAAAGTATTTTTTAAAAGTTAGTTTTGTTCCCTTTTTTGCTTCTTCATGATATATATTCACATCAGCTGTCTGCAACATATAGTTTGTTGTGTGTGTGAGATCACTCACCTAAATCCGTAAAATGTCTGTCTTTATTTAAATTGAACACTTTTAGAAAAAGAAACCAAAATAACAGATATGAGAATTCATTAACTTTTAAGCAACAAAACGCTATTATGGTTCATAATAAAATATGTATGTATTCAATTTTTAAAATGCGTATTACCTGACAGATCTTATCTTGTATCTCAGGCTATTGCGGTCTATATGTATAGGTAGACAGCTTTGAAAAAGTTCTGATTAGCTGTACATGGCTTTGACAAGACTTTTGTGCATTGTGCACTAAGTTAATTATTTTAGTGGGGGAGGGTGATAAATATCTCATAAAAGGGAGGTTTTGTATGCAGTTTAAAAAGGTATAATCTGTCTGTAGTAAAACTAGTATCATAGCATTAATTCTAGTGGGTTTTATTGGGTGCCACTCTCTAGCATAGATCATATAGACATGTCAACGAGCCTTACATTTAAACAGTTTTAATTTAAGTATAATATACTAACATTGCATTTAGATAATATAAAGTCAGAAATCTAGATGGAATATAAAACACGAAAGCTCATTTTCCCCACACTTGATATTTCACATCGTCTCTTTCTATAACTGAGTGTAAAATCTTCCTGTTGCTCTTAGACATTTTCCTCTAAACTAGCAATATCTAACCTCATTCTGAGAACCATTTATAAGAATCATGTATTCTATTAGTTGAAAAGAGAAAAATCTAGCAGAATTTTGAGCAATTTAGCCACAGTCTGGAAGGAATAATGGCCATTTTGACATGAACTTTCTCACTTTGAATATGAGTCAGAAAAAGACAAGGCAAAAAAATATTTTTTTTTATCCAAGCTCTATTACTTAGCTGTTAGAGTATTTATTTCATCTATACCATGTATTTTAAGGAAAATATCTCTTTTAAGAGTCCACATACTATACCATTATGATATAATCTCTGGGCTAAGCAACATTCAAGTGTAAAGTAGTTTTCTGTTTCTTTGTAGGGCATACATCATACCAGATACACTGAGGCTCCAATTCTTTCTTAAGTGCATGAATTATCCTATTGATTTCAGTGGGGCTGCTTATATATGTTTGTGGCTTGTTGTGCTCGGAGTTTAGGGCCAAGTCTCCTTGGCATAGAGACCACAATAGCTCCATGACTCAGCAGCTGTGGATGCCTCCACATCCTCTTGGAGCTCTCCCCAGCAGCTGCTTGGTACTGCCCTTTCTAGATCTGCAGCGTGTGACTGGTCCCCTTTCGCCAATATACATTTATCTGTAATCAAGGATAGTGGAGGGTGTTTGAATGATAGCAATGGAGTTTGGGCTACCCCATCAGCCGGCCACACTAGCTGGCTGAATGTGATAGTTAACTTACAAAATTCAGTACATTTCAATGAGGACCCCAGTAATTGTGAAGTATTGCTGTACATGTCCTACTACCCGAGATACCATTGTAATGGCACGGAAAGACACTTTTGTCCATCTGGTAAATAATATCATTTCCTATGCCTCCATTGTTATTTTTTTGTTTTGTTATATGGAATGAAAAAAGCAAGGAAATTAAACTATATTGAAATAACATTAAGATAATGACACAAAGCCTGGCTATCAGTACAGCACAACTGGCACTTGTGTGCCTAATTTGCATAGTTGTCTTCTTTCTTTTTTATAATGGACTGATCCCTCTTAAATGTTACTGCACCCAGCATGAAGTTAGGCTGTGGAATTCACTACTGCAGGAGGTCAGAGTCAGATACTGTATCTGGATTTTTAAAAAGTCCAGATCATTTTATGAACAATAACATTTTTAATTATTCATGCTGAGATCAGGGTAATTAAATCTCATGCTTCAGGGCTCATGCCTATAGTCCTTACTCATTGCACTCAATGGGAGACTCAACTCTGCAGGATTGGACCTCATTTTATATTCTCATCCAGGGTTCTTATTTGTATTCCAGTAGTACCCAGAGGCCCTGCTTAGGAGGAGGGCCCTGTAATGGTGGGAGCTTACAAACCAAAGACAAGTTCTCCTCTGCCCATACAATTGTAACTATATGTAGATATAGGTAGCCAGATATTGTACAATTGACTAGTTGCATCACAGAGGCTTTAACCTTCATTTGAAGCAAAATATATTTGTCCTTACAAGAGGCAGAATTACAGACTTGATGGATCAGAGGTCTGAGCCAGTAAAAAAAAGTCCTATACACCCATAATTTTATATCTAGTATAGAAATTGCTAGTTATAATAGCTAGCACTTATTTAGTGCTTTGCAAACACTAACGGGATTAATTGTCATAACAACTCTGTGAAGTAGATAACTATTAACTCTGTTTGACAAATTGGAAATCCAGGCTTTGTGGCATGATCAAAGCCATGGAAGAAAGTTTCTTGAGTCAGATTAAAATCTTAGGAGTTCCTGGCTTCCAGTTCCATGATGACGCCATTAGAACATGCCTGAAGCAGAAGCTTGTTTTGGATTGGACAGCCAGAGCAAGGCATGTGGTATACAAATAAAAATGTATTAAACAGTGACCAAATTTGCTAGAAGCAACATGGAAACATAAGCAGCATCCTAGCCTCTGTGTTCTGATCTGCCAAAACCAAGAATAGAATAAGATAAAAAATCCATTTCCGTGAAAGAGGAGAGACACCTTTGTTTTCAGGTTACTCATTTTTTCTGAGCGAAGATCAGAACTGAGTTCTTCGTGAATAATGAAGGAAAGCAGTATGTCAAATTTCAGAGTGTTGCCCACTCTTTCACCCACTTCTGCACAATAAGTAAATCCTTTTTAGTAACTACTGAGTTTATGGTTTATTATATTTATATATTTCCATGTGGATATTAGGAAAAACTTTTTAACTAGGAGGGGGTGAAGCACTGGAATGGGTTACCTAAGGAGGTAGTGGAAACTCTATCCTTCGTGGTTCTTCAGGTGAGGCTTGACAAAGCCCTGGTGGGATGATATAGTTGGGGTTGGTCCTGCTTTGAGCAGGGGGTTGGTCTAGATAACTTCCTGAGGTTACTTCCAATCCTAATCTTCTTTGATTCTCTGATATTTAAAGCCTTTGTAATGCTGTAGTGTCACAATTCAGTAACATTCATTTGTTTCGCTTCTCAGAGCATGACGAATGCATCACACACCAGCACAACTGTGATGAAAATGCTCTCTGCTTCAACACTGTTGGTGGGCACAACTGTGTCTGCAAGCCAGGTTATACAGGAAATGGTACCGTGTGTAAAGGTAAGTTATTAGAAACCCTGGGATGTAAAATGCATTGTCTTCGGACTTGATAATGTTTACCTGGTCATAGTTAACACAAATGTGTTTGTGTACCTTGAAGACGATGCTGTAGAACATTAGCGTTTAGCTCTGATCCCACAAAGAGAACTGCATGGTCAGACATCCATGTACTTTGTCTTTTACAAAGTTCAAAGTAGTTTTAGAATTTAGCATTTATAGTTGCATGCTGTGAAATGGTGGAGTAAATATTTTTAGTATCTATCCTAAGATAATTTTGTTTTCATACAGACTAGCCCATTCAGAATAACCACAGTAACCCAACAACTTTACAGCTAGGAAAACATATTATCAAATGCAATTTATTCACCATCAGTCACTTGCTATTATACCTGATTGAACTGCAGATTGTTGGGTATGTAAGGCCGTTTTGTAAGTGAAAAAAGACAGCAGTAGATGTTAAACATGACACCTTGACTTCCCAGGAGAAGCTGGTCCCCTGGTTGCTTACAGCCACTGTCACACACTGGTAAACATTGAACATTAAACATTAAACATAAAACATTGGTAGTTTTACAAAAAAAGCTGAATTTTACAGAGCTGCAAAGCTGCTTTTAGACAGTCTAGTGCTGCATTTCACAGAAGTTACTGTGAGCAGAGGGCACTGGGTCCCATTCTGATGGTGGTACCATATTTCAGATAGATGCAAAGCCAAGGTGCTGACCACAGACTAACTATTTAATAACCCATGGTTAACCCCAGGATCCCAGCAGAATTCCAATATTTGTTTCTGGAGCAAGTGGCCCTTGAATGGAGCAATTTTTTTGAAGTGACTTGTATCCTTAAGACGGAGCAGCCTCTGAATTAAAGAAAGCTGCCGAGGTTGCATTTGTGTCTAGCTGCTGCCTGGGTGCGGGGGTATAAACACCTCCACACTTACTGAGCACAATCTAGTCCTTAGCTAATAGAATCTGATACATTCTACTTTTGCTGTTTCAGCATTTTGCAAAGATGGTTGTAGGAATGGAGGTGCCTGCATTGCTTCCAATGTATGTGCCTGTCCACAGGGCTTCACTGGACCCAACTGTGAAAATGGTAAGATGATCATTTAATTTACTATAAAATGATCCTTATGCCAATGTCTGCGGTATTCCAAGGAAAAAACAAAATTTCTAGTGTGCCTCCTGAAAGAGAGAGCTGCTGCTGGAAAGTACTCAGATATGCAGTAGGTAAACTCAGTGACTCACTTTTCTCATCTGCCTCCCAAAAGAATATACTATAGCAATTCGAACTAGCAGCATATTGATATTTTACACTGACATGACTGATTAGCCTACTTTCTGTCACTCCATAATTAACATAATTATTCACTCACTTTTAATATCAAATAGCTTTTGGTAGCTCCCACAGCCGTATGTCATCTGACATGTAGAAATAAACACAAATTATTGTTCACTCACTTACTGTCAACCAGTGACTGTAGTTCAGTAACCCATCTTCCATTCATCCTCATTTAAGGACTTTTTGATCAACTCACTGTAAGACAAGTTTCAATGCTTCCTATTGTTTTACTTTCCCTCCCTGCCTTTCTTTTATTCTTGACATCTCTGGGGATGACAGTACCCCAAATCCTTGTTTTAAAATTTGGGTCTATATAAGTTACAGTACCCGAGTGCTTTACCAAACAAAAGTACCTGTAATGGCTCATACTGAGCACCTTTAGTACCTGTAAAAATTTTTCTAAATCAAAATAAATAATTTCAGCATTTTTATTTGCTATTGAATTTTTAAATGACTTCTAACAGTAAATGGCCTCGGGGTAGAGGGGAAAGCTCTTTTAGATTGATTAGCCTCACTGTGTCTACTAAAAGGACAATCTGCCGCCTGTGATTGACTATAGTTGCCTTTCTATATTGTCTTCAATAAATCTTCAGCATGGTGGTGAGGAGATAGTTTTAGAAGCACTGCCTCCGTTCTAATTGCAAACATATCCAGTTTAGTAAAAATACTGGCTGATCTGAATTTGATACAGAAAATGTTCTGGTCCATCTGAGGTGAAAAATTTGTCTGTTGTCATTCAGTCACTGTAGCTAGAAAGGATGTTGCTGCTGTACATAGGCGGGGCGCTGTAGGAAATAGCTGCAGCCTGGTAGTTGATATTTCTCTCTAGCAATGTCAAAGTGGTATTTTTTCAACCATTCTTGACTGTTTCATTTGCGTTGCAGTGTTGGAAATGATGTGGGGCAGAATATAAAGGTCTCTTTAATGTAGCTGTGTTATGGTTTTGGTTTCACGGTGTTTTCATTTGTAACAGTCTGTTTGCTAAAATAATGCTATAGCTATAAAGATGGTTTATAAGGTTGTGTGGTATTTTTCCTCTTATAGGGCGTGCTCTATAGCTTTTCGGTGTTATCAGCACAACATACTGAACATATATAATTAATGAAACACTAAAGGTGGGAGTTTCACAAGCACTTACCATTGGTCTTATCCAGTGGTTCTCAACATTTTTACCATTCTGGACTGTATTCAATACTACCTGTATGGCCCTGAGGATGTCACATGGGCTGTAGCTGTGTGCTGATTGGACCGCAAGCAGCCTGTGGGCTGCAGGTTGAGAACCCCTGAGTCCTAATCACTCCCCTGAAGCCATTGGGAGTTTTGAGAGCAGATTTAAGTCAGTGCTGAATGCATTTGAAAGTCCCACTCTAAATTTCCTAGGTATGCGTTACCAAATGTTGAACTTGAGTTTAGTAAGATAATTATGATGTGTAACTTAGGGTCAGATATAGCTGTGATGATCTGCACATGGACCACCCCTCTAAGCCATGGACCATCTTGGAGGGAGTGTTGTAGGAGACTCTATGGCAGCCCCTGACCACTGAAAGATTTGACTTTGCAGGGAGACTCTTCCATTGCCCAGCAGACTTCCACAAATGGATCACAGGCTTTAATGCTAGTAGAATGAATCACCTGTAACAGTAGAGGTCAGTTAAAAAGGTACAATGAGATTTGGTCACCTGGTTTGAATATTAATGTTGACAACAAATGCTGCTCTGTACATTGTCAGATAGTCCAGCTATGCTTTGCACCTCCTTTCTAGCTCTGGAACAGGATCCTAATTAATTTATATGTCACTTTGAAACACAGTGTATTGGTATATTCCATCCAAAACACCTTCAAAGCACCAAAAGGAAGAGCAGTCCTGTCCGTAACAGACAAGAGCCGCTGATTCAGATGTAGAATTGTCATGAACTGAGCTCCCTAGTGAAAATCTGAGCTCCCCACCACACACTCCTTTTGAATATAGAATACAGCGTACAATAGTCATGTCTTGTTGGTATGAAATGATCAGGACATCCATATCACAAATCATTCATATTGGAAGGTTGTCACTCATTCATTTTGCGTGTCCTCTCTTTAACCCCCACGGTGCAATGACACCTCCCTAGCCACAGCTGTTTGGCTGTGTTCTCATATGAGGAGGAATAAGGATTGATTTAAAGCTGCCAAGGGCAGTTTTAAATTGCACACTTCTTATTTTTTATATTTATTTCACTTTATAATACATATATTTAAGAAGTGCCTACCCTATGTTGTAGGAGTCTTTGCCATAAATTAAACAGACAATCACATAAAAATTGCTCCTGATCCCTTAACCAGAAAAGAGTTTACCAGAGATTAAATCAAAGCCTATATAATAACCCAGCATCCACAATCACTAGCCCATATTGTGTCCTCCCTCCTTAATAGCCTGGATAAATAGATGAGTTTATATCATGCTTCAGAGGTCAATAAATTCAGGCTATTTTGGACCAATGGTTTAGTGGTAAAGGGTAGAGAAACCTCTAGCAGTTACCTCTCTCCTGTATCAAGTGGGTTGCACCTCAAACACCACACCTGATCACAGCTGCTCACATTTTTTGCATGTGTGGGAGTATGCTTTTCTGGAGAGGCAATAAAGTCCATGTAACCCAACTATTTGTAGAGGCATAGGAATTCTCTGAAATATTTCTTATCCTCCCACACCAAGGGGTAGGTCAGTGAAGTGCTGCCAAACGTTTTAGCAAGAAGCTCCCACAGACAGTCCCTTACTGGCCTTGTGATAACTTCAAGTGCTGACTGGAGAAGGGTGAGGGAAAGAAAAACGTGTTGATTGGTTTTTCCATTTAAAGCAAAGCCATATCTCATTGCCAAAAGAGGAGACAGCACCATTTAGCAAACCAGCTTTGTCCTTTGCTCTTGAAAATTGATAGTACAGCACATTGTTCAGCAGGTGTAATACGTGGGGATTAAGACATTTCAGGGGAGTCTGGGGATATCTGTGCCCAGGAAATATTTTGAAAATACCTGCCATGGTTACAGACTTGTTCATTCCAAACCCACAATATTTGCTCATCAGAAATATTTGAGAGCCCCAGAGATAATACATATCTGGAAAAGATTATTTACTAATTTCCAGGGAGTGGGGTGCTTCTCCATCAGAGGTAGGGAAATTGCCACATCTCTCTCTTTAATTTCTTGGCAGAATTTTATCAGTGGGCTCACAGGCGTCCCTGAGAACTCCTTCCAACATATCAATAATGCATACATTCAATATTATTACTCCGTTTTCTCTGTTCCCTGATTTCTCTGAGGCCACACCCCTATTTTGTGCTTTGTGAGGGTTTCCCTGGACCATTTTTGTGTTGCTGTGGCATCAAATCAAGTAGGAGTGTTTGGTCTGTGTGCTTAGGATTTTGGGGCAGCTTTTTAATCAACAGGATGGGAACATATAGCATTTTGGGGGAAGATTAGGTATAATTTTGTAACTGCACCTGCATCAGACAAGAGAATGAGCCCTGTGATGTCTATTATTTACGCAGTTATTAATTTTCAATAAATCAGTTCATGACAATCTACTAAAAATAAATTAACATGCAAAATTATCATGTACGTTAAATTGTTGAGATGCAATTTAACGTGTGACTCCAAATTCGTTACACTGTATGCTGTGTGTAACAGCACAGGTAAATCAAACTGAATTTATGGTAAAGTAACCTAAAAAGAGTCTAAAACCACATCCAGAAGAACGTTCAGTAATATCATATAGTACAGGCAGAGTTCAGGGAAATTCACTTTGTTTAACTTCTTCCCATGTGGGATTTTTATCTAAGTAAAGTGTTCATAGTGTGTGGAAACCTCACGCACAAATAAAATACCTTTTGTGACTACTTGGTGGCCTAGAAAATGGAAAAAATATATATTTAGTCTATAACAAATTTTTGTAAGTTCCTTTTAATATCTATTGTTTGAAAGATTAAAATTCAACTCATGTCAGTGATTTTCCTAGGTAATTGCTATAGATAAGATCTCTCTAGAGTTGTGTGCCACTTTCTATAGCATGTGTGTCTGTTGCTCTTTAAAGCAACTTCAAATTAATTTGTTCAGGTGCATTGACCATGATAATAGAAAGATTCAGATTATTACCATTTCTAAGGGATCTTGTGAAAATCCTTTAATTCCAGTACTCCTAGCTTTTAGGAGAATAGTTGTGCCAATACTCAGAATATAATTTGTCGTGAAAGCTACTGCAACCTCTGTTAAATTTGCTGATATTGCTAAACGTGGTGGAGTCTTTTAGCATCACAAGAGAACTGCTTTGATTTAATCTCGATTCCTGGTGTTCAGCTAAAGGAACCATAGCCAGCTCCTGACTAAGTAGGTCCTAAATCTAAGAAACTATGACACAAATGGTACTTGAAGCCTGTAGACCACTGAACTCATTCTGAAAGAACTGAAATGGCTGGTGACAGAAACATTAAAGGTTCTAGGTACCAAATTGTATTAGAAACAGGCAATAAACGTTTCAAATGTTGCATTTAGAATTCATGACATTTTAGAAAAACAGTTTTCTTTGGAAATTTCTCAAAATGAAATATATTTCACTAGCTAAACCAATTATGACTCTACCTTTTCACACAAGAAGATTCAAATAAAAGTCAACCACAGAATAATGGGCCTGCATTCTTTGTGAAACCCAACAACCCATGTAGCCAGTTTGATTTCTTAAGGGTGGAATTGAGATTATTCTTGTTGTTGTTGTTTATTTGTATAATGGTAGTGCTTAGGCACCATTTGAGACCACAGCCCCATTGTACTAGACACGGTACAAACCGACTAGTAGACAGTCCTTGCCCCAAAGAGTTTACAATCCAAGTAGACAAGACAGATTGCCGGGGGGGGAGGGGGTTGGAAGGGGAAGGAGCGTAGTGTACAATCAGCATGAACAGAATGATGGTTTGCAAACAGTATGTTCGTGCCATAATTTTTGGTTTTGTTTTTTAAATTCTTTGGGGGGGGGGGGGGTTGTTGGGAAGGGAGTAGCTAAACAGAAGGACAAAGGGAGGGTGGGGTTGGAGTGAACAGCCAATCAGCACAGGGGATGGAACATTGAAAGTGAAAACTGAGGAAAGCAATCATCTGATTACACCATCTGTGTTCCTTAGACCCTGCTTGAACAACTGCTGCTCTGCTAGCTTCAGTCTCTGTTTGACTGCTCCCTGTAGCTTCTTTCCCCAAGGCCACAAGGCTGGGGAGGAAGGGAAAGAATGCATGGGTCTTAGTGCCCGCTGAGGGAAGTCACCCATACACAGTTCTTGGTCTGAGGAGTGTGGGGTAATACTTTAATATCATGAAAGGCCCAATTTCATTTCTGAGAGGCAAAAAAACAGTCCTGGGTAAATCTGTAGATTCAGTCAGATATTCTGGTCAAGATTTTGAAAAATGACTAATAATTTGGGTTGCCTGACTTGAGATACCTTAAAAGGCCTGATTTTCAAAGGCTGGGGTATGCTCAATACATACTAAACATCAGTCCCTTTTTAGGTGTCTCAAGCTGAACACCCAAAATCACTAGTCACTTTTGAAAATCTTGGCCTCTGCTGCTAACTGCTCCCTCTGATGAAACTAAAACAAAGAAACAGAAAACAATGTTATAGGTCAAGTTTAAATGTCAAAAGAAAATGTCAATCTGAAGTTTTTTTATTTTATTTTTTTTATTTAAGGTTTTTTAAACTCTTAACCTTGCTTTAAATATTTCGGAGTACATTTTCTATCCCCGGTCCATGCCCAGGACTGACTGCAGTCAATGGAAACATTGCACAAGTACAAAAAATAAAAATGGAACCAACCAGTGTTTGTGGTTTAATGTCCTTTATTTTACAATAATTTTTTAAAGAATTCCTAAGTAATCAATTTACTAGTTACTGCATAAATTGCTATAGTGACTCTCTCTCTAATAGAGTCCTCTGACGGCCAGGTGGCTTCCTCAAAATAGGAAGTGCCTTCAGTCCAGTTTGTACATAGCTTATCCTCACCTCAGGGTTTTCACTGTTCTTACCTTCTCCTTACTAGAGCAGAGGGGTGAAAATGAGATTTATGCCCTTGCAACAAAGGCGATTGGTAGGGGAGCCCATCCCCTATGAGAGAAACAGTGGCTTCTTCAGTACCCTTGTTCAGTAGCCCTCAGGGTATGCCCTCTTCCTTTCCAGCCTCTTCCCTCCCTTCTGAGCTAAGTGGCTCCCTTTTAAGCTTTCTCTCCATTTGGGGAATGTGCTGGAGACCTGGAGGCGCAAGGCTATCTGGGCCCAGTATTGTCCATTAACCCGTTCAAGTCCAGTGCCTTACAACAGAGAAGAGACAGGACTTTGGTGTAAATCACAAATAGGATTATTTGCTGAAACTGCTGGGATACACAGAACACTTGCTTCCAAATTTATAACTGAGGAATACAGTATATGGGGCATAGTATCACCACACATATGCCTAAATCCTGGCCTGATATATGGAGTGACATGGATTGCTGACTACTCTACAGTTGTATGTAGCTTTCTTAAAGCTGGTCGCTTTGTATGTAGATTACTGGTTCAGTAGATCAGAATAACTTCCTTGGAGCTATCATGGTCTCTCAAGTCAGTGTAACTGGCCTATTCCTTCTATTCCATAAACATCCTGTATGAAAAACCATTTAAAAAGTTCTTTTAAATGAAAGCACAGTTGGGAAAGCAGATAGTGTGCAGTTACATATATACTCATGGGGCAGTACCGGGCCATCAAGTTTAAGTCTTCCATTGAAGATAATGGGTAATTCTGCTTTGAAATGAATAGTGTTATGTCCCTTACACAATTTTTAAAACAGTTGTTTGGTGTCTGAAAGAGTCTTTGAAATTACTCACATATAATTTATCTTTTGCTCTCTTATAATTCAAGAATGATTGCACAATTTAAAAAAAAATTATATAAATGTTTTTGATGACATTAGTAGATTTTAGCAGAAGTCACTGTACAAGAAGTTTCCCTACAAGCTCTGTCATTATACTGAGTCTGTATCTCTTCATAGGTGCAGAGTTTTCAAGTCATTCAAAATGTTGAGATGGTTTATGGGATGTGTGTGACAGATATGGCAGTTTCCTGCAATATCCTGGACAAACCTTATTGAATTAAGTATCTTAGCAGTTCATCGTATTATGAATGTAAATGCTTATGTACTATTGAGGGATTGTAAGCAACTTCTATACGGAGGAGGCCTGGCTAATGTAAACCCTGAGAGCTTCAAAGGACTGTTTGAAACAGTGTGAACTTTGAAATCTGTAGGAGGAGGTGTATGCAAATGTAGCTCCTCGGGTTATGCAAAAACCCAGCCTTTTGAAGCTGAACTGTGCTTGAATAGAAAGAGCTGTGTGGTAACTTCACTGTGGGCAATTATACTGTTGTTAGTGTTTGAGGAGAAGAGCAAAGTAGGCCTGGTGAGGCAAGTCTGACTTGCTGGGGAATTCACAGTGT
This sequence comes from Emydura macquarii macquarii, assembly GCF_026122565.2. NCBI lineage: Eukaryota > Metazoa > Chordata > Testudines > Chelidae > Emydura > Emydura macquarii. Next base: position 11,152,564 of record NW_027132773.1, read on the forward strand.
AGGAAACCTGGAAATGCCCCAATAAGGATGGGTAGGGACTCATGTCTGCCCAACAAAGGTGATGGCTGGAGAGCTGGAAGCATGAGAGTGGGCACCGTAGTGGACCATAGAGGGGGAATACAGGTGAGCGGTGACAATGTGGACAAAGATTTTTTCAGGAATAGATTGAAATCAGCAAATTCATTTTCCCTGGTGACATCATCCAGATTTCGTGCTGATGGAGGTAAAAGCTGTTGAATGCATCTACTGTGCTGTGATAGGGCAAGAGGAGCCTAACAACAGTGACCCAGATCCTGAGCTATCTCATTTTGTATCAGCTGGGGATCGGTTCCAATATTTGATACAATTTTGACAGAAGCTTGGCGTGGTAAGTTTCCATACATACCATAATGTTATGGTTAAATTAGAATTCATAAAAAGGGGCATGAATTCCCTGTTTCTTTCACTAATATTACACCATAGTAATTCCACTGACTTCAGAAAACTGCATGGAAACCTTCAGATCCTTCAAGTAGGTTATGCAGGGTTGTGTGTGTAACCACCTGAAAATGCCAAGGTCAGGGCAGGCTGCAAAAGGAGAGCAGATTCTCCCAACACTGGTGGGTGACACTGAAGTCAGACTTCCCAACCAGCCACAAGCAAAGCTTCTGATTCCCCACATTGATTATCAAGAAGCTAAAACAAAAATATACACAGCCCCATTTACTGCATTTCAGTCTCTGGCTCCCAATCAGCCACTAGGTCCAGGAAAGAGATAAGTTATTTAAAACTCTATGTTCTTTACCAAAAAGGTTCTTCTGACCCCGAAGGATCAGCTACAGTACCAGATCAATGTAAGTTTGGATCTTACCCAAAATACCATGCTGCCAGCCAATCCTTTAGTAACTAAAACTAAAGGTTTATTATAAAAGAAAAGAAACAAACTATAAGAGAAATTTTAAATGATTAAAGCAATCAGACACATACAATTGATTTGAAAGTCCATATATATCAGGTTTCTAGTAGAATGGTGGAGTTTGCAGGCTTGTATAGTCCCTCTGGTGTACATCCAGTACCTGGATGGGTCTCAGTCCTTTGTTTCACAACTTCAGTTTGTAGAGGAGTTGATCCAGAGGTAGGTGAAGACCGAAGACAAAATGGATGTGCTGCAGCTGCTTTTTATGTCCTTTGGCCTTTGCCGTGCTGCTTGTGGAAATTTACAGGAATAAGATGGAGTCCAGGGTCACATGAGTAAGTCCTGGTGACTCATCAGGTATATCCCTGGCTTCTCCTCCTGGGCCCGTTGTACCTGTGAGTTTCCTTCATGGGCCATTAAGCAGGCTAGTGCTGCAGCCATCCTGTCTGGGGTGTCGCCCAGAAACACAGCACAAGTTGAAATACAGATATATTCAAACATATCCATAACTCCCAATACGCATATAACAAATGAACATAAACATTATCATCTTACTTAGCACATTATAGCCTTTCTAACGGTACCTGACACGGCATATCTCATATGAATTATTATTATGATTTTGATATATTCATGTTAAATAATATCACAAATGGCCCCCCTAATCCAGCCAGCGTCACAGTGTGGTTTTTTATTGGTTTTTTTTTTAAAGTTCTGGCTCCTGCTTGTCAGTTAAAGATTCATGTCTGAAGCAATCAAAGTCTTTACTTTTTTAATGTTAAACCTCTCCAATCTGTTTAAGAATCTGTAGCAAAAATTAAAAACAAAGAAAATAAAACAAAAACTTGCTGTCTGCCAATCTTTTCTAATGAGTCAGAAACATCCATTCATCTTGTATTTTTTTTTTCTTTTTGTTAAAATCAGTCAAATATCTATTGCCTCTTCTGTTTTACTTCTTGTCAAATCTGGAAAAAGTAAGCTTCACCCCTCAGTCTCTGAAAAACTGGGCCCAGATCCCAGTTGGTATAAACTGATGCAACTCCACTGAAGTCAGTAATGCTATGCCCATTTATACAAGTTAAGGATCTGGCCCATAATCTTTAGATATGATCCTTCTGTTTCTCCAAATTGTTTTTATTAAGAAATAAATTGCAATAAGATCTGTCATCCTAAAAAATGATTTTATGGCTTAATGTGGTTTAATGACCACTCAGCTTTTATGGATCTGTCAGAATCATATTGATATTTTTAACCAGCAGTAAGAAAAACCGGGACCCAGGAAGCATGTTGGTGCATAAAGCTTAACATTTTAAAATGTTTCTGTAGATCATGACTTGGGTGAGCAGGAATTCTATTAAGCTAGAGTCTGAGTGAAGGAGCTGTAACATTCAGTGCAACATGTTCAGAGCTTTACAGTCATAAATCACCTTCCTTTTTAGTATTCAAGAAGAATGGATGCCCAGTTCTGCACATATAAAGACAAAACAGGTTACCATTAATGTCTGCACCCTTCATCAAGTAAGAAATATACCAGGGTTTAATAAAAGTCAAACTAGGGTCAATTACAAACGGATGCTTTGTGATTTAAGGATACCCAGTGCAATGCATTTTTCTAAGCCACTTAAGTGTCTCCACCAAAAACATCCTGAATTTTCCTATCTAAAGAGTCACCCTGCAGAGTACTTAGCAGACTACATCCTAAAGAACACCGAGCTGTTTGGGAACAAATCCTGCAGTCTCTATTCAGGCACAACTTCCATTAACTGAGAGCTGAGTACTCCCCTCTACTCCGATAGAGAGGAGAAAAAACTAGTAGAAATCAGGGAGAGGCTTCCTTCCTTTCCCAAGACAAATGAAAGTTAACAGGTTGGGAGGGCTAGAGAATGGGTGGAGCTTAAAAGAGCTAACTCTCTTCTGGATGTACTTGACTCCTAACCTGCATGTGAGTGAATGATGCTTTCATGCAACTAAACAGGAAGGGCTGGGAATAGGTGCAGAAATATGGACAAAGTCAAAAATTCAAATTTTTCATAGGAGGAAAAATTGTAAGTAAGTAAATAAATAAATAAATAAATAGAGTTCATTTTTGGAGAACAGAAAAACGTTTTGCATCTTGCTCCCTGAGCAGCTGCTTGATGCAGGCCAGATGGGCTGGCAGGAAACCAGGCAGGGAGACAGGGTGGCCAGAATTCTGAGCTGTCCCATCCACCCTAGCAATATGGCTAAGACAGCCCTGTTGATTCATGGAAATAATGTTGTCATGTTTCTGTACCAGATAGAGACTGACCTTCTTAACAAGGTTTACACCATATGTTTTTATCATGAGATCCTTTAATGCTCTGCCTGGTGTGGCTGAGGTTATCTTAAATAAGGTACAGTATGTTACACATAGAGCCACTTAATGGCTGAACCGTATAATGCCGTTTAGCATGACATTACGCCTTCCCTTTTAGTTCTACATTCTTATCATTTACAATATCTACACCATCAAACTCTTTGAAGTTCTGTTCAGATCAGCCTAAGTGTCTCTGAATTGTACTGGGTTTTGTAATTACATGACCCAAATGCTTAATAGCTTTGTCATCTGGCTGACCATTAGGTGTATCAACTGCATAGTCAGTCTAGAATTCTTGAGTCGTCGTCGTCTTGTGCTGCATCCACCATCTGTATAGTTTGCTCTGTTCATTGTTCTTTCTGGGGCCCAAACTTTAGATGTTGATGATTTCTGTTGAACTCTCCACTGTCGGTCTCAATCACATATGATCTGCGTGCTGAATTTTTTTTCTTTACAACAGCTGGAGTTATCCATTCTATTACAAATATACCCTGCCTCTAGTGTCCAGGCCATGCTCATCCCTCACTCCCAGCAAATTCAGAAAATCCTCTCCAGGGAGAAAAGAGTGAGAGATTCATTGTGCATTATGTCCAGTGACTCTCCCCTCAATCTTTCCCCCACTGAGTGTTTGACAACTGGGCAAACTTTAACCTTGAAAAGGGTTTGCAGGATTTAGACTGGCTCAAGGACTTGTGACACTTGATGCTGGTAGTCTAACAGTAATGTAAAGTTTGGAGAGATTTGTCATTTAAGGAACAATAATCCTGCATTTCCCCCATTGCAGATGAAATTTAGCAGACAGTTAATAAGTTGACTGAATTGTCAGTGTAATGCACATTGCAACAAATTTCAGCTGTCTGCCAGCAAAAATAGAGCCAGTTGTCCATTAGATTTATAGGTACTTTCATATTTACTAACAGGAAATTGAAAAAAAGATTGTCAGTCACAGAAATTGTTGCAGAAATTTCCTTTAACCTCTGGAGAATGAGATTTTCTTGCAATGAGTGCTAGATTTTAACAAAATTCCAAGTCATAGCAAAGCCCACAGAAATATAGATGTATGCATTCTACAGACAGTGTAGAAGTCTTACATACAAGGTTTGTAACATACGCATGCATGGCTGATGAAATTCAACATGCAGGTGTAAACAAATGTTCTCATGTGCAGCATGTAGTCTATAGACCTATGTTATAGTCTAAAGCAGTGGTTCTTAACCTTTCCAAACTACTGTACCCCTGAAGCCTGAGTCCCACCCCCACGGGGCTGAGGCATGTAACTTAGTTTCATGGCGCCCCTGTGGCTCCAGGCAATTGCCTTTCTTGACACCCCCAATACCAGCTCTGCACTTGCGACCCCTCTAAAACCCCAGGTTAAGAAACACTGGTCTAAAGATATGCTGGTATTACTTCAACCACAACTCAAAGAACTCTTCAAAAGAAATTGCTAGTAGAATGCAATGATATTGTACAGGAAAAACTTAGCTATAAATTCTTCTTCACAGAATAAAACATTTCAAACCTGCTGTTGTGAACTCCACTATGTAAACAGAAATACAAAAACTAAATTGGTACTGATCAGTATGACCTCTAATTATCCAGGTTAGGTCTGGTTTAAAAAAGATTAACTGAGGATGAAAAAACTTGAAGTTTGCAAAAGAATAGTACAGAATTGCCTATGAGCCCATCAGATATCTGCGGTTTTCAGAAAGCACAAAGCTATGATTTCTTTGGCCTCAAATTTATAAACCCTACCAACCCTGTTCTAGCCGAGAACAGTTAATTGTATAGCCTTGTACTATGATTCCCTCTCTGCTTTGGTGGCAGTTTTAATTGCACAACAGCTTGCATTTCAGTTCCCATCAATAGTGTATGGATGTGCTTCACCACCACCCAATAACAAGACAATCATCCAAATGCACAATAATAAAACTTATATTTCCCATTTCAAATACGGTAGCACCTCTTTCTTGTGCTTGAAACGATCTAGCAGTAGGTTTCATAATAAAGTTTCAATGTCTGTATCGCGGTGACTTCTCTGTGTGCGTCTTAAGATATTAAATTAAATTCCAAAATGTAGCTATATAATTTCTGCAAAATACTGTTTTGTCCCATAAATTAATCATTATTTTAGATAAGTGAAATTGATTCATCAGACTTCAGGATGCTCTAAAACTTGGTTTTCAAGAGAAATGTGAGTAAGTTGTGTGTTGCCTACAAAACCCAATATTACTACCTGGCATTTTTCAGCAATAGAGCTCACATCATTTTACAAAGGTTTGTAAGCATTGTTATCCCCATTTTGCATATGTTAAAAACTGAGGCACAGAGAAATTAAGTGAACACCAAAAGTCACATGGGAAGTCAGTGGCAGAAAGTCAATCAGGATGTATATATCCTCCTGACTTCCATTCCCGTACTCCATCTACTGGACCATTGAAAACAGATGTGCTGTTATTTTAAATCGTATTATTCTAAATGGAATCTCTATCAGCCAGTCATATTTCTAGAAAATGTATCTTTTTATAGAAGTTTTTAAAAGTACTGATTAACCAGTTCTAAAATAGCTAATGAATAAAACTGCAGAAAAAGTCTGACATCTTCCATGCTAATCAGCAAATTAGCTCTAAAATAAGCAAATGGAAAAGCTGTACTTCTATGATTTAACTAGTTTCTGGTTGGCTGCAATGTCCTGCGGGAGGCTGGACTAATCACAGTCACCATCTGTGTTTTCTCTCAATAAGAAAAGAAACAACTGGTAGCTTTAGAAGCTTTGAAAGTTTTATTTTGCCTGAAATGCTCTTTTTAATTGTATTTGCTCACAAGATTTTTCTGAAGCAAATGAAACTTTCTAAAGTGGCCTCAATGAACTTGATTACAGCTGCCTCTTTGTTTCCCTCATTGTGAAAGCAGAGGGAAACAAGCTACAGTTTGTATTTAAAGACTTTGTATTGTGCTGCAGCAATGTCTGTAACACTTCAAAAATAAATGTTGTTTGTATTCATCTTTATCCATCAGCAATATTGACCACTGTTGAAGCAGAAAAAAATCTTTCTTGTTGTTAGTACTTAAGTAATTCCTGAAACTATTTCAAATTTTGCTTGAGTTTCTTGTGTAAGTTTCTCCATTATCATAGATCTCCTTCCAGTTTTGTAATGTATTGGATATGTGTACATGTGTGTGTGGGGGGGGGTGTTTGGTCAGTTTCATAGGTTTTCCTTCTTTCCTTCTTATTCTCTCTCTCTGAGGCAAAATGGTGTAGTGGACTGAGAATGGGACTAAACATTACAAACTCCTTAGTTCTATTCCTAGGTCTACTATAGACCTTGGGCAAATGACACAATCTCTCTGTGAATATTTCCTCTTCTGTATAGTGAGAGATATTAATGCATGCCTGCTACACAAGAAGTTGTGAGGATTGATTAGTTAATGTTTGCCCAGTGCTTGGAAAATGGAAAGTGCTGTATAAATTTTAAGCATTATTATTTTCTTTATTAATTTCCTTTAATTCCCCAATTTTTTATTATCAAGGGATTGGGAGATCTATTTACTAATGCCAGGAAGAAAACTTTCTCTGATGACAGGGGGAGGGGAGGGTTTTTACCTTCGCCTTCTACAAAAGTGAAGCTTAATTTAAGATTCCATTCCTTAGAGTTGCAAAGATAAAATTCAAAATATGGACCAAATATAGACAAATACAGTGTGCTTTTCCTGAGTGTGCAGACATACAGTCTCCATAAGGAATATTTCTTGATTTCAGTTGTGGGGATACAGTAACCCACTGGTTCATGCATTTGAATATTAGATGGAGTGACATAATCTAAATATGCATTTCATTAGGCATTTAATGAGAAATTCCTTAAATTATTAATTTTCTAGTACTGGTCTTTTCCAAATAATTTCTCTGAGCCTCCAGCCTCTCTGTTGGTTATAAACCTTTGTCTTCACAGAGTGGCAGTATAAACCTCTGGCATCCATTTTTGCAAGTCTTGGCAAAGTTTCGATTCCTAAATAAGAACCAAGGATCTTGCAAAGACGTGCACAGATGTTTTACTTAAGCATATGAATAGCCCCTTTGACGTCAACATTAGTTGAAAGCTAATCATTCTCATAAATCTTTGCAGGATTGGGACCACAGTAACCTGATTTTCAAAAGTTAAAAGTACACCTTAGCTTTCATAAGGTCATTTATTTCAGAGCCTAAATAAGGGGTTTGGAACCTAACTTTAGGCACCCTTTCTTTAAATCCTGGCCCATCTAATATTTCACTGATCAATAAGTGGTAAATATAGTAGGACACTTGTTATTGTAGTATCGGCCTTTTAAGGGCTAAGATCAAGTGTAGCATCACTGCTATTAGTGATGTATGACCATTTTTTCCTCTGTTGGAAACTGTTTGCTGCAAGACTGAATAGCTTTTGAAGGCATGGGGAATTCTATCAGTGTTGATAAATGCAAAATAATGCACTTTGGAAAACATAATCCCAACTATACATATAAAATGATGGGGTCTAAATTAGCTGTTACCACTCAAGAAAGAGATCTTGGAGTCATTGTGGATAGTTCTCTGAAAACATCCACTCAATGTGCAGCAGCAGCTAAAAAAGCTAACAGAATGTTGGGAATCATTAGGAAAAGGATAGATAATAAGACAGAAAACATCATATTGCCCCTTTATAAATCTGTGGTACGCCCACATCTTGAATACTGCATGCAGATCTGATCATCCCATTTCAAAAAAGAGATATTGGGAAATTGGAAAAGGTACAGAAAAGGGCAACAAAAATGATTAGAGGTATGAAAAAGCTTCCATATGAGGAAAGATTAATAGGACTAGGACTTTTCAGCTCAATATGATAGAGGTCTATAAAATCATGACTGGTGTGGAGAAAGTAAATAAAAAAGTGTTATTTACTCCCCATAATACAAAAAGTAGGGGTCACCAAATGAAATTAATAGGCAGCATGTTTAAAACAAACAAAAGGAAAGTATTTCTTCACACAATGCACAGTCAACCTGTGGAACTCCTTGCCAGAGGATGTTGTGAAGGCCAAGACTATAATAGGGTTAAAAAAAAAAAAAAACTAGATAAGTTCATGGAGGATAGTCCATCAATGGCTATTAGTCAGATGGGCAGGGATTGCTGTTTGCCAGAAGCTGGGAATGGGCAATGGGATGGATCACTTGATGATTACCTGTTCTATTCATTCCCTCTGAAGCATCTGGCATTGGCCACTGTCAGAAGACGGGATATTGATCTAGATGGAACATTGATCTAGCCCAGTATGGCCATTCTTCTGTTCCACAGAGTTCTGCAGGAATCTATTTTGCAACCCAAATGCAAAAGAGAGAAAATTAGATCACACTAACTTAGAAATTGCCACACAGATCAGAGCAGTGTTCCATCTACTTCAATATCTTGTCTCTGATAGTGGACATTTATGGAATAACCTATCCAGAGGGGAGGTTTCTCCCTAGATCCCACTGCTTATTGTTTGGCTTAGGCCCTGAAGCATAAGCATCACATATATATATATATTTCTGTGTAATGTACCTGTGGATAATCTCATTATCTGTAGAAATGTCTAATAATTTCTTGAATGCTGCTAAACTCTTGGCCTAAATGATATAATGTGGAGACCCAGACCACAAAGATCATTGCCAACCAGGCCATGAGTAACATTTCAAAATCAGGGGAGGCAAAATCAGCCCGTCCCAAAAGTACTATGTAGGTTTCCATATTTTTCAAAATGGGGACTGGGGTTGAAGAAAAACAAACAGGGGAAGGGGGTCTATAGCACAGGCTGAAATGGGGGCATTCCATTTCCCTGTACAAAAAGGATAATGAAACTGAGAATTATACTCTTATAAACAGCATATGTGGATGAGCCATGATTCATTTAGGCATGAACCTTACTCACCTCATCTTCTCTTTTTTCCTGTAGCATGGTCTGCTTTTATTGAGGTCTTTTTTCTGTCTCGTTTCTCTCCATTTCACACTCTGACTGAGTTCTATATTTTTTTTCTCTGCTTTCCTCAGAATATTTGTGAAATACCAAAGATTCTTTTTCTACCCCGAGGCTGAAAATGCTAGGAAACCTGGATAAAATTTGGCTTACTTGTGGGGTGGGGGGAAGGTATGGGGGAGGGGAAGTGTTTTGTTTGGCTTGAGCCAGTCCATACTCTCTAGTGGAGAAAAAGGAAAAGTAACTTTAGACAAAAATGTTTCAGGAGAAAGAAAGTTCTAATATTTTATTAAATATGCCTTTGGAGCATTTTTTGGAGTGTTCAAATACTTATTTATTAACTTGTTCTGGAAAATCACATGCTTTGTTTATTAAAAGAAATAAAACCAAACATTTGAATTATTAGGTTCTTAAAATGGAGTATGGCATAGTAGAACATGCACACTGCAGCTGGACAGTATTATAATAGAATATTTTGCCATATATGAAGGAAATAAGGAATGACCTTCATAACTCATTCTAAGCTCTTTCTTTTATGAATTATGAGACATTCTGCGATTAGTGGAAATAAGGTCTGTAATACCTCCTATCCTTACATCTTTTTTCTTGCCCTCTTTCTGTCATTGTGTGAGTATCTATGTGTACCAAGTATATTCCTAAGACTTCAGTCAAAATTGATATTTATTATTTACCACTAAAAACCTGCCAAAATTAATTTGCAAACTTAGATATTTTTAGGACTAACCCAAGAAAAAAATGTATAGTTATGTTTACTCCTTTTCTGCAGTTCATCAGTTTTGTGCCACATCTAGTTGATTTCACACTAAAGAATAGCAATGCATGCTGAGGGTCCAGGATATGTTGACTGCTTGGGACATGTTGATTTACTGAGTTATGTAAACATGTTTAAAAATTCTCAATGTTTAATCAAATAAGTTCTGCCTGTTGGTGTTGTCAGTAAAAAAAAAAAACAAAAACAAAAACAAAAAACTGGGTTCAAACATCCAGAGGCTCCACATAAAATTACCAAACAGTACAGGCTTGAGCACCCACCCAGAAAGTTGGTGGAACCCCTTTTGACCTGAGAGTTTAGCCAAAGTTTGGGGCCTTCCGGGTTCTTTCTGTTAGGAGAAGAAATGGATGATGGAGTCAGGTGTCTCTGATGCAATCCCGTGTATTTACAAAGAATATGCAAACTCTTGCTTCTCTGAACACAAGAGGAATCAAATAACGGGAATTAGTTTCTTTGTTTGCAGCTTCAAGGTCCTTTCAGCAAGTCCTCAGCTCAAAAGCACTCTTTCTAGGCTTTTCTCAGGGCAAGGCTCTCAGTGCTTATTCGGATTGTGTCTGGCTATCTGCTCTGTCTCTGTGTCTCTGTTGAAACTATCTCTGTGTCTGTTTCTATGCGTTTGTCTTGTTTCTCTCTCACACACACACACACACCGCTAGCAAAAAATACTCAGCCAAACCCCTTTCCCATATAAAATTCCTGAGTAGTCTCATGTTTTGGTGATTGGGATGGAGGCTGCTATTGTTCCATAAATAAGCTTAGCTGTTTCTTAGAGCTATGTTAAATGAAAGGCTGCACACCCACCAGGTTCGTTGTTGTTTCAACCAATCACCAACACAGAAAAAATTAAACCTCTTCCTTGCATGCCCTTAACAGACAATACTTCCCCTCTCACAAGCCGTGAGTCTATGTATAAAACAAGAAAAGATTTGTGAAGGGGAAAACACAACAACATATATATCATATATCAACAATATATTATACAAATAATAAAACACCCCCCACCCCCCCACACTATCTTTGCCCGTAGTCCTTTTCCTCAGTTCCCCCTCCCCCCGCTTGTGTGAACATCCAATGAATAAATATCCCTTTAACACACCATTTTCTCCCTTTCCTCTCTGCTGCATCCCACTCACTGTCGTCAGTGGTTAGTGAAGTTCTAGGGTCTGTTAGTGCACTCAGAGAGGGTCAAACGTCAAGGGTGGAAGTGCTGCCTGGTTTCCATGAAGAGACACTTTACCACTGCCTTTTGCTGCAACGCCTTCACTGTAGCAGGTCCAGTCCACAGGTACCAACACCTAACCCACCTCTAGTAGTGCTGGGAAGGGGGGCCCTTACTAGATTTCACACAGCTCAGTTGTTGCACATTGGAAGGGAGTTCCATATCATATATGATCCTTGAACGGAGACCGTCCCAGAAGAGATTCATTCCTAGCCAAAAGTAGGGGCTTCACTCCCCGCCCCTTCTGTCTGTCCAAGTTCCACTACCTAGCAGTGCAAGACAGGCTTTCGTTAGGCGTCTCTTCACTCAGGGCATATTAAGTACAGTCCTGCTGCCCTTTTGTCACACAGTAGGGATAACAACATTTCATTATCCCTGCACCCAAAACACAAATGTATTTTAACCAAAATATTTGAACTGAGATGGTAGGTAACAAACATGCAAATAAGGTCTGGCTCATTCTGTCTCTTCCTCTGGTTTACTTATAGATGGTGGCAGAGAGCTCCTTCCCTCTAGAGATTTTGACCATAGGTTTACATCTGTGTCACTCAAGTGGACATCTCAATATTCATTAATAATGTCAATGGGACTATGTAAGTGAATAAGTGCTTGCCAGGCTAGCTTTGGTATTGTTCCACAACTGGGCCCTATTGAAACATACACACATTAATATTCAGCCACACCCCTTGACACCTTGGCATTTGCCTCTCCATGTTTTCTTTTGTGGAGGAATATGAACAAATACCTAAGCATTGCAAAAGCATCTGCCTTGCATTCCTAGAGCCTGAACTAAAGTTGGAGTTGACGGAAAGACTGAAAGGCTTCAGTGGCATTTGGCCCTACTGTTGGAAGCAAGATTTCTATCATGTGCCACTGTCTGCTATAGCCAGAAATTCACCTGAAATGTTTGGGATCAAGCATATTGTATAAAAACTCAGGGACACATACATGATCCGCACATGGAATTCACATTCTTTTCAATAAGGACTGTACTGGTGGATTGAAGAGAAGGGATAACGCTTTCGAAATGAGACTCAGACAGTGTTACCCAGAGTACCTCGACCCAGTATCTTTTAGTCTCTGCGAGTTGGTATCAGGAAATAAACAAAAGGAAATGCAGTACCTCTTCCTGCTATATGGCTGGCATAAACAAATCAAAACCAAGTGCTTTTAACTTTAAAGCTTTACTTTATTGTCCTCCAGCAATTCCCATTGGAATGCCTTTGCCAAAGTCTCCACTTATTAGTCTTAAGCACATACACATCCAATAGGTATTAGAGTACCCCGAAACTTGGTAGTTTTCACCACAAGTCTGAGGCAATCTTCGGGTGAATCAATCTCAGATTTCTGGATGGCCATTGCTTCCCTCTGTGCCTGCAGAACCTTCCAAATGTGTCCACCAAGCAATCCGCCTGACTCAGACTTGCTACTTCTCATTTATACCCCAAAAGTCACAGAGACATGTCAATCAAAAGACTATGACATCACTGACCAAACAAATCAATCATGGGACAGAAGCAGGTGTTACAAAGACATGTCACTAAAAACAAATGTTAAGTAAGCAGTCTTAAGCTGTTCCCGATACTGACAATTCTAAAATATATCCAGACTTCCTGTTTTTCAGAGACATCTGTGCCAGTATATTCAGAGAGAGAGAACACACAGAGCCAGGCTCGCTTAACACGTTCACTGTCCAACCCCCTCTCTCCTGGTTAGCCTAGTTATGCTAAGTTCCTACAAAGGCTTACAAATGGCTAGAAGCAGTGAGCAGAATAGTTGATAAGCCATCCCAATAATTGGCAGTAGCTTGGAGACCTGACTGGTTGCTAAAATGCCCCTGTATAATAACACCTTGCAAAAGGAATTCTTTTCTGTTTGGATATAATGTACCTATGCAAGTTCTTTAGGCTTCAGCTCCCAATATCCACTAATTGACAGCATTTTTAGAAAGTACTGCAGTAAATTTGTCCTCTTACTGACATGTGCAAATTAAGCAATATAAGTCCCAAAGTTACGTTTGTAGCCAAAAAATGGCTATTTCCATATACTTTGAACGTGAAAATGTTTTTTCTCTCAGGAAAGTATTTTACTTTTTTGAGGAAAGGTTAACAGTAAAACAGAAGCATTCAATTATTTTTAAAGATTAGTTGCTGCATTACAGAACGTACACCAACTGAAAGCAAAACCATATCTTAGACAACATCTAAAAATAGAATCTCATATCAATTAGTCTAACTCTTTAATGAACACTGACATAACCAATTTCACAGATCCTCGTGGAAAAAATATATTACCTGATTTTTTTTAACTATTCAAGCATGCATCCAATTCATCATGCCTAATTAGGTGTTCTGAATTATCATCTTCAATTGTTACAAGTGTCATATCCCTTGATGGTATTGGCTGCATAATGAGAAACTGTCATAGTCTCAGTTGTCTGTGAGTCTGTGATTGATCAATTTTTGACAACAAAGAAATGTTAACAGGGCTGCATAGTGAAGCAGTAACTGGAAAAATCCCTTTCATAATGTTTCTATCTAATTTTGGAGCGCTGCCACTGCCACACATGAAATAACAACACGATTGAATTTCCTTTTGCTGGCATTTAGCAGGACCTATGGGGGTGTGCAGAAATCAATGGGAGATCAGGAGTCTGGAAAATTACACACTTGAAGAATTAATGAACTATAATTCTGTATTACATCCTCAATCACTTTTTGCTTCTTTTTCATTAATGGAACTAAATGAGTTTTCCATGGATAGGGTACTTTAAAAAAAATGCAGTCATGCTCATGCTAGAGTACAAAAACTGACCTGTTTTAAGAACAGGTTTATTCTTTCATATAACGTGACAGTAGGACATTTATGGTGAAGAACAAGTCTGCAGTGTTAATTCAGCTGGTTGAAGTATATTTGAAAATGACCTTTGTATCCTTTGCTCTAACTAATTGCCTACCCCTTGGGCTAGATTATGGCTTTATGATGACTCAATCAGAATTTCTGCTGGACCTCTGAGGAGAATACACAGGAGCAGCGATTCCACCACGCTTTCAAAGAGTTCAAGGTGCACTTCCACCTGTACTGGCCCAGTTCCCCTGTGTGGTGCAGGAGAGGAAGGGAGGGGCCATGACACTAACTTCATCCCTCCCTTCAACTCTTCTTTGACTTGGCTAGTGCCTGTTGTGCGATAGTGAAGAAGTCCTTGTGTTCAGGATTTTGTGCTGTGTTATGGGGCAAGGTGAGAATACATAACCCTCTTTCCTCCTCTTCTGCACCCCACAGGCCAACCGTAGCCTGGTTCTTTATTTATTTATTTATTTATTTATTTTTTAAATAATACATTTTCAGTGAGCTGTTGAAGTCCACATATTGTGAAACTCAAGAAAACCAGTTGTTCAGTGGAACCTTTGATCTGAGATCCTATATGGTGAACAAAATTCTGGTAGTACTCATAATGTGATGTCAGATCTTTTAACATTCACAGCAAACTGAACAAACAGAATGTGATTCTAGAATAAAAAATAACTTTTATTAACTAAGGAGGGAAGTTATTTTGGGTACAATCAGCAGCATTAGAAGAGAAGAGCTGATTGGCCTTTGTAAAACAAATTTAAGAGGCATTCAGAATAACTTTGGTTTTCTTCTAAAACTGAAATCTTCCTAACTGAGTTCAGTTACCTCAGCTCTGTATACGTCTGTTTTTCACCTCTCTGTATGATGTTTATATTCTCACAATATGTAGCAGTAATGTAACAGAATGGAAATCCCAAAGGCTGATATCTTGTTTTAAAAGCGATAACCGCTACATATCAAACTAGTTTCAAACTGTTATGCTGGGGCCAGAGATCCATGTGAGATCTCACATCAAAGGTCCAATTGAATAGCAGAGTCTTCTCAAGTATTAGAATTCTGTTATCACATAAAAACAATTTTCTATTTTTAAATCTAAAAGATGATGAATTAGAACTTGCAGCAGGGAACATGAAAACATTTCCAGAGCTACTCTAAAAAATTGAGTTAATACAGCAGGTATGTTGTTCAATGGATTTCGAGTGTTTTGGACACTGCGTGGGACAAAGTATTTTCCTTGTTGCATACAGTTTTTTTGAGATTCGATGAGCCAAAAAAGTTGGGAAAATCTAAGTGTTCTCTAAACCTAAGCTGCGTTTTCTACTAACAGTGTAGAACTTGCTATCTGCTGTGAGCACCCTCACTCTTTTCTGCATCTTCTGTAGACATGCCACCTCTTTAAGTGGGTTGATGTATCTATGGGCATGTTAGTATTTGGGTAGTCCAAAGGACACTGGTAGGTAACGACCATTTCAAGTTCACCTACTACTGTTTTAAAATATCTCTAGAGTTACTGTATCTCTTAAGTATACTTTATTCTGCAATGATCTGTTTTGAAATGATTTCCCTCTTCAGTGACTTCACCAGATAAACCTCATTTTCAGTATATTAGTTAGTGGCTGAGGACTGAGTGGCTCTGGCAGTTAGCACTGGGCTGGAAAGACTTTCACCTCTATGTTGCTATTTCACATTTTAGCACTGGTCAATAGTGCCTGAAAAGTTATTAGCACCTATTGACTGTCCAGCAGCATGTGTGAAACGTTTCGTAGTCTCTGAGCAGCTACCAGTGGACTGGTTACCACATCTCTACTAATTGACAATGTCAGCTGTCAGCCTAAGAATGAAAGGTATCATGCTACCCTTCCCTAGGAAAACTTACAGAATGGAAAAAAATAAGTTGAAATATCTTGGAAATATCTGGAGAGATTTTCTCCAGAAGGGAAAAGGCGTACCAGTCCTTCAGTATGTATCCAGCTGAAAAAGTTGTTTACAAATGGAAGAATTTTAGGGCTGAATTCTGCTCTGTCACACCTGTGTAACCCCTCTGATGTCAATGTGTGTCTCTGAGAGCAGAATTTGGTGCTTAATGTTAAATATGAACGAGTGACTTCACTAAACCGGGGCCTGATCCAGCCACCATTAAAGTAATAGGAATGCAAAAATGGTGTAAATCCACCTTTGCTCCCTGCCCCGTCCTGTGTTGAGCAGAGATTGTCCAGACAAGAGGCCTATAGTTGGATGAAAGAATTAGCCTGTTTTAAAGAGGCAATTTGATTCCATTGTGTGTCTTCAAAGGCTCTTGATATAGGGACATTCTCTAGCGATATTCATCAGGCTACCAACTACTCCATTTCCTTTACTGCAGCAATGATATGAGGTACCAGTGGATAGTTTGCATAGGATTGTGTTTTACTTTGATTTATTTGTTAGCAACTTAGATCAGTGGTTCCCAACCTTTTTGGCTCGAGGGCCACAGATATCATTTTTACAACCCTGAAGGGCCACTAGTCTCTACCAGCAGCCCTCTCCCCCCCGGTTACAGCCAGATGGAAAGAGTTCTCCTCCTCGCTGTGATCTCCCGTCCCGCTGGCTTCAGCAGGGAAACCGCACGCGTCCTGTAGCCCGGTGTGCTCCATCTGCGTCCCTAGGCAGTGGCTCCCTTTTACAGCCAGGGGACGGGAGATCAGTGCTCCCCTCCTTCTGACTCCAGCAGGATCCCCAGTACCTAGGGACCCAGGCGGAGAACTTTGCTGTGCTCCTTGCTACAGCCAGGGGAAGCGGAGCACTAATCTCCTGTCCCCTTGGCTTCAGCAGGGAGCCTGCACCGGTCCTGTAGCCCCATGGCAATACGCTCAACCTGGGTCCTTAGGCAGCGGCTCCCTTCTGCAGCCAGAGGGAGGGGAACCGTGGGTCACTTTGAAAGACCCCGCCAGCCACAGGTTGGGAACCACTGTCATAGACTATTACATTCCAGCTCTCCAGGAAGTAGAGTTTTCTTAGTCTTCCCAAAAGCAAGGGATACAATAGATAAGAGTTACAGGAGACTGTCGCCGCAGTTCAGGAAACAAGTGCTTATGAGGCATAAATATAGATGATTTGCAGAAGCAAGGGTTTTTTTTCATGCTAAAGGAAGTTAGATGTATGGGGCACTTAATTCCAAAATGCCAGGCATAACAGCTACCTGGGTATTTTATTAGAATAGCTTCAGTTTGCAAGATTTTGGAAGCATTTTGTCATCAAAAGGAATAGACTAACTTAAGGCAATGCAGAAATGAATTGTTTGGCTCATTTTAGTTTTAAAAATACCAGGTAGGTTCAGTTTGGATATTTTTAAATAGTGTTTGGGGGCAACTCGCCACATTGTGTGACAGTAGAGCCATTGTTGTATTGCTTCATGGGGGTTCAGTATTTAGGAAGCACGAGCAGAGTCTCCACACCCCATGCATTTTGCAGAATCCAACCCCATTGGCGCTCCCTGTCCTGGGACGGGGGAGTGCTGGCTTTCAGAAGAGCAGGAATTTCAGTGGCAAATCTGCCACTGTGCAGATCCCACTGACAGGGCCGGCTTTAGGGCAGGCGAGCCAGGTAAGTGGCTGGGGTGCTGGGCTTGGGGGCGCCAGACTCAGGATGCTGTTTTTGTAAAATACAGATTTATAGATCCTTGCGTGCAAATTTATCATCTTATATGACAGGGATAAATCATGCATGCAAATCGTGTATCAAAGTTGTGAAATGGGCTGCAAATGCAATAAAAAAAATAAGGTATTCAGAAGTGTAACAAATGGGGGGGGGCACCGAAGACAGTCCTCTGGGCCCCACCCTATCCAATGAGCTGGAATGCAGCAAAGGCAAGGGCTGCTGTGTCTTTGGAGCACAGTAGAACTTGTGGGTTTTGCAGTTCCTCCCCAGCCTGAGGCTGAAGGTTGCTTTCACCAACTGCCACATAACCCCACACACAAAGCCTGGCTACTCAGCTGTGTGGGGTGGAGGACTTGGTAAGTGGCGTGCTGTGCAGGGAAAAAGACATAAGGTGAAATCCCAGCTCCATGTAAGTCACTGGAGTTTTGCTATTGATTTTAGTGAAGCAAGGATTTCAGCCATAGACCCCAAGACACAACGGGTGTGTCCCGTTACGTTGTGGATTCTAAATGCTGTCTTTTCCCACACATGTTGTATTGTAGATTTTTCTCTTTAAGCCACCCCAACCTCATTATTTCTCATGCCATCATCCAAACATTTTGTTGAGCAAAGTGAAAGACGTGGAATCAAATGTTCTTTAAAATATCACACTGATTATACAAGGATCCCCTCAAAACAAAACCAAAAGTCTCTTCAGCAAAGACAGGAGAGGAACTTGTCTGCCCTGTTAGAATAAGGTACAGTTTGATCATGCCTGCCAAAATAAATTGGCTCTAAGTAGCACCTTACTTGTCAATTTTGCCTACCTGCCGTCAGATGTCACCAGCCACCTCTGAACAAAGCACATGCCAAGCACAGCCCTTCATTGAATTATACCATTCTTTGTAAGTGGAGGTTTTTAGATTAAAAAAGGTAGAGTAATGTCCGTTTTGGTAACCTCCTTATATGAGTAGCATTGAGTTTTCTTGTGCTTAACCAGTACAGCATAAAACAGGAGCTCGTTAGAGCTGTTAATGCTGCACATAGCCCACTGATCTACCATAGCCACTGGCGAGGCAAAACTTTCAATCAGTTCTTCTTCCTTTGTCAAGTCATACCTCTGAGTGAGCAGCTGCAAGATGATTCATCAGAGAACATTTCACCACAGAAGAGAGAAAAATTACTTCTGGCTGCTTTTCCTTTGCTAAGAAGATCATGATAGTTGTAGCTCCTTTCATAGCCCTTCCTGAGACATCCAATGGCCATTTGAAAATAGAAATCCTTTTATCGAAATGTCAAGAAAAAGTCCGTGAAATCAGCAATTCAACTCTCTGAAATTATTTCCTTCTGCATTTTCTACTTGTTTCATAAAGTTGTGATGGTTGTATTTTGTCCTGCTGCAGAGTGAGTCTCATTATTGTAGTTAATGTTTAACCTTTTTAGTTTCTTAGGACCGAGTTTCATACTTAAAGAAATCTGTGTTTTAAAAACCACCAGAAGACACGTTGGAATTTTTTTCCATAAAAGGTTAGTTGTAGGGAGAAACTTTGGGGGTGTCTTTTGTTTGCTGTAAAACCATTTAAAGGATAATGGATTGTTCAGCACTGATGCAGGCATTGGTTACTATGAAATGGCTTGAAGGCAAATAGTCAATCAAGAATATGACATCTTCTAAATATCAACAGAATGCTTCTATCAGCATATTTCCTGTTAGGGATTCATACATAACTCCACTCAACATCTTGTATTAAGCCATAAGGAAACTGGAAGAACTTATTTCGTTGTTTATTGACATCTGTAAAAGCATTTCATCCCAAGTAATATTTTTTTGTGATATAGGTTTTGTCAGTTAGTTTGCAAATAAATACAGAATAGCTATTTTGGCTGTCAATTTACCAATACTGGCATGCCATTCAAGACTTGTTTTTCCTGAATAATCAGTAAGTGAGCTCATCAAAATGCATAAAACCTGTGCCTGCAATGCTGTATTCATAATTAGAAAGCATACAAATCCCCCAAAAATTGTTCTAAAGAGTGGAACACAGGCTCCTTTTAATTCGTATGTGTTACTTTGACCTTAATAGCCCCCTTTCTTCCCCGTTATCCCAATAAATAAATTCCACTTTTCACTAGGAGAAATGTGCCATTAAGTAATTTTAATGCATATTATTTAGTAGCAGCTATAAAGATTTCCCTCAAGTCAGAACAATAATTCTCTACCCCCTCCACCTTTGAGATTACATGCTTTATTGATTCTGTGGGGTTTTCAGCTTCTGTCAACTCCAACAAGCTATCATGTATTGAACATATGATCCCCAGCCCTTAGCACAATGACTTAGATCATGGCAAGCAAGCTGGCTCTCAAAACTGCACATTCTCCAGTGACATGGGAAGTTCCAGGTTTCAAACCTTTCTTTTTTTTTAAAAAAAAACCTCCTTTAAAAGGCTCCAGAGTCGATCTCAGCAATTATAGGCCAGGAAGCCTAACTTCAGTACGAGGTAAATTGGTTGAAACTATAGTAAAGAACGGAATTATCAGACACATGGGAAGAGACAACATGGTTTTTGTAAAGGGAAGTCATGCCTCAACAATCTACTAGAATTCTTTGAGAGGGTCAACAAGCATGTGGATAAGGGTGATCCAGTGGGTATAGTGTACTTAGATTTTCAGAAGACCTTTGACAAGGTCCCTCACCAAAAGCACTTTAGCAAAGTAAGCTCTCATGGGATAAGAGGGAAGATTGTCTCCTGGATCAGTAACTGGTTAAAAGATAGGAAACAAAGGGTAGGAATAAATCTCAAGTATACATTCAAAATTAAGGGGTCTACATTAGCTGATATCACTCAAGAAAGAGATCTTGGAGTCATTGTGGATAGTTCTCTGAAAACGTCTACTCAATGTGCAGCAGCAGTCAAAAAAGCTAACAGAATGTTGGGAATCATTAGGAAAAAGAGAGAGATAATAAGGCAGAAAACATCATATTGCCTCTATATAAATCCATGGTATGCCCACATCTTAAATACTGCATTCAGATGTGGTTGCCCCATCTCAGAAAAGATATATTGGAATTAGAAAAGAGCAACAAAAATGATTAGGAGTATGGAACAACTTCCATATGAGGAGAAATTAATAAAACTGAAACTTTTCAGCTTGGAAAACAGATGACTAAGGGGGGATATGATAGAGGTCTATAAAATCATGACTGATGTGGAGAAAGTAAATAAAGAAGTGAGCACCAAATTAGAGTAACTAGAAAGAGTTTTGATACAGTGTGTCCTATAATCAAGAAGAGAGATATTAATGAGAAGAAATAGAGACTCTGTGATTAACTGTAAATCATTTAAAAGTCAATACGCTGATAATTTGCCTATGTATAATTGTAAAAAGTAACCATGTCAGCCCTTTAATACAGAAGGATAGATCTGAGTTTATTTCATATGTAAAGAAAACACCCAACAGCAATTTGCTGTCAGCATGAATAGAAAAATTGCAACAAGAAGGATGAGTGTGGTTGACTAAATGAGTAATACCGCAGTTAAATATTCAGGTGTCCCTGAAATACTCTGCTACTTCAGCTCCTCCAGACTGGTGCTGGTGTGTGTAGGGATGAGGAAACCTTGGTTTTTAACTTTACTTTTAGAACAGTTTTCATAAATGGGGAGAATGGCAATATGTACTAATGTTACTGGCTGATGATACTGTGCTGTTATTACATCTCACAGTTAGTTCCTTCAATAAGAATATTCTGTCTTCTATGGAAATAACAGATCACATTGTTGTTAGCCAACAGGGTTTGAGGTCAGAATTTTGACCCACTGCATGTGACTTACGGACTAGTGTGTTACACGTCCCCTTTGTAACTGATCCACAGAAGATACTGGAGAACTGCACGCTTCAGAACCTTGCTCTCTAGCTCAAACTATAATCATACATCTAGCACTAGACATTCCCAGTTCAATTACTAGCATTGGCCAAGAAGTCAACCATTACATAAGTAGGGGGTTATCTGATATTTTAACTGATGTCTTACTCACATGCTTGAGATGAGCTTCCTACGTGCAAAGGAAGTGTGTAACCTACTAGTCAGTGTGTGGTGTTTGTCTTCCTCTGTGCCTAAGCCAAAGAGGCTATGGGCCTAACTCTTTAATTCCAGCTGGAGTGACTCACGCTTTTAGCAATGGAAGTCCCTGGTTTAGTCTCTGACTTTGGCTAAGATGCTGGTCGTCACATATGTATGATGCAAGCACACCTTTACTGGGCTTGGTATAGGCTCCATTATCTTTAATGGGCTTGCTATACTATTGGACTCACTCTGCTGATTTCTCCAGCTTTGTGCTGCAAATGGTGTAAAACACAATTCCTTCCAGATTTCCAGAAACTTACGTTGGACTTGATAATGAAGGTCATATTTTATATCCCTGTTCATTTCCACTGCCCTTGTATGCCCAGCTCATTAGGCTCTGCTATCTAAATGATGTTAATGATTATCAGCCACATCACTGAGAATGGGTTGCTACTTCGTAGTAGTCTGTAATGGGAATGGGGTTGCACAGGTGAGGAAGGGTATAATTTGGCCTACTGGATGTAATGTAAGGTACTGGAAATCAATACAGCATGATATGCTTAGTTTATATAATCCGTTTACATACTGAGCTTTTAGAAATCAGTAGGACAGGTCTTTCTGTACTAATAAAGGTGTCCAGAAATCTATTCAAGGGTGAGATCTCTGGAAGAAGTCTAGTCAGTGGAAGACTACCTTTTAAGAGATCCACATCACAAAGGACTAACCAGGTAGCATTAGGTGGAGGAAAGTAAGTTGTATTGTGTCCATAAAAAATGGCCATATTTTTGGACTCTTAACAATTATTTGTGACAGTGAGAAGGCTGATTATGCTCTTACACTCAGAGCAGGAGTAACTGGTGTAAATCAGAAGTATCACCATTGAGGATAATAGAGTTTCATCAAGGTAAAACTGGTGTAAGTGGGAGCATAATCAAGTGCAGAAACTATCCTAAAGGCTTGGGGAAGAAAAAAATTGAAGGAAGGAAATCTGGTAAGGTTTGGAAAAAACACTACTCAAAACAAGAACCAAGAGTAAACTAACAAATTCCCTCTCCCTTCCAGCTCACCCCCCGTCTACAGGTACTCTCTTTTTAATGCAGCCATACTGCACCAGTAGTTGTGGCCGATGTTTTAGAAGAGCATTAATTCTCTGCTACAGTAAGGATTTATTGTCTTGATATGCTACTGAAATACATAATGTTGGTTGTGTCAGGCAGTCTGGACCCATCAAGGGGTTAATAGCTGGAAATATCTTTTTGATTACTTGAATTGGGACCCTTTCCTTTCTTCATGCCTTTGGAGGTATACACAGATAACAGACTAGCTACCATTCGTTGTGATTGAATGAGTTATTAATATTTAACAGTAGAGAAGGCTACTAGATCATCCTTTGCATTCATTAGTATGGCCTTACTGTTATTCTAAGCTTTTATGGGAAGAGGTTCAAAAATTCTCTCTCTTCTTTGATTAACTGCAAATCATTATGGGAGTCCAATAATATTGATTAAAAACATTTTTATAAAACCCAGTAATGCAGCAGATACTGTATTGTCAGCAGACAAATGCAGCGGATTCAGCTGTGTGACTTCCTGTTTTCTTTTTTGGTTGCTGAACAGACATTGATGAATGCTCAGATGGCTTTGTTCAATGTGACAGCCGTGCTAACTGCATTAACCTGCCTGGCTGGTACCACTGTGAGTGCAGAGACGGCTACCATGACAATGGGATGTTTTCACCAAGTGGAGAATCATGTGAAGGTCAGTATCCAATAAAGGGGGAAATGTCTAATAGGTCACTTATTGTTATCATTTATAGTACGGTAATGCACAGAGTCCCCAACTGATATTGAGGATCCATTGTGCTGGGCACTGTATAGACATAAAGTGAGACAGTCCCTGCCCCAAAGAGCTTACGGTGGGAATAGATAAGACAAACAAAAATGGGAGAAAGGAAGTATTATTTTCCCTATTTTACAGATGGGGGAACTGAAGAGCACAGGAAGATTCAGTGACTAGTCCGTGGTCACATATGAAGCCTGTGGTTAAGCCAGGAATAGAATCTCTTTGGCCTCGTACCTGCTTGTAGTAAAAACCGGGGCCAGGTTGTGTGCAGCCCCTCTGTAGGTGTGTGGCAGGAGGGAAAGCAGAAGAAACCTCCTCCCATCCTCCTTGCCCAGCCAGTATAAGACAGGCAGAATTGTAGTCCCTGCTCTTGGGGAAGCCAGGATCTTCTCTCTCCCTAATCTCCACCCCAAACAGAGAAAGGAGATGGTTCCAGCCTTTCTGTGGACTGGATTTATTTACTAGTTGGCTGCAAAGAAGAGTAGCAGAGAGGAAGGATAGTCCAGTGGTTAGGGAGAGATTTTCCAAAATGAAATGCTACTAAAAAGGTGGTGATCCCTGTATATACTAGCAAGCAGAGGGAGTGAAGGAGACTATGCAGAAATGAGGCTTATCCAGCCAGTTCCTCCTCTCCAATTACCTTGTACACTAACATTTTCCCCTTTAAGAAACTTGCCATATTGCAAAGAATGATTCAGGGGATGTAATAAGCCACTACCCACCCCCAGGGTAATATCATGTTGCTTTTACTGTTCATAGAATTACTGTCTGTAGAAAGCAGCAGTTTGAGGAATAGCATTAGAAGGTTGGAAACCCTAGAGGTGGGGTGGGGGCGGGGGTGGGTGCCGTGTAGAATCATTTCATAGGCTTTATCAAATGACATTACAGGGAACAAGAAGTTAGTGGGTATAACAGTTATTTTAGGATGCAGCTCTCCTAGTATGAAGCACTTACTCTTTAAGCATTTATGAGCCTCTACTCTAAAGGCTATTTTAAGAAAAACAAGGCTACGTGTTCTGTTCTGGTTTGTTTAGATCAGAATTGTGCCTATTCCTTCATATTTGGTAATTATAAACTCTAAAGCCTCACACAGCATGAGCTGTGCAGCTTTATTTAAACTCAGATCTGCAAGCAGTGTCGATCCCAAAGGGAAGGAATCGAATTAATTTCAGTGATGCAGACACAAAGAATGCTTTCCACTAAGAGCAAGGGTGACCTTTTCAGTATCCTCTTCACCACTTCTTCAGCACATTTTTACCACATTTGAAAGCCTGTACTCCCAGGTGGATTAGCTGCCTGGCTAGTTGAATGAGTTACTGATTTTATAAGGCTGGGCTTCTCCATCAAGAACTGGCTAAATTTCAATGCTGGTCAGACAGATTTCAGAACAGGCCAAATAGTTTTGGAAAAATTCTTCTCTCTCTGACCAGGGATCTCCCATCTGTCTATTCACAAGTCTCAACTAACTAATTGTCCATGAAGATAGATAGTCAGTAATCATCCAACGAAAGGTTTTATCTGTGACTGTAATACTGCGTTTGCCTTCTGGCTTTAACATTGTGATTTGGTGATGTCTACTAGACATTTGGTTGTTCAACCAAACTGAAACTAGACATACTAAATTTTTTGCAGTGTGTCCATCACTAAAGTGAGCATTTAAACATCTTATAAGCAATAATGATTCCATTTCTATAACAATGAAGAGCCAAGGGAAAAGAAAGACACACATTGTGTATCTAAATGTGTATCACACATCTAAATTCTACACACTTTTAGAATTGCTGCTAAATAGAAAGCTTGTTAAGGTTTTCCACAAGGCTTCAACAGCTCTTTAATAAATATATACAGAAAGGGACAAGTGATTAGAATTAATTCACAAGTATTAGGAATACACCTGCATGCTGTTGATAACCCTAGTCGCTAACAATGGACTTTCAGATTGACTTGACTATTTGCAACACTAAACTTTACAATATGTAACAGCTCAAGGGACGCAAGGAGGTTAGATATTCTGTTTCTATCATATTGCATTCTCTTTTATTGGACTGAAGCTATGACATTGTGTCTCAAGTAGAACAGAAAGACAGAAAAAAGTGTGATGATATGATACAACCTAATTTATTGGAATATGTAAAGTTGAACATTTTAGGGCCAGTGTTAGTTAGACAGACTTGCTCAGATAAAATAAGAACCAAGCTAACCTTCAATCAAAACTCAAACCAAACCAAAGTTTTTCTGTAGTTGAAAATGTTTTATAAATTTCTTTTTTTTTTTAAGATATATTTCCTCGCTTCTGTTGCTCTTCACTTTGCGGGTTTATGTCAGGACCAGGAGTGGAAGATCCCAAATGCAGCAAAAGAATGCTATGTCAGACCTGTGCAGAAAAAGAAAGCAAGAGAAATGTCACAAAAGTACTAGATTTCTAGCCCAACTCCTAGACTAAAGGGATTTTTATCAGTCTAGATAAGTATCCAAATTGATTCGAACATAAGTGATTTTGAGGTTTAACCCATGTTTTAGCAGTTGGGTGCAAATTCATTTCTGGTGTAAGTCTACTAATGTCCCTTTAGCAGAAAGGATCTGCAAAATAAAGAGAACTGGCCCAAAGCTCAAGACCATTTTAGTCCAGAAACAATTGGATAAGAACTTCCTCTCTTTCTCCCCTGCCAACAGGCTTCCTATGTTGCTGAAATATCTTTGGATTTCAGCACATCTGGAAATCTCTGCTGGATTGGTTCCTGTCTTCAAACTTTCTAATTTAGCAGCTCCCTGCAGTATCAAGGGACCAATGTGTTCGGAGGTTTCTCTGACCTGGGCAAGGCATGGAGTTTACAAAATTTGTATAAATGAACCACCCAGAGCCCCAAAAAGAGGGTGTTTCAGCCTTGGTTCTTTTCTCAAAGAAATAAAAGATAGGAGGCCTTTGGGGACAGGAGTGGGGGTTGGGGAAATCAGGTAGTTATGGTCATGTGATGTGATTGGGTTGGGAGGTGCAGGATAGGAGGAGGGTGAGGAAGATCTTAAAATGTACAATATCAAACCATTGAACATCACACATGGGTTAGGTAAGCAAAATTTGGCTCTCAGTTAAGCTCTGGATAACTATTCACATTTTGCAGAATTTATCCAACACAATCCTCCAAACCTTTCGAGGCTCACACATTCTTATCTATGCCACTCACACTGCTAGATTCCTAAGCACTGTGTTGTAAGCTGGCTGCAGCGTGTTTATGTGTTTTTGGAAGATGACATGGGAGTGATAATAATGATATAACACCTGTCTGGGATTGCTGGAAATTTGCAGCCTGGACTATATCCCCCCCATTCATTGTATTCAGCGGTAATAGTTACAGAGTTTAGTCCCCAGCAGCCTCAATAGTTTATGGTATTTGGTGCCCTGGTTATGGCTGTAAACAAAACATCAGCAACATAATTCATGGTTTATGGTGGTTTGTTGCTAGTCCACAAAAAGCTGAAGTAAGCTTTTGCCAGGGAAGGATGATTTGTTCTTAAGCACTCTGCAGATAAAGACTGAAGTTTGTTGCTGATGAATAATGCAGATATGAATTTCATGCATGCAAGTTTGTGTTTCTCTCGCTGCATTTTGAGCACGTTGCTGTTTCTGAGAATCTCAGTATGGATTTCCACTGATGTGAGCCGAGAATATTTAACCTGTCTTGTCCAGAGCAGTCATTTTTCTGAGTTCAGCAATCAAAAAGTTCAGAAGCAGAAAGGTGGGAATTTCAGAAGTGCTCAATGATGGCCCAGCTCTGCTCTCACTGTTGTCAACATGTCAGCGGTACAGCTCCCATTGACTTCTGTGGGAGCAGTTAAACTATCACTGAACGTTTTTGAAAATTCCATCCCAAAAGGATTTCTGCCATGAATAAGTTGTGAGATGTGCCTGAGTATGGAGGGCTAAATACAGGCCCGGGGTCAATGGGCCCAGCTCCATTTACTGTAATGGAAATATTCTCATTTACATTGAAATGAGATTTGCCCAAAATTTGTCATTACATGTGGTAATTTTGAGTCGAATGAAGGTAGTGATCAGCTTGCTTGAGAAGTGACATTCCTTATTTGTGATACTGGCAGTGTGGGGGCCCTGTGTGAGAGAGCGTTTTCAAAAAGAAAAAATCCCTCTGTAAAAATGGCTTAGCAATAATCAAGAGAATTCCAGTGTTAGAAATTAATCATTTTGCTTAAATATTAAACATGTAAATGTTTTTGTTCTTATTGCCAGTAGCCAATATTGCAGGAGATTGGAAATTGGTTTACAGAATAGTTAGACAATGCCAAAATGCCAGTTTTGCTTCACATGGGTTTCAGCAATTTCTTTTTTATAATGGTTTCAATATGAGTGGCAGGAACATAGGAATTGCCACACTGGATTACATCCAGGGCCCAGTTTATCCAATATCCTGTTGCTGACAGTGACCAGCGCCAGATACTTCAGAGGGAGGTACAAGAAACCTTGCTTTAAGCAGTGTTAGAATAATCTGCCTCCCATATTAAATTTCCTCCTGTCCCTAATAATTTGACACTAATATACAGCCCAAAGCATGAAGTTTAATATCTCTTTCAAAATCTGTTAGCATTCACTATTGCAACTCTGGATATTCTTGTTACTCCTATAAATGTAATCTCATTTTGGATCTTGCTAAGTTTTTGGCCTCAACAACATCCTGTGGCAGTGAGTTCCACTGTTTATGTATTGTCTGATAAAGTATTTCCTTTAATCAGATTTGAATTTACTCCTCTTTCAATTTCATTGCACATCTCTTGATTCTTATGACATGAGACTGGGAGAACAGAACCTCCTGATCTAACTTCTCTAGGCCATTCATTATTTTATATACTTTTATCATGGCTACTTTTTTTGTCTCCTTTGTAAGGTAAAAAATTCCAGTCTTTTCAATCTCTCTTCATATGAGAGTTTTTCCAGGTCCCTGATCATTTTCATCACCCTTTTCCGAACCCCCTCAAATTCTTTGGTACCCTTCTTGAAATGAGGTTACCAGTACTGCACACAGTATGTTAAGCCACACCATTGATTTAGATAATGGCATTATGTAACTTTCCATGTTATTTTCCATCTTATTTCTTATGCAGCCTAACATCTTCTTTACTTTTTGGACCATAGCTTCACACTGAGCCGAAGTCTTTATTGAGATGTTTTACTTTAAGAGTTGAGTTTAAGACCAGCCTGGAGAAAGTTCCATTTCCATCTTTGAAGCCAAAAGTAGTTGAGTATTGTATGAGGCTCTGAGATCGATTGTGAAAGATACACATATGACTATATTGATTTTTTTTATTGGTCTCCTGTCCAGTAAATATCACAAACATCAGTTTTTAGTGCAATCTGTAATTAAAAACGTGGGGCCAGATTGTCGTGAAGTTGGATTTATGATTAAAGTCAATGGCGCTACCCAGATTTACACCAGCCACGGATATGGCCTTCCACATTCCACAATTTATTTATATCAAGTAGTGCTATTTACCATATGCTGTTTCAGAATCATAGGCTGAGAGACATGGATGGGATTTTCTCTCTAACAATAGGAGGCCACAGACAGCTAGAAAAACTAAATAAAGTCATTGAAGTGTAAGGCAGTGTATGCTGTTAGTTCGTCCCTCCAAAAGATGTGTGTGTATGCATTAATGAAGTGTCTCTGTAAAGTACTATGAAATCTTTGAAGGTTAATATCGTGTCAAAGTTGTTCAGCTTAATCCCCGTTGAGATTCATTTTGTTCTTTACTTTCTATGTTAGACACAAAGATCATGGATGTCTCTGTAACTTGAATAACTAATATGCTCTAGCTGGTACCTTAGATAAACCATGTGATCCCTTATTACTGAATGAAACTACACGTCAGACTTCTCCTTTCATATCAACTTTTCAGTAGATGTGTAGGTGATTCAAAAGCACTAAGCAGAGCTAGCAAAACAGTTTGGAAGCAAATTCATTTGTCTTTTCCTTTGCTTGTTACCTATCCTTTTATTTCTCCTAGATGTAGGCTTCCATAGACTAATGGTCTTTCTGGGACTTAGTATTATCCCTGCTGTGTCTCTTGTCTAGAAGTTGTGGTTGCCATGTTCTCACTAAATAACTCAACAACATTCATGTAGAAAATGATATAAAAAGATTCAAATGATGTTTTTTCCTTTAAAACAAGGAAAGGGGTTTTCAAAGTCATTGTGTGAACTTGTAATTTATTTCTCCCTATTCTGGTGGAGTGCAAATTAATTTTCAGCTGAAGGCTTTAATGGCTGAAAATAATTTATACTGGCTATAGCAAGACCGTTTTTGTTAATTGAATGTGGTTTTCACAGACATTGATGAATGTGGGACTGGAAGGCACAGCTGTGCCAATGACACAGTTTGCTTTAACTTGGATGGTGGGTATGACTGTCGATGTCCTCATGGAAAAAACTGCACAGGAGACTGTATCCACGATGACAAAATCAAACACAGTGGACAGATTTGGGTACTGGAGAATGACAGGTGCTCTGTCTGCTCTTGCCAGGTTAGTATGGATAAAGTTAACTGGTTTTTTAATCACTGGTGGGAAAGAGGGAGAGATTGTTAAAGTGGGATTCCAGTGAAATTACTTTATTACAGCTCTCCTTTGGTTCCCTCTGCCATGGAGTTGATGTCACAGGAAAGGTGATTTCCACAGGACCATTCGGGATCAGTGTGCTTCCCTCTGGCATGCCTGATCCCAGTCCTATTCAATTCTTGCCATTTTCCCCTAGATGGATACTAATCCCTTGGAGATTTTGCTGTGCAATCCTGGGAAAAGGAAGACAGAGTCATCAGAGACATCCATCTCCCCTTTTCCATGTGGGAGAGATGAAATTTGTGTACAGAAGATGTGAGATGTAGTTAGACCCAGGATCCTGATAGTTATACCCAGGTCCTGGGATGTAGTTAGACCCAGGATTAGATTGGCTAGAACTGATGAAATTTGAACGAAAAAAATCTATTTTCCCCCCACCTTCCTTCCCTCTCATATATCCCAAGGTACAATGGGCCATCCTCCTCAAATATTAATGTGAAGCTGTTCTTTCCCCTAAACTCATGCTTAGTGCTGAATATGTTGAAGCAGGTTCCGGGCCCAATGCACTGCTGGCAAAAACAGGAACAACTCCATGAAAACAAAAGTTTCGCCGTCATTTAAGTTGGCCCCTGGTTACGTTTAGTCTTTCTAATATGAAGACTTTGCAATAGGTATAGGAAAGATGGATTGGTCTGGAAGTTGCTAACAAGATTTACTAACAACTATATAAAAATTAATATAATCTTAGTAAACTCTATTAATCTGACTGTCTCAGGGAAACCAGTATATTTCATCAA
Source organism: Emydura macquarii macquarii (assembly GCF_026122565.2). Taxonomy (NCBI): domain Eukaryota; kingdom Metazoa; phylum Chordata; order Testudines; family Chelidae; genus Emydura; species Emydura macquarii. The sequence continues at coordinate 11,183,500 of NW_027132773.1, forward strand.
CTCAGGAGAGGGCTGACTGAAGAATTGCTGTTACGAGGGAGATACACAAGAAGTTAAGGACATGCAAATTAACATGTGCTTTAGAATTAAACCAACATACCTATTTTGTATAGTGACTACTGAGTTATGCAAATTTCTGTGATCACTATGTACTGATCTGTCTTGGAACAACAGAGTGGATATGTGATGTGTCGGCGGATGGTCTGTGACTGTGAGAACCCTACTGTTGACCTGTTCTGTTGCCCTGAATGTGATTCAAGACTCAGTAGTCAATGTCTACATCAAAGTGGGGAGCTCTCTTACAACAGTGGAGATACCTGGGTGCAGAACTGTCAGCAGTGTCGATGCTTGGTAAGTCTTCCTACAACAGCAAAGTATATAATAAGAAAAATTAATTCAAAATATTTTGGCACTTTCTAAATTGAATTTCACTTTAAATGTATTTGCATCTTAGTTTGTTTCCTTTTTACTAACATTTGTGTAAGACATTTGTGTAAGGCCTAAGATTCATTTAATCGCAAAATGAAATTTGTTTAATTCTGAAAGAAAATTTGTTTTGAGTGGAGAGTTGATAGTCATCTAGTTAAAGAACCTAAACAGTGACCAATCACATCCTGAAGAGCAAATTCTGACTATTGAATTTTTAAATGACTATTACAACAAGCAATTTCTGATCAGTGCATAGCCTGAAATTTGTTTGTTAAGATATTTATGGAACAATTTCAAACAAAAGACAAATTAGCAAAAACCCAGTCTGCTCATGACCAATTCACAAACATGAAAAAAGATTAAATTCCCTGAGGTAAGCAAAAAAAAGAAGCTTACAAGAAGTGGAAGCTTGGACAGATGACTGAAGGAATATAAAAATATTGCTCGAGCATTCAAGGGTGAAATCAGGAAGGCCAAAGCACAATTGGAGTTGCAGCTAGCAAGGGACACGAAGGACAAAAAGAAGGGTTTCTACAGCTATGTTAGCAACAAGAAGAAGGTCAAATGAAAATGTGGGCACCTTACTGAATGGGTGGCGGGCAACCTAGTGACAGATGATGTGGAAAAAGCTGAAGTACTCAATGCTTTTTTTCCCTCTGTCTTCACAGACAAGGCCAGCAGCCAGACTACTGCACTGTGCAGCAGAGTGTGGGGAGGAGGTGAGCAGCCCTCAGTGGTGAAAGAACAGGTTCAGGGCTATTTAGAAAAACTGCACATGCACAAGTCCATAAGGCCAGATGCAGTGCATCCGAGGGTGCTGAGGGAGTTGGCTGATGTGATTGCAGAGCCATTGGCCATTATCTTTGAAAACTCGTGGTGATTGGGGAAGGTCCCAGATGATTAGAAAAAGGCAAATATATGGTGCCCATCTTTAAAAAAGAGAAGAAAGAGCTTCTGGGGACCCAGACCAGTCAACTTCACCTCAGTCCCCAGAAAAATCATGGAGCAGGTCCTCAAGGAATCCATTTGGAAGCACTTGGAAGAGAGGGAGGTGATCAGGAACATTCAGCTTGGATTCACCAAGGACAGGTCATGCCTGACCAACCTGATTCCTTTCTATGACGAGATGACTGGCTCTGTGGATGTGGGAAAAGTGGTGGACATGATATACCTTGACTTTAGTAAAGCTTTTGATATGGTCTCCCACAGTATTCTTGTCAGCAAAGAAGTATGAGTAGGATGAATGGACTTTAAGGTAGATAGAAAACTGGCTAGATCATTGAGCTCAACAGATAGCAATCAATGGCTCGATGTTTAGTTGGCAGCCAGTATCAAGTGGAGTGCCCCAGGGGTCGGTCCTGAAGCCAGTTTTGTTCAACTTCTTCATTAATAATCTGAAGGATAGGATGGATTGCACACTCAGCAAGTTCGTGAATAACACTAAGCTGCAGGGAGTGGTAGATATGCTGGAGGATAGGGATAGAATACAGAGTGACCTAGACAGATTGAAGGATTGGGCCAAAAGAAATCTGATGAAGTTCAACAAGGACATGTGCAGAGTCCTACACTTAGGACGGAAGAATCCCATACATTGCTACAGACTGGGGACCAACTGGCTAAGCAGTAGTTCTGCAGAAAAGGACCTGGGAGTTACAGTGGACAAGAAGCTGAATATGTGTCAACAGTGTACCCTTGTTGCCAAGAAGGTTAACGGCATATTGGGCTGCATTAATAGGAGCATTGCCAGCAGATCAAGGGAAAGGATTATTTGGCACTGATGAGGCCACATCTGGAGTATTGTGTCAAGTTTTGTGCCCCCCACTATAGAACGGATGTGGACAAATTTGAGAGAGTTCAGCAGAGGGCAACGAAAATGATAAGGGTGCTGGGGCATATGACTTATGAGGAGAAGCTTGAGGGATCTAGGCTTATTTAGTCCGCAGAAGAGAAGAGTCAGGAGGTATTTGATAGCAGCCTTCAACTACCTGAAGGGGGGTTCCAAAGAGGATGGGGCTAGGCTGTTGCAGTAGGCGAGGTCTAGGTTGGATATTAGGAAAAACTTTTTCACTAGGAGGGTGGTGAAGCACCTAGGGAGGTGGTGGAATCTCCATCCTTAGAGGTTTTTAAGGCCCGGGTTGACAACAGGGATGATTTATTTGGGGTTGGTCCTGCTTTGTGCAGGGGGTTGGACTAGATGACCTCCTGAGGTCCCTTCCAACCCTAATCTTCTATGATTCCATGAATACGTTGTTTCTCGTGAATTGTTCACCAAGCTGCACTTTACTGCATTGGTTTGAAAGCATGTCCCTTTAAAGTTTTAAGAGGCAACACGTCTTATGTCTTTTAGACATAATGCAGTGCAATTAGATCTCAAAGTATAGTGGTTAACGGGGAGACATCGATGAGCGGGATCAGAGTCATTTCTAGTGGTGTACCCCAGGGATTGGATCTTAGTCCAATGCTATTCAGTATTTTTACCAATGATCTAGACAATTATATAAAATAGGCAGATGACACAAAGTAAATAATGAGTAGTATAGGTTTCTGTTGTAGAGTGATCTGAATTGCTTGGTTAGATGGTCACAATTGAACAAAATGTATTTTAATACAGCCTAATGCAACACAATACATCTGGGCACAAGGAATGCAAGCTATAGCTACAGGATGGGAGACTCTGTCTTGGAAAGCAGTGACTCAGAAAAAGGACATAGGGGTCATCACAGGTAGCCACCCCGACATGAGATCTCAGTGCAGTACTGTGGGGAAAAGGGCTAATTCAATCTTTGGGTGTATAAAAGGGGAAATATCAAATAGGATTAGAAAAGTGACCTTGCCTTTGTAGACAGGATTTTTAAGACTGTTGCTCTGTTGCTAGAATAGTGTCCAGTTCTGATGTCCATGCTTCAAAAAGAATGTAGAAGTGCTGGAGCGACTTCAAAGGAGGGCCACAAAAATGATCTAGAGTCTGGAAAACAAGCCTTAGAACATGAGGCTGAAGGAGCTCAACTTTACTTAGCTTATCGAGGAGAGCATTGAGAGATGACTTGATCACTCTGTATAATACTTACAAAGGGGAAAGATATCAGAGCTTTTCAATCTTGTTGAAAAAGGCATAACAAGATCCAGTTGCTGGAAATTGAAGTTGGACAAATTCAATCTTAAAATAACACTTATTTTCCTAGCAGTGAGGATAATTAAATATTGGAACATTTTAACAGGAGGTGGAGGATTCGCCATCTCTTGGAGTCTTTAAAAGAGTAAATATCTTTCTAAAGAATCTTTAATCCATTTTCTGGGAGAAATGCTACAGCCTGCATGTGCAGAGGGTCGGGCTAAATAGTCACAGTGTTCTCTTCTGGTCTTGGAGGCTGAGAACTTATGAATCCCTTTGTTCATTCCCTTCCCTCATAGGTCACAGAGGGAGCAGAAAGCTCTGCAGTGCCCTCAATTTTCTCATAACAATTTAATCTCTGCATTAAGACAATGATCACAATCAAATCTCATGCTTCAGAGCTTTAACCAGTCACCTTTAGGAGTCAGGAAGGATCCCCCATCCCCCGTTGCATTATTGGCCAGATGTATTCTTTTCTTTTCTTTTTTTTTTTGCCTACTTCTGAAACATCAGGGATTGGCCACTGCTGGAGATGGAGCATCTACTACGGTGGACCTGTGTTCTGAGATAATACAGAGAATCCTCTTTTTTAGATGCCTGTCTGATGTGTCTTGCTCACATGCATAGTGTGAAACTGATAGCCACATTTGGGGTCAGGAAGGAATTTTTCCCCCAGGTCAGATTGACAGACTTTAGGGATTTTTCTCTTTCCTCTGCAGAATGGAGGATAGCTTATCTGCAAGGATCATCTGGGCATATTGTAGCTAATCAATTCCCTGCTGCTGCAGGCTTTTCAGGCTTTGATGCCATCTTGATCTGTCCTGTTCTCTGCCTGTGGCACACAACAGTTTAGTCTCCTGACAACTGAAATAGATTTAGTCTAACTGAAGTCAGTGGGCTCAATATAGGCGTAAGTGGTGAAATTTAACGACCTGTGTTGTACTGGAGGTCAGACTACATGATCTCCTAATGGTACAGTCTGACCTTAAATCCTATGGAATAATAAACTTCTCAGTTACAAACGATCACCAGATGAAAGTGAATTGTGTTTTTACCTTGGTTTCATCTACAGAATTAAATCCTGGTCCATCCAGTGACTTTCTCTGGTCTGACAGTCATGAATAACAGCAAGGAACAAATTCCACATGGACAAACTTTTGTAGGTTTCAAGTTCCCCCTTGTTAAAATGCAATAAAATAGGTCCCCATGTGGTTCATTAAATGCCTAAAGAATAAAATCCCATAGTTTGTAACTTCGATAGAGGACTCTCCTTTATTCAAGATGATACTGTTGTAGCTGCAGCCAGCTTTCCTTCAATTACCAGATGGATGTTTTAGGTGATATCTCTATTGTTTTCTCTTTGTACTTTCTTTCAATCAAAAAAAAATCAATAGAAATTGCAAGGTCAGTCACTGTTTCTGAAGATTACTTTAATTCCCAGCATCATGTGATTCTAAAGAACAAGGAAAAGTTGAGCCAGATGAGAATTTATGAGAACTGCAACTTCATAATATTTTCTCTAGGGAAAAAGTAAAGCAAAAGCCCTAGCAAATTCCTAGATGATCTTTCCCAGCTCTATGCTCTGGGGATCACTTAAATCACCACTGTTTAAGGCATTGTATGTGTTTTTTGTAAATGAACTACTGTCTTAGGGCCCAATGCTGGTTTCGCCACATAAATCCTGAATAAATCAGCCAGGTTTAAGGCACCTGCACAGGTATTGGGTCAGAGATGGAATCCTGCTCCAAAACCCAAACCTAGTGATAGAGGTAGGACAACCAAGCAGCTGTGGCCTCTCTGAAATTCATATTTTGCCTGGCAGTTTTGGATAATATACTGATCCCTTGGTTGCATGCCAGCCTCAACACCCATGCCATTGAGCACTAATACACTAGGCATCTTCAATTTTTATGCAAAATTACAAATATATCAATATCCTCAGAAGAATCTTCTGATCCAAAACAAATAAAATTCTCTGCTTCAGCCTACTCATGCCGTTTCAACCCAACCCCTCAGGGAAAGCTTGGGAAAATAGGCTTGGGAAGTCAACTAATCTGGTCCTGGGATCAGACCAAAGGAGCAGAAAGTTCCAGAATTAAGGACCCTCAGCCTCTTCTGTTTTCAATCCAGGAGAGTTAGCTTTACTGCCTACGCTGATTGTATCTGCTCAATTTCATACCAAAAAGAGATTTCTGGTATAGCCAGAACCTAAGCAATTTAGGACTTTACAGGGCAAAACCCACCAGTTTGTATTGTAGTCAGAAACAAATTGCAAGCACCTGTAGACTATAAAGCACTCATATAATGTAGTCTGTTGTGGCTTATGTAATTGTCAAACTGTGATTTAGTAAGAGAATAGCCACATTTTGCACCAGATGAAGTTTCCAAGTGGTCATCTGTAGAAGCTCAATGTAGACAGCATTGGAATAATCTAGTCTTGAGGTGGCTTGGGCCGCCTCTTTGTGCTGAGATCCACATCAAAGCACAGATGAAAAAGGATCATAAACAGCTGAAGATAACAGCTGTGTGTGTATAAAGCCTACAATATAATATATAAAGAGTATAAAATATAATTCAGTAACAAATGGCCAACACACTTAATTGATAGAAATGATTAAATCTCTGCCATATCTTCAGTTCCTTCCCCAAACCTACAGGCATCATCTTGCTTTTACCCATGCCTCAACCAGCTAATGCTCATCCAAGCCCCAATGTTGGTTAGACATTGGATAAGAAACTCAACTGTACTATGGTCCAGTGAAATTGATATACAGGCTGTCATCTACACAATAGAAGCACCAAAACCCATAGCACTTTGCTAATTGCCCTAAAAGGGACTTCCCTAACACATACAATTATAAGAATGGCCCCACTGGGTCAGGCCAATGGTCTATGTAGCCCAGTACCATGTCTTCCAACAGTGGCAGGTGCCAGATGTTTCAAAGGGAGTGAACAGAACGGGGCAACTTATAGAGATGTCCAGTTCCAGTTTCTAACAGTCAGAGGTTTAGGGACACCTCGAGCATGGGGTTGTGTCCCTGACCATCTTGTCTAATAGCCATTGATGGACCTATCCTCCAGAAGCTAATCTAATTCTGTTTTTAAACCCTGTTATGCTTTTGGCCTTCACAGTATCCCCTGGCAATGAGTTTGATTGTGTGTTGTGTGAAGAACAGACTGATTGTGTGTTGTGTGAAGAAGTACTTCCTTATGTTTTTTTTAATTTCATTGGGTGACTCTGGTTCTTGTGTTATGTGAAGGGGTAAATAACACTGTCTTATTCACTTCTTCCACACCATTCATGATTTTATAGACCTCTGTCATATCCTCCCAAGTCATCTCTTTTCCAGGCTGAAAAGTCCCAGTCTTTTTAATCTCTCCTCATATAGAAGCTGTTCAATACCCCCTAATTATTTTTGTTGCCCTTCTCTGTACTTTTTAAAAATTTGAATATGTTTTTATGAGATGGGGAACCAGAACTGCAGGCAGTATTCAAGCGGTGGGTTTATTTTCTGTCTTATTATCTATGCGTTTCCTAATGGTTCCTAACATTCTGTTAGCTTTTCTGATTGTTGTTGCACATTGAGCAGATGTTTTCAGAGAACTATCCACAATGGCTCCAAGATCTCTTTCTTGAGTTGTAACAACTAAATTAGACCCCATTGTTTTGTATGTATAGTTGGGATTATGTTTTCCAATGTGCATTACTTTGCACTTCTCAACATTAAATTTCATCTGCCATTTTCTTGCTCAGTCACATTGAACAGGATGCGTGACAGAACAACACCTTGTAAAGACTTGCATGAGAATGCTCATTTGATTTCAGGCTATCACCTGGCACTACCCAGTGAGGTCCATCAGAATAAAAGAAGGGGGTGACTCTAGAATAAGCTTATATACTCTGTTAGGATGCATGGTGGATCAACAACACCTCATGGCCAATGATATCAAGGCCAGCTTTATACACTTGTGGCCTGATTATCCTTGTATTTATCCTGATATAAATCAGGAATATTTCCTTTGAAATCAGTGGATTACATTGGGAGAGATGAATGGAGTGACACTGGTTGACTCTCAAGCACCAAAGACTCTGCATTTGTTCTCCTAGATGTGGTTCTGCTACCAGGGAAGCAGATAACTGTCTATATTTGAGCACTCTATCCCCTTTCATGGCCTCTTGGCATTCCAAATCTCCTGTGTAGCCAAAATGCATTCATTTGGTTGCCCATTGAGCTTGTGCATCCACAGAAGGTCTGAGTAGCATTTTCTCCCTGATACAGCAGGGACTAAATAACTTGTTTGAATAAAAAGGGAAGGGGGAGGAGAGGCAAAAAGATGTCCATTTACTAAGGTGGATAAAAACTGATGATTTTTTTTTTAATCGGATTTTTTAATTTAAATATTTTTCTTTTGTATTTAAATTAAATACAGGTTTATTTTTTTTTTTAATACATTTTTAAAAGACATTTCAGCTAAATATAATACACTTTCTATGTAACTTCTGGTATTGTCAACAGGAAATAAGCATCAGAATTCTTTTCTCTATCTTAAATAGAGCCACATGGGACAATCAGCCAGCAAAAAGAGATGTCATAAAAACATGTCATAATACAGCAGAAACAACACAGAATATCTCAAGTGATCTCTCTCTGTGTTCCTTCTTTTAGCAAGGTGAAGTTGACTGTTGGCCCTTGCCTTGTCCAGAGGTGGAATGTGAATTCAGTGTACTGCCTAAGAGTGAGTGTTGTCCACGCTGCGTCACTGACCCCTGCCAGGCAGACACCATTCGTAATGACATCACTAAAACTTGTCTGGATGAAACTAATGTAGTTCGCTTCACTGGATCTTCTTGGATTAAACACGGCACAGAGTGCACCCTCTGCCAATGCAAGGTAAAAAGCATAAAATTCAAGCCAAGAGACCTCTTTACCAAGTGGCTCTGCGGCTTATAAATATTAATAGTCTGGTCAATGGGAAGTCAGTTTCTACACTTGCTGTTCTAAGGTTGCAATATAAAATATTCAGCTTTTATAAGTCAATCTCTTCTGTCAATGGTGCAGGGCTTTCAAGAACCAGATGATAGTTTAAATGCATCAGCAGGACAGAAATCTAGAAGCATCATAGCCCATGTTGTACCTCACCTTGAACAATTTAGCAAACATGTTCTTCCCACAGAAATATCTTGCTTCGACTGTGATGGCAGATCTGACTCCTGCCAGCCCCATTCTATTTTGCAGATACTTACCGTGTCAAATAATTTCCAAAGGTCTGTAAGATCTGACCTCATACAGCAAATATATTTAGTGGAGTGAGCAACAAATTATCAGGAATATTATTTTCTCTTTGAGGATTGTGATGATCAAATATTTTAAGTTTTGTAATGGCAAAAATGGAAATTCCACTCTTTCTTGGTTTAAAAATGACAGCAGAATCCACATGATCTGGTCCTTTAATATTCCTCAGGACTAAAGCACACATTATCTCAAGAAGAAAGGTTAATGGTGAAAAGCTTCTGTGAATTCTGCTGCCTCTTCTAAAAGAAGTAAAGAAAAGGATGTTAGAATAAAGTATTTCTATTACACAGACACACACACACGAGGTATAAATAGAGAAAATAGTATTTTCTACTGTGTATAACTGAAGAATGACAAGTAGCAGTTCCACAACAGAGGTGACCATCTGGGGGGAGGGGAAGAGAGAGAGAGAGAGAGATTGAGAGCAAGGGAGCAGGATCAAATTGGGATGGAAATCTGTAACCCTCCCAAATAATCTCAGGGACACTAGTCTCATCCCATGTCCTTCCCCTAGGGCTAGAGTAACACCTAAGGCTCCACCTCGAAGAAGAAGCAGGATCAGAATCCACATGCTGTTGAGTTGCTTGGGAGTATAGAAGAAATTTATTTGTAAAAATTCCACCGGTGGTCACCTGTGGAACCTGTCCCGTCTGTGCTACCTTCCTGAGAACCCAGAGTGGCCTGTCTACTTCAGAGCCAGTTTATACAGCACTATGGGCTATTGGTGCCAATTATTGCATTGTAAATTCAGGTCATGATATGGCCCTATATGAGTAATATAGATACTATGCCAATCTCCATGGACTCCCGATGCCTCATGTCAGAATCCATTCTAAGAATCTACAGAGGAAACCAGTTCAGCTAGTATGCTCCACATTATTCCAAGTACCTGATGGACGTTGGTGTAATCCTTTTCTTTTAGAATAGTTAGAAGAAGAAATGCCAAATAGTCATTGTGCCCATTGAAACTAGATTCACCATTTACCCTTAGGTTTTCCATGTTATGAATTTTTGAATATCACAAGGCATAATGATATAAATAGAGCCACAGACTCTTAATAATAAACATGTACCATTTTGTTCCTCAAAGTACAAAATCTATTTTGTTTCTCTTTCCAACACCATGTTCTTTTTTGACATGTACTGTAAGTATTTTAACTTTGTTTTCCATCCAAGCAGTCTAATCCAAGCAAACAAAGTGAATACCATAGCACAGCTTGTATAGTTTGATTCTGTAGCACATAATATTAATACCATACTGCTATGTGCCTCATTTGTACTGCTTCGTTTCACTGTTTTCTAGTGGCGCATCACATGGCAGGTCAAAGCTTTAGAATAAGCCTCTCTAACCAAGCCATTGCAAAATAGGTTTACACAAAATCCTTTAAGAATTCAGAAAGCCAGACATCAACTAAAGCTGACTGAGCCACAAAACCATTTCAAATCACAAGTAAAGAAGGTGAACTCTAGGATTGCTGGCATGGTTGTCTAGTCACCTGCCACGTATAGAGTCAAGAAAATGAATGAATAATTCTGACATCCCTAGTGTTTAATCAGCCCTGCACTTCAATTGACTAAATATATTTACAGTTATTTAAAAATTATATGCACTATCTGAATTATAAAAGAGTCATACTGAGGAGAAGAGATGGAAATGCAACGAATATCTCTTCTTTAATACTTGTATCACTTTTCTAGGCAACTTGTTTCCATAATTGCTGATGTTCATAGCAATATGTCTAAACTAAGATCTGGAGGGGAAACTTTAAGGATTAACCTTTGACAGTGTTACAGCCTGAAAGTATTAACTTGAGATATTCAATGCTAAATAAAACTCATGGTCCCCTGTGTCAAATCTAAATAAAACTCCTAATGCCTTGTCCTCTTTGCCTTCTTTATTGTGCATGCTGGGCCAAATCGTGATCCATTTGAAATAAATAGCATATCACCAAATAACTTCAGTTCTATGTCTTAGTTTTATTATATGGATCACAACACACTTATTAGTCAGTGAAATCATTAGATTCCTTTTACATAGAGCATGGGACTGAAGTGAAGAAAGAAAAAGCTCAGAGAAATAAACAGTTTACACGTTTATTTATAAATATTCTTCTACCAAATAGGTATTTGCAGATGGTCATTCTTATTGTTAATCTGACTTTACAAAATACTAACTATTTAAATCTCTTTTTTCTTTTCCTTTTCCTCTCACAGAATGGTCATGTTTGTTGCTCAGTGGATCCACAGTGCCTTCAGGAACTGTGAAGCTAATAACCATGTCTCACAAGCAGTTTCTGGTTACAGAATTTTCCTTCACAGAAAGACCTTTAGACCAAAAATTGTACAAAACCAAAACTGAAATCACGTCAGTTTAGTCCAGCTAAAGTGCAGAAATGTTATGTACCGAGTGAGTTTCAGTTACCTGAGTCAGAATGAAATCTACAAAACTTGAGAAAAGCTCAGATGTGTAAACCTTTCTTTGAGGTCAGGCTCAACTTCTGGCTATTTGTGTGTCTGACATCGTTATGCAGAATATTAGGTTAGTGTAAAGTGACACATTGTAACATTGTACCTAACGATGTCAAGATCCAGAGACAACTAGAAGTGATCATTGAGCCTACTGAAGCTTTGAAAGTCCAACACTTCAATAGGCACAGAGATTTTTACCTAATAATATTTGAATCTGCACAAATTTTGTTTGATTGCTCACTGCAGAGTATAGCAGAAATTTGAGTAAAGGGAGGATGTCTTCAGGAAAAAAGAATATAGCAGCTAAGATGTGTTATGTACAGTACATGCTCTGAAAAAAAGATATGTTATTGTAAAAGAAGTAATGCACAGGCATGGCTACTTAATGTTTTCTGATAAGAAAAGTCATCTATATTTCCTTGTTTTACTGCACTTATTATTTCTTGATTGAATTTGTTCAGTATAAGGTCGTTCTTGTGCAAAATTAAAATAAATATTTCTCTTACCTTATAATATTTCTGGCTATGAGTATCCTTCACTGTTAAGGGTGATGTTTGTATACATTATAGATTATTCTTTCTCCTTTGTGAATAAGGTTGTATATAGATGTTTATACCTGGCACAAAGCTGTGATATCATTTCACATTAGTGTTAGTTTTTAAGGGATTGACCTTGCAAATGCTTGTGCATGTGAGTAACTTTACTCCTGCCTGTAGTCCCATTGAGTTTTATTGGACTGACTATTCATGTTCATAAAGGTTAGAAGGATCAAATCCTGAATGTCGTAAGGATATGGCCAAACAGGTTAGATGCAACATTCGACCTTCCTTAAAACTGTTCTAACTTGTGGGAAATTCTCTCTAGATTCTAAGCCCTTTTTTCTTATTGTTAAACTCCACCACTTTGGTGATTTAGGTATTTTGGAATAAAAAAATAATAGCCTCTGCTAATATGTGATGATTCTCCCTGTGTATTTATTTTTGTTGATGCAATGACAATCATCCAGACAGCAGAGAAAGCTTAATTTAATAAACCTTATTTTCACAACTGTACTGTTGTGACAATAAACAAAAGAGGCAATGTGACAAAGTTGTGTTGTGCTACATTGGAGAAAAGAATACAAATATACAAATAAAATAAAGCTCTAAAAATACTCAGAAAAAAATGAACAATGCAATATTCTACATTGGATCATTAAAGCTATGAAGGTTTTCAAACTGAATAATTTTTTTTCCTCGTCAAGGCCTTGTCCATAAATAAAAGCTACTCAAGGGATTTACTGTTTTATCCACAGTTTCTGACAAGCTGCAATCAATGTTCTTGAAGAAGCATGTTAGCTCTTTGAAAAAGAAGCTGTTTTATGCAGTGATTTCCTGTCTGCTAATAATTGTCCAGGGGTCATGTTTTGCCCTCAGATACACAGGCACATTTGTTGATTTAAACACAGTTGTGTGCCTGTATCTGAGGGCAAATGTGACAGAAGGTGTTACTGTTTGGGGATTATGTTGTAATTTCATTATAAAATGTGTGTCAGAAATGCACATAGCTCAGACTGTTTTTTGTTGTGCGGGGTAAAAAAGGAGTTAATATTTTGCTTGAGGGTAAAATCCTCCAGTTCAAGTAAAGGTTGCAGAAAGCCCTGAATGAACACTGTGAAACTAGCACAGGGAAGAGGCAGGCAACACACAGCCCAGCTTCATGCACACTCTATGTTGGACCCAGAGATAGGGGATTTGAGGGTTATGCAGATGAAGTCGATGGGAGTCTGTCCAATTGGTCCACAACTACGTGAATCCATGGGCACTTAAGTATCAGGCTTGAGGTATTACTCCATCGCTGGAGCTAATAGCAGCCACAAAAAGGCTGAAAGGGTTTTCTATGCCCTATCCATGGGCTGGAGAAGGATTCTGTTCCCCTAACCTCCAATGTATTTCCTGTGCACCTAGTCTGGTTTGGGTTATGCACAGAGATCAGTTTGACCCTAAGACAATGGTAAAATCAAAAGGAAAAATTCTCTTGATTTGATTTTTCCACTTCTTAGAGGCACAGTAACATTTACACTTCATCCCAGTTTGTACTTCAGAACTGAGAATGTGAATGATGGAAAACAGATCTCTCCATTCATTGCCAATATGCCACTGGAATGGTGTGTCTTATGGAGGGTTTTTTTGTTGCCATCTCATTGAACAACCTGCAGTTCACCCACAACTAAATCAAATATAGCCAAGACATACCATAATAGCTTTTGTCAAAATGAACCTTGTGTCAGATCCTTAGACAGCCAGTCAATACTATCTGTATTTGAGGAACAGATGTTTTTCAGTTGAACAAAGCTGAATAAATAAAATATGAGAATGGGGTAAGGGACCATTTTCCAATCTATCAGTGTTCCAGATTTGCTAATTACTTGGGAGTTCTTGTAAAGGTCAATAAATTCCACAACGACATAACTCTCCTTATCAGTTGACCCAGTGATTAGAGTTCACGTTTTTAATTTTCCCCCAAACAGAAAATTTAAATACAACTGAAAATGGATCTCCAAGAATTCCAGGCCTGAAGAATCTATGTCTGGTCATATCAAACATTTATTTTCCTTAAAAAATAATTCATTAAAAGTACTACTTTGCCAGCTCACAGGAATAGGTAGAATGAAGCTGATCTGTTGTGTTCTTCTACTGACCTTTCATTATTGATGCACTGTTTTCAGCACTAGAATTCAATAACTCCCATAAAAGAATTGTCACCTCTTTGCAGAGTAATTGCCCTAAGTTAATAGACCTGCAGATGTAAAGGTAGAAATGTCTTCAGTTACACTGGATTCAATTCTATGGTGAAACAAATTGGCAAAGAATAGCTGCATTGTAAACTGTTGAAAACTAAACACTTTAACTGGAAATTTCTGGTATCTATAAATTCACTCTGGACAAGAGCAGGGAGGAAGCTACATGTCTCTTCACTCAGTGCTGGTGTTAAAACACTTGTATGTGAGACAAACTGAGACTAAAAGTGAAATGTTTGTCTTCATTCAGAAGTTAGATTAATAGAAATTGAGCTGTGAGTCCCAAATATTGATTATACTGTGCAATAAACTTACATTCATATACGTATAGTACCAAAACTCTAAAGAGATATGCATAGATGTATGCATGTAGCTTTGTCTGCTCTGTGTGTGCATGTGTGTGAGAGAGAGACCTTTTCAACTTAGTGGAAAGAGCTGAAACTGCCAGGGCAATAAAAGGAGGTTTTTTGTGTTATTAGGAAAAAGGAACACAGTGTAGCACTGGATAGAGAATAGAGAATAGATAGAGATAGAGAATTTATGGTTCAGTAAATGTTCTTGTCTTCTCTAAGTCTCCATCTGTTTTGGGCTTGCCTCAAAAGTCAAGCCTTTGAATTAGGGTTGAACTCAATATTTACTGGAAAAAACTGAGACAGTAATAGGGATAAATATCAGTTTCTAATAGAAATGTGTCATAGAATTGCTTGTGTCTCAAGCCTTGGTGGTCAGCTTCCCATGGCTCCTGGTTTGGGATGCACAAGGGCCTGATTCAATGCCCATTGAAGTCAATCAGAGTCTTGCCACTAATTTCAGTTGGCTTTGCATCAGTCTCGTAGTGGGTTAGATTCCGATCTCAATTAACCTGTGTAAATCTAGAATAATCCCTCTAAAAATCTAAATAAAAATCAATCCAGAGTAACCTGGAGAAAAGCTGCCCAGAAAATTGTGCTTTATAGATTGGGATTTTTTAAAATAGCCTAAGGAAATTAGATGCACAATTTCCATTGCATTTGGGCACCTAACTCACTTGGGCTTTTTTGAAAATCCCAGATATAGATACTCCTTTACTTCTCAACATAACAACATTCTACAGGTAAGTCAGTAATAATTAATATTTTCTTATTCTCAGAGTTTACACCTCTGTAAAATGCAAACTAAGACAAAAGTGTCTAATGTAAATGAAATTGTGCACCCTATGTTCTACCAACTTCAGTGAATCATTTAAATAACATAAAACTTTAATTACTGCAAACCATAATAGCTTATTGATCACATTACACGCCGTCCATAAAGTGGCCAAATATAATTACTATGCTTTTCTTAAAATTCTTTTTTCTCAGCAATATTATTTTACCATTTAAGTTGTACTTTAAATATAATTCCCAGGATGGCTTTTATGCACCAGAGTTATTGCTTGGAATATAAACAATTCCATGAGTCCTCTTTAAACTGCAAGGACTGAGTCATATTTGAACTGCAAGTCAAAGCCAAAACAAACAGATCTGCATCATTGCTCCTAGAATATTATCCTAAATAAAGCAACAGATCGCTCAAAAATTCTGCATCAAGTAAAATTTTACAAAATGAAAACAACCAAACCATCCCATTGATAATAATTCAGTTGTATGTTCCCCTTTTAATTATGACAAATTTAAGATGAAGAAAAGAAAATTAGAGTGCAGTGGGTTTTTCTTACTTTTTGCATCTGCCACTTTAACAAATTTCTTACAAGTCAGTTCCATGCACAATGGTGTATTTACAGAATGCCACTGTTGGACATTTCTTCTGACTTTATTGACCATGACCATTTGCTATTTCTTTTCCTAGTCTGTTTTTCTGGTAATATGTCAGAAAAGTTTAGGATCATAGTATCTCAAAGGTGAGGGACAGCCTCTTAGAAGCCTGCAAGTAGAGATGCATCAATGGGGCACAGAGAAGAGCAGCTCAGCTGGGGCAAGCCCGTCCCCCAGCCAGGATCCAGACACCTGCATGGCAGGGTGCAGGTGGCAGAAACCTTGCCCAAGGAACAAGTTCCCCTCCTGCAGCTTTGTAGTTGAACTAGAACCTGACATTTTGCTGGTTTTTCCTGCGATAACCTCCTCATAAGGGAAGGGGTCGGAGAGGAGAAGAGCGAAGTGGATCCCCTTGGCACGGCATGAGTCAGGAAAGCCTCTCCTTACTCCTTCTGAGGGTGGGCTCCACCTAAGAGACATTGCCAGCTGTAGTGGGATTCAGGGAATAGGAATGGTGACAGCCTCTGCAGGCATGAGAACCTGTGACATGAAAAGAGCCAGCGGGGAGGGGCAGGGAAGGGAACTTGTGCTGAGGGAGGAGATTGATTATCAAAGATTTCATAGGACGACTTGCCTGTTGCTGCCAAGTGAAGAGAGGCCGAAGGTTGGCGGGGAGGAGAGTTGGACAACAATTGAAGGCTGGCTAGATAGTGGACTAGAACAGCAGATTAGAGGGACAAGGTGGGTGAGGTAATATCTTGTATTGGACCAACTTCTGTTGGTGGGAGAGAGAAGCTGTAAAGTTTACACCGTGCTCTTTAGCTCTGTGTAAACTCAAAAGCTTGTCTCTCCCGCCAACAGCTGTCATTACCTCACCCACATTGCCTCTTGAATATCCTGGGGCCGCCACAGCTACAGCAATACTGCATAGGATGGCAGGTGTAAGGGAGCACTGTGCTCTGGAAGGGGCTTTTAGGGGACTGGGGATGGTCTTAGGCAGGTTAGGGAACATACGTTATCACAATACATGTGCATAATAACTGAGGAGTCATGTGGCCTTACTTTTGCAACTTTCATCTGCCTCTGCTCCAGTTTTCCCTTCCATTTGTAGCTGCCTCTTCTTGTGCTATGACGAGCATTAGAACATGAGCTCTTTGGAGCAGAGTCCATCTTCCCATGGCTCTCAAGACACTTTGTGTGTTTTGGGTGCTAGCGCAGTATAAATTGAGATTGTTTATATGGATAACAAGGCTATCCAGAGTTATAACAGTTAATATTAAAAAAAAATGTGTGTTAGAAGGGATAAAAACCTCGTGCTTCAGAGTTCAAACTAATCTCTCACTAGTCAGGATTGGGCTGAGGCCTCCATGGCAGATATCCCACATCTGCTTATGGTGGTTTTTCTTGCACCTGCTTCTGAAGCAGCTGGTGCTGGTCACTGTACACATACAGGAGACTGGACAAGGTGGATCATGAACCTGATATAGTATGACAATTCCTGTATTAATAACAATAATAATAATAATAACAACTCTAGGAATTAATATGCTGTCTTTGCACCACAGACTCTAGGAGTGCCTAAAGGACCCCATTTTATATTAGAATGCATTTTGCAGGTCTATGCTTCCATTGAGTGTTTAGTTTCATGGGCCTGATGATTCCATGACTAGCACAGCTAGAGGGGAAAAATATCTCCACAAAGTGAACCTTGTTGTCTGATCACCTGATGCTCCCTTCAAAGACTTGTAGTCCATGGAAGAGGCCATCTACAAACCCTGTGGAGCCAAAGGATCTGTGGAGAAAACAGAACCCACTTCTGCAGATCAATGGATGGCCCAGAGATGTCCTTTCCCCTCTGTGTTTTAAGTTTTGCTTTCCCTTCCTTCCCAGCAGAAAGACTGACTTAGGAGCAGTACTGCCTTTGATGACCATGTCATGGCTGGCCCATCAAAGAAGGAGGTGGAAGCTAGGAAGGGGAGTTGTGACTGCTTGCAGCGGCATTAGCTTCTGCTTGGCATTCCATTTGGAAAGGCTATGAGGGGAGAAAGTCATGGAAAATGGGTGCTAACCAGCATTTTATATACTGAGATACACACCTTTCAGAGCCTGCACATCTTGGAAAGGTTCTTGATGTTCTCCATAGCAATGATTTTACTTTTCATGCCTTCCAACTTTCTTAAACACACCGTTCTCTGACTGAGAAGCTTGTAGTGTTGTCTATGAATGTCTCAGTCAGTGGTAACTGATTTTACAACAGCTATTACGTCTGACCTTTGAGCATTCTTTTTAGGACCTAATGCCCACAAAGCTTGGAAAGTTTGGAATTGCATCTGAATCTGGCTCCAACCTTCATAGTTCAGGCTCCTCTCTCTTTGCTGATGTCTTGGGAATCTAAGCAGACTGAAAGACCTGCTGCTGAAATTTTAATTCCAATCTTGTGTTTCAATCTGAATGGATAATTATAGCAAATCTTTGTTCTGGTTCTTCCGGAAACAGCTTCCTAACATCTGTAATTCATACAAAATTCTTCAGCTGGACTCTTTCCCCACATATAAGTCCTTCAATCACATTACATCAAGACTAATGCACTTCATTGATTTCAAGTAAAGCTGTGGGTATCTGCAGATTCTAGCACAGCTCATTTAAGTGATCTTTTTATTTCCATAACCAGGTTTCCCTCATTCATTTGGCTTTTACATTTTTTTTTCTGCATGCTTCATGTATTTGGATTGCCTCTTATGGGTAATGTGCACTTGCACATAAAGCTGCTAAGCTATTGCATTTCATTTTTTTAACCTATTAGAATTTGGGATTCATATGGTAAAATCTATCCCTGTATATCTCCAGTCAGCAGAGTCACACCTCTTATGCGTAGGCTGAATTTGGCTTATTGTTTATTATTTGAAAGCTGAACTTTTTTGTGTGCTTTGGCATTTAAAACATTTTTGTGTGTTTCATTATAGCCTTCTGTAGTGCCCCAGGGTCTTTGCATTAATGTGCTGCAGAAATGTAAATGTGGATTGATTGAACAGTCAGTCAATATGGGGTAGAGTGAGGACATGTCCTCCCATCTGTGCAGTTTGGTGAAACTCAGAAGCATTCAACTTTACAGTAATAAATACAGCAATACATTTCACTGCAGTCTGACAACTACATGGTTTTCCTTTTAAGGGAGAGAAAAGAAGACTAGTACTAGGTTAATGAAGCAACATATTATTATCTAGTTTAGTGAAACAAAGATAAGAGGAAATATGAAACAAAGTTACAGATATTAAATGGCTGTTCATATTGTACCTCTAACCAGCTGGAAACCCATGGGAAACAGTAACTGACTAGCACAGATACTATCCAGTTAATAAAGAGAGAATTTAGTGGTGAAGATGAAGAACGTCCTCTACCAAAATCTCCCACCACTGATTATTTTGAAAACGTAGTACAGACAGGGTTTAAATATCTTTAAACCAGGTTAGCTGATTGTGCATAAGGTCAATCATTGCCAGCTAGCACAGTTCTAAAAATGTTATACCCTGTCTGTAATAGGTGCTAACATGAGTTTGCCACATTCCAGGGGTACAGTTCAAACTAGTGAGGGGTTGTCACCACCTGTCCTGCAACCTGTAGTGCCTGACAATGCTTTGCTGCTGTAGCTACCCACCTGGACCCCTCACAAACAACCAAACAGCCTGCAGGTCACACCCTGAGTGTCTGTGTATCGCTACAGCCATCCAGCACACTCCAGTCACACTCTAGCTCCATCAGCCTTGGCTACCATTTGCAGGCTGACCCCAAAACACTCCCAGTTCAGAATTTTCCCAGAACGTGTCCCCTGCAATGTCCAGCCCTGTCCTGGGCAGTTCAGATATTAGAGGTCAGTTATGCTTGTGAGGGGGTCAATATTCAACAGTTTGCTTTTTAACTGGAGTTACCCAAACAGTTCAGGTTCAGCACAACACTGGATTAGTTTTGATTAAAGAATATTGCAAACTACAAAGAGAGAGCTTTTAAGTGAGTACAAGTATAAGCCATTAAAGTCCAAAATGGTTACAAGAGAAAAAAAGTTAAAATGCTTCCTAATAATTAAAACTTAAACTAGACTTGAATTCTTTGGCAACGGGGAGTGGGGGAGGGGGCAGGAACAGAAAAAAATCCTTGCCACATGTTCCCAGCAACAGAGGTAACCAAATTCTCAGGTCAGAACCCCTCCCAAAGTCCAAAGGCTGGTTCCATTGTCTTCTTAGGTGAAAGAGAAAGACAAGGTGAGAAAGGGAGAATACCTAGGGTGTTTTTGCTCCTCACTTTTCTAGTCCAATCACACTCTGAAATGCATTTTCCTGGGGGTTTCCACTAGCTCAGTGGTTCTTAAACTATGGGGCGGGCCACCCAAGGGAGATACAAGACTGTGTCAAGGAAGGCATAAGCTGCATGTTTGTTTTTTTTAATAGCGCTGGTTCAGCCCCAGGTGGCTGAGGTGCATGCAGAAGAGCTGTGCACACCCAGGAGGTGGGGTAAAAGGGATGGCTGTCTTTCTCCTCTCTTCAACTCCTCACCAGAGACAGCCTGGGCTCATGCTCTCCTCACCGTCCCCCCGCCCAATCCCTCACTTGGAAGCAATGAGGCTCCGGCTGTCAGCCCCGGCGTGGCAGCAGCAGCACAGAAGTAAGGGTGCCAATGAGGTGCTAAATCGGTTGTAAAAAGTGATATTAACAAATATCACTTTTCGCATTACCACCCTTACTTCTGTGCTGCTGCTGGTGCAGCGCTGCCTTCAGAGTTGGGCACCCTGCCAACAGCCACTGCTCTCTGCTCTGCCTTCAGAGTGTACTAGTGGTGAGAGTGGCTGTAAACGACTACAGAAACAAAAAGGGGGAGGCCTGATCAAAAAAAACCAATAACCCATTATAGCTATCCATCACAATTGCCAATATTTATTCTCTAGTAATTGTTTTAATAACTAAACTTATACAGTGTCATTGGAAAATATATTGTACCTGAGGCTGGGCAAGTGCACATTGGCACAGTTACACTGAAGTCAATGGCGCTACACCAATGTACCCCAGCCGAGGAACTGGCCTGTTTAAAAAAATATTGCTTCTTGTGAATCATTGCGTATAGTTGTCTCTTTACACAAGTGTAATGAATATAATAGTGTGCATAGCTTATGTAAGCACATTTCAAATGTGAGGTTGTTTGCAGGCAGTTCAATACAGCTATTCCCAGTGTGTGACTAGGCACCTGGGGCAGACCCTCCAGTCACGTCAGTGGAGATATGACACTTGTCACTAGCTGAGGCTACGACCCCTAGTTTCTTCTTCAGGTGCGGGTGACAAACTTTTTAAATAGGAATGTAGTGAAAAAAATTGTGCTGCACATGCAGGATACATTTTTAGCTGTACTAAAATTCATGACACTTGGGATTCCTGATAATTTCATAAATTAATTTTCTTCCCGTAGGTGTCTATTTTCATAATGTATACTAGTACTACCTCACTGGTCGTACCTCTTGGTATAAAAATCATAGAAATTAGGGAAGGGAAAATTCATCGTGTGCCCTGACTGCACCAACTCCTATGTTGTCATGGAAAATAGTGGTTCTTCACTATAGCCTCAAACCTGGAAGACAAGATAAGTGCTAAATAACAAGATGCTGAGTTTGCCAGAAAGTCTTACTTCAGATTTGTTTATTGCAATTATCCTTGCAGAGGCTCATTCATGACCTCATTTCTCTGCTGCTGTGTAAGCTCGTAAAGCAGCAAGCATGTCAGCAAAAATTAAGTTACCTGAACAATATTAGCCAAGATGTTCTGCCAGTCATGTGCCATTCTGGAGAAATGCACAGAACTGAAATGCCTACTGCTTCAGATGTCTTTCAGCTTTATGTTCACCACTTCCTAATTCATTTCTAACAGGGGGAGGGAGGATAGCACCGAAAAAAAGCCCTGACATTTCAATTTTTACAATGAAACCCCTTAATAAAAATCCAACCCTAATGGTTTGCTTCATCACTCCTGCATGAAACAAATAGTCATTAACCAATATTTCATATAGCATAACAAAGATGTAAGTAGGATTTCGCAGTAGTGTGTTCTCTTTATGTGACACTGTGCACTGAGCTATTTAATAACTGCCGAGCAGTATCAAGTCTCCTTTGTAACAGATGTCAAAATCCCCAGTTTTAGGAAAGTGCTATTTCACTTTCAACACTCCAACCAATAAGAAACAATGAAATGCAACATTTTTAGGCCAATGGTAACATTTTCAGAAGTGCCTGTGTCACCTTTAAAAATTGAGCATTTGTAACACAAACATTAGGGCATTGGGATAGTGCCCATAGACTTGCCTATAGTTATCCATAACCCTAGTTAGCACTTGTAGAACTGATTAAGGCAATGAACTCTACTTGCAGGGACACTTGCCTTTTGCTTGTGCACAATAGGCTTCATCTCTGGCCCACTGAAGTTAGTGGCGTCTTCTTGTTGTTTTCTGTGCATATTAGATTGTGCCTAGTGTCAGGACCAAGTCACTTAGACCTTAATCCTATAACTATTTACACACATGCTTAATTTTACTACTACGAGTTTGCCCATTGACCTCAGTTAAGTTCACGTGTTTGCAGCATCCGTGCCTTAATGAGTGCGTCATACCTGACTTAGCTCAAAATTTGTCCACTTTCATGTCATACTGCAAAGCCTGGGATCTCTCTGAGGGCTCTATTTGAGAAGGGGGTCAGGGCTCGTGGTTGGGATTTCTGTGGGGCTTTAAGTTTGGTACAGAAATGTATTTTAGTGTCTGTTGTGAACTAAGGTTGGCTAGATAAATGTAATAATAAATAAATGCTAAATGCATAAGACGGAATGTGAGGTTGGCTAGAAACACAATAGTCAAATTTTCAATGTCCAAAGTACTAGGAAAAAACAGGTTTTTTTAAAGCTATTTCAGTGTTCACATTTTAAGATGGTGTTAATAACACAAGTAAGGAAATTATTTATTGTACATGTATATATTTTTAACTTGACCATGTCTCTTTAAGTGTTGAAAATGTACCGGTCGATTTAACAGAGGGCAGGATTTTTGAGTGTGCAATTAGGAGCAATGATGCAAAAAATTACACACACAAAGAAACAAAATGACTTGCAGATGTGCAATTGAAACACCTAGTATATCTGAAAGATGAGGATTGTCCTGTCTAATTGTGCACCTGAGCATCCCCAATTACACATACAATCTATTTGCATATTTTCGGTGGTTTTAGTGAGAAGACAGAGTTCACAGTGGCTCCCTGATAAATGTCTACTTGCTTATTAATATACCTGATCCTTTCTAATTCTATCTGAGTTGCAGTATGAGCCAATCCAGATCCTAGTCAATTCAATGGCAAAATTCTAAATTGATTTCATTTGGAATAGATTTTGGTCCTCTGAGTACTACGTCTTATAAGTCTTTTCACCCTCTTTGTTCAAACTAACAATAGCCGCTATAGCCAAGAAGAAGAATATAGCAGATGAAAGCTTACTTTTATTTATACTGGGACAAAACTGCTATTTAACTTTAAATGGGATTTTTCCTCGTAATCATCTTTGGTTCCTCAGAAATGTACTTATACCCTGTTGTTTATTAATCCCGTACATCTGCCGTACTTCCTCCTTCATTATAGATAAAAACGTAGCCTTTCGTCATTAGGCTAAAAACATTTTTCCAATGCATACAATGAAAACAAATGTAGCAGGTCATTGGGACATGCTGTGTATTGTCAGATTTGGCAACTTTCTGATATGGGACAGTGAGGAAATAAATCAAATACCGGTCATTCGTTCCAAGCGTAAGTTATTTGTTACGACCCTGATTCAGCAAGGTGAGTTACAGAAGTGAGTGCCTAACTTTATGTCATGAGTTGTCCTGTTGAAGTCCATGGGACTACTTGTGCACTTAAACATAAGCACTGACCTAAGTACATTGCTGAACCAGGGCCTACATGAATAGCAACATGAAAGTATCTGTTTGTGGCTCACAAACTGGTCAATTTTTCTGATTAGATTATTTGAGGGTTGCTTAATATCCCTATATATACCTGTTAGGGCTAGAACAATGCGAACTTGTTTTATTCTATTGTTCATGTTTAATTAACTTGCTTTTTGTCCCTGTTGGTTGTGGAGTTTGAGTTGCAGAATATAGAATGCTTTCCTATAAAGTCATATGTGAATAAGATAAATTCCAGGGATGTTCACGGTGAAATACCTCCCAGTAATTTGAGTTTTAGGGGAAAAAAATCAGAACGCTACAAACTGAGGACCTAATACTGAGAGGTGCTGAGTATTCACACCCCACATTGAGGTAGTGTAAATCAAATTGGGGCACGAAAGATCATGCAATTGCCCACTTCATCTATTGATAGATTCATCTTTTTGAGAATTCAGTCTGGCATGAAAGAAGAAGAAGAATTTTTAATAAAATAGAAACCTCACAGGATATGAGCTCAAGGCCACTGTAATCTCCTACATAACTTTTGTTCACTAGATTGCGCAGTCTTTTGTTAACATCCCTGGGAATTTACAAATGTTAAATTAGTCACTGAAGAACTCCCATATTATTTCCTTAATGCAACAGAAGCATATTGGGAATGACAAAGGAAACACTAATAAAAAATTGAATATAAGGGTTGCAAGGACTCATACAAAGTGCATTCCGGATAGGGCATTAAGATCTGACAATGTCATACAATTCACATGTAATAAACCCTGTTTTGATTCTTCTGCAAGAACCACAAATTCTGCATGACAGCTTAAATTGTCTTAATAAATAATACACCTTTTAAAAAGTATTAGGTCAATGCAAAAAGACAAAAACAACGGAATGCCAATGGCTGGTATTCTCATAACAATACTCAGACTCCTTCATTGATTTGGGTGGGGTAAAGATAGGCTTGGCAAAAGTTGATTTTTATTTTTTTACAACTTCAATAGATAATATTGATGTTTATTTTTAATAATATTTTCATTTTTTAATCTATTTAAATGTTCAGAGTTGAGCAAAATTATGGATTTTAAGCATTTTTTCTATTATGGAAGAATCACATGCAATTTTAAAAAGCTAATGTGTTTCTCTATAAATAAAACTGGGTTTGTTTTCCATGTACTAGCACATTTGTGATCCTTTTTCTAGTCTCCCCATTAAATGCTGGGCAAGGGTAAAACCAGCAAGTCACAATCACTTTGTTTTGCTCACCGTATAAATCAATCAACCAAGTCATAGTGCATGTCAATTATTTATGACCAAGGCTAATTGAACAAATATGCTTCTGAGCCTGGACCTAAAAGCGTAAAAAAAAAAAAAAAAAGAGTCAGCATCACAAATTGACAGAAGTGGGACAGTTCCAATTTGAAACAATCACTGAGTCAGAACATTGATCCCCTAAAATCAATAAATGGAAACCCTGAATGATTCAACTTCAGCGGACCAGGTGTCATTAGTGTGGCCATTACCTAAGTCCCAAAGACTTACATTATTTAAAGTGTTCCTTTTCAAGTGCACAATTCTGATTCATTCTCATAGGGTGTTTTGCATGTACAGCTTGGATACTCACCAGAGTGCCCTTTAAAAACCTGTAGGTCAAAGCAACAAGCCAACTCCCCTTTAACTTGCATGGGATTTAAGAGTGAGGCTACATCTTATCCAAAGCGAGGGCAACCATCCAGAAGAAATAAAATATAACTAGAGCTGGGAGAAATATACACAGCACAATGTTTGGTCACTGACATTTGTCTTTAGTCAGATTCATGAAACACTGGCAAAAATGGTGTAATGGGAGAGTGCCTGCCCCAAGACCATGCCGGATTTGAGGAGGACAGTGGTCATCCCAAGACACTGGAGAGGAGGGACTCTTTCCACAAAATACCCTGGAGGAGTTCACAGGCCATTGGTTGACAACACAGAAGACAGCACTAAGGCTTAGTCTACACTAGGAAATTACATCAGTATAACTACATAGCTCAGGATACTCCCATCCAGCTAGGTACCACCACTCGGGGAGGTGGATTACCTACGCTGATGGGAGAACCCCTCTGCCTGGTGTAGGTAGCATCTTCACTGAAGTGCTATGGCAGTGCTGCTGCAGTGGTGCCGCTGTAGCGGTTTATGTGCGGACAAGCTCTCAGTAGGGTTTGACAAGGAAAGTTTGCTGGATGGGTAGTAGAGGGCTGCTGCGTAATCTCCATAGATACAACAGCATAGTAGCATGAATAAATATCCAGCTTCAGAAACTTTTAAATTGGCTGCAGTCACTAGATTTATATGTACCTTGGCTATGGAAAGGCTGGTTTCCTGGGTGCTTTAATATGAAGTTTGACTACGTCAGTTGCTGGGTTTGGATTTTTTTTTTTTAGTTTTTCACCTTATTGTTATAGAATTAAATTGTCTGTGTTTCCATTGACCTCTGTGGTGGAAATCAAGGCACATGGCCTTTGAGATGAAAGATCTCCTAGGTGGTTATGGTCTGGGAAGGTATTGGTTTCACTCAGTGCTTTTTAAACCCCTTCTGTCCAGGAAATTTCCCCAAGCAGATAGACCTCTGTTTTCATGACATTAAGTTATAAACATTAATACACACATGAACACAAGAGGAGAAAAGTCTTACATTTACCATATTCATCATCCTTTTCCATTGCAGAGGGGCCTTGATTCTCATTTTCATATAATAGGGCAAAAACTCATCACCTGTAGAAGAAGTGAGATAGTCCCAACTTTTGCATAGTTGTGTGCATTTTGCTTTTCTTAAATAAGGCTCTTATCAGAGCACCCTTTCATCTGGACTAGTGACTAAAGAGTTAATTGCCTGTGGAATTTACTATAAGTCCTAGAAGCTCACTCTCTAAAATGCTATGACCTTGAGGGACACTCATTTGACTGGACCTCAGCTATTCACTGTGGCCATCCAGCTGGTATTGTTTTATCCATTTCATTGGCAATGAAATTTTAAAATCAAAATAGGTCTATTTATCTACATTCATGTTTAAATGCAGACAGAGTGACTATTATAATAATAGCTGTTAGCACAACAGACGCTTATATTGCAAGTGCTGGCCCATCATTAAAAGACCTCATGTAGAATGAGACAGCTTGCTGGGACTGTTCAGCTTATTAAGAAAGTTTTAAACTACTGTTGTCTCTCCAAAAGAAATATAATAAAGCAAACTTGCTAATGATGCTAAATCCTGCATTCAGAAGCATCTCGCTGGCCTGTTAGGGTATCTGAAATCTCAATCTTTTCCATTTTGGCGGCTGCAGGTGGGTAACTGATTTGAAAGACTACGCGCGCTCATGATGCTTGTATGTTCTGGTTCTAATTATAGGCCCTTAGGCTGAGATTTTCAAAGAGATATAGGGGATTTAGCTGCACACCTTCCATGGAGATGAATGGGTATTTTGTGCCTAAAGCTGTTGGATAACATTGAAAAATATCTCAGCTGTAGTATATTATTTTTAATGAAGGAATTCTGTGTAGTGAATGCACACTCTACAAGATAGATAGCCGATGTAAATGGGCCAGGTCCCAGCAACACAGAAGTACACCAGCTTCATATGGACAAGTGGGTTTTATAATAACTTGGTTAATTTTGTGACTTAAGCTGCATTTGCCAAATAGAGAGGTGAATATTAGCAAAAGTTTCCCAACATCTCACTTCAAGTGTAATAGGTTGTGTTGCTTGCCAACTTTGTGCCTCCTCTAGGCTTCTGATTGTATGGATTGAGAAAAATCAATCTCTTATTTCGCACTTCAGCCAGAAGGATAGGCAAAGGCTTCATCTGAGGACTTGTGTTATTCTGACAGGGAAAAAATATGTTTGTCTTATTTCAAGCTCTGCTATTTACAAGCAGCTATTGACAGCTTTGCAGCACTTTTCCAGGTGAGATCCATCATAGTGGAGCTTTCAGGCAATACCAAACCCGCTATAAGTGTATTTCTAAATACCCTCACCTGCCAAGTAGAATGATAAATTCCATAAGTGGTACCTAGCTTTGAATATGCTCAATAAATGCCAAGACTAGCCAAGAAATTGAATGGATGTTCTGAGTCACCTACATAGTCAGGGACCCCTAATTGAACAATCCTGGGTATTAAGAGTACCTCATGCTTTTAGGTCTCTGTTTTAAAAACAAATTCCCGCAAAGTTAATCTAATTTTCAGCTAGCCTGATTCTGCTGATCCATACAGAAAGGTATAAATGGGATTTGTTTGACAAAAACCTGGAAACTGCATTTTTGTGCATTTTGGAAAAATTATTTTCCCTATATATGTATATGGCACAGTTTTTTAGTCTACTGCAGACTATGTTGGTGGAAAATAACTTGGAAACAGCGATGTATTCTTCAACACTGTGGATATCATGGTGCATGTCAAAACAAAAGATCATTTTTAATATCTGCTTCTGAAATAACTTTACTATTCACAACCCCACCATGTATTAAATATTATATAGAAGAGCTATAATCAAAGTTTAAAGGTGTCTAAAAAAGTGTGTTACTTTTTGAACACATGTACATTAATATAACCATACAAATTATTTCAGGAATACCACTGATCACCTACATACGAAATATAATTACAGCCAAAATATATCTTAAAATAATATTAAGGTAGCAAAGTCAGGCACTCAAAAGTTAGGCAATGCCAGAATTAAGATTGGCGGGGACAGATGGTTGAAGGATCCAGATGCTGGGGAGTTGCAAGCTGGGGGAATTCTGGCAAATGAGTGGTTGGGCAGAGAAAGCGTGTTCATGTTCACTTGCATGGTTCACAAACATTTATAAAACATTCATGTGAATCTAGTGTGAGTCTGTAAGAAAAAATGAATCAAGGATTTTACACAGATGAGTGGTTAGCTGGTTATGAACTAATATTTGTAACCTTTACAGTCTCAAGCACATAACTTGGGTTTAACAACAAACAATTTTTTTTTTTTTTGCAGTCAGGTGTGTATCATCTACATGGCTCAGAGAATGCCAGTATTGTCCATTTTAAACACATTGCTATCAAGAGTGCCTTATTATAGATCAATAGGAGGTATTTAAAATTCGAATGTAGATACTACATTTTTAACAGTTCATCTTCCACAGAGCTAGAGAAGCAGCTCAATTTGCTCAAGTCACAAGGGGAATTTTTGAGCAAATACATTTACATTCCTGTGGAAAGCACTGGACTGCAAACTAGAACTGTGTGATGCTTTTATTATAATTTCCAAAACAAGCAGACTATCCCAGGTTCCATTGCTAATTCAAATCTCAACCCCACTCCTTCTAAGGATTTGCTACAGTTTGCAAAACACTCAAAAGAACCACAAATTACTGGTCTGGATGCAGAAATCATTTGGTGAAATGCTGTGGTCTGTGTTATGCAGAAGGTCAGACTAGATGATCATATTGGTTCCTCCGGGCCTTAGAAATCTATGATTTTGGGTCCAGTTTCACACGAATCAATCTATGGTTTCCACACTATAACAATTTAAACTCAGTGGTTTTTGACTGAGTTTTGTTTTGAGTTTTTGGGTTCAGTAAAATTTAAGACTGAAATCAAAATTCAAGGGGCAGCGGGGCATGTGACCCAAAACCAAAGAAAAGTTTCATGTGAAACCATGACAACTGAAACCACTGAGCTTCAGAACATTTCACACACAGGTTCCACAGATGTCTAGACACCTCTAAGACATGTCATGACACAGTGGCATAAAGCTTTTTAAATAAATGAGACGTGGGCCATGGAAGCCATACTCCAATTTTGCAAAACCAAGATCTTTTGAGGCCTGGGTCTGTAGTCGATTTATCTGAAACCTCTACAGTGCAGTGGGTTCAGATGAAAGGTTCCCGTTTTGGATGATTTCTACTGAAAATGCCTAAAAATCAATGCTACTGTACATAGATAGAAACAAAGGCAGAATATAACCTCTACTGTCCCTTTTGAAGCTTGCTTTTGCTAAAAGGCTACTGTACTGATCTTTTGGAAAGGAAATTTAAAGATCAGCTTGTCATAGAGGGCAGGAGGTGTAGGGGAAAACATTTGCACAATTCACTTTTATCTGATCTAACCTTCAAGACAAAAATCAGAGGCGTATTGACCATGACTTTTAGAAGCAGTGCTTCCTGCTTCCTCTTCTGACAGCTTGTGGCTCAAATTGCACTCACAATTCTCAAACAGCAGACAGCTAGAGATGAACTTTTGTTTCAGTGTAATGGTAGCGGGGGAGGGCAGCTAGTTATACATTAGTTTTTAAAGCCATAAATGAGAATCCAGACACCGATCCATGGGATTGCTGCCATCCAGATATATATTTATTATATCCATATATAATTAGGGATTATAGCAGCCAATGTGAACAGTGGTGGTTTGCAAGCAGCATGTCAGGGCGAGGATTCTTTTGTTCTTTGGGTTGGGTCTATTTATGCTGGGATCAGCTAGCTGGAAAGACAAGGGAAGGGTGAGTTCCACAGAAGGGAGGGGGGGAGGGTGCATGGGAGGGCAGGTGAAGTGTGAGGCTGAGGCGGACAGAGTGTGAGGGCAGGGATGGGGGTGGGGTTGGTGCAAGCAGCCGATCAGCAAAGGGGGAGAGAATGCCCCGAGTCACATCTGCGAAAAGCAAGGTGATAACCTCACTGGTGTTCCTGGGCTGTGTTGCAATCATTGCTGAAGCTGCCTCTGCACCTCCTCCTCCGGGCGTGAGAGTTGTTCTTTTTCCTGGGGCTGCCTCCTCCCTGGAATTTCTTTCTTCTCCAAGCCCACAGAGCTCGGGCAACGGGGTACCACTTGGGTTCTAGTGCCCTCTTCCCCCCCGGGAAAAGAAGTTTACCTCTGCACAGTGCTGAGGGCAGGGGCGGTCCCATTTGGGCCCCACTTTTCTCCCCCAGTATTACAGTAGTTGCTGTGGCTTCCCCTTTTGTTTGCACCTGCCAGCTGATGTTTTTCTGGTGTCACTTCCAGGTAAGAGAGTGACCTCTACTGCCTCTCCCCAGTCACATGCCATGAGTCAGGGTTACAAAAGGGTATGTATGCCTTGTTATGCTTCAGGAGTCAGAATCACTCATTGCAGGGGTTAGTGTTATAATCTTCACTGAGTTACACATCCACAGGCCAATTCTGATTTGGCCTGCGAACAGCTGCGTCATTAGCCACCCAGATTGTGTTTGGAATCCAAACTGGTAGAGAAACTTTTTAATTAAAGGCCAGCCCACCCATTAGTGGGTTATAAATACGATTGCATTTAGCAACTTGAATTTATGGCAGCAGCAGGTCCATCAGCAGAGAGTTCCCATCTGCTTTCAGGAGTAAATTGGCACCCAGACTAAGTAGAAGGTGGTTAGGTTTTTTAATATGTCACAGGCTGTGTTCCATGAGTTGTCATGCAGAGTTGGATTGGCCCAGAATACTGGCAGAGCCCAACATTTCTCACATGTCACAGCCCGCATTTCATGAGTCATCATTCACACACTCATTGGTTTTGATTGACAGAGCACAACACCTTGGGTGTGCGTATACTGAGCTATAGCAAGGATCTTGCTGTGGTTCTGCTGCTCGCGCCGACACTTACTGGCTAACATTTTCCCCTCATCTGATCATTAAAAATATTATTTATCATCCTGATGGTGGCTGTGCTTTTCATATCTCGGATGAGACAGTGCATCAGGATTCTTAGTGCAGAATCCCGTTACAAATATGTTGTTGTTTTACAGGGTTCTGTGTCTCATCATTCAAACAAGAATTAAGGCACTTGCAATATACATGACAGGAACATGTTAAGTGAATATTTTTCACTGTATATATCTTTTGAACTTCCTTCTTTGTTCACTGGTGACATTCATTATACCCTAAGAAAAAACACAAATAGACACAAATTCTAAAAGTGCAGCTGCACAAACAACAGCAGACCCTGCACCTACTTTTAAGACCAGGTTAAATATAAGGAAATACAAAGGAAGTAAATAAATAATAAAAGAAAAGAAAGTACAGCTGTGAGGTACTTTATTTTTTTGGCCAGTATGCTTTCCTGTGTAATTTGTATACAGCAGTGGTTCTCAACCAGGGGTACATGTACCCCTGGGGGTACTCAAAGGTCTTTCAGCGGGAACATCAACTCATCTAGATCAGTGTTTCTTAACCTGGGGGTTGCAGGATGGATTTAGGGGGTCACAGAGCCAGCATTAGGGGATGGCAGGCAGGGCAACTGCCCAGGGCCCAACGCCACAGGGGGTCCCACGAAACTAAGTTACATGCTTCAGCCCCGCTGCCAGGGGCTCAGGCTTCAGACATGGTTCACAAGTAAAAAATGACTCAAGCATCACACTGAAATGTAAGTACGATATTTATTTTCCAATCAATGTATTTTATAATTATATGGTTAAAAATGAGAAAGTAGGCAATTTCTCAATACTAGCGTGCTGTGACACTTTTGTATTTCTATGTGTCTGATTTTGTAAGCAAGTAGTTTTTAAGTGAGCTGAAACTTGGGGTATACAAGACAAATCAGACTCCTGACAGGGGTACAGTAGTCTGGAAAGGTTGAGAACCACTGTATACAGGTTTGCACCAGCCTATGCTGGTAGCGCTATGATATGGCTGGCTACAAAATGAGACCAGCAAATTTGGGGTGTACCACGAGGATGTAACCCTGGTGGCATTTTTCCGTCATTGGATGAATGTTGGCTCAGGTTAGCAAAATGAATTTTTATGGTCAAAACCTGCCTTCCCAAAACTGAATATAGAGTCTGGTGAGAACACCCCCAACCCTTTTGCTGTGTAAATTCAAAACACTACCTGCTCTGCTAACCTAAAGGCACAAAGAAAACATTCATATTTGCAATAGGGAGGAGCAGAATAAGTCAGTCTCAAGCATGATGGTGCACGAGCTCAGCACTCAGGATATCTGGCTCCAATTTCTATCTCTGCCTCTGACCTGCTCTGTGATCTGGGCAAGTGACTTCACCTCATTCTGTCCCAGTTTTCCCTCCCACCCTTTGTATGTCTTCTCTAGGGTAAGATCTTCAGGACAGGGACTGGCTCTTCCTATCTGCATACAGCACCTAGCACAATGGGCCTCCGCCTGGGCTGGAGTTTCTAGGTGCTATTATAATATAAATAATAATAAGATGGGCGTGTGGCTCAGTTAAAATACAATTTTACACCACACCACTTGGCAGATGGAAAAGAAGTCTTCGGGATGCCTTGCTTGTCTGATTAAATTCTGGGACGAGGTTATGTTTTGTCCAGCCAAAATGGAACTCTGAAAAACCAGCAGAGTTGTCTGATTTTTTTGTTTTTTCTTATGTCTTTTTGGCAGAATGTAATGGGTACACCCTTGAGAACTGGCCATGTAGCCTGGTGTTAGAGCAGTAGTTCTCAGCTGTTTTGGTTCAAGGGCCACAAATATCATTTTTACAACCCTGAAGGGCCGCCAGTCTATCAATTCATAAAAAATGTAGGACTACATTAAGGACTACAAATCACTCCATGTGTAAAGTAAACATTTTGATGCTACTGTGCTTATCTTTACATTCACTATTTCACACCTACAAATTACTCACAGTATGTCACACACAAAGCTCTAGTGTAGATAAGTGACCATTACTACACACTGAAGCACACGGTCTGGCAGTTAAATCATGGTGGGTGGCCTGCTAAGTGCAGGCCAAACCAGAAGACACTGATTTTTAGAGTCCTGTCTCTCCTCAAGCATGGTGGGTCCTGACTGCTCCACCAGCAGCCAGATGGAAAGAGTTCATGGAGAAGGCTACCTCCTTGCTGATCTCCCATCCCCCTGGCTGCATCAGGGAAACCGCACGCGTCCTGTAGCCCCATGCGCTCCACCTGGGCCCCTAGGCAGTGGCTCCCTTCTGCAGCCAGGGGCACAAGAGATCAGTGCTCCCCTCCCTTCTGGCTCCAGCAGGGACCCCAGCACCTATGGACCCAGGCAGAGCACTTTGCCGTGCTCCCCGCTACAGCCAGGGGGAGGGAAGTCCTGATCTCCCGTCCCCTTGGGTGCAGAAAGGAGCCTGCACTGGTCTTGTAGCCCCATGGCAACGCGCTCTGCCAGGGTCCTTAGGCAGCAGCTCTCTTCCATTGCCAGTGGGAGGGGAGCGGCAGGCCACTTTGAAAGACTCTGTGGGCCACTTTTGGCCCCCGGGCCACAAGTTGGGAACCACTGTGCTAGAGTGTTGTCATAATTTCTCAGGAGTAATCTGGGTTTTGGAATTGCTCATTGGTGGAGGGTGAAGGGTTTTTCCACCTGCTGCACGTAATAGTAATAATAAGTAATAAACTACACCAGGTCTATGCGTAAAGGGAAATTTAAAAATTCAGGATTCTTTTTGGTAGAACTTTGTACACGTCAGTGGTGGATTTTTCTGTATAACTTCATCGTGGGAAGTCCAGCTATTCACAAGACACAACACAACACCTAAGCAATCTTACCGAGGAGTCAGGACTCACTGTGTAAATTGAGAAGGACCATGGGGCTGGGTTTACATCTGATCCAACATGGCAATTCTTATGTTAATAATATACTCACTGGCCCTAGGAATCAATGTATTATCTTTGCACCAATGAGCCTAGGAGTCCCTAAAGGACCCCATTCTGATCTCTTTGTACAAGAGGATTCCCAGTGATTTCTTTAAAGAATTCCTTTTCTTTGGATCTGGTATGGGTGATGGTGGGAAAAAGGAGTGGAAGGCGACAGGGGGGGACACACAAGGGAAGGTGGGTATTTTGTGGGTTCAAAAGTTCATTTTTCTCTTATAATAATTGTGGAAAACATTATCTTCTCATATCATTTCACAATGCAAAACTAGAACATTTTGCTCTTCCAATCACCATGGAAACAATAAACGATATGCACTTGAGAGAACAGGTTGGCATTATTTCCAGAAGACACACAAAGTAAAACGCACGTGCATGTTAAGTAGTGCTAACTGGCAACACTTTCACAGTCCACAAGTAAGGAAACTCACAAAGGGCCTCCGGCATCTGGAACAACTTTAACCCACAGAGTTCTGGAACACGCTGGCCCCCAGCTGTCATTTTCTCAGATGTGATTGCTTTGAAACAGTGATTTTACACATGACTAACCTGAGACTCTTTGTGTTATTCTACTAGAAGAATTAGTAACATCCATTAATATGATTCATTTTACATTTTTGGAGAACCTCTACAGCAGAGTTACAGATGGTAGCATCTGACTAGGTGGTTGCCATAAGAAACCATTAATTCTGCATCTAATCTATCATTTCTATTAAGTAAAAAAAACTATTGATATTACATTTTTGAAAAATCTTGTTTTAATTAAACATCATCTCATTATCTGGTCAGAGTTGTTTTGTCTTTCTGTCCATCATTTTAATCCTGGGACCTTTAAGTAAGCAACTCCTTAAAGAGACACATGCTTAATAAATTGTACTGAGCAAACGCACGTGAGTATAGTCTCTATGTAGACCCATTTTTGCCACTCCCCACTGTTACTAATGCATCCAAACCATTTCTCCAGGGCTTACTTCTGCTGAAATTCTGCAAAGTCACTGGCCCACTCTTCCAGTTTAAGCTATTTGCTATCTCCCCAACAAGAGCTTGAGCAGATCTTTCTTGCTTCCAGTTACCCTGCACTAGCCAGGTTATTTTTATTCTTAAAGGAACAGTATCAGACAATTTAGGCCCAGAATGTAGATTTTAATTAAAAGCAAAAAAACAACAGTCCAGCAACTCCATCTTGTCCATGTTGCACATTTGTTGTTCGGTTTTTACCTTTGTAAACTCTAATACAACGTTTAGTATTGATTTGTACCAATTGAACGATAGGGTGTCCAACGTTAGTGAGAATGCTGGATTGAAATTTTTTTTTCATTTTATGTTAATACTTTTTCATTTAATAGAGATTATAGCTCAATGACTTCTGAGATCATGACCTAGTCAAACCGTACAATACTGATTCCCTACTGTCTCCTCTATCAGATTTTTCAAGAACTTTAAAAATCCATCAAACTAATGTGTGTTACTAGTTGAACAACAATAAAGCATAACTCTTTCATGAATAATTCCAATGCCTGACTCAAGATAATTGATTATGTGTGCCAAGGGGTGCAAATTGCAGAGCTAACTGACTTCTTCAATATGCAACTACAATACTAGGCAATAAAAGGCTACTGGTTATCTGTGTCAAAGTATCATTGCAATTAATATCAGCATCACAAAGATTCTTCCTTGAATTTGCTTCGACTCTTAAAAGCCATTTTCTCTTGTCAATTAGTCATGTGCAACTTCCAGTTGTAGCAATTGGAGTTGGTGTAGAATTTGTCCCTATAACACAGTCCAAAGGGGTATCTGAGCAGTGACATACGCAGCCCACAAGTGTTTCATGGGCTGTAGCCTGGACTTGAGGTCTTTGCATTGATAGTGTGTGATAGTTTGTACATTGCTTGGGTGCTGTTTATTGCTACTCTTAATTCCTTCCTTCTATCAACATTAACCTTTATCCAAAACCATTTAAATCAACTGCCAGCATCACAGTGAGATGGTTATAAAAGAGCAGGCACCTCACAGCTGCAACCCTTCCTTTCCAAAGGGCAAAATTCTCAAAAAGCAAAAAATGGCTCAATTGCCTCCCCTTATCCACCTGGTATTCCCTAATGGGATGGGGTAAGGAGAGTGAAATTGGGAGCCAGGAAGGGGAGTGAGTGGGGAACATAGGAGAATGGAAGAGGATGGGGAAGTGGGAATTGGAGAGAATGCAGAGACTGGAAAAGGGAGTAATTTAAATGGAAGAAAGGGGAAATATAATCATGTGGGAAAACTGAACAATTAAGAAAATGAGAACTAGCCAGACTCAGGAAAGGAAACAAACGTGTGATTCTGCCCCCAAATGGTGGGGAGAAGAAAGAGGTATTGGGTGTAAAGATCACCACGGCCCTTTTAGAAAAATATATGGCAGGCGGAAGCCACTAGTTCCTCCTAGTGAGAGCAGCAGAAGAAAGTTAAGGGGCTGGGAAGAAATATGACTCTCCCTGCTGTCCCATCTTTCACCACAATCTAGCAGTTGGAGGGGCGGGGAGTGTTCCCTTAATAATAAGAGAAATGTAGTGGCCATTGTTCCATAGTTATGCTTGTTGGCATATTACTTGAACCAATAAAAAATGTTTAACGAAAAAAACCCCAGTGATCTAAAAACCCTATGTATTTCAGGAAACCGCCTGACTACTAGTGGTAAATATGCCCAATGGCCTGTGATGGGATGTTAGATGGGGTGGGTTCTGAGTTACTATCTGGGAGTCTGGCTGGTGAGTCTTGCTCACATGCTCAGGGTTTAGCTGAGCGCCATATTTGGGGTCGGTAAGGAATTTTTCCCCATGACAAATTGGCAGAGACCCTGGGTTTTTTTTTGCTTTCCTCTGCAGCATGGGGCACGGGTCACTTGCTGGTGGATTCTCTTTACCTTGAAGTCTTAAAACCATGATTTGAGGACTTCAGTAACTCAGCCAAAGGTTAGTGGTCTGTTACAGGAGTGGCTGGGTGAGATTCTATGGCCTGAGTTGTTCAGGAGGCCATACTAGATGATCATAATGGTCCCTTCTGAACTTAAAGGCTATGAATCTATGTTCTAAAGACCCAGGTCCAGTCTTTGTTGATGCAATAGTGTAATAAACTGATCTTGAATCCACTGTGACTTCAGATTGTTTTACTCTTTTGGGAAGGAACCTATTGCGTCTCAGGCATAGTTTCGTCATTTATGCACAGCTTTGTGCACAAATGTCACTATATAAATAATAACAAACAACTATGGCCCTTCAGGGGGCATTTTGAACTCAGGGCTGTCAATTGGAAAAAGCAAGAGTCAAATAGACCTCCCAGAAAAAAACCCCAAACCCACCCTGATGAGAAAAGAAGTGGAGGGTGAATTCCATCTGCAGAGACACTATTCAGATGCCAAGAAGCTGCATGACTCTACGCTAAGTGCAGAGCCTACAACAATGTGCTAATTTCTGAGAGCTAAGATCATTAGGGGTGTGAGATGTAAATGTAGTCAAGAAGTTAACCTGAAATTACTGTGCCTAGACCGAGAGTGGAAAATACATTTAAAACCTAACAAGTTAGCTTTTCATACAAATTAACTCAAAAGCATTCAGCGAGGCAGATAATAGAGCTAAAATTCAATTTACTTTAAAATTTAATATAGTTAAATGTTAAAAAAATTAGTAGAGGAGAGAAGAAATGTACTAGGGAGAAAAGATATGATTTTGGCTGCAATTTTATAGCTGGAGAGCTGACAGATGGGAAAATAGAGAAAAACTGTTCCAGGTAATGGGAACTGCAGAGGAAAATGTTCTTGAACTAATAATACCAAATTATAGGCAGGGACAGAGCTGAGATCGGTGCCATTAGAGGGACTGAAGGAATGGGGGAAGAAATAAAGTAGAGTGAAGCAATTTCCTGGAGCATTATGAAAAAAGGAGGGCAGCACTGAAGGATATGGCCCATTTCTTCCAAATAAATAATTAAAAAAATTAAAACCTAAAGCCAAATAAGCAGAGTCTGTGTTCAAGGGATGTTTTGCAAATATACTTACCCTCTACTTGTGCCACGTCATGTCTGTGACAGCAAATGTCATCACTACAGGTAGTCAGAGGGCAAGTTTGTAAGCGCTTGTATGCTCATAAATCCTGTATGCTCATCTCTGGGATCTCCTTTGCTGTTATCTTTAGGGGACCTATCATCGTGGTATCTTGCAATATATGGGAATGAAGAAAGCTACTGTACCAAATACATTCTCTCACAAAGCAGATATTGTCCATCTATAAAGTGACAGCAACTCCTGCATGGTTCAGATTTGAGAATGGGGCGGTGTGGAACATATGTAGCAAAATATTCACTTTCACAAGTTCTCCTCCCTCAACCTCCCCAACTCACTCCTGAGGATGAGGCTCTGGAGTCCTTGGGAGTTATTTTTGGTTTCTACATTAGGTAGGCCATTCATATCAAGGTCATGGCTATTAGTGTTGGATCAGGCCCTTAGATTAGAAAAGGTTTCCATATTGATGTAACAAAACATATTGTGAATGTCAAGTAAGGACTACCATTGAAAGAATGAACAGAGCTATTGCTGTGTTTACAAATTTATATGGCAACTGTTACTGTAAAACTAGTGCCTTTTCAATTGCCCCTTTAATTAAAGTGCAGAGTTGACAGCAGTGGTTGTGTTGAATCCTATGACTCCTTTTGAATACATTTTGGGTACAGTTTCTCTGCTGGACAATTCATTTGAGCACTCATGGAAAAATCTCAGGATTACTTGATTTTCTCTCTCACGTATGCAGGCTTGCAGCGACCTTAAAAGTATTAACATGTAAGGTCACAGAATTATTTTAGCTGAGGCTCAGTTGCTTAATAGTTGCTTCAGAGTCATGTAATCGTGTAAGCAGCAAGGTTCAAGTAAGTCTTTCATTTTCTGCTTATACATTAATGGACTTACCCAGCCTATACACAGAAAAAAAACAAAATAATTCATAGAAGGGTTTTGACATTTTGGGGTAAGTCTTCCAAATCACTTGCATGTGTTTGCAAAATTAATTAGCCATTTTTGTGTAGCTACATCCCAAATGTACCTATTTGTCCATAGCAAATCCTCCTTGGACATAAAGCATAAACATGATCACCTCCTTCACATTAAAGGCAGAGTCTGACAATATTTTATCATAAGTAGTTAATAGCTTGGCTTTGAATATATAAGTTCTATCTTAAATAGACTGAACAGATTCAGAGGCTGCACTACCCAAATGCTAATGACAGATTTTTTTTTTATAGCTATAATTTCTGATGCGTAAAAAATCAGCCTCATTGAAAAGGAAACTTTCTCTAGATAAAATATTAAATATTCCATAGGCAAAATGGTTGGTTTTGATATTACAATGATTTCGATGTCTGTATTTTTTAATGTCAGAAATATTTATGATTCTAAATAGGACAAAGTTTGGGTGAAATGTTAAAACAAAACCAAAAAAACAAAAAACAAAACAAAAAAACTAACAGAGGATAGATTCCTGCCACACAATAAACAATTATTGAATGATGTTTATTAAATTGGCTTTCAAGTGACAGATAATAAATGCATAATTCTATTATGCATGCTAAATTCACCATGCTGAAAACTTAAAAGCAGATAGATCAAAACAACTGCGATAAAAAATATCATAAAGACAAAATACAGCAACATCAGTAAGTGACAGGGAAATAATTCAGTCTTAAAATGACTTGTTATTTAGTAACTGGTAAGAACAATTTATGAAATTAAATTAGAAGCAAGTCAGAGACTTGCTAATATTTTAGTTTGGCAATTTTTTTACTGTATATAGTTTGAACAGACAGAAGAGGAATTCAGATTCCAAGTATCCTTTTAGAAGACTGAAAAAACAATTACTCCATGTTTTTGCTGCTGGGTTCCATTATTTATTAATGAACGGTGTTTAATTCTTGAAAGGAGGAAAAAAAGATTCAGGACAATTCACTTGCTAATCTGTTAGAATCATGGAATTGTAGGATTGGAAGGGACCTAGAGAGGTTTTTCTAGCCCAATCCCCTGCAATCAAGGCAGGACCAAGAATTATCTACACCATCCCTGACAGATGTCTGTCCGTGCATTCACTACACAAGCCCCACATCATTGCTTCAGTCTTTGAAGAAGTTAAATCTGTCAGTTGTGTTGTACAGTTCCCAATATAATATATCTGAAACTATAATTACACCAAGTTGTACAAACACTGACAGCTAGGGGCTCTGTGCTCTTTCCTGTAATCACACAATTGGTTCTTTGGCATTACACAGGTTTGTGCTGATGATGGGGTAGGTGAGTGCTACTCCAACTATGCATTTTAACCTTTGTTTCTGAAAGGTGAGGGGCAGGATTTTTAATCAAGCAGCAGTTTAGCTTTAATTATGAAAAACATAATTAGGCATTATCGTCTAGCTGCAATTACTGACTAGGAAAGTCCTATTTTCATAAGTAGTGACCCTTGCTGTATTATCGCTCTGCTGTTACTGTATTATGAAGCAGTATTTGGCAGCCAGCCAGCCAAAATTAAAAGGTAATCAAAATGTTTCTCTGCAGTCCAGTTATCAAAGTCACTGACTCTACAACTGAGTAAATAATGAAATCAACCTGTAGAGTGACATCTTAACAGAAACCTTGCTTTAAAAATATCTACATCTAGCGGTAAGACTTCAAATGATATTCTAAATAATTGTATACAAAAACCTTTTCAAAATAGGTGAGAAGAACTGTTCTTTACATCTCCTGGTGTTGAGATAAAAATCAGTTTAATGTTTCAAGGCACCACCACGGTTAGAATTTTATACCTGCAAATATTCATCTAATACACTATTATACAGTAACATCAATGTATTAATAAATAGCTTGTGCTATTTTACTAGAGGGGAAAATATAATAAATAGCACATAAATGTTAATAAATAGCTTGTGCTGAGAAGCAATCTATACAGGAATGTTAGCTATACAGTAGGCACATATATTATAATATAAATAGAAAACAAAATTCCTAGAAAAAGCATGTTGAGCACCTTTGTGGTATTGGTTATATTTCTTGTTCTAAACACTATGTCTAAACCTTAACTTACAAAAACTGAACTCTCACAATAATTGCTTATTTAAACCTTTCTTTTCTGGGTAGTTGGCTCTAGGTCATAGGATTACTTTTGGGGACTGAAGACTCTGTGATTGGTTGCAATGGACTGTCTGGTTCATTCAATTGTAAGCTCAAGTTTTCAGACGTTAGAAGGGAAGAATTAAAGACAATTTCACTTAAGTCTGATTTTATGGATACTAAATGTGGATCTTGAAAACTTAAAGGTTTTTCCACTAAAACCTGTGTATTTTCTCGCGTCATTCCCATATCTGATGGTGACTTCCTTTTCATTCTCGTGTAGGTTTTGTCCAGATTCTCCATGCCTTGCTCAGTTTTCTGAAATCGCCCAAAGAACCAGATGAAAAACCCAAACAAAGCAAAAGCCAGCAAACATGGAATAAAGGCCAGGCATTTGACATCAAGGCTAGCCCCTGTATATCTGCTGTGCAAAAACATGTCTCCCTCAGCATAAGTCCTGTTAGTCAGAGGGTTTGTGGTATTTGATCTCCAGTCCCAGGATAACTTGGTTCTGTTGAGGTCCTTTAAGCTTTCTGAGTCCTTCACTGTGTAGATCTTCTGCCCAGGACCAATATATTGACCATATTCATGAGGTTTGTAAAATATTTGATTCTTCCACATATTTAGATCCAGGATTAAAACAAGAAAGATAATTCCATAGTTAAACCATTTACCTGTATTGAAAAAAGAAAACACTGTCATCTGATGTCCTTTTTATAAATATCACAACTGTACTGACATAGTAAATGCCACTCACAGAAAAATTTTCTTTCAATTAATCTGTAAAACAAAGTTATTTAGTCTTGAATATCTTTTAGCATTTCATAATTATGTCTCGGCATGTAATAAATCATTTTGCAAAGCAGTACAGCAGTATATCAATTGAATTCGCACTGTAATTTGTAGGTGACCTGTTGATTAAATCATTAGATGATGTGATTTACATCAATCAACCTAAAAATAACTCATTTCAGGATTTTAAAAATAGTTGTATGAAAATTCTCCTTGAAAAAGCTACATTTGATAGAATTCTTTATATGCTAGCGGGGACATGCTTTGAAAGGATGACAATTACATTGCTTTAATAGTATATATTGTGATTGACTAGTGACCAATGACAATTACGTTGCTTTAATAGTATGTACTGTGATTGACTAGTACCCTTACAGTGAAGCTCAGACATATATATGTGGGAGGTATGGTGGTTCTGGGACATCGTATCCAAAGTACATACAAGATACTATTGTACTAACTCTATTATTTGTATAGACGCCCTTGCAGTATTATCAGAGCCTACTTATTAACTGGAAACATCTTAAGGTCTGACCTTGACATGGTATAAGCAGTGTCCAAGAACTCATCACATTCACATCCCACTGAAGACATTTTAGGACTGGGGATGCATAAGTATATCTAAGTGCTGCACTATGTGATTTTGCACCTAAGACACTCATGCGTATTTTTGCTAGTAATCACCGATATTGATCTGTGTTGGAATTAAGTTTTAAGTATAGTTTTTAGTAAATAAAAATATACACGTGACAGAAAATCTCAAGGCCGAGTTACTTTATTGGTTTGGTAATGAATGGAGTGGTTGAAATTACTGTAGGGCTGTGCTGGATGTTCTGCCATTAATTTGAATGTCTCAGTAAAGTAACCCCTTCTATTTTGGTATTTGTATTTATGTTTTTGAATGGGCTTTTTTAACCTACATTGCCATTTTGGATGAGAATAAACACAAACACTAATTTTCTTCTGATATTGCCACTACCCAGAAACTAAAATACACTGAAAGACTAGCGAGTCAATTCTGCTCTCGGTTTCCACAGTATAAATCTTGAAGAACACCACGAAAGCTATTGGTATTATTCTGGATTTTCACCAATGTAACTGAGAGCAGAAATTAGCCCCATATTTCCTATTATTTCAGTCCCATAAATAGTCCATGAGCCATTAGTAATACTCATAAAAATGTAAACTAAACACAAATACAAATTCTAAACCACCATGCCCCTAGATGCAACGATAAATGGAAACATTTTGAAGGAAACTGGGATTACATTGCACCCCAAACACCTTTTGTGCATGTCAGTTACCTTGGGGGTCCTGCTTGCAACAGTAACCTGTACTGTAATAGTTTATGGCACCATAGTCATTACCAAACCTCTGCTATATTTTTCACCCTGAAGCTAAACGTTCTTGGTGGATTGCACATACCGTTCGGTGTGCGTGCCATGCTCAGGGTTGGAAATAGGTTATTGGTGGTTTTCACACCTCCTCTCAGCCTGCACACACACAGGCTCTGAGGCCATCACCTGAATTCATGAGGATCCTCTAATGCCTCTTCCGCCTGTCTGGAGGAGCTACCTCCTCACATGAGTTCTTCTTTGATTGGCACCACTAGGAAACTGCTATTTTGCAGTGCTTTTTGTTTCTATGGAAACAAGGCAGGCAGCTCTCCAGAGAGCCTTGCTAAGAGTAGGGGGATGGTAGGAAAAGGGAGGACTTTTATGGGCATTTGTAGGAAGAGTTTAATGCTTTGCTTCAGGCTGACAAACCTGCAAGTGAAAAGGGAGAGGAGGAGTAATGAAGGAGATTGAAATTAGGAAACAAATAAGTAGAATGCAACAGGGGTTATAATGAGACAGCCACTCCTATATAGATCAGTAGGTGTTAAGTCCAAAAGGGACCATTAAGATCATCTACTCTGCCCTCCTGCAGCACGTAGAGCAAAGAACATCACCCAATAATTTTGGCATCGAGTCCATAACAGTGAATTGCGTTAGAGCATATCTTTTAGAAAGCCATCAGGCTTGAGTTAAAGACTTCA
Source organism: Emydura macquarii macquarii (assembly GCF_026122565.2). Classification (NCBI taxonomy): domain Eukaryota; kingdom Metazoa; phylum Chordata; order Testudines; family Chelidae; genus Emydura; species Emydura macquarii. The sequence goes on from NW_027132773.1 coordinate 11,227,816, forward strand.
AGAGATGGAGAATCCACCACATCCTTTGCAAAATTGTTACCATGGTCTTTGTCTCCTAGATTAAAGAGTGCCCATCAGAAATCTCCCCATGTAGGTACTTGGTGTTATATTAAATCCTTGGAAAGTACTTGTATTTAGGGAGAAATCAGCACAGAACACAGAGAGATGCAAACCCATGAAAAATCTTTATTGAACTACACTAAAACCAGCCAGGACTGGCTGAGCTATCCCCTAATAGTCTAACTCTATTGCTATGGCTAAACTAAGCTCAGCTCTGTTGCTACGGCAACCTAGGGGGAAGACACAAAATACACAACACTTAGGCAAAGATCTTCAAAGGTATTTAGAGGCCTAACACCCATTGGCATTAGGCCTCTAAATGCTTTAAGGATCTGTGCCCTAGAGACTGTGATTAAGTTACCTCTTAACCTTCTTTGTCATAAATTAATCTTCTTAATTCTCTCACTGCAAAGCAAGTTTTACAGACTCAATCATTCTTCTAGCTCGTCTCTGAACCATATCCAATTTTTCAACATATTTTTGAAGTGTGGAGACCACAATTGAACACTATTTCAGTAGTTGTCTCACTAATGCCATACTGACGTAGCACCACCTTCCTACTCACAATTCCTCTATTTATTGCATCCAAGGATTAAGTATTAGATGTAGAATTTCACGTGGTTATCCACCTAAGATCTTTTTAGAGTTACTTCTTTCTAGGGTAGCCCCTCCCTCGAGGCATGGCTCAACCCTCCTCCCTGATGTTTGCGACTTGGAGTGGAGTCTTCCCTCTCCTCATGTGGGTTGAGTCCTGGGTTCTTCTTTCGATGCCTGGTGCCTCCAGATGACTCTTCACTGTGCCAGAGAAATGTGGGGTGCTCTCCCTTGGGAATATGAACAATGCTACTAATGGGCAAGAAGTATAAGAACTACTACACAAGAAACAATAAAGTACAGCAATACAACCCCAGCAAAAGAATGACACACCCAAAACAACAATATAACAAAGGGGGATTTTACTGGGAGCAGGAAAATAGGATCTGGGGAAGGCAAGTGTTAGCTTTGTGCTAGCATATCAACAAACAGGTACTAGCTCATTAGCAAATCAACAAATGTCCCATCTCCCAATGCTCACAGCTCTTCTCAACCACTAGCTCCCTTCCTGTAAACTTCCCACGCAGGTGTACACTGAAGATGAGTCTAGAGACAAGTGCTGCTGTGCTGTGAATGTTGGCCATCCTAAACAAAAATGGTCCTCTTACTGTGTCTTCATCCCTGGGTGGGACAAGGTCCTCCTCTGGCTGCTGGTCCAGAGTCCTGTGGAGGTCTTGGTGGGCTCTCAGTAGCCGCACCAGGTCAGATCTCTGTCACTCTGGATGCTGGTCTCGGCAGGGCTGGAACTGCCAGCTCATGGACTGGATCCCACCCCCATTGGTGGGGAGTGGAAGTGAAGCAGAGATTTTCTGAGCTGTTGTGCTTCTCTCTCAGCTCCCAACCCAAAACTGAACCTAAACCTAGTCTCTGAGTGAGGCTGACCCTGCTATGGAGGGGGCTGAGCAGCCCTGGTTCATCATTGACCCAGCAACTGCTTTTCAAGATCACCCTATGCAAAAGCCTCACTATTGGTCTCAGCAGGAGGTTCCAGTCCATTCTGTCCCCACCACTGATGCTAAGCATGCAGGGAAATGGTGTTGGGTGCTCTGGTAGACTTTATTGTTGTAATTCATAGCGTAGAACCCCTCTTGAGGCTCAATCTGGCACTCCAGGAGCTGTCAAACTCTGAAGCGGGGTTACACTAGACACAGTAACCCGTCCTGTAGGTGTGACATCTGTCCTTTGTTCCAAGAGGTACAACTTTTACTTAATGTATTAAAAAGTATATTGTTGAATGAGCCTAGCTAACCAAGCACCCGGGTCGCTGTATAGAACTGACATCATTATTTAGTACATCACTAATCTGTGTGTCATCTGAAGATATTACCAGCAATTTTTTCCTCAGATTAATGTGTGACAAAGCTCTTCCTCTACCTCAGTGGGTCCAGCGCTTCCATATAGTGGTAGGTCAGGGAACTGCTTCACCCTTTCGTGTTCTTCCAGCCTCTAGTGGTGGGGGAGGGTAATACAGCCTCTCTAAGATGGCTGCTTCCTGCTGGCTCCCAGTCCTGTCTCTGGTTCTCACAGGCCCTTGCTTCTTCACTGGGGCTCTTGCCCCTCCAATGAATGGCTGGTGTAGGGAGGGGCCGGTCCCACCCTCGACGCCAGGACCCAACAAGTAGCAGCCTAGCACTGTGGCTTCAGAAAAGCTGGTAGCTTCCTTGGGTTACTTCCCTGTGCTCTTTGATGTAATGGCTGGACCCCGCTCAGCCAGGGGCCCTTTCTTGCCAGGGGAGGCGCTTGACTTCGGACAGTCCCACAGGGTGTGCTGGTGCCAAACCAAATGTGCAGTTCTATCTTCCCGTTGTGACAGGGTCTTTTCCCTCAGGCCTTGTAAAGGTCCTGTGCCCTCTTCGGGCAGGGTTTTCCCTCCCCCAGTCTTTGTATCTGCAGGGTTCTCTCCTGCCAGCGTTCTGCTCCTTCTCCTAAATCCTCCTAGTTCTTGACAGCGTCTTGCCTGCTCACACTCTCTTGTAGTTTGCCTCACTCCCACAACTCCAGCCATACCCTTTCTCTGGAGGGGAGGCTTTTAACAAGTCTTGGTGGGGCCTTGATTGACGCCAGGTATGTTAATTAACCTGGCGTAACCCCTGCTCAGCTACCGGGGAAAAAGGACTTGCGGAGCCTGGGGCTGATATATTGGCCTTCTAGCACTCTCCAGGAGCCATCTAGTCTGATCCTGTCACAAATGATAAAGATAGTGAATGCGACTGGACCCAAAACGGATCCCTGCAAGACTTCCTTAGAAACAACCCATTTGATGATTTACAGCTTTCATCTCCAGTATTTCATGTTTTGTAGAAGAAAACTGAAGTGGAAAACTTGAGTCACACATTATGAAATCCTAATTTCAGCTGCCTTTAAACTGATAGTTTTAGACAATTCTCCCACCATTGCTTTAACATACTGTAGGACGGGCTCCTGCCCGGTCCAGTCCTGGCGGCCCTCCCACGGGCCCAGGCTCAGAGGAAGGCCACTGCGCCTTCCTACAACACAGGGGAATGTTAGTCTTTCAGTCTTTCACCCCAGCCCTCAGGCAGGGCGGGCGAGCAAGTAGTCTTTCGCCCCGGCCCTCAGGCAGGGCGGGCGAGCAAGGAGTCTTTCGCCCCGGCCCTCAGGCAGGGCGGGCGAGCAAGGAGTCTTTCGCCCCGGCCCTCAGGCAGGGCGGGCGAGCACGGAGCAGTGGCTCGAGTTTAGCGGGCGGCAGAGGCTATTTCCCTTTTGGGGAATGGCAAGGATCAGGGGGTAGGGGAGGGGGACGCAGGCCCACCCAACTCCACTGCGTCCCAGCCCAGGGCCCTAGCAGTGGCACGGGTGTCGCCACTCAGTCGGCGGGGCTCCTGCCGCAACATGCCGACTGGGCGTTACCCCTAGTACAGCCACGCCTCTGGCTGTCCCTGGGCTCCTTCCTCCCCGGATTCCCTGGTACCTCTGTCCATCGGCTCCTCGGGGTCGTCGGGGTACACCACACAGGGTAGGCCAGTCAGTCCTTCCGCGTGGACGGGGGGTAGGTTGGGCCGCTCCTCAGCGAGGGGCAGCTCCTCCAGGTCGCTGGGCTGGGGGTACAGTCCAGCCTCCGGCAACTCCTCCAGGTCGGATCCTGTCTCCAGGGGTTGGGCGTCTGGCAGCTCTTCCAGGTCCGGACCAGCTTCTGGGTGGAACTCCCAGTTCTCCGGTTCAGGAGGCTCGTCCCAGCCGCTGCGGGCCTGAGGCTGGACCCGGCGCCTCGGGCCTGGAGACTTCGGCCAGTCCAGAGGGCCCGGAGGCCCAACCCAGGCCTTAGAGGCGGGTCGCCGCGGCCGCAAGGGCGGGAGGGGGTTCCCTGCGGCAGTGGTCTGGCGTGGTTCAGTCCCTTGCCGCAGCCGGCGAGGCAGCACGTCTGTCTCCACCAGCAGCCTCCTCCCTTCTGAGCTGCAGGGCCTACTTTTTATGGCTGCAGCCCTCCCTAAGGCTCCGCCCCCCTGCTGTCGGGTTGGCCGCCTGGCAGGACCTATTGGGGCCCAGTAGTCTGGTTGCCGGGCAGACTGGGCTGCTGGCAAGTCTAGAGTCTGATTGGGCGCCTGCGGCCCTTCCGCGGGCCCAGGCTCAGAGGAAGGCCACTGCGCCTTCCTACACATACCTTTAGCTCCGCTCGTGTTTATACTATCAGGGGCACTAGCACACAATGGCCACTAGTATTTTTTCCATTATGTTGTTTAGCCTTGCCCACATCAGGGCTTTAGCACAGAGGCTGCCTGAAGTGGGAGGATAAGAACATGCTGGGTCAGACCAATGGTCCGTCTAGCCCAGTATCCTGTCTTCTAATAGTGGCTGGTGTCAGATGTGTCAGAGGGAGTGAACAGAACAGGGCAATTTATCAAGTGATCCATCCCCTGTCGTCCAGTCCCAGCTTCCAGCAGTCAGATGTTTAGCGACACCCAGAGCATGTGGTTGTGTCCCTGACCATTGTGGCTAATATCCATTGATGGACCTATCCTCCATGGACTTAGCTAACTTTTTTAAACCTAGTTATACTTTTGGTCTTTACAGCATCCCCTGGCAATGAGTTCTACAGGCTGATTGGGCTTTTGTGTGAAGTACTTCCTTAGGCTAGTTTTAAACCTGATGCCTATTAATTTCATTGGGTGACTCCTAGTTTGTGTGTTAGGTGAAGAGGTAAATAACACTTTCCTATTCACTTTCTCCACACCATTCATGATTTTGTAGACCTCTCTCATATCCCTCCCTCAGTCACTGTTTTTCCAAGCTGAACTGTCCCAGTCTTTTTACTCTCTCCTCATATGGAAGCTGTTGTATGTGGTAATTATATTCAGTGCTGCACTCAAGGGTGGTAGCACATGCCCTCAAGCAGTCAAAACAAAATGCCTAGCATACATTTGGGAAATGGGTAAACATTTAGTTGCTGGTCCAGCAAAGGATGTAAACATACATCCTTGAAACAAACATCCCATTAAAATCCTGGGGACTACCCATGTGTTTGAAGTTAAGCAAATGCTTAGCGCCTTTGCTGGATGAAGGCCTTATATATGAATACATCTTTTAATTGAAAGCCTTTAAAGCCTTCAGTCAACGGAAATGAGAGGCTTTGTATTTTTACACTATCCATATGCCCCTGTTATTTCACAGAGTTAATGTAATGTAACTCTGCATGGAGCTGTGGTAGTAATCCATCTATTATTTCTATTAAACTTTCTAATAAAGTTATTTCACTATCCCTTCTAATGATATTGCATTTTTGCAGGATAGTTGCTTTATATTTTGGCGGAGTAATGAAACATTGATTTTCAAAACAGCTATTGTCATAGCAATTTTCTCTTTGTAGCTGATGAAAAGTAATAAAGTAACTGGTTAATTAATTTTAAGTTACTGCATCAACCAACATCTCTTTAGTGAGCGGAACAAATGACAGCACAACTTAGATTAAGGTGATATTATTTCCAGCAGGGACCAAAACACCACCATCCCCTGTCATAGGGATTCCCACCTAGCCAGATTTGCCTGGTTTATGGCTCCTTTATACCAGTAAAATAGCACAAAGAGACTCAAGTGGATCCAAAGATAAGGTTCTCAGTCTATCTGATATTCCTGGATATCTAAGTTTAAAATGAGGGAACCTTTCATCTTAGAATGTGCTCTCACAGTTAAAGTAGAGATTTTTCATTTTACCGAGTCCGGCATTGCATCTACTTTTGTCCATTAAACTTTGAAAGCATCCACTTTTAAAAGGTCTACAAAGGCATATGTATATGCAGACACACGAGGTTGGTGGTGGATTTGACTGTGTGTCAGACACCTGGGTTGCAACCCTAACGACACTGATTTGCTGTGTGATCTGGACAAGTCACTCAGTTTTTCAGGACTGACTTCTGATTCGAGGCACCTTTGTTTTGGTGTGTCCAGCTTATGAGAGTACTCATGAAAGCCAGTCTCAGGCGTGGATGGGAAGCCACAGTTCCCACTAAGGCCAATCGAATTGTAGATGTGCGTATTAAAATCAGGCTCAAATTAGGCATCCAAAACCAGAGCTGACTTCAGAAAATATTGGCCATAACCTCTTCTGCCTCAGTTACCCCATTTGTAATGTAGGTATTTGTGTGTATACAAATGCTCACACACCTCTGTAAAGCACTTTGATATCTGAGTGCTTTGCTGCCATGTTGGTATTATTAGATAGATGCAAACACACAGTGTATGTAGCTGAACTAAACAGGAAATCCTCTGAGATTTCTCTCAGAACCTTTGTGCCTGGATTGCAATGTTATTGCCTCTAACTGTTCTATTTTTGCCTACAGGCTCCCTAAGGCATCTCTGTGTAGGCAGTGCTCGTCCTGGATCTAGACACGTTACTTTTGGTTTAGCTCCACAAGCCATCCTTGCCATTTAGACGACTACCACAACTGAGACACTTTCTCCTCTGGCTGGAGTGCCAAGTCCTTTCTGAGACCGGCATTAATGCCACTGCAAACACTATCCAATAAGACATTTTAGTGACTGGTGAGACCAATCTCCCCCTCCCTCACTCCCCCCCCCCCATTTTGACACTTGACACATAGCATTTCCAGCTTGAAACCTATCCACAGGGTTTGCGTAGCTCCAGACTCTGCATCTCTTGTGTGGTAGAATAATATGCTGGTATTAAAAGATATCAGCCTGGCCTTTATGTGCATTTTTAACAATGAAAGAATATGAAGGTTCAGTAACAACATTTACTTTTAAGTATTACAGATTTCCCTGGATAGTGTAGAAAGTAGGCTATACTGTGTATTTTTGTAAACTGCAGCCCAGGAAGGAAAGCACACACACTGCAGTGAACCATCTGTCAAGGGAAATCTAGATGACTTAAGCAGATGCAAAAATTCAAGCTCTTTCTGACATTCAGAGATAAAAGCAAGTATGAAAACAGGATAAAAATATTTTACGTTGACAAAACGCACATTAGGAGTGTCTAGGTACAAAAGAATTAAAGCAGGAAGCAATACTGTCTTTCCAGTAGAAATGAGATATTCTTTTGATAATAAATCACTGAAGTGTGAGAACTAGGGCCTGAAGATGTTAGTTCTGCAGTACTGCCAAGTCCACAGGCTCAAAAATCATTAATCAGTAGTAAAAATCACAAGATTGGCTTAAAAAGTTTTAGGGTTATTTTTATTTGTCTTCTGGGTTTGTTTGGTGTGGAGATATGTTTTTTTTGTTTGGTTTAGCTTTTGGGGGTGCGTTCAAGTAACACTTTCAAGCTTTTCCCTGAAACGATGAGGTCTAATTTTTTTTAAAATGGGAGCTGAGATTCTCGTGTAATCATGTGACTCCAGGCTCTAAAAAACCCCCCAAATATCACAAGATATGATAAAATCACGAGAGTTGTAACCACAAAATCTTTGACGCACTGAGTACGGCTAAAACACACTGAGAATTCCAGAGAAAAGCTGGCTAAGGACTCCTTTGCACTTCCCTGATCTTCATGCCAGGTCTTTGCATGACTAGTCCCCCAGTGCTGTTAAAAGCAACCTGAGGGCTGCTCTAATTTAGGCTGACTTGCAACAGCCTCAAGGGGCCAAAAAAGCAGTCCAGTATCCAGGTGGAAAAGGAGTATGCCAGCTATGACCCCTCTTCTCCATCATTCCCCTTTTTCCTTGTTATGCTAGTAGCAGCCAGCTCTAGGCCTGCACAGAATTACCCTTACATGGGCGTGCTCTTTCCCTAGGCTAGTTTTACTAACAGATTACACTGGGAGTGCACCTGCACCCACATCAGATCAGACCAGGACTCAAAATATGAACCCAGGTCAAGATCTCCTGGGTGGACAATATTCAGGGTCTGGATGTCTAGATTTACAGCTTGAGCTCAGCCCTATGCTAACCTAAACATTGTTTCCACCCCTAGACTCCTCTACTTCTCCATCATTATTAATGAGAAAGGGAATTTCTTTTCCAAAAATGATCTGTTTGAATTAGGCACTCTTACTAGGCTATTGTCTCAAACATTTTAATTGGTTAGCCCTGATTTTTTCATTAGCTCCTTGATTGGAATTGAGAATTGCTGTATCTGCACACAATAACAAAACTCTCTAGTTGAAGATGGAGACGATGGCAAGAGCAGATGGTCCAGCTAAAACACTCACCCAAAGGAAGGTTCTTATGCCATCTATGTTAACAGCTGTTTTTAGATCTCCTGAAGAGCTGCATAACACTCAGATAAAACAGGCACTCTGTATACAGGGTATGTGACATGCACTCAGATGGATTGATTTGTCTAGTAAATCTAATAAATGGGTCTTATTAATTCTGAGCAGGGAGAAAAAATATTCCTCAGTCCCTATTCACAAGCTCATTCTTATTCAAGAATGCCTCCGCTCCAAAAAATCAAAGAGGCCTCAATTTCTCTCTGCAGAGAACTCTATAATGCAGAGGTATTGGTTTCCCTTAGCTGGTCTGTTTTCAAACAGCAGCACAGCCAGTAATGAAAGGAAAGGTTTTAGCTATTATAGTTGTTTTTCTTGTCACTACCTTATTTTCTTTAATGTTGCTCATTCTCCCTTCCCCATCCATAGCCTTCAACCATTAATATCCCTAATTTCTCTGCATCCCTGAATCAATCTTCTTTGCCCTTTATTCCCTCTTCTTCCATTCATTGTTTTGTCATCTATATTCTCTCTACCACCCTTATTCCTTTGTCCCCTTCTCTCACTGCACAGTCTCCCCCACCAACCATCAGCCATGGTTCACACCCCCCATCCATTTCCTTGACTCCTGCTCAAACAACAGTTAACAGCTCTGGATGACATATAGGGACCTTGTGGGCTTGCTCCACAGCAAATTCATGTTCTCCATCTTCAGCACCGCCTCCTCACAAAACAACACTACTTTGCCACTGTCACTGAATCCCACGCTCACAACCCATGTCATACATCTGCTACTTTTGACACCTTTCTTGAGCTCTCCTTTCCTCTCCTTTCTCTCTCTGCCCAAGACTTTGCTGAATTCATAGAGAAGGATTTATGTACTCCCTTCATGTACGCCTTTGCCCTCCCCTCTCTCTACTTTCTCCTTTAGTCTGGTTACTGGCCTTGAGGTCACACACATGCTCCTAATTTCCAGCCCTTCCTCCAATCCTACTGTCTCCATCTTCTCACTATTACTGGCTTCTGTTGCCTTACTATTTATCTACTCCCTCTTTTGTCTCTTTTGTCTCAGTTTTCAGGCATATCCTGTTTAACACAACCTCAAAAAACATCCCCTTTCCACACCTGTCTCTCCTTCTACTGGCCCAGCTCCCTTCTCCCTTTCAATGAGCAATTTACAATTGCTGCACTAATTTCCTCTCCCCTAACTCCCATCTGGATCCACTCCAGTCAGACTTCAGTTTCACTGAAAATCCCATCACCAAAATCTCGCAAAACATCCTCCTGGTTTTCTCATGGGTGCCCAGTTCCATCCTTCTTGACCTTCAATACTGTTCATCAGTCCCTCCGACTTGGCAACTTCTTTTCCCTTGCCTTTTGTGACTCCCATAGTACATCTGCTTCTCTCTGATTTCACCTTAGGCATATTCTTCTTCCCTTTGGGAGTCCCACAGGGCTCCATCTTTGGCCCCTTCCCTTACAATTTACTCATGGATAATATTGTCTGCTACCATGGTTTCTACTACTTGCCCTTGGTACCAAGTTTAAATTACTCATCCTCAACTTTAAGGCCCTATTCAACTTCACCCTGGCCACCACATCAGATCTCTTTTCATTGTTTCACTCATTTCTTATTCCTTTGCTCTGTCAACACTGCCATTCTCAACATTCTGCATCTCCTGTATTTGCACCTTGTCCCATGCTGCCCCCATGTATGGAATGGCTTTCATTTCCAACAACACAGGAAGAAATCCTTTTCAAATTAAAATCTCTCCTAAAGACACACACACACTCATTCCATGAGGCATACTACTACCCCTCAGGCCACATCTTACAGCCAGCTTTGCCCTCATGGGCTCACACACTGAGCTCAACTCAGTCGTACTTTAGGATTGGGATTTCTAAATTTCTAACTTTGTCATGTTTTAGAACATATACAACCCCTTTCTATTTGTGAACATTCTGCCGTCTGCTTCTGGTTAAAGGACTGATAGAAGTGTAGTTCTACACTTCTACTAAGACAGTGATTCCTGGATGAGAATGACTGGAGTTAAAAAAGAATATCATCAAAAATCATATTGAAGCTATCTGAAAGTGGAACAGATCTGAAGATGTAATAAATGATTAATCCCTCAGAAGAATCATTTCAGATAAATATAATTTCTGCAGCAACAATAGGTATTACTTAATGGCACAAGATGTTGTGAACTCCTGGGAGAACTATAGGCCTGTTTGGTTCATGGGATACATATTCTTGTTCTCTTCATTGATGGGTTATTTTGAATAAAAAAATGAATCTGAGTAAAAATCATATGATCAAATATAGAACCTCACAAGCTAAAACAGACTCTCCGCAACAGAAAAGAGAACCACGTGACATAGGCATCACCATCTATAAGATTACATACCTGTTATATGTATGTGATATTCTTCCTTGAAGATCTTTTGGAAGTAAGGTAGTTTGAACTGCAGATGTGCATATGGCAAGCCAGGAAGATTTACATCAACATCACCCATGAAATGTGGAAACTCCCAATCCTGTTAAAGAAAGAACAGCAAAAATAACTTCTCACAATATATTACCCGCCTACAAAGTGGTTTAAAATAATAGTAGTAAAAGGATTCTGATGAGTAATGTGGCAAAACAAAACTATTGCAAGTTCTTGAAATGTATTGAGAACAACTTTTTGTTTCAGAAGGTGGAGGAAGTAGCCGGGGGACAGCTCTTTTAGAGTTGATTCTGACTAACTGGGAGGAATTGGTTGAGAATCTGAAGGCAAGTTGGGTGAAAGTGATTATGAAATTACAGATTTCATGATTCTAATGAAAAGAGGGAGTGAGAGCAGCAGAATAAGGAAAATGGACTTCAAAAAAGTAGACTTCGATAAACTCAGAGAACTGGGAGGTAAGGTCTGATAGGAAGAAAACCTAAGGGAAAAAGGAGTTCAGGAGAGCTAGCAAGTTCTCAAAAAGACAATATTAAAGGTGCAACAGCAAACTATTCTGATGCAAAGGAAAGATCAGAAAAACAGTAAGAGGCCAATATGGCTCCATCAGGAGCATTTTAATGACCTGAAAATCAAAAAGACATCATACAAAAAGTGGAAACGTGGACAAATTGCTAAGGAGTAATATGAAAAAATAGCACAAGTATGTAAGGACAAAATCAGAAAGGCTAAGGCACAAAATGAGTTACACTTAGCAAAGGACATAAAAAGCCATAAGAAGAAGTTCTATAAATACATTTGGAGTCAGAGAAAGATAAAGGAAAGTGTAGGTCCTTTAGGAGGATTCCAGAAGAGAAAAGCAAAAATGATAAAAGGCTTAGAAAATCTGACCCATGGTGAAAAGTTAAAAAACTGGGCATATTTAGTCTTGAGAAAAGAAGACTGGGGGGGGGGGGGACGGACAGTCGGACGGACCTGATAACCATGTTCTAATACATTAAGTGCTTTTACAAAGAGGATGGCAATCAATTGTTGTCTATGCCCTCTGAAGGTAGGACAAGAGGTAATCAGCTTAATCTGCATCAAGGGAGGTTTATTTATTAGGAAAAGCGGTTTAGTTATTAGGAAAACCTTTCTAAATATAAGGATAATTAAGCCCTGGAATAGGCCTCCAATGGAGGTTGAGGAATCCCCATCATTGGCAGATTTTAAGAAAAGGTTAAACAAACACCAAACAGGGGATATTCTAGATATATTTGGTTCTGCCTGAGCACAGAGGGCAGGACTAGATGACCTCCAAAAATTCCTTTCAGCCCTACATTTCTTTGATTCTGTGCTTTTCTTTTATCGCCACCTGCTATTGGGTATTTCTATTTTAACCTGGAGTGAGCCACCTGAACTGGAATATTGTTTACATTAGAAATATGTGATTTGATTATGACTTTAAATGCATATAATTATGTACTTAGATATTCACTCAAAATGGTAATGATGAACCTATAGTATCTACTAATAGTACAAAATTAATCTAAGCATATGTATGCCTATTCCTTGCATTTTAAAAAAGGAAATTAGGTTCATGATGCACCTAATTATAAAAGCTTAATCAGAAACTGATTCTTTTCACCTGCAGTAATAGTCTTAGCTCCTATGATTAACTTGGCAAACAATTTATAGATAACAAATCTGGCAAGCAGTGGCCTGATCCTGAAAGTGCGATGCAAGCAGAACTCTGAGAGAAGACAATACTTCCAAATTTTTGTGTCACTTCTCACAGATGTAGCACTGTGGAATGCATTATAATAATACCTATCCCAGTTTTTCAAAACAAATCTATGATCTAAAGTGAGACTCAGTATCAGGATAAAATTAAAAAATAATCTATCAGTTTTTAACATGCATATTAACCCACTAATCTTAAAATTAAAAACATTAAATCAAAGAGTCATTCACATTATTCAAATTAGACATAACATGCGCAAAGCAAAAGAAGCCTTAAATGACCTTAGCCATAATGGGGACCTTAAAATACTAATTTCCCAAACTAAAATAGAAGTTGCATTGAAACTTTGAAGTTTCTTAGAAGTTGCTTTGTTCGTATTACAAGGTAATTAGTTTTAGTTGTGTTAATCATGTATTTCTGCTTAGGCAGTTTGTGAAGACAATAGAAATGTCCTCACCACTGTTTCATGTATTAATTTGGCAAAGATGTTGCCTTGATAATAACAATCATTAGAGTGACAAGTGTTGAACCTGTTGAGCAATATATTCTGGGTTAATATATATATGTATCATTCACATCACATACATTAATATGCATTAAGCACACAATAGCAATGTAACATTATATTGTATACATTTCTAGCAGTTACATATCCTAAATTGTCCTGTCTTTTTATAATCCTATTTACTTATGCTCTGTATCCCATAACACTTTGCAAAGCTGAAGTCAGCTTTGGCATTAGAAATTTGTCAAAGGCAAAATATATTAATGCTCTGCTCTGGTATAAACTGGGGAGGGACCAGTACTGGAATGCTAGTACCCCCTCCAAAAAATAAGGAAAAGTACACAACAACAAATTAAGGAACTGGGATGAACTGGTGTGTTGGATTTTAGTTACGTAAAGAGTTTTGTAAAATTGTCCAATAAAAACTACCAGCTGAAACATATAAGTGGAAGCACACTCTCTCTATTAGATTTATTTAAACACCTGCATGAGAGAGTTTCCCGGATATTGGTATCGTATTTGGCCTTTTTTCCTGTGCTATATTGTTATTGATGTTTAGCAATAAACATGTCTGATATTGGTTATTTTGTCTCTTGAATAGATTTCATAACAAACCAAAGTGTGATCAAGCAATTGACTATACAATTTATCAACAGTCCTTAAACACAGTCTGTCTCAGTGAACTGAAGTACTTCCTCCTATTTACTTGTTTGTAGTGTTGCTACAGTCACATTGGCACCAGGATATGAAAGAGGCAAGGGAGGTGAGGTAATATCTTTTACTGGACCAACTTCTGTCAGTGGAAGGCACAAGCTTTCAAGCTACACAGAGCTCTTCTTCAGGTCTGGGGTAGGAAGCAGTGTCTGAGCTAAGCACAAGTTGGGACAGACTGTCAAGAGAAGGGGTAACATATTGGAGGCAGCCACTTGACGTGAAGTGGGCAATTGGGGGTTAGATTGTCATGCGTAATGGTTTTGAAGTGGGCAATTAAGGCTAGCAGGGAGTGTGGTGTGTGACACATTGTCATGAGCCAGTCTCCTTGTTAAGTTCATGATTTTTGGTAGCTAGCAGCATTAAGTTAAGCATTTAAGTTCTTAGGCTCACCTTTTGAAAGTGTTGTGCAGGTTTCCCTTGAGGACAAGTATGGAAAGATCAGCTATGGAGTGCTTGCTTTGTAAAAAGTGTTCACCCATAAGTGATACCGTGCTTTTGACGTTTTATAATTTTTCTGCGCGAGTTAATTTGAAAGCACAGTGATTTACTCATTTCATCCACATAGTTGTTATTGCGGAATTTGATGCAGTGGATAAGATACCCCCACATGTTGTGATAAGCATGTGTAGGACCGCTGAATCTTGAAAGGTGTGTTGTGGAGGGTATTGATCACTGTATCGGTGGAGATAGACTGATAGACGCTAAGGTCAGACGGGACCAATATGATCATCTAGACCTGACTTCCTCCGGCCCGCGGCACAACACAGGCCACAGAAACCCTGCCGCCGTTTGCCCCTTTTCGGCGGCGGCATTCGGCGGCTCACGCGAATGAAGGTAGGAATATCAAAATGGCCCTTGGCAGGGAAAAGGTTCCCCACCCCTGATCTAGACTGACTTCCTGCACAACGCAGGCCACAGAACCTCACTCACCCACTCCTGTAATAGATCCTTGACCTATGACTGAGTTATTAAAGTCCTCAAATCATGGTTTAAAGACTTTAAGGTACAGAGGATCCACCAGCAAGTGAGCCATGCCCCATGCTACAGAGGAGGGTGAAAAACCTGGATATATCTGTATGTTTTGTGTCTGTTGTTCTGGCATGGTCTGGTGCTGCTTTGCGTTGGTGTGTCCTGGTCTGTGAGGAGCTTGCTTCTGATGATGAGGTTGGCAAGGCTGAGGGGTTGTTTGAAGTCCAGAAGAGGGGGTCCAAAAAAGATTTCTTTTAAGTTGTGGTCCCCATCAAATATGGGTTGTAATCATCTGATGGACCTATTTACTTATTTCATATGGCAGACAAAATGGTGCATGCAATGTGGGGGTTCTTATTAATTATTTTACATGATGGTATCAAGCCCCAATCCAACTGGTGCCCTATTGTGTGAGGCACTGCATTTGCTACTTAGTTACATATACCTACCTCTGGCAATTTGAACGAGAGTATTTTGGCATGGCCCTTTAAGGCTAGAACCTGAAAACTCTAGTCCTGCTGGTAGAATCAGTATAATTACTGCCTGAGTGGTTACAGTGGGAGATGCAGACTGCTGGCGTTCTGCTGATAAAATAGCATTGGATCTGTTCGCATGTATGCACCTGGACATATGTCACACAAAACGGTACAACAAAAGGAAAAACATTAACAACAACAAGCCATCTTTGAAAGAGAAACAAGCTTTATTTCACTAATTTAATCATTAAGATTTAGTGTTGGGTACAGTGTCTATTTCTTTACTTAAATAAATCTGTACTTGGTGGCATTCTACTGCTTAATCACTTCTATCCATGTCTGGCAATTTCCACAGTGGAAATGAAGTGGCAACTTGAGTCAATGATATCAGAATACATCATATAGCTGAGCTTCCTGGCTGCAGCTGAGGAGTGCTCAGCGCAGTGCAGGACTCCCCAACCCTGGGCAGCAGGGGCACTGAGCCAAGTCTTGAAGCATGCTCCAAATTACACCAGCTGCCTGTGGCTTCCCACAGCCGGTAGGACAATTGGGAATTGCTGGAGTCAGGAAAACCCTGGCCATGCTTCCCTTCCTCAGCCACATTGCACATGCTGGCTTCAGGAAAAGCAGTGTTGTAGGAGACTTTCCCTTGATCTCTATATAGTGCTTGAGTTCTAAAAAAGAAGCGCTGGAATGCATGATTTCAACACCCAAAATACCTTACAACAGTACCGTACTTTTTTATGAAGTAGACTAATAGGATTAGGAATGTCTCATGATAAACAGACACTGTGAAGTGACTAGAATTAGCAGGTTGTGATGCAGGATTTTGGAAAAAGGGCTCTTCTGGAAATAGTTAGTTGGCCTTTAAAAAAGTTTTTAAAATATCCAATATTGTTAGCATGAATAATCATTGGTTTACTTTACAGTTATGAAACATACCAGGACACTGTTCGAGCTCACCAAACAAGTGCCAGAATAGCATTCTAGTATGATTTGAGCATTGCTTCCATACCATGTTCAAAGCCACTTCGCACTTGTGATTCAGAGCAAGGAGGCCCTAATGCAGAGAAGCAGCTGGACCTTTGGATTTTAATAATACATAGCTCTTACATTGCATTTTTCATCCACAGATCACAAAGTGCTTTACAAAAGGAGGTCAGTGCCATTAGCCCCATTTTACAGATAAGGAAACTGAGGCACAGAGAAGGAAAGCCACTTGCCTAACCTCACCGAGCATGCCAGTGGTAGAGTTGGGAATAGAATGCAGGTCTCCAGAGTCACAGCCCAGTGCTTTATCCCCTAAGAGGTCAGTTAGACATGGGAACAGAATCCAGGTCTCCTGAGCCACAGCCCACTACTCTATCCACTAGCCCATTTTAAGCACATCTAATTAGCTGAGGCAAATGTTGACAAATATTTATTTATAATTATTATTATATTGACTTAAATTATATATTTAAATTATATGTATATACTGACTTAAATTGACTTACAGCTGGATGTAACTGGAGAAATTCTGACCAGACACATGACTCTCAGTGCTTACTGGGATGATAGATATCATATTGTGTACTAGTTTAAAACAAAATATAACTGTTTTGTTTGTGTGCATGTGTTCTCAGCTCACAGTATCTCTTGCCTAGTTTATATCTCTAGGCTAACAACTCATTGGAAAGAAATACATTGCATACAATTGTATCTACATGAAGAAAAACACACGGAACTTTCAAGCCCTCACACACAGTTGCTGAGAAACCATGTGATCTCATTTCTATAATCTTTATCCTTCCTCGTCCCATTTTTCTTACTGTTTTTAACTCTCACTCACTAAGTCACATCTAAAATTACACTGTCAAGCTTTCTGGAGAGGGATCATGTCTTTTGAAGTTGCTTTGTAAAGTGCCTGGCACATTTTCTGCACTATATAAATAACAACAAAGAAAAAATAAAACACCAGCTCTGTGATGATGGGAACTGAGATTTACTTTTTACTGAAAATTTTCCTTACTTGTTTAGGTGTGATGTCTTTGATATTGCCACTCTGCTGTGTGGCCATGCTGGACTAGACCAGCTCACTGAGACATGAGTTAACTGCTACTGTCTCATGTCCGGTAAGGTTAATCAAGTAAAGACAACCAGAGGAGAGGATAACCTATATCATGGATGGACAATACTGTGTTCTTACTATCATAAAACATATATTAATGTGAGTCATAAATGTGCTATAATCACTTTATATTTTTGCTTTATCCCACAAACATAAACTGTGATTGGGCAAACCGGTATAACCTCCCATTCTAATTTCCAGTGATGTATCCATCAGCCATGAAACTGACCATTGGGATGAAATCATAGCGTTGGTCCCTGGTTTTGATGTATTCATCACTCCACTAATTTTAAACCTGAAAAATCTTGTTAATCAAAAAATATTCATTTTACACAAATTAGTAACAGCACAAAAAGTTTGGAGCGGGATCATAGTTAGTTACTTGAGGATGGGGCTTGCAAGGTTTTGTAGTCACACATTTGAGTAAAAGTTGCTTTCAAGGCTTTAACTGTGGTTCAAGTGATATCATTTTGATTGTGCTAAATTTGTTTTGCCGCTTAAACTGTATGGGTAAGGAGCAAAGGGTTGAAACCAAAGCTTTATATGCCAATCTTTTTATAACTTTTGTTGATCCTTATGTAGCTTTGTATAGATAAGTAAATCATGGTATGTTTATAGGATTTGCATAAATTAAATAAGTGATACCACAAATATATTTATGGTATCAGGCTGGGGACTGTGGGCCAGTAGGCCAGTCTTTTTAAGTCCTTCTAGCTGGTCTGTGAGCCAAAGTTGAGCCAAGGCGAGCAGAATATTTGTGGGAATGGTAAAGAGTGAACATTTATCAGCTTGTAGTTTTATTAAGAGGAAAGATACAATAACCTGCTGTTTAACTGAGCAAACAATGTACTAACCTCAAAGAGACAGGAATATATGTAAAAATAACCTGTTAACAATGAGCAACAGATGTGTAGTCAGACAGCTAGAAATTAATGAAATATCATGGAAAGTTCCAAAATGTTCTGAAAAACAGGATATATTTGGGTCAGACAAAGGGAACTATTAGGAACTGGAACTGCAGACACACAAAAAATTAAGGGTATAACTGGAAGAGGCTGGGATCAGTGTGTCACTGCAGGGTCAGGCACTGTCTAATTGTCTAATCTTTTAATAAATCCAATCCTTCTGACTTATTCACAGTCTTTTTAATTATTTAATAAATTGAAACCAGTCAAACACTGTCAAATGGATTAGAGAGAAATATTATTGATTTATTATTGGTTATTGTTTTATTATTGATTATCGGAACCTTTGTTATCAGTCTCTTGTCTCAAGAAAAAAATCACTGAGATCAGGAAACATTATTCAAAAACCGAGAACGCTATTATTGTTATATATAATCAGTTTATATTACAAGAGGTAGCTGAGTTGAAAGAACTCAATGGAAAATATTCCATGGTTACAATACTTATGTCTGACACCCTCAGACTGTAATTGTCTTTTACACATAATCTATTCCCATAGTTTTCCATTCACATCCCATATTTTATTAAACAAATCTGAATTATCCAATGGCCTCAATGAGTCTGATCCTACAATCCTTAGTTAAGCAACACTCTCACTGAAGCACGGTCTCCAAGACTTTCACCTAACTTTGTCATTTTTTTCTTCAAAAGCATGCATGGATCCCACTCATTTTTTATCTTATATGGTTATTGGTTCCATGTATTCGATTCTAGGCATTATTTACATTTGGGCTACCAAAGGAGCACTTCTTAGAAGTTAGTTTAGTACCTATTTATTCCCACCTTCGATAAATAATGATATCCGCATTTGCAATCCTTGGACGGTTGCGAGCTGGTGTCGATTATGGGTGCACCCATGCAATACCTACCTACTCAAGTGCCAGGAGAGACATACTCTTAAATAAACTCTTGGATTATGAGCAGTTGTAATTCTAAAATGTCCTGGTAGAAGAGTTGTCAGGATTTTCTAATCCCACGTTAATACAAGATGGATCAGCACTAGTGCAGAAACTCCCAACCAGCTTGGAGCCAAGGGGCTAAAGTAAAGTAATAGGCTGATGCTACAACTAGGAATTTTGTGATTCCTCCTGTAACTTATTTTCCCCAGAACAGCCACAATATATTAATACAGACTGTCCACACTAGAAAACTAGTTCTATCAACAATCCTATCGGTTGAGAAAAAAAGAGAGAATGAGAGAGCGAGGCCTAAAATTTTTAAAAAATAGGAGCTTAAAATTAGGCTCTTAAACCCACCGAGTTCAGTGGGAGCTGCTGGGGACACAGTACAGTTGAAAATCAAAACTCTTATTTAGGGTGCCTAAATACAGATTTGGGAGCTTAAATTTGGGCTCCTAAATTTGATAATCTTGGCCAGGGAGTGTGTATATGTGTGTGTCTCTGTGGGAGTCAGAGATTCAAAGCTGGGAGTCACACATTACCTGAGCACATGAAGCTCAGGGTACATCTACACTTAGAGTGGCAGAAGGGGTAATTTCGATCTTGAGGAGACATACCAGTGCTAGCTTTGATTGAGCTAACACACTAAAAATAGAATTGTAGCCAGAGCTGCATAGGCCATGGGAGTGGCTAGTCGCCCTGGATACATATCTGTTGGAGATTCTAGGTACATTCTTGGGCAGCTCTCCCACGGCTTGCACCACTGTTGCTACACTTGTATTTTTAAAGCACTAGTTTGATCTGAGGTATGTCTGCTTGAACTGGAAATTATACCTCCAGCTCAAAGTGTAGACTCTGATATAATTGTTCAGCTTCTCCACTGAACTGAAGGCCAATGGGAAGAGAAGAGGAAGGGGAGCCTGTTCACTTTGTTGGCTAAAGCCAGTCTGAGACTGCCAGACACTAAACCCAAATAAACTGAAGGGGACACTCTCCCCTCCATATCCTAACAAACTGGGGACTGTGACAGATACTGCCACCACATCATAGCTTTGGGGAGTATTGCATTGACGTTATGAAGGTTATATGAATCATTGTGGGCTAGGGATTGTATTCCGCTCCATGGGGGAAGTTACTGCATCCACTCCAGGAATGAAAAATAGTCCCTGTAAACAGCTCCAGAGAAGTACCCTGCCCCAGGACGGCTTGCATATAATGGTTCAGGTTTCAAGGGATGCAGACAAGAAAAGAAAAAACTTGGGGTATAAAGGACCAGCTTGAATTGACACAGGAGCTTTCCTTTTGATTAAGCAAATGGACATGTCCAGCAAGGGAACCAGTCCTGCTGATGGGTTGGAAGGACTTTGATCTGCCAAACTCCCCTGTGGGGATGATGGATGACTGCTGGTATGTTTAGACATTTTTATTATTTTATGTGTTCTCTGTATGCTTTTGTCCCTAAATAAATGTACTGTACTTTAAGAGAACTGCTTGGTTACTGGAACCAACTCTGATCATAGCCCTTGGAGAGAAAGCAAAGTGCAGGAGCTGGACTTTAGTCAGACCTGCTGGGATAAACTCAGTGAAGGGAAAGGGGGTTGTAAGCCTAAATCCCAGTGAAGAGGGAGAGGAATGTGGTCTCTGCCCAGAGAGAGGTGATGGCTAGAGGCCTGAGACTAAGAGGGGATTCCTTGAGCAGGCCAGGAGTCAGTCAAAGGTGCAGGTACCCTGAAACCAACAGGGACTATCCAGAGACAAGGGGGTGAGTAATATCTTTTTTTGGACCAGCCCATCCTGTCTCTCTCATATCTTGGGACCGACACGGTTACAACAACATTGATAGGGACCATCCAGAACAGTCACCAATGCAGTCGCAGCATGGGTATAGTTGTTCTTCAGCAAAATAAACACAGTTCAGCTTCTGTAATATTCAGACAGCAATTTTTGCAGCAAGGCCAGGGCATCCAACAGAAATTATCCCCACTAATGGTGGGAAGTAATTAAACAGCTTCAATTTTCTATCTGCACAAATATAAATTCTTTACTATTGTGTTAGAAATCAATTTCATATCTGACATCATGTGTTCATGTACCTCATATTTTCTCTCCACATCTTCCAGTCTTCACTCTATGATATCTGCTCCAGCACCAAAGGTTAATCACTGCAGGTGCTGTGTGCTTTAATTTCTCAACTGATAATAATGTAGATTTTACTTGTTCAGTCTTAGTGTTTGCTATAGTGGTCCCCATGCTTTGCAATATCTAGGGACTCATTAACAAGTGGACCCTGAATGCCATAACTAGACTGCAATCATATACATCTGCGTAATTTTAAAAATAAATGCACACAGCCATACCCATAGCTCATATTAGTCTCTCTCATAATGCATGAATAAAAATGGTTTCATGTTTGAATTCACCAGCAACCAAGTCCTGCTGGTGATCCATTTTGATTTCATCCTGCGGTTACAGGGAGAGGGCAGCTATACACTGCATTTAAGACCCTGGGGGTTCACACTGGACCCTCACCTCCACAGTAGGCACCTCTGATTTACAGTTTCCAAAAGCTGCCTCATTAAACTGACATGCTTCAGTGCTGAGAGCACCAGGAAGGGCATGTACGCTGCAAAAGGGAGATCAAGCTTGAGGACAAAAGTATTGTGATTTCCTAATTTCCCAAGCCGCGATATACACCCATAGCTTCAAAGGAAGATCTGGAATGGAATGAAGCAATGGAAATACTGTAGTTAAGACTGAGAAGGCATTTCCACCTTAAATTCCTATTTCAGTACAAAAACTAATTTCTATTGTTTAGTTTCATCCTAGAATGATTGTTACTTAATTTTAGGAAAATCTGTTTGGCTTAATGGGGGGTGAGAAGGGAAAGCATTGTTCAGATACTGAGAATTCTTCAGTTGTTTTTTTGGACTTGGATAGCTCTTAAATAGATTAGTTTTAAATCTCAGCAGATGATGTACACACACACTACACTCCTGTTTATCTGAATTGCCTGGGGGACATCCAAAACTTTTGGGATATCTGGGCATTTGGATAAACTGAAATGTCATTAACTAACATAGGGCTACATGAAGGACACACCATGGATTTGAATAACTAGGATTTTTGGATAAAGGGAATTCAGATAACTGGAATTATACTGCATATGTATTCTTAATAAGATGAAATGGCATTGCTTTGTTTGAAGAAACCTAGTTCTGAAATAAGAAACTAAAAGCTGGAAGATAGTCAGCTCAGCATGCATCCTGTTATTTATTGCCCCTAACTTCAGTTAGATATTGCAGGATTCAATGCTGCTAACGTTTGCAACTGTGAATAGCTGAAATACAAAAAAGTCTTTTAATCCCACTCATAAAAGAGAAGTTACAGGTGATGATTATTATACACTTTTACAGTGCAGCATTAGGAATTTACAACTGAGAGAATTGATTCACAACTCAGTCTCTTCCAGTTTGTTGCATCCCAGCCTTTGCCAACAAGATGTCTGTTTAGATGATAAGATCTCTGGGGAAGAGGCTTCATTTTCTTAGGGCCTGATCCTGTAAACATTTACACATATGCTTACCTTTATGCATGTGAGTACTTCTGCTGCCTGCAGTGGAATTACATGCATGTTTAAAGTTAACTATACACGTAAGTGTTTGGAGGATGGGACCTTCCTGTTTGTAAAGCACCTGGCATCATTTTGGCACTGTTAAATAAAATACAGTGGATTCTGGTTCTCAGCAATCCCAATATTAACAATTCTCGGTTAACAGCAGCATTTTGCTGGGAACCAGTCCTGTCCCATTGACTACATGCTACTTATTCAGAACTTTTTTTGAAAGGAAGACCCCACTGCAGGCCGGTTTGCGGGGCAGTAGCTGGGAAAGGAAGAGCTGGTACATGCCTTCCCTGAGTGCAGCCCCACAAACTGGCCTACAGATGGGGACCCAACACCCGCACAGGCGGCAAGGGGCATTCCCTCCAGTGGAGAGGCTCTGTCAGAGGGGAGTGTGACCCATGGACCTCTTGATGCCATAAATGCTGCATGTTAAGCAGAGTGTGGCTCCTGAGTTGAATTTTGTAAGCTTTTTGCTCATCTGTAAGTAAAAGTACCTGTGCAGATGCATGCAAGTTTTGTCCAATGTATAACTTGCTGTGATTAGGGTTGTGGGATTGTAATGTGCATTTTCCATTGAAAAAGGAAACACGATTATATGCTGCATTCGACTGATATGTGGAGAATTAACAGAGCTTAAAAATGACAGGGAATAAGACTTATGAAGAGACAGGATGAATATGGAATGAGCGATGGAAATTTGCCTTCCCTCATAAATTAAGAAAAGGGACTATGCAAAATAGAAGCATAGAATCATAGGACTGGAAGGGACCTCACGAGGTCATCTAATCCAGTCCCTGCACTTATGGCAGGACCAACATTATCTAGCATTATATACATAGTGTAAATTTAGATTTTTTTCCCTGTTTTAAAAAAATCATGTGTGAACTCCTTCCAGAACTGTTATTTCTTCTCAAACTTTTGTTGTTTAAAAAAAGATCATGTTGTAATATAAAGAAATTTAAAATACGTAGAAATGGAAAAACAAGAGTGTGTTTTTTGCAAAAGCTGTCTGGCTGTGCTTTGGTTTTGGTTTTATGGAAAACAGTCATATAGAATAGATTTTATTTTCCCAGTTCCCTCTATTCATTTTTAACTGAAACTGAAATAAGAATTTCCTTGTGCACTTTAAGTAGCTTTTCCTGTGCTCCTAAGACTAGGAGAACAATAAAATAGAAACAACCTGGGAAATCCAGTATCAGCATAGCAAAAATGTATATAAGACATAAAGCCTACTAGCTATGCACATAATAACACCACCGCCATTTGCACATTTGTACTTTCAGGGCATGCACCAAAACTCATATTAACACTGCAAAAAAAAAATTACAGTAAATAAATAATACAGGCGTTGGTTTTGTATGCTCTTATCTTATGCTTTTAGCTCTAAGACACACACACACACAAGCTGCACTGAGAGGGGACTGTCAAAAAGTTTAGATTCAGATCAAATAAGTATCCAAACGACAGAAGGCTCATCCTAAACTTAGTAAATCTACAATATAGAAAGCACCCTTTCAGCCCTTTCTCCCAACACAAATGCAACATGAGCCTTGACAGTCTGCTGATGTCAAGGATGCTGGCAATGGAGGGTAGCCTGCTGCCCCACGACCCCCCGAACACCCTTCTTGGGACATGTAGCAACCTGCCTACTGTTCCTAGCTAACCTGAAGAGTCTCGTAGGTGATGTGAGACAGCTGAACTGGCCACCTCTTCTCCTGAAGATGTTAATGGGGGCTCCCTCAAGAGATATGAAAGGTTAACAGAGGAATATCTGTTGAACAGAAGGAGGGAAGATCATATTCTTCACAGTGGCTTCCGCCTTTTGGTCCAGGAACTTGTTCAGAAACCAACCATAGTTTCTGTACCAACACAAGACAAGGTACAGCTCCTCTCTCAAAGAATTTACAGCCTCTGGCTCCACGCCTTCCCTGAGTTCAACGGGCACCGAGAGTCCCATGAACTTCAGTGAGGGTTCTACCTGCACGGACCTCATTGCACGATCAGGACCTAAAACAGAAGTGCCATATAAATTCAAAATCCTTTCACAGTTCACATATGACACGTTGTAAAATAATCTGCAAACCAAACATCAGCATGCTAAAACAAAGAAAAGTACAGCTTCTGACTAAGAACCCCTCCAAGGTCTGTGTCATAAAACACTTTTTTTTTTCATTTTACTGTGCTTCATTTACTCAAGGGTTTGCCATGAGACTTCAAGAATAATAAGAAAACAGCAGTCTCCCTACATGAATGCAGGGTCTATTAGTTTTTATTATTTTCAATATTAGTAAGAGGTGACAATAAACTAGTGTGCTGCTTGGATTATTATACTGTACCTTCCATCCAGACCATAGTATTCCATTGCTCACTCACAGCAATTCAATGACATGAAATAACCTCTTATTACTAAGAATGTACGTGACTTAACAGTTGCAAAAATTATTTATGAAATAAAAACAAACAGATCACTCTTCCTTCTCTTTGGGGAAATGCTTCTAGCACAGTGTGTATGCAATGCATACATAAATTACACACCTTAAAGAATGAACAAAATCATAAAACTAAAAATATGGCCTCAAATGTGAATAAAAACCCAGGGAAGATAAATCTCCTCTACAGCCCTCTTTCTGACCCCACTGCAAAAGCTCCCTTACAGAATGTGAGAGCAGAGAAATGCAATTTCAGCTTTTTATTCCAGAGCAATATATCTGCCACTGCCAGCTCCATGCAGAAAACTTGAACTTCATCCTAAAAGGCTTTCAGTGTTTAAAAATCACTTGGGAAGAGTTGTCAAAAACACAGTGAACCAAATTCTAATTGCGCTAACTCACCCTGGCTTTGACAAACAAAACTATTTGGTTTGAATTTCAAAACTGTTCTCATCAAAATCCTTGGGAGAAGAGAGTGCATGAATTTAATGCTGCTTTTTGTATCTCAAATACAGAGGCACAGTTTGGTGGTGAGCCTTGAATGAATTAAAGAATTCTTCCAGTCAGATGTGAATCTATATATAGCCACCATCTCTTTTCAAAAGCAAAAGCTGAATTTTAATTTTAAGAAATAGCATATGAGGCATGATGGACAAACCTCAAAAGGTTCAGAAATTCAGTCTAGATAAGGCTCCACATTTCAAATGCTTGGCTGAAGCTTATCCAAACTAACAGGGATGCCCTCCTGCAATCTTCCTTCTCAGCCCTTAACTTTGATCTGGGAAGGAATCCCTTTCCCATCCGACTGCAACAGCACTTCAGGAAGGCAGCTTGCCAGCTAGCCTATGCAGAGAATTTTCTTAGGGGGTAGGCTCTGCAACCTTTTCTGACAGCCTTATTCTTTCTGATGTACGGAAGGTTCTCTTACTCTGAGAGGAATGGTTCTGTATTTCATCTGCCCATACGACTTCTTCTCAGAAAAGAAGGAAAATTTGACACCTTCTTCATACTAGCGAAAGTATTTGTGTAAACCCTGCCCACCAGCAGCATTTTTTCTTAGGTGGGAGGCTCCCTAGCCTTCCCCTCGGTTTCAGCAGGTGGCAGGACTGGATTTGATTCTGCTCACTTTTAATTTTATACTTCTAGGCAGAGATGCCCCAAAATGTAGAATGTTCTGGAAAATCCCAGGATTGCTGTGCCCTCTGGTGCATTGCTACCAGGAAGTTCCAGACACTATCTATATATATATATCCACACACTAGCAGTTGTGGCAAAAATAGGAAGGACAATGAGGAATTAATTTAAGTTTTCCAAAGCTCTAACTAGGATTAATGGACCAGATCCTCAACAGCCATAGCTCCATTTGAGTCAATGGAGCTACATTACACCCGCTGAGGATCTGGTCCAGAGTGAGTAGTAGAACAGGTGATGGTTTAAAGGTCTGGTGTGTGTGCACGCATGTGCGAGTGCAAGTTATGGCGCATGCATGTGTCCGTGGGTGGGAAGTCTTATTTTAACCATGGCTAAGCCAGCTGAAGTAGATAGATAACTTTAGACTTTCTGGGCAGGGAGAGATAAGAATCAAGGTTTATTTTCAATTGTTTAAAGAAATGTTAAATCAATTTTCTCATCAGAGGAACCATTTTAGAGCAATTCACCATCAAGATAATGAATGAGCTCTTCTTTCATGGCATTCCTAGAGGAGGCATTATCCCAAATGATATGGTTACTTAACATGAACATTTATAAAGGGACAGTCATTATGTGAATTATGGATTTTACATAATTTATTTTGACATACAGTATATAGCACCATTTTTATCTTTTCTTATTCAGTGATAAAAAGGCATCAATTATAACCATCCTATCATAGAACAAACGTCTGCTCCTGAAGTTGCAGTGCTCATTCAAATATATAATTATACATTAAAGGGTTCTGGGCAATCATAATTTGGTGTAATAAAGAAATGCTCAAAAATACACGCTTACATGAAGGCATCAAGGGTGCAACACAAAACATAGCATTTTAGCAGATCTCCTCTGCCTTCTAGGGCTTGATGACTGTTGACTGAAATAACTCTATTGTTAATTATGTAAATCCACTCAGAACTGGAGATCAATGTGCTTGCTGCAATGTTTTAAAATGAATCCACGAAGAATTGCTTTCACATTCCTGCAGACACAATTCATTTTTGTAGAGGCTAATCCAGCTTGCATGGCTGAAGGTATAATAGGTAAAGCAATTTAGAGCCACTTCTACAGGTTGTTACTATAGCAATGTGCTATTTAGGAATTAAAACATACTGGATCAGGGGTCTGTGTCAGCATGACTGATGTGACAGATATTGGCCAATTGCTCAGACTTGGTATGAAAACTATTGAACAAGTTTCTGGAAATTAAAGTTCAAACTGAATTATTACTAAGATCATTTGTCTGTGTTGTGTAAAGGGAGCTGATGTATTACTTTGTTGCTCACATTCAAGTTCTTGATGATGGTTCTGGATTTTTCTTTCTTTCTTTCTTTTTTTTCATTTTTAGTATTGCCCTTTTAGTTTGCTTTGAGTATCCCTGAGATGACTCTGAATGAGAGAAAATACAACAGAATTTAATAATAATAAATAAATAATGGGTCTGACCATCCCTCTGTGATTTGCACATGGGAATCGTTCCACTGGGCTTGGATCAGGCCCAGGGAGGGAACCTTCAAGGTATGTCTATGCTGCAGCCAGGGCTATAATTTCCCGCTCTGGTAAACGTACCCACATAGGTTTGACTGAGCTAGGATGCCAACAATGGCAGTGTAGCTGTGGCTACATAGGCAGCGACATAGGCTAGCCACCCAACCCCCTGGATATGTATTTCGGTGACTAGCCCAAGCCGCTACCCATGCTGCCATGGCCATACTGTTATTTCTGGCATTTTAGCATGGATGGCGCTAGCACACATATATCTACCCAAGTTGGAAATCACGCCTCCCACCTACAGTGTAGACACACCCGCAGAGTGTGGGCGTGGGAGAGGCGTCAGTTGCCTCTAGCACACTTTCCTTCAGGAGAGCATAGCCAGAGCAGCTGTCCATCATCCCCAAAGGGAAGCCACTCAGAAGTTAATGCATCCTGAGGTTGTATTAGCTGTTGAGTGGCACCCCTTCTATGCAACACAACTCCCTTTAAATTGGGGCTGTTGCCCACAGCAGAAGCCTTTTCACTACGGCTCTACAATGAACTGGGAGAGAGATGCCAGAGGCCAGTCGCTTCTACAGATACACAGCGTGAGTCCATGGAGCTTGGTAGCTGAACTGCCTGCTTCTTCCAGTCTTTCAGTCTAAAAATTCAGAAGAAACTCACTGAATTTTCCTTTGGCAATCTGGGCCCAGGTAAACCCAATTTAATTACAAACTGACAGAAAAATAGCTTATTTATATGGACTTCAATTGGTCCAGCCTTACCCAGAGAGACACGCAGACCAAAGCTCTACGCAGCAGGCAGACTCTCACTGCCTCCTCTTAAAATGCCCATGATTCTTTTTCTGGCAGTTTTTTCTTTGCATCTCCTCTCTAACTGCCCAGCTAAGTTTTCCTGTAGTCGGTTTCTGCTGCCAATAAAATTCATCTTGTGTGCTTAACCTCCTTGATCCACATGGCAAATCAAATTACAAAGATAATATCACTCAGGTCACTTTTTTATATGCCTTTTCGCTAACCACCTAAGAAGCCTGCAGGACTATTTCCTGTTCTGGGAACTTAGACAATTCGAAGCTATATTGTCTTGCACTCATGTCAAAAGGCTTCATTGTTTATCATGAATTCTCACTCCAGCCAAGATTTTGGATTGTTTGGATCCTTCTTCTTAGTTGAATTGCCTGGAGAGTAAAAACAGGTCGCCAGATAAAAGCGCCAGTTTTGTAGGAGCAGTGTTCCTCTATACAAAGCAGTAATTTAGGGCTAATGTTGCTTAATGGGCACTAGAGACTAAATCCTGTTCCCACTGACACTAATGCCAAAAACCCTCTTTGCTTTCAATGGTGCAGAATCAGAACCCAACCTCCAGCCTGATCACTGAGCCTCTGATTTTGTGTAATTGGGTGTAATTGCACCTGCTTTTTTTACCTTATTTGGACTTGATATACTAAAAGGACAGAGACCATATTCTGACTCTAAGTTTAATTTTATGTAGTATTTAATTTTTTAAAAACACTTATAGTATTATTTAACATTTATACTGTGGTAGTGCCCAGAGGCCAGCCAGGTGAGGTCCCCACCATGCCAGGCACTGTACAAACATATAGAAAACCAACAGTTCTTTCCCCAATGAGTTTATAATCTGACTACTTTGTTCTACCTCCCAAATTCAGAACCAGATTGTCAGTACTTTCCTGTGCTAGCAATAACAATCTTACTAAGAATATTAGAAATTCATCCAGTAAATAATTATATTTCACAGATGCTGGTATGCCACTAGCTAATCCTCCAGTAAGACTCCCTTACAGAATAAACATAATATACGCATATATTTGCTTTGGGACACTTTGTGCAAATTTACTGACTAGTACAAGCTGAAAAATGAAAACCTATTTTCAAGTTCAAATTTGTTTAAAACAGACCCATTTTTTTCATTTTTTTCAAAATTTGTTTGTAACTCCTACTCCTCCCAATTTAATAATAATTGAAAACACCATCAAAATAGTTATCCGTTTTCTTCATTTAATTAAGGCCAGGTTTTTTGTAAACAAACAAAAAATCCAGTAACTATGTTGATGATGTTTTCAATTATTTTTCTGATTTAAAAAAATTGAAAAAGTCATGAAATTTTCCCCCACAAAAACAAATTCCAACAATGTTGACAACTTTGTACAAAGTAAAAGTGTATTTTTAAAAAGTTTAATTTAACCCAAGAAAAGCAAAATAACAACAACAACAAATTTCACTTGAAAAATTTCAACCTGTCCTAGTATGAATATGTTGTATTATTCCAGTGTTAAAGGTGAGTCTTAGGGAACTTAAGGAAGCTAAAAGAGGAGGGTGTAAAAAAAAAAGCATTAAGTTATTCTTAATAACAGGAATGATTATGTAAATAAGATTATGGAATGTTTGTATGGAAGTGACTATTCTAGTGCCTGGGTTAAGCCTCTGAGCATGTCCAATGTTAATTAAACAGTTCAAAAGAATTGAACATACTCAGCATTGTCAGCATGGCTCTCTCAATGGGAGTGGGAGTGGAAAATGAAGCTGGGACTGTCCTAGAATAGCTGACGATCCCCAAAATTCAGCAGGTGAGGAGGGCATATAGCCTTCAAAATCCAGTTTCCCCACTGCAATGCCTCTCAACAACAGTTGAAAATGCCAGGAAAATTCTGTAAGGGAAACCTCAGATATTTCCTCCTTTCTTACCCCCTACGTAATATGGATCCAAGTACAATAAAAGAGAGATGGAACAGACTATTTACAAGATATCAAAATAGAATTTTGACATTATAATTTGTATTAGCTGAGGAGTGGCAAGAGGGGAATAAGTTATGCAACTTATGTCAGAAACATACTCAGTTACCAATGTGACAGGTGCCACATAAAATGGATAGATATCCAAGTACGAGGAGTTTCATTATAATTATGTAAGTAGGGCTGGTATTAAGGTATTAAGGTTGCCTGATACATCCTTTTATATTTCAGTTGCTTGTAACTTTGCCAAACTGTAACCCTTTGGTCTGAAATTTTCCATGCCAGCTGTCTGCCTCAGGCTGAATGTTGCTGGAAAATTTTAGCCTAAACAATTAAGCCATTTCCAAGAATGAGTCTAGGAAAAATACACTGTTGTGCCCATGTTAAAAAATGTGAGCTTTATTGCCCCGTGTGCTTTGGCACAGGGATTTGAAATTTGGCAGGTGTATGGCCTTTGTGTCAGGAATGTGCCTTTTGCCATCCCTGTGAAAATCCACCCAAATGCAGCCAAGTTATTAGCCTTTGAAAAACTGCAGTTCATTAGAGACTTGCTAGAGTTATTCAGCTTAAAAATCTACACAGATGCACTCCTCACTGAGCCTCTGCTAACGCCTAAGGTGGATAAGACTGTGCTTGCACCATCCCTACAGAGCAACTGAAAAAGCTCCAGCCACAGAAGGAATTTTCCTGTAATTGCTGCTCGTGGCGGGGTTGGGGCCAGACCCCAGGAGTCAGAGCAAGGAACCTATCTGTACTGTGTTCTCAGTGACACCCCCCTCCAATCCCCTACTGGTATCCAGGCAGCATGGAGGAGGAGGAAGACATTTGATTCAAAGGAAGAGCAGACAAAAAGTGGAGCAGGGAGGAGGGAAAGGAGTAGATTGGGACAAGGAGTTTCTGGAGACAGACTTGAGGCAGGAGAGAAATTGTGACTGGGAACTGGAGGTGGGGGAAGGCAGGCTGGGACAAGCAGGACAGGGAGACAAGGAGGCTGGGACTATGAACCAATAAGGAGGGTATGAAGAAGGAGGGAAAGAAAGAGATATCTGACAAGGAGATGGCATCTGGGGAGAGAACTGCGGCAGACTGAGCAAAGACAAGGAGCCAGATGGACAGAGAGGAGCTTGGATGAGAAGACTGGGAACCAGTAGAAGGGAAGAGAGAGATCAGACATGGAGCCGGGAGTGGGGAACTGTGACTGGTTGAGCAAGGACACTGGGTGTGGGAGAGAGACTGACAAGGCAAAAATAACGGGACTGGAATGAGAAGTCTGAGGGAGTGAAGATGGGACTGGGAAGGCGAGGAAAATGGGAGGGCAAAGAGGAGGCAGGATTGGGACAGGGAGAGGCTGGAGGGGATGGGGCAGTAAACTCAAGCTTGGGGGGAAAAGGTAGATGAGTCTGTGCCCACTAGAGCACACACCTCTCCAAAGTTTGGAATGGAACCCAAGATTCCTGAGTCTCACCATTCCTCTGCTGCCAGCAAATATCTGTGAAACTCACCGGGAAAATATGTGTCTCATTCCCCTCTAACACACATCCACACAGAGGAGGAGAACAAACCACTGCCATCAGTTACTCCATTAGCTCAAGTGGCTGAGGTCTGTGTGAGGATCTGTAGCTCATGATCAAGTGGCCGAGGTCTGTGTGAGGATCTGTAGCTCAATCCAGCTCATGATCCATGTGGGTGTTAATATGATGCCACATGATGAAATTTCTGTATTTTCAGTTTGCTTTTTAAAAATTGTAATTACACACAAAAAGCTAGGTTATGAGAATATTACTAAGGTTAAAAGTCAAGCACTCCAAATTTAGGGAATACCGGAATTAATGTTGCCTGTGACACCTTTAGTTCATCCCCCTTGCATATGTGCATTATGATACCGTTATTAATTACATAGTCACATACTATTTTTTCCATGGGACCACTTCCTCATTCAGTGCACTTGGCAGACCGGTTCTGGGGATGAATCAAGATTGTGTAGGGAATGAGACTGCTGTCTGTATGACCCCAGCTTCTTACAGAAGTTGGTAGGCATGTTGTGAATGAGACAGGGAATTGCAGGAAAAGAAAGGAGGTTCTCATGGTTAAGCAGTTGAATGCTGCCCTGGAGAATTGGATTTTATCCCTACCTCTGCCACTGAGTTACTATGTAATTCTGGGCAAGTCACTTAAACCAAACTTTTCACAGGTGGTCAGTAGTTGTGTATTCCTCATTTTCTGGGTGTCCAACTTGAGATCCTGGATTCCGATGTGTAGAAGTACTGAGCACTTACAGAAGTCAAAGGGAGTTGTGCTTGAATATACTGTCATGCCAGAGTGGTGGGGTGGTTCAGTGAAAAGCACTGAAGCTGGTGGGCATAACCACCATCTGTCATTTAGGATAAATGTAAGAAACATCAAACTCCTTTATGGAATCAGATAGTTGAAACAACAGGAACCACCGTCCAAAACACAGGCACATGGCAAGGCCTGAATAGAAACTAAATCATGTGGCCCAGGGGATTTCCCTGGAGACTGATATAGCAAAAACAGGGGTTGGGACTTTGATTGGTAGAGCTGTGTGGGTCTGTGTGTGAGAGAGAAGCAGCAAAAACACACAAGAAGGACACAGAATGGGAGCAAAGAAGCCCTGGCACAGTTAGAGAAACACCAGCATGACCCATAAAGTGCTGGCTGAAAGAGGATTGGAACTGTCAGCAAGGAAACTATCTCCTAGTGTTTGATTCCTGTTGTGTTCAGGGAAACCAGACTTTGAACATTCTCTGCAAATAAACATGATTGCATCAAAGAAATACCTGACTCCATCACCGATTTCTCCGTCTAACAAAAACAACCTGATTGACCATGAAAACTGGCTAAAATTGAGTAAAAAGAGATAACAATATAAAGTGCTATGTACTCTGAAAAAATCTGTCCTAGGTGTCTCAAATTGGGCACCAGAAATTAGTGGATACTTTTGACCTTAATTTCTCTGTTCCTCAGCTCCCAATATGTAAAATGCAGGGGCGGGGGGGGGGGGGGTGTTATAATAGCCCCTCGCATCACAGGGGTTTTGTGAAGATAAATTCATGAATGTTTGTGAACCACTCAAATACTATAGTGATGAGGGCTATAGAAAAACCCGTGAGGAAATTAATAATTCTATATTCAGAGCAGGATTTGAATGGTGTATAGTAAATAAGGCCTGGGGCCACACACTGAACAATGAGGATAAAACAAAATATTGAATAGCTGCTCATTAATTAAGCACTGTCTATCTGATGCACTGAAATAGGCAGGGCTCCTGTTAAAAAATAGTGTGTGATCATGTAATTAAAGACTGCATCATAATTAAGGCCTTACTTGAATTGTGGGACGATTGTCCAAAAATTGCAGCTGAGTTGTTGTTGGCTGTGTTCTTTAACATATGTTTTTGTGTGTAATTATATTCATGTTTGCTTAAATGATCAAGCGTTCACTTCTGAGATTAGTCTTGTTTGTGCAATTCTCTTCATTGTCTTATCCTCTGTATTTGGAACTCTCTACCTAGCTATGCAAATCTTTGCAGACTGACCTTGATGAATAGTAGGAGTTTGTATAATTTAGATTAGTTCAGTAATTCTTTGGACCAGATGCCAGAAATATCCCCAGGAGTATTTAATATTCACTCCGAAGACATAGTTGTTTGTTCAGAATTTAAGGTCAGGACAAAGTAACTTCTTGGAGCCAAGAGGGCAGTCTGCTGTTCTTACTTTGGAAGTAGCTAGCTAGATAACAGCAACAAGTAACTGGTACCGAAGGGAATGGACTGAATCCAGAATTATATGTGTGTGTGTGTGTGGAACCAAAGCCAAGTGGTAATAAAAGTGTTCCTATGACTTCAGACACAACCTTCCCTTTTACTTCCCTTAACAATGGCTGCCTGTTTTGCAACCTATTCTAAACTAAGTTGCATTCTGTAAATTGCATTATTTGTTGCTGTTCAGGTTAGCTTTCTTTGGGTGCTTAATTCTGAAAATGGAATTAAATTTAATTTCTAACCTTGATGGGTACTGCATAATGTAGCCAAGCAGGAAAGAACACTGGAGAGAATCTAAAAGAAAGGTGCATCCGACGAAGTGGGTTTCTGCCCATGGAAGCTTATGCCCAAATAAATTTGTTAGTCTTTAAGGTGCCACAGAACTCCCACTGTTCTGCTAAAAGAAAGGAGCCATGCAAGAAGGATTACAAGATTATATTCTTAAATCTATAACAAGATAGGTTTAAGGAGAAATTTCAATTTTCTCATTTACATCTACAGTCACTAGCATAAGTTATCTGGACACATGTTTGTACCATTTAATTCCTCAGACCATACCTGATGTAGGAAATAGTGTAATAAAAGAACTCTCTCTGCTAAGTGAATTTATACACGTGTGAGTGCTAGGGAAACAGATATGGCTTTCTACCACTTTCCCCTCCCCTCCGTGCCCAACAATCCTGCGGCCAACTAGTAGCTGCTTCAGCCTCTGACATTACTTAAAATGGGCCTCCTAGCTGCTCTAAGTTGTACTGGTATGTAATGGCTCTTTGGGGTTGTTATACTGGGAAACTGCTGGATCACAGAATGTACCAGCCACTCTACATTCTGTCTTTGGCATGCTCTCTCTGCTGGTGGAGTGGAAAGGGGTGGCATAGAGTTAGCTATGCTACTTTTACACCAGTTAAGGATTGCCTACACTGGCTCCTCATTGAGCCCTTTTTAAATTCTTTCCACACCTCTCTTGTTCAGCTGAAACCAGTTCTGCTCCTGCTGCCAGCTATTGGAGATTCTCTTTTTAGCAGATGTGATAGAATTACAGCTTTTGCATCCAAGAGTCCACCAGCTCTGCCAGGGATGGAATTCTCACAGACTAAATAGGCACTTATGGGATCAAAGAAATTCAATGCTTCTACGTGGATATCTAATGGACTGCAAGAAGACTTATACAGTACTTGCAGTGGCTGCTGGAGTAATGCTGAGGAAATGCCAATGAGATACGACATGGAAACTATACCATTCTGCACCAGTAGAAGCAGGGTTTTGGAGAGAGCTTTGAGATATGCCACTTCCTCAATATAAATTGTAGTCTGAACTTACTTGGCACTATTCGTATTATTTCAAAGACAGAGATAGTGTGCTATGGCTCCCATAGCACACTACTCAATGTTAGACTCCCTCAGAGCTCGAGGGACACTTAAACAATGTTGTAATTGTACTGAAAAGGAATCTATTAGCTGAAAGAAGGTGGAGAATGGGTTAATTATTTTGAAGCCAGTAAGAAATTTCCAGACTCACTACAGTCAGATACTGAGACCATTGGAAGACTGTGTCCTTGCATAGGCATGTGACCTTAGCTGCTTCACTGCTCCAGTTGGAAAAACAGGTTCACGCTGTGTCATGCAGTGCTCGTCCCCAGTCTAGCTGTTGGATCTGCTAAGTGTTATGCTGGGGAATCTATTCTCTGTAATAAGTATTACAAGACAGCCAGGCAAACACATTTAGATACTAGGAAATATAGAAACTTTAAAATCCTTTTAGTTTCTGACCTGTGGGAGACTGGAAATCTTCTTGAATTAAGACTCCAGCTGTATTGTCCACAGAGACCTGACTCCAAATGCAATGTAACTGAGTAATTAAACGTTAGCTGGAAGCAAGAAAATACTACAACTATCACATCAAATGGCAGTGTAACACTGAGAAAAAATAATTTCCCTATCTCTGTACAGTGCAACAATGATCTATTAATGGCCACAATAAAGTCTAACTATAACAGATGTTAAAATACCTAATGAACTCATTATCCCAAGACACTCAGTGATTAACTATGCACATTCCTTTTGTTATGCAAAAGAATGCAGCGGCTTTATTGTACATTACAGGAATTCAAACGCAATAAAAATAAGCAAGTCTTTCACTTAACGCACTATATAATAGCCATCAAACTTTCTAAGTAAGTATAAACTGACATTTAATAAGCTTTGCAGAAATTATGCACTCAGACTCAGAACATAATGCATATCTTATCCTGCTGTTACTCTACAGAATCAGGCTAATACCAAACAAGTTGTTTCGGACCCTCTTATTTACTGTAGTCAATATTATTGCTAAGTGTATCTGCATGTCAAAAGTATTATCCTTTTAGTCAGTGAGTCCTGTAAAACCCAGCACTCCATATAGCTGTATTAAAAATAGGAGTATACATAGACTCATAGACTCTAAGGTCAGAAGGGACCAATATGATCATCTAGTCTGACCTCCTGCACAATGCAGGCCACAGAACTTTACCCACCCACTCCTGTAATAAACCTCTAACCTATGACTGAGTTATTGAAGTCCTCAAATCATGGTTTAAAGACTTTAAGGTACAAAGAATCCACCAGCAAGTGAGCTGTGCTCCATGCTACAGAGGAAGGTGAAAAGCACCAGAGCCTTTGCCAATCTGCCCTGGGAGAAAATTCCTTCCCAACCCCAAATATGGTGATCAGTTAAACTCTGAGCATGTGGGCAAGACTCACCGGCCAGACACCCAAGAAATAATTATCTGTAAGAACTTAGAACCCATCCCATCTAACATTCCTTCACAGGCCATTGGCATATCTGCCACCAGTAGTCAAAGATCAGTCAATTGCCAAACTAGGCTGTCCCATCATATGATCCCCTCCATAAATTTATCAAGCTCAGTTTTGAAGCCAGCTAGATTTTTTGCCCCCACTGCTCCCCTTGGAAGGCTATTCCAGAACTTTACTCCTCTGATGGTTAGAAACCTTCATCTAATTTCAAGTCTAAACTTCCTGATGGCCAGTTTATATCCATTTGTTCTTGTGTCAATATTGGCGCTGAACTTAAATAATTCCTCTCCCTCCCTGGTATTTATCCCTCTGCTGTATTTATAGAGAGCAATCATATCTCCCCTCAACCTCCTTTTGGTTAGGCTAAACAAGCCAAGCTCTTTGAGTATCCTCTCATAAGGCAGGTTTTCCATTCCGCAGATCATTCTAATAGCCCTTCTCTGCACCTGTTCCAGTTTGAATTCATCTTTCTTAAACACAGGGGACCAGAACTGCACATAGTATTCCAGATAAGGTCTCACCAGCACCTTGTATAACGGTACTAACACCTCCCTATCTCTATTGGAAATACCTCGTCTGATTCATCCAAGGACTGCATTAGCTCACATTGGTGGCTCATAGTCATCCTGTCATCAACCAATATGCCCAGGTCCTTCTCCTCCTCTGTCACTTCCAACTGATGCGTCCCCAGCTTATAGCAGAAATTCTTGTTATTAATCCCTAAATGCATGACCTTGCACTTTCTACTATTAAAGTTCATCCTATTTCTATTACTCCAGTTTACAAGGTCATCCAGACCTTCCTGTATGATATTCCGATCCCTTTCTGTATTGGCAATACCTCCCAACTTCATGTCATCCGCAAACTTTATTAGCACATTCCCACTTTTTGTGCCAAGGTCAGTAATAAAAAGGTTAAGTAAGAATGGTACCAAGACCTATCCCTGAGGAACTCCACCAGTAACGTCCCTCCAACCTGACAGTTCACCTTTCAATACAACCTGTTGTAGTCTCCTCTTTTACCAGTTCCTTATCCACTTTTCAATTTTCATATTAATCCCCATTTTTTCCAATTTAACTAATAATTCCCTATGTGGAAATGTATTAAATGCCTTACTGAAATATAGGTAAATTAGATCCACTGCATTCCCTTTGTCTAAAAAATCTGTTATCGTCTCAAAAAAGGAGATCAGGTTAGTCTGGCACAATCTACCTTTTGTAAAGCCATGTTATATTTTATCCCAATTACTGTTAACCTTGATGTCCTTAACTACTTTCTCTTTCAAATTTTTTTCCAAGACCTTGCATACTACTGAGGTCAAACTAACAGGCCTGTAGTTACCCAAATAACCTTTTTTTCCTTTCTTAAAAATAGGAACTACGTTAGCAATTCTCCAGTCATATATACAGCCCCTGAATTTACAGATTCATTAAAAATCCCTGCTAAATGTGCTTGCAATTTCATGTGTTAGTTCCTTTAATATTCTTGGATGGAGATTATCCGTCCCTCTACCCCCATTTAGTCCCATTAAGCTGTTTGAGTTTGGCTTCTACCTCGGATGCGTAATTTTACCTCCATATCCTCATTCCCATTAGCCACCCGATCACTATCCCCAAGCTCATCATTAAAAATGGAGGCAAAGTATTTGTTTAAATATTGAGCCATGCCTAGATTATTCTCAACCTCCACCCCATCCTGAGTGTTTAGCAGTCCCACTTCTTCTTTCTTTGTTTTGTTCCTATTTATATGGTTATAGAACCTTTTACTACTGGTTTTAATTCCCTTTGCTTGGCTTTTGGCCTTTCTCACTTTATCTCTACACGTTCTGACCTCCAAGAGGTAGCTTTCCTTGCTTATCCCTCCCATCTTCCACTCCTTGTAGGCTTTCTGCTTTCTCTTAATCACCTGTCTGAGATGCTTATTCATCCAGCTTGGTCTACAACTCTTGCCTATGAATTTTTTCCCCTTCCTTGGGATGCAGGCTTCAGATAGTTCCTGCAACTTCTACACGAAGTAATTCCAAGTTTCCCCCACCTTTAGATCCATGAATTATTCAGTCCAGTCCACTTCCCCAATTAATTCCCTTAATTTTTTAAAGTTAGGCCTTTTGAAGTCAAAGACCCTAGTCACAGATCTATTATTGTTTATCCTTCCATTTAGTTTGAATTGAATTAGCTCAAACCAAGGCTGTCCCCTACAACCAGTTCTTCTATGAGGTTCTCACTACTCACCAATACCAAATCTAAAATGGCATCCCCTCTTGTTGGTTCAGTAACTATTTGGTGAAGAAATCTGTCAGCTATCACATTCAGTAAAATCTGGGCCCCATTATTACTACTAGCACTTGTCCTCCAGTCTATATCTGGGAAGTTTAAGTCTCCCATAATCACACGGTTCCCAGTAGTATTTACTTTATCAAAAGCCTTAAAGAGGTCTCTATCATGTCCAAATCAGATCCTGGTGGTCTACAGCACATCCCAAACACTATCCCAGGGGAAACTCTAGTAGTTTTCTTCCCCAGTGTGATTTTTACCCAGACAGACTCTGTCTTATCAATTCCATCACTTCTAATTTCTTTACAGAAATTTCTTCTACCTCATCCTTGATATACAATGCTACTCCACCACTTTTGCCTTTATAGAATTACCTTACGATAGTATTAAAAGTGTGACTTCGTCTGATAAAGGCAAGTTAGGACTTTCATTCTGTTCTTAATTGACACAGTTGTTTTGAGCTATTTCAAGATTCTACAACTTAAAAACAGTTGAATCAATTAAAACCCCCATCGGACTAAAATGAGCAATTGTGTAACAAGTTTCAGTCTGTACAAGATTTTCTTGGTCAAATGATATATTTCTGAATATTGCTGTAGATAGTCAAAATGCTCAGAGCCTCTTAACTACTGTCATGTTAACATGTGTCACAGCAACAAAAAACAAGACAACAAAGCAATCATCATACATACATCACATAATAATGAAATCTATCAGACAGTGACTATAGCAGATGGATAATCACTAGAAGGGCTCTGCTTTGTATCAGAGCTGCAATTAGGACTGTGAGAAAACAGAAAAAAAATTGCAAATCATTTAGGCCTTTTCTTCTTCCTGTATTTTTGCTTTTCTGTGAATTTTGGCAATACTGGTGGTTTGAAGAGTATGTGAAGAATGCTACGTCCACTTTTGCACTAGGCTGTAAAAATGGCACCAGTACAACAGATATAGGGTAAAAGGGTAAGACAAATGGTAAGCCAGTTGTGCTTATTATTAATTATTAATTATTATTATTATATATTTTTATATTACAGTAGTACCTAGAGGGCCCTACTAAGACTGGGGTCCTATTATGCTAAATGCTGTACATAGTAACAGTCAGTCCCTTGTTGACGAGCTTACAGACTAAACAGACAAGACACACAAGGGTGGGCGAAAGGAAGTGTTATTTATCTTGAACAGAGGGGAAACTGTGACACATACATTAAGGGCTAAATCCTCAGCTGGTGTAAATTGGCATAGTTCCGTAGAGCTCAGTGGGCATACACCACCTTACCAAACCAAGGATATGGCCCTAAATAATTTCTTCAAGATTACAGAGACAGGCTGGTGGAGCCATGAATTGAACCTGTATCACCTGAGACTCAGTTCAGTGCTTTAATCACAAGCAAGAGAGAAGGTCTTGCAGTCATATTCAAAAAGTTCCCTGGAATTTTCTACAGGCACCTAGGTGATGGAAAATATTCCACACTCAGCTTTGACAAAACATTTGCTGGTATGGAAAATTCCCACCATTTTTGTGTGTATTCCTCCCCGCCCTCGCAGAGACACCATAAGCCCATTGGTGTCATTTTTTGTGTTTTGGATTTTGCTCTGAATATTTCACACAGCTCTAATTGCAATATTAAATTCATCCCCTAACACGAGTTTCCATTCAGATTCCATTCAGAATAAAAGCAATGGGTTTTATTTGAATCCGTTTCCAAATACAAAACTAATTCTTCATATTAAAAAGGAAACCCAGAAGACTAGCACTCTCAGCGTGAAAGGCACAGCTCCACTTTAGTTCATGGCAAAACCTGCAGAGCAAGGGTTATTGATGGGAAGCTGGAGAAAGAAGACAAAGTCCTGAGCTGTAGGCAGAAACAAGGGGCATGGAAATTTCTTACTCCCATGCTTACTGGCAAGGAACTGACCTGGCTTACTCTGACAATAATCTAGATATGAATGAGAGATAGAGGGACTGCTCAAGGAGAAGAGCTAAAGAGTCAGCCACTTCTTAGTGCAGCCCTCTACAGATACTTCACCCCTCTCTTGTCATTGCCCTGGTCACAGAAAATATCAGTGTGGGGGGAGGTGGTGACATGTGGACATGCAATGGTTGTTCTGAGCTCTCTCTTTCTCTCTCTCCCTCACTCCCAACCCCATTATCCCTCTCCTCACCACCACCCCCAAGCAAGTAGTATCAACACCTCAGGGGAACCTGAAATCCATTCAGGACTTGGCCCAGATGGAGAGAAAACTATGAGTGGAAATTAATACAGATGCATGTGCAAAATAAGCAGCAGAGATGGCAGATACAGAAAAGACAGCAAATGCAGGCTGGGCCAGAAAGGTCTGTGCCTGAGCCAGCAGCTGGTAGCGTAGTGATATGACCAATGGCCTGGGAAGCATTACTAATATGTTTTAAAACTGTCTTTATGAATAAGTTTGAATCTGCCATTCTGATTCATATTATCCATGAATTGTCAGTTAGGTTATAAGGTGAGATGAGTCGGTGCTACCTAGTCATTTCAGTTGTGCTTTCATTTCTGTGTTTCCAATGGTTTCCAATAATGAAGATCTCAGGGAACCAGAGAAAGGTGAGAGGTCCTACAGGGGGACCATGAGAGAAAGAAAACCTGGAACTCTATTGTTTTTTGCAAGGGATCCTTTCAAGGCTGCCCCTTTCTATCCCACTTCAGCCTGCTCCCGCTTTATTCAGAGATCCCACATGTCATGGACAGAGATGCGGTGCTGTGGAGCCATCCTTTACTATAAGGGATTACAGCCCAAAACTGTGCACAGTTACCTGGATACAACACATCTTCACAATACCTGATTAAACTTTAAGCAATGCCTTTTTGCAGATGCTTTTAAAAACTGCCAGCGAAAGGCAATATATTTTGAGCTAGAGAGAGCCCTTCATTTAGCCGATGAAAGAAATAGCTTAGTGGTTACTGCTCCTAACCATAAAATATTGCCATATGACAGTGCCCAGGAATGCAAGTGAAAGACTTGGACCTACCGTCATATTTTGTTAAAGGTAAAGTCCCATTTACCTTGACTCCTCTAGAAAACCACTCACCAAACTCCTGCACTAAAGTCCAGATCTCCCTCCTGAGAAACAGTAGCAAAGGAAACAATTATGTAACAGTGTCTCACATATAGAACGCCTGAATGTCATAGAGGTTTCAAAATGGCTGCCAACTTCATTAGTATACAGGTCTCTCCTGGGGCTTGACTAGCAGTTGATCATTTCC
Organism: Emydura macquarii macquarii; assembly: GCF_026122565.2. NCBI lineage: Eukaryota > Metazoa > Chordata > Testudines > Chelidae > Emydura > Emydura macquarii. The sequence goes on from NW_027132773.1 coordinate 11,270,473, forward strand.
CTGTGCTTTCAAATGTTACAAAACCCAGTGAAAGCATGTATTGTGACATCCACAGACCTATTTCTTTAGAAGTTTTCATAGTGAATGGTTTTTAAAAGGGCATTTGCTGAAACCAAATCCAAACAAACAACATGTAAATTGGGAAAAGAGCATATTAAAAACCAGCTGACAGAAGGGAAAGCTTTTTCTTGGATTTGTCATTCCAACTTTGGAAACTGCCTCAGGAAGAAACTGTGCATGGACATTTTCTTCTGTTGCTTGTCAGGACCCATGGAAACATGTACACCATTCTTGAACTAAGTGTACAACTGTTCTCAAAGGAACACCTAGATGAAGTTATTTTGCTTTGTACTCCCAGGTTCATCTATTAACCACAAAATCATCTTGTCAATATTTTTCAAAGTAAAAAGTATACTTATGTGTCCTGATTCTCCTCTCACTTACACAAGTGTAAATTTGGATTCTCCTCTCGTTTACATCATTGTAAAATAATTTCACCAGTCTATAGTGTTACAATAGTGTAAAACCAGAGTAAGTGAAGAGAAAATCAGACTGGTAAAGATGTGTAGATTTTCTAAAGAATTGGAAATAATGTAAATCCTTATCTCTTCTGTGTATAGATAGAAGGGTTTTGTTTGGTTGGTTTTTTACTCTTTAAGATATCTAAGCAAATCAACAGCTTACTGCTGACAACTGAAATTTTTTTCATGTACTGTACAAATTAACCATTCAATTGGAGCAGAGTCTAATCTAAGTAACCAGTACATCAGTGTAAACCCAGACTAACTCCAAGTAAATGGAGTTGCTCCTGGTTTATACAGGTGTAAATGAGATCAGAATATTGTCAATTTTGTCTATATAATACCTGATGTATGTCTTAACAATGACATAATTAAAACATCCATAATGCAAGAGTTGAGAAATGACTAAATAAACTATTTTCCTTACCAGTGAAAGAGGATGGTGAAAATACTTATAGGAAAATGATAAGTATTAAAGTCTTTTCTATCTACTAACTTTCTAATCTCCATATTAATATTTGTCATCCAAAGGTACAGTAACAGCTATGAGAAGAAATTATAAAAAGAAATGTTGATTATTAATTACGGCACATAACTTGTTCTCAGGGAGATCCAGAAACAATTTACATATAACAACACTGTCTTTTCAACTTCAGCAGTTATTGCTGACTTTATATCACCAGTTGATCAAGATTCCAGTTTCTTAAATTGTAAGTGAGAGGATAGCATTTCTGAATTTAGCAAAAAAGAACTGATGCTTTCAGAAAACTTAAGAATTAGAAAACATTTTCTATAGTAAAATAAAAATTCTCATTGGGTATCATATAGACAAAATATTCTGATCTCATTTACACCTGTATAAACCCAGGAGCAACTCCATTTACTTTGAGTTAGTCTGGGTTTACACTGATATACTGGTTACTTAGATTAGACTCTGCTCCAAATGAATGGTTAATTTGTACAGTACATGAAAAAATATTTAGTGACAAATTATGACAGAATCTATGTATTGTATTTAACTAGGAAAATGCAGCAATCTTTTGGATCATCCATTAGTTCTGGCATTCTACTTTCTAGTCTTCATGGTTATGGTGTATCTCCTAAAAATATTCCCTATTCAAGTTGGACTTCTCAGTGATATCAATCTCTCAATTGTGAAGCCTTCCTTCTTGTTCTGCTGGTTACTAACCAGACATTGTTTAACTCTTCTTCTTGATACTGAGGATGCATGAGATTATTTTAAGAATGAGTTAGCATAAGAATTATTCCTCCTTTAATTTTATGTAGAATGAAAGGGGTACAGTATAAGTGCTTTGAATAATAAAATAGATTATTGAAATGAAGCTATGTGATTATTATTCTCTATAAAGTGCATGCAAATTAATTACCTCATTTGTGGGGCATATGCACATTCATTATATTGGGTTTACAGTTAATTGAAAAATGCCTAAATTAACTAATTTCTTTAGCAGAGTTCCAGATGAAGAGACTTGGGAAATGATCTACAGAAGAATGGAAAATATTAAAATCTTAGGTATCTACCAACCTTCTAATCTCCATATTAACAGAGAGCCAGCACCTGTGATGAAGAAATCTGCGAACTATCTGAACCTATTTGATCATATTTCCTCTCAAGTGGTCCAGTGGGCCAAATTCTGCCTGACTTATTTATAAAAGAGTCCTATTTGATTTCAATGGCATTACTTGAGTGAGTAAGTGATGATAGATTCATAGATTCCAAGGCCAGAAAGGACCATTCTGATCATCCAATCTGACACAGTCATAGAACTTCCCGCAAACATTTCTAGAGCATATCTTTTAGAAAAACATTCAATCCTGATGTTAAAATTACCAGTGATGGAGAATCAACCAGGAACCCTTGGTAAATTGTTTCGATGGTTAATTATCCCCGTTGTCAAAAATGTATGCCTTATTTCCAGTTCTGAAGTTGTCTAGCTTCAATTTCCGCCATTGCATCATTATACCTTTCTCTGCTAGATTGAAGAGCCAATTATTAAATATTTGTTCCCCATGTAGTTACTTATAGACTGTGATCAAGTCAACCCCTTAATCTTCTTTTTGTTAAGCTAAATAGATTGAGTTTTTGAGTCTACCACTATATGGCATGCTTTCTAATTCTTTAATTTTTGTGGCTTTTTTCTGAACTGTCTCCAGTTTATCCACATGCTCCCTGAATTGTGGACACCAGAACTGGACAAAGTATTCCTGCAGTGACTGCACCAGTGCCAGATACAGTAGTCACATAACCTTTCTACTCATATTTGAGATTCTTTTGTTATGCATCCTAGGATTGCATTAGCTGTTTTGGCCACAGTGCCACATTGGTGGCTCATGTTCAGCTGATTATCCACTCATGACCCCCAAATCTTTTTCAGAGTCCCAGGACTTCCCAGGAGAATGTCCTCTGTCCTGTTAGTATGGCCTACATTCTTTGTTCTCAGATGTATACATTTATATTTAGCCACATTAAAATGCATATTATACGCTTGAGCCCAGTTTACCAAGTATTTTAGATCACACTGAATCAGTGACCCATCTTCTTCACTATTTACAACTCCCCCAGTTTTTTTTTTGTCATCTGCAAACATTATCGGTGATGATTGTTTTCTTCCAGGACATTGATAAAAATGTTAAATAGCATAGGGCCAATAACCAATCCCGGAGAGAGCCCACTTGAAACACATCCACTCAATGAAAATTCCCTGTTTACAATTATGTTTTGAGACCTATCAGTTATCCATCTTTTAATCCATTTAATGTGTGCTATGTTTATTTTACACTATTTTAGTTTTTTAATCAAAGGTCATGTGGTACCATGAAAAAGCCTTACAGAAATCTAAGTATAGTACCTTCATCTACCAAACTTGTAATCTCATCAGAAAGAGATATCAAGTTAGATTCACGGGATCTATTTTCCAAAAACCCATATTGATTGGCATTAATTATATTTCCTCCTTTAATTCTTTATTGATCAAGACCCATATCAGCCGCTCCATTATCTTGCCCAAAATCAACGTCAGACTGACAGGCCTATAATTATCTTTTACCCTTTTAAATTTTTGGCACAAAATTAGCTTCCTTCCAGTCTTCTGGAACTTCCCTAGTGTTCCAAGACTTATTGAAAATCAATATTAATGGTCCGGTATGTTCCTCAGCCAGTTGTTTTAAAACTGTTGGCAGCAAGTTATCTGGATCTGCTGATTTTACAATATCTACCTTTAGTAGCTGCTGTTTAACATCCTCCGGAGAAGGTAGCGGAATGGAACATAAGAACATAACAGCTGCCATACTGGGTCAGACCATGTTCCATCTTGTCCAGTATCCTGTCTCTGTCAGACCCCAGACCAGAGCTTCAGAGGAAGTGTTCAGAACATGGCAGTTCTGGAGTAAACCTCCCATCTGCCACTCCTGGATTCTGGTAGCCAGAGGTTTAGAACCTTCCTACATATGAGGTTGCATTCCTGACTATCTTGGATGACTAATAGCTATTGATGGACCTATCCTCCATGAATTTATCAGGGTTTTTTTAACCCAATTATACATTTGGCCATCATGATATCTCATGGCACAGAGTTCCACAGGTTAGTTTGCATTGTGTGAAAAAGCACTTCCTCTTATTTGTATTAAACCTGTTGCCTATTAATTTCATCGGGTAACCCCTGCTTTTTGTATTGTGTGAAAGGGTAAATAACACTTCTTTATTCACTTTTTTCCACACCATTCAAGATTGTATAGCCTTGTATCATATCCCCCCTTTCTTATATCCCCCTTTACTTAAGATGAACAGTCCTAATCTTTTTACTCTCTCCTCATGTAGAAGCTGTTCCATATCTTTGATCATCTTTCTTGTCCTTTTCTGAACCATTTCCAGTTCCACTATATCCTTTTTGAGATGGGGTAACCAGAACTGGACACAATATTCAAGGTGTGGGTGCATCTTGGATTTATATAATGGCATTATGATATTTTCTTTCTTATTTTCTATCCCTTTTCTAATGGTTTTTAACATACATGATGAGTTCCAGAGAGGTAGCCGTGTAAGTCTGTTTTTAGCAAAACAGTGAGAGTCCTGATGCACCTTAAAGACTAACAAATTTATTTGTGCATAAGCTTTCGTGGGCAAAAACCCATCCGACGAAGTGCGTTTCTGCCCACAAAATCTTATGCCCAAATAAATTTGTTAGTCTTTAAGGTGCCACAGGACTCTCGCTGTTTTTTTAACATACATGTTACCCTTCTTAACTCCTGCTATGCACTGAGTGGAAGTTTTCAGAGAACTATCCATGGTGATGCCAAGATCTCTTTCTTGAGTGGTAACACCTAATTTAGACCCCATCATTGTATATGGACTACTGGGATTATTTTTTCCAACGTCCATTATTTAGCACTTATCAACATTGAATTTCATCTGCGATTTTGTTGCCCAGTTACCTACGTTTGTGAGATCCCTCTGCAACTTCTCTCAGTATGCTTTGGACTTAACTTCCTTGAATAATTTTGTATCAGCTGCAAATTTTGTCACTTCACTGTTCACCCACTTTTCAGATCTTTAGTGAATATGTTCAATGGCAAAGTCCCAGTACAGATCCTTGGGGTACTTCACTCTTCCCCTCTCTCAACTGTGAAAAAACCAACCATTTATTCCCACACTTTGTTTCCTAGCTTTCAACCAGTTACTGATCCATGAGAGGACCTTCCCTCTTATCGCATGACTACTTAGTTTCCTTAAGACCATTTGGTAAGGGACCTTGTCAAAGGCTTTCTGAAAATCCAAGTACACTGTGTCGACTGGGTCACGTTTATCTACATGCTTATTGACTCCCTCAAAGAATTTCAATAGATTGGTGAGGCATGACTTTCCTCTACATAATCCATATTGACTCTTCCCCTACAAACTGTGTTCATCTATGTGTCTGATAGTTCTGTTCTTTATTATAGTTTCTGCCAATTTGCCCAGCACTGAAGTTAAGCTCATTGTCCTATAGTTGCCAGGAACTCCTCTGGAGCCCTTTTTAAAAATCACCGTTACATTACTTATCTTCCAGGATACTGAGGATGTTTTCAGTGTCATGTTACATACCCCAGTTAGTAGTTCTGCAGTTTCATATCTGAGTTCCTTCAGAACTCTTGGGGGAATACCATCTGGTTCTGGTGACTTACTGCTGATTAGTTTAGCAATTTGTTCTAAAACATTTTCTACTGACACATCAATTTGGGATAGTATCTCAAAGGTGTCATCCAAAATGAATAGCTGTGATGTGGGTATCTTCCCCACATCCTCTGCACTAAAGATTGATGCAAAGAATGAATTTAGCTTCTCCGCAATGGTCTGGTCTTCCTCAGTTCTCCTTTAACAACATTGTCATCTAGTGGCCCCACTGCCTGTTTGGCAGGCTTTCTGCTGCTCATATACTTGAACATTTTTTTCTATTAGTTTTTGCATCTTGCAAAGCTGGGGCAGGCATTTCCCCTATTTAAATGCTACAGTATTCTTAGACAGCTTTGCTATCTCTCAGACATTGTATTTTATTGTTCTGTCAGTTAAAAAGCGTCAATAACTTCTAGGAATGCATACCTTGAGCTTTGCAAAGTGAACAGCAAGGCCACTACACTCTACACTAACGCCAGAGAGATACTAAAAATTTTCCACAATCTTTCAAAATTCCAGAGTCCTATAATGCTCACAAAATACTTTACAGGGATCCAACGCTTCATCTCAGCTGGCTAGATGGTATTTAATCATTGGCTTTCAACCATTGGCCTCCATTGGCTTTCAACCATTAGGAAATGAGCTTCAAACACTAGAGATCAGAAATTGTATTACATGGTGTAAGTAATGCATGCTCCGAAATCTCACTTGTCAAAATGGAGTACTTTGGGTTTCGGGAGTCTAGCCTCTTTTTTTAATTGTTATTATTTTAATCAGTTTTCCATTAACATCAATTGGAAGGAAAATCACTAGGTTACAAATAAGACAGAGTATGTTATGTTACATGAAGATAGTTTTAATATATCTCCAACTTTAATCTGTGTGATCTTACAGGCAATCAAATGAAGGAACAAGATTTCGGTGGTGTTTAAATATTACTGTAATTGAAGCTCTACAAATACTGTACATGTGGCATCACTTGTAGCAGGAAAGATACAACCAAACAAGACACAAGCATGGACAGTTTGATTAACTTCAATGTAGGGAAAGGATGACAAAACTGGGGCCAAATTCTGACTTGGTTTAAGCAGACCGTCCTTCATTAAAGTAGATAGGCTTGCACCTGCTTACACCATGTCCGAAGTTGGACTTCAGTTTTATGATGAAACTTCTTTCTTTAAAACAAAAACAAAACCAAAACAACTACCAATCATCTCCCTCCTGCCTTTAACCTCCAAGTTCTCATGGTCTCAAATTCTCCTCCTTTCTCCTCTAGGCGCTATATAATCTGACATCTGCCTGCTCCTTCCTACCAAGATTGCTTTCAATAAGCACGTCCATGAGCTGCCTATAGCCAGATCCAAGAGCTCTTCTCCAACCTCATCACTCTTGATCTATCTGCTGTCTTCAACAGTCAAACCCCCATCTTCCTTGACTCTCTCTCCTCTCTGTGGGTTTTCAGTCTAACTCAGGATCTGTTTTCATGGCTTCATTTATTGTGTCTACATTCATGACTCTCAAATTTACACTTCAATGAATGGCATCTGAGACTCTCTCTGACGTCTCCTCCTGGATGCCTAGACCCCAACTCAAACTGAAAGGGCCTTATTCTCTATGCACACTAGAGAAAGTGGTGGTGGTGGTGGGCGTGTGTGGAAGAGATGAATATAGCTCCTTGACCCTGCCTGGCTCTTAAAAGGAAAAGGAAGTAAAAAGAAGTGCACAAAACAAACAGCATAACTCAAGAACTCTCCCTGTGTAACACTTGGACTCCCATATTCCCACCCCCACCCTCTGTTTATGGCATCACTTGCCGTGTTATGTCTAATTTATAATATTAGCCCTCCAGGGCAGGTGCCTGTCACTTCTTTATTTGTTTCTAACGTGCCTTGCTCTACAGGAGGCTTGTATAAATATTAAATTCTAATAATATTGAGCAGGCAAACTTGTCCTTTACATTAATGTAATTATTTTTCACAGCATCAAGAATGGCTTTCCAGACTTAGTCACTTTTGTCCTGTTGCTAAACTTAATCACACTGACAAAACTAATGCTACCATTCAAATGCAGAAACAATATATTTCTATACAGTACTTAACTAGAAGACTAAATGAGATTTCATCTCTGCACTTAATTAACATCATCCTCACATGGAAATTAGAGGATTTAACTCAGCGGTTCCCAACTTTTTTGGTTTGAGGGCCACAAATATAATTTTTACAACCCTGAAGGGCCACTAGTCTATTAACCCATAAAAATGTATTAACGTATACACCATTAAGGACTACAAATCACTACATATTTAAAGTAAACATTTTGATGTTACTGTGCTGATTTTTACATTCACTATTTTACACCTACAAGTTACTCACAGTATGTCACACACTCACAGACAAAGCTCTAGTGTAGATGAGTGACCGTCACTACACACTGAAGCACACGGTCTGGCAGTTAAGTCATGGTGGGTGGCCTGCTAAGTGCAGGCCAAACCAGAAGGCACTGATTTTTAGAGTCCTGCCCCTCTCCTCAAGCACGGTGTGTCCTGGCTGCTCCGCTAGCAGCCTCTTTCCCCTCCCCCACTGCAGCCAGATGGAAGGAGCTAGGAGGCTGACTCCTCACTGTCCCCACTGGCTGCAGCATTGAAACCACACGCGTCTTTTAGGCTCGTGCGCTCCACCTGGGTCCTTAGGCAGTGGCTCCCTTCTGCAGCCAGGGGCATAGGAGATCTGCACTCCCCTCCCTCTGGCTCCAGCAAAGACTCAGCACCTAGGGACCCAGGCAGAGCGCTTTGCCGGGCTCCCTGCTATAGCCAGCGGGAGAGGAGTGCTGATCTCCCGTCCCCTTGGCTGCAGCAAGGAGCCTGCACCTGTCTTGTAGCCCCGCGGCAACGCGCTCCGCCTGGGTCCTTAGGCAGCTGCCTTCTGCAGTCAGTGGAAGGGGAGTGGTGGGGCCACTCTGAAAGACCTCACAGACCACTTTTGGCCCCCGGGCCACAGGTTGGGAGCCATTGGTTTAACCCAATACTGTTTTTTGTTTAGTCTGCTATTCTCTTGGAAAAGCTTGTTGCGATCTGTAAAAACAGCCACTACCCTTAAAGAGAATGTGTGTGTATATTTAACTCCAATATATTCTTGCTTCCCTCTAGTATAATCACAGGATCTTGATTCTGATACTAATTTTTGCTTGTAATTTAATACTGTGCTGTGTCAACTTGATTTCATTGCAATGCAAAGCACTGATACTACAACCACACGGTAAATAAAATGTCATCTTAGTTGTGCATTCTGAATAAATATCTTTAAATAAATAACTGCACTGTACAATCATAATTTAAAAATGCAATTAGAACAGGTCTTACTTTATGTGGTAAAAATATGGAGTAGTGCGTAGGAAGAGTATTTTCAGATAAAAATTCTCTAAACTCAGAACCCCCAAAGTCAAAATACAGTGACTTATTTTTTCAAACTCAAAAGGGTGGTTTAATAACAATATTGGTATTAGGACAGCTCCGTTTCTATACCTGGCATACAATAGTCAGTGCCGGATAGGATGATGTCTGGCACATTTCTATTCATGATCTCATTACAGTCAGACAAAGTAGATCATTTATTATGCAGCCTCTTGCATCTTTTTAAAAGACCAAATTAAAGGTAAAATGGAAGAAAAGAAGAAAAGAAAGCATGATAAAGGGCTCAATCATGAACAGAAGTTGGTCCAATAAAAGATATTAACTCACTCACCCTTGTCTCTCTAAAGGGCTCATTAGACATTTAATCTGAACTTCTTTTCTTAACCTTCTGTTCAAACAACAAACAGCACATTGGTTTATTCCTGGACACCTTAAAATGAAGCAAAACTGTAGAAGTTTGTACCGCTCTGATGTCCCATTACAGTGTTGATAAAATCTAGCTGCGTGACATTGTCATTTCTGTGGTAACGATTCTGGTGATGGATACTTGTTACTATTTATAGGAAAGTTGATACTTCATCAGAGAGAACTGGATCTCTTAGATTTGGTTACCTCTGTTAATAGATTTCAGTAATTGTGAACAAAGATGCAGTAGCATGTCCAAAGAGGAAGGCCAACTAGTTATTATGGACCTCTCCATTAAACTTCAACCTAATGATGCAACTCTGGGACAACCACCATTAGTCATTTTGATCTCTAAATGTCCTCTTCCACCAAATCAGCCAAAGTGACCTTTCTTGACAGAGCATCAGAGTTGTCTTTAGAAACCACTATGACAAGACTCAAGCAATAGACAGATGCGATAGGTAGGGCATAATGCAACATGAAATGGGTGTTTGGACTTATATCTACTGTGTATACTCCTTTCTTAATTTCCAGATACAAAAGAGCAACCATTGAGAAGTACAACAAATTAGCTCCGTAATTACACTGACTGGTGAAAGACCTTGCAATACAGCAAACTGTCACTGAACAGAGTAAAAACATTACTTACATGAAAGTGGAAATGTTGAATATTGACAAGAAATGTTAATTTTCAGCACTAGAAACATGTTCCTATATTGTGTACATTTCAAATATTGTAAGCCTTTGAACTGACTGGCAGTCTTTTTTTTCTTGCTTTGTTGAGTTTCTCTCATCCTCCGAATAGAGGCTTTACATTTACAAAATGACTAGCTTCCCTTTTTCCCCCCCAGTGTAGTTTTGGCAGAAGATACCTTCTCATTTGGAAAGTCACCAAGTTCTTACCTGGCACTCTTAACAAAACTAATCAGCAATGTTTTCACAATAAAAGGCCAACTGGCTTTTTACAAAGTCCCTGAGCATGTTGATGTAAACTATCTCTATTTAATAGTGATTGCAAACTAAACATTTATTTAATGTTATGAAGTCTTAGTTGAACAGTGTTTGCTCTAGTGGAAATACAGTGAGTAGGCAGCTTCAGCAACCTGAATGAAACATTAAGACAATGTACCTGCATGACAATAAGAAGGTCAAACACTAAGATGAAAGAAGCCAAGAAGGCTCTTGAGACCTCATCACTCGGCAGAAATCCACGATTCAACTTGTCCCAGCTTATCCAGTCAGTAGTGATGACAAGCACAACTACAGAGGTCAAAGTAAATAGAACAGTCCTGCAAGGGAAAAAAATACTTCAGAAAGAATACTGTGTAAAAATGTACGCTATATTATTTTCTCTCTCCTCTAACAGTTAACTAATACTTTATCGTACTGTATTGCAGACCAAAAGAGCTTGAAGAAAATGATGTGTAAAAGTAGGTAATTTCATTCAAGCTGTAAAAGGATTTGGACATAACTTTAGTGCAAAGAAATTTTCTAGCTGATTCCAAATAAGCTGAAAAATTAATGCTGAGTTACATCAATTTTGTTTTCAGTTTAATAAGAACAGCCATGCTGGGCTAGACCAATGGTCCATCTACGCCAGTATCTTGTCTTCCAACAGTGGCCAATGCCAGGTGCTTCAGAGGGAATGACCAGAACAGGCAATCATCGAGTGATCCATCCCTTCACCCATTCCCAGTTTCATACTTTTCATATATATTGTAAACACCAATAAAGACAAATGTTATATAATAAACCAATAATTACATATAAAAGACCACATTTCTCTTGCCAAATTCAAATAAACCATTTCTGGGGATATTTTCCAAGGCACACAGGGAAGTTAGGCACCCAACTCACTTTGAAATCTCACCCTTGATTCTCCTCTCATCCAAAGTAGCCATGAAGAAGTAACCATTGAGGATAAATTTATTATTTTAAAAATTATAAATGGAAGAAACCTTCTTCAGGGCAGCCATGTTAAACTCTAACATATGCTTTGTTGATGATGGGAGGATTTTCCCTGGTATCTCGTGATGTACCCAAAGAAACCTTTGTAAGAGTATTGTGCATGATCTATTATGCTATTTCTTGGATAGCACTGAATTATAAAAGTATTTATTAAAAAAGATCAAGCTACAGTGGGACTTTTCCCCATATATGAAGCCCATGAATATTTCGGAAGCCCATGTGGCTAATTCACACCATTTTGCCATATGATAATTAAACTGAACTCTTTCTGAGCTGTCTCCCCATAACAGTGCTACACCTTTTCCAACTGCACTTTAGCAGGATCTTTCAGATGTTGGTAGTGAACACAAGGGGTGAAATCCTAGATCCATTCAAATTTGAGGAGCATAGCTGTTGACTTAAGTGAAGCCAGGCTTTTCACCCAATAAATCTGGATGTCAATGTACCAGTGTTATATGTGGACACCATAAATGTATGAATATTTACATTCTGTCAAGTGTCACAGGACTCAAACCAGAACTGCCCAGTAAAAGCCTTATCCTCAGCACCGCCAAACTGCAAGGACTGACAAAGGAACTGCTGCTAATACCTCAACACCAGAAGCTACACCCACTGACTCAGCAGTGTCAGGTGACTAACAGCAGACTGCTGATTTGACATTGCCATGTATAAAGCTTTCTGTTCCCTGTCTGAACAACTAGTTGCTAGGTCTGTTGCTACCCAAACCTCTGAGACCACGCCCCTGCTTCCTTGTCTGGTTCCTGCTCCTCATTCCTGCTCCCAAGCCTCGTCCCTATTCCTGTTACATACCACGCCTCATCCCTACTCCTATTACCTTGCCTTGTTCCTGTTTCTTCACCCTGACCCCAGTTGCCAGCTCTGGCTTTGATCCTTGGCGTGATTTCTGCCTCTGGCTTAACCTTTGGTGTGACCATAACCCCAACTCTACTCCTGGCTCCAACCACTAGGTCAGACAGCCCACGTTGCGGGCCCTGACAGCTTGCTTACATCAACCTCTGTCTCCTTTGGGAACTCATTGTTGAACCCTGAACTGAGTATGGACCCTGCTGGGGCTCTCCCCCTGCCAGCCCCGCAGCATCCTGTGAGTAATCAGGAGCAGATCGCTGCCCTCCAGTGGAGAACTGGTAGCTGAAGGATCAAGTATGACAGCTACAGACAAGATATCATTTATTGCTGGGGTAAGCTACAGAACTTGGAGTGGCTGCAAGTAACCACTCAGCTTCTCTTATGATTCCGGCTTGGACAACCGACCAAAGAGAGAGGATGGTACCCACAGTAAGTTTTGAGGGTTCATTACCAGATGCAGACTCCTGTTGATGCTCCAGCCCCAGGAGTATGTTGCAGATTAAGTGAAGGTGGGGCTAGTACTGAGCCTACTTACCAGGGAGGCCCTGGCATGGGCCTCTCCCTTTTCAGAACAGAACCACTCAGTACTGACCAAGTGGGACTCATTTTTACAAGCCAGTATTTTCAATGACCCAGCAAAGTCTGCATGGCAGAGACTGCCTTACGAATACTCCAGCGAACCCTGGCAGCAGCCCCTTTCTATGTTGCCCAGTTCAGATATTTGGCCATAGATACCACCTGGATTAATGCTGCACTCCTCCATCAGTTTTGACTCAGGCTTTGTAAAGAGCTAAAAGACGAGCTGGCCTGGGTGGACCTTGCCCTTCCCCTCCCCCCACCAGGTTAGAGGCTGTGGATCTGTGCACCCGGATAGACATCAGACAGCACAAATGACAATGGGAATGTTGGAGGAGCCTGCCTACCTACCGCATGTACCTAAGGCTTAATATTTGTGCGTATTTTGGTAAGAAAGTGACATTAGTTACCCAGAATTAATATTCAAAATGAAATTCCCATAGAAGTCAGTGAGGGTTGTGTCTGAGTAAAGAATCAGATGCTAACTTACCAATCATTAGCATTGCATGAAGCATGTGCACTTAATAATTTATTTAGTGTGTACTTATGTAATAGAACAAATAAACTGACATCCTTCCCAAGCATATTGAAACTGAAAATAGTATAAATTAATAATTAATTAGTGTTTGTCAAACACTTTCAGCTCATTGGATGGAGGTGTTACAGGAACATAAAATACAATACTATTTATTATTTTCAAACTCATTAGGTATGCACTGAATAGAAACGAATTTGAGGGGTATGGATTTCATAAACATGCCAGGATAGTTAAAAGTATGCTGAAAAGAGAGAGAGAACAGGCAAAAACAAATTTGATTTTGCAGCTCTTGGCATTCAGAAATGCTTTACAAACCTCAGAAAAGAAAGATGGTCCAGAAGGTTAAATATTTTCCATGAATTTTGATTGCAGAACTGGCTCAAACACACTGTCCCACAGTGTACAGTAACTATAAAGCACAACGGAGCTGCAGCTGTTCGTGTGCAAATGCTATTTTTCTTGTTTTAATTAGCCAGGTTTCCAGTACTAAATCCGTTTAAAAAAAATGAATTTCCTAAAACCATTTAAAAAATGAAATGTAAGATTTTTAGTCAGCGCAGCCCAACCACTTGCTGCTGTTTCAGACACCTGTGGGCAGATCTTCAGCTGGTGCAAAATGTCACAGCTCCACTGAACTCAGTGGAGTGATGATAATTTACATCAGGAGGACAGCAATGACTGGCACTTCTTCACAGCTACTTCATGGAGTGATGTCAACCCCAAAGGAGGATCTATGCTTTTCCTCTTTTCCAAAAGATTGATCATGGCCCTCAGCAAGAGAAGTATGAGCATTCAGAATGGTTCTTTAGAAGTTCAGGGTCTTCAGGGCCTTAGCTGCACTGGGTTCCTTTGGTTGAACTATGATCACAGAAAGAGTAGTACCAGTGTTTGTTCTTACAGTGGGGATGGGTGTATGAGGAAGGCAGGTAGCAATAATGCTCCCAAAAATACAATATTTCAATTATTGTCTTAAATTCCCACATTAAAAATAAGGTTTGATTTATTTGATACGATGTGACTTTTAGTTCTTGATTTCGTGACTTCACCTGTTGCATCTAATGCTATCACTGCAGAGTTACACTGACGTCACTTGCCTGTTTTTACCTGTAAATTCCAATGACTTTAATAGAGGCATTCTTGATTTATATTGGTGTAAGTGAGCTCAGAGCCTCAAGGGCTAGTGCACCATTCACTGAGTTGCAGTTAGTTTGCTGCAGGATGCTGAATGTTAAGAGTGTACAGTACTGGCACCAGGTAATAAGACATGGCCAATAGGTATAGGTCAATGGGGATTAGCTCCTAATGCTGTCTTGCTAGAACAACAGTGCTACAGTATACATTTACAAGATAACACTTAGAAATGCACTAATGTGTATTGCACATTATTGGAAAAATATAACTTCTCTTCCTGTGGAATTAAGGTATAGTGAAATATGGACTGCCCTGGTAATGGAAAAGTTTTCACACCAAGTACATAGACAAGAGCAGTGCCATCAAGAGCATAGGTATTTAGAAATTTAGTCACTCTTTTTGGTGAACTCACAGGAGGAGGGCTCCCCAGCCAGTAATTCAGAATTTTTAGTCAGGTTCTTTGGATATTAACCTGATCCTGACTAAGTAATACGAGGTAGTTTATTCATGATTTATTGTAACTTTGTCTTAAAAAGAAAAGAAAAAAGAAATGCACCAATTTATATTTTAGCGCTATTGTACATTTACTATATTAAAAATTCATTACCTACAAAGATCACAATTTTAATTACCAAAATTAAATATCACTTGGCTGAAAATATAATTTTGTTTTAAACTTTTTACACCATGATCTCTTTAGACAGAAATATTACCATCACAAGACTTCACTCTAATTTCTCTCCCCTGGTTGAAATTAATTGATAAGTGATCTCCTTTCCGAAATTGGGATTTGCCTAGACAATTCTGAAATGCCACAGTTCCCCTCTACTTAGAACAGGAAATATCAGAGGGACCTGTGCTGAGAGACATTTCACAAATGTTGATTTGTTAATAGTAACCATGGGATATGAGACCAGGACTCTAAAAAACAGAGAAATCAAACATTTTGGGGGCCCAGCATTCCCCATGAGACGTCCCTGGTTTGTGCACGTAGCTTTGCTGGTAGGTGGGATGAAGGAACCAGGCAACAGTGACAGACAAAAGATTCTGAAGGCGAGAAAACAGTTCTAAGTCAAGTCACTCAGTGGAAGGCATCAAGTATACACCTCTTAAGCCTCACATCGGAGCTGCAGAAGGAATATAGATGCCAGATGTCTGTGCACCCCCCTATGTGTAGTGGACATGGTCCTTTGACCAGCCTCATGTATGCCAAAACACTTCAGACTACTTGTGGCCAAAACATCTGTACTACTGGTGCAGAGAGGTTGCAGCTGTTGTTCCAACCTAAAGTGTCTGAAAGAGCTGTGCAGCTCACTGGCCCAAAATTTGTGTGATAGATATCACCTCCTCTATCGCTTCATACTCACCCACATAAAGCCTGATTATGATTAATTTTTATTAATTATTAGTATTATTAATCTTCCTCTGCTGCCAGGGAGCCCTGTTCATGGTCTAGGACCCCACTGTGGTTGGTGCTGTGACAAACACAGAACAAAATGACAGTCCCTGCCCCAAAGAGCTTGCAATCTAAGAAAAGAGATGACAAATGGGTACAGATGAATAGATGGGGGAGTATGAGTTAATGATGAGACAATGATGGTCTTTAAGTCTTTAAACCATTATTTGAGGACTTCAGTAACTCAGCCATGGGTTGGGGTCTATTACAAGAGTGTGTGGGTGAGGTTCTGTGGCCTGCGTTGTGCAGGAGGTCAGACTAGAGGATCATAATGGTCCCTCCTGACCTTAAAGTGAGTCTATGATATGCAGTGATCGCAGCACACCAGCAGCCTAACTGTTGTCCAGATATTTAGCAATATTCACCAGTTCTAATCATAGCTGTGTCCATGTGTGGATGCAGATGGATGTTCAGTAACGTAATCTGATGTTTCATGTTATCAACAAAGCCAACAAAATAAACTCTTCTCTGATACTAGCCATTATCCAAAATTCCCAGTAAATAAATACAATTCCAGAGTTACTTGAGTTTTTTGCACTAACATTTGTATAAAATCTAAAATTACATTTATGTTAATATGTAGAGGAAACTTTTTACTATGTTTCATGCAGTAAAATAAATCAGATTAGGTAATGTAATTACATGGTGAAGTATTAGAATTCTAGAGAGCATCATATTTTATTATAGGTAGAAGCATCTTTGAGTTTTCTTTTGCCACACGATTAATTTACCAAAATGAAAGTGTTATCTAGTTCAAACACTAGCTTATTTAAATTAAACTCATCAGCCTTAAAGCTTTAAGTTTCAAATGCCATTCCCTATCTGTGACATAGAAAATGTAAAGCAGCCTAAGAAAATTCAGAGTCTTGCTTGTAAAAAGTGTTTTCAATCAACACCTATCATATGCAAGGTAGTGCAAGAGTCACATGAGTTATCCTAATAGACTTCTACCTCTTGCTCAACTTTCACAGTAAAAAAATTAATTGCCTAACTCCCGTAGAAAGCAGGTTGAAAAACAATCCTCACATAAAGAAAAAGGAAATGATATTTCAGGCTTACTTTCTTCCACAGCAAAATCTGGGGTTGGGTGCAGCTGGCCAAGGAAAGAGCAGAGTCAAGATTTTCAAAATTAGAGTCCTATTTTGAAAAATGACTTAGGATTCCAAGTCACGAAGACACTTCTGAAAATGTTATTGTAGGAGCCTGAAGTTAGGCTTTTAATATATATATTTCCTGATTTTTAAAAGTGTAAGCACCCAACTTTCATTGAACTTAATGATAACTCCTGGGTCCTTAGCCCTTTTGAAAACCAGGAAGGTGTCTAAATATGGACTTAACGCCAAGATTTTCAAAAGTGGTCAGAGATTCAGGGTACTTCAATTTAGGGATGTCCAACTTGAGACACATAAAAAGGGCCTGATTTTTTAAAAGTGCTGAGCAACCATCCTCTAAAAATCAGACCCCTGTAAGGTGTTTCAAGCTGGGCACCCAAAAGTTGAGGTACCCCAAATCTCTAGTTACTGTTGGAAATCTTGGCCTAGGATTCTAATTTTCAGCTCATAATTTAAAAAATCTTCACCCATCAGGCTGACCTAGTGGAAATTACAGGCTATTTTACATGCAGCAATAGGTTGGAAGGCTTGGGGCATCACACAATGTGTACGTAGCTTGAACCCTCAGCCCCCAGCAGACATGAATATCTGCAGGAAATGGAAGCCCTAGATGAATGAAGGAAGAAGAAGGCATCTCATGGATTACTCCCTGAATTGCTATATTGCCTCGTTCCCCTGTGATGACACAGCTCCTTCAGGAGGTACTGTACTGCCATTGTCATAGCAACTCTTAGGGGGACCCAGAAGAAACTAACAATGCTTTACACACAGGGGAATCCTCGTATGAACAAATACAGTGGCTTTAAAACAGCTTTGTGATGGCAATGAGACAAAGCTATTCCTGCATGGCTAAGTATCTGGCTGGGCTTCCCACTCCAGGCTCCATCATCCTACCTTTGATATCTACAAGGAAGGCATGCCTGCACCATCTTGGGTGCAATGCCCGGTCCTCTTGGTGTACTGCTTTCCAAACAGTAAATTTGAGGGCCCAGCAAGTAAAGATCACCTAAGCCCATACTTGCTTTCATTGCAGTTTCTGGCTGTCCTGAGCTGGCTGTAGATGATGCAGCATAATCCAAGGTTCAAATGTGAATTAGTTTGGGAACCACACGAGGCATTATGGAGCATCTGTGCTGTCAGTTCATTGGAACCAGCCACTGGTTGTGGGAGATGAACTTTGTGAGTATCTTTGCTATGTGAGCTCACTGGATGAGATCTTGTCTTGCTCAAACTGAGAATGTGTCATGACTCTAAAAAGAGACCATGTTGGCTGCAGATGTTAATATATTATGAAACAGCCTCAAATTGAAGAAGTGTTTTAATTAATTATATTTAATTAATTTTTCCAGTAATATAGAACAAAAAACGAAAAATTGTCAAGTTGGCCTTGGGTTACAAAGAGAAAAGGCTTAACAAAGTGGAGTAGATATGATACAAAGAGTAGTACTGTACATCAACTACCAAAGCTCCTGGAAAAGTTTTCAAAAGTTTTACAGCAGGCCCCAATGCGGGGCTTTTTGCAGTGAAATTAGTGTAATGGCAGCCTAAACCAGATATGCTGGTAGGAGATGCGCTGTTGCTATTCTATGTTCAGCAGCAGTCAAGCTTTTAAACAGCCCTCTCACCAATGACAAGCTAATAGCCAGTGAAACATTTCTAGACATAAACTGTCCTGTTACTATCTCTCTTAAAAAAAGAGGTGTGAGAATGTGCAGCCAGTCAGTAAATCCAACTGGTGGATGATACTTCTGAGATATTTGATAATAGCATAAATCCAAACTCTACATATTGAAACATTGTGGGTTTTATTTTAAGGTTCTGGCAACATATAAAAACCCTTTGAGTTTTTCTTTGTCTCCTGAAACCTTGACAAAAATGCACCACAATAATGCATAGTTGGCTCTGATTCATTGTATAGATGAACAGAGCAAGGGAGCTTCCATTCATTATGGACATGAATCATCTGTCACTTAAACCAGCTGTAACTCCAGCAACCTCAGCAGAGTTACACCTAGTTTGCCCCGCTATCAATGAAATGAGAATTGGGGCCTATGTATTCTTTTGGAGGTTCAGATGTGCAAAGATATACATTGGTTTAGAGAGGAAGGGGTAATGGGAACAGTTAGCTGACCTGTTGTTTGAATTTTCTCTACTATGGCTAAATTCCTTCAAGGGCACAGAGGCTCCAGAAGGCTCCAGCTGAGTGCAGCTATAGAGGTTCTACTGGGAATGGTGTACGCTGCAGAGTGGATGTTAGGGAGCTTTGTACTTCCATTGCATGGCAGAGTTGGACTCCATCCCAATATTATGTAAGCCATCACTTAGGCAAGCTTTAGGACCATGCTGAATGAGATGCGAGGCTATGAGCACTTGATCAGTAATCATATGAATCCAGTAGGATGGGTAGGTGCATGGACAATATCCAAGCGGGAACAGCAGCCGCAAAGGTATGAAAGAACTGTCCCACACCATGCTCGGGTTTTGGAGTGTGAATTCCATTCCCGCACAGATCCCACACCATTTACACACAAAGCCACTTTACTCGGACTCCACACGGGAAGGAGAGGGAACTTCACCCCAATGCATGAAGATAGCTCACTGTACTAATTCATGTTTATTGCATATTGGTGTAAGATACTGGTGCTGTTTGCTCTCAACTGTCTCCGAAGTCAACGGAAGTTGAGGGCGCTCAGAACTTCACAGGATTGGGTCTTTAATTAGTCTTTTAACACAAAGCATGTCATCTCCGAAGCTCAGAATACATTCTGGCAAATCTCCTTATCAGCTTCTTTCTGTTCAGTTCTCTATCAAATTTAGTTTTATTTTTGAAAAGTTTAATTGAAGTTAAATTATCAGATAAATGGAAAGCATGAAATTTTGGATACTTTATGCTTATTCATAGTCTAAGATCAATAATATCTTCTTAGGTACTACTGGGCAGTGCTCAATTTTTAAAAAAAGACCAATGTTCAATTGTTACCTGTGACATTTATTGTATGGGGGAGGGGGGTCAACTGTGGTTGAACCATACAATAAAAATAGTACTTTCTACAGTGACAACAAATTTCAGATGACGTTCTGAGCACGTACTTTGGTAAAATACTAGTGGATGCAGATGTGACAACTGAAGCTCATATGTCTTATACACTCATTCAAACAAAAATAAATCCTTATTTCTGTATTTACTGTGTAAAATTCCATAATAGGAATTTTTATATATTTTGGTTTGAAGCTACTCAGTTCAATGAGTGTCTTCTTTAATAAGCAAATAGGATTGTTCTTTGTTGAATGATTTGTTACATTTATTTAAGTGTAATCAGTTTATAACGTATGTGCCTGGTTATTAGGTGTCTTTCATTTGCACAAAAAAATCTTTCCTTAGTGACATATGGTGTATACTCCCTGGAAACATTTTAACATAAAAAAAATCGCTAGTGAAAAGAGATTATATCTTTTGGGGGTTTTTTTGCTTGTAAATATATCTAGCAGTAGAATAATCATCCTAATTACATGAAAGAGACATATTTATTCAAACTCTTTGGAAAAACATTAAAGAGTTATTCAAAACACTTGTAATTATATTTTACCTTGGCAAGGTTGGGACAAATTTAATTATAAAAAATACTTACAAGATGTTTTGATGAATGAGAAATTACATCTTGCTAGATATCAGTGTGTGAAGTCTAAAATAACAGAAAATGTGCTACCACATCAGTCTAATAAACAGCTGAAAATACAAAGCTAACGTCATGGAGAACACACAAAACTATTAGCCTATTATAGCTGTTTCATTCTAAGCTTGAAAGCTGCTAATACATGGAAAAAAGTGTCCTTAAATATTTTTCAATTCTGCCAGGTTTTGTGGAATATAATATATTGTACTACATATGGAAACATAATATACATAATATATTGTACTAATACAATGAAAATATAAGTGTATTATATTATACAGAGTGCCATCTGTGCTACTACTTTGCTAGGACATTCAGCTGCAACTCGATAGTGCCATGACATGCCTAAAATCAAGCTCTGCTCTACATAGGTATGAGCAAACCATGTTTTAACCTCACCGTTTTGTAACTCAGTGTCCCAACACAGGAGCTTTTATAATGGAGTTGAACCTATTTAGATGAATTGTCACACAGTAAAGGAAGTATTTCTTCCCACAACGCAGTTAACCTGTGGAACTCTTTGCCAGGGGATGTAGTGAAGGCCAAAACTATAACGGGGTTCAAAAAAGAATTAGGCAAGTTCATGAAGGATTGGTCCATCAATGGCGATTAGCCAAGATGCTCTGGGTGTCCCTATATCTGACTGCTAGAAGCTGGGACTGGACTATAGGGGATGGATCAGCACAGGAGAAAATGCCCTGGGAGTTTTAGAAGGATCATAGTCCTGTTACATTTAGTGCAACAGTGTCACTAGAATGCAGGTTTCGTTCCAATAACAGCCTGAAAACTCATTCAAAACACAAATGTTTCTGGCTCACCCTCAAAGTAGAATGTACACAAATGCCTTTGCTTCACCGTGACACTATCTGTCAGGAGTGTATCTCATTACTGGAGCACAAACTTTAATTCTACTAATGTCACTGCTTAAATAACACATTAGGATGATATTGTTTTGATTCGGAGGATATCCATACATCTCCCACAAGTAATTACATTATCAGCAATCCTCTTAAAATATTGGCTTTGCTTAAATGCCTTGCCAGTAGCACTAAGCCTCGTTATTTGAAAATCCCATTTACCTGAGGCCCATGAATTGATAACAAATGAACCAAGTGAAGTGGTGGTGCCATCTGATCAGTGACACGCCACAATGCTAAGAACAAGTTCAAAGAAAATCTAGTTCCGAAACAAAATCTCTTTGCAGTAGGTTGCTTCTTTAGTATTTGAAATGGTAGAGAGAGCAAAGAATTACTGACCCTCAAAATAATAGGCATTCTTTGATGTTTTACAAAGAAGTGTAATTACCAGGAAATATTATCACTAACATTCTAAAGAGCTCCATTATTCACCGATGGTGTAAAGATGCAGCCTCTAGCTATAGTACAAGCTTCACTTTTGTGAAGGATAAAAGTAATGATCTGAAGATACAGGATTCAGGCCATATCATAGGGGATTCTTATCTGAAGTCCTAATAATGCTGCAACCACTGAAATAGCAAGTTTAGTTAAATCCCTATACCCTCCGATAAATGGTATGATTTAAAGTTGAAGATTGCTTCACACAGTCAGAATAATGCAGAATGGACTAATGAATAAAACTCTGCTAACCTGAATACTAACATTGTACTCGCTTACGACAGAATCTACTTCTGGTTCCTGAGATGGTGATCAAAAGCAGCAGCTGTCACTGCAGGGGCAGGCACAAGTGGGGGACAAGTCAACAATCAGTGAGGAGGCACAGTGCTCGTCCGGCCCCTGAGGCCCTGGTGGGAAGGGCATGCACTCTTCAGGGCTCAGTGGGAGCTGACAGCTCCGAGGGGGAGAAAGGGGTCTCGCAGAATGTGCCCTGCCCCTCCAAAAGCGCTGGAATTTAAAATTCCTGAGCACACCCCTAGTTTTATGTACCATTTAAGGTCCCATTTAAAATCTGTGTTAGAACTCAAAGTGGTACATAGGGCCTTTGGCAGGGCCTCTGCATTTCCTAAGAAGAAAACAGATGTCATAGCTGAAGCACAGTTTTGATCAAGCAAGACAGCCAATTTTAGAAATACTTCAATTTACAGGTAGTTATGGCAGAAAGGACTATGTTGATAGTTCTCTTCATCATTGTGAAGATTAATCAGGATGAATTCTGAAAGTCAGTCAGTCCTATCATCAGGCGATCACCTGAGCTGTGAAATTCAATAGTGGGAAAAAAGTATTAATTAAATAAAAATCTGAATTTTTTAAAAGTGGTGTTACTTTGGGGGTTGTGTTCTTACCATTACTAGCTGACCACAAGGGTGTGTACAAGGGGAGCAAGCCGGGACACAGCCCTCCCCCTCCAATAATCATTGGGAGCACAGAACTCCTCTGGACCCAGGACCGAAATGGCTGGGGTGGAAAGGGGACAGAGGTGCTCCTCCAAAAGGGGTCAAAGTTAAATTTCTGGGCACACCCCTATGTCACTATATCTGTCAGTCAATGGTTATATACATGATACAGTAGCCACAGTGCTCAGAAATGTTTTTGGACCATCAAGCAGCAGCACACAGAAAGGCTGGGAATAAATTAAACCAAAAATATAAGCCTCAGGCTGATGTGTTTGAACTTCACTGCAAACATTCTTCATACATATTTAATTGCTCCATTGAGACAGTGACTGTTTTGGAAAAGTTCCAGGCATTATTTCCATTCCATTAGTAAGCTTGCAGTATGTCTATGCCTTAACCCAAAATGATTGATTCCATAAATGTCTTCCCACTTACTGACCTGAACACTAATTGAGGTTCTGTATAGATTAAAAGAAAGCATATGTGTTCAGAAACCAGCCAAAATATATTATAGTCATTGAAATATCTTGTCGTATAAGAAGAAATTGGCACTTTTAACTGAAGACATCAAATTCTCTGCTGAAGAAGCCTTTCAAGAAATAGCTGCTCAAAACTGTACATGATGGAATGCACAAATTCTGATAAACAAAAGTTGGACCCAATTTTTAAGTACAACAGACTGCCTTTCTGAAACATAGAACAAACTTTCTTTGAAATATTAATAGTGCATGCCAGATGCTTTCATCAGTACTTGGGTCTTGTGCTTTAATTTGCTTTGGGAGAGAGTATAAATATTTTATATTGCATAAAAATAAGAGTAAAGAAGCACCAATAATTTTATCAATTCAGCTATACTCAGAGGGGAAAGCTAAATGTTTTGTAAGGTCTCGTTCAAACAGAGATAAGGTTGTGAAGTTTAAATTATTATATTACAAAACAAACTTTCATCTTCGTATAAAAGTTGTTAAATATAAGTAAATAAGTAACGTACTTATGATGTGACTCAGCCTGACAAATTGATTTTACAGGTCTCACATTAGCTCACTTTCTGGTTATTCTGCAAGCTATGGCTAGCTTAAAATTCTCAGCTCACTAAACTAATTTAAAATAAAATGACTAATAACACAGTTTTAATGAAAAAGGCTACACATTCATTGATACAATTCCATAAGACGCAGCTATGTTCATGCAACTTAGATGAGTCTACATCAGACATTTGGAAAAGAAACCCTCTTACAATATTTTATTTATAAAGTACAGTAACATTAGTACGTTTAACTTTATATAATAGGCTATTCCTAAGTAGTTTAGACATAAAATTTGGCCAGCCTTATAGTGAGATTCTACTTGAAAAATAACTCTATAGAAATGTTCATTCTATGTTCAGTGTTTCTCAAGGTTTTCCATATCAAATTTAGAGTGTTTTTTCCCTTAACTTCCAGCTCTGTAACCTCAATTTATAATCTGAGTCAAACTATGTTCTTTCCTGTTTGCTTATCATCACAAGAACTAAAGAGTCTAAAGACCAAATGCTGTCCTCAGTCACACCTGTGCAGCTCTGTTGTTTTCAATAAGACTGCACAGGTGAAACCAAAGGCAGAATTTTGTCCAGCAACTGGAATTTGATTGACAATTATTCTGATGATGTGTGAACCAGAATACAACCCAGCTCACTCCCCCATAGCTGTGTTGGCTCTGCACTATCAAGAGGAGTGAAAAGGAGCAAAATCATATTTCTGTCAGTTAAAATAAACAGATTCAGATACATAGAAAGAATTAGAGCAAGTAGGTGCTATTTTACAAAATCACTTTTCAGAGCAGAGCTGCACTTTAAACTTATCATAATGACATCCTCCAATTCATAGGATATTACAGCTATGTTACTGAGAAATTAAAATTAAACAGTATCCATAATTTTGGAAACCCATGCAATGCTTCACATTCTGCTGCTGTAGGTAACAACGAGCCAGCAGAAGAAGCATAAATTAACAAACTGTCCTTCCCATAGTTGTGACATTGATGAAGTTGATAGATAATCATATAATAAAAACAATAACAACACTAATACAAATATGAAATGGCAGTTCCATTGAAAAACAGGCCAGATGCTGAGAAAGAATCAAGGTGTACTTAACAGAAAAGGGCAACTGAGGCAGAAACAGCCTTTTCAATGTTCATTATTTTACCAAAGTATTACAAATTACAGAGATGAATAACATTTTGGTGGTGTTATTCTTGAGATTTGCTTACTTGTTCCTAAATTAACCAATTCATTTAATTAGCTCTTCTTACATGTCATACTATCTATGTTCTGATACCAGGACTCCTGCAAAATATGTGTATACTGTTCTTCTTCTATATTTTTTGGGTCACATGTTAAGTACAAACAATAACACAGTGCCTGAGCTGTTTGTAACTTTATTGCCTAAAATCCAGTAAATATCCTTTCTAAAAAGTCAAACCTATGCAAAAGCTGCAGTAGGGCCAGCTCACAGGTTAGGTTAAACAACAGTCAATTAAGGCAGCAAAGAGTTCAGAGGGATATATTCAGCCTGGCATTGGTAGGCATCACTAGGAACTCAGACATCCCTTTGAGAAGAAGTTTGTTGGGCGAGAAGGCTGTGTTGGCTGTAATCTCCCTTCTTCTGTGGAATCCAAGAGGCCAGTGATCTGGACATGGCTTGGATTGATTCTGCTTCCTATAGAGCCACAGCCACAACCTCAAATTCTCTTTCACCCCCTCACCCGTATATTAGAAAGACCCCAGGGATGGGGGCAGCAGTTATGCTATCTACCCTCCTGTAGGGTAAATATCCTTTGGGACAAAGGGGCCACATTGGTGCAGGGAGAAGTAATTTAGTCCTACCTTTTGCTAGTACTAGAGAGTCTGACCCAGTGCTGTTTGCAGTGTGATTTCATCATGAGGCTTGTGATATCTGGTATTTTTTCTAGAAGCCCCAGCTGCTGGAACCAGTTATTACCTGAATGTCTCAGCTTTCATTAAAAATAAAAAAAAATAAAAAAAAGTCATTTCTAGTCCTTGTAGTTATGGAATAAAGCTTGAAAATGTGAACCTTAGAGGCGCCAACACTAAAAAGGCAAATTAATCCCCCTCAAATTTATTATTTTTTCAATCTCATGATTTTTGAGTGAATCCCATCATTTTTGGGGCCTGACTCCTGCCATTTAAATACTTGGAGTTGGCCTGCTGTCTAAAGCAGAGCTGGGCTAATTTTTTTTTCAGTGAGTAGCAAATTCATCCGACAGTGCATTTTTCAGAGTACTGAAACTTTGCAAATTCAGGTCAAATTTGGGGACTAGGGTTCAGCTGGGGAAAAAAAAACTGACTTGGTTTTTTCAAAATGTCAAAACTTCTGTTAAGATGTTTTCCATTTTGTTTGGAAAATGTCATTCAAAGAGACATTTCATTTCAAAGCATTGTTTCAAAATAACATTCAAAATGTTTTGTTCGACTCGAACAACAACAACAACAACATCAGTTTTTCATTTTCGGGTGATAAAATGAAAAACATTCAGATTCAGTTTGAAAAGATCCGATTATTTGTTGTTGTATTATTCAGTTTAGCCACCAAACTGACAAATCAATTATTTGCTACGCTCTACCTCAGAGGTAGGCCTCTGTGCAATGTCCTTTTATGTGTAAGCCCTAGAGCTCAAGGGCTTAGAAGATTAGAACTCTCTGCTCCCTCTATAGCAGAAAAGAGGAAAAGTCAGCTTTGGCCAATGTGGTTTACCATTACCAGTAAGTATTTCCACTTCCTGTGTTTTGCTGCTGTATTTGGAATTTGTCTGTGTTCTAACTGTATAAATGATAATCAATTGTTTCTGTAACTGTACTCAGGAAAAAGCACAGGAATTGTGCAAGAAGTGCCCTGGAATACATGGGTCACTCTGACTTTACAGGTACTGGGCTCTGGTTTCAGAATGGGGTTTAAGTCCAACAAGAAGGTGGAGAAGGCTCTGCCCTAGAGATGAGGGGCACTGGCCAAGGGGCTTGTTTTTCTCTGGGTTCCTCACATGGAGATTCTGAACCCTGTGTGGGATGATTCTGTGGGGCTGCTGGATCACACCAGACCAAGCTGAACCAGCAACAATAGCAGCAGTGCGAGAGCTGGTTTCACAGCAAGGCAATGCCAGACTGGCAGCCCAAGCACAGAGCGGACTTTGCAGCAAGACCCAACCAGACCAGCGGTGGTAGCACAGAGCTAACGTCACAGTGCCCTGAAAGGGGAGTGGGGAGGGTGTGTGTGTGTGTGTGTGTGTGATGTCACAGATCTGGACTATGCAGTTGCGCTTCAAAGCAAGGGACCTGCTGGTGCAGATTTCACTAAACCAAAGCAGAGAGCCGCTCCTATATGCCCCCCTTACTAAATCTTAGTCTAATAGGACCCAAGAGTGGGTTGTAGATGACTGGGGACTGTGGCATGACCAAGAGTCCTGGACCTTAGCCAGCAAGACAATACTTCATAATTTGGGGCTGCCCATATTTCTGACACACCGGATGGGTTTTGCTAAATTCGTTAAGTATATTTCAGTTTTTAACAAAAGTGCCTATTCAAAAACCCCAAAGTGCTTGCATAATAAAAGACTGGTTATATATAAACCCCTAAAAATTCCTACCAAAATTAAAATAAGAAACTCAATCCAACCCACTTTAATAAAAAAGCAAGCCACGAAACAGAACCAAAACAACAACAACAAAAGAAGAAATATCACCCAGATCCTTGAGACTCCAGCATTCCCAGAAGCCTTGTTGGCCTTGGAGTTTGCACTCTTGGGCAACAGCTTCATACTATTTAAAAAAATGTATTCAGCCGTAGGAAAAAGGCCACATATAATATCCTTGACCTTAGCAACATTTTGTTCTTTTTCTTTCAAGCATGCCTTTGAATAGGCTAGTGCTGCTGGAGCAACTAATGGAATTTAAATATACGCCAGCTCCATTTTTATGTAGCCTTCTGACAATTTCTTGGCTTGCGCCTCCTTCTCTCTCGATTGTATGATACTTGCTGCTTAATGAAATTAAATTAAAGTTACTTTGTGGCAGAGCTAGTGGATACTGGTGGGCAATGGGTTAGCTGGAATGTGAGAAACAAAACTTCCAAAAAAATAGCCTCTCTCAATAGTTCCTCCCCCCCACAAATAGTCTTCCCTGACTCTGCCCTTCCCCCTTCAGTCCTTACACACAAGATCCTGATCCTACTCCCATTGAAATCCATGGGGCTTTTCCCATTGTCTTAATTAGGAACCAGATGGGGCCCACAAATGCACCATACATACAATGCAAACCACTCTAAATGAGAATCAAGGTTTTTCTCAAGGAAAAATCACTTCTTTCAGTAGGTAACATCAGACTAGATGGAGCACAAAAAGCTGCAAAATAAGTACTGATTACTGTGATACTGTCTTTGTTTTGCAGGCTCTTTACCTATGCTTTTGACTGCAGTTAGTTAGCCTTGTAGATATTTTATGTTCATCAGAATAATGTCCTGCTTAAATAGAGTAACTAAAATATGTATATTCTGAAAGTTAAATAATACTTTTCTTATAAGAACTTGGAACATTAATTGCTAATATGATTTTTCTTAGGCATTTAAAAAAAGCAGAGATCCATAAAAAAAAAAAAAAAAGAAAGCATGTGCATTAGAAACCAAAGAGCATGCAGGGTACCTTTGGTTAACACAATGTGATTTATTGACATTTTAATCCATCCTTTGTTTTAGCTATTGCTTTTTCTGCTGTCACAATTGTGGGCAAACAACATACAATTTACATGAAATAACAATATTAATACAATGTTATCATTATTACATCTATGCTGTAAGGGAGATTTTTAAAGTTGGATGCCTTAATATAGACAGCCATCAGCAGATTCTTTTAATTTAAAAAGTTTTATTAATTTTTACAAAGTACAAACCAAGTAAAAAACAGAGGAAAGGATCCCTAACTGTTATATTTAGGTTTTATACACAAGTTAACTGAGCATATATTGGCGGCGGCAATCCCTGGAGAGTCGAGGATGATCTCTTTCATAAGTTTTATTTTTTATGGGTCCTTTGGTGACAGAGGAATCCGATCCTTGAGCCGTGGACTTGCTGGCAGACATTGCAGGTGGTATTGGGAGGCAGGGTTGAGCCACGACTGCTGAATGACATTGTCTGTCCTCTCTTTTCTGGTATTTTTCTGGGACCAGAGCAAGGTGATTTCCTCAAAAGTGACTGTTCTTTCTCAGACAAGTCTTCGCCTGTTAGCCCTGTCTTGGGCTACTGTCTCCCAGTGTGTGATATTGATGCCACATCTCTTGATGTTTGTCTTGAGGAGGGCTTTAAAGTGTTTCTCTTGGCCTCTCCATTTCCTTTCTCCTTTAGAGAGTTGGGCATATAGCAATTGTTTTGGTAGGCGTGGATCAGGCATATGCACACAGTGCCCACTCCACCTCAGCTGATGCTGGATAATCAGGGCCTCAACACTGAAGATGTTGGCCTCCATGAGGACACTGACGTTAGTGAGGCAATTCTCCCACTTTATGTTGAGGATCTTCCAGAGAAAGCACTGATGCTGGCATTCCAGGTTTTTTAGCTGTTTTCTGTAGGTCACCCAGGTCTCGCAGCCATAGAGGAGAGTTGGAATTATCACCACTTTGTATGATAAAAGTCTAGTATGTGTTCTGATGTTGCGGTTGTTCAACACTTGGTGAGACACCTGCCAAAGGCAAGGCTGGCACAGCGGATTCTGTGCTGAATCTCAATGTCTATGTTTGCCATCTGTGAGAGATGGCTGCCAGAATAGGCAAAGTGTTCTACATTTTCCAGTTCCTTTCTGTCAATGCAAATCATCCTTGTTGGGTCTGATGATTGACCAAGAGCAGGCTGGTGGAGAACTTTGTTTTGCCGATGTTCAGGATTGGCCCTAGACTTTTGTTAGCTTCAGAGATGCAATTACGGGTAGTTTGTAGTTCTGCCTTTGAGTGTGCAACTACAGCACAATCATCTGTGTACCGGAGTTCAATTATTGTTGCCGATGTTTCTTTAGTTCTGGCATGGAGGCGAGATACTCTTATATTTGGATTTTAAACACAAGTTAACTGAGCACATATGAACTCATGTTTACAGTTATGTTGTCAGTATGTACTTTAACACATTTATTTTAATTTAAAGTGGTTCTACTCCATTGATAGTTGTGGCATAAGAACCTGAATAGAACAGAATGGAAAAGGCTCTCTAAAACTGGCATTATTCAAATAATTGTTTCCTGTTCTCAGTGACTTCCATTTTAAGACTCTGATCCTGCAGTAGGATCCATGCAGGCCCAGGTTAATTCAGGTCCCAATGCTGCAACCATTTGTGCTCAGTTTACAAATAAAAACTGAAATGACTAAAAAAAAAAATCTTTAATCAAACTGGGATCTGGCAGTCAAGCTGGGCTTTTTCTTTCTTGCAGTCACCATTAGGTTCATTGGGTCAAGGGGTGACTATAGTTATACCTATACAATTCCACTCTCTTCAGATTATACTTTGTAGCCTGGATTGATTTGGGAGGCAATTTGCCTTTTTCAAAGCAACAGCGGCTACATAAAAATCTCTTTAATAGATGATGCTGGTGAGTAACATACATAAGCACAAGAAGACTTTATTTAACACCCAAATTAATGCAAAAATTAATAAAGTTCCACAATAGATAGATACATCCAACTTAAAAGTCCCTGGGGTTGTCATACTCCCAAACTTTCAAGGCCATAGAAAATAAAGACAGAAGAAAATAGCCAGTGGGATATGTCGTAAGTGGGATGTGACAATTCAGCATACACCATCCTATTAAACCCAACGTGCCCAAGTAGGGTTGGATAGACACCTTCTATATACACCTTTGTCCCATTCTACCTACACATATCCGGGACCATAGCTGATGAGGTTTCAGTCCTCTTTCCCACATGTGGTACTCCAGACAACCTTGCATGGTATTCTGGTTAATTAAACTTCTCAGGCAGGCATAGGTCATTTGTGTCAACCCCTTGCCCAATCCTTCTGCTACATTGATGCAGTTTGTTTCATGAATACATGTACCGCCAAAAAACGACTATTTTAACTTGTTTTTGCTTCTTTGCGGTTAGTTGTTTGTCACAAGCTACATATTGCTAAATCTCCTGACCTCAGGTCAAGCACTCTACTTATTCTATCAGGCCTCACTTAGGTCTCAGCCTTGTGCCAAGCCTACCTTAGTAATACTCCTCACTTTATAGGTTTCTCTACTTGCATTTTAGCTGTATTAATATCATGGACAAATAATAAAATAACTTAGCAAGCAATATATAAGTTAAGCTTGCCTCACACTCTCCATAGGATCAGGTCATGGGACACTGGTCAATGACTCTCAGTGACACAAGTGTAACCTTACTACCATCACAGAATTTGCCCAGGTGATACCAACTGGCCCTGTAATTGTAACAAACAATTCTGTTGATGATTCCCAAGAGAGAATCAAATTGATCTGAGCAGGAAGAACAAGAGTCAAAAGGGGCAGGATATTTTTAGCCAGATCCTCAGCTGGTTTAAAGTGGCATAGTACTACTGAAGTAAATGGAGTTACACTGATTTACACCAGCTAAGAACCTGGTCCGGTATGTCACCAGGGACCCTATTCTGCAATCCTAACATTGTGTAACACTTACTGACAGAAGTAATCTCATTAATTTCATTGGAACAACTTTTGTGAGTTAGTGTTTTTCCATACATGTAAAGTATCCTGAAGCAAGCCACAAAGTATGTAGATATGATTTAAATATATTTTCCCATTGGACTTATGTATGTTATGGAATGACTCCCTTCTGTTCAAGTTAGAGCCATATAACCTTTCAAATGTGTATGTTATTTAGAAATAATATCTTCGTGACCAATATGGCTTGCAATTATCTCATGCCTTGTTATATTTTTTAGCGTTGCTTACATGCTAATATGCTTTCTAAAACAAAATGAGTAAATACACAATGATAAAGAATACGGGAAAGGATACACTGAGCATGAGTCAAGGGTTAGTTAGATGCATGAAAGTTTGGCTGACTAGCCGTCAGCAAATTCTAACACACATCTTTAAATATAACAATATGGAGCCACACAGTTAAAAAAAATGGCTTCAACATACCATAACTGCTTTAATCATTACATTTATTTTACAAAACTGAATTGATTTTTTGGAACTCAACCACGACAAACGCTGTGAACAATGGCTATAACCACTAGGCAGGTGAAATACTTGTTTTTGACCTACATTGAATTTTGAAGCCCAATGTGGGCTTTGAGTGCATATTTTACATAGGTCATTGGCTGAGGCTGTATTTTTCACATACCATTTTCTGTCATCCTTTGACAGATTTTTGAAAGCATGCTGAATAAAGCTTGAACTTGAAGCATCCATGAGAAGTCTTGGGGGCATGAGTCTACAAGGCCTTTGTATAATGAAGCCAGGGAGAAAGGAAAAAGAAATTCTGTGTCTGAAGGTTTTACAGGATCAAACTCTTTCCTAGCTTTACAGTCTGAAATTTATTTTGCTTCAGTATGTACAATACTGTATTCATACTATGAAGCTTTGTACTGGTCAGGGTGTGTCAGTTATTTATTAGATATTGCCTGCAGCCATAGTTTAATTTTTTTCAGTCTGTGTGATCAGATTACTGCCTGTATCCATAAAATACGGTCAGTTATGGAGCTGTGTTAATTTCTGTTTGCTGGCAGTCCTGAAACAAAAAATTGTTCTGGTCAAACTGAAACTGAATTTTTTCTGAACTGAAAAGTTTAAAAAGTCAAAAAAATCCATTTTGGGTCAAATGACGTGTTTCCATTCCTTTCTGGGCATTTTTAACAGGAACAACAGAAATGATGAGCTAAATTCACAAAACCAGAGAAGGTGGTGGTGCCTGCCACTGTATAACTGTAGTTATACCCAGTAACTACAACACTCACGTGGGATGTGAGAGACCCACCTTCAAACGCCCACTCTAAGCAAAGACTCAAACCCAACTCCCCTGCTTCCTAGGTGAGTGCCATAGACACCAGGCTATTGGCTATTCTAGGGTGTTGTGTTTTCAGTCTCTTCTATGGAAGCTGTTCCATTTTGTATAAAATACTTGAATAGTCATTGGGGTAGAGAGAGAGAGATTGAGAGAGAGAGAGAAAATGATCTTATAGCCCAGTGGTTAGGATACTCAGCAGGGGTGGAATTTGGATTCTAGTCCCTGCTCTAATGACTGTTTTCTTTAAATATCACAGTCTCGAATATTGCACAGATAGACATTACCTTATTTTATGGAATTACAGTATCATAAATCATACCCAGAAATAAATAAATAACCAGTGTTGCTGGGGAAGGGCAGTTTGAACCAATCAGATGTAAACCTTTACCAAACATCACTTTGCTCCTATAGTCACATTCAGTATTGACACTAGGAAAGAGAGAGAAAAAAAAAAGGAAGAACTTGGCTGTGCTAAATTAGAGGAGAATATTATTTACTTCTCCAATGGATTTTAAGAATAATAATCCCATAATAGAGAATCAAATTTAAATAAATAGGGAGTTTATGGTTTAGATTCACAGGACTGGTCGTGATCTAAGCTGCCCTTTTGACTTGTCAGTCATGAGGCCTTATGCTCACTGCCTATGCACTTGTAAAGCCATTTCAGTGTTTGAGATGAGAGAATGCAGGGATGGAGATATCATGGGAATCTCTACACCAGTCCAAAGCTATCTAGGGGAGAGTCCCCATGAAGGCAGTTACTTCAGCTTGAAGTCTGTTCTGTGCCACAGTGGACTGAGTTTTAAGAGACCAAAGGAAATCTTGAGACCTGTAAAGATCTCAAGATGCCTGCAACCCCAAGAGGCATTCATATGGAGGCTCACTGCCTCCACACATTGTTCCCTCTGGCTTCTACTTATCCTAGGACAGCACAGCTCCTCCAGGAATGGGGCTGATGTGGTCCCTCTTGGCAGCTGCACCAAAACCCACTATCTCAGCCCCAGTGCACTTTGCAGGTTGGGAGGGGGAAGCATGAGCAAGTGCATTTCTTCATTGGCTCTTAAAACTCACTCAACACATTGTGTAAAGTCCAAACTCAGCACCTTCCTGGGCTTTCTTTTTATAAAAAATTATATTAATAATAAAACAGAAAAGTTAATCTCAAGCCTTTCCACCAGGCTTGGTTGCTCTTAAGCCTCCTTTCTCAGAGCTTCTCACCTCACACCCTAGCTTCTCTCTCCCCAGAGAACCACAACCACTCCCCTCATTCACATGTGGAGTAATCAGTCACCAGCCTGTCTCAGTGAATTCGGAGACCCCCTTTAACACGTTCTGAGCAAGATCAACACCTGCTAGGAAGATGGAATCCTATAGATAAATACTGCTCGGTTGTTACAGGGTGCTACTGCCGACGGATATGTGACCTGTGGTGGTGAAAGGTAATTGATTTAGAATGAGAAAGAATTAATGCGTGAAGTAAATGGGGGAGGGTGAATAACATAACTAGTTACTTCTTTGCTTTGCATGGTTTACACTTGTGTGATAAGCAGTCTAGAAATCTTAGCTCTAATGAAAGGATTGTTCTATCTGGGACAGTATATAATTTAGGCTGACAAAGCTATGAAATCTACTTAGTTCTTTTAAATTCAGCGCACAATGAAAATAACTAATTTTAATAAGCTGTATTTTGAAACAAGTACAAGAACTGTAAAAGCAACGTAATGCTCCAGTGATGCCTTTATTATTGTGACTACTGCACAGCAAGAAGTATCGAACTACAGCTGAACAGGACAAATTAGGCACACCACAGAAAAGCATTTAAAACGCCCATGTTTAATTTCCATTTTGGAGACATGGTTATCAATCTTAGATGGAAACTCCCACATTTACATAGTAAGAAATCCTACACTGAACTGTGTTTAACAGTCTTTTCTATAAATATAATATTGATCGTTACTACAGGAGACTAAGTAATTTTTGATCAATTCCTTTGAATAAGCCCTACCATTTTCCACTTTATTTGAACTATATTCCTAACTTGTTGAATCAAATTAAGTGACTTCTAGACTACATTTCAGCATTTTGTTTTTTTTTTAAAGACAATTAGATAGATATTACATGCAAAAAGTATTAAAAGAAAGTTACTTAGGTTGCAAAGTCAGGCACATGAATGTTAGGAAATGCCAGACTTACAATTGCCTGGGAGACCTTATTTTTTTCTCGTGTGTGCATTCTATGCACTGAATGAGACAAGGGACCAGTGGAAAACGTAGTATGTGATCATGTCACTAAGGCCTTGTCTACACTAGGAAAATGAGTCAACATAAAATATGTCAACTTTCAGCTAGCGCTATAATTACAGCGGTGGCTGATTACACACTGCTTTCCTTAGGTCCATGGAGTGCATCCTCACTAGAAGCATTTCTACCGACCTAAGGGGCAGTGTGGGCTCTCATCTCCCTGATGGGTGCCCACAGGCTCCTGGGCTCCCCATGGACTTTCCCCTTCCCCCCCACATTCCCTGGTCCTGCCCAGTACCAGCGCACCCACCCAGTCCCAGCTTCCAGCTGGGAGGCGGGCGGCAGCCACCCATGTCCTGGTAAGCCAGGTGCAGCCTCCTGGGATCTGGGCGGTAGCCTCCCGTGTCCTGGCTCACAGCCGGGCTCGCAGTGGGGCGGCAGCCACCCACGCCCCGGCTTGGAGCCGGGAGCCCCAAGACAGCATTCAGCCTCCCAGGCTCGCAGCCGCCCGCATCTTGCCCGAGTCCCGGGCTTGCAGCGGGGTGGCTGCCACTTGCAGCCCACAACCCAGGCAGCAGTCGGGATCCTGGTGGCAGCCACCCTTGTCCAGAGCCCAGCGGCTTGCCCAGTCCCAGCTTGCATTGAGAGCCCAGCTCCAGCCTCCTGCTTACTTGTTAATTTCACTGCTCTGGCAGAGCAGCGAAACTGACAAGAATGACAGCCCCTCCACCACTCTAAGGGGACGCAGGGTCTACACTGACACTGTGTTGCCCTAGCTCTGCTGACAAAAGCCTTCTACGCCTCTTGTCAAGGTGGTTTTATTTTTTTTTAAAAATGGGCAGTTTTGTCAGCAGGGAGGTGACTGTAGTGTGTGAACCAGCACTGCTTTCTTGAGGAAAGCTGACTTTTGTTGACAAAACTCTCTAGTGTAGACCAGGCCTAGGAACTGCATCATAGTGAATATGCACATTGCATGCCCATGAAGGATTTGACCATTATCAGCGATTTGCCTGTTCAAATATCCAGTTTGTTGAATTATTTTTGCACTTGCACCTGCACATCAGGTATTCAATTACACACATATTTTGGGTTTCAGTCTTAGGCTTCTGCCATTTTGAAAATTTAGCCATCTTTGTGATTTATCCCTTATTTTGATTAACTAAACTATAGCACACTGAATTGACACTTATCCCAATTAAGCAGATGTGCCATTTGTAAGATACCAAGGCCATGTCTACACTAGCACTTATGTTGGAAATGTTGTAGCTCAGGGGTGTGAGGAAAAACATCCCCCTGAGCGACACAAGTTTTGCCAGCATAAGCGCTCATGTGCACAGCTCTCCCATCGCCATAGCTACTGCTGCTCATCCCCTCTCTAACTAGTCTCAGTATTTTCAAGCTTTCTTCAAATGAAAGTCTCTTCATGACTAACTATTCTCTTCACCCGACTCTATTTTTTGAGACAGGTTGATCAGAATTTAATACTGTATTCCAGATGAAGGCATACCATTGATTTAGGTCATGACTTGATCTTTTCTATCCTGCTAGATGTGTATTTTAGCATTGTGTTTGCCTTTTTGACCACTTCCACACACTGAAACAGAGGTTTTCATTATGCTGTCCACAACAATGCCCAGGGTTTATTCTTTTTCCCTGAATGTAGTTGATTTCAGGTCAGTAATACATATACAGTTCTCATTATTGCTTCCAATATGCATTACTGAACAATCAATTTCATCTGCAATTCTGCTGCCTGTCCTCTTCGCTTGCTTAGACCCCACATAGACTTCTCTAGTCTTGACAAGCCTAAATGATTTTATGTCATCTGCAAATTTTATCACATGACAGTACAATCCTTTTCCCAGATCATGGTTAAACACCAATTCTAGTGCAGAATTTTGGGGCACCCCATTTTTAGTTTGCAACATGGCAAAAAAGTGACTATTTTATTCTTTCTGTTATCTATTTCTTAGCCAATTTCTAATCTGCTTTACCTCTCACCTCATGATTTATTAGTTTTCTTAATTGCTTCTTGTGAGGAATTTTGTCAAAGGCCTTTTGAAAGTTCAAATAAATTAGATCCACCAGTTCTCCTTCATCCATTATTTTGCTGACATGCTCAAAGAGTTCTTACAGATCAGAGGGGGATTATTTTCCTTTAGAAAAACTATGCTGGATTTTTGTATCATGCGTTAATTTAAGAGGGTTTTTTATATTTTATTTTTAATTATCATTTCAATAAGATTACCTGGTACTGACTTGTCAGAGGTTGGTCATGTGCTGGAATGATTCCAGCACTTAAAAAAAAAATAGGTACAACACTTCTTAACCTTCAGTCCTCCACTATACTTTATTTTAATGAGAGTTGCATATTTTTGTTAGCTCAGCCCCTTTATTCTCAAATTACTCCAACTCCTGGGTGTATCCAGTGTGGCATCTGGTCCTGGTTACTTTATCAATTTGTTCTGGCACCTTTTTTTGATGCCTCAGTTTCTTACAGTATCGCAGCTTTATTACCTGAAAGATGTAAGTATTCCAATATCCTCTGTGGTGAGAACTGATGCAAAAAAATCATTTAGCTTCTCTACAACATATCCTCCTGAATTTCTCTCTTTACCCTTTGCTAGGATAGTAGACCCACTGATATTCTCCTATATCTGAAGAATGTCTTATTATCCTTTTTATGTCTTTGACAATATGCTCTTCAAATTTCCTCTTAGACCGTCTAGTTTCCATTTTTCATTCTACCTACCATGGGTTATATTCCTTTTTATTAGTGTGACTCAGGCTGAAATTACATTTTGAGAAGCGTAACTTTTGGTTCGTATGACTGTTGTACCTCATTATTTAGGTATACTGTTTTACTTCTTGTCTATTTCTTATATTCTTTCTCAGAAATATAGGACCAAATCTATTTTTGCATTCACATTAAACTGTGAATGTGAAATGTTGCTACATGTAATTGAAGGCATACGAGAGCATTTAGATGTCTAATTACCCTATTTACAGGGACAAACAGGTAATTAGACATGTTAACGTTATCGCATGTGCCAGCAAATTTGAACCTACAGTTTTGTGCCCACAATTGCTTAGATAAAAAAATAGAATCCAGGTTAAGGCAATTTTAAAATTTGTCTCATATGTTATGTATTCTTATTAGAGGGTGTTCATGCATATGCAGCATTGATCTAAATTGGCCTAAAGCATTTTTATTCATATAAAAGTATTTTAACAGGCTGACAAATATTGTATGACATTTTGTTAGAAAATATAGCTTAATTCCTTTATCAGTTTTGTTCTTCTTATCAAGAATTCACTTCAAATTTCTTCACTGCCATAGAGAGTTAGAAGGTACATTGTGTAGAGGTTTGGATGTTTATTCAGGGTTCACTTAAAATAATTGGATTTTACTGTTTTCCTACCAGAATAAAATGATCCTAATATTTCCCTTCTTCCAGAAAGCTCTGGCAGACTTCCCCCAGTCAGGATAGGGCTTGTCCTGAAGCATCATATCAGTGACCTATGGAGGAAAAAGGAAATCATTTAGGTTTAAATCAGGCTATGTCTACACTGATGGCGGCAAAGTCACCGCCGTCAGATTGACTTATCTGGATCGACTGAGCGGTCAGTGAAGACCCACTCAATCAATCCAGAAGTCGACGTTATTAATCCACCCCCGCAAGTGGCATAGGGCTGCGTCGACAGGAACGCGGTTCCCGTCGGCACAGTGCAGTGAAGAAGGTGCACAGAAAAGAAGCACAGATGTCTACGGGAGTTACGCAAGCTCTTTGCGTACTTTGCATAACTCCCGTCGACTGCTGCTGAATCGCGGAGGTAAGTGCAGACCAAGCCTCAGTGTCACAGTTTTAAAAACACATTTTTAGATTAAAAAAGGTTTTTCATTCCATATCGTTCTAGTCAACATTTGTAATGACAGCTAAGCTGAAAATCTGAACAAAGATATTGTCTGCAGCGTTCTTATTTTAAACCTACATGAACTCTGTTCTGCCTTCTAGAACTGGTGTGTACCCCTTTGTTAGAGATGTGAGAGGGCTCATATACTGCCAAAGATGCAGTGAGGACAGAAGCTAATCTAAATGAGCAAATTACCTGTATTGTCTTCATCAAAACTTATGAAGATCTAAGAGAAATAGAATGTAGGTTACTTTCCACTTTTGGCTATGAAGAAGGCAAACACAGTACTGTTCCAGTCCAGCTGAGGACGTAAGTCCAAGTTCAGTGAGCAGTGTCGAAAGAATTTTGGCTCTGAAATCTGAATTGCAGTCCCAAGGATTGAAGCCAAGGAAGCTTGTGAAGTAAAGGCCATATGCCACCCTCGATCTGCTCTCAATCCCAGATGCCAATGAGAAATGTACACACATAGTAAAGGCCATATATGACCCTAACATTTCTGCTGTTCCCTTACATGGTATTTAAAAAATGAAATGCTTATTCCGATTTTCAGTACTCATATATAAACAGACTGTCAAATTCTGCTCTGAGACCCATACACAATACTACTTTTGGATGTTTTACAAAAAGAATTAGAAATGAGCCTGAACTTCAGCAATGGATTTGAATATCTCTGATCTATGGGGAGTGTTAAAAAACCGTATCCATTTTTTCAGGTTAACACTCTTGTAAAGTATTGAAAAACACAGCATAGTCATTTAATCCATCTTGCTATTTAGAAACCTCAATGGTGGGGGAAACATTCACAGAAGTTTTGTTTTAAAGGCAGTACACAGCCCTTGCTCTGAAATGCAGTAAAACAAATGCTTATCTGCAACTAGCATCAGTATATATTTTAAAAACTGTTAATTGCTTTGATAAATGTGTAAGTAACTCCTAAAGAGACTTTAACAGGGAAAAAAAAAACACCCTGGTTTTACTCACTTCCAAATAGAAGCCAGTTTTACAGAGGATTTTTTATTTTTATTTTCTTCCCGGTTTATTTTTTGAAGTATAGAATTGTTTTGGTTTGGTTTTTTAATTTCATTTACTCAGCTAGCATGTGAATTAGTACTTTCATTCTAAGACATTTTATAGTGTTCTCAAAGGGAACTCACAGCACGTGTTTAAATCAAAACTACATATGAATCAAATCCACCTCTTAATTTTAGGGTTCTCCTCCCACGAGGTGTCAGGATGCTCAACATACTGCAGAATGGGGTCCTAAATGATCATGAAAACAAGCATGTATGGCATATAAACAGAAATATAGACTCCAGGATTCCATGATTCTATCATACTTAACTTGAAGAAAGAATTGATTATATTCTGAAATATTACTATTTCCAATTGTTTTCGTTTGTTAATTCCTTTCTCTGATCACCATTTTATGACAGTTTTTATCTTAATAAGGCCCCCAAGGTTAACTAAGTAAATATTTGCATACATATTTAATGCTTAAAAAGCCCCTCTAAAGATTTAATTAATTCCATTCAGCAATACTTATCCAGTTTCAGGAAGATTCTGTACAGTAATAAATATTTGCAAGGAAAAGGATGATTACTGGGCAGGTTTTATTCAATTTGCAAAATGTTTTCTCCAGTGCTTTCTGGGAAATACTTATTATATGTGCTCGAAGGAAGCAATCTGCTGCTGTATGACAGTTATTACAGCAGCGTGTTTTATAAAAATGACATTCAAGTAAGTGACATTTGCTGAGGAAAATGGCAAGATGAGGCAGGACATATTCGTTCTGATATCAGACAGCCGGTCTTTTTCATCTCTTAGCTCCAGCATTTATTTTAAGTCTTATCATCAGATCAATGTCAGGTCACTTGTAGCTAAATTGGCAGAAGCAAAGAGAGTCATTAAAAGGGATGCATTCAGTAAAGAAAAATCCAATTATCTTTTGCATTAGAGAAATCAAATTCATCTTCTGGTGTTGGTCAAGGACAGTCGTTGGGGAAAATGATGCATGGGAGGAAGGTACTCAGCTTTGTCACAATACACGTTTTGTTTGGATAGAATCAATATAATGGCAACAAGTTGTTTTAACTTCCACCAGCGTTGGAAGAAAAAAAAAATCAAACCTTTTATTTGTTTTCTACAAGTAAAAGAATGTATTTCTCTCTTCACATCTCAAAATCCAATGAACTGGCAAACACTTATCTCTGTTAGATGAGACTATCCGGAAAAATGCTGTGTATATTGCAGAGTAGATGTCCTATGATGGGCAATACATACATACATAAACAGAATGATTGAAGAATGCATCTTGTATGGCCAAGATAAAATGGTGAAAGCCACTTAAAAATATCCTTTACTTAATTAATTAGTTTTGTATCTGTAACTATGAAAGAAGTGAACTAGGAATGTGATACTGTATTACATTGTTTGGTTATACTGACTCAATTTAAAAATGTCTGGCTTTTTATGCATAACTCTGTTCCTATGTTTCACTCCATGTTTCATCAGAAAAATGGGTAATGTCTTTAAAGGCTTACAAACTACAATTACATGGTGTGCAGAGTCAGAGGCATGCTCAGTGAAAAACAAAATCGGCATTTCTTGGACTGTCTTATCGAACCACGAACTTCATTTTGCAAGACACAAATATAAATGTGACTGCATATTATCTATGAGGCTAACCAGCAATACTTTAGTGGCACATCTTTTTAATCATTAGATCAATGTAGAAATCTTATGACTCACAATGTTAGTTATAGAAAAAAAATTGACAAGGCCCACTGTGACATGGTACACTGCAACCAGGTAAAAGCAGGACATTTTGAGTTGAACAGTTATTAATGGAAATACCACTACCAGACAAAAAAAATACCAATAGACAACAGGTATAAAATGGGTATAATGATACTTACTCATCTTTGTAAAGTGCTTTGAGATGCTCAGATGAAAAGTGCTATAGGAAAGTAATTATTTATTTATTCTTATTATGACATCAGTTTTTTGTAAACTACCCTCGCCATTGGTCAAAAACCTCTTTCTTATTACATCAACTATAGCAGAAAGAGAAAATTACTGTGCAACTGATTCTCACTCCTGGCTTAGTGTGAGTTCGGCAGAACTTCTCTAGCTCTTAAGGTCTTTTCACCTTTGAGGGCCATGATAGTAAGGCAGTATTGCAGCCACACTCCTTGCTGAGTATAAATGCTGCTTTCTGAATATTCAGTCTAGTTTGTCCCTTTGACAGATTGGAAGGTGAAGCTCCCAGGAGGAAAAATCCCAATTCAAAATGATTCAACATAAGATTAAAATGTGTGGCTCGGAGAAATATGAAAAAAACCCAAAGTGTGTGAGAGAAAACAACTCAAAAGCTAAACCTCCCAGCTCTGAGGGGAAGTGGGGGGATAGAGAGAATCCTACAAGGTGCTATCAGAGAAAGAGCATAATAAGTAATTGCAAACAGGAACCTTTCCCAATCTGTGCTATGAGCACAGTTCCCATTGTGAAGTCTAAATTCATCCTTCTTCTGATGCTTGATTTTATTAACAAAGAAAGCAACAATAAGGTACCATAAGATCAGCTTGCTCCTTCTATCAGGTTTAGCTGCTCTGAAAGTTCTTCCCTCAGGGTTGCTCAGACCACACCCTAGATCTCCTCTCCCAAGAAAGTCACTTCACTACCTCAGTGAGTGCCACTTAATCCTTTCACAATAAGGTCAACATCTGCTAACAAGTGTTTCAGACAAACACTGACAGCCTTTTACAAACCGGCCAGATGCAAATAAAACTCTAAACAAGGACAACTTAGGGACACTTTTGACCATTCCTTCAAAAATATCTTCAAAACCCTTCCTGGATAGGAACTAAAGCAGAAGTTCCCACACTGTAGTCGTTGGAGCTATTGCTTGAGAGTTGGTTTGTGAAATAGTGCTTGCTCATCATCTTTGGTTCCAGCTTTTAATACATTTAAAATAATTAAAATATATTAAATACTTTCATAATAGCACTTTTCCATGTAAACAATTTGAGTAGGCATAAATTGGAAGGAAGATGGACCATGAGACACTCTCTATTAGGAACTGAATCACCCTATGAACATTTGGAAATGTCTGAACTAGAGAACCCTGGAATTTCCTTCAATACTTCATTCATAATGGCCATCAGCAGGTAATCAAATTGGGTGAGGAGCACACCTCCAGAATTTAACCATATACAGAGGATGGAATATATGAGAAGCCATAGTCCATCAGAACAGTCTAGAACTACAAGCATTTGATGGACTCTGAAATCGTTTCCACCTGTAATTAAGCACTAAGTAGTTTAAATTCTAACAGACAACGCCACAGCAATGTTTTATATCAACAAACAAGAAGTGCTCATTTCCCAGCTAATTTGTCTGAAAGCTATGACTCTGTGGTAATAGTGCCTGGGACACTAAGTGTATCCAGTGGCTCTATACCTGAAAGGATAGATAACAAAGTAATGAACACATTAAATCAGAGACTATAAGGTCAGCATGAGTGGTCTCTGACGTAGTCCATATTGGACATACTGCTCAGAAACTGGGGTGAATCAATATACCTCTTCATAACTAGCTGCAATGAAAAATGCCCTCTATTCTCCTTCAGAACAATTATAGACAAAGATTCTTTTAAAGATCCATTCCTGTTAGATTGGAGCAGGGGATTTCTATGTTTCCTCTATAATTCCACGGAAATCAGGGAGATATCTTGCATCTGTGGGCATGTCTTAAAGGCATTTATTTGACTTATGTACTAACATGGTCCCCTTCAATGTAGTATCTGAGCACCTCACAATCTTTAATGTATTTATCTTCACAATACCCCTGTAAGAAAGGCAAG
Source organism: Emydura macquarii macquarii (assembly GCF_026122565.2). NCBI lineage: Eukaryota > Metazoa > Chordata > Testudines > Chelidae > Emydura > Emydura macquarii. The sequence goes on from NW_027132773.1 coordinate 11,314,654, forward strand.
TGGTATAATCCCCATTTCACAGATAGTAAACAGAGGCACAGAGGAGCTAAGTGACTTGCAAAAGTCATATGGGACAACCGTGGTAGAGAAGGGAATGAAACCCAGATTTCTATGGCCCAGGCTTGCATACTACCCATTGGATCGACCATACATCCTCCTCTCCTTCAAGAAACCTATCTATCCACGTCTGTATTTATAGTGTGCCAACCATTATTGCAGTTAAGCACCAAATACAAAAACTAGTCCCTGGAGGAAGGTTCATTTACAGCAAAAACTCAAGAGTTCAGAGCCATTTCCTTAAATGTCCTCTCCTAAGAACCCTCTCTCTCTGTAAGGCCTGCATACACTGGTGCACTGCAACAGATAGGGAAGAAGAAGGAGCAGACAGTTTTTTGCAGTAGCTATTCTCTATTGTTCTTGGACAGAGTCATGACTCTGTTCATATTATGGTATCATTAGAGACAGAGGTGAAGTTAGGCCAATAAGCCATCAATGGAACTTTCCCTGTGTTCATGTTTTGATGTGGGAGGGTCATCATTTGAATTGCTAACAATCATTTGAATCATTAACAGTAAAAGAAGCCCACAGCTCCACCTTCTATGACAGCATGATGGAAAGGTATTTCTCCTGTAGAATGAGGAGGAGAGATTTGTGACAATGGCTAATTATGTACTACTAATTTGGCTTAGTGAAATGTTCTTCTCTTCCCTCCATGCCTTCCATCTTGGGTGGGTAGCTTTGTAAGTATTCCAAAGTGGATAAAGGAAAACCAACTGGGATCAAAGATTGCTGGTCTTTTTTACTGCTTGATTCCTGGGAGTCATATTTATATTATTTAAGGGTGTTTTTCTTTGTAAAAGAGGAGAAAGCTACAAAAAATTGAATTCCCAGTAACTTTCTTTGTTAGGTGAAAACTAGCCCCTGTCAAGTAGGTTTTATTTTGATAACTATTTTGCTGCATGTTAAAGACAAAACCAACTGCAATGATCTCATGGATTCAGTATATTGTTAACATTAACTAAGGAAAGCATAGGCATTGTAGGCATGGCTGTCAATTCATACTGGCTGGTATGCAAACTATAAGGAATCTGGTTGGTAAAAACTGATTTTGAGGTGGGATTCAGCCTCTGCATGGCATTGCTAGGAGAATTTGACTGTAAAGCCTGGATAAATGGTCATAGGAGGATCACCTGCATGCCAGTGGATTTTCCAGTGGCGTAGAGCAAGCACAGGGGCTACTAAATTACCCCCTGACCCTCCTTCCCTGCTGCTAGAGCAGGGGGCCTGGCCAGAGTAAAAGGGCTGTGAATTCAGTTTCCCTCTGTGTCACTAATGTCCAGTTGCTATTATGGCTCCTTGGAGCTATTCACAGTTGGTATAATTTAGAGCAGCTTTCAGCCTGCTCTAATTTATGTCTGGGGACAGGCATATAGCAGCCCCAGAATCAGGAAGGTACAAATGTGAACCTTACACTACTTTAGCACCTCCTTCCCTGGCTTCTAACCTGTACTGCATTGCTCATCAGACACAGCCAAGGATTTGGCTCTAAATGTTTTTAGTCTTAATAAAGATAAAGAGTTTTACAAGGTGGGGGAGGTTATTTCATATTGAACCAACTTTAGTTGGTGAGGGAAACAAGCCTTCAAGCTACACAGTGCTCTTCTTCAGGTCTGGGAAATATACTAAGTGTCACAGCTAAATATGAGGTAGAACAGAATGTTTAGCATAAATGGTTAACTCATATTTCAAGGAACCATTCAAGGTGGAGTGGCCAGTTAACACCTCTCCAGTCATAGGAAGGAAAAAGAGAAAACAAATCATGGACTGAACAGAGACACTGGATTTATGGCTTATTACAACAATCTATAACCTATTTAAATCTCCCCGTACACACACACACATCTTCCCTTAGCTTTTTTTCTCTCCTCCCGCCCTTCCCCCCATGATTGGAGAGGTGTTAATGGGCCACTCACTTTGGATGGTTCCTTGAAATAAGTGTTAACTCCTTATGCTAAACAATCTGTTCTACCTTGTACAGTAGAACCATAGAGTTACGAACTGCCCAGTTTACCACACACCTCATCTGGAACCGGAAGTATGCAATCAGGCAGCAGCAGAGACAAAAAAAAGCAAATACAGTACAGTACTGTGTTAAATGTAAACTATTAAAAAATAAAGGGAAAGTTTAAAATAAGATTTGACAAGGTAAGGAAACTGTTTCTGTGCTTATTTCATTAAATTAACATGGTTAAAAGCAGTATTTTTCTTCTCTGTAGTAAAGTTTCAAAGCTTTAAGTATTAAAGTATTAAGTCAATGTTCAGTTGTAAACTTTTCAAAGACAACTATAACATTTGGTTCAAAGTTACGAACAACCTCCATTCCCGAGGTATTCGTAACTCTAAGATTCTACTGTATTTAACTGTGTCACTCTGAGTACATTTCCCAGACCTGAAGAAGAGCTCTGTGTAAGCTCAAAAGCTTGTTTCGCTCACCGACAGAAGTTGGTCCAATAAAAGTTATTACCTCTCCCACCTTGCTGCTCCAATATCCTGGGACCAACATGACTACAGCAACACAGTATACGAGAGCTTAACAGAAATTTAGATAATGTTCTGTGAATATTCTGCAAATAACTAGCTTTTAGTTTTCAAAGAGTAACCAGAAAATGGAAGATGTCAACAAAAAATAAACTGCAGCTACTTACGCAATACATTTTGCAACCTTTCCCAAGCCTCTCTTCAACATCGCCTTTATCACACAAGAGGGAATTAGGCAACTAAATGAATTTCTGTTCAGATCAAAAGCCTTTGCCAAATATCCTTTAAATTACATATGTGCAACATTAATATTGTTTTTAATTACCCATGTGTATAGAAACTACAACCACAGTCAAAAAACGAAAGCTTTAACAGCTTAAAAATCGCTATATTAAGCAATATCTTATTACATTTCCAAAGAAATACTGCCCTTGGAGCAAATGCAAACTCTCTGAATGACAGATAAATCCTCTAGTTAGCCAATCCCACTTCTTAAAAGTTACTCTAATGTCTGGCTTCTGGGAACAAAGGTGCTGCATGGAAGCCAAGCTTCCACTGGGACTGTTCGTCATTCTTAGTGAACGTACCCAATAATCTTCAGACTATTTCACTGTCACACGTACTCTCAGTTGGTAAGTGAACCAGAATATTTGCATGTGAAAATGACAATGGAGTCCACTTTCAATGTAAGACTCTTTATTTAAAAATAGTCCAGGCAAACAATGCTTTATAAAACTCGATACATAGGAAAAACCGTAAAAAGGCCTATAAAAATGACACCAAAGGAAGACAATGATTTGAAACTCACTAAAGATAGGGACCCTTGTGGGAGAGTAAGAAACAGCAGCTCCTCTGAGAATGCACCTGGCAGATTGTACTTGGTTACCAACATCCTTTATATTAGAAAAAGACACATAAATTGGAGGAATTCATTCTTTCTGCTACTCTTCTCTGATTAGGGAGCTGAGGGATTAATTGTGTTAATTAATTAATTAATGGAAGAGTGATTCCCCCATTAAAGTCAACTTTTACCAGTGTTATCACACTACAGTGTCTAAATACTGGATGCTCTAAGAGTAGCAGTATTACCAATGCACAAAATATCATGACTGCCTTAAAAATCTTAATTTAAAAAATTTTTTTTTGAGGTTTCATTTTATTTGCATTCTCTTTTTTGAGCCTTTAAGGTTCATGTTTTCAAGCTTTTCTCTGCAACCAAGAAGTATAGAAAATTACTTTTTCTTTTAAATGGAAGCTCAGATTTTCACATATGCACATGACGTCAAGATCTGGGACTTCAAGAAAAATGCCCAAGACTTCATGATAAAATCACAGGAGCTGGTAACATGCATATGGATGTACTATGCTATTGTAGGTACCAAGGTGCAGAGATGGTAAACGTTAACTTAAGAACTAACTACAGGTGAAAATCTGTAAGGGCTTGTCTACACTTAAACACAACAGCAGCACTACTCTAGTGCTTCAATGCAGATACAAGCTATGCCAACGGGAGGGGTTCTCCCATCATCGTCGGTAATCCACCTTCCCGAGAGCCGATAGATAGGTCAACAGAACAATTCTTCCCCTGACTGACATAGTTGAACAGACCTAATTTTCTAGTGTAGATCAGGCCTTACTGTTGTATGTGTAGAGGATATGTTGCAGGACTCAGGGGGTTATGGTTTGATACGAATTTTTTAGATGTTGTTAAAAAAGTGTAAATATTTCAGAGCTATCAAGTTAGCACTTTGCTAGCCCAAGTGACCATATGGCATATGACAGTTACTCTTATGCACCCTGCCCTCATCCTTCAGATTACTTTTTCTGTGTGTGTGTGGACCTTACTTAAATTTTATTGTCAGCTCTTCAAGGAAGGCAGCATGTGCACACGTGTTTGGTAACACTTAGTACACAACGTCCCCAACCCTAAGTACTACAGCAATATCAATAATAGTAATAATATATTCAAAAAAATTTGTTAAAGCTTAATGTTGCTGCACAAACACACCTGACATTAATCTTATAAAAATCAAGGAAATGAAAAGCTAAGCCACCTACCATCGGAATCCTCTGTTCTTCCAACCGCAGAGCTACAGTTTACGATTACAACTACCATGCACTGAAGCCGTAGGTCCCACCCCTCAGCTCACCCTGCTCCAAAATATCCCTTTACCAAGTTAACCCCCCTGACCCCCTCCAATACTATTAGTTGTGGATGTTTGCTCTACCAGTCTGTTGTGTGGGGAGGGCAGAGTTCAGAAAAGAGGGGAAAGGTGGTACCAGGGATAAAAAAAATTCAAAAGAGAATAAAAACTATTCCTGTGTGAAATCTCACATTGATAGGCTACCTGCTTTTAGAGACAACAAAGGAATTTATGCCTTATTTTTAGCCCCATTTAGAAAACAATACCAACTATGTAGTTACTACTAAACTTCCAAAATAAGTCTATTTTTATGTTACACTTCAATGTGAAGTCGGACAATTTCTACATAAATGCCAAATCAGTGATTTCTCAGGGTTTCTCCCCCCTGCATACTTCATACTGTCTATTGCCAGTTTGCAAACATTCATCCCATACGGAATGGTGATAGGAGATACTCAATGATGCCTTTTGGAAAAGAGCAAGCAACACTAGATCACTGCTACATGGCTACTGGTCATTTGTTTGACACATTCATCTTCTTCTATTGTTCATACACAAAACCATATGAACTCAACTAATGATCGCTCATTAAAATGCATCTTTGCCTTATTTATATTCATAGAACATGCTGTAATGCCAACAAATATGCTTTAAGAAAATAAACAAAAGAGAAAAATCACATCAAGAGAGACCATCTTCCACCAAACAGAAAAGGTACCTCTCAAGAGTTCAGATGCCACAATTTTAAAAACGCTGTACTATCAACATGGTGAAATGTAGATTTTTATCAGATTCTGTTTTGAACAATAATTTTCAACATTATGACTTCTCCAGTGTGGACAATTCTCAGGTCTAAGCCATGCTGTGTGCACAGCTGATATGGTACAATCTTTGCTCTACAGCTGGTCTTGTTTGTCATCTCAGCTTACTTGATTAAGCATTTTAATCAGTGTTTTGCATAGGATTGTGCACCTTCTGTTGAAAATCATGTTTGGCTGGTATTTAGTTGAAAACTAGTTGACTACAACATTCTATCCAGATATCCCCTTTTCTCATTTCATCATTTTAAGGGTTTAGAATCAATATTTTAAACTCTGCCTTTCCTTATTTACAAAACAATAACGAATATTCCCCAATCATTTTTAAATCCTGTACTAATGATGTTGATAAGCAGCTTCCGATGATGCTGGTAAGCTGTTTACATTTAGTATAATGCCTTGGAGAATAGCAGGGCTTGACTGCCTTTCTTTGCTTGTCTAAGCTTTGACCTTCTTGCCTCTCACACACGTAAAAAGTTATTTCCTTTAAGTGCTGAATTCACTTATTCTCCTCTGACTCAATTTTGCTAATCCCTCTTTCTCATCCCACCAAACCAGATCTTCTTTTCGATTTATGTAGAACAAGCAAAGACCATATTTTCCCCAATGTTTTCATGAAGTTTAGCTTAAATGATATTTATAGTAAATACAGGTATGTTTACATTAGCTACAGCATGTAGGTTATCAATAAATTTTTTTCCATTTACTCTGTCACACGTAGATGTTAACTCTGTTATGTTATAACTTCTTGATAATTCAGTTTCTCCAAAAAACCGATTACTAACCTTTCGTAACTATTCTTCGAGGTGTGTTGCACGTCCATTGCACTCTTGGCATGTGCGTGCTCCATGCACAGTTGCTGGAAATTTTTCTCTTGATGGTACCTGTTGGGGCAGCTCAAGAGCCCTCTGCTCCTACACGTCAGTATAAAGGGCCCAGCTGAGCCAAAGTCCCCTCAGTTCTTTCTTTCTGGAAATTCTGATGTAGTGGGATAGGAGGGGTGGATTGTGGAATGGACATGTGTAACACATCTCCAGGAACAACATTTACAAAAGATTAGTAACCGTTTTTAATTTTCTGAGTGATTGCATCTGTGCATTCCACTCTTGGTGACTACCAAACAATAATAGAGGCAAAGGGATCAGAGTTCATGTACACACAGACTGTAGTACAGCTTGACCAAATTAGCTATCTCTAAAGTACTGGGTGATGGCATGATGGAAGGAGAAAGTGTGCACCAATGAACAGGTTGATTGCTTTACAAATGTCCTGGATAGAGATCTGTACTAGAAATGCCATTGAGGATGCCTGCAATCTTGTGGAGTGAGCAATCAGCTTGTCTGGTGATGAAATGCTTGCCATATCAAAACAAGCATGGATAAAGGAAGTTATCCAAGATGAAATTCTCTGTTAGGTAATTGGAGGACCTTTCATTCTGTCCACTATAGCCATAAATAGTTGAATGGACAGCTAACACAGTTTGGTTCTGTGTAAATAGAACACAAGTGGTCATCTAACATCCAATGTGTATAGCTGTTACTCGTCCCTATTTGCGTGAGGTTTTAGATAAAAAACAGGTAAGTAAATTGACTGATATGAAATCTGAAACTACTTTAGAGAGAAAACTCAGATAAGGGTATAAGAACACCTTATCTTCCAAGAAGACTGTATATGATGTTTTGGATATCATGGCATACAATTCAGAGACCCTTCTGGCGGACGTGATGGTAATTAGGAAACCACCTTACAGGTCGTTATGGTAGTCCCATAAGTCTAGATGAGACCAAGTTCAAGTCCCACAGAGGAATGAGCTCCCTTAAGTGAGGGTACAACCTCTCCAGACCTTTAAGGAATGTGATTGTCATGTCATCAGAAACAGTTATCCATGTGACGGTGGAATGTTGATATTACTGCCAAGTGAACCTTGACATAGGAAACTGCTAAGCCTTGCTGTTTCAGGTGCAGCAGATAACCAAATATATGTTGGATGGACAAATGCATCGACGAGACTCTGGTTTGACAAGCCCAGACAGAGAATTGCTTCCATTCTGACAGATAGATGGCTCTGGTGGAGGGCTTTCTGCTACTTAGTAAGACCTGGCAAACTTGCTCCGGGCAAGCTGTTCTCTGGGATTTAGCCAAGGAGCTTCCAAGCTATCATACGAAGGGATCACACATTTGGGTGGAGCAGCCGGCCATGGTCTTGGGAAATCAGATCCGGATTCAATGGGAGTGAGATTGGATATGCAACAGAGTCCAGTAGAGTGGAGAATCAGTATTGGTAGGGCCATGCTGGGACTATTAATATAACCCAGACCTGGCCCTGCTTGATCTTTGGTAGCACTCTGCATAGGAGTGGAATCGCAGCAAAAGCATAGTGAAGATTTTCTGTCCAGGATAGCAGAAACGCATCTGTGATTGAGCCTGGACTGAGGCCTTGCATGGGGCAAAATTGGGAGCATTTCTGTTGAATTTGTTTGCAAATAGAGTCCCCCACAGCTGCAAAATGCATCTGGCTACATCTGGGTGAAGTGACCAACCGTGATAACTTGAAAAGGACCTGCTCAGGTGGCCTGCTAGCTTGATCTGCTCCCCTGGAAGGTAAGAAGCCTCGAGGTTGATTGAATGAGCTATGCAAAATTCCCATAGGTGAATTACTTCCTCACAAAGGAGGGATGAGCAAGCTCCTCCCTGCAACCAGGAGCTCCTATCCACAGCCGCTGCTGAAGCCAGATACCTGGCAGCCAAGTCAGCCTCATCCAGAGCCGCTTGCAGCCAGGCCCTTGTCAGAGCTTTCCTCTCATCCACTAGCAAGGAGAACTCCTGCCTAGCATCTTCTGGGAGCATGTCTTTACATTTTAGCATGGAGTCCCAGACATTAAAGTCATACCTGCACAAAAGTGCATGCTGGTTTGCAATCCTGAGCTGCAACCCCTTTGTAGAATAAACTTTCCTACCAAACATGTCTAACTTTTTTGAGTCTTTGATTTTGGGGTTGCGCTCCAATGACCCTGCCTGTTCCTCTCATTGGCAGCAGATATTACCAGTGACCTCGGGGGTGGGTGAATGGGAGTAAGGGAACTTATAACCTTAGGCAGGTATACAATACTCGCACTCAGCCCTTTTTGAAGTTGGGAGGAAGGAATGCAGAGATCTGCCTCAGCCCCTTAACTGGGTCCATAATGGCCTCACTAAGTGGCAGGGCCACTCTGGAAAGAGCTGTAGTGCCTAAAATATCGACTAGGTGGCGAAAGGATTCTTTTACTTCCTCCACCTCTATGCCCAGACTTACTGTGCAATTCACTGTGAGCTTTTAATGCATAGATTTATAGGAAACCTACACTTGTTGCATTTTCAGTTGTTCAGAAACTATGATGCAAACTCAGGACCTCTTTGTATAGGAGGTAGATGAGGTGGAACTCATACAAATTTCATGACACTTCCAAAATAACAGAACTTTTGATTCAGTTCATTTTATGGAATAATTTGAGTAATTTGTAGGTGTAGACAGATACAAAAGTTGACATTAATATAAAAATAAATCATACACTATCTAGAAGAGTTAAACTGATTAGGGAAAATGAATATGCAAATATAAACAACAAAATATAGCTTATATTAATATATTTTATTTAGATTTTAATAATAATAAATGACACCAACAAGAGGTTCTAGGTGCCCTACACACAATTAGCACTACAACAACACCTTAGAAGCATTGAAATAATATTTGAAATAGAAATTCTACCAGCCAGCAACCTAAAATAAAAACTCCCCTCCTGTAATACATGTAATACATATATTAAACCATTCTGATAAATGGTCCTACTGACACTTTCTCAAGGGATTTCTAATTCACCCTCATCACCAGCATACCAGAAATTGAACCAAGAACAAATAATTTGAGCTACTGCCATTCGAGCTAAAAAGCCCACCTAGCATAGGTGGGGTTATAGAAGCTCACATACAGGAAGAATAGCAACTCATATCCTCTGTAGCTTGGCACAGAGGGTGACCTGTAATACATATTCACCACTAGGTTCCATATGAAGGTACAATACACAGCTACACTGCCTTATCTTGTCACTTAAACAGGAATCTCAAGAAAACAACAAGTTCTAGTAAGGCTGATTGACAAATGCAAACAGCTTTTGCAAAAACTTTGTCCCGTGTTTTGTTAAAAAAAATTCCATTTAAAATGTTTTGACCAAGTCTACAGCTGGCTGAAAAACAGTATGAATTTTTGGGGAAAATAATCACCAAAAAAGTGTCTGTTTTTCATTTAAAAAATGAATTATGATTTTTTTCAAACAGCTGTAATTACTGGTGATCTGAAGATAGATTGGTGTTGTAGGCACATATGCATAATACTGGTGCATGTGTCAGAATTGGTGAAGTGAAAGTTAAATATTATATCTTATGATTATTTGCTGAAATTTGTGTGATCCTGGGTTTAAAATGAAACAGTTGTAATAAAGACAAAGTCTGATTTTTCAGAAAAATACAAGCTGTACACTGACGAGAATGTTCCTAGATTAAAACAAGGCCATTTGCGCCTTCCCACAAAACCAAAAAAGTCTTGTTAAACGACCCTTCTTGATTCTGAATAGCATAATATTTTGTGGGGAAATGGAAAAGAGATAGGAGCCAGTATAGGGGGGACTGAGGAAGAAGATTTCTGGAAAGAGGAAGATTCCTAGAAGAAGGGCATACAGAAAGAGAAACAGAGGCAAGATACAATGCGAGTGAGAATGTGAGGCAGAAATAAGTCCAGCAAATGGACTAGCCCAGTGGTTCCCAACCTGTCACCTGGGGGCCAAAAGTGGCCCGCAGAGGCTTTCAAAGTGGCCTGCAGCTCCTTTCCTGCTGGCTGCAGAAGGGAGCTGCTGCCTAAGGAACCAGACAGAGCGCGTTTCCGCGGCTCTAAAAGACGGGTGCAGGCTCCTTGCTGCAGCCAAGGGGATAAGAAATTAGCATTCCCCTCCCCCTGCATGTAGCAGAGAGCACGGCAAAGCGCTCTGCCTGAGTCCATAGGTGCTGGGGTCCCAGGTGGAGCCAGAGGGAAGGAAGCAGTGATCTTCCATCCCCCTGGCTGCAGAAGGGAGCCACTGCCTAGGGACCCAGGTGGAGTGCACAGGGCTACAGGACGCATGAGGTTTCCCTGCTGCAGCCAGAGAGACGGGAGATCAGCGAGGAGGTAGCCTCCTCGCTGAACTCCTTCCGTCTGGCTGCAGTGGGGTGAGGGGGCTGCTGGCAGAGACTGGTGGCCCTTCAGGGTTGTAAAAATGATATCTGTGGCCCTTGAGCCAAAAAGGTTGGGAACCACTATCCCTAGCCAGTATGAACCTGCAAAAGAATATTCAGAATGAAGGCCTAGGCTAGAAGTTAAAAGTACTTCTCACACCTTGTTTGGTACATGGGGGAGTTCTTGGAGTTTAATGGGTTTTTATATACATTTAAGGTCCAATCCTGTGACCACTGACTTCAATGGGAATCTCTCCACTGACATCCATGGTCACTGGTTGGCACCTAAAAATGGTTTATTTTTTGGAGTAAAGGAGAAAACAGAGTGTATGGCAGTTTTCATTGCTGTGTGTAATCAGTTGGCTGGAAGCTGAGCTTGTGTAAATTGACCTAACTCCTCTGAAGTCCATACTAAAAATAAAAAACTTCACAAGTGTGGGAATTGTAAAAGTAGACAGTGAACAAGGGCTTCTAGAAGGAAAGGAAGCAGAAGGTGAAGACATTACATTGCAGAGGAAGTGCTACAAATTACACCACCTGAAATAGCTTATCTCCTACTCTTGTGCCTGGTCTTGCTGTGAAGCATGTAAGTTTTACTTGCATACATACTCTTAGTTGCAGTGTTATAAAAGTAATCAATTTACTACTGAAGAGAGCATTTATTAGGGGGATTTACATGGCACTCAATATAATGATGCTAAGGTGTATAGTATATACACCCTTATACAACAATGTACTATAAGCAGTGCTGGTGTATATGTAGCTTCTGACTGAAATATCTTAAAGAAATATGCACTTTGATTGTGGGCAAGCACATAAATTCTGCTAATATATAATCTGCCATTTCTTATTCTACATTCTTTTGGCTGCTGTTTTATCCTCTGATCCCTGTAAGTATTAATCTCTGTTTTTGAGACAGGAACCTTGTGTTCAGATAAGTGTTGGTCTAAAAATGATCCTCATTTGTTTCTTTGTCTTCACTCATTTCAGTCTTTGTATTTTTCTTGCCAGGAATCCTCTAGCTTTTCAATTTTGCAGAACTTTCTTCTACATAATACTGTACTAAATGACCCATAAGGATTTATATTTTAACTACAAACAGCAAAGCCATTAAAAATATAAAATAATCATTTAAACAACATTTATAGATAAGTGTATTTGCAAAAAAAAAAAAAAAAAAAAGCATTAATTTTGTTTGCTACATGACATCAAGCTTTCAGATTAACACTAAATCTTGTGTTGTTGGCCGCATCATATTCCCATGAACTACAAGCAGAATATGGCAAAAACAACAACAACCACCACCACCCAACAATACATGTCATGGCACAATGGCTAGAAATAAAAACTGAAGTGTCAATTGGGAAATGAGCAATAACGGATTCCTGCAGTTCCTCTAGCTTTATGACTTTATCTTTAAGGAGTAAAATCAAGAGCATTGCTAAACCTGCAGATTAGTTTTGTTAAATTAAAAATGTATCGTTGGAAATTGACATGGCAACAAGTAAGTAGTACTGAGACCTGCTGCTGTGCTGATCCTACAGGATGTAAGAAGATCACTAGGCAAAGGCAATCAGTCCTGCAGAAAATATTATAGAAAGTAAAGAACAAAAGACAGCATTGGTGTAGGATATGTCACACAGAGCACCAGCCCTTTTCAAGTCTAGTGAACTCTTAGGGAGGCTTGAGTGAACTTGCCCATGCTGCAGTGACTGTTGCAAGGACAGTGCACTATAGTGGAGATATCAGCATCTTTTATCATCGTAGATATCAAGAAACGGGCACCATCTTGAATGTGCTTTTCTGTGGAGTGAGTCTTTGCAACCAGTTTTAAAACATATGAAGCTCCTTTTGTGCATAAGAAAACATAGTTTAACATGATTTGAGTTCAACATATTTTTCTAAGAGGATAATAGTATTTGACCAGATCCCCAGTCTGGATGAGCTGTGCTAAGTGGGAGACCAGGGCATTAAACCACATTTAAGTTGCACTAATCCCAAGGCTGGCAAGGATCTAGACCAGTCCCCAGTGTTCAGGCTGCTTTAACTTACGCTTGTGTGCCCACATCCCCAAGGGGCCATTTTGACAGCTCGTGATCAGCCAGGCACACAAGTGCCCTGCCACACACCCTTTTCCTCCATCCAGCCTCCCCTGCAAGTTCTTGTAGCTACAAGCTTCACTCACTTAGGAGCCACTAGTTCAGCCCTGCATCACGTGATTCAGACAATGGTGAGATCTGATAAGGGCTCGCCAGACTCTCTGTTCTATTCCTGGTTACTTTAATGGCAAGAGAGATGCAGCCATGGCTGTGACACCATCAAAACCCCTAGATATTGAAGGCAGTCTTGGTGAGAAACTCCGCAGGAGACCGAATCTCAAACCAACAGCTTCTGCAAGTTTGGCAGGCTGGCCTCCCTCTCAGCTACAGCTGCCGTTTGCAACAGCAGCTAGGTGATCTGCCCGCTGGTGTGAGAAAGAAACTTTCATTGCCTTACAAGTGGCCAGAAAAACTTGTTCATCAGAAAGAGCAAATTAAAGATGCATGAGAAGTATCCCAGGCTCAGTTCCCAGCTGTTCTGAAGTGGAAGCTTTGTCTTGTTTAAAAAAGAAAAATAAAGACAAACGGAAAACTATGAAAAAAAGCTTAAAGGGTTAAATTCTGCTCTCCTTTACATGTCTGCAAATCCAGAGTTATGCCAATTAGATTTCCTAGTTGGCATCCATTATCAGTTTTACACCCGTGTAACAGAGACAAGAATTGGACCCAACTCTGGTTTGGAATTCTGGTGCATCACAAGTCAGTCAAGCTTTACAGTTGCAATTTATTATACTCTCTCCAGAACTCTTTGATGTTAATTACAGCCCTGATACTCTTGGCTGTCTATCGTTTATTCTTTATGAATAATATATAATACATATAGCACAATTAGCTTTGGCATGGATGGCACGGACAAAATAAGAATTAGCTTTTGTAAATACCATTTCACAATTTTACAGTTGAACCAGAAAACTCCTAAAGTCCCACTCCTGCATGCACTGACCATTCAAAACTCACCTTCTTGAGCCCATTGACTAGCTTTGGCAAAAAGTCACACTATCTGAAATAAATCCTATATTTAAAAGTGTTCACTCCAGATGTCAGATTGTTGTGAGCCATTTTTAAACATCTTATTTAAGTATTTACTGATGGAAATAAAAAGAAGAAAACAAATAGTTCATTTCTCACTACAGCACACAGTTTACAAATTTAGACACACTGAAAAATAGTTTCCGAATATTAATTAACATTTTTTGTAACATATTTGTCATCTGAGATCTTTTCCATGTGTATTTATGAAGCTCTGAAAGAAGAAAAACCTAAAAACATGTGGTTGCAATTCTTTGAAGGTACCAGTGCAACACAGATTCAATTTAAATTCAAATAACAGAATGCAGTCTCTCTTAAAAACATATATTCCTTGATAGCTGAAAAGAATACTCATATATTCTTTGTGTAGACTTGTCAAATGCACACAAGAAGTGTCAAACTATATTTTTAGCCATGGAATCTGCTTAATCCCACAAGACTTTATCTTGTCTTTACGCTGACAAATGGACAAGGCTGAAATATCAGGGATCTGAGCTCTTGTCAAGATCTACTGTGCTTCAAAAGACATTGTTCTTACACAGCTGTTTCCTCTAGTCTAAACTACTGACTTAAAAGCAGTCGTGTTATTCTATTGGATTTGCTACTGAATTCTTTAGTAGTTTTACCTTAATTGTTTCTGAGCTTTACCTTCTATAGATAGGCCAATGAAATGTTGCGGAAACATAATATACCAGCAAGATGAGGTGCTTCTGATAAACTTCATTCACCATGAAGCTGTGTTATACCTAGATTATGGTGCTACCATTTTCATGTTTCTTAAAATGCATTAAAAGTACATCAGGTGAAAAATAACATTTTTTTAAAACCCAAAATGTTACTTATATTACCGATAATGCTTTTGATTACCAATATGTACAGTAATAATTAGCAGTAAAAACAATTCTATAAATCTAAGTTGCTTTCATTGATGCTTTTATGTTGGGATTTGTTTTATTTTTGTTTTTTGTTTTGGTTTATTTGCATTCCTCTAGTCTTAGACAATAAGAACAATCTAATCAGCTTCAACAATGTGGGTTTCATATCAGTTTTTTCTGTACTAGCAATGAGTGCAGCACAAGGTTTCTTTTAAAGATTACTTGCATTGTTTTCTATTAGATGGCATGTGAACATTTCATTTTAGGTTTTATAAAAGCTTGTTTTCCAAACACCTATATTTTGGGTTAAATTAGCACTGAGAGTGTTCCTTGAAGCCCTTCTCTCAAAATATTAATAGTTTTCCGGATTTTAATACAAACAAAAAACTGTGTGACTGGGCAACAAAATGGCAAATGAAATTCAATGTTGATAAATGCAAAATAATACACTTTGGAGAACTATACATACACATATACATAATCCCAACTATACATATGAAATAATGGGGTCTAAATTAGCTGTTACCACTCAAGAACGAGATCTTGGAATTACTGTGGATAGTTCTCTGAAAACATCCACTCAGTGTGCAGCAGCAGTCAAAAAAGCTAACAGAATGTTGAGAATCATTAGGAAAGGGATAGATAATAAGACAGAAAACATCATATTGCCTCTATATAAATCCATGGTACGCCCACATGTTGAATACTGTGTGCAGATCTAGTCGCCCCATCTCAAAAAAAGATATATTGGAATTGGAAAAGGTACAGAAAAAGGCAAGGGTATGGAATAGCTTCCATATGAGGAGAGATTAATAAGACTGGGACTTTTCAGCTTGGAAAACAGACTAATGGGGGATATGATAGAAGGCTATAAAATCATGACTGGTGTGGAGAAAGTAAATAAGGAAGTGTTATTTATTCCTTCTCATAACACAAGAACTAGGGGTCACCAAATGAAATTAATAGGCAGCAGGTTTAAAATGAACAAAAGGAAGTATTTCTTCACACAATGCACAGTCAAGCTGTGGAACTCCTTGCCCGAGGATGTTGTGAAGGCCAAGACTATAACAGGGTTCAAAAAAGAACTAGTTAAGTTCACGGAGGATAGGTCCATCAATGGTTATTAGCCAGGATAGGCAGGGATTGCTGTTTGCCAGAAGCTGGGAATGGCCAACAGAATGGATCACTTGATGATTTCCTGTTCTATTCATTCCCTCTGGAGCACTAATATTGGCCACTGTTGGAAGACAGGATACTGGCCTAGGCTGGATGGATGGACGATTGTCTGACTGAATATGGCTGTTCTTATGTTTATTTTAGTGCTAGCGAGGCTGGCCATACATTTGTACTACATTATTTTCATGTTCCTGGGTGACCTCTGCAGATGAGCTGCTAGCGCCATGCTAGAAATATTTTTTGATTATGATCCTTTTTCAAATTTGCATAGGTAGTAAAAATTAATGTACTGTGATTGAACTCAATGGGCATTTGCCTGAGTAAGCACTAAGAATGAATAAGGGCCTGGATCATCCTGTACCATGGTAAAGCCTGCAGAAGAGGACTTTTTATGTAGGAGGATCTCTTCGTGTGGTGTGCCCTCTGAGTTCTCCACTGTCCTGTCAGGAGTGGGTGGGTGGGCGGGCTTTCCTCCATCTCACGGAATAGGTCACAAGACCTACTCACAAACCTAAGTGAGACCCATGGATCTGCAGGGAGCCAGGGCTATCTCCTCTGAAACAGGAGTGCCTGCCCCACTCTGACAGCATGGATCCAAAGGAACTACACTACCATGGTCTCCCCCGACTATGGTTGCCCTGAGAGTTCCAACGGGGGCCTTCATGGAAAGCATAATACAGCCTCAGCTGCTTTACATTGGTTTTATTGTACGACTCTTGGATGACCATCATTGACTGTCTTGCATGAGTTTACATCCAAGTAATAGATTTGTTCCATTCTGGGTTCTTCTTGGAAGGCTCACAACCAAGTATTAACCAGGCACAACCCTGCTTAGTTTGGTAGACCTAACAAGATATTGCTCTAAACAGCTTTGTTTCTATTTGAGAGAAAACAGGGAAGAACTATTTACAGTAATGATTTAAGGTTGTGTGTCTGAAATCAGTACTTCTGGTTAACAGGATATCTGTGTATGTGTGAACCAAGCTTCACTTGATTTTTTTACTGATTTATGATTGTAGTCTATTAAACAGCAATATATGTACAGTCCCTAGAGGAATCAGGATTCTCAAACAAAATGATTTCACAACAAACAGCGTAAACTGGAGAAAGATACAAAGTGGAAAAGAAAAAAGTTTCTGCTCAGTACGAAGTATAATCCTAATGTAAACTAACTTGTTTTGCTTTTCATAAAGCATGGATATTTTTCTGGAGACAAATTAAAAAGCAATGATTTAGATTAGTCTGTTCTTTAGTGTAAGAGACCACAAATGATACTCCCTATCCACTTTTTCCTATAATGGTTTGACCTTAACATCTAGCATATAATACACACCTCTAGGTAGCTTAAAGAACTAGTTATTTGGCATACGTTATCATGTGAAGAATCAGATTGTTACCCTTTGGGCCTGAGCAACCAGTTGAACAATATTCAGGGCCTTGGGGTTGTGTCTAAGAGGAAGAGAAACTGATGATGGAGTCTGGTATTTCTTGGGTGCGATCCTGCTTCTTCACAAGGAACATACACAAAGTCCTGTTTCCCAGAACATAGCAGGAACAAACAACAGGAAACAGTTTCCTTGCTCACATTTCCAAGCCTCTGTCCAGCAAACACTAGGACTGAAGGAAGCTCTTTCTCTTGTCTTCCTCTTAGAGCCACATTAAATGTGCTTCTTACATTTATCCTGAATGAAGAGTGGCTAACACATCCACCAGCCTCCAAGGAGTCTGGGATTGCTTAAAGATGAAAGATACGTCTGATGGTAGCCCCCAACATCCTCTAGCAGCACAACAACAATTTCAAAAATAGTAGTGAGGTGATACATGCCTCATACTGGAAAACAGGTCAAAGTCCTTCACTTTTAAAATTGTCCATGCGTTTTTAAAATCTGGCTTAGTTCTGTGTGTGCGCATTTGTTACACACATGAATGATGTGATTTTTTAAATAATCCATAAAAATCTTCCTGGCTGATGTGTAAAAATATTTAAGAACTCGGCATGAAAACTGAAAAGTACACAATAGTCAGCCCAACTGTCAGTCATGCTAATGAGCACTAAATCCTTTTTGCCATACGAGAGAGATATGCAATGCTTTTAAATTATAGCAAGTTATTAGACTATATAGGGAGCAAAAGTCCAGTGGAGATGATACTTTTTTTTTTCAAGTTAATTTAAATTTCAGATTAACAGAAAGGAGTCATCAATTGTCTCAGCAGCAATACAGCCATTATCCAGAAAACACGTATAGCAACCACATTACAGTGGAATCATTATTCTTTCTGCTACAAATGTATAATAATAAGAGCTAAATTGTGGCTTTAAGCCACCATCCTTAGTAGTAAATTCTTAATCTCCTATTCAAAGTCTCTTCCTTAGGAGGGGATTTTATAGGGAATCAATGGACTCACATAAACAGCTGCTCTAACCCTGGAGACTGGAATGGATATGGACATAAGAAATGAAAGAACTACTCCCTATCCTGTCAGACTATTTCCTCCTCCAAGTGAAAATGACTACTTCCCTCATGTGCAAGGCAAGAAGAAACCGCTGTGCCTTCAGAGTGCCTCTGAAAACTCCTGGACCTTGTCACATTTCAAAACTTTCTTATAAAAAGTCCTACCTAACTGAGACACCCACATCTATCTGCTTCCTGTCAGACACAGACCTGGTCATGTCGATCCACACATTTTTGACCTCCAGTCTTAATTTACTGCATCTCATTATATCTAGGAATGAAACCACACATTGTGAAAAAGCTCCCCCTGGTACAAGAAGTTACCAGTCTGCTTAGCAACAGAAGTCACTAAGAATACATTCCCCTGCTACCTCTTTCTCTGCGCTGGTTTCCCACTGAATACAATGTGCAGAGTCTTTGCCATGATATATATATATATATTCCTCTCCGTGGAACAGGCCCTAGCTACCTGGTTGATTGCTTTACTCTCTGCAACTATGACCTCCTATGATGGCTATGGTCCTCTAGGACAATGAAACAGTCAACAAAGGAAAGAGGCTCATGAGTGCAGGAGACCTAGCTTTCACAGAAACTCAACCTAGATTATGAAACTACTGCTCACAAGAGATGAGAATGGCTGCAGACCTCACCTTCTGCAAAATACATACAAAACCCAGTTCTTTGACTTTGATTTATTTTTCACACAAACACACTCTTCACAAACAAGCAAACAAAAGAAAAAGCTACAAAAATAACATTTTTCCTACAGGCTGGGAAAGGAGAGAAAATGAAACAGAGGGAGGCCCTAAATCAGCAAAACACTTAAGCACATGCTTAACTTGAAGTACTTCTAACCCATTAGCACATTCAAGACAACGGAACTTAAACACATGCTTAAATTTTTGATGACTTGGGGCCAGACAGCAAAGAGTGTGAACCAGGTTTCAAGCATAAATCCAAAATATAAATAATAAATAAGCAAACTTACATGCTAGCTTTCCAACATTATTCCTATGCTCTTTTTGATAACGGCAAGCACTGAGTGAAGAGGGTTAGGAGAGTGCCTGTTATCAACACCTCAAATTTATCCCTTAATTAACCCAGCAAATACTGAAAGTCAAGTTACTCTTATCAGCTCTATGCTGGTGTTCTGAGAAGAACTGGTAGTTACAACTTAAGGTGTTCCCCTGAGAATCAAGAATCCAAAAGCCGCAAAACCTTTAACTTGCATATGATGAAGTAAGAAATCTCAGAAATCCAAAAAAGAGATAAAAATATTTGCTTAATATTATGTTTAGTGAGTGAGGCTGGGAAGGCTGTGTATAGATAAACTAAATTAAGACATAAGTCAAAAAAATAGAAAATGAAATATTGTAAATGCCAGAATCAGGGCCGGAATTTAGGGGCAACCGCCTGAGGTTCCGTGCATGGGGGGGAAGTGCGCTGGACTCGCTGTTTTTGTTGTGAGTGACAAAAGGGAAAAAAATGTTTGAAGTAAAATGTTTCAGGTATTCCGTATGTGGATTCATTTTTAACTAACCTCCTAGAATATTCTGGACCATTGTAGAATTTCGTGGAACCTTCCAGACTTTCTGAGAACTACGTTTTGCTCGAATTTCCTAGAATGTTGTCAGCCATGCCCACGCAGGTATATAAGAGGCGGGGCCTTGCCAGTCAGTCAGTGAGATAAAAGAATGAAGAGCAGTGAAATGAGAGCCCAGCTGTGATATTGTGAACCTTGTTTTATTGTGTAACTGTGAAAGTGTACTTGTGTTTTAAGACTTGAAGAGTGTAAGTAGCGACTAATAAAGAACAAATGCAGTAAGAAGACTATGTTGCAAAGCTCCTGGTACACTTTCGAAAAGGAGCAGCTCACACTGTCTCATTATTGAGCCAGCATTGCTGGCCACTCTGGAAGCCGGGAGCAGGGCTGTTTTCCAACCAAAGCCTATCAGTATGTCCACATCAGAACAAAAGACCATGGCATGGTCTTGGCCGGCCAGGGTCAACTGATTCAGGCTTCAGCTACAGGGCTATAAAACTACAGTGTGGACATTTGGGCTTGGGCTGAAGCCCAGGATCTAAGACTCTGTGTTGGGGGAGGGTTTCAGAGCCCAGGCTCCAACGCAGGCCCAAATAACTACACTGCTGTTTTTAGCCCTGCAGCCCGATCCTGAAGCAGCTGACCTGGGCTTTGTGATTCAGTGCCACAGGTTTTTTTTTGACAGTGTAGTCATACGTTTAGATAGCCAGGGTGCAAAAAACTGGGAGAGAGAAAGATTTCTTTGTCCACGTGTAAGGTTAGTGACAGTGCAGCCCTAAATAAGTATGTGTCACCTCAGCTCAATTAATCTAATGTTTTGAACTACAATTATAATTGTTATAACTAGGCTTGGCAGAATTCAATCTTTATTTTTTTATAATTTCAATGGATAATACTGATGTCTATTTTTAAACATTTTTTTATTGTTATTGATTTAAATGTTCACAGTTTTGGGAAATTATCGGACAATAGGTGGGTCAAACAGTCATTATTTAATGACATATTGAGATTCAAAAATGTAAAGCTAATTGTCACATCACATGTCCACATATATAAAAAATATATCCTTAAATCAAACTTGAAGAAGCTGTCAAGCCACAATTTTCTTACTTTGCCTACCAATGCATGTCTATTATCGAGGCAAATATTTTTGTCAGTTTCTTTGTGTATGGTGAAATCAACATTCATCAATAAAAATTCTAATCCTTTCAAGCCTAGTTATAAAGTAAGCATAGGAATTGCCATACCAGATCGCACCAGTGGTCCATCTAGTCTAGTGATAGAAGATTCAGAGGTAGATGTAAGAAACCCTCTAATGGACAAGTGTTGAATAACCTACCCATAAAACAAATATCATCCTAAGCCCAGACAGTTAGTAGATGGCTTGTGCCGTAAAGTGTAAGAGTTTACATAGCCCCTCTAAAAATATCCTATTTAAAAAACAAAAGAAGATGACCAAAGGAATGCCTCTTTCTTTAATTTTCAGTAACGTCCAATTCATTTCTGTTTGCCTATAAGTGCCATGCATTAAGCAACATTATACTTGTTGCTCAGGAGCGAGGTCAATACATGCTATTGGAGGTTTTTAATTTAAGAGAAGAAAGTTCAGTCTCAGACAATTATAGCTGCATAAACAAGTCCCTTGGAAAAATTTTAGTATGAAAGAAAAAAAGGATGTAGTCACCAAAATCATTTTTAGGATGAAGTGGATTGAAACCTAAACACTTCCCTTATCACGCTATCAAGCCATCAAAATTAAAAGCCTGGGTCACCCTCTTTTGCTGTGATATAGAATCTGCATGAGATAAGAGCTGCCCAGACTTTCCAAAACCAGACATCAGTTAGTGGAAACAATACAACTAACTATAAAATACAGGGTAATAGAGGACCTACAGTGAATGCTAATACATAATATACTTGAGGGACTATACTACTGCCATCAGAAGCTACAAGAACATTGCTGGAATGGTTTATGAACAGTGACACAGTTCTGACAGTGAAATCAACATCACATTTTCTCTGAGTCATCCAGTGTTTTATACAGAATAGATTATAAACATAAAATTTGGAAGTGTTTTACCACACAATGAATAATTTACCTTCCCCGCCAAGTAACCTCAGTGAAATGGTACTGGGAGGGTTGGAGAGGGGCTCAGTGTTTAACATGGATTGAAACAGGATGGGCAGCTGTCGAAGTACAAGTCAAGGAGGAGAGGGAGCTCTCCTTCTGCCTTTAACCGATCCCCTCCATGTTCTTTTTCACTTTGGCCTTGTCTACATGTAAGGTTTTACCACTACACACAGGTTTTGTGGTACAACTATTTCAATTAGGGGTGCAAATTTTTGCCGAAATAGTTATACTGGTACAACCCCTAGTGTAGACGCAGTTATGCTAGTATAAAGGTGCTTATAGTGATACAGTTTGCCCCCTTCCTTCACAGGAATAAGCACTTTTATACTAGTATAACTGCAGGGGTGGTATTTTTTTTTTTTGGTACACTATGCTGGTGTTATTAAAGGGGACACATTTTGTGCATACAAAAGCCTTTGCCCCAAGGGTAAGTATATTTACCATTTTACTAATGCCTGTGAAAAGTATTGTTTTTCAGATCAGTGGTGTCACTCGTTTATTTCAGTGTAGGCTATAGCAGAAGACAAAGTGACCATATTTTCCCGCTGCTAACACTGGATTCCTGAAACCACATTTATTTCAGTGCAAGTAGATCCAATCAGATTTTCTTTTAAAAAAAAAAAAAAGAAAAAATCATACATATTCTGCAACCAATATTTTCCATCTGAACTGAATCATAGTTTTAGCAATTATAGCATTTCCAGGAGCCTCTACACTTTTGAAGCCAATTTGAATTTTCTCTGACAGTTATTTATGAGTACTACAGTCAATGGATTTCAGCCAGCATCTGTACATTTCCAGTCAAATACATAGGATATGCTTTCCCGCAGTCTGATACGTTTTTATGAATGTAGGGGTGGGAATGCAGTTAGTATGCACGCAGAAGACTATAATGGACAAATTCCGCTGGTGTAACTCCAATAAAGCCAATGGAGGTACACCTGGGATGAATTTGGCCCATTGTGTCTTTTGTAATTTGCTCTAACAGCCTTGTGAAATTATAGCCCTCAGAACTGAGTACTGCATAAGTGTGGTCATGCTCCCGCTGTCTTCCCGTCAATCTCCCAGTCGCTATTGGCTACTGTGCAGTCTTTTGGGCTGCTCTAATGAAAATCTTAATAAAATGTATTCAACTGTTTAAATGTTATTGACACTTTTGACACAGTGTCGCCCACTGAGCTGCACAGAAGTCCAGTCGACAGCAAAGAATCACCATCAGCTCTGCGTGGATAACCCTGGGCTGTTGTACTCGGTGGCTGAGCAAGCTGTAATAGCACGTGCTGCCTCCCCTCGAACAGCTGAACAAAGTATGTAATTACAACAGAGAGAGCACAGCATATTCACGAGCAGTGTTTGCCCTGTGACTCTGGACAAAAATACCAAAGGCAAGCACCATAAGTGAGCTAAAGATCAAATAAATCAGCTACAGCCAATATGTGCTACCATTACGGCAGCATTTACATCGCCTTGTACAGTACACTATACAGTAAACTATGCTGTAAACGAAGAGGTCAGTGCCAAAGGAACAATAAGTATTTGCCCTCAAGTGTTTACATTGTAAAGGCACCAGTGAAAACAAACCATGCTAGACAGACAGAACAAATACAGAGTGAGGTGCAGGCCATGAATGTTTCATGGATCAGATGGGGTTTTATTTCCTAATTAGAGAGAGCTGGGTGCAATTTATTCTAAACATATAGGGCAACATGGAAGAAAACCGAGTTGAACTGGGCAAAAGTGCCAAAAGCAGCAGTGCAAAGGAAAATTTGGTGATGACTAGGGTGTCCATATTTTCCCAAAGGGAAAATGGGATGCCGTGCGGGACCGGCCTGAGTTCCGCCCCTCCCTGCACTGGGCCGGCCTGAGCTGCTCGTCCCTGTTGCCCACCCACGTGGGGCCAGGCTGGCCCAACCTGTTCGCCCAAGCCTCCCTGCTGTGCAGGGTTGTCATCACCGCTCACCCCCCTGCACATTCCTCCGTGCCTCTCAAGGGGTTGCACCCACTCTTTTGGCAAAAGTGGGCATTTGTGCCATTTGCTTTTGGTAACATCAAGGATAGGGATAGTGAGGCATCATAGTGGGGAAAAATAATGATATTGGCAGCTGCATTTTGGACTGAATGAAAGGGGAAGAGATGAAAGTAGGACATACCAAAGAGGAGAAGGTTGCAGTAACAGACAATAGATTATGAGAGCATGGACTAATATCTTGTATACCATAGCTCAATGTAGTCATCGTGCAGGATACGTCTACCTTGCTATTAGATGCCTGCAGCTGGCCCGTGCCAGCTGACTTGGGCACATGGCGTTTGGGCGGCAGGGCTGTTTAACTGCGGTGTAGACGTTTGAGCTTTGGGTAAACCGTCTCACCCTGCAGGGTCCTAGAACCCAGGTCCCAGCCTACGCATCTACACTGCAATTAAGCAGCCCCTCAGCCCAAGCCAGCTGACACGGGCCAGCCACGGGTTTTTAATTGCAGTGTGGACATACCTTCAGTGCTTAGATACTACAGTGAGGAGCAGTGTACAAATCGACAAAACAGATAACACATGACAATGTGTTTCAGTCCATCCTATGCCAAGTAAATGGGAGTTTTGTGACACCGCTTATTAATTCATATTATTTAGAGTACAGCAGTGCCCTGAGACCCCATTTTGAATCAGGGCTCTGCCGTGTCAGGCCTTGCACAAATTGATCTTTCCTGTCCACTTAGAGTAGAGGTACCCAACCTGCAGCTTTAGAAAGGCATGCGACTCTCATTAGGCCAGATCTTCAGCTCCTGCATTGCTCCATTCCTTGTGCCTCTCCCATCGTGCAATGAAGATGGAAAACTGATGTAACAGGACAGCTGGGGATTGCCTTTGTATAGAGGAATTCTTAGGTGGTGACAGGCCATCCTAGTTGGTTCTCTGCTACCTAGTCCTGGACCCCTCAGCACAATGGACATTCTGGGGGCATTCCAGAGACAAGCAGAAGTCCAGAATGTGCTGCACTCTGGTGAGCCTGGACCAGTGTAAGATAGAGCAGGCCTAAGTCACGGTGCCATTTTGCAGCAGTACAATATCTCGACATTAAGGATTTGTACCAGCATAGCTACGCTGATGGAGTTACACTCATACAACTTTCCCTCATCCAGATAAGCCTATCGACACTGTGCTCAGGGGTCCGTATGGTTCCAAGGGCATATGGCCATTAAGGTGCTGATCTGTTGCCTGTATGTGGAGCAGCCACAATGCAGCAAATCCTAGGTGTCCAACAACCAGCTCCATGTGAGTTTAGTGCTGCTGAACTTGTTTCTATGGTGATGAAATTGCTTATTGTGAAATCCTAGACAGGGTACAGGATGCTCATTTAAGCAGACATTCATTTGGGTGGTAGGTAAGGTCTGGTGCACAGGACCTGATTCTCCATGCTCCTACACAAGTATAAGTCCGTTGATTGTGGTGGGATTACTCAGGCATAAACTCGGCACAAGGCAGTGGAGAGTCAGGCCAAGAGTAAGCCCAGACTGTCCTTCATAGCCATGAGCATGGCATGGGTAGAGGCAGCTCAAGGGTGGGCCAGGGGAAAAATGGGTGAGATCCCAGGGGATCCACCAGGGTGCTGTTCCCATCCACCTCCACAGAGGAACCATGTAAGTAGATCCAGCCATTAGGCTGGAGTAGGCTCCACGGAGAAGCTCCAACTGTTTCCCTTACATCTCCTCTGGCCCCTCTCCAGCTGGCCAGGCATTTGGGTTTCTTTCCCTAAAAGAAGGCATTTGGCAACTGTGCAGAGACGGCACACATTTTAGATACAGCAGGGCGCTGCCATCGATGGAGACAAAGAAAAATAATAGTAATTAGAGTTGGGAACAGGGATTTCATTGTAGTACAAACACAGGACTGGAGTCAAGAGATTTAGGTTCTAGTCTCAGCTCCACTGCAGACTCGCTGTATCTCCAAGGACCAACTGCTTAACCTCCACATACCTCAGTCTCCCTCTTTGTACAATGGGATACCTCATGTTCTTATCTCACGGAGTTGCTGTGAAGCTAGATTCCTTAGCTGTGAAACGAAAAATAAAAATCCTACGCAGTAGAGGAGCAGCAATTACTTTTGTGATTTGCAGTGGTGTGCTGCTGTAAGAAATTGTAAAAATAGCTTTTTAATGGAGGTTTCAAAAGCTACTTTAAAAACTTAGAGTGAAACTCAGCAACCTTTCTATCCATTTAATTAAGTGCTTGAGGCTCCCATTTCAAGGCATTGAAAGCAATAATACAAAAAGAGCAAAGACAAGATGAGACTGATCTGTACCAAGCCCATTTTATTAAATGCAATATTAAAATGAGATTCAGCACAGATCACGGATTTTTTTGTTTTAAGGTCTGCATTTTCAGGAAAACTGTTGAGTATTTAAGGGTCTGCAAACAAATTAATCTCTTATGTTACCTCCTGTAGTCAGTAGAATTACACCAAGGCTAAGTTCAGCTCTGAATTGCCACAAGCCATCTGTCACAGATTCAAGGTAACTGCACCTATATCACACCCTGTCCATGGTCCACTCCAGGAATGCCCAGTCAGACCTCAGGGCTCCAGCCGTTCACCAGTCTCTGGGCAGGGATCCTTGTCCCACTCCCTTCTGACTGGGGGTTTTTAAGGCTGCACAGCCCCCTGCCTTATACTGTGATATCTCCACCAAGTCAGTCTGCCTAGAGGTGAATGCCTGTGCATGGCTCTCTCTCTCTTCCCAAGGGTTACAAATAATGTATTGCCAGCAGTTACCAGCTACCACACAGCTCTTTCTAAGCAAGCACATTCATTCTTAAGGTAAAAGCATTACAGAGAGAACACAAAAACAAAAGACAGATTTAAACACACACTAAATATATCAGGAGTCGCCCATTAGTTTTATGTGGCCCCACCAGGCCAACGTCTTTCCAACCCTTCCTTGGACAAAAAGTCCTATCTGGTTGCTGGATCAGCAAGAAGGCTTTGAGTCAGTTGAAACCCAGCATTTTTATATCAAAACCCTTTCTTTGCCTGTTGGTCTCTGGAATATCCAGTTTCCACCAGTATATGCAAAATCCCCAGGGGTGGTATCTCTCTGCAGGTGTTTACAACCTGAGTGACTCACCTTAATCACTCTGCACTGCTTTTAGTTCCTGGAGAAGCTGTGTAACACCCCACCACCACCACCTCTCCCTCTACCCTCAGCGTGGCATAAAATCTCTGGTCCACGGTAACACATGAACTAGTCATAACACTTAATACAACATTTCCCCAAAGATACTACATGGGGTTGCAATATCTGTCATATTTTAAGTTTTTCTATGTCAGTCAGATGAACCTGAAGAATCTCTACCCTTTCTTCAGCAGAGTGCTCAGACTGTGAGTTAGTGTCCAAAAATCTTACCCCCTTCCTGTGGTTTGACTTTCATGGTAATTCATACAACAAACATCAGCCAAAGCTTCTCTTCCAAGACCTCTCCAGCCTAGAGCTGGGTTCCCTCATTCACCTCCCCTATAGTGGAGGAGGTGGAGTTAATGAGCTGCACCAGCCACAAGAAGTCAGCAGAATGTCATAAGCTTGCTGCAGGTTTCCGATATCTGCTAATTGGATGGGTTAACAGAAGAACCCTGCCACCCTGTTACAGCCCATCCCTGTACTATCTAATCACTGCTCAGGAAACTTAGGTCTGCACTGGGATGGACATAAGCATGTCCTTAAAAGCCTTCCTGAATCAGGGCCTATGGTTGTACAGAATAGTTCTAGTGTAATGCCAGATACCTCTTTTTTTTTAGGTCCTGGAGCCGGTAGTTGTTAACCACAGTCTCTGAGTCTGATTTTATTTTACTCTTTAGGCAAATACCAGTGTAAATTTTGTTGGGTCACAGGACAGCAGTTTCCAGTGGTGCTCTAATATTCTGGGCACTTAAAGAGTTTTCTTCTGCTCTCATATATAGTCTAAAAACATTGCCGCCACAATCAGAGCACTGGAATCAATGGGATTCTTGTGACTGATTTCAATGGGAACAGGATTTCACTCAGATATGTAAGATGAAGAGGTTAATGAGTGAAGACATAAACCTTTATACAAGTAAGAGGAGGCAAGAAGGGCCTGGATCCACAAGGGACTAAAGTGGTGCAACACCTGATTCTTAGGCACCTAGAAAATCACTGGAACAATGATGGGATGTGCAAATCCCAAGTTAGGTGCCCAGGCTCCCTGAACAATGCGTGGGGACAGATAGGCTCCTTAGAAGAGTTTCTACAAAAACTAGCGTGCTAATTGGGGAGCTGCCTGATCTAGCCAATGGGAGATGCTAGCCACAGTGTTCTGCCCTCAGCCCAACCCCTCTCACAGAACCTGGCACTGAAGTCCAGGCTGCAGAAAGGCACCTATTTCTGTGTCAGGAACACCTATCCTGGAGTCA
Organism: Emydura macquarii macquarii; assembly: GCF_026122565.2. Taxonomy (NCBI): domain Eukaryota; kingdom Metazoa; phylum Chordata; order Testudines; family Chelidae; genus Emydura; species Emydura macquarii. The sequence continues at coordinate 11,343,118 of NW_027132773.1, forward strand.
GGTGGCTGAGGTGCCTACATTGTTTCTTATGAGAATGAGTTAATCGCCTGCTCAAAGCCACAGCTGGAGGACGATGTGGTGGTGGCAGCAACACTAGCTTCTTAGCCCAGTGGTTAGCTCACTCACCGAGGATGCTAGGTTCTATTCAGAGTCTGACACATGGGAAGAAAGGATTTGAATGGAGTCTCCCCCCTCTCAGGAGAGTGCCCTAACAACTGGGCTATGGGATATTCTGATGTGGTGCTCCTTCAGTCTCTTTGGTGAAGTCATCCCACTGTGTGTGACTACGTAAAGAGTCTCTGGGCCAGCGAAAGAGACTCACCCTATGGCTTGGTGGTTAGGAAACCAAACTGCTCAGTGAGGGATCCGGTCCCCCGCCTCTCCAATGACAATTTAATAAAATATGCAAAATTTAACAGTTTTAGCAGGAGATTTTGCGAGTCCCCCCCATCAAAATAAAGGGGGAACTGAACCTGGGTCCCACCAATCGCAAGTCAGTGCGCTAACCACTGAACTAAGAGCTATAAGGCAGGCAGCAATAGCACCACCTGAATTCTGAAAGGAGTCTGATCCCTTAGGTGTGCTCTGACCACACACCTACTGAATTAGGTCCCACAGGTGAGAGAGATGCTCATCTGCCTATCGTCTCCTGTTTCGTGGATCACATTGGGGCTTAGGTGGGAGATAGATGCCCAGACTCCTAGTGTGAGGCAGCAGCGTACATGCCCAGAGGCAGAAACATAGATGCCCAGGGTACATTTACCTGAAAACTTAGGGGCCGAGTAAGGTTAGGTACCTACAGGGTTAGGTGGCAGCTCGACGGTTTTGTGGATTGCATTAGAGCCGAAAGCTGGGATTTAGGCACCCAGGTACTTTTGTGGATTTGGGCTGACGTGTTTGCGTCGACACATACACTTTCAGCTGCTTCTTCAGACTTTACATTGAAATCATGGATGTACATAGTCAGGCAGCTTCATTATAACACATTTTAAGACTAGACAGGTTCTCTCTCTCTTTCACCTTATCAGTTTCAAATGTCTGGTTTCCACTCTGCAAAAATACTGAGTTTTATGCACCATCTTGTGAGTCAAGAGTGATATGGTGGTGCATTATCAGTACACATAGCATCCTGATTTCCTCTTTCCCCTGCTTAGGGTTTCAGATATCTCATTTTACAAACCCTGAAGGAATTTAGGATTAAAGAAAAACTTTGCTGTGTGCCGCTGCCATCTGCTGCTAATCTCTCCCTTTGGAAGATGCAGGGAATCTTATTTGATCATATATTTTTTAGTCCACTGAAGTTCTTCAGCTCAATTTGCATGGTCAATTGAATCCTTCTCTTATGATAATATCAGCCTTGCTGCTCCAGGTTTGGTATAAGTCTGCTTATTATGCATCTTGGCAGATTTGTTGAGGCTGTTGGGGATGACTTCAGTTCCAGCACTAGCAAGAAAATGATCCTTTATTTTTCTCAGTCAATGTAAAACGTTTGTGCTTGCTTCAAGTCAGCCATTCAGGTACAGAGTCAGACAACTATTCTCCATAGGATGTGCTCCATGTTAGAGACTCTAACAGAAGCTCCAACTTGCACATTAGCCATCTGTACTTAGATCTCTTCAGAGCTGTTATTTACAGAGCCACCTCAGTCACCCACTCTTCACAACAGTCATGAAGAACACATACATCTGAGTGTAGAATTGCTGGATAGTCGTATTTTTATTATTATACTTCTTTTGATGGTACATATTTTTGGTTTCCAAAATATTTAATTTTTAAAATCCACAATGTATATCAAAAGAGAATGTTTAATGCTATAAAGACAAATATTTTTGTTTAAATGAAGTCCACAAAGAACATAAAACTAAAAATGTGTGCACATAAATATATTACAAAGAATTAGACAGTATTTTTCTTCTTTAATCACTGAAAGTGTGAGGAAGTAAGGGCTCAAAAGCACCAATTCAATGTCCACTAGGAGAAGAAAAGGAATTCTGATATAATGGAAAGCTTAAGATCTCAGGACACATTCTTTCTTGCCGTGTTTCTCCTCTTGTGTCAAGGCATTATTCACAAAAAAAAAAAAAAAGGCTGGAAGAGATCATCCTCATCATTAACTTATGGAAAAACAGCAGACCTGGTCCTGTATCTATTGAAGTCAGTAGAAGTTTGACATTGACTTCAGAATCTGGGCATAATATGTCTAAATATGCAACGACTTAGTCACACATATGTCTATGCTCCACCTCTAGAACAGAACATGCAATTCCTTTTGTACTTCATAGTACAAGCATCAACTTCTGCTATCCATTCTCTGCCTAATATACACACCCACTGTACAATAAATTCTCTCTCTACAACACATCAACTGGACAAGATTTCAGACTTGGGAAAACAGATGCTTCAGTATAAGGAATTCTGCTCTCTCTCTCGTCTTTTGAGAAAGTGATGAAGCCAAATCTTTCTGCTATTGCATCTGGAAAACAGATTATCTTAATACTTTTCATTAAGATTCAGCATTATAGTGGATTTAATTTTTTTAAAATATCAGAACCTTATGATTTTGGATACTGTTAGAATAGTACTGATTTTAAGAAACTTTATGGTCAATAACAACATGCACAGACAGGTCTCAGATAAAGTAATGAAATATTTAGCTTTAGGGTCATGACTGCAGGTTACAGAAGGAAATCACCATAACCTTCAGGCACAGCACTGTACAACTGTCTAGGTGCACTGTGGGGAGGGAGGTGAGCCTTCTTCAGAGGCATCTAGTATTGACCAAGGCAGGGTGGCAAGGTACTAGACATGATGGACCAGTGGTTTGCTCCAGTATAGTGATTCCTGTGTTATTTTGAAATGTGTGCACAATTTTCTTACAGAAAAGTTTACCACGCTGAACAAATTCATAGTGAATAACTACATCCAGGAATCAAGGAGAGTAGCGTACATGAGAGCAGAATATCTATGTTGTCTTTGGTCACCAGAATAATTAGAAAACAAATGCTGAAAAAATGTCTTACCAGCCTTTGTTCCAACAATCAAGAAAAGCTGTTTCCATTTCCCTCTGTTCTAGGTAAGTTTTATAACTATAGGGTCCCTCTCCATCCATTAGCATCTTCTGGGCTTGTACTGTTGGATGATTAAAGGGAGGTTAAGTCCTCTTCTGGACCAAGAAAACTTTGCTGGATTACGGTTTTGATTTTATTCATCCCCCTGCAGCTTCTATGTAGTAAGAGTTAGCTGCAGGACAGCATATTAAACTGTTCTTTAATCAGAAATCCCTCAGAAACTAGACTGAGCCCTGGAAAAGGGGAGGGAAGAAGTGAAATACCAGCGAGAGAGAGAGAGAGAGAGAAATATCCAAAGCAAAAGGGTACTTGACACCATACGTGCATCTATGAATGGGCACAATCTCGTTGCCTCCAGTGAGGTTATTAGTTACATCCATGTGTAGCGTGGTTAAGTGAGTTTAGCAACGTATATCATCCATTCTGGTCCTTCCATTTCATGCTTCACAGTTTAATTTCATTTCCACCTCTGAAGTACAGCAGAATTGTTAGCGATACTGTATTTCAGATGCCACTTCAAATTCAATTACAGTTTTATTCTGTCATTTGACATGTCAGTGAAAGGGATACAATCAAAAAGATTGACACTGATCATAATCTGAATTGTCATGCCCAACCCTTGACAGAATAATGAGTTAGAGACGATGTCAGTCACTCCAGGGCTCATGACTCGACAAACTCGCCACGGAATGTGCAGCAAAAAGGGTCGTTCTTTCACTGCTTGTGAATGAGCCAATATGCATTACTTTGCAGGACAAATTTCTCTGTTTTTTTCACCATATGTATGGACAGATGGATTACTCTCTCACTCACACACCATTTTAGAGTGATTACCGGTATTTGTGGCTGTTCAAACCCTATTTCTAGGTAACAAAGACATGGCAGTATCTCAGGAATTGTATTAGTTCTATAGAATATATTGCATTTTATTTTTGCATACAAAAATGCGTTTTGTTTTTTAAATTCAGCCCTGTAATAAAAGAGATTTCTCTTTCAGCCACTTCATTATTTCATTTTCCGTCCATTTGAGCTGTAATACATTTTAGTACAGGCTACTTTCAGCAACTTAACAGTTTTTGCAGCATCAGGTGGAATTCCTTCTCTGCTCAATTTGTTTTAGTAAACCATACCAAAACATACAAATTAGAAGATAAAAGAAAAACAAAAATGTGGCGCAAACTAGTAAGTGCCTGGTATCTATGTGTCCTTCATTCTTCTAGAATGTCGAGATAGACTTGTGTGAGAACAAATGAGGATGAGAATTATCTTCCGTTCTAATAGATACAAGGGATGCACTGTGAAAAAAACATTTTAACAATTTGTTCTCCTACTTTCTTCAAATAAAAGCAGTCTTTCAGAATCACCATGAGAACAAAATAGACACAAGTAAATGTGTTCAAATATTGTAAAAAAATGAAACACATTCTTGCCAATGGAACATGCAGAACAGTTAAAAATTGAATTCAGGGCAATAAGTAATAAGCTACTCTTACTACAAACAAAAGCAACCGATAAAGCAATCTGAACAAAGCTTACAACTACTATTGATTTATCGGAAGGTTAAATTAGGCAACTTGTTTATTCAAATATAATATACATGCTGCATTACTTGAACCTATGCCACATCATATATTCAAGTGTGTGTGTGTGTGTGTGTGTGTGTGTGTGTGTGTGTGTGTGTGTAGGAGGAACATATTGCTAATAAGGTTGAAAAAAAGAGCTAAGTAACCTACTCAGCAGTTATTGATAGACAAATTCTTCCATCCAAAAACACAGAGGTTATACAGGGCCTCAGTCCATATTGTAGGGAAGGGATACAGAGTCTAGACATCAACAGGACTATCTGGAAGTGTTCTGACCTATTGATCCTCTGCCTCTGAAGAATTACAGGTTGGGCAGATCAGGTCAGGAGCTCTGCCACCATTTCAAAAATGCAGTATACATTCCCCCAATCTCACACATAGACGGGTGTAGAAGGGTGGGGTGGAAGGTCAGTGTCTTTTCTGCAGTCCTCCCTTCCCAGACCCATTTGGAGAGTCCAACACTGCCTGCAGACCTCAGGAAATACAACTATAGTCAGCCCTAAGCAGGGATACAAAGGAAGAGCGGCTCTGCCATGCTCCTTGCTTGCATGCCTAGGGCTCAACCGGCTTCTATTAAATTTAATGAGAAAGACTGTCATTGACTTCAATTGGAGCTGGATTATAGCCTGACACCGAGTGAGCCAATGTCCACAAGGAGTTCTGATTTTCATACCTGAATCACACAATGTTTCCAAAGCAGACACTTCCCTTTCAAATATTTTCTTGATATTAGAGTCCTAAGACAACTTCCAAGAAATGTCTTGCCTCTATGCTATTTTAGGATTTTTTATTTCTCATTCATTTTGCAAATGAAAGCCCACAACTCATACTTACATTATCATCACTGCTAACTTCTGCAGCCACCAGTTCAACAGATCCTAGTGCTCTTAACTCCAACACGATTCCAGTACATAAAAAGTACATCATCTGCTTTTTCTCATTTTATAATTAATAGCATAGGCATGGCTGACTTTTAGTTATTGCAGAAGCTTCGTAAGCATATTAGAATGTAATGGTTACAGTAAATTAGAACCTACCATAACACTGGATGTTTCTTTGCTTCTTTGCCTTTTTATAGATCAGCCAGTACTGAAGGACGTCTCAGAATACAAAGTGCTTACAAATTACTGGTGCCACTGCAGTATACTTCAGTACTGTGATTAGCGTTCACAAAGTTGTTAAGCAAGTCGAAATAGCAGCAATAGCACGCTACTGTACCTGTTCATAGCTAAAATGATTTGCCATGGCTGCCAGAGGAGTGGACAGAGATGATCACTAAAATTAATGATAGAAGAGGAGAGGATCTGGAATTCCATGATGAATTTTTTCCACAAAAATATTCAAATTTTAGGGGAGGCTTGCACCCAGGAGTATGTTCATTGCTTTCTCCTGCCACCATAACTCAGTCTGCCTCCTGATAACACTGCCACTGGTGCTTTTTTGATGCTGCTAGGCCTACCTGCTCTGAAACGCTGTCTGTAGTCTGCCCTTTCCACTTTGTCTGCAGCAAAGTGGAGTGAGAACAGGACTGACCCAGCAGCAACAATCTCACTATTCATTTGTGCTTTGAGGCTTTGCCCAAATGAATTCAGATTTTTGCAAGTGTTTGTGAGAATTTGCACATTTCAGAAAGTTGGAAATGTTATTATTTCCCCCAGGGAACCCTGTTATTTGTGGTTAAAAAAAGTTGAAATTATATACAAGAAGTAAGTGTTCCCATATTAGTTATGTGCAAGAACGCACCTCCTTTGAAATGAAAACACTTTGTTGCCTCTAAAATCAAATTGCCTTTTTAGTGGAAATCAGTGAAAAAACTGTAATGAAGCCACAAACCATTTTGCTTTTCACAGTGCTCTGCCTTCAAATTCAACATATCACAGTGGAAGGAAGCAGAGAACTAGCTAAGATGCATAACATCCCCAAGTGTTTTTAATATGCTTGGCAATGGAGGTTACAGGGGGAAAGAGATAGAGATTCACATATGGAAAAGGCACCCAGGATGCTAGTGGCTTCTAAACTCAGACATTTGCATAGCAGCCTGTTTTATACAATGACTAAAGTGATAATACTCATGTTGCGTGTTTCTTTGTGAGCTGACAAATTGGAACACTTTCTAATGTTCTGTGAGCAACATGTAATCCACTACTTGAACCATGAGCCACATATCAACAATGGATCCTCTCAATTTGGTTTAGATCGTACCTCATCTTTTCTTGCATAGCTGCATATCGCTGTGGAAGTACATAAAAGAAGGACCATGCTAATGAGGTTCAGATGCAGCCATGAATTTTATTACTGGTTTGATAGAAAGACACATTAATTGTCAACATCAAATCCACAGATCAGCTGTGCAATGTTCTTGTTTTAAATCTGTTCAGAGAGATGATTTGATGTGTGCTTGGCTTTCGTAGCCACCATTTTGTAGAGTGTAATTTGTCTTGGACAAGCCACTAACACTTACTGTACAATATGCTGAAAAAATCCTTGATTCTACTCCAGATATGTGGTGGTTAGAAAATAAATGCAGAGAAACTCAGATGATTCATCAAGGACTAAAAATAGTACCAGCAGTGCTTGATCCTAATTCTTACTCATACCCTAAGATTCTTTCTATTCTGGTACTTTGTTTTCATTGCTTTATGCCACAGGTAGCAGTGATTACTAACTAGACATTTCAGCTACTGACATCTTCTCCTCATGTGTCTGTACTTCTCTGAAATACGTTCATAAATGGTCCAGTTATATTTCCTGCATTAATGGAAAAGCAACTTGAACACTACTGACTCTTTTGGGATCAAAAATTGATGCACCATCGATTGGTTAGAGAAAGTAACACTGCCTGAAAAAGAAAATGGTAATTGAATTTAAATAGATTCTGTAAGGTTAAAATCATAGACCTGCTACTTCTCTGTGCAGAGCCACTATTGACATCAGTGGTGGCAGAAGCAGATCTCGCTAAAAGAAATCTTGCCTGTGTTAAAATTAAAACCTTCAATTACTTAAATCAACAGAATTCTTTAAATCCTATTTATTTTAGACTATTCATGCAGCTTTTAAAAGGAGTATTTCCCTAAGCTCAGTCAAAGAAATAAATAAGTAAACTCACTTTGGTTTGTATTTAGTTGTCACTTTCCGGTTCTCATGCATTGCTAACACGTTTGGTTTGCAAACATGGCAAGAGAACATCTGTCTGCTTTTTAAAAATGGTCTTCACTGGAATTTAAAGCAGCTTCTTGAAAACATTTAGTCTTAGGTTTTGTAAAAAAATTTATTTTTACAAAAACCTAAATTTGAGGCAAATTTAATCTGATAATGTCCCTTTAGATGCCTTTTCCAGACAACATTCGAGTGTGTCTTAGGGTGTGTCTCTTCCTTTTTCTTTTCCAGATTCATTCTTAGAATCAGTTTGCTCAGTCAATTCTTCCTCCTCAGTTTTCTCCTTGTCACTAGAGATGGAGATTGTGCTCTCACTTGCTTTTTCATTGTGCCACTATGTTGTCTTCGTGCTATTTCACAGAAAGAAGGAGCCCAATTCCGCTTCCATAGAATTCAGTGACAAAACTCCCATTGTCATGATAAAAGTAAAATTAGACCCCAATTCATTTTAATGGAATCTCATTTGGATTCCCAACTCATTACCAAACCCTACAATTGTTACCTCTATACTTGTCTGAATTGAAACATTGTTTTGATTTCTAAGTGTTCAGGATTTTTTTTTTTTTTTTTGCTTTAAGCAACAGTTATACAGTTTTTGTGTTTTGCATTTAAAGTGTGCTATTACATTTCTTACCATCCAAGCTGTGACAAAGTCTCCCATCCAAGTCCCCACTGCTGCAACCTTCATAAAACTTTCGTTCCGGATGCCCATGAAGTCGGTTATAATGTATGCCCTATGGAAATAAGCACACAGACTGAAAGTTATACACATTCATTTGTTTTATTGAGAAAAATATTTTTTAACATGAAAGATTTTCCAGTTTTTTTCTGATCACGTATTCTGCCAGATCAGACATCTATAGAGGTCAGTTCCAATTACAGATGGAGAAGTGAATGTGGTTATATAACCATGTCACTTTTTTAAGCCAAAAGTTTGACAAAAGCTTCTGAAAATTGAAACAAGAGTTCTACATTTTCTACTTTTCCTTGAATACAAACAGAACTGTAGCTTTCTGCCAATAATCCTTTCGTCTCTTTAAAAATAATTGAGCAACCTGACCTTAAACTCTATGAGTCATACAACCATGTGTCTTTTAACATAACAGTACAAATACCTTTCACTTAATTCTAGTGAGAAGCAACCGTCTCATGTTCTTGTTAAATTTCAAAATCTCCATGGACACGCTTTACCTAAAAACTAAGGGAAATGTATTTTCACACACATTGAGCTATGTTCAGGTAAGGACAGTGAGTTAACGAAAACCAGAAACAAACAAACAAAACCACACAACATTCTGGTCAATCAGTGGAGCAGAATTTGTAACATCACACAATGGTCTTCTATCCACTTCAGGCTCAGCGCAAAGGGATAAGTTCAGAACTATATACATATCTTTCTTACACATAGCTTAGTGCATATTTATTTCCTTTATTAACAATCGTTTTGTTTATTTTTAAAGAAATGCTTCTTTTCATTGATTTATGTAAGAGTTAATACATTGAACAATAATAGATCTTACATTGTGTCTTTCCAAGTAAACAATTTACAGGCTTCTTAAAACCACAGATTATATAAATGTTATGCGTGTTCAAGAATATGGATGAGCAAATCAACTGATGTAACAACATCTTGGAAACCAGTGTTACCTATTGTTCAAATGTAAGTGTTTATTATGCATCCATCACTGTAGTATCTAAACACTTTTGGTCCACATTCTGCAACTGTATCAGAAATGACAACAGAAATGCACTATTTTCTATTGCTTTTTAATGCATAAAATTATTCTGTTTCTTTTATATTCTCTCTGAATAATTTTCATTTGCGACAACAACAAAATAGGTTGTTGCAGAAATTTTGGCCAGTTTTAGGAATACAAATTTTTATTTGGTTTCAATTACTACAGCTGAGAGAGAGTCTCAATTTTCAAGTTTTAATTAAAGTACACATTTTCTTTAAAGTATATTGCACCATCATTTGACTTCAAAGGATACATTTTCACAGTACTACCAAGGGATTAACTTTAACATGGCAAAATCCTCATGTGCATGGAAAGAAACAAACTGAGACAAATTCACCTTTGCAGGATTCAGATTGATCTCCATTGATGATCATCACTAGTGATAGCAATAGTGGAAACGATATCATGTAGATGGGGATTTTTACCACCATGTCATCCAACTCTGGTTACAGCTCAAAAAAGGATGAGATGAAACAGTAGTAAAAAAACCTGACTGTATGTACATTACAGTTTCCATCAGTGGCAGCTGCACCAGTGGTGAATTATGGGTCCCCTTTTTGGCAGTTCAAATAAGGCCATAGATTACAGTAAAGGACAGAAGTACCTCTATTCCTATGACCAAATACTCCAACTGGACACTCAGGTACCAATTTCTTGAGCAAATTATAAGAACCTGAAAAGTCTAGATGGTGGAAAAAACAAGAGAAAGTTTTTAATAGCATCATCAATACCTTGTCTACTTTATGAGTCCAGGTGCATAACATTTGTCACAGAATCTAGTCTTTGCTTCAGAAGTGTGCTTCATGATCCAAACTTTTCTTTAAAGAAAAGAAAAGAAAAAGCTCCTAGCACTCCAAGTTGTGGAGAAACAAATGTGAAACAAGTGCAAAATGATGCCATAGTGCCTGTCTGACAGCCTAAAGTAATAGTTCTGATAGGCATGAACTGCTTTATCTCAATTGGAAGTTATATTTTCAACATTAGGTTTCAAAGTTAACTGTCAACATTTTTAACTATTTAGGAAAAATATCCCATTAATGTGTGTATTTCTCAGTTTCAAACTGCCTCCCGCTCCTTCCCAGGTGCCAAAAAGTAAAATTTCTCCTCCTTGGCTGCCCAAACTTTCTGCTCCCCTGACCCCTCACAATGCTGCTCTGTATTTTCAGTACAAAGTTGTATAGCAGAATGAAAATGGAAGAAAAGGGAGACAATGTAATACCAGTATTAATTCCAGTTTATAACACAAGGAATGCTGTACTGGCAGTATTATTCATTTTGATATTTAATTCACTACAACCCTCATGTTTTATATTTATCTGATGCTGTCACAGACTCTTCAGTCTGAACAGGAGCTTCGCAGGATCAAGACACCTTGCTGCAGAATTTACATCTAGTTTGCCACAGAGCACAGGGGCCTTCACTGTCAGCAGTCTATGGAGGACAGAACTACACTGCCATACTCCCTATAGTATGCACCTCAGCTGGAGCCAGGCCAGCCAAGCCAACTAAGATAAGGTTACCATTGCCTCATCTTAATGTTTCAGGGCAGCATTCATTGACACTAAAATCTCTCCAATGTTTCAAGCTACAACATGAATTTCCCTCTATTCCCCTAACTTTTGGAAGGTGCTGTAAGAACCAGAACAGAAGGTCAAGAGAGAGGTGTGCATTTCAGTGCAGATAGACTATCCTGACATCACAAAGCAGAGGTAAAATGAGCTATTTATCTTCCATTCTCCGAAAACAAAACACCAGAAAAAAGTCAAGTGAACTGGTCAAGAGAAAGTCTGATAGCAAGAGAACATGAAGTAGCTGCCCTATTGGCATAATATGCAATGAAATACATCCCAATATGTAGAGCCTGCCAAAGTCTATGCACCCCTCCACCCCAGTGTATTATTATTATTTATTTGTATTGCAGTTGCACCTAGAACCAATCAGTCTGGGACCAGGGTCCCATTGTTCTAGGAACTGTACAAATGTAATAAATGACCAGGGGCTGCAGAGCACTACTTAAAGTGGGGAGGAGGCATAAATTTCCTCCCCCACCCCTTACTCTCCTCTTCCCTTCTCAGACCCATCATCATCAGCAGCAGCCTGACAGTAGCCCTGGGCCTCTATACCTCCACTCCAAATTTGAGTGAGTGGCTCTGTGACCTGGCTCATGGGATCACAGCACTACTCAGGTTTGGCCCAGCCAAAAAGTGGTCAGACCATGACCTCCTTGCCCCTCCTCCCCCCCAGCTCCATGACCTATGAAAATGATAGTTCCTGCTCCAAAGATCTAACAATCTACTATATGATGAGAAACACTGTCTCAATAAAACCCTCAATGAGGAAAGAGAAGATAACAATAATACAGTGAGGATTAGCAGTGGTCAGTACACTAACCACTTAAACCATTGTTAAGCATTTTGTAGGTATCATGGTAGGTGTACGTTTTAAGAAGGAATGTGGAGGTTCTATCTATCTTAGATACTTACACAGCCTCTGCTACTGTAGTACTGAACACCTCACAAACTTTAAAATGTTTGTCCTCATAACACACCTAGAATGAAGGGAAGTACTATTAAGCCTATTTTATAGGCAGGGAACTGAGGCATACAGCAACTAAATGACATGGCCAACATCACACAGGCAGTCAGTGGCAGAGCAGGGAATTAAACCCAGGTCTTCTCATTTCAAGGGTAATGGCTTAACTACTGGGCTATCTTTCTCTCAAAAATAGCCTACTGCTGTTATGGCTATAAGTGGGAAATAGCTCTGAGTGAATAACTGATTTTTCAGTATGGTGCCATTTCAAATCAAAACTGAATTTTTATTGTTGTTGTTTTTCTCAACAAAACAAAAAACTGAAAATATTTTATTCCAGTGAAAATAAAAAAGGTGTCAAATGTCATTTCACTCTGACTTTACATTCTATATTTTAAAACATTACAGTTTTGACATTTTCAAAATTTTCATTTTCAGGTTTGTTCCCACTGAAACTATTCCCCAAATTTGACCTAATTTTGTGAATAGTCTCAGTGCTCCTAAAAAAATGCATTTTCCAGAGAATTTACTGTTCACCAAAAAAATTTCATCCAGCTCTAATAGAAAGCTCTTCCTATGCATAAAAAGCCAGCAGGGGAGAAAGCACAAAGGTGCTTGACAGGAAACTTGATTAATGTCAGATGTAGGCTTGCAGTGGGTATAACTTGGAACAACATTTGACCCTTTGAGTTTCAAAAGCAGAAGGAAATCTACCACTTTCAAAATTCCTATCTTCCCCAATAATGCCAGTAACATTTTTAATTGCATCATCTGCTTTTGGTTTATTCTTGCATTTTGATATCATCCAATTTATACATTATCCAACATTTTCCAGTATTTTTACTACATTTGTACAATATACTTCATTTAATTTATGGTTTGTTTAGTCAGACAATAAAAATGTAGCTGAAGATTTCATTTGGTTGCTTACTGACAAAAACAAGGGATTACACTGGCAAGTCGAAGACATGCTGCCAAAGGCTGTCCGAACTCTACTGTGCTAATAGGTAAACTCTTCACATAAAATATCCAAAGCTCATTCCTTTTTTAAAACAGTAAGCTCTTTCATCAAGCTATTTGTGAACAGAAAGGACTCCGTCAACTAAAGTACAAGTTCTTCCACTGAAAAGATAAAATAAAGGGGTCAGAAGCAGACCATTATTTACAAAGCCATTTGGCAAAGTGGGAGGTTGTGAAGAGGTTTACTCACTGCTAAATACTATAAGTTACTTAATGGATCATAAAACAATTTAAAAGAACTGTTTCTCTTTCTAATGCCTTCTTTAATGGGCTAGTAAACTTCTGGAGTTTATTTCATATAACTCAGACACTAGCAGATCCATTAAAGTCAGAAGTCTTGTTTAATTTGTTGCTTTTGGCTTTCACTATATCTTATGATGTCAAAAAAAGTATGAGACTCCTACTCAGATCTGCCATATTAATCTAGTTTTTCATAATAATAATTACATTTTGTTGTCAGGATAGGTACTACCACCTTCTTGAATATAGCAAGACTAATGGAGGTTGGGCAAATGTATGTGGAGCTTTGCATGTGCTATTGAGTGTGCTGGATTGTTTATCACTGGGTGTATATAAGTTTACTTTATTGTACACCCTCCTTTCAAGCACCTTTTGGCAACTTGTATAGGCTGAGCTGGAATATGCCTGCTACAAGCCTACATGAGCTCCCCTGGTGGACACTCTCTATACTGATGTATTGAACCAACCCCTTAGGTCCCACATGCTCTTGGCTTTCTAGGGCTGTGCAGAGTTTAGGCACAGTCTCTCTGGGCTGAGTCCAGGCACACACTCGAGGTACTGACCCTATCTCTGACATCTATTTTTGGCAGTGGGGACCTTGCCGTCCAATTGCCTCAGCTCTGAAACCAGGGCCTGCTGTCCTAAGCCTCCCCAGTAGCTGTTACATGCTCTGCAGTCCAATTGCCTCAGCCCTGAAACCAGGGCCTGCTGTCCTAAGCCTCCCCAGTAGCTGTTACATGCTCTCAGCCATTGACCTTCAGGTTTATTGTTTCCCTCTTTGAGGACTATGTGACTATGCAGTAATGCATAGTTTCTGCAAAGGAATTTCTAAACACGCACTTTACTCTTAGACAGCACAAGAGATATACAGATCTATGAAAAAACAACAAAACCTGTGCCCAAATCCTGCCTTAGTTTCCTCATCACTCCAAGAGCCCTTTGGTTGTGGTCAATGTCTGTTGGGAATCCACAATTTCTCCTTCTCCTGCTGCTCAGCCTTCTCTGCTTCCAGTCCTGGTCAGCTCCCCCATATCTCTTAAGATGATACATGACAGAGGTTAGTTACCCTTTATAAAGTTGCAGTCTGCTTTGTCAGGTGACCACCCTCACTTCAAACCCCTCTTCAGATGATCTGTTGCTTGGTTACCAGGTCACCTGGAAGAATGGGTTTCCTAGGGGTTAGTCAGCTCACTGTCCTGCTAGGGAAAGGTTATTCATTTGTTGTTGGTTCTTACTGATTTACCATTCAGAGGCAAACAGCCAGATGCTGGGACGGGGCCCCTTAACACAAGGGTGTGATGCAAGAATACAGTGAAAAACAATCATAAGTGTAGAAACAGAGTTCAGAAAATATAATGGGAATTATAAATTAACACAGAGAGATCCAAAACTGTCACACCACTTCTGAAATAGATTTTTTTAGACCCACTCAATTTCCTCTGCCACCCCTGAGTAAATAAGTAGAGTTGACTCTTATGAAATTCAAATTGGTGCAATTTGCCCAAGGGTGCCCAGTTTCTAATTAACTTAGACTCAATATGCAACTTGCAACACTATTTACATCACAATTGCACATGCATATATATGACAGAAAGAGAGAGTATTGCTGCCAAGTACACCCAAAAGGCTTAGGGACTGATTTTTAAAGGTATTTAGACAACTAGTGGAATTTTCAAAAGCATCTAGCTTCTAATTCACACTGAAATCAATGAGTGTTAGGTGCCTAGGTGCTTTTGAAAATCCCGCTAAGCACCTAAACACCTTTAAAAATCTGGCCCTTACTCTTATAATATACTTACTATATAATATTATCTATATAGTGTGTTAGTTTTAATTTGTTTTGCTCATTGAGTTTGGTTATAGTGATGTTCTTGAATACCTAAAAGTAGAAAAGAAGAAAGTCTTTTAGGTTTCTGCAGCACATGAACCACAAATCCGTAGTTAATATGGTTTCAGGTCCATGCATGCTGTCTTTTACAAATGGACTATAAAGGTGCCTTGTTTGCTAAGTATACTTGTATTACCACTATTACAGTACATGAATGTACGAAAGACAGGGGTTTATAAAAGAGCTGACTGGGAATTTTTTGGTTCAACATTTCTTCATCTGAAAGTGTTGATTTGCCAAAAGAAAAAACTTAATTTTATTGTAGGAAAGTGTCAGTTTTGATGCATTTCCCATTTTGAAAAAATGGTGGGAAAAAAAGTTTAAAAATTGTCAAAATGTCTCATTTTTCGAGTAGAAACAACTTTTCATTTCAACATGAAAGCTATTGTATAATAAAGAATAAAAAGATCAAAACTGAAACAAAATGTTTTGAAATTATCAAGCAACGTTTTGATTGATCCCATCTTAATTTTTTTTAATTTCAGATTTCTTAGGTCCTGAAAATATTAAGGATTTCAATTTTTCATCCCAATTTAAGAAAGGAATTTTTTTTTGAAAACCATTTCTCACCCAGCTCTAGTTAAATCCCTAAGGTGTTAATTAGACAGATATATTTCTGCTTCATTGTACAGTACACAATGCACTACAGTAATATTTCTGCATGAAGAATAATTCAGAGAGAGAAATTAACAATACAAAATTTTAAAATCGACTTAAGGATATTATCATTTTTTAATCTCTAGAGGCAGGGGAGGTAAATTGCTGTTTAGTTTTGATACTTGATTGTACATATAGTTAAAAAAATAAATTTTTACTTGCCAAAATAGTCTTTAGCAACATACTTGTGCTATTGGTATTGATGTGTGGCCAGAGGCCTGGGGAGAGCGAGCAAGGCTCCGCAAAAGTGAACACAGAAGCATGAGGACTATGTAGGAGCTCCAGTGAGTATCTTTAGTTTGGATGATATATAGTTAAACACAACTTTTACAGCTAATTTGGGGAGTTAATTTGGGAATGTATACCATCATTGTTTATATTTACAAAGATATTATCTAGTTGTTAAGGCTTTAACAGGTAATAAAACTAAACTCCTGAAAATAACACTCTTTGAATAGAATAAAACATCTCTTTGAACTGTGAATGTTTGAACTGAAAGAGTCAAAACTAGTGATTGAAGGGGTGGACGGCGCCATTTCTGCACTTTCTATTGATAAGGTACAACTATAGAGCTATCCAGACACACAATGAGTGTGAGACAGTGACTGTGGTAGTTGCGCAGTGTGGAGCTGTCAGTGCATATCTGCCTCGATTTCCCAAATAAGGGTTTGAACAAGTCCATTGAAGCTTGTATATTGAATAGTGCCCCTTCAGGGTGTAGTTTATTCAACCCAAAGATGGAATATCATATGAACAGGCCTCTCTCTCAACGTCTCTAGCTGGGAGGAGGAGGGGCTACATCAGCCTTACTCCGTCAACCCCAGTTCTGTTCAAGGCCTCTTACTAGTCAGGTTTTCATGACCCAGAGCCCCTTTTTTGGGAGTCAGGGGTTTCTTGACACTAGCTAGGGAAGGGTTTTTCCTCTTGGGTCTAGGTCCCTCAGAGAGGCCAACTTGTGATGACCCTTTTCAGGACAGCATATAATTCCTCTAACCTAGGTCTTCTACTATTGCCTGGGGAAGTCTTTCATGAGAACTGGGTTTCTCTGAGACTTAGCATTCATAATCCTTTCTTCTGGAAGCTCTCCCATGCAGGAGCATTCTTCCTGGGTTTCCTTTGATGCTGAGTCTTGCTCACCAGCTTTCCCCTGAGAAGCCTCCTCTGTGGGAGCCTCTGTACTCTGGGATCTGTCACTTTCCTTAGGATCCTCTGTTCCCCTCTTCCCACTAGGAGTCACTTTCTTTTGTCATGGCTGTGTGGTCCCTGCCCAATTAACTGTCTCCAAATTTCTCAATGAGTTAATAAGTTCCAGGTGAACCTGAGTTGCTTCATTTCCCCTTGTGGAGCCTGTCAGGACATGTCTACACTGCAATTAGACACCAGAGACTAATCCGCGTCAGCTGACTTGGGCTTGCAGAGCTTGGGCTAAGGGGCTGTTTAACTGTGGTGTAGACAGGTGGGCTCAGCCTGGAGCCTGGGCTCTAGGACCCCTTGAGGTGGGAGGATCCTAGAGCTCAGGATGCAGCCTAAGCCCAAATGTCTACACCACAGTTAAACAGCCCCTTAGCCTCAGCCCCATGAGCCCGAGTCAGCTGACATGGGCCAGCCACAGGTGTCTAACTGCAGTGTAGACATACTCTCAGAGGTAGGGTGAGCCCCGGACCTGTTCAGAGGACAGGCTATCATCTGACAGTGAGACACTAACAGAGTAAGCATGGGAAGAATGGGATTGCTTCAGAGTTTAGCACTAAGGGTGGGGGGGACATAAGCTCCTAAATTAGCTGCTAATGGACAAAAGAAAATCCATTAATAAACTTCATAAGCAACAAAAGAAAATGTAGCTTCTACCTCAAAGAAAAAATCTAGCTAGCCTAATACCCAGTCATAGAATAAAAACTCGAGGTTAACTATGGAAGTGGAAGGCCTGCAGCAGATTAATTAGGATTGGGTCTTCCCAGTTTACTGTGCAGTGGCAAACTGGCATAAGTAAACACCCAGTGCATGCAGCAGATGGCCCTCAGAGTTCAAAAACTGTGGTCAGAATTACTGAATTGAAAGAGCAGAGAGAGACACGGAATTGCAGAGAAAGACAACAAAGAGACATTGTAGAGCAGGCACAGGCACTGACTATCCCAGTCCTCCAGTTAAGGAGGCCTGTTTCATGATGTGAAGAACTCTTTTCCTCAGCTATGCCAGACAAAGCACCAGGACAGCTGAGGATCTGGAACAAAATCCACAGATGCAAATATTGTCCTGGTCCACAGGTACAGCTCCTAAGCACTGCGCTAATCACCATAATAACTGAGTCTATCCTAGCATCAGGGGACCAAATACAATCAACTCCATTTTGCTGTGCTTTACATTGAAGTATTTGGAGAAAGACTAAGTAGCCACTCACTTAGCTCCACAATTTAGGACTTTTTCCTTGCTTCCCAAAATAAAATAAAATGAGATATTATATGTATACATATATTTTATATTAAGTACATATAAATATACACACATGCAAATATAAATGTGTTTATACAGAATATTAATTTTATTCCTACATGGTCAGATGGCATAATTCAAAGCTATAGCAGCAAAGTCAAAATAAAATATCAACTCTGTGTCCTGCAAGGTTTGCGTGTTGCGTGTAGATATACTGTATAAAGGAACTGGAGATATAACACTTGGTAAAGCTTAATAGGAATGAATGTTTGTTTGTCTCTGCTCAGTTGACTTTCTCATGAACACCACTGGCTTTCACATCTGTCACTTAGTTGCCTCATGGATTCCAGTAGCAGGTGTCAGGATCCATTAGCATGCCAAGTTCTTGAACACTGAGGCTGGTAGATACCACAGAGAGACAGTCAACATAAAGGAGGAGAAAAGCAATCTGACAGAACCAGAGAAAAGTAAAAAGCAATAAGGGAAGCAGAGCAATAAAAAATGTTTAAAAGAGGGGTGGGGAAGAAGAACAGGAAAAGCAGAATGTCAAGCAGAGTGAGGTAGTGCTAAATCAGAGGGGAGGGAAATGACATAAGAGTGACATGTTGTAAAGTGCAAACAACTTACAACATAAAGGAAAAAGGAAATGGCAACGCAATAGCTCAGGGGATGGGAGAGTACACTGGGAACAGCCCACGATCCTCACAAGTTTTAAGGAAAAGTGTATAGATTCAATTCTACTTGAGACCCCTTTGCAAAATTACTGCTCAACCAGCTAATGTCTCATCAAGAGATATACCACAAAGCAAAAATTGCTATGAAAAGAACAAAACGATTAAGGCCCCAATCCAGCAAAGCACTCAGTCATTGACTGAATTTTAAGCAATGGGCAGTTCCACTGACTTTTGTTGGACACTCATATGCTTAAGTGCTTTGCTAAATCAGGGCTTATGTGGGTAAGAAGGGATTTTATAATTAAGAGGTGAATACAAACAATTAGAAAATTGTATCTGATTAAGTTAGCACTGTGCAATGCTGAAGCATTTTCGGGGAGGGGGGTGGGGAGGGGGGGGAATTGTTGACATTGTGTCCTTACTAGAATCTTCAAAGAACTGTCTCTGAAAAAATGACAATTCAGTCCAAAGACACTGGCTATGCCACCCTGAGGTAAAAGATTCAGAACACAATTCAATGGTGCTAACACTGAACCCCAAAGAACAGCAGCTTTCCAAGGAAAACATTTCAAAATTGTTCAGTGATAAAATGACATCCAAGTCTAAAAATGATGAACAATGCATATTCTTTGGGCCAACGCCACAATGGGACTGAAAGTAATTCCATAAAATATGATTTATGGTAGCAAAAGCAGAGAAAATATCTTGCTGTTTTTAAGTATGCACAGTCTGTCTATTGGAGACAATTAGTCACCGGTGCCAGTGCGGTTGCAGTCCACTGCAGCTCATAAAATCAGACTGAGATATAGAAACTGTTGGCTTTGATGAGAAATAATTAGCTTCAGCCCTGTCTAATACTTTCGAGAGGAAAAGGAAGGAAGAAGTGGGTTGACAATTGACAATCTGGTCTGAGGGTCAAGTTGGCTTTCTTTATAATATAACAGCAGCAGCAGATTGCAGAGCAGATGGAACAGAACCAGACATCAACTACTGTAGAAATTAAATTATGGAGACTGCTTCTTTACTATATCAGTTGAAATCAGTTTATAAAAACCAACTGGGCCCAGTTCCAGTCATTTTGCAAGAGCTGGGATATAATCAAGACAAGAACATCATACGGATACTGCAATGAGGAAGAGGAGAGCCGACTCTTCAACCCATTATCTGACAAATAAAAACAGAATACCTTGGCTGCTGTTACTTGATCACCTGTTGGTCGATATTACTTTAAGAAACATTAAAATACTAGATCTGCCATCCACCTACTCCCTTTTACTTTACTTACTGTTATATATCTTGCTGTCTTTAATCTAACTGTCACTTAAATAATAATGGGCCAGCTCCTCAGCTGGTGCAAATTGGTGAAGCTCCATTGTATAGCTTCTACCCTAAAATCAAGTAAAAACCCGTTTTAATGACCTTTAAAATAAATGGATATCATGTATAGTAATGTCCCATCCCCAGTCTGCAAGAGAATCTGCTAAAGCATCATCGTCATCTTGAGACCAAGAAGGAGAAGGCATAGATGGACACAGAAATTCTGATGTCAGTTTGCCCCATCAGTGGAATATCCTCTCAGTCTGTCCTGAGTGAAGGACTAGCAGGTCTTAAAAAAACCAAAAGAAAACAAATCATGAGTGACACATATACAGATGTCCATCTCTTGTTACAGAAGCATTTGACTTTGAACTTTTTATCTAGACTGTTTTTTTAAGGACTTGGTGTGAAGGACTCATTCATAAATGTTTATACCTAAATGGATTTATTATATATCTATTGGCTACAGTTATCCTCATCCAAAACAAATTCCTTGCTTGGGTCAGAGACACCACTTTCCCTTTCTGCTCCTAGTCCCCAACAATTAGCAGAGATATCATCCTTCTGCACAGCCGGGGACCTTGTCCAAATTAGGCCTTGATTCAGCAAAGAATGTAAGCACATGCTTAAATCCATGTCAATTCAGTAAAGCACTTAAACAGGAATTTAACTTTAAGCACACACTTAAGTCCTAATGACATCACTTAAGTTTAAATTTAAGCCCCTGCTTAAATGCGTTTCTTTATTAGAGCCTTAAATTCTAATAAAGACATGGTTTAAGAATGGCACTATTTTTCATTATTAGACTGAAGGTTCAGTGATGCTGCTGCCCAAATATGTCCTTTTAAGACCATACAGACCCTACAGCACAATTTAAATGTGTTAATTAGTAAAGAAAAACATCCACTATGAGAACAAGTAATTTTAAATTAAAAAAATAATATTTTAATTACGTGTTTGGTTGAAGAATTAGTCCCAAGTAATTGCAAAGTTTCAATGATAAAACATTAAGGAAAAATTTTAAATGACTACTAAACTGAAATGACAAAAATAAAAATAACAGATTAATTAATTTTAAAGTTGAACTCAAAACTACCATGCAAGATACAACTTGAAGTAAAAAATCTAGTCTATCTTTGCCTGGTGATGGTGCTGGATGGCACTTCGTGCTGTCATTGTTCAAGGATGTTCTCCTCCAGAAATTGTTTTATATTATTTGAATAGTTAAAAGCCACATGCTACAGGCTGTGCCAAATAGTGTCATTATTAAGAATGCCCTGAGAGCTTTTCTTTTCTTTGGTAGGGGGCCAATGGTAAAGGCTGAATTTATGATAAATATGTTCTTAGTTTATTTATTGATTTTCATGTGAAGAGACTACCAAATTAAGCTGATATTTTTCCATGATGAAAGGAAGTAAGTGGTAAAAGTTCATTTGGATGGCCCTGCAGAGCAATTTTAAATCCCTCTCTCTCTTTAGAAAAAAGCAGCTGCTAACATTCCCTTGGCAGTTTAAAATTAATTGAGGCTGGAAGGGTGGTTAGAAATGCCTACTTTGAAGCAAATGAGATAGAATGTTATTCTCTGATTAGAGTCAAGTCTTTTAAACCTGAACCTTACAGGAAAATGCTTCTCCTATTTTTTTAAATACTTTGATATCAGTTTCAGGCACTTTCAAGCAGTAATGGACGCACAACACTCCATTCAAACAGAGCTAGGGAGGAAGGAGATAATGGCTGCTACACAGAAAGATGGGATATGGTTTAATCAATTATGTTCCAGGACTTTTTAAATCCCACTTTATAACAGAAAGTTAAAACTCATTAATTTTTGCTCACTCCTGACAAAACTGAGGTCTTTAAATAGCTATAGCATCAGATACAAACCTTAATTCCTGGCATTCATTGAATAATTTAACACAAATTGTTAAACTTAGAACCAGAGAATCATAGGGTTAGAAGGGACCACAATGATCATGTAGTCTAACCCACTGCCTAATTGCACTAAAGCAGATTTTTTAAGTTCTGTGGCAAGTCACACCTCCCAGTCTGACATACAGTCTTAAAATTCCATTTCACTTTTTCCCTAATTCAACCATGCTCTTGATAAAAGTAATCTATTTTCTTTTATAAACTAACCTTGTATCCACTTGCATTCACTACCTAGGACGAACCTTACCCTTTCATTTAAAATGTTATGGAACAGTAACCTTCAAAACACCATCCTTATCTAACCAATGATAAAATTCAACATTAACAGGATAGGCAGTGAGAAGATCTATGGAAAATGTAGAAAATAAATATCTCTAGTTAATAGTGCTTGAGGAGTTTAACTCTTTTATAACAAAAATTCCATAAAGTTTTAAGAATCCTGTCCTCCCTTGAAGGCTATTCAGTACAACTTTTATGAGTCAGAGTTTTCATTTCTTGTGGCATACTGTGTTTGAAAACAAAATACTCTGCCACAACAGAGGAAAAATAATGGTCTGTGACCATGTCCTTTTTGATTTACTGGTCAGACAGGCACACTGTGAACCATACTAAGTCATCACTCTCATTTCCCCCATGATTAGAAAGCTTAGAGCTGGCAAAAGGTTTGCCCCTTGCAGAAATTTAGTTTCACTAGAAGATTGCCTTACTTTGTTATTATAAGGTGGCTATTTGTCATCACTTCCTTTGAAAACAGCTCTGGTGTTTCGGTCCACTTGGTGTTGAAACATGGCCTACAAAGTGACTTTTTGTTCCCATTTTAAAAAGACAAATTATGCAAGAGTGAAAGAAAAGTTCATGATTACATTTGTTTTATGCATATTTTGCATATTCTCATATATTTCAAAAGTGTTTCTGATTTTTGCATAGAGGACTTCAGTTCCCAGGGCTGCTCTTTTAAGTAATAAATAGCTGGCTTAAAAGGAAGTTTTAAAAAAAATAAATAGCAAGATTTTGCAGCATTAAATTTGACAAGGAGTTTCTATATGGTATTGTTTGATCACTTTGTATGGTATTTTGGGGAAAACAGCTTTAGATAGCTTTAAATATGTTTAAATATTAAACTTAGAAAACAGTTACTACCAAAGTTTTGCAACATTTCCCCTTTTTATTATAGGCCTGATCCATCTCTCACTGAAATCAACTTAAAGAGTCCAGTTGACTTCAATGAGAGATTCATCAGACCTATATGATGTCTTAATATACACTCACACAGTAGATTAGAACGGCTCCTTTGAAATTTTTCCAGAATATTAAATAACAGAAGAGATCTAAAGAAGGAGGGTCCCACATCACTGCAATCTTCAGGAACATAGGCAGACCTAGCCTTTGAGACAGTCTAAAGCACAACCACCATATAGGATGATTTAACTTTCCTTTTGTGTAAGTTGCTTTGATTGTGAATGGTATCCTTTCCAGCTCTCTCTAATTCCACTCTCTCTGCCCTCAAATGGCAGCTTTTGGTGGCACTTTGTTGATTTATACAGATCAGGTCTGTTCAGCTGCCAATCACTTGCAAAATTGTGGAGATTTGTTTGGAAATCAGATTCCACTGGCTTTTGATAATGTTTTGAGTACTAGGCAGTATATGCTTAGGTTAATCCCAGAAGAAGCCATTTACTTGACAGACTTTTTTTTTTTTTTAAAGAATTCCTAGCATTAGCTTTTTTTATCCATAGTCGCTGCTTCATACTATTGAGATCTTCTTCAACAATCCAGGCTGTGTTGTTGAAAGTTCCATCTCCAGGACTCCTGCAGAAGTCTGAGGTGAGAAAATGCCCATTGCACAATCACCACATAAGAGATCATAACTCCCCAAAGTTGAAGGTACTGCCATGCAGTGACCTTTGAGGATCACTGAAGGTAAGCAAGGTACCATAATTTCTGTAATGTGCCCGTGGACAAGACTTAATGGATATGTGAGACCTTTTCCCAAGATAGACAAGATAAAGAAATCCTTGATGGAATCATAGAGCTGTTTTTAAGATTAATAATAAAACCATGATGCTGCAGAAGTGAACTTGGTGACTCTTGCATGGTTTTTGGAAATCGCTGAGTCTTGAGTTATTAAGATACCATGGTAAATATGCATATCCTCTTTTGCAGCTTGGATACTGCATTGCACAATCAGCTTCAAAAAGACTGGAAGTAGAAGAAAGTCCAAAAGGTAAAAAAAATCACAATTTGGTCTAATTTCAGTTTTAGGTTTAGTGGGCAGGTGCTGAGTGCTTTTGGTGGCCTAGGATATACAGGAGATCAGACTAGATGATTTGATGGTCCCTTCAAGCCTTAAACTCTATGACTCACAATGTTATGTTCAAATCTGTATGTTTTATGACTTTACATTTTTAAACTAAGATAAGATTGGTGAAAGGTGAAAAAAGGACATCAAAAACGGAGAGAGAAACTGTGCAAAAATCTTTTTGTCCAAATTTTTCCTATGTCTGCTTTGCTTCGATTTTTATCAACATTCCAAATTGATTAAAAATTTCACTGAAATTTTGAAAATTTTTGATGATTTCTAGCCACCTTGACAATAAACATATTTTTATGTAAAGATGTTACTGAAAAACCCAGAACAAAGAAAAGTTGTGCTAATTAACTTTGGATTGAGAATGCTATGAGTCATCGAAATCTCTGGCTAAATAAGTAATTACGATCATAATGATTAAAAATGTCTTGAAATAGAAGGAGATACCTATATTTAGATATACCTAGAAACCATCTTTGCTTGGACATCTGAACTGGCCAATAATGATTGACCATTTGTTGCCATTCTGAACATTTCTGTAAGCGAACACAAATAGGTTAAGGCATTCATTCATCACACCGCCATCTTTGGCCTCTGGTTGTCAGTGGACATTTATATGCCTGAGAACTTTTCCAGGTCATAAATAGGCCATTAAGGAATGACAGAAACTATATGACAGATCAGCAAGTCCAGATCAGATCAGGACTTCTCTACAGGACTGCTGGGTCCTAAGTAACCTCTAGGATACAATGTTTAAGATTCACACTACACCTTTTCTAGTACACAGTTTTTTACCTCATTCTATTCTTTTCTATTTCCCTATCCTGATTGTCTTCTGTCTAATCAGCTCCAACCTTGACCAACTTTAGAACTGACTCAAATCCATTATGCCACCAGAACTACTATGGCCAGCTATAGAAACATGAACAGTTCTCTATTGTTGTGAAAGAGAATCTGTTGGAAAAGAGCACCAGCTGGAGAAGTAAGCCAGGATCCAGAGAATGAGTGAATGAGATATCCTGATCTCATGCCTGCAGCATGCCACTAAAGGAACATCAGAGACAGGAGCTTGCTTGCTTTCTTTCTTCTTTCTTTCTTTCTCTTATCTTCCTGTGTTTGCTGTAAGTCCTAAACAGAGGGACTGGCAGGCTTAATCTGAACAAAAATTACTGCTGAGCTAAGATTCATTGTATAACTGGTACTTCCATTCCCCCCCAAAAAGTATACAACCATGATATATGACAGTGATTAGGTGAAAACCATGACTGAGATAATTTATTTGAATACAAAAGAAAGTAAAAGGATTTTTTCCCCAAAATGAAAGTTCATTGAACTTTTAATTTTCAGCCATTTGAGCTATTTTAATTTTAGATATTTTATTGGATTTAATCAATTCTAATTTTACTTATTTCCCCTTTTACATGTACACAAGTTTAAAGCATTCTTTTGTCTAGTTACTTATCATTAGGCCACATCGCTTAGCAGAAACCAATTAATTTAAAATAGCAGCTGTCTAAAATTGTGACATTAAAAAGTGTAGCTTAATATTTTTAAGTGCCCATTTTGTCATAACAATACAGCAACTTGTGCTTGGAGTCCAGGTGAAAGTCCAAATAGTTTGATCAGATTGTTGTGCAAAATTAAGCACTCGGGATCTTTTTCAAGGGGAAAAGGCAGTATGCCGCATTTATTGACAGAAACTAAAGTAATAACTAACTTAAACCTACACATACACACACACACATACACGCGCCCAAACATACCAGAAAGCGTTCTATAGTTATATATAGCTACCAGTCCTGATTGTGGCTTGAGATCGTAGCTAGGGTTCGTTGCTGGAGTTCGTGGCTCGTGGCAGCTACCTGGCCAGGGAAGCTGGGTACGAGGAGAGCAGGGTCCTTGTCGGGCGCGCACCGACGCTCTTCTTTAGATGATATGTAGAACGCTGTTTTTCCCCCCAAAGCCTTGAAATCTCACCCAGTCTTTTATAGGTTTTTCAGTTCTGCTGTGTCACGTCGCTTCTCTGTGACCCTTGATTGCTGGTACAATAGCAGACGTGACTTTCAGCTTGTTCTTTGATGTCTTTGATTAAGTTTGATTAAGTTTTTCTGGGGTGGATCCTTCTTTGCTTTTTGGGGCTATGTTCACACTCTTCAGCCTAGGATGGACTTCACACTTCATCAGGACAACTTCATCAAGACAAGCTGGCAGTTTGGGTCTGACTCACACACACATACACTCTCCTTGTTCAGATAACTATCTTATTCATCTAAAGGTTTAGAAAGGGTTTGACACAAGATGGAGTACATAGGGTCAAAATGGGGTTTTTACACAAGATGGAGTACATAGGTCAAAATGGGGTTTTATATTCACAATGTGGAGTATGACTGAGAGAAGTTCAAATGTTACACGATTTCAATAATAACCATATAGAGGTTGACACAAATAAGGGTATGAATTGAAAGCTATGAATTAATCTACAGGGTTACAATTACAATTAAAAACCTCTGAATTAAGCTACAGGGTTACAATTACAATTTTATTCCTACAAGATGGGACACATGGAAACTGGTAATCCTTGAGATTACCTCCTGGATTAGAAAAAGTATGTTTTCTATTTAAAACTTTTGTTTCCCTTATGGGTATATTCAATGGAGGAAGGGTTTCTAGATTAGAAAAAAAAGTCTCCAGTTAATTTTGAATGAAGGAAGATGGAATCATTTGTTCTTCAATGGAGACTGTCGCAGTTGATCCCAGTCCTCTAAATTTATGAATGGATTGAACAATCATTAGTCTTTTGACGTAGTTGAAGAGAAGAGATATTTAGAAAAAGAAGGTGGAGTTTGCCACAGCTCTTATCATTCATCCCTCCCATAGCACTAGTAGTGCCCACTTGTCTTAAGCAGAACCGACCTTGGTATGCACAACACCTCAGACATCCCCCAGCACAGAACGGCACTCTGAACCAGCATGGTTTTGATGTCATGGGGAGAGATTGTTCCCACAAAGAGTCTTGGGGTGTCCTTCAATAGAGGTGGGAAAAGAACAAATGGATTGTAGGACTGAGATGGTAAAAATCTGACATTATTTGAAAGGCTGGCTCCTAGAATCCTTGCAGCTGCCAAGAATTCTTTAATACTTTCTCTAAGGAGTTTCCAAATAATTCTGCACAGCATAGGAAGCTTGAGTGATATATAACATAATATCACTAATATCTGATATATAACGTAATATCACATAACTATGTCCAATGTGCTGAATTACAAATTTCTCCTGGCCTGAGAAACAGAAAAAACTTGTCATGACACAGCAAACATCAAAAATGAGACTAAAGTAATAATGAATGTGCCTGAAATATTTTTATCTTCTCCTGAGGAGTGGAGAGGTTTGTACCAAGGCTTCTTATTGGAAAGGGATTTTAACCACAAAGAGAAGGCCCTGGAAATTATTATATAAGTCATCTCAGAGCCAGTGGTTACAGAAGAAAATCCTCGTATATGTATGTTTTCAATATGTTTGTTGAGGAGTTTAAGGAACCCAGTATCATCCACTGGAATGAGAACAGTCCTGTAGTTATTCCCATGGCCAGAGTGGAGGAATCAATCTTGGGAGAAGAGAAGATATTTGTATAGTTGTCATTTCAGACCTTGCAGGGCCTGTGAGAAGCCTTGCACTGCTCAGTCTTTTCTTATAGAGTGAAAACACTAGGCGTTCACAAGTATACCATTGGGGAATAGTGAGTGCTGCTTTATACTTGAGTTTGTTCAATTGCAGCAAGATTTTCAGACTTTACTTGTATGAAGCCTTGTGCATACATAATTTAGCACCTGTCTCCGTGCTGACGACAGCGGATAGAAATTTTCCCGATTTCAACTTTTCAATGACATTTTTCATTAAAAATTTATTTTCAATGGAAAAAATCCCCAAAATCTTGGTTAAAAATGTTGGGGGCTTTAATAGGTTATTTATACTTTAACAAGGTCAGACAAGACCTTTTTATGATCATTTAGAGTAACCCACATAACACAAATCATAACATTTCTTCAAGTCCATAACTTGTGGATGAGTTGGAGCATATCCTTTAGAAAGCTATCCAGTCTTCATTTAAATACTTCAAGTGATGGAGAATCCAACACATCCCTAAGTTAGTTGTTAATTACTCTCACTGTAAAAAATCTGCACCTTTTTTCTACTCTGAGTTTGTCTTTTATTATGCCCTTGCTAGATTAAACACTTCTTTACTATCGGAATCCTTTCCCCATGTAGATAGTTATCCCGCGATCAAGTCACCACCTAATCTGCTCTTGGATAAACCAAATAAACTTGAATGTTAGTCTCTCACTATAAGGCATTTCCAAACCCTGAATCATTCTTGTGGTCTTTTATGAATCCTTTCCAATTTTTCAAAATTCTTCTTAAAGCATGGACATCAGAACTAGATACAGTATTCCAGTAATCATCTCACTAATGCAATACACAGTGTTATTAACACCTTCCTACTTAAACCCGGTGTTCCCCTGTTTATACCACCAAGGACCAAGTTAGCCCACCTAGCCAGAGAATTGCACCAGCAGCTCATGTTAACGTAATTTTTTCAAAAAATCCTTTTAAACTGCTAAAGTTTGTCCATGCCCTTTATAAAGTCTAACACCTGCACACTTGCAATTGCACACTCAGGACAATGGATTTTGCATGTACAAGTGTTAATATTTGAATGTGTTGAGGAGTTGAGACTATCTAAAGAGGACACACAAGTGTTATTGTAACTCACATGCTTTATACTGCAGTATTTGACTTTGTTTCTCCCAAAGACGGGAAAAACAGTGGGAAGGGGACATAGATTGTAGCTGGAATACTCTATCTCCGTACATGTTCAGAAGGCAAGGCAACTCAGTTAGAAAGGACCAAAAATCACACAAAACCAGGTCAATTACTAGACATGCTCTGTAGCTGTTTCTGAAGATGTATAGGAAGTTTTCATTGTGGTCAACCCATCGGTAGGTTATATCCAGTGGCCTTCTGAGATGTGGGTGATCCCGAATGCAAGGAAAGCTTAAAGACAGCCGTGTTGTCTCAGTGACTGATCAATGCAGGAGAAAGACGCCAGCTGTGAGGGCTGGGTGGAGGGCTGGAAAAGCTTTCCTGAAGGAAAGGAAAGGAGAGGAAGCTGCTTAGAAATCAATGCTGGGGCAGTAGATAAAAAGCTAAGCAATGGCTGTAGAACGGCAGCAGGATTGAATCATTGGGGAACTTCACTGAAGCAGCACTTCTGAGACCCAACTGCCACCTCAATCAAGAGGAATACAGGTTGCAAAGGAGAGAAGGCGGCTTTGAGGATCGGGGATGTGGGTTTGCATAAGAAGGACTATATCTGTCTGCCTTATAACACTCATCACTTTGTCTTTGAAGAGTCAAGATGCTAAAACGAGAAGTGTCTCAGTGGGAAAAGGTGGCGTGCAGCTTCCTCTGAGGATGGAAGTGGCTTAATCTATGTTGCCTGGAGTGGTTAATCCAGTCAGCTGCGCTTCCTCTTGCTACGAGAGCCAGCTGATTCTATGACTGGGTGGGACCTTCCCAAAACTGAGTCCTCTGCATGGGTGGAAAAATGTAGACGTAAGAAAGAGAAATTAAACAAAGTTACATTTAAACATGGATGGATGGACCAAAGCCAAAGCAGGCAAAACCAAGTCAAGCAGCACATAGCATTGCCTCTAGTTTCAGAGCCTTCATTTTTCCCTTTTTGACTGTTAGTTTGTCACACATATAGGTTACATACATGCAAAGGCTCTGCTGTTCATTATCTCTTCCCCTTATGTCTTATTCTCTCTGCCTTTGATGACATTTTCACATCGGCTCATGGAGAATAGAGTACAGGCATTCCTAAGGCAAACTGAAGAGATTCCATAGTTAAGATGTATTTTGCTGAAGTCTGAGCACTGCTGTTGGAGCACCAGAGGTGATAAAATTAGGCACGCTGTGGTGCAGCAGCACTCCCCAGCTTGAAATGGTTTCCATCATATACAAAGTTTACAGTTTTGTTCAATGGCTTTCAGCACTCCCCCACTATAAAAATTGTTCCAAACAACACTGTCAGATACATCTAAATAAGTCATGGCATGTGGCTCACTTGTGCTCAAACCTTCTTAGTGAGGCCTGAGAGACTCTCAACCCAGCTTTATTTCACTTCTATGCAATAATTTTTTTTGGAAACAAGACTTTAAGTCACTCATGTTTAAAATTACCGGACATGATTTCTCTTCCTGCTGCAGCAGCATGCTTCTTCTCTAACAAGGTTGACTACATTCTTGTACTGCTTTTTCAATTTTAAAATGTAAAATTTGCATCAGTAGGTGGAGAAGGCGTTTTGTTTAAAAGGATCCATTATGTCTCCTCTGCGTGGAGGCAGTTAGGTTCGTTGATTTCTGCTACAATTTCAAACAGGCTTTTATTATGCTGTTCTTGGAAGAAAAGCTACTCTGAATTCAAAATGAACATTTTTCAAAACCAAGAGTCTTGTTCTTGCAAGCCATCCATGCACCAAACTCCCGTTGAAGCCAAGGAGAGGGCTCATAGGACTGTGCCCTAAATCATCTGCAATATAGTCTGTCTGGAAATAATCACATGTTACTTTTGCCCTTTCAACAAATGAGTTACATGCCCATTAAAAAGAAAGGTTGTATAACAAGATAACCAAATGTACTGTCATTTTAATATCAACAATATCAAAAATGATTCCCAATGAGTTAAACAACTATGTTACCTGTGAATTGAGCTCAAAATCATAAAAAGGCAGTATGTTTTTCATTAATTTATTCAGACAGGACTTCATTAATGGAATTGTGAGGCATCATGTTACTAATCTACTAGGCTTCCCTAAAATAACCTGCTTGATGAGATTAGGGATTTATGTGTACTCTAACTCAGCCAGAGGACTCATATCTTGGACTCACTCCATCCTCCAAAGAGATCCCATTGGGAGCCATTTGCTTTCAAAGTAATTATCATCAGTAATTCTAGAAGCTCAGTTGTACAGCTTCCGACCAATTTAACCAAACAAGTCAAAAGTTTAAAAAAAAGGTTTTAATTAAAAAACACCGTGTTACAGGATTCAGATACATTTGTGTTTTAAGAAGATCTCATTCCAAATTACCTTCATAACAAAACTTTTAAAGCACAAATTACTAAAAATTATGGTCTCACATAGTCTTAAATGACTAAGAATAGCCATGGTAGTTTGTACACACTGTGGTTGAGATACTCAAAAATCTCAACTGTGCAATATACTGCTCTGAAAATCTCAGCCAATCACCTTTATCTTTTAACTTACAAAGTCACCATGTATCTACAGTTACCTCAAAATCAGATGTCAAAATAAATTTAATAAGTTACTAGGGAAAATTGCAATTCCCTTTGGAGATGTCACTTGAAAATAAAACTTTATTTCATTCAGCTTCATACACATGCCCTTTGCATTTACTGATTACAACATACAGCTACAAGATAATTTAAAGAGTTTGATGTGAACCAAATAAAGCAAAGAGTATTTACCCATGTTGCTAAACTCTGAGATCTTTGGCTGGTGTAAATGGGCATAGGTTTATTGGAGTCAATGAGCTAAGATGATTTACACCAGCTGTGGATCTGGCCCTATGTTTTGAATTCATCCTGTTCTGACTACTACATCTTGTGGGAGCACTAACAATACTGATAATGATTATCGAGGTGGGGAAAATCATTCCTACGTTATTTAGCTATCATGCTGTATTTTGGAGTGCTAGAATTTATCAACTGTTTTTAACTTGGGCTTATTTAAATTTATTCTATCGGGTACTAGCATTACTACATAAAATAATAATAATGCTTAACTCATATTAAGAAAACAAATTGCTGCAGAGTATGATAAATAGTGTTAAAGAGTCTCAGACATCTCAATGTCAAGAGCATCTTGTTTTGGAAAACTACTGACAGAAAGAAATGTACACATTATAACCTTGGTTTGCTCCACAATAAAGAATCAATTCAATGAAGCAGTTAAGTACATGCTTAACTTTTAGCATATGAGTTGTCCCATGAAGAAATCAATGAGATTACACATATGGTTAAACAGATTCTTCAGAGCTCTTCTGATTCAGGTCCTAAAAGAAGAAACTCATTGTTTTATTTTCTCTGTTTTATTGCATTTTGCATTAATTGGCACTCTATACACATTTGGTTTTATCCTGGTGTTACTTTGTCACTCCTAGCCCTAGAGATCTGAGGGTTCTCCGACTTTATCTCCTTGCATGTCTGTCTGTCTGTCTCTCTCTCTCTCTGACTTCTGATTCTCTTTATACTCCTTTTCATTGCTTCTTTTGGTTCTGTTTTTTCTCTCTCCTCTTTATGTTCATTTTTTCTGTTTAGATTAGGGATTACAGTACCAGAAAGTGAACTACTAGCTGCTGACCCAGCAAATCTGCCTAGTTGAGGAGGAAATTGTTTTCTTTAAAATGAGTATTCTGAATATAGACCAAGGAAACCACCTGGAGCAGGCAGCAGAATAAATAAAATTATACTGCTGAAATCGTCTGCCTCCATTGAAGGAGTCTGCCAAAATCAGAAGAGTTGACATTCTTGCATACATCTCAAGGTCAATCATAAGTAGAATTAGCTTAAATTTTAGCTCCTAGTAGACAGAAAAATCCTCATCACAAAAAAGACTGAACATAATTTAGCAGATGGTATTTCAAATGAGCCCTAGGGCTACAAAAAGTATGGGTCCCTTCAGATCAACATAAAGGTGCAGTGTTCTAATCAAACTCTATACTGAAACATGACACATTTGTTTTCTGTCTAGTCACAATTAGAGAATGTTCTGTTGGTTGTTTACATTACCATCTAAATGTAGTTCTGATGAGAAACAAAAGAACTTGCTTTTTTTTAATGCTATTTTCATTTACACTACAAAACAAAAAGCCCTCTCCTTTTCTTTTCCCTGCCCAAAGAAAAAAATCCAAAGATGAAGTGCAATAGGGCATTTGGGAATGTTTCAGAGAAAGAACTCCAGAGGCCTTTGCAGCATTTTTATCTGCATAAACATCTTGCTTCAATGCTGCAGACCGTAACGAGACTCAGTACAAGAAAACAATACAGAAGTGACTCATTTCAGCAACTGTTTTCACGAACTGTTTGTACTGCTTTCAGCAGGTTAAGAATATTAAGTCTTTCTTCCTGCTGAGCATGGCTAGATATTTTCTATTTGTTATCTCCCTAGGAACTTGTCATAATGTCTCTTGGTGAGGATAAGATGCTGCTACATTTGTAGTTGCCGGTAGGTGAGGTCCCTGATAGTTTACATATTTCATCTACATGGCAGACTTGACAGCCTTATAGAAGTCTGATTTGAGAACTGGCCTATATTTCAATAAAGTATAGTGCTTCAGATGAACAATTTGAGGGAATGAACATGATCCTTGCTGTCTCAGTAGTGTGTATAGCTAATGTATTCTTTGCTGCACCTTACTACTGCTGCCTTGACTTCATTTCTCTCTCCACTGCTCTTTTCAAGGTTCTTCCACTTACTACGCCACAAGTACAACTATTAAGCAAAATTTTATTTTCATGCTAATATCATTGATAAGTAACATACGGCCATAGACACTGATTATTCAGTTGGACAAACTCAATGAATAATTGGAGTTATTAGCTAGCGTTGCACCTGTATTTAAATCTGTAGTATAAATATCAGCTCAGCATCAACCACGTCAGCATCACCTCATATTATTTACAAACTAAACACCCTTCACCTCATATAATGGACATACAATATATGGTGTAAAGGTTGTAAACACTTTTCATTCTCCCAATCCCCATTATTGTTATTTTCATGTGATCTCATTATAAACCAGGTATTTTCCCACAAATCACAGGTTTAGCAAAATAAAATAATAATAATAATAAGGAAACTAGCATAAAAACAGTTCATGACTGTTGGCTTGACTCAGAACTATTCTAGTCCATCAGAAAGGGACAAGATAAAATATAAGCCAAATATGTAAAGTTATCAATTCAGTAATTTTCCCCATTAACAAGATGGTGATAATAATACTTAGTTACCTACATCAGAGGGGTGATCTGAGGTGAATTAAATAAAGTCTGAAAAATGCCTAGAAGATTAAAGGAACTGTAGCATTGTTGTTTTATTATTACAACAAATGGTAGATTTTAATCAGGGGTTGGAAATTTTAGGCCACTAACAGGTTTCACTAGCAAAGACTTGTCAAGTAGCCATAGGCATAAAGAGCCAGCATTCTGTATCTGCTTCAATAGTGAAGTCAAATTAAATGGAAGCAACTTTATCCCATCATTTCTCATCCACCCTAATTTCTCTACTCTTTCCCCCCTGACTTCTCTGTCTCCATTCCTTTTCCTTCAGGCCAACAGGACAGCCTCCAAACCCAAACTATCCCATCTATGTTTATAGCGGGTAATAGTAACCCTATCTCTTCCCCCTTTCCATAAAACATCTCTTTCTCCTTCTCCCAGACCTCTGTTCATTCCCATACAGTCACTTTCATAAATTCATAGAGTTTAAGGCTAGAAAGAACCATCTACTCCTGTATATCACTGGCCAGTAAATTTCACCCAGCTCCCCCTGTATTGGGCCCAGTAACTTGTGTTTGACTACAGTATGTCTTCCAGAAAGGAATCTAGCTTTAATCTGAAGACATCACTAGATGGAGAATCTATCACTCTCCTTGGTAGTTTGCTCCAGTGGTTAATCACACTCACTGTAAAAAATGTATGTGTTATTTCTAATTTGAATTTGTCTGGCATCAGCTTCCAGCCACTGGTTCTACCTGTCTCTGCTAAATTAAAGAGCCCTTTAGTACATGGTATTTTTCCTGTGAAGGTACTTATACACAAGGAATCAAGTCACCTCTCAAACTTCTTTTGGATAAACTCAACAGATTAAGCTCTTTTATTCTTTCACTGTAAAGCATTTTCTCCAAGCCTGGAATCATTTTTGTGGCTCTTTTCTGCACCCTCTCCAATTTTTCAAGTCTTTATAAAATGTGGACACCAGAACTGTATGCAGTATTCAAGCATCTAACCAATGCCACATACAGAGGTAAAATCACCTCTTTATTCCTACCCAATACACCTCGTTCATGTATCCAAGGATCACATTAGCCCTTTTTGCTGCAGCATTGCACTTTCTGCTCCTTTGAAGTTCAACCATCTAATGCCCATTCACACAGCATGCAGGGGCTCTCTTAAGCTCACAACCTACTGGAGAAGAGGAAGTACTGTTTCTTGACTCAGTATCTCTTTTAACTACTTTAGTACCATGCACGGTTATAACAGCAGGAGCAGCACAACGATGGATGTGGGAACAACACCCCAGAGTTCTCAGTGTCCAGTTGTGTTGCTGCAGAGGTCATTCACTCAAGGCAGACTGTCCCTCTCTAGCTGGCTCTGCTTACAGGTAGTAAGATAAAATTTTATAAGACGGCTCTCTGTGAAGAGACAAGCACAGTGAGGAAAAGCTTTTAGTACATGCATCCATAATGAAAAACACAAATAGGTCACATTTTGGCCTGCCAGGCTTGATAGCACTCCTTCTGCAGACAGAGGCAGATTGACAAAGGGTTTTTTACTATTTAGAAAAGCAAAGGCAATGTAATATTTTTGGCTTGTTATCTATTTGGAATTACAATAAATAAAAGGCAGGCAGAAATTCTTAAAAGGACAGTACTTTCCATCATACTGTCTCTCCCTGGTCCTGCAGAGCAACATCATTGTGTAGCAAACAGAATAAGGCCTTTTTAGTTACAATGTGCCACCTGCTGAATAGAGGAGATACTATGCAAAAAATATTTCACTTTATGATCCACTTTTATTTCTCTACTTTGGGTGTTGTGATGTGCTTCTGTCCTATCCTAATAAATGGAAGTCACTTTTCCTTCCACAAACAGACATTGGACCCAATCCTGGCCCTGGCTCGGTCCATGTACACTGCTCCAACAGTGTGCAGTGTTAGTAACAGCCCCAAGAAAACAGTCCTGATGCAAGACTAACATAGGGCTGGCATATGCAGCCCTACACAGGCCTCCCATGTAGGAGTATGCTATGGTAGAGCAAGGGGCATGAGGGGAATTGACTGCAGTACAATCACTCTGACTATTCTGGGCTGAAGAACAGCCATAGGCTACAGTGGGGAGGCTACCATGAATTAAAGCAGCCCCTAGGATTGCTATAACTTATGCTGTAGATCACTCCAGCCCCTGGAGGAGCCTCAGAGCCATAAAGTCGTCTTTGATTCCTTTCCTCCTGGGCTGAGCCTTTTGAGACATGCAGAAGAATGATTTCAAACATACTGTAGGTGCCCAGATGTGGCCTGCCAAGTCCTAACACACACATCACTACTCCAGTTTGCTATATATTAAATATGGTGGTGCAATCTACGCAGACTATTGAGTCTAACAGTTCAAGGTTCAAATCTACTACTCCTCAGTCCTCTTGGCACTAAACTCCTCCTCTTCCCCTCTATTTTTCATCACTGTCAACAACTCCATCATTTTCTCTGTCCTAGAGGCTCAATCCTTAATATCATCTTTCCTCCTTTCTCTCCTTTTTCCCATAATCCCTCAGCCCTATTGTTTCATCTCCAAAAGCCACCAATTCCTGGCCTTTGACACCATGAAAACCCTTGTCCGGGTCTTGAACAGGCCTTGACTAGCTTCACTGACCTCTCCAAGACTCACCTAACTTAAGCTATCCATAAAGACACCATAAAAGTAATGCACATTGCCCAATGCTACAACAATATTCAGGTCCTCGGCAACATAGGCTCCACTTCTTACTTCTCCATTTGTCTGGTTTTGCTGCACACCTATGCTTTCCTCACACACCTCAAGCTTCTCATCTTCAGGCCCTTTCACATCATGTTCCCATACCTACATCCATGCTTTCCTGTATTTCTCTGTGCCTGGAATTCTCTTCCTGCTCCAGTTCACCACACCTACACCAGCTTCTTTTTCATGTCCCTTCTCAAAACTTAAATCTTTAAGGAGGCTTATTAGCTATAGCCATTTATATTAAGGCAAAACTGTGTAACCTTCGGATAGGCACAAGCAACCATTAGAAAACTGTAGGTAAAGGGCTTACTGTGAAAAGGTATTTCCTATTGGAGCAGAGACCAAGAAAGACTTATATCATTTATAAACTGCGATAGTCTGTTATTGCTAACTACCTACTACACCAAAAGAACAGCACAATATTTGACCAATCAGGCATTGTGGCACCAGCACAAAAGACTGAAAAATAATTTTACTACCTATTCTTTATGTAACCCTTCTGCCAGGTGGAGTTGGCAGCATCAAGGGACTCATTTAATATCTAGGGGTTCCTCTTAAAAACACAGAACTGGCTCAAGCCTGCACCCGGTAATCAGGTAAAATTTAACACCATTCCTAGATGCCCTTAAAAGGCAATACTTCCCCTTTTGCAAGCACTGAGTCTGTGTACAACAAAACAAAACTTTTAATAAAAGGGAACTCAACATTAATTTGGGAAAACACCACAACCATGATTCAAAAGCATGCGACCATAAGCAAACCCACAGTGCATTGTGCAGCGTCCTTTGCCTCAGTTTCTCAGTTTGTGGTGTGAAAGTCTGACAAACAAATGTCTCTTAATGTACTACTACTCCTCTCTCCCTCCACTGCATTCAGTTGCTGATCCTTGATTAGCAAAGACCCAGAGTTCAGAGGTGGGTTCACCCTTGGAAGGGGGGAGGGGGCATTGAGCAATGCCTTTGCTGCTGCTGCCTTTGCAACTGGCTCATAGCTACCACCGTCTCTCTGCCACCGCTGGCCACCACTACTTGCTGCTCCCACAATGTCACATTTTGAGATTCTGCCACTTAACCCAGCTCTTAGTGAATTCAGCTCTCAGTGATTTCAGCAGGACTCCTGCCAGGGCAGTTTCTGTTGTTTTTCACTGCAATGCCATCCCCTCACAGTCTAAGGTTTAGCCTCTAGACCTGACAGTGATGTTCACTACAGGAATCACCAACCAGAAATAAGGAATCTCAACTGAGTCTAGTCAGCTCTGT
This sequence comes from Emydura macquarii macquarii, assembly GCF_026122565.2. Classification (NCBI taxonomy): domain Eukaryota; kingdom Metazoa; phylum Chordata; order Testudines; family Chelidae; genus Emydura; species Emydura macquarii. The sequence continues at coordinate 11,381,754 of NW_027132773.1, forward strand.
CTTTAAACTCTGGAGAGGGGCAGGTCAAATGTTGTCTAGGACTCTGACCACCAAGTAGAAATTACTTGTTCCTACCCACTTTCCTCTTCACTAGGCTTTGGCATTCCTATGTCCAGTTCAGTAAGCAAGATTCAGTTTAGGGTGACCCCCTCAGTCAGGGCATGCTAAACACAGTTCTGCTGTCCTTTACTTGTACAGTAAGGATAACATTTCATTACTCCTGCATTCAAATACTAGAGTGATTTGTAACCCAAAACCAGCCAAAATTCATCATTTTGGCAAAGTAGCTCTATCTGCTGCTCACCTAAGCGGAATAGGTATGTCTATGCTAATAATTTGCTCTTGAGGTCTTTTCCCCAGCTTATCACAAGATGTCAGGGGAGATCTCATTTGGACCCTGCTTACACTTATCATGCCCCCTTCTAGTGCAAGGTGAAGTTCATTCAAAGGCTCTATGGGAAACATTAATGAGTAACTAACTACAGCTTGCTACGCCTTCAGACAAAAACAAAGCTTCCTTAACAATTCTGTGTTGCCAGTCTGCTAATTTTAACCATGGCTAATTTTCACTGCCACTTTCTCTTCAAAGAATAAAATGACCATACCAGCATACAGTGATGCAATACAATACCTCCAAAGCTACAGTGCCTTATGACACAAAATATACATTACTGAACCTGAGATATCTAAATCTAGTTAACATTTATATAACTTTTATATAACTTTTATCAAAATATCTAAATGTAGAGGGATTTAAACTCACATTACATCAGTTAGTATGTACTTGTAACTACAACAAGTTTCACCCAAGGAGTCATTGTTTTCCTGACATCTCATTTTACTGATGACCTGAATCTGAGAGAAATCTCTTGGGAAAGAAATAATTATAGTCAGCCTAGTGACCCGGCACTAATGTGCTTCCCTGTTTCCTGGGCCAGCCAGTATAGGAACAGAAATGGAACTCTCTTTCCACCTGGTCGAACTCTGCACCACATCTCTTTATTGAAAACAACAGCCTCTCCAAGACACAGATATCATTCTCCAGGGATGACCCTTTTAGGCTGACTGTGTTAGCTGTGATCCTGGAGATAAGCTGCCTTTTCCTCCCAGTGGAGGTAGGTTTAATAAATGATAAGAAAGGGACAAAAACATTGAACAGAGAAGACTGCAGGGAAAAGGGACAGAAGTGACGAAAAACAAGAAGGAAGATGACATGACAAAGAACAGCAAGCCCAATTTAAACTCATTCATAACACCGTTAGCTGTAGAAAGGTCAGCACTCTTGTGGCATACACTTCTGTGATCAGATGGAGAAGGATGCCCTTACTCTCTGGTATACGAAACTTTTCACCCCAGGAAATCCAAAAATTGCTATTTGTATTAAAACACTTATTTCACTGAGTCATATTTTAATGCAAGTATTTTCAAAATCTTTACGATGAACAGTACCTGTGACCATTGGTGGTTCAGCCTTGGAGTTTTTAATAGCCATGATTGTCAGTTTCATAGGCATTTTGTCACATAATATGTACAGGGTCAGAATTGGCATGAGAGGGGTTGAAGAGAAATATGGGTTGAGAGCCAGAATTCCTGGCGGCGGAGCTGTGCTCCCCTTACAAAGAGAACAGCGTGCACTTCTCTTTCCATCGGCTCAGTGTGGCTGGCAGTTGCAAGTGAAGGGGAAAATGATTCTACTAATAACAGACCTGATGGCAGATATGAAGCAGTCAAGGGGCAGTCATGAGGTAAACTCCAGGGACACAGACCTGGGAGTGAATACTCCATTAAAGAGTGAGAGGTCTGGCTGAGTATACAGGAAGAGGCCCAGGTAAGGGAGAACAAGGCAGTTTGTGATACAGAAGGCTGATAGCCCAATGGTTTAGGGTATCAATGCTGGAAACCATAGAGGGTGGGTTTGGGTTCCCTCTATGCTGCCACCCTGCATGAGGGATGCAGACATCCACTGTTTACTAAGGAAATAAGATACCATTAGCTTGCAGGCTTACTAGGTATGAAGTGGTCTATCAGGTTTTTTGCCACTAGTACATTTAGCTGGTGTCACAACCTGACCCAGCCCCCTCTCTGGATGGTCATTGGAGCCCATGTGCTCCTAAACCAATAGGGTCTGGGCAAAGATGAGTCACAGTTTCTTAGGCACATACTCAGCAACAGCCCTTGTATCTCCCACCCTTCTTTGGAATGTGGGGCTCCACAACCCAGTTGCCTTAGACCCTGAAACCAGTGCCTCAGCCCTCTGGATCTTAAAAGGTATTAAACACAGTTTAAAATACCTACTTTTTGGAATAATTGAAACAAAATCAGTCAAATGTCCATTGAACCTTGAACTGCATTGCTGTAATATTGGTTGTAACCTTGACCTGCACCATTGTAATTTTTTCTGTAATGATTTTTTAGTTGAATTTACATGTTTGCATTATTTGAGTATAATTACAATGACACCCACTGCCCTATTCTTCCTCTTTGCAAATCCCTGGAGACTCTCAGTATTGTATGCGTCTCAAATTTGTCATATCACAACAATATAACTATTCTTTTGCAAGTCTCACTCAGTCCTCTCTCATTTAGGCTATGACCATGTAGCTTAAGTAGGAGGTTGGACCACTAACTGAAGTCCATAATGCCATCACTCTGATCTTCATGGATAATTTACAGTGACATGTCTAGAGGCATGTCAAGAAAAAACATATGTAAGTGTCATAGTCAAATGCTTGGTGGCAATTTATTCTGGCTATTCTGCTGCTGTAATTTTAACGAGTGCACTGCAAGTTCTCACATGGGAACCGCAGACCATAACAAGATGTTCCTTTGTACACATTTCAGGCATCTGACTGTCATTTAGTGCTCTGCTGACAAAAAATGAAAATTATACTATATATCTGCACAATGACATGCAATAAAAATGGTGTTAAGTTTCATACATGATTTACAAAATACAAACCACAGCATATGTACATTTGTGATGGCAAACAAGATGTAAATGAGATGAGTGGGGGCATATGTGTAACTAGTTTGGGTTTTTTTTTTTAATTTCTAGGATTTTTTTGTTTATATGCATATATATGTGTATATTAGAGAGAGAAAGAGAGAAAAAAAAGACCATTTTACTGTTCTGTCAGGCTTTTGAGAAAACATTTGATAATTAATTAAACTTTTTAATTTGGGTGTATGACAGGCTACATCTTGAGGGGCAGTCTACTGATGGCTTATTGAGCCACTATTTTAGGACACTAGGAAAAAATAAATATTTGATGGAAAGCACCTAGTCAGAGCTGTCAAGAGTGCTATGTAAATCAACAAACGAATAAATAAAAAGTAGACTTTTGGTATAAACTGGCCTTTCCTCTTTTGTATAGGTTTGTTTAAAAAGGAGAGATTTGGATAGGAGGGGTACCGCTAAAATACAAACGTGAAAATACCAGGAGCCCCTTGAATTCACAATGTTATCTAAAAGCACTGCAACAGACTTTTCAAAACCTCACTTTACATTCCCATCATACCATATCTGTACTGTATATCTGCTTGCTCTGATCTGCATTGTCAGCTAAAGGAAACCAGGGGGAGGGAATGGAGAGAGAAGTGTTCATAACAACTTGGTGGTAAATGTTGTTGAGAGAACCCCAATGAAAAGTCTGCTAGTAGAAACTGTAGTAAGAATATTTAGATGGCATAACCAGATTTCATTTATTCATTACCCAGAATTCACTTTTCTAACTCAGTTACGTAACTTTATAATACTCTTACTCACTACAATCTCCTTTGCTACATTCTGTTGTGTTTTGCATTACACACCCCCCTCAGGTTTTAACAGCAACATGAGAACAGAGCATTCCCTATTCTAATGAATATTCAATTGATACTTTGAAATGAAGGAACCGTGCTCGATGAAACCATAACTTAATATTTAGTAATACACATGGGGCTATGTGGTACCATATGCAGGTTTTTCCATGTTGGGATTTGGAAACTGTATGAGCTTAAAGTCAGAGGGCCAGATCCTCAGTTGGTGTAAATCAACACCATCCAGAGTTTCCAGGCAATTTGCTCACTGAAGGGATCTTGGTTTGCTTGTCTGAGAGCATGGCTGACTGTGGTTGACAAGTCACTCTCTCCTGAAAATCCACAAGGAGGAAAGGATTTGGCTAAGGCAAGATGGGTTGGGGAGGATCATGCCCTTGATTTGAGTTCACTGGCCTTCTGTGAATGCCCCAAATGCGCTAGATTTCTCTTCAGATTTCAGGATATTCTTAGATTTCAAGGGTCATCATACCATAAATCCTTAACTTTTGATGGAATGATTTGCCAGAAACTTTGTGACCTCAGTTGAGGGATTTTCTGCCCAACTTTTCACTTTTGTTTGAGAGGGTAACAAAGGGGGAATGATTTAAAGTACATTCTGATATGTATTCCATATGACTTTATATGAATATGGTGTTAATGTCAACTCTTACATAACACCTTCTTTTATTAAGTCATTACATTTGAAAGGCCGAATGCAGGCCAGAGTATTAGGCGTGAAAATACCCAAGGACTGTATTCAGATTTTGAATTGACCTTTTGTTTATTTTGATTTCTAGACTGAGCACTTACATAGGAGTTATCTTAGCCCAGCCCCATGCTAAATCTTCAAACTAAAGAAGTGCAGTCCATCTTCAAAACAGGCTACACAAAACAAACCAAAATTCAGACACTGTTAATCACCAGAAGACTTTCAAAGGTCTTTTAAAGTTCACTCCATCCACAAGCCTACCTACCCAACTGCTTGTTGGCAACAATGAAGGAGAAGAAATTTTAAATATTGATTTTCTCCCGAAGTTGAATCTTTTATGTTGCCTCAACTCCCTCATCTACAATACAGTGACATAGATTTTTATTAAAATTATTATTATTTATTTGTCAGTGTCTGGCATTCCTGATATTAGAGAGACAAGGTAGGTGAGGTAGTATCTTTTATTGGACCAACTTCTGTTGGTGAAAGAGACATGCTTTTGAATTTACACAGAGCTTTTCTGGGCTGAAGAAGAGCTCAGTGTAAGCTCAAAAACTTGTCTTTCACCAACAGAAATTGGTCCAATAAAAGACGTCACCTACCCCAGCTTGCCTCTCTAATATCCTGGGACCAACACAGCTACAACAACATGGTAAACAATTTCTGATAGTGACATCCTCATGGTTAACTAAATGCAAAATGGGCTGCTTTGCCTTACAGTGGCACACTGTCCTGCGAGGCTCCAGCCCAGAAAACCAGTCTCTCTCACATCTCGGCAAGCAGTGTTTTGAAAACCAGTGAACGGGTTCTTCAGAAATATGTTTAAATGCTCTCTGGAAAGTGAAAAATGCTGAACTCTCAACCTGTTTGGTAAAAGCCGCTTTTATTTATTGACTAAAAAATAAACAGGAGAGATCTATTGTGTACTGGAGGGCAGGAAAAAGAATCAAATATTGAACAATGAATGCCCTCAGCAGGAGCGGAACAAGGTAATTTCACATATGACTGGGAACAGTTTCAAAGAACTTTAGGAAAAAGCCCAGAAGAGATGGAGGGAAATCCTGGGTACCAAATAAGTGCTGTTGTATGTGAACTCAAAGTATCATAACAACATTATTTTAAAGTATCTACAAGCACATTCCATGCTAGCAACCAAGCCTGTTTGCTAGTACAAAACTTCTGTGCATGCTCTCTGAGCTTCCCCTTTCAGTTATCAGGCTGGCCTGTGCTCCAGCCCACCCCCTCCACATGTACACACATCCTACTGGGTCTGCTCTGGAAGACAATTTGAATCGACAGATCACTACAACTCTATCACTCTTAGGATTTAGACTGCAACTCATTTGTGTTATATGCTTGCTTGCTTTAACGCTCTTATTTCTTTGTCCTAGATAATAAACCTCTAGATAGTTTATTACAGGATTGGCTAAAGGCGTTGTCTTTGGTGTCAGATCTAAGATACCAGTTGAACTGGGATAAGTGGCTGATCTCTTGGGACTGGAAGCAACCTGAATTTTTTGTGATTTTTGGTGTAAGTGATCATTTATCACTACGCCCATGTTGCCTAAGTGGCAAGATAGACTGGAGAGTCTAAGGGGACTGTCTCTGACTTCATGGTAAAATTGTTATGAGTGATCCAGTAGTTCACACTTGTTAGTTGGTTGGTGAAATCTAATTATAGAATATGTCACCAGCTTGGGATGTCTGCCCTGGTTTTGACAGTCTGCCCTAAGGTAGGCATTCATGGTCATGGGCCATTCCAGACAGCATGACAATTGGTGTACTCTTGGCAGGATTCATAAGCCACAGGTCAACTGGGTTTATAGATCATAACTAAGGATAAGATTATGTCATGGAGGTCATGGAATCTGTGACTTGTGGAGATCTCTGAGTCACCGTGGGTGGCAGGGGGCCCTGATCTCCAAGTCGACTGGGTGATCCTATGATCCTACCCTGCAGCGCTTATCCCCTCAGGCAGCTCCATTTTGTCATGATTAAGGTTAAGATTCTGTCATGGTTATCTTTACTAAAAGTGAGGGACAGGTCACGGACTTCCATGAATTTTTATTTATTGCCCGTAACCTGTCCCTGACTTTCACTAAAAATAACCATGACAGAATCTTAACCTTAATCATAACCCCAGTGCTGTGAAAACTTTAAATTTGATATTGCAAGTTTTTAAAAGTTAAAGATTAGTCATAATGAGTGAGTCACAGTCATATGAAAGTCTTGACTCAAAAGACCTTGACAAATTATGTAAAAATAGAGGAATATCCCATGAAAAGAAAGCCTCAAATCATGAACTGAGAGCCTTGCTCATAGACTTTGACCAAAGAGGAGGGTCTGAGCACCTCACTGCCCCAGATGCCACAGAGACCAATGCAGCGGAACTGGTTCAGCTGAAGCTCCAGGCAGTCTAGGAAGAACATGAGCACCAGATGCTGCTGGTGGAACTCCGGATGAAGGAGAAGAAAGAAATGGAGGAGGCAGAGGAGAGAGCCTACCAAAGATGCAAAGCCAATGCTGAAATCAAGGCAAAAGCTCACCACAGGCATGTGGAACAACTACAAGCAGAGGAGAGAGCATACCAGAGATAGATGGAAGCTCACACATTGCAGCTCAAAGTACTGGAGCAGCAAAAGCAGCAGACTCACCCAGTGAAAGCACCTCCCCACAGCATCAGGGAGTGGGAGAAAGCCTGCCCAATTTAATAGGAGATTGACTGTATGTAGGAATTCCTGTCCACGTTTGAGAGACTACATGGGATCCACAAGATTACAGAGGATAAGTGGATGCCAATCCTTTGACCAGATTAACTGGAAGGCAAGAAAAGTTTTTAATGACATGGAGGAGAAGGATGCTAAATTGTATAACAAATGTAAAGAAAATGTACTGAAAATATTTAAGATTACCCTTGAGTCCTATCGATTTGAAGTATAGAAATCTTAAAATGTCTGACAATATCACTCATGTCAAATATGTGCATAAAATGTATAATTTTATGAGAAAATGGATAACAGGGGTGGGGAAAGGTAACTATGAAAACCTGTTTGATCTGATGGCGCAAAAATACTTGTGGATGGTCACTGACGAAGTAAAAGTTGCCATCGGTGACAAAGAAAACCTTCCACAGTTTTGGAGGCATCAGAAATTGCTGATGAATATATTGAGTCAAGAGCTTAGGGGGGCACAATCCCCAGGGAAGTGTAATTTCTCGGTTCCCCATGTAAGAGGGCGGAGGAGTCTAAGAATAAACCTAACCCCAATTTCAATAAAAAATCTCAAGGGAGTCCAGATTTTAAAACCCCTTGTCTGTCATCACTGTGGTGCTCCTAGCTATGTGAAACCAAATTGATTCAAATGTAAGGTCATCCCACAATCTGCAGCCACAACCCCCACTGTGAGTGTCACTGCTACTACCGTGGCCCCAGAGGAAACAGTAGAGGAGGTGGATGGTCCAATGAGCTATGTTAAGACTGAGTTTTGGGAAGGTAGTGAAAAGTTTATGAAGAGTGCTACATTGAATGGCATTGAATGTAAGGGCTGGAGGGACATGGTCTCAGGTCACTTCGGTTAAGGAAGGTTTTTAGTAAAGGAAGAAGACAGAATTCCCCTGTAAAAATCTAAATATTTAGCTCTGGCTGAATTTTCTGTTACTATGGTCATGGCTAAAATCCATCTTGAGTGGGAAGATTCTAAGGGTGATGTTATCGTAGGCATCAGAAATTTGCTCTTGCTGATATTTTAATAAGTAATGACATTATAACTATGTCCAAGCAGAGAGAATATGGCTCTGACTCACCTGCTTTGTCTGTGGACAGCAGGGAAAGCTGGGAGGGCAGGGAGAATGCCCTCAATCCTTTGTCCGTTGTGACAAAGAGTAGGAGCTTGGCTTCAGAGGAGGAATTTGAGAATTCTTCGGCTGTGCAAAAGTCTGCTCTAAACTTAAGTGAAGCTCAAAAGGAGCTTGTGAAGGGTCAACAAGATGACCCTTCTCTGGGCCAGGAGACGGGTTGCAGCTCAGAATTATACCCCATCTGGGGAAGGAAAAGGTAGATTTTTGGTAGAAGGAAGTGTGTGGTATAGAGAGGCTTATATAAGGAAAAAGAGACGCCCTGGTGAGGTTTGCAAGCAGGTAGTTGTACCCGAGAAACACAGAAGAGAATTGCTCCAATTATTTCATGATTATCCATTCATTGGATACTTAGAAGGGGAGAAAACCTGTGACAGGCTTAAACAGAATTTCTATTGACTTCACATGTTTGAGACAGTAAAAGATTACTGTAAGAGTTGTGAGTTATGTCAGAAGCATAAAGGATTGAAGGGACCCTGAAAAGCACCTTTGCAACCTCTGCCCATCATTAAAGAGGTGTTTGCCCAAGTGTCTGTGGCTATTGTGCGTCCCCTCACTAAACCTTCCAGGAATGGAAAGAAATGTTCATGTTGAGGTCGATTCTGCCAAGAGGTACCTTGAAGCCACAGCGCTATCTAATATAGAAGCTGAAATGGAGGCTATAGCTTCATTCACTATTTTTAGCAGAGTAGATTTTCCCAGAGAAATCTTGACAGACTGTGGTGCAAATTTCATGTCTGTAGTCTTAAAAACGTTATGGGAATCATGTGGAGTGAGGCATATAATGGCTGCTCCCTATCACCCAGAAACTAATGATCTAGTGGAACGATTTAATGGAACTTTCAAAGCTATGCTAAACATGTGTGACATCAGGCACGAGAATGACTGGGATGGGTTACCCCCTTATTTGCTATATATGTACAGAAGTGTTCCCCAAAACTCTACTGACTTTGCCCCCTTTTATCTGCTATACGGAAGGTAGGTGAGTGGACCCCTAGATTTGATTCAAGGCTCTTGGGAGGGCAGTATTGAGGAGACAGGGCAGCCTGTAGGAGAGCATCACTCATTTTAAAGAGAATTTACAGGCCATGATGGAGCTAGCGCAACAGAACCTTCAAAGAAGTCAAGAATCTCAGAAGCCTTGGTATAGCAGGCATGCTGAAGAAAGATCATTTGATGTTGGTGCTGGTACTAATTCCAGGGAGTAAAAAAAAAGCAGGATTGTTGGAAAGAACCTTATGGGGCGATGGAAAGAGTGAATGAAGTCACTTATAGTGTATAGAAGCCCTATTGCAAGGGAGTTGTACAAACAGTACATGTCAACAGATTGAAAAGCTTACTACAAAAGGGATATGGGAGTGAGTGATTTGTTGTGCTGATGAGGGACCGTTTACTGCCCCTTTAATTGATTTAGTCAGGAAGAGCAGGAAAAAGATTATCTTGGAGAGCACTGAGATGTTTGAGGATCTAAACCCCTCCCAGAAGCAGGAAATGTTAGCCCTTTTGAAGCATCACAAACAGATATTTTCTAACTGGCCAAGTATAACTGATAGGATTGTACATTCTATTGAAACTTCAAGGTCCAGCCCTAATCCTAGCAAGACATATTGTGCTAAAGGAGAAATGCAGAAACAGATCCCAGTAGGGGTTAGATAGCATATTGCAGATGGGGGAAATTACTAAATCAAAAAGCCCCTGGGTGTAAGGATAAATCCATGAGATTTGGTGTGGATTTTAGGAGGTTCAGTGCTATCACCCAACCTGACCCATTCCCCACATCCCGAATAGAGGACCTACTGGAACTATTGGGGGAGAGGGGGGAAGGGAAGATGCAAAATTGATAAGCACGCTGGATTTGACTCATAGGTACTGGCAAATTCCCTTAGATGCTGATGCCCAAGAAAAATCAATTTTATAGTGGAACCTGGCTTATATACATTTAAGACTATGCCTTTTAGATTAATCAAGCAGGGGCTACCTTTCAGGGTCTTGTCAATGAAGTGTTGCAGAGGTTATAGAGCTTTGCCAGGGCATATACAGATGACTTGGTTATTTTCAGTAGCTCGGGCAAGACCACTTGAATCACGTGGGAATTGTGTTACAAAGACTTAAAGGTCTCCAAATGCAAAATGGGAGCTGCAGAGATATCCTCAGACCCAGGGTGGGCAGTGGTTTTGCTTTCCCTGACCCTTTAAAAGTAAAAACTATTAAGAGTTGGCCTGCCCCACAAACCAAGAAGCAGGTCCAATCCTTTATTGCTCTGGCCAACTATCACCAGAGGTTTGTAAAGAGGTTTAGTGACACTGTGGCCCCATAACAGACCTTATAAAACAGGGGAAACCAGATTGGGTGGTATGGACAGAGGCCTGTGAAAAAGGCTTTCAGGACTGTCCAAAGAGCCTGTTTTGGTCAGTTCTGATTTCAGCAAACCATTTATGCTCTGTACTGATGCTTCTAACTTTGGGTTAGGTGCAGTGCTAATGCATGATGGGGTGGGAAACAAGACGCATCCCATTGCCTTCTTGAGTAAAAAACTAACCCCCCACCGAACAGAACTATACTGTCATTGAGCAGGAAAACTATGCCATCATTTGGGCTATTAAGCAACTTAAACCTTATTAGTGTAATACAAAATTTCAGGTTTTGACAGATCATTCCCCCCAAATGTGGTTACACCAAGCTAAAGGGACCAATTCTAGATTATTGCATTGGAGTCTGGCTGTACAGGTTTGACATGGAAATAGTCTATATCAAGGGGAAAGAAAATGCAGTGGCTGACATGTTATCCAGAAAAGAGGGACCCTGCCGCATATTCTGGAGCATCACTGACAACCCTTCCTACACCAGTTTTGTGTTGGGAGGGGTGTCACTGCTGAACCAAGTGCCAGATCTGGCTAAGGCCACAGATGTTAGCAAGAATTGACAGACTCTTAGCAGGAAATCAAACCAGCTTGCCTGTGTGTTAGTTTTGTTCACTACAGTATTAGTCTTATAAAAGTGTATTTAATGTTTAGACTCTATTAAATGCTTGTAAATTGCTGCATGCATTAATCTGACACATAATGTCTGTATTCCATGATTGTGACAGATTTGCACTCACCGCCACGTGCCTCCTGCTGGTTGTTTGAGGATTAGCTTCAAGCCAACACCAACATCCCCAGTCTGCGCACTGTCACTCTTCCTCCCAATTTGCCAGTGGCCCTTCCTGCAGCTGTTAGGACGCACAACACCTTCTTCGTGACTCAGTCCTTTGGCCAAGCCCCAATCCGTGTTCCCCCTTCTGGGGGAGGTTTAGCTCCTCAGGACTCCAGCCACTTTCCTTAGCAGCTACTGCAGTATCTCATTTGCCACTTCCTCAGTGGCACCTGCAGCAACTTATTCTACCATTTCCTCAGTGGCAAGGGGTGGAGGAAAGGACCTGGGCCTGCCTACTACTCCAGATCCCTGCCCAGGGACCCTGTGCATCACAGCCTCCTGCTGCACTTTGAATTCCTCTCCCTGCTGCTATCTTCCTTGCCCACTTTCCCCAGCCCTACCACTTTCTCTGCCCAGCCTCACCCACTCCCAGCAATAAAACTGTCTCAAGTGCCACAGGCCTCTCAGCTTGTAAGAGACACAGCCTTCCCTCTTTGCGCTCCAGCCTGTGACTGCACTGCCCTACCACTCCTTTTATATGGCCTGCTGGCCTTTGATTGGCTCTTCCTCCCAGTCTCTCTCGTATTGGCTGCTGCCCATGGGCTACTTTTAACCCCTTAAATGCCAGTGTGGGGGCAGACATCCCATCACAATGATACAAGATAATATGTAAGTTTTGCTTTATAATTTTGAAAATGTTTGCTTTGAATTTGTGAACCCAGGCATGGGAATCATCCTTCTCACTACACCACCCATCAAAGAGGACTATCAAAAATTAAGTGGGCCATCATGAGGCAAAAGCTTTGTTAATTGCCCCATCTACTAATAGAGAAGTATATGCAGAAGTCCTCGTCCTCTCCTACTGAATGCTGGAAGAGGAAAATAAAAATAGCTGACATAAAGATTTTTCATCTCTTTGCTGTCTTAATTCTCACAGGACCAGAGACATTAAACTAAAGCAGAGATCCCCAGGGTCAACCTGGATCTGCCCTGACATTTTAAATTGACAGATCACTACAACTCTGTCACTCAGAATTTAGAATGCAACACATTTGTGTTATATGCTTGCTTGCTTTAACTCTCTTATTTCTTTGTCCTGATTAATAAACCTTTAACTAGTTTATTAAAGGATTGGCTACAGGAATTATCTTTACTGTCAGATCTAAGATACCAATTGATCTGGAGTAAGTAAATGGTCTTTTGGGGCTGGAAGCAACCTGAATACTTCGTGAGTTTTGGTATAAGTGGTCATTCATCACTATGTCCTGGGTGGCAAGATAGACCACAAAGTCTATCTCCCAGAAACCAGAGTCCATGGTAAGACTAGTGTGAGTGACCCAGGAGTTCACATTTGTTACTGGTTTGGTAAAATCTAGATATAGAATGTATCACTAGTTTGGGGTGTGAGTGTGTGTGTGTGTGTGTGTGTGTGTGAGAGAGAGAGAGAGAGAGCGCGCGCACACAATTGGCCTGCATGACTGCCTACCTTGTGTATTTAGGCATGGCGGATCTGTTTAAATTTGTTGCCCTGAAAAACAGAGTATTTGAGATATTTTGAAAAACATTAACTTAAATTTTCGAAACCAAAGAGGCAGATCCTTAGCTGGTGTAGATTGTCATAGCTCCATCATGGAAACTTGCACACGCTAAGGATTTGCCTTGAAATCTGCAGTATAGTCTTAATTCTAAAAAAAAAAAAAAGTTCAATATTAATGCTGGGACATCAAAAATATATTTATATTTAATTATAACTAATTAATAGAGTCCCTAGATTATATAATAATCCAAGTGTTTGATATAAAAACTCAGACAAGACTTGAGGACGGAAATGAAGATGTAATTGAAGTGGTATATACATGTTTCTGTATCTTCTTATATATGTTAGTAGAGATGAAACAATTTCCCTAGAATAACTGGGAAATCTATAAACATATAAATCAGCATTGATAACTATGGTCAAGGGATCAACAGATTTCCTTCAAAAAATTCACTGAAAAAATAAAATTAAGATAGAATTTTAATACAAATTTCTGAAGACAAAACCTAGCTATACTGTATTTCTGTTGTCAATATGTTTTAGGGAACAATACAATTTTTAATTACAGGAATTTTTTTTATTTATTTATAGTCTATATCACTTCATATGTATTACTAACCAGTTATGTAAAGATATTGTTAACCAGTTGCTGCATTCTGCCTTTGAACGTGACTGTGTTTAGCAGCTGGTAAAATGATCTTTGTGTAGTCATTATTAGAGGCTCCTCAATATTAACCCAGTTAAAGTTAATGGCCAAACTCCCATTGATTCACTAGAAGTATTACTGGAACTAAGAAAAGGAGAGTATTATCCCCTAATCAGGGTGTGTAGTTTTTCCAAACTAAATCACATAAATGGAGGCCATACACTCAATGTTAGGAGCATTATATAAACATGTACTACATAAATAAATTATTAGTCTCTTCAGTTATCTGAATTTCTAAGGACATTAGAAAATGGACTGCCAAAAATAAAAGAAGACTTAATATGTGTGAAGGAGTAGCAATCTAAATATTGCAGAATGTATCAGCACTCTCACATCTAGACTCTTTATTAAACTTACTGTAGGAAACAGAAGCATCCTGAATATCCCTGATAATCTTTAAAAAAATTAAATTATCACTTTCTAGTGATATGCAATACCTCTTCAGCTGAATCTGAGGACTTTTTTTCTAAAGTGGACTTACTAATATGCTTAGGAAAGCATTGTTCAGATCTAGTTTTACTAAGCAATTGCCTTTAATACCATGAAATGTTGCGTTAGCCAGATACAAGTCAGATACAAGAAAGATACAAGTCAGATACAAGAAAGATACAAGAAAGGTGTGCGTTAGCCAGATACAAGTCATTGGGCTTAATGTAGAGATAACTGGGAGAAATGAAATGGCCTGTGATATATAGGAGGTTAGACTAGATGATCTAATGTATCTAAGCTCTGTGGATCGATTAATAATTGCTGGTGCCGCCAGTGGCCAGTGCAGATAAAAGCCCAGGCTCAGCTTCCACAGGTAAAAGAGACCTTGGGATTTCACTGGTGGATCTTGTGCTTATGGGAGAAGGGGAGACCTGAAGTCTTCACAGAATGAGGTCCCCCTTTGGTACCCGTCTACTCCCCATTCAAAGGCAGAACGGTTTCAGAAGTGAGTTGAATCCTAAGGGTAGGCTAAGGAGAGTCTATCCCAAGTAATAGGTTATATGGTGGGAACCTGGTAACTCCAGAGTAGGGAGGGGAGAGGAGAGGGACAGAATGGAGCCTATAGGGCCCATCCCAAGTATTAAGTTAATAAAATTGCAGCCGGACATTTCTGTGTGTCTTTGTTCACCTGTGTGTCCTGATCAATCTGCAATGAAGTCAATAGAAAGACTCCCATTAACTTCAATGGGTGTTGAATCAGCCCCAGCCTATGTACAACATTGGTTCAGAATATAATGTATGAAGGAACAATGAACAGGTGCAAAGAGAGGTGATTCTCTTTGCTCAGTATAATAAATATCCAGATCTACAATGTTGTGTCAACAACAACAAAAATCATTCTGAGGACCAAGTTTGTACATAAGGGATTATCAAATGATCAAAATAAAAGTGGTTTTCAGGTTTCATTAGTCTTGTACATGAGGTCTTAGTTTAAGCACTCACAAAAAAATTGGTGCATAGCAAAACTTCCACCATTTACATTAGTTTTACTTGAATAAATAAAGGAAAATCTATTCTCCATAGACTTCTGGGATTATATGAAATTGGATTTCCTTATTAAATACCGTGTTTCTATTTAAAATGTGTAATGTACTGTATACTCTGTTGAGTCCCTGATGTACTGCAAGTTTGACGTTTAACACCACAAAGCAGAAGGGATTCGAGCGTCTCCTTTGAGATGAAGGGAGGGAAAAGAGAGATAATAGCAATCAGTTGTATGTTACACTGCTTCAAACATACCCTAGAACTGATAGGGAATTAATGTGAAGGAGTTTATTCTCATATTGAGGCTCAGAGTCATTATGAGTGGAATCAATTATCCTGAGTGGTTTCTCTGTAAATTGAGGACTCAGCTAGGTCAGCATGGTTCTTTTCATGCCTGGCCCACTAAAATTTCATTTCCTTTTGAAGGTTTATTATGGTAGTATGTCTGTTTGAAAGCAAAGGACAATTTAACTGATAAAATCAGTTGCCTTAATTAAAAGTGTTGAAGGTCAAGCAGGTAACAAATCTTAAAAATGGTTAAGTTACACATTTACAACAACTATTTGTCTTAAACCAGCATGGCAGTTTCCAATTAACATTCTTTAAGGGTGCACTTTGCACAACATTCACAGAAAGAGGGTAACTATGTGTTAGGCAACAACAATTCATTGTCTGCACTTATTGTTTGCTTGTCTATTGCAAATCCTGCAAATTCAGTTGTTCTGGAGGATATACTTTCTGCAAAGGCGCACACACTCATTTTTCAGCAAGACTGAAAAATAACAAGACAATGTTGGGAACAATAGGATAGATTACGAACAGACTGTGAAGAAAAAGTCTCCTCCCCCCCTAAAGACAAAGGATTTTATCTTTGCTTAGGGCATGAGCTTAATCCACCACTAAACTCATAACTGATTACCGGGATCAGCTGTTACCAACACTGTTACATTCCTGTCTAAAATACAGACAAAGGCAGAAAACAATTGAGTCATGGTGCAGCTGCAACACACAGCATGAAACTAATCCCAGCTGAGCTGCACAATCTCCACCAACAGCCGGCACACACCAAAGTGGGTGTGATTAATGAATGATTCACCAAATATATGGTCTAATTAAATAAATGGTTAATTACTAATTAGCATGTGATTTATGCTGCTAAAAGCATTTAGACATGTCAGATATAAACCTTACATTAAAGATGTATATAGCCATAGATATATATACATATACAAAACCATGATCAGTATGCACATTCTTCTTTTATGACACATCAAGCCAAACCATCTCTGGCATTGTAAAAAAAATAATGTAACCTTTACTTAATGGGCATTCTATACTGGAGATGCAGAACATTATTGTGCATTACATTCTTTGAAATGCTGCAAACTTCAGTCTTTCATCGTAGGACCCTGCATACTTTGTTCAGATGGATTTTAAGCAGAACCCAACTATTATTTTATCAATCAGCTACGCACACATAACATATCCACTATAGATTAGCAGATGAATTTAGAGTGAGTTATTTGCCACCTGTCCCCCTTAATACATAACAATTTACTTAGGGCCAGTTTCAGTAATAGCTTACTTTGGAAGTAATCCCATTGATTTCAATGGGATCACTCAAGGAGTAAAGTACTACTCAGAGGAAATAAGGGTAGCAGAATCTGATCCTTAATTTTTCCTTGCATGTTCAAAAGCTGTAATTCTCTGTAAGTCAAATCATGAAGTCCTTTCTTAAGCAAAATTCATTCCATGGATAAAATATTACTTGTTCTAATGTGAAGGGACTGATCAGGTTATAGAGAAGGAATTTCTATTTAACTCAGTTTTGCAAACATCCAGGTCAGACAGCAACAAAAAATACATTTTGTGGACTGCATGCATTAAATAACTCCTGTAGTTTTGCTTCCCTAGCTGTTCTGAAAGCCAGAGATAGTTGACTTAAAATTTTGGCACATATAGAAAAATCCCATCCCACCCACCAACTTACACTCTGAAAGTCCCGATATAACATATGGATCCCATCTTTCCTTATCAATTAAGTTATACATATATGGAAAAATAATTAGAAACATAGGTGAATGGATGGAAGTTTTCAACAGCTGACAAAGTGCAGATACCAGTGGTAATAACCATGTGCTTTGTAATGACTATACTCTTCAGTGAGAAGTCATTACTCTGCTGTATGTAGTTTTCAATTTTTCATTCAGAAACTCACCAAACAGGCAAACTAAATACCCTTCAGCTGCTTATTTTTTCATGGTAATTTTAAACCATCCGATGCATTGTCACAAATGACAGAAGACATGAGGGGTTAGTTTAAAACGATTGTTGACTCTGAATTAAAACTACATTCTGGAAAGTAAGTTATGTCTTATTAAATAACCGATTACAAATGTTTAGCCACAGTGCCCTCTAGCTGCCTTAATTTTAATTTCATAATTTCAGTTCAATTTTCAACATGCATAAGCAGCGAATTCTTGAATGAGCCACTAGCTTTGTAACAGTGTGAAAGGAATTTGTGTCTAGAGATTGCTGTAGGGACTGTATAAAAATAGGTCAGAGTTCATCAACTTGTTTTACTTTATCATGACTTAAAAAAGTAGAATATCTTGTTAGCCAATACATATATGCTAGGAATAGTATTCAGCACATTAACAGGGATTATGAGCATGGTACTTATATAATATGTTTTATATATGACTGTTGGGAAGTTATGTTAACTGCGTGTATTATGCACGTCTCACAATTCAATTCACCCATGTCAAGTATCCGACTGCATTTTGCAAAGCTGAAGTCAGCTTTGGCATTAGAAAATAGGAAATTTGTCAAAGCAAAAAATGCATGAAATCCCCCCCTCACACACACACTTATCAGTGCGGGGGAGAAATTGATGGGGCTGGTGGTGAAATGGGGACATTGTTTCAGCAAGGGAGGGAAACACTTGCCAGGGGACAATGGGTAGCTCCTTCCCTGGGAGTCTCTAGCGCCCTTTGGCTAGCTGGGGATAATGGGTGCTGATTGGCCAGCATTCCCCAGCTCCCAGGATTTAGCCCAGCACAAGGACCATATGGAGCTCTTCTGACAGCTTTCAGCAGCAGCAGTCATTGTCCTCCTCCTCCTTCTCTGGGATGCAGAGGAAGGTGGCTAGTGGGAGCTGCAGAGGCTGCCTGCCACATCTGAGAACTGCGAGATCCCCCCCCACACACACACTGCCCACAGCTGCTCAGATCTCTGGGTTCCCACCATCGCACATGGCGCTCCAGAGCCCCTCCCCACCCCATCCTCTGGGATCTGCAGGGGCCACCCATGGAAGCAGGGAGTTGCAGGGCCCACTGGTGGCTCAGAGCTCTGGGTCCCCCACACTGCCTGCAGCAGGTTGGAGCTCCGGGGCCAGCGGCTCGGAGCTCTGGGTCACCCACCCACCATGGCTGGGAGCTCCAGAGTTGCGGGAGCCCTGTCGCCCCAGGGCTGATGCAGAAAATGTCACAGAGGTTTCCAGAAGTCACGGAATCCAACATCCATGAGCTCTGTGACAAAATCTTATCCTCAGTAATAGGGGTGCCCTTCCACAGGCACAGGAGGGACCCCCCCTGCCCTTATGGAGGCACTGAGCGTAGTGGCCTCAGAGGTGGGCTAAGTCTCATAGAAGCAGCTCTGTCAGGGAACTGTGGGCTTGGGAGCGCAGCCCTGTGGGGAAGGATGTGCTCAGTCTTTGCAGGAATGGAGCTCAGGCGAGGACCAATGACCTGCAACAGGCTCAGGAGAAGAGTCACAAGTTGAGGGGAGCAGCGGGGCAGCAGCTGGGACCTTGGTGTGGACAGTCCATTTTGCAGATGGTGGTGAGTTAAAAGAGTGTGTCCTACTTAGTTGGAACCCAGAATTCCACATAGAGGAGGTTCACGGGATGGATTTGGATTGTGAATTTGAGGCTAGCAAGGGTCTGAGCCTCACAGAGGTGGATGAAGATGACAAAGAGCAGGTGAGTGGCCCCTGGGCCTGCACCTCACTCCCATAACCTGCCAAGAGTCCAGTAATCATCCTTAGGATGTGGCAGTGGGGTTCATTGGCAGCCCTCAGATACTGAAGGAGGGGATTGTGAGCCTCAGCATTCAGGGGCAAGGGTGGCAGCCCAAGTCCCTCCTCCCTTGGACATCCCTCCTCAAGGGAATGGGATGATCTGGCAAAATCATTGTCATTGGTGGCCCATAGATTGGGCCTGCCTGATAAAAGTAGGCCTCTCTCAGATGAAAGGGTAGCACTGTCACAGGTTTGGGATGGGACTGATATCCTGCAAAGGAATATGGAGCAATTAGGGAGGTTCCCCCTGTCACCAAGTGGCATCATTCCTAACGAAACACAGGCAGGAGACTCAACAGCTGATGTCCCTAGAACTTACACGGGATCCAATCACCCACTCAAGAATCATCTATCTAAAGCGGTTAAAGAAAAGATCTGGAAAGGGGATTTGTGGATTTATTTACCTTACTGTTTAGGGAAGAGCAGACAGAGGAAGGGAGCAAAAAGCACAAACATGCAGAGGACAAACCCCATAGACCGAAGGTGCCTCAAACTCTTGAGAACTGGTCCACAGCCTTTCGCATTTATACGAGTATAATTTGTGCAAGGAGCACTGAAAAGTGTATTTCCTTGTTTAATATGAGGACTTAACAGTGAGGGCACATGCTACATATGGAGATGGGTAGCCTGGTTAAGGTATGATAGAGAATTTAGTGTATGACTCCTTATTATGCTGCCCAGTTGGCTTTCACAGACAGCAAGTTGCCAGTGCCAAAACCTTGGCTTCAAAATGCAGATATAAAAGCCAAATGTGTACTTTGCATTTAACGATGGGAAATGTTTTCATTCCCAAAGCAGGTACAAACACTGATGTAGGAGGTGGAGGGCTCAGCATAACTCACGCTTCCATTATGGGGGAAAGGGCCGTTCCAACAGGGCTGTAGGGTCTACAAAGTCCCATTGCTTCAGGAGATGCTACAGGGGGAGGCAATAACCATGGAAAAAGCTCCTTCTCCAGTTAAGATACAGGTGTTGTTGTGGGACTTGTTACTAGACGACCCTAAGAAAAAAGGACTCTGCCTATTTATGAAATGGATTTTCAGCTGGTTTTCAAATCTCTTATGAAGGCTTGAGGTGTCACTTCTGGACAGAGAACCTGAATCTGTTGAAGGCTTTGAGCATATAGTAAGGCAAAGATCACCACAGAGGTGGCAGCAGAGAGACAGGCAGGCCCTTTCTGATATATTGTGCATATCTCCCCTGGGTGTGGTACCGAAGAAGGAGAGGGGGAATCCATCACCTGTCCTACCTCCAGGGCTCATCGGTAAATGGCCATACTGATCCCCAGCAGTGTTCAGTGAGATATTCACCATTTTGAAACTGCAGTAGCCATGGTTAGGGATTGTGACCCTGGGCTGCTGTTGGCAAAATGTAACATCAGTCTGCATTCTGGTTGCTTCCAGGGCATCCCAGGGATTTTAACCTGCTTGGATCTCCGTTTGAGGACCAGTACTATTTTGATAAAACCATGCCTTGGAAGACATAGGCTTTGGGGTTTACTTTCAAGAAAAGTGGGGTGCACAGTGGTGGCCATAAAGCTGGGTGACTCAAGGTATTACAGGGGACATCACCTTCCTTGAGTTTTTTCCTATACTAGTGGCAGTCACTCTTTGGGGAGCAAACTTTCAGAACAAGAAAGTCCATTTCTGGTGCAACTACCAACCTGTGATCCATATTGGAAACAGACGGTTGGCTAAGACTGCTCAGTAATAAGGCTGATGAGGGCCTTCATTTTATGCTGCCTGCTGCTTAACAACCTTTTTTCATGCAGCACAGGTCCTGGGTGTGGATAACGATGTTGCCAATGCTCTCTCAATGTCAGGATGACACATTCCGGGAACTTGCTCTGCTGGCCAGCAAGGATCCAGGCAATGCTCCAATAACTCAGGAGCCTTGGCTCAAGACAGCTGTGGGATTAGTAGAGGACTCTTGCTCCATGGACAGAAGCTACACAGAGTGTATGCAATAACTGGATTTGCGGGGCACTCTGTAGTGCATTGGGTCCACGAGAGGCCAGGCAGGACAGCAGCTAGATCTTAACTGGGCTCCAGGGCCTAAGCAGTTTGTATCCAGTAGTTCGGCAGAAGAGGCGTGCATTGGGATTAGCTCAAGAGAAGTTAGCTCAAGTAAGGTTAAGCAATAGGCAGAGCCCTCCATACTGAGTAGAATGCCTTTTGTGTCCACACACTTACTCCTAAATACACAGAGTAAAAAAGGGGTGGGATGTGGATTAAGAATGTGTATATCTAAAGAAGCATGACCTTAAACTTAATCTTTAGCATGCAAATGAGGTGTTTGGTTATGCATTCTCCTTTTGGGTCTCACACCTGTTAATAGACAGGAGTAACCTGGTAATTATAAAACTGCACTTGCATTAATACAGGAATAAAGTGTGGCAGGGTGATAATTCTGGATCCTGAGAGGATGAGAGATACCAATGGGAATCTTGGTCCCTTTGAAGTCAGTGACCTCAGTAGGGCAGGATTTCATCCCCAAATACTAGGATGCAAAGGGGAACAAGACATGGTGAGGCTGCAAGAACTACTCAAAGTTTGAACAGTACTTTGGTATAAAGATGGCAGTGTGTTACTCTTATTTTTGATCGCAAGGAATTTCCTTGGCAAGTAGTTGCAGGAGGTATGATTTAAATATGTAAGTGAAAACTCCAGGGGGCACGAGTTCTCTGCCACCCTCTGTTGGTGAACAGAGGGAAGTATGGCTACAGAGAAAGCTTTATTTACATAAGGTTTTGTGATAGGGTCTTCCATGGCCCGGCAGCCTAGTGGCTAGATCACTCATCTTTCAGTCTGTAAGTCTAAAGGGAGTGGTAGGGGCACCCGAACTTGCCTCTCTAATGTGTCCCAGCCTCGGACCCTGTGTAGATCAATCCCTAAACAGGGGAGATGGGGTTTCCCTCCCATCAGGGAGTCAAGACCTGTTTCCCCAGGCTACTTCCTACAAGTGTCTTCAGTTTGGGGTTTGGCCCTGCTAGCCCAGTTGCCCCAAGTGCTGGAGTTTATTTGCCACCTCCCCTTGGCAGGGGAGCCCTTCCTTGCCTCAAGTGGCTGCACTGTCTGGCAGGTCACTGATCCATCTCTTCGAGCAGGCAGACAGAGCTCCTGCTTCCTCACTGGTCGGCCCCTAACTTAGCCAGGCTCCATTCTTTTCTTCCCCCTCCAGGCCTGGCTTTGGCTGCAGGTATAGTGGCCAGGGCTAGCTGAAGTCAAAGGTTTTATTTAAGCCCCGCTATACTGAATGTTCCCTCACAGGTTTCTACCCAGATCTCCTCCTATGACACTTTGGGGGCCATTATAACAGCATAGAAATTCAGAATTGATTGGGTAGTAGAACTGAACTGAGAAAGGGGAAAAGGGTTCCTATGGCAAGGACTCTGCTCAGGGGTCATATGCCCTACTAGTTTCCTTCCCCATGAGGATCCTATGCTACTGAGAGGATTTTGCAGCAAGAGATGATGCAGAGATAACTCCTCATCAGGGTATAATGCAGGAAGAGCCTTTCACTGAAGCCACAGAGGACAGCGGCAAAGCTGAGTGAACTCTGCTGAGGATCCTTCTATTCAGCCACTAAATAAAGCTGAAATAACTATAGCTGGGTTACGTGGTAGAGCTAGGCAGGGACTGGAAACAAGCACACGTCAGGACTCTGGGACTACTCTACCCACTGACACACCTGACCATGAGTGAGGTTTAGCGAATGAAGGGTAAGTGATGTGGTAAAAGGACATTTGCCTAGTGAACATTCACACTGGTAGATGGTGAATAGAACTGACTTTGGCCAAAGGCACTGTGGGCAAGTGTTTTATTTATCATTCATGTAGATATATACTATTATTGTGTTCCCTTTTTCCTTAATAATGTTTTCCTTCTTTCAGACACAGACTCAATCAATGCTCACAAATGAGGAAGGATTGCCTACTAAAGGTGCTCAGGGAAGGTATTTAGTGGTCCCAGAAATTTTGGGTGGGGATTGAAGCTGGTGGTATGTGTTAATTTTAAGAGGGACACCTAGATATTTGAACCCAGCCCTTGTTACTGCCATCACCACTTGTGAGAAGGGTTACAAATATATCCAAAAAGTACATGGGTATCTTTTATATCAGTGTAAACCAGGAGTAACTCTACTGAAGTGAATAGAGTTACACCAGTTGGAGATGGAAATTAGGCTCTCAAAATGAGCTTCTATTCTTCAAGATTCTAACAGTCAGAGAAACAGACAAAGAACAACCCAGAAGAGATTGTCAAAAACTCAAAACTTTAAATTTAAAGTTATGGAAAATTCTAGAATCAGAAATAAAAGGGAAAATGACGTTTGTAATAAAGTGAGACTTGAGACCATAATTTAAGGCTGGGGCCTATTAAGAAGTAGAATACAATTTGAGATATATTATCATGACTGTGCAAGCCAGACCAAGAGTTTTATGAAGTATGTGATGTCAGCCAACTACATTGTGTGGCTAGCAGTTCTGAGAGTCAGATCCACAGACAACTGAGATGATAAACAGAAGGGATGAAGTTTCCTCTACTACTGTTGAGTCCGTCTCTTCCTGGGGTTTGCTGCAATACTACCCCCCAGAGATGAAATCGGGATACTGGCATCATTTTTTTTAAAAATCCTTCCTCTGTTTTGCTGTAACTCTTTTTCCATGTAAACCATGAAAGTTTGATTTTTTGCACAAGTTCATGATTTTTATTTACAGGCATTTCTATTTCTCTGTAATTCTCAGATAGAAACACAGTTGATAGTTTGTAATGTAATGAAAAAAGCCCAGACGTATTCCTGTGATGCTCATCACAATAGAATCAAAGCACTGTTTCTGATACTCCATGCACTGTGCTTATTATTTATGAATCACTTCACCTGGGGAAGCACATTTTAAGGCAGGGAAGAATAGGGAGAGTCTGGATTTTAATGGCCATGGAGTTGAAATATTCCAGACTACTGCCTCTTGGACATTGGAAGTTTTCTACAATCAACTCTGGGAGGTGAAAACAAGACTTTTCCTGTTTGATCCTGCTTAAACTGAGAATTGAGCATTTATTCTCTATTTCCTGGAAGAAACACAGACAATTATAACTGGAAAAAATCAGATATCACTAAAAAGATGGATATTTCTGAGTCACAGGAATTGAACATAAATTGAATTTAGATTTTTTACTCTGGCTTGATTGATTATAGTTTAAGTTTACTGAGAGGGGATTTTTTCTGTGATAATTCCTTTATCCTAATTTATGCTCATCTTTTTTGTATGTGTATGTAAATCACATGGCTATAACTGCAGGGCACTGAATACTTTCAAAGGATAACATTTGGATTATCTCTGGACAAAGGATTTTTCATTATCACAGGTATGATTTGAAAAAGCCTAAAAGCCCCCTCTTTTTGGGCTCAGCATATTGACAGGGGTGCAAGGTATGGGACAATAAAACCTGGGGAAGAAGAAAAGAATGAGTTCAACCCCAACAACACCCTGGCTTCTGTGCCCCATGTGCCCTATAACCTTCCTGGGGCAAGTAGGGGAATGGTCCCGCTAGTGTGGGGAACTTTTCTGGCTCATACACTGTCAGGGTGGAATTGGTTAGCAAAAGGATCTGAATCCTTGTTCCCACTCCCTTTACGCAGAGACCTGCCTGACTGCGAGGAACACTCTTCCACTCTCCTGCATGACAGGGTCCTCGTAACCCCAACAAGGCTTGGCCCAGGATTCCTGGGGGCCTCAACCCCCAACCCTGTCATGGTCACTTAGGGAAGGGGCTTGGTTGTCCCCGCTCCGGGGTGCTCTCTCCTCCCTGACCCACTGATCATTGCCTTTGATTCAAAGCAGATACAATTTATTAAATAGCAACCAATTAAAAAAAGAAAGAAATGAGAAAGGTTAAAGAAAAACACCTAACGCCACCCCCTGGATAAGGAGACACCACACACAGCATCTCTGGGGTGAAAGGGACATTCACAGTCTATTTCTCACATGTCACAGGTCTCCTGCCCAGGCCCTGGCTGTGCTGCAGGGATACCGCGGGTCGGACACTTGCTCTGGCGGTGGCCACACGCCCTCAGGCTCTAGGTGGCAGGACCTCATCACCCCTGCCCCCATCGGGGGTCACGATCCCCCTCCCAGTCTGGCCTGTGAGGCTCCTTGGCTGGTGATGTCTCCCTGTGTTGGGCCCTCTGCCAAGGGTCCCCCACGCTCCCTTCAGCTGCTCACCACACCCAGCTCCAGATTGCTCCAGCCCCAGCTCCAGCTCCACTCTGCTTCAGCGTGGCTCTGTGTGGCTTGGCTCAGCTCTCTGGGCTGCTCCTCAGGCCCCTCTGGTTCTGCTGCTGTGGGTCTGCTCAGCTCAGCTCCCTGAGTTTCTTCTCTGGCCTCCCAGCCACTGGCTACTGTCTCTCAGGGCGCTGCTTTGTTCTCAGCTTGGCCCCACTCTCTTCAGGCAGCTCCAGTTCACGCAGAGGATGGGACCCCCCCGTTTGCCTGTCTGCCCTGTCAATCAGGCTGCCCTGGAGTGTTGGCCTCTCTCCACTGGCCCTGGGGGTTGTCCGTCTCAAGGTCCTGGTTTCTCATGGACCCTTCCCCTGTCTTTTGGCACTGAGAGATGGCCCACTAAGGAGCCCCACTAAGTTACAGTAAGGGGTCAACAGTCCCCTTACACTAGGAAGTGTTTTTTCAGTTACACCCATATGTGGCACAGAAGCCAGGGTGTTGCTGGGTGTTTCAGGCTCTTTCCAGTTATAAATGTCTGTGTTTCTACCAGGAAATGGAGACTAAAGGTTCAAGCCTCAATTTAGAAGGGTCAAACAAGAAAAATCTTGTTTTCATCTCCCAGAGTTGATTGTAGAAAGCTTCCATTGTCTCACTGCCTCTCTCTGCTGTACAAGCTTTTTTATTACTAAAAAGCGCCTTTGATTTTATTATTAATTAATATCACTAATCCCAGGTGTCAAATTTTACTGTTAACTGCTATCAATTATATTCCCAGTTCTCATTATTTATTAAGTATAATGGAGGTATTACAATGGGTCATGTGAAATAAGAACCCTTTGTGTATCTTTGCTCTCCACTTCAGAACATGTTCCCATTTAAAAAAAAAAAAAAATTATCACAATTTTTTCACAAGGTTGCTTTCATTTAAATAGGCTCTAAACTTGTAATTGTCAATGTTTCATTTTAACTTTTACCAGAAGCTAGGCTCTACATCACAGTCCTGCTGCTTCCTTGCAGTAAAAAGGGCTTTAAAAATAACTTTCCAACCCACACTTTGCTAGGTGAGCATAGAAGATGACAGCTAAAAAATCTCTAATCAAGCCATAGAGCGCTCAAGAATTTCAAGTAACTATTAGAAATTTTTGCATGCAGAGATTTGTAGGAGTACGTGAGAATTTTCCCATCAGTCATTTTTCACCACATGAATTCCTAGATTAATAATATGCAATGAGTTTTACTTATTTTGAACAAATCTGGAAAAAAAAATCTCCAAAGAAGAAACTTCTAATAATGCCTTTATTCAATTATGTGTTTCAGATTAACAAAGATCCTTTTCAATCCTTTAGGAACACTCACATATTAATGTGTCTCAAACACTTCATGCACTTCCCCCTGCCCGTACAGGAAACGTTTTCTTTCCTTTCCCTTCCCTCAGCCTCCTCCTCTTCCTGTTCCTCCCTTTTATGGTATATTTCAATTTAGCAGAAGGGGAAACGAATCCTCAATACATGTAGATGGATTCAATCTGAATCACACTGAAAACTCCATGTTAATTTTAAAATGATAACAAAATAATAGTATATAAATATACAAAGCTCAGTGAATATTCACTACAAATAGGTCATTTGATTAATTTTTCTGCCACCTGGAATACCCATGAGCAAATTAGTTACCACAGATGTATACATTATTCAATATTAGTCTATGAATTCTTGAGTAACTTTATTATTCTGCACTGACAAGGAACAGTTCATGGCAAACATTCACTACTCAATATTTAAAATTCCAGCTGTGATGGCTGGTTATAACTGGTGTTTTAACTACTCAGATATTAGAGCACATTCATCAAAGAGGTTCTTAAATTTAAGACCCATAAACAAGAAAATCCAATTAGAGAGGGAGTTACTCCTTAGCAACAGACAATACTTGATTAAGAACATAAGAATAAGAGAAAAGCTTGGGTACTAATGATCACAAGATCATTGAATTCACCAAAGTTGAGAATACATACAGAACCAAAATTTCAGAAAAGTCCATTGATTTATTTGTGAACTATCTGGGACAGAGACCATGTCCACCTTTGTGTTGGCCCAAATGCCAAGTAAAATGGGGCATCAATCCTGTTTGCGGGTTTTGGATATTAGTGCAGCACAACAAATAAAAATAATAATTTAAGAAGTCCAGAGACTAAGATGCAATAGGAGGAAACATTAAAATGTATCAGCTTCAAAGAAAGATGAAGAAATCCTGAAAGACACAACAGGCTGCAGTTCTCCTGAAAAGAGAGGACGAATGCTGCAGCTCTTGCTCAGGCAAAGTTCCCACAGCGGTCAGAAGTCATTTGGTTAGGGAATACAAGATTTGACTTGAAGGCTCTCAGGAAGAAGAAAGGGCCATCATGGCTTCACAGGGAACAGGAAAAAGAACTGAGGTTAAAATAATTATAATAAAAAAGCAGCCTTAAGTTTCTTCAATAAGTATTACCTGCAGGCTGTAATTTGCTGTTCCATAGGCTAAAGTTCTGAAGGAAGATTAAGGGCCTATCCAAGGTCCATGTCAAAACTCCCATTGGTTTCACAGACGAAGGACTGTCCCCAGAGGCAACAATTAAAGGTATGCATGTAACAAGAATGGAATGTACGATTATGCTGCTATCTTCATTTGTGCCCTGTACTACCCTGAAAAGTGAACTCTTAGCTGAAAGGAGGCACTTCCATCTCTGCATTAGTATCTTGAGTAAGGCTGGTTGAAAATTTTCTATCTACGTTTTTTGCTGGAAAATAGGGTTTTCAACTAATTAATTTTTTTACTGGAAAGCAACTGCTTTTTACAGGAAATGTTGACTTTTAATTGAATAGTTTTCAGGCAAAACTTAAAATCTTTCAGTTTTTGGCTGAAAAGCTTTGGTGTTTGGATACAAAATAGAAATTTTCTGTATTCATTTTTCGATATTCACTCCTTCAATTTTTAACATTCTCAAGAACTGGGAGAGGATTTTTGAAAATGTCATTATTCAGTTAATACTAACTACCATAGTCTCAAAACCCATTAATGTGCAAACTCTGATTTGCAAACAAAACCCCTGATTTTCATATTCATACAGGTATGTGTGCCTATAAATGATTGGCTGTGCACCTACCAATCAGGCTTTCAGTTTCTAAAATATAGACCTTAAAAAATAGGGTTAGTGCTGCAGGTTTTATCACGTCAACGTTGAGTAGTCAATTTAAACTATGCCTCTATTATTTCCACATTTTTTTTTCTCTTTCAACGGTCTGGAAGTTATACAGTTGTTAAAATCTCAGGCTTGTATTTGATTTTCTTTTCAACTGGAAAGGTTATTGAAATTTTTCTGATTAGATGTCTATGATTTTGTTTTGACTGATGGGTATAACAATGGATAAAGCAACAAGAGAGGTTGACACCGTATATTAACTTCTGCTAAACTCTGATATTAATGGTATCAATTTCTATGGCCTGATTTTGCATCTTCACAACAAAATAGCACGTTTTACAAGTGCGTTAACATTCTTGGGGGGTGGTAACATATTACAAGTATTCCCCCAAGCTCATACAATATTAAAATGTTCTCTCAAAAACTAAACACTGTGAATCCTGAATCTTACGAAGAAAAGATACAAGCATAGGTTTTAGATAATTTCAGATAATTAGGCTACCCTCTCTAGCAAAAGTGTCTCATCTGTAAACAGGCTCCAGTTGTGCACAGGCTTACTTATGTGCTTACCTTTAATGCATGTAAGTAGTTACACTAAAGTCAATGGGACTATTCAAATGTGAGAACTTAAATACATGTGCAAGTCTTTGCAAGAATGATGACTAATTTTGCACACACATTCCTCTTTTAAAATACTATAGTATTTTGACACACCAAATTATTTCATCTTGAAAAACTACTTTTCAATTAGTTATTTGTGTGACTATTAATTCTCCATCTATTAAAATTGTATTTGGATTTATCTGAATGCTTGCATGACAGAGGCAAAGCAAATTCAGTTGGTTATCACTGAAGAGTGGAAAGAAAGTGAAAATAATGGGCCAAATCCTCAGCTGGTGGAAACTGGGATAGCTCCACAGATTGTAATATTGATATGCTGATTACAACAGCAGAAGATCTGTCCGAGTGCAAATTTACTGCCAAGCTAGCGCTTTAAACAAAGACAAAGCTACTGCCGTTCAAGATTATAGGTGCAACATAACAGCGTGAGTAAGCTAAAAACATTATCAGTGTCTAATATGGCAATGTTCTGAAATGTGAAAGATATCAAGAGAATATCAGGGTGTGATGAAACAAAGTAGTATCAGAACCAAAACATTGGTCTTAGCAAAGCATCAGTAATGTCAGAGAATGCCCATGGAGTGAGCAAAGGAAGTTATATATGTCAGTCTTTTGGCAAGTACACTAATGATGTGAACAAAATATTTTAAAAATGACAACTTTACAATGTCAACAGAAAGAAAAAGGAAAAATTTCCCTTGTGATAGCTAAACTTTTACATTTACTACAAATTAATAGATACATTAGTTAAAATTTTGATCATTTAAAATTGCTTGTTTCCATTAAACAAATACGCTATTTGAAAAGAAGAACAAGAAGATATATCAAACACTTAACAGGGTTGTAAGTGAACTTAGGCCTGAAATGTAACTATATAGGGCTTTATGATCAATTTATTTGGTCCTGTGTTATTCCTCACATTTAAAAGGATTAATTTTAAAGGGGGGGAGGGCAAATCATTGTGATATAATTGGTCTCTACAGGCCTAAGACATTCCTGAAGTAACACTGAGTCACCATGGCAACTCCACAGGACCCCTATGTCATCCTTGCAGGGTCAGCTGCACCTCTGTCCCCTTTGTGTATCCCCTCAGATATCAGACATGCTTTTACTGCAGTTCTTTGCTTTAGGAGTCTATGACCAGTGGTGTACAGTGATCAGACAGCCTTTAACCTCAATACTGCTTATTTTAAACAGTAGAAACAAAGCATTAAAGGATTTTAAAACAACAAAAGCTCTAAACATAACCATCCTCGGTTAGTAACCTAGGCAGGCCTAACTTCTTCATACACCCCAGCAGGTGGCTGTGTCTCAGCCTAGTTCCTCTGAAAAATTTCCCTGTCTCTTAAGAAAGGGTCTGGTTTTTTTTAATTGCTATCATATTTTGATCCTGTGTGTTCCCAGGCCTTTTCCTGCCCTGGCATTGTCTTAACGCCCTTACATGTTTGCAGAAAAATGGCTTATCTTGAGTCATTTGCACGTCCTGTTTGTTTTTCCTTCCAGACCCTACACAACTAAACCAATATGTTCACATAGTAAACACCCCAATAACCAGGTCAACATGCAGTATTCATGAATTGTAACAGCACACTTCCACTTCGGTCACAGCCTTTTCAGCAACTGATCAGGAGGTGTTGTTATTGACATGCCTCTGTGCCCCAATAGGAGTGGATAGGGGTGTTCGGCAGTGGCCCATGTTTTTTCTAAGGGGTCTCCTGACACTGGTATTCTGTAGCTGCTCCTTTATCCTACAGTCGCTCATTTCAGGGGTCCTGCAAGCTTCTATTCTATCTTGCCTTCTGTACAATGGGGGTGGGCATGGAAGTTGTTAGAATGTAAAAGGTTTTAGACTTCAAAGCCACTTGTACGTGTACAACACTCACCTCTACATCTTCCTTTTATGTCATTCAGATTGTGCATTTTCCTTGGTTGACTCAGGCGGAAGATATGCTTGCTGAAGTCTAATTCAGGAAAGATGGAGGTGATGTTAACAAACTTAACATAAGGAACTCATGAGGGTTGTGACTGATTCATCAGTTGATGGAGAGTATGTGATGTGTACCCCTAACCAAAAAGGTTAAGATGCTTGGAGTACTTATGGATATGCAACTCTGGTGTATTGAGGACTGTGTTGGAACTGCAAGCTATCACGTAATGGACGAGCTATCACATAATGGACGAGGAGTTCAAGTCCCCTCTCTGCCTGATGAGAAAGGATTTGAACAGGGATCTATCACGTCTCAGGTGAGTGCCCTAACCACTAGGCTAGAGTGTCATTCTCACTTTTTCTTTGGCCAATTATTTTTTAATTATTCAATTAAAGTGGGAAAAATTCAGTAGGAGAGATTGAGAGAAGCTCACATCACAATATTCCATAGTCTAGTGGTTAGAGCACTCTCCCAAGCAATAGAAGACTGTTCAACTCCCTCCTCCTCATCAGGCAGATGGGGGACTTGAACTAGGCTCTCACACATCCTGGGGGAGTACCCTTAACCACTGGGTTAATGGTTATAAGCAGGTCCTCCACCTCAGCTGTTTTGTGTGAAGTTAGCAGCCTCTGCACACACCTACCAAACTACGGGAGCCAGATAGCAAGTGTGAAAAATCAGGACACTTTTTTTTTTCAGGAGCGGGTATAGGTGCCTATATAAGACAAAGCCCTAATATCAGGACGCCTGGTCAGCCTTTACCAAACTGGCCCCCCACATGCAACTTAGGCAGAGGAGCACCTATCTTCCTCTGGTTCATGGACCATTCTAGGGCTTAGGCAGGAGACAGGCCCAGTGTGTCCAAAGTGAGGCAGCAGTGACATGCTCAGAAGCAGAAACGGGAGACCAATATTCATTTAAAAGTGTCCAATTTTAAACAAACTTCAATTAATCTTGTTACCAACTTGTACTATCTTTTCATACCATACAATAATATAATTGGGTGGTCTACAGTCAAAGGAGAGCAAATGATATGAAATAGACAATTCAAGAATAAAAATGTCATTGTTGAAATAAAACTATACAGATTGAAAAAGAAAAAAAATTCAGTTTGAGATTCTCAACACAAAAAAATCCAGAAAAAAATATTTAGTTTTCAGTAGAAAAAACCCTGCTGCACTTAACTCACAAGCATCTATTATACTGATTTTTCTATTTTTAAAACATTACTTTTGCTGCCATCCTGTGGCTTTTCCTAGAATACATTTACAAATATCAAATGCTGTCTGATTACGATACATTGGTTTTATACCATTTTCTCTCCCCTTAACAATTTGTTCTTTTCCATTTGGCTAAGAAGGATTTTTTCCCCTCTCCCATATGTTTCGAATGATACTTTAAATCAACACAGCTTTTTTTCCTCATTTATCAGTTCCTTTCTTGCATCAGAGTGACTGATGAGGTTGTAAGGATGCAGATAGTCTCAATTAACCAAAACTGCATAAGGGCAAAAGGCCAAGTACTGTTTTAAAAATAATTCTCAGTAACATTGAAATAGAAGGGACAATTCTGCTTTTCATATGTATCGTAGTCCTGTCATATACATGCTATCCACTCACTCTGGCATCTGCTGGAAGTTCTGCCTGCATTCTGACACCGTGGAGCCAATAATCTTCTAGAGATGCCTTCATGACATCAGGAGCTAGGCTGGACTTTCAGCCGAGGGCGAGCATTAGTGGACTTGAGTACAAGATAATAGAATTTAGACCATGGAAGGCCCTAGAAGATTAAAACAATATGAAGGTGGCTAACCATTTGGGCCTAAAACACAAAGGGCACTGGCTTGGTAGTCAAGAGACCTGGGTTCTATAAACTACCTACCACGTAACCTTGAGCAAGTCATTCATCTCTGTGCTTCAGCGTCCCAACCTGTGAAATGAGGAGACTATACACACTGTCCTTTGTAAAGTGCTCTGAGATCTAAGGATGAAAAGTACTATATAAAACTGAGAATTACTGCTCGAAAGCATCCTTTTCACTATTGCCTCTGTTATGGCAGAGGGAGCAAGGCAGTCTCTCAAGCAGGCAGATCCCAGGCAAAGCACTCTGCCCGAGATTTTAAAGGAGCCTTAAGCACACAAATTCCATTGAATTTTATGGAAGTTG
The DNA here is from genome assembly GCF_026122565.2 of Emydura macquarii macquarii. NCBI lineage: Eukaryota > Metazoa > Chordata > Testudines > Chelidae > Emydura > Emydura macquarii. The sequence continues at coordinate 11,415,155 of NW_027132773.1, forward strand.
GGTGACATAACTCTCTTAGGACCCTTTGAAAATCTAAGCCTTCATCACCACTCAGGTTAGCATTCTTCAGTTTCTCTTTGATCAGTTTTAAACTCCAGTGTTCTTAAAAAAAAAAAAAAAAAAAAAGAAAACTTTCTGAAATAATACTTCTATGCTGATCTGTGCATTAGCCACTCCTCTCAGTTGCCTTGACTTACATACTAACTCAATGTTATGAAGGTCACTGTCATGACCTGGCCCAGTCCCTCTCTCTGAATGGACACCAGTCTGTTTTGAATGAACCCTACTGTTGGATATCACATCTCATCAGCCCCCAGGGTCTGGAGAGTGACAAGGGCTGGGTGGGAAATAGTTTTCTTGTCCTGTGAAAATTTTCACAATTTCAAACATGTTTCCCCTTCCACACTCAAACTAAACTATAACCTTTAGAAATTCCTCATGAAAAAACAGAGAGACCCACCCCAGTTGTCAGGGAACTCTCCTGGGATGTGGGAGACACAGGAACTTGAACTTGGGTGTCCACATCCAATGGGAGTACTTTAACCAATAGGATAGAGTATCAGTCTCTTTGGCCCAAAGAATATTTATACAAAGAGGAACAGCTCCAAAAGAAAACCAGTAACAAGACTGACTCTATAGGCCAGTGGTTAGAGTACCTACCTTGAACATGGGAGAGCCAACTTTAAGTCCCTCTCCTTACTTTGAATCAAGTGTAGCAGGATCTTGAAGATGGGTCTCCCACATTCCAGGCAAGTGCCCTAGCCACTATTGGCTAGTAGGGGTCTCTCTTTCTATCTCACCCACCCCCACCCTTAATCCTGAGAAATCTTCTATCAAAATTGATTAATTTCCACAGAAAGTTTTTGTTTCAACAAATTAGCATTTTCTAACAAAAAACTGTTCTGTAGAGAACTCTTGACCAGCTCTAGTAGTGACTGGTCACAGTTTGTAGCTCTGGTCTCTCAGGCATATTCCCAAGTACAGACCCTGTGTCTGGCACCATTCTTGGGTAGCAAGATCTGGCAGCCACCTTACACCCCCAAAAGAGTGTTCCGCCCCTCCAGAGCCAACCTATTCAGTTATGCACCCTCTCTGATATTTCCACCTCACTGTGGGCATGCTGAGCTTCTTGATTAACTCCCTCAGAGACTAGATGGCAGGCAGGCAAGGAACTCAGACTTAACAAGGGAATGTCTTAACCATAGGCACTTTACTCTTCTACATCCTTAGAGAGTTACAGATCTTTGGAAAATAACAAACTATCCTGAAATCCTCCTCCTCTGTGTCCTGTGTTTGGTGAATGTCTATAGGGTAGGAAGCTCTTCTGACTTTCTACCTCCTTAGCCCAGTATTCCTGCATGTGACTGTGATCTGCCACACACACACCCTTCAGAGAGAACATTCCCTCCTTAAATGTAGTCTCTGACCCCATTAGGCCGTATACCCAGGCTGAAGAACTTTAGGCCCTCCCCCCAGCCAGTCTTCTGTGTAGAAAGAGTTCATTGTTCTTGTGGTTGGGCTGGTAATTGAGAGACAATCAGAGCTGATAGCACTAAAATGCTCTGTGCCAACTTCTCAGAAATAATCATCCAACTAAGTGTCAAGCTCCTATTGCAAAAAATGGATGCTCTAATCCACAACAGAGGTTACAATACAAAGTGGAGCCCCTAACAAGGAATGATTTTCACAGACAAGATAGTGTTGACAATGCAATCTATCCCCAATCTGTCACAATCACAAAAGGCTAAATACAAAGATTTTGATCCAGCTGTTCATATGCTCCACGCCTGTGGCTGCGTAGTGTATTTTCAGCAATCAACAAACTGCCAATCTATTTTCAGCTCCCAGTAAAGCATAATTCCTAAACTTTACTTTTTAAAGGTACACTAATGGAACATTCTTCTGTTTGACAAACATCAAAAACTCATTGAAATAGCACTTTTTAAAAAATGTGTCTCATCAATAGTAAAATACAAACCTACCACACACACTGAAATGAGTCTTGAAACAATGTTAAAGCTCTGTCTCCTGTCTTAGGACTCACTCACCCACTCCAAACCTACCCACTCCAAACCTCCAACCCCCACAACAGGATATTGTTTTATTGTGATCACCTGCACAGGCATGCATGTGGCAACATGCATCACTCTCTCAATATCTCCATTCTGTGAGCCATTAGGGCAGCGGTTCCCAAACATTTTCCCTGCATGACCCCATTTTCAGATATGTTGTTTTCCGCTACCCCAGCCAGCATGGAAGTTGCAGTTTAAAAATGGTGTCCTCCCTCCAGTGTGACCTCACATACATTGTACATGCAAGGTCACGCCGCAAGGAGGATGCCATTTTACTTTATAAAATGGCGTCCTGTGGACTGCATGACCTCACACACATATGGTGCGTGAGGTGATGCTGCATAGTGGGTGCCATTTTGTAGAGCAAAATAGCTTCCCCCGTGCGATGTGACCTCGTGCATACAGTGTGTGTGAGGTCACGCTGTGTGGAGGAGGCCATTTTGTAAAACGGCGTCCTCTGCATGCTTGGGATTGCCAAGACCCCATCCGCTGATAAAGTGACCACACTTGGGGTCATGACCCACAGTTTGGGAACTGATGCACTAGGGACTTTTCATTGACAAGATGAAGGGTTCAGAGATGAAGAAATTTGTCAACTTCATACCCCTGCCATCACAGAAAGCTAGCTGGTAGAGGGACAAAGCGATGTGCACACATGCACAAGAAGAGCTGTTCTTTTCCCATTCAGCTTTGGGGGCGGGGGGTGGAATTTTAAGGCTCTCTCAGCCAGCTTTTGCCAGTCAGCATGGAAAACATTCCAAAAATTTGCTACCCACGGTGATCACCCTGCTTGCCTGCCCTCAAAACAAGCCCTGATCTCAGCCCTTGGTTTGGAAGGGTTTAATTTTATTATTGTAAATTCCTTTATTTTAAAGTATTTAAAGTTCAGAAGTCCACATCACAGTAAGTATGCATGTCAGCTGTCCATGCAGCATCTACAGATTCCATGACCATGGATACTGACCTACCCCTTTACCTCAATGACAGTTCCTCTAGTGTAGGGTTGGGTTGCACTGGTAAGGAGGTATGGCAAAGTGTGCTGTCCATGTTATCAGCCCTTTGTATAGAGTCAAACAAGCAGCTTTCATAAGCATCACATTCACTAAAATGAGAGGAAATCCACTCTCTAAAATATCATTGTAAGCCAGAGTTAAACAGTGGGTTTGACAGGCTCTCTTTTGCTGATGAGTCTCCCAAACCCAAATGTGTTTTCTCAAGGCATATTGTCCTACCTGTACTTTGAGAGAGTCAATTCAAGCTCTGTTTTGTCTGAATACACTATCTACAGCTGAAAAGTTTGTTTCTGAATGGAAGAATTGTATAGGATCTGTATAGCAGACACATATATGATGTGGGAGGAAGCGATATTATTCTATGTCAAAGTCATGCAGTTGAAGAGTGAGATTTTTACAGTTTGTTTACATTCTTGTCTGCTGTCCCAATGCTGGAAATGCACCAAGTACATTCCAGTAAACCTTCAGAGCACTTGGGGAGTCCAAATGATTCAACAGTCAATTTCTCATAACAACTGTCTACAAATATCAGACCGGCATAAACATCCAGGGTGGAGAAACTTCATTTCACATTATACAGGAGGATAAATTGACAGACACATGCCACTGTATAAATAGATCACATCTGTCTGTGTGCACATGGGCTTTGACTATTATGGGGCATTTCAGCACAGCTGACAGTATGCAAACAAGCCAAGGGAAAGAGTAATAAAGGTGAGACAAAGAAGTGCTATCCAGAGTTAATTAATTAGATTCATTTCCAGACATCAGTCAAGGTTAGAAAAAATTAATATTGTCACATGGCAGGCCCAGGATACACTGACTCCAAGAGCTAGTTATATCTTCTATTTTTTGGAATATCAAATGCAAATAAAGCATAACAATAACAAATGATCCAGTCAATAACAGACACAAATACAGGATAGACATTTAAGACCTAAGCCTCATGAGATGGGAGGATTATCCTACCTTATATTGGGCATTTGTCAGTAACTACCATCTCAGAGCCTTGATGGTTTTCTGATCACATGGACACTTGCTCTCCTAGGATAGCAATTGCATTTGATGCACTTATTCATATCTATTGGACCAATACAACTTCATAATTTGTTTGGTGTTATTATGGTGACTACATTGTTAGCCCAGTTGTTTTATCAACTAGAAAAGTTCAGCTTTTATTGTACCTTATGTTGGTAATTGGACTTCATATGCTGCATATATTTTTGGCAGCACACTGGGACTTATAATACATCACATTTATATTTCCTTACTGCATTGCAGTCCACTAAACAACACATCAACAAATTCTTTAATAATATCTTTTTCAGCTTGCTAAGAAATCAAGATATTCACCCATTTGATCATCTGCATTTACACTGCTCTTCAACCTAAGTACACTTGGTACTTCATGTTCTGTTATTTTAACTCTACTCAGTGATATCTGTTCTATTACAGATGACATGCCAGGGTAGCTTTGCACATGGGCTCGTTTTGTCCCCACTGTCTGAAACAAACCTAGGTATTTAAACATTGGATGGTCGCTAATTTTACACTCCTAAGGGGGAAAACTCTGTTAAAGTGGTGTTATTGCTGAGAGTATATATCAGTAACTTAATGGCAAAAACAAGCTTTATAAACCCAGGAAGTTCAAAATTAAGGTTAAACTTAAAAGAAATCCAAACATGTTAAAGTATGGAAATGCACAGTTAAAGTATCCAAACAACCTTAATGCTGGCCTGCAGACACACCGTAAAGGGGAGGAGGGGATAAAAAATCTAATATGTCTAAAAATCAGTTTAATTTAATTTGGCCTGCAAACACTATTTTGTACTAATCAGAATCATATTATTATCACATTGCACCCCTACAGAGCAATGTTGTTTGGGTGCCTTAATTGTATAGTCTCATAATTTAACATTTTGGATTTAAGTTTAACCTGACCCCTTAATTTCCTGGGTTGTAATGCTTCATATTGGGATAATTATAATGTCCCTGTAATGTTTTTACCCTTCAATTCCTGATACATACTCAGCCTTAACTTCAGTTTAATGTAGTTTTTTTTTTTTTTTTGGTGAAAAAAATATAATCGTTAGATATACCAAAAATTAGTAAATTGGCTTAATAGTTAATAGCTGAGGTCACATTTTTTATAATTGTGAACCAATTAGCTTAATACTACTCATCACTGATCATCTAAAGCTTTTAGTCAGTCAAGCCGCTAAATTACCATCATCACCTAAATTCAGAAAAACAAAGGTGTGAAGAAGGTAAATTGCAAATGCTAATGAGTTTTCATTATACTAAATTGTTAATTATACAGGAGCACACTACAAAATAAATTCCAGAGAGTATAGACACCAACAGAAGACAGAGAAAAAAAAACCCATGGCCTACCTCATATTCCCTGCCATAAGGAGACACAGATTGTAAATGTGAGAAAAAATGAAGAGGAAGAGAATGGTGCTGAAGAACATTGTCATCCAAGATCCATGATCCTCTCGAAACATTTTTAGCCGGAGTAACTGACCTGTGGTGTGAATATTATGAGAAATCAGTTCTATTTTATCCTGCATGCAAATGTATCTCTACTTTATACCAAGAGAAAAACAGTTTGCTAAACTGTACTTACTTATACAATTAAATAGCTCAATTTTCTTTATTTTTTTCAGGATTTTACAGTTTCAATACCATTTTCAGTCTTTTCTTGCGCTCAGAATAATTAGAGAATATTCTTGCAATATTACATGGTATTTGGGTATGTGTCCCATGAACTGATGTCCACCCAACTTAGATCCTGCTCTTACAATCAGATACACTGGTATGGACCCTTGTGCCTGAGCAGAATCCCATGGGCTGAGCAAGGGTCTGTACTAGTGGTTCAAACTGTAGGATCTTAACCTGTGTCTTTTCAAGGAGACTAACCAATTAATTCAATTAAAACAAAAACTGTCTCTGGAATTAGTCTAAAAGCCAACATAACACTCAAGGCAAAAGTCACTTTCTTTACTGTGCTATATTGTATGTTAACTATTTTATAGGATATATTTTTTCAAAAGATGTGCTTTAGAGTTCTGTGTTCATACTTCTCAAATTCCCACAAAAGAGCTTGTCAAAGGTATCCACACCCTAGAGCCTCTATAGAACTCCTTAATCTTATGATTTCATCTGACAGGTGTGCTAAAAATCATAAAGCAGTGATAGATCTAAAAAGTTTTCACTGCCAGCAGGACCATTTTTGCTCCCAAAAGAAACAATAATGAAGCATTTTGTAAGCAGAGAGAAGAAATGGTAATCTGTGCAACACCACAGGAAACTGTTCAGCTTAGGAGAAGTAAAAAGCAAAATAGCATGACATTTTTAAAAAGAGGAAAAATGGTGTAAATGCCATACTGAAGGTTGTTTTCTCTAGAACAGGAAATATAACCACATTTAAAACCTCTTCAGGGTATCTGGTTCATAAATGCAATGAAAAAGGATTTTCTTTTTGCAAGAAATAAAATAAACAATAATCAAACATACACGATCCAGTTTAAAGTAAATCCACATCTTTCTTAGTACCTATCAACTTTTTCTCCACTAAAATATTTTGAAATTGTCAGAGCCTCTTTTACTTTAACTGTTTCCCCAAAATGTCTTACAAATAACAAATGTACTGAAATGCAGTGATCTGAATGGAAACACAGCTGTCCTTCTGAGTCAGGAACAGCAGGACTCTAGCTCAAGGAGTAGGAAGGTATTTGTTTAGAAGGTGAATTATACAACTGAAGGGGTATTTCCTAATTTAGGACTTGATCCTGCAAGGTCCTGAGGACTCTGGCCCTGACCCAACTTAAGCACATACTTAATTTTAAGCAGTTAAGTGGTTCCATTGACTTCAACCTAAGCATGTGCTTAAGTGCTATACTGAATCAGGCCCCCAGAGCTCAGCACCTTAGACTGAGCCCTTAGATTGAGAACTCTTAAACTAGAGCTTGACCTAGCCTAGAGCAGGCCAAAAACAACAAACATACAAAGTATTCACATAACCTCTCCCCGGCCCCACCTTCTTTTTTAAATTTTAGTTAGACAGAGATTTTAGATAGAGACACATCTATTCATTAACATGTAGCATGGGAGCCTTAATTACCAAAATGTTTACCAACCATTACCGTTTGGGTCAGAGGGATTGGTTTACTACAGTTGTTCTGTACCCTCGTCTCAGAAAGATCCAAGACACTTGTGCTGGGCAATTTCCCCTTTCTTGTAAAGTTCTGCAGGTTGCCCTGCATCCTGTTCAATATCCATGGAATGCCAAGATGGGAAATTTTGAGATGTTTGAGCTACTCAAAACTGCTACTGTGGCAATATGCTGGAGGGCTCACGTTCCAGGACTGACCCAGCTCAACCCTGATTAGCTGCTGATATGAGATGATCACACAGAAAGGTGGCTAAGGTTCTGCAGTCAGGGTATATCTTCACCCATGGCAGCACTGTCGGCACTGCCGGATCGATTTTGTGGGATCAACTGAGTGGCAGTGGAGACCTGCTCAATCGATCCGGAAGTTGACTGAGTAAATCTGCCCCCCGCAAAAAGATTAACGCTGCGTTGACAGGAGGGCATTTCCCGTCAGTGCACTGTAGTGGGGATGCCGCGTTAATTAGAATTTAGGAAGTCTCTATGTACTCTATGTAGCTTGTGTATCTCCTGTCGACTGCCACTGAGTTTCGTGGCGAGTGTAGACCAGGCCTCAGTCTCAGGACAGCTGGGTTCAGTTTCTGATTCTTTCACAGACTTCCTGTTTGACCTTGGTCACATTTGCTTACTCTCTCTGTGCCTCAGTTCCCCACCTGTAAAATGGGAATAACAATATGTCCTCTACACCGGGAAGCAAGCCTCCCAGCCTGGTTCCACGACTTGTTTTATCAGGGCTCATGTTAGCACTCTGAAAATAGCATCCTAGACACTGCAGTTTGGGCTGGAGCTTGGGCTCTGAAGCTGTGGGAGTGGTTGGGCTTGGGAGTCTGAGTAACGTCAGAGCTATGTCCACACAGCTAATTTAGTGCCTGCTAACACGAGTCTGTGGCCCCATGCTGAGAGGCTTGCTCCCAGATGCAGTATAGACATACCCTAAGTGCTAACACAATAGAAATAGTAAATAACCACATCATTAAGCAGAACAGTGCATGCAGTGCTTCTAACAATATAATCATTTTTCATTTGCTAGCCAGAAACGTATACCAAATTTTGTCACTGCATCACAGGCGACTAAATGTTCTCTGGAGTATGTGCTTGAGCTGTGATTACTTTTCACGTTAATGTTCTCGCCATTTCATAAATATAATATTACAAGTTTATTTGGGGTAGGATTGGCTTTACTGTCATAGGCACAACAGTCTTCCTGCAATATAATGACACGCTCCAGTCCTACAGTTTACATTTATCTGTAATAACTCCTAGCTTCTGCTTGGCCCTTCATCTGCAGTGATTAAAGATCAAAAGAAGAATGGGTGGGTGAAAGCAGGAAGATTTAGAATTATTTTGCATTCAGGGCCTGAGGCCCAGCAAAAACAGAAAGAAAACATCACAGATTTGATTTTTAAAAAGGGCTTAGATCAGCATATTACATTTAACACCCCTCTAATAACTGGACTACAGTAGGAATTTTTACTGATGAGGCAACATATGAGAAACGTAAGAGACTTTCTGCTAAATACCAGGCAAGGTTAGGAGATTGTCTGATTAAATATGACAGGTGTTGATGTACAGCACATTCCTGTATGCAGCAATGCTACAGAGCCATCAGCTAAAATCTTAAAAATTTCCTCACCATTTGTTCTCTGAAAATGCTCAGTGCTTTACCCACACATTTCCAATATTGTGTCTTCAAATGTGACAGGCTAAATATGAAACTCAGTGCAACAAATTACCAGCATTTTTGAGGTGGAGCTAGAAAGGAGTATAGATCATTATAATTTGTTTCAACCATTGGAAAAAGCCCATTGACTCATTCATCCCACTCTCTCTTCCGTCTAATGCAGGGATGGACAAACTATGGCCGGTGGGCCACATACGGCCCATCTGAGCTTTTCATCAGGCTCAGCGAGTGGTCCGCAAGCTCCATTCAGGTGGTCCGCAGAAAGGTTGCGGAACAAGCTGTGAGGCGCGGTGGCGGCTGCTCCCTCTCTGAGTCCCACGTCTTCCCACCGCCCCTCTCCCACCACGTGGGCCCAGCAGTGCCCTGGCAGGAGCATGGCAGCCGCTCCCCCCGCACAGCCTCCCCTTCCATCCCCCGCCTCTCTCTCACTACGTAGGCCCAACAGCCCCCTGACTCGCTGCAGATTCCAGTTAACTGACCAGCATCTCAACTCCATAGTGTGGATTTTCACAACAAGAATGACACCAGACTTTGATGCCATTGTAAAGAAGGGTTACTATTGGAGGCCCAGTACAATTTGAGTTGCTTGACCACTGTCCTAAAGGCCTAGCATAGCTTCAGCTGCTTGCTTGGCCATTCTGACCCCTGTAGCATGACATCTTCCAGTTGGCAGAGATGAATCCTACTGAGTAACCTTGCAGATGTCCCAATTTCTACATACCATGGCACATAACAAGACAAAATAAACAACATGTATGCTTGCAGCTGCACATAGATAATGGTGAGGGGAACAACAAGTTATCCTTGAACATCTGGGGATATACATTTTCATTGCCAAGGGACATATTTTTACACTGCCCCTCCTATCACCAGACATTGTTTTGATGACCCCAATTATCATGGTGAGAATGGAATGTAGTTAAGGGTGAAAACCCAACGTAGGTAATTATCAGATATGATAATGAGTAGAGAGGTAATTAGGTGAAAGTTGTTTATGGAAGAGTATAAGAAGTCACCACTTAGACAAAGCGGCATGCTCCATCAACACCTGACTCCATGGGAGGTGCTGCCGGTTGGACCAGAGGCCACTGACTCCCTGGTGGGGCCCTTGAAAAAAAAAGCCTTTCCTGTATACAGCCTTCTGAGTGATTGCTTAGCTCTCCAGGCTTAGTGAGTATGATATATTGTAGTTAATTTTAGGTTTTGTATTTAACTAGTATATCTATAGAAAACCTTGCATATTAAACCTTACTGATCTGCAAATCGAGCGCACCGTGTCTCACTGGTGTCCACTCTGATCGCTAAGTGTCCAGTATCAACAGTGAACCAACTGCATTGTTCACATTGATTAAATAGGACGCGGAGAAGGGGGCAAGTTTGGTTTAATTATTGTACCATGTTGTTATGATGCTATATTTGTAATAGTGAGTAGGTTTTATGTTTATTTCCACAAAATATCTTCATTTTAATATCTTCTTCACAGTTAAATTGATTAACAGTTAATGATTAACTATTCATTATGGCTTACTTTTAAGGTAAAGTACTTTGAATAGCCTATATCTGGTCATTTCCACTGTCAAATGGAGAAACACTTATGATTCAGCAAAGCCAATTACAGATCGCATAAAGAAGACCACAGTAAACGGGGAAACTACCAACGTATGTAGCTAGCTAGTGCGTACGTTAGCTGTAATACAATGTGTTCAGACAGAAGCAAAATTGTTGCAAATTGTGCAACAAACAGCTCAATAATGTAATTTTCTAACAGTGCATTGTTCAACAGAATTATTTTAATAGTGTTGATTTGAAAACAAGATTGCGTTGTCCCTGTTTGAACATGAATTGTTCATTTCTGGAGCATTAATACAATTTCTACACCCAGATGTTGCTCAGGCCAAAAAGTTTGCCCACCCCTGGTCTAATGGGAGCCTTTTTCCTTATCAAATATTTGAAGGAGAAAGAGTCCATTTTTGCTAAATTTTTGTTATACCAAAGGCCACAGTCTGCCCTGCCACACATTCTCTGCAACCAAAAATTGGTTTCATTGGGATAGCAAAGGGTATTAGACTGGGCAGAATTTGGCACTAAGCATTTTATTTATCCACTTAACAGGTGAATCGCTACTTCTGCCATTTTAGTTTGCACAGAATCATCATCTTTTTCAAAGCACACCAGCATATCACCTGACAAATACTCACCTGGATCTCTTCTGCAGTGGAAAACCCCTGGAGGGTTCAGTACATGAAATGTTTGCCATGATTTCTCAGAACATATACACATAATCTCTCTCACAAAGAGTTTGTAAAAAGGGTAAAGCTCAGAAGCAGAACTCAGGATGGGTGGGGAATGATAAATGCAAGTGATCAATGTGAAACTCTAACTCAATATCATTCTATGCTTTTGAACAAGCATTGAAATATGAAATTGACCAGCTGTGTTAGATTGAACAGCTCATTTATAAGCAGTGTATATTTTAGGTAGCCACTGCCCACATATTTCAGTCCTGGCACCTAAATGCAAAATGGTGAGCATAAATGAAGCAGAACTTTAAAACGTCTGCTGCTACTCCACAGCTGTCTTCACTTTAGTCTCTACTACTGTCCTGGTTCTGTAGCTATCTCATAGGACCTGTGTGTGCTGCGTTGCCTTTTGCTATTGTTTTGTGTGGCTATTTGCTGGTTGGAACCAGACCTGCTCATCTGTGTGTAGCGGGATCAGATTCTTGGCTTTGTTGTAGCAAGCTGCTCACCTAGGTTGACATTCTCTTAGCTGCTTATGTGTATTGCCCACCCTTCTTCTGCTGAACCATGGTGATGTCATGGGAAGCAGAGTCTTGGTTCTCCAGCCCATCAACCCCTGTGCTGGCCTACATCCTTGGGAGGATGTATTGCAAATGGTCCGACATTGCCAGGTAGGGATCCCTTCCTCTCTGTTTTGCCTTTGCTGTCTTTACTGCCGATTCTGCCTTACCATTGCTTTGTGGTTACGCAGGGGAAGACTTCTGCTCAAATTCCCGTTCAGTGCTGAATTGTTTGAATATTGCTGCAGTGTACTCAGGCCCATTGTTTGAGCATACCATGGCAGGTATGCCATACCGTATAAAAATGCACCTTCAGTTTCCTGATCATAGTTCGTGCCTGAGCATTTGACAGATAGTCCACCTCCCAGAAATGGCAGTACTAATCTATCGTGATTTGATACTTGCCATCATTAAAAGTGAACAGGTCTGTTCCAACCTTTTCCCAGGGTCAGGTTGGGATTTCAAGGAGCTGTAGAGTTTCCTTCTGCTGTTGATCTCTCTATTCTTTGCACACCTCATACTGTTCCATGGATATTCTTAACGGGGCATTCACAGGTACACTCCCTGGCTCATCCCAGGCATTCTTCTATACCCAGGTGTGAAGAATGTATCCATCAAAAGATGTCGGGTCTTAAATCTGCTGGGATTACTGCTCCCATCGTTTTTAAACAAAAACCTGTTTTGCACACACAGCTCATCCCTCACCTGGTACTAAGGGATTACCTAATGTGGCACTTGCTCCTTGAGATCTGGCCAACCTTGCACTATGAATCATTTTACTGATTGTAACACTCCATCCTGTTCGGTGCTTTGTTTGATTATCTCGAACCTCCCACTGGAGATAAGAAGTTACTGTAGCATGTTGATAAATAATCTGTTCTGCAGAGCCATCCAGGTTGTAATCTGGAAGATATGCCCTGCTCAGGGTATGTGCCAGCAGAGTTGACTTTCTTGGCTGTACATTACCCTCACCTCATAGCACTGGAGACTGAATAACATGTATTATAGTGACTTGGTTGCAAACATCAGTGACTTCTTCAGGGTGCCTTCTAATGGCTTGTGATAAAACTGCATGCTCACTACAAAGGTGAACTGATAGAATCATTCCATTCCAAAAAGCACAGCCAGGAGCAACTCTTCTATTCTAGCACATCACCAACAATAATTGAAGCTATTTTCATGCTCTTATCTATTTCTGGGATTTGCAATAAGAACTGTCTTTCTTTCATTGCAAAACTGCATGGATACAGAAAAATATGGCAATAGAAATGTATCCTCCCTTGCTGAAAGGAGGAGCCTAATGGTGAAACACATCTCTCTTATGCAGTTTGACAATTGCTCTTTGAAGAGTAATCACAGGATATGGAATATTACTAAACGAACAGGTTATTAACAAAATTTGCAAAATAGCATTGGACTTTTAAGAGGCTCCAGCTTAATGGAAAGTAAAAACATGGTTTGGAACACAGAATCCTGTGACACAGATAATTCCAGCATTTTCAAACAAGGTAAGGGAAAGATTTGTTAAATACTCATTCCATTTCTATTCTTTTAAAGTGCCTTTCTTTCTCCTATTTTAAAGAAATATATCTATCACACTGATCACACTGACTAAAACACACATACATACACAAAAACATCTAACTTTTTTAAAGAAGCAATGTTTGCTTTAGCTTGGCAAATTCTTAAATAGCCAACTATTGTAGCTTATTTCTGCTATATAGGATTTGATTTACTCTAACTCTCAGATAGGAACATAACTTCATTCCTTGGCGAAATAAATAGTTTACATTGTGGATTATCTGCTAAAATATTAAAAAACCTAACAAAAGATTTGAGAATAATAACATATGCTCATTTAATATCCTAGGAATAATTTTATATTATGCATTGTTCCATTCATGATAACAGATATAAATCCTGATAATATAATATGCTGAATGCAGTTGAACTTAAAATGTGAAATGTTCAACTTTAACAGATCATTAGATTTTATTATAACAACTCAAATCAGTAAAAAAAATATTGTACCAAATGATTAATAACCAAAAAGGTAAGATGTTACAGTGAACAAATATTGCAAACTATGTTTGATAATATATCTGTAACAAAATTATTCTTAATATCTCTTTTTATTAGTTTTATAAAACTGTGTAGAACATGAACAAACAAAATACAGTATTGGGAGCATATACAACTAATAGAATATATGATATGGTGCACAGAGAGTAATACAGAAAAGGCACTGATGGAACACCACAACACAACAACATAAACTAGTAATCCAACCTAAACAGCACCAGGCAGGTTCAAATACAGTTATGAATGGCCAGTTAGCACTTTGGGAAGAAAGTAATTCATGAACGACCAGGTAGCACAAAGAGAAAAAAAGCAATTCATTTTAAATCCCAGCATTTATTTTAAGGAACAGCAGGGAAGAGGAGAAAATGGACAGAGATAGATTGGGTCTTAACTAAATTATATAAATAGCACGTGATGTAATGTCTTTCTGTGGTGGGATTTAATCTTTCAATAATATAGAGCCAAATTAATCACTAGTGTAACTCCACCAAAATCAATAATCTTACACCAGAGAAGAACATGGTCCATGGTACAAAATTAGTTATATAATAGGATATTTTGGGAAAAAGACTGGCCCTAGTCTAATAGAATACAATCTTTGCCCAATATTTTATGTTAGATGCCATATCAATGGTTGTTTTAATAATTTTTGGTTTCAGCTTAACTGTGGATTGGTCACATTCCTTTAAGTGATGTAATATGATCTTCCCAGCCCAAAACACAAGTTTAATAAGTCATTTTTGTTGAAACATTGAATTGTACTCAGCCCAACAATTTGGAGGCCAAGGCAGGTATAGCAGCCAAAGGAGATTCAGTTATCTCACTTTTCACAGCTTGCCAGAATCTGTAAGAGATGTTCCCTGAATGGAAAGAAAGAGAGCCCAGGAGTTTTAGAGCACTGAAGGCAAACCAAGAGATGAAGTAGCCTACCTGTTACAACCACTATACCTCAAGCCACAATTCAGCTAAATCAATTTACACCAGGTGAAGATATAGCCCTATATGTATTTGATTGAGCAGCTTGATTTCTTCTAGAAACAGAAACCAACTTGGTTCCTTTAACAGGTTGTAGCTATTCACTGTCAGGGAAGGGACCTGTCAGAGTTCTAACCCATATTTCTTTCTGACCCTAAAGAAAAGACACAATGCCAATGAGAAGATGTGAAAATTAATCCAAAAAATTTGGTCACATTTTTTAAACCTACAATGCTTCTATGTTGTTTAGCGCTGTAGCACACTGTCAAACAAAGGATGGATGAGATTCTGCTCTGTACCTGTTAGACACAGTACAAAACTTGCAGCCCATGCAGATGGGAGGCTAATTCGCCTTTGCATCTCCCCAATTCGGGGCTGCTGCAGGGGTCACTGTGGTCCCTGGAGTGACTCAGATTTCTGCTGGATGCTTACAGGACATTCTGATATCCACTCAACCTTCAAATCACAAGTATTTGCTTTATTTTGGATGTTCTATCATTTAATTTGTCATTTGCATCTACTCATTCTACCCGGCCATCTTCATCGAAGGCTGACTCTGGACAACTGAAAAAAATACATTCAGTGACTCCAGAATATTTCTTAGCCCCGAAAGTTCAACCCTCTTCCTACTGAAGTCAAGGGCAAAACACAAATTGACTTGACCAGGCACTAACAACAAATTGACTTGACCAGGCATATGCAACTGCTCACTAGCCAAAGAAGGATATTTTTATGCTTTTGTTGCTCACTGTTTTAGTCACTGCACTAACAATTTCCTTTCTTTGTGTCACTGTTAAGGGTTATTCATGGATTAATAATACATAGATTCAGGCTTGAACACTGCAATCTGTGGGGACAAAATTCTCATAACTCACAAGTCCAATGTCATAGCCCTAAATTCTGAAATTGACCTGATCAAATCCACTGGATTGTGTTATCCTAGTGGTACCGGCTGGGAGAGCAGTAAAGGGGAACCATTTCAGGACAGGATGCCAGGATGGGAAGAAAGAACTTTACAGTGATGTGGGGCAGACAGGCAGATGCAGAGGGTGGTGGTGGAGGTTGGAGAAAGTTTGTGGGTTGAGGGGATAAAACTGATGAGCAAGAGTATTCTGTATGCATCCTGGAATCCAACCAATGTGTTACATAAGATTACAGGAAATATTTTAAATGATGTGACTGTAAATTCCATGTAACGTCTCTCTCTCTCAGTTTCTGTCATCACCAGAAATCTTTGATAAATTTATGGTACAGGACAATAAACACCATCAGTACCTATAAGGTCTTTGAGGCAGCGACCATCTTTCAAATGTTGGTACAACAGATAATACAATGTGGCCCTAATCCAGATTGATGCTCTGTCTAACCAATATTGTAATATAAATAATAATTAAGGATAATAATTGTACAGGCATAATTAATATTTCCAATATGGGTATCATGATTTAGCCATCATGAGTAAGCCTACTACAAATGTATGTTTATACTAAGTAAGATTTTATATACAGATACAAGAGAGCTGGAATCAAAACGGTCATGTTCAAATACAAGCCAGAAGTCAGGAAATCCAGGCATTCCCCATTTATCACAAGTGTCTCTGCAATTTTGGCCCCAGTGCTCAAGCTGTTGAGTGCCTCAACCTGCAAATTGAGCACCTTCAATTCCCATCAAAGTCAATTAGAGCTAAATGTCTCCAGAAGGGGCTAAGGACCTTCGCCATCTTGCTGCATCAAGCTCTTAATTTGAGCCTCAGCTTCTCCATTTAATAAAGTTCAGATACTAGTACTTGCAGGTCTGTGAGCCATGGTGGAAATCCACCACATCTACAGCCTCATTCTTGACGTTTTTCAGGAAATCAGTAGCACGTGGGAAGGCAGTGTATTCTTCCACACAAGATATTACTGTATGTGTGGTTTATCCTGAGTGAAAGTTTCTCAATATTCCCTAAGCAGCAGAACTAGAGTCCCTCTCTACTGGAGTAAGGATTGTGACTAGCCTGCCCTGCTCTGCACCCCTGCTTTGGGCAGACTGTCCACCCTTGGGAGCTGCTGCTGTAACAGACTGGACAGAGATGTGACAAACATACCCAGCTAGACCTAATTGTGATCCAGCCTGACAAAATGTTCAAACATCAATTCATTATTTCTCGAGATGCAAAATTCTTAGAAAAAAATCTAATTAAAATTAAAAGTCAAGCTCAGCTAAGGCCAAGTATGATTTCACTCCAGCACTCTAAAGAACTGAAAAAGTCCAATCTAATGCTAACTATCAATGTAACCTCAGATCAAAGGAATATTTTAAACCAAGTCATACAGTATAGTAAAAGAAACCCTCTCATTCAAATGACCACAAATGAAACTCATTAACTGGTCGGGGTGAACTTGACTTGAAAAGTATTTAACAACAACCACCACCCTTATTTTCTCCAATTTACAAGAAGAATTTATCAGTATAAAAAACCTTGCTGTGAAATATACACAATGCTACACAGTATGCTATTCTGTTAGGGTCAAAATCACCATTTTCCCACCCACTCCTCTTTATCCCCTTCCCCCACCTATCATACAAAGTCAAAGGAATTGGGTTTTATGCAGGCAACGCCATGGAGAGTGAGACAAAATTCATTCCTCTTAGCCTCAGTAAGTGCAGTGTTGATAGGCTGGATTTTTATTAGAATTATACAAAATATAAAAAGGGACCAATCCAATGCTCTAGGCATAAGACTGCCATTGCCTTCAGTGGGGTCAGGATCTCATCCCAGGTTGTTAGGATTTAGAACTCCAGGTCTCAGACTGCCAGCCACTTAGCAGATGTCCACATTACAAATGCCACTATCAATATAGGTACACTTATTGACATTAAAGGCAGAAAGGCCAAGAAAGCAAGGAGCATGGAGCATTAACTACACTCAGACCCTTGGAAGTGTTTCCTCCAGAACTGGGTAAAGGCACATTTGGTGGGCAGTGAGAAGATGCTGCTATTGCATGCTCTCTCTCTCACTCCCTCTCTCTCTCTCTCCATAAACCTAGATTTTCTCCTTAGGGCTAAATTTACTTTAAAAATATTAGGTGGAAAAGAAAGAATGTAAATGTTTTGCTAGAGGTTTAGAATGATGACCTGAGCTGCTGCTGCCATAAAGCAAGCTTCTAGTTTATCTTTTTAAAATATATATATTCTTTAGGTACCACAAATGAGCCATTACAGAATAGCTTGCGGTTTCTGAAATGTTTTTACGATTAAAACAAGCTGGATTTAACTCAGAATTCTGAATTGTAAACTCAATAGATTTAATTCATGCTTTTATTTTATTTTAAAAGCTTTTGGTCTCACTTTCCCCTTTAGGCAGAGACCATGGAAAGATGCTGAATGCTACATGCATTACTTTCTTCTGCAACACCTATAGTAAACTGGAGTGGTACTGTTATTTTCTGATTATGGTTTGCCTTTTTGCCTTATTATTGGGATTTCTGGGTAATATGTTTGCAATACTACATTATGCATACAGCATAAAGCCATGGACTAGTAGCACTGTATTTCTGTTCAATCTGGCCCTCTGTGACTTTACTTGGATTCTCCTGGTTCCTTTCTCAGTTTACTACAATATCCAGAAGATAGCCATATACTCCAATCAGATATTTTGCCAGTTCAAAAGAATATTCTTCAATATTAATATCTACGGAAGTATTTATTTTCTGACGCTCATCAGCTTTGACCGGTATGTAGGTGCTGTCCATCCTATCCGTTCATTAAAGTGGTGGGGCAAAGAAAAAGCCATATTTTGTACTGTTGCAATATGGATCTTCATTTTCCTTGAATCAATTCCTGATTTTTACTACACGTTTGCCATTAGAAGACACCATGATGCTGTAGCTTGCCTGGAAAACATTGGAGAACCTTTTCACTTCATAGTGCCATTCACAGTCTTGAGAGTTGTATTTGGATTCCTAATTCCAGCCACAGTCATATTTACATGTTATCTGTTGATTCTTAAGGCATTACAACAACTGAAGAAGCGTCAACAAAGAAGCAATCGAATTACTAAACCCCTGACGTTGGTTTTTGTGGCAATGATTGTTTTTGCTATTTCTTTCATTCCATATCATGTAATGATGATAGCAGTATTAATTTACAAATTGAATTATCAACTAAACTCTGACAACATAAGCACGATATTTACCATTTATGAACTCACTGAAATCTTCTGCAGTATTAGCAGTTGCTTAGACCCAATCATTTTTATCCTGGTAAGTAAGAATTTCCATCAAAGATTCCAAAGGATAAAATGCCCTGCTAAGCCTGGGTGCCACTGCTGCCATTCACGGCGGGTCAGGGATATCGCTGTGGCTCAGCTGAGAATTCTGAATTAGATTGCAATCCACAAAACATACCCATGTGTCTCTCACAACCCGGATAGTTTCAATATCATGCACTTTTAAATTTTTTTGTTTCAGCATGGTTGCAACAATCTCTTGGGAAAGCAAAAATATTGAGAAGTCATCTGGGAAATAAGAATTGCCAGATGGATTCACTGAAAAAGCAGGACAAGATATTTTCTTTTGGCTCTACCATTGACAATTTAAAAATCCTTATCCATGTGTACACCTCACCCCCCCCAAACACTCTCTTTCTCCTCAGGAATGCATAACATTCTGAATGGCACAAACAAACCAAAAAGGCCCTAAAAAGCAGCTTATGCATTGTGGGTTAAATTCAATCCTGCACAGACATCCAGCAGAAGACTGGTGTCCTTCAAGGACTGAAGTCCTGCAATGGTACAAACACTCATCATGCCTTATCTGCACTAGAGTTCCATTGACACTGCTGGTGGAACTTCACTAGTGGTGGTGCAAAAGTGGGAAATTTTCCCCCAAAAGCTAGCAGAGATCCAGCCAAAGCACAGGGAGCATGCTGGGCCCCAAATCAGCAAGGCACTTAAGTACATGCTTTATTCCATCCCTATCCAGCAAAACATTTGTCTATGAATTGTTGCTAAACTAAGGCCTTCAGGTGAGATTTTCAAAGAAGCCTAATGGAGTTAGGCACTCACATCCCACTGAAATCCAGGCTCTTTGGAAATCCCAGACCTACTGCAACCGGGGCTCAAAAAAACAAGTTCAAAATTCAATCTCCAAACTAAAAATACACACGCACCATTGTAATTATAACAGGAAAGCATGTAATCACTTATGAGCAAGTAACTTCAAATGTTCTCCAACATTCTTTCTGAACAATTTAGACTGGCAAAATCCATTCATGTTTTTGATTCATGTACCTGGTGCTATGGTGTTTTGCCAAGGCTCTTACGCAATAATTTGTTAATTTTTAAAGCAGCTGTATCAGTAAGCATATTAAATTATTTTCCAAGAGCCTTGTTGATAATCTATTCTTGTATTTGTACAGTCCAGTCATTATTTCGTTTCCATAATTTGAACATGACTTGATATAAAATTAATTCAGTGTTGTATCAGGACCAAATTCACTTTACAGTACATGTTTCAACTCTGTCAAGCAAAAACAATACTTGTCTTTATCTGTATTTATCTAGTCCAATGGATTTTTTGATGTTGTCACTAGCTATTTTAGGTAACAAAATAAAGGACTATGGCTTAAGCATCGAAAATACTTGTTAGGCTGATGCAAACTGAAATACCAGATTTCACATGGAAATGGTACATCTTTGGGTGTATTTTTGTAGAGAGTTACATACTCACCTTACTGGGGAGACGAGCCCTCCTTGTCTTCCAAATACTTCTTAATTCTAAATGTGCTTTTGTTTTAAGGGAAAAAAAACTACATTTTTTAGTTTGTTTTATCCAAGTTTGTTAACAATGCACTGTGTTCTATAATATAAGCTCTCATTAATGCATCTCTGGATAAATACTGAGAATTATATGCCTAAACATACGCATATACATCCCAAATGTGTGGAAGTAATATTCATGGGCCAGTTTCTGACACCATTTACAGAGTAAGGTGCATCTCAGTATGAGAATGGACAAAAGAATCTGGTCCCATGTGAAGAACTACACAGCCATGGGATGAATGACTATGTGTACCTTTGATTGCTTTCCCTGCCCTTTGCACACCGGGCCTTCAGCTTCAAACGGCTGCCATTTTTTTTCTCATTAAATTGAACTGCCGCAGGCACATCTCCTCCTCTCCCCAATTTAATACTTCCCCCCAAAAAGCTGACTTCAGTGAACATAGGATGGTCAAGATTCAGAATGGGACCAGTAACAGCTTTCCTAGACATAATATCATATAGAAAGTCCAATATCTTCTGGCCCTGCAAGGCTAGAAATGGTAGCCTTATGCCATTGGGAAGAGAGAAATTTCAAGCTCACTTTCCAGCAGGAAGGTGCCGCCTTCCATTTGTGAGCTTTTTGTAGAAAATATTAAGTATATTTTAGGTCAGTTTCAGAGGCTTATGTACCCTCTATCTAAGCCCTGTGCTGATGAACTCAAGGAAGGTGGCTGGCTTTCTATTTAGAGACATCTTGTGAAATAAGATAACACATTAGATGCTCTGGGTGTTAATGGTAGTATTGCATATTAAGTAGAAAGCTGTTGTTATGAAAGAAGCACTCCACACAGAGAAGAAATCAGGTGAACTGCACTTGAAGGCACTTGTTGGATTTAGAAACAAGATTGAAATTGTGTCCTCTTACAATGCCAATCTTTACAAGACCTGAGAATTCAGCCTCTGGTCACCAGCCAACCAGTAGATTGCATTATGAAAATTTCCAAACAAGGTTGGACTGAAGACGCATAGCAAGCTTTAGACAGCTGTGTAGATAGCCCTACAGCAACTGGTATGCAATGTTTATTCTAAACACTGCTAAAGTGATTGCAGAGATTCTCTAGCATAGTCCATGCTTTGGATGCTGGGGTTTCATAGTAAAAAAAAAGGGAATAACCATTTTTCAAGGACAACAGTGAAGAAATGGTTTAGTCAGCAGCCAGTGTGACTTTACACAGTCTTTAGATCAGTGAGCAAAAAGCAACAATTGCCACTACACACTGGTATCCAGTGATCAGAAGGTACATGCATTTCATTGGTCACAATGGCCTTTATGCTATCTGTATGGTAGGCTGTACAGGGCAGGTCCCTGTGCTGTGAGGCTGTGCAAAGAGTGAAAGTGGCTGTGACCTGAGGTGCCTAAGGTAGCCCACACTGAAAATGCCAAGGCCAGGGCAAGCTGCAAAAAGAAGAGCAGATTCTCCCAAAAGTGGTGGTTAACACCATAGTTAGATTCACCAACCAGACACAAACAGTGCTCCTGAATCCCAACACTGGTTACCAAGAAGCCAAAAAAAAATCCCACACAGCCCTCTTTACTGCATTTCAGTCTCAGGCTCCCAATCAGCAAATAGGTCCAGTAAAGTGAGAAGTTCCTTAAAACTCTATTCACTCTACAAAATGTTTTTCTGATCCCCAAAGGGCCAGCCACATTACCAGATCAATACTAGTTTGGATCTTTCCCAAAATACCATGCTGCCAGCCAATCCTTTAGTATCTAAAACTAAAGGTTTATTGAAAAGAAAAAGAAAAGAAAAGAAAAGAAAAGAAAAGAAAAGAAAGTTGTTAAATGGTCAAAGCAATCAGATACATACATATGACTTGAAAGTCTATATATCAGGTTCTTAGTAGCATTGGTGACTGCTGGCTTGTAAAGTCACTCTGGAGTACATCCAAAACTTGGATGAGTCTGTCAGTCCTTTGTTCAAAGCTTCAGTTTGTAGACAAGTTACTCCAGAGGTGAGAAGCAGGATTGAAGACAAGATGGAGATGATGCAGCTGTCTTTTATATCCTTTGCCGTGTGGCTTGTACATCCTTTGTCACAAACACAAGCTCACAGCATATGGGCATGAATAACACTTGGAGTCCCCTGTACACAGGCATATCCCTATATGTCCTGCTGACTCATAGGCATTTCCCCTGGCTTCTCTCCCTGGGTTCACTGTACAGCTGATTAACCTTGATGAGCCATCAAACAGGCTATATAGTGCTGATGCCAATCTGTCTGGGGGTGTCACCCAGAAACACAGCACAAGTTTGAGATACAATATATCACACTTACTTATAACTCATGATACAAAGATGATACATACATATAAGCAAGCTTATCATATTTAGCAAATCATAAGTTTTCCACTGATATCTTACATGGCTTATCTGGCATAAGATCCATTGCAATTTTGTAATACTGGTATTAATAATATTATAAATGGTCACCCATATTCCATACAGCATCGCAGTGGCAAAGTGGGGTTGCCTTCCCCTCCCACACAGCTACCTTTGCTCCTGCCACGAAGAGCTGCAGGGCCAATGAGGACGAAGCAAGGAGAGACAAGATAGCCCTGCCTTCAGGAGAACTCACATTGCAGCCAAGACATAGGATAAAAATTAAACAATTTAAACAATTAGCAATTCCCACTGCTTTCTCAGTAACTCCTCCAGAGAGTCAGAATGCAGGCCATGACCAGCGGCCCAGACGCTGCAAGTCCTGCTGCACACTCCCCACTGGGATGTTACAGAGAACAAACTGGAGAAGTGCACAGAGGATAAATCCCTTGGTTCCGATAGGCAGGACCCACAGGGTTGGTGGTCCAGATCCTCAAAACACTGCTGCCTATTCAGACCCAGCTGTCCATCTACTTCACGTTCGCGGTGGTCCTGCAGACCCAGGAGCAGACTATTTGGCCTCTGTAGCTTTAAAGCCACACAGATTCTTTATTAATTTGTTCCCCTCCCTGCGCTTGTGCAAAGGAAGGGAGCATGTGGGCCACTGAGGACTTTAATAACTCAGTCATAGGTCAGGGGTCCATTACAGGAGTGGGTGGGTGAGGTTCTGTGGCCTGCATTGTGCAGGAGGTTAGACTGGATGATCATATTGGTCCCTTCTGACCTTACAGTCTACGAGTCTATAAAAGGGTGAGAAAGTATGGCCTGGTCTACAGGTGTGTTTCCATAATCTGTAATCTTGGGCTTGGCCAAATGAGGTTGCTAAAAAAGCACTCAGAGGCTCTTCATATCAGCAAATGCAACAATAATAGAAGTCTAAGGACTACAGGGCTGGATTGTGACTTGGACCACAAGCCCATACAGGAGAGCAAAGGGGTAGTAAGATCCACCACCATTACACTTTGTAAGGCTACCCAGGACTCAGGCCCTTGTGCACAGAAGTAAGCAGGTGTTGCTCACCCATTTACACCCTCTCCAGAAGGACCAGGAGTGGGCTCAATCCCCCTACTCACTGGCCAAAACAGCTGAGCAAGCATGGGGGCAGCGGTAGTTTTTTGTTGGTGTAGACCAGAAGCGGATGATTACCCCCAACCTCCAAGCAAGGAGGAAGCAGAGGACAGAGGCACTGTAACTCAGGAGTGTGTCCAAGGCACAATGACTCCAGATTGCAATGCCTCCCTGCAGTTGCTCCTGGGTTGGTACATCTTAGGCTCCACACCTTGCTCGGGGCTGAGCCCAAAGACAAAACTTAGCCCTTAGAGTATGTCTACCCACCCACTGGGAGGTGTGATCCCAGCTCAGGTAGATGTGCGTAGCTCTGCTCGAGCTAGCACTTAAAAATAACTGTGTGGCTGCAGTGGCTGAGGCTAGCTGCCCGAGTATAATCCTACCTGAGCCCTGGCCTTGTACTCTGGCAGCTAGCCTGAGCCACCACTCACACCACCACAGCCAGAACACTAGTTTTGGGCACGAGCTGGAGCACAGTGAGCACGTGTACGTCGACTGGGACTGGGAATCACACATCCCAGCTGCTGTGTAGATGCACCCTTAGAGGTTAATTTTAGGTTACATAATTACTATGAAAATTCCTTCCCTCTTCTACCACCACCTAGCCATGCTCCATCTCTGCATCATTCAACAGTGTGTAGTCCCTTATGGCTCACATGAGTTCTAGGAATTCTCTCTCCTGTTGATAAATGAGGTTATAATCAGTTAATAGCACTTTTGAAAAAACGCATTCACCCAACCATGCAGCGCTAATGCTAATGTTGTCCTGATTAAAATTAATGTTTCCCTACAAAACAAAAGTTAAAAGGCATTGAGACATCTGCTTATATTTACCTAGTCATATTTTCATTCGGAAACACATGGTCTTAAAATGTTTTATTATAATATTCCCCATTTCAGTTTGACATATACAAATAAAGTGAAATAAGATTATTCCATTTTGCTGCAACAAGAGAACAATAAATTGAATAATTAAGAGGCAAAGTCAACACTTTCACTGATTACAGTACATGCTGCAATACTGGTTTCTCCTAGGTCACTGTTTGCATTCATTCTGAGGATATAGTGCCCAATAAAATGCCCAGATGTTCTTAATAAGTTAGTACACATTAGTTAAACACTGCAATAATTCATTAGCCCACAAAATCACCTGCATGATATGGCTCACATGTTGTGTACCACATCCACACCCTCAGATAGGCACCATTCTAGAAACCTGCATAGACACAGATAGATAAAATCCGAATTTTGCAGTGTCCTTAAAGATTTGAACATTTCTGGATGTGATGGATTATGTTTAGAAGTAAAGGACCTGCTCCATCAGTTGTTACAGGACAGCTCACATTTAAGCTGGGGCATGTTTCATCAGAGAAGCAAGAATTAAAGTGCTACAATAGAAATCTGTCAGTCAAGAGGTAAATCATGCTGTGTGTCTTGAAGCTTCTGTATGAAAAGGCGTCTTTGCACATGCACTAATATCCATTTTGCTTTGCAATGCTAAGATCTCGCTGATGAGATGCCTAAAACTGAAACTTTAAAAAATAAGGTTAAAGTTAGCATTTTTTAAAATAACAATTACCAAGTTTTCCTAGAAATTTTGTTTTTCATTTTGATCTACATAAATACGATCCCCGAAAATGTCTTTCCTTTTCAAAGCCTCCAGATAACTTTTCAACTTGGAAAGAAGCCATAATAGATAATATCTACATGGGCAGCCAATTAAAAAACAAGTAAACTACCAAATGAAATGACATTCCCAAACAGCTGCTCTTAATGGAATTTTTGATATATCAGTATAAACAAAAATTTCAGGGCCAGATTCTTAGCTGTAAATTGGCATCGCTTCATTGAAATCAGGTAGCAATGCTGATCTACACCAGCTGGAGACCTAGCCTTCTGTCTTTACAATCTACAGGTGTGGGTATCCAGCTCTACGCAAGAGTTCTAACTGGAGAGGAGATATCTATCCCCAGTCCAGGGTCAGGGTGTAACATCACCATGAGTCCCCACTCCCATTGACAAGCCCAGCCTATGCAAGTCAGGCACTTTCTGGGACTGGTAGGGGTGAACAGACATTCTTGTGGGGCTACTGCACAACCTGGCTTCCTGTTCAGCCCATACGTAGGGTTTGAATGGCATGGAAAGCCTACTGCTGACTCTCTGTACAGTGGGGCAATTTCACCCTATAACTTTCTGTTTAACTCAATTTTACCTCCAAGAACAAAATTCAGGAACTTGTGCAGTTAAGGTAGAAACTGTAGTAACAATAAGCTGTGGAACAAACCATGCAGACATATCAGTGAGTCCACCATTGACTGAAGGCTGAAACTTACTCAGCAGAGTTATTTTTAGGACATATCAGACACCCACTGGAATGTAAAAGTCAGGGAAAAAAATAGTAAATTCCTAAACTGTGGAGAAAAGAATTGAAGGCTAATATGCTATGAGAATATCATAATTCATATTCCTGGCAAGGAACAAAATAAAATATAGTTTTGGATGATGGTATCTCAAAGTAACATGAAAATCTTTATATTAGGGGACAAGGAGTATCCTTACACAAAAAACATATTAATATGACACAGAAGGAAAAAAATCCCATAGTTTTAGGGCAGATAAATTCCCTTTCATTCTTACACACCCATACAGCAGGTGGTATGCTCAGCTGCACTGAAGGCATTTCGAAGTCCCTTGAATCTTTAACAATAAGTTATTATTTTTAAAAGAAATAAATAGAAAAAATAGAAGATGAAAACATGTATCCTCAACTCTGCAGAGCACGTGTCAGAGCACGAAGTTTTATTTTCTTCGAAGGCAAGTACTTCAAAAAGGGAACATGGGAATTATCATTCTGGATCAGACCAATGGTTCCTCTATCTCCCTATATCTTGACCATGGCCAGTAGTCGCTGCTTCATAGCAAAGTGCAAGAAAGACATGCAGGTCATTGTTTCACAGAAGCCAGTTAAGAAATGATCTGCCCATCAGGGAAATTAGACTCCCCTGCCCCATTGTGTCAAGTGTGAGCTGAGAGCAACTCAGGATTGAACTCAAGAAGTGGGAAGGACTATACGTGTAATATCTGACTCTCTCTCTGCTTTCAATTTACCCCACTGTAACGTAAATGTAATCCCTAGACATGCCTAGATTATTGAGAAACTGCAGTGTCGAGGCACTATGGAAAGCAGAGGGATTGTCTACACAGCAAGTGAGGGCACAACAAGCCAGAGAGTGAATCACAGAGTTGCCAAGTGGCTGGCTCAGGCAGGAGCAGATGCTGGCTAGCACTGACCCAAGGACAGCCGGAGCAGGAGTAAGGGCTGGCTGGAGCAGAAGCAGGAGTAGGAGAGCAGTCTGCTGGAACTACCGGCATCGGGAATGCTTCGGCTGGGTCCCAAGTAGTGGTGTTGAGCAGACTGGAGGGACTGCCTCCTTTAAGAGCCTACATACAAACCTTGGGATCACCCAGGTGGGTCCTTGCCCGTGAAATGGCTGCACGGCCCAGGGCCTATCACAAGACGTGCAGCTCATTGCCTCGGATTACTCATCACACTCTCTAGCTCAGGGATGGCTCATCAGGCCTAAGCAGGCTTGGGCTCAAAGGTAAGTCAGGCTTAGGCAGCCTCAGAGGTACCACAAGAGCAGACCAGTTTGCTGCATGGACCCCGCTGCTGCGCACTGAACGTTCCATAGTATGCTTTGGAAGCATGTCAAAGTGCACTACAGAACTTCTAGGGTACGTCTACACAGGGGTAAAAGCCCCACGGCACAGCCGTGGCTGGCCTGGGTCAGCTGACTCTCACTCGCGGGGCTCTGGCTCTGGGGCTAAAAACTGCTGTGTAGATGTTCAGGCTCAGGCTCTAGCCTGCGCTCTGGGACCCTCCATTCTCGCAGGATCCCAGAGTTCAGGCTCCAGCCCAAGCCTGAATGGCTACACAGCAATCTTTCAGTCCCACAGCCTGAGCCCAAGTCAGCTGACGTGGACCAGCTGCATCCACCATGTACTCCTAGTGCACAATAGCAGGGGCCACACAATGGGTTAGTGCATGGCAAGCTAGTACAGTGCTGTAGATTTAAACAATGGCTTACCATGCACTAACTCATTGTCTAGACAAGTCCTTAATGCCACCGCCTGAATTATGGTGAGCAGACAAATTTAACTCTGAATTTCTTTGCTTTGGTCAATTTAAGGGAGACCTGTAATGTCATTTTAAACGTCAGTTTTGTATTTACTGCTGTTAGTATTCCATCAGGCTGACAAAATTGTGCTGATTCAATCCAAAGGAAAACAGTGAAAGTAGATATTGATTTCTTGTAATGCTTTGGAACAATTTTCAATAAGGAAACAAATAGCTGAAAAATCTGCTTTAGCGGCTGAAAAAGCAACTGTGTTTCTTGCTGAAGTGCAGATTGTTGAGCTCAGCAGATGTGATTACTCTCCAAATTATAAAATGTTCAATGAAAGTTACTCTGGTGAATAAATTTCTCCTCTCTATATATAAGTTCAATATAGAAAATTATGTTAGTTAGATGTGTGGTTATGTGCTTTTATTGTCTTCCCC
The DNA here is from genome assembly GCF_026122565.2 of Emydura macquarii macquarii. NCBI lineage: Eukaryota > Metazoa > Chordata > Testudines > Chelidae > Emydura > Emydura macquarii. Next base: position 11,443,767 of record NW_027132773.1, read on the forward strand.
TTTGGAAAAGTTTTGAAATTTCAAAGACACCTGATTTTTGTTCACTGTCAGAACTAGAATATATTTCAAATTTTCCCATGGCCTTCTGTACTCCCAAATGAATGCAAGATCCTTCTTCATTCTACTTTTCCAATAAATTGTTCAGAACTCCAACCAAGGCAGTAATTAGTAAGTGAGCTTTTTCCAGTACTCCACAGAAAAAGGGTTTAACTGGAATCCAGAATCTTCACAGGTGACATTTCTGCCTTGAAAAAAATAGCTCCAGCATAGCATGCAGTGTTGTTGTAGTCATGTTGGTCCCAGGATATTAGACCGACAAGGTGGGTGACATAATATCTGAAGAAGAGCTCTGTGTAAGCTCAAAAACTTGTCACTCTCACCAACAAAAGTTAGTCCAATAAAAATATTATAGTATATATCCAATGTAATGCCAACATTAACCTCTGGTGGGCAGTGCTGTGATTTCTCTGTCTCAATGACATTTTAATGTTACCATGAAATCCAGATCATCAAACTAAGTGTTGCAAACCATTTATTCATTGAATAGGGTCATTCTGCCCTTTTGGTAGTTGTTCTTACACTGATCATGATTATGAATTTGTTATTTATAACTCATTGACAAATAGTTTTTACAAATGTATTTGAGTCTATGACTTTTCCCAAAATTATTCACAACATTTATAGGAAATGTATTGGCTCAGATTCTCTTCCCCTGAACTGGCTTCTTTATGGTGGTTGGACAGTGCAAAGAAATGGAATCTGGACAGAATCACCCCAGAGAGGGAAGCTCTCAGCTGGCATAAAACCAGGGTATCTAGCTCCTATGCCAAGTGTCCCACCCTCAACCTGCAGTAGAGGGCATGTCAGGGACCGAGTAGGGGGCAGTTTCAACGATGAAAAGGGGGTGCAACACAACTGTACTCTGTCAGTTCTCAGGTTTCACACAATGCATTGGGGACCTTAGTTAACCAGAAATCTTTAACCCTCTTTACACTACAGTGTAAATGAATAAAGATGAGAAAGATCTTGGCAGCTAACTTGAAGGTAGGGAAAATGCCAGCACTTACAAATCCATGGGAAAAAAAAATCAGTCTTTTTTAATGTTTTTGTAGATGATTAGTCTTTGGTTCAGATTAATTTCCGGTAGCAGCAAAATTCTGGAGGCCAGGGCTCACTATCATGAAAGCCCTACCCCTAGCTCACTCAAGTCTCACCCGCTAGATCTAGAGATACACACTAGTGCATTCAAAATAAACACTGAGGAAAGCTTAAAAAGCAGTTGGAAAGACATGCCACGTCACTGTCCTCATTATCTCCTGCAGTTATCACACATAGTATTCATAGGATTCTTACAGATCAGTATTCTTAGATTACTAAATAGCAGCTCTACTTTCCCCCCTGCCGTCACCTGCCCCCAGTACCCTCTTCTTTCTGACTGTGTCCCAAGGAATCCTTCTTTAGGGCAGAGGCGATATGGGGGGAGGGAGCATGCAGGGTCACGTGGCCACCCACTCCCCAGAGTTGCTGCTTGGCTTGTATTGAGTATATTCACATGGACTGAGCATGCTCAATAACATCTGCTGAAGCCGCTGCCCTCACTCTGCCTCCCCTCACTCCCCCGCTATCAGCAGGTACAGGTTGTCTCTGCTTTAGGGTACGCTCATTCATTGCTGCTGATGAAAGAAAACAAACCTCTCCTCTTTTGCAACTTATTTAACACGCACATTCACCTGACTTGTGTGTATTTGTGAGGTTCTGTGGTTGCAACATATGCTCCTGTGGTTGAAAATTTGGTCCATTTATATGAGTTTGTTCATAGTGATGGATTAGTGACTATGTGCACACAGCCAGACTGATAATGACCTAGTCAAAGATTATGCTATAAAAAGAAAGATGCACGTTTTTTATTTCTCTCTTCCTCTTCTCTAATTGCCATTTACAGATTTCAGATCACTGAGGTCCAGTCTGATGAGTTCAATCTACATTTGTTCATAGCTTGACACTATTTATGAGCCAAGTGATCCCTTGTCTTTTGTCTAACTTCCACCTACATCTCACATAGTCACGGGCTTCTATCATCCGTAATAAACACATACAAAGTCTTTTGTGCTTTGCCATCCAAAAAGCAACATGCTGCGACTGAACACTACAGGATTATGTTCCTTTGGTTGGTTGCCTGTTTATCATGTTTTGGACACTAAGACTCAATACCTCAATTTTTGGGGAGAAGTTCTGTGGCCTGTATTATATAGGAAATCAGACTAGATCAGAGGTCTTCAAACTGTGTGGTGTGCCCCCCCCAGAAGGACGTGAAGGAATGTTCAGGGGGTGCAGCTGGGCCTGGGCCAGTCCCCATGGGAGGCGGGGCAGGAGTGCCATTCAGCACCACCCCACTCCGGCCCCACCCCAAACCACGGCTCTGCTCTTGGCCCAGCTGCGGCTCCACACCTGACTGCTGCCCGGCCACAGTTCTGCTCCCTGCCCATGGCCCCAGCCCCAACCCCAACCCCAGCCTCAGCCCCGGCCTCACCTCAACCCCCATTCTGCTTCCAGCCCCGCTCCTGCTCCTGGCCCCAGATCCGCCTACAGCCACAGCCCCGGCCTCAGCCCTTGGCTCCCAGCCCAGCCGTGGCTCTGCACCCGTCAGCGGCCCGGCAACAGCCTCAGCCCTGACCCTGGCTCCAACGATGTCTCAGCCACAGTTCCACTTCTGACCCCGCTCCAGGTCCCAGTCCCCCACCCCAGCCACAGCCTCGGCCTTGGCCCCTGACTCCCAGCCTGGCCCACACCTCGGTCCCCAGCCCCGACCGCCATTTCACTCCCAACCGTGGCCCCAGGTGTAGCCTTGACCCCAACCGTGGCCCCGCTCCCAGCCCCAGCTCCCAAGGGGAATGAATAGGGGTAAAGGTGGGGGGGGCACATAAAAAGTTTGTGGACTACTGCACTAGATGATCACAATGGTGCCCTCTGGCCTCAAAATCTATAAATTCCATTATGTTTTAATTGGTCATATCTTCACTGACTGCTCTAAGCTGTCATGATTTTCTGAAAGCTCTTAACAGATTTCTCTATGGCAATAACATCTGACCAGCCACAAATACTATTCCATATGCCTTGATGTATCTTTCAAGAAAAGTGATTATACTCAGAGAACTCTGCTGTACCAAGGTTAATACTATCCAATAGGAGGGACTTCACGCAGGAATAGCATGGCACTTTCAATATGTTCCAAGCTGATCATTTAAACCAGTTTTTTCCCACCCATATCCTGCTGAAACTAGCATAACACCTTATAAATGGGCATAGCCATGTCTGCTCGTTGGTGGCAGGACATTAAAGTGGATGCAACTAGTTAACCAAGTCCTCCAGCCAGTGACTGGACTTACTATGTACAGCCTGAATATTACTGCAGCCAAGACTCAAATCAGGACCTTGTGGTTAGTAGGCAATACTTCTAACAAGGGGACCTTAACTAGGAGCTGTGCTAGGTTTGTCTCAGGTCTTTCATTACCTTACAGACACCATGCCATTTCTATTCAGAGGCCCAGAGGTACTGCAGACAGCAAAAATATCCACTATTTCAGTAAATGTATTTAATGATTCCATGCCAGAAAACAGTGGTATATTTGTATGGGTGTCTGCTGGTTTTGGGTATATGCCAGATATGAACTGAAGCCCCTTAAAGATTTTTTTTAAAAGTTTCCTTAGCAAAATATGTGTAGATCCAGACTTTGATGTTAAAGGACTGTAGCAGGGTGGTTTGCCCCTTTAAGGGCTACAGACCTGGGGCCAGCCAACCCCCTAGTTACTAAGTAGAGACACCTGCACAGGTTCAGTGGACTCCCCTATAAAAAGCAACAGGAAGTTGCAGAGAAGGGTGAGAAATGCTTTATTTCCCAGTTCACCAATGCCTTTGACTTTGTGACTGTGGAGACTGACTGCTCATGCCCAACCCCCCAGCCACAAACCCGAAGGCCTCAGTGAGATTGGGAAATAATCTCTGTAGCTTCCCGCTGTTCTTTATAGGAGAATGAGCTGATCCCTGCTCAAGTGTGCCTAATTAGACTTGGTCTACACTAGGAACTTACTTCGGCATAGCTATATCTCTCCACACCCCGGAGAGACGTAGCTATACCAACCTAACCCCCAGGGTAGACAGCGCTAGGTCAACGGGAGGAGAATCCCTCCCGTCAGCATATGTAGTGTCTTCACTGAAGTGCTACAATGGCGTAGCTGTGCCACTGTAGGGTTTTAATTGTAGACAAGCCCTTAGTAACAACAGTTGGTTAGCCCCAGGCTTTTACCCCTTAAAGGGCCAAGCCACTCTGTTAAAAGGATTAATTTTCACAGAAGTAGAAAGAGGAACTACAGTTAAGTCCTCCCCGTTTTTGGCTGTCTGCAAAAATGGCCCTGTAGACAATGTTTCTCAAGAAAGTTCATATTTATACTGAACAAATTCACAGGAGCCCACGTCTCCCAGTAACTTTCAAAAATCCATGTGAGTAGCTCTCATTAAAGCACTTCACAAAAGGAGGCTTTAGAGACATTAATCAATCATTCTAGAGATCCCCTATATCTTATTTACATATGCCTGCATCTTCACCAAGACTGTCAAGCTTCAGAAAGTTATGTCAAAGAAGGTGTATTTTGTATATACAAAACAGAGAGTACAAATTCATGTTAAGAAGTAAATAACCAAGATCTTTTTATTTAAAGGCCTCTGTAGGCAAATGGATTTCTAAGCAGGCTTATTTTGCAGTATGTTGCCTATAAAATAAAGTAGCTGTAAGACTCAGGAAAATTATATATACAGAAAGTTAATTAATCTGCAAAGTAGGCTGGAAGTGCATTCATTCCCTGTGGATAAGGGAGGGAGCAATTTGTATTAGTTAATGGTGATACACTGGACCAAATAAGAGACAATTTTATAGGCTCTAAATGAAGTTTTCGAAGCCACAACTCACCATAAACAGAGAGCTGCAAGATGTTGGGCCAGGTCCTCAATGGAGCTAAGATGATACACTTCAGTTGAAGATCTGGCCCTCAACAGTCTTAACATAAGGAAAAACAGGAGGTTAATCATGGTTTTGACAAGGAAATACTGGACTCCTTTTAGGAGGATGGGAGAAATGACAAACAAATTCAGTTTTGAGTAAGATTTTCATAGAGCAAGACCCATATTTTGCATAGGTTCTTGTGCCTACTTTTGTGAAGATGTGTGAGCATATGAGATATTTGTATATGCAAAATGGGTATGCGAATGTCTACATATCTATTTGCATCTGGAGAGCCCTGCTTTGCATGCACAATTGTGGAAAATGCGGACACGGTGAAGATATGCAAATGTGAATTCAGAAATGTACCCAGATCTCAGGGCTAAGTTAATGAATGCATTCCCCTTAAAATTTACTTTGTATTAAGTTAGAGATAATTTAGTGATGCATTCACAGCATAGAATTATTTTTGCAGCATTTAACAATACGCATTAAAATAAGCAGAAGACATTAGGTTTTAGCATAAAGTTGATTTTATGCTTTACAAAGAATGCTGATGGATAAGCACTCTATGCAAAAACCAAAATTAGAGCTGGCTGAGAAACAGAATTTCCCTCCCAGGAAAAATTTCAAGTTTATGGAATAGTTTTTCATATCAAATCAGGAAAAAAAAGCCAAAAATTCAAAATGTTTTAAGGAACTGAAATTCCACAATATTTTGTTTTGGAAAGGCCAAAAGGTCCCCATGGCAGGAAAGTTTTGGTGTTTCCAAAACAAAATATGCTTCAGAGGATCCACAGCAGCCCATTCAGTGGGTTACTGGTTTCATGAGCTCCCAGTCTTCCCCCACCATGAGCTGCTGAGCTGGTGAACCCCCAGACTCCCCACTCAGCAAGCTGCGGAGCTGGCCTCCTTACTGTTTCACCCAGGGAGCTGGGGAGTCCCCCTGGTAGCTAGGGCAGCTCACTTGCCCATCAGGCAGCCAGCCAGCCCAGTAGCCTGGGAACCTTTTATCCCTTTCAGAAGGGATGCTGCAGCTACTCTGAATCCAACTGTCAAGTATTGGACACTGGTATTTTTTTAAACTGATGTGAAAAGGGAAGTTACCTCATAGAACACACTAGAATGGCAGCCTATCTATTTGCTGCATTAAAAACAGGTTATATTAGCATCTTTGCAATTCTTTGATATATTCCCTGAAAGGATAATTCATGCAACACACTAGAAACCTACTGACGCCACTCACCTCCATCTGTCCAGCTGCACCTAGATTTTTTTTTTCCCCAGAAACCTGCTGAAGGTTTTCATATAAAAAATTAAGAAGTGTTTGGATTTTGTTTGTTTGTTTGTTTAATTTAAGAGATCTTCAAAAATAAATTGCTGCAAAACTGTCAAATGAGACCAATAGACAAGGTGGGTGAGGTGATATCTTTTATTAGACCAACTTCTCTTTGTGAGAGACACAAGCTTTCAAGCTACACAGAGCTCTTCCTCAGGTCTGGGTCTCTTTCACCAACAGAAGTTGGTCCAGTAAAAGATATTTTACTTTTCTTTCCTGTACAGTTTTAAAGCTTTTTTTACTTAAGAATATAAAGAATTCAAAATAAAACCCAAATAATTTAAAACTATTTACATTAAAGCCTTCTTAAAACTCTTGGGCCAAAACCTTTTGTCCTGGCCTCACCTCAGCTAATGCTCTCGCTTTGTGATCAATATTGAAATTTTATTGCTACTAAATTTTATTTCACCATTTTTTTTTTTTTACTTTTGGCTTTCCCTTTTCCTCCTGCCCTTTGAACTTTCTCTTCTCTTTGTCTCTGTACTGGTCCTTTTCCTTTTCCTACTCTTTGGCTTTATTTTGTTTACCTTTCTTTGAGTTGCTTTTACATTCTCTAGTTCAGGGTTCCCCATAGTGTCTGGTTCTCAGCTCAAAACTTCTTGATCAAATTGAGCATCCTCTTTCACTTCATAAAGTTTGTCAACTGCAAGTCTACAGCTCTCCAGCTCTCACTATAGCCTTGGACTATGTCATCCCTCTGTCTGTGGAATAGGAGTTCGTTTTGCTTGCCTTCTGCAACAGTCTGTAAGTTCTGTGAATTAGGCTCTTTCAAGTCACAGTAGCACCAATATTTCGTGAAGAGAATCATTTGAATCCAGTCAGTGAACTAACTTGTTTTCATCTTCAATAAGCTCCAGGCTTGATCTAGTTTGTGCAACTGGCATCAGAGTCTCTACATTTGTGGGCTGATCTGTTCAATTTGCTAATAAATCCAGTATAGGTTTATGATTACAATGGCCACTGAACTGCTTCTCCGGAGAAGGATGTAGCAGCAAAAAAGTCAGAACTTCATACTGATCAGTATCATGCTCCGACATCTGCAGCTCTATAGTCATGTCAGACATATCTCTTTCTCTGGCAATTTTTCACACTCTCGTTACTGCCATGATCAGTAACTGCCAGCTCTGTTGGCAGGTCTGCTGGAGAAATTCCCTCTTTCTGGGATATTTTTTCACCATTCTCAGCCCTACTGCAATGTGATTGACAGCTCTGTAGCCTTCCCTACTATGATCTCCTCTTTCCTTTCTTTCAGATCCTCCTCCATACTAAATCTATTGATTTTCAGTAAGCCCTGATATTTGCAGAATATCATCTGCCTTGTCCCCCATGATGAATATGGGGAAACTGGTATTCCTCACTTTTTTCAAGTCCTGATTCCACTTGGAAATTGTTCAAAATGGTATATCCATTTTAGCCATGCTGATTCAACAACAAAATTAAAGCAAAGGTGGAGCAGCAGGGGGAGAACGTGGGGAAGGAAGGGAATCATGGGAGTAATTAGCTCCATTATCCTTGTCCTTCTCCAGGCACTTTATTTATTTATTTATTTTGCTCTTGTCCCTTTTAAGGCAAATTGCGCTCTCACTCTCTCTATGTCTCCCTTTCTTTTTATAAGGCTCTTTGCATAGCTCTAATGGAGCTCATTTTTCTGTATCCTGATTTCCATTTTCCTTGTCTCCTCTCTCGGCTTCTCTGGACTGGAGTTTTTCCTACCCCCTCATCCCTTCTTAGAGCCTTATCGGCTCATTCCTTTTTCTTTCTCTTTTCAGCCACAAGCCTGCGCTAGGCCTGCCCCGGTGTTTGGGGCTGAGGAACTCAAATTGTCCCCAAGAGTTTGTACTAACTCTTGCTTTTTCTTTTCCTCCTGTCTCTTTCCTTCCTTCTCTCTCTCTCTCTCTCTCTCTCTCTCTCTGGCGGTAGCTTCTGACACTCCTGACGTCATGTAGAATGAGCAGGGAGGATATAGTGTTAGCAGAGACTCACAAAAATCCAAGCGCTTTAAAGACCTCCTGTCTGGAATGGAAGTCCCTCACTTTATTAAGTTTCTCCTATAATATCTCCTGTGCGTTTCTGGAAAGGGAGAGTCAAGAACTCTGGAAGTTCAACTCCATGCCATTAGCTGAGCAATGCAGATGAGATCCTTCTCAGCTGGTGTAAGTCAGAGCATTTCATCCTGTACGTTTTACTATTGTAATAAGTTACATATGCGTATATATTAATCCACATTTAAGTGGCTAAATCCGTAGAAGAAGCAAAGGGTTACTAGGCATTTAATATTGTTTAAGTGTAAGAATTTGTACTTGATACTTCTTTGATGAGATCAGGGTAAGAACCCAACTAGTATAGAATAGAATACATGAATTTAAGCACATGTTTTAGTGCTATTTCTGAATAGGGTGTTTTCCTAAACTGGGGCCTAAAATAGATAAAATAGATACTTTAAGTAAGATGCATAGTTAAGAATAGTCTCATGCAGTTTGGTAGATTAAAGAGACATATTCAGGTACTTTAGTCCCAAAATGTGGCCTTTTTAAAAAAATGTTTATAATTAAATATAATATACATAGAACTTATTTCAGAATTCACAAATGGTCCTTAACATTCTATTTCAAACACTGAGGAACATTAAGATTTAATAGTGTCAGATTTGCTTTCTGTTCCTCAAAAAAGTTCAATATGTTACACTTTCAAGAGTGTTAACATTGCAAATCATGGCCCATATTCTCTTCTCACTTCTTTGCAACCACACAGACGTGAAGAGATGCATGAGGCAGCAGGCTGGGAAAGTGTTTTTCTGATCACCTGTAGCTAGAATTTCTTGTCAAATAATCAAGTTTGGTTGTCCCAAATTTCAGGCTTTGTTCTTAATCACTCAAGTAAATTAAAATGAAATGTTGTTGCTGCTGTGATTGTCTGGAGATATTTCTCTGCATTCTGTTTTTTTCTGTCTAAGATTACTGGGACAAGATTTGTCATTTTTACTCTCCGTTAAGTGTATATGATTTTCCCTTGGTTTTATAGGTAGGGTTAATTTTCTCTTTCCTTTAATATAAATCAAAATGTGTTTTGATTTGTATTAAAGCATATGAATCCAGTGCTCCAGGATACGTACTTGCTATCTCTAGGTTATCAAGTCAGCTGCGACCTAAAAAACTTTAAAATGGCTACCGATTTGAGAGATCATGCCATCCCAATGCAGCTGTGATCAGTAGAAACTCTTTCCCTGGATCCCACTAAATTTAAAAGAGAGGAGGTCCTCAGTAGAGAGACCTGCAGCTTTGCAACTGAAGCACTTTTAAGATCATGGCAAAGCATATCTATTTCCTAAATCTGTTCGAGAGGGAAGGAGTTAGTGGGAATTGAGGCTTGTGAGAGCGTAAGGATGCTGTGGGAGCCTTTTATTAGAGAATGATTTTTGCTGGGAATGGGGGAGGGATGTAAGAAAGATTGGTGTTAGCTGCTAACTTTATTGTTTGTCCTCATAACCTTTGTTAAAGCTACCTAGAGACTTTTGTTATTGTTTTTATAAATTGAAATAATAACCAACTAAAAATCTATGCCACACAAACTAGCTATCCACTTCAACACAAACTAGTTCAACACTTAATCTGAACCTTCAGCAGACCTCAATTTCTGATCACTCCATGTCACTGGAATTCAAGGTCGCACATGTATGGAAGCGAAAGCAGAAGGTATATGTATTGCAAATGACACATGGGGTTGGGATAATGTGAAAGGTGAAATTGTGGTTGTAGTTTGCAATGGTCTGTTGAGGACTTAACTAGGTATTTCCTGGATTTTGTTCAGTTGATGCACTTCATAACTGGTTTTCAAAGACATTTTTGTGTGGTGGATGTAAATAAAGTTGTGTCAGTTTTTGCATTTTAAATGTCTGTTTTCAGGCATTTGATAATGAGTCATAAAAACCAGCAATATAACATAGCATTGCACTTCTATAATTTTCATCCAAGGATTTCAAAGCACTTTACAAATGGCAAGTCTGATTTTCCACTGTCTTATAATTCTGATTTGTTTGCACAGGTGTAAATTACTCTACAAGGTGAAATTCTGTTCTAGGTAGGTCATTATACCACTTCCATCAACTGTGGTATCCAAGCTCCTAATTGGTGGAGTATCAGAGCCATTTGTTGGTTAAACCTCTCAACCCTCCCGTGAGATAGGTAAAGGATACACACAGGAATTCACTCTACTAGCACTAAAAAGCAGCCATCTCTGGAGCAGAACACAGAAGAGTGTAACAGGGCACAACACTACACAACACCTTAGGAACCACGTGAGGAAGAACACTATAGTGAAGTGAATTTAGGATAACAGAATGTTGGTGTGTTTACAAAAAGTGCCATGGGTTGGTCATGTTATCATGGATTACAAGTAGCTAGTGCAACATTTATTAAAACACTCAGGCCTTTCTTCACTGTTGCCCTGACACCCCTTTGGGCCAGCTATACTGACACAAAGAGTCTGCAAATCAGCTGCCCTGCCCCTTGCCCTTCCTCCACTGGACTCCCCCAGCATCTTTCTTTCCCTCCTCATAGACTTTAAGGTCAGAAGGGAACAATATGATCATCTAGTCAGACCTCCTGCACAACACAGGCCACAGAAGCTCACCCATTGTAAGGCCTTGGGTTTTTTGGCTAAGCTTAGGTCTTGTTCTTGGGCTAAGCAGTAGCAGCCATATCAGGAGAGGCAGCAGCCATAAGCTAAGTAGCAGGTAGTCACATCTTCACATTCCTGAAACTACTTCGAGACAATGTAATACCAGGCTGTTAAGAAGGTGATACTGTCCTAATAGTACCTACCACGACCAGATAAAAAAAACAGATCTTAAAATGCTTAAATAAAACTTTTCTTTTTTTATACCTGTCTGTCTGGAAAGGAATCACTTACCAACAGTTGTGGTTGTAAAATCTACACTTCTTATTGTTTTGTCTTTATGGTACCCAATTGTTTATCTAAAATATTTCTGTCTGGTTCTTTGATTGTTTCTGTCTGTTGCATAACTAACTGTGTACTATTTAAATCAATTCAGGTGGTGGGATATGATTGGTTAAAGAACTATTTCGTAATGGGCTAGAATTGGTGTTTTGTAGTACTTTAGTTTAAAATGATTGGTTAAGGTACAGCTAAACAGGACTCAAGTTTTAACTATATAAACTGAGGTCCAAAAGAAAGTTCTTCGGAACCTAACTCCAGGACACAGCCCAAAAAGATCAGAGCTGCCAGACCTCAACACCATGCCAACCATACTGTGCAGAAACTGGAGTCCCCAGATGATCTAATCCTGACTGGCCACCAGAAGTTTGTCTGCTTTATTGGGAGTGGTGAGCACTGTATGCTTAGTGTGTGTATTCTGTTTTGGTAATTGTTAATAAAGAGAGAATAAGGATATTACTGTGTAAGACTCCTTCACTGGTAAAAGATCCTGCAAATCTGCAAAGAATTACACCCGGAGCCCTACGGAATGGGAGACCCTGAGTCCTAGAGTGTGAATTGGGTAAGGGTAGGTGCCTTTCCCCACGGAGCCCTACGGATTGGGAAAGGGTGGGGTGCCCTAGTGTGCGGGTAATAACCCACCCACTCCTGTAATAGACCCCTAACTTATGACTGAGTTATTGAAGTCCTCAAATCATGGTTTAAACTAAAGACTTCTAGGTACAGAGAATCCACTAGCAAGTGACCCAGGCCCCATGTTACACAGGAAGGCGAAAATCCCCCGGGCCTCTGCCAATCTGTCCTGGGGGGAAATTCCTTCCTGACCCCAAATATGGTGATCAGCTAAACCCTGAGCATGGGGGCAAGACTCACCAGCCAGACACCCAAAAAAGAATTCTCTGTAGTTACTCAGAGCCCACCCCATCTAACATCCCTTCACAGGCCATTGGCATATCTACCACCAGTAGTCAAAGATCAGTTAATTGCCAAACTAGGCTGTCTCCTCATACCATCCCCTCCATAAATGTATCAAGCTCAATTTTGAAGCCTGACAGGTTTTTTTGCCCCCACTGGTCCCCTTTGGAAGGCTATTCCAGAACTTCACTCCTCTGATGGTTAGAAACCTTTATCTAATTTCAAGTCTAAACTTCCTGATGGCCACAGACCTGTCTGGCTCATGGCCTTTGCAAACCTTTCCCCTATTCAAATCATCCCAGGACACAACCCACTGCTTCACCTATAGCAACTGTCCAAAAAAACAGCAGAGCAGACATAAGAAACTAGATACCAGTCATCTACCACCTACCCATTCCACAGAATCATTACCTAAGCAAGGCCTGAAGAAGACAGAACAAAGCTACCTGAACTAAAGCTGTGCTGACCAATGCAAGCCCCATTGCCAGCAAATACTACATGACTCCATCTGTGATGAAGAAACTGATATTGCCTGCCTCACAGAAACCTGGCTGGATGATATTCTGAAGCCTGTGCCTTCTTCCCTCTCCCTGTCCACTCCGCATCCCAGGCTATTTGGCCCATCACAGGCCCAGACAAAACAAGAAGGCAGGTCACACTGCATTCATCTTCTCTTCAAACGTCGGTTTCTAAAAAGGTGCCTCCGGCAAGTTAAGTTCATTAGAATTCATTCATTTAACAATAGAAGCCAGAGCCGAAGCTAACACAGATTTTATGGAGACAAGGTAGGTGAGGTAATATTTTTTCTTGGACAAATGTCTGTTGGTGAGAGAGACAAGCTTTTGAGCACACAAAGCTCTTCTTCAGGTCTGGGAAGCGTACTCCTAGTGGCACAGCAAAATACAATAGATTGTTTTGCATAAGTAAGGTAGGGTGGCCTGTTAACACCTCTGCAGTCATAGGACAAAAAGAGGGGGTTAATGGGTTACAGATTGTTGTAATCAACAATAAACCCAGTGTCTCTGTTTAGTCCATGATTTTTAGTGTCTAGAAGAGTTATGAATTTAAAGCTCCCAGGCTCATCTTTTGAAAGTGCTGTGCAGTTTTCCGTTGAGGATGGGGATTAATAGGTCAGATATAGAGGTGATCGCTTTGTGAAAAGTGTTCACCCACAGGTGATGTGGTGTTTGTGTCTTTTCTCATTTTCCTGCATGAGTTCATTCAAGAGCCCAGTGATTGTCTGGCTTCATCCACATAGTTGCTATTGGGGCATTTAGTGCACTAGAGGAGGTACACCACATGTTGTGATAGGCACGTGTAGGATTTACAGATTTTGCAAGTTGTGTTGTGAGGGGGGGTTGATCACTGTAGCACTGAAGATATGTCTGCAGGTTTTGCATCTGTTGTTTGGACAGGGTCTGGTGCCGCCTGGAGCTGGTGTGTCCTGGTCTGTGAGGAGCTTGCTTCTGATGATGAGTTTGGGGGGTTGTTTGAAGGCCAGGAGTGGGGGTTCAGGAAGGATTTCTCTCAGGCTAGGGTCCCCAGGAGTATGGGTTGTAATTGGTTTCCAGTGTAGCGTTGCGTTCCAGTGTTTCCATCTGGTTTCCAGTGTGGTGTTGCGGGTGACAACGAAGGGTGTGAGGTCAGAGGTGGTTTTATTTCTGTATTGAAGCAGGTTCTCTGGGGTATTTGGGTGGCCCATTCTGTGATGTGAATGACTTCTCTGTTGGAGTGTCCTTGTTTGGTGAAGAAGGTTTTAAGTGTGTTAAAGTGTTTATCCCAGACTTTCTCCGCGGAGCACACTCTGGTATCCGAATGCCTGGCTACAGATAACAAATTCCTTGGTGTGTTTGTGGTGGTTACTAGATCTATGAAGGTAAGTGAGGTGATCCGTGGGTTTCTTGCATATGGTTGTCTGTAGTATGATTGCTCAAAACCTTGTCTCTCTCACCAACAGAAGTTGGTCCAATAAAAGATATCACCTCACCCACTAGGGATGTAAAAGCTTAACCGTTTAAATGGTAATCAGCTGTTTAAACATTTTAAGCAGCTGATTACCATTTAAAATTGGGGGGGAGGAGAGTGGCAGCTGGGCAACTCTTGCTCACAGGGAGGTGTGGAGCCCAGCATGGAAGGGGAGGGATAGCTTGGCTATGGGCTTGGCTCCATGCGAGCGAGAGCAGCTGGGTGGTTCTTGCTCGAGGGGAGGCGTGGAGCCCAGCACTGGGGGGGAGCCACAGATGGGCTTGGCTCAGCTCCCCACGAGTGAGAGCTGCCCAGCTACGGCTCTGCATGCAAAGGGGAGTTGGGGGAGGGAAGCTGCAGCTAGGCAGCTCTCACTTGGCAGTGAGGAGACGAGCCCAGCACAGCCTCCCTCCCCATGTTTAACCGTTTAAACCTTTCTATTTTTAGAATGTTTAAACGGGTTTTTAATTGAACTCATTTTTACATCCCTAACAGCCACCTGGTCTCGAATATCCTGGGACTGACATGGCTACAACTACATTGCATACATAGGGCAGTAAAGGGTTCATAAAGGAGCTCACTGATGCTTTGTTGGAGATGGTGATGAAATACCCCAGATTTGTCATCCAGGGAAGTTTCTGTGGACAAGACTGCAGATGCAGAAATCCAAAACCTCATTGCCTCACTGTCACAGACTGTCACAGACAGTCACATCTCAGACATGGTCTTCGAATTACATATCAGGACTGAGGCCATCAACAGCCCAAATCTCACTCTTCTTTGAGTTATAGAGGGAAGACAAAATGTAAGGGAAGTAATGAGGGAGAACACCACGGAGTAAAGATATGTGCCAGTTAAATATTTGTTCTGTAAGAGTTGTTTTCAGTCAATGTTGTCACTAGATGCTAATCTGTATTTAAGGGCAAAGCATCCTTCAGTAATGAATAAGCAGACACAGGTAGCTCTTCTTGGAATCTCTTACTATTGCTTTAGAAAGTGAAAGTGAGAGATGTGACTTCTACACAATTAGATGCTTAACGAAAGGTTAAAGGGAAGAGGAGGGTTTTTTGAGGAATTTAGACACGAGGGTGGATTAATTGCAGATATAACATAGCATCAGGTTGACTTAGTGACTAATCTAAAGCCCGCTGAAGGCTGTGGGTCAAGCCCTCAGAAAAGAAGAGGTAAGATGTCAGTTTGCCTTTCTAAATGGAAAAGAAGAAGAAACAGTTTGGAAACCAGTTTCCTTTTTATTTATATTTAGAAGGGTATTTGTGTGCTCAATGGAGATTGGTGCCAAGATTATTTTCAAGACAACACTAGCTACTTGCTATAGATCAATTCTGGAAACTGCATTCATGATCAATAGCTGGTTGTCAATTTCTCAAGTATTTTGATGATGCTGGCTTTTGAAAATTCTCACTCACATTCCCTTGTGTGAGTGAAGGGAGGGAGAATTATTATTAGTTAATTTTTAGATTGGTCCTATTGCACTTATCATTAATTTTGTTTCATCTAATGATGAGTGACACACTGAAAGGGGAAAGTTGGTAGTGAAGCAGTTGAGAAAGACCTTGAGTTGAATGTCTTCAATGACATTCACTCGGTGATTGGCACTGAAATTTATGCTGAATGGGCTACCGAGGACAGTATCTTTCACCAGCTCATTACCAAATATGTCAGTTCCTATTTCACAGGAGTCATCAACTAGAAATCAAAAATCTGCAATGAAGTTGCTGGCTATTTACAGGAATAAATCTCTGTAATAGCTGATATACTGCTGACAGTAAATGAAGAACATTCTTTGCCTATCAACTTTTATGTTAACACTCACCTTGACATTTCAAAATACTCAATCATCAGGAGTGGACTAGTCCATGAACTTATCATCTTGTCAGTTTTCTTTATGTTGAGGTGCCTACATTTCTTCCAAGTGTAGGGTTGTTAGCACTCGGGGCTTTGCTGCCTTGGCTAAATTCAATTCTGCCTAGCTCATTTCCCTCTGCAATCTGCATATAACAGTCATGTAATTTCCTAAATTGTTACATACTCTATCTCTACACTGTTAAAAAAGATGCCCTGTTTTACTCAGCGGGGGCTACATTCCAGTGGTAGGCTGCTATCTTTGTTTATGTAGTTTGTAAAACACTTTGGATCTTCCAAGATGAAGAGGAGCTGTATAAATGCAAGAGACTTAACAAAAAAAAGTCAGATATTTGCAGACAGTAGGTCTTGCTAATGGAAAGCCTTGACTTCGATGGGAGTTTTGTCTGAATTAGTAACCATGGGACTGGTCTCTAACTAGCACTCCTGGACACACAATTGTCTGTTTTGAAAGTGCAACTGTTATCATAGGACTATAGAAAAATACAGTTCCTCAAATAAGGTTTGTCTTGATCCAATTTTATTTGGCATTCATTCCAATGTTCAGACTTGAATTTTTCATTTTAACTTTAAACAACTGAGTATTTCAGGTCTCCATATTGGGATGTAGGAGCCATTACAAACTCAACATTTGCTTGCATGCAGGGATTGATTGTGGTATGATGGTGTCTCCTATTTGAAGGAGATGAGAGCTTGCCCAAGCTGCCTACACCCTATGTTGTATTTTTGATAGAGTAAATGCTGAGTATTTTAGTTAGAAACTTTCTCCACTCCATTTAAAAAGGAGCTAAAAGAAGGGTAAAGCTCTAGGCACCCTGGTTAGCCAGTAAGCAGAACTCAGTCTCTAAAATAACCAGTTTTTAATCAGTGTTTTAATCTGTCTTTTATGGTTCTGGCTAAGCAGCTATAAATATGCATGCAGGTAAGTTTGTTAGATTGCAAATATTTCTTTAAATGTTAGTGAGCATGCATGAGATGAGAATTATGACAAAGGACCCCACAACATACATATGAGGGACTGAAACAGTGTCTCCAATTTTGATAGATATTGCCCATTTCAGATGTATTCCTCATTTTAAGTATAGGGACTCTCTCTCAAACTGGTAGAATCTATTAAAATGGAAGAAGCCTTAAGTTTATATGTTGGGCAATGTTTACTTAGTTGTTCTGTAACACATTACACTAGAGACCATACTTTGGGCCAAATCTGTCCCATTAAAGGACAGATTTGGCCCAAGTGAACTTGTAAATAAGTAAGACTTGTCCTTACAAGATGCAAGAATTCTGGCACGTGAGCTGATAAAGTTGAGCCCACCTTGAATAATATGTAAATTTTCCACTTCACTGAATGTTGTGCTATTTTTCAAACAATGGTCTATGTGTACAATAATTATTTTTGTAGGCAGTATTTGGGGCTCTGAACATGGATTTTTAGATACATTTAATGGGATCAGTCTGTAAATTGCTTCTGCTTTTTCATGAAGGCAGATTAACAAATCAGCAAGCTTGAGTCCACAGCAGGCACCATTTTCTCCCCACCCATGAGTAACTGTCATTCTTGGTCCCATCTGAGAGACAGACACATATTTTTAAATGCTCCTCTCCTGGTTTTTCCTTTTTCACTTATGAACTTCCAATTTCAAATGCAAGATTAAATTTACAGAAAAATCCTGTAGTTAACCAAATACCAATATACTTAGAGATAAGTCAAGAATATAATGGCGATAACAACCAAAGGGCACTTTTAATATTCAGTTTGCTCTTATGAAATGCAATAAAGACAAAAAGAACAATGCTAGATAAAGACTGTTTTCTTTGAGGAGGTTCATCAAATGAAACAAGGGACCTGCCTGACGGAACAGGAGGAAATTTGTCATTATTTATTTTACTTCTTCTGCAGGTTATCACATGCTTTATTTTTAAGTCATCAGAACAAACTGGGGAAACCTCTGCAGAGCTTCCTGTTCAAAGGCTGCACTGTATGTTACTATGTAGTGAAGCATTTCACAGATGTCCTTTACAGTCAAGATATCCATTTGTTAACACTATTTCACACACTTTAATAAGAACATATCAAGAGGAGAATACACCCCTTTATCTCTCCATGAATTCAGGAAAATATGATGTCTATACTTTGCTCCCATCTCTCCCACTGTATGTAGCAGCCTAGCATGCTTCAACCAAATTGCAGTATATTTATAATCTACAGCAAGTCATTGTTGAACTGGTGTCAAATGTGGACATATGGTAGGATATACAGACAGATGCTTTGTTCTAGCTCCCTCACTGGCCAACTCCACCTACAAGTTGAGCAGCAAAGTGAAATTAACAAGATATGGACTTGACCAGCAGGAGAGATGAGAGGGGGAGGGGAAAGAAGCCTTTTCAATCCCCTCCATCTAAACTGAGCAGAGCTGCACAGAGAAATTGACTAGTCACGCTCAGTTTCACTTTGCAGCTTCTCCTGACCCAAGATCTTACACAGGGAAACTCACTAAGGTTACTTAGCTTCCCATCTGCAGGAAGCTATGAACAGGCTGCAAAGAGTAACAGACCATTGATTCTCTTTTGCAAACAGAACTTGGCAGAAAAGCAGGGGGAAAGTGAATACCAAAAAATAGAAAATGGCATACAAAAAAAAAAAAAAAAAAAAAAAAAAGTGTGTGTGGGTGAAAGAGAAGGGCTCCAATAAAATGGAAATGAGGACCCAGAAACAGAGGAGACGGAAAAAGGCAGATGAAGTAAAAAAAAAAAAAAATGGGAAAGAGAAAGATAGGCTAAAATGCAGCCCAACTTGTAGAGTTGAGTTGAACATTTAATTGCTTGATGGGGGCTTTGGTTGGCATTGCATTAATGTCCAGGCAGATTGTGATGCTCCACGGGGTACCCAGGGTTGTGCCTAGGGTTGTGAGGCACGTCACCAGTACCTTTCCTTTGAGGGAAGCAGTCTTGTCCGTGCCTGCTGCAGCTCAGCTCTCTGAAATCAACAGCCTCTGGCACCGCTAGCCCAGTCATCCCAGCATCTACAGACCTCGCTCTGACTTCAGACTAGTAATAGGCTCACGCAAATTCTCAAGTTCTTGGAGTGTTTCCTCTCCAACACTCATCCCCCATCACTGGACACTCACAGAAATTACCAATAAACTGTCCCAGGAACAGAGTACACATAGCTTTGTAGTAAGAAGTAAGAGCTTAAGGCCTGTAAAACAGGCTAAGGCCTAAGTGAAAAAAGCCCAGTGAACAGGAGTATAAGTGGAAAAAACCAAGCTAACTGAAATTGGCACAGAAAAGTGCTGATACTGCAAAACATATATATTGCCAAAATATTATTATGTAGCAGGTATAGGAGGTACCAAGATACTAACTCCCTAAAATGACACTTTGATGAATAGAAATGACTAAAAAGTGATAAATGGAGTTGTTTTGCCCAAATCAGACAATTAACAGAAAAAGGTGGTATTAGACTGCGTCAAGAGGGTGGCAACTACCTACGTCAAAGGGGGCAGAACGAAATTGTATGAAACAATGTATAAAAGAGGGTGTCAGAGGGAATAATGTTGTCTGGTCTAGGGGATAACGGAAAGTCCCGTCATTAGGCCATGGCCATTGTAACGCCGCCTATGTGAAACTGACCCAGAGATACTCTGTAAGTCACTTCTCATTGTGCCGCACGTAATAAACCTGGCCTGGGTGCCTTCATTGCTCAGCTAATCCGTGGTTGTGTTGATTCATTCGATCGTGAGAGCCGTCTCAGTTTCCTGATCAGAGCTGGGACAGCATCTCCACGGGGACACACACATGCAGCCTACACTGATAAACACCGGTGGCCAACACACCATACCACAAGCTTGACTAGTACAACTCAGGGTCAGGTCTTTGATAACATCACAGCTCTGAGATATATATTTATAGTGAAAATACTACGTTTATTATCAAAGATTAAAATTAAAAAAATACTGAATAGGGATAACGGAATCAGAAATAGTTACATATAAAACAAAAAGGTACAACATGCTTCTCATACACTAAATTTAACTTTAACAGGCTAAAATCCTTGTCTAAAGTAATTTTATCTCACTCCAAAGCCTTTTTTCAGAATTTTCAACCAACCCTGGTTGAGATCCTGTTTTCATAAATGCAGTCGCTCTGCCTGATTATTTCCTGAAGTGCAGGATAACAAAATTCCTTACTTGTCCTTTTGCTATAATCCAGTAAACCTTTGAAGTGCACCTCCAGATAAAACTCTTCTCCCCCGTGGCTTGTTTCTCCTTGTTGACTTCACGTCTCTTGTTCTTTATTAGCATTCAGTTCAAGCCAGCAATGGGAGGCCCATTGTGAAATAATATACAATGCTTAATTTACATCTTTACTCTTGGTCTCAGAAACCTCTTTCTGCTGGTGACTCATACCTTGATACAGATTCTCAAGATATATTTTCAGTATATATATATATATATATATATATATATATATATATATAAAAATAAATAAACTTTTCAAATATCATCCATACATATATCTCACAACGATTATGAACATCAGTATTTCATAAGCTTGTATTAGATACTTTACATGACATTCTTTATGGATAAATACCATGAAAGCTGTATTTTAGTTGTAATGAGTTGTGAGGCCTGTTAGGAGTTGCTGACACAGAATAGTGAGCTCTTTGCTAACTGGCACCAGTGGACCTCTGTGTCACAAGAATGTAATCTTTGCTGTACCACATTCTATAGGGCATTCTGCATCATCGTTGTTTTAGAATTTTTTATTGCAAGGTTTTAAAAATTATAATGAATACAAAGTTTAAAGAAACAGGTAATTACACAGTGTTGGCATTAGTGAGAAGTCATTTAATGCATTACAGAACTTACCAAACAAACGTTGATGGAACAGGAATTTCCCAGCTATCAGTCCTGTGAGAATGGCAAGTAGCCATAGAAGCACCTTCAGAAACCTCCAGCCTCCTCCTCCAGGGTATTTATTTGTTACAAACGAAAAGCAGTTACCAACAACAAGAACATTGGCTTCTGTTTGACTGTGAGATACTGGATCCTCAGCAAATATTAAGAAGTTAAAGAATGTCACCAGGTAAGCCACAACTAGACGAGACCATGGGTGCTGGAAGTAGTAGCGGAAGTCTTTACCCATTCTCAAACACTTCAGTACAGTTGTTTGCCTGTATATAAAACATATATCAGTATATTGTTACACACACCAATCAGCACGGAATTCAGAAGCTGCCTAGACATTTCAACAGTCAAACCACTTTACAGTTTTAGTGATTTACTTTTCATATTCTAGACTAACCCAGTGATAAACAGTTCCCATCAAAAGCTTTGTTAGGCAAGAAAAATTAAGACTTCCTGCTAGCTTCAGTAAAATCATGCTATAAATTTTAGCACACCATTTTTATTTTTAAAATTTCTACATTCTTATTAAAGTAGAACTACATCAAAATTAACATGGCATGTGAATATAGATCAGCACAAAACATGTTATGACATTTGAAATTCACAGTGCCTTTCTCATTCACTCAAAAAGACATCATAAAGCCACTACAAATTTTGATTCTAAGAACCTTTCAGCACACCTTTTACCTCTTCTTCAACACATATACACACAGTTGCTAGACCTACTACAAAAATCTATTCCATCACCTTTTGGGAAGAACCTGGACTGAGTCCACATGAAAACCACTTGGTCCATTCTCTCATCACCTGTGAGATTTATAACCCCTAACTTCCAATAACAGCACTGAAAGTTACACATGGAGGAATAAACAAGCCTGACCCAGGGCCTGACCCAAACTACAGTGAGGTCAATGGAAGTCTTTCTATTGACTTCAGTTGGTTTGGGATACAGGCCATAATGAAATGCAACCTTATAAGCACTCCCATTTCCTGCACTTCAAAAGAACTTTGAATGAATACGAGAATGTTTCTAATTTTGAAATGCGTTTACTAATAAGAGCACAGATTTATATTTTTTCCCCACAATTTGGTCTGTTTCAGTGCTTCTCCAGCTACATATTTGTCTCTCTGTTCACAACAAACTAATCATTCCATACAGTAGGGTCACTGTGTATTCACGCAGACACCATGACAGGAGTGCTGTAGAGCACGACAGTTGCTCAAAGCAACCGGATGGGAGTGCTGAGGGAAGGGGTGTAACCCAATAGTTCTTTTTACAGAGTAAGCATCTAATAATATAGTCTAGAGAACTGAACAACAGTTTTTGTCAGTGTCAAACAACCTGGAAAACACAAATACAAAAGATGCTTCTTCAAATGTTTATGGAATAATACTTCTTTCAATGACAAAGGCCTCTCTGATAGGAATAGCTCTTTAGGTAGGCACTTTAAAAAAAATCAATTAAAAATCTGATTTTTTTCTTCCTGTTAGATACATATTACATTCAGTAAATATTAAAAACAATCGATTACATTTACTAGTCAGGGCAACAATGTCAACCTACATATAAACAAAAATTATATCAGAGAAAGCACAAAATATGTTAGTATTTGATTAGCTACTACAAGGATTGAAGAAAGTGACTTGAAGTAGGAAGTTATTATTCAAAACAATCTAAGGAAACAGCACTTTTGCAAGGTCACAGATACCAAGAAACCAAAGATACCTTTAAGACTACAAAATCAGTACATTTGTATGTCCTCTTTTTTTGTGCTACTGTTAGTGTGAAGAAAAGTTGTAATTATTCTATTCAATTAGACATTTTAAACTTGGGAGGTGGGTGGGCAGACAAGACAAAGGTGAGTCCACGGAATATTATAACACTAGAATTACTAGTTAGTGAGCAAAAGACAATCTACTGGATATTACTTGGTAATAACAGAAACCAATTCTTTAACTAGTTATACTAGGTTAGAAAATAAACAGAAGAGTGATCTTTGCAACTAGCAAATGTTCAGAAATTGGGGGACTATTTAAAAACCACATGTTGACTGCAACACGTTCTTTATTTAAGCTATTTTATTTCCCAAACAATACAAGGATTATGACTTTTTAAAATATAGTTTTAGAATTAATAAACGGAGCTAGATAAAACCGATTGTCTCCAACTAAAACTGAATGTGTTTTGTTTATTAGGGAAATCAGGAGGTGATACATTTCCAAACATAAGCGCCTATAAACACCCCCCGCCCCACACACACACATACGCTTCCGTGCCTGCTTGGGAAAGAGCAGGCCAACATATTGACAGAAGAGAACGTGTAATCTCACCCCTTGGGGGTGTCACGATACTAACTGCAGCCTTCCCCATTAATAAGAAACCCAAGCAAAATCCTGCCCACCAAGAGAAATCACGCTGCAGTTTAATCCCAGCCGCTCAGGGGCCAGGCTGAAGCTCCCTTCCGCTCCCCAGGTGGGGTGGGGGGAAGGCTGGGCTGCGATACGCAGAGACAAATGCAGTTTACTCACCGAGATCAGAAGTCACCTTTTGCTCTAATGGGAAATTCCTACAGGAGGCAGGCCCCGGCTCTGCGAAGACGCGGCGAGCTCCTGTCACTGTGCTATAAATACCCGGCCAATGGCTGGCCCGCGTCCTCCTGCCGCTGATCCGACCTTATAGGGGGGCCTCAGTCCCTCTTGTCAACAGTCCGCGGCGCGCATCCGTCGCCGCTGGAGCAGGAGGGCGGCCGGCCGTGGGAGGGACCTGCTGCTGCCTGCCAGCGGTGCCCGCGGTGCCCGCAGCTGGAATCCTCTCCCCGCCCACGCCGCAGCCAGTGGAAGCAGCTGGGCCGCTCCGGAGAGAGGGCGGCGGCTGCTGCCGCTCTGTGGGGCCGGGTGAAAGACGAGACCCGAAAACACAAGCAGGGATGTGGCCGGGATCTCATCTCCGCCGGCCCAGGAGCGAGACTGATTTCACTTTAACCGTAGCGAGGCTGGCCTGGGACTGAAAGAATGCAGCGTCCAGGCCCGCTTGGGGTGGAGCAGCAACCACTCAGCAGTGCCAAATAAATCAGTGCTACCGGGGCGCTCCGGCGCTGTTGCTCAGGATCTAGGCACCAGTGATGCCACCGCTGCATGTCTCCCGTCTGAGCCTTCCTGATTTGTAGCACGGTAACTGCTTGGAAAAGCTTGTCTGTTTGTTACGCAGTGTGAGACCCTTTCTTCCCCCAGGAAGAGGTTGGACTTGGGAGCCAGGGTGGCACAAACAACTGTTGGAGGCGAGGGAATGGCTCAATCAACAGGCGACATGGAGATGGGCTCCCGGAGAACTCCACCATTGCACAGGATACCCTTGCGTTGTGTGAAATATTATAAAGGGGTGAATTATTAACCCCTTTAGAGCCAAATTTTGGGGCCCAAAGGCAGTTTAAAATGGAGTAGCAACAGTGGAGACCCCGCTCAAGAGGACTCAGCAAGCCCTGCCGGTTGCAAGGAGGATCTCCATGGCATTCTCATGGGAGGGAGACTGTTAGCAAGACAGGGACATGGTCAGTGTGGCCATGAATCAAAACCATACATTTAATGGGGAGCAATAGTGCACGTCCATAAATGCTATATTACTGGCTGAAACCTAAATGCACAGCAGTGGGCTCGCTGAGGTAGCCCAGCCTCTTCTTTATTGCAGATATCTTCATGTGTTTTATGCAGGCTTTGTTCCCTCCCCAGGATTTGATCCTTCCAGCTAGCACCCAGAAATAAGTTTCTGGAATACATACTATCAATACATTTGCATTTTAATGTATATGGTAATGCATAAAGCAGGACCAGTTCTGGGGTCCCATTATTTGCAAGGGTACACATGGTTATTTTGGGGGCCCTATAGGTCACTATTTAAAAAAACAAAACCATCTTCAAGGAATCCAGGAGCTAGTTAGATCCCTGGAAAATATTGGATTTTAAGAGTTTAGGAAAGTAAAATTAGGCTGTGTCAGTATTTTGTTCTGATTTATAATTTTGGCTTGACAATAATTTGGGGCCCTTTTAAGATAGTTTTTGGAGGGTAAATGTCTCCTTTACTACCCCTGCCCATCACTGGTAGTTCTAGGCCTGCCATAAAGCATTTGATGCAAGGTTGAAGTTGCCTGGGCACCTTTTGCCTGGGCATTCCTGATCTGAGTACTTCACTTCGCAGCCTTAAGATTCTTTTACTGTAAAAAGAAAGTTCTAGGGTTTATTTAAAAAAGAAACAAAAACAAAGAAATTCCATCATATACAATTGTTTTTTAGCCAGCACTAGAACACTGTGTACAACACAATATATCAGGGATGGCCAAACTGGAGCTTGTGAGCCGCATGAGGCTCTTACAGTTAAAATGCAGCTTGCGGAGCCTCCTAGACCCTCCCTCCCCCCATTCTCTGCCTACCAGACTGGGGTGGGGAGCTCAGAGCTTCTGCCCTGCGGCAGGGTGGTGGGACTAGAGCATTCTACCCAGTGGGAGGGGAGTTTGAGGGATCAGTAAATTGGCCACCCCTAAAATATATTCACATAGGCATTCATTATGTGCTACTACATATTGTATGAAGTCCTGCCTCCTTTCATTCCAAACCTGAAGGTGTTATTGGAAGGGGAAGTGCTCCCCAGAAAGGCAAGATCATATCCTTCATTCACCTATGCATTAAAAATTAAATACCATTCAGCTTACATACGCACATATGTGCAGTACCCACAGAACAGTTACAGATAATTTTTTAATATAACAAACCAGTGGGCATGGATAAACTAAATTTAAGCTGTTTTAACTCAGTCAAATGAAAAACTAGTTTTCTACAACAATAGCCAAAGGCAAATGTGTGCTATACATACTATTTCCTTATCAAATTTCATGTTTCCACCATCTCTTTTTGGGGTGTTAGTGTTCTTCAAAAGAAAACAAACAAAACAAAACATCCTCCAAACATCCTTGCAGGATTTCCCCCCCCAATTTTTTTTCTGTTTAAAAAGCAAGCTGCACCATTTCTGCTTATATTTTCATTAAAATATAAGACCATGCTAAGAACAAAGGGGTCAAATTTCAGCTCAAAAAGATAATTTGGCATGTTTATAAATGATCCTTTAGAACTTAAATACTTATGCAACTTGAAGTGTAGGTCTACAATTTTATTCATAATAACCCAGATTTGGTCGTGTTGAGACAATATCCAATGCTGTGAAACACAGCCCTGAAGCAAATACACAGGAATACTCTGGTTCATTAAAAATGGGGTTGTCTACAGTACAAAAATATAAAATACAAATTCCATTACAAAACAAACAGCAAAACAGTTACCCTTTTTGGCCACCAGTCAAAATCAGTTAGTAAAACCGGTAAAGCAGGTTGAATTGAGGTGATGAGTCATCTTGCCAGTAAGGATACTTTTAAAATGGTTTCTCACACAAGTATTACCAGCACACCCACCTAACTAAAGTAGTAGTAGTGTGGGGGAAAAATCTTTTCAGATTCAGTTGCCAGCAGTTTGAAGGTGTTCAACTATCCATTTATTTTATTGCAGTATCACTCACTACAAAATCAATTTTTCACTTATGTCAGGGAAAAACAGATTTCCTGTGTGTTGGTCTGTAATTTTCCCTCGGAAAGCTCTAGTGTAAGAAGCTGTTGTCTCAGTCAAACATAATGCCATTCAGTACAAGAAAATAAGGTTAGCTACTATAACTTCCCGAACACTGTACCTTTGCAAGTGGACAGGTTTTTTAAAAAAAACCAACACCCCTTTACAGTAGCGTTAAGGCTGCAGATCGGTACTTAAAGGATTTATATAACACTCATGCTATTTAAGAACAATACATAAAGGAAAGTGCATACCCAACACAAAATTTTGTACTTCCTATGGTGTCCCCTATTAAGGATGAAGCTTGCCCACTTCTAGAAGGGCCAATGGGCAGGAGGACCATTGCAGTTCCACTAGATAGTGGGGAAGGCCAGGAATCTGAGAGGCTCCTCTGGAGGAGAAGAATTCTGTAGCTCCCTGGTAGCCTACTCAGTGGGAGCACATGGGGTTCTACATAGGCTGGGTGTTTGGCTAGTAGATCCATAAAATTGCATATATGCAGGCCACAAACAACATGAAGATATAAGTGTGGTGGCCTGCAGCTGATGCTGCTTACAACCCATGGACTCCAAGAAATGGCTGCACAGGTGACTGGAAAAAGCATTGCATTGTCCTAACCCTCCCATAATCCATTTATTTAGGATGTGTGTTACAGATGTGAATTTTTCACAGTCCCTCAAAAAGTGCATCCCTAGGTCAAGAAATTCACATTTATGGCTTTGGTACGCAGGCCTCTATATCCTTGTGCTATATTCAAGGTTATCAGTTCACTGTCAGCATTCTGATTCTTACCCCCAACTTGATAACAGAAGGGATATGATAGCAGCTATACATTTTTATATATAATATAAAACAAACAGAAAAAAAGGGAAAGTTAATAGCTTCTAATGTATATTCATTGCTAGGAATTGTAGAAAAGTTATAAGGAAAGCAAAAGGTGAACTCTATGGCCTGCAAAATTAAGGACAATCAGGAGGGAGTTAATTATACAGGAACAAAGAAGTCCTATTGGTCCATTACTTGAAGGAAATGGTGTCATGTTTTGGGGTGCATTCCAAGCTAGTAAGGGATTGTGTCTATGCCTGCCCTGTAACCCTGAGTGTCTCAAAATGCTTTATTGCTGTGGTTCTCTTGTCTAGACACTTTCAGCTAGCAGACAAGTATGCACTGAGTGTCTTTGAGCAGATCTGATTCAGCAGTCCTAATTCCAGCATCCTGCTTGTTATGCCCTTGCCACACTCTAGTTTCCACCAGCCTTGGTTATACCCACAAAGGTGATCTCAATACCCACCCCACTGTGCTGAATTTTCCCCAAAACGTGCTCTGTAAGATCCAGCCCTTAAAGTTCATTTGTTCCTTTGAAGATATAGTACTCAAAAGTTTGCCACATTAACTGAAGTTAACATTTGCTTTAAATCAAACACAGCACTCGATTGGTTAGATTAAAAGCACAACAAATGTATTAGGAGTAGGAGATAGGATTTTAAGTGACTTCAGGTATAAAGGGTAGAGTTAAAAATGGTTACAAGCAAAGTAAAGGGACCAGCACTTTCTAGAGGCCAAGACATAACAAAAAAAAGCTAGTCTTGTTCAAGGGTGTTTCCTTACCTCCAGCAAGATGGCTGACCAACCCCTCTGGTCAGGATCTTCCACAAAATCCACAGTTCCTTTTTCTTCTTAGGTGATGGATAACTTGGGTTTCTCTGACCCTCTCTTTATAGTCCAGTGAACCTTTGAAACAGATTCTTCTGAAGGTTATCCTCTGTGATGAGCTAGGTAACCCTACTCACTGCTAGGTATGGCATCTCCTCATGGCTGTTCTAGGAAATCGCTCACCAGGTCGACACCCACTCCCACAATTGCATGCCATCACTCTCTCTCTCAGCTGGTCTGCAGCCCCTCTCCAGCTACACAAGCTGCTGCTGCCTCTTCATGACTCAGCCTTGGGCTAAGTCACTAGTGTTCCTCCCCTTCTGGGTAGACTTCACATTCTCTGTCACTCCCATAGTGACCCAGGCAGTCTTGCAGTTCACTGCCCCGCCGATGCCACTTCCTCAGCAGCAGGTAGGGAAACCCTGTCCCACCCTCTATTCGGGGTTCCAGACCAGGGATCTTATAATGCACATCTAAGGTCTGCTCAATCCCCAACCTTGCTGCTTATTCCCTGAGGTGCTTCCTATCCCAGCACTCCCCCACTCTCTGGGTTTTGCCAGACTCTCTATTCCCTTCTCCCAGAGAACAACCATGGGCTACTTCTCTCTATAGTGCCTACAGACACTTCCCTTCTCCCATGAAGTGACTGCAGACTCCCTCCCTGCAGCACCCTTTCTGCTGCCAATTTCCTGTTTTAATAACCCCAGTCCAGTTCATTCCTCCTCAGCTGGGCTCCCTCATTATTATGTAGCCACTTGATTCCTCTCAGCTGAGCTCTGTCAGGTTAATTAGCCTCCTTCTTTGTCTTCATTAACTCTTGCAGGGTAAGTGTGAGGTGAACACTCCATCGCATACTCTCCCCCTCAAGACTGCAACCCTCGGGTGGGCAGGTTCCTTCTCCCTTGGAGCTGTTGCAGCTGGGCCCACATGTCATCTCATTCACGCTCCAGGTCTCCTCTCCATGGTGTCTCTGAATTTCTCTCTCTGGAACTGTGTGTCATCTTGTGCTACTCGCAATGCCTAGTTGGTGGCTTTTAGTTTCTCCTGTAGTCCTGGTCCTTGCTCTACAGGCTCTCCTAGCACAATTCTAGAGTCTGAGTTCCTATCTCAGCCTGGTTAGTCTCCATATTAGTCCACCACATCCTTCAGCTGGACATCTGAGAGACTCTTCCATCTCTCTCTTCTCTTCTCCCTTTCAGCCTTCTCCACCATCTTAGTGCATCCCCTCCGAGTATCTGGCCCTTCTTCTTGGTCCTTTCTAGATCCCCTTGCTCTTCTCCTGGTTTGGATCCCTTTTCTCATCCCCCCCTTGGGATCCTGTCCTTCCCTTCCCATAACATGGGAAATCATCATTGAGCGGACATATTTCTATTGAGGTCCTGTGTGGCTTGGTACATGGCCCTATACTTTTTAATATTTTTACCAATGACCTGATTTTATATTATTTTCCATTACTGATGAAGGGGCTGCAGATTGGCAGCGAGAGATGATGTACAACCACGGGAAGGGGCATCAACCTGGTAAGCTATTCCCAGAACGGCCAGGAGGGGGCGCCCTACCTAGCAATGAGTGGACCACCCTGTGATAGGGGGTAACCTTCAGAAAGATGGGGGAGAGGGTAAATAAAAGGTCAGGTCACTACTACAGAGTAATCTGGATTGCTTGGTAAACTGGACACAAGTAAGTAATGTGTGTCAATATGTAGAGTCATACATCCAGGGACAAAGAATGTAAGTTATCTAGAGTGGCTCACAACTGAGAGTGCCAGCCTCAGGGCAGACTGTCAAGAAACAAGGCACAAACCCCAAACTGGTTATTTGTTCTATACTTAGATTTCACCAACCAAGTATTAAGTGTGAACTCCTCAAGCACTATAGCAGCTTTAATATGAAGTTACAGACAGTGCTCTTGAGTACTCTAGTCTATCTTGCCCCGCAGGCAAGCTTGCGTTTGTGATTGATGGTCCCTTATGCCAAACAATAACAATATTCAGGTTATTCCCAGTCCCAAAGAACCAGGCACTTACCCCAGGTCAATTGTATCTCAGATCTCACACCAAAAACAATGCTTGTAGCCAATCCTATAATAAACTAACAAAAGATTTATTAACTAGGAAAAAAAATGAGAGCTATTTACAAGGTTAAAGCCAGTAAACACACACATACGCACACACACAAATGATTTACAATCTTAGATTTCAGAAAGTAATAGAAGCTGCTATAATATGCAAGCTCTATATGTCCTTTAGGGCTAATCCAAGCTAAACAGCTAGGGAACCCTTGCTTATGCTTAGAAGTCTTGCAGTCTTTCCGAAGCCCAAGCAACACAGGGATAACAATTTCTTCTTGACAGGGATTTTTATTTTCTTCCCCAGGACTCAAGTTGATGGGATGAGTATGGTTTCTCTTCATGGGTGTGGGGGGAGCAATCAACAAAATCTTTTGTCTACTGATGTTCCGCAATGGCTTGCTTGATGTCTATGGGCCTTCTTTTGTTGGAGAGGAGATGACACCTCTTGTGGTAAACTAGTATTTCATACTTGGTAATGCTTCTCTCCAGACTGTGTGGGTTTACAGTTTTAGAGCAAACACTTAAATATTACCTTATAACATGGAATACAGATATTATAAAGGGAGATTAATGCATGCAGCAACTCACAAGCATTTTATAAAGTCTAAACACGTTTTTATAAATCTAAATACTTATTTTAATATTACTAACGCAAATGAGCCAAACAGGTTTCCAGCTATGCACTGGTCATTGTTCAGTGAGACCTAGGGGCCTTGGCATGAGCTGGCACCTAGTCTGCCAGTGCCACAATTACTGTGAAAGTTTGCAGGTGAGACAAAGATGGGGGGAGTGGTAAATAATTAAGGCAGGTCACCACTACAGAGCAATCTGAATTGCTTGGTAAATTGGACACAAGCAAATAATGTGCATTTCAATATGACCAAACGTAAAGCTACATATGTAGGGACAAAGACCGTAGGCCATACTTAGAGGATGAGGGCTCTATCCTGGGAAGCAAGGACCCTGAAAAGGACTTAGGAATCATAGGACTGGAAGGGACCTTGAGAAGTCATCTAGTCCAGTCCCTGGCACTCAAGGCAGGACTAAGAATTATCTAGACCACCCCTGACAAATGTTTGTCTAACATGCTCTTAAAAATCTCCAGTGACAGAAATTCCACAACCTCCCTAGGTAATTTATTCCAGTGTTTAACTACCCTGACAGTTAGGAATTTTTCCTAGGGCTTGTCTACACTTACCTCAGAGATTCGGCAGCAGTCGATTGGAGTTACACAAACTACGCAAAAAACTTGCGTAACTTCCATCGACATCTGTGCTTCTATTCTGCGCTCCATCTTCAATGCACTGCGCCGATGGAAACCGCGTTTCCGTCGACGCAGCGCTACGCCACTTGAGGAGGTGATCTTAATATGTCTATTTCTGGATCGACTGAGCGGGTCTTCACTTACCACTCAGTCGATCCATATAAGTCGATCTGACAGCAGCGAATTTGCCGCCATCAGTGAAGACATAGTCCTAATGTCCCACCTAAACCTCTATTGCTGCAATTTAAGCCCATTGCTTTGTGTCCTATCCTCAGAGGTTAAGGAGAACAATTTTTTTCCCTCCTCCTCTTAACACCCTTTTATGTACTTGAAAACTTATGTCCTCCTCGTCTTCTCTTCTCCAAACTAAACAAACCCAGTTTTTTTCAATCTTCCCTCAGAAGTGATGTTTTCTAGACCTTTAATCATTTGTGTTGCTCTTCTCTGGACTTTCTCCTATTTGTCCACATCTTTCCAGATATGTGGTAGTTATATGCAGTAGACAATTTACACAAACCATGAAGAATTAACACTGATTATATTTGGTGTTTTATTCATAACACAATAAATATACTTCAGTTAAATATCTTCATATACTTTATTCATTAAGAATTTTTATAATTATTGTTATTAGAGATTATTTGAAAAAAGTTTTGAATAAAAATGTTAATGAAAAATGACTATTTTCTAAAACAGGAAACTTTTGTGAAAAGGGCTTGGTAAATTTTCTTTTCTTTTCCTTTTTGGTGTCAAAACCAGAATTTTTGTCTCTTCTTCTGCCTTTCCTTTCGTCCCTTTTTTTTTTTTTTTAATTAAATTGAGGGGGGAGGGAGCGGGGCAAGTGAATACAAATGAATGAATTGCCAGGGGTTTTTTCCTTCACTTTTCTGTTTTTCTTTTTTGCAACTCTAACTTTTCAGCAGCTGAAGTTCTGAAAAGGTTATGTAGCAAAAGGAAACAAGAAAAATGAAAGAGTGAAGAAAAATAGCAACCCTGAATATCATAACTTTTGTTGCATCCATTGGTAAAAAACAAACTGTTTAAATCTTTTCAAAAGTGTTCTTCAAAAATCTCATTCCAAACTGAAGTTACTTTGAAATATTTCAGGAAAACATTTTTGCTTTCTTTAATCAGCTCAAATTATCATATACTGTAGGTACTTAACTGTTAAGACACTAACAATACCCAAAAATCTTCTTGCACACTGTACTCCAGAGGAACAAAGGAAAGAATGAACAGTTCAGACTCCCAAAAGACACATAAAACAGCAACCTCTTCAGAACACAAGTCAGCTTGCTTCCTGGGGAAAAAAAAACAAAAAACAAAAAACCCAGAACAACCCCACAAACCCATGTTTAGCAAGAGCTCCTGTTTATAAAGTTTCATTTCCTTACTTCTTCCCCATTCTCACACACATCCCAGCTGGAATAAGGCAGGCAGTGAAGATTACTCAGTATACCCATGCATGAAGGGTTCCCAAGTGTGTGGGACTAAGAGAGCAGAATTACTGGTGAGACTGGCTGAACAAATATTCAATTAGTCTTTATTCCAGGTAATTCAGTCATCAAACAATTCCTTGACTGCCCTGCTAGTGCTGTCAGAAAAAAAAAACAAAAACAAAAAACAGAAGTTTGTGTGGATTATTGGAGCTTTAACAACTGCACTGTAAAAGGATGCCTAACTATTTCTAGTGTAGGTGATACCACTGACACACTAGCTATGCCCCAGTATCTCATTACACTTAGCCAGTAGCCAGTGGCAATTCAAGATGCAGCCTGAGATGGAGTTGGGGGAAAACAGACTGCATCTTTAAAGACATAAGGGTCTATTTTAATTCAATGTCATGCCATTTAATTTTGCAATGCTCAGAGTGGTTTACAGAAACTAATGGAGTTGGTCCTTGCTGATTTATATTGGTCCAATGTGTCTAGAGTATTTGGATGCTCTTTGCTAGAACTCATTTTCTATCACGAAGAGGTCCTTGGATGCCTAGAAAGAGGTGAGTTATAAGTAAAGCCATCCAAATGTCAATTGTTTAAGTCTCAAGTACATTTTCTTTCCCAACAGGGAAGAGCAACAAATCCAGAGAAAATGTAACCAGTATGGTCCTGGCCAATTCCTAAGAATATATACACAAAATGAGGCTAGGGGGAAAAGAGAAAAAAAGAAGCTACCAACGGTCTGTATCTGGATTTAGATGTACAACTCTACCAATAAGTAGACAACCAGGTACAGTTTCTGAACTGAGGCCTGTCAGAAGGCTTTCCATGAACTCCAAGGGCATATATAGTACCTACCTTTAAAAAGGGGAACAAAGAGGACCCAGGAAATTATACACCTATCAGCCTAACTTTAGTTCTTGGAAAGACTTATTAGAACTTGTACTTGGAACAAATTATTAAACAATCCATTTATAAGCACATAGAAGAAACAGGGTGACAAGTAGTAGCCAACATGGATTTGTCAAGACCAAATCATGTCAAACCAATCTAATTTCCTTCTTTGACAGGATTACTGGTTTAATAGATGGGGGAAGCTGTAAATGTGAAATATCTTGATTTTAGTAAAGCTTTTGACTCAGTCCCACATGACCTTCTTGTAAGCAAACTAGGGAAATTTGGTCTAAATGAAATTACTATACAGGGGATGCACAACTGGTTGAAGGACCATACTTAAAGAGTAGTTATCAATGTTTCCCTGTCAAACTTGGAGGGTGTATCTAGTGATGTCCTACTGGGGTCAGTCCTAGGTCCAGTACTATTCAATATTTTCATTAATGAGTTGGATAACAGAGCAGACTATGTTTATAAAATTTGCAGATGACACCAAGCTTGGAAAAATTGCCAGAACTTTGGAGGACTATCAGAGGGCAGGTTTCCTTCACCCTGGATTATGTTCCACAAACAATCCTTACACACTACTCATGGTGAGTTCAATACTCAGTAGTTTACTTACAATGTGAATATAACAGAACAAAGTCTCCACAGCTCAAGGTTCTTACATTCTCTCCACAGGACAGAGTAGAGCCTCTCATTTCTGGTTCATTCTTCCTTCCAGTCTTCACCTCTTCCTTTTCCTGCCTCTCTTTTAGCTGATGGCTCAGCTGAGGAGTTAACAAGGAGCTAAGCCACCTTGTTAACTGGTTAATCATTCAGTCCTTAGCCAATTATCTCCCTAATTTGCCCATGTGGGAATGCTTACCAAGTGCCAAGAGTGCACATTCTGTCACAAGGACAGAATTAGAATTCAAATTGATCTTGACAAATTGGAGAATTGATCAACAAGATGAAATTTACTAAACACAAATGCAAAGTTCTCTGCTTAGAAAGGAAAAATGAAATGAACAACTACAAAATGGGGACTAACTGGAGAGGTGATAGAACTGAGAAAAGGATCCGGGGTTTATAGTTGATCACAAATTGAATATGAGTCAACATGTGATAAAGCTGTGAAAAAAGGCTAAAATTATTGTGGGCTGTATTGACATGAGTGTTGTATGTAAGACATGAGAGGCAATTGTCCTGCTCTACTCAGCATTAGTGAGGCCTCAGCTGGAGTACCGTGTCCAACTTTAGGGAAGATATGGACAAATTGGAAAGAGTCCAGAGGTGAGCAACTAAAATGATAATAAGTTCAGAAACCTTGCTATAAGGAAAAGTTTTTAAAAAACTGGGCATGTTTAGTCTTGAGGAAAGAAGACTGAGGGGGAACTTGATAATAGTCTTCAAATATATAAAGGACTCATAAAGAGGAAGGTGATCAATTGTACTCCATGTCACCTGAAGCTAGGACAAGAAGTAATGGGCTTAATGTGTAGCAAGGGAGATTTAGGCTGGATATTAGGAAACACTGCCCAACTATAAAGGTAGTTAAGCTCTGGAATAGGCTTCCAAGGGAGGTTGTGAAATCTCCATCACTGGAAGTTTTTAAAAACATGTTGCACAAATATCTGTCAGGGATGATCTAGATTTACTTGGTCCTGCCACACTGCAGGGGAATGGACTTGATGACTTCTTAAGGTCCCTTCCTGCTCTACATTTCCATGATTCTTTCTAAATCATAGTTGATAGTTGTCCTAGAATTAGTTTTCCAATGAGATGTTCATGGAAATTACACTGTGTAATGTGATGCTAGCAGTAGTAGTCTTTACCCATCACTATAGTCAATATTATTTGGTTTACCTCAAGATTTACCTCAAGAATGGACCACCACTCACTCAATGCATGCCAGCATTTTAAATCACCAAGCACATGGAGCACTTTGAGTACCAAATTGTTCATCATTCAGAGGAGTCACATGGAAATGCAGGTGCCATGTTGTGTCACATTGCTGATAGAATCAATTAGGATATTCTAGTAGCAGAGGGTATTGTCCGCTGCCACTTGCAACAGTGATTACTGAAGAGAATGAAGCTGTTGGCCAGCTGGAGTTTCATAGGTGTGAGGTAGCGTGTCAGAGGAAATTCCTGGAGATTGAACTAGACAAAGATCCCGTTTTTAAACAGATCAGAACAAAGATTAGAAATGGGAAACCAAAGATACCTGCAAAACATTTTCAGAATGCCAAGAATAAACCTTGTTTTAGTGTTTGGGAGCACTTAAAAATAGAAGAGGAGCCGGTAAGAGCCATGAGAGTTCCCACCAATTATGTTCTGGGAACACACAACACAAGAGTATGGATCTTTCATAATACAACCTTTTGAACTATATTTATTTCACACTATCAAAGGATTACCCATTCATACTGAGAAGTAACTGTCTCCAATATTTAATACAGTGAAAGTTGTTACAGCAACCTGGAATCACCTGTGCTAATGGCTGAAAAAATCTCTGTCCCTGCAAATTTGGCTATCTGTTCTATAGAACTTACTCTGTAGTACTTACCTACCTTGTATATTTCTGGCCACTCACAGACCAGACCAGTTGCGTAAACTGTTAAGGCAGCCAGAAAGGGAAGCCACTTGAAGATTATGTATTTTTTTTCTGACCAATTGTTTAAATTTGTGAATGTGTCAGTTCATTTTCTCCTATTTATTTGTGTGATACAGAACTTACAAAGTGCATAACTGAGAGTCATTTGTAACACTGAATATATTTGCAGAACTAGGTAAAGTTAGAGTTGTGTGACTAGTGTGGGGGGCCATTTTGGTACATTGTATTAAGTCCTCTGTTATAACAGCATGGAAGTTTAGAATTCTTATGGTTGCCTCTATTAACAGATCACAATAGTTTTAAAAATTAAGCCATTTTATTTAGATTCAGGTTCAATGTTACTTTGGAATCAAACTTTTTTTAGCCATTACAAATAAAAGGCAAAAAAGCAGCTGTATCTATTTTTACTCCATTTTTTAAAATAAAATGCGTTAATTGGCTGATAGAGGATTCTACAAAATTTGAGAAATTTAGAATGGCCAAGACTGAAATTCTGACAAATGATCACGTAGCCTCTATCTTTACAGTACTGAACATCTCCAAATTACTTAAAATTAAAACAAACAAAATATCTCTCTGTCTTTCAAACCAGTAGGAGAAAGTCAGTGATTAGTTGGTTTGTTTAGCTAATGTGCGTGTGAGAAAAGGACTACTGCGGGTGAGTTGAGTTGAAGAAATTGATTTTGCATTGGTTCTGAAAAGGGGAGTCTGTGGTCATTCTTCTCTTGTATAGGAATGAATTCCATAATCCATGGTTCACCCTCCCTGAATTGCTGCCAGTTTAATTATTCTGGTAAAAAAAAATGTAGTTATTATGGGAAATCACAGTCATAGAAGGAAAGGACAATCTGATGAAGGCCTTTGAATATAATCAGGACATGGACCTTGCAATGAACTCTTGATTTGATAGAGAGCCAGTGCAAAGAGTAGAGCACAAGTCACTTGTGTTGCTAAGGAAAAGGGCTTCTGCTTTTTGTATCAGTTTGGAGCTCTTTTCAGGGTGTGTGGCTTCATTTCTAGATAAAATGAGTTGCAGTAATCAAAACTGAAGGCCACCAATACGTGGCTAACAATGGCCAAGTTTGTGTGTGACAGGCAATCCTGGATAGACGGGCAACTTAAACAACTAGGCCCTCACAACACTATAATAAAAGAAAATGTTTATACAGTATTACAAAAGCAGTGAAATGCAAACTTACTAAGGGAAGCCACACACATGCGCTCTAAACTTAAAGAAATGGAGAGAGCATTTTTTTAAACCAACCACAAACTAACAAACATGGAAACAAAATGTGCAAATGAAGAAAGCCACACAGATATGAAACACAAGATCAAGAGGTCATATGGAAAACGTTTTCTGAAAGATTAATACAAATATTTTCTGATCGCAAAGTCCTGTATTGTTCAATTAAAAAGAACCTTCTCATAACGTGGCCTCTCTTGGAATACAATTCCTGTACCAATGCAATCATGGCCTTGAAAAATAATGCATATATTGGGAGCATGGGGGCAGAAGAGTATGACATTCAGGATGCAATCCAGACGAATGAGGGGCTGGGTCACTCGTGCCCTGCAGACTGGGATGCCTCACAATGCCTTGATGCTGTAACTCCCAACCTGGACTCCTCACAAGCTGTCAAACAGCATTCAGGTCACACCCTGAGTATCTGTGTATAGTCACAGACCTGGTCCAGCAACTCTGACCCCAGCAGCCTGTTAGCAAACATCAACCACACACTGGTTTCCAGCAGCCTTGGTTACTACAGTACTTGCAGGGTGACCCCAATACACTCCCAGTCCCACATTTCTCCCTCCTCCCCACCCAAAAGTGTGTTTTGCACTGTCCTGCCCTCTTCTGGACAGTCCAGATATATTGGAGCAATTGCCCCACTAAGAGGTCGAACATACAACAGTCTGCTAAATGACATTACCCAAACAATTCACAACACTAGATTAGTTTTAATTAAGGATAAAACAAGTTTATTTCATCATATTATTGGCCATACCATATTATTATTACCATATCATATTATGATATGAAAAATCATATTATAATACTATATCATATTATTAACCATATCATATTATATTATTACCATATCATATTATTGACCATATTATTCATCATATGATTGACCAGCAAGTTATTGACCAGTGAGTTATTAGCTTTTAAATGATACATCACAAGGCATATTTTGTACAATGGAATGTAGGGTGTGAATAGAGGCGTGCATTCTGTTACAGAGGGAAATGATCTAAAGTCCAGAAAAGAGAACAGTGCTATGAAAAAGGCAAAATAATAATTTAATAGTATAATATATGCTAGTGAATAAACCTCTTTCCTCTTATCTTAACACTCTTCATAGTAATTTAGCATGCGTACAGCACTTTAATCTTCAAAAGGACATTAACTATTGTTCTAGTTAGGAGATTCATTCTGAAGCTGGCTAAATTCAGAAGCTTACGCAGCTTCAAGAAACAAGAAGTCTCTCCCCTATATTGCTTGTTTCTCTGGAACATGTAGTTACTTTATCAGACATCAAACACTGCAGTAATGAAGAATTCTAATATCTGTGATGTAAATATTTAAAAAGATTTTGCTATCAGTTTCCTTTTTTTCTGTAGCATTATTGAATAGATGCAGATATAGCCAAACCTTCATTTTTCCCACTGATCAGCTTATAAAGATATTATACAATCCTCAAATAATAGCAGCTGAGATTTTCAAAGCAGTATAGGAGACTTAAATGGAAGATGTATGGTTAATATATGGCTAAATCCTCAGCACTGTTTTGAAATTTTAACCACTGGGTTTGGTTCCTATGATCATAATAGGAAAAAAATGGCTCTTAGACAAAGTGCCATGAAAAAAAAGGGCCTGTTAAATTTCAGTGAAGAGAGATTAGGTAGGTGAAGAGGCAAGAGAAATCTGAAATATTTGTATTTAAAAGTATTGGCCAACCAAATTTTTGTGTTGGTTGTTTTGTAATTCCCACCAACACACTTCCACTTGATGGTTAGGAATTTGTACAGATTTTCTAAACACAATAGTATAATAAAATCTGAGGAATTCAGGTAGATGTTTTGTTTTGTTTTTTGAAAGACAGCAGAATCACCACTTAAGTTCATTTCTATGTGGAGAGATGAGACTGACATTGATCTCTCAGTGTGTGGCACAGATTTCTTGGTGTATACCAAATAGGAAATGGGGATAGATGAGATATGAGTTAAAGAAGAAATGAACAGAGGGAAAATAAAGGGCTAGCTGGTAAATACAAGTGATATTCCTGTGCTGTAAGTGCTGAGCGAATAAAACACTTCAGTCAGCAGGGCTGGTAAAATCAAGACTTTTCCATGAGCATGAAGTTTAATTAATCATAAAACTCTCATCTCTGTTCTGTACTATTTCTATAAGCAGCTAAATATGCTACAGTATATTTACTTCTCACCCATTTAAACAGAGGGAAGGCTGATTTTCTACCTACATAGAAACTGAAAGGATTACTGCTTACTGCAAGACACTTATTAGATACTATACAATCCACAGAGTATACAGGAAAACTTAAGAAGCACCTCTGTAACAAATTTGTAGTGATAAAATAACAGGACTAATATTCATTTCCACATTATAAAAGTGACTATAGTTTCACTTGGTTATGGTTAGAACAAAGTTATCTCAATATAAGGCTTAAAATTACTTGAATGTTGAATAGAACAAACAAGGAAAACAACAAAGATCTTTTTTCACAAAGTGTCAGAGGCCAAATGTGCCTTTCATCATAAACAAACTACCAAAAATCAACAAAATAGTGCAAAGTAAGATACACCAACTGCAAGGTTTCTAGGTTGGTTCTGAGTCCTCATACAAGATATCAGCAGGTGTAAAACCCTAGGTTGATCACCAAGGCAATGAGGGACAAATTGCAGGAAGCAAACTTTTTAAAAAAGTGCTCCTGTAACCCTCATCCTCCCTTTTTTTTTTTTGGTAACAGAAAGTATGGGTGGATTAGTTATAGCCTCAAATAGGCTTTTTGTTTTTTGGTTTCATTTTTGGGAGGAGGGAGTGGGGGGATAGTTTAAAGAACTGCTGCTTTGAAGGAGCCTTAGAAGTCTCCCTAGTCGGAGGTGCAGTTCCTAGGGAGAGGTATAACATCTTAAAAAAATTTATTTTTATAGACCTGTTTTGGCCTATAACTGACCCTGACCACGTCACTCTTGTACTAAGTGACGGTCAAGGAAAAAGACAGTAGAACGATAATTTAATCCCCACAGGATCTGAATATATCCCACAGTGTTTACAACGGCAATGGTATTTCCTTCCATAGTGGGGTGCAGGAATACCTTGTCACACAGAGGTTTGAAGTTTGTTCTCAAGGACAAGAAAAGAAAATATGGGAAGGGGGGTGAGATGAACAAAGACTGAGAGTCTTTATTACAGCACCATTCTACCAATTATATACTTAAGAATGAGGCCCCATTTCTGAGTAATTCCACTGGCTTGACTAGGGACTACTCATGTGTAAGGGCCATATTTTAAGAGCATTTAGGCACCTAAGGGGATTTTCAAAAACATTTAGGTGCCTGTCTCCTATAGGAGTTAGCTCAAAGCATTCCACCGCCTTGCAAAAGCTGCCAGAGAAGGTGCTGTCTCCCTCCCCTTATAACCTTTACCCCAATAGTTAGGGTGTGACAGATAAAACAATATCCTGGACAAACTTTATTGAATTGAGTTAACCATTACTGAATTGAGGTTAATGCGTTTGGAGTCTATTATATTAAAAATGGAATTGGTTATGTGTTATTGTGAGATTGTATGCAATACTGAGTATGCTAATACAATTCTTCCAATTACCAGCCCTTTGAAGCCACCCCTAATAAAAGCTTGCACATGCTAGTTCAAACTCAATTATCCAGGGAACACCAGGCAAAGAAAGTATTTTTGGGAAAATTGCCAGGTTTTAAACAGGCTCAGGGCCTTTGTTCTGATCCAGCAAATGGACATGACCTCAGGTCCATGGAGAACCTTCCTTAGGGAAAGGTTGGAAGGAGCTGGACCACTGAGGCCCAGTAACACTGGGTGCTAGTTGAGTTGAGGCTGTTGTATCCACAAAAGAAAACCATTTGGGGGCTGAAAGACTCACTCACGTCCCAGAATCCATGTTGGAAACAATTGGGGTTAGTACTTGTAAACTTACTAGTAGTGTGTAGGTTCTTTTATTGTTTTTAGTGTTTTTACCTTAAACACAAAATAAGCTTGTGTAGTAACTTACAACTGTGGCAACTGCCATGTTATCAGTCTCTGAAGAGAATGCAAGCAGGTTTGTTTAGGCAGGCTGTCTTTTCCTGGGAATAACACTGTGTAGGCAGGGAACTGTTCAGCCTAGACATACCTCAGTCAGAAGGAAGAGAGATGCAGGTTTCCTACCAAGAAAGGCAGCTGCAAGCAGGTGCCCTCAGAGTGGAAGTACAGGTGCACTAGCCCTGAACTGCAACACAGGATACTCAACCAGGTTCAACCTAAAATCCCACACTGCCAAGGTTGAAACCTGTACTTGAGTTTCCTACCTCCTAGGTAAGTATCCTAACCATTGGGCTATTTTGGGCCAGGGCTCTGTCTTATTGAAGGAATTCCACTGTGTAAGTAATTAAAAATTTACTGGCACAGGAACTTGGGCCTCCCACATGAGTGCCACAGCCCCTGGGCTATAACATTCCCTCCTATTCTCTTCCTCTCTTTGGCCCAATGAATATTTAATGCAAAGCAAAAGTTTCAGAGAGAGCTTCATCCCAGAATACCATACAGCCAAAGGGCTAGGGCACCACCTCCTTCTTCTGGTGTGTAGTTTTTGGTTTTTTTCCAAAAAACAAACAAACACACACCCAGCCCCAGGGAAGGATTTACAAATGTGAATCCCAAGTAAAAATAAGTACCTAAAACCAAACTGGGAAGAGGTGCCTAAGTTCTTTTGAAAGACACAGTTTAGGCCCTACCATCTTCTTGCCCTTCCTTATTGGCTAGTTTAAATGCCCTACAGTTTACTGGGTTTGGGAATCCTATGGTTTGTTAGGCACCTAACCCTCCCCACACATTATATAACAGGGTGGCTGAACCTACTGAC
Organism: Emydura macquarii macquarii; assembly: GCF_026122565.2. Classification (NCBI taxonomy): domain Eukaryota; kingdom Metazoa; phylum Chordata; order Testudines; family Chelidae; genus Emydura; species Emydura macquarii. Next base: position 11,486,374 of record NW_027132773.1, read on the forward strand.
CCTCGGAGCTGTATAGGACAATCTTCAGAAGCTGGAGAGTCAGGGCGTGCCTGTCCCAGCTCACAGCTTCAGCCCTACAGCAGAGTACTGCGGCTAGGGGCAGCTGGGGATGGGGCGGGGGTGTCTCGGGGCTTCAGCTGGGCAGGGCGCCTGACGGGGCTCAGGGCTGAACCCCACCATCAGGCAGCACGGCTCGCTAGCCAGTTTAGAAGCCCCCTGCCAGGCAGCGCGCGACCGATCCCGGGCGAGCCGCAACCCGCCCACCAACCACAAATGCTCCGGCGGCGCCAGCCACAGGGTTTGCCAAGCGCCCGACGCCGCTCATCATTGCCATTGCAGCCCTGTTCTCTAGCGGGCCGGGGGGGGCTCCCCTTCCCCCTGCCGCTCCCGCGGCGCCCTCTCGGGTCTTGCCGCCGGGCACCACCCTGGCCCTGCGCAGCGCAGCGGGGGCGAACCGCGGGGTGGCCGGGGAGCAGACGGGGTCATTCGGGGCAGTCCGGCCGGCGGCCGCGTGGGGCTGGAAGAAGCGGTTGGAAAGAAACCCGCCGCGGGGGGGGAGGGGGGCAGCACCACGGTCCCCCCCGGCGGCCCCTCCCCGCGACAGGGCCCTGGGCGGGAAGCGGGATCGTCCGCTCCCTACCCCCAGCGGCCGCTCACACACATCCGCCGCCCGCCGCGCCAGCTGAGCGTCTCCCTCCCAGTCCCGGGCTCCCCGCTCAGGGCCCGAGCGGCTCGCCCGGAAGCAGCCGGACTCTCCTCCCGGCCGCGCTGAGTGGCTGGCGAGGGCGCGTCACGTGCGTGTCCCGGGCCGGCCTCGGCCTGTCCGACCCCCCCCCCGCGCCCGCCGTCGGTTCCCCTGGGCAACTCGCAGAGCAGACAGACAGACAGACAGCTCGCTCGCCCGCCCCAGCAGTGCCGAGTCCCGGAGGCGCCATCGCAACATGTCCCACCAAACCGGCATCCAAGGTACTGGCCCGGGTCCCCGCCGAGCCCCTCTCGCACCGCCGCCTGGCCTGGGGCTCCACAGTCCACCCCGCCACCCGTCTCTATACCGCTCCCACTACCTGCCCGGGGGCTCCGCACCGCCCCTCTCTACGCCGTCGCCGCTCCCTAGGGCTCCAGACACTGTCCTCTCCCCCTCTCCGCACCGCCCCCAGGGGCTCCAGTCCACCGTGCCACACTGCTCCCTGGCTGCTTCCCCCAGTTTCTAAACTGCTCTCCAGGGCCGCTGAAGTGCCCCTCACTTCCTCCATGCCTCTAAGCTGCCTTCTCCCTCACTCTAAACTGCCCCATCTCCCTTGGGGAGGCTGAACCGCCCTGTCTTTTCTCCCTCCCCCAAACCTTTACATTGCCTCCCTTCTGCCTTTATTGTCCTGAGTGAGAGACCAGCACAAAGGTCCCTTTCCCTGTCTGTGTTAATAACTAGCCACCTGAGCCGGGACTGGTGTTTTGGTTCCTCTTACCCTGTGCCTTGAAGAGCAGGCAGGTCCTGTGATTTACTAGCAATCTGTTTGTGAGAGTTGCCAACCTTGCATTTTAGTTTTTACTGACATGAAGATCTGAAGTTGATTTTTTTTTTTTACTGACACACAAACTTTTTACTGACATCACTAAAAATACCATAAACAATACAGTAATGTCACAGAAGTGTGTACTCAGTCGCAATATTCTGTACACAGGAATTTGGAATTATGCAATTGTGTTAGCTGCAGTTAATTGATCAATTGGGTTCTTTGGGCATGTAATAGAATCAGGTTCTTCGGCATATAATAGAAAACAGGAAATTGATTGAGCCTTGGTCAGTGTAGTTTTATGATACAAGAAATTATTCTGAATGACGACATTCAATGTCAAAATAGAATATGTTTTATTTCTACCCAATTTCATAGACATTTTCATTTATTTATAGGTTTAAGGACTGTTAAAATTGTACATTTTTTACTGACTTCTGTAAATTTACAGACAGTTGGCAACCCTGGCAGGGGAGGCACCCACTGGCCCCAAAACTGTGGGGCAAGGTGAACCACGCCAGGGCCAATATGTTTTGTGTATGATTGTACAAACCATGTATCTGGAAGGAGGATCATAGAAATGTAGGGCTGCAAACATCCTGGAGAAGTCATCAAGTCTAGCCCCTGCACTGAGTCCGATCAAATAAATCTAGACCATCCCTGACAGTGTTTGTCATGAGATGGTTGGGAAGTGATCAAATGTTTTAGATGTAATCTAATGATTTAGAAGGGATGAGGAATTCTATGGCTTCTCTGTTCCTTCCCTGCACCCCAATAAATCAATTATATGCTCCCTTTCGGAGTAAATCTGAGTGTTTGGCTGGTGGCTGATGTTGTGTTAACTGGCCACTTTGTGTTAAAACCTCTTTTGCAGTATCCATAGTAGTTAATGAGATGTTCAGTGTCTCTGCTTTTGAGGAATTCAGAATGATCTTTTATGTTGCTTTTACTTAGTTCATGTGTCTTGCTGGAACTTGGGGCAGGCAAGTTTAATAAGATAAAATTGGCATCTTTGGTTCAGGCGTCAATCCTATCATGGCTGCTATCTTTTAGATTTTGATCTGCATGGGACAAAGTCACATTGCATTATTGCATTGCAACTTTTGAGGTTGTTCCATTGCAACTTTGGCCCATACAAAATTTTACTTTTTATATTGCTAAACAAACTTCTCAACCTTTGGATGACAAAGACCAGAAGTGAGGGAGAAAGGAGAAAACATTCATGCAGGAAGAAGAGAAGTGCTTCAAAATTTAGACACCCAATTTTGGACCTCTAATCAGGACAGCAAATATCTATGATTCCTGATGTTCCTATGTTGTCTTGCACTACACTATGGGGAAAATCCACCTAAATTTTTTTAAATGTATTACATGATTCACATTAAAATAAGTACCATTGCATTTATTTTAGTATACAGCAGGGCTCGACAAACCCTGGGCGCCAGGTCGCCATGGTGCCTAGTATTTCTTCGGGGTGAGTAGCCGCTGCGCTCCGGCCAGGGAGCCACTGCGCCCATGTGGCAGGGCTGGGAGGGGGGAGTGCTGCAGCTACTGCACTCCAGCCAGGACACCCCGCCGCTGGGCCAACGTCGTGGGAGAGGGGCGGGGGACAGGGGCGGGGCCAGGAGGGGAGAGCGGCTGCTGCGCTCCGGCCAGAGCACCCCACCGCTGAGCCCATGTTGTCTGGCTTCTTAATTTTTGTGCTGGCTCCTAGCTCCAAAACAAATTTGTCGAGCCCTGGTATATAGCACTATAGGTATAATTACTATGCCACATTTTCAAAATGAACTCTCACAAGTCCAGACATTTGCACATCTACAGTAGGTTGTACACATGCACTCTTGATGGTTTTGAAGTGTTTATACACACACACACACAATCTCATGCTCCTTCCCCCAGTGTCTTACAATTTTCATGTTCATCTTTTTAAAATTTCTGTCTGGGATAATGTGGAGAACATTGATTTTTTACATTCTAAATTCTACGTTCTTGGGCATGGCATGGGGAATTTCTGTGAACACAGAGGTTCTCTACTCACCAAGCTATTGCACTGCCACTGTTGCAATTCCACTGGTGGGAGCTGTAGTGTAGGCAAGACATTGGTGTTTTTACTACTATCCTTTTTCTAAAAGATATGCTCCATTTAAACCACAAGTTGCTAGACTAGTTTCAGGAAACGCTGGCTGAAATTCTGTGGGCCTGTATTATGCAGACTAGATGATCATATAATAGTCCTTTTGGGCCTCAAAAATCTAAATGACCTAGTGGCAAAAATGCTGCTGGAAATGGGGGCCTTGTCTCCTGTTGTTATTACAGTTCGTACTGCTGTACTGATGGTAGTGCAGTGTTGGGAAACTTTAAGAAGGTCTCTAGATGTCCGAACAAAACTGGTTACACACATTTTGGTGCATAGATTTTATCCTGGAAAGGAAGGAGCAAAAGACTTCTTTGGGGGAAGGGGACAAATAATTCTCAGGTGGATGGAGGAGTGATTCCAGGAGAGAGAGAGAGAGAACTTGGTAGCATATTACTTACATATAGGGCTGACAGTCCCTGGGAGAAAAATTAGTTGTGTGTTGGACTGGTAATTGGAAGAAATAAAACCTTCGTGGCTCAGAAAATTTGAAGCCATTGAGGAAAATAAATTGAAATATTTATATGTGAGCATGGATTATAGCATAATCAGACACTGCATATGCACCTGTTCGTTTGACTCGAACATATGACTAAATCAAGCCTTTATGTTCGTTTCTTGGCTTGATGACAGACTTTTATCTTGCTGCCACTGTGGTGTGTATTGTGGGATTACTCAGGAAGGCTGACTTGCACAGTTCTGCAGTAAATTCTATAAGTAAATTGACTTAAATTTAACTATATTTAATAGAGTTGTTGAGACTAAAATAATTCTACACAATTCTTTAATATGCTTGTAAAAATGAGTTTGCTATCTTTTCTTTGTATAAATGTTAACTGTTTTAAAACCATGTTTAAGTACTTTTTTAGTATGGTTTAATAGTATGGATAGGGCTATAGAATAATAATAGCACTAGAAGAAGAGGTGAAATCCTACTGTTTATCTTGATGGGGTAGATTTGAAACCTAATTATGACTACTTAAACACCAGCATATTAATCACTTTAGTTCTGAAATGAAACCACAAGCATCCAGTTAATGCGCTTTCTACTCTTGCAGACTTCATTGTAGTAGTTTTTTGATACTACAAGTATAAACAAAGATAATCTGAATTTCTCTGTGGGAGAAGTGGAGTAACAACCAGGGGGCAATGCTATATTGGTTTACATGCAATTTGCATTTTGAAGGTTATTTTCACAACCATTAGGGCTAGAGATTTAAAGATTTTCAAAAGCATCTAATTTACAGTGACTTTCAATGTGAGCTGGAAGCCTAACTGCCCTCAGTGCCTCAAAAAATCTCCCCCTTCACTTTTTTTTAAATGCAGAGTTAGATGGTAGAACAGAAGGAAAAAACCCTCCAGGAGAAAGAAGCTGCCCCAGTTCAACCTCAGATTCTTATAATACACAAAGATACACCAAACATCCTGATTGGTCTAATCAATCTAGGAATTAATTCATTTACAAAAATGATAAAAATGTGACATTGCAAAGTATATTTGAGTCTGTAAGAACATGCGACAAACAAGTATTACAAAGGAAATTAGAGGTTAAGGAAATGCTTCATTCTAAACTTGTCCTGTTATGACAAGTGAGGAACTAAAAATTGTTATCAGACAGATACTAGTGTGAAGTAGATCTGAAAGATGAAAGGTGTGCTTCATCAGTGGTATTCAGGAGCCCTTAGGAAAGATTAGCAACCAGATGCTAAAATATCTACCTGTATGTTTTTTGGGGTTCTCTCTTTCACATATCTCTTGTATCTAGCTAGTAGGCAGTTTATAAATTTGAAAATTATATACCAGAGCCTGCAGGAATCTTGAAGCTATTTCTTTAAGAGATGTAACACAATCCATCTCCATGGAATATAAACTGAAACCTAAGAATGATGATGTAAGTGTCAGCATTGTTAACTGTTTCATCGCTGAGTAAGGTACACAAGAAAGAGAGATGATTATGGTTGTCAACCGTCCAGGATTGTCAATTACAGATTAAACTTTAATTAAAGATAATCATATGATGAAACCTCCAGGAATATGTCCAACAAAATTTGCCAACCCTATGTTCAGACCTTCATAAGATAATGTGAATGAATCTGGAATTGTGGATAGAACTTGGGGCAATATAACTGGTTATTTGTTTTCAGTCTAACTTCTGGTAAAGGTGCAGCTGAATGGTTTAGTACTAACCTCTTTTTACAGTCGCATGAACAAATGTACTTTAAGCATAGCATGTCTTAAATAGGTGAAATGCATCAGTTCAATTAATAATCTTTTTTTTTTTTTTTTTTTTTTTACAGCTAGTGGAGACGTCAAAGATACCTTTGCTAGAGCAAGAAATGGACAGTACAGAATTTTAAAAATAGTTATTGAAAATGGTTAGTTATTTTAATATATATTTTATTTCTGTTATGTCTCATTCTTTTTTAATATTTTACTAGTTACGTTTTAGTGACTTGCAGTATTTTCGTCTATTGCTTCATATTAGAATTTTTTTCCTAGTGTCATATCATGTCAGAGTAAGCAGTGTTGTGTGGCTAGTCAGAAATTTCAAAGGATTGAAACAACTTTTGAAAACACTTAAAAAAAAGGAGAGATGGGTCGAGAGTGGTATGAACACTTGTGTAGATTCTTTTGGCTGCTTTCTACTCTTTAAGATTTTAACTGTGGCAAATCCCTTTGGGTGAATTTTAAATGTCTCTACAACTACAATAATGTAGTCTGCATCCCCAGTCCTGCAAGAAGTATAACTATTCCTTAGTTCTCATGCAGAAATAACTAGATATTTTTTACTGAAAATAAGTTTTTGCCATACATGAAACTTATCTTTGAATTTTTGTGGCAAATGTACAAGGTTGGAAACATATGGTCAAAATATGGCATTCACAAGCTATTTCGCTTTTTTTTTTTTAACTTATCCATTAGCTTTTGAAACAAAACTTCTTGGCTTTGAATCAACAGTTGAATCAAACATTGCATCACTTAGTGCATAGATAAACCCAATCAGATCTTTTGGTTTGTTCCTGGAGCTCAGGCATCAGCACGGCTCTGGAACAGCTGTAAGCTGGAGAAACGTTTTTGGTACTGCAATGTAAATGAGTCCACTTTGACCTTGCCTGCATTTGCATTTTTTGGGAAATCTCCTGCTATTGCAATACCACTGCTCTAGCTCCACACCTATGGAGGATGCAACAGTAGATATTCTAGTGTAGCCAGGGCAGAGTGGTAAGGCTTTTCCGGATCAGATTAGCAAATATTGACATACTGAACGCTTATTGAATTTAATTGACATCAGCAAGGTACAATACCTGGCTTTGTGTGTGTAAATTTTACATTCCACCTCATCTCACTTTTAAATAAAGTGTGGAGGCAATAAGTGGGGAGTGTCTTCCATTGTGAGTTTAATACTTAGTGTGTAGACACAGAAACTGGAAACAAAAACCAATCTGATACTGTAACATGCTGTTCAGGACACTCAGAACTGAGAGCCACTGTGGTACCTCTCTGTCTCAACAAGAATAAGATTTGCTGGAGATTAGACTGTACATCAGCTCCCTGCCACATCAGTTCATCATTCTCACCTGCAAAGTCCTTGAGACTGCCATTCTTATCCTTGCCTTCCAGGTAACAATCAGTAAACATCAGCGCCCAAGTTCCTGAGAGATGTGTCTTTGCAGTGCATAGCCCCTATCACTCTATAGTCACAGAAAACATTAATTTTACTGCTCCTTTCAAAAGACAGAAACAGCAGCTTGTTATCTTGACTGGAGTTAACAATCACTTCAATCAAAGCACTAGGTGAATAAAACAGGTTTGTTAAACAAAAAGTCATAGATTTTAAGTGATTTCAAGTGTAAGGGATAAAGATAGACAGCATAACAAACAAACAGAAATAAAAATATGCTTTCCAGTGGCTAAGACCTAACCTAATAAACTGGAGTCTTTGTTCAAGGTAGTTTTCTCACCAATCTTCCAGCAATGGGTCTGGGGATCCTGACTAAGAGTTAGTCCCAGGCTCTGGTTTTCCCTGTTCCTTCAAGTGAATGATAATTTAAGGGTTCTTTTTATAGTCCAGTAAACCTTTGAAAAGTATATTTCTCAAAGTTTATTGATCTAGCTTCAAGCGATAGGAAGGCTACCTGTGGGGGGGCAGTGTCCATCCCCCATTGAGATTAAATGATCATATTTTCCCTACTTGTTCTGTGAATGATTTGTATGCTTTTCTTTGTCTTTGGTCACACCTTGCTCAATTTACATGGGAGATACATTCAGTTAGGCAGAACCACATTCCTTTGTCTGGAAAAAACCTATTTATCAACGCCCCCTGACATGCCTCATTTAAACACATTTTTGTCATAATTTCATCACATCTGTATAATCTTTTGTGGTTTGACTACACATACATCACGCAAGAAAGATAGTAATCAGTGAGTTATTAGTTTTCCAATGACCCATTGCATGACACCTTTTAGATGCAAATTATAACGGTAGTGAGTTGGTATGCATTGAGCTGGTCAGGCCAGCTGAAACTCACTGCTTGATACCAGGAAGCTCCTTGTCTTCTGACACTGGGATGCTCTTAGGGTCACAGACACCTCTTTTCTTGGTTTGAAAAGAAACTCCCAGCACTCTGAGCTAGGTGGAAGGGCTTATCCCATTTCCCTGCTAGAACTCTCTGCAACTCTTAGTCACCACGACTGGATAGGGCTCATTTTGGGACATGTTGATACCACTCCTTAATGAGCTAGGAGGGTTGCTGTTGAACAACATAAGTTTATTCTCTACCTTCCCACCCCGTTCTGTAGCTTTCAAAAGTGACCACTGATTTTGAGTACTCTGATATTTAAGGAGACCATTGTGAGACACCTTGGGCCTGATTTTCAGAAGTGCTGAGCACTCTTAATTCCCATTGAAGTTGGTGGGAGCCATGAATGCTCAGCACGTCTGAAAAATAGTGTTAGTGGCCACCTCTGAAAGTTTGGCAATAATTTCACCACTGCAGCGCACTGTACTCTGCAGTGGGCTGGAGTAATAGAGGCCAGGTTTGGACTCTAACAACACATTCTACATGGCAGAATAGAACACTACAATAAGATTGTTAAACTAGCATCATAGCTATGTATTTTATCAATATTTTATTGTATTATTTACTGTATTTTAAATATTTGTTTTTATTTGGTATGTATTATGAGGCTGGTGAATATTTTGAAAGATATTATTGATACACTTTCTGTTTGAAATGAGACATACTTCATAACGGGGAGGGGATAAATCCTATCATCACATCTGTTTCAGTAATTAAGTCTTATCCAAAACATTTCATTTGAGAAGTAAGCCTGTTTAAAGATAATAATTTATAAAAAAGATTGTCACTTGGATAAAGATGTGATAGTTGTAAAGTCATATTTGAAAAAGGTTTATCTACTAAATGGTCAAATAAAGCAAGACACAATTAGTGCTGACATAGTCTTCCCAACCTATTTGCAGTTTATAGCTGGGTTTCTGAATCCTATGAGGTAGAAACAAGACACTAAGCTGCAAACATTTAGGCATATACTTACTTACACATCTGAATAGTCCCATTGATGTTTCTTTTTAGGATTGAGGTTTAATTCTAGTTGATTTTTGATGTGACTGCTCTTCATGTATCGTTGAGAGATTAATAGCTTTTCTTTTAATATGGTTTATTTTATGTGAAATGCTTTCTAGCTGATACCTCTTAGACTGTAGCAAACTAGGATGATCTATCTGTGCACTGATGGAAATAAGAGAAGTTTTAATAAAGTTTCAGGTTTCTGGCTGGATTCTGCAAGGTGCTAAGCACCTTCAACTCCACCTACATTTAAAAACAATGTTTACTTTTGTATGGAACAGTAAAACACTGTACATTCAATTGACATGGATGGACATCTTGCATGTGTACAGTTCTTAGGATGACTTAAGCATCACATTTCTTACAGTAGAATTTTATTCTTTTTCTTGGACTTTTCCGGTTTCTGTTGCTCATAGGGAACAAGGGAGATAATCTTGTGATAATTCTGGACCTGATTCAACCTCCAGTTGAAGTCAAGGAAGTTCAGATTAAAGGTCTGATATTGTGTGGTGTTGAGGCATTCCATGTTGGGCTTTTAATTTGAACACAACCTGTTTAAAATTAAAAGCTTTCTGTAAACCCAGGTTAAAGTTTTTAGTTAAATATTTAATGGTGACTTTTAAGTGTTAAAGGTTAACTGTAAAGATTTTTAAATCTATAGCTCTTCTGCAATATTTCAAACAGTGACAGAGGTATATAGCTATTGTGTAAAATGTCTCAAATTTTATTCAAGTACATCGCTATTTCTCCAGAAAGACATTGTTGCAATTTTAGAATCCTGAGAAATTTAAACTGATGACTTCCTGGTCTCCATATCAGTGTGAGTGTCCTCATTGTTACCATAAACAAAGGTTTCAAAGAACCATTCCATTCAAAATCTTTGTTTGAATCTCCTTTGCTTATGGTATGTGATATATGATGCTATATAGTATTGGGGAGAGGAGCTACAGATTTCCTACCTATCTGCAGTATCTTGGGTAATTTTTTAAACAATAGCATTAAATACATATTAAACAGTGATATACAAGTTCTTCCTCTTTTGGAATCTTATTAACAAATGTTCAACTTTTTAGTAAAACACCTGCAATTTAATATTTAAGGATTCAGTCCCATGTAGCCAGTGGAAAGATTTTAATTGACTATAGTTTGTTTGAACTGGGACCACAATTAGCTTCAGAAGAGCTGCTCTTCCTGCTCTGTCAGTAGAAAAGAAACAGAATAATATGGAAAAATTAATAATCTATCACGCGGGCTAAAGTCTGTTGTTTAATTCAAGTCAAGATCTACATATATGCAAAATTTCATTCCAGTTAGGTTTGTTACTACATACATTATATAAAAAAGAAAACTTTTTTACCATGCTTTATCTATACATTCTCCATAATTAGGGTGCCAGTCAAAACAATAATCTGCTTCTGATGGTAGAGCAATGAGGTCTATTGTGGGGAGAGGGGAGGAGTGAAATAAAGTTCCAATCTTTGTAAGGTGGTCTAGTGGCTACCGTGCTGAACTTGGGAGTCAGGAGACATAGGTTGTTATCTCAGTTCTGCTACTGACCTGCCTTGGGCAAATCGCTTCTGTGCTGGTTTCTTCTTTCATCCTTCACCTGTCTTGTCTATTTAGATTATAAGCTTTTTTGGGCAGTGATTGTCTCTCTCTCTGGGTATGTCTATACAGCAATTAAACAGCTGTGGCTGGCCTGGGTCAGCTGACTCAGGCTTATGTGGCTCAGGCTGCGTGGCTAAAAATTGCAGTGTAGAGTTTTGGGCTGGAGCCCAAGCTCTGGGAACCCGTAAGAGGGGAGAAGCCCAGGCCTGAACATCTAAACTGGAGTTTTTAGCCCTGCAGCCTGAGCCTTGCGAGCCAAGTCAGCTGAACCAGGTCAGCCATGATTGTGCTGTGGGTCTTTTATTCCAATGTAAACGTACCCTGTGCATGTGTGTACAAGGCTATTGCAACTCTGATCTCAGTTGGGGTCTCTTGGTACAATAAATAATATTGTCAGGGCAATATCACAGATTTCCATGAATTTCAGTCTTATATTGAAAGAAAAAGACCACGATCTGTTATTACTTACATAGCACAAGTTACTCTCTCACCAAACCACATTTATTTTAAGTGAAAATTCCTTCCGTGTCTGCTTGATGGTCCTCACTCTGAGGACCTTGAAGGTCAAGAATGAAATGAGACCAACTGTTGGATATTTAAGAGTTGAAATCATGTAGGGCTTGATCCTGTGAACAGTTACAAGTGTGCATACCTATTGCTGCATGGAGTACCAGTGTTTTCCATTCTAATAGGTGGAGATTAAGGCCATAAGTATATTAAGTGTAAAAGTTTAACGTTTCAAACCACTGTACTAACCTGCAGTTCTGTTTTTGTTTATAGAGCAGCTTGTAGTGGGATTCTCTAGGCAGCCTGTTGAATCATGGGAAAAGGATTATGATTCCTTTGTTCTTCCCCTTCTTGAAGACAAGCAACCATGTTATATATTATACAGATTAGATTCTCAGAATGCTCAAGGACATGAGTGGCTCTTCATTGCATGGTCACCAGATTACTCTCATGTAAGTAATATTTATAAATGCCTTCATGTTGTTAAAAACACATTGTCCCAAAAGTTATTAACATTTGAAGGCCATCTGATCTAAATCCCAGGTGAGCAGGAGCTGGCAGTGTTTTGGATGTGACTGCTTAGCTCTAGAAGGAAGTGGGGAAGCATCTTGAAGTTTGTTTCATGCTGATTTAGGAGTTGTATTAGCTGGCTCCACATTGAGTCCACCATTTTTAGCTGGAAAATATGCCCCAAAGACTGGTGCTCTACAAATACTATGATGAATAAATAAATAGGCTTGTTGGCCTGTCTCAGGATTGGAGTGTGGAGGAGAAAAGGACAAGAGAAAATTGGGTAACTGAGGAACTCCAGAAGGGTAAAGATTACAATCTACTTAATACTAATTATGTATTGAAATAATTTTTTTTATCAAATATTAGATTTATTTATTTGAAAAGTGTAAGTTTTTGATTTAATTAATTAAATTAATGAAAGGAAACATTCAGCCATAAAGTAAACAAGAACTTGAATGTTTTCTGTGATACGGATGTCTCTTCCTCGGAAAGGCATTATCCTTTAAATCTACTTAAACTCCATTCTACTCAGGAAGGAAAATTGGATTGACAGGGCTGATTTATGGTGCTATTTCTATTTGTGAGGCAGGTGACTACGCTTAGTGCTGCTTTTACTACTTTTCTGTTTTTTAATGAATTTTTTCTGAAGTATATCTTAAAAACTGAAGTGGAATATCCAAGTTTTTTATTCCTTTTGTGGTTGCAATAGTTATTCAGAGCCATTACTTAACCAAAATAAAGTAATGCAATGTTTCTAGGCTATTCTGTGTCTCTTTTTTTTAAGCCAGTTGCTTCCATCAATATTCAGACCAGCAACAATAGAATCTAGAATAGTTTTTAAAAGATGTAACTATTTATAATGTTTGCAAACATCCCCCATAATCTGAAAATGACCTTAATAACTGTTGCAATTTACTTTTAGAATTACTTTGTTCAGGTTGCTGTAAAACATCTCATATTATTGTACCCTTCAGATGATTAATAGCATGTCAAATTATCACACTCCAAAGCTTATTGTACAGAGTATTCCTATTATGAATTCTAACTTTAAAATGTAACTTGTATTCTTCTAAATTTTATTTTGCTTAAAGAAATATTTCAGAAGTCCAATAATAGTTTTAGCATACAAACTCACTAGCTTTCATGTACATACAAAAAATAACAACAACTCTTTTGCAACATAACAGGTTCGTCAAAAATGTTGTATGCAGCAACACGGGCAACGCTGAAGAAAGAATTTGGAGGTGGTCACATTAAAGATGAAGTGTTTGGAACAACAAAGGTGTATTTTTAATGTCAGCGTATATGCTATTTTTCAGGAATAATAAAATTCTTCTTTGGGCTAAGTTGTATAGTAAAACATTTTAAGTAATATTAATTTAAATATAAATATTTTTTCCTTTATTTAGAAAAAGAACAGCAGTATAAAATGTACAGCGCAGTTTTTCTCTTTTAAATGTCACTTTATTTTAAATTCATTTTTCAAACAGTTTGTTTTGAGGCTATGTAGTTCTTGTGCCTAATTACTGTAAAGGATAAACAGTCAATCACTTCTAAGAACCATTGGAGGATCTTCACATGTAAGAATTTAAAATGTGACGATCTTCCTTGCCCTAGGATTGTGCTCCAGAGTCTAAGTTTTCATTTTGCTAGCAAGAAGGGAAAAGAGAGAGGGGTCTTTTGTTTGTTTTTGTGTTTTTAATTCATGAGGCACTCAGATACAACAGTGATAAAAGTCATGTAAGTACGTGGATATATAAGTTGCAGTTCCCTGGTATGCCTTTGTCAAAACTCTCAATTCTAAGCCTCTTTATCAAAGCCTCCAGATTTTCCATTTCTGTATTTATGTGCTAGATATAGAGTGAAAGACAGTGTCCAAGTATGAATAAATGCTCTATAGTTTAGCCCAGTGAATTCTGGTCATTTGTGAGGCTGCCACAAAGCCCTAAGCCTTTCAATTTCAAGTCTTTCCTTTTGCCCAGTGTTGGCAGATGTACAAGCTCATGTTGCAGTTGGAGTACTTTTCCTGCACAGATGTTAGTTAGGAAAATCATTTGCCTTGTAATTCTTCACTGAAGAGATCATCTTGCAGGATTCTCACTCACAAATCCACTTACCCCTCAGAGTTTGGAGGTTACTATTTAGAGATGTCTTATTTTTGCACTTTAAATTTTTTCTGAAACATCTTTTGTTTTTCCCACCGTTGATCTTCTTGAATAGGCTTTTCTTTCTGGGTGCTTCATCTCCCATGCAATAGATGGAACTGACTGGGCATAAGCATACTTTGTATTCAGCCAGTTGAGGGGAACCTCACTTACACCCTACCTTGCTATCTGTTTAAGGGTAAAAAACAAAACTTTGAGAGCTTGAGGAATTATGCTCTGCTCTCTACTGAGCTAAACCTGGGACTGAGAATCCTGCAAGATATCTTCAGAGAAGAAATGTTACAAAGTAGATAACTTTCCTTTGTAGAAAGGTTTGTAGGATGCTCCAGCAGGATCTTTTATTAATACCTTCTTGTTTGGGGGAATTTGGTGCATTTCAGAGACAAAACCAGTACAAAACAACAACCAACCCTCTTTTCATAAGGCTTTCTTTGCATCCCAACAAAAATGTAGAATCCAGGAGTGAATAAATTAGTTGGTGACATAGAAAACTCTCCATTCTTTTTCAGGGAGTAGAGATAGAGACAGTGTGGGCATGTGTGACGCACATACTTATTGTTACATATTAGCATTACATTTCCTTCTCTATTGCATGGAATTTAAATATAGCTTGCTATGTTCTTCAATCTCTTCCTTTCATTCTCTTCTCTCTAGATGCATCTATTATTTTTTTAATCTATTGTGGTCTCTCACACTTTTTCTTTCCCTTCATTCCCACTGATTTTTCTCTCTCCTTCCCCATGTTTTTCATTATTTACCTCTTTACTATCCATGTATCCTTCCCTCTTTCATTTTCATCCCTTACAATCTCATCCACACTTCTTTAGCTTTTTATCCCTAAATATATTTATTCAGTCAGGTTCTAATGTGTATATAAAGTTCTTAGTTGTGCTTCACTTCTGATGTACACTTGTGTAAAAATCCCAACTTCTTCAAGTACTTGTCTGTGTGGAACACACTCACTGTGCATGCACCTCATATGCATGACACTGGAATCTTTGAACAGCAATGTTCATTGGGTTTCACTTATGCTGTGCATGTCCTTGTGCCCTCCCAAACATGAGGAGACACAGAGTATAGCAGTTGATTTCCTGTTACAGCTAGCAGTGGAGAGACAAAACCAGATTGTGTCCATCCACGTGCTACCACTTAATGTTTTCTCTTTTCCTGTTAGACACCAAGGAAAGGTAGAGGAGGATACTGGATCAGACACAGTTCCTGTCACCAATCTACTTCCCCTAAAAACAGAAAAGCTGAGAGCATAAGAAGAACTATTTTCCTTTGATCTACTTATAAGAATTGAGTGCAAAGCCCTTTTGTAATACAGGACCAAGTGACACAGGATAAACTTCTTACTCTGTACCTAGTAATACCAAAACAACCTGAGTACTTATATCTGGTACCAATGTCTCCACACCAAACCCCTCAGTACCGGCTCTGACAGTCAAAGCCCTAATCGTTCTGGCAGAATTATTGTCAGATGTCACTAGTTTTCCAGCACCATCATTTCATCCCCTGTACTGAGGACACAGCAGTCTGAGAGAGTTAGATAGCCTGGCCCATTAAAGACTATCCTAAAGACAAAGATCCTAAGAAGCTAGATCTCTCTGGAAGAAAGGGGTTATTTCTCTGCCTCTCTCCAGTCACAAATAGCAAATGACCAGCATTGTTTGCTATGTGTGATTTTTATTTTTAACTTGGGACAAAGTATCTCCCTCAAAATGCCAAGGAGGAATTAAAATCTATAATATTGGAGGGTCTGCTAGTAGCAAAAACATCTCTCCAGGCTTCCATGGATGTTTTGGACATGGCTGCTCAAACCATTACTGTTTCACCTTCCTGGGATTACAGTCATAATGGGAACATCATGGCTACAAGCATTACATATCCAAGAGGAAGTGCAGAATACTATTGAGGATCTGTCTTCTGAGGGCATGGACATATTTAACAACTATACAGATGATTATTTTTATTTGCTGAAGGATTCCATAGCCAGTTTATGATCTCTAGCAATTTATACCCCTGCATCCTGATGGAAGCCCTTCTGATATCAAAGCCAGAACAAGTAGAGAACACTTAGCTATTCTCAACAGCCTGCTGATAACTGTACTAGGAAAAAGCCGGGTTTTCATGACCATGGTGATCTGTAACAACTAGCTATGATGCATAGTCATCTAGCAGTAGTTTGACATGCAGGTCAAGAGTTGCAATCCAGCCAGAACAGAGTCTGCATCCCCAAAGCCTGCCTTGGGATCCTGTTTTTCCTTATCCTCTCAGGCTTGGACTGGAATAATTATCAACAAATGGGTAGTAGAAGTCATCTCCTGTAGGTTCTTCATTCTATTCCAGTCTCTGGCCCCAACTTCCTTCTTCATCCTGGCACCCTTCTCACAAAAAACAACTGAAAGAAGTGGTTTCCCTACATCATCTAGTAGAGGTACCTCTAGAACTCTTAGGGTTAAAGTTCTAGAACTCCAGGAAGAAGTTTTTACTTCTGGTATTTCTTTATTTGGTGGGGAGAGGGATTCTTCATCCTATCTGTGACTTGAGAAGATTCAACAAATATCTACATATTCTCAGATTCAGGATGATAACATTAGCTTCCATCATTCTTTCTTTACAAGCTCAAGACCAGTTTCTGGCTCTTGAACTACAAGACACCCGCTTCTATACTAAGATCCATATGATCCACAAGAAGTATCTGTGATTGACAGTATAGTCCAGGCGCTATCAATACAAGTTCCTGTCTCAACACACCATTTACAAAGTACCTTGCAGTGGTAGTGGCATATCTGAGGAGACAGAGTGTTCACATCTACCCCATATCTAGATAATTAGCTGGTCAAAGGCAGATCCCATTAGGAAGTCTCCACAGCCCTAAAGTCTGTCCTTGACCTAATTAAAATATTAGGCCTAATGACAAATTACAACAAATCATCTCTCAACTCACCTCAGATATATAGAGTCTATAGGGGCACTAGTAGACTCCAAATCATCAAGGGCATACCTTTCCAAGGAAAGATTTCAATCTATTGAAAAATAATCCCCAACATCAGGTCCATCAACCACAGTGAGGATCAGTCTTAAACTCTTAGATCACGTCAGCTTGCACTTACATGATGCTGCTATCCAGACTTCACCTACGACTGTTACAGGGCTACATAAGGTTGGTGTATCACCCCCCGGGACGTTAGATGGACATGCATATTGTAGTTACAGCTCGTATCCTATCGTTATTAAATTGGAGGACACATTCTCAGAATATCTACAAAGTTGTACTCTTCCCAGCCACAAAGATACTGATACTTCTGGAACAAACGTGGATGCTTATCTGGGTCAACTTCAGATACATGGAATATAGTCCCAGGAGAAGTGAGACTACACATAAACTTCTTAGATCTCTGGGCAATCAGATTAACCTGCAAAGCGTTTCTTCTGGCTTTGAAGAGTCCCACCATACAGATCTCACAGACGACAGATCTGCAATTGTTGTAACCCTGGATGAAGCTTCTCATGGTGAACACTCACCAGGTTGCTCTCCTGGACCCAAACATTGGATGTCACATGCTCTTAGGCTTGCTGGGCTCTGGGCAAAGTCCAGGCACTGGCTTGGACCTTGCACTCCTCCAGTGCAGATCCTCTGTCTACCACTACTTCCTGAGACAGAGGACACTGCAGTCAAACTGCCTAGGCCCTGAAATTATGCCAGCATTCCCAAGCCTCCCCCATAGCTCTTGCATGCTCCAAGAGTTCCATTGACGCTATAGACCCCTGGATTACTGTTTCACCTTTCGGGGACTGTGTGTCAGTCAAAGCAAGTAAAACACAGACTTTTCACAGAAATTTCTAAGCCAGTTATGCTTTACACACAGACAAAGCACAAGAGCTGTACAGATCTGTGGAAAAATAACAAAAACCTGCACACAAATCTGTGTCTCAATTTTGTCACCATTCAGAGAGCGTTTTGAGTTTTGGTCATTTCTTTCAAGGTCCCATGGCCCTCCTCATCTCCTCCTGCACAGCCTTGCTTTCTGTTTCTGTTTACGATTTCATCTTTATAAAATGGCCAGTTAGAGAGCCTTCCCTTTATAAGGTTTTAATCAGATGGCTCTCCAGTGTCCCTTGTCAGGTGATCTATTATTTGGTTACAAGCCCTCTTGGGAGCTATGGTTCTTCTGGGCAGTTGTCAGCCTATTGTTTTAAGGTACATTCATTTGAATGGAGGATCATCCAGGTTAACCATTGTTGATCAGTTTCCATTGTTAGCTGTCTGCTAGTTGCAGGAATTTCTCTTAACACCTGGGGTTTTCAACTCAAGATTGAGGCTTCAGAGCCAAGATGAAAGTTCAGAGCAATTTTACAGTCAACATGGCATTCAGAAAACAAAATTGAGTTCTAGCATATGTCTATACATGTCTGTATTAATCCATCACAATGATGTAGTGTGTGGAAAAAACAAGATATTCATTCATCACCTTTATGTCAAGAGGTAATCAAATTAGAGAAGTGGCGTTAACTCCAGAGTATAACTCCAATAGCCTTTCATCTCAGAGGGGTCAACAGCAACTTGTTGGATTTTTCTCAGTGAACAATCTGACCAATCATGAATGGTCTCGGAAAATCTCCATCTTCAGGCCAGTATTTCACCAATGGAGTGCACTCATCATGGATCTATTTGTCACCACAGAGAACACAAAGTGCTCAGAATTTTACTGCAGGGCAGAGCATGAGTCCAGGATCTATGCACGAGTATTATGTATTTGTATTACCATAGTGCCTAGGAGCCCTAATCACAGACCAGGACCTCATTGTGCGAGGTGCTATAGAGAACAAAAAGATGGTCCCTACCTCAAAGAGCTTACAGTCTAATTATAAGACAAGAGACAACAGATGAATATAGGCAGATGGAGCAGTACAAGAAACAACGATACAATATCGGTCACTATGATAGGCTGTAGTCTCAGCGCACCAAGGTCTGCTGTATGCATTTTCTCCAATTCTTCTAATAAGTGGAGTGATAAGAAAAATCAGGCAGGCGGCAGCTACACTGGTCTAATAGCTTTTTAGTCGTCAAGGCAGTTCTGGCTGACTGATCTAATTCAACAACTCAGCCTTCAATACATTTCCAGACTTGACATATCACAGAAATCACAGCCAAATTCTACATCCAGACCTGAAACCATTACATCTAACAGCCTGGAAGTTGGCTGTTTTATTACAGGTACAAGAAATCTTACTTCAAAGCAAGAAGCCTTCCATAAGGAGAACCTTATCCTCCAAATGGAAACGATTCTCAATCTTTATACAACCATGACCCTTTGGAGGGCCGTAGCCCCATGCTTTTGACTATATGTTGTACCTAAAACTCTCTGGACTCTGTTGCTTTCATCAGGATCCACCATGCAGCAATTTCAGAATGCCAGCCTCTGGTTCAGAAGTTTATTGGACCAAAACAAGTTAGTCCAATAAAATTTATTTTCTCATCAACCTTGAGTCTCTGGTTCAGTCATGCTCAGTATTCTTTCACCCTACTATTTCTCGATTTTTAAAGGGTTAACTTTATACTTTCTCTCCACTCAGGGAGCCCCCTTGTTCTTGAGATCTCAGCATTGTCCTTGTGAGTGTCGAGGAGCCCTCCGACCCATTTGAACCTGTCTGTGAACACTCTCTTCACCACTGTACTCTCAAGATGGCCTTTTGGTGGCCTTTACATGATCAGGAAGAGTAAGTGAACTCCAAACCCTCATGGCCAACCCTCCTCATAGCTTATTCAATAAAGATAAAGTGGGGTTGAGACTTCATCCTAAATATATTCCCAAAGTTGTTTCAGATTTCCACTTTAAGCAGTTGATTGATCTCCCTGTTTTCTTTCTTAAACCTCATTTCACTCCAGGGGAGAAGAAACTCCACTGCGTAAATGTTTTTAGGGCCCTGCTATGTTACCTAAATAGCACAAAGCCCTTTAGATAGGCTCCCTATCTTTTTATTGCACTAGATAATATTTGTTGGAGCAAGTCATATCTTCTCAGAATTTAATCTAAATGGATTATCCAGTGTATTTCAATCTGTTACTTCATGGCAGGCCTACCACATCTCCCTAATATCAAAACTCATTCGACCAGCACTCAGGCTGCCTGCTCTGCACGTTTATGGGAATATTCCTATATCTGACCTGCAAAGCAGTGTAGTTGTAGCCATGTGGGTCCCAGGATATTAGAGAGACAAGATGGGTGAGGTAATATCTTTCATTGAATCAACTTTTGTTGGTGAGAGAGACAAGCTTTTAAGCCACACAGAGCTCTTCCTCAGGCAGCCACTTGGGGTAATCCTTTCACTTTTGTTAAACACAAAAATTACAACTGTGATCCTAGAATATATTAGGCAAGGCATTTCCAGGAGAGAGAGAGAAGTATTAATGTCATTGTACAAGTCACTGGTAAGACCTGATTTGGAATACTTTGTACAGTTCATGTTCAAGAAAGATGCATTTAAACTAGAACAGGTGCAGAGAAGAGCTATAAGGGGAATGGAGGGCCTATTTTATGAGAGGAAACTGGAGGAGTTTGGCTTGTGTAATCTAGCAAAAAGAAGGGTGAGAGGGGATATGATTGCCCTGTATAAATGCATTGGGGGGATAATTACTAGGGAGGGTGAAGAGCTATTTAAGCTAAAGGATAATGTTGGCACAAGAACAAATGGATATAAACTAAACTATATAAATTAGAAGACGGTTTCTAACCATCAGAGGGGTGAAGTTCTGGAACAGCCTCCCAATAGGATTTGTGGGGGCCAACAAATTAATTAGTTTTAAGAGCGAGCTGGACAAAATTAAGAGTGCCGCTTAATTGATGGGATTGGTTATGATGGTGGGGGGCATGGCTCAGTGGCCCTAAGGCTTTGTTCCTAAATCTCATGCTTCAGAGATTTAGGAACAAAGTAGAATCCAAAACAGATCCATTCCAGCAGGTGTCAGGAATGGATTCTCCCCCCTCCCCCAATTGTGTATTTTTGAAGGGTTGCGGTTTTTTTGTATCCTTCCTCTGAAGCATCAGGGATGGCCGCAGCAGGGACACTGGGTGGGGTGAGCCAGGGCTCTTCGGTGGCACTGAGCATTCTCTCTCTCTCAGGTGGTTGGTTGGCTGGTTCTTGCTCACATGCTCAGCCTCTATATATGGGGTCAGGAAGGAATTTTCACCTGGGTCAGATAGGGAAGGAACTTGTGGGTTTTTTGCCTTACTCCACAGCATGTGAGTGCTGATAACTTACCAAGATTATCTGTGTATATCTCATTTAATCATTTCCTTGCCATTACGAGGATCTCGAGCACTGGTGCATCTCAGTCCCTTTTATTCTCTGCCAGTGGCACATAATAGTCTAGTTTCCTGTGGGCTATAATGCTTTTGTCTAATTTTAGTTATTGGATTTAGTGTGTGGGTGTTGGTGGCATGAGATATACAGAAGATCAGACTACATGATCTAATAGTCCCTTCTGGCCTTGAACTCTCACTCTGTGACTATGCCTTTGGCCTGGCCTTGAGATCAAATGCCAAATTTGAGAAGGCAGGGTTACAATCACTGTTAGTGACAGATAGGACTCCTTGATTCCATTTTCCAGATAGGGTACTGTTAGCTGTTCACCTTGAGAGGGATCCATGTGGACAAATACTCAAAGAAGAAAGAACTGTTATCCTACAGTAACTGTGGTTCTTCAAGATGTTTTGTCTATGTGGATGCCACAACTCAATCCCATCCCTGCTTCTTCAGTCTTCTCTAGCTGTGATTCTGGATTAGTGAGGAACTGAGGGATGGCTGTGGCCACTCTGCCCTTTATGCACTCATGTGGGGTGGTCATGAGGATATGCAAGGCCCAACAGACACTGCTGCTCAAAGATTTTTATCTCACACTCATTAGATGAATGCACACCTAGAGTAGGCTCCACGCAGACCAAATACATTGAAGAACCACAGATATACTGAAAGGTAAATTAACTATTCTTTCCCTTTTTTCCTTCTGAGTATTAAGTTATCTTCAAAGAAAACTTTAACTGAAGAATCATTGATGCTAAATACTGATTTTCTGTTTTCAGGATGATGTTTCATTGAATGGATACAGAAAATACTTGATATCACAGTCCTCCCCTGCCCCTCTGACTGCAGCAGAAGAGGAACTTCGACAAATTAAGATTAATGAGGTACTATACTGTCTGGGAAGACAGGCGGGAGGTGAGTGGGGAATTCCTGAAGTGTTGTAGGAGGAAGCCTGCAGGAGGAGAGAAGCAGACCAAACAGTCAAAAGGTTTCAGAAAACCTGCAGGGTGGGACAGGGACCCACAGACTAGGGTTGAACATTTGACCAATTCAAAAATAATTGGCTAATTGACTGGTCAAATAATGTAAAAAATAGTCCAGTATTATAACGTACTAACTTACTAGCACAGTAACAAAAAAGGATAAGACTTGATGTTCTCCAACAGGCTTAGGCGTAGATAGATACTTGTGCCTAATAATTACAAAAAAAACCAAGTTATTTAACTGTTATTTTAACTCAGAAAAACACAACGAAAAGAATTTGTAACAAATGAAAGAATAATTTTATTATTTCCTTTTTTAGTAATGTTAGGTTAGCATTTAAATGTGAATGTTATTCAAGACTGAACAGTTACAGAAGAAAAGAAAAATGAAATGAAACATGAATAAAACAAACACATAGGAAATATAAAAGGAAAAAGTCATTTTTAAATGCACTTATGCTAAGTAGGCAGCAGTCCAACTCTTTAAACAACTTAATGGCTGTGCATCTTTTCTCTTTGTATTGGGGGGAGGAGGTTTAATGACAGTGAACCCTCCTTTCCCTCCTCTACTTACTTTAGAGTTGATTGCTGGATGTTTGTCTAGGTAGTTTAGACTGTAAGCTCTTCAAAGCAGGGAACTGTCTTTTAACTTGTTTAATGTGGTTTGTAAACTGCCATGTACGTTGATGACCTGGTATACAAATAAAAATATACATACATACAATACTTGTTCTAGAAGATTCCAGCCAATCATGATGTGCAGCTTCCAATTAGTTCACCTTTTTCCCAACAGGTGAAATTAGCATGTAGTAAAGTGAGTGATCAAGACTTTTAAGTAGGCTTGCTAACAGAGGGCTCCAAGATGCAATCAAAAAGGTAGGCGGTTGCCTACATCGGGGCATTCTTGTTGGAATATTTGACAACTTGGCCGCAGTCAACTGACATTATTTGACGAGTCATTTGACTGGCTTACCAAGCCTAAACACATAGACAGTCCTATTTTCAGCTACTAACTTGGCTTGAAATGTATACCTTAACAAATACAATATGTGCAGTGTGATTTAGCATTGTTCCAAGTACCTTAACCTTTTCATTTCCTATTTTGTATGTTTTTAGATTTTTAAACTTTAATGTTGCATTAACGTCAGTTTTTAATATTAACATCTTGTGTTCATTTAGATGCAGGTCTAGCCCTTTTAATGTTGTACTTCAGTTGTGGTGATGAACACAAATCAGCCACGGAAAATGTTGCGTGGCATTGGAAGATATAGTCTGTATATAAATAAACTGCCAAGATAAATTCTGATGAGTTAGATTTGGAAAAAAAAAATACAGGCACAGAGTTCATGTTGTGAAGCAATGCACATGTGCACAATGGTTGTCTCTGAAAAGTGACTCTAAGTGACATCATTAGTTTCCATATTCGTAGGTTTTTGATGAGTTCCAGATCAAATCTGCTAAGTTTACAAGAAAAGAGCTGTTTTTTTTCCTCTAACTGCCAGCCAGTACTAGGATTCCACCTAGAATATGGAAGTCAAGCTGTTTTCTTTCTGGTTTATACATAATTACCAGTATAAAAGATTCTGAAATTGCAGTTTAGCTAACTGTTCTGTTGATACTTCAGCCACTTCAGCACTGCAGAGAATAGAGTTATGGGAAACTATTTAAAAAATAGGAAATTGGTTTTTTTTAACAGTAAGTTAATGTGATTCTGTCAACATAAAAAGGAACAGATCTGTTGAGTAAGGCCATGCCATGTTAATCACTATTTGTTTACCATAACTGCCCTTTAACAGTATCTCTGTCATTTACAGAATGCAGAATGAAATAGTACTTACTCTGAGACTAGAAACTGTGTTCATACTTAGAAGATTATAGTTTAAACTGATACATATTAATTCCAGGTACAGGTGGATGTCGGTGTAGATACCAAGCATCAGACACTGCAAGGGATAGCATTCCCTTTGACTAAGGAAGCTATCCAGGCTTTGGAAAAACTGAAGAATAAACAGCTCAACTATGTGCAACTGGCAAGTACAAAATATTGCATTTAATTATTTTGCAGACTACAACAATATAGTAATGGTTTAAATTGTGCATATATGAACATGTACTGCAAATGTTTAATTCAGAATAGGATTCTAAATTATCTGCTTTCTCTGTATCTGCTCTAACCTGTGTTTGTTTAACAGCAAATTGATATAAAAAATGAAACTATTGTTTTGGCCAACACACTCCATACTGAACTTAAGGACTTGCCAAACAGGATTCCAAAGGATTCAGCACGCTATAATTTTTTCCTTTATAAGCATTCCCATGAAGGAGATTACTTGGAATCCATAGGTATGAGAATTCTTATGTGTGAAATTTCATTTGTTCATTTCATATAATTTAGAAGTAATCTTGAGATGGGAAAGATGGTATGTAAAAGATATTTGCAGCATAGTTTCAGTGGTCAAGACTTTCAAACATGACCACTGATTTTCATTGTCTTTCGGGTATTAGACTTTGAGACAGCTTTCAAGAATCCTGATTTTTTTAAAGTGCTGAATGCACTCTGAAAAATCAAGCACATTAGTGTGTCTCCAGTTGGGCACCCAAAACCATTAGTCATATGAAAATATTGGCCAATATCTTTCCATTCATTGGTCACTTATAAGTTTACATTGTAACTAAAGAAGTGCAGTGATGTTACTTCTTTCCCTTCAGATTTTATACTAGATTTTGTTTAACATGTCTGTCACAAGCCATGAGTTTAAGGTAATAGTTCTTACACCATTTTCATTCTGCAGTATTTATCTACTCTATGCCTGGGTATACGTGTGGTATACGAGAACGGATGCTATATTCTAGTTGCAAGAACCCACTGTTAGAAATTGTAGAAAGACAACTTTGGATGCAGATAATTAGAAAGGTAAGCATATTAGAAGTCCCATATCTGTGCAGTGAGGAAATAACATTAATTTCCTTTATCTTGAGTTTTACCTTCTGTATAGCTGGATGGTGTTGGTTAATGTATAGCCAATTGATTTTTGACTACACGTGAATGTCAATATTAAAAATGTTTGAGACCAAATAACCAAGCTCAGCCAATTTATTGTCTATAGAGAAAACTGTATGGTACAATAAACAAAGAGTTAATACATCACCAGTCCTTCTGGGAAGTGGGTTCTTGCTGCATGTTTAGTTAATGTTACACAGAACGCGTGATCCCAAAATATGCCCCCAAAACTACCTCTGTTTATATTAGATTTGTTTACAAATATGAAGCACTGTATACATTATCCCCAGGACTTAAATTCCCCAGTTACCTTGTTTTACTGGTATCATGGTGTACCCCTTTTATCTTGTTTCCGAACACCGCAATCCAAACTAGTTGGGCCATGAAGGCACTCATTACCTATACCAGGGTAGAATATTTTATGTCTTACCTTTGACAGTTTTCCCATTTGCCTGAGCAAAATGTTGAGTTGTACTGTTACAAGGTATTGTGGGATACTCAAGTGAGCAAGAGAAAGCATAATACAATTTATCATGATTATCCAACACTTATATTTAATGTAATATATACCATATTAACACCATGCACATAATACCTATTAATATGTGTGTGACCTGTGTGCATTGGCTAACAATGGTTTATGGGGTCAAGCAAAATTTTATATCTCTGCCTTCCAGTTTATGTCATCTCATCACACAATAATATGTTGGGGGATGAGCATAAGATTTGGAATCAGGCAATCTTGATTTCTAATCTTGGCTCTGCCACTGACTTTTGTTGTGTAGCCTTGGGCAAGTCACATCACCTGTTTGCCTCTGTTACCTTATCTGTAAATGAACATAATGATGCTTGCCTACACACTTCACAGGGGTTTTGTGAGATTTGATTACAGGTTCAAAGCACTGTATAAACATATAAAGTGTGTTGTATAAGTGCTTGTATTCATACATTTTTTCATAAATTCATAAATGTTTATAAAGGCTTTGTAGGCAAACTCAGAACATTGAAGCTCTCCTCCAATTGTCAGTATCTACAGTTTAGGTTAGACATCAGTACATCTACCCATTGGTGTTAAAGGAGCTGTTAGGCAGAAGGAATAGTCATTCTTGGAGAACAGACCTTCAGGAGAGGACCCTCCTAACTCCCCTTCTCATTAGGGACCACATCCTACAATTGCTTTGAGCATTGAATTCCATTGAAGTCAGTGGGCTATTTTGGGGATTTCAAAAACAATCAGTTTTAGGCAGTGACCCTGGAACTTTAATTGCTATCTTTCAGCACCTTAATTAGTGCAAACTAGGATTTGTAAATAAATGCTTGCCTTTTCTAATAAAGAATTCCAGTCCTATATTATATAAAGAAAGAATTGCTTCTGAATTCATGAACTGATAATATTTGGTGGGGCTCTTGAAGGAGTGCAGTACAAGAAATACATTGTTAAACTGCAGATGCTATAAATAGGGGAGAGCTTTTTAGTTTTGTTTCTGTGGATCTTATTTCAGTATTAAAAACATGGTAGGATTCATATCAACCAGACATTCTTTCGTTGCATTGTTCATCTTTTGAAGCTATGTCAAAAATAACTTTGTATCAGTATATTTCTGAGGTAGAGGTCAATATTCTCTCCTTTCTTTAAAATTAAATAACTGCCTGACAAGACCTTTGAAATAACTAGTAAAAGTATTCCTGAGGATTTATTTGACCTCTTGCTGCAAAATAGTTGCTGATGGATCTATTACTGGCCATGGTTGGTGTGCCAGGAAATTCTAAATACTCAGTGGTACAGGGTCAAATAATTTTTCAGAGATCTAAATTCCTACAATAGAACCAGTGGATTTTGACTTGAGAACAATAGTTTCCTTCCAGCCAGGGTTATGTTTTAACACTTTTATAGATAAAGATTTTAATTTATTATAGTTTCTTCCTTAGCTGAAAGTTACATTTGGCTGGGCTGCATTAGGCTGAAGATCATTCAGGTCCATTTTATTCTCTCTGTAGGGAAAGCAACATGTATATTAGTTGCCTTTATAAATATTATTTTTAAAACACTAAATTTTAATAGGTACAATTATTCAACTTTTAGGTTGTGATAGAACATGAGGTTTGAAGGAGTTTCTTCCAGCATGAGATACATATTGCACATTTGTGTTATACTCATGAAATACAAATTGTGAAGCTAAGCTACAAAAACTGCATACCAGTAAGGGTCTGACAAACTCAAAATCAAATGTAGGGTTGCTCAGGTTTATAGAGGGCATTGGACACAAATGAATTAAGGGTCAACATTTCACCTTAAACTCAGAACATTCTTACTTATTTATGTTTTTTAATACAGTTTTCGTGCTTTAGTAAATATAAACTGGTTGTTAAGCAAAATCATGAAATACATTTAATTGTCTCTTATCCTCTTTGGCAGATTGAAATAGATAATGGTGATGAGTTAACTCCTGACTTCCTTTATGAAGAGGTTCACCCAAAACAACATGCACACAAACAAAGTTTTGCTAAGCCAAAAGGTCCTGCAGGAAAAAGGGGAATCCGAAGACTAATTAGGGGTCCTGCAGAGACTGAAACACCTACTGATTAAAATCCGTTACTTGCAATGGTGATAGTACATTACACTAAGAGATGAAAAATTCCATTTTTCAGTAATTAACTGAAATCATTTCATATTGATTGATGTATGCTAGAAATAAGCCTTGTTTTTCCACAGCACTTATCTGGCTCTGCCATTTTAGAGTTTACATTGTCCACATACTGTGGAAGAGTGGTTAATCAGTTCAAATCTAGAAAAGGCTAACAAAACTAGTAGTGCTTTATTTTTAATTATTTAATAGCTATACATTTTATTATCAACTTCTCCTGATCTCTGTACTAAATATTGATTCTACGTAATCTGCGCTCAGTTCTTTCTGTTAGGTTAAATGTCAGTGTGGGGCTAGATTTGCAAATGTTTACTCTCAGAGGTAGCCCATTGAAGCCCATGAGACTATCCATGTGAGTAAAGATTTGCAGGAGTGGATTCTGTAGCCATGTTCCAAATAAATACTTATTTTTTTCCTCGCAACCATCGTGAAGGAAAACAATTTATTGTATGTACTGTATATCTTTGAATGTTCTTTAAATAGAGAAGCTGAATTAAACTAGTATACCTGATGCAAAGATACAGGAATAGCTAGATTATTTTTCACACAGAGGATTTGCTGCTTGAAATTAATTTCTAGTTTTGTGGAAGTGTCATTTAAAGAGACATACCATCCTTAAACTGCTAAGTACTGTATGATCAAATAAAACACTACAAATTTGCATGAGTCAGTGCATTCAGTCAGTGATGAAGCTGCTTTAAAATCACTGTACTAAAATGTTTCTAAATCATGCTGTTAAACTATATTACCTGTACACTCTGATACAAAATTGTTTAAGCCTAGTAAAAGGCTTCATGATACTGAATCAGTTCTTGAGAGAAAACAAATGTATTACAAATGATTTCCCAATGCATTTGCAGTTTCTTTTGCAATATAATAAATTAAAGATGTTATGAAGGCAGCTTTTTTCTTGAATGTTTTGAAATTTAATAGCACGAACATTTACAAATCCAACTTTAAAAAAAGCCAACTGCTGGCAGAGCTTTAATAGCTTTCATTTCAGTCCTTTTATTGTTTTTCTAAATCAGCTACTAAAATAAGCCAAGAAGAGTCTAAATTTGCTTAAACTGGACCTAATCTGTTCAGTAGGAATAGCAGAAATACACATTACATAATGTGTAGGTAAAAATGAAGTATTAGATGTGTGAGTTAAGTTCTGGATGAGCTTAAATAATTAAAATGTGCTTAAAAGCGACAAGTGATGTAGTGGGTAAAGTATATTCCTGATAATGGGACTTGCTTTTTTTAAAAAAGATCTAAATATAAAGGATTTGCAGGTCTTGGATCATTTCATAATACAGTCTGGGTGTTGAGCATGCACATTAACAAATGGCAACATCACAATTGTGCTTATTTCCTGGGAGGTGTATTTTAATCTCATTTTCGGGGGAGATAATGCATTGATACTAATACTTCCTGGTGTGACTTACTTTAGCTCCACCCGTTATTTCCATTACTAACAATGGCTTGTTACCCAGTCTTAGACTGCATTGAACAATCTGAAGACTACAACAGAGAATTTTAAATCTATTTTATACTTCAATAAAATTTTACATTTCAGCTATTTTAAAAAAAATTGTATATGTTGTATCAGTGCTGTTCAAATTTCTCTGATTCTCAGGTAATCCCTTTCCATCTCCTCAGTGCTCTGATCTTCCTTCTTTGCCTCTTTTACCTCATTGTAGGTGAATTTGTATCAAGAGGTGTGTTCTTCCACAGGCTTTTTTTTCCCCTCTCCCTCATCCCCCCACATTTGAGGCATATCTCATGTTTTAGTTTAACAATATAATGTCTGTGCAGTATGTTGAACAAATCACTATAAAATTGCTAAGTGTTTATTTAAAATAACTGAATCAGAAGCTACTTAGTGCTCCCAGCTCCATTTTTTTAAATGTAAAGTTAGACCCTCATGATTAAAAAGCACTACTATAGAAAAATCTTTAGAAACATACTTCGGCAGTGGAAAAAATTTATCAGCCCTGTACTTGTGGTTCAGTTGACTTTTGCATTTAAACTTTTATTTTGAAGTGGGAGTATTTAAAGACCATTATATTTTAGGTCTTATGGTTTTCGGTAATGAAATGGTAAAATCTAGTGGACACATGTAAGTAGTATTACTACACTGCAGTCCTAAGTGTGTGAGGGTTAGAAATTTTGCTTGGGATGGAATTTAAGTTTTTGTTTTAAATGTAATTTTAAAAGGACAATAGTGATAAGACTAGCTGTATTCATCTGGGACTCAGTCAAATAGAAAATATATGATCTTCTGATCCATGACTTTCTGAAGTCTGTGGCTGTAGCGCCATTATGGCAGTCTATCCAGGGGAGCTGCTACAAAAGGGCAGAAATAACTAACTCCTCTATAGTTTTGTCAAAGAATTATACAGCTGGAGGAGAACTAGCAAAATGAATACTGAGTAAGGTGAATCACTCAGGTTGTAAACACCACCAGAGAGGTGCCATCCCTGGGGAGGTTTGGTTCAAACTGGTCTAGATGTTCCCAGAAACCTACAGCCAAAGAAAGTGCTTTTGAAATATAAAGGCTCATTTAAAACCGATTCGGGACCTTTTTTGTGATCCAGTAACTAGACAGGACCATCTGTCCAAGTGCTCCAACCCTTTCCAAAAGGGTTGGAAAGACTTTGGCCTACTAGGGCCCTATAAGACTGGTGGGTGGAGACCTCTGCTAAGCTTTTAGCTCCTGTATAGGAAGTTGGGTTTTTATGTTTTACTGTAATGCATTTACCTTAAGAATAAATGTGCTTGCTTAGAAAGACTGTGTGGTAACTGCTAACAGCTGGCAGTATGCTGTTCATAGCCTTTGTAGAGAAAGCATAGCAGAGGCATGGGCCTTTAGGCAGACTGGCTTGCTGCAGACATCACAGTGTAAGGCAGACTGCTGTGCAGTCTTAAACCTGCTAGTCAGGGGGAGAGAAGTAGTGCTCTTATGGGACCATGGAGGGGGAATAGGGGTTACCATGAAACTATCATGAAACTACCATGAAACTACGTCAACTGTAAGCCTTCATTGAGGCCTCAGGGTGTGTGGGAGAACTGGCTTCTCCACTTACCCTACGGGGGCAGAGAGTGAGGTAGGAAAGACAGTTAATCATCAGACTGCTGAGGCGGGGGCTTTTGAGCTCCCTGTCACAATCACCCAATGGGCTGTTCTGGAGGCCACCCAAAGCCAGACCATGTTAGACTGCAGACCTTTTAAAAAAAAATGTTCATATCAACTGATGGTCAGCATGCGCTGTGTCCAATCTACAAAAACTTGCAAGGTGGAGTGTTACCACACTTTCCCTCCACACCCCCACCCAGAAAGACAAAGTCTCTGCTTATGGTGAAATATTATCTTGGTATAGGAAGCAACCACAAACACTGGGTTGAACAGGGCCTTATGCTGTGCATGCTGAAGTATTCACTCCCACCACATTATCTAACCTGTCATATATGTTTGCTAGACAAATGCACTAAGTAGTATCTGGTTAATACTTCCTTGTCAGTGAATGGTTAGAAGCAGCACACAATACGGGCATTAATAAAAAGCTTGGTCTGTTGTTCCTTGAAACATTACTGGTAATTTGATGGTTGAATGACTCCATTTTAAAATGCTGTTTGCCTTCAGAAAGCACATGGGGAAAGATGTAGCTGCTAGAACAAATGAATGTTAGAAATGTAATGAATAACAACTCAAAACCCCTAGTTTATTTAGTAGATTTAATAGAAAAAAATAAATGATGAGCAAGTGATAAATTACTTTTGAAACACCCACATTACAAAAAGTTAATGTGGGAAAAAGTAGATCTCTTTAAATTAAGATAACTGGGGTTATAGGTTAACTAACTACAACTGATTTGTATAACTAATCAAGCTGTTATAATTGCTCTGTGTAGGCACTGGATAAATCTAAAAGTGATAAAATATTGACTATGGAAACTTTTTCTTCAGTACATGTGAATTGAATGTAAAACTCCTTTAACCACTTCAGTTAAATAAAGCTCTACTTACTATCCATTTTGTAATTTCAATTTATAAATAAAGACTGAATTTTTGGTTCAATGCTTTCTCCGTTTTCTATAACATCTTTCAGCAAGAACCCACATTATAAAGCCAGCGTGCACAAGTACATAGGTGACAACATATGTTTAGAAACAGCACAAAATAAAAACATTCCTGGGGAGAGAGCTGGTGAGTGGAAACAAAATCCTCCAGTTGCTGATAGTGATGAGTATTAATCTTCTAGAGGTTCAGGAAGCAGTGGGCAGCTGCTTCTATAAAACAGCTGAGGAGCCTTCATAGTAGGAAAAATCTCAGTGCCTTTCACATCTTAAACTTTTTAATTTTAATGGAAACTATAAAGCAGTGTATTGCCCTCTGACTTTTAAAGAAAAATCTGGATGTATAACTACCACCTTGGTACCCATGCAAGATACATTGCAACATACTTCAACCATAGCAGTTCAGTCAAAATATCCATTTTACACTACAGATGGTAATAGTATAAACAGATTGGATGATGCCAAGCTGAATTTTGGCCTAAAATGAGAATAATTTAGAACTTCAGTCAAAGAAAATGAAGTTTCCTATTGCCCACAGAATTCAAATTGAGGGGAGAACAACTCTGGTATATTAACACTTCATCAACATGTCCTGGCCTGCTATCACACTGCCTTTCTCACCAACTGGGGAGAAATCTTGTTTGGGAAGTTTGATGGTGGCACACAAAAATTAGAGGGAAGTATCCATAAAGAAGGATGAGGTAGAAGTCAATGATAAACAGGTTTAAAGTGAGGTTGGAGGAGGAAGTATAATAAATCTTACCAGGTGAAAGTCCTAACAACAACTCCCTTGGCTGGTAGTTTGACAGAAGGAGGCTGCCTTTGAAGGGATTTTCTAGCACGTCTGAGAAAGGCTTGTCTCTTGCCTTCTTCTACTCCACTGCTTCCTCTTAGGAGTTTGTGTCCCAGTGGATGAGATGCATGAAGGGTCCTGCCATTGTTCATTTGCGTCCCATGGCTTGGATAACTAAATTGTGATGCTCTATAGGTCTCCATGACATTAACATACAAAAAGGGTTTGGAACTTCTGCTAAGAACTGATCTTTTTGCCCCCATCCTCCCTTCCAAGGCAGGAGCAACAGCAATTGAATTTATACTACAATCTGGAGTTGGATTCCATTCTTTAACTGCCCCTGGCCCAGAGTCCTTCTGGGCTGCTGCTACCGGTACACGGTCGTCTGAGCTCAGAGTCCCCAGACCTAGCTCAGCCTTTATTCAGCTATGGAGTGTAGATACCGACATAGCTACGTTAGTGCTCCAAAACATTACTGTAATTTTAGGACTTGTCTATACTTGAAATGCTACAGGGACACAGCTGCACCACTGTAGCCTTCAATATAGAAACTACCTATGCTGATGGGATTTCCCATCAGCGGAGGTAATCCACATCCTAGAGAGGTAGTAGCTACGTTGATGGAAGAATTGCACTGTCTATAGCAGGGGTTAGGTCTGTTTAACTACATCACTCGGATGTGGATTTTCTTAATATTGTGCGGAAAGGTGGTATTCCTATGTAGCCCTTTGGCAGTGTAGGCTGCATCTACACTATGGGGCTATGCCAGCATAACTGCTGCTACCCTAGTGTATATCTACAGTGCAATAAAACACTCATGGCTGGCCTGTGGCCGCTGACTTGGGCTCACAGGGCTATAGAATTGTCATTCAGATATCTAGGCTCAGGCTGGAGCCTGGGCTCTGGGACCCCCACAAAGAAGGATGGTCCCAGAGCCTTGGCACCAACCCAGACATCTACACTGCAAATTTGTAGCCTTAAATTCAATACAACTTTAACTTTGTTTTAGCTGGGACTTTCTTCTGGTATGAGTGAATTTACGCATAACAGTAAATTGATACCAGTGATCTCATAGTAAATGAAAGTCATTTGGATAACTAGATATGGCAAGTGTTAGGGGTCCAGGTCATTTTCCTTATCAACAGTAAGTATGCTTAAACTCTTCTCCTCCCATCTAATTCTTAGCCTGTCTATTCCATTTTCAGCACTCTTACATTTTGTATATAGAAAAGCATGGTAGATTACCCATCTCTTGAACCACATTAGAATGTGACATACCTAAAACAGCATTTCTACTCCATCAAAAGAGAGAACCTTGCCTACTTCTCCTATGGCAGAGGATGGGAAGTACAATCAAGCCCAGAATGTTCATATCCAAATGTTCAAAAGTGGGTGTTGTGTGTATGTTTAGCTTGAAACATTTGGCCCATTTTTCAGAAGTGCTGGGAACCTACACTTCCTATTCATTGAGTTTAAGGCCAAAAGTCTGATATCCTATATATCACAGTCCATTAAATTGCACTCAGTTATTCCCCTGTATTGAGCCAAATAACTTGGTTTGCTTAAAGCGTATCATCCTGGATTGAATAATTTGAAGACAAGAGACACACTCCACCACTTCCCAAAGATAGTTTGTTCCAATGGTTACTCATCCTGTTAAAAAAAAAAAAGTGCCTAATTTGAGTATAACAGCAGCTTCCAGCCACGGGTTCTGCCTTTCTCTGCTAAAGAGCCCTTTAGTACCTTGTATTTTTCCCCATGAAAAGGTAGTTAAACACTAATCAAATCACCTCTCAATTTTTTTGATAAGCTACACAGAGGGAACTCTTTAAGTCTCTCACTGGATGGCATTTTCTCCTACCCTCAAATAATTTGTGTGGCTATTTTTGGCAAGCTGTTTTTCAACATCCTTTTTAAAATGTTAAGACCAGAACTGGATGCAGTATTCCATTATCAGTCTCACCCATGATATGTGCAGAGGTGAAGTAGCCTCAGTACTCCCCGGCCTATTAAAAAAACCAAACAAAACCAAAATCCACAAGTGTCTGAGGAGGAGGGGAAAAAAATGGAGAGTCAACCGTTATTCCAAGGTTTCTTTAGTTAAGGACTCTTTTGTAAGAAAACCCTTCTGTCTACTCTGAAAATAGAGAAGCTCTACAACGAATGGGCTTAAGTGACACATTCCTGCTAGATTAGTACTTACAAGACGAGGTTTATATCTGTTTCATTAGAAAGAAATGGCCTAGTACCATCTTTTGAAAATGGCTTCTTTGAATTTTAAGTAACATTTTGCACTGGTCAATGAAGAGCTCAGTCAGGTGCACTGAGGAGATACAGATTCCACTCAGCTGATGAAATGGAAGAATAGAAATCACCCATCATTTGCAATAACAGAGAGAAAGAGCATACTGTGACAGAAAAAACTCAGGTTCACATGGGAGCTAAACAGCACACCCCGGTTGAAAAACAAGTAAATTCTGAGCTAGAACTATGTAAAAATCCATGGTTGCTCACATATAAATGAGTGATCCACTAATGGTATAGAACAGGTGACTGCAGATGCACATTTGACAGGTAAATAACACTGTTCTACTCTTGTGTTGGTGAATAGTGATGTACCCACCAAAGCAAAAGCGCTTGAGAGCTGATATTTCTTACACTGGCGGGAGTACAGATACATACAAGCTATAGGGGATATAAGAGAGCAAGTATGTCCTAGTAAGGAGCCCTCAAGCAGTGCCAGAAGAGAAGTTTAGTGCCAGAGGACAGCCTGGGTATCCAGAGAGACTTTTTCTGCCTAGCTCTTATAGCCATCTTTACTTTCTGTCTTCATAATCTGCTATTTGTTTTTGTAAAGTTCAGTTCTTAACTGGAAGTCCAAAGCAGACTGCAAAGAATTACAAAGGTATCTTACAAAACTGGGGGACTGAGCAACAAAATGGCAGATGAAATTCAATTTTGATAAATGCAAAGTAATGCACACTGGAAAATATAATCCCAACTATACATATAAAATGATGGAATCTAAGTTAGCTGTTACTACTCAAGAAAGAGATCTTGGAGTCACTGTGCATAGTTCTCTGAAAACATCCACTCAATGTGCAATCTCAACAGAATGTTGGGAATCATTAGGAAAGGGATAGATAATAAGACAGAAAATATCCTATTGCACTTTATAAATCCATGGCACATCCACATCTTGAATAGTGCGTGCAAATCTGGTCACCCCATCTCAAAAAAGATGCATTGAAAATGGAAAAGGTACACAAAAGGGCAACAAAAATTATTAGGGGTATGGAAAAGTTGTCATATGAGGAGAGATTAATAAGACTGGGACTTAGCTTGGAAAAGAGATGAATAAGGGGGGATGTGACAGAGGTCTATAAAATCATGACTGGAGAAAGTAAATAAGGAAGTGTTATCTACTCCTTCCCTTACACAAGCACTAGGGGGTCACCAAGTGAAATTAATGGCAGCAGGTTTAAAATGAACAAAAAGGAAATATTTCTTCACACAACACACAGTCAACCTGTGGAACTCTTTGCCAGAGATTATAATGGGATTCAAAAAAGAACTAGGTAAGTTCACGGTGGATAGGTCCATCAATGGCTATTAGACAGATGGGCAGGGACTGCTGTTTGCCATTAACTGGGAATGTGCAATAGGATGGCTCACTTGATGTTTACCTGTTCCGTTCATTCCCCTTGAAGCACCTGGCATTGGCCACTGTCGACAGAATACTGGGCTAGAAGGATCATTGGTTTGACCCAGCATAACAGTTCTTATGTCCTCCCAGTCAGCCTGAGTTACATTCAGGGTCCTCAGACACCTCCACTTCTAGCATCAGAGTTACAAAGAGACTGTTTCCCAAAGCTGCCTAACAATCTAGCAGTAAGAATATATATTAACAATTATGGCTCATGTTAGAAGCGTTTAACCTATGCTCAATTTAAGTCATCCACCATAACAATGATAAAGTTAATTTGTATTTAGATTACGTGTGAGCCCATTTCTTTAAAGAGGCAGTTTAGAAGGAATTATTAGCTGCATGGGAGGATTTGTTTAGTAACAATTTGTTTAGTAATATAATTACTAATTTGAAAATGACACATGCCACACCTTTAATGGAGACAGGTCAAGTCTACTCTACTCGGATTTGAAGTGCCCTAAATCCTACTGTTCTTGTTCCATAACAACCATGGATTTCATTTTGCTCAGTTGTAAATCAGATTTTTTCCACCCACAATAAGTTGTCAAAAAGCTGAATGAATGGCAGGTGCAAAAAGGAAAGTTTATTTGAAATTCATATCTTCTATTTACAAACAGTAGCATTTTTACACAAAATCAATGATCCTTTGGCTCCCAAATAGATTTTTTTTTCCACTTTGGTGTGATCAATTGTTAGCCTATGGTTTGGTCCATCAACATTTATATATGCTTTTATTATTAAAAACTTTCAACTATGCAAGTCATTTTAGTTTATACAAACTCTGAAATTAAATTCAACTATTGGATGTGAAGACAATGCAAGTTGATCCTAAAGTGGCACTGTAGAGATCACTTACAAAATTACTCCCTCTGTATTAATGATACTTTACATTTATATAGCATTTCCGCCAAGGATCTCAGAGCACTACAAAAACAGGTCAAACAGCTCTTTCCTAAATGGGGAAATTGAGGAATAGAGATTAAATTGTTTGTCATTATGTCATATGAGTCAGTAAAAGTGAACCCACATCTAACAAGTCTCAGTTCTCTACTCTCGATTTGCACTGCACTGAAGCTTTTTCTTTTATTAGTAAAAATATGAGACTGCAAAATATATTTTCATTTGAATACCACTGCCCCTGTGAAGGCTTTTTAAAAACACAAGTCTGCAAACCCACAGATAGCAGCTCATATTTACAGCTATTGCCAAAGGAACTTCACGTTAATTTGGATTCCCAATGTAAGTTAAAACACTGAATGAAGTAGCTCAGCTTGTTGTAAATGGGTATTACCAAGATCATACAGTTTTAAGAAAGAGCTGGACACTTACAAGTGCAACTGTATGACAGGGTTGCTTGTGATGGTGGGGAGCAGAACTCAGAGGTCCTGGGACTCACACCCAGTTTATAGCATACATTTTTCAAAGCTCATGCTTCAGGGTTTCAGCTGGCCACCTAGAGGGGTCAGGAAGGGATTTTTTTTTTTTTTTTTTTAAATCTCCTTAAAGCATCAGGAACAGTCCACAGCTGGAGATGGGACACTGGACAGCAAGGGCCAGGGCTCTGAGGTGGCACCGAGTATTCTCTTTCTCTCTGGTGCTTGGCTGGATGGTTCTTGCTCACATGCTCAGGGTGTAACAGATCACCACGTGGGGCTTGGAAGGAATTTTCCCCCACGTCAGATTGGCAGTGGTCTTGGGTGGGTTTCACTTTCTGCTGCAGCAGGTGGGTGCAGGCCACTTGCCACGATTATATGGCTATATCTCACTTAATCATTTCCCTGACATTGCGAGGGCCTTAGGCATTGGTATTTTCGGTCCCTCCTATCCTCTGCCTAGGGCACTCAATAGTTTAGTCTGCTACAGGCTGTAATATTTTAGTTTAATTTAGGTTGTTGAGTTGTTTGTGGGTGGTGGCCTGTGATATACAGGGGGTCAGACCAGATGATCTGATGGTCCCTTCTGGTCCTAAACTCTGACTCTGACCAACATACTGATGCAAGTTACCCAAACTCCAGCTGAAAGCAATACAAAGTGACCTCTTCAATTTGAAATGTTTTTGCTTACAATAGAAATGGAAAAGGGCTAGTCTTTCTGCTTAGAAACTATTTACCAGTCATCAATTTGTTTACCAGTATCTCCTTGTAACAGG
Organism: Emydura macquarii macquarii; assembly: GCF_026122565.2. Lineage (NCBI taxonomy): Eukaryota > Metazoa > Chordata > Testudines > Chelidae > Emydura > Emydura macquarii. Next base: position 11,525,051 of record NW_027132773.1, read on the forward strand.
TATATGTTACCCAGGGAGCTGCAAAAGCCTGGATTCTAATCAGGAAATATATTTAGAAAACAACAGTGGAGATGGTACAGCAGCAGCACAATATGTTGCCATAAAAAGAACCTCAGTGTTCTTGCTCTCTAAGGCTACTGATAGAAGTCTTATGGCAGTGAGGTGTTCTGACTTACAGGGTTTCAGATACCAGTTGTTTTAGTCAGACATCAACTCTCTTAAATGACTAAAGCATAAAGTCTTTGAGAAAGTTGCTTCCCTAGTCTATCAAGGAAAAAGGGCAGTGGCAAAAGGCCAACAACAGATTGCACATACAGTGTAGGCCACAAAAGCCTGGAACGCAGGCATAGCACCAAATTGGTACTAAAAATCCATGATTATCTCCCATTAGGACTATAGTAAATACTTATATTAGAAAATGAATGTGCATACAGCATGTGTATCAGGTTATTATCTCTTGTAGCTGCTGCTGGACCTGCAAAAGTAGAACAGATATGAATTAGTTACATTACCACCACTACATAATATATATTGGCTAAACAAACCTTAAAGTGAAAATCCATGTACCATCTTAATGTCTGGCCTCCTGTTCTTTTTTTCACTCAGACAATGACTAGCAACTGAATACATTTTGTCAATGGAAATGGTATCCCAATCACTCATCTTTTCATCGACATAATCTTCAATTGTCTTTTCCTCATCTTCAATTTCTTCTCTGATACTTAACTGTAAGAGAATTTGGTCATATTAAAATTGTTTTGATTAGAACAACTTTTTAAAGAACTGTGGGTTCTTTTAAAGGAGAAGTGAGGTTTAAACTTTGGAGTGCTGTACATTTTACTGAGAGATAAGGTGAGAGAGCCAACATCTTTTAATGGACCAACTTCTGCTGGTGAGAGAGAGAAGCTTTTAACACGTGTACGAATGCATGTGCACACACACAAAGAGGACCAAAAAATGCCACCATGACTAAACAGCAGAGCAAGAAAAGTGGTTAGAGGCAAAAAGGTATCTTTTAAAAATTGGAAATCAAACCCAAATGAGGACAACAGGAAGGAGCAAAATCTCTGGCAAGTCAAGTGTAAAAGTATAACTAGACAGCCAAAAAAGAATTTGAAGAGCAACTAGCAAAAAAGACACAAAACCTAACAGCAATTTTTGTAAGTACATCAGAATCAGGAAGCCTGCCAATCAATCAGTGGGAAGCATTTGTCTTCCTTGCATGCTTGGGAAGCCAAGCACTCAAGGAAGACAAGTCCATAGCAGAGAAGCTAAACAAATTCTTTGCATTGGTCTTCACTGCAGAAAATGTGAGGGATATGCCAACACCCGAGCCATTCATTTTTAGATGACAAATCTGTAGAACTGTCTCAGATTGAGGTGTCAATAAAGGAGGTTTTGGAATAAATTGATAAACAGTAATAAGTCACCAGGCCTCTTCACCCAAGAATTCTGAAGGAACTCAAATATGAAATTGCAGAACTATTAACTGTGATATGTAACCTATTGCTTAAATCAACCTCCATACCTGATGACTGGAGGGTAGCTAATATAATGCCAATTTTTATAAATAGCTATAGAGACAATTCTGGCAATTACAGGCTGGTAAGCCTAAATTCAGTACCAGGCAAATTGGTTGAAACTATAAGTAAAGAACAAAATTCTCAAACACATAGATTAATACAAGACAACACAACTTGTAAAAAGAATTCATGCCTCACCAATCTATTACAATTCTTTGAAGGTGTAGGGCGTGGAAGGTTATTGTAACGCAAGAACAGCATAGGTGACAAGAATAGGCCCTAAGAGCAAGAGTAGGCCTTATGAGCAAGAGTAGGCCTCCCGAGTTAGGTTAGACCTCATGACCTAGACATAACCTCGGGATGAAAGCAGAAGTAGACTGACTGCAGAACCAGTTTAAACCAGCTAAGGGTTAGCTACAGCAGTAAACAAGTAACCGCAGCTTATAGTGGATTGGTCCCTAGCTAACTGCCAATAGGAAAGAAAATAACAAGTGTTAAGAACCAATCCCCAAGTGGATTGAGATGTAGCCAATGAGCTTATTGCTAGAATTGGGGAAAGGGGTATATTGGGACCCACAGGTGCCGCCCTGCCACGAAGCTCTCTATAGATCTGCGGAGATACTGGCGAGTGCTACGTGGCAGGTTCGTTCCCTGGTTGCAGCACGCTTATAGGTGGGTGATGGGCTTCCCCTCCCTTATCGTGGTAAGTGCTTGATTTATATCCCCAGCAGCTGAGTGTTGTAACGATAGCCTAAGATTTGTAACTTTCACAGTTTGAGTGCTGCTTAAATAAACTAACTGTGTAAGGTACTTCCTCGTCCAGCTGCTCTTTTCTCGCTACTGAGATATCAAACCATGAACCCTCCGTCTCTGCGGAGCACAGAAGGTGTCAACAAGCATGTGGACAAAGGTGATCCAGTTGAGACAGTGTACTTGGACTTTCAGAAAGCCTTTGACAATGCCCCTCACCAATGGCTCTTAAACAAACTAAGCAGTCCTGGGATAAGAGGGAAGAGCCTCTCATGGATCAGTAACTGGTTAAAAGACAGGAAACAAAGGATAGGACTAAATAGATATTTTCCACAATGGAAAAAGAGGTAAATAGCTGGGTTCCTCAAAGATCTGTACTGGGAGCTGTGCTGTTCAACATATTCGTAATTGATCTGGAAAAAGAGGCAAACAGTGATGTGGCAAAGTTGGCAGATGATACAAAATTACTCAAAATAGTTAAGTTCAAAGGTGACTACAAAGAATTACAAAGGGATCTCACAAAACTGGGTGACTAAGCAATAAATGGCATATGAAATTCAATGCTGATAAGTGCAAAGTAATGCAAAATGATGAGGTCTAAATTAGCTGTTACCACTCAAGAAAGAAGTCTTGGAATCATAATGGTTATTTCTCTGAAAACATTTGCTCAATGTGCAGCAGCAGTCAAAAAAACTAACAATGTCAGGAACCATTAGGAAAAGGATAGATAATAAGACAGAAAATATCAAAATGCCATTATATAAATCCATGGTACGTCCAAATCTTGAATACTGCATGCAGTTCTGCTCACCTCATATAGTGTGTGTGTGTGTATATATATATATATATATATGTTTAACTGGAAGAGGTACAGAGAAGGACAACAAAAATGAGTAAGGGTATGGAACAGCTTCCATATGAGGAGAGAGAAATAAGACTGGGACTTTTCAGCTTGGAAAAGAGACAACGAAGAGGGGATATGATCGAGGTCTATAAAATCATGAAAGTGTGGAGAAAGTGAACACCGAAGTATTATGTGAAAGGGTGAACAATACAAGAACCTGAGGTCAACCCAATGAAATTAATAGGCATCAGGTTTAAAACAAACGTAAGGAAGTACTTCTTCACACAATGAACAGTCAACCTGTAGAACTTGTTGCACCAGAGGATCTTGTGATGGCCAAAAAAATAACTGAGTTCAGAAAAGAATTAGGTAAATTCGTGGCAGATAGGTCCATCAATAGCTATTAGCCAAGATGATCAGGGATGCAGCCCCATACTTCAAGTGTCTCTACATCTCCCACTGCCACTGGGACTGGAAGACAGGGAATGGATCATTCAAAAATTGCCCTGTTCTGTTCATTCCCTCTAAAGCTTCTGGCAGTGGGAGATAGAGCATGGGGTTGAATCCTTATGTTCCTTTAACACAAACAATTATTTCAGTATAAATTCCATTTTAAAGAGAAGTTCCATCAATTTTCTGCTTTTAGATGGATCACAAAGCTGTGAACTTTTATCCAGCTGAGGCTCAATGGTCCCTTAGTGAGTCCCCCAATTTTCTTGTTTGCAAAACAAAGATGTGATAGCTGCCATGAGATAGATACATTTATTTCAGGAAATGATGAAGGATGCATGATGGAAGGTGAATGGTTCCTTTCTTATGTGAGGAAAGGATTTACTTTTATGGAGTTGTTGAGGCCCTTCTTTTAGATGTTGATGCCATCTGTCGCCCCATGGTCATATACCCAGAGGGGTAGGATAGGGCAGCTTCCTCAAAACTGTCCTTGTGTTTTTCCTATTCTTGATTAGACTCTCTCCCACTACTCAAGAAACAAGAGTTTCTGCATTGCTCCTGAAACAGACTATGGCACAGCAACTGGCTGCACTTTGACTGTACCTCCTCAGTGGCAAACCTGGGACTTTTCCAAACAGGAAACTATGTTTTCATATAAAACAACTCTGGGATGAAGAGAAAAAAAAAGTCAGTACCAGTAACTGTGGTTCCCGGTTTTCATCTATTGGCGAGAGTCCCGTTATTATTTCTAGCAAAACCTACAAGAAAACCAAAAGAGGTAACAACAGCTAGGAAAGCATCCAGAAACGGTAAACACACAAACCATTTAAAACAAAGGAACACAATCCTCAGTTTACATTTATAACAGTTTCAAGTACAAGTCCCTAGGATCAGGGCCCGCTAAGAAGAGACCATTTTTGGACATAACTGGCAGACTCTTGCCTCTCTCATTCCTCCCATTTTTGGAAGAGCAGGTGAACTGCTTGTCTTCTCTCACCCCAGGCCTCCTAACAATGTTCTTCATTTTCTCCCTCTCCTGCCTAGCTGATGGGAGAAATTGGTATGTCACCCCATCTCTAGTTCCCTTCTCTTCATGTGCCGTATGGGCATTTCCTGGAGCTTTTCCCTGACTCCATCCGATGGTGGTGAATAAGAAAAATGACCATCGCCTTCCTCCCCAGCACTTGGTGGATGTTTTCCAGGTACTTAAACTTTGTCTTTTGTCCCCCAACTCAAGCTGATAGTTGGAAAGCAGAAGTTGGCAGCTTTTGTGATGCTGGATAAGGTTCAGAATTGGTTTACCACTTTCCTGAATACCCCTCAGGAAGAGCAAGGAGCATGAACACTCCACTCATTCTGATTTAAAAGCGAGCCAGGCAAGAGGGGCACCAATTACTGCACTTCAGCAGCACACAACATTCACGTTTGGGGCTGGTTAGCTTGTTTAAAAACAGAAGCAAGTAAGCAAGAGAATCCATTCCCCGATCTCAACTGTGCAAGTGGAAACCAAATATATATAAACGTAATTCATCTTAAGGATTGTAAAGCCAGTATTTAAATTAATTGGAACTTAACTTTGTGATCTTATATTGATGTTCCACACCAAACTCACTTTTCACAAAGTCCAATTAATTAGCATATTCAAATACCTTCAAACAGCTCAACAAAACTAGTATATTTACTCTTCAAATACCAAGTGGTTTCCTTCAGTGAACACTGTATACGCAAGACAAAATAGTGACAAATGCTGGGTTTCATGAACTCTGGGCTTGTAAACTTTCATCATTTGTAAAGAGGAAGCAAGTACAACAGCTTTCCATATGCTACTCACCACACCAAAACTGAAAATATCAGATTTGGGTGTTATCTCTCCACGCAGAGCTTCGGGTGCCATATAGGCTGCTGTTCCCACAATTCTATCAGTCATAATGGTTTGTGTGAATTTCACAGATGCCCTGGCAAGTCCAAAGTCAGAAATTTTTGGCACAAATGTTTCATTTAGCAGGATGTTCGCACTGAAAAACAAAAATAATGTTCTCTGTAGTAGTGGAGTAACCATATGTTTTCGATAACACTTAAATGTTTAAATGTCTGGACCTGAACAGTACTCACTATTTTAACTGATATTTGGAATCTGGAGAACTCATTGAAATTGATGATTTACTTTAGTAAGCGAAATCTATGAAAGTGTTCTTTGTTGGGAAACTATCATAACTATCAAAACAAACTACTCACTAAATAAATCAGTAACTGGCTGGCAGGCAGACTAATCCATGAACAAGTTCTCCTCGAGACAAACAGGGGGGGAAAAGTGAAGTATAGAAACTACTTAAAGGCTACCAATCCTGTTACCTTAATGTCCCAAAATTCCAGGCACAACTTGAAAACTCCTCCTTTAAGCAAAACGTATAGCCTTGTTAACTTTAGTAAAGCTCTTGATGCAGAATTCTCCACAAAACCCTCCCAATTCTCTAATTTATCCTACAAAAAACATAAGAGCTGCTTTTTGCTGCATATCCATGAGCCAACAAAAATTTACTAAGGAAACAGGAGGAATACTTCGAAGTTTATTTTCCCCTTGAGGCACGAGCATACCAAGTTAAGGGAAGTTACCGAGGCATGTCAACATATTACCTTACCCTACTTGTCCCTCTAACATCCTGGGACCAATATGGCTACAATAACACTCCATACATATAAGTGGAAACACAGCAGTCTTTAATGGCCTCAAAGAAAAACTGTGCTGAAGTAGACTGAACTAAATGAAAAGGAAAAAAATATACATTTTACTGACTATTTAGAAGGGAGATTATAATTTATTTATTTTATTATCTTTAATTTAAATATTTTTGGCTTCTAGAACTTGGGACAGTATTAAAATAATCTTGATACCTGGGCAGTATCTCTCCATTTTATGGATATGCTACTGGAACCACAAGAGATCCATAGGAGATATCTCAAATACACAAAGCCTATTAGAAACATTACTATCTCCAATCTCTCAGTCTTTTTCTCAGAGCCTTCTAAGGAAAAATTTAAGCACAATCATCACTTATGAAGGAGTACTAGCTGCCTTAGTCTTAAAAATAGACCAGCTATAAAAGGATCTCTAATACATGATCACAGCAATGGGACAAACACCAATGAGTGACTCTGAAGTTCCTTCTTGCACGTAACTCCTAAACAGGCCAGTAGGAACACCATATGTAGAGGGAAAAACAAAAACAATTTGAGTAACTCTTAGTTTTTTCTCAGCTTGAGAAGGCAAGAAGCCATAAGAGAGACCATAATTTGATATGCTTCATAAAGCAGAATGGAAAGGAGATCTATTATGATTGTGTCCCAACTACAAAAGACCAACCAACTTTTTTCCTGTGTGCAATACAATCAAGAGTTAGGAGCAACTCAGTCCTACTGAAAAACAATTTAGTGATGTCTTTCCAAATATGCAGACCCCATTCCAGTGCCTCTGTTACTGTTCAGTTTCCCCAGGCTGCAGCAAAGTGAAGACTAACCAGAATCCTGTTTGATTTCTCCACAGCTATTCAGAACCACCAGGAATGTAGAAATGATAACAAGAATTGCCCTCTTTATGGTGCTCTTGGTGCTTGAAAAAAACCATTAGCAGTAACAGTCACACTCTCTCATTGAACTATTCACTGCGAAAGAGGACAAAAAGACAGAGTCCAAGCAAGGGAAGAAAGGAGGAGGACAAAGGGGTACAGTAGTGAAAACGACACCCTCTCACAGCAGTCAATAGACCAGAGAAGGAGTAAAGTAGGAGAGACCCTCTTTCCCAGAAATTGCAGCTGCTGGGAAGCTTAAACAGAGGGGCTGGTTCTGACACACACACACAGTCAAAGCAGCAAAGAGGTTTTGGTGTGGGAGCTGGAGTAAGAATATTCCCCCTTTCCAGGACTCAGAGAAGATTGCAGGCTTGAGGTGAACTGGACTCAGCAGAAATGCTGTGGGAGCCAGGAGGCTCTTCAGGACCTCCTCCATGATATTATCCTACAGTTCAGCCACTCACTGTCCTTCTCAAGATCTAAGATGCTTGTCCATGAGAGAGATGGCTTGACTGCTTCCCAGGCATTTCTTGAAATAGCTGTACTGCTTTGCTACACTGAAAAAAGCTACCCAAAAATTTAGCTCTAAGAGCTGGATATAGCAGAAATTGCTTTGGGGATAAAATAAGTGAATTGAAGAGTCAACTTCTGCTCAAGGCCTCTATACACATTGGCATACAAACTTGATTAAAGCCAGTCTGAGTTACAGAGTTTTTATTAAAAATAGCAATAACTCAAAAGAAGGCACTCCGAGGAATGCTCCAAAAGAAGAGGGTTTTTAGCTGAAAAATCCCCCCCTCAAAGCTGTTATGGTGCAGCACTACTGAAGTAGCATGTGTAGTGACCAGCAGGAGCTCTTACGCTGGTTGCAGTTAGACAGCAACTTACTTTTGGACGCACTAAGGGATCACACATCAGCTCTTCTACAGTGGCAGCTCACACCCCCTAGGAGCAACGATATAGAACTCTGAGCTATGGAAATTCTCATCTGGCCACGTCCTTGCAGCACAGACCCAAAAATAAGAGGATAGAATCTTCTGCAGGAAGTGACCTTGAGTAATTTTTGAAGAGATGTTTTGCAGGTCTGTTCAGTGTGAGATTTCATTTGTGGAGGAAAGATGAAGCAGACATTGGTAAGAGACACCATAATCAAAAGAGTGTAAGTATGCTCTCACAATGCAAGTGTTAGGGCAAAATCCAGAAAGACAGTATAACTGAGAGTAAGTTGCCATAGCTGCCACTATGATACTTTGGAAAATATTTGGGGTCAATTACTCGGCATAAAACTGTTCTGTATACATATATAGATGTTCTGATAGTCTCATAAGTAAATCACTAAGAAATAAAGTTGTCTTTAAAATGACTGACAAACAGGCCTTAAAATCTTAGGTAAACAGTCCTGATACAGAAAAATAGAATTCTTATCACAGTATTTTCTATCAAAGTGGTGTTTGTAAGAACTTGGCAACCTTTGGAAAGGAGGACATACATCACTTATCTCCTAAGTCCATTCTCTTCTCTTCTCTCTCTAAAATGCATTCAGTGGGAAAATGTGTAGGCATTCTTGAGAGTTAGCAGCTTTTACCTTTTAACATCTCTGTGAATATGATTGTTTTCATGTAAAAAACTGATGCCATTTGCTGTACCTTGAACAATGTTACACCTTGTACTCCAAGGAATTGGTGCAGTGTCATCCTTAAAAGAGAAAGGAGGGGGGAAAAAGGTGAAAATACGTCAATATATGTATTTGATTTACAAATATTGATCCCAAAAGAGGAGGTGCATCTATGGAGGACTAGTTTGTACAAGTCCCTTTATTCATCATTCACCACATCAGTTTCCGCTCTGCACGCAGAAAACATTTGTTTGTAGTGGTAACTTAGAAGTCAGGTCTGGTCTACACTTAAAATTTAGGTCAACATGTCTACATCCTCAGGGGTGTGAAAACCCCCCCATTGAGTCCCACAGCTATGCCTTCCAAATACCCATATAGACATAGCTAGCTCAGTGGAAGAATGCTTGTGTCAACCTAACTACTTGAGGAGGTGGTGTTCCTCCAGTGACAGAAAAATCCATTCCATCCCTGTCAGCTGCATCTACGCTCTGGCACCATAGCTGTGCTGCTATAATCCCTATAGTGCAGACTGGCCTGACTTCTGGATCCAGGAACATTTCTATTCCTGAAAGGGGAACACAACAATCAGATCAGCCAAAAGTGGCTGAACCACATTAGGATACAGATGAAGGCCTCCTAATGCTGCATAAAACTCTTACATAGCAGTACAGAGGCCTGATCCCAGGTCAGTGGAAAGACTAACTTGAAATCAATGGGAGTTAGGCATCTAGTGCGGTTTTCAAAAATGCCTAGGTACTTATCTGCGTCTAAAGGCACCTAAATATCTTTTAAAATGTGGCCCCTCGTGCCTAAGGGTGTGTCTTCACTACCGAGCTAAATCAGATCCGCTTCCATCGATACAGCAGCATCGATTCAGCCGTGGGTCCGGTGAAGACACGCTAAGTCAGTGGGAGAGCACTTTTCCATCAACATCTGTAATCCACCTCAACAAGAGGCAGAAGCTATGGTGACAAGAGACAATCTCCCATCGACATATTGTAGAGTGGACACTGCTGCAAGTCAATCTAAGGTGCGTTGACTTAAGTTATGTTACGTAATTTAACAAGAGTAACTTAGATCGATTTTCAGCATTAGTATAGATCAGGCCTAAGAGACTTGTGTATCATTAAAATGGGGGTGGGGAGGAAGCATGAAGAAAGTAAGATTAGTTGCTCATTTTGCTTCTAAAACAGGAAGATTATACGGCATTTAGTAAAGAGACTACTGTCTACAAAAAGCTGGTTTCAGCAACTCAGGAATAAAAATTTTAAAAGCTTGCCTCTGCAAGCTCAAAAGACTGATGATCTTGAAAACAGAAGACATAGAAATATTATTTATATCACTGGTACATCTGTCACCACTCCACTCAAGGTCAATTGATTTCTGTGTTAAATTGAGATTTTAACCATCCCTTGTGATTCTCTAAGTCCTGATAGAATACAGCAGGTTCCAACAAACAATTCAATAGGACAGATCAAGATCTAAACGCCAAAGAGTAGGTTTTGAATGCCATTGGTCACTTGAGGAGACACTGTTTATCAGTAGGACGTTAACATTTTTTCCTGATCTCTCAAGTGATCTATGGAAGAGGAAACATTTTAGGATAATTAAGACCTGACTTAGTAATTAGGGCAAACTCATTTGGATGTATTAAAATTTGAAGTGATGATAATCTGGTATGTTTCATTTCTCTTGCATTGCTTCAACATTGGTCTGACAGTTTTAGCTGCTTTCAGCAGGTCATTTTAAAGACTAATAAATGTTTCTCTCTTTCTTCACCTGTAGCAATATGTAGATTTCTCAGGTTACATTTCCTCTTCTCTCCCACCCCTTTTTATTTTAAGAACTGCATTAGGTTGTTTCAAAACTTGCTCTTTAGTGCTTTGGTTTTACCCTAGATATCGGCAATAACCAAAATTGCAAAACAAAGAGCTAACTACATCGGCAACAATTACATCCTACATTTTATTTCAGCCTCAAAAGCTGCAACATCACATCTACACAACCAAAGCAAATTGTGCCAGTCAATAAACTTTATGAACATGAATGACAAAGTGAAAAGCTAATGTTTCTTCATTAAGGGATTGCAAACAAACAATTTACCAGCACAAGATTTTCACTTTGGTTCATGGCATTAATTAGGCTGGGAGAATGGAGATATTTAACTCCCCCCATCCGTAGCCCCAGTCAGCCACCTACGGTAGAGGATTAGCATGAATTTCCCTTGCTCAGCTCAGCCTAGGCTTTATGGAGTGAAAAGGATGAGACAAGAAAGGACTGCCAAGTACCAAACCAAGTACTCGGAGTTCTGGAAAGTCAACAAGCATAATACACATTCCCACAACCATCCATTTCCCCCTCTGGTCATTGAATGGAAAAGCCTTTGAAACCTAACAGGGAATAAGATTGTTCTCTCCCTTGCTTGCGAGGGTCTGGCCTCTTTCTGCCTGCTCTTCAGACAACCAGTGCTCTGCCCTGCTCCTTCTTTCCTTAATGCTGATTCTTGAGGTTACAGAGACAAATAGCAAAAGATTTTCACAAACACACCTTCCAAAGAAAGAGACGTGTCTACAAGCTATCTTGCATCAGTTTAAAGCGATTTTTGTTTGTTTTAAAACTGACAGTTACACCAGAGCAAGTTTGTGCACAAACACACTCAGGGCTTGCATAGAGGTACTAGTTGCATTGGTTTTAAGTCCGTTTTTAAAATGATTTTACTAAACTGATACTAATCTAATCCGACACTCTTATAATGGGTTAAACCTGGTTTATAATAGCTTAGTTTGGGGCTTGCACCAATTGAACTAAATTTGTTTAAAGTCACATCTTTAGTTAAAACAGTGAGTCTTATTTCAGTTTAAAAGTAGCTTATTTCAGTTTAGCTTGATCAGTTTTTTCTACAGGATTAATCTAAAATGAAATAAGCTGTTCTTAAACCAAAATAAAGACTATTTACAAGCAGACATGCACTTGTTTAACTTCATCAGTTAAAAAAACCCAAACACCTTTTCTTAAACTGCTGCAAGTCTGTGTGTAGACTAAACTGGAGTTTACTGACACAATGGCTAGCTTGCTTATTCATGTCTACATGGAAGTCCATTTAAAAATTAGATCATTTTTCTTAAATGATTAGTTTTTCTTAGACACTTGTTTCTCTCTTGAGATTAACGCAAAAGAAACCAATCAGAAAGATGTGATCTTTCAGGTCTCTTTTCCTGAACAAACAGTTCTTGAGATGAATAAGTATACCGTCCATTTATAATCTTTGAATAACTAGTTTTATTATTAACCCACTATTTTTGTTGGTGGAGTCTTCTAATGGGGCAATACTAGATTATGGTTAGAATGAAGTTATGCTCATTGACTCAGCACTGTACCAAGAAACCACATGAAGTAAGAAGCATTTCTTCTCATATTCATATTGTAAGTTATAACTGTAAAACAAACTGACATTTCTGTGCCAGCTAACATTTTCTCCCTCCTGTGGGTAGCTGTTACAAGGACAGGGACTAGGCCAAGAAACGAAGTCTTAGGCTATGTCTACACTGCCGAGTGAAGTTGACTTACTTAAAGTCTACTTTCACCCGCCGATTTTTAGAAGTCGCAGCAGCGTGTACACACCATGATGTTTGCGCTGATCTCGTGCGTCCACACTCACCACGCTTGTGTCGGCAGTCAAAGCAGTGCACTGTGGGTTGCTATCCCACAGTGCAACGAGCTGCAGTGGCTGTTGGGATGAGTTTCATCATCCCATGATGCAATGCTGCTTCCCCCTCCCCTTTCTTCTCCCAAACAAATAGGAAAACTATTTGCGCGCCGTTTTTTTACTCCCAGCGATCGCCATTGCTGCGGAGACATGGAGTCAGCTCAACTCTGCACTATTATTGTGAGCATCACAAATACATCACAGCTTATCATCAAGTATTTTCGAAGTACAGCAAGAAGCCGAAGCACAGGCAACAGCGATGCCACCGAGGCTGTCCTGCTACAAGCCATCAAGCAGAACAATTCCTGATTGCTGCAGGCTGTAACGCATCATCTGCAGTCCGTAGAGCGCCGGTTCTGGTGCAGGGAAACAAGCACAGACTGGTGGGACCGCATCGTTATGCTGCTGTGGGATGACGACCAGTGGCTGCAAAACTTTCATATACGAAAGGCAACTTTCCTCGAACTGTGCTCGGAGCTGGCCCCATCCTGAAGCGTGTGAATACTTGCTTGAGATAAGCTCTGACGGTGGAGAAGAGAGTCGCCATCGCTCTGTGGAAGCTGGTAACCCCCGACTGTTACCGCTCGGTTGGGAATCAATTCAGAGTCAGTCAATCTACTGTGGGCGCTGCCATGATTCATGTGTGCAGGGCCATCAATAGACTTCTGCTACATAGGATAGTGACTTTGGGAAATGTGCAGGACATAGTGAACAGGTTTGTCATGATGGGGTTCTCAAACTGCGGTGGGGCCATTGATGGGATGCACATCCCTATCTTAGCGCCTGCCCACCTAGCAACCGAGTACATAAACCGCAAGGGGTACTTTTCCATGGTGCTGTAGGGCCTTGTGGATCACAGGGGTTGTTTCACCGACATCTATGTGGGATGGTCTGGGAAGGTGAATGACGCTCGTGTATTTCGTAATTCAGAGCTGTTCTCTAATATACAGGTGGGCACTTTTTTCCCCCTGACCAAAAAATTCACATCGGGGTTGTGGAAATGCCCATAGTGATCCTGGGGGATCCTGCTTACCCCTTGCTCCCTTGGCTAATGAAGTAGTACACCGGGCACCTTGACAGCAACAAGGAGTGTTTTAATAACAGGTTAAGCACTTGCAGAATGGTTGTTGAATGTGCCTTTGAGCGTTTAAAGGGCAGATGGAAGAGTCCCCTCACTAGGCTGGACATGAGTGAAAAGAACCTCCCTTCGGTGATATCTGCGTGCTGTGTTCTTCATAATGTGTGTGAAGCAAAGGGTGAGAGGTTCCCCCAGGGTTGGGCTGTGGAGGCAGAAAGACTGGCCGCCAATTATGAGCAGCCAGACCCTCATTCCATTCTTAACATCCCAGAAGGGTCGGCTCGTTGTGCCCTTACAAAGATGGGAAGCAAGGGGATCTGCGGACAGCGCGGGGTGGAGATATATAATCTCTGCTTAAACCAAATAAAAGTAATCAAAGTTTTTTGGTAGGACACTGCAATGGGGAATACAAAGGTACAGGGCATCTGCTGTATAGCTCGGGTATTTTAAACATGTGCCGTCTTCCCTAGGTGACCATGAGCGATATCAGTCTCCTGAACGTAATGCATGAGGAAAAGGAAGATTTGCTGCACGCAGCGGGGTACCAGCCTGGCCCTTATGACACTATGCTGTGCTCTGCCATGATGCCGGCTCCCTTGACTGAAGCATGGCGCGGCAAAGCATCCTACTCTGGAGGGAAGAACAATGCAGCCCTCCCCAGAAACCTTTTGCGAAGGATAACAGATTTCCTACATGGAAGTTTCCATGAGATATCAACTGATGATTATTGGAGCATATCTCATCACATAAATAATATGTTCCGTGGGTAACATAGAATCATACAATCATAGAGTTGGAAGGGACCTCAGGAGGTCATCTAGTCCAACCCCCTGCTCAAAGCAGGACTAACCTCAGCTAAATAATCCCAACGAGGGTTCTGTCAAGCCACAGCTTAAAAGCCTCTAAAGATGGAGATTCCACCACCTCTCTAGGTAACCCATTCCAGTGCTTCACCACCCTCCTAGTGAAAAACGTTTTCCTAATGTCCAACCTACATCTCCCCCACTGCAATTTGAGACCGTTGCTCCTTGTTCTGTCATCTGCCACCACTGAGAATAGCCTAGCTCCATCCTCCCTGGGACCCCCTTTCAGGTAGTTAAAGGCTGCTATCAAATCTCCCCTCATTCTTCTCTTCTGCAGACTAGACAAGCCTAGTTCCCTCAGCCTCTCCTCATAAGTCTTGTGCTCCAGCCCCCTAATCATTTTTGTTGCCCTCCGCTGGACTCTCTGCACTTGTCCACATCCTTGTTGTAGTGGGGGACCCAAAATTGGACACAATACTCCAAATGCAGCCTCACCAATGCCGAATAGAGGGGAATAATCACTTCCCGCGATCTGCTGGCAGTGATCCTACTAATGCAGCCCAATATGCTATTAGCCTTCTTGGCAACCAGGGCACACTGCTGACTCATATCCAGCTTCTTATCCACTGTAACCCACAGGTCCTTTTCTGCAGAACTGCTGCCTAGCTCGTCGGTCCCCAGTCTGTAGCTGTGCATGGGATTCTTCCGTCCTAAGTGCAGGACCCTGCACTTATCCTTGTTGAACCTCATCCGATTTCTTTTGGCCCAATCCTCCAGTTTGTTTAGGTCCTTCTGTATCCTATCCCTACCTTCCAGGGTATCTACCACTCCCCCTAGCTTAGTGTCATCTGCAAACTTGCTGAGAGTGCAATCTACCCCATCCTCTAGTAAACCCCCAGTAAAGTCCGATAAATGCCAGAAATCCCCTTCCTACCCCCCCTGTCCCCCAATGTAAAAGGACAGAACTGCTAAGGGGGGGGGAGGGGAACTCACCAGATGTGCCTTCCCCGGGATCATTACTGCTGTCGTGCGTGCTGCTAGACTGCTCTGGGGTCAGGAATAGGTCCTGACTTTCAGGGAGAAAGGACACCCTGCTCTCCTGCATCCTGCTCTCCTCAGCCTCCTCCTCATCCATGGAGTCCTCATCATTGTCCCTGGACTGTGATCTAGCGGAGGTATCAATGCTGCGGGGCAGCACCAAGGTGGGATCGCCACCGAGAATTGTATGCATCTCATCGTAGAAGTGGCATGTTTTGGGCGAGGAGCCAGAATGGTTGTTAGTTTCCCTGGCTTTCTGATATGACTGACACAGCTCCTCGATCTTCACGTGGCATTGCCACGCATCCCTCTTGTGTCCCTTCTCCAACATGCCCTGGGATATCTTCCCATAAATGTCCAGATTTCTTTTGCTGGCTCTGAGCTGAGCCAGAACGGACTCTTCGCCCCACAGACGATGAGATCTGAGACCTTTGGTTGACTCCATACTGGAGCGCGTTTGGGCTTTGTATTAGCCATGAGGAGTACAGCAACAAAGCTCTCTCCACGCTGGCAGCACAGGAAATGAAATTCAAATTTTCCCGGGGCTTAAGGGGAGGGGACATTTCCGGGTAGCGTCACCACTGAGCAGCACAGCGCGACTGTCCAAAGCGGTCAAAACGGGGCATTGTGGGATACCTCCCAGGGGCCAATAAAGTTGATTTAAGTGAAGTTGTGTCTACATGGACACTAAATCGAACCAATAAATTTGAATTAGGCGCTACGCCACTTGCAGAGGTGGTCTTATAAAGTTGAATTTTGCCACGACTTAAGTCGACTTAACAGTAGTGCCAGTGGAGACGCAGGTGTTCGGAGATGGACGTAAGTGACTTTACGTCGACCTCCGTCGCCAGTGTAGACCAGGCCTTCGTTCCTGTATGCCTTACAAAAATGGTTACAATGGACAAGATGGGAAGAGAGCAACTTATCACAAAAGAGAATAGATTGCTCTATGAATGATGCCATTTAAAAACCAAACAAAGAACTCTGGCACTCACTGATAAAGTTACAGGTTTTCAAACATTTCACAAAACTTTAAGAAGGGGAGCTGCCATTTCTCAGACAAGCTGTTAAAGGACAATGGTCCAGCTTGTTCTAAGTAATTAACATTATATCTGATCTCTTAATAAGTTAAAATATTTGTATAAAATGCTAACTGTATTTGCTTTCCAGCTGGAACATAGTAGAATATCATAGCTTGACCACTTCAAATCCAGAGGTGTCTTAAGGACATTAGAATAAACTTCTGGACATTGACAGAATTAGAAGACAAAGCTAGAAAAGTAATAATAAATTTCACTTACCAGACAAGCCAGTCTGTCAAGCAGTGAACCATTGGGCATGTATTCATAAACCAGACAGGGCTGATCACCATCACCCGAGAAACCAATCAGTTCTACTAAGTTCTCATGTTGACACCTGTGGCAAAGAGAAACCTTAATAATTACTTCTACAATAAAGCTTAGCATAATTACAAAGCATTCTAGGAATCCAGTTCATAGTTTGCCTAAATGCAAAGTGTTTTAGAAATACATGACATTAGCTAACAGCCCACAAACCTGCAATGGCACTACTAAACTGTGTAGAGGTAATCATCAGCCAAAAATCTTTATCGTGAGCAGAAAAGATCCACATTAGCTTTGTTAATGTTTTCACTTAACATTAACAGTTTCCAAATTATTCCATGCAAAACTACAACAAGGAAATCCTAAAGCAGCATGCTAACAAGGATAACGCTGCAAACGTAGGTATTCTATAGCTACATTTATGAAAAAGTTGCATGACTTAGTACCTACTTTGCCATTATTTTTATTTCTTGATCAAATTGCTGTTTCAGATCTTGAATGCTTACATCGACCATCTACAAAGAAAATATTAGTTCTCCATTAATTTTATAGGTGAGATTACATACAAAACAGGTTTATTGTAAATCTTACCTGGGGATTCCTCTTTTTGTAAACCATAAACAATTGATTTGAAGCAGTTGGCAGTACAATATGTACTATGGAACATCCTTATCACATGTCTTCGCTGACCCAGAAAGTCAGTACTGATTCATATGCAAATGGTTACCCTCACAGACCAAAAACCTTTCCCCTCTTGCCCCAACCTGCAACCAACATCATCCTG
This sequence comes from Emydura macquarii macquarii, assembly GCF_026122565.2. Classification (NCBI taxonomy): domain Eukaryota; kingdom Metazoa; phylum Chordata; order Testudines; family Chelidae; genus Emydura; species Emydura macquarii. The sequence goes on from NW_027132773.1 coordinate 11,542,551, forward strand.
CAGAAAGCGATGGGCAGCCCCACCCATGCCCACATGCTTGCAAGGGAATTTCCTATTTGCCACTGCATTGGTCATTGCATTTGTCAAGTCCTATCTAACAGAATGTTTTCCTCCTGTATTCATGCCAATGGAGAGGAAGGTTGGTCTTGCGGCTAAAGCACAAGACTGAGAATCAAGAGATCTGGGCCAAGATTTAAGAAGAAAAAAAAATCAGATGCTCCTAAATCCATGTTTAAGCACCTAAGCTGAGCAGCTGTTAAAGTCAATGGAAGTTAGTTGGTGCTCAGCACTTGGGTATGGGGGGGGAAGTCAGGCCACTTCCTTAGCCCACATTTAGGCACATATTTTAAAGTTGTGGAACTGGATCCTATTCCTGGCACTGCCACAGACTTCTTTTGTGACCTTACAGAGTCAGAGTTTAAGGCCAGAAGGGATCATCAAATCCTCTAGTCTGACCTCCTACACATCAGGTCACTAAACCCCATCCAGTTATCCCTGTATTGAGCCCAACTAAAACATTACAGCACTCAGGAAATTAAACTATTATGTAGCACAGCCAGAGAATAGGAGGGACTGAATGAACTAATGCCAGAAGTCCCTTCAATGGCAGAGAATTGATTTGGTAAAATATACCCAGTGATATACCCAATGATCCTAACAACCAACCTCTATCTATGCTACAGCAAAAAACCCACAGCCTCTGCCAATCTGATCTGGTGGAAAATTCCTTCCCAACCCCAAAAATAGCTATCAGTTTGATCCTGAGCACGACACATCAGCCAAGCATCTGAGAAAGAATTCTCTGTACTGCCTTGGAGCACCAGCCCACCCCATACCATACCCCATATCCAGCTGGGGCCATTTTTTATGTTTAAGAGGAAGAAGAGAAGAAAACCCAGAATACAATGGGAAGAGGAGTAACCTTCCCGACCCCTGCAGGTGACCAGCTGAAGCCCTGAAGCATAAGATTTAGGGAACATAAAACATAGGACTGGAAGGAACCCCATGTACCACTGAGCTCAGTCCCCTACCCCTGCAGTCAAGCCCATCATATAATCCCACTCTTAAATGTATTAAGCTCTATCTTAAAACTAGTTAGGTTGTTTGCCCTCACTAGTAATATTAGGAGGCTATTCTAGAACCTTACTCCTCTGATGGTTAGAAAACCTTCTAATTTCCAGCCTAAATGTATTTATAGCCAGTTTATACCAATTGTTCTTGAGACAACTTTTTCCTGTAAGTTAAATACCTTTTCTTCCTCCCTGGTTTTTACCCCCTTGACTAAATAACTTGGCTTCTCTGCAACAGGGACCTTTCTCAGGGGGTCAGTGAAGGGTGTTCTCTCCATTTCTCCCTTGCAGCTGGTTACAGTGTAGCCTTTATAAAATAAAATTCTGCCACTACTTGTGATGGAATCATTGGCACTAGATAGTTATTCTTTATCACTGTTACACAGTATTCTCTTGTTATTGGAAATGCTGATTAGAATGACAAAATTTCCCTAGTGTCTTCCACACAGAACTTGCAACTGTCCCCTTAGTAACAAAAAAAAGTAATGATGTAGAATTCTCTCCCCCTTAAATTGTCAAATCTTCCCTAGCCAAGAGGGTGGTCTTGGTACTGAGTCTCAAGGGCTTGGAATAAAAAGCAGCAGTAAAACATTAGGATAATATGAGAACTCTTAAATGGCTGTAGAAAGATGCTTATCCCCTTGTATGTGAATGTTTGCTGACAGATCAGTTTTACTGTATGTGTTAGTAAACTAAACGACGAGAGCTTGCTTCTGCAGCCCTTTCCCCTGCAGATGGTACCAGTGAAATCAAAGGGACCACTCAGGTTAGAAAGAGCTACAAGTCTGTGCCCTTGGAAAGAGAAATCTGGGCTCCTACACAAAATTCTGGCAGCTGAACTTTAACTTAGGATATTTGCTTCAGCGTTTTAAAATGTAGCAGCACAAAAATACAGATAAAAGCTTATCTTTTTCACTTCCGATTTCAGACAAGCTACATTCCCCTCCCGAAATAAACACGTTAGTTTCACTGTCCCTCTGAACACCCAGGAATGACAATGTCAATTACTTTAAACAAGCAAAAAACACAGAAGGTATGTAATAAACAATGTTTTTCAAGAATTGGAAAGGTTCTCCCCTTAGTAATTCTATCCTTCCCCATCTGGAAAACATTAGTTTTTTACTGTGTGGTTTTTAATGGAACTTGAAAATGAGATATCACAGCGTTACTATTCTTGATTATACGATAAATGGATCTAGGATGTCAGCATAGCAGCTAGCTCACCTGTTTGTCCTCTAATTGCAATACTGTGCTTTATATTTACAAAAGTAAATATTTATACTTAACCAGCAAGTTTATAATAGGTAAATGTCAAAATATTAATGGAATGTATATTTAGCTTGTGGGATCATTCAGCCAGTAATGAGGTAAAGAGCTTTAAAAACAAAGACCAGACTTACCTGAAGCACAGAACCACAGAAATCAGAATGGGAAAGACCTACAAAATCATTGCTCCAACTTGCCAGTATTGAATTGTCCCTTACAATAGTTTATTTAGACTAGAGTTATTTAGAAAAACTTTTTAAAATGGAGCTTCCATGTCTAACCTTGGAAGCACCTAAGTTGAATGAGGGTAAAGTTACAGAGACTACCCATTCTGAGACTTGAGAGCACAAAATAATCACAAGACCAGGAAAAAAATTCACTTCTACAATTCATCTCTGTCAGTGGCATAGTATTGCATCATCTGGTGTGCCATAGTAGATGAGTGAAGTTATGAAATCCTCTGAAACATCTGGTATCGGCCCCCTTAGGAGACAGACATCTCACTAGATGAGCCATTAAGGTCTTACAGAGGTTTTGCTATATTACTAAAAGTCCAAACCGGTGACTAACATTTTGATGAAAGAATAATGCATTTTTAAGAGTTAAAATCTGAGAAAAAGATTCTCATTCAAGCTTTCAGTGATGTCAAATTCTGGAATATTCCTGTCACTTATAAAAAATACTGCATGTGTCCACTTAAAATACAAACTAGTTACACCATAAAGCATATGGTGCTCATATAAAAAACACTTATGAAAACTTACAGCAGCAAGTTTCTTCACTGCCACAATTTTGCCATCGATGTAGCCCTTGTACACAACTCCAAAGCCTCCTTCTCCCAGTTTATTACCTCCAGCTGATATAGGTCGTTCATCAAAGTTGTTGGTAACATTTTTCAACTCGTGGAACCAAAAGCTGTGGAAACCTGAAACGAAGGAACATTTCACATTTAGGATGGAACTGAAATGTCAATTTCACTTTCAAGAACATGTGTGTGAAGAGGCTCTCTTTAAACAATAGATTTCCCAGAGTATAAATAATTGCACTGCGGATCTTTAATTCTGGATTCATTGAGTTTTAAGCCAGAATTGCTCTCTCTGAGTAGACACCAGAGAGCAAGAAAAGAAAAGAAATTACAAGTGAGTTACCTATTCTTTGATAACTTTGTTCACTACTTGCAGATAATTCGAGTACAAATATCTTCCAGTTCCTGGTGTGGGAGAAACCAGATGTACAGTGAATTCAGCTTTAATTTTAGAGCTCAGGAAACCAAAGTGTAGCCCATGGAGCAAGTACTGCAACAGTCCAACCTCATCACTAATATTGATATAAAGCATGTTCAAATTAGAAGCTTCCATATCCAATACTCCACCTCAGGGACCTTGTTAATATCAAGATGGAGCATGCATACTGAAAGTTTGATGACAACAGGCCAAAATCCCTTTGTGCAGGCAGCACAAAAACTGGACAGAGGGTAGGAGGCTTCTTACAGAGACTTGCAAAATCTGGCCCCTTGGTTGCTATATGTTCTTTTCACTTCTTGAATTTGGCTCAAGGATATGTGTGATGATGGAAGCCAGCAGCTGACGCTGCATTGAATTCTACCTAAATGCATACCTGTGTCACTAAGTTGCAGACTGTCGTTCTCTTGACGTAAGCAGGAAGAAGCACTATTCTGAGTTAAAAGAGGTGTTACAGATGTTACTTGATTTTCCTGTATAGGCACTTGATTTTCACAGATAAGCATAGTTTCTTGTGAAGGAAGAAGCACTGTAATATCATCTGCCACCCTAACAGCATCTGCGAATAAAATTTAAAATATATTTAAGAGTATTAGGAAATAGAAAATGATAGGTTACATAGCATCAGCGTTTAATGAAGGCTGATGGATATCTAAGGTTCACTAAATGCGACATGTTCTGTATGTGTCTAAAATTTAAGAAAGTATATCACTTGTAAGATACTAAAGAATTCCTCTTAATCTTTGCAATTAAAAAAATAACTAAGGAGAGATGTAACGCCCTTCACTTATCATTTAAACAAGCTATTCGTTTAATTTCTTTTAAATAGAGAGCTACTGTGAAGTTACAAAAATGTGTATAAATGGACAATGCAATGTATACATACTGTGGAGAACAGTATTACCTGGAAGCAAAAGGCTAGCTGGGGCTAGGAACTGATTCCTGGTCAATAGCTCCACAAGATCACCCACTGTACAGTTTGATGTTCCCCAGTCATAGAGTAATTCACAGGTGGGGCTCTTTCCCATCTTTATTAGCCCTTCAAATCTCCTTAAAAGGCAAATTAAAACCAAATTATTTTTTTAAATAAGAAGTGACCTGCAAAGACCATGAGGGTGTGGGGGGAGGGTGGGAAGGGAGGAAGGTGATAGGTTTGCACCCTTTCTGTGTTTGTTCATAGCATGAGCAGGAGGCCTGAAAAGTTAAAAAAAATATTAACAAGCTTCCTTCTGTTTATTCCTAATATTTCAATGGTAGAAAAACAAATCTTTTTGTTTTGTTTGCTAAAGGGCCCTGCTGGAAGACCCAGGTAAGTGAACTGGGAGCCCTCTCAGCCTTCAACTGAAGAGGTGTGGGTGTTCAATATTTAGCAAAGAGAACTTTTCTTCCACCTGTTTCTTAGGTGTTTGACTTAAGAAGGTGTTAAGAAATTTTAAGACAGCTTGAATAAACCCCTCAGGTAGGTTTCACTTCCTTGATATTCATCATATCATACATACAGGTTTGTGCAATAAAAGTCAACGTTCTGAGAATAAAATACTCTATTTCAAGTATGGGAGTGCTTGGGTGGGGGAGCAGGGGGAAGGGGTAAAGGGAAAGTGATACAATGGAAAGGAGGGTATGGGAAAGCACAACGCAGATAAGCAGCATGTTACTGTGGGTCATTAATGAAACAGGTTTTCAAAGCTTCCCAGAGATGCAGTACTCCTCACTAGACTCGTCTTATTGCCCAGGTATCTGGCTGCTCAAAATTAGCAGTCTATCTGCTCCATGCCCCACACCTGCAGAAATGTCTCTCTGTGACGTTCACCCCCTGCAATCTGGACTGGTGGGTAGCTGTGTCACCCCAATTCTTCACTCCTGAGCCCCGACATAGCCCGCTTTGCTGTGTGAACCACTCACTCCTGGGTCAGCCCAAGCCCAGCCTCCTGCGTGTAATCAGTCCCTCACTTAGTTAAGGAGTGCTTTAACCAACCACTCATGGGATAGACCCCCAGCAAACACCCCCATCCAAGATGCAACCCCGCGAATTGCCATCTTGCAGGGTACAGTGCTGCACACTGCAAGTTCATTTACACTCGTCCATCAATTTATCAAAGAAATTGATATGCACCAGCTCTGTCACTCTAAGTGAGGTCTCTGCACACACGCAATCCACATGCACAGTTTTAGATAAAAACAAACAAATAAGTTTATTGACTACAGCTCAATTTTAAGCAAACCTAAGTCATTATTAATAAGTCAAGGAGTTAATCACAATTAACTAAAAGATAACTTGCATCTGAACCTAAGATTAATATGCCAGTCTGTATTCAGCTTACCACACAGGCTGGTTGCGATGCTTCTTGTAACCAGGCCCCCCTCCCTGTGGGTAGATTCTCAGTCTTTGGTGTTGCTTAGAAGATGGATTCCAGGGGAGAGCCACGAGACAAAGACACCTCAGCTTTCTACAACTTTCCCCAACACCCTCTGGGGTCAGGTGATCAGCCCTGTCCGGCCATGGGCATGATTTCTCCTGCTTGAGCCAAAGTGCTCACAGGTGCTTAGGCCAGTCCACTGTTCCTGTATGCATGCCTCTGCTGGGTGTGGAAACACAGCCTTGTGTTCGTCTCTATTCAAACCATGTGAGACACACATTTGGGGATATGACACAGCAGAGTTTCGTATCTGTACACATGTATGACATTGCAGGAAACATGCTACCATAACAATAATGTTCAGAATGCCATAAACATTCCAAAAACACCTTACATGGCATAATTTACATCAGACAACACACAGTTACAGTGTAAGGGTGAACATGAATGATATACAAATCACACCATAAGGGTGTACATGGGGTACAGCATGTCACACTCTCCCTTTGCCTCACAGATATTATGGAGCACACAGCAGGCATCAATAACAATGGGGATATTGCTTTCACTGAGGTCTAACTCAGTAAGCAAACTGTGCCAGCGACCCTTTAAACGACCAAAGGCACATTCCACCACCATTCTGCACTTGCTCAGCCTATTGTTGAACAGCTCCTTAGTGCTGTCCAAATGTCTGGTGTCTGGCTTCATGAGCCATGGAAGCATGGCTGGGTCTCACTGGTTCACTACTGGCATTTCAACGTCATCAACGGTTATTTTGTGATCCCGAAAGAAAGTCCCTGCTTGCAGCTTTCTGAACAGACCTGTGTTCTTAAAGATGTGCGCACCATACACCTTTCCTGACCATCCCACATTGATGTCTGTGAAATGCGCCCCTGTGATCCACCAGCACTTGCAACACCATTGAAAAATATTCCTTTCTGTTTATGTACTCTTTGGCAAGGTGATCTGGTGCCAATATAGGGATACGCGTGCCATCTATTGCCCCACCGCAGTTAGAGAACCCCATTGCAGCAAAACCATCCACTATGTCCTGCACATTGCCCAGAGTCACTACCCTTCTTAGCAGAAGTCAATTAATGGCCCGGTATACTTGGATCACAACTCCTACGGTGGATTTACTAATTCCAAATTGATTCCCCACTGACCAGTAGCAGTCTGGTATTGCAAGCTTCCATACAGCGATCGCCACTTGCTTCTCTACCGTCAGAGCAGATCTCATTTTATTGTTGCTGCGCTTCAGGGCAGGGGAAAGCTCTGCACACAGCAGAGTGGATAAAAAGCAATGATTTAAAAAAAAAAATTTTTTTTTTAATCGTTTTTTTAATTTTTTTTAAAAATCATCAACATACTAAATTTGTCTCATTTAAAAAAATAACAGTTACAATTAAATCTCATCACAAACATGCTAAGCCTACACTTACAATCTCATAAAAATGAATTAATGGCTCTAGTCTGTCCAGCCTAACTACCAGCTCTTGCTTCTTGAAAGTTCTCGGCTTTCAGTTTCTGTTTCTCAGCAGACTAAAGCAACAGTTCTCAAATGCGGCCACCTGCATCCACCGTGGCTGCATGTGGTCACCGGGGGATTTCTGTGTGGCCATGAGCAGCTGGGGAGGGAGGAGTAAGGATCCATCTGGCCCAGTCAGGTTTCACCTGATCACAAGCCGGGACTTATTGGGAGCAGCCCCTGCAGGGTGAATAACCCCTGGCCCTTGGCTCCCAGAAGCACTTTCCACTGCCAGACTGCAGCGCCAAGGTAACTGACATCTGCCTCGGGGTCCACACCCCTCCCTGCCAGCCACTGGCTGTCTGGCAGTGCCTGGGGCCCCGACTCCCACCCCCTTCCCTCCCTGCCTTTCCAGCACCCACCCCCCCTTCATCCCTCTCTCCCTGCCAACCACTCGATTGCCTCCAGGGTCCTTGCATTTACCCACTCATCCCCCCTCCCGCCCCGTAACCATGCAAGTAACCCCCAGCTCCCTCCCTAAGCTGCAGTTCTTCCCCCTTCAAAGCAGCACCCTCCCTGCCTCCTGCCAGGTGGCTCAGGGCAGTTGCCGTACATGTAACCAGACTGGCTGCTCTGCAGGGAAGAACAAGTAACTCCCTCCAGCCACCTGACAGGAGCTGCAGTTCTTCATGAACCCCACTCACCTTTCTTACCTGAAAGGTGAGTGGGGCAAGTGAGGCAGCCTTTCCATTCAAAGAGCTCCTGAACGTTTGCTAATATTCAGATCCACACATTTGATGCATCAAAACCCAGAACTTATTATTTGGACATGTATATGTGCATATTTATTTGATTTTCCTAATGTTAACGGAGTATATTAGGAAAAATTGTCAATGCGGCCACCAGCAAGAGTTGGTGACTGCACTCGGAGGCCACCAAAAAAATTGTTGTGAGAACCACTGGACTAAAGTCAGATGCGCCAAGAAAGACACAGGCTGGATAGATAGGATTGTTGTTGTTGTTCTGTACTTATGTGGTGGTAAAGCTAGGAAAGCAAGGCAGAGGAGTTAGTTAAGACACTGTCATAAAGGCACAGAGAGAATATTTTCATCGTTTGGTATTATTCACTCAATGCTGCAAATGTGGCAAAGATGAGAAGATACTTAGAAGTAGAACTGGAAGGATGCTCCTTAATAACATATGGCTGCAGTGCCCATTTAATGCATCTTTTAGCCAAAGACTTAAGTACATCTTCTCCAGGAACAAAAGAAAATGTTGTGGAAGTCGCAAAATACTTCCATAACAATCATTTTGCTTCAGCTTCACTGAAGAGAGCAGGGGGATCCAAACTCATTCTCCCTCAAGATGTTCGATGGAATTCTGTGGTTGATTGTTTTGAACAATTTATTAAGAACTGGCCTATTCTCATAAAACTTTGTGAAGAAAACTGATAAAATAGATGGAAGTATCTCATCCAAAGTATCTAATTTTGGATTAAAGAGGAATGTAGATGATATGCTCGGTAGACTGAACCCTTATATCCATAGCCTTAAATATCTTCTAGCATTATTTTTAGGATAATTAAAAACTAAATATGATAAATCAAAATAAAAAGTTGATTTTAGTTTGTTCCTTACCAAGTAACAGCTATGAAATTCAGAAAGCCATTCAGGTTCATGTACAAGTTAAGAAAGGCCATACTGAGTCAGACCAATGGTCCTTCTAGCCCTGTATCCTGTCTTCTGACAGTGACTAGCACTAGGTACTTCAGAGAGAATGATTTCTGAGTGATCCATCCCCAGTCATCAATTCCCAGCTTCTGGCAGCTGGAGGTTTAGGAACACCTGAAGCACAGGGTTGCATCCCTGATCATCTTTGCTAATAGCCACTGATGGACCTATCCTCAATGAATAAGGATAAGATTTTGTCACAGATTCTCTGACATTTTCTGCTTCAGCCCCGCAGCTATCAGTCCTGTCCCCCCTGCAGCAGTCAGCTCCCCCCCCCCCTATTTTTAGTAAAAGTCACAGACAGGTCGTGGGCTTCCATGAATTTTTGTTTATTGCCCACGACCTCTCTATGACTTTTACTAAAAATAACCATCACAAAATCTTAACCTTATCCATGAACTTAACTGATTCTTCATTGAACCCAGTTATACTTTTGGTCTTCACAACAACCCATAGCAATGATTTCCATAGATTGACTGTGCACTGTGTGAAGAAGTACTTCCTTTGGTTTGTTTTAAACCTGTTGCCTATTAACTTCATTTGCTGACCCCTAGTTTTCTTGTGTTATGTAAAGGGATAAAGAACACTTCCCTATACACTTTCTCCAGACCATTCATGATTTTATTGACCTCGGTCTTATCCCCCTTAGTCATCTCTTTTCTAAGATGAATAGTCCCAGTCTTTTTTAATCTCTCCTCATATGGAAGTTATTACAAGTCACAGTAATGACGAAGAGACATTTACACTAAATACCTCAATTTGATTAAAAACAAAACTAGGACATTATGGTGATCTATTTTCTCATGACTTTTATACAATACCTTATGTGCATTTGGTTGTATCTGTTTTCACCAGAAGAGTCTTTTATATCTACTGCTAGCTTTTTCCATCCTTCTTGTGGATCAATGAAATCAGCCAGTTGCATCATGAGTTTATAGCCAATGCTGCGCACATATGTTGAAGGAGTTATGGATTTGCTCATCTTCGATTTCTAACAAATGCATTGCATCCTTTTAATACAGGTTCTTAATTAAAACTACAATTGACATAAGGCATAAGATTCACTGTTGTCACATTTTAATTCACTTGTTTTTAATCACATCACCACCTGCTTTCATTCTATTAATTCTTGCTACTACTCTTTCCCCCCTTTCTTCCACTTCCCACATTTTAACATGGATATTATGGTACTAGAAGTCAACTAGGCCAAAGCTCCACTGAGTTCGATGCTATATAAACATGCACAGTCCTCCATTTATGTCCATCTCTGCATCTCTCCTGCTCACATAGCTCACTTATTAGACATCCTCTCTCACTTCAGTTCCACACAGAGCTGTAACTAGGCATTTTAGCCCCCAGGGCGAGCTAGCATATCAGTGCCCCCTGGTTTTTTCCATCGTTTTTCTGCCCCCTGCGGCTTTTCACCCTGTGCAGCTGCCCTACTCCCAGCCCTGTAACTCTCCCAATTGCCTCCTTTGGGATCTTGGGCAGATCATATGTTTGGGTGCCTCAGTTTTCCCTTATACAAAAGGGGAATAATGCTACTTACAGAGCGACGGCGGTGCCTTCACCCTGCCCTCACTTGGCCCTCGTGGGGCACTTCCTATGTGCCCGAACCAGCGGCAGGACAGAAACTGCGGCGGTCACGGATTTTGGCATCGGGCCTCCTGCGTGCCACAAACCGAGACGGGTCCCAAACTCGGCCGGGCAGAGTGTTTTTGGTCGCGACACCGGCCGCCGCCCGGGCCCGATCCTGCACCGCCCTCTTTCTACGTCCTGGGCGGGTGGCTGCCCCGCTCGCCCCGCCCCAGTTACAGCCTGGCCGGGTTGTGAGCATCGCGCCGCCTGCCCGCCAATAACACGTGTTAGAAGTTGTGCACACGCAGCTTTGCTAGCCATGTGACCCTACGGCTGCCCTGCCCTGCCCTGCCGCATCCCCCGCGTCTGCCCGCCCAGCCGGGCTCGCCGGGCTCGCTCACTCCCGTACCTGGCTTTAGGCCCGGGGCGCGCAGAGACGCGCGCGTCCTTGCCGAGCCGAGCCGAGCCGACTCAGAGCAGCGCAGCAGCGCCAGGCCGCCCCGGGATTTCCCGCGAGCGCGGAGAAGGCGGCCTGTAGCCCCGTGCCTGGGGCTGGAGCGGGCCTGCGGCCGCGGACGGGAACTCGCTGAGGCCGGGTGAGGAGGAAGGAAGCGAATTGGTCTGGGCGGGCCGCACCCCTAGCGCTAGGGCGGGGCGAGCGGGGCAGCCGCCCAGGGCGTAGACAGGGGGGCGGCGCAGGATCGGGCCCAGCGGCGTCCGGCCGTAGCCCCGGGTGCTCAGGGCTCAGGCCGGTGTCTGGCCGCGGCGCTAGGACCGCAGCGACCGGGCTCCGAGTGCCCGGGCTGGTGGGAATTGGAGAAGGGCCGCTGTGCTCTACCGTCAGCTGCACCAACCTACTGCCTGCGGGCCGGGTCCACGAGGCAGACCCAGGGCAGGTGGGGAGGGCAGGGGTTAGAGGAAAAGGCGGGGAGCAGACGGGGGAGGGCAGGGGTGCAGGCGGGGGAAAGGGGGGCGAGGGTGCAGGCGGGGGAGGGTAGCGGTTAGGGGAGCAGGAGGGATGCAGATGGGGGAAGGCAGGGCACTGGTGGGAGTGGACTGATACTTGCTGCATTTAACCTCCCTTGAGAGAATGCAGGTATCGATGGCTTGGTTGGGAAATTATGTAAAATTTTGCTCTGTGCAGGGCTGTTTATTTGTCTCAGACATTAGGGGGAAGTGCTGCCGCTGGACACCACGATTAACAGGCTCTTTCTTTGGTCAGGTGTAGGGCTGCTGTGGATTAACCCATTAGCCACACCTGGGTGAACGGAAATCTAGTGCAACAGATGTAATCAGGAAGAAGTAAGTGCAACAAGCATGGCTTGTTCTCTGTGTCATCCTTTTGCTGTCCTCCTCCTCCTCCTCCCTAGGCCACCCCCATTGGACTCTTTACTATGCTTCTCACTTAGACTGATTTTGTAAGCTCTGTGGAGCAGCAGTCCTGTCTTTTTTTTAATCTGCCCGTAAATACTCAGCACTTATATCACACCTTTCACTGGAAGCACTCCAAGCCCTTTACAAACATGCATGAGTGTAATTACAGAAGAGGAAACTGAGGCACAGAGCATTTAAGCCCAAGATTACATGGTGGGTCAGTGGCAGAGCCAGGAACTGAGCTCACCACTCCAATGGCCCGTCTGTTCAACCACACTATCTACTCCTGCAGCCCCCATGCATCGTAATAAACAAGTCACTAGGCGATGTCCCTCAGACCCCAGTCCCCCCTCCACTCACACTGGACACTGGTAGATTCATTAGTCCATGTTTGTAAATCACAGACTCTGGAGATTAAAAAGACTAGTTAGACTATCTAGTTCTTTTCCCTGCTAACATAGGATTGTGCCCACCTATGCATTTATTGCTGTTTGGTCCAGATGAATTTTAAATGTTCCAAGTAATAGGGCTTCTACTGCTTCCCTGAGGATATCTCACTGTGGACATAAAGAGGAATATTAAATAGTTCTGCAGCATCACATTACAGCTTATGAAAACACTAGCTGTTGGGTGAATTTATCTCCCATAGGGTAGGATCCACAAAGTAGATGCCTAAACTGTCCAATTCCAGATGGTGAGTGCCTGTTTCGGGATTGCTAAACTGAAATGTTGCCTCAGTGCTGCTTGGCTGTAGGTGCTTATCTCTGAAGATATGTCTGTGACCCGTCCGTGCCTAGGGTAGCCACCTGAAAATGCCAAGATCCAGGCAGGCTGCAAAAGGAGAGCAGATTCTCCCAACACTGGTGGGTGACACTGAAGTCAGACTTTCCTACCAGCCACAAACTGCTTCTGATTCCCCACACTGGTTATCAAGAAGCCAATATACAAATACACACAGCCCCCTTTAGTGCATTTCAGTCTCCGGCTCCCAATCAGCCACTAGGTCCGGTAAAGAGACCAGTTATTTAAAACTCTCTGCTCTTTACCAAAAAGGTTTCTCCTGACCCCAAAGGATCAGCCACAGTACCAGATCAATGTAAGTTTAGATCTTGCCCAAAATACCAAGCTGCCAGTCAATCCTTTAGTAACTAAAACTAAAGGTTTATTATAAAATAAAGAAACAAACTATGAGAGAAATGTTAAAGGATTAAAGCAATCCGATACATACAAATGATTTGAAAGTCCATATATATCAGGTTTCTAGGAGAATTGTGGAGTTAGCAGGCTTGTATAGTTCCTCTGGTATACATCCAGAACCTGGGTGGGTCTCAGTCCTTTGTTTCACAGCTTCTGTCGTAGATGAGTTGATCCAGAGGTAGATAGGTGGCCGAAGGACAGACTAAAGACTGGTGACTGAAGACAAAATGGATGTGGCGCAGCTGCCTTTTATGTCCTTTTGCTTTTGCCATGCTGCTTGTGGAATTTTACAGGAACAAAATGGAGTCCAGAGTCACATGAGTAAATCATGGTGACTCATCAGGTATCCCTGGCTTCTGCCCCTGACCCCTTATTCCTGTGAATCTCTTACTGGGCCATTAACCAGGCTGTCACTGCAGCCATCCTGTCTGGGATGTGACCCAGACACCGCAATTTGAAATACAGATATATCAAACGTATCCATAACTCTCATTACACATATAACACATGAACATAAACATTGTCGTCTTACTTAGCACATTATAGCCTTTCTAACAGTACCTGACATGGCATATCTCGCATGAATTACTATGATTTTGACATATTAATGTTAAACAACATAATGAATGCCCCCCTCCCCCCAGTCCAGCCAGCATAACACCCCCAACGTGAGATTGGTGTAGAAGGGAGTAATCAGAGCTCCTGAATACACCTCAAGGGCCCCCCTAATCCAGCCAGCGTCACGTCTACACTCTGGAGTGAAGATGATTTAGTTTAAAGTGACTTTCACCCACTGAGCTGCAGAATTCAGAGGAGTATGATCACACCACGCTCATTGCATCATGGGATTGTGTCCCCACCATCCGTGCTCTATGTCGACAATCAAAGTCGTGCATTGTGGGTAGCTATCCCACAGTGCGACTACCTGCAGGGGCATTTGGGAAAGTTGTCTTCCTCCCATGATGCAACATACTCTTCCCCCGTCATGTCCCAGTCCAAACAAACAGACGATCACCTTTTTGTGCCATTTTTTCAAACCCTTCACTCTCTGCCATGCGTACGCCATTGCCTGAGAGGAATGGAGCCCACTCAGCTCTGCGCTATTATTGTGAGCATCACAGACACCTCATGACTTGTTCTGCGGTATTAGCAGGGGCAAGACAGGAGCCGCAGCACTGAAAATTGTGTTGTTACAGAGGCTGCCTTGCTACAAGCCATAGAATGAAACAATTCTCATTTGCTGCAGGCTGTTGTGCACCATCTGCAGTCAGTGGAGCACCACTTCTGGTCCCGGGAAACAAGCAGTGACTGGTGGGATTGCATCATTATGGAGTCTTGGGATGATGAGCAGTGGCTGAGAACTTTTGAATGTGAAAGGCCACTTTCTTTGAACTTTGCAGAGAGCTGTCCCCAGCCCTGAAACCCAGGAATACTTGCTTGAGACCTGCTGTGACAGTGAAGAAGAGAGTGGCCATCGCTCTGTGGAAGCTAGCAATGCCAGACTGCTACCACTCAATTGGGAATCAATTTGGAGTTGGGAAATCCCCCGTGGGAGCAGCTGTGATATAAGTGTGCCGGGCCATAAATAGACTTCTGCTGAAAAAGTAGTGACTTTGGGAAACATGGAGGACATAGTGAAAGGCTTTTCCGCAAGAGGGTTCCCAAACTTGGGGGGTGGGGGAGGCATAGATTGCATGCACATCCCTATCTTAGCCCCGCGCTACCTTGCCACAGAGTACATAAATCAAAAGGGATGCTTCTCAATGATGTTGCAGGCCCTGGTGGATCACATGGGACACTTCACTGACATCAGTGTGGAGTGGTCTGGAAAGGTGAACGATGCTCAAATCTTTGGGAACTCAGGTCTGTTAAAAAAGATGCAGGTGGGCACTTTCTTCCCTGACCAAAAAAAATATTTGAGATGTTGAAATGCCAATACTGATCATGGAGGATCCTGTCTACCCCTTTTTCCCCTGGCTGATGAAGCCATACACTGGGCACCTGGACAGCGAGAAGGAACGTTTTAATAATAGGCTCAGCAAGTGCAGAATGGTGGTGGAATGTGCATTTGGACGTTTAAAGGGGCGCTGGAGAAGTCTGTTCAGTAGGTTAGACCTCAGTGAAAAAAACATCTCAATAGTTATCTCTGCCTGCTGTGTGCTCCATAATGTCTGAGAGACAAAGAGGGAGAAATTCCCTTTGGGTTGGGTTGTGGAGGCAGATAGGCTGCTGCAAATTTTAAGGAGCCGGATGTGACTGCAACGCTGAGAGCCAATCATGGAGCGCTACATCTTAGGGAGCATTGGAAAAACTGCTTCTGCAACGAGACACAACAGTAATGTGCTTCACTTATCTGTGTTGTGCTTTTGTTTCACATCTGTTGCTATTGGATGTTTTGTGATTCGTGTGGATACTAGTGAGACACAGTATGCCCAATTTACAGATTAATAAGGTTTAATGTGCAAGGTTTTTTATAACTATATTAGTTAAATATAAAGCTTAAAACTAACTACAATATATTATACTTACTAAGCTTGGAGGGCTAAGCAGTTATTTAGAAGGCTGTATATAGGAACGGCTTTCTTCAGGGGCCCCAACAGGGAGTCAGTGGAACCTGTGGTCTGACCGGCAGCACCTCCCGTGGAGTTAAGTGTTGATGGAGCGTGCTTTTTTGTTTAAATAGTGATTTTTTTAAAATATTTTTTTATAAATAGTTTTTATTTAATTATTTTTTATTTATTATTATATATGTTTGTTTATATTGGGTTTTTATTTTTAATTATATTTTATTTTTATTATAATAATTGGGGTTATTAAAACAACATTTGGTGATAAGGGGGGCGATGTAAAAGTATGCCCCTTGGCAATGAAACTGTACCCCCAGACATTCAAGGATAACTTGTTTCTATTACTGCTATTTATGTGTAGCTGCAAGCATACAGTATTTGTATTGTGTCTTGATATGTGCCATGGTATGCAGAAACTGAGATATTTACAAGGTTACTTAGTTGTTTATATTTATTTTTGCCAACTGGAAGATGTCATGCTATAGGGCTCAAAATAGCTAAGCAAGCAACTGAAGCTATGCTAGTCCTGTAGGACAGTAGTCAAGCAACTCAAATTGTACTGAGCCTCCAACAGCATCCTCTACCCATCCCCCACTGATCCCCCACTGATCCAGTTCCCTTCCCCTACTGATCCAGTCTCCCCACCCCACCTTTCCCTTCCCTTTATTCCCTTGTTATCGAATAAACAGCAATGAGTTGTAAAGCAGTACTTTTTTTATGGATGATCCTTCTCAGAGGAAGGAAAGGAAGATAATTGAACGTTCCGCATGCATTGTGTGAGGCCTGAGGAAGGACATAGAGCCCATTTTGGCTGTGCACACATGAAAGACTCGCACATGCCCACTCCTTAAAGGGGCCGTCACCTCTTTCTGCT
The DNA here is from genome assembly GCF_026122565.2 of Emydura macquarii macquarii. Classification (NCBI taxonomy): domain Eukaryota; kingdom Metazoa; phylum Chordata; order Testudines; family Chelidae; genus Emydura; species Emydura macquarii. The sequence continues at coordinate 11,559,273 of NW_027132773.1, forward strand.
CCCCTCAACTGGCAAGGAGTGCAGCATATACTGCACACTGATCAACCTCCTCCTAAACCGCTTGGGGTGGAGGCTAGGAAAGAATGTGTTAGCTCAGAGTTTTGCAGGGGCTGCAGAGGGAGTCTCTCCTGCCACTGAGCTTCCAGAAGCTCAACCAGATTCCTCAACATGTCTGACTGATCCCGCATTATACACAGCATCTTGTCTTACGTTGAACACTCATACTCCTGTGCTGCCTGTCTGTTGTCCGTGTCCATGTTCAGCCTGTCAGATAATGAAATCCTTCATGCTCTTAGCTCTGTGTCAGCAGCTGTGGAGGCATTCATTATCTCATCAAACATGTCATCCCAAGGGGTTTTTTTGCCCCGCCTTATCTGCAACAGTCACTCTGCAGGAGTATGAGATGGTTTGTTGAAGGCCTCGTTATCCACCTAAGTCCCTTCATGGATTCCACCCAAAGTACTTTACAAAAAGAGAGTAGCATCGTTATGTAAGTTTTATAGATGGAGAAACTAATGAGGCAGAGTGACTTGCTGCAGTATTTGGGACTGGGAGGCAGCTCTGATTGTGCCCAGTGCAGTAGACTCTATCAGTGCTCTTGCTGTGCCTTGTACCATTACTGGACAATTCTGCCATGGGAAATGTCCAGTATTAATTATTAGGGTGTCAGTGTTTCCACGTGCACTTCCTATCACACAGCCCTGCGCCTTTGCTGATGGAGAATCATGTCTTGCTCTTCTGACACTTAAACACTGTTCATTTGCTTTGGGACATGGCTTTATAATTTCATGGGAAAAACAAAACCATCCAAAGCCATGTCTTTTTGTTTTCCTTTCAGCCCCAGATCTCGTCGTCCTCTTGAATTGCAGGTTAAACACAGGTGGCTTAGATATGGGGGTGGGGATGTTAAATATGTATTTCTGACAATACAGTGAGGAAAATAACAGAGCCTGTGAAAGAGAAAGATACCTACTTTATCTGACACATATGTTAAAAAGATTGTTTATGCGCTGAGAGCTGGACTAGCCATAGCCTGATGTAGAGAATCACGTTTCATTTCAGTTCCTCGGGATGAAAAGGTGATGCTGGCTAATTGAACCTAGTCATTAAGACCACATTTAAAAACTCAGAGTCAATGTAATTTTGTTCTCCTCCCCGGCCTGTGGGTCTTTGTTTGTTGCTGTTAATCAGGAGACAGGGAAATTGATTTTACCATAAAACTTGCACTTTCTTTGCTGGAAGCAAACATTGATCTGATTTTGCCCGATGGAAGAGATTTTTATGCCTGCTGGACACGAGTATAGGAATGCCTCCCAGAAGGGAGCAGTTTAACACAGCTCCTGTGGGCTAGGGTGGGACAGGCAGATTACTGACAGAGTAAGAGTGGCCCCACTGGAGTCCAGCTAACAGTGGTGGATCCCATTCACTGGGACATGTGTTAGCAGGCAGGATTCTCTCTCTAGAAGCCACAGCCGGGCATGGATTTTAGTGGTGGGGAGGGTTAAGATCCAGAGAAGCATATTTGAAATCTTTGTAAAATAGATACTACAGCACTGGTCCCAAATGCTGTAGGGACTCCATTGTAAACTCCAGCCTTATAAATCACTATTGCAGAGCAGTGCAATATTGTTTTCTGTAAGGGTTCCTAACTCGTGATCTGCGGTTTACGGGGGAAGCTTGCCTTCTTTTCAATGTACACATTCTGGAGAGATGAACTAGTGGTTTGCACTTATAATGTCTTTCACTTCACCAGTGAATTATACCTCCCACCATCGCTCTGTAAGTATCATTTTCCCTCTTGTATAAGGGAACACTGAGGCACGCAAATGTACGATCTGCCTAATATCACAAAAGAGGTAAGTAGCAGAGTTGCAGGGCAGCTGCACAGGGCGTAAAGCAGCGGAGGTAGAAATATGAGAAAAACCTCCCCACAAATGGTAGGTGGTGCAAATATGCCCGCACAGGGCAAGGGGTGTGGCCCATCACTGATTGCTGCCCCCCATATGCACAGAGAAGGGGGTGGGGACAGGTTCGTTGGCTGCTGCCACTCTACATGTACAGGGCAGGGGGTGGGGCCAGGTTCACTGGCTCCTGATCCCATGGGGCGGCGAGCAGTATCCCTTGTGTTTAATGTTCTGTTTCAGCACGTCCTGCTAGTAGCGGGTGAGCTGCGATAACTCCTGGGAAAATTGCAGATTCCCTGGCCACCATGTAGTGACTGGTGCGGTCTCTTTCACAGGTGTGCGGCCTCAGGGCGGGGCCGGTGCCATGTCTGGTGTGCTGAGCACCCGGAGTGATCACATTGGTTTCCAGGGTAGCATAAAAACCTCTGCCAGTGACTTCATCGTGACAGAAATCGACATGCTTGGGCGGCTGCTTAGCGAGAGCGTGGCCAGGACTCTTCATGCACTCGGCGACGCGCCTGCGACCCCAAACAGCCGCTGCCCGCAGAGCCCCCATAGGCCAGAGCCTCTGGAGCTGCTTGGAGAAGACGAGCGTTGCCGGATGCTAGGCCCGTTTGACAGCCCCAGTCATGCTGCAGAGGAGGGTGTGTCACCGGCCAAAGGCAGGATAGAGCACGTGGCTGGAACTGCACCTGAAGGTGGACGCCATGAGGTGGGTACGTTGTACTCCTTGTTGGATGAGTCTGTGAATGAACTGCTGAGACAGTTTGCTTGTGACGTAAAAGATGGGTGGGACTCAGAACATGAACCAGCCGCTCATCCCGCCGAGTTCTCCCTAGGGCCAGTCCTTGACAAGAGGAATCGAGCCAATTTACACAGCGCTGTTAGACAGAAATTTCCTTTCTTAATGACTGTTACAAAGAATAACGAAATTATTGTCAAAGCAAACACTGATTACAAACAGCTCTCTCAACTGGTGTCTGAGGAGGAAGCACTTGATTTTTTTAAATTTTTAGATGCAAAACTGGAAAACTCTAAATTTTCTTTTAAGCCTGATGGGAATAAGGAGCACAGAAAGGCAGTCCACCATTTTATCAGTCAAAAGTTTGGAAAACTTGTAGAAACAAAGGCTTTTTCCGTGACAGACATTGGTGGTCAGCAAAATATAGCAATAATGGTACGGTTTCGGGAGAAGAGTTGGTCCAGGAAAAGATCGGCTGCTGATTGCCAGGAAAAACAAGATCTTTATACAGGTAAGTAATTAATAATGTTTTATCGTTTCCTTGGTTAATTTAATTGTCGTATAATAATTGTTTTTTTAAAAGGAGCATAGAGAACCTGATTCTCCTCTTGTTTATTCTGGCATAAATCAGAAGTAATTCTACTGAGGTCAGTGGAGTTAAATAAGCATAAAATTGGTGTGAGAGATGAATCGAGTTATAGCAGTGAATTAAATAAATAGTATAGTGGAAATGGTTGAAATACCTTTAATGCAACCTCTTTCCTTGGATACATTGCCTGCATTATAGTTTTCTCATTTTAAAATAACTGAAGAATTCTGGGTTTTCAGATAGGTGTTCCTAAGCTTTTAGATATTAAAGCTCCACTATTAATTGGAAAGGTTATTTCTCTCATTTTTATAATAAGGCCAGATTTGATTTCTAATTTCATTTTTTAAAAGTTAGTTTTTGATACGCAGAATGATGTTGCTGTTAGAAGAGTGGTTTGTAGAGCCAATATTAAATTCGTAAGCCATCTTAGAAATGTTAAGTATGTCTCTTTATTTTAATTGCTTTGTTTGATCGTTTCTATATGAAGATGAAGAGATATACACCTTATGAGCACTGAAAATGCTGTTGCTTTTGTGGCCAGCTGTGGTTTTTGGGAGCTGTAGTTTGAGCATCAATTGTCATCTATATCTTTCTCTTTCAATACAAAAACATTTTTTTCCTTTTCCTATAATTTAGTTTTGAGAACAATTGATTCTGTGTTCTTACCAAATCCCATCCTGTTCTAATTTTAAAGAATCGCTGCCAGTGCATTAGTGATGGCAGAGTTCCCTATATAATTTGGAATGTTGGATTTCTAATAATTTTGAGGTGTTTGTTGCAGGTTTTATCCTTCGAAAAGAAAATCTGGAAACACTAGAGGCAATTAGCTATTTGTCTTCTGAACTTGGTGTGCTTCCTTCAGACTTCAGTTACACAGGCATCAAAGACAAAAAGGCCATCACCTACCAAGCTATGGTTGTGAAAAAAGTGACTCCTGAGAGGTAGTAAATACTTGGTTCTCCACATACAGCAGTTTCATCATTGGAGTAGGTTAATAAATGTGAAAGCACCTTTTGGTACCAGTCTTATTATACTGGGCCATTTCCTCCTATGTTAAAGCCTACTTAGAGCAGTTATTTTGTGAATTAATGCTTTATTATTAGGGAATGTCAGGTTTGACACTGGATTAGCCTTGGACTTTAAGAAAAAAATATGTATATATTTTCTTATTCTTGCTTGTTGCAGAATACTGTCCCTGTCCTTTCTAATGCTCTAGTGAATTAATCAGGGTGCAGCATCTGGGAGACACTGAATGGCAAAATCTACTTCTTGTGTTATCAAAAGAAGTTGCACTGGGGGAAAGGAGGGTGTCTTCCTTAGGGGACATCCCATCGCTCAGCGCATGAGAACCAGGTCAAGTTGCTCTCTCCTCTACTTCCCGGCATTGTCTTTCAGGGCAGCACAGCACTTGCCTGATGTAAATATCTTGATGGAGAGGGTGCAACTTGCAATACCATTAACCCCTCTGTCCCTAACTCTTAATATCTCTCTATGTGAAGTGAAGAAAAGGAACCGCAACTATAACCCAGCATGGAGAAAAGAGCCATAGTCACTGATGTGCCACCCCTTGTAGCCTCAAGGAATGAAGAGTAGAAGGTGCATGTCACCTGAAGAGGTGACCAACCGTGTTGTGCAGCCCTTTCTTCTCAGAGACTGTGAATGACACTCCGGCACTTCTTGGATCAGGAGTGGGGAAGGCATGTGGGTAGATGCCCCACGAGATAGTGATAGTTTTTCCCTATAAGGGTTCTCTCCAGTATTAAGTTGTGTCTCTGAAACAGCAGGTTCTTTTCCATGAGTGTGGGCATAGACAACAGAAGGCTTTAGCCCCAGAAATTTGAGGATTGCATTAATAAATAAAGGAGATACTGAGTTTGGAACAGAAGATCATTTATCTCACATTAGTAAAAGTGAACAAATTTAATTGTGGTACAAAACTACTTATTAAAGCAATATTCAATAGCTGTTTTATTATTAATTCTAGCCCCTTTCTACCCCAGATAAAACATGTTGTCTGTGACCCTGCTAAAGGGGGCAAGTTAGGTAGTGGCTCCTCTTCACCATGCTCAGCAGAGAGTCAAATGATCTTGATATATTATAGGGAGTGAGCAGAGCTCTAACTTGTGAGATTTAGCACATCCATCAAGATATATCAGGCAAGTTTTGCTAGGGAATAGGACAGCCAGGGAATAGGAGAGAGCTCATAAGAGGGGAACCATGATTCTGACTCTAACAGACACCCTTCATCTCCAGGCCTGAGTTTAACATGATGAGGTAAGATAGTCTGTTGAGGAGGATGACAGGTTTTCCTTTCTAGCCCTTTTTGTCCTTTGGTGAGCAGAACCCACTGCAATGGGTTTTTGCTATTTGCAGTGTTGTGGCTACTGCATTTAGATTCTTCTGTGGTGTCATAAGGTGGAACAGAATCTTCTCCGTGTCACAAGTAAGAAAGAGGAAACCAAAGAAGAACCTTGTTTTTCTTTTTTTAAAGAAGGAAATATTTTAACTTTAAAAGAGAGAAAAAAGATTGGTCTTTTGTATAGATTGACCTTCCCTAATAACAGAAATCTGAAATTAAAATATCACTTTAATAATACATCTATCTTGGAACTTTGTAGCAAACTTAAACTTCAGGAGCTGGGTTGCTGAATAAATACCAGGAACACCAAGGATTTAGAAATGCATGGTCTTTTTTCCTTTAGGTACGACAAGTACATCCCTTTTTTGTGGTCTTAGTTTGATCCTGCAAATAATTGCTTCCAAACATGCTGCTTACTATCACAAGTAGCACTGGTGGGACTTCAGCAGTAAACATTGCACTTGGTAATAAGTTTATGCAGGATTGTCATCTAAGTCATCATTAATAAGCTAATTTTTAATTGCAACTCAATTGAAAATGATCATCCTTGTATTCAAAGTATTAATTTGATACTTCAGAAATATTTTAAAAATACATTTGGTTGATTTGTGTTTATACCCTTTATTGGACCTTCATCACAATGGAGTAACTTGAATATCTTAGAAACATTCTCAATGTTGACTGTATTGAATTTTTAATTCTCATTCTCATTGTTCTGATCGCTAAAAATCGGTTTTTCACCAAGAATAAAGGCCATACTATAGCAGTCTATAAAACACAATTACTCTTCTGGTCAATCTTATAAAAGCAAACTCAGAGTGTTGATTCTATCCTTGGGTGTACATGCACATGCTTGTAATTGGAAACACAACTGACAGTTCAAATATTTGGCCTTTTATATAGCTTCTTAATCTTTCAGTTCTTACACACATGTAACACTCATTCAAGTCGAGAGAAGTTTTGTGTGTATAAGAGCTGCAGGATTGAGCTTTAATTTTAAGGAACATTTTTATAATCTAGTTTAGTATATTGGTAAATGTAGATTTTCCAGACATGGCAAGCTGGTACTGTTTATGCATATTTGCTTATAGATTTAAATATCAATGGAAAATTTTGCTAATGTATTATTTATTTAGTTTTTAAGACCAGTAGGAACAGAATTTTACTACTGATAAATACTGCAGTTAGTATCAGAATCAGACCCTTAATAACCTGTATGCCACCTTCCCATATTGCAAAGCCAATTTCTTTGTGGCTCAGGACTAAGACCACAACAAAATTGACCGCAAAAAGAAGGAGGCGGGAGGTAGATTATTAAGGGCTTGATCCTGCATACTTTTACTATAGAGCTAACAGAACTGAATATACTCCTTTTTCTTACTCATATCATTTACCTGGAGAGTGTGGCAAAACCAAACAAAGGAAAACCTTATTTAATAGTGTTGTTTGCGCATTATTTAGAATTTACTTTTGTCCTAATTTTGGCTATTTGTTTCTTTCTTACCTCCATATTTCCAAAATGAGAAGTACAATAAGATTATAAATTTAGAATGTATAAGGAAAGATTGTCTGTCTGCAACACGTTATGAATTTTTTCGTCTGTTGTATCTTTTTCCAGTATATAAGAGTAGTAGTTCTCAGACTTGTCTCTTGGCCACCAGGGAGCACTTACTGAGGGTCTGCAGAGTTCTGTTTGGTTACGTGATGCTGGCTCCTTCTCCTTGTTTCCGGCTACCAGAGTGCATGAAAGAAACTATAAATACTACTAAATTTTAGTAATAGTAGGGTTTCTTTAAATTACTTTTCCTATGAAAGGAACTGCAGTAGTCACCACAAAGATGGCATTCAGTCACGAATGGGAGGGAAGATGGTCCATGTGGTGATGAATTGGAGGGAGGTAGTTCATCAGACAATCTCTTTATTAAAACATAGTTCATGTTATGAAAAATTTGAAACCCCCTATATAGCATTAAATCCCCCTGATAATTTTTCATTGATAGACTGTTCCGTTAAACAAATTGTATTAACTTCTTAGCGTCATTTGATAAGAGGTTAATTTCTAGATCATAAACTCTTTTAAATGCTCAGTCAGTAAGCACGACTGACTTATTTCAAGTAAGATAAAGGGAAAACCTTTGAATGACAAGTATTTTTGAACCATAGTTTTGCATGTAATTAATGCTGAGGCAAACAAAGTATTTGTCAAGGAAACTTTTTTCCAGCTGGAATGTCTTACGAACGGGTCTTCACAAAAATCCCAATTTATCATTTGTGTAGGTTGAAAGAAATTGGAAGCAAAATTGAAAAAAGAGGAATGAAAGTGTATAACATCCATTCAGTGTGCCAGCACCTTAGACTCGGTCAGCTGAAAGGAAACCACTTTGATATAATTGTGAGAAATCTAAAACGTCAGAGCAATGACTCTTCTGCGGATCTGAAAGAGAGAATATGTGAAGCAATTGAGAGTGTTAAGGTAAAAAGAGATGCCATGATTTAATTTTCAACAAGAAAATATTTTTGCCTCATCTAGAAATCATGCTGCTTTTTTAGAACAAGATGGTTCTCATGCTACCTCTTCCCTGTAATCTCTACTCAGCTCTGGCAACTTCTCACTTGTTTTTGACGCTGTGTGCCCTTTGATGGCTAATCTGTGTGGCTCAACAAACCAGGAACATAGCAACTTTCCAAAAATGGAGGACAGTTAATGAGTTAATTCTGTGCCACAGCTTTCTGGTCCCAGAGTATTACAGGATAACGATGGGGAATGTGACAGATATATATGAACCAGATCTGCTGAGGCCTACGGCTGGCCTTGATAGAGATAAATTGTATCTTCAGAAAGGTGATGCTCTTGACTTCTGACAGGAAGAAAAGGTAGAGTAATACCTGCCAACCAATTATAGACTTTGGCTGCAGTAGCAAAAATGCAGCGACTTTTCATGGGTATGGGATGGGATAAATAACTATACAAATACCAGCAGTAGAAGGAAAAAAGTGATGAAAATTTGATGGAGCCCTTTATAGATGCTTTCCTGCCATTGACCAAGAGCTCTAAGTTGCTGGGGAAAGTAGACGGTTAGGAATAGGGGAAACCTAACATCTTACTTAGAAATGATTTATTTTATATCCATTTCTTTTTCCATCCCTCATTCTTTCTAAATAAAGGTCAAAATGCCTTCCCTCCCCCACAATGATTAAGCCAGTAATTAAAGAGCAAACAGAAACACCCTGTCTCAAAAGAGTAATTACACTGTAGAAAATTATTGAAAGCTTCTCTTATGTATTTTTGAGAGGTAAATGTCCTTAAATTGTTTCACATTCATCCTGCTCTACGTATATGTATTAATTTCCAGAAAATTAAACCGTCATTGGGTCACGGGACCATGACCGCACTGGCTCAGTTTTACTCACTCAGGTAGTGGCCAGAAAAAACGTTAGGAAATTCTGCTCTCCATTCATCAGTAATGCAATGACTGTTGGGCTTTACTAGAGTGATAGCTTCACGGATGGAGTCCTCCTGTGAAATAAGACGAGTGTTTAAAAATACCCAGCATCCATTATTATTTATTAATTGTATGTTTGTTTTGATGAGGCTATTGCTTAGTTTTTTACACTGTTCTCACTCAGGCAAAACTCCTGTTGACTTCAGTGGGAACTTTGCCTGAGTAAATATTTCTGGAGTTGGCTCATGGAAAATACTCAACTACTGTGACATGATCTTTAGTAGGGTTCATCGTAAAGTGATTATTCATATATATATATGGAGAAAGTCTGATTTGTGTTGTTTTTATGCTTGTTTATTCAGTTTGCATGAGAGGAGGGATGGTCTCATAGTTAAAACAGAGGAGGGGGACTCAGGAGATCTGGCTTCTATTCCTAGCTACACCCTGTGTGTCTTTGGTTAAATCTGATTTTCAAACTTGTTGAGTAACCTGCAGCACCCAGTGATCTCATCTGGAGCCATGATGCTTAACACTTCTGAAAAGCAGGGCCTTTATGGCTCTGTTTTATGGATCAGTTTTCTCATCTGTAAAATGGGGATATTCAAAGGGGTGTAATTAAGCTTATTTCATTAACATTTACAAAGAGCTGTATACTGATAAGTGTCAAGTTTATCATTTTACTGTATGTTCTGATTGTAATAATGTTCTGAAACAAAATTTACATTTGCCATATTAGGCCCAGATTTTTAAAGATATTCAGGCATTGCTCTGTTTACCATTGCAAGGCGTAAGGCGCAGATCCTCAATGGAATTTCAGTGCTTAATTCCTATTGGAATCCTTTAAGGATCTGTGCCTTATAGAAGCCTTATCTGTGCCTTATAGAAAGTTAATGGGACATGGCTGTCTAAGTTACTTAGTCCTCCCTACATCAAGCAGAACAACAGTGAATACCTTTAAAAATGTGGGCCTTACTGTTTTAATGAATATTTCATATTTTCATGTTTTAACCAGTTGATTTCTTTCTGATTGGAGACAAAAGGTTTTGTAAACTACTATGGGCCTCAGCGATTTGGGCATGGACAGAATATTCAGACAGATCAAATTGGACTGGCTTTGCTGAATGAAGAAATGGTATTGTTCATTTTATAATCCAAATGACTGGTGTACTTTTTTCCCTGGCTACAATTGGCGTGTCTGAGTCAAACATTGGAGGTTACCGTCCTACTGAACAGTGATCTCATGTGTGACATTAGCAGTGTGAGTGCTGCTGGGGGAGACTGCAAAAGCAGCTCCCACCGTGATTTAACAATGTTCTCACAATCATGAACGGTTTAACATTTAAACAAAATGTTTAATTTTAAAATGAAGTTTAAATGTTATTTATTTTAAATAGAGTGGAAAGTGGCTTTCAGTGTTTTTGTGGGGCTGTCACACTCCAATTGTCATAAATAATGTAACTTTACATAAAGATGTCTGCTTTCAATACTGGGCTAAGAACAATTTAAATCAAAACCCCCTTTTTCCACAGTTTATTCAAGATGACAGTCTTTTTAACTTGTGAATATTCAGACTGTTGGGCTGAGTACACTGGGAGCAATTTTTTTCTTAACATTTTGCAAGAATATTAAGTAGGACTAGATCTAAAACCTAAGCTCTCTAAGATCACAGTAGCTGTATCTGCTTTATCCCTTCGTTACCATCTTTCAACTAGTCTTCTTTACACATAAGTTGTTCTTTCCAAGCCAAGTTGAATTAATTTCTCAAATAATATTTCATGAGATGTAGGTTCTGATGCTCCTCTGTCATGTAACTTGTGTGGTAGTTTGCACAGGTAAATAATCATATGAGGTGCGAGTCAGTTACGAATGAAGTCCATGGTTTGAGATGCTGTTGTTGAACTAGATATATAAGGTCTGATTCTCCTCTTCATTTACTCTGATATAAATCTTAGAAATTTAATAAAAGTCAATATAGTTACACCTGTGTGCAAAGAGAATCAAGCCCTTAGATCCCATAGGTGCTGTACACCAAAATAACTTAGTCTATGCAAAAATTTGAATTCAGGCAAGGTAGAAATTAACATTACCAATTTATGATTGCTGCAGATAAGATATTTAACAACTGCCAATCTTAATTCTGATAACATTCTGATTGTAAAATTATTTGATTAAAATATATACATTTAGAGAAACTTTTTACAAAAAATGCTGAAGCATATGCTCTGCTGCACTGCCTGGTGCAGAGGGGGACAAGTAAGCAGGAGAATAGATGCTAATGCCTGAAACTGACAGGTGAGGTGAACAGCAACTAGGGCTTTATATACACTAGCATAATACATAGCTCCCCTGGTAGTGAAACAATGGAAGCTGTAGTACAGACCAATCTCGGGTATTTCTCTCACCGTATCATCTAACCTTGTCTAGATGCAGCTTAGGCATATGATTGTCCTCTCTCTGTGTGAGGGTGTGTAAGCCCCGCTAGGTGAACATTGCACTGTTAGGCCTCTGCAAGCTTTGTTTGAGGGGAGCAAGGTAGAACCAGGGTGCTGTTGCTTTAAGCAACGTGCTCAGCTTGAAATCTGGAAGATTTCCATCTGGAAACTTATAGAAAAAGTAATACTCCCTGCATCATTAACTTCTCCTTTTCAAGTTTTAAAGGCTGTTCCCTGCCCTTCTATTTGACAGCAACCCCCTCCTTTTTTCCAAGGGGAGAATACAGTAGGCACTCTGACTTCACACTCGTGATATTTTGGGATTTTCGTTTATGGGAGGAGGGAATTTGAGCCATCGTGCTTAAGAAATGGTCAAAGTTTTGAGATGCTATATAGTATCCTACCACAGAACTGACATACTGTTGTCTTTTTCATCAAACATGTAGTTGCATGAAAACACAGGAACCTAATGCATGTTGTTTTTTAAAGGTTAAAGCTGTGAAGTTATTTTTCACACCAGAAGATACAGATGATCCTGTAAACCAGGCAAAGAGATATTTTCTTCAAAGTGGTAAATTCCACATTTAAAATGTTTTTGCAGTTATTTAGAACATGTGTTTTTGGGAGCTGAGGGTTTTGCTGTTTACTGCCTGAATTTCTTCACTTCTTCTGGTGTAAATCAGTAATAATTCCATAGAAATCAATGGAATTATACTGGTGGAAGTGGTAGAAAAATCAGGCTCTGGGAGTTTGCCTTAATAAGAATTGAGGAAGAGCCAAGCAAAGACTCCAGGATTTGGCCCTATACATTTTGCATTGAAGCCATTTTTAGATAATTTATTTACTTTACATTTTCAACAAGTAAAGACAGTGAATTTTAGCAATTGGTTTAAATTTAATATGAGTTTCTAATAATTCTATTGTCACTTAAAATGATTCTTAATAGTAATATTTTTTCATACTATTTCTGCTTTTTCCAGTGGCTGATGTTTTCTTTTATGTAAACTCCATAATGCTATAAATCACTCCATGCTTCTTAAGAGCATTGGAATTTTGCGCCTCAAAATGTTCTGAGTTTGATTCTCCTCTGCCTTGCACCTTGTGTAATCATTGACCCCTTGAAAGTGAGTGTAAAATGCTACCATCTCCCAAGCAGAGGGCAGTGAAGAATCTTCATTTCTGGTGGAGGCTTTATAATTGCATGGTGGAAAAGATATGAGAAGTTCCTAAAGGTTGTGTTTTTCTTTTGCCCTCCACTTCTCTTCTTTTGAATGATCATATTCTCTTTGCCTGGGAATTTTAAAGAAGTGTACAAAAGTTGGGAGCCATTGGGCAATTTAAAATGAATGAGAGTTGTGTGCCAAACTCTCTTTTAAGTGCTTTGAAAATTGCAGGCTTTGTTTACAATTTTGGCCATTACGTCTGTGTAGTTGACTTTCAACTCTGCATCTCTGTCCACTGTCTCTTTAACTGGCCTACCTCCTGTCTTGAGTTCCATTCTTCACTGACACATGTTTTCAAAGATTAATATCTGTCTTCCAAGTAAAACACTCTGTTTGTCACATGTCTCTTTCTGCTGTCATTCTTCAGACCTTAACTTTTCTCCCAGAGTCAGAAATCTTGAAGTCACTCTTGACCCCGAATCTCCCATGTCTCTAAGTCCAGTTATTGCTGTCTATTGCCAGAACAGCTAGGGTATGTGGCTTTGGGAGTTACAAATATTCTTTATTTCACAGCAGAGATCCTTGGAGTCCTTCTGTACTATAGCTTTTTGTATGATGCATGAAAAGATATTGACATGGCCTCTGAAAACAGCTGCTTATCTTTTCCCAAAGCAAGAAATAAAAGGCTACACAAGTGACTTCTCACCAAAGAGAAAATCTGGATAAAATTATAAAGGAAAGAAGGAAATATGAACCCAAAGGGGTACATTCTTATCCAAGTTGAGGCTCAGACTCCCTTTTGGCAAGTGCAATTTGTACCTACAAAATAAAACAAGCATATTTTTTTCTACAAAATTTGTGCCCTCAAATGACTTAGTGCTTATGTTGCTTTGACAAATCAGAGTACTTAGTTATGCAAGTGCTAATACTGGTGTGGATTGTGGGTGCCTCCATCTTCTAACAATGTAGGCCTAAGTTTGAATACCTCATGGTTTTTTATAGGAATGCATTTCTCTTTCACATGTTACATATGTGTTGTAAGAACCCCCTCCTAACAATGATGTGATGATATGCTTTTATTTCTAAGGAAGTAGAAACTCTTTGGAATGAAATGATGAACATATTAAAGCCAGTTTAATTTGTATTTAGTATAATTTACAGAAAATGGAATTAACTAGCGTAGGTTACAAGGCATATAAGATGAAATTTATCTGACATGAGAAGTTGAAGGCAGGGAATAATTTAAAAAAAAAACGTGTAAACATATGAGTCTGACATCCTTTTCCTTACCTGATTTAATTTATCCTTTTATTTTAAGTTTATTATTTTCCAACAGACTAAGATTGAAAAGCAAATGATTATTCCAATGTTTATTTCTGTTTATTTCAGATGATGCAAAGGGAACCCTAGCAATGTTGCCCGAATTTAAAGTAAGAGAGAGAATGCTGCTTCGTGCCTTGAATCGCTATGGTGTAAACCATGAGGGTTGTATACGAGGATGGCTCAGCATTCCTCATTCCATGCGTATATTCTATGTTCATGCATACTGCAGTAAAATTTGGAATGAAGCTGCATCTTTTAGGTTTATGATCTATGGTTCAAAAGTAGTGGAGGGTGATCTGGTCCTCTCTGAAGAACATGGTGATGAAAATTCTCCTCTGAGTGATAGAGTGAGTAAGAGTTTACAAATATTTCTTGTAAAAGTTAGATTAAGTAGCTTAAGGTATAAGAGTTCTGCTTTTTATGTTTAGATAAACATTCTAACTCATTTATGCTACTTTTACTACTTCATTCAGATACATCTTACCTTTGGCTAATATGGAAAGAGTGGCTTAGCACGCTCTCAGCTCCCCACAAATAGGGATAGATGCTGTATACACTATAAAAGTTCTTTTCCATCCTGACTGTTCAGGGTATTCATGGCAAGAGTAGGTGTTTGTAGGGACCTGGACTTGCCCTGAATGGTTACACATGCATTACGCTTCTTGGCTATTTTCTGTTGCAGCCTTCTGTGGATCTGGTCATGGAGGACCTAAAAGGCAGCCGTTTTCCCCCTATGCATTAGTGTCAGTTGGAATTTTTGTACTATTTTAATGATGTACATAATGGCATGTACATAACCAGACTGTCACCCAAATTGTTTAGTTGAAGAGTGAATTTCTTGTAGATATTTCTGTGAACCAGAGCACTGTAAATAACCGTCAGAGCTCTAAAATAGAAGCTTCCTATTCTCATTGTGATTTTGCCAAAATGTTATAAAAAAGAGTGAGTTTAATAAACTGAATAGATCCAATCCAATGGAAAGCTGAGGTATCAGATTTAATATTAAGCAATGACATTTAATGGAATAATATTCACATTTAGCAGAAGAACCAGTCTTCTAGCATGAAATTACATTGGCACCATGAACTTGAGATTCACAAGCATGTAGAACTATAATGGAAGGTTCATACATCAGCAGTATTTAGCATTAGTAAATGTTTACTGCAAGACCTTGTACTAATGAAATGATTACTTTGTGTCAAACACTTCTTATTTTTTATTGAGTGAAACACAATTTCTCCTTGGAGTGGTCAGACAGCCTTAGAATTCTTGATTTTAAGAGCGGCTTAGAATAATACAAATATACGGTTGGTTCATTATATATTTTTTCTACTGTTTGTCAAGCAATAAGTATTTTTTTAAATATTTTATACCAGGTTCACGTAGTAACAGCTCCAGAAGAGTCAGCTAACATATATGCAATACACCAAGTAAGTTTGTTTGAAAAATCATGTTTCAGGAGTTTGAGTTAATTAAGATAAGTTTTTGTTTTAAAAATAGATCTGATTAACTTACAGATGCAGTTTTATTTCTTTTCATAGAGCACCCTTATGGAAAATGGACATAGAAATTAATCTGGACTCTCATAAAATTCAGAGATGAAAGTCTTCACTTGTGTATTGAACATAAGAGCAATGTTATCTTGTTGGATATGCTTTTTTATGTTGTTACTGTCAGTTGAGTGTTAGAAAACTATTAATTCTAGTTTCCTTGAAAACATAATTTTATTTTTATCTCCCAGCGCTAGAGGAAGCATTCAAGAATATTTGAAGGTCAGGGTATGAAAAGACTGAAGATATGAGGATTTGGAGACTTACAAAGAAAACTAACATATTCTTTATTTCTATACCACTCAGAACAATGCAGGAAACAATCACTTTAGTGCAGTGTTTCTTAACCTGGGGTTTTAGAGGGGTCGCAAGTGCAGAGCTGGTATTGGGGGTGGCAAGAAAGGCAATTGCCTGGAGCCACAGGGGCGCCATGAAACTAAGTTACATGCCTCAGCCCCGTGGGGGTGGGACTCAGGCTTCAGGGGTACAGTAGTTTGGAAAGGTTAAGAACCACTGCTTTAGTGTGTTTGTAGTCTATTAGAGTACTGGCATTTTGACTGGCTTCTGTGCCTTTCAGTTTAAGCCCCAGATAACGGTCTTCCATAGTCTTGTTTAGGCTTGTATGGTATGGAAGCAAGGTGGCTTCTTTGCAGAATCAGGCCCTAAAGCATAAAGGAATTAAATTATTTTAAAGGGGAAAGTTGTGGTTTTATTTTAAACACATTTGTGGCTCACATATATTTTCTCTTTTTCCTTAAGGTTGTTCTTCCAATGGTTGGACACAGTATCAAGTATCCCTGTAATGAAGTTGGGCAGTGGTACCATGAAAGGCTTGCCAAGGATGGGCTGCAGACATGCAAGTTCAGGGTGTCTGCATTACAGCTGAACACACCTGGATGCTATAGACACATTTTGAAATATATTCACAATCTGTCATATCATTTCTTGGAAGACAATGAAAAGGGAATCAAAACTGAAGAAGACAGTCACCTAAATGAATCAAAAGCGTCTCTTCTTTTGTCATTTGACCTCGATCATTCATGTTATGCAACTGTTTGTCTTACGGAAATAATGAAATGTGACCTTTAAAATGTTCATGGTAAAAAAGTTACAGGAATAATATAATAAATGGAGTTATTTTACATATGTTGCTCGTAAAATAGGGTAAGGAATTTTGTTCACCATGTACAGTGTAAAATTGAAAGGCAGGAAGTTCAGAGAGAATTAATGAATAACTTTGGGTTTTAGTACTTTGTTTTTAAAACTAAATTTATAGTCCTGGCTACATTGGAGCCAAACAGTACTAAACTATATATAATGTCATACTTACAAGATTGGACTTACAGGAGCCAAGAGCTGCAGGCCTGGCTTTTAACCAGTGATATTTGCACATGCTTTACACCAAGTAACCAAAGCTAAATTCTGAAAAAGGGGGAATGTGGTGAATGGACATTTCCTCCTTGTCTTTACTATTAGCATCTTAAGGGCTGGTTATATAGTTGGTGCTGTACAACACACATTGTGACAGCTTCTGCCCCAACAAGTTTACACTCTAGTAATATCTGTCTATTAGGAAAGCTGCCGTACCATAGTGAAAATTCAGACCTGTTGAAACCTTGCTGAATAAGAGGGCCCATTCAGCTGCATTTGTTTTTGCTATGTACGTGAACCCAGAACTGAAAGGAGATGTGTCTTGAGTAATAGTACTGAGTCATCCTGCTGATTGCAAGACACCTCTTCAAGCTCATAGCACATTTGTCTATCAGTCATTCCCGTCCTGAGGAATTCAAGGAAAACACAGGCACAAAATAAAAATCTATGTGAATGGATACTTCAAGACTCAGGAGCAAGTATGCCGTTAATACACTTACAGAGGAGTGTTAATTTTTTTATATCCTGATTTCAGGCAGTGTACTTGTGCAGTGAGCAAGTTTGTCCAGCAACAAGCTTAAGGTTGTGTGGAAATCTTGCAGTCATTGTCACTGGAACCTTGCAGTTATCACTGTTAAAAGCTATTTATTTTATAAAATTCTTCTGTGAAAGAAGTTTGTGAAAAGATTATTTTGGCATGGAAGGGCAGAAAATTGATTAATACACTAAGAAGCAAAACTGTCACAAGTTTTGAGTTGCATGTGCACTGTACAGTGCACTGTAGATGGCACTGTGACTTAAAAATAACCAGTGGAAAAGAACTACTTTGGCCATTTTTGAAAGAAAGGATACGTAAATTACAACTGCTTCAGTTTTCTCACCTTCTGATAAACAAGACATTGATTTGCTTCTATCTGTGACCCTAGTTCTGTAATCCTTGCCCAGTCCTTAGCAAGGCGGATATCCCAGGGTTAATTCATCACTTCTTTATACTCATCTGACAGAGTTGTAATTCCAGGGATTTCAATGGAGGTGTAAAAATGGTCATCTAGAATGAAGGATCAGGTCCCAATTGTCTTCAGTGAAATTTTGCCTTTGTAAGGCATAAGTAAGTATTGCAGGATTTGACACTGAAGTTTCAGGTGGGAAATGAGATATTACTGGCATAAGAGCTTGTGTTGTTGTATGCTAAATAAACTATTATGACTATTGCAATGTATCTCTTTTAATGCATATCATCATATTAAGCTAGAACCTAAGTGAAAACAACTCAAGTAAAGATTCAACAAATCACTTGAGAAATTAATCCTAAACATATTTTTCTACAGTATATCTACTTCAGCCTTCACTAGATTAGCTGAATTATATTGCTTATCAGAGGGAATGATTAGAGTTAAAGAATTTCTATTAAGAACAGACTGTTGCTTTTACTGCTGGGCTCAAAATACTTTTGAGGGTCATCAGTTTTTACTGGCATCAACACAACAAATGAAATGTAAATGTGCAAACTTGTTGTGTATGTTAATAGCCGATGCTTGATTTGAAGGGACACATAAAAGGTCAGATTAAAAGATTGTAAAAATGTTCAGAAAATGGTGTTAATGGAGTTAATCTATAGTAATTTTAGGCTCATTTGTTAGTACTACTTTCTGAGGATTGAAAGGGCTAATCTTCTAAACAAATCATTCTTTCAGCAACTCTGAGCAGAAAGAGCTAATTTGCTAATGTCCATGAATATAATACCTATAATAGAAGTGTTCTATTTGGAAAAGTCAAGGCAATCATTAAATTGTTTGTATATACAATGATCTTCTGCCTGCATAGTTTTATATTAAAAAAAAAAAAAAAAGTCAAAAATATTTCAATGTAAAAAAAAAAATATGCAAACAAATAATTCTTCCATATAGCCTTCGGGTTCAATGCTCCAACTCTTACTTATGTAAAAACTACTGACTTTAATGAGAGTTTTGCCTGAGGGAGGGGATGTAGTATTGAACTCTTAAAGCATCATTCTGTGTAAGCACAAGAGCTGTAGCAGTACAATAAAAAGATAATCACTGTGCACAGATTTGATTTTTAAGAAGGAAAGATCAAAGAGCTGATTACCTCTCGACTTGATGCTTTGTACTTCTATTGGTACTCACTCTTCCTTGATAAGCCTTGTAGGCATTTTGCTAATACTAGTGAAGTCAGAGCTCTGAATTTTTTTCTAACAAAAGAGGTTTTAATCTTAGTGGCATGTTCATTTTTCTGGTCATTGATGATAAATGTGCATTTTTAATGAGGAAAATTCAAATTTTCTTGGTGTACTAGTTAATTTCATTGCCCAAATTGGACAAATATCTTATTAATGTTAATCAGAATGTGCAGAACTTTCAGAGTGAAATTGATTTATGTTACATTGACATCACCAAATGCTTTTTTATATGATGTGTATTTCTGTCCTTCAGAAGCCAGGCAGATATGTGATTTTTGAGTCAGATCCTCAGTTGCTATAAACCTGCATAGCTCTGTGGACTTCCATACTGACTTCAGTTTATTGCAGCTGAAGATCTGGCCTCTTGTATTCAACTAATAAGCCCAGTCCTACATTTCTTGTGCTTAGAACTCCCACAGAAACCAGCAACAGAAGCACAATAGTCCAAATCAAAGGATGATTTGAACTTTTTTTACGTCGTTTTCAAATCAAAGCTATAGTTGCAAAGCACTTAGAAGTCAAAGGGAGCTTGAGGAGTTCCAGGAAGGCAGAATCAGATCCAGACTTTTGTTTCCAGCTTCTGAAGACAGGCCTCGCCACTAATGCTGTGCAAAAACAGAATTCAATTCTTGTAGCATGTTTTAATCATGTTTTAATTTTCATAGTAGTTATGGCATCTGTCCAGAAAATGGGTATATTTAGTCAAATCTTAGGAATGAGTTATTTCACTTACATTTATCTGTATTTAATAAAATTCTAGCAATTTAAAAAAACAACCCTCAAAATCCACAGTTCTTCGAGTGCTTGCTCATGTCGATTCCAAGTAGGTGTGCACCTGCACAGTCGTCGGAAGGTTTTTCCCCTAGTGGTACCTGTCAGATCAGTGCAGGTTCCCCCTGGAGTTGTGCCTCCATGGCACCATAAATAGGGCCCTACTGACCCACTGCTTCTTTGGTTTCTTCTTACCGCCTCTGACAGTCATTGGAGCTTCTATCGTCTTTTGCTTCGGCAAGTGTTTTCTCCAGTGGTCTTTTACAGTGGTTCCTGTAAATAGAGTAGGCTTAGTTATTATTAGTTAGCTAAATAACTTAAGTTTCTTTGGGGGGTTCCCCCACTATGTTTCCTCCAGCACAGGAATGGGGCCATGCCTCAGTCCCAAAGATTCAAACCCTTTGGGAACTGCCATAAACTTGTACCAAAAGGCGACCCCCATGAATCTTGCCTCAAGTTCCTGGGTGAATCCCACCAGACTGATTGCTATAGAATTTACAGGGACTTCTGTCCTAGGACCAAGAAGGAGAGGAATGTTAGACTTAAACACTTCCTCATGGAGGCAGCTCTCCATCCTCAACTGGCCCCAGGCCACTCAGACAGGGTGGGAGTGCGCCGACCTCTATTAGAGAGTCTACAGCATAAGAAATGACTTAGCACTGAGAGAATCCCAGCACCAGCATTCCCTGGCACCGTTCCCACTCTCTGGTGCCTCACAAGAGACTAAAAAAGAGTGATAATGGGCATTCACCCACAGTGAAGGCAGCAAGGAAAGACAGCACTAACAGCGTGTGCCCCATGCCAGGGTACCCAGCACCTACCCTACTGGATGTGGCACTGTTGACTTTGGACCCGCAGAGGGTTCTGTCAAGTCTGACTCACCTATAAGGGAGAGTCAGGTGGAAGAGTTGGACCTCCCTTCCACTCCTGACACTTTTGAGGCGGTCAGCGACATGATAGCTGTGATGGCACAGCAGTCCCCCACCAAAATGGAGAGAGTGCCAGAATTAAGACCTCTGGTACTGCAGTAAAGTGTGGTGCCATCTAGAGACAAACCTGCCATGATGCAGCACCAGTCATCTTCCCCTCAGCACCGCTCTCCATCTGACTTGGCACCACTGTGGTCTCCGCTCGGTGTCATTGGATTCAGTCGTACATCTCAAAGCGTAGTCTGCACCAGTCAGAGTGGCCCTGCTACAAGGAGAAGATGGGGCAAGCCCCCCTCATGGGACCTTGGCCAGTGCCCATAGTCAATGTCCATGGACCCTGTGGGCATGCCACTAGGCCCAGGGGTCTTACTCTAGATGTTCCCATTCAATTGCCTGTGATAGGTGGGATACCCAGCCGCACAAGGAACACTTGACACTTTCCAGCACTGAGACACATGTCAAGATCAGTGCCAAGGCAGGCACAGAGTAGGGTGTGGGGTCCAGTACCAGGGCTGACCACAGCACTGAGCGTGTCAACCTGACACTGAGCAAAACCTGTGACCTGGAGGGTCAGGAAAGCCCAGTTCCATCCATGGCCATAATCATCCTCCCCCGATGGGGCGGTGGCAGTGATTTCGATCATGCCACTGCTAGTGGACAACAGAGCTCACCAGAATCTATTGCGAAGAGTGGTCCAGTAGCTAGGACTCCATGTGGAAGAAGTGAAGGAGTCAGTGGACCCTATAGTGGACATCTTAGCACCAGAGGGCCCCTCAAGGGTGGCACTGTCCCTCATTAAAACTATTCAAAATACCACCAAAACGTTGTGGCAGACACCAGTCTCTATCCCCCGCACAGCTAATGGGATAGAAAAAAAGTACTTTGCACCCTCCAAAGGGCATGAGTTCCTCTTCACCCACTCACAGCCAGGGTCACAGGTGGTAGCGATGGTAAATGAGATAGAGAGGAAGGGGCTGCAAGGCCCAATGGCCATGTCCAATGACTTGAAGAAGCTGGACCTCTTTGGTAGGAAGGTGTACTCCACTGGGGGGCTTCAGCTTTGCATCACAAATCAACAGGCAATATTGAGCTGATACAATTTTAATTCACAGGAGACCATGACTAGGTTCCAAGAGCTGCTTCCAGCCAACTCCAGATTGGATTTTGGAGCAGTTGTGGAAGGGGGGAAGGCAGTGGCAAGGACCTCGTTGCAGGCTGCCCTGGATGCGGTGGACTCAGCCACATCAACCATGTCATCCATGATTGCCAGAAGGAGCTCTTGGCTGCAGGTGTTGGATCTCTCCCCAGAGGTTCAATCAATCTATTCAAGACTTGCCCTTCGAGGGCTCAGGGTTATTTTCAGAGCAGACAGACTCCAAACTCTACAGCCTGAAAGATTAAAGGGCAACACTGAAATCCTTAGGGTTTCATATGCCATCCACCCAAAGGAAGCATTTTAAGCCATAGTCTACTCAGCAGTTTCATCCTGCGCAGCCTAGGCAGGGCTGCTCTAGGAAGTGAGGCAGAAATAACGGGTGTAGGATGCCACAACCTCTATCCAACCAAGGCCAGGGCTCAGCGGGGTAGTCCTCTAGCTCCACACAAGCATTTTGTGGGTGTGCCCGAGGCTAGCGCACCAGACCAGATCCTTCTCCCTGCTTCCTGAACAGTCTATCCCATTTTTATTGTGTATGGTAACCTTGGACAGATGGGTGCTTTACATGGTAGAATTGGGGTATTCTCTGCAATTCTGTACCTCCCCTTCCCCTTCCTTATCCTTCAGGGACCTCTCTCACGAGCAACTTCTTATGCAGGAGGTGCAATGTCTCCTAAGAGTCAGAGCAGTAGAGAAGGTCCCTCAAGAACTAAAGGGAAAGGATCTTTACTCCCAATATTTCCTAATCCCAAAGGCCAAAGGGGGTCTCAGACCTATTCTCAACTTGCGAAACCTCAACAGATTAATAGAGAAAATGAAGTGCTGCATGATATCCTTGGTTGCTATTATCTCCTCCCTGGATCCAGGAGACTGGTATGCCACCCTCGACTTGAAGGACGCGAATTTTCATATATCAATAGTCCCGTCCTATGGAAAGTTCCTCAAGTTTGTAGTAAACCACACTCATTACAGTCCTTCCCTTTCGCCTGTCAGTAGCCCCTTGAGTGTTCACCAAGTGTATGGCGATTGTTGTGACATTCCTAAGGAGATGACAGGTACAAGTGTTCCCATATCTAAACAACTGGCTTGTTAAGAGCTGCTCCAGGAACAGGTGGAGGCACATGTCAACCTGATCCAGTCAACCTTCAACAGATTGGGTCCACAGCTAAACGTATTCAAGTCAATCTTGTCCCTTACCCAAAGAATTGAGTTTATAGGAGCAGTCCTAGACTTGATCCAGGCCAGGGCACTTCTGCCGGAGTCTCCCAGACCATTTGCTCCATCATAGAGGACTTCAGATGCTTTCCTACCCTGATGGTGCGGAGTGGCTTGAAGCTCCTAGGTCACATGGCCTCCTGCACGTATGTGGTCCAACTTGCAAGGCTGAGGCTCAGGCCTTTCCAGTCTTGGCTGGCATCCACATACCAGTCAAACAAAGGCAAACTAGATAAAGTAGTTTTGCATCCTTCAGGTTGTCGAGTCCCTTTTGTGGTGGCTCAACCCTCATTCGATATGCACAGAAGTGCCCTTCTCCAGACCCTAGCCATTGTTGTGTCTAGTTACGGACATGTCAGCATTGGGGTGAGGAGTACATCTAGGAACTCTCAGGACTCAAAGCATCTGGTCTTGAGCAGAGCTATCGCTCCACATCAACGTTAGGGAGCTGAGAGCGGCTTGCCTAGCATGCCAAACTTTCCAGTCCCATCTATAAGGTAGATGTGTCTCAGTTATGATGGACAATGCAACAGTGATGTTTTATCTAAACAGAGAGGGTGGAGCACACTCCTCTCCCCTGTGACAAGAAGCCCTCAAGCTATGGGATTTCTCCATAGCTCACTCCATACACCTAGATGCATCTGACCTCCCAGGATCCCAGAGTGAGCTGGCGGACCATCTCAGCAGATCCTTCTGCTGCCACAAGTGGTGTATTCACCCGGACATTGTGAACGGCATCTTCCAGTAGTGGATTTGTTCCAAGTAGATCTGTTTGCAACAAGACTCAACAGGAAGTGTCAACAGCTTTGTTCATTCCTGAACCACAGGCTGGGCTTGATTATGGATGTGTTCCTCCTTCCTTGGAAGGGCCACCTGCTTTACGTGTTCCCCCTTTCCTACTCATTCACAATGTCCTGCTCAAGATTAGGAGGGACAGAGCATCTGTCATATTGATAGCCCCAGCCAGGCCCCAACAGCATTGGTATACAATGCTACTGGAACTGTCGGTAGTCACTCCAATCACCCTGCCTTCAGTGCCAGACCTAATCACACAGGAATATGGCTGCCTTCAACATCCCAACCTCGAGTCTCCAGCTCATGGCTTGGAACTTCATGGCTAAATCCCATGGGTCCTATCAGAGAGGTTCTTCTCGGCAGAAGGAAACCATCCACCAGGGCCACGTACTTGATGAAGTGGAAGAGATATTCCATTTGGGCAATGCAGAAGGGTACTCCTCCAGTACAAACAGCATTACCCTTCATTTTGGACTATCTGCTGCACTTGAAGCAGCTTGGTCTGGCATTGTCATCCATAAAGGTGCACCTAGCGGTGATCTCTGCCTTCCACCCTGATCAATCAGTCTTTTCTAATCTGATGGTGACCTGTTTTCTCAAGGGTCTGGGTAGGCTATACCCCCAAGTTTGTTGTCCAATACCAGCCTGGGGCCTTAACCTGGTGCTCTCCAGGCTGAAGTGGTCTCCCTTTGAGCTCTTAGCAACATGCTCACTCCTCTACCGCTCATGGAGGGTGGTATTCCTGGTATAACCTCAGCCAGGAGGGTGTCCGAGCTCAAGGCCCTGACATCCAAATCTCCATACACGGTGTTGCATAAAGACAAGGTCCAGTTGCGCCCACACCCAGCCTTCCTCACTAAAGTATTCATGAGGGATTGTAGATGGTTAAGATATTAAGAGGAACCATTATAGAGTCTCCTGGAACAAACTGGTTAAAGGGATTAGACACAGAGACAATTTAAAATAAAAGAGAAAGTCATGGAGAAAAAACAAAGTTTTGGTCTAGATTACAGCAGATGCACAGACAGTACAGCGTTTACAAAATTTCTAACTTTACATTTGGCGGAAGGTTTCATTTTGTGCTTTCACAAGGTTTCATCTTGTGGAGAGGTGCCACAAATTTCCTTAAATGGTTGTGTCTCATTGTTAATTTATGGCTTCTGTATTCATTCCATATTGAATATTTAATGCTGGGCAGCTAGTTGGGAGAAAGTGTGTTTCAAATCCTTTTTTCCCCCATCACAATCCTTTTCTGGTTTATTTAATATTTAACTCTTCATTTCAATCTTTCTCCCTTAATTTAAAGCCCCTTCTTTTCACTAGTACAGTTAAGTGCTTTCAGTTTAGGAGGCAGACAGCCAGTATGTAGCACTCATCTTACTAAACTAAAAACGTGACCTTTAATGCTAATCATTCCAGTTATAGAACCTGCCTCACTCCTTCAACACCAGTGCCTACTCAGATTTCAAAATGAGATGCAGCCTGGCACTGCTGACACCCATATAGCTTATTTGCAGTCTTGTAGCTGTGTTTGTTACCAGGATATTAGGGAGACAAAGTGGGTGAGGCAATATCTTTTATTGGAGCAACTTCTGTTGGTGAGAGAGAGAAGCTTTCAAGCTTACACAAAGACCTGAAGAAGGGTTCTGTGTAAGCTTGAAAGTTAGTCTCTCTCACCAACAGGAGTTGATCCAATAAGAGATATTACTTCACTCACCCATATAGCTTATGTAATTCATGTCAGACTTGATTTCGTATCTCACTGCTGTGAAAAGAACTGTGTAAAATATAGTAAACTGCAGTGCAATTGTTTATTCTTGCTAAAGAATCTAAACATACACACAAGGTTTTTATTTGCTCTCACAATGAGCCCATTCCTTAAAGCAAATCAGGACTTTAAGGGGAGAGTTGGATTGCAGCAGCACCTTCCAACACCTCACAGATCTGTCCCACTCTGAGTTACACAAAGAGTTTGACAAATATCACAAACAACCTCTGCAAAAAACCTACAGTATTTTTGCTTGGGAAAGGCAGCTGATGTGGTTACCTAGGGAGCTTTTTGATGCTGATTCTGTTGAAGAACTGAGAAGTGACTTATCTTCAAAGGATTGGTTTGTCTTTAGTACTTCTAAGGCTTAGTTTAGCAATCAGTTGAAATGTCATTCCTAGTGTGAAGGAAAGGAGTGGGTCTCTCAGTCTGTAGACAATGTAAAATGTTCTCATTAATTTACAAATGAGAATCAGATAGTTATGAAAGGCACTTGTGGACCATCAGAGTGAAGAAGAGCTCCATGTGGCTCTAAAGCTTGTCTCTCTCACCAACAGAAGTTGGTCCAGTTAAAAGATATTACCTCACCCACCTTGTCTCTCGAATATCCTGGCACCAACATAGTTACAGCTATGCTGCATTACCGAAGAATGGCAGAAATATTGTATCAAAGACTTTCCTTTTGTGGGTTGGTGTATTTGTTTTCTAATCTGATCTCTCCTACCTTCCAGTACTATATGCATGCACTATAAAGCAGAGAAAGGGAGACATGGAGAGAATATCATAGATTAACACTTCCCCTCTGTAACAACTCAAGCTTCTCATGAGCCGAGGGTTGCTTACTAGCTCATTGTATGTTTCTCATTGGTAATAGACAAGTGGCTTGCTATGTCTCTTGACACATTCTTCTTTCAGAAAACTAGTTATGCTGATTAGATAAACTAGTCATGACTCAGTTTATTATCAGTATAATAACCTATGTCGGAAATAGTTACTTGCTATTGCCTCAAACATCACAAGAGACTTGGATCTTAGGATTTTCATAAATTTTGGACTTTTTAAAAAATATTTCCAGAACTTTCACGTTTTTGCATATGTGAGTGAAAAATAGATGAACACCTGTTGAGGTTCTTGGTGACAGAACACTGGAAGACTGCACACAAGCATATCAGGAAACAAGGTGAGGCAAGTCAGACAAATTCACTGAAGGAGGGAAGGTTAATTTCACAGGCCATAAATTCTTAACCACAAGGGCTATGTGGCAGAAATGAGAAAAGAGGTGGAGTGAAACAAGGTGTTCAGTAAACATATAATTACTATAAAAAAGCCTATACCCACAGGCAGACTATATATGGAGGAGAAACTGGGGACTCAATGAGATATGAAGTTTCCTATAAATCTTTCTTAAAATTATATGTACAGGTGATTACTACAAAATAATCTGATTTTATAATAATAATAATAAGATTTTTATGAATTTGATACATGTTTAAATCAATGAAAATGTAACAGACCAAAGTGTAGCAGCAGCTGTACAATAAAACCTATTCAGAGCACCACTGAAACCCCAATTCTAGCTCTCCCAAAAACATGTGGGAGGCCCTTCCATGGGCCCTTTGTGACTAGAGCTGTGGAGATGCATTCTAAGATTGGGTCACAACATTTGTGTGTGGTTGCGTCTCTGCCCTGGTACAGATTACTCTTACCTTCAGCAGGAATAATTTGTGTATGAAAGCTGGTTTTGCATGGGACTTCTATTGGACACAATATTGGCACAAGTTCATGCAGTTCATGAATTTATGTGACTAAATTTCCCATTTTCAAAATATGGCCTACAGATGTGGTTAGATATAAAAAAAAGGGTTCATGTTAGTGAACACTGTATTTAAAATAATATTTGTTATGCTTCACAATGAGCATGTCAAACAGCTTCATTTTATAGTTATTTCCTATAAATTGTTTAACAAGGTTCCCGCAAGATAAATGTTTAGCGTATCTGCGGGATTAACTTGGTGCAATTTAATTAGATTGGAGAGAAAATGTTTAAAGATCTGTTGCAAAGAGTGTCAGACATGGTATAAAAGACAGTTACTTACCTTGTAACTGTTGTTCTTCGAGACCTCTTACAGTCTGAAGAGTGCACAAATTCAGCCGCTCTCCTGAACAGTTTCTGGAGACCTGCCCGCTGCTGTGTGCTCCCACTGCCAGCCTGTTTTGGGGTGAGTCCTTCTTCAGAATGTAGGGGATCACAAAGGTGCAAGGAGGCATAAATAACACATCTCTGTACCATAGTGACTGCCTCAAGTACTTCTGAACCCTTTGAGCAGGCAAGGGAGGAACTGGAGGCTGAAGTTGAGGAGAAAGTCACTCCTCAAGCCCACTTCTCATTGTCATCACATCAGACAAGACAGTGATGCCCCCTCCACCATCAATGGCTGATGATTTTAGACTGTTCCAGGACCTGGCACAGAGGGTGGCAGAAGCCTTAGGAATGCCTTTGCAGGAGGAGATTGAGTCTTTCCACAAGCTGGTGGACATTTTATATTTCTCCACCTCCTCCAAAGTGTCCCTCCCTAATAATGAGGCACTCCTGCACCCTGCCAAAGTCATACCCCCAGACTCCTGTGTCAGTCTCACCAACATGCAAGTAAGCAGACAAGCAATATTATGTGCCGGTGAAAAACACGGAGTTTCTCCTCTCCCACCCACCTCCCAATTCAATCATTGTGGACATAGTCAATTCTAAGGGCCACCAATACCAGTTTAAATCCACCCCTTATGACCAGGACTGGAAGCACCTGGATCTTTTTGGCAGGAAAGCATATTCCAGTTCCACGTTGCAAACTGCCAATCTTGTTAGCAAATACAACAATCAGAACTATGCAAAACTTGGTTCCTTTATTGAGCAACTTCCCAATTCTCATAAGGAACAATTCAAGGGTATAGTCAATGAAGACCAACTGATAGCTAAAACATCTCTCCAGTCTGCACTCAATGCAGCTCACATGGCAGTACGTTCAATTTCCACTGCCATTGTGATGAGATGAGCCTCATGGCTTCATCTATCCAGATTCCCAAAAGAGCTCCAAACTACTGTGGACGACCTTCCTTTTGAAGGGACAAAGTTATTTGTCAAGAACACCGACATCTCCCTTCCCACATTGAAAGACTCCAGGGCCACTCTTTGATCCCTTGAGAGCTATATTCCTGGGTACAAAAGAAAGTATAGTTCTCAGCCACCATTCAACAGAGGCCACCAAGATTTCAGCCCACTTCCTCTCCTCCACCTCAAAGCAGCAGTTTTGATGGCTTGGTCAAGGTGCCTATAAAACATTTTCCTCATTGTTATCTCATGCTGGAAAACCCCACCCATCTCTTCGGAGACTGTGTCACCCTGTTCCACAGCACTTGGAAATGGATAACCTCCAACAAATGTGTTCTGGAGATCATCCGGGATGAGTACTCTATCCATTTCTCCTCCCTTTCCCCTCCAAAACACCCTTCCCCATCCATCTTTAGGGACCCTTCTCACAAGAGCCTGCTATGTCAGTAGATAAACCCTCTCTTCAGCGTAGGAGCCATATGGTCAGTGTCCACACATCTAAGAGCAAAGGCTTCTACTCTCACTGATTCCTGACACCGAAGAAAAAAGGAGGTTGGAGAACTATACTAGACCTAAGAGCTCTCAACAAGTTTATCAAGGTGCAGAAGTTGAAGATGGCCACACTATCAATGATTATTCCAGCATTAGAGAAACAAGATTAGTTCTCAGCCCTCGACCACCAAGATGCGTACTTCCACATTTCGATTATACCGCGTCACAGACATTACCTCAGGTTTACACTAGGCCAAGACCAGAATCTGGGCCTAGAAATCAGTGCACAAAAATCGATATTAACATTGGTACAAAGGCTAGAATTCATAGGAGCCTCGTGGCAGGTGAGAAGTAGTGTGTGCATGGTCTGAATGGACACTGCTATCAAAGTTCTCCAGTCAGCAGCACAGGGATGCAGACACACCTACAGTGCAGCACCCATAGGGACACACATCTCAAAGAACCACCATTACTGCACAAGGTGAGTAACTTCATCTTATTCTAGCTGGCACTGGAAGCAATGCCTGTATTTAAGGTTGGTCAACACTTCCTATTATAAGACCCTGTTTTCAGTTGCTTATAGCTTTGCTAAACTTGAACCATACGGACTGAAATTTTCCATGCCAGATGTCTGGGTGACACAGTTTTGTTCTTGTTATTTTGAAAAGTTTCAGCAAAAATGGTTCAGCTGCTTCCAAGACTGAGGTTAGGAAAAACGATGTTTTGCCATGTTAAAAAAAATTCTTGTAGCAGTTTAATTGAAAAGCTCTGGTACCTCAATGATTTGCAAGAGGGATTTGAAATTTGGTGCAGGGTCACTCTAGTGCCAAGAATATGCCTTTTGCTATTCCTTTGAATTTTTACCTAAATTTGACCAAGTTATAAGCCTCCAAAAAAATAAAAAAGCTCTGTTCGCACGTGCTTAGTAGACTTAGTAGAGGTAGGCAGCTGCTTTGTACAAAGTTTCGTTCTGTACTGAGCATACTCTATTCCCTCACAGCTTAAATTTGCCACTGAACTGTAGAGTCATTCTCATTCTCTTTCTGGCCCAATGCATACTTAATTATTTGATCACAGTGGAACAGCTTCAGTAGGAGAGCTTGAGAGAGGCCCACGTCAGAATATTCCATAGCCCAGTGGTTAGGGCACTCATCAAAGAGGTAAGAAACACAGGATTAAATCCTTTCTCATCAGGCAGAGGGGGGAATGAACTAGGGTCTCACATCCTGGGCAAGTTCCCTAATCACTGCGCTAAAGGTTATAAGGGAGGCTGCTGCAGCTACCTCTTCCTCTGCCTTTCTACCACCCCCCTGCGCTCTTTTGTGTAGGCTATCACTGTTCTTGCAGGAAATGGCTTAGGCATCCGACTCCAGAAGAGGGTTTCTGGCTGCAGATCCCAAGCAGAGATAGGAGTCTCCTTCTGCCTGGCCGTAGGTGCCTGACTCTGTGAGAAGGATGGGGCTGAGGCCACCTCTCTTTCATTGGCTATGTCTTTGCTATTGGCTAGGTTAGGCAGCTCCCCCATCCCACATTCTGGCTTTTGTGGATCCTATTCTTAGGCATCTGTCTCTCCCCATGTGTTGTATAGAGAGCCTAGATGCCTAACTCAGGGTTTGTGGATTCCATTGGGTGGCTAGGCACCTAAATGTTAAGCATTGCAACACTGAGCCTAAGCTCCTTTGAGGATCTGGGCCTTCAAGTCTCCATATCCTGTTGGTGACCTTGGAGCCACCAACATTATACATTTACTTTAAGTGTTAATAATGATACATAGCTGAATGAAAGCAGTGCTTAATTTGTGCCAGGGCTGAGTCCCGACACCTCTAGGCTTGGCAGTTCATAGCCGCGGCACCTCTGGGCTTGCTGTGTCAGTCATGAAAGTAAAAAAATTGCTTGAGCCCTAGCACCTCTTTCATTACAAATTAAGCACTGAATGAACATGATTGACAGAAGCAATTTACTCTTTGCAGTTACATGTGAAATTCTATAGTTTAAGGAGCTGTCCTTGCTCTTTTGATCCAAACTGTGGCTTGGTCAACCAGAAGCTGATCCATGAAAACAAGAACACCTGATTTAACTGAACTATGAGATAAAGGTGAGGAAAACCCCCTAATTGTGAAAACAATGGGGTTTTTGTCTCATAGACTACGGCTGTTTAAATCTCTAAATAAAAGTATTAACTGACATCAAAGAAACTCATAGGAATGAAAAGAAAATGCCAGAAACAAAAATAATAAATGACTTAAACTATACACTTTGACAGTATGATGTTTTTCATTTAAATCAGTGATTATGTTAATAACAGCACCACTGTCTCTTATTTAAGGTCTACAGACATTTCATTCCAAAGTATTTTTCAAAGAACTACAATAATGGAGTGAGTCTAAGCAGCACTAACATCAGTTTGTAACACAGCCTGCAGCAGAGCACCAGGATGCCCTGACTTATTTTCCAGAGAGAAAGGATGACTAAGTGACCTCTTGAAGTCCCTTTCAACCTTACAGTTCTATGATTCTATGACCTGTGGTTAGAAACTGGATTGGGACTCAGGAGATCTGCATTTCTCAGCACTGCCACATATTTTCTCTGTGACCTTTGGCAAGTTGCATAATCTCTCTCTACTTCAACTTCTAATTTGTAAATTGGGGATAATAATAAATACCTATTTTCTCTAAAATGATTTTGTATCCCATCATGTCTTCAACATGCTAAAAAACATTAAGTGATTTGTCATCAGAATATAGTTTTGGACTAGTTGATCTGCATATATCGCTGTCTTTGAATGCTATTGTCAAAAAATAGAGCCAAAATATCAATTGCCAACTGAAAGAAAGAAAGAAAGAAAGAAAGAAAGAAAGAAAGAAAGAAAAGGAAAAAAGTGTATTAGTTTCCAGCCTTAAAGCATAGAATTATTGTAGTCAGAGCGCCACTAAATATGTAGTTACAGTAGAACCTCAGCGTTATGAACACCAGAGTTATGAACTGACCGGTCAACCACACATTTCATTTGGAACCAGGCAGAAGCAGAGACAAAAAACCCCTCCAAATACAGTACAGTATTAAGTCAATGTTCAGTTGTAAACTTTTGAAAGAACAACCATAACATTTTGTTCAGAGTTACAAACAATCTCCATTCCTGAGGTGTTCATAACTCTGAAGTTCTACTGTACCTCTATGCTGGAGATCAGCAGACAGCACACTAAACAATGGAGGAGGAGAAATTTTGGCCAATGATACTGAAGTAACCCCCAATCTTACCAAAAGAGTAAAGAAGAGATCCATAGTAACCACGATAAGTAATCAGATATCTGTATTAAGATGTCATTTAAAAGTTATTCACTAGCAAACTGCATGCATCTTTATTTATATGACTCAAAGGATGAAGGGCTTAGCTGACCCGACTGAGATTTGACAGGTCATTCTGTTAACTCTAGTTGATGGTTAGACCATTAATTCATCCCCTATGGCTTAAGTAAATAATAACTTGGGTGCACTTTCTATTTATGAAGTATGGAAAATTCTTTTTCAGTAGGGTAATAACTGAAGAGTAAATAAATACAATGCTGGAATATAAACCATCACTATACCTACATTTCAGTGCATCTTAAAAAAAATCGATTCCATTTTGAAGACATAAACTGGATCATATCTAAGAGCCTAGCAGAAGTAAAATATTTTGTAACTAAATGGAAATTCTACACTATTCATATTTATTTTCTGCAGTGAAAGATTCTCAATACTGTTTTGTAGTTAACCTAGTATTTATACACAATTTTGTGTGC
The DNA here is from genome assembly GCF_026122565.2 of Emydura macquarii macquarii. NCBI lineage: Eukaryota > Metazoa > Chordata > Testudines > Chelidae > Emydura > Emydura macquarii. The sequence continues at coordinate 11,592,357 of NW_027132773.1, forward strand.
CGAGGGAAAACAGAAGTTACCTATTTCAAATATAGTGGCAAAGACTGAAATAAAATGTATTCAGTTAGCAAAGAAACTAATAACTCACTACTGTTGTCTCATTTTTGTGAAACAATGTGAGAAAGAAGACAATGGGGTAGGTGGATGAAGACTTTTTACTGACTTCAAGACTCAATAAGCATTGTTAGAAGAAATTGTGAGAACTTGTCCTGTTGGCATGAGAGAGAAAGAGACAACAAGAATGTAAGTCAGAACTCGGGAAGTAAATCCAGGAAGAAAAATAAACTATTGTCTGTTCAGAAAGATGAGAGAAATGAGTTTTCTTCACCATTTACATAATGTGAACACATACATATGTGGAGAGAATAGATGTAGACTAAAGACCAATACCTTGTATATCTATGTAAATGCAAAATGAGATCATAGGAATGCCATATCAAGAGTAACACAGCTGTCCTATTATTGTTTTTGTTATTGTTAAACTAATTAATGAGCCATGAGCTCCAGAGCAGTTTATACCATACTGCCACGGACCTCTGGCTACAGAGCCAGCATTACTGGACCTGGGTAATCACCTGAATGCAAAGGGACTCTTCTGGTGGCACAGAGTTGGCACAGAGGTACCTTCTGACGTTTTCTTTCCTGCTCAGGGTGTAGTGCATATTGCTGAGGAAAAGTTTTGCCCACTATGCTAGATTGATTCCTGCCAGTGGTTTCAGTTCATTGGAGCCATTAGCAGGGGAATAAATGAGAGCAGCCCGAGGGATTCTCTAACTTATTCCCTCTAATGGTTCTAACTTGCACTTCTTCAAGAGCATTTCTGTGCAGAGCAGCTCCAAAATTCAAGGGAGTGCAAAGCTGAATTTTATGGCTTACCTCTGTGCACATTTTCTGAACTCCAAGATCTGGCCCTATGACTGTAAACTTGCAATTGTGCTTGTCAGGTATACAATATACATTAGTATCACACATTCCTCCCCATCCCCTGCCCCAGTAACTTAAATTGTAAACAAAATTACTATGCTTTTACTTTCTTGAAAAGTACTTTATCTTTAATATGGACTCTCTGTTAACTGTGTACTTTCTAACACTATTTCTTTTAACCTATCACATTGTTGCTGTTCTCTGCATTTTGCTTAAACATTACAGGCATCCCATCTAGTGCCTCGGGAGAAGATCTTGTTGAAGGAATTTTGAATAGACAGCTTCTTGCAAAAGTAAGAGCATCCATGTCCCTAGAGGAGAAATGTGGGCTCGTGAACTGCAGGAATAACATATTAATTGGGCACATGGAAGGGACTGTGTATTGCTCTCTCAGGAGGAAGTAAACAGAATTTCTAGTGCTGCTCAGGACACTAAATCAGAATTTAAGATTGTACGGTAAAGTAGCATTATACTGGTAAAATAAACTTCAGACAACCAAATACATCATTGTAATGTACAAAGCAAACCAATAAGGAAGGAACCTCCTAATTTTATTCTGTTTGTACAAAACAAATTTGGAATTAGTTATAGATAATTATGGATAATTTTGCAGTTAATTATATAAATATGGAAACTGTAGATACAATAGAACTATCCCAACATGAAAACAGAAGTTTCAGAGGGACTAAGAATGCAAAACTGCCAGATGCCAGAGATAGTGAACAAATACTAAAGGCAGCTAGGAAGAAAAGAAATCTTCAGTACAAAGTAAGGAAAATGTATTTTCTCCTGCTTCAAATCTTACAGGGAGCAGAGTAGAATTTCAACCCTCATGACCTCCAGGATGAATATACTTGTCTTCACTGGGGTACTAAATATCAAACTACTTATTCTGGGCACCTCAAGCCCCTGTATCTTCCATCATTGTTAGTTATCTTCATTGCTCCAGTTTATTCCAGCACAGTTTCTTCCATTCTTCAGGTAACCTGACCTTGCCTGCTTCCTGACACTTGAACCTCAGTCTACCCTCCGGCCTATCTTGGACTTTGACTTCCCAGCACGTAATTCGATCTGACTCCTGCTCAGACCCCACTAGATCTGACTACCCTCTTCCAGGTTGCGACAGTGGCCAGTTCACCTTGGAAACAACTTACACTCTCAATGCATAGCTTTTGTCTTTGTATGTGATCAAAGGACCACAGACCAACAGCCTTCTCAGCCACAGTGTGGCAGCCATGATGGGCCTAGTGAGAAAGATGGAAGAACTTGATGGACTATTTGGTTATGCTGGACTTTTGAAAGGAGATCCAACACAAATAAGTGTAAGAGACAATGATGAACCAAATAATGTACTTTACAGGATTCCTATCCCATTATTTCATAAAGTGGAAACTGAGTTAGAAAGAATGGAGTGGATTAGCATAATCAAGAGAATCTCTGAGACAAAATCATGGGGTGCCTAAATGATACCAGTTATAACGAAAAATGGAAAATATGAATCTGTGGGGATCTTAGAAGACCTATGAAGAAGTAGTGAGAGAAAAGTATATACTCATGACACTGGATGACATTCTCCCCAAAGTGAAAGGAGTTACAGTATTTCCCAAGATGGATGCCTTGAGTGGATTCTGGCAAATTCCTTTAGTCAAAGAAAGTGCTAAACTGACTATATGTATTACACCAACTGGGAGATTTTGCTTTTGAACATTACCTTTTGGGATTACCAGTGAACCTGAAATTTTCCAAAGAAAGATGGCAGAACTATTAATTAACACAAATGGAGTTGTAGTTTTCATGGATGATATTCTGATATATGGATCTTCAATGGAAGAACAGAACAAAACCCTCAACAAAGTCTGAAGCCTAATCAAATCAGTCTGGATTGAGGCTAAACAAGGAAAAATTCATTTTCTATCTACCCCAAATTGAATTTTTGGGACAGACAAAAATGGAATCAGACCCAGCCCTGAGAAACTAAAAGCAATTCTAGAATTTGAATGCACCAACTAATGTGCCAGAACTGAGACTGGGGATGGAAAGCTACCATGGCTGATATCTACAGGACCTTTAGCAGTTCATTCAGTGGTTTTGTCACTGTAGAAAGTCCAACACATCTTGGCTATGGAGGCCAAATTAAGAAATTGTCTTAAAAAATATAATAAATGATCTCACTCATTCCAGTCCTCAAATACTATGATGTGAACAAACCCACAATGGTCAATGTGGATTCAAGCAGCTATGGTTAAGGTGGTGTATTGTTGCAACAAAATGGATGAGTGAAAATTAGTTGTATTTTGCTTTTGCATATTCCCAGAAGCAGAAAAATGATATGCACAGATTGAAAAGGACTGCTTCATAAGTGTATAGGCATATGAGAACTTATACAGCTATCTGTGTGGACTAAATGCATTTACACAGATAACAGACCATAAGCTGTTTGTAAGCCTCATCAATGGAAAAGACCTGGATCAAGCACTGCTGATATGCCAACATCTATTGATAAGGTTAATGTGATTTAACCCAATTGCTAAATGTGTTCCTGGGAAAAATCTGGTAGTAGCAGACACTCTGTTAAGGAGCCCAGTATTGTACTCAACCACCTGTGGCCTCAAAGATGACAAGGCGTTTGTGGATGCTGTGGATGCATAAAGACCAGTTTCAGAAAAGAGACTACACCAGCTACAAAAAGCAATCATGACAGCCACGCAACATCAGGACGTTAACTGGCTTAAGTATCTAAAGAATATTAAGGAAGTGACAAGAGACTACTTTGTGGTGCATGGACAATTAAATAAGTCAAATGAAATCATGATTAAAGGCAATTGCATTGTAATTCCAAATGAAATGAGACTAGAAATCCTAAACCTCATCCACAAAGGACATTAAGGATTAACTAAATGCCCTGAAAGGGCCAACCAAACACTGTGGTGGTGGCTGGGTATCAGCAAGGACATGAAGAATAAAACATTGCAGAACTAATAGACCAACAAACACAAACCACCTTTAATAACAACACCTCTAGCAAACAGACCTTGGAAAAGACTAGCCGCAGATTTATGCGAATTCAGAGAACATAATTACTTGGTCATTATGAACTATTTTTTCAGATATATAGAAATAATGTACTTGAAAGACATAACTTGATGCAGTGTTATTGAGAAACTGAAGTACACTTTTGCTCACTTTGGTATTCCAGAATAAGTAATGATGGACAAAGGACAACGATTAACTGCAACAGAATTTAAGTAATTCGAAACAAAATATGATTTTGATCATATTACTAGCAGCTCACATTACCCACAAGCGAATGGTGAGGCTGAGAGAGCCGTACAGATAGCCAAGAAAAATCCTACAGAAAGATCCATTCCTTGCTCTTCTGAGTTACCCATCAATACCAATAGTAGCTACACGATATAGTCCACACAACTCCTGATGGAAAGATATTCAGGACTACTTTTCCAGTTCAGGTTCTTTTCCAATCTCCAAAGTGGCCAGACGTGAAGAGAATAGCCAAGCAGGATAAAAAGGCTAAAAGAACTTATGAACACTTCTACAACAGATGTCACTCAGTTAGAGAACCACTGGAACTAGAACCTGGTGACCACGTTTGTGTCAAACTGGATAGAAAAAAGAGATGGACAACTCCAACTGCTGAAAGAAAAAGAATTCATCACCCAGATCATATGTAATTGAGACTGACAGTGGCGAGCTCAATACAACTGTACACATTTAAGTACATTGCTCAGAGAACAATCACAGAGCAAACTCTACAGATGGTGGATACAGAACAAGAAGACTCAAGGATTCTGAACCGAACACAGGCAGCTGTTCAACTACTGGACAGCCGGATGACCAAGCGGTTACACATTCAGGTAGTAGAATTAGCAAACCAGTATGATTCAAAGACACTTAAGACTGATATGTATTGAACTTCAAAGACAACTTGATAGTGCAAATATTGTAAATGGTAGGAATGTAGAACTAAAAGGAGATGTAATAGAATGTTAAACTTTATTATGGAGTTCAGCCACTAGGTGGCGCCGTATGTAAAATACTTTATTTAAAATAAACCTCAGCCATACCTGGCAGACCATTAAAGGGTCTTATGATGAACACAGCTGGTGTGTATAAGCAAGCTCCGTGACCAGTTCATACCAGGTACAAGAACATGCAGTAATGGAAGTTAATCCAGCTCCCCTGTGCCAGAGCAGGTGCTCCCAGTTGGACCAGTAAAGGGGGTAGGGGCTGCACCTGGACTATACAGGGTCATAAGCAGTTTCATAGAGAACGATGGTGGAAGGGAACAGGACTGGAAGAATGCTAGGAAGCTGGAGCATCAGACTCCAGAATCTCTTGGAATGGGAGGCAGGGAGAGCCTGAGCTGCGAAGGGTGAGCCGAGAAACCATTTAGCTTGTTGGCTTGCTAAACTGGACAATAAAACTTCCTGGAAGAGACTGTGGGTGTGGCAGTGAGTCATTTGGCAGCTAGGGAAAAGCCTTACCATGTGACAGGTACATGAATGTTCCCTTCATAAACAGTATTACTTGTGTCTATGTGATTAATGATTGTGGTGAATGGTTAATAAATGATTGTGTAACATGAAAACCAGGCTCTGTTTTCAGACAACCCATGGACAGAACAAGGGGCCAGATCTGATCTATTGTTTGTCGTGAATAGTTCAGTTAACTCACCTCACCACCTTGAAGTCTCCATTGGGGTAGAAAGTCTTACCTGTCCTATATCTTCAATGAGATTATTACTTTCCTTATCACAGGCTTGGGGTTTGCTCTCAAGATCAGCAATCTTAGAGTCATCGTTGAGCTTTTTTTCTTTTCTTCCCAAAGCACCTTTGTGTGTACTTTGTCCTCCCCATCATTTCCAGAATATTGCCTAAATACACCTTTATAATGGCCCTTCCTCTGCTTAATTCCTGCTGCAGCCATGTTCCATTTATGGCCCAATGAAATTCCTTTTTAAAAGTTTTTCTAAAATCCCTGCTCTGTAAACATCAATGGATCAAGAATGCTGCAACAAGACTGCTGTATCCCTCCTTGGAGAAGCTTTCTATCTATCTGTGAATCAACACAAAATTGCTGACCTACCAGTGTATGGGGAGAAGCAATATTTTGAAAAAGTATCATAGGGTCTTCAAATTTCATGCAAACATGGCCATAGGCAGGATGAAAGGATGTCACTAATCAATTTATTTATTTGCAGTATCTGCAGGGTATGAGATTAAATATGAGGACTAGGGGCATGCTCCTAAGGACCAGCAATGTGTAGTGAAGTCTGGTCTGAGCTCCCTCTCCCTTCCCCTGCACAGCTGCATGTGTCTGCCTACATTTTGCCTTTGTCTGCTTTTCTCTTCCTAGCTCCTTTAATCTCCCACTGGAAGAAAATTTGCTATGCCTATCCTCCAGTCCCCAGAGTAAGGAAGACTTGAATTCACAACCTACAGTCCCAAAGGCAACACCGATGTTGACTGAGTCAAAGTGCATCCTAGCTAACATAGTTTAGTGCAGTAAGATGAAACTTGTAACTGCCATCAGCAAAAGCCCATTGCCCTTCTAACAATACCAGTACAGTTACTGAAAACCATTGAAATTTCTTCTTGAAGCAAAGTAGAAATATTTCTTGTTTTTCAGGCAGAAGGAGGTTGACTGAGTCAACTGTAAATTCTCCCTTGTTATAGGATGGCCTTTCAGAATGGATTAGGCTTTTTTCTGTAACCCCTGTCAAATCTGAAGTTGTTTAACTCTCTTCAACTTTTGATTACCTTTTTAGTTTTAGTGTAACAGCATGTAAGACAGATCACATTCACACTTTCAGAGACGTGTAGTAGATCTGCTGATAAAAATATTTCATATGTGCACCAAAAAAGAGTACTTATTTTCTGGTTGTCTTTCAAACAATATTGTGATGAAAGACATTTAAAAATGGCTAACATTTATCAACAGGTCAAAATCAGTGTAGGATTTTTTTAAAAATTATATTGATGATAGATAATGTCTATTAGGATTAATATATATTTCAAATGCCTTTTTTTCCCTAGAGTGAATGACTCTGCTGGTGATTGAAGCATGAACTGGTGCTTACTGAGGAGATTATATTAAATTAGTTTATAGGCATTATATTTTCAGTTTTAGTAAATCTAATAAAAACACTCTTCATTCCTAGAGATTTTTGGTTCTTGCTAAATCTTAGAAAACCTATTTGCAAGGAACTGGTTGTTACTAAGCCTTGCTAGTCGGTTACAGTACTATATCTATATCTCTGGGAGCTTCCTTCTTAAATTTTAAGAACTACTGCATCCATAAATGTATGCTCATATTTTTACGCTCTAGTTTAACAAGGTTTCACAGACAGCAGCGAATCAGGGTTGAGGATGAGAATCAGCACCTCCAAATCAGAGGTCATGGTTGTTTCCCGGAAGAAAGTTGAGTGTTCTCTTCAGGTGAAGAGGGAGCAGCTGCCCTTAGTGGAAGAGTTTAAATATCTAGGGGTCTTGTCCACAAGTGATGGTAAGTGGGCATGTGAGACTGACCAACAGATTAGTGCAGTGGCGGCAGTGATGTGGATGCTGGACCGGTCCATGGTGGTGAAGTGGGAGCTAAATTTTCAGATGAAGCTCTAAGTTTACAGGTCAATCTACATCCCCACCCTCACCTATGGTCATGAATTTTGGGTTGTGACCGAAAGGACGAGATCATGGGTATAAGTGGTGGAAATGAGGTCTCTCCACAGAGTGACTGGGCTGACTCTCTGTGATAGGGTGAGGGGCTCTGCTATTCAGGAGAACCTCAGAGTAGAACCACTACTCCTCTGGATTGAGAGGAGTCAGCTAAAGTGGCTTAGGCACCTGATAAGGATGCCCCCAGTAGGTTCCTTTGGAACAATACCAGGCATGTATCACTGGGAGGAGGTCTTGAGGCTGACCCAGGACACACTAGAGGGATTATATCTCCCGGCTGGCCTGGGAACACCTGGGAATCCCTTAGGAGGGGCTGGAACCTGTTGTGGAAGAAAGGGAGGTCTGGTCCTCCTTACTCTCCATATTTGCCACCGTGACCCTCACCAGGAAAAGCGGCATAAAGGAAAAGAAGAAGTTTAACAAGATACTTAAGCATGTGCCTAATGTTATGTACATGAGTCCATGGGACTACTTATGTGCTTAAAATTAAGCATATGCTTAAATTCCTAGCTGAATCAAAGCATCTGTCAGTACATTGTAGGATAACAGTTACTACAGTCAGTTGGGGGAGGCCTTGATGTATCCTCTGCAGTTTGCCTAGCAAATACTGAGGGGGTGAGCTTTTTTTTTAAAGGCTTTCAATATTTTCAAGTTTAACTCTGTCTTTTTCCAAATGAGCCAGATATGCAAAGTCACAGAAAGTTTAGTAAAGACACAGAGTTCCGTTGTTTTATAGGAAAAATTATACAAGCCTAAACAAATGGTAAAGATGTGAAACCAAAGAACTCAGACTAGGACACATACTCACCCTTGAATGATGCTAATGTTCTCTCCCTCTGATTATTGCCTTTAGATGTTGATGTGACCCTCATCTGAGGCAGTGGCACTACTGCAGTCCATAGTAGTGATTATTAGATAAAGGTTGCAATTGTGTACTTATTTTTGCCTTGGAAAAGGGTCTGATTGTTAAAACATTCTCTGAAGAAGCTGTTTCAGGCCCTTTCTACTACGCTAGACTTCATCCCTGATGATTAGCAGCCTCTTTCCTTTGAAGATTTAGTGCAAGAAAACTATACGTCTGTGACCTTTCACATCCGAACTCAAAGAAAATTCTTGTTTCGCACAATAGCAGCAACACACATGCTGACTTGAGAAAAGGAAAACAACTTTCTAAAACTAAAAGAAAGTAGATGTAATTCCTCATATCCTCATTCATTATTAATACATTCTTTTTTTTCCCTTCCCCCATACTATCACTTTTTCAGGCACTTGTCATTTCGATCTTATACTTATGGTAATTTTTGACTTTATAATATTTTGTTAGAAGGCAGGATGGTATTGTGGTTAAGGCACTGGCCTGAAACTTTAGAAATCTGGTTTCCATTTCCAGTTCTTGGTCAAGTCACCAAATTTCTCTGTGCCCCAGTTCTCCATTTGTGAAATGGGGATAATATTTTACTTCTCTTCCACTCCTTGTCTTCTTTGTCTATTTAGATTGCAAAAATTTTGAGGCAAAGTCTGTGCCCTATCACCTGTATTGCAAACTGGGGTCACAGTCTGAATTATTTGTATTACAGAGGGACATAACTATCAGTCACAGACTTTCACTGAAATAGCATTATGAGATAAGGTAATTCATGAAGATACTTGCAGTGCTTATACGTGCAGAGTTTGTAAACTCCACCCGAGTCCTTGCAAGTTTGCATAGTGACCCTAAAAAGCTTACAACTTGAAGCTGTGGACACCTTAAACTCCATAGGTAAAATCCTGGCCCCACTGAAGTCAATGGTAAAATTCCCATTGACTTCACTGAGGCCAGGAATTTGCCCCCATAACCAGTGATCTAATGGAGGGGACTTGCTGGAATCCCTGGTTAAAATTCAGCTACCCAACTGGTTAAAAGGTGGGGATGATTTATCTTCTTTGGGTGTAGTTCACTCTATCTCTGCTAAATCTTGCCACAGGTTACTGCTATCTAGTACTCCATACTGCATGTTAGTTCCTCTGAAGAGTAACTAAAGAACTCCACATTTTCTTGGTTTTGGAAAGTCCTTGCTCAAGGGAGAATATGCACAGATAATGCTCTTATGATTCTGAGGGCTTCTTAGTAGAATGAAGCTTCAAAATACTATACATAGTGGATCCTGTTTACTGGCCAGATTCAGTTGTCTATTAAAGACACTTCAATTAAATTGGGAAAGTCTTGGTTCCCATCTCCAGTACCCAGATTTGTTTTCATCTTAATTTTTTTTTACCAGGCTTTTGACCACAATGGATTTCTTTTTATGTATTCTATTTCTTTCATCCTATGCAATCTTTAAATGCTACACAGTTACTCAATGGTGTATATGTTGTTATCCAGATTATCTAGTTTGGGTTGCAGAGAGCCAGTGAATTCCTACTGTTGATTGCTTTTCTTAACAAATGGTTAATAAAGCTCTCAAACAGGTACAACATACCAGAATAATTGTGTGTTGTTGTGGTGTGTATGTTGTGTTTTGTGGGGTTTTTTTCTTTGTTAAAGCAGAAAGAGCTGATGTGTGAGGTCTGAAGACATCATATGCTTTGTAGTTTATTTTTACTTTTATGCATGTCTTTCAAGTTAAGTTGACACTCCCAATACTTGAAGATCACATTTTCACCACAGCAAGTGACAACAAGTCTTTCAGATTAGAAATGAATAAAAACCTCACAAATACCAAGACATAGTTAATCACCAGTGTGACAGTTCTACCCCCCAGTATCCTCTTCCTCTTGGAACCATCATGGGGGCAACTAGTTTCCACAATAGTTATTAGCATGTAGTTCATAAACAGTCAATTCTATTTTATTTTCTCCAATAGATGGACCTAAAAGAGCTAACTCTTCTGGTAGGGGTGAGTCTAACTTAAAATGTTCTGTAAGGAACCAGGAGGTGGAAGTCCTGATTTTAAAATGGACAACTCGCTGATTCCTTGTATGTCTACACTATGTGGGTACATTTTAGAACTGGGCTAAACAGGTCTGGAAAGATCCAAGTAACTAATCACAGATGAGACTGGTACAGGAGGCTAAAATGAATATTTTGTTAGTGTGGTTTGGTAAATAACACACCTCCCCACATCAGTGGGTGCTATATTCCCCCCCCCCCCCCCTTAAACTTTCTTTCCCTCAAAACAGCATTTCAGGTAATGATGATGTAGCCTCAAAATTAACTGGCTGTTTCCTGACATCAGAACTACCATTTTGGAAGGTGGTATCTCTGGGAGGGACATGGTGCGGGTAATGTATGCAGTATTGTTGTAGCAGTGTTGATCCCAAGATATTAGCAAGACAAGGTGAGGTAATATCTTTTATTGGACCAACTTGTGAGAGAGACAAGCTTTTGAACTTACACAGAGTTCTTCTTCAGGTCTGTGAAACTAACTCAGGGCTTGTCTTCATGTACAGTGGCCCAGCTACACCAGACCCTGCCAAAACAATACATGCAAAATCTGCAGACATATCTCCATTCCTACAATGATCAACACCCGCACTACATCCCTTTCAAGATCCTTGGATTCTACAAGTGCCTATCACAACATATGGTGTACCCCAGTGCACTAAATGCCCCAACAGCAACTGTGTAGGTGAAACCAGACAATCACTAGGCTCTTGAATGAACTCATACAGGAAAATGATAAAAGACAAAAACACCATAGCATTTGTGAGTGAACACTTTTCACAAAGTGATCACTCTATATCTGACCTACCAGTTCTCATCCTCAAAGGAAACCTGCACAACACCTTCAAAAGATGAGCCTGGGAGCTTAAATTCATAACTTTGTTAGACACTTAAAATCATGGACTGAATAGAGACTCTGGATTTATGGCTTATTACAACAATCTATAACCCACTTACAACCCCCCTCCAGCAACTACCCCATCCGTTTCCTCCCTATAACTGAAGGGGTGTTAATGGTCCCTTACAATATGTGTTAACTATTTATTCTAAACAATCTATTCCACCATGTGGATACTCTGAGTTAGTTTCCCAGACCTGAAGAAGAACTCTGTTTAAGTTTGAAACTGGTCTTTCTCACCAACAGAAGTTAGTCCAATAAAAGATATTACCTCACCCACCTTGTCTCTCACAGTACAAACAAACCAAAAAGAAACCAAAGGATTAAAACCAATCGTTTTAAAGGTAGCTACATATATCATGGATTCATTTCACCCAATTTGGTGAAAGATTTGATTGTACATATGGGCTGCTGACAGTTACAGTAATGTAAATCTGAAATGACTACACTGTCTTCATAATACGGCCTTTTGAATCTTCCGTATGTGTCTCCTTGTAACATTTCTGAATTCAGAGAAAATTCAATTGACTTCAGTGGAATTACTCTGTGTTTACACCAGAATTTGGCAAAGGAAATAAAAGTCAGGGCCAGTGGTAGTAACTGCCTGTACTGAACTACGTTATCATGGGACTAATCCCATAAAGATATTAGATCTGTTCAGCATAGCTATATTATGTGATGTTGCTTTTATTGTCCTATTAGAATACATCATCTAGAAACTATTCATGAAAAACAGTGGAGTTAAACACTTTCCAGAAATAATCAGAATTCAGATAATTATAACAAATTAGGTTAACAAATTGTAATTTATGTAAATTTGATTTTTATTCAGTTATTGCTTCAACATTGCTGCTCTATGACAAAAAGAGTTTGTATCTACTTTACATTTTCTAAAAATATTATGAAAATATCTGTTCTTCAGATTTTCACTTTCCCTTTTGTGTTCCTTTTTACATCCCATAATGCCTTGAAGGGTAATCTACTGCAATGCCTTTCTTCGTAGAGATTATAGCAGGCTACAGACCTTCTGTAGTTCAAAAAAGGCAATACTTTAGCACAGCTTTTCTGATTGAAACAAAGCAGGGGGGAAGAAAATGCCCTGACACTGGTACCGGGGTGAGAGGTTGGAGTGTAGAAAGAGCATGAACTCCTCTTTAGAGTTGATACACATAGCAGAGATAAATGGAGGGCAGTTATGTTCCACAACAGACATACTGTGTGTTAAAGCCTTTATCAACTCAACAATCTTTGTATTAATGAAGTGGGATAAAGAATTTGCCCTGTGAAAAGTGGCACAAGTCCTACGCCTTTTCCTACAACTTTAATAAATTCCTTACTTGATTTTCTTTTATTGCACTATCCCTATTATTAGATGCCAAAAAATTCACAGGATTTGGCTGTCTTTTTCTATCATGTGGCAGCCCCCTCCGGCGCTCAGTTAGATGTGTTTTGGGTTTACATTGTGTATCTCTTTTCCACATGAATCAGTGGGCTCTTTTTATCCTGTGCATGTTGAAGCACTGCCAGAAAACTGCAGCTGGGCTGTAAAGAGCTCGCTAGACCTGGAGTCTAGGTCCCAGGACAACTTTGACAACAAGATGAAATAAAAAAATAAATAACAGGTGTCCTTTTCTTCCTACTTAGCATAACTAGAGCTAGAACATGGGGCTGGAGATTTTATTTAGTAGGGGATTTTAATGTGTTGCCATCCTTGAACAACACCTTTAATACTAAGAAATCTAACTGTTGAACTTTTACGTCAGAAAGTATCATGCTCTGTTATTGTAAGAGAGCCTAAAATCAGCTTTTTCTCTTGGTCATTCATATAGGGGGATTTGAGTCCTCAGAACATAGCAGGAAATCATTCCTGAATTCTAAAACTTTAGAATGAGGGATATAGCATCTCACAGTATCTTTTTTTTTAAATTAAAAGTCGTTAAAAGATTTGGGGAAATGGCTTATTGGGGGAAATCACTTATGTCTAGTGATAGGACAACCTTAAAATGTTCAGGTTTGGTTTAGATAATCACCCGCCGGTTCAAATACTTATCCAAAATAGGGATTGAATAAATCCTTGATTCAGACTGGATTAATAGTTGAAGCCAGCCTTGTAGTTTGATTCTCATTTGTTCTAGTCTGTGACAGAGGCCTTGTCACTGGTCACTGTCGTTGCTGCAGCACAGAAAAAGCTGCAAGCTTAACTGGAGCCAGTCAGCCTTACTGTCTCAGTGGAGATCACTGCTCAATGAATGGCTAAAGAAGTACCCTGTGACACATGGGGGCTTCTCCAGGACTGTGATGGGGTTTACAGATCCCTCACTAAGACTACAGGAGTGATGGAGCAGTACTGAACCAAAAAGGCCCCACCCCTCAGCAGTTGCAGAGCATACTCCAAATGGAAGACCAGCTTCAGTGGCATACCGTGGGTCTCCGGCACCCGGGGCAACATTTGCGCCTCACCCCCGCACAGGGCAGGAGGGGTCCCAGCACTGCTCCCCAGCTACCCTGAGCAGGGGGGGTCAGTACTTGCAGGGGAAGGAGGGTGAGGCTTGGGGTAGGATGAAAATGCAGGTTTGGCTCCACTGCCCCCTACCCGCACTTACCCACCGTGTGGTTCCTGCCTCTCCCACTCCAGCCCCGCAGCCCAGCACTGGCTCAGACGGGGGCGGCCTTACCCCCCAGCTGGAGGGTGGGGGAGCCAGGCTGGACCTTTACGATGCACAGGGGAGGGGTGCAGGAGCAGGAGCAGCTGCCCTTCAGCCTCCTGTGTCCCCCGCCCATTGTGAAGGGCCAGCCCAGCACCTCACACTTACCTGGCTCTCCAGCTCTGCAGCCTGGCACCAACTCGGATGGGGCGGCCTCACCCCCCGGCCAGTGCCTCTCATCCCCTGCGTGTCATGAAAGGCTGGCCCAGCACCCCCTTGCAGGCCAGCACCTGGGGGCCTGGGCCCCCCTCGGTACGCCACTGACCAGCTTAAAAAGGGATTCTGGCAATCAAGCAGGGGAAGTGTGAAGGAGAGGTTGTCTGCAGGAAGGAAGCCAGTTAGCATTTTTTGGAACAGAGAATTCTGCAGAGGAAGGGCCTTCCTTTATTGTGGGTTGGGCCAGGCACCTGAGCCCTTTTTTCCTTCCTTTCCCCTGACAAGGAGGAATCATTGGGCACTGAGGAGGGAGCTAGGAAGCCCCAAATGACCATCTGAATCATTGAGACTGCCTGAGTAACCCTCTGCTGTGGGTGGGGGAGCTGTGTTGTGACCAAGTCTCGAACTGAGGGGAGCACAGGGAGGTACAAAGTGGCTCAGAAGAGGCTGGTTTGGGGTACCAGCTAGAGGGGCTGGGACACTCCTCACCCTTTTCCCTTGGCTCTGGGCCAGGACCCAGTGGAGAACCTGGGTCCCCCTACCCTTCCCTCCGCTCCTTGTTTGACTGAGGGAACCAGTAGAAGGACAGATTGTAATTTGGCTGCCAAACCCTCAGATTGCCCAACAATGCTTCCCCAGGACTTCGGGGACTGTTAAACTGTGGCACGGCCACTAGGCCTGCTACCTTCAAATTAATCCAGCTACCAGGATCTTAACCCTCTGGGTCGAGTCTTGAGAGGTGACCTCTCTGGGTGTAATGGGGAAGATGCTGCGCTGGCTGGGAGCCTGTCAGTGGAGAAACGTCATAAAAAATGTAGAGCATCTAGATGGAGCAGTGGGATATGTCTCTGGGCTTTTGCACACAAATGATCTGACTACTCAATTGGCGGTTGAGGCCAGATGGGCAGGACATAGAGACTCTGATGGACTCAATTATTCTTGAACAGTTTACCCAGAACCTCCCTGAGGCTATGAGAGTTTGTGTCAGAAGGCAACAGCTAGAGGCTGTTGTAAAACTAATGGAGGTGTATGTGGAAGCAGACTTTCCATGAAAAGAATTCCATTCCCCCACAAATATGGAGTGGGGAAAGAAAAGTGAGAAACCTTCATCGAAGCCCAGGTAGGGGGTGAACAAGCACCTAGCTCCTGCTCAGTTGTTTTTTAACAGTGTGGTGGCAAAGGACATATAATGAAAGACAGCCCATACATTGACTGTGGGTTTGGGGAGTTCTGTGCGTGGGCAGACATAAAAGGTGGGTCTAGGATAAAGTAGGCTGGAGAACCAGAAGGAGCATGGTGGATTCAGCAGCTACATCTTCCCTTGTACAGAACACCTTCGTTAGATGGCAGTAGCAACAGAAAGGGCTGACAATAACAATCCACTATGTACATGGGAAGGTAAAGAATACTTACCCCGTAGCAGTGATTCCACTGGAAGAGGAAGGAAAGTTTAAGTGGGAGAGAATGGGTGTGGTAAAGCTCTTTGCAGTGATGACAGGAACTGACTGTACTCCATTTCCCTGATGTTATAATTGTAGAGGACAGAGAAAGAGACTCCAATGGTGGGGTCTGCTTAAAAAAATCTCAAGGGCAGACCATCTGGGTAATCTTCCAGATGCATTGTTTAAAGATCCTAGACACATTGCAACAAGCTCAAAGTCAACATATTGGAGGACTTGGGGAGAGAGGGAAGAAGTTCTCGAGGGGAGCAGTAGATCTGGGAGTGAAAGATCACACACACCTAGCAGAGAAGGAGGGCAGAGGCTTGGCTGACTCCCCAGAGGAACAAGCTGTTAGGAAGGCTTGGGATGAAAGGCGTACTGAGGCAGGAGAGAAGGGTCCTGATAATGAGGTCCTAGAGGGTGACTTACCCAGAAAATTCTAAACCTGTAGCAAGATAAGTCAGGGGAAGAGGAGGGACAATTTACTCAAATAGATACAAGTCAGGAGCAAAAGAAACCAGAGCTAAGGTCTGTGGGGAGTGATTGGTGAGATGACTTATTAGCCAAGCTGGAACTGTGGGGGAAACCTCCCCCATCTGAGTGTACTTTTTGTGGGAGGAAGACAGGAGACCCCATGGAAGACCAGTCTGAAAGGACGCAGGAAGCTCCAATAGAACTCATACCCCATAAAGAGGACAAGGCTCGAACTTGAAAGAAGACTTCCCTGGGAGGGCAGAAAATGCCTTAACTGAAATTAGGCAGGGGAGGTATGTGACAGTGTGCTAGCTGTAGCATCCTAGTCACTAAAATTGGAGCAGCGAAGAGAAGGCTGCAAGCTTAACTGGAGCCAATCATTCTGTTTCTAGAGAGGATTGCTGCTTGCTGGATACCTAAAGATGCATCCTGTAACACACTCTTATCTGAAAAATGAGATATTTAATGTTAAAGACTATTTATGTATGACTGAGATCCTCTATTTGCTTACACCCACTGCGTCATCTGCCTTTACTGCCCTACCAGCCACCGCACATCTCCTCCACTCATTCTCCCGCACTGAAGCTCCTTCCTAGTATTGATCCAGTTTTATCTATGCATTTCCAACATGTTCAGCACTGTGGGTTGCATGCATCCAGATTGATAGTTCATGTCTGATGAATGCCAAGGCCCAAAAAAGTGATTTTGGGCACATCCGTAGTCCAAATATTATTTAAATGAGTGGAACCTCTTAAAATGGTGTAACTAAGTTGGAAACCTCAGGAGAGAGGAGTTCTTCTGGGAATAACTTGTCTTCTGATCTCCTTCTTGTCCCTACTGGAAGCAGAGAGACACACAAAAATGAAAAAATAATAAGAGCTAATTAAACATTTTCAAACAGCAAATAGATTTAGTTTTGGTTCACTTGCCATTTTTGAAGGAAGGTCTAAGTAAGGTGGGAGGGTTTTTAAAATTTTTTATCTAAAATGGCTTGCTCTTCCCCAGCCTGTGTCTCTTGAGGGTATGTGCACCTCTTCCCGCCTGTACAAATTCAGTGTCGCCCATTGACTAGTATGTTTGGACCAAATGTACCAGCTGCACCTGACCTTCCCCTGAGTTTGAAGCTTTCTAAAGGGAACCATGAATGTATTTTCTTATAGGCTTGATGTAGAGAAATACTGAGCCATTGATAAATGTGACATTTGTCATGACATGGCCCTCTGTCATGCCAGCCTCACTTAAGCAAGGTAAATTGGAGCTGGTTAGAGATTAGGTTAGGACCTGTACCTGATTTGTGAAAAGGGAAGCAGCTGTGAGCCTAATTGTTCAGGGGCTATATTCAGGTCCAGGGGAAGGAAGTAAGGTGGCAGAAGTTGAGAAATCCTGGAGGCAGCTAGCCCAAGCTGTGTGTAGTAAGAAGGTGGTGGGATTGCATGATGTAAATAAACTGCACTGGTGATTGCTGAACTGGAGGGTCTCTGAGTGGTTTGTGAGGCAGAGGAGCCCCTGGTGACATACTGCTACAATGAACAAAACCTAAACTTAAAAAATAGCGCTATAATATGAAATATAAATCAGAATATTCAAATTGTGTGTCTAGATGCTCCCACTGTCTGAATCATCAATAAATCCTCTTTCATACATATTAGTCCCTAGCCAAGCTATATGCTGTGCAAATTAGTGTGCCAGATTTATTTCTGAGATGTGTGTCCTAGAAGCTCAATTTCACACAGCTCTGGGTGTCCCATAATAATAGGGTTTTAGTGGGTAGGAGCACAACAAAATTATTTTTTTTCCTTAATATCTATGTCTCAATCATCCCTGATTAACTTATGGAATATAGTGAACTCCCCAGGGCTTATGGACCCTTACAAACAATGTCTTCCCTGTACTTCTGTGACTGCAAGAAATTTAAAATTTTGGCAGTGAAAGTTTCACTCCCCACCTTAAACAGTAGATTGTAGGATTGTGCCCTCAAATAAAACACGGTGTTAAGAGCTCTCAACTCTGACTACAGTTAATGGAAGTTAAGGGACCTCTGCTTCATGCAGGATCGGTCCCGGAATAATTAGTCTGGAAACTCTGAAAAGATAACCTACGTAGGATTGCCAATATTATATTTCAAAAATAAGATGAAAAAATGTTTTTTTAACACCTCCACCGCATGCCTCCTCCTGATATTATTTTCATTATTATTAATAATAGTAATAAATAAGCAGTACTCACCTACATTTGGTAGGGGTATTTCTTGCTGCTTTTTATAGCATTCAGCAACTCCTGATCTTGTTGTACAGAAATGAAAAAATAAAGGACCTCCCTTGTACTAAGGCGCAGTTGGCAGCCCTACCTACAAGAGCTACACGGCCAGATTCTAATCTGTTACACAAGTATAAATCTGACTATTTTGACTTCATTTTTACAACACCATAACTGAGATCAGAATCTGTCCCACAAACTGCAAGTATTTGAATGCATAAGGTCTTTATTCTTGGTCTTTTATAGTTAGGACACAAGTTGGATAATTTAAGTTCCTAGGAAACAGAAGCTGGAAGAGATGCTGCATCATAGTCTGCTTAGATTGTAAGATCTCTTGGACTGTTTTCTTTTGTTCTGTGTTTGTACAAGTACCTAGTACAATGGGGTGCTGATTGATGACTGGTACAGTGATATAAATGCAGTACAGTGATATAAATAATTAATATTTTGCTAATGCTGCACATCTCATGAACTCCTTTTAGGAAAAAGGATCAACGCATTCCTAGGAATGAAATAAAAGTATTTTACTTGTACCATTTAAAATGTTTGTGTTTGCTAATACTGGGACATGTGTTTAAATTACAGTATGGTATTTGAAAATGCACAAAATCAATAGTCCTATATAAAGAAAAGGTATGTTTTTCAATATTTTCGTATCAGAGTACATCTTTTAGTAAAACATACAAATACTTTTCTTACAGTTGTGATGCCGACCCTGCAAACACGTATTGCCAAGTATAGTGCTGATTGCACTAAGTAGCACAAGTGAGCTTATGAAGTTCCTTGAAGTCCATGGGACTACTCATTATAGCAAAGGTTTGCAGGATCAGGCCCAGTATTTGTTGTTTTAACATGATAGCGCTACTTGAAGTGGAATCAGAGAAGGTTATTACAAAGATCAAATTTCAAAGAGATCACTTCAAAACAAGTCAGATGTAAAGACATGAGTAAAGTATGTAGATTCAACCTTTGATCCACTATATAAGTTGAAAGGCTGTTGTGGTTTGGTATAAGAAGTTACTAAATACTAGGATCAAATCACAAGATTTTGAATGTTCTTAATTTTATTAAGTCAACACTGAGGGAAAGTGCAAAGACAAAATCTACTTTGCTGACCCATAGCACCTAGAGCCTGATTTATTTTTTTTTAAACAACCTCCCAATTTTGCAGGTGCTTATGCTAAAGTTTGATTCTTCATTATCTTGCACCTAGCATAGTCATTTTCACCTCCGCAAAGTGGGTGTGAATTTCTATCAGATCAGAATGGTAGTGTTTTATACATTCTTTGAAGTGATGTAGATATAAAAGGTGTAAGGCTGTGCAAATTGGAGAGCATAGCTAATTGATTATGCCCACAAATCAGTTAGACCTCTGAATGTTATTTACATGCATAATTGATTGCACCTTTGAAACTGGAGGCAGGTTTGGAGCCCCTGTAAAGATGAAAAAACGAGAGTCCTGTAGCACTTTATAGACTAACAAATTTAATTTCTGCAGGCATAAACTTTCGTGGGCATAAGCTTTCGTGCCTGGCATCTGACGAAGTGAGTTACAGTCCACGAAAGCTTATGCCTGCAGAAATTAAATTTGTTAGTCTTTAAAGAGCTACAGAACTCTCGTTGTTTTTTACTGTATACAGACTAACATGGCTACCCCTCTGGAACTTTTCACCTGTAAAGATGATGGTTGTGAATATAAGAATCTCTTTGACCAGGTATTCTATATGCATCATAGATATTTTTGAGACTCAGAATGCCAATTTTTAAACAAAAGCTGTCTAACCTTCAAAAACAGAAGGAAAAAGGATATTATTAATTGAACTCTTCTAACTTAAAAACTGATATTTTTTAATTGGAAAGAGAAATTATTAGCTGAAGTCTAGTTTGGCTTCCTTGTTGCTCAAAGGTTCCTTCTTAAATGAGCTTTGCATTGCACTGTGCTCCATTAAATAACACTGTCATCAAGAGATAAACAACTAGTGTACTAAAGAAAGGAGTTGTTTTAATGGAGTAATTAAAAGAAATTTAGTGCATTGTAGTAAAGAGCCAAGGTCTTGAACAGTTACCATTTATACACTGGTGATAAAGAGAGTACAGTGTAATTCAGGAATAATCAGAAAAAGCCCCATGAAAATAACCATTGGATTTCCATAAGTGCACAAAGTCCTAACAAATGCAGGACCTTCCACTTCTAACAGTCCTGGTTATTTGCAAATTGGCTGTCAGAGAATTAGCCACCAAGTCACATAGAAAAGCAGTACTAAGGGGGAGAGCAGACCCAACCTAGTATATGTTCCTATTCCCCTGTGGAAATCCCTTAAATGTAGTTCCACACAAAGTGGGGTCTCTGAGTGTATGATGTACATGTTGAAGTGAAGAGAGGTGCAGACAGGAAGCAGCCATTGTTCATGACCCTTTGCATATCTGTATGGCAGTTAATGCATTCGTAGCAAAGAGAATGCATAAGGATAAAAAGATTCATGAATTAACATGGACTTCTAAGTATTATAATGAAATGAGCACTGGCCAGCTGATATTTTACTGAATAAATTCAATGTCTGATCTGAAAGAGTTAATATATAAATTTGTGAGGTGAAATATCATGAATCTATTTAAATGTTCAAAATACAAATGATTTCCTCTTAAGAAGTATTTTCAGTAACATTTTTGTTCATCTTGATAAGGTTTACTGTGGCTAGAAGTTTAAACTATAAAAAGAACATTTGTGCCTTGCTAAGAGCTGTGAAATAATCATAGATAACCTCTGTTTAATTAAACATAGATAACTTGATTGTAAAAGTCAGGAAACAGACAACAAAATGATACAATTGGCTGCTAATTCAAGTACATTTTAATAGATAGTAGGTGATCTGCAGTATCTCTAAACCTATTATCTGAGTGCATATCAAAGGACCTAAACCTAAACAATTTCAGGAAATTGAAGGGGTATTGCTTAATTATCAGATTTACCATCAATTTAAATTAAACAGACTCCAAAGATACACAGCCAAAAAAAGTAGATTATTTTTGTTCAGAAAATATTTCATGATAAATCATGACTTAGATAGGAAGTTTCTGTCTTTTATTTCTTTGAATTTCAGAGCAAAGCCATTCCACAATGCTTAGAGAATAATGTGAATCATAACTGAGGGCAAAACCTGCATTTCTTTAGTGGAAGTAAGAGTTATGTAGGTATTTAGATAGGATGGGACCCTGAATTAAAACAGAGTGTATCCCATGTTATTTCCCTGATTTATTCAGACCCTATTATTGTTTCATGTTGACACTTAGAAAGGTTAATTGCATGGCTGGTGAAGTGGAAAATTTAAATTGAATGCTACCAAGATATGCAACATTAATAGTAAAGCGATCACACTAAAATGCTTTCCAATTTTACCTTATATTCCATTACTTCAATATATGAAATATTCCTTTATACTTCTACTTAGCACAGGGAATATTTTAGCAATACTGCAGGTAATGAGCTAACATTTAGTTATCAAAGACAACTGAAGAATTTTAAGTATGATCCCTGGTAATTAATTACAACATGCTCCAGTATGTATTTCTCTGAGCTGTGGCTTCTAATGGGAGACTGTGCCACCTGGTAAATAACTGCAACAGGCATGACTTTTTCACAAGCGAGGGGATTTTGACTTGGGCAGGAGCTAGTCTGGCATGATGGGAGAAGTTCCAGCCACTTAGCCAATTTCAGCCCGGCCTGGGGGAAAGCGTGCTCTGATTGGCTAGCAGCCTGTCCCACTTATCTGCCTTCTGGAGAAGAGCAGCCAGTCTGAGCTCTCCTTCTCTCTACAGTAACCCAACACAATTCTCACAGGTGGGAGCAGAGTGTGCAGGGTGGCCCTGCTTCCACTTTCCCTCTCAGGAGCCTCCTGTTGCTCACCTGCTCCTCCCCACTACCCTTTCCTTGTAGCAATAAAAGGCCTGGGAAGGGGCTAGAGAGTGAAGAGAACCCCTGGAGCTGCCCACCTGCCCTAGAAGGGGGAGAATGGGACGAACTTCAATTGCCCCTGAAGGTGAGGGAGAGGGGCTGAAGAACCCCTGGAGCTGCAGGAGCAGAGATGAGTTGAGGAGTAAGGGGCCAGAACTGATGAAGGGGTGGAACTTACCTGGAGACTGGGAGGGCAGAACTGATGGGAAGCTGGGGGCTGGGAAGATGTGGGGGTGGGAGACAGGCAGAATTAATTGCCTGGCAGATGTCAGGGTGAGAATTCCTGCAGCAGGGACCAAAATGATTTAAATACATTTGGGAGAGTTGGCAACAAATTTGTCACACATGGAAGAGGGTAGGAGGAGTTCAGAAAATACAGTATAGTCTTTTTTTTTTTTTTAAATAAATCACAATTTAGGGGCATCTCTCATAACTTTTCGGGGTCTGACTTATGATTTTTGAACCTTTGGTGCTGGCCATATTGCAGCAGCCTAGGAATGTGGCAATAACATCTTTATAAAAATTCCTTTATAGAAGAGAAACTTAAAGGAGCATTAGCTAGCAGCAGGGATTTTTTTTAGATATTTTAATCACTGTTACATTTGAACGGTATATGTGTATTTCCTTTGTATGAGTGGGCCTGCTCCTGCTCCCACTGAAAACAATGGGGGTTTTGCCCCTCTGACTTCAGTGGGAGCAGGATCAAACAGGTGAAGGTAGATTATTGTAGCTTTCTGCTTGGTTTTTCAGTCAGTAATGGTGAGCACTGGAGCTATATAAATCTTATTTTTCTTTTGTGATCTGATTAAACTGAAAATTTCTATTCAGATACGCTGCTGTGATGCCTCATGATCCTGTTTGCCAGGCCAGGTTCCCTGGTTAGACTATGTCTTCTATGACACACACTCTCTTCTTCCTGGCCCTGCCACATCATGGAAGATGATGTCTAGAGAATGCAATTTACAGAAGAGAATGGGGGAATGAGATACTAGAACTACAATACCCATGGTGCACCACAGTGGCATTTCTACATCTAATTTTTTCATTTTTGGCTGAAAACAAAACACTTTTCAGTTTTTGGTATTAATAACTTGGATGAAAAGTTGACATTTCCCATGGAAAGCAGACACTTTTTGTGAATAAATGTATTTCTGTTGAAAACCTAATTTTTGGTTGAAAACCAGTTTTGGCTAAAATTTTCAAATAGCCCTACTATGACCCACTTAAACCCACATAGGTAAAACTTGAGATTCAAAAGTCTTTTTCTAGTCCACTGCAGAGATGTAAATTCTACTCCAAGAGAGCACAGACTCCTCTACTCACTCACATAATCTCTCATTATCTTTGTTGCACTTACATCCTTTCTCTTTCTCTCACTCACAAATAGGTCCACTAATCATGCTGCCTCCTCAGAACATGGTGGACAAATGGGGGATATAACCCAACATATGCAGGGCCATATCATCCCTCACTCTTGGCCTCCCTTCTATCAAAAGAAGGTCATCTGTGCATCAGAAGAGGTTTTAGGTAAATCCTGGCCCCACTGTAGACAATGGCAAAACTCCCATTGGCAAAAATGGAGCCTGGATTTCACCATTTGTGTTCCCTTATGGGCACTGTAGGAAGGCGCAGTGGCCTTCCTTAGAGCCTGGGCCCGAGGAAGGGCCGCAAGGACAAGATCAGGCCCTGAACAGGCCGGCAGCTCAGTCTGCCTGGCAACCGGGGAGCCGGCCACCGATAGGTTCCTCCGGCTGGCCAACCCGGCAGCAGGGGGGCGGAGCCTCAGTAAGGGATGTAACTACAAAAAGCAGGCCCTGTTACTCAGTAGAGAGAGAGAGAGAGAGAGCGAGCGAGCGAGCGAGCGAGCGAGCGAGCGAGGCTGCCGCCGCCGGAGGCAGACGTGCTGTCCCGCCGGCTGCAGCGAAGGCCTGAACAGGGCCGGGCCTCCGCCCCAGGCAAATGCCTCCCAGCCCAGAGGCTCTGGGAGCGATCCCAGCGGCCCACCTGTAAAGGCTGGATAGGGCCTCCGGGCCCTCTAGACTGGCCTAGGCCTACTGGGCCAGACCTCAGGGCCCAAGTGACTGGACCGAGCCCCCTGAGACTGAGGGCTGGGAGTTTCCCCCTCAGGCCGGCCCCGACTTGGAAGAGCTGCCAGACGCTGAGCCCCCAGAGGCAGGACCAGACCTGGAGGAGCTGCCTGAGGTTGAGCCCTGCCCTGGGACCTGGAGGAGCTGCCCCTCGCAGAGGAGCTCCCCGCCTTGCCACCTGTGGACGAGGAGGGACTGGCTGGTTTGCCCCGGGCGGTGTACCCCAGCGACCCTGAGGAACCAGCGGACACAGGTACTGGGGGATACAGGGAGGAAGTGGCCCAGGGACCGCCATAGGCGTGGCTGTACAAGGGGCAAGCCCCGTCGGCGTGTTGCGGCAGGAGACCCGCCAACTGAGTGGCATCACCTTTGCCACTGCTAGGGCCCTGGGCTGGGATGCAGTGGAGTTGTGTGGGCTTGCATCCACCTCCCTTCCCCCTTATCCTTGCCACCCAGAGAGCGAATACCGTGCCTTGCCCTCTTAACTTGAGGACACTGTTTGCCCGCCCCGCCCTGCCTGAGGGCCTGGACAACAGCCCCTACGGACACTAATATCCCCTCTTTGATGGAAGGTGCAGTGGCCTTCCTCCGAGCCTGGGCCTGAGGAAGGGCCACAAGGACCAGACCAGGCAGGAGCCCGTTCTACAGGCACATTATGTAGTGAAGATTAATTTACCAACCCTCGGGCCAGGATTTAGTGCATAAATTAAAAATAAATAATAATAATAATAATAACAGGGGAGAAAACCCTCATCATAGTGACAATATTTTTTGCTCATACTCTTAATTGATCTGGCAGTTTGAAGAAACAGCCTCTTCCCATTTCAGGAACTAACATGTAGATCACTGCTAACCACTTTTATTAATAACAAAATGAGTAATTCACAGACAGAAAACACAAAATCTACTCAGCTTCTAACACTGAAAAAGAACAATCTGAAATAGTAGAATCCTAGAAACATATGTTAGCAGACAAAGTCACATTCATTAAGATAACTTGTCATACTGCCTAAATATAAATATATATGATACTCATCCATAGGGCAATAAAAATGTAATTGATATTTTTTGTTAAATTAAAAGAACACACACACACACACACACACACAATAGCTTACACAACTAAACGGATAGAAATGTCCATTTATAGTCACTGGAATTTGAGTCATACTTTGTGTTTAAAGACAGCAGGGAACTGTTCCATGAGTTGTTATCTCCAATGCTATTTTTAGTTAGTAGTTCTGAATTCATTTCATTTTCATGGACATACTTGCAGTACATTCAACACGTGCATGCTGTTGATATGTTGAAGATATAAAAGCTTTACTTCAGTTCAGTACCACTTCTACAGTATTAATTCTTTGTGAAATATCATCTGATTATAATCCTAAATGACTGGATTCTGATACCCTTGCTAATGCTGAATAGTCCATTATTCTGTGAGTAAATGTCTTACTGATTTTGAACTCAACAGGACTATCCATGGAGTAAGGGACTATTGAATGTGAGCAAGGGTAGCAAAATGTGGTCCAAGGGACT
This sequence comes from Emydura macquarii macquarii, assembly GCF_026122565.2. Classification (NCBI taxonomy): domain Eukaryota; kingdom Metazoa; phylum Chordata; order Testudines; family Chelidae; genus Emydura; species Emydura macquarii. Next base: position 11,618,405 of record NW_027132773.1, read on the forward strand.
TAAAGTGGATCTGTGCAGAAAGGATGAAAACTTTTCATTAAATTCATTAAATTTCATGCAAACATTTTTTGCCATTTCATTTTAGGTAATATTTTGCCTCTTGAATTTCCCTTTTCCTTAAAATTTTGGCAAAATGACAACAGGAAAAAGCACTTTCTCCCATGTTTTCCATGCAAAATCACCTTGTATGAAAAGGAATAGGTTTTACTGGAAAAGTTGAGTCTAAAAAAGTATTACAAGGGAAGTTTTAACAGGGACAAATCATAGTTGTTTTCTACTTTGCATCAAAGGCCTCGAATCTGTCTTTAGAGACCTGCTTTTCCTAAAGTTACCACACTTCTTTATTCTCTCACTCATATAGCCTCAGAATTGATTTATTTGTCCAGTAATTGATCTTTTCAGGGGACAATTTTCCCTTGCAAATGTTAATAAGTAGTCCAAGGTAGTTAAGAGCACTTGGTGTCTTATTAGATCTGGCCTAATGTGATAGTTTATTAGAATTTCAAATACTCTGAAATAGGTCAGATACTTGACTATTTAAGAGCATATCAAAAGAGAGAGGCCTAGCAGAGTTCAGGCCCCAAACAGAGATATACTTCTCAGAGCTCATGGAACACCCTCCAAATACTGATCTAAGAAGCCTGTATCTCCTATTCTTTTAAATCCCTCCCAAAAGCCTCACTTCTTCCACAAAACCCATAAGAAATTAATTAATGATACTAATGATTGATCAAAACAAAAATTCTACTCATACCCTCATCTGGTCTTACCTGTTCATCCTGTCTACTCTATGTCTGCCTTACATTAAGTAAGCTGCCTAGGTAAGGCACAGCCTGTATTTTGTGCTCAGCATGTTGGTGGTACTTAACAAATAATAGTATGACACAACAACAAAACAGAATAGTGATTTTGCAAATCTGCAAATTTTGCAAATAGTGATCCTGCAAATCTGAAAGTCACTCATACTGAGAAGTTCAGACATCTCTAAAAAGAAACAGTTCGCAGGAAGTAGTAACTCTGTTTTCTAGAAGTTAGTATGGCTAGATTAGGGGAATGTAACAGTAGTTAGGCTCTTACATACCTGGCCAGGAGGAAAGAGATCGCAGACAATAGTGTGATGTTGGTAGAACACAAATGGCTTCCTTAGTGGAGGGGCAGTATGTGTTTCCTTGAAAATCTAGACGTCTAATAATGTGAGGCTCAGGAATATACAATATTGCAAAACTAATCTAGTTCCTTGGTAGTAATAACACTGAAAACTCTTAAAAACAGCTATAGTGGGTCAGACCAATGGTCCATCTAGCCCAGTATCCTGTCTTCCAACTATGGTCAATGCCAGGTGCTTCAGAGGGAATGAACAGAACAGGCAACCGTAGAGTGATCCATACTCTGCCGTCCGCTCCCTGCTTCTCCACAAGATAAGTTTACTAATTTACAGGAGAAACGGCTCTGCTCTAGCTTATGTTTTGCATTGTACATTCTGATATAATGGGCCAGGTTCTCTGCTGTGCCACAGCTCCAGTCATCACAGAAGAAATGTAAAAGCCATCAGAAAGCCAATGTTGTGCAAGTACCAGCTCTGGTCTTTGTGGAGTCAGGAGCTGGTCTAAATTCTGCCAGCTTCTAAGGACCTACATACTAGCAGGGATAGCTAGAGCACAAGCTCCCAACATGTCTCCTACTCTGGGGAGTAACATGACTCCAACCACATGATCAACTTCGTCTTGAAATTCATGGATGGTGTGTATAAGAGGCTGGGGGGAGGCTAAGCCTCCCCAAAGAAGGCTGGCCATGCAGGAGGGCAAATACTGTGGATGCGGTGCGGATCCCCTCCCTTTGGAAGCGTGCTGGCCTGCTGCGTTTAGAGTGCAGAAGCGAAGCTCCCTAGAAATGGGGGGAGGGCCCACTGGCGCTTGGTCTGTGGCCCTGCCTGTGCTCTGCCCCAAGGCCCTGGCCTCTCTCAGACTCTTCCCCTGAGGTCTCCCGCCTGCCCGCCACAGAGAGGAGCGAGCAGGTGAGCCTCGGGAGAAGAGGCAGAGAGGAGTGAGTGGCAGGCGTGGGGGGTCTCAGGGGAAGAGGAGCAGAGGAGCGAGTGGTGGGCGGGGGAGTTTTGGGGGAAGAGGTGGAGAGGAGCGAGCAGTGAGTGGGCGGTGGGGCTTTGCGGGAGGAGGCAGAGAGGAGCAAGCGGAGGGTTTCAAGAGTGGGGGCAGAGAGGAGCGGGTGGGGGGGCTTGAGGATGGGGGCGAAGCGTGGGCAAGAAGAGGTGGAGCGAGGGTGTGGCTTCGGGGGAAGAGGTGGGGAAGGGGCTTGGCACTTCTAGGGAGTTTCTGGCATTCACCTGTAAGCCTCCCCAAATGGAAGACTTACGCGCCGCCTATGCTGAAATTCAACAATTTAAATACACTGAAAAACAGGATTAGTTTTTCAGAGCATCCAGATAATGTCAAAAAATTGTCTAACTTCATCCAAAGTTTTGCATTAGAAGAATTTGTCACACTGACTACTCAACAAACCACACTGAACTAAAAAAACCCTAACTACTCTCCAAACCATTCCAAACCTATTTTTAGTTCATTTCACCCGAGTTAATTTTTGTGTACATTTTCTTTTAGATTTGAAATAACTGCCTTCAGCCATTTGTTACCTTTTAATTGCCTAGTTCTCAAGAGGTTAAAAAAGATTACATTCTCTTTTACTGCAATTTATTTCTTGTAAAGGTGATAGCAATGACAACCCTGAGGAATGAAGTCTGTTTGTCTATAAAACAGGCATAGCCCAGGCAGTAACAGGGCCATCTCCTCCATATTGTCCCACGAGTAAGCCTCAATCCTTGCTTGAAGCAGACATATCTAGGAGTGAAAGGACAGTTCAAGGCCCATGCCAATTCAATCATTGGCCTCTCTAAAGGGACTGCCAAAAAAGTTGCCAATTAGTGCTAATTGTAGTGGAGTTTTTTGTGGTGTGGACCCTTGTCCATTGGGAATTGGATTAAGACTATCAAATTTATTTCCTATGCTGCTGATACGTTGAAATGACTAAAGCTTTTATTCAAGTAACTACCACTTTGAAAATGTTAGCTTTTTTGAAATATTGCCTGATCATGCATAAGGAGAATAGAGTTTGAACCCTCAATTGTTGTTTACTGTACATTCTCTTTATCTTAAAGTGTTAAATGTATTTCTGTTTTCTTTTAGTTGATTGAGTTTTCTCAACCACATTACATTACAAAGTACAAACTTCAAGGGGCCTACCGTCTGCTGGTTCTTTTGTGGTTATGTAACAGTATATAAATGTAAAAGATTCCCAATTTTAGACATCAAACCCTTGACAGATGTTTTTGGATCTAGTTGGGTTTAATTAGTCTCCATTATTATGGTACCCTTTGATCTGGAACATTCCTCTTCTGTGATCAAATGTAAAATGAATTCAAAATCATCCCTTTTCATCACATGTGAGCAAAACGTGTGAACCATTTACTTAGCTGCACTCCTCTTTATAATGAGCATTGTCTTTTTTATTGATTCCTGGTAGGATTTTTTTTTTTTTTTTTAAAGATGAACCAGCTCCTTTATATGTTCTTACAAAAGACACTGGTGGAATGTCACTTCACATTTGTCAAGAACAAACAACACTATCTTTTTAACAAATGATGTTTTACAATGTCCTGCAGGGGATTTTTGCGAACTGACATTAATTAGCACAGGAAAAAGATAAGTAATTAAACCATCAAAACTGCTTTCAAATAATCTGAAAGCTCTGACTCAACCTCATAAAAGCAGATATTACGAAGGCTGAAACTGTGTAACATCCTAAACTCACCTCTGTCTGACTAGTTATTGTAGCACAGTAGATTACCCACAATTTGGAAGTATTGCCTAAATATTTGGGCACGAAAAGGTATGTTTCAACAAGAGTTTCAGCATTATCAGTTTCTTTGTTTTCATGTGTTTAAATCACATTTTTAACACAACCAAAAGCATTTCCTGTAGCCATTTTTTTTCTTCTGTAGTAGCATCTGGAAAAGGAAAGTAGATAAACAAAAACTTCTCTTCCCTTTGAACAATTGATGGTAAGTGCAAATATATCAAGCTCTCATATTTAAACAATAATTTAAAATTTTGTATTTGTTGCTTGACTTGTGGCTTCCTTGGTGTTTGTATGAACAAGTAAATAATTTTGTAAAGAGCTTTGAAGATTAAAACATTTTATAAGTGCCATGAATTATTATTATAATAAAGATACATATTTGCAAGTGATTTTTAAACTGCCTCTACACCTTTTCACCAATATATTTAAAAGTCAGATACTCTCATGGGCCCCAATCCTACATGTACTTAAGAGTGTATAACTTTCTCATGTGAATAATCTCATTGACTTCAAGATGAGTGCACTAAAACCATTTCTGTATTTATTACAAATGTCCTGCTGATAACTACATTATTTTTATTGTAAACAAGTTGCTCAAAGCAAGTGAATATGGTAAATAATTGTTTGTTCTAACTAAACGGATCTGTACGGGTTTTGGTCCATTATCACCATTTTGGTAGCACTTGCCCTGCTTTGCCTATCTTCTATCTTCTTATATACAAGTGCTAAAGACAATATATGTTTATGAACTGATGGTTTTAAAACATTAATGAAAAAGTTATTGGAGCTCCTAAAGAGGATCAGTTTTTGCCTGGGTCTGTCTAAGAGCACAAGGGAGAGGGATGAGGACTCAAGGAGCAGGATGCGCTTGTGCTCCCCCAAGTGCAAGGGCTGATCTAGTTTAGTGCCACTACCAGTGTTAACTTCCCCAGAGGTGGCGAAGCTATAGTTTGTCCTACTCCTTCCTCTGTAGTGGTTGACAGAACTGGGGCAGGAAGTGCAAGCTGGGGCAGGAAGTGCATGCTGCACTTTGTGGAAAGGTGACACCCTGCTTCCAGGAGCTCCTGCTGGAGGTGCATGTCTGCACTACAGCTGCAGCTGTAGGCTGTGATTGAGCCAGCCCTGAACTGGTGGATTCTTGTGTTCTTGCATGATTTAAATGTACCAAATATGACATATTTTAACAAAATTTCTTATTCAAAATAAAATACTTCCATGGTGCAGTGAAGTTTCATCCTCAAGTTACATTTTTACAGCTAGTATGTAAAACCGTAACTAGAGAGATTTAAAGTAGAAATACTGATAAATTTGGTCGCTGTAATACTATTACAGGCTAGTTTGTTTTAACAGGTCTGTAAAAGTTTGAGTTCTTTTGATTCACAAATTATCTTTGTGCCATGATCAGTTGCAGTTCATTATCTATTGCATGCACATGAAACATCTCCCTTAGAAAGATGTTTGATACTGTAATGTACAGTGGGTTGAAAAGACAGGCAAGATTTGTAAAATTTTGTAGCAAGGACATAGAAATCAATAAATGCTAAGGATGAAATTCATTCTAATGTAGAAAACCTGTGCAAGGCCCTCTTCAACCCTGTTTAGAGGGTGCTACCAGGCAGGCTGCATTGTCAAGGGAATTGTTTACCTACTTAGAGACTTTGAAAAAGCAGAAAGAAACTGGAGCAATTTACATGAACTTGGAGAGACAAGTACAGGTTGCAGGAAAAAAGATTTTGGAGGAGGCACCAGGAAGTCAATATGAGTGTTACACAAGCAATAATGAATTAAACTCACTATATTTTATTATAAGTCATCACTTTTTAATCAGTTATTATTGAAAAAAGACATTTCATAATGGGAATGCTTTCCACAAATGCCTTTTATTTTATTGATCAGTTGATTACAAATTCTTAGCTGATTACACTGTAAAAACTTCAGGATGCTTGTAGTGTGCTAATTTTGATTGAAAGTTGTTCATATTTTTAATGTTATTTATCACCTCTGGATGACAGCGAAAGGGCTGATGTAGTAGGATTTTCTTCTACACTGGGTATTTGTGTGCAGCTTTGTGGTATTCACTACGTCAGACACTTTGAATTCCATATTGTTATAGTTTTTAGATAATAAGACGTCAGCGAATATTAGCTCCAAACTGTAACATTCCAGTCCTCCACAGACCTTTCTGAGCTCCATTTTTTCTCACAGTCTTTCTGGCATTCATACAGTTCTGCACGTTTTGGCCAAATAATCTAGTGCCATTTGAAATTATTTAAATTTCATGCATGCTTCATATAACACTGTGCATATATATGGTATCTGAAAGTAATCTTAACTGATGTTTAGCATCTGAGAAGGTGTGTACTTCTTGGCTGGCTTCTTAAGTCACTGAATATTTCAACAATGAAATCAGATGTCTAAATGATACGTTCAGTTACATGGAAAGGAATCCTGCATTTTGATTACCATTAGACCCAGAAGAAATGAATACACAAAGGCTATTTTGCAGCTATGGAAAAAGACTGCTAATAGTTTTGTTCTGCCAACAACTGTCAGTCACAAGGGCATGCAACATTACTGTTTGCTGCCTTGTAGGGCCACAGTTACATTTACTGTACATAACAATAAAGTGTTATGTTCGTTTAGGCGAATTTCATCCAAAATAGCAGAGGCCACAGAAGGCTTATAGTTCCATTGAATAAAGGCTAAGGGAAAGAATTGTGCAGCAGCAAGCATACAAGGGGTCTCTGCACAAGCGTCTTTGACACTCATTGCTACATCAAAATTAGTTTGCTGCATTATTTTCTTCTAATGCAGAATACTTTACTCTTCTCTTGCTTCCTTTCTGGAGGGCAGAAAGAAGCTCAGTTGTTTAGAATTTGCCAGTACAACCAGATCTTGTATCTTGTGTCTAGGAGAGGAGCAAAATGTGTAGAACTTGTTCAAATGTCATTATCATCCAGGGCTATCAAACTTTTCTGGGAACACCCAAAAGGCCTCCTAGAGGTGCCCATCAGACACTCCCATGAATCCTTCCTGAAGTGTTCTTCAAAAGATTTATCCTTAAGCAGAAACCTGAATCCCTCCACTGAAAACAGACACTGCATCAGGGCCATCCATGTCACTTCAGATCCAGCTTCTGTCTGCATCCATTAGATCTGCTTCACAGGTGGTCTTGAGTGGTTTGAGTCATCTGCACTGAAACTGAGGTTTTGAAAGTGCAGTGATGCCTTTGGCACATTGATAAACTGGTTTGATGGTACTGAGCTTTGGTTCATGTGGAGGCATCACTCCAGGAGGTTGCTGAATGTAGGAGGTACTGAGAGAGCCTGCAGCCCTGTGAACCATCTCTCAAAGTTGCCAACTCCAGGAAGCTACACAATGAAGCTCAGTGATTGGAAATGACCTCTGTTGACAATGAGGTTCCCAATGTATGCTCATGGAAGTAGTCAAGCGCAAGTGGACTTTTGAGTTGGCCTCAAGGGTAGCAGTACCACATATGCATAGCTCAGAGAAAGCTTCATCAACATTTTTCAGAGCATCTTCTTCAGTGAAAATGTCCTTTGCACTAACATCAAAGCCTGCAACCTGGAAGGCACAAGTTGCATAGAGATCCTCAGTCATGTATATCAAGAAGCTTGGCTTTGAGACTGGCATTCCATGGCCTTATCTACACCAGACATTTTAAGGACACAAACATTTTTGAAAAACGTGACCTTCCTCTTCATCTTTGTCTACCTTTTCTTGTCATAATAATGTGCAGACTGTCATCAAAGTAGCTAATGTACTCCTTTCTCTCCATATTAGTAAGCAGCATTAGGTACAAATATTAGAGTCATAGAATATTAGGGTTGGGAGGGACCTCAGGAGGTCATCTAGTCCAACCTTGTACTCAAAGCAGGAACAACCCCAAATAAATTATCCCAGCCAGGGCTTTGTCAAGTTGGACCTTAAAAATCTCTAAGGATGGAGATTCCACCACCTCCTCAGGTAACCCATTCCAGTGCTTCATTACCCTCCTAGTGAAAACGTTTTTCCTAATATCCAACCTAGACCTCCCCCACTGCAACTTGAGACTATTGCTCCTTGTTGTATTGTGAGAAGATGTATCATATGTTGGCCTTTACTAATATCAAGCTGTTTATGGACAGAATTAATAGTCATTTATCAATGAAATGTTGCATTACTGACAGCCATTATTTACCAGCTCATTTTACCTGGCTGTTTCAGTTGAAATAAAAAGTGTTACAAAATGCACTGGCTGTTCCCTGTTTGTGCTGCAAAATGATAACTGTCTGTTAGTATTGGGGTTATATGATGTAAAATGTTGCAACAGTTTTTATATAATGAATGATTTTTGCCACGTCACTGCACTTTTTTGATGCCAGTGGTGGGTTTCCAGCGTAGCCTTCTAGTCACATTTATTGGTGCTATGTAAAGTGTGCTCTTTATTCTGTTTCCGGTACACAACTGATCTAAGGTCCTATATCAACTTTGAATTTTGTGGGTGTTTTAGATTTCCCCATCAGTAATGTGGTGATAGCTTCAGCAATACCAGCTACCACTGATTGTAGTGATACCAGAAACAGTTTTGTGTCTTCTTCGGCATCAGATTCTGACTCATATCTTTCCAGGACTCTATGTATCTCTCCCTTTGAAGACTCAAAATTGCCCCACTGGCACAGGTGAGGAAAAATGGTTTTCCTTGATACATATTTTTTCCTTGTGCTTGACAAGTCTGTTTGCATGTGCTTCCACTTACTTTTACTGCAGGTTGCCCATTCACTATTTTGTCTGCCTGTTTTTTCTGAGCTCTCATTTCCAATGGGCTCAAAACCAGAGATGTCCAGCATAGGGGAAAATGTGTGTGAAACAACCTCATTTTGTTCTCTGCTGCTCAATTCTATGATTACATTCTTGCCACTAATGTAATCATTCATTTCCCAACTGGTATTTTTCAGTATCTTCATTTGGAAGCCCCGCGGACTCATGCTGTTTTCCATATCTTCTGTAGGATTGAGCTGACTTCAGTTAATTTTTCCTGCATCTCTTTGGAGTTTGACACCTAAAAAAATTCTGTCTTTGAAAATGTCATCTCCATCTGCAAATGCACAGTGTTTCATTATAAGTTGCAGCAGTATTAATTATTCATCTATTGGCTCTATTGGGCCCAAAATTACTCTTATAAAAAGACTTTCTTTTGAACTGGATCATTTTTATATGGAGTACAAGAAGCCTCTTGCACTTATAAATAAGTTGTCTGTAGGTTTTTAGTTTGAGATGATTTGTTCTTTTAGTTTCCCAATGCCAATATAATATAATATAATATTTGCAGTCTTTTTTGAGTTGTTGACAATCTGTCTGCTTCATGTCCAGCAAACCCATCAATGTTAGCTTCTTTTGTCTGGTCCAGTTTTCAGAAACATTTCTTACTTCAAATTCCATTGAAGGTATATTTCTTATTGCACTAGCAGATGCCATTTCAAGTTATTTCAGATGGCAAATTCTTGCCCATTTCCTCTTTACTGGAATATTACTGGAATCTCATTGTGGCTTCAGACCACAGGACAACCGACATGATCTTCATTGCATGCCAAATTCAGGAAAAGTCTGTGGAAGCAAAATCAGGACCTGTACATGGCCTTCATCAATTTAACAAAGGTATTTGATTCTGTCGATCGTGAAGCTCTGTGGAAGATGCTGGCCCGATTCGGTTGTCCTCCAAAATTTATTAAGGTCCTATGGCTTCTTCATGATCAGATGACATGATCAGATGTAATGGCTTGGGGATGGACCCTTTTGTCATCAAAACTGGTGTTAAGCAAGTTTGTGTTATTGCTCCAACCCTGTTCTCCATTTATTTAGCAGTCATTTTGATCCTCATTAAAGACCATCTCCCTATTGGAGTTGACATTCAATATAGAATGGATGGGCGGCTTTTTAACCTTCAATGTCTCCACTCAAAGTCTAAAATCCTTAGAGCATCAATTATTGATCTTCAGCATGCTTATGATTGTGCTATCCTTGTACATACTAAGAATAACCTTCAGCCCACACTGGATTTTTTTGCACAAGCCTACCGAAGCCTAGGACTTTCACTTAATATTGAGAAGACTAAAGTGCTCTATCAGCCTTCCTCAAGTCTTGCACATGATCCACCACAAATTACTGTTGAGGGACAGACTTTGGAAAAAGTCGAGCATTTCTGTTACCTTGGTAGCCAACTCTCTCAATATGCAAGAATTGAGAGTGAGATTCAGCACAGGATCCAGTGAGCAAATACTTCCTTTGGGAAATTACTCTGATGCATTTTCACAGATTGTGACCTATGGAAGGACACAAAGATTCAGGTCAATAAGACACTTGTCATCCCTACACTTCTTTATGGGTGTGAAATCTGGGTGACCTACCGACAACACCTCAAGACTTTGGAAAAGTATCATCAATGATGCCTCTGGAAGATCCTTTGCATCAAATGTGAAGATCATAGCATTAATACCAGCTTTCTCATTGAAGCCAATGTCACCAGCATTGAAGCAATCATCCTTATGCGCCAACTATGCTGGGCTGGACTGTGTCAGATTTTCACCTCCCAAAACAAGCTCTCTACTCTCAGCTCACCTATGGTCAGAGATCTTGTGGTGGTCAGACGAAACGCTATAAAGATACGTTGAAAGCCTATCTCACGAAAACTGATGTAGACATCATAAGCTGGGAGGAGCAAGCTATCAGCCGACCAATGTCAATGGTGCCATATCCTCCATCAGGTAGTGGCCTGCTTTGGGGAGAAGCGTCTTGCTCTCGAAGCTGAAAAGAGGAAGAGAAGGAAGGAAAAAGAAGGAACTTTCTTCCAGCAGGCAGCTGACCTACTGGGAAATGTCTGTACCCATTGCAGGTGGATCTGTGGTTTCAGGATTGGACTCCTGTGTGATTTCAGGACTCATATGTAAATCCTGTGGTAGAGATCATCCTCAAAATGGGGACTGCCACTGCCGATTATGTTATAAAGTGAATTGCACTCAGGCAGAGGCTTCTCAAACATCACTACTATATAGCTGTTAGTAGAGGAATACCTGACTTCCTGAATTCACTTCCTGTTAATATTTCCTGTCACGAGCCTTAAAATGACAAGAGCTCTTTCAGTGTGCTGGTTGTTGAGGTCATCAACTTGTGTTTCATACAATACAATACACTTGGGCTGGTTCATTTGATCTTTCTGCTGCCACAGCTAAGGCACTCAGAGGACTTTCATATTGACATGTCATTATGGGAGTAGCAGAGAAGAAAACATATTAAAGGATCTTCTGTTCAATGATTTAAAAAGATGTTGAAGTATACCTATCAGATGCCTGTGCCTACATATGTGCCCTAATCTGGATTTTTAGTGTTACTGTGCTTAAATGGTTAATGGACTTCCAGAGTTCTTACTTGTTTGTTGTTGCTGATATTTATTTTAGTAGCTAGTTTACACATACAGTAGTTTTTAGCTTCTCAGACTCTCTTTAGTTTTCCCCCCGTTGTAGATGCAGCTGCTCTGATAACTGACCTCAGATATATTTACCATCTTGACCTTTAGCATCAGAAACTGAACGACAGAGCCGACCTCCAAAATTAGTTCATTCTTTCAGCAGCTATACTCGAGGATTCATGCAAGGATAGGGTACAAGTGGTCCATTTCAACTCTCTCACACTTGTAGAAGAACATGTTAAGAAATATGGAAATAAAAGTCACTTTATAGGAACTACTTATAGGTGGCTTAATGCTTTGTGGTACCCTCCAAATCTCAGTCCCAAAGAAAAATGGGAAAAAGGAATTAGCCTGAATATCTAACAGAAACCTGGGTGGGTATCTGGCTTAATAGGAAAGACACTTCACATTCTTTATATTTGCGATTTTTCCAGAAGAAGATATTAAATAGGTACTACAGGACTCCAGAATATTTGTTTAAGGCTTGATTGGCAACATGGTGAGTTGCTATTTTAGCAGCCAAAAGAGTTATTTGAGAAAATGAAAATCTGCAATTCCTCCCTCATATACAGACTGACTTAGTGAGCTCTCTGCTACTACACTAATGGAAAAAATGACTCTGTCTAATAGGAAAACTTGGAAAAAATATGAGGATGTCTGGTCACACACAAAACTTTTGCTGTTTAATATATATTCATTCCCAATAATCATAGGTTATGTTCTCACTTATTTATCTATTTAGTCACTTTAATAATTGATGCCCTGCATGACCTCTATAGGTTCAGGAGTTTTCTTTGTTTTTGCTTTGTTTTCTTTTCTTTCCAGGTTTTGCAAATGATGACCATCCAATTTTGCTATTTTATATGCCATTTCTACCTTGTGCATGTATTTATATGTATTTTGTTTTGTTATGCATTTATATTTCATATAAAAACAATAAAAATAAAGTTAAATAGAGTTCTGTAAGAAATTCCTGGTAGCTTAAAACAAAACAGAATACCTCGGGCTAGTGATATCTGAGAAACGATTGAATTATTAGGTGAAGCAATTTCATTGATACAAATAAACTGATATTCAGAAAAGAGAAAATAGGACAATGCAATTCTTCATTGTTTAGGAAACATGCCAGTTAGATTAGACTTTGATATTTTTCAGCTGCCACAGAACCACTTTGGGATTACATGTTTTGCTACATTTTTTTATCTTCCACACTTATAATAGATGGGAAGAGGAAGACAACTAACCTCTTATTGTCCTTTTAGAAAAAACTTTACCAAACACAGAATTACAGCCATTAAAATCAATTATTTGAATCTTGTTAAAGCACATTCTTGTTCATATTGCATGCCTGAAATAAATTCTCATACATTTAGAGTGGGTGTAAGAGTGTACTCTCTCAGACTGGAAGTCCAAACTAATATAGCCCTCTAAAGAATGTCAGGCTGCATACTTAACTCTCTTTTCACTTTCACACCATTTCTGAGATCCATGCATACTACAGTAAGTGTTGTAATAACAAGGTGTTGATAATACATTTAAAGTAGTTTGGAACAAAGATATATTAACCTTATGTTGAGAAAGAAACAGTTAACTGTAACAGAGTTTGGTTACGAGGGTCATGCTACCAGATTTGCCCGTCACCTTGGGGTACGCTCATTTATTAGGGTTACTTTCCTTACGGGGTGGGTGGGTTTGTAATTCTATTAATGTACTGTTTGTGTTACTTGTGTTTGTATATGGAGCTTTACTTCTCCCTTCTGCAAGTCCCATCCCAATGGAGCTACCCTGCAGGACCTAAGTTTCCCAGGGCTGGGTTCCTCCAGCCCCAGACTCAAATAAACACCCACATATACACACACACATTCACAGATTAACAGAGTGCATCTGAGTGGGCCAGGTCTATCAGCACTCTCAGCTGACCCCTTATATGTCCCTGAACTCAGCAGGCTGGGTCAAAACAGCAATTTCCAGCTGCCACCCTTACATGCCCCTGGACTCCACAGGCGGGGCAGAGCAGGACTACCAAGCTGCCATCCTTATATGCCACAGACTTAGCACATCCCTATCCCACTTTCACGTTACAATGGTTCTAGTAGTAACCCCCTTAATGAGCAAAGCCCACAGGACTTTTGGGCGCTACAGGGATCTTTGGCTTAGGTAAAAGGAGTGCTGCTGCAGAGCAAGATAGGGAAGCCAAGAACACGCAAGAGTAAACAAAGTTTGGAGAGAATTTGGCAACCAGCTTGATTATAAAAGTTATTTTATTGCCAGATATATAAAACTCATGATACTCATAGTACAAGGAGAGAAAAAAACAACCAAACAGTTAAAATATTACACGATTTCAGTTAGGGTATTGGGGAAATCTAGCCCAAGTTTGATTACAAAAGTCAGGTTTGGAAAGTTATACCTGGACTGAGAGAGAGAGAAAAAGAGAGAGAGAGATCAAATTAGGTCTGAGGGAAAAAGTGGGTTTAACCAGAGAAGAGAGAGAGAGTTGGGGGTCTCACCACTCAGCGAAGTTTGAACCGGTGGAAGGTCTCAGCTTAGGGTCCAGAGTGCTTGAAACAAGCAGAGCCCCCAACATGATCAGTCAGGAAAAGGTGAAGTCCCAGTGGAACTGAGTCAGCTTTTGGATCCAGGCATCAGAACAGAGTTTTGAACTTGGGTAGGAGTTTTTGTAGGGAAGAAACAATGGTTCAAGGGAGAACACTAGGTTTGTTTATGAGTAAACAATGACTCAAGGGGGTATGCCAGAGTTGTTTTGTTTAGGCTGGACAATAGGAACTGATCATTCCTGGCTATTAGCTCACAATGCAATTAGGCAGATTCGGTGTTTTGGATATCCATAAAGGGTCTATGACTAGAATTGGTCTGATAACTGCTGAGTTGGGTGTGTATAGGTGTGGGTTCATTAACATCGGGAGCAGAGATCCCCCATCATGCAGTGCTTCCCTGCTTCGCTGATCCCAGAGTTCAGTGCAGTCCCTGTCTTGAAGCTTGGTTCTCCATTTGGTATGCTAATAGAGATGTTTCCTTGTTCCATCTTCCATGTAGATGAGGCTTCCATTTGGTGTGCTAATCAAGATGCCTCCTTCTTACATCTTCGATGTAGATGAGGCTAGAGGACTTGCCTTAATCCTGTCACCCTTGTTTGGAAGGGTTTAGGTGTGTCTCCCACTGCCTTTTCATTGCTTTTGGTAAATCTGTCTCTTATCAGTTCTGGTTCAAGCAGAGGCGGTGGGGGGGTGGTTCAGGTGAGTCAGACTGTAGGGGTTTTGTGCCCTGGTTCCCCAAGAACACAGAGCTGACAGGTAACAGTCACATTGTATTTAAAGCATATGATTGGAGATCTGGATCTTTTTCATAGCTCTGTCACAGATTTCCTAAGTGACCTTTGCAAGTCACTTAATCATGATATGTTTCAGCTTTTCCATCTGTAAAACCAGGATAATGCCAACTACTTAACAAGAATGTTGTGAGGATTAAATCATTGTTCATAAAGCACTTTGAAATCTGCAGATGGGAGTTACTTTACATTTATATAGTATCATTTCAATTAGTAATTTTATTTATTATCATGGGATGCTATGGTAATAGTTGAGATGTTTTCTTTTTCTTTGTTTTCAATGGCTTTTGTCAATTACCTTGGGCTGATTTTTTTCCTGTTTATACTAGCCCAGAAGTGACTGTTGTTAAGTGTGATGAAAATACCTTCAGCTGTTTTTGTGTAATCAGGGTATTTTTAAAATAGTCTTTTTTGTGTGTTAAAGAAACCAAACAAGAGTGTTTGGAAGTTGGTTTTTAGCACATATTTACAATAATCCTCAACATGAAATGCTGCTTTGCTAAATCTTTCAAAAATAATTTAAGCTACAAAGCAGTTCATTTGTCTAGTTTACATACCCAATATATTATATTCTTTACCTAAGAGGGTGCCAAATTTAATTATCAAGCGCACATATCTGAATAGCTTCACAGACTCAGCATTCATGACCTCCCTGAACCCTCCCATCACCTTGGAAAGCCATCCTTCCACTACAGTTGCTTTGAATGCCCTCTAGTTTTAAGATAGTGTTAGAATGGGTCAGCAAGTTTGCAGCCTTGTCTCTTTGGCCCTGACACCCCTACTAATATTAGAATTGGTATTTTCTTGGAGAGCAGGGCACTCTGGAGTGCATGGCTTCAGAGCATGCGCCTTGTGAAAAGAATTTGTTGTGATATAATTGCACCTAGCACCTTTGATTTTTTTTTCTCCTTCTTGTTTTCCTCACAGACAAAGTAAATGCAGCATTCTGTATTAATGCAGTATTAGGATTGAGATTTTAATTGTACAAAATCAGGAAATTTGAGCTTCTGATATGTATGACATCTATAACTTAGCATATATGGTACAGTATAGGTTTAAAGAATTAAAGTTAACACATCATATACAGAAATACAAAATGCTGCATCCTGTATATATAGAGGAACAACTTACTGCTGTTGTGGCAAACAATGGCCCCAGTCCTCCTCTACACTGGCTGCTTTGCTCCACTCGTTCAGAGCAAAGCAACTGGCAGGCCGATGGATCCGGTGCCTCCGAATTTTCCTTGCAGGGAGAATCTGTGAATGTCACAAAACCAACGTAGCGACACTATATCAATCCTACTACAGATCCTCGGTTTAGGGAGCATGGCTGGTGGAAAGGAGGCATGGTTGGAGCAATCCCTGGCTGCCGGAACAACCCCATGGAAATCACAGGCAACTTGGCATAATTTACACCGGTTCTGTGACTGTTCTAAGTTGTGCCAGGGCACAAATGCGCCCCCAGACAGCCTCCTAAATAATTAAGTTGCAAAGTAGCATAATGTCATTTTTGCCTCCCATGCCTTAGTCTGGTGCCAAGTGTTGCTCAGGTGGAACAAAGAATCTGGTCCTACAACGTAAAATGTTCTGATTTTTGTGTAATTAAAATCTCAGTTTAAAATTTGCCTTAATGTAGGGCCAAATGCCACTGTTGGAGGCCCATGCTCAGTCTCACTGAAGTCAATGGGAATTATACATATGATTTCCAGGGCACAATTGGCCCATAGTTGTTCTTTACTTATGTGAATGGGACTCTGCCAGTTTACCTCAGTGGGGGATCTAGCCCAGTAATTTGAAAAAACCGCAGCACAGTGAGCATTTGGACTTTATCCACTCAAAAGTTTTAATTAGTGACTCATAGATACTTTTTCAGATTTATATTTAGCTTATCCAGATTTACACTGGTTTAAATGAAATTAGTCTGGCTTTACTAATTTTTGTAATGAACACCGTATTCTGTCAGTGTACTGTGGGGGAAGCAATTTAACATGCTCACTTCTCAGGACTATTGAATTTTATTGCTGTAAATCAAATGAGAAGCTTACAGAGGGACAGGTGGAGATAATATTTGAACAGAAATCTGAATCCCAGTTGAATCCAGCACAAAGTACAGACATGGATAAATCTGCTCCTAAGGCTTTCTAGTTTCTATGGCCCAAGGGCATTTTGAAACGTGTGAGGATTTTCTTACTGTGAATATTTTTTTCTTTTGCAAGGGTTGAACTCGCTGTCTCCATATGAAGAACTACAGTAATATCAGACCTTACTGCTGAGCTCACTAACTAACATGGACCTCCTTTGTTCACACTTCTACCTAGGCTGCCAAGGGAAGAGAGCATAGGGAAGAGAACATATGTTAAAGAACATAGGAATGAGCAGCTGAGGAACGTTGTTAGTAGGCAGACCCTGTTCTGGCACTGCTATACAGTTTGTCTGTTAATGTGCATTGAGGGGAGGAACAGAGACAGAATTCAGGCTCTCATATTTTCCTCTGTTGCACAGTGCCGAGGGGAACAAGACTACAGAGATGTCAGAAAATTATACAGTGGGCCATGTCACTTGGATGCAAACATCTAAATGATGATTGCTCTATATGTCGTCTTAGCACCTATTAATGTGGAATCTAAGGGCCAGTTTTTAAAAGTTATTTAGGTGCCAAAGCGCTTACATGACTGACTTTCATTGATTTCAGTGGAAGTTTTGAAATCCCTCTAAGTGCCTATTTTCATCTTTACGCCCCTAAATACATTTAAAAATCTGGGCCTAAGTGCTGACAAACATCTGACAAAGTATGGATTTCTGCAGGCTGGAAACGACACGCTCAAGGTGGCTCAGAATTTTTTCTAAACGTATTGTACTTTTCAATCATTAGGAGACAGCCAACTTTTTAGTTGCTTCTTATGAAAAATCTTTATGCTTCATTATATCAGTGTTTGACATTGAAAACAACTGCTAAGTCATTGCTCACCAATCAATTTACATATTTTTTTCCAAAATGTGTGTATTTTATGAGATCACCAGAGTGATATCTTAATGATGTGTTCTTTAATTTGCATCTTAGTCTTCTCCTTTTCCTACAGAAAAAAAATTCCTTGTTTTAAAGAGGGAAAGGCACTTGGTAATAAGGTAACATCAACTCCTTTTTCTGTAGTGGGGTTATGTAGTTGACAAGTTGATAAATGTTAGAATGTAATCAGATCCTATCAGAACTAGAGATAGCCCACTGTGGTCCTGACCAGATAGTATCAATGATTTTCACATAAGTAGTCCATCTGTCTCCTTATGAAAAATATTTTTGAGGGTGATTCATAACACTGGGATTGGAAAAATCATAAATGACCCTATATTCACCCCAAGAGGTTTCTGAGGAGTCATTTTTATATTGTAAACCTTTAGAGGAAGGGACTGTTTCTTTTCTGTGTTTGTACTGTGCCCAGCACAATGGGAGCCCGTCTCAGTTCAGGCCTTTTGCGTGGTGGTGTTACAAGCAGGGTTGTTAGCACCACTTATTTTTTAGAAAAAACAATGAGAGTTCTATAGCGCTTTAAAGACTAACAAATTTAATTTCTGCAGGCATAAGCTTTCGTGGGCTCCAGCTCAGTTCCAAGTTTTTGCTGTATACAGACTAACACGGCTACCCCTCTGGAACTCTTATTTTTTAGAATTGCCTGATACTTCCCTTTCTAGAACACTATTTTCAGGTGCTTATAATTTTGCCAAATTTTAACTGTTTTGGTTGAAATTTTACACATTGCACATCTGCTTTTGGTTGAAGTGTTTGGTAAAATGTCAGCCAAAGTGGTTCAACCATTTCTGGAAATATACATTGGTTTTTCCATGTTAAAAAAATTCTGGTGACAGACAACCTAAATTCTGCCATTTCCTAACTTTTGAGTGCTTGACTTTGCAACTTTAATAATGTTCTTTAAATGAGTGTGTGTCTAATGATATAAATATTTACTTCTACTAATTAAACTTTATAAAAATAAAATGTCAGTGAATTAGAAGGTGTATAATGGAAGATGTGAAAGGATGCCATGTGATACCTATCTTTAATAAAGAACAGAGGGGAAAAGAAAAAAGCAGTAAAAGGATCAATTGCACCATGCTGTTGATTTCAGGTTGTGCTCATTACTATAAATATAATATACAAATACCAATTTTAGAACCTGGATAATGAGCATTGACAGTGGTGAGGGAATAGGTAAAAATATTTTCTTATCCAGTGAAGAATCCAGTTACTTCTGTCTAAGGCTGATTTGTCCCACATTAACTAGATGAATGGTACTGCTCTTAAAGATAGTGGCTATCTGTGTGTTAACTCTGTTTGTCTGTTTCTATCTTAGAGCTTGTAATAGCTCCAGAGAGACGGTAATCACATGAAATTACAATAAGGAAGGTTGGAAAATGGGCAAAAAAATAATGTAAAATAGTTTATCTGATCAGAGATAATTAAGTTACCCCAACCTCCCATCAAGTGAAAGATAAGCATTGGTCTCAAACATGCTCCCCATTGAAGTCGATGGAGGTTTTGCCCCTGACTTTAATGAGAATATGATTGGTCCTAATGTCTCTTATATTTCTTTTATAATAAAATTCATTAAACATATTTAAGACAAATGATGAAAATAGCAGAATGCTGTAAATGATACATGGCAATATGTTTACATTGGTTTTAGATATATCTTTAATATAATGAAAACTGGCCTTTTTTGTAATATTTTAAATATGAAATTTCTCAAATATTTTAAATGTTTGTGCTAAACAAAAATATACTGTGTGTATATATGTGTATTTTTCCCACGTTGATCTCACTCCTGATCTCATTGAAACTTAGCTTGACCGGGATGAGGAGCAGGCCATTAGCCCTCCTCTCCTCTTTCTAAGGTTACTGCTGCTGTTTGCATGAGCTTTGAGCAGTCCTTGCTCTCCCCAACCACAAGAAATGGGACTGTGTCTAGCCCCATTGTAGAAGCACATGGATGTGGAAGGTGAGTTGACCCCTCTTCTCCCACAATCTACCCCTAACTATGTAAGGATCTGATTCAGTGGCAGTGTATCTGCAGCCAACTCTAAATATACAGCTTCACAAACCTTAATACACAGTTTAGACCTCAAATTAATGGAATCAGAAGAAAAAATGTCTCTTCCAGGATACAATGTGTTTTTCTAATTCAGTATTAAGTTAAACTTTCATTCGTTGACAAACAAAACCAGATTTTTTTCTCTTGTGCATGTGAAAATCCTTTTTGTAGCATTGCTTAACACGATTAGATGTTCACAAACAGGGCTTTAATTATATTTACTGGTTATCAATTTAAAAATAGCTCGTATACTTTTACCATGACTGTACTGCAGCAAGTTACATTGTGCAATGTAAACCTCCATTATTGTCAATCAAAAAGACCACAAATAATTCTTTTTAAACAACTGATGTATTTTAATAATAAACCACGTGCTGACATTTCTCATAACTTAACGTTGGAGGTTATGTTTGTGAGGGAGTGTAAAGTTATGCTCTGGCAGTTCTCCAGAACATTTGATTGCCTCTTGCCAATACTTTATTTTACTGCAAAAGAAGTGACAGGTTGTTGTGTCTGTAATAGTGGTTAATTTTTAACTTCAAAAACTTCCCTGTGATCTTAAAAGCTTATAATTTGTTCATAGGCACAAGCTTGTACAAGCACTCTGCAGCATCTGTATGTAATTTTAGCAAACAGATACAGTGGAAATTTGTAGTCTCTCCAAAAATCGTTTAATTAGATGTGAAAAGTGGGTTAAGCTCTTACTTTAACTTTAACAGCTGTAAACACAACACCAAATGTTCACATACTGGACCTAATACTACATCATGCTGTGTGCCTCCTGTAGGGTGCTGAACACTTTCAATCCCTGATGAAGTCAATGTAATCTGAGAATATACTCAACATCTTTCAGGATCAAGCTCAAAATATCTAAAGTGACTATCTGGGCCCACTGAAGTTAATTGCAAAACTCCCATTGAATGAAATGGGACCAGGATTTCACTGCTGATATGTGCAAAGGTATAGTTTATGGCTGTGGGGTATTAGAGGCAAAACAAAGGATTCAATCTTGCCGGCCCCTGCTCATGGATAGATGTATTTTCTGTTGTTTCCACATACAATCCTCAGTGTGGACTCCTTATGAGGAAAGGCTGCATGATCAGGCTCTTAATTAAAAACAAAACGAAACACAGAAACAAAGAACCTCATCTGTGTTACCAATAACACTACAGAACAACAACAGAAAGAATTTTAAAATTTTCAAATTTTTTTTCACCTTTTTTGTTTTAACATGTTAGCACTTTTACTCAGCTTGGACAGTGAAACTAGTCTGGTTTGTTTAAATTCTAGTTATATCCTTATATAATACCTTGTACTTCATAATCAGTTTCAGGTTGATTTCAACACTGCAGGGTACTGTTTAATTTTTTTTAAAAATATGCGAACATTTCTGTTAATATTAGATTTTGAGAAACCTTTTTTAAAACTCCCCTTCTCTTCTAAAATACCAAAGTAACAAACAAAAATAATCCCCTATACTTTGTACCTAAAATGGCTATGTTTTTTAAATTGCTTTTAAATTATATTT
This sequence comes from Emydura macquarii macquarii, assembly GCF_026122565.2. Classification (NCBI taxonomy): domain Eukaryota; kingdom Metazoa; phylum Chordata; order Testudines; family Chelidae; genus Emydura; species Emydura macquarii. The sequence goes on from NW_027132773.1 coordinate 11,639,697, forward strand.
TTCTAAAGGATTATAGTTCCTTTCCTTTTCAATCACAGTAATGTTTAGGAAATCCTTTTTCAAACCTAAAACACTTGATTTTATAAAATTTCAAGTAGAAGTAAATGTTGGATTATTCTATTTTACATTATGGAAGAAATATGATTGTTCTTTAAATACTGTGGGTGAAATTTAGTGTTTCAGTGGAACTATAACTATTTATTCAAGTAGTGATTTTGATCATATTTTTATTAAAGTTAAAAAAAGTCATACAGTGAAAAACACTGTAGTGCTTTTAGAATTTATTTCAAAATGAACTCAATTCTGTTCTCACTGACATTAGTAGTAAAATTCCCACTGACTTTAGCGGGAGCAAGATTTAAACCCTCTATGTTTCCTTTCATAGGCTTAGATCATGCCTGTCGGACGTAGAATCAGAAGGGACCACAAGGGTAATCTAGTCTCACCTTTTGCCATAGTAAGTAGTGGTGTAACTCTGCAGTGCACTGGAAGGCACAGAATTTTTCCAGGAGCTATCTGGCATTCAGGGAAGTGTGCTTACTGTCACACTCATTGCTGCTTGCTGCCCCATGAGCTACTGCAGAGGGTGAAGTAGGCTGTGGCTGCATCTCCTCTTTGCCCCTTTTGGTGTGCAGGGTACCATTAGGGGAGTCGAGAGAGAGAGAACGTTCCTCACACTCTCCTTATCTCAGGCACAGCAATGCTGCCTGGCTCTTACACAGAACATAAGAACATCAGAACGTCCATACTGGGACAGACCAATGGTCCATCTAGCCCAGTATCCTGTCTTCCAACCGTGGCCAGTGCCAGGTGCTTCAGAGAAAATGAATAGAACAAGTAAACATCAAGTGATCCATCCTGTCGGCCATTTCCAGTCTCTGGCAAACAGCAATCCCTGCCTGTCCTGGCTAATAGTCGTTGATGGACCTAGCCTCCATGAACTTATCTAGTTCTTTTTTGAACCCTGTTATAGTCTTGGTCTTCACAATAGCCTCTGGCAAGGAGTCCCACAGATTAACTTACGTTGTCCGAAGAAAAACTTCCTTTTGTTTGTTTTAAACCTGCTGCCTATTAATTTCATTTGGTGACCCCTAGGTTTTGTGTTATGAGAAGGAGTAAATAACACTTCCTTATTTATTTTCTCCACACCAGTCATGATTTTATAGACCGCTATCATATCCTTATTCGTTTTTTTCCAAGCTAAAAAGTCCCAATCTTATTAATCTCTCCTCATATGGAAGCTTTTTCAGAGCCCTAATCATATTTGTTGCCCTTTTCTGTACCTTTTCCAATTCCAATATATCTTTTTTGAGATGGGTTGACGAGATCTGCACACAGTATTCAAGATGTGGGTGTACCATGGATTTATATAGAGGCAATATGATATTTTCTGTTTTACTATCTATCCCTTTCCTAATGATTCCCAACATTCTGTTAGCTTTTTTGACTGCTGCTGCACATTGAGTGGATGTTTTCAGAGAACTATCCACAATGACTCCAAGATCTTTCTTGAGTAGTAACAGTTAATTTATATGTATAGTATAAAATGTATAAATCACTTTATATGTATAGTTGGGATTATGTTTTCCAATGTGTATTACTGTGCACTTATCAACACTGAATTTCATCTGCCATTTTGTTGCCCAGTCACTCAGTTTTGTGAAATCCCTTTGTAACACTTTGCAGTTTGCTTTGGACTTAAGTATTTTGAGTAGTTTTGTATCATCTGTAAATTTTGCCACCTCACTGTTTACCTTTTTTTCCAGATCATTTATGGATATGTTGAACAATACGGGTCCCAGTATAGACCCCTGAGAGACACCACTATTTACCTCTATCAATTCTGAAAACTGACCATTTATTCTTACCCTTTTGTTTCCTATCTTTTTTAGCCAGTTTCTGTGCCAGGAGAGGACCTTGCCTCTTACCTCATGACTGCTTACTTTGCTTAAGAGCCTTTGGTGAGGGACCTTGTTGAAAGCTTTCTGAAAATCTAAGTACACTATATCCACTGGTTTACCTTTGTTCACATGCTTGTTGACCCCCTCAAATAATTCTGGTAGATTCGTGAGACATGATTTCCCTTTACAACAATCATGTTGACTCTTCCCCAACAAATTGAATTCATCAATCTGTCTGATAATTCTGTTCTTTACTGCAGTTTTAACCAATTTGCCTGGTACTGAAGTTAGGCTTTCCGGCATCACCGGCAATTACCAGGATCACCTCTGGAGCCTTTTAAAAAATTGGCGTCACATTAGCCATCTTCCAGTCATCTGGTACAGAAGCTGATTTAAATGATAGGTTACATACTACAAATAGTAGTTCTGCAATTTCACATTTGAGCTCCTTCAGAACTCTTTGGTGGATTCCATCTGGTTCTGGTGACTTATTACTGTTTAATTTATCAATTTGTTCTAAAACCTCCTCTAATGACTCTGCAATCTGGGACAGTTCCTCAGATTTGTCACCTAAAAAGAATGGCTCAGCTTTGGGAATCTTCCTCACATGCTCAGCCGTGAAGACCGATGCAAAGAAATTCATTTAGCTTCTCCACAGTGGCCTTATTTTCTTTGAATGCTCCTGTAGCATCTCAATCATTTAGTGGCCTCACTGGTGGTCTAGCAGGCTTCCTGCTTCTGATGTACTTAAAACATTTTTGCTGTTACTTTTTTAGTCTTTTTGAATGACAGCTAGTAAATTCTTTTTTTGGCCTTCTTAATTATATTTTTGCACTTCACTTGCCAGAGTTTATGCTCTGTTACCAGATTTGCCCATCATCTTGGAGTACGCTCATTTATTAGGGTTACTTTCCTGGGGGATAGGTTGTAATTCTATTAATGTACTGCTTGTGTCACTTGTGTTTTCATATGAAGCTTACTTCTCCCTTCTGCAAGTCCCCTCCCAATGGAGCCACCCTGCAGGACCTAAGTTTCCCAGGGCTGGGTTCCTCCAGCCCCAGACTCAAATAATACCCACATTCACACCCACATTCACAGATTAACAGAGCACGTCTGAGCATACTGAGTCAAAACAGGACTTTTAAGCTGACACCCTTATATGCCCCTGGACTCAACAGGCTGGGTTACTTTCCAGCTACCACCCTTATATGCCACTGGCACTGCACTGGAATAGAGTATGTCTGAGCAGGCTGGGTCAAAACAGCACTTTCCAGCTGCCACCCTTATGTGCCACAGGTTCAGCACGTTGCTATCCCCACTTTCACTCTACAATTATTCTGGTAGTAACCCCCTTAATGAGCAAACCCCACAGGATTTTTGGGTGTTACAGGGATCTTTGGCTTAAGTAAAAGAAGTGTTGCTTCAGAGCAGGATAGGGAAGTCGAGAAAACGAAGGAGGAAATGAAGCTGGGAGAGAGTCTGGCAACCAGCTTGATTACAAAAGTTATTTTATTGCCCAGTATATAGAGAAATAGCCATACAAGGAGAGACCAATACACAAAACAGTTACAATATTACACAGTTTTAATTGGGGTATTGAGGAAATCTAGACCAAGTTTTATTACGAGTCAGGTTTAGAACGTTATACCTGGAGAGAGAGAAAGAGAGAGAGATCAAATAAGGTCTGAGGGGAAAAGTGGGCTTCACCAGAGAAGAGAGAGAGAGTTGGGGTCTCACCACTCAGCGCAGCTTGAACTGGTCGAAGGTTCCCAGGAGACAGGCTGTTCAGCTTATGGTCCGGAGTGCTTGAAACAGGCAGAGCCCCCAACACGATCAGTCAGGAAAGGGGAAGTCCCAGTGGAACTGAGTCAGCTTTTGGATCCAGGCATCAGAACAGAGTTTTGAACTTGAGTAGGAGTTTTCGTAGGGAAGAAACAATGGTTCAAGGGCGAGCACCAGGTTTGTTTATGAGTAAACAATGACTCAAGGGAGTATAGCAGAGTTGTTTTGTTTAGGCTGGATAATAGGAAATGATCATTCCTGGCTGTGGGCGGTGTTCCTTGGAAGGAGCTCACAATGCAATTAGGCAGATTCGGTGTTTTGGATATCAATAAATCTATGACTAGAATTGGTCTGATAACTGCTGAGCTGGGTGTGTGCAGGCATGGGTTCATTAACATCTGGAGCAGAGATCCCCCATCATGCAGTACTTCCCTGCATCTCTGGTCCCAGAGTTCAGTGCAGTCTATGCCTTGGAACCTCTATTCTTCATTCTGTATGCTAATGGAGATGCCTCCTTGTCTCATCTTCAATGCAAATGAGACTAGGGGAGTTATCTTAATCCTGTCACCCTTGTCCAGAGGGGTTTAGGTGTGTCTCCCACTGCCTTATCAAAGCACAAATCTTCTAAATCAAATGAGAGGTCAGAGTCTGACTGACAGCAGTCACCTCCTATGTGCTTCTTGTTCCCGGATTGTGAACTGTAAGGAAACATCCAAAGAATGAGGAAGAAACAATAAAAAAGGGCTTTGTAATAGTCTCGGGGAACATACAAACAGATATGTCTAATGTCCCATTGCTTTTTGTAAGTCTGTCTACTGATCAGTTCTCGTTCAAGCAGAGGCTGGGGAGCAGGGGGTGGGTGTTTTTCGTGAGTCAAACAGGCTGGGTACTGCACCCTGGTTCTCCAAGAACACAGAGCTAACAGGTAACAGCTCTTTTCTTTTTTCCTCAATAGGATTTAATGTCCACTTTTTAAAGGATGCCTTTTTGCCTCTAACTGCTTCTTTTACTTTCTTGTTTAGCAACAGTGGCACTTTTTTGGTCTCCTTGCTATATTTTTTAATTTGGGGTATACATTAAAATTGAGCCTCTCTTATGGTGTCTTTAAAAAGTTTCCATGCAGTTTGAAGGGATTTCACTTTTGGCACTGTACCTTTTAATTTCTGTTTAACTAACTTCCTCATTTTCGTGTATTAAATGTTACCGTGGTGGGCTGCTTTGGTGTTTCCTCTCCACACGGATGTTCAATTACCAAGCAGTTCAGCTATATTCACCTCTTGGACCAGATTCTGTGCTTCACTTAGGACTAAATCAGGGATTGCTTCTCCTCTTGTGGGTTCCAGGACTAGCTGTTCCAGGAAGCAGTCATTTAAGGTGTCAACTAAAAACTTTATCTCTGCATCTTGTCCTGAGGTGACATGTACCCAGTCAATATGGGGATAGTTGAAATCCCCCATTATTATTGAGTTCTTTATTTTTATAGCCTCTCTAATCTCCCCGAGCATTTCACAGTCACTATCACTATTCTGGTCAAGTGGTCGGTGGTATATCCCAACTGCTATATTCTTATTAGTGAAGCATGGAATTACTATCCATAGAGATTCTGTGGCATAGTTTGGTTCATTAAGATTTTTACTTCATTTGACTCTGCTTTCTTTTGCATATAGTGGCACTCCCTCATCAGTATGACCTATTCTGTCCTTTCGATATTATTTTGTACCCTGGTATTACTGTGTCCCATTGATTATCCTCATTCCACCGAATTTCTGTGATGCCTATTATATCAATATCCTCATTTAATATGAGGCACTCAAATTCACCCATTTTAGTATTTAGATTTCTAGCATTTGCATATAAACACTTAAAAAAATTGTCACTTTTTATCTGTCTGCCATTATGTGATGTAATTGAATGGGACTCTTTTTCATTTGACTGTTTCTCATCAGCCAGGAGAAAGGCTTCCCTCCCTCCCACTGGACACCTACTTAGGGTCCAGTCACAATCTGGTCCATAATCATTCTTGCTTCAGACTGTATAGTGCATGGCAGTTTTTGCTTCATTTTTAGTTCCTTCCTCCTTCCCTACCATTCATAATCTCACTGCTCTCATTAAAATGCTTTTTGGCATCCACTAATGAGAGTGGACTTGAAAATCTATAGGTCAGGTTTACAGGTCAGAAATACCCAATGTATCCACATGGCCAGTAACATAGCAAAAGCAGCTGAGATTCACCTCCCTCTGCTGATAAACATGAAAAGGAGAGGAGATAAAAGTGAGTAGTAAAAAGACAAACATTTAGTTTCAACATTCAGCTGGGGATGAGCAGAAGGAGAAGGATAGGGCTCTATTTTATATGATACAGCTCCCTTTGGTGATTGAATGTCTATGTTTCGTAAAAATACAATAATGCCTTAGTAAAACACCAGAACTACTCAAAAACTCTGTGAAGGTCATGTAGCTAACGTGTCTCTGGTGTATGGAACTGAGAGTAACGTATTTTCAGCAATGTATGTGTCATGCAGGGGGAAATTTGAAGGAAAATTTGTGGAAAAGATATGTGTTCGTTAATTGTTCTGTAATGCATAACTTGTATGTCATCTGATTACTGATGTGTCATTGTGATACTCAGGCTTGGGAGAATTCACTGTTTTATTTGAAGACAACTAAATGTTTCATACAATAGGACACTTTTTTAGGACCTTGATATAACTGCATGTAAGTGGTCTTGTAAACAAGCCAGCTCTGCGTAACCATAGGCATAATTAGCTCTATTTTACACATGATGAAACAGAGAGAAAGCTGAAGTGATTTGCCTAAGGCTATGGAGAAAGTTAATGGTCAAAGCAGAATTAGCACTCGGGAGGACTGCTTGACTCACAGCCTTAAGAATGCAGTGTTGTTGTAGCTGTGTCGGTCCCAGGGGATTAGAGAGACAAAGTGGGTGAGATAATATCTTTTATTGGACCAACTTCTGCTGGTGAGAGAAACAAGCTGTTGCACTTAAACAGAATTCTTCCTCAGGTCTGGAGAAGATACCTGAGGACGAGCTCTGTATAGCTCAAAAAGCTTATCTTCCTCACCAACAGAAGTTGGTCCAATAAAGATATTACTTTACCCATCTCCTCTCCCAACCTTATACTCATTCCTTTGAGCTACATTGTCTCCAGTGTAGGTGCTACTGCTCTGGAAGAGTTCTATTGTTTGGTATATGGGCCTTATTAATGATCAGCACCTACACACTATGTGATGCTGCTGTGTGATACCCTGTAAGTATGATGATGATGATGATTAGAACAACGAGAGTCCCGTAGCACTTTAAAGACTAACAAATTTAATTTCTGCAGGCATAAGCTCTCGTGAGCTGTAACCCATTTTGTCAGATGATGATTAGGCTGCTGCTACTTGCTTCTCCTGCTACTTGCAGAGTTCAAAAATGAATTTCTGGGTCTTTGTACAACATAACTTTTCCACAACAAATTTCAAACATAAACTTCTAGAAACAAAGACTATGGACCATATTCTCAGACTTCCATGGAGCTACACTGATTTACACTAGCTGAAAGTGGTTTGGTCCTAAAAAGATTTGGTCATATATTTACTTTTGTCCTCTTACTGCCTATGGAGAGCACAGGTATTACTTACATAGCTTGTGTATCTCCCGTCGACCGCTTCTGCCAGTGTAGAGCAACCCTTAGTAGTCCAGGAGTACACATTTGTTAGTGGCTTGGCGAAATAGAACATACCACCAGTTTGGGGTGTCTGCCCTGTTTTCTGACAGTCTCACCTGAGATTGGCACTCTCAGTTGTGAGCCATCGCAGATAGTGCAACAATAACTATTGTTAAAAACAACAACAAAAATAACACTATCTTTCCATCTGATTGGGAGATATGGGCAGGGCTGTGTTTTCCTGTACATGGACAGCACCTAGCACATTGTGGACATTCCTGTAATATTACTTCTTAAATAATACTAATTTAAAATAATTTTAAATGATTACTGTTCTATATTATAACAAAAGCAGGAGCCTCACTCAGTTGAGGCCAGCATCCAAGGCAGCAGGCAAGTTCTTCTCAACCACTGCTGCCTGCTATTGCTGCACCCACCCTTTTCTTCCTCCGGCACTGCTATGTCTTGCCAGATCCTAGTGCTGCTGCTCAGCACCCCTCCTTCCTGTGACACCTTAACTTAGGCTTTCCAGCAGTTCTCTATCCTCTGAATGGTGGCCTCTCAGGATGCAACACAGCTAGACCTCTGGATGCTGGTTTCCAGATGGCACCAGAGGGTGTCTGTTCCAGCATGAGAGTTTCCTCTCTTCATTGCCTGCTAGCAATCCAGGCATACAGAAGGATGAGTAAGCAAATCCTTGGCTATAGACTGCTACTATGGTACAGAGTTCTCTGTCACTGCTTCTGGTAGAGATGGTTGTACATCACTCCACACCTCCTTGCTACTGCTGCTCATTTTTCAATTTTATTTTATTAAAGAAATGTCCTCCAGCTCTTCTGAAACAACCACACTCCTTCCCTCTCATTCCAAATCCCAGTCCACAAAGAGGTTTCAGCATGCCCATGGAAGCATTTTCAGGGCAGATACTCTTTTGAGTATTTATTTTCACAAATATTCACAGCTCTTTCACTTTGCACAAACATTTTTACAAATAGCAATTTACTTGTCTGAATATTTGCCAATGCAATTGAAAGGAATTCCAAATACAAAGAGAGTGCGCACATCAGTTTTATGTGCAAAAGTATTTGCAAAGAATTGTTTGCTGTATTTACCGAGCTCTATTCTTTAGTTAAAGGCAGAGAAAGAGCTTCCCACTCATTCCTGGACTTCTGCCTTCTTGTCTATGACATGAGCTGCCAAAGGCTACTTGCCTCTCTTTTACCCCTGCCCTGATGTCATTCCACCGTATTTGGCATTCTGTTAGGTGACCAGGGTAAATTCTAAGTGATGTTATCTTCTGTCTAATCTCCTGCCAGATGACTTTCCTGGCAAAAGCCTGGCTGGATAAATGCCATACAGTGCCCTTTTATTTTTTTTTAACACCTTCTGTATAAGGAAGTTATTTTCTAATTCTCTAAATTTAGGACACCTCTGCCATACTTGAATGTGAAGCTTTGCCAGTAGCAGTCCTCTCGTCTTCTGTTCCTTCTATTTTGTTTTGTGATTTCCAGTTTTTATAACTAGTAATTAAACTTCAGTGCAGAGAACAGCATCTAATAAGCCAACAAATATGATAGTTTAGAAGCAAAACTTTAAAAGGGCATTTCAAGCTTTTCATGTTTATGGAAGATTTGACATTCTAATTATAGTATTTTTAAATCACTCCATGAATGTAAAAATATTTTTATTTTAAAAGTCAACAAATGTTAAAGAAAAGTTGTTTTTGTGAGTCTTACCTAAGAATACAGACATAAATGCTCTCTGAAACTGGAAGACTCAGTAACTGAAAATGACAATCTGTAGGGAATGAGTTTGAGTGAAACTGGAGGACTATGATCAAGATATGCTTTGTTATTGTGTTTATAGTTATTAAGCCTATGGGAGGAACATCTATTGTTTAATGATCATAAAGCAGTTAGCAATGTTCTTCTTTTGGGACTGAGATTCAGCATATCAAGAAGAGAACAACTCTGTTGTAACAGTATGCGCAGATCCAGTTCAGGTTATTTTACTACTTACTTCAAATGAATTAGCAAAGTAAAGTTGCTATTTGTCTGTCTTACAATCTATTAGTCTTAGCTAGCTAACATGTTTCATCAATGAGAAATTACAGGAAAGATAAATATAACTATGTTTAGTGTTCCTCTACACTGCAGTCTGTCTGCCAGTAAATTACAACCTAGAAATATAAGGACAAATTCAGTTATATTCTTGCAAGCCCATTGAACTCAATAGGGATGTATAGGTGTAATTCATAGCAGAATTTGGTTCCATATGCTTTTTAAAGGTTGAAGTGGATGGGTTGGTTTTTTTTTCAAGGAGGAATAAGATACAGTAATAATGGTAATATGTATGCATTGTGGGTTGGATTCTAATTTCAGATGCATGGTGTGCTTGCCATATTTCTGAGACTGTTCTTTTACTGTGCTTAAGTATCATACTGCCCACTACAAAATGCAACACAAAAGCAGCTTGTTAAGGATATTCAATAATGCATGTTATGTTTCTCAGATTAGAATGTTATAGCTTAATCTGTATTAAGAATGATCGTGTATTATCAAAACGATCTCTTTGAAATTAGAGAACCTGATTCTCCACCACATGCAATTTGTGCAGTCATTTACACCTCTGCAACGTGGGTGCAAAATGTTACTAGATCAGAATGGTAGTATTTTACACACAATTTGCACAGATGCAAATGACTTCACAAGGTACAAGATCTGGAGTGTCAGGCCCAGAAAATTCATTATGAGGCATAAGTCATCATGGTCACTCAAGCAGTATAAGAACCTATATAGAAGGAGAGATACCTTGTAATGTTTTAGAGACATCAGTTTTTTAAAAAACCTTCGTTATTGGAAGTAAAGCTATATTTCTTGAAGAAATGCATTAACTGTAAAATATTTTTACAGCACATTAAATCCATTTGTCTACGAGAAAATGTATTGATCACTGTCACTTTAAATGAACTACAACAAATTTGGTAGAAAACCTTTAAAATAATGTATCTCATATAAAATGAAATTATAGATTAGAAAAGGGGGAAAATTAAGAACATACTCATCTCAGTGAAGAGAGATATAAGTAATTACCTAATTTTAAGGGAAAATTTGCTCTCATGTCTGCATTGATGTTAACAGGCAATCTTGTAGGAAGGGCAGAATAACCAGTGTTTACTTCATTCACGTTAATATGATGGAAGAAAGAACTGCAATCAGGGTCTGCACGGACAGCTCCCCTGACCAGAAGGAATGAAGGATAGAGGAGCAACAGAGAACCTCAACCTGAAAGAGGGGTTAAGATAGTCTTAGATATATAACCTACTATAGTTAAAAGTAGTACTCAGATGAAATGAGTGAAACATCTAAATTAAACCCTAATGAATGATTCCTCACCTGCAATTTCAGTCATAGCAGGGAAGTGGATCATGGGTGCATGGCACTTTACATCGTGAGTAAATGGTCCTTGACCCAAACAGTTCAAAATCTAAACTGATATCCAGAAGTCAAAACACTCAGAGATAAGAGGAAAAGGGGTAAAGTTGGGAGGAAGAAATACACAGAATAAATCTGTGAGCAAGGAATGAGCTTTTGTGGAATGGTAGGCATGTTTGTTCCTTGATTTTTTATGCTTTGGAAAGATATATTTCTCCACTGGCCTATATTAATGATAATGATTAAAATGGATAACAAATTAAACATGAGGTTACAATAATCAGGCAGCAAAAAAGGCTCATTGCAGACCTCAGGCCTCACAACAAGGGAAGTAAATTCTTTCCATGTGGTTCTGGTGCAACTGCAACTGGAATACTGCAATAATTCTGAATTACCACAAAGATATTAACAAATTGATGGATGTTCTGAAAAGAATAATATAAATCAGAACCCTCCCAATCCCCTAATTATTGACAAAGAAAGATTTAAAAGATTACAATAGGGCTTTTTAATGAAAAATACAGTTTCTGCAAATCTGAAATTTACTGGAGGAAAGTTTCAATTTTGCTGAAATTTCCTCAATTTTCCTTCAAGAAAGTAGAAACAAAACATTTTTGTTTCAAGTCAGTTTGACCCAAATTAAAATAATATATTATGTCAAACCAAATCTAAACTTTAATGTTGAACTGGCTCAAAATAAAATCTGTCTCTCCTTTATATAGGTTCTTATACTGCTTGAGTGACCATGATGACTTATGCCTCCATTATTTTCTATGGGCTGGCTTCCTGACTGGATTACATCTCCCATGATGCACCACAGTCTACCCTCTTGTTGAACTAACATGGTACATTATGGTAATCCAATGACCACGATGAATCAGGAGAGCTATTAGGCTTTGAAATGGCCTTCCAAGTGAAGTAACCTCATTACTTATTACATTTAAAACTAGACTGTCTTATATGACACAAAATTTACCACGGCAAACAATTTTGTATTAAGGCATGAAAAGACTTTCATGTAAACAGTGAAAAGATTGGCACGGCTTAGTTTAGAGTGGAGTCTAATAAGATGGTATAAGAAGCATAAAAATAATGAATAATATGGAGAATGTGAATCAGGTGCTCCTATTTATCATCTCATAATACAAGAAGAGAATGATGAATTAAATTGAAAGACAGGAAATTTAAAACTGACATAAGAAATATTCTTTTACACATCATCAAGGCAAATCCCAAAGGAATGTAGCATCCTTGCACACTGACAGTCACCCAGATCAATCTCTGGTTAGGTCCTTAAGATAGTCTGGCTTGATATTCACTCTGTGTCTGTCACTAGTTGTCTTATTGTGCCACTGAAGATTTTGGTGACCACATGATCGCTGGTCATGTAGTGGCATTCCTTGGTAAACATGCTTTGTAATTCTTTGTTCTTCCATCCCAATATTATGTCCATACAAAGAAAGCCACCAGAACTGAACCAGTGCTGATGGAAGTCGTTGCTAGATTTGGCTATGAATATTCTCATTGCTGATCTTGTCCTGGCACTTAATATGGAGCAGCTTATGAAGACAATGAGAACTGAAAACATCAATCCGCTGTTCTTTAGCCTTTGTCAGAGCCCATATTTCACGGTCATATAATAAAGCTGGTATAACTATGGTTCTATAGATCGTCAGCTCCATAGCAAACCTGATGTCACAGCATCTCCACAGAGGCCACTGAAGGGCCCAAAACATGGTGTCAGCTGTTACTATATGAGCATCCACATCTTTTGTGCAACTCCATCACTCGTTATGATGCTTCCCAAGTATTTGACAGTTGTCACCTTTTCGATGTCCTGTTTGGACAAGGTTTATATTGAGCTGGTTGTAATCTGGAATTGGAGGCTGCTTGATAATAATGGCCAGGGACTTAAGTTTAATCAGAATTAATAACCCCACCAATGAGCATTACTTCTTGCCAGACTGATTTATTTTTTTTACACATGACAAATTAATATGGGGAATTCATTGCCACTAGACATCATTGAAACCAAGAACTAAGAAGAATTTGAATAGCCATTTGATATATATAATGAGAACATCCACAGTTAAATTTGACAGGACTGGAAAAAAAGTAAAACTTCTATAAACCCTTATGCTTCAGGGTATAAACGAACCTATAATTTGCAGTCTTAGAAAGAAACTTCCCCTGTAGATAGTTATTGTCTATTATAGGGTTTCCTGTAGTAACATACTGTACATCTTTTTCATTTATAACTTCCGTAGTTCTTTGACATGCTGCATGTGTATGACCTATCATGACATACCTGGAATTGTCAGACAGTCTAAGTGATATGCATGCAAGATGGGGTTGTAAAGTTAATCTCAGCTGTGAGAATAAAAACTCCAGATGAAGATATCAAATCTGACATAGTTCTAAGACGAGAGGGTTTTCAGTATAAAGCAATACAAGAAAAAAGAATTTATGATTGTGTTTGATTTCCTTGGAAGTGGAGAGGATGTTTATTACAAACTACACTGTACTTTATCCCATTTTTAACAAGCTGACCCACAGATGTACATTCAGATTAATTGTAAAGGACAAGGTATAGCTGTATGTTAAAAATTTGAAGAAATAAACAAACTAAACTATGTACTTAATAATATGGTAACTTATATATACGGTATACGTATACAGTGTACTTATACGGTATACGGTAACTTAATAATATGGAAATATCTCTAGTCAGATGACTCCCAAATGTTCAACCTATTTCTGGCAAAAATCTCCCAGAAGAAAATCACTAGAATAAATGTTGTTAAGAACTGGGGTTTCCTTCTATTTACTGGAAACCTTTCTCTTGATGCTCATCTGTTTTATTCTTTATTAAAAACATGAGTGATGCAATGGACACTGCCAACTTTGGATCAAACTATCAGGTCAGTTGCTATTTCCTTGTACCACCTGCTATCTGGAATGTAGCCAGAATTCAGCCAATGTTTCTATGGACTGGTGACAAGATTGTAATCCAATTTTTTGTGACTTGTAGCTTAAACTACAGGCTTTCCTGAGAGAACTCAGCAAAGTTTCAACTTGTTCAAAATGCTGCCATTATAAATTTAAACTTGTAAAAAAGAAAATTAATCAAATTTAAATATGGAATTTGTTTTAGAATTGTTTAATCATCATGATTTGGTAACTTTTTTATCCATTGTGCACTCATTTTGCAGAGGTTTAAATGACTGTACAAGCTGTAAGGGAGTGGAGGATCTGGCACAATGTTGTTATGCATCTGATTTGCTACCGTATTCTAGAAAACTAGAAATAGAAATATAAGACACCATTTTAAAATGATTATGGCATCTCTTTTTGTCTGAATATTTTCACAGGGTATGCAAACAAAAGATAACCATTGTTTTATTTCTCACAAACAGTATTCATTTGACACATTATGGCATATCTTGAAGTAATGCCAGTCTTCAGATTACTGATTATTTAAAGATATACAGTGCTACAGTTTTTTGTAGGGGCAGTTTTCAGAAAAATATATGTATATATGTAAATATGTTTTTTTGTTTTGTTTTTGCAATTAATGCATTAAGTACAAAAGTTTAAACATAGTTTGTTTTTATTTTTAAAAAGGAAAAATATTTCAAATAGAAGAGGACTATACTTAGGGAAATGATATATAACTTGAAATCTTTCATCTCTAGGTAGCCAGTTCAAATTTAGAGCAGTTTAGCAGTGATCAAAAGGTGTTTCCATCTCACGGCTGCTCAGTGATCTGTGCAGAATGAGTTGATGATTTTACACCAGTTCCTAGATGATAGATGTCTGCATCTCAAGACCTTTGTTTCATTTAGCCCAAATCCCTTAATCGTGTCCACAAAAGATATTCTGGGGTGCCTGTTAGATCTTGTTTGGGTTTGAGTTCTTGTTTCTTGAAACTAAAAGTGTCAGCTCTGGATACCAGCTCAAGCCTTCTTCTTCATGGGGGACTTTAACTATCTACAGATCTTTTGGAAAAGTGATACAGCAATTAGTCAAAACACAAAATGTCTAATAAATTCTTGGGAAAGTGTTGGGAACAACTTCTTGTTTCAGAAAGTGGAAAAAGTAACCAGAGTATAACATTCTGGGGTACAATCCAGACCAGTGAGGGGCTGTGTCACCACCTGCCCTGCAACCTGAGGTGCTTCACAATGCTTTCCTGGGCTCCTGACAAAAAGCATGCATGTCACATCCTGAGTGTCTGTGTATAGCCACAGCCCTGATCCCAGCAGCCTGTCAGCAAATACAAGCCATACTCTGGCTTGGTTACTACTTGCAGGATGATCCCAATACATACCCAGTCCCACATTTTCCCCCAAAAATGTGTGTCTTGAATTGTCCAGTCCTCTTCTGGCAAGTCCAGATATATTAAATCCATTGTCCCTCTAATGGGATCAACATACCACAGTCTGCTACCTTTAATGGAGTTACCCATGCATCCACAACACTGAATTAATTTCAATTAAAGAATAAACTTGTTTTATTTAACTACTAAGAGATTTGACGTGAGTACAAGTAATAAGGCATAAAGTGAGAAGGGTTATAAGAAAAATAAAGATAAAACACTTTCTAAGCTTAACAAACTAGACATGATTCAAGATGAGTCCCTTATCACATGTTTTCAGTGTATTGCTGACCAGTGTCTAAGGCCAGGATCTGTTCCCGAAGTCCAATAGCTGTTTCTTTTATTGTCTTAGGTGAAAAGAGAGATAGGTAGGGAAAGATACTTTGGGTGTTTTTGCCCCTCACTTTTATAGTTCAGTCACCCTTTGAAATGCATTTTCCTGAGAGTGACCCCTAGATAAAGCTCTTTCCAGCTGAGAGCAAGGACACATGGAGTCTGGTGGGGGAGAGGTTTCATGCTATTGTTTTCTAAGATCAAATCTGTTGTTCCTCCCCCTTACTTGCCAAAAATAGCCACTTTATAGATGATGGCCCATCAGCCTTGATTATACCTGTCTAGGGGCATCAGCTTGGCCTTTGTCTTTGAAAAACAGGTTTATCTACTCCCCAGACTTTTTTGGTAAACACACTTTAGTCATGTTTTCAGCTTATGTTCATAACTTTACATATCATGTTGCTACATACATTTCACTATAATACTATTGACCAGCAAGTTGTTAGTTTTCACATGATATCTTACATGGCGTATTTTGTACGAAGGTATTTATAATAGAATGTTGGGTGTGAATACAGGGGTGCATTCTGTCACACATGGATACAACTATTTTAGACATGATTCTGACTAACGGGGTTTAACTGGATGCAAATGTGAAGGCAATTTGGGCGAAAGTGATCATGAAATAATAGATTTCATGATTTGAAGGAAAGGAAGGAGTGAGAGCACCCGAAAAAGGATAATAGACTTCAAAAGAGCAGACTTTACCAAACTCAGAGACCTGGTAGGTAAACTCCCTGGGGAAGAAAATCTAGGGAAAAAGGAGTTCAGGAGAGCTGGCAGTTTCTCAAAGAGACAATATTAAAGGTACAACAGCAAATTATCCTGATGTGAAGGAATGATAGAAAGAATAGTAAGAGGCCAAGATGGCTCCATCAAGTGCTCTTTACTGACCTGAAAATCAAAAAGGAATCCTGCAAAAAGAAGAAACATGGACAGATTACTAAGAACGGGCATAAAAGAATAGCAAAAGCATGTAAATATAAGAAAGGCTAACACATGAAATGAGTTGCACCTAGCAAGGGACTTAAAATCCCTGTTGCCAGAAATACCCTCCTTCCCTTAGGAATCAGGACAAAAAACATGCCCACCAGCTCTGAGCTGCCTGGATTAGAGAAATGCTCTTGGATTTAAGGAGCAGCCTCCCACTGTAGTGTCTAACATGCTATCAGAAGAAGAGATTGTAGTCCAGAGTGACTTAGACTCTAAAGTGGAATAAATTTCCTTTCTGGATGCAAATGTTGGAGTGACTTTGGCTTCTTCCCCTTCAGAAGATGCTTTAAATTTCCATGAACTAGTTGACAGGATGGTTACAACATTTTTCTTTGGTTATTTTAGATGGTTTGCTACAAGTGGCCTAGGCAATAAGATCTACTCCATCATCTTGTCAGCTCATACCTAAAAAGGCTGACAGATATAATTTGCCATATGAAGGATTCTCCTTTTTCCACACACACATACCCTAGCTCCAACTCTTTGGTGGATGCTACAGCAGCCAATAGCCCTTAGGGCAGTACTTTACATTTTAAATACACTGATAAAGAGGGGAAGAAGATAGACTCCTTGGGTAGAAAGATCTATTAATTTGCTTCCCTCTGAATTAGCATAGCTAACTACCAGGCACTGATGATGATGCCATTCTGTCCATTGGTGATAACTGCATCTCATTTGATGAAAATCTTAAATATGAAGTACATAGAATGGCTAGTGCTTTAATCATAGAGGGCCAGACCATAGCAAAGCATGCTGTCAGTGCTTCCATTGTTCCATTCACAATTACATCACATGATGGCAGACAACTAAACATTGACTAACTTTATAAGTGCTTGTATACTGATGCAATAAGTCTAAATACAAAGATGGGTGAACCTGAGTGTCTGGTATTAAGTGAGGATATTGATATAATAGGCATCACAGAAACTTGGTGGAATGGTGATAATCAACGGGACACAGTAATCCTAGGGTATAAAATATACAAGAGTGACAGAGTAGATCATGCTGATGGGAGAGTGGCAGTCTATGTGAAAGAAAGTATAGAGTCAAATATAGGAAAAATCTTAATGAATCAGATATAGTATATATCTGTATAAATATAGTAAAAATCTGAATGAATCAGAACCATAGAATCTCTATGGTTAGAAATCCCATGCTTCAATAATAAGAGTATAGCATTAGGAATAAACTACCGACCACATGCCCAGGATGGTGACATTGATTGTGAAATGCTCAGAGAGATTAGAGAGGCTACAAAAAAGAAAACCCAATAATAATGGGGGATTTCAAATATTCCCATATTGTTCAACGTGGGAAACATGTTATCTCAAGATGGGATGCAGGGATAAATTTTCTAGGTACCATTAATAATTGCTTCTTGGAACAGCTAGTCCTGGAATCCACAAGGGGAGAGGCAATTCTTGATTTAGTTCTAAGGGGCACACAGAATTTGGTCCAAAAGGTGAATATAGCGAAACCATTTGGTTATAGTGACCATAATGTAAGTAAATTTAACATACTTATAGGGAGGAAAAAACTTAAGAAACCAACCATAGTAATATTTAACTTCAAAAAGGAAAAATATACCCACCGTGTCTCCGTAATATCCTGGGACAACAACACTGAATAGAACTAATCTTTTTATATCTTATGCAGCTATTCTCAAGGGTAAATCCATAGCTTCTCAAATATTGTGTAGATGGGTGAACAGTATTATTTGGAGTGGTAATCTGTAGTAGAGATCCCTCTACCTTGGATAATCAGAGCTCATTCTCCTAGAGCAGTTGCTACATCCATGCACCCCTTAAAAATGTTCCAGTTACAGAGATTTATAAAGCTGCAGCTTGGAGCTCGTACATATCTTTGCAAAGCACTACACATTAGATCTGGTGTCCAGGTCAGATACTCAGTTCAGCTGGGCAGTGCTTCAGTATTCTTATTAATTAGGACACTGAGACCCATCTATCATGAATGGTGTACTGCTTGTTAAACTGCCGCATGAGTGGGAATATGCAGAGGACTAATTGAAGAAAAAATAAAGGTCATTCTCTTGTAACTAGAGTTCTTCAAAAGGGACTTTACATCTTCACACTCCAGACTCACCTTCCCTTTTTCCTCAGAGTCCTAATGAGACATGACTCTGCAGTGGTGATGGAAGGAACTGAGGTGATAGTGAGCACAATGCCTTCTTTTATAGCCTGACCCTCAGAATGTTTATGAACACTGAGGGGAAGGGTGGGATGGGTGCATGAGACCTTCAGTGGCACCCCTATGAGAGAGTTTTACCGTTCAGGTTGCACTGGGAGGTGCAACCCAGGAATGGGAATATTCAGTTCATCTAGAAGAACTCTGCTTACAAATGAGTAAAATTCCTTTACAGTTCCTACTAAATCACCTTTTGAACAATTGGAGAAAATGTTCTTGTACTTTGACTCTAAAGTCTAAAGCTTCCAAGCTTAATAAACTTGGGGCCTTTTCCATCAAGCAGCTGTATCTTCACGTTTTCCAGATAAAGGGGTAGAAGCCAGTCTTTAATTTTCTTCAGAAGAGAAATTCGAATTGCTCTCAAACTAATTGATTTCCTTTTAGTCATAAAACTTCTCACACGCTGGAAAAACAATTATACATGGTAGAAATGGTCATGTTGGTAACATTCTACTTTCATAAAACCGGGGAGGAAATCTAATCTGTTGGTATTAAGTAGAGCATGGCGGATCTAATTTTGATGCTTTACTCCCCTTCCTAAATCAACTATCTTCCAAGCCTATAGGGCAACTAGCTGAGATCCTCCTGATGATATAATTGCATGCCTCACCACATTTTGTGGATGAAGAAACAGAATATCTTATGGTACTGAACAACTTGGACTTCTGTACACTCATTCACGAAGCAGTACAAAATCAATGTCGTTTTTACTGTCTAACACTGCCTTCAGAATTTCCTTGTGCTCTCCTGTGAAAACTCTCTTTTGGGGAAAAAATGTTATACATTTTGATCTGTTTGTATCATTTGGCTTGATTTTTATGAAGTTCCCAATTTGGACATTTTCACTTTCACTTTCATTTTCACCTGACTAGGTAGCAGATTCCTATGATAGAGAATAATTAAAAATACTTGTAACTTTGTCTTCGCTGAACAGGAGTCTGCTTCTCTGCTGGTTTATTGTGTTTGACACTTTCTTAGTACCTCACCACACAGAGATGGTAATTGATCCTTATCTTCAGGTTCTCTGGGAAAAGAGAGAGGAGATGACAAGTCTGCTTTTATTCCACCTTCTCTCTCTTTTGGAGAATTTTTTTCAGCCTGATGTCACAATATCTAATCTGTCTCTTCTAGTGTTCTCTTATGCCACTGAGCTTTAGCATTTGTGGCCCAGGTAACCATATCAGTACATGCCTGTAAAGAACACTTAGAAAGTAGACAGCATGCAGAGGTAGCAAGGCAAGGAACTTATCTGCCTTTGAGAGATGGAAAAGGTAAACAAATTCAGCCTTTCCAAGCCTACCAGAGCAGTGAATTCCCACTCAGACCAGATAAAATTAGAGGTAAGGAAACTATCTAATTTTGGTAAACTACCCTGAATTAAATAAATTATACATGAAAAACTCTTTCAAAATAACAAGGTGAAAAACACCATGAAAAAACATATCAAAATAATAAGCTCTATCAAAGAGAAACTCATCAAAGCAATTCAATGTTACTCCAGCTTAACTCATTCTCCTGAGCATTTACAGCCCTGGTATTGTGAATGTAGTTTTTTATATCTGTTTCTTTACTGGGTTGATCCTGTTGATCCCGTAATCCAGGCTTTGTCTCTGTATTCAACTTAATATCTGTATTGTGATGAGTCTTCTAGTTAGGGGAAAAAATTGACACAGACACAGAAAGGTTAACAATTGTATGCTTAAGGCAATCATAATGGAGACTGCAGGTCTCACTCCTGGCACAATGGCTGACTTAGTGACATTCATTTTGACAACTGACAGACTTTTCTCTGTAAGTTTCTTGCAGTGTGTGATGTGTTGCCCCTCCCCATATATACATACAGATAGTACTGTATAGAGTTTGACTCCCCCAAGTGTCTTCAGTAGTTCTCTTAAAATTATATTATGCCATCACATAGTCCAAATTATTAGTTTTCTAAAATAATACCTAACCTGGCTCGGTATTGCAAAGTTCTCAGAATATTAGGTGCTCTTATGTACATAAAGTCAGATGAGTTCTAGTCAACTTGACAGCCTGAAATTGCTGGATTTTTCACTTAGATTTAATCACTACTATCATTATTTGTGTGTTTTACTGTTAAATTGATATTCCTTTAATGAAGTAAATCAATAGCACTGTCCTGGGTAATACTATGAAAAAAGCTGTGTAGCTAGAAGAAAACTATGTGGGCCAAATGTATTTTCAGCATAATTTCACTGACTTCAGTGGAATTATGCTAGGGTGTCTCTTTACTTGTAAGGAATATTTTATCTCCAGCCAAACTAACAGCTGCAGTGTACTCATGAGTGTAAAAAAAAATCTATATTTTTGCGGCAGAATGAATATGCAGGCTTTTTGACTCTACAATGTCTTATTTTTACATAATGATTTGTATGAAGCCACTTGCAGTCCTTATGCTAGAGCTTTTTGCTTCCTATCTCCTCCCCTCTTGAGTTTGCTGTGACCTATATTTCAGTCTCTTTTTTTGTAGCTGAAATTCCCAGTGGCTGATACAACAGCTGCAGTGTGCTGATGGAGCTCCAAAAAAGGGTGAAGCTCATACCCATGATTGCTGTTTCAGGTTTGGCAGAATGAACAGAGAAGTCTTTTGCCAACTTTTGATCCTGTGAAATTTAGCCTTATTACTTACATAGTGACTGCATAGTACTGCACATAATACTTTGTAACTGGGATTTACTTCTTCACTTTGTTTCTTCATGGAACTTATAATGACATCCAAGTGTCTGTTTTTGCTTATAGAGTAACAAATTATTTAAATCTATTTGAAGTCATTTTGATCCATAGCTCTAAATATGTAGCATACATTAGATTTTTTTTAAAATAACACTATTCTCCTGCCAATCAGTTAGTATTTCAGATTTTGAAATCGCTGGTCTGACAATGACAAGCAATTACTTACTTCAGCTACAATGATGTGGTTCGTTTTAACAATCAAGGGAGACAAAGATTATGAAAAAGAAATTAGGGAGTTGCTTGGGCTATGTTGTGTTTAAGGGAAGAATAAATATGATGGGCTTAAATTTGTACATGATAAATCATCCTTATGAAAAATTGAAAACAATAACTTTCCTATAGGTTTTCTGATCCATCCTACAAAATCAAGTAGAAAATTATATCCCAACTATAGAATTCAATAGGATGGTTCAAAAAACCCTGCAGATTTCTAAAGAACCCTATTAATTTCATCCCAATTAAATTTGATAGGACTTTTCAAAATGGACACCCAGTCAGAGATTTGACAAATAAGGAAAGTTACGTCAGGCTAAGCAGAACTGTGCAATGGGTTTAATATCATGAAGAGAAAAATAAAATGAAAACAAAAAAGGAGTCTTAACAAACAAAAATAGGATTTATTGATTTAAGTTGGTTTCCAAAGAATGGCAAAATGTCAAGGAATGGTGTTGAGGAGGAGAAAGCAAAGCTCATCCATTTTACTGCAATATATATTGCATAGAGCCAGTTTCTCCTAGTTAAATGTATACATTGATCTTATTTTTTTTAGTTGATTAATTTGCTTAAACTCCAACTTTATCTCTTTCAAAGCAACTGGCTTTTTATACTTCTGCTACTACTACTTTGCACTTAAATAGTGCTTTTCAGCCAAAAGCGCTTTGCAAAGTTGTGTGAGTATTACTTCCATTTTACAGAAAGGAAAACAAAGAGAGGATATGTGATTTAGCAGCCAATCTTCAGCAGAGCTAGGACAAAATCTAGAACTCCTGATTCCCATATATAGGACACAAGTACACAAAGAATCTGCATACAGATGTAAAGCTATATTTTAAAGATTTTACTGTAGCTAAGAAAGAAATTGTATTATTGTTAACCGCTTAACATGTTTATTTTTACAAATTCTATTCATTTAACTAATAAGCCTTATCTACGATATGACTTCAACAGTATGTAGCAAATGTTTAAATATTCACGACAGCATTACAATTCAAGTTGTCCAGGAAATCCATGCAATTTTAGTGAAACTGCAGGGAAAGCAGAAAGTTTCAATAGGCATAGAATAGCCTTGTACTTCACAAACTTGTAAAGTAATTGGCATACATACTTCATTCCTAACATTTCTACTAGAATTGATGAGTGAAAAGAATAAACAATGTAAATAAATGGACTCATTCCACAACTGTAGGAATTGTTTTTTTAAAGGCAGCTCTTTTCTGGCAAGCAGTAATGTCAATGCAGACTTCATGAAATCAGAAAGCATTACATCATGGAGGACCAGATTCTCAGGTGTAAATCAGCGTAGCTTCATTGACTTCATTGGAGTGACACCAATTTTTTACCATCTGAGAATCTGGTCCTGAAAGTCTAAAACTGTTAAAAATATATTATTTCAACTATTCCTCACTCTTTCCTCTTCTTTTTCTTGGATTTCATGACTCAGGGTACAGCTGCACTTTGAATTGGGAGTGTAATTCCTAGCTTGAGGAGATTTACCCACGCTAGCTCTTATTGAGCGAAGGTGCTAAAATAGAGGGTAGCCACAGCCGCGTGAGCAGCAAGAGGGCTAGCTGCCCCAAGTATGTGCCTGTCCAAGATGCCAAATATGTACTTGGGGTGGCTCGCCCCTCCTGTTGCTCATGCCACTACACTGTATTTCTCGCTAGTATACAAAACCAGAACTAGCACAGGTATGTCTCCTTGAGCTGTGAATTGCACCCCCATCTTGAAGTATAGATATACCATCTGTGTTCTCCTGGTTCACTTCCTATTTCTCTGCTTCTTTAGTAGCTTTAATGCTGAGACTCGTCTTCCTCTATTCTGCTCTATTTGGTTTCCCTCAGGGTTCTCTCTTTTTCCACTTCACTTCATGGGCTTCATTTATCACCTTTAGGCTGACCTCTCCTAAATCTCTTCATCCCCAGTCTCTCTTCCTAAATTTTCCTTCTCTATCTCTCCCACAGTTTTCTGGATGTCTACTAACAATATAAATCAAAAACAACTTGAGTTCTGTAGCACAGAACTCAAGTTGTTTTTGCTGTATACAGACTAACACGGCTACCCCTCTGGAACTCTACTAACAATATACTGTCTGATGTATGACATCACTTTATAGTCTTCCTGGTTGATTTGACTAAGGCTACTGCTGGGATAATTTACATGAGGGAGAGTCTAATAAACAGAGAGAGCCTAACCTTCAAAAAAACCCCAAACAAATGTTGCCTTAACATCAGGGAGGGGAGAAATTGCAGGCATGGAAAAATGGCAGATCCTATTATTTTACGGGCTCTGCAGTTCTTGCTGCTTTCTGCAATATTCAGTAAATTCTAAGCTTTCATTTTTAGAAAAAAAGTAAGTTTTTCTCTTTTCCATTTTGTTGATACAGCCACTGCAGTGTAAATGGATAGAAAAACATTACCGAACAAATAGCAGCAGCAATGGTGAAAACTCACTCCTACTACTACTTTTGGGGAGTGTACTCAAAACCTGGAATCAGATTCATTAGCCATGCCCAGAACAAGTGCAAAGTGGAGTGAATGCTTATGCATTGTTGCAAATGCTCATCAGTTTGAATAAAGCTTGTGCAAATCTAGCCCTTAGACAGCATAGCAAGAGTGATAAGTACACTTTCTGAACTGAAACACAGAAAGCCTTAACTCAAATATTGGTAAACAACATATAGAAGATCAAAACTGAGCAAGCTTTGAGCAAGGCTAATCACTGTCTCATCCTCCACCATTTGATTTTGTAATGCTGAAGTGCCACTGTTGACAGTAATGTTCATTTAGCTCTCCAAGTGAAATGCCATGATGCTCCTGTGGCTAAAAGTGCTAATATGATCATTGGATGTATAACTAAGGGAATACTGAGTAGGAATAGAGAGGTTATATTACCTCTGTATTTGACACTGGTACCACTAATGCTGGAATACTGTATCCAGTTCTGGGGTCCACAATTCAAGAAGGATGTTGAAAAATTGGAGATGATTCATAGAAGAGCCAAGAGAATGATTAAAGTATTAGGAGACATGCCTTGTAGTGAGCTATACAAGGAGTTCAATCTATATAGTTTTTTAAACAGAAGGTTAAGAGGTGACTTGATCAGAGATTATAAGTACCTACATGGAGAACAGAAATTTGATAGTAGCATACTCTTCTGTCTTGAAGTTAAAGGTTTAACAAGCTCCAAAGGCTTCAGGGTGAATCTAGACAAATTCAGACTAACATAAGTGATGAATTTTTTTACAGGAAAGGCAATTAACCACTGGAACAATTTACAAAGGGTCATGGTGGATTCTCTATCACTGGCAATTTTTAAATCGAGGCTGAATGCTTTTCTAAAAGATCTGCTGTAGTTCAATCACAGCTATTGGGCTTGAAGGAAGAATTAGTACAGAGAAGTCTTATGGACTGTCATGCAGAAGGTTAGACTAGATAATCACAATTGTCTTTTTTGGCCTTCAAATCTATGGATCTATAATTGTTTCCCCCTGTAGGGTTCACCACTCACAGAGGTCAAAGAATGTTAATTGTTGGTTAGCAGATATGCACAAGAATGCCTACTGTACTGCTTTATTGGGCACTAGCTTGGTATCATTTCCCATGCTCCTGAGATCTGATAAAGAGAACACAGAAAAGGGTCACTGGTGAAGAGTTTCTCTTTCTTTCTCCCCCTCTCTCCTCTTCTCCAGCTCCCATCTCCATTCCTTCTTGCATGATGTCCTTACACTTGGAACAGTGTTCCTCTTCTTGATGCCAAATTACTACCTCTCTTTTCAAATGCCACATTAAAAAATTATTTTCCAAAGGACATAGTCCATAATCAACCTTCATAATTGTAATCAACCTTCATATTTTTGTGTGTCTGTAATGCTTAGAAATAGGGTAGGGAAGGTGTATTATATGTTTGTATAGTACTAAGCTCACAAGCTCCCTGAGCCTCCTGACACCAAGCAATACTTAAATAATTTTTTAAATCTAAGAAAAGTCCCAGGCAAAAAATGTCAAACTGGAGTTGAAGGTATAAAACCTGGATACTAAAAGCTATGGTTACACTAGACAGAACCACTAGAAATTAAGGAAATGCAGTTAGAGTCACCTAAACAATCTTACTCTGTCTATATATCAGAATGTCTTTAGAACAAATAAATACCAGGAGCTACCATCCACTATTGCTTAATTGCACAAATTACTCTAAATATTGAGCACCTACCCAGCTGTATCACTGAATGCTTGTCGATAGATCACTATTACAGCATTTAAACTGAAAAATACCTCTCTTTACAAATCACAGTGAACTATACCCACTTTCTTTAAGACCATATCCAGTCATCCAAGAGAGACTTTTACAAAAAGGCGTTCCCAAAATTGAGCACATTCAGTACAATAATTCAGGAAAAGTCACTCGATGTATGCAGGTTTTTAAAAGTGTTAGTTTTCCTGTACCACATATCATTGATATATAGCCACTGTATGCCACTTTTCTGATCCCTGATTCTGGGGTTGACCAATGGCTGGTTTGGCCCCAACATAAGTTAGAGCAGTCCTGAAGCTGCTCCAATTTAAACTGGCCTGCTAAAGCAAAGGAGCCATTCTGGGTGTGTGTGGTGTGGTGGATGTACACCAGTTCCAGGCTGCCTGGGCATTCTGTTCAGTGTTGCTACCTCTTGCTTTTTTTGTGAGTGAAGGGATTTTGGCTGGGCTTGAACTGAGTCTGGCGATGAGGGAGAAGTGCTAGTCTGCTAGTGAATTTGAGGTCTGCTTTTGGGGGAGGAAGACCCGTTTGGTTGGCTGCCTCTCCCGCTTGCCTGCCTCTTGGTGCAGAGCAACCAGAGCTGATGTAGGAAGAGCTCCCTCTTTACCCCTCACCCCCAGCTACTTGAAGTTATTCTCACAGGAGGAAGTAGAAAGAGCTCAGCAGCTCCTACTTCCTCCTACGAGCAGTTGAAATTGTTCCTTTGCTCCTTCCCCCTGCAACACCAGGCCTGGGAAGGAGTGGGTGTGTATGAGTGAAGATCCCATGGAGCTTCTCCCCCTCCCGCAAACTGAAAGGGAAGAGGGGACCCTGTTGCAACTTTCCCCTCCCAAGCCTGAGAGAGGGTGTGTGTGAAGAACTCCAGGAAGAGCAAGGGTGAGGGCGGAGGGGATGAACTGCTGAGGGTTTGGGGGCTGGGTGGCGTCAGAACTGAAGCGGGGAGCAGGGGATGAGGGCTAAACTGATGTGGGGTCTGGGGAGCAGTATTGATTTAGAGGTTGGGAGCAAATATAATTGGTGGGCAGTGGATGGGCAGAAGTGGGAATAAGAGCTTTTACAGTGGGGGCTAGAATTACCTAACTCACTAAATTTGGGAGAGTGGGCAACACTAATATTATCTCTCTCTCTCTCACTCACACACACAAACACACACACAGGATGGGCAGGGGAAGTTAAAAAAAAACCAAAACAAGACACCAAAAAAACCCATAGGATAATCTTTAAAAAAACCCTCATTTTTTGGGTAGATTCTGATTTATGATCTCTTGAGGGGTCCAACTCAGGATTTTTGATCACTTGAAGTTGACAGTACTGTACTTCTTCTCGTTGCCAGATTACTATCCTTCAAATACCGCCTTAAAAACTTTTCCACTAAACTAGTAATCTGGACCCTAATCATTATGTAATTGACCCAGTGCTTTCCTGAATAGGTGGTTAAACATTTTTATGACCATGGCACAGACACAGCAACCTAAAGGGGACCCAGTGTAACAGAAAATGAAGTCCATGATGTTTATGACCACAGGCTACAAACTTCTTGAAATCCTTATCAGGATCTCCTCAAACAAAGTCCTTAATCAAAATGGCTCCATTTTACACATAATGTGCAATGGGTTGAAGAAGGCTGGAGGGGCATGTGGGCAGAATTAAGGTTTTAAAGTGGCCATCACAGTGTATTTCCATGCTTAATGAAGATCTCTTCCCCCCTCCCCCCTTTGAAGCATAAACGTTGAACTTCCAGGCTTTTCAAGCATTTGTGCTTTGCAGACCAGTACAATGGACTCTAAAGTATATTTCTTATTGACACATTTCCTACCTTACCTTCAGAGTCACAGAATGTTTTGGCTGGGGAGCGTGTGTTTGGCTGGCCAGGACATGAATACGCTTTGAGATTCACTCTGATCTGTAGGTTTATGTAGTTGGGAGTGATTATTAGTATTGCTAGTGTTTCCTTTACATTTTGTGGTGCCTGATTGTGTGTGTGTGAGACAGCTCAACTCATTGGCCAGGTCCCTGCCCCAAGGGGGCGGGCAGTCTCTTTGATCGGAGGTCCTGGGATGGCCACGGAGTGAGTGAAGCTGGCATGCTGCTCCTCGCTTCCCCACAGGCTACGGGAGGAGGGGGAGGAGGAGAAGAAGAAGACAAGAGCCGCCCTCGCCCACCCCGGCGCAGAGCGAGAGCTGAGAGTGAATGCCAGAGTTCGGGCCGGGGAAGCGTGGAAGCGGCTGCGGGGTGGGCAGCTTCATGAAGGAGTAGCGGGGAAGGGAGGAGACAGCGCAGGGGCGCGAGGAACATGAAAGAGCCGAGCAGTGCGGGGTCGGCCCAGCCGGGTGGCGGCTGCTGAAGCGGGCGCTGCTGCTGGAGCAGCGGTGGGGGGCTCCGCGGCGGGGCGCCCCCGGAGCAAGCCATGCGGGTTGCGAAGTGGCTAGCGGGGCTGCTGTGCCCGCTCTCCCTTCTCATCACCAAGTCCTGGCAGGTCCGATTTCACCCCACACAAGGTGAGCGGGCAGCAACAAAGGAGGCTGGGCTCGGCACCGGCAGCTGGAGATGACACCGCGCGCCGCTTTCGAGGAATTAGCGCGCGCGGGGCAGGGGATGGAGGCGCAGCCGGGCACACACGCGCGGAACCTCCTCGCTCGCGTGTGGCGTGCCCAGCCCACGCGGAGGGCAGCGCTGGCTCTGGGGCTGTGCCGCTGATGTCAGGAGCAGGGCGGCCAGGATTTCACCCTCGGTTTGGAAGTGGAGTGCATGTTTGGGGGAGGGGTCAGCATGTGCCAGGGTCCTGTTGCTTGTGTGCGTGTTTGTGCGCTGTGTGTAACTGGAATCAAGTGTGTGTGTGTGTGTGGGGGGGGGGGTTGTGTGTGCCTGAGTGTGTGAGGTGCAAAAGGGAGTGGGAGAGACTGTGTACTAGTGCCTTATGTGAGTGTGTACTCGTAAGTGGGGTGCATGGGTGGGGAGGCTGTGGCGCATACATGGGTGGTGTGGGTGCATAGGGACTGTGTGACAGGGAGCGCGAGGGGAGGGAGGGCAGGCTGTGTGTGGTACATACCCCCGGCCCCCACACATACTAGGTGACCACATGTCCCAATTTTATAGGGACAGTCCTAAAATTTGGGGCTTTGCCTTACATATGCACCTTCCCCTTCCCCCCCTCCGCCCACACACACCCTGTCCTGACTTTTCACACTTACTTTCTGGTCACCCTGGCTCTGTCTTGCACCACGGCTTCTACTGGGGGCATGTCAATGCAAAGGAAGCATGTAGGGCAGTCTTCAGCCTCTGCGGTGGCCTGCTAAACATGTTGGTGGCACATACATTATGTGTGGACATTTGGGGATGGGTAGGAGGAGGCGGGCACTGGTACTTACAGTATGTCTGAGTGTTTGGAGTGTGTATGCGCTGATGGTGGATGTCTCCTGGAGAGGAGACACTGAAGGAATTCCTTTGGAGACCCAAAGGCTCCTTCCTGACCCATGTCTCCTCTTCAAGGTAGATGACCCTATAGGCAAATGTTGGATAAAAGTATGGCTCATTTCCACACTGTTTGATAAGGATGGGCCTCTTTCTTTCTGTTGCAGACACCTTAGTGAAACGACTCTCTTCCTACGAGATAGTCACACCTACCCGAGTGAATGAATTTGGAGAAGTTTTCCCTCACACACACCACTTCAGGAGGAGGAAAAGGAGCTTGGAGCCTGCTGCTTTCAGGACCCATTACCAGCTCAGTGCTTATGGGCAGCTCTTCCAACTGAATTTGAGCATAGATTCAGGCTTCATTGCTGCTCATTATAAAGTGATGCATGTGGGGGCCCCACAGGAGCAGCCCTCCTCTGACTTGCGCCACTGTTTCTACCGGGGACATGTCAATGCACAGGAGGCACATTCTGCAGTCTTCAGCCTCTGTGGTGGCCTGGTAAGCATGTTGGTTATTGCTTCCCATTCTCCTTCATCCATGTCTTTCCCTGCCTGAGAGAGAAAGGCAGGGCTCCTTTGCAGCAGAGCTAAGTCTGAAATTCTCAAGCACTGTTTGAGGTGGCTGGTCATGCAAGGAGTAGGTGTTGGGTTTGACAGTCGTGCTGTCATGATGATTTAGTTTTGGCGGGATATACACATACCATTTTCATAAGATTTACTACAGGCATATAAAAGGATTGTTTGGTATGGCATTTTAACACAGAAAAAAACTGTGCTTCAGCAACACAATAAACCTTTGTTTTGATTAAGTGATGATGGTGAAGCTTTTGATAGTCTCCCACAGTATTCTTATCAGCAAGTTGAAGTATGGGTTGGATGAATGGACTATAAAATGGATAGAGAGCTGGCTAGATAATCAGGCTCAACGGGTAGTGATCAATGGCTCGATATCTAGTTGGCAGCTGGTAACAAGCGGAGTACCCCATGGGTCGGTGCTGGGGTCGGTTTTGTTCAGCATCTTCATTAATGATCTAAAGGCTGGGGTAGATTGCACCCTCAGCAAGTTTGCAGATGACACTAAGCTAGAGGGAGTGTTAGATACCCTGGAAGGTAGGGATAGGATACAGAGTGACCTAGACAAATTGGAGGATTGGGCAATAAGAAATCTGATGAGGTTTAACAAGGATAAGTGCCGAGTCCTGCACTTAGGAAGGAAGAATCCCATGCACAGCTACAGACTGGGGACCGACAGGCTAGGCAGCAATTCTACAGAAAAGGACCTGGGGTTACAGTGGATAAGAAGCTGGATATGAGTCAGCAATGTACCCTGGTTGCCAAGAAGGCTAACGGCATATTGGGCTGCATTAGTAGGAGCATTGCCAGCAGATCCCGGGAAGTGATTATTCCCCTCTATATGACATTGGTGAGGCCGCATTTAGAGTGTTGTGTCTGGTTTTGGGCCCTCCACTACAAAAAGGATGTGGACAAGTTGGAGAGAGTTCAGCGAAGGGGAACAAAAATTATTAGGGGGCTGGAGCACAAGACTTATGAGGAGAGGCTCAGGGAACTGGGCTTGTTTAGTCTGCAAAAGAGAAGAATGAGGGGGGATTTGATAGCAGCCTTTAACTACCTGAAAGGGGGTCCCAGGGAGGATGGAGCTAGGCTGTTCTCAATGGTAGTAGATGACAGAACAAGAAGCAATGGTCTCAAGTTGCCGTAGGGGAGGTCTAGGTTGAATATTAGGAAAAAAAATTCACTAGGAAGGCGGTGAAGCACTGGAATGGGTTACCTAGGGAGGTGGTGGAATCTCCATCTCTAGAGGTTTTTAAGCTGCAGCTTGACAAAGCCCTGGTTGGGATGATTTAGTTGAGATTAGTCCTGCTTTGAGGAGAGGGCTGGACTAAATGACCTCCTGAGGTCCCTTCCAACTCTAATCTTCTATGATTCTATGTAAGTCAGCATTAAACATTATATATTATGTACAGAAGGGTAAGAAGTAAGGAATAGTGAGGTGGGTTCCTGAGATAGCTCGGGAGAGACTGGTGCCTGTACTATTCCTTCCCCTGCTTCCACAAATGCTACATATGCTTCCACAAATGTAGGAAGAGAAGGGGGAGAAGAGAAGCTCCCAATGTTCCCTGTGCCACAATCATCCAAATCTTCAGCATTGACTCACGTTAGTCTGATCATGCTTCCATTGAAAACCTCCTATTGATTTCAGAGAAAACAAGATTAGGCCATTTATATACTGAGCTAGTGAGAGTCATCAAGCTAAGTACATTGGTTTTACTGTATTTGCTATTCTGACTGCCAACCTTGGCTACAAAATATGAGAACTGGACTTTCCTTTTTACTTAAAAAACATGAACAACCCAGCACTGTTTGAAGATGTACATGAGCTTCTCCTTTTGCCACTTTTATCAATTACTTGTGTTTTTTCAGGGTGATAATACTGCTTTATTTTAAAAACGAGGACAACATTATAAAGCAGTTATTTAAGTTATCCTGTATAACGTTGGTATTTTATAGATCAAACATTCTAAACTTATGAGAAAATTGTATCTCAAAACTAGGTAATATCAAGAAGTAGGTATTGACACATAGTATATTTTTGTCTTAGTTAAGTGTTTTTGTTTTTGTTTTATTTTTTTAACATATTGTAGATGTGGTAAAGGAGTAAGATATAGGGCTTGCCTACACTTAAAACACTGCAATGGTGTGCTACTCTTCAGGAAAAACACTACCTATGCTGATGGGAGGGATTCTCCTTTTGGCATAGGTACTCCACCTCCCCAATAGGTGATTTAACTGAGGTGCTCAGGGGTATGGATTTATTTACACCTCTGAGCGATGTACTTATACCAACCTAATTTCCAATTGTAGACTAGGCCATAGAGTGATAGCTATTATGTTCGTTAGACCTGCCATCCAAGCACAATGTTGTAAAATAATATTTCCCTTTAAAAATATGATTGTGTAATTGTTCCCATGTTAATTTAAGATTAGTTTGTGTACAGGCCTGGTCCTGTACAGCCATGCAGGGAAGTAAAAGGAGTAAGGCTTTTAGGTCTGGGCATTGGGGAAGAACAAGTGCTGCATACCTTATACATTTCCCTATGAGCACTTGAGCGAGGAGGATGTAGTTAGCTGGATGTGAGTGGGGGGATTATGCAGCAATTTACAAAAAGCTGTGTTAGCATAGCAGTGTTAAAAGGGGAGGATCCCCAAAGGAATTGTACTTCAGAGCGATGTATTTGCACAATTCCTTCTAAGTGCTCCTTTTGAGATGGTGCAACCGTGTGCTTCCCTATCCTCAGATCTGAGCCTGCAGACTCAGTCTAGCCCTTAGATGTTGGCTACTTGGACTGAAAAAATAAACAGTCCAGACCAGAGATTACATTAATGTGCATACCCAATCTTGCTTTTGAAGCATCCCTAATAAATACTGATTTACATAGTTAAAAAAAAAAAAAAATAACAACTCAGCCCCAAAACAAAACCCTACCAAAACAAAACCCTGTACTGCACACACAATTGTCCGTCTGTGGAGAGGATGGGAAAGAAAATGAGCCACATGTGTCAGATGTTCATCAGGTTGCTTAATGTTCTATGGAAAGGTGCTCAGATTAGGTTAGTATAATAAACTACAGCAAATAGATCTTAGAAGTTTTGAAACTTTCTCCTTTCACAGCTTTCATTGTCTAGGAACTCCCATTCCCTGTGAAGCAGCTTTTCACTACTTGAAGGGACATTACCAACCTGAAAGTCACAACTATCTGGAAAATGTGTACCTATTGTACCTAACGTAATATGTAGGCTTATTGGAACTGAAAGAAGAATATTTTTCCTCAATTCTTTAGTTTATTTGTGTTGGTTGTTGAATATACAATCTGTGTCATGTATAGTTTTATTCATTTAAATGGGACTAATCGTGGAGAAAGTAGTACTATGAGTAAGGATAATAGAATCTAGCCCTTAGTTATTTTGCAACCCTTTATTGTAATTATACTGGGGCAAATCCCCTTTCTTAGGGGGACTCATTTTCTCCCATGTTAAACCCAGTGACTTGAGCCTAGCATGTCTAAGTGAAGGGCAGGGGAGAATTTTCCTTGTTTTAATTCCCAAGAAATCAGAAGTGAGTGAAATTTCAGAGGCTGCTTTGATCCATGTGATAACAATTATGTTCTCCAGTTTCACATCTTTCAGGGGAACTGTTTTGGACCAATGCTGTAAAAGTTAAGGGGGAAAGACAGGACTTAAAAATGCTACAGGAAAATTAAAAATAATATTTTAAGAATTGCTCTGAAGATCTATACAATGTGCCTGACAGTGATCAGACGTTTATTTGGTAAACCTGGTACTCAGTACCCACTTAATCACTTATGCACCTTCCTCTACTTCCCTGACTTCATCCACAACCTTCACTACTGCCTTCCAAGTTCCTGTCCCCTTCCTATTTGCATCCTTGACTCCAGTCACCCTCTCAAGCTTCTGCTTCTCTCTCTGACCTCAGTGTAAGCCCCCTCCCAAAAGCATGTCTGGCTGCACAGTACCCAGGGAACATTGCTTAAAGGCTGTTGACAAATTGTATGCACTTTTGATGTGTTACATGGCAGAGCTTGCACTAAGTTTAGGAATGCAAATGGCAGGGGGCAGTTAAGAGGTTATTAGGGAGCCTGTAGTAATTGCAGGGAGGGAGTCTATAATTGGGAAAGTTGGAGATGCGGTCAAAGGCAGCAGGTTAAGTGGGCTCCCAGACTTCTGATCACTTGCAAGCAGACTGTTTACATCTTTTGAGTGATTTCTAAAATTACAAACTTTATTTCACTTTATTTTCATAAGTTCTTTTTCTTTGGTTTTGTTTTTACTTTTACTGCATTGGTCAATTTTAGCTTCCTACAAGAGTGGGAAACAAGGTCTCCTGTGGATGTCACTGGCTGCATGTGGACCAAAGTGGCCTCTCAAACATTTTCCAGACAGGAAAAACAAAAGCGGTAAAACATTGATTTAATTTTACAAATGGATTGAGAAATACAGGGAAATACTATTGAACAGAATATTTCAATATGGTAGGTGACACAGTTATTTAATAATGACTGGAGTCAGTCTTCAGTTCAAGGTAGTGCCTACCTGAAGAAAAAAAGTGTACAATTAAAAAAAATTAAACTATTTAATGCTGCAGAAACAGTAGGCTCAGCCCCTCAAGGAGTATTGTGCTGTTCCTGAGAGCCACAGGGAAGTGTTGATGGACTCTGGAGAGATCTAAACCCTGCTTTCCGCAGCTGGAAAGATGGGTTGGCCAACTTTTTGCAAATGCTATCCCCTTCTTCCATTGCTGCATAGGACTCCAGGTCCAGTGCATCTAGCGTGGTTCTGCTATGAGGGTGTGGGAAGGGAATGTGGAGCCTTTTGGCATGTGTAGTCCTCGTATGTGGTACAGGTCCCAGCTTGACAAGGGTTCCAATGGTCTCTGTCCAGCAGAGCTTCAGGGTGAAGGGAGGCCATTAGATCTTCAGTTAAATGAATCCACTGGCCATTGGCCCCTTGCAGCACAGAGAAGCAGGACTGGTAGGGTAGGACTGTCAGTTTCAGGAGTGTAATAGTTTTCAGAGTAATTTAATTGTCACCTCTGTGGCCTAAGTAGGGAATTTTTTTCAGCCCTTTGTAACACCCCTCTTCTCCACACTAAGCCTGGCTACTCTGGTTTCAGGAGAGTGGGGAGAATTTGGGCCTAAGTGTTGATTTCCAGAACTTCCTCTGTGCAAGAGGTTTTGTTTGTTTTGTTTTAATAGAGGTCAGTGGATCACCTTTGGGGGATTCTGAAAACAATTGTATCTGCCATTAAGTACGAGTGCAGTAGTTTCTTTTCAAGAAAAGTAAACAGTTCTGGAATTTGTTTTACTGATGTGTTGTTTTTAATTAGACTTGGTTAAAGAATTTGGTGGTGGCCAGAAATTGGTACTAATGTATGCCAGTGGTTAGACTCATCTGGAATTACATTATACAGATAACAGTCCACTGGCATTTGTTTTTTTCCAATTTAATGTAGTTAAAGTACAACAATCCTAATGGGTTAGAATAAATTGGGGTTTCAAAGAAAACTTTTACAGTGCTTGTCACTGGCTGCTAAATTATAATTTAGGTAACATTTAATTTTAACTGACAGGCTGTTGAAAATAGTTACTTCCTAACTCTGAAGAAGAAATCAGTTTGCAGAAACTCAGTTAAGCATATAACCTACATGTGCATCAGTATTAGATCAGATGGGGAAAAGAGAAAAAAGAAAACTGAAATGAAAATGCATCCAGAACAAAGGCATCTCATCCTGCTGTTTGAGAGAGTGTTAATTTTTATAGCTATTTCTTTTTTAATTCACAGACTAGCACAAGCTAGGAAAAAAAATTACTGTCCGCCATTGACAAACACAATCACTTTTTGGACAAATGAAATTTAATCGCTGCTGACATACACTTAAACATTCTGGGTTCATTAGGAATCCTCTATTCTAGTAGATGAGGCTGTCTGGAAACTCAAATCTCCATAATATGTCACTGAAGTACTTCAGTAATACTAGTATTGTCACCCCTTACCAACACAAATTGGCATAAAGAGACAAGAAGTTACTCACTGGGTAAAACTTGTGTTATGTTTATATTTAAGCAAAAAAGACAGGACAGGAATCTGTTCAAGCTCTCCAGACATTCAGTTCAATGAAAGAGAACTGGGAGTTGTATATTTTATTTTTTCACTTGAATTTTTCAGTTGATTTTTCTTCCTCTGCTTCTTTCTCCCTGATTCTCATGGTTTTTTTTTTTTTTTTGGTTTTTTTTTGCTCTCTTTTTCATTCTTCTGCTTGATTTCTTTTCACTGACACTGTACTTCTCATATACTTTTGGCCTGCTTCCTGTTAACTTTCCCTCACTATCCATTCTTGTAGACAAGGCTAATCTCTAACTAAATGAGTTATGTATATGTCACACTTGAATAGGCATTTGTAACTAAAAGATATATAATTGACAACACACATTGTCTCAAGGATCCTCAGTCTCAGTTTGCCTGTTATAGAATGAACAGCACAAATGTTTAGCTCTCAGTTTTACTTTACAATCTTTTGTTAGGCTTGTGTTTTCTTAAACTTAGTCAGCCATTCTACCTAGAGGGGACATTTTAAATGTGGAAAGAAGAATAAGAAGGAAATTATTAAGTGCTTCTTATGGCCATATTGTGTAAGCATGTCTAACAAGATCTCTCTGCCTCTCCTGTCAAAACTCTCAATCATTGTGTATGATGGCTTCTGAGTGATCAAACACATCTGCCTCAACTGCAACCAAGGAAGAGCAATCATCAACAGTTTAAGAGCCAAAAACTCATATGAACCTGGGACCCTAAAGTGAGACATACCCTTAGAGGTGTGACTCTCTCCTTTTTTTTTATTCCCAGAAACTTATCTTTGATAGTTTAAGCCTTTGGTGCCTAGAATGCAGCTGACTTATCTTGCTCTGTCGCTAACAAGAAAAAGACTTATTGTTAAAGCCACCTCAGTCCTGTTAGTCAAAGCTAAAATAGTGCCCACTCCTGGCCTATCTCTTCTTAAATAACATAGGTCACACTTCAAATTACTCAATTCAGAGAAGCTAGGCTTCTGTTATCCCAGTTCTTTAAGACACATCTCATGAGTCCCAAGTGCTTTACATAATATGGATTTATCTGAACCTGGTTTGTTTGAAGAGGACTGCTGACCAGATTAGGTATATTTTGATGGAAAAAATACCTCTCTTAAACCAAAATATCCCTAAACTCTTAGTACAATGAATTCCTAGTACAAAATGGTACTTGATAATAGGTGGTTTGCACCTGATTCTTGTTTCACCCTCATGGATATGAACTAACATTTTAGAAAGTAAAGTTGTGGACTCTTTACCCTAAAGTAGATCCCATAGTTGCAAATAGTTTTGAAAATTCTCTTTTCTGATTGAGGGAAATGTTACTTTTCAAACTTTCTAGGACCAGCATGGACATAGTCTCTGCAGCGATCCTATGGATTCTACTGTCACGTCTATTCTCCGGTTTCATGCAGCCACAATCTTGACTATGTATTGTTGAGCTTTCACCTCTGTATGTGACCCCTCTGAGAGTACACAGATGGATTTACACATATATCTTGTTGCGTCATGACACTTACATGTCATGTATTTATTTTTATTTGGATACCTATGCCAGGCTGTGAGTGCATTAACAAATCATTATATAAACAGTTCATAACACAAACAAGAGCAGAAGAGCAGCAAACCTCATCAGCCAGTCAGCAGAAAACACAGCCCCAATTCAGTTTTCCCCAAACTCCACACACCTCTGCTCTCCCTGGACACTTGTGCAAATTGATAGGCTTTTAAGCATGCCTCAAAGTTCAACAAAAACATTGTTCAAATAGATCCGAGTGTGTATCAGTGGTTCCTATAAAGTTCTTTTGGGTTTACGGCTCATTCCACATGATGCAGTACCACCTCCTGGTTTGGAAGAGACAGTACTTCCTTATCTGCAACACTGCTGTGTGTTTCCTCACATGCAGTTTCACTAGTCATTACAGAGTAGTTATGTGTGCTTTTAGCTTCTGTTCTGAGGAAGTAAACCTACTGAAAGGCTGCTAGGCAGAATTTGGTTAGTTAGAGCCTGACCAGTACTCTGGCAAATTACCATTTACAGGTTTTAAAAAAAAAATCATCCCTGCTTTTCCTCCTCCTCATGGGAATCCTGTTGCTGCTGTCAATGTGCCCTCTCCAGATCTCTAACTGCAACTCCCTACTGCCATGGAACCATTTCATTCTAACATTCTGTTCTGTCTGGTACTAAAGGTATATCAATAAAACACATGGGACTGAGTTCCTTTCTGTGCTGAGATCCATTTGGTGCAGGGTTGGCAACAGAGCTGGCTAGATCTCCCTAGCAATCATGCTCAGCTGCCTTGGCCTTAGTATAGGTCAGTGCAGCTTAGGGGCTGCTCTGAATCACAGCCCAGTCATGCCCCCTTTGTTGGAATGGAGGGAATGGTTGGTGTAGATGCCAGCTCTGCTGGCTTTACATCAGCTGAGGTTTCCTTCCACTGGGAAAATTCACTGATGGGTAGCTCCAGCCAGATTCCAGAACCTTTGCTCTGCTCAGGTGACCTAAAAGGGCTGAACTTTGGGGAAAGAACTGGCCTTTTCTATTTCAGTAGGAATAAAGAGGAAAAATAATCGCACGGGTGTATATCCTGTTATACTTTGACACACAAGTGCATCTGAACTAAGACTGGAAATTGATCTCCCTACTATGTTTATTTGTAAATGTTACTGAACAGCAAAAGAGCTAGTCCGGCCTACTACTTTGTTAACTTCTTGCTCTGGTTTGGGTTGGGCAGTTGCATCCCATACGGTACTTTGGAAAGTTTGGGGAAAGAAAGCTGATTATATGTGTGTACTCACCAAAGTGCTATCTGGGGGCTTTAACCATGCCTAGCACTCCTTAGGTCTTTAAGCTCTCCCTGCGTCCATGCTGGCCTATCCCAACTTCCTTGCAGAATCATTTGTGGAAGAGACCCCTGGTTTCCTCACTTTTCAGATTGCTCCAGTAGTTATTTTCTCTCCTGTTTCAGCCTTCCTTAAGAGTTTTGTTTATCTTGAATCTAACAGTGCTTGTTTCCAAACAAACAATTATCTATCACCATTCCAGATAGCTTAAATAGATCAAACTTCATTTGGCATGGAATTGAAAATAAAGAAAAAATAATAAAAGAAAAGTCCATGCAGAATATTAAAAATAACTAGATTAACACTATTGTGAAAGTTGGTAGTTGGGCTCTGCATTTAAATACAAATTATGAGTTAAGCCAGTGGTTTTCAACGTGTGGTCCACAGATCCCTGGGGGTCTGCAGACTATGTCTAAGACTTCCAAAGAGGTCAACATCTCTATTTGAAATTATTGAGGGGCCTGCAAATGTAAAAAGGTTGAAAATCACTGAGTTACGTTATATGAAAACCTTATGTACTAATAAAACCTTTCATCTTAGCTTCCAAGCTGACAGCTTCCTCAGAGGCCTATCCTGTCCTTTTCTCTGCAAATTTGCATGACATGATTCAGCAAAACGTCTGCAGGGTCAGTCTGTCTCAGTATAGTTGGTATATCTTTGAGCCCATCTGTGTTGCAAAAGCAACCAAATAACAAAACCTGATTACAGTACTCCTGTCTTCCAGCCTAGTTACAATGTGGTTGCTATTTAACTATAGATGGAACTTTAGCTTTAAAACTTCAGACATGTTAATGGTTATGTTAACTGTTCCAAGTCCCAAGCTTTAGCATGGTTATGCAACATGGTTATCATCTACATTACTAATTGCAATGGTGTTGTAAGTAGGGTTGTCTGACTCGGCTGTATTTGAAGTGTAAATAGCTCCTTTGTGTAACTAGCACCCCTTTGTTGATAGTCTTTGGCTTTATATCTGTATGGTAAGATCTGCATGTTAAAAATTAGCATGTCGAGCACCACTTCATCAATTAGCTTAAAACTTAATATACATTGAGTTAACTCAAACTTAGTTTAAACATTGTATTGCAAAGTGTTAATTTATTTGATTATATTGTTTATTCTTTGTCTCTTGATACACCAACTTATAAGGTCCTCGAAATTTGCTGTTCTGTTTATATATTGTTTACTCATTTCAAAAGGATTTTGTCCATTTCATGCATGTGCAACTCCCAGTGAACTCAGTGGGATTTAAGCTTGTGTAAATAAGGGGAGAATTTGACCCCATGGTATGTAATGGGGTTGGAGGCAATCATTGATAGAGTGTTGGTCAATTGCTCATATGAGTAGTTACACTAGGCTCAACGGAACTACTCACCTGAGTAAGGATTACTTCTACAAATAAAGGATTGCAAGATTGGCTACAGTGTTAAAGCCTATGATCAAATTCTCTATAAATGGACTGACAAGTATAAGACTCTTACAATCTAAATGATGTCATCATTTGCAACTAATCAAACTTAGACTTGAGTCTTAGTAAGAGATTTGAGCTGTGCTGGTGGCTTCAAATCCGAGACTTTGTTCCACTTCCAGTGACTCTCTTGTCAAGCTTTCTTAGGTTACTTCTACACTATGAGCTAGGTGTGTGATTCCTAGCTTATAGATACATACTTGCGCTAGTTTGATGAGAGCTAGCACTAATACAAATAGTGTAGCTGCGGTAGCATGGGCAGAGGCACAGTTTAGCCATGCCAAATACATACTAGCAGGGTTTGGGTGGATTGGTACTCTGCATGGCTAAACCGTGCTGCCACCGCCCATGCAACCACAACTACACTACAATTTATATTTGCCTTACACATAGCTCTCACCAAGCTAGTGTGAGTATGTGAGCTGTGAATCAAACGCCTGCATGTAGTGTAGACATAGCCTAACACATGTGTTTGAGAGATTAACTTCCACCCATTGACATGACACTATGTGCACCTTGCTTCTCTGTTGCCTAAAGCTCGGATTTTGACTTAATTGTCTTAACAGCACACTGAATTTCTTTCATTGAAGTTTGGATATTCTGGTATCTGCTTGGGTGTTAAACGGTAAATGCAGATTCTTGTTAAAGTAGAAGCAGTGTTTTTATTTTTGTCTTTGCTCTTTTGTGATTCTCATGCATGATATTGAGGTTTGTTTAACCGGACTCTGTGGAGGTTCTATTATGTGAATTATCTCATTGGTGAAATTCTTACCTTGGGATGCCTCTGGGCTCATAGAGGTGATCTTCTGTTCATATCCCTCCTGTTTCTTGAGTGATCCTTTTGACATGACATCTAGAGAAGTATTGGTGTTTGCTTCTTCATATGAAATAGGGGTCACAATTACTGTCTTTTCCAAATTACCTACAACTAACATAATTCTCATTTTTTTAAAGCAACGTCTTCCTTTCTCCTCCAACCACAAGCTCTGGCATGTTACAAAGTACAGGGTCTTAACTCATGATTGTCACATAATTTACTAAAATACATTTTTCAGTATGGTTGCTATATTGTTGAATATTAGCTATAATAATTTCCCAAGACTTTTATACTGCACCTTACTCTCCCAGCAAAGTTTAGAGGCAATGCCAGTCCATACTGTTGCTTTCGTCACAGATGGTTCCTTTTCCAGATTTAATGGGAAATACAACAGTCCAATTAAATGGAGAAAATATGTCAGAGGGAAAAATAACAGATAACATCCAGTATTCTTTTCATTTATTTTATCTTGGCCATTGAAGCACCTTTCAAATGTAGAAAAAGGAATTATTTTATGTACTCAAAAGTTGCATGAAACTCAGATGTACCACACATTTGGCTACACAAATATGAAATTTCTTGGTTTTGTGTAACTATAGAGAATTTTATTAGTTACATAATTAACATTTGGTAATAAATATATTGATTATCCTGATACCTGGTGTGCTTCCCCATTCACACTTAATGTAGCAGTCCATAGTCCCATGTTCTCTTGCAGTTAGAGTTCAGATTCCAACCTTTCAGATACTGTACATCATTTGTACTAGCTGTTGCAGTTTCTAAGATAATAGTGACTAAATAAGGTCAGAAATTAAATGGGGAACAGAGGCAATTTGTTGACAGGAATGATATGATGAAATGCTCTCATATTTAGAGCAAATATAACAAAGTAGAAATTT
This sequence comes from Emydura macquarii macquarii, assembly GCF_026122565.2. Classification (NCBI taxonomy): domain Eukaryota; kingdom Metazoa; phylum Chordata; order Testudines; family Chelidae; genus Emydura; species Emydura macquarii. The sequence goes on from NW_027132773.1 coordinate 11,681,716, forward strand.
CTAGCTTCCCAGTGATATATTGCAAGTATTCTGGCCTTGATGGTTTGTGAGATATTATATCTTAAAAAGTTCCCTGAGCAGGGAACATTACAAATCTGTTCCAAATATTATTATAATTTAATATTTATATTATAGTAGAGCTTATAGGCCTCAACCAGGTTCAGGTCCCATTATAATGACAGTCCCTGTTCCAAAGTGTAAATGAAAAGAAATAACAGGTGAATTAGACAAACATGTAAGCAATGGGAAGATGACTGAAGGTGGGGTAGGTTAAAAAAACATTGACACTTTGAATAGTGTCCCTCTGGGTGTTCCACTGTAGGTGTGTGCGTGCCTCTGCAGTGATGATCAGAGAATTTCAATAGTAGTGCATCCTGACCCACGCAAGTGTGGCTCTCTGCCTGCCATGAGGCTAGCCAGCGGGTGGAGCCATTCCCTCCTCAGTTCCTTCTCAACTGTCCCTGGCTAGAGATGGAGCTGAGGGCTATCCATTCACAGATTAACTCCTAATAGTTTTGCAAATTTTAGCTTCCCTTAAAGAGCTTTTTCTTTTAGCACCCTGTTCATTTTTAGTTGGCCATGCCAAAAAAAAAAAAAAAGAGAGAAAAAGTAAAGAAAGAAAGAAAGGGTCTGCCTCCCACCACCAACCTTGGAGCAGGAGTATGGGGGAGGGCTGGACAAGTGTATGCCTGGCTCTTCAGGCTTCAAAAAGTGTCTTTGCTGCAAAGAATCCATCCTGGTGATGGATGGACATTTGCAATGTGTTCGTTGCTTGGAGGGAAAGCACAATCCACAAAAGTGTGAGTGATGCCATCAGCTAAAACCCAGGTCCAGGAAGGACAAAGAGTTAAGGCTTAAACTCCTGCTCATGTAATAGGCCCTTCAACTCCTGGAATCCTGGTGTTAGCTATCACCGCAACCTTCTATGCTGAAGGCAGGTGATCCTAAAGAGATGAGCCACTCAGACCTTTTCTCAGTGGTCTTGAGTGAGAGTCCCCAGAGTGAGCCCTGATCGAGCCAGAAACAATCTCTGGCCCCATCTGTATCTTTGGTACCGACAGCACTGAAGCCGTCTGGAGGTGGTACCCAGGGCATGCTTGGCACCAAGGTGACAGAGAAGTCAGTCTGCTCAAAGACCCAATAGGCATGGGCAAGGAAGTACCAGTTGTGCGGGGATGGGAGAAGCATAAAAGCTTTCCCCGGGGGAGATCTATGTTGATGCAGTCAGCGGCACTGGCACTGACCCCGGTACGTGTCACCATTTGATCACATGACTAGGTCCACGTCTCTAACGCTGTTAGTACAAATCTTTCGGCACTGACAACCACCTGCACTGGCACGTCTGCACTAGTAGATTTCAGGTGTGCAATGGACCTATCGGTGTCAGGTGCACTCGACTCACTCCTACTCAGTACCAGGGCTCCAGTACTGAGTTTGTCTAGACCATTGAACTCAATGGCATCTCCAGGCCGCTCATTGCCTTTCTTGTCATTAGAGTCGGACAGTGAGCAAGAGGACATTCCCACCATTTGTCTTACCAACCATCAGGTCACCAGGTGTACTGCCTGCCCAACTCTCAACCTCTATGGTTTGGGCACCTGTGGTTCCAGAATTCAGCCCCTAACCCACCATGGCGGTACTGGGACCCCTGGCAGGCCTAGAGGCAACAAGCCTCTCAGGCCCCTAGTGTGGTTTACCAGCAGACAAGGAGACATCCTTTTTCTGCCACTGCATCAAAAGTTCAGAATCTCCTGAGCAACTGGGGGAAGAAATTGAAGCTGAGGAGGAAATGGAAGACACTCCTCAACTCTATCTTTCATCATCCTCACCTGATGAGTGAGTGATGCCCTCTGCACCATCCATGGTGGACGATTTTAAATCATTCCAAAACTTAGCTCAGAGGGTGGCAGAAGCCTTGCAAATACAGCTGCACAAAGTGACTAAGCCTCACCACAAACTGGTGGACATCCTGCACTCTTCCACCTCTGTCAGAGTGGCCCTCCCAGTTAATGAGGTGCTTCTTGGCTCTGCCAGAGTTATATGGCAAACCCTTGCATCCATCCCGCCAACATGCAAGTGGGTGGACAAAAAGTATTTTGTACTAATGAAGAGCACCCAATTTTTTTTTTCCCACCGGCCACCAAATTCCATCAATGTGGATGTGGTTAATTCTAGGGGCTGCCAGTACCAGTATAAATCCATCTTGTATGATGAAGATGGGAAATGTTTGGACCTGTCTGGCAGGAAAGTGTACTTTTCAGTCACCCTTCAGTGCTGGGTAGCAAATTACCAGGCTTTGTTAATCTAATTCTGGGAGTCGTATTTTATGAAGCTAAGCTTTTTTATTGATCAGCTCCTGGATTCTAACAAAGACCAATTTATGACCACAATCAATGAGAACCAGCTGGTGGTGAAGGCGTCTTTACAATCCACTTGGATGGGGCAAACATGGTGGTGTGTTCAATCTCCATGTTCATGTTAATCAGAAGGACTTCGTGTTTTAGTTGTCCAGCTTCCGTAAAGAGGTCCAAACCACTGTAGAGGACCTTCTTTTTGAGGAAATGAAGCTGTCTGCTGAAAAAATGGATGCATCCCTTCACACATTGAAGGATTCTCATGTGACTCTTCGATCCTTAAGGATCTATACACCGGCCTAGAAAAGAAAATACAGCCCTTAGCCACAGTTCAAGCCCTGGTCATCGTAATATGCATATCAGTACTCATCACAGAGACCATACGAACCAGAAAGAAAGAGATCAAAGTTCCTTAAGTGGAAAAAATCAGGACCACAATCAACTTTTTCTTAGTCTTCAACATCGAAGCAGCAGTTTTGACAGATTGGTTGAGGTGCTGGTAGAACATTTCCCTTGCTACCTTATGCTGAAAAACTCCACTCCTCCTTTCGGAGACAGCTTTACCCCATTCTGCAGCACCTGGGAATGGATAATCTCCAACAAGTGGGTGTTGGAAATCATCCAGAATGGATATTCCATCCACTTCTCTTCCCTTTTCCCTCCCAAACGCTCTTCCCTGTCCCTCTTCAGGGACCCTTCTCATGAGAGTTTACTATGTCCAGAGGTAAACCATCTCCTCATCACAGGAGCTATAGAACCTGTCTCTATATCTCAGAAGCAAAGGTTTCTAATCTTGATACTTACTGACACCAAAGAATAAGGGAGGTTGGAAACCCATATTGGTCCTTAGAGCACTCAACAGATACGTCTAAGCGCATAAATTAATGATGGTCACCCTATCAACAGTCATTCCAGCACTAGAAGAAGGGGATTGATTCTTAGCCCTCGACCTTCAAGATACATACTTCCACATTTCCATCATACTGAGTCACAGGTATTACCTCAGATTCACGCTGGGCCAGGATCACTACTAATAAAGGGTAGTCCCTTTTGGCCTCTCATTGGCCCCCAGGGTATTCTCCAAGGTCCTTTTGATAGTGGTGACTCTTATGCTGTGAAGGCATCATGATTTATCCTTACCTGGATGATTGCCTTCTCAGAGCGCAGTCCTTCGCAGAGGCCCAACGAGTCACCCAGGCCACCCAAGACCTGTTTCTGAATCTGGGACTGCAGATCAATGAACAAAAATCAACCTTAAGATCAATACAGAGGCTAGAATTCATAGGAGCTGACCTCAACTCTGCTCAGGCAAAAGTGCTCATACCACATCACAGATTTCTCAGTCTCTCCTCATTGATAGAGACAGTACAATCCAGCCCACAAATTTCAGCCAGACATTGCCTCCAGCTTCTAGGGCACATGGTGGCGGGCACATCCTTTATTTCTCATGCCAGATTATGCATGAAATATCTCCAAGCATAGTTCAGTTTGGTTTACAGGCCAAACAGAGACAATATAAACAAACTTCTATCCATGCCCACCAAGATCAAATGATCCTTGGACTGGTGGAAGGATCTGGCAAACATCTGTCTGGGAATCCCATTTGCTCAGTCTTCTCCATCTCTACTTCTGACCACCGATGCATCCTTCCATCTGATGGGGCGTGTAGCTCAATAGTGGTATGACACAGGCAAATGGTCCCCATCAGAGGCAGGCCTTTACATCAACCTGCTCGAGCTCAGAGCAGTCAGAAATGAATGTGCTCACTTCCTCCTGCTAATCAAGGACACACATACAAAGGTCATCACGGACAACATGGCCTGCATGTATTACATAAACTGACAGGGAGGTGCCAGGTCTCATTTCCTGTCTGTAGAGGCACTAAAGTTATAGAAAAGTGCATCTGCCACAACATCTAGATATAGTGGCTTATCATCTGGGAATCCACAATACGATGGCTGATAGTCTCAGCCTCAAATTCCCGCATGACTAAGAATGGGAGATAGAGTCAGCGACTGTATACAAAATATTCCAACAATGGGGGATACCAGTAATAGACTTGTTTGCTACTTACCAGAACAAGAAATGTACACAATACTGCTCCAGAGTGGGGATCGGACAACACTCCATGGGAGATGTTTTCCTCTTTCCTTGGGACAAGGGCCTTCTTCATGACTTTCCCCCATTCCCTCTATTACTGAAGTCTTATTGAAGATAAAAAGGGAAAAAGCAAACATCATTTTGATCCCCCCCACACCTGTCTCAGACAGACATGGTACTTTATCTGTCACAACTGGCATTATGTCCTCTGATGACTCTACGGTCGCCTCTTGCCTCCTGTCACAGAATGAGGGATGCACTCTCCATCCCAATCTGCGGATCTTGAGACTCAAACGTAGCTTCTTCATGGTTACAGTTCATAGAGGCATCTTGCTCTGAGGAGGTGCAGAAAGTGCTATTAAACAGTAGAAAGGTACAATGAGTAGTATTCTATCTCCATAAATGGAAGAGGTTCCAGGTCTGGTGCCAACACAAGGGCATCACACCTAATACAGCCACCCTGCTAGTGGTCCTACACTACCTGTTAACGTTAAATAAATTGGGCCTCTCTATTAGTTTGTTGAGGGTTCATCTAGCAGTAGTCACAACCTTCCACCAACAAGTAGAAGGCTACCCGATCTTTTCCCACTCAACTATGAAGAGATAGCAATCTATTCCCACAATCCAGGGACTCCCATTCCCCAATGGGACCTTAATTTAGTACTAAAAGGACTGACTAGACCACCATTCGAACCCATGGCCACTTGCTCATTAACTCATCTTTCCATGAAGACCGTGTTCCTCATCGCCATCACTTTGGCCAGAAGGTTAAGGAGATAGCAGCTTTAATGGCACATCCCCCTTTTACTCTGTTCTTCCTTGACAATGTCATACTCTGACTGCATCTGAAGTTCACCCCTAAGGTGACTTCTGCATTTCACATGAATCAACTTATTCACCTTCCAACATTTCATCCCAAACTTCTTGGAGACAACAGGGAACCCATCCTCCATGCGTTTGACATGAGAAGAGCCTTGGCCTTTTATTTGGACAGGACAAAGGCCTTAGAAAATCTATAAGGGTCTTCCTCTCCGTTTTGGATAAATTGAAAGAAAGGTGCAATGATCTTGACTCAGAGGCTTTCCAAGTGGGTCTCTGACCGCATTGAACTCTAGTACCAATTGTGTGGGGTAACACCCATATCTTCAGTACACATGCATTCCATGAGATCAGTCTCCTCATCAGTTGCCTTCTTCGAGGGTACCCCTATACCTGAGATCTGCAGAGCAGCAACCTAGGCTTCTGAGCACACCTTTGCAGAACACTATGCCATTCTGGGGGATTCGGCTACAGACGCCCAATTTGGTCCCATAGTACTGTCATCCATATCAGTCTCAACTCCAAAGTCCCAGCCTCCAGTGGCAGGTATTGCTCAGGAGTCACCTGCAGTGGAGCACCCATGGGGACACTACTCGAAGAAGAAGATGAAATTACTCACCTTGTGCAGTAACAATGGTTCTTCAAGATGTGTGTCCCTATAGGTGCTTCACAACCCACCCTCCTCACCTCTACTTTGGAGTTCCACTGGTGGACTCTGCGGTAGAGAAAGGAACCGAGGAGGGTTCACCCACGCATGCTGGCTAACCTCATGCCTGGTGAGGAACTGCACGTGCATGGGACAGGATGGACTGTTATTGAAATTCTCCGATCAGGAGCGTGGGAACACACACACCTACAGTGGAGCACCCAGAAGGACACACACCTCGAAGAACCATCATTACTGCACAAGGTGAGTAATTTCTTCTTTTATCATAGACTAATTGTGGATATGATTCTTAACTTATCAGTAGCAGTAATCACTACTTGCCAACTATCTATCCTTTTACCAGTTGGTAGTTTTCTGTATATATTACAGCAGAGGAGAGTTTTAAGGAGAGATTGAAAGAAGGATAAAATTGTGACTATGGATTTTGGTTGAATTTTTTCCCTATATAAGATATGTGGTATTGGAGAAAGCAAGAAGGTGTTTGTGGGTAAAGCAGACAAGAATGGAGTTCAGGGTGTCAAGGTTGTAGGCATCAAGGTTGATCTTGAAGATGTGTGGGAAGAAGCAGCAAGATTTAGTTGTGATCTGGATATGTGGATCAAAAAAGGGCCAAATCAAAGACGAAGATGAAATGAGATTATGGATCTGAGCAATATGGAGGATTGTGGTGTTGTCCACCTTGATAATAGAGACAATAGAAGTGAGGGCTTTGGTGGAGAGATGAGACGCTCAGTTTTTCCCTATGTTAAATTTTAGTTGAGAGCTGGTTATCATAAGGAAATGTCAGAAAGACAAGCTGAGATTTTCTTATGAATAGAGGAAGACAGATCTGGAGCAGAGAGGAAAGTTTGTGAGTCTACATCATGAAGCTGATAGTGAAAGTTATGTTCGCAGAGAGGATCACTGAGAGACATGATGGAATGTTTGAAATCTAGGCAAGTTAAATTATTTAAATCACTTGACTTTTTTAAAACAAAATAATTGATTTAAATTAGGTTGAGGCTGATTTGAAAATCTGTGCTATTTCAAATATAAACTGAAATATATAATGACCTAAATTATAAATGCTGCTGTTGGTTGGTTTGTTTGTTTTAAATTCAACTGGGGTAGGGTATCTTATTTGAAATTTACAAAACTGGTGGACAAAATCCTTAATATTGAAAATAAGGGCCCTGATGATACAAAAAATTTGCGTTAGTTGAACTGTCTCACTGACTTCAGTGGAACTACTTAAACCTAAAGTTAAGCATATACATAAGTGTTTGCAGCATCAGGAGCTAAACTGTATTTTTATTATTAAAATCTGCCACTTCAAAACAAAATAACTTCAATGTTAACAATGAAATATTATCTTGACTTTAAATACATTAACAAATTCTGAACATTATTGTGAACTTTTCTATACACAAGGCAAAATTTTTTAAAATAGGAGCATAATGAGACTCCTGAGCAGAACTCGTATATCGGCCCCTGAGAATGGAATTTTCAAAATCATTTAAGTGACTTAGGAACACATCTCTCACTGATTTCAAAAAGCAAACTCTGATGGAGGGATATAGCCTGGTCCAAGCCTTTCAGCTTTCTTGACTTTTGGTAGTTCAATATATTGGAAGATGTTGGTTACAAATATAGCACGAGCTTATCAACTGAATTCTGTGTTTGAGTTTGTGTTCTCACATTCAGGTATTAAGGAGACACTGGGCTTCTCTTTTTCAGTATAGACAAGCATTTTAAGTATAAAACTTCTTAGAAGAAAATATTTCTGTGTGAAATTTTAAATTCTATCAATTGGAAAACTAATTAAAGAAACAAGCACAAAATATCCACTTTGGTAATTTAACGCTATAAAACGGGAAGAAAGAAAATTAGTACAACATGTAAATTAAAAAATCTGATTTAAATTTCAGAAGTTGAATTTTATAATGATTTTTGTCTACCCTGTCCAGAGATAAGGTATAGAGTGTGAAGAGGAGGGGAGCCACAGAATGAATAAATGTATAGATAAAGGCTGTATACACTGCATGAAGTCAAACTTACCCCATTCTTGGGGTTGACTTTATTGGTAACTCAAATAACAAAAAACATAAGTCTTATCCAAAGCATTCTCCCTTAGTCTTAGTGACAGGACCTCCCTTTTTCTGCCCCTAGGATCCTTGGACCAGAAGGTTATGCCCATTAAGGGCTGTCTCTGACAAGCTGTGCCTGGAATCACAAATTGTGAGGGGCTTCCTGTAGGGAAGCAGAGAGTTCTTACCACTCCCTCAAAAACCACGAAAACCTAAAAAAAAAGTAGTGAGTGTTGGAAAGCTGAGCTGAGCTTATGCTGTGCCACGTAGACCTGAACGCTGCTTGTGCTCCCAAACCTTGCCAAGAATTTAGATCTACTTGACACACAGAAAATCCTACCTTTGCAGAGCGAGACATACAACAGGCATGAAAGGAAATAATGGTGGGGAAATGGATGTATCAGTAATGAGGGGTGTTGTATCTTTTGCTCTTTGCAGAACATGCATAATATGAAGTAGCCACACAGGCAGAGTGGACTCAAGTAATGGTGTTTACTTAGACTGAAATTAAAAAGCTGCAGCTGGATCAGGCTAGCTGACTCAGGCTCACAGGAATCAGGCTAAGGGGATGTTTAATTGCAGTATAAGCATTCGGGCTTGATCTGGAGCCCAGGCTTTAGGACCCTTTCAGGTGGGAGGGCTCTAGAGCTCAGGCTGCAGCCCAGGCCTGAACATCTACATCGCAATTAAACATCCCTGCATCCTGAGCCCCATAAGTCTGAGTTAGCTGTCACGGGCCAGCTGAAGGTATCTAATTGTAGTGTAGACATACCTATACACTAAATCTGGCAGATTACTATATTTAGTACACGGACCACCACTAAAGAGCTCACCTTCTATTAAAAAGGATACTACCCAATTCCTGTTCACCTGTTCATCCCAACTGGTAGGTGCAATTTTCAGGAGGGTCACAAACGACAGTCAGGGGAATTGCAAGGTGTTTAAAATTTGTTATAATCTAGAACAATGAAAATCTTATTCCCTGCATACCTTATACCCTGCATACCGTTACCCTTCAAAACGAAGTATTCCCTGTCAATTTCTCAAAACATACACAAAAATAAATTTTTGTTATTGTTATCACTGATACTTTTTTGCTCTTCTGTAATAAATGTAAGGGGGTGAGATCATGAAAACGTTTGATGGTGAATAAGGTGATGCTGAAAAGGTTGAGAAATATTGCTCTGCAGTACCAGGAGTAGTGGTGGTAGGATCTGGAGGGGGGAAGTCATTGTCCTTTCCTTCCTGGCTATCAGTTATTTTAACTGCTGCCACCTACAGGGAGTTTACCAGTGCCCCACTCTTCTACTGCTTCATACTGCCCCTATATCGGAGCTTCCTTCTGTGGTCCCCACCTTTCAGCTGCCTTCCTGAAGCGCTAATTGGAGCTTTCTTGTGGGCCTGCTTTCCAGGCCATTCTAGCCTATCTCTGACAAGAGATTTCTCAGGGGCCTCATTCATGGCTGTTGCTGCTGCTGACTGGGAACTCTTAGCTGTTACATGCTGCACTCTCTTGATGGTTTCCTTTGGATGCTGCCCTCGCTTGATGGTTCCTCTCCTGCCTGCTTTCTCTACCCTCAAAGGTCCCTGAATGCTGCTACTTCACGCTGTCTAGTACTTCCCTTTCTTGTTATTGAACCTTTCTTCCCTCTCAGCCAGCCAATCCCTTGTTCCTGTCTTCTGTCAACACCTAGCCAGCCTGGCCTGTGACTCCATTGTAAGACTGTTATAGTGATATAGGGGTTCATGCTTGTTACTGCATTACAGAAATCTAATTATAGAAGATACAATCAGTTTGGGGTTTTGGGCCTGCTTCTTGAGTCTGCCCTGAGGCTGGCACTCATGGTTGTGAGCCCTTCCATACAGCATGAAATTTGGTGTAGTCTTGGCAGGATTCACATGTCACAGGTCAATTGGATTTATAGATCATAACCCAACATGGATTTTAGAGTTCCACTGAATCTCTCCAACAGACCATTTGTCTCTGGGTGATATGGGACAGCTTTAAGTTGTTTCAACCCACACAACTTCCATAACTCACTGGAAAGCTGAGACATGAAATTTGACTTTCGGTCAGATAAAATCTCTTCAGGGAAACTCACTCCACTAGAATTAGTGAAAAGGGTTTTTGCCACAGAATCAGCCTCTGTTAGTTAAAGCAACTGCTTTGGGATATCTAGTGGCAAAATCCACTACCACCAGGATATATTTCTTCCCCATTTGGTAGAACATGGCACAGGGCCCACAATGTCCACTGCATCCCTATAAAATGCCACAGGCAAGGGGTGTAGGAGTTCTGAAGCCTTGCTGGTATTTTCCTCTTTTGGCATAATTCACAAGACTTGATATAATTTTTCACATCATTCTGTGTCCCCGGCCAGTAGAAATTTTTCTTTAACCTCTCATATGTTCTCTCTGTCCCCATGTGACCAGCAAAAGGACAATCTTGCTAGCAACATGAATTTCCCACGATGCTGGGCAGAGATAACCAACTGCTTGTAGGGTTTTCCAGGTTCTCAGTCCCAGAGGACCACTTACCTCAGGTCATTTGTGTTCAAACCAAAAAAAACACCTGTAGCCAATCCTGTAATAAACTAACTAAAGATTTACTAACTTGGAAAAAGAAATGAGAGTTATTTACAAGGTTAAAACAGAAAACACACACAAACAAATGAGTTACAATCTCAGATTTAAAAAAGGTAATATAAACCTCTATGATAAGCAGCTCTGTATGTCCTTTAGGGCTGACCCATGCCAAGCAACATAGGATCTCTTGCTTATGTTTAGGAATCTTTACCCCTCAGAGTTCAGACAACATAAATAGATCCAGTATCTCCTTGGTTTCTCTTGGTTCTTTCATACAACAAAATGACAGAGAGAACCATTTTAAGAAATAGGAAATGTGTAAAAATTGTCAAGGGGAATGTGGCCAGATATAGTTCCTGAACCTAATTTTAAATAATTTTTAAATAGACTAGATTTCAAGATGTGTCTCTTTAATGTACCATAAAATTGAATTTTTAAGAGAAAATGATTATAGTATCTGCAAAAAACGAAGGGCAATAGCTCAATACAGAAATGTGACATGATGATCAAACCCTGTAGTTGATTTTCCTGATCTCCAAAGCTGAGCTGATCTAGGAGCAGAAAATTCCAAACTTAACCCCCAATCTCGAAGTCAGTGGGACTCTAAGTGGACTCAGGGATTTGTATGTGTGGAAGTAGTTGCAAGATTGGGGCCATAGAGGGTGTGGGTGGAGGTATAGATTTGAGTATAACACGCACACACAAAAGCAAGCTCCCCCCCCCCCCTCCCCCTGGCCCAAAACATCAATGACAGCATAGTATAATTTCATTTGTAGTTAATTTTGAGCACTTCATACACATTTTACTGCACATATTAAATCACTGGTGTAAAATTCAATTTTCAGAGGAATGTAAATTGACTGCCTCTGTCTTGTTTTCAGATGGGCACCTTTAAAGCACCTGATGGTGAATATTTTTTAGAACCTTTGATGAAAGCAGATGGAGATGAACATGAAGATGATCATAATAAACAACATCTTATATACAGACATGAAGATGTTAAAAATGATATTTATCAGAAATCCCATAAACCTTGTGAAGTTTCAGGTATAGTTATACTTTAAATTCTGATATGTCTGTCTGTTCATTATGGTTTTTAGCATTTTAACAAATTGTTTAATGTTGTTTTTTCTTTAATAGTATTAATGACTATCTCTGTCATTGAGACCTTAGACTATATTTTATTTATCCATTCCACATAGACTTAACAAACATCAGTGGAAAAACAAATGTCCCATTTTAAGTATAAGCATAAATTTTCTTGCAAATGTATTCCACAATCCCTCAAACATTTATGCACATGCTTTATTTTTCACAATGACTGTTCCATGGATTAATTTTTTGCAGGATCAGGGATCTGCAACTTCTGTTTAGATTCACAAAATACATGAAATGTACTGCAAATAAATCTAAAAAGTAATACATTAAATCTTCCTGTCCTATAATATACTGTGTTATCTAATATTTATTATTAGTCTAGGTACTTTGTTACAAATGCTGTTCTCCTGTTATAAAATATTTTAAAAATGTATATACATATTACATATCCATTGTATATTAAAATCGAGACACAGGAAAAGAGGTACTTGAGGAGCATAGATTTAAGAAATGTCACAGGATGCTGGCAGTAGTTTTCAAATCCTCACAGTAGAGATGCACTTGAATATGATAGGGAAAAAAAGCACTACTAATAGCATAAGGACAAATAATGCATGTAGCATAGTGTTTCCAAAACAGTTACGTTTTGTAGCATAGTGTGGATTTTTCAACAGTTGTGTGCATAGGTATGCATGCATCTTAATGGTTTATTGAAGACAGCTGATGTAACGGGGGGAAAAGACACCTGCAGCTATCATCGAAGTATAGAATCTAGACCATGGAGTGAGATTAGAAAGAATTTATTTGAGATTGTACGTGTCCATAAACTATAGTTCCAAAGAGTGAGATATTATTTTACTATTATAAGAGTGCCATTTTAGAAGTTTTCCTCATTGTATCAAAGGCAGTGTTTTAAACCTATTGACATAATACATTTCTTGTACTTTTAATGTGAGCACAAAGGCTTTGTTTATATGGCTTCAAAGAAAACACAGATGCATGCAGCTTCATAATAGAATATTGAGAAAGTAGTTTCTTTGTTTTTACCTGGCATTGAAGGGTATCCTGTTTAGTGAATTATTTAGCTTTGATGAGACTGACACCAACGTGTACTCATTTTGAATGTACATGCATTTCGTGAATGGTTATGCAAAATTGAAAATCCACAACTACCACCTTTTCTCAGGAAGATAGTGGTCAAAAGAAAATCAAACCTTACCATTTCCTCTTAAGGAATATATGATTAAATATTTGAAAATATCAATCCCCAGAAAATGTTCATTTATGTGGTTTTAGTAATTTGTGCTTGTGATTTTAATCCTGGAAAATGCTTATCGCATACTAGTAGCTGAAAGCCCATGGAATCACACTGTTTTAATTAGTAAGATCAGCTGTGTGTATTAAAAAAAAAAAAAAAAGCCTGAAATGGCTTAAAACTTAAAAATTGGATGATGATAGATCACAAATACCATGCATATGCTGATTGTGGTGTTGTGTGGGTGGTTGTGTTGATTTCTGTCTGGGAGGGATTGCACTGGGAGACTTGTGCTGATGGTGAATGAAGGGTATGTCCTATGGTGAGTAGCTATGTGTATTTGAGGTTATTGTGTGTAGTGGTTGTGTTGTTGTATGGATGATGTTGTTGATTTATATCTAGAAAGGTTGTGCTGGGAGGGATGTGGATTTGTGCAGATGGCAGTTGGGTGCATTGGTGTGGCAATTGAGCCAAGTAAACCACCATCTGTGCAGTTTCCCTCATACAGTCAATTAAATTGTTGTAAGCAGACTAGCTGTGGAGTAAGGATGGTGATTGGTTGAGTTACCTCTAATCTCACTGTGGTCCAGGACTCTTGGCATGGCATAGATACATGCCTTACTGTAACTGACTTTATGAATTACACTGGTGAGGTGTACAAAATGGCTGAAAATTAAAAAATTGTCTGGTAACAGACTTCAAAACTGAGCAGTGATTCAACCAGGTGATAGGCTGAACAAAAAGCCCTTTCAATCATGCTTGTAGCTGCTTCCATCACTTCACACTGACTCAAGAGACATTTTACGCTTCAGAGTGACAGAGAGAAATTCCTAGAATCTTATTAGGTAGATTTTAAACTTGGAAGCTGTAAGTATAAGGTAAAACTCTGTTTGTTCATAGATTTTTTTAAGGACAGAAATGGACCATTATGATCATATAGTCTAATCTGAATTACACATGCCATAGAAATTATATTTCTGTAGATTTGTTTAAGGTTTCTCCAAAAATATGGTGAATATTCATTGATTAGTAATGTCTGTCAGGTAGTTTATACTTTATTTTAAAATCATGGAAATATAAATTCTCAAATTATTCCTTGTATTAAAAAAGCAAGAGTTTCAGTCAAAATCCTGTAAATATTACACTGCCGGTTACAATGTTTTAGTGCTTATCTGAAATTGTCTTTTTTTATATTTCTGTTCAATGTATGCTCTTGCAGTATGTTTGTATAAGACCCTATTCTTGGTTAATTTTTAGGTACTACTATAATAAACATAATTAATATTAATTGCTCTTTTAAAATAACTACACATTATCCTCTCTCCAAATCATGGTCACTGCTATTTCATTGGTCTGTCAGATTTTGCAGTTTCTCTAGTCAAATACCCTTCTAACCAAACAGTTGCTCTTTGGATAGGAATTTCTAGACTACTTTTAACATGAAAACATTTTTCTATTTATATTTGTACTGCTATATGCCATTTTTATGATGCTTCAACACTCTGTAAGACTGGTAGACTTGAAAGTGCAGAAACATACAGGAGGTAGTTATCTATAATTCTGTTAATAAAACTGCATAACAATAAAGAACTGTTCCAATATTATCAAAAAATCCATCTACAATCATGTCAAATAAATCATTCAGTTTGGTGAGATTTGTACAACATCTCATTAAAGAAAACATAGAAAACTCATTTCACTCTCAGCCCTTTCCCATCAGATCCACAAAATTAAAGATTTTAGGAAACTAGCTTTGTAAAGGTAGTCAGAGCGCTGGAACCAACACCTATTGAGTTCCGAGAAGTGGATGGGCGCAAGCACTCTAATCACTTAAACACCAATTAAATCTCCCTATGGTGGACCTGATGGGGGCCTAATTAGTGGATTAGAATGGGCTGGGGGAGGACTAACGAGCAAATTGGCCCATTAACACAGGAGATATAAGAAGGCACAGGAAGTCAGTGTAGAGGAGAGAGAGGCAGGCTAGTAGGGTCAGATCTCTGGGTAGAGAGCTCTGCCTGCTCGTCAGAGAAATGAGGAAAAACTGAAACTGTGAATTTATGGTGTATGGATCAGTAAAGTGGTGGGAAGAGCAAATGTTTAATGGCTGAAGGTCTCTGAGTCTAGATAGACAGAGCAGAAGAGAGGAGCAGGATGCTGCCCTGCCATAGTAATTATTTCATCCTAAATTAGAGATTCTATAGGGCCTTGCCTGCACACATATTTGCACCAGTATAACTAAAAGTGAGTTTTGAAATATATATCCACTCTTTTTCTTGCATTGTAATGCAGTAGCATTGTATGATCTAGCACTACTGAACGATTCCTTGAAATGCAAAGAAAACAAGAACCCCCCCCCCCCCCAACAATGAAAACTTTAAATCATAAAGTGCAATATTGTGAATGAATATGGATTAGCTTGAGTGTAAATGAGATCAGAATCTGGTCCCCTTTGTTTTCATTCAGTTTTTTTCATGCATATTTATAAATGAGCATCTGTGAACAAGTGTCCCATACCGTAACTGTGTTTCCAATTTAAAATAGTTTTCCAAAGCATTCATGCTCCAAAATTTAAATTTGCCTTGGATTTTCAAAGATAAAAACATAGGCATGCTAAGTCTCTCAAGGTATGTCTACACTGCAACAAAACTCCCATGGCAAGGAGTCTCAGAGCTTAGGTCAACTAATTTGGGCTCATGGTGCTTGCTCTACAGGGCTAAAAATAGCAATGTAGACATTCCTGCTGGTCTGGCGCCCAGGCTCTCAAGCCTGATGAGGCGGTAGTCTCAGAGCCCAGGTTCCAGCCCACACAGAAATGTTCAAACTGCTATTTTTAGCCTGTCAGTTGACTGGGGCTCTGAGACTTGCTGCTGCTTTTTGCAGTGTAGATGTACCATCACAGATCAGATCCTTCCACATACTAAATTGATGATTGTAAGCTTTCTGAAATCTGTCAGAATCTAATTTGAATAGCTCTTCGTTGATATTGTTCATCTTATCCCAATCCCCATCTTCTTGTAAACAATTCCTGGTTCTGAAGGCAGGGCAACATATGGCAACTCATGGTGGAGATAGTGTCCTCCTGAACATTATTGGACATTATTCAGTGACTGATATGCCAGTCAATTACATACTATTTGTGGAATATTCCTCTGCCAGCTTGCTTTCCCTGGAGTGTAATGCTCTCTAGAATGATACCCTTGTTATCACAGTCAAGTGAATTATGATCCTAAGAACCAGTTAAGCCCCTTATGCGTAGACATTTGGCTATGAATGGGAAATTGTATCGTAGTTTTTCTCTTAGCTATGAGCATAAATTAGAGTTCAGTGCTTTTAAAAATATTATGAGTAATGTTATGCATTTGGAGCCATATTCTGCCATTCTTATTTTCACTGGGTGCTTTCTTTCTTACTCCGTACATATTTGCACTGATATCAATAGTACTCCTCATGGAATAGGGTACTACTCAGTGTGAGGAAGGGTAGCAGAATTTGGCCCTTTATGATTGAATCTTCACAGAATAATTAGCATTTCAGTTTCTTAAGTATCAGATTACAAATCAGCTCTACTGAAAACCTTTGCTGTATTTGCTGCACTTGTTCAGACAGAGTGGTGCTGAAAAATAAAAATCAGATTCATTTACTAGTGAAAAGTGGCAGAACTATTTACAAGTACATGGACAGCTTTTGTATTCTGTAGAAGATGCATTCAGAAAATTGCTGTTGGGTGCCTCTCCTCATTTACATTGATTTTACATCAATGGAGCTAAGTCACTGTTAGCCTCTGACAGGCAAATCAGACTTTGGATATTTATTTTGGTTGGCTTACTTTAGATACCCAGAGTGAGCGTCACAAGGGGGACCTAGAAGCCTTACTGCCACTTTAGCACCTAAGTCCAACATTTAGGTCCTATTGGCATTCACAAAGCCCTGTTAGCTGCCTCATAATTATGCAGGTGCCTGAAGTCCCTTGGTACTTAAATTTCAGTTGCTGAGTATACGCAAAGCCACCTCAATCCTGACGGTGCACAGCAGCTCAGCACCTCACTCACTGCTAAACCTGAGTAGGATTAACAATGTATGTGTTCCCCACCTATCTTGCATTTGGGGCCTGATCTGGTAGATGCGCTCAAAGTGCATCTAAACCAACACAAGACACCTGGGAGAAGGAGAGGAGGCAGAATAGCAGCAGCTCCTCCCTTGTAACTTTTAGCCCAGCAATTAGGGCACTCACCCAGGATGTGGGAGACCAGGTTCAATTCCTTCCTCTGCCTAATGTGAGATGGGATTTGAATTTGGGTCTCCCAAGAGATTACCCTAACCACAAGGCTATGGGATATTCTGTGGCAGGGTTTCCTGTCTTCCGTTGGAACAGTTCCACTGTGTATAAATAATTAAAGATGCATTGGGTTAGAGCAAGTGCAAGAATGACTCCAGCTCAGACTTAGATGCTGAACTCCCTTTGAAGGCAAGGCTTATGTCACACCCCTCTTCTTGGCATTTCCTACTGGCTATCTTAGGCTGCTCCTTGGTCAGTGTGCTGGCTTTTGTGAATCCCATTCTCTGGGGTCAAACTCTCCCCATGTATTGTATAGGGAATCTGAGTGTCTAACTTAAGGGATGTCTGCACTTCAAACTGGGTGTGTAATTCCCAGTTTGAGGAGATATATCTTCCCTAGTGCTGATCGAGCTTGTTTGCTAAAAATAGTGTGTAGCTATTGTAGCACAAGTGATGGAAGGTGCTAGCTGTCCTGATCATGTACTCATCTGAGACTCTAGGGACATACTCGGGGTGGCTAGCCCTTCCCATAGCTTGCGCTGCTAAGACTACACTTTATTTTTAGCATGCTAGCTCTGAGATGGAGATGTCTCCTCAAGCTGGAACTGGGGGGAATTTGGATATACAAAGAATTCAGGCCTTAATTAATTAAATAAAAAAAACTATGTTTAGATGACAATAAGGATGTAAAAGTGTAAAAAAACAAAAACAAAAACAAAAACAAACAAAAAACCCAACCCCCTACCCCCCCCAAACCCAACACAACAAACCCTGTAATGACCTGCGTTAAGTCCTCAGTGTCAGCCTTATTTATATACTTCCTCGCTTTTGCTGATTTGTGTCTCAACTTTAATATTTAAATGTATTTTTTTGTATTTAATGTCCCTGTTTTATTTTAAAGAAAAACAATCCCAACCCCTTCATGGAAGATTATAAAACACACATTGTTTACCTGAAGAGACCAGAACTGGTACCTTTCCAGTCTTTCAGGTAAACACAAACTTAAGCAATATTATTGCTAATGTATTGTACAGATTTATTTTATTTATCTAAAGTTGTGTTATTTATTTGATTGTTCAGAACAGTTTCTTCTGAGTTTGAATATTTGGTAAACATTGATTGTAAATGTTTTAAATGTGTATATTATTTGCTTAATAGATCATAAATGCCCTTTTTGTCATGAAAATACACTGCTCATTTTGACACTTAATAAATCTTAGGATATATATGTGAAAAGCAGCACCTGTACGTGCATAAGACTTTTCTATGCTTAACATACCAGTTATTGTAATGGTAACTTTTTGTTTTGTGCTATAGTACCAAAATCATTCAGATCATAGTGTGGGTTAAAAACCATTGGGGGTGGTGTGTGGCGCCAAAGGCACAGCGGGAGGACTTCTGACTGTGGCTATGTATGTGCTGGAGTGGTCATGCAGTTTCATCGCTGTTTGGAAGTATATAGCCCATGAGCTTTTCTCCCATTGCTAGCTTAGCTTAGTTGGCTGAGGGGGTCAGAAAGGGAAGGGCAATGGCCCGAACTTCAGTTGGTCTTTCCTACCTCCTTTGAGATTAGTGGAGTTAGCTTGGAGCATGCTTGTGCTCAAGGAGCATAATTGAAGGAAGTCCCTTGATTATGTATTCCTTTGTCCTCTGTGTGTCAAGTTCTTGCTTCTGTGACTCTTTCACCTACGTTTTTGGTCTTGCTGTAATTAATCTGTGGCCTTGCAGAACCCCTTTGAACATGTGCAGCCAAAGTCTGGGTAGAGACAGCAATTGGGTAGCCGTTCTGAGATTTTTCTTTTATGTGTTGTTTGTCCATGTTTGTAAGCCTTAATCGTGAGTGTAGGTATTACAATGAGTTGTTGTCTTGTCTACAGTGCATTGTATCAGACTTCCCCCTTAAACTGAGGTTCACACAGGTGAACATCGTGCTGCTCTTGTCCTTCCTGCTTGTCAGTTTGAATTTTTAAATGATTTTTTGATGTGCATTCTCTTGGCCCTGTTTGGGGCAGGGGCTATGTTTTTGCTCTGTGTTTGTACAGTACCTAGCACAGTGGGGTCCTGGTCTACGTTGAATAGGACACCTACGCACTACGGTAATACAAATATAATTTCTTACAATGACAGCAAATATGGGACAACTGTATGATAGCGTACTGTAAACATCCAATTTGATATTCCTGTTTCAGGCTTCTTTATCTCATGTTCTTCTATGCTTACATTGATTCATTTTGGAAACAGATTGTAGATATTACAGCTTTCTCACTGTGTTTGTTTATTTTGTGCAATCTTTCTCCTTGCTCTCTTTAAGTTTAGAAACTGCATGCTATAATAACCATTATTTTACTTTACAGAAAAAGAGATGAAGAAAAGCACTTTACCATTTCCAAACTACGGCAGTTTAAATGAAGATATAAATATTTTACAAAAGGCTGTAGTTTTAGAGTATGCTTTTAAAAACCTATCAACAGAGGATGATAGAAGCAATCCACATTCCCGGAAAAAACGTTTTCTTTCCTATCCAAGATATGTAGAAGTGATGGTTACAGCTGATACCAAAATGGTTCGCCACCATGGACGGAACTTGCAGCACTATATATTAACACTTATGTCAATAGTAAGTAAACCTAAGTGATATTGCCAATAGTAAGTGAATTTATTACTGTTCTGGTATTTTCCACTAAAATCCCTTTAAATCTACTGGAGCATCTGTGTCCAGTCAGATGGAACTTTGTACTGAAACAAGGAACTTCTGTAAATATAGAAGATTGGTGCCAGAACCTTAGCTGGTGGTTCTGTTGACTTCAATGCAGTAAGATTTAACTTACCATAAGAGAATGTAAAATCTAGCCCTTGATTTGATAAAACATATAAAAAGAATTAGTCCTAGGTAGTAATTCACTGTAATATTAAAGTAAAGTGAATAAATTTAGACGACAGTGCAATTTTTGTAAACCTATTAAGAACATATAGCTGTTATAAAATAACCTGGGCATTTTGTTTCATATTAGTGTTATAAGCATTTTCAAAATAATAATCACATTCTCAGCTGGCTTCAGCTAATAGAGCTACTTCGATTGTAAGCTGTTCGTGTCAAGGACTGTGTTTTATGTTCTGTGTTTGTACTGCACCAAGCACAATGGGGTCCTGGTCCATGTTGACTAGGGCTCCTAGGCACTACAGTAATATAAAATAATAATAATAGTATTAATACATAGTTAACAGCAGCTGAGGATCTGGAGGAAAGAGCTGTACACAAGCACTAGGGCAGCTTAGGGGAAATGCCTCTGACTATGCTTGTCATCACAAAAGGACTGAGGAGGAGGTGGAGATTTGGTTCTGCTCCTCGTTTCTTGCACACTGACCTTCTGAGCTGGTCATCTGCAGACAGAAGCACATGCTGCTATTTCCGAAGGAATGGTGCAGTGGTTGCACACCCCAGAATTCTGAGAGGAATTGAATTCCTCCTACAGCCTACTCAAGTATATCCCTTAATGAAAGAATTGGGCTCATAGCATACTCAAGCCATTTGCACCGAGGGAAACCAACTGGTGCTGAGCTTTCAGGTTGGACAAAAAGATCTGTGAGGGATGTCAATAATCTAAAGGTAACTTTGTATCTGGTACAGGCCAGAAATTACAGCTGACCTTGGACAGGCATAGGTTGAGATCAGAGATATGTATCAGAATTATAACAGAATGTAAGCTAAGACTTAAATAAAAATAGGCAAATGTTCAAAATTAAGTACTGTACACCAGATCCTCAGCTGGTGTAAATTGGCAAAACCTCATTGACTTTTACAGGGAATGACAAAAAACAAAAGGAAGAATATGATAATCTTGATATAAACTGTACAATTAAGACAGGTTAGATCTTACAAGTGGGAGAGTAGCACTGACCTAAAAGATTACATGGAATCTAATGAGCTAAAACTTCCTGAGTGGAGAGGACCATGCACAAATTCATGGTACAAATTCTAAATCATAATACCAATATATTTTACATTCTGTTTTCTGAGGTAGTGTATATCAAGAGTTACTTATGCTGGTATAAAACTCCTTCAAATGTGAGGAGAATTGGGCCCAGAATACCAGAATAAATGGACTATTGATGTGATCTGTTGTGGCATTTTCTATGCCATCTCTTCCCATGTATTTTTCAAATACTGGGCCTGCTTCTCCATTGTCTTGTATCTTTGTAGTCATTTATATCAATGCACAGTGTGTACAAAACATTCTTACTCTGATGTGATGTTTAACATCCACTAGTAGAAATTACTACAGTAGTTTCAAAGAAGTGGAGAATCATGCCCAGTAATTTTTCTGGAATGACCACGACTAGTCTGAGTGCAGTTATTCTTTATTTTGTCTTATGGACGCAGGGAACAGAAGGAAATTGGCAGTCAGAATAGGAACTTTCTGTTGCTGAGAACAGTTGTATTTAGCAAGTAACCAATTCAGTAACCTTTGTTTATGTGAGAGATCCTTATTTGTCAATAGTTGAAGTAAGTGGACTAGATGCAGATTGCTGTTACATGCCAGTGAATGCAGAATCACTCTGTTGAGTTTTTGTCTTCATGGATTTTATCTAGAGTATCACAGGTAAATTGATAGGAAGGGACATGTTTCAAATGTAGGCAAAAATATGATGTCATGATACTAATGCATTTTAAAAGAAAAAATAGTGCTTTTTTCTTCTTTGCATATATTGACAATTAAATTGACAACAGTTTTGTTGGCCTGATGCATTATATTAGTACTGATGAAAATTAATAAATCATTTGTGATAGTAGTCTTATTTGCTAATTTAACTTCAAGTCCTGATTCTTCTTATTCCTTTTCCTTTGTTTTACTTTCCATCCTTGATCAGTATTAATATTTTAAAGATTTTTAATCTAAATATACTCAATATATAAATATACTATGCTGTAATTCAGTACTTTCATAAATTTCTCTAATCAAATTCTGTGGGCCAGATGTTCACCTGGTGTAAAATTAATATTGCTCTATTGAAGCCAGTGGAGCTATACAGCTGAGAACTGTCTGTTTGCATGCTGCCTTATGTCGTGTTATGGAGAAGAATTTTATATTAAACAAACGTCAGCTGAAGTTCCCGGTAGTATTTCAGTTCAAGAAATCAAGCCTTAATTAAAATTGAGAAAATAATCAGTTCAGTGAAAGCAATACTTGTGGTGTTGTATCATTTTAGTTAAACGTTTTGTGATATTTTATCTAATATGTCATGAGGCAAAATCCTGGCCGCACTGAAAACTACAGGAGGTTTTCCATGGACCTCAGTGGGGCCAAGATTTCACACATGGGGTGCAATAAAATGTTCTGTGTAATAATTATTTCCTGATAATATTGATTTCCCTATATCTGTTTAAGTTATTTAACTTCTAAAATGGAATAATTATAGTCATTCAAATGAGTTCTGTAAAAACAAAAATTGTCCTAGAATCATTTTATACATTTTCATAGGAAAAATGTTTTCTTTCTTGAAGTCCATTTTGTACGCTATATCATTTATAATATATCAGTTTTTGTTCTTGCTTTTGCATCAGAAGAAGTAATGAAATTCAAATGGCAGATTCAAATTCTGCACTCATTAAAATCTTAGCAACCTTGTTTGGCCTCCTGATCTTTTATGACCGCCAGAGATGCATGAGCGTGAAAGAACACTGCTTGACTTGCTGATTCCCAGGCTGGCAATTTAAAAAATAAATCAGCTTTTCACTTATAAAGCAAATTTGATTTGGAATTCGTTGAGAGACAATAGAATATCAAGAGATGTCATTTTAACAGAAACAATCTGATACCTTACAATGTCATTTTCTAAAAGAGTTGCTTTTTTTGACAGAACTGCAATGCAAAGTGAAATGTAGTATGCAAATTCTTTTAAAAATAATTGAAAGCTATTTCTTGCATAATTTCCACATATTTACTGAGTGTTGACATGGATGTGGCTACTGTAGTCCCCATTGCTCTTTTCAGAGTGGAATAAAAAGCTTACACTCCATTTGTTCCTGTGTCATGTCATAGGACTAAGGCCTACATTAGTATTGTGGTTCTACAGGCAATAACATATAGTAGAACAAAACAACTTTTATGTGAGTTTTTGTATCTTTGTTTAATGTGGTGTTCAGTAAGAAGCATAACTCTCCTAGCCACTCTTAGTCCATATGTACATCTTCTACTTGTGAGGGTAGTTGTGTGAAACAAATGAATTTATTTCTTAAAATATATTATTTTGTAATAAGCACAATTTCATATAAATTTAAAATAGCTTTCCAAATTAGGATTCTGAAATACATATCTTCACAGTGCAGATTTCCTTCTCAGAGAATGCATTTACTAAAACCTTATACCAACTCTCCTCTAATGCTATAGGAAATCCTTCACAGTTAGAACTCCTCCACTGTCCAAGCATGCTCAGCTAGATCTGGTACCTTTCAGTCAAATGGACCAAATGTATGTATAAAAATGACAAAGAGCAATTCCATTCACCAATAAACAAAACTGATTGAATCAATGATAAAAATTAGGAACTGGCAAATTGACAAAAAGAGTGCTACCATTCTCTTCTATGTATCCTATATTAGATCTTGTTAGTATGAATTCTGGCCACAGAAACTTCCAATTTTTTGAACTTCAAGCATTGCAAGCCTTGCGTCATTACCCAAGAAGATAATAGATTTACTATTAAATCTTATCCATTCTGCCATTGTATTGCTAGCTTCTGTTTTTCAATTTAATTGTTGTTTGTGTTTGGCCTGACAACTTATACTGTTACAGCAAATTGTCAGTTTGGATGTATTTGAAATGAACCAAATAGTATATCTCCTGCACTGAGGTTTATTATAGAAGTTCTGAATACTTTAAGAATAGTAAATTTTGTTATACACAAGCTGAATTTGTAAAGGATCCTGAAAGAATTCGGTATCCAACTCCCACGGAATTTCATAGAACTTGGTGCCTAACCACCCACATGCTCCTTTGAAAATCCAAGCCAAAGTTTTTTAAAAGTAAGCAAGCTTGTATAGGAGAATATTTTACAGATTATAAATAGAGACATGGAACATGCTTACTTCTCCAAGGTTTTAAATATCTTGCCACTCCTAGGGCCTTTTAAATATCTTGCCACTCTAAAGGCTCAACTCAAATTACATGAGTAGTCCCATTGAACTGGGAGTACAATGCAACTAGTCTTTTATTTTTTTTAAATTAAGCAGGTCTTTGCAGGATCAGTGTTTGCAACATATGCTGGAAATATTTATATTTTGTTTCTGATTGGAATATATAAATATTCTAAAAGGCAATGAATATTGGTAATTTGTAAAAAGTTGAGTACTGGAAGCACTTTATCACAGTTATACACTGAAACCATTGAAACCTACCTTTTTTTCCCCTCTCTCTCACACACAGACATACACACGTGCAGACACCCATTAGGTGAAGGAGTCTGTTTCTCCCAGAATAGGTACAGTATAGGCAATGGCAATGCAAACTTCCCCATGCTGGTGTCAATGAGCCTTAAGCCTAATTTAGAGGAAGAAAGGATACTTCAGTTTGTATGCCAACCTTGTCCTTTTTCCAGAGACTGACAACTAGGGAGCTTATTGTAGTGTCATATTTTGTGAGTCAGGCATCTGATCACTAGGAACTGGACCAAAACTATCCACAGATGTCACGTGTCACAAAACTGATTTTTGATGGTAATGATTTTCATTTACTTTTAATGTGGGTCCTTATTTAAACCTGTGCTCTGGAGGTTAAACATTTTATGTCCTATTCTCACACAGGGCCCAAGCATAATTTTTTAAGGCCCAATACAAACTTGTAACATGGGGCCCCCTCCCACATACATATCACAATCCCTCATCCTATACATACAATCTTATGAGCCATGAAAATTTTTTTCCTCATGGTAATGGGGATTGGAGCTTGGGCCAGCCTCCCCCCCCCCCCCCCCCCCCCCGGGCCTCCGGGCCCCGGTAAAGTGTACCCTACCCCCTCCCCCCCCCTCATGCGAGGGCCCTGATTCCCAAAATATGTTCTTGTACACAAAGCAGTATTATTAATCTTAAATGGTCTTTTATCTAGTTTTGGAGCTGAACCGTTTTTCTCAAAATGCCTCTCACAAAAACAAAGAATAGTTCATGCTCTTATCAAAGCTCCATTGGTTTTTTGTTTAGTTCATTCTAAAATGAAGATTAACAAAAATAAATTGTACATAACAGAACAAAAGACAATGTAGTTTTGTTTTATGTAAACCTTTTATATTCAAGTTATTCTACCTCAAAGTATATTACAAAATCAACGAGTTAAATGTTGATGATGGATTTTGAAAAGCCAATATTCATTCGGCAATATAGTAACTAATACACAGTATTGTGATTAAGAACTTGTTTTATTGAGGCAGAGAATGTTAGCTGCGATGTCAGGGATATATTCAGTTCATTTAGAAAATGGCTATGGGACCTTAAACTTTCATCTGGATAAACTCATGTCATAAATTGTACATAATGGGTCTGATTCTTCACTGTCTTGCACTTTGTGTAGTGCTTTACACTTGTGCAAACTGAATGTTAAATGGCCATCATTCTCATTTGGTAATATTTTAGGCCCATACCGCTTTACACAAATATAGATTATTGCACAGAATACAAGGCAGTGGAGAAACAGATCTAATGGCTACAATATTTTTAATAACATCCTGACTTGGTTCACTCTTTTTTATTTAAAAGGCTAAATTTCAGCACTGATCTTGCAACATATTCTGTGTGGGAAGATCCCTGTGCACATGCAGACCCTCACTGAAACGCATGCAAAATTATTTTCAGAATGGTGATCTAAAATACACTATGGCAAAAATTGAGGGACATTCTATACACTTTCTCTTCAGTTCATCAAACTTTGCCCAGTATTTTACATATATTTGACATTTCAAATGCTTTGCTATATACTTGCACTTAGAAAAAATTGGTAGTGTTTTATTTATTTTAAATAGGGGCATACATTCAAAGAGTTAGAAAAACATTACTATTCTCAATTAACTTTTAAAGTTAATTACAATTAAACTGAAACATGCTTTCTTTTGAGTGACTTTATGTAAATTGGGTAAGAATATGCAATGTAAAAAGGTATTCTGTTTTTTTAATTCAAAATAGTGTGGATAAATGTATTGCTCATAACTGATTCTCATATCCAACTATGTACATATTGCAACTCTAATAATTCACAGTTACAAGTCAGCATACTATAAAGTACACTGTAATAAATTTTTTTGGTGTTTACTTCACATAGCCTGAAATCCAGCGGGCCAGTACCAGTCTATATGCCCCACTTAAACTTGTTGTTAAGTGCCAAACCTTGATGCCTCTTCCATAGGTACAAGAAACAGTTCAAAGAGCAGTTATAGAATTTAGAAAGGCTCTTACAGGGGTTATATGCATACTCTGTATGGTGCCGAGCTCAGCTTTTGATGGCACTCTAAGCACAGAGGGGATGAACAGGAGCAGAGAATATTGAAGCCCATGGCAACTTTAGCTGCTGTGGGAGAGATCATTTTGGGTGAGAATTCCTTTTCTTGGCCTCTCATGGAGTTACTCAGCTCCCAAATCAGCCATTTGGATTGTACAGTGCCTTGAAGATTTTGGCCTAAGGGCCTGGCTTAAGTGGGACATAAGGGCATGTGCAAACGCTCTTCACAGAGTATACAGATATTTCACTTAAAATAAATATTTGATTGTATACCAATAATATCAAGAACTAGAAAAAATTATTCCCAGAGTTAATTCTTATGGAATTCTCCCAGCTGAATCTGTCCGATAGAGCCCTTTACTTGGACATATGGATCTGCTATTTGTTCTTCTTTGAGTGATTGTCCTCATGGATTCCACTGTTTGTATGCACACACTCCATTCAAGCTAGATCAAATTGTTTTGGCTAGCAGTGTCTTTTGGGGCTGTTCCTGCACCCTACATGTCCTCATGCTCCGCACCAGAGTGTATAAAAACCAGAGTGGACTCAACTGTCTCTCAGTTACTTCTTACCACCTGTGGTAGCAAGATGGAACCCCTGGATCCACTTGTTTCTCTGTGTACTGTAGTAGCAGTAATGATAGTTATTAATATTGTTAATTAGTTAGTCGTTAGTAGTGTTAGTTTCTTTTCCTACTGGCACAAACCCCCAACATCCTTTTTTATATCATGTATTTAGTTTATAGGTCATATCTTCCTCAGTTGAGTGCTTCTGGTCATTCCAGGACCTTATCAATTGCATGCAGAAATTCTGGATATACTACTAAAAGTGGCACAAGAGAAATCTTACAAGTTTGTGGATATCTTACACCATTCCATGCTTGGCAAGCTCACTATGCTGCTAAATGAGGAGTCATTGGAGCCAGCAAAAGACCAGTAGCACATGGCAGTGTTATTACCCGCCATGTCCAAGTGAGTTGACAGGAGGTACCAAAGCCCTTCTGAATATTTATTTCCATCCAATACCAGGATTGCTGGTAGTAACTGCTGTTCAAGAGACATCAAAACAGGAGGGGCCTCTAAACCCACAGAGAAAGACTTGAAGAAACTTATTTGGACACAGAGTTTACTTAATTGCCAGCCTCCAGAAGCATATGGCTCGCTACCAAGCCCTCCTTTCTAAATATGACTATGTGAATTGGGGAAAACTGTTTTTCAGTTTGTGGATGAACTACCACAAGAACATCAAGAAGATTTAAAAGACATTTTGCCCATGGTACAGCTGATAGTTTTCACTTCCCTTCAGGTGTTGCTGGACACATCCAACATAATGGCACATACTGTGGTGATGAGATTTTTTTTGGCTTCAGCCCCTGGGGATTCCCAGAAAAGTCCATACCACAAATGAGGACCTTCCCTTTGTGGATAGTGAACTTTTTAATTCTAAAATGGATGAGGCCTTCCATTCGTTGAAGGACTCCAGGGAAACTTTCCATTCTTTTGGTCAGTCCTAAGAAGGAAGCAAGTAAGATCACAGACGTACTTCAGTCAGCGTCCTTCTACACAGTACTTTCGTTAGCCTTAGATCTACCATAACAGAGAGGTTCCACTGACAGTGACCCTCCACCTCTTTCTTGCTGCTACAGTCTGCATCCTCTACTAGGAAGCTAGTGTCAAGAGCCTTGACAACCTCTCAGGTTTCACTTTCTTCCCCCTGCCTTTGTCAACCAACTCCTTATTTTTTGGAAGCTTGGACTCTCATGAACTTGGGCCTCTGGGTCATGGAAATGGTTGACAAAGGCTGTATCTAATTCCAGTGTTTTCATATCCTCCTTCCCTGTCTCTTTTTCAGGGACCCTTCTCACAAGATACTGTTAAAAGAAGAAGTGACTCTCTTCTACAACTTGGAGCATTGAAGGAGGTGGCCCTAGAGTTCAGGGACAGGAGTTTTTATTCTCACTATCTTCTCATCCAAAGAAGAAAGGGGGTGGCATCCTATTCTGGACCTTCAGCATCTCAATAAATTCATTGTTTCAAGTTCAGAATGGTGACTCTGGCCTCCATACTTCCTTTGTTAGATCTTCAGGATTGGTTGGTGGCTCTTGATCTTCAAGATGCCTATTTTCACATATCCATTCATCAGGCCTTCAGTACAGGATCCTACCCTTTGGTCTTTCCACAGCACTGAGGGCATTCACCAAGTACTTGGCAGTAATCACAGCTCATTTAAGGCATTCAGTTCTGTCCATACCCTTGATGACTAGTTCATATGAAGATCACCCAAACAGGTGACCAAATAACATTAAAGTTACTCGCCACTCTGAGCCTCAAAATCAATAGAAAAAAAATCCGCACTTTATGCCTGAAAACATAGAGTTCATAGGAGCGGAGTTAGATTCCAGGTGAGTGAGAGCCTACCTTCCTTAAGATAGATTCCAAACTATAGTGAACCTCTTCAACCAACTTCAAACTCAAGCAAGGACAACAGTGAGAATATGCCTCAGACTTGTGAACATACAACCTCATGTCCCTATATGACCATATGTCCATCCATCAATGATGCAGTGATACAGTTTGCCAGACTTCACTTATGCACCAGACAAGTGTGGTTGAAATCAATGTATCTGTACATCAGACATCACATGGACGTGATGGACACAGTCCTCTCCTCATTAAACTGGTGTAAAGACCTTCTTCATGTATGCAACTGAGCACCCTTCTCTGCACGTCTACCTACCAAGATTCTGGTAATAGACTCATTGATAGGTGACCTCATCTAGATCACCTTCACATTCAGGGCATATGGTCCCCTAAGGAAAACCACCTGGACATAAACTTCCTGGAACTCAGAATTATCTGCCTCATATGCAAAGCACATCTGCCTTAAATCCAGGGATCCCTAATCCAGGTGCTGACAGGCGGAAACATAACTATGCATTATGTCAACAGACACTGAGGAACCAGGTAATCTCCACTGTGTCAGGAAGCCGTTTGGCTCCAGACTTTGTGCATTCATCAGTGGATCATGCCACTGGCCTTGCATCTTCCATGTGTGCAGGATTCACTAGCATTCACCACAACATAGTTCAGACAACCACAAATGGTTGCTGAAGAACCCAGTGCTGAAAAGCATCTTTTGCAAATGGAGATAGCCATCAATGGAATTATTTCTCACAGAGCAGAACAAGAAATTGCCAAGTGCTCTGCTCTATGTTGGGCTAATGTTTGGGCTCTCTGCAGTTGTCTTTCTCATCCCCTTGATAGTGGGACTGAGGTATGATGATACGGAGGATCCTGAGGAAACTGAGGCAAGAGGCTGAGATGATGATCATGGTAGCACTGGTTTGGGCTCCAGGCAGTTCTGATCTTCAGATCTGGTAAACATCTCAGTGCAGCTTCTGATCACTTTGCCTCCTCTACCTGACATGGTCTCTCAGAACAATGGTCAGATCCTATATCCAGACCCAGCATTATTTCATCTGATAGTCTGGGTGCTGGCTGGATAACGTTAACGTCCACCAAAAGAAGCTGTTCAGATGAAGTTCAGAACATTCTGTTCCAAAGCAGGAAACCCTCAACTAAACTGATTTATAAAGCTAAGTGAGAGAGGTTTCTATTTTGGCATCTCAGCATCAGCTGTCTCCCTTCACAACAACGGTTTAATTGATATTGGACTATTTACTAGTCCTGCAACAATCTGAGCTTTTTGTTAGTTCCGTAAGGGTCCAACTAGCAGCAACAGCTGCACATCACCCTCTTATTCAGGACCACATTGTATTTTCTCACCCTACAATGACTCAATTTCTTCAGGGCCTCAGTCATGTTTTTTTCTGCAGTTCAGCAGCTTCCTCCCTTTTGGGACTTCTATGGGTATGAATAGGATTGGTAGGTCTCCCCTTTGAACGCTTAGGTAGTAAAGGGAAGATGTTTCTATCAATGAAGATGGCCTTTTTTAGTAGCCATCACATCAGCTCGAAGGTGGGGAGAGAGTCTTTAAACCATGATTTGAGGACTTTAATAACTCAGTCATAGGTTAGAGGTTTATTACAGGAGTGGGTGGGTGAGGTTCTGTGGCCTGCATTGTGCAGGAGGTCGGACTAGATGATCATATTGGTCCCTTCTGACCTTAGAGTCTATGAGGTATATATTTATTTATCTCCAAGTTTTATTCTCCAGGCCTCACCCAGTCCTGGGGGAAGCTAAACTTCATACACTTGATGTGGTAAGGCCATTGTCATACTACTTACCAAGACAAAATTATTTAGAAACACACCTAGATTATTTGGCCCAGATGCTCAAAGGTATTTAGATTATTAACTTCCATTGATTTCATTGGCAGTTAGGAGCCTAAATACCTTTGAGGATCTTTGGTCTTTGTGGCCTTTGCTGATAGGGCTAAGGATCAGACAGTAGCCTCACAGAAATCTATCAAAATGGGTGCCCAACTATATAAGACTATGTTTCAAGCTGCCCACGTTAGATCCACTTGGACACATTAGATCTCATTCCACTAGAGGTCAGGGAACCTCTCTGTATTTGAAGAATTCTTCTGTTTCCGAGATTTGTAAGGCAGCTACATGAAGCTTGGTCCACACATTTGCGAGACTCTAATCTTTTGGTCAAAGCTTTTAAATAGGATGCCCATTTTGGTAGGGCTGTCCTGTAATCATTATTTAAGTAGGACTCTTAATACCCATCTCCAAACAATCAGATAACTGCTTGTTAGTCACCAAGAGTGGACAATCACTTTAGAAAAGAATGGTTACTTAAGTACCTTAGAATACATGTTATTCTTTAAGATGTGTTGGCCACATGGATGTCACAACCCACCCTCCTTTCCTACTAATATATAGTCTTTCCCACTTCTGGGGTTGGGTATTGGTGAAGGAACTGAGAAATGTTGGGCCTGCTGTCCCCTTTATACTGGGGAGGATGTGAGGATATCTAGGGCATAGATGCAGCTCTGATGGACACTTCTGGCCAAAAGAATGCAATATAATCCCCATGGGATGTACACACACCAAGAGTAGCATCCATGTAGACAACACCTCTTGAAGAAGCATGGTGTAGGGACAGGAGTGTCGACAGTCATGCCTAGTGGTCAGAGTCAGGGTCAGAAGCCAGCAAACAAAACTGGAGTCAGAGCTGGAGACAAGGTCAGGATCATGCCAAGGGTCAGGTCTGGAGACAGATAGCCATGCCCAGTGTCAAGTCAGTCAGGAACCAGGAAACAGTGCCAGGAGAGAAGCTGAAGTCAGAATCAGGTGACAATTTCAAGGATCAAATTGGAATCGGGGGACAATGACAGGGTCAAACCAGAGTCAGGGCATTAGGTTCTGTACACCAGCCAATCAGGAGTTCATTCAGTTGCTCAGACAACTTCCTGTGCCTCCTTCTGGCTAAAGTAATGTGTCCAGGCCAATTGGTGGAGCTGGACATCTGTTCCAATCAGGAGCTTCATGGGTGGAGCCTCTGGTGGGCCAGAGTTTGGCTAGCCCCTGTCCCTGATGGTTCTGTAGAGCTGTATAGTGGTAGTTGTGGTCTGGGCACCGCTTGGAGACCCATAGGGCTGCATTTGAGGCCTGCAATCCCTCAAACACGGCTACTTTTCAACATGAAGTGTAAGAAGCTTTCGTTGTGGCTTCACCTTGGCCCATGGGTTTAGACCGTGAGTGCTACGGTCTAGCTACCAAATTTATGTGCAAAAATATCTGTTTGCTTATTCAAATGTAGCTTTTGCATGTGTAAAAAATACCTTCTGCAAAATATTTGATGCATTTTTGAGACAGGTTGAAATTAGTCTCCTAGAGTTTGATTCTGCTCCCAGTAAAGTCAATGGCAAAGCCTCCATTAACTTCAGTGGTGTCTCTCAGGCCATAGTATGCTATGCCCTGGTCTTACAAAAGGGATCCATAGAGGTGGACTTTTATTTTGGGGTTTGGGAAAGATTTCCCCAAATTTTTCCCAAACTCCTTCCTCTGGCCTTCAAACAACTCCCAAACTCATCATCAGAAGCAAGCTCCCCACAGACCAACTCAAAGCTGCAGATACTGCCAGAATGCAGATGCAAAACTTGCGGACGTATCTCCAGTGCTCTGTTCAGTACTCCCACAACAAACCTTTCAAGATTGATGGGTCTTTCACATGCTTGTCACAAAATGTGGTGAACCTCATTCAGTGCATCAAATGCCCCAACAACAACTATGTGGGTGAAATGAGACAATCACTACGCTCTTGAATGAACTCTCACAGAAAAATGATAGAAGACAAAAACACCCTATCACCTGTGAGCGAACACTTTTCACAAAGCCATCTCTCCATATCTGATCTTGCAATACTTGTCCTCAAGGGAAACCTGCACAACTCCTTTAAAAGGCAAACCTGGGAATTTAGATTCATAACTCTGCAAGGCACCAAAAGCTATGAACTTAACAGAGACACTGGTTTTCTGGTTCATTACAACAATTTGTAACACACCACATTGCCTGCTGCCCTGAATTGCCCACTTCAGACTCTCTATGTATAATAATCTAATGCCCAATTTTCCATTTCATTTCAAGTGACCGCTTCCAACATGTTACCCCTTCTGCTTAACAATCTGTTCCTATTTATATTTAGCTCAGACACTCTTCTTCCTTCCCCAGACCTGAAGAAGAGCTCTGTGTATCTTGAAAGCTTGTACCTTCCACCAACAGAAGTTGGTCCAGTACCTACCTGGTCTCTGTCATATCTGTGATTTCCTTTGACCTTAGTCTTATTCAGTGTTAATTATTGAGTTATAGTAAATAAGTATATTCAGTTATAGTAAACAAACTACAGATTGTAACAGTTGTAAAGGAGTATAATCTGTCCATCTTTTGGTTAGTAACATGGTATTTGAGTGCTTATAACAGAATATAAAATTTTAACTAAATAATTGAGTATGAAAGTACTAAGAGATCTCAAATTTGCCATATGGTTTTAGCAGTCTAATCCTATGATCTTTTTCTCTCTAGGTTGCAGCAATCTACAAAGACTCAAGTATTGGAAATCTCATAAATATAATGATTGTAAAACTAATTGTAATTCACAATGAACAGGTAAGAAACATATAATTATTAATAGGACACTTTCCATTAGATTAGGTACAAAATAGTTAAGTTTGCAGACTAATTTTTTAAAATACAGTAGTTTCAACAAAAACAGGTTGATGTTTTTTAAATGTTAAGGTCAGTTACTGTGACCATCACTTTGTTGATATAAATAAAAAAACAAACCTCCATAAATGAACGAACAAACAAAACCCAAAAAATCAAACAAACCAGAGAAAGAATGTAGGTGTCAGGTTTAATTATAGCCCCAAGTGGGTTTAGTTTCACACTCACCGGGCTTGTCTACACTTACCTCCGAGATTTGGTGGCAGTCGACCGGAGTTACGCAAGCTACGCAAAAAACTTGCGTAAAACTCCTGTTGACTTCTCTGCTTCTCTTCTGCGCGCTGTCTTCAATGCACTGTGCTGACAGGAACTGCTTTCCCGTTGACGCAGCACTACACCACTTGTGAAGGTGGTCTTAATACGTTGATTTCTGGATCGACTGAGCGGGTCTTCACTTGACCGCTCAGTTGATCCAGAGAAATTGATCTGATGGTGGCGAATTTGCCGCCGTCAGTGAAGACATAGCCACAGAAAGGTTTACTGCAGCACATTTAGTTGTTTTTTTTTAAACTGTGGAATGCCTCCCATCCTTTCTTTTAGGTATTCCCATTGATTTAAATGGGCTTTAAGTCAGACACTCATACCGGCTTATAGGGCAGCTACCTCAGGATAAGTCTACTGACCACGGCTTCATTAATACCATGTAGATGGAATGAGGGAGTTCAATAAGGGGTTGTGACAGGTAGCAGTATGGCAGCCTTAGCTGCTGACATCTTTTGGTTTTGCGGTGTGCACGGGAGATAGTATCCCCTTCCCTCATACAATCTGCTGAAAATGCCCCCAAATGAATCTTATGGACTGTTCTTCCTCCCTTAATTGTCTTCTGTGGTCTGTCAGTAGGACAGGGTAATCTGGCCTCAATTACAGCAGCATTGCGGCAGTTTATGAGAAGCAACAAATGATATTTACCATAAGACCTATCTAGGTTCATTGTCCAAAGTGAAATGCAAAGAATAAACATCACAAATTAGATGTTATAAATTGTATCAGTCCAAGATAGTGTACATAACGCAGAACTGAATTTTTAAAAATATATGCTTTTTATTTTGATTTATTTTGTCAAGTGTTTTTCTAACAGTCTTTGTAATATTCAGTATAAGACACATGGTTACACATATTGGTTTAAAAGACTGGTTACGTTACTGTCTGTGTTATTACTGGTCAAATTATGGCTCTGATCTTGGAAGTTGATCTGTATGGGTGGACTCCTGCATAGAGCCCCATTGACTCCCCACCTGCTGTTCAGCCACACAGATCAGCTTGCAGAATTGGATCCCACATGACTGAATTATTGCAAGTGAATGAATATTACAGTCTTTGTTGTGTCTTGACAATTTCCTGTACAGGAAGGACCAGCCATCAGTTTTAATGCAGCTACCACTCTTCGTAATTTTTGTTTATGGCAACAAACACAGAACGTTCTGGATGATGCTCACCCTTCTCATCATGACACTGCTGTTCTTATCACGAGGTACCACCTCTGAAATAGTCACATTTATTGAACTAGGTCAGATGAGTAACAGTTTCTTGTTTCTGATATTATTTTTAACTTGCACTGAAATATTTCAAAGTTAATTAAAGTAAATGAAGAAATCAAGAGTGAAATAAAATTAAACGTTTTGTACTTCGAGGCTGCATCTACATTTGAGCTGAAGGTGTAGTTTCCAGCTCAGGTAGATGTGTTCATGCTAACTTTGACTGAGCTAGCATGCTAAAAATAAAAGTGTATGTGTGGAGGTGCAGGCGGTAGGGTTGTCTAGTTGCTTGAGTACGGTCTTGCCAGGGACCCTCGGTGCTTATGTGGATGGGTAGCCCATCCTGCTGCCTGCATCTCTGCGTCTATGCTTCTGTTTTTAGTGTACCTGCTCAATCAAAGCTAGTGTGCATACATCTATCTGAGCTGGAAACTACATCTTCAACCCAAGTGTAGGTGTGTCCTGGGACCACAGAGAAACAATGCATGAAAAATGACAGTGACAGTGTTGTGTTGGTAGCTGGCCAGCTGATCCAGTTCCCATTAAAGTCAGCAGGAGCAGGATCACCTTTGAAATTGTGATGTGGTGAAATGACAGTTCTACCCATTAAACCAATGCAGTTCAGTCAGTGCTAGGGTGCTGTACTAAAGCAATAACATTAATGGAATCCATTGCACTGACTTAATGATGGTTTACTTTTGAACAGTAGTGTACAAAATTAATAAATACTGTTTAGGGGGAAGCATTAGATTTAATTATATATTCCCTGTCTCCACTTCTCTTGGTCTTTCTAATGCTCAAGCGTAAAAGATATATGCTCCCTAATTGTTCTTTCTCTTTCAGTTGTTCTGATGTTTAAACCTTGTTTTATATCCACTGGAAAAAAAATACTAAAAAACTGCATTTAGATCTTGTTTTCAATTTTATTTTCTTATTTCTGCAGTGTTGTTGGTTCCTCTGCTTAGGGCAGTTTCAAATTTCCAAGACAGTGCTGCACAATTTTCAGCAGAATATCTATGCTTGCTCTGCATTGTGAACCCTACTGGGAAATAGCATAATTTGAGATCCACAGAAGGAATTTAGGCATTGTGACACTGAGTGTCATGACACCTAACTTCTAGGCCTTAAAAAACTAAAGGAACAATGCTGTGATTCATAGAACTGGAGTTAGCCCCTAGACTCCTGTAAAACAAATGGGGACAGATAGGCACCTTAGAATGTGATCCACAAAGCCAGCATGTTAAGTGGCGAACAACCTAAGCCAGCCAGTGGGAGATGCCAACAAGAGGGATGTGTGTTAAGCCCCACCCTGTCCTTCTTAGAGCATTCAGTGTCTAAGTCAGGGCTGCAGGAAGGTGCCTATCCATAATCCTCAAAACGGGGAATGATAGGTGCTCCTCTGCCTAAATTGCCTATGAGGCTGAGTCTAGTAGGTATACTCAGAGGCTCCCTAACTCCACACAAAACATCTGGGAGGAAATGTGGGTGACCTCTCAGAACTTCTAGCCCATTGGATAGAGCATTCACCCAGAATGTGGGAGACCAGCAGTACATTTCCCCCCTCTGCCTGTTGAGGAGAAGAGATTTGAACAGGAGTCTCTTACTTCTCAGGGGAGTGGCCTAATCATTAGGCCATAGAATATTCTGATGTGGATTTCCCTCAATCTGTCCTATTGAAGTTGTTCCACTTGAATTAAATAACTGAATCATTAAATGTTATTTGGGGCAAAGACAGAGTGAGAATGACTTTCTAGCCCATTGGTTAGGGCACTCACCGGAGATGTAGAAAACGGTATTCAAATCCCTTCCCATCAGGCTGGGTGGAAGGGAGGACTTGAACTGGTGGTCTCCCACATCTTAGATGAGTTCATTAACCACTGGGTTAAAGGCAGGTCCTCATTCTGTCCTCCCCTCTACCCCAGTTGTTTTCTGTGCAGTTAGGTGGCCTTTGAGCATGTCTGCTGGATTGGGCCCCACATGCAGATTTAGGCAAGGGACCACCTATCTTTCCCCAGGTCATGGATCGCTCTGGCACTTAGGCAGGAGGTAGGTGCCCAGAGACCTAGAGTGAGACTGCAGTGCGCAAGCTCAGAGGCAGGAATGTAGGCACCTAGGGAACTTTTACTACACAACTTAAGCACTGAGCAAGTTTAGACGCCTACGGGGCTAGGCAGCAGCCAAGTGGCAGGAGTTTCGTGGATTGCAGCGACACCTAAAAACAGAACCTTTGTAAATCTGGGACATAGTGGTTGGGCTTCTTGTTCAGTGCAAGTTTGAGAGATGGTGAGAGTGTGGGTTAAGCGTGTTGAGTTTAAATTAGCTTGTTCAGAATATAAAACTGTTGTATACATTTAAATATTAAAAATTATGCATCAAATCCACATCTGGTTTAAATCAGTGCAGCTCCATTGAAGTCCATACAGCTCCTTTAGTTTATGCCAGCTGAGGATCTGGGCCTATGTGTTTTTTGTGGTTTGGAATAAAATTTTGGATTCTCTTTTGGATATTACAATATTTTCAAATAAAATCTTTTTCTTCAAGGGAAGATATCTGCAGAGCTAGAGAGAAGTGTGATACTCTAGGTAAGCTATTTTGTTAAATCAGTATAATATTTTTAAGAGAATTGCATTACAGATATGAGGAAATTATATTGTAAATGTAAAATTTACAATGGGCATCTTAGAAAGTCAACTTTTATGGTATTGCATCCTTGGTAGTGTAACCTTGCCATGGTATATTTTCTGGGAATGATTTTCTGGATCAAGGTAAGTGCTTAATTTGTATGCCTCTGGCTATATTCCTTGGGCACCACTTTGAACATGTACTCCTTAATATCCTTTTATAGAGTCAGTATGTCTATATGAATATTTTACTGTTAGGCTTTTATATAAAAATTTATTTTTCTAGGTTTAGCGGAACTAGGTACAATGTGCGACCCATTGCGCAGTTGTTCTATAAGTGAAGAAAATGGATTAAGTGCTGCATTTACTATAGCACATGAACTTGGGCATGTGTAAGTATATGTTTTCCAATGGAATAAATGTTTTGATTTTTTTCTTTATATATGTCCCATTTCCCCAGGGTGTTCCCTCTTGGTCTGAGAGGAAGTAATCTGCTACAGCCCTTTACAAGACACAGTGTTCTCTCTGCCCCCTCGCATCTCCCAGTTGGCTCTGCTGGCCAACAGTTATGGATAATAGATTCAGAATTTAAGGTAGAAGGGACCATTAGATCATCTAATCTGACCTCCTTTATATTACCAGCCACTAAATTTCACCCAGTTACCCCTGTACTGAGCTCAGTAAGTTTGTGTTTGACTGAAGAATGTCTTCCAGAATAAAACTGTGACTCTGTCACTCTCCTTCCACTTGTTCACAGTGGGTATGGGGAGTATAGGCTGCAAAAGCCCATGTTCTTCCCTTCTGCCCACAGCTATGATCGGAATAGGTCTAATGCTGCCCTTCAGGGAGCTTGGGGAGGGTACCTCCTGCACCCAACCACCCACCTCCCAGGGTAGCCTTATTACACTATCCACAATCTAGCCCTTAATAAATACCCCAGTTTACGTAAATACAGGTTATTAATAACTTGGAAATATTCTTAAGTGTGTTCACCATTTTAGAACACCATAGGAAAACACAGCCAAATAGAAATACCTTATTCAAAATATGAAAGGAAAGAACAACACATGGTAAGTGGTACGCCTATCATTGAAGTAAATAGCATGTCATGCTCTGGGTCTGAGAGTCATGCCACAAATTAGGTGATCGTATATATTATAACTAGTAAAGAAAAAGCTTAGAAGCTGAAATTGGATTGAACAATCAGAATAACTCTCATTGCAGATAAAAATGAATTATGGAAAAAGAATGCGTAGTGGAATCCCACCCATCAACAGATTTGCACACACTTTTATGTTAAAACAAATAGAGCAATACAAGGTGTAAGTTTTGCTGTGTCTTTAATAAGACTGGGTTTTACTATAAATACAATTGGAGCCTTATTTGAGTATTCAAAGGTAGAATTTGATCATAATATGAAAATATACACCTTTTTTATAGATATTCATTTTCCCTAACAATTGGAAGAATTAATTCCATGGTCTGTAATATATTTTAGGATCATTTTGGATGAAAGATGTTACAGAATCTAAGGCATTTCTAGGGCATCTACCACCATGTTAGCAGACAGCCACAATTAGAAATAAATCCCATTATACACGAAAGGCATTTTAAAATTTAGGACTTGAACATTGACTGATATAATAAAGTAAACTTAAATTTTTGCTGAATTTGTTTTGGTGTTTGTCTTTTAGATTTAATGTACCCCATGATGATAGTTTTAAGTGTAAAGAAGCTGGAATAAAACATCAGTATCATGTAATGGCCCCAACTTTAAATTACCACACAAGTCCATGGACCTGGTCAAAATGCAGTCAAAAATATATCACTGAGTTTCTTGAGTAAGTATCAATATAATATAGTGTGGCGTTTTCAGTTTAGTCTCTTGAAACTATTTAAAAAGCGTTACTTAAATATAAC
This sequence comes from Emydura macquarii macquarii, assembly GCF_026122565.2. Classification (NCBI taxonomy): domain Eukaryota; kingdom Metazoa; phylum Chordata; order Testudines; family Chelidae; genus Emydura; species Emydura macquarii. Next base: position 11,721,633 of record NW_027132773.1, read on the forward strand.
TTGTATGCTATTTTAAAAGTATTCTGTTCATTTTTATTTGTCATGTGCTGTATTGCTATGGAGTTGCCTTTCAATTTCTGAACAGTTTAATATTTTAATATTAATTCTTAGAAAGGTAGTCCTCAATCCATCTGATGCAGGCGCTTAACTTTACTTCCTGTGAGTAGTGCCATGACTTCAATTGAACTACTCACAGTGTGTTAAGTTATAGACATGCTTCAGTCTTTTCAGGATCAGAGATCTGGCGACACCATCAAGCACATCAATATATTTAACATGGTGTATCTGGCTCACAATGGACACCCTCCTCTTTTTATGAAAAGCTTCTTTTCAAAATGAGAAATGCTGGTTATAATTAGATTTTTCCTAAATCATGACCCTTTGATCTTTTCCTTTGCTATAACAATTTTTTCATTTCTCATTTTCTCAAAAATGCACAAAAGAGAGTGTTGTTGATGAATTAATTGTAAGATAATCTTATGCAGAATCAAATAGGGGCATTTTTCATCCATGTCTGTAATTTTCATTTTAATATGCAGACTTGTACATCAGCATCTAACATATCAGTTATTGTAAACAAATAGTTTACATGCAAATAGTTGCATGAAACAGTTGAAAATAAATAGAAACCTCTATAATTTTATTTTATAAGATAAAAACTGCATACTGTTGTGCTGCATAATTATAATGGTGATTGTCCTAAAATCTTAACAGCTGTCTATCTCTTATGGTTTAGTTTGGAAGTTTTATGTTTGTTGTTGCACTGATATGGTGTTGTAGAGGGTCAGTTCTGAAGCTAAGTATATGTGCAAACCCACAGCTGACTTCGTTGGGAGTTATGCATATGTAAATACTATAAGATCTGATCCCAAAATCAATTAATTAGTGTTTTACATTTTGTAATGTAATCACAAAGTGAGCTTATCTCCAAATTGTATATGTTGTAAAAATTTTTAAAAAAACCAAACAGTTTATTTACATTTTGTTGTGAATTTTATAACAGTACTGGTTATGGGGAATGCCTTCTTGACAAACCAAATGGAAGGATATATGATCTTTCATCACAGCTGCCTGGATCAATATATGATGTCAACAAACAGTGTGAACTTATGTTTGGTCCTGGGTCACAAGTATGCCCCTATCTGGTAAGCCACACAACACAGAAACCCATCTTTAACATTTATTTAACAATTTTTGAAAAATATTGTTTATAATCTCTTCAAAATTGAAATGAAATCCCACAGATCCTTTATCTTTGGACACGTGTTTTTTCCTTGAGCATGTGGAAGACTTAAAAAATCAATAATGTAGAGGACAAGAAACAGCAGTGGAAAGCTTGACAGTTCAAAGTGCTAGGAGATTTTTATGTGGCAGTATAAGTGGAATAAGGTGGTTTGGATATGCGCATTTGTGCATGCAGTGGTTGTTGCAGGAAACCTGAATTTATACAGATGAATTCTAACTTCAGCATTTTTCTCTTACTGTCTTACAAATGTATTCAATAATTATTCATTTTTACATTTGATCCATAAAATAATCTAGCCTCTAGACAATTCTTAATTTAATTTTAAAAGTGTTCTTAATTGTGAGTTTGGTTTAAAAAAGTAGGCATAATTTTTTAATTAAATAAATAATTCATATATATGCTGAAATGAATGAGAAGGGGATCCTATGCTTTATTTTATAAAGTTTTTGGGATGTATTTCTCATGCTTGGTAGAGTTTCGGTGCTTAGAATAGCTTCCACGATAAGCATAACGTAGAGGTCAGCAGTTTCTTAATAGCGGAACAATGAACTGGAAACAAAACTATATGCAGCTTGATACAATAAAAAATGGAATTTTGGTTGTTGGATGTCTGTGCAAACTTTAAAATGTCATTATGGCTTCATTCAGTGCTAATAATTAAAGAGCGAACTCTGTCAGAAAGGCTCTGCTTTTGAGTTCCCCCTGCAGAAGAAGACTTCATTAGCATTGACACTGATTAGATATGGTAATTAACACAGGACCAGATTTGGGCAGACTTCAGTAGAATTGTTATTGGAGTAAGTTGCTATTAAGTGTGAGGCAGGGAATCAGAATCTGGCCCATAGTGAGTGTGGAATAATTTAATATGTCAAGATTTGTGTACCTAAAGGTAGTAATGTCCAACACCGATTGTCCCATGATTTTGATACATTCTTTTAGGTTGCTGAATCCAGTTGGAGAATTTAACTTTTATACTATGCAGTAATAATTAGGAAGGCAGACTTTCTATTATTACATATCTTTAGATGAGCGATTGGTTTGTATTTGAATTGTCAGTTTTACTGGCAGAATTAGGGTATTCGGTTTGCTTTCTATTGCCCTACCCCAAATCCTACTGAAATCAATGGAAGTCTTTCCGTGGACAGCATTGGGCTTTGGATCAGGTTCTATGTTCCACATACCAAAACAGAACTGTGAGGTGGAAAATATAGGAACTTTGAAACTCTCTTTTCCAGCATAGTATTGTATAAGATACTAATTTAAAAAAATGCTATAACATTTATTTAACTCTAATCTATAAAATTAAATACCTTATAACCAATGTTTTAGGCTTTCTCATTCACAAATGTGTAGTGTCAATAATTTGGTGAAAACCATTCAATATTTCTTTAACACTAAATGCCAAATATGCAATAACTCCATTAAAATCAATGATGATTTGCACCAGATGTTGAATTAAATTGAGGAGCAACAAATGTGGTTTAAAACCATCTTTGCCTGTTCATTCCCTTGGGGACAACTAAATCTAGTTTGTTGACAACTAAGGATTGAGCCTGCAATTTTGACAGAACTGCTACAGTACTGTATATTGCATCTGTGAAATCATACTGGGAAAAGTTTTCAAAAGGGCCTATGTGGTTTTCACTAGGACTTAGGCTCATTAAGGCACTTTTCAAATTTGTCCCATTGTCAATAAATTGGTACCATTTTGTGGAAATAATAGTTAATGGCTTTACTTGGTGATTATATTCAGACCTTATGATATGTAGTAAATAACCAGAACCTCTAATTTTGTATACACTACCAAGTTATAATGTGAAGTTAATGTGTTTTTTTGCTAATCCAGTCAATTCAAGCAAAATATTCCATATTACTTTGTCTTTCCTTATGCAGAATCTCTTCTCTTGTTTTATAAGGAGTATCATTGGTGACAAATATTTTTAATGATTGCTTTTAGAATTCTCCTTGCTAATATTACCAGATGCACGTGGTAAAAGAAATGTAATAAATATGTAGGCCACTGATCAACAAAATGTTTACAGGTATAGCAAAGGAAAGGAAATTTTGTTTTCTTTTCAGAAACAATGCAAACGCTTATGGTGCACGAGTGCTGAAGGAGTTCACAAGGGCTGTCGTACTCAGCATATGCCATTGGCTGATGGGACGGAATGTGGTCTTGGAATGGTAAGATTTAACCTTTCCTATTTCTCAATACTTACGCATAGTAAAATCATGGAAGTAGTTGACAAAAAAGACTAATGTCCACTGTGACTTTGTCCTGCAACTTTTGGAACCTGATTGTATGGGCTGCACCCACTTGATCTTACTGCAAAGTTAACCCATATAATGTTGTAACATAAATTTGGCAACCCATGTAATGTTGTAACATAAATTTTATCAGATTGCAATAACAGGCCTGTACATCCCAAGGTTTAGGGCTAGCACATTGGTAACAATAGAGTGTTGGCCTTATGGGGAAGCTGCCATCTCTCTATTCACTACTGGGGTCCCAAAATTTAGGGACCTTCGTGACCAGTTATTTCCTAGGCCATTAGCTCTCTACTGCTCCAAAGATGAATTTCCTAATGTATAGGCTCCTCTAGGCTGATGTGGTGGTGTTGTGACCCTGATGTGAAGTGTTCTGCCAAACTAATTCCTGGTCCTGCATCAGGAACTGCTGAGTGTTGACCTATGTATCTGTGCAGTCTCATTCATAGCAATCTGCTTGATATTAATATGTGCTAGCAGTTCCTAGTGGGGCCCTAGTTTTTTATCTTTGATGTGCTTTCATAGATTCATAGAGTTTAAGGCCAGACGGGACCATCAGATCATCTAGTCTGTATATCACAAGCCATTACATTTCATTTGTTCACCTAGAGTTCAATAACTTTGTATCTTTACAGATTTTCTCTGTTCTTTGTTGTGTTTTTGATACTACATACCTAATAGTGAATTTGATAATCTAATTTTTGTTGGATAACCAATTAGTAAGGAAGGCTGCATCTCCAAAAAATCAAGATTTTCTTTTATCTTGCAAAATTAGAAAAGAAGTTACTGCCAGTGGGACTAAGGTCTGATTGAGCCTTATTCATGTATTCAGTATTTAACCTATCTTTCTGAATTAGTCATTAAACATTAGGAGAGTTCATCACATTTATATTAAAGCTCATGTGTAATCATTATTTTTAAGTTACTCCAGTGAATATGTACTGACATCAGAGCACTTTTGCTATGTAACTTTACAAAACCCCTTTGTTATTACTGTAGTGAAACTAAACAATTTTCTCTAGTAATTGAGAAGATAATCACAGTATTTAGAGCATTACCTCTGAAAAAAGCAAAAACATGTACAATGATTAATCTGATAAAATGTCATATGTCGCTATTTAAAGGCCTGCTTCTGTGCCCACCAAGCTAGTGAGAAATTTTCTGTGGACTTCAATGGGGATAGAAGATGGCCACTAGTTATTAGCCCTAAACAGTAAGACATGCTTAGAGTAATTGAGATGCCATTGTATCTGAGCCATAACATTGGATAAATCTGTATTTTGTTTTTTCTGATATGAGTTATGTTGTAACGTTTCTGCCTCTGTAGATAAAAATATAAGTGTCATAACTGGTTGTTGCAATCATCCTGTTTTGGTTTCCTGAAAATTCCAACAAGGTTTAAAGCTAATAATACAAAAGATACTAAAGTGAGTGTATAATCTGCTTTTACTGAAGTCCTGAATTGCTGAAAGCAACCTTTTCTCTCCATGTCAATCATTTAGATTGCAAGGTCTTTGAAGCAGAAGCTTTTTTCATTTTTATGTTTGCTATTTACAGAGCTGAGGACATTAATGTTGCTCAAATAATAATATTAATAAGTAAATTCAGTCGTTACTGGAGGCATTTCCTATAATAGTAGTAGGTGAAATGCATCATGGTTTGATTCAACATCTCAACAGAGAATAAAGAAAACCTTTATCTCAGGCTTTGAACTTCTCCTTGTCTTTAATCACTTCATAAAATCTAAACACTGGTTCACATTCACTCTAAACTTCCTGCATAGTCCACAATTCCCTCTAGTTCATCAGTGCACTTTCTTCACCCAACAGCTGTAAGCATATACAGAAAAGAATTATTTTAGCAGGAACAAAATATATTTGTTGGATTTTCTGCCAGAATCTCTGAAAATCTCTCCCCCCACAACCTCTTTCTCCTTCTACATTCTGAATGCTCATGTCTGGCAATGGCCCAGTTGTAGCAGCTCTACTGTCTCCGAGACTCACTTGTCAGTATATTGATATTCACATTGTGTACCATCCCTTCCAGGTGGTTTTTGTGTTTGCCTTCTGGGCTTCATAAAGATCAATGGGAGGAGGAGGCTTCTGCCAGTTCTAATCCCGCCCGCACACAGGCCCACAATGAAGCAGAGAAGGTTACATGTTTTAGAATCGCTGGCCTGCTTATGCTCCGGAGAGACCTTACTACAGAAAAACAATAAATAAAACACGGCTTACCAGTGAGAATATTTGCTAGTTTGCAGGAATGTTTGCTATGGTGAATATATGAAATTGACAGTTCAGAGGAACAAACATTGCATTACTTGAAAACACTTCTAGCGGCTGGTTTGAGAAAAATAGTTAAATCCAAACATATGCATTTCTCAGGATTGCTTTTATAAGTTACTGAGAAAAAAATATCATGTAGTACAATAATGGAAAATATTATATGGCTGGTGCTTCATCCCCCCTCCATCAGTAATCAAAGTAAGTTACCATGATAACATTATGTGAATTTAGAGCCAGGGCACATGCTCACTCTGAAGTAGCTTGCTCACTGGTAAAGCTGAGCAAATAACTGATTTTTTTGGATCACTGGCAGTTCTTAAAAAATTGGGGAAAAATCATTTCAGACAGAACCAAATCCAAAAATTGCACACACGAAAAAATTGATCTGAAACAGATTCTTGTGGGCAGTGGTCTCCCTTACAACTTTTTAGCTCCATGGGATGTGAGACCCATGTTCAGTTCTCCCTTCTATATGATGTGGTAAGGGGATTTCAACTTGGGTCTCCCACATTGCAGGAGAGTGCCTTAGCCAAAGGGCTATGGAATGTTCTGGGACAGGTTTTTCTCAAGGTCTCCTGTTGGAGCTGTTTTGCTGTGTCATTAGAGCAGGCACTTGAACTTGTGTCTCCCCATCCTAGGTGAATACGCTCACCAGCAGGCATTAGTCATTTACTTTTTCTCTGTCCCACTGACTATTCATTGTCATTATGAATGACTGAGAGTTGCCACTGTGAATGTAATTTCACTATAATTGCCATATTACTCTGAGGATGTTTCAAGGGATATAGATGTTGTTTAAATAATTCCTTAGTGTGTTTAACTGGATAGGCATAATGGAACTGTTTCAAGATCCATCCTGCAGTTCTTCTGTGTATTGACAAGTCCTTCGAAGTTGCACTGGTTTAGCTTAAATCTAAAACTGAATTAGTTAAACTGGTGAAAGACCCGATGTGAACACTCATAAATCAGGTTTAAACTGATATAAATAATTTAGCTTGCACCGACACAAACTAACCCAACATAAGTCAAGATTATACTGTCCAAAGAGTGTTCACATGCAAAATTGTATTGGTTTAAACTTCCACCTTTATTTAACCTGGAGTGAGTTTTTGTGTGGACCAAGCCCTAAAACAGGTTGCACTTTGACCCAGCTTCAAAGCAATGCCAAATTAACTTTACAGGAATTTAAATGTAGGTGCCTGCATTTACTTTTATTTATTTAAATTTTGTACAGTAAAAAAATTATCAAATAATATCTATCAAAAAGTAACATTGTTATGCAGACATTAAAGTTGTGAAAAGTCTAGGCAAGGTTTAATTTCATTTTACATATGGTCAGTAATTTTCTATTGAAAAGTTTTTTCGGTGTAAAATGTGCTTTCCTCAAAATCAAAACTTTCTGTGGGAAATTTCAGTTTCGCTAATTTTTATTTCAATTTTCTATTGGGAAAATCTAAACAAAATATTTTATTATTGTCTTGAATCAAAACATTTTGGCTTGGTTTGTTAAAACAAATCAATATTCAGTAGAACCTCAGAGTTACAAACTGACCAGTCAACCACACACCTCATTTGGAACCAGAAGTACACAATCAGGCAGCAGCAGAGACAGACCAAAGAAAAAAAAAAAAAAAAAAAAAGCAAATACACTACAATTCTGTGTTAAAAGTAAAGTACTAAAAGAAAAGGGAAAGCAGCATTTTTTTCTGCCTACTAAAGTTTCAAAGCTGTATTAAGTCAATGTTCAGTTGTAAACTTTTGAAAGAACAACCATAACGTTTTCTTTAGAGTTACAGATATTTCAGAGTTATGAACAACCTTCATTCCCGACGAGTTTGTAACTCAAAAATTCTACTGTAGTCTGAGATGTAGTCTGATCATGGAGACTGCCCAGGGATGAGAATGGAGGCCTGAGGTACCCAAATCACACCTTCAGTGAAGTATTGTGGCAGCTCAGGTGTGTGCATTTTAATGTCCAACCAAGCCTAAGCAAAACATTTTTAGTCAGAAATGTCAACATGTTGTGCTTAGATAAATAATGTCAAAATAAAAATTTCAACCCAAAATATTTTGTAATTCTTCATTCTGCAATAATTTAGATATTTCTACTTTTTGTTCCAGTCTGGGATGAAAATAAATTTTGAAATACTGGAATTTCCTGTGGGACATAAATTCCATTTTTGAAGAGGTCTACTCAATTTTTAATTAGTTTGGATATTCCTAAGTATTGTAATGCTTTGGGGAAAATGAGTGATATAGCATGCCAAGAGGCAAAATGTGGTGATTTCAGTCTGCCTGTTTCTGGGCTTATTATTTTTGGTTTTTTGAGCCCCAGTCCTACATATTGGTGCACATATGTGGAGTGCTACGCTTACAGAAAGCACTAATGGAGTTAGCACCATGGAATTTTATAGATAATCCCCCCTTCCCCTTTCTCCCCCCCCCCCCCCCCCAAAAAAAAAAAAGTATTGTATATATGTTTTAGAAAATTGTATTTGCTATTGATTAAAGTTACTGCAACATTACAATATTGTTATTTGGTTGGTGCCTTGTGTTCTTCCAGAACTTTGACTTCAGCTATACACAAACCTCTGAAAACTCAGGAATGAAGAGTTAGGATATATGCCAGCTCTGCAATGGAACCATAATTCTGCCTTCTGGAGCTGGGAATAGCCACTGGAATGATTCAGTAAAGGTGGTGCCATAATATGTAGACATGAGGAAGGACTAAGAGAATGTACTGTTTATGTTGTGTTTTGTTCCACAGATTTGAATTCCAACATTCACTCCAACTGTCTTTGCTGTGTTAGGTTTAGCTGCACTGAATGCTAGAGGGATTAGTGGGAACAGATTGGCATAGTTGTTACTGTGATATAATGTGAAGCGGATGTATACTGCAAAGGATCAAATATACCTCATTTCTGTAGGCTGTGCCAGTAGCAGTGCACAGTAATCTTTTTATGGCAGTTTGGTGGTATACAAGACAGTGGACTCTGGGGCTTAGTGTCTCAGAAGAAATTCTCAGAATAAGGGTCAAGGGAAGGTAATAGGTAGCAAGTCTGTGGTGGTTTGTATGGAGTAGGCTCATTGTTTAAGTGTAGACCAGTTACAGGTAGCTCCTGTTTCCTATTCCTGACCTGAACCTTAGTTTTGCCTTAGCAAAGAGAAGATGTGAGACACTGTCATACAGTGCTTGTGTGCTCTGTAGCATCTGTAAGGATAAATGCTAGTGTGTGTATGTTAGCCATGTGTTGCATCCTGACTCAGAGAGCAGAGTTAAGATTACATTGGTGGCATGGCGTTCTCTTAGTTCTTCATTTCCTAGTCTTCAGAGATTTGAGTGTAGCTGAACTTAATGTTTTTGAAGAGCAAGAGGCACCACCAATCCCTATGTCACAAATCCAGTTGAGTGCCCCTGTTGGCCACTCACCAAACTGTTGTGAGGAGATCCAACTTCTGACTCGTGGGTGTTTTAACCCTATGGAGCCTTAAGGAAGTCCTGGTAGTGCAGCTGTCTTGGGGCCTCTAGGCACATTCTCAAGGGGGTGCAGACCCTGTGTCCTAGCATCCCCATCCTGAGAGCAGTGACCATGTGACCCACTGCCAAGCCCCTAGTACAAGTACTGATCACTCAGGTTCCCCCCCATTGCTTAAACACATCCTATCTCAGAACTCCAGCTTTGTGGGTGTTCTGGGTCCACAACTTAATTCTTCAAGGGCATGTGATAGGTGTAACACAGAACACACAGTTTGCTCAGGATTCTAACATTGTTCTTTAGTGAATCACATGAAAGATACACAGACCTATATAAATATAATAAACCTCCATGCAGTTTCCTGCCTCAGTTTACCCAACATTCAGAGCATTCTTTGGGCTGGGGTCAAAGTCATTTGGGACATCCAGGATTCCTCTGATGTAGCGCATAGCTTGTGTTCTGAAACATGGATCCTTCTCTCCCCAGTAGCCTTCTCTTTGACCTTGGCTAGTCCAGCCACTTTCTCACTCCTATTCAAAAGCTTCCTGTTTCACTCTGTCCCTCTCCACCCAGACACACCAAGCTACTCTGGTTTTCAAAAGACTAGCATCAACACCTTGACTTCTTTGTCCCGTGTTTGGGAATTTTCCATTCTCCAATTGCTAGCTCCCTGCAGAGAGGTTGTGAAACCGGTTCTCCTGGGCTTGGGCTTAATCCATTGTTTAGTCAAAATACAGTCATGAAGGTTAACATCTCTCCATTGTCTCTGGTCTGGTGTGTATGTGCTCCAGGATTATAAACTACCGCACACTTCTCGTGGTATATATGTAATAATGTAAATCAACGCACATGATTTTTTTTGAAAGATAAGGGAAAAATTTTAAATGATTCAAGAAAGCCCAAAGAAACATCTGGAATGAGTCTGGTGCATCAATTTTCTACTGTGACTTCATCTTGTTGCTTCTGTAGGAATGCAGCAGAACAATAGCTGATACAACTTCATTGAAGAAATGATTAAAATCCCAGATGTGAACAAGTGCTTACATATTATAGGGAGAAATAATCCTGATGTAGACATAAGATTTTTATGTTCAACTCCATAGTTTCCAGAAATTTCCCTTGAAGTTATTGCAGCCTTGTTTTTTTTATTTTTGAATTTGGCTAAGGCTATGCTGTCAGATATTCATAACAGTTGTACAGTAAAAATCTCATACCTAAATAAAGTACTAATTTTTTGTGAAATAGGAGCTAGAATTTTTAGTCCACTGTATTCATATTTGATTTCCTGTCATCCTATTGGTAAATTATGGACATTGAGTTTTGTTTCTTCATATTCACATTTGAGATTCATATTCACATTTGGGTTAAAAAAGGTGATATGGGCCCAAAGGACATCAGATATAAAATGAATATTTATATCCCTTAAAAGGTACCACAGCAAGAAAGTGATATGCACAGCACAGATATCTGTGGAAATAAATATGTTGTAATGTCCTGCCACACCTAGAAACAGAAGTCACTAACGAATGAGTTCTGATGAAGATGACAACCTTTTTAGAAGGGCCATGCATTGAAAAGTGTCGGGAGTATGAGTAGCTGGGATAGAACAGCCTATGGCACTCCAGTATCTTTTGTTGTTTCATTTGTTACAGATTACGTCAATACCAAGGTGACCTGTGAGGATGATGCAGAGGGAAGGAATATTAAGAGCCAGTTTTTTCAATAGTTATCATAATGTCCTTCTGGGCCATCAACATAGTCCAACAGTTCAATAGTAGTATCCCTTAGGGTACTGAAAACTTATTAGGTCCATCATTTTGTGAGATTGGACTAAGTAGGTCCTTACATCCTTTTAAGTTAATGTTAAGCTAAGTTTTAACCCTAATATGAAGGAGGTGATGGCCTGATGGTACAATTGCTGCACTCTCTGTATCCAGTTCTAAACTAAGATAAAATTCAGCATGCGATCTTCTGTTTGTGGGCCAAAACGTAGTAGTAGTAGTAGACCTCCCATGCTCTGGATGCCAGAGGATTCTATGCTCAAAAAATAACATCAGTGTGGACATTGAGGTCATCCAGGGCAAAAAATTCAGTCAATTCCAACCAGATAAGAGATCAGTCAGCATTCAGTTGATTAGGGAATTAGTTCTTATTTCTAAAGCAAAATGATTATTATACCCCTATACAGTATATGATGTATTGAGTATTGGCTGACTAATAAAAAGGGTAATTTTCAAGACCCTTTTTGTGCTGTATAAATGGATAATAAACCCATACCATAAATCTGTGCTGGATATGATGTATTCAGCTTTATTGAGAAAGGCTAGGCCCATTGTTTCTATCCATTCTGCAATAGTTATTTTAATTGCTAGAACCCAGAGCCAGGCTGGAACCTGACCACTCTGACTTGGGAATTTATATATAGTATTTACATTAGTTGTATTCTCTGTTGTCCATAGAGCAGTAAGTGGGAGTCGTAGTATAGGCATAATGCTATCCCCATATGTAGAGAACAAATGTGGGTTGGGATTTTAAAGGAATTAGTCCCCCAGTTCCCATAGTTAGTCAATAGGAGTAGGGCATCTAGCTCCCTCAGGTACTTTTATTAAAAAAAAGTCATCCATGCACTAAATCCTGATGTTCTATTCAGTTTTTAATGATTGCTTTTTCAGGAAAATTCCTGGTGAGTTCAGTAAGGCTACTCACATGCAGGATTGGGATGTTAGATTGTACACTCTTAAAAGTAGTAGTACTGTCTCTCACGTATCTGGAAAGTTCCATGCTCATTCATTCATGGTATTGTATTACAATAATTAATTAGTTTTGGTTATAGGATAATGAGTCTAATAACTGCAGTGGCCTTAGAGAACAAAATTACTGTATATTCTGTTATCTTAACCCCCAGCAGGTAATATGAGAATTGCACTTTATGCTATGGCCAAATTGGGCCAGTTCCCTTTGCAGTATTTTGCCAGTCACTCTCATCTGTAAGTCTTCAGGCACATGCACAAATCAGATCTAGAGTGACATCAAAATGATATTAGAGACTTTGAATACCTTTCCCAGACCTGAGGAAGAGCTATGTGTAACTTGAAAGCTTCTCTTTCTCTAATATCCTGGGACCGACACAGCTACAAGAACATAAATCAAAATGAAATTAACTTGTTCTGATTGTTACTTAATATTTCCTTTAGCTTCGTTCACTTTCATAGCATACTTAAAACACTTTGAATTTCTTGGCTGCTTGGTAACATGGTAGAATTTTTTGATTTGCTTTTCATCATGAATTTTCAAGACAAATAGGAGGGAATTTATAAGCTGAAAACTGCTGAGGATCTAAATTTAAAGTTTGCGTGTAAAAATATCCACAAGCATTTGGAGTCAGAATTTCAAAAGCTCTTGGGTCCCGTTTTGGCACCTAAATGAAGTGGCCACATTTTCAAAAGTGCTCAGCAATTTCTGTTGTTCTCAATGAGCTGTTGGTTGCAGAACTCTTGAAATTTTGACACTTCATTTACATTCCTAAAATGAAAGCTAAACCATTTGGAAAATCTGACTTTACCTGTTGGTACAGAATCCTTAATTTTATGTGTTTTTAAATGAGATTTTCTCTTCCTTCTCTGATACAGTAACCTTGCAATAATAAACTTGTTGGTTGATTTGCATTAATCTTGTTTCACATTAATTTTTTTTATCATTTTTCTATTATTTCCATTTTTGTTTTCAGATTCTAAGCACACATAGCTAACTTTAAAATTTTATTGTTTGTAAACTGAACAGCACTGCTACCATGGGATTTGTGTAAGCAAAGAAATGGAAACACATCCTGTAGATGGAGAATGGGGACGTTGGGGACCTCATAGTTCGTGTTCAAGAACCTGTGGAGGTGGAATCAAAAGCACAACCAGACTGTGTAATCGGCCTGAGTATGTTGTTTGTTTGTTTGTTTGTTTATGTCAGTATGTACTGAAATTGTTGTATCCCAGCAATGTAGTTCAAGGCACTAGCAAAATAAATAACCATTTCAATAATTTCTAAAGCTAGAGGTCATTCTACAATCTCTGATATTCAGAAGATTTCTGAGTTAATTTTACAATTTCTCTCAGATATTTAAAATTGCTTGTAGAGAGAACCTTTTCTTCTAACTTTTATTTAGAATTTAGAGTAAACATTGAAATGGTTTCATTGAAGTAGGAATTACAAAATAACATATTTTCCTCTAACCTTTTAATTAATCACTTACCTGCCTTTCATCTATGACAGGGGTCAGCAACCTATGGCACATGTGCCAAAAGTGGCACGCAAGATGATTTTGAGTGTCACGCGTCGGGGACGGGGAGAGGGGAGGAGCGGGGAAAGGGGTGGAGCTGGGAAGAGAAAGTGGCTGCCGCGCAGCACTGCTTGGGGCTGGGAGCAGCTCCTGGCCATGGCCAGTGGTGTACCAAGGAGGGGGAACAATGCCCCCGGGTGCCGGCCAGTGGGGGGGCTCTGGCCAGGCCCTCGGAGAAGGAGCCACCCCCCACTGACATTCCTGACAGCCGCGTTGACCCCGCCCCTCAGCCTCCCGTCCTCTCGGCCCCTGCTCCGCCCCCATCAGAGGGGCATGGTTGGCACGGCCGCCAGGAATGTCAATGGGCAGCAGCTCCTCAGAGGATGGCCTGACCGGCGCCCTTCCCCCCCCCCCCATCCAGTGCCCTACTGGGCCCCCCCCCATTCCGGCACCCGAGGCATGGCCCCCTTGGTACGCCACTGATGCTGCACCTGCCACCCCTGCAGCGGGGGGGGGGAGGCAGGAGAGGGAGAGCAGGAAACGGTCCTGCAAACATTCCCCACAGCTGCCACTGCTGGGGCATGGAGGCTGAAATACAAATAGTGGCACCTGGGCCCTGGACACCTGTACGCCACTGGCCAAGGCACTGGGCCCATGGCACGTGGGAGAGGGGCAGGGGGAAAACTTGGCACACCTCTTCCTAAAGGTTGCCAACCCGTGATCTATGACTTTCAAGGTTGCCAGCAAGAATATCCACTGGCGGTAGGGGGCAAGCTAGCTAGGCCTTTAGACACTGAAGAGTACATAATTTTATATTAATAAAACATTTTCTCTCTATTTGACAATATTTTCCTTTCTTTTTGTTCTCCTTTCTGTCCTGCAAATGTGACTTGCCTCTGCCAGTAGTAATGAAGCTAATGCTAGAACTTTGGAGAATAATGCTTTAGTGCTTGAGTCAGCCTCCCTTACTGCAAGTGACTTCAGTAGAATGATAGTCAGAGCAAGGACTCTCTCTCACTATGTGGTTGTGCAGCACCTAGCAGAATGGGGCTGTGATCCTGATTTGGGCCCCTGAGCGCTACTATAGTGTAAAAGTCATTAATAATTCTTGCAGAGTGCAAAGTACTGCTCTGAATATGGATAGTAAAATGGAGCTCTTACAAATCAGTAGATGTTCATGTCCGTTATTCAGCTTACTATAGACTTGAAAGGCCTGATTCTAAAATGGCAGCATTATACACCCACTTTGCATTCACTATGCATAGATATAACTGACTGCAGAAAGCAGTGGAGAATCAGGTCTGAATATCAATGTGTAAGAGGGAAAAACAATGCTGAATGGATATGATAAAAGACTGTTTGAAGTTTTGCTGTTAGGATCAACTGCTTATTTTAGAAACAAATGATGGAAGTAATGTTGTATCTATGTGCTTTAATTTTAATCTTTTTGATTAGGCCGAGAAATGGAGGAAAATACTGTGTGGGTCGCAGGATGAAATTTCGATCATGTAATACTGATTCATGTCCAAAGGGCAAACAAGATTTTCGAGAGCAACAGTGCTCTGATTTTGATGGTAAACATTTCAACATCAATGGTCTTACATCTGCTGTACGCTGGCTTCCAAAATATAGTGGCAGTAAGTGAATACAGACTTCCTTTGCTAATTAAATAAAAATGTTCATTTACTTAAAGCTTTACAACAGACAAAAAACCACGCTCGATTTTCTCTACAGTTTCTATGAAAGATCGCTGTAAACTTTTTTGCCGAGTGTCTGGAACAACTTCCTACTACCAGCTGAAAGATAGAGTTGCCGATGGTACTCCCTGTGGAACTGAAACCAATGACATATGCGTTCAAGGCTTATGCAGGGTATTTAAACTTAACTTGGATATTATAACACTTATATAAATATATGATGTACTAATATGCTAATATATATTAATCACACACACACACATATATACACACTTTATACAGTACAATATAGTATATACTACATACAGTTCTTCTAGCATTTGCAGTGCTTGCCGAGCCACCTGACAGCAGCTTCATCAGCAGAATGAAGAGCACTATGGCCATCATGAAGTCTGGTTAGTTGACATTCCTCGATAACATCTGCTATTGACTGACAGAGACCACATTGACAAAGTGGGTGGTGTGCAGACACCACATGTAGAGGTTGGCTGTGCACATTGCTTGGCTAGTTCAGAACCTGGGCAGCAGAGTTCAAGGATGATGTTGCAGCTCAAGTCCAGGCAGTCAAACAGTCAGATCAGTGACAAGGAAACAATTTCAAATATCTTTAGCCGACCACTTATTGTGCCATTGAGTTGCCGCTGATAGATTCTAATATGGCAGTTGAGACCATGAGGGATACCCTGAGGTAAATCGTACTCTGGGGTGACTCAAGATGTCCGCGTACAGTGATAGACCTGGATTGGCACATAGCTTTTCCACCAGTCTGGCTGTAGACACTCTGTGACGAATGTGTGGCGGAGCTAAGTTGCTCAGAACTGGTAGCTATGGAATAGGAGTGGGGCGTAGGGTGCCTTTGATGATGCGCATGGTCAAGTTCAATTGATGTGGACCAATTTAGTGTGAGGTGAATGACACCACCCAGAGGCACAGTATTCCGCTGAGGAATAGCACAGCACCAGAGCAGATGTATAAAATGTCTGTGCACCTGTGCCCCATGTTGAACCGGCTAATTTGCTGATTTGATTATTCCTGGTCTTGACTTTGGCAGCAGTCTACTTTAGATGGCCATGGTAAGTCAATAGCAGTCCAGTGTGACACCAAGATAGACTAGTGTTGCCTCATATTTCAGTCATTTTCATTGAGGAAGATGTCTAACTCACATTTAGTGCTTGCATTGTGGAAATGGAAGACACTTGGTCACACTTGGTTGGAGCTGCCAACTGCTACAGTAGTCTGCCATCTTGGCCAGGTTGCCATCAAACAACAACCTTGTTCCTGTCCATGACCCAAAACAACGGTACATTTCACTCAGCCGCATGATTACTTACCTGACCTCTGCTGGGTGACATCACTAGATGGTCATCCCCAACCAGCGTCATATGTGGTCCTTGACAACTTTCCACACAGTCAACACAAACCATCACTTATCCATGTTGGCCTCCAGCTGTGCATTGTTAGAAGCTTAAACAAAAGAAGAGGGAATTTCAGGAAACCTAATTGGGAGAAATTCAGTGAAACCCTGGAACGAAGTATTGTTACCACCCCATCATGTTTCATGCCAGTCAGTGAAGCTTACAACTGTTTCCATGTAGCCCATCTTCAAAGCAATATGAGAGTCCATTCAGTGAGCCTATCACTGTGTGTATATTCCTTGTTTAGATGCCATATGTTCAAAATTATTGATGTGGTATGAATTGTCTGGCGATCCAGACATTGCTGACCACCTAATAGAGTCCTTAGCTGCTGTGAGACAAGCAAGATAGGAGGAAACCACAGGAATATGAAATTCACCTATTCTAGCCAAAAATCCTGGAACTTCTTGTATTGACTTGGTGCAGCAAGTGCTGCCCCATCCTCCTGTGGCTCCAAAGTTGCTAGCCACTTGCTTCAGATTGCAAAGGTTCCCCTGAATAAGCTCATAAAACGGCAAATTCATGAAGAATGGTAGCAGTTCAGATGACATAATCTTCTTTGTTAGTGCATAGCATCATTCACAAGCACTGAACTAGACACGTACTGTACTGTGCAACATCAAACCCAGAATAGCAGCAGAATATGACAGTATTTCACCAGAATTCCTGAAACACCTTGGAACCAACACTTGTCGATGATTATCCAAATTCATGATGCGGGTTGTCAATGATGGTAATCTGCCAAGGATTTGGAGAATGTCGAAAGTAATTGCCCCTCTAAAACCCAGAAAGGGCTAACACAATGCAGCAAGCTACCAACCAATCTCTCTGCTATCTGTTGGATTCAAAGTCCTGGAGTGGCTTATCCTCTAGCATATATCAGAGGTGGTGGCAATTCTCAGTGTCGATGGAGCTGGCTTCTGGAGGGGTCGAAGCCCTACATATATATATAGAAACAGAACTTGAAGACAGGAGCTGTTTTCTGGCTCTGACAGTGGCTTATGATACATGATTGCATACTAGTCTTCTGGTAAAACTGTCCCGAACTCTCCCAGCATGGGTGGTGGACATGGCTGAACTTCTACTTCCTGACAGGCTTTTTTGAGTACACGTGGGAGATGGAAAAAGTGAATGGAGAAGACAATCCAACAGCTTACGCCAAGGATCTGTGGTTACACCTGCTTTGTTCAATCTGTACACCAACGACCTGCCACTGACTCAGTCACGCAAGTTCATCTATGCAGATGACGTCTGCTACAGTATCCAATCGCACTCTTTCATTACATATATTACACACACATTATATTATAAAGTATATGCTATAATGTACTACATGTATATAGTGTATACACACATACACAGTGTGTATATATAATATGCATCCAAGCAAATCCTATTGGAAACCACTAAAGCAAAGTCGTTTGAACTGATTTTAACAAAGTTCTGATCCCAGGTCAGCTTATTGACCTAGAGGTAGATCTTATAAAGTGAAGACCCAGATTTGAATCCTAAGAGTCTAATTCCTCTCTCATTTAAACAGGTGTAAATTAGGGGTAACTCTTTTGAAGGCGGTGGAGATATACTGATGTAAAAATTGGAGTAAGTGGGAAGTGAATCAGGCCCTGGATGTGTGTCTTCATTCCTAGTCAAATAACAGAGAAAAATGCTATTATCTCTATGGAGAGGAGGTTTTACATCATATTTCTTAAAGTCAGGAGGCAATTGAGCTCTGAAAGGGATCACTTCAGCTTTCTTAGGTTGATAAAAATTGTGCTAATGCCACAGGCCTTTTTATAGAAAGATGGAAGCTAAAACAACCCAAAACTTTGGACCAGATTTTGCTTTCCATCCCCATGCAGCCTTACTGATTGCAATGCAGTTGCATAATGTGACAGTGAAGATAAAATTTATTAGGATGTACCACAGGGAGGAATGCCAGAGAGCAGCTGTACTTACATGGAGGAGGGAAAGGGAATGGTCTAAGTAAAGAATTAAAAATTAAAATAGTGATCTTGGGTTTATTTTTCTTGGTATCTTAACTAAAGGTCATATAAATAGGCAGTAAATCATAACATTGTTTATTTACAATGGTAGAGTTTAAAAGAATTGATGTTCACGTGCACATAATACTAAAGGAATTGAGACATTTTAACATTACAGAGGTTTTTGAACAAATTGTCTTTAAAATTTATAGAGAACATTCAGTACTGTGGATAGAAAAGCTTTATAGAAGTTTAATTCATCAAGAAATGCAGAAATATTAAATAGATTTGCCTTGTACTTTCTTAGAATAACAGAACTATTATACTTTGTCCTTATGTCACAGCACCTAAGATCATATAAAAGACTTTTCATTAATTGCCAAAAAAGATGGAGAATATTCCATTGATGTGTGTGTGTGTGTATATATAGTGAATAAAATCTTTTGGGGGAGAATCTTAAAATGTTCAGTTTTTGCTGTTTTCTACTGAGCTGAATGACATATTACTATATATGCAACACAGATTTATTGTATTTCTTGTAGCAAGCTGGCTGTGATCATGTGTTGAATTCCAAGGCAAGGAGAGATAAGTGTGGAATCTGTGGAGGTGATAATTCTTCATGTAAGACTCTTGCAGGTACTTTCAACAGTGCTCATTATGGTATGTTTTTCTCTTATTTTACATTTAAGTTTTGTATAAAGTATGATTTAAGTGTATGCTCTTTAGGACCTCTGTCAACAGAAAATATCCATGACTTTGAGTCACACAAGCTCTTTCAAGGATTCAGAGACCAGCACTGTGGTTTGCTGACCTATTCAGGAAAAAGTCAGTTGCTGTGTAAGGTCTAAGCAAAAAAAAGGAAAAAAATGATGTGGAGAGGAGTTGCAGAGCTACCTCTGGGAAAGAGTGCTTCCTGTACTTTGTGATCAATCTATGCTGAAATTGCACAGCCCGTGGGACTCCAGCATCGTCTGTTGGCCCCAGGAGGAGAGAGGGAATCCCAGGTCTGAGCTACTGGCTGATTTTTCTTTCTGTTTTTTAAAATGACAAATATAGACCCATAAATTGTGATGCCCTCTCTTATCCCAGATTACCATAAAATGAATGTCCTTCTTTTGATCAACGGCAATTAGTAGAAAGCCTCTCACATAGAGAACCTATTATCTCAGTTTCTTCATTAACACTATCTGTAGTTCTTATGCCAGTGTGTAGGAGTGTTTGAGAGACCAGTGTATATATAAATAGAAACTCTTGTCAAGCATAGCATACAGAATCATAGTTTTGTAGTAAGAGCATAGGACAGAGGGTTAGGAGACCAGGGACATCAGTTGCCCAGTGGCCTCTTTAGGCTGCTCCACTAGTTTAAAGGGGCAGCAAACTGGGTGGAGATGGCCCCTGGCAAAAGAGGAGATATGTGGCCAATGCAGAGCTTCCAGAAAGGTTCGGTGCTTGCACCTTCCCCTTCCCCTTGTCCCACATGCCCTTTCCCATGGAGAATGGGAATGTCCAAAATGCTGCTGGAAATTGGCTGTTCTTGCCTGGCAGATGATCTGTTCTCATTCCAGAGGACGGGGGCAAAAAACACTAGAAGGCATAAAGGTGGCACACAGCCACTGTCTAGCTCCTCCCTCTCTTCCATACATACATACACACATAATCCACTCTTGTTTCTGTGCTGGTGGGTGATGGAAGGCACAGTAAGTGCCTATTATTATTAAATCAGAAACAATATGAATTTGTGAATGTACATTTAAAAGTGTAATTGTGAAAGAATATAAGATTTTGGTAAAACTGTAAAGGAACTATGAGGGTTTTTTTTAATCATCATTGATCATTTACTGTAGGGTTAGCACATTAATTGAATTAAGAATGTGTCTGATACCAATCAGTTCGTATTATGATAAAAATGGCATTAATGCCACTGTCATCAAGGCTGCATGCGTAGATCTATTACCACCTTACACATTCTTGGGTCAGTTTGCTCTTTATTCAAAGCAAACATGCTGAAGCATGGAACCTTTTATTTAAAGTAAGTATACTTGCCCTACCTATTTAAATGTTAATAAAATAGTCATCAGTAATTCATTGCAACTAAAGGCTAATGTTCTTGCATCCTGGCTTGGGGAGACAGATACTTATAATTACTTACATTTGGTATTTTTTAACTATCTTTCTATCAAGGTTATTATACTGCACATATAACTGAAGTATCTGAGTACTTGATAGAGAATTGTGCCTTCCCTCACAAAAGCCAGTGATGTAATTTTCCTATTTCTTGTTCCATACCAGCATGCTCCATGGATATGTTTCTGTTATTTTAAAATTTCTTTCCTCTCATATTTTGTCTTCTCCTCCTACCTCTTTCTCTTTCCTCTCCCTTTTTAAAGCTTTTCTACCTTCTCTTCAGTGTGAGTGATAGGGGACTTTTTTGTGTGATTTTTCTTTATTACATATTGGAAAGATATATACTGTGTAATACACAGGTAATGGAATATTTACTGAAGATGTGCAAATTGTAACAGTTTGCAATTACGGTGCTGCCCCCAGCTGGTAGACATAAAAAATCTGTGCTAAAACTAAGCTGTGTGTGTTAGATACATGGATTATTATGTGATTAATAAAACACTACACGTTAATGGATAATGAAACTGAGGAAAAGAATGTTGTAGTTATGTTAGCTCATTACCCATGGATGAGGGCTAGTTAGTTGAAGCTTAGAGCTGATGATAATCCTGAGGTAATGTTGGTGGATAGGGGAAGTAATTGGAGGAGTTAACAAGAATTATATTAATTCTTCTGACCGATTGTGTCTACTATTTGTTAAACAGGTTCACAATATATGGTTCTTAGATTCTAAGGTGATCCTGGATGTTTGGGTAGCAGCAGTGAATAAGCATTTTAACTGTGCCTCTGAGAAGAGTATGACTGTTTCTCTAAAATAAGGACCTGGCTATCCATTATTTTGTTACCTCAAAACTATGATTCTACAAGCACTATTATTTGGGACTAGCTGGAGTCATTGTAGAATATGGTGGCTCATTTATGAAGCATTGCTTCTTGAAGGGAGCACATTAGACCCATACTTTAATGAGTAGCCCAGCTCATATGTAGAAGAGTGCAGATCTAACATGACTAATTTATCTAATGTATCTATATCTAACTTACCTACCTGCATGGCCTTCACATTGTAGTGTCTGAGCACCTAGCAATCATTAATGGATTTTCACCTCATAGCACCCCTTTAAAATAGGGAAGTATTATCCCTGTTTTGCAGATGTGGGAGTTGGGGCACAGTGTAAGTGACTTGTCCATGGTCACACAGGAAGTTTGAAGCCAGATTGTCCTGAGTCCCACTGCAGTGCCCTATTCAGTAGACATGTATATGGAAAAGATTTTATCACTTGAATCCACTAACATTATTGATTAGAGTACATGTAATCCAGTTTTCCTAAAACCAGATACATTTTAATTTTCTTTTGGTTAAATATGAAATCAGTAAGTATTATAGTAGCTCAGTTTGAGTAGACGTTATATAATTTAATTTCTGTGTTTTAAAAGAAGCAACCAAATTTTCCTTCCTGTCAATAAATTAGTGGATTTAACAGTGGCTATATGGGAATAAAACTGATTAAACAAATGTTCAGAAAGTGTGTGAATATTTTTGGAATTTATAAAGAACTAATTTATGTAAAATTATATTCCAGGTTATAATGTTGTAGTAAAAATTCCCATGGGAGCAACAGACATTGACATTCGTCAGCATAGCTATTCAGGAAAACCAGAAGATGACAACTACCTTGGTAAAGGTTTCCAGTAAACACCACAGCTGATAGATGGTTTGTGTGTACTTTCCCAAAGGTCTTCTCCAGACTTAAATATAAGAATTCTGATAAAGTCCTTAGAGCAATTGTGTAATTACAAATTATTATCATCTGGATTGCCTGGTTCCATCTGCAGAAGTTACACAAGTGTAATTTCATTTGAAAAAAACAGGAACTTTAATGGGTTTTGGAGATTCAGACATTTCCTGGTTTGAAAGGCCCATTGTGATTATCTAGTCTGATCTCTTAAATAATACAGACCATAGAACTTCCCCAGAATAATTCCTAGATCATATCTTTTAGGAAAACAGTTAGATTTGATTTAAAATTGTCAGTGAAGGGGAATCTACCACAACCATCAGTAAGTTGTTCCAGTGATTTAATTACTCTCTCTGTCCAAAATTTATACCATTTTTCCAGTCTGAATTGGTCTAACTTCAACTTCCATCCTTTGGATAGTGTTATACTTTTCTCCGCTAGAATGAAGAGATCTTTCTTAAATATTCATTCCTCATGTTGGCCAGAAGCTAGGAATGGGCAACGGGATGGATCGCTTGATGATTATCTGTTCTGTTCATACCCTCTGAAACACCTGTTATTAGCCACTGTCAGAAAACAGGATGTTTAGTTAGATGGACCATTGGTCTGACCTAGTACGGCCATTCTTATGTTCTTATGTAGGTACTTACAGACTGTGATCAAGTCACCCTTTAACATTTTCTTTAAGTTAAATAGTTTGAGCTCCTTGAGTCAATCACTGTAAAACATGTTTTTTAATCCTTTACTCATTCTCATGGCTCTTCTCTGTACCCTCTCCAATTTATCAACATCCTTCTTGTATGGTGGGCATCAGAGCTGAACACAGCTTTCCATCAGCAGTTACATCAGTGCCAAATACAGAGGTAAAGTAACCTCTCTACTCCTACTTGAGATTTTCCTGTTTATGCATCCCAAGATTGCATTAGCTATTTTGACCACAGATCCTCACTGGGAGCCCATGTTCCTCCACCATGACCCCCAAATCTTTTTCAGAGTCACTGCTTCCCAGGAGAGAGTCCCCCATCCTGTAAGTATAGCCTATATACCTTATTCGTAGTGTATTCATTCATAATTAGACATATTAAAATATATATTGTTACTTGCACCCTGTTTACCAAGCAATCCAATGTGTGCCATGTTCATTTTGTATTCTACTTTTTTAATTAAAACGTTGTGCAGTCCCAAGTCAAATGCCTTACAGAAGTCTGTATCAACACTGTTACCTTTATCAACCAAATTTGTAATCCCGTATCAGCTGCTCCATTATCACCCATCAAGCTGACATTCCTATAATTTAGCCTGGTCCTCTTGTTTACCCTTTTTGAAAATTGACACATTAGCTTTCTTCTAGTCTTTTTTAACTTTGCTCTAAGACTTATTGAGAATCAACATTAATGGCCCAGTGAATTCCTCAGCCAGTTCTTTTAAAAGTCTTCGATACAAGTTAACTGGACCTGCTGATTTAAAAATGTCTAACTTTAGTAGCTTTTGTTTAACATCCTCCAGAGATACCAGTGGAATGGAAAGAGTGTTCTCACCATATAAGAAGACTATATCATCTGTTTTTCCCACAAATACAGAACAGCAATATTTATTTAATACTTCTGCCTTATAGATAATTCTACTATTTCCATCTAGTAGTGGACAATACCCTTGTCAGGATGTTTTTTGTTCCTAATATATTTAAGGAACTTAGAGAACTTGTCCTTAACTTTATTGGCCACAGATTTCTCCTTGTGTCCCTTTGCTCCCTTATCAATTTCTGATTTATATTCATTACTATCAACTTCCCTTTTCTTCCATTGGTAATATTTTCTTTAAAAAATTCTGTAGCTGCCTGTACTTCCCTTCATCAGTTTTTTTAATCAGCACAGCCTTTTGCCTTAATTGTGGGACTGTGGCTTTTTGGATATCTAGTAAAGTGTTCTAAATTATTTCCAATTATCATTCAAGTGTTTCTGATTAAGTTTTTCCTCACAACTGATTTGGCTCCTAGTTGTTTGCAGCTTTATGAAATTGGCCCTATGAAAGCACCAAGTGTATATGTTACTGGTCTGGACTTTATTATGCTTGCATGTTATAAATATGATCAAGGCATGATCACTTGTATCTATGCTACCTTTAATTTTTAGTTCTGTGATCTTTATCTATTGGGGCAAGGTCTAATAAAGAATTCCTTGTGCAGGCTGCAATGCTTTCTGAGTTAGGAAAATTGTCATCCATGATGTTTAGAAATTCCAGGGATGTTTTTGTAATGGCAGCGTGAGACCTCCAATATGTCATTCAGATTGAAGTCCCCTGTGATCACAGTTTTTTCCCCTATAAACTATAGATAAGTGCATAAGGAGGCAGTCGTCCTGTTCCCTAATATAATTTGGTGGTCTGTTTCTTAATATGTGTAGATGTTTATCTGTGAGAAAGAGACAGAAAGAATGGATGGTGTGTTTACAAGGGTTTTTATCAATATGAATTTGTGATGGCCATGTTATTCATGAGCGAGCTAAGAAATAGAGCAGATATTGGGATTTTTAAATGCATATTTGTTGAAAACACACCATTTATTATGTTGAGATCTCTGTTATATCTGATCTATATAGTTTATTTTATATAATGTAAAGTAGAAGAATAAGATTTGTACAGAGTAGAATGGTTGAAAACGTTTATTTTCAATTGTGTTATAACATTTTGCAGTTAAATGTTTTATTAGTTTGAGAGACAAGGTGGTGAGGTAATATTTTTTATTGGACCAACTTCTTTTGGTGAAAGAGACAAGCTTTCAAACTTATACAGAGCTCTTCTTCAGAATTTTGAGCATGCACAGAGAACGAAGTAGCACAGATGCATACATTATTTATATATATATATATATATATATATATATATATATATATATATATATATATTCTATCCATGGATGAAAAAATATTAGAAGAAAAGAAGTTCACACTATTAAGCAGAAGTACATAAGAATAGATGCAGTATATAAAATGGATACAGATATGGTAGTGGTAACAAGCAAGTGAAAGTAACACCATAGTTTCCTATCTTAGACTATTAAAATGTATTGTGTAATGCCAAAATAGCACAATTCAGTCTTGCCAATGAAGGCCTAGGACTTTCCCAATATTAACCGTGTGAATGAATAGAACTGTAGCCCTGTAAAATACAAGACTGTAGAACAATTCAGTAATACAAACTATTCCTAGGTACACTGGCAGGGCCAAATCATTTTGTAAATATTTCTGGTATTACTACCCTGTAGTTATCAGGTCCCACAATACAGCAAATTTTAAAAATGTAGATGGAACCTATGGCAACTGAATAGAAGTATGTTACTAATAATATCAGATCTTACTGATGTTTTCAGAATGGTTTGTCATAAATAAAAAAATACCAATTATAATGAATAATGTATAAATGCAAACAAAATATCAAATTTATATTAATGTTTATTGTACCTTTTAATTGGGATAGATGTTTACTCCCAAATTTTTACTTTTAGCATTATCTGATACTCACGGGAATTTTATCCTGAATGGAAATTTTGTTGTAAGCATGTCTAAAAAAGAAATTGGTATACAAGGAGCCATTTTTGAGTACAATGGTTCAAACAACACTGTAGAGCGAATTAACAGCACCGATCAACTAGAAGAAGAGCTAATTTTACAGGTGAATTTTCAATGCTTTAATAAGTTTGTAAATGTAATAAGTATATAGTTTTATAGTCATGGGCCAACTCATTGGAAAAACAATTATTATTTGTATCTCTTTAAAGGTATTATGTGTAGGGAATTTATACAGCCCTGATGTGCGTTATTCATTCAATATCCCTATAGAAGAGAGAAGTGATCTGTTTACTTGGGACCTATCTGGCCCCTGGCAAGACTGCAGCAAAATGTGCCAAGGTATTGTGAATTCTTTTTTGAAATCAGAGTTCTGTTTGATGTTATTTCATATTCATATAAATACATTCAGAAATATTTAACATCATGTTACACCAGGCATCTTAACTTGTGCGTGCCCAAATATGGCACATAATATGGGGTAAAGACCTGAAAATGAAGTTCACCAATAAATGCAGAAAACTTTAAATGTTGAGGGATTTATTTCCTTGGTGTAAATAGAGTTCTGTCTTCTCTATTTTGGATTCTCAATTTCTAATGTAAATAATTTTCAACAGTAAAAGTGTGAAATTTGTGTGAAATTATAGGTAATGTAAATTTAGAGATTAAAATGAGTAATATAGAAATTAAGGTACACTTAAGATATGTGTCATCCAAAAAAGCGTGACAACATGGATTGGGTTCATCAAAGGATTAATTAATTCTATTTGGTTTAAAATTTTATAGGGAGAGAAAAGGTATTATTATTTGATTTTACTATTTATTTTTACATTTTAACAACAGATCTAGCAGTAATAATTGAATTTCTGTATGTATGGAAGCAGTTTGAACCAAAAAATGGTTACAATATATAATAATATAATGCCTCGATTTCATAAAAGATTAGCCACTTGCCTATAAGACTAGCCACTTGCCTATCTGATTGATACGGCTTCTGCTCTTGCTTGACATGAACTAAGCCAGAGGGCCAACAAAAGGAGCCATCTGTCAGTTTTTTAAACCTTAGCTGAATCAAAGAGTCAGAGAGAGCTCAGTAATTTTTTCAATTAAAGAAATCTATCTTAGTGGATTAAGCTTCATATCTAAGCTCATTATGAATAGCCAGGAGGCTCAGACAATAGACATTGCAGAGAATCAGAAAAAGTTGTGTCTCATCTGCATATGGATGGCATTTGAGTCCACGATGTCTCACTACTGCATGTAAAGGTTGTATAGAACTCAAGGGAGAATCGATCCTTTTGGGTATGTATATACCGCAAAAAAAACCCTTGGCAACAAGTCTCAGAGCCCAGCTCAGTTGACTCAGACTCATGCAGCTCAGGCTGCGAGGCTAAAAATGGCAGTGTAGCCGTTCTTGCTTAGGCTGGAGCCCTGGCTGTAACCTGAGCAGGAATGTCTACACTGCTATTTTTAACCCTACAGCCCAAGTCTGAGTCAGTTGAGCAGGCTGTGAGAGTCAGCGCTCTGGGTTTTTCTTTGCTGTGTAGATGTGGCACTCTACAGGCAGAGAGGCAATTTTTCATTGCTACCCTTTGGGTACATCCCTCCAGGAATACCATTCTCATGGTCTCCTGCTTCCTCTTTTAGGCGGGACAGCAGGTTCTCATGATTGATTGTACTGAATACTGTGGAGATCCAGGAGTATGAGATTGGATGTCTGCCTTCCATCTGTTGACATCAAGATATAATTCATCATTGCCATTAATGCTGTTTCTGTTTCATGTCCTGGCCTGAATCCAGATTATGCTAAGTCTAGCATATTTGCTGCAGCTAGATGAGTTTGAAAGCAGCTTTTGGCTAGCTTCTCTATGAGCTTGCTCAAGAGTGGAAAGTTTTATATGGGATGGTAGCTGATATATCCCAGGTGGATTTCTTCATTATCGTAGGACTGTTGCGTGTCTGAAGGAGGAAGGGACATTGGTCTTTTCAGTCAAGAGCAATACCAGTTGCTTGCCAGTCTTTTTCACCAACCAGGAAGGGTCTTAAACTCACAGGGTTTTGGTTAAGCCTCCTTCAGAATTTTCAGTATTTGTGGAGTGAATGAGCTGAATTTAAGGAGCAAAAGTGCTATTTACTGGCTGGCCGAAGGATATTTGATACATGAAACCTAAGAAACCTTCCTGAATGTGTATGATCTTTTCATGATGTGTTTGGTGCTGAGTTTTGCGGTCAGAGTCAATGGTGCTGTTTACCATCTTGAATTCCTCGTTCGGATGAGATTTGGCAGCTTCTGTGAAAGAAAATTTCTCTTGGCCTGTGATAAGAGCGTCAGCATAGGCTTGAAGAAAATCTTTTTTTCAGCCTGTTTCTGTCTTAGTTTTCAGCCACTGACATGCAAGTTTGCATCCTTGTTTCTTCATCTGGCATAGAGTGTCTGAGAATCAGGGAGTTCTGTGTGGGTGATGTAGAGGGAGAGGCCATTTGGGGGCCAGAGTGTTGATGGCTATAACCATGCTATGATGATCATAGCTCTCCAGAGCCTCAACTCCTTGGCCTGTAGGTGGAGTACTGTGGTCTTTTAACATGCTTTGGAATTTGGTAGGGTCGATGAGCCAGAATCATGGGTATTTCTAGTTGCCTGGAAGTGAGCAGAGCTGTGGCTTCTGACTTAATGAGGTGAAGCTGAGACAGCAGCTGGATTGTGTTGTCTTCTACAGCAACGTAAGAACTGATAGGGAACTTTTGGTTAAGCATTTTTGTCAGAAAATGCTGATTTTGTCAAAACCTAAACTTCTTATGGAAATGGGTGTGTTTCAATTAAACTGTCCTTGGGATGGCATCTCAGGTTCAGGCTGGAACTTCTGGTCAAAAGGAGAGAGTGAGCCACCCCAGGTGGGTAAGGTACACACCTGGGATGTGGGAAGCTCAGCTTCAGGTCTCTGTTGTGCCTGATTCAGAGCAGGGGCTTGAAGGTGGGTCTTCCATATCTCAGGTGCATGCCTTGACCACTGGAGTATTGGCTATTCTGGGCTAAGGGGCTCTTCTCTCTCAGGTTGTTCCCTTTTTCTGTGAAAAAAATCAGGTTCTGATGAGAAACAAAAATAAATTCTTAAACTTCAAAATTTCTCACAAAATGGTATTCTTGTTTGTTGGCCAACCCTTTGAACACCAACTTCAGGGTATGACCAGTTATGTGGGTTGGATCAGAGATGATCTATGAGACTGCTAGGTAGGCAAGTAGAGAGAGGAGTTTTTTGTTTCATGTATGTTTACTTTTCTATTCTATGTAATTATTTTGAGAAACACAAATGAGTATTTCATTACAGAAAATATGTAGCTAATTTTAAAAATAAATAACAAAAAGAGCAATAAATTATTAAAAGTTACTTTTTTCTCACCTCTTTATGCTTTTCCAAATGTTTTGTTCAAGGTCTTCGTAGAAGAAAAGTTACATGCATACGTAAGAATGATCACTTGGTAGTGTCTGACCAAAGATGCGAACATATACCTCCTCTACCAGCAGTCTCTGAACAATGCAATATAGAATGTGAATTAAGGTAAAAAGACGTTCTCATCAAAAGGCTTTATTAACACTTAACTATTTTGTAGCTATAGAGCTAAACGAAGTATTATACACAGGCTAGCTTCCTTCTTTTTAAAAATAAGAAAATCAGTTGATTGCATGGAGTTGCACTTTGGATTTACACATGTGAAACTAAGAGAATTCTTTTTTTATTTTGGTTCTGGGTTGAGGGGAGTGAATTTCACCTGCTCAGCATCCAAAATACTCTGACTTTACTGGGTGGAGTGAATTTCACCCAGAATTATACTCTCAATAGGATATGGTGACTAGATAGCAAGTGTGAAAAATTGGGACAGGGGGTCGGGGGTAATAGTCATCCATATAAAAAAAAGCCCTGAATATCAGGACTGTCCTTATAAAAATGGGACATCTGGTCACCGTACAATAGGAACTCATTTGGGGCCCAGTCTTCCATTGCTAATGCTGTCAGACTTCCATTGCTAGTACACCAGGACTTGGTGATGTTGTGACTTCAGTTGGAGTTTGGGCTCAGAAGCCCATACTTCTCCCTGTGCTTCAGAGCCTGAGCTCCAGGCTGAGCCACAATGTAAAGTGCTGTCTATACAACTATTTTTAGAGCACAAGCCCTGCTAGCCTATGTCCACCTGGGCTGGGAGGCTCACACTCGCTCACTCTAAAATTCTGTGTAGACTTACCCTCAGTTTACATATGTTTAAATTCCTTAGGCAGTTTTGAAAATTTCAATACTTGGTTTACTTTCAATGTATTTAACTTATTGTCTAAAATCCATTTTACGATAGTATCTGACTGCTTAAAGCATTTATATTGTATTTATTAAAATATATTTAGTTTTATATAACAGTTTATACTTATAGGTGGTATAATATTGGCAAAAGTGAGTGCACATCACGGTGTGGCCCAGGGTATCGGTCTTTAGACATCCACTGCATGAAGTACTCTGTTTCAAAAGGACTGAGTGTTCCAGTGGATGATAAATACTGCGCTGATCAACAGAAACCACCAATCAGAGAACCCTGTCATGGTGACTGTCTGTCAACAAGCTGGCACTACACGGAATGGTCAGAGGTACAAATTCAAACCTTTGTGATTATATGATTGCAGTTCTTATTAATGTTTATACTAAATTTTGATTTTTTTCCAGTAGTAATTTGCTCTGATTTTCTCTATTTAAGTAATGAAAGAAAAATTTATTTGGAAAATCTGAGTTATTTTAGGGGAGCTGGTAGCAACCCCTATATTTAGGTTTCCTAACACTTTCCATTATAAAAGTTCATTGAGACTTTTTTTTATAGAAGCTTTAACACCTCTATTGTTTGCAGCTCGCTTTTGGAATTCAGGAGACAGAAAGCCATTGGGATAAAGAAAAGGCTCTTCTTTATCCCAGTTACATTTCGATTCCAGTTTAGTTGAGTTATAAACTATTTAAAAATTGCTATTTTGTTTCTCTTGCTTTCATTCTTCAGGAAAATTTTGGCAGGATGCCAAATCACTGAATATGACCACGTCAACAAAACAGCAGCACACACTACACTGAGAACAACTGCGAGCTGCCCGAGCAGCTATAATAGTAGAGTTTTCCCAGTCCATACTCCCATGAACATGACACATGGCCCCAGCATCAGATCCTCCTCTATGCAGGCACCACAAACAGCAAGAGTTCCTCCAGCCAGCCTCCCTGAGAACTCCCTATATCTGCCCCAGGCCAGGCCCCCAAGAACTCCCTTAGTATGAGTGATACTTTCACATTATGAGTCAATGAAGTCTCATTTGTATTCACATTTTTTAGCTGGGGAAATGCTAACAGATCACTGGACTTGTATATCCTTGAATTTGGGCATTGGTTAGAAATCAAGACAAAAAAAGACCTGTCACATGACACCAGTGACTTATTTCCTCGTCTGGGATAACAGCTTTCTGTTCCTGCAAGCTATTAGTTCTGTAATACAAGTGGTAACAGTTTGTGACATAGCAATGCTGAATGTTCAGTGTTCAAACCCTGCTGATGATGTAGAGTGGCATGGGTGTTATACTCATATGTAGCACATTTTTTTTTACCTTTTCACTTTTTAAAACTAATTAGGAAATTAAATACAAAAGCCATGTTAAAAGAAAAGCATGTAGATGGCAAAGTCAAGCAGTTGCAAGTCAGGAAAAGACAGAATTAAGGTTGCCTGTGCAACTGTAATTCTGCCTCTTTGTGTATATGCCTTATGACAGTCTTTAATTGCATGATCACGTACTATTTTTTCCACAGAGTCCCTGCATCATTCAATACACTGGATAGATGTAAGAGGTTGCATGGGCAGTTATACATCCGACATTTCCAAGTGCTTGGAAGTGCTTGATTTTATAACCTAAATACCTTTCTATTAACATAGTGTTTTGTGTGTATTTTATAGATAAGTTAATAAAATTGCAGCCTTAACTTTAGTTTATGACCTATCTCATGGAGCTAGAAAGCAAAGTAACAAATTTCTCTCTGATATATTTATTTGAAGTCTATAGAGTTACACGAGGGATGAATTTGGCCAAAGATATCTATTTTTAATGTAATGGTCTTTGTTACAGTACATTTCTTGTGGTCTGTTTTACTTTTTTCTATATTCCAGTGTTCCAGGAGCTGTGAGAGAGGCATAAGAGCCAGAGAAGCTTTTTGTATGAACAACTTTGGACTTCGGCTAGCTGATAGAGAATGCCATGATCTTCCGAGGATTGTAACGCAAAGCTGTAATGAGTTTTTATGTCCAAACTGGGCTACTAGTGAGTGGAGTGAGGTAACACTAATCACGCAAAACTTCAGGCTCCTTTGATATTATTATACTACTTTAAAAATTATTTTAAATGTAAGCAGCACTTTTAAAATGTTTGCAGTTTTGGTTTTACAGTTATTTTCAAATGTGCATTAAATATAGCATATACTAATGCTAGAATTTTGGAAAGCTCTCCAGATAGCTTGCTTGATGTCTTGTGAAAAACTTACCAGTAATTCAGTTATTCCCTGAAATGTTATTGCAAGACTGTGAGAGTTCTTAAAGGGATTTTATTTAATGTCCTACCACCAATCTTTGTATATGGTAAAGTAATAAAAACTGTGCAATCAAGCAAAGCACATTGTTGTTTATATTTTTGTATATATTTGTATTTTTTGCTTTCTCTGAATTATGAATGGGCTAAGCATATTTCCTCTGGAAGTTATGGTGTATGTTTTTTCATAATTTATTATAAGTATACATTTTCTTTAAAACTGATACTTTAGTATGAGTGATACTTTAATATTATGAGTAAATGAACTTTAATTTGTAATTACATTTTTTATAGCTGGGGAAATGTTTATGGATCATTGGACTGTATATCCTTGAATTGGGCACTGGTTAGAAAGCAAGGGGGAGAAAAAGAATTGGTTTATTAAACTATAAAAATGTTTTTGTGATTAGCTGCACACTAGCTGAAGTTCACTGGAAAAGGTGAAGCTATTCATTTGTATTTCATACTTTTTATCATCTGACAAATTTAATGTTATAACTCTGTAGTGTCCTGTGACATGTGGAAAGGGAATGAGGCATCGACAAGTATGGTGTCAACTGAATCATGAAAAACTGAGAGAGAACTTCTGTAATCCAAACTCTAGACCAGAAGCACTAAGATCATGTGAACTTCATGAATGTGCATCTTGGCACGTAGGGCCATGGGGATCAGTGAGTACATAAGCATTTTTGCTTTTTTCATCTGTTCCATATTTTTGAATGATTAGGTAACAACAAAGTTTTAAAATATTTTCTGTTGGGGTATAATTGCTAAGGTTGCAAGATTCTGTCACAGCATGTTCTACATACATTGAGTCAAAAGTGTTGCTAACCCAAAGTTAATGAAAATAGATGCAATTCACAGGGCAGTCACACTGGGGGGTAAATGCCCAGCCAGTCATTTCTAGACAAATCTGTACTTCTAGGGGCAACTTTGATTTAAAATATAAGACTATATGTGCTAAGATAAGAATCTTCAGCTGTTTAATATAATATAGAATCTTTAGGAAAAAGCAACAGCTTATTTACTTTAATCAAAATAAATGTATTTACAATTCAGCAGTGTGTGCTTTATTTCTAAAGGCATGTGTCTACTATGCATCAGATACACTACAAAATTCCAAAATAGAATGTATTTATTTGAAAGGGGTATTTCTGCGAAAGTAGTTGAAAAATAGCTCATAAGAAGGGTGCTTAATTTGATGCAGCCCCATCTGAATAATCAAGCCAGCATCGTTTTCAGGTTGTTCACAATAAGTCTCTCCTATTCAGTGAGAACTTGTAGCAGGCCTGCTGATGGGGAGCAAGAGGGGCAATTGCCCAGGGCCCAGCGATTTAAAAGGGCCCAGGCTTATGGGAGGATAAATACGTATCCTCCTCCTCCACACACCCCCTTCCTCTGAGGTCCCCAGAGCTCATGCTCTCCGCCCCTACCCTGAGTCAAGTTTATTTATTATGTACCATGCAGGTTCCCGGGCAGGCTGAGGAGGTGGTATTGGCTATTCAGCTTCCTGGGTTCATGAGTCATCTCCCTGGGGAGTCCAAGGGACCCAGGAAAGCTGAGTAGCAGATGCTGCCTCCTCAGCCGCCGGGGAACCAGCTTGGCGCATAATAAATGAGTAAAAACATCCAGTGGAAGCCCACTCAGATGTCAGCCATCCCTTTCTAGGCGGGCCATTGACCGTTCTGCTCTGGGGCCCAGAATTGCTGTTGGTGGGCCTGACTTGTAGCTATGGAGCTGGACAGCATATGATCATATTTTTTTACCTGTGAGATGGAGACCTTGTGGAAAAGAGGGCTACGAGCACATTCTCAAACTATACTTTGCACTTTTATAGAACTTTTCAGCTATCTAATCTATCTAATCTCTCTCCTGCTGAGGCAGAGTTCCTCAAATGTAGTGTAGTGCCGGGCGTCTGAGGAGCAATTGCTAATGGTCTGTCACAGGGTGCTGGCTCCTCTTCATTTCCAGCTGCTAAACTTCATTAAAATGAGCTAAAAATCCATTAAATACTTTCATAATATTAATCTTCAGTGTAAGCAATTTCTATACTTGGCACTTCTGATACAACACCTACAGGAAATTTGCCAAATTAGAAATTCATGTACTAACAACAAAACAAAACTCTCCGTCCTCATCACTCTGCATTGGCATCTACTGATAAACTGTACTTTTTACTGCCAATTTCTGTTTTAACAACAATATTTCTTAACGTTAAAGCATATTTCTTAAAGTTGAGAATTTTTTCTGATAAGTTCTGAATGCATATATAATGAAATGATGAAGTGTTATTAATGTTAACTTTGAGCAAAAAAACAGCTTTTGTAGCATCTGCAGTGATTTGACTTTTCATTTCCCACGGTGTTTATCACAGTGGAAGCTTGTTTCACTGCACTGTTTATTCCCAAGAACAGAAAGTTGATTCTGCTTGGTGTACAATGCATCTTTAACAAAAATTTTGAAGCTATAAAAATCCAAATGTTTTGATTTGATCCTGAAATAATTTCTTGGGACAGTATATGAAAAACCACAAGATATGGCCAGTTTACCTAAGGTCAGCATAGTCAGCCCTGGAAGTTGCCTGTGGGGGTATGCTTTGGTGTCATAGATCCACTGTGGCTTTCACATGGCCAGGCCATCCCTTTGTCTGGCTATCCCTGCATGCTGTAGTGGCCTCTGAGACTGTTGACTGCCTTTGTAAAGTAGAGAGCGTGCTGAGGGCTATTCTGATTTCTATCTGGACCAGTCTGAAGCCTGGATGTCACCAGGATTAGAGAAGTACAAAGGGTGTTTTCTTCTAATAAAGCTGTTTTTCTTTTTTTTGTCCTAGAGAGAGAGGTTGGGGTTGAATGGGTCAGATTTGATAGAAAGAGAGCTCCCTAGTGGGATATCAAAGAGGCACTCGCGGTGACGTGAGCAGTGTTTTCAGGGGACCTGACTGTGGATAAAGGGGTTATCAGGGTATAAAATGACTGTATTTACATTAGACATAGTTCACAATTTTTTAAGGCTAATATGCAGACTAAATTGAGCAGGCCAATTGCTATACAATGAGAGTCTGATTTTCAGAGTTTTAGACATGCAATTTCCTGAAAGTAGATTAAATCATGCTAATGGTGCATAAAAAAGGCAAATTGTGCATAAATTTTTATTTGTAGATGTGTTTAATATGATTAATGATATGTAATTAAGCACATGCAGTGGTTATTCAGAATTATCGTTCAATATTAAAGTTATTGCACCTGTTAAATTATCATTAGAATAGTTTTAGAAAGAGAATAAACTTACATTTAAAAAAGGACTGTGCAAAAATTATTTCTAGATTATTATATTCCTATTCTTGTTACATGGACGTTGTTTAAAAATAGAAATTGTATCAACATGTTAAAATGATTACCAAGTTTAAAACTATTTGAAGCACCTAAAATTATTGTCTTTAACAGTGTGCTGTGACATGTGGACATGGATACCAGATGCGTGCAGTCAAATGTGTTACTGGCACTTACAGAGTTATTTTAGATGATGACAGAGAGTGCAATGCTGCTACCCGTCCTAGAGATAGTCAAGTAAGTCAAACAAATGCATTTCAAACAAACAGTTGTTGGGTTTTTTATTTTAAAAAACCCAACTATATAAATGACTGACATTTGGGGGGCTTGAGAGAAGTAGCTCCCAGTAGCCTAGAAGCTGGAAATATTATACTG
The DNA here is from genome assembly GCF_026122565.2 of Emydura macquarii macquarii. Lineage (NCBI taxonomy): Eukaryota > Metazoa > Chordata > Testudines > Chelidae > Emydura > Emydura macquarii. The sequence continues at coordinate 11,757,988 of NW_027132773.1, forward strand.
AAACTGAATATTCATCCTGTGTAGTTCAACTCTGCATAGTGGAAGCTGACCAAGAGAAGAGGAGTTACAGGGCGGGAGTCTGACTGACATGCCTGGATAGCAAACTACTTCCAGAAGCTTGCACATGACTGAGACAGCCCAGATTTTTTCAGTCAATCAAAAGAACCTTTTATTAATACTAAAAAACTTCAATATATGGAGCAATGTATCTAGGTTGACCCATCCTCAGGCTGGAGGCAGACTCTGTTCCGGGATTCTGATCATATTTAGTTAATAGAGTGGGGTTATGATTACTTGAGAGTGGGATCTCTGAGGTTAATATATTTAGTTGTATAAAGTAGTATATCTTGACTCCCTCCCTTTTCCTTTTATTCCATTTTCCTATCCTTCCCTTTCATTTAATTTAATCCTTTCCTTTTCCCTAATAAAGTGTTTGTTTGTTACACTCAGTCTTTGATTCCTTTTAATAATATAATGCAAATGTCCAAGAGGCCATAGGGGTTGTGTATTCATATATACATCAGCCACTGGGTGGAGGAACCACATATGAAGTAGCTGTTCCTAAGGGCTGAGTCCAACCTTTAGCCCAAGGAGCACAAATAACATAGGGCCCATTGATCTTAATGTAGGTGAGAGTCATTTAAGAGGGAGCAGCAAGTGGATTCAACTGCTGTTGTGGATCAGGCCTTCTCCAGAAGAGGGCTACTTAAACAAGCTTTCCAAATATATAAGCATTTGAAGTGTGGAAAAGAAGCTGATCCTTCAAGTGATTGTCCCCATAGATTCAACTCTCGGTCACATGCACCATATATGCAGGAGATCAGATTCTTCTGAATAACAGCGTCTGCTGAGGCCATGCCTGTGCCCTGTAGCTGAGGGCATAAAGGGCAGGGCAGCCGCAACCCACGTTTGGTTCCTTCTTATCACCTGTGGCTGTGAGATAGATTGTGTCTGCGTTCCTTGGTCTCAGCATGTTAGCTGATACGGTTCTATAGGTAGGTTAGTTACTATTACTGCATTATTACCCTTAAATAAGTTTTCTTTATCCATAGGCTGAAAATAAACAAAACAAAAGCCTGCAGACTAAGCACTGTGAGAGATCGGTTTCCCCCTCCCCTCTCTACAAAAGTCATTAGAGCAGGAAGATTGGATCCTGGGTCTCCCACCTCCCTAATGAATGTCCTACCCACCAGCTGTGGAGTTATTCTTCACTCTCTCTCTGGTCCAATGACTATTCAATAATTTATCCATATTTGTAACAACTTCAACAGGAGAATTGAAATGAACTTGCATCAGCATATCCCATAGGCTAGTTATTAGGGCATTTACCTGAGAGGTAGCAGCTCCTTATTCAAATCTCTTCTCATCAGGCAGAGGGGAGACTTGAATTGGTGGTTTCCCACATCCTGAGTGATAAACCTAACCACTATGCTAAAAATTATAAAACCCTTAAAAACCCTAGCCATTAAGCTAAAAAATGTGAGTTCCTCCTTCTCAAGGCTATATTGTATGGAGTTAGGTGGCCTCTGAGCATGCCTACCAGATCAGGACCCACAGATGAGTTAGATGGAAGAGTGCCTATCTTTCCCTAGTTTGTGGATTCCACTGTGGCTTAGGCGCCTGGATTCCTACAGAAAAAAAGGCACCTTGGGAACTTTTACTACAAAATCTTAAGCAGCAGCTCAATGGCAGTTTTGTAAATACTAATAATTCCTAAATCTGGTACTTAGGCCCCTAAGTCCCCTTGTGAATCTAGCCTCAAGAGTGAAATCTGTGTGGACAACACATCTTGAAGAACCACAGTTACTATGGCGTAAATAACTGTTCTTTTAAACACCATTGAATAAGGCTATAGAAAAGCAGAGAACAATATTACTGAAAAATAGTGTTACCATAATACAATGGTGATTTGCTTTGCTTTTTGCAGTTCTGAAACATATTTTTAAGGTTTACATTATTCTTTTTTGCACAGGACTGTGAAATGCCGCCTTGCCCAGAAACCACAAAATTATGGACAACATTGCTTCCTGTCATCCATACAGGAAAGGTCACTCAATGGAGATATGGATCATGGACCCCAGTATGTAATATATTACAGTGGGCACAGTAGCTACTGATATAGTTGCATACAAGTTCTCATTTTGTCCAATTTTTCATTGCTTAGAACTTAAATTTTATCTTTTAGTCTGAAATTTTGTAGGCTGAGTTCTTTCAAAAGATGACCTTTTGGAGGTAGTTTGTAGAAAAAAGATTCACCAGTTTTTAGGCATAGGGAGAGTGAAAATATACACTTTTCCCAATATAAAAGGATTATTGATACCTTTGGTTTAAACAGCTCTACTACTGAACAGTTCTGGGGTTAAAGTTGTAATTTTGCATGTAAATAAACTTCATTGAAAAGAAGTGTCTTTGAGTACTCTGGTAAAAACTGGTTTTGATTTATCTGAAATGAGCATTTGAAAAGATGCATTGATCCTGTATATTGTTGGTAAGCTCATAAAGAGTATAACTGAGACATGCATGTGTGTCTAATTTAGCTCTTTAGTGCAAAGTATACTGAAATTGGGACTGGATTGACATAATGCCTACTGAAAAAGCCTTTGACTCAGCTCATGGACAGTTTTTGAGAGATGAACACATCAGGGAAGGCTTGCTAGATTTATGCTGGTGTCAAAAACAGAGTAATGACATTGTAAATCAGGCCCTAAATATACTTTATCATTATGTCAGTGAAATTAGTCTGAGGATATTACAATAGAGAAGTATGGGAAGAAGCTACCAATATGTATCTGAAGTTGTAAAAGAAATATTTTATTCATTATGTGATAATGCAGTCATATAATTTGAAGACTACATTTTAGCACATACACTCACATGAAGCAAAGTTAAGGTTCCACATCCAAATCCCATGGCCTTGTGTAATCTACACATATCAGGCCCATCTAGTAGTACTCTACTCCACGTTCCTTGATAGCACAGCTCTGCTAGAACCATACTCTCAGGGCTTCCCCTCTAGCAGTAGCTCCCAAGACTTCACCTTCAAGGGAGTTATTCAGCCTGGAGAGAGGCCAAGAAAGGTGATTCAGCCTGAGACAAATACACATCTTAGGTTACTTTAAGAGTTACTCAGGATTTATATCCGCATAATTGAGGTTGGATTCTGGCTTTTAGTGTTTAATTTATAGAAAACCTGTACTAAATATCTTAGTACTAAATATGCTTATGTTTGCACGTTAATTTTGGATTTTTTTAGTCTGATAAAGTGTGATCAACATATATTGTTTTGCTTCATAGTGTTCTGCATCTTGTGGAAAGGGTAACCGTGCTCGCTATGTGAGTTGTAGGGATGCTAATGGTGGGGTTGCAGATGAATCACTGTGTACACACTTACCCAGACCAGCTGAAATTTCAAACTGTTTTAGTCCATGTGGAGAGTGGCAAGCTGGAAATTGGTCACCTGTAAGTATTGTTTTTGTTGTTGTTGAATATTTATTTTATGTTAGTGCCCAAAGGCTGTGATTAGAATTGGGTCTTCATTGTGTTAAATGCTGTGTAGGTGTGTATGAAGAGACTGTCTGTGCCCTGAAAAAATAAATTATGCATTCATTAATTTAAAAAATAAATATGAATATCTTTAGTTATTGTTTTTGATGTTATGTTATATCACAAATGTTGGGTTAATTTTTGGTCAGTGCACAGTTACATGTGATAATGGAATAGCAACAAGACAAGTTGTCTGTGTCAACTACCATCAACAAATTGACGAGAATTACTGTGATCCCGAAAGCCGTCCTTCAAAAGAGCAAGAATGTAATATGCCACCATGCCTGCCAGATTATCGTCATATTCCTAAAATGTATGACCATCCAAGCCATTATCCAGAACTAGATTACCCTCCAATACACAAGGGCCATAACCCACAAGATAATGTAAATCAGTGGAGCCATCCTTCTGTAGGAGGAAACCAATGGAGAACAGGACCATGGGGAGCAGTAAGCAAACTACTAAAATGTATTTTCTATGTCTATCATTCTGCATTCATTAGAGTTTTCGCTTATCTTTTTAAACATTTCTGAAAATGACATTGTAGTACAGTACCTATTTGGTGAGCTAAAATACACATTTTTATTTTAAAAGCAATAATTTTAATAGTTCAATCAAAAACAATTTATTTTGCTTTTTTAAAATTTAAAATATTTAGAACTTTTATAAGGTTTGTTTTTTTGGTGGGTTTTTTTTGTTTTTATTTCAGTGCCAATTTCCAACTTTCTTATTTTCAAGTTATTTTAAGCAATATACCGTACATTGCAGTGCCTGCACAACTATCAAAGTGTATGTTTGCCTGTTGTTTTACTAGTGCTCTAGTACTTGTGCGGGTGGATTCCAACGTCGCGTTGTAGTGTGTCAAGATGAGGATGGAAGAAGTGCTAGTTACTGTGATGAAACAACACAGCCATCAGAGTCAAGGCGCTGTGATTCTGGACCCTGTCCACGATGGAACTATGGGAGTTGGGGAGAAGTAAGATTATTTCACAATTTAAAATAAAATATTTATTAACCTTTTTGAGCATTTAAAAAAAAATAGGTAAAATAATTATTGGGTATGAATGCAAGAGAAAATCTTTTTTACTGATCTAAAAAGGATTAAACTTTTTCAAACTCAAACAATTTTATCTACCACTTTCTTTATAATGAATAAGCAATTTATTTGTTCACTGATTATAAATTCAGCCTTTATGATGTAAATAGATTGCCTATAAAAGTGCATGCTAGTTGCTATTGATTACTGGCACCTGGTTTCTGTATCTATAAGGAGTAGACCAGTGACGACTCCCTAGCGGTTATGGCTGTGTCATGCTGCCTGACACATAGCAATTATTCATTAGTCTAATTAGGAGTTATTCAGTGCTCCACTCTAGCAGTGTCTTGAACCAGGAGAGATTTAACATTATTTTATTTTCCAAAAAGAGGATTTGCGTGGCATAAGGGTTTACTCCAAAAATTACCATAAGAAAAGTGAATACAAAAAGGTGAAATAAAAGATTCATAGATTGTAAAGCCAAAAAGGACCATTATGATCATCTAGTCTGACCTCCTGTATATCTTGGGCCATAGGACGTCCTTGAATTAATTCCTGTTTGAACTAGAGCATATTTTTAGAAAAAATATCCTATCTTGATTTTAAAATGTCCAATGATAGAGAATCCCTTGGTAAATTGTTCCAATGGTTAATTATCCTCACTGTTAAAAATGTGCACCTTTTTTTTTTTACCCTGAATTTGTCTAGTTTCAATTTCCAGGCATTGGATCTGGTTGTATCTTTTCTGATAAACTAAAGAGGCCTGTATTATCAAATTTCTGTTCCCCATGTAGGTACTTATAGACTGTGATCAAGTCAACCCTTAACCTTCTGTTTATTAAAATAAACAGATTGAAACTTTTTGATTCTCTCATTGTAAGACATATTTACCAATCCTTTAATCATTCATGAGGCTCTTCTCTAAACCCTCTGCAATTTGTCAGAATCCTTCTTGAACTGTGGACCCAGAACTGGACAAAGCATTCCACTAGCAGTTGCACCTGTACCAAATACAGAGTTAATATAGCCTCCCTACTCATACTTGATATTCCCTGTTTATACATCCAGTGATTGCATTAGCCCTTTTGACTACAGTTTCACACTGGGAGATCATGTTCAGCTAACTATCCACCTTGACCCCCAAGTCCTCTTCAGAGTCATTGTTTCCCAGGAGAGAGTTTCCCATTCTGTAAGAAAATGGCCCTACATTGTTTGTTCCTAGATGTAGGACTTTATATTTGGCCATATTAAAATACTTATCATTTGCTTGCACACAGCTGACCAAGTGATTCAGATCGGTCCGTAACTGACCTGTTGTCTTCATTATTTACCACTCCCCCAATCTTTATGCCATCTGCAAACTTTATCATTAATTTTCTTTTCTTCCATGTGACTCATAGAAATGTTAAATAGCATAGGGCTAGATCTCTGCAGGACCCCAATAGTAATACATCAGCTTGATGATCATTTCCCAGTTACAGTTGTATTTTGAGATCTGTCAGTTAGTCAGTTTAATATGTGCATTTTTAATATTTGCATTGTTCTAGTTTCTTAATCAAAGTATTATGTGGTACCAAATCAAATGCCTTACAGAAGTCTATAGTACATCAGGACTACTACCTTATCAGGCAGACTTGTAATCTCATAAAAAATGATATCAAGTTAGTTTGAAATTATCTATTTTCCCTAAATACATTTTGATTGGCAATAATTATATTACCCTACTTTCATTCTTTATTAATCAAGTTCCTTATCAGCCATACCATTATTTTGCCTTGGATGGATGTCAGAATGACAGACTTGTAGTTACTCAGGTTGTCTGGCTTACCAGTTTTATATATTAGGACAACATTAGTATTCTTTCAGTCCTTTGGAACTTTCTCAGTTTTCCAAGACTTATTGAAAATCAACATTAATGGTCCATAGAGTTCCTCAGACATCTCTTTTAAAACTCTTGCATGAAAGTTACCTTGACCTGCTCATTTAAAAATGTGTAGCTTTAATAGCTGCTCTTTAACATCCTTCTGAGTTACTGTTGGATTGGAAGGTAATAAAGCATCATCATATGATATGATTACATCATCAGACTTTTTTCCCAAATACAGAACAGAAATATTTTTGAACACTTCTGCTTTTTCTGTATTAGCATTGATAATTCTACCATTTCTGTCTAACAAAGGCTAAGTTTCATTATTAGAAAAAACTCCTTCTTATAGTCCTTATCTCTGCTGGCCATAAATTTCTCTTTGGCTAAATCTACACTGACAGCGGCAAAACAAAGAATTCTCTTGTTCAAACAGGAAACTCAATTTCATGCCCAGTTGCCATTTGCTTGTACCAATGATAAAAGTGTACATGCTACACTGACTCTGGATACTAACCCTGACAATTTACTAGTTTATCTTAATTTTTTCTCTCTCACTAGTATTCACCTCTGCCTGAAGGAGCAGATTCTTCTATCTTCTTGTCTTTTGTAGAAAATTTTTTAATTAAATATAAAAATGTAATTTTGTAAGCTCTTTGGGGCACAAACTGTATTTTCATCATGTCTGGGTGGAGTACCTAGTAAATGGGGCCAAGATTCTTGACTGAGGCATCTAGGCAGTTACACAATACAAATATTAAATAGTAGTAACAGTTTATTGGTTATACAAATATCGGTTTGGCATATGAAGACTGTCAATGAGACTGCTCAACTTTATCTTTTTTTTAAATTTTTTTAGTGTACTCATACATGTGGAGATGGAATAAAGACAAGATTAGTGATTTGTCAGCTTCCTAATGGCCAAATGTTGAATGATCAGAACTGTGAAATTCTAGACAAACCACCTAATATGGCACAATGTAATGTGCCTTCTTGCCCTGGCAGTGTTTCATGGCAACGGGAACCATGGAAATCGGTATGATAGTATTCACTATTTTCCCCTTCTTTTTCTCTGTCTCCCTCTCACACGTTCTCTCTGTTTCCTTTATAAATTATATATAATATTTTTGTTTGATCAGAGGTAGATAAAATTATGTGTGGAATATACTCATTGTAGCTTTATTAAGCATCTGCTCCTGCTCCCATGGAATTAAATGGCAAAACTTCCATTGGCTTGTATGGCAGCAGGATGTAAACCATTTTAAAGTTGATTGCTGTTCATCCTGGATTATAGTGGTGATTAACATTTTATTCTGTTTTTTGGGGGAGGAATCAATTTGGGATTTTAATTTTAAAATAAATACTGTAATTGGTATTATAGTATTAGCTATATATTTATAACTATATTTGTATATAGATATATAATGCATAACATTCGAATCAAAGATACATCCAAGTATCAAATACATCTCACACACATATTTTGTTTACCCTGTAATCAGTCAGTACTGTACTCTGCATTTTATGTACAATTGTGTATAAAGGTTTACATTTGTGGATCTAACAGTGACTAATTAAAGGTGTCTGTAAAATTGTATAAGTAATTATAATAGAGGTCCTCTCTATATGTCACTGTCTATTATATGTAAAAACAAATAATGATCTCTATTAAAATCTGTACAGTTCTCACTTGCAGATAATTTACATTACTGAAATAATCACTGTAGACCCTATACTAAGGGACCATGTAGTATTCCCTATGCTGTGAATGCCACAGTAACATTTATTAGGCAACATGTAAAATTGTAAAGAGATTAATGGTAACCACCAGAGGGTCTGGATCCAGCTCCACTGAAGTCAGTGGGAAAACTCCCATTCACTTCATTAGGAGCCACGACCAGGATCACAGTTCTATGAAGTGTTACTTTTACTAACAAGCTGATTTAATTTGGTGTTTTTGATCAAAGAATGTGGAAATGTTATATTAAGTGAACTTCAGATTTTAATTTTAAAATATTTTTAAATAATCTCATTCTATAACCTAAATTTGGTACAAATATAAATTGAAATAGATGTTTTAATTAATAATTTATAATAGTATCTCTCTTCCACTGTGCAATCAGAGTTTCAGTCTTACACTGCATGTCTGTTAAGCACATCTTGTTTAGCCATTTGCCAAATGTTAACTCGTGACTTGCAAACACTTATTAAATATATCCTTTTTTTTTTTTTTTTTTTTTTTTTTAAACGGTAAAATTACATGCTGAAAGCATAGGCAGGACTCTCAGCACATCCCTGACAACAAGCTCAACGTCTATTTCCTTTTCGGTCTCCTGAAATCACTTACTGCCAGTTTGTTCTCTGTGTGATGCTGCAGACTGCACTAAAGTATGTGAGTGTTCTCACAGTCATAAGTAACCTGGTGGAGCACAGAGCCAGTCAGTTGAGGGGGTAGGTTCTAGGTAAATGCCCTTTTAATTAAACCATATATGATGTAGTTTTGCAAAAATTCTCATGCTATTTTATATCCCAAGTGATATAAAGTGCATTTTAAATCTTTCAAAACTAAGCCACATGGTTTAAAAGTAGGGCCATCAAACGATAAACAAAATTAAATGTGGTTAATCGCAATTTTAATCGCATTGTGAAACAATAATAGAATACCATTTATTTAAATATTTCTGGATGTTTTCTACATTTTCATATATATTGATTTCAGTTAAACACAGAATACAAAGTGTACAGTGCTCACTTTATATTATTATTTTAATTACAAATATTTGCACTGTAAAAAAGATAGAAGTAAAATTTTTCAGTTCACCTCGTACGAGTACTGTAGTGCAATCTCCATCATGAAAATGAAACTTACAAATGTAGATTTTTTTTTTTGGTTACATAATTGCACTCAAAACCAAAACAATAAAATTTTAGAGCCTACAAGTGCACTCAGTCTGACTTCTTCTGCAGCCAATCGCTAAGACAAACAAGTTTGTTTACATTTACGGGAGAGAATGCTGCCCGCTTCTTATTTACAATGTCACCTGAAAGTGAGAACAGAAATTCACAGGTATTTACATGCCAGCTATAGTAAACATTCGTATGCCCCTCATGCTTCTGCCACCATTTCAAAGGATGTACTTCCATGCTGATGACGCTTGTTAAAAAAAGAACGCGTTAATTAAATTTGTGACTGAACTACTTGGGGGAGAATTGTATGTTGCCTGCTCTGTGGTTTTACCTGCATTCTGCCATATATTTCATGTTATGGCAATCTCCGATGATGACCCAGCACATGTTGTTTGATTTAAGAACACTTTCACTGTAGATTTGACAAAACGCAAAGAAGATACCAATATGAGATTCCTAAAGATAGCTACAACACTCTACCCAAGGTTTAAGAATCTGAAGTGCCTTCCAAAATCTAAGAGGGTTGAGATGTGGAACATGCTCTCAGAAGTCTTAAAAGAGCAACACTGTGATGCACAAACTTACAGAACCCAAACCACCAAAAAAAGATCAGCCTTCTATTGGTAGAATCTGACTCATGATGATGAAAATGAACGTGTGTCAGTCCACACTGTCTTGGATTGTTATCGAGCAGAACCCATCATCAGCATGGAGGCATATCCTCTGGAAGGGTGGTCAAGGCATGAAGGGACATATGAATGTTTAGCATATCTTGCATGTAAATACCTTGCAACGCTGGCTACAAAAGTGCCATGTGAACACCTGTTCTCACTTTCAGGTGACATTGTAAATAAGAAGTGGGCAGCATTATCTCCTGTAAACGTAAACAAACTTGTTTGTCTTAGTGATTGGCTGAACAAGAAGTAGGACTGAGTGGACTTGTAGGCTCTAAAGTTTTACATTGTTTTATTTTAAGTGCAGTTTTGTAAGAAAAAAATCTAAATTTGTTAGTTGCACTTTCATGATCAAGAGATTGCACTACAGTACTCGTACGAGGTGAACTGAAAAATATTACTTCTATCTTTTTTACAGTGCAAATATTTATAATAAAAAATAATATAAAGTAAGCACTCTACACTTTGTATTCTGTGTTGTAATTGAAATCATTATATTTTAAAATGTAGAAAAATATCCAAAAATTTATAATGTAAGTTGGTATTCTATTATTGTTTAACAGTGCGATTAAAACTGCGATTAATTGTGATTAATTTTTTTAATGGAGTTAATTTGTTTTGAGTTAATCACTTGAGTTAACTGTGATTAATTGACAGTTCTAGTTAAAATGGCACTTTTTACCACCCAGTAGGAACCTTTTCTTGACTCCATACTCTACTGGGGTTCTGAGGTGATGTTGAGCATATTGCTGATCGGGTGTCACTCTGAGAGGGTATTGGCCATCAAAACCTGAAGAGGAACCTCAGATGAAAGTATATTCAAATTTTAAATGTATTGACTATACTTAAACTCATTATTAGGGGGCATTCAGCCCATAATACTATAATGAACATTTGAAAAAGAATTTTTAAATCCCCTTTTAAGCAGGGCGTAGATGAATGTGCGTTGTCTGGAATTATTGTTCAGTAAGGGCTAGATTGTGTGCATTTGGCACAATCTTTAGCTGGGGTGGTGCAAAGTTGCAGAGCCCTGGACAAGCACCAGAGGCATTCTGTCTCAGAAGCAGAAAGCGTCCTCTGAACTCTCCAGTGCATTGTGGTGTGCACGATTGCAAACTGCTACACTTAGAATATTTCTTCACTCCCACCTCACCAGTTCTTCTGGATAGTGTGTGTGGAGGGGTAGGGCAAAGCCATGGCTCTGCCTTCCATGTGCCCCTTTGTGGTGCAGGGCTCCCTCAGAGTATCTGATAGCCATCCTGTAATCTCTGGAGGTCTTTGATTCTGCTTCATCTTCACCTTGCTCCTCCCATTTGCCTCCTGTAGTCCCCCAAAGGCTCTGTCGGAACTAGGCAGAATCTAGTTCTGCATTCTTAAACAAAAATATTATTGGATAACAAGTATGAGTCTGGGTAAGAGCACATTATACGTTTTATAAAAAAATTGTGAGTTATATATGTCTTAGTAAAGAGGAGAGGATAGAAGTTGGTGGAATGATGATAATCAATGGGACACAGTAATACCAGGGTACAAAATATATAGGAATGACAGAGTAGGTCATGCTGATGGGGAGTGGCACTATATGTGAAAGAACGCATAGGCTGTAGAGTTAAATATAGTAAAAATCTTAAATGAATCAAACTGTACCACAGAATCCTTATGGATAGAAATTCCATGCTTGAATAATGAGTATAGCAGTAGGAATATACTACCAAGCACCTGACCAAGATGGTGATTGTGAAATGCTGCAAAAATAGAAAACTCAATAATAATGGTGGATATCAACTATCCCCATATTGATTGGATTCATGTCAGCTTAGGATGTGATGCAGAGATGAGATTTCTAGACACCATTAATGACTGTTTCTTAGAGAGCTACTCCTGGAGGCCCCAAGGGGCGAGGCAATTCTTCGTTTAGTGTTAAGTGGTGCACAGGATCTGGTCAGAGGTGAATATAGCTGAACTGCTTAGTAATAGCAACCATAATGTAATTAAATTTAACATGTTCGTAGTGAAGAAAATACCAAAGGAACCCAACACAGTAGCATTTAACTTCAAAAAGGCGAACTACACAAAAATAAAGATGCTAGCTAAATGAAAATTAAAAAGAACAGTCACAAGAATGAAATGCCTGCAAGCTGCATGGAAACTTTTAAAAAACACTATCATAGAGGCTCAAACTAACTGTATACCCCAAATAAAAAAGAACAAATGACATCATGGCTAAACAACAGAGTAAAAGAGGCAATTAGAGACAAAAAGACATCCTTTAAAAATTGGAAGTCAAACCGAGAGAGGAAAACAGAAAAGAACATAAATTCTGGAAAGTCAAGTGTAAAAGTGTAATTAGGCAGGTCAAAAAAGCATTTGAAGAGCAACTAGCAAAAGACACAAGAACAAAATATTTTCAATACATCAGAAGCAGGAAGCCTGCCAAATTCTCATTGGAGCCACTGGATGATCGAGTTGCTGAAGGGAGCACTAAAGGAAGACAAGACTTGCAGAGAAGCTAAATTAATTCTTTCCATCGATCTTCACTGCAGAGGATGTGAGGGAGATTCCCATACCTGAGCCATTCTTTCTGAGTGACAGATTTGTGGAACTGTCCCAGATTGAGGTGTCAGTAGAAGAGGTTTTGGAACATATTGATAAATTTAACAGTAATAAGTCACAAGGACCAGATGATATTCACCCAAGAGTTCTGAAGGACCTCATGAAGTGCTTACTGTGTTTAGGACACAGTAAGGAGCAGTGTCCTATCTGTAAATCATTCACCGAAAGAACACAGGTGATTAGAGACTAACACTTGAAGCAGCACCTTCTCAAGCAGGCCAAAAAGTCTGCTTCAGCACTGAGGCCCATGTCTGATCGGCTGTTGTCTTCGGACTTGGTGATTGAGGCTGCTCTGCATTCCAGTGCTGGCATCTCCCCCAAGAGACAGAGAAACCATTCACCCTCCTCAGGAGCACTGAGGAAAAGTCCTATAAAACTAAATGGGACCATCATAGGGCTCATGGAGATTCTTCCTCCTCCTCTAAAAAGAGGATGGACTGGTTCCATACCACTTCTGGCATGCAGGATGGAGCATGTCTGTCAAACTACTTCCAGGTACAGCGCTGAGACCACTGAGCCCCCCGATCGTCTCCAGGCAGGTGGCATACCAGGAGGCAGCAGATTTACACTGCCTATCTATTCCAGACTTGTCCAGGACTTTTCCAGGGCAACAGCCTCCACCACCTCGTTGACACCCTTTGGTCGTTCCATAGAGACAGAGAGTCGTCAGCACAGCAGCCTGGTCCTTCTGTTCCACAGACTGTAGAATTGAGGCTGGTCTTGGGCCTGGCAGTGAGGATCTACTCAGCTCTGGTGCACTCTTTGGCACCAACATTCTCTTGGCAGAAGTTCTTACCTTCTACTTTGGTAACGCCTCTGACCTTGATACCAATGCTTTCCCTGGCAACGGGGGTAAGTGTCACATATTCAGTACTGGCTATGCCAATTCCTCATTCTTCGTCAGCGCCAGTACTGTTGGGCTGCAGATGAGTCTAGCCATCTGCTTGCTCAATCAGGACTGGCTCCACTGCTGTCACCAGAAACATGGGACGACTCGGTATCCAGGTCAGGGACCTCCTCCCAGTCTTTATCTCTTGATTGGCATCGGGGACAGTTCTCGGAGCTGTATCAGTACCGAGATTGGTTCTTTCCATGTAGTCAGGACAGGGGCTTCTGGCTTGGGACCTACTGGCCACCAGTGCCTTATCTGTATCCATAGAGGCCTCCCTGAAATCTCTGGGGTGCTCGTCAGTCCCAGAGATCACATTCTTCAGCCTGCTCTAGAGCGAGATCACAGGTCCCACTGGTGGCTAATGTCATTGATCCACCACAAACTCAGACAACTGTTGAGCCTTCTCCTTCAGGGCCTCCAGACTTGTCTCATCTGGATCCAGTGGTTCAGGAACAGAATCCATCCCTGGTGTACTTGGCTGCTGCTTTGTCATCTCCTAGTGATTCAGTGGTACCAGGTTCCTCTTCTCCCTCAGTGCTTGAGAATTTCAAGGTGTATCAGGACCTGAGCAGCATGTGGTTGCTTCCTTTGGCATCCAGGCAGAATTTTTACAGGAGAATATGCACAAGTTGATCTACATTTTCCAACCATCTGCTCCAGGGACAGTAGCCATCCCTATTAATGATGCTCTGCTGGAACCTGCAAAGGCTCTGTGGAGAGTTTGGGGAAGTGGTACAGAGGTGCCATTATAGCGGTCAGCAGCAGCAGTATCTCTCAGGGCACTTCATTTGGCAGTCCTTCTTTCCTGCAAAGCAGCAGGACTACCCCAGGAAGGGTCATTGTTCCTAGAGGCAAAGGCCTTCTGGTTCTGGTTTTAGCCAGTTGACTTGACCCCCAGCATCTACCAAGTGTCTATTTTGACTTCTGTGTCTGGGGCAGTGATCCAGTAGTGATTTCTATTTTCCCATCCCCTCTGTTCGGGACAGGCTGTCTCGCTTTTATAATGTTTGGTACTCGATTATCACAGACAGCTGAGTCCTCAGCACTGTCAGATTGGGTAATGTCATCCAGTTCCTTTCCATCCTTCCTCCCCACCCACCTTCCCCATACCTCTTCAGCGACCCCTCTCACGACACACTGCTCTTCAGTCAGGTTTAGTCTCTGCTAGTTTTGGGAGCTGTGAATGAGGTTCCTCTGTAGTGACAAGATCTGAGATTTTATTCCCGGTACTTTCTGGTTCCCAAATCCAAGACGGGTGAGACATACTCTCAACATCAGCAGCCTCAACAAATATATCAGATATAGTGAGGTTCCGAATGGTTGCCTAACTGCTATCCTCCCCATGTTGAATCATAATGACTGGTTTGCTGCCCTGGACCTTCAGTACACTTATTTCCACACAGCGAGTCTCCTGTTTGTCATGGCAAGCTGTCAGTATCGATACACCTTACTCCCTTTTGATCAATTTTCTGCTCCTCGGGTCTTTACCAAATGTATGGTTGTGTAGTGATGGTGTACCTCAGGAAGAAGGGACTTCATATCTTCCCATATCTGGATGGTTGATTACTGAGAGGCAAGTCCAGGAAAGAAGTCCTCTCTCATGTACATGTCACACTACACTTACTCAATTGCCTAGGTCTCATCCTAAACAACAGGAAGTCAGTGTTGGTCCTCACTCAAAAAATCAAGTTAATTGACTATTGGGGACCTAATAGATTCTACAAGTTCGAGAGCATTTTTGCCCTCTGATCCTTTTCAGGCAATTTGGTGCCTTTGTCTGGAGGCTCAGTCTCAACCCTTTGCCGAAGCTTGAGTGTGCCTGAGGCTGATGAGTGACATGGCCTTATGCACACAGAGGGTCCATTTTGACTTGTTCTTTTCATTTCTTCTGAAGCATATGGCACCAGCCACTGTCAGAAGACAGGATACTGGGCTAGAACCACCCTTGGTCTAACCCAGTGTGTCCATTCTTATGTTCTATAACCTTAACAGCAATATCGATTACATTATTGCATAGTATATCTGTGCACATTTTTATAGTTTTCTTTACAACAGGTGTGGAGGTTAATAATATGAGGTCATATTCTCAGTTGGTGTAAATTGACATAGTACCACGGATTTCATTGGAGCTACTCCAAGTAACAACATCTGACAATCTTTCCCATCCACTTCAGTAATTAAAAGTTAAATAGAAATTTGATGTTAAAAGAATACTGAAGTAGATTCTCTGTCCTGTTTCATTGCTTTGTCCATATCTGGTTGTGCACAGCAACCATTAATCTTATGCACGTGGCTCCAGAAGGATTCCCTTTGTGTAGCGTAATCTGTAATTACTATAGAGTTGTCATAGTGGGTCATACACAATCTTTTGCTCCCAGCCTGCATGAGGGAGAGGGGAGGATTGGGGGAAAGGAGGCACAGATACAAGCATCACTATGTACCATCACTCCCTGGCTATGCAATGGCCTTTGAGGGAAGACAGAGTCGGGCATAAATTAGAGCAGACCTGAAGATATTTTTAATTTACAGTGAGAGCTGGCCCAGGCCCTATTGAACTCAGGTTTGAGGAAGTGTAAAGGTTTCTTTGTCCCTGTTCAAGTCCGTCTCTGACTAATTCTCAGCTGGACCAGAAGCCCTGGCTTACTGATTCTGCGAAAGTCCTAGCTGGAGTAGATTCTCCTCTTGGTTCTAGCCTCAGGCATAAGGTGATTCAGAAGAAGACTAATTGAGCTAAAGAATTGAGAATACTCAGGACAGGCAATAATGTGACACAAGAGTTAGAAAGAATGCGTCAGTTTCCAACTGTCATGTCTTTTTCTTCCAGCATAGAGTGAGGACCTGTGTCAAATGACTGCCTTCTGCTGATAGTATGGGTATAAGCAAGTGTTGTATTGTTTTTAATGATGGACTTTGTCCTCATATGCACTCTGAAGGAGAAGGGTGCTATGCACTTAATTTGTTAATAATTTGTCTCTCTATAGATGCCTGTACCTCATCAAAAAGCACTAGCTTTGCTCCCTATGTTCTATGGCTGGAATACTCTTCAGACTGTAGTAAGCTTCTGGAATCTAAAGACTTGCTGAACACTTTTACCTTTCCTTTTGTGTTATGGTAGTTTCTGATACTAGACTGGGACATTATATGAATGATTCCTCAATGTGTTTCTAGAAAACTCAATAGGTTTGGGCTTTTGAGGACCTCTGTGTAATTGAGAATAGAAGAAGCCTTTGTACCATCAGTGGACTTTGCATCATGAAGTATGTAGAGTGAGCACTGAGCATTTTAATGTCAATTGTTAGCAGGCAAAGTATGCTTCAGTATTAATAAATGCTGGATTATATCATATAATATATTCTTTACTGAGCACTCTGTGATTTCCTTACTATTCCTGATAGTACATTTTCAGAAAATTGCTTTTCTGTTACCTGTATTGCCTGTTGAGTGTGTGTCTCATTAAAAACACCCATTTAGGCAAACTCAGCTCTGTCATTCCCAATTTTTTATATAAATTGGGTTATCCTTGGAAGGATTTATTAATTTTATTACCTTTCTATTTGGAATATAATATGTGTATTAGTTAATTAGGATACAAAATGAGGCTCTCCCTTGAGCTTTCTAGTCTCCTGTAGTTGGAAATCTATAAAAACTGCCCCTTTGAAGAAGGAAAAATTATTTACCTGTAATTCTTATTCTGCAAATGGGTGTGTTCCTAGAGATAACCACTTTTTTTTTTTTTTTTTAACTGTTATAGGGTTGATTTGTTAACTGTTAATATTTTTTCCTAAAAAGCCACTGACAGATTGTGACTGATGCATTCTTGCTAATCCTTGAGGCACAAAACTGTTCTTCTCCAGTGAGTTCTAAATTCTTAACCTTGCTAGTCAGCTGTATAGGCCTGAAGCTAGAACTCAGGTGATAACAGCTAAAACTTTTGGTGAACAAGACAAACAGATAAGTACATTTCTTTTAGTATTGAAATGCTTTTATATAGCTTTAATAAAAGTAAAGTAAATGGTATCTGGTAAATGCTTGATAAGTGCTATTAATTTAAAGGGCCTATTTTAGAGATTTGGGGTCAGATCCTTCATCTGTGCCTTCTACACCAGGGCATCTAAGGAATTCTCTAAATTGTGCCCCCTGTCTATGACTGCATAAGCAATTCAGCATCCAAGCATCACTGGGATGGAGGGAACACCTTGCCTATGTAACCTTTTCCTCAGTCACTTCCACTGCACCAGAAGGGGCAGCCAAACTGGGGTGAGATGGCATAGGAGCATCTATAGCAGCTCTGTGCCACTCCAGGATTGACCCATAAAGATGGAATCTTCTACCATCAGGCTAAGCTGCCTTGAAAGCTGCATTGTTCTGTGACAGCTGCACTGCAGGGGAGAATTGGAGCTATGAACTGATAAAGCGTTGCTACAAATTTTCTGTAAGACTAATATTTAATAGTAAAAATTATTACTTAAAGTATATACTAGAAATAACAATTGGCACTTGAAACGAGCTATAATAAGATTATATTTCAAAACAAGAAGCTCTTGGCTTCTTCAGAATAACTGTCATTATTTATTGCATGTCATCGGCCTAAATGCTTGATAGATTGCTGGAAGTGGCTCCAAAGAAGGCTATAACCAGGTCTGTAAAATGTGGAGATGTCATAGTGTTATATATGTACCACTAGGTGGGTGCTGCTGGGTGTAGGATTGTGGGCTCACTATAGCGACACTGTTAGATCAGTTTCAACAGCATTTGTAATTGCTTGTAGATTACTGAAATTCGATTAAAATGCAGTTCTATCCTGAAAAATGACAGTGTAAATATGTGCACATTTTTACTTAACAGGTCTGCTTCACTTGTATTCTCTCTAGGCTATATCTGTTCGCTTTATTGATTTAGAGTTTTCTACACAAGGACACTCAGGAAAATTAATCCAGATTAACTAAAGGTGTGAATTTAAAATGGATTTGTTAAACTGTATTAAACTCTATGTGGGCACTTCCAAATTTAAAGAGGCCTTAATTCGGTTTATCTTAATAAACTGATTTAGGCCACTTTAATTGTGAATGAGAGTTACCATACTGGACGTTTAATTAATCTACTTTTAATTCATAGCTTTAGTTAATTTGGATTAATTTTCCCGAGTGTCTCCATGTAGACAAGCCCTAGTATAAGCTTTTATGACTATTTACTACTGTTAGTACTGCAGAATGAAAGAGTGAGCTGAATTCTTTATGGTTGTACATAAAATTACCTTAAGTTCCCATTGCAGAATCTTTAATATTGGTGATATCAAAACCAGAAACGTCAGTGATGTCATGATTATCAGGTCCCAGGTTGAACTTGCAAAGTGGTATTAGAAAACACATTTCTTTACTTATAAATTGAATGCACCTGGTATGGAAGTCTCTGAGAGACAAAGAACATAGTATCCCATGAGGGTCATTTTACAATCACTTTCCAAAGTATAAATGCCCTTTTTCCCCTCCTCCCAATGAATTGTACAGAAGTTTCCAAGTAAACTTTCTTTACTGAGAAATGATCATGGTCTCTCTTTTTAAAATCTTTATTTGCAGGACAAAAAGGAATCAGGGTGGGTTAATAGTAATAGTCAGGTGACTACACAAGGTCTATACATCTTTCAGGGACTCTGATTTCAGTTACTCTGTGGAGCTACAAATCAATCCAAAATAATACATTTGTCACATTCTTGATTTAATCTATTAAATCTCTGGCAGTGGCATCTGTACAAAAAACCCATAAGTTAAATTTGTAGGTACAGTCTTTTACACTAACTGGTGCATACTTGAGTACAGTATCTGTGTTACATACAGTGCCTTATAATACATGGTCTAAATTATCTTTGGTGTAACTGATTTATTTCAGTGGAGTTGCACCAGAAAAATATCTGCCCCATCTGTCTAAGATGTTTTCTTTTAAGTCTTCCCTGGTTTTATGTGTGAAAGGGTTGAGCCAACATCCAAAACTCCGTGGAAGAATTAAAAAAAACTTAAAGATAAAATGTATGGGGACCATATGCCACAATGTAAAATATCAAGAAGAAATTCCATAATATTTTATCAGTTTTCTAAGAGTAATTTCTTTTATTAATGATTTATATTTTATTCTTTCCTTTTTCCACTACGATGTGTTGGATTCTTGTCTCTAGAACATGCAGTAAGATATCTTGACTTGTTCTGGAAACATTTATTAAGCCATTCCAGATTGCCCTTATGCTCTTGAACAGGAGGTCAGATTCTGTGCAGCACCCTTGGAGGCACAGCACAGAATGTGGCTTTAACTTGTGGCAGCCTCCCTTCTGTTGCTTACATCTTGTGGTGCAAACCAAAATGGCCATAGTACCCACAGCTATAGTCCTACCCCCTATTGCCCACTGTTCCATGCTCATCACAGCCCTATGCTAGGGCCTGCAGGATGGTCAGTGTGGTACCTCCCAAGGAAGCCCAGTGCACTGCCTGAGCCAGGGAGAATTCTCCCCTGACCCCTGCTGGCTATTTACAACCCTTATACACTACCAGAGCAAGGTCCAAATCCCCTATGGTTCTTCAAACCACATCTGTCTCCCTCCCAATCAGGGTATTTCCAGACTGACCAGTATCCTGCCTTCACTGTGTTATTCCCAGCAAAAGACAGTCTGCCTAAGCCAATCTGCTTCACTTCTCTCCTCAGAGATGGTACATAGTTTAATTGCTACAGCTGTAAGTTATCACACAGTTCTTTCTGAGCAAACATATTTTATTCTGGGTAAAAGCATTACAAAGAAAACATACATGCTAATACGCTTACCATAGATCACCCCCTCCCTTCAACAAGGGCAGTGGCAGGAGTAGTCCTTCACCTCCCACCTAGGGATTTTCCTATGGTTTCAGGTTCATCGCACCCTTTGCTTCAAACAAGAACATAGTCTTAGGGGACCCTCCATGGACTGGATGTCCTGTCCATTTGCTAGCTCAGAAAGAAGGCCCTGAGTCAGTTTAAACTCCAACTATTTATTCAAAAGTCCTTTCTTTGTCCGTTGATGCTTGGAGAATCCAGTTATGAACTTTGAGCTGTCCTCATGTAAGAGATGATCAGCATACCTAAGGACCTCTCCTCAGGGTGAAGATTCAAAAGCTGAGTCTGTAGGTGTGGGGTTGCAATCATTTCTGTTCCAGAATTCCCTAGGAATTCTGCTTCACATATATTGTCTCAAAAGATCAATTGTGTCTGCTACCTTTTCAACAGAGTCTTTTAAAGTTCACAGTAATTTCCAGATATTGCATTAATCCTGTCTTCATACAATTCCACAATAGTACGTAAACATTTGCATTTTTAATACAATGGGCTATTAAAATACTTAAACTTAATTCAGTGAGGCTTAATTTAATTCAGGAAGGTTTGTCAAGGGTATTGCAGGAAATTGCCATCTGTCACAATATTTTTTTCAGCCAACATGAAATATTATTCAATAACTTTTTAGTTTTTTCATTGAGGATTCTTCTAGTCCAGTTGTGAAACTAAATGGTAATACATAGTTATTTGTTGAGCACTGACTGTGTGTTGGACACTGTACAGAGCATAGAGGGCACATGGTCCTTCTTTGAAGATTTTACTCTTTAAAAGACAAATGACAGGCTGGGGTCACCCAGTGCTCTAAGTGAAGTAACAATCTGTAGACATCACATAGTTGTTCCACAGTTTATCCTTTTAAAAAAAAAAATAGAACTTACTAGGAGGTGGATTGACTGGCCACCAGTAGAAATTCCACCCCCACCCTCCCCAGTGTATTCTGAGAGAGTTTAATTTCCTTCTCTGAAGCATCAGAGATAGCCACAGCTGGAGATGGGACATTGGATAGAGTGGGCCAAGACTCTGAAGTGTCACTGACCATTCTCTCTCTCAGCTGCTTGACTGGCTAGTTCTTGCTCACATACTTAGAGTCTAACTGATTGCTATATGTGAGGTTGGGAAGAATTTTCCGCCAGGTCAGATTGGTAGTGACCTTTGGGTTTTTTTGCCTTCTTCTGACGTGTGCATGTGGGTCATTTGCCAGGTTTATCTGAGTATATTTCATTTAATCGTTGCCCTGCCTTTTGTGAGCTTCAGGCACTGGTGCGTGTTAGTCCCGCCTATTCTCTCCTTGTGGCATGTAATAATTTAGTGTTCTGTGGGCTGTAATATTTTGGTCCCGTTTCAGTTGTTGGGTTTAGTGTGCAAGTGCTGGGTGGTGCTGATGGCCTGCAATATACAGGAGATCAGAAGCCCTTCTGGGCTTAAATTTAAACAGTATAGCACATAATCTCATGCTTAACATTGACTTCAGTGGGACTTAAGCACGTGCTAAAGTGCTGCCCTGAATATGGATGTTTTCCTGAATCAGAGCTTTAGCATGGAATACCAAAGCAAAAACTGAAAAATGTCATACATCATTGAGGTGGACACAGGTGTTTCTCTCTGCACTCTGTTTCAAGTAGCAACATCCATGTCTTCAAGCAGGTGTCACTACCTGCTAACTTTCCTGCTTGTGAAGGTGGGGAGCTGCTTCTGTAAACAAGCTCCTGTCAATTGTAACTTCAGACTGACCCGTCTATTAGAGCTGGTTGAAAACTTTCAGATGTTGGATTTTGAAATTTCAAAATTAAAAAAACAAAGGGCACTTTAAAAAAATTAATTTCCCTCCATTTTTCAACAAGATCTACTTTCTACATTAAACTAGTCAAAGAAAAAGGACATGTTTTTGCTAGGATTTTTAAATATAGTGTAATAGTTATGTTGCTTTTCTTATTTAACATTTTGGGCCTGATTCTGCAGCCTTTCTCCACATGTAGCTTGTGCTAAAGTTTGGGATATGATGTATCCACTTCTTATCAGATTTATCACATACCAAATGCCTGCCCTGAAGTGTAATCATCTGACAGTGACAAATTCAGGTATTGAGATACTTAGGATCTGGTTCTCATTTGCACTACCCTACGGAGCCCAATCCAGTTTGGTGTGCTCAAAAGACAGCCAGGAGCGTGGGTTAGCTGGCTGCTCCGCAAGCTGGCATGTAGAACAGCCAACAGCACAGTCATTCGGGCATTTTTTTGGGATGTTTGAGACCCAGGTTTGAATACTTGCTTTGCATGATTTGGAACAGGAATCTGAACCCATTATTATGTGTTGCTTTTCTATTGTTGGCCAAATATTGATACATGCAACTATTGTGTACTGGTAATACTAACACATGGGAGGATGAACGTCTCTCTCTAGTTAGTTTTATGTTTTAAAGATTTTAATGTCATCACTTACTCTCTTTCAGTCACATGTTTTAGAGCTCTGAGACACAAGTAGCTGATTTCTTTAGTGTTCCAGGTTTTCTCTTTAGTCATTAACTCCAGAATTACTCCACTGAAGAACTTTGCCTTTGCACTAGTGGAAGAAATTAATTTTTATTTTATTTTTATGAATGGAAATAATTTTTTAAAAAACTGAGGTTCCAATTCTGCTCCCAGTGAAGTCAATGCTACTTTCCCGTTGACTTTTCTAGAAGCAGGAGCAGGCCAATGGTGCATAAGTAAAAATATTTATTTGCTTTCGTTTTAATGCAAAGATCCTGTTCTGTATCATAAAAGTACCTGCATTCATTTTTGTAGTATATAGAGTATTTATGTCCTTAAAGTTAACCTTTTATATTAAAAGGAAATTCAGACTTGGAAATTATGGTTTTCAAAACCAGCTACATTCTTATGCCTCTGTCACTGCTGCTGCAATTGTCAAGCTTCAGAATACCTCATTACTGATACAATATGTTTAATAATGAAAACTTTGAGAGGAAAGGAATGCCTTTTCAGAGGTCAACTGATAATATATGCCACTATCCAGACAATGTCATAAAATGGACTTGGAATAGTAGACTATTAACTATACCACAGTTTTGTTTAAAATGGATCAAAACAGCTATTTCCAAAATTCCAGAAAGAAGATTGATATCTGCTGGTTTTATTAAATTTAGTGTAAATTCATCCATTTTGATACTATATTGTCTGTGTAGTTTAAAAAAATAAATAATTTATAATTTATGTCTGATAATTTATTATGTTAATGTGACTTAGTGTCTGTGTGAAATGCACTTGCATTATAACCCCTCTTTGTTTGACACACGTTTTGTGTCTATGTCTGTGTTTGTATTTAATGTGTGCTTTATTAATGCATCTTAATGTTTGAGCTTCTTTTTAAAAAATATTGGAATTAACCACTATTGTGAAAAATGTTTTATTACCATTGATAGATCTTTGTATTGTAATGAATTTTCTCCCGTTTTTCAGTAGCATTATTTTCACAGGGGAAAAATGTTAAGGAATTCCTTTTGTAAAATATTAAAGGTTGTTATATTATAGAACTTGTCTTGGCTTTTATACCTGAACCTAAAATTAATTACTCTAATTTCATTGTTGACATCAGAAAGCTTATGTAGGCACAACAGCAGCATTTCATGAGGTTGGGCAGGTTGGCATGAAAAATATACTGGTTGATACTTGATCTTTAGTGTTAAAGTTAAAAGATATTGGCTGCAGACCTCCTTGTACTGTAGCTGTAACTTTAGGGTCCGATCTTGCTCCCACTAGCGCCAGTGGCAAAAGTAATAGAAAACAATATTGATAATATTTTAATGCTATTTATTATGTTAATTGATGGTACACCATCAGCTACAACACTGTTAATTATTTTATCACATCATGTCAAAAAATGATACAGCAAAATAGAAGGATAGAGAGATGGGAAAGTTGCTGTAGCACTGGAAAGATGTCCTTATGAGGAGAATTTGAAAATATTAGGATTGTTTCATTTAGAGAGGAGGCAAGTAAGAAGGAATGTAATAGAAGTGAGTAAAATAATGTATGTCATAGAGAACGAAAAGCAGGTACTTTTGTTTACCATTCCTAATAATACTAAAACAATGGAATATTCATTGAAAATGAAAAGCAAAAAAAACCACCCCAAAAACTAATTTTAAAAATTACTTTGTTTTACAAAAGGCTAGAATTTTCAGTGATGCCTATGGGAATTAGGCATCCATCTCTGAATAGGAGTTAGGAGCTGAACACCTAAATCCCTATTGCACCTTTGAAAATCCAGCCACTGTCCATAATCCGCTTGTGTAACTCACTGCCACAACATACCATTGAGTCTAACAAGCTTAACAAGATTAAACAAGTATTAGATATCTCTGTTTATGTTAGCTATGTTTAAAATATATAAAAGATGTAAACACTCATGCTTCAAGTTAGAAGATGATCACTGACTTACAGGGGTTAGGAAATGGGCAGGTTATTCCATAATTATCTGTTATGGGGGTTCTTGCTTCTTTCTTTGAAGATTCTGGTAAAAACCATTGTCAGAGACAGGTTACTGTATTAGACAGACAACTAGTCTGATTGGTGTGTCTGTGCCTATGAAGCACCCTAAGTCCCAAACCTCCAAACACTTACCCGCATGCTTGCATTTAAGTGTATAAGTAGTCTCAATGCATAATCTTGTGCATAAGCATTTGTAAGATAGGGATCTCAATAATTATATGTAGACTGAAAAACACAGAAGAATGCAATAGGCTGGAAACAAAATGGAAGTTGACATAAAGAGGTGGATAAAAATATTGTATTTCTATGACTTAAAGTACACAAAAATATATTTTTTCTTATATTTAACCTTTAAAACCAAAAAATGTACCCTATTTTCCTATTTCTGTAATTCATATAAAATTTTTAAAAACACTATAAAAATGAAACTGTATTTTAGCAAGTTTTATGAATACTGAACTGTCTCTTTATCATCACTTGATTCTTATTCAGTTTGGTTTTGGGGATTTTTTTTGAGTTAGCACTTTGCAAAGGTAAGTGTCTTAAAACTGTGACTTAATATAATATAAACACAAAGGTGTCTAATTGTTTTTAAATGCTCTTTTTATTGTGATTCAGTAGGATTGCATAGAGGAAAGTTTGTAAATTACTTTAAAATCTTAATATAAAAGTTGCTATTTAAATGCAAAATATTATTGTAAAACCTGGTTATAATGAACTAAGATAAAATGGCACAGTTTATATATTAGTAAAGAAGGGCCTGGTCTGAAGATCTGGAAATGTTGTGAGACTTGGAATCCAGATTCAGATACAAATTTCAGAGCTGGATGCTATTTCTAAACCCATATTCTGGATCTGAAAACCCCTGAACTTTGGAAAGGTCAGGATCTAAATACCACAGTTGGAGCTCATCTCTAAATTATACAGAAGTTGAATAAAACTCGTATTTTGATGTGTTGTAATGCGTAAATAGCAGTTCTGACCATAGCAGATGTCTGATTCTTCAACTGATTGTCTACATGGAGTCCAGTCCTGGTGCATATGTTCCCCATGTGCACAAGATCAGGTTATTTTGGGCAGCAGTGCCTGTTGTAGCCATGTCTGCACCCTAGATGTCTTCACATCCCCATCTGAGGGCATAAAGGTCAGAGTTTGGCCCAGATCCTTAAGTATTTAACTGCCTAACTTTCACTGATTTCAACAGCTTTCAACCTAAATACCTAGGCCTTAGTTCTTTGCCCATTTACTTTATAAAAATAAAATGAAACAAACATGTGACTGATATGTAGTCACATTGATTAATGCACTGCTGGAAGGTGCCCATATACTACAATAGTGAATGCAGTATAAGAAGTTATATAGAATAGAATAGAATAGAAATGGTATTCAAACTCAGGGCCTGTGGTCCCCTCAGTAAAGTCATCAGATATTTATAAAAATGGGTGTCCAACTGCATAAGAACATAGAAATCATGGGACTATTGGACTAAAAGGGGTCATCTAGTCTAGCCTCTGCACTGAGAAAGGACCAGGTATACCTAGACCATCTCTGATAGGTGTTTCTCTAACCTGTTCTTAAAAACCTCCAATTTCACAACCTCTCTTGGAAACCTATTCCTGTGCTAGAAAGTTTCTTCCTTAATAGCTAACCTAAATCTCCCTTGCTGCAGATTAAGCCTATTACTCCTTGTCCTACCTCCAGTGGAAATGGAGAACTGGCCTTTTTATAACAGTCCTTAACTTTTTTGTAGGCTGCTTACAAGTCCCTCTTCAGATCTTTTCTCAGTACTAAATGTGCCCTGTTTTTTTTTAACCTTTCCTCATAGGTCAGGTTTTCTAAACTTTTAATCAATATTATTTCTGTCCTTGGGACTCTCTCTCCGAGTTGATTACATATTACTTAAAATGTGATGCCCAGAACTTAACACAGTACTGCAGCTGAGACTTCATTAATGCCAAGACAATTACCTCCTGTGTGTCTCATCCAAAATTCCTGTTAATACATCCCAGAATGATATTAGCCTTTTTAACAACTGCATCATATTGTTGACTCATCTTCAATTTGTAACAACCAGATCCTTTTCAGCAGTACTATTGCCTATCCCATTTTGTAGTTGTGAATTTTATTTTTTTCTTCCTATGTGTAGTACTTTGCAATTGTTTGTATTGAATTTCATCTTGTTGATTTCAGACCAATTCTCTAATTTGTCAAGGTATTTTTGAATTCTAGTCCTGTCCTCCAAGTTGCTAGTAACCCCTCTCAGCTTGGTGTCATCCACAGATTTTATTGGCATACTCCCCACTCCATTATCCAAATCATTAATGAAAATATTGAATAATATTGGAGCCAGGACAGACTCCAGGACCTCACTAGATATGTCCCCCCAATTACAAACATGTTATGAGCTAATCAAGTTAGAGCCACCCTACGCATGTGAGATCTCATTCCATTAGAGCTTAGGCTTCCTGTTTGAAGAACGTCCCTATTTCTGAAATCTGTAGGGCAGCTGTACTGAGTTGGGTCCATAGATTTTCAAGACACTGATCCTTTGATAAAGACTTCCACATCGGATGCCCAATCTGATAGGGCTATCCTGAAGTCATTGCTTGGAGGGGGGTACTAAGAGTCCTGCTTAAACAATCACAAAACTGCTTTGTAGTTCCCAAGTGGACAATCACTTAAGAAGAAAGAATGATTACTTATCTTAGTTACTGTGGTTTTTTGAGATGTATTGTCCACATAGATTTCCCACCCACTTATCTTCCATGCTGCTACGTATTCCTACTTCTCTGGGATAATGTTTTGGTGAAAGGACTGAGGTATGGTTGGCCTGCTCTGCCCTTTATACACTTGGGGACACAAGGATGTCTAGGACGTAAGTGAGGCCCCAATGAACATTGCTGACGAAAAGAATCAGATCTAAACCACGTGGGGCTTATATGCACCAAGAGTGGAATCCAGGTAGATAACATGTCTCAAAGAACATGTTACTGTAGGATAAGTAACTGTTCGTTTGAGGTCCTGATGCTACACTACTGAAGTCCATGACTGACTCCCATTGACTACGGTGTGAGTAGGATCAGGCGCATAGTGTTCTGTGAAAAAAGCTAGTTCCCAAGTCGAGTGTTCCACATTATTCACATGATGAGCAAAATCACCTGCACTTTTCAAGACCATTAAAATACTCCGACCACATGTGTAGATAATTATCTCTATTGTGTCTCTGTGGAGATCTCAAACCTAACCAGAAAAGAAAAGTATAAAATAAGAACTGCCTGAGTGCCTGGGTATTTCTTATTTTGTCATATTATGCAGATTTTATACAAATATTTTTGAATAAACTCCTATTATTATCAAAGAACCCAAAGACCAACAAGGATTGGGTCCCTTTGTACTCAATGCAGTTACGGACCTTGCAGTCTAAGGACCTGATCTTGCAAACACTTCCACGTTCACTTAACTTTAAGCATATGAATAGGTATTGACTCCAGTGGGACTGCACAGTGCTTTAAAGTGAAGCAGGATGAAGGCCTATATTAAAAGTATAACAAACAACAAGAGAAAAAGGGTGTGACAAAATGTTTTTAATGTGGTGCAATTTCGTATTTGCTGTCTTTGAAATATTCAGCACTTTATAAATAAACAGTGCTATTGTTATTCTGCAGGCTTTTGTATTGTAGCTTTAAGTAATAAATATACAGCAGTTGAAGACTCTAACAATTCTATATAGTATGTACTATTTTGTGTTTCTAAACTTTCTCCAGACCTTGAATTCAAACCTAGTTTTTAACAGAATAAAAAATGTGAAAGGTTACTTTTGGGGAGGTGGGAATAGAGGGGTGTATAGATATGTGTTTGATATGGAATTTACTTTCTAGGTCATTGTATTTTGGCTACCATTATTGAAAATTACAATAATTTATAAATAATAAAATAATAATGCCCATGTAGATTGTAGCTGGTAAGAATGAGACATGATTCAATTATTTCCTTATGTTCATATTTAATTTTTGTACACACATAGGATCTCAGCTAAACTCTATTGGTCTGCCATTTTGTGAATGGATAGTCTATATTTATATATTTTTGTATTAGGTTATTTATATTTATATATTTTTGTATTAGGTTATTTAAATGGAGCCCATTTCTGTTAAGAAAAGCAAAGATCCATATTATTATTTTTAAAACTGAGGAAAGCACATAAATTAAATCTTTAAATTGCAGCTGGCTCATACAGTTAAAGGGGCTCTGTCAAGTTAAAATTATGGTCCAGATTGTATTGTAGAGATCCACATATGGAAAGCACTCTTTAAGTGCAGATTATCCCTTTTTCATGTGTGTTGGAGGTATATCATCTTTCTGGCACCATCTGCCCCTCTTTAAGAATATATATATTCCTTAATAGGGGCAGGAGGGGTTGGAGCAGAAGAGAATCTGCTCTCTCTGACATAATCCACTACTCTGTGTCCAGATTTCTGGGCAGGAGGTAATAATAGCTCTTTTCTGGGTTTACTATTGTTTTGCATGTATAACAGTGGTGGAGATTGTGAGCACAACAGGTAGATAGTGCGGGAATATTTATTTTTCCCTCTTTTGAAATGTATCCCTGAGTGTATTTGTTTGTTGGTTACAGCAATAGAACAAAATCATGTTGGTTTTTTTAACCCTATCCTCAAACTTCCAGGTCTGGCTCTTGCCCAGTTTCTTTTCTGGTTAACCTGCTTCATCTGTCATTTGTGTCTGATGGCTCCTTTCTCCTATAGTGAAATCTTGCATTATACATGTGTGGAGTTATGGAGAGGAAATGGGGGGGCTTGTTGATGATTAGTTTTGAAGTCGGGAAATTTGAGGTCTACTGTGATGTAGAGGTATCAAATGTAGTATATACCCACTATTACTGGAGATGGGTTCACAAGCAGGACTGAATGTAGAACTGTAATGCAGTGTTGTATATTTGACAGAAAGTTTATACGCCTAGAATGTAATTTTCAAATGTGCCAGCATAGACCTAACTCTCTCTCTATTGAAGTCTTACCTTTTTTTTTTTTTTGCCATTGATTTCAAAAGGATTAGAATACTGTATTCTATACTGTAATTAATTTCAATGGGAGTTTTGCCTAAATAAGGGTTGAAGGTAAAATGCAGCACAGAGTGGCATGCCAGATCCCCCATACTACTTATGACCAGCATTTGGGGGTTCACAAGAGGAAGAAGAGCCCACCAACAAAGTGATGGCAAAAGGGTGGAATACATATTGTTTGTCTAATTCTCAGATGGTAACCAGATGCCATGAATTCAAGTCAAGAGTGAGTCCACAGGAATAAGGCTGTGAGCCTGTCATGGAGGTCACGGAAGTCCAGGACTTCCACAGCTGCAGCAGCAAGTGTGGCTGACCGCAGGGCCACCCACGCAGATGGCCCCGGGGCTAGCTACTTAGGTGGCCTCGGGGCCAGCCACACCACCGCAGCTGGAGCAGCCCAATGGCCAGCTGCACCGGCCACTCCAGCAGTGGCCGATTCAGCTAGCCACAGGGACCACCTGAGCAGCGATCCGGGGCGCAGCTCCAGAAGCTGTTGGAGAGTGGGACCTTAAAGCAACAGGCATCCAAGAACAATCAGCCTTTGCCACTGCAGCAAGAACCAGGCTATTGGCCCCCAGGACTCCCCAGAGAAGCAGCACTCTGGAGCAGCTAAGATTTAGTCGGGGGTATTTTTAGTAAAAATCATGGACAGGTCAAGGGGAATAAACAAAAATTCATGGCCCATGACCTGTCCATGACTTTTACTATAAATATCCCTGACTAAATCTTAGCCTTAGGCAGGAATAATAGCTGTACAATTCAGTTTTTTACTGTAATAGAGATTAAATGGGATCTAAAAAAGGAATGTTAAATGAGGTACCAAATATGACAGACATTGCTGTTGAGAGAATATATGAGTCATTCACTCGTGAAATAGTAACTGCTAACTCTAAATATTAAAAACAAGAACAAAAATCTAACATAGTTCTAACATATCTTTGTGCTAATGCACAATTCTGTTTAGATAGCTCAAGCCTTGTTTAGGCATTTCAATTATAGAATCTTAGAGGCTATTACAATCTATCTTCTATACAACAAAGGGGCTTCTTGCCTAATTCTACCAGTCCTAGCTGGTTCCTCTGTGGATTACTCTTGTCTCCATTTGAGTGCCTCTTCCAGGATGGCAGAAACCTGAAAGAAAATAGTTTCTGGGGGGGACAGGTCTAATGTTCATATTTGGTTTGGGATTTTGAGTCCAGTATTTATATTTGTATACAACAAATAGAATATTGCCTCTATGGGCATTTATTTTTGTATTTTGTATTCTTTCCTATATCTGAGCATTTTCGTTATTTTCTCTTCTGAGAAGCTCTCTCTTCTTTTGCCCTTTCTTCTGTCTTTGCCTGTCTTGTGTTCATCTTGTATCCTCTTGTCATTTTCTTCTCTTACTGTCTGCCACACAATCTTCCATCTGGAACTGTCTAAATGAATGCCTCAGCATGCTTAAGAAATGGTGCTACCACAAACAACATGGAATACCACACAATTTTCTGCTAATGGCTGTCTCTTCTGTAGTTTTTGGGTTGATTTGTATTCAACTTGGGACAAATTCCAAAATTTGAGTTAAATTCAGTTTCATATTATGAAACTTTGATTAAATATTGTATACATCCCATCTTCCCTTATGGGAATTATAATAATGAGGACTTTGGGTTTTAGCTTGGACTTCTGTGAAAGCTTGTTTACTTATCCTTATTTACTCCTCTTTCCCTCTCAACAACACGATCTTACCCAACCTCATCAGTTTTCATTCTATAGCCACTCCTGACTAAGGCAGAACCATCACTCTTCAGCTGAAAGAACAGAGACAAAACTTCATCTAGAAAATGAAATCTAATCTTTTCACCAGAAGCTGCTGCTGGTAAGCATTAAAAATCCCTTCCTATACCTAGGTGTTAGGAGAATGGAAATGAGCATCCAAGTTTGTGTGGTCCATTCTTGACCCTCTCTCATGCTAGACAGTCTGTGCTCTGACTGGTCCGCAAGGATAACATCAGCCTTATTTTTAGGGATTTTTAATTTATGTAAGGCTGAAACTCAGCCTTTGGTTTCAGCATTGACACAGATATTTGTAATTTAAAAAACTCAATTAATTTACTTACGTTTATTAGAGAATAACAAACACAGAATATATTATTTTGTCAGTTTTAGATGGGCTATTTTCCCCTTGTTCTAAAAGACAAATCATGTAATTTTCAAAGATGGCATTTTTGCATGCTCTTAATCTATAGCAAGAACATGAGTATTTGGGGGCTTGATTCTCCCCTCACCAACTGTGGTGGTGTTCCATTGACTTCAATGGAGAGATTCTAAATTTACAACACTGCCAGGCGTTTGCTGTTTTGAAAAACACATGGTTCACCATAATTCTGTTGCTTTAAGAAAATGCATTATAACATGCTTCACTATAGCTTCATCTGGTATTTAGTTAGGGATCCATTGGTGTTATGGGCCTAGGCCTGCCCCTATTCAAGTCAATGGCAAAGCTCCCATTGACTTCAGTGGATCAGTCACCTTTGCACTTCCTTGTCCTGGGGCTATTCTGTGCCAGTCCAGTCCCTCAATGCAAGTTACATCAATTGGAGATTGACAGGATACAGATATATCTCAGTTACACCTCAAGTCCCCTGTCCTGGATCCCTGTGTTGGTGAGTGGTGTAAGAGCTGATATATTGGCTCAGTGTCACCCAATGATTGTCCTGGCTGAGGGAATCTGCCAAAGACCAGATAAACTGACTTCAGAAAAACTTTACGTTGATAATGTGATGCTAGAGAATCAGACCCAAAAAGATTGCACAGGTATGAGTGAAGGCATAATTTGACCAGAATCCATATCACAATTGACAGAGTGTAAGAAGGAATGAACCCACCTTGAATTTCACAGTCCATCCTGGGTTTGCAGGGCCAGCTGTTAGAAAGGATATTTTTACTTGTAAAATGGGCACATTAATATTGGAAATCAGTTGAAAATTAAGACCCAATAAACATGGTGCCCCAGAATGCCACTTTCATACCACACCCATTTTATCTCAGAGAACAAGGCAGAAATAGAATCTCTAATTCATTCAGGAAGTTTATAGATTTCTTCAGAGCTACAGACAGAATTTTGAAGGCCCATAAAAAGAGTTAGTTGAAGGTTCCTATCTCATACTCCAGTGCTCTGCACCCATATTGGAGATCTCAAAGGGATAAACAACCCTTCTCACACACCTCTTGATGGTTGCTCCTTTGTATTACACATACAATTATTTTTGCAGCCTTGTCATCTCAAGTTTTCCGGGAGGAAGAAGGGACAGATAAAGATGGCAGCAATAGTATCACTTTTTTATTGAAGCAAATGGCAGTTTGAATGAAGCAAATAAAGATAATTATTTTTTCATGCGCACATTAACTGCACCAGGAACATGCTGCATATTGTCACCACCATGCAATATGTTCAAAGTGTACTTCACCCCAGCTGCACTTCCATTTTCTCATCTGTAAAATGAGAGTGCTTTGAGAGCCACAAACAAAATCTCATACAAAAGCTAAGCGATATTCAGCACACTAAGGAAGAGGAGCAATGTAAATAAAAACTACTGGTTTTAGATCTCCTTTTACATAATGAAGATTAATCAACTCCGTATTTTAAATTTTCTGAGGAGAAAAGAATACAGTCTAGAACCTCAGGAGAAAACACTATATATAAAATGAATGACAGTCATTCATTTGCAAAATAGTTTGTCCAATTTTAAAAGAGGATACTGCTTAAAAAGCAATTATGAAAATATTTCCAAATACTGTATTATTAATTTCTAATATCAGATGCACTTTAATACAATGAATGTACCCTTAAAAAGATGTTGATGTGTTTGAATCTCTCAAAAGAAACTATGGTACTATGTAATGGAAAGACCTTAATTATACAATTTGCTGTAATTAAGTGTCAACTATTTTGGCTGTCAAAATGAAGCCCATTGTAAATATCACTTCAAAATTCAACTAGACAGAAAAAAACTAAATTCTGTAGACAAGCATTTTAACTCTCTCATTTCGTGATTAACATTCCAAATGAGTTCTCATTTTATTTCAACCAATTACAGAGGGAGGTACTTACCTTTCTCATGCACCTAGGTGAGACGTAACTGCTGCTCTGCTTAGGCAGTAATTTTCCCCACTAACTCCTCAATGTGTGATATGTTCATTTGAAAATACCTGCCGCTTTTTTGTGTAAGGAGAGCTATAGACACAGGAGGACCTTCTTTCCCATGGGAAATGTAGATATATCTACCATGCCAGCTTGCCCAGGAGATTTGATATGGAGCAGCTGTACAGGAGGAGAGAATTCACCTAAGGCCAGGGCAGTTTGAAATTTCAACTGGAGCTCCATAGTAGCATCTTCATCAGAGCCTGCCGGGTACAGGCAAGAAATCAGGTTATTGGCCAGCTTTTCTCTGCTGGGGTCTGGTAGTTCTGACCTTGTCTTCATCTTAAACTAGTTTATCTGGAAATTTCTTTGTTTTTGAAAATTACTAAAAATCTCACATATGAACACTTACACAAGAAACCCAACCCGAATGCTACCATACAGCATCAGAAATATAGGTCATCAACTTGAGGTATGTATGTATGTATTTTAAATTTCAGAGCTAGATTTACAGCCATTTGCTGGATGCTTTATGCCATTTTGGAGCAGCGTAAAAAGCCAGAGCAGACTGGCCAGTTAAGCTTGGTTTAAAGCTGCTTTGCATCACCAGAGCAGCATATAGCACATGGGGTCTCTACATCCCAGTTTTCCCTTTCTGTTCTCTACATTTCCCTGCACAGAGCCCCAGTTATCTCCCGCCTGCCTTCCACATTCCCTTATGCAAATTTACTTGTTTTCGTCTACCTTATACATCCCCATTCACGTGTGTGCACATGCAGTTTCTCATATATGCCCTCCTTGTTAAATAGATATAATGCAACAAGTAGGTTTGAAAATAAGTATTTGGATTAAGAGCCATTTTTTGCCATTATCCTTCATAATGGAAAGTTTCTCTTTCAGCAGAGGGATGGACAAAATCTCCAACAAAGAAACTCAGTGAATGGGAAGGATGGTGTAGTGGCTGGGGCTCTGGGCTAGGGCAGGAGAGAGCTGGGTTCAATCCCTTGCTTTAGCATGGACTTGCTGTGTGATCTTATGCAAGCCACTTACCCTCCCTGTGCCTCAGTTCCCCTTCTGGGAAATAGAGCTATTATTGCTTTCCTACCTCTCATGGATGTTGGTGGATTGGTACATGAAAGATCGTTAAGTGCTCTGAGACATACCGATGAAAAGTGCTATATAAGAAATAGGCGTTATTATTCACCTAGGCTTGTCCTCTTTCAAAATGGGCCACCATTACTCAATTTTTTTAAATGGGGCTAAGGCACATATGCTGTGGATGATTAAGATGGTTCTTAAAATAGCCATTTTCTCCCACCGTTTCAATAGGACTGAAGCCACAGGCTGACCTTAGCAAAGATGGCCACTGCCTTCCATTGTTTCCAGTGGGAATAAAGCCAAACTGGCCTAAGAAAAGGTGATTGCCGTATGCTTTCAGGCGGTAGAGCAGAACACTTCACGGAGCAAGAGAATGAAGGTAGCAGCCATCTTTACTAAGGCAGCCTGTGGCTTTAGTCCCATTAAGAACAGTAGGAGAGGGCACCATTTTGATAGAGGTCCATTCCTCATGAGTTTCTCTGAAAATTTCATAAGTTAGCTTCTGGTGAAAGAGTAATTTGCAAGTATGATGGATAAAAGGGAAACTGACTTTTAATCCTAAATATTTATTTTTAAAAATTACCCATTGCACCAGATTTACTCAATATTTACCTCTGCCAATTTTAGTGTAAATATGCAATAAAACTAAGCTGACATCATTGGGGACAAGAAAATGGCCTTACACAGGATTCTAAATTTATGAAAGGACCCATTTTAAAATATATTTTAATTCAGTCTATCGGATTTACTGATAAATGATCAAAAAATTCATTTTTTATTCAAAGAGTAAGGGCTGTAATTTTGAGGATACACTATTCTTCATACGTAACAAATAGATTGAATCCCTACTTTTAGTGCAAAGTTCAAATCAACCTTAATTATGGAGTCCTGACATGTGCCTCCATAATAATGGAACAAATATTAAGAAGAAAACAAAATCACTGAAGTTTGAAAACTGCAATCTGACATATTTGGAGAAAATAACTCAAAGCACATATACTCTATTGAGAGGGAAAGAGAAATCTGGGAAAAGGTAACAGAGAGACTTGGGGTGGGGTATGACAATTAACAACAAATTAAACATGAAATTGCAATGTAAAATGACAGCAAAAGAGACCAGGGCAATATTTGGGCAGTATTTGCATCCACATGCCTGTATGGGCCAGTTTTTGCCATCTTACTTGCACTGAGTTGTATCTTACTTTGTAGTCTCACTTGTTTCAGTGTGACTACTCATGGAGTAAGGTATTACTCAGTGTGATGGCAGAACCTAGCCCTAAATGATTGTGATGAGACTTACTGAATCTGAAATATTGGGTTCATTTGAGAGGACTAACTCACTAGAAAGATAAATACATAGGGTGAGTTCAGAAAAAAAGCCACAAAAATTGTCAAGGAGCAGCAGGGAGTGTTTTATGAGGACAGATTAAACAATTAGCTTGGCTAAAAGACCACAAAGGGGAGTATGTTATCTGAAGAGTAGAAACAACAAAGAGGACAGAAATGGAGATGCAAGATGGTATACATTGAAATAATGAATCAGATAACTGCAAGTGAATGTTTAGAGTGTATTCTAGGGAAGTAAAACTAAGATTGATTAGGATTTGAATAGTCTCCCAAGACAAGTGGTGGACACCACAATTCTTGAAACATTTACAACTAAACTGGACAGAACACTAGAAAATGTATTCAAGGGAATATTCTCTATTGACAAGAAGGCATGATATACTGGAGCAATACTTTTCTACTCCATGATTCCATAGGTCAAATTTTTCCTTGCCTTGCAACTCGTGTGTCATGACTGAAGTTCAAAGGGGCAGTTTTGGATATAGAACAGCAGAATTTCATCCTTTTCAGTTCTATGGCCAGTTTCATAGCTGGTTTTGGGGTGGTTGTAATTTTTCCTTCAATGTGTGTCTGTGATGCTGTCATTTAAATATTATTTATTTATATTGCAGAGAGCCTAGGAGCCCTAGTCAGAAATCAGAGCCCCATTGTGCTAGGCACTGTACACACACAATAAAAGATGGTTTCTGCACAAGAGACCTTACAGGCTCAGTATAAAAAGAAAGCTGGATATAACAATATGGGGGAGCACAAGGTAACAATGAGACAATGCTAGTTAACAAGATAAACACTGGGCACCACACACTAGCTGGCTAACCACTGTCAAGTATTTTGTAGGCATCACTGGAGAGTAGAATTTTAAGGAGGGGATGCAAAGGTTTTCACAATTGATGGAATTAATTGGAACTTTGTAGCCACAAAGCAAAACCTACTTTTCCAAAAATTGACTCAAAAGTCACCATGTAGTTACATAGATTAAAGTACAAAAATTATTTCTTAGTAATAAAACACTACAACATGCCATTTCTTTAAAGAAGAAATGGATTTTATTTTCAATATCAGTAAATAACTATATTTTATTATTGACAGAAAAAGAAAATGATTTAATCAACAGCCATCTGGGTTAATTTTCATGTAGGAATATATAATTTTACAGCAACGTAGTAATGTGCGTATAATTTATTTGCTGCTTTCTCTACAAAGGTTCACGAAAAATGTTATCCATTTTGTAATCAGTATTTTAGAAAATCATCTGGGCAATATGCAAATAGGAGTGAGCATTTAGAACAAATTAATGTTATTAAATTCAGTAGTCACCATATTTCTTATATAAAAAACAAAACACATTTAACACACGTGACATGATTGTTACGCTTCCTACTACTGAATCTTTTAGATACTTTCTTGTGTAGTAATCTGGTTGCATCAATTGAGAATGCGATATATAATTGAATGTCATCACCATACTGTTGGCAGCTGAGCCCATAGTATTTTACTATCTCTCCCAGTAGTCTCATGTAGATATTGACGATTATTATATGGATCCCTGCAAGAGCCCCTAGGTGAGGGCCTTCAGGGAGAAGAACTCACCCTTCTGTGAGTTTAGCTGGAGAGGAATGATTGGAGCCACTGTAGTGCTGGGCCATTTATTCCTGCTATGTCATGTAGTTGTCTTAGTAGTGTCTTGCAGTCCACTGTGTCAAAGGCTGCAGAGAGGTCCAGCAGTATGAGCATGGAGATCTTACCTGTGTCCAGGACACACGGGTGTCATCTTTTACAGCCACTAAAGCCGTCTTTGTGTTGTGCCCTGATCTGAATCCTGACTTTAAGGAGTCCAGGATTCTGGCTTATGGCCTGTGTGTTGAAGCTTGGTGGTTACTACTGTCTCACCCCAACATTACAACCCACAGTGAGAGAGACTGCACGTAACAATAAGGGGGCACCTTACACTCCATTACCCTGTTTTCTAACACCATAGTGATAGGAATTTGGGGGATACAACAATGAACTAACTCAACATGGGTGAAATGACTGTATATAATTAGGACCCTACCAAATTCACAGAACATTTTCGAAAATTTCACGGTCATGGCATTTTAAGAATCTTGAATTTCACAGTTTCAGATATTTAAATCTTAAATTTCACAGTGTTGTAACAAAGCATGAATACATATTTTAAAATGGCAAAATATAAACATGGAAAACCCTTAAGACTCAGCATTTCTCAAACTGGGGGTCCCAACCCAAAAGGGGGGTTGCAAGGCTATTATGAGGGATTTGTGGTATTGGCACCTTTACTTCTGTGCAGCCTTCAGAGCTGGACGGCCAGAGATCAAGGCTGCTGGCCAGGTGCCCAGCTCTGAAGGCAGCGCCACTGCCAGCAGTAGCACAGAAGTAAAGGTGGCAATACCATACCGTGCCACCCTTATTGCTGCTGGTGGTGGCCAGCTCTGAAGGCAGCGCAAAAGAAAGGGTTGCAATACCGCAACCCCTCTACAATAGTTGTGCAACCACCTTCTGGGTCAGGATCCCTAGTTTGAGAAAAGTTGTGCACTTTCATATGCTTTTAACCGATACTACAGGGCAAAAGTACACAAAAGACCAGATTTCACGGAGGAGATCAGATTTCGTGGTGCGTAATGCATTTTTCACATCCGTGAATTTGATAGAGCCCTGTATATAATATACATACCTGCTATAATTCAAGCTCTGCTGCCTCAGCTCTTCTGGTTTTTCTGGTCTTTTATGTCTGTCACCCTCTCGTTTAATGCTTGTGTATTACAGTAATTTGTGTTGTGAAGAACTCACTTTATTGTAATAGAGTTATTAACTTAAAAATCAGAAATGACACAGGCCCAGTTCTAGAGTCTGGTATGTCCCCTTTGCAATGCTACACCACTGCAGAGGGGAGGGAAACCTGGAGAATCAATCCAGCTGGGAATTCCTTCCGCATAGAGGGAATGCACATTTGGTGAGAGTTGGGGTAACAACTCTGCACTGCCACTTCTAACCCTCCAGCATGGTGGAGGCATGGCCAACTGAAAAGGACATGAAGAGGGCCTGCTCTAACTCAGGGGCTGAATTAGCTCCTGACTGGCCCCTGAACTGGGCACAGCTGGGCAAGGGAGCCATTTATAGCATCCATCCTGCAGCTAATCAAGAACCATTACAGTCCTTGCATAATTTTAGAGCAGCTTAAACTACTCCTACTTGACTATAGCCCTAAGAGCCATTGTGCCAACCAAAGATCATTATAATGCAATGCACTGTAGGGATGTCTTCTCCCTTCTATAACGTGCCTCTTACATCAGAACAAGAAATCCACCATTTTTCTGATCCCTATTACCTCACGTGAGCGGGTTCTGGATTGAGCCTTAGAATTTGAAAGCCTATGGTCCAATTTCTTGTAATTTGCATGACTTTGTAATCTTTGAATCGGATGGATCTGCACAGTCCCACAATCACACCTAAAAGGTTTTTTGTTTTACAGTGGGGGATATATTATTTTCTTTAGATTCTATTTTTCTACTCTTGGGCACAACCTTACAAATTGTATGCCATTCACTAGCTAATAAAAGCACAAGCAGGAGCTGTTTATATGCTTTTTCGGTTACTAAGCTTTTTTTCAAAGTGGAGTCTTGAAAAAAACCATTTGTGGCCTGCTTTAGAGTATGGACACATAATGTTCCCTTGAAAGAAGTTAAAAGAAATTTAGACTAAAATCCCAAGAAAAATCCAACTGCTTTGCTTTTTTTTGAAGTATCGATAAAAAAGGATACATCTAAAATCTTTCAGTAAAGATTATTTATTGCTGAACTGTGCAACTGCTCAGAATTATATTTAAACTGTTTGAAAAGAGCCTTAATTTGCTAGCAATTGATGATGCTCCTTCTGCATAAGAATTAACTTGTACACTTCAGAGAGTGCTAGCAGCTGTATCGGGCTGATCCTCATAAAATTTTATTACTGAAAAAAGACTTAACCGATGACTCCTAGTTACCAGGGTTACAGAATGACTTCGAATGATATTAATCAACTCCAGCTTTTCACTGTAGTTTTATAATATTTTTAAAAGGATCTGCCATATGGGAAATATTATCTTAGCCCATGTAGAGACAAATGCTAAAATTTCAGGATAAAACACTTGTGGGATATTTTTTCAACTTGTAGTTGTTTTAAGAAAAATGTTCATGGTTTCCTCTGAGAGATAAAGTTCCCATGGAAATCTCTGTACACACGTGATCCATGGTATATAGAAAATGTGTTCTTCATACAACTCCAAAAATCAATCCAAGTTTGCAAACAATAAATAAAAAAAAACCAACCTGTTTTTAAAATGTTATACTGAGTATCTATGGGCCAAATTGTGCCTGGCCCCTATGCAAGTGTGCAGAGTTGGAAGTGGGCAAGGGGCCTCCTTGGCATTGCACAACAAGCAGCGAGCCAGGTATCATTGCAGTCCTTGCATTCAAGGGAACAAAGAAACTGCTCCCTCCCCAGGGGTGCCACTTCCATAACAGCCTATAGAACAAAATTGGCAGCTCACAAAGAGATGGTGTGCTCCTCCCGTGCATCAGAGAATCTGGGCAGGAATGCAGACCTGTGCATAAATAGCACTACTGAGCCGTGTAACAACTATGCTAAATACCAAAGGGATCTCTGATCACTTGAAGTCAATGAATCTTTCTATTGATCACAATGGAATTTGGTTCAGGACCTAAAGGTCCAATTCTGCTGCTCTGACGCTTGTTGAGTAGTGCCTATGTTGTTTGAGGATTCTTTTTGATTTTGTTAATCCGTTTATTAGTTGTTAAATAATTTTGTGGAGATGGAAATTTGCAAATGGTATGACAACACCAAACAGTGCTACCTAAGAATTTAAAGTGCAGTAAATGTTCATCTTCAGTATTTTTTTTTAAATTACTGATATATCAAGAATTGTTCCTCCCTCCATAGCTGGTGTGAGCACTGAAAGAACAGAAGTACATTAAACAAGTGAATCAGAATTTAATATTTTTGGTAACCACTAAAATGTTGGTGAATTAAAACATTCTATTGGAACATAAACAATAAAGCCTACAAAGTGAAGCTACAAATTTGTGGCCTGATCCCTGTAATAGGAGTTTGGAGTCAGCAGGAATTCAAGCTCAGGTCCTTAATTTGAGACACACATGTAACAGAGAAAAGAATATGAAACCTATAGATCTTGTCTGTAGATTTTCCAGAAAGGTTATACTTAAAGTATGAGGTCTTGCTGTATTTTGAAGATTTTTTTTAAAACATAACCCTAAACTATTCTGATTACTTAGTTATTTCAGAAGGCACAAGCATGGAGTGAAAAATAACCTCTACATTAAAAATAAATAATTGTTATAACTATCACTTCTCAGTTAATTTAATATTTTCTTGGTATGAACTGGAAAGTCAAAGACAAATTTTCATGTCATTCACTGCCATTTAAAACCCATTCATTAGATCTTATTGATGTTTTTAATTTGGGATTATTTATCCAAATTTACATGACTATAAAATTAAAGTACATTTCCCACAATTAAATTAAATGTTCTTAGCTACAAATTTAAACAACTTTAAGAATCAATAAGAGCTAGTTTTCTTCTGTAAATATTTGTTATGTAATCTTTTAGTTTGTGGGTTTACATTTTCATTGAGTCATCTAATAAGTTTCAGTGGGCTTTAACCATTTTCACTAGAATGAGCAATTTTAGAGATAACAAACTTTTAAAGTAACTGTTTGGAACACCTATTGTCCTGTAGTCTTTGTCTTGAATTTTCCTTTTGAATTACCTCCTCATCAGTTCCCTCTCCACTGCTGTTGATGACCAAAAAGTTTGGTTCCGTTTATTTTCTGTCTCCTGTATAATTATATTCTAACTATGAAGTTTAATAGTAGAACTTTGATATATAAGAGAACCTAGGATCATCTCTTCATACAGTAGGCATAATTTATTCTGTAAATTCTATGAGTGATCCTTTTACATTCAACCCACTATTAATTTATGTTGCTTTTATGACAGATTAAGTCAATGTCAAAATCTTCAAAATATTTCTTTGCAAACAGGGCCAATGTACATTTAGCCAATTTGAAATAAAAGGAGGTATGCCAAGGTTGGATTTGGCCCACTAACTTTAAAGAAGGAGTTCAAGTTTTAAATTGTTAGTACTAAACATAAATATTCAGTATGTAGTTAAGCACATGCAAAATAATGTTTTTAGAAGGTCACTTCTATGAGGCTGTGGAGGGAAAAAAATTTGTGTGTATTTTATTACTATTAACATCAATTGGCCATTTAAAATTATTCACATTTTATTAAACAAATTATTGCAGGATATACCTTAGGATCAAATTATTTGTAACTATAATAAGAAAGGAGTCTTGATTTTTAATTGCAAGGGCAACAAAGAATTAAAGATTAAGCTTACCTTTGTGTCCTCTGCTATAGGAATTGCACTTTTGTAAGTAGAGACTCCTTAGACAACAAGGCCTTGTAATCCTGTCTCTTGAATGAACAAGTGCCCCCAAGAGCTAGAAATGCTGTGTCTAGTAGCTTTAGAGGATTAACTAATGATTGGCAGATGAAGGCCATCGAGAAAGGAGGGGCATCCAGCCATGTGAATGTGATATCTTCCTAGTACATCAGATGGGCTTGTGAGCTTGTGCTGCACTATAGTTACATTGTATTAAAAATCGGGGCCTAACTAGGATCTGCAGAAGTAAAGTGAGCTGCAATAGAGGTGGGGTGAAATCCTCACCCCATTGAAGTTAATGGGAAAACTCCCATAGATTTGAATGGGGCCAGGATTTCATCCTTGATTTGCATCGGGTCTGCAGATAGAGGGGAAAAGATCTGGAGCTTGAGTAGGCCAACAGGAGCACTGTCAAATGAAACAAAACAGCAATGTATCCTGACCTTTCTATTTGGTAAGAAGTACCTAACTGATGATGCTTGCCTGTGTAAAAATATAGTAATGTAGATTAAAAACAGTACAAACTCTGGGAAGCTCTAAGCTCTATGTGACACATTCTCATACAGATTCTGGAAAGGGTTTTTGTTTGTTTTGTTTGTTTTTCTTTGTGATCTATTCTGATCATTGTATAACCCATATTTTCTTATACAC
Organism: Emydura macquarii macquarii; assembly: GCF_026122565.2. NCBI lineage: Eukaryota > Metazoa > Chordata > Testudines > Chelidae > Emydura > Emydura macquarii. The sequence goes on from NW_027132773.1 coordinate 11,801,644, forward strand.
ACAAAAATGAGCAACATATTCACTTACAAACAGAAGAAGAGGCCTGGATGAAGTGTTGTGAAATCAGCATATTTATGAGCTCTCATGTGTTGACAGCTGATCTCATGTATTTACAAATGACTGATTGAATGAACGAACAATTAACTGATTGTTGGCCAGAATCTGAACAATAAGATCTGTTCCTTAGGAAGCAACTTCTATAGTAACTTCAAAGTACACATATACAGTATTACACAATATAAAACTGTTATTATTTATTTGTATTATGGTATATGCTAGGTGGTTGTTGTTTTTTTTTTTTTCTGTTTTTCATGTTATTTTAAAACTATAATAAAGACAAAGGAATAAAGAAAATCTATTTCTTCTTTTCCAGTGCTCTGTTTCCTGTGGAAAGGGTATAAAATATCGTGATGTGCATTGTGTTAACAGCATCCAAGTTAAATTAGAGGAAGAAAACTGCAGACATTTAAAGAAGCCTCGAACCCACAAAGTTTGTAGAGCTGTCAGATGTCCTGCATGGAAGGCCAATAGGTGGAAGGAGGTATGTAAAATTTATTATAATTATATAGTACTCTTCCTTCTAAGCAAAGCATAAAAGGCCATATTAATACCATACTGCTTCAATTAAAGTGCTGGACAGAAGTTGTTCTTCATGTGCTGTACACTAATTATATGTACAGTTTAAACTGAAGTGGCTCGCTTTAAAGTCTTACTTTTATCTTTAAACTACATCACAGAAACGTCTGACAAATTTGCAAGTGAAAAGGAAAGTCTGTTGCCGATTAATGGTTTGGGGGGTCTCTCAAAGGGCAGCTTGTTCTTGCAGGGAAGCTAGCTGAATTTGTAGATTCAAGATCAAATAGTTAAGATAAACATTTACATTCTGTGATTTTTTTTTTCCACCAAAACTCCAAATCTTTTGAGGTTTACTTATCAGTGTGGAATAATGTGATGAATTATGACTTGATACATTGCAGTGTTCTGCTTTTAATTTAAGGGTAAACTTTTTGGAGGTGTCTTAGGCACTGAGGAGCCTGAATCCCACTGTCTCCTATATTGCGTATATGCTTTTGAAAACATTATCCTTCATCTATGGACAACAGAATGTACACTACACTAACATTGCATGCTATGGTACTATCATACCATAGTGCAGTCAGTGCAGTATGGTGTCCCCTAAAGTCAGAAGAAGAAAGTACTGCTCCCAGGTGAAAGGGGAAAAAAAACCCTGAGTTTAATTTGTTTTGACTTCCCAATATCAGCCCCTCAAGGTAAAGTCTATTTACCCTGAAGAGAAAATGACAGTTGTCTCTGCTCCCAAGTTTGTTCTAGAAAGAATATGGCTCCGTGAATTGGTCAGTCAGTCCCTAACAATTGCAATCAGTCAGCCTGGGACAACCTAGCTGGAGCTAGTTTACAGAATCACCAGGATGGCAGTTAGTAGTTCCAAGAAATGGAGGCAGTAAGGCTGCTGTATAAAAGACATCTAGTGTACAGCATTGGAAGCAGAAATTATGTGGGAGTTAGTAAATGTGCTCAAGCATTACACACGCTGAAATGTTCTGGTGTATTAGCATTAATATATATTTTGTTTTGCACGTTAGATTGGAATTGGCTGAGTCATCTTTGGCCTGCACAGGTGCTTAACTTTACATGTGTGACTAGCCACTGGTCCCATTGAGACTTCAGTTAAACATGTCATATATATGTCTTTGCAGGATCATAGTGCTTTTTCTGCAGTGTTTTTTAAACTCGCCTGTTGAAAGTGTGTTTTTTCCATTGTAATTTGACATTTTCATCCTAAATCTCTTGTTACAAAAATGTAGAAGATTGAAGTAAACACTTCAACTATATTAACAAACAGCAGAAAACATCAGAGTGTAATAAGTGCCTTGTTAAAAGGTAATATGCAAGCACCTTGGTTTTGAATTAAATGTGATAATGGATATTACACTATGTTTTGGAAGCTACCTTCTTTCTTTTTTTCTTTCCTTTCCTTTCCATATCTATATATCTATGTATTTTCTTTATTTTAGTGCTCTGTGACCTGTGGAGTGGGGATTCAGCAACGGGATGTTTACTGTCGGCTTAAAGGCAGTGGTCGAGTGAATGGAGCAATGTGCAATCGTGATGCCCTGCCCCCTAGTCAGAAGCCCTGTTGGCTGCCTGCTTGTGTGCCATACCAATGGCTGACAGATGACTGGCAAGATGTAAGTATGATCTTTCCACTAATGTGAAGTAACTGGCCTGCAAATGTGAACAGGTCTGCAAAATTCAAAAGCTGTGACAGGAAATTTCAAAGGCACTTTTTCTTTCTAATACAGAACTCGTTTATCTAGGGTTTTAGGCAGAAATGGTGCAGGAAGTATCAGGGTTCCTAATGGGGGGAGTTTAAAACTAGTTTTAATGTCATAGTTCTGTCTCTTCAATCTGATGTAAACTGTAAATGGTGTGTGAAATGTTGAACAGTGGAAGCCTCAAAAATAAGAAATTATAAAATAATCACCTTTTAAGAATAGAAAAAGATCTACAGGGAATGTCCTGTAAGATGAAATGTTCAGTAAAAACTCAGAGGATAAAATCCTTTTGGGAACATTTCTTTCCAAATGGGAAGTTATACAAAGTGAAGATTTGCCTTTAAAAATAAGAAATAAAATAAAACATGGCATACCAGGTTAAGAAAATCTAAAGGCACAGAACTGTATATACCTTTCCTTGATAGAAGAACTGTCTCTCTTTGAGTAAAACTCGCTAATTATGTATGGTTTTGACATTATAGTAACTGTACAACATAAATAAGTAAAAATGTGAAGTAAGTATTGCCAATAGTGTTTTAAAAAAAATAGCCACAAAGATGCTCAGGGAGCCTGGCTGTTAGGTAATGTTAATTTATAACCCGATCCTCAAAGATGACCCTTAGAATCAGGATCCTAGGGGAACAAAGTCCCAAATTTGGGTATCATGATTTTTAAACTTAAATGGTGCAATATTTACACTATAAAAGTATAGTCCTCTTGACCTGCTATTTATGTACATGCCATAAACCACAGATAATTCACAGATCACTTGCTGGTGGCTTGCAAAGAGCTTGGTATTGGTCACATGATTCTGGTATATTTTCATTTGCTAAACTATATTAAAAGAAACTTGAAGATATATAAATATGTTCCTACTGTCATTTTCTCATCTAAGCATCTGCTGCATTCGCCATTGGGATATTATATTGATAAATGCAAAGTAATGCACATTGGAAAACATAATTCCACTTATCGATATAAAATCATGGGGTCTAAATTAGCTGTTGCCACTCAAGAAATAGAACTTGGAGTCATTGTGGATAGTTCTCTGAAAACATCCACTCAGTGTGCAGCAGGAGTCAAAAAAGCTAACAGAATGTTGGGAATCATTAATAAAGGGATAGATAATAAGACAGAAAATATCATGTTGCCTCTTTATAAATCTGTGGTATGCACACATCTTGAATACTGCATGCAGATCTGGTCGCCTCTTCCAATTCTAATTTATCTTTTTTTGAGATGAGGTACAGAAAATTACAACAAAAATGAGTAGGGATATGGAAAAGCTTCCATATGAGGACGGATTAATAAGATTGGGACTTTCCAGCTTAGAAAAGAGACAACTAAGGAGGGACATGATAGAAGTCTATAAAATCATGACTGGGTGTGTAGAAAGTAAAAAAGGAAGAGTTATTTCCCCCTTCTCGTAACACAGGAACTAGGGGTCACCAAATGAAATGACTAGGCAACAGGTTTAAAACAAACAAAAGGAAGTATTTCTTCACAACGCACAGTCAACCTGTGGAACTCCTTGCCAGGGAATGTTGTGAAGGCCAAGACTATAACAGAGTTCAAAAACGAACTAGATAAGTTCATGGAGGATAGGTCCATCAATGGCTGTTAGCCAAAAAAGGCAGGAATTGCTGGGTGCCAGAGGCTGGGAATGGCCAATGGGATGGATCACTTGATGTTTACCTGCTCTCTTCATTTCCTCTGAAGCACCTGGCATTGGCCACTGTTGGAAGGCAGGATACTGGGCTAGAATGGACCACTGGTCTGACCCAGTATGGCCGTTCTTATTTCTTATGTTTTTATTGTATGATCAGGAATGGGAGTGCTCATATGAATGAGAATGGGAGGGGTGGTGTCCCTGAGACAATCTCTATTAAGCTGTGCACCACACTATAACAAGGTGTGAGAAATCCTGGTTTATAATATGTCACTGTAATCGTTGAAGTACTGTGACGCTAGCACCCACTGTTAGCGTAACATAGTGGAGGAGCCAAGCTGGTGTTACTAGCCATCACTGCTAGCCTCACAGGAATGTTTTGCACATGATGCACATGGACACCTCACCTGATGATGCTAATGCTGAATCCTGGCTTCATGGGGGAGCTGTACACATACATACTTTCCAGGTCCATCCAGGCGAAAGCTGTTTTTCTTTAAGAATCCTCTAAATCATTTATCTGAACTGGGAATTTAAATGTCTATTTTAATTACATTTTAAAATGAATCATCTAGCCTCATTTTCTCCCATGTTCTTTCTTTTACTTTTTCCCATCTTTATTCTTCAACTTCCCTATCTGGTGCTTTCAGTGTCCCTCTTCTGTCCTTTTGTGTCTCTGCTCCTCACTGGCTGCCCCTTCTTTTCATCCTCCCCCCATCCCAAGAAGCACAGTGCTGCCATCTCTTCTTCTCAACCCTCACCAAAGACAAATGAAGTGACACTAACTTGACAAAGACGTCCTGAGGAACCCACTACTGAGTATTGGGAGTGCAGTGGTACTGGCTCACTGGGGATGAATACAGCCTTACAGTATATTAGCGAAGACAAACATAAACATGATGTGCTAGCCAGTGGAGCAGAGATGCTCTAGACTGTTCAGAAATATTTAGGATAATGAGTTTTATAACAGAAAATGCAAATTTTCAAGAGTGAGTATGGATTTTCCCTTCTCTCCAAACACTTGTATTTTTTATCTTGAAATATAGAGCTCTCAACTGGAAACATAAATGCATTTTGCTTTGCTGTCTCTTCTTGGTAACTTATTCCATATGTTTGTTACACTTTCTGTGAAATTCCTTCGTTCACACTCTCCTTGCCCCTTCTTTCACAGTTATAGACAATATTAATGGTTATTTATTAATTAATTAATATTAATGGTTACTAATGTAGCGTTTGAATTCATTTTATCAAGACTCCTTTATAATTTCACATTTTCAAGATGTTCACTTGCTACTGACCAAGTTACCCAGCCTACATTAATTGAATGCTTATTGTTTCTTATCCTTTCACATAGAGGAGTCATTTTGACCCAGCCCTTTATTCTGCCCTGACATTTTCTTCATTTTAACCTCTGCCTCACCTCACATGTTACACAGTCATGTAATTATACACTCTTATTCTTTCAAATAAGTGCTGGTGTCCGAGCTTTGAGAACAAAGTGAAAGGTTTGGACACTGGTTTTTTTGTACTGAAATAGAGAACAGGTGTCACTAGATGTTTCTGTTTCAGGGTTTACTTGTGCATAGCAACCGCCTGATAGATTTGTTCTTAAATGACTATTTCAAATGGAAAAGTTGTAATTTGTTTTTGTCATACTCAGTGCTCAGCATCATGTAGGAAAAAGGAAACACGCCGGAAGGTCAAATGTGTGAATGAAAATAAGATCCAAGTAAATGAAAGTTCCTGTGATCCTGCCACAAAGCCTCCATCGATCAAAAAATGTAGTATTACTCCATGTAAATATATTGTGATTACAGGAGACGTGTCACAGGTAAATTAATTATGTTACTAATGAAATTTTCACTTAGACTTTGTATATCAGAGAATATTAATATAAATTGTACATTCTGTGTAAAAAAAAAATATATATTTTAGACTTTTTCCACATGGGACTTTCACACCAACCATGATTTCTTCTTGTGACCCCAATACCACAGTCCTTTGTAATCATGTTCCACAGTTCGTTGCAGCTCTGGGTGGGAGGAGTACTGATGGGCAGGTATCTTCTGATAACTATGGAGGTAAAGGGGCAATATTTAAGCTCGTCTCATCCTCTCTCTCCTCCCACTGCACTTGTGCTGCACTGTGAGCCTGGGGGGCAGGGCTGAGTGCTGTGAGCGGTGGAGGACACTGGGTCTAGACTGTCAGCTTCTCACCATCTTTACTTTACTCTTCTTTGGAGCAGAGTGCAGGGGCTAATGGAACAGGAGGAACTGTAATGGGGGAAGATAAAGGGAACTGCTTCCCTCCCATCAGTTTTCTCCACCTTGTTTGCAGCAGCCACCATATTTTAGAAATTTTGCCATGGTCCACTGGCCACACCTCATGAAAACCACCTGAAGACCCTCAGTTAGAGAACATCTGCTCCTCTTGGTCCTTCCCACCAAATTTCTTTTCGGTGTACTGAGGGACCTCTCCTAAGGCCTCATCCAAAGCCCCACAGAAGTCAGTGGCAGTCAGAAAGACTCCCACTGAGTTCAGTAGGCTTTGCATCAGGCTCCTGGTCCCTTGGGCCTTTCTCACCTGCACTGTGTGAAGGTAACTGCGGAGCCAGCATCCCAGTAAACTCCATGGGGCCTGCTCTGAGGAGAGACCTGCCTTGGGATGAGAGATGGCATGAGCTACCATCTCCAAAGGCTCCATAGGTCTTGTGGCCTGGTTATTATAGAGTTCCATTTCTGTCCTCTGCCAGATCATCACCAAGAACCGCTGAGACTGTATAGGTGGGAGTAAGGGCTACTAAGCCCCATATTCTCGCTGAAGAAAGAATCAGGTTTGACTCACTGACTCTATATTTTGATGCTGCAAATATTCCATAGCACAGAAAATAATGCTTTTTCGGTGGGGGTTATTATTTCAGTGTTCAGCCAGCTGTGGGCTTGATTACCGGCAAAGGATCACCTACTGTGTTGGAATCCACACCATTCGGAATAATCGTGCCTATGGGCTTCGCCCTGTAGCATACCGAGATTGCCCAGTAGTGCCTTCTCCACACAGTTATAAATGTAATATCCGGGGATGTTTACAAGCAGCTACTTGGAAAGTTGGGAAATGGAGCAAAGTGAGTATAAATGTGCAAGCTAAAGCTTTACAGCTGCCTCAAACACAAAAGTTTATCAAAATTAATTTCCTGACCATGTCAATGATTTATTTTCTTCTGAACTTCTGGTTGTTATCTGTGTGTAGTGCTCAGTTGCTTGTGGAGTGGGAATAAAGGAAAGAAGAGTAGAATGCGTGACAGAAAATGGTTTCTCCAGTAGCTTGTGCCTGTCACGTTTAAAACCAGCAGCCAGAGAGATCTGTCATACAAAAGAATGTAAGTAATTGAGAGCGATGCTTATGTACCAGACGAAAGGCTTTCTTGGGATATTTATGTAAAAACTGTAAAATAAATATTTTTGCAACACAATTATACACAAGTAACTGTTCAAATTCAATTCTCAGCTCATGAAATATTGATATGGTTCAATTGTTCATTTTTAAGGTGAGGCTTTCACCAGCTGCAAAGAAATCCAGATTAAAAAAAAGATTAGGAAGGATGGTGAATATTTACTTAACATTAAAGGAAGATTGATAAAGGTACTATTAACATTTCTATCACGTGGGGTGGGTTGTGAAATAAAACTTGTATTATATAATAATAAGGGTTGTATTTTCTTTTATAGATTTATTGTTCGGGGATGCAATTTGACAGTCCCAGAGAATATTTAACATTGGTTAAAGGTGAAGCAGACAACTTTTCTGAAGTATATGGATACAGGTATAAAGGACTTGTTTTTAAAGTCAACAGGATTCTTACTTTATGAAATGTATTCAGTACTTTAAAAACAACGAGAGTTCTGTGGCACTTTAAAGACTAACAAATGTAATATTTAATTTAATTTGTTAGTCTTGCCACAGAATTCTCGTTGTTTTTGCTGTATACAGACTAACACGGCTACCCCTCTGGAACTATTCAGTACTTTTGAAACTATAAAGCAGAGTTTTCCTTTATGGGAGCACATGCATAGAAATATATTTTGGGCCCCATTTTCAAAGGTGTAGACATACAAATTCACATCAGTAATGTACATATACTTCCATGCTGAATGTGTGTGTAGCTGCAGTAACTGAGCTAACAGATGAGCTTTTATTATTTCAGTGGAAATGGCACCAGGTTATACCAGTGCTGCAAGTGTACAAAGGTCCTACTATTCAATATTTGTTGTAAGATATTCTGTGTGTAGTGTAAAATGATTTGATTATTTTTCAGTATGATACTTCGTTAGAAAATATATCAAAATAGAAACCAAAATATGATGTTCTAGGTTACAAAATCCATACGAGTGTCCTTTCAATGGAAGCAGAAGGCAAGACTGTGTATGCAGAAACGACTACCTTGCAGCTGGACACACTATTTTTAGCAAAATAAGAATTGATATAATCTCTATGCAAATTAAAAGTAAGTGTTTATGTATTGTTATTATGGGGACCCTATGTAATATCACCCTTCTGTTGGAATTTAAAATCGTAGTGACTGCCACGAATGCAAATTTAGAACCCAATTGTGCCATTTCTATGCAAACAAAAACTTCAGTGGGAATTCCATGCATGAAACATAGAACTTCACAGGTTCAAATCTTAAGCTTTCATGAGTGTCTCCTAAATTTAATATACATGCATAATTCTTACCCACATCTGTATGTATGTGTTTCTCAAGAGCAGAACTAAGCCTTTTCCTACAGCAGATTACATGGATTTTGTTTTACAAATCCAGAGATATGTTCAAGGGGCCTGTTTAGGCCCAAGCTTTATGTTTGTGTAAACTGGTGATCATGAACAAAAGGGTGATGAGAAGGGAAGTAGGAGGTTGACTGATGGATTGAAAATTAGTACTTTTCATTAAAGCCATTAACTCTAACCCTAAAGCTGGGGGCAAGGAGGAAAGGGAATATGATGTGTGGTTTAGTGGTGATGGGTATTTTTTTAATATGAATGTGTCAGGTTCTAAGCATTCAAATGGGATCAGCACTTAAAAGAATGCCCACATTTACTGGAACTTTAGAATGTAAAAAAATCTGGGAAACTCAGAATTTACAGTACAAAAATCAAACAATTGTTTATCCTCCCATCACAGAACATTTTTCTAAAATTTTGAATAATCTCTATTTTTCAGCACAATTCATAAATTTTAAGATCAGATGGAACCATTAGGTCATTTAGTTTGATCTCCTGTATATCAGAGGCCAATTTCACCTGTTACCCCTGTGTTGAGCCCAATAACTTGTTTGACTAAAGCATATCTTCCAGAATGGCATATAGTGTTGATTTGAAGACATCAAGAGATGGAGAATCCACCACTTCCCTTGTTAGTTTGTTCCAGTGGTTAACACCCACACTATTAAAAATGTGTACCTTATTTGTCTGGCTTTAACGTCCAGCCATTGGTTCTTGTTATGCTCCGTTATGTAACTACTCCAATAGTTAGTCATTCTTGCCCCGAGGATACTTATACACTGTAATCAACAACAAAAATGTGAACCAAACTTAACATATGACATGAATGGAAAGAAAAACATTAGATGTTTAAAAAAAAAAAAAAATTCATGAGTTCTTACTTCTTTAATATGCAGCTCTGTAAATTAATGAACTCAAGGTATTCATGCAATCGATTAATTATTTGGCTCTTTTTTTCTTCATTTAGTGGTGAGTGGACAGGGGTCTACTTTGCCTCTAAATGTGTTGCACTTTGTAATCTAGCTGGAATATTTTCATTAATCAGTTATGTTCTCTCTACAATTTCTAGGCCTTTGGCACTTATATCTAAGAATTATTTGGGGGAAATTCTATGACCTGTTTTATACAGGAGGTCAGACTAGATGATCACAATGGACCCTTCTGGCCTAGAAATCTTTGAATCTGTGAAACAATATTGTCACTATTACATGGATTTAATTAAACATACCATTTAAAATTTACATGGAAGCAGTTTACTGAAATAATACTTTTGCTACTTTCTGCATATTGCTTATATACTAATAACTTTTTAAAGCAACAATTTCAGTGCTAAATAATTGTCATATCTGTTTACTAGCTACAGACCTTCTCTTTGCTCAGACTATAGTTGGGAGAGCTGTTCCTTTTGCTACAGCTGGAGATTGCTATAGTGCTGCCAGATGCCCACAGGTATTTATAATATTTTTTTTCATGAAATTAACAGTTAAGAAAAAAGTCCATTTTACTAGTTGGAAGATACAGTAGGCTCTAATCTATGTTCAATATTCTGTATAAAAAAGCAGTATACTAATAAGTAATTGCTTCTTGCTCCCTTCTTTTCTACTCCATCACCCCTTACATTTCCGCCCTGTAATTGTTTTCTCCACATCTGTCTCCCTTCCTGTCCCTCACGTTCTTGCTCCATGTATAAGTATACAATCTTCTATTGATTTCTTGTGCCCTGCCTCCTGCACTAATGTTCTGATATGAAGTACCCCTTACATTTTTTGCATGGCCATTGTCTTTCCAGTGTCCTTCCAATCCCTCTTTCCAACTCCCCTCTCTTGCTATGACCGCATCAAATTTCTCTTTTCCTCTCCATCTCTTTCCTTCCCCACTTCTTTAGATCCCTTTTGGGAAAGCAGCTGACTCCCCTTCTTTTTGTATTTTCTCTTGGTTTCTCTTCTCCCATGATTTATGTGGCATGAGACATTCATTCACACAAAGAGTGGAGGAGCTGAAAGGCAATACTTACAGATGAGTCAGCTGTTGGCCACTCCACAGCAAAAGAACACTTCCCAGCATGTGTTGTGGGTTGTCTTAATGATCTACCACCTGGGATTTCATGAAGCATATTGGAATACCTCTGTGGAGAAAGAGCAGAGGTCTGATAAATGCAGATACAAGAGGGCATCCCAAGCTGGCTTAAGACCAGCACCAGAATACAGTAACCAGAAAACTAAACAAAAAACAAACAGAAAGCCTCACAAGTGCTTCACAGCACCAGATGCTGAAAAAAAATTCTTAGGGCCAAATCCACTACTGACCAAAGTGGGCAGAGCTCTATTGAACTGCATCTCTTTACACCAATGGTGAAAATGACCTTTAATAACTGATGACAATCGATTCAGCTAAGTGGGGATATATTTCTGCACTAAAATGTTCACACCTACAAAAGATGCCTTGAAGGAGTGCTGCTGGTCTCTGTCCAGATCAATTGCATCACTTCCTTCACACTCAAAGTTTTTCAGATCTGTTCCCAACCCTGAATATTATACATGACAGGCAACTGCTGTGCTATCAGTGTAATTGCACATATGCAAAGTTCATTTATTTCTGCAAGATGACATCATTGTGGATGAAGTTACATTGTGAAATGCTATGGGCTATGATTATGGAACAAGCTGCATTCCATTTGCATTAATTTTCTCCAGATGCTTTATGTCATAAAATGAATACATTCCGTTTCCTTGATACTCAAAGACCCACTTCCCCTGTGCAACATATCAGTATGTGCTGGTACACCGGGGGTGTATGAGTCCTAAAAAAAGAGCAACTAGACATGAAAATATGCAGAAAATAAGTTATACCAAACAGTACAATATGAGACTGAATCCTGAAGTAAAAATAAACTCTTAATACAGTACCTACAGTTCTTTGTATGTGGTTTACTTTTGGTAAAGCTTGGGTATTATCAAAATTCAGGTATCTCATGAACACCTTAATATTTACACCTTAAAACTAGGCTTGGAAAGATTAGATTTCAGTAAAACATTCCCAATTATACATATAAGATGATGGGGTCTACATTTACAACTCAAGAAAGAGATCTAGGAGTAATTGTGGAAAGTTCTTCTTCGAGTGCTTGCTCATGTTGACTCCAAGTAGGTGTGCGCACGCCGCATGCACAGTTTGCCAGAATTTTTTCCCTCAGAAGTACCCATAGGGTTGTCACTGGAGCCTTCTGGAGCCACGCCCTCATGGCCCTGCTGACCCTCTGCCTTTTCAGTTTCTTCTTACCACCCGTGATGGTCACTGGAACTCTTCTCTCTTGCTTAGCAAGTGCTTCCCTCTCGAGTCATTGACTCAAGTACCTGTAAATAGTTTTTATAGTAGTTCTTTGTAGTTTTTGTAGTGTAATTAGGTGTTCCACCTTATAAAGTTGTTAATCTCCCCTCCCCTCCAGAGACAGGGTATGCCTGGCTTAAGCCATGTGGGTTCTGCCTGAAACCTATGCCGAGAGACCACCTGCACTTGGCCTGCCTTAGGTGCCTTGGGGAGTCTCACCAATGGGAGAAGTGTAAGATCTGCAGAGGTTTTAAGCCCAGGACCCAGAAGGAGTTCAGTCAAAGACTGAAGTTCCTCTTAATGGAGGCCACCCTTCATCCCAAACCGGGCTCCTCTGCATTGGTGCACAGGGCCCTGGCCTCTGTCAGGGAGCTGGACAGAAAGAACTTGACACCGAAAGACTCTTGGCACCGGCATGCATCCCAGCACCGAAGGGCCCGGTGTGCAGTGGTCATCGGCACTGCTCCCACTCCCCGGTGCTGCAAAAGAAGATGAAGATGAAGATGAGTAGGGGTTGCTCTCGATGCCCAAATCTTCATCGGCAGAGACCAGTAGAGTGTGACCTGCGCCGGGCCATTCAGGCTCTGAGCCGGCGTCATCGGTTCCATTGACTCCGGGACAGAGAATGCAGGGCAGGTCAAGGAGGGCAAAGCAGTGTTAAAGACCCTTCTGCAGGCCGCACTGGATAGTGCTGATGCGGCTGCTTGGACAATGTCTTCAGGGGTCATGATGAGACGAAGCTCCTGGCTTCAAGCATCTGGACTCCCACATGAGGTCCAGACCACTATCCAGGATGTCCTGTTTGAAGGGACGGCCCTTTTCTTGTCACAGATTGACAAGAAGCTGCACAGTCTGACGGACTTGCGAGCCATGCTCAAATTGTTGGGCCTCCATATCCCAGCTCCCCAAAGGAGACCATTTAGACTGCAACCCCTACCTTGTTTCTACTGGGGATCTTCTGGGCAGGACAGTAATCGGAGTGGTAGAAATAACAACAGACGGAGGTCCCAAAATCCCTCATCCAGTAGGGACTCTGGCTGAGCGAGGCAGTCCTCAGGGGGCAAGCAGAACTTTTGAAGATGCGCCTGAGGACGGTGTAGGTTTCACTTTCCCAGATCAATCCCATTTGTTTTTACACCACGTTGCCCAATTTCACACTACTTGATCCCAGATCACCTCAGACAAGTGGGTCCTCCACACTGTCAAACTGGGATACTCCTTCCAGTTCTCCTCACGCCCATCACCCCAGCCCCTTTCCCCCTTCCTGTCCCTCTTCAGGGACCCCTCTCATGAGAAACTCCTTCAACAGGAGGTCCAGGCACTTTTAGAAGTGCGAGCAGTAGAGGAGGTGCCTCAGGATTTTCAGGGAAAGAGTTTCTATTCCCGCTACTTCCTAATCCTGAAGGCAAAAGGGGGGGTTCTGCCCTATCTTTGACCTGCTAAATCTCAACAGACATATGAAGAAGTTAAAGTTTCGCATGGTCATCCTGGCCTCAATTATCCCATCTCTGGATCCGAGCAATTGGTATGCCACCCTCGATTTGAAGGATGCATATTTCCATGTGGCCATCCTCCCAGCCCACAGGAGGTTTCTCCGTTTTATCGTCAACCAAGTAGAAAAACTGTGAAAAAGTAAATAGATAAAAAGTGAAAAAATGCTTAAAAATAAATATTGATATCTGTCAAAATTATAAAAAAATTAAAATAGAAATTCTGCCAAGTCTACATGAAACCACCCATATACATATATTTACCATTTTGGATTTTGGCAGAAGAATAAACCAGTAATATGGGGAAGTCTTTCCTGAAGAATGAGTGGAGTTGATGGAGGTTTAGATTGCATAACATTAATCTCATATCCCTTGCCACTTTACAAAATTTAAAACAAGAGCATTCAATACAGGTTTGATTCAGTTCCCATTAAAGTTGATGGTAAAATTCTCATTGGCTACTAAGGGGAGCAAGTTGGTGAAAGAGAAAAAAGCTTTTGAGCGCCAAAGAGCCCTTCTTCAGAGCTTCAAAAGCTTGTCTCTTTCACTTAATGGAGGTTGGGCCAATAAAAGACATTACTTCATTCACCTTGTCTGTCTTTAAGATAGCAAGCCTCATTCTGGCAGGTCTCATAAATTTGTAATACACAATTTAAAGTAAAATCATCACATTTCAGTTAGGACTAATAAGCAAGCCAGTTCAATAAAAATATGAATTGAGCCCAAAACATTAATCAATCCAAAGAGTTTTTGAGACTTTCAGAAATTCAGATTATTTTAAAAGTATTTTTTAAATTTGTTGTTGTTCAGAGGAAAGATATGGAGAGTGAGTGATCTGTTGTTGTCACCTGCACTGGATGTGCTATGTTTGTCTTCCTCCCACAGGATAGAGCCGACTTCATCTGTACCAAGTGCAGGCTGATTTCCATATTGGAAGAGAAGGTTAAAGGACTAGAGGCCCAAATATCAACCCTGCGTTGCATTAAAGAAAACGAAGTCTTTCTCGATCGGGCACAGGCACAGTGTAAGGAAGATTCAGAGAAGGCCGGGCAGGCGAAACTGAAGAACAGGGAAGAAAATTGGCAGCATGTGACCTCCCGAAGAAAGAGAACCTATATGCCCACCATGCAGATAGAAGTAAGGAATCGTTTTCATCCTCTCTGCACAAGTACTACGGCGGAGAACGATTTGGAGGACCCATCGGTGGGAATGGATCAGAAGGAGACCCGTTTGATCAGAAGGCAAGGGATGCATTGTCCTAGGGACAGGGGTTCCACGACCACCATTCCCAAGAGGAAGAGAAGGGTGATGGTGGTCAGGGACTCCCTCCTAAGGGGGACAGAGTCATCCGTCTGTCGTCCGGACTGGGAAACTAGAGAAGTGTGCTGCTTGCCTGGAGCTAGGATTAGGGATGTCACGGAGAGACTGTCAAAACTTATCAAGTCCTCAGACCACTACCCCTTCCTACTTCTCCACGTGGGCACCAATGACATTGCCAAGAATGATCTTGAGCGGATCACTGCAGACTATGTGGCTCTGGGAAAAGAGATAAAGGAGTTTGAAGCGCAAGTAGTGTTCTCATCCATCCTCCCTGTTCAGGGAAAAGGCCCAGGTAGGGACCATTGCATTGCGGAAGTAAATGTGTGGTTACGCAGGTGGTGTCGAAGAGAGGGCTTTGGATTCTTCGATCATGGGATGTTGTTCCAGGAAGAAGGATTACTAGGAAGAGACGGGATTCACCTAACGAAGAGAGGGAAGAGTATCTTCGCAGACAGGCTGGCTAACCTAGTGAGGAGGGCTTTAAACTAGGTCCGACGGGGGATGGAGACCTAAGCCCGAAGGTAAGTGGGGAAGAGGGACACCACAAGGAAGCAGAAGGAGGAGGCCTCCCGATTCATACTGTGAAAGTAGGCCACTCGGCTACTTATCTCAAGTTCCTGTACACAAATGCAAGAAGCCTGGGAAACAAGCAGGAGGAACTGGAAGTCCTGGCACAGTCAAGAAACTACAACATTGAGACTTGGTGGAGTAACTCACACGACTGGAGCACTGTCATGGATGGGTATAAGCTGTTCGGGAAGGACAGGCAGGGGCGAAAGGGTGGAGGAGTTGCACTGTATGTAAGAGAGCACTATGATTGCTCTGAGCTCCAGTATGAAACTGGAGATAAGCCAGTTGAGTGTCTCTGGGTTAAGCTTAGAAGCAAGAACAATAAGGGTGATGTTATGGTGGGTGTCTGTTATAGACCACCAGACCAGGAGGATGAGGTAGATGAGGCTTTCTTTACTCAACTAGGGAAAGTTTCCAGTTCACAGGACCTGATTCTCATGGGGGACTTCAATCACCCTGACATCTGCTGGAAGAGCAATACAGCAGAGCACAAACAATCCAGGAAGTTTTTGGATAGTGTCGCAGACAATTTCCTGGTGCAAGTGCTGGAGCAACCAACTAGGGGCCATGCTTCTCTTGACCTGCTGCTCACAAACAGGGAAGATTTGGTAGGCGAAGTAGAAGTGGGTGGCAACCTAGGCAGCAGTGAACATGAGATGGTCGAGTTCAGGATCCTGACAAAAGGAAGAAAGGAGAACAGCAGGATACGGACCATGGACTTCAGAAAAGCAGACTTTGACTCCCTCAGGGAACTGATGGGCAGGATTCCCTGGGAGGCTAATATGAGGGGGAAAGGAACCCAAGAGAGCTGGCTGTATTTTAAAGAAACCTTATTGAGGGCAAACCATCCCGATGTGCAGAAAGAATAGCAAATATGGTAGGCGTCCAGCTTGGCTTAACAAAGAAGTCTTTGGTGAACTTAAACACAAAAAAGAAGCTTACAAAGAAGTGGAAGCTTGGTCAGATGACTAGGGAGGATTATAAAAATACTGCTCGAACATGCAGGAATGAAATCAGGAAGGCCAAAGCACAATTGGAGTTGCGGCTAGCAAGGGACGTGAAGGGGAACAAGAAGGGTTTGTATAGGTATGTTGCCAACAAGAGGAAGATTAGAGAAAGTGTGAGCCCCTTAGAGAATGAGGGAGGCAACCTAGTGACAGAGGATGTGGAGAAAACTGAGGTACTCAATGCCTTTTTTGCCTCTGTCTTCACAGACAAGATCAGCTCCCAGACTGCTTCACTGGGTGGCACAGAATGGGAAGGAGGCGAACATCCCCCAGTGCTGAAGGAACAGGTCCAAGACTATTTAGAAGGATTGGACATACACAAGTCCATGGGGCCGGATGCAATGCACCCGAGGGTGCTGAGGGAGTTGGCTGAGGTGATTTCAGAGCCATTGGCTATTATCTTTGAAAGCTCATGGCAACCAGGGGGAGGTCCCTGAGGACTGGAAAAAAGCAAATATAATGCCCATCTTCAAAAAAGGGAGGAAAGAGGATCCAGGGAACTACAGATCGGTCAGCCTCACTTCAATCCCTGGAAAAATCATGGAGCAGGTCCTTAAGGAGTCCATTTTAAGGCACTTGGAAGAGAGGAAGGTGATCAGGAACAGTCAACACGGATTCACCAAGGGAAAGTCATGCCTGACCAACCTGATTGCTTTCTGTGATGAGGTGACTGGCTCTGTGGATGTAGGGAAGGCGGTGGATGTGATATACCTTGACTTTAGCAAAGCTTTTGATACTGTCTCTCACAGTATTCTTATCAGCAAGTTAAAGAAGTATGGGTTGGATGAACGGACTATAAAATGGATAGAGAACTGGCTAGAGCATAGGGCTCAGCGAGTAGTGATCAATGGCTCCATGTCTAGCTGGCAACCGGTCACAAGTGGAGTGCCCCAGGAGTCGGTCCTGCAGCGGGTTTTGTTCAACATCTTCATTAATGATCTGGATGATGGAGTGGATTGCACCCTCAGCAAGTTTGCAGATGACACTAAGCTGGGGGGAGTGGTAGATACCCTGGAAGGTAGGGATAGGATACAGAAGGACCTAAACAAACTGGAGGATTGGGCCTAAAGAAATCTAATGAGGTTCAACAAAGAAAAGTGCAGAGTCCTCCACTTAGGGAGGAAGAATCCCATGCACAGCTATAGACTGGGGACCAACGAGCTAGGCAGCAGTTCTGTAGAAAAGGACCTGGGAGTAACAGTGGATGAAAAGCTGGATATGAGTCAGCAGTGTGCCCTGGTTATCAAGAAGGCTAATAGCATATTGGGCTGCATTAGGAGGGGCATTGCCAGCAGGTCGCGGGAAGTGATTATTCCCCTCTATTTGGCATTGGTAAGGCCGCATTTAGAGTATTGTGTCCAGTTTTTGGCCCCCCCACTACAAAAAGGATGTAGACAAGTTGGAGAGAATACAGCGGAGGACAACAAAAATGATTAGGGGGCTGGAGCACAGGACTTATGAGGAGAGGCTAAAGAAACTGGGCTTGTTTAGTCTGCAAAAGAGAAGGATGAGGGGGGATTTGATAGCAGCCTTTAACTACCTGAAAGGGGGTTCCAGGGAGGATGGAGCTAGGCTGTTCTCGGTGGTGGCAGATGACAGAACAAGGAACAACGGTCTCAAGTTTCAGTTGGGGAGGTCTAGGTTGGACATTAGAAAAAAGTTTTTCACTAGGAGGGTGGTGAAGCACTGGAATGGGTTACCTAGGGAGATGGTGGAATCTCCATCTTTAGAGGTTTTTAAGCTGAGGCTTGACAAAGCCCTGACTGGGATGATATAGCTGAGGTTAGTCCTGCTTTGAGCAGGGGGTTGGACTAGATGGCCACCTGAGGTCCCTTCCAACTCTATTATTCTATGATTCTATGATTCTGTCTCTCAAGATGTCTGGCTTTTGACCAGAATTGGTAATTGATTATTCTGGTAACTGATGTTATGTTATATGATATCATAATTATTGAACTAATGATCTAATAATTGATATTATTTATCATTATTTCCCACCCACATGAAACTAGAAAGACTGTTGTGTATCAGAATTCCAGCAATGTCTCCTGAAAATGAAAATTGCTTGTTTATGTTTCAAATAAATATCAGAACTTTTGGATATTGCTCTAATCTAAACTGAACTCCTGATCATTATGTTTTGTCTATAATTAATTCCTTTGCAAAAATCATCCGGGAAAATCACAAAATGTCTAAGTATTTGTTGTAACCTAGTTTTTATTATAATAAGAGAGAAAAATGTTAAAGTAATAATGTACTCTTAGATATAAGAGATGATGAGCAAACTAAATACAGTAAAAGACGTGTGTGTCAGCATAGAAATTTCTAGGCTTTTTGATTTTAGAAATGCAAAGTTCAGTATGCAGTTGCACGATTCAGCGCAATACTCGAAGTAGTATTTGCTAATGTGCTAATGTGAAGTGTCTGAAAGTTTGTATATAAGCTCTGTACTTTGATTTTTTTTTTCTTGATAGGGACAGTTCAGCATTAATTTGACAGGCACTGGATTGAAGCTTTCCAATACAGCTAGATGGATTGCTCAGGGCAATTATGCAACTGTTGATATACACAAATCCCAAGTAAGTAAGGTTGCATATTCTTTGTCCATTTTTCTTTATTTTGACTGAGAGACCTACACCTATACTTCAGAGCCGTAGGAAGTGATAGGAATGATTCAGTAGGTGGCACTCTTTGATCTCAGTCATTTCCAAATTAAAATGGGGAGAGCCATCTTTCAGATGAGATATAACACTTAGGCCTGACAACTTGTGATCACTGAAGATCTCATGTCATTTTTCATAAGATTTGATGTTTGAATCCTGTTCTCCTAATAACATACTAATCTAGGTGAGTACCTTCTTCCTATCTAGCATTCCCATAGAAGTTTTAAGATGATACAGTGGCAATATCCAAGTGATAAATCTTTTTTAAGATATCTACTGTGTAGAATTGTCCTGGATCTCTTATCACCAACATGATTCATACAGGAAACTGGAAGAGGATTAGTGAAACAGTTTTAAAAACACATTGGTTAAGTAGTTATAATTAACCACTAGTCTATACCATGTTTTTCATAAATTCATTAAATTTCAGATAGACTCATGGGTATATATTATTATTTATATTGCAGTACATTCTATCATTGCACAGTAAACCTTGTGATCTCTGAGGGTACACAATGTATATGAAGAATTGATGGACTCATCTACGCAGTGCGACAGTGCATGCCAGAGGGCTGTAAATTGTAGAACGCTGTAAAGGATTGCACTCTAACTGCCCTGTGTAGACCCTGCTGGCACACTCTAAAAGGTACCTATTGCACATAGACATAGTCCTGTCTGAAACAGTGCTCAGTTAATGCAGGCTAGAAACCTTTTAGAGGACATTAGCCCGGTCTACACAGGGTAGTTAGGGTGCAACACTTCTGTGTGTCTACAATATACAGCTCTCTGGTACGCACTGCTGTACTGTGTAGACAAACCCATTGAGGTTAATTTGATCTTGTCCTCCAGATACAGTAGTCTTCGGTGGGATGTGTCAAAGATTCTGATGAGTCAACATTTTATGGAACTGTTTTGTGTAACTATGGTTTTGGTAGTTTCTCTTGACTGAGTTCTCACTATTTTTGCCTCTCTAATTTCCAGGATGGTACTAAAATATATGGAAGATGTGGAGGGTTCTGTGGGAAATGTATTCCTAACACAAATATTGGTCTCCAACTTCAAATACAGTAAAAACTCTGAGGTGGTAAGAAATTCAAACGCAGGAAAATCTGTTCTTAAGGTGCAAATTGTAGGTGCTATTTTTTTTTCAGTCCTTCTTTTCTGTGATGTTAATTTACTACTATGATATCCTTCCCATTTTCTTCAGTGTTAATATCAGGGATGCATATAATAGTTTAATCATTTGTTGATGGGCTAACAGGTGCATAAGCCACAATCATAAATCCTCAGGTTTTAATAAATTTATATTCATTCAATGTACAGTATATACAAGCAAATAAAATAAACTGCACTGACGTTACTACTGCTGGTAACACCTTAAACTGGACCATAATTGTAATACTGTACCTGCAACTAATCAGTGCACATTCTAGTACATTGGACAGTAAAATGCATATACTGTGCTGATTTTGTTGATCAACTATATTAAAATGTAGAAAGGAAAGCAGGTTGTTGATGTATATGGAAACCAACTAATAATTTCAACTACTTTCAGCTTTATGAAACCTGTTGGGAATTATGTTTTGTCAACAATTTACATCAGAAGAGTGCATTACCAATATACTTTTTCCTGATACAGTTTCTATAGGGTTTTTTTGCATTTCTCTGTCATTAAAATTATTCTCTTTCTCAAGCTCTTTCTCTGTGGTGCTCAAACAGTAGTGTTAGTTTTGGAAAGTGTGATTCAACCTCTGTAGTCTCCATGAAAAATGTTAAATGTCAAGATGCAATTTTGTTGTGGGTACAAGAAAAGAAAATAAGGAAACACATCATATTTTGAAAATCTAGTTTTAAAACCCTACCTCTCACACAATTGTGTATACTATAAAAGCAGTATATTGCGTATGTTGTACAATTTAGTATATGATTATATAAATATATATATATTTACTTAACCTCTGTCCAGATACTCAAAACATCTTATTCATTGGAAGTCGCCAACAGTATATTAACAAAAGCACTATCTTGTCTCACTTCCACACCCAGAATTTCCACTGACTTCAGTGAAAGTTCTGGGTTCAACAAAGGAAGGCTGGATCGGACCAAAGTGTGCATGGTTCATATTTTTGAGAAGTGCAGTTTAATATTTCAGAGGACAATAAATTCAACTGTAATGGGCACTGTTTAAAGTGCTTTGTCCTAGAAAAACTAAATGTATAGGTGGAAATTTTTAAATTTCAGAAATGATCTAGCTGTTTGCTTTGTTGTTTAGAATTACTCTAAGTTCAGAAATGCAGAAATATGTACAGCATAAAGAACCTTTTTAGGGGGGAATTCTCAGGTATTCAAATAAGATTTTCTATGTGCATAATAACACACATTATGTACTAGATAATTATAGGCATTTTTCAACTCTGTAAACCAAATATCATCTAACTGTTTATATGCCAGTAAAAACTGGTAGGTCATGTGGCAGCTATATCTTCATTTTACCCACAAAGCGTTAGCTGAATTGGCAGTACATTTTAATGAAAGTCTATCTTGTATCACATGCATTTAAGGAGTTGCTTTTTAGATAACACATGTAGATGACTATTTTGTGATGTCTGTATCAGAAAAGTATTTTTGCACTATGTGCCTTATAATAGTTGTAAACATGAATAAGAAATACATAACACTATTTTCCTAGAAATGTTTACATTTATAATTAAAATGTTGTAATTTATAAAATATTTATATAATAAATATGCTTGTGTGATTGACACTTGAGTACTTCTGTATATTTTTTCGCAATGAAGTGTAGTAATGAAGCTGCTGTATATCTTCAGAATAGTTAAAACTCTTAGCATCATTTGAACAAAACACAACACCTAGTTTAATTCGGAAATAATTGCCACACAATCAGTTGTATTCACTGTACAGGCAAACATACAAATCAACATTGTGAAGTGAGATTAATTTTTCAAATATTTCCATAAAAAACTCCTTCGTTTCTAGAACTCTATTCATGTCTCATGGATTTAAGACATGATCCCACAAATCTTGTGTACTTAAGACTCACAGGTGGAGGTCTTTGGCTGATTAAGATTAGTCACAGGAGTCTAACTGGCTTTAGAGAGGAAGTGGCTGTTCGGATTATGGACCACTACCTTCAATAAAGAAACATTGAAAAGATGCAGATATCATCAGCTAATCGGACTAACTTTTTAAAGTATTTTAGTGAATGCCTCTTTTGGATAATCTTAGTAAGCGTTATCCTTTTTTAAACCATTTGGAATAATGACTGTTGATTGAAGTGGCCAATTATAATCATTCAAAAAGTATAAAGGATACAGCTACCGTATAAGATTCTCTGTTCCAAAATCACAAAATTAACAATGCTTCTTCTCATTCCAAAACCGTGTTTTATGCTAACGAAAATCCAGCTCCTGCCAGTTTATTGTCCTGCAGAGAAAGTTCAGGCTAGATTCACAAAGGGACTTAGGTGTTGCGTTGCTGAGTGTCACAGCGCCTAACTTTTAGGCATATAGAAAACCACTGGGATTCACAAAGCCTGAGTTAGGCACATAGGATCCTTATACAATAAAAGGAAGGAGACAGGTGCCTAGAGATGGGATTCATAACAGCCAGCACACTGAGCAGGGAACTGTCTAAATGAGCCCAGGGAGATGCCAAGGATTGGGTATGTCCTAAGCCCCGCTCTTCTGAGGGAGTTTGTGTCTAAATCCAGGCTGGAGGGACACATCGATTCTCAGCTGTAAATCCTCTCCTGGAGTCAGGTGCCCAAGGAATTTCTTGCAAGGAGCCAGGTGGGGGGAAGAGTGAGAATGACTTCATGGCCTAGTGGGTAGGACACTTAGCTCAGAGATGGGAGCACCAGTAGCCAATGACTATTTATTTATCCAAAGTAAAACATCTTCACCAGGAGACACTGAGGCACCTTCACATCAGAATATCCCATAGGTGAGTGGTTAGGGCACTTACCTGAGAACTGGCAGCTCCATGTGCAAATCTCTTCTCATCGGGCAGAGGGGGGACTTGAATGCGGGTCTCCCTCACCCTGGGCACATACCCTAACCGTGGGCTAAAAGTTACATGAGAGCTCCTCCTGCTGCCTGTTTTGTGTGGAGTTAGGCAGTCTCTGGGTGCACCCAGTGGATCAGGCCCCACATGTGAGTTAGTCAGAGAAGTGTCTGTCTTCCCCTGGTTTGTGAATCATTCTGGGGCTTAGACAGCCGGACACCTAGAGAGAGACTATAGTGCATGTGCTGGGAGGCAGAAACAGGCACCTAGAGAATGTTTACTGCAAAAATTTAGACTCTGAGCAAGTTTAGGCACCTTCAGGATAGAAGGCAGCTGAGTGGGGCTTCTATGAATCCCACATTTAGGCACCTGAAGTGGCAATTAGGTGCCAAAGTCCCTTTGTGAATCTAACCCTTAGTGCTTAACACCAGGGAATCATGCTAGTCTATTAATATCACCCACATATACGTGTTTCTCAGTAATAATGGCAGATTTTGCCTCTTGCCTTCATGCAGAGGAGACCTTATACACACAGACTTCAGTCTTCCAGTGCAGGCAGGGAGACAGTCAGCTCCCTCAGTGGCAGTGTATCCCTCTTCCCAGGACTCCAAGGAAGTTGTTCCTCAGTACAGGGATCCACAAGAAGAAAAGGCCTGGGACTGGGTAGGGTAGGAGCAGAAATTAGGCAGTGTCAGGCTGGGACTGGGTAATAGCTACTGAAAAGAGACTGACGATATAAGGCATATGAAGTAGAATGAGATTTCTAAAATGCTCCCGGTTTCAATAAGCTACAATAAAGTCATGTTTGTAATTTAGGAAAGGGATTTTTTCCCGAAGATGCATGATTTTTAATCTTGAAAGTGCCCCATTAGCTGATGCGAGCGTTGGCAGTGCTCCAGCGTTTTTTAATATGGGAATGTTGTCCATCATACCACACTACAATGGTCACTTTAAGTATTGATTTGCCTACAGTTCTCACACTGTGGTACAAGATTCTGCAGTTTTCCAGCGTACCTGATGATGGGAAACAAAATCAAAGTTGGTTAAATTTACTGAGCAGATTGAAATTTTAATCAAGCAGCATCACAACCTCAAGATATTTTCGAATTTATGGGGCAAATTCTCCACTGCACCCTGACCCCATTACACAACACCAAGCTTCCTCAGGCTGGATATAGCTGCGCCATTAAGCTTGCAGTTTGTAGTGTAAGGGGTATTCTGTGGTCAAGTAAGGGGGAAGAGCTGTTACTGGAACACACTGTTCTCAACTATAGCTGTTGCAGCAGAACATAAATTAGAGCAGTCCTAAAGTTGCTCTAATTTATGCAGGGGGACTGGCGCAGAAAGGAGTCTTAAATGCTCTTTTGCCCTTTATGCTCTAACCTTGTGTTCCACTTCCTGAAACAGGAATAGAATAACAGAAGATGCTCTCTCTGTCTCTGTAGGGAGGGGAGTTGTCTGGATTTGCAGTTGATGGCCCCCTGAATCTTTGAAAGGTGTTTGGGTGCAGCCAGCCATGTGATGCACTCCCACTCTTTCCCTTCCCCACATGCTGCGGGCAAGGCTTTGAGCCATGCCTGCTGGGCTGTTATTGGCCAGTTTATGTCCTGTCCTTGCCCTTTCAGAGATTAAAAAAAACTCCTTCTGGGTGCAGGGCAGTGTTCAGCTCTCTAAGTCTGTTCTTATATCTTTTACTAAGCAAAGTTCGTTTAGACTTTTAACATCAAGTTCACAACAAAATAGCAGAGTTCTAATGTGGTTACAATAGTGACATCGAATAAATAGCTTTTCATCATTAAAAACTTGTGGGCCAATTCAACTGCTGCTCATGCCAGCCGGGGCTAAATGTATTCCATTTCCTCTTTCCATTGAAAGTACTTTTATAATAAATTCTTCAGTGGAGCATGATTTTTATGCTTCTCTGTCTGCCTCAGAATTTCAGCACTAATGTTAGGGAGAATTTTCATCATTGTTCTGGCATTTCATGAATTCCCACTTTAAGCTTTTGATTTATTTGGGTGGAAAAAGTGTTTTCATCAATCATTCTGTGCAAACTCACTAGTTTTTAATCTAAAGGGTATTTAAAGGACATATGCAGGTTAATGAATAGCTCTGATGCATTTGGCTACTTGATATTGTTGACATATTTGCTGTTGTTTGAAGTTTCATGTACTGAAATGAAAACTATGGATCGATCCTATAGTATTATGTTTTCATTTCCTTTAGTTGACATCACACTAAATTTAAACCCCAACCTGAAGCCAGATCCCTGCTCGGTATGATGAACCTTTCAAAAGGCTGTGTGCAGAGCTCCATCTTGTGGCTGTTTGTGTAGTTTATTACGTGTAACTATGTCAACTGGAAAGCAAGTCAATTTTGGTTTACACTTAAGGTATGTCTACGCTGCAATTAAAAACCCGCAGCCAGCCAAATCAGACTGTGTGGCTGTTTAATTGTGGTGTAATTGTTCTGGCTTGGTCTGGAACCCGGACTCTAGGACCCTGAGAGGTGGGAGGGTCCCAGCACTCGGGCTATAGTCAAAACTTAAATGTCTGCACTGCAATTAAACAGTCCTGTAGCTTGAGCCCCACAAGCCCAAGTCAGTTGGCACAGGCCAGCTGGGGGTGTCTAACTGGAGTATAGTCAAATATTGGATAATCTAATACCTGTAATTTATTTTGTCATTTTATTTTATACATTTCTCTTTTGATGCTAAGGTTAAAATATACAAATTTGTCTATGCCCTAATAAAAATAAGGAATTATAAATTAGATAGTATTTTGATAATTTCCCTTCCCCCATAATCACCAAATAAAATGTGAAAATATGTATACACTTACATCTGTATATATTATATGAAAAGACTATATGATGTATAGTAAGCACACAGACGGTTTGTGAGGGACTATCCTCAAAATGCTCCTAAAAGGGGGCAGGGAGGGGGCAGCCCAGTAGAGTTGACTGGCCAAATAAAAGGGAAGAATGTAGCTCTTCTTAAAGCTGTGCTATATCCAGCACTCCCCCAACACAGCTAGGGAGCTCAGGGTGGCTTCGGGCCCTCAGATAGGGCTGTGGCTGAATGCCACAGTTGACCCCTAGTGAATAGATGTCATTTAAAATGCAAGAATAACACGCAACTACATGTACTTTGTTCATAATTTGGCAAGTCTCGCTCAGGTTTCATTATTTCTAATAACTCTCCTCCTGTTTCAGTAAATGAGCTGGCACATCTGCGTAAGGAGGATGATCTTTTTGTCAGAGGGCACCTCGTTAGTGTCTGCTGGTAAACCTTTTTTGGGGGGTTTGTTTTTGTTCTTTGTATTGCTTGTTAAAGGTCATATCCAACTCCCATTGATAACAATAGAAAAATCCCATTGACTTCAATGTGAGCTGGAGCTGGCCCTAAATGCACAGGTTCAATGAGCTTTAATGTGCTTTGAGAGTATCTAACACACACCCATTCTAAACAATTGTAAATAAAGAATATTAATACCAAACCTTCAGAGACATTCCCAACCTCTTTTCTACGGCCACAACAGAAAAAAAAACAAACCAAATAAAATGTTAGCTCTGATGTATTTTTATCCATGAGTGCATTCACACACACACACGCACACACGCACAGTGTACATGTAAACCTAGGAAGGACTGGAGGTTTGGGCTCCTTGTATTGGAAATATGGGCCCAGATTCTTTGCTTCATTAGGTTTCCAGTGCAAGTAAAATTAGGGGAAGGAAGATCTTGTGGCTAATGGACAGTATTAGGGTTTAGGACTAATGAGGGTCGTTCTCACCTCTACTACTGATTTGCTGTGTGACCTTGAGAAAGTCATCTCACTTCCCTGTTCCTTAGTTTACACATTGGGAAAATGGGGATACGACTGAACAATTGCCAGTGTGCTGAACCCTTCCCTCCCTTATGCAGCTACGCACTCACAGCCAGGCTCAAAACAAGAGTTTTGTTTGAGCTTTATAAAAAAAATGACACCACTGTAGACAGGTGTTGTCTGTGTCCCTCTCTGTGTGCTGTGCTGGCTCTGGCCAGGTAGCCAGTACAGCAAACTCTGATCAAACTGTCCGATGAATCCACTGA
Organism: Emydura macquarii macquarii; assembly: GCF_026122565.2. NCBI lineage: Eukaryota > Metazoa > Chordata > Testudines > Chelidae > Emydura > Emydura macquarii. The sequence continues at coordinate 11,828,878 of NW_027132773.1, forward strand.
CTCCGTTTCAGTAACGAAGGCACCAGGCTGTGTCTATGCCAACCAAATATGGTGCTAGCTCCCCATACTCTCTACAGTTACACTAGGACATGTATGACTGTGACAATGGGCATGACTCAGTGAATGGTGGGACTTTCCATAACCCAATTGGCCTGAAAAAGCCACATCCCTCTGAGACCCTCTTTTATACACTGATACAAACAATTTACATAGTGTTCCTCTGACATGGTGAGATACCACAATAATACAAGGGCCCTACCATCAATCAAACATTGGCCCTGCCCCCTGACACCTCAGGCCCCACCCTCCTGTCACCTTATGGCCTGCCCTTTGGGGTTTTACTTCTGGGTCAAGCTGGACACCTGAACAGAAGTGGGTTGTGTGACCCCTCTGAGAACTCCTTCCACCACCCTCCACCAACAGGAGCAGGTTTCATCACCACAGCACCATCCCTGAAAGCGGATTTGACCAAAAAGGGCATGTGGTGGGGTGGTGTGATCTGCCCAGAAATGGGTCATGTGATTCCCTCGGAAAACTTCTCCCACTGCCCTCTACCAATCGGAGAGAGTTTCACCTGCTTAGGCCATCCCAGAAGGGAAACATGTACCAATCGGAATAGGTGTAGTGCAGAGATCTAGGTTAGAACCCCCACCCGTTCTCTGGGGGCTTGACAGTTGGCCAGTTGGTAACATTGCCCCTGGAACTCTTAGCGCCGAACAGAAAAGCCCATCTCGTTTCAAGAATGTGTGTTTCAGAAATCGTGGAAATGCTGTGAGGAAAACATGGACCCCATGAAAACTTCAGAATTTGTTTTAGCTCCGAGGGCCTTGGCCCCCCACCCAGTGTAGAAAGCACTATATTAGCGACAGTTCTGAGGAGGAGGAGGAAGCGGCTGAGGTGACCCCTTTGGCCCAGCCATTGTTGGATACTGTGGAACCCAAAGCCCGATCAATCGTGAGGCAGCCTGATGGGCATGACAGCCTCTCACTGACACCAGTGGACAAGGCAAATGGAGAAGACGCTGCACGGATAAAATACCAATAAGAAGTAACGGTCGAGGATGTGGGTGTTTGATGGGGTTAGGAACTGACCAGGGTTGCGTAAATCTTTTAAAAAATACCGCCAAAAAACTGAGCAGCACGGGCTTACATCAATTTCTTTTCTGAAAATCTCTCGACAGCTCAACGATGCCTTTCAGGAGGCCCCAGAATCCCCGAACAACATTGTATCAGACAGTGAAGATGAACCAGGCCCGTCTTGTTTTTGCTCAACACAGATACAAAGCGATGAAGAGGAAGATACTGAGGATGATGCCTATATGGAGTTTAGGAGGAGGCTTGGCATGGACCAAATTGAGCCAGTGCCATATCATGAGCATAAAAAAGTCATGCAGTCTATTGTACATGGTACTGTTTATGCTGTCCTTAATCACTGCCTTAGGGAAAAGCTTTTAGAAGATTGTGAGAGCTGTGTCATAGACGCTCCTGGGCAATGACACCAGGACTTCAGAGGATATAAACTGCAAGCTTTGGGAACTGTGTGCTGAACTATATTTTGAAAAGTTACTAAATGCTGTTATTGCCATAAATTCTGTTATGCAATATCTCTGCTTAACTCAAGAACATTTAGCACAAGGTGACCAAAATGACCAAACCAGAGGATGCCTGTTTAGAACGTTATATGGACCGTCTGGTCCGCACAAAAAGTTACAGAACCTGACTATTTGTCAGAAATCCAAAAGGATTCAGTTAAAGAATGGCAAGGGGACATATTTGCAATATAAAGCTTGTTAGCTGTAAATAAAAGTATCTATTGAAAAGGGGCTTTGTGACTATCTGTGTTTCTGTTAGAAGGTTTTTGTGGGCCTTAGAGATGATAAATGTTTTGATGAAGCATCTTGGTTTGTTTTCAAGGGGGCTGCATGTCTTTTAAATAAACAATGCTTTTGTGAGAACCCAGCTATTGTGTCTTTGTGTATTTACAGCAAAAAGCTGAAATATGTGTAGTAGAATCCTCTGGGGAAAACAAACAAAAAAGTGTTTAAAATAAAGACAAAAAATCTGTATAAAACAGGGATGTTTGAGACATGTGTCTGAGTACAATAGCGCTGACTCACCCTGTTGAGCTGATGGTTTAATCACCCCACCCCATTGAACTACAAAAGTGACTATTGACTTAAAGAGTCTGTAAGTCTAGATGTGATCATCCACTTTTGTTTCCACCAGGGTTAGTTAGTGATCGGTAATTAGGTTCCATGGGTGTTCACCTCACAGTATGGGAGGTGAGTGAGTGGGGCTGCTGAGCTCTGATTAATAGTAAATGAAATAAAACCTCAGGAGTTTGTAGAACGCTATTGGACAGTTTAAATATAACCCTCAGAGTTTGTAGAACGCTATTGGACAGTTTAAATATAACCCTCAGAGTTTGTAGAACGTGATTGGACAGTTTAAAAATAAAACCTCAGGAGTTTGCTGAACGCTGTGGGTCAGTTTTTGTAGCAACTCAAAGTCATGAAAAGTTTAAAATAATACATTTACAAAAATAAACAAGGGCCTAACCCCCCAAAAACCTGAAATGTTTCAGGGGTTCACAAACCTCCACCATACTTTTATTTAAAAAAAAAAATAAAAAAAAAAAGAATTTTTTGTAAGAACAATCAATCATTTAAAAGCTATGGGAGTTTGTAAGGTGTTTACTATGGTTGTGGCACATCCATTTTATTTCAAAACTTTAAGCATGAAAGAAACATGTTTAAAATGAAAAGAAAAACAAACCATCCTAAGACATTCATTGATATCTGCAAGGTCCTGCAGTCAGGAGAGGGTACAGTAACATTAAGGATTGTTATGCATGGTGAGTTACTGTTTAATACTGTAAGAAGGCCCTACAGTGCTCTATTTTTTCATTCAAACAGGAAAACATATTTTAACTTAAAAAAAAAAAAAAAAAAAAAAGCCAAACACATCCCAGTTGTGCAGATCACAAAAGGACACATTTGGAGAGGCGTATCTGAATTCCTTAAGTCTCCATTAATTAAGAGTTGTAGTGACCAAATCAATCTGTTAACTAGATTTTGAATTTTGTTTTAAACAAAGAGTTAGAATGGTATAAAAAAACTCAGCTTCTTCTGTCCTCTCTCATAACAGAAACTATCTTGAACAGCTGCTGGACTGCAAGATGAGGGATTTTGCTTGTTCTTAACCCTGAAAAATATATATTTTATAATGTTTCTCTTTGTCCATGCTGTCCTTACTAATGATGATACATGTCTTTATATCAGTGTGATCCATTTGGCATGGAAACAGCAATTTCAAACTGTGTTTCACCAGGCCAAGGTAAAACCCTATTTTTAACTATAATCGGGTCTAATGCTGTTTAATATTTTTAAGAAAACCAAGTATTATTAAACAGGTTGTATAGGGGTTTGATGCATTTGGGGAATCATACGAACTAAAACTATGCTTGTTCTTTAATCCAAAGGCTCAGATACACAGGGGGAAACAGAGTAACCATGTGTCGGCATCTGTTTACCCTGTAGTGGAAGGTAAATATTTGCAATTGGCTTTTAAATGCGTGTGTGTTTTAAAAATGTTTTTTAAAAGTTGGTTTTAATGTTTGAATTGTTGTTGGTGAGGTAGGGGCTTGTGCTAGAGATAAGTATGGGTTTATTGAAAAGTATTTTGTTGCAAACTGTTGGGTTGGTGTGTTTAAAAACTATTGGGGTTTTTTATTCTGTGCAAAATGTGGGGTGTTTTAAAATGTTTTTAAAAAGTTGTTTTTGATATTTAAATTGTTGTTGGTGATTTTGGGGTCTGTGCAAGACATAGTTATGGTAAGGGATTTAAAAAGTATTTTATTGCACACTTTGTTTTTGAATGCCTGGTGGAAACGTGCTTGAATAAAAAATGTCTAGGAAACACTAGTGGTAGATATAAACCAAAAAACCTATGTTTGTTGTACAGCCTGAAATAGAGTTTTTTTTAAAAATGACTTTTTAAATAGGGAGGAAAGAAAAACCCAATGACTATTTTGTTTTTAAAAGCTTACAAGATCTTTTCATGCATTTTATAATAATGTTGTTTGCTCCACGGTACGGTCAAAACATGAGAGACCTTTAGACCAGAGGGTAAACAAGCTCAAAAGAAAAAGGAAAGAGACAGCTGAGAAGGAAAATTCACCAGCATCAATAACTGACAGAGGGATCAATTCCAGTAAATATATTTGGCTTATTTGTTTGATTGTTTATGCAGTTTGTATTTTAAGCAAATACATAGTTGTGTGGGTGAGAAAGATTGCAAAGTTAAGTTTTGTGGTTTTGGTGAATTTTGTAAAATGTTTTATTTGATGCTAAATTGAAACATCTCTGTTTTCCTAATCAGGCATGGACAGAGCTCCTGACGGTGCTGTAGTCGGAGCTCCAGAGACACCTCCAGCAGAACCACCAAAGAACCAGAAATCTGCTCCAAAACCTTTAACAACGCCAGTGCAAAACAGCAGAAGAGCCCAGATGAAGCATCAGGACAGTCCCACGCTCAGATATGTCAAACCCAAGGACAAAACAAAAGACTCTGGTGAGAAGCAACAAAACAAACACAACTCCAGTTCCTCAGTGGTTGACACCACACCAAGCCCTGAGAGAACTGTGAGTGAAAACACACACATTCACAAACCCAGAGCACACGCTTCAGGGGTTGTGAATAAAAAACCAAGGACTGAAAGCTCCTGTGATGCCTGGGTATCTAACCCATATGAAGTATCTGAAAAATTATTAGACAGGCATTGAACTTGTTTTTTTGATGCAGCATCTACATGCCTGTCTAAACACTCTTTGGGCCGACAATATAGCCTGCAGCTAGGACACCTCAGCAGCAAGCCCATACTGTCTGAGCATGTCGTGCTCAAGCAGAGCCAGCAACAGTACTTTCAAGAGTGGTTGTGACTGTACACCGCGTGGCAAAACTCGCAGTAATTTTTCGCACCAAACAACTTTTTCACATCCAAAACCCCGTAGTAATGCTCATTGTGCAGCAGGATGAAAAATGTCTTGGGATACACCGGGCCCCCCATTTAAAAAAAAACCACCCACCTTTCGTTGTATAAAGCACCACCTGTATGTTGATTCACAAATGCTGTTCAAATGCCACCATCACTGAGTATAATCTTTTTTCGATCTGACCACTCCAGTTTCTCATGCAACTTTCTCATCCCGTCTAACAATTCTGTGTCTGTAGGCTTACGATCAGACATGATGGCCAAGAGCCCGCCTGCAAAACACACATTGGTACCGGTGTAAATTAGGTCTACTAAACACTGTCTCTTTTTATGGATGATATGACTATTGAGGATAGACTTTAAAACTCTACGGCCACCCTCACCCATGTTTTTTACAACCGTCACAACGAGGCATAACATCCCATCGACATGTGCCTCTCTATTACCCTGTAATATTTTAGAGGCCTGATTTAAGAAATCTTCAGCAGACAGGTCATCCCTATTTCTTCTGACCGAAAACAAAGGATTAGTTAAATTACGACCCTTTAAATGTAACTGAACATAATCGTCAGGGGCTAGCCTACCGTTAATGTCATCGAGAACTAACTGTATCCCCCTGTGTACGGCTTCAATTATCTGCTCAGCTGAATTAATTTGATCAAGATTGACAAAACAAAATTCCTCACAATACACCAAACCCCTAAATCTAGGTAATTCCCGTTGGCAGCTTCTCACCTGCTCCATATACACATCAGGGTGGGGATCTGAATCTGCATTTTCGGGGTTATTTGTGGGTTCCTGTATGGGACCATCAGATGCATCTTCTATGTCAGATGCTATTTGAGAGTCAGACTCCAAGGGGCCACCGCGAGGGCCATCAGAAGAAGACAGGGACCCATCTAAAGAGAGACTTCTGGGGAATTTTCTAAATCAGAGTCTAGGTGAGAGTCAACACCACCCCACAGGTCAGATTCCATCTCCCCATTCTCAGACACACCAGTTTGAGAGCCTCCCCAAGGGTGCATCTCTCTTTCTTTTTTTCTCCTCATCACCTCTTTAGCGTTTTTAAAAATTTTTACAACAACCCTGGCCTGTAACTTTTTGGCAGCCACCCATTTATCCCCCAAGTGCCATCCCCCCTTTTGTTTACACCTCAGCTGTTGTGTACTCTTGAGGATGCCCCTTTTACCTGGACCCCTTTCCATGACTAGTCATGCCTGCTCAGAGCCACCCTCTGGAAAACTGAAGTATTTTTCAAAGTCACCTGCAAGAGCTTTTGCATTTTTGACATAGTTTCCAGTCATCCTTTCTTTTAGAACACCTGAGGATACAGCGCCCATCAGCTTTCTGAACGAAGCATCATATTTTTCCCAATTATTTTTTATTTATTATTTATACTGAAGACCTGTGTCAAGCTTATTGAGGTGGGGGAATAGTTTGTAATAATTTTCAGATACTTCATATGGATTAGATACCCCAGCATCACAGGAGTTTTCAGTCGAAAAAGGCTATGTAATATCCTGCCCATGCCAGACCCATACATCACAGGGGCCCCATGATAACCAGGAAGGGTGTATCCAGCCTGGGCTTTGTAATAGTTACTGTAGAGAATGGGGTTGCCATAATTTTTAGGGTCACTATCGCGTTTTGCTTTTTAGAAGCCTCGCTCTTTCCGGGAATGCAGGTGAAGCAAGATGAGACGTGTCTGTTCTGGTCTGTCTTTATTTCAATGGTGAGGGTGTCGATGTGGTGTTAACTGACAGGGATGTAATGCGATTTATCATAGGTGATGGTGACAAACTTGTTGTTCCTTCCTCAGATGGGGACGCAGTGTAACAGGGGAACAGAAAAGTCCCCCACAAACAGGTGTTCCACGATATCCGTGTACAGATACAAGGAATTGAAACCCCCTGTGATGTCTGCCAAGAAGGGGATTTTATGGATGCTATGCTTGGGGCCCAAACCCAGACTATTAGCTAGCTCCCTGCCAGTAGAAAACTTATAATCAACATGGTTGTAGTTCATGACCACCTCCAGGGTGACAAGCCATGGTGCTGTTCATATGATCTAGTAATTCGAGTTGGGATGAGTAATAACCTCATCGTAGGATGAAACTCCATTTCTTATCTCCAAAGTTGGTTTCAGAAGGGGTGTCTTTGTTGATATTGTTCCAGCTGTGTGGCTATTGTATTTCCACTAATCCCACCTCCCAGGCACCTGGGAGATCCAAGGGTTTAATAAGCTGTACAATAAAGTTTGAGCTGGTGTTTTGGGGAAAAACCCTAGAGCTGGCGTTGCTGGGCAAAGTGATGCAAAAGCTGCTGTTGCTCATTTCCCTTTCCCCCTCTCACCCCCCTTTGCAGGAGTAATTGTTTTCTTTTGCATCTAAATGTCGCAGAGTTGAGACACTTCCACCCAGCTGTTAAAACATCTCAGACCACCCCAACCATTTCACCAGTAGCTGCTTTTCTCTCCCTTTTCCTTTCTCTGCTAGAAATTTTTTAATCCTGTAAATCCTGTCCCATTTGGGGTTTACTTTTTGTAATTCTTCGGGGTAAAAAGTTCCAGCAACTGTCTCACCCTCGTAATCTTTTAATCGGTATACAGGTCTCTGGCCTTTGGTTAAGGTTTCATCCACTATGAATATCTCATCGGTAAATGTTTGTTCACAACCTTTTTCAAAAGCTCTTTTGGTTTTAGATAGTCTCACGTGGTCGCCTTTTCTAAAAGGGACAACAACCAGTTTTATTTTAAAACGGTCTCTTAAATCATTTTCCACACCATCAGAGAATTTGAGGGGTTAACATCAACGGGTCTGGTATGTATAGTTCTGTGAAAGCTCCGGTTGTAACTCTTTATAAACTCGGGTAATACGTCGATGTAGTGAAAGATGTTGCAGGATGTAAAATATCTCCACATCCTAGATTTTAAAGTTCTGTTAAATCACACCACAACCCCTGCTTTGACTTTGTTATTAGTAACAAAATGGTGAACTCAATGCCGCTTTAACAATCTGCTTAAAGGTTTGTTTAAAAATTATTTTCTCTGAACAGTTTGTAATTTTTGAGGCACACGACCTTTGCTGAAAATAGCTTTAAAGGCCTTGGATACTTCACTGCCCATCTTGTCTTTGAAGTCTAAGGCCCAGGCATATTTGGATAGAATGTTTATCGCTGTTAAGATGTACTTAAAACTGCTGTTGTGTTTGGAGAATCGTTGCATATCCACCAAATCTGCCTGCCATTGTGCATCCACATCTGAAACAATGGTCTTGTTTCTTTTTAAATGTATTTGAGCTGGTTTGTGCAACGCGTAAGCATCCTGGTCTGAAAGCCAAGCTGTTACCTGTCTTCTGTTCAAAGTTTTACTATGCTTTTTGGCTGCTTGAAAAAGAGAGTTCCCAAGCTCACAACTTCTCCAGGGGTGTAACATATTTTCTTTAAAAGAGCCGTCTGCATAGACATGACTGTTACTTGTAACATCTTTTACTAACACGAGTATGGAGGGGCACGTTCACATTGACAAATTTAAACAAGTTTTTATTAATCGCCTGGTTTAACGTGCCCTTTTACAACCGCCTGTGAAAATGGACACCATGACCCCTACCATTAGGGAGTCTGAGCTAGTTCAGTCTTCCATTTTATTCTTTTCCAGATTTTCCTCTCAAGATCTGTGTTTCAGACACGAGCAAAAACAGCTGATGCATGATAGATTTACTTTCACAGGGCTACCGATGTGTAGGTTCTCAAAGACCTGTAGAAAGGCATTGTTGAGCTGTCAAGAGATTTTCAGAAAAGAAATAGATGTAAGCTCCCGCCGCTTGGTTTGTACCTAATCCCATCATGCCCCCATGCTAGACCGCCACTTCTTATCATTTCTTTACCTACACTGTGTTTTCTCTGTTCGCCCTGTCTGCTGGCAACTCCTGAGCTGCAGCTGCCTTCCTCCATGGAGATGGACAACGTGAGGCTGTCACGGTCATCAGGCTGCTTCATGATCGCTCAGGTTTTGGGTTCTGGAGTATCCATTAACATCTGGGCCAAAGGGCCCCCTGAGATGCTCCCTCCTTCTCCTCAGAACTGTCGTTGATGTAGAGTTTTCTCCACAGGCAGTTAAAGGTTCTTGGAGCTAAAAAAAATTCCAAAGTTCTCACGGGGTGGTGAAGGAGTCCATGTTTTTCTCTCAGCGTTTCCATGATTTCTGAAACACGAGTTCTTGAAATGAGACGGGCTCTTCCGCTTGGTGCTGGGACTTCCACGGGTGGTGCTGCCTGCTGGTCAACCATCGAGCCCCAGAGATCAGGCGGGGGTTCCAGCATAGACCCTCATGCTATACCTATTCCGACTGGTACATATTTCCCTTCTGGGATGGCCTTAGCAGGTGAAGCCCTCTCTGATTGGTAGAGGGTAATGGGAGGAGTTCTCAGAGGGGTCACAAGACCCACTTCCCTTCAGGTGTTCATCTTGACCTGGAAGTAATACCTCAGGTGGCGGGCCATAAAGTGACAGGTGGGTGGGGCCTAAAGGGTTAAGGGACAGGGCCAACATTTTATTGATGGTAGGGCCCTTGTACTACCTACCACCCTGTGACCTGGTTAAAATACCAGTCTTTACCTTGTACCTGATGGTTTGATCAAAACATCTCTATTCATCACACTGTCAGCCTGACTTTATCTTTAGGAGGGGTTAGTGTGTCCTTGTTATCTTTGGGGAGGGTTCGTGTATCATTCCTGGTATTGGGATGTTCTGTTACCACCATTCTGAAATTTGCTTGTGTGAATTCTGTGCCTAGCACTTCTCAGGAATGGATGTATTTGCCAGTTACAGGCAGGTCCACAGCCTGACTCCTGCTAACTCTGCTTTATATCAGCAGAGTCTGACTACTATAGCTCAGGCCTCATACTTAAGCCTGTTATACTAGGCCTCATGTCTCAGGCTTTCACTTTCTACTACAATCACTTTCACTTGCATTCCAGCAAAGGCTACCAAAGCATTTTTTTTAAATTAACTCTCACAACATAGTAGTTTATTGATTCCCATTTTATAGATGAGGAAATTGAGCCATGAGAGGTTGCACCGCACACTCCACCCTCATATCAAAGGCTCCATTGCACTGCACACTCCACCCTCATATCAAAGGCAGCCTCACAGGGAATTGTCTTCTCATCCTCAATACTCAGTGGCCAGAATCTTCAGAATCCTGGGTGATCCGGGTCTCCGGTATGAAGCCCCATGGATGCAACTCCACATGCTAATTCCTCCACATTAGCCCTATTAGGACTCATGGGCTGCATATAGAGTGCATTTTTCCAAACCGCACATAGAACAGAGACAGAGACAAATACGATCTTTGTCTTCAGAAGTCTCTAGACCTCCAGACACCGAATAAGAACTGCTTGAGGAGCAGGAGGAAGAAACGGAGGAAGAAGCCACCAACCCACTTCTCCTCATCTTCCTCTGAGGTGGCCATCATGCTGCCACCTCCAATATCGGTGGACGATTTTAGGCAGTTCCAAGACTGTTCAGCAGGGTTGTGGATCCCTTTGGAGAAGGACAAAGAGCAAATTGACATCTTGTAAGCCTCTATGTTGGCTAAGATAGCACTCCTGATTAACGAAGCCTTGTTGGACCCCACCAAGGTGATCTCACAGACCCCAACCTCAGTGCCACCCACCTGCAAGCGAGCAAATAAGAAATACTAGGTTCCTTGCTAAAGACATGGAATTTATTTTCTCTCACTCTACTCCAACTCATTTGTGGTCAATGCAGTATAAGAAAAGGGGTGACAACACCTACCCTCGGACAACCTCCTATGACAGAGAATGGAAAAGGCTAGACCACTTTGGTCATAAAGCGTACTCTCCAGTTCCGCATTGCTAGCTATGAGGCACTCCGAGCCAAATATAATCATATAAATTATTCAAAATTCCAAGAATTCTGTCAACTCCTTCCAGACGACAAAAAGGAGCAGTTCCAGGCACCGGTGATGGAAAGACAACTTCTGGCCCATACGGCACTGCAAGTCTGTCTGGACTCTGCAGACATGGCTGTCTGCTCCATTGCAACATTGGTGGTGATGAGATGAGCATCGTGGTTTCATCTCTGGGTGGCTTCATCTCTGGGTTCCCCAGAGAGGTGCAGACCACTGTAGATGCTCTTCTCTTTGAAGAGCTAAGCCTTTTTGCCAAGCACATGGATGAGTCCCTCCATTTCTCTAAAGGACTCTAGAGTGACACTCCATTCACTTGGCATACATAAACCAGTGCTGAAGAGAAGACAGGGTAGATATCAGCCTACCCCAAGGTCTCGACCTACACATTTCACCCCTCACTGACAGTATGACGTGCAATGTAGGTGACAGTGGCTCCTCCCAAATGCAGGCAGACACTAGCACAATAGGCTACGCCTCACACATGCACCTCCAAACAACCATTTTGAAGATTTGGTCAAGGCCCAAGATTCCTCCCTCTCATCCAGTTGCAGCAACCATTTTCAATAGACCATCAGTTTGACCACTGCTTGGCCCCCTTCTACCAATTATGGTGACAAATCATCTCGGATAATTGGTCTTGGAAATCATCAACAAAGGGTATTCCATTCCATTCCTCTCTCTTTCACCATCCCCCCCGTCCCTCTTCAAGGACCCTTCTCCAACAAGAAATAAATCATCTTCTGTGACTGGGAGCCAGGGAACTGGTCCCATTCCAGCACAGAGAGAAAGGGTTTTATTTTCTGATCCAAAAGAAATCCTATGGGTGGAGACCTCTCCCAGACCTGAAGAACCTTAACAAGTTCATCAAACCACAATGCCTCAAGATGGTCACACTATCAACAATTATCCCAGCACTGGAACAGGGAGACTGGTTTTCACCCTTCGACCTCCAAAATATGTATTCCTTATCATCATACATCCTTCCCACAGGCGATTCCTCAGATTTGTCCCCAGGTTTGACCATTACCAATACAAGGTACTATCTTTGATCTTTCTACAGTGCCCAGAGTATTTTCAAAAGTCCTCGCGGTGAATGCGGCACACCTACGCAAATAAGGAATTGTAGTATTCCCGTACCTGAATGACTACCTCCTCATAGCTCCATCCAGAGCTGACACTTTCAAAGTCATAAGAAAAACAATGGACCTTTTCTTGAGCCTTGGGCTCCAGATAAACATACAAAAATTCATACTGATACCAGCACAGCATCTGGAATTTATTGTGGCCCAGCTGGATGCTACACAAGCCATAGCCTTTCTACCAAGTCACAAATTCTCAGCAATAGTCTCATCTCCACCATGAGAACCAGCCCACAGCTCTCTGCCAGGACTTGTCTACAACTGCTCGGTCATACAGCAGTGGCCACATTTGTGGTAAAACATGCCAGATTACACATGCGCTGCCTTCAGGAATTGCTGCGAATAGTGTATGTAGCTTACAGACACAGCCTAAACAAACTGCTATCAATACAAATCAAGATCAATGACTCATTAGATTAGTGGACACAACCCCAAAATGTCTGCATGGGGTCCCCTTCGTCCAACCAACATTGTCCTTGATATTCACAACTGACACCTCTCTACTCAGTTGGGAAACACATCTACAGACCCATACAGTACAGGGCAGTACAGGGCAAGTCCCCTTCAGAATCCATGTTGCACATCAACCTCCTAGATTTACATGCAGTCCGCAACACGTGCCAACACTATCTACCATTAATCAAAGGACCCTAAGAGTAATGACGGACAACATCGCCTGCATGTTCTATATCAACAGACAAGCAGGAGTAAGGTCCCAATCCCTATGCTTAGAAGCACTAAAATTGTGGAACTGGTGTATCCAACATGACATCAAGATCTCAGCCTCATACGTACCTGGACACTAAAACACCACAGCGGACTCACTGAGCAGGAGATTCTCACAGGACCATGACTGGGAATAAGACACAAGAGCCTTGCAGCACATATTCATCTGCTGGGGATTCCTGAGCATAGATCTCTTCACCAAACCCTTCACCAAGCAAAAATGCCAAATATCCACAGTTCTGCTCAGGAGTGCGTCTGGGAGACCCCTTCCTCATTACATGGGATGCACTCCTACTTTATGCCTTTCCACCCTTTCCACTATTCTTCAAAGTGCTTCATAAGATACAGGGAGAACAAGCCACAGTTATTCTCATAGCCCCAACATGGCCACGACAGATTTGGTATCCTTACCTCATGTGCATGGCGGTCTCTCCACCAATCACCCTTCAGTTGACTTCACATCTCCTCTTGCCGGATGCAGGCCAAATCCTCCATCCCAATATAGAATTCCTCTATCTGAAGGCATGGCTTCTTCATAACTCTGGGATTTGGAAATGAAGAGATAAAAGAGATGCTTTTAAATAGCAGATGTGATACAACTCATCTTCCTTAACTCAATAAATGGAAAAGATTCCAGACTTGGTGTGACACCAAAGATATCCCCACAATAAAAGCTCCTTTACCACTCATTCTAGACTACATTCTAGAACTTTTAAAAGAGCACGACAGTCTAGAAGTTCCATTCACAGACACCTAGCCTTCATCACTGTATTCCACGCCAAGATAGATCATTCCATATTTACCCATCCACTAACAAAAAGGGCCTGAAGGGTCTCCAAAACATGTACCTTCAAATACAAGACCCCACCCTATCTTGAGATCCCAGCCTAGTTTTGTGCTGTCTCACCAGTCTCCTGTTTGAGCCCTTGGCAATGTGTTCCTACATACACCTATCCATGAAAACAGTATTTCTCATCACCATCACATCTGTCTGAAATATAGGAGAAATAGGTGCTCACATGGCGTACCTGTTGTACACAGTCTTTCACAAGGACAAAGTCACAATATGACCACATCTGAAATGTTTATCCAAGGTGCCATCCTCTTTCCAACATATCCATCTTCCCTTCTTCTTCCAAAAGCCTCATGTCAACCAACATGAAGCCATGCTGCACACCTTGGATGTCAGACAAGCATTAGCCTTTTACCTTGACAGAACAAAATCTTTCGCGCATTTGCCATGCTTATTCCTGTCTATTGCTGAAAGATCAAAGGAAGCAGCCATATCCAAACAACATCTTCCCAAATGGATCTCGGAATGCATCCACCTTTGCTACCAATGACAAACTGCAAACCCCACCTGGAACTTGAACGCATTCCACACACTTGTTGTCTACCTCGATTGCCTTTTTAGACAATGTGCCAATTACTGACATTTGCAAAGCAGCCACCTGGGCATCCACAGACACCTTTAGCCAATACTATGCCATTACTCATATCATGGCATCAGATTCCCTACCATCACACACTGTCCTACCATCCTTGGTACGCATAACTCTGAACCCCAAGCCTTCCACCTAGGGGTACCGCTCTACGGTCACCTATAGTGGAGCATCCGTAGAGACACTATTCAAAGAAGAAGAGAAGGTTACTCACTCTGTGCAGTAACTGAGGTTTTTCGAGATGTGTGTCCCTATGGGTGCTCCACTACCCACCCTCCTCACCTCTGCTTCAGAGTTTTAAACATGGACTCTGCAGAAAAGAAGGAACTGAGGGTGGTTGCGCTGCACAGTGCTATATAGATGCCGCTCACGGTGCAAAATGGGGAGGAGTGCATGTGTGGCCCAGTGCGCACTGCTATTGAAGATCTCCGATCCCAGGCCCACAGGGCATTACCACACCTACAGTGGAGCACCCATAGTGGGACACATCTCAAAGAACCTCAGTTACGGCACAGGGTGAGTAACCTTCTCTTCTGATATCCTTACTCAGATTATGTAGTGTAGTACCTTACTCATTTGGCTCATATAAAAATACTACTCATTGTGAGTAATGGTGGCAGAATCCGGCCCTAAATGACTTGTTCGAGACCACGCAGTTGGAAACATGGGAAAAGAAGCAAGGTTTCCTGACTGCTTGTCTCATAACTTCACTTATAGGCCAGCTTTGCTCTTTTCTTGTATGTCTCAACATTTTCTTGAGCCTTTGTGATTCTCACGATGGACTTCACTGAATTAAAGAACCAGGAACTCATTTTTTCCATGTCTTAATTAGTTGGCTAGTCAGGCTCTCTTACTGGTGTGCTTTGGACACAAGCCAAACAGAACATTGAAAAAGTAGGATACTGCTGATGAAAAGAACTATTTCCTGGAAATATTAGCTTCAGTTCAAACAGACAAGCAACAGTGATAATGGCAGATGGGGGAAAAAAGCACCACTTTCTGCATTTCATTCAACAGAAGAAAGAGTTATCTGATGTGGGAGAAATATTTGACATTGGATCATCTCATATAAATAAGGTGTTTTTCTTTTGCACAATGAGGTTTATTTTACATGTCCATGACTTGAGAAGTTCTTACTGGTTTTGTTTATCCTGGCTGTGGAGAAAGGAGTCTGTGCTCTGTTTCTGATACATTTCTCCTTGTGTTCAGTTATGACAGATATGCCTTTGAATCTGTTGGATAAAAATATTGTAACACCAAAGCAAAGCTTTCTGGCCATATTTATGTCTGTATTCTGTCCTTAAACATGAACAGCTGTGCATACATCAGTCTGTTTCATATTTGATTCTGCACAGCAATCCAGAACCTTTTTCTTTGTAATACACACACATTTCCTTTGTTGTGGCTTTCTCTGTTTCCACAATATGATTTTCTAGCCCATATATATTTTTTCAAAGCTTATTTGTACAATTAAAAAAAATACCACAGGAAGAGTTCAAGCTGTAAGGGGGATACTCTGTATGATACTACAGAGTCGGTGAAATAAAATAAGTTATTTATTTCATGCAAACCATTGTTGTTTTATTCTGGAAAAAAATCCTGCATTTATGAATATTGAAAGGCTCTTTTTGAAAGGGTCTAATTTTACAGTCTGATTTACAAGCAAGGGACATTCAAAGGAAGCCTGTGAATTTTCCATATGCAAAAAGCTACAGTGATTCATGGTAGTAGCATCTATTGATGCCTGATGGGATGAAACCATATTTGCATTTGAGTCATCTCTTGCACAGTTCATTAATTATGATAATGACATTTAGGGCCATTTTGTCATCCTGAATCGTTTGATGTTCCTCTAAAACTAGAAATCATTAAAACCTAATTGTATGATACAGAAATTGGAACTTATGCCTATAAAATCCAAGGCAGAAAGTTTTCATTGTTTTGTTTTGTTTTGTTTTGTTTTTAAAATGCCTTGCAGAAAAGGTTCGCTGTAAGGTTTATTTACCACTTCATGAAAGAAAAGAAAAGCCCCAAATGTTCTTTTGAACACCTAGGAAGAACATCAAAAGCTGTTATTGGTATCACCTTTAATCAGTATTTGATAGCATTAGCAAGGGCCCCTTGTCCTTCTATTATCATCTTCCTTTTCTGTCTTAAATTTATTATTCTTTTTAAAAGAAAAATATGTATTAACTCCAACTGTTACCCAGGGTTCCTCAACCTAGTAAACTTTAGTCTCTGTGAGTCGGTAGAGGAAATAAACCAAAGGAAATGCAGTACCTCTGCCTGCTGTATGGCTGGCACAGACAAGTCAAAACCAAGTGCTCTTAACTTAAAGCTTTACTTTATTATCTCCAGCAATTCCCATCAGAATGCTTTTACTGGAAGTCTCCACTTATTAGTCTTAAGCACATAGTACCCCACACTGATAGTTACCCCCACAAGTCTGAGGCAGTCTTCGGATGATTCAGTCACAGATTTCCAGATGGTCGGTCTTTCTGTCTGTGCTTAGAGTTCTTTCAATGTGACCATGAAGTGATCTCCCTGACTCGGACTGCTACCTCCCTCTTATACCTCAAAAGTTACAGAGACATATCAATCAAAAGTA
This sequence comes from Emydura macquarii macquarii, assembly GCF_026122565.2. Lineage (NCBI taxonomy): Eukaryota > Metazoa > Chordata > Testudines > Chelidae > Emydura > Emydura macquarii. The sequence continues at coordinate 11,845,716 of NW_027132773.1, forward strand.
TTACATAAATGATCAAATGGAAACAATTGACAAGCAAAGGCAAAGGTTACAAGGAAGGTCAAAACAGGAAATGGTTATGTGGTTTTGAGTACTTAGTCTGGCAGGAGTGAATATATTCCAACCGCCTGCTTTTCACCCTGCACACCAAAGAAAAGGGCACATGGAATTAGGTTCAAAAGGACAAAGCTTTGCCTTAGCTGAACCAGGTCACACAAAAGAAAATCTACTAAATGACTATTCCTAGAAATAAGCAAATAATTGATAGTTCATCTCAATAGTTGGCAGTGGCTTAGGCATCTGGTGGTCTGCTAAAATGCCCCCCTTCACAACTGCCCCTCAGTTTAATTCCTGCTTGTAACATGAGATAAAGAAGATAAATTAGAGCAATTTTCACAGTTTTCCCTTAAAGTAGTAATATGAGGTGTTTTATACTTATACTGCAGGTAACTCTGAGAGCAAGGTGGTACAAAAGATTGACTAAAAAAACCGAGACTGCTTTTCATTAACTTTCCTTGCTTCATGTCAGGACTAGAAATGCATAGACACTTCTTGTTTTAGGGTCAGTTCGTGTTTTTGGGATTGTTTTTGTGAAAAAATGCTCGGAGGGATTATTTAGAGAAGGATCTATGGAGAATGTAGTGAAGCAGGCATAAAATTAAAGAGGAAAAAGCTCTTTGGCGGCTCTATGAAACACATTCAGCAATGCATTTGTTGCTACATAGGAAATTCATAGGATATGTCCAAAGTGGAAAAGAAAACATAGCTGTCATTCTTAATATTAATATTAATATTTTTAATATTAACTCACACTCCTTTTTAAGCAGAGGCAAAAAGAGACTTTAACCTCTGTGAGAGAGAGACATTTCCAGCCTGCCCACCTAACCAGACACACATCAGTGAAACAGAAAATTAGCCTTATCATCAGTCCAGTGTTATTATTGCCATAATAAAACAATAGTATACAAATTATTCCCACACAGGAATTCTGTGCTTGGAATGAAATTGCCATCCAGAGGAGAGTGTGAGCATTGCAGGCCACAATAATCCATTCAGAAGTGACTTACACTTTTCTAAATGAAGGAAGATTTTCTTATTTAAATAATTTTTCTTTTTTGGAAGAAAGCTGATCCCTCAGTCCCTTTAAGTTATTTTTCTTAAATACATTACAGTAATGACCTAAAACATTTAATGTCATGGCATCAGCTACAAAATGACCACTGAAGTCAATGGCATTTTCATGTGCCTATTTAAGGGCAGAATCTGGCACAATACTGTAAGACACAGCACCAATTTTTCAGCAGGTGTAAGTTTTAGTGTGACTTTAATTGAGCTGTGGCCATTTACATTAGGTCTAAGCATGACCAATAGTGGTTTGAACCACTACTGTAGAAGGCTTTTAGGCCCTGATCCCACAACTGAATCCGCACAGATGGATCCTGATGCCTGCATGGCATCTCACTGAAGTTAATGAAGCTCCATGGAGGTGCAGATCCAATTTCAGGATCAAGGCCTCAGGTTATAAATTATTTGTAGTAGGCAATACATCTTCCTCTGTTGTTTCATGCAGCACAGAGCACACTGCTGAGGCTCGGTAAATAAATAAATAATATTAATACAGGAGGTTTAAACAAGGCTGAGCTTTTTGTTCATGGCCTGAGATTTCTGTAATCTTATTCAGGTGTAGTCCTCCCCTGAGATGTGGCTCAAACCGCCTACTTGGTGCTTGCTAGTCAGGCTGGCTGCTCTCCTTCCTTGCATAAGTTAGGTTCTGAGGTTTCTGTTGAAACACCTGGTGCCTTTACCTAAAGTGACTCCTCACTGTGCATAGTACACAAGGGTTCTTTTCCCTGGGAAAACAACTTCTACCTCTATTTAACTACTTAACAAGGAGTATTAACCAGTACACAAGAAAGAGAATACAAATCCCAACAAATAAAATGCCATATTCCAAAATAACAATATAACAAAGAGGACAGAGGGTCTAGGGAATGAAAGGGTAAGGTTAATTAAATGCTAAAACATTAATGGTACAACAAACTCCTTATCTCCCAACATTAACAATTGTACTCCAGTTCCTTCCTTGTCAATGGGCACTCACTAAAATTACCAAGTTCACTATCTGCAAACAGACAGTGCACACATCAGCTTGTTTGGTTCAACTAAGTCGTCACACTTTGTTTAATATCAAAGCTCTGAGATCTACTTAGGATAAAACAAAGTCTATAAGTGTGCTGAGTAAAGATAGTAGAAACAATTAGTTACAAATAAAGTAAAGGTATAACATGCTTTTCAGGGACTAAACATAATTTTAGCAGGTGCTACACACCTTTGTCTCAAACAGTTTCTCACCCTCAGACTCCTGTTCAGAGCTTTTTGATATTTGGTCAAATCAGGCTCCAGATTTTTCATGAATCGCTCCCTTCCACCAAGAGTATTCCTCAGTGAAATGGCTAACCAGATTGTCTTTTTGCTTCACTTATATCTCCCCAAAACTCATTGTCTTCATTTCCTGGGCTTCAGACTCCAGTGTCTTCCCTTGCTGATTTAACATTCCACCCAGTCAACCTGGCTTTTCCTGTTGACTTAATGCAAATGCAGTCCCACTGTATTAGGTTTATCTGGCTTAATTTACATCAGGGATCTAGGCAGACAGGTTAAATCAACATTTCTTTGTCTGGGAAAATCTTGTTTAATCAATCATTCTCGACTCTATGGTTAAAACATATTTTTAATACATACATACAACCAACGTCTTGCATGACACCTCTACATACATCTCAGAGTGCTTATGATGAGCAGTATGATTATAAGCTTTTGTTTGATACTTTACATGATATTCATCATAGATTAATAGTATGGCAGTAGTGTGTTAAGTGCAGTGAGTTTGACAGCCCTGAGGAAAGTTGCTGACACATAGTGAACCACCTACTGCTGTGTCACAGGGCTGCGGTGTCACAGGGTTTACACAGAAAAATTAGAAGACCAAATTCTAATCAGATATGAGTGCAACTCACACTGAAGTGGAAATTCCATGTGAATTTCTGAGGACAGCTTATTCTTTCTCTGAGAAACAAGTGGCCATAGTAGCCAACATGCCATGCTGCTCATTGTTTAATCAAATCAAAGAACAGCTGCCTTTTTTATTCATACCTAGATATCACTTGTAACTGGAGTACAGTTAGGGATGTAAGGGAAGAAGCACATTTGTTACTAACGTGCACCTTCAAGAATATCCTTTTTTATATACAGAATAGGGGCTCTCACCTGGGAAGCAGACACTTTGAAAAAGCCTTAAGGTCCATGGGGGATAATCAGCTGAACATGAACTCCAGTATGACCCTGTAGCTCCAGTACTACAGTCCACAACTGAAGAAGGATATTGAAAAATTGTTCAGAGGAGTGCCATGAGAAAGATTAAAGGATTGGAAAACATGCCTTATTGTGAGAGAATCCAGGAGCTCAATCTATTTAGCTTACCAAAGAGATGGTTAAGATGTACTTGAGCACAGGCTATAAGTACCTTTATGGGAAACATAAATTTAGTAATAGAGAGCTGTTCGATGTAGCAAACAAGTGTACTACAAGACCCAATAGCTGGAGGTTGAATCTAGACAAATTCAGACTGGAAATGAAGAGCACATTTTTAAGGGTGAGGATAATTAACCATTGGAACAGCTTACCAAGGGTTGTGGTGGCTTCTCCATCCCTGGACATTTTTAAATCAAGATTGGATGTTTTCCTAAAAGTTATGCTGTAGCTCAAACAGGAGTTAATTTAAGAAAGTCCAATAACCTATGTAATGCAGGAGGTCAGAGTAGATAATTGTTGTTATTGTTGTTATTATTATTTATTATTTGTATAATAGTAGTGTCTAGCAGTCTCAGTCTTGGATCAGGACTCCATTGTGTTATGTGCTGTACAAACACAGAACAAAAAGACAGATGATCACAATGATTATATTTGGCCTGACAGTCTATGAATCTATATATGGACTTACTCACCATGATGTTACGTCATTCCATAGAGAACCAGCTCTCAGGCTCAATACTCCCAAACCAATGATTAGTGCCAGAAGGAAATGTCCGGGTATTCTGACATTACCTCTTGGACATTAATTAAAAACAGTCTTTCCTAATTAAAGCTGAACTTACTGCAAAAGTTCATGACAATTATTACAATGCATAATTACATACAATAATGGAAAAATTGCGAGTCTGACTTAAACTAGGCAACATGAACTAATAAAATGTTTTGCTGAATTAACTGCATTTCATGAGGCGATTCGGTTTTATTATGTAAAATTATGCCAAGCAAACAGCAATATGGTCCTTTTGAATCTCAGAAGGAGCTGTCTGCCTTTGCGCCTGCTCAGAAACAATAAGGTAAAGCAAACATGACAGAGGCCTTTTGAAACTTCAGATTATTAATGATTTCTGTATATGCTTTGGGATCCCATGATTAGCATTACAGTAACACCTAGATGGTCCAGCTGCAATCAGGGCTCCATTGTGCTAAACACTGTGCAAACACTTAGCTGGAAACAGTCTCTGTTCATAAGGAATCTAAACAGTGAAGCTAGACAAAGGGCAGGAGGGGAACCAGAAGCCCAGAGAGCTGGTGACTTTCCCAAGTTCCCATAGCAGGTCAGTGACTGAGCTGGGAATAGAATCTGTGTTTCTTTGACTCCCAGTCCAGTGCCCTATCTACTGGATCATGCTGCTTCACTTTGGGATGAAAGGCAATTTATAAACGTAAAGATGTAAGATATGGATAATGATGAAAACAAGGAATCATAGATAGAGCCCAGTCATGCCGTCTGGAGTGGCTCATGAACATGAGTGCCAACCTCAGGGCAGACTGTGAAGAAGCGGGGCACAAACCCCAAACTGGTTGTGAGTTCTATACTTAGATTTCAACAATCAAATATCAAGTGTGAACACCTCAAGCACTATTACAGCCTTAACATAGAGTCCTCAGACAGTCCTCTGGCGTACGCCAGTCTATCCTGCCACTCAGGCTTGCAAGCTTGCCTTTGTGATAGATGGTCCCTTACACCAAAAATCACATCAATATTCAGGTTATTCCCAGTCCCGAAGGACCAGTCACTTACTCCAGGTCATGTGCACCCTAGAACTCTCACCAAAGACAATGCCTGTAGCCAATCCTATAATAAATTATCTAAAGATTTATTTACTAGGATAAAGAAATGAGAGTTATTTACAAGGCTAACACAGGTAAACATACACACACAAATGCGTTATAGTCTTAGGTTCCAAAAGATAATAGAAGCTGCTGTAATATGCAAGCTGTATAAATCCTCTAGGGCTTACCCAGGTCAAACAGCTGTGGATCCCTTGCTTATGCTTATAAATCTTTATTCCTCAGAGTTCAAGCAGCATAGACACACAGTTCCTTCTTGTCAGAGATTTTTATTCCCTTCCCCCAGAGTTCAAGCTGATGGGATAAATCCATTTGCACATCTCCTCTTCATGGATGTGGAGGCGCAAGCGACAAAGTTTTTTGTCCTATGATGTTCCACAATGGCTTGTCTGGTGTCTATGGGCCTTCTTTTGTTGGAGAGGAGACGACACCTTCTGTGGTAAACTAGCATTTCACACTTGCTAATGCTTCGCTCCTGACTGTGGAGGTTCCCAAGTTCAAAGCAAACACTTATATTACCTTATAACATAGGATACAGCTATTATACATGAGATTAATGCATGCAGCAACTCAGAAGCATTTCGTAAACACTAAACACATCTTTTATCAATCTAATATCCTTTGTAACAACACTAACACACAGGTGAGCCAGACAGGTTTCCAGTTATGCATTTGTCAGTATTCAGTGAGGCCTCAGGACCTTGGCATGAGCTAGCACTTTGTCAGACAGAGTCACAACCCCTCAATCTATGTAGTGAAATCTGGCCTATCAATCCTAACCATGAATATATAGGCCCAAATACTTAGCCTGCTTACGTGGGTGCATGAAGGTCAAAACCAGCAGAAATGTAAGAATTTCCTCTGTGCTGGTGGCCCAAGCTGCAGAGAATTTAAGCAGGGAGAATTCACACCCAGACAAGCTCTATAAAGGAGAGCTTTGTGTCAAGTCTCCCAGTGCACTACACGCATACAGTGGTGCACATGCCATTTCCCACAGCTCCACATGGCCCAGTTCTGGCCTGGAGAGCACTGCATGCTGAAGGGAAAACAATCGACAAACGTCCAGAATTCTACTAGGAACCTCATGGTGCCAATCTAATTAACCTGGCATGTAATGCTGATGCATGCCAGTATAAAACCCCAAGGCAGACAGTCAGTTAGATGGCCAAGTAGCCAGATGAGGCCCAGCTGTGTAGATGTCTTGGCCCTTCCTTTCATTTTGGAGCTTGAAATTCTACTTCTTCTGGTCCCCTTTTTATACATTGTGTGCTCATTTTCTCAGGCTTGGGAACACTGTAAATAACCACAGTGCTCTTTGTCATCCAAAGCTTTAATAACAACAGAAGTAAACGCTATAAAGCCAAGATTCGGTGAGGAGAAACTTGATTAATATTGTACTCTCTTTCATTTTAAGCGGTTGTGCTCCTTCATCACACAACTCCCTCTTTATTGTATCATCCGTAAAGATATCTATACGTTAAAATCAGTGTCACTAGGTGCATTTCAAACAATGTGGATATCTGTTCGAAATACTTCTTGAGTTTCTGAGAAGTTGCAGTAGAGTTAGTAATTCTGATGGGTTTTAAAGCAGAGGAAATTTGTGGTTTTGAAGAATATCAAGCGGCGCCAGCTCCTCTCTACATTGATTCCATGGGAAATTTTATTAACAGAGTTGGGAAATATAATCTGACTCCAAATTTTTCTATCATTGCACTTTGAGATAGGAATCCTTTGGCTAAGCAGACTGCAAAGCATGCATAAGCAGAGTTGACACAAAGAAATTACAGTAAGGAACTCATGCAGACTTGGAACCTCTGTTAAAAGTACACAGAAGGGGCTGTTTGTTCATTACAAATCTGTTTTACTGTGCAATGCACCATACAATGCTTCTGAAAAGAAAACACTTAATATTTTTGGGGCCACTGAGTTCTTTCCAGTAGACAACTGTGATCACTGCATCCGCAGCAGTGAAGTTGGCAGAGCAGCAAGAGAAGTCAGCAGCACCATGTTAATTAGTCTCCATTTGGACCTGGACATAGGAGAAGAATAACTGTACCAATGTAAGAACCTGAAACTAGAGAGGCATTGACCTGAATGTTTACTGATACAGTCCCCTTAATTCTTTGCAGCTCCAAGAATAACTAACACTACATCAGTGCAGCAATATGGCATGAGGGTCCCCAAGTTACAGAGTATTTAGGAACACCTGGTTCACATTTGCCCAACAAAAGTTTGAATCAGAGACCAACTGCTTAAACTGTTATAGACAAGGAGTGAATTGCTCATGCATCTTCAGCACTAGGGACAGTTTTCTGAACTTGATGTAATAAAATCAAGCTGCTAGGCAGCTTTGAAATCAAAGGGGTTGAATAGGGAAATTATCTGAAAAGATACACGTTTTAAGTTATTTTTTTTTTCTTTTTTAGTGCCAAATTTTGTGTGAGCCTGTAGAAAATTTGGGAGATGAGAGAACACAGTTCAGAACGCTCCCTCAGCAGCACCATGGGGAAAAAAAACACTAAAATTTTACCTATCTTTTTTAGTTCCAGAACTCAGATGTTTGCTCAACTTGTGGTGTCAGAAACAACACTGATGCTAACATTTGAAACAATTCCTCCCTCACATCCACTTTTTTAAAAAACAGATTGAGACCATACCTTGTGTCACGCTGGTTGGATTTTCAGGGAGGGGGGGATTTATTATATTATTTAATATCAATATGTCAAAATCATAATAATTCATATGAGATATGCCGTGTCAGGTACTGTTAGAAAAGCTATAATGTGCTAAGTAAGATGATGATGTTTATGTTCGTGTTATATGTGTAATGGAAGTTATGGATATGTTTGATATATCTGTATCTCAAATTGTACTGTGTCTGGGCGACACCCCAGACAGGATGGCTGCAGCACTAGCCTGCTTGATAGCCCATTAAGAAATTCACAGGTACAATGGGCCCAGGGGGAGAAGTCAGGGATATACCTGATGAGTCACCAGGACTTGCTCATGTGTCTCTGGACTCCATTTTGGTTCCCGTAAAATTCCACAAGCAGCATGGCAAGGGCCAGAGGACATAAAAGGCAGCTGTGCCACATCCATTTTGTTTTCAGTTGTCTCCAGCCTTCAGCGACCTACCTACCTCTGGATAATCTCATCTACAACTGAATTGAAGCTGTGAAACAAAGGACTGAGACTCATCCAGGTATTGGATGTATACCAGAGGAACTATACAAGCCCGCAAACTCCACAATTCTACTGGAAACCTGATATATATGGACTTTCAAATCAATTGTATGTATCTGATTGCTTTAATCCTTTAACATTTCTCTTATAGTTAGTTTCTTTCCTTTTATAATAAACCTTAGTTTACTAAAGGATTGGCTGGCAGCCTGGTATTTTGGGTAAAATCTAAACTTATATTGATCTGGTACTGTGGCTGACCCTTTGGGGTCAGGAGACACCTTTTTGGTAAAGAGCATAGAGTTTTAAATAACTGGTCTGATTAGTGGCTGATTGGGAGCCGGAGACTGAAATGCAGTAAAGAGGGCTGTATATATTTTTATTTTGGCTTCTTGATAACCAGTGTGGGGAATCAGAAGCATTGTTTGTGGCTGGTTGAGAAGTCTGACTTCAGTGTCACCCACCAGTGCTGGGAGCAACTGCTTTCCTTTTATAGCCTGCCCTGACCTTGGCATTTTAAGGTGGCTACCCTAGCATGGACAGGTCACATCTTGAATTCAAGAAGCATTGCAAATGTAACTTTAATGTCCCACATGAGGGTGACAAAATTATTCTAAGAACACGTTCATTTCTACTAGATACAGACTCAGAGACTCCAGACAATCTTCTAAACTCTGCTGACGTGACATATTTAGAGTATATTTTTAGTAGCTTAATAAATATTTTAGGTTCACAGGGAGAGTCTGTAAAATAGTGGTCAGTCCAGTTTTATTGTACAGTGCTGTGTATTGGGCTACAAAGAAGAAACGTTAGTAAATGATCTCTTCCACAGAAATGCAAATGTTGAGATAGATGAGTGGTTTATACAAGGACCACGAGGGGAATGTGTATGCTAGAGACATACTCAGAATAACACCCATAAATGAAAAAATAAGGGAGTGCAGGCTCCGATGGTTTGGTCATATAAAGCACAGCCCTGATAAATATGTGGATAAGAGAGTGCAACAGCTCAAGACTGAAAGGAAAGAAAATGAAAGCCAACCCAAGAAGAAATGGTGGGATGTTATAAAGGAAGACATGTTACCATGTGGTGTGATAGAAGTTATGGCATTGAACAGAGAGCTTTGGAGGAAGAAGACTCATACAGTGGACCCCATTTTATGGGATTAATGCAAGGAAGATGAAGATTGTTAATAGTTTAACCATTTGGCAGTAGTTTTTCTTAACTGCTTTGGTACTTGTATTTTAAATTAAGTGCTGTACTGAATAATGAACTGGAATCCTCAAGTACCAGAAGTCACTCAGAACTCAGAAAAGGAAAAGGGCAGTTATTTCTTCTAGTCCATTCCCCGGACAAGGCTGATTTATTCCCTACTGTATATTTTTTAGCCTGAGGTTTGCTGCTTCATAAACTCTTTTCCTTCAGATTCAAATTTACTTGGTAAATCAGGATTTTTTTTAAAAAGAGAGAGAAAGAGAGACCTGACTATGTTTAAAGCACTTTAAGAGTCATGGCCAGGAACACACTGATGAAGTTCTGAGTCTCCAGTGGATAGGGAAGAATAGAAGGTGGAGGATGAACTCATTCTCCTTGGCCCCCTCATTAATTAGGCCTTTCAGAAATGACAAGTTGTGACCCTGGGAGCCCCTCAATGCCAACTGGCAGAGGACCCACCATTCTGTAACGCATATCAGGCCTGACACACTCATTACCTCTAATACACTGTTATCATAATATGCATCTCAAATGTGTAATGTAAGCTGTCATATGTAAATATGTGACATGCTGGTCCCCAAAATCATTGTGTGATGTGTGTAAGGGTTGGGTACAAAGAGTTACATATGTGTGCTGGAAATATGTCCTTACAATTTATTTGGGAGGCAGGCCACACACCAAACCTGACAAAGCCTAGAAAAAGGAATGTGGATTTGCCTGTCTGACCAACTTGATTGCAAGCAGGGGACAATGGAAGTACATTTACATATAAGGTAAACAAAGCCATCAATCTAATTAACAGAGGAAGGAGCTTAGTTCTGTTCTTTATTAAGAAAGGTAATTTGTTTTATTACAAAATCATCTCAGTGCTGTGTATTAGAGTGAAGTGTGTATTAGAGTGAAGTGAGAGTCTCTAGCTGACCTAACAGGCTGTTGTGTGCCCTGTCTTTTTGGAGACAGTGAACTTAATAATTTCTATGAGTGACACAGTGAGAGGTACTGGACATTGCAGGGATACATCTCTGGGGAACTCGGGAACTGAGGTTCACTGATCATTACCTGCAATGCAAGGTTTAGACTGGCATAATCTAAGAGTCTGCTGGCAAGGCAGACACACTGGTGTCTCATAGACCTGACACTCAACTTATCAGCAGTAAAGTTCTCACTTCCTGAGGCAGGGAGGTAACTCAGTGGCTTACAGTTCTGGATGTCCTGAGCAGAATGTCATAATCTAGTTCAGGGTTTACACACAGCTTGCTGGTTGACTGAGGTTCACCCTTCAAAACTAGATTTTTAAGTGATTCTGAGTGAGAAGGCTAGGAACAGTCAAAAAAGGTTACAGTTTGTTGTTTTCTGTGTCTTTCAGGTGAGGAAATAGAACAAAAGAGAGTATACAAATGAGCAACAGCAAAACATCTATGAAATTAGAAACAGCCAAATTGGAGGCTGAACCAAAAGACAAAGAACATGAACACCAGCGATGAGAGGCTGAAATAAGAGCCAGAGAGCTGGATGCAGAAAAACAACAAGAAGCTGCTCTTCAATGGACCATTGCACTGAAAGAGAAGGAAGCCCAAGAATAAGAGAAGCATGGACAGATATCACAGTTCCCAGGCATTCCCTTGCTCCATGGACCAGCCAGTTGGGAGAAGCTATGCCCTGCATACAAAGAATCAGATAGTATTGAGGAATACCTTACTACTTTTGAAGGACTCTGTGGTTGCATAAAATTCCAAAGATAAGGAAGTCCCCACACAGGTTGCAAAGCTCTCAGGCAAAGCATTAAACATATTGTGAAGACAGAGCTGACAGCAGGCAGGAACTTGCAGAGAGTAGACCCATCCCTAAAAAGCATAAGAGGAATTATCTCCAGTGGTACCCCAGTTAGGGGAAACAGTGAAAGGGGTTTTTTTGAAAAGAGGAGGGATGATTGTGAAGGGCAGTTCCTGTGTGGAAAAACAGAGTGCCTGGAAGCCTTACAAGTATGTTGTTGTGCCTGCTAAGCATCTCTGGGAGGCAATTGCTGTCCTTTTGTGGGTCACTAAGGGATTCAGGGGATTTATGAAAGGTTTAAAAGGAACTGTTATTGGCTAGATATACAGGTGAGAGATTATTGCAGGTCTTGTGAGAGAAGTGGAAGAGGCCAGTAAGTTTTCACAAAGCTCCCTATCAGCCTGTACCTATAATCAAGGAAGCATTTTTTAGGGTGGAGTGGATACTGTGGAATCTCTGCCTCAGCCAACCCCAAGAGTGTCTAAATATGGATTTATTCTGTAGCATCCAACTATGCACATTTTGGCTTATGTTTCTAAGCAGTCTTCTTCATTAAGAGATCCAGAAACACAGGAAACAATGTTGAGCCAGCTGCTGCGGTAACTATGGGAAAAGAACAAGGTAAAGTGCAGGAAAACCAACCAGAGTGAACTGCTGGGAAAAAGGAGTAAGACAGAGCAGAGGAATTAGACATAGTGGAGTTAACATATGAACCACAGGGAGGGGAAAATGTAAAGCAGAACGAAATTTGTGGAAGGTTAAAAAATAAGATAAGTAACAATTAAAGGTTGCAGGAGATGGATTTGGGAGAAATGCAGGATCTAAGGCATCAGGGTCTTTAGAAGGAAGACTATTCTGTTCATCTTGGTTGAAGTGAACAAGTAATGAAAGAAAATTTACAGTAAATCAGCCAGTAAGCCAATAGGGTTTCTCTGGTGTCAGATTTAGTTTTAAACAAGCTGTCTGAGGAGCTGTCTGGATGGTTAATGTTGATTTTTAATAATTCTTGGACATCTGGGAACATTTCAGAGGACTGGAGAAAAACTAATGTTGTACCAATATTTTAAAAAGGTAAATGGGATACCCAAATAACTACAGGCCTGCCTGACATCAATCCCAGGCAAAATAATGGAACAGTTGATACAAGACTCAATAACGAATGAAAGGATGGTAATATAATTCATTCCAATCAACATGGCTGGATGTAAAATAGATCTTATCAAACTGACTTGATATCATTTTTTAAATGAGATTACCAGGTTGGTAGATAAAAGTAGTGGAGTTGCTGTAATATATTTAGACTTCTGTGAAGCATTTGACTTGGAATCCCATCAAATTTTGATTAAGAAACTAGAACACTACAAAATCAACATGGCCCACATAAAATATATTAAAAATTAACTAACTGTGAGGTCTCAGTATATAAGCATAAATAGAGAATCATCTAATGGGTGTGTAAAGGGCATAAAGATTGGAGAAGTGGTAAATAATGAATAGGACAGATTACTAATACAGGGTGCTCTGGATTGCTTGGTAAACTGAGTACAAATAAATAGTATGGGTTTTAATAAGACTATATGTAAATGTATACATCTAGGCACAAGGAACATAGACCATACTTGCAGGATGGGGGACTTTATCCTTGGAAGCATTGTCTCTGAAGGAAATTAAAGGCCAGGGGGGATAATCAGCTGAACATGATCTTCCAGTATGACACTGTAGTTATAAAAACTATTGGGATCCTTGGATGTATAAACAGGGGAATATTGAATATTCGTGCCTGCCTCTCCCTAGGGCCTACCATTCCCTGATCCTGTGGGAAGGCCCAACTCTGTAGAGTGTCTCTCTGTGCCAGCCTGAGCCCTTCAACAGCTCCTGTTAATTGGCCCTCCCCTCCCCTCCCCTCTTCTCTCCTGAGAGAGCTTTTTAACTATTTAGAGGTTTTGATTTATAAGTTCCCAGTCTAGCAAAACAGCTGTGTCACTTCATCTTAGAAGTATGTGTAGGCAGAGTCTGAATAAGCTCTTCCCTGCCAAGCTGGCTGTGGGGAGGGGCACAGGCTGCAGGACCAGACTATATTTGGATGAGCAGACCCATCCTGCCCAGGTGCTCAGCATGATGGGACTGCTTTGCCGAAATGCTCACTTTGGCTGGTGTTGGGTTACAAAGCACTTTGCTTTTGAATGCAGGGGTAATGAAATGTTTTTTCTCTTTATTGTGTTAGTAAAGGGTAGCAGAACTGTGCTGAGCCTGTCCTGACTGAAGGGTCAACCTCATCTGAACTGAACTTGATAAGCAAGGCTTGGAGGCAGATCCTCCCATGAAAGGTAGAAGGGTGTTGGGGGCATTGCCTAAGAGCTGTAGGCATGGTTTGACCTGTTCCTCCTCACTGTTCAAAGATAGAGTTAATTAAGGCTTCAATTCCATTAGGAATCGTTTTGTTTAGTGGTCACGAGACCTGAAATCATTTGCTGTGGTACAGCATTTTCTGCCCAGCCTGCTTCAGTGGTGATGTTCTCCCATTAAAGCTGAAAGTCTCTGAGACCTGAAAATCAGTCAGAGCTGGGGGACCCTCAGGAGATTGACCTGGCAACGGAAGGTGATGGTGTGCATAGAAGCAGCTGGCGGAGAAGTTGGTAGGGCAGTCAGCTGAGTACCAGGCGGGGCGGCAAGCGGCCAGCCGGGCAGCTGGTGGGGCAACAAGCAGCCTGCCCAACATACTCACGGGTGGGTGTTTTGCTCAGGGCTCTACGCGTGTGAAACCTGCTTGCAGCATTTTCCCAAGTTAATGCTGGGTTACTTTCCCTTCCCTTCCCCCACCCTTTTTTTTTTTAAATTAAAGGTCTCTTTAATACACTCAGTCTCTGTGTTTCCAAGAGGGGAAGCATTGCCTCTAGAGGTGCCCAAGGGGTGGTGTGTAATTGTCCCACGTTACTGGGTGGAAGCTCAGGCTGGTTTTGTGTTATATTGAAAGGAACCCTTAGATACTGAACCCAGCTCTTGTTACTGCCAACTCCAACTGGCAGAAGGGTTACACATGCCATTGTCTTGTAATTGCCCCCTCTCCTGTGTTTGTTCAGAGGTTTGCTTATATGTTGCATTGCTTTCCGACTTGCTTTTCCCACACCCCCAGTAAGCAGGATCAATACATTCACACGGGAAAGTCTGATGACCCAATATACAATAATTTCCCCTCACTCACAACGTCACAAACAGTGTTCATAAAATTATTACATCTAAATATTGTTAAGTATATAGCAGAGTGGTTCCCACTTTCAAAGTGGCCCGCGTCTCCCCTCCTGCTGGCTGCAGAAGGAGCCGCTGCCTAAGGACCCAGGCAACGCACCTTTCCATGGGGCTAAAAGACTGGTGCAGGCTGCAGCCAAGAGGATGGAAGATCATCACTTCCTTCCCCCTGGCTGTAGTAGGGAGCATAGCAAAGTGCTCTGCCTAGGTTCCTAGGTGCTGGGGTCCCTGCTGGAGCCAGAGGGAGGGGAGCACTGATCTTCCATCCCCATCGCTGCAGAAGGGAGCCACAGCCTACGGACTCAGGTGGAGTACACAGGGCTAGAGGACACGTGGAGTTTCCCTGCTGCAGCCAGGGGGACAGGAAATCAGTGAGGAGGCAGGCTTCTTGCTGAACTCCTTCCATCTGGCTGCAGTGGGTGAGGGGGCTGCTGGCGGAGACTGGTGGCCCTTCAGGGTTGTAAAAATGATATCTCTGGCCCTCGAGCCAAAAAGGTTGGGAACCACTGATATAGCATCTCCATATCCATCACAGTGCCCCATTACCACTGGATCATTAACAAAATGTGGCAACTTGTGTATGGATGGCAAGTACATTGCAAGATAAAGGAATGTATTGAAATATGGCATCGTAACAACATTCGAGCATGATGGTATTCAAAAGAATAGCCAGTTGTTGGGAATAAAACCAGACTCCAAAAAGTATCTGTAATGGATAGGCTGCATCAACTGAGGAATCGTGTTTTGCATCTCTGTGCTAACCATACCACCACACAAAATCAGAGCAAACATCATCACACGACCCTGTGCAGTCTGTTCATCAGACGACAGCTGTCTTGGAACCATTGTAAAAGTGCCATCCTGTCTATGAACTGGGTATAGGCATCCTGCTAAGGTTACTCAAACATTATACACTACCCCACTTTATGGCCATTGTGTGATCCCGAGCACTTGTCTGAGGACTGTGAAAAATGCCATCCTTAGCCACATGTTGGGTAACTTAGGGGTAGAGCCAGTTTCCATACTGAAAAACATGGATTTCAATCCGTTCATGCTCACTTCTGTGAATATACTTAGACACACAGGATGTGGCAGAGCTGGTGGCTTTCTCTGTGTAGTGCAGAACTGAACCCTAAAACACTCTGTTTGCAATGTTCTGGGTTTTTGTTATAAGATAAAAGGCTGCTCAACGGGTTGGTTGTTTTCTAAAATTACTTGTTGTGACAGAGTGCTGGAAACTAACAGGTAAGCAAGCACTCTGATCGTTTAGGCACCAGTCAGTTCCCCTGAAGAAGGCTGATTGGGCTATGCAGCTAATTAGCTGATCAGGCTGGGAGGACTGATGAACCAATTAGCTATCAGCTGAGGGGTATAAAAGAAGTGCTGTGATCTCAAGAAAGGGAGATCTCCGTTTCCTCTCAGACCCTGTGGGAAAGAGCCCAATGGCCAGAAATACTATCAATGTTTTGCTGCACTGGTGCTGGTGATGGGAATTTAAATAAATTCATTTTAAATTGCCACCTACTGTCAGAGTCTGAGAGGTTTCTGGGGCACCAGAGGATAGAGGTGCAGCGTGCCCCATTACACCTGTCATGCATCCTATCCTGAAACTGTAAAATGTTTTAGCATTGGGGAGTGTGCAGAGGAAAAGGGTTCAGTGCTGAATTCATGCCAATTTTGTCGAAAGATGAAAAGCAACAGTGACTCACGCAATCAGAAAGGGCTTCTCAGGAGCACAGTCATTTACAGTTCATTTCTATTTTGGGCAGTAGAAGATTGACTTTGGAACCATCTCGCCTGGAATAAAAAGTTGGCAAAGGATTCTTTAACTATAAAGAGTGAGGGCCAGCTCCTCAGCTTGTATAAATCAGCATAGCTCTAAATAGTTTCTAGAACTGGGTGAAAAAGGCAAACACTTTAATATGCACATACACAGTGAATATTCATTGATATATTTAATTGAGTTTCCTTCAGTCTTATTTACATGTTGTGTTTTTCCTTTCTGTAATCATCCCTTTGATAGAGTTTTCCTGGCAAGAATGCTAGCATAATGCATTTCAAAGTTGCAATTATTCAAAGGAACTGAATTTTAAATTCACACAGGAGAATTTGTGTGAGAAATGCTTCCACGCTCATTCAGCCAGGAACCAGAAATAATACCATGCGGCTTACTAGCTTCAACTAAGCTTGAGTTTTGAATAGTCACGATCAGTCCAGAGTTAACGTTTATGGTTGTGTTTTGGTCTATGGTTTCTTGGTTGTTTTTTTTAACTAGGACCTAATTTTTTTAGGGCCTAATTCAATACTCAGCGACACTGATGAAAATCTGGAATAAAACTGTTGTTATTCTGACAGATGTGGAGCAGCTCTGTAATAATTTAGGAATACTCAGTGTGGACCTGACTATTGGGATGTTTGCTGTATGACTATGTTGGGTTACATATTGGGAGGCTTACTCTATGAATATGTTAGTTGAGTTTAAAAGGGAATTGTAATAACAAGCAGGAAGCGAAAGGCATGGCTCAAGATAAGCCATCCCCTGGTAAATACTTCAGGGCGGTTAAGAGACAATGCTTGAGCTATTAGCTGTGAAGATCCCATCTCTGGGCTCTAGCCAAGTTACAAAGCTTGTTTTAGGGCCAACAGATTAAAAAGACTATAAATAATTTAGCTGTAGACATGACAGTCCCAGGATATTAGCAGGACAAGGTGGATGAGGTACTCAGAGTACCTTTTCCAGACTTGAAGAAGAGCTCTGTGTGACTTGGAAATTTGTCTCTCTCACCAACAGACATTGGTCCAATAAAAAATATTACCTCACCCACCTTGTCTCTATAAATAGTTTAAAAGACACTCTCTGTCCAGAGGTCAGCCAGTTGTTGCTGGGAAGCTGTTCATGTTGACACATACAGATACCTGTTGTGATGTCTGAAGGAGTGAGGCCTTCCTAGACTTCTGTCAGGGGATGCTAAGCCTTTAGGTAAGGAAGACATCTGTAGAGAGTGGGAGAATTGCATGATTCCACTCCAGCAGAGATAGAGGCACGAGGCTTGAAACCTGAAAGTGTCTAGAGAGGGGACAGAGGTGCAGCTAGCCCTGCAGCTGTGACAATTATTAATAATAATAATAATTTGTAATTCAGTTGCAAGTAGAGGTCCCATCTAAGCCAGGACCCTATAATGATAGGCACTGTACATGAACATATAAAAGATAGTCCCTCCTCTGAAGAACTTAAATTCTAAATAGACAAGACAAGTGGTAAAAGGGGAAACAGAGGCACAGGCAGAGGAAGTGATTTTTCTGAAGTCTCCCAGCTGGCTAGTGTGAGCATGAGGATGAGAACCCAGCTTTGCAGAGTCCCAGCCTACTACCTGTGCTACTAAACTACAATAGTTGTTGAATAAATGCAATTAAATGAAAAAATCACAGTCTGTTCACAGATATTCCAAAAAAGAGACAGAGATTAAATGCATTAAATAAATTATTCACTATGATTTAGTCACTCAGCCTTAAATAAAAACTGGGGTTTGGAAAGGTGCCTGGGAACAGGCAAATGAAGCACAAACAAAGAGCAATGCACAAACACAATTGGAATTCCTTGCTTAAATATTCCCTCATCAGTCAGTGTTATTTTTCAGGCAGAATTCTGAGGAGATTTATTACAATCACTTATCTGAATACTAGTATCAGTGAAATCATTACCATTAAGATGATACATGCAGTGTGACTTTATTATCCCTGAACCATAGGCAAACGTGATTGCAAGGGCTTCTGTGCTCTTATAGAATGTGGTATGAGCATGCTCTTTGAGTATCTTTTGGAGGCACTACAATCTCAGAGGTTGTGTAATCCATAGGTTATTGACCAGATACATTTAATAATATTAGTTAGACTATATAGTGCTCTTCTTTAGTAGATCTCAAAATGCTTCACAATCTTTAAACTTTATCTTCATAACGCCTCTGTGAGGTAGGGAAGTGCTATTATCCCCATTTTACAGATGGGGAACTGAGGCACAGAGGGGATAATTGACTTGCTTAAGGTCACACAGAAAGTCTGTGATACAGTAAAGAATTGAACCTTGGTCTCCCAACTCCTAGATGAGGGCTCTAACCACTGGACAATCCTTCCTCCTCTCTAGATGTTAAATTCAGCTGTGTCAGTATAGCTTTAAGGAGAACTGAAGAGCTCTAATAGCTCATTCAAAGTTTTATTTGCACATTGTGTCCAGGATCCTGTGTCCTATGTGGCACTTCAGACCTAATGAAGCAGGTAGCCTAGAATTATGCAACTAAGTCATTTTATTCTCTCTTGTCTGATCCAGTCATGACCCCACTCCTTGTTGTTTATTTCTTTTTACATTAAACTTCTTTTCTTTTACATCTCTCTCAGATTTTCAATTGTGAGCATGCTGTAGATTTTTGCAATGAACCCACACAACTGCATTGTAGAGATTGTGAGAGGAATACTGGAAGTTTTGATAGCTGTATTTAAGAGACAGCTGGGACTTCTGGCACCCAGGAATGTGGGTGAATTAATTTTGATTTTAGGTATCCAGGAAGCACTGGTATTGGCGATGGAATGATGTTAATAAAGAATGAATTGTGAAAAACAAATCCCTTACGTTGCTTTTTTCAATGGAACATTTGGGCTAGGGATCATCAGAAGAGGACATTTCAGAAAAGAATCAAACGTTTGGCCATTAGACTTTTTAAATTGCTTTACCCTTTGCAAAGGTTCCAGAGAGATTAATTAAGTGTCTATCCATTATTTCCTTCTAACTGGCATTTTGAGTCATGCAAAAAAGTCAGTCACATTGTAGGAAAGGTGAAGAGGAGAAGGGTCTGCAAGAACAGAAGTTTTTAAAACAGTTAAGGATTCCTTTTTATAATTGTCTTCTTCAGCATGTTCCCAAGAAACAACATAATTATCATCATTACTAGGATTCCTCTTGACTGCCATTATTAACAGACACATATCAAAGCAGAGCTGAAGGCAGTGATGTCAGGAGCTTTGAGTGGTAGAATCAACCAGTATTGATGATAGAATTTTGTGATCTGTGGAATGGTGAACAGTAGGGAGATCAAGTAGCAGGGCTGGAATTTAAGGTAGTACTGAGAGAGCATCATGCTGTCCCGGAGGCAGAAAGCCAGAGCATTGTCAGGAAATCCAAAACCATTGCTAAAGGACCCAAAGTCGGATGATATAGCCTGTCAAGTGACTGAAGGTTTTTTCTCTCTTGTCTCCTGGAAATTATTTCTTTTAAGTTAGAAAATTATAGTGTTGTCTTTTGGAGCTTGATCCTTGCATGGTTTTAGCTATCTAGGTTTTTAATCTAGGATTTTACCTATCTATCATAGTGGTATCTGAATGGAGAAATGAATCTACTGGCAAATTCAGGTATGGTTCACAGAAAAGAGTGCAAAATTGACGCACACCAGTGCAAACAAAAGTAGGAGCAACTCAAGTAAGGATATTAAATACGTCTAGTGATGAAGTCTGTTCCCTTACTCTCAAGAGTGCAAAATCGTGTGGGGGCATGTGCAGAGAAATAAATGTCTCAAGCCAATGACACTGTAGTACAATCTTCCATATGTAAATGTAGTACTTAGCTATGTGCTCCTCCCTTTGACTACGTTCCTACTCTATTAGGAGTAACTTGGTGGCTGTAGAGTAGTGCTCTCATTAATATAAGATTGGATCTCTGGAGCTCACTGTATTTTTCATCCTTTTTTAATCTTGTTCTTACATGCATTGCACTCTGCATCAGTAGGATCAAGCTTTCTGATTAATTTCATCTTGAAAATACAGTGTTTTCCATTAAGAGCTACAGACTGGGGACCGAGCTAGGCAGCAGTTCTGCAGAAAAGGATCTGGGGGTTACAGTGGATAAGAAGCTGGATATGAGTCAGCAGTGTGCCCTGGTTGCCAAGAAGGCTAATAGCATATTGGGCTGCATTAGTAGGAGCATTGCCAGCAGATCCCGGGAAGTGACTATTCCCCTCTATTCGGCATTGGTGAGGCCGCATTTGGTGTATTGTGTCCAGTTTTGGGCTCCCCATTACAAAAAGGATGTGGACAAGTTGGAGAGAGTCCAGCAGAGGGCAACAAAAATAATTAGGGGGCTGGAGCACAAGAACTATGAGAAGAGGCTGAGGGAACTAGGCTTGTTTAGTCTGCAGAAGAGAAGAATGAGGGGAGATTTGATAGCAGCCTTTAACTACCTGAAAGGGGGTTCCAGGGAAGATGGAGCTAGGCTGTTCTCAGTGGTGGCAGATGACAGAACAAAGAGCAATGGTCTCAAATTGCAGTGGGGGAGATCTAGGTTGGACATTAGAAAAAAGTTTTTCACTAGGAGGGTGGTGAAGCACTGGAATGGGTTACCTAGAGAGGTGGTGGAATCTCCATCGTTAGAGGTTTTTAAGCTGCGGCTTGACAAAACCCTCGCTGTGATTATTTAGCTGAGGTTAGTCCTGTTTTGCGCAGGGGGTTGGACTAGATGACCTCCTGAGGTCCCTTCCAACTCTATGAGTCTATGATTGATTCTAAGAATTCTAAAATGCTATGTGAAACATCTGAGAATTTTTCAGCAGATTCTAAAGTCACTTGAATCCATTTAGGTCTTCATCTTTTAACCCCATATTGAGGGACTATCCATCAGCATATTGAAAGAAGTCCAACTTTCAGCCTAGTCTGTAGAGGTGTGTCAAGTGGGAATACTAGACCTATGAAATTCTTCAATGGTTAAAAGAAAGATATCCCACAGTTAAGGGAGAGAACTCCTGATCACTAGCAGACCATTAAACATCTATGAGGAATTTTTGCCAAAATCTGTTAAGATTTTCCTTAATGCTACTGAATCTGGGGGAGACTTGGCTTTTATTTTCTATTCTCTATTTATATTCTATTCTATGAGAAAGCTACTGCTGTGGAACTTTTTCAACATGCTTTAGGATTAGTCTCTATAGGAGTCAAGCTAAGGAAGAATTTGTAAGGTTTAATTCATTCAAACTACAACAGATATTTAAAGTCTTTTCTGATCTATCTACCTACCTATCTAAAAGGTACACAAAGGTGTCATTTTTAAGGATAAATTGGAACATGTATATACATATATGTGTACAAAAAAGGTACACAAAGGTGTTATTTATACATGTATATACATGTATGTGTACAAAAAAGGTACACAAAGATGTCATTTATACATGTATATAAATGTTTCAAATTATCTTTAAAAATGACACCTTTGTGTACCTTTTTTGATGTGATGGGGAGGAAGAAGGATTATGTAGCTTGGAATGATTATTAGAGAAACTGATTGAGGAATATAGAGATGAAGAATAAAAGGGGAAAATCCTCTGAACTTTCTTATAATGTTGTTCTGAATATTGTGTACCATGTTGTGGAAAATGTTTAGCCATCCAACTAGAGGATATCAGTAAAGGGGAGGCTGTGTTAAAAAATAAAGTACCAGTTTGTCCTTTACAGAAAGTTAATAAAAAGAAGGAAGTGAAAGACTGCTCATTATTTTTAATGACTTTGCTTTCCAGCAGAGTGCCTGTATCTCCCTTCCTTTACATTCTGCCTTATTTCAGTTCATTATGGCACATTAAACTGCTCAAGAGAATGATGGCTTTGTTCTAAAGCACTGAATTTATCAAGAGGCCCACAGTCCCAACCTGACCAGGCTGTTAATCACAATTCCTGTGCCAAGGTGATGATGCAGAGAAAAGCCCAATACATTGTCCACCGAACAGCGGCCAAATAACAGAACAGCCTTGGAGTTCTTTCACTACAGAGAACAGCATTCTTCACTAAAGTTACTGAATATGGTGCACAAAACCATAATTATGTTTGATATGCAATCACTTGCCAACCCCTTTATATTTTTTGCATGTAAGTGTCTATCTTTTCTCTGTTACCGGCTAATTTGACATGAACATCACATTTCCTGTCAAGCAATACTGGCTTCATTAACTTTAAAATATACTATATGTTTTGCCGTTTATAATAGGAAACTGCATAAACGTATACACAGATACAAGTTCCAGTATAGGATTTAATATAAGTTACAGTACCACCCTACTTATTAAACATTTGCAGATATAATATTCAGGCTCATTGTAGATCAGATATTGTGTGCAAACAGCTAAAAACAGATGTTTTATTCATAGGTTTGAGGATTAATAACAACTTCTCTCACGTGCCCTGCTGCAATTCTACATATAGGTGATGTAGCTGCCTTAATTTAAAGTTCATCAGATAGGCTCTTTGTCCAAAACAAGACCAATTCTAGCCATGCTATACCCATGTCTTTACAGCACTACGTTTACAATTAGCTGTTTGGAAAAACAAAAACGATTCCCCTTTTCAGTGCTCATGGGAATAGTTAGAAGTGGATCATTGTCACTTCCTGGCTATTGGTAGGCCCAGGCATCTACCCTGACCAAATAGGTTTGCAAATGGAATTTGTAATCTTGTCCTGTTTCTCTTTCTTACTTGTTGCTTAGAGACTTTTGTGCCTGAAATTGTCATACTCAGGCTTGCTCTACACTTACCTCGGCGATTTGGCGGCCGTCAACGGGAGTTACACAAAGTACAAAAGAACTTGCATAACTCCCGTTGACTTCTGTGCTTCTCTTCTGAGCACCGTCTTCACTGCACTGCGCCACTTGAGAAGGTGGTTTTAGTATGTCGATTTCTGGATCAACTGAGCGGGTCTTCACTGACTGCTCAGTCGATCCAGATAAGTCGATCTGACGGTGGCTACTTTGCCGCCATCAGTGTAGACATAGCCTCAGTAAACATCAAATCCTGGACCCAGTACACAGCTTGAGTAAACAGGCTGTGCGCTGTGGAAGTCTGCAAGGGTTGGGGCTGCAGAACACAGCAATAGCAGAACTCAGCTAGAGCCATTATTACTACCTAGGGAGATCAGATAGCAAGTGTGAAAAATCGGGACTGGGAGTATCTTATATAGACGCATTCTATATAAGACAAAGCCCCGAATATCAGGACTGTCCCTATAAAATCAGGACATCTGGTCACCCTATTATTATTATTACCTCTTCCTTCTCGCATGCAAGGGTGTGCATTAGGTGCTGCAGTTGTGGCTCCAGCGGCACAGCTGCTAGTCTCCAAACCCCCTCTCTCAGCGGTTAAGGAAAGTCCTGTGAAGCTCTGTGGTGCTGAGTACAGATCTCCAAGCACCCAAAGATACCCACATTGACTCTACTTTGTTTAAGATCAGCTCTGCCCATGGAAGGGGAGCAGAATTTTCTCCATGTGGAATCGAAGGATGAAAGGTGTTTGAATGCTTATTCTTTATATGCCAGGGAATTCAAGGCTCAGAAGGCTGAGATTTAGATGCTTTAGATTTAGAAATGCTTTAGATTTACTAACTTTTGCACAGACCAATGCCAAAAAACATCCGAGCAGAAGACAATTCCAACTGGCAATTCAGATTGTTCTGCCTATATTAATCCAGGAAATGAAAAACTTGACCAGAAATGTATTCTTTTTATCTAAGCACTGACATGCTGTTGGTTAAAAAAAATTACTTTACCATAGTTCCTCTATACTCAGTGAAGTATGAAAGGAGACAACCAATCAGATTTTAAAAAATCACGTGCTTATTTTCTACAAAACCCAGCACAGAATCAGAAAGAGCTTTTTTTTTTTTTTTTTTTTTACTTTTACCCCAATATTTAACTTTGTTGTATCCTGAAAACAGCCCACAGCTGGTTGATCTGTTTAGCTTATGAAAGAAGCATTTGATAAGGTACCTATCAGAAAACTAATTAGGAAAGAAAGGGCTTGTTGGATTGCAGGAAAAACAACAAAATGGACAAAGAAAAGAAAGCAGGGCTATCATCAGCTGTATTCATATTGGGAAGCAGGGAATTGCCAATGTCATTTCCCAGGGGCCTAGTCCTGCTCTAATTGACTTACTATTATTAGAATCCAAAGGAAAACAATCCAGCGTGGCCATGACAACACGCAGAGAGAAATAAATGTTACAGTGGTACTGGTAAGACGGCTTAGACAATACACTGCAGTGCAGTGTGAAGGGATATATGATGACATTCATCACATCTAGATCTAAATTAGCCTGCATGATATTACTAATTGGAAGCACTGGTATATTACACTTCCCTGTGCCTTGTTGTTTTAACTCCATGGTAACAAACAACTCAGAGTTACAGGAGCAAAGATGATTTCCCTGTAGGCTGAAGAGCCAGACAGCTTCTGCCAGCAGACATTACAGGAAGCACAATGTTTTTAGTGACTGCTTCACCTTGGGCTATGAAGAGTGTGCTGTATATTTTCCAGCAAACTCTGGGCAACAAGACCCCTAGAGTTGAAACTGTGTAGGAGCCACCAAAGAGGAAGAATAAGAACCACAATTTACCTAAACCAGGTCTGATGCAGTAAGAGCAGGATATAGGCAAGGACTAGAGAGATTTACATTTTATAGCATTGGGAAGTGCTATTGTGATTTCCCATTTACTCTGTGAAAATTGTTCAGGGGCCCCTCGTTTGCATAATTCAAATACATAGCTAGATAGGAATTTGAATTTGGGGCTAAACTACACTGAGGAAGCCGTGTTCAGTTTTGATAATTTTGCTTGTCAAGGACATTTAGGTATTAGAAGAGCAATTAAGATATACTATTAAATCAGAGCTATTATGAAATGGGTAAGGAATATCATTCATTATCCAGACAAACTTTCAAATAAGTAGACGTACATGCATGCAAAATTACAATCAAATTGCTGTGAAATTACATGTTTCTTCTACATTAAGGCCAAAAGAGGATTAACATTATTACAAAGAACACCAAAGTTCTGTGACGCAGAAGGTTCAGAGAAGATATGATGAGATTTAGATATGGTCAGATAACTGGCGTCTACGATGAAAAACAGTAACTAAACTTACCTTTGTTGTTTTATCTGTTTCATACCAGCAACGACCTCCCCGGGCCCATTTCCTGCGGCAGGCAGAGGAATCTCTCTCTGCTTAGGGCGTCAGATGGGTACTGTTTAGATGAACTAAAATAGTTTGGACTGGGCAAAGATAAATGATCTTGCCTGCGCCAGGCATATTGTGGAGGGAGCCACCATTCAAATCTCCAGCCTCACTCCTACTCAGCCAATATAGTTCCTCATCTGAAGCAGCCTCTGCTATTCCACTCCTGAACTCCCACACACAGAGGCAACGCATGTGTGGGGCACACGGGGTCACATCGCCTCCCCACACCGATTTCTCAGGCTGCCTCTCTCTGGGATGCCCTGCAGCTTGGAGGCAGCAGCTCCTCCTGGAGGCAGCACTCACCATGTGTCCGTGCAGTGCAGGGAGGGAAGAAGCAGCAGGGTGGCTGGCTGCAGGCTTAGTTCCCTCCTGCTCTGCTACATGGGGCTTCTTCTCCTTCCCTGCTGCCGAAGTACTACTTCCCGCTGCCTACTTGCCCGACCACCCAGCGAACTGAGTCAAGGGGGCATCGTTGAGATCGGGAAGAGGAGCTGCGAAGTGGTGCTCAGTGCCAGGCACCTCAGGTGGAGCACCATCCAGCCCGAGAGCCCCGGGGGAGAGTGGGAAAGTGGGAGAGTGCTGCTGCTAGGGGTGCATTGCAACAGCAGCAGCCTCTACTGTGCCTATCAAGGAGAAGGTGATTTGGGGGTGTCTTATTACTCCCTCCAACAAAAAGTGACTGATAATTCTCCAGATTCTTGTTACCTGAGACGATCCAGCCACAAGCACCATCCCACCCTGGCACCACCCACCCTGCTGGCACATGGGGGACATCCAGTCTGTGTTGCCCCTTTTGTTGGTCTTGTTCTGAACACTTGCTAGATTGATTGAGGACAATTCGGGCAGGGTGGGATGCCTGCAAGCTCTGCTAGGGGCTGGGCAGCTACAGGACAGAGAGCAGGAAGAAGAGGCGGTAGTGGCTAGTGTATGTTGTTTACATGCATATCAAGTTTCAGTGGGTGGAGGCAGAGGCAACAAGTGGAGTTGTCATGTGCCCCCACAGAACCTTTCAATTATGCCCCCCAAAGTCCACAGTTCTGTGGCGCCTCTGTTCACACCACCCCCTCCAATTCTGTCAAAGCATCTCATCCCTGACCTACAGTTTTATTTGCTGACTCATTTCAACCAATAGGATTGAATTATGCAAATGAACTGGAGTGAGAAAGTGATAATTGGCTGAGGTACCTCTGATGTCACAATGCTCTTCTATATGCAACACCAAATGGGCACTGTGTGGAAATCAGGCTTTTCTGATGTTCTGGTTTTCCAGTTGTCACCAACCTCAATATAATTCTTCCCATTGATACTTAGAACATTCCATGAAATTCTGGAATTGATTGGATGTGGTCTTCAAAAGTTATGACATTACAGACAAACAAAAAAAATCCCTCTAGTTAGGCCTCACTTCGCTTGGCCAATTAAATATGGGTCCCCCCTTTCAAACAACAAAAATCTGTGTTGGAGACCGCTAGAGAAACGTGGTGAAAACCAAATGCTTTCCCTCCCACCAGGCATGCCAGAATATTTTGTATAGGTTGTAAAGTTCTAAAAAGCAAAGTAGAGATGAGACAGTTGTAGGACACCTACCCAAGGCTATCTGAAAGTACCAAATTTACCCAAAGCTTACAGTGAGCTGGGTTTCACAGGATCTCAGAGCCAGGCAAAATGAAGCAAGATCTTTGAAAAGGATATGAAGATCTGTTGCTGATGAGGGGGTATTATGCATGTGAGACATATCAATGTTTTGTACTACCATAGATTGAACTTTTAAAACTCATTAAAAAAAATCCATAACACTCCAAAAATTGGAAGAACTGCCTGCTACATCAATGATATAAAATCAGAAAAAATACAGCTGGTAGATGCAGTGTACAAGACCAAGATAAAATTGCTACATTTCTCTCTCCTTAGGAGCTTTCCTTGGCTTTAATCATAATTTATTCTGTTTCAACTCCACAGTTCCTGCACATTTACTTTAAAATGTCCTTAGTTCTCAGTCTTACATGGATCTAAGGCGATTAAATATAATCTCATCTGGGAAGAATATATAAGAAAAGTGAAAATATCTCAAAACTATATTAAAAAAGTAATAATAATGCTAGCAGAATTTAGAGGCTTGGATACAAAGCCTCCTATCTCCAGGTCACTTGTTCAAATCTGAACCAGGTCAGAAATGACTGCATTTCATTACCATCTAATAGCTGTTCATTGGCTTGCATGAAATAAGAGGGCTGTATCAGTCCAGTTCTGCTACACAGATATGCACATCACAAAAGTATACTATCACGTGCTGCACTAATTGATACCATTGTCAGTTTGGAAATAGAGTCGATGTCCAACCAAAAGTTTGATAACTTTAGGCTTTTTATAATGTATGAATCTCTTGCTGATCATTACAGCTTTCTGCAAGTGAATCAGTATGTGTAAGGAGTCACTAAATAGTTTGAATTTTAAAATTTTAGGGTATTTGCACATATTCTATAGGGGAGAAAGGATAGTTTAGTGCGTGGGGACTGGGCTTATGACCTCTGGAACACTTAGCCACAGACTTCCCTGGTGATCTTTGGAAAGTCACTTTACACGTCCTGTGCCTCAGTTCCCCATCTGTAAAATGGGGCTAATATGCCCATTCCTCATAAGGATGTTGTATAGGTAAAGATCCATTAATGATATTAAAGCATAAAGGTACTATAGTAATAAGGGTCATATCAGTAACTATACTAACAGATAGATATATTCATTAGCTGCAATCTGTGGTCTACAGTGCTTCTCACTTAGATTACTGTGGTTTTTTAACAAGAGAATAATAAATTATGCAAATCGAACAGCAAGTAACACACTTCTGGTACTCACATGACACGTTTTTCAAGATACACAAATGTTTCACAATTACCAGCAATTGTAGAAATATTTATGAATAACTAATATTTTGGCCCCGCAAACAGCAGCATAGTGTATTCAAGTTATTGATTTTCAGATATATATATAATAATCTGTTTGTCTATTATTGACTGACATTTGAATGAACATGGACACTGAACCTCGAGAGGTGTTTCATCTAGAATAGGGGTTGAGGCAATTTGAGTGGTATAGAACACGCCTTACATGCCTTCTATTCTCTAGATAAATTAAGACCTTCACTCTTTAGGACTGCGAGACGAGGTGAATGAGATATTTTATTGGAGCAACTCAAAGATATTACCTCAGCCATATCTCTCTCTCATACCAATAAGGCTAAAACAACACTGCATACTCTTTACAACTATCAATATGGCACCTTTCATAAGCACTGTATTCACATAAGCTTTGTTTTTTTAATTGCCATCTGAGCTCAACAGATTCTTCTTCCTATTTTTAAGTATAGTTCACAAAATAAAGTATCCAGCCTTTCTGGGGTGCCTTCTAAATGAGCTAACAAAAAAGGCATACTAACTCACAAGATAGATTTCATATGAAATTTTGGCAGGCTTCTTTATTTAGGAATTTTAAGCCCTGGATTTTTCACATAGTAAGATTCTCTTTGTGTTATCAAACTGAAAGAGCTAACTGCTTTACTGTACTCTTTTTCAGAGGTAACCCACCCACTGAGCAATCAAGGAGTATTATTGAGCAGTGCGCATGGAACCAGGGATTCTTCAATGCTTTGGCTAATTGTTTTAGCTAATTCAGGGGAACTCATCTTTTTTTAAACATGAAAGTATGGTCAGTATTATAAACTGATTTCACAATAAACCCCTTTCCATCCACCTCTCCTACACAAACATCCAAAACAAAGTCCTAGGAACATCACTGTCTATTTTGCAAACCTCCTGAAGGTGACAGTACAGCTACAGTAATGCTAGGGATGCCTCCTCCGACAGAAATTGACAGCTGGGACATTCTTTTGTGCAGTGTCCATCTACTATATGCATTCTGACTAGTTATTATATTTCAAATAGCATATGTACTTGTAATATTTTTTCTCAATTATTCGCGAGGGACTGCAAGGGAGAATGTTAATATTTATAGGCCTGACTATCTGGGAAATCAGACTTCTTAATAACACAGCGTAACCATGTTGCTGATCCTATCTCAAGGAAAAGTGAATCCCATGGTTCAAGCAGGGCTAGGAAAAAAGAGAATATTTTATTAGGTCTGATTTCTCTGATCAAAGCGATACCAAAAAGAAAGTCTCTCTATATAGTTTCAACCTTGATGAGTGCAGTAGTAGAGATAGGCAAAAAGTAATACTAACTCTGTAATATACATAGTATGTATGTGTTTGTTAGTGTGTTTGTATATAAAATCTCTGGCATATCATCTGAAGGTGTATGTGTGCTGCTACATTTCTACATTTTATTATTAGTTACAGCAAAAGTGAATTTGTCTATTTTATTCCGCATAACCTTGTAAGTAAATATAAAATAACTGATTAATAGAAATGACTTGATTCTATTCTCCCTCTGGGCAAAAGCAGCATCTGAATTGTTTTACTTTACACTGGACAAAAGGGGGTGCTGGTGTATTTCTTACATTATTGTCCATAAATCATATCCGTTAGTAGAGAATATAGTTGTGACAATAGTTGCAAAAGGAAGTGGCAGAAAAATACCAAATTAGTATAA
Organism: Emydura macquarii macquarii; assembly: GCF_026122565.2. Classification (NCBI taxonomy): domain Eukaryota; kingdom Metazoa; phylum Chordata; order Testudines; family Chelidae; genus Emydura; species Emydura macquarii. The sequence continues at coordinate 11,875,926 of NW_027132773.1, forward strand.
CACTGTAGCGAGCTAGAGAGGCTGTCAAAAAAGTGAGGGCGAATGTTGGAAGATATTCTAGCACAAAACAGTTTAAGGGCTTGACTCTGCAAATTCTGTGTAGTGCACAGCGAGGCATGAGACATTATGGGGCAGCACAGGTTAGAGCTGAGCCCACACAGCGGGGAAAATAGGGCTGAGCGTTAAGCATAAAGTTCAGCACTGAACAGAAATTGGCCTCAGGACCCTTGCAAGCTGTACCATTATTCTTAAGAGTGGCCAAGGGAGACCCAGGGTCTCTGAGGAAGTGGGAGGGGACAGGTGGGGACTGGAATTTGTCCCTCCTCTCCCCCGACAAGAAATATCTGAATTGGTGCCACTGCTCCAAGACTCACCAAATGTTAACTAAAACAAAATATGCTTGGACAGAAACATAAAACAATGTGGAGGGAAGGATTTCCAACTGCAGTTTGTAACAGATGCATCTGTTATTTTTAACCTTTGTATATAGTGCCATGATATAGTGCCATAGGGATCAAAGCCACCATCAACTGGAATTACACCACAACTATCATACACATATATAAGAGCTTTTTAGTTGCAATAGAAGATTCCTGTAGAGAGCAGAAAGTATGGTATGTCAGTCATAAAGGTATCAGTTGTTATGCGTCATGTACTCCATCAGCTGCTCGTTCCTGCAAAGAACTCTGTGTGGGCAGAGCAGCTGAGTTTGTCCATTTTCGTAGTGTACATTGTGCTGTCACAGTCTAACTGAAAAATGTTGCCTGCAATACCAGTCAGTCTCTTAATTTACACTGAAACCATTTTTTCTGGTTAAGCTAAATGTCAGTCATAGAATCATAGAATCATAGAATATTAGAGTTGGAAGGGACCTCAGGAGGTCATCTAGTCCAACCCCCTGCTCAAAGCAGGACTAACCTCTGCTATATCATCCCAACCAGGGCTTTGTCAAGCCGCAGCTTAAAAACCTCAATCAAGAGCTCTTTGAAGCATTGGAGCCATGCTCAGAATACTTCCCCTTCCTCTGCCAGCAGCTCCAGCTTTTCTTAGTCCTTCAGTTGGCCACCTTAGGCTTCTTTTTTGCATCTCCCCAGATCCTTGTGTTGGCTACTCTTCCTCATCCTCCCAGGCAGTTCCAGGCTTCCTTCTCACCATTGCAGACTTTTTTTTTTGTCTACTCCACATTACAAATGAGGTGTTCCTCATATGACAGATGGGGAAACTGAAGAAAAGAGAGGACAAGTGATTTGCCTAAGACCTCACCCTGAGTCTGTGAACATGAGTCTGTGCACTAAGGGTCATCTCTTTCAAAAGACAACCCCATGTATTAAGACATTTTTTCAAATCCTCAAGATTTCTCATTCTAATTTTGCACAAGCGTTTGTCAAAGCCAAGTTCACCTCTACTAGGCAAATGATTGTTGCTGATCTTTGGCATGGTCACGTTAGACAGGCAAAGAACACTACACAAGCATTGGAAATTAGATTAGATAAGTAGAATCACACAGGATAGGTTTGTCACTTCATTATATGGAATTGTATGGTCTGAATCCTTGATACTAAATAAAAGTCTGCAATCAGGAGCTGTATCAAACCACTGGACTGGAAGTTAATATGGGAGAATAAGGAAAAAATGATAGGAAAAGATACTGATAGCAAGAGCAAGAGCGTGAATATGAAGTGAAGGCCTGTAGCCTTTTTTTTATTTATTTAAATTGAATTTGGTAATTTCATATTAAACTACTAACATGGGTTCAGTTACTGTTGCTATAGTTTCAAGCGCAACAGAGTGAAAATTACTTCTGGTGCTTTTTGCAAATTTGGAAAATCTAGGAATACACATAGTCCAAGGATAGTGACCACAAACACAATCACAAGTCCACAGGTCTTATCTATACTACACATTTTGTAAATGGAATAAATAAAGTTACATTTACCTATTCATATAGAAATCCTACAAAAACCCATGCAGTGGCTAAGACTGTAGTCATACTCACATCCTTAAAGACAGACGATCATCAATAAAGGGATGGTTCCTGCTGAGGTTTCCTGTGTAGTCTCCTTGAGGGTCATCCCTGTGGTTTTCCCACTTTTACCTAACCAGAGAACCTCTTTTATATTATTTTTCTGACCATACCTAACACATTATGCATGTGCATGAGGGTTTCAACTCTCTTTTCCTTATCTGTACTTCCACACCCCATGAATATTGGGGTGCCCTGTTTTTCATATGTTGTTCTTGGTCCTTTTTTTTCTCATTAACATTTAAGCACAACATGTATCCTGTGGGAGGCCAGGACATTCTATGAGGTTACAATCAGGTGTCTCATGACCTTGGCCATTACATTGCAGGTTTTTACAATCTAGGTTTTTTGTAACATCACCTGTTGGTACAACGTTTACAGTAATCTTGTGACCTTACTGGCATGGATTCATCCCTAGATCACCCACTCATGTCAAGCATTCTTAAGCCGATGGGCTAGTAGCTTATATCTATTTAGCATACATTGATTATATATGAAATAGCATATACATTGAGCATAACACCACATAACAAAATGATAAACGGATGATGAAAAGAAATAATTGGATACGGACCAGCTGCAAATCTGTGTTAACTTTCCCGGGAGGAGTTTATGGTCTTCTTTGTGAAAGGGAGGGTCTGGCAAACTTGATCTGTCAAATATCTGACAATGTGGGTCTGAAAGTTTAACTCTAACTTGAATGCTATTGGGTTTCCTTTCCGCTCAATAGAGACTGGATAAAGATGATAAGAAGGGGCTGCAAAAAAGATAATCTAATGAAAAAATGAATATATGACAGCATAGATACTGTATTTAGGACACTCACTTGTGCTAGCCTGTCTTTAGGGCTCTCTTATAATCCGAGTACATAAACATGGGATTCTCTTAATGAGAAAAGCACTTAGAGAAATGCTGGGGAAAAAATACCATAGGTTTAAATAATAGACAAGATTGTGAAAAAGTCCCCAAATGGTTCAAGAGGTTCACAATATCTTAAATTCCATTATGTTCACCCATCCCAAATCAAAAGAACAACTGATAACTAAGCATGATGTGTTCAGTGAAGTTTCGCGTGGTCAGGTATTTGAAGTGACTTGTGGGTCAGTCTCATTACCACACATGGTCTGACATCCCTATTTATAGCTGGAAGAAGAGCTTGTGCTCTGTGTGAGGCAGCGTGTGAGCTCAGGCTATTGATACTTAATATACTACTAAAGGCATTATTGGCTATATGGATCCATATTCCCTTGAGTGGAAAAGTAGTTAGTTTCTGGTGTCTGAGGAAGTTATAAAGCACCTAGGAAGGTTCAATCTAGCCTAGTGATGAATCTGAAGGACAAAAACACTGATGTTTATTTGTCTTCCATCTCATTCTCATTTTTTATGATAAACTAGTAAAAGGGTTCTAAAACACATAGAACTTGAAAATCTCTGTGTTTGTACAATGTCTAGCACAATGGGTCCCTACCTGGTTGAGGGCTCTAGGCTCTACCACAATATAAGTGATAAATAATTATAATAGAGCCAACTTTGCCATCTAATTTTCTCTGCCACCACTACTTCTGTGCTTATTCTATATGTCACTGTTGTAATCTGACCTCACTCACATACACAGTGTACATAATAATCAGTATAAACAAGACTTGTTGGAAAATAGTATATGAACTTTATTGATGAATATGCATGTACAAGGCAGATAGCTTTCTCAGTGAGATACTACCAGAGCTCTCTTAGCAAAGTCACTTCTGGATTAACAGGAAGACAATCTCCAGCAAGCAATTAACATTAACACTATCCTAACATCTGGCTAGAACTTTTCAAAATTTTGATGGGCGGATTGAAGTTGAGATACATTTATCACACTGATAAAGTGGTCACAAACAAGGGCACACTGCAACATTAAGGAAACTAGGTAACAGTTTTTATAGAGGGGACTGAAGGCTACTGTGTAAAATCAAAAGGATTGAAGTTAAGAACAAAGCCAAAAATGTTAAAGCCCACTGAACTGGGTGAGTTTTTCTGTTCCTACAATCTCATTCAAACTCTGCTCTCTTGTATATCTTATATTTTAGAAAATAAACAAAACAATCAGTACAGTTTTAACAGTGGAGTATATGCATGGGTTACAAAGGAGGAAAGCTTTAGAACTGCCTCTAGCCTATAAAGACCTGTCACGCAGAACACCCATTATAGTTTATACTTCTCAATCAAGCACATATCTAATTCAGATGCAGGTGAGAATTCATTTTTGCTTAGTAAGCAGTTAAATGTAATTAATGGGAGTTGTTGGGAGAGGAGAGGTAGCAGTCATGAACCATCTTAGGAGTTTTGTCCCTATTGGAAAATTTGCATTAGTGTAACTAAAATTACTTTCATAGAATCATAAATGTAGAGCTGGAAGCGATCATGAGAGGTCATCTAGAGTCCATATCCCCAAAGTGATTCACGATCAAGTACACCTAGACCATCCTTTACAAGTGTTTGTCTAATCTGTTCTTAAAATCCTCTAATTCCACAACTCCCTTGGCAACTTATTCCAGTACCTAACTAGCTTTATAGTTAATTTTCCTACTATTGAATCTAAATCTCCCTTGCTGCAGATTAAGCTGATTGCTTCTTGTCCTACCTTCAGTGGGTATGGAGAATGACTGATCACCATCCTCTTTGTACCTGCCCTTGATATATTTGAAGACTAATCAGGTCCCCACTCAGTCTTCTTTTTTCAATACTACACATGCACAGTTTTCTTAACCCTTCCTTATAGGTCAGGTTTTCTAAAGCTTTTATAATTTTTGTTGCTCTCCTCTGGACCCTCTCCAATTTGTCCATATCCTTAAAGTGTGACACCCAAAACTGGACATAGGACTGCACAGTACTCACCGAGCAAAGCAGAACTATTACCGCCTGTGTTTTAGATATGGCACTCCTGTTAATATATCTCAGAATGATATAAGCCTTTTTTGCAACTGCTTAACATTGCTGATTCATGTTCAATTTGTGATCCACTATAACCCCCAGATCATTTTCTGCAGTACTAATGCCTGTACAGTTATTCCCCATTTTGTATTTGTGCATTTGATTTTTCCTTCCTAAATGTAGCATTTTGCACTTGCCTTTATTGATTTTCATCTTGTTGATTTCAGAGCAGTTCTCCAATTTATCAAGATATTTTTGAATTCTAATTCTGTATCCAAAGTGCTTGCAACCCCTCTTACTTTTGTGTCATATGCAAATTTTATAAGCATACTCTGCACTCCATTATCCCACTCATTAATAAAATACTGAATAGTACTGGACTCATGAGAGCCCCGGGAGACTCCACTAGATATGTCCTCCCAGTTTGACATCAAACATTGTTAACAATTCTTTGAGTATGGGATTTCAATCCACTTTATAATAATTTCACCTGGACCATGTTTCCATAATTTGCTTATGTGACTGTCAAGTGGGATGTGTCAAAAGCTTTACTAAAATCAAGATGTCATGTCTACTACTTCTCCCCCATCCACTAAGTTGGTAACCCAGTAAAAGAAGGAAAATGATTGTATAACAATTTGTTCCAGTGCCTTTCCAGGTATTGAAGTTAGGCTGACTGGTTTGTAATTCCCTGGGTCCTTCTGTTTCCCTTTTTAAAGACAGGTTCTATGTTTGACTTCTCTAGTGCTCTAACCTCAACAGTCCAGCATGAGTTCTCAAAGATAATTGCTAATGGTTCTGCAATTACATCTGCTAGTTCCTATAATACCCAAGGGTGAATTTCTTCAGGCCCTACTGACATGAATACATCTAATTTATCTAGACATTTATTTGCTTTCTTTAACCTGTTCTTTCCTTATTCTAGTTTGTGTTCCTTCCCCTTTGCTGTTAATATTAATTGTATTAAGCAACAGTTCACAAATAATTTTTTTAGTGAAGACTGAAGCAAAATAGGCATTAAACACATCAGCATTCTTGGTGACACCAGTTTTAGCTCTCCTTTCCTGCCAAATAATGGACCTACACATTTCTTTTTCTTCCTCCTAATGTTTTTATAGAACCGTTTCTTATTGCCTTTTATGTGCTTTACTGAGTTCAATCATTTTGCACCTTTGCCTTTCTGATTTTGTCCCTATATGCTTGTGTTCTTCTTTTACACTCATATTTAGCAATATGTCCATGTTTCCTCTACTTTCTTTTTTGGTTTTCTTTTTTGATTTTCAGGTCATTAAAGAGCTCCTGATGCAGCCATATTGGCTTCTTACGATTCTTCCTATCTTTCCTTTGCATAGTGATAGTTTTCTGTTGTGCCTTAAATATTGTCTCTTTGAGAACTTACCAGCTCTCATGAACTCCTTTTTTCCTTAGATTTTTTTCCCCATGGGACCATAGCTACTAGTTCTTTGAGTTTGTTAAAGTCTGCTTTTTTAAAATCACTCTAGTTACACCAGTGCAAACCCTTATAGATGCACTTAAACTGGTTTAAAGCTCACTTAAATCAGTTTAAACTTAAATGCCTCTATATTAGAGTATGAATTGGTATAACTAGATTAATTCTTAGATTGATTTAGTACATTGGTGCAACTTTTCTAACATGCAGCGGCCTTTAGAGAGCCTGAACATGATTCTCACGTGCTTTAACCCTTGTGTAGTCATTTACACTTGTGATATGTAAATATAAGAGCCTATCAAATCAGGATTCACTATTCATTTGCACCAGTGCTAGTGCTTTATTCTCATTTTGCACAGATGTAAATGACTATGTAAAGTGTAAAGCACTGAAGAATCAAGATGTCTGTATATTGCATCACTAAGAGTTCCCGTTCTCCTTCCACCATTAAAAAAGCCCCAGCCAAACAAAAAAAACAACCCCTCAGTTTTATGTTAGCATTGGAGTTTGTCCATGTTCCTAACCACATTCTCACTCAAAAATATTATCTCCAATACCCTTCAGTCTTTTAGGGTTTGTCTATGCTGCCAAAAATGGTTTTTTTCTTAAATTGGGTTAGCTAACCTGTGTTAGCAAACTTGGATGAAAATAAGAGTGAAGACACTGCACCTCTGCTTTTAATTCGAATTAGCAGCCCAAGTTATAGCCTATAAGGGAGTCTGGGGTTGAACTCGAGCTGCAAATCCAGGTTAAATGCAGAGTTGCTATGGCTCCACTGCAATTTTACCCAAGTTATCTAACGCGAGTTAAGAACACACCTTTTTTGGCAGCATAGACATACTCTTAGTTTACATTAGATTTATGTTTTCTGTTAAGCATTATGTCAGTCAGTCAAGCCTCTAATCCATTTTATGGCCTGGGGATAGAATGACAGTGATGGATACAGAGAGTTTTCATGTAAAGAACCACACCTTATGTTTAAAAAAAATAGCATTCATCTCCTGGATATAAAACCACAGAAATAAGGCTGAAAGGTAGGTGATGTAACATCTTTTATTGGACCAACTTCTGTGGGTGAGAGACACTGCTGCAGCAGATCCACTTGCTGATTGGGTACCCCCTACGATAGCAAAGCACATGGCGTGATTTAAGGAGGAGGTGTCACCATCAATAGTGCTTTTTATGGGTCTCAGAAAGGGGGCAGTAATCTTTATGTTTTCCAAGTTTTCTTGATTTCATTATTTGATGTTATTTTGTTTTACAGTGGCATTAAAATGGAAGAAAAGAAGAGGCAGTAAGGAAGCCATTGATACACCCCACTGAGGCCTTCAAACCTCTTTTGATGCAAAAACACATACAAGTCTGTAGCCTAGCAGCACTCCCCAACTCCCTGATCTCTGAAACACTGATGTAATCCCAGGAGTTTCCTCTTCCAGAACTCCTTCCAGGAGTACCGCCCAGGTATATAGCCACTCCTATGTCCACATGGGCTCCCTTAGTGGTCTCTCCTCATCTTCTTCTGTAACTTTCCCCAGTGGGAGCTTAAGTCCCTGTGTCCATAGCTCCAGAAGTCTAGTCATAGCCTTCCAGAGGTCTGTTACCCCAGAATTTGACATTCCTGCATGTACCCCTGAAGTTGATAGTATTGCAGTCAGCCATTTTGTATGTTCAACCACTGCCAACTGAAAACCAAATACCACACAGAGAGGAATAATCTTAGGCCTTTGTGAGGCAAGGTCAGATAGTTACATACTTGCAGTTTGCTAATCAGAATGGGAGAATGGGACAGAAAGTTATGGAAGAGAGTGAGTGAATAGTGACCTTGGTTTTAAGTACCCCTGATATATTGTTGTTATGACTAAAAATACTAGTAATGTTCTGAGATAATGAGTAGTTTGTTGAAATTAAAAGAATTGATACCTAAGTAAAGGTTACTATGTTGATCCGCTAGGAGTCACTATAGGTTATGTGCTTTATTAAAGTTAGCTATAAAAATTATGTAAAAGTTAATACCTTGGAGCAGTCCAAGGGAGCTTTTCTTCAGTCAAGGAGCTGATATCTAAATGCCCCATCAGCTGGATGGAAAGAGGGCCCCTGGAAGCCTGGCTGGTGCTCACTCGAAATCATCACAGACTGTGGGTAATTATATTTGGGATGTCCTAAACCTATGTGCTTAACATCTAACAAATAGTAGTTTTAGATGAAAGCACTCATTTTTATCAATTATTTATCAGAACGATGAGCTGTGCTGCCATTGATTTATTCCTGACACTGACTGGAGAGAAACAGTTAAGTTACCACTGCTTTGGGTCCTGAGAAACCCCAAATAACAGATTTGGTGAGCCAGCCAGGAGTGGTGGTGAGGAAGGGGACAATTGATACAAAAGGTTTGTTTGGCATAAGGGAAAGGGACTCAGACAGGGTTGCAAACCAGTAATTTTCCATGTTGTAATCCCCAGATGATTTACGGATACATTCTGTTACTCATTCAGGGCTCAGGCTAATAACTCTGGTCGAGTGAGAAAATATGTCAGAAGGAAAGGGAACATCTGGAAAGTTGGAGATAGTGTTGGACAACAGCTTGATTGATTTTGTACAAGAGCATGGTAATGATTTTTGGAAACTTGCAGCTCTATAAGCAATGGGAAACCTGGATTAATGTGGGAATATGGATGGCAGAGACAGTTTTAGCTGAGTTGCCAAAGGAGTCCCAGGATAAGACCCAGGCAGGTCACAGGGAATGTAAAAGACAAAGTTATGCGCTCAGAGCCATTTTGGGAGAGCAAAAGGGAATAGTGGCTGTGATCAGAGGGCGTCAGCCTAGGAAGGGAGAGTGGGTGAGAGGAGGGTCTCGACTCGTATCCTTCTCATTATAAGTATGAGAGGGTTGATCCCCATGAGCTTTTTTTTCCCTTGGGCACTTCCAGGCAGTCCCTGTATGGTCCCTTGCTGGAAGCACTGGAAGAGCTGTGGACGCCCCCACCCATAGCCCCTACAGTAAGGAAGATTGGTACCACAGGGGGTAACCAAGGAGGGGAAGAAGGGGTAGAGGTCAGGCCCTTCACCCCTGACCAGGCTAGAGTCGCAGGAAAATTGGTTGGCCTGTTAAAGTGGAGCACAGCCTTTGGATGACTGGCATGGATAGCTGGCAGATGTGGTGGCAACTCCCACTCCTCTTCGAGTAACAGGCCTCACCACTTCACCCCACATTGCTCTCCCTATCCCCTGGAGGCTTTCCCCATTCACTCCAGGCTCCTCTTGTCCTGATCCGAGTTTCATTTCTAGTGTCACGTACCTCTTATGGCTCCCCTAAGTCATTCAACCTACCCCATCATGGGTTCCTCTGTTCCACTCTGACCTCTCCGGGATCCTTCCCTCTCCACTTCTCCTCTTTCCCTCCCAAAGGTGAAGCAGAAGGCAGAGGAGGTGAGGCAATTGCCTCCCTGATAGATCTTCCCAATAGAGAACAGGAAGGCACAGAGCTGAAAGGACAGCCCCTGTCGAGGGGAGAGCCAAAGGAGGATAGTTACTGCACAATGCACAGTCAGCACAGTGCCCTCCAGCACCAGCAACCTAATACATCAGGATTTCTTTTGCTCTGACCCAGGACTGGCCTGCCCATAAGCAGAGACTGTGAGGCACATTGATGTGTCACCCCTTGTGATTCGTTATGGCAAAGTGCCAGTTCTCTCCCTCATTTTCCATCTTGCTCTCACCCAATCTATCCAGAATCAACCTGAGGAAAATGGATTTTTGCAGCATCTTTAAGATCACCAAATACAGACTCTGGTGAACAGCAAGTTCTAGAGCACAGGTCCCCTCAAAAGAGACTGTGCTGACATCCTATTCCCATTAAACTTGTCACTTTTAGCTAGAGCACCTGGGATAAATTCAGTAGTATGACACAGAGAGGAGCAGTCATATAAGCTGGATCCAAGTGGTTTAGAATTCTAGAAGTACAAAAAAGCATTGGAAATCCTTTCTTTTCCCAGCACTCATTCAGATCATTTAAAAATAGTCAATTGGATTTTTTTTTACATGAATATTTGGGGAAGTAGGAGACATTGCTGCAGACTGAAAATTATTTTTATTACAATGCTGATTCATGAATATACATGGCTGGTTAGAGGACATTCATTTATGTAAACAATTAAAAGCAGATAGATGATGCTAAAGGACCCAATTCTGTATGGTGCTGAGTAATCCTCAACTCCCTGTTTTCAGCAGGAGTTTAACATTGTTCAGTTCCTTTGGGATCAGGCCATAAGAAGATTTTACAGCCTCCTGGGGTTTAAATCTCTTCCACATACTCTCTCACCACTTAACAAATTTTACAAAAGTTCAATAAGTTAAAACAGGAGGGAGAAGAAGGAAACTATTAATCCACTATGAATAAGACAAATGCTTCCTACAAAAAATGCATATATTTACTCATCATCAGAGTAATAAAACAACAGGAGGAAATTCTTAACGCTGAGTATAATGTTCTAAAACCGGTAGGAAAAGCACACATGGGAAGTGCAGGGAGAAGACGTTCAATCTCCTTAAACAGCAGCTGAAGCAGGCTCTAAATTAATCAGGGTTTCTTCGAAAGGCTAATAAGAAGGGGGCTGAAGAGACACAGCTGCACCCAAACCTTCTAAAAACCTTCAAAAAGAAAGGAATTAAGTGATAATGTCAATGGAACAGAACGTCATCACAGGATGGTCTCCAGCTGCTACAAAAATGCCACAGCAAAACTGAAATGCATATTTTCAGTAGAAGAGATACTTACCCTGTGTCTATATCCTATGTTTTCAGTTACTGTCTGTTATTTCAAGTGAGTGGTATAAATGATCATTGTGGAGGATTTAAAATTTTATTGAACTTTTAGAATTACATTTTTTTAAGTATATGTCAAAATTGTGTGCAAAATATCCAGTGTATCCAGGCAACTCAGAACTGCACGAAAGTAAGGGAATTGTTTGAATGCACAAATTATCTGTGCATTAGGTGTGGCGCCTCTGGTAATTTTGGCTGGAGTATACAGAACAATAAAATAATCTCTCACCATGAAGAGATTCAGCATAATGAATTTACAATGCTACATCCGTCAAGAAGAAAGTGTCCAACAGTGTGAGGTGGGATTTGAGTCAAAGTGTCTCAGGAAGCCATTTGTATAAGAAGACAGATATTTGTGGCAGTAGATGGCACTAACTGGGATTTAAGTGTATTCCAGGAGAGAAAAAGTTTCTCATTGTACATAATTAATTGTACAGTACAGTGGTACTGTACAGGTAAGTTACTTGCTGCATTCTATGGAAAGAGAGAAATGTGTCTGTGGGTATGTTTATACAGTACACTAAGTCTGTGATCTGACTCAGGTCTGAGCCCGAGCCCAAGCCCCTCTTCCATCCAATCACTGTGACTTGGCTCAGCAAGCACTCACAATCTAGGTCCTAGGACCTTGCTAGGGGTGGGTCAAAGCTACTGTCCCACTGTGACTTGGGTCCCACCCCTGTCATTTTGTAGTTTGGACACAGGTCAAGCCGCAGACCTGAGTCAGAAGGTCTGTGTAGTGCAGTAAGGATGCATTGGCAACGGTCTCAAGTTGCAGGGAGCCGCATGGTTTTTTACTGAGCACTGGCATGGGTTCACATGAAGCACTGGAGATGGGTTTAGGGAGGTGGTGGAATTAGAGGTTTTTAAGCTCTTGACAATGCAGTGTGGATGCTTAAGCACAGTCTTGGAAGACCTCCTGAAGTCCACAGGCCCCGCCTTAGTGTGCAATGTATTCATATCCTGTGTGGCATGGCCATTGCCAAACACTACATTAGATTTTACTAGAAAAACCAGTAGAAGTTCATGTTGCTCATCAGAGAATTACCTTCACTCTGTGCGCAGCCACTCTAGGCCACCTATCTCCCTCCTGAGTGAGCTGGTGAGGTGATGATGGTCTGTATGTGTACCCTCAACAGAAACAGGTTCCAGGATCCACAGGTCTGGAACTGGCTTTTCCTGTGGATCTTCAAACTCCAGGATTTGAAGATCACCCTCTCTTTACACCCATGAACCCCAACCTACTGAGTTGTGGTAAACTCTCAGGGTGGGATACCCAAAGGAACTTAGGCATCTAAGTTGTATTTTTAGGCACTGCTGCAATCCAGAAAACTCCCGCTGATCTATCACCTAATCCTGTAGGTGCCTCTTAGAGCTTTTGCTATAAAAGTTCCCAAGGTGCCAAATTTCCTCAGAAATTGCCTCATTCTAGGTGTCTGGAAACCTGTGTCCCACCTAAGCCTCAGAGAGATCCATGAACAAGGGGAAAGGTCGGTGTTCTGCTGCTAAATTATGTGTGGGGCTGTCTTACTCCACTAAACAGTCAGAAGGTGTGGGGGGAAGATAGTGATGGAAGATGACCAGCCTTTAGCTCAGTGTTTAGGTCAGTGCTTCCCAACCTGTGGCTCAGGGGCCAAAAGTGGCCTGTGGGGGCTTTCAAAGTGGCCCGCCGCTCCCCTCCTGCTGGCTGCAGAAGGCAGCCGCTGCCTAAGGACCCAGGCGGAGCACATTTCTGCGAGTCTAAAAGACTGATGCAGGTTCCTTGCTGCAGCCAAGGGGATGGGAGATCAGCATTCTCTTCACTTGTCTGTAGCAGGGAGCACGGCAAAGCACTGTGCCTAGGTCTATAGGCGCTGGGGTCCCTGCTGGAGCCAGAGGGAGGGGAGCACTGATCTCCCATCCCCCTGGCTGCAGAAGGGAGCCCCTGCTTAGAGACCCAGGTGGAGCTCATGGGACTACAGGACAGGTGTGGTTTCCTTGCTGCAGCCAGGGAGACGGGAGATCAGCAGGGAGGCAGCCTCCTTCCATCTGGCTGCAGTGGGGGGGAGGGCTGCTGGTAGAGACGGGTGGCCCTTCAGGGTTGTAAAAATGATATCTCTGGCCCTGAAGCCTAAAATCTTGGGAACCACTGGTTTAGGTACTCATCCAGAACATGGGAGATCACTGGTTCAAGTCCATGCTTTGCCTTGTGAGGAAAAGGGAGTTGAACACAGACCTGCCACTGCTCAGCTGAGTGGGCTATAGAGTCATTCTTGCTCTTTCTCTGACCTGATTAATATTTAATTGAAATGGAACAACTTCAATAGGTGAGACTAAGGGCAACCCACTTCAGAATATTCCATGGTCCAGTGGATAAAGCACTTACATGAGATATGGCAGATCCTTGGTCAAATCCTTCCTCATCAGGCAAAGGGGGGAGTCGAATAGGGTCTCCTACCTCCTGGGAGAGTACTGTCACCACTGGTCTAAAGGTTATAAGGAAGGTCATCCTATTTCTCTTCCCTGACCCCTGTTTTGTGGAGTTAGGCGTCCATTGAGCATGCCTACTGGATCGGGCCCAACACCCGACTTAGGTGGCCGAATGCCTGTCCTCCCTGGTTTGTGGATTGCTAGATGAGATAGGCACCTCCCTGCAACCTGGACTTAGGTGTCAAATGCTGAAAGGAGCTGGAGCTTAGCCCACATCCCTCTCACTGGCATTTCCCATGGGCTTGCTTAGGTGGCTCCCCACTGAGCATGCTGGCTTTGGTGACCGCACCTCTCTATTTATTGCACATGGAGTCGAGGCACTTAATTCAGGCTTTCAGGATCATAGTGTTTTCCTGTGATTTTCTAGGCCTAACTTTTAGGTGATGCAACACTCAGAGTTGCGATGCTTACATCTCTTTTGTGGATCTGGGTCTCAAAGTCTGAGGTGGACTTTCCCTCCTCCAGTAGGCTTTTCCCTGATTTTTGAGTGAGAACTCCTGAATTTGGGCTCCTCTACTGACTTCAGAAGTCACATCATGGCTCTGTGCCTCAGTTTCCCCATTTCTAAAATGGTTCTAATGATAATTCTTACTTATCACACAAGGGTGTTAGGAGGCTCAATAGATTAATGTTTTTAAGAGCTTCAGATTCAAAATGCTATATAAATGAAAGATGCTGCTATTATTATTTCAGTGCTGCTACTGCTGCAACTCTAAGTCACGTTGCCATGGTAGAAAATGGCTCCTTAGCAGGACAATTATACTGTATAGGTTTTTATAGGACCTTCAATATAGTATACATCGAAAGAGCCACACATACACATTTATAGAACATTCATGAAGTTAAGAAAGCTCAATCAATTCTCCCTGAAGGAAATATATTAAAATTAGATCTCAATCTCACTATCAGTTAGCTGCAAAATAAAAAGGGGTTGAGTGGCAAGACCTGCATTGAACAACAGCGAAGAAAAGAGTATGGAGGCAGAAGCACTGCAGAGGGGGCCATCAAGCAGGTATTCACCCGCATCATGACGTATTGTCAGTGCCTCAGTATAAACTATAAACTCACTCTGCCTCCTGGTTTTGTACAATTCCCAAGTCTATCATTTCACAGCACAGTTGAATGTCAAACCCTGAAGAAATGTTTGATAATGCAAATGTGTTTAGTAATGATGAGCCATTCTGAGGACTCTTAAAGAGTCATAAACATGTTTGTTTTAATTGAGGTATGGTAGGATTTGTAGTATGATAGAATGATGAAAACAGCTCAGATTAATGACTCCTCTCATCTTCCTTTCTGACAGCCCCTTTTTCAAAGCACCAATATTACCCACTTAGAAAATGGATTTATGCCAACATTTAAAGCACTCCTTCTTCTTTCAGCACACCAGATGGTACTAAAAATTCAAAATATTTCCTACAACAGCTGTATCTTTGACAACAAAATTAATACAAGCCGAAATACCACTGCTGTGTGTAGGGCATAATGACCAGACTCTTCAGTTTTATGTCTAATGTAACAAGGCATTTTATAGTTAAAAAAAATAGATTTGATCAACTCAGCATTGCATGTCAATCATGTGACTCTGTCTGGTTTTCAAAACCAGATGTAAAGCTCCATGCCTTTATAGTTTAACAGCTGGTGTGATAAGTACGTAAAATACACCTTTCCCTAGGGCTATAATAAATGTGTTAACACTTTCTTACAACCAGCCCTTTCCTACAGCTCATCATATTTTTGCCCCAAGCTCCGTCTTTATGTATTTGATGACATAAATCTTATAAGCAGGTTTTGATCAGAAGCTAACTCCCCACACCCTCCAAAGTCTGGACAATATTGGCTGGGTTTTTTTCTCCCTTCTTTAGTATTTTAAGAGGACAATATTGCAAACAAATAACTGGGATTAAGATTTGTTGCCTTTGTTAAAAACAAACAAACAAAAAAAGCAAATGTAGGATGCCTACCTGGTTGTCTATTTAACATGACAAGTCCATTTGCCAGCGCTAAAGATAGAATAAAATGACATGTACTCTCTCAAAGTTCTGACATTTGTAGACTGGTTTTGGCTTTCCCTAAACAATGAATAATATGGGAAAAAAACAAACAAACCAACTAAACAACCCACAAACAACCAGAAAAACCCAGTGTCAGATAAGTGGCCAGGGAAAAGGGTACAACATACATGGAAGGTTATGAGGGTGATTTTATTTATTCATCTAGCTACATTTCTTGGTACTTGAACATTCTATCACCATAGTATCTGAACATCTGGTGAACATCAAATAATTTATATTTCCAGCATTCCTGTGAGGCAAGGAATTATTATTTATGATACGTTCCCATTTATCCAAATGGCCTGGGGAACATCCAAAAGTTTTGGATAACCGGTAGCTCGGATAAATGAAAGTGCTATTAACGAACATAGGGCCTACATGGAGGACACACTATTGATTTAGATAACTAGGATTTTTGGATAAAGGGAATTCGGATAACTGGAAATATATAGTACTGTACCACAATTTTGGACAGGATGGATGATATAGTCAAGTGGTTAGGATACTAGCCTTAGACTTTGGAGACCCTTTCTTGTTCTGCCGCAGCCTTCCTGTGAGACCTTGGACAAGTCTTTTTGGCCCAGATCCTCAAAGATACTTCGGCGTTGCTCTGCTCAGCACTGCCATGCCTATCCCCTAGGCAGCCTGCTGCCTCGTGGAATCCTCCGCTGCAAATTAGGTGGACCAGACTCCCTACATAATGCACCGGAAGAGTCAGGCATTTAAGAAAGGAATCTGCAGAAGCCAGCAAGCTGAATGGGGAACTAACCTACCCAGCAGTGAAATGCCAAGGAGAGAGAGAATGAGAGGAGTGGTATTTAGGCGCCTAAACGGCTGCTCCCCGGCGCATCTAGGTGAC
Organism: Emydura macquarii macquarii; assembly: GCF_026122565.2. Lineage (NCBI taxonomy): Eukaryota > Metazoa > Chordata > Testudines > Chelidae > Emydura > Emydura macquarii. The sequence continues at coordinate 11,892,515 of NW_027132773.1, forward strand.
AGCCCAGAGGTAGGCAACTCTGTCTCCTTTCCCTGCCCCCCTGCTCAGAATCCCCAGCTGCAAACCCCCTCCTAGAGGTAGGCATCTATGTCAGGTCAACTGCTGAGGTAACCCTTGCCACCGTTTTCAGTTTTGACTGATTTTCACTGATAAATGATCAGGTTTTTTATTAAAGGAGTTCAGTTTTTACTGATTTAAATCCGTTTATCAATCCACTCAATCCACTTTTTTGGGGTACTTATTTTTGTTAAACGCTAATGCTTTACACGATTGTCATGTCCTGCAGATCTGAGACGGAAGCCATTCCTCAGTGTAAAACACAGGACACACACACACACAGTGGAGGTTGGAAAGTCAAACAGTGTTAATACTGTGCTGTGACTGGCTCACAAGGAGACACTTCCCCCCTATTTCTTAGTGTCATTTTAATGCAGCGCTGAATTTAAACAAAATAAAGGGATAAACTGGGATAAACAGTCAATATCAGAAGCTTTCACCAGGGCTTTAATGAAAAAGAAGACACAGCATAATTGTGTCAATGAATTTGTGTGTGCTCTTTGTTTCACCAGACAACTGCTGTTAATTGCAGAGGGGCCTATTGGTGACTTTGTGTGACAATACTGCCCAGCAGCAAAAAAACCCTTCCTAATTCAGACAGCCTCACTTGTGAGTATCTGAAAGAAAATGATGATGGATCGAATTGATGGAAAGGTGGTGTCTCGTCTGATTTTTGATGAGTATCCTAATGCATTGGACCATCCGATTCTTGGCCTTTTGTTTTCATTTTTTTATTTCAAAGTGAATAAACCCACATTGTTTTGTGCTGAAGTGACATTCATCCCCTCTGCTGACACCCATTTTGTTGACACAGCCATAGCTGACATGTTTGAGATGTATCAACTAAATTGGGAAAACATGGACACAACTAACACAGATTCTGTTTTCTACATGGCTAAATTTGCATGGGAGATTAAACTCAATCAGAAACCAGAGCTGCCATGTATTAGGTGTCCTGCTCATCTGATTAACATTGCGCTGTCAGCAGGTACTGCTACAGACGAAATGAAAAACATGAAATTTTGCATCATTGGATTCAGGGCTGTTTTCAAGCATGCGAACTAGTTGAAGGCTTTGTTTCACAGAGTGTGAGATGAGTGCAGAGCCGACTGCTGATTACCTACCCCTGTTGTGCCACAGTGGATGAGCTTGTACTTCACTGCTTGTCATGTAAATAATGCATGGACTGTGCTAATGCATCTCCTAGATCATCCTGAGTCTGTTGGTTCTAAAGCAGAAACTCTGAAGAGACTGGCAAATAACCAAAATGGTCGCCAGATTCTGTGTACCAAGATAATGTTTGTTGTTGAAAACTTGGAATCAACTTATGATACACAGAAAACACTGGCGTTTTCTCTGTCTACTGCCAATTTGTTTGCCAAAGCAGATGTTTACCGGCTCCTGACAACCAAAATCTCAGCTAAAATGAGTACAAAAGCTGCAGGAGAAACATACGTCGAGAAACCCCAGCTGTTTTTGTAAACTCTTCCAACCCCGGAACACGAGGAAACCAAAAAAGCATTCAAAACCTTCAACACAACATTCAGCAAGAAATCAGAGATGACTATGGCCCGTAATCTGAACCTGAAGTGTTTGGAGCTAAAGATTCTTTTTGGAATGTCATCCAGGTGTTCCACCCCTTCCTCGAGGTGAGTTTTGCGGCAGACTGTGGCCGTTATGCCTGAGTGTTTCAACCATTTGCCAATAAAGATGAAATTTCAAATCTGAAAGGGGAATTTACTACTTACATGAACATGCCTAACCCTGACAATGTGAAATGGGATGTGCCGGCTTTTTGGAACAGTCATCAAGATACACTTCCCAACTTCAGCAAAGAGGCACGGTGAGCTTTGAGTGTACCCTTGGAACTACTGATGTAGAGCGCTTATTTTCGAAGTTGGACTACCGCCAAGACAGCAAGAGGCTCAACATGAGTGAGAATACTTTGAAGAAAATTATGCGAGTGTATGCAAACCAGGATTTCTTGAAAAACAACTAGCTCTGAGAGAGACAAAAAGTACCTTTGTACATTAAAAAAAAAAGCTTCAATTATACTGTAGTAAAATGTGTATATTATGAAAGCTTTTTTGTTTTTCTTTTTTCCCTGATTTTTCCCGATTTTTCAAATTCTTTTTTAACCTGATTTCATCCTGATTTTAATGTTTGAAAAATAAACACAGAAAAAATCCCGGAATTTTATTTTTTACATATAAAAACTGAAAATGCGGAATACTATGCCATAGCAGTCAAAATTCTCTCTGCCTTCTCGTCACACTCAATACATTTCTCACACTTGCCCTACATTTCCCTATGTCCCCAGCTGATTTTTTATGAGGGTGCTATGTTGCCCGCCCACCCACCTATTAGTGGCCTGCATCCAGCCCTACTGCTGTGGGATCTGGAAGGTACCAGGTTGGTGCTCAGAGCACACCTATAAGATTGATTCCCACTAGTGAGATAGATGTTCCCCTGCCTAATTTGGGAATGCCACTTCACGGCCTCCAGGCTTGATTAGGTCTCGACGCTGCTCATTACCTATGGGTCAAAGTCAAGTTTTAGACAGCTTTGCTAATGCCAGCCAGTGAAAACTTAGATGCCTCGGGGACTTAGGCAGTAGCTGAGTGGTGGTTTTGAAAATGTCAGTGGTGCCTAAAATGATAGACTTAGGTGTCCAAAGAGGCAGATAGGCACTTAAATATCTTTTGAGGACCTGGGCCTTAGTTTCTCTGTTCTTCAGTTTTACAAATGGGGATAATAGCACTTAACTACCTGAGAGGGGTGTTGTGAAGATAAATACATTAAATTGTGAGGTGCCCAAACACTAGAGTAATGGAATCCATATAAATTCAATGGCTAATCTACACTGTGCTTTAGTCTTCACCACAGGGGTGTAAATTTTAATCTGCATTAGCATGTCATGCACTAACTAGCCTGTGTGGATCCTGCTGGCAAGCACTAAAAGTTTCCCTAGTGCATATTGATCTAGTACTATTAGATAGATACAAATGGGATTAAGTGACTTGCAAGAGGTCACAGAGGAGTTTATGGCTAAAATGGATATTAATGCTAGAAGTCCTCAGTCCCAGTCCAGAGTTTTACCAACTAGACCCACCTCGTGGTGGGTACATATCTTCTCACCTCGTTTTGTTTTTTGTTTTCTCCTCCCCCACCAAGTACAAAACACTAGATTCACCTGTCTTATCTCCCTCCACAAATCAGCCCTTTCACCTTCCCCCAAACATTTCCCATCCTCATTTCCAGTGTCCTTATTGCGCCCCTTCCTCCCAACATTCAACATGAATTCAACATGAATGAGCTGTTCCCTCAAGAGACAAATGATAACGCCTTCCTCACATTAATGCTTTAGCAGTGGAGATGATGAGTGAATGGCTGTTTTCTGTGAATAGAATACTGGTGATTCTTTTGACGTTCCTTCTGCACAGCTGCAATTCTGACAGATCAGTTTCAAGATAATCCCTTGCACTTGACCTCTGAGGGTATGTCTACAATGCAATCAAAGACCTACGGCACACCTGCAGATGGCCCAGATCAGCTGACTCAGGCTAGAGGGGATCGGACTGTGGGTCTATAAAATTGCAGTGTAGATGTTGGGGCTTGGGATGGAACTTGGGCTCTGAGATCCTGCAAGGGGGGAGAGTCCCAGAGCCTGGACTTGTGCTTTTGCCTCAACATCTACACTGCAGTTTTATAGCCCACAACCAGATCCCTGTGAGCCCAAGTCAACCGACACAGGACAGCCATGACCTTCAGTAAAATGTAACTAGTTATCTTAAGAAGAGGTAGTATTACATAAACTTCAAGGCCAGAAAGGACCATATATCTCTTAGAAGGATATCCAGTTTTGATTTAAACACTCCAAGTAATGGAAATCAACCATGTAACAAGGTAAGTGGGTCAAACAGTTAACTAACCTGACTGTTAAAATTGGTGCCTAAGTTTTAGTCATTTGTTTAGCTTCAGCTTCCAACCACTGGAACTTGTTATGCCTTTTTCTGCTGTATTAAAGGGCTGTCTCCCATCAGACATCTTTTCACTATGTAGGTAATGGACTGGGCCACAGCTATGTGCTAATTAGGCTGCATGCGACCCGTGAGCCACGGGTTGAGAACCATTGCTATAGACTATAATCAAGTCACATTTTAATTTTCTCTTGGGTGGACTAAATAAACTCAGCTACTGGAGTGTCTCAGTATGAGGCATGTTTTCCAGACCATGATGCAATATTCCTCTAGTGTTCTATGCATTTTCATGGTAGCACACTTTCCTTGCTTAGAAATAATAAATAACAATAATAAATAAAACCCAGGTTCTAGATGTAGTGAATTTAAGCATCCAGCTCCTAAAGTGGTACCTTCCAGCAGTGGTGTTTGTTCTCTGGGAGCAGCAGTATTGGGAAAGAAAACTTAGGACTGATTTACACTTACCTCGCGATTCAGCGGCAGTCGACGGGAGTTACACGAACTACGCAGAGTAGTTTGCATAACTCACATTGACTGCTCTGCTTCCCTTCTGCGCACTGTTCACACTGCGCTGCGCTTCTTGAGGGGGTGGATTTACTCAGTCGACTTCCTGATCGATTGAGTGGGTCTATACGGACCGCTCAATCGATCCAGAAAAATCCATCTGGCAGCAGCGAATTTGCCGCCGTCAATATAAATATAGCCTTAGAAAGAACTCTTAATCCTACTCACCAAGCCATAGAGCAAATCTAACAGACACTTCAGAGGAAGCTGAAAATACCCTAGCACTGTTTGAAATTTCTGATACGGAAAATTTGTAATTAAAAACATCATCTTTTTTGACAGGAATTTCCACTTCAAAATGCATGTGCAATTTTTTTGGGTGAAACTGTATAGTGAAAATTTTAAGTATTTTATCAATATTTTAATTGATTATTCATCGATATTTTTATCTTTGTTGTTCATTTTTAATATAGAAAATTATCAAGCATGATTTTTTTAACCTTTAAAAAAACTCAACCTGTGATTAAACTGATTAACCATCAAAAGTTACACACACACAAAAAAGAGAAAACTGTGTTTTCATAATTTGTGTTTGCTCTCCACCACCACTTCACACCTTTTTGTTTTGCTATTGGGTAACTTTTGATTGGTCAACTTAATCTTGTGTTGGGCTTTTTTTTCTTTATAGTTAAATTAAAAAACATCATTTTTCAAAATTTCCATTTTGAAAACAAAACAAAAAAATACTAAATGATGAAAAAATCCAGACAAATTTTTAAAGATAAAATTTTATTTAAAATATTGATATAAATTGTGAAAATTTCAAAAATTTCAAAAAAATGAAAAATTGGTCTATTTAAAAAAAAACTAATGAAACAAAAATGATTTTGAAATTTTCAGACTTGCTTATGATTTCATTTTTTGACCTGCTCCGGGATACTCTGCCCTCATCTGGACTGGAGGAGCATTACCAGTTGGTGGTGAAATGAAGGACTATAAATAGGAGGGCAGCTGAAGAAATAAGGCAGCTCAGACAAAGCCTGATCCTGAGCACTTCCCATGGGGTCCTTAGTGCACAGAATTCTCAATAACCTTGCAGTAACCTCTTCACCCCTATGAAGAGGTGGGCAACAGCTGTGATTGATCATTTAGGGTGTTTTTGTGACAAAAACAGATTAAGGAAGATGAATGCAAGATATTTTAATTTTCTTAATATGATTGTTCCCGCCTCTCTTCATTTAAGTCTGGCTCTACCAAGCTAATGATTTTTGCACTTTAAGAAAAATGTATGGTCAGAACCTCTTACTAAAGTGATAGTTATAGAGTTCTGACTTTCTTGTACTCACTTGATTCAATCAGCTGTCAGCTGAGCAGCAATATCTGATAAGTAAATGTGGAACTAGGAAACATGAACGAGTGACTTGTTTCACAGCTGTGGAAATAAGTAACATGGGGCCAAGTTGCTAATGTGTTTTGCTCCTTTCTGTCACTCCTCTGGTGGAAAGCTGCACTATAGCCAGCTTACCCTGCTACTGGAGGATTCTCTAGGTGTAGGGAAATAATTGGGTGTCAAAGCCAATGTAACATCAGGTTCCTGTTCCCTTTTCCCCATTACTGCCACAGGAGACATGACCTGCGAAAATGGAATGGCTGGATGTTCATTGTGTCCTGATGACTCCCAGTTGCTGAGACAGGCTGCTCTGATCTGTGCTGGTGACTGGTGGGTGGATAGGTCCCAGGATTGTTGGAACACAGAGATGATTTAAAGTCACCTTTGTGCCCACTCCCTTCCTGAGATACACTGGGTGATAACTGGCTGCAGGCCAACCTCTGGGCTACTGTAAAGACACTGAGCTCTTTTGAACCCAGGTGAAGTAATTCTGAAGCTAAATTTGGTAAATGATTCTGTAAACAACTTATTTCATTACGAAACCGTGGATTCTCCCTTTGTACTTTTTGTATATGATCTCTAAAAACAATTAATTAATTATGCAATATTAGCAAATGAATGACCTGCACTTCCTCAGCAGGCGGTCTAATTTCTGAACATTATTGATTTGCCTTGCATGGAACTATGGTTACTTTACAATTGTTTTTTTCCAATTCCATTTTCATTTCGGAGTAGATAATTTGCAAGGTGACAACTCCATTTTAAACAAATCCCAGATAATGAGATATGTTGTAGTTATTTGGAGTCTAAGAAGCCAGTGCTGATGATACAGCAGGTTCCTACATGTTGCTCAGCACCATCAGCTTCACCTGGAGTCTGAGGTTGTGGGTTCTGATGGATTCCCAGGAGGTGCTCACACTTTGCAGAATCAAGCGCTTAAAGACCACGTCCATTTCTCGGTTGCAGTACATAATCACTATGTCTAAATGATTATTCCATGAATGCGTGTGACCCCAACCTGTCAGATTTCACTAGTTTGTGTTATTGACATATAGTTCCAAGCTGAACACTTTTCAGCTGTATGATAAAGCAGGCACAGAAATGGGAAACATTTAGTACCTCTGCTTTTCATCCATCCACCAAAAATACACACTTCTCAGGCTCAAGACAGATTCAGAACAGACTCCCAGACGAAAAAGGCAATGATGAAGTCACTCTGCAATTTCTTACACTCTTATTCATAGTATTAGATATTTCAGGTTCAAATGAAAGCAGACATCAAGAGAAGATTACACAACAATCCCTGGAAAGAGCTCAGGAAGAAGTCAACATTTTCAGTCTGCTTTTAGTACATTGCTAGCTAGACTCTGCACATTCAATAGACTGTATGTCTTCATCACAAAGATTTATGATGGTCGCTATCAGAATGGGGCTGCAAAGTGAACATACAGAAAGAATGCTACATTGCTGACTGCGTATGATACACTATTGAAAAACTATCTACTATAAATCTTTTGAGAAATCTTAGCCAATACACAGGTTGGAACCTCTTGAACAAACACTTTATCTGAGCAGAATCATTTTGCAAATTTATAAGCACTAAATAGATAATATTTAAGGATAAGATTTTGCTACGGAGGTAAAGGGTTCTGTGACTTCCAGAGCACCGTCAAATTATCCTTTTCAGCTTTGGTGAGCTGGGGGGCCTGGAGCTCTCAGTTGGCGCAGGTAGCAAGGATCCCTGTTTCTGTCCACCAGGACAAGCAGCAGGACCCCTGGCTTTGAACCATCAGCGGTGGCGGAGACCCCGCAGCTCTAAGCTGCAGGCAGCTGGGGGACTTCGGAGCTCTGTGGTCCCTCTGCAGCCTGCAGCAACTCCGAGCTCCTGTTTCCCCACCACCCATGGTGACTGATGGCAGGGGTCCCTGGAGCTCTCAGCCATTGCATGGGGCCCCACCGCTCCCAGCCACTGAGAGAGGTGGGGGGATCTGCAGCCCCCAGCTGTGTGAAGGTATGGGGGGACCCCGCAACCCAGAGCCACTATTGGGGGACTCCAGAGCCTGGAGTCCCAAGCCAGTGCAGGCAGTGGGCCACACAGCTCTGAGACACGGGTAGCAGGGGGACATCAGAGTCCCAGGGTCCCCCCGCAGCCCATGGCAGCTCTGAACTACAGGATCCCTCTGCCCCCATGGTGGCTCTGAGCTCTGGGATCCCCACCACCTGTGGTGGCTGATGGCAGAGGGCCCCGGAGCTCTCAGCTGCCACAGGGGATCTGAGCGAGAGAACCCCACTGCCTCCAGCTGTGGTGGGTGGCAGGGGGACACTGCAGCCCCAAGCCACGACAGGGGACCCTGGAGCTTAGAGTGGGCGGGAGGCCCTGCAGCTCCCAGCCGCTGCACCTGCACCCCCCAGCTGCTACACCCCCTCCTCCCGCCTCGGCAGCTCCCATCTGCCACCTTGTTATTTTTAGTAAAAGTCACAGACAGGTCAGGGTTTCCGTGTATTTTTGTGTATTGCCCATGACCTGGCCGTGACTTTTACTAAAAATAACTGTGGCAAAATCTTAACCTTAATAATACTTATTTTGTGTATTTTACAGAGGCACTCATTTGTTTTGTGGTAGCATGAAGAAGCCCCAGTCCCATTGTGTTGTCTCTGCCCTGAATAGCTCACAATAATACTGTCCTTCGCGATCTTGTTCTTTGGTCTGTAAATCTCAAATGCTCTAAGCTTCACTATTCATGGGGCCTTCTCCTCTACTCATAAAATTGTGCTACAGTCTTCTAACTTGCTTTACAACTTAGGATGCTCTTCTGGCCCTCCAGTATTTCTTCAGTGCTCTGTGCCGGATAAGCATTGTGCTTTGCAAAGTTCTGGAATAACTAGCTGATGACAAAGTGTTGAAAAAGCATGTTGTTTTAGCAACTCTGCTTATCATCCATTGGCTACTTTAACATTTTGTATGTGCACAAGGACTATGAAAATACAATCTTCTGGGGGGCTTTACTCATGTTTACTGTGGCAGGGCTTCCTCTTGTTGCCAAATAAAGGCAGAGCCCCAACTGTCTTCAGTGAGAGCAGATTCAAGTATTTGGAAAGCATGAACCACGTAGAAATATTAAATATTGTTTACACAAGTTATTATTAGATTTTCTGTGTCTTTCCAAGAGCTTTTGCAACTGTACTACCTATTACGTATCTGGCAGAATTTAAACTGAGACAAGGTGGATGGAGTAGTATCTTTTATTGGACCAATGTCTTTTGGTGAGAGACACACAGAGCTCTTCTTCAGGTCTGAGAAGGGAAGTCCCAGTGTCAGAGCAAAATGCAAGATGGAACATATTGTTTAGCATAAGTAGTTAGCACATATTGTAAAGGACAATTCAAGATAGACTGACATCTGCAGTCACTTAAAACTACCTACACCAAACAAGGACACTCCACCAGAGAAGTAAATCGCATCAGGGAACGGGCCACATGTCCCTTGAGACTCTGCTTCAATACAGAAATAAACCCACTTCTGACCACACATCCCCTAGTTGTCACCCATATGAGGTATCATCAAACAATTATAACCTATACTTGATGGGGACCCCGTACTGAAAAAAAATCTTTCCTGAACCCTCATTTCTGACTTTCAAACAACCGCCCAGCCTCTCCAAGCTCATCATCAGAAGCAAGCTCCCCACAGACCAGGACACACCAGCTCAAAGCTGCATCAGACCCTGCCCAAGCAACAGATACAAAATCTGCAGACTTACCTCCACTGCTACAACGATCAACACCCCCTCACAACCTTTCAAGATCCATGGATCCTATGCCTGCCAATCACAACATGTGGTGTACCTCATCCAGTGCACTAAGTGCCCCAATAACAACTATGTGGGTGAAATCAGACAGTTACGAGGCTCTTGAATGAACTCACTCAGGAAAATGATAAAAGACCCAAATGCCCTATCACCTGTGTGTGAATACTTTCACAAAGCGATCACTCTACAGCTAACCCATCAGATCTCATCCTCAAAGGAAACCTGTGCAACACTTTCAAAAGACAAGACTAGGAGCTTAAATTCATTACTCTGCTAGACACAAAAAATCATGGACTGAACAAAGATACTGGATTTATGGCTGTTTACAATGATCTGTAACCCACTAACCCCACTTTTTGTCCTATGACTGGATGAGTGTAAATGGGCCACTCTACTTTGAATGCTCCCTTAGAATATGTACTAACTCTTTATGCTAAACAATCTGTTCCACCTTGCATTTTGCTGTGACCTGGGAATACCTTTCCCTGGCCTGAAGAAAAGCTCTGTATGGCCCCGAAGCTTGTCTCACTCACCAACAGACGTTGCTCCAATAAAATATCTTACGTCACCCACCTTATCTCTCTAATATCCTGGGATGTATGTGGTACAAGTACACTGCATACAATAATGGAAAGATTTAAGATGTCAGTTTTGACTGATAGAGCCCTAATGGCTTGAGATCCACTCAGTTGAGACTCCTTCTTTGTCCTTCTGCCATACTGTCGCAAATCCGTCAGCAAAGACACTTCAGCTGGAATCCTTCTTGTATAAGTGAGGGCCCCTCAGCTTTGGAATCCACTCCCCACCCCCAGTGAACATCAGAGCATGCTGCAAGGCAAATTTGTTTTCCCTGGCTGGAGGGGACTGGAAGGAATTCTGACAAGATCAGAAACATGTTTTTAGCTGTTGGGTTAATTATTGGGCAATGGGAGGCTCCTAGAAGTGTGGAATTTGTTTGATTTTGTTTTTAAAATGTATCAAGGACCATGGAGCAAAGAAAAGGTGATCTTTTTGTTGAATGTATGTATAAACTGAAAGAACAGAAATAAAAAATGAATATCTGCAAATGTGTTTGGTAATATCCTATAATCAAACACTTCTCCCCCAGACAACATGCCACAGATTCACACAGAAACATTTGACGTTAAATAAAATATACAATACCATTTTCTAGTATTGTTGTACTTACACATTTAAGTCTGGTTTCTGCTGTCAATTTGGTAGCTGGATCTTACATCCAAAACAAGTGCAACCATTCTGCTTTGGCTTTGTGCGGGTAAAATTGGGGAGGATTGGTTTATTTAGGATCTCATGATGTGATGGAAACTACGGACTGGCAATGGACAATTAGAACAACTATTCCAAACAGCTCCTCTACTCACAGTCCAAGATATGGGGTTTCAAACCAAAAAAGAAGAAAAGTTCGCAGATTTAAGCAAGGTCTGAAGGAGATCTCGCCTGCTGAGCTAGCTGGGGAGAGGGGAAAAATCTTCAGGACCAGACTGTATTTACATGAACACACCCACTCTGCCTAGGTACCCAGCAGACAGAGCTGTGTTGCCAAAGTGACCAATTTTGACTTGTGTTGGGTTACAAATCGCTTTACAAATTCACTTAATTTGAATGCAGGGGTAATGAAATGTTGTTATCCTTATTGTATGAGTAAAGGGCAGGAGAACTGTGCTCAGCCTGCCATGATTGAGGGGGTCACCCTCAACAGAACTGAACTCCTTAAATAGGGGCTCAAATGCCAGACTGCTCTGAAGGAGAGAGGGGATGGGTCAGTTCATGTAGGCCTACTGGGTGATGCGATGCTATCTAAGAGTCTGAAGTATGGTTTAATCTGTTTTTTCTCTCTGTTCAAAGATAAAGCCAGTTAAGGCTCCATGAGAAGTCTTTTATTCTGTTAAGTAACTACTAGAGCTAAAATCACTTGTTGTGGGGCAATGTTTTTCTGTCCAACCTGCTTCAGTAAGAAAGTTTCCTCACTAAGAACTGAAAGCTGACAATCACTAAGAGCTGGTAGAACCTTGGGGGGCTCACTAGTAAAGGTCACAGTAGAGAAGCAGGTGTGTCTGGCAAGGTGGCCAGCAGAACAGGGAGCAGGGTGGCTAGCGCATTGGCTGGCAGCATAGCCAGCGGAGCAGGGTGGTCAGATGGTGAAGTGAGCAAAGGGCCTTCTTTTCCTACTTTCCCACAACCAGGGTACAAGGTGAACTCTGCAGCTGCACCTCTGAACTCTGAGTCTGCACTGACTAAGGACAACAACGGTGAGTGGGGTGCTGTGAAGGGAGGAGCACATTAAAGGAACTTCTGGTTGCTGGACTTAAGAACATGAGGCAAAAGGAAACTGCCCAATGTACTCTGGGGTGGGAGTTTTGTTCATGGTTTTATGCTTGTGAATCCTGCTTGTGGTATTTTCCCAAGTTAATGCCCGGTTATTTTTCCCCTTTTATTAAAAGTTTCTTTTCTACATTCAGTCTCTGTGCTTGCAAGAGGGAAAGTATTGCCTCTAGAGGTGCCCAAGGGGTGGTGTGTAATTGTCCCACGTTACTGGGTGGGGGTTCGAGCCGGTTTTCTGCTGTACGGTTGAAAACGAACCCCTAGATATTGAACCCTGCCCTTCTTGCTGCCAACGCCATGGGCAGAAGGGTTACATAAAACACTGAAGTAAAAACAAGCAAGACCACATTGTGTCTGTTGGCATCTTGCTGGTCTTTGGCCTTTGCTGGCTTTTTGCCTTACTCCTGGACTTGTTCTTGTTTGTATTGTTCATTTTGCAACAAATATCTTGTGCTTACTGCCTCCAAAAGCCAGGACTCATTTCCACCCATGGGTAGATCAAATGATTTCTTTCCACATATGTCCAGTATAGAATCTCAAGGTAAAAAAATTACTATCTGCTGAAAATTATGTGTAAGCTGAGACAGGAAATAAGATATGTATGGAGGCTGTGGCTGTCAAGAACTGTTCAGAGTGAATACATTCATAAGAGGACTGCACTGAAGTAGCTGCAGTGCTGTGGACATTGCTATTGGGAAAATATAAGAAAATTTTCCTGAGGCCCGAGTGAGAAATGAAGCAGCGTAACAGACTGTGCACCAGCTGTCTCCCCAAAAGAAACAAAGGAAGTTACATCTGGACAAACATGTTAGTGACAGAATAGACTTAGACTCACTAATCTGAGGAAGCAGTTTACCTCAGAGAGTAGTTTGCTTCACCCATCAAAATGTTATTAAGTCATCATGACAGAGGTTCACACTTTTCAGCTTAACCTGCCTGCAATGTATTATAATACAGCATTGCTTTTTGGCAGCTCAAATAGCCTGTTGTTATTGTACAGAATATTACTCCTTTCCCTTTGTTTTCCTGTACTAACATTTGCCAGGTCAGCTCTTGCTACGACTACTTATGTAGTCTGGTTATCTCATGTTTCCTGGCCACTTCAGTGTAACTGACATGAGAATGTGGAGATTTGCCCCAATCCTCCATGAATCTTGTACTGTAGGTAAGCCACAGCACTGTATTTTCAGCTGCCCTTAGCCCTTTATGGAGACTTCGGGCACGTGTAGATCAAACCTGAAAGTGGGCATAGTATATGTCTTGGTACCTGTAACACATCTCTTCAGCCCAGCAGAGACCTGGATTCTATTCCCAACTCAATCATTGGCCTAATGAGTAAGTTTGGGCAGGTCTTTACACCTTTCTTTGCCTCAGTTTTTTACATACATAAAAATGGAGATAATGATCTTTATCTCCTTTGTAAAGTGTTTTGAGATCTATGGATGAAAAGCACTATATAAAGAGCTGAGTATTTTTTAATTAGGTGTGCTGGCATGTATCAGTGGAATAAGCATGATGTAGCTCAGTTGCCATAGCAATGGGCTTAGATGGCACAGAAGATGGTTTGTGAGATCCTATCCCCGTCATTGGAGGTTTTTAAGAATAGATCAGACAGACACCTGTCAGGGATGGTCTAGGTGCACTTGGTCTTCCCTCAGGGCAGAGGGCTGGATTAGATGACCTCTCAAGGTCCCTTCTAGCCCTACATTTCTATGATTCTAAACTAGCTTATGGGGAAGCGTGTTATTTCATAAAAGAGATAAAAATGGAATGGCATGAGGGAAAATTCCCTAGAACTTCACTTTGTTATATCGTGTTAATGTAAAGACACTCTTTTCAGAAAGATTTTCAACCACTTTTTCCTACTGTTGCAGTCACTATTTCAGCTCCTCCAGTATTAGTAATATTAGGACTATTAGTGAAGCACTAACAGCTCCCTCCAACATACTGCATCATCTAATCAGTGAGAAAGAGAAAGTTGCATATATTGGAACAATACATGTTGTTGTTTACAATGCTACAATGTCTGAGTGGCCTGAAAGCTTTTCGTAAATAGTACCTGTAATATTCCAACAATGTACATAGGGAATTTGAGAAATTTTCCACTGATCACATACCAATTTTATCTTTTTTGAAATAGAACTGATATTATCTCTTTTTTTTTCGTTTCAGAATTTCCTGCTCTATTCGGAGGTTCAATTTAACACAATTTTGAGGAGATCTGTGAAATTTCCTTGTCATTGTTTCTTTTGGACTGGTTTATTTCTTTATTTTGTTTCTGTTGTAATACTCATCCTGGATTCAGAAGAAGTTTTCCAGTTTTTAAAATCCTGCAAAGTTAAATGCATTGTGCATGCATATTGATTGCCGTGAGTTGACAGTCTATACTAGTGCTCTCTAAACTGTTAAATTAGGATTAGCAATGGTGAGAATTTTTACAATATTGTGCAAATAACGCCATTGAATTTAGGAAGCTGGTGATCACAGCAGGAAATCATGGTATTTAAAGCCCTGCCTTATTATTGGATAGTCTTCAGCTGTGATGACACCTCGCAGGTGAAAGGTGCTACAAAGCAGAACCCCAAGAAGGAGACATACATAAAGAACCCAAGACAAGGAAAAGTTGAAGTAAAGAAGTACTTCAAAAGGAGCTCAAGGGGGAAATACTTCAAAAGAGAACCCGGGAGTGAGAAGTACTTCAAAAGGAGAAATCTTCCCTAGAGAGCTTGTTGTAAATTACCCTATAGTAGGTCCTACCATCAAACAGATATAATTAGTTTTACTCTTATTGCTATTTTCATAAAAAGCATGCTCATTTGAAACAGACAAAACAGTTCATACAACTTGCAAATGATAAGTGCTGCAGCTGCTTTTGGTTAGTCACTATCTAACTCCTCAACCACTATGCATTACTTGTGAATCAGGTGACAGCACCTGCTTCTGCAAACCAACACAAAGTCTGAATAGACACCTCAGTCTTTTACAGTAGTAAGATAAGATGGTTTTTTTGCTTCCAGCACTTTGAGCTCTGACATAGATGCAAAAGAGGCTGTTACAGTAAACGTTTGTTCACAGATATAACTATTTCAGCATGTGTATATTTTTGTGTATTTGGTTTAGTCTAATGTGATCAATTTTAAAACTAAAATATGTCTTGTAAGTGGCTGAACCGCCCCACTTTCTCATTATCCCTGGGGATAATCAGATCCGTTCTTCATGTTCTGTACTGAGGTTCTGCAGATGAATTTTATCAACATCATAGCTATCAGACGTAATAATAAATGTTTTCACTCTCTCCTCCTCCTCTCTCTTTCTGCACAGCTCCCCAGACTCATTCCATTTCCCTACCCCTTCCATAAATTCCTTGGTGTGCATCACATCATATTTCATATCTACCCAGCAAACTAATTATTACTTCTCCCCAATTCCCATTGATATTGGACCCACCTCCCCTCTGTCAGCTTCTATGCAAGTTGTCTCCACTCCAAGCAAAAATGTAATCTGCCTCTGCTAGGCTGGGGATCAATTCAGATCAATTCATGTGCCCACAGCTGGGCACTCAATAACCGTACCAATGAAGACCAGGATTTAATCTCTTCAATGCAGAGCTATTTTATTGAAAAGTGGGTATCACAGACAAATAGACGGGACTATACAATGTCTCTCCTTAATAAACTTCAATTTCCTAAGGATAAAGCCTCAGTAACTATGCTGGCCCCACAGAGTATCCTGATTAGCAAACAAAGCAGGTACAGATACCAATTCTAGATGGAGACTGTTTCCTTCCTTCTTTTGATTCCTTTAGGACCTTGGTCCGTTTTTTGAGTCCCCCCATAGCAGGGTCTTGGCTACCCCAGAGTCCTCTGGTTCTTACTCTTCTTTAGTACCTAATCTGTTTAATGTTCCCTGGTGGTAGGGTGTTGGGTACCCTGAGACTCTTTGATTCTAAAGTCCCTCTTCAGATGTTAATTGGGATGTCTCTCTGTATATATATGGCATGTGATATTCCCCAGTACTTATACCCTTTTCCCAAAGGAGTCACATGTCCCCAAAATATGCTCAGCTAGCACTTATTAAACATATCATGATTATTTATGACTTGTTTTTCTAATTAATTGTGGGAGGGACAACAGGGATTGGCTGACGTACATATTGTTGAAGATTCACCCGGGCACCTGATGTTATGCTGTTCTACAGGGGCAGTTGACCCAGGTCAGTTAGTCCCAGATTCACCATTACACACACCCACGTGTATACACTAGGCAAACTGGCCATTGGCTGACCATGATCATTGGTTTGTCACATCAGCACAGCTACACCCACAGGGCCTGGATAAACATTCATGGCTTATGTCAGTGCCAAGTGCGAGTTCTGTCTTCTTAGTGATTTGCCATACAATTTGTCTAATGCTAAGAGGCCTTGCTCCCAGAATTCTTTAGCACTCGGACTTATCAAGCTTTACCAAACTTATGTCAACCCCAGTGATTTATAGTAATTTAGTGCCATCCCAACAGCCTCCCCTTCCAAGTTCCTAGCTTCAGATTCAAGGAAGAAACTAATAGTGTGGCAGAAGGGTCTTATTAGGAATGCAGGTCAGGAGCTAAAGAAATACCCAGCTACAGAAGGTTGAGGCACATAAGGATTCTTAAATGGAATAGTCTCAAATTGCCCCACCTGCTAAGAGCTGGAAGCTTTCCCTAATTCCCAGGACAATACTCCAAAGGACTCTTCCCCTAGCCTCTAGAAATTAGGTGACTACTAGGTGTCATCCTCCGTGTATTAACAAGTGCCCTAAGGGTTAAAATGGGCACCATCCTTTGAATCAACTCCAGTATCTATTCAACAACTGCTATCTCTATTGTGTAAAAAGTAGAAAAAGAATTCTTAAATTACTGAACCAAGGGACAACAGAGCCAATATGATATATAATCCTAGTTTTAGCTTCCTATTTACTCTGTTACTTGAAAAGTGAATGAAGTTGTAATCAGTGCAATCTGTACATGATGTAGTTATAAATACAGAGCATTGTCTTAGATTGCACCTATACAACTGGTCAGCTCTCTGTGCTTCTTTTTCATTAATGTAACCGTAACGTGCCTAATTGTAATTTCTTGGCTAGTATCTAGATTACTAGGTTAAAGATAGCAATCACTGTCATCATTTGTTGTCATTACCTTGTTTCTGGCCTTGTGTCAGATTGTACATATGTTAAAAAGGGCACAATTGATGTAATAATTCATCTTCATGTCCCTTTTCCTTTGAGTTCAGTAAGAAAAATCACAATATTATGCCACAACTAGACGTTCCAATGATATTCTTATATTGAATAGTATCTTATTCTATAAATAGACCCATTGACTGCTTGTGGAGCAATGTGATGTTCATCATGAGTAAGAGTACCAGAACTGGTGTGGCATTGTCTGGATTAAGGGGATCATTTATAATATTGTTGGCATCAATATTGCAAAATTACAATAATTCATATAGGATATGCCATTTCAGGTAACATTGGAAAGATTATAATTTGCTAAATATGATAATATTGCTTATGTGTATGTGTCATCTTGGTACTGTAAGTTATAAATATGTATGCCATATTTGTATTTCAACTTGTGCTGTGTTTCTGGATGACACCCCAGACAGGATGGCAGCAGCACTAAGCCTGCTTAATGGCTCATAAAGCAACTCACAGGTACAGTTATCCCAGGGAGAGAAGCCAGGGCTACACTTTATGAGTCAGCAGTATATGTAAGAACATGCCCTATGGACAGGGGACTCTGAAGCTTTTCCATGCCATGAGCTCCGTGGTTGTGTTTGGGACAAGCCACATGGCAAAGGGATATGAAAGGCAGCTGCACCACATCCATATTTTCTTCATTCCTGCTTCCTACCTCTGGGTCAACTCTTCTGCAACTGAAGCTGTGAAAGAAAGGACCGAGACCAATCCAGTACTGGATGCATACCAGAGGGATTGCACAAACCTGCAAACTCCACAATTCTACTGAGAATCTGATCTGTATGGACTTCATAGTCATCTGTGTGTATCTGATTGCTTTGACCATTTAACATTTCTCTTATCATTTGCTTCTTTCCTTTTATAATAAACCTTTTGTTTTAGTTACTAAAGGATTGGCTGGCAGTGTGGTATTTTGGGTAAGATCCAAATTTATATTGATCTGGCAATGTGATTGACCCTTTGGGGTTAGGAGAACATTGGACCTAGTTACCGACTGGGAGCCAGAGACTGAAATGCAGTAAAGGGGGCTGTGTAATTCTTTTGTTTTAGCTTCTTGATAATCAGTGTGGGGAATCAGAAGCCCTGTTTGTAACTAGTTGGGGAATCTAACTGCAGTGTTAGCCACCAGTTTGGGAGAATCTACTTTCTTTTTACAGCCTGCTCTGACCTTGGCATTTTCAAGTGGGCTACCCTAGGCACGGATGGGTCACACCTGGTGCTTAAAGAATAATAAAAACAGCAAAGCTATCTTTATTTATAAAAAGACACATTTCTCCCAACCTTTGCTCAAGTAAATAACAATATTGATCCATATCATATGCATATTTTATACTTTGCATTTGTACAATAACGTCCATCTGAGGTTCTCAAAGTGCTTTTCACATATTGCATAAGTCTTACTTTAAGAATTTTAATATTAGTTCTCTTTTTGTCAAATCTCATTTTGAAATGTGTCTTTTAGCAACATGCCAAAACTATTTACAATAAATCACACCTGGGTGGAGGTTAAAGAATTTCGTGTGACTTCTGAAAGCAGAATACACACAATTTGTGTTTACAAGCCAACCAGTTATAAATTAAGATCTTGGTGGTAGCAGCTTATGGAACATCCATATACATTGCTGGCACTTGTAAGGTGATGAAATGGAATGAAATCTAGGTATCTGAACTGCTCTTGCTGTGCTATTTGCAAAATATGAAAATACCTATTAAAACTAAACTTGAAATTTATAACAGTTGATTTATGTCAAACTCAGGAACCAAAAGGGGTTATTTAATCCTACACAATCTTTGTTAAAGCAAAGTTCACAGGATCAAAATGAGATATTTGAAATACCATATTCATTGAAGTCAAGCTCTAAAGCCATTAAGAAATTACTGTGTATTTTAATATATTTTTAGAACACTGCAAAGAAGCATGATAAAGTAAATGGAGACTAACTGGTGCAATTATTCTGAAATATAAAGGAATGAAAGGTTATAAAGAAGGTTGCTCTAACGCTTGCATTTCTCTCTCTATCGCTTACTAAACAGAACTGGAAAATAAAGCAATAGAAGCTCTCAGGAAAGAAAAAGTGGCCTGGAACAGAATATGTAGGTGATATCACAGAACACCACATATTATGGTAGTAAGCTTATTGTTGTTATTATTTGTATTATCATAGAGCATTTAGTATTAAGAGTTCCTGGGATTAAACAGTCAAATCAGATGCATAATGCATTGGATGATGAGATGAAGGCGAAATCTCCATGTAACACAGACATTTATTTGGTAGTGTTTAAGAAGAAGGCACCTTCCACAATCCTTTGTGCTGGTGCCATAGAATCTCTTTTAAAGTACTGATGCTGTC
This sequence comes from Emydura macquarii macquarii, assembly GCF_026122565.2. Classification (NCBI taxonomy): domain Eukaryota; kingdom Metazoa; phylum Chordata; order Testudines; family Chelidae; genus Emydura; species Emydura macquarii. The sequence goes on from NW_027132773.1 coordinate 11,912,185, forward strand.
AATGCAAAGGATTATCTCATCTTCTGGGGAGCTAGTGGTGCCTATTGCAGAATTGGGAAAACTTTTCTTGAAGAAGAAATTAAACATATGAGGGTAAATTGTTGAGATGGATTTATTGATGAGGGTGGTTACAGGCAGCAATTAGTGATTAAGGAAGTGCCAAATCCCTTCCGAGCCTTGCCAATTAGTTTCCATTCCCAGCAAACTTCATCTGGCAGGATTCAATTGGTAAAACAGTCTCCTGCTCATTACATCAGATTTTTCCATCATGATGCCATCATTTAGGTTGCCAAGATAATATACAAAAAAATAGCCCAAAACATTTTTGAATCATGTTTAACCCTTAAAATAAGTAGAGTAAAATTTTCTCTTCTTACAATATTAGTTCCTGTGATAGTCAGAGAAAGGGTACTGCCATTTTGTTTTTGCACCTTTGATCTGCATGCAACTATTATTGTAGTTCATTAGCTTATCAAAGGAGCCTGCAATTATGGAGACTATTGCTTAAATATTTACTGCTGCTGCATCTCATGATACTTAGCATATTATGATGAGCAATGGAAGATGACAGTAAAGAGGGGCAGAAGAGGGACTGGAAGATTGTGGAGAACCAAGAAAACCTGCAATGCAAAGCATAGATTCTCAGAGCTCAGGGACTCTGGAGAAAGTGACAAGAAATAGGAGATGTATATTAGAGACACAAGTTTTCCAGTTTTAGAGATAAAGATTTCAGAAATATTCCCTATAATTAAAATGGAAACTACCATTAGAAATGGTATTATTTCTGGAGCTAGAATGATTTTTTAAATTTGCTTGCTGTAAATGATTTAGTGGAACTTACATGCATCATACAATCATAGAAGATTAGGGTTGGAAGGGACCTCAGGAGGTCATCTAGTCCAACCCTCTGCTCAAAGCAGGAACAAATCATCCCAGCCAGAACTTTGTCAAACCACAACTTAAAAACCTCTATGGATGGAGATTCCACCACCTCCCTAGGTAACCCATGACAGTGCTTCACCACCCTCCTAGTGAAACTTGTTTCCTAATATCCAACCTAGAGCTCCCCCACTGCAACTTGAGACCATTGCTCCTGGTTCTGTCATCTACTACCATTGAGAACAGCTTAGCTCAATCCTCCCTGGAACCCCCTTTCAGGTAGTTAAAGGCTGCGATCAAATCCCCCCTCAAACTAAACAAGTCTAGTTTCTTCAGCCTCTCCACCTGAGTCATGTGCTCCAGCCCCCTAATAATTTTTGTTGCCCTCTGTTGGACTCTCTCCAATTTGTCCACATCCTTTCTGTAGTGGGGGGCCCAAAACTGGACACAGTATTCCAAATTTGGCCTCACCAGTGCCGAATAGAGGGAAATAATCACTTCCCTCAATCTGCTGGTTTTGCTCCTACTAATGCAGCCCAATATGTGGTGCTATTTCAATGAACGATTTATTACAGACCTATGCAGTTTCTAATCTAAGAGCCAAATTATACCTGGCCATGGAGCAGATGTGTAAAGGGGGAGGAGACAAGGAGTGTCCCATTGCATCCCCTATGAAAGGCTGAGTCTTCCATGCAACTGCAGTCCCTGCACTGATGCCTGCCATTGCCCTGCAGGTGCAAGCCACCCCAAAGGAAATGGGAGAAGATAGTGTAATGGCCTCAGCTTCCCCTCCACACCAGCCAGCAGATTTGGCCAGCTAAAGAGGTGAATACATGTTGAACCCTTTTAACAAATGGTGCAACAGATATGCTCCTCTGTGCTTGAGGGAATTTCAGGATCAGAGGCAATCCATAGCAGGGGCATGCAGGGTCACTTGTCCCCCCAGATTTCTGCCATGGTGGGAGTTGGACTGAGGGTGGCTGAGGGGGAACGTGTCTAGGAAATGCACCGGCACCTAGTGCTCCCGCCGAGGCCCTCTAGGAGGCGCCCAGAGCAGGGAAGAGAGACGGGGCTGGCAGCCAGCTCCACCAGATGGGGCATGGGGAAGCCTGCTGAGTCCCATCCCTTTCTCACCCACAGCTGCAGTTACCGATGCTCAGCAGTAGGTGTCCAGAGCCCACTCTGGCCTGTTCTGCATCTGCAGCAGGAAGGCGATATGAGAAGTGGGGAAGGAGCTGTGTGGGGAATGAGGCCACAGTAGTGCAGGCTTGGAGCGGGTGTGGGAGGTCCAGGGAGAGTGGGAAAGGGGCCAAAGGCGACAAGTGGGGCCGTCACTTGTCCCCCATAACCTTTAAATTCTGCCCTCCCCCCCACTGTCAAGAGTTATATGTCACCTCTGTTCAGAAGATAGGATGCCTACTTGAGATACAGTGCCACCCACTGGGAGAGTGTAGTTCTGTACTGCCCCATTGCAGGCCTATCCACAGAATAGCACAGTCTGGCAGTAAGTAATGGCAATTGCACAATCAGGCTCTAGGTAAGTAATGACCCCTCTCTATTTTAATAGCTATCTTTTGAGCTAACATAACTTAATTAACTTGGCTGGGAAGTGGGGACATATCATATCTGTTGTATAAATAAGGAGAGAGATGCTAGGCTATGGCCAACAAGTAAACAAGCCAAAAAGCTCATCCACTTGAGTTAGGGAGCAATGACTATCCGGATTATCCCTGTCAGGACCTTGACAGATTCATTACTTCTTATCAAGGGTGAATTATGAAAACAGCCAGGACTATAACAGGATGAGGAGAAAAATCCCCCAGAACTCAGTTTGCTGTTGATCCAAGCCAGTCAATTTCATTTGATAGGAACCCATGTTATGGTTGTTAATAGGGATGAACTATGCTATTTAACACAGCTGCAACTCCAATAGACATGAACTTCAACGCTTCATGAAAGATGCTTGTGTAGATAATGAATTGCTCAGTTTCTAGAGAGAGGGTTAATAGTATGGTCGGGAATCTACAGCCGATCATGTCATGTGAACTGAGAAGGCTAACAAAGCTAATTTGTCAGTCAAATGCCAAAAAAGCTCCTCTAAAATTTCTAACTATGCACTTGAAAATGAGCTATGTCTTCCATATTAAAGCAGCAGGTCAGTTGCAAAATCATTCCCTTCTCTTTTAAGAGTGCTCCAGACATAAATATAGCAAGAGCATATCCCCTTCAACCGAATGTTTTAAGGGAGAAAATAACATTAAAATACATATGGTCTGATGGCTGATTAGAAAGGAGAAAATGAGTTGTTAAGAAAAAGCACAACTGAGAGTATTTAGCAATCTGCTTTTTGAGTTCATGATTTTGCTCTATATGCACGTAATGATTCACTGTATATAATTTGGACATTCTGAATGAGTGAAAGGTCACATTTGGACTCCTATTTCACTATTAAAAGTGTGAGTTTGTGCTATATATCATGAGGAAGGCCATAGATTTCCCTAGATTTGCAATAAGGTCCCTTATCTCCACAGAGGTAACATACAACCAAAGAAATGTATATGTACTTGGAGATAGATTTGGTAGACTTTTATACATTTACAAGGATAAAATCATTTAACAAAACAAATTAATCTACAAAATTTAAATAATTTACACTGAATATATCTGTACCTTGGATAGATAACTCCGCCAATGCACGTATTGGGGTAACTTCATCAGGAACTGAAGTGTAGTTCATTTCCCCCCTCCTGAAGTTTAATGTACAAAGTGTCAAAGTCCATCTTATATCATGTTTCTTTTTTAAAAAACATTTGTATCTTCATAAGACTTCAAACAATCCCTTCCCACATTTATAATATAAAAAATGAGGCATTGAAATGCTGAAGTACTTCTAAAAACTTAACAAAATAAATGTTATGCCCATAAAAATGCTCTTATCTAGACTTTGGATTTTGATTATTAAGGATTTTTGTTTTATTGTTTCCTTCTTACGCCCAGTGACATCAGATCATATGTGTAAAGTGCACAAATAAGTAAGTTCTCAGTGTTAGCTAGGCTGATAATGTACAGATGGTTTAAAAATTGTATACTCAATTCACAGTCTGGATATTTTAAAAACTTTATTTATTGTACAATGCCCTGGGACTTACACTGAGGTGTCATGTTCTGGCAGCAATTGCTTTAACAGCTATCCAGGAAAAAAAAAAACCAGGGAATCACTTTATCTCCAGTTTGTATTTTATTAACTCTGTAAAGTTATGTCACTTCTATCCATCATGTACATGTAAGGCTAATTTCACAGACTGGAACAATTACTTTGTACAGCAGATACTTTTTGCCTGAAGGACAAAGAAAAAACAACCCTGAAATGTTCATTTTTACTGCACCCATGATTTCCCCCCTCAGAATGTAAAAGGAGGAGTTTTGTGAAAGAAACTGATTGTCTATAATCTGCTGAGTTTTTATCTGGCAGCAAAGTTTAGGTGAATTACAGAAATGCAGGGTTTTTTTGTTATCCAGATCACACTATCTCACACTGCAAACTAACTTACAACCAGCAGGGCAAAGATATGTGGGTTTTCCCCCATAGGTTCTTTCATCAGCTAGAAACAAACAGGACATGAAAAGAAGAAAACACAACATGTACTGCATCCTGATATCATAACAAGACTACTGCAGAAAGTGCTTTAGAAGATATTCTCTGTGATCTACACTTACGGTCCTCTGAGGAAAAGAAAAACAGCAAGCATCTTATTCTATCTATGTATGAACTTTAGGAATATTTTTCCATCTTTGCAGCAGGAGAAGGTAAATACGTCTGGGAGGTATAAAGATGCTGTTTTATGACAAGTGTATTAATGCCCACACTGCTGTTCCTCATATCATGTGGCTACACAGCTGTTCCACTAATTATTTCACTAGTATTTTGATCAAAAAAACAAAGTTACAGTGTAATTTTGATGTTGAGTAATTACATGAAAGCAGCATCAATTTATTAACTTCAGTGTGTATGTACATCCTGGTGAGGAAATCTGGGTTAAGTAAAACATTTATTGTTCTAGAAGAGTTGTTCCATTAGCTGAATGCAGTTTGGAAACTGGATGCTCATAGTTTGGTATTAGAAGCAACTACTCCACATAATTCATTAGTTGCATCGCACAGTAAGTGGCACTAGTTATCCACATGTAATTGCTCTGGAGAAAGTAATTTTACTGTCTTGTAACTTGTAAGCATCATTCATACATTATCTCAAAGTTCCTTGTAATTACTCTTTCCCAGTGGAAGTAAAGTAAAATGTTATATGCTATTTTGCCCCAAATCAATAAACAACTTATCTTACCACAGTTAAGAAATGGAGCAAAGCAGTCACTTCCATGTTCTTAATATCACAATTATTTTAGTTAAGTTATGAAATGTTACAAGATCCAATAATAGCACAACTGAGATCAGTCTCATGTTGAGTACTGAATAAATAGGTAGTATGAAACAGTCTGTCTCAAAGGGCTTACAATCTAGATAGACAAGACAGATAGCGGTGGGAGAAAGGAAATTTTATTATCACTATTTTACAGATGAGAAACTGAGGCACAGATGAATTGAGGTCTTGATTCATTAAAACACATAAGCATGTGCTTAAGTCCCCATGAAGTAATTAAAGTTAAGTACACGCTGAAGTGCTTTGCTGATCTGGGTCTATGTAACCTGTCCGGGATCATACAGTAGTCTATGGAAGAACCAATAACTGAATTCAGATTTCTTAAACCCCAGTTCAGTGCCTTACCACAAGTCTATCCATTCTCCTATTAACAGTGAGAAAATGAGAACCTCTTATTGACTGCTTTCCTCACTAGTTGGCATAAGGAGAAGCAAAACAGTGATACTGCACTGGTTAAGTCTAAGGCACAGAAAGAAATTAGTGATCATAAAATTCTTCTCTTTCATCAAAGGTTTTAGTGGTGGGTCTTATTGCATTTGCCTGTTGAAGGAAAAGAAAGAAAAGAAAAAGTAGACTCTCATTATTCTTTTTTCTTATTATTTTCTGTTTTGGGTAAAGGATAAATTGGGAGGGAAAGAAAGGTAACAGTATTTTTCCAGGCTCCATCTATAAAATAAGTCCTACCCACAAAACATTGGTTGCACTAGATTGTGGGGCTCTTTGAAGTATCACGTGGGTTCCCTGGGCTGCCACTCAATGACATTTGCATGGCCCGCTGAGGATCCTGAGTTTGGCACATTCTGGACAGGACTCAGATGCTCCACTGGCCCTTTTCATTGGGGGTGGAAAAAAGTGGCAGTACTCTCCCCAGCCTACAGACTAGTGGTGCAAAAGTGAACTGTCACTCACAGTGGATTGTGCAGTTCTTCATGATGTGATCTTTCCTCTCCTTTCTTACAAGCTTTGAGCAGTGAAAGACTTAAGTGTTTATTTTAGATTCTGCAAACACAGGCAGAGGTCACACCATGGGTCAGCCTCAAAAACGTGAATGTAGCAATGTATCTCAGCAATCACATGAGTTAATTACAGTTTCAACTTTGGAGAGCAAGAACACAGCATGAAAGTGGAGCTGGTATACTGGCCCAGTCTGAGCTCTGATTTTGGGGTGATAGGGACCTACTTAATTGTTTCTCCTGGATCAGTAATCTCCTCTCTTTTGTAGTCCTTTTGATTCTAACTTCACCACTTACCTGACTCAATGAGGGACAACCCACTATTACGGACATACCTACTCCCCACTAACCATATCCCATGTAACCCCTGTACTAAGTGATGTTCCCTTATTACCGATCCCTTGTATTCCTAACTGTCAAAACTATCACCCCCCACCTCATCCAGGATACCACAGATTACCTTCTCGTTGTTCTCCCTGACTCCCAACCAAACTCTGTACCCCCCCGATAATCTGTACATTATACCTGGATCCCCAGTAACTATTTCCTTTAAACTCTGTACCATAACTTTTTAAACATTATCTTCAATAACATTTTTAAATCTATTACTGTCCTCCTTCCTTGGAATCCCTTGTGTACTCTAAATACATTGATTTGCTTTTTATTTATGAAATAGTTAATCAGGAAATACCCTATGAAGATGTTATCTTCTGTTCAACAGAGTCCTGGTGAATAGAATAAGAGCAGCAATAGCACATACAGTTGTTTCTCCTCACATACGTCATCCCCACCATAAGGATTTAAAATATATTGGTTTCATTATTACACTAAACACCAGCCTAATAAATATCACAACACATGGTTCTCAGTCTTTCACCTTCTGCTTACTAGGAAACTTCTCCCCTCCCCCACCTAGAGATCCACTTCTTCATCCCCTCCAGACGGAATTACTGTAACATGTGTATCTGGGGTTAAAGATGGATGTCACACTGTCTCTCAGTCCTGGTAGAGCTCTACCGGCTGGACATTCATCAGCCAGCTGTGTCTGGGCCTCACATACTGACCCTGCGTATTCTTAAGCTTCCCTTTTACTGAGTAGACTGCAGCGTTGTTTCTTTCCTTGCCCTCTCTAGCACAGTTTCTGGGCACAGACTCTGTCTATTACCTAGCAGCCCTAGGCCCCAGGAACAACTCTGACCTTCCTCACTCCCTAGTAGCTTATTAAGTGCACCCTTTCCCAGAGTTCCACTTTGTGGGTACTCTGGGTTTATAGTTTAACACTTTAAGGGCACATGATAGGTGAAGCTAAAAGACACAGATAGGCCTTGCAAGGGTTCTAGCTATAATTACTCTTTATTTACATAGCACAGAAGCTACATAGATCCAGACAAAAAATAAACACATCTATACACATTTCTTTGCCTCACTTTCCTCACCATTCTGGATCATTCTCTGAGTTTTGGATAGAGTGCTCTAGGGTGTCCAGGATCCTTCTCCTTCAGAGCAGAGGCTTCTCCTCTGAATTATGGAGTTTTTCTCCACTATAGGTCAGTTTCCTTTTACCTTGTCTGGGTCTGCAGTTAAACAGGATCCTTCCTGCTATAAAAGCATGCCTTTCCCTTCCTCTCTCCTGCCCAAAGTTTCTTCTGTGTCTTGATGAATCCTTTGAGTTTAAGTCCTACCACTAACACCTCATTCCTTTGTTGTCCTTCTGGGGAAACTGCACTGCTCCAAACCCCAATCCCTTCAGACAAACTTGGTCAGACTGGTTTCTCTAGCCTTCTGCCAACCCATTTTCCCAAGGTGCTCCTATCTGAGTGGGAGCCATACAGGTTGAACGACCCTGCATTGTTCCTGGTCTGGGAGGGACATGTTACAGCTCTAATGGCAGATAACTGACTCCACATTCACCAAGGCATTCCATGAGAGCAATTTCATAACATCAACCAGAATTCACAAGCTGTACATAGGTAGATATTCCAAATCATGACACATGCAGAGGGCACCAGCATATGCAGAATGCAACAGTCTGGCTGGGCCACTGTGAACGCAGAATCCCTGGAGTCCAGCCACTCCACTGATTCCCAAGTCTACTTACAGTACCAGTATGAGATTTTGGACCTGATCTCCAAAGCCACTCCAAAGCCATCTCCAAAGATGGGACCAGCTGCATCAATGATTACATCTCCATTCATAGCTTAGGAAGCTACATTTCTCTGGAACAATGCATTTTGTGAAGCTCAGGATGGTGTGTGTCAGAGCAGGAAGGAAACGGTTGTTGGCTGAGGGGATCTGGTTATGCAACAAGCTTCCACAGCAGATAACACTAGCAAAAGTCTGACCATCTAAACGTCATGCTGTAATACCCTCTTGGGGAAATAACCACAATAAGTCTGCAATGTATAGAAAAATATACCCTAACCAGAGCTTCCTAAAACCTGCCAAGTGACAAGAGCAGGAGATTCCATGAAGTACCAAGGGGTCTCACTATTCAGATCTATTTCACCTTGGAAACATTTAGCTACTACAGTGATGGACACCGTGGAAGAAAACCCTAAGAAACATAATTCTTTACAATTACCAGCTATTAATGATAAAAGAAACCTAGGAAATGGATGATTAATTCACATGTTCAGAAAGATTATTCTGGGGTCCAAGTAGCACCATGAATTACTTAAGCTCACCTTTTAACTCTGAATTCTCACATTATAATTGTGATTCAGTGTCAGAATTTAAAATAAGGGCCTGCTCCTCCTTCCTCTTGCACTAGAGAAAGGGAACCAAAGAAGGCACACATTCAGTACCTAAATCCCCCATTTTTATGGCATTGCTGTGTGATCCATGAATCTAAGGTTAGGGCTCTGCAGGCAAGGAGGGTAGTAGCTGGGCTGGGAGAGAGTGCAGCTGGGGGCACAATTGAACCAATTAATATTGTTCCCCTTGACAGAGAACTGAAATTTGGCTAGGGGGTGTGTCAGGGATGTGCCTTTTGCCATCTCCTTGAAAATCTGCCCAAATCTGGCCAGGTTGTATGCCTTTGGAAGAGTGTAGTTTGCACATGTTCAGAAGAGACTTTTAGGATTTTAGCAATGATAATCTCTGAAGTTTCTGTCCTCACCGAGCACGTTGGAACCGCTCACAGATCCTAGTATTGGCCAGACTGTGCCTGCATCATCCCTGCAGAGTGACTTAGCCTGCTCCATCCCCTCACAGTTCCTATATATAACAGGAATGTGCATCAACCATCCCCACTGAGCACGTCAGCATGCTCCCTCCAGCCCAGGGCTACAGGGACAAAGCAATGACTGTTCCCAGTTGCTCTGGGCTGGGGTGAGGCTGGGCATCAGAACTTAGAGCCGAAAGTCTGTCTCTCTTGGATTCTCAGTGACTGTACACACACGCCCCTCCCCTGCTGTCACCCTGGCAGCATAAAGGAGGAAATTGTCTGATTCAAATGCAAAGAGGGCAAGAGTTGGGCCTAGGATGTTGACTGGTCTAATATCACATAAGTTCTCTGTGGCAGAGGAAAGGATAAAATCCAATTGTTCAGGGCAGCATTCAACTGCCTTAAGCATAAGACCATCCTTTCTCTTCCTCCCTGCCTCGTTCACTACACACCTTCCAACTTCTGCAATGAATGAAGCAGGAGTTCTACAGACAATGGTCTCTGTTGAGATTCCCTCTGAGATCTTTTCCATTTGGCTTATCCAGAATATTTTGTCCAGTTCCGGGAGAACACTTCATCCAGTTCTCTGAGATCCAAAAACCTCGTTTCGACTCCTGCTCATCCCTCAGGTTACTTTATTAGTTATGTTACAGCTCTTTGCTCATGCTTGCCAGACCCCAATTCATCCTCATAACAGCTCCAACATCTGTACTGTATGAAGCAAGGGTCCTGTGGAAAAAGTAGTTTGTACTCAGGTACTTAAAGACTGTATCGTAATACATATGCACAACAGGTCTGAATTAAGGTTGCACAGATAACCTTAATTCTGTCATTTCCTAATTTTGGTGATTGACTTTGAACTTTAATAATGTTCTCTTAACAATAGCTTTGTGTGTGTATGTGATATTATTTAAATATACTGTAACTTTTACAACAATTAAAGTCCTTCTCCTATTAGTGAAGCTGAATGATCCTAGACTATTTATAGCCCAATTATTTCTAAGAAAAGACAACAAATATTAAAAATACAGACTAGTTGGAAGTTAAAATGCCACAGCTGACATTAGAGTGCTATATTAATTATCTCAGCTTAAATAAATATACAGATAACTGGACCTATTGGCATTACTTTTTTCAGATTCACACAGTTATAAGACAGAATAAATGTTTGATATTGTGGCAAAAGTGATTAAGGCATGATGACAAGGTGGATTAGGTAAGATCTTTCATTGGAGCAATGTGTTTGTTCCTTACATTGGCTGTTGGCTGTCATTCTTGTCAATTAGGGGGGTTGGGTGGGGACAGAACTGATGGGAGATTGAGGGACAAGATGAATTTTTCAGCAGGAGACAGGCAGATATGTATGTGAGAGAGTGGGCAACACTAATTGTTGCGTGCACGCATCCTGGGGATGGGCAGAGGAAGTTCAAAAATCAAGAGACTGACCTAAAAAAACCACAATGTAATCTTTTTTTAAAATCTCATGATTTTTGGGGTCTGACTCATGGGATCTCTTGAAGTTGGCAATACACAGGTAATGTGGTGGTTTTTCTTTGATCATTTTCCAGTGTGAGTTAATTTGAGCACAGTACATATAAGGAATTATACTCATACATTTATTGCTATAACTTATATTTGAAATGGGAAGGAGATTCCCTGCAAAAATAATCCAATTAAAACTATTCCAGGAAGCCATCCCAAATGACTAGTATTTGCTGGAAGTATATGAGCAATCTGGAAAATTGTTCCTGGATAAGAAGTTCAGAGCACATTTTGTCTCAGTTAATACACTTCGTTTGAAACACCAGAAATTAATGAGTATCCTTTTGAGATTCATATGCAACCAGCCCTAGAGCCATCAGTGATGTTTAAACCCAGGACATCAATTCTAAATGCATGGACGTCTACTGATTGAACTCAAGTGCCTGGCCTATACTGCCAGCGGCGTCGATGGGAGATACGCAATGTACGTACTGACACTTGCTTATCTCCTGTCGACTTACTTTCATTTACCACGGCATCTTTACTGCTCTGCATCGACAGGAAACATCCTCCAGTTGACATAGCATTACTCTTTTTGGGGGGGTGTGGATTTACTGTTTCAGCCAGGAGAGCACTTCCAGGATCGATTGTGCGGGTCTCCACTGCCCGCTCTATCGATCCCGCTGCATCAATCTGTGGAGCCCAATGCAGTGCCCGCAATGTAGACATGCCCAAGGACTAAATCCAGTAGCTGGAAGCATTAACAAACATATAATCTCTTACATGGACCAGTCACTCAAGTGGTACAAAACTCTATAATTAGCTAATGGAGGTTACCTACATAATCCTTCCATTTGGTTAAAAGTGCACCCAGTATTCACCACTTCACATTTTAAATGTAAGCTCTTCTGGGAATGGACAGCCTCTATATTGTGGATTTTTTTCTATATTTGCTCTTTTAGCATTGGTTGCTGGATGTTTTTCATCACACCCTTCAGCTGCTCAACATAACTTTCCTTGCCCACTGTGCTTCTCATCCTCCTTCACTTAATCCTCCCCTTTATACCATCCTCATCTCTGATATCAACTATTCCTTTCTCTCCACTACTTCAAGCACAAGGGCCCACCAAAAAACTCTAATACTATGCTTTTGTATAATGAGACAATTTATATGGAAACATGGAAATAATATAAGATGTGCCTGTCATATACTTTGTATATTGTATCCCTTTCCCCACCCTTCATCTTTGCCTTTTTAGATCATAAACTCTTTGGAGCGGGGACTATGCCTCTTTCTGTGCTTATACAGTGCTTAACGTAATGGGGCTCTAATCCCAGACGTACTGCCACAACAGAATAAATAATAATAATACTAAATCTAAAAAAATCTCTATTGATTGCATCTTGACAAAGTTGGAGAAAATTCTCCTTGAGTTAGAAAGAGAAATGGTGCTGAGCTAATAACAATGAGCTCATCTATCAGACTTGTAAGAAAAAAAGAAATACTGTAAGAAAACTGTGCTTGCCAGGAACTGTAACAGATCTCATTGACTAACTGGTAAAAACAGCCATTTAAAACACACAAGATCAATGTATTTCACAGCAGCTCTGGTCTAACCTCTATTTGATTACAAAACGTTGGATGCAATCCTACAAAAATTTTGCAAGCAAGACTGGTTTATAAGCTAATGCTGTCTTGGGCAGCTCTGACTTACACTCCATGTTCATTTTTAGGGGACTTTAAAGTTTATTTGATTCACTATTTAATTTTAATAAGTACTTACCATGGCAATCCAACACCATGTAATGTGTGTTAATGTCCTCATCCGGGATATACCTTTAAAAAAAATTGGCTCAAGAGATAGGAAAAACACATTTAAAAAGTTGAACATTTTATGGTTTTCTTAAACCATCATTTGACTCTCTTTTCCCATTGTTGCACATTTCAGTAATTGACTCAAGTGTGTAGGGTTTTATTAAAAGATCTCTTTATTTCTGAAAAATTATTACAAAGCATAGATCAGTTCCACAAATTTGCTTTTTGCACCATTCTAGCACTGAAGATCTAAGCAACACTGACCTATTGAAAGTTTATTTGCAAATGCAAATGGAGAAAAATTCCAAGAATTACTAAGAATAGTGACACATTATGAGGATTTGTACTAATAACATTATTTACATTTTGATGATAAAATTGGCACCAGCCATGGTCAGAAGAAAATTGTCCAATAGGTTGATAAGAGTATGTATTATCATGTATGTTAGTAGAGCTAACATTCTACTGACTTTCAAGAATGAAAGGGAACACATCTCAAGAATCAAAATATATCTCTGCAGATATTAGAGGATTATAGTCAGAGAGCTCATAAGGTAATATATGAATTTTCCAGCACTCCAAAACACCAGTTAAGGTCAAAGCCATAGTGTAAGCTACAAATCCTGAAAATATGAGTCAATTACATACATTTCAGGGGATTACTGAATTATAGATGCTTTATTTTTCATTCGCCTATTGCACTGAAACCTCTTCACAATCTAGAAGTGAAAAACTACACTTAAACAGATGAATGTCACAAAGGAAGGAGTGGATTTTATATTTTCTAAACCGTCTTGCTGACTGCAATCTAGGTCCCACTTTCTCAGTTGTCCTTTTTTAGAAACAGCACCATCTAGCTAGTGACTTGCCTCCTATTAGCACAGATTCCAGACAAGCCACCTCTGACAGCCACTCTGGGCCGGAATCACATCTTGTAAAATTATCATTTACGTTTACTGTACAGTGCTATATCAATTAAAATTATTCTGCATGTGGGAATTATAACTATTTTAACTCAATGGCTATTTGATAATCTGTCTTCTCTCTTTCCTGATTTTCCCCAACTTCTCATGGCTAAGTAGCAACAACCTCCATAGGACATGACAGCCCTGCTCCACTCAACTCTTTGGCAGAAGTGCAGCTTTAAAGAACAGGTGGTTCTGAAGCTATGCTACTGCCAAACATCTGAGTGGAGCAGGATTGGTGGAAGTGGCTTCTCACTGAAGACTTGCAACTGTTGAACTAAAAGAAAGGAAGAGACATGAGGAAGAAGAAGTAAGAAAAGAAGAGGCAGAAAGAGGACAGAATGTGGAGAGAGGAAGGCATTTAATAACTTCACACACCTCATGCAGATACTATATTATATTATCTGAAATTACTAGAGACTGTGGCGATATATTTGAAGAGTTGCAGATTTGATGCAACTACAGATAATTTAAAGACTCTTCTCACAGGGTTTGGTTATTTTGGATCCCAGAGAACTGGTTGAAGTGTTCTCCCAGAACTGGACAAGGTGTTCTGGATAAGCCAAGTGGAAAAAGGTATCAGAGGGAATCCCAACACAATCAACCACACAGTAGTTGATATCTTATAGGTAACATATTTAGAACAAAAACCATTCACCAGCTGACAATTTTGCCCAGAAAAAATTAGGAAGAAACTTCAAAAATGAAAGCTAGATCACGGTCAATGCACCACAGAGCCAACAGAAAAAAGGCAACTCTCCTATTCCCACCAGTGCTCTTCTAATAATGCAGATGGCATTTGTAGCCAAAGGTATAGGTATTTGCTAGGTAAGGCATGGGTATAAGTATGGTAATGTATGTGTAAATACGGTCATGTAATGAGCCTACAAGTCCTGTAAGACAATAGCTTAGCTAAACAAGATGGATATCACAAGAGAGAACACTGTAATGACTAAACTGCTGACAAGTAACCACAAGATGCTAGTTTATACTAACTTGGGATATTTTAATTTAGGAACATCAGCAGATGTCATGTAACTAATTGACCAAATGCTAATAAGCTTGAGGTAAAAGGAATAATAACCTTTGGGAGAAGGTAAGAATTAGTAAGGTGAGGAAATACAAATAAGGAAAAGGGGAGAAACCCCTAAGGAATATGTATTAGGCATAGTGGGTGTCAGTGTAACACATTATAAAAGTTGTATCCCAGCCTGTGTGCCTTGGAAGATGACCACTGGTGATAGAGATGATCAGGAGGAAGATAATGACTAACACTTCAGGTTACTCTGCAAGGGATGGTGTGAGTTTATGGATGGTCAGATGCACATTCTGTATTATCTCTATCTACCTTGATGGGTCGGAGAGTTTCTAATTTTTCAAACTGTGTTAATAAAACTACTACAAATACCAACAATTTTTTCCTAAATGTGAGTGTTGCAACTGTGCACACCAGGGTCCTCAGCTGAATAGTAATTTTAACAGTACTGGGCCTGATCCTAGGACAAGAACCTACCAAACCTCAGAGTGCTCTTTGGGAATTCTTAAGTAATCAATATACTTAATACACAATCAATAGATCAGGCAACACATTCAATATACATTCCTACTAATGTTCAGTCATCACCTCCCTTGCAGTATTCAAACAGGAAATGATATAGAGTAACATAAGCAATCATTTAGTCAGGACATTAGCTCAGGTCAGTGAACTATGCCTATATGCTATATTTATAAAATATGTTTTGAATTTTCATTTTTGCTCAATGATATGCATTTGTAAATCCTTTCTTAAGTCAACAGAATTGGAAACAGGGTGTACAAGCTTAACTTGGGATATTCCCTAAAAAGGTCTTTAACAGATGCACAATTAAAGAAAAAAAGCTTTTTTCTATATTAAAGTTTTGCTCTGTCTACATTTAAATTCCATCTTTTTCTTTGCACATTGAACTATTATTCTTTTCCCATGGGTATTACAGTATTTACAGTATTATTTTTTCCTAACATATATCTCATTCTGCTTTCTTCTTTGTTTTCCCAAAGGTTGGTTTTTTTGGTTTGGGTTGTTTTTTTACAAAGTCTAATTTGGCCAGTTCCACCTACATATGTTCAGCTTTCCAATGATTCATTTCAGATGTTCCTTCTGCTCATTTCTAGTCAGCATTTGTTTCTATCATTCCCCATATGTCAATAGGTTATTTTGAATTCAGCTGTCTTCTCATTTAGGCACTTAGACTTAGCCATGTTTTCCATGCAGGGCCAGTGAGTATAGCGAAGAATATAAGAACTTGTTCCAGAATAAAGAGTTCCCAGAGTGCTCATATGCCATTGGTTTATAATTCCTGCATATATATAACATATGAAAATCCTTTCCTGTTTTCCCTACTGCACAAATGGTCATTCAGTAGCATACTTTTTTCTTCTTAGGCAAAATTTTCTTTTCTTCTTTCTCTGTTGATTTCTTATGTTAAATTAAAGGGTGATGTTGCATAGTGTGTAAACACTGTCAAGTCCAAGTAAAAGCACATGCTAATTAAGTGTTCTTTATCATGCAGTTGTATAGACCTGTCTTATACAAATTTTCTCCCTTCAGCTTTATAGATTCCAGCTGCAGTAATTTATCTTCCTCCTTGTTTCAAGGGCTACTGTTCAACATTTTTTTTTGACAAATGAGGAAAAACATACAAGCTTTTATTTTCCTTTGAGAAATTCCTAAAATTTTCCCCATACAGGCAGATCATTGAGGTTTAGAAATATTTGCTCTTCCTAGCATTCTGTTCTCTTTTACTGAGCTTGTAAGTCATGCTAAAAATTCTAAACAAGATGGCAGGAACTAATATTTCATTGCATGGACAACCTTCAGTGGACTAAATTGCTCCCTTCCTTGTGCATTGTTCTGTCCAAGTAATTTTTCCAATTAGCCAGTTTTTGGTGTTTCAGTACAGTTGAGATTGTTTGTGCAATTCTTTCCTCATTTAACATTTCGTTTAATTTTCAGAATGGAAACCAGTTGGCAATTTGAATAAAAAAAATTTTTTTAAAAGAGCTGGCAACTATTACACTTTAAGTAATTTAAATTTGCATTGCTAAAAACCTTCAGTGCAAACATTATGTCACCTTCAATTAAATCACATTTGCTTATTTATTTTTAAAGAATAACAAAAAATAATCTAATTTGTGATCTATCCCTTTGGTTATGACCAGGTTCTGAACCACGCATAATTCAAACATTGTGCAGACAATAGATAGACAATGGAAGGCCTATGTCCAACCTAAGAAATTTTCTATGCAGTTTTTCCATTGTCCAGCTATCACTTCAAGTGCATCTTGAGAATTCATTTTAGGATGTTAGCTATTTTAAATGTTTGTTAAAATCAAATATCAAATCAAATTTAATTAGCTGTATTTATCCAATGGATGGTACAGTATTTTATAATTGCATAAATTCCTATTTAAATAATGCATTTTAGCTGATTTTTACAAATTGCAAAATTGATTCTTAAGTATATCATTTGGATCCAAACCCAAGGTGATCAAAATTGATTTAATATGTGGTATCACTTAAGTGAAAACAAATATTTTGTGACTTATTTTAAATTTAACATCTGCAGTATGAGTAAAAATGTTTTATGCTAAGTTTAGAATATGAGAAGTTTATTAGAGTGGAAGACTGAATTACTGAGGGGGAAAATCCCATGCAAACAAGTGGTACATTTATATAAATCCAACCTGTGTAATATGGAATAGAATTTTGAATGGCCTTTATCATCTATCCAGATCACAGATACTGGTTCATTTATAGGCTCAACCTTTCTCCTCTCCTGAAGAAGTTGTAACTACCTATATTTTGACCTGTTTGCAGTGATCTGCTAAAACAACCTTACTGGTGTTCTACATTATTTTAGAGCTGGATCAGCCCACAGCATAGAAGCATGAAGCTACAATTCCCCAGAAGTAGATCAGGGAGAAAACTGCGATTGAGAATCACAGTTCCTTCCCTGGGAGAGCAGATGGAGAGAAATAATCTGCTACTAGACTTAAGCAGATTACCTCCCCACCACACCATTTCAGCTGCAGCACTGGGGGAGGCCAGGGGAAGGTGTCATCAGAGTTCCACTCTGCACCTGCCAAGTCACTCCTACTCACCTGCACAGGAGGGAGAGTACATAACTACATTCCCTCAAACTCTGGCCCACACCATGGTAGTCTGTGCAGAGGACTTAAGTTTTACTCCCCTTACTTCCCTGCCCAGACAAGGGTAGGCATAGTTATTTGTTTAGCTGTGGGATAGCTGTCTACATTAACTAAGTCATTCGTAGTGTTAGTTTGCCCCTTTCCTCATGCAGCATCATGTTGGCTCCATAATAACCTGAAAAAGTTGGAAAACTTGCACTTCAGGAAATACAATACTGGTAAAAAATTAAATTAGAAAAGTCTAGCTAATAGTCAATTATTCCTAAAAGTCAATTATTCCATGAATAGGCTGGTTTGTAACTGGTCCTCAACATGTAACTGGTTTGTAACTGGTCCTCAACATGCTGTTTATAACTGATTTACATGATGCAAGGTGATTGTCCTTCTACTTAATTTACACCAGTGAATAAGAAAAGGAAATCGTGCTCATGATCACATTCCTTAGCAAATGATGCCATGTGTAAGACACCTCGCCTCACCATTTCCCACAATAAAGACCCTGGACCAAATTCCCCCATCAGCTACATCCCTATGTAGTAACTCCATTGAACCCAATAGGATTGTAGCACTAGAACTGTCAGTAGATTCGGCCCCATGTATCTATTGCTAGTATCATATCAAAGAAAGCATACACATGGTAGAAACTGTTAAATGTTTAAATATTAGAAGGTGATGTCACAGACCCATAATTATAATATCCTGTCAAAACATAATTAAAATAATAACTTTAATCTCAAGAAAAAAGAAAGGTACAGCATATGTCTTTATCAGTCACAGTCATGATTCACAGATGATCTCTTTTCCATAATGCAATCAATCCAACTGAATTTGGAGTTGGAGATCCACCCACATATCTGCATTTCTTAGTTAGCAGTGACAATTGCGGTAGAGAAATATCTTGCAAAAAAGCAATCTAAAGCATTTGTTATCACATACCTGATAGGTTGTGTAATGAAGCCATTTTCTTTCTCAAAATATTCATAATAGATATGCACGCCTGTCAGGGATGGTGTAGATAATGCTTGGTCCTGCCTTGAGTGCAGGCGACTGGACCAGAAGACTTTGCGAGGTCCTTTCCAGTCCTGAGATTCTATTTGTAAGGGATTTATTTATGTTTATGGGATATCATTTAGTCTCCATGTAACTCATTCACAGGTATTGTATCAGCAAATTATATTCAAAGTATTCTTTTGTACTTTTTGATCCTTTTCAGAATATGGTTTCCAGTCTAAAATAGTTTTATAGAATTTAAACATTGTTTACTGTATTTGCTGGGCCCCAAACCAGCAAGCACATACCTAACTTCAATAGGAATACTCATGCACTTAAAGTTAGGCACATGCATAAGTGCCTTGCTGATCTGGGGCCTTGCTGACTTAAATATAGGCATAGACATTACATTTTGGATAGTATATGTATTTCAGCTATCTACTATGGTTTCATGGATAGTATACATAAGAAAATGTATTTATTTGAAAGGTGAAATCATCCTCCCTTCCTCAATATAAAACTTCTGTAATAAAATGGTGACTAAATAAAAGCTTCAAAGGCTGTTAATTCCTTTATGCAGAGTGGTGGCCACTGAAATTTTCCAAGAAGCTGCAGCCTCCTGTAAAGCAGAGCATTGATTTCTTGAACTCAAATGGGAATTTGTGAAGAAACGGTATCATAGCAAGACAAAATAGGCATAACTGAAAGTCACCACTACAGATATTTTTAGCTATGGCCAATTATACGTGAGCATTTTCTCCTAATGTAAAAAGGATAGAAGAATCCCAGTGGAGAGTAGCTAGTCATTAAATGTAATATATCTTTCCCTTTAAAAAACAGGATCTTTTGAAAGTCTTTTTATTGACTATCTATCAGCTTCTTTATGGATAAAGCTATTTTGAATGGCAGTATTTCATGATCAGTATCATAAGTTAGATGGAGATAGTTATCTTTCTGCACCGGGTCCTATCTGCATACTGACATATTCTAAGAATCTAGCAGATTAGTTACATCATTCATGCCGAGACTGGGAATTTCCTGAGAAGTTCAGTTTTGGATATGAGTTTCACTGAAGAGCCCCCAATGTAGGAAATTCCTAAAACTGCCCAAATGAGACTGCATAATTTCCATGCAGCCATACACACACAAACACACACTCAAAAGCTTCCCCTTCTCAAAGCCCCCAATACTCAAATAAGACTACAAGAACATTATTTGAAGCAAATATATTTGACAAAACCAGCAGAAGTAGGAAGGCATATTTCACGTTGTGAGAGAATGACAAAATATTGGAACACAGCCAACACCAAAGCAGAGTAAAATAGTTAAATGTGGATGATCAACAAGTACTGACAATATGCTGCAGAAACTCAAAAAACCCAGCCTGGAAAAACATTAAAAGGGTAACTTAATTAGCTGCTCTATCCATCACAACGTACTTCACGTCACCAAATACTTGATTACATGCAGCAGAAAATGGCTACTGTTGTGTCTTGTGGATCAGTTCATATTTCCTGAATTGAATTGCTAGTATGCACTGTTTATTTTTCCTAAATCAGACCATAAGTATGCATGGGGATTTTAAAGTCAGATAACACTCTGAATTTTCCCTTTCCCTTTATGTGAATCTCTCTGCTACAAAACCTGATGGCATGATTCAAAATTAGCCTGTTTCAAATAAAATTGTAAATTTAGAACAACGTAATACAGATGTAGGGAAAAACAGTATGATTGATGAGAAGCCTGAGTTCTCTACAAAATGACAGCATCAAAGGTCTGACTGAAGCATAACATTCCTGATTACCATAAACTAGAATTTATGCAACATGATTAGAACTGCAAATAGACTATCAAATCTGCTATTGGGAATCTATCACCTAAAGTTTTATCTTTTTATAAAAATTTGATTGATTGCAACTGATCTTCCCTCAAACATACTGAAAGTATATTGGATACCATTAAAATTTTTGTACTGCAAAATACCTCTACTGTAACTCACTAATAAAGTCATTTTCATAATATCAGCAAAGACTGATTAATGAATGAAGTAATGAAAGGGTAATCTGCAGGTTAGCAAAAGTTCAAGTTCAGCTTTTCCTCATCTCTCCAATGCAACTCATACTTAGCACAAAAAACAAACAAAAACAAAAACAAAAAAAGACTTTATCATCTCAGTTATCTTTCCTGTGTTTCCAGATGCCATATTATTTCTAATACTGGTAGAAATTTTTTTAAAATAATTTTTTAAAATAAAAAATGGCCTTTTTTTCTAAAATAAAAAGTTTCACAGAAAATTGAGAAATCATTTTGGGGGCATTTTCTGTCAAAAAAGTCTATAAAAACTGTTATGAAAATGGTCATTGAAAATTTTAGTTTGCTGATAAATTACTAACAAAAAATAACTATTTCAAATGACATTACATAAATATTCAAAAAAATTTTTTTTTGAAAAAAAGGGGTATGTTTCAAACCCTGTGAAGTTTTGACATTTTTTGCAAAGCTTATAAAATATTTTGACTAGCTGTAAGCATTCCCCACTACACTTCATTTGTCATATTTTTACTATAATAAATCTTTTTACTGTCTCATTTTAAGAATAAAAACCAAAATTCAGATGTTGAAATCTCGATATTCTTCCTCTCTTAGAATAAAAATATCTTGTGATGTTTTATTTTTCTATATTATATTTTCTAAGTTTTATTTTATATTTATTTTTATGCCAAAAGTTTCTAGGTTACTCGTTCTTGATAAATGCCGTATAAAACATGCTTTGTATTTTTTTCTACACTTAGCTGTCTCTAAGTGGATTCCATTATTTGGAATTTTCTAGCAGCACTTGATCTCCTTTTTATATGTGATTTATTGTTTCATTCTTGCACTGTCCTTTGAAAGAATGCATACTTCTACTTCTTTAAAAAATTCAATATAAAAGAAAAAAATGGGCTCTGGGTGTTCACGGGTTATAATAGAAAGAAACAAACCATTTTTACATGCACATGGAATCCCTTTTCAAGTTGCTGCCACCAAGAATTTATAATCTAAATGGACAAGAGAGACAAAAGGTTGGAGGGGAAACAGAAGAATGAGAGGAGAAGTATAAATTCCTCCAGTGCAAAGGAGAATCAGGTCCTGTATCCCTTTTTGCTTTGGCCCTACCTTTATGTACTATTCCAAATTAGATCTAAATTGTTTGTTGCAAATCACTCAGAAGACAAATTTAGCCTTTACCACTTGCGAAATATCCATGAATAGAAGGAAAGTTCCTCAGACTTATTTATAGCCAAATTTATCTGAAGATATCTTTTAGAATTTCGAGTCATCCCCATACTGACTGGAGTCTCCATGCAGGAATGATATGATGCAATTTATGTTTGTACATCTCCCCATTGCACACAATTTTGAGCCAATGATTTCAAGTATCCCCTCTTCTTTCAATGTATCTTCTTAAAGAACCCTTTCTCACCATCTTCTCATTCTCTGTGTCCCAGGCTTCTTTCACCCTTTATTAGGCCTTTTCTCTCTGCCACCACCCTCTCCTCCAGATCTTACTGCTTTCAGATGCTCTACAGTGTACTGCCTTTCTTCCTCCCAAAATTAGCTGCACTTCTGACACTTTCTGAGTGGTAATTCCTGATGCAATCAGCTTGGTTCTTTGACATTCTTGGCAGCAAAGATATGAATTAACCATGCTAGTTCAGAGTCCCAATGCTTCAGAAAATTTCAAAGCCACATTTGTAAGTTATAGAGGCTTTCACAAAGTGTGCTTGCATTAGTTATTTTGGAACCTATAGAGTTCAAATGAGTTCAAGCCAAAAACTTCTGTACATAGCCTCAGTGCTGTGAGTAGTAATTTCCTTCCTCAACCTACAGCTGTGAGTATTCTAGGTTGCAAATTACTGTACTCTTGTTTTCATCATGACTCTAACCAGAAAAGGATGTCGAAGACTGAGAAATCACTGGGACCTTTAATTTCCAGTTCAGCAATCTGGGGAAAAAACATACTTTCTGTAACACTTTGGCAAATGCTCAGCACAGACTTTCAGGAGTAATTTTTGTGACCTTCATGGTTTTTCTTCTGTCAGTTCTATTGCAATATAACATGCTTCATGCTCAGACCTCAGAATACTTCACAATACAGCAATATAAAAACAGAGATGTTTTTGACTAGAGACGTAAGACCAAAAAATTACTATATATGTTGGTAATTACTGTTATTCTTATTATTTATTAAACCTGAAAAGTGAAAAGAACTTTGCAAATCTAACTGGAGGAGGCAAAGAGAGGGTGGAAATACATGCTCTAGTTCAGTAATACATTATTGAACACATTTCATGAAATACTGGCTGAAATTCCACAGCCTACACTTATGCAGTTTAGACTAGATGATTATGATTCCTTCTGTCTATATAATGTGTTTTTGTAGTTTTTGTACACGATGAACACATTGTTAGACTAATGTGTGACTAAACTGCACATTTGACTACAGGATTTTGCCCACAGATTAATAACAGTGGACCAGTTGAGAACTCAAGTACATGCATATGGAAATGAGAATTCCCTCAACACCATTGGCAGTAGCAAGCAATGAAGTACTGAAAAGCAAGATAAATTATTATTTTGTCTTACGATAGGTAGAGTCAACCAATTTTTGAAATAACCACCCTAGAAAATGTAGTGTTTGCTAGGAACTTTGGCTGAAAAGTTTTACAGAAATATTGCTGGATTATTTATGGAGATATTATGTTGTAATAACTGGGTCAGCAAATTTACTTTAATTATAAGCTCAACTGTAAAAAGTGAGTGAAAGTTCATACAATGTCACAATAACCTATACCAACAAATGTTCATGGGAAAAGGTGCAAAAAGAGACAGAAAGACTAAATGAGTCCAAACAAAATGGCTGAGATCAAGGACTGTGTTACCATCATAACTGGTAAACACGACAGTGGAAACCAATAAACCAAAATTGGACTATCATATATTAGGCCTATTTGGTGGACAAAGTAGTGAGGGGATGGGCTATTCCACCTATCACTGCCCTTTTTGGGTCCTCAAAAATGAGACTTTGGGGGGAAAGGCTGGTTACCACGATGACTGAAAGGAGGGGATATAAATGCTGGCTGATTGAAAGACAAGAGAAAGGGAAGGGGTGAGCTTTGCCATCATGGATGTCACCCCCTTTGTCTCTTGGGACCATGGAATTTCCTCATACTGATCTGGAGATATGTCCTGTGCAGACTGGGCCAGACAGAGAGAGGGACCGAAATAACACCACCACCTGAACTTGCTATAGCTAAATCTCAAACATCAACTGAGGCTTTGTCTCACTCTCTCTTTCTCTTTCACACACACACACACACACCTTGTGTGTTCTTTTCTTTCCCTGCCTTACTTCACTTTCATATCTCTCTCCTTTTTCCTTCTGTCTAATAAAAGTCTGATTTAACAGGCCAAGATTGCATATTTTGCAACACTGCTGTAAGCCTGTGACCAGAGAGGCAACTAATAGCAATGCCCTAAAGGAGTTTGATGTTCATACAAGTTTGCCAGGTCTCAGAGTGGCTAATAAGACTATGTGCTGTGCCTGTGTTTTTTCAGCAGTGAGGTTGCAAGTGAAAGTCAACAGAGACAGAAGCTGCATTTTCTATCTTTGCTATCCTTTTCTCTCCCCTTTTGTGTGTGTGTGTTTTGTCTTTTAGAAAACAGGATCAGACTTCAACAGCAACAACAACTACAGCCCATTTCAACTAACTTCTTCTCATCTCCCCCCAAAGGACACTTATTACCATCTTTGATATCATCTGAAAGACTGGAGGTTTTTCCTTCTAAAAACAAAGGGAAAGGGAACAAGAGGTGTTGTTAAATGAAAGCCATACTTAATATTTTACATTTCAAATGCTTTAACAGTTTTTCTTCCTTTTCTGTACATTAATAAAAGGTTAAAAGGATTTTTAGTCGTAGGTATGCTATGGTACTAAGCAGGCAGAGGTCTCTGTTTACCAAACCTGAAATCTGGTTTAAAACTGTTAAACATTGGGCAGTGATTGGGTCATGTTAGCACCTTTGATTCTTTGGGCCCATATATTCCATGTAAATTAATACAACATGTCAACAAAGAATTATAACAGTTAATTCTGGAGGACACCAGGGCATACACAAGTAGGGATAAGCTAACTGGTTTTGTGGCGTTCAAAGTTTTGCTAGCCTTTTGAATGCTTTTTGGGTTTGCAAAAGTAGTTGAAATCAGTACACTTTTTTCTCTTCCAAATGGAACACTATAGACCAAATTCTGCTATCTGTTCCACTGGTGCTTGCAATTCTGGAATTATACCAGTTTACCCAAGAGCAGAATATATAACACTAAAGGAAATGAGGCACATATTAAACAGATCTACCAATACTTTATTTAACTATCTGTTTACAATAGTCCAAATAAGGAGTTGAGAACTGCTTTTTAACCAATCTCATCTGTATTACTCTAAAAAACACCAAGTATCCTCATTCTCCTTGTAATCCTGTAACACCATATTGGTTATATATTTCACTTGAGAATTGTTTTTATGTTTTTTCTCAATATTAAATTTTAAACTCTTTTTAGGTGTTGTGTTCTTCTTAAAGTCATCCAAAGGTTCCTCTATTTTTGGGGGGGAGGGGGGTGTGAGGGAAGGGGAAAAGTGATGACTGAATACAAAGCTATTACCAGTCAGCTTTTTATAAAAATTGGGCCGTAGAGACCAAAAGCACGATGGCCGGTCCTGCACCGCTTCACTGGATTCTGTAGAATGGTGAGGTAGTATCATCTTCATGGTCAAAGCATTTTGATATGTTAAAAACTTAACAAGCCATTGCTATGTGACTTCTTTGGCTGGCACAGCTGACAGTTTGTCTACTTGGATTGGTAGTTGTTTATTAATGCGGGGTTGTACAATAAGTGAGACTAGTCTCCTTTTGAGACCAAATCAATATTTATCTTCCACTTAGAGGCTGGAAGTTATTTTGTTTTTAGAATTTAGAAAGACAAGCTGTCTCTACATTTTACATTAGGGTGATGGGATTTGGTCAGGTCCATGATACCCATTTCCAGTGGATCCTTTCAAACACAGATTTCAATCCCAAAAGAACTATTGAAAGTGTATCATGAAGTACTGTGTGCCTGTCAGCACCTTGGGTCATACTTTGACCAGGCAAGAGGGCCAAGTCCTAACAGTCTTGGATGTGATATTCCACAATAGAATTAAATCAGTACAATTGCATCAGATATATTAATATAAAAAAGGCTCTGAAATCCAATAAATATTGCAGCTGGTAGAAAAAATTCTAATTAAACATTTCTCCATTGGAAAATGCCGACTCATTTAAACTGAAACATTCTGTGGGCATGTGCTGATTCTGACAATATTTCCTTTGGGGGAAAAAAATCATTTGGCCAATTTTTCATTTGGAAACAACTTTGCATTTCAAAATTTATTTTATTTTTTATGTTTTTATAATATTTTTTTTTATTTTATTTAAAAGCACATGCCTGCATTGTAACGAAAACAAAAATTACAAAATAACATGACAAATGAAGATGGAAAATGTTTGTTCCTGATGTCTAAAGGAATCCCATTGTCTGTTTGATGACAAATTTGAGGTTCCAATTACCTTGGAACTTTTAGTCTAGTATGTTCTCCAATATACAACCAGGCTTCAGTCTGAAATCGACTATCCTGCCCATTTTGCTTGGTGCAGAGGAAGCTTGATCAGTAATAAGAAAACCAATAATAAAATGCACCACCAACTGGCTTGGGGAAAACTAAAATCTAGGGACTAAATTTTCATCCCAATTAGACTCCAATAGTAAGAATAATAAAAATTAATGACTAACAGGACTGAACTCCAGTGAATAAAAAACAACATTTTAAAAAAATATCAATTCTCATAAAACAAATCTTTTTCTGCAAATATAGTGAACTTTCTCTTTGTACATGATTGTCTTCCCTTAACAAATTTGTCCTATGGAACTTTTTGGTTTAATATTTTAAATAACCAGTTGTCCATTATCCATTGTTCCATGCAATGACAGAATCATATTGAATCGCTGGACCATAACAATCCCTTCAAAACTTAGCTCCAGTGTCTCTAGATCATTGACTTTTTGTTTCATTTTGGTGCCAGGCATTTTCACTCTGGCTCCTGAATCATAGAATATTAGGATTGGAAGGGACCCCAGGAAGTCATCTAGTCCAATCTCCAGTTCAAAGCAGGACCAACCCTAACTAAATCATCCCAGCTAGGGCTTTGTCAAGCTGCACCTTAAAAACTTCTAAGGATGGAGATTCCATCAGCTCCCTAAGTAACCCATTCCAGTGCTTCACTACCCTCCTAGTGAAAAAGATTTTCCTAATATCCAACCTAGAGCTTCCCCACTGCAACTTGAGACCATTGCTCCTTGTTCTGTCATCTGCCACCCCTGAGAACAGCCTCATTCCATCCTCCCTGGGACCCCCCTTCAGGTAGTTAAAGGCTGCTATCAAATCCCCCCTCAATCTTCTCTTCTGCAGACTAAACAAGCCTAATTCCCTCAGCCTCTCCTCATAAGTCATGTGCTGCAGCCCCCTAAAACATTTTTGTTGCCGTCTCTCCAATTTGTCCAAATCCCTCCTGTAGTGGGGGGGCCAAAACTGGACACCATACTCCAAATGTTGCCTCACCAGTGCCGAATAGAGGGGAATAATCACTCCCTCAATCTGCTGGCAATCCTCCTACTAATGCAGCCCAATATGCCGTGAGCCTTCTTGGCAATAAGGGCACACTGTTGACTCATATCCAGCTTCTTGTCCACTGTAGTCCTCACATCTTTTCTGCCGAACTGCTGCCTAGCCAGTTGGTCCCCAGTCCATAGCAATGCATGGGATTTTTCTGTCCTAAGTGCAGGACTCTGCACTTGTCCTTGTTAAACCTCATCAGATTTCTTTTGGCCCCATCCTCTAATTTGTCTAGGTCATGATCAGATCCCTAACCCTTTAGTGTTACCTGCAACCAATAACCTGCCTAATCTATCATCCATTAAGGTCCAGGTTTTTAAAGATATTTGGGTGTTGGTCCACTCCACGTTGCAAAGCCTAAGTGATTTAAATGGCTAAGTCACGTTTTCAAAGGTATTTCAGTATCTAAAGATGCAGCTAGGCCCCCTGGGGCCAGATTTTTTTAAAGTGTTTAAGCAACCAAAAATGAAGATAGGTGTCTAATGGGATTTTCAAAAGCATCTAGGTGCCTAACTCCTCTCGATTTCAGTGAGAGTGCTTTTGAAAATCCCACCTTTAGGTGCCTAAATAATTAAAAAAATCTGGCCTTCACTGCATTCCACCTAACAAGCAATCACTGACACTGCAACAACATCCCCTAATTAAGGAAATATTCATCCCTGGTGTTAAATGGAGGGAGCGGATGACAAGGCATTCCAACCGATGACTGCGAGTGCATATGCACACACATGCCCAGGCTGACTCTCTTTCACTCACTTCCATGAATATGCACTTAATGTTGGGGGAAATGGAATATCTATTGGTTTTATATTATACCTATTACAACTACAAATTTGTAAAATAATATATCAAAATAAAAATAAAATGTTTTTATTTTAGTGAAATGAAACATTTCAGTTAACTCAAAATTATTTTTTTTCTAAAATTTTGTTTTGCCATAAATGTTGACTTTTTGTTCCTGATTGGAGCTATTTTTCCCCAGAATACTGGAATTTCCCATCAGCTTGGATAAATGTCACACACCAAAACTATAAAACTGAACGTTTCACTTTTCAGATCCCATTTCTATTTGGTGTCTAATTCACTCCAAACAACAGCTGTGCAAAACACTTCACAGAAGTTTTAACTTTTTTTGGTTTAAATTCACCTGAGTTTGCACACCAGAGAGTCTCAGTTTGACATTCAGTTCCAAAATGCTAAATTCTGAGTGTTTTCTACCCCAAAATATAAATTTGCCCATGTTTCAGCTTGAAATGCAGCCCAGGCTTCGTTAAAACCTGCACCAGGTTTCCTAAAGGGGTCGCAAAGGTTTGTGAATCTTTCGACAATCTGTCCAGGTTTTTAGTTTGTAACAAATGTTTTCCACAGCTATAATTTCAGCTCCTTTTTTTGTTAAAACTTGTAAATTGTAAACAGTTCATTTGAGCTGATTTTGCTTTTAACTCTTGGTTTCTCTTAAAGAAATTCAAAAGGTACTGTTGATGCAAGGTATAAAAAAGGCAAATGAGTAACACAAATAATCTATATGCCTATAATCCACACAATACTTGTTAACCTAGCACCCAGAACTGTGCTAAGTACTTCACATATGCAAAAAAAGGATCTTGTGTACAATCTAAACACAGCTTTTAGGAAAAGGGAAAAAGAGTGGGAGGGTCAGGGAGAAATACAATGCAAGATTTCATTTGTTCGTTTGTTTAAAAAAAGGGGATTATCTTGCTCTACTCCTAAATCCTGGATCCTGCTCACTGACCCACAAAACTGGACTCATGCCAATACAATGGGGCTCTGCCCAGGCATAAAGATGCACTCTGCAAATCTGGATGAAGGACTAGAGACCTAATTTTCACTTTTTATTGTTTCTTGATCACGTCAACCTACTACTATTTTATTTCTTCATTTTTAAATCCTTATCGATTGTATTTTTGTTGGTATTTTAACTTCTGCTTATTTTCCATAAGGGAAACTATAGAAACATTTAAAAACTAAACACCAGAATTCGTAAACTGTGACTTTTTCCCCCTTGGAAACAAATGAATTTAAAGCAGCAAAAAACCCCATATGTCTAAAAAAGCAAATGTTCCTCAAAAAGCCTTAGAAGCATCTTATGTTGTGGCTATGCAAACTGCAAAATGCAAACAATCACACACCATTGGTGAGACCCTTCAACTCTCAGCAGCAACAGAGGTTTAGAATTATGACTGAAGAGCAAGCGGCCGTGGCACTGAAAATCATTTCTATGTCAAATTGAGAAGCAGAAGAGAGAAGGGGAGGTGGGGGAGGGGGATGATGTTTAGCAGAGATGACATGCATACCCAACAAGCAAGGTATATCTCATCATCTTTATCACTTATACTTCAGTCATGTCTAGGAACCCCAATGATGGACCAGAATCCCATTGAGCTAGGCACTGTATAAACATAACAAAAAGACAGACGGTGCCCCAAAGAGTTTACAGTCTAAACAACAATCTTTAGTTATTTTACAGATTATAGTATTCAGTGATGTACGGACGGCCTCCGGTGCCCGGGGGGCAAAGCCTATATTTGCGGCTCCCGCAAACCTTGCGTTTCCCCCCCACACACACACACAGGACAGGTCCCAGCACCACCACCCAGCTGCCCTGGGGAGGGTTGGTATGTACCTGTGGGGAGAGGGCGTGAAGCGTGGGTGGGGACACAAATGCAGGTTTGGCTTCACCCCCCCTGCATTTACCTGGTGTGCAGCACCTGCCTTTCCCTCTGCAGCCCTGCAGCCCGGCGCCAGCTTGGATGGGGCCATCTCACCCCCTGGCCTGGGGGGGGGGAGAAGGGGGCTGTACCAGCCCTTCATGACATGCAGGAGGGGAAGCAGGAGCAGCCACTCCTCAGTCTCCTGTGCCCTCCACCCAGTGCGAAGGGCCTGCCCGGCGTGCCCCTGCCCCACACTTACCCGCTGCTCCAGCCCCACAGCCCAGTGCCGGCTTGGATGGATCGGACTCCTCCCTTGGCCTGGGATGGGTGGACCAGGCAGGCCCTTCACGACACGTGGGGGGGCGCTGGAGTGGAAGTGGGAGCACGGGAGCAGCTGCCCCTCAGCCTCCTGCACCCCCAGCCCTCCGCCCCTCATGAAGGGCTGACTCCCCACCTTCTGTGCGTCATGAAGGACCAGCTTGGCACCTCCCCACAGGCCAGTACCCGGGGCCTGGCCCCACTCCATCTGCCCCATTCAGTGAGCCACTGATAGTATTTATTTCCTTTTCCTCATCACTCAGCATCCTCAAAAAAGAAAGACTATGAAAGGCAACATGGCTTAGAAGATAGAGCACTGGACTGGGACTCAGGCAACTTGGAATATATTTCCAACTGTGCCACTGTCTGCTAGGTGACCTTGAGCAAGTCATTTCAACTCTCTGCCTCAGTTTCTCCCTCTGTGAAATGGGGATAATTATACTCTTTTTTTTTTTTTCCCCCTTTGTAAAGCACTTCATGATCTATTGATGAATACTGTTATGTAACAGCTGAAAAAGAATTTGAAGAGCAACTAGCAAAAGACACAAAAATTAACAGCAAAAAAATGGTTAAACACATCAGAAGCAGCGCACCTGCCAAACAATCAGTGGGACCACTGGACAATTGAGATGCTAAAGGAGCACTCAAGGAAGACAAGGCCATTGTGGAGAAGCTAAATGAATTCTTTGCATTGGTCTTCACTGCAGAGGATATGAGGGAGCTTCCCACTCATGAGCTATTCTTTTTAGATCACAATCTGAGGAACTGTCCCAGACTGAGGTGTCAGTAGAGGAGGTGTGACACTGTATGAAGTATAAATGATCATTTATAATATTATTAATACCAGTATGACAAAATTGCAATGAATCTTGCAAGATACACCATTTAAGATATCAGTGGAAAAATTATGGTTTGCTAAGTATGATCATCTTGTTTATATGTATGCATCATCTTTGTATTGCAAATTATGAATATGTGTCATATATCTGTATCTAAAACTTGTGCTGTGCTACTGGGTATCAGCCCCAGGCAGATTAGTGTCAGCACTGTCCAGAATGCTTGATGGCCCATCAAGGGCAATCAACTATACAGTGGCCCAAGC
This sequence comes from Emydura macquarii macquarii, assembly GCF_026122565.2. Taxonomy (NCBI): domain Eukaryota; kingdom Metazoa; phylum Chordata; order Testudines; family Chelidae; genus Emydura; species Emydura macquarii. Next base: position 11,943,898 of record NW_027132773.1, read on the forward strand.
TGAGAAGCCAGGGGCTACACCTATGAGTCAGCAGGATATGTAGGGACATGCCTTTGGCTAGGGACTCCAAAAGCTTTTCACTGCCCATGTGTTGTGAGTTTGTGTTTGAAACACAGGGTATACAAGCCACATGGCAGAGAATATAAAAGGCAGCTGCAACATCTCCATTTTGTCTTCATTTCTGCTTCTTACCTCTGGATCAATTTCTCTACATCTGAAGCTTTGAAACAAAGGACTGATGTGAGAAACTGTAGAAGCCAGCAAGCTCACCAGTACTGCTAAGAATCGATATATATGGACTTTGAACTCATTTGTATGTATCTGATTGCCTTGATCATTTAACATCTCTCTTCTTGTTTGTTTCTTTTCTTTTATAATAAACCCTTAGTTTAGTTACTAAAGGATTGGCTGGCCGTGTGGTATTTTGGATAAGATCCAGACCTATATTAATCTGGTAATGTGGCTGATCCTATCAAGATCAGAAGAACATTTTGGTAAAGTGAATAGAGTTTTTAGGTAACTTATCTCTTTACTGGACCTACTTGCTGATTGGGAGCCAGAAACTGAAATGCAATAAAGGGGACTGTGTGATTTCTTTTTGGGCTTCTGGCTAACCAGTGTGGGGAATCCGGAGCACTGTTTGTGACTGGTTGGTGAATCTAACTTCAGCGTTAGCCACAAGTTTTGGGAGAATTTGCTCCCATTTTTGCAGCCTGCCCTGATCTTGACATTTTCAGGTGGGCTACTGTTGGCACACCAGGTCACAGGAGGTTTTGGAACAAATTAATAAATTAAACAGTAATAAATCCCCAGGATCAGATGGTATCCACCCAAGAGTTCTGAAGGAACTCAAATATGAAAAAAGAACTACTAACTATGATATGTAACCTATCACGTAAATCAGCTTCTGTACTAGATATGGGAGGATAGTTAATGTGACACCAATTTTTTTAAAAGGTTCCAGAGGTGAGCCTGGCAATTACAGGCTGGTAAGCCTAACTTCATTACCAGGTAAACTGGTTGAAACAATAATGAAAAACAGAATTATCAGACACATTATAATTTGGGGAAGAATCAACATGGCTTTTGTAAAGGGCAATCATGCCTCATCAATCTATTAGAATTCTTTGAGAGGTACAACAAAGATGTTGCCTGGTTGATCCAGTGGATATAGTGTACTTGGACTTTCAGAAAGCCTTTGATAAGGTCCCTCACCAAAGGCTCTTAAACTAAGTAAAAAATCATGGGATAAGAGGGACGGTCCTCTCATGGATCAGTAAGTGGTTAAAAACAGGAAACAAAGGGCAGGAATAAATGGCCAGTTTTCAGAATGGAGAGAGGTAAATAGTGGTGTTGCTTAGTGTTCTGTACTGTTCAACATATTCATGAATGATCTGGAAAAAGGGGTAACCAGTGAGGTAGCAAAGTTTGCAGGTGATATAAAATTACTCAAAATAGTTAAGTCCAAAGCAGACAGTGAAGAGTTACAAAGGGATCTCACAAAACTGGGTAACTGGGCAACAAAATGGCAGATGAACGTCAATAAATGGAAAGTAATGTATATTGGAAAACAATCCCAATTATACACACAAAATGATGGGATCTAAATTAGCTCTTACCATGCAAGAAAGAGATCTTGGAGTCATCATTGATAGTTATCTCAAAACATTCACTCAATGTGCAGTGGCAGTCAAGAAAGTAATAGAATGTTAGGAGCCATTAGGAAAAGAATAGGTAAATAAGATAAAAAATATCATAATGCCACTGTATAAATCCATGGTACGCCCACATCTTGAATACTGCATGTAGTTCTAGTTGCCTCATCTCAAAAAGGATATATTAGAAATGGAAAAGGTACAGAGAAGGACAACAAAAATGATTAGGGGGTATGGAAATCTTCCATCTGAGGAGAGGTCATAGAGACTAGTACTGTTCATTTTAGGAAAGATATGAGAAAGGGGGGATATGATAAAGGTCTATACAATCATAAATGTTGTAGAGAAAGTGAATAAGAAAGTGTCATTTACCCTTTCATGTAACACACTGGGTCATCCAATGAAATTAATAGGCAGCAGGTTTAAAAGAAACAAAATGAAGTACTTCTTCACACAATGAACAGTCAACCTGTGGAACTCATTGCCAGGGGATGTTGTGAAGGCCAAAATTATAACTGGGTTCAAAAATAAATAGGGAAGTTCATCGAGGATATCTCCATCAATGGCTATTAGTCAAGATGATCAGGGATGCAAACCCATGCTCTGGGTGTCTGATCTGGCTGCCACATGCTGGGACTGGGCAACAGGGGATGGATGATTCAATGATTGTCAGTTATGTTCATTCCCACTGAAGCACCTGGCACTGGCTACTAGCAGAAGACAGGATGCTGGGCTAGATGGAGCATTGGTCCAATCCAGTATGACCATTCTTACGTAGCTGTATGAGACATTGGAGAAACAATATTTGTCATTTTGAACATGTGATTCAGATGTGGCTATATTTTTGGTGGCACACTTCTATGTCACCCCATAAAAACCCAGGCGCTAGTCTCAGAATACTGCATAGCAGCCATCTGACTTGAAAGATCTTTGTTGGAGGAGGAAGACAGTCACATGGGAGACAAACATGAGGCTTTCGTAAACAAGAGAAGTATGCTAATCCAATCCCAATCTTTAGGCCCAAGAAGCCCAAAACTCCCATATGGGATAATTGGCACAGAACTTTTGAGGCCTTGTAAGTGAAAAAGTCAACAGTGAGTTTCAGTAACAAACATATAGCAAAAACTCCTAATTTCAGATTATTTCATAACTCCCAGACTTCATATACATTTCAACAGGATAAAGAGATTAATGAAATAAAGACTTTTCAAGTAAATACCTCATAATGCATATTATGTACAATATATATCATAATCATATAATGGTGGTGAATATGTGGATACAGGGAGTGACATGGGGTACAGTATGTCACAATGGGGGCATATGTTTGTATTACAGTTATGCACACAACTTTCATAATAAGATAGTAATTAAAATATATCTTTATTTGATATATTTTTATTGTTCCGGGAATTAGCTTGCCTTTATCCCTTCAGTGCTGCATTCAAACAGCCCCCTCCCCCACGAATGTGAATGTTTGAATATTTGTTAGTTGTAAATAGCAACAGTAAAAATCTGAAAAGCACTACACTGATCATATTAGCTTCAGAATATTCACCTGTGCTATCGACCGCAGACAGAGGCATATATACCCATAATAAAGTGAGTCAGAAAGCAAAAAAATAAAATAACAAAAAGAGCGAGGGGGAATAGGGGAGGAAGGGGCTGCAAGATCAGGAAGTGACCAAAAAACACTGATTTTACTTTTCAGGTGGAATATAAGATGGCAAAGGATGTGATGTCAAGCCTCACACAATGTGTGCTGCCCTTACAATGAATAGCACTTTATAACATGGGGTATTCCCACAGATTTCAGCAGGACTAGTAGTAGAGCAAGGTACTAATTAATGTGAGTAAAGGTATCACAATTTGATCCTAATATCTAGCATACAAGACAAATATTGTATAAGAATTAAAAGTTCTCTTGGGGGGAAAAAAGTGTAAAAAACCCACACAAAAATGTGCCTTTGCTGTTTGATGTTTTCAAGGATAATACTAGGGAGTTTTTAATATTTGTCTGCAATGAAACAAATATACCATAATCCTTAATTTTCCAATATAAGCAGGATGAAATTGTTAACCAAGAAAGATTTTTGGTCTGCCAAAACCTAAAATATAAACTATAGTAATTGTCAAGTCAGTTTTTTCTTATGGTACATCAACCAGTTCTTCTTGAGGAAGAAAACAATGGCTTGTACATGAAACAATCACAGCACTATTGGGCTCTTGTTTAGAAACTGGATGTAATGATTTTGTATTTTAGACGTCTCTTTATTTGGCTGCATCACCAGATGTAGATTATCTCAGGGCAGAGTGTATCTACTTCAGATAGGTAATTACACTATAACTAAGGACAAACCATCTTTGATCAAAGGCATGGATCTTCAAAACAGGTGGGCATCTCCTAGGGTGACCTGGTGTCTTGTTTTTATAGAGACAGTCCCAATATTTAGGGCTTTGTCTTATGTAAGTGCCTATTACTCCACACCCCAGTACCAATTTTTTACACTTGCTGTCTAGTCACCCTAGCGTCTCCTAAAATTAAAAACATACTTCACACTAGAGATCACAACAATAAATAAGAGGATGTGAAATAAATTTATACTTTCAATTTCCTTTCAGTGAATTGCTACACCATTTGTAATTAAAGAGAAATATTCTCTTCCATGCAAAGAAGATGCTAATTGCACACACTGAGATGCGTTCTTCTGAACCTACACTATATTCTACTGTATCAAAGAGACAATAAGTGTAATCAATCATAATCAGGTGAGAATGAATTGTACACTGCAATTACAAAGGGGTAGTCAAGTTAAAAAAAATTCAAGAATCCTGCTACTAACTATGCCAGATACAAGAGATTAATTTTGCTGACAGAGCAGATGAAAATAATTACATGAAAAAACTTCTCAAATTATAAATACTGCACTTCATTTCAAGGTCAAGGTTTGTTTAATCCTTGTTGTGCACACAAACTACAAACTAGTAACCTGTGATTAATCATATTACCTAACACCTTTTGACTTTAATCATCAAGTTAATGGGGGGGGGGGAAATAACCTGAATCAATACTGCTATAACAAGTTGACAGATACTGTAGATAGATACTGAGCTAACCTGACAGATCAGCTGTAAGTAAGACACATAATGCATTCATGATATTTTCTCAGGCAGAAAGCTATGCTCATAAAATCATGTGGTGCATCCCATTCTAATGACTCTATCCTGCAAACATATACACAAGTAAGTATCTTTACTCTTGAGATAAGTCCCATTGACTAATGGGGTAACCCTCTGAAGTCTGAGAAAGTGTTCACATAAGCAAACCTGTGGACAAGTGTTTGCAGGATCAGTCCCTAAATGACTGACATGTCTCAAGATATTTCCTCAGTTTTGTTTTAATATTTTATCTTACCTTTCCCTCCCCAGTTAAAAGAGGTAATGAATAATGCAGATAGAACATAGATTTTTAAAAACACTGGCAAGGCCTTAAAGACAAACATTCAAATCCCAGACAGTAAGAAATGAATGAAGCTTGCACAACAGGGGAGATGGTAGTGACTCCTGTATTTGGATTTCCTAATACTTTCAATTAGAAAAGGATCTTGTGCCCTTTCTGAGACTATCTAACACCTCTACCATTTGCAGCAGGTCATTGAAATGGGGCAGACAGAAAGCCCAGTGGCCAGAGAGGTGCCTTTGCTTTGTCACATGAAATTCCATTCAGGTTTAACAGAGTCACAAACTGTCAAAAGTCACCAATTCCCTTTCTGTCACTTGTGTTGTCAGCCAAATTTTGGCGGTCTAACGAGCACCACGGCAACCGAACATGAACATTCTAATCTAAGTTCTAGGCCTGCACTGCCACCAAAGCAGCCATGGCACACACCGCGCTGGCGTCCCTGGGAGCAGACAGTTCAAGCTGCTGCCAGAAAAGAGAGAGAGAGAGAAGCCAGGCTGCCCATAACAGCCTTGCCACCCAGATCCAGCAAATTGCCTTGGTGACCTATCCCACCCCCTCTGCGGACATCACAGGAGGCAGAAGCTTCCCACCTCCTGGTGGGAGTGGGAGGGGAGAGAGAAAGAGAGAGTCAAGCTAGACTCCCCCTAGTCATCCCAAAGGCCCAGCACATGGCCTCTGTGGCCAATCTCTCCTCTGAAATAACAGTATTCTCCAACTGCCAGCTAATATTAGTCCATTCTATAGCTTTAGTGGTTAAGTCAGTGCTGAACTTTCAGGGTTCATGCCTTGATGATAACATATGATTGACCAGGAGGGGGATTTGCCTTAACCACAAGACCATCCTTTCTCTTCCTGAAGTCCCCTATCACTTTCACCACACACCTTCTAACCTCCAGAGTAAAAGATACAGAGATTCTACAAGTACTGTTCATGACACAACCCTGATTCAGTCCTTGAAAACTGTCCATCCTCTGCATTAAATGAGGCAGCGATTCTGCAGAAAAAGCAGTATCTGCTCATAAAATTAAAGAATGAAGGCATGCACATAAGGAAGCTGAATTTAGGTTGCAAGGACAATCTAAATTCAGGCATCTCCTAGATTTCAAGTACTTGACTTTACAATCTGAATAACATTCTTTTATCAAGTTTTGTTCTCCTGTATAATTTTTATAAATTAATGTCTATTGATTGAAAAGTTTTCTTGCCTCTTATTTAAGTGGATATTTGAAAGTAATTCCCTAATCTCCCAAATTTGTTAAATCACGTAGAAAAAAATTTCTCCTTTGCAAACCAAAATGTTGATCTCGTTTGATTCTGATATTTTGCTCTTTCTACACAAAATCTCCCAAAACGAGTGGGAGATATGCACAATCAGGAAGAACAAAATGCTAATTAAGAACTGTGATGTGAATCTGAATTTTACCTTTACAAAGCAGTCATTCTGCAATATTCAAAACATTAATAGTTTTTCCTTTCTGGAAATGTCCTCTTTACAAACTATACTCAGAAAGAATTTTATTCCTGGATTATGTTTTGTGGAAATGTTATCACCAAAGAGACATCTTGGGATCATCTAGGATATCACTATACAAAATCAGTGATGCTATATATTATTCCCACCATTGAAAAATTTACTAAGCAGGATTTCCCCAGTATATGATTAGATTACCTTCTCTTCTCCCAGCTATGCTTGTCTTTCTGTATTACTGAATTTCACACCATACCTGTTGTATAATTTATTCCCATTTGAATGAACTTCAGCCTTTTCTGAATTTATTGTTTTCACTGTCTTTATAACATAGCTATTGCCTAAGTTAGTAGGCTTGGTTTCCCTTCATTTAGCCCTGATGTACTTACTTGTCACAGGAAGAAATTGATAGACTGAGCAGCAAAGTTTTAGTTTATCATGGAGTGCACCAAAATTTTCACCAGTTAGGGTTAAATGAGAATGTAACTCTGTTTAGGTATGATCTTTACAGAGGGTGGCAAGAAGTGCTCTTTTCTCTGACCACTTCTCACCCCTGTTTGAATTACATTCTGATGTGGAGATGTGCAAGTAGTGCAGGAAAAGGATGTAGGGGAAGGAGGAATGGCATGTCTCCCAAGTAGTAAGGGACTTTGAAGGATTAGTAGACCTAGGCCTCGGCCTTATCGTTAGCTAGAAATATATCTGAGAAGCAGACGAGGCGGTCTCATTTCTGTTGCCATCTGCAGTGCTCAATCCTCTAAAATGGAAATAAATGGGAAAGGAAGGCACAAGTTTTCTTAGCTATCACTGGCATCTTGCATGCCTCTTTCCGTCTCAGTAAAACTGAGTTAATATGACAATGGAGTCCGCATGCTTTATTCAGTGTTACCAACTCCCACAAGTCTTGTAATATATGCTGGTTTTCTTAAAGTCCTAGTTCTTGGAGGCATGTGGGTGTGAGAATCTCAGCTTCCACTTATAAAATAAATCTGAATTTCTATCCCTCATGATTGCAGAAAAAAGCTTGAAAACAAGACCAGACTTCACCCTAATGGCTCAAAAACTAGTAGGCAAAAGAACTCATTTATTTTTTTAATAAAATCATGATTTTTAAGACAATCTCATGATTTTGAGGAGACCTGACCCATGACTCTTGAATGCTTAGGTTTGGTAGTACTGCTTATTCATTCCTTCCTTAATCAAATCTCCCATTGTTTTACTAGTATTTCTTCCCCCACCCCTCTCACTGCTAAGTAAGGAGTGCTTTCTTATCTCTTTCAAAGAAGTGTGTAAGGATTAACCTGTTCATGTTTGAATAGAACTTGGAAGTAGGAAAGTTTATATAAGTTCCAATTACACCACTAAAATCTTTTAAATTTTGCCTTCTGCCCAATAAAAATTACTATGGTACTCCCTATGTTAAGATACCATGGTAACATTAAATACTTGCAAATGGTAATTATAAACATGTTAAGATTGACCACTGTATTATTAACTGAATCACTGAGGTATATACAAAAGTTCTGTAAAGACAGACAATTGTTGGGCAAAGCTCTGGGAAGAAAAAAACAAGTTTAAGGGAGCTGAAGTAAACAGGAGACAGCTGGTAATTGTATTATAGAGAAAAATACCAAGAGGCTTAGGTTAAACTTAATTCTGTTTCAGTTCTACATATTGTGCCTGTGATCTTCTGTAATCATCAGTGTCTTTCAATATCCATTGGTAAATCATTTATCACTTCTGCACTACCACAAATGTGTCCTGTGCCTTCACTTAACACTTTTAGATCTATGACAAGAGCAAAATTAGAGTGAGAGAGGCCAATCCTTTCTAAAGAATTTTCAAAATGGATGCCACTAAAGGTTGCTCAGAAATTGTATTAGTGTTGGACAAGTGCCATTTGCACTCATAGTTAATGTTTCAAATATTAGTTACTTGCCAAGAGACTTTACAAGACTGACTGTCTGATTCCTTCTTTAAAAGTAAGATCAATATATGTAACGTTAGCTGCTTTAGGGATGTCATTTATTTTGGAGCATTGTGTACTGTGTGTAAGATCAAATTCATGGCACAGTTACAAGAAATCAGATCTGAGAACAGGTTTTGGGGGGTCTATTTATTCTGGTGAGAAAAGTTTGTTTCTCTATACTCCTTGACACAATAAAAAAACTGGATAAATTATATCCAGTTTAGGAAAAATTCCTTTTCTGGACTAGAAAAAGATAGGCCTTCAATAAATGCAAAAGATCTAAAATATCCTTTACTTTCCGTATAACAATCTGATTGGCTTAAATGTGAGTTGTCTATAGAGATTATAATGTACTGTTACTGTCTATCTCAGAGAAGGAATGTGGAGAATGTTCGGTGTTGAAAGGCAAGAGAGCATGGCATCAGAACTGATAGAGCTGGGATCTGAAGCAGGGAGGGATTGCAATGTATGCGCTCCCAAGCATGATGTGATGAAACAGGCCGACCCTGTTTTGTCTTACAGAACTACCATGACTAGTAATAATCTTTATTTTACATAAAGTCTTCATACAAATGTTATCACAAATAGCTTTATAGATTTAATAATACAGGATTAGATATTCTTCCACAATTGGATTGCATATAGACTCTATTCCCTTTCTAGAGATAAAACATGGTCTGTAATGTATGAATGGGAATCAATGGCTGTAATTACTGTACATACAAATAAGTTTCACTTAAAACTGGTCATTGATTATATAGGTAATCCAAACACAAGTCTGATTCTCATAGAGCATTTGCCTTAATGAGTGGCTATTTGAAGTGTTTTCATTATCACCCTGCTGCCTTTGTTGTCTCCGTCCTCAGCAATTTTCCTCTCAGATGGTTCCCATTGTTTCCCTGACATGAAATTCTCCAGTTGCTCCCTGTCACCCACTTTAGACATCAGGTCACATATTGATGTTACTTGGACACAGAGGTGAACAGTTTAATAGTCAGCTCACAGACATTGTGGCACTGCAGACAGCCTAATACATGCTTCTTTTAACATAGACTCCAAGGAAGAAAACAGTGTTTATGGCTAATCCTAGTTGTAGAGTACAGAGGTCCAAAAGAAACAATTAATTGTAATTGTTCCAGAGGGGTAGCCGTGTTAGTCTGTATACAGCAATTGTGATGCTAGGCCCAAAACAGCTAAGCAACTTTGCAAATTGCAGGGCCTAACTCTGACCTTTCAAGATATATTACAGCAGGGGCGGCCAACCCACGGCTCGGAACCGCATGCAGCTCTTTGCTCAGACAAATGCAGGGCTTGGGAGAAGAGGGGGAGTAAAATTGACAAGCTGCCCTGGAAACTGACAGATCAGTGCAACTGTGGCAACCCCAGTAGAGAGACAGGGGGAGTGAAATTGACGCGCTGCCTGAGGGCAAGGTAACTGCAGATCTTTGTCTCTCACTGGTTGGCCACCCCTGTGTTACAGGAAAATACAAAGGTAGTGAGGGTCATTCCTTACCAATAGACTAGAGTTTTGATATGCAAGTGTATTGTTCGTAGTTATTTGATGTTATTTACGTATCTCTTGTTAGAGGTTAGCAATGTAGATAAACTGCTTTCCTGTCTGTCACTGTTCTATTGATTAAGAGATCAAAAGGAACATATGACATTTGGATGGAATTTTGAATGTAACAATATTATTGTTTGTATATCTCTTTGAAGTTTAAATAGTGAATACCTGTGAATGGTTGTAAATGGCCAATTACCTTATGCTAATGTTAATAGTTACTGGTGTGCTCAGGACATAGGAGATGGTACTTTAGAGTCCCAAGTAATCATCTATTAATTATTCAAGGAGATACCTGCTGTCAAGAAAGTATTGGTCAGCCTGCATGGATCTATAAAAGACTCTAGGGGACTGATCCTTTTATCTCAAATCTGTCCAAGCTTGTCAGGGAAAGTTTGGATCGCAAGACTGAGATCCCAGCACCAGCCTGGAATTACCCTGCTAATTCTCATGGGAGAATTTGAACAAACTCTGCACATGGACTATTTAGTCTTCCTTCCTCTAGATCAATTCATCAATAACTGAAGCTGTGAATCAAAGGACTGTGACCCATCTAGGTACTGGATTTCTGTGGCACTTTAAAGACTAACAAATTTAATATTTGTAGACATAAGCTTTCGAGTCTCTCGAAAGCTTATGTCTACAAATATTAAATTTGTTAGTCTTTAAAGTGCCACAGAACTCTTGTTGTCTTTGCTGTATACAGACTAACACGGCTACCCCTCTGGAACTAGGTACTGGATGTATACCAGAGGGACTATACAAGCCTGCAAACTCCACATTTCTACTGGAAACCTGATGTAAATGGGATTTCCAATCATTTGTATGTATGTGATTGCTTTAATAATTTAACATTTCTCTTATAGTTTGTTTCTTTCTTTTATAATAAACCTTTAGTTTTAGTTACTAAAGGATTGGCTGGCAGCATGGTATTTTGGGTAAGATCCAAACTTATATTGATCTGGTACTGTGGCTGACCCTTTGGGGTCAGGAGAAACCTTTTTGGTGAAGAGCATAGAGTTTTAAATAACTGATCTCTTTACTGGACCTAGTGGCGGATTTGGAGCCGGAGACTGAAATACAGTAAAGGGTGCTGTGTGTATTTTTATTTTAGCTTCTTGATAACCAGTGTGGGGAATCAGAAGCTTTGTTTGTGGCTGGTTGGGAAGTCTGATTTCAGTGTCACCTACCAGTGCTGGGAGAATCTACTCTCCTTTTGCAGCCTGCCCTGACCTTGGCATTTTTAGGTGGCAACCCTAGGCATGGATGGGTCACAGTAATATCTCAGCAAGTACAGAAATACATATTGGGATTTCCATGAGTAACCTATTTTAAGCAACTGCTGTATTTTTTAGGATTTATTTACTAATCTGAAATCAGAGCATCACAACTAATCAGTGACAACAGAACAACAGATTATAATGGGGAGATGTTAGAATGTTGAGACCTCTCACTTACAGAAATTTTCTAATAAATGGTGTTCACCTATACCCAGTTAAAAGAGAAACTGTTCTCTGGAATTACTAATAGAGCCAATAGTATCTCACAGTAAATGGCTCTTCAGTCTGGCAGAAAAAGATACAATGAGATACAACAGTTGGAAGCTGAATCTTCAAAAATTCAGACTAGAAAGAGGACATACATTTTTAACTGTGGAATAAATTACCTAAGGACATAGTGGATTTCTGTCACTTGAAGTCTTTAAATCAAGAATGGAGGTCTTTCTCAAAGATATGCTATTGTTCAGACAGAAGCTGTGGATTTGATGCAGAAATTACTGGGTGAGGTTCTTTGGTCTGCGTTGTGCAGGAGGTCAGACTAGTTGATCATAATGGCCCCTTCTGGCCTGAAAATCTATGATCCTCTCAATTTACACTTAATGGAGTCTACTGTAGACCTATTGGAAATCTTCACAAAGGAATCTGAAAATATCCAAAACCACACAAGCGTAGTTCTCTGGGGGTTTGAGTCTCATTGCAAACTAGAAACTCAGATCAGATTAACTGAAAGCTTTACCAAGGCACTCCAAACCTTTCAAGTGAACACATGGCCAGCATCAAGCAAACCCAGGTCATTTAATTTGTTGCATATCGTCATGCAAAATCTGTAGGTTTGCATCATTTTAATGTCGAATTCTGGGGTTTCAACTGAGTCTCAGTTTGAGATGGAGTTCTCTTTGAAAATGAGGCTATGTTGTTTATGGCAGCTGGTATCGTACTTATACTGCAAGTGCCTCTAGTACAGGTATAAATAGAAGTTGATGGTGAGGCACTGTCTAGATGAATAAAGACACACCAGAATCTTATGGTATTACCGTACATGACTTTCTACACGCCCAAGCAGTGCCTCCCACATCTACACAGCTATTTTTATCAGTGTAGCATCCCACTGCCTCTCCACTATCAGAACCTCCCTCCTCCAACAGTCTCTCCGCCAGCAGGGCAGGCTCCCACAGCGGAAAAAGCCTCTGGCAAGGGGGATGCAGTGGGGAAAGGCTCCAGCAGCTACCTGCTACAGAGCCTTTCCCCCACTGCAATGAATGACTCTGGCAGTGGAGAAAGGCCATGGCAGGGGGCGGCTGTTAGAGCCTTTCCCCACTGACTTGCCCCTGCCAGATACTTTGATTACCACAAGTAGCTACACACCACAGCATGGACACAGCCTGCATTTCACGTGGCATGTAGCTACACGTACCCTAAATGCCTCTGCCAGTGTAGACAAGGCATGTAACACAGTATCATTTGGAGTGGTGGGGGAAGGAGGGCAAATCCCCCAAAAGCAGCAAGTGTAAAAAAGAATCCCTGTAACATGAAATGGTTGAGTTTTGCACCACTCATCTTTTTTCCCTCCAGTCTGCTCGCTTAGGTCCTGATTCCGCAATTGTCTAACTTTGAGCACAAGCTGTCCCACTGAAGTCAGCATTCAAGTTAGGCTTATGTTTAAATACCTTGTTGAATCAGGGACTAAGGAGAGCGCAGCTGCTGGCCTTTACTCTTCTCTCAATCTGGTATCTTCAGAGAACAATTGTCTGAGCCTCCTCTAAGTTCTTAGAGCTTGGAGCATGGTGGTTGGCACATTTCCATGTTCTACTTCTTTAGAGGGGTCTGCAAGGCCAGCATCCCTAAGTATTTAGGAGAGATCTTTTGCAAGATAGCCCATCTTCCAGGTTTACAGGACTGGGAGGAAACAAGGTTTCACTGCATCCCTGTGCTGCCCCTGAATTAGGCAGGGAGGATACGGTTGACCTTCAGAAAACCTTTCTGAATCTTGGCAGCTTGCATGATGTCTGCCTGAAAGAAAAGGATACCTCAGTGTGGTGTCAACCAGGTTTTACTCAGAGCATATTGTTTTATTTGGATCCAAATCACAATGTGAAATTCAGGGGTTCACAAACCTGCTGCCAATCAAACAAGTGTTATCATGCTACTGAGGAGAACTCAGGAGAATTCCTGAAGAAAACAATGAAAAATTCAGAAGCAAAAACATGGGGTTAAGATTGTGAGAAGAGATATTTCTGTTCCACTGATGGAATAGAAATATACAGGATTTAGTGATGCAAAATTCTTTCAGTGTCCAAATTCCTAATTTTCATCTTGTGCATAAGCAGCAATTAAATATTTTATGAGAAGGACTGTAGATCCTTAGAAGCTTGTTTAAAGTTTCATATCTATACCTAATCCATTTTCACATAGCAGCTTTGAGGTAGATTCCTCTAATTTGTGCTAGGAATTTGAAACTCACAGAAAGATTTGTATAGGCCAGGATCAAACAGAAGATAACAATGCCATGTTATTATAGACTGATAATGCTCAAGAGCATCTATTATGTGCCTGTCATTCACGATAAGATGAAGCATCAGATTCTTGCATATATAGATGATCTTTTAGTCAGCATAGATAAAAGAGTGTTGGTGTTATTACTTTCACTAAACCCTTTCGGAATGAGGATCTTCTATAATTTTCTGTGGCTAAGCAGTATACACACAAAAAAGCGAAGAATGCTGACAAGGAAGAAAAATAGTACAGTAGTTACCTTTTTTAGGCAGAAAACGAAACATTCTTGCAGCTAAAAAAGACAGAATTCCAAGGACATTATGCCAGATATAATATAAAGTTCCATTTATTCTTTACTGATGAAAAACCAATACCCTTCTAAACTTTCTAGAAAAGTGAGACATTTGATGAAAACCTAGTTTCAACCTTAGTGGTTAAGCCAAAATTCTGTTCAATGAGAGCTACTGAGTGCTCAGCACTTGAAAAATCAGGCCATTTATTTTGGTGACTAAATGTGAATCTAGGACTGTAAAATTAGGCATTGAGGGTAAAGTATTGCTTGCCAAAGCAGAGGGGTGCCATCAGGGAGCTAGTCACAGCTCTTTGATTGTCTGCTTGGTCTCCAGATCCAGTGCACGTTAAAGTCATCTAAAGCTGCCACTGTTAACTGGAATGCAGTACTTCTGGACACTCCCCCCATCACTGACAAACTATTGTACTGGGGTCTAAGGACAGGGTAGCGTAGGAATGATAATGCCAGCTCTACACATGCTGTGGATTCCCCCATGCTGGAGATATCCCCAGCTAGGAGGATGCAGCCTTTCTTACTCTCCATGAGCCCCCAGAGCAGTGCATTGCTAGCAGTGTGGGGAAGCAAATCTGTCCTCTATTGGAAATCTTGGCCATATGGTATGGACAATGGTCAAAGTCACCATGGGTGTAAGAAAGTGCATTTTTTAAAGGAATTGTCATAGTTTTCAGATATTGGAAATAATTCAGTTTAGTCTATGTAACTGCCTTCCAATGTGCAATACCTTGCACTTGGCCACACTGAATTTCCTCTCCCATCCTGCTCAAATTATTATTTATTAGACCCTTCTGGAGATCTTCACGACTCATCCTATTGTTGACTAACCTAAATTCATTAGCAAAAACCTTTATTAATGCAGAGTTCCCAGTGGTATCTTGTACCCTTCCAGAACACTGAGTTCAGCAAAATTCAAACTTTGGAAAAGCAGGAAACACAGAGTTAAGGTTGTGATACAGCGAAGGCAGAAGGCTGTAGGAAAGTGATTGAAGGCAGATATATAAGCCTCAGAATGCTCCGGGCTCTGTTCCCTGCAGTCTAGCTGAGGGTTGTTAGGGGGCAATTAGGAGCAGCTGGTGCTCCATAAAAACCCTCCGCCCCAAACAGACAGAGCACAAGCAGGAGGAGTAGGAGTGCTGTGCTGTGCTGTGGAGCGAAATGGAGTGCTGGTTTAAAGTGGAGGAGCAGAGCGCAGAGGCCTGTGGACAAAGAAAGGTATCCGGCTCAAGGAGCCAGAAGGAGAGGGAGAATTAGCCCAGGGGAAGACAGTGCAGCTGGAAACACAGTGCCAGCAGCACATAGCTGCCTCTCATAGGGCCCCTGGGCTGGGACCCGGAGGAGCGGGTGGGCCCGGGTCCCTACCCCCCTCCTTAGGGAAGATGGTGTGACTGGACATGCCCTGGCCCACTAGAGACAGTACAAGCATGGGACCCACTAGAGGGGAGCTGCCACAAGGTATAGATCAATGCTACTGTAAAACTAATAATAATATGCAATTTTGTAATAACATATGTCTTGTGGAAGTCCTGCTGGTAATGGATTTGTTTGTTTCCACTTTCCTCACCCCAATATTGAAAATGTGAATTATAGAAAGCCTAAGAGAACTAATTCTGCAAAGTAGGGGCCTGACCCAAAGTCCAGTAAGTCAAAAGGAGTCTTTCCTTTGATTTAATGGGCTTTGGATCAGTTTCCATAAGATGGTACTTGAAGTCTAGAAATAACTAAAATAAACATATAGATTTTTCTATCAAACCTTTTAAATACAAAGTATCTTGCCAGATGTATTTGGGAATCAAGGGTAGTTTAACAAATGATTTATGGGTGACTGTCCATAAGATGTCAAAAATCAATGAAGCTTAAGAGAAGTACTTTTCAGGGTAGAAGAATGGTCTAAAGTAAAGCAAAGTAGTTACTCATTTCTGCATCTGTTTTTCTTATCTATGGAAAGCAGTGCTGGAGTTGATAATGCAGCAGTTTATAACTTTATGGCACCAAATATATTGTCTATTTGCCATTCCCTAATGCTCACAGACACCGGTACCGTGAGCTGGAATTGACACTAATGGCTTTCTTATACCAGAACCTTATGAAAATCTTAGTCTTTGTGATTTGTCTATTGTATCATGTTACTTTAGCACTACTATACCAGTATTCCAAAACAATATTAATCTGATGCAGATGTATTAAGCTATTACATCTCCATTTCCATTGAAGTATATTAGCAGAAGCGACATGTGAGTACAGTTGTATCCAGGTCTTCAAAGAATTCTTGAATGTTCCAGATATGTTCAGTTCCCAGAATCTTTCAGTTTGTAAACTATCAACCAAAAATGTCTAGACTCTCTGAACTGATAGGAAAGAGACAATCTGAAAAAAATGTACTCCTTTTTGAAAGTTCAGTGGCTTATATAAAAAAGAGGGAGTGTGTTGGGGTTTGTTAATAGAAAGCTCTATTTTATATGAAATGCAACAAATGCAAACACCGTAGCATACATTTTCATTCTGTAGCTCTCAGTACACACCAGACAGAAACCCTGAAAGCAGTTCCTTACTGTAGGAGGTTCCCTTTTGTCATTTCCTATCCTCATTTCCAATATTCAATACTTTTGGAAAGGCATGGATGATATTGTGGAAGGGGAATTAATTATCTCCTTTCTTTCCTGTTCCAGGAAGTTCTCCTCCATCCCCTTAAGGCTTTTTCTGTTCTTGCCCTTTTCATTTTTCCCCCTTTAAAGGAAAAGTCTTAGTCTACGACCCCAGCACCAGCATTTGCTGAGGGACTGCCACAGGCAAAGGGGCATCATCTGTAGAAACACCGTTCACACCTCCCTAAAACAGGCTTTGCCTACCTGAATTGCCTTAAGGGTGTGTGGTCTACTGGTTAGAGCACAAGACCAGGGACCTGTAGACAGGTGTTTGCCTTTGGGTAACTATTTAGTCATCCGTAAAATGGATATAATTTTACTTCCTTCCCAGGGACATTGTGAGGCTTAATTAACATTTACAAAGGATTAAGATGCTTACCTACATAAAAGATACAGTAAGTGGTAAGTATTATTTTTAATTAAATAAAACACTGAAGATGGATATTCTTGGCAAGATTTCATACACCCTTAAGCAGAAGTGTCTTCTGCGAGCTAGTTTGCAAACTCAGTTTATTTGAATCAGCTGAAGTGCAAGGTATGTAGCCATTCTCCAAAAAGGACCATAGTTTTGGAGCTTAATGTACCCACCATACACAGACCCACATTATCATCATTTAAAAGCTTATCTGAGATGAGGTATGACATGGAGCTGTCAAATGGTGTCCTAAGCATGTAGACAATGTGCAACTGGCAAACAAAATGAGAAAGTGTCAAATTTTGCCGAGATCCAAAAACACTGCAAATGACTGACTACAGTTTTTACTGTTTACGTTAATTTCAACGCCTTTATATGGTGTTTCTTGATTAAAGTTACCAAACAAAAATGTATTTAAATTTTTGTATTGATTTTGCATGGGAAAGGGTTTTTTTCTCAGAAATAATTAAGTTGTTTTAGCATGTGGAAAAAAGTGGCAAATATCAACATTTTGTAATATACTAACATGAAATCGTTTCACATAATATATTCTTAATTGTCAAAGTACCTCTCAAGATATTACAATAGTTTTCTATATTTTCAATTAAAATTTACTGATCAGCTCAGTCTCCAACTGAAGGTTGTGCATCAGTAGCATTAGCTTGTGTGCCCAGAATTTGTACTGCGCAGTAGGTAGATATAAATGTACGTGAATTCCTAAGATAATGCTTTTCCCTTTGTAAACTTTTTTACTTACAATGTAGCATCTAGTCTGTCTGGTAGAAGGTTTTAATTTGTAATTGCCTATGTATGTAGTACTAGCCTTTGAAATATTCTAAAAACTAGCTTTGTAATTCAGTGACACTTATGCACAAGTCAGTATTAGGGTTAGAGATGACAATACACAGCTTCATATTGTGAATATGCAAAAACTGACCTTGTTAGTGATAACAAGAGATACTGAAGATAAAGTCCACAAACAAGTTCTTACCTCTACACTGAAGAGGGATGAAGAGCATATTACAGCTCTTAGCAGCCATGTCATCAACAATATGACAAACCCATTTGACCCTGAATCCAGAGGTGCTTACCAACATATCTACTGGGCTGCATGTAACATCAGATGTACAATCTGAAAACAGCAGATACTGGTGAAGAACAAGTGGAGAGACTTCTGAGAAGTGCACTTGATTCTGATGGGACATGTAGCTTCTTCAGCCCAGTCAGGAAATCTGGCATCAAATCATTTGCTGACATGCCCAAGAAGACTAAATTTAAGTCTGGCAAGAGAGGAACAATCACAGCAGCTATCAGTCCAGAAATTGTTTTCCACACAGCCCTGTTCTTAGCAAGATGATGTTTCAATAGCAAATGTTCTTAGTCACCAAATAGGACCTTTGCCTATATCCCTCTTCCATTCTGATGGAACAATGAGAAGAACAAACAAAGGTAAATTAAAGCATCAGATGGAAGATTCATCTGAAGAATCTAAGAGCTAAAAGCATACAACAAAGAAACCATAATGTGCGTCAGTGATGTCATGGCTGTCATACAAATGATAGCTGGAGACAATTTCCACACATTCCAGGAATTGGCTGCTGAATACTTGAAGTAGGTCCTAAAAGGATTTGACAATTCTGTAATTGAAATATTTGACACCAATATCTGCGAAAACTGCAGAAAGACAGCACCAGGCAGGATCTAAGGTTGGATGCAAGAAATACCAGGTGATTAGTGGAGATCCTGTGCCTCCATGGAAAAAGTTTCTAAATGTGGCATCTAACAAGCCATCACTTGTAGACTTCCTCAGTGAATATGTGATTCAAAATGCACCTCAGTGTGCAGCAGCACACACAACACAAACACTCCTCCTTGCTGGAGGCTTTTTCAAGGGTGAAGTAGCAAAGTCCATCGCCACTAAAGGTGTGGAAGAAGCCCAAGATATGGAGAATAGGAAGGAAAAGGAAGTCAAAAGGAAGTTGACATAAGGATATTACAGCATGCTGAACGTGCTAATGTGGCTTTTGGGTCTCTTGATGTCAAAGTAGTCATAGTAATTAGGTCACCTGATATGGATGTTATGGTCCTTGCTGTTCACTACTTTCCAAAAATGGAACACACAGATAAGATGTGGATTGAAACAGGCACCACTACCAGCACAAATGACAAGCATCGCTTCATACCTATGCATGCAATTTGTGACACACTCACTCCTGACTTCTGCAACTTACTTCCTGCTGTACATGCATTAACAGGATGTGACTCTGTATCATCCCTATTTAGCAATGGGAAAATATCAGTATTTAATGTTGTCAAAACAAAGGGAGCTTACTGCTTCAGAGATCTTGCCAAATTGGGAGAGAGTGACCGACAAGCCACAATGTCTGCAGCAAGGAAGTTGGTAGCAGCGCTGTATGACTTGAGCTGGAAAGAAAAAGGAGACTCTCAGAAATCTGAATTGCTTGTTCCTCAGTCTAGCCATCAAAACTCCCACTGTGTGTGAGGAAAGTTTTGAAGAGCATGTGAAAAAAGCATCTTGGCAAACATAGATTTGGATGTCTTCGTACATAGGCAAACCGATATTGGATCACAGTTGAAACAGGGATGGAAAAATGTGGATGATGAACTACTTCCTGTACTCTTCAAGAGCTTAATGGCATTTGAGCAGTCCAACAAGACCTTATTTGTGCCTGCACCAGTAGAGGTTGCTGAACAGCCAGCTATATACATGCCAAGGCTGTCAGAACAATCTTTCCTGCTGAACTGCGTACATGCCAAGGCAATGAAGACTGTGATAACCCACACACTCTCAATACAGATCATACTGATGAGCAAGATGACGATAATGATGTTGACTAGAAATGTCACCAGAGCTATTACATTTCAGTGATACCTGTACAAATTTATTATTATATTTTGGTTTACCCTTTAGATTGTTGTTTGATGCTTTGAGATTATAAAGAAATCCAATTTTATATCCTGAAATAATACATACATAACAATAATACATAGTCATTAAACTAACAGAAACAAATGCAGACTTTTCTAAGTGGTCATTTTAACATGTTGATGGTGTCATTGTTTATTCCCTTTTCTACAGTAACAGCACTACATCTTACCTCATCTTAAAGCAAACATAATATGCTTTCAAATTATGTACTCAGGGCCAAATTTAGGGGCAGATGACCTAGGCAGATAAGAGACTTTTGGTCAGATAAAAGACTAATAAAAGACTTATTTAATCAGACACCAAAGATACCTAACGAACCACTATCTGCAAAACAATATAAAAGAAATACTGTTACTTCTTTTGCCACGCTTAACATGTAATGTTTGATGATTTTCTAAGATTGTGTAACATAGGCTTTTGTTCTCTCTAATAGTTTCTGTTTTCCTTTACAGAATATAAAAGATGCCCCTGAAGAAACCTTCAGGAGCTCAGGATAGGAAGCGAAAAGTTCAGTTGCAATCTAGTTTGCAGCAAGGGGCAAATTTGATGGGAAAATATTTGAAACAACAACATAGATGCCCGGCTTCAGGCAGTAGTGATTGTCCCAGTGCAGAAGAAATTGAGGAGTGAAGGATGAAAGTCCTATTACTAAGGAATTAGCAGATTTACCCGAAGATAAGGAATGGAAATGTGAGGAAAGTGATGGAGAATTATCCAGTTTTCCTGGTGGCGTAAAGGGAGTGAAAATAAAGAAGAATGTGGCTCACATGAAAAGGAGAGTAATGACAAAGAATAAGTTGCTTTACATGAAAAGGAGAGAAATGATAAAGAAAAATCAGCCTTGCATGATGACAGAAACAGCAATGAGAAAAACTGCACACCAGAAATCAATACGTCAGATCCTGCTTTATGGCTGTTGATTCTAAACTCTGCTGATATTGATTGTACAATTTTGAATGGGACAGGGAAAAATGGAGGACATGATGTTTCCAGTAAATGAATAGAAGCAACACTTCTCAAAGTCACACTGCGAAAGAGTGCTCAAGCATGGTGAGAAACTGAGTCAGCGTTGGCTAGTTTACTTGAAATCAACTGACAAAATGTTCTAGTTTTGGTGCAAAATATTTGACAAGGATGCCAAATCATTGCTTGTGCTTTCTGGGTATAACTACTGGCATAACTTAGCTGATGCTCTGAAGCAACATGAATAGTCACCCAGATATTTTACAGCCTACTTCAATGGATGGAAGTCAAGACCAATAAATGCATAGATGCAGAAAATCAGTGCATTATTAACATGGAAACCCAGCATTGGAAGAACGTGCTTAAGCGTCTGATCTCAATTAACTTCTTCCTTGAACAATTTAGCTTTCCAGACCTCATCAGATAAGTTGTTCACTGAACATAATGGTAATTTTCTTGGTTTGATAAAGCTACTTGGGAAATACGATGATGTCATGCGTGAGCATTTATGTCAAGTAGTTCATAAAGAAGCTATGGACCATTACTGCAGCAAAACAATTCAAAACAAATTTATTGACCTTATGGTAAGGAAAGTGCTTGATAACATATTGACAGGGCCATGGCATAGCAACGTAATAATAATGGTCTGCACTCCTGACATTAGTTACAGTGAAAAGATGTCATTTACAGTAAGATTTGTTGACAATGAGGTTAGGCTGTATCCAAGTAAAGGAAATCTTTATCTGTTTCCGGTTAGTGGACAACTCTACTGGAAAGGGCCTAACAGAACTCTTTATGAACATTCTGAATAAGAACAAAATAAAGCTTCAGGCCTGTCATGACAAGGGTATGACAACAGTGTGAACATGAAGGGAAGGAACAGTGGCATCCAGGCAAGGATCCTTGCACTGAATCCAAGAGCTTTCTTTGTGCCTTGTTGCTGCCATTCCCTCAACCTGGTTGTGTCAGATGAAATGTCATTTTCTTTAGATTCAGTATCTCTCTTTGGTGTACTGCAAAGCACATATATCCTGTTTTCAGCATCAACCATCAGGTGGAAGATCCTCATGGACAATGTTACAAATCTGACCATGAAGCTGCTAAGTGACACTCGCTGGGTGAGCTGTTTTGACAGTGTAAGGCCAGTTAGGTACCAAGTGACTGAGGTTTACAGTGCCCTGATGGCACTGGAGCAGTCAAGTAAAGCAGAGGCCGGAATCCGACATGAGGCACAAAGCCTAGCAAACTAGATCACTGACTTCAAATTTCTGGTCTCAGTTGTGGTTTGATACGATATCCTGTTCCAAGTAAATGTTGTAAGCAAGGCATTACAAACTCAGGTGATGGACATCATGACCGCTGCTACTTTGATGAGGAGCTGCCTTGATTTCCGTGTGGCCCAGAGAGACAACGGATTTAAAGATGTTATCACTGCATCTGCTGCTAAAGAAACTTAGGAGTTGATCCTGTCTTCAAGGAAAATTGTATTCATCGGAAGTTTATGAGGGCAGAAATGAAATGATGGGCAGTTTGGAAGAAAAATTCAAGAGAGAGTTCTTTTGCTCACTCATTGACACTGCTCAAGTATCCGCTGAAGAAAGATTCAGTCAAATGAAGCATCACAAAAAGAGCTGGGGTTTTTTGTATGACCTTAAAGTAAGTTTCTGGCAGACAGGAAAACATTCCTGAACAATTGTACAGACCTTCACTACACATTGACACAAGGGAAATGTTCAGAAGTCAATGATAAAGACTTCTGTGTCAAATTGGACAACATCCGTCACATTTTGCCACCAAGGAAGCACTCTCCACCCCAAGTTCTCCAATTCATTCATCATGCAGAACTGAAGGACACTTTTCCTAATGTGTGGATAGCTTTGAGGATTCTGCTCATGCTGTCGGTCACAGTCATGAGTGGTGAGACTAGCTTTTCAAAGCTCAGACTCATTAAAACATCTTTTCAGTTAACAATGGCCAACAAGAGACTAATATTGATTGTTATTTATTGCTTGAAAATGCCATTGGCCAGTCTTTGGATCTCTTTGCTTCAGTTTGTGAGGGCAAAGGCAAGAAAAGTGACCTTTGGAACTCAAGGACCAGGTTTAACATTCTAAGGTTCTCACCTACTGTAATACTGTTTAATGCTGGTCCACCCCATGTTGGTGCACAGTTCAATTTCTTGATGTTAGTACATTTCAGTTATTCTTAAAATTAAAAAGTTTCTATAAGCTTAGAGGAAATTATTTTTTATTTGCTTATATATGGCATGAATAAATACAGATTTACAGATCCTAGCATGCAAATTTATTGTCTGTCTTATATGACTGGGATAAATCATGTATGCAAATCGTGCATCAAAGTCATGAAATGGGCTACAAATGCAATAAGGTATTCAAAAGTTTAACAAATGTGGGGGGAGGGGGAGCACCAAAGACGTTCCTTGTCTGGGGCGCCATTTGGTCCAGGGCCAGCCCTGTAAGTACGGCCCTAGATGTGATTACAGAGGGTACACTAATTCAACCAAATCAGTGGTGTCTGCTCTTCACCTGTTAGTAGGAAATTTGGTAGTCTCCACAGACTTTTCTTAAACCTGTGGGATTCAATTAGGATTTTAGCAAAAACCTACAGGATTCCTGTGGGGATTTCTCATTTAATTTTCAGTTTTACTTGGTACCAATTCCTCCTGTTTATTACCAGAATCATTGTGAAACAGAAAGAGTCTTTCAAAAATAGAAGAAAATTTATTAAGGTGAACTGGGGATGCCAAACCAAAACACATAGACAAATTTCTTCATGATATATACAAGACCTCAACATTTTGTATTCATCTACACTGTTTAGCTGTGTAAGCAGGGTCTGAATGAGTTCTTCCCTGTTGTCTAGTGATGAGCTGGGAAAGAGAACTTCAGGAGCTGACCGTGTTAGCATGGGCAGCCTCACCCTGCCTAAGGCCTAGCAGCATGGGGCTGCTTTGCCCAAATGATCCCTTTTGGCTGGTGTTGGATCACAGGTCACTTCGTTGTTTGGGACGGGGGTACTAAAAGGTTGTTATCCTTGTTGTGTGAATCAAGAGCGGCAGAACTGTGCTTGGCTTACCCTGATTTAGGGACTCACCCTCAGCTAAACTGCACTCAAAGCCCAGTAGAGTGAGGGTGGAGACTAGCACTTGTATCTGGTGGTGTGGGTCCCACCTCAGGGCACCAGACACTATTTGACAGCTCCTCTCTCCACTGTGTAATAACAGAGCTAATTAAGACTCAAGGGAGAGTCTTGTTGCAGACCCACAGAGCTGAAATCACTGATAACCAGGTCTAAGCATTAGATCAGCTTTGTGACAGTATTTCTGATGCAAGAAACTGCCCACTCTACACTAGCAGTAAGGCTCCCCCTCTAACACCTGAAATCACTGACAGCTGTGTTAAGTGGTGGGACATCCAGACATCCCAAAGCGGAAAGAGGCTGGCAGGGTAGCTGGAGGAGTGGAGGGGCGAGCAGCTGGCAGGGTGGTGAACAGCTGGCAGGGTGGTGAGCAGCAGGGTAGCGAGCAGCAAGCAGCTGCCAGAGCGAGCACCTAGACAGCGAAGCGAGCCAAGGGGCCTTTCCCTCCATCCCCAAGAGTGGAAGGTGAACTCTGCAGATGCACCTTTGAACTCTTGGTCTGCACTGGCCAAGGACAATAACTGTGAGTGGGGTGTGGTGAAGGGAGGGGCACGTTAAAGGAGTTTCTGGTTGCTGGACTTAAGAACTGGAGGCAAAAGGACACTGCTCAACATACTGTGGGGTGGGTGTTTTGTTCATGGTTTTATGCTTGTGAATCCTGCTTGCAGTGTTTTCCCAAGTTAATGCCAGGTCACTTTCCCCCTTTTATTAAAAGTTTATTTTCTACACTCAGACTTTGTGCTTGCAAGAGGGAAAGTATTGCCTCTAGAGCACCAGAGGGTTGATGTGTAATTGTCCCAAGTTACTAGATGGGGGCTCGAGCCAGTTCTGTGTTGTATTGGTGAAAAGGAACCCCTAGATATTGAACCTGGCTGATTCCAACTGTCAGAAGGGTTACAGCTACATAGCCTTAACCTTATGTTTAACTGTCATTGAAAATATCTCAGTTATCTGTAGAGCCCTATGCGGATACAAAATTTGTACCTGCATCTGATCAGCGATCCGCAAAATTTGTCCACAGATATCCACGGATATAAAGCGGATATCCATGGATTTGCAGAGCTCTGCTCACAGGTTACTGTGCAGCAATGATGCAGTGCTGTGCCAAGCCCTCAACCCCCAACTGCCCCCACACTTCTCCCCAGAGACCTTCTGCTCCTCCACCCACCCACTCTGGCCCAGCCGTAGCTCCTTCCCCACTCCAGGCAGGGAGGCTACATCCTGGTCCTTGTGTGCAGTGCTGCCTTCCAAGTGGGGGGCTTGGACACCCGTCTGCAGCCACGGTAGCTACTCTGCTCACACCGCCCACTGTTGCCACCCACTAGTTTAAAGGTAAAGACGCCTCTTTCAAAACAGCGCTTGGCTCACTATGCAGGAGCACACGTGTGTGCTCCCTTCTGGGAGTTGTAGTTTACACATCCTCCATCCAAGCAAGCTGGGGACTACAACTCCCAGAATGCTCAGCAGGCAATTGCCACATATTGCAGCCCACTGCTGCATGATTCAGAGAGCCAAGCTGGAGCCCAAGGGCTGGGTGACAGCCGCTTCATTTGGGTGAGTGTGTGCTGCAGAGCCCTGTGCAGATACAAAATTTGTATCCACATCCAAGCCACGAGCTGCAAAAATGGTCGGCAGATATCTGTGGATTTGTAGGGCTCTAGTTATCTGAAAAAAATCAAGAGATTATTTAATGACTGGCATAGGGACTCTGGGTTTAGCACATCATACTGATGTGGTAGCTTCCTCTCCCTCGTCCTCAGTTTTACCGCCAATCTTGGTCTAATACTTCTCAAACCAACAGGAGTGCTACAGAAATACTGTGATGCGATTTTGCGTAGGAGAAAAGAGCCAATGACATTCTGAAGCAACTCTTGTAACTGAGCAAGGAACGGAGTTGATGGGCTCTAAAGGAAGTCCTGTCCAGTCCTCATAGGCAAAGAGGTCACTGTAGGGTCAGGTTATGGTCAGATGGAGGGTGCTGGGGAATTTTGGCAGCAGGAAAGGTTATTGTGAGGGCTAAGGGCGTAATAGTGTAGCAAAGGTTAGTTGAGGGTGTCAGAGGACTGAAATGAAGTCTTTGTCCTGGAAGTATGAGAGGGTTTTAGAACCTGAAGAATTAGAGGTTGTGGAACAGTTTGACAGCTATGATGGAGGATTGTATGCACTTATCACTGAGAGGTGGGGTGCCTCCTGTACTTGGATACTTCTTGCCCCCATGACTCCTCTCATCTCATCTTCCAGACTCCCTACTTCTCTTACAGTCGGAGCTACCTCTGGGAGCAGAGACACACTTCCCCCAATCTCCTATTCCTGCAGTTCCTTAGACACCCTCTTCTCAGGAATTCCTGACAAAACTGCTCCTCTCGTGGCCTCGTGGTCCAAACCCAAGCACAAAGTCTCTCGTACTTGCATATCACTCTGCCAGTGGATATGATCCTAATGTCGTCTTATGACTTGACCATTACTTAAGTGGACTTTAAAAAACAAGAGTCCAGTTTGCTCTAGGATAGTACACAGAATCCATGTGTGACACTCTGTATCTGAGAGCAACATGCTAGAAACCCCATATTCACCATTGCCATATATTTCTGATATGTTTTTTACAAAGTATGCCTTGCGAGGTATCATTTTAAAAGTCCTGATCCCCTCAACATGAATATGCTGATAAATTGTGTGTGCTATCATTGTATGTGAAGTTATGAAGTATTGCTATATATATATATGTAACTAAACTATGTTGTGAAGTGGGAAACACCTACAGCCAGTCTTTTAGGTATAACAATGGGATAGCCAGACAGAGTTAATGGCTAACCAACACCTTCAAGGAGCTTTTAAAGGGGATTGGAAACTGGATGATATAGGAAAGTTTGAATATGTTTAGTTTCATTTTTATTCAGAAAAATCTTTAAACTCCATGCCTATAAAATTTGGTCCATTGTCTGTAACAAGTACAACCAGTCATCCATGTATGGCACAGAGCTGTCTGAGCTTTTCACAGGTAGCAGTGGAGGTCATTGAGGTCATCACATGCACTTCTAGCCATTTTTAATGAATGTCAGGGGTCCTCAAACTGGGGGTTGTGACCCCTCAGGAGGTCACAAGGTTATTATGTGGGGGTCACAAGCTGTCAGTCCCCGCACATGCTGGTAAGGATGACATGGCATGGGGGGGGTCCATCACTTTTGTGGGGAGGTTATCACAGCCTGAAATATTTCCAAAGGGGTTCCACAAAAAAAAGTTTGAGAACTCCTGATGTATATCCTTTTTTATTAGAAGGTTTTTTGCCACATATGGGCCTGCAAACTTATATGTATGTGGAGCCTTGGGTGTCCAGATCATTCCCAGGGGTGAAAAGGTGCCAGCAGTGGGGTCTGTTGGTGTACCTGACATTGGTGACTTCTCCTTATTACTTAGCCTCATCCATGTTTGGCCACCATACATACCTCCAAGCCAAAGATTTCATGCATGAAATGCCAGGATGTGTTTCATGTATCTGTCAGGACATTCCCTCATCCTTCTGGGGGAAAAATGTCTGCTGTATCTCATAACATGCAGCCATTCACCATACGAAGTTCTGTGCTCCTGGTCTGAGTGGGCAGAACTCTTCCCCCCTTACACTGATTTGCCCAGCTCTGCAGTGTGTGCTGCTGAACCGGGACAGGACAGGATCTTGTCTAGTGCTTTTCTTTATATGGGAAGCCTTCATTGGTGTCTGGTCAAGGTGTTCCTGTTCTGTGAATAACAAACTCTATCATGGAAGCTCCGCAGAATCAGATTGTTCTGGTACCAGAGATCACCTTAGGGTAACTGTGTTGGTAGGCTGATGCCCTGCCTTATCGGCTATCCAATACTCATAAGGTCAAAGCCTAACACTGTAACGAGACAGGTGTCATGGACAGCACACCATTCTTTTCGGTGAAGAGTCCCACAAGTGACTGGTGATCTGTAAGAATGGTAAGATGCTTCCCATACAGGTTGATAGGATTTTTTTATTCCAAAAATAATAGCTAGGCTCTCTTTCTCTAACTGAGAATAACCCTGTTCAGCTTTAGTCAGTGCCCCAGAGATCTATCTAATGGGCTGTTCTCCAACATCCTTCATGTTACGTGATGAAACTCCCCTAACTCCTATGATAAATCATCATATGACAGGATTAATTCTTTGCCCAGGTCAAAATGAACAAGGAACAACTTGGATTTGAATAGCTGTTTAAACTCCTGAAAAGTTCTCTCATCTCTTTTCCCAAGCCAGAGGTTCCTTCTTCAGGAGGTGATGCAAGGGCTCTGAAAGGGCTGAAACATTTGGGAGAACTTCTGGTCTCACAAAAAAGCATTTACTTTGTTTTAAGTGAAGCCCCGCTGCCTCCAATCATTGAAGTGTTGACAGACGTTCAGCATCACTGCTGCTTGCGATGAGGATATCATCAATTCTCATTGCCACACATAGGATACCTTTCAGCAAATTTTCCAAGGCGTTCTGGAAAATTCCAGGCACTGACAATATTCCATGTGGCAATCTATTGTACTGGTATAAGCCTTTTTGAGTGTTTATAATGGTTAATTTTCTTACAGTCCACCTCCAGACTCATCTGCTGGTATGCCTACATTTCCAGCTTACTAAATGCATAATCTCCACCTAACACTGCCAGCAAGTCCTCCATCTGTGAAATGGAGCAATTGTTTAACTTGGAGAACTAATTCGCTATGACTTTAAAATCCCCATGGATACGGAGGTCTTGTCTGGTTTAATTACGGGCACTATAGGTGTGGCCCATTCATAAAACTGCACTGGTGAAATGATATTCACCTTTTCTAGCCTGTCTAACTCAGTCTCAAACTTTTCTCTGAGGGCAAACTTTTCTCCCTCATGGTCCTGCTGTAACATATTTTTGCTTGTCCCCATCCTGGATTAAATCCTGGTTGTTACACTCTTCAAGGTCCCTAACCCTTCTTTAAAAATATCTGAGTGAGCATCAAAGACTTCCTGGAGTATTGGTGCTTTGCTAGGGTCTAATCTGAAAATTGCCTCACAACTCAATCTTAATTCTTGCAAGCAATCTCTATTTAGCAGATTTCTCCTTTGTCTTCAGATCACTAATGCTGGTACCTTTTCTTTTGGCTTGTATATTTTACAGGGACAAACACAGAACCTACCCCTGCATGGGTTCTCCAGTATAAGTACACAGGGTCACTCCTGTATTCACTAGTGGGCTCAGACCTGCTTTCTATTATGTAGATTCATTGAGGAGGGTAAATGAAGCCCCTAGGTCTAGTTCCTTTTGTACTGACATATTAAGCCTACAAATCTTAGAAATGTATGCCATCTAATCCAGTCTTCTGCACTAAGGCAGGACTAAGTATTATCTAGACCAATGGTTTCCAACCTGTGGCCTGGAGGCCAAAAGTGGCCTGCAGAGGCTTTCAAAGTGGCACACCACTCCCCTCCTGCTGGCTGCAGAAGGGAGCCGCTGCCTAAGGACCCAGGCGGAGCACGTTTCCACAGGTCGAAAAGACCGATGCAGGCTCCTTGCTGCAGCCAAGGGGATGGGAGATCAGCGTGTCCTTCACCCTGGCTGTAGCAAGGAGCGTGGCAAAATACTGCACCTAGGTCCATAGGCGCTGGGGTCCCTGATGGAGCCAGAGGGAGGGGAGCACTGATCTCCTGTCCCCTTGGCTGCGGAAGGGAGCCACTGTTTAGGGACCCAGGTGGAGCGAATGGGGCTACAGGACAGGTGTGTTTTCCCTGCTGCAGCCAGGGAGACAGGAGATCAGTGAAGAGGCTACCTCCCTCCTCACTGAACATCTTCCATGTGGCTGCAGAGGGCTGCTGGCAGAGACTGGTAGTCCTCCAGGGTTGTAAAAATGATATCTGTGGCCTTCAAACCAAAAAGGTTAGGAACCACTGATCTAGACATCCTTGATAGGTGTTCATCTACCATTAATTCATAAAGTCCTATTTTCTTTCCTTTTAGTATGTCTCCTGTAGAAAGCATATCTCAACCTCTGTGTCCTCCTCCACCTCAAAGTAAAATGCCCTCTACTTTCTTCCTTTTCCTCTGCTTAGTTGGTGTTGAGCCGGGGACCAATTCTGATCAATTCATGTGCCCTCAGTTGGGCACACAGTGACTATGCCAGCGAAGACCAAAAAGTCAGTATCCTCAATGCAGAGCTATTGTTTATTGAAAAGCAGATATCACAGACAAATAGAAAGGACTATACAATGCCTCTCCTTAGTAAGCCTCAGTTTCCCAAGTATAAACCCTCAGTAACTATGCTGGCCCCACACAGTATCCTGACTAGTAAGCAAAGCGGGATAGCTACCACTCCTAGGTGATGACTGTCTCTTCCTCCTTCAGGTTCCCTCAGATCCTTGGTCTATTTTCTGAGTCCCTCATAGTGGGGTCTTGGCTACTCTGATCCCGAGGCCCTCTGATCTATGATCCCTCAGAGCAGGGTCTAGGTTTCCCTGAAGCCCTCTGGTCTTAATCCTTCTTCTGTCCGACAATATCACTGGCCCTCTTGGATATAGGAGATATGGACAGAAAAACTAGATACATGTGATCGTCCCAGTACTTATACCCTCTTCCCAAAGAAGTCACATGTCCTCAAAATATGCAAAATATGCTTTTCCAGCAAATTATGTGCCATATCCCAATTAATTCATAATTTGGGCAGGGGGATGCGGGGACTGGCTGATATTCACTTATCGTGGACCACTCCCCTCCAAGCACCTGATGTCACATCGTTCTATAGGGTCAGTTGACCAAGGTCAGCTCGCCCCAGATTCGCCATTACATGCATCCACATGTACACACCAGGCAAACTGGTCACCGGCTGACCGTGACCATTCGTCTTTCACATCAGCATAGCTGCTTACACAGGATCTGGACAAACGTTTATGACACATATTGATGCCAAGTACAAGTTTGGCCTTTACAGTGATTTTCCACAGTCTAGTGCTATGAGGCCCTGCTTGCAGAATCCTTTAGCATTCAGGCTCACCAGACTTGTCCATTGTGATACTATATAGTGATTCAGCACCATCCCTACAGTTGGGGTATACCCTCCTGGGCTTGAGACACTGATAGTCACCTTTGTGTTTTCTGGCTAAGTGTCCCATCTTGAGACATTTATGCCACTAGGCCATTATAAATTTACAAAAGGATGCAAAAAGAGCTTATGCACAGCAGAAACACCCGCTCTCACCTGGTTCTGCATTTTGTTTACAAGGACCCTCTCTACACTTAGCTCTGAGATTCGGCGGCAGTCGATGAGAGTTACGCAAGCTATGCAAAAAATTTGCGTAACTCCCGTCGACTTCTCTGCTCCTCTTCTGCACACCATCTTCACTGCACTGCGCCAACGGGAACCGCGTTCCCATCGACACAGCACTACGCCACTTGTGAAGGTGGTCTTAGTACATCGATTTCTGGATCGACTGAGCAGGTATTCACTGACCACTCAATCGATCCAGAGAAACTGATCTGACAGCAGCGACTTTGCCGCCGTCAGTGTAGCCATAGCCTGAGTCACTGTAATTTGAACTGCATTCTAATACCAAATCTTGGAAGCTTTTCCACTGCTGCTTTCATTCCTGTTGCTAATTCTACAGCTCTGGGCCAGGTTATGTTCCCCTCTGCCAGCAATTGTCTTTAAATTCTCTCATTATTAATACCACAAATAAATCTGTCTCACAGCACATCCCTTAGGACTTTTCCAAATGAGCAATTCTGTTAATTTTTTTAACTCTGTCACATACACAGGTACTTTCAATTTGCCTCCTTATTCTACAATGCAACTCGAAAGGTTTCATAATAATGTTTGGCGTTGATGTGTAGTGCTCTGTTAAGAGCTTTTATAGGTCTTCTAACCTTCTCACGTGGTTTCGGAGGTTCATACAATCACAGAAACATAGAAAATTAGGGTTAGGAAGGGATCTCAAGAGGTCATCTAGTCCAACCCCCTGCTCAAAGCAGACCAACCCCAACTAAATCATCCCAGCCAGGGCTTTGCCAAGCCAGACCCTAAAAACATGTAAGAATGGAGATTCCATCACTTTCCTAGGTAACCCATTCCAGTGTTTCACCACCTTCCTAGTGAAAATATTTTTCCTAATATCCAACCTAGACCTCCCCACCTGCAACTAGAGACCATTGCTACTTGTTCTGTCATCTGTCACCACTGAGAACAGCCTAGCTCCATCCTCTCTGGAACACGCCCCCCCCCTTCAGGTAGTTGAAGGCTGCTATCAAATCTCCACTCACGCTTCTCTTTTGCAGACTAAATAAGCCCAATTCCCTCACCCTCTCTTCATAAGTCATGTGCTGCAGCCCCCTAATTGTTTTCATTTCCCTCTGCTGGACTCTTTCCAATTTGTCAACATCCTTTCTGTAGTGGGGGGCCCAAAACCGGACACAGTATTCCAGATGTGGCCTCACCCGTGCCGAATTGAGGGGAATAACCACTTCCCTCGATCTGCTGGCAATGCACCTACAAATGCAGCCCAATATGTTGTTACCCTTTTTGGAAAAAGGACACACTATTGACTCATATCCAGCTTCTTATCCACTATAACCCTCACGTCCGTTTCTGCAGAACTGCTGCTTAGCCAGTTGGTCCCCAGTCTGTAGCAGTGCATGGGATTCTTCCGTCCTAAGTTCATGATTCTGCACTTGTTCTTGCTGAACCTTGTTAGATTTCTTTTGGCCCAATCCTCCAATTTGTCTAGATCACTCTGTATCCGATCCCTACCCTCCAGGGTATCTACCACTTCCCCCAGCTTAGTATCATTTGCAAACTTGCTGAGGGTGCAATCCACTCCATCATCCAGATCATTAATGAAGATGTTGAACAAAACCCGCTGCAGGACCGACTCCTGGGGCACTCCGCTTGATATCAGCTGCCATCTAGACATCAAGCCATTGATCACTACGATCCAGCCAGCTTTCTATCCACCTTATAGTCCATTCATCCAACCCATACTTTTGTAACTTGCTGATAAGAATACTGTGGGAGACCATATAAAAAGTTTTGCTAAAGTCAAGGTATATCATGTCCACTGCTTTCCCCACATTCACAGACCCAGTCATCTCATCATAGAAGGCAATCAGGTTGGCCAGGCATGATTTGCCCTTAGTGAATCCATGCTGACTGTTCCTGATCACCTTCCTCTTCTCCAAGTGCTTCAAAATGGATTCCTAGAGAACTTGCTCCATGATTTTTTGGGGGATTGAGAGGAGACTGACTGCTCTGTAATTCCCAGCTCCTCCTTCCTCCCTTTTTACTGGAACAAACTCTTTAAGAGGGAGAATGTTTTACTGCCACAAACCCTAAGGAAAAGTGCTTTCGGTTTGTCCTTATCTATAATCTCATTTTCAATAAAATGAGTGACACAATCTTTCAATATGTTGCTGCAATCCTCATTTACTGGCTCTCCCCACCTCCACCCCTCGTGGTGCTGTGGCTGGTGGATCTGGCTCTCTCTGCCATGGCCCCAGAGCTGGTGGACCTGGATTTCCTTCTGTGGCCCCAGCGCCAGAGGAGCAAGAGGTGTGCGAAAGGGTGTAAAAGCAGGATATGGGCCTCCCCCCAGTCAACAGGGGCACAGAACTTCTCCGGGGCTAGGATGGGGAAAGCAAGCTCCTCCTTCCCTGGACTGGGCAGGGAGACGACAGGTCCTCCGGACGAAGGGCCACAGGGGGAAGCCAGCTCCTCCAGCTGCAATGGGCACAGAAAGTCCCCCTCCAAAAGCAACTACATTTTTATTCCTGTGCATGCCCCTGTGAGGCACTGTCATCTCCCATCCCAGCCCAGGGCAGGAGGAGCTCCCTCTCCCCGCTCTGGCCCTGGAGTTCTGTGATCCTGCTAGTCGCCCCCACCACCCTTGCAAATGCTCGTGTCCCAGTGAAAAGAATCAAAGCCAAGTCTTCCTTTTAAGTCTCCTTAGGGTATGCTTTGCTTTCCCTGTTTTGAGTAAGCTACAGTATTACTTTTATCTACTACTATCAGATGTTTCTGAACATACCTTCGTATTCAGCTTTGCCTACCAGCTTTCAGACATCAAGAGCCTCCTCAGCAGAGCCTAATACTTTGTCATGTGTTCTTCCATTTAGTCATTTAAAAAATGAAACTGAATCTAAAGTTAAGATTAATTTTTAATTAGTTGGATGAGAAAAAAAAGTATTTGCCTTAATTTCAGATATTAATTAACATGGGGCTATTTCACATTTTAGAATGCCTTATGACTCTTATTATAAGCATGGAAACTATCCCAATAGTAAAACATGTCTGTTCAGTTTATATACCAGATAATGCTATTTATGATTCAGCTGCAGTTTTATTATTTCCATTGTTCTCATTTCATAGAATCAGAGGTTTAGAAGGGACTGCAAGGATGATCTAGTGTAACCCCCCGCCAAGATGCAGGATTTGTTGTGTCTAAACCATCCAAGAGAGATGGCTATCCAGTGTCCTTTTTAAAACCTCCAGTGAAGGAGCTTCCAAAACCTCATGCATTTCATTTATTTAAATTAAACTAAAAAGGAAAGATGCCAAACCATAGCTCTAGGCAATCTACCAATTATTTAAAATACTGGTCCATACTGGAGTAACCATTCAGCAGTCTAACTCAGCCCACATATGACAAAATGAAATTAACTTAACCAGCCAGTAATTCAAAGCAGTAAAATATATCCTATTCCACTCATTGCCTCAGTCTTTCCAAAACACCCCAGAAATTAGATGGTCTATCCAGTATGCCCTATAGGTCAAATAGATTCCAACTATTTGAGATCCTAGTGGTGAAAGACTTCTGGACCCAAGGTGCCCTCACAGAATTCTTTTTCCAGCAGTTCCCTCTCTTGTATTCTGAGAGAATCTAGTCTGAGCACCTCTGATAACCATAAATGGTGCAATGTCTCATAAGGAGACAAGCAGTCTCTCAAATAGGTTGAACCCAGGCCATGTAGGTGTTTATAGGTGTTGGACAGCCATCCTCTCTGGCCGGGTCGCTGTGGCCCTTCCTCGGGTCAAGACTCGGGGGGAGGCCACAGCGCCTTCCTGAATGGGGAACAATTAGCACTCTTGTGCGGGTCTTAGCCCTGGCCCTCAGGCAAGGCGGGGAGTCCTATGGTCCTGAGCCTCCAACCCCAGATGGGGTGAGGCACACAAGCAGTCTACTGCCCCAGCCCTTTAGGCAGGGCGGGCTGGCAGTGGATCCGTTATCTGCAGCGGCAGGGAAGAGTATGCTCTCCCATGGTGGCTAGGGAAGGGGGACGCAGGCCTACCCATCTCCACTGAGTCCAGGGCCAGGGCCCTAGCAGTGGCAAAGGCGTTGCCACTGAGTAGGCAGGGCTCCCGCCACAACACGTGAACAGGGTTTGGCCCCTGTCTCAGCCACTGACTCTGGCTGTCCCTGGGCCACTTCTTCCCCATATCCCCAGGTACCTGTAACCTCCGGGTCCTTGGGGTTGCAGGGGTCCTCGGTCTGCGGCAGGCCCACCAGTCCCTCCTCATCCACTGACAGCAAGGCGGGGAGCTCCTCGGCAGGTGGCAGCTCCTCTAGGTCACAGGGCTCCTGGAGTGCTTCAGCATCAGGCAACTCTTCCAGGTCCTGTCCAGCCTCTGGGGGCTTGGCATTGGGCAGCTCCTCTAGGTCCCATCCAGCTTCAGGGGGTATCTCCCATCTGGGTTGCTTAGGGGGCTCGGTCCAGTCACTGGGATCTGGGAGCCTGATTCAGTCACTGCAGTCAGGTAGCCTGGTCAAGCCACCGGGGCCCAGAGGCCCTATCCAGTCTCTGGGCCCTGAGGCAGGATTAGGGAACAGTCG
The DNA here is from genome assembly GCF_026122565.2 of Emydura macquarii macquarii. Classification (NCBI taxonomy): domain Eukaryota; kingdom Metazoa; phylum Chordata; order Testudines; family Chelidae; genus Emydura; species Emydura macquarii. The sequence goes on from NW_027132773.1 coordinate 11,980,052, forward strand.
GGGTCTCTGCTCTGGGAGACAAGCATCCCTGGTATCAGCTTGGCTCCAATCTAGCCTAGGCCTCAGCCAACAGGGCAGCACAACTGCCTCCAACAGCAATCTCCTCTCTACTGAGCGCCAGGACCTGTCTTTTATACTGCCCCTTCCTGTAGAGACTCCGCCCTGATGTTGCTGATTGGGCTGGCTGGGCGGTCCTATCACTGCCCGGCCTTTCGGTTGCCGGGCAGACTGGCCTGCTGGCCCTATCACAGTCCGGCCCTTCTGTTGCCGGGCGGACTTGCCTGCTGGGTCTGTTTCAGTCCAGTCGGGTCACTGTGGCCCTTCCTCGGGTCCGGACTCTGGAGGAGGCCACAGCGCCTTCCTACAATAGGTAAAAACCCAGCACCTTAAACTCAAAACATTATGCAGCCAGCAAAGATCATGGAACACCAATATCCTCTGTCACAAAAAAATTTTGTTATGAGACCTCACAGTCTATTGGTTGGTGGGTCAGCACTGCCAGGCAGAGTAATAATGGAACAATGACATAGGCTGAGCTCAGTTAAATCTTTATTGCTGGAAGAGAATATAGAGGTAGCTCCCCAGCTTCTGGTACAAACAGATTCACTTTTCCCTTAGTCAGGAATAACACCCACCTACCCTGAACTTCCACCCAGAGCTACTTCCTGAGACTGGAGTCATTCCCACACGGGAGAAGCCATATCCCATAGGGTATCTGTCTATGTACCAAAGAACACCCACACACCCAGTCCGTAGCAATACTTCTTTTAGCAATACTTAATACATGGTCTGCCATGTTCTGTACCAACTTCAGTTTCCAGCTGGATTAAAGGTGAATTGAACTGATTTATTGAATAGTGTTTTCAAACTGTTTCTATTAAACCGCATTTGGACCAGGGTTTGCATGGGAGTAGATAACTGTGCTGCTGGAAGCACCTTTCTAGAGAGACATACAACAGCTAACATGGCCGCTTGTGGTCATATACAAAAAATACCGTTCTTCTTTTTCTGTATGAGCTGGGATGTTAGTCCCAGTATCCTAGCCAAAGTCCAATAACATTCTGTCTGCATAAAATTCCCCTTACAGTTTCAGTTAGTTATGTTTTTCTTCAGTTTCTGGCCTAACTAGGCATATGGTATTTGCCAATCCACTCCATCTGCTTTTCATTCTCCTGTTGGGTAAGGTGGGAGGGGGCCATGTAGAAGGGCCTTTTATCCTCCTGAGAGAGCTCGATTAAATTGTCATGGAGGTACTCTGCAATCCTCTCCTTAGGATGGCTGCCTTATTTCTTCCTCCCCAGTAGATAACTTTCCCACACCACTCCACCATAAGTATGGCTGGCACCACTGCAGTAAACAGTCGAGTGGTATATCAGCCCAGTCAGCTTCAGAATGCCAGTAGTAGCTGAGCTCCCTGTGCCTTGTTACCTTCAGGAGTTAGATATCAGCTAAAACCACCACTGCCTATGGAAACTAGTGCAATTGCCCTATATTTGTACCCATGGAATAGGGGCTGAAATTTTATTGATTCATGCAACCAAAATTCCTTCATAAACACACTCTGCCCCTGGCAGGTTATACTCACCATGGCTGGGGATGGAGTGAGGCTATGTGCTGAGGTGCTTCAAAGCTGAAGCATTAATAAGCATATCTAATTAAACGTTTTGGGAATAAGGGAAGGGATTGTAACAGGGCAAACTCTGTCCCCATCCTCTGATGCCCAGAAACCTCTGGCTCTCCAGTGACTTGCACCTCCATTTTACGTTTTTATATTCCCAACAACACCAACAAACACCAACACCAACACCAACACCAATCCAGTTTTATTGCAGTCCAGTATTTACAGTGGTTTCTTGCCTTTTCCCACAGGACCTGAGAAGAACAGAGATCTCCCTCCCTTGGGATCTCAGAACATACTAACCCAAGTCTCTCCCCTTGACTTCCTTCCTGTGTCTTCTTTTACAGCCCTCAGCAGATAGCTAATTGGTTCATCGGCCACCAGACTGGTCAGCTAATTAGCTGCATATTCCCCAGTCAGCCTTCTCCAGGGGAACTAATTGGCACCTAAGTGATCAGATGTGTGGCTCGCTTGTTAGCCTCCAGCATTCTGTCACAGGGAGTTTTGGAACTTATCTTTCCCTTTCTATTGTGACTGTAAAGCCAGTGATAAATCTGTCAGTTTTTATCAGCAGCTTTAGCCATTGTAGCCACAAGGGCTGCCTCTTCTGAAATTGCAGAACGCCTGACCTTGAGAAGGAGGAAAAAGAAAAGAATTAGGAAGGACATGTTGCATGAGATCCTGCAAGCCAGTGCTACGTCAGACTAAGGCTAGAGAGCCAACATGGCAGACAGCATGGAGGAGGAAATTGCAGACAGGAGAAAGGCCCAGGAGTCCCATCAGGAAAAGGAGAGGGAGATGTACCAGGGCATAATGGGTCTTCTCAGGCAGCAAACCCAAATGCTGCAGAGCCTAGTTGACCTACAGGTCCAGAAACCCCACACTTTGCCATCCTTGGAGAATTCCATGGCAGCAGGTCCCTACACCTCTGAAAATTCTTTGTGGCATCACAGGTTGCACCCTTACCCCTAACACTCCACACTAGGGAAGAGCAAGGAAAACCACAGTTTCACATAGGTTCTCACAGGTCAGTGTAGGTATAGCCACAATGGACTACATTTGTGCACTGAAATGGACAGATGTGTTTGTTGCCTTTCCAATTTAAAAGTTCCTTTCTGTTAACTTATGTTTATAAATGTATTACATTCCTGTTGATTTTTTGCACATTTTTTTCTGCACTGTTTTTGCCATTCAGATTTCTATTAGTTCACAGGAAAGATAAGGTGGGTGAGGTAATATCTTTGACTGGACCGATTTCTGTGGTGAAAGAAACAAGCTTTCAAACTACAAAGAGCTTTTCTTCCGGTTTAGTTCACAACACATATTGCAGAATGTATAGCAGTACTGCAAACACACAGTACTTGTAAATTTACAGCAAGCACCATGGAACTCATAGTTTCAGGAAAACATTCAGTCACATTTATAAATGTACAGCCAATACCACTTAATTCCTAACAGTGCCAAAAGCTCCAGGCTCAGACAACAATCCATCACACAACACTACTGTGGCTGACCATTAAAGTGCTCTTTCAAAGCCTCCCACAACCACAGAATTCCATATGGAGCTCTTGTAATGGCTGTCGTGTCTGGTTGTTCAAAGTAAGTAGACAGACACTCCACCTTCTCCCTTCACAGTGGCAGTAGTTTTTTCCCCTTTGCCTTGCAGATATTATAAAGGACAAAACAGGCAACTATAACCATTGGGACGTTTTCTTCACTGAGATCCAATCTAGTGAGTAATCACCACCAGCATCCCTTCGGTCTACCAAAAGCACATTCAATTGTTCTTCTGTGCCTGCTAAGCCAGTGGTTGACTCTTTCCTTGGTGCTGTCAAAGTGGCCACTGTATGGCCTTATGAGCCAGAGAAGCCAGGGTAGGCGAGATGCTCAAGCATCTCTATTTGCATTTCAGTTTTGCCAAGGGCAATCAGCTTGTCAGGAAAGAATGTCCTTGCTTGCTCTCTGAACAGGTCTATGACATTAAAGATAAAAGTGTCATGAACCTTCCTTCAACAGCCCACATTGATATCAAAGTGAAGTGTCCGCAGTCATCCACCAGTGCTTGCATAGTCATAGAAAAATAATCCATTCTGTTGATGTACTGTGTGGCAAAGTGGTCCAGTGCCAAACTAGGGATGTGTGTGCCATCTATCATCCCACTCCTGTTCAGGAACCCCATTGCTGCAAATCCATTTGCTATGTCCTGCACATTGCTCAGAGTCACAGTCCTGCATAGCAGGAGACGATAAATGGCCCTACAAACTTCCATGACAATGGCTCCCATAGTGGATTTTCCAACTCCAAAATGATTCCAAAATGATAGTAGCAATCCAGCGTTGAAATTTTTCAGAGTGTGATCTTCACTCACTTCTCCACTGTCATTGCAGCTCTCATTCTGGTGTTCCCGCACTGGAGGGCTGGGGTGAACTCACACAAAAATCCAGGAATATGGCCTTTTGCATCTGAAAGTTCTGCAGCCACTGCTCATCATCCCAAACCTGCATTACAATGCAAACACACCACCAGTCAGTGCTCATTTCTTTGGCCTAGAAGTGGTGCTTCACCATCTGCAGCTGCTTTTTGAATCATATAATCCTAGAAGTGTAGGACTGGAAGGGACCTTAATAGATCATCTAGTCCAGTCCCCTGCACTCAAGGCAGGATTACGTAATAACTAAACTATGCATGACAGGTGTTTGTCTAATCTGTTCTTAAAAACCTCCAATGACAGAGATTCCACAACCTCCCTAGGAAATTTGTTCCAGTGTTTAATTACCCTGACAGTTAGGAAGTTTTTCCTATTGTCCAACCTAAATCTCCCTTGCTGCAATTTAAGTTGATTGCTTCTCGTCTGTCCTCAGAGGTCAAAGAGAACAATTTTTCACCCTCCTCCTTGTAACAACCTTTTATGTACTTGAAAACTGTTATCATGTCCCCCCTTAGTCTTCTTTTCTCCAGACTAAACAAACCCAGTTTTTTTCAATCTTTCCTCAGAGGTCATGTGTCAATGCCAACAACAACCTTGAATTGTTTTTTTTTTTGCTATGTCCCTCAGCAAATTCTCCTTGAATATACCATTTTGTCCCCTTTTTTGCGGTACTTCCTACAGATCTGCAAATATAGGAGACTCGTGCATCCTTGTATTTGCAACTTTCATGAAAATAGTGCAGAGTTCTGACAGCTGTATGTGTGTCAGAGATGACAAACACTGGTTTTCTGGTTTGTTTGTTTTTTTAAAGGTGAGAAAATTATGGGATATTGATGGCACTATGGGATGGAAAGAGGCGCATGCTGGGAACTTCAACTCTACCTCCCAGAGATCCCCGGGCAAGTCATTTCTATCCCACAATACATGGCAAAAATTTCCCAAAAGGCAATGTCCCAGAAAGTGGTGCTTGATACACTGGGATACCTACCTGTGATGCATTACATTATGCATTGACACAAGCTCGCCTGATGAGTATGCACAGTGCTGACTTAAGCAGCCAAGTATGCACATACTGCATCTACAAACGTGAGCGGCTTTATGCTAATATAACTTGCATAAGCCAAAGTTTGTAGTGTACACATGACCTCAGTTACATAGATGGAAATCAAGATGAATGCCATTGGAGTTACACAGATGAAACTGAGATCTGTGTGCAGTAGTTAGTACTAACATTTCACCCATGACAGCTAGAGGAGATTTTTGCTGCACATCACTCAGCACATGATTCTCAGTGGAGAGAGAAAGATTTTAGCTCCTCTCTGAAGTCAGTTTATATTCATGGCTCTTATAATTAAACCATGGTGTTATTTTCCTGGGCTGAAGTGGATTAATAATACAATGGTTTTAGTGAAAGCTGAGAAATGTTTCTCTGTGATGGGTTAGTAAGATGACAGAAAAATGAAAGGTTTAGTGATCCTGCTTCTCAGAATTGGTTTACATATCTCAGAATAAAACCCTGAGACAGAACGAAGTCAGCTGACTGATAGACATTTATGATTTCCACAAAAGCATTTTCACTGCATCTACAGTAATAACTAAATTAAGTATATACAGAAAGGCAATGAATGTTCTAACAACTCTCAATTCAAGGACATTTATTGCAAGAACTGTGACTATGAATACAAGTCTGGAAGGAATCTTTCACTCTTCAAAAGGAAGAACAGCAATGAAATGATGAATATTTTCCACTGAAACTAACTCTGTCTGGCCTGTATACTCAGTTAAACAGTAACTGTTCCAAAGTATTGCTGCAGTTCAGATAATCTCCTCTATGAAATACACTAAGTCTGTATTTTTACATTTATAATTGAATAAATATAAAAATGATTAGGCTACACAGAAGTGTGCACTGCAATCTGCATAGAATAGATTCTGCTAAAAACCTACCTTTGGCAGATTTAGTGAATTTGAGGATGTGAGACCAATAGTTTTCATATTAAGAAATTTCTGTGCAAAATTAACATCGAGTTTTATTGGTGCTTTTATATTTCAGCACAGATCAGCACAGATATGTGGTTTTAAGGGCACAATCTTTCAGACCCCACTCAGGCAAAACTCCTGCTGAAATCAGTAGGAGTCTTGATTAGTGAGGACTGAAGAACTGAGCCCATATTAACGTATTGGAGGCGTGATTAATGCCATGTGAAACAATAGATGTGCTCATGAAAATAAATTGGTAACTGCTGATACTTAACTTTTTAATATTTTAGTTTTATTCTTCAGTTTTATGGAATCCTCTTCATAACTCAGCAAATGATTCATGAATCATTAGGGAGCTGGCACCTCCCCCAGTATTAAAAAAACTAAACCTCTAATATTAACCATTTCTTTTCGTATAGAGCGAGGCACATTACTCTGTTGGTTTTTCTGATGGCTAGGAAATTGGTTCTATTAGACAGCTTCCTTTTGCCTACTAGCAGGAAATAATAGCATATTTTTATTGGTGCTATATTAAAATTTGGCTCAAGAGTTTTTGGAAGGCAACCACAATGTGGTGAGAATTTTCTTTTTCTTTCTAGTTTTATTATCACTAACAGCACCCTGATTTGAATGAAAATGAATCTAATAACTGGTGGAAGAAACCAATAGAACTGTAATGAGTTGATAAACTGGAGAGGGTTCAGAGAAAGCCACAAAAATGATTACAAGATTAGAAAACATACCTTATACCAACTGAGCTTTCTGAGTCTATCTATTCAGTTTAACAAAGAGAAAGTTTAAGGGGTGACTTGATCACAGGCTGAAAGTATCTCCATGGGAAACAAATATTTAATAACGGGCTCTTCATTCCAGCGGAGAAAGGTATAACATGATTTAATGGCTGGAAGTTAAAGCTAGACAAATTCAAATTGGAAATAAGGTATACATTTTTAATGGTATGACTAATTCACCATTGGAACAATTTGCCAAGGATCATAGTAGATTCACCATTACCGACAATTTTTAAATCAAAATTGGATTTTTATTTTTTTTAAAAGATCTCTTCAAGGAACTATTTTGGGGGAAGTTCTATGGCCTGTGTTATACAGGAGGTCAGACAAGATGATCACAATGGTCCCTTCTGGCCTTGGAATCTATGAGTTACAGGCAGAGGCATGCTGCACATGGAATTTTTGTTTGACAAGCTGAAATCCAATTTCAACTGTGTGGAAAAACTTCCAAAATAACAGCTTGACTTCAAATTCATGAGTCCAGCCCGATGCAATTGTGCTTCAAGGGAGACTGACCATCGTGAGACTGGTAATTATAAATAAAGATAAGGAATAGTTCTTTAATAAGATATCTATTTTGGTTTCTACCCATAGGGAAAATCACCAGCTAGAAGAGACAGAAGGGAAGACACTGAGAGGAGATCTCCAACTGGGAACAAGGTCTTTTCCACCTTCAATATCATAAGGACCTTAAGGGGGAGTTAGGACTCCAGCACCTTTAGCGGAGGGAGCTATAGACGATAGCACCATGTAAGCATTACACTCCTAGGCCTGGTCTACACTTACCTGGCAATTCGGCGGCAGTCGACAGGAGTTACAGAAGCTACGCAGAGTATGTCGACTGCTGTGCTTCCCTTCTGCACGGCGTCTTTACTGCACTGCACCGACGGGAACCGTGTTCCCATCAACGCAGCACTATGCCACTTGAGGGGGTGGTTTTACAGCATCGGCTTCTGGATCGATTGAGTGGGTCTTCACTGACTGCTCAATCGATCCAGAAAGGTTGATCTGACAGCGGCAACTTTGCTGCCGTCAGTATAGACATACCTCTAGTGTCCTATATGGCTTGCTTGATCATAGAAATGTAGGGCTGGAAGGGACCTCAAAAAGTCGTCTAGTCCGGACCCCTGTGCTAAGGCAGATCCAATATAACTAGACCATCCTTGACAGATGTTTGTCTAACTTGTTCTCAGAAACTTCCAATGACAGCGATTCCACAGTCTCCTTTGTGCCTATTCCAGTACTTAACTATCCTTATAGTTAGAAGCTTCTCCTAGCAACTAACCTAAATCTTCCTTGCTGCAGATTAAGTTGATTACTTCTTCTCCCGCCTTCAGTGGGCATGGAGAATATTTCATCACCATCTACTTTATAACAGCCCCTAACATATTTGAAGACTGTTATCAAGTCTCCTCTCATTCTTCTTTTCTCAAGACTAAACTGTGACCCTAAAAACTTCTCAATGCCAACTTACAAAGGGGTCACTGTACTATAACAGCAACTCCTCTCAGGCCTGACACACTCATTACACCTAACATACTGATGTCATAGTATTTACCCCAAAAGGGTTGTGTGAGGTGTCTAATGGAAGCTTATGTCATACTGATCTTCATAGTCATTATGTAATAATGTATGTATGGGTGGTATTGGAGAAGTTGTATATAAGTATTGAAAATATGTATTAGAATCTGTGGCCCAGGCAGGGCTGAAATGCTGCAAGAAAGGGCTTAGCTGAGAATTTGGTTTAGACAAGGTTAGCCAGTTAAAGTTATGTTTTAGTTTAGTAGAAACATTATACTTCTGTTTTATTTGTTGCCTGTTGTTCTTAATACCCTTGCTCTTTATCTCTCAAATCTTTCCCTTTCTAAATAAACTTATATTTGTTTTTACTATAAGTAGATTACAGTGTTGAGTGTTATATTAGAGCTGATACTCAGTTGACTCAAACAAGCTGGTGTGTGTATACTATTCCCTTAGAAATAGTGTGAGTGTACAAAGACAGGGGTTGAACACAATATGATGATGCTTTTGAAGTGGTTTGGAGGCTGGGGTGCATCTGTTGTTAACCTGCAAGGCAAAATAGGGGCTGGTCTAGCTCTGAGGAGAGTGCTTGAGTGGTTAAAGGGCTGGCAGCTTCTGGAAGCTGACACCCAGCTACCACAAGAAAAACTCCCTCATGCTGGAGGGAGGAGGGTAACAAGTCCTGTGTACCCTGACAAAATGTCACATAAACATTCCCAGGTTTTTTAAACCTTTCCTCATAGGTCAATTTTTCTAAACCCTTTATCATTTGTGTTGCTGTCCTCCGGATGGGCTCAAGTTTGTCCACATTTCTTATATTCAATTTGTGATCCACTATAAGCCCCAAAACCTTTTCAGCAGTACTACCAGCAAGCCAGTTATTCCCCATTTTATATCTGTGCATTTGATTTTTCTTTCTTAAATGAAGTACTTTGCACTTGCCTTTATTGAATTTCATCTTGTTGATTTCAGACCAGTTCTCTAATTTATCAAGGTCCTTTTGAATTCTAATCCTGTCCTCCAAAGTGCTTGCAACTCCTCCCAGCTTGATATTATCTGCAAATTTTATAAGCATACTCTCCACTCCATTATTCAAGTCATTAATGTAAAATATTGAATAATACTAGAGCCAGGATGGACCCCTATAGGACTCCACTAGATATGTCTTCCCACTTTGACAGTGAACCATTGATAACTACCTTTGAGTATGTTTTTTCAACTAGTTATACACTCACCTTATAGTCATTTCATTTATAGCACATTTCCCTAGTTTGCTTATGAGAAGGTCATGTGGGACTGTGTCAAAAGCTTTACTAAAATCAAGATATATCACATGTACTGCTTCCCCCCATCCACAAGGCCAATAACCCTGTCAAAGAAGGAAATTAGGCTGGCATGACATTAATTAGTCTTGACAAATCCATGTTGACTATTACTAATCACCTCTAAGTGCTTACAATTTGATTGTTTAATCATTTGTTCCACTATCTTCCTGGGTATCAAAGTTAGGCTGTTAATGTTTAATGAATAGTAAAAGCAACCTATGTAGAATATACAAAGATATCTCAGTCTACATCGCAGTTTATAGAAGGAGACAATGGACTGACTAATATCCCTGTAGAGAGCAATTTTCTTGCAAGAGTTCATGTTACCTTTAGAAATGGCTTCCAGAACTGTGCACACATTATGCACCAAGATAGACTGCCAGTTAGTATTAAACAAAGCCATGTTCTAAATGATACAAATGATACAATCAAATTCATTAAGGCATGTGCCATTGTGACACGCTGCACCCCCATGCACCCTTATGGTGTGTATCATTCATGTTCAACCTTACAGTGTAATTGTGTATTGTTGCATGCAAAGTATGTCATGTAAGATGTTTTTGGAATGCACATGGCATACTGAACATTATTGTTATAGTAATATGTTTGTTGCAATGTCATGTGTATGGTTATGAGGTTTCGCTATGTAATATTCCCAAATATGTGTATCATGGCTTGAGACAGATCTAGGCAAAACTACAAATTTGAAGGGCAGCTCACACCTCACTAAGGCATGTATAAAACAGACCAGCTCCTCCAGGGACAAAAGACTGGTTTAGGTATCAACAAAGGATCAGAGGCACTCTCAAGTGAGCCACCTCCCCTTTTCCTTGGCCAGCTTGGAGCCACAATAAAATAATGCTCAGGAAATGGATGAACCCATACAATGACATTGTTTGTCACCTGACCCTGAAAGGGGAAGGGATGAGGACCCAGAGTGGGGCAAAGGAACATGTTAAAAAGGGGAGACATTTTGCTGTTCTCTCTCTCTTTCATCTCCATCTACAAACACCATCAAGCAACTGAAGTGACTCAGGGGGAGGGCCTAACTGAAGGAATCCAGCCAGCCTGTGGTGAGAATCATTTGAGTTTGTAAGGTTGTTGAAAGTGGGAAGCTTAGTTTAGTATGCAATTTGTTTTTTGTTTGATCAAATCTGACTTATTTTCCTCTGATTTATAATCACCTAAAATCTTTCTGTACTTAATAAATTTGTTTGTTTTATCTAAAACAGTGCATTTGGTTTAAAGTGTGTTAGGGACTCCATTTGAAGTGACAAGGCTGGTGCATATCAATTTATTTGATAAATTGATGAACCAATGAGCTTGCAACGGGCAGTGGGCAGCACTAAAAATTGTGAGACGGCAGTTCCTAAGATTGCATCTGGGGACTGGGGGTTGTGGCTGGGGTCATTCCAGTGCATAATCCCAAGAGCGGCTGGCCAGAAGCACTCACTCATTTAAAGTTGGGAACAGCCTGACTGCTGTAGGCTGTGCGTGAGCTGACAGAGGAGAGGGAGTTCACACAGCAGAGCAGAGTAAGGCAGGCTCCAAGAGTGAGGGATTGGGGTGACCCAGCAATCCACCCATCTAGGTTGCAGAGGGGAATGCCACAGCCATAAATACAGCTGAGCAAATAGAAGAAAGAATTGTCCACAAATATTCATTTGAAAGCAAATTTCAATTAGACGACACCAATTTTGATTTGACTTCCAATGAAAATTCAATCACTTGAATTATACTAGTGTGAATTCTCACAAAAATGAAGTTATAGATGAAATATTTGCAAAAAGTGAATTTCAGAGTGTATATTTGATCGTAAATTCACCATTCATGCTTTGCTGGGTAGTTTAATAAATTATCCAATCATACAAAAGATATAAGATATAAACTATAATTCCACTCAATATTTTTAACATACAAACCAGAGAACAGAGGTCTGGCTAACCTTTCTGATAGCAAACCATGGTTGAGGCCTCAGTTTCCCCTCTTGTCTGAAGTCTCCCTCTGCTGGCAGGGTAGTTTTTGTCTCAATTCCATCTGTTGCTGCTTGGGTGATTTGATGTGGTTTAGCTCTCCAGCCAAATCATAAAGTCCTTGTGACAGAGCCCTGACTCTGCCACTGACTTCTCATACAAACGACTCTGATGCACCCAGTTCGTAAACACCAACATATAGTTTGTGTTATCTCAACCACCATCCCTTTAAAGTCCTACGCAGCAACTCTGTTTACAGTGACATGTAAACATCATCCATTTTTGCCACTTACCCTGGTCCTGCTAGCCCCAGTCTTGATAAAGTAAAATCACATGGAGATTTCCTGCTGATGGCAAATATAGCCTGGTACTCCTTTCAAAGATCCTTGGCAAAAGCTCTGTGGAGAGCTGGATTTCCAGAAAACTAGTTTCATTGCCACATTGTATCTGAACAGGAAGATGCTATTTCAAATCAGATAGCTTGCCATCTAAATCTTAAATGCTCTCAGTCTTCAGTGAAAAGGCAGGTCGGGCACTTACCAGAATAGTCACAACCATGAAGAACCTATTAGCATCCTTGACTGCAGGAATGAGCTGTCATGCAACAGTTGATGCACCATAGGATAGGAGACACAGCATTAGTGGCTGACAGGCGCATCCACAATCAAGAATGCAGTAAGTGTGACTGCTGTATATGGATATTGAATTGATTAGTTTACAAGGGGAATGAGTTGTTAATCTCAGCCAATTCCTTCCTGGGTATTTCTCCAAATATTAAAAACACTGTTGTTGTCATATAGGCCCTGACCTGAAACCAATTATGCACATGCTCAACTTTACTCATGTGGGGAGCCCACTGACATCTATAGGACAACTTAGCAATGTATGTGTTTCAAGGGTCAGAGCCTAAATAACAACAATGATAAACTCCTCAACTGATGTTAACCCACATGGTTCCATTCAAGTCAATTTACACTGCTTTACACTAGCTGAGGATCTGGATCACAGTGCTTTTAATACAAGGACGTGTTTAGTAGGAATAGGATGCAATCATCAAACTCATGTCTCTTATTAATCCACTATACATATAGCAACCACTAGCGATTATGTTTACTGCTGTAATATTCTCTCTTCTACCCCACAATGTTGACTTCAGTGGGACTATTCATGAGGATTAAGTACGTGCATTAGCATTTTTATGATGCGGGCATTGATGATTGGCAGTCTGTCTAGGAGAGACTGAGTACTGAAACAGCAAAGGATTTTGCAAGTCAAAACTGAGGCTACATATGGACATTTGCACAGGTTCTGACCCTTCTTAAATTCACTAATTTAAAAAAAAAATTCCTTTTTTTTTTTATTATTGCCACAAAGCTCAGACTATAAACACACAAAACCCTAGCATTCTAAAGCAATCTGATTTTTATATTTTCCTTTTTCTGCCCCATAAAAGTCTGCACTATAAAGAAAAAAATGGTGGCATGTACTTAACAGTAGATATAGTTTCAGCCTTTGGATCTATATCAATCCTTCAAGTTTCTCACTCACAGTTTATTATGTCATCCAGAATTTACTCCAGACTATCTACCCTTTTCCATATGTTTCTAGAAGGATGTGTGCATGAACTCAAGAACACTGCAAAACATGATATTCAGCCATAAGAAACATTTTCCAGAGAACTAAAGGAAAAAAAATCTAATGGAAATTCTAGCTGGCTTCCAGTTTTATTCAATCATACAAGATATTTAAACATCAATAATTTAAAGCTTTTAGTTATGGGAAGAAACTTGCTTTTTGATTTATTTTATCTGAATCTGAGATTTCACTGAAGATCTTTTTATGTCTTATATTACACACTTACATTTATGTGTTTTGTTTATCTTGAACACTGCACTCCATTGATAAGGTTTTTTAAGCTTTATGTAGACTAACATCCTCAAGGTTCTACAGGCAAGTCTTTGTTTTCTGATGTTTAATAAATGTAGAGGCATGTGTGAGATGCAATGGCTGCCTGTATGAATTATATTACATCAGGTTATGTAACATGATATAATCGTCTGAAGCAACTGAATGTGATATTCATGGCCCCTCAGCTAGAAGATTTCAAATGATGTACAGGTAATTGTCTGAACACAATATAATAGTTCCCAGATATTTTTCCTATGGACTGTTTAAGAGTAAACTAAATATACTGCAGCTGACCTTGCTGATTTCTCCCTCACAACCCTGTATACAGGAAGAATGAGAGGAGAATGGTTTGCTACTGCAGTCAGAGAACAGAAAGCAAAATCCTGATCTCCAGGGGCTAGTGTGCCCATGAATCAGAAAGTGAAGGCAACAGAGAGGGAGATAGCAAAAGCAGAAAAGACAAACCATGTGAATTATATAAACCAGATTTTCACTGTGAGTCAATCAAAAACGTTTCATTAGTCTGTCAGGGCCTGTAAAGCTTGGCAAAAAGGTAGTTTATTTGAGTTCAACTCCCATAACCAAACTGGCAACCCTTACAACAGGAAACCACAGTTTTATAGAAAAAGTATTTTTACATTTTTTTCTTTCAGCCCAACGTTTATAAAAACTGCCTTACAGAGACTTTACCTTACTTTTCATGGCTAAACAATACTAGTTATAAACCCCTCCAAATGTAACCCTACAGGTAGATACAACTAATAATTCAATCATTGATAGCTTTTTTAAAAAACGGAGGGAAAATGGCCCGAGGCTCCCTTCTATGTCTGTATGTGAAGAGGAGTCTGCAGTGTGATGAAATTCCATTTAGAAGTCTCAATGGGGTCCACAAATCTAGAGGAAGAGTAGGACAGTCAAGCATAGGAGAGAGTGGAGCTGATGTAAACTGATTTTGGGGACAGGAATTATTTTATTTTTGCCAATGATGTCCAAAGAGGAACAAAGATTTTATTCCAAAGCCCTAGATTAGACAACATTTGCATCTGAAAACAAACATTTGTGCAGTGTCTAGCATATTTCAAAGGTGTTGGTTAACGCAAATTACTTGCCCATCAATTCATGGATGAAAACAGGCACACAAACTCTAGTCTAAATATACCCTGGACAAAAAATGTTTAAATGATTTTTAGAAAAATGGCCTTTCTGAAAACAAAAATAATTCCCATTTTTGATAAACAAAAAAAATCTATAATGGTTAGGATTTTTTTATTAACAAATTGGATTTTTTTAAATCACAAAAATTTCCAAACAATAAAAAATTTCAACCCCATAATAATTTAAATAACCTCAACTTCTTTTTTTTTCATTTTTCCATTAGTTTTACTTTGTGAGATAGAAGGGGCTGAGTCCATGATTATTGCATGGGTTCAACAATTGTCAGGATCAGGCTTATGACCAGCCCAGTGAACAAAAAAGAGTTGAGTGAGTTATCTCATGCTCTGTTTCAATACATTTTACAGAAACCAATGAAAACACATTTGTGCTTTTATAATGGGTGACTTTCTATTAATTTTTATATATCTCAAATTGACTCAACACATACAGAGTGAGATTCCAAAAGCACCTGATAGAAAAGCAATGGGATTTGCACTCCTAAATCTCTCATTCATTTTTAGAGTCTCCCCTCATCAAATAAATTAACGAATAAATCCAGTTAAAAATTGCAACATTAATTAACTTGCACATGAGATCTGCTATTTTAGCACAACTCAGAGTGAATAATGTACATTTACATTTAATATAAAGATCCAGTTTATGGCAGATCTCACTTATATGCTGATTTTTAATTTTTTTGTATGTGTCCAGAGTACATACTATTTCTGCATATAAACATGGAACTCCTTTTCTGTTTGTTTAGTTGATAATGGCTTCTTTTGGGATTATGATCTGTCCATGGCATAATGAACAGCAAGCTACTACATTTGCACATCATAATGTGTTGTTACATTAAACTTTTAACTCATTCTTGGATACATTTTTTGAAAAATGCTATTTATTCAACATTTTTGTTTTACTAAACCCTGCATTTAAACCGAGATTGTGGCACACCTACCTCCCTGCACAAAGGATTAGGGGACGTAACTGAGCCCTGCCCCTCTCATTGGGCTGCAAGTAAACTCTCAGCCTAGCCCTTGATCAAGAAGAGTCTTCGCAGAGCTACAAATGGGAAGAATCACACTCATGAAAAGCCCTACTTTCTCGATGTCTTTTATAGTCTTACGGTGAAAGAGAAAAAAACATTATAATTTACCTGATTTTAATCTTCTTAGAAAACATCCTTTTTTTCATTTTATCTGGCAAAAAAGTGGCAGGTAGCTTCTGGGTGGTGGTGTTGTGATTGGTTGGTTGGTTGGTTGGGTTTTGTAGTTGTTGGCTTAAAAAAAAAGTGATCTGTTTTCTTCTTTACAAAATGTTAATGCTATGCTTGTAAAAGGATCTGGACTGACAGCTTTGAAAATATGGAATACACTATTTATCCACACAAACAAGTGCAGCAGCAGTGCAAGCTTCCACACATTGCCCTGACAATCTGTCTTACTCTCTGTCTTACTCTGTTTTGGGAGAGACCACCATCTTGCAGCGAAAGAACAGTTCTGTCTCCATTCAGCTCCAGTACATTGTCTTTCTCTCAAGACTGGCAACATGGATACCAATTAGTGCTAACTGTGCTTTGCAGGTTTCTGGGGCGTTCAACTAATTTCACTTGATATAAACCACCAGTCAGCTATCAGACTGCGATAATTTTTGGTTGCCATTAACGGGAGCAGGTTTTGAACTGGGGACCTAACAATAGAAGGCCACAATAGTTAACCTCAGCAACAGATGGTCCTTGTAAAAGCTGCCAGACTAATAATCACTTTTACTAACTAATATATAATTATATTATAATATAATATATAAGTACAGTCAATTAATGGAAACACTTCTGATTTCCTTAAACTCAGTTATATTCAATGACATGTATTCCAGAATACTGTCTGAAAATATGTTTCAGAATACTGTTTGTGTGCTTGTGTGTTTTTAGAACACACATTCAATACTAGGTAATTAATAAATAAGAAGTTGAAAAATAAATTAAGAAGTTGAAAAAGTCTTCTGAAAAAAAATATAATAGGATCATCATAAAATACTCTTGGCTTTCACATGGAGAAAATTCTGGATTTTGTTGATGGTGGGTGTGATGCGGGCAGTCCAGGTGCCCACTCATACCAAGGCACTAGGTCTAATTGAACGCTGACAAATGCATAGCTGGAAACCAGTCTGGTTCACCTGTGTGTTAGTATTATTGAAATAGATGCTAAGAGTTATAAGAAGGGGTTTAGTATTTAATGGAATGCTTTTAGGATGCTTCATGTATTAATCCTACTGACAATATCTGTATCCTATGTTACAAGGTAATGTTTAAATGTTCACTCTGTAACCATAAAAATGTTTGCTAAGGCCATGTCTACACAACAAAATCATGTCAACCTACATTATGTTGACATACAGCTGCTGCAGTTATTACATCACTTGCACGTGTGCACTCTACACTTCTTGTGTTGGCGGTGTGCGGCAGTGTGCATCCTCACCAGAAGCGCTTGTATCAATGCAGAGTGCAGTGCACCATGGGTAGGTATCCCACTGTGCAAGTTGCCATCATCCAGCACAGCGTGTTTCGGGAAGTTTTTGCAATGCCTCATGGGGTAGAAAAAAAGTCACTCAGGGGTGACTTGGGAGCATGGGTTCAACTTCCCATAATGTAGTGTTCTCCATCCCATAATTTCATCTGCATCCCATAATGTGCCTTTGGTTGTTTTAAGGGTCACTGGTATTGTCCACTTACAAGATTGGAGCTCAATGAAAAAATATCCCAATGGTTATAGCTGTCAGCTCTGTCTTGCATAATATCTGTGAAGCAAAGGGGGGAAAATCTTCTGCTGGTATGAAGGGCGGAGGTGAAGCGGCTGTCTGCTGAATTTGAAAGCCAGATATAAGGTCTTTAAGAGGAGCTCAATGTGGATCTATATGATTCCGGGAGGCTTTGAAGGACCATATTAATAGTGAGCCAGAATAGTGTGTGTTGCTGTAGTGTGCTCTACTTGGTCTTGTGCTTTTGAAGCCCTGTATGAATCTTGTAGTGAATGCTGCGTGTGTAGGAATATAACATTGCCAATGAACCTATTAATGAATGATGTTATGGCTTCTCAGAGAAAATGAAGTAACAGGAAATTGGTGGGTGTCAGACCTGCTCAGCATATGTTGTGAACTAATAAAGATGAATTATGTTCCAAAAAAAATAGAATTTTGGTCTGTAACATGAATCAGGCAATAAAAAAAAACATTTCAAACTTAAGAAATTAAAGAAACAGAATTTATGAAGAGGAAGAACAATCATTTCCATATCAGGCACACACACACAAAGGTCGGTGTATGTGCAGCTGTGGTTGTCTTTAATGTCCCCAGTGTGGAGTGACAGGGGTAGAGCAGCAGCCCCTGATGCCATGTGTAATGTTGAGGGTGGGTGTAGGGAGGTCCCAACACTGAGGTGTCTGTGCGCTGCAGCGGGAGCAGAGCATGGGAGTCTTGAACCTATAGGACTACCAGAATCTGCAACATCGCTGTTTGCTGTCTGAGAAACCCCATTACGTCCTTGTGCATCTCCCTCTCCTTCTCCTGCATGGATTTCCAGGACTTTCTCCTCTCCACTCTTTTCTTCTCCATGCTGTCTGCAAGGGTCATCCTCCAGGCCTTGTCCTTGTTGTGTGATGCAGCACCAGCATGCAAGATCACCTGGAACATGTCATCCCTCATCCTCTTCTTTCTCTTCCTTATCTGGCTCAGGCCTTCTGTGGGTGTGGAGCAGGAGACCCTGAAGGCCGCAATAGCAGCATCTGCAGATAGAAACAGAGGTACCATTGTTAGCGTATGCACGACAGAAATCGAAACTTAGGATACTGAACTCACTCCCTTTGATCCTCAAAAATTGTAAGCACGACATTCTTACTTCTCCTTGGGCTTGATGCAGGACGGCGCCAGTCACAGCACCAACCACAATGAGTATGGCCCTCAGGAGGGAGTTGCAGAAATGAGCAGGGGATAACTTACAGGTGTGAGTATATGTGTATAGGGCAACAGAACTAAATACTGGCACTGGTTTCCCAAGCCAGTGGTGATTTTAGCTGATATCTCAGTCCTGAGGGTAACGGAGGCAGAAAGAGCACAGCTGCTGCTGGCATCCCGAAGCCCCCCAGGCCTATGCTGCTAGCCTGTGTACTGCAATGGTGCCTGCTGAAGTAATCACTGAGTAGCATGGGAAGTGTACTACCACGGTGGAAGAAATGAGGCAGCCCTCCCCAGAAGCCTTCAGCAAAGGATTGCAGAGTGCCTCCATGCAAGTTTCATTCACAGAACATCCCGTGCATGTAAACAAACTGCTCTGCATGGCCCCTTCTGCATAACTCTAGGGTGAAATGAAAAGCAGATCACAACTCTACCTCTCTTGGTTGCTTCACTACCTCTTCTAGCACAAGTAAAAAACAGAAAAGCAACAGATGTGTCCTGCTACTTTGGGGGTTCCATCCCTCTAATTTCAAAGCAAATGGCATATTTACCAGAGGTTCCTTCCCCTACACCAGACTCACCTGTGCTTGACTGTCGGGAGAGGCTGGAATGCAGTGGAGTCAAAAACATGTCCTAGCTCACTACGTAGGTGGATCTCCTGGTTCCCTGTACCCATACTTCTCCTCCTCTTTCTCGTTTACCTCCCCGCTATTCACAGTGGGGGCCTGAAACTTGGGCTTCTCCGAGGTACCCACAGGGCTCTTAGGGATGGTTGTCAGGTCTCTGCTGAGGATGGTATGCAGCTCTTTGTAAAAGTGGCAAGTCTGCGGCTCTGCACCAGATTGATTGTTGGCCTCCCAGGCCTTCTGGCATACCTGCTACTGCTGCTCGGCTTTCACACAGCACTGCTGTTGGTCCATCTTGTAGCACTTCTCCTGCATGCCTTGATCAATCTGCTTGTCGATGTCAGTGTTGCAATGGCTGAATCAGAGCTGTGCTTGCACAGCCTCTTCTCCCCACCGACCAGGAGATCCAATATCTCTTGTATACTCCAGGCAGAACTGCATCTGGAGCATGTAGCTGGCATGGTCAGCTGTGCAGTTGCACACAACAATGGAGACCTGCTAGGTTTGCTCGCCATATCGGGCACCCGGGAAAAGTAACACAGTAAAAGTTGACCTAACTACATCAACCATGACTCTACGCCGCTTGGGGAGGTGGTGTTATGAAGTAGGTGTAGCGAGGCAGTTACATTGTCAGGAGAGAAATGTAAGTGTAGACATATCCACAGCTAGGTCGACGTAAGGTCGACGTAAGCTGCCTTGCATCAATGTAACCATGTAGTGCAGACCAGCCCTAAAACTGTAAATTCCCCACAGTAAGGGAAGAAACATTACCAAGTATGAAATGCTAGTTTACCTCAAGAGGTGTTATCTTCTATCCAATGAAAAAAGGTCTACAGACATCAGATAAGCCATTGTGGACAAAAGACTTTGGTGATTGCTACCCCCACATTTCTGAAGAGGGTACGTGCACAACCACGTGTCCTATCACAGCTTCAGTGCTGGGGGAAGGGAATAAAAATGCCTGTTAAGGAGAAATTGGTATCTTTATGCTGTCTGGATTCTGAGGGGCAAAGTTTCCTATACATAAGCAAGAGATCCCAAGCTGCTTGGCTTGGGTCAGCCCTAAAGGACATAAAAGCTTGCTTATTATAGAAGTTTCTATTACCTTTTGAACTTAAGATTGTACCTCATTTATGTGTATATATTTACCTTTCTTAACCTTGTAAATAATTCTCATTTCTTTGTCTATTAATAAACCTTTAGTTAGTTTGTTACAGAATTGGCTACAAGTATTGTCTTTGGTTTGAGATGTGAGGTCTAATTGACCTGGGATAAGTAACTGGTTCTCTGGGACTGGGAGTAACCTGAATATTGATTTGATTTTTGGTCTGTGACCATCTACCACAAAGTCCAGTTTGCCTGGGCAGCAGGATAGACTTGAATGTCCATGGGGACTGTCTGTGACTCCATGGTAAGATTGTTAGAGTGCTTTAGGAGTTCACACAAGTTACTAAGTTGGTGAAATCTAATTATAGAACATATAACCAGTTTTGGGGTTTTGCCCTGCTTCTTGACAGTCTGCCCTGAGGATGGCACTCACAGTTGTGAGCCGCTCCACATAGCATGACAGCAGGGTTCTTATTGAAATTCTTTAGTTTAAGTGTACCAGCCTGTACTTTTAAACCACTGCAGGTAAGCCTGGCGAGTAAGTACATGTAGATTAGTGTCTTCAACTAGGCAAAGTGAGAACCACCTGTAACAAATCTTCTGTACTTCAAATTATAAATAAATACATGCCTTTCACTAAGCAGCCTCTCTCTTTTCCACATAATAGGAGGATCACAGAATCAATAGCAATTTAATTTGCTGTCTCAAAATGAAAGACATATGTGAACATAGCATCCATTAGTGAGTTCACAGAACACTTCATACATGCAACTATTGTCAAAAAATGTTTACATCTCAAGAAAGTTTATATGTAATTTTGTTGCTAAATTATTTTCTCTATCATCTGTGTATGGAGAATTTAAAGTTTAAATATTATGCTGAAAAAGCCATGGAACAGCAAACACCACCGAGTTCACAGTCAGTGTTCCATTCTTTCACTCCATGGGGAGTTCCTATTTCATGTGTTTTTCATTTTAAGTTCTGCCTCCTTGAATGCTATTTCCTCTCATTTGGTTTTCACCAAGGTCAAAGAAATCTTTAGCAAATAAAAAATGTGCATAGCCAAGTCGTGTGCTGGAAATCTGCCCATCCAGTGTCTAAACGATATCTAGCTTTAAAGTTAAGACATTCATATAGAAGTCCTATATATGTGAACAAAAGTGCTGCAGAAACCTCCATTGGGATTCTCATTCATATTAAATATACAGTAGACTAGCTAGTTATCAGATTTGAGATCCTTTCTCTTGACTAAGAGCTGCAGAGATGAGCAGTTTACCAGAGAATAAAATTCTGTCAAACAATCCTCTATTAGGCCCTCTTGATAAAACTAGGCTGAGACCCCCTCCGTTGACCTGTTTAATATTGGTGTCAAGGTTGCAAAAAACCGTAGGAAATCCCAGTTATTAAAAATATTAGGACAATGTTATGATAATATTGTATCAAAAGTATAAGGGCTAAGACTCCACAAGGCTCTCTCACCATCCTTTTCGGGTGTCTGGTGGTAGTTATCTATGGAATGAAAAATCGAGAGTTAATACTAAAACTTACTAACTGTAGCCAGATATGCTGCTGAAAGTGCATGAATATTGAAAGAAGCACCAGCGAACAGGATTTGCTGTAAGTGGATATGGGATACTTTAGTAATGGAGCTCACTTGGCTCAGAAAGGACATATATGGACTTTGGAATGCAGCTTGTAAAGTAATTAATAGTTAATATTTAAAATGTGAACATTTTTTGAAGCAAAGTGTACAATGAAGGCGAGGATCAAAGCCAGAAACTTTGGACATTTTTGCCCATTGAGCTAAATGCATGAGCTTGTAAGAACACCTACTGATGATAATTAAGAAGGGCTCGATCCTGTAAAGACTTACACACATGCTTAACTTCAAACATTGAGTAATCCCATTGACTTCAGTGGGATTACTCATTGTGTGAAGGTAAGCACATGCATAGGTCTTTGCAGGACTGGGGCCAAAGTCAGAAACCTTGCCAGATCTGATTAATGTTATATTATAATAAAATGAACAAAAATCACAGAAAAGAAGAGGTGACTTACTGTTCTTCCTGGGAGGACATCAAACACAACAAGCAAACTGTATGTTATACAACTGCTATTAACGTAAGTAAACATTTCTTTAAAAAATAGAAAGAGTGATGACCATCTGTTATGGACTCAAAGAGTCAAAAGGAAAATGTCTCAGCTATGTGTATAAGCTCATTGGAATATGCCACATACAATGTCATTGGAGAGAAAGACCAAGTAGCATGGATGCAGGGTGTGAAGAAAATTCAGCCAGCCAAGACAGAAACTGAATAATCTAGATAGTAGTAGCAGAACAGGAGAACACTAACAGAACACTTCCTAGGAGTTATGTCCAAAGCTTTACCATTATTGCTATTGCATAGGGAAAAAAGAGGATTTTATCTGGGTAGGTGGATATTTACAGTAAGGTTTAAGTAAAAGGTGCACTAATATTTTATAATCAAGCACTGAGCTTAGAGTGACCAGATAACAAGTATGAAAATCAGGACTGGTAGTGGGGGGTCATAGGTGCCTATATAGGAAAAAGGCCCAATTATCGGGACTGTCCCTATAAAATCGGGACATCTGGTCACCCTAACTGAGCTTATCAGAAGATAACTTTTACCTACAGACAATCATACAAACACCTGAAATCTTTGAGAAATCTATTTACAGGGGCTGCCTCTTACCAAATTTTTCAGTTGTAACCTGTTCTGGGTGGTATGTAGGACAACAGCTAGGACTGACAGAGAAACATGATGACTGTACGAAAGGTGAAGATGTTCAGAATTTTCCCTGTTCCTGAAGAGCTGGAAGTTTCAGTGACAATATTTGTACTAAATAATTATGTCAGGATCTGCTGTGCAACAATTGTCCAAGATCTGCCATTTCATTCTTTTTGGACCTGGGGATGGGATCATTGCCTTGCAGGAATCACCAAAACTGGTGTAATTGTTGCACAAGAGGTTCCTGCATAATTATTCAGGACAAATATTGGACTTTATTTACTATATACTAAGACTCCTTAACATCACTTTGTCAGTATAAGGGAGCCAGAGCAATGTAAAGAAACCAGCGTAAATGAGAACGCTGGGCCAGATTCTCAGTTGGTACAAATCAGTGTTGCTCTATTGAAGTCAATGGAGTTACAATAATTTACACCAGCTGAGAATCTGTCTCATTATCTTGATATTCCGAACAAGATCCATGCCAAGCACAGAGCACTTTGTTTAAAAATACAAAGCTTGATGAACTGCCTGGTTTTGTGTAAGCTTTCACATCCTGGCAGAAGCTTTTATAGCACCACCATATAAGTGTTATCCACTGGAGCATCATTAAGGACACTCCTATCACTCCTGCTGCCATAGCATCTGAGAGAGCATCTTGTGTAATTTATTGTCTTTCATCTGCTTGCAAAAAGCAATGATGTTTAATTAAGCTGGTGGGAGAAGCTGAAGGCCTTTTTCACACTCACATGTTTTATTTTTGTTGCTGTTTGTACAGGTGCAATAGATAAGACTCATTCAGTATATTCCTAAGGACTGGGACTTGAAACATGCCACTTGAAATTATTTTAAATCAGACCTTAAACAGCTCATAAACAGGGAGGCATTTTTTAAGACTGCAGATCCAAACATAAGGAGCTCCCTTTGCACACACATACACTCATTGTACACATGTAACTAACATTAACCTCAGTTACCCCAGTGTATTGTGAGAGCAGACCCTTTTAATTTATTTTCACTAAAAAATTCCATTACTGAAAAAAAAATCTGATCTTCAGAATCATCCATCTTATTTGTAAATCGAAATAAAAGGATCCAGCGTAGGCTTCAGGAAATCAGCAATCCACTTTACCAATTAGTCAATTTAATATTCTCAGTAAGCTTACAAACAGAGCATTCAGTAGTGTCTGGAAATATTAAATGAACAAAGAAAAGACATAAACACTCTTATACTTTCTGAAATAATGAAAACTGGAATTAGAAAATCTTTGTGGGCCAGACTATATGCTGGTGAAAACTGAAGAAGCTTTGTTTATTTCAATTTAAGTCATGCCAGTTTATACCACTTAAAGACCTGGCTGGCCCCAGTAACTTTCATTTGTGATGAATCTCAGCAGAAGAATTTGTCAAAATATTCTTTTGGATCAAATCCTCATAAAGCACATTATTACTTTTACAGATCTCTTACTATCTCTTGGTCCATTGCCAAGAATACGCCATTCCATGTTAGGTCTGTTTTGTACAACAGAGGTCTCAAGTTCTGTTTTTTTTTTTAAATTGGGTGTGGGGTAGTTAAGGACTCTTGATCTGCAGTTATCTGACAGCATTTTTAACCCTGAGAAAGTGGACTCTGATATTTGATAAATATTCCATCTATCTAGTATGCTTTTCCTCCTCCCTTGAAATTACAGTATTTAACTTTTTAGCTCTTTAGTGTCCTTTATTTAAGGACACCATGGGCTGGCTAACTTCTAAAGTCTGGACTTTATTCTGTATTCATTACACATCACAAACTCTCACTGAAGTCAAGGGTTGGAATTCACACTTGCATCAGTGCAGAGCCTGACACAGGAATGGACAGCAGAATCTCGTACCTTAATCCTGAGGCTGCTGGGGAGCTATTTTTTCACTAACTTGCCCATAGCCACTATCGGTGTCTCACTCGCTGAGGAATAGCCAGGGTGCAGGTCTACTTGGCCAAGTCCCCTCCCTTCTTCACCTTGAAAGCAAGGCTTTCTACACCAGGGACATTCCTCAGGGGGAACCTGGCAGCTGTTTTCTGGCCACTTTGCATGGGTATAGCTGGCATAGCTTTTTCCTTGTCTAGACTAGGAAAATAAGCGGGTTTATAGAAAAACATGTTAGCTCGCACATTTTAATTAATTGCTGTTTAAAAGCATATTAGCACTTATTGCATACAGGTTTTAACACCTTTAAAATGTGTTAGCTGGTCATGGTCAACTCTGCCCTCCCCCCTACTGTCAACCATGACCAGCTAACACATTTTTAAGATGTGAAACCATCTACAGTAGGCGCTAACACATATTCCCACAGTACCCAATTAAATTGTGTTAGATAATGCGCC
Source organism: Emydura macquarii macquarii (assembly GCF_026122565.2). Lineage (NCBI taxonomy): Eukaryota > Metazoa > Chordata > Testudines > Chelidae > Emydura > Emydura macquarii. The sequence goes on from NW_027132773.1 coordinate 12,005,547, forward strand.
TTATTTTTTTTTTTAAACTTTTTTTGTACTCTAGAGAAATCCAAGATGAAAGCATGGCAAGTGTGATTTGGGCCCAAGGAGAGTTTTGGTTGCCCATGGCATACAAGATCTGACCCTGTTGTAGATTGGGAGCAATTCTTATAGTTAAGGCTGCCTAACATTTTCAATTAAGAATTTTAGTTGCTTATAATTTTGCCAAACTTTAATTACATTTGAGCTGAAATTTTCCATGCTAAGCGGCTGCCTCAGGCTGAATTTTTCTGGAAAGTTCCAGCAATAGCTCAGCCATTTGTGAGAACAAGGTTAGCGAAAAATATGCCAATACTAAAAAATTATTACAATGGTTTCATTGAGAAGATCTAGCACATCCACACTTTGGAGCAGGGACTTGAAATTTATCAGGAGTGTCATACTGCACTCAGGGAAGTGCTTTTTGCTGTCCTTGTGAAAATCCATCCAAATTTGGCCAAATTATAACAATCTGAAAACTGCCATTTTTACATCCTTAGCATAGGTTTAGTTAGAGGCTAGCATCTAAATTCTCTGAAGATTCCATCTGCAATGAGCATGCACGAGCCCTGTGCAACAGAAGCAGAACAGGACTTTTCCTTCATTTGCTTCTCTCAGCAGCTGATGGCTGCTATGCTGCTCTGCATTGGAACTGAAAGCAGGGAGATTGTCTATCCTGTGCTCTCAATATTTTCCCCCCCGGCACGCAGAGGAAGCAACTTAACTAGTTTACCAAGATATGAGGATCACAGAGGGACCAGGGACTGTTTGGGAGGTAACAGGGGTAACTTCAGGTAGGGAGAGGTGCAGGGAAGATAGGGACAGATGAAGACAGGCTAGTGAAAGTAGAAGACATTAGCAGAAGGGTCTGTAACCCCTTCAAAACCTGGGATAGACAAGTAATACAGATCTGTGATGGAGTACTGTAGATGTAAAAGTTCCAACCCTGCTGAAAGCCCTTATTATGGTTCCATTAATGTGAGTGCTCACAGCGGCAGCTGAAGTTAGTGGGAACTGTGCTTTGAACCTAAAAAATGCCATCAAAATGCTTAGTACTCTGAAAAAACAGACCCTAAGTATCTTATGTTGGGCACTTAAAATCAGTGGAAAATTCTGAAAATATTAGCTTTAAGGTCTCAATTTCCCATGTGGAAAATGAAGATAATACCAACATCACACTTCATGGGGCAGTGTGAAGATAAATGAATTACTGTTTGTGGTGTTATGATGATGAGTACCATAGCCCTAAGAGGAAATTAATAATTTATTGTTCAGTTCAGGTTTCGAATGGTGTGAAGTAAATAAATGATAATAAAAAGAAACATTAAATGACTACCTATTGAGTGAACACTGTCCATTCTGTTCAATGAACACGGTAGGTATCCTGTGGAAAAATGAGTGTGTCATCACATAATTAAACACTGGAAAACTTAATTCTGGCATTTTCTACCTTCTGTGTGCTTAACTTTGCAATCTCAATAATCTATTAACATAGTTTCTTTTCTACTTGATATGAATTTAGATTGATATTAAAATTAAAATACAATTTATTCCCTTAGCAAACTTTGGAATTGTGATGCAATAAGGCGTAAAGTAAAGTAAATGAGGGGCTTGGAGCCTATGATTACAGCAAACCCCTTGAGCTTTATTCACAGCCAGTGACTAAATAGGGTAGACTAGCCTGTGTGTATAGGGTTTTATGATGGCAGCAGAAAAAGGTACTGAGGATATAGCTATTTTTATATACATGTCACCTAGTGAAATCCATATTACCCAGTAATGACTTAATCAGATTTTAATTTCAATTGAACTAACTGAAAGCACATTTAACACATTTCTTAGCTATGACTGCGAACACTTTTCTACAAAAAAACAAGCCCCCAAACTTTTAAAAACCAGAAAACCCTGATAACGGTTTTACTAAAGCCCTGATTGCTGTTTTACAAAAGGCTACACAAATAAAATGCTGTAGGGAAAGGAGGTGGGGATCCAGTGAGAAAAGACACTTTTACCTCTCTCTGCTGTGGCATACTGAGAAGCAGCAGTTACTCTCCTTGACTGACAGGTAGCTCTGTATCTGGCAGAAATAAAAGGGCACAGCGTCTGGCTGTCTAAGGCTGAGGTATGATGGATTCATTTACACTATGTGATCAATTTGGTGCTTAGACAGCATGTTTGAACCCTGCCCTTCTGTTTTTCACTAATTATTTAAAAATGTGAAAAAAGAAATATTTTAATTTTCTTTACCCCTTTAACAAAATGTAAAAACAACATCTGGGCTCTAGACAGAGTTCAGAACACATTCAGAATGAAAGGTTTTCTCTCTGTGTTTTGAACGTTGAAGAAACTCTTTCGACATCCTTAAATTCTGTGAAATTTTAACAAATATGAGCTGTCTGGCCACATTATAGGATTGTTGACAGAGAAGACTCACCGAGATTGACATTACATAAATTACCAGACCTGTGGACACTCAGACCTGAATCATCAGCAGCAATAATGGCGAGTGAGCTAAGGAATGCTGGCATTGTCTTTCTATTGAAGACCTGGAGGCAAGTTGTCACCTGAATTGTCTGGAAAGTGAAACAGTTCACTGCACTAGTAAAACACACATTTCTCTGCCATTCATACTCTCTGGACTCTGGCAGATAATTGCTTAATATATTACAGATTTCATTAGTAATACCTCTTTTTAACATAGCCCTTTACAGAAAAGAAGAGATTTTCTAAAGGTGTTTCTGTTTGTTTTATACCAATTATATATTTACCTGGGATGTCAATTGTTCTTTACATTCATTGGTATCTAATGAGCCTAATTCTCATTTATACTCAGTATACTATACTATACTATACTCATTATACTCATTTGTCTGATAGGACAAAGTGGCCTGAGTGTAAAGGAGCTTCTGGCCCATAATCCAAAACCACTGTTAGCCAATGATAAATTGTATTTTACAACTATAATGTCGCTGTCAAACTCAATCCCTTCTGTACACTGATCCCAGAGGGACCATCCAAGTCACAATTATTTGGGACAAAACTTTCAAAGAACTACTGATTTGGGGCACCTTATTTTTTGGTGTGCAACTTAAAATTCCTTGGACTATGTTTCAGAGATGCTGATCAATCAGTGTTCAAAGATATTTAGAAACCTAATTACCATTGATTTTAATTTAGGTGCCTAAATACTGTTGAGGATATGGGACTCATATCTCCAATTGAAATCAGTTGGGCTCCTTTTAGGAATCTCAGATTGTGCACACAAATGTTGAGACCTAATTCATTTCACATTCGCTATTTGTCTTTATGTGATATATTCATTTCTTACTCTATTGTGCTGCCATGCTAACTCCCAATCATGACTAACAGCTAGCAATATGGTAACCATCAAATTACTTTGAAAACCAGCTTCAGTATCTTAGGTGAGCTTCATCAACCTTAGAGACAAAGCAGGAATTGGCAAACAAACAAGACCAAATTCCGCTCTCCTTTATACAGGTATAACTGCATTATCTGCATCAATGTAGATTTTGTTCTCAGTTGCCTGAATGCAACTCTCATTGAGTTCAGAATTGGGATCCTAAATAGTAGGCACAGGAACTGAGGTTTGAATACCTAAGCTCAAGAGAAATATCATTTGCAAGCAATAGGTAATGTTAGAGGGAGAAATTGTAGATCTGTCTATATAATCCTTTAATCCAGGTGACAATTAAAACAATATTCAGCCTTGGCAATTATTCCCACAGTTTGACTGTGTAGACATTAGAAACTTAAACAACATTTATATAAATAACATGAAATGCAAGATCATAAAGAACTTGATAATTACATACCAGTTTTAAAGACACAAATGAACTCTTTAAATGTTTCAACTCAAAGCAGTAATGGATTGCAGCTGTATATGTAGTCAAAATAAGGTCTGTGAGATGGGATTTTTATGATTTATATGTCAATTTTAAAATATTTTTTAAAATCAAGCATTCCACAATTAGCCATAATGTCCCTTTCAATTAACTGCATCACAGTGCTCCTTACAGACTCTAATTACATCTTAGATTATCATTCAGAACACCTGCTCCTGTGGACCGCACTAATTTCAGCCTTGAATATTTTGATGCAAAGAGCTACAATCATCGAGAACGAAATGGTTGCCTATTTGCTGTGCCACACCTTCTCAGCTAACTACAGCTAGAGACCTATATTTCCACATTATTTCTTTACATTATGATTATACATCTTTGATTTAAAGGTGTCTTTTTAATGCTGATAGACAGAGTATTTTTACTTTGACTCAGATGGAGTGTTTAAAGCATATATTAGATTTTAAAATAACAGTTGTTTTGTTATTAAATAGCAGATGAGTTTCATAGCTTTTTATGTTAGTTGCCCTTTTTATTTCAGAGTAGTTAATACACATGCTTTGTTCCTGATTTTTAAGGAAACTGCTCTTTAAAAACCCTGTAATTTGAGTTAAGGGATTTAAATGAACACACATATCTACTTGAAAGATAACTTTCAACACACTGAGTTCTCTGTTATTATTATCTAGGCACAATTGGAGTGAGCCAAATCCCATTGAATCAACGGAAGAACTCATATTGACTTCAGTGGACTTTGGATCAGGCCCTATGTACTGTACTCAGAGGAAGGAAATAGTAATTTTTTCAATATAATTTCAACCAATGCAAAAATAAAGCACGTTCTATGCCTGGTAATACATCTATGCATGAACATGTGTTGGAGGATACACTATGTGCCTGTTTTGTTGATTAAATGTAAGAAGGGTCCAGAATCTCCTCTTTATTACAACACTTTTAAGCCAGTGTAACTCCACTGATTTCAATTTATTTCCATGGGTGTAAAACTGGAATAACAGATTGATGAATCAGGCCCATCATATATTTCATGCTCGTTCGTCCAAGTTCTTACATAAGATTCTGTTGTTCTGTGTCTTATGCAAAATTCTAATTTTAAACAACTGTCAGCACAATTTTTGATGGCAGTCTGGCAGTTCTGCATCAGAGCTGTTTATTTTATTTTTTTTTTTTCCTCTGTTGTGCTACAGCACACTACCTTTGTCTGTTTTGATGGGCAGGTTTCTTAAGTACCTGGCACAACAACCGAGCTGTAGCTCACAGTTTACTGAAGTAATATAAATAGATTTTATAGTTTGTCACTTCAGGGTCAGAAAAAGTCTTTTAAAAATGTAACATTCTTTATATTTTGTGCTCTTCACTGTGATTAATTAGGTGTGAATATAATTGTTGATTCTTTTCTTTCCCTTTCACATATCATTTATTAAACAGCTAAGGGTTGTATGTACATTTAGAAATCTTAAGCTCAACTTGATAAAATAGCATGTTCTGTTGAACTTCAAAACAAAGTAATAAAAATCATAATTAAGACAAAATTTTCCCAAGTTGCATGATGAGCAATGTTCCAAATATCTACATGTAGAAAATTCTATCCAATGAAGAATTTCACATTCTGTTAGCACAACATTGGATCTGCAGATAATGTATTAGGCAAAGGATTATTTACAATAATATTTTACATTTGGTCCTGACCCCATTGAAGTCTTGTGAGCTTTATCACTGACTTTAGTGGGACCAGGATTTAGTTCATTGTGCCCTTCATTCCAGAGTATCTCAAAAGTACTTTACAAGCCATAAACCCACAACATTGCCGGAACACAGGCATTTCAAGAGCAGAAGCCAACAACCAACTAGCACAAAGAAGACTGCACAACAATGAGAAAGGAGGAAATTGGAGCCAATAGCACCAGGAAAAAGAGAGGGTGTTGTCAGAGCTGTGCAAAGTAGCCAGGACCTTGGTTCATAAAGTCTCACCTCAAACAACTCTGAATGGGTAAACGGCATGACACTCAGTTTATCTGCCTCAGAGAGATGAAGGGTTGAGTTAACCCTGTTGGGATTTAAACTGGTGGTTCCAGAGAGTCTAGGTGTTTCACACATGATGCTTAGACCACTAAGCTGCCCCTCTGGCTTTATTTAGCTGCTGTTACTGCTATCAAAATAAACTACATACTGCAAATCTATTTATTATGGGTGTAGGCTGTGTTAGATTTGAAAGTCTTTTTAAATCAAGGCATGAAACCTTGTGGCATTTGAGCTGTTTCAGCTTTTAGCTACACAGCGTGTGCATTATCCAGTTTTACCAAACTAAATTACTTTTTCCATAACAGAAACTAAATGGAACTGATGATTTTCATTTGGAATTTTCTGTGGCTGTTAAAATGTGGCCATTACTCAAAAAGTGAAACTGTTAGCAACTTAAAAAGATAACAGTGAAGATTTTATTCAAAAGGGACCAAGAAACAAGAAGCAGTACGTAACTATTAAGTGTAGTTAGTCTGAAGGGAGCCCTCAGAAGATAATATTTATGACATTTCCCAGAATTAAATTGCATTATCATATGAGCTTTAAATTAAGCTCCTAACCATGACCTTTAAGCACAGTGATTGCCATTATGCTTGCTGGGATGGCAGTGGAGGGTTTGGAAACCCTATGCAAGATTGATGGGTTTTAGTAAGTAATCAAGTATAGGTTCATTTAGCACAGCTGTTCAATGGAGGTCCTAACACTGGATTATCACAGGGAATGCCTGCTCTTCTCTTTCAAAAAAATCAATTTTAGCAGTGGGAGGCAGAGCTTGTTAGTGTCAGGAAAAATAATACAATATTTCCCCAAATGTGCTGGAAGAGGAAGTAGAATGTAATAGCTATGCATAACTTCTAGAAACTGACCACAAATGAAATTTTAGCCTGATCTCCACTCAGAACATTCAGTGACAAAGGAAAATGCATGACTGATCACTGTTGCCTTAAATTATTGCTATGGATGCAATACAAATGAAACCAAAGCAAACTGATATAGAAATAATGGGGCAAATCCTGAGAGAAGCTACATGGATTTACACCAGCTGAAATCTGACCAATATATGGCATGTAAAAGAAAGGAATACATCTCTTAAAACATATCACAGAGCTAAAACAGATATTAGTATTTGTCCACTATGCATAATATACCTATTTATTTAATTTTAAACATTATGGGCCAAATTCTGCCCTCCGATGCACGAACAGACTCCCATTAAAGTCAATATTTTAGAAATATAATTTTTTTATATATTTTTAATTAGAAAAAAAATGAAGCAGCAATTAAACAAGGGACTGATGTACTGTATCATGACTGAAAACTACCATACAGTTGTAAAGCCCCAGTTCTGCAAAGGGAGCCACACAACAGACTGAAAAGTCCATGCAGAGTCTCACAGAACACACTATGCAATCTACTTTACATTGTCTTGCATACCTCCACAGCATCTGCACTGCCATGGACTTCAGGGCCCCAAACTGGTACTCAGGTGACTGATAACTGTCCAGGGTAGCCAGTTTTTCCATAGGGCAATAGCCATTCTCTTTTCCATGATAAAAGAAGTCACATCTGTTTGGTCTGGCTCTGCAATGTCAATGCTAGCTAACCACAGAGGTACAGAAAAGTCTCCATCACCCTGAATTTCTGCAGTCCTGGTTGTTCATCCCAGGTCTGTGGTTGTGGTCCAGATCCAAAAACAGAGCTGGGCGGCAGGAGAGCAGCAGCTGCCGGCCGGGCACCCAGGAGGTGGGGGAGTAAACTACTACTGACATAAAGAAGGGGAACACAATCAAATAAGTTTGAGAACCGCTGTTCTAGAGTAGACAAGGCCTGAGCCCTTACTTTATCATTTTAACAGCCTTAGTAAGGCAAAACTCCCATCATACTCACTGGGAGTTTGGATCAAGTGAAGACTGAGTAAGGAGGACTTCAGCCCTGGGTACAAATATAGGGCTGTCAGTCCACTGCAATGTACAGTTATATTTAGCATCCAGACAATAGGATGATTATTTCTTTCCCACTGTATTGTTGATATTTTTCTATAAAGGGTTGTAATATTTTAACGTGTAACTGACTGAACATCTTGTCTCATATTTTCTCCTGACACTGGCTGAAAGCATGTCTGGGCCAGATTTGTAAAGGGATTTAGGAACCTAAACAGGCAGATAAGTGCCAAAGTCCACCAGGTAGGCACCAGTGACATTTTCAAAGCCTCAGCTCAGATGCTGGCTAACCGCTTGTGGTGCCTAAGTCCCCTAGGCACCTAAGTTTCTGTCAGTCAGCATTTTCAAAGCCACCTAAGCACTGATGCTGGTCCACAGCTAACGAGCAGTTTGGGGTCCTAGCCAAAGCCCTGGAGGCCGAGAAACAGGATTTTTAAACTGGGTGAAGGAACACTTATCTTGTCAGTGGAGCCCAATCCCAAAGACATGCTTCGAGCATGCCTAAGGCATGACACCTGCCAGACCCTGCAGCAGGAGGGCTGGATGCAGGCCACCAACAGTGGGGGGGCAGCACAGCGCCCACACAAGAGACAGCCGTGGACATACGGAGACATAAGGCGAGCATGAGAGAGATATCGCACATGGAGGGGAGACAGAGAGACAGTTTTGGCTGTTAGGTCACGTTGGGCTGGCATAGGGGCCCAGCTCCAGGAGACGGTTTTCAGCTCAGGATCCTGAGTGGAGGGAGGCATCTATCTCTGGCTCGTCAAACATGTGCCTCAGGCCAGCCTGTTAGGCACCTAAGCATCTCTCCTCTCCTCTCCCCTCTTCACTCCTGGCTAACTTAGGCAGCTCTCCACTCAGCTGGCTGGCTTCTGAAAATACCTTTCATAGCTACTTACCTAACCTGATGTGCTCTACAGTGAACTCGGGGCTGAACTCGGGGCCAGTGAACTTGGGGCTGAAAATTCCCCTAGGTGGCAGGCCACTACGAGCCAGGCAGTACTCTACTCAGCGGAGCAATACCTAAATCCTTTTTAAAATATGTCCTTACATGACTACAGACCACAGTAGTGTTGTTTATGAGAGTATAGGTAGCCCTGCCCCAGACCTACTCACCTGAGTCCCTATTGTACTTTTGATGGTTCTCACTCCCACATCACATGATCACTTTTTAAGTGACTTCTTAAGGAAAGGTTTCATCTCTATCTTCCTCCTAAATATTGTTTTACAGCTCTCTTTTATATCCAGAGAGAACTAATTCTCTATCCCTTATGTTGGTTTCATTCTCAGACTGGTTGGCAATGCTGCACATTCAATGCACATGTATCTTCTTCATTCCTCACTCATGCTTCACCAGGATTTTCTGTCACATGTGTTTGGTTACTTCTGAATTTCTATTTTGTAATGTGAATTTAGTCATGGACAGATTAACAGTACTGGAGACTATTTAGCCACAGAACTGGCATAGCAGAGGGAACAGCAATGCAAAAGTTCCCCATAATCCAGCAACAATTTGCCTCAAACCCTCAGCCTAGAGTAATCATCTCTAGAGCTTGGTTTCCATGTACATTCAATCATTAGTTTCTACTGAAACTGAGAACCAGGGTGTCACTTAGTGCTAATTGTGATGCAGACACTTGCAACAAGAGCTGGGCTGTTTTCTGTTTGGCCTTGTGCCAGACAGCCAGGTTTTCTTTTAGACAGATCATCCCACTGAACTGTCAAATTTCTTGACCTTAAGAGGCTTGTTCTCCTCTGATGTGGACTGAGTCCTAATAAATAAAAAGTAAAATCACAACATCCTTCCACCTCTAATGACCTGCATTCAGATCTAGATTAGGTCACAAGAAAAACATGTTTGGGGGTTTGATCGCCATTCCAGAGTTGGCAGGCATGCACAGATACAGTAGAAATTAATATTTTACAAGCATTGCTATTCAACATGGTACATAGTGTCATTGTTTGCATACACTCATGTCCAAATCAACTAAGTGTTTCTTTTTGTAGACCTCTGATTAACCTCAATCATTTGGGTTTATCTATCTGACTACTCTGGACTGCATTATAATTTTCTGCTATTGTCATGCTCTTTTGCTACAAATCTACTTGCTTCTGCAGATACCATCAGCAGCGACTACCACACAATAAATAGATGTGCATACTCTTTGTTAGGAAACTGGGTGCATGATCTTTATTAGGAAACTTTGTTTACTGTTTGTCTACCATTATATCACATACCAATAGTAACAGAAGTGAACAGTTTTCAGGAAGAATGTATCCTGAAGTTTAACATTTCAGTAGGAAATCACTGAAAAGCATGCATTCGTTCATGCATCTGACAAAGTGGGTTTCTGCCCACGAAAGCTTATGCCCAAATAAATTTGTTAGTGTTTAAGGTGCCACAGGACTCTTGCTGTTTTGCTAAAAACAGAGTAACACGGCTACCCCTCTGGAACTGAAAAGACATCATAAATGTCATAAAATGCATATTTTACATTCAATTAAAATAATTTTATGTAGCTTCTATATAATACCATAGAGCTATTGAGAATATCGCCTAGTACCTGAACATGCCACAAAAGTAAATAATTTACCTAAATTAACTTTATCACAATCCATTCTAATTTTGAACAGTTAATGTTATTGGTTCCTTCTCTTTTACAGGTAAAAGAGACCAGATTCTGAAGCCAATAGAAACACAGTGAGGATTAAATTGGCTCCTTAAAACTAATTTAATCTTTACTCAAAACAGATTCTCGAGACATATTATCATTATCCTGTTGCTATAACCTTTCTAAAGCTACTTCCCCTGGGTGGTGTTAATCCTTCTCACATCGAAGTCAATGGGTGTTTCACTAATTACTTCAAAGGGAGCAAGATTAGACCTACTAGGCATGATTCACCACTTCCTTACCCCAGTTTCATGCTTATGTAATTTCATCGAACACCTGTGAAATCAATGCTTTTACAATGTGATGGTGTAATGAAGTGCAGAATCAGGCCCAACACAACAGCTAGCACTGTGAACAGTGTTTCGAAAGGGGACTGACTATTGTTTTATGTGCCATTATCACATATGTTGATTTATATACTAGCCCTCTTCTTGTGCATTCCAACACCTTGTTTGACTTCTGTGCTACAACCATCCACAGTGTTCAAAATTTCAAGGAATTTGCTATCATAATAACCCCTTTTCTTGGTCAGTGAGTTGCAGCTTAAGTTTATTGCTAAAATAAATATACCATTAAAAACCTGCAAATATTTCAAGAGACAAAAGAAAAGTTACTTTAAGCTGAAAACTGTGGGCACTGCTACAGAATGCTTTCTATTAACAAATATTCTGTACAGCCATCCAAATAAATCCTATAAGCCAAACACATGATCTCTGCAGAGACTTCTGTCTATACAAATGACTTGATAAGACTCTGTTGCACAGTTAGAGAACGTTTTGGTAAAGAATAGTTTTCAGCAGGTCTATACTAAGGACACATTTTGGCCCAATGCACAACATCCAAAATTATCTTACCCCTTCCCTGTCTCCTATAAAAGTACTATCTTAACAACAGTGACATTGAATAATCAGATCTGGACCACCGCCAACCCTCTGGCTGCTGCTTGCCAAAGGCAGGGCCTCATTGCAATGAATGTTTCCAAAGTCTTGTATTGCTTCCAGAAGTGCCAGAATGGATTAAAGCGTGGGCTCTAGCCAGAAATGGATTCAAAGGGCTCATCTACACAGTGCATTAGTCTGCATTAGAAGGATGTAAATTCTAGTGCACACAAGTGCGTTGAATGCTCCCGGGTCTGTGTGGCAGGGACTAAAAGTTCCCTATTGCATGTTAATGTAGTCCTGTTTCAAACAGTACATACATTAATGTGCAGTGGTAAACTTTTAGTGTGTGCCACCAGGGTCCACACAGGTCAGTTAGTGTGCAACATGTTGGTGCACACAAGAAGTTATACCCTTCTAATGTAGCTTAATGCTCCATGCAGACAAGCCCAAAGTCACTGCTGTTTTTTTGCCCATCTAGTATTTTCAGAAGGGTGCCTCACAGGTAAAGGTTAGAGTTCCCACAATGGCTAGAACTCAGCTGAGGAGGGAGGAGAGCACACAATTTCCTCAGTATTTCATACATGATAATATTCTTTAGACACTGTGAGATTAAATCCATCTCAGTTTTTGAAAGAATATTTACAGACATTTCCTAAGCATCCTGCATATGATTGACAAAGATACACATGGATTTTGTTTATTCTTATCTGCCTTGGGTTTTAAATTTGTATACATATCCTCTAGGCATGACTTTGATACTGATTTGTCTAGGAGCGGAAATGAATAAGTAAACAAAGAAGTCATACAGATATAAAATACAAAAGCATAAATCAAAGTTAGTCTGGTATTTTTTAAAATGCCAAATACTTTTAGAAGCAAGATTCTGTTTCAATGGTTGCCTTGCCTTAGCCATTGTCTACTTTAGTTTACGGGATTTTAATTTCTGGATCATGACCTAGTCAGGAGTTTAGTTACATTGTGAAATTTTATAACCGTAAAGACAAAAATCTAAGAAGAGTGAGACAGTTTTAACAGCATCACATTTCATCTTTTTCCCATGTGAATAATAAAATGAAGTAGAGGTCAGTACTGTGCCAGTGACACATCTGTCTCAGAGAAGGTTACATCATTACCTATCAGCATGACAAATTCAATTGTCCAACTTTTTTTTTTTTTAGACTAATGCTCACGTAGGGTGGCTAAAATAATATTCTGAATTATGAACGGGTTAGTCAGCATTTGGGGCTTTTTTTACTTGTGTGCGTGTATTTTTCTTTTCCCATGCATCGTCTATACAGCTAGGTGGGTGGGCATTGATTTTTACAATGTTCTTCCCAAAGAACATCCAAATACATTTTCAGTGTGAAAATATAATCCCTGTAATTCTGCCAAGGTCAGTGACATCTGTAGAGATCTCCTGAGTAAGTGCTATTCATGCAAGTTAAAGCTGCTTGGGAGCAACATTAACTACCATACCCAATTTTTCCAAGAGTGCAGAACATTTCTAACACTGAACTTTCTGATTTGGGCCAGTTTTTCTTGCTCTGACCCTTTCCATAACCTCTCTTGCAAAACGTTTCTGAAAAGCTCATGAAATTCCCTGACTTGCGTTCTCATTTCCCATTTCAATGAAAAAATGCCAGATAACATCATGTTTCTTTAAAATGGTTGGACTCTATACAAAAACATAAAATATGCAAATCATACTTAAAGGCAAAATGCAGCTGTAAAGACTCAACTTTATGGCTCTATTCTCTGTTTGGCCTCATCTGCAACACTAAATCCACAATAACTGCTCCACTCAGCTTTGGCCAAGCCAGTTTGTAGCATAGGGTGCAACCAGTGTTGATGGGTCTGAGCTGTGATATAACTGCATTCAGAAAATATGCTATCACCTAGGATAAGACATAAGCCAGATTTGTAAAGCTTTCTCCTGGGTTCCTGATCCACTTCTGCCTGGAGACATTACTTCCTGAATACGATTTCAGTAACTTGATTTCAGGTGTTCAACAGCTGATGGGTTTTGTTGGTGGTGGAGTGAGAGTCCTAAGGAGACTGTGAATGGTGTCTGGTGTAGGGTAGACGTGTCCACAAGCATGGTTCATTTCAGAGCCAAAGGGGTTTAAGGGTTCCTTCCTGAAATAAATCAAAATCATGGTGGAGAGTTTGGATTCTTAACCCAAAATTCACCCCTTCAAACAAGCAAACAAAAACATCCCACAACTGCGGGGAAGGTGTGCTGATTCCAGGATCTGGTCCAGGCTCATTTCTAATTCCCAACACTACCTCTGGGAGTCAATGTGCGCACCTTCACACCTAATAAAACCACCAGGAAGATGCAAAGCAATTATCTGAGGATGGTCATAGCCAACAGCTCAAATCATATTCAGTACTTGAGAAGTATGTTCCAGCCACATCACTGCTTCAAATGCAAAACAAAGTTTGAAAATCATTTTTTAAAAGGTTGGGTTTTTTTGGCTGAAACAAATTCTCAGGGATGGAATGTGGCTCAAGATTTCTGCTTATGGATATCTGCAAATAAAAGTAGATCACTTGGCTGATGCTGACTGATCTAAGAAGTGCAAATTAAGCTGCAAAAGAGGGCTGGGTATGTACACCAAGTAACTGAATAAAGTAGCAGATAGTTTCACAGCATGTGATTTATGTATAGAGGGAGGTCAAGTTCATCTTTACACTTGTAGTAAATATTGTAAATATCCTGGTACGTACAGTACCTTCAATATGTTAGCAATCATTATTTTCATTTCAGTCCAACCTTTACATACTCTCCCTGAAGAGGTACATTACTGTAGCTTCTTAAAATTTAGCTGTATGTGGAAATTGATCTTACTTTAGCTTTCTCCAGAGGGCACCTATAAAATAAGCTTTAACTTGTATATATCTCCAAACAAGTATCCAGTTTGCAATGAAAAAGACGGCCTTTTTAAATGTGTTTTTAGGCAGAAGTGTATTTCCAATCTGGGCAAAAATGTTTATAACCCTCTGCTGCTTACACCAAAAGGTGTCATTATGTAGGAGCATGAAGAACACAGTTTTGTTTAACTTTGGAGGCACTGTAATCTAAGGAAAGGGCACGGCTGTGTCAAGTAAACAAACAGAGAAGAATGTTCAAAGGTGTATGTGAAAGGTACGCTCACCAAACCCTTCAGGAGTTGGCTGATTATACATCTGCACAATGCCTCCCATGTGTCTGTTTGCAAATGTGTTCATTTTATACAAAGCATCTCCACTTAAATGTAAGCCCTGCATAGCAAGTGACATAACATAGTACATAAAATTTATTAAAATTACCATTTTTATCAAATCTACCTGCAGAAGGTGCTTCAGCGTCCACAAAGCTCACCTTGTGGAAGATATTAGTGATTTCAAAGTGAATTAACTCACTATTTTCCACCTGGTTGTTCTCTTCGCCATTGTAAAACATCATTCATCCTGCTTAGGGGCCAGGCAGACCCAGACTCAGCCAAAAAAATAGAAATGACTGCGTTAATGGTGTATAGCTGTGCTCCAGGGGAACTGGAGAGAAAAAGAAAGGGAAAAAAGCTCAAAATGTATAAACAGGGAGACAAATGCAGAATTTGAGATAACACATGCATACATAAAAGGTGGGATTCCATACTCTGGCAACAGCCAAACTCCAACTGGCTGAGAGTTATAAATTATTAACACATTTATCTCAGCTGAATAACAGTGCACTATTATGACAAATAATAATGCCCATGGTTTGTTGCTGGTATTTCAGTGGTTTAATAATTTATATGTAATCATCCAACACAAATACATGCAAGCTTCATCAATCAAATCAAATTGTACAGCAATATCTTTCCTTAAAGGATAAGCAAAATTATTTTTTCTTCTTCACAAGACAATTTAGCAGCATCCATAATTAAATGTTTTCTCTCTGTTTTTTGTACTCTTGTGCTCCAGTGAGTGTTTTTTAAAATATGGGGATGTTCATTTCTGCAAAAAAACTGCATGACTTGAAATTTTGCCTCATCTAAATCAAATGGTACAACAGACTTTTAAGTAATATCACTAAGTCTGTAGAGATATGCTTTGTAAGGAGGCATGTACTTCAAAAGCAAAGTTGGTTTTTCCACTCCTTAGAAATGCCATTAATATTTCATTTTAACTTTTCCTTGAGACTATTACTTTGGGTGCCCTTGAAATGTAAAGTGCTGTCCTCTTTGTTCACAGTGCTGGAATTAAAGTCAGTTAAATACAAAGGGACAGATCCTGATCTAGCATATCACCATAAAAGTCAATGGAGCTATGATCATTTACACGAACTGAGGATCGAGCTCAAGAATGTTTAAATGATGTTGAGATAATGGCACAAATTGACAAGACTCAGGAAAAGCAAATGTAATAATATTAATGACACATCTTACCCTCATGCTAATGAGGAGGCAAGATGCGGGGGAGAGACCAACAATGTAAATTAAGAAGAATCTTCTTATTCAGGAAATCATCAAATATCTCTGATTTACACATAAATCTATTTGCCTTCATACAAGTTCTATAATTCTAGCTAGTACCTAGCTTTTAGGGTCTGATACAAAGCACATTGAAATCTGTTGA
The DNA here is from genome assembly GCF_026122565.2 of Emydura macquarii macquarii. Lineage (NCBI taxonomy): Eukaryota > Metazoa > Chordata > Testudines > Chelidae > Emydura > Emydura macquarii. The sequence goes on from NW_027132773.1 coordinate 12,021,554, forward strand.
ATTCATGGCTTTTGGATAAGGTCGTCATTGAGTGTTTTATAAACATTGAGACAAAGCTACCCCCTGCAAGTTTGCACCATTTTGTAATCATGGCATAGATGTGCCAAAGAAAGGATTCATCCATAGAGGAAGGCAGCTTTAGAAACTGATTGGGGCCCTATTAAAGCCCAAGTGATAAAGATTGCCTAAGAAAAGTGATATTGAAAATGTTTACCTATGCTATCTGAACACATATCTGTGTATATTCTGGTCTTACTTTATATCAAATACAAAAAACATGATTCTGTATGACACAAAGTGCAAATACCCATGCACAGGGACTCTGACAAAATTTATCACTGAATTAAAACACCATACATGTCAGCTGTACTCATTAAGGCCCAAAGATCCAATCTGAACCTCACCCAACTGCCCTGCATACATTGTTCAGTCTGCGTTGAAGCTCAGTTCTGGTTATGGCAGATCATTTCATAGAATCATAGAATCATAGAATATTAGAGTTGGAAGGGACCTCAGGAGGTCATCTAGTCCAACCCCCTGCTCAAAGCAGGACTAACCTCAGCTATATCATCCCAACCAGGGCTTTGTCAAGCCTCAGCTTAAAAACCTGTAAGGATGGAGATTCCACCACCTCCCTAGGTAACCCATTCCAATGCTTCACCACCCTCCTAGTAAAAAACTTTTTCCTAATGTCCAACCTAGACCTCCCCCTGCAACTTGAGACCGTTGCTCCTTGTTCTGTCATCTGCCACCACCGAGAACAGCCTAGCCCCATCCTCCCTGGAACCCCCTTTCAGGTAGTTAAAAGCCGCTATCAAATCCCCCCTCACTCTTCTCTTTTGCAGACTAAACAAGCCCAGTTCCCTCAGCCTCTCCTCATAAGTCCTGTGCTCCAGCCCCCTAATCATTTTGGTTGCCCTCCGCTGCACTCTCTCCAAATTGTCCACATCTTTTTTGTAGTGGGGGGCCCAAAACTGGACACAGTATTCTAAATGCGGCCTCACCAATGCCGAATAGAGGGGAATAATCACTTCCCGTGACCTGCTGGCAATGCCCCTCCTAATGCAGCCCAATATGCCATTAGCCTTCTTGACAACCAGGGCACACTGCTGACTCATATCCAGCTTTTTATCCACCGTTACCCCCAGGTCCTTTTCTGCAGAGCTGCTGCCCAGCTCGTCGGTCCCCAGTCTATAGCTGTGCATGGGATTCTTCCTTCCTAAGTGGAGGACTCTGCACTTGTCCTTGTTGAACCTCATTAGATTTCTTTTGGCCCAATCCTCCAGTTTGTTTAGGTCACTCTGTATCCTATCCCTACCCTCCAGGGTATCTACCACTCCCCCCAGCTTAGTGTCGTCCGCAAACTTGCTGAGGGTGCAATCTACCCCATCCTCCAGATCATTAATAAAGATGTTGAACAAAACCGGCCCCAGGACAGACCCCTGGGGAACTCCACTTGTGACCGGTTGCCAGCTAGACATGGAGCCATTGATCACTACACGTTGAGCCCTATGCTCTAGCCAGTTCTCTATCCATTTTATAGTCCATTCATCCAACCCATACTTCTTTAACTTGCTGATAAGAATACTGTGCGAGACAGTATCAAAAGCTTTGCTAAAGTCAAGGTATATCACATCCACCGCCTTCCCTACATCCACAGAGCCAGTCACCTCATCATAGAAAGCAATCAGGTTGGTCAGGCATGACTTTCCCTTGGTGAATCCGTGTTGACTGTTCCTGATCACCTTCCTCTCCTCCAAGTGCCTTAAAATGGATTCCTTAAGGACCTGCTCCATGATTTTTCCAGGGATTGAGGTGAGGCTGACCGGTCTGTACTTCCCTGGATCCTCTTTCCTCCCTTTTTTGAAGATGGGCACTATATTTACTGAACAGGACGGTGGCAAGCTGTTCCAACGATATCTCAGAAAGAAATAATAATGTGAAAATATAATGACAAACATACATTGTATGATTTTACATTTGACTGACCCCAGGCTGCATTGTGTAGTGTGTTCTGAAGTGCTGGTTGCTGAGAATGTGAATGCTTGAAAATCGATGCAGTATTTGGAAACCAAACATTGACCACTGGGGGTGGAAGGGAATTCCTAAAGATTTCTTAGCAAAAACCTGAAACCCTGACAAAAAAACAGTAAAACTTGGTTGCTCAAAATGAGAATGTCCACATGAATACCCTTTGCAGGTACGTAATCTGGTATCTACAAATCGTACACCAGTGCAAGTCACACCATTGCTGAAAATCTTGTCCTTCCCAGTACAATAGACATGGTTTCAAAAGTGATGGGGCCTGAAGCAGCTACCAAATTGAAAACAATGCCTTTGTCAAATAACACTGCTTCATCCCTGCAAGGCAGTATAGAAACAGCATGGGAGTCAGTTTCAAAGTCCCTGTGATGATCCTACAGGAGCGATCGAGTTTAGTATCAATTTTGTGTGCCTGGCTTGAGCGTGACCATACTGGGGCATAGTACTCTTCAGCTAAGTAACACAGGGTGACATTACACCATCATGGCAGCAAGCAGTACCTGTACCAGAAAACCAGCAATCAGTATCAGCATCAACATCTTCTGAGACACGGGTTGTAGCAGAACCATCAGAAAGAGATGCATGCTAGCACAATACTGATGTTTCTGCTACAGGCAGAAGCACACTGAGTCAATGGCAAAGATGGGCCCCAATGGGTTAAATGCTAACAACCTCTGACTCACACACAGATGAAGATTAAACAGTGAGGAGACAGCTGTGCTGTAAACCACTCTACTCATGCCTCAGGCTTGGTGTTGAGGACATTGTTTAATTTGGAAGTTACTTTTTTTATTGAGAAGGATTTTAAGAATGAAGGCAGATGCAGTATATTGTGGTATTGTTTCTATAAAATTAATCGTGTAATCAGCAGAGAGCCTCTTACTGTGAGAGGCAGACGCACTTAGGGGCTGCACGCTGAAAGTCTATAGCAGCCATCTTTTTAGGTAATTAATACAGAGAGTTGTGGTTTAAACTTTATATTTCTGGTCTCATTTTGGGTTCCTAAAGTTGAGACTTTAGTTAAGTGCAGCTTTCACTCAAGGAAGACACTCTCATCTGCCTGACTGCTAGAAATCATGACAGTTACCAGGGCTAGGTTAACGCTAATGGGCTCCCAACCCACAATTAACAAAACTTCTCCCTACTCTTTCCCCTTTGCCCTTCCTTCCATGGAATCTTACTTTCCACTCATTACTGAATCTTCTATCTTCCTTTCAAAGGAGGCAGCGTGTAGCAAGGGGGTGTGTCCTCCCTTGGAGATGGACAGGGAGGAACCCCCGCCCAGTGGTGGGCGGAGCCAGGACACCCACACTCGTCCCACTAGAAGAAAAAGGCTGGGACAGGAAGTATAAAAGGCGATCCCTCTAGCTCAGTTGGGCTGGAGCTGCCAGAGGCTGCAGGGGATGTCCCTCCCCTGTTGTTGGTGCCCAAGCCTAACCGCTGCAGCACTGAGGAGCCAGAGGAGCTGCCGGAGCTACCAGGCCCTGGGACCTGGAAGAGCTGCTGGAGCTGCCCACCACTTGGGACACTGAAGAGTTATTGGGGTTACCACTTGCTGTTTACCCCAGGTACTCCAGGGGTAAGCAAGTTTATCAGCAAGTTAAAGAAGTATGGGTTGGATGAATGGGCTATAAAATGGATAGAGAACTGGCTAGAGCATAGGGCTCAATGATCAATGGCTCCATGTTTAGCTGGCAGCTGGTCACAAGTGGAGTGCCCCAGGGGTCGGTCCTGGGGACGGTTTTGTTCAACATCTTCATCAATGATCTGGAGGATGGGGTAGATTGCACCCTCAGCAACTTTGCAGATGACACTAAACTAGGTGGAGTGGTAGATACCCTGGAAGGTAGGGATAGGATACAGAAGGACCTAAACGAACTTGAGTATTGGGCAAAAAATATCTGATGAGGTTCAACAAGGACAAGTGCAGAGTCCTGCACTTAGGACGGAAGAATCCCATGCACAGCTACAGACTGGGGACTGATGAGCTAGGCAGCAGTTCTGCAGAAAAGGACCTGGGGGTAACAGTGGATAAAAAGCTGAATATGAGCCAGCAGTGTGCCCTGGTTGTCAAGAAGGCTATAGCATATTGGGCTGCATTAGTAGGAGCATTGCCAGCAGATCATGGGAAGTGATTATTCCCCTCTATTCCGCATTGGTGAGGTCGCATTTGGAGTATTGTGTCCATTTTTGGGCCTCCCACTACAAAAAGGATGTGGAGAAATAGGAGGGGGTCCAGCGGAGGGCAGCAAAAATGATTAGGGGGCTGGAGCACAAGATTTATGAGGAGAGGCTGAGGGAACTAGGCTTGTTTAGCCTGCAGAAGAGAAGAATGAGGGGGGATTTGATAGCAGCCTTTAACTACCTGAAAGGGGGTTCCAGGGAGGATGGGGCTAGGCTGTTCTCGGTGGTGGCAGATGACAGAACAAGGAGCAACGGTCTCAAGTTGCAGTGGGGGAGGTCTAAGTTGGACATTAGGAAAAAGTTTTTCACTAGGAGGGTGGTGAAGCACTGGAATGGGTTACCTAGGAAGGTGGTGGAATCTCCATCTTTAGAGGTTTTTAAACTGTGGCCTGACAAAACCCTCGCTGTGATTATTTAGCTGAGGTTAGTCCTGCTTTGAGCAGGGGGTTGGTCTAAATGACCTCCTGAGGTCCCTTCCAACTCTATGATTCTATGTTCAACTGATTGTTTGCTCTGCCCCAATGGAGGGGCCAGACCCTTGAACGCTAATTTCCCCCCCTGTGAGCTGGTGTTCCCATAGAAGCACCATAACAAGGAGGCATGGCCTCCCTACCAGAAAGACAAGGAAGGATGACCCACCGCTTTACACAGCCCAACCCAACCTAGCAAGCATCTGGTCTGCTGGCAGCAGTCAGCTGTGTGCAGTACTGTTTTCTGCTATGCTGGCTCTATCTCACTGCTCCATTTAAGTTCTTTGTGACTGGTCTCAAAGACTAAAGATCCTGCCTTAGTCCTCCATAAAGCAGGAGAACATTTTCCATTTTCTTAATGGAAAATTTTGAGTGTCATGCTTTGGTGCTCAACTCAGACCCATAAAGTTGTGTCACCATCTGCCCAGTAACCCTGGGTGCCTCTTTGCTATGCAGCTTCGGCTCAGAGTCCTGATATCTGCAGCCTGCTTACAGCACAACGGCCTCACCAGGGCATTCACAGCCTGATTCCTTCTTGCAGGGTGGCACCTGCACCCTCCCAGTCCTGAGTTTTCCCCAAACTATCTGCCCTGTAGTGTCCAGTCCTTCTGACTGTAACACTCCCACTACCTAATTAAAGTTGCTGCTCCTTTAAAGAGACAGTACACAGCATCAATCTGTTATAAACTAAACTAAAAATAAGTTTATTAACAAACACCATAGGATGAAGTGATATCTAGTAAGAGTGAAAGAGAAAAGAAAAGTTACAATCAGAACAAACAGTGTTGCTTTCTAGTGACTACATTTAACTTCAGCAAGTTACAGTCTTGGTCTAAGCAGGCTGCTCACTTATACTGAGTTTCCAGAGACTTTCAATCCCTTTGGCTGAAAGGTTACATTTTTTGCAGATGTACAAGAGTTCTGGCCTCTTGTATCTGCCCAGTAATGGATGCCAAAATGGCTTTCTGTCTTTGCTTATGTCTTCCGAAGTTCAATGACCTTGCTACAGGAAGCAGGAAGGTTTCCTGGAACTGCTGCTTCTATCCCCCATTGAGAGTTTTAAGTAACCATTTTCCACACTGGTTTGCCTGATGGCTTTGTCTACCTTTCAAGTGACTGTGATTTCATTAGTCTCTCCTTGCTCAATTTACATAGCAGACACATTCAAGCAGGAGGAACCACATTCCTTTGTCTAGAGCAGGGTGACATCAGCCTTCCCTGACTAACATACTTTAAGGACATATTTCCAGCACATATTTGTATTTCTTCATATATCTCCCATACATACACTATGCAATAATATTAATGACCAGCAAGAATATTAATAATAGCCAGTATATGATATCCTACATGACACTTTTTAGATACACAATATGACAATAATGAGTTGGAGCAATGAGAGTGTCAGACCTGATATGAGGACAAGTTCTGTCTTGACTTCAGCCTCTGGTAGTAGAATGTGTCTCTGCGTGGCACAAATTTGTGCTAAGTGTAGAAGTTGTCTCAACTACAGAGATGACCTTTTCACAGTGATTTCATCCTCTGATTCTGTAGTATGTTCTCAATATTCAACCCACAGATCTCAATGATATGTCTGCAATTAACATTTCTTTATTGAGTATGTGTGACTTTAAGATCATATTTCTGTAACTGAAGTAGCATGTGTTGTAGCCTTGCAGGTGATGCTTTTCCAAGAAGTTTGGAGAATATCACCCTCCAGCGGTTTATGATCAGACTGTACCTCCACTTGTATTAATATATGGACTTATGAAACTTCTTTGTGGCAAACACAATAGCTGGTATTTCCTTCTTGATTTAGACATAATTTCGTTCTGCCTCTGTCAGAGCTTGTGATACATATAAAACAGGACCTCTGTCATTTAGTCGACAAGTCCTAAACCATCTTTGGAGGAATCTGCCTAAATAGCAACTGGCTTGTTGGGATCATAGAATCTGAGTACTGGAGTGTTATAGACCATTGTCTTTAGTTGTTGCAGCATCCTGTCATGTTTCCATGACCACCAACAAGTTATGTTCTCACATAACAATTATCTCAGAGGAGCAGTCGAAGATTCTTCACCTGAGATGTACAATGCAAGGAAACTAATCATCCTTAGCATCCTCTGTAATCATCCTCTGTAGCATCCTCTGTAATGTCTTCTCCTGCAGAGGTTTCATGTTAGCTATGGCTTCAACCTTACCGTCATCTGTCCTGATTCCTTGTGTTGAGAGATTGAATTCTTTTACCATTAACTGGATTTTATCTGAGTTGAACTTGATATTCTCTGCTTGAGCCCTTCCCATCACTTTCTTCAGTCCCTGATCATAGAATCATAGAATTTTAGGATTGTAAGGGACCTGGAGAGGTCTTCTAATCCAGTCCCCTGCACTCAGTGCAGGACTAAGTACTATCTAGACCAACCCTGACAGGTGTTTATCTAACCTTCTTTTAAAGATCTCCAGTGATGGACATTTCACAATTTATTCCAGTGCTTAACTGCCCTGACAGGAAGTTTTTCCTAACGTCCAGCCTAAACTGCCATTGCTGCAATTTAATGCTATTGGTTCTTGTCCTATCCTCAGAGGTTTGAGAGAACAATTTTCTCCTTCCTTCTTGTAACAACCTTTTATTTACTTGAAAACTGTTATCATGTCCCCTTTCCTCTTCATCTTTTCTTCTCCAGACTAATCAAACCCAATCTTTTCAATCTTCCCTCATAGACTTTTAATCATTTTTGTTGCTCTTCTCTGGACTTCCTTCAATTCGTCCACATCTTTCCCAAAATGTGGCACCCAGAACTGGACACAATACTCCAGCTGAGACCTAATCAACACAGAGTAGAGTGGAAGAATTACTTCTTATGTCTTACTTACAACACTCCTGCTAATACATCCCAGAATGATGTTTGCTTTTTTTTTGCTCTGTGCCATTATCTAAATCATTGATGGAAATATTGAATCAGACCCAGAAGTGATTCCTGCAGGACCCCGCTGAATATGACTTTCCAGTTTGACTGTGACCCATTGATAGGTACTCTCTGGGAATGGTTTTCCAACCAGTTATGCACCCACCTTATAGTAGCTCCATTTAGGTTGTATTTCTTTAGTTTGTTTAAGAGATGGTCATGCAAGACAGTATCAAAAGTCTTACTAAAGTCAGGATATACCACATCTACCGCTTCCCCCCATCCATAAGACTTGTTACCCTATCAAAGAAAGCTATTAGGTTGGTTTGACATGATTTGTTCTTGACAAATCCATGCTGACTGTTACTTATCACCTTATTATCTTATAGGTGTTTGTAAATTGATTGCTTAATTATTTGCTTCATTATCTTTCTGGGTATTGATATTAAGCTGACTGGTCTGTAATACCTCTTTTTATAGATTGGCACTATATTTGCCTTTTTCCAGTCCTGAGGCATCTTTCCTGTCTTCCAGGACTTTTCATGTTCTGCTTGAGTTGATGCCGCTATCATCATGTTGTCAATATCTGCAAATGTTTTATTATTCTTTTGCTGAAAAACTTCCTTAGCTGACATTATTCCAAAAGATACATGGAGAAACTTGTATCTGCCCAGGGTATCTTGAATCTGATATATTTTTCAAAAGATGAATTGGTAAAACATTAATTCAGTCCCAGTATCAAGTTTGAACTTTCTGGGTACATTCCTTATATATAGTGTGCTATACAATTTTTATTACCCTGTGATTCTGTGTCTATAAGAAGAGATTGATCATATTCTAGTTCAGCCAGAGATTCATGGCTTTGTCTTTTGAGTTAGTTTGTTGCTCTGTGACTAGAAGAATAATGATTTAATTGTCCACATTTGTGACATGTTACTCCAAAGGCTGGGCATATTCTTCATGGGTGTGTCTTACCACAGCAAGTGCTCAGTTTCTTTGTGTGAGCTGCTGCCATGTCTCCCTAACTCTGACTCTCAGGTGGCTGGGCCCTTCCCACACTTCTTTGAGTGTTCTTTTGTATAATAACCTGTACAAACTTGTCAGCAGGTGGGCTAGACTTGATCTCTTTTATGAGTCCAGAGTCCGGCACTTAGGACGGAAGAATCTCATGCCCTGCTACAGGCTGGGGACAGATTGGCTAAACAGCAGTTCTGCAGAAAAGGACCTGGGGGTTACAGTGGACAAGAAGCTGGATATGAGTCAACGGTGTGCCCTTGTATATTGTGGTATTAATACCCATTGTGAGGGTCTTTCTTGCGGGGCTTGTCTACACTAGAGAGTTTTGTCAACAAAAGTCAGCTTTTGTTGACAAAACAGTGGAAGTGTATAGACTTAAACGCTCCTCCTACCGATGTAACACTATCCTCCTTGGGTCGGTGGTGTGCATCTTCACCTGGAGCACTTCCACCAACCTAAGAGGGGCAGTGTGGGGAGCTGAGAGACCAGTCTCTCAGGAGTCCGGCTGCCCCACAGACTCCAGAACTCCTAGCAGGCTGCACCCCCCCAGTTCCTGTTCCCCAGCAGGAGCTGGGGAAAGCCAACCAGGCCTTCTCCCCTCCCTGCTATCCGCTGGGAACTGGGGAAAGGCTCCCAGGGCTTCTCGCCCTCAAGGAGCAGGGTCCAGCTACCCCGGCTTCTCGCCCCACCCCACCCCACTTGCTCCCTGCCAGAGCCAGGCAGCTTGTCAATTTCATGGCTCAAGGGGAATAGCAAGGGAGTTACATTGGTGAGAGGAGCATTTGAATTGGTACACCTCCACTGTTTGACAAAACTCTGATGTAGACCATCCCCCAAGTCCAGCTTGTCTGGGTGGCAGGATAAACTGGAATGTCCAAAGGGATGGTCTCTGACTCCATAGTAAGACTGCTATAGCACTTCAGGAGTTCACATTTGTTATAGGGCTGGTGAAATCTATTTATAGAACATACAGCCAGTTTGGGGTCTCTGCCCAGCTTTTGAACAGTTTGCCCTGAGATTGGCACTCAAGGTCATGAGCCACTCCAGACAGTGTGACAAAGTCGATATCATCTTATGGACCTGTGAGATATATACAGCCAGGGTATAAGTAATTTTTTTACTGAGTTGCCAACAGAGATAGAATTTCACACTCTTCTCCAGCAATTGTGGATTTGAAAATGAGTGAAAGCCAAAACCTGATTTCGGTTCCAGCAGCTTTACAACTCACATAACTTGAGTAATTCAAAAGAAAGCAAATCTGAAGAGATGATCATGTTTTATACTACAGGGAGTTTGGAGATTTAAAAAACCTTGTGAAAATCCTGGGAACAGAACAGTGAAATAATTAGAGCTTCAGCAAATATTTCAAGATAATCATTGTATCTGCCAAGAGTTCAGTTTGCCTGGTGGGCTTTCATAGAGTTTGGAGTTTCAAAAATCTATCTTTTCCCTTAGCTTTTGAAGAAATGTACCATTCCTTCCCATCCCTGGCTAACCTGCTCCCTAAAACTAGTGCTGGCATGGGAAGTATTCCAGTCATGTCCTGAGCAACAGTATCTCGTCTCTCTGTGAATGTTACCCATTTAACTCTAGACTTGCGAGTGTCAGACAGAATGAAAAAAGGAGGTACAAGAAGTGTGCTTATGTATTCATAACTGCTATAAATTAACCCTCCCTCCAGTGCATAACAGGGAATATGCAATGCTAGCCAAATGTGTCCATAATTGTCCTCCATTTGATTGGGCCAAAGCCCCTCCATGTGTATATTGTACATTTGCAGATTCAGTGATTTCAGGGGCATGGCTGGCCAGAAAGAGGGAGAGTTGGGAAACAGCTTCTCTAGCTCTCTGGGAGTAAACCAGACCTAAGCCTCACAGCAGCATGAAGTTACCATCCACAGCACCAGCCACCAGTGCTTCGGAGCAAGAAGTAATGTGAAGCGGTAGACTCAGTGACAGCATGGCCACCCAGCAAGCTTTAAGAGTGAAGACAGTGTGAGGGCAGCATTCAGGGAGGCAGGCAAATTGAAGTTCTGATTACCATGGAGAGGGGGGTAGGATTTTCCAGCTAGTCTTTAGCCTTCTGCATCTTCTTCGTCACCACTAATGGCTCCTTCTGGGGGTAACATATCAGTTTTTCTGCAAGTGACAACTCATGGATTTTGGTATTTTTATGTAACCCCCTTCCACATTGTTTGTATGGCAGGGCATGATTTATCCTAAGATTTTCATACCACTCCAAGAACACGGTAACCCTTAAAATAGCATGTTTATATTCTTTCTTTGTATTTAATTTGAGACAGGAAGGCAAGTCAGAGAGAACTCACTCAGAATAACAAAGAAGAAAGTCAATAGGTTATGCATTTTTATCATCAGCAAACAAATAAAACACACAATTATGATGTTAAAGCTCAATCCCTTCTAAATATTATTGTTTAAATACTTTCAGAGTTTAAAGAGAACACTTTTAAGGGTTTGAGGTTTTATTATTTTGCCACTTTTTAAATTTATTTTGACCCTAGTCTGGGTGTTGTAATATTTTTAGTTCTAGCAGTTTTTTTGGAAGAGGGAGGGGTTTGCTCACCTTATTTTTTCCACAGTTAACTTCTCCACTCAGTTAACTTCTTCACTGACTTTTATTAAGCTCCCACTGGCCCCATAAACTTAGACTTCTGCCCCTTCCTCCTCCCTCTCCCCCGTTTCCCCCCGCATTAAATAAATGGTTTCTCACTAGGTTGGTATATCAAAATTCTTGTAGCTCCAGCAGTAATGTGGCAATAGCATTTTACAATAATGGAGGACTAACTGATGCTGAATTTCAGTAGAATCCCTGTGGAATCAACTGCGAGCTCCTAAGGCGTTCATCATGATTAATAATATTACAACTTAGTCATTAATAATGGACAGCCCATCGCCTAATACTTTGAGAAAGCTGAGAGTGAAAAATGTTGGAGAAAGAGAGTGGGTGTTTCCTTCTACCTGCACGCTGATTTTATTTCAGCCAAAATCAACAGATGAAGCACATTCTGAGGTTTTCTGACACAGGTTAAAAAGGAAAACTACAATGGAATATAAAATAATTTCCAAACACTTGATGCAGTGTAACACATGCATAGATCACCACTAGAATATTCTGTATATTAAAAAAGGAAGTATAACATAATGAAAAAGGAAGCAGTTTCACTATATACAAACCGCTATGTTCTCACCTTGATAACATGTATCAAGACCAGGTGATCATGGCTGGAGACAGTCACACAGGAAACAGCAGTCATTTTCCACACCTTTTGAGGTAAGGCTCATATTTTTCTCTAGGTATTTTCTCTTTGTTTTTTTAATTGACTGACTCTCCAAACAACTTCAGGGATAGGAGAAGAAGGAACAATGTGTCCAGCACCTAGCACAACAGGGTCCTGATCCTTGGAGCCCTTTGTTCAAACAATTATTTCTACCTTTCTATAAGCCCACAGGATGTTTCCTGTTGGAATTATTATTAAAATGGCAGCCACAGACCCCAGGAATTATACAGCCGCATGAATAATACAACCAGGGAGTTTATGAAATATTCTCTGGTATTTTAACTACTTCTTCTAATGTCTTTCACATAATTAACAAAATATAAATTAAACAATTTTTCGGTAGCCATCTAAAGCAGAAGCAAAAATCATTACACGTTTCCCTTAAGACCCCCTCCTACCTGTCACTTTCTATAGGTCCAGCTGATGTCATTTCTTCAAGAACATACTGCACATCTACTCAGACTGTAATGGATCATTTACTGCTTTTATTCAGTGCGATGAACAGGTTTTTATTGGTACTCAGCATCTTTCAGAATTGCTTCATTAATGATGAACCATACAAAACAATAAATGGACACAGTACTCTTGATTTAAAAAAAAAAAATTTTTTTTTTAAATTCCAAAAATAAAAAAAATAAATAAATAGAGCACGCTTTAAATAACATGTTCTGTTTTTTGTTTTAAAATCCTTTTAAAATGTTCTTATTGGATTTCTTGTTCGCCTCTTGTTTATTCATCAAGAAAGAAACTGACTATACCTCAGAAACAATTAAACTGACTATACACAAAGTGTGGCAATATATACAAAGTAAGTCATTTGAAAAAAAAAACAGATTTTTTTCTTTGTAACTTTCAGTTACAGTAATTTGAAGTGACACTTGTAACTGTAGTAGGTACAATTTTTCCAGACAGAATGGGGATTTTCAAGCTGGTGGTTCTATAATAGTATTCTGCTTCCCAAAGAAGGACATACAGTCAAAAAAGTTCACAAAACAATGCCAACGTATTTTCTAATATGCCCATTAAAGCAAAATCATAGGGGGAAATGAATGTATATATTGTATTTTCCAGGGATTAACACTCAAATTAATTTTGTGCCTTTCTTTTGTCAAGAATTGTTTATATACCAGACCTTGATTTTCTCTGAAAAGTGGAATCATGCAACAGGTAAAAAAAAATGAGCTGATTTGAGCACTTGTAGGTAACAATAACGGCTGGCATGATCCTTCTGGGAAGCTGTCGTTTTGAGAAAGAAAACATTCTGAGATGGTAGTGAAGTCCCAAGATGAACTATTAAAATGAACAAACACCTGGAAGCAATTGTGTACCTGGTGGAGATTATCCATCATGCTTTGCTCCATGTCCAGTAAGAACTTTTCCCCCACTCTTTCAGTAGCTGAATCCTAGACTGAAAAGGTTACAAATTACATTTGTCACTGAGAGATTTCTACGTATTATCATTGCTCTATTATGCCATTGATTCAGTTCCACAAATCTCCTGCAACCTGCAGAGATTCTACGTGAAAATCTGTTTTTAATGTTGCATTACCAGCATCATCAATCTTCCTGTTGTCACATAAGAAAACTCCTTTGCATGCCAGTAAAATTTAAAGGAACACTAGAGATTTTGCTCTTTGTTTTGAAGGAACTGATTTGTCCTTTTCATATAAAACCTTGTGAATTTGAGCAATATCTTTACTTTTTTAAATACAGTTGGATGTGCTATGATGAAATGACATAATAAGCCATATTAAAATTTTGCTAAGCACTGCAGAGGGTGCGATTCCAGAAAAGGATTGGTTCTCTAATTATTCTAACCTAAGATATTAAGATAAAGTTAAAATTTTAAAATCAAATAACTTTTAGAGCCGTTTTTATGGTTGAATGGTATGATTTATCATCTCTATACCACTCCAAGTGATGTGATTTCAACTGTGTAAACAACTAGATATTTCTATGGCATAAATATTGGTAGAAGCACAAAGATTTATAAAACTATCTTCCAGCTTTCTCTCCTCTCCCCACCCCCCTTCTTTGTTTTTGAATATGCTTCTATTCTATTGGCCTATGTTTCTAATTCTCTTTTTTCCCTCTCTTGATCAAACAAATTCATGTGGCTACTATCATTCGTGTTACAGTAGCATCTAGAGCTCTCAATCATAATCAGGCATTGCTGTGCTAGGAGCTGTACAAATATACAGTAAAAGACAGTCCCTTCCCCAAAATTGTTAACAATTTAAACAAAGACAGCCAAAGGGTAGGAGGGGAAACAGAAGCACAGACATGAGGTGTTCCCGGGTCACACAGCGGGTCAGTGGGAAAGCTGAATGGGAATTCATGTCTCCCGATTCCCATTTCCTATTGGTTAGGCCACAATATCTCCTTAGTAGTGGCTTTCCAACATTATTGTAACCATGAGACTTGAGACACCCTAATTAAGGTTTTAGGGAATTAGGATCCAGCCCTACTCCCATTGAAATCATAGCCAAATTCCCATTGACTTCAATGGGAGTAGTATTAAGCCCTTAAATTCAAAGACTTTCAGTCTCTCATAGTTATAAAAGATTCAGGTCTAGCTCCAGTCCAGAGTAGTATAAAACTAGATTGGAAGTAGGAAACTTTTCATGTGTATCTTAGGTGCAGGCGTTAGGCTGTTTGGAGGAAGAGAGGTAGCCCACGGACTGAATATATCCTGATACCTGGCATCAGGGAAGGGCATTGTTCTTCTTCCTGCTAGAACTGGTGAGGAGGAGAGCAAAAGAAAGGAACTGCTTCCCACCTTAGGGTTTTAAAGGTTCCAGAAAGGCCACCTGCTGGCGCGGTTCCTGGCAGCAGGGGCAAGATGGCGGTAAGGCTCTTGTTCATTGGGGGCCTTCCATTGCTGGAGGGAGGAGCTTTTTCTTTTAGGAATTATAGCAGTTGTGATGTCATTTGTTGTCTTCTCCTTTGCCTGTGACTGCGGAGAAAAGAGGAGAGAAAAAATTGCAAAGCCTTTCGAGTGGCCTTTTAAGTTCTAGCCAGGTTCCAGTTTCTGGACGTTCCTGACCATGACTTGGGATGCAGCCTATCCTATTTCATAGCTGTTCTTTATGCAGGTCTAGCCACTGAGAGTGTGTAATGTAACAAAAAGCTGCTAAGAGATTTATTAGAAGGATCAACAGAAAAGAAAGCACTAAAATGAAGTTCAGAGATATGCTTCCAAACTCCATGACTAAACAAAGCCTTCTACAGATATTTATTAGTTACCACTGAAATCATTTTAAACCTACAGTTAGTTGTCAATCTGCCAAAGCCAAGCTTTTTTGCAAAGATGATGCATGGTGCAAAGCCTGAGTATTTCCTACAGTCATGAATAAAAACACCATAGCCTATGAGTTGCTCTTAACTTTATTGAACTGAGGAAACAAACAGGAGTTTAAAAGGTTAGAAATGTCCCCAAAGCAGCAGAAGGGGGGATTGGCAGCTGCACAACATTCTCTCTATTTCTGGACACCTACAGAAGATCATTCAAGCCAACTATGTGGAAGTGAGCAAAAAGGGAGTGGACCGAGGGAAGCAGCCATTTTCCACAGCATGTGGTCTGCCAATGCCACTGATATTTGTGCCAGAAAAAACAATATTAACTTTTGTACTGTGTTATCCACACCCTCTGTAGGGAGAATGTGGAGGTGTGGTAGAGACAGCCAATGACTACACAGTTCCTGAGTCTTTACGGTAATGGTGATATTTTCTCCTCAGTGGGAGTCCTTTGCAAGGCACTTCTTGCTGTGAAAGCCTCATGGTAACCTTGCCAGCAGGGCCCATTTTAGCTATAGGTGAAACAGGCAGCTGCCCTTTAATCATTACAGAGAAGCAGCTGGGCCAAATCTCCTGCCCTAGATCTACGAGGAGCAGGGCAGCCCATTGAAATTTTGCCTAGGATGGCAGATTGTCTTTGAGTGGCCTCTGCCTGGCAAGTGAAGAGCGTATGTGCAGATGGGTCTCCACAAGAAGCCTTGCACTACCTATGAATACCTGGATAGAAAGGGGCAGTAGCCACTATTCCAACTCAACTGGGAAGTTGTTGCTGTTAGTGGAGGATGGATTTTGTCCACTACATTTTCTTCTTTTTAAAAACATTTTAAATTGGCCCAAATTAGTTATTTAAGGAAACTATATGCATTTCTGCTACTTATGCACTTGATTCTTAACATCACAAATGTAATCCACAAATTTGGGTGCTAATTTCCTGTAACACTTGAAGGAAACCAGCTTTCATAACTTTCATTCAAAAGTGCTTTCTCTACAATTATTAATATAAACAACATGCTCTTGCAATCAAAGGAAAATATGTATGTGGGGCATGATCCTGTAGTCCCTAAATATGTGAGACTCCCACTGAAGGGCCGGTTTGGACCTATGAAGTTTTCAGATGGGTGGGAAGCACCTAACAGCATTTCTTATTCAGAATAATTATTCATCTCATAAATTTTCTCCTTTTGTATAAAATCTAAGTCTTGAGTGTATTTTTGACTGTGTTATTAGTCCCTTGGGATGGGGGTTTAAAACTGAACTATTACCAGTGGTAGTTGCGTTAATCATGTTAATTAGCCAGCACCTGCAGTCTGGATGGATCTCCCTGCAAACCTTTAGCGGGACTGCCCAGTGACCAAGGATGCATTCTGTTCTCCTAGGCCCTTATCAGTATCATGCAGCCATCCCTACAGCTATGCTAATCTCAGGAAAGTAGTTACACATATTAAGATAGCCATGTCTACAAAGAGTCATCTATCTAAAGGCAAACGCTTCATAGGCTTAAGGCCCACAAACACGATGACAAAGCCTCAGCAGGGCTGAGAGCATACCCTTTTAACTTTGAGCAGCAGCTTCTAGCGGCAGAAAGCCAATGGCAGACGAGTATCATCAGCCATGCTTGGTGACGGTTAAGCCACGCAGTATATCGGCTGCCTTAGCCAGATGTTTTCAGCCTGATTTACATATGAATTATGGCACCAGTTTTGAGCTCATCCTTCTATAGGGCTCAGAAATAGTTCAGTCCTTGATTTGTCAGTTTTAAGATGCCAGGAGAAAAAATAGAAAGAACAAGAGAGACTAAGTCTCTTTATTTCAATATTTGGTTACACTGACATGGTAAGAAGATTGGGAATTTCTTTAACAAAAGCATCTGCTTAAGACTCACATTCTCTCCTCCATCTCCTCGGGTCTCTTCTTTTTTCCAACTGACAGGTTAATCCAAGCATAAACAATTATATTATCAAGCTGAAAATGATTTCCCATATAGATGTGATTCTATTAAAAAGGTCCAATAAAAAATAAATCCACCAGAAGTCCTTGAATAATTTAAACAGCTTAATCTACTATACAAGCCACCTCCATACAATGGTGTAATTACTAATATGCCATATGGAGCAAAGGCAGAGATGAACTACAGTCTGTTGATGGCTCAATTAGCACACAAAGCAATGGATTATATCATCATCACTATCATCACCAAAACAAAATCCTGTTTGGGCTTTTTCTGTAATATCAGATGAATAATCATATTTTTTTCAGTTTTATAGTGCTTTCAAGCCAAAGACCTCAAAGCTTTTTGAAAACATTAATGAATTAAGTCTCACATATCTCCTCATGGGTTAGGTCAGTGTGAATGATAGCCTGGTTTATCTGTGAATATGTGTGTAAGTAACTTCAAGTGCAATATATTTTTCATATTCCACCGAAAAGTCTCAGTAGTTGCACAAAGTAGCAGAAAAACTGCTGACACATTTAATAGACTGCCATCAGGTGTACGAAGAAGTGAAGAACTTATGCCTGTGAACATCTTAGGAAAGGATGCTCCAGATGTCTGAATACTTATCTTCAGAAAACTACCAAGAGACCAGGAAATTACAGAGCATGGTGAAACTCTCCCCACTGCTTTTATCAGTATAACGCACATTTTGTTTTATAGGGGAAAATTACTAGCGTGCATTCCTTAGTCTGAAGTATGATATCACAAATTACAGCACACAGTTCATGCTGTTATAGTTAAAGGAATCTGTCAGCATTTCCGCTACAAGCGCCTTGTTTCAGGGCCCTATAAATCAGCTATAAAAATTCCGGGAGGGGTTAGTATGGCATATAGGAGCTTAGAGAGAGTACCATTTTAACAAATGGATAGTTTTATTTTACTGTATGAAAGCCAAAAAGTCACGTTTTAAGCTCTCCCATAATGCAGAAAATGGTGGGTCTAAGAAGCCCAAGGCCCTAGCAGTCCTGGGGGAGGTCAGGACAGACCCCGGCGGAAAGATGGGGGCACAAGAACGGGGGACAACCCCAGGGATGCGATTGTTGTGATGATCTTTGGGTGGCAACTGAGCTGTTGGGCTATCCGGCCCCAACGCAGTGTACGTTCTGCAGGTGGGGGATGGATGAACCCCAGAAAGGGACCCCTGCAAGTCACCCCAGAGAGGGTGGCCCTTCCCCACTCAGATCCACTGGGTAGAGGGACGGGGAAAACTGAACCAGGTGGATCATAAGTGGGGAAGTGTGTGACAGGGTGCTGGCTGAGAACTGAAGATTAAGCCAGCCCTCTGCCACTGGAGGCCTAATCAAAGGGGGAGTGGAGCCAGCCGAGCAAGCCAGCCGGGACTGGGCTAACAGGAAGCCTCTGTTATGCCCCTTAGACCGGCCCTGTAAAGGCTCACAGGAAGGCGCTCAAAGGGGGCTCACCAGAGACTCACAGCAGGGTGGTTGCAGGGGCAGTAAGAGGAAGGAAGGGGCGAGTGGTCAGCCTCGGGGGGGGAAGCCTCAGGTGGAGGGGAGCTGCCCTGAGTAAGAGACTGAGACTGTGTGGCCTCTGAGCCTGGATTGTACTTGTCAATGGTGGTGGGAAAAGCCTGTGAATAAAGAGCACTAGTGGGTACACAAAGCTGTGATGTGCGCATGGTTTGTGAGAGCAGAGGCATGGAGAAATGGGGTGGGGGAGGCAGTGCGAACCAGCTACAGTTTATTTATGCTGTTGTTGCTCATGTCCAGCTGCTACACAAAGGGGGCAGATCTGAACACTCCACAATTATTATCCTGGTCTGAGTTCAATAACACATGAGGACAAACCGGCCCCTCTACAGGTTCTGCTTGACATGCATGTTATCAGAGGGTAGCATCTGCTTTTCAGCTTTTAGAGTTCAAATCCAAATCATAACTAACCTTAGTCTTTATTTTACAGCCTATCCAGGACAAAAAGTCAAAAGAATGAGCTTACCTCTGGATGCTATTGTGAGACAAGAGGGACCATAGAAGACAGTCATTCAAACTTAGCTGCTCTGGGGTTTCTCAGGTAACAACTTCTTTTCCTGTAAATCAGGTACAGAATGACATTGCTATGTAGTCAGGCTAAGATTTTCAAAAGTGCCCAGTAATTTGGGATGTCTCAGTTTTTTGGGTCTAACTTGGGACAAGCTAGCTGGATTTTCAAAGTGCTGAAATTCTGAAAATCAGGCTCCCTTACAGTGTCTCAAGGTGGGCACCGTGACCTTTGATTTATGTGTTTCCAATTAGTAGTTTAAAGATAAGGAATAAAACAAAACTTAAGGATCAAGCCTTCAGGGTGGTTACAGATAATTTAATTTAGTGGAGGACTGTGAATGACGAGTGATAAAATAAAAAAAATTATTTAATATAAAATAATTAGTTAAGTAAACAAGCATTACAATATGATCCCACACTGCACTGATATTCACATTGTAAGATGAAAAAATACATTCAGGGTTGATCAGTCCCTGAATGGGAAGAATGGGTATAATCCTTTCTTTAATGATGCCTTCAAGGTGGATGGGTGCGCTTTATCTAAAATTAGCATGCTATACTTTTTATAATCAACTATAATAATGTCTCTTAATTAATTAACACTAAAGCCACCTTTTTTATCATAATTAACTATTTTTTACTTTCTCATTGGCTACTTAACATTAAGCATTATCTTAATTAGCATCTACCTAAACATAGATAGCATTTTCCAAAACATTCACATTTTATCTAAACCATTTGTAAAAACCAGTTAGGACCAAAACATGTTTACAACATGACCTGGGGTTGTGACCTAACTTATCTCTAACTTGCCCTTGAATTGTCTCACTTTACTTCACTCATGTTGTGCAAGGCCTCACTTGGCTATTGTCAAGCCAGTTTTTAGGAAACAGAATTTTGGGCCTTTGCATTTCAACATGTTGCTATATAAATATAAACAAATATCATCCTTATAGGCTACAACAGGCGTGGGGCAAAAATCCAGGTTCTCAGAATCATTTATCACTTTTGAAAATCTAGGCCTTATTTTATTTTAACCCACTATATATTCTTAGGGAAATGGCTTAAGCAGGAACTGATACAATTTAAGGAGATGTCAGAATAAATATTCCACTACGCTGCCCTTTTTGTACTCTCAAAACTTCCAAAGAAACTCTGCCTGAAACTAAGATAGACTTTGGACAAAGGCGCATGTTTTTTCCAGGAAAGTGAATCCACTAGCTTGTGTCTCGAGAGAAGGCTGCTCACCAATGCTTTGAAATGTGTTGTAACTCTCAGTGAAGAGCTACTATTAAATTTTAAGAAACCAAAAAATGGCCGAGGCCAAGATTAGCTTCCTTACTTAGGGAAATACTTCTGTCTGATGCTTTTGGGGAGAATGCTACCAAGGTTATCTTGCCAGGGATAGGTAAAACTAGTATAAGTAAGTGTGTGGTTGCTGTTTGTGAATTGTTTCTCTTTATGTAAGTTGCTGCATTTGCAGGCACAGTTCAGTAAGCTGCCCCGCTCCCTCTGGGCTGGCTCTCTGCCCATCCTCCTCCTCCTCCTCCCACAATCCATGTGCCTAGTCACATCCCCTCACAGGAATGCTGCATAATACTAAACATTATGGAAACCATCTGTCTAGAAAATAAGGGAATTACAAAATAACATGGTCGATAGACAACGTTTGGCTGTATTCAAATGTGCTTTGAAGCACTGTGATCACTATATGAATTTTAGCAGGAAACAGAGTTAGTTAGGTCAAGAATCTCCCCTTTGCTTCTGTGACATGAGCGGAGATTCTATGACCTTGGATCTTGGCTAAATATGACTGGGCAGGGGAAGCGCCATCTCTGCAGCATGCTTCCTCTACTATGGATCCTGAAAATAACTCTTCACTAGTTGCTGCAGGAACTGTGAGGAGATAGTGGCTAGGGGCAAGGAGTGGCCTGGGTGGGCGTATCCTGTCATTGGAATCGTTCTTCTCAACTTCACAGGGACACCCGATTGCTAACTTATCTTCATCTACCACTGCAGTGCCCCCACCCACCTTCTCCAGGAATTTTGGGGGCAGTGGAAGTTGGGGAGGCAAATGGGGACATGCTGCTGCTGGTGCCATGTTACCACAGGGCTGGAAAACTGGGGAGCTGTGCAACGGCACCACCATTGCATACAGCTGTTCTTGGTCTCTGGCAAATCTCCCATAATCCGCAACCTGGGAGGGCCAAACTGCTTTCCTGTTCTGCAAATGGGAAAGCAAACAACACTTGCCCACTAGGGATCAAGCAGATGAAAATTCTGAAAGTTCATGTTGTAGAATTTCCAGTGCCCTGTGCAGTAACCACCCTTATGAACAGGCAGAGGCATTCATTCCTGTGTGTGAGGCACTCAGATGATACAGAGATGAGGACAACAAGTGACCTAAAGTGAAAGACTCTGGTCATGATCCACCCTGTTGGTATTTGGGATCACAAATTTATACTTCATCCCTACAGCAGTGTTATATGTAAGGGAGGCTTCACCCTCAAAGAAGGGCAGAGGATGTTTTCACTGCCATTCTCTCCAGGGTCTTCTCCATCACAGGTGGGCACCTATAAACTAAGGCCAAGCTTCATAGGAGTTCCAATTGTAAAGACTGGCAGGGCTGAATCAATGCATCCTTCAGATTCCCTCGTCAGCCCACTATTCACTGCTGGGGTTGTGCTGGCTTACTCATGGCTCCCAGTTGAATGGAGACTACAGCCACACTGCACACACACACACACACCCCTTTATGTGTTATTTTTGCCATTGAGGACCTATGCTCTGAGAGAGGGATGACACAAGCTCTCTGTCATTTGAGCCTCAATCTCCTGAGCCTTCTGTTTCCCCACTAAGAAATCGTTACACTTATATTCACATTCTAATACCTTATGAACCAGGACATTAATTGACCAGAGGTTGGTTAAGGACAGGATTTAAGCCTAGAATCTGAATTATTTTTTAGCTTTATTGACACATTCTTTTAATGTTTTTCCCCACCCCATCCCCCCGCCCCGGCTATATAATTATGTGAAAGAGTGAATACCTCATTTTATAGTCCATATTTTTTCAGGTGTCTAGTTGCCTTGTAGCTATGCTGCAGCTGTGATATTTGGGAAGGATTTTCCATGCTTTTGGCTATAATAGGCTTTTTAAAGGAACAAAGGCCGACCTCATGTATGAAACCATAACTTCATGTATTATTTGGTTGCTGGTTTATATCAACTAACAGATAAATGCTGATTTTGTCATAAAGAGCTGTAACATTTAACCCTTTGTGCCAAAGCCAGATCTGAAACTTCTTGCAACTGCTAAATTCAAAAAGATAACCAGATGCAATTAATAACACCATTTATGACATTTAAAGGATTTCTTACATGCATACATATATTTTAATTGGAGTGGGTAAAAAGCTATCAATTTTGCTCCTAGGCAAAAGGGTTGTAGAGCATTCTCTTTTCTTTCTGGGTTTTCTTTTTGTGTTATTCCTTTAGAGTAAAATACCATATGGCAAACACACATACACACACACTGTTTAATAGATTAATGAAGCCCCACAGAGATCACATACCTTTCCCCCCAGGGAATGGTTCTGCCTGTACTCCACATTTCCGATTTTATACAGCTCTTTCAATTTTACAAATTGCACGTTAAGGACCAAGTTCGGCCCTGAGTTGCTCTGGGGTAAATCCACAGAGATTTCACTGAAGTCATGGAGTTATTCAAGATTTGCCCTGGGGTTATCAAGATTAGAGTGTGACCCATGTCTTTTTGACAGTTCTTGTAGCACGAGACTTTGAAAAGTATGGTAATCAGACTGTCATCTTTCCCAAAATCTATTATCCACAGCTACATCCCATCACACACTATAACAGCATTAATGTTGAAGGGCTAGATTCTACACTGGTGGATATCTGAAATAACTCCACTGAAAGCACTGGAGTTACTGCACATTTACACTGGTGCAATTGAGATAAATATCTAGCTGAAAATCTTTGGGACAAATTCCGAAACCCTTAACTCATGTTAAGCAGCACTTTATTTCACAAGTATCCCAACTGAAGTAAATGGGAGTATTTGTGAAGTAAAGGGTAAGGATTTTCACTGTGAGTATTTCATGAACAGTCTCTGTAAGACGCATATGATTTCTAAAATGAACCTGAATACTTTGCTTGGGAACTCTGGTGTCCTCAGGTTTGTTGTTGTCTTATTTTTCAAAGAATAAACAAAATGACTTTTTTCAGTGTAAAATGGGACTGTTTTAAATCTAAATGAAAGAAGCATGTAACAAATGAAGGCAACATAAGTCTGAACCATAATAGTCTCTGTATGTTGCAGGCTGAATGACCTTTTGGTCACTTGGAGTTTAGCCATTTCCTAATGTCTCTTAACGGTAATTTTCTTGTTTGGAAAGCCCTTTTCAACTGATAGCATCTAAACAAGCTCATACCTTAATTAGAAAAATTCTCCCATAAATATTTATGTTGCAGTGATTAGCCCATTTACCAAATTCAACTACCCATTATGAGTTAAAATAGGGAGCATTGTTTTGAGCTGCCTGGGGCATGCCAGGGTTTATACTGGGGGCTTTAAGTTGTAATTCATTTAATCAAGTGTCTGACCCCAAGCCTCCAGAGTAGCCAGTAATTGTTAGAGGGAAATGGGTTACAATTTTGCTGAATACAGTATCCTTCATTATACGTTACATTTTTTTCAATTGTAAGTATAATGAAGTGATACATAATAAATTATTTAAATATCTTTTGTATGGTCTCATACATTTACCTTCTGGTACAATCGCAAACAGTTGGAAGATCTGGTGAGCAATCCCTGTTTTTCAAAAAGAAATAAAAACCCTTTCTGAAGTATCAACCTCACTAAACTTATGAGCCTGGGACAATCTTTTTTTAAGGAAATATATTGCTGTTACTTTATAAGAACCACACTCCTGGTACCCTGGCATCATGTTGGATGGCACCTTATTCTGCAGTCTGTACCATTGTAGGCAATGGGATTTGTGGACAAAAGTGTTTTTCATTGTAGGAGTATCAGAATCTGTCCCTTTGATATCCTCAGCCCAAAAGATGTTTTTATGGGTTCCAGCTCCAACACTGTTAAACTGGAGAAAGGTTTTTTTTTTTTTTTTTTTAAACCTTCATTTAAGTGAGAGGTCTAAAAATACTGCTCCTTCTTGTCCTCCTTCCATTAGCTTGTTCCCAATCACCAAGCTGACTCATAATACACTATGTTTAAAATTAAAACACTCATCTCACCCCTTCTTTCTCTTCCATACACCTGTCCTCATTTGTAAAGAGATAGCACTATCATACACAGAACTGAAACTCCTTTTTGTACCTCTCCCAGCTGCAGATTCCTAATTCCACTTTTGAAATATGATTACTTTATAAGTTTACAATAGACTTCTGCTCTATGCCTTCCCAGCTGCAGACACACACATTATTTTCCATGCAGCCCCAAATGTTCAAAAATCATGAGTCAGGCCCCAAAATCATGAGATTTACCTTAAATTCATGAGATTTTGTAAAATAATGATTATGTGGGGGAGGGCTTTTTATTTGCCTTCTGGTTTTTCATAATTTAGAATTCACATTTTCAAGCTTTTCTCTGCAACCATAATGAACAGAAATTTACCTTTTTTTTAAAAATGAAAGCTAAGATTCTCACCTAATTACAGGAGCTGGCAGTTTAAGAAAAACACCAAATATTGCAGGGCTCGCAATAAAATCACAAGATTTGGCAGCACTGCCTTTTCAACTTGTGTGCCCAAATCAGGCACCTAAACTGATACTTAAACTGATACTGAGGAAATTACCCTGATTTTCAGCGACGCTGAGTGTCACAACTCCTATTGAGTGCAATGGGAGATTGGGATGCTCAGCACCTCTGAAAAATCAGTTTGACTCGGGTAACTAAATTTAAGTTCTGAGGCCCAGATCCTCAAAAGCTTTTAGGCACTTAATACCCATTGAAATCAATGGAAATTAAGTGCCTGAATACCTTAGGATCTGGGCCTAAAGGCCTCATCCAAGACCCAAAGACAGATGGCACTAGGCACAGTAAATAATTCCTCTTTTAAAGTATGATTGAAAATGAAGCAAATATAAGTATATTTGATCTCTTCAGTGTTACTGGTTCTTTATTTTAATCAGTACTGATTACTAGAAGCTACAGCTAGCACCAAACCAGACTTTGATCTCGAGTTATACTTAATCTCTCTGATGGGATCTGTTTTAAGCCTCAGATGTGTCCCCCAGAAAGGTTCTAAATTCTGATTTAACATAAATAAAATATTCTAGTGTATGTTTAAACACGTTAGCTTTTTTCTTTGTTGTCCCATTCTTCATTGCAGAACCCTCCTCTTGAACTGTCTGTCTGTCTATCTCAGTTTTCCTACAGGACCCGTCACTAAGCTATATGAGATGTTTGGATCATGAGGTAGAGAACTGGGTTTTCCCCTGCCACCTTTCAGCCTTCCCCAGATGCAGTTTCCCAGCTCCAGTCCCACAGTTTCTCAGGGACATTTAAGATAAGTAGCCAAATTCTCCTAGTCCTTCTTCTAAGTTGGTTGCCATTCCTTCAGGTCAATTTTCAAATATTGCTTTATTAAGGGGGCCTCTGGTTGATGTAGTGATGGTGTCATTGATTTTCCTCTGTCTGTCTACACTGGGAAAATGATCCATTGGTTATTAGCAAAATGCCCCTGTGATTCTTCCTCCTCCCCATCAATTAGCACCGAAAATGCTTTAGAGACTACTGTAGCCCAGAAAAAGATTTTCAGCCCCACTATAGAAAGTGGGATTCATATTTGCTTTCAATTACACTCAGCAAGGGATCATTTTGCTGGTGTTGCCAGGGCCTCTCATTCTGAAGCAAACAGATAAACACAGCATGAAGGAGCTACAGTAAGTGTCTAGTGAGAACTCTAGAATACCCCAGATGAAGAAGGTTTCAGGGCCTGGAGCAAGTACAGCATATTCATAAATTTCAGTGCAGAGAGTATGGGATGTGGGCAAAGGTTTAGATATTCAGTTCAGAAAAGCACCCAAATGTACAGATGCTTAACAGGAGCCTCATCTAAACTATCAGAACCTCTTGTGTCAGCAGAAGTCAGGTGGAAATCTTACAGAAACCAGTCTTATGAAACCCAAGAGTTACAGTGGTACCAGTCATGCCCAAAATGCCATGTTAAAAGCAGGCTTTGGTGTAGTGTTTTAGCATTCTGCTTCTAGTCCTGGCCAAAACCAAGAAGCACAGAGGGACATAAAAATAAAAACCTATTTTTAAAACAATCCAGACTTCTTTTGAACCTCAGGAATATTTTGATTCAGGTGCCAGGCTTGGCTGTGGTGAAAATTTGGGTTGGTTCTTATTTTATCTAATATTCCACTTATCTCTCCTATGGATTCACTGGGATTATTCACTAGTACCTCCCCTGGGCCGGTCTTGCCATTTGTGTGGTAAATTTAACTATTTTGATCAGTAGTACTTGTCAGAGCCAGTGGCAGCTTTAGCATAAGGACTTTCCTGCTAACTTTAAACTTTGTAACTACTATGCAGACAGAGTAGGCGTATCCCTGCTGGCTGGAACTCATGAAGTGGTCTCATTCTCAGTAAAGACACTTGTGCCACCTCTTTCACTATCGCTGTTTATGCCTTACTAGAGTTATGCTTATGGGACAGAGCAGAGTGCCAATCAATATTCTTCAGGTCATGACTCACTCTGCTGAATGGCAAGATATATCCTTAGCCCAATTTTCCTTCAGTGTAACCCAGCAGAAGAACAGAAGAACAGCCATACTGGTTCAGACCAATGGTCCATCTAGCCCAGTATCCTGTCTTCTGACCATGGCCAATGCCAGCAGGAGTCCAGATTGCTAGGTCTTAGCCTATTCTGAGCCCTGGGGTTCACAGTTCTTGAAATAGGAGCACTGGAGACACAGATAGTGGGCACATTCTGGAAGAATAAGGGCCTTATTCTCATTTGTTCTTCTCTGGCAATGTAAAGGAGCCTTAAATTGTACATGCACTTTCAAATCTCTTTATGTTGCCAGAATGGTGTAAAGTGGCATTAGAGTAAATGAGAATCAGAATCTTTGAGGTGTTAAGAGGACTGAGTTAAGGGATTTCCCCCTAAGAACCAATTACATGTTATCATGTGCCATATGCCACTTGCTGTCTGAGGAGCCAAAGCCGGGAAATGACAGAAGCTCTTGGATCGGGACACCATTGAACATATTGATTCATCCCTATGTACATTTCAGATTTGGAACGATCCTGTTCCTACTGGAATCAATACGAGGTTTGCCACTGACTTCAGTGGGAGTGGAATCTCACTCCTAATGACCACTAAGAAAAAGACGTGGGGATTGCACTTATTTGCTACTGAGTTTTCACTACATTTAAGCAGTAGTACTTCCAAATCCCTCTGGCACTCACAGCACTGTATTTGACAACATTCATTAACCACCAAGGACAATTACAAGGGCAAGCTCTTCAGACTCTCCAGTATAAACATCCTGACAACATGAACATACTGACTCCAGAGGGCCCAATATGCAGGACTCTAGCTCTTTTGCAAAGTTTCATTGGTCATTTTCACCACAGAGGCAGAGAAATTCTTGGCCCTTTCAGCTACAAGGACACTTGACCAGATTGTTGCAGACGGTCGGCTTCCTGTCTCCACAGGAGTTCGGCAAGGCTGCATTCTCTCACCATTGTTCGTTATCAGCATTGACTGTTGATGGATCAGACGTCAGTGGTGTTGAGCTGAACACCATTCTGCTTTGAGAGAGCAAATACGCCAATGACATTGTCTTGTTGGCTCAGTCTGGTGAGTCATTGGAGCCGATGGTTGATCTGGTTGGACAAGAAGCAGGACAGATTGGTCTGGTTATTAATCCAGTTAAAATTAAGTCCTTTGCTATTACTATAAAGCAGCCTCCAGCTTCAGATTACAATCAGCATAGTATTAACCTGTCTAAATGAGACATTGAGCCAATGGTGACTGTCAAATACTTGGGGAGCATCACAGCAGCTGCTGCCATGTTTCAGACCCTTCAGAGACTTCTGTGGGGATGTCATGACATCAAGCTTGCCATGAATTTGTAGAAATACAGTTATACCAACTCTGGTGAACAGCAGTGAAATGTGGGCACTGAGAAAGGCTAAAGAACACCAGATTGATGTTTTTAGTTCTCGTCTTCTTCATGAGCTGCTCCATATTAAGTGCATTTTCAGCCAAAGACAGATTTGCCTAGTGCAAATCTAGGTGCACAGTCCTTAAAACTACCTCCTCACATGCCCTAGGGGGCTGGGGACTGGGGGAGCATGTCTCGGACAAGGCCACAGCAGGCACAGCTACAGAGGTTCCAGGCAGAGAGGCGGCCCACAGGGCAGCCCAGGGAGGATGAGGTAACTAGGGCAGGCCCCCAGCACTGTCTAGATTGCACTGGAGGCTACTCTATCCCCTGGAGCAGCCCAGGATTGTGAGGTTTCCAAGTCAACATAGTCCCTTTGTCCCTGGGTTACAAGTTCTGTGCTGCACTTCCTAGCACAGAATCTTATCCCTCTTCACTTACTTTCCTCCATTTGTCTCCTACTTCCCACCAAGCTCCCAGGCTCAGCCAGCAAATCAGGCTGAAAGTGTTTGGGAGCTGACTGGTCTGCTCTGTGCAGAAGCTTCACTTCTAAGGGGAAACATCTCTCCTCAGTCCTCCCCTCAGTAGATAACTGGAGAAAGTGCAGTAACCAGCGCTCTTTACTCCAGATGGGCAGTGGGAAGATGCTGCAGCCTTGTTAGACCAGGAAGATCGTTGCCAGCTTCAGATTTCTCCTCCATCTCCAACACCACCAATTCCAACTCACCGCAAGTATCATCATACCCATCTTCAACTGTCTGTCTGTCTCACCCTCTCCCCTGCCTTTTGTGTTTCTTTAACCACGCAGCAGTGGTCATGGGAACAAAAACAGACATTTGTTATTGTAGGCAATAGTTCATATACATCTCTGCTGTTCAACATGGTCAGTGGGAAGAGAACAGTACTGACAGCAGCAGAAAACTGGCACTGATCCAACAAAACACTCAGGCCCTCTAGACCCCTGTCCCACATGACCCTGTACTCTTGAAGTCAAATTCAATGTCTCCTACTGGGAGGAACAGCTGGCCAGCCCAACATCTACTTGAAATTGGAACTAACTGATCCCAGCCACTCTTTCTGAAGAGACTGAGATGGCTGTGCACCAGAAAGAGTCAGACCGCCCTCATATCGTACCACTGTGAAGTAGAACTTGGGTGAAAGTTTTTTGAGTCTGCTCTACCATCCCACCACCAAAGCCCCATCTAACTGTGTGTTTGGAAATGTAAACAATATAGTAGTGTATTTTAAGATTGTGCTTATATATGCTCATCCAGGGTAAATAACTGCATTAACATTATAGGCCACCCTAGTTTGAATTGTTTGAGATCATGCAATAACCTGGAATCATGCCTGGCCCACAGGAGCTGAGTCCTCCTGTTAGTTCAAGATGGAGCCCAAGTGGCTTTCAGGATGGGAGGTCTGACTAAATGAATGATGTCCTTCCTTTGTTCTTGCAGATGAATTCCAGCACTGAGACTCTGGCTGCCAAATAAGTGAATCTGCCAAGAAATTTAACAAAGACACTTTGATTACCTTATATACAAATACTGGATCAAATCATTTCTAAACTTTACTATAAGCAGCATAGGCAGAAACACCTATAATTAAAGTTGCCCAATACTTTGACTTTTAAGATCCTATGTTCAATCGTGTATGACTTTGCCAAACTTTAACTGTTAGGGCTTGAAATTTTGTATGCTGGATATCTGCCTCGGGTGTTTGGGTTTCTGGATTTTTTTGTTTGTTTTTATTGCTCCACTAAAATGGTTCAGGTGTTTCCAAGAATGAGATTAGAAAACTCACTTTGTTTTGCCCAGGTTAAAAAAAAATTCTTACAAATGTTTCAATGAGGAACTCCAGTGCTTGAGCAGGGAACGGCGATTTAGCAAGAGGTGTGCTTTTTGCCATCCATGTGAAAACTGGCCCAAATTTGGCCAAGTTATCAACTTCTGAAAAAATTTAGTTTGCACTTGTTCTTTAGGAACTTGTAGACTTTGTCAGCTAAATTCTCTGAAGATCCTGTCCGAAAATGCTCCAGCCCAGGGGGCATTACAGGGGCCAAGCAGGAATTTGCTCCTTCTGCATCCTGGGGGTTGCTGTGGTGCTGGGTACTGAGAACAAGGAAATTCTCGCTCTTTTTTGCTATGTTTGTGCCCAGGCAATGTGGAACAGAAAGGAATAAGCTGCCTAATTTGAATGCAGTGGGGTTAGGAGTTGGGGGAGGAGGAAACAGAAGGTTGCAAGAGCCAGATGATGGGGGATGGAACAGAGAGGAAAAGAGACAGGAAATGGGGGCATGGGAGGTCTATATGAGCAGAAGGGGCAGGAGCCACGGGAGTTGGATAGGAGCAAAAGAAGAAGGTGTTAGGGAATGAGAGGCTGGGTAGGAGCATATGGGAGAAGGTGGATAGAAGGAGAGGAAGAAGGGCCAGGAATCAGGGCAACCGACAGTGGATAGGACCAGAGGAAGATCGGAACATGCTAGGTACACAGGAGCAGAGGAGTCTGTAACCACTAGAGAAAACTCCCATATAGAAACTGAAATTGAACCCAGGAGTCCTGAGTCTCTACATTCCTCAGTTATCAGCAAATATATGTGAATCTCACTGGCAAAGTGTGTATGTCTTCAGCTTCTCGTAGCTGATCCACATAGAGGATGTTACAGCTAGCATTCACTTTTATTAGCTTTAGTGACAGCAGCCTGTGCTGTGAATCTAAAGGTCTGAATTCTGATATTGACCTAAGTTGGGGGGTCAATATGGTTCCACATGATAGAATTTCTGTTTGTTTGTTTTGGGGGGGGGGGGGGTAATAGCAAATTACATTAAAGAAAACTATGTTTAACAACACTAAGATTGCAAAGTCATGCATTCAAAAGTTAGGAACCTGGAGGTGCTGTAACTCTGTGACTTAAAACTAATGGAGTATCCATTTTCCTAGAGTTTATAATTGCAACAAAGAGAACAAGGCCCTACTTTTGGGTAATAATTGGACGTTATGAACTTTTGAAAGTTTGAGGCGTGTTGCTTTATGCTAAAAGCATTGCTTAGAGCAGGAAATGAACCAAGGGGTCTGAAGTTCAGAAGGCTTGCTGTTTCACTCTTGTGTATTTTGTAAAAAACTGCTAATTGTTTTGATACAATTATTTGTGAATGCTAAATATGCATAAACAAAGAACATATAATCAAGAACAAGAATATAATTTTCCCATGGTTACAGTTGAAAAATAGGAATGGTTATAAAATCAGCAAGAATGTTGTACACATTAATTTAATAATAGGGGAAAATTGAATGTTTAAAGAAAAATGAAGAATAGATCTGATCGTTTTTAGAAAACAATTTAGGCATAATTAGCTATTTCACCTAACATGGTATTGAGCAGCTGTTGATTGCAAAAAAGCAGAAGACTAGATTTTGCCACAGATGTTAATAAAGCAGAAGAAAGAGGAATAATAAGTAGTAACAATAATTACTGTACCATTTGCAAGGAAAAAAAATTCAGAGAAATACATGTGTTTGAACTTAGCTTTAATGGGTCATAGAGGTTTGGGAAACTGTGAATACATGTATATCTAAACTGTGAGACTTGATTCTCCTGTCATTTACACTAGTTAGATCTATGTAACTCTGCTTATTGGCATGGAATTATACTTCATTACACCAGTATAATTGGGAGGAGAATCAGTAGGGGAAGAGTATGTGTTTAGCCACCTGTACTCCTTTTGGAACTGTAATTTGTGCTGCTCTGTTTCTGGTACTCACCAAAATGACACAGCTGGGGATTGGATGGCAGAATTGGTGCTGTAGTATTGTTCTCAGAAGTTTCCGCATCTGTAAGCTACACTTCCAGGAATACTGTGAGGAACCGCAGTTTGCTGTGGTAGTACACACTTCCACAGAAGTACTTTAAGAACGCCAAAAGAGAGTGGGCCTTTCAAGCCTGTCTCCCCTTTGCTGAGCTGTGAAATGCAGGTTTTAGATAGTACTGCAGACAGATAAGAATGAACACCGATTTTGTGTTGCTGTTGCAAATTGTGACAAAAATGCAGTTACAAGTTCTGCTCCCTCTATGTGTCACTAGGGAGCAATGTTCTAAAGGAAGTAGGCGTCTCTCTTTTTGTTCTTTTTAAATAATAAGTACACACAATTATGTTGTGTGTGCACTGCTGGGAGCTAGAGAGTGCAGTTCTGTGATCAGATCTGGGTCAAATGATCAAAACCAAACCAAAATAAATAAAAGATGGACATCGTTGCTGGGTGGGGACTAGAAGAAAGTGCTGAGGGCACAGCTTAGCTATGAGTTTCAGGTGTGTCATGGCCCCAGCTCTGTGATCAAAGACAGACCAGAATAAAAGCTAAATGTTTGTGAGCTTCATGCTGCCAAAGAATGTGGGTGGATTACAGTTTGCAGGTCAACAACAGCTGTAGCTGCTTCTTTCTAATTTGATGTGGATGGATGATTTTCATTTATTTATTTTTCTGGAAAGGTATGTGCAGCAAGATGTCTTTTCAATATGTCGTTCCAATCCTGCCATACATCCATGAGGCTCCTAATGAACTTTTCCAGTTCTAGGGTCTACTACTATGTAACCTACTACTCACCTGCACTGTCCTCTGAGTAAAATACAATGAACACAAAAAATACATGTAAGGAATGAGGAGTAAAACAAAAAAAGCAACAGGAAAAAAATAAAGATGCAATGCTAGCTTTGAAATTGAGCGTCTCCCACTCTAAATGTATTGCCAAAAAGTCACATTATAAAAAAGATCTAACAGTATTTGTGATGACAGTGTGCACATGATTTGGCACATCCCTAATGCATTAACTCCAACATGCACTTGTATTTAATCATATAGAATCATAGAAGATTAGAGTTGGAAGGGATCTCAGGAGGTCATCTAGTCCAATCCCCTGCTCAAAGCAGGGCTAACCTCAGCTAAATCATCCCAGCCAGGGCTTTGTCAAGCTGCAGCTTAAAAACCTCTAGGGATGGAGATTCCACCACCTCCCTAGGTAACCCATTCCAGTGCTTCACCACCCTCCTAGTGAAAAACTTTTTCCTAATATCCAACCTAGACCTCCCCCACTGCAACTTGAGACCATTGCTCCTTGTTCTGTCATCTACTACCATTGAAAACAGCCTAGCTCCATCCTCCCTGGAACCCCACTTCAGGTAGGTAGGGAAGGCAGCTATCAAATCCCCTCTCACTCGTCTCTTCCTCAGACTAAACAAGCCTAGTACCCTCAGCCTCTCCTCATAAGTCTTGTGCTCCAGCCCCCTAATCATTTTTGTTGCCCTTCACTAGACTCTCTCTAACTTGTCCACATCCTTTTTGTAGTGGGGGGCCCAAAACTGGACATGGTACTCCAAATGCGGCCTCACCAATGCCAAATAGAGGGGAATAATCACTTCCCTCGATAAGCTGGCAATGCTCCTACTAATGCAGCCCAATATGCTGTTAGCCTTCTTGGCAACCAGAGCACACTGCTGACTCATATCCAGCTTCTTATCCACTGTAACCCCCAGGTCCTTTTCTGCAGAACTGCTGCCTAGCCCATCAGTCCCCAGTCTGTAGCTGTGCATGGGATTCTTCCGTCCTAAGTGCAGGACTCTGCACTTGTCCTTGTTGAACCTTATCAGATTTCTTTTGGCCCAATCCTCCAATTTGTCTAGGTCACTCTGTATCCTATTCCTACCTTCCAGGATAACTACCACTCCCCATAGCTTAGTGTCATCTGCAAACTTGCTGAGGGTGCAAGCTACCCCATCCTCCAGATCATTGATGAAGATGTTGAACAAAACCGGCCCCAGGACCGACCCCTGGGGTACTCTGCTCATTAACAGCTGCCAGCTAGACATGGAGCCATTGATCACTACCCCTTGAGCCCGATGATCTAGCCAGCTCTCTATCCATTTTATAGTCCATTCATCCAACCCATACTTCTTTAACTTGCTGATAGAATGCTGTAGGAGACTGTATCAAAAGCTTTGCTAAAATCAAGGTATATCACGTCCACCGCTTTCCCCACATCCACAGAGCCAGTCACCTCTTCATAGAAGGCAATCAGGTTGGTCAGGCATGACTTGCCCTTGGTGAATCCATGTTGATTGTTCCTGATCACCTTCCTCTCTTCCAAGTGACTTAAAATGGATTCCCTGAGGACCTGCTCCATGATTTTTCCAGGGATTGAGGTGAGGCTGACCGGTTTGTAGTTCCCTGGATCCTCTTTCTTCTCTTTCTTGAAGATCGACACTATATTTGCTTTTTTCCAATTATCAGGGACCTCCCCCAATTGCCACGAGCTTTCAAAGATAATAGCCAATGGCTCTGAAATCACATCAGCCAACTCCCTCAGCACTCTCGGATGCATTGCATCCGGTCCCATGGACTTGTGGATGTCCAATCTTTCTAAATAGTCCTGAACCTGTTCCTTCAGCACTGAGGGATGTTCACCTCCTCTCCATTCTGTGCTGCCCATTGCAGTAGTCTAGGAGCTGACCTTGTCTGTGAAGAAAGAGGCAAATAAGGCACTGAGTACCTCAGCTTTCTCCACATCCTCTGTCACTAGGTTGCCTCCCCCATTCTGTAAGGGACCCACACTATCCCTAATCTTCCTTTTGTTGGTAACATACCTATAGAAACCCTTCTTGTTCCTCTTCACGTCCCTTGCTAGCTGCAACTCCAATTGTATTTTGGCCTTCCTGAACTTATTGAATTCCAAATTGACTTTTGGTCTTTGTTGTGTTTCAGAAACACCACAAGGCTTTTTTGGTAAAGCAGTTGCCATTTAACTCCACTCTCTCTCTCTCTCTGTCTCTATTTACTCCTCTCAACATAACAGGAACAGCTTTCTAAATTTTTTTTTAAAAAGACCTCGGTGAATTTTTTCAAGCAACATCTGTCTTGGAAGCAGCTTCTTTAGGCAATTCTTGTGGCAGCTTTGGTAAGGTAGTTTTGTCCAACTGCAATATGGTTCGGCTTTCATCCCAGGTTTTCTCTCTACTGGATTGTTGGAGCCTTATCTTCAAAATACTGGAGTAGGTAGTGAACTGTTAAGTACAGTAGACTCACAACAGATGACCCTTTGGAATAGCAGTCAAAGGAGAAGACTGTCACATCCAGCAGAAGCATTCCTTATCTTTGAAGAAAGGCATCATTTTCTTTTAACTTATGTTTCAGGAAAGCTTGGCTTTTTTTAATCAGAGCCACCCTTTCAGTCCCAGGTGCCATTGATTTCAAAAGGTTTTGGATCAGATATAATAAACAAGAACCACAGAACTCTATGCTTTTGTGTTAAGAAGTTCTTTTAAATATAACATGACCAAGAAGTTTAGTGATTTAATTATGTGAAACTAACTCTTCCTCACTATACTTGCATTTGTGAGAAGCGCCCATTCCAAATGGTTGCCCAGTAGGCATGCTTTTTTTTTTTTTTTTTTTTTAAAGCAACCCAAATGCCAACCCTGGCTATATTGCTTCATCCATTTCTGACTAAAAATAAAGCTGACATAATAGAGCTGACGTAATGGGTCTGAGTGTGAGTTTTTCATTTTGTTTGTTTATTTCCTCAGAATTTTCCTCAGTGGGTTCAGAATATTTTACAGACATTACACCAAATGCCAGTCTGCCTACATTAGACATGAGTCCCATTTTTGACTCTTTTTCTTTTAAGTTTTCTATAGTTACATCCTCAAACAGCAAGATAAAAGTCTCTCGTGCACATTTTCTCTTCTCAGGCAGTCACACTGGATGAACAAGTCATACTCAGCCATGCTATTCAAGCCCTTGCATCCAGTAACCTCTTCCTAAACCCCATCTCCTGCCTGCCAGAAAGGAAACAGCTTTGCCTTCTCCCTTTGGGCCAGCCAACCCAAGAATCATTTTTTCCTTTATGTCTTCCAGCCCCAACTGTTGGACTCTCCCTCCCTAATTGCCAGTTCTTGCCATTTTTCTGAGACAGGATATAGCATTTGCCATTTTCCCACCACAGATTTTTAACCACTTCCTTGCCTACCAAAGCTTTTATATTCACTAAAGTTGTTTGCACTACCCAAGTTCAAGGGCTTAATTCAGCACTCATTCAGTCAGTGCAAAGACTCTCATGACTTCAGTGGAAGTGGAATCAGACTCCAAGTGTATGCCTCCTTTGTTAAAAGGCATTCAAACTTCTCCAAAGTGATGCCATACACCTCTAAGTACAACATGTGACTGTTATATGTTGTGATTTTCTTTCTTATAAAAACAAACTGTTGTCATATGGTGGATCATGTTTCTCTAAGTTAATTATGTACCATCTAATGCTTTAATATACAGAGAGAAAAATCAAACCAAGAAGATGGCTTCACAAAACTGTATCATATGCAAGGACAAAACTCTTTTGTTTTGTTACATTATGATGAATTTGATTTATCTTTCCATGGCATTGGACCAAGTAAGGCAATAAAAGGAAGAATGTCAGCATTTTATCTTTGTGCTACTGCATCTGTCTTAATTCTTTGGAGTCTCTGAGCAAACCTGCATGACATTCATACAGGCAGAAAACATTCTGTGCTTGTAGGTGGTCTAACACATGCTCCCCAAGCCAGAACTGCAGCAGCTGTTGTCCAAAGCTTGGCTTATTTGGGGAGGTAGAACCTTGCCTACATATTTACACAGTGCCATTTATGAGGTAGCTTTTGTGGCACCATATCATATGAATGATTTTGTCTTTGAAGAGCGAAATAAAAATTAAATACAACATCATGTATATGTTGTGGTGATGCTCAAAAGGTGCTTGCTATAACAAAACCCAGAAACTCAACCACTTCACATCATTTAATTTAATTCAGTTCAGTTCTCAGTGCCACACTGCAGCTCTCCAAAATGTTATTTAACCCCTGCTTTAGAAGGTATATAAGCAGCCTGTGTGCATAGTTGTTGATCAGCCCAGATTCTTCCATCCTGAAGAAATGTTTCACCAGCTCTTTATGTCTTCTCTATTTGTGATAGTAGGTTTCCATGCTCAAATTCCATTATATAAGATAGGATGGTCTGGAACCTATACAGAACCCACTTCATAACGGTAATTATGCATGTGCCTAGCTTTAAATATATGATGGGTAGTCTCATTGGTTTGGTACTACTCAGGTCCTTAAAATTAGGCATGTCTCAGCCTTGCTGAATTGGAGCCATACAGTATAAAACTTTTGTTGTTGAATAATATAATATGTGTTTGTCTAAGCAAATGTGTAGTGAATAGGGAGCAGGTGGACTACACTAGTTTGACAAGTGCTTTCCTCTTCCAAGGAGTGTGGAAATGGTTTTCAAAATCCCTTCCTATCTCTGTGATATTGCTGGAAAACACGCTGGATGATGAACGATTTCCAAGGGTTTTACAAAACCCTTACACTCCGTAGCCTAAATTGTCTCAACCTTTAGTAAGGTTATCCGCATTTGGAACAAGTCATGCCCCGTGCTTTACAGGCAAGCAGAATGGGGGAAGGGACAAGTAGCTTCTGCTACTTTTCAAGGGCTGAGTATGATCCCAGGAAATGCAAAGATTGCACAAGGCCTACAATTATGACAGCAACTCCAGGAGGACAAGGGAAGGCTGAAGCTATGTTTCTGTCCGCTGCCCCAGCTAGCAGAGCTTGGTCCTGCAAGTGAGGAGATCAAACGGTGTAGTAGTGGGAACACTTTTGCATTTCTGATCTCCACAGAGCTACACGAGGCCATGTGCATGTGGCAGGGACAATGTCTTTAGGAATTCTCATTATTGCAGTACAGCTGTCACCGTCCCCTGCAGGAGGCCATGCCTTGGAAGTACAACATAGTTCTTGGTATGCAGTCACAGTCTGTGAACTTGCAGCATGATTTTTTCATGTTTGTGTGCAAAACACAAGAGCACATCTCACACCTTGACCAAATCATTGCAGGGCTGTAATGCAGGACAGCACAAGTATCAAAATAAACATGGATGAATTTTAGCTGATCAAATCCCCAGTCCCTATTCTGATCTACTATTTCCCGAGTACCAATATTTAGGAATTCTGCTCAGCGCTCAGATGAGATTCTGAGACATATTACAGCCTCATGTACCAGTACAAAACATTGAAATATAGGCCTCTCTATTAAACACAGACCCTGTTAGCAGAAATATGGTTCTGGTAACCTCTCCCACAGCCAGATCTGCACACAGAGATCCATGAAATTCAAAGAGAAAAATCTGGTTTAGCTTCCGTTGCCTTGATCACATGCAGAGATCTGATGATATTTTGAGGTTGCACACTGAGCTCTTCAAAAGGGCAGAAGAGAGTCTGTAATGCTGCATTTTTGAAGACTTGAGGGTGGTGGGGGGGGGGACACGACTGAAATCAGTTCATTTGACAGCCAGAGGTCATCCATCTGTTGTAGCAGTGGGAGCTGTGCAGTCTCAACAGAATTCCTGTCACTGTTTAATGTCACAGATTGTTTCATTCACTGCCTATGTACTCTGCTTTCTACAATGTGATACGTACAAGTCCTTCTAGCAGAACCATGTGTCAGTTACAGTCCATGTACATGAAATATTATTATGAAGATGAGCTTCTGGGTTGACAGTGAGGTTCACACAAACACACAAGAAACAGCAAGGGGAATAAACGAACATGTTCGCAATGTTTATGAATAACCGATTCCCTAAAAATCTCTGCTTGCATTAGCCAGGCTGATATAGCTGTTGATTTTCATGTCTAGATAAA
Organism: Emydura macquarii macquarii; assembly: GCF_026122565.2. Taxonomy (NCBI): domain Eukaryota; kingdom Metazoa; phylum Chordata; order Testudines; family Chelidae; genus Emydura; species Emydura macquarii. The sequence goes on from NW_027132773.1 coordinate 12,060,641, forward strand.
TCTTCTGCTTTCACTTCAGCTCAAGCCTTCCACTGCATTTCCACTAATCCTAGAGATCAGTCACGTTCATTTAAGTGTAAGCAGGGTCTGAAGTCCGTCCTGCCAAGCTGGCAGGGAGCAGGGGAAGAGGCGTCAGAGCCAGACTGTATTTGCATGAGCACACCCACCCTGCTTAGGTGCTCAGCATGATGGGACTGCTTTGCCCAAATGATCCCTTTGGCTGGTGTTGGGTTACAAATCACTTGCTGCTTCCTTTCAAATATTCTTTTCACCATTTTCTGCTTTTGTTGCATCATTTTATCTTATAGTTGGAATATTACATCTGCATCAGTGATGCCTGATATGTGAATACTCTGAAAATACAATTATCTAACGGAGAGAATTCTCTCTGGGTGACTGGACCACTATAGGTTCACAGCAAATCAATTGTGTTAATAACAGGGGCCACTGGGCTTTCTAAACAGTTCAGGGAGGCTCTCAGGACACCTTCTATAGACTACTGTCACAGCACTGACATTACACGTGCTTAAATCAATTGATTGCCAGCAAAGTGGCCACTATTTTCTGTGGGCTCAATCCTGGAAGTCACTGAGCTCTCTGCTCCTGACTACTCATATTCTGCAAGGTAATCATTTTCTTAAGTGCTTTGCCCGATGAGGGCCAGGGTTCTCAGCACCTTAGGACTGAGCCCTGCACACACAAACATTTCATACTATGGTAACCTATTACCCACGCAGCTCAGAAAAAAACATTTGTCACTATTAAATGAAAAATGTTAAACATACCACAGTAGTTCATCAGCTATGTTTGTATAGGGAACAAAGTGCCATTCCCAGAGCCTCGTCCATTTTTCTGGAAGAGTCCTCCTAGAGGGAGCAAATTTTGTGAACCTTTATATAAATATAAACATTTATACAGAACATTTATATTTAGAAAACAGAACGTCATAGATGCCGACTCTGTGGGTGCTCCGGGCTCAAGCACCCATGGGGGAAAAAAGGGGGCTTCTCAGCACCCACTGGGCTGGCTGCTGCGTGCCACCGAACAACTCATTCATGCACCACTGAACAGCTGATTCTCACAGTGCCATGTGAATCAGTCGTGTGAATCAGCAGTTTGGTGGCGCACAGCACCATGGCGAATCAGCTGATCAGCGGCCAGCTCTAACTGATGCCACCTCCACGCACCGCCTCTTTCCGTCCCCGTCTCGCCTCTTCCCCTGAGACTCGGTCCCCACACCACCTCTTCTCCTGAGGCCCCACCAGCAAACTCTAGAGTCGGTGCCTATGCAGAGTGTAATGAAGTCACATGGATTAACGTAGGCTTTTGATATCAGAGATGTAACAGTACAAGCAACTGGAGTGGAAACAGAGGGAAATAGCGTTCAACAAACTTTGCTCAGAACATAACACCGACACTTGCAGAGCCTTGAGAAGGAGAGAATTGACATGTTAATCTGTGCTGCCTGCCACTCTCACCCTGTCTATACTACAAATTTTAGTTGATGCAAGTTACATCAGCATACAGCTGTCGCAATTATTGTATCACTTGTGTGCGTACATACTTGGCTTCTTGCATTGGCACTGCACATACGCACCAGGAGTGCTTGTGTCAATGCACAGTGCAATGTACCCTGGGTAGATCATTGGAAGGTCTTGGAGTCATGGTGGATAGTTCTCTGAAAACATCCACTTGATGTGAGTGGCAGTCAAAAATGCTAACAAAATGTTGGGAACCATTAGGAAAGACATAGATAATAAGACAGAAAATATTGTATTATCTCTATATAAATCTACAATACACCCACACCTTGAATACTGCATGCAATTCTGGTCACCCCCAACTCAAAAAAATATATATTAATATTCAAAAAGTTACAGAAAAGGGCAGAAAAATGATTAAGGGCACGAAACAACTTCCATATGAGGAGAGATTATGAAGATTGGGACTTTTCAGCTTCAAAAACAGACAACTAAGCAGGAATATGATAGAAGTCTATTAAATCATGACTGGTGTGGAAAAAGGGAATAAGGAAGCGTTATTTACTTCTTTACATAACACAAGAACCTGGGTTTACCCAATGAAATTAATAGGCAGCAGGTTTAAAACAAACAAAAGGAAGTATTTCTTCATACAATACACAGTCAGCCTGTGGAACTCACTGCCAGGGAGTGTTGAGAAAACCAAAACTATAACTAGGTTCTTAAATGAATTAGATAAGTTCATGGAGGATAGGTTTTTTTAATGGATATTAGCCAAGATGGTCAGGGATGCAACCCCATGCTCTGGGGGGCCCTCGCCTCTGTTTACCAGAAGCTGGAAGTGGATGACAGGGGATGGATCATTCAATGATTACCTGTTCTGTTCATTCCCTCTGAAGCACCTGGCATTGGCCACTGTCGGAAGACAGGATACTGGACTATTGGTCTGACCCACTATGGCCATTCTTATATTCTTAGGCATACCAGTGTGCAACCCGCTGCCATTCAATGCACTGTCTTTTGGGAAGTTTGGCCATGTGTGCTGGGGCTGAAATAAGTCATGCAGGGATGAATCGGAGTGAGGGGTCAACTTCCCAGCATGCAATTGTCTCCATCCCAAAATGTCGTCTATGTTCCATAATTTTGGTACCTTTTTTTAAAAATCTCATGAACCTGCATGGCCCTCCTTGTTGACCATCATCTGACAGAAGTAGGAAGCGTGCCAATAGAGCAGAGCTGTGCAGAAGTATTGCAAGCACAGGACGCACAATCCTCCAGTAGTTGCAGAGTCATAAGAAGAACCGAATCAATGGGGGATATGATTCCTTGGAGAACAGATTTCTGCGGGACATAGTGTGAACCAATTCAAGATTGTTGGTGGCATTCATGGAGCAGCTGCATATGGTGGAGTGCTGCTTCTGGGTCCAAGACACAAGCATTGACTGGTGGGATCACTTCATAATGCAGGTTTGGGATGACAAGCCATAGCTGCAGAACGTTTGGATGTACAAGACCACATTCCTGGATCTGAGTACACTAACCCCAGACCTCCAGCACAGGGGACACCAGAATGACAGCTGCATTGGCAGTGGAGAAGAATGCTTGGTGCACATCTGTGAATATACCACTGTCAATGAACCTATTAATTTTGTGGTGCTTGTAGTACATTTATGATTATTACACTGTTTGTCACATATCCTGTGGCTTGTGTAACACTGTACAGTGACAAGTAAGTGGGGGGCTTTTGGAACTGCTAGGCACTCTGCAACTCATGTTGTGAACTAATAAAGATGAATTATTTTCCAAATAGAATTTTATTCAGTAACAAAATCAGTGCAAAGAAAAATCTGTGCAGTTTAAAAGCAAATACATTAAAAACTGAATAAATTAATGGAACAGAACTTAACAAGGGGAAAGAACATGCATGTCTATTTTACCTAAACTTAGACATTGTGGCTTTCACAGGTCAGTGTATGTGAAGCTGTGGTTGTCCTTCATGTCTCCTGGGTGGAGTGGGTAGAAATGTGGCCCCTGGTCCCATATCGAATGCTGAGGGAGTGTGTAGGAAAGTGATGTAATGGAGTTTCTGTATCCACAAGAGTCTACTATTATTATTATTTCCTGGTGCTTCTCCCACTCCTTTTCCTGCTGGGACTTTCTCCTATTCGCGCATTCCTTCTCCAGGAAATCTGCAGTGTTCACCCTCCAGGCCCTTCACTTGTGGTCTGATGTAGTATGACTTGCAGGATCTCACTGAACATGTCATCTCAAGTCCTCTCCTTTCTCCTATTTTTCTGGCTCAGGACTTCCATGAGTGTGGAAGGGGAACCCCTCAAGGCCACAGTGGCAGCAGCTGCAGATAAAACACACACAGAGGTGCCACTGTCAGTGTAGTCACAATGGAGAGCAAAAAGTTAAGATTCAGAACTCCCTTCTTAACCTTTAAACAAGACGTTTGTTGACACTTCTGCTTGGGACTGCTTGTGCATGGCACCAGCCATGGTGAATACGGCCCGCCAGGGTGATAGAAATGAGGAGGGAATTGCTCAGTTGCATGAAACTATGAGTACAGGGTAATGGCACTGAATACTGGCACCATTCTCCACAGGTACTGGAGATTTTAGCTGATCTCTCACTCCTGAGAGAGGTAACCTAGGCACAGAGAGCATAGCTGCTGCTGATATCCCGAAGCCACCTGGGCCCATACGTTTCTATCCTACGTACTGTAATAGTACCTGCCGAAGTAAGTGCCAATTGCCATGGGAAAGTGTCCTACCTCAGAGGACGGAAGAAGGCTGCCATCCCAAGAAACCTTTGGGAGAAGATTGTGGAGTACCTCCATGAAAGTTTCATTGAGATCTCTCAGGGGGATTTGAGGAACATCCCTGTGTACATAAACAAACTGTTCCACATGCTCCCACCTCTCCCCCACCTAACTCTACAGAGGAATGAAAAGCAGATAACTCTGCCTCTCTTTGTATGCTACCTCTTCTAGTACGAGTAAATTAATGGAAAGTCAATAGCTGTGGCCTGTTAAGTTGAGGGTACCATCAGTACATCATTATAATGGGAAATACAATGACACATTTACCCAAGGTTCCTTCCCCTGTACTGGGCTCACCTGTGCTCAACTGCTGGGACTGACTGGACTGCAGTGGAGTCTGAACAGGTCCTGGCTTGAAGCATAGCTGGACTCCCCAGTTGCATGTCTTCAATCCTTCTCCTCAATCTCCTCCTCGTCCTTCTTGTTCATGTCAAAGTCCTGTGACTGGGGCTTCTCGGAGGTATCCATGGTGGTCTGTGGTGGGGGCGGAGGGCCTCCACCAGGTATGGCATGTAACTCTTTGTAAAAGTGGCAGGTCTGCAGCTCAGCACCAGATCAACTGTTGGCCTTTCTGGCCTTCTGAAAAGCCTGCTGCAGTTCCCTCGCTTTCACGCAGCACTGCTGATGATCCCTCTTGTACCTCTTCTCCCGCATTCCCCATGCAATCTACATTTCTATGGCTGGTCTCTCCCCACAGGTCCAAAAGACCCAACATCTCCTGTTTACTCCAGGCCGTAGGATGTCTGGAGCATGTAGCTGGCATGGTCAGCTAGGTAGTTGTGCATCACATTGGAGGGCTGCTAGATGTACTCGTCAAGATGGACAATCAGGAAAAAGGCATTTCAATAATTCATGGGACTTTAAAGGTGAGGTGTGCTTTCCAGTCTCCATGACCCCTGAGCAATGGAATTCACAGTTGTGACCAGGGCGGTCATTATGAGGCTTCAATAGATTTAGGATAGATTATTACATATAACAAATAATATTCAGCCCTTCATGGTATGCACTTCAACTGTGTGTCTAAGTACTTGAACAAAAGACAATTCCCAGCTTAAAGGATGATGTAAATATAACATTATTTACAGAGAATAAGGATCCAGAGATGCTAAGCGGCAATATTCCTGCTAAACTCTAAACCCCTCCTAACTGATTGGCAACAAAGGAGGAAGCCAGTCCCAATTTTCAAAGTTGGGTAATTATTAAATATGTTCTGTAGCTCCGTGATATCTTCCATGTGCCTGTGAGCTGAAGTTATGACTCCATCTCCTAAGCAAAGAGCAGAGTGTGATCACTATATAAATGCTCTACAATTGCTTATGAAGAAGTGATTTCCACCCCAGTGATCGCAGCCTCAAAACATGGCTGGGCCACAGAATTCTTCCTAGTGTGAATGTCACAGACTAGCCAGGCCCAGGATTTGGCCTAATACTAAGTTAAATACATTGCAGCAATCCAGGATGCTTGTGATAAAAGTCTAGGTCCAACAGGCAAGGAGTTTTTAACTATATTAGAAATAAAAAGTATCCTGACAATGGTATTGGTCCATTACTAGATGGAAATAGAATTATTAATCATAATGCAGAAAAAGCAGAAGTGTTCAATAAATATTTCTGTTATGTATTTGGAGAAAAAACAGATAGACTCATCATATAGTGATGAGTCTTTTCATTCCACTAGTATCTCTGGAGGATGTTAAACAGCAGCTACTGAAGTTAGACATTAAGTCAGCAGGTCCAGATAAATTACATCCAAGAGTTATAAAGGATCTCACTGATTAATGTTAATCAATGTTAATTAATGTTGATTTTCAATAAGCCTTGAAGCACTGGGGAAGTTCCAGAAGATTGGAAGAAAGCTAATTTGTGTCCATTTTTTAAAAGGGTAAATGGGATAACCCAGGTAATTACAGGCCGGTCAGCATGACAATGATCCCAGGCAAGATAATGAAGCGGCTGATACGGAACTTGATTAATAAAGGATTAAAGGAGGGTCATGTAATTAATGCAAATTAACATAGGTTTATACAAAATAGATCCTGTCTAACTCGATATCTTTTTTTGAGGAGATTACAAGTCAGTTAATAAAGGTAATCTATATGGCCTTGACTTGGTACAGCATGGCATTTTGATTAAAAATTAGAATTCTATAAAATTAATGTGGCACACATTAAGTGGGTTAAACATTCACTAACGGATATGTCTCAAAATACAATTGTAAACAGGGAATTGTTATCAAGTGGGTATGTTTCTAGTGGGGTCCTTCAGGGATCAGTTCTTGGCTCTACACGATTTAACATTTTTAATCAATGACCGGGAAGAAAACATAAAATCATTTATGATATAGCATGCAAATGACGCAAAAATTGGAGGAGTAATAAATAATGAAGAGGACAGGTCACCGATACAGAGTGATCTGGATTGCTTGGTAAATTGGGCACAAACAAATAATATATGTTTTAATATAGTTTAAGTGGCAATGTCTAACAAAGATTATGGGCCATACTTACAGAATGTACTGTACTCAGGGAAGCAATGACTCCAAAAAAGATTTGGGAGTCAACGGTGGATAATCAGCTGAACATGTCTTCCCAGTGTGATGCTGTGATGGGGTAGCCTCCCCACACTGACCCTGAGAGGGCTGAGTGAGGCCAGGTGACCCCAATCAACCAAGTAGTCTTCAAACAGGGGAGATTTAGGCTGAAGGAAGCTAATTAGAGGGAGGCTAACCTGTGAGGGATCAGGCATGGCTTATAGAAAGCCAGAAGGCTGGCAACAGTGGAGAGGCTGCAGGGAAGTAGTCTTCAGTCACTCCCTGGGAGTAGGGCGTTTGGGCTGGCAGATCCCGAGGAAAATAGGAGAGGGCTCAGGGAAAGACAGTAGGGTTCAGGAGGGAACAGACTTTGACAGCTGATTAGTGTGTCCCTGAGATAGAACCTGGAGTAGTGGGTGGGCCCGGGCTCCCCTACCAGCCACTGAGGGAATGGCACTATGGGGCAATGTGGTGGGGTGCCCTATGCACTGCAGGTAAGGCACCTCCTCTTGATCACTCCGGAGAATAGCTCACCGGGTCAATGCCCCTTCTTGCGGTTGCATGCCATACCTCTGCCTCTTTTTATCTGCAGCCCCTCTCTCACCCCAAGAGCTGCTGTGGCCTCTTTGTGACTCAGCCCTTCAGGGAGGTCACTTTTGTGGTTCCCCTTCCAGGGGTGGGGGGGGGGGGGGAAGTCTCTTCTCCCAGCAGACTCAGGCAGTCTTTCTATGCAATGCCCCCCTGGTGCTACTTCCCCAGTGGCTGGTTGGGGAACCTAGGCCCACCCTCTACTCCAGGCTCTGGTTCAGGAACCCTCCAGTTAGCAGTCAAAGTCTGTTCCACCCCATACCTTGCTACATTTCCCTGAGGCCTTTCCTAATCTTCTGGCTCTCCCTTCCTTCTCTGGATCCGCCAGTTTCACCACTGTCTCCTCGCATGGAGCAACTGCAGCCTACACATCTCTGCAGCCTCCAAACACTCCTCCCTCTTTCCAGGAAGTGACTGCGGTCTTCCCCAACAATCCCTTCTGTTGCCTGTTTTCTGGCTCATGTAGGCCACAGCTGTTCCCACACAGGTGAGCTTCCCCTAATTAGGGCTTTCCACTCAGCCTTCAGCCTAATAGTTTAACTGGCCCATCTGGCCTCCATTAACCTTTTAAAGGCAAATGTGGGGTGAACACACCACCACAGACAATGAAAGGGAAGACTGCCTGAGACTGCTGGTGAGAAGGGACTTTGATACACCTCCAGAAGGTGAAACCTCATAGTGACCAGGCCAGAGGGCTGAGTCATGAAGAGGAGCTAGAGTTCCTGGAATGAGAGAGGTGCCACCAAGAGAGAAAGAGTCAGAGTGATGGAATGCAACTGCTGGAAGGGGCGTCAGCCTGGCAGAACTAATCCCTAGAACCGCCGGAAGACAGCACCATCCAGCAGAGAGTAGAGCTCTCCCATCACAGATGCTTAAACATTCGGAGTAGAGGGATTATTTTACCTTTGTATGTGGCACTGGTGGGATCTCTGCTGGATTACTGTGTCCATTTCTGATCTCCACAATTCAAGAGGATGTTGATAAATTGGAGAGGGTTCAGAGAAAAGCCATGAGAATGAAAATATGCCTTAGAGTGACAGATTCAAGGAGATCAATCTCTTTAGCTTAACAAAAAGAAAGTTAAGGGGTGATTTGATTACAGACTATAAGTACCTACATGGGTAACAAACATTTAATAATGGTCTCTTCAATGTAGCAGAGAAAGGTATAACACAATCCAACGGCTGGAAAATGAAGCTAGACAAATTCAAACTAGCAATAAGGCATACATTTTTAATGGTAAGATTAATTAACCAATAGACCAATTTACCAATGTTGATTTAAAAATTGTCACTGATGGAGATGGATGGATTCTGCACCACTGACAATTTTTAAATCAAGATTGGATATTTTTCTAGCTAGGATTGTCCCCTAGGAATTATTTTGGTGGAGGTCTACAGCCTGTGTTATTGCAGTCAGACTAGATGATCAGCGGTCCTTCTGGCCTTGTAATCTATGAATCTCTTGGCCAGTAAAAAGCATTTCTGGCCACTGCTACAATCTGGAAGCCTAACTTTAGAGCTTTTGAACCAACTTCTCAATCAGTGAGTAGGCTGAAAACTCTGTTCTTGGGTTGTCTGTGGTTGTCACAGGTAATTCCCAGACTAGAGTATAAACGATTATAGCTGCTCTGTTAATTCTGACTCAACTCGCTGGGCTCTAAATTAGCTTGAATAATATAAAATGGCTCTGGGTTTCAGCCACTGTACCTTGAGTGTGGAAGAAAGTGGGTGGAAGGGGTGTATTTTGCTTATCAAACGATACAAGCTTGTACATATTGAAAAAGTGAAAATTAAGACAAAATATGCTAATAAATTTGGAACATGAAGGAGATAATTTATTACCAGTTATCCTCTATTACCTCTGCCCTGCACATTGTGACATGTTAAAGGTAAAGCAAGGTGCGGAGTAAACAATTAAGAGATTCTGCTGATTTTACTGTGATCTGATTTTTGCAAATATCTGTGGCTATACCCAAATTTCCATTGATATATCAAACACACACTTGCAACAAAGGAATATCTGTCTTTTTTAACTGTGCTTTCACAGTATAGCAGAAGCCCTGGGCAAAAGAGCTACAGAAGCAAAATGTGCAAAAACTGCAATGAAACCTTTGATGAACTGGATATATAATGTTTATACATTTATGACTACAACTTACTAAAAAATGTGATACATTTTTCTCTTTCATAATACAAATCTTTGGCACATGTCCAATGCTGAAACCTTAGCAAGAAGCAGTGTAAAAAAGTATTGTAGATTTATTTCAATGCTGATTCATCTGCTTTGAAATGAATGGATTGTTGTAGTGCCACATCCGTTTACACATACACACCCAAATTGCATACACACACACACACACACACACACACACACACACACAAAGACACCTGTATTCTGGATTATTTTCCACTACATTGTATCCATGCTTAGTTTTCTTATTTTCTTATTTGTATCAAGAACACTTAATATGTTACCATGGATTAATCAGTGAAAGTTTAACATCAATTCTATTTTAGTATTAGAGACAATAAACCATTGATTGAATGTGGTAGCATTCATTAGGTGTGAACTTAATTTGTATCAGTACAAAAAACAGTTTAGCAAAGAAGGACCAAAATGTAGAATGTTGGGTAATTATATAAAAGATCTCAGATTGCGTACTTTGGTTGAGATGCAATACTGAATCTGGGAGATAAGGTATATTCTGGAATATACCTTGATATGTTCTTTCTGTTTATCTCCCCTCTACTCCTCCTGTTCTTCCAAACTGTTAGTCATAAGAAGAGAATAATTAAAGTAACTAAAAGTATTAGAGGAAAAATAAATGGAGCAACCTGATCTGAATAGAATTGTGGGAGCTTTGAGAAGCCTGTCTATTGTTTTTCCCTTTAAAAGCTTGCAAAGCTTGCAAAACTCAGACCTTTTCATACAGCCTGCTTGTCATTCCCCATCCCATGTTAGCTATATATTACACCTTTATGGAAAACCAAGGATCTTCCATAGGTTTGTTAAGAGTTTCGCAAAATGTATTGTACAAGCACAAGACAAAACATATACATAATACATCAGCTCTGCAGACAGTTCTGCAGACATTAGCTCTCCAGACAACCACAATCCTGTTTACAGTAATGGTATCTTTTGTTAATCAAGACTCTGTTTAATCAAGACAAAGCCACATCCTGAGTCATCTCAGATTGCATGTAGGTAGCTTTGTAGATTGTTTCTCTATAAACTATTGATAAATAATTGATTTAACATTAGATTCTAATGTGAGGCCCTGTCTACACAAGAAAAAACATTTTCTCTCTAATTTTCTCCCTCTCTCTAGGGTTGACTGTGGTTTGATCATTGCTGTCAAATTCCAGTTTCATTGTATTCCTGGTTCATGGCTAAGCTCCCAGAGTCATGCAGAGGCACTTTTTAATGTTTTGTATAAATCTAAACAGTTAGGATTCTCAGCCAGTTTGACAATGGATGTCAAACACAGCTCTCTCCACCACCACCACCACCAGCAGCAGTGTGGACTCAATAGTCACAAACAGGACTACATCATGGTTGACCAAATTCAACCATTTGTCTCACCATGCTTTAGAAAGGAAGTCTGCTAGCGAGTGACACTATCCACGCCATGTCATCCTTAAGAAGCATTTGGTCAAAGAAGTACTACATTTGCCCTGAGTGCTATTTTTTGTGGGTTTGCAGACATGTTTTCCTAGATTTTTCTCTTTGTTGTTGCTGTATGTACAAGCCACACAAACAGGGAAAATCTATTAACTATACAACTGTGAAAACAACTAGACAGAGTGTGCTGTCAAACACCTGAAGAAACTGAAGTGAAAAGGAGCTATGTCTGAGGTGTATCTGTACTCCATGTTCCCCAGCTACCAGAATAGCTCTTGGGTCTATTGGCAGTCAGACATGTTAGAGTAGCTGCAGTTCCATCCTAACTACAAGAGGAAGGGAGAACAATAGTGGTGTAAAACAACCCGTGTTATCCTTCTCTGGTCCAGTGACAAACACAGCTTGCATGGACCAGAATGTCTCTACCTATATATTATACACACACACATAATGGAATAAAGGGATTTGTTAGATACCAAGGTGACAAGAACTTCAAAAATATAGCTGATAGAGTGGACAACAGTTAATGAAGAAAGGTGGCTATACCATTCATTATCTTAAAGAACCTCTGTCATCTAATGTCTCTTTTGTTGCAGCTCCTCAAATCAACAGTTGAGATTAGTGTTCCGACAGGTAAATGATCCCCCAGAGTCAATAATGAATCGATTGGAAATAAATGAGTTTAATTATAAACACAGGAGTAATATAGGTTTAACTAGTTATAAAAGGACATAAAAACAATTAAGCACAAAACAAACTGATATAAGAAAGTATTAAACAGGCAACTAACTATAAAGACCTAAACTAATATTAGGCAGACAGTGGTTCCCTGACCAGGAATCAAACGCTGGTCTCCCACATGGCAGACAGGGACACTTACCACTATGCTACACAGACAGCTAATTGCTGGTAGGAAACAGAAAGGGGTTACACTTGCTACACAGACAACTAATTGCTGGTAGGAAACAGAAAGGGGTTACACTTGGTTGTAGGAAACAGAAAGGGGTTACACAAACTGTTAACTGAAAAGCACTGAGGCAGAAGCAGTTAACTACATGAGGGAATGCTTTCACATAGAGATTTCACAGACAATGAGTTAATCACAGGGCACAGAAAAGGGGGGGGGGTGTCACACAGGCAGTTAACTGCAAAGGGGCAAACGGGGTTTAAAACAGAAACTGCACAGAAAGGGGGGGTCACACGGGCAGTTAACTGCAAAGGGGCAAAAGGGGTTTAAAACAGAAACAAAAAGAGAGAGAGAGTTATCAATGGGGGGGGCGGCTTCTGCTTTCAGAGCAGGTTTAAAACAGAAACTGAAAGAGAGAGAAGGTTAGGATCTTACCAGTCCCAGCAGGAAAGGTTGCAACATGACCCCTGAAGCTAAATAGCAACACAGAGCAGGCTTACACGTTCAGGTTCAGGCTCGGAGTCCGGAGTGGGAGAGGGGGAAAAACAGGGCAGCTAGTGAGTCTAGCAGATGGTGAGTTCTCTCTGGAGCCTGGGGCGTGCCCTGGCTGTATACTAATGACTCCAGGTGGCCAAGGTTACTCCTGATTGGAGGGGAGACATTTGAATCAGGGCAAACCTTTGGCTGGGAGGTGAGCCGACCGTTAGGGTGGCTGTGCTACCGGTCACATAGCCAGCTGCTCCCAGTCACCTGGTCAGTTTCAGGAGGAGCGAGGAAATTGCCTAATAAGGTCAGTTTCAGCAGGAGTGAGCTAATGGCCTAATAAGGTCAGGTCAAGGTTTTACTGATGCACCAGGTGGGTAGGTGGGGGCGAGAGGTGGACATATCAGATACTGCGTTGCAACAATTAGCAGTTGGACTGGAGGGCAGTTGGTTATCCTACCTTCAGATGGATTTTAACTGAACTGTTGGACACATTCTAATCCAAACCAATCATTTTACTTGAAGAGTATCTCATCCTTCCAGGATTTAACATGTGCTTTCTTGTCCCTGAATTTTTTTTAATAAATGTAAAACCACTTCCCCTGTGTCTGCATTTCCCTTCCCCCTGTGTCTTCCTTGTAAAATATACCAAATCCAGATCCCTAATCTCATACAGAAATAGCTCACATGCCACATCAGCTTTGGATTCATGTAGCTCTCTTTATCTTGTGATGTTTTTGCTCCAAATTCATGCAATTTCAATAAAGAAATATTACTTAATACACACAGGTTATCACCAACATATGTCCCTTGAAAAATGCATTGATTAATTCATCCATCTTTTGTGTTTCTCTAATCTACAAGCCAAGTTTCATCTTTCATAATAAGCAGAAATCTTCCAAACATCAAGTATATAAAAAAAAACAACCCTATACATATCAAATTTTTGCAATCTATATCAATAATATAAAGGTTTCAATTTAAAAGCTAACAAATGAAGCTAAACCCCCCTTTATAAAGGGCATATCCAGCAATTGATCCACATGCACAAATCCCATTGACATTAGCGACAGTTCTGCCAGTAGAACAATGGGAGACATGGAACTTTAAATTTTCATAATAATACACACAGATTTTAGCTGCAAGACTTGGATGTTACTAGTAGTAACATAGCACAAACTCTGTACAATGCTTTGAAAATATACTCTGCCATCTTCAAATCACCAGCAACTTTTGACTAGCTATTACAGCAGAAGTTTCAAAACCACATATAATTTAAATATCATAACATATGCAAAAACCAAAATGTCCTAAAATGCACCAATTATACATTCAAAGCTAACACCTGTAAGATGAGTTCTTTAGTCCACACTCTGCACTACTGAGATGAAATGTCTGTCAGACTAAGGCTATTTGGACATTCCTAACATTTCAATGTGTGCCATTAAAATTAGCCTTAGCATATGAGGCACTCTGATAAACTTGGTAGGTGCTAAGTTTGCACGTTAACATTGAAATGCTGAAAATTGATAGAACACTGACAAAAATAGAACTAAAGAAACATCTGAAGCTGATAACGTGATTTCCCCCCTCACAACATTTTAAATGAGCATTGATCAGTAAATCTTACTATTGGCCGAGAATATGTTATACTACATTGCAATATAAGTAAACTTTAACAACCATGCTTTGAACAACTGAAGCTGCACTCTGAGATGTGAAGATCTGGGTCTGTCCATTGTGTTTTTCCTGCTATGGTAAAATCATCTGTTCTGTCTCTGAATTCCCAGTACCACCCAATTGCTTAACACGGCTCTGTGAAACCTCAAAATGCCAAAATGTCATCTACAACAACTACATGAACTGTACAAGTGCTGTATGTGTTATTTTTTATTAGAACCCTCTCTAGTTTTTGACAAGGCCTTCCATAACTATATAACACACCATAGGATAAACAGAGATATTACACATAATTAAAGTTACTTTCTTTAAGAGTCCTGAATCTAAACATTTGCATGTGTTTTTGAATAAAGTTAACAGTTTGACTTGTGCAGACAGCAGTGGTTTAGAAAAGCAGCTTGTTAAATCATGCTTTCCACTTGCGATGGTGTTCTGTACTCTTAGTCATAGATTTCAGTGGATAGACCCCCCCCCCCCTTTAATCACACAAGAACATAGTTCCCCTGAGAAGGGAACATTTTTGCTGGAAATTAGAAAACCATTAGTGCATAAATCAAAACACTGGTGAAATATCCTGCATTAAAGGAGGTTTAGCTGTGTTCACTGCAGCAAGGAAAGGTTAAAAAGCCCCAAGGAAAATGCATGTTTATTCATAAATCCAAATTAAATTAATTGAAACAATTTAGTTGTAGTTTAGAAACAATGACTTCAATCCAAAATGCTGTTTCACAGCAGATTCATTAGTTGGCACTATATTTTGTGCTCTTGTTCAGGGACCAGCTTTAGTCAATTAAGAATGATGTATGGTTCTGGGTCTAAATTGCAGCTTGTTTTAGGGATAGTCCATCCATCTACATAACAACTTATCCATCTCGCTTTTGACAAGAAAATTTAAAAAGTTCTATAATCTGATTGGCTGACATCAAGAAAGAAGGAGAGTCTAGGGCCTGATGCAATAATTGAATGTTGTATTGATTAGTAAAACCATGATTACATTTGTTGCAATCAGATCTACTCCTTTATATTTGAACCTTTCATTCTGTAAGACATTGTGGTTCTTTTTCTAATAGCCTACTGATAATTACTACTGACAAGCCCCTATGACATTTAAATTAATATTGTTTCTCAGCTGATGTTGGAATGTTCAAATTGAAATATCTGTCCATGTGAACTGTATGTCTTGCTGCCCTACCACATGACTGTAAACAAAGGAAAATTAAGATCTGGATGAACTTTCAGGAATGACACAAAAACAGACAAAGCATGAAATTAAATTAAAAAATTGATGAAGCTTTTTCTGCTACAGTAATATTCAGGTACCGAAATTCCCAACATCTAAGTATCATAAGACTACTGTGGACAAATATGCTTCATCAAACAACTCAATCGCCTAATGATGAAATTTATATTCTGCAAACAGAATATCCAAGATGAGTACCTAGATTTGACAAGGGTATCAGACAAAATGTATAGTAGAGAGACAAAGTGGGTGAGGTAATATCTTTTACTGGACCAACTTCTGTTGGTGAGAGGGACAAGCTTTTGAGCTTACACAGAGCTCTTCTTCAGGTCTGGGAAAGGTACTCCAGGTACCTCTGACATTTTGAGAGACCCCTCAGCTTGTGATTTTCATCCTTTCACTATGATATAAAGGGAAAGAATTTTGTTGATCAGAGAAAATATCAATTTAACACTATCAGAGCAAGGGCCAAACTCATGGTTTTTAGAAAGAAAAAGTCATTCATTACAAAAATCAGAGGATTATTCTGAGGTTTGGATAAGCAAGACTAAATTCAGATTCACTTTTTTCTCCTTCAAATCCTTCTTCTCCTTTGAACCTCCATCTCCTCTCTCCTTCCTGTTGATACCAGATGCTTAGTGATCATTGTGGATACCAGTGAGACACAATACGCCTGATTTGCAGATCAATAAGGTTTAATGTGCAAGATTTTTTATAAATATACTAGTTAAATACAAAGCCTAAAATTAACTACAATCTATCATACTCACTAAGCTTGGAGAGCTAAGCAATCGCTTAGAAGGCTGTATACAGGAATGGCTTTCTTCAGGGGCCCCACTAGGGAGTCAGTGGATCCTCTGGTCCAACCAGCAGCACCTCCTGCGGAATCAGGCGTTGATGGAGCACGCCCCTTTGTCTAAGTGGTGATTTTTTATACCTTTCTATACACAGCTTTCACCTCATGACCTATCTATTAGTTATTATATATTCTATCACTTACATCAGGTTCTCACCCTTAACCACATTACATTCTTACCATAATAATTGGGGTCGTCAAAACAACATCATTTAATAAGAGGGGCGGTAAACAAAACATACCCATTGGCAGTAGAAAAATATTCCCCCAGACATTCAAGGATAACTTGTTATTCCCATCACCATTATCTATGTGCAGCTGCAAGCATACGTTATGTATTTTGTCTTATTATGTGCCGTGGTATGCAGAAACTGAGACATCTGCAAAGTTACTCAGTATTCCTATTTGTCTCTGCCAACCAGAAGATGTCAAGCTGTTGAGGCCAGAATGATCAAGCAAGCAACATAAGCTATGCTAGGCCCCAAAATGGTGGTCAAGCAACAAAAATTGCACTGGGCCTCCAACACATCCAATCTCAAATTCTATGTAGTTTATTGTCTCCTTAAATCTCACTTGTTCTTTGTCTTTCAGGAATCTCAAAAAACTTCCATTGCCCCATTTCATTCCTCCACTCAAAGCTCCCATTTGCTTCCACCAATCTGGCTGTATCCATAGTGCCACTATTAAGATAGCATTCCTCTTTCTTCTCTCACTGCTCTGTGCCTGTAATCTACCTAGGTTCCTGACTGCCATTCATCACTGTGGTATCTGAGCACCTTCAACCAGTGGGAGGGAGAGGTGGCCTTTTTCAATGGGATGGCCGTGTCAAATCAGTGAGTTTTGCATTTTGCTCTGAAGTCACTGATGTTCAGGGTCGTGTGGATTTTTATAGGAGTAGGTTCCAATCACTGAGAAAGCTCTGAACCCACATACAAGTTTTACTTGCTTTTTTTTTAGTTTTTTTTTTTTTTTTTTACTACAGATAACCAGAATTGCTGACAATACAAATTATTTTCTTACATTACTTTTAAAAGAAAGGGTTACAAATACAAAAAGTAAGGGAATACAGCAAAATTGATAGAAGGTAGCTTATGAGTAACAGGTGGTATCTTGTTTCCAAAAAGGTTATATCTGGTTATTGTTTTGTTTGAAATCAATAGATCCGTTTGGACCATCTTTCCTCAAATAATTCAAATTGTTGACTAACAGTGAATAAATAACTGCATTTCTCTTAGTTGTTTCATTCTGGCCAACCATATTTTTAGAGCTCGTATTGTTCTGGTTGTTTCTGCAACCACACTGATTAAATACATTTATTGGCTGCAATCACAAGACTGAGCTTTTATCTCTATTTTTTTTATTTTTAATACAACGTTAGTGACTAAACTTAAGCTTTTTGGAGGATGGACCTTGTTTTTTTACTTGGTCTGTAAAGCACTAGCACACTTCTGAGTAATATAAAATTAACAATTAATAATGCACAAATAACTTCTGTTCAGGACTCTCTATCAAGTCATGCTTACCGTCACCAAGAGATTAGATTCCAAAAAAGCCCAGCAAGATTGGTAGCATTTTAATGGTATGTAGCATGCATGTCAGTGAAGCGAACTGCAGGCAGCATCCAGCAATGATATGCTCCAGCTGTAAAGCCCTTGTGTGACATGCCATTTACTTCTTTGAAAGCCATGCCAAACGCTACAAAGTGGTGCAACTACTCTGACACATTTTGCTAAGCAATTTCCATTCAGCTGTGTTCTCTCACACATGGCATATGAAAAACTTAAACAAAATGCAGAATGGTTTTACCTTTACCTAGCTTGTTTTGTTTTCCTCCATACATTTATTTACTTCAAAAGTGAAGCATATTATCCACACTATAGCTGCCCTGAATTTATGGATGAGTATAATCCAGACATTGATTTATTCACTCACAACTACCCCAGGAAAGGTCACAAAGGCACAAAATATGCCTGACTGTTGGAGTTTGCCTTTGTGCCTGAGTTAGCTGAAAGATGAGTAAAAGGACATCTGGTTAACCAGCTCCTGTTAACTATGTTTATGAGAAGACTCATTTGTAGTTAGCCTACCAGCTGAGAGATTGAAGATGCACTAGCACAAGTTGTTCATGATATGCCAGGATAGTAGGATAAGTACCACTGATGCGTACAGGTAAGTCTTCTCAATTTTGATAAAACCCTACCTGCCTCATCATTTTGGGGCAAATCTTCCTATCACTTGTGCAGGGGGCCTTGCCCATAATAGGAACTGGTGTTTATACTCATTACGCTTTTCAGCATTGGAACTATGTCTTTCTTATGTCTTTGTACAGCACTTAGCACAGTTTGGGAGTTACTGTAATAGAAAGTGATATAAGAACACTGAACAGTAGGGGCAGGAATTGGGAGCTCATGGAGGTGGTGTACACCTTTGCATGTAATGAAGCCAATCCAAGCCCAGGTCCATACAGCACAGTGCAGTGGGAATTTGAGTTTATGCTAAACTGGGGAAGAGAGAGGTGGTATCTCCTAAAAGTGGAGTAAAGCAAGTTCCAGGTAGCTGTGGATTTGTTGGGGGAGGAGAGAGTTTTGAATCGTATTGCATGCAAATCAGTTCATGGTTCAATTCACCATCGTCTTTCAATGTCTAGATAATTAACCATTCCTTTATGGAGGAGGTGGGATTCCTCCCTCCCACCAATGAGCAACTCTCTAACATGCAGCACAGGAGACAGAATTCAGACCTATATACAAATCATACACATTTTCCCTCATATACACTGGCTGTCCTAGACACATTTTGGAAGATGCCAGGATCCTGGCAGAGCATATAGGCTATTGTGAGCTCCTCAGACACACAGTTGATTCCACTTTTTTGCTGGAAATTTGAAACGCATTTGTCCTTAAATCAGAACACCCTGCTTTAATGATTGTTAACTGGGCTCCCTGCACCTGAGGAAGAAAAAGGCCTCAAGGAAAATGCTTGAGTCAGACCCAAATTTAGTTGTCAGTTTACACCTATGCAACCCCACTGAAGTCAATGGGATTTAACAGGTATAAAGGAGACCAGAACCTGATTCATAATGATTACCATATAATGTGCGTGTTAAACGGAGACTGCTCTTTGCTTCCCCCTAAAGGCTTTTGTTATTGTATGTTCCCTTTGCACACCGAAGTTAATGTTTCCCATTAAAATTTTCCTTTCAAACAGAAATTCCCTTGCGTTCCTTTCCCTCTCTAAAAATGACACTCGCATTTCAAAGAGAGTCAACATGAATAGCTTGGAGGAAGTTTATAAGGTGAGCACTAAAAACAGCCACTCTTCAGTATAATATTCAGTAAAGGTCACATAATTGCAGACTGTTCTTATTTTCTACCACTGTTCCATTCTTGTCATAATCTGTGACACAAGAGTACTATATATTCATGTCCGACCTTCTCATATTCTCTTCAGAATCTTTGCTAGCAGAATAATCATACACTGCATTTACACAGTGCTTCCTATCTGCAGATCCCAAAGGGTATTACAAATATTTATAAATTAAGCCTCATAACTTCCTTAGTAAGCAATATTATCCCAGTTTTACAGACTGGGGCACTGAAAGATTAATAAACTTGTCCAAGGTCACACAGAGAGTGTGTGGCAACACTGGGAATAGAACATGATACTCCTGACTCATTATCCTGTGTTTCAGCAACTTCCTTTCTTTTATTATTTATTGCTATTAATAAACACATATACTATAACAGCACCCAAAAAGCCCTGTTGTGCTTACCATCAAACAAACACAGAGCGAGGGACAGTCCCTGCCCTGCAGAGCTTGCAATCTAACAATAAATAAGCCTTTGAATACCTCATGGCTCTGGAATTATCTTGCCCAACTTTGAATTTATTTTAACAATGTATAATTTGATTGGATGGTAATTCTTATTTCTCCCCATTTAGGGATCAGTTGTGTACCCAAACTGTATCAAAGGGAGCATTGCCACTAACTTCAGTGGGTGCAGGATTAGACCTTTGGGGGCTAGTATTGTGAGGTGCTGAACATTTCCTCAAAGATACTAAGTACCCTCAACTCTCATTAAGATAGAGGGGAGTTGTGTATACTCAGCACTTCACAGGTTTGAAGACGATGTCAAAACAAACTGAGAAACTTTTTCTTGCCAATCAATCAATATTAAAAAAATATTTAACCAATTACATGAATGTAGCCTATTGTTCTTCATGTATTTTACAAAATGTTAAGAGCAAACAAATAAAGTGGCACTGAATGCTAGCTTTGGCTTTTCCTGTTTTTTTAATAGGTATTCAAAGGCTAAAAATATTTTCCCCAGTATCTGGTGGAACAGAACCAACTGAGAAAATCACTAATAGGACTTAGTGTGAGATGAGAGATGCACACAGAACTGGACTGGACAGGACTGCATTTTAATGTCAGGTCAATACAAATTAAATACAAATCAAGCCTGATCTAACACCAATATTATAATGTGCAGTACAGTCAGATTTAATTCTGGTTGCCTTTACAGACTGATCATAGGTCTCTTGTTAGCTATGAAACAGTTTTAGAATTCCAGACCCAAATGTAGCCTGGTGTATGGCTTTCAGTGATGCCACACAAGTGTCAATAATGCCAGGGTGCGGCTTTATTTTAACACATTTTTATTTAGACAGCCTTTAATTTAACAACAATAAGGGTCTGATTTTCCAGACTCCCCAGTTTTGTCTCAATAAGGACTGGAGGATTAGGCACTAAGAGATTCCAGGCAGTGAATTTATAGGGAAATTATTGCACTTTTCAGGTAATTAAAGTCATTAGCTTATGTCTTATTACAGCAGCTGAGGCATGCAATAATCAGCCAGTAATGCACTGCTTGTCATGTCTTAATGCTTAATTAATTTTCTGGAATGCATATACTGAAAAAAAATGCAAAAAGAGGAAATGGGGGAAAGAGCTACTCTGTAGTTCATTTTCCCTAATACTGTCTTGGCAGCAGCTTTATACCTTACTAGGTTTTCTATATTGGCCGAAGCAAACCATGAAAACTGTTGTCTGCAAATCAGAATTTAAAATCTATTTGCATCAAAATCACTATCAGAGACAATCTACGAAAAACAACAATTATGGGCCCAGTCTTTCGCCCATGAAACCAGTTACAAACCCCATTAAACTGAATGGAAGCTGTTTTGGGCCCTATTTTTAGAATCCAATAGTGATTAGCCAGTCTAACATTTCAGTTTAGACTGTAGGAGTTACAGAGCCTTACAAAGAGATAAAGAGTTCTGTGATGTACTCTATCTCAAAGTAGCACCTTGTAACCCCCATATTCATAATTTGTATATGGTTATGATATTTTGTACAAAGTATCATATGAAAGTATCCTTTGCAAAGTATCATATGAAAGGTCATGATCTGCTGAAAGTCATTGTCCTGTCAAAATATGTATATTGTTAGTGTGTGTGAAGTTATGAGATTTTGGTATACGGTTGTTATTGAAATACGTTGTGAGTTTGGGAGATGCCCACAGATAGCTCTCCAGTGACAACAAAGGTGGTGACCCACACTGAAATGGGTGTTAAGTGACCATCATGAGCCATTGACTGGCAGGGGAATTGTAAACAAGAGATTTACAATTCTGTAAGAGACCACACAATGGGGGATGCTCAAATCTGTGACTCAATAAGCCCACTAGGACATTTCTGGGCCAGTATCTTTCCTAGGACATGGATTTAGTGTATTAAATAAGGGACAGTGACACCATGAGATCATCTCTCTCCTCCCCCACCAATGCTGAAGGCAACAAGAACGCTGGGAAGACAAAGACTTTGAACTGAGGCGATTGGTAATCGGCTGAGAAGGAAATTCAGACTGTGTATTAAGAACTGTGAGCTGCCTGTAACGTCTATTAGGGTGATTTTGATTCAAATTTTGCTTAGTCTGAAAGTTCATGATTTAGAATGCATGTTCACTTTTTATTTTCTTGGGTAGCAATCTCTGACCTTTATGCCTACCACTTATAGTCACAAAATCTTTCTGTAGATAATACAATTATTTTAATGTTTTATCCTTACCAGTGAGTTTGTCTAAAGTGCTTGGGGAATCTTCTCAGACTGCAAACCAAGTGGGGAACTAATTAATGTGCTTGCATTGTTCAAGAGAAGGTCTTGAGCAGTGTAAGACAGTACATTTCTGGGGTGCAAGGCTGGGGGCTTGGTGAATTTGCTGGTGTTTCCCTGTGTATAGTTCATGGGCAGCTTAGAGAGCATTGATGTAACTTAGCTGGGTATATCCATGCATGCTGTTGACTGAGTGACCATAGCACCTGGAGAGGTTTGATGCTTGTCACTAGCAAAGCATCATGAGAGTCAGCCCAGGCTTGAGAATTAAGGGGCCATAGCAGTCCCACAGTTCCAGGTTCTAGGTTATACCCTGGGGATCCCATCAATTACACCACTGCTAACTACAGCTACTTCTAATTAAAGCAGGTAGAGAGCACTAATGTCTCTCCTCAAACCCAGAACTGTAAATAAAAGCATAGTTCTTTTTGGTTCTTCATGGTGTGTATAAATATTATTTCTATTCTAGGGCACAACCTCTGTTCTACTCTGTAAGTAAGGGATTGGGATGCATTTTAATTTTTAATATAAAGCAATACACATGTATGTATACTGTAATACAATATCTGCAACAAAGAAGGAATAGTTGTACATTATACATTTGTCAGGAGTAATTATCCTTCATTATATGCAGAACTGCATATGTTAAACTTTATTGTGAAGAAGTCCTTTTCTTTTATTGAGTCACTTTTTAAAAGGATTCAGAAATATTTACCTATAGCAAGATGAGCTAAGAATGTGTCTTATTCATTATGTAAAGTTAATTTTCTAGTCCTTCAAAGGAACAGAGTCAAGTTTTTTTTTTCTAATAACTAAATTTGGGGGTTGATCTCCACTCTTTGTAATACCCTCTAAGAAGCTTTAAAAGAATTGGCTTGATTCTCATTTCATTCACACCAGTTTAATACTGCTATAACTCTACTGAGTTCAATGAAGTTACTCCTTGTTTACATTGATATAAGTGGTATCAGAAGCAGGTCCAATACTCCTTTCTCTGCCAGATCTGTTCTTTTTTGTTTGTCAAACATTAATTTGTAATTCTGTTTTTTTAATGAATCATGAGCCAAGAAGCTCAATGCTTATTTTCTTGTTTGTGTGCCAGCATCACTGATTATGTAATATTCTCAGCATGACTTTGGAATATGGACCCTGATCCTGCAAATATTTACTTATGTGAAGAAACCTTACTCTTTCAAGAAGCTCATTTAACTCAATGAGCTACTAATTTGCAGGATGTAACCCACAACTAATTAACTTTTGCTCTACCAATGGCTTTCTTTGCAACAGCATATCACTGGAACATAATAGAGAAAAATAATGTAATTTTATGTAACTATATGTTTCAATGTAAAACAAAAAGCATGCCTGAAATTGCAAATAAAGTAAAATTTAATGTTGGCAGAAATTTCCAGACAAACATACATTTTGCACAGCTCTACAGACCAGGCCACAGTAACAGCAAGATATACATCAAAGGAGTACAAGTTGCTAGAGCAGGCTAGACCTCTATCATCATGAAAGCTACAGAAGATTGTTAGTATAACAGAGGAAATACAAGTACATTTTGTGACCAAAAGAACTCCTGTATTCACATCCTATACCCTATTGTAATAATCTTTGTACAATATATGCCTTGTGAGGTATCATTTGAAAACCAATAACTTCCTGATCAATAATATCCTGGTGAAATGTATGTAGCAATATTATATGTAAAGTTTTGGAATCCCCCTATATGATGTTATTAGCGTATGTTCAAAAATCACATAGCCCTATATAGAAGAAGTTGTTAAAAAGGCCTATCCTAAACAAAGGACTGTGTGTTTCCCTCAATTTACATATAAGCAATAAACAGGGCCAGTAAGACAGCTGGGGAGAAGATGGCAGAAGACAGAGTAATTTGTATTTCAGCAAACACAAGTGGGAGAGAAAGCACAAAGATCATCCTTCACCACAATGTCACCTTTCTTCCTGTTTGAATAAACTTCACTAAGAGGGGTAACCCCCTCAATAGAATCCACTTCAAAGTTTCCCTAGATAATAAAAGAATGGGGCAGAGAACCCCAAGTTCTCTCTCTTTCACTTAAGAAGACAAAGGCACCAGCACCTTTTGGCCTCTGGGAGAGATCCTAGCCAAAGAAAGGGTCAATCACCATCTTGCTGGAAGACTGAGTGAGAAAGGCCATCTTGAACAAAAGCCTTGAATCAAAATTTGCTAGATTAAGCTTTAGACTTTTCATGCATTTCCACTTTTACTTGCTTGTAACCATTTCTAACTTTATCTCTTATCCTTTAATTCACTTAAAATCCTATTTTCTTTTGTTAATAAACTTGTTTTTATCTTTAATCTAAACCAATCCAATGCTGTGTTTAAACTGAACTGTGTGGTAACTCCAGATAAAATAACAAACTGTTGAATATTGACTCTTTAGAGGGGCATCGAACCTTAATATCTGAATTGTCCATAAGAGGGCTGGACTTCATAGAACATGTTTTGGGAAAATCCTGAATTGGGAGTGAGTTGGGATCACACTGCAAGTAGTAACCAAGGCTGATAGAAGCCAGAGTGTGGCTGGTGTACTCCTGGCAAACTGCTGGGTCAGAGCTGCTGACCCAGGACTGTCTAGCACACCGACACTCAGGTTGTGACCTGCATGTTGGTAGGCTGGTTGGGAGCAGCCCAGCTTGGGAGGTATGATGGCAAAGCATTGTGAAGCACTCAAGGTTACAGGACAGATGGTGATACAACCACTCACTGATCTTGATTGCACCCCAGAATGTGACACACTTATCCATATGTGTGATTCAAACCCAGTACCATTGCATTCTTCCTACAGCTTTTCCCAGAGTCCCAGGCTAGAAGGGACCATTCTGATCATCTACTCTGATCTCCTGAGTAACACAGATCATATAATTTCACCAAGTGGTTACCGCATCAAGCTCATAACTGCTAGGTAAGCTAGAGAATATCTTTTACAAGGACATCCAGTCTTGATTTAAAGATATCAAGTGATGGAAAATCCACCACATCCCTAAGTAAGGTTGGCACTTCTAGTTAGCAGCCCAAACTACAAGATCAGCATTCTTAAGAACAAAGTATGCTGCTAGACCTGCATTTGAGGAGCAATGTCCTCTGGAAGCAGGCATCTTGAAACTGTGAGGGGAACTTTAACAGTGTTAAACCAAATAGAATATAAATCTGTTTACAAATCTGCTTAAAAGTCTGATTAACATCAGTGAATCGGGGCTTTCTTTAGAATATTTGTCACATAGTCCTTCACAACAGTCTGTTTTATTTTGTGCATACATCATTTATTATGGATTTTATTGATGTTCCCATTCAAGTCTTTCATATACATTTGCGTAGTTTATCTCTTTAAAACCATGCTTATTAAGTGATGGATTGAGAGTCCTTTATTCATAGTGGTGAACAGTTACTCACACAAGTAGTTCTCCATTGGAGTCGTGTTGGAGAACAGGGCTCACAATCTGGCTCTAAATTGGTAGGTAAGTAAGATTCATAATTTATCTTGAAAAAAAGGTAAAACTGTTTGTTCCTTTTTTTTTAATTAATACTTATTTCAAGGTCACTTCTATTCCTGCAACTCTCATTAATGCCAATATGACAGGAAATTAGTCTGTAACAGATGAACTATTAGGTGTATCACAATTCTGAGCCATATCAGCTGGGAGAAAGAATTTAAACAGAAAAAAGTGCATAATTGCAAACAAACATTTTACTAGATGCCCAAAAAGCCATAGCCCACCAATCAAGAAAGAAAGCTACACTGGTTAAAAACTAGCCTGACTTAGAGAGGAAGCAAAAGCTGATATATACACACACACACACACACACACATATACATTATAAAACATATGGAAAAAAGGAGATGTTGATAGCAGTGAATATAACAAACTGGAAACTGTAGAAAATTGATAAGGGAAGCAAAAGGATACAAGGAGACCCCCTATAGCCAGCAAAGGTATGGACAATAAGATGTTTTTTAGGTAAATCAGGAACAAAAGGAACTTTTTCAGTGGTACTGAGTCAGAAGTGTTCAATAAATATTTCTGTTTTATATTTAGGAAAAAGCCAAATAATTTAATCATATTATATGATGATAATTATCAGCAACTAAGGAGGATATTAAACAGCAAATAATAATAAAGATAGACATTTTAAGTCATCAAGTCCAAATAACTTGCATCCAAGAATTTTGAAAGAGCTGGCCAAGCAGCACTTTGGACTATTAATGTTGATATTCAATAAGTCTAGGAAAATTGCAGAAGTTCTAGAGGACTGGAAGAAAACTAATGATGTGACAATATTTTAAATGGGATGACCAGAGTAATTATATGCCTGTCCGCCTGATATCGTTCCCAGGCAAAATAATGAAATAGCTGATTCAGGACTCAATTAATAAAGAATTAAAGGATGATAATATAATTAATGCCAATCAACATGTTATGGAAAATAGGTTTTGTCAAACTAATTTGACATAATTTTTTATGAGATTTCAAGTATGGTTGGTAAAGATAATAGTGTTGATATAATATACTTAGACATCTGTAAGGTGTTTGAATTAATACTGCAAGATATTTTGATTAAGAAACTAGAATAATAGAAAATCAACATGGCACACATAAAATGGATTAAAAACTGGCTAATTGGGAGGTCTCAAAAAGTCATTCTAAACAGGGAATCATCACTGAGCAGGTATGTTTCTAGTGGGATCTCACAGGGAGGTGTTCTGGACCCTATGCTATTTAATATTTTTATCAATGACATGGAAGAAAACATAAAATCAAAATTACTGATCAAGTCTGCAGATGACAAAAATTGGAAGAGTGGCAAATAATAAGGATCGCTTGGTCAACTGGACAAAAGCAATCAAGGTGTGTTTCCATACAGCCAAATATAAGGTCAGACATCAAGGAGCAAAGAATATAGGCCATACTTACAGGATGGGGGCTTCTATCCTGGGAAGCAGAGACTCTGAGAAAGACTCAGGTGTCATGCAGGATAGTCAGCTGAAAATGAGCTCTCAGGCCAATGCCATGGCTAAAAAGGCTATTGTGATCCTTGGGTGTACAAATAGGAGAATATTAATGAGGAGTAGGGAGGTAATATTACTTCTATACTTTGCATTGGTGTACCTGCTATTGGAATACTGTGTCCAGTTCTGGAGTCCACATGTCAAGAAGAATGGTGAAATATTGGAGAGGGTTCAGAGAATGATTAGAGGACTGGAAAACATGCCTTATAGTGAGAGACTCAAAGAGCTCAATCCATTTAGCTTATCAAAGAGAAGGTTAAGGGGTGACTTGATTTTGAGTTTATGAGTACCTACAGGAGGAACAAAAATTTGATAAGAATGGTCTTCAATCTAGCAAACAAAAATATAGCAAGTTCCAGCGTCTGGAAGTTGAAGCTAGACAAATTCAGATTAGAAATAAGGTGCGAAATTTTAATAGTGAGAGGTAATTAACCACTGGAACAACTTCCAAGGTTTGGCATGGCTCCTCTAGGGAACTGGAAATTTTAAAATCAAAATTGAACGTTTTTCTACAAGATATGCTCTAGTTTAACCACAGCTACTGGATTTGAAGCAGGAATTAATTCAAGGAAGTCCTATAGCTTGTATTACGCAGGTCGTCAGACAGGATGATCATAATGGTCCCCTCTGGCATTAAAATCTACGAATGAATCTACAGGCATGTCTACACTGCTCTGGAATTCAGACTATGGGGGTGTGAATAGCAACGCACACCAAAGTGCTATGCTGTATCTCCCCCGTGTGGACGCTGAGGGTGAACTGAAAGGTTTGTGCTTCATATTAATGTAATCCTGTTTGAAGAGAACTAAGTTAATGAGAAGTAGGAACCTTGTAGTTCGCGCCAACAGCATCCACATGGGCAAATTACAGCACAGGACTTTGGTGCACATTGCTATTCGGATCCCCGTAGTCTGAACTGTGGGGAAGTGTAGACATGCCCAATAATCTATTGCTTTGCATATTGGGACCTAGACTGGTTGACAATGGCCCTTTAAGAGTAAACACCCATAGGAAAAGAAATTTCACTCCTTTCTCAGTAAATTTGAAATAAGTGAAATTTTGCTTGAACGGAGTGCTAAATAAGTCTTTTGTCATTAATAGGGCTATTTAGAATTGGTCCACATTAGAAAATGTGCACCAGTTTAACTAAATACTCTAATGTATATGTTCTTTAAACTTGATTTAATCCTGCTTAAATCAGTTACGCCTGTGCGACAGCTGCCATCTTGGCTAACACCAGGGTTGGAAGAGGAGACCTTCATAACTAAAAGCACAAGGTTCTAACACTTGAGCTAAAGAATCAGACTTAACGGACTCACATCCTCTGTGGACAAAGTCTGTAAATCAGACACAGAAAAAAATGTGTAATACACACTGATCTGCAGGTTATACGTGCATCTGTAAATTACTGAATTAAATTAAACTGATGGAAGATAAGATTAAATCAGTTTAAGTGCATCCATATTAGGAATTTACACTGGTTAATCTACATCAATTTAAAGTTGATTTAGGGCAGGTCAACACTAGAAGTGCTACATTGGCATAGCTGCATCGGTGCAGATGCGCCGCTGTAGTATAGCTGGTGCAGAGGCTGTATGCCGACAGGAGAGCGCACTTCTGTTGACATAATTACTCCACCTCCACGAGAAGTGGAAGCTATGTCGGTGGGAGATGCTCTCCTGCCGACACAGCGCCAGTGTGGACAGCGCTTAGGTCACTGTAACTTGCGTCACTCAGAGGCATGTCTTTTTCACACCCCTACGCAACGTAAGTTAGATCTACTTAAGCGGTAGCATAGTCCTGCCCTTAGTTAAACTGGTGCAAGGTTTTTAATGTAGACAAACCCTTAGGTGGTCCTCCACAGCTTCCTGAGGATAAACAAAACAAATATGAACACTGGACTTATTAATATGATGCATAGTGCATGTTGCTACAACATTTATTTATCGTTTCTGTTTTATAGATTCTGTATGTGGTCTGGATAATGAACATATGGCTTAACATGGTTTCATCAGGGCCATATTCTTTTACTAATTTAGTCCAACACATTTTTTTTTATAGCTGATCTTTGCACATTGTTAAAAAATACTGTACAAACCTATAAACCCTGCTTTTGAACAGCTGTGAGAACATACTGCATTCTACGCATCCCACATTGAACAGAGAGGAAGACCATTTAATGAGATCCAGTCCAAGCACTTTCTGAAAACTTAATTAGCCATAACATTCTCCAATAAATCTATATATTAGCACCTATTTGATGCACTGTCTTAAGGTTGTGTTCTACAACTGAAAATTTACTTTTTATATTCTACCCAAGACCAGGTGACTAGTTTTAGTAAACTAATAATTTAATGTTTTAAAACATTCACTTGTTTTATTTGTTCTATTCTTTGTTCATTGTTAGTTTTTAATAAAATACAGTCTTTCAAGTTAGGTTTGAAAATCAACTATATTTTTCAAAAAGTGAAAAGCTTTAAGACTTGCAGCAAAATTACTCATGGAAATGAAATATGTATAGCCCTCTGTTCATAAAGAACTGAGCACAAAGAGACTTCTTACATAAGCAAAATTAAAACACAGATGGCTAGTGCTTATTATAAACAGAAATAGGTTCTTAACAGTGATTTTAAGTAAATGCTTGAGTTCACTAGATGTCATGTGATGAAACAAGTTTTTTCACCTTATTGCTCAGGTATGAATATGCATTTTAAAAGTGTGATGGGATTTTTCATCTGTTTAAAACTATGTTTAAGAAGTGGTAAAGAAATACAAAGAAGAAGCGGGAGCCACGATCCATTTCCTGAAGGAGACGGATGCAGGATCGAACGAAGGCACCCCGAGCCCGAAGGTCTTCGAGGGCCTGGAGCTCCTCCCAATTCTCCCGGCACGCTCCGCAGAGCGATGGATCCTCGGGACTGGCGGCTAGACACCTCTGCAGCGCTAAAACCTCCCGCTCCAACTGCTCTATCCCCGCATCCCTCCGCCAGCTGGCCCCCCCGAGTGTAGTCGTGGCAGAAGAGCTGGGCGCGCACTTTCCCCATGTCTCACCAGCGCCGCACCGAGGGAAAGGCATGCCTCTGCCCCCACCAGGCCAGCCAGAACTCCCGGAAGGATACCACGAAGCCCACATTCTCCAGCAGGCTGTTGTTAAAATGCCAGTAGGCCGGCCCCGGCCTCTCTCCCATCAGAGAGGCTGTCACGGTCACCAGATGGTGATCCGAGAACGGGGCCAGCCGTACGCTGGAGGAGTGGGCCCGCAAGAGATGGCGACGAGAGAAATAGATGCTGTCCAACCAGGAGTGGCTCGACCGATCTTCCCCCACCCGGACAAAGGTGAAGGTGACGGTGCATTATTTATTATTAAAATATTAGTATTCACAAAAACACACATAATTGTTGGATGAATCCTACAATTTCACAAAAGGAAGTGTCTCTTTGAAGCTCCTTTGACTGAATTTCCAGGGAACTGTGCTTCAGCAAGGACTGCAGAATGAGCTTTTATCTTAACTATATGTCCTGTCCTGCTGAAATGTAAAGGGATTCTGTCAACTTAAAAAAATCAAAACTTAAAAAACACACATCTTGAATCTGGTTTTCCCATTGCTGTCACAAGTGACTCCTAAAACTATTATAACTAAAAGAGATTAGAGAAAAACATAGTTTTGTACATTTGACATCCTCTGTGAATAGTCAGGATCACTATTTCTCTCTTTATAGTCAGTTGGGTTTCCCATTTGTTGTTTCACACAGGGACAACAGAAAAAAAAAACTTTAAGAAAAAATAGAACAAGATAACTGCAAACCACAAAAATTGGCAGGATGGCTTAGCACAGGCATAAAGGAAAGCCTGGCTTGCTGTTTTCCGATATTGACACCGTCCGATAAAACTATGATTTGACTTATTTAAATATATTTTTTAAAATTTAAGAGAAGAGCTCATCCCAAGTTCTGGATACCTCTTTACAAACCTTACAACTCATAACAATTAAAAAATAAATTACATTGAGCTGCTTAAATCCATGGCAAAGGCCTGTAAACCAGAACCAGATCTGCCCCCAAATCATAGTTATGGCTTTGCCAGTAAACTTCCCCATCCAACTGTAATGCTGATTCCACCTGAGAAAAAAAGATTAGCTTAGCAGCATGGCCAGGTCAACAAATCCAGGTTCTGGAAGGCCAAAGCAAAATACATTCCAGATTGGAGGGGCTCTAAGGGAGAACATCCTTCCAACAGCTTCCTCTCTTCTGTACTGAGGGACTTTCTGCTCAGTGCCACCTCAGACTGCAGGCATAGGAAGATGGTAGGAGGAGAAAGGCAGTCTCCCAGGTACATTAAAGCACGACTTAACATTTTCCTGCACTCCTTTACAAATGGAAGAGCGAAATCAGCAATTGCTGAAACTACAGGCAATGTAATATGACTAGACACTTGTTTTTCAGTCCAATGATGTCTGTTAGAAAGTAGCATTCAATAATATGAATGTGGAACTTTTACTGTGTCTCTTCGTGTTTCTAGCAAGTTAGGAAACTGTTAATTTAAAGTTAAACTGAATTCTAGTGACTGTCACCATAGGAACACAGGAATTGTCATACTGGATCAGACTAGTAATCCATCTAGTTCAGATTCCTGTGTGTCTGAAATTGGCCATCACCAAATGATAAGAGAAATGTGGAAGAAACCTATAGAGGGAGTTTTTTCCTAACTCTGGTCAGACCTTCATGCCCTAAAGCAATAGAGTTTAAACCCTCCTAAATGTTTTTAAATTCTGTCTAACATAGCAGCAGATGTCCTCATTCATCCAACCATTTAGTCCTATTTTAATCCTGCTAAAATCTTAATTTCAGTGATGTCTGTGGCAATGAGTTCCGCAAGTTAATTGTACATTTTGCAAAAAAAAGTATTTCTTTTTATGAATTTTAAATTTGCTGATTTCCAATTTCATTTAATGTCCCTTGATATTGTATTATGAAAATCAATAAATATAGTGCCCAATTTACCTTGTATATATCATTCAGTATTTTGTATACCTCTGCCATTTTCCCTATTAATTGTCTCAATTTGCTTTACAAACAGGGAGTTGAAGGAGTAGCATAAACACCTGAAGATATGCCACATTTCAAGTTATATTCTAATGTTCTTTAGCAGCCCCAAGAAATCATTGATTCCCTACACATCCATGAGCCCATAGTGCTGTTGTGAAACATAAAGTAAGCAAGTTAGTCTGCAGTGTAATAGCCCTTTCTCACAGGTGAATTTTGCATAGTGAAAGCAAGCATACATTGAATGCTGCTCACTCCTTTCGACCTTATCTATTATATATTTTTCCAAAAAAAAGTAGTTTTGCTTTAAGAAGAGGGTAATCTTTAAATTTTACTTGCAATCTTCTTTCTTCTTCATGTCATAGCCTTCAAATGATACATTGAACAGAGAACATGAATTGAATAACAATATGATTTTTTTTTCTGTTCAAAAGATAGACATATGACATGGCATCAACTCAGGACAAGTTGTTTAAATTTGATTAAAAAATATTTGTTGCGTGGAATATTTAAAGCCATATTTAAAATTTTATTAAACCAGAACCTCTGAACTTTATCTGTTTGACTGAAGGTCCTGACAGTTTGATATAAAGCTGCACCGTATAGATATAGCTGATAACAAAAAACTGTAAAGGTTAAGCACACTCATAATTTACCAGCTAAAGTTATCTTGAATTTTTTGCTTCACTTTTGGAGAGTTTTAGCCGAAAAACATTTGGTTTACATTTGTCCCCTGGCTGACTCTATCAATTGTTCTATTTAAAAATTAATGTTATTTCTAAAAATAAGTTTCTCTCAAGCCAGGAACAGAAAGGAAGTGAAATAAGTTCAGTGAGTTTGAACTGAGTGCCAATAGTTTGTTTTATGTGCTGAATAGCTCAGATTAATTTTGGGTACTAACTATCAAAGGGGGTAACATTTGTGGGGTCAATCAAGTACTTTCAACTCCAGTCTAAACACCTTCCAAAAATCCAAGCAAGGAATAAACTGATCTGAATCTTTTGGGGAAATATTTGTTATAACAAATTTTAGTTTAATTTTCTTCAACTGTCATTTGACCAAGTTCATCCGGTGCAACTAAATGTGAAACATTCAAAACCAGTGAATCTCGGGACTACCAAATTGGTTTTGAACAGACATATTTTTGAGGATGGGATGGGAGGGAGGAGAAACTTTTTTTAAAAAAGGCCTTAAAAGGCAATTTTTAAAATCACTTTGAAAAAAAAATGTTTTAGCCTGTGACGGGGAAAATATACATTCAGATTCCAAAGAATTCTAAGAGAAATGTTTTCTGATCTATTATCTCCTGCTTTTAGGGAAATACTGCAGCCATAACCTAAGGAAGAAGTCATTACTTACATGAACTACTTAAGGTGTATAGTAATCATTCTCAAAGTCTTTCCACTGCTTGGAACACATCTTAATTGAGAGCTTGGACCAAACTACCCTCCCTTCATGATCAGATGGACTACCCCTCCCATTCACAAACACAAAATCCCTGTGGCAGCTACAGCAATGTACTACTGGGAAAATGAAGGGGAAAGGTAACATTGATATAGTTTTAGCTTCTTTTAACATACTTTAGCACCTGAAAGCAGGGAGTAGGAACCGGCACGATGTGGCCAGCCAACTCTCCACAGACCACCAAGGGCTCTACAGACAGCAGTTTGCGAACCTTTGGTGCTTAAAAAAGATTGAGGCCCTGACTCATGCCTGTGGCCAGGGATCACACAGCACAATTTGTGTGGAATGGCTGAAGGTGGCTTTAAACCACCTTCCCATTCACCTGACTCCAGGGCTGCTGTGCACTTCGCCAGCTCCCCAGCAAAAACGTGGATCCTCTTCAGGCTGCTCTAATGCAAAGTGGTTGTCAGAGAAAGATATAAAACAAAGTCCTTTATACCTGCTTCTTTTCCATGGCTGCATCCCCTACACTGGCACTGGGGGGGAAGGAGGTGGCTTAGGAGCTATGATGTCAATTCCCCATTACACTAAAACCCCTATGCTAGGGCAATCTTCCCATGGCTGGCTATCTTGTCTTTAGGACCAACTGAGTAGTGCAAAACAACCCACTATAGCTGAGAATCAGGGCCTCATATCACATGCATTAATTATATTACTGTAATGACTATTTCCATGGAAAAGGATGACAGGTCAGGACCTGTATTTACAGATTTAGGGCCTGCTTCTGATTCTACTAAAGTCAATGGGAGTTTTGCAATTGACCAATGAGAGCAGGATTAGGCCCTAGTTCATAAAATCATTAGCTTTAAGCTAACATTAAACATGCTTCCAGCTATTTTACACAGTTACGCTATACACTGAAAGATTCTGTTTTGTGGAGCTCAAATTTTATTATACTTCGTCATTGACTCCAAGGAATGTTTGTGGTTTAAAAGCTGTTTACATTTATCATCTTTTGGTTTACATTTTTGACTGGATTAGTAGATCATATGACAGCACTCTATTGTGGACGAACATTAAAACAGGATACTGTTTTAATTACACTGTAACATCTTAAAACCAAATTATCAATCTCATCTCACTGAAATAATTCTTTGTTCCATATTCAAGTCCCATGAATCTCTGGAACATCCTCATGGTAAAGTGGCTTGCAAAACTGCTGAGGGACTGTTGGGGTCAGTAGACCCTGCTGATGTAACTCTAAGGACTTAAATGGAGTTGTGCCAGAAGAGAATTGAGCCCTTGCAATACAACCTCCCATGGGATGTTCATTGTTCTATTATACAGAATATCCACATGTTGTAAGCATATAATGATCTTTGAAAAATCCATCCCAGAGAAGCAGCTTTGGAAGGTTGGGTATTATGTGAAATTACATAACTTGAATATGCTTCAACCCCATAAATCCAGGCCTGAAATAGTCAAGGCAATCTCAATCCCAGCAGACTAATGATATAACTAATTTTTATCTCATTGCAATACTGTAAGGATTAGTGTTTGACTACATCCCTTGGGTAGATTTCATATTAGCAAATGAGATAAAGGATTTGTAACATTTATTATTCTTCTATTAAAATATATATGGTTGAATTGAATCCAACTATTCAGTTCATGCTTATCTTTTTTAATTGTATGTAATAAGTGTATTTCTTTTAAACAGAGGTCTTAAACCTGAAATCATTTTTCCCGTATAATCCATTAGTGAGTACGTAAAACGTGATGTAATAAATATACACTATTAGTATGTGGCAGTATACTGACACAGGTATTCAGCTACAGACAAGCAGTCAATGCAGCTTAGTGGAGACAGAAAGGTGGCCACAGCTACTGCATCAGCAGTTGGAAAGCAGAGCAAATAAGAGGCATACTGGTACTCTACACATGGAGATTCCACTAAGCTCGAGGAATCCTCATATGACTAGACCCACAAACTTTAGAGGTCCTTCACACCACTAGAGTGGTCCAACATCATGGAAGACTGAGCTCCATTGAATATAATATCTAGACTAATCCAGAGTTGAGTATAAATAAGAAAATCATAAGATTCTCTGGTTTTGTTTATTATATTCTACAAAATCTGATAGAAATTCTGGCTAAGGTATTTGTGCATCTGGAATAATAAGAAGAGCTAACACTAAGTTCTGGTTCATTTTGTTTTTCATTTTGAGGAGGTGGAGCACAGAATGTGAATCAGTGGGAGAAGAAAAGAGTGAAAAATATGTTTTGGTCAGCCACAGGAACCTCTCATTTATTAATTCTCAAAGACTCTGGTCAGAGTAAGGTGGAAGTTTTTAAATGGTGACAAGAGCTGAAGAAAAAAGACAAGTAGTAAAACTTTCTCTGATTAAAATAAAAAATCAAATACCTCAGATCCAATCCATTTCTTAGAATGGCAGTCAAGGTGAAAGAGCACAAAGAGAAATAAAATACCTCCTCGTCTTTAATTCTTCCTTTTTCTGTAGTCATCATTCCTGAGGTTCCTTACCTACAAAAGATCTAATTTTTGGAACATACCTGACAGCGATGCAAGCTCACTTGGTGGTCAATCATTTTCATGGCACTTTAGATACAATGAGGAGTTAACTATGTTACTGACTCCAAGGAAAAAATATCCTATTGCACCTTGCTGAAAAATTACCCCTACATGTCTCATATGTACAAAAGAACATGAAGCAAATATCTCTTAGTTACATCAGTCTGACACAACATAACTTCTTTTACACACACTAAAACTACATTCAAAATATTTGTAAGACTGCAATGTCAAACACACAAAAGGTAGGAAATGACAGAATTAAGCCTGACAGTGAAACCTTAATTCAGTCCCTTTATGCATGTGCTTTACGATACAGTTTTTAATTATATAATCAAATACTATTTTCCAGAGGATGCCTATCTCATTCAGTTGAACAGGCAACATTCATTCTGGCATTATCTATCCTTGGAGTGCTTGACTTTGCAACCTTAATGATGTTCATCTAATGAAGGTTTGTGTGTGTAATTTCCTAGATTTTTTTTTAAAAAGCAAATGGAAAAAATGGAAAGTCCATCATGTGGCATCATATTAGCACCCATCTGGCCCTGAGTTGGGTTGGGATTTTTAGATACAGGACACAGACCTCTGCCACTTGAGTTAACAGAGTAAATGATAGCAGTAGTAGTAATAGAGGATGATAACCATGCACCTGCCCTATCTGGCGATGAACATACAATTTGCCAGTGGGTTTCACAGATATTTGCTGACAGCAGAGGAATGGTGAGACTCAGGAGTCTAGTGTTCCATTCCAGGCTCTGCAGGGAAGCATGCTTTAGTGGGCTCACTCTTCTGCCCATTTTCCTCCAACCTTCACCCCTTACTGCTCTTCTGCTCCAATCTGTTCCTGCCCCAGTCCTGTCTTTTCCCTGCCCCCTGCTACTCTTCATCACAGGCCCATTCTCCTGATCTTGCCACTCCCAGTCTCCACTCCTCAAGCTTCTTCTTCCAGTCCCAGTCTCCTTGCCCAACCAATTCTTCTCCTCCCCTCTTGGCTCTTTGTCCAACACATTTCTCCCCTTTCCTCCGCTCACTGACTCACAGTCTTAGTCTTCCTCCCCAGGCTCCTCATCCAATCTCAGTCTCTCCCACCAACTCCCTTCCCAGCTGCTTGCCCCAGTTTCTGTGTCCAATGAGTTCCAGTTCTCTCCCTGCAACCCAGATCTTTTTCAAAGCTGTTTCCACACACCCGCAACATCCCTGTGGTTCCCTGTCCCAGTCTCCTTGCTCAACCAGCCCCAGTCATCCCTCTTTCGCTGGCTCCCACTCCTAGTCCCCTTGCCCAGCTAGTTCCAGTTTCTCTCCCTTACTCCAGTTCCAGTCTCACCAGACTATTTGTCCCAACCTACTGCTTTTGCCGCCTCTGGTCTGGCTTTTGTCCTCTCTGCAGTTCAGTCATACAGCTTCCTCCTCCACACTGCCTGGGCACCAGCAGGGGGGTCACTGAGAGCACAGAAGAGACGGAGTCTCTACTCTCAGTTCCACTGCCCAGCTCCACCCAAGCCTGTGGAGCAGCTATTATAGAGAAAGTCTTGTAGCCCTGGGCTGGAACACGCTCTGTGGGAAATGGTCCATATGCAGTCTGGTCAGCACTGAAAGCTGAGAGGCTCAAACATGCACAACGAACGCAGTATCTTTGGAGGTTTTAGCTGCTAAAATTGAGGAAGTCTGTACTGAGCATGGGCAAACTGCTATTTTTCAAAGGTCTGTACCTTATTGCTCAAATTTTGACAGATGTTCATGAGGATGGCAAAAAGTACATTCCTGATAACAAAGGCCAAATTTCAAGATCCTGCTTCAGGGCATAGGGGTGCTAATGCTGTACAAAGAAAAGATCATCAGAATTTTTGACATATGATAGATAACGTACACAGAGTGAACAATGGTCCCTCATCTAAGAACTTATTATCTGAGATAAGAACTATCTATCCTTGATAGGCCCTAACTTTAATTTTTAAGATCCTTGCATTTATGCTGCAACCTGAACACTTTAGGCCAGGTTTTCAAAAGGGTTCAGCACCCACAAATGGGGCTGGATTTTTAAAGGTGCCCAGGATCTAGAAACTCCCATGAGAGTTGGTCACTTAAAAAAAACAATTCTGACTTCATTTAGGTGCCGCCTTGGTAATGGTTGAGTGCTGAATATCTATGACAATCTGGCCCTATATACTAACGTTATAGACCACATTTAAACAGTTTTCATTACAATCCATGGTGTCAGTTTCTAGTTGAACATTCTGGGTATGTAGGATCTTGACCTAATACGTCGTAATGACACCCGATGCAGCTCTACACATGGAGATTGTTTTAGTAATTTAGGGTTGTTACCTCTTAACTTGGAAATTTCTTAGGCATTATGGTTCATAAATCAATTAATGTCAATATAGCCGCTATGCATACACACCCACTTAAACCAGGAGGGTTTTCTTGGAAAATGCACTGTAGATTTTTTTTCTTTCTGTAAAAGAAATGACAGAATATTTGAAGGGGTACTTTTTTTCGCAGCATTCTGAAAGGCATGAATCCGCAGAGTTAACTAATTACTGGCAAATTTTAGTTTAAAAAAACAAAACAGGTTTTCAATGATAGGAGCATGGAAAAGTCTCTATAACCACTAATCTAATTGTTTCTCAGTCATGTACATTAAAGCAAATCTGTGTTCAAATCTTTGTTTTAAAAAATAAAATCATTTCCAGATTGAGATTTTATATGCCCAATTTGAAACTCAGACAACTTTCTCCATCTGATTATCAAACTGTTGTAAATAAGAGCTTGTGATTGAATGATAATATAACCCTATCTACAGAAGTGAGACTTTTTTATTTTACACACAAACACACTTCATGTGTATATGTTTTTTAAAATAAATACATGAGAGTTAGCTAACAAATGAGAATATCCGTATTTGAAAAACAGGGTTTGTGGATTAGTCAACACATCTTTTGAGTGGTCCAGAAATAAACTTGTAAAACTTTATGATACACAAACCTAATATTGTTTTAAAATAGTCATCTGTGTATTATATTTCCTCTTTACATTTCTGTGCATTTTTATTTCCAACGTATCACTAGCAGATCCAAAGCTGAACGATTCCTCACCACAACAGTAACCAGAAAAGGGTGACCCCAGAGGAATGGAGACATTGTGCAGTTTCTCACTGCTTTGGGACTGACTGTATAGGGACTTATTTGTTGATAAATGATTGATTTTTCTAGTTACTTGCCATTCTGACAAACCAAACCTACTCCTCTTCTACAAAATGTATTCCTGATGCTGGATATTAATGTGTTTGGCTTTATTTTTCTGGCAAAGCAGATCTCTGAACTCAGCTCAGGAAGAATACTTTTTTACCTTTGTCTTCTGACAGTCTGTAAATAGGTAGAATCAGCTCATACACCTCTCCCCATGGGACATTATTGGAGGGACCCCACTTGAAGATGCGATAAGTGGTGGTGCCCTGACCCCCTACAAAAGGAAAAAGCGTGAAACCCACTGGAATAGAGCCAGTAGTGCGCCACACATTGCAGACTGAATTCATGCCTCTTTGTCCCATCTTGCAGCCAATATAGAACTGCCTTCCACATGCTCCCCAAACTCCACCCACACATTCCTATCAAACTCCTGGCGTTATAATTCCAGCGCTTTTTCATCATCACTGTAACTTGTGTTGGCAAAACTTTCTAGTGAGACAAGGCCTTAGTTTCCCAGACCTGAAGAAGAGCTTGGTGTAGCTTGAAAGCTTGTCTCTCTCACCAACAGAAGTTGGTCCAATAAAAGATATTACCTCACCCACTTTGTCTCTGGAATGAGGTTTGAGAAACATTGGCCAGGTGGTACAGGAAAATTTGCACTACTACTGTCTGAATTGTACTGATTTTGTGGATAAAACAGAATTTCTGTCTCCAGACTTGCTCAAAACTAGCACCTTGCACCAAAACTGAAATCTCTTTTTTAAAATGTCTAGAAAACAAAAGCTTCAACCCACCCCAGTGTAAAACTATAGCTTATTGCTATTACTGGGTAATGTGTTTTCAAATGAGGCAGACACTGGAGGAAATTAAAAATCAGTTTATTGCGGTGTCCATGGAGCAAACCAATCAGCTTTTAAGATTAATATTTCATTTTGCACCAGTCATCTAGCATTATCATTTGCTCAGACTGTGCTATCCAGTACTTCTAGTGCAGAAGAGTATTAAAGATTCATCCTTTAATCCACTGGCTGTAGTGAATGCTTTTTGTGTATGTGCTCCTAAACTGGCATGGATTAGTATATGTACAAACAGAGCACTTGTCCAGGGCCCCTACTGTCAGGGCGCTGGCTGCAGAAATAAAGCTATAAAACTGTTGATCAACATTTAAAATAATTGCTCTAACGTAATTAAACCAGAGCTAAGACTTACCTATATTGGAACGAGGGAAGAAACAGAGACCTCATCTATACCGCTCTAATAGCCACATTTAAATGTAAGTACAACACTTATTTCTCCCTGCACAGACCCCAGAAACAAGACCTTAACACTTTGAAACTATTATGTCCAGAAAGCTATTTTACAGCATCTTTAGAGGTTTCCAAAATATATTGGTTATATTTTTTCTTTCCTTTCCTGTACAGTTGGATTCATGGAACAAAGGCAATTGGCTTTGAAGGCAAAAGGATACATAAATGTTATCCATATAAAATGTAAATATTTAGTGTCTTTCTAAAGTAGTTCTTTTTTGTAGATATATGGTAAATACTGATACTTGGTTGGGTGATATAGCCTGTAAAAGTTTCAGTGGAATTTAGGACCAAATCAGGCTCAAGCTGAAGTAAATGGTAATCTTTCAATTGAATTCAGCATATGCTGGAGTAGTGTTTAGTTGGGATAAACTACATAACTCACTTGTAGCTTTGCCTCTCATGAGTAATGCAGTCATCCCAAATGAATGCTGATAAAATAAAAAAGACACTAATAATAATAACAATTGTAGTCCCTCTAAGGCATAGGCCCTTTTTCTTCAAGGGACTGTACACACAATAAAAAAAGACAGTCCAAAAGAGCTTAGTCTATACCATGTGGTACACACAAACACAGAATAAGTAAAATCCCAGCTGTATTTACTTTTCTATTTCTATCCAAAATGAAGACAATGAGCGTTATTTCTTTAAAAATAGGTTGCATATTATTTCAAAATTGACTTGATAGATAGAATCAATGAAACATTTTAATATTTATTCATTGTTTTCATACACTATTTACTTAAAAGAATAGCATATGTTTAAAAATTGTTTTGGCTAAACCAAAATATCAGTTGTACCAAGCATTAAAGTGTCATGGCTATACTCCTAGGTGATGACAGTACTATATTTAGTTACTGAGTATCACCAGCTGTCCTGCTAACAGAAGTCTGGCATTTTCCTTAATTGAGAGATGCAAGATGTGTGAAATGATACCACTCACACTCACTCATGATTATACTAGCATGACCAATTGGAAAGCTTTGGCTTTTTGCTTCTTTGTTCAGAGGGTATCAGTTGGTATAGTGCAGTATTAAAAACTGAAACATATACAGTGGTTTTATGGCAATTTCCATACTAATAATGATTTAGAAATCCCAGTTTCCTGAATTTCTATGGGAGGAAGGAAAGGTGAAGAGGAAAAGAAAAAGAGAAAATGTAGCCTGCATCATTCTGATTGTATCTTTTCAGTAATTCATGTCTAAACACTCTTTCCTGGTATGTTTTCAACTTTGTCACCCATGGTAACATTGGGTCATAGAATGCCATTAATTTTTAGGCAGACCTCCTAATTGATTTCAGGAAAACTGTATGCTTAAAACCTATTTGTATAATATGGTCTATTGAGCCAAACACGTATAACTAATAATTTTTTATTGCACATGCTATGGCTAACGGATGGACAAAATAGATCTAGAGCTAAGGACAGTTGTGTAGTTAAGGCACTGGACTGGAATGCGGTAGATCCAGTTTCAGTTCCCAGGTCTGGCACAGAGATTTACCATGTTACCTTGGCAAGCTATTTAATCTCAGGATCAGAACCTCAGATGGTGTAAATTATGATAATTCCATGACAAACGCTCCTTGATTTCAGTGGAGCTATGACAATTGACACCAGTTGAGGATTTTCATCCCATCTATACAACAAGGATAATAACTCCACCTACTTCCCATCTATATAAGAAGGATAATAGCTCTTCCCTACCTCACAGGTTTGCTATGAGGATAAAATCATCAGTGTCCGGGAGGTGCTCAGATAGGGTGATGTGCTTACATAAATACCAAGATAGATAGGAAAAAATACCTTTGGACTAAGTCACTGACAAAAGCACCAGTGTGCACAGTGCTATGTCGGCGGCGCCATAACTACCGCCACTCTTTGGAGGTGGTTTAATTATGCCTGCGGGAGATCTCTCTCCCGTCGGCATAGAGAGGCTACACGGGAGACCGTGCAGTGGCGCAGCTGCAGCGGTTCAGCTGTGCACCTGTAAGGTCTGTAGCGCAGACAGAGCCTTAGATCTTGAACATGTGGGCAGGACCCACCAGCTTGCCACTTGGGAAAGAAATTCTCTGTAGTAACTCAGAGCCCTCCTCACCCAGTGTCTCATCTCTGGCCACTGGAGATCATAGCTAATAGCAGTTGCAGATGGGCCATATGCCCTTGTAGGCAACCTCATCATGCCATCCCCTTCATTAATATTTCAAGCTCGGTCTTGAAACAAGTTAGGTTTTTTGTCCCCACTGTTTCCCTTGGAAGGCTGTTCCAGAACTTCACTCCTCTGACGGTTAGAAACCTGCATCTAATTTCAAGCCTAAACTTGTTGATGGTCAGTTCAGATCCATATGTTTGCATGGGAAATAGTTTTAAATCACAAATTCCAAGCCTCTACATTATTGTCACCAAAGCCAAAGTATTGTCTACACTAGCACTTATGTCGGCAAAACTCTTGTCGCTCGGGCGACATAAATTTTGCCGGCATAAAAATGCCTACGCACAGCGCCATGTCAGCAGGCAATGTTCACCCACAAACAGAGCTACTGCCACTTATTGAGCAGCTTTTTTTATGTCGATGGAGGAGCTCTCTCCAATTGGCATAACGTGGCTACACAAGCGATCTGACAGCTGCACAGTTAGGTCAATACAGCTGTGCAGCTGTAAGTGTAGACCTGGCCTAAGTCTCAGTCAGCTGACTTGAAAAACTTCCCACCAGGTTCCTGACAAAGTCTAGCATCTAAAAAAATGGCAAGTTTTCTGCTCCCATTCTAGTTTGAAGACAATGTAAGAAAGAAAAACCCAAATCCCATTTCCAACTCTTCCTCTGCAAAGCCAGGAGACTGTATTTGCCGTTACAAATTGCCTAGGAGGTCAGCATTGTATATAGGCATTCTTTCTTATTGACAGGCCCACGTATATAATTCAATTACACAGTCACATAAATTGCAATATAAATTGTCCTTCATTCTGAAGCTGCTCTCTTTTAAAAGAATATAAGCTTTAATTTTAAAAATATTAAAGTCTTGCACTGTATTGATTTCAGAGACTCTTCATGTAACCAGTTCAGCATTGTTTTCCTTAGGCTATGTCTACGCCGCAAAATTTTGCCAACGCAATTTACGGCAGCAAACCCCTGCCACACTTATTATATCGTTTGTGTGCATGCATACTTGGCTCTTTGTGTCAGCACTGCGCATACGCACCAGGAGTCTTGTGTCAATGCATAGTGCCATGCACCATGGCTAGGTATCCAGTGTGCAACTGTCTTTTGGGTAGTTTTGGCAATGCGTGTGGGGCAGAAATGAGTCACACAGGGGTGACTGAGAGCAAAGGGTCAATTTCCCATACTGCAATGTTCTCCATCCCATAATATCTCTATCCCATAATTTCTGCACCTATTTTCAATTTCCCACCAACCTGCATGAGACTTGTCGCTGTCTGCCATCTCTGACAGAAGCATGGAGCCTGCGTAACTCCACTGTTGTCACAAGTGTTGCAAGCACAGAATGCACAATCCTCCGGTATTTACAGAGTGGCAAGAAGAACCGCAGGGAATATGACAATTTCCTGGTGGTCAGTTTGCTGTGGGACATACCGAGAACCTATTTAAGGTTGTTAGTGGTGTTCACAGAGCAGCAGCAGATGCTTCAGAAGTGACACTTCTGGGCCTGAAAAATGAGCACTGGCTGCTGGGATGA
The DNA here is from genome assembly GCF_026122565.2 of Emydura macquarii macquarii. Classification (NCBI taxonomy): domain Eukaryota; kingdom Metazoa; phylum Chordata; order Testudines; family Chelidae; genus Emydura; species Emydura macquarii. The sequence continues at coordinate 12,105,252 of NW_027132773.1, forward strand.
CATTGTAATGCAGGTTTGGGATGATGAGAGTGGCTGCAGAACCTTCAGATGCACAAGCCCACGTTCCTGGATTTGTGTGGCAAGCTCACCCCAGCTATCCAATGCAGGGACACCAAACTGAGACCTGCAGTGACAATGGAGAAGTGAGTGGCGATCACTTTGTGGAAATTTTCCATGCCGGATTGCTATCCATCAGTGGGAAGTCATTTTGGGGTGGGGAAATCTACAGTGGGAGCCGTTGTCATGCAAGTGTGCAGGACCATTAGTTGTCTCCTGCTACACAGGACTGACTCTTGGCACTGTGCAGGACATAGTAGATGGCTTTGCAGCAATGGGGTTCCTGAACTGCGGTGGAGCAATAGACAGCACGATGTCCCAATTTTGGCCCCAGGCTACCTTGCTACAGAGTACAGCAACAGAAAGGGCAGTTTTTCTATGGTTATGAAAGTGTTGGTGGCTCACTGGGAACATTGATGGATGGTCAGGGAAGGTGCATGACACTTGCACTTTTAAGAACACAGTACTGTTCAGAAAGCTACAAGCAGGGACCAGCAGATTACCGTTGGTGATGATGAAATGCCAATAGTGATCCAGGGGGGGCCTAGACTACCCCTTACTCCCTGGCTCATGAAGCCATACACCAACCAACTCGACAGCACGGAGGAGAGATTCAACTACTGGCTAACAGATGCAGAATGACAGTTGAATGTGGTTTTGGTAGATGGAAAGGATGTTGGCATTGTCTACTCACAAGATTGGATCTCGGTGAGAAAAATATGCCAATGCTTATGGCTGCCTGCTGCATCCTGCATAATGTCTGTGAAGCAAATGGGGGAAAGTTGTCATTGGGGTGGAGGATGAAGGTGGAGCAGCTGTCTGCTGAGTTTGAACAGCAAGACACCAGGCAATCAGAAGAGCTCAACATAGAGCTATACAGCTCAGGGAGGCTTTGAAAGAGCCCTTTAACAGCTGTAAGAGCCACAGTAAAGCATTGTGGTGGACTGTGCTCTACCTGCCCTGCAGTCTGGGGGCCTTTCAGGAACTATGTGATGCTTGGTGCACATCTATGAATATCAAGGCACAGAGAGCACAGCTGCTGCTAGTGTCCCAAGCCACCCAGGGCCCATATGCTACAACCCTGCAGTTCAATGGCATACTCCATAAGCAATGGTACCTGCCAAAGTTACAGCTGATTGGAGTGGGAAAGTGTCCTAGTGCAGAGGAAGAAATAAGGCTGCCGTCCCTCAAACCTCTGGAAGGGGAGTGCGGAGTATCTCCATGAAAGCTTCATCAAGATCTCTCAGGAGGATTCAAGGCACATCCCTGTGTACATAAACAAATTGCTCCATATGCTCCCACCTCTCCCTTCCCCCTCCCACCCTGCCAACCTAACTTTAGAGGGAAAAGTAAAAGCAGATAACAGCTCTACCTTTCTTAGTTGTACCGCTACCTCTTCTAGTACATGTAAAGTAATGAAAAGCCAATGGCTGTGGCCTGTTGAGGGTGCCATCCTTACATCATTGTAATAAGAAATACAATTACAGATTTACCTGAGGTTCCTTCCCCTGCATCACACTCACCTGTGCTCAACTATTGGGAATAAATGGACTGCAGTAGAGTCTCAAACAGGTCCTGGCTCACACCATAGCTGGATCCCCCAGTCGCACCCCGCTTCTCTGTCTTCTCTACCTTCTCCGTGTCCTTGGTGTTCACACCAGGGGTCTGTGAATCAATCTCTTTGGAGGCATCTATGGTGGTTTGCGGGGGCGGGGAGGGAGTCTCCGCTAAGTATGGTATGCAGTTCTTTGAAAAAGCAATAGGTCTACATTTTAGCACCAGATTGACTGTTGGTCTCCCAGGCCTTCTGATATGCCTGCCACAGTTCCTGCGCTTTCACAGGGCAGTGCTGCTCATCCCTGTCTTACCCCTTCTCCTGCATCTCCTGTGCAATCTGCTCATGCATGTCCACGTTTCTATGGCTGCTCTGTAGCTGCGCTAGCACAGCCTCTTCTTCCCACAGGCCCAGGAGAGCCAATATCTCCTGTCTACTCCATGGAGTAGAGTATGGAGCATTTAGGTGGTCTAGTCAGCTGGGCAGTTGCACACAACAACGAGAGCTGCTAGATGTGCTTGCCAAGGCAGACAATCAGGAAAAGACATTTTAAAAATTCATGGGGTTTTAAAGGGAGGGGGCTTCCAGTCTCTATGAATCCTGGGCAGTTCACAATTGTGACCAGAGCAGTCAGTGTTGGGCATTGTGGGACATCTGCTGGAGACCTTCTAGGGTCCACATCAGTAATGCAATATCTGTATTTGCACTGCATCACCCTTGGCTCAGTGCCACTAGGGGAGGTGGTGTTATGATGTCAGCATAATGGAGAGCTTACATTGGTGGGAGACAAATTTAATTGTAGACGGTTGCACTAGGTTGATTATGCTGACCTTAATTTTGTAGTGTAGACCAGGCCTTAGAAAAGCTGGACAGAAATGCATGAGAGAGAAGATGTTGCAAAAGGAGCTGGCATCTCGCACGGAGGCTCCAGGATCTGTGGAACTTGAAGGCTTTGTGCTGGTCTATGCAGCTGCTAACCTCTCCACATCAAAACACATTCAGCATAAATTTCAAGTCAGCTTTCAGAGTTTTCTGCTGATGTTCTCCCCTCTCATGTGTTTTTCCATGTGAAGGAAGGAACTGATCCTGAAACTCACATATTCAAGTGAGTGATCCCATCACGTAAGTAAGGGTAGCAGGTTTTGGACTTCTCACATTATGTAGTTAAATCCTGTCACACAAGTTGTTTTTCTGTAACTCCAATACAGCCATGCAAAAACAAAAACAAAGAGTTAATTTATGGAAAACATATCACAAATCATACCCTACTTTTATATGTAAATTGCATTGGGATGTTGTTAGTATTTTTCCATGAATATTTATCTTATAATATTTTCATGGACCTAATCATTTCTCTTCCCTGAACTGCATGTAGCGCTGCAGCTGAGCAGCCAGGTGGAAGACAGCTGTATATTGTCCAGCATTAATGGGTTTTAAATGTTTCTTTGTGTACTAATCGTGTGACATTGTCCCTTATTTCATTTTCTGAATGAACTGAACGCTGGTGTCTAAGAAGGAAGATCTGAAATCATAGCTATCACACTTTTGAGCTAAGCATTGCTTTCCTTCTTTTATATCAGCAGTTTCCAATTAGACAATACTATACTGGAGAAAGAAAGGATCATTACATGTGCAACTCAGGATGTCCCAGAAAAGAAATACAGTGCATGTGTTGTTTCCTCAATGTCTTGTCAAACTGAAATGGTCAGTTCTCTCATTGATTAGTAGTTGTAGCAAATGACTTATAACCTTGTTAATATCCTTGGTCACCCAAATATTATTTATTTATATATATATATATATATATATATATATATAAACTTTTGCAGTGGAAAAAGCCTTCTATTTTATGATTTTATAACCCTGTCATTAGAAATCTTTGAAAGACCATTCCACCCCCTGGGTTGTGTTCTGTGGTTATGAACTTCATTTGATCACTGTCCCGTCAATTTGACATTAACTGCTACAATTTACAACTGCTCAGGGTTTCCACCTATTATTGTCGTACCTCTGCAAGTGCAAAAAACTGCTGCCCAGGGGAAGTTTAAAAGAATGCAATGTCTTGTTAAAACCTGAAAGGGCAATGAAGGGGGGGGGAAGGAACCTCCTAAAACAGAAAAACAAAAGGTCTGATAATGAATAATGCCTCGCTCCCTGCTGTGAACACCGGTGACCTGGCATGTAGACCACAGCAAAGTAGTGAATAATTCACTGAGAGAGTTATAGGCCTCCTGGTAGACCACAGCATTGCTTTGTCTCACAAATATGTTCTCCCACAGAACAAGGCTTGACAGGATGTTTTAGTCTACAAATGCTTAAACAAAAGGCGTATGTGACAGAATATGCAAGAAGAGCACCTAATGTTACAGAACTCCAGTTTGCATAGCTATTTGTCCATTAGCAGCTGATTCATAAATCTGTAAGTAGCAAAATAAAGTGCAACGAGGGGAGAATAGCTTTGATGAAGATGAGGCACAAAGCTCATGTCTGACTACTAATCTACACAGGAATCCAATTGCACCCCCAAAATACTTTCAAGTTAAATTAACTGTCTGACTTGAAACCACAAGAACATGGACATTCTGGCTTACAGCTGGAAATCCAAGCTGACTTTCTGACCTTTGTGCATGTAAAAGGAAAATGTGTCCCAATGAGTTAATGGGGCTGGAGTGTCATCCCAGTTTTCATATGATTTGCTTTCATGGCTTTTGTGGGTTTCTCAGACTGACAGGCCAGTCTGAGGCCAGGACTCTTCTGTTTATTTTTACTCTGAAAAGCGAAAAAACTCAGTCTCAAGCAATACAATAAAGGTTTTCAGTCTGCACCCTCTCCTGTCTCTGGGAGGCATTGGGGCATTCCTCTGAGTAAGCACCACAGCCCTGACAGCCGTAGGAGCATAGCTGTGCAAAATGTTCCACTTGAGATCAGCCTCAATTTGCATTTGAATTGTGTTTGCAAATCAAGGCAGCAGTGGTTTATTAGCATTTTGTATCAAACGGTCTATAGAAACCTTTTGCAATATTTCTTCTGCTCAATCTTAGCAGTCACAAACATTTTGAGGCTCCTGTCATGGTGCATCTGGAGTTCAAGACAGTTCTGTGAGATAGGGCACATTGGCAAATCACTTAGGCCCCGGTTCTGCTACCCTTACTCAGACTGAGTAGCATCTATTTCCACAAGTAGCCCTATTAATTTCATTGGAGCTACTTACAGAGTAAGGTGCTTCTCAGTCACTGGCAATATCTAGCCTGTAGTATTTTTCTTTTGTCCTTGACTGGCTGAGCTGCCCCCAGGCATCATAAGTTACTATGGATTTCAAGAGAAACAAACCCCATTAAGCAATTGTTCTTCAACTCCAGTTTGTGGTTTTGCCCCCTTTTGGTATGTGCAAATTTCAATTCTAATTTAATGGCTGCAAAGGGATTATTATGCTATGAGAGGAGGGATTTAATAGAGGCCTTCAACTACCTGAAGGGGGGTTCCAGGGAGGATGGAACTAGGCTGTTCTTAGTGGTGGCAGATAACAGAACAAGGAGCAATGGTTTCAAGTTGCAGTGGGGGAGGTCTAGGTTGGATATTAGAAAAAGCTTTTTCACTAGGAGAGTGGTGAAGCACTGGAATAGGTTTGCCTAGGGAGGAGGTAGAATCTTCATCCTTAGAGGTTTTTAAGGCCCAGCTTGACACAGCCCTGGCTGGGATGATTTAGTTGGGGACAGGGTTGGTCCTGCTTTGAGCAGGAGGTTGGACTAGATGATCTCCTGTGGTCTCTTCCAACCCTAATATTCTATGATTCTATGATATAGCCACCTTCCCCTCTGTATATCTGCTCCAACATCATTTGTGTTGGGTTATCATAAGTCAGCTCCTCACAGCACTACACAGCAGGGGGTGGGAGGGTTAGGCCCTTCAGTTATGATTATCATGTTGAAAACATTCAGACTTTTTCATTTGAAGATCATTGACCTGAAAAACTGTAATGACTCATTTTAAGCTGGTCTTTCCAGTAAATGCAGATTCTGCACATGTGTATTCAATCTCTTGCTAAAATAGGCCCGGTAGCCTAGTTTTACAACTAACTAGAGAGTGGTTTAACTATTTTCCAAATGACTAAAGTTCTTGATTTTCACTGTATCCTGCAGAGTTGGCTAAAAATTGTAATTAAAAATATGAAACCATTTTGGGTCAAATAGCTGCAAATATGCCACTACTCCAAATTTTGTACTGTGCTTTTAACTCAGATCCTCAAACTGCTTCTTCTTATGTTTAGTAAAACAGTAAATCCCCTATAATGTCTGATATTTGTATTCCAGATTCTTGGCTGTATTTAGTAATGTTATTTTGAATGGTTAAAATAGATTTAGAGGTTACACCTAATATTTACAAGCTTCTATATAACCTTATTATTTTTCCAACCATCAAAGTCACATGCTCTCCTTCAAATGGCCATTGGAACACCACTTCCTAAGTATCTTTCCTACAATTTCCAACTACTCCATAGTACCCTCAAGCTGGGAGGAAATTTTAAAGACGTACGGCTAAGGAATCATTGTTTATTATTTGAAATAGAAAGTGTATTTCCTTCAGGCTTGCTTTTTGTTTGTTTGTTTGTTTTTTGTTACTATGAATGGAAAACTATATTCTCCTGTTCTTTCTAGTAAATAATCTTTTAAAATATATTTTTTCTAAACTACAGTAGCAATATTTCAAATGTGTGCACTTATTTTTTCACCTAATGGGCTCCTGGCAGCAGCTACAGAAATTATAATGAGAACAAACTAGTACTTATTCAGTTTCTATCAAGGCTCAAAAAGTCCTGCCCCTTGCCTCACTTTCTCCTACCTACCCTCTGCTCCCTCACTTCAGCTGGACATAGGATTTGGTTCCCATTGAAATCAACGGGAGCAGAGAACACTCAGAACCTCTCAGGAGGTACTCCGTACCTTATAGGGTTGAGTCCACAATTGTTAAGGATTACTTAAATCAGACTGGTACAAACAAGCTTACAAGGTACAGAACTATAAACTGCTTCTAGGAAAAATGATTGCTTTTAAATGACATGGGAATAGATGCCCATGACATGAAAGGCACAAGGAGCCTTCCCTTCCTTCTTGCAACAGCCGGAAGGAGCCAGTCACAACTGCAATCCTCGCACTACCTTGCAAATAATCACTGCACAGAGGCAGCGATACTCACAGCAGTAACAACTCCGATGGGGGTGGAGAAGGGAAGGGCTGTGGGTCCACACCTGCCAGCAGGACTGCTCAGCCATGAAAGAGAGAGCACATTAAACTCTCTGAAGGAACAGAGAAGCTGTGTTCCCACTGCATGAGGGAAGGCACTCTGGGAGGTATTTCACAATGCCTCCCAGAGCTCCTACTGATATTATAGGGATAACAGAAAGATGGTGGAATAGTAGTCATGACTAGTGTACAAGTATTGAAGGGTACGTGCTGTTTAGGAAAGACAGATATAAAGGCAAAGGCGGTGGAGTAGCATTGTATATCAATGATGAGGTAGACTGTAAAGAAATTAGAAGTGATGGAACTGATAAGACAGAGTCTGTCTGCATAAAAATCACACTGGGGAAGAAAACTACTAGAGTTTTCCCTGGGATAGTGCTTGAGGTGTGCTACAAACCTCCAGGATCTGATCTGGACATGGATAGAGAACACTTTTAATGAAGCAAATACTACTGGGAACTGCGTGATTATGGGAGACTTTAACTTCCCAGATATAAACTGGAGGACAAGTGCTAGTAGTAATAATGGGGCCCAGATTTTACTGAATGTGATAGCTGACAGATTCCTTCATCAAATAATTACTGAACCAACAAGAGGGGATGCCATTTTAGATTTGGTATTGGTGAGTAGTGAGAACCTCATAGAAGAACTGGTTGTAGGGGACAGCCTTGGTTCGAGTGACCATGAGCTAATTCAGTTCAAACTAAATGGAAGGATAAACAAAAATAGAGCTGTGACTAGGGTCTTTGACTTCAAAAGGGCTAACTCAGACAGGGGATTAAGAGAAAGCAGCAATCCTACAAGAAGTGGAAGATGGAAGGGATCAGTAAGGAAAGCTACCTCTTGGAGGTCAGAACGTGTAGAGATAAAGTGAGAAAGGCCAAAAGCCAAGTAGAGTGGGACCTTGCAAAGGGAATTAAAACCAATAGTAAAAGGTTCTATAGCCATATAAATAGAAAGAAAACAAAGAAAGAAGAAGTGGGATTGCTAAACACTAGGATGGGGTGGAGGTTAAGGATAATCTAGGAACGGCCAAATATCTAAAAAAATACCTTGCCTCTGTTTTTAATGAGGCTAATGATGATCTTGGGGATAGTGGTAGTGTGGCTAATGGGAATGAGGATATGGAGGTAGAAGTTACCACAACCGAGGTAGAAACCAAACTCAAACAGTTTAACGGGACTAAATTGGGGGGCCGGATAATCTCCACCCAAGAATATTAAAGGAACTAGCATATGAAATTGCAAGCCCATTAGCAAGGATTTTTGATCAATCTGTGAACTCGGGGGCTGAACCATATGATTGGAGAATTGCTAATGTTGTTCCTATATTTTTAAGAAAGGGGGGAAGTGATTCAGGTAACTATTGGGCTGTTCATTGGAAAAAAAATTGAAAAAGAGAAAGTAGTTAAGGATATCAAGGTTAATGATAATTGGGATAAAATACAACATGGCTTTACAAAAGGTAAATCGTGCCAGACCAACCTGCTCCTTTTTTTGAGAAGATAACAGATTTCTTAGACAAAAGAGAATGCAGTAGATCTAATTTACCTAGATTTCAGTAAGGCATTTGATATGGTTCCACATGGGGAATTATTAGTTAAATTGGAAAAGATAGGGATTAATATGAAAATTGAAAGGTGGATAAGGAACTGGTTAAAGGGGAGACTGCAATGGCTCATACTGAAAGGTGAACTGTCAGACTGGAGGGAGGTTACTAGTGGAGTTCCTCAGGGATCGGTCTTGGAACCAATCTTATTTAACCTTTTTATTACTGACCTTGGCACAAAAAGTGGGAATGTGCTAATAAAGTTTGTGGATGATACAAAGTTGGGAGGTATTGCCAATACAGAGAAGAATCAGGATATCATACACGAAGATCTGGATGACCTTGTAAACTGGAGTAATAGAAATAGGATGAAATTTAATACTGGAAAGTGCAAGGTTATGCATTTAGGGACTAATAATTTCTGCTATAAACTGGGGACACATCAGTTGGAAGTAACAGAGGAGAAGGACCTGGCGTATTGGTTGATCACAGGATGACTATGAGCCACAATTGTAATGTGGCCTTGAAAAAAGCTAATGTGGTCCTTGGATGCATCAGACGAGGTATTGCCAGTAGAGATAGGGAAGTGTTAGTACCATTATACAAGGCGCTGGTGAGACCTCATTTGGAATACTATGTGCAGTTCTGGTCCCCCATGTTTAAGAACGATGAATTCAAACTGGAACAGGTGCAGAGAAGAGCTACTAGGATGATCCATGGAATGAAAAACATGCCTTATTATAGGAGACTCAAAGAGCTTGGCTTGTTTAGCCTAACCAAAAGAAGGTTGAGGGGAATATGATTGCTCTCTATAAATATATCAGAGGGATAAATACCAGGTAGGGAGATAAATTATTTAAGTTCAGTGCCAGCGTTGACACTAGAACTAATGGATGTAAACTGGCCATCAGGAAGTTTAGACTTGAAATTAGACACAGGTTTCTAACCATTCAGAGGAGTGAAGTTCTGGAATAGCCTTCCAAGGGCAACAATGGGGGCAAAAAACCTAGCTAGCTTCAAAACTGAGCTTGATACATTTATGGAGCGGATGGTATGGTGGGACAGCCGAGGTTTGAAATTGACTGATCTTTGACCACTGGTGGTAGATATGCCAATGATCTGTGAAGGGATGTTAAATGGGGTGGGTTCTGAGTTCTTACAGATAATTCTTTCTTGGGTGTCTGGCTGGTGAGTCTTGCCCACATGCTCAGGTTTAACTGATCGCCATATTTGGGGTTGGGAAGGAATTTTCCCCCAGGGCAGATTGGCAATGGCTCTAGAGGTTTTTCATCTTCCTCTGTAGCATGGGGCATAGGTCAGTTGCTGGTGGATTCTCTGTACCTTAAAGTCTTTAAACCATGATTTGAGGACTTTAATAATTCAGTCATAGGTTAGGGGTCTATTACAGGAGTGGGTGAGTGAGATTCTGTGGCCTGCATTGTGCAGAGGTCAGACTAGATGATCATATTAGTCCCTTCTGACCTTAGAGTCTATGAGATTTAGGTCTGCCCCGCCCTCCAACTCAGGCCAGTGCATTAACAGCACAATAGAACACTCAGTATTTACACCAGGCACTTCTTAGAAGCTTGAAATCAGCTTTGTTAACAAGATTACCTAGAGAGGTGGTGGAATCTCCATCTTTAGAGGTTTTTAAGCTGCGGCTTGACAAAGCCCTCACTGGGATTATTTAGCTGAGGTTAGTCCTGCTTTGAGCAGGAGGTTGGACTAGATGACCTCCTGAGGTCCCTTCCAACTCTATGATTCTATGATTTTACTTCCATTGTGCAGGCATCATTCGCCATTATAGGGCTACACATCAGAGCTAGTCTACTGACATTCAGGGCCAAATTCTGCCACCTTTACATACATTCATAGATTTCCAAGGCCAGAAGAAACCATTGTCATCATCTAGTCTGACCTATGTATAACATACGCCATAGCATTTCCCCAAAATAATTCCTAGAGCAGATCATTTAGAAATCTTGACTTAAAAATTGTCAGTGATGGAAAATCCACCACGACCCTTGGTAACTTGTTCCAATGTTAATTAATCTCACGGTTAAAAATTTTCACCTTATTTCTAGCTTGAATTTGCCTAGCTTCAGCTTCCAGCCATTGGATCATGCTGTGTCTTTCTCTGTTAGATTGAAGAGCTCATTATTTAATATTTGTCCCCTATTTAAATATGTATAGACTGTAACCAAGTCACCCACTAACCTTATCTTTGTTAAAATAAATAGATTGGGCTCTTTGAGTCTAATGCTATAAGACATTTTCTAATCCTTACTCCTTGTGCAGTCCCACTGAAATCAGGACTGGTAGAATATAGCTTTTAACACTACAAAATATCACCCATTTTGAAAATATAAAATGCAAATAACATATGGATTTTGCAAACATCTATAGGGAAGGGAAGATGGCAGGCAGAATTTTGAGTCTGCTACTGTTGACCATGCAACTAGCTGAATATAAGTCGTTTTTCTCACACAGAGCTAAATATCTTAAATCCAAAGAGGCGGAAGTTTCTGTATACTTTGGCCTTTCCACAGTTGTTCATTACACAGCTCAATAGCAGCTGACAGCAGGTAAATATGTGGATGACGGGTTGTGGATATATTCTGTTAAACAGAATGAATAAACCATTAAATGGTCTTGTTTCCTGACATGCCTGAATGTGAGATGCATGTACAAGCAAGGCAGAGATGAATCCTGTATAGCAAATCCCTCCTGTATTTTGTAACATGTCATTCATGTAAATTATGTACTATATTATTTTAGTTAATGATATCCAAAATAGCCTCGATTTATCCTTAATACTGTAAAGTCTTCTTTAGCTTTTAATTCACATAAAACTGAAAAAAATTATGGACCACATGTGAGACATATTTACATCTGCAACATTTTATAAGCAATGCTTCTTGTCTTATGTGATTTGTTTGAGCTGTATAAGATTGTTTTACAATGGAGTAATTCTTTTTTATAATTAAAATCTTTAAAGATTAGCCAATCAAGTGATTTAATATTAGTATGTTTGTCATAATATTATCTGAATTGAGGATTATTAGAGCAGTCCCATTTCAGATTTAATGTAAGTGTTGCAAGATTTTAAATATGTAGATTAAAGAGAAAAGAACTATGGTACTGCTGAAACAAAAAGAGTTAAGATATCATGAGATTGGCTTACATCATGAGATATAAAATACAAAATAAAATATTATGTAATATTTTAGCCTGTTTTCTGAGCGTTTATTTCTTACAAGATGTGTCTCTGATCCCCACAGATATTGTGAGTTACATTTCCAACAGGCAATTCTACTTTAAATGAACACAAAATGCAACTCTCTCCACATCAGCTTTCTGGGAAGGGAACTTCACTTATTTTCTCCTAGCTGTTGGGATAGGGGAGCCAGCATTCTTTCCCTCCCCATCATTGTGCTATCATAGTTTCTCCTTCCTCATTCTTGGCTCTCCCTCCTCTTCAATTTCCCAACACTTAGAATTTCCTACCTGGACTGTAACTCACGGGGAGGAAAGGCAACAGTCTTCATTTAGTCCAGCCTAGCTTCAAGTTCTTTGGAAACTGTAAGAGATGGTATTCATCTTTCGTAAGAAAAGTCACGTGGGCAACTACTCTTGGGAAACTCATGGTAACACCCAATACCCTGTATGGTGAAGCACATAATGGATTACAAGTATTAGTAAATCTGACAGTGTGACCAGCCAGTCAGAGCAGGAAAAGATTCTAGGTGAACTTTAAATACCTATTGCTGTGCTTTACTGTAAAGGCAAGTAAATGCAAATAAATGCAAGAGCATTTTGTGCTATAAGGATCAAGCACAAGGACAAGGTTTACCCCAGATGAAATCCAAAGTGACAAATGAACAAAATCAGAGCTGGATGGGGGCTGGAAAGAACATGGTTCTTTCCCCCTAGCCCTTTACCTTTCTTCCCTGACTTTCACTGTGAGACTCAGAGTATGTCTACACTGCAGAGTGCAGTCGATTTATTTTAAATCAACTTTCACCCGCCAAATTTTAGAAGTCAGAGGAGGCCGTGATCACACCATGCTCATTGCATCAGGGAATTGTGTCCCCCACTAGCCATGCTTGGGTCAACATGCAAAACAGTGCACCATGGGTAGCTATCCCACAATGCAACTAGGCGCAGAGGCTTTTGGTTGTCATCCTCCCATGATGCAACGTACTCCCCCCCCCTTCTTGCTCCAATCCAAAACAAACAGATCTCCTTTTCATGCCATTTTTTCAAACCCTTCAGTCTCTGCTGCACACATGCCATTACCTGAAAGGAATGGCACCCGCTTAGCTCTGCACTATTATTGTGAGCATCACAAACACCTCACAACTTATTCTGCAGTATTTTCAGGGGCAAGATAGGAGCTGCAGCACTGAAAATTGCAATGTTACAGAGGTTGCTTTGCTACAAGCCATAGAACAAAACAATTTCCATTTGCTGCAGGCTGTCACGCACCATCTACAGTTGGAACGCCACTTTTGGTCCCAGGAAACAATCAGTGACTGGTGGGATTGCATCGTTATGAAGGTGTTGGATGATGAGCAGTGGCTGCAGAACTTTCAAATGCAAAAGGCCACTTTCTTTGAACTTTGCGGAGAGCTCTCCCCAGCCCGGAAACGCATGAATACTCACTTGAGACCAGCTCTGACAGTGGAGAAGAGAGTAGCCATTGCTCTATGGAAGCTAGCTACACCAGACTGCTACCAGTCAGTTGGGAATCAATTCGGAGTCAGTAAATCCACCGTGGGAGCAGCTGTGATTCAAGTGTGCTGGGCCATTAATAGACTTCTTCTAAGAAGGGTAGTGACTTTGGGAAATGTGGAAGACATAGTGGAAAGCTTTTCCACAATGGGGTTCCCAAACTGTGGTGGGGCGATAGATGGCATACACATTCCCTATCTTAGCCGTGGACCACCTTGCCACAGAATATATACATCGAAAGGGATACTTCTCAATGGTGTTGCAGGCCCTTGTGGATCACAGGGGACACTTCACTGACATCAATGTGGGGTGGTCTGGAAAGGTGCATGATGCGCGCATCTTTAGGAACTCAGGTCTGTTAAAAAAGATGCAACTGGGTACTTTCTTCCCTGACCATAAAAAAAATATCGGTGATGTTGAAATGCCACTAGTGATCCTGGGTGATCCTGCCTACCTCTTGCTCCCCTGGCTAATGAAGCCCTACATCAGGCACCTGGACAGCGAGAAGGATCGTTTTAATGGGCTCAGCAAGTGCAGAATGGTGGTGCAATGTGCATTTGCATGTTTAAAAGTGCGATGACAAAATCTGCTCACTAGGTTAGACCTTAGTGAAAAAAACATCTAGTTATCTCTGCCTGCTGTGTGCTCCATAATGTTTGTGAAACAAAAGAGGAGAAGTTCCCATTGGGTTGGGTTGTGGAGGCAGATAGACTGGCCACAAATTTTGAGCAGCCAGCTGCCACTGCAATGCAGAGAGCCATTCGTGGAGCACTGTGCCTCAGGGAAGCATTGAAAAAACACTTTTGAAACAAAACACAACAGTAATGTGCATTGCTTATCAGAGCTGTGCTTTCACTTCACATCCCCTACCCATTCCCCACCGAGTCCGTTGCCCCTATCTCCCTCACCCACCATTCCAGCCCCTCCCACCTTCCCCTGCCCTTTATTTGCTTCTTATCAATAAACAAACAGTAATGAAATGTGAAGCAGTATGTTTTCCCCCATAACCTTCCCCTCCCACTCTGATCCATTTCCCCCTCCCACTTATCCCTACCATTATTCCCTTTTTATCAATAATAAATAAAGAGCAATGAATTGGAAAGCAGTACTTTCGCTACTGGTGATCCTTCACATAAGGGGGAAATGGAATAGAATGGAATTTTCCGAATGCATTTTGTGGGGACAAGGCCCATTTTGGCTGTGCACACAGGAAAGAATCACACATTCCCACTCCTTAAAGGGGCTGTTGCCTCTTTCTGCTCGCCTCAACTGACAAGGAGTGCAGCACATACTGCAATCTCCTCCTAAACTGCTGTGGGGTGGGGGCTAGGAAAGACTGCATTTGTTCAGAGTTTTGCAGGGGCTGCAGAGGGAGTCTCTTTTGCCGCTGAGCTTCCTGAAGCTCAACCAGATGCCGCAACATGTCTGACTGATCATGCATTATATGCAGCATCTCTTCTTGTGTTGAGCACTCATACTCCTGTGCTGCCTCCCTGTTGTCCATGTTCAGTTTGTCAGATAATGAAATCCTCCATGCTCTCAGCTCTGTGTCAACAGCCATGGAGGTGTTCGTTAGCTCATTAAACATGTCATCCCAGGAGTTGGGTTTTTTTCCGCTTTCTTATCTGCGACAAGCACTCTGCAAGAGTATGAGAGAGTGGACTGTTGAAGGCCACGTTGTCCACTGTGAGGGAAACAAAGTACCCATTGTTAACTCATCCCATGGATGAAAAGCAATGTTACAATGTAAAAATACGTTCCCTGAACATTCCCAAGGGAAGGCTACAGCCGCATTCATTGCCTGACTATTGCAGGGGTCGGAGTGCTATCCAGCCATGGTAAGCAAGGAGCAAGTGCATCTGTGTTAGTGAAATCCCCGGAGTCTATGCTGGACAGGTCCATGCTTCCTAGGGCAGCATGGATGTGGGGCTCCCAATTGATCAGGCTTTTAACAGGCAGAAGAAAGGGTAAGGGGTGGGTATGGGTTAACTATCTCTGGAGTAAAAAATAGGAACCCATTTGCAGATGCCCAAAGGCCATAGCAACAACATCCTGCTTAAGGACTTGTTAAGGACCAAGAAACCATCCCCAGCTGTGCAATAACACACACTTTAAAAAACTTTATTGGTCGCCTATTGTAAATGTGCGCCATCAGCCTGCTGAGGGTCACAGAGGTGAAAAGGAAGGATTTGCTGCAAGCATCTGGCTACAGGCCTGGTCCTTAGACTGCTACGCTATGTTCCACGATGATGCCTGCACAATTAATAACAGAGTGGCAGGGAAAGTGTCCTATCACAGTGGAAGAAATAAGGCTGCCCTCCCAAGAAACCTTTTTCAAAGGATTGCAGAGTACCTGCATAAAACCTTCCTGGAGATATGTATGCGGGATTCTCGGAGCATCCCTGTGCACATAAATAATCTTTTCCGGGTGAACCCAGTGCTTAAGTACACCAAGTACGAGGAAGCACAGTCCCAATGCCACACACACCACTTTTTCCAGCTGGTACAAGATTGTGGACTGGGGATATAATCAAAGACATGCAATTTGCAATACAGATTCACCAGACATGCCTTCCCCGGCATCCCAGTCAGTCACAGTTTTCTGCATCTGGGTGGGCTGCTCCTGTGTTGCAAACAGCTCCTGGCTTTCAGGGAGAAGGGATACCACGCTTGCCTGCCCCGTTCTTCTTATCATCCTTCTGCTCCTCATCCACAGACTCATCCTCATTCATCCTGGAGTCGGATTCCCCAGAGGTATCAATGCTGCGTGGTGGCATAGTGGCGGGGTCTCCACTGAGAATCGCATGCAGCTCCTCATAAAAGCAGCATGTTTTGGACGGGGAGCCAGAATGGCAGTTAGCTTCCCTAGGTTTCTGACGTGCCTGCCTCAGCTCTTTGATCTTAACGCAGCACTGCTGCACATCCCTGTTGTGGCCCTTCTTTTGCTGGCTCAGAGTTGAGCCAGAACAGACTCTTCACCCCACAGACTGATGAGATCCAAGACCTCAGGTCGGCTCCAGGATGGAGCACATTTGTGGCGTGCAGTCGCCATGATCAGTTGTGCTGGCAAGCTCTCTCCACGCTAACCAAACAGGAAATGGGAATTCAAAATTTCCTAGCGCTTGGGGGGAGGAGCTATTTCCTGTTTACATGGCCATAGTGCAGCAGAGTGCGAATGTGCAGAGTGGTCAGAACAGAGCATTATCGATACCTCCTGGAGGCCAATGACGTCAATTTATGTTGCGCTCTGACTACACTAACTCTTGTTTGACCTATAGAATTCGACTTCAGCACTACGCCACTTGCGGAGGTGGTTTTATTAAGTTGAATTTTACCGTGATTTAGGTCGACGGAACTTATGTGCCAGTGGAGACGCATATTTTAGGCGGTCGACGTAAGCGGCTTTATGTCGACCTCCATTGTCAATGTAGACCAGGCCTCAGCCACCAACTCTGCATAGAATATCCCTATTATAATGTATTGGGAAGAATTAGTTTATGCTCTACAGCTGGTCAGCCCGGTTACCTTGCAGTACTCATGGCAGGCAACGGTGGCCATTCCTCAAATAAGACAGAGAGAGAGTTAACTCCATTTCTGCCAGCCTGTGGAAAGGTACTATCCATTCAATATTTGTAATAGTCTCCTCATAAAATTATTCTTTTTATCTGTTCTCTGGTAGCCCTTTTCCAGGAACATTGCTGCAATTTTGCTGAGGAAATAATTTTGATCTCCTGTCAATTAAATGATAGCAGTGTCAATTCTCCTTTAAAGGATGGAAAACCCTAAGTGATGGCCTGATTCCTGTGAAACCCTGTCAGGTTTATTGCTGTGAGTATTAAAGCAGTTAAGTATAATGATGACAATATTTGAGTTGAAAGAGGAACATGAAAGTATAATATACAGGGTACAAAAACTTAAGCTACTTATAAATGTTTATGATAGGTAAAAATTATTTTAATAAGATACAAAGAAGTTGCATTATAATGAAAAAACCCAATAAGACTATCTTTATAATCTCTATATAAATCTTTATGTAGTAGTATCTCTGTGCAAAGCTGGTAGAAATCAAAAGAATTCAAAACCAATTAGAGTAGAAAACAGAAAGAAGAACTCTGTCTGAACA
This sequence comes from Emydura macquarii macquarii, assembly GCF_026122565.2. Classification (NCBI taxonomy): domain Eukaryota; kingdom Metazoa; phylum Chordata; order Testudines; family Chelidae; genus Emydura; species Emydura macquarii. Next base: position 12,122,509 of record NW_027132773.1, read on the forward strand.
CCAAGCTTCAGTAAGATTAATGTGCGTTGTGAGGGGTGTTCCCAATGTGCTCTGCATTCATCCATCAATTCTGTCCATCAAGCCTGTGTGAGCTCAAAGGTTTCTGTTGCCTGAGGCAAACTGGTGTATATATATGTCTGTGCCTCATAGCCAACAACATTCATACAGCAAACAGACTCTAGAACACATTGCTGCCCTCAGGCAAATGGAAGACCCAGCTTTTCACCTACAGTACAAGAGATGTGAGTCCAACACCATCTACAGACTATTATCTTACAAATAACTTTAATCCTTCCACTAGCTGCCAGAAGTTGACAGCATGTTCAGTACTAATCAACTGACCATGACAAACATTAGACATTGTTCCTGAAAAGATGTAATTCCTTTAAAAGATTAGATCTAACTAAACCTATAGTTTTCTGCTTATAATTGATGAAACTGCAATAATGGAACCAAGAAGTGAGCAATAAAGAGACATTTTCAAGTACCTCTTTATAGTTTAATTTATTTTTACCTCCAAATAATACTCTTTATAATAAGAGCAGTTTGAAAACAATAGTCTGTTCACTAGCAATGTGTCCTTTTCCACTGGCACAAACTGATTTTTTTGCCATGCTTTCAATGTAGATTTAAAACATGGATTTTGCTTCCTTCCATTTTTAGAATAATGAATAATAATTAATTATCCTTTTCACTCCAGAAGTGTCTTCTGTCAAAGCATCTCAAAATGTGTTACAACTGGATTAAGCCTCACAACACCCCTACAATGTAGGGAAGTATTATCCCCGTTATTCGCATAGGGAAAGTGAAGTATAGCAATGTTAATGACCCGTCCAAACTGTATGACTAGTTCCATACAGTTTAAGGCCTCGATCCTACAACATGCTACATGTGGACAGATCCAGGAACTTAAGTCTGTGGCAGAGCTAAGACAAGAACCCAGCTGTCCCAATGCCCAGTCCTGTGTTTCAGCCACAAAATTCTTCTTTCCTTTCCCCACCAACTCACCCCAATGTCATCTCTGATGTCATTACTTCTGCCAAATGGTGATAATGGCTACCTCACAGAGATTATGTTGGCGTTAATTCATTAATGCCTGTAAAATGCTTGGAAATCAGAATAAAAATGGTACAGAAGTGCAAAGTATTATGAGAATGATAATATTATATTTCAAATCATGAAGCTATTTCTGTCAAAGACCTCAACAATTTTAAAATGGGTCAAAACTTGGCTCTCAGTAGGTTGACATAGAAATTTAAAAAGTTACCTCCAGATAAATTTCCATATTGCTTAACATTAAAAAAATTAAAGCTTACTAGAAGAAATTCCCTAATGCAGAAATGAGGTAGTAAAAAAAAAATTTTTTTTAATTAATTGGTGAAGTTCACATCTGCAAAGTCCAACCTACTTAAGCCCATGCCTCCAAGCCTCAATTAGTTTATTTTGAATAGTCATTAACTTCCATGGATTTCTAACATTATATAACTTGCATCCCAACTTCAGGCCCAAACCATTCTCAGAACTTGTGACTCACCTAAAACTCTTCTTTTCAAAAGAGCCACCATATGATTGATAAGACCTTATAAGATGAATGGACTGCATAAATTTGATTCAAGCAATCTAATCAGCTAAAGTACAGACCATTAATTTTTTAAAAGTGTCCTGTATATACCAATTAAAATGGCATCAACCATTTACAAAAATCACTGGGATTCATTTTCAGCTTATAACAATAATTGTGACTAAGACATGGGGCTTTTCCTGAGAAGTAAGGATGAGTTGAACTTAATGATTCCTGACTGAGCCCTGGGCCTTCAGCTCCACCCAACCAGTCATTAATCCCCAGGAAATGCTCTGATTATTTAAATCTTCCAGCAATTAATTTATCTTTGAACCTTTAAGAAGCTAATATTAAATTCATAATGTGGTGATTTCAGGAGAATGTCAGCACCATCCAGATCTGGGCAGAGTTAGTCTTAAGCAGAAGTCTGCTAGTAGGCAGCAAATGGGAACAGCCCACAGTGATAACTTTTTCCAGTCGTCCAACAGCTGGCTGGAGATCCTCCTCACACATCATATCATCAAGTTCATTGTTTTTCAGAAAGCTCAGAAATTCAAATATTTTAAACTTCGTTTTTCTTCACAAGGGGTCATTGGCCTTTGGCTGTATTTTATGGCTATGTTTAATTATTATGACAAGTAGGACTTCCTGTCCTACAGATCCTTTTTTAAAAAAAAAAAAAAAATCAGAAGGTCTCTCCCTCTCAGATATTCTGCTATTAAAAATTTTTATCTTTCTTACATTTCTCTCTATGAGTGACTTATGGACATTATACAATCTTTTATGTTTGACTCAAAATAATCTATTTTCAGGACTTTACTTAGTTTAAAAAGAATCAGAATTAAATCCAATGAGAACAAAAAATAAAAATGACACTAACTCAGCAATAGATCTGAATGTTTCAGACAAAATATCACCTGTGATTTTTTCCCCTATATATTATAAATTGCCAGTGTAGACACAACCAGAGGAGGATGAAGGGTTACTTCAATCTCCTAAGACTGCTAACAAAATGCAAACTGTCTATTGGGACATTCCTAATGCATTCTTACAAAGTTTGTAAGCAGACTGGTTTAGGAAGAGACTCTAGTAATCATGAGCTAAATTCACCAGTCCAGTCCATCTGCTTTGCACTGCTCTAATAATGGAAGGCAGCCATAAACACTGCCAAACAAGCCCATAAACCAAACTGAAACAAAGTATTACATGGTGGCAAAATCCATTCCCCTGTCACTTGCTCAGCTTTCATTCTTGAGTCTTGTGGTGTTACAACTGCATTAATTCTGCCTTAAAATGGAGTCTTCCATGCTACATAAGACCTGAATGTCTAATGTAAAAAACAACTTGGGAGGGGGAACAGCAGTCAGGCTCTCTCTATATTTAGTAAATCAAAGGTGACCAGCAAGGATAAAAAAAATAGGCTTGAGTTCTTTTAGCTGTGTCACCAAGAATTCACTAGGCAACATTTTTCACCATATGATACTTTCGGGAAACTTCCAGTCAGGGATTTTGATGATTTTCTAAACTGGCTCAATATGTTCCCTGAGACAAAATTACTAACTGCAGCATAAAGTGTGCTCTGATGCTAGTATATAACAGTTTGAGGTTGGAAAATCCTGACAATTCAGTATTACCGCACAGGAGTGCTCTGTATGTGTGCATGCATGTGTAGCCATCCTTTGCTGCTATCAATGTAGAGTTGATGTTTTTTCAATACTATTTTCTATATTGTTCTCTTTGCAGACACTTGCTCAGTTCCAAGCATTGCTCCTCAGTAGGCATACGAGGTGGCCTACATGAAGAAAAAAAGAGACAAGAAAGGATGAAATGACCCATATTGTTTAGATAAAAATTCTGCTACCAATTCCAAAAGGTGGATCTCAAACCCAACACTGTTCTTCCTACGAGTGTCTCTCTTTTTTTGATACCAGGAAACAAGTCTTCACATATGGGCAAGCATAATACTGCAGTGAAGGTCTGATATGTGAATCTGAGGGCAGAGCTTTGCCTCCTCCTATTTCACCAACCAGTGATCTACTATATGTTTGAAAAAGTAGGCTTAGTTGTTGTTTTTTGTTTGTTTTTTCAATTTTGAATGTAGAAAATGTGTAGAAAATGTTCTCTTAACATTCTATTTTCTGTGAAATATTTTAGCTTCATGTATGGGAATCGAATGAATTACAGCACCTATCTGAGTTACAGTTTATTTCTCTTTTGTTGTAAAAATAGCATTATATTTGTTCCAACCAGGGATGCCTGCTGTGTAAGAAACAGTGACAGTTTAGAAGACCTACTACTGACCTCCTGTGTGATCATGTCTAATGGGTGAAGAATGGTATAGCAAAATGGCTATAAAATACCAGAGAGAGAAGATCAGGTTAACATCTGCCATGATTGCATCTTCTACTTGCCTAAATAGTCAGGTACAGTACATATGGCTCTTGTTCCAGAGGCACTCAAGCATCTAATAAGAAGAGTTCCAATGAGCTGGAACCTCCTGCTTCATTTGATACAAGCTGTTCTCTTCCTCAGTTCAGTCAGAATTTTTTAACCTTGACTACATAACTGAAGTCTCCACAGATTTTTATGTACAACTCATATTGCTAGTGTTCTGCTTATCATCTAGGGCCTAATCCAAAGTCTACTGAAGTCAGCGGGGGCTTTTCCATTGACTTCACTGGGCTTTAGGTCAGGCCTTCAGAGTGTAAATTGAGACAGTGTGGTACAGGTATGTGTATAACCTCTTCCTGGTAAGAACCATGCTGCAATAATTCACACATTGTATGGCAAATGATTACCAAGGCTAAAAGCCAATAAGCCAAATATCAAACTACTGCTGCATTTCTTGTGGCACGCTGTATTTTCTGTCTCTCCAACTCTTCTAAATACAAGGTCCTGAATCTGCATGCTATGCACTTAGATGTGATTAGAGCTCTCAGGAGGAAGACAGTTCAATTACATGGCAATTTTTGAGGTTTCATAATTTGCTGTCATTCTGCACTAGAACAAAAACAAAACCTTTTATCTGTTTTCAAATGTCAATGGAATAGTGTAAAAATGGATGTTTTCAGATTGAAATACCTGAGGTTTTTGATGGCCAGAGAGCCCTGGGCCAAAAAACCTTTCCTAACCAAAACTTTATTTAAATAATGCATCTTTGTGAAATTTTTGGGTTGATGAATCAGCATATTGCTGAAAATGTTCTAAGCAGCTCTAGATAAGATAGATTTATTTAAGTTGAGAAAATGACTCAGTGTCTAAATCTAAATAAAACTCTGAAGTACTATAATAAATGGACGTAAATGTTCTTGAAAGCACCAAACTGACAGCAATGGAACTTAATTTAGGATTCCTGTTCCATAGATAAATGCAAAAGGTAATAAATTATAAGGCCAGAAGGGATTGTTATAAGCATCTGTTCTGACCTCTTGCATAACACAGGCCACAGAATATTGCCAAGTGACTCCGGCATCAAACCCATAATTTCTGGTTGAGCTAAAGGACATATTTAAGAAAAAGAGATTCAGCCTAGATTAAAAGACTTCAAGTGACAGAAAGTCCACAACATCTCTTGAAACAGCAGCACTTCATTTCTAGTCTGAATTTGTCTAGTTTCAGCTTCTAGCAACTGGATCTTGATATGCATGACATGAGAACAAGCAGTGTCAGTCCATGCTTTGCCAATGAACTTCAACCATAACTTCAAGGGTGAGAGGGTGGTTAAGGGCTAGTCCAGTAAAAAGCTCTCTTGTGCCAGTATAAACTGTGTCTACACAGAGAGTTTTTCCGGAGTAGCTATGTCAGGTAGGGGTATGATTATTTCCACACTCCTAACCACCATAACCATGCCAGCAAAATGCTGTTGTGTAGCCCTGGCCTAAGTTTATGTGCCTAGTCAGCTCATTGCCTCTGCCTGCCATGATGACCACTTGTATTATGAGGACCTCTAATCACCCAGATGTTTCACACAAGCCATGGCAACCATCAAATGAAGAAAAGGTAAACTGACAAATTTGTATGAACTTGACACCTGTCAGTGACTGGAAATCCCTATTCTAGACTATGGCATCAAGTATTAACTATGGAATTTTTCAGAGCTGTAGGACCAAGTGCAGGTATTGCAGCAACACCACCTGTCAAGTATAACAATACAAATGTCATGTTCTTCTTAGTGGGCTGAAAGGATTTACAGGTCACCTGCACACACAAAAACTGGGGCTAGAGTAAAGGGCATTTATAGATAATAGCAAAGAACCATTCATGAAAACAAACTGGGGATTTTGTTAAAGCAGAAAATTTTAAAAGAAAGTTTTGTTTTGGTTTCTTAAAGAAATATGGAAGCTTCATAACACTGATTTGATCCTAAAATCTGTTACATAGAAAATTTACATTGTGTGTGTGTGTATCTGGAAGACAATACTTTATTATAGCTAAGCAGAGAAGATGACGTCCATGATTAATTTGGGGGTATTTTTCCATTCAGTATCATTGCAGGTATTTGTTTAATGCAGAACTTAAAAAAAAAAAAAAGTAGGGTGGGATTGTAAAGGCACCTAGGATGCCCATTTGCCATTAATTTCTAATGGGAATTGGGTGTCCAAATCCCCTAAGTGGCTTTCTTATGGTTATTATTTTCTGTTCCCAATGGGACATCAGAGATTAATAGAGAATAGTCAGATTTAATTTACGAGAGTTAAATCATCGTGTTTAGTCCTTTGTGTTAATTAGCGAGATGAAATGAGAATGAATAGCAGATAGAAGAGTTTAATTCTAGTGACTATATATCTAATCCTAAAGCCATCGGTGTCTCTTTCTTGTGTTTAGAAGATTTTAAAGACAACTTTTCAAATGTCCAGACTACAAACTTTTCCCCTAAGAATCTCTCTTTCGTTCCTCCATCAACTATATGTAAGGTGCTTTGAAGTTTAAAGGATTGATCATCATCATACAGGTCATTTTGATGTTTATAAATATGACCTAAATAAGCATAAAACACAGAGACCAATTCATGTTGTTCATAATTCAGTATCCTTCTATTCCGTAGGTGAACAGGAAAATAGTCCCATGATTGTAATCCCCTTTTAAATGTTCCATTAATGATTTACGAGAGTTCTTTCTGAGGAAGAGGAATAAAACTTCTCTTGCATTCCTTCCTGTGCTGACTTCAGCAATATAATCCGACATTTTATTTTATTTCCTCTGATACCACTGAGTTCTGTAATCTAAGAAAACATATGTTTTCCTTGGTACCCCTGGAAACTAACATTTAACACAGATGTATACATTTCTCCACACTTATTCTGCTTTAAGAATCTCTGCTTAGTGTAGATGGCAACCCACTCAATTACTTTGATAGGATTTCTGCTCCCATAAACCTAACCTCTGCAATTTGATTAAATGCAAGTAGCTTATCCATTTTCCTTGGGCCAGCTCCACAAGCAGCAACCAAACATGCTGATTCTGATAGTATAATGTTACCACCTGGGTTCTAGTGCCTATCTTTAACCAGATCAAATGTCACTAGCTTTAGAACAGGCCCAAACTGGAGCAGTAACTCCAAACACACCTTGAACTGAGGGTAAATCTGAATCTATATATTCTGTTTATGATAACAATACAAATGTTTTCTTTCAAACCCCATCTTCTCTTCCTACTTGCTCATGTAGTGAAGTCCTTGCTGTATTTATTATTATTATTTATACTGCAGTGGCAATTTAGTAGGTTTTACAGACAAGATCCCAAAAGAGACAACTTGTGACAACACTAACATATTATGATCCTCATAATACAAAGGGACCAGGTTTTCGTGGGAGGATCAAGAACAACCTGATTTGTGTGCAGGAGAAAGCACTTACTGAAAAGCAAATATCTAACATAATAGGCAGCAAAAAGAATACAGAAAATGGCCACTTCAGCAAGTTTCATACATATAAAATGTTCTATGTAATATTTTATACATAAATGTTCTCCTGTTCCAAGTTTGCTCCAGTGCAAAGCTTTCCTTTAAAGAGTGATTCTCACCCCATAATTCACTTTTATGATTTTCTTAGGGCTTCAAGTGTAAAAACTCAATCTGGTTTTGTTTTATGTTAAAAAAAATAGAAGTTAATTTTTACATTGGATCTGCTCATGGCACACTGTCAGGTCATTTAAGCCAAAAATATTTTTGTAAACAAACAAAACAAACACGCACACAGCTTTATAAAAATCTAATGGCAATAGAAATAGTTTCATGTAAGTGGAAGAAGAGGGGCCCTGACTGGAGCCAGTGACTGCAGCTTGCTGCTTTCATTCTTGGGCTCCTTTCCAACCTTCCCCCAGGATCCTCCTGTTCCACATATAGTGTAAAGATGTTTCTCTCCTCCAGACAAGTCTGAGACTCAGGCTTTTTGCCAACAATCTGGCTGAGTCCCTGATCTGACCATGATCCTATCCCTGTCCTGGTCCCATTCATAGCCTGCTACCCCAGACAGCTTCAGCAGCAGGACAAGTTTCTTAATTGCTCTTTCTCCCGCTCCCTCCAACCCGTGTAAAGAGGATAATGCTGTTTCTTATTTAGAAAATCATATGCACATGTGCTCAGATGTTACAGTGCAAATCCAGATGAGGACTTGATCATGTGCCTAAATGAGAAAATTAAACATGCTCAAATTGGAACGTTATCAAATTGAGGCACAAGTTGCTGTTAAGCACTTTCTGGAACACTTTGAAGTTGAGGACTTATTATTAGAACCCAATGCCAGTCTGACATACATCCCATATTTAGAGGAACAGAGTTGCCCATGGAGGCATTTATTTCTTCAGTCTCCCTCTTCCCCCATCTCCCTGTTCACTCCATGAGGCTTCTGCTATTGTTATCCCTTCCATGTTCTATTTAGAAAAGAAATATGCACTTTATTGTCATTACTTCTAGCCCCAGAACTTCTGGTGCCAAAGGCAGGGGGAGGAGGGGTGCCATGGGGATTTCAGGGTTTGTACGTCCCTAAGACTGACTCTGCTAGAACCCTATTATATGGAGCACGTTGCATTTAGGGGTTGGTAGGATTGTATTTGCATTTCACCGAATTAAAATGTTTGAACTTTTATAAATGAACTCAAAGTGGTAAGGACTTCTATAATCTGTGTGCAAAATTAATGTACTTCTTCTGAATAGTGCCAGGGCAGAGACTGGAGCCCTCTGTTTACTCCATGGACTGGATGTAGCACAGGGAGCGGCAGTACAAGCACCCTCTACCATTGCTGTACTACTTCTGTCAGCCCTGCTCTGCAGGAACAATCTTTAAGACATTTTACAATTTCTACATTGTGAAGGATTTTCTGATTCACACTGCTTAAGCGTCAGCATTACACAGAAAAGATTCTAAAAAAGGGAGAGATTTTTCACACAAACCAGGGATGCAAATCTTACCAGAGAAGGTATGAAAATGAAAAGAAATGAAAAATGAACACTGTTGTCACAGGACTACAGAAAAATATACTCTCCAGCACTTTAATAAATTGGACAACTTGGACTTCAAACAATCACTCTGTTACACACATTAATCTTTTCTTGAAGAAAACAGAGAAATAAGAAAAACGCCCCATACAAGTTGGCCCAAATATTTTCCTTTTCCTATATGTACAGTATATTTATCATTTCTCTAGAGGCTGTGTAATAATTTTACTCAAAGACAGGAAAAATTTTACTTGAACACAGGTAGATTCTATGAATTTATATTTCTCAAAAGGCATCTCAGCTTGAATTTTGTTCAAATTTTCTAATTCCAGTTCTTCAACCTAAGAGCTCTTTTTCCCTCTGAAGGACTCACCGTGTGTTCCCTATTTAGAGTTTATTAATTCCAATTCCCAAAAGTTGTCGTACTAGGGCACTTTATACTCACTGATCATTTTCAAGCTACAATTTAAACCCTATATTATAGACAGAACTGGCACTCTTGGTTATAATTGAGGTTGCCCAACACTTCCCATTGTAAGTTTCAATTGCTTATAATTTTGCCAGACTTTAATCGTTTGGCTGAAACTTTCCATACTGAACATCTGCCTCAGGTTGATTTTTTGGGGGAAAGTTCAGCACACCACTGTAAGGATTGGTCTCAGGCTCTTAGGTCACATAGTGCTATGTACGTATGTCACTCCTCATGCCAGGCTGCATCTCAGAGCTTTGCTGGCATGACTTGCATTGGTTTATTGACCCCAGAATAATCATCTAGACAAGCTTGTGCACTTTCCAATCAGAGTACTATCCTCTCTGACCTGGTGGATGAGCCAAGACAACCTGCGCAGGGATTTCCCCTTCTCTCCTCTCCCTGTCATGCCTTTAGCAATGGACGTGTCCACTCATGGGATGGGAGCACATCTTGGAGACCTCAGGGTTTGTGGACTGCGCATGAGGCCAGATTACACATAAATGTTCTCAAGTTGCACACAATATTCTGGACACATCAGCCCTTCCTACCACACTTTCAGAGCAAGAGCATCCAGATACTTATCACCACCACCACAGCATTTTTTTATGTGAACAAGCCGGGAGACAGATTGGACAGTCTCTGCCAGGAGGCAGTCAAGTGCACAACTGGTGTTTTCAGAGCTCAGTCATTCTCCAGGCATCCCATGTGGAAGATAATGTTCCACAAGGAATTTGGTTTTTCAGGGGGTTTTTTTGTTTGTTTGTTTTGTTTTTTTAAAAAAGAAAAAGGAAAAAAAAAAAAACACCACTAGGAAAATTACACAAACTATGTTAATATATGTGCAGGCTGCAAAGTCAAGCTCTCAAAAATTAGGAAGTGCTGGAGTTAAGATTACTTGTGCAACTTTAATTTGGCCCCCTTGAGCACTATGTTACAGTCTTTAATTACATGATCACATACTATTTTGTCCACAGGACACCTGCTGAAACCATATTCCAGTGGGATGAATCAGGGTTGTGTAGTGAAGGAAACTTGTCGGAAAGACCTTTGCTGCAATTGTTGTTAAAGTTGGAAGGTGTGCTCTGAATGAGAAGGCAAAGTGCAGGAAGAAAAAGGAGAATTTCATGGTTAAGACAGCTGAATGTTACTTGGAGAAATGAATTCTATCCCAGCTTCTACCACAGAGTTCGTGTGTGCTGCTGGGCAAGTCACTTATATAAAACTTTTCACAGATGTTCACTAACTGCATGTTCCTCATTTTCTGGGTTCCCAACTTGAGACCCGGGAATCCAATTTGCAGAAGTGTTAGTCCAAACCAAACTTCTCTCTCCTCCTGAGGTGTAAATACTATGCTACCTTACCAAAGCTCATTGACCCTGCTTCAGGAGGGTCCCCTGAGTGTGCAGTCTCTATCCTCCATTGAGACTGTTAAGTATTCACCTTTCTCCACTTGTTCTCCTAATGACTTTTTTTTTTTTTTTTTTTAAACCTTGCCTGTAAATGTGCTTCTCTCTCTCTTTGGTCACACCTTGCTTAATTTACATTGGAGATACATTACAGCAAGTGGAACCACATTCCTTTGTCTGGAGCAGGCATGGCTTAGGCACTGCTTGCCAAATATATTTTAAGGACATAATTCTAGCAGATATCTATAAAGTCCTTTGGGGGATTGTAGCCGGGAGGGGTGGTCCCCCTCTGAGGAGGACCCAGAGAGGGAGCCGGAGCCAGACCCACCCTGGCTGACAGAAGCCTGCCCCAGGGAAACACCTGACCGGAAGCCAGGGGGCGGGACTAGGCCTTTAAAGGCCCCAGTGGCCCCACCAGACCGGAAGCAGGGGGCGGAGCTAGGCCTTTAAGAATCAGGCCGGCGAGCTCAGTTGGGGAGAGGCAGCTGAAGGGGAAGGATGTGTCTCCTCTGGAGCCCCTAGCCAAGGCCAGGCCGGGGAGCCGGGCTGAGAGGGAGTGGCTGGCCTTAAACCCAGCCTGGGGATCGACCGAGGCCTCCCCCAGGTATCCTACGGCCGGGGAGTTGGAGGGACCACCAGAGACCCCCACGGCCTGGGAGCCGGAAGAAGGCCCGTCGGGGCTCCCTGAGGAGAACCCCCCAGAAACACCCGGGGCCTGGGAGCCGGAGGCGGATCTGCCAGAACAGTGCCGAGCCTGGGACCCTGAGGACCTACCGGCCCTGCCCGAGGCCTGGGGACCACAGGACCTGGAGGAGCTACCCTTCGAGGATGAGCCCATGGAGCTCCCGGAGCTGCCGCCCGTGGACGAGGAGGGCCTAGCAGGTCTACTGAACCTCAGCGACGCAGAGGAGGCAGGTACCGGGGGTTTCGGGGAGGAAGAAGCCCAGGGATCGCCACACGTTAGTGGCTGAGTCAGGGGCAACCTGGGCGGCGTGTTGCGGCCGGAGCCCCGCTGACCCAGTGGCAAACGTTGTTGCCACTGCCAGGGCCCTGGGCTGGGACGCAGTGGAGACGGGCGGGCCTGCATCCCCCTCCCCCCCTTCCCTATCCTCCGTGAGGAAGCCTTCCCCGCCGTGCCGTTCCCGAGAGCGGCTTGCCTGGCCAGCCCTGCCTGAGGGCCGGGCCGTAAGACTGCTCCCGGTGGGAGGTAGCCGGGAGGGGTGGTCCCCCTCTGAGGAGGACCCAGAGAGGGGAAAACCCGGACGCTGCTCCCCGGTTCCAGGGGCACGTCCACAGGGATTTTCAGGACCAACGTATATGATACTTTATACGACACCTTTTAGATACAGATTACGACAACAGTGTGTTAGGGGTAGTGAGTCTGTCAGGCCTGAGAAGAGCTGTTGACAGAGTAGTAGACCACTAATGGGCCTCTGTGCCACAGTATTATAAAAAGTAATTCATTAATGTTTGTGAAGAACTTAGATACTATACAGATGACCACCGATGAAAAGCAGAGGAGAAAGTTAATAATTCTGTATTTGGAGCAGGGTTTGAATAGTTGGCAATAAAAAAGCCATGGGGCCACACACACTGAACTATTTTTTTTTCTTCCTCTGCAGTAAAGGGCATAAATCGCTTGCTAGGATCATCTGTCAATTTCCTATCATTGAGGGGGCCTTGGGCATAGTAGTACTTTTGTTCCTCCTATTCTCTGCCTCTGGGTACATCTACCCGACAAAAAAACAAACAAACAAAAAACTAAGCAGCACCAGATCTCAGAGCCCAGATCTACAGACTCAGGGTCACAGGGCTCATAATACAATGCTAAAAATAGCTGTGTTGATGTTCCTGCTCTGCCTGCAACTCGAGCTCTGAGACCCACCCCATTTGCCATGTGTCAGAGCCTGAGCTCCAGCCCAAGTGGGGACGTCCGCACTACCATTTTTAGTGCCATAGCACAAGCTCTGTGAGCCAATGTCTGTAGACCCAGGCTCTGAGACTTGCTGCCATGGATTGTTTTTTGCAGTGTAAACATTCTGTGACACATCATAATCTAATCTAACCCAGGTTATTGGGAATCAATATACAGATAACCGAGGTGTTTAGTGGCCTGTTACATGCAGGAGGTCAGACTTCAGTCCCTTCTGAACTTCAACATTTGTCATAGAGTTGAACAGGTGCTCATTCAATAAGTACTATCTATCTTGTGCACTAAATCAGATGGAGTCCTATGTTAAAAATATGTGATCATACACAGTTAAAGATTAACATAATACGTTCACACCAAGAGAGTGAATTAAGGTTGCACAGGCAACCTTAATTTGGGCATTTCCTAACTTCTGAGTGCTTCACTTCATAACCTTAATGTGTAATTTTACTATAGAAAATCCCACTTTCCAGTCTGAGGGCATTTTTCTGCTATTGCTCATAAAGAGCTTGATCCAGAGCCCATTGAAGTAAGTGGGTGTCTTCCCATTGACTTTTGTGGGCTCTGGGTCCAGTCCAGAAGGATTGAATATTTTAACACGCTGCACCATAGAGGTACTTGCCATGCTTAAGTTTGGATGTTTTTTCTCTAACCTTATGTTCACAGAACTATTAGCAGAGTCATAGTCTTGGCAGTCTTAATCCAAAACAGACCTAATACAACCATTTTAGAGTTCAGTGATACATCGGGGCCAAATCCCATTTGCTTTACTCCTAGAAGGTAGACCTACCAAAGTAACAAGGCTTCAGTGGAACTCTTAATGAGAGTAAAATGAGCAGGATTTGGACCTTCAGCATAAAGATGCCAGTATTAATCTTATTTACCATTATTCGGATACGGTATTTCCAAGCAAATCTTGAATCAACATATATAAGAAAATGTAGGCAACAAATTTCATATATTCCCAAATATGGGGGACATTTTTCTTTCTAGTGAAAACGCCCACAGATACTACCTCATTTATTTTACAATGAATCATTTAATCCAAAATATTTGAATGTGTTTGACAACAAAATATTTGTATTTAAAATATCATTATCTGTATTGAGACCCACACCTGTGCCTTCCTCTGTATCTGAAAGGATTAGGCTTAACACAATGATAAGTAAATGTGGAGTCTTGTTCTGATGCTATAATCCATGTCACAATCCCACCTGAACTCTTAGATAACCAAGACTCACCCATACAGGAAAAGTATGAAGTGAATCTCAAACCTGTACAAACACACCATTTAGAATCCCATTTTCAAACCTTAGGCATTTTGGTCTAGAGCAAAACCTATTCCATTTCATGGCCGGAAATATCCTCTTCTTAAATATCTCAGAAGATAAACTGAATAACAATAAATGAAACATCTTGCACTTGTAGAATGTGAATCTTTGGGAAAAAAATCAATACGCTTACAAAGTGATCTACAAATGATTGTACCTGCTATTTCTCAAGATAAAGGTATCAACTGTAAAAAAGCACACAGCAACATTTCAGGCAAAATATACCACTACAGACAACTTCTCAGGCAGAGTTGACATTTGGCAGAACACCTATTCTTGCAAAGGGTATATTGTAGCTTTAAGGACCGCAAATGATCATGTCTTTGGTTTTATGTCTCATGTGAAAGGCAACAGGTCCAACAGAACAACAGCCCTTATCAGCATGTTTTATGTTGATTAGCTAGTGACTCAATGAAAAGAATGCTAAAACAGTGATCATTAAAACCATTTCTACAGCATCGATTTATTCTTTTAAGGTTACCCCTCAACTAATTAGTTCATTCTGGCTATGACTAGCGTGTAAAAACTGTAGAGACCACAACACAAAGTTGTATGGCTGCAGTAAAGATTAAATTATCAATTATATACCTGTTCTAATTCTCTTTGGTGAATAGAGAAAACAATATAATCGATATTAGCCTAAATAACTGGGCTGTGAGCTGAGGAGGTCCTCAGAGACAAGGATGGAGAATTTCCTCCCCACAGGTCATGGATCCTCGCCTTCTGTGGAAGAAATGGCTAATGGAGTAGTAGAGAAGAAGGTTGGTCCACTGGAGTGTGCCCTAGCTAAGAACTTGGGACATCTGGGGGTCAAGTCCCTACTCTGCCACAGACTTCCCGTGTGATCTTGGGCAAGTTACTTATCCTTTCTGTACCTTAGTTCTCCATCAGTAAAATGGTGGTAAATAATGCTCCCTGCCATCAGAGGGCTAATGGGAGGATAAATACATAAAGATTGTGAGGTGCTCAGATACTACATTAATGGATGCTATATAAGTACCTAAGTCATACGGATAGTAAGATCTACCAGCTGCATTCCTCCTGTATCCTGGGAAACCCCTTGTGACTAGAGCACAGCTCCAGGACATGAGTGAAGTGCACCCATGAATCTTTGCTAGGTCCAATGCCCTCCATACTTGCTGAAGGACAGAATTTGGTTCTAATTTTCCTACTGTTTTCCCTGAGTAATTACTGCAGAACATGGTCCTAAACCCAGGATCTGAATCTTTCTATTATTAATTGGGAGTACATTTTCATAGCCATGTTCATATTTTCTTTTAATTCTAGACATACTACTCTTTGCCATAGAAGATCTCATGTTAAATTTAAGTCCTGAAGAAAGTGCTGATGTACTATAACGTTTTCTTCATTTTATTAACTTCCGAACCTTTGGTGGATTGCCCAACCCTCAGATCCCTCCTAGCTTTGTTTACAGCTTTTCTCTTATTTTTCAAAGCTACATCAAAGGGTTTGTCCCCAGGGACTGAGGTTTTTTGAAAATGTTCAATAAGTGAAAACCTTGGGAATAATTTACTAATGTTAGTCATGTGT
The DNA here is from genome assembly GCF_026122565.2 of Emydura macquarii macquarii. Classification (NCBI taxonomy): domain Eukaryota; kingdom Metazoa; phylum Chordata; order Testudines; family Chelidae; genus Emydura; species Emydura macquarii. Next base: position 12,138,195 of record NW_027132773.1, read on the forward strand.
GTTATAACTGCATTTACTTAGAATCACTGTTAAGCTACACATTCTTTTCTAGCCTCTCACTTCGTATCGCTCTGCAAACTGAGGGCCAAACACTACTTTCCTGTAGAATATCCTGAGAGGGGGAAAAGAATTCAAAAGGTGGCAACATGAAGGTATCTGACACATTACTTCATCTAGCAGAAGAAATACCAGCCTTTTAAAGAGGGCTGGGAGGGCTGAGCTTCCAGGTATGTGGAACAGAACTGTAGAGAACACTGGCTTCTATTCCCCAATTCTCAGGACATCCACATAAAATGCATGCTCCACCACAATACATCATGGACCAACCCCTCCCCCCGGCCAACACATGGCATGATGGTTGTGTTAGAACTACACACATTCCTCCATATCTGAGAGGGTAGAAGAGGTAGATCCAAAGTTAACTGAATAAATCTGCCAATAATAATGTGGATTTCCCCAGAAAGCCTGGTAGGTAGGGCAGCTGCTTCCCACTTCATTTTCCATTAGGCAATTTACCATCATTACCCTTCTATTCCCCAATTGTATATAGCTCCAACCACATAGTGCACACAGTGCTGCTGCGTTCATGAGGGCTTGTAGGAGGAGAGAGAGTACATGCCTCAAAGGCTCCAACGTCCCCTTCAGTACACTTTGGATAAAATGTATAGGATTAGTGTTGCTGAGTGTCCTGGTGCTCCACACAGCAGAGGGGACTGAACTACCCTCACTTAGTTTTTCTAAAAGTCTGTCTTAGTGTACAGACCTCATTTGCAAGGTATGCCTCCTGTGAATCATTAACTCACCTAAGTAATGATCACTACCCAACATCTGATCCTTATAAACGTCCTATGAAGTTTGAACAACTGGCTGCAATTTCACTCAAAATCAGGGATGCATCCGCACGAGACTGAACTGCTTCCCACATAGGCATGAAGCTGGGTCACGGACATACTACGTAAAGCAACAAGATTGCCTTTGTCAAGTCTGCCTTGTGCTGACCCCCATCTCCACTGCCAATAATGATGATTTTATCCTTCTATCTAACCCAAACCAATTTATGAAAAATATTGACTCTGGTTGACTTTTACGACCCCCCATAGAACACACAAGTTCAAAATATTCACTGTGTGCTCTGGCTTTAAGCAAAACTCCATTTTGTTCATTTCAGTATGCCTCTGACTAGGACTCTTTCTGTATATTGCATTCCTAACCCAGGAAGTGGAGACTTTAAATAGCAGCTTGTTATGATGTCAGCATTCTTGAATCCTTATTCAAGAGTTTATGCCTGGAAGCTTTATGTAGAAACAGGCCTGAAAAAAAGTCAGGCAGATTCAAGCCTGTACTTTGGACACACTGTAACGATGTATGAGTGTGAAGGAGCCACAATGCCCCTTTGAGTAACTCTCCTACCACAGGGGCAGTATAGAGTCAACATAGGTAACTGTACATTGCCTTCATGTACAGCCTCCCTCATAGGGCAGGAGAGCAGCATGCAGGAGTGGAGGAGGAATCTTGGAGGCTGTTTCAATTTACACCAGGGCCTATATTGGTCCCTGCAGTAGAACAGAATAGTCATCTCTGGCTCTTCTCCTGGGCTGCATCACCCATGTACTGGAATGCTAAACTGTATCATGCAATTCAGCCACTACATGGCACTGTGTAAAATACCTTATTTAGGGGAACCTCAGCCAGACCTACCCAGAGCATTAAAGGATTGAATGCTGAACACATCTAGTGTCTAAGCATACTCTAGAACCAGTCCATATCTGGTACAGAAAAACCATGACAACTGGTGCTGTGCCTGATGAGGGAGACAGCACAGAATCTGACCCCTTAGATGTCAATACAGCCCAGACGTGGTGGTGTTTGAGTCTAGACCTGAATTTTGTAGCTCAGATGCAGTTCAGTATATGTCAGGTGATTTTATACTATGTGTATTGTATGATGCGCCATAACCCATTATGCATCCCTGGCTGCATGAAAGCTTCAGAGAAATACCACTTCTTATTCAGAATGTGGATTGTGGACTGGACTGCAGTAATGAAAGGTAGAGGCAGGTAACAAACCCAGGGCCAAATTCTGCAGGACGATGACGACACTGGATTTCGCTGGGAGAGTTGCCTGAAAAGGGATTACGGGATCTGGCCCATAAAAAAAAATTGTGGAAAAAAACAGCTCACAGCAAAGGTAACCTATTGAACTCTTCCCAATTAGCAATCAGGGTCCTTTCATTCTTCTGAATTACAGATAGAGACACGAGAGGGAGCGGGAAATCTACACCAATATTTTACATCAATTAATTCCAACCAAACCCCATAGTTTATGTATCATTAAACCTGGTGTATAATTATAGCAAAACATCTTGCAGTATCTTTTAGCAATCGTTTTCATTTTGCATCCTCTTTGTGACTAAAATTACCAATTTCATATTTTATTTACTAGTCTTTATGGTTTTAAAGAATTCCCATAGGGCTTTAGCTAATATTAAAGTCACTTTAATACTGATTAGATACCATCCATGTTAACATATTAATATACTATGCCCTCAGTACTAATACAGAAGCATATTATGAGCAGTTATTCACATTCATTGACTTCAGTGGGACCATTTGTGAGAGTAACTGCCTGCCAATGTGTGTAAAGAATTCACAGTCTGACCCATGATGTTTTTGTGGAATATAACATCTAGTTCCTATAGTACATTCACTTTCAAAGGACTTTTCAGACTATGGACCTGTTACTGAACCAGATTAAAGAAATAAAATCAATGGAAGAACAAGGGCCGTTTTTGAATTAATCAAAAACAACCCTTTGAGGAAGCTTTAGCATGCATCGTAGAATCCCACTTCTGTGAACCTAGATCTTATGAATGACCAATTACATGAACCATTTTTCTGACACCACATATGTCTTCAATCCTTCAGCTGAATTCAAGGGGCTGTACAAGTCTGAAAAGACTAAAAGAAGTGGCTGCAAAAAAAAAAAAAAAAAAAAAAAAAAATAGACAATGTTCTCTCAAACAAAGAAAAATCAGGTACCTTCTCAACAGGATCATGGAACAATTAACAAGTAACTTACACACCAGCCTGAGGGTAATTTTGAGATGTTCAGGTTTATGAACTCCTCAATCCCTAATTAGTTCATAAACTAGTATTTATTTACACTTCCAGCAATAGCATAGAACCTCTATATCCCTTTTGTTTACGGGAGAGGGGAGGGAAAAAATCAAGCAGAGACTAAGGCCAGTCTCATATGCATGTTGGGAGTAGGATAGGCATTAACTGTCACACTGTGTACTGTATTCTGAGCTGTGGAGAAGCCCATTGGCAGTTGTAGGAAAGCTGCAATAAGTTAGAGCAGGCCCAAGGACTGCTGTAATTTATGCCAAGAGCCACACCAGCTGTTGATGCAAGCAGACTCTATGCAGCACAAATATAGATTACCCACACCTTGTGAGCTGTGCCTTCTGTGACTCAGTGCAGAATCTGGATCTAAGTGACTTCTGTCTCTGGTGTCACTCAATGCCAGACTAGCCCACGGCCACAGACAGAATCAGCATCAGAATAGAGTTTAAAACTCAGGAATTCCTGGTTGCCGTTCCCATGCTATGCCTCTTTTCTGCAAGGTATGTAAATAAAAGTGAGGCCCACCAGATCCTAGTAGCTCTAGGGCTTTTGATTTGTATGATAGACACAAGTATTGCATAATTGCAGCCAATAAGAAGTTACCAACTCTGTCCATCTCTCTATAGGCATTTAATAATACATAATAGCAGAGCTGCAGTGTCAAGTAGGAGATTGCTATTTTGGGATTGCAATGATAGGCAGCTTGACTTCCACTCTTAGAATTGATAATGAGGAATGAGTGAGCCAGTGCTGATAAAGAACTGAGATGAATTTCCCAAGTCCTGACACTTTTCCAACATTTGAAAAGGTTAGGTTTTTTTTTTTAATTAGGTTTAATTTTCATGCACTTCTGTATTTTCTAGTCCCTGCTAAAGCTTTAAGTGCAAAGTATCACAAGAAAGGCTGATTCTAATCAAGACAAATTCCGCAATCAGGAATATCTTAAAACAAGGAGTCTGAGAGTCCAATTCTGCAGCCCCAAAAGATTCAGATAGCCCAGAAAAGCTCAACAGATCAAGGCCCTGATCCTGTAAGGCCGTGTCTACACGCCAGTGCTACAGCGGCATAGCTGTGCCGAGCATTTCTGTTGGTATAAAAAACCACTCTCGTGAGTGGCATAAGCTATGTCAGCAAAAGAACTTCTCCCGCCAACGTAGCGCTGTACATACTAGAGCTTATGTCAGTATAACTTGTCATCAAGGGGGTGAAATATTCACACCTGAGCATCATAGTTTTGCCAGCATAAGTGGTAGTGTAGACTTTGACTTGTGAACATATGACTCTTAGGCTAAGTACATATGTAGTTCCATTGACATCAGTGGGACTATGCTGTGTTGTTGTAGTCATGTTTGTTATATTTGGATCCAGCAGAGGAGATAGACACAGAAACAGAAGGAGTAGACAGACAGCTATGTGCTGTGCTCACTTTTGTGTTGGTTTCAGTTTTGCAGCTAGAATAAAGTGAAGGAGGGGGGGAAGACGAGTGCTCAAATATTTAAAGGGACAGGACATCACATTCCTCTACCCTACTTTAAAAAACTTTCCAAACATATACATAATCATTTACATAGCTAAAAACGAACACTATATAAAATTAAGAGTTGCAGGTGGACTACCCCAGACTCTTAAATTGCAAAGAAGTATTCTGCCCTGGAATATCAGATGAACTAAACAATTTATAAATTCAGACACACAACTGGTTTTCACAATCTCTTGGAATAACATGGTGATGGCAGCGTGGCAGTAGCCTGAACAAGAGGAACAGTCAGTGGTAAGGAATCAACTGCATCCAATACCAGAGTTTCTTTCATCAAGTCAATCAATTTGTATAGTTTGGGATTTGGTGACACATTAGGCAATAACAGGAGACAGCACGTCTCAACAGATACACAAAGATTGCTTTAAGAAAAGAGTTGCAGGTAACTCCTGGGTAATAACCTGAAGTGTGTTCCTGTAGACAAGCAAGAAGTTGTCCAATTTCTGCTGATGACTCAGAATAGATTGTTTGCTCTTAAGGCATGCTTAACTGTAGCAGGATGGCATGGAGCAGAGCTGATGCACTGAATTCCATTGGAAGCTAGGAATCAGAGCAGAACTGAGATCCATTAGTATTCACCAACCCTAACAGTAAACTACACTGGCCAAATAAGATAAGATGTTTAATTATCTTTGTGGCTGTAGGAGAAGACATTCTGAAAACTCCTGGCCATTCCAAATGGGCCTCAACTACGAGCAAAAACATGTAAACCTTCTAAATGGTTCAGCAAAATCCATTTGAATATATGTGTCCATGATCAAGGATTAGATGAGCTGGGCCAGGATCATGATGAGTTTGCGGACATGTAGTACAGCACTTCACCTTCTTTTAATTGTCAATCCCCAGCCCCCAAACATGACTCCAGGCAATAGCCTTCATCCAATGCCAAGATGACTTTCGTGAAGAACTTCCGAAACCTAAAATTGAAGTGATTTTTGGAAGTCCACTCGCTTTCCTCATAAGATGCAACCTTGAGTCACAGATAATTCAAGTGGATTTGACACCAGTTGTATAAATTGGAATCAAAAGAATCCCACTGTTCCCTTGTAGTACCATTCCTTTCACAAGAGAAATCACATCATCCCCTTAGCAGTTTCTTTCTGGTGTCAGTGTTATTGATGGGTAACCTATGCATTAAGATGAGATAGAACACTTTGGACAAAGTTTCTTTGAGTTGATGGAAGCCTGGGCATGGCAGGAGTGGCAGCCAATTAGTATTGCAAAATTCCTTTATGGAATTGTTTAGTATAGGAGTGAGCTTAGGGTAGCAATGCCCATCATTGCTTATAAGCCACAGCTAATGATGGCATTCCATGTTTCAGTCCAAAAATTGAAAGTAACAGGCTATAGCAAGAGGTCGTGGCCTCCCTCGGAGATTGACAGGGAGGGACGGGCCACCTCTGAGTGGGCGGAGTGAGAACAACCCTGCCTGCCCCATTGGAAGCAGGGAGGGCAGGGGGGCAGAGCAGGAAGTATAAAAGGAGAGGCCTCTTGCTCAGTCAGGCTAAGCTGTTGGTGAGAGAGGACATCCCACCATCTGCTCTGGAGCCCCAGCCTGACCGCACTGCTGCTGAAGAGCTGCCTATGGCCTGGGCCCTAGAAGGAATGCTGGCTGCCTGGCAACCTGGAGGAGCTGCTGGACCTGCCACCAGTTGACGACGTTGAGGGGCTGTGGAGCCTGCCCCTAGCCGAGTACCCTGAGGAGACTGAAGGTGATCCTGAGAGCCAGGTACTCCAGGGAAGGGAGAAGGAAGGAGCCCAGGGAAGTCAGACAGTCTGGTTGTGTTGTGGCCTACAGCCAAGTCAGCAAGTTGCAGCTGGAGCCCTGCTGACCCAGTGGCAGACCCCTCTGCCACTGATAGGACCCTGGGCTGGGATGCAGTGGAGTCAGGTGGGCCTGTGTCCCCCCTCCTCCCTTTCCACCCCAACCCTGGGGTAATTGCCCCTTGGCCTGTGAAGCCACCTGGGCCATAAACCACTATTGGCCTTACCCTGCCTGAGGGTCTGGGTTAAAGACTACTTTGTTTGCCCTGCTCTGTCTCAGGGCCTGGGCTATGGACTGCTGGGTTTGCTCTGCCCTGCTTGAGAGCCAGGCTAAGGACTGCAGTGTTTGCACGCCCCTGAGTGGGGACCTGGACCATAGACTACTTTACTCACTTGCCCCTGCCTGAGGGCTGGGGCCAGAGACTCATTACCTGCCCGCCCTGCCAGAGGGCCTGGGCTAGGATCGCTTCAGTGCCAGTGAGCTACAGAAGGGGCCAAGAGCCCTGTCCCAACTGCTAATTCCCCCTGCAAGTTTCTGCCTGCATAGGTGCACTGGAGTATGAGGGTGTGGCCTCCCTCCCAGGGAAGGAGGGACAGAGAGGGACAGCCCACTGCCTTACACAGGCGATGAACCATCACAGCAAGGTAAGTGTCTACCATACAGATAGGTATGAACCTCTGAATTCCAAAGAGAATGCGATGTTGTTTGCTCATAGCTCTTCTCAGGAGTAGTGAGGAATCAAGAAGTAAAAGCAGTTTGTTTCCTCCATACCATTAGGAAAAATATGGGAAAGAACTGTGCCCACTCTATGATGAAGCACCACAAACCAACTGCAATGGTAGCAAATCAAAGTGCATCAGGACTTCAGCTGATGTCAGCAGTTTCTTTGCTTCCTTAAATGCACACTCACTTTTAGTTCCTTTCCATTTCTTCTGTGCTTTAAGAGTTCATCTAAAAGGTGCCAATGCTGTTGCTAGATTGGGCACAAATTTGCCTCAGTAGTTAAGCAATCCTGAGAATGAAGGTAATTGACATTCTCTGGCAGGGGAACTTCAAGAACACATGCTCTCTGATTTCCTTAAGTCTGGGGCATCAATTACATGTCCGAGATATTCTACTGAACATTTGAAAAACCTCATTTGTCTGTGCTTTCAGTCCATGGTCTGCCAAACAGTGCAAGACAGCATCCAAATTTTGAAGATGATTCCCTTGATACTTTCCTGTAGCAAGGATCCAAACACTCAACTCTGTTCATTCCTTCCAAAATCTCAACCACAGCTTTCTGGAACAGAGTAGGTACTAATGTGATACCAAAAGGCAGTCCACTGTTACAAAATAAACCTTTGTGTGTTGTGAGATACCAGATCAATCTCCATTTGTAGCCATGCATTGAGTAAATGCTATTGACTGAAAAACACTGTCCACCACTAAGTAGCAAAGAAGCCTTCAGTAAGAGATACTGGTCTGCATATAAAACTGGATTCAATGTCACTTTGAAATCTTCAAAACTTGGACAGAGTCATCCTTGATCACTGGTATGATGCATGGAGCCCTTCACTGAAGGGAACCAGTGATGACACTGATGTTCACTAAACAGTCCAATCAGCTTACACCAGAGGCTTTAGTGCATAAGGCACAACTCTAGGCTTGCTATATTTTGGCTGGCTGTCAGACAGTGAGTTTCACTGACACGTTGCTTATCTGTCCAAGCTTTTTCAAAAACTTTGTCTGTCCAGTATTTCTTGAAGATTTCAAGTTGCTTTCATGGTTGCCTTGACCTCAGTCCAATTCACCTGAGCTTCAAGTATGTGAGAGTCTCATTTCCTGTTTTCAAATTAGAATAGAAGCTTGTTGTATAAACTGTTTACACTTGCAGAGTAGTAATTCCGCCCCCCCCCCACATGCCTTTTTTTTTTTTTTTTTTTTTTTAAGGCCTTGATTCAGCAACATGTTTAAGCACCTGCATAAATTTTAAGAACATTAGTCCTGCTGAGGTCAAAAGCTGAAAGTTACAAAAATGCATGTGTGTAAAAGCCTAATTTCTGAACATCCATTCAGATTTTGCACCCTAGCACAATAGAAAAGCAGCAGCAAACACTAGAGAAATATCCATTTATTTTAAACTGATCCACAGAGTAATTAATGGCCTGACTTCAGATCATTGTAAAGTATTGTCTAGATTAACTCTCCCTCCCACCCCCCAACACACACACACACACACACACACACCCCCCTCAAGGTTCTGCCTGCTTCACACAGGAACCTGCATTCCTGTTTTTAAGAGGGGGGGGGGGGGGAGGAAAACTCAAGGTCCTGTTTGAAGGCCAAACACTGCTCAGAGGCACAAAGTGGTAAGCAGATTTCTGTGGGACCCAGTCCAGTCACAGTATCTCTTTTCATTAGATCAGAGTTGCTTTCACAGACAGCCTAGCAAGACCTGAAGGAGGTCCTGCCTTTCAAATTAGGCACACAGACACAGCTACTGTTTCACACAAACTACTTATTAGATAAACATTGCATTTAAATGGCTAAAAAACATATGAAGCCATTGCAAGGGTGAACGTATTTTCTTTTGCCATAGCTTTGTCTTTCATGTTACCTCTTAAAGAAGGACTTTCATACTGGAGCAAAGGTGTTTAAAAAAAAAAGGAACATATATACAAAATGCAGTTTCGTGGGTCAGTAATAGATTATGTTCTCTACACTATTTCAAGATATTTCCCTTTGAATAAGCACTTTCACTGCCCAGATTTACCTTATAATCAGTCTTATAGTGAAGTAAAAATCCTGTGTTTATAGCATCAGTCTGCTGCTACTGCAGTGACTGGCATGTTTCCAGTTCAACATTTTGGGCTAAATTCTGCCCTCCACGACATTTGACTAGCATTTAAATAAGTAAGCAAGCATAGTAGGATGGAATTTGGCTTTACAGCAAGGTGATTACTGGCTTAATTGATTCTGACCCCACAGCAATGTAGCTCCATTGACTTCACTTGGGTTGCTCCTGATTTACACCAACATAACATCAGTCAGACCCAAACTGTGCTGGAAAGGAATAAACCTTTGTTCAAACACAAATAAGTTTAACAACGAGCAAACACTGCAAGAAAAATGTTATTGGAAAAAATAGTGAAAAGGAAATGGATTTATATTTGTCTGATACAGGAACATTTGCTTCTGTACTAAATCCATCTTTAAAAGAAAAGTATATGTTAGAGCTTTAAAGGGAATTTAAGTACAGGATTAATTGAAAAGATTGATTTCATTTCTCCCCACCCTAGTTTAATGGGCTCTTCCCCAACAGGGGTTTGTGGAGGATTGGCCTTTAAACCATTTGTTCCTAATCGTAATAAGGAAACACTTCAGTAATTGATTTATTGCAGGGATTTTCCATTGTATTCTACTGGACCTTCTCAACTGCCTTTTTATACGTCTTCTAGCTAGCCTGAATGATTTGTTTTACATTTCATGTCTCCTTTAAATGCTAGTTAAAAGAGCTAGAGCCTACACAAAACATTTTATATAGCTATTGTAACAGTTCATATTTTCAGGTTTGGTTATTCAGGACTGTAAATTTACTTGTTAGTAATCTGGTTTAGAAATACGGCATGTTGTCCCAGCAATGCAGGTTTGGCTTGAATTTGCAAATTGAAAACCTTCTATAATAAATTGCACTGTTAGATGACTAACCAGATCTGAGGTTTGGTTTGGGGTCATAAAGGTGTAAATCCCCCATCAATTAAGTTCTTTTTGAACTGACCTAATTCTAAGACATTAACTTTGAAAAAGCCCCAGGAGCTGAAAGAGAGAAAGGAAATTGCTCTTTTTAAAGAGAGGATGATCTTGTAAGTGTGGCACTGTGATCATTGACAGAGAAGATTATGATTAAGATATTACCTCACCCACATTATCTCTAATATCCTGCGTCCGACAGGGCTGCAACACTGCATACAAAAAGATATGTCACCAGCCTTAGAACCAGAAAAAACTCAAGAAAATTCTGCTCACAAGACCAATTTCTACTCTGTTATATCAATGCAGCCCTCTGGAAGCCACAAATGCAGAGGTGTAACTGAAAGCAGAGTTTTGTTCAAAGTACTATAACCTCCTGCTATTAAAAAGAACTGGACACAGTCTGATTATGCTGTCACTTACCAGTGTAAATTGGTAGAACTTCATTAATTGTAATGGATTTGTTCCTGGTACATATTGGTGTAACAGAACAGGATTAGGCATAGGGGACAAGTACCTGGCTATGGCTGAGGACAACAACTTGAGGGTTACCCTTACTTACACCAGTCACTAACCACTAGAGCTGGTTAAAAAACAGGATGAGAATATTGTTGGGGTTTTTAATCATGATTTTAAACTTTGAAAAATGTTAACCAGCCCTACTTAAAGCCCCAAGTGACCAAAATAGCAGCTGGGGATTGGCACAGCCTAGAAGTGTCCCAGTCACACCCCTTTCCATCTAGAACCAGATATGTTAGCTCTACAGTCAGAATCTGCTGGCTGTGTGGTGCAAAGCACATGCACTGGCCATACAGTACATTTTCTGTCAGAGTTGTACTTAGAATTTATTAAACTCTGGTGATTTCCCCCTCTCTCCTGTTCTGTTTCAAATCAGGCTGAGAATTCATCTCAACATTGAGATATTTAATATTTTTTAAGCTAAATGAATACAGAATTTTATAGCCTGATCTATAGGGAAAGGCATTCCAAAATGTACAACATATGCAAGTGTGATCACTCCAGTTGGAGAGTGCAATGGTGTGGGGGAGGAAAAGAAAATAGGCGTTTATATGCTATATCCCTATTTATTGCTGGTGCAGGTTGGAATAGGGCCCCTGGTGGGGGGCGGGGGGAGATGAGAAGAGAAATTGGGGCATAACATTTTAGGGGTTTTATACAGCTACCCATCACTGTAGTATTGAGCACTTTACATGAAGTTTCCCATTGCCGCCCCCCCCCCCCCCCCCATGCACCATGCCCCAATTCATGCACTGCGCACGGCACATCTTACATAAGGCTTTTCTGAATTACCAAAATAAGTGTTAACCTAACTCAAACACCACTAAAATACTGGGCTCAATTATGGTCCCCATACTCAGTTGCATTGTGGGTTAGAAGAGCATCTGCACTGCCTGGGTGGAGGCAGCTGAAAGTATTATGTCTGCAGGAACTAGAACAAGGCATGTCATCTCCAGTGTGAGAGGTGAACACACTCACTGCAGGCCCTTGCTGCATATCTAAAAATGTTAGTTCATGTGCCTCTTCTCCTCCTTGCAGGGCGGTTCTCTAACCACCTGCTAGTGCATAGTATGTTCAATAGTAACCTCTGACCTTGCATTCATGGAGCACAGCCAGGCTGAAAACGTTTGACTTCTGCACTGCCAAGCCCAAGAGTTTAAAAATTGATTCAAGCCCTCACCCTTCTCCCCCTCAAAAAAAAAAATCAAGGGATTGGTCTTATAATCATGAGGTTTTTTGTTTATTTGTGTTATGGTTTTCGGCCTGTCTTCCCGTTTTTGAACTCCTCAATTTTAGATGTGATAATTATACTGCTGCCAACTCTCACAAACATATAGTGAATGTCATTTTTGGCCCTGTTGCAGGAGCTCTACTAGAAGACAACAGATCAAATTACACAGATTTGTATATCAATCCTGCCTTATGGTGTAGAGAGCTTACAGCTTCTTCCCAAACCCAAAAATTCCAATTATTGCACATACACATACACTTCCACAAAGATTTAGGAATCTCGTAAGGGAGCCAAAGAAGAGGAAAGTACAGGAAATCTTCTCAGATACTACTTTCCCATGAGCAAGGGAAGACAGACAGCAGAAGATATTGGAGGCAAAGAGCTGGCTGGTAAGTAGTTTAAAAAAGGGTTTGGGTTTTGTTGAACATTGGGCTACCTTCTATATGGGGAGGAAGTCAAAAGGCTTGGATCTTGATCTCAATAGGATGGGACCCAATCTTCTGGGTAGCCAGTTAGGCTACCCAGAAGATTCCACTCTGAGGAACTTGTGCAGGGAATCGTTGTTTTAAAAAATTAAAGATAAATTTTTAAACACGAAGTATTGCAACCAGGATATTCTATATAATAGCTCATTCTGATGTACAATGAATTGATCACTGAATTAAAAATTGATGGTTGCCTAAGTGCAAGTGTTCACAATCTAATTTAATTTGTGGTGTGCAAACAGAATATAATCCTAAATATTTAAATATCGAACCATAAATAAGGGAAAAGAAAAGCTTATAGTAATTGGTGCAGTCAGCAGTTAGGAGATGCAGATAATAGATAAAGGGTATCTAAAGATTTCCAGGAAATTAGCATGACCAGCAGTGTAAAGGGCAATAAGAAGAAGTTCTTTAAGTATTTCTGGAAAAAAATAAAATTCTAGTAATAGTATAGGTTTGACAATTTTACCATCTGCATCTAGTATCAATCATGATGCAGACATATTCAATACATATTTCTACTCTGTATTCAGAAAGCAGCAAGATGTATTCATAATCAAAAGTAATGAAAAACTCTGTTCCATCAGTAACTAGGGAGAATGTTCAACTGCAGCTATTAAAGTTAAACATTTTTAAATCTACAATAGCAGATAATTTGCACCCAAGAGTATTAGAAGAATTAGCCAAGGAAATCTGGAAAATGAATTTTGATAAATTGTGGAACACTGGGTAAATTTCAGAGGACTAGGAAAAAGCTAAAGTTGGGCCAATATCTAAAAAGAGTAAACAGCATGACCCAGGAAACTTTGGACCATATAGCCTCATATCAATCCTGAGCAAAATCATGGAAAGGCTAATATGAGGAAATAGTCAAAGATTATTGAAAGCATTAGTGCCAATCAACAGTTATATGTAAAATAGGTCTTGTCAAAGAAATATTTCGGGGGAAGGGGTAGGGAGAAAAAAATCACAAGTCTGGTTGTGAAAGATAACTGACATATTAAGTTTTGGTAAGGCATTTGACTTATACATGACAACGATAAAAATTAGTACGATACAAAGTCAAAGACAGACCATATTAAATGGATAAAAACTTGGTTAGATAGATTGCAAAAAGTCATTCTAAATGAGGAATCATTATCCAGTAGGGGTGTTTCTAGTGACCTCACATAGGGATCTATTTTCTGCTCTACACTATTCAATATCTTTGATTATCTAGCAGAAAATATTTGATCATTGCTGATAAAATTTGCAGATGACACAAGTTTGTGGAGTGGAAAATAATGATGGGGACAACTCAGTTATACAGACTGATCTGAATCTTTTGGTAAAGTGGGCTCATTTGAATAACATTCATTTCTTACACCAGGTCATACATCTGGGAACAAAGAAATCACATTTCTGAAATGGGAATCCTGAAAAGCAGTGACTTTGTAAAGGATTTAGGAATAACGACAGAACCAATCAAACATGAGCTCACAGTGGGATGCTGTAGTTAAGAGGGCAAATATGATTGTTGGCTATAGAAGCAGGGGAATATCAATCAGGACTAGGGGTTGGTAATACCTCTGCATACAGCATTAGAGACACCATTGCTGGAATGGCACATCCAGTTCTGGTGTCCACACTTCAAAAAGTGTGTTGAAAAACTGGAAAGGATCCAGAAGAGAGCTACAAGAATGATTCGAGGTCTAGAAAATATGCCTCTCAGTGCAAGAGTAAGGAAGCTCAATCTATTTAGTTTGTCTAAGAAGTACCTAGATGGGAAAGAGCTACATGGTAGTGGGAGGCTCTTTAATCTAGCAGAAAGGCATAATGAGAGCCAAAGGTTGGAAACTGAAGCTAGAAAAGTCAGACTAGAAATAAGGCACAAGTTTTAAAGGGAGGGTAATGAGCCATTGGACCCACTTGCCTATGGACATGGTGGATTAGTCTTCACTTGAAGTTTTCAAATCAAGACAGTGGATTTCTAAAAGATACATTTTTGCTCAAACAGAAGTTGTGCCTCAATGCGGAAGTTACAGGGTGAGGTCCTTTGGCCTATGTCATACAGGAAGTCAGACTAGATATCATAATGGTTCTTCCCAGCCTTAAAAATCTATGTCTGCCCATCAAATAGTTATGCACCCCCAGCCAGCGACATGTAAAGTCTGTGTCCCTCATTCCCACATTGATGAATAAATAGTGTCCCTAAACCTTATATCTGCCCCAGCCCACAATCCCCCATCCGTTTCCCCCCCCCCATCAGTTCTGTCCCAGCCACACCTGTGGAGGCTCTTCACATCCCTCCTTTCCTGGACCTGAGGGGAGCAGTTCTTAGGGCTCTTCATCCTTTCTCCCTGGCTGAAGGAGGGGTGGGGGGGATGGACAATTTCAGCAAGGACACTCTTCTCCCCCTCGCAAGACCTGGTGAAGCAGGGTTAGGGAAGATGAGGGGGAGGAGCAGGAAGGAGTGGACCCATTATTCACAAGTGGAGAGGGAAATCAGGGTCCAGAGCTGCCTTGGAGTTCTGGGCTCCTTCTGCACCCTCCCCCAGCTCCCCTCCTATGAGCGATGTATTGGCTGCTGCCTCTCCCCACTCTCCTACCCAAAACTTCTTGTTGGCTCCTGAGGGAAAGAGAGGAGGAGATATCCCAGCTACTGTAGGAAGCTGACAGAGCTAGGCTACTACTTCCCCAGGAGGTGGAAAAGGCAGCCAATCATAGCCGCTGGCCAGGGCTCAAAACCAGGTGAAGACTGAACCTTCTTCCCTCATGAAGAGACTGGCTCCAGCAGGAGCCAAAATCCCTTACTAACAGAAAGTTACAAGAGTTGCGAACACTTACATTGGGGCAGCCATAGTTAGGTGCATTTTGTACAATACCTAGCAGCACAATGGGATCCTAGTCCATGACAAGGGCTTCTAGGCACTACAGTCATACCAATAAGAAGTTGTAATCCGTGTCCTGGCAATATGTTTTGTCTCAAGTGAGATCTTATCTCCTGAATGCAAAGTCTCCTGGCACTCCCTCACACATAATATGTACATTATCACTCTTCTTTATTACTTTTGGTAAGTATGCTATGTTTAAGCCAGCCAGACATCAGTTACACACAGTCTCCGCATCTGACATGATCAAATTAGTTGAGTCAGTCGTGTGGGAGGCAAGACTGAAGTTTTGGCCTCAGTAATTTAAAGAGATTGAGGTTCCTAGTATTTGCAGGAGTCCACTACTCTGATATAAATCAGTAGAGTCCATGGAATTACACCAGCATAAGTGAGATCATAATCAAGGCCTATATCAGAGAGAAATGACTGAGCCTAAATGAAAACAGTGCATTTTTCACCCCCCAAGAGTTAGATATTGTTCTCTTCACTCAAGGGATCTAAAAATCACACTATAAGTACAGCTAAAATGTCTAACCTTAACTCTATACATATCTGCTGGAATTTGTGGGCCTTTTGCTGACCTTCCATTGTATTCTTTTACTACCTTGCTAATCAGAGTTATTTTAAACACTGATCATCATATAATTGACTACCTCAAATGTACATATGCACAAAGCCAGGTTTTACTGTTTGAATAAGAGGGCCTAAGACAGCCAGGTCAGCAGATTTCTACATGTGACCAGCATAGCATAGCACATCTTACATTAGATTCTATTCTGTAGGCAAAATTCTGCTCTGAGTGTAATAAAGGCAACCCTCATTGATCTCAGTGGGAGTAGTTGAGGGCAGAGCAGGACCTTTGATTTTCCATGGATCAATATTTGTGAAACTGGCTGTTCTAAGATAGCCAGATCCACACTAGTACCAAACACAATCAGTACTTTTGGATCTATTTATATTCTGATCTCACTTACTTACAGTGAAGGGTTTCCACTCACCACAGGTGAACCTCCTTGTGGCTAGGTGAGGGAATTAGCTCTAACCCCATCTGGCACCCCCAGCTTTCAGTTGCTTGCATTGTGTCCTCTCTTGCTCTGTGACTCATGGAATTCTATAACTCAGCCCTACAACAAGCTCACTATATAGCCCTCCCCCTTCCAGGGGGACAAAGTCCCACTGGACAAGCTGTTCAGATGCTGTCTCAGACAATCTTCCAGTTCTCCAGGTCCTGTGCTACTTTCCCAGTTACTGGTAGGGGAACCCAGGCCCTCCCTCTCTACTGGGTTCCAGGCCAGGGTCCCTATAGCCAGCAGCCAGGGTCTACACAGTCCCACTCCTTGCTGCAGTTTCCCTCAGTTTTGTCTTACCCTGCCTTCTCAGACTTTCTTCCCTGCAGTTTCTCTGGGTTGCACCTTCTTTCAGGGCAAGGCTCCCATTCACCCCCTGGATTTCCTTCTTACCACCCCCTCTGTTCCAAGAGAGTGAGTGCAGACTCCCCCCTGTAACCTCTTCCTGGTCTCTCTTCCTGCCTTTTATATGACTATCCCAGCTCTCCTCCCACAGCTGGGCTTTGTCTGCAATTAGCATTTATCAATCCTGGGCTTCCCTCCAGGTGCATCATCTAAGGCTAACTGGCCTGTTGTGGCCCACATTAACCCTCTCAGGTCTTGTGTGGGTTGGACACACGATCACACTTCCACCCATGTATGTTATTTATACTGTGTTCCTGTTAAGATAGACGATCTGTATGCTGATTGGTGCACTGAGCACAGTAGTGAACGGACAGTTTCTAATGTTGGGGCTATTAAGCCAGTAATCTCTATCCACTGGGGCACCACACAAGTGGAGACGGGCACAGTTGGGGACCCAGCTGAACCAATTAAAATCCTGCAAAGTAAGATGCAACGGCTTAACTTTATTCACTGTGATAAGTCACAAGAGATGTCTTTGAAAAGTAATTTTTGCTTTGGAGGGCTCTACTGGGCCTCTTCATCTTCCCTTCTGACTGCTGAATACCCGGAAGATCCTTCATATAACTAACACTATGAAAAAATGACAATTTTTTTCTTTTCTTCTCTTCTCTTCTCTTCTCTTCTCTTCCCTCCTCCTTGAAGTAAAGGCCCCTCAGCATTTTTTGCTGCTCTTCGCTGAATTCCTTTCAATTTGTCTACATTTTTCTGGTTTACAAAACAATGGCCCTATTCTAGGAAGCAGTTGAACAGGCATCACCATTGAAAGGTTTATATTTTCCTAAAAAATGAAACTCCCAACCTTCTTGGTAATATATCTGCAATATCCTTGTCAAAGGGGGCTCCTGGCCCTGAAACCAAATGGATTAGAAAAGAAAATGCCTTTACTTAATCATGAATCTCTGTCTCTCTTCCCACCTCTCTGTCTCCATCCTCTGAGTTGAAGTTGATATATCATGAGGTGGTGGTTGATGAGACATTAAAGTGGATTGACTTAGATTTGACAAGCACTAACTAATACTAACACCCTCCCCATTGATAGATTTCAAGAGACAATGTTGCCATTAGCTGAAAGAAAAGAAACCTTCTGAGCAAAGTTCTTGCAAGGTTAAAGAGAAGAAAAAAAACACAAGCACAGCTAACACAGGCAAAGGAAAATACTGATCTCTAACTAAGGAGGAAAATGTGCTGATACATTTTACTGAAGACATGTGCATTGATTCTGTGACTTAGTAGACATTTTTTTAAAAGCATTGGCTAAAGTATCTTCCCATGATTAATTTAAACTATTTGTATAATAAAATCTCATTATAGCAAGAGAGAACCTTAAAACAGATTAACTGCATAATTCAGTTAATAGACTGAATTCTATTTAACTGATACCAGCATTTTGACTTTCAGGAGTTTCTATTATATCAAGTTTAATTTTATAAATTAATGCAAAGAAAGATGCATTTTATTTATCTGACAAATCAGGAGACTCTTTCACTATATTTTCATGTACTAACTCTGAAAGGGTGAGGCAGTGATTGAGAAAATGGCACCTACAGAAGTGACAAAGGTTCCTTTTAAGCACCCAGTATTTTAGCTAAAAAGCTGCTCTGATTTTCTCCCAAGTTGTGACTTTCTCAGCTTACCTAACTGTTGACATCTCAGAGTGGCAATTAAAGTTAGTTAGGCTCTGTGCAACTTTTTCAAGTACAATGTACCTTTCAGAGTGATGAATGTAAAAGAACAACCGTCTGGAAGCAGTCCTTTCTAACCAGTTCAGAGGGCCCTATCTAGAGTCTTGGCGCTAAATGGAGCTGTCAAAGTTATAACAAATTACTGTCTTGACACATTTCAGAAAATAAAAGAGAATAAAATTAGTGTCTAATTATGTATTGTTTGGATTAGCTATCCTATAACTTACTTGATATTTGAACTTGGAAAACACTACAAAAAAATTCCCACAAATATTCACCCAAATTTTGTAATTTCAGATTTTCTGAAATGCTGGACACCTGCCTTTTCCTTTTTTGGATTTGTGGGTTTTCAACATCTGTGAAAAACAGGCCTTTTGCTTTGTCTGCTAATTACTCATTTGTGTTTACTTTCCATGAATTTCCATGTGATTTAGTTTTACAAATCAAATTTTTGTAGGAAGCAGATTTCAAAGGCATGTATGCAAGTGTTCATGGGAATTGAATTTTACACCAGAAGCCTACTGCTTTTATCAAATCAGAAAACAGAAACAATACCATGTGATTTATCTAAGCGACCACAACTAAAACACAGTTTGAATAAGGAATACTGAATACCAGCAGAGAACTGCTCATGATCAAATCAAAGAGTTTAAAAGTATAAAATACATTTGTTGAATACTTTTGAATAATATAATGAATAAATATGAGGACATTTGTATCTGTTTCTAGATATGCTGTAAGTAGAAAAGAGGCCAAATTCATCAGGTAAATTATTTATTGAAAATTATTCACTCGTTCCTGCTTAACATAGAAGTTCTGTAAAAAGTACAATGTAAAATGTGTCCAGTAGAGCAGCAATCTAGTAGACAGTCTTGCGTCTAGTAAGCTTTAAAAGAATGTTAGGAACCAGGATGTCGGTGGTATGGCCTAATGGGCAGAACAAAAATCAGATCTAGAGCAGGCATCCAGGTTGGCGGAACAGAAGTGGAAGTCAGAGTCAGAGTCAGCTGCCCAATACCAAATCCAGAGTTGGAACCCAATACCAGAGCCAGAATTGGAACCTGGAGCCAAAGCTGAAGGTCAGAGCCAGGGTCAGATTTCAAATGCCAGAGCCAAAGTCAGAACTGGAGGGTCAGAACCAGGAAGAGTAGCAGATGGTCACAGTGAGGCATATGGGCAGGAACCATAGGAGAAGCAAGGGTTAGGCATGGAGCAGGAGCAGGAGCAAGGAGGGAGCTTGGGTGGAAGGAAGGGGTGAGGGAGGAGCAGAGCAGAACAGGAACAAGGATTAATGTGGATGGAAGAGGTAGGCAAGAGCAGAGTCTGACACTGAAGCAGCAGGGAGTCTTCACAGTTGCTCAGAATGCCCACCTAACTCACTTTCTGGCTTAAGTAGTGGGAGTGAGCCAATCAGGCAGCTGCAGACCTTGGGCACTCTGTCAGGACCTCCTGTAAGGCCTGACTTTTCAGGAGTGGTGACATGCTACATCACCCATCTCCTTTGATGGCAATGAAAGAGTGTCAGAGTGCCTGGGTGCCTACAACATCAGGTTCTAGACATGCACCCTTGGATCATTATGAAGAGCCATTTATCCAGACATTTCCTCACTTGTTGAACTTTGAAGGCTTAGATAAAATAAGCAACCTCTGCCCTCACTTTCCATTTTTCAAAAAATGGATATTCAGATAGAAGTAGTAGCAAAGAAAATTGCTTTTTTCATGTGTGTTTATAGAGGAAGCTGTATATTTTCTGTCAGATGCAAACCTTGCCAAAGTTATGCATGCTTATGTCAGCTTTAGACTGGATTGCTGCAATGCACTGTAGTTGAGGTGACTCCTCAAGACCTTTCAGGAACTTCACATCTTAAATCACAGTCACATCCACAACTGACTCCATATTCATGGAATGTGAATTTTACATATACATACATATTTGCAATGGAAGTCTTAGCATGCTGATCCAATCAGCAAACAGAAAAATACCATGTGACTTATCTGACCAATCAACATTAGATAAGAACTAAGCAATGCAGCTTGACTAGTGATTATTCACAAAGAACTCTTCATTCTCTAAATTTGTCAAGTGATTTCAAATAACTAATATTCTATGAACAGAAAGATGATAAATTTGTTTCATAAATCATCCCCTGTACATTTTTACTTCAAATGTGAAGACCACCTCATTCCTTGTGGTTTAACCTGGCAGTCAAAAACAGCTGGGAAATTCAAGTTACCAGTGTCTACATTTGCCTTCCTGAGTCTTGTTGGAAGAGTATTCTGAGCAGAGGGCCCTCAACTCAGGACCTCATTCCCCGCTTTTGATCCAACAGTGCCCAAATTTTTTGACCTAAACAGAGGTCTTCTACAAAGCTTATCTTTTTACCCAGGCATTTTCAAAGAGGGTTGTTTGGGCATCTGGATTTGATTGACTGGGAAGTTATTTTGTTTGTGATAGTTAACAATGGTTTGGATGATGTTTTGAGTTGATGTTTTATTGTTACCTTGAGGCTGTTTTCTAGACACATTATGGACCTGATGCAAAGCCCATTGAAGTCATAAGGAGTCTTTTCATTGATTAAATAGACATTGGATCAGGCCCTATATAAATGGAAATAATAAATCAATGAATAAAGCCAAAACCCAACCAAATTTGCAAAACCAAATTTGGGAAGTGAATGCAAGGACATCCACACTCATTTTGAATCTATATTCAGGATAGCACTTGAGATGAAGTAACACAAATTAAGCTAAAGATAAATTCCTCACAGAAATTAAATGTTTAAATTGTGTTAGCAATGTGTTCTTCCTTTTGTAATACTGCTGCATAGTCACATAATCATAGTGGAGACTAAAGTCTGTAATCGTAATAGCATCCTTGCATTTGATAGGAGTAATGGATGGGGAAAAATAGAAAACATTTCAGGCAGCATATATGTCATCTGTGTCACCATTTGAGAATAGGGCCTAGTAGATTATTCTCTTTGTACAATCATTACTCAGTGCCTCAATCAGACTCCTCACATTTTAATTTCAATTTGATTTAATTGCAAGAATTGTAATTTGAAAAGGAATGATCAGTGTGGAATCCAATAGTATTTTATCTTAATTGCAGCTTATTTTATTCTTCATGTCATCTATTCTCCTTCTCCAAAGATGATGAATAATTGATTACATGATCTGCCACAATTATCTGATGAATAATCAATGGTATTCAATCAATTTGTTTAGTGATTATACTTTGTAATTTACATTTAAGTAAAAAGATTAAGATCTCCTGTATGGTTAAATAATGAATTATGTTTAAATAATGTTAAGACTATATTGCAAAGCAACAAAAACTAATCAAGCCAACGCTATGACTCATAGTTGTGACATTATGGAGATGGAAAAGGACAAATAGCATGTGTTTGGGATACAGTAATATTCTTAACTTCTAAACAGGCTGGCTTCCTAAATTAATATTTGGAGATTAATTGTAAGTAAATGTAATTTAATAACAAAGGAAGAAAAGATTTGATGGAAGGCTATAAATATTGTTTTGGTTGAATACCTATTTCTACATTTTTGATGGTATCTGAAGGCCAATGCAATGTATAAGATGCGAAAAGGATGACTTCCAGTTGAGACAAGTTTAACATAATTTCTACTAGTTTAGCCAGAGGTAGCCTCCCTTCTTACTGATCACTTAATGTTGCTCACAAGATCCTTCACTAGCTAACATCATAGCTGCAATTCACCATTGTTGAAATTCCATGAGTGGAAACTCCAGTGGAAATAGTGTAAAGAAGGCTCAGGCCTTTTTACCACCATATTGTCTAATAATATACTTGTAGGTGATTACGTTAGAAGTGATGCTTTCTTAGCTTTCAGACATAGGATGCGACATGATATTGAGCAAGGGGAAAATTTCCACTTTTTGCCTCACTTCAAGTTGAAATGAGGGGTGTAGGGAAGAGAGGCAGAGCCAAGAGTTATATCCCATCTTTCATTAACTTGAAAAAAAAAAAACCAGCTTGAGATTCACCTATAACACTGGGACACTGTCAGGTGACAGTTCATGGGCTAAATTTTATTCTCATTTACACTGCTGTAAGTCTAAAGTAACTTAGGTTAACTTTATTGGTGTAAATCAACATGAGCTGAGAGCAGAATAATTCTGAAAAATAAATTCCCTTGATTGTGTTATCGATCTGAAATTGTTAAAACTGAAAAGGTTTTGTACATTTAAATATTTCAGATGTTTTTGCATTTCACTCATCTTCCAAGTAGACTGGCAAGTTTCACTTTTGCTCCTACTTAGTTTTATGTTGTGGTTGTCTATTCCAGAAGCTGGGTTGCAAATACTGGGTCTCCTCAATTTTAATGTAGAGGGAATCCTCTGCACATCTGTCCTTTCTTCCTTATAAAAATGTATATTTCATCATGTGACAGCACACTGGAGTGTGAGACATTCATTGTAACTCAAGGAGCAGGATGCCATCTTGCTTGTCTATAAAATTGCTAGCAATGGAGACAATGGTATTAGGATGTTGTTTCTGGAACCAGAGGGAATTCTGGGAGTTTAACCTCTACTCCCAGAATACCCCTAGGTTTGCACAAGATTCCCCAGAAGGCACGGAGCAATCACCTGCAATTCACCACCAGGTGGAACTCTTACTAGAACTCTAGAATGTGTTCCCAGAGCTGCTCCTGAAGTCGTTGCAATTAACACAACTAAGTGCAGTATGCAGGGTATTATAGCAAGTCCATTAACCATGACTGATACTTGTCTGGAAAGATAAACAATGCAATTTAGTCTTCATCTGAGCCAAGTCGTCCATGTCAACAGGACCCAGAGCAGATGACTGGGCTAAGAGAACTGTTGGGTGAAGCCCTCATACAAGGATGTCTGTGAAGCCCTGGGAGAGAAATGGCTAAAGAAAAGGGCAGAAATGAAGCCCCTGAGGGACGTGGCCTGAAGAGGCCGGTATAGACCACAACAGAGCTTTGAGGCAGCGACTCAAGAACTGTGGAGCCCTGATAAAGGGTGAAGTGTTGAGTACCTTATGTTTCATGGTATCAATACATCAGACTCAGAAGGGGAGATTTAATTTGGAATACTAGTCGTATGATATGGGATTATCCCAGAGCCATAGAAGGAGGGGAAAGTGATGGCAAGGGCGTGGGGGAAGTGACACTTCTGTTAATACTGGGTTTTGTAAAATCCTTCCTTTTAAAACAAAATATATGTGTTTTTGTTCTAAACCAGCTAACAAGAAACAGATTGTTGGAAATGAGCAAAACAAATAAGATTATTCCACGAGAAACAGAGTTTGAATATTTGTGCTTGACATGGCTCAGGCAACCCACACAAGGTGATTAAAGTTATTTTCTAAAAAGGCCAGAAGCACGTAACACAAAAATAGAAATACAAAATGCTATTGTTAGTAGTAATAACTTTGCACTTCTCTGGAGTTTTTCATCTAAGAATTTCAAGTCCCTCTACAAATATTAACCAAGCCCCGCAAGACCATGTGCCATAGGAAAGTTTATTCTCTTCATACAAATGAGGCACAGACAGATTAAGTGACTTTCCCACTGCAAGTCAGTGGCAGAAACAGGAAAAGTAAACACAGCCTCAGCGCTCTGACCATTACACAATGCTTCCCCTCCTAAACCGGGAACACATTAAAAAAAGGCAATTCAAAGGCTAATGTCCCAGTGTGCAAGATGAGAACTGAAATTACAAAAACTAATTCTAGAACACACACAAATCTGGGATACACACAAGAAAAAGTTACGTTATTGGAGGTTTCTTGTAACTGATTTTAGTTTTCATATAAACTTCCTGTCACTTCTTCTTGAAAATCAATACACAAAAGTATTTTAATACATACGTAATGAATACATAAATCTACTTTCCTAATGGGCAGCAGGCACGTTATTATAAACCTTTGTTCACAGAAGTCCTTATTCACGTCAGTGGGATCACTCAGAGGAGTACAGGGTTGCAGTGTACAAGCGCATAAGCAGAGAATATACTGTGACCATTCCAACCCTGCAAAGACAATACAAAGACAATAAATAAATAAATAATAAATAAAACAAAACAAAACAAAAAACCCTACACCCCTAGGCAGTCAGTTAAATGCCCAGGCTTCCACAACCTACAGTTAGAGAGGAGCCTGAACATAAAGATGTATCTTGAAACTGCATCTGCCCCAGCTAACTGAAATAATCTTCCCGTTACAAATATTTGTAAAGTTTAATTTACTTTCCTACCATCATCCGAAACAGGAAGAGAAAGGATATTGAAAATAGCCCCCAGCAGTCAGAATAATCCACCCAGTAATGTCAGTGACGTTTAAGAAGGTTTGGCGTGTTATGTAGGTGCACACGTTAAGGAACTTGGTTTTGTGTTTTCAGTACTTGCACATTCTTATTTTTGCAATTTTTTTGTGGTTATAATTAGTGGACTGTGGTAGGGAGGAAGATATAGAAAAGGTGGGAGTGGTGGGGACTTCACAGTATGCTGCTCCCCTTCCTATGGAGACCATGAGAGCCCTTGCGCATGGACTATGGGCTCAAGGCTCAGATACTGTGGTGATGGGCACTGACGGAAGAGCTTAGATGCATAAACAGGATAGGGGTTTTGGGGAAGCATCTCCAAGGAGCAGTCATTCTTTGCAGCATGCCCTGCTGGCAGCCCAGCAGATTTCAACTGTGCTCTAGCCAATGTTAACTCCCCACTGTGGTTTCTCCCCCCGTAGATAAAGACAGGTGCAGCAGGGTAGGGAGTCAATGGCAACATGATACTACTACAAGAGGAAGTGTCATGTGAAAAAGTGGACCCACTATGCAACAGGAAAGGTTGGTTCTTTTCACAGATGCCCCAAGATACATGGGCCCTAAACATCCTGAGGATCATTCCATCCGAATTGGTGTGGGCCTCACTCAGAACATGTGACTCTCCCAAGAGCTATATGGGTCCTAATCAATCTGTGGGCTGCCCTTTGCCTCCACGACTCCCTACCCTTCCTCCTGGTTCTCAGTATTTCCAACCACAACATTTTAAAAAAATCATGAATTTCTCTTACAGCCC
Organism: Emydura macquarii macquarii; assembly: GCF_026122565.2. NCBI lineage: Eukaryota > Metazoa > Chordata > Testudines > Chelidae > Emydura > Emydura macquarii. The sequence continues at coordinate 12,163,694 of NW_027132773.1, forward strand.
TTTCCCCCCTCCAATCCTGCAGCATCAGCATAAACCCACAGTCTCCAGCTTCACAGCCCAGACTTCTTCCACTTTAGCTACTGAAATAACTGGTAGGTAGAGAGCATATTGGTATCCTCCTTGTAGATGAGCCATAGAGAGTGACACAATCCATGTCTATTGTGAGAGCGTGGTTGGATTTTGGGCATCAAGACTCCTGTTTTCTATTCTTGGCTCCAATAGCCAAGTGTGGTGTAGTGGGTAAAGATAACACAGACAAATGTTACAAAACCCCTCTTTGTGTTATCTGTGGTGGCTGAACCCAGGCTCTTTGGATGTAAGAGCTAAGATATTGCCATCTGAGCTAAAGAGCTATTTTTCGAAGCATGCAGGCAGTAACAATCAGAAGCCTCTCCATATGGTTCACCCCACGAGAAGGTGACCAAAAGTCATACTGCATATGTCTACACAGCAAAAGCTGTGTGGGGGCTAGCCTACTGAGCTAGCTTGAATCCAGCTAGTGGAGGTAACAATAGCTGAGTGGGCTTCAGTGAGTAGATAGTTGAAGCCTGGCACAGCCCCTAGGTATGTATTTGACTTGCAAGCCCGCTTTGAAGCCTGCATTCTATTGTCTTCACCACTATCGTTACCCATGCTGACTGGATTCTAGCTAACTTGGCTAGCACATGCACAGCTTTTGCTGGGCAGACTTACTCACTGTATTAGTGTAGGTTACACAAGCACATAATGTGCCATGCCCCTTCTATAAGGTAGCCTGGGAAAGCAGCTGTGAGCTGACTGTGTTATATTACAGATATGGGTTCCAGTCCCTTTTGTGTCTGAAGTGATCTTGCACAAGGTCTCACTAATCATCTCTGTATAGTGGGTGAATGACAGTAATCTTCCTTAGGATATGAGACCTTGGTAAATAAGGATAATAAAACATATGAGCAGCAGTCAGTGAAAGACCAGGAACTAGAAATAATGGTGTCCTGGCTTGCTGCTCAATGCATTTTCTCATAAGCTTAAGGGGATAGCGGGGGAGGGGGAGAATGGCAAAAGTAGTCTCTCTCTCTCTCTCTCTCTCTCTCTCCCTCTCCACCTCAAAAATCATATGTAGCCAGGAGCATGTCATGTTTTTTGCAAGAGCTACTGCAGCAAGAGCCAAAAATCACATTCCTCATGATAAATTTACGGCAGTTGGCAATAGTGTAATTATATGTTTATTTACAGTATATTTTTCACACACTAGATGTTCCGATGAACATAACAGAGCTCTCTCCATACAGGGCAACACAGGGGAATCAAGTTGCACAGAAGCCTGTATGTAGTTTATAGTTGTTTTCCTTCATAAGTGTTTAAGACATTCATTATATAGATATATTACATCACCATACCAGCATAAAACTGATGCGAGGGACTCCCTTACATGCAACGACGTCTTATACCTCCTCCTTCCAAAAGGATGACATGAAAAAAATATCAAGCCTTGGGCTGCATAAGAGGTGCAACAATCTGAAAAACATCAGGAGGACCAGTAATGAGAATGCAAAAGATAGCAGCCATTCTGAGAGGTACATTAAGGGATAGGTCAACACTGAAAAATAAAAAAAACAAAACAAAAAAACCCAACCTACATCAGCAAGTCTGAAAGCCTGGGTCTACAGACCCCAGCTCAATATGGGGCTAAAAACAGCAGTATAGATATACCCGCTGGGGCTCTGGGATGTGAAAAAGGGGGTGGATCTCAGAGCCTGAGCTCCATCCCAAGAAGGAACCTCTACACTGCTATTTTTAACCCTGCAGTACAAGCCCTGCTAGTCCGAGTCGGTTGACCTCAGCTCTGATTGCCGTGGTTTATCTTATTTATTTATTATAGTGTAGATGTACTCTAAGACAGTATTTCTCAACGATAGTCCATGGATGGAGCCAGTCCCTGAGATCTTCCTGACACAGTTTAGAAAGGCAGCAAGCCGGTCCCTGGTACCAAAAAGATTGAGAAACACTGCTCTAAGAGAGAGACTACTAAAATGACATGCTAAAATGGCACTCCTGGGCTGCATTTTTTCCACTTACCCCTAGTGGAGGGGATGTAACAAAGTGTGCCCTGATTTCTCCCCTCATACACATATCTGGGTGCAGGGAAAAGCTTCTCTGGATCTCATGGAGGCAATCTATCTCAATCCTTTTAACGGGGCTAGCGTACACGTCCTGATGTGGCTAAGACATTGTTTGTTTCTATCCACACAGGAAAAATCAAACCCTGTAATAACACTGTTAAAGTAACATGATAGATTTTGCATTACAGGTAGGCCCTCAGAATGAGTTAGCCGCATTATTTTTGCAAGCTACCCAGGCTACTCGCAGGGTTAAATAGAAGCTAAAGGTTTATAGCTTAATGAGAGGCATTTGTTACTGAGTATAATATAAACAGATATCTGACTTAAAAGGGTGCATTAGTCATAAAATCTTTAAGAGCAAGATAGCCCAACAGTTCATCCCAGATTCAGATCTGTTAATATATGACTGTAAATACCATAAACAAGGGTTGCTATTTAAAAGCAAGCAACCTTATTTCCTATATAATCAGAGCTCAAAGTGGGAAGAAATAAGTGAGGGAAGTCATGCAATGCTGCAGCACAGGTCTGAATGTGCCTAGATATTACAGAGATAAGCATTAGAGAAATGCTTGAATGGATGGCATGAAGGAACATAACACAAGGCACATATAGTACAATGGGAACAAACAGTTCTGAGTAGTACTCTTCCACGGTTCCTTCCTTCTTTTATATTGTATTTCCCTTAAGCATCTATTTAGTTTCTTCATCATTTTTTCATAAAATACTACAATATTTTTTTTCATTTTGGAAGAAGTGCTGATATTCATTCTGTTGAAACAAGTGCTGGTGATCTGCTCCTGTGAGTTCCTAGGGGTGGGTGCATAGGGGCAGAGACAGACCTCATCTTTATTTTCTTTTTGGATGCACGTGTAATTTGCAAATGCTTATATTCAGAGTTAGAGAAAACTTACAAGAATCTGTTCACTTGAGCAATATGATGATGATGATCCTATATCCAGACACATTGAAAAAGCAAAGGAAAACATGGATATATACACACCCTATTAGGCTTCATAAGTTCTTTTATAAGATTTAACACAATTAATAATATTAAATGTCTAGTCTAGGATAGCTTTCCTTTGAGATTTTACCTTTTGATTTTTTTCAGATATGTTAAATTTATTTTGACCAGATTGACTTCCAGATGATAACACACATGCCCTAACACTGGAAAACCAAATGTAGCTGAAATCAGGAAAGAAATATTGTCATTTTTAACTTCAAATCATCCTCATTTTTGGAAAGTCAATAAGGAGACACTGCCAGACATGTAAGAATCCAAGTTTAAGTTTTATATTAAAACAAAACAAGTTGTACATCCCATTTGTATTTATAAAATCAAGTATTCAAAGAAACTAATTCAGAATGTTGTTTTTTACTTCAGTAAAAACAGTTTTCAGTTTGAATTTAACTATTTCCCTGTAATGTTGGTGTGGGATAACCCTTAAACTGAAACTGACTATAAACAAATGTAAAACTGACACTTCAATTTTTATTGCCCAAACTGTGTGAAGTGGAAGTAAATACATAAATAAAACAGCATACATGCTGAAAATGAAACTAGATTTTAAAATATCTGAAGTTTTATTAGTAACAAAAGTACATTTGTTTTTAAAATTTATGCTAATTTACTTAACTGCCAGTTTAAAATCTACAGCATTTTTTGTAAAGCTGATATTTAGTTATCTATTGGAGATGTCATACATTCTGTACTTTGGTTTTGTCTGTAGTGTCCAGCATGAAATAGAGCTTTGAAGTTGATAGCACTTAACGTGGAATTTTAAAGCATTCCAAACATCCTCTTCACACATAAAAGGGGATGAAAAAATAACTGTACCACACTCTGAGTCCTGCACAGCCGACTACCACCAGTCACGTTCTAGGTGATAGCTAGTGATGTGTTTGTGGCCCAATGCACACACAAACACACACATCTCTGTACAGAGCAGTGGAAAAAGTTCTAATTAACTTTCTCTCTCTAAGTGGATGCTGGAGGCACAGAGCAGAGTAATTGGCTGCAGAACCCCGTTTGATCAAGGGAAATTGGGATTGTGAGTCTTTCCTTCCCTTTCCTGGCTTTAAATCCATCAGCATCATTTGTTAAATAAATACATAAATAAAACACATAAGGAGGGCGGGGAGGCGAAGATTTGCACTTCACATCTTTCGCTGTGCCTCAGTGAGCTTCAAATGCCAGCTAGCATTCCTCTTGTTCAACTGAACTAATCATCATCAGTTTAATCGGATCACACCCAGGCCTGTGCCCCTTTATGGCGCACTACCATCGCACAGCGCGAATCAGGGAAAGCACGTTCTGCTCCCGCCCGCCGTGCGAACCTGCCCCGTGCCCAAGCCAAGGAATGAAGGGTCCCTGCTCCCTCCCCGCCCCGGTCAGGGAATCCGGCCCTCCGGGTTTTCCGAGCTGCCGGCACCGCTAGCCCTGCGGCGATTGGAGAATGCGGCCGGCTGCAGCCAATGGGCTCCGTGGAATGCTCATGTCACTGGACCGGGCTGGCAGCGCCTGAGCCCCCAGCAGAGACTAAGGAGAGGATCAGCGGCGCAGCTCGGTCACTTCCACGCTGAAGGCGCCTGGAGCTGACGCGGCTGCCTGACAAGCTCCCGCTCCCTGCAAATCCTTCCCTGCTGGGGCTCGGCGGAAAAATGTGTCTCTCCAGCTGGCAGTGACTTCTCCGGGGCGGGGCGCCCAAGGAGCAGCCAAGCCGGGCTCCTGGGGATACTTGCCTCCCTTGCTCTAAATGTGACTGATCCTCCCCACCCCTTCCAGGAATACCTTGCGGTGTTTCCAAAGTCCTTCTCCTGGACTAGGGTAAGTGGCAGCCCGTCTGGTTCTCTCCCGCAGGGGATTTAAGGGTGGTTTTGTTTGTACGAAGCGGGGCTGTTTGCATTAGGTCCCCCCCACTTTGCAGTCTGGAGGGTGGGCTGGGATGTGCTGTGTGGAATGTCAGCCTCCCAGCGTCTTGTCACCTACCAATGTCTTGAGAAACTTGATTAGTTTAACAGGACCAGAAAGGTTCGGCGCAGAAGCAAGTCGCCTAACTTACGCAGAAAGTGACTTGTAGCTGCCCCAGCCTAATATCTTTAGAAGCCTCCTCAGTGGGTTTCATTAAAAATATTGACTTCAAAGTGGTGAGTTTTTAGCTTTCGGTATTTTTTATGAACAACAAGGGAGTAACAGCCCAAATCTGTTCCTTATTAGCAAACCTGGGACTCGGGATGCAGCACAAAGTTGTTAAATTTTGCCTGCAGACGCAGAAAAATCAAACAGATCTTGGTTATTGCACTAGTTATTGCACTAGTGTGGTGTTGTTTTTATTGTGTGGGGGGAAGAGGTCTGAAAGATTGTCGACAAACTTGTCTGAAGAGCCTGGAAGATCACTGTCTTGAAGGAGAAAATAATTTGGGGGCTGATGCCATACTGAGTTATAATTTGCCCAACTGGAATCTGAACTAGCACTCCAAATTCATGTAGTTATTAGATTAAATGTATGTGTGTACCCTGCATGCAACTCAACAACAGCAAAAAAAAAAAAAAAACCAAAAAAAACCCCAAGCTCTCTCCCTTCTCCCCCTCCCCCCCCCAAAAAAGAAAAACAAACAAAAAAACCAAAACCAACAACAAAAAGCTGTGAAGCTAAAGGGAACAGAACATTAGGATTTTATCTGAGGTTATTTATATCAAAGTATCTCTGTGGTTTATCGTTTATTAATTCATTTAGTTGTACATCAAAGACAGGGTTGTGCTTACATTTTATCTTCATGCATTAATACATTTTTGTAAGAGACAGTATAGAAATATATATAACCACTGCTGTAATCCCTATATATATATATATATATATATATATATATATATATATATGTTATATGTTTTAATTATGTTAGTTTATTTTGTAAATATGTACAGGGAGAGTTCCATCTCTCTTTATAGCACCCAAGACTATAGATGGATGCGAGTTTCAGAGTGTTTGCCTGACTCAGGCTCCAGATGTGTGAGCTCAGCTGTTGCCTGTCACTTGGGTGACAACTGGTTTTTTTCCACTAAGCCTTTGCTTTCTCTATTATCCTCAACTAAGTGTCAATGTTTCAGTTCTCTTCTATTATCATGAGTGTATTCCAGTCCCATGGGAGAGAGCAACCTTGTTTGGATATCCTCAGCAATATGTCTGCTTTCAGACTCTTCCATGGGGGGGGTGAAATCTTGTGACACCTAGAGAGAGACATCTAAAATGCAGCACCAATTTAAGCTAAATATTCTGCCTCAATTAATAGAGCTCCGAAGAGGTGATGAATATTTGTCAAGCCTTTTCTCTCAAACAATATTTACTCCCACCAGGGGATTTTAAACATAAACAGCAACCACTTATCTTGCTGTCTGGTTGGGTTCATTTCAGTGTGCCTTCAATCTGGTCTCAGCTTAGGGTGCCTGGGTCTGGTCTTGGACAGGAATCTGTCATTGTACCCCAGCTGGGGTCTAAAGAAAGCAAAATAAAGCACTGCTAGAACCAGTGTCTCTAAATGCTATCAACTGGAAAGTCAGGAAACTCAGTGGGGGATATTTTACAAGCTCTCCTAGAAATGTTTACATAGAGGATTTAAAGGTTAACGATGCCTATTTCCCTACATGTTAAAACTAAAACGTGTCAAAAATAAACAGCTAACATTACTCCAAGTTAAATTTTTCCATGCTTTGACATGTAGCTGAAAACTATGACTTTTAATTAGCAACTTTTCTTGCCTCTGGAAAACTCAGAATGTCTATCAATTCTAGCAGCAAAAGCCAAGATGAGCTAAAAGAGTTTATCATGTTTTATAATCAAGGATGTATGGAGCCATTGTTTGTATAATAAAGGATGCTGTACTGAGTCAGCCTGGTCACCAGATAAAAATTTTAACTTCAGCTGGTGGGTGGGGGAGGGAAGCCCTTACAGGGTTAATAGCTGAACTATTAAGATTGGAGTCAGATGTGGGTAAAAGCAACGGGGGAGTCTGTTTTTCCCTAATATCCTGTAGTCTGATGACTCTGAAAAAGGTAATTGTTTAAAAAAAAACTGTTTTGATTTAGAATATTTTTTAAAGCCAGGTGAAGTCTGCATAAACAAGACAAGATTCTAATGTTTAGAAAAGCTAGGAAATGGTTAGAAAATTCCAGTCAACTTAAAAGTAAAACACTGTGAACTGTACATGGATTTTTCAGGCACAAATACAAGAATTTTATTGATTCCCCTCATTTAAAAAGTCCGTTCTCCATATGAGTATCATAAAGGATGTAGTTCAATGTTTGTCAAAGAACAGTTTGTGTGCTGGAAAGTTTATCTTTTTTAGTAGATTAGTTAATTATAATACTGAATAAAAGTGATTTAGAATATTTGCCTTCCAGATAAAGTTTTGCAGAGAAGAAAATTGTAAATATTTTGAAGAGAATAGGTGGTGGTTGCTGTTATACTCTAAAGTTTCATAATATATATGTAAAAAAGATGTCTGAGGAATGACTTGGCACACTAATGACCTAACTTCTCATAATCTCAGGAGTTTGGTCTGTCTTCCCCTATGTTTCTAGTAAGAGCTTAAATGAATTTGGCATTGTTCATTTAATTGGCATATGAAAATCAGATGGATTTTACTCTGTAACCATTTTCCACTGAAACACTGCAACTGCCATAGGATAAACTTGTGTGGAGTTAGTTCTTATTATGTCTTTGCGAGTTATTGGCTTGACCCTTTCCTGATGTATTGGATCAAGATTAAAAGATTAAGGTATTTTCCCAATAGCATAGACTTTACATAATATGGTGATGATGGATGCTATACAAACCCCTTAATACAGAACAGATAAACAGACCAACATCAAATAAACACAAGAATTCACTAGACATGGTATCCAGGCAACCAGAGCCATAATATATGTACAGGGATTGAGTTAATTTTTTGCAACTCTTTAAAAGTATGAAAAAATATTTTTGACCACTGTTGTCTTGGAGTTTTAATTTATGAGGCCTACAGGTAAAGACATCGCAGCCTCTGCCTATAGGCTCGTAAAAACATTCTCCAGAGCATTGCTCCTTTATATTTCAATAATAAATATTTCAGAGAATCATTCTGTGGTCAAGTGTTGCCTAAGGTTAAGAATAGCAACACACAATATATTTCCCATGTTTGTGAGCAGGATACATAATGATCTTATGCCTTTCTTATATCTTGAATGTATAACTTTCATAGAAGAAACAATTGTTTTATAACAATTCAGAGTTAAATTTGAGCTAGTACATTGTAATTATAAACCATGCATTCTTAGGCCCAGCTACTGGAAACACACACAGGTGAGTAGCTCTTACTTGCATGCATAAGTGTTTGTAGGACTGAGGACTTATAATGGAAAGGACCAGCTTTGAGGGAGAGAACCGTAACTCTGGGTCAACTTTCTCCCTTCCCCCACCTTCTGACTGAGGCATGGTGGGAAGAAACATGTTTTACAAGTTATAGCACACTGATGTCATGACATTTCTGGCAGAGATACCAAGACAGACTAATCAGATCACTTCATTCTTTGCCAAAATGACACAATTTTTCCAGAGTTCTTTTGTTGCTGGTCCATTGTCAAAGGATATTTCTAGTTATTGGAAAAAAAATTCTCCAGGGAACTGTAATAATTCGTCCTGTGTCTTTATATTGTTTGCTTGTTTAGGTTTCACTCTAAACACATTAAATTCTCTTTTCTTTAGCCCCTAGAAAAATGGAATAATTGCTCAGCATGACTTGATTAGCCTTTTCAAAGGTTATATTTCTTTAAGGAGAATTTTAAAATATACACGATGAATTAAAAATCTCAAGAGACGGAGGCATGAGCCAACACAGACATTTTAAAATACTTATGTAAACTAGCAAGCAACTGTCATTTACCTCTTCTTAGAACTCTGCCTATAAGGGTCCATTTGATTTTTAAACATTACCAAAATGCCTGTTCAGAATGATACTGAAAAAGAACTGACCAATCAAGCGGTGAGTGTTTTTCTTACCAGTGAACCTGTGGTAGACACTGTTGAAGACAAGTCTTTCATTTCCAGTAGCTTACACATCAACAAAAGGTGGCGCTGTGTTATTTCAATTGTTCTGGTACTGAAGTCATGTAGTCCTGTCTAAGATTTGTGTCTGAATTTTGATTTATTGCTCTTGCCGCTTTGTGTGCTTCTCTCTTCCTCTTGCTCTCTAAGCCTGAAGAATTGGCAATAAGCTGATAAAAGTACTGCAGACATATACCTATAAGCACCTTCCATGCATAACTGTTTTATTCAGCTGTCCTTTTATCTGAAGCATAGATCCCATAGCTCACAGTTATGGTCTTTGACTTTAGTAACAATTTTGTATGAAATGTTTCCAATTACACACAGTATTGGCGGCATGAAGCAACTGAATGCCAAAAAGCATTTCCAAGTGCTTTCCAAGAATCAGATTATGATTAATTTTAATTTAAATAAAGGCTGTTTGGTTTCTTGTGATGTTTTTATAACCACCTTTTTCAATGTTGTTGTTTTTATAATCTTGCATCAAGTAGCCACAATATTACATGGTATCAGGGCTTGGTTTCTGTGACTATCACCTTCCAAATCCAAGTGCACTTCTGGTTTGGTTTTTAAAAGAAGAATATCAGTTGAAAGATACGATATGTTAAAGTCCCTCTACAAAAATTAACTTTTAGAAAGGAATACTTATTGCATTATTGTCTTCATATCCCAAGATGTTCTAAGTACAGCTAGTCATTAACTGTAGGTGTTTAGAATACAGTAACAAGGAATTCTGAACACGCCATCTACAACTTTGTCAAATGACCTGGGATTCTTACGCCTACCTGTCCTCGCATTAGGACACTTCCTTTTGTTCTGAAGACGGCCACTATTATTTTTAGTAAATGTTTTTTGTAACTTTTTAATTTCAGTCAGAAACTTGAAAAAATCCACTAACCTTTGCAATTGAATCTTGAAAATGACCCATATCACAGAAGCTATTTTTAATCTTTTCCATGAGAAAGTGTGAAATATTTTATCTGTTTGTGGAGGAGTCTTGTAGAGATGTTTTGTAACAGGAGCACAAATTTCCTTTGACACTAACACTATAATTCTGCAGCTTTATCCATTACACCCTGATATAATCTTTACATTAATTAAGTCCTTTTGTGAAAGAGATAGCACTACCTCAGTGAGAGATTAGCCTACCCACACAGTCTCTCCCTACCAGCTGAGCACACTAGCTAGTCAGACAGCTGCTCCCGTCCATGGCCCGATGCAGTAGTGACACAAATACATATGGTATAAATTGAAAGCTTTTAAAAAACTTTCATGTATAGGTCAGCTCATTTAACCACAATAAAATCTGATTTTTTTTCACGTACATAGTAAAAAGGAGCAGGCTACATTGAAAGCAACCTCTACAGAAATTTTTGGGGGATTTTTTTTTCCTGCACTCAAACACAGCATTTTAATCCCCATAGAAACTCAGTAATTTTGCATCTCAAAAGTGCATGCATTCTATATACTTGCGATTAACCCACGTTCAGTTAAGATAGAAAGAAATTTGATCCTCTGAAGAGTCTTTCTTTCTTTCTAGTAAGAGTATAAACTTCAGAAATTGGGATATTTATCAAAACTAATTAAAAATATATATATGCTAAGAAAGAAAATTACTTTTTGTGAAAATGACTAATAAATATGTCCTGTCCTAGAGTGAGTCTGTGTGCATATACAAATTGCTAACCGGGGATAAAGTTTGGTTTGGAATCTTATTAGTGAATCTCAGATGTTTATTGTAGAAGGATATATGTGTTTCATAAGAATTTTGAAGTGCTCTCTGATGCTTTGTTCATCATAATGATCATACAGATAACTTCATTGTGAGAGCCCTCTGTCTTGTTTGCAAAACCTAGAGAAAGAATCTAAGTGATAAATATTGAGTTCCCATTTATCCTAGGACTGAAGTGATTTAGCGCTCTGTGTATGTGGAAGGAGGAATAAAATATACAGAGGATATGTTTATATTTAACAGAATTCATCATATACGTTCCTTTGTGCTCCTTCTATAAGCTTAAACAGCTTGGCAGGCTAATAGCCAACAAAATGTCCTCAAGTGCTGCCAAATGTGTTGAAAGTAAACCAGACTTTCCTCTATACTGAGGTACTGGAAACATACTTTACCTTCAGCTTTTAAAGATATTAACCAGTACATTGCCTTGCTCTTCCTACCCTCAGCCACCCAGTGCAGATTTGGATCAGAGTGGGCATCTACTGTGAAATACTAGTTGAAGAAAAAATGGTGCTCTGCCTGGATGGATGTTGAACAGCAAGCAGTGATATCATCAGATGATTTATGTATATAGATTAGGTTTTTCTGAAAAAATATGAAGGAAGATAATAGTATGCTCAGCACTTACTAAATTTGCAGACAATGAACTGAATGATTGGGTGTTTACTTAATCTAAGCAATGCCATGCCCCTTGTGGGGAGTAAGAAAGCACCTCGAAGGATTGGGCCCATGTACTTCCTATAGTGAACCCCGAACCACTGATGGCATTCAGTAGTGCCTTGTGGGATCAGGCCCTAGAAGTGAAAAGCACCATATATATGCATGCCATCAGTGGGACTTGGGGATACAGAACTCCAGTGGCATCTGTAATGCGTCCTACTCATTAACCAAAGGAAGAATCCTATATAGCTACGAAATAATAGTGAGGAGGACTGGGAGTTGATTTGTTTTCATGAGCTTAAAAAAATGGCTCTAGCAAAAGCAAGGTACAATGCTAGTAAAGATAATGCAACCTCTTTCGTGTAGCTCTGTTGGTACACCTCGTTCCTAACTAACAATCTTATCATATAAACCCCAATTCTGAATCTCTAAAGCAGAAACCAGGAGCCAGATTCGCTAGTGAGCTACTACACTTGTACACTGCTGTAGTAACTACATTGACTTCAGTGGAGTTTCACCAGTATACAAATGGAGGCACTCAGCTGTGAAACAGGCCTCAGTAGCTCTGATCTGTGCAGTAGTTTTGTGATCATAATTCATTTAGACTCTGCCATACTTGAGCTCACTCACCCTTGAGCTCATAGGTGAAAGGCTGACAATTTGGTGTTAGTGCCCTAAAATGGTAATCTTGAAAGATTTCAGAATATCTCATACTGTCTAATCAAGCAGTGAGCCATTATGGGGTAGAGCTTTCCCTTGAAAGATCTGAGCTGTCACGCCCAGCATTGCCAGCTCTGCATGACAATGAGAGGTGGCTTACTGGCAAAAACCCCCCTCCCCCAAAACCAAACTATGAGCTCTAAAGTAATGATCTTTTTAATTCCATGAATTTTGGGGCCTGACACATGAAATTTGAACACTTGGGCTTGGCAAAACGGCTTATTCAAATCTTTCACACTTTGACTGGAGTCTATTCCTCTGCCTTCACTTTTGTACTCTGCCTGTTTTGAAGTTCATGGACTTGTCTTTTGACTCTCCCTCTGCATTGTAGTGGGAATCACATTTGCAGTTTCCTTTTAAACACACACGGCTTGATTCTTCTCTTCCAAAGACATAAATCGGAGTAATTCCACTGAAATCAGTGATGGTAGAGCCATTTAAAACAGGGTGAGAGGAAAAATCTGGCATCTGTTACTGTTTTTAAGTGTTTATGGTTAATCTAAAACTGTTTAATGCTGTACTATGACTTTATTATGCTGATATTAGTTTCCATATTTGTCATGCATATTTCATTACTGTATATATAAAAAGGTTAATAGCAATTATAATTACTTAATTTGGTGTTAATCTAGCAATTGTATGTACTACAACAGTTTCAGACATTAATAGCTAGTACTGCAATATAGACCCGCTAAAGTAGTTACTGTGCTAGGATCTCGTCCCGCAAAGAGAGTCAACTGCATTTCCTTCTGTGCAAAGTCCCAAAGGAGGGGATCTCTGAGTTCATGCTGGAGTAACTATGGATGCCGTTGTAACTCTCTGCATGTTACGTCCCTTTCTGTTGCTTTATTAGCTCTCTTCTCCTACAGTTCCATATTGAAACTGATATGAGCCAGGAGTAATGGAGAGCTATTTCTACCCAAATAAAACTGCTGCAGAGTTAGCTGTCTCTCTACATTCACAAGTTTGGCTGTGCTCTTATTTCACATAGATTTTTCTATAATTGGAAAACTTGTTTTAATCTTGAAACTCTCTCTGAGCAGTTAAACATAGAAAAGTGACTGCTGAACATCTACAAAAATCTCACTATTGCTACAAGTTTTGCTTGATGCTGGTATTTGTGTACTCTTTGGCAGTAAACTATGACCTTAATAGAGCATCAGCACTCAAATCACTGACTGGGATTATACAGCAGTGCTATAAAAAACTATTCATGCTAAACTATGACTTGTTCATGTGTGTGTTTAAAAACAGTCACCTCATTCATTAGTCACTATAGCAGATTCAAACTTCGCTATTAGTTTTTGAAAACTGGCAGTACACCTCACCTAACTGACATTTTGCTTTGATTGCCTGTTTTGCAATTCAAAAAATAATAAAAATAGTCAGATTGTGGTGTTTGAACTTGGAGAAGATCTACTGGTTTCTTTGAAAAGTTTTTTCTCTAAAGCGGCGAATTACAAGGGGACTCTATGGCATGTGAGGCAACATACAGAATTGCATCTAATTTTATTAGCATAAAACTAATACAGTATTTGACATACAAAACCTAGAAAATCCATAGCACATTATTCAGGATCTTCTCATTCACTCTGTTTTGAAATAGTCTAGACTCTAGATTGATGTTAGGTATAATTGGATATTATATTATGTATTTCTCAAGCAAAAAACTTCTAAGGTCTGAGGATCTGTTAATAGAATGGGTAGTTTTAAAAAAAACCAAAACACTAGAAATGCAGGAAACTCATTCGGAAACTTCCAACACTGTGCCCACCTAGGTGTCACACAACTGAAGTCTGCCGTCATGTTTCTGGGATTTCCAACAATCATCTCTAGCTATATGAAGGTAACTTTCTAACCTATATCTGGTACAGGGTTAGTGGTGCAAGGGAAAATCCTCGTGCCTAGGCATCTAGTCCTCATAGTAGAAAAGGCCTTCATTTGTTGACTGTTGATCACTATTTGCTGATGTTCAGCTGCCTGTATTGCTGATGTTCAGCTGCTTAGAATGATTTGTATACATTGCGGTACATGCAGTAGAACTTGCAGATGGCTCCTTTGGAGGGTAGTTGTGACCGAGGAAAGGGATGGGCCTGGCACACGTAAGAGTTTGTGATTTGTAGTTTTGGGGGTTTTTTTATTTTTAAACTGAAAATGTATCTTGGTTTAGAGACTGAGGTGTTTTCCCCTCCTGCTTGCTATCATTAAGATTTTGTTTCTACAGGTCTCATAAGTATACTAGGTGCTTCGCAGAAGACAAGTCCCTGCCCCAAATAGCTCACAGTCCAAATGATGTGACAGCCAAGTGAGAATAACGATTTTATCAGGAAGAGGAGGGACACAGGTTGCAGACTTGGTTAAGTGGTTACTCACTTTAAATATAAACCTTGATAGCTAAGAGGTGAGGTTTCACTTTTTTGTAGTGAAATCAGTGCTGTGGAAGTAATATTTTAGCAGTGATTTCTTAAGACGAATTCTTAAGTCTCCGATAGGGTGTGTGGCTTTTTTGTTTTGTTTTTTTAGTTTGGAAGAGCCTCCTAAAATAAGGCACAGAATGGCCAGATTCTTACACATTTATGTCTGAGGGAATATTGAGGTAGTTGGAGTTGGATGCAGGTAATGTGAAAGGAGACGAAACCAGACGTAGACTGGGATCTATGTTGTACGGTAGGACCTTGAAAGCAACGACGATGTGCAGCCAGTAAAGTGACGCACAGGGGGATAACCTGGCTGAAGCAATGGACTACTTGGTAGCAGCATTTTGAATTAAATGGATGGGACTGGAGTTGGGGAATGGTTTGTATAAAAATTGCTATTGCCTATGGTTCCTGCCTGCAGTTAGTGGGACTCCGTCTTCTTTCCTGCCTTGTCATAACTTGAGATGCGGGAACCTTTGCCCCATAAATCCAGTCTCTTCCAGACAGCTCAATTTCAGGGCTCTTTGCCAGTTAGATGTCACTTTCAGGCAGCATAGCCCATTACAAATCTATTCTAAGGCCTTGCCTAACTACTAAGCAGCCAGAGGAAGAATCTACCTCTCTCCCCACACACACTAAGATGATGGGGGGCTCAGTTCAATCCCAGCTGCTATTTCAATAAGTAATTTTCCCATATGTGGCTGAGTGACATGAGATTTTGCCCCTAGGAAAGGGGGCTCGTGGGCAGCACAGAGGCTGAAACCAGTTTCTTCTTAGAAGAAAGTACTCCTTTCAAACAGGGAGCAGCTTTAACAGATGCAGAATCCAAGAACTTCTGCAAGCCTGCATTCAGAGCCCATTTTGAGGCTGAAATAAGATCTAAGGTGTCTTTTAGGAAGTGAATCATTCCCGTTAGTTTCTCTGGAATTATTTCAAGCTTTCTTGACATTGAACTTAGATGTTTTGAAAACATGACCCTAAATGTGTGCCTGCTAACTATGCATATATATTAAAAATGACCACTTAGTTGGTCAGCTACTTCAGTGCCACACACATTCACAGGGGCGGGGCACCCAGAGCTCCTGTTGCAGTTAGCAGATGCTGTGGGTACCTCTGCACCTAGAGCCCCATTTTCAAAGATGCCATGCATGTTTTGTGGGTGTAGCATGGCGGGGTGATGATTGAAAATCTGACCCTTAAAACTTCTAGTTGACGTCTCTTTTGCTTCATAATAAATGTCAGCTAAAAACTTATAACTAAAGCTAACAGACTGTATTTTATTACGTGGTTGTCCGAAAGCATATGCTACTTAACTAGATAAAAAAAAATCTTGGTGTATAATGGAGTGGAGACTTTGTTTTAAATTACCATAATAAAGACGGCATATTTGTTTGACCTCTACCTCTTGAACAAGGATGTAAACAAATAATTTTGGAGCTGCACGGCCCTGCATTGTAAATAATACCTTCTGTATGTGCTCTTCATCCTAAACGAACCCAAAACTGTTTACCAACATCCACATGCTTTATTTAATAAATGAATGAACTCCATAAAGCATGTGTCTGAGCGTACCTAAACGCCACAGACTAAAATGATGCAAAATATTAAAATAAAACTTAAAAATTCATCTTAAATCAGTCACCAGCCAGAACTAAAGAATCTGACAATACTGCAAGCTCAATAGCTTTCACAAAAAGCATCCCATCAAATCACAGAGGCATTACGTCACTTACCACCAGTGCTTACTTTGCGCCAGAGCTTGCCACGGCTGAGCCTCGGCACCTTCATAACCCTGACACTTCTAGGCTTGCCGTGTCAGTTATGAAAGTAAAAAAAATTACTTGAGCCCCGGGAACCTAATTGCTTGAGCCCCGGTGCCTGTTTTATTACAAATTAAGCATGGCTTACCACACAAGTACTGCAGCTGCAACACAGCCGTACTGTGCCTCCACTCCCGCTCCTGCAAAAAGCCACGAAATCCTTCATCACAACAAATGGTCAGAGCCATTTTTTTCTGCCTCATCCTAAAGAGAGCACCTCCAACAGCAAACAGTTTCTATACCCGTGTCAGGACATTAGTTCAGGACTGACATGGAAAGCAGCACGCCACCTGCTACATCCATAGACTTTGGAACTCATTCCCACAGGAGGATCTTGAGGCCAAGTATTTAGCAACAGTCAAAGATGCACGGGCCATATGTTTGGATAACAAGAATATCTAGAGATATAACAGTTAGTGGCTAAGTATCGGAAAGATGTAAAAACTTCATGTAAGTATTTATCCCTAGTAGTTAGAAACTGGTTTTAAGATGAGACCTTCATGGGGGTGGACAGATTTTCCCACCTATCCATACTATGATCTCTTGCACCCTCCCTGTATGTATCAGGTGCTCGTCACTGTCAGAGATACGATATTAGACTACGTGGACCATCGGTCAGATCCAGTATGACAAGTCCTATGTGCAAGTATAATTTCCTCCAGCAACCTGGCTTTTCCTGAGAGGTCTTTTTATTCAGGGAGTGACTCTGTTTTATTTGTGATATCAGGTGAGCATGACCTGTGGTAGTGGAATGGGTAACTATTGATTTTCAATATAGGCCTGTTGATCTTAGATCACATTTTTTCCACTGAAGGATTCTCGCTTATCTATCTATTAGGTCACACTAAGGGAGTCAGCATGAGGTATTTAATTTAATTACATAGTTAATAAACTCTAGCTTTCCACATTGACTTTGTATGTTGACATTTTCTTCAAGACTTCATCACACAGTACAATCAATTTCCCTTGAGTGTCATAACAGGCAAAACAAGAGTGATTGTGTCTGTTTGAAAATGGAGCTACAAAATCCAGAATATATGGCTTTGTCAAGAAAACAAAGCAAAATACTTACCATGCTTTACTGTTTAATGAAGAGTCCCCCTCAGTCAAAAAATATGAACAAGGAGACACTAGATGGCACTCTTAAACTTGGAATGACCTTGCTTATTTTTAGTGCAGTGCCAGTTATGTGAGACCGGGGAATTGGAAAGAGACACTGGCATTTTTAACAGTTCCCATTGGTGGGGAGAGAAATAAAAGACAATCTTTGAACCTAAATCTCTTCAGAGGTAGCAGAGAGTTGTGCCAGAGAGGCACAAAAAAAAGTCTAACCCAGACTAAATATAGTTTACATTAACACTTTTTATAAGCAATAATGAACATAAACAAATGGCATAGACTACACATTTTTTCCAGTATACTTTTTCAGAGTTTAAGCATGTCTAAATTTAGGTCTAACGGGAGTTCCGTAAGTCCCATAAACTAGTAAATGTAATATTTGTTTGGGAAGTTTCGCCCTTGTCTTCAGTGGGAACAGAATCGGGTAAAAACCAGGCTTTGTAATGGCCTGAACTCTTTAGGAAGATGTGTAGGCTGTGGGGTATTGAGACAGATATTGCACAAATCATAAGTGTTTTCCTGGGCTTCTCTGTACAGGTGAGAGAAGAGAAACTTTTAACACAAGTGAGCCATGGACTTTTTTGCATATCAGAAAGAGGACCCACAGTCTTGGAGCTTTTCTGTTCTTCTGTGACAAGGAGAAGCGGTGCTTTGGAAAAATCAACAACATTTTGGCAAAATAGACATTTTCAGTGGGAAAATTTCAGCCTTGTGGAACCTGCATTTTCTATCTAAACAGATACTGTTGATCATTTTCTCCAGTCAAGGGCATCAGTTGTGAGCTTAGATTTTTCAAGGCCCGATCTGCTTATGCAACTGGTTACACACAGTATGTGAATTATTTTGAAAACTGCATGTATAGCATGACAGCCTGCCAGAGACGCTAGAGCAGTACTAGCTGTCCTCCCCTTCCTACACACACTTCCAAAGCTGATGTGGTGGATGCCTTCACACAGTGATTTCACAAAATGGTCTACATCCTTATGAGGAACATTATCGACTCCCATCCAGTGAAAATCAAGAAATGAGTATGCTAGCTTTGCATTAACTGAGGCCACCATAGATTGGTACCGCATGAGAGAGTGTATTTTTATTTGTTTTGTACTAATAAAGTGCTTGGTCTTGTACTATGCACAACAGTAAAAACAACCCCTGCCCCAAAGAGTTTACAGTCTAAATACATAGAAGTGACATATTGGGAAATAGAAAGAAAAACCCACCAAAACTCAATCTTTCTTTCTCCAAAATTATAATAATTTAACTTTAGAGCCTGGCAGAATAAATCGGTTTGGAGGATAGGATGGCAGCCTATTAATGTGAAATACGGGTTATTGTTCTAGTTATTGCCTCTTGTGCCTATGTCTTAATCTGGCCTTGCTTATGGGTGAGTCAAACTTAAATGAGAGGGAACCAAAACTAAGGAGACCAGCAGAGAAAATCTGGTTGTATTTTGAACATCTGCACAATTTGCTGTGAGTGGCATCTCATTTTGACACGTCAGGTGAATAAAGCTTGGGTTGTGGACAGAGTTTGGGAGTGGTTTTCCCCCCCAAAAATTTGAACCCTGATTCTCATATGGTTTAGATTAGAGAGAGGGGGAGAGGAGGAAGCAGATTCTACTGTGTATGTATGGAACTCATTACTTAAAATTTATTGAACCAATTTTTCTTTCAAAGTTGGCTTGTTACCTAGATATCCTTTAAGGACATGGGAGCTGCAAGTAATAATTGATGAATATTATGTTCCATCTGTTTTTGTTGTATTTACTATGTGACTATAAGGGATTAATTCATATGCAGGAACGTAGACGATTTGATAACTACTCTACTCTACAAACATCTGAGACAGTGCAGAAAACCAAGTACTTCTGAAGTCTATCTCTGACACACACACCCGCCGCCGACACACCCCTCCCTCCTCCCCCCCCCCCCCCCCCCCCCCCACAGTGAGCTGCCCAAACAAGTTTAACCAAGGTAGAGAGACAAAGGAAAAAAGAAAAGGACTTGGTTGGACTTATAAAGGGACACCTTCTCTAAAAGGGGAAGACAGCTTAGTTTTGAGCTAATCGGAAGCCAGACTTCAGAGACTGGGTTGTCTGGGGACAGGACTACTTAGGATTATAGGTAAGGTATAGATGTGTGTAGGCATTCCTACTGTGTTTAAAAACCATTTTGTACTTATGCTTTGCTGTGTTTCTACTGTTAAGATTAAACAATACTTGGTTTTGAAAAGGGTGTTTTGCATCATCATTAACCTGCTAGTCACAATTTTTGTAAGGAAGATTTGCAGGCACTAAATCCAGTTGGGCCTGCTGAGTAATCATGATTGATTCACAAGGTACTGTAGCCAGGAGACCTGGTCTAAGAGTGGGAAAATTCCAGGATTACACCCTGAGACAGTTGAAGGTGCAGGGCTTGTCACATGAAAGGGTGCACTCAGAGACTAGAAAGAGTTCAAAGATGCAGCTAACGCTGAACTGTGATATCCTTGTATACCAAACAACCCAAGTTTGAACAAAAGTAGTTCAGCCATTGCTGAGTTATGCATGGACAAAATACCTGCTTAGAATATATGGGGGAAAAAATGTGACTGTGTGTAGGAAGGTTCATGTGCAGAATTCACCAAAACTCTCAAAACCTGGGTTGAGGCTGAGCAGGCAAACCAGGTTTTGAAGGCATCTCCTTGGGTATATTTATCCTTATGTGATTCTGTACTGTTTTAGTTAATATTCTACTTGAATACGTTTATATTAATGTGAAAAGTTAAATGTTGGCTGTTATATAAACTTTGTATCTCTGGAGGATTGGGGGGTATAAATGTGATAACTAAAATACTGAATCACTTGGGCTAGTTGCTTCATCTTGTAATGTGGCGTTTTATGAAAGTACTTTGTTCAATCTAGTTTTAAATGTCTCATGTGATGGCATTTCCATCAGTTCTCTTGCGGAAAGTGTTCTACACTCAAGTGTTAAGGTGAATGTTGGGAAAAATTTCCTAAAATTTACAAAGGGATATTTAGCATGAACAGGATGAAACTAAGCAAAGGTGCCATTTTAAACAAATCCTTTCCCCCCCTTTTTTTTTTACACAATGAACATTTTCTGTACCAGTAACTCTCAACCTTTCTAGATTATTGTACCCCTTTCAGGAAGTTTCACCTAACTTAAAAACTATTTGCTTACAAAATCAGACATAAGTACAAGAATGTTCACAGCACACCATTACTGAAAAGTTGCTTACTTTCTCATTTTTACCATTTAATTATAAAATAAATCAGTTGGAATATAAATATTGTACTTACATTTCAGTGTATAGTATATAGAGCAGTATAAACAAGTCATTGTGTGTATGAAATCTTAGTTTGTGCTGATTTCACTAGTGTTTTTTATGTAGCCTGTTCTAAAACCAGGCATGTACCTCCTGGAAGACCGCTGCATACCCGTAGGTTGAGAACCACTGCTCTGTCTATACCACTTTCTGGTATTCATCCAAACACTAAAACCACAAGTACTTGGAGATAGTCAACATTGTCCCACATACACACAAACTACCTTTTAGACAATGTTTAACTAAACCATTCCTATTCAGTTGTTTTTAACCTTTCCTTCTAAATAAATCCCAGACCACCCCACCCAGGCTTGTAGGGATTTGTATTCCTCTTATCTCCTCTCTTCCAAGTGGTTGAGATCTTTGTGTTACCAAGGTACTCAGAACTGTATGAAGTCTCCTAAATATTGTCTGTTCTTCTCTGCATGGCAATACTATTTTCTCCCTGGCCTCTGATGTGATACAACAGAAACTTACGTTGTAAGCTGTGTTTGTACAGCGCCTAGCACATGGGGGTCCTGGTCTACGACTGGGAGTCCTAGGCACAATGGTAATACAAAAAATAACTGCATCCCAAAAATCACAATGTATTTTTTCTTCGTGTCATTTCATTAATCGCTCCTCTATAATTTCCTCTTCTCTGTTGCCCATGGGACTTCTTTCAGATCTGCGGTCCATCTTCTCACTGTGCTATTACCTTTCATTTTCTAGATTGAATCTATTTATTTCCTTCCCATACCTTCTGTAAATTCCTTGTACTATCTCTGTCCTTTCTGCTCTTACTGTTTCTTTCCATTTTAGATTCATATGCAACATTAGGCCTCGCTCCTTCAGTGAGTGCTTTTTACTCCTTTATTCAGATACTAAATAAAAGTGTTATAAAACAGGGTGCCCCAAAGGGGACACCTTCCAACAACTTGATATCTTGATGTACATAATCGTTTCCTGTTCTTCAGTTAACTTTCAATCCTTGTGACAGTGTTTTTAGCCAATCCAATTTTAAGTTTTTGGTTTTTTTTTCCCCTCCCCAAGCAAGTTTCCATGAGGCGGTATATCACCTCCAGATCTAATACATCTGCATTCCTTTCAGACACTAATTTTATTAGTTGATAAGATACCACACTTGTCTTCTATAGTGTTTTTTTCCTGTTCCATTGTCCTTTAGAAACTTAGATTTTTTTTTCCACAGCATTTGTTATTTTACTGTGAATTAAAGTTGGCTTTACTATACAATAATTCATAGAAATATAAGGCTGGAAGAAACCTTGAGAGGTCATCCAGTACAGCCCTCTGTGCTGAAGCAGGACCAAGTAAGTATACCCGGACCATCCCCGACTGGTGTTTGCCTAATCTGTTTTTAAAAAACTTCCATTGTTGGGGATTCTAGAACCTCTTTTGGAAGTCCATTCCAGTGCTTAGCTATCCATATAATTAGAAAGTTTTCCCCAATATCTAACCTAAATCTCCCTTGCTGCAGATCAAACTGATTACTTTATGTCCTACCTTCAGTGGACATGGAG
This sequence comes from Emydura macquarii macquarii, assembly GCF_026122565.2. Lineage (NCBI taxonomy): Eukaryota > Metazoa > Chordata > Testudines > Chelidae > Emydura > Emydura macquarii. Next base: position 12,186,187 of record NW_027132773.1, read on the forward strand.
AACAATTGATCACAGTCCTCTTCATAATAGCCCTTAAGATATTTGAAGATTGTTATCTGGTCCTCCATCAGTTCTTTTCTCAAGACTAAACATATCCAGTTTTTTTTAACCTTTCCTTATAGATCAGGTTCTCTAAACCTTTTGGCATTTTTGTTAGTCTCCTCTGAACTGTCTCCAATTTATCCACATCTTTCCTGAAGTGTGACACCAGAACTGGACACAGTATTGCAGTTGAGCCCTCACCGTGCCAAGCAAAGCTGGACAATAATAACCCATTCCTAGCCTTACATATGACACCTCAGTTAATACACCTGAATGATATTAGCCTTTTTTTGCAACTGCATTTCATCCTTTTTAGCTATACTACCACCTAGCTAGATATTGCCTGTGTTGTAGTTGTGTGTGTTTGATTTTTTTTCCCCCCCCCCTTGGCTTTATTGAATTTCATCTTGTTGATTTCAGATCAGTTCTCCATTTTGTCAGTGTCATTTTGAATTCTAATCATGTCCTCCAAAATGCCTGCAACTCCTCCCAGCTTGGTGTTATCTGCAAATTTTATAAGCATATTTTCCATTCCATTATCCAAGTCATTAATGAACATACTGAATAGTACCGGACCCAGGATTGACTCCTGCGGGACCCCACTAAATATGTCCTCTCAGTTTGACAGTGAACCATTGATAACTACTCTCTGGCCTGGTCTACACTGGCCGCGGATTTCGGCGGCAGTTGACGGAAGATACACAAGCTACGTACAATAACCTGTGCATCTCCCGTCAACTTCCTAACGTCTAGTTACTGCAGCGTCTCCACTGTGCTGAGCCGACGGGAAATGCCCTCCTGTTGACGCAGCGCTACGCTTCTTGCCAGAGTGGATTTACAGAGTCGACTTCTGGGTTCGATTGAGCGAGTCTTCACTGCTGCTTAATTGAACCCACAAAATCAATCCTGCATAGCCTTTGAGTACAGTCTTTCAACCAGTTGTGCACCCATCTTATAGTAACTTCATCTAGACCACATTTCCTTAGTTTATTTATAAGAATGTCATGTGGGACTGTGTCAAAGGCCTTACTAAAATCAAGATATATCATGTCTACTTCTTCACCCGCCCCCACCCTCCATCCACTAGGCCAGTCACTCTGTTAAGGAAGGAAATTGGATTGGTTTGGCATGATTTGTTCTTCACAAATTCATGTTGGTTATTATAACACTATTCTCCTCTAGGTATTTTGATTGATTGTTTAATAATTGTTCCAGTATCTTTCCAGGTATTGAAGTTAGGCTGACGGGCCTATTTTGTTCCCAGGTCCTTTTTGTTCCTCTTTTTAAAAACATAGGTACTAGGTTTGTCCTTCTCCAGTCCTCTGGGACTTCACCTGTCCTCTGAGCTCTCAAAGATAATTGTTAACATTTCTAAGATTGCTTCAGCTAGTTCTTTAAGTACACTAGAATGAATTTCATCGGGCCCTGCTGACTTGAATACCTCTAACTTAACTAAATATTCTTTAACCTGTTCTTTCCCTATTCTGGCTTGTTTATTCTCCCTTGTTGTTAATATTGATTGTGTTAAGTACCTGGTCACAGTTAATCTTTCTAGTGAAGACCTGTGGGCATTAAACATCTCCAGCCTTATTGATGTTCTCTATTAGCTCTCCTTCCTTTCTGAGTAGTGCACCTACACTTTTCTTTCTCTTGCTCCTGATGTATTTATAGAACACTTCTTACCTCATTTTATGTCTCTTGCTAGGTATGACGCAATTCGTGCATTAATTTTTTGGATTTTGTCCAGGCATGCTTATGCTGTTCTTCTGTATTAGTCCTTAGCAATTTGTCCATGTTTCCACTTTTTTGTCAGATTTCTTTTTGATTTTCATGTCATTAAAGAGCCCTTGAGGGAGACAATATTGTCCTCCTACTATTCTTCCTATCTTTCCTTTGCATAAGGGTAGTTTGCTGCTGTTCTTTTAATATTGTCTCTTTGAGAAACTGTCATTCTCCTCAACTTTTTTTTAACCTTAGATTTTCTTCTCTTGGGACCTTACCAACCAGTTCTCTGAATTTGTTAGTCTGCTCTTTTGAAATCCATGGTCTTTAATTTGCTGCTCTCATTCCTTCCTTTCCTTAGAATGAAATAATCATTTCATGATCACTTTCATCCAAATGGCCTTCATCCTTCAAATGTCCAACCAATTTCTCCCTGTTAGTCAGAATCAAATATAAAATGGTGGTTGTTAATGGTTAATTCCTCCACCTTCTGAAACAAGCAAGTCCTCAACACCTTCTGAGAACTTATTGGACATTTTGTGTTTTGCCCTATTACTTTTTCAACAGGTGTCTTGGTATTTAATATCCCCCATTGCTACCAGGTCTTGTGATTTGGCTATTTCTTTTATTTGTTCTAGAAATGCCTCATCCATCTCCCTCAGATTTGGTGGTCTGTAATAAACCCCTATCATAATATCGTCCCTGTTGCCCACCTTCACTTTATCTTTATCCAGACACTTTCAACTGGTTTACCTCTCACTTCCTTCCAGACTTCAGAACAAGTGTATGTAGTTTTCATGCATAATGCAACACATCCTCCCTTTCCCCCCCCCTGCCTGTCCTCCTGAACAAGGAATGTCTGTCAACATTTTTCAGTTTCTCATGTCTTCATTACCTCTTAGTTATTCAGATTACTTGTTAAACACAGACTTAAAAAACATTTGTAGTTCAGATAGTCCAGAGTTGTCACTGTCTTAGTGTCCTTCATCCATTTTTAATTGACTTTTCATTAAATCTTTTAGTGACATAAATAAGCTTAAAGATGTAAACACTCGAAGGTTCTTGCTCTGTAGACATTACTTGACCCAAATACTGAGCTTGTAAATACTTTTCCATCTAGTGCCATCTCTTCTTCCCTACCCCCCAACCACAGCTACTATGATTTTCACAATAGAATGTTATAACCTGCTAACTTTCAGTTATGCTAGATAACACTCCATTTAATAAACTAGGCTTATTATCTCTAATGTGCCGCACAGCAGGTGTGTGTATAAAAATAAAATGTTAGCTCAGAACAGAATATACTAATTTAAGTGAACATAGAGTTTGAAAGACTGTACACTTCAGTCAGTGCCTATTGGCTACGGTCCTGAACCTCAGTGTTTTGTGCAAGGTCTGCCTGCATGGAGTTCATAACAGGATTGGGACATAAGAACAGAAGATGTGATGTAAATTTACTAAACATCAATATTTCCCACCCCTGGCATTCTAAATCATGAGTGGTGGGAGTGGTTTGTTTTTTAATGACTTTTAGGTTCTTTTCATTTGTTTTTTGGTTTTGAGCTTTTAGGTTTATGGTTTCAAAATGGTTTTTACAGCCTTGAGGACTAGAAACTGCCTTTTTTATTGTTTTTAAATGCAAGATGAAATTCTCATGTAATCTCCCAACTCTAAGAGCTGGCATGGGATGAGAACAACACCAAATATTGTGAGACTTGCTGTAAAATCGTGAAAAGTGGCAACAGTGAAATATTGTGCTCATTATATGTCATAATGTTTCCAAATAGTATAGGGATTCTGAAGAATTATGAACTAGGGAAAAAGTGTATTAACTCTAATATATAATTTGGCCAGATTTTGGATGGGATTTTCGTTACTCTAAGTGGCTATAAGTGTAAAATCTCATCAAATAAATTGGAACTTTTAAAAAGTGAAATTAGAGACGCTCAAAAGTGACAGTTCTGTCTCACAAAACTTACTTTACGATCATCTTGGAATATGTACAAATGAGCTCATTCTGTAAAGCGCTTATTAGCTTGCAGTGAAAGTGTAATGGGTACCTATTGTACGGTCCTAAAAACTGGAGTTGGGCCTCATGGTTGACAGTTTTCACATTTAACAAGAGTAGAACACATTGTTCAGACTTTACGCCTTATTCATCACACAGTCACCCAGCATGAAAGTTGCTATAGAGAAGTACTCAACTTTGAGAGGTCCTGCTTCCAAAGAAACTCTGCACAGCAATATAAAGTCAAAATGTATGACTTTTATCAGATGGCAGAGAGCTGTGAAATGTATTCCTGATTCACAAAGAAAGCATCTGAATGCAAGGAAGTTATAAATAGGGGGGCAGTAAAGGGATATGTTTTAGGTGTCAACACACTGAATATAATATTTCAATAGCAATCTGAACAACTCTCTAGGTCCTAGCACTGCCAGCAACTATCAGTTGACTAGATAGTATATGTAATTATCTTCTTGGTCTTGATGTTTGTAATTTCATGCTGCCGGAAATAAAAAGATAATCTTTGTTTTACACTTGTTTAAATAAAAATGAATGCCAACTTTCACAAGCAAGAGAATAATTTGCTGTTAATGATAAACAACTGAAACATGTTGGTTTGATAAAGTATAACCCTTAAGCCACTTCCTTACATGATCTCTTTAATGTCTTCAAAAAGTTTCTCCAGCTTATCACATTCTAATCTTGTCTGGCAGTATGACACATGCCTTAAGGGCACTACAAACTTATTTTTTCAGACTTATACCATTATAGTCCTCACAAGCCTACATGGATCCTATAACATGTCTCCTGGGTCTGACTACATAGAATTGCTGTTTCTTTGCGCACACACATGCATACATTTTAAGAATGGTACACTCGTACAAAAATCTGGGAAAGCATGACATATTTTAAGGCACAAACTTAGTGTTAATGTGAAAGGAAACAATCTTGTTGCTTATATATATACAAAAATTGAATATTAATTTTATTCAAGTAACTTTCAAAACAAAACTTTTTCCTAAGGAGGTGTGTCTAAATGAGGGAAGTATACAGCTAGAAGAAGCCATAGCCCACATCAGTCTTTGTATTTTGTCTTGTTCTTTCACCAAACAGAAATCTGACTCATAACTCAGATATGCTGATATTAGTTAACTCAAATTTAATTCTGGAATGAAAAATCATAGGGTCTTCCCAGGCAATTGCTCACATTCATCCTTCACAAGATTTTATTTTAATGCTTTGCAGATCCAGCCACCCAACCAGTAATAGCATAGGTTTTGTTCAGATGAACTTTATTACGGATACTCTGACAACAAAAATGTTTAATATCCATTGGACTCTGTAAAAAGGAATGTAAAAGCCAAATTAAAACAATAACCTAAAAAGCACACTGGAGGGTTTAAATGATTGGGGTACAACTAGAGCTGCTCAGACTCCTTCCACCCTGCTACCCTGCAGAAAATTTTGACATCTTGGTGAAAAATCAAAAATTCAGTGCTGAAAACCAAAAATTTCAATTGGAAATGCCTCATGGGAGTGGTAGTGTGGGTGCCCCTTGTCCCAAATTTCCTCTGTGAGTGGGGTTCCCTAGCTGGACTACATATCTCATGATGTACCCCAATCTTCCCTTTTGCTGAGCCTCCATGCTGCATCTTGGGAATACCTGGTCATCAGTGCATCATAAGAGATGCATTCCTGCTGGGGAACCTGGCCCATACAGGCAAGTGGGGGCATGAGACACCACAGGAGCATTTCTGAATCAAAATGTTTGGTTTTCAACTGAAAATGTTTTGGTTTTCAGGTGTTTGGTTTTTCAACAAGAAACAGAAATTTTCTGCAGAAAGCAGACACATCTTACCAAAATTAATTAAAAGTCCATTTTTATTGTTCAAAACATACTGACAGAAAATTTTTGTTTTCTACCTACGTTCCACGCTACCTACATGTTCAGGAAGATGTCTCTAATACCCAGTCAACTCCCTCTTCTATTCCAAGCATTGAGATGCCAGGTTTTGAGGCAAATTAGGACGTAGAATTGGAGAATGAACCTTTTCCAGTAACCGTGGAAATCGTATCTTCACTCCTATTAATCAGACCACATGCAGCTAAAACTTCATCTGGTTTATTATTTATGGCTTCCGCTATACATGTACATGTTTGCAGCTCTGAGATCTGTGAAATACTTAAAAATACTGGGCTACGATTCATTACAATGAGCATGTCACTGATTTTCAGCAGAATTGTACCATGGCTAAATTTGGCCCACTGACAGAACACTTTCAACTGTATTTCTTAAAGGCCTTCATTACCTATATTAATTAAAGATGAATTAATCAAGACTTTGAAACCTGTGAATGTAAACTTTTTTAAAATCCATTTTCCAGTAGTTTGTCATGGAGTATAATTATTTTCTCAAGATCTTCTTAACTGGTCTCCGTGAGGCTAACGTGACACACAGTCTTGCAGCCTCATTTCTGCCCTCAAGTACATATAAGCCACTCCTATTGGACCACTGATATTAGTAGAGCTGCAGTGTTCCATACCAGGGATGAATTTGACTCAAAGACTTAACATTTCTGTTGTGGTCAATGGAGTTTTTAAACGGCATTTTTATGTGTCCTTGCCAGAAAACAGCACTCCTGGGAACGACATAAACAATGCTGCCAGCTCTTGCGATTCTTTTCCAAGTGACAGCATCGTGGAGCCTAGTCTTGTGATGACATGAGAAACTTCAGCCCTTCTAGCAAATTTGAGTCCTCCGATGGGTTGTTGGCCCCAGTTGCTCCCTCCTGGGGCTGAACAACCAATCAGCACTGCTGAGGGCAAAGCACTCTCCTCTTTCCCTTCCCCCCAGCAACCCAAAGCAATTCTCACAGGTGTGTGAGGGAGGAGGCAGCTGAAGAGCCCAGCAGGGCTCCCTCCCTCCTCCTCCCCCCCCCCCCCCGGCTTTTCTGTGAGCACCTGGGACAGGATGGTTCCTTTCCCTCCCTCTTCCCTGAAGCACGTGGCCTGGGAAGGGGCAGAAGGAAGTGAGGAACTGGAACTGCCCCCATAGTCTGCAAAAGGGAAGAGGGGATCCTGCTGGGCCTGGAAGAAGAGGGTGAACCCCAGGAGGAACAGAAGTGAAGCTGTAGAGCAGAACTGCTGGGAGGGCTGGACAGGTGCTGGAGGTGCTGTACTGATGGGTGTGGAGGTACTGTACTGCAGTGTGGGCTGAAGGGCTGAGGAAGAGGGGTTGACAGAACTATATTGGGAGCAGAGCCAAGAGAGATCTGTGGGGGGCAGAACTGATGTGGGAATGGGCAGGCAGGATTTATTTGGAGGTCAGAATGAATTGCTGGTCTGGGGATGAACAGATGTGAGGCTGAGAACTCCTGCAGTAGGGCCCAAAAATCAACCTACCCAGTAAATTTGGGAGAGTGGGCAACACTAATGCCCACTGATTAAATTCATTCTAAGCTGTGATCAACTGTTCTCCATGTACACTGAAGGTAGGACCAAAAGTAATGGGATTAATCTGCATCGAGGGAGATTTAGGTTAGATATTAGGAAAAACTTGCTAACTATAAGGATAGTTCAGTGCTAGAACAGGCTTCCAAGAGCGGTTGTGTAATCCTCATCACTGGAGGTTTTTAAGAACAGCTTTGACAAACACCTGTCAGAACATAAGAATGGCTATACTGGGTCAGACCAATGGTCCATATAGCCCAGTATCCTGTCTTCCGACAGTGGCCAGTGCCAGGTGCTTTAGAGGAAATGAACAGACTAGGGCAATTGTGAGTGATCCATTCCCTGTCATCCAGTCCCAGCTTCTGGCAGTTGGAGGTTTAGGGACACACAGAGCATGGGGTTGCATCCCTGACCATCTTGGCTAATAGCCATTGATGGACCTATCCACCATGAACTTATCTAATTTATTTTTTTTCAACCCCGTTACACTTTTGGCCTGCAGAACATCTTCTGGCAATGAGTTCCACAGATTGACTGTGTTGTGTGAAGAAGTACTTCCTTTTGTTTGTGTTAACTTGCTGTCTATTAATTTCATCAGGTGACGCATAGTTGTATAATTCAAAGAGATAAATAACACTTTCCTATTCACTTTCTCCATACCATTCATGATTTTATATTCATGATTTTTTTTTTTTTTAAATCTCTCCACATGTGGATGCTGTTCCATACCCCTATTTTGTTGCCCTTTTTTTATACCTTTTCCTAGTCTAATCTTTTTTGAGATGCAGAAACCAGAGCTGCATGCATTATTCAAGGTATGGGAGTACCATATATTTATATAAAGGCATTATGATATTTACTGTCTTATCTATCCCTTTCCTAATGGTTCCTAATATTGTGTTTGCATTTTTGATTGCCTCTACACATTGAGTGGATGATTTCGGAGAACTATCCCTGACTCCAAGATTTCTTTCCTAAGTGGTAATAGTTAATTAAGACCCTATCATTTTGAATGTATAGTTGAGATTATTTTTTTCCCAATGTGCATTACTAATGAACAGTGAATTTTGTCTGCCACTTTGTTGCCCAGGTGCTTCCTTCCTGTGCCTCTTTATCAGACTTGGACTGATGGGCTAATTAGCTCCTTATCCCACCCAGTTGGCTAGTCTGATTATCTAATTACCTCCATCAGCTTTCTCTGGGTAACTAATTGGCAACTAAGGGTCTGTCTATAGAGCAAAAAAAAACCTTCAGCTGGCCCATGCCAGCCGATTCAGGGGCTCGGGCTGTGGGGCTGTTTCACTGCTGTGTAGACTTCTGTGCTCGGGCTGGAGCCAAGGCTCTGGAGCCCTTCCACCCTCCAGGGCTTCAGGACCCTCTTCAAGCCCTAGGACCCTGTGTGGTGGAAGGTCCCAGAGCCCCCAACCTGAGCCCGGAAGTCTATACAGCAATGCAACAGCTCCACAGACACAAGTCAGCTTGCATGGGCCAGCCAGGGGTGTCTAGACATACCTAGTATCAACAAAGTGATCAGAGGGCTTGCTCACTTGTTAGTATCCTCAGAGAATTCTAGTAGACAAGTGAGGCATGATTTCATTATTACAAAGGTCGTGTTGACTTTTCCCCAATATATTGTGTTCATCTGTGTCTGTCTGATAATTCTGTTCTTTAATATAGTTAACATAGTTTCAACCAGTTTGCCTCATACTGAAGTTAGATTACCAGCCTGTGATAGCCAGGATCACTGCAACAGCCTTTTTAAAAAAAATAGACGTTGCATCAGCTATCCTTCAGTCATCTGGTACAGAGGCTGGTTTAAGTGATAGATTACATACCACAAGTTAGTAGTTATGCAATTTCATATTTGAATTGCTTCAGAACACTTGGATGAATACCTTCTGGTCCTGGTGGCTTATTCCTTTTAATGTATCAGTTTGTTCTAAAACCTCCTCTATTGATACCTCAAGCTGGGACAATTCCTCAGATTTGTCACTGGAAAAAGTGGTTGTCGTGTGGAGATTTCCCCCACATACTTTTCAGTGAAGACTAATGCAAAAAATTCATTTAGCTTCTTCTCCACAACAGCCTTTTCTTCCTTGAGTGCTCCTTTAGCACCTTGATCACCCAGTGGCCCCACTGACTATTTAGCAGGCTTCCTGCTTCAGGGATGGTCTAGGTTTACCTGGTCCTGCCTCCACGCAGAGAGCTTGATTTGATGACCTCTCAAGGTCCCTTTCAGCCCTGCATTTCAGTTGTTCCAGTTGTCGTACTCATATTGGGCATGGGCAAAGGGAATTCAAAAATCAAAAGAGCAAAAATGACAATATAATCTTTTCTTTACAATCTCATGATTTTGGGAGGGTCTGGCTCATGATTTTTGATCTCTTGAGATTGGCATTACCACATGAAGAACATAGTAGTGCACCAGTGTCAGGTAAATGTGCAGGAAAAGAAGCAGGAAAGTGGGAATTCGAGGAAAAAGAAAAAAAAGACTCTAGTAAAGGGAGGAGCTACAACTGTGCTGAACTTACTTATTTTTCAAACATAGTTCCTGTTCTTGCTCCCATTGAAACCAATAGCAAAGCTTATATTGAATCAGTAGGATCTGGCCCACAGATAGTGTTATGACACTGAAGTCCAGTGAGAGTTGCACACTTCAGGGCAGAATTTAGCCTGGGTATGGTTAACCACTGAGGAACAAAGAAAACAACTCCAAATCTAAAGAAGCATGAGTAATGCTCATACATCAATCTCTCTCAACTTCCAAACCTGCCAATCTGACAGAATCAAAATGAGACAAACGTCTAAAATACACAGCACCTGTCCTGTTGCGCTTTGTGTCATAATTAAGTGTTTTCAAATAAATCCTTTTAATTGACCATGAAAATACATCTATTAAAAAAACCCAGTTTTTAAAAAGAGAAATTGGGGATAGGTCTTATCACGTGGCTAATAAAGATTCCCTTCCCTGGAACCTTCAACAGGGTTTGAATTCTGTATCTTCAGATCCCTGGCAAATACCTCTACAACTTGAGTAAGGATTATACTCTGTGTGAGCCTGGCGGGGGAGAGGACAACACCTGCTTCATTTCTAGCTGTTTGCACAAGTATTTGCTAGACAGCAGTAAAAGGTGGGGAGTCAGGATTCCTGAACTCAATTACTGGTCTGGAAAAGAAATGTGGCCTAGTGGTTAGAGCGGTGGAATGCTCTGTCTGAGCAGTTAGCTCCAGCTCATTCATTCTGATGTGCAGTGTGGCTGAGCTGATAAGATTTGGGTCTATGCACATATTTGGATGGGGTGGCTCTCTGCTCCGTGGAACTTTGCCTTGGCAGTACAGTGTAACATGGAGTGTGATTTGGCTGATGTGCAAAATATACTGTAAAATCCAGTATATGTACAGAGTTCTGCAAACAACAAAAGTAAATGTCCTGTAATTCTACTACAGTGGCTGTTACTTTGTGACTTGTCTGTAGATTTTATGTCCTTTTGATATACAAATTAAAATAAGTTTGCAATGTACATGTTAGTATCATTCTGCCAGCCTGCAATAAGAACTGTGATATAAAGGCATTATTTTAAATTCTAAAGGTTGATGACAAAAATACCTAATTGCACAGAACACACTGTCCTTTCAGTGAGCAAGTTTCAAGCAAGAAGTTAGGAGCCCCAATGCAGTTGTCTGCTAACCAGTATTATCTCGGCCAAAGCAAATCCAACAAACGGTCCTGTGTGACTGCAGACAGACCTATTCATTACAGTTTGTACAGGAGAAAGATTGCCTCAGGAAAATTCCAGTGCAACTAACATCTGGACTTTCTGTAAAAGTTTACTCTTCAGTAAAATAGTAGTAAATCTTAAGGAAACATTGTACCTTTTTTGTTTTAATTAAATTGGCATTTCTTAGTAAGCTGTTACCAAACTATGGTTGTGCTTTTTATTTAAAAAAAAAAAAATGTGGTGATAGAAAAAAAAGGCATCTTTTATTACGTTAATGTGTCATGTAAGCATGAAACTAAGTGAAGTATGTGTGTGTGACTGTTCTAAAACCATGACTTTGTCTGGTTACAAAGCACCTACTGACTTGCTTGGTCCTACTTCGTTTATTAAGTCTTAAACTGCTTATTTAAAAAGTTAGCTACATTGTCTGTAAAGTGCTATACACATGCAGTAATAATAAAATACTTTCCAAACATCATAACTTGTTGAGCATGATGTGGCTAGGATATGGTAATATTAGGGGATATTTTGTTTTTGTTTTAATAAAGCATTGGCTTATAAATTTAGAAATCATACTTGAGAAGAGCTGTGCTGTACATCCTATAGGAATCCTACTTAGGGAGCATGACAGGGCTTTTCCATTAGAAACTTTTGATTTCAAACTGCTGTTTTAGAACAAGACTCTCTGCAGGAGATGGCACACACAACCTTCTCTTCCCACCCCATCTTGAAAAGTCCATCTAGAGGCCAAGCAGAATTGAGGAGCTCAGGAACTACTCTGGCCCTGCCCTCTGGGGACTCACATTATGCCAAAAGGGAATGGGATAAAACAATTACCCGACGCCCGTGGAATGGGACTAGTGCCATGCGAAGCGTGGCAGTGAGTATGCTTCTCCTCTGTGCTGGGGTGTTTGAGGAGGCAGAATGCCTTCCAGTGTTCTCACTGTGGAGTCCAAATTAATAATCCTTCCTCTGGCTGTGCTTAACTGATATGATCAAACCACTAGTAAACTAACAAAGACTTAAACATTAAGTGCTGGAGACCATTCTGCTTGTTGTGTCTCCATTTAAATGTTAGTAAATAGCATTGGTTTATAGCAGAGGCTCTCTCCAGCCTTTTATTGTCTGGACCATTTGGTAAGTGAGAAAGATCCTCTCATGTACCTACCCCTTCTCTCAAAACTCCAGTCTCCTGCTTGGTTCTTTAAAACATTTCATTCTATGGAGCACCATGAATAGCTCCACAGGCTACAGTATAACATTTATGGGAGACCAAAAAATTCAGAGAGAAGTAACTCTGAAACTTTTGTAAATCCAATATTTATACCCTGTGGGTTCCAAGTTTGATTGTTACCCACTGTTAAGAATAATACACATGTGATATGATTAGTGCTATGAACAGCTAGGACCACAGAGAGGTTAAGGCCAGAAGGAAACACTAGATCATGTAATCTGATTTTCCTGTATATCACAGGCCATCAGCGTCACCCAGCACCTGCATGCTAAACCCAACAACACAAAATGAGACCAAAGATCCTACTTGCAGGAAACCAAATCTAAAAAGAAATATCCATGACTGTCAGGCCACAGAGTTTAATTGTGAGCACTGTCCCTTCCAGTAGATGGAGTTTGGTAGTCCATTGATAAGAGGGAATGACACTCTGAACCTGCAGTTATTCTGAGATCTTGAAGGAGAACCTGTGGCACTTGCAGCATCTGTGGAGGGTTGAGTGTTGCACAGAGAGGCTGCCCCTCCCAGAACCCCCATTCCACATGGCACTTGCTGCTCTTCCCTCTCTTCTCTTCATACTCTGGTTCTGTTTCAATGGTGTGTGGCAATCTAGTGTGCAACTTTAGTAAAGTCTGAATTATTTCTCTGGATCGAAGTAATCTGACCAAATTTACAATTTTACCCTCACGTATGTGAGAGTAATTCAGTGACAACTTAATTATCTTCGCTCAGAGTCTGGTGTTTGGTAGATTGTATGTAAACAGTTAGGGCTAGTTTTACATTTAAAAAGTTTTAACCGTGCTGAAATAAGTTATATTATACCATTATAACTGAATCTACCCAGGAGGGAGGTTGCCACTTGAACTATGACAGCAAAAAAACAAGCCTGTAACTGACGTTGCTACGCTGGTAAAACTATTCGTATAGATCAGCCCTAACTCTTCCCTCTCCTGTTCCAGTACACATGCAGTATGCCTTCTCTTGCTCCTGGCCTTCCTGTTTTCTCCCTCCGCTCCCATTCTGCCACTTCTATTTAGAGGCCTTAAAGTATCCATCTGTGATGGTGGCGTGGCTGCCTTATGCACATCTCCTCCATGTATGGGACACAGCTTTCTGCTCCCTGGAGGGAGTTTGACGGTGTGAGGGCAGGTGACTAAACATTAATTTCCCCTGCATATTTCTGTGTGGAAACCCCTGCATCCAATGAAGCTCCCTCTTTCCCCGCCATACCTAACAAATGAAACCTCAAAGCCCTAACCAGGCAGAGAAGTGTTTGTAGGCCTTGAAGCAAGCCATGTGCCGAGGACCTGTGGCTGCTATGGTCTAAATTCTCTCTAAAATATTTTGGGTGTTTGGCCATTTTTTGCGTCTCCACCATAGCTAAAATCTGAGGGGATGCTCTGTCTTAGTGGGTACATAATACAGGTAAAACATTAGGAATGATGGCGTTATTTTTGAAAATTTGTCTTAAATATACAGCACAGTCTTCTTAAATCGTCTGCTGACATTTCCGTAACCTGGTTTCTTTGGAGATGCTTATGGAATGCTCACAAATATTTAGCTGTACGTTTTTTTCAAAGTGATGGAGTCACATGCATCCCGATGATAACAGGGAAGTAATTTTAGGTGATCTGACAGTGATTGGAAAACTTACCCCAGAATGTCTAGAATAGATGAATGTCTCTTTTGATTTCTTTGCTGCAGTTGTTGGAGACTTTGGGAGTACTAAGGAGTTATTTCTGAGCTTCAGGAATTAGAGATTTTTATATGCTGTGGTTATTCCATTTAGGAAACTATAAAGATTTTAATTGCCAATAGAGCTTTGCTTTTTTCCACTTTCCACATGTATTGGCATAAGACAAAGTCCATCTACTGTACAAATCTAGAATGCCAGATTTTTCAGATCTGTTAACTCCAAACATACTACCTGGTAGCTCTTATTTTCAAAAAACTTGTCTGTTTGCCATTAGCAGTACAATCTATTACATCTATACTGGTACAAATAGAATATCAGTCCAACATCTGACTAGCTCAGTGTTTTCCTTCATTTAGCCACAATTGGTATAGTAGGTAGCATGAGCATACTGTTATTAGCACTTTCATTTGCTTCTGCTCCAGAGGAACCATTAGAGCCCTGTATTTGTATTTGCATTCAATTCATGATTCACAGACCTGATCCGCAGATGCGGATATCTGCGGATATAAAGCAGATATCCACAGGTTTGCAGGACTCTAACCATTTTCTAAGACTGACGGTACAGAAATGCAGTTCAAAATCCCACAAACTCTGATTTGTTTAGCTCCAGGAAGTATTGGGCCTGAGTATTAACTGAGGCAATAAGTATCACATAGAAGGGAAATGTATTTTGTATGATGCTAGAATTACATGTGTGTGGATAGTAATATATGAAGTGGGCTACTTTTATATTGGTTTGTATAGAGGTCATAAATCTCAGAATTTCTGTGCAAAAATGCAAAACAAAGAGGAGGATGGTTCTATTGCCAATTTAGTCAGTAAGATACTAAGTTGAGCTGACTACTCTTAGTCCAGTAGCTTTGATTTTTGCAATTCAGTGAATACAAGTAGTGTTTGAAATATTAGCACGTTCTTTTTCAGAGAACAGATTTCTTGGATTGAAGGTGCACAGGGCCGAGTGGGGAAGGATTGGTAATAATAATCCTTTTTTCTCTCGGACAGAGAACTCCATTTGATCCAGGCAAGTTCTGACCAAAAAAGTCCTTATCAAATTATACCTGTTCCATGGCCTGTCTGAAATGTTAATTCTGTTCCTAATGAAGATATGTTCACTTCACAGTTAGCCTAAATAGAGGTGGTGATGACTGTTGTAGCAAAAGAAGCTGATAATTGAATGGGCATGAAAACTGACCTGCAGTTAAGGGTTGAGAGAAATACATAGGGAAGCTGCAGATTACCACAATTCTGTGCTGCCCACGTTTTCAGTTTATCCACAGAACACTTGAGTTTTCTAGGATCAGTTTACAAAATCTAAGGCCTAGATCTTTCAGAATTGCCTGTGTAGAAATGATGGAGTTGCACATAAATTAGTACTGTATTTTAAATGACCAGTTAAACATCTAGCTGGGCATTTACACTTGTATTCAGTGTAACTGCAGCTCTGAAAATCTGGACCTAAGAGCTATGAGTTGTTTAAACATAAATATATTTCATTCCCATTCCACACTATAAAAGCTTTCAGATTCCCCAGCTGTCACAAAAGGCAGACTTGCCTCCAGCCTTTTTACAGTCCTTGTTGTTGAGCATATCACTCCACTTTTGACTTCGACCAGCTAAGACAAGTTAGATTCATTTCATAAGGTGTAAGTCACAGCACTCTCAACCCCTCCAGCTTTCTACATAGAAGAGTGGCTGAAACTCTGAGAGGACAGAGTGTTTATACCATTAAGGGATACCCTGGGACAGAGCCAGACAATCTGGTCGGATTGCTGTCAAATTTTATCTATGTAAGCAGTGGCAATGGTAGGCTATGAATAACCTCTCTGAATCACTAAATTGCCTGCATGGAATACTTCCCAGTGACCTAGAAGTTGTGGATGCAGTACAGGAGAAAAAAGTAGTCCACCTTCAACCTCTATGGCAGCCATAACATAGGACCACAAAACTCTCTCTGCATGGTTAATCAGACTCTGACCACCATGATCAACAATTTACTATCAGTCTAGTCTCTTCCTAAAATGTTTCATATGTTGTAGGGACTTGCACATCAAGGTTAACTAAGGGGACGTTCTAGGAGCCTCTGTCATGGCTGGGAACAAAATATGATAGGGCAGTATTGCTATCACCAGAATGATCTAATGGCAGAAGAAAGCTTGCCTTCAGAAAATTCATAAACAGCACTGGGTCCTCTGCAGACTGCCTTCAGAAAGGGTACCAGTAGTAGTTGCAAGAGTAAGCCTTAAGTCTGGTGCAAAGGAGGTGATGAACCGACCATAACCAGCTCCTTTGAAACTTTACCTGCTGATGCTTCTCTTGGCTGAGTTGGATTTTACGACCTCTAATAGTAAAACATTTAACGATCAGCCCAAAAGAGCTCTGCATCTCTCAGATCACTGCTATGTAGTCTGTAAATATTACATTCACTTTACTACTATAAAAGGATATAGCTGCTTACCCTCTGTAGAGTGGTTGAGCTCATTATACTATATTACAGTGACATGGCTTTTTGTTTTACCTCAGTTTCGTAGTGAGGCTTAGCAAGGGTCGTGCTCAGAACTCTTCTTTTTTTCCTGTTACTTCAAAGCAGTACTGAAGTCTAGTGACTGTTGTTTCTCCCTTTTTTTCTGTGTGTGTGTGTGTGTGGGGGGGGAGGGAGAGAGATGTTTACAGGTGGGTCAATATTTACAGCAGCTCAGAGGAGATTGTTTGTTCTTTGCAAGGAAGCACCTCCAAGATCTTAATTTGAACAAAAGCTCCTTATTTGTCTGTGACCCCTCACATCTGCTGACATTCCTGAATGTTAGTATAACCAGAAGTCTAGAGATATGGTCAATTCAAAGAGGAAAGTTTGTTTGGCGTGCTCACAGCTCTCTTCCTGTTTGGTAGAAAAAGAGTAACTCTGTGGTACATATCAGATACTTGTACATATGCATCTCATACGTTGTGTAGAGAGTTTGACAGATTTCTTTTCTCAGAAGATCTCTTTAAATGTTTTCTGTGTGATAGCAGTCTCTGCAATTATAGTTTTTAAGCCGACTATAAGTATAAAATTGATGGGTGTATAGGGATACATTAACAAGAATGGGGTTGATAAATTAAAAAACCCTAAAAAGGCAGCTGATAAAAAAATCAAAACAGCATTTTTAGATTAATGAATGCTATTGGATCTAGGATTTTTTTTGTCTAGCATACTTCCTTCCTTAGTCTCTTTCATGCTAACTATTTCACATTTTTCCCCAAAATAATTACAGGTCTTGGCTTTATCATTAAGCAGATGTTTTCTATTAATTCTGAATGAAAGTAAATGATTGCAATTAACCGGATACTTAAGCTACAGGACTCCACCATTCATCTACATCACTACAGAAACTCATCTGCTTCAGCACTCACTTTTTTTGTGCTTCATGGGAGAAATTCTTCAGAGATGGAGAAGCCCCACTACAAAACACACACACAAGAAATTGGTGTGTAAGATGCAGCTGAACATAGTTTGGGAATGTTCTCAGACAAAGGTTAAGTAATGCTAAGTTTCTTGTGGTTGACCGCTGGTGTACTTGCTGCAGGCTCTGAAGTTACATCGCTTTAACATTCTAACAGGATTCAACGGGATGGGTTTGAGTAGCAGCAATAGAGGTGTGGCTGAGCTTTCATAAATTTAAAATGAAGCATTCTTTAACACTAATCTTAGAGTTAATTGCACTATCGTGAGGCCAATGGTGAAGGAACTAGCATATCCTGCACTCAGTGCAGTGAAGTAGTAATCCATGCTACATCAATTGTTCTGTTTATATTTTACCTAGTATGCAGTGGAGCAGAGGGGAACTGACTTTTCTTACCCTTTTACATATGCCTGAGAGATCTTATTAGTTGCTAAAATTTGGAGATGGAAAACTTAGATAATGAAGGTTGGCAAACCTCTCCTTACCCAGAAAGAGTGGAGGGTGGGCGGCATTGAGATTCGTAGATTCCAAGGCCAGAAGGGATCCTTGTGATCATCTACTCTGACCTCCTGTATATCACCGGCCATAGAACATCCAGATGAGGTGGCATACCAATGAAAGATATATGCATGCAAGTCTTTTTTTAAAGCAATTCTATTTAAAGATGGTTTTCTTATAAATCTATATGGATAGAATACTAGATGGAGAAAACTGATAGAGGGATTCTGAAGTGATCACCACAAATACTCTCTTCAAAAGTTTGTTTCAGACCATCCTGTTGTTGCTACCAATATATAGGGTATGGTTTTGAATAATTTTCTATACATTGTTCATCGTGCTTTACAGCAAATACATAGAAAATTTTTAAAGAAATCACGAGACACTATGTATTGCAAAATATAGTAGAAATCAATGTTGATTCATTGCAAATCCTGACTTGTGAAATCTTTCCAGCTTAATTGAGGGTAGCTATATAAACTACTTGTAGTACTTTTAAAAAGCCCCAGTATGTCTTTCAGGGCTGGGACAGCATTATTACATTGTCACGGTGTAGTGACAAAGTAACACAATGTTATGATATGTAAGTCTGTCCCAGTAGACTCTTAGGGTTGGCATGCCTTCCCTTCACAAGTTCAAGAATCTGTCTTGACTGCAAATAAATAAATACATGTTTTTTTACATTGAGATACTTACGTGAAATCCTAGTAGAGACACACCTTTTTTTGCAACAAGGACATAGCCACCCACAAACAATGAGAGACATATACTGCATGAGAAAAATGACAGTAAATTATACTGATGACAGCGTGTCTAACATTCTGGGATGCATTTGCTGAATAGATTGTACCTTCAAGATACAGCTGCGTTACATGATTTCATATTTATCGAATCCCCAAGTAGAAGAAGATCTAAAGATGACTGCTCCTTGACATATTCACACAAATAGTGCATATACTTCTGTTTCAGAAAACAGTCTTTTATAAGCAAAACAAAATATTATAGGAAAAAAATGAATTAGTACTGTAGTCAGGTATTGGTCGCTTCTTTCCCTCTGGGTCAGAGGGAAGCCACGCCGCCTTACTATGTCACCATCTATTGACAAGGGGAATTAGCTGATTGGCAGTTTAGGGGACCCCTGACCCACAGGCAGGGTGGAGCAACTGAGCAGTTTATAGTCCCTGGTCTTCAGGTGGGACAGAGCAAGTACACAATCGATGGTCCCTGGCTTTCAGGTAGGGTGGGGCAAGCACACAGTCTAGAGGCTCTGGGCCCTCAGGCAGGAGCTGGGTCAGGGAGCAGTGGTCTAGGGCTAAGGGCTAAGCACCAAAGCAGTCTAGGGGTTTAGGGCTACAGTGGGGGAGCTGCCACCACTGGTGCAATGGCAGAGGGTAGGGGGATGCGGGCCCACCCAACTCCACCGCATCCCAGACCGGGGCCCTAACAGTGGGAGAGTGTTCCACCACTGGGTCAGCAGGGAATCCAGCAGTAACACACTTACCGGGACTCAGGTCCCAACACAGCCAAATTGCAGTCGGCCACACCTGGGCTACTTCCTACCCTTCCATTGGGGTGTACTGGGTCCACAGGGCATCCTACTTCACCCTGAGATAAGTGGCCAGCAGCAGTCCTGGCAGTTCCCCTGCAGGGACCAGCTCCCTAGTGGGCAGGGCATCTCTGCCCTCATCAGCAAAGGCAGCAACCTTTGGTTATCCTGGGGTAGGTGACCAGCAGCAGTCCTGGCGGTTCCCCTGCAGGCACAGACTCCCTGGTGGGCAGGGTGTGTCTGGGCTCATCAGCAAAGGCAGCACTCTAGAGTAAGTCAGATGCATCTGCCATCCTCACTGTCTCAGTCACAACTGAGCTGGAGGCCCTGCCTTTTATACTTCCTGTCCTGCCTACCCACTTCCAGTGGGAGGGACAAGGTTGGTACAGCTCCGCCCACTTGGGTAGGGAGAATGGCTCCTCTCCCTCTGGCTCGGAGAGAGGCCACACCACCTCACTACAAGGACTATGTAGCTGGCTCTAGGTGTAACATTCTCCATGAGAAAACGCTCTCTTTATCTGAGATAGTCTGGCCGTAAATATATTGTCTAAATTGTTAAAACAATTTTGGGTTTGTTGTGGTTCTTGAATCTTCATCTTAACATTTTGTGCTTTTTAAAATACTGTTAGTGCAAAGAATAAAAAGCCTGAACACTGTCTAATCTGGATCCTGATTGACTTGACCAGACGGAATAATTTATAGTAATTATTAGATATCTAGCTTACACGCTTTAGAATTTTGAGCTGAAAAAGATGTCTGTTTTTCTGCAAGACATTAGGTAGTAATTAAGGGTTTTGCTCAATAGTTTTTCTAAAATCCAAATTAAAACCAGAGCCTTGGCTTCTCTAACTCTTCTTTTAGTCTTGTGCATAACAGTATATTCTTTTCTGTTGCTTTATAGATAACATTTTAAACATAGAAATGGTATTTCTTTAAAGAATTTGCATCAGCTATGAATTTTTTAAATAGAAAACTTCTGATCTTTTACACTGTGTAGCTGTACTTTTGTAACTACTGCCTACAAATGTCACTGAGACTTTCAATAAACCACACATGGGAAGGAATGACTTATCAGAGGAGCCCACTACCATCAGTGTAGTTGAGGAGCTGTCAGAGTTTCCATTAAAGTCTGTTGATCAGGGTTCTTTGATTCCAGATGTGAAACTGTGTGGTGTGTGTAAAATCTTTAGAACCAAGACGGAAGGGGTACGCCCTATGAGTATTCTGTCTTTCAAAATGGCCAATCTGTTTTTTCAGTTATTGTATTGCCATTCCTGCTTAATACTCGGTGTTTATACGTTTTTCTGAACAATTTAAAGGCTAAGTTCTAACACATTGACTAGGCACTTTCATATTTAAAAGAACAAAGTGATAATTTTGAGGACATTTGCATTTTTGCTAACTATGCTAACACAACGGTCAGTATTGTCCAAAGTGACTTTTTTATTTTTGGGGTGCATCAAGCTTTGGTGCTCACTTGAAGACACCTTAAGGTATCTCTTTTTTTTTTTTTTTTTTTTTTTTTAAGTTGGTTCTCTGCATTTTCTGCTAATTGATCCCATTTATGGCACCTTAAGACAAGCACCCAACAGCACTAGTCATGTCTGAAAGTCTTGGCTAGTACATTTCCTCCTCCTTCCTTAGTGTTCTTGTAGACACATATCTGAAGGGATGGTACTACACCTATTTGTAAGATGCAAGGATGCCAGGCCACTCAGTGCAAGGTATCTCGTTTGATTTCTTTTGTTTCCATCTGGCAGCCTTTTCTTTAAAACCCTAATCTTATTGAAATTAATACAATTATTTCATTAACTGGTACAAAAGAAGAGAATACACATTTACAGAAAATTGCAGTCATCAACAAAAGCATTGGGTATGAGCCCGGGCCATAACTCTAGTCAAATTATTTGCATGGGTTGAAATCCAGATCCTAATCTTGCAGATCAAGCCTGTCTCTAATTTGTATAATATTTTTCATTTTGGAGGATCTCAAAGTATTTTACAAGCCAAATACTGCTAGTGAGATATTAACCTCTATATAGACAGTATGTGGAAGATTTTCTGTCTTCTTGCTAACCCAAGTTTGTATTTCTAGGACTGAATCATGTTTATTTTTTAAAAAGTGTGCAGGGAGGGGGAAGGCACGTAGCAGCACACAGCAGTTTTTAGCACATTAAAAGGAACACTATTCCTAGTTAAAATTGTGGGAGGGAGCTACACAAGCTGAAATATAGGCAGGACACTAGAGCTAATACTTCTATTTAGAAAAAGTTCCATGGGTCAGGCTCTTCATTTCATCTTCTCTAAAGTAGAGCACTCATAATACAATGTTCCCTAACACTATTCTGGATGCATTGGTTTAGTATTGATTTAAAGGCAAGAATCTCAATATAATAATAATAATAATTAAAGAAAACTACTACCACACGGTCTTCCTTAGAAGTCTCCCATCCAAGCACAAGTGACTATGGTCAACTCTTTATTTGAGACATCATATAACTGCAACCAAAAAGTTGTATGGCTACAGACTTCAGAAACATGTAGTCTATTTGATAAGCATAAATACATTAATCTTCCTACATTTGTATCTATATTTTACTGTGGCGGTGCAAGCTGCCACAGAAAATGGGGAAACTTAAGGGCTAATTCTAAAATGCATGTTAATTGTATTCAGTTTCCTTACTGAGCTATAATTAGTCTCAAAATGAAGATGGGGAAGGAGAACCCAACTGCAGGGTGTGTACTACAAAGCTCACTTCTCTTTTCTTTTTTGTTATTTGTTTTCCTTACCTCACTAAGTAGAGACTTCAGGGCATATGTAGGTTGAGTTTTTTCTGAAACCTAGACAGAGAAGCTGCATAATTTGTAGATGGCTGTTGTGGGTTCATTTTAGATCATATACTGGGATTTGTTTATACAACACCTTCTGGTGTTAGGATTGCAATATTGCAAAGTAGGCTGTGCTGCAGCTTCCCATTGAGAAGTGGGGAACTGCTAAATGTTGCTGTCTTGTATTAATTCTGGTTTGTTTGCTTTTTAGGTGGTTGGTTGATCAGCCCCTTACTTCCAACAGGCCAGAGACAATAAGGGAGGAAAGCGTGTAATGGAGTGGGAAAATGTATTTTTTAATAAAGCATGGAGAGGTGGAAGATGTTGATTGGATTAAACTGAGAAGGGTGAATCAAGGGTCTGTGAAACTGGTTTCCAGACCCAGAAGCTAAGTCCAAATCAGGACTTAACACTGAGTAAACCTCAGGTCAGAGTTTTGGCAGAGACCATGGATGCTGTGAAGGGATGGCTTTATTTTTTCATATGACTATTGATGCAATATTAAGTATAATTATTACATTTTTAAAAAAATGTGATCTTAAAGTCCATTATAAAGGCATAAGCTTAAGCCTGCTAAAATTTATTTTGTTAGTCTTTAAAGTGCCACAGAACTCTCGTTGTTTTTGCTGTAGACAGACTAACACGGCTACCCCTCTGGAACTCTTCTACATCATAATGAGTAATTTACAATGGGCTTTAATCTTCCTTCTGCCCTTCCTCTCTTCACTATTTCCATGAGTCCACAACCCATATTTCCCATGCTATGATTGTGGTGTGATATACTGTAATAAATATCTGACTAATTTGCAGTATCATTAATTTAATAAAACATATCTAATCTATTTCAAAACCTTAGTGTCCCTCTTAGTCTCACACACAATACATTATTTAATGTAATATCTAGAATGAAATAGCTTACTCTGGCTTTTAGTACTGTGAGTAACTTTCATTGTATGTAAAAAGCAAACATTAGGACACATGCTTGGAACTTATTCTAGCTCACAGTAGGGAATCCTCCTCTGAAAGGTGAAATCATTCACTGTATACTAGAGAAGAAGACAACCCCACTTATTCTGCACTGAGCTGTGGAGTGAGTGGAGGGGCTATACCTATTTAAAGTGGTGTGTAGAGTATGTAAGTACATACACTGCTTGTAGCACATGAATAAGTAGCGTGTAAACTATGAGGCAAGTAAAGATACATCTGAACTCTTAGGGTGTGTACTGTATACGTCTTTCTACATGCCCAAACAGTGCCTTCCACCTCTACACTGCTATTTTTAGCAGCAGTGTAGCATCCTGCTGCTGGAGCCATTCCCCACCTCACTAAAAGGCTTCTGGCAAGGAGGAAACAGTGGGGAAAGGCTCTGTCAGCTCCCTCCTGCTGGAGGCCTTACCCACTGCAGGTAGCTGCTGGAATTTCCTCCTGCCACTGTGACACAGGCAGTGGGGAAAGGCTTGGCAGAGGGGAGTCTGAGGGCTCTGGCACAAAGCAGCCTCAAAGCCACAAAGCTGACTCTTCTGCCAGAGCCTTTCACTGCTGCATGTAGCTACACACCGCAGTGTGGATGCAGCCATCTTTTTTACGGCAGCGTGTAGCTACATGTACCCTACCTGCCACCACCAGTATAGGGGGTGTGTGTGTGTGTAAAAAACATTTGAGACCCTAGAGAACATGGGGCTTTCATTTTTACTTTAGCCTTGATTTTTAAACTCAGTTATGAGTTTTACACCATTGTTGTAACTCCAAATTATGCCAGACCTAAATGGCTGTTTAACGGAGTGGACAATTTGGCCCAAAGTTCATGTTTTAAATGAAGTCCTCAAATTAGCTAAAAGGAAAGTGGGGAGTATTGGTAACTGACATTTTTATATAAAAGACAAAAGAGCAAAGTCACAATTAAACTGGTTGGAAGAACTTCACTGGAACCATTTTCTATGGGAAAACACAGTACCATTGAAATGAAAATGCTTTGAAATGTGTCAATTTTGCCAACATTTCATCCTTGAAAAACAAACCAATAAAAATGCTGATAATGTTAATGCCCCATCTTGACATTTTCAGAATTAAATGTTTTAATTTTTCATAGTGAAACAACTTTGCTTTTATTTTATAATGCAAAAGACAAAATTACAGTGAAACAAAACTTCAGTTTTGTCAAGACAAAAATACTTCTATCAATATAAAACAGCCTTTTTCAGATTTTTTCTATAGAGAAGATTTTAGGTTTTGTTCAGAAATTAAGCCCCATTTCAAATATCTTGATCCTTCATAAAATGAAATTTCTGTCCTCAGCGCAGCTCTTGACACAACAGATGTCGTTCATTCAGGCACCTCTTTGTGGGGCTTATCACCTAAAACTTTGTACCTTTTTTAAAAATCCAAACATACCTCATCCCTCTTTCTTGAAGGCATACTGTACCCTCTGAATAAATGCCTTTTTAAAATATTACTGTAGTGCACAGCAGAGCTGCTAAAAGATGTCTTGTGGCATGACCCAATAGAGATAGTAGAGGGAGCTATGTGAAAGAGTGAAAACTAAAAGTCCTGTGACACTGAAGTAAAGCTATAGGTACAGTGCCTATGGCTTTTTGTAGTCTAAAATTTAGCTATTTTTAGTCACTAATGTAAACTATATTTCTTTTTCTGGAGGAAGAGTGAGCAATGTGTGTGTATAGAGAGAGAAACTAATTCAAACTGTATTTTTTAGATGTTTGTGAACATTTTATGATCTGATCCTGAGAAATTAACACTGAAGACCCAGTTCCTGAGCTCAAAGGGGGAATGAGGTGCAAAAGTGCCTTAAAAATGCCTTTTTTCACACTATTTATCTCTTATCCTGGGTAGTCTAGTTATCATACTTCTTCCTGGCATAAACTAGAGCAGCCTCAGGGCTGCTTATGGCCCCAAAAGGCTATTCTGCACTAGAACATAGAGCTGTCCCAGCTACACCTTTCCTTTGGCTATGCCACTTGCACTGGTGACTGAGTGGTCACAGTGCCTCCTATGCTATCCCCTTAATGCCATCCAAAGATTCCCCTAGTTAAAGGGGAATGCTCAAGTAGCTAACAAAGCTTCTCTTATAACAGGGCAGGTGCTGGCTTTAAAGAGACACCAGGTCACAAGATGAAAAATTCAGTATAAAATTCTGTCAGATCTGTTTGCAGAATTTTTCTTTTGCTTTATTTGTTTGTTTATTTAATTTCCCCTGAAGTGTCATAATTGGCGCAGTAAATGTCAATACTAGGCAGGGCAAATAACTGGAAGGGGAAAATATTTTAATTCCTTCCACCTCAGGAGTGTCACTGGATGACTCTGAAAGGAAACCGGTCCATTCTTCTTGACCCAGAATTATGACGACTGATATTAGACATAAGGCCATGTCTACACAGGAAAAAGTGTGTCCTGTCAGAAAACACCAACACATTTTAACTCTTGATATTAAACTCAACTTAGCACCAAGTGAAGAAAAGGACAGGTCCTATTCAAAAGTACTACTAGTTGGCTCTGGATCTCCCCAGGGTTAACCATGACCAACTAACTCTTCTCACTCCTGTCACTGCCTATACCATAGGCAAAATCATGTTTAATATTGCTAGTTAAAATGTGCTAGTCAACACATTTGGTAACATGATGCATTTTCCCCATTTAAACAAGTTATAGAAAGAGAGGAAATGGGGAGAAGAGGAGTGTATCCTACAATGGTTTGTAGAAACTTCAAGAAGTGGATAAATGGAAACTCTGATTTCACAGCATTCCTCTTTTTTTAATTTTTAATTTTTTAAAAAATATATGGCATTAAAGGGGAGCAGGCAGTTCTGAGATACTTAAATGTTTAGCTGAGTTAAACAATTTTCTGTCATCAAATACTAGAAAGTTTAATAGAGAATCTCCAAGTTTTGTGCACATCTCTAAAAGACCAGTTTGAGTGTCTGTCCACCCTGCAATTTCAAATTTTCATTTAGCAGAAAATAAAGCTGTGCATTCTTTAAATAAGACAATGTGTGCGTTTGTGTTAATATTTCTAACAGTGAGATCTAAACATTGGACCTAGAATGAGCAGACTTGGGCTTTCTGTGAGACTCTTTGATTTTCTTCATTCTAGATTATAGGTGCTATAAGCAATATTTCTTTTATTTTAGCATTAAGATGCAAGGGGCTCATACCAGGTTACTGGTCTCTTCTCTTGTCTTCTTATCTGGGAGACATGATAGCTGTGTATTTGTCAGACGCATGTAATTTTGCCAGAGTTAAAATTTTAAGCATTAAAAATGAATTTTAGATTTCTTTTAACTCTTGTGCATGTGTATAATTAGCAGTTTAGTATAATTCCATTTTAAACCTTTGCCATCTGTATGATTGTTCTCTTGCATTACATAAGTCTACAGGAACAGGTTTAATTAGGTAATTAAGGCTATAGTAAATATTTCCTGTGGAATATTTTAATTACAAATAAACCTTAAAGTAAAGTATCTAGTTCTCAAAAAGCAGGCTTATTCTAAAGCTTTACTGCCATTTATTTTGGTATAACTTGATAAATGTTTCCATGTGAAACCATAAGGAGCAGGAACTCTTATTTACTTGCATGTACCCAACCACTGGAATGCCTCCCTTAAAGGTAACCTTAAAGGATTTTAAAAATTGAGTTTGAGCCTTCTTGCTTTTTTATGAGGTATAAAGAATACCTGGAAGATGCCATGGTTGGGTGTCTTAGTGAAAATTTTCTTGCCTTATATATCAGGAACATCAGGTCTCGTTTTGCTAGAGTAGTTGCTAGATGTCTTGCAGGATATGTATTCTGTGCCTGGACACCTCAGTGAAGGAGTGGATTGGTGAATTTTTAACAAAGATGTCCTTTCTCTACAAATTAGTTACTGTAATATAATAGGTGTTAATTTTTTTTTTTTTAAAATGAGTCTCACTAAAAATCTCTTCTCCCTCTCATGTGCTCAGGTTTTACTTTCTTGACTAGAGCTTGTTGAGGGGGAGGGGGAAATGCTTCGCCCCTCCCTGTGGAAATTTTTGACATACTAATTTAGTTTTTGTCAAAATGTTCCATGGAAGATGTTGACTTCCTGGTGAAATACCAAAAACTGAAAAGTTTTCAGCTGAAAATTGAACTTTTCAGTTCTGGAGCATTCAATTTTTCAACAGCATCAACATTTTCTGCAAAAAGCCAACACTTTTCACAAAATTTTGTGTAGTTGAAAAGCCAATTTTCCATCAAACAGTTTTGAGGCAAAATTTTCATCCAGCTTTATTCTTGACTATTATGCTATCATCATCATCTCACTATTTCTGCGATCATCAGAGTCCTCCAGGGCAGGCAAAACCTGAATTTCTAAAATGAAAAAGCCTACTATGAATAGTTTAAAAGGACAATCTTTCTTTTCTTTTGCAGTACATCTTTAAAAAATCTGTCATGTGGCCAGAGCGCTATTTCTTTTGTTTGTGCTCTAAACTCTTTAAAAAAAAAAAGCAGCACTTCATCTTCAAAGAACTTTATAAACATTAATGAATCCTCACATTGTAGGGAAGAGTATTCCCATTTTATAGTTGGGGAAACTGAGGAAGATAGGCAAAGTGACTTGGCAAAGGCCACAGAGGGTTTCAGTGTCACAGGCAGGATTAGAGTTTAGAAATTCCTCTCTGGGTTCTGTGATTGGAACTCGCCTTTCTGACTCCTACTAGATGTGGGCATAGTTGGGGACCTTTCTGTGGAAGCTTGTGGGAGAAGGAGGGCAAAGAAGCAGTCTTGCATGGCAACTTGATCCCTCTGGATTTGATGGTGTGTTCGAGAAGGAACACTGAGAGCAAAACTGATATTCAAGTATTTAATATCTCGTGCTCTCCTGATAGGAGAAGTCTGGTCATGGATATGTACTGGCAATCAATTTGGTGACAACAAATATCATAACAGAAACAAAACAACTCCCTGTACTGGTGACCAGAATAATAAAAAATACTCTCAGGTTGGCCTTTCCCAAATCTGGGAGTGAGAGAGCTTCATTAGTGACCATTTTGGTGTTTGATTCAGCTAGAACTGATCTGCAAACTTAACACAATCAAACTGAGTCTGAATAGGGACTTGGAATGGTTATCTCATTACAAGAAGTAATTGTCACTGTTAATACATTCTCACCTCCTAATCAATGGTTGTGAATAGGCCTCAACTACTCTAACTGAATGGACTTTGCTTAGACCTACCTTCCCTACTGTTGTTCCTTACCCTTGGATGTGTGTGTGTATGTATATGTGTGTGTATATATATATATATATATATAGTGGCCGATGGCCGGCTTCCCTCTAGTGGATCTCATGCTTTGCTCCTGTGGGGGGGCCAGGAAAGTGCCCATCACCCCATCTTCCCTGGGGGAGGGGGATAGGGACCCAGGCCCACCCACTCCTCCAGGTCCCAGCCCAGGGGCCTTATAAACCACAGCAGTATACTGCTGGCTCTGTACTTTGAAGCTGCAGTCTCTTCCCCTGGGCTACTTCCCCCCTCAGTCTTTCTGGCCTCTCCAGCCCTATGTTCTTGCTGCCTCTTGCTGGGCTCAGTACCTCCTTTCAGGGTTCCTCCACTCTCCCACAGTTCGCTACTTCAGTCTGCTGCTTTGCACAGCACAGCACAGCACCTCTGCTTCCTCTACCTTGTGCCCTGTGTGTTGGGGGGGGAGGGGGGGGGGCGGAGCCCTTTTATGGAGCACCTGGCTGATCCCTAATTGGCCTCAGCTGGCTCCCACTTGCCCCCTCATGACTCCAGTTAGGCTGCAGGGAATAAAGCCTTGATCATCCTAGGGCTGATGCCCACCCACTTTCCTGGCTTGCAAATAGGCATACTCTCCTGCCACCCTCTGCCCTTGATATATCACTCTCTCTCTCTCTCTCTCTATATATATATATACACACACACCCCTCCTATCTGATTTCTATTCCTTACATCTGAGGAAGTCGGTTACAGCCCACAAAAGCTTATGCCTGCAGAAATTAAATTTGTTAGTCTTTAAAGTGCTACAGGACTCTCGTTGTTTTTGCTTTTAAAAACAGCAGTTCTGAGTATTGGCTCTCAGTCTAACAGGATGATAATGAGGATTTTCCATTGAATGTAGTGTCTGTCTGGAAAACCTGAAGGATGGAAGACTAAGAATCTACAAAACTGAACAGCCCTTCGTGTTAGCTGTGAGCTACTTCTGTGAGGACACTCCTTTTAGAAAAGGGGACTTGATTTTTTTTTTTTTTTCTATCAAGCCTCTTCATGCAAAGTGATATGTGACTGACTCGCACAGTTTAACAGACATTTAGGGCCTAATCCTGCAAATCTTTATCTGCCTTACGGGTGGTCTACATTTGAAAGTTATTTAGCGTTAACTTCAGTTTTGTGCGGATAAACTGCTTTGAGTCTGGACAAGCTTTTTAAAAATGATCTGGCATCTCATTCTGTATTAGTCCATTTGGAAGTGGAGTAACTCAAATTTGGGATGAGTTACTCTGCAATAGAGAAGGGGTGGCCACATCCTCATTTCAGATTAACTATTCCTTTCACTACTATCCTACATAGCAGTGCTGTAACATCTAGGTTAGCCTGTTTGCATGCTCCATATTGTTCTGGGTCATATTGACCGGGTGGTATCTTCCAGTTTAAATGCTGGCACGCAATCAGGTGTGCCTCTTTGTGATGCCCTCTCAGGGTGAGTTCACACACCTGCAGTCAATTACAGATTATAGCAACCATTCCCCTATGCTTCCGCTTGGTGCTGTGATGAGGTCCTGGACTTCCTTCACTCAACCTCCCCTAAACAGCACTGGCTAGGTTAGTTGGTATAAGGCGACAGACTGCTCCTCTCCCACCCACCAAATAACTAGTCCTCTCCTGGCACGTAGCTGTCTCCCACACAGCCAGTGCCTACCCCCTGCTGGTTCCACTGGCGTCTTCCCCACTGATGCCGTTAGACACATTAATGGATATCCACGGTTAGCTTTCTACTGAACGGCTATATTTCACCAGTTCTAGATACAAACAGCACCAATCTCCTAGCTATTCAAAGGGTTAGCTGAGCTCAGCAACTCTATTAAGAACAGACGGCTGAAACAGAATCTAGGAAAGGCTGTGGTGAAAGCAGTGAGGAGAGAGGGAAGGACTTCAAAGAATTCCACTGGGAACATCTGCCTTCAGATCCTTCATAGCCCATAGCTTCCATGGGCAGCTCTGCCCCTCACTGCTTCTGGGTACCCCAATGACTATGACTGTGAAAAAACAGTCTTTTAAATTTACAGCTGGCAGGAAGACGGTTCCACATCCCATTAAATATGGACTGAGCCATGGAGACCCATGCATTTCTGACCTCCATCCATGATTATTACAGTTCTCTCTGTCTTAGAATTGTGGCTGTTGACTCTTTAGACCTAAAACTGGTTTCAGCAGCACAGATTGCCAAGAGCTCATTGTCCCCGTGGTCCATTCTGGTTACTGACTCCACTCTTTAGGTTTCAGTTCCCCTCTAAGCCCAGGAGAGTGACTGGACCACAAACCTGAAACACACTCTCCCAGAAGAGATCAGAATGACTATGGACTTCCATGGCTTCAAAGCAAAATGTAAAATCCACATCTTCAGCTTCCCAAACTACTTAACACACAATGCAAAAGCACTGTCCCAGGGAAAAGAGGACTTACATGAACACAGTCATTTTGAGGTGCTTAGATAAGCAGGTGATGGGTAGGACCCTAAATGAATGATAGCATAATAACCCAAAAGAAGTTTGAGGAGACAGAAGCTGCTTTGGGTCAGTAATATGTCACTTTCTTAAAATTAGAAACTTAGTAAATCAACTTCTGACTGTAATGAAATGCTGTTTTTATCTTGGTTCATAGTTATCTCAAATACTTTCTCAAATTATTTTGATTAATTAAATAGTCATTCTTTTTTATTACAATGTAGTACTTTAGCTTTTTTTTTTTTTTTAAGGCATAGTAGCAAGTATCTATAAGGAGAAATGCATGCTAAGTTGCCTAGTGCAATATCTTAGTTTGATAAGTTCCTGATTTTTCTAGTGAAACAATGACATGACTGCTTTACATTATGGTTAAAATGCAATGCTTGGTGTCAAGGAAAGGCATCTAGGTAAGATCTCAGCAGTTCTTATCTAAGCTTTTTAAAGTCTGACAACATGACATTATCAAGTTTCAGTTTATATATGGGATGTGGGAGTGGCATTAGATTAGTTCTTCTACATGAGCTAAAATCACACATGTATCTTATCCCAGTCACCTAGTTTTATGGAGGGTTGACAATGTTGGATGGTCTCTGTACTAGATATGATGATTAAGAGCCCTATACAGGACTCTTTCTTGAATTTACATTTGAACTAAAATTCATTGCTCTGAAACGTGTAGTATTTACTATTAAAGTAGCTAAGCCTAAAACATTTATAGTAACACAAAGCTTGCTTTTTTTCTGCCGAGCCCACTAAAAATGTAGATCCCTTAAGATCAAGTTTATGTAATATATCCACTTAGAAATAACATGTTGCTAATTCCTTGCTTTAAAATAATTTTAATTGCTAATGGATGGGATGGGCGAAGGGGGACTTGTCCAAACACTATAGCGGTAAAACCCTGCTTGGCACCGTCTTAATACTTCCTATGGCAGAGTGCCACACTGGATGATGGGGAAAGTAGAGCTAATGTAGCCAAGGCACAAACACAACATGAGTTACATGACTCAGTCTTGTAAAAGAAAGTATTTTTCTATTTGCAGAGTATATATTGGAACCACATGCATTTCCAGAGGCACCGAGATTTCTCATTTATACAGATAGCCTTTGATTTTTATGAATCAGTAATTTGTTTTGAGTGGACTAAAAACCTGGGCCACATTTTTGAAATGTGGGTGTCAGGTCTAGTCTACGCACTTTTTTGCTGGTATAACTGTCCAGGTATTTTTTTAAATTTGTAATACTGTCTGGGATGTGACTTTCTTAATGGATATATTATACTGTCCAGGTATTTTTTAAAATTTGTAATACTGTCAGGGATGTGACTTTCTTAATGGATATATTATACTGGGACAACCCTAGAGTGGACGCAGTTATATTTCTATAAAGGTGCCTTATACTGCTATAGCTTATTCCATTTCCCATGTGGAAATAATAATTATATCAATATAAGCACCTTTATGCTGATATAATTCCATCTGAACTACTTTCACTATACCATTATTGTTAAAGGGTTATAGCTTTCTAGTGTAGACAAGGCCTTAGATGGCCGAATAAGTAGCCTGGTTTTCAAAAGTACTTTCAAAGTTCGGCTTTGAAAGCCATTAATTAGTGTGATTCCTGTGATTCATGTAGATGAGCAGTAGCTCTGAAGTCTTGGAGACCAAAATATTTCCCAGTATTCAGTAGAAACTTGCCTATGGTTAACAGGAAAATATTTATTATGAATTTCAGTAACTCTGAGGGGCCTACACATAGTGCATGCCCCAGAGATCTTACAAACTAAATAGGCAAGACAGAGAAAGTATGGGAGAAAAGAAGATTGTCTTCATTTTGCAGACTGACTAGCCCACGGTCATGTAGGAATTCTGTGACAGTGCTAGGAATTGAACCCAGATCCTTTGAATTGCAATCCAAGGATTTAACCAAAAGACCCTCTTTTCTCAACAGGATTGATAAGAAGTGAGAAGAGTGCCCTTTTTTAGAAGTTAATTAGTAACTTATTTAAAATGTCTCCTCTTTGCATCTTACTAATCCTGTTGTTTCTTCTGCTTTCCTGTGGAAAATGGGTGATTTTCTGTTAACTGTTGGGAATTTTGATCACCCTAGGAGAGGAGAGAGAAGGTACTAATGTTCTACAGATAATCAGAAGAGATGTTGAGAGATCAGGGAACTATTATATATATTTTATATAGTCTTAAGAATAAAGTGAGAGGTAGTCCAGTAGAGAGCTTGAGTTATTGTCAGAAACCAAAGGCCTTCACTAAGGAAAAAGGGTGTGCTGTTAACTTGATTTAGCTAACATAAGGTAAAAATTTAGTCAAGTCAGGGCAGCTTGTAGTTTTCACACAAGTTAGCAAACTGAGTAAAAAGACTATAGGGGAGCCTTGGGCTTATTTTGCCCTGTTAACTACCAGTCTGCCTTTGTCTTCACTAGGTACTGCATATTAACTAACGCTGCGTAAGAGCACCTAAGGCGAGTTGTTTCAACTAGCTTCACTTATTGTTGAAACAGGTCAAGAAATAGGGATGTGTATATGTGGGGTTTGCAAAACTTGTCCCTCTTAACAGAAAAATTTCGAATTTAAAAATGTTTCAACCATCTCTGACTGAGAGGGCTGATATTACAGAGCATGGAGGGGACTGGGAGACCCTGTCTCAAGGGGGAGGAGAGAAAAAATAATCCAAAGGAGCATTGAGGATTTGATAGCATGGATAAATTTAAGTGATTTAAATCAAGGTTTCCTGCTTGCTGACTTAAATCTCTGATTTAAATCAATTTGTTTTACTCATGTTTTGCATTGTACTTTTTATTTATTTCTGTAAAGAAGGGTTGATTCTCATTGGTTGGTAGCCATTAAAACATGTTGACTTGCAACTAACTATAGCCTTTACACTAAATCTGGTGCTTTTTTTTGCTAACCGGGAGGACACACTGTATCTACACATGCTTATTAGAGCAATTATAAAACTGATTTTTCAGTTATTCTGATTCTTAAGTTTTACATTTTATGTTCGAAAATGGTGAATGATACATTTCTTTACTAGAGGATGATTAAGTTACTTGTGATTGTTGTCAAGCTGTATTTGCATGGAAATTCAAATTCAATTAAAATGCACCAAATCCATTTTTGTATGAAATAAAACTACCTTTTAAGCTGGATACATAAGGAAAAAAGCTTATTGAAAAGTTAATCAAAATATGTTTTGCGTTTAACACTAACTGATTTATTAAACAAAGGAGGTATTATCTGTAGTTAATGAAGTGAACTGATTGTTTCTGGTCACCATGTCCTTGAAGATCTTAGAATTAGAAGATCCCATCCTCATACCTAGTTTTTCTTCATAAACTGGAAAGAAAAAACAAGCTTTCCTGCTTTTTCAGATTTCTATGGACTAGGCGTTGAACTGAATTAGCTAAATAAACTAAAAACAAAGAAATTATTCTCTCTCTCTGCACCGGCAGCAGAGGCTACTGTTGTCAAAAGTTGGTCGAGCACACATCAGTGTTGCGAACACTCATGATTTTGTCATGAGTCTCATGATAATTATTGTTTCCTTAAAGCCCCAGCTCCTAGAGTCAGGGGGATATGTGATGTCAGCCTTCATGGGCTTCAAAATGTGACCCCAGTGCACCCTAATGGCTCAAAAAGCAGAAGGCAAATAAAACACCAAATCTATTATTTTAACATTATTTTAAATCTATTATTTTAACATTATTTTAAAACCAATCTCATGATTTTGGTGAGCCTGATTCATGATTTTTGAATATTTGGGGTTGGCAATACTGAGCATTTCAACAAACACTGGTTCCAGGTCCTTAGCAGGCACTCCCACCACCAGTTCAGTGGTTTCACTTTCTTTAAAACTTGGCAGCAAACATTCTGTTTAACATTATTTGGTGTATTTAATTTAAATGATTTTAATAGAATGTAATAAGTTTAGGCCTTAACATAGATTTTTAGTTTCAGAGTTAAATAGATTTAAAAAAATATATTTTTAATTTAAATTTTAAAAGATGTGTTTTTATTTTTGTGATCCAACCTACCATTTGAATTTCCTGCTGCCCAAGGGGAGGGCGTATTTATTAATAAATGGACTCAAGTGGAGGTGGGGGGAAAATTACTCAAAGTATATGTATGTTCCCACATACATCAAAGAGCTAAGAAGGGGAAACTCGGGCTGGGGAGACCAGGTACTGGGATGGGGTAAGCTGAACATGTTACATAGACTGATATATCTAATAGGAAGAATTAGGGGAAAATTAAATCTATCCTATCATGATGCATGGAGGTGTACTCTAGGTGATGTACAATGTCTCTTCCAACCCAAATGATCTTACAATGGCTAAAAAGAATGGCCAGTTGGTGAACACTAACTTGATACTGGGTACTAAATTTTACTCATCTAGTAAGCCAGTAAATGAATGTTCATCTGTCACTTTAATAATCAAATGGCAATCATGGTTCTTTCCTTGCTCGTGGGATCTGATAAAGTGAATCAGGGTTGGACCGTTAGCAGCTGTTCATCTATAAATCTTCTCACTTAAATGTCAAATCCAGGAACCTTTTGCCTCCCCTGGCTTTCCACTTTGCCTTTTATCAGGGCCTGATCATGAAAATTCTCATTAGTAGTACTGCTTACTCGCATGAGTACTTCCACTGAAGTCTGAGGTTGCAGAAGGGTGGGGGGAACTGAAAGTGTTACTCTGTGTCCATTCACCAACCAAGCTCCACTAACTTAAAATGCCAATCACAGTAGATCGGTAGCTCCTCATAATATGGTACTCCTGCTCCTTTCTTACTTGAGTTTTGAACAGGAATGAAAGAGTTAAGTGTTCCAGTGTACAAGACCATCACTGGGCATCTCAGTTTAATCCTCTCAAGCTGAACAGGAATAGTTCAGACCTCAAAGCAATTATTTCAGAATGTCTGCAAATTCATTTGGACAACACTGAAACAGTTACAGGTCACATTCTGGAGATTTTCTTTGCAAGCAATATAGACTTTTAAATACAGGTTGAGATTCTGGAGCATAAGGTGGCAGTTCAGGGGAGTAGAGGGTATGCTTCTCCCCCCTTCCTCATACTGGTCCTAATTGAAGGAAATAGGATTACTCATGTTAGTAAGGATTACTGTGCTAAAGTTTGCAAGATCAAGGTCTAGTGAGTGGGGGTGACTGCAGACAATCAATAGGATGTCAGATAGTATCTCTCTTTTAAAAAACTAAATATTGTACCTAAAACTGGATAGAAGTCATTATTTGTTTGGGTGCATTCATTTGACACAGTGTCCCTGACTTTGACTTTCAGTACCCTTCATTTTCCTGCGGAAGGGTCTGTTCTGACCTCTGCATGATGAAAACCTGTTGGAAATTGACACAGAAAGCATGGCAGATGCAAAGCATTTGGAGTGTTTCAGTTCTGTTTAATTGTGTCATTGTCATGCCAGTTGTATGCAACACTTTTCTTTTGCAACTGAAAGGATCAGCAGAATGAGCTGATAAGCACTGGTACTCTGGTGTGAAATAGACCCTTTGAACTGTGAAGAATAGCTTCAGATAAGCAAGTAATGGAATTGTTATCATGTCTAACTTCTTATTGTAACATTTAGCATTCCAAGCTTGTTAGAAACAGAATCATCTATTTCTCCACCCTTATAAAGAGCAGAAAGAAAATAGTGGCAATGTAATCTGAATAACAAACTTTTACTGATTAAGGGCCCAAACCAGTGAGAGGAGCACCCCTACTCCCATGGAAATCAATAGGAGTTGAGGATCAGTAGCTTGTAGGATCAGATCGTTGGTATCACAACAGATAGTGATGAAGGGCATTACAGAAAAGGCATGTGCAGCCAAAGTACTTTTGTATGCAGTTATTTTCACTAGAGAGATATGGATTCTGTTTTATATCAATAAAATCTCTCTAAGTTCTAAAACCACTTATCTAATAAAAGAAATAAAGTGTCTGAGAATTTCTGTTTTTGTTCTAACACAATCAGAAGCCCACCACTGAAGCCCAAAGAAGGGGAGGAATATTTCGAATTTTTCTGGAAACATCAGCTCCTGGAGTCCTGTGATTATACAAGGCCTTGACTATACTTGTGGTTATGGTAGCAAAACTTTGTTGCTCAGGGGTGTGAAAAAACACCCTGCTGAGCAACATACTGGCATAAGCGCTGGTGTAGTAGTGTTATATCGGTGGGGTAGAGCTCTCCTGCCAACATAGTTACTGCTACTCATTTA
This sequence comes from Emydura macquarii macquarii, assembly GCF_026122565.2. Classification (NCBI taxonomy): domain Eukaryota; kingdom Metazoa; phylum Chordata; order Testudines; family Chelidae; genus Emydura; species Emydura macquarii. The sequence continues at coordinate 12,223,320 of NW_027132773.1, forward strand.
GGTGTATGATCTAAGGACTTGTCATATGGCTTGTCTACCTGGAGACACTCAGGAAAATTAATCTGAATTAACTAAAGATGTGAATTTTAAGTGGTTTTGTTAAATTGCATTAAACTCCTGCTTAGACACTCTCATTCAGAATTAAAGTGGGTGGGGTTTCATGCAGTTTAATTAATACAATTTAAATTCACACCTTTAATTAATTTGGATTCATTTTCCTCAGACTCCCTGTGTGGAAAAGCCAGTTCTTTTTAATGTTTTTAAACAAAAGTAGTCTTTTCTACTGGCAACTTCTTTTAATATATTTCATTGCACACTGGCTCACTTCACTGCACAAAATCCAGTGTGGCAAATGAATGGACAAATATAAATGAAACTACAATATGGCAACTGAATTTTATAATTCTGATAAGTGCATGGTTTTGGGGGACAAACAAAGCTGTAATTTTATCCTCAACATATATTTATCTTGTTTTACTGCTAATGAGGAAAAATTAAGATAGTCAAAACATGACTGACAATGGCAATAAACCTATACTATTTTCCACTATATAAATAACGTTGATAGTCTTCAATTCTTTGCAGTTACCTCCAAACTAGAGTTAAGTTACTGATGAGAGATAAGGTGGGTGAGGGTAATATCTTTTATTGGATGAACTTCAGTGGGTGAGAGACACAATCTTTCAGCTACACAGAGCTCCTCAGGTCTGGGAAAGGTACTCAGTCTATTTCACCACTAAATAGAAGATTGAACAGATAGTTTAGCATAAGTAGTTAGCATATATTCTAAGGGACCATGCAAGGTGAAGTGGCCCATTAACACCCCTGTAGTCTAGGACAAAAAGGGGTGGGGGTAGTGGTTTACAGATTGTTGTAATAAGCCATAAATCCAGAAACTGCTGAGCTTGAACTGATCTGCAAACTTGACACAATCAAACTGGGTCTAAATAGGGACTTGGAATGGTTATCTCATTACAAGAAGTAATTGTCACTGTTCACACATTCTCACCTCCTAATCAATGGTTATGAATAGACCTCAACTACTTCCCCATTGTTGTTTCTTAGCCTTGGATATGTGTATATATATATACTCCCTATCTGATTTCTATTCCTTACATCTGACGAAGTGGGTTACAGCCAACGAAAACTTATGCCTGCAGAAATTAAATTTGTTAGTCTTTAAAGTGCTACAGGACTCTCGTTGTTTTTGCTGTATACAGACTAACAGGGCTACCCCTCTGGAACATAAATCCAGTGTCTCTCTTCAGTCCATGATTTTTAGTGTCTAGCAAAGTTATGAATTTAACCTTTCAGACCTGTCTTTTGAAAGTTAAGTTACACGTCAGATACATAAAACAAAGAACTCCACACTTATGCTAAAGAGGGCTGATTTTTAATCTATTTAATTTTTTTTTCTGTATTTGATCTTTTGTTAGTCTTTTTTTCCCTTGCAAATCCATATAGTTGAGACTTTATTATGACTCTAAATGAAACTTGCATTATTTTCTATTGCAGCAATCCAAAATGAAGGCATGTTTTTAGAGAAAAGTTGCTTTAATGAAAAAGTCTTAGGCAAAAAACCTTCACTACTTCCTCTGCACATAGATTTATAGTAACTGCTTCATATGTTCAGACTGAACTAAATAAATATCATTTAAAATGTTAGTATAAAAGAGAGAAATTCATGCAAACATAAGTTGAGGAAAAACAGCATCAATTTATATTAACTTTGATTGAAATGTTTTAAATTGGAAGAAATATGCCAGTGTAATCTAGGGTACCACTTTGATAATTGACTGAGTGACTGAATTGCTATTTCTTAAAATGAATCAATAGTCCCTTAATTCATATGGAAGAATTCCTAGACGGACTGTGCCAACAACCCTTTCTTCCTGAACTTCTGCTTTATTGAATAGTCTTGCTGAGACAAAGGAAATCACAAGAGAATCAGAAGTGGCCTGCATCCTTTTGCCTTATAGAGTTTGGATGGATTACCCAAACAAATTGAGCATGTCTTGCTCACCATCAACGACACTGATCTTTGTTCCTCATGGTGGTTGAAGACTAACACCTGGTCCAATGAAGAATAACCATTGCCTTCTTACAGAAGACAAACTTCCAGCCACTGTATTGGATGCTGTAGGCTAGTCAATCTAGAAGAAGCCTCTCCTGAGCACCAGAAAATATCTAGTTTCTCTTGGAAAAGTTACTGAAAAGATGGTGACATCCAGACCTCCCAGCAGCACTTGTCGTTGTCTTCGTTATCATGGATCTGTCACAATTAAGTTTTCAGACTGGGACATTACAGAAGTGATCTTACTGACACTGGTGAACAACTTTCTCATGAACTTGCACAAGAAGCAGACCTCTTTGGTTAAACTACGAGACTTATCTAAATTTAATACCATACAACAGCTAGTGGGACCTAACACTTGACTATTTACTTCCATCAGACAAATCCTAGAGAATTCTAATTCCCATCTGTCTGGGCATGAAGCCTCAGGATCATGGTGCAGTGGTAAGCAATGTCTCCTTCCATCTTTCACTGCCCAAAAGTGTGTGTGCTCCTCTCAGGAAGGTTGTGAACTAGATTTTCACTGCTTCCAAGTTAGTGAGCTCCAGTAGTCCATCTGGGTTGAGCATAAAGGCTGCAATGGGTGCAGTGTACGGTAGCTCATGAATAGCAGACTATCTGTGAACATCTTGCTGGTGCTCTAAACTACATTTGTTTCTAGTTTGTTTCAAGACCTGAAGTTAAAGTCTTGAGTTGAGTCTTATCTAAAAGGATCTTAGCCAAGTCTCATGCCATTATCTCAGAGATTGTCTCCTCTCTAATGTTCCGCAATAATCCTGCAGCTGAAGAAACTCTGGATAAAGCTTTAAGCCATGAGGAGGATGGGCATGTCAACAGCAGGACCCCAACATCAGGAACCCAGTTATGAAGCTCTTGGCTTTATCTCTGCTGTCAAAACCTCAACAAGGTGTTAAGTGCCTTAGAAATATCTGAAAATGGTACATAGGGGTTCTAATAATGGATTTGGAACAATCCTTTACTCTCCATGTATTACAGTACACCATTCAGTGCATGAAGCGACTTAAGTATTTGTAGTACAAAGGATGCAGATTAAGGTTAACCTTTTGCATTGTTCTCCTATGACATAATGCTGTCCTAACTTGCTACCAATATTTTTAAATCAGGGTAGAATTCTGCCCTATGATAAATGTGTACAATTGTTTCTGGGAGAATTAGATGCATGTCTGAAGACAGAATTTGGTTCTTAGGCCCTAATCCATAAAGGGACTTGGCTATTGCAACATAGAGCTGCTCCTTTATAAGCTTTAGCCCAGTGTTTAGGGAACTCATCCATGATGCAGGAGACCCTGATTCAGTTCTCTCCTCTGCCTGATGAGGAGAAGGGATTTGAACATGGATTTTCCACCTTTAAGGAGAGTGCTCTAACCACTGGGCTGTGGAGACCTTCTTTCTCAGGTTTTTGCTACACTAGAAAATTAAGTTGGTTTAACTTCAGTGGTGAGGGGTGTGAAAAATCCACACCCCTGAGCAGTGTAATTAAGCTGACCTAAGTCCCCTTTTAGACAGCGCTTGGTTGACAGAAGAATTATTCCACTGATTTAGCTACCACCTCTTGTGGAGGTGGATTACCTGTGCCAATGGGAGACACCCTCCTGTCTGTATAGGGAGTGGCTACACTAAAAATGCTACAGCAGCACCACTGTAGCATTTTAAGTGTAGACAAGCCCTCTGTTGCCCACTGGATATTTAATTATATATACATAGTGGAACAGCTTTAACAGGAGGGGCTAAGAGAGCCACCTCAAAATACCCCTCAGCCCAGTGGTTAGGGTACTTAGGTTGGGGGGAGAGAGGGGAAAATCCAGGCTCAAATTCCTTCTCATCAGGCAGAGGGGAGATCTGAACCAGGGTCTGTCTTAGCCTGCCGCAGTTCCCTAACCACTGGGCCACAGAGTCAGGTTCCTTAACTATTGGGCCCTAAGGTTCACACCCTGTAGGCAAGATAGGTGGGCAGTGCTTATCTTCATGTGATTTGAAGATCTTGCTGGAGCTTGGGCATGAGATAGGTACCCGGGTATCTACACTGAGGTGTCCTGTGCATACACAGCCACAGAAACATAGGCAGCTTGGGGACTTTTACAGTGAAAATGTAAGTATCGAGGGATTTTTAGGTACTTCCAGTTACTCAAAAGAATTAGGTGGTAGCAGAGGGTTGGGGTTTTTTTTGAGGATCTCGGTAGTGCCTAAATTTTGGTCTTAGATGCATAAAGTGGGCATCAGACACCAAGTCCTTTGTGGATCTGGGCCTTAGCTGTCTTTAATAGCAAAACAAAATAACAACTTTTAGGGTTATTACCATTTCACTTCCATCAATGTGTAGTAGCACAAGGGAATGATATAGATATTTTGTTGCTCAGTAGAATAAAATACGATATTTAATTGGTAAAATGGATTGTTCTGTTGAACAAGTGTCATAGTAAATATGCTGTGTATCTTCTAGCTGATAAATATGCATGTTGAGCTGTCTTTTCTAATCAGGCCCCAAACATCCAGATCAAACATTTATTATAAAATGAAATTTGTCAGTTCTTAGGCGATGTCTACACTAAAGAGCTTACAGTAGCATAGCTGATCCAATGCAGCTGCACCACTGTAAGTTTCTTGTGTAGCCACTCTATGCTAATGGGAGTGAGCTCTCCCGTCGACGTAATTAAACTACCCTCAACAAGTGGCAGTAGCTGCATCGGCAGAAGCAGCTCTCCCATCGACAGCGCTGTCCACATCAGCGCTTCCGTTGGCGTAACTTATGTCACTCAGGGGGATGTCTTTTTCACACTCCTGAGCAACATAAAATTATATTGACAAAAGTGGTAGTGTAGACATAGCCTTAATCACTCTAATTTATTTGTTAAGGTGGAAAGGATAAAAAGGATTAGTTTTTGTTCGTTTGTTTTAAATACTGTTTGCATTGTTAGCTTTTTGTAATACAAGGCATGTAAAAATTCCCTGTCAATAATTTTGAGCAATTTAGTGTAATCTCTTCACCTCACCACAGCAGAAAGGAGCTTTTCCTTGTTTTTTTTGAGTAACTCAGCCGCAGTATAGGCAAAGTGTGTGTTTACCACATTCATGTTATGGTTATAAAATTACTTTTTATATTATATTTCTTTGAGATTACCAAGGCACTGTTTAACAATTAATTGGTCCTCACAACATCTGTATGTAGGTGAATCTATTATCTCTATCTCCCTTGTACAGCTGGGGAAATTGAGAAATTAAGTGACCTTCTCAAGGCTATGTAGCAAGTCAGTGGTAGAGCCAAGATCATTCTAAGTTGGTATCATACTATCTGGTTTGATAGTCTTTGTATCTTTCAAATATATATTATCTGTAGATTTTATAATATAAATATTATTGCTGCAACATAAGACAAAATAAGAGATCAATAAAAAATACTAGTCATGTTAGAAAAAATCATCATACAGTTCAATGGCTTGTTCTTGTTTTTACTATTCTTGATAATTAAGAATACATCTCTCTTTACCATCAGGTATCCAGTGTTGCCCCAGAAAGCTATATCGGACTCTGTTCAAGAGGGTCCCCAAATTCTTCATCAGCCTTTGCCATTATAGGCCCTGTGCTTTGTTGTCTCCCTGCTGTGTAGAAGCAGAGGATGCTGTCAAAATGATAGGATCTGCTTTGAGTTCTCATTAAATATTGCATGTCATAGCGTGACACATGATATGCCCTGCAGTATGTCGTGTGCTATGACGCTAATCAACATTCAGTACCAAAAGAGGAGAGCAGCTGTTCTGCAGTCGGCAAGTCTGAGCACTCCTGCACCCAGCAGGACATCACTTAATTCACATTAATGGAAAAGGAACTAGCCTCATAACATTTATATAAACGGAACTAATGATCAGGAAAAAATGCAAACTAGTTTTATTCTACTCTTGGAAACTATGAATAATTAAAAGTAATCAGAAATACTGGATCTGATTAAACTTCTTGTGCCACTGTAAACCTTTATGTGAAGCCACAACTTTTAAGTGCTTATGTTCTTTAATAGATTAACATTTGCCACAAGGCTCTCACACATTTTAATGGAAAAAAAGCTGCAGTTAAGGGCAAGCAGCTCAGAATCATGGAGCTTAGGGATAGAAATCCTATAAATCCTGTAGTCTCTCCTTTCTCCATAGCTCTTCTGTTCTTCCTCCTCCCTCTGGCCAAGACAAGATTTTTTTCTATAGTCTAACACAAATAACTTACCCGTTACTTTAAAAATCAAACAGGAAAAAAAAAAAAAACCAACCAAGCACACAACATTCTCAACTTCCTAGTATCTACCAAGGACATGGAAGTTTCTTTGGGCAGGTCTGATTACCTCTTAAGTCAATCTAACTTGTGTCGTCCGGGCGGTGGGGTCTTTTTCACATCCCTGACGACATAAGTTAGAGTGACCTAAGCACTGTCCACACCAGCACTATGTTGGCAGGAAATGCTCTTCCACCGACATAGCTTCTGTCTTTGGCGGAGGTGGAGTAATTATGACGATGGGAGCGTGCTCTCCCATCAGCATACAGCGTCTTCCGCAGATGCGCTACAGCTGTACTGATGTAACACTTCTAGTGCAGACCTGACCTTTGTTACCCTTGACCATTTATCTTATCCCCTCAGGACAGCCTCCTTGCATTCTCATCCTCATCAGGAATGGGAGTGCCTTAACCATCACTGACTCAATGTCCTCCAGCACCTTGGAAATAACTACTTCTTCATTACTGTCTAGTGACAGACTTCTATAACCAGGAGCATCAGCAAATATGGCCAATTCTTCCTATCCCCTCTTGTCTTCTTTCACTGCCAACACATAGCTCCACTGCCTCCTGTAGGTCAGAGTGAGAAACATTAGAAACTACTATGGAGAGATGGGTGCAGTCTATCCATAATGAACCTGGGTGACTAGATGGTCATCATGATTAATTACAAAGATCTTTGTTAGGGTATACAACAAGTTCTGCCTGTTGGTACCTCCATCTTTACCTTCCCTATGACCATAATCTCTAGAATCCTTTCCATGAATAAATGAAGTCTGTTGTCCCTTCAGTGCACCCTCTTGGTTTCATGGTTAATACCTATTTGGCTATTAATCTCTTGCATCATTTGGTTCTGCAAACAGGACCTGGCTGCTCATCCCTATCGAAAATCTGCCCTCTAACAAATTGAATATCTAATTAGGTACCTCATGCACAGCAGGTGTCTGTTCTTGAACCCACTGCACTATCAAATGTCTACATATTCCACACTGATTCTCACTGTTTCGGAGTGTGTTTTTTTTTTAAAAGCGGTAAATTCAGCCTAGAACAAAGTTGGTTGTGGCAAGAAAGTGGCAAGAAACTGAGAAGCAGTTTGGGGTTGTACAGCCAACAAATGGGAATGGGCAGTCTAGGCCAGAATAAAATCATTTTTTGTCCCTGTAGAATGAGCAAACCAATGCAATCAGGTGAAATAACACTGTAAAATCCCACATCAACTGGCTTCACTCTTTCTGAACAGATACCCCTCCACCCTCTTATGTAATGGTTTACTCCTAACATACACTGGAAACTGAGTGAGTGGGGAGAACTCTCTATCCTAAATGGCACAAACCTTGGCCAGCTTGTTTACAGTGGGGGGTCCATTGCCATGGACAACAGTGCTCAAAACAAAGGGGCCAAGAGCCCAGTGGAATCACTCTGTGTGCATGGATTAAATGGTGGGGCATCTCTTAAACTGCTGTTAACCTCGTCTATCACTGTTTCCATCTTCTGTATGGGAGCAAGATCCAGGTCCATCTAAAGAGGGCAGGATTATGTAGTATCTCTGTTCAGATAAAGTCTCTACTCTCTCTTGCATTTGAATCTTTTCCTGGAGTTGTCTATGAGATCTTGGTTGGCAGTACCACTCAAGTGGAGCTTACAGAGGGTGACTTTCTTTCTTTTTTGGAGCTGTGGCTGAGACCTCGGTTCCTCAGGCTCCCATAGTCAACTTCCCAGACTCAAGGCTGCCTCTCAGCTTTTGGTTATTTTTTTTCCCCTCTCCCCCCTCCCCTCCTCCATGTCCTGAGAAAAGTCTGTCTTTGATTGGTTCAGAAAGTTCCTGGTGCCCTTTCCTAGCCTTCACAGGGTACTTTTTGAAGAGGAAGGCTCTTGTTGCTATGGTATTTGAAACTAAAACACAGAGCTGCCACCACATTGGCTGTGTAGGAGTTTCATAATTATCCTTGACTTGCTGCTTATGTGCATCATGGAAGGAGTTGTAGGTAGGAAAATGAATGAAAAAATGGTGGTGGCTTAATGGACCAGAGGGGTGGGGTCGTGTGTGTGTGTGTGCATGTGCGTGTGAGAGAGAGAGAATGATCTGAATGTGACAAACTGCAGAGCCATGTGCTGTAGCTATTGTGAACCTTTGGCCTCATCTACTCTCTGCTTGCTTAATCCATCTCCTCTGGGACTTATTCTGTCTCCTTAATAATTCACCTTGACTCTTTGGTGGGGGGATGGAGGCAAGAGAAGACTTCCTACAGATTTTCCTTAACTATACATGCATGTGCAGAACCAACAGAATGTTAGTAGGCCACTAAGATTGCATTATAGTCTACACGAATAAGGTTTCTTTTAAATTTTAGATAAATTGAACATTTTTACTAGACTTCTGAAAACTACTTTGGTGGCCTATGACTATCTCCTTAGAAACTTTACATTTGCCATCTCAAATGGCTCAGTACTACAGCTAGTCAGAACTGAGTTTGCAAAAAAGTGTAATGGGAAACGTTCTTAAAAAATAAAAAAAAATCCTGGGTTGAGTGAACCCACCAAATTCAGTCTACAATGTTTTTAAAAACATGTTTTGAAAAATTTGAGAAGCTAAAAATAACCCCTTTTGAAATGGCAATACTCATTCAACTTCAACTGTAGGCACTACTAATGAATACTTAGTATTTAGTTATAGTATAGAAAACAGGGAATACAGTCTGCTTAGAAGTAGTTCAATATAATACATCAGCACTTTCTTCCTTAATTGAATCGTATTTTTAAGCAGTGTGTTACTACTCATTGCTACCCATTCAAAAGAATCCAAAGGAATCCATCCTAACGTGTAACTGGTGAATGGGAGAAGTCAGGGCATGTTGTCGAGTCCTGGTGGGGTAGCTGAAAGCTGGGAGGTTACCAGTTAAGTAACAGATGTTAGGCACACTCAAAGAGCTCTTTTTTCAGCAGCTGAATGCAACTAATAGGACTCCTGAATTATATTTAACCATGGATAATGAAAGTACATTGTATTTATATTTAATCTGGCTACATATAAAATCCTCAAACATAATAATATGAGGTGTGATCTAAGGCCACAGTTCTGCACACAGCACATATGTTCATATGATTCTGTAAACATTCACACTAGTGAAGTATGTATGCCATTGAAGCCTCAGGCCTTAAGTTTGTAAGCCATACTTTAAAACATTAAAGATTAGACTTGATTTTAGGAGAATTACATTCAATTTTTCTAATTTTTAAGTAAATTGTTGTTATGGTAGACAGGTTATAGTGATCAATGTAGTCAATTTACTATAACTTGATTTATTATATAAATTATATAAATCATATAAATGGAAAAATAAGGACTCCAAGCAGGGATAATCAATTGGAGAATAGACTCTCTTGCCCATCTGACCTTGAATTCCAAGTAAAATGGAAGGGAAGAAAAGAAATATATTTACTTTGAGGCAGATATTCTAACTCAAATTGGTTTTGGTTGTGATCAGGTTGTTTGTTTGTTTTTGCCAATCTGTAAATTCTTGGCCAATCTTTCTCCTTTCCTCATACTTGTGCTCAAAAGGTTCATCCAGCCAAGTAAAAAAGCAAAAATAACTATTTTTTGTAAAAGATTTGTATTTACATATATTGCTTAGGAACTGGGAATTTGGGATTAAGTAAGAGAAAATTTGAGGATGAAGTAACTCCAAGCCATCAGCATTCTTCATACCATAAAGTGGAAAGCCAGTCTAACCACAGGGGAAACTGGCTGAGACACATCCACCCCAGGAAGGAGAATAAAAACACAAAATAAATCAACACTTTCACACTGAATCTTGTTCACCAGTCCAAAGTTATCTTGAAAAATGCATAACAATGGTATCTGAGCTGAAGCAGTCTGTATAAAAATGACTTAAAACTTTTCTTAAATGTCCATATATGTAGGTGGTTGCTGTTCTTATTTGTTTTTTGGGGTAGGGGTTACATTAAAGTAAGATCTTTTTTTATAAGTGTTACTGGGAAACAAATACGACTGCATTTTGCGGGCAAGGTTCCAGCTTGTAATGCCTACAGTGGATTCCTTTAGAGAGTGGATCCACGGAAGGATGGTGGTAAGTTAGTAATGGAGATTTCAAGGATAAACCTCAGTTGAATTTGGAGAAATTGACTAAGCCCATTGCCATTTTTTTTTATTTCTTTTTTTAAATCCACAACTTAAAAGCATAAAAACTCTATAGTAAAACAAAATCAGATTTGAACTACATGTTACATCTCTGATGAATGATAACATACATTTCTGGAAACAGGATTTCATCCAGTGCCTGTGTTGCATACAAGATGTTTCTGTTTGTAGAAAAGGAAACTTTAACTAACAGGAATAGTTTTGACAGAGGGAGCATGGCCTGACCTGCCATGTAAGCAAGTCTAGTAAACTGAGTAGTGAGCCTCTATTGAAGGGGAAATAATGTCTAGCATTGAGATAGATGTTTTGTTGTTGTTCAACAGGAAGTGGACTGTCTTCGACTTATGTGTCTGTAATATATGGGAGACTAATAGCCATTTAGCTATTGATCTTCCTATGCAAAGTTTGAAACAGTATCTCTTTTTTTGGGGGGCGGGGGAGGGAGAGAAGAAGGGGGCGGATGCATTTTGGTAGTGTTGCCCAGCATTGGGTCTTGACAGCACATAAATCTATTGGTATCATTTTTTATTTCCCCCTGCTCCTTTGCTATCCAAAAGAAAGTTAACAAAGTATAATGTATCTTTATCCATGTAGACCAGCAGAACTCTGACAAATTTATTAATGTCCACATTACATCATTGTCTGCCTTCAGGATGGCATGTGAGATGAATTTAGTAAACCCAAGTATATGCAGTGTTGTTGTAACTATGTCGGTCTCATGATATTAGAGAGACAAGGTGGGTGAGGCAATCTTTTATTGGACCAACTTCTCCTGGTTAGAGAGACAAGCTATGTAAGCTTGAAAGCTTGTCTCTCTCATCAACAGAAGTTGGTCCAATAAAAGATACTACCTCACCCATCTTGTAAACCAAATTAACAGTTATCCTAAACTATTGTCTCTTCTGCATGAGTTGTGTTGTAGCTTGGTGCACTTGTATATAAACTTAACATGTGAGTCTCTGAAAAACGACTCTGTTAAAACAGTTCCGTGACTCTTGTGTTTTATTGAGTGCCAGAATAAATATGCCCACTTTAAGCAAAAAGATTACTTTAACTGCCATTCCTGTAGTCCAGCCTAGAATTTAAAATCAGGTCATCTTCATTCTGACTTGTGTATCATCAGTAACAGAGATCTTCCAGGACAAACTCTGTCCTCATTTAGATCTTTGCAACTACATTGTCTTTAGAAATTCTGGCCTCAGGTGCACCTATTCACTGCATGGCCTCTAAGAGGGGTGCCTAAGAGTAACTGAGTCATTATTTACACAAGAAAATTGTACTGATTTAATTAAAAGTGGTTGAGAAAATGATTTAGTGTAGATGCTTTAGTTTTGGTTAAGATTTGCATTGATTTTAGTTTGTCAGTCTGAAGGAAGTTGCAGTGATGGTTTAACTAAACCAGTTTCTAAACCAATTTGGCTAAATTGATTAAATTGTCTCATATAGACAAGGTCTGAGCGCATAATTTCCATAACCAGGCATTTGACAAACATAAAGCTAACATGATTCATCCCATCCGCAAAGCAGACTTTTATCTGGCATAATAGAGAAGTTAAAAGTACATAGATAAGCAAACAGCAAAGCATTGTGGTGCACATCTTACAATGCACTTGATTAGACAGTCTTATCTACAGAACCAAAAAAACAAACAAATCCCAAAACCAAACAATTATGTTAGAATCTGGTTAGAAACAAGTCAGTTGTTGTACAGCTGTTCATGAGCAAAGCCGACACAGTAGTATACACAAGGAGTTATTCATGTTGTGTGTGGATATGAGCCATGTGTGAAGTCAATCATGTTAAAAATCAGGTTACAATCTTAATCAAAATCTTTAGGGGTTAGAAGTTACTCTGAAGATGCTTTAACAGTCCTGTCAATTCAGGAGCAAAAGTCTTGGCCAAATCTACTAATGAAATGCTCTATAACATTTTAATTTCTTCCCTTGCTACTTCAGAGCAGAATCATGATATAACATCTGTACCAATACTGTACTTTATATACAGTAAATGAAAGGAATAAAATAAACTTCAAAAACAACAGTTAAGACAGCAATCCTTTATACATATATTTCAAAACAGAGATATTTGATACCACACAGAGGCCCAGTCCACACTTGGGCTGTGCTAATTGTAACTGTGTTCAAATTCAAACATAATTGTATCAGCAGCATTCTGAGAAATCAACCGTTTCTCTGACTAGATGCATGGCTGTCACATTCTTTATAGGTCTCCAGGTGATGGTTTTGTGGATGTAAGCACAATATGTGAGCAAGATTTTTTTCTGACTTAGGTTATCTGATAATAAACTTATAGTAATATTTCCAATTCAGGAAATATTAGGTGTTGTCATCTATCTTTGAGTTGTCAGTATTATCTCCATGTTATTGATGAATAAACTAAGGCACACAGCAGATACATGACTTTCCTAAGATCACATGGTGTCTGTGGTAGAGCAGAGAATAGAATCCAGGAATCCTGACTAATCCTTTGTGTTAGCCACAAAACCATCTGTGACCCTTTCGTGCCCAGGGTAGCCACCTGAAAATGCCAAGGTCAGGGCAGGCTTCAAAAGGAGAGCAGATTCTCCCAACACTCGTGGGTGACACTGAAGTCCGACTTCCCTACCAGCCACAAACTGCTTCTGATTCCCCACACCGGTTATCAAGAAGCCAATATACAAATACACACAGCTCCCTTTACTGCATTTCAGTCTCTGGCTCCCAATCAGCCACTAGGTCCAGTAAAGAGACCAGTTATTTAAAACTCAGTGCTCTTTACCCAAAAGGTTTCTCCTGACCCCAAAGGGTCAGCCACAGTACTAGATCAATATAAGTTTGTATCTTACCTAAAATACCACACTGCCAGCCAATCCTTTAGTAACTAAAACTAAAGGTTTATTATAAAAAGAAAGAAATAAACTATAAGAGAAGTATTACAGGATTAAAGCAATCAGATACATACAAATTATTTGAAAGTCCACATATATCAGGTTTCTAGTGGAGTTGTGGAGTTTGCAGGCTTGTATAGTCCCTCTGGTATACATCTAGTACCTGGATGGGTCTCAGTCCTTTGTTTCACAGCTTCAGTAGATGATCCAGAGGTAGGTGATGACTGAAAGACAGACTGAAGACAAAATGGATCCCGGGCATCTGCCTTTTATGTCCTCTGGCTTTTGCCATGCTGCTTGTGGGATTTTACAGGAACCAAAATGGAGTCCAGAGTCACATGAGTAAGTCCTGGTGACTCATCAGGTATATTCCTGGCTTCTCCCCCTGGGCCCCTTGTACCTGTGAATTTCTTAATGGGCCATCAAGCAGGCTTTTGTTCTGCAGCCATCCTGTCTGGGGTGTGACCCAGACACAGCACAATTTGAAATACAGATATATCAAACATATACATAACTTCCATTACACATATAATACATTAACATAAACATCATCATCTTACTTAGCACATTATAGCCTTTCTAACAGTACCTGACATGGCATATCTTACATGAATTGCTATGATTTTTACATATTGATGTTAAACAACATAATAAATCCCCCCTCCCCATCAAGCCAGCGTGACACCATCCTTCCCTATTTATACCTGCATCTTTTTCTTTTCTCCTGCCCCGCCCCCAGTCTCTTTCCCATCTGTATTTTATTTTCACCATTGTTTCTTTGCCTATCACTTAACCCTTTCTTTTCTACCTGCCCCTTGTACATTGGCTCTCTTCCCACAATGATCCAGTCTCCTGCTCAGTCCTTTCTCTCTCTGAATTTATCCAATGTCTCTGGTTCTGTCTGCCTCACACCACAGGTATTTCAGGGATGGACTGTGCTGATGTTCTGGGCCATGTTCTGAAGAATCGCTGTTGACTACCTGTCCCCCACACTCTCCCACTGCACTGTACAGAGGTTTTATCTTCACTAGAGGTTTTAGTTTTTATAGTCAGGATACAGAACTGTGAAGGTCAGACTCTGGGGACACCATTATCCATATGTTGCCCCCCCCCCCTTGCCCAAACCATGTGGCTTTGGGAAAGAAATTACTGGGAAGAATTAGCCGAAGACTGAAGCCTGTAATTCCGGCAGAACTTCTTCACTCTACCTATGTAATAAGATTGCTGTCTACAGTCTTCACCCTTAACAGTCCATCTCCTATGCTGATTGGCTATTCACTCCAATCTCCTCCTGCCTTACTCCTTTCCCTTCACTTTCTGTTCAGCTATGCCCCACCTAACAACCCCGCCCCCAAGAATTTAAATAACATGCCATTTGCACACCATCATTCTGTTCACTGTGCTTATATATTATGCCCCTTCCCCCCCACCCTTTGTCTGTCTTGGCTTTTTAGATTGTAAACTCTTCTGGGCAGAGACTGTTAGTGTTTATATAGTATCTAGTGCAATGTCTAGCTCCTTTCTTCGTTGGCCATAAGCACTACCATAATACATAATAGGTGCTCCCCAAGTATTTTTGGGCAAAGAGAGAAAGGAGGAAGTCTTGGTTATTACTCAGGAATCTCTTCTAGTAACTGGGAGGACGAACGGAAGGGAAAATCTTGCTCTCTCCCGATAGTCCTGTTTGAAAGATATTTCATTTGGCCTGAGTGAGAGTGATAGTAGAGCCAAATGTGTGTCTGTCCCTGCAATTGAGTGACACTTAGCAGGTATGCTGATGGTGAAAACTGAGAGTTAAAGGATATGTCCATAGTGGTAATTTTCAGCGCTTTTCATGACAGTGGTCTAGCTTTGGTGGTGGTGGCAGTGGGGAAGTGTTAGTATAGACAAAGAGTCAGGTGTTTTTAGGATACAGTTGTTAAAATTACCTGTACTGTGCCTACACTAGCTCTCCCCCATCACTACAACCAGTTGAGCTGCACTTGTGCTGACCTGTGGTCTGCAGATCCCTGGGGGTCTGCAGTCTATGTTTAAGGGATCTACGAAAGGTTATCGTTACCATAGAAGAGTGATCCAGAGATCCCTTGGGCTCTGCAGATTATGTCTAAGATTTCCAAAGGGATCACCTCCATTTGAAATTTTTAGGGGTCTGCAAATATGCGAGACTTAACAGTGGGGTAAATTGTTAGTATAGAAAAGGACAGGGGACAAAATTATATGCTGAGGTGCCTAAAAATGCAACTAGGCTCCTAGTGGGATTACAGCAAAGTGCCTTCTGAAATGGATTTTTTCATAGACTCAGAAATAGTATACAGTGTTTTGGGTGCATTGGTTCTGTCAAATTTCATGGTTGGTGTGGTTTGTAACCTTCAGCCTGATCCTGCTCTCATGGAGGTAGATGAAAGTTTTGCTATTGATTTAAGTGAAAGCATCGTTGGGCACATAAGCCTAAACAACTTGATTGTAATAAATAAAAATTGTTTACACTTTCCTTCTCACCATAGTCTTGTTTTAGAACACATATGTTCCCTTGTCAATGGGTGGTGAGGTTATGTCCCTTCTCTCACACTGCCCACTTTACTGGTTCCCAATAAAAATCACTTTTGTGGTAAGGGAGCATCCTGTTCTGTCTCCAGATGAGTGGATGGAACTGAGTTTAGTCAAATTTTAGGAACATGAGTCTAGATTGTATCGCCATGTGTTGGTTGGTCAGACAACTTCTATTGAAATAGGTAGTTCTGACTGAGCAAGGAATGCTAAATAGGCCTTAACATGTTCTAGAAGCTTTTATTTACTTTTTAAAAACAATAACAAATTATTCATCTTCCTTTTGATTTGACTATGGAGCAGAAGCCCAGGAAAATGTGCAAAAAATCCATTCCTTTTTGGTTTCTGCAGTTTTGGGCTGTTTTCTGTTGAAGCCAAACTTTCATTTAAAGGAGGTGGGAGTGGGGTGAAGCACTTGGGGTGCCATGGCAGTCAACAATGTTAAATTAGCTTAGCAGAAAATGGTCTTCCTGATTTACCGCCAGTGAGAGTATACTAGTTGTCCACATTATTGAAATGCAAAAGTTGGCCTGCCAAACAATCTGCTAAGCAAATATCCAGTTTAAAACCAAGACCTTTTTGTAAAATTTTAAAAACATTGACTCAAATTCTGCAGTACTTATTCAAGCAAAATACTGTGCAGAATTGTGCCCATTGATTTTTACGCTCGCCTTTTACCTCCTGTGGCAAATATAGTCTAATGGTACAAACAGATGCATAAAGTTTTTTCTTAATACACATAACCTAGAACAAATCTCTGATCCTGCAACAACTTAATCACCTGTGTACCTATGTTTAGCATTTGTGCATAAGTATTAGCAGGATCAGGGCCTAAGGCTGGGGGAAATGCCAAGAGTTAAAAGAATGGGAAAACTTTAGGAGGGTGGGAATGGGGTGAAACTTTAATTTTGCCCCCTCTATTGCATTTTCAGCAATTACAATATTGTACCTTAGATGACAGAAATAGATTTGTGTGAGAAAATATTAATAGCATTTGACTACATTGAATAAAATGTGTTAAGGGTGTATTTCAGTTGGCTCTACGCTTGTGAAGTAGGTTTAATATAAAGCAATTAAAAGATGAAAGGTGACCTGCAAAGGGAGAAAATTCAGGTTTTGTGCCAACATTACTTTGATATTTATTTGTATTGTGGTAGCACTTAGGGGCTAACTAAGATTAGGGCCGCATGGTATATAACACTCCTTCCCCCCACTCCTCCTGTTCCCGCAAACCTCCCCCGCCCAAAAGTCCCTTCTTTGAAGAGTTTACAATCTAAATAGGTAAGACACACAGGGTGGAGTATATTGAAGAGATAAACAAGCAGCGTGAATATTGTGATGGCTTGGAAATATCATCTTAGCTTCAGACTATTTGTGTTTTTGACAGGGATTTTGTTAAGAGGGGATGAGATTAAAAAGAAAGACTAAGAAAAAGGGAGTGGGATGTTGAAAGAAAGGAAGGAAGTGATATAGGGAGAGGAACATGGAGAGCAGGGAAGTGAGGCTGAGGTGAAACCAATGCTGAAAGGGTAGTGGTTCGGAGCAAGAAGCAACGAACCAGTCAGCTGAAGGGAGAGAATCTCCAGAATTAAAAGAGGTAAAAAGAAGTCCTGAAAGGTTTTTGTTATTGGGTTTTTTAAAAAAATATATAAAAGTTGCCTTCCAGTTTGTTGTTGGGTTTTAATTATATGGGAATTGTCATGTGGTCTTTCATGGTTTCATTGGAGATCTTGGGTGTGTGGTGTGATCTGTTTCAGCCCTGACTAAAGGGGTGAGAGATGTTAAATATTTAACAGCCACATGTTTTCTTCCCTTAGTTTATAGGATGTTTGTTTGGGTTTTTTTTATGGAGCAGGTGAGACCCTTGGTTTATTAACTCAAGGTTTTAAACAGTGTTTAATTAAAAATACTCCCCCACTCATTTAGGCTCATGTCCTGCAAACATTGTGCACAGGCTTAATCTTGTGCATCTGAATAAGTAGTACAGGAGTGTTCACATGTATAATCTTTACAAGCACCTACTGATACAGTGCCTGCTCCAAAGAGCTTAGAAATTAATCCAAATGGACAAGACAACAGCTGGGAGCAGAAACAGGGTATGTCTACATTGCAGCTGGGCATGAACTTCTCAGACCTGGGAGACAGACTTGTGCTAGTGAGGCTCAAGCTAGCATGCTAAACATAGCAGAGTGGACATTGTGGCTCTGGCAGAAACACAGACTAACAACCCAAGTTGAGACTCCAGGGCCAGCATTGGTTGGTCTTGAAAGTCCAAGCTGCTTACCAACCAACATCCACATTGCTGTTCTGAGGCCTGGTTTACACTAGGAAATTGGTTCATTATAACTATATTGTTCAGGAGTGTAAAAATCCACACTCTTCAGCGATGCAGTTAAACTGACCTAACCCAGAGTGTAGACAACGCTAGATTGATGGGAGACCTAGCTCCCGAGGTGGATCGCCTATGCTGACTGGAGAACCCCTCCCAACGGTGCAGGTAGTATCTTCACTGTAGTGTTACAGCAATACAGCTGCACTGCTGCATAGTTGTAAATGTAGATAAGCCCTTAGTGTGCTAGGCTGAGCCCTGCTAGCATGAGTCGCTCTACCTGGGCTGGGAAACTCATGGTCCCAGCTGCAGTGTAGACATACATAGAGAGGCCTAGGACTCAGGAGATCTGGGTTATATTCCTGGCTCTGCCACTGACCTGCTATATGATCTTCAACTATTTGTGCCTCTTCTCCCACCTACATTTTGTCTGTCCTGACCGTTTAGATTGTAAACTCATTGGGGCAGGTACTGTTTCTTGCGACGTGTGTGTACAATGCCCAGTGCAATGGGTCACTGACTTTGTTTAGGGCTTCTAGGTACTAAAGACATAAGTAAAGAGAGGTGAATTGCCGTGCCTAAGGCCACACAGCAAATTTATGCCTGACCCAGGAACAGAATTCAGGACTCTTGACTCCCAGTACAGCGCCCTGTCTGTTAGACCATGCTACCTCCCAAAGCAAAACGTGCATTTAGCTTTGCAGGACTGAGGCCTGATTCAAAGTCTAATGAAGTCAATGGGAGTCTTTTCACTGACTTCAATGGGATTTGGGTTAGGAGGCTTCACTAACTTGATATCTGTGATTATTTGTATGACAGTAGTGCAAGAAGGCCTCAAAGTCCCCATTGTGCAAAGCACTGTACAAACATTTTGGGCTGGTCTACATTGGGAACTAATAGACTAGAGCATAGCTATGAGGATATACTACAAACTTATGTTGGTATAACCATGTTGCTCAGGGATGAGGAAAATCCACACCCCTGAGTGACGTAGTTATACCGACCTAACCCCCGATGTAGACAGTGCTATGTTGATTGACATAGCTACCACATCTCAGGCCAGGTTTATTCTACACACCTACTTTGGTATAACTACATCACTTGGGTGTGAAGAGTCCACACTCCTGAGCGACATAGTTATACCAACCGTTACCCTCTCATGTAGACAGTGCTGTGTTGGCAGGAGAGCTTCTACTGCCGACGTAGCTACCGCCTCTCATGGAGGTGGCGTTATTAAGCAAATGGGAGACTTGCTCCCGTCAGCTTAGAGCCTATTCACCTGAAGCGCTACAGTGGTGCAGCTGCGCTGATACAAGTTTGTAGAGTAGGTTTGCCCCCAGGGAGGTGGAGTAACTACACTGAAGGGAGGAGTTCTCCCATCAATGCAAGTAGTGTCTTCACTAAGCAGCACTATGAGTGGCATAGCTATACTGGTGTGCATTGCAGCACTATTAAGTGTAGTCAAGCCCTGTGTCTCTCAGCTGTGCTGAAGTAGCTTTTTTCAGTGTAGACTCACCCGCAGAAAGAGAGAGTCCCTACCTTAGAAAGTTGATGTCCTAATCTTATTAGTTCTCTAATTGTCCATAGAAGTTTCCAAGAAAAAAGGACAGAAAAGTCATGAGTTGCTAATATTCAACAGCCCCCCCTCAAAAAAATGCACGGGAGAGAGGGGCGAGGGAGAATAAATGTATTACTGATGTTTCAATTTTTAAATAATGATGAATGGAATTGTAGATGTTCAGTTGGCCACCAGAGGAAGATTACTCAACTCAACAAATAAAATCACTGAAATTGACCAAATCTGAATAAAAAAGTGCCAAATTTGACTTTTTAATTAAAAATATATATTGTGACTTTGTGAAAAAAAACAGTTTTAAAAAAATCAAGGTGGTTATTACCAACAAAATTACTCCATGCAAATAAACTTGGATTAAGGCATGGAAAGGTGACTGGCTGGTTTACCAGAGATATTGCAATTCCCTCCTCCCAGTAATGGCCAGGTCTCACAACTTGCTCTGTACAGCCCTCTGTGGAATCCCCTGGACATCAGAGAGGTTCTGTACAGGTGCAGTGGTCCACCCATGCAGAACAAGTGGAGCTAATGACAGGGGACTAAAGGGAGGAGACCGTATTGCCAACCCCAAATGTTCAAAAACCATGAGTCAGGCTCACCAAAAATCATTAGATTGGTTTTAAAATAATGAGATGATGTAAAACTAGTGGATTTGGTATTCTTTTTATTTGACTTCTGCTTTTTGAGCCTTTAGGGTGCCCTGGGGTCACATTTTGAAGCTTTCTGCACAGCCATGAGGACTAGAAACTTATCTTTTCTTTAAAAATGAAAGTTGAAATCATTGAATCATAGGACATTAGGGTTGGAAGAGACCTTAGGAGGCCTGTTCAAAGCAGGACAGGATCATCACATATCCACTTGACTCCAGGAGCTGGGGCTTTAAGGAAAACATTAATTATCATGAAACTTATGACAAAATCACAAGTTAGCAACAATGCAAGAACAGGAGCGGAGTAGCACCTATCCTACCAGACTTGGGGCTGGTTATTAGGTAGATGTTGTGATAACTAGACATAGATGGGCAGATGAATATTTTATTTTATCATGGGTCCACTGGATATCTGGGTCTGCCATTTAGAATGATGTCACTAGAGATAGTACTGGTTCTCATTGCTGTTTCTGACCATGCCATCATCACACCTGTTACTCAGCATTGTATGACTTTAATGTTTCTCTCAGGCATATGTCTTTTTAAGAGATTTATGTGTTTCCGTTGAATTTAGAATGGTGATACAGATCAATCAAGTTAGTCACTCTATTAGAGTTTAAGTAGAGAAAGCCCATCTCAAACTGCAAAGGGAATTTTAATGTTTGACTGCATGTTTTGTGAAGCTATTTTTTGTAACAGAGATCACATAGTGTTCATCAGTGATTTCTAATACAGTTAAAATGTGATAAGATTTGATGTCTTGGATCAGACTGTTCGTCCATCAAGTTTCATATCCTGTCACTTAGTTCATGCCTGATCATTATTAATCAACATGCCATGTTTTCAGGGAAGGGGAAAAGTTCCTCCCTGTTCCATGTTGCAGTTTATGCCCTAACATGTAAGATTGGATCCTCTCATTTTAGAATTCATGACTAAAAATGTTGATTTGTCATAATGTTACCCAGCCAGTAGCCATAAGTAGCTTAACTTCATGCATGAACTTGTATCCTATTTCTGTTCAGACCAGAACTGGCTAAATATAGCATTACATTTTTCCCATGTAAAAGAGGTTTAACATTGTCCTCATTTATCTGACCTCTTTCCATCAACAAATTTCTTTTTAAAAGCTTGTCTGTATACCATGAATAAATCATTTTAAAGCAGTCTTTTTCACCTCATAAAATGTAGTATAGATACAGGTTGGAGATGTGGGAAAATAGGTGTAGATGGGTAAAACCAGATTGCTTTTGGGGTGCCTGCTAAAAAGAAAACAATCTACACCAATCTTCCACCTGACTGAAACAAAAGACAGCTCCTGAGGGGCTCAGTTTTGACTTATGCCTTTCCTTTTCTGAATGAGTTCGCCCTTGACAATCACAATGCCTTTCAGACAAGATTGACTCCTCTTAGCACCCTGTGGATATAGTCTGTCTCATTCAAATTTAATTTTTGTAGGAAGCGTTAACTGTGTGCTAACTGCTTCATCACTATCTCACATTCAATAGGCTGTAAAGTTGATAATGCTGTAGAAAATGTAATAAACAAGTAACTGTGAATGTTCCACAGTAGTTGACACTTCCACCCTCCATAAGAATATTTTAATGCTGTATATAATTGGATACTCATGAAGCCTTATCTAGTTAGCTAGTGTATTGTTGATTTTAAACCAAGTTTTAGAAGTGATTTGCCTCAAATAATTATAATTTCATGTTAGCTGCTTTAGTAGTGGAGAATATGTATCTATGCCAAGGTTTAAGAGAAAGAAGTGCATGTCTGATTAATGTCATGACTTGTCCAATGGTAGGCATCTCTACAAAAATGCTACATCATTTCATTCAGAACAAGAGACATTTATGCCTTTGACCCAGAGATGCAGTACTAATAAATTATCTTTGATAATGACTTCCCTAGGGAAGCAAAGCACAGTTAGGAATAGGAAAAAGGAAATATGACCTAGGTGTTCACGGTTAAATTCACAGTTCTGCAGAGGAAACTGTCTGCTAGCCTTTGAAGTCAAATGGGGTGGGGTGGGGGGAAGCCCCAAAAGCCAGTTTATTTCAAGCTGGAGGAAAGGCTACACCTTTCAAAAATGCAGAGGAAGTAAAAGCGACAGCTATGTCCGTGGTTCCTCCCTTTTTGAATGTTTATTGTCAAAATGGAATCAACACTGGCTGCTAGCCAAGCATGTCTGCATTACAAACACTATTGTCTGACCAAGGCTAAATCTAAGTCTATAGACCCTACACTTAAAGCCAAGCGTTTGGTATCTCTGCTCTTTAATAAATACTAACATTTTCCTCATCTGTATTACTTGGCACTGCAGAGAGAGACACTACTCAGTGCTTTACCATTGAGCTATTCATTTTACCAAACTATTTACAGCAATGTTTGTGTATTTTTAAATTTTAAGCTTACAATAGGACCCATTGTTCAGTTGTGTGCAGGACCATATGTGCAACAAAGGACTCCCTAACTGTGCTCTGTGAGAGAGAAATTGTTCTTGGGTAACATTTTTATTTTAAAATTGACATTCCACCCTACATTGTTGTTTGTCCACCAACACTTTATAGATGCGGAGACTTCATATGACTAAAATACTACAGCAATCATAAATACCACATGTATGAATAGGTTTATATTCCAAGTGTCACCCTTATCCTTCTTATGAGAGGTGTTTTGTGTGTTTGTATGTATGTAAAGCAGCATTTAGAGTCTACAATTGGCCATAGTCCTCAGGTTCTGATATCTGATGTGTGTAAAATGAATAATTGTAGACAGATTATATAGCTATTAAGGAGTTCTTCATTTCTTTATTTGTAATTATGCAAATATATACCATAATCAGGTTTTCGTGTGATGCCATAGTACACCTTTCAGTCTTGCACATGAAGACATTGACTCTACTACTCTGAAATTCTTCTCTTGCTTAAAACAGTTTAGTGATTATTTAAAGTCCCTCTTTAATGAAGGGATCACTTTTTTTATACTAAATCCTACAAAAAAGCATTTGTCACATTTCTATAATACTATTCATGGAACCGCTTGGAATTTTGTTAGTGTCTAACTGAATAATAGCCCAATTCTGACACCTATCACTATCCTGTTTGATTAAGTACACAGACTTTTACCTGGCATTGTTCCTTTCCCAGACTCATGGAGTGACACAAAATAGCTCTCTTCGTCAGGCTTGCCTGACCTTATTTGTTGCTGGAGGATTCATATGTTAAGGACCTCTTCAAAATGGATGGAAACTTGTTAAATTATCTGGCCCAGTGGGCTGACTTCATTGTTATGGGCAAGTTTTGAGATGATTGTTAAGGAAAGAGGCCTGCGGGCCTTGCATATTCTCAGAGGTGTGTTAGAAAGAGAAGGGAAGTTTACATAGGCATTTTAAAATGTTTGCATCAGTGTCCTGTAGAACTGATTTGGCTCCCTGGAACTCATGAAATGGAAGTAAGTGGAATATAAGGGATTTCTCAAGTAACACTTGCAGTTTATGGTAACTTGTAGTTTATATAGAATCACAGATGACTGACAGTTCCTGGAAGTAGCCATTCTTACTATTAATGTATAGACTGAACAGAGGTCAGATCTTAGTCCACTCTGATTTATAGGCAGGAGCCTTTCCACACAATGGAGGGTGTGGTGGGAGATCTCTTACAAGCACAAATAGCATTAGCAAAGCAAACACGGAAAAAAACTTTCATACACTTATTCTGTGTTGTGACTTCTAAAAATATCCAGTCGCTGGAGTAAGTACTTGGCTGGAAGGAACCCTTTTGCCTTGTACAGATTCCTTCCCGAAATGTTACATGGGTGATGTGCATCTTCTTAGCCGAAGGTCTGAATGAAAGGGAAGGATGATTCTGAACAGTGTGCCGAAAAAAAGCCTCTTGTTCTGGTGCCCTCTGCTCGCCACAGCTGTAGATGTAGGGCTTGTTCCCCTCCCGATGCGCTGTGCACCACTGAAGTGCGCAGTTAATTATAAGGGGGGCGGGGGGGGGGGGTGGTATGTGGTCTTGAGAGACTCCTGGCGGGAGCTAGTGTTTATGTAGGAGGAGGATGTTGTAAACAGCCTCTGGGAGGAGTAATATGGGGTGGGGGTGTAAGGAACTTCTTGAGCTGCGTGTTGAGAACTTGAATGCGGGCTGTAAGGGATTTAGGGCTCTGTGGGGGTGGGGGGCTGGTGGAGTGTTCGGCTGAATAAGGGGGGCTTTGAGGAGGCTGAGGGCTGTATGTGGGAGGGGGCTCTCTGAGGAGTTGCCTGAGGGCTGTGTGACGAGGGGTGGGGGGCTTTGGGAGGAGGCTGCTGTGGGCTGTGTGTGTGTTTAGTACCAGTGCCTGGGGGGAGGGGGCAGGGCTTGTGCGTGGTGGCTGCCGTGCCCAGTGCCTGCCTGGCCCCTGTCCTGTCTCCGCAACCTGGCGGGAGGCCAGGGCAGGGGGTCTGTGCCTGTGTGTGACCCGTGTGGCGTCGGGCGGAGGGAGGCGCAGCTCGTGTCCGCGTGCACCACGCCGGCAGCCCGCGCTCAGTCCCGGCCACTGCGGGTGCGGGCCTGCCGCGGAAGGGGAAAGCGGCGCGGGGGGGCTGCTGTCCTGCCCCCGCCGGCTGGGAGCCGAAGGTAAGGAGCCTGCAGGTCGGGGCGGCAGCTCCTGCAGCCGGCTGCGGGACGCGCCGCCTCTGGGCAGGGGGCGAGTCTCCTGAGGGGCCCCCCAGTCAGCGTCCCTCGCCCCAGGAGGCGGCGAGGGAGCCGTTCTCCCCGGGGACAGCCCGGCTCCGGGCACCGCGCTCTGTCTCCCGGGGCCCGGCGGCGGGGGAGCCCGAAGAGCCCGGTCTTGGCGCACATGCCCGGCTGAGGAGAGTCCGAGCCTAGCGCCTGTCCCCGGCATGCAGCCAGTCCCGAGCACCCCGGGCCCGACCGCCTGGTGCTGGCCGCTCGCTCTGCCCTGGCCGGCGGGCACGGGAGCTGGCGGCCCCCTGCTGGGCTGTGCTTTGGGAAGGGAATCGGATCTGCCGGGTTTCCTGGCGTTTGAAGCCGGGCGGGGCGGGGGGCGCCAGGGGCACGTCGTTTAAAACAGCAATTGCACGTCCGGGCGGGGCGGGGAGGGAGCAGCGTCGGCCGGCTAGGCTCGGAGGAGCTGGGCGCTTCCGAGCTTTGCCCCCCACCCGAGCCTCTGTCTGCATCTTGCGGCCACCCCCGGGCTGCCCCTTTCCAAGAGGTAACGTGAACGTGCCGTTTCTTGTAGCCACTTAACCGTTAGGGCTGGGCAGCAAGTGAGGTTAATTGGCTGTTGATACACCTTATTACTGCTGCTGTGAGCTAAGAAAGGCCGGTCTGTCTGCCTGCGCCAACTGTTCATAGAGTTCCCCTGCCTGCCTGTCTGCCTGAGCTGCCTGACATACGAGATGGCATCACATTTGATCCCATTCACTCAACGAACCTCCCATTGGTGAGTTGTTACATGTGCACTTTGTTGTCAGCTGGCTCTGACTGGGACGCAAGGCCTGCCTGAAATGCAGGTGGTCCTTCTAAGATTAGAATGATCTTTTAAAGCTAGTCCCCACAGCGACTTGGCCTTGAAATAATAGGTTTAAGAGAGGATTTCTGTTGGCAGTGCCTCTTGTATTCAGAGTTGAGCGGTTTTGCCTATTGTTTGCTACACATGCTTGTTGCTATGTAATGTATGTACACTCATGGTTTTAGCTTGTAATTAATAACTGCCTTTTATCAAAATGTGTTTTTCCAAAGGAACAATCAATATCGGTACTTCGGAATTTTTCTTCAGCTGATAGAACACTTGACAGATAAAATGACCTTTTAAAAATGTGCATGTATGTATATTTAAATTTTCCTCATTAATCTGTGTCAGAATAAACTGGGCTATGTGTGGAATTTTGTTTTTACAACTCTAGCCTTGTGACTTCTTGAACACTTTCTTGAAGTATTTTCTCTGGAAATTTGTTTCAAATGAGCGCTGTAAGCTTTAACAAAGAAGAGTGTTGTTCAGGAGCCAACAGGTGACAGGGTGAAACCTGAGTATATGTGTACATTGGAGTAAAGTCTGGCCACTGCTTCCTATAATCGTTGTTTAAATTAGAAATTAAAAAAAAATCAATAGGAGACTGTAAAGGGCTAGATTTCTTTCTCTTTTTTAAATCTGTGTACCCCATTATGGAAAATAATGATCTCATTAGAACAGTGCTTTCTAAACTATTGGTTCTTGTCTAATTGTAGCAAGCAGTTTGGCTCCATCTTGGGATATAATACAAATAAAATACCCCAAATCAGACATTTTGGCACAGACAATGCTTTGTCATAGTGTTTCCTCCTTTTGTTAAATTTAAGCACTCTACCTTTGCAATATCAGAAGGCATTCATGAAAATAAAAAATCTGAAATCACAAAGGAAATAATGCCAGATTTTTAGTGTGAGAAATTATCTTTATTTTAGCAAATGTATGTGGAGGGAAATAACTCAGTTCTGCTGTTGGTCAGTATACATACTAAGAATAGGCAGTATTTAGAAAATGTAAAAAAACACATCAGCTTGATTTACTCTAAGGGCAATCTAATATATAATTAGCAATGAATAAACTGTAGCAGTCTGAATTTTACTGTATGTCTTTATCTAATAAAGTATTGTTTCTTTGATAGTTCACTGGGCAGTCTGTAAATGTAAATGAGTTCAACCTCTGAAGAAGTGTGGCTAAGTCCTCATGATTATGCCTAACAATTAAGTTGTAATATTTGGAACTGGGTCCAAGTTTCTTTGTACAAGGTGTCAAATCTGGTATTAAATGTTTTTCTGGATTTCAAAAATTGTTATTTTTTTAAGGGGGAAGCAGGAAATCAAATTATTCTAGTTGCTGCATAAAAGTGAGTTTTTCTGGAAATACTTGTAACCTATTGGAAACAGTAGTACTGATATTTGGTTTTCAGTTGTACTGCTACAACAGACTCTTGTTCCTCTTGAGGGTGAATTATATGAGGTAGAATGGCCATCCCATTCACCTGCTTATTTAACCCCTAGTCTTAACCCTCTGGGCTGCAGTTGCAGTGTATTGTGAATGGGATGCATATGATATGCATCTTGTATTCCCTATAGCCTTGTTAACAAGTAGTTTAACAAAAAAGTTGTTAAACAATTTGCCCTGCAGGACAGAGTTAAACAGCAGGGGATGGGAAAGGAAATGTGTGTCTT
Source organism: Emydura macquarii macquarii (assembly GCF_026122565.2). Lineage (NCBI taxonomy): Eukaryota > Metazoa > Chordata > Testudines > Chelidae > Emydura > Emydura macquarii. The sequence continues at coordinate 12,251,011 of NW_027132773.1, forward strand.
ACTGGGCTCACAAATCATGACCTCTTCTATCTGGTCGGAGGTGACCGAAGAACTTACTCAGTGAGCTGGAAATCCTAACATAAGGATTAGTTTCACACTTGGATTCAACAATTCTGTAATATCCTTTCTCCAGGGTGTGAGTTTTAATATTTTATGTAACTATGTTATAATTAGGGGTATGGACTCTTGGTGTTTTCACTCCTAAGAACTCTTCAGATTATTAAGTGATTATAAATGACAATAGACTTAGTTTCACTAATATATATCTAACTTTTTAAATAATTTTTTTCTTTAATCCAATTACATGGCTAATCATAAGGAAGACACTAGTGAAAGGTTTTTTTTCTTTGTAGATTGTGAAGCTTTTTTAGTGAGGTAGTGCTTGAACAGAGCTGACATGACATGTAGATCTTAAAAAAATAAACTTGCTTTATTCTGTAGATGTCATGTAGTATTCCCCCTCAAACATCTATTTTTTCCATTGGCTGTACATATGCCACTGAGCTGCTTTTAGGATATGTAACTATTGTAAAGCCTATTATATTTTAAATTGCAAACTGATTTACAGACTCTTAGGTGGGTTGGGAAATTAATAATATATAAACAAATCAATGATAACTAAAATAGTTCTACAAGTACTGATTGTGTTTTTAGTTTTCAGATATTTCAGTTCAACATCAAACCTTCCAGAACACAATAGTGATAATATGGTTTAACCAATGAATGATGTTGCCAGTTGATTGGCAATACTTCTTAGTGACAATATATAGGGTTTTGTTTGTTTTTAAAAAGCGATGCTATCATTTGAGCAATTCCAATCAGTTAGGTCTATTTGGGGTATCTGGAATGCACCTCTTCCAGGTTAATGCTGCCAGCCTTCCAATGAATGTAGGCTTAAATGGTAGTTTATATATATGTGGACACAAGAACAAATGGATATAATAAACTGGCCATCAGGAAGTTTAGGCTTGAAATTAGATGATGGTTTCTAACCATCAGAGGAGTGAAGCTCTGAAATAGCCTTCCAAGGGGAACGGGGGAGGAGGGGGGGGGGCGGCGGCAAAAAACCTAGCTGGCTTCAACACTAAGCTTGATAATTTTATGGAGGGAATGGTATGATGGGACAGCCTATATTAACTGATCTTTGTCTGCTAGTGATAAATATGGTCTGTGATGGGATGTTAGATCAGGTGGGTTCTGAGTTACTACAGAGAATTTTCTTTCCGTGTGTCTGGCTGATGAGTCTTAACCACATGCTCTGGGTTTAGATGATCCTTATATCGGGTCGGGAAGGCATTTTCCCAAGAGCAGATTGGCAGAGGCCCTGCGGGTTTTTCGCCTTACTGTAGCTTGGGGCATGGCTCACTTGCTGATGGATTCCCTGTACCTTAAAGTCTTTAAACCATGATTTCAGGACTTCAGTAACTCAGTCATAGGTTGGGGGGGGGGGGGTCTATTACAGGAGTGGGTGAGGTTCTGTGGCCTGCATTGTATAGGTCAGACTAGATGATCATATTGCTCCCTTCTGACCTTAGAGTCTATGAGCCTCTGTGTGGTTTGTGATTGTTTCTTACTTGCCTTCACTAAAACCAAACTATTGATAGCGACCCTATCCTTTTTTTTTTTAGTCTAGTTTTTCAGTTTGCAGATCCCAGCTAAGGGAAGAACCTCTCTTTCCTTCGCTCCCTACCAAGAGCAGTTTCAACCTACCTCTTACCCATAGAGGATCTGGATGTAGATGGCGTAAGTTTTGAGGTGAATGAGCTAGATAGCTTTTCTTATACATTGGAATTTTTATAAAATGAGTAGAGCTGTTCCCCAAATAGCTTGTTCTGAAAGGAAATAAAGCTCTACTACTCTCCTCCCGCCTAGTGTCTTGTCCTCTTTTGGAATTATGTAACTGTGGCATTTATATGTCCTTGGTGGATTTTGTAAATCTTAACATTACTAAGGACTGTAGTTACCTAAACAGAAATAGTACTTACCACTTATATAATGCCTTCTGCAAAGGGCTTTGTAAAATTAACCAGTCCACATAAACTCATTCATTTCACAAGGTTATATTCTCTCTTTTACAGGTGGAGCAACTAAGTAAAAGAAGTTGACTTTTTCTGAGTCCACAGGGGATTCAGTGAGGCCTTGACTTTCCTAGGGCTGGTTCACACTGACCGCGTGATTCGGCGGCAGTCGACGGGAGTTACGCAAACTATGCAGAGTAGCATGCGTAACTGACGTCGACTGCTCAACTTCCCTTCTGCGCACTGTTCACACTGCGCTGAGCCGACTGGAACAGCATTCCCATCGACTCAGCGCTACGCTACTTGAGGGGGTGGACTTACTCAGTCGACTTCCTGATCGATTGAGCGGGTCTCACTGACCCCTCAATCGATCATGAAAGATCGATCTGGCGGCAGCGATTTTGCCGCCATCAGTGTAAACATAGCCCTAAATTAATTGTTTAAACTCAATTTTGAACTATCAAGTTACCTGGCTTGATGTTGGCTGTTCAGCCTAGACTAGGACAAACCCTGTTCAGTATCATGTCAGAGAATTGTGGGTATAAGGCACTGGGACCAGGGTTTACTCATGGCTAGCTGACGGCTGAACACAGCCTTGTCCTTATCTGTAGTGGCCAGTTTGGTGAAACAGTGCTGTCCACAACTCCGTGTGATTGTTAACTCCTATTTAAACACAATTAAACTTGCTAGTGAAGATAAACTCTGAATGCCTAAGTTTCTGGCTTCTGGTACTCTGCTCAGACTACTAAAATACACCTCTCAGTATAAATCAAAGTTCCCTCTATTAAAGGAAGAGACCAATGTTAGAAATTCTTTGCCTACCGGCCATTCTTAATTAAGCTGTAAATAATGAAACACTTGAATTTTAAAACTATATCATACGAAAATATTGGATATTTACAGTTATTGGAACAGCCCAGTACTTTAACTGGGTTTTATTCATATCAGCCCTGCTATTGACTCTCTCCTTCATGGAATCAAGTAGTCCATTCTGAATATGGTTGACTTTTTTGTGTATGTATCCACAGTGTAGCCGGTGGGCAGCCCAGATTCATCACCAGAAACTGTTCTGCTGACTATGACTTGATGGTTAAAAAGAAAAAACACTTTCTTTGCTGCAATGAAGGCATAAGACTTTTTGTTAACTGAAAAAAGAAAAAAATCTTGATGCTATCAGTCACACTTGAAATAGCATTTCTCCAGGGTTAAATTATATGCCAAGATGACCTGTGAGGATAGCACAAGAGAGGGTATTAAGGATTTTCCATATTTATTTTGTGATTCTTTTAAAATCGATTTTTATTAAACAATGAAAAATACAAAACCATGAATGATTGACTTACAGCTTGTATATCTTTCCAAACACAGACAATTTTCCATACTGACAGTAGAACACATAAAATGTCCTACAAGGTTATAGAGTGGCCATCTAGAGGAATCAGTGATGAACATTGGACATAGCCTGTCAGCTGGCACAAAGCAATCATTTTATCCTTTAGAAAACTGACAACCAGTGTAAGAAAAATCACATGATAGAGTAGATGTGTACAGACAACTGTATATCTGGTCAATGTATGAGAGCCCCTAATATTTAGAAGAACTACTAGTCTTCTCTGTTATATTTCAACAGGATTAGTTACAAACCTGAATATATCCAATTATCATTCTAGTTTAAGAATGTGAAGGCCAGACCTTAGGTGTTATCTAAACTCTTCAGTATATTTGCTAATGTAGTTAGTCCTTTTATATGAAACTTATTTTAGGCTTACTATTCCATAGTGCAGTCCAACATTCATAGAATCATAGAGTTGGAAGGGACCTCAGGAGGTCATCTAGTCCAACCCCCTGCTCAAAGCAGGACTAACCTCAGCTAAATAATCCCAGTGAGGGTTTTGTCAAGCCGCAGCTTAAAAACCTCTAAAGATGGAGATTCCACCACCTCCCGAGATAACCCATTCCAGTGCTTCACCACCCTCCTAGTGAAAAACTTTTTCCTAATGTCCAACTTAGACCTCCCCCACTGCAACTTGAGACCATTGCTCCTTGTTCTGTCATCTGCCACCACTGAGAACTGCCGAGCTCCATCCTCCCTGGAAACCCCTTTCAGGTAATAAAAGGCTGCTATCAAATCCCCCCTCATTCTTCTCTTCTGCAGACTAAACAAGCCTCATTCCCTCAGCCTCTCCTCACAAGTCTTGTGCTCCAGCCCCCTAATTATTTTTGTTGCCCTCCGCTGTACTCTCTCCAACTTCTCCACATCCTTTTTGTGGTAGGGGACCCAAAACTGGACACAATACTCCAAATGTGGCCTCACCAATGCCCAATAGAGGGGAGTAATCACTCCTATGCTCCTACTAATGCAGCCTAATATGCTGTTAGCCTTCTTGGCAACCAGGGCACACTGCTGACTCATATCCAGCTTCTTATCCACTGTAACCCCCAGGTCCTTTTCAGCAGAACTGCTGCCTAGCTCGTCGGTCCCCAGTCTGTAGCTGTGCATGGGATTCTTCCGTCCTAAGTGCAGGACTCTGCACTTGTCCTTGTTGAACCTCATCAGATTTCTTTTGGCCCAATCCTCCAGTTTGTTTAGGTCCTTCTGTATCCTGTCCCTACCTTCCAGGGTATCTACCACTCCCCCTAGTTTAGTGTCATCTGCAAACTTGCTGAGGGTGCAATCTACCCCATCCTCCAGATCATTAATGAAGATGTTGAACAAAACCAGCCCCAGGACTGACTCCTGGGACACTCTGCTCGTGACCAGCTGCCAGCTAGACATGGAGCCATTGATCACTACTCGTTGAGCCCGATGATCTAGCCAGCTCTCTATCCATTTTATAGTCCATTCATCCAACCCATACTTCTTTAACTTGCTGATAAGAATGCTGTGGGAGACTGTATCAAAAGCTTTGCTAAAGTCAAGATATATCACATCCACAGCTTTCCCCACATCCACAGAGCCCGTCACCTCTTCATAGAAAGCAATCCGGTTGGTCAGGCATGACTTTCCCTTGGTGAATCCATGTTGACTGTTCCTGATCACCTTCCTCTCTTCCAAGTGCTTTAAAATGAATTCCTTGAGGACCTGCTCCATGATTTTTTCAGGGATTGAGGTGAGGCTGACCGGTCTGTAGTTCCCTGGATCCTCTTTCCTCCCTTTCTTGTAGATGTGCACTATATTTGCTTTTTTCCAGTCATTAGGGACCTCCCCCAATTGCCACGTGCTTTCAAAGATAATAGCCAATGGCTCTGAAATTCACTCCTTAATAAAATTGTTGTCAAAAAAAAAAAAAGTAGACTCCTTTATTTATGAGTAATTAAGCAGAATTAAGTTTTGAAATATGACAGTTTGACAAACACATTAATAAACATAATTTAGTAATAAGAGAAACAGAAATTTTTAGGTAAGACTTCAAGTAGTTAGTGACACTTAAAAAATATGATCTACCTCATTTCAAACAAACAAACAAACACCTCATTTATTTTCATTAGTTCTACAGAAGGATATTCTAAAGTAGTATATATATATTGCTTAGTTCATCTTCCAAAATGACTTGGACTTTAAGTATGACTAGTAAACATGATACATCGATCTCACAGTTGAGAATTATTTGGACACGCCTATAATTGTGCTAGGGATCAAGATGTTAACTCTATCAGCATCACAGTCCTACCACAACAATGACTAGTGATTGCATCTTTGAGTAGTTATCAGAACATTGAGTTCCCAGCTTTATCCTACTCCCTCTTGCCTTTTGCTTTATTATGGGAACAAAAAAAAGATCTTGGCTATGTCTATACTACATCATTTACAGCAGTGCAGCTGCACTGATGCACTGCTGTACGCTGTTGGGAGAGAAACTCTCTCCTGCCAACATAGCTCTGTCTACACTGGTGCTTAGGTTTGTAAAATTTACATCACTCAGGGATGTGAATAGTCCACACGAAGTTACGAAGCAATTCGTAGTGTAGACATAGCCTTAGATCTAATATGTGATTATTGCTCTTGTTATACTGGATGAAAGGAATTTCCTTTGTATTGACAAATTGCTATATCCTCTGTGTTCGCTTTCAAAGGAAATTAGTTTATGGAATCAGTGTGTAAATGTAAGATGTTTATGTATTCTCGATATCCAAAGTGAGCTTTGTGAGACCTACCTTCTGCTCATTTTTATAAATTTCTTATTCAATAGATGATTGCTTTTTTTGTGACTTGTTTTAGTAACAGTAATTTTCAAGACCATATAATATCCACACTAAATTGTTTCTGACTTACATTAACACTTCCTAGTAATTGAGGACTGAATGAATGCACCGATGTTCATAAAGCTTTTTTTAAATTAAAGACATGAATGAACTGCACCTATTTTAAAAGGATGACTTGTTTAAAAGGTCACAAACTCTGAACAGTAGAAAAGGAAATGAGGTCATCTTTACTTTTAAGGGTGAAGTAAAGTCAAATTTATTAGTTGTTTGGGCTAAGCTCTACTTTTTGACATGCATGCTGTTTTAAAATATTGCACAAAATAGCAAATGTAGAAGTTTTCCTTCATATTAACACTTAACTTATTTTAGAATATGCACTGACAACAATTTTAGTTTTAACTTATTCAGGTTTACTAAGTTTATCACTTCAACAAAAACTGAAATAAAATTTTAGGGATTTATTTAACATCTGACATGCTTTGTGAAAATATGCAGTTTTTATAGTGGCTTGGATAGGAGATCTGCTATTGTACTTAGAATAATGAGGTATGATGTAAGCAATCTTTATTACAGTGCTACTATTCACTACAATAATTGTGTGTTGGCATATCTAAAAAAACAATTTTTTCAAGGTTTTTAACTTTGTTATTCTAACCAGCAGTGGGCTAAAATTAGTTCATAAATTCTCAAGGCATGTGTAAACTTCATTATTATTTTTGTTTTGGAATCTTTTAATATAGCAATAGCAAAATGGAATAGATAGTTTTCATATTTTTTGTGAGGGTAAGAACATATGGACTAGCTCAACAATGGCTTAGTGTAACATGTACCTTAAAAAAAGATACACAGCACTTAGAATGGTATCTGTTGTCATTTGTGTTGGATGCTTGAAGAGGGAAAACTCATATACTGCACCTAAGGTCTTATCTACTAGGAGAATTTTATGTTCTTCCACCATTGGTTTTGCCTTGGTATAATTTTATTGATATTGGCAATGGTGAGACTGGTAATGTGTCCAGCTACAAGTATTATGCTGCTGTGATGTTTAGACCTGCTCTGAGAGGAGTTACATACCATGCTGGTAAAATATTTTATGAATGGTCTAGCACCAGTGGAGTTGCATCAGCATTCATGCCAATTATAAGAGAATTGCCTGAAATTCTGAGTGTAAATGCAGCTTAATAGTGCAATGCTATACTGTTGGAGAAAATGTTGTCTTACTCCCAGATGGTCAAGATGGTTCTCCTGCCAAGACACTAATTAATTTTACTAAAGATCAGTATTTCATACTATGCATATAATCCAAACTCCCAGTGACATATCAATAGAAGCATCTCCTCCTCATGATGTATGTTAGCAGTCACTTTGCCACAATAGTATTTCAGATATTGAACTAGGTTGATGCCCTTCCACTTCCCTCAGAAGATAATTTCCATTAGGCTTTTCCTGTTTGGTTAACTCTTTCATAATCTCATCTTTCCAATATAGTTTCTTGATGAACTGCAGCTGAATATCTGACTCTTCACACTACACCATGCCTTTGGAAATGGAGCCAAAAGTTAACAATCTTACCTTTGGGTGTCAACGAAGCTCAACATCCGATGATGACTCTGGCTGTGCTTTGGAAGAATATGCCTGGGTCCCACCAGGTCTTAGACCAGAACAGGTAGGAACTGAGACTCTTATTTTAAAAATTAATCAAAAGATCCCATAATTTCATGTCTCACTAAATATTATGTGCTGCCACTGATGAAAGACTTGTGGAGTTTCCTTATAAGATACAAGTTGTGTGCTTTAGAAGATTTTTGTTTTGTTTTTTCTAATGACCTATCTTAAGGAGAGAGAATGAGAGAGAGGTTAAACTGCTTTGGTTATAGGGGAGCCTATATTTTTTTAAAAAGTATCTAGTGATGAGTTTAATAGAAATAATATACTTCCCAAGTCTTTATTGGGATGCTATTTTAAATATATATTTAAATGAAACTATTTCTAGCACTGATTTAAAATTGTTTAACTGTACATATTGCCACTTATTCATGCAATAATTTCCCTCCTTCTGGAGTTTACTCTTAGGTTGGAGGAGCTTAGGAGAGGAGCTTAGGACTGTTCTATTTCTGTTTTGGATGGTGGTTTTTCCTCAACAAAATGATCTAAAACTGAAAATCAGGCCCCCCTGATGGGGAGTAGGGAGGAGCAATTGCCCAGGGGCCCAGACAGATGGGAGGACAGATACCTATCCTCCTCTTCTCCACCACCGCCCTTTCCTCAGAGGCCCCCACTGTTCATGTTCTTCACCCCTCCCCACAGCTGAGCTCATGCAGGTTCCCGCGTGGCTGAGGAGGTGGTATTTGCCCGTAGCTTCCCGGGTTCATCAGTAATCACCCTGGGGAGTCCAAAGGATCCAGGAAGCTAAGTAGCAGATACTGCCTCCTCAGCTGCCTGGGAACCTGCATGGCACATAATAAATAAGTAAAAACTTCCAGTGGAAGCCCACTCAAATCTCAGCCATCCGTTTCTAGGGAGCCATGGACTGTTCTGCCCTGGGGCCCGGAATTGCTGTCAGAGGGCCTGCTAAAAATGAAACCTTTCTGATAAGTATAAGAAAATGGAAATAGGATGGTGACACTAATTGCTAAAGGAATAAGTTGCTACATTGATCAAATGTTAAAAACAGGTTCTTCAATAAAATTCTAGTCGGGTTAGTTTAAAGGGAGATATTGCAGGGAGATATTAAAGGGAGATAGATGATTCATAAGGTATTTGACCAACACCAGCATTGAGTTCAGTGATGCCTGCATGAATGGGTAGGATGACTAGACCATGTGTAACAAGTCATGGGAGTTGAGTATCTCTAGTTCAGGAGGCCAGCTGATATAGTTCATATTTATGCAGGAGCAGAAGATCTTTTTGTTTTCCAGAGACTTTCTCTCCATGATTAAATTAAGAATAACAAGCCAACAAGAACCATAAATGAAGCACCGACTCTTCTTTAAGGAAGAGTCTTTTATCATAAAATAAATATACAAGAGTTAAACAACCTTGAGGGATCAGGGCAAGAGGAAACAATTAGCTAACATCTACTTTAAACTCTTAAGGGGAAATGCAGCAAAAATCATTCATTCCAGGTACTGCAGGCTTAAAGATATTTCCATACAGAAGAAGACATCAGTGGCGTTTTGATTAGTGTTATGTGAGACATGGGCATCGAGCAAACTAACCTGAGAAGTTTCCGTCTTACTGTATGTTCTGCTTTGTTCCTTGCCAATATAATCTGTTGGCTAGTGGACTTAAAGAAGACTTAACTGAAACTCATTGATGTTCAGCTCTGTGTCAAAACCTTAGAGATATGTACTATTTTCCGCACTTAACTTGACTGAGGAAGGTAGTGATTCTTTTTTCATTTGTCTTAACTAAAACATCTAGTAAGTGGTTGACCAAAGCATCATGATAGCAGGTAATATTTTTGTCAATAATCAGCTCTTATTTACAGCCTCAGGTTCTGTGACAAGCTGGAAACTTCACAGGAAAAAATAATAAATCTGTAGCTGTTCCACAAAAATATTTTTGCCATTGGGCTTTGTCATAGCATTCATTACAATTTTCCTGTTATAAGTTTCTACTGATAAGATGAAATAAAGACTAGCCTGAGAAGATTTTCAAGAAGGGATAGTGTGTTTTCTTCCCCTGTCAAACACAAAAACCCCATGAAAATTTCAAAGTGAACTTGCATCTGGTTGAAATGCGGTTGGATCCAACCTCCTCCTCCCAGGAGGAAGATGATTTGAAAGCTGATGCTTGTGAAGAACCTGATCAGCAGGAGATTACAGAACAGCTTTTGTCTCAGCAATGTGTAAATGCACAGAGCAAATTAAATTTGTTTATGTAGTAGTAGTTTTCAGTACAGCTTCATTGTGTGGTAAATTACAGAGGGAAATTTGGAATTTCAACAGGCTTGCTGACCAACCCCGAAGGGGGTGGGAATAATGATAGCATTAAATGTGCATAATTTATGATACCCGTAATTGTCACTGCAAATTGCATTCCAGAAAAGCAATTCAGCAGCTGGCTGCTAGTTGTATCAGAGACAATCCAGTTCTGCTGCATTAGCTCATCTGGTCCTCATATTACCTTCAGGAATGCAAATGTTGTCACAGATCTAATGTAGCATATCTTAGTTCCTTTGTAAATGAGACTTAAGATAAGGCACTGGTTCAAGGAAGTTTACAATGTTTGGGTCATGTATACCCATTTGGTCTTAATTCTTAATACCTCCTGTTCAGGTACAGCTGTACTTTGCCTGTTTGCCGGAAGAGAAGGTCCCCTACATTAACAGCCCTGGAGAGAAACATAGAATTAAACAGCTTCTATACCAGTTACCACCCCATGATAATGAGGTAACTATGGAATTTAATTGTGGCCATGGTATTCATGAAGTATATGCTGCTTTTTTAAGCAGGAATAATTATTTTCCTGGGGACATATTACAAGTCTCTAAAATGTCATATGCAATGGCATCTAACCCATAAAGATAGTATAGTGTGTACACTGTCAAATCCATTGTTTAGCTGTCCATTTCAGTTATATTCAGATAAGAGCTATCTAGGAGGACATTGCTTTCTCTTGTTAAGGAGCAGGACGCCAGTGCAATAAACTTAACACAAGTTGGTTTTATAGTGTTTGCAACCACCCACCAATTACCAGGAACCTACACATTCCTGAGATTTCATTGAAACATATAGAAAGGATGCTTTGTGGCAGTAAAAGGTTTGAAGCTCAGACATGATTCTCTATAATGTGGGGTAGAAGTGGAAGTAACAAACACTTTTGCAGAAAGGAGGACTTGGTGCTTAAGTTCTCGTGTATACTGCAATATACATTATTTGGTCTATGTAAATCCAAAAACCATAAATCCAAACAATGTCTTAAATTTCATTTTGGAGCAATTCTATTTTTAGATAGCAATAGTTTAGCATACTATTGATTTGCTTATAATACGTGAAGAGACATTTTCTTAGTTCTTTAACCGGTTAAAGTATCCGATGTTGTAACATGTAGAGGAGTTAAAATACATACTGTAGGAAAAATAAAGCATGTGGGAAAATATAGAAAGGAGTTTAACAGGGATGTTGATAGGTTTTAATATATTTTAGTTACTGCTGAGAAGTAGCTTGGTGTTTAAAGCATGTACTGTCTTCTGTTGAAGGTGAGATATTGTCAATCTTTAAGTGAAGAAGAGAAGAAGGAACTACAGTTGTTTAGTGCTCAGCGTAAGAAGGAGGCATTGGGGCGAGGAACTATTAAACTACTCTCAAGAGCAGTAATGCACGCAATATGTGAACAGGTAACTTTGTGGCAATAGCAATGAAACTGCTCCAACACTTTAGACCTTACATATGTTTGTTGATGCTACATTTGGGCTCTTGTTTGTCTCCATCTATACTCAGTAATACTGATAAACAGATGTAAACTACAGGATATTTATAAATTCCACATAGGAAGATGGAAGACTATGGTTTGTTTTAAAAAAATGAAATTTAATTAATACCTTCATATTTGTACTGATGGTGTGGATATGCCAAACAATTTTCAGAGCAGGCAATATGTCAAATTGTAGCTACTAAATCCATACCTGTTTAATACATAAAAGCTTTAAGTGTTTTTAAAACACCAAAAGTAAAATTTTCTTCTGTATGAGAATTGTGTATAATTCAGGAATAAGAACTTTAATTTTTTATTTTGGTTTTACTGTAAAACAACAACAAAGACTGGTATTCCTGCAATGAAAGCATATTAACTTTTTTGGTTTGTTTCTAGTGTGGTACAAAAGTAAATGGAGGTGAAGTGGCAGTGTTTGCTTCAAGAGCTGGCCCTGGAGTGTGCTGGCATCCATCATGTTTTGTGTGCTCTACATGTAATGAGCTGCTTGTTGACCTAATCTACTTCTACCAAGATGGAAAAATTCACTGTGGTAGGCACCATGCTGAACTTCTCAAACCCCGTTGCTCAGCATGTGATGAGGTAAATAACTCTTTCCTACCAAACCCATACTTCCACAGAACACACCATTAATAGGATAAAATTGTCATGTTACTCGCTCAATTAAACAAACAACTTTTGAATATTGATACGTACCCTTAGGCAACAAGGACTGTATCCTAATATCACATATATAAACGTGAAAAACCCCTCCAGCCTTCAAGCATATCTTGTAAAATCAGCTACTGGACAAGTGTGATGCAGCCGCTGTTACAAGATACGCATCTGTGAATCTGAGATTAGAATCGAAACCTAAAGATTGAATTACAAGGAAAACTTGTACACATTCCAGAATAATGGTTTTCTTATTGCTGACCTTATCAGCCATACTTCAGATACTTGGAAACATCTGTGTTATGCTCTAATTTTAGTTACTTTTATGACAACTGACCTACTTTAAAAAAATTTTACTTAGCAAATGTGACATTCACCTGTCTTAGCTATACTGCTACAAGTAATGTATTTTTAACTATTGAAACTGATCAGTTAATGCTTCAGATTCACAGTACTGCCGAATTAATATGTAGTTCTTTAATAAGTGGTGGCCTGCTAATTGTACCAAAGGCATATGTTCCTTTTTCACATGCAGTTTATGTGAATCCAACAGGCATTATTTATGTATAGACTGGGATACCCAGCCTAAATTTGATTTTTATTTTTAAAGATCATCTTTGCCGATGAGTGCACAGAAGCTGAGGGTCGCCATTGGCACATGAAGCATTTTTGTTGCCTGGAGTGTGAAACTATCCTTGGTGGACAGAGATACATTATGAAGGATGGGCGTCCATTCTGCTGTGGGTGTTTTGAATCACTTTATGCTGAGTACTGTGAGACCTGTGGGGAACACATAGGTAATATATCTTTCTTAAGTATTAAAATTTTACCAGGTAATGAGTACTTTAAACATGATAATTCACAAGCCAAAAAAGCTTTAGTTTTTGTGTGTGTAACTAACTATTTTAGTCATAAACTAAACACCCCCTCTTTGCCTCTTTACTAGGTGTTGACCATGCTCAGATGACCTATGATGGACAGCACTGGCATGCCACGGAGACTTGCTTTTCTTGTGCTCAGTGCAAAGCCTCTCTGCTAGGTTGTCCTTTCCTTCCCAAGCAAGGACAGATCTACTGTTCAAAAACTTGTAGTTTGGGAGAAGACGTTCATGCCTCTGACTCATCTGACTCTGCATTTCAGTCTGCACGATCAAGAGATTCCAGAAGAAGTGTTCGTATGGGAAAGAGCAGCCGGTCAGCTGACCAGTGCAGACAGTCTCTCCTACTGTCACCAGCACTGAATTACAAATTCCCTGGTCTTTCGAGCAATGCTGATGATACTCTTTCTCGTAAGATGGATGACTTAAGTCTTTCAAGGCAAGGAGCAAGCTTTGTGAATGAAGATTTTTGGAAAGGAAGAGTAGAGCAGGAAATGCCCGAAGACCCTGAAGAGTGGGCTGAGCATGAAGACTACATGACTCAACTCCTCCTAAAATTTGGTGATAAAGGCCTCTTCCAGCAGCCCCCTGAAGTAGATATTACATCAAGTGAACATTGGATTTCTGATAACATGGTTAAAAGCAAGTCAGATTTGAAAAAAAATAACCTGGCAAGTAAAAAATATCAGGCAGACATGTACTGGGCCCAGTCACAAGATGGTTTAGGTGATTCTGCATATGGCAGCCATCCGGGCCCTGCCAGCAGCAGAAAAATCCAAGAGTTAGACATGGAACATGGGGCTTCAGGATACAAACATGACCAAACACAATGGTACGAAGGTTCATTGGAATGTTTGTCTGATCTGAAACAACAAGAGCAAAGTGTTCGCGATTCAATGGATTCCTTGGCTTTATCTAACATCACAGGTAATTGGTTATAGGGAAAAGTAAGCATTTTGCTAGAAAGAATTTTTTTAAATCCCAAATTAGTAACTATGTATGTGAAGACTTCAGTTAAAACAAGATAGTCAAGGGCCAAATTCTTCCCTGAAATACAGACCTTCAACCTCCACTGAAGAAAGAGTGACACATATGTATCTGAGGGCAGAATCTGGTTCTAAGTTATTTCCTCCTTTATTTGCAAGAGAAATCTACACCACTTGAGGTGTTAGTTAACTTTTGCTGGAGGAACGGTTTTGCACTTTGTACTTAGTAGGTACACAACCCGCCAATTCAAAAAAATTTTTGTATCAATACTTAAAATCATACACTAAAGAAAAATATAAAAACTAAACACTTTTCAGTCTTTAATGATGAACTGAAAATAATATTTTAAAATTGGGTTTATTTTCTCTTTTGCTTTTATATATATTAGAATGTTTGAGTGGATGGCTGGCTGCCTTTAAAAAAAAAAAAAAAAAAGCCATTGCACTTACCCCTTACAGCCTGTTTTACCTTTAAAATATCCAGATGATCAAGTCTGGTATTCCCTGGCTTTGTTGGAGGAATTTCTAGACACATGAAATGTGTATTGTCAACCCTAAACAGAAAGTGTGGGATGTTGAATCTTTGTTTAACAGACATTTTTCCCTAAGTGTTCAGTAAGCTCTGGAGTTCAATATATGTTTTAAAATGTTTTGAACAGACTAATGAAAAATTCCTTTCACTCTTGATGTCTTAACGTCACTAGTTTTCTACTAATCATAGTCAAGACCTGAATTAATAATGTTAAAAAAAACAAAACAAAAAACTTTTCAGACCTCCTTTATACATCTCAAAAGAAACAAATTGCACAAGAACATCTTTACAATTCACCTTTAAGGCAGTTGTCACAAAGAATCAATGATAAACCCTGTTTACTCCATAAACCTTTATTAGAACTTTAATATTTTGAGTCAACATGCTGCATTACGACTTCACAGATTACCTTTAACTTATTCTTTCCCCCCCAGGGGCCTCAGTGGATGGAGAAAGCAAACCAAGGCCCTCTTTTTATTCGTTGCAAACTTTCCAGGAGCTGGAGGCAGAAGACTGTGAGAAAATGAGCAATATGGGAACTCTGAATTCTTCAATGCTCCACAGGAGTGCAGAGTCTTTAAAGAGTTTAAGCTCAGAGTTGTGTCAAGAAAAGGTGTTCCCAGAAGAAAAGCCAGTGCACATGCCTGTACTTAGAAGATCCAAATCCCAGTCTAGACCACAACAGGTAAAGTTTTCAGATGATGTTATTGATAATGGAGATTATGAGAGTGTTGAAGTTCGCCAACCTCCAATGAGTGAAAGGACTCATAGGCGTGTTTATCATTTTGAAGAACGTGGGAATCGGCTTCAGCATCAGCATCGTCGCAGGAGAAGTAGGAAGTCTCGTTCAGACAATACACTTCACTTAACCACAGAAAGAAGATGTTCTCCAAAAGAGAGACTTCACTTTTACTCACCTCAGGATTATGACAAATTTATCCAAAATAAAAGCCCTCATGAGGTTCAAGCATACATTCAAAACACAGAGCTATATGGACAGTATGCCAATGCTACACCTGATTATACATTGCAGAATCAGGTAGTTGATAAATTTTTTGGATTGTATGGCGAGGAAGAAGACTCTTGGTGTTCAACTTCATCATCATCATCTGATTCTGAAGAGGAAGGATATTTTCTTGGACAGCCAATTCCACAGCCACGATCATTGAGATATCCATACTACACCGAGGACCTTTCCAGTCCAACCACAGCACTGGCCAGTTCTCAATTTGGTCAAAGGACAACCAAATCAAAGAAGAAAAAAGGACAGAAAGGCAAAAACTGCATCATTTCTTAACCTATTAAGTCTAACAGCTGTGAAGACCCATTCATATAAACTTTGTAACTACAGTCTGAACCACATCTTTAACTGTATTTAGGCAAGTTGCTGAAATTTTTAGGGCTTTGCTAATGTAAATAACCATACTGGTGTTTATAGTGTAAAACTTAAGGTTCAGAAATGTCATTTCTCCAGATTATCACCTCAGCTATTGCCATGTTTTCATAATATATGATGTGGTTATCAAAACACTGCAGTTTTACTTTGTTACTGCAGTTTGCAGACTTTCATGTAGACACAAACATTGTGTTGGACATTCACTCATTTAAACGTATGAGAGAGAGTGCAGTGACAGTGAACTGCAAATAATAATAAAAAAAAAACTTGTCCTTTACAATTGCTTCTTGTACTCAGATGGCCAAAATATCCTTGTTTTTACTTTAGAGAGAAAAGGGATGGTTCTATGGTGTGTTTCTTCCCCATAACCTCCCATCTCATTAGAATGATCACATCCTGACTTGCCTTTTTTTCCTAGAGGTCTTTTTTTTCTTTTTACATCAAACTGGAGTTGTAACCTATTGCTTTTGTTTTATTTGAACCCTGATCTGCAGCTTTCCCAGTCTTCAATTGAGTGTGCGAGCCCTCCAAAAGGAACCTCCAGTAAAAAGAGGCAAATCAGAAAATGACATTTCAAATATCTGCAGCCATCTTCTATAGGATATGAAGCAGTAGTAAATGTACTAAAAGTAGTAGAAGATTAAGAATTCCAGGCACCCTTTCAATGCAATTTTTTAAACGAAGATGATCAATGTTCAGCTGGTTTAGAACTTGACTGGCATTGTTTCATTGGGGGGCATGCACCTAGCTATAACTGACATTGTAATACAAAGTAAGGTATGCAGTTTGTTTTTCCTTTAAAACATCCACACACACTAAAAAGAAAACAGCAGGATCCTAATGCCAGAAAAGCCCTTACACATGCAAGTAACCTCTTAGTCAAGAAAACTACTTTATGTACTACTACTTGCAAAAGGATTAGGCACCATATTTTAATCTTTTGGAACTCATTAGCCCAGATTTTAAAGGTATTATTAGCTGCAATTATAAATTGAAAACACATTGATATTTATAATGTAGTATTTCATAGACTAAAATGTATTCATAATTTAACAGTGAAAATATTAATGTACATATTGTACAGTTAAGATTTAAAAACTGATTATTTTTATATCCCTGAATTCCAA
Source organism: Emydura macquarii macquarii (assembly GCF_026122565.2). Classification (NCBI taxonomy): domain Eukaryota; kingdom Metazoa; phylum Chordata; order Testudines; family Chelidae; genus Emydura; species Emydura macquarii. The sequence goes on from NW_027132773.1 coordinate 12,268,240, forward strand.
GCAGTTTGTTACAATACACAACTAGATTTATTAGGTGTTTAACAGCAGCAGTATGGATGAAATGATTGTTTGTATTTTAGTCAGGGGTTTACATTTAGAAACATTCAAAATTTTATTACTTAGTGAGCCAAAGCTTAATTTTCTCTTCTAGATATTAAAAGCTCTGTATGCATGGCAGGGCTGTGTAAATACTCTCTAACTATGGCCCTTCTAATCTTACAAGTGTTATTTATGGGTCAAGAAAATGTAAACTGTATAAATGTAAAAAACCACACAAACCTGGAATATATCAGTACAACAAATATGCAACTTCTGTGGTTTTTTATAACCTTTGTTATTGCCCTACATGAGAGAACAGTTAATGTGGGATTGTTTATGGAACAAGAGTGGCACAAAACTTTAAAAGGCTGCTTCTTTCCATCAGTGAATATTAAATGTGCTGTATGTAGGAAGTCTCAGTTTCTGCCCTTCAGCTAGCATGTATATCAAGAGCAATTTTGATTTAGTTATAATAAACATATATACCTCTTACTATGCTGCATGCCTTAACCACAGGCAGAAGTTTGTGTTGCTGTTACATGTGTGAATACTGAAATTTACTAGTAAAAATAATTAATTAAAGAATGCTGTACACAAAGTGCCAATGCCTATGGCTTTGACCACGTGACCAAACTTAAAACAATAAAATAAGGCAGGTGCTCCTTACACAATACCACTAAAATGTGGCATGTTGACAACTGGACCCAGACTTGCATTTTTTATGAGGACATGAAAGAATGTTGATTTTAAAAACAGTTAATTAAGCAAATTATTTGTCAATTAGTACAGTGGGGCTGTCATCTAGGCAACTATTTGTGTTGCATGAGTCTAAGACTACCACACTGCAAGCAAATGCTATTTAGCCAAACTATTAGAGTCAAAGCAGTGAACATTTTTGGCTTATTTCAGTCCACAAAAGATGTAAGAACAGATGTTACAAAATACATAAGAATGATAGAGTAGGTCATGCTGGTGAAGTAGCACTATGTGGAAAAAGCAATGTCAAATAAAGTAAAAATCTTAAATGAGAAACTATACCACAGAATCTCTATGAAGAGAAATTCCATGCTTGAATAATGAAGAGTATAGATGTAGGAATATACTGGCAATTACAGGCTATTAAGCCTAACTTCAGTACTAGGCAAATTTGTAGAAACTACAGTGAAGAATAGAATTATCAGACCCATAATCACTATGTGTTGGGGAAGAATCAACATGGCTTTTGTAACTGGAAATCATGCCTCACCAATCTATTAGAATACTCTGAGGGTGTCAACAAGCATGTGGATAAAAGTAATCCAGTGGACATAGTGGACTTGGACTTTCAGAAGGCCTTTGACAAGGTCCGTCTTAAGCACAGTAAGCAGTCATGGGATGAGCAGGAAGGTTCTCTCATTGATCAGTGAGTGGTTAAAAGACCAGAAACAAAGGGTAGGAGTAAATGGTCACTTTTCACAATGGAATGTGGTAAAAGACCAGGGCCCTGCCAGGAACTGTACTGAGAGTTGTGCTGTTCAACGTTCATAAATGATCTGGAATGACAGGTAAACAGTAAGGTGGCAGAGTTTGCAGATGATACTAAATTACTCAAAATACTGAAATCCAAAGCTGACTGAAGAGTTTCAAAGGGATGTCACTAAACTGGATCACTAGGTGGCAAAATGGCAGATAAAATTCAATGTTGGTAAGTGCAGAATAATGCATATTGGAAAACATAATCCCAACTAAACATACAAAATGATGGGGTCTAAATGAGATGTTACCACTCAAGAAAGATCTTGGACTCATCACGGATAAAACATCTGTTCAATAGGCAGCAGCAGTCAAAAAAGCTAACAATATTAGGAACAGTTAAGAAAGGGATAGATAATTCACAAGCTATCACAATTACTCTATTAAATTAATGGTATGCCATACTTTGAATGCTGTGTGCAGTTCTGGTAACCTTCTCTAAAAAAACATACTGGAATTGGAAAAGCCACAGAGAAGGGCAACAAAAACGATTAGGGGTATGGTACAGCTTCCATATGAGGAGAGATTAAAAAGACTGGGCCTGTTCAGTTTAGAAAAGATGACTAATGGGGGACAATATGATAAAGGTCTATAAAGTCATGAATGGTATGGAGAAAGAGAATAAGAAATTATTTACTCCTCCCAAAATAAGAACCAGGAGTCACATGATGAAATTAATAGGCAGCAGGTTTAAAAACAAACCTAAGGCTGTACTTCTTCACACAACATACCATCAAGCTGTGGAACTCATTGCCAAGGGATGTTGTGCAGGCCAAAAATATAATTGAGTTCAAAAAAGAATTAGGTAAATTCATGAAGAATAGGTCTAGCAATGGCCATTAGCTAAGATGGTGAGGGAGGCAACCCTGTGCTCTAGGCATTCCTAACCCTCTACCAGAAGAAGCTGGGACTGGATGACAAGGGATGGATCACTCAATAATTGCCATATTCTGCAATCAAACTTTAGGCCTTGTCATGGTGACAGTATCCTCTTTGAGCAACTGACTACATTAAAAACAAAATTGAAAAGTATGTTTTTTAAATCTCTGCAATCGTTGCTTAGAAGATGATGTAGACCTAAACTGAGAAAACAATGTTACCAAATGCAGTATCGCTGTGTGTACGTATACTAATAAAAGACTTTCTAGAGGTGCAAAGCAATCTTTGGAGTGTAAGGAGACATAAAGCCTATGGAGGATGTTGCAAAAGTTTGCCAAAACACACTTCCTCTGTTTTTCAGTAAAACTAGGGTTTAATTTCTGGAGATTTTGGAGCACTTTTTAGTAAATACTGTGTGCGCTGAGATCAGTCACTCAATCGGGACCCTGATTAAGATCTCTACCTCGTACTACATGGAGACAAGGCCCTAGATTGACAAAGAAACTTGGCATTGTAGCACCTTACTTTTAGGCACTAGAAAACCACTTGAACAACAATGGTATCCACAAAGCGCATGGGAAGAAATAAGTGCCTAAGAATGCAAGTCATAAATGCACACCTAAGCTGGCCAATGGGAGATGTCAAGGAGAGGGGTGTATCCTAAACCTCTCCTCTCTGAGTTAGGCACCTAAGTTTGGGCTGCAGGGAGGTGCCTATCTCTACCTGAGAGGCACACCCAGAAACCCCCCTCCTGGAGTCAAGTGCCTAAGTCATTTCTTGTGAGAATTAGGCACTTGTCTCACTCCACACAAAATGGTTGGGGGTGGTAGTGACACCCACTTTCCTGTTCAGCCTGCTGGTTAGAGAACGCACCTGGCATGTGGGAGTCCTGGTTTCAATTTCCCCCTTTGTCTGACGGGGAAAGAAAGGTTTGAATGGGGGGTCTCCCACCTCTCAGAGTGCCATAAAGGAAAATTACTTATCTTTAGTAACTGCTGTTCTCGGAGACGTGGGGTTTGCATGTGTTCCACCTCAGGCATACATAGTCCCTGGGCATTGGAGATTGGAATGCTTCAGCCAGCAGTATCCATTGGTTGACTCTGCTCCCCTGCCGACCTTGAGCCACAACCTCTTTGTGCATGTAATGGGCAGAGGGACCAGCCGACCCTCAGTTCTGGTGCCACTATCAAGGCTAGGCTATTAGATTCAACAGATGGGTAAAGGAGGGTGGGTTGTAGAACATATGTAAACACTACATTTTGAGGAGCTCCATTTACTAAAGATAAGTAACTTTCCTTTCTTCAAGTGCTTGTTCCACTTCTGGTGACTCCCAAGTGGCATGCCATGGATGGAGGATGACACTGCGAGTCTAATTAAATGAGTGCAACACTGCCCTCCCAAACTTGGTACCTGAATGAGATACCTGAACAAAAGAGTAATGGCTAGTGAAAGTATACAACTCCACGTAGGAGTCCTATATTTATCAGCTATGGGTGTTCCTCAAAGAGATGCTGCAGAAGTAATCTCTACTCTAGTTGAATGTGACCTGGGAGTTAAATCAGAGATTATTTTGTGAAGAAATTTGGGGTGTGGCCAGAGTGAGATTTTATCCTTATGTAAAGCATACATGGGGGTTCCACCATAAGAACCTGAAATTCATAGACCCTGCATGCAACTAGGAATGCCATAATCATAGACAAATGGAATAATGAGTATGAGACTAATGGCTCAAATGGAGGTCTCATCAGACTGATAAGTACCACATTAAGAATCCAAGATTGTAGGAGTTGTCTTATTGGAGGAAAAATCTCTCAGAAGACCTTTCAAACTGTAGCATGAGGAAAAATCTCCATGTTCTTGAATTTGTGGATGATGTGCAGCAATAGCAGCCAAATAAATTCATAATGAGCTGAGCAACAAACCAAACATTTTTAAGGATAGATACTCAGGAATACGAGGAATGGACTTCTCTCGTGGGGAAAGACTATGTTGGTAAACCCAGGATGAAAAACACTTTCATTTTGCCTTATAAATTGTTCTTGTAGATTGCATTCTGCTCTGAATCAATATGCACTGTACATCAACAGGGGACAATTCTTCTCAAAGTCTGTTTTCCAGACAGTTCTCATGCCATGACAACTCATAGTGACAACTCAGAATGAAATGTCCCATTGGTCTAGGTAATTAAGTATGGTAGAAGTAGAGATAGTGAAGGTGTCACCAAGATATTTCTGATTTCTGTGAACCAGTATTGCATAGGCCAGTAACTGAGGTTTTGTCCTGTTGACTTTCCTTTGTGTAGTGGGGATCAGAGGAATGGGAGGACAAGCACACAACAGGCCCTGAGTCCAGCGGATTAAGATGGCATCTCTTTGAAAACCCGGTCTCTGTTTTCCCTTGAAACAAAATACTTTGCATTTCTTGTTCTGTTTGATTGCAAACAAAACTAAGTGGTGAGAACCCCACTGACTGAAAATGAACAGCATCACCAAATCCTTTATGGGCCATTTGTGATTCTGAAAAAAATGCTTATGTAGATGGTCTGCCAGTGGGGTGAACTGCACACTAATTCCATAGAATTAGTGCTTTCTTGCACAAGATCGTTGACCTACGAGTTCTAAATGGGCCACCTCAAAATATAACCGTATGCAGTTTGACACCCAATTAGAGATTCTGTGAGTCCAGACTGTTTGATCCTTGATCTTGGCAATCAAAATAAATAGCTTAGGGGACTGTCTGGGTGGTTTTGCTCTAGATAAATAAATCATACCGCTTAGAGAATAGAGTATGTAAGGCAGCCTCACTCTTGGTTGAATGAGAAAAAAACAAGTAAGTGAGTAGACTAATTTAAATTAAAATCAGAGATTACTTTAGCTATACTACAAAGTTGCTGTAATGCGTTCGCCATCCCAACACTGACAACAGTGGTCACTGCTGAAGTGGGAAGTGCAGGGAAGAACAGAACTACCTTGAAGACTTGATATGGATCTTTTCACCAGTTGAGGGAGTTCAAAACTTCTTGAAGTATGTGTGTCTCCATATCTGTCATGAGAACAGCAGGGTGATAAACCATCCCTAAGCACCTCTTCAGACAACAAGGATGCAGTCTGTTGAACAGATCACCAGAGTACATGAAGCTAAGTGACTTAAAACCAGAGACATATCCTTGCTGTAGTACATGGAATGTTTTGCAGTTGATTGACACTAGCATATTGTCAAATCTGATCTGCAGCAGATATCCTTGAGCCAGCATGGACTTGATTAGAGCCCCAATAAATTATTTTTTGGTTGGGTGTAAATGATTTTTTCATGTTTCATTCTCAGTCCCAGGCTAGAGAACAGATATGAGGTACTGGACACTGCTTAATGCCTGCTCTAGAGACTGTCCACTTATCAACTGATCATCAAGATATAGGTAAACCCAAAGACATTTCTGTTTGAGATATGCCACTATCGCAGCCAGATATTTCATGAAAGTGCTTGAAGCTATCAACAATCCAAAGGGCAACACTCTGTACTGGTAATGTGCATTGCCCACTACAAAAGGCAAATATTTCCTGCTGGATGGATGGAAATATGCATCTTGTAGACTGAGAGGTGTAAACTAGTTTAGAAGATCTAGGTAAGGAAGCATGAAGGACAGGGTTATTATTCAAAATTTGAATTGGCTAACTAAAAAATTCAGATCTCTCAGGTCCAATATTGGACACCAGCCTCCCAATTTTCTGAGGACAATAATATACTGGAAAGAGAATGCTTTCTCTGATTTTTGGGGCAGAAACCTATAGCACCAAGGACCAACAGAGAGACAACCTCTTGTTTGAAGGAGTCTCATGAAAAGTGTCCCTGAAAAGGAAGGATAGGCTGTTTCAATTGAGTATGATATCAAGACTGCTTTTTGTATTTTGCAGTGTTGTTGTAGCCATGTTGTTCCTCAGATATGAGGGAGACAAGTGGGTAAGATATCTTTTATTGGACCAACTTCCAAAACTTCTCTTTTCCAACATCAGCCGTTGGTCCAATAAAAGATATCTCACCCACCTTTGTGTCTCTTGAATTGGAAGTGTAGATGCCCAATGACTGTAACATAGTACGAGTCTTTCAATGTAGGTAAAGATTCAGTTTTAGAACTAAACCAGAATCTTCAAAGGGGAGGTCTTCCAACATAGTCTGAACCTCCAGAAGACCAGAACCATCATGCACACTGCATAGTACTTGTTGCTTTCATCAACCTTGATGCAGTTTCAGCAGCATCAATGGAGTCTTGTAGGAAGGTTTTAATCTATTAGCTAACTATTCATAGACAAACAAAATTCTGTCAGACTTCAGAGGAATTTTAAATCTTTATCAAGATACTCTCCACCTAAGGTAATCATAACAAATTATCAGGCCCTTTTATCATGTTATGTAGCATTGGAGACTAGCTGATTAATAACTCTTCTTTGCTAAGAAGTCAAATCTTTTTTGGCTCCTTCTCCTCTGAATTAATACTAAAAGGCTGTTCTGCTGTCGCTACTGAGGACCCTGGAGAAGGATGTATGTAGAAATATTAGAAACCTAAGGGACTTGATACCTTTTTTCAACTTTCTTCGAGATGGGTGGTAGAGATGCTGGAGTCTCTATCATAAAAGCTGGTTTTGCTCTAACAAGCCTTCATTTATAGGTAGGGCAAACCTCTTGGGTAGGGATGGATGCAAAAGGTCCAATAACTTGTGTCCTTTTTCTTGAACAGTCTGAATGGGGATCTCCAAAGCATCTGCCATTCAGCAGACCAAGTCTTAAAATGACTTATTATCCAACGACAATGCCTGCAGAGGAGCCATAGCCTCATTCTGTGAAGAAGAGGATGGGATATGCTCTGAAATAATTTCAGAAACTTGTTGCTTAAGTATATGTTCACACCGAGACTGATGTGCAGAAGAGTCCAGTTCAACAATATGTATAAATTGCTGTGACTACTTTTGCATAATAGGTGCGTCCTGGGCTGAAGATGTAACCATGGAAATCAAAGCTGAGGAATGTTTTGATTTGGGATGTGGTCATAGGCGCTACTGGGGCCAAGCAGTTTGTCTATATGGATAAAATAAGTGGGGCCAGGCTCAGTGGTACCTATTAGGGACTTTTGAACTAACATGCCTATATTTACCCCCTATGTCTGACCTGACTCCCAAATACATACAAGTAATTTAAAAAAAAACAAAAAACCCAAAGGCTAAGCATTCCTAATATCAGTGAAATAGGTGAAACACTCCTAATATCAGAAGAGGATGAAGAATGATACTCATCCTCTTCTAAGCAGGGGAGGGACTGCTCGTGAGACGGTCTGAGAATTACCCACTGAATGGGGCTTACCACACTAGCCCCCAGCTCACTTACGAAGCATTCCCTGATTGACAGAACCATCTGAAAAAGGGGGCGTCAGGCTGCATGGCAATGGCCAAATACTTTGACCCTGAGTGGTCTTGCACCATAGGCTGCCCTACTAATAACAAAGCCTTTGCTGGACATACTAATACTGGCAGTGGTAGCTCTGCTGATGGAGTACTCAAAGCTGATACATCAGAAACAACAGGCTCTGAATGCACAAGCACAGACAGTTATGATTATGGTTATGGAGAAGGATAATCCCTGCTGTGGGAAAACAAGTTTCTCTGGCAAGAATGACACAATTTTTCTGATGGTCAGCAGGAGTGTCTCCACAGATTCCAAATCCAGGAATCTTTCAGTGATGAACAATATTTGCTTTGGTGGCAGTCCTCATGATCTAAATGGTGAGGATCTAGGACGAGACCCATTCTGCCACCCCCAGAAAGGATCACCATAAATGGCTGGTGCTTCACACGATCATTTCAATTCTCAAGCATGACTAATATACTCTCCCCAACAGATTTAATTTTTGTGATTCCCTGCTAATGGCCCAGAGGTGCTGAGCAAAGTGGTGTACTGCACTCTGGGTTGAGGAATGAGATTTTCTTCCCTTGTTTGAAGATCCTGAGGCCCCTGTTAGGCCAGTTAATTATGAGGATTTTTCTTAGCTAAAGCATATATAACCACACGGACAGCAATGGTATTTAAAGAAAACTAGCCTATCCTTTCCAGCTAGAGGCAAAAGCCTTAACTTCCTTTTCCATTCTCCCAAACCACTGTTAAACAAGGAATGGCTAAAACCACAGCTCGAACCTCTGCTCCCTATCAAACTTCTTTTAATAATATAGATTGCATCTCTAGCATGCAGTGTGTTGGACAGCTCGACCATTCATTACTAGCTTGATCACATCATTCACAAACATTCCTGTTGAAATGGAGGTCAGCAGCTGGAAAGGAGAATCAGCACCTTGTGACCAACCACCTCTCCAGAACATAAGAAGTGCTTTGGACAAGACCACAACTAAACTCAAACTACCCATTTTTAGAAAGATAAGTGATGTTTTGCATGCCTTGCTGAGATGGATCACTAAGTAACATATATACCCAAGCAAGCCAACTGGTGAAAGGGACCATGAGAACATGATAATTGGAAGAGAGGAAGGTGATCAGGAACCGTCAGCATAGATTCACCAAGGGCAAGTCATGCCTGACTAACCTGATTGCCTTCTGTTGTAAGATGACTGGCTCTGTGGCTGTGGTGGACGTGATATACCTTGATTTTAGAAAAGCTTTTGATACAGTCTCCCACAATATTCTTATCAGCAAGTTAAAGAAGTATGGGTTGGATGAATGGACTACAAAATGGATAGAAAGCTGGCTAGATCACTGGCCTCAACAGATAGAGATCAACAACTAGATGTCTAGTTGGCAGCTGGTAACAAGTGGAGTGTCCCAGGGGTCGGTGTTGGGACCAGTTTTGTTCAACATCTTCATTAATGATCTGGAGGATGAGGTGGATTGCACCCTCAGCAAGTTTGCAGATGAAACGAAGCTGGGGGGAGTGGTAGATACCCTGGAGGGTAGGGATAGAATACAGAGTGACCTAGACAAATTGGAGGATTGGGCCAAAAAAATCTGATGAAATTCAACAAAGACAAGTGCAGAGTCCTGCACTTAAGACAGAAGAATCCCATGCATTAATGCAGACTGGAGACCAACTGGGTAGGTGGCAGTTCTGCAGAAAAGGACCTGGGGCTTACATTGGACAAGAAGCTGGATATGAGTCAACTGTATGCCTTTGTTGCCAAGAAGGCTAACGGCACATTGGGCTGCATTTGTAGGAGCATTGCCAGCAGATCAAGGGAAGTGAGTATTCCCTTCTATTCAGCACTAGTGAGGCCACATTTGGAGTATTGTGTCCAATTTTGGGCCCCCTACTACAGAAAGGATGTGGAAAAATTAGAGAGAGTTCAGAGGAGGGCAACAAAAATGATTAGGGGTCTGGAGCACAAGACTAATGAGGAGAGGCTGAGGGAACTGGGCTTGTTTAGTGTGCAGAAGAGAAGAATGAGGGGGGATTTGATAGCAGCCTTTAACTACCTGAAAGGAGGTTCCCTGGAGGATGGAGCTAGGCTATTCTCAGTGGTAATAGATGACAGGACTAGAAGCAATGGTCTGAAATGCAGTGGGGGAGGTGTAGGTTGGATATTAGGAAAAGCTTTTTCACTAGGAGGGTGGTGAAGCACTGGAATGGATTACCTGGGGAGGTGGTGCAATCTCCATCCTTAGAGGTTTTTAAGGTGTAGCTTGACAAAGCCTTGGCTGGGATGATTTAGCTGGGGTTGGTCCTGCTTTGAGTAGGGGGTTGGACTAGATGACCTCCTGGGGTACCATCCAACCCTAATCTTCTATGATTCTAACTACTAAGGACCCTACAAAGGAGGTGGAAGCAGCTTTTAAAAATAGCATTAGAATCTAGGCATCCATTTAGAGGTGACCAGTAAAGCTTTTTGTTTGTTCAGTTTTTCAGCTTAAGAGATTCAGAGTCCACAGATATCCTCTGATTTAGTTATGTCAGAAGCCCTGTGTTCATGGTTATTTTAATTTAAAAATTGGTTATCTTCCCCTGTCCCAACAACACCACCTGAAAGATACTTAGTGTCTAATTACTGCTATTTACAGGTCAAGCAAATGGGGACAGTATTCCCTCTTACTATAAACAAGGCCTAAATAAACTTGAATGTGTGTAGTGATATTCATCTAGTTACAACTGGTGCAGACCACCTAATGCAGATAGACTGTACTGGCACAAAATGGAGCTTGTATCCTCACTGCAGAGGAGGCATGGACTTTAAGTCTCTGATGGTGAACGGGATATGTGATAGATTAATAGATCAGTTCATACCCTCTCAAACTTACTGTTTCAAGCTGTCTACACCTGCAGGCAGACAGCACTGCATTTACAATCTGCTCCCATATTTTAAGGGTATATGCACATTCATGAGTACTAGAAACATGTTTTGCTTTAAACAGCTCACCTGTTAGTGTGTTGTGGGCAAATCCAGAGTAGCCATACACCTTCTCCAGTGCAGATTTTGTACACTTCCACCAATTATCTCCTTACCCCAATACCATCTCCCAGTTAGTCCCCACCCACCTGTGTCCACAAAGCAGATTCTTCAGAGCAGTGGACAACCCTATTCTATTTTCACTAAATAAAATTCAAAATAAGTATACATACTTCTGTGTATATTTATATGTATATCAGAAGAGGCCATTTTCTTGCTTTAAATTTATTAGATTTGCAGGGATATTAATTTCTCATGTTAACATTGTGAATGTTAAACACACAAAGAGTTTTAAGCATTAAGTCTTGACACAAGCAAAAAACCATGAAATGGGGGAGGGAGGAGGAAGAAGAGAGGAACCTATCATTCAATGTGAATTTCAGGTTAACAAATTTTATAGTAAAACCATTTCTAGAAAAAACAAGTTGTACAATAGGAGTCCTTTGTTGCTATCACTGAATTTTAATCTGATTATAGAAACAATTGGTTTATATAAAACATTTACATAAAATAAAACGTGCTCACAATATTCTCTACTTTTTAGAGACAATTTGTTGAAAATTAAGCATTATGAAAATATTGCTTAATGAAGAATACTGAAATTAAAGTACAGTAATAACAGGCATTCTTGTTGAGAACAGTGGGTATTCCTCATAATTATTAGCAAGATGTATTATTAAACAAATATTCCTAAATTTTTTTAGTGCTTATATCCTTAAGAGTTCTAACCATGAGAATACAAACTTATGTCTAACACTGATGTTGCTATGAGTGTACTCATAGCAAATAATTATAAAATTTTTCAATTCTATTTTAATTCAGAATTTTTGCTGAAAATGTAAATGAGGAAAGACAGCTATTTCTGAAACAGTACGAGCAGTGAAGTGCGTTGGATATATCTGTTATCACAGAAGAATCAGTCTAAAGCAAAGGCACTGACACTAAAATAAACCAGACCCATAGCATGATGTAGACTTGTTTATTGAATTCCTGTATCGGAAAGGTGCAACCCAGTATGTGTAACCCATTGTGGAGAACGGTAATGGTGGGTTTGAGTACACACAAAATTTACATACAAAAGGATTACCAAGAATTTATTACTCCCCTGTAAGTAGTCCAAAAGAAGTTAATGAGACTACACATGGCTCTGTCTGCAAGATAGGATTCTCAGTATTTTTGTTAGGTGAAACAGCCTACATGTCATAGAAGTGGTCTATTTTGGAGTCCTTAGCTCTTTTCATTTGGTTTCAAACTTGTTATACAATATAGATATACAAAGAGCTTAACTCTGCACCTACTAACTTCTGTGAAATAGATCTTAGAAACTTTGTATCTGCCTCAGGTGAAATGTTTCTAATATGCCAACCTCTTATTAAAAGTAAAGGTGCAGATACTTAATTCTAACAAGGTACCACAAGCTGATCTTAATCACTTTTCTGAAATTTCACTTATGTCACAACTAGCACTTTGTGCTCAGTGGACCAGCTTCTCTTCTGTCAGAAATATTTTTTTTCACTTTTTCCCCCCTCTAGTTCAGTGGTCCCCAAACTTTTTGCTCTGTGGTTCCCTCCTCCCCCAGGAGCCAGAGCTACAGGTTAGGATCAGGGGCTGGGCGCAATGTGGCTGGGGCCGTGGGCGGGAGCAAGGTGAGGAGTGCAGCTGGGATCTGGAGCACAGCCAGGGCTGGTCAAGAGCTGGGGGCCAAAGCCAGGGCGGAGAGCTGGGGACTGACTCCCTCCCTGCCCCATGTGGGGACTGGCCCGAGTCCTGTCATGCCTCCCGCCACCATTCTTCTGCACCCCCATAGGGGGCGCACCCCACAGTTTGGGGAGCAGTGCTCTAGTTAGCCCTGTACTCTTCTAAGTATCAAAAAGACCGGTTAACTAAGTTTGAAACACAGGGAAAATTCTGCCCTCCGTTGCACAGATGTAACAGAGCAGAATTCAGCCTACAGAACCAGTTTTATACTGATGACACATGAGAAGAAAACAACCCCACTTGTTTGTAGGATATTAAGTGGAGTTTGCAGGGTTGACAATTAGAAAAGCCATCACTTTCCCTTGTCATGTGAGCAAATTTGTCCTGGCAGTCATTGAGTCAAACAAGTAATCCTCAGATGCCATTTTTCAGAATGGGCCTGAACTTTAAAACCACATGCCAAAAATAAATGATAAAAGTCAACCATGGTCATGAACAATTTTGCAAGCTTTTCTATAGCTCGTATAAACAAGAGAACATCTGAATATAAGCTGGGGAACGAAGAGCTGCTTCTTGTTATTTTAATAAAAATACAGTGCTTACTTACACGTCTAATCATTGAAACAAAAGTATACATACATAGAACAAACATCTCTTCTAGGTAATTGTGTAAAGGCTTTCAAAAATAGTTTGCTTGTCACTTTACATCATTATTGAAATGTGCATCCTTTTCAAAGGAAGGAATGTCAAACAACAAGTACAAATAGAAGAACACAATTAAATGACCTGGAGACCACAGTGAACAATCTATAGTCATCTTAGCTACTATGAAGGAACATGAGCCTTGGGTTCAAATCTCCAGCAAGTATTCCTCTTTTTCACACAAAGCATATTTATATATTAACGGCATATACAATATGGAAAAACTAAAAGCGTATTTTTTGTTCTTAGTATGCACTCTCTTTAAAGGACTCTGCTAGCTCTTGATTGGCAGCATCATATTCAGCAATGAAATATTTAAGTTCTTCAATACATCGCTCACCTATCTCATGCAAATTTTGTCGCAGGGCAAACTGAATGGACTTTTCTAATGAAGGATCTTTATCAATCAGCATCTTCACTACCATGCCAAAGGTTTCACAGTCTTGTCTGTAAACCTAGAAGCAATACATTTTAGAAACTGATTAAATGCAAGAATATTTACGTAAGCAGCATAATTTCCCCAACCCCAAATAAGGTCAAAGAAACATTGCACAACCAAAACCAAATGAGGAACAATGAATAACAAATACAACACACATTTCATTTGTTAAGCCTGTTATAAATGTTTACTCCCCCTGCAGGTCTGCTGTAATGTAACGAGAGCTCAGTACTAGTTGACACAAGAAATAATTCTTATTGAAGGAAATTTCTGAAAAATAGAACTTGGGGAGAATAGGAATTTCTCTTGTAATGCAGCAACACTCAAAATGGAATAAAATATCTGAGTAAAAAGAGGTGAGCAAACATTAAATGCATTTCTCGCTTTTGCTTGTAATAAAAGTTGGGTTTTACCCTGTCACCTGTGCCCATCTTATTAATTTTTATTTAAAGTAATTAGCTAGTCAGGTAACACTTGGAAGGTGTAACATACTAAGTATTTCAGAAAATATATTTTATGTTTCTTGGAGATTTCAAATCGCCCATAATGGCAAAGCTAGATCAATTTCTTATACAGAGCTTCAAAGCAGCTATAGGTTTTATGCTATTGGCGGCTCTCCTATAGGACAATGTAACTTCATAAGGGAGGAAAAGTAACTGAACCCATGTGGGAGTGGGGAATGAAGAAAAAGCTACATTAACTGCTGTAAAGAGCATGAACTGGAAACATGCAGGGTTTCTACATGGAGGAAAAGGGAAACAGTCTGACCACCTGAAATAACTCATATTTTAACCTCCTTTCTTCTCCCACTCTTTTCACTTGGGCTCATAGCCCCATCAGCTGATTTTTTAATTTATATTTGAAATTTTATTAAGCCCCTATTATGTATTTGTACTGAACCTTAGTACCTAGGAGCCCTAGCCATAGACTAGGGCCCCATTGTGTCAGGCACTGTACAAATATGTAAGAAAAAGATGGTCCTTGCACCAAAGAGCTTACAATCTAAGAGCTATGAACAGGCACTACTGTAAGTCAAAATAAATAATTAAACTGCACAATAGCGTCTTTGAGACAGATATTACACCCATGTTACAGACGGGTAAGTTAAGGAACAGATATAGATGCTCAAGGTCCTGCAAGTCAAACTGTAGCAATATCTATACTATGGAGCCTACAGTGATATAGCTATGGCGCTATAGTGTAGGCGCTGTAACACTGTAGTGTAGCCCCAGACTACAGCAACAAAAGGGTTCCTTTCTACCTCCCTGAGCAACAATAGCTAGCTCAATAGAAGCATTCTTGCAGTGACCTACCCATGCCTGCACCATGGGTTAGGGCAGCATACCTACAGCACTCAGGAGTATGGCTTTGTCACACCCCATAGCACCATAGCTATGTCGATCTAAATTTTAAGTATAGAGCAGACCTGTGTCTCAACTCTGTTTTAACTCCTGGATCACACTGCCTCCATTGGCTGGCAGATATTTTGATTTTCCCAAGAAAAGAAACTAATTATAGCATGTGGAAACCCCTAGACAGATACTCTGCCTTCCCAGTACACCTGATATGATAAGGTGCTGCTCCCATCCAGCACCTCACTAAAGGGTATTGTGAGACTTAATTATTTTGAGTTACAATATAATGCCTATGTAGTCTTTGGAAAATTCCTACAAATATCAATTTTGATAACTTTTCCAAATATTACATACTTCCATCATAAATCTTGCCAGTCACTGGATAGCAACAAGCACTTGTTTCTTATGAAAAGCCTACTGGATATAATGTACTCGCACAAAGTTGTCATTTATATGCCTGAATTTGGTCCAGTAAAAGATCATACTGCTACACTTAACTTGCTTTCTTGACCTGAAGAGGTCTATTTATTCTGTTTAGATGACTTTTTAATCCATTCTGTTAGTTTGGTACAATGTTACGATTTATAGTGTCAAGGATGCAGAACATTTTATGATTTTGCTAGCAAGAGCATGCCCAAGCAATGCTTTCCCAGAAATGTTACAGCCATCCAAAGTAGTTCAGGGGCATTCCAATTCCTTCACTCACCAACTCTCTTCAGATCTTTTGGAAATGCCATCCAACAATATTGGTATGAACCGGGTGAAATCTTGTTAGGGGCTGAATTAAAACCCCATTGAGACTGATAGGTGTGAACTGACTCTTCAATTAACATAACTGTAAGTATAAGCCCCCACCTGTCTGTCTGTGTCTATGTGTACCTGCCTAGGAGCTTTTGGATGAGCATTATTCTGGGTACGGATGTATGTGAAGAAAGAGCAATCACTCGGACACTGAGAATAGAGAAAAACGGAGAGAAAGAGAGAGGCAAGAAAGCCAAGCAGGAGCCTGTAAGCACAGTGTGACCCTGCTAAAAGCGAGAGCGCGCACTTTTAGGTCTGGTACTAGCTAAACAGTCTTGGGAGCTGTACGCTAAAACACCGCTCCTTTTGTTCTTTGCATCTTCTGTGTTCAGAGACACAGGACTTTGTACATTCCTTGTAAATAAACAAGACTGCATCAAAGAAAATACCAGACTCCATCAGTTTCTACTTTCAACTAGAATGGGGGTTCTCAAACTTTTTTTTGCTGGGACCCCCTTTGAAAATATTTCAGGCTGCGATGACTCCCCAACAAAAGTGATGATCCCCCATGCCATGCCATTCTTACCAGCATGCACGGGGCTGATAGCTCATGATCCCCCCCCCATAACTGCCTTGTGACCCCTTGAGAGGTCACAACCCACAGTTTGAGAACCCCTGAACTAGAACATCCCCAGAGCTGTGAACTTTGACTGGCTGTTTGGGTTGAAAAGGTGCAACAATATTAATCTCATACACCCTATCCAAAAAGGAATATGGAAGTGGTTAACAGTTCATTTTCACATATCACTGAACAATTTTTTTTTAATTTTATTTTTTAATAAAATGTACTGGACTTTTATGTGATGATAGCCTAGTTTTATTTCTCTGCACATTCTTTTGGAGAAAAACAAAACAAAACAAAAACAAGCAATTAAAAATTATGATCTTTGTCCAAGGATGATCTTTTAAGGCATGAAACCACATTCTTGGTAAGATTTAGTTCTTACTTAGACATATATACACACTCTTCCCAAGTCTGTCTATGGATTGTAAACACAAAGTAAAATAATCCTATACAGGAAAGAACTCACTTTACTGATGCCTGGTCTACACTTAAAAGTTAGGTTGATATGGTGACGATACTCACAGATGTGAAAAATTCACACCATGAACACCATAAGTAAGCCGACATAACCTCTGGTGTAGATGCGGTGAGGCAACAAAAGAATTCTTCTGTCAACCTAGCTACCACAACTCAGGGAGGTGAATTATCTACACTGATGGGGAAAAAACCTTTGTAGTTGTAGAAAGCATCTACACTATGACGCTACAGCAGCATAGCTGCAGCACTGCAGCTGTACCGCTTTAGTGCCTGTAGAGTAGACATGACCAAGGACTGGTCAGAAAGCAGCAAGGAGGACAAAGCCACAGCAGCAGTGTGGGTGGTGGGAAAGAAGACCTTTGGGCATTATGCAATCGCGCAGATGAAGTTCAAAAGTAAAGTTGCTGACTATGCTACTTTCCGAAAATCCAGACAACATAATATTTTTGCTGATTCATTTTAGAACAAGCAAAAATGAGATCATTTTCAAACAGTGTTTGGGACAACTCTTCCTGTAAGTAATGAGTTTTTTCTTTTATTTTCACAAAAGATAAACATATCTAAACAAAATAGACAATGCAGTCCAAAACCATTTTGAGCACAATCTCTTAAAATATAAGAAAAACATTGTGCACATGGTATTTTCTCTGATAAGGTATTAGTATTTTTTCAGCACATTGTTTTGGGTATTTAAGATGTTCTTTGCTCTACAACAGCAGAAGAGTTTAAGACTCTCATATTCAGAGGATTTCCACAGCCATAGGATTTGGGTCTGGCTAAGAGAACTTCAAAGGAGAGCTCACTTTGGTGACTATTTCCTGATAGATTCTTTTCCAAGAAAAGAATGTTCAGAAAAATAACCCTGTATCTGATTAACCATGTGATAGACAGATGGGATTTGGCTTTGGATAACTCTTGCTTTTCAGTCTGCTTTTACCACCTCTATAGGGATTTTTTTTCAGTCATTAGGTAGTGGGAAAAAATAGTTTAAAACAAATTTTCTTATCACACCTTTATTTGTTCTGTTTTATCACGTTTGAAGTACTCAGACTGAGGATGTGTAATGAACCTCTACTGGTAAAATAACCTGGTAATTGATAGTCTTCACAAAGCCTTTTATAACATTGTAGATGTGATTGTGTCAACCAAAGAATTGATGTTAACCACACTAGTGAAGAATACAGAGACATGTTCTTCTGAAAGGCCTTTTGTATTGGACAGCACGAAAGAGAAATATGTGAAACAAAGTAGGTCTAATCTATATTTAATTGATCTTCCAGGGAACTTCCTTTTATAGACTTGCAATACCATTAAAAACTTATTTTTCCACACACCACGTAGAACCAAATAAAATCCTTTTGGGCAGATTTTTTCATGCTAAGAGTCAACCTAAGTATATTTTCCTTACACGACTTCAAGGAAAAAAGAATTAAATGAAAAAAAAAAACAGGAGAACCATTTTTATCACCACCAAGGCTGGAATCTCAGATATTGCTTCACAGTTCTGTAGGTTAAATAGGTGCATAGTAGAGATGCATGCTTTTGGGATACTTACTGTGGCAAAGTATTTCAAAAGCCACAAGCTGTATTAGCACAAACAAGAAAAAACACCAGGTTACTCCATCAACCAAACAGGGATGTGGGGAGGTGGGGGTTTGGGTGGGGGCGGGGCCAGCCTGGTGCCAACAGGGTTGAGAACATAGAAGAACAGTTTGAGTTACTCTTAACACAGCATAGGATGAACATTTTGCTTTCAACAAACAGATGAAAAAAGAACCCAATCTATTCCTTAGAAAGGTTTGCAGAGACCAGACACAGATGAGTTATGAAGCTCTGCATAGCAACAGACTGCAGTAGTGCTGGCCTGGCCCTCTGAAATTCTTGGGGAAGGACTCACAGCTCTTTAAAATACATGATGTTGGCCCTACATACAAAGACTGACTCTTCAAAAATTCATCTCAGCAGAGAAGAAAGTCTGTTTCTGGGAAATGAGCAGAGCATAGGCCATGAAGAGTCTGAACTTAAAGAAACAAAGGAAACTGAAGAAGAGATTCTAAACATGGAAAATCACTTATGAAAAACCATTCTTTGCTGGAGGGAAAATTGGAAGCACTTGAGTCCCAACTGAGGGTTAGAAATATCTTGGAATTCTGGTTTATATTCATTCTGAGCCCAGGCCATTGAAAAGTTCATCCCTAAACATCTGGAAGTGGACATTAAAAATGATTCCATGTGTGGGGAAAGAAGTTATAGTATCCCTATATTCAAAAACAAGAAAGACAGCCATAGCAGCAGCAATATTATTATACTGTTTGATATACATGTCAGGGAATCCTGAAAACAGTTGAAGCCATAGGGTGATCATTTACCAAGACCATAACATACTATTATTCTCTGACCTGACCATATCACACGCATAATGGAAAGAATTTGTAGTGTTTTAACAAACATGAAGGAGTAGAAATGGCTATTCCTAACAAATTCTGGGTTATCTAGGAAGAAAAAGTCTATCTTGTTGTCTGAGACATGACCTGAGTTCAAGTCCTGTTTGAAAAGATCCTTAAAGCCAACAAAATCCACAGCTCATGAGGTTTTGGAGAATTAATATGTTTAATTTTTAATTATTTTCCTCCTTCAGAGACATTTTAACGCCTTTTCTTAGTATCTTACAGTAGTGCCTAGAGTCCCCAACCGGGATTGGATTCCCACTGTGGTAGGCACTGTTCAAAGACTTCAGCTATGCCTACACTAGGATTTAAAGATGTAATGCTTGACGTTTTTAGCTAACGCCTTTAGGGCTTGTCTACACACAAAAATTATACTGTTTGAATCATACTGGTATACTTAAAGTGGCACAATCTCCCCTAGTGTGGATGTAGTTATATCAGTATAAAGGTGTTTTATATGAGTATACCTATTCCCATAGACTTTAAGGTCAGAAGGGACCATTGTGATCATCTAGTCTGACCTCCTGCACAACGCAGGCCACAGAACCTCACCCACCCACTTCTGTAGTAGACCCCTAACCTATGACTGAGTTACTGAAGTCCTCAAATAATGGTTTAAAGATTTCAAGGTACAGAGAATCCATCATACAGGAAAGGGAATAATAACCTATACCAGTACAAGGCAACTTTATACAAGTGTAACTGAGTCCACACTGGGGTTGCCCTGATATAATAACTATTTCGATAAAAAGATCACAACTCCAACCAACAGCTATATCTGTATGAACTCTGTGTAGATCAGGTCTTAGGCCTTGTCGACAAAACAGTGGAGGTGTACATGCTGAAATGCTCCACCCACCAATGTAAGCTGACATAATAAAACCACCTCAACGAGGGGCGTAGGACTTATGTTGGGTAGTTAAGACGATGCAGCGTCTCCGTAGACAGCGTCTCTGAGTTCCTTACATCGGCTATTGGCTGTCATTCTTGTCAATTTCATGACTCCAAAGCCCAGCAGCTAGAGCCCAGCTGCCTCCTGCTCCCCCGGAGAGTGGAGTGGCTGGAACCTGTTCCCGGCAGCTGGACTCTGCTCCCGGCAGGGAATGGGGAGGCAAGGAGTCCTGAGCAGCTTTCCCCGCCATCCGCCATCCGTTCCCTGCAGGGAAGGTTGGCTGTCTTGTGAATTTCAAGGCTCTGGAGCCATGAAATTGACAAGGCTGCCCAGCTCCCAGCGGGGAGCAGGAGTTAAGAACTTGGGGTAGTTAGACTTCACTCCCTGGGGGCAAGAAGCCCCAGGGAGGCTTCTCCCCCGCTCCCAGCGGAGAACGGGGAGGCAAGGGGGATGGACAGTAGCCCGCCAGGAACCCGAGAGCCTGTGGGGCAGCTGGATTCCTGGCAGGGAGCTGCCTCTTTTAGGTTGGTGTAAACACTGCTGGTGAGGACACGCATCCCCAAACCAAAGAAGGTAGTGTGGACATCAGCCACCCCAGTAACCAATACGGTGGCTGTCAGTCGCCCTAACATAGGTCAACTTATCTTTGTAGTGTAGACAAGACCTAGGCTTTAACTTGACAGATGAATGTGTATTAAAGTATACACTGCCTTTTCCACATTAGACTTTTCAAACGTGCTATCTGGAATGTGTTAACTAACACGGTCTAACATCACACCTTTAAATAGTATGTGATCATGCAACTAAAAAAATGTATCATACTGCATACACACAAGGTGGCTGACTTAAGATTGCACAAGCCAACGTAATACAGACATCTCTCAATTTTTGAGAATTTGACTTTGCAACTTTAATGTTCTTTTCCTGGAGTTTTTTGGGACGTAATGTAATATATATTGTGCCTGCTCTGGCCAGTGTGTACAACAAAAGGTGACTGGGATATATAGGCAAGTCAAGGTTAGCGTTAGAACAAGAAAAAAATATTCTAAAAAGTTAAATGGGAAGTAAGAAGAACACAAGGCCCCATAAGCTTTGACAATACTAGATTGAGGTCCCAGGGAGGCCAGGGTTGACACACCTAGAGGTATAGATGCTCCAACCCTTTCAAGAATCAGGAGCAAATAGGGTTTGAAAACACCGACCGGCCATTCACTGGTGGATGGAAGGCCGAAACTGTGTCCAAGTGAACCCATCTGGATGATACCGTGAGATCTTCCTTCTTCAGGTGGAGCAGATAGTCCAGGATGAGGGGTAAGGTGGCCACCTTTGGCAAGATCCCTTTCTGTGCTACCTATAGTGTAAACCTCTTCCACTTGTCCCACCTGACCTTGAGTAATACTTTGTGGATAAGGGCTGTGGAAGGAAAGGCATAAAGAAGACTCCCTCCCCAGAGAAGGAGAAAGGCATCTGAGAGGGAGCCTGGGCTGTGCCCCAGGTATGAGCAGAACTGGGGACATTTCCTGTTGAGCCTAGTCACAAAAAAACCCACCTCAGGGAAACCCCTCTCTTCTGGAAAATAACATTTAAGATGTCTGCATGAATGGACCACTTGTGATGGTTGACGGAGTATCTGCTTAAATGATCCGCCAGCTTGTTCTGCGAGCCTGGTAGATAAAATGCTTCCAGGTGAATTGACTGGTCTATGCAGTCATCCCATAGTCTCAATGCTTCCTGGCACAAGGGGGGGAGAGCAAGCTCCCCCGTTTGTTTATATATAGAACATTGCCATTGTATTGTCTTAGTACAGAGATGCACTTGCCCCGCAAGTGGGATTGAAACGCTTGACAAGCTGGGCGGACCCCTCTTTTTAATTTTCTGACATTGATGTGCAGGGTCAGTTTCTCTGGCGACCGCAGGCCCTGAGTTTTGAGGCGCCCCAAGTGGGCTCCCCATCCCCTGTCTAAAGTGTCTGCGACCACTGACATCGAAGGGGCAGGCCTTGTAAAGAGGAGGCCCCCATACACTGTGTCCCGGTCCAGCAACCACTGCTGAGCGAAAATCACCACAGGTGGAATTGTGACCAATTTGTCCAATGGGTGATGGCCTAGTATAAATATCTATGCCAGCCATGATTGGAGGGGTCTCAGTCTGAGCCAAGCATGCTGCACTATGTTGGTACAAGAGGCCATGTGACCCAGAAGTTTCAGGCAGTTCCTTGCTGTGGTGGTGGGAAAAGATCTCAGACCATTTATGAAGGCTTCAGTGGCTCTGAAATGGCTCTCTGGGAGGGAGGCTCTGGCCTGGGTTGAGTCAAGGACCACCCCTATAAACTCTATCATCTGGACTGGTGAAAAAAGTCAACTTTTCTTTGTTTATCAGGAGGCCCAGATTACAGAAAGTGTACTGAATGAGCTTTACTTGCTTCCACAAGTTCTCTGGAATGGTCCTTGATCAGCCAATCATCCAGGGATGGGTAAACTTGCACTTCTTCTTTCCTGAGGAAAGCTGCCACCACTGCCATGCACTTTGTGTCTGCAAGGATATTCACAGACAGGCTGAAAGACAGCACCATGAACAGTAATGATCATGGCCTACTGTAAAGCGTAGGTCAGAGGTTCTCAAACGGGGACGGGGGGGTCAGGACCCCGCAGGGGGTTGCAAGGTTATTATGGTGGAGTCACGAGCTGTCAGCCTCTGCACATGCTGGTATGGGTGACATAGCATGAGGGGGAGGGGTCATCATAACCTGAAATATTTTCCAAGGGTCCCAGCAAAAAAAAAAAAAAAAAAAGTTTGAGAATCCTTGGCGTAGGTGTTTTTGCAAAAATATGCATCCTTCAAGTTGAGGGCAGCATACCAGTCCCCTGGATCTAGGGAAGGGATAACTGAGGACAGGGTGACCACGTGGAACTTCAATTTCTTCATGAACTTGTTGAGGTTTTGCAATTCTAGCATAGGCCTGAAGTCTCTGTTGGGCTTTGGGATCAGGAAGTAGCATAAGTAAAACCCTCTCTTAATTCCCCTTCTTAGTGCCCCCTCTTATGCCTCTTAGTTCCATAGGAACCTTCTCCATGGCTGTCACCCTTAGGAGCAACCGCACTGCCTGGATTAGAAGTCTCTCGTGAGAAGGATCCCTGAAGGAGGACAGGGAGTGAAGGTGGGAGGAAGGGAAGAAACAGAAGTGTGATACACCGTGCAGCGCACCCAGCAATCCAAAGTGAGGTTGACCCCTGCCTGGAAAAAGTGGGACAAACGGTCCCCAAAAGTAGGAATAAGATCCAGGTTCTGGACTGGTGCGCTGCCCTCGGACACACCTTTAAAAGTTCTAATTGGGGCCTGATGGTTATCTCATGGGTGCAGATATGGAGAGCTGATGAAGAGTTTGGGGTGGTATGCCTCCTGGAGCCTTTTTATCGTCACTGCCCAAAGTCCTGTCTCTGCTGCTGCTGTGGCAGGTAGAAGTGACCCAGAGGTTGGGGCCTGAAGTGCTTTTGGGATGGGGCTGGAGTATGGAGGCCCACCGACTTCAAGGTGGTGCAGGAATCTTTCAAGCTATGAAGTCGCACATCTGTTTGTTCGGAGAAGAGAGATTGACACTCGAACAGCAGATCCTGAACCTTTTGTTGGACTTCCTGGGGCAGGCTGAGGACTGTAGCCAAGAGCTTCATCTCATTACCACGGCTGTGGCTGAAGACTGTGTTGCTGTAGGGTCCATAATGTGAACATAGCCTCACTGTTTAAGTGTAGGTAGCGCCAGTTTGCTATGCCTGACCTTAACCCAAGTTTCACTGTACCAAAAAGAAGGTGTTAAGCACTACAGGACAAAGTCTATGTGCTCTGTTCCCAAAGTATTCTGTAGCATCTGAGAGGCCAGAGAGCTAATATGTGTCATTAGAGAAACAAGGTGGGTGAGGTAGTATTTTTTTTATTGGACCAAATTCTGTTGATAAGACAGACAAGCAAGCAAGGTAAGAGAGACAAGACAATCAATAGAAGTTGATCCAATATAAGCTATTACCTCACCCACCAACTCTCTCTAATATTCTGGGACCAACACAGTTACAACTACACTGCATTCCATATGGGTTATTGTCATGCTGAGGCATCACTTCAAGAGGGCACAGATAAGGTTGCATTGTAAGGCGTTTATCTTAATTTTGTATTTCCTGGTTTTCAGAGGTTTAAATTACCCACTCTCTGCATTCTGGAAGGGCACGAAGCACCACGGGGCAACCTTAATTCAGAGTTAAAGAGTTTGGCCATTTAACTTCCTTGGCTTTTAAAAAATTAAATGTCTCATCACCCCCACGTACCACTGCCCAGCTCTCCCTCTCCAGTGCCTTGAGCGCTTTGGCAATGATTACCTCAGCCATGGAATGCACTGGCTGCATGTTGGTACCTTCACTGTCTCGGATTCATCTCTGCACCTCCAGTCTCTGTTTGTCCACCACAGCTCAGTTCTACCTCCTCAGTCCTCCCCCCATAGAGAGGCAAGTGTTGGCACACGACCAGCAGGCAACGGAGCTGAGCAAAGGATGCAGGAACAGTCGGGGACCAGCATGAAATCACTGGGGATAATTTGTGAAGAGAGCAACAGACATGGGGGTGACGAACCTGTGTGGGGGTCCGTGCCACCATGTTCTCACTGGTACGGTTACTTGGACTAGCTAGATTTAAGCTAGTGGGAGTATGGCCTTTCGCACTGTTACATCTTAAATGTAGCCTTAGTGTCAACCCCTAAAACAGAACATAATGTTCAACCCAACCTTAACTACAGTAGAGCTGGTGCTCTGCCAGAATAAAGCTGACTAACTAGTTCATTTCACTTTTTTACTCAGAGAGACACCTAAATAAAAGTGAACTGATTTTCAGAAGTGCTGAACATACACAACTCTACAAACCAGACGGCTCATTTTGGTGTCTAACTTTAGGTATGTGCACCTGAAAACGTTAACCTTTATTCACAGTCCTGATTTCAACATACAAATTCCTACTTAACTGCAAATTTAAATTCTAACAAATCAGGCAACTATTTATTCATTTAAGATGTTTCTAGTACCTAACAGTTTTTCAATGTCATGTTCATGTAAACACTTCAGTGATACAGACATTCAAAACGTGTGTCAACCCACCCTCCCGATCCACTTCCCTCCCCCCCGATACTTTCCCAGATTTTTCTCAGCCCTGCAAAACACAGTATTAACAATTTAAATTGACCCAGACATAGCTCATGTGCAATGGACTACTTAGTATATTCCTTTTTGCAAGATCAACCATGTAGAAATTCCCATTAGTGCAGGTGCCAGTTAATTATCATTTACCCCACAGAAACTGTATTTTCATGTTCATTTGTACAATATTTAGAGATCTACAGTTGAAAAAAACAAGCAGTATCTTTAGAACTACCATTATTCAAATGAGCAGCTACATTTTGACATTGTTTTTCTACCTAAATAATTTACTTTGCCTGGTTCTAAAAAGATAGACTAACAAACATGACTCATTTAACACACACACTACTCATCTATAAAATTTTAAATTAAGTAATAACCATAAAGTATATTCCCTTTCTTTAATATGTACTAACAATTTTGCTTTGGATCTGTATGGTAATTTTCATACCCATTAATCAATGTGTTTCTGGAGTAATTACATATTCATTGAAATGAAATCTGGGAGAAAAATTATCAAATCTGCTATACAATAACTGATCATTTTATATTAATCTCTGCTTTTCTTATTGAAGAAATGTAAAAGAAGAAAGTTAGTTGCACTCAATTACAATTCTGCTCCCCTTTTATTTAATGGAACACTTGTAGATGTCTGGTTTAATAAATTTTCTAAAATGTAACAATTATTTTAAAAATGTAGAACGCTTGTCATTTAGATACCTTATGTGACAACACCTTAGAAATTGCTTAGAGTGAGTTTTTTAAATTGTTTGTTATATACGCCATGATAAAAATAAAAGTGTGAATTACTCTCCAAACTCTGCCCTCATCTGCCAGACCTTGTTTAGTAAGTATGGTTCTACTCTGAAAAATGACTCTCTAAAAGCTTCACATTTGCGTTTTCATGCTTGTTGTGTCTCAATTATTTCTGTGCTCAGTTTACAGGTTTATTTATTTACATATATACAATTTTAAAATGGAAGATCTGCACATTCAGCATGGACTCAAAGTCAAACTGGATTCTTTCCATTTTATGTGCCATCACCAGTAAGAAAAGATATGCAAGTCGAACTATGCACTCAGTTACACCCATACAACACCCCTATATTCAAATAAGGTTTTCAGTGGCACTGGACACTCCATGTTTTCAAATTATGCATTGGTGATCACCTGTGTAAACCCAGTGAATTCACAAGAACTGCACAGGGTGAGTAGATCAGAAGTCAGGACCAGATTGTGGCTGGCTCTCATACTGTGTATTGGCAAATGGCAGCCCACTGTAAGCCTCCTCACCTTTGAATACCATGCCAAGGTAGTCACAGTGACAGTCCCTGCTCTCAGAGTAGCACAGACTTGTCTTTACATGATCCCTGGGGCCACATATTGACCAAAGAAGATGGGGAGGAGGTAGGAACTTATTCTGTATAACCTTCCATAGCAGCCCATGGAGCAGGCCTGTCACACTGCAAGAGAAGGCAGTACCTCCAAAGACAGCTTCAGACTTTGTGCATAAGGAAAAACTCTGCATCTCTGAGGCAAAAGTCCCATTGTAGCTCCGCAATGCCCTCTAGGTAGGATTGCACCTTAACGGTACATGTGTGCACTTAATTAATTATTGATGACTAAACAGATGGAGTAGAATCTACAGCTTTCTCAACTTCAGCTGTGTTGGTTTTGCACGGCCAACAGGAATAAAAAGCAGCAAAACAAATCCTCAGGTTTGTCACTGAAGTAAGCAGTTATGACTCTGGACAGATGTAGGGGGCAGATCTGTTGAATAAGGCAATGTTATTTTGAACAGTTACTTTTCAGAATAGAACTGCATTGTACTTATTTAAGAGCCTGTTCCTATGAACTGCTGAGCTCCCTCAACTCTCACTAAAGTCAATGGGAGTTGGTGGAGCACACTGTCACACTGGAAGTAGCCAGCATATTAAAGGACATAGTCATCCTGCTAATGCTCTTATTTGCCTTGCATTGCTATAAAACTAATTCTAAATACTTGGAAAGGTCAACAACAAAATCCTAGTTAGGGAACCTTATGTTCCATTTTCTGAATACTTCCCTGTCTCTCTAAAATCATAATAAAACTAGTTTCCATCAACAGTGATAAAACATCCTTAATTAAAATGTATTGCCAGGATATAAATTTAATTTATTTTTAGACATTCATCAGCTGAGTAGTTTAAGTTGCTGTTTAAATGAACAAGAGTTGATATCTAACACTAATAAACCAATTTATATGACAGCATACAATTCACATAATGTTACTTCTTGGCAACACAATAAAGTTCATTATTACTTCTTTAAGAAACATCTTACTCAAGTCAAGCAAAAGTAGTCCCCATGTGGGAGAGTGAGGACTATTAGGTTACATGGTTTTACTGGAGATAATTCCTTACTAAACCAATCAGACCACATAACAGCATTCTAACACCAACTACAGGCCCTTGGAGACCAGTTTGTGTGTGGCCTAAATTTCATAGGCTTCATTACAACAGATGTGTAGGATGAGGATAATGTTACTTCATATATTAACCTGTGTGTTCCCTAATCTAATACTGCTGTTTTACCTAAATTCTACCTCTTTCTATAGCCTTCTTACAGAATCATGTTTTTGTTTTAAATCTAAGATAAATCAGAACTAAAATACATATATAAAATAGGAGATTATCATATGCTAGTTTTTATTCTGATATTTGTGAAATAACTTAACCAGGAATATTTGCAATGTGTTAAACACAAACTTTTATTATACCTTTTTAACCAATAAATGAGACCATTTATGTTCAAATCTACAAAATGCTTTTATTGTATTGTTTCAAAAAGTAGCAGTTTAAACATTCATGCATTTGTTTTTATTTTGTCTGCAGTGATTTGCTGATTAACCTTTTTATAGTCCACAAAACTGACTTTTTTAACTGCTGAAAAGTACAACAAAAGAAAACAAAACCTCTCTACCAACAGTTTAACTTTGAAAAAAGGGTCTTAAAATGCACTAGTTTAGGATTAAACAGGAAATAATCAGATTTATGCTAAAGGAAGGGCCTCACCCTGCAACTTTTTATTTATAAAGTACAAAACTGATGGAGAGCTATTTCCTAAATCTGTTCCATAGTAAACTTATTGCTCCATCCAAAACAGGAAGGGTGCAGTTTATCTACAAAAGATTGTTTGCTTATGTTAATTCTCTAGCTAGAAATGCATTAATAACCTTCAGATTTTATGTTTCTAGGCCACACAGGAAGGAGTTTTTCATTCATGCTTCCGCAGAACAGGATATGTGTATGTGTTTGTGCGCACCCGCATGTGAGCGTGCATGAAAGAGAGAGAGATCTGTCTGACATAAAAATGCAAAAAACCCACCCCAAAACAAAAAACTGTCCTCAATTTTAGTAGGGGACAAACTATGTAAATTGCTATTTAAAATCCAGGCATTAATTCCACAGAGAGCTGTTCACTGGTGAGCTAGGTTCTAGCTATAAGGTGCTAGTAATAAATGCAGGTAAGAAGTAATAAATGCAGTGCTGTTTCTCTCGGGAGCTGATGAGGAGCACCTAGAGCTCTCTTAGGATCATGCCCTAATTCTTTCCTTCTGCAGCTAACAATCGCCAGTCTGTAAAGATACAAAGAGCTTACTTTTCTCAATACACTGCCAAGTACACTGATAATTTAACTAAAAACTACTGGATCTTTGAGTCTGAGAAGCAAAGCACCTTTTTAATGAGGAGAATGCTCATTCATATCAGTGGCTAAAGAGGAACTCCACACTTTCTACAATGAAAAGCTCAAATGCTTTAATTTGTATGCCACAGGCTGTGGCTGTTTTTGTTGTGTTTTGCTTTTTACAGTTACACCTGCATTATAAGGAAAATACTACATGCTTAATAAATATAAAGTATTGTATGTAACAGAGCTTTTTAAAGTACAGAAAGTAAAACCAACAGCTGCAAGTAGAAAAAGTAATTACTTAGATTACCAACCTTTTTATTACTTAGTTGATGTTAAACCTTAAAGTTTCTGAAAGTTTAAAATTACTTCATGTGTGATATTAGCCTCACAAATCAGTTTTATTAGGGGCCCATTACTGAATCAAAGATTTTTGTGTGTTTAAATTGCCGTTCTCAGCCCTACCCTCTAAAGTTGTTAGAGCACTCACAATATTGAATTCCATTACTCAAATTAAATATAAAGGTAAAAGATGAAACTAAAGCCTGAGTGTGAAAACCTTTAGTGAAGTGAGAGAACTATTTATTAATGTGAGGTGATCCCTGGAAGTGATTGCACTATTCATGTAAGCACTCTCACATAAAAAACATGCAGGATCAGAGGAAAAAATCATGTACAATTTCTCCACTTCTGGTTAACTTCACCTTCAGTTCAGCCAGGTATGCAAAAGTATTAAGAGAAGTACCACATAAAATTCTTGTATTTAATAATAGCTAGAAATTGTTAGACTATAATATTTCCTGAAAGGAATTGTTAATATATAATATATTATATAATACATAATATATTCCACTTCTCCATAGCACAGTGTTTCCCAGTTTGTGGGTGGGAGTGCAGGGGCAGAGTAGAACAGTGGAATTTAAAACAGTTAGATGCTCCTTATTGCAAATATGTTCCTGCATGCTAAAGCAGTTAGTGGCTCACTGGAAGCACGCACCTTCCCTCCATACCTGTCCCCACAACTTTAGCTGCTTCCATGCAAACCAGCAGGGTAAATGTGACCCACAAGTAGCAAAACAGAAGATAAGCCCCACTCAAAAGAAAAAGTCAAATAGAAGCAAGAATCAGCTTTCTGCAGTCACTCAGTAAATTCACCTGCCTTAGGGGACTGTTAACATTTCTCAATCAAATATGATGGTTATCTATTTTTAGATAACCTGTATTTTGCATCTATGAAGGCTTTGAGTTGTAGGATACTCACTTTCCACCTTTTTTCTATCATCACAGTAACTGATAATGAGACAGGTTGAGCAACACTGTAGCATTTCAGCACAAGAACTGTTACCTATCAAACTCATTAAAGGAATTTCTGTGCTGCTCAATCCAGTGTCACTGAACATTTTCCAGGAGTTGTCTGAAGGGGTGAGCTGACATAGGACAGATTTGGAATGAACTTGGCAAGGTATGTGATCATATCCATGACTTTTTGAAGTGCTTGCTTGTCTTCAGATTCTGGCATTTATTGAACAGCTTTGATTTTGTCTAAGTCTGGTTTCAGTCTGTCCTTAGTGTGAGTAGCACAACCTATAGAAAATATTTAAATCATTAACACAATGTTTCTTTGTTTACTTTCTAGATTTAGTTCTATCTTCTTTGGAATGCTTATAACAGCCTCTTGTGATGTTTGACTCCATGGACCATTTGAGAATGGCATGATGCAACCAACTAACCAAGTTGCTAAGGCCAAGTCTACACTACCGACCTATATTGGTATAATTATGTCACTCAGGGGTGTGAGAAATCCACATAGTTATACCAGCCTAACACACACCCTGAGCCCCCCTCTCCCACCCCCGTGTAGACAGCGCTATGTTGATGGGGGAGCTTCTTCAGCCAACATAGATACTGCCTCTCAGGGAGGTGGATTAACTAAGCCAATGGGAGAAGGTCTCCATTTGGAGTAGGATCGTCTTCGTGTACAGCACTACAGCAGCACAGCTGCATATGAAGACAAGCCAAGCCCTAAATATGAAAGGAATTTTTCTCTAATATTCAGGAGACAATATTCACACAGAAGTGGCCATTGATTCTATTCCCAGCTCTGCCAGAACTGGCTTCATACAACCTGTCACTTATTCCTTCTGTAACACAGAGACTGACACTTGCCCTCCTTCATGCTCTATGTTAATGGTTGTAAAGTGCATGGAACTATTAACACTAGTCAGTAGAAGAGGTTAGCTGAGAAATAATGGTTTCCTGACCCGATGACACAGTGCAATTTCCCCTAGACCAATGAATATTTTGTTGGGTGGTGTCAGCAGTAGCATTAATTTGATCTAGATATCATTACAGTTCTAGTCTAAGTGACCACTTCAGAATGATGCAGTAGTTTCAGTGAGTCTGGGTCAGGCCCACTAACAGCAATTCCGGGCCCCAGGGCAGAACAATCAATGCCCCTCACCCCCAAAAAGGGATGGCTAAGGTTCGAGTGGGTTTCCATTGGAAGTTTCTACTTATTTATTATGTGCCATGCAGGTTCCCGGGCAGCTGAGGAGGTGGTATTTGGTACTCTGCTTCCCGGGTCCCTTGGACTTCCCAGGGAGATTACTGATGAACCCAGGAAGCTGACTAGCAGCTACTACCTCCTAAGCCTGCCCAGGAACCTGCATGGTGCTTAATAAATAAGCACGGCTCAGGGGAAGGGCAGACAGCATGAGTGGCGGGGGCCTCAGGGGAAAGGGTGGTGTGGAGGAGAACAGGATACGTATCTATCATCTCATCCAGCCAAACGCTTTTAAATAGCCAAGTCCTTGGATAATTGCCCCTCTTGTTCCCCCCCGCCCGTCAATGGGCCTGGTCTGTGCAAAATTCTGTGGTTTATAAGTTGGTCAAATCTGAATAATCTATTCACAAAGACAGCAAAAGGTATCATTTTTGACCCCATAACTAACTAGTGTTGGGATAAAATATTTAGGCAAATAGTAAACTCGCTGAAAAATATAGTCGTGGGGCAACCAAAACTATTTGTAAATTCAAGCAGAAGTCAGCTAAAAGTTTCAACCAAATAAATCATGAGGAAACATTTTTCAAAAAACCCAACACATTTTCTTTTGAAACTGTCAATTAGAATTGATCTGTTTCATTTAGAAAATGTCAGTTTGAATGGACATTTTATTTCAAAATGTCATATTGTTCTACCTGAACAAATTTTTTTTTTCAGTTTTTCATTTTGGTGAGGAAAAAAATCAGATCAGGTTCAAAACTAAAACGCACGCTTGTCCAGTCACTGAACCAACCAATCAAAATAAATAATTATTTGTTCAGCTCTACAACTAATCCCTTGCAAAAAACCTTGTTCCCAGAGTTGGCTGCACCATTCTTGCTGATACTTTTCAAAATAATACAAACTGGAAAATTTCAACCCAAACAGTTGAAGTTCGGCAAATGTATGAGCATTTGAAAACAGCGGGCTATAATGAAAAATGTTAGGCAACACTGATATAGGGGTTGCTACCAGCTCCCCCATAATATAGTTACACACACTTGAGGAATCCTGTGACACTGGTAAAGCAAGTTATTTAATATTTCTCTTTGCAACAAAGAAAATAGTTTGGTGATGGCAGAAGTATGAGATTTACACCAACCTAGTTCATATGAATGGGCCATAAAGAAAATCTTACCAGAGAATTTCTGGAAATATAACTACCCATTAACTCAGATGAAAAATGTAACCTTACTTCAAAAATTAGATTAGATTAGATAGACAGATATAATTTAGATCTTTGACATCAAATTAAACCTTTTCTTTTTCTCAGTCTTCTTAACCAGTATGACAATTTTAAACATCTATATAAGCCTCGTGTCCCTCTATTTTGACCTACAATCATGAATACTAGGACTTAATTTTTTTTTGTGGCGGGAAGGGGGAGAGATAAATACAGAAATGTTCATTGTACTAAGAAGTAGTAGTATGAAAGGAAGGAAGAAGCATGTCTAAAAGGTATAGACTGGATAATGAGACTGAAGTTGCTGGAAAGTAAAATTGCATATGAAAGTATTTATTTGATAAAAAGGCTTACTTTTATAGTTTAAATAAGAGTTTTAAAAAGTTGTACTTATTTTACCTCATAACTTTCTTGGTAGTAAACTCCACTGATGCTGGAATTATACAGTATATTTTGGATAGGAGCAGCATGGAAAGAGAGCAAATGAAGTCTCTTTTGATAAGCAGAACTAAACAATTTACTGCCTAAGATAAAAATAGGTTTCAAAAGGTCAAGCACTTTACTGCAATAGCCAAAAGAAACAGTAGCATGCAATTTATCTTTTAGCCTTACGCCATACAAGATTACCATGTGCTCTCAAAGATACAGGAGTAGATAGAGCTTATTCGTACAAACATATCCTGAAAAATAAAATAAAGCATTCTTCCCGTCATGCAGGTTTCCAGCACTTTATTACAAAAACAAGCCGTGTTGGTCAAGATCTGGCTGCACCGTGTTGGTTGGACACAGACTACCAATGAGAAAGAAAAAGTGTAATCATTTAGAATAAACCAAGTCAAGTTTATACATGAACAAATGAAATGATTACGGATAATACTTGCCTAAATTAACTCATATTTAAGGATTCAGATGTTTAGATAAGTATGCAAAAATCATACATATATTTTAAGTTTCTTACTTAATGAGGGACACTTTCCCAACAAAAAGGAATATCACAGATATAGAATGAATTTGCTTTCTAACCAAAGGACAATTTATTCTATTTTCTTTAACATAGTCCATTAGAAATAAACCAGGAATTGTATATTGTAATATTACAATATTAATTATTTCTTTGAAAAAAATTATCAGTATGGCACATGCTGCCTTCCATAGTTTAAGGCAGGATGGATAAAAATAAATGATTAATTAAAAATAAAATAGTATTTGATAAAATATTTTTATTTTAATTAAATACAAGTTTATTTTTAAGTTATGTTTATGTTATGGCCTCAACTTCTTATAAGCTATTATAATCAATTAATTAATTCAATAATCAATTAATTCTAACAAAAAATATAATATTAAGCGGTACATGTTTGCTGACAAGTTTTAAAGAAAGTCAAACCACTGAAATGGTGGAAATTACTGGCTAAGTACCTGGAACCGGACAGAGCCTACTGAAGTGCTAAGCCAGCTTTTGACAGCAGTAGCCTCTTTAAGCGAGTGGCAAACACCACCAATTTGGTTGACTTAACGTACACTCTTTGTATACACACGCATATCATACATCATTTGAAAGCTTATTATATATACTTTAAGATGAGGTGTGATGTGGAGTTGTCAAATGGTGCCATTACCATAGAAACTGGGATAAATAACACCACCGACAACACATTAAAATGACCACTTTGAAATATCTGCATTTGTTTCTGTTAGTTTAACGACTACGATTTCAAGATATAAAACTGGATTGCTTTGTGAACTCAAGGCATCATAACAACAATCTAACAGTAAAATAATCTAACCACAAATTTTACAGGTATCATTGAAATGTAGTAGGGCTGATGACCTTTCTAGTCAAGACCATTATCTTCATTTTATTCATCATTATGATCTCTGTCTAGTGTGCATGGGTTACCACAATCTTCATTGCCTGGGCATCTACACAATTTTGTGCAGGGAAGATTGTTCTGACTACAGACACAGCCAACTGTGCAGCGACCCCTGTTGCTACAGGCACAAATAAGGTCTTGGAGAAACTCAGATGCTTTCAGGCCTTTGATGAATACACATGGGCACCAGGTGAACTGTCCATTTGGGGAGGCTAGCCAGCCTATGGCTCCTCCCCTTCCACCTGAGACTACACTCCCTCCCTCACTGCCACCCAGAGCTGCCCCTCTGGAGGAGCCCCGCCCCACTCCAAAGCTAGGCTTGGACCGGGCTGCCTCAAGTCCTGATAGCGGCCCCAGTGCCAGGTAGCCCCAGCTGCCCCAAATCCTGGCCAGCAGCCCCAGCCGGGTGGCCTGCGCCGCCCCAGAGCACCAGTCAGGCGGCCCTGGCGCCAGGCGGAGTTCTCGCCAGGCGGTCCCAGCATGTGGTGACTCCAGCTGCCCTAATTCCCCACCAGGCGGCATGAGCTGCGCATGGCCCTGGCCTCCTCAGAACACCAGCTGGGCAGCCCCAGCAGCGCCCGCCACTTTCCCGCAGCACCAGCCAGGCAGCCCCAGCCATGCCCGTCAGCGGCCCCAGCTTTCCCGGAGCACCGGCAGGGCACAGTCCTGGCAGCCTCACCACCCAGCAGCTCCAGCCCCTCGATTCCTGCCGGATGGCCGCAGTTGCCCCCGAAGCACCAGCTGGATTGTCCAAGCAGGTGGCCTGGACCAATGGCTGGCTCGCCCCCTTCTCCAGCCCCACCACGTTCAGGGGAGTCTGATGGCGGAAAGCTGCTGCAGTGCCAATGACGCAGCAGGAGAGGGCAGAGTCAAGCTTGGCTGTTTGGAAAGGCTAAGCCTTCCCCAGCCTATACTACTCGGTGTCCACGAGAATACAGGAAATTGTTCATCACCCACATTTTTTCATCCATGTTGCAATAGATAAACCAGATATTGGATCACTATGTGCAGAGACATTCAAATCTTTGTCTACCAATATGCTCTTTTCACATTCTCTTCGAACCAGTCCTCAGACACAGTGGGAGTTTCTTCACTGAGTTGTCCTTTTTCATGACTAGATTAAGGCATGCAAACTGACTGAAGCGACACTTGTCAGTTGTGTTGGTAGTGGTGCCTGTTTCAATCCACGTCTGTGTATTCAATTTTTGGAAAGTAGGGAACAGCAAGGACAAAAACATCTGTATCATTTGACCTAATTACAATGGTTACTTTAACATAAAGAGACCTAAAAGTCATGTTGGCACATAGAGCATGTAGAAGCATCCTTTTGTCTGCTTCCTTTCGAGTATAGTACAAGTCTTGGGCTTCAACACCTCTATTGGTGATGGATTTTGCTACTTCACTCTTGGAAAAGCCTCCAGCAAGAAGGAGTGTTTGTGTTGGGAGTGCACCTACACTCAGGTGCATTTTGAACCAAATTCACTGAGGAATTTTACAGGTGACTGCTTGTTGGATGCCATATTTAGAAACTTCTTCCCTGGAGGTACAGGGTGTTCATCAATTACCTGGTATTTCTTGCATCCGACTTTAGATCCTGTTCCTTGCTGTCTTTATGCAGTTTTCACAGAGCTACTGTTGTCATATCTGTCAAAGACTGATTATAGAATTAGCTTTGTCAAATCCTCATGGGACCTGCCTCAAGTACTCAGCAGCCAATTCATCATATGCATAGAATTTGTCTCCAGCCATCATTTGTATGACAGCCATGTCATTAGTGATGTACACTACAGTTTCTTTGTTGCTTGTTCTTAGCTCATGAATTCTTTCAGCTTGAGCTTCCATCTGATGCACTAATTCAGCTTTGTCTGTTCTTCTCATTGTTCTATCACCACAGAAGAGAGACATAGGCACAGGCCCTGTTGTGTGACTCAGAACAGCTGTCACTGAAACAACATCTCTGTGTCTTGCTAAGGACAGGGCTCTGCTGAAAACAATTTCCAGACTGACAGCTGCTTGTGACTGTTCCTCTCTTGCCAGATTTAAATTTGGCCTTCTTGGCCATGTAAGTAAGTGTTCTGACGCCAGATTTCTTGACTGGGCTGAAAAAGCTACATGTCCCATCAGAATCAAGTGCACCACTCAAATTTCTCCATTTGTTCTTCACCAACATCTGCTGTTTTCAGTAGAGACTCTTGTTCCTCTGATGCTATAAACAGTCCAATAGATATGTTGATAAGCACCTCTGGATGTGATTCAGGATCAAATGGGTTTGTCATATTGTTGATTACATGGTTGGTAGGAGCTGTAACATGCTCTTCACCCCTCTTCACTACAGAGGCAGGGATTTTTTTGTGCACTTTGTCTTCACTATTACTTAGGCCACTTACTTCTCTTCTAGCTTTTGCATATTCATAATATGAAGCTGTGCGCATTGTTATCTTTAACACTAATACTGCCTGTGCATAAGGTGACAATTAAAAAGCTGGCATCTAGAATACTTCAAAGGCTACTACTGCATGCATAGGCAATTATAAATTAAAACCTTCTACAAGGCAGACTAGATGCTACTTTGTATGTACAAAAGTGTTTAAAAGGAGAAGCATTACATTAAGAATTCTAGTACATGTATATGTACTCACTATGCAGTACAAACCATGGACACACAATGTACTGCTGCTGGTGCATAACCTTCAATGAGAGACTCATCTGGTCAGCAAATTTAAATTTGAAAATACAGAAAAACGGTTACTAACCTTCCATAACTGTTGTTCTTCGAGATGTGTGGCTCACGTTCTTTCCATGCTAGGTGTGTGCGCACCGCATGTTGACAGAATTTCTTCCCTCAGTAATATCCATGGGGATGGCTCTAGCACCCTCTGGAGTCACGCATATATGCAGTATAAGGGACGCTGCCAGCCCCGTGCCCTCTCAGTTCCTTCTTGTGTTAACTCTCACAGTGGGGTAGGAGGGAAGATCATGGAATACACTTGAACAACAACAGTTATGGAAAGTGAGTAACCATTTTATTTCTTCAAGTGCTTGCTCATGTCCATTCCATGCGAGATGACTCACAAGAAGTATCCCCAAAGATGGCTCAGAGTTCATGGACGTACTGCTTGCAACACTTCTTTCCTGAAACTGGTATCATCATGGACATGTTGGGTGATAGCATAGTGGGAAGATATGAACTGACAACCATGTTACAGCTCTGAAGACATCCTGGATTAGTACCTACATGAAGAACACTGCTGACGAAGCTTGGAGTCTCGTGTAATGAGTGGTCACAATGGCCAGAGGTAGAACCTTCTCCTGCTTGTAGCAAGCTGAGACACAGGCAGTTATCCATGGTGATATTTTTTGGGATGACACATGTAACCCTCTCATCCTTTCTGCTACTGCTACGAAGAGTTGTGTGGACTTGCAGATGGGCTTAGTTCTCTCAGTATAGAATGTGAAAGCCTGCTAACATCCACTGTATGAAGCCAACATTCCTCAGCGGTCTTGTGAGGTTTTGGAAAGAAGACAAGAAGAAAAATGTCCTACTTGTTGTAGAATTGTGACACCACCTTTGGTAGGAAGACTGGATGGGGGCACAGCTGGACCTTGTCCTTGAAGAACATGTCATGGCTTTTATAAGAGACCCTTGATTGTCACCAGAAAGGCAGTCTTCCAAGAGGGAAGCAGTACAGGGCACGATGTTAACAACTTGAAGAGAGGCCCTGTGAGCATCGACAGGACCAGGTTTACATTCCCTGGGGGGATCGAATCACAAACCTGAGGGTAAAGTCTTTCCAGCCCCTTGAGAAACCTGACTGTCATTTTGTGGGAGAACACTGATCTGTCGTGGACTGGAGGGTGGAAGGCTGAGATGGCTGCCAAGTGAACCTTAACAGATAAGAGAGCTGGACCTTGATGTTTTAGGTGGAGCAGACAGTTCAACAGAGACTGCAGAAAAGATCGGGAAGAGGAGAGGCTCTGTTCAGAGGCCCAAGTGAAACATTTCCACTTAGTCAAGTAGGTAGCCCTGGTGAAAGGCTTTTTGCTACCTAGCAAGATTGCTGAACCTGTTTCGAGCAGGTCTGCTCTTCAGGGTTCAGCCACGCAGCAGCCATGCCATCAGGGGCAGGGAGGTGAGTTTCAGGTGAAGCAACCAGCTATGGTCTTGTGAAATCAAGTTCGGATGGGATGGGAACATGAGTGGATCTGCCACTGAGAGGTCCAGAAGCATACCAAACCAATGCTGGTGTGGCAATGCTGGAGCTATCAAGATAATATTTGCCTTGTCCCGTTTGATTTTTAGGAGAACCTTGTGAACCAAGGGGAAGGCATACAATAGGCAGTCAAGATCAGGAAGGCATCAGAGAGGGAACCCCATGCTGTGCCCACACAGAGAACAGAACAGATGGCATTTCCTGTTCTGTCTGGTGGCGAATAGGTCCACCTTCTAGAACTGAACACGATGAGTGCTGGGTGAAGAGGCCACTTGTGGTGAGAGGAAAAGGATTTGCTGACGTGATCCACCAGTGTGTTTTGGGCTCCTGGGAGATGTGACGCCTCAAGGTGAATGGCATGTTTCATGCAGGAAGTCCCACAGTCAGAGGACCTCATGACACAGGGCTGAAGGTTGAGCCCCTCCCTACTTGTTGATGTAAAATATTGATGCAGTGTTGTCCATCAAGACCTGCATCACTTTGCCTGAGATCTGGGGAAGAAACACCTGGCAAGCCAAGCATACTGCCCAGAGTTCCCTGACATTTATATGCAGGGAAAGCTCTTCCTGAGACAAGAGGCACTGAGTCCTGAGACTGTCAAGGTGGGCTTCCACCCCAGGTCTGATCATTAGACTAAGGATACTGGCGGATGAGAGGCAGCAAAGGGTACAGCAAAGCGAGGACCAGAGGCGAAATTGTGAGTATGAAGTCCATGTGGCATCTGTTCGAGGAGCAGACTGACACCAGCCACATCTGTAGGGGTCTGAGGCATAGCCTTGTGTACTGCACCATGTAGGTACATGCCACAATGTGATCCAACAGTTTGAGGCAGACCTGAGCAGTTGTTAGTGGGTGGGTCGTGGCCTTGGAGATCAGGTCCAACATAACTCGGAATCTGGCCTCCGGCAGGGAGGCTTTAACCTAGGTCGAGTCGAGCACTGCCCCGATGAGCTCTATTTTGTGAACCGGACCAGAGTTGAATTCTGCTTGTTTACCAACAGACCCAATGCCTGAAAGGTGGCCCATACTACACTGATGGTGTGCTGGACCTAAGCCCGCGAGCCACCTTTGATCAGCCAGTCACCAAGATATAAGTAGACTTGCATGCCGTGACGTCTGAGGAAAGCTCCTACCACTGCCATATACTTTGTGAAGACCTGTGGGGCTGCCAACAGGCCGAAGGAAACTGAGGTGAATTGGTAGTGGCATTCACCCACTATAAACCTGAGCAATCTCCTGTGACCATGGAACATGGAGATGTGGAAATAAGCATCCTTTAAACTGAGGTTGGCATACCAGTCTCATGGATCCAGGTGGGAATAATGGAGGCCAGGGAGACCATGCAGAACCTCAGGTTTCTTGAGATATTTGTTGAGGCGACGCAGGTTCAGGATGGCCAAGACCCCCCTTGGCCTTTGGGATTAAAAAAACATTGGGAGTAAAACCCTTTCTCTCTCAAGTTTTGAGGAACCTCCTCTACGGCCCCACATGTAGTAGGGCTTTCACCTCCTGGAGAAGAAGCTGTTTGTGAGAAGGGTCCCTGAAGAGGGACGGGGGTGAGGCACAGGAGGGAGGAGTGGAT
The DNA here is from genome assembly GCF_026122565.2 of Emydura macquarii macquarii. Taxonomy (NCBI): domain Eukaryota; kingdom Metazoa; phylum Chordata; order Testudines; family Chelidae; genus Emydura; species Emydura macquarii. The sequence continues at coordinate 12,308,713 of NW_027132773.1, forward strand.
GAAATTGGAGGGTGTAACTGACTGTTATAGTGCTGAGTACAGTTCAGTTCAATGAGGGCTGTGTCACTACCTGCGCTGCAATCTTGGGTGCCCCACAGTGCTTTGCTGCTGTAGCTCCCACCCAGGCGGCTAACAAACAGCATGCAGGTCACACTCAAGAGTGTCTGTATATAGCTGCAGCCTGCCAACCACACATCAGTCACAGTCTGGCTTCCAGCAGCCTTGATTGGGTGACCCCAATACACTCCCAGTCCTGGATTTCCCCCCAAAACATGTGTTCTGGATGGTCCAGCCCTCTCCTGGACCTTTTTGGAGAAATTCTTTTTGGAGAATTGCCAGGTTTACTTCTGCAGGTTCAGGGAGAATATTTTCTTTATTCATTTTATTCAACTAGTTCAGTTAAATGACTAGCTCATTCAAAGTTTAAGAAACCAATAAGGAGTTGAAAAAGCAGGAAAGCCTTTTTTCTTTTCCCCTCTTCCAATTTATGAATAAACACTAGGTGTGAGAATAAGATTTACTATTTCTAAAATCTTGAAATACATGGTAACCAGAAACAACCTGTTCAATTAATTAACTACAGATAATATACCCTTTGTTTAATAAATCAAGTTTTAAATGCAAAACATGTTTTGATCAACTTTTTTTTTTCTTGTTTCCAGCTGTGATGCTGTATGATTGAAATACAACCATGTAAATCATTGATGTTGCCATTGTTGGACAACTGCAACAAATCTTGTACAAAGTATGTCATGTAAGGTGTCAATGGAAAAGTTATGATTTGCTGAGTATGATTATTCTGTTCACATGCATGTATCATTTTTGTATCTGAAATTATAAATATTGACCATGCACTGGCATCCTAAATATGTGCTGTATTCCTGAGTAACACCCACCAGGTAAAACCTACATTGAAGCCAGAGAGCTTTGTGTTGATGGCCCATCAAAGGCAATTGACTCTCACGATGGGCCATAGAAGAAACTCGTCCCCTAACAGTGAGCCTTCCTGTAGAGGTTTTAGAAAGAAACATGGACTATGGCTGCTCCTGTGAGTCATCAAAGCATGTAAGGGCATATGACTTGCTCATGTAACCCTGGCCTCCATCTTGTGCCTGGACTTTTCCACAAACTGTGCTGGGGGTTTTGTTTGGGACAGTAAAATTCCCTCCACATGGGAGAGGGTATAAAAGACCCTGGGACACATCTCCTTTGTCTCCATTTCCTGATTCATATCTTGGGACAGGATTTCTAACAAGGAAGCTCTAAACAAGGACTGATGACCCGCCCCCCAAGCAGTTTGGGTAATTTCCAGAGAGAGACTTTTGCAAACTAGCAGTTTATTTCATCACTGCTTCAAACCTGATACAAGGACTTTTCAATGATTGTACGTATATGATTTTAACTATTTTAAATCTCCACTTATTTTCTCTTAAAAATAAACCTTTAGATTTTAGCCACTAAAGGCTAAAGAGAATGATTACTGGGTAAGATCTCAGTTATACATTGGACTGGCAACTTGGCTGATATTTTGAGATCAGAAGAACCCTTTGTTTAATTAAATTAGTTTTCAATAGTTTTCATCATAAAGTCTAGTGTCTGGGTGGTGAAATAAGGGCTGGAATGCCTAAGGAGACAGCATTTTTGAATTCTTGTTCATCAGTTTGATGAGACAGACGTTTACTTTTGTTACTGGTTTGGTATATCTAATGGTAGAATAAAAGACGGTTACTTACCTTGTAACAGTTGTTCTTTGAGATGTGTTACTTATGTCCATTCCATTCTAGGTGTGTGCACGCCTCCATGCACAATTACCGGAATTTTTTTCTCTTTAGCAGTACCAGTAGGGCTGGCTCCAGTGCCCCTGGAGTCCCGTACACATGCCACGGTATAACAGGCACCACCAACTCTATGCCCCCTCAGTTCCTTCTTGCTGTCAACTCCTACAGAGGGGACAGGGGGTGGGTAATGGAATGGACATGGGCAACACATCTCAACCATAAGTACCCGTCTTTTCAAGTGCTTGCTCATGTCGATTCCATTCTAGGTGACTCACAAGCAGCACCTTGGAGGTGGGCCCGGAGTTCACAGATGAGCTGCCTGCAGCACCGCTCTGCCGAAGCCGGCGTCATCCTGTGCCTGCTGGACGATGACATGGCGGGACAAGAAAGTGTGCACCAATGACCAAGTGGCAGCCCTACAGATGTCCTGCACCGGCACCTGTGCCAGAAAAGCCCCTGAAGAAGCTTGTGCTCTGGTGGAGTGGGCTGTGACAACACCCGGGAAAGACACCTTCGCCTGCTCATATCAAAACTTGATGCAGGAAGTTATCCAGGAGCAAATGCGCTGGGCACTTATCCACCATTGCAACAAAGAGCTGCGCAGTCTTCCAGAACGATTTAGTGCATTCAATGTAGAAAGCTAACGTCTGCCTAACATCAAGCGTGTGCCACCTCCATTCTTCCTCTGAGCCATGCAGCTTGGGAAAGAACACTGAAAGAAAAATATCCTGGTTACAACGAAATTGCGACACTATTTTGGGTAAGGAAGCGGGATGAGGCCATAACTGGACTTTTTCTTTACAGAAGGTTGTGTATGGCGGTTCTGAGGTAAGTGCCCTAATCTCAGAGACTCTTCTTGCTGAGGTAATCACTACAAGAAAGGATACCTTCCAGGATAGCAACAGCAACGGACAGGTAGCCAGGCTCAAAGGGGGGACCTGTGAGCTGAGACAGAACTAGGTTTAGATCCCAAGGGGGCACCGGGTCTCGACCCTCAGGATAGAGCCTCTCTATTCCTTTCAGGAAACTGACCATCAAGGAATGGGAAAAAAAACAATTTCCCATTTATTGGAGGGTGAAAGGCTGAGATGGCCACCAGGTGAACCTTCAATGAGGCAATAGCTAGGCCTTGAATTTTAAGGTGCAATAAGCAATCTAGAATAGCCTGAATCAAATGAGTGTTCTGGTGGAATTTCATGGGATGTTGCCCAGCAGGTGAACCGTTTCCACTTGGTCAGGTACACAGCATGAATGAAAGGCTTCCTACTGCCCAACAGAATCTGCTGTACCTGCGATGAACAGGCCCGTTCCTCCGGGTTCAGCCATGAAGTCTCCACGCCGTCAGATGTAGGGACTCTAAATACGATTGCAGCAATCGACCCTGGTCCTGGGAGAGGAGATCGTGACACCAGGGTACGTCCTTTAGATTGAGAAGGGATGAAGGCTAGGGAGACCATGTGGAACTTCAATCTCTTGAAATATTTGTTGAGACGACACAGGTCTAGAATGGGCCTGAGACCCCCTTTTGCCTAGGGAATGAGGAAGTACCGGGAGTAAAATCCTCTCCCCTTCATGTCTGGTGGAATTTCCTCTATAGCCCCTAGACTGAGAAGGTTCTCCACCTCTCATATGAGAAGTTGCTCATGAGACGAATCCCTGAAGACAGATGGGAGGAAGGGTTGTGAGGAGTGGGGCGGGAGAAGAAAACAGCAGGACATATCCCGCCGAGATTATGCCAAGGACCCAACGGTCCGATGTTATCTTGGCCCATTCGGACAGGAAGGGAGCAAATCGGCTGAGGAATGGAAGGGAGGGAGGAACCTGTCTCAAGACTGCAACACCGTCCTCAGGTGCACCTTCAAAAGGATTGGTGCTGGCTGTCAGAGTGCCTGGAAGGCCCCGGCTGGGGCAGAACCCCAGTTGCCCAGCGCCTCCTAGACCCCCTATCTCTATCCCTTTGTCTATAGGGGGTGAAACGAGGAGGCTGGTATCTCTGTGGCTGCTGCTGCTGGGAGGGGAACGGACACCTCAAGGCCTGAGGTGTATAAAGGCCCAAGCAACGCAACGTGGCCCTCGAATCCTTCAGACTGTGTAGCTTGCTGTTGGTCTGGTTGGAGAAGAGAGCAGACCCGTTGAAGGGGAGGTCCTGAATGGACTGCTGCATAGCCTGTGACAGTCCAGAAGACTGCAGCCAAGAGCACCGACACATACAGATCACCAAAGCCATGGCTCTCCCAGCTGAATCTGTCGCATCAGAAGCTGCCTGTAGGGCTGCTCCAGCCACCATTCTACCCTCTTTGAGGATGGTGGCAAAGTCCGGTGCCTGCTCCTGGGACAGGGTCTCACCAAAATGCCTGAGGGAGTCCCAAAGATTGTAATTGTATCTTCCCAGGAGCACCTGCTGATTTGTAATGTAAAACTGCAGGCTTGCTGTTGAATACATTTTCCTCCCAAAAAGGTCCAATTTTTTATTGTCCTTATTTTTGGAAGTTGAGCTAGGCTGGCCCTGCCTATTATGCTAGTTGGTGGCCGCAATCACCAGGAAATCTGGGGAGGGGTGGGTAAACAAATATTCAAATCCCTTTGTGAGAACACAGTACTTTTTTCCCTCCCCTTTTAGACGTGGGGGGCACCAGTCTTGCCACGGCATCGGACCTCTTCCTCATCCCTGTCAAGGAAGAAACAGAGGAAGCAGTGTTCGGATAGAGACCACTCCCCTGCACCGAAAAAGTCCAGGGAAGCAAGGTCAAGCATGGGACCTGTATCAGATCAACCGGCTGAGGGTCAGCAGGAGAGGGAATTGCTTCCCAGAAGTGTGACCCTTACAAGAGAGCCACCCCCAACTCGTAGGAGCGGAAAGGGGTCTCTTCAGATTACGGTGCCATTGACGCCGGAGCTGTTCCAGGTGGCAAGGAACCTGATGTCCCTGCCTTTGCCCCCTTCTCCTAGGCACCCGGTGCCATTGAAGGAGAAGGCTCTGGTCTCCAGGGGGCAGCCCACAATGGGTTCCCTGCAATGGCTGCACCGCTCCCTTGAACAGATGTGTTCACCCCTGAGGACCAGGTCACCACGCACGGCGTCGTCGATGCAGCACTGGTCTCCAAGGGCATTCCCGATCCCCATCTCTGGGGCATTCCTCAAAGACGGTCAAATCACTCACTTTGACCCCATCTGCGCCAGGGCACTAGTTTTTTTGATCTCTTTCAAGGCCTCTCTAATTTCATCAGTCGATAGTGGATAATTTAGTATCTCATTATCTGCAACTTCCTTAACCGGTGGCCACCCTCTGGTCTTACCATGTCCTATTTAAACTTTGCAATTTAATTCACTTTGATTTAAATCAATCCACTCCAGTCTAAGGTGGCCTGAAGTACTGCAGGCAGGTTATTCTCTCGTTCCAGCAAATCAGACCATTATCTACTATCACATTCACTGGCTTCCAATGCATCTGAAACCACTTCTTGTAACAGTTGCCTCATTTTAAAATGTTCCATGGACTCACTCCATCTTATCTTAGATTTCATATTCACTTCTTTCTCAACTATTCACATTATTCTTCCTCCTCTATGCTCACTTTTCCTTATTATTTCTACAGCATCCACAAGTGAACTAGGCATACTTTATAGCCAAATCGAAGACTTTGCCTCTGCTCTGAAGACCTTGCACCTGGCTACATGCAGATATGGTGAAAGAAGAATAATGGCTCTCACTTATCCACTTCTGCCATCATGTTTCACAGCAGATCACAATATCCAGACCTATTCCCCACTAAGTCACTACTAAAATCTCACTTTAAAATCTGTTTTCTCTTTAATTTACAACGGACTCCCTGAAAATATTTATCTATACATATAATGTTAATCACTTTAGTATCTGAACATCTTTGCAGTTACTTGCTACAATATGATGCAAAAAGCTGAAGATGTAATTCCACGATTTGTTTTCCCTTGAAAAGCAAAATTAATCATTTTCTGACCTTGGAATATTAGAAAAAGGTTAAACATTACATATTTCTTTAATATTAAGCACTTGACAAGTTTTCCATAACTAAAAGGGCACCATGTTATTTAAAGAACAAAAATGAAGTATGACATTAACACTGCATACTATTTATATAGGAGAACATGGTCCGTATAGCGTATATGTTTACTTTATTTCAGATCTCTTCATTTTAAATCATCATAAGATAATCAGTGAAGACACCTAAAAGTTAAACATACATTCTGACCAATTCATATTGAAATGAAGTCCAAATTATTTTTTTTCTTAGGCTTGGCTAATTTTAGGTCAATATACTTTTAAAATCTTGTAACCTTATACACGAAAATCTTGTTCAAGTCATAAGATACTCTGAGTAATCATAATCAGTTAACCTGTTATGACTTGGAAGGATCAGCCACTTTTAACATTTCAGATGATCCACAACAGACGTAGACAATCTCAGCACTTTATCCCTAACAAACCTTTTCCATATCAAATTATCAACTTGTGACTGAAGGAATATAAGTTTAAGATGTGTCTTTCAGTCAATGTTGCTAATTTCATCTTTCAACAATTGATACATTGTCAGTATAGTGAAACTTTTAATTAATTTCAAACAGAAGTGGGTTGAAGAGTAATTGAAAGGTTACAAAATAAAATTTCTGATAAAGAAACTGAGCGCTGGCTTCTCTTATTGTAAAGCAAAATGAACTTCTGATAAGACATTAGGCTTCCAGAAGTACTCACTGGAGCAGTTTTCTGATGAGAACTGTGAAAGGGTCAGAAGTGACCAAAGCCTATTTTACAGAAGATAGAAAAGACCATTTAGGTCTAGATATGAACAAATTGGTCTATACCGAGGAGAAAGGTAACACTGAGAAATAGGAAGGAGTTGCAAACCAGTATTAAATTCTTGGAAGTCAAAAAACCATAGCAATGAACTTCAGATAACCTGAAGACTGGTAGCTTCTAGGAAAAATCATAAGGTACTATCCTAAATTTTCACTGGACTCTTGTTAAAGAAAGCACCAAAATTGTTCTTTCTATGCTGATTCAGAAAGGATAACATGTAAGTGGAGCATATTTTTTAATTCTGAATAAAAGTCCCTATCTGGCCCTAAATCTTTGCCTGCTTTCCTTAAGCTGAAAAACACCTGGACAGATCAAGAGACTGTGGAGCTATCGCACTGGAATGAACCCTCCTCTGTTGATGGCAATAAAACCTGTTGAAAAACAGGAACATTCTTCAAACTCTCTCTCCTTCAGTCAATGAAGGGAGAAGTCCCATTTGGATTACTAGAAAAGAATATAATCAGTATGACATCTTAATATGACTTATTTCTCAAGACTGCAAATAGAAACTGTCAACAGAACTGGAGAATTCACATGTGGCTGAAGAATGCATTTTAATTTGATATGTGCCAAAACCTTTTATACATCTACATTATATACTGTTAGCCAAGTGATAAACCAGTAATTTTAAACTAATCAGAAAGAATACCTCAGCTATAGAAAACATGTAGATGACTTAAAACCACACCATTTAACTATATGTTTACTTGCATTTAAAATAGCAAATATCACATTAGGAATACAGAAATAATTTTTAATCCTTAAATGATTTTTAAGAGTACCCAAGTGTGAAAAATTTCTCTGTACTAAGGAAGCTGTAAACTACATCCAAAGTAATAGATAAGGAGTACAAGGCAGCACAGGTCAAAGACTTAAACATTTAAGTGATCTGATACCATCAGAAGCTCAAAAGACAGAAAAGCAATAACTTGACTTAATGATTTAAGGATTAGACTCCCAAATAGTTACCTTTGTTACAGACTTTGGGAAAAGCATAAGAGCATGGTAAAGTGGAATGAAAAGGTTAATTAATGTTATCTGTGGATATACCCAATTACCAGTTTTCAGAAAAAATGAGAGCACAATTTAAAAATGATTCAGGGCATATATCTGAATTTTACAATGTTTCATGTCTAAGTCCATGCACAAATACAGAAAATATTTGTTTTTACAGTATCTGGGTTAATAATTTTGCTTTAAGCTGTCATTTAAATAAAATAATTGTTCACATTATTTGAATTTTTTAACTGAAGAATTAATTTTTTTTTATAACTGTCACTAACAATTGTAACTACTGATTGGCATAATCTTGACTGACCTTAGAAAGTATCTTGTGTTGTCTTCCCCAAAGAGTAGAATAGTTATATAAAGATCACTATTATGCAGTACTAGTTAGCTTTATATGCATTACATTTGTTGAATGTGCTAATTATTTTTTAATACATTTTGACCATTTCAAGTTAAAATTGCATTAACCCAATTCTGATCATTACACATCATATAATTGTCTTCACCTTCTATAAAACAAAGTTACTTACCAGTAACTGATGTTCTTCGAGATGTGTTGCTCATGTCCATTGGCTACCAGAACTTTTTTCCTTTTAGCAGATCCCGTAGGGCCAGCTCCGGTGCCCCCTGGAGTTCTGCGCACATTCCGTGATATATGAGGTGCTGCTGGCCCTACGCCCCCTCAGTCCCTTCTTTCTGCCGACTCTGGCGGCAGGGACGGGGAGTGGGTCGTGGAATGGACATGAGCAACACATCTCAAAGAACATCAGTTACTGTAAGTAACCTTGTTTTCTTCTTCGAGTGCTTGCTCATGTCCATTCTACTATAGGTGACTAACAAGCAGTACCTTGGAGGTGGGCCGGAGTTAGAGATGAGCTGCCTGCAACACAGCTCCGCTGAAGCCAGCATCTTCCCACACCCATTGGACAGAGGCGTGGTGGGACGTGAAGGTATGTACCGCCAGCCTGACAGCTGCTCCTGCAGATGCCCTGCCCTGGCATTTCCGCTAGGAAGGCTGTAGATGGAGCTTGAGCTCTGTTGAGTAAGCTGTGATGGCACCCGAAAGCAGCACCTTCACCTGCTCGTAGCTGAATACGATGCAGAAGTTATTCACAAGGAAAATGCACTGGGTGGAGACCGGTGAACCTTTCATCCAGTTGGCTGCTGCGATGAAGAGCTGCATCACTCTCTGGAATGGCCTAGTACACCTGATGTAGAAGCCAGGTCCCCTCTCACATTTTTAACGAGTGCCGCCTTCCCTTCTCTTCCAGGCCGTATGGTTTGGGGAAACATAGGGAGAATATATGTTGGTCATAATGAAACTGGGAAACCACCTTGGGCCAGAAGGCCTGGTGTGGCCTCAACTGAACCTTATCTTTATAGAATACAGTAGAGTGGTGGAGATCCGAGGACAGGGCCCTGATCCTGGAGACCTTCCTTGCCGAGGTAAACACCTCCAGGAAGGCCACCTGCCTGGAAGGCAGGAGTAAAGGGCATGACACCGTGGGTTCCAAGGGGGGAGCCCCGGGGGCTAGGAAGGACCAGGTTGAGATCCCAGGGAGGCACCGGGTTGCGGACCTACGGACAGAGCCTCCCACCCCCTTCAGGAACCGCAATCCCCCCTCCAGCGACGGATGGAAGGCTGATATGGCTGCTAGGTGGGTCTTCAGGGAGGCTGCAGCTGGTCCCTGGAACTTGAACTGTGGCAAGTATTTCCCGGATCACCTGCACTGGCGAGAGGCTGGGCAGAATATTCTGGGACTCCTCCCAGCAGGCAACAGCCACTTCCACTTAACCCGCTATATGACCTGCGTGGAGGGCTTCCTGTTACCCAGAGGACTCACTGGACTTGCTCTGACTGGCTCGCTAATCGTGTCTCGGTCACCGATCCACCACTCCCTGATGTGTCGAGGGTCCAGGTCTGGGCACCACTGGTGATCGTGATCCTGGGATCTGGACTCCCGAGGTGGGCGATCAAGAAATCCAGCAGTATGGTGAACCCTGGCTGGCGTGGCCAGGCCAGAACAATCCAGATGGCATCTGTTTAACCCTTCCTCATTTTTAGCAGGACTGTATGCAGTAGGGGAAAGGCGTGAAAGTGAATATGAAGCTCTCTGACCCCTACAGATGGATGGCGTTGATGATCGCCCCTGCCCCTTGACGGCACTACCCCGCCCCACCCCAGCACTGCGGACACATCATGCTGCAGTCCGATATAGACAGATTCCCCTTGGGGAAAACCCCCCCTCCAGATGGTCGTAGACGCCCTCAGTGGGCGCAATGACCCCTCATGGTGAGGAAGAGTGACCTCTTGACGCGGTCCACCTCGTCGTTCCTCACCCCCGGGAGGTGATCACCGCCAAGTCCTAAGGACCGATAGGTTCCCTTCATAAGGCTGACGAATGGGCTCCCCCCGCCTGTCGATTTGGTATATGGTAGCCGCACTGTCTGTCAGCACCTGTACCGCCCTGCCCTCGATAAGCGGAGGGACATTCCGCAAGCCCTGCGAGCATTTCGCAGATTTTTACATTGGTGTAACTTCTCTCTTTCCTTGGTCAGACGCCTTGTGAGCCGAGGTCAGCGCTGATATGGCACTTCACCCTCTGACCGAGGCATCCGATATCAGGGTAACTGGAGAAGCCTGCTCAATGAATGGAATGCCCCTTCACACATCCTGAGGAGTCATCCACCAGTCTAGGGAGGGGAGAGGGGAGGAGAGGGAACCATAGCCTCCCAGTGCAGAAGTTACCTGCTCGGACTGTACTCAAGGCTAGCCGTGACTGAAGCGGCCTAAGTGTAAGGCTAGCTAGCCTCACCACATAGGTGCAGGCCACCCTGTGACCTACCAGCTGTCGGCAACATTTGGCTGTTGTCGTAGGGCATTTGTGCAGGTCGGCCATCCTGAGGGACGCTGCCTCACAGTGCGGCTGGGGCAAGAAGACCTGGTCTGAGAAGCAACCAGTCATGCTGATGCATTCCACAGGCTGCACCCGAGTCAATGTGAACTTTTGTTTGTTTACTGGCAAGACCCACCAGCCACAAGTGGCACCTGACTGGCTCGCCCTGCTCTGGACTTGGGACCTGGACCTGCTTCTGATTATCCGATCATCCAGGTATGGGCAAATCTTGCACCCCCTTTTGACTCATGTACACAGCTACCACTGCCAGGCCTTTGGTAAACATCCTCGGGGCCGAGAACAGGCCACAGGATAAAGCCATAAAGTATTAGAGGGAGCCAACCAGTACGAGGTGAAGGAAGCGTTGAAGATATGCGTCCCTGACATCCAGGGCAGCATACTAGGCACCTGTATCCAATACTGTAGCTGGGGAAACCATGAGAGACTTGAGTCCCTTGCGGTATTTGTGAGACGACATAGGTCTGACGCAGTCCTTAAATCCCCTTTTCTCAGGGGTGAGGAAGTACCTGGAGTAGGACCTCTTCTGCCATGCCCTGAGGGACCTTTCGCACTGCTCCAGGCTGAGGCAGCCTCAACCTCTTGGATGTGGAATTGCGACTGAGAGGGAGGAAGGGGAAGGTGTCGTGGTGTGGGGGGGCGGAGGAGGGTATTCCCAGCCCATGGGGCTAAGTAGTCATCCGAGGGGGAATAGTGGCCCTTTCCTTGTATGCGAGGCACTGACTGCATCCCCGAGGGGTTGACAGACCGTGGCCCTGTCTCCTCCCGGGAAACCCCACAGGCCTCCATACAGCCATTGGGGTGACCATAGCCTCTGAGGCCATCCAGAGCTACATGCTCCTGGAGCTCTAGCACCTTTCGCTGGTGGTGGCTCCCCCAGCTACTACATCCCCAAAGGGACACTGAGGCACCATCAAAATGCACAGTGCCATCTCAAGTCCAATGCACAGCACCAGCTGAGGACCTGATCTGTCTGGAGGGATCAGCTTGGCTAGTTATCCATGGCGGTGGGTAAAATGTGCTCAGTAAGTTTTTTTCCCCAAAGCTTCTCATGCCCCCTCAGAATACATTCCATGCCTCCCAGGGGGGCCCGCCCCCCAGTTTGAGAACCTCTGACCTAGAGAATTAGATAAATTACTTTATTTTTTGTATAAATTTAATAATAATGCTTTTTTTCCTTACTCCTTCCTAAAACTTTCTCCATTGCCCTGCTCTCTGGACACAACCAAGCTGACTTTTACAAAGGAAAGACAAAAAGATCTGTAATGAGTTCTCTTCCCTCCTTAATACCCTCTTCATTTTCTCATGACTGATACCGGTGTTTCTTGTTTGCCATTTATTGCTAACCACATCAGCTGCCCCTCAACTCTAGTCCCTCCGACTAGTAGTCTCCCTCACCATCTCAACTTTTTCACTCTCTTCTGGCATGTTCCCTTTGGGATATAAGCATGCCTGGCCTCAGACATGCTATTAAAAAAAACAAAGAAACAACTCACTACTTTTGATTTCCCCTGCCTCTCCAACTACTGCTCTAGCTCCTTTCCCATCTTCACCTCTAAAGTCACTGAAAAAAGACATTTACAATTGTTGCTTTATGTTCCTCCTCTGTAACTCCATCCCGAATCCTCTTCAGTTTGATATTTACCCTCTTCGCTGCACCAAAACTGCTCTCACAAAGGTTCTTCCTGGCCAAAAGCTAGAAGCTCTACTACCAATCTTTAACCTCTCCAGCCTCTCCACTGTTACTGATACCATCAATCACGCACTCCTTGAATTTTTTTCCTCTCGTCTTTTGTAACTCCAGCCTCTCATACCTCTCTGATCATCCATTTGGTACCTCTTCAAGCAGTTGGTCCTCCTCTCTTCTCTCATTACAGTGCTACATCACTAGCTTCTCTTCTTCCTCTCTGTGTGATCTCATCAACCCAACTTGCCTCATCAACAACACAGGTTATTGAAAGTACATCATCTCCTTGGTGCTTTGTTCTCTCCACCAGCTTCTCTCACTACACTGCATTTAGCCTAAAGCCTTTTTTTTTTTTTTGGAAGTATTACACATCCTGGGTCCACAAAGATAACTTCATCTCACCCCCATCCTGGATCCTCAACTGTCCTTGATGCTCCACTCCTCATGAATAATGGAATGATAGACCACAAAGAACCCATTGCTCCAAATGATGTACAAACACAAAGGAAGAGAGTCCCATTAATAACCTAGAGCATTCATAGTCTAAGGGTCCAGTCCTACAAACACTGATTTTAATGGGACTACTCAATTTATAAGCATTTGCAGGACTCAGGCCAAAAAACAAGGAAGTGAGATAAAAATGGGCAAGCAAAATGGATAGAGTGAAAGTAAGCATGTGTTGTTCCATGTTTTCCCTATATTAGTGACATATAAAGGGTGAGAAAGAGGGATATCAAAATAGGCTTCTAGAAGACTGTATATATTTTTATTTTTTTTAAAGCTGACAGCCCTTCACTATCAACTGGCCAATGCTCATAGACATCACAGATTAAGTCAATCTTTGGGAGGGATTTGAAGGAGAGGATTTTGCAGCCTGGGTTTAGGAAATACATCCCAGGCATAGGGAGAAACATGTAAGAAAATGTGCATGAGATTGTGGGATGAAGCAGCCAGTGGGCAGACAAGGTAGCATCTTTGTTATAGAAAAGGATGGAGAATATGATAAATGACAAGAGCAGATAAGGCAAGGTGGGGCAGAGCTGTGAAAGCCCTTGAAGGTGAAGACAAGATACTTGAACTTTAGATTGTAAAAACAGTGAGGAATACTATCTATTGGCTTACCTAGTGTTCTGAATTTTAGCCACTACTTGAATATATTTTATCATATGCATCTTAAATGGGCTGATTTACTACACACAAAAGATATAGCAGTCTTGGTGTGTTACTCTTCTGGTTTTATATTAAAAAAGGCCACCCCTTTTCCGCATGACATTATCCATTTGAGAATCTGCAAATTTCAAAAGTTAGCAATATAAAAAAAAATCACAAGTTAAGTTTAATAGTTCATGAACACTGTTGGGTTTTTAATAACTAAATTAATTTAGATATTCAATTAAATGAGCAATTAAATTAATCAAGGTATACATTTAAAAATACACTTGCTTTGCTAAAAGTTTTCAGTCCACAGTAAACTGCTTAAACTAGTGGTAAGCAAAAATTCCATTAAAACTACTACATTAATTTTTATGCTTCCTTCTTGGATGCCAGAGAGATTTCTGTATTAATGGAAGGACTAAGGTCTGAGTGTCAAGCCTTACTCAGAAACTTAAAGTTTTGCCAAAGTAAACACAGGTACTTGGCTCACTTGGCACGATTTGTTTACGAAGATAACAACTATGGGCAGTATTTTATTAAAACTGTACATGTAAAGTTTAATGAACTGACTCATAACAATGGACTAGTTAGTATAGTGGCTCACACTTGATGTCTAGACAAGATAAGATACTGGAACTGCATTTAAAGAATGCTTGCTCCTTGATATTATTTTTAAAAAAAAAGAAAAAGCCAGTTACGTAAGACTGGCAGTGAAATGCTCCAATCATCAACATAACACTGTGGACATAATTGTCCTCACTTTGGAAAACAATCAATCATTTTAGCGTAATACATTATGTGATATAGCAGAAGGTTGACCCTTTTTAACATATTCTTTTAAAAAAACATGCTAAACACTTAGCCCCAAACCATCAGTGCTTTAAATTAATACACTATTTCACAATGCAATTTATTGGACTCATATACGTGTGGTTTGAGACCAAGATTATTAAAAAAAATATGAACAGAGCATGTGAAAATGCCCATATCAGCAATCCGCAAACATTTAAAGTTATATCTAAACCCAGTGCTATGTCAGTACAAGATTGTCTGCTACAGTGTATTTTCTAGTGCCTTAAGTAGTCTAATTTTACATGCCAAGCACAGAGGGCTTCTACTGCCTCACTATGGAAGTCAACTTAGGGCAAGAAATTTCAGCATTGTTACAGGGGGGAATTTTCAAAGGCCTAAAGGGCAGTTAGGTGTCCTATTTCCATTGAAACTCAATGGAAGTTGTGCTCTTAATTCCCATCTGTGCCTTTGGAAAATCGCCCTCAGTACTGTTTGTATCACAGTTGTGCCTGCAGGCCCCAACAAAGCTCTGGATCCTACTGTGCTAGGCACTGTAAAACCATATAATAAGAGAGAATCCCTGCTCTGCAGAGCTTACAAAGACAGACAAGGTAGGAGAAAAGAAAGATTTATCTCCATTTTACAGATGGGATCTGAGTCACAAAGATTGAGGCCCTGATTTAGCAAGGTTCTTAAGCACATGAGTAACTTTAAGCACATGGATAGTCCCACTGAAGTCAATGAGGACCCCACACCTGCTTAAAATTAAGCATGTACTTTAGAGCTTTGCTGGATTGGAGCCCCAAAGGCCTTGTCAAAAGTCATGTAGAAAAATCGGTGGCAGAGCCAGAAATTGAATCCAGATCTCCTCAGTCCTGGTCCAATTATTATTACAAATTTTTCCATTTAATATTTCATCTAAATTTACTTTTACTAAGCACTTTGAGACCCTCAAATGGAAGGTGCTACAGAAGTGCAAAGTATTATTCCATAGCAACTGTCCCACCATAAACAATAACACTATTTACTTTCAATAGCTACATGTTTTCTTCAGGTCACGAATTAAATTAAACGCAATAAATTTCTCCATCACACAATACATTGTGATACACAAATATTTTGTTGATGAGTGATAATGATGATTTATTGTGACTTAAATAGTCCAAGTCCATTTTCAAGATTTTAAATTCCGTGATTGGCCAACTATAAATTAGATCATTTTGTTGGACTTGATGATGGGGAAAAAGTTTTTAAAATGGCCAGAATATGGGTAGACACATGTAGAGATTGAGTTACTTAAAATACCTGTATGAATATTTCATTTGACTGCTTAACTTCCTTTTTTAAAATAAAATTAAAAAAAATAATGGTATTAGCGTTTACCCCATGCTCCTTTGTAGGCATCAGGCTGCCTGTTTCCCTGCTGTGTAGTACTGAATTTACTCTCTGCCACACACAGTACAAGCTGTTAGTCAGCACAGTTCCGCACCTGGGTCTGGCTGACACAGCATCATGCTAAGAATTTAAAATACGTATTTTGAAAATTCTGCTCTTTTTACTGGTTGTGGCCTGCAAAATAAATGAGGAGGGATTTTTCAGAACTTTGGAAAATGCTGGCAGAAGATGGAAAGCTTGGGAGTGGAAATCAATTTTAGAGAGAAGGGACCTTGACTGGATCTGGGCTTTCAGGAGAAAACAGCCAAGGGAACAAGAGTGTAGGGGGGAGCAGCAGAGAGGCCAGCAGGATCAAGTCTTCTGATCAGATCTCACTCTCTCAGGAATAAACAGGAATACCTCAAGCATAATGGCACATCTCACTAATCCTACTCTGCAAATCAGATTCAGTTTACATTTACATGATTGTCCTTGATTATTCATCTTCAAAATGAACACTGTGTGTATCCCTCCAAAAAATAATTAAAGTTTTTTTCACAAGTTTTGTGACACTGTGCTGTCCAGTGACTGCTGTACTGTAATAATCCTTGCCTAGTAAAACACACTGGAATAAAATGTCAAGTTTTCCAGAAATAATTCACTAAAATGTGGTGCTCAAATTATTTTCATACTAGATTAGGAAGACATGTTTTATTTAAATGTGAAGACTTCCAAGTCCATTGACTCATAAGCAACTTGTTTTTAACTCAATATTCACCATAACAAATGGAACATTTTACTGTTGCTCATGTTAGACACTGAACTAACCTAAAACAAAACACACGTAATCCAATATCTTTTAAAAGCTTCCTGCTAAATACCCCATGTAATCTGGTTAGCAAATCAGTTTTTCCTCTTCCTAAAGTGTTCTGAATTCCTATGCTTTACTTTTAAAATTTAAATGTTTTACTACAGAAACAATCTTGTGTAACTAGGTACATTAAAACTGCACATTAAGGTATATAATTTTATTCTGCAAAATTAAAGATATGCATTTAGTTCAATAATAATGTCAGCAGAATATAATTTATAATGATGATCTTATCCAAAAGTAAACTATTAACAAGTAGGTCAACACAGAAATTGAAAATTTAGTTTCTGTAGGTTTTTTTTTTTTTTTTTTTTTTAAATGGTCATCAGTATTTATGCAGACATTAAAGAGAAAGCAAGGTTTGAAAAATCAACTTTTTTAGATCACTGCAGTCTAGAAGTCAATGAGGCAGTGTTTAAAATTATATAAATATATATTTTGAAATATTGGTAATCTCCAGTCCATAATATCTACAAATATGATTAAATAAAATGTTAGCACATCATAACATTTAATTGAAGACAATTAAAAAATATTTGAAGCAGCTACTAGTCAGACTTAAATCCCTCATCTGAAATATGGCTGAAATGCCTGTCAGGTCATTTCATAACATACATTTTTACACAAAACATATTTATTTATGACTCAAACTTCACTGAACTGAGCCATATTTTGCTAGCTCTAAACTGTTTCATGGTACCTAGTTTAAAAACCATCAATAAGGATTTTATTTAGTAAAATAAAAATATATCCTGCTACAAAACAACATTTTAGTAGAATACTAAAACCATCCTAAATGAGATTTATGTCTACGAAATTTGACAGTTCTAAGATCCAAATCAATTTATGAAGAACTGCAGTTTTTTCCCCAGTCAAAAAGTCTAAGCTATTCCTCAGACCATCCTGAACAGAGCTCCTGAAAATAATTTATTTTACAGAACTTAAATTAGATTTCTTTAAATACAGCAAGTGCCAGTCACTGACTTTAGATTTACTGAACATGGCATGAGTTTTTAGGCCCAAAATTTTTATCAACCTTGACAATCGTATTTGTAAAGTGTAGAGGCAGATCCTCAGCTGATGTAAATAGTCAAAGATCCACTGATTTCTGTGTAGCTGTGACTGCCATGTACTTCTTTGTACACAGAAGGTTGCCCGCAGGTCAGGCTTCTGTACCAGATATGGTCTGGCTACAGAGCATGTTTTTCCAGAGATACACACATCATATGTGTTCACTGTAATGATGTTTAATGCTCTGCTAGGTATGGCTGAGGTTAGCTTAAATAAGGTATAAACAACGAGAGTTCTGTAGCACTTTAAAGACTAACAAATTTAATTTCAGCAGGCATAAGCTTTCGTGGGCTTCAGCCCACTTCCTCAGATGCAGTTGGTAGGAAGTGAGCTGAAGCCCACGAAAGCTTATGCCTGCTGAAATTAAATTTGTTAGTCTTTAAAGTGCTACAAAACTCTGGTTGTTTTTGCTGTATACAGAGTAACAAGGCTACCCCTCTGGAACTCTTTTAAATACGGTATGTTACACACAGTGCCACTTGGTGGCTGAACAGTATAATACAGTTTTACATCTCCCCCTTTAAGTTCTACATTTCTACTATTCACAAAATCTACACTCTCATGCTGTCTTTGAAGTATCAATCTAAGTGTCTCTAAATCGTATTATCTTTTCTAATTACATGACCTGAACAGGTAAACAACTTGGTCATCTGCTGGTTTCTGTTGAACTCCCCACTGCCAGTCTTTATCACATATGATCTAGGCGCTGAATTCTTTTTCTTTACAACAGCTGTAAGTTGTCCATACTTTTTTTTCATCCAGTTTGACACAAACAAACAGTTATCAGGTTCTAGATCCGGCAGTTTTCTGAGTGACATCTGATGTAAAAATGTTCATAAACTCTTTTAGCCTTTTTATCAGATTTGGCTACCCACTTTATGTCTGGCCCCTTTGGAGACAGGTTCTTTTTGCAAGTTGGAACAGTAGTTCTGAGTTGTCACCCCATCAGAAGTTGTGCTAACAATATCCAGTATCTGCTATTGGTATTGATGTGTAGCTCAGAAGAGCCAGAAATGGATTGTCCTGCTGTAGGATTTTCTTGGCTGTCTGTACAGCTCTCTCAGACTCTCCATTTGCTTGAGAGTAACGGGGGCTGCTCATAATAGGATCAAAATCATAGTTCGTTTGGAATGACAAATTCTGCTGCAGTGAATTGTGGTATATTGTCTATCATTAGTTGTTCTGGAACATGGAAATAAGCAAAAGTGCACTTCCATTTCTTGACAACACCGCACTGTTATGACTTTCTAGTGCATTAGTTCTATATACTTGGAAAAACAATCCTTTACAACCAGGTAATGATGTCCTCTGAATTTGAATAAATCTGTACCTAGTCTCTTTCAAGTCTGTCTGGTAGAGATGTTGTTATTAAAGGTTCTTTGCTTTGTGTTATTCTGTTAGTTCTGCCATATTCACATGTAGACACTTCACTGTTTAGTCCTTGCTGATACTTGACCACCACATTAACTGGTTGGCCTAGTCACAGTGTTTTGTTAATCCATAACGTCCCTCATGGATGAGGTTTAGAATACCTCCTCTCATTTTGTTTGGAATCAGTGCAATTGCCTTTAATCATGAGTCTATTTCACTCATTTACTTGTCCATATACCGCTAAGTAGCCTATTGTCACTGCCTTAGGGTACATCTACACAGAAATTAAACACCCACTGCTGGCCTGGGTCAGCTGATTCAGGCTCATGGGGCTTGAACTGTAAAATTGCTGCGTAGATATTTGGGCTCAGGCCGGAGCCCGGGCTCTGCAATCCTGCAAGAGGGCGTGGAGGGTCCCAGAGCCCAGACTCTAACCCGAGCCCAAATGTCTACACAGCAATTTTACAGTCTCACAGCCCAAAGTCCCATGAGTCTAAGTCAGCTGATCCAGGCGAAAGACAGCCATGCTATGGATCTTTTATTCCAGGGTAGGCATACCCTTAGTGCCCTTCAGATACTTGGGCCAGCCAGCCCTAATCTAACTTTTTGAAGTTGCATATCTGTCCAGATTGCTTTTTGTAACAAGTGTAGTCTTTTTTTCACTTTCAGGAGGAAGTCATCCAGTGTTAGGAGGATATATTTTTCTCTCACAACTGCTTCATTAAGTCTTTTAAGATTCACACAGATTTAGTATTTTTCCTTTTTCTTTATGGGGCACACCAGCTGTTGGCTCAGAGATTTGCTCTATTACGCCAATCTGTTTCCACTTTATGAAGTAATGGTATAGGAATCTTGCGAGGTGTATGAACACTGGACTGTATGGTTCAGCATTGTCTCTAGCCAGAGCTATGTCTGGTGAGTCCATCTCTGGAAGGGGTTGAAGGTCATTGTAAGTCCCTTCAGAGATGATTGACACAACTGTTCCTGAGTTAATTTTAAAATCAAGTCTTGCTATGAATATTCAGTTTCACTCTACAGGTAGGTTCTGTGTCATCACACAATAGATCCCATAAACAATGGCACTTGATTTGTCTGTAATATTATTCAACTCCCTGGCTACTTTGCTGTGGCAAATAGCTGCAGAATGCCCATATTTTGTGCATTTA
Source organism: Emydura macquarii macquarii (assembly GCF_026122565.2). NCBI lineage: Eukaryota > Metazoa > Chordata > Testudines > Chelidae > Emydura > Emydura macquarii. The sequence goes on from NW_027132773.1 coordinate 12,328,734, forward strand.
TTACATCATGAGCCTTTGGCAAAACACACATCTGTTGAGCTATGAAATTTTTCACATCTTGTGCATATAGGCTGAAAGGTCTTAGAATTTGTCCCTCTTAGCCTGAGAGTTCTCTCCTTGCCTCAAGGGTTTTATGATAATGACTTTTAGCCTTCATGCTATTTATAGCTTCTAAGCCAGTTGCAGGTTTTTCAGATTGCTCCAACCTTTTCTGCTGTTTGACTAGTTCAGATTGCTTTTCTATCTGTATAGTTGTGGTTAGGGTAAAGTCTGTTTTTAATTGTAGCTGCTGTGAAAGATTTTTTAATCTATTAATCCGGTAACTAGCTGGTCTCTGATATTTTCATGTTTTGCGGTTTCAAAAAATCAGTTTTCAGCCAATGCATGCAAAGCTCTTACAAAACGTTCAACATTTTCCCCTGGTCTTTGAATGCTCCTTCATAAACCACATTTTTCTAAGATATGAAGTATGCATCAAACACAGCCAGAACCCTTTCATATTAATCTTTTTGACTGTCTTCAGTGAAGTTAAAGGATTTAAAGATACCTTGCAAAATACTGCTTCCAGTCTGTCCACTGTGAAGGTTTGTCAAAGCTGAAGTTCTCTGGAGCATTGATGAGATATTGCAACCTTTGTTGCTCTTGTCCTTCTGTTTCTGTTCTCCTCTGTCACTAGTTTACTTCTGATGCCATGTCATGTATGGTAAGTTGCAGCGCTGCTACTAGCAAGTCAGGCTTCTGACCAGATATGGACTGGTTACAGAGCTTACTTCTCAGAGAGATACACATCAGATGTGTTTGCTTTAAGACCCTTTTAATGCTCTGCCAGGTGTGGCTGAGGTTAGCTTATATAAGGTGCAACTTAGTGGCTGAACAGAATAATATAATTTTACATTACGACTACTTACACAACCTGAGATTCTGTTGACTGGCCTTTAGTTATTCGGATTTCTTTTTAGATTATTTTTTATTTAAAAATAGTGAGAACTAATTATTATACAGTATGTTTGGTAGCAGTTGCAACAACCTTCATGTAACCACAGCATATTTTAAAAAATAAGGGTAGATATTATTTGTACTGTGGTTGCACTTTAGAGCCCTAATCATTGATCACCGCCCCACTCTGCCACTCTCTGTACAAACACAGAACAAAAAGGCAGATTATAAACTCTTTGGAGTAAGGATTATCATTTTATTCTAAATACAAATGCAAACACTGACAGATTGTTTCAACCAGGGAGAAATTGGAGAGTGTCATGTGACATTCCAGAAGCTTTCTCAAACCATATCTTTCCACTCCACCTATACTCACCAACCAACAGCCTACCTGCATTTCCAGAATTCAGTATATTCACTCATCAAGAAGTTCTGGAAACCCAAGAGGAATCTCAATGCACTTGTGAATCCAACCCATAGCATTTCTGGCTTGTGAAAAAGTCATAAACAATTGGTGCCACTATTCTATTTATATAGGGTTTTACACCACACCAACATAGTATTTGAGCACCTTCCAGCAGTGCATTAAGCAACATGACTACATGCCTGTCATATGTTTGTTCTCTCATCCTCTCCTCAAAGAAAAAAGCATATGCTGTTGAGTGTATTGGTTTGGTAAGGGTTTTAATAATTATTATTAGTTAAATGTACCTGTTGTTAGATTTTTTATAATAGAGAAGACCAGGTCAAAGAAATGCATCTGGCACTTGGTATGGAAAGTGGTGGGATTTGTGGTACAGTTCTCAAAGGAGTTCATCCTACAGTCTCATTTCTTCCCCACCCCCCAATCAGAAAAAGTTTCATTTCCCCCACAGATGAGCTTTACTCTTATTGTTGAGAGTTCTATTGTGCCAGAGGAGCAAAGTTATCGACTGCAATCTTCATTTTGGATCTTCAGATGGTCTTTTGGATATCTTGGGCCCAGGCCATGGAGAGTTTTGAAGGTAAGGACCAAGACCTGGAACTTGATTCAAAATTGTATTGAAAGCCAGTGTAGAGAGTGGAGGGCAGGTATGATGTATTCATGGTAGCCTGTGTTGCTAAGGCAATGTACGCAGCATTTTGTACTAGTTTGAGTATCTTAAGTGCTGATGCTTTCATACCCAGGGATATTACATTGCTGTTGCCCAGCCAAGATGAAGGTCTGAATAACTGAAGCCAGGTCTTCATCCACCCGGAAGGGATGGAGTTTCCTAGTCAACAGAAGATGGTACTTGCAGCCACTCCTGACCAAAACAGTCGATGCCTCATTCAGAGAAGGAATCTTCCCTACTTCTGTCAAACATTCAATAGTACGACCAATACTGAAGAAACCCATCTTAAACTCTTCTGTTCTAGTCAACTATTGCTCATTGTCAAACCTACCATTCCTAAGCAAGCTCACAGAGAAGTTAGCAAAAGGCCAACTATAAGCTCATCTAATTGAAACTTAACATTCTAGACCCAGCACAATCTGAATTTAGGCCAAAACACAGAACAAAAACTGCTTTGGAGGCACTGAAGGGTGATTTCCTCCAGTCAATGGAAAAGAGGGCAGACATCCATTCTCATCCTCCTCAACCTCTCTGCAGAATTTGACACTGTTGATCAAGAGATTCTGCTGTTTCACAACGAGAGTTCTGTAGCACTTAAAAGACTAACAAATTTAATTTCGGCAGGCATAAGCTTTCGTGGGCTTCAGCCCACTTCCTCAGATGCAGTTGGTAGAAATAATACAGCAAATATTGGCAACATATATAGGAGGCAACAACAGGAGAGAGTTGTCAGGGCTCTAGCATAATGCACTAAAATGCTCTGAGTTCTTCCTGAAGGGATGCACCCAATGCATAGAGATGGAAAAGTGCACCTTGACCATCAGACCCTGACTTGTGGAGTTCCACAGGATCAATTCTATCTACAGTCCGTTTCAACATCTACCTGCAAATCACTGAAGTGAACTGGTCAGAAAACATGGATTTGAGTGCCAGCAATATGCAGATGACACACAGTTCTATCCTTTACTGCATATGACCACTTCACAACCACCAAGATAGCCCAGTGCTTGGATGAGATCAGCTCATGGATGAAGAACAGCTGCTGAAGCTGGACCCAAGCAAAACAGAGGTGATGCTGGTGGGCAGAGGAAAGTATTTTGAACAGCTTGCAATCACCAAGCAGTCTCCATTTGCTGACGATATGCACCCACAATTGGTCATTTCAGACTATAGTGCAGAAGGTATCTTGGATTCCTCACTGATGCTAAGCTCTCAAACAGCAGCATCCATGAGCAGTGCTTTCTACCAGTTTGGCTAGGAGACACCATTTGTTCCTGGTGGACAAAGACCTGGGCTCAGTTATTCATACCTTTTTCACTTATCTGGACTACAGCAATGCAATATACCTGGGCACAAAGTCTTCACCACTTAGGAAACAAACTACTACAGAACACGCAGCATGTCTCCTCAGTCAACACAGGTTACTACAAACACATCACATTTGTCCTCTACTCTCTACAGTGACTTCGCATAGATTTTTTTTTTTTTTTTAATCAAGTCCAAGATCTCGATCCTTATCGTCAAAGTGCTCCATGGCCTGGGCCCAGGATACCTAAAAGATCATCTCAGGCTCCGGGTGAAGATTGTCGTCAACAATTGCTCCTCTGGTGCAATGGAACTCTCAACAATAAAAGTAAAGCTCCTCTGTGTGAGAGTTAGAACTTTCTCCAAGTGTGGTCCTAGACTACGTAATAAATTCCTCCAAGAATTAAGGACCTTCAAACGTAGTCACTTACCACTCCAAGTGCAAGGTGCATTTTTTTGACTTGGTCTGCTCGAATATAAACACAAAGCAACAGGTATATTTATATAAAAACACAAAAACAAAACAAAACAAAACCACATACTACCAAACCAAGACTCTCCACTGAACATGCTTTGCCCTCTAGGGAGAGGATGAGAAAACAAATAATACATGACAGATATGTAGTCACATTGCTTAATGCAGTACTGGAAAGCATTCAGGTACTACAGTGTTGAGCGTGGTATAAAAAGCTATATAGATTAGAATAGGTGACATTGTGATTTGCAGTAAAAATAGCATACATTCACATAGAGGAGATAGAAGATTAGCACTTTCGGGCCTAAAAATCAAATTCCCCTCAAAGGGAGCTAAGTAAGTTTTCATCAAGATTACAGATTAAATATTTTTTTTCTACGCCGATTCCTTGTTATCCAAAAGGCCATATGAATTTGTAGTGGTAGAGTAGCATAGCACAGTACATGCTTTTGGCACTTTGTAATGGAACCATCACCCTCGCCTGGGGGTTGGGGCGTCAGGTGCAAAAAAAACATTCCCAACTCAGCTACAGGAAAATAAGTCTGCTTCCTTTGGCCACAGGTCCAAACACAACAAAACAAATGCACGGCTGCTTCCTTCCACCTAGTCCAATTGCCCACAAACTACATGGGGCTGTTTCTCTTAGCCAAGAATTCAATTTAAGAAAACATAAAGCAGTTTTTACTGTAATTACAAGCCCCGGGTCTCAGCACAGTCCTCTTTAGTACATTCCAGGCAGTTCCTCCTTTGCCTTAGCTGGACTTTGGTTCAGAAATCTGCTAGGTTAGGAGCAGCCCCAAGAGCAGCACTTCTCTCTTTACAGCAGCACTTCTTTCCTCCCCCCACCATTGGACGCATCTGATTTTTTTTTTTTTAAATCATTCCCTCCAGTCCAGACAGTTTCATCTCACAACAGCTGAACAAGCCACAGCTATCAGCTCTTCTCTCCAGGTCTGGCTGCTTAGGCAACCTTTAAAAACACAGAACCTGTTGCACTGTTGCACCTGTTTACAGCAAATGAAGCAGGAAAATTTGCTGGATAACTCCTTTAACCATCAAGTCTGAGGAAACATAGGCAATGAAATAGCATACAAAATTGAAACCAAAAGTGGAACAGACTGACAAACAGTGAAGATACTGGTCCTCTGTGTGTCAATTCAGTAGACACAAACTGTACTAACACCCGCTTAGATGGCCAGACAATAAGATGAAGCCTACTAGAAATCTAGGTGGAAAATGATGGCTATTTATGCCCTTTAAACCCTGAGGAAAAGATCAGAGGGATGTTTTCTCAAAGACACAATTACCAGTTAAGCACTGTGAGAAGGATTGTTTGCCCATCTTTTCTACCCTTCACAGGGAGACTGTGCCAACACTCTAAACCAGAGCAAATCTGAAGTAGACCCAAAAATTCTAAAACACTAACTGTAACCATCTAAGCTGGGCATAAATACTTAAATTCAGCTGTATTTGAAACTCTTGCTTTAACATTAACAGAGACATGGAAATACTAGCACTTCATCTAACCTTTCAAGACAAATAAAAACTGATGGGCTCATGAATATCTTTTCCTCAACAAGAAGTGGCAGAGCATCATAAGCTAATGGGTGAAAGGAGGACTACTCATCACTGCTAAAACAAGGAGCTAGTTGTGGAAACATCTCTTGGTATTAATCCAGTGCACATTATTAAGTATTCAATAGAAAAGAAAGCAAGAATGTGACTTTAGCACAAACAACATGTCTTAGTAGATCATTTTCTCCCCCATCCAGTTATAAAATATTGCAGACAAAGCAAAACCTAAACTCTTAATTATCTTCAGATGAAGACAAAACTATTTTGAGATTAAACTAATATTTTTTAAAAGAGCATCAATTGTCAGCAGCTGAAACTCAAAAAAATTTTAAACAACATTAAATCTTACAGGAAACGACAATGGAAAAATAGTTTTGGATCACTTGATCTAATGTAAACCTGCAACTAAATTGGTAATAACGTATTAAAAGCTCTGTATATGTAATATTTCAATATGAAATAATTCATCAGGAAGCAGCCATTTTGTTAGCTTGATTATGTTTAATGAGACAGAAAGTCAAGATCTGCATGGAAAGATACAGGAAGGAGCAGCAGTTTTCTGTGCTAAAGGTGGATCTTGGTTTTTTTCCCAGGGATATATAAATGTTATATGGATACAGGTACTAACACTTCCTTCCACTTCCAAAAAAAATCTGAATAAAATTTTTTTTGTAAAGAAATATTAAAATCAATGAGGTTTTCTATTAAGAAATAAGGGGAAATATTTGGCAAAAAATGTAATACTCTGCTCTAAGGGCGGGAGGGAAAGAAGAATGCTATATCTGCTATATCTGTTCCTAGCCAGGTACAAAAGTCTCACAAACTATCAAACATGTTTTGCCAGCAAGGAAGCTAAAATGCTCACCTGTTCAATCTCTTTGGTTTTTGTTGCAATTGCTTTTGAGCGGCCAAGAAGCTGGTTGTCTTCATACAATTCTGTACTATCTGTTATATTTGTCTCTGTTTCTTCTGTCTGTTCAACATATAATGGAGCCGAGGATCCTGCCTTTAAAAAAACGTAAGTAATATTTACATTTTTGCTCTAACTGCATAAAGTTCTATTTGATACAATTACTCAAATACCATTTTCATTCTTTTTCAGAAATTTACCAGTGCAAAACTTTACTACAGAAATGTGAAAATTACACAGATACAAAAAATAGATTTTTGATAAGCTTGTTAAACACTTATGAATATGACATCAATAGTTAATCTATGAAAATATACATTAGTGAAATAAAAAAATGCTTTGTGAATCAGGCTTTCATCATGCTGGACATCCCTAAAAGAATCATTTACCTGCCCATTCTCTGAGAAAAAAGTTGGAGAGATGATATTGATAATGCCAACTATGCCAAAACTAAAAATCAACAATGAGGAGGGTGATGAAATTTTTTGGGTAAGGATAAAAGCAACAAAGCATAAAGGATAAGAGAATCTGCTCCAGGACACCAGGCAGGATTACAGGATTGAAAAACTTCATGGAAGAACTCTTGTGGCACTCAAATGTATAGGATAAATATTGATGGGGGTGTTAACTACCTAGATATCTATTGGGTAACAAATAAAAACATGCACCAAGAGGATTCCTAAATTAATTAGGAGATGATTTACAAAAGTACCAACAATGTGTTCAGTGCTGTCCAAGACAGAAAATGAAGGCTGTTCATGACCCAAGGAGTTTAGACACTAACTAGAAAGAGCCATCTAAATTTACTCTGTACCGAGAGGAAGGAAATGAGTGAGAATGGGAGGATAGCAGAGAAACTGAGAAATAACCACAAATTACTTGAATGCAGCATCACATACTAAGAAATGGGGTCACAGAAAAGTAACATTAAAGAGTAATTAGATTTTATAAATGCAAAATTGATGAAGAAATCTAGTAAGGCTTGATAGAAGCATTCTCTATTGTGGAAGAAGATTGGGGAACAATAAGACATTCTAATTAAGAGGAAGGAGAGGAAGAACACAAGAAAAAGAAACAGCTAGAATAGTCCTGAGGGCCTGTTTAAAACTCTTTAGGCAATATAAATAATTAAAATAGCATAGTAAGTATTCTTACTGTATTAAATCTCATAATATTGTCTCCCATTCATTTGAAAGAGTTAAGCATGCTAAAAAGTTAATTCAAATAAAAATAGTTCTAACAACATTAAGAACCAGTCAAAAAAAAAATCCAAATCAGGAAAAACTAAAGCAGCCATAATGCTCTGAGCTCATTTTGTAGAGCCCAAATACAGCAGCACAAAAGGTTAGCCAATATTCTGATAAGGGAACTAACGTATCCCAGCTTGAAAAATTTCTTCAACACCTCATAGTCAGAGAACTAAACCTACAAGCCCTGATGAAAATTATTCATGCTGCGATCCCTCCCCTCAAGGCCTCAGCCCCAAACCCCCCATCTACTTAATTTACATTCCCACATCTTCATTTCCTCAACCAATAAATCAATTGTCTCCTCCAAAATTCTATCCTCCTAAGTAAAACAAATTCCTGACTCCCCCCACTCCCCCATTCTCTCTGTCTGTCTGCTTTACAGAGCTGACACACAGAAAGCCTTGGCCTCTCAGCAGCTCTTCTCCACGGTGCCACTCTCTTCCTTCCTCTCACTCTTCCTTCCCATCCTCTTAAAAGATGAATGTCTGTCATTCTGTTTCCCACCTCCTCTCCTTTGCCTTCTGCAAAGAACTGCAACTTCTGCTGGTCTGTGCCCCGCCTCCCCTCTTATTAAAAGAGCAGCAACACTCAGGTCAGTCTGTTGCTCCTTTCCTGGAGAGGAACCAGTGGCTCATTTACATGACTCAATCCACTTGTCCAGTTAAAATTTTCAGCCTCGCAAGGAGAATTGTACATATTGTACAATATGCAGACACTCAAATACTATAGTGCTGGGCACGGCCTTAAACCATAGATAGTAAAAGTTTACATCTGTTTATCTGTTGAGTTTTTGAGACATTATATTTGACTTATGGTAATGTATTACATGTTTTTCATGGATCATTATTCAAAGAAATTTTATCTTCAGAATCAACATATACAACAGTATAATGTTAGGAACCAGAAATTGCCATCCAGGCCAACATGACAAGTAGCCCAACATTAACTGATTTATCTGGAGGTCTCAATTTATTTTGTGATAGGGGCATTATATTTGGTACTGGGGGACAGAAGAACTAGCATGAAACAGGTGCACAATAGGAGAGAAGGTCTTCAGCCCCAAGAAGTGTTGGGGAGATGGGAGAGCAGGGGCAAAGGGGCAGCACAGCTTGGGGCACCAACATATTTCAGTCTGCCAAGTAGGCTTAGTTTTGGGGCTAGTAGGTATTGTGGTGTAACTTCTCCAGCCCTGAATACGTGTACACACACACACACACACACACACACACACACACACACACACACACACACACACACACACACACACACACACACACACCCTCTTTACAATCTTTGTGAACATTGCTTTTCACTATAGTAATACTAGGTAAGACAGGCAGAACTGTGGCATATTTTGCTCCATACTTCCTGGAGATGCACTGAGTGTACTGTACTGTACTGTACTGTTGGAATATTTTAAAATAAATATATGAATGTATCAGTCTTACATCATATTCAGTAGTTTCAGGTAAATTACTTTCATCGACCGTCTCTGATTTTTCAGCTGCCCACTTGCTTGCAGCCTCTGCAAGTTCCTTTTCAGACAGCCTGCTGCTTTTATCCAAGACCTATACAAACATCATTGTTAGAGGTTACATTTAATATAAAAATACCTTGAAAAGTTTGAAGAAGCAATTATTCAGAATCAGAAACAATATTTTCAAAATGGGAAATTAACCATGGAAGTCATGTTTGTCTATTGTCTAAGAATTAGAAAAATCCCCAAATCAAAGAACACATATTTTACTGAACTTAAAAAAAAAACAAAAAAAACCAACTTTTCAGACTTACTTTTATTTAGGAAAATTACTTTTATGAAGGGAAACTAAACAAGGCTATGTAGCAGAGATCATTAAAAAGTTGATTTAAGGACTTTGGAATTAAAGTCACGAGATAAAGAGATCAAAGGGGAGCTATGTACAAATATGCAAAAAGAAGAAGCTAGATGCAAATGTAGATTGGTTTAATAGCTTTGTCTGGTTTGCAAAGATAAAAGGCTATAACAAATCTCAATACAAATAAAGGATAAGTATTGTATACAATACACAAAGGAAACTAAGTTATAGCTTGTCTTTTTCACCAACAGAAGTTGATCCAATAAAAGACATCATCTCATCCACCTTGTCTCTAAATTAATTATAGCAAGCAGGAGACTATTCTGTTAAGTTTTTAAGTTATCAAAAAACTGCCTTCATTAAGACCATTAATTTTTTAGGTGAAAATACGGATAATTTAGAGTACAAGTTACCAATGTTCTGGGGTCTTTTCAATCTACTTTTTCAAATGGAAATGGTCATGTCAATAGAGTTTGAAAAATAGTCTCCCAGTAAGTGCATTTCTTTGATTGTTTTGTTAGTGTGATATTGGTATGCATTACAAACATCCCTGTACAGGAAACACCCAGTCAAGAACTTGTTTCAATCTGGTGTATATTTTATTTACGTATTATTTACAGAAGTGTGTTCATCTTAGAATCTGGCTGTATGTATAATTGTATTTTTAATAAAAACTACACTACCCATTAAGACCAATGTCCAAAAATGATAAGATTTTCTAGATTCGCTGAAGTTTTGCCATCACTCCCTCCCAGATATTCGTCTCCACTCTTAAAAAAAATAAATAAAAAAGTCTGTGAAAACAAGTATGCATTACACCATGACTTGAAGGTCAGTAAATTCAGAATCTAACAAAATGGTAGGCAAAGCAAATTCTACAAGGAGGATAATAAGATTCCATCTCCAGACTCCTCATGATTACACCCAGCAACTTAATGCAAGCATCTCAGTTCTCAACTCCTGTGGTATCACACAGAAATAGAATTGGTCTCCGAAGTAAAAAGGATCAAATCCCTGTTAGGCTTTACAAATTAAAGTCAACACCTTTGGTTGAACTGAGAAAAGAACTGGAAACTACTGTGGGTCATGTAGCACTGGTGCAGTGTTCTATCTTTTATATGTAATCTTTAAAGAAGTCAGGAGGCCCTGCAAAGAAAGAGGAGAGTCTGAGATGCATGGAAAGGGAGATGACAGATTTCCTTCTCCTCTCCCGGCACACTAGCTCATAAAGTAAGCAGCCCAACCCATTTTTCCCAGCTGCTCAAAGCTTCCTGCACATACCTCAGAAGCAAATACCCAGTCTTTCCAAGCTGCCCAACTTTTCTATATTCTTTTCTGTAAGGAAAAACACCTTCAATCTGACTCTTTCCCAGCTACCAAAAACATCCTGTACAGCACCTCCACTACAATCTCCTCCCTGTCTTTGACTGTGGTCCTTGACAATATTTTAAAATAAAATTTTACCTTTGTATTTGTCAATGACAGTCAGCTCTGTATGGTATGAAGATAAATTAAGATCTCTACACACACCATCTAGATCATTTAAACACCCGCAAACAGCAACTCATAGGATATAAATATCCATAGATTACAGCAAAAAGAATGTGGCTCGGAAATATGTAATTCTTATAAATCATAATTCAATAAACATTTATATAAAGAAATCTCCAGTACACTAAGGGCAGCAAAAGTAAAAAGATCCAAGGAGGATTAAGTTACAGTGAACTAAAGCCATTTTCCTTCTAAATGAAAGCATCCACACAGTGTTTAACATGCTATAACCTATGCACATGGATTAAACACCTTTAATTGAATCAACTTAACTTCCCAAAAAACTTGCCCCATACAGAAAACCCCTCAGTGCGAGAAGACATTTCACTGATACTTCCCCAACACAAGTCAAATTTGATAATAAAAATAGGACTTAGATACCCCTTTATCATTAGAAAACAATGTAAAGCACATATCTTCAAAGTTCTTATAAGAAGTTCTAATTTAACAGCTGTGAATACTACCACACTTTTTTTTTTTTTTTTAAAGTATGCAAAGTAAAGCTCCAAAGTTGTTTCTCAAACAGGCTGCATTAAAAAAAAAGTTTGGTTACATAAATAGATTTCAAGGTCTAGTTCCTATAACTGGTTATAAGAGGAAGGCATTTCAGGTGTAAACAATGCCCTACTTAGGGTGGCCAGATGTCCCGATTCTATAGGGACAGTCCCAATATTCAGGGCTTTGTCTTATATAGGCGCCTCTTACCCTCCACCCCTTATCCCAATTTTTCACACTCACCATCTGGTCACCCTAGCCCTACTCCACAATCCCAGCTAATGCTGAGGGTAACTGAAAACCCAGGAAGAAGCTAAGATATTACTTCTAGGGAGGCAAATCAGCTAGAGGTTGGGAATTTATCATCTGAAAGAAGCCTTAAGTCCATTTTTGTTAGCTTAAACAGAGCTCCATATATCTCACTATATATGTAGAATGTAGGGTAGGGACGGTCTTTTAATTATTCTTTATTATGTCTGCATAGAAACTAGTATAATGGGGTCCTGAGCATTACCACAATACAGAGAACAACCACTAACCCTAGTTATTCCTACAGACCCACTATTCTTAAAATAATATGCTAAAGACATTATAAATAAATATGCATACTTGCTGATATGCACACGTACATAAATAAATTATATGAAACTATGTAGCCAAAAATAAGGTAGGTAAGTCAAATAGTGTTGGTGTTTTGGAAGCACAATTTAGTTTTTTAACAATGAAGTATAAGACTTAGCTTTTTCCATTTGTTGTCTTATACCACAATTTTAACTTTTAACAGAATTTTGCATTTAACCATTTGTAACAGAATCAAGCTTAATTGATACAAGCTAAACCAGTTGAAGTGTGTCCATAAAAGAAATTTTAAAACTTGATTTTAGCTAAACCTGCACAAATTTTGGGTGTCAGAAAAGTCTGTATCTCAGTTTCCCCATCCATAAAATGAAGAGACTTGCACTCACATATCCCTGAGGGGTATTGGGAATTCGTTAATGTTGGCACACCAGTTTGAAAATCATGAAGTGTGAAGTATTGGGAATGGAAGAACACCTCAGAAGTCTGATCAGTCCATTCAATTAACTGTTTCCGCCTTTCACGTCTTTTTCAAAAAAACTCTAGTTAGTCTTTTCCATGTAGAAGAGTTCCGGAGGGTTAGCCGTGTTAGTCTGTATACAGCAAAAACAAGAGTTCTGTAGCACTTTAAAGACTAACAAATTTAATTTCAGTAGGCATAAGCTCTGAGGAAGTGGGCTGAAGCCCACGAAAGCTTATGCCTGCTGAAATTAAATTTGTTAGTCTTTAAAGTGCTACAGAACTCTCGTTGTTTTTACTAGTGAGTATTTTGCTCAAAATTTCCATGGTTTTTAGTATTTTAGGGGAAAAGTTTTCTTTTTTGTTTGTCTAAGAACAGAACTCAGAAGCTGTGCTGGTACACTGCACTAGCTGTGGGGGATGCCACTTTCTCGAAGATCCTGTTCACACTAAAGATTGTGTCCACATTTCTCCTTACAATATCTTTCAAAAGATAAAAACACTTCCTGTACAACTGTTCACTTTTCAGCTCAGATTTCATTTTCATGCAAGTAGCCTGAGAAAACTGAAAATGTTTTTATTGATGTAGGATAGAGAACAATACTGAATGCTGATTGTTCATTAGTGCTTATTAGCCTGTCAGTTCAACTAATTAGCATAATTATGTAGTTGGCTCTTTGCCCACAAGATGTTTATGATATAAGATTAAGCAGCAGCATAACATTTAACATATATTCTCTATTTTAGGAGAAGGGAAAATTTTGGAGAGAGTTATAAACCAAAAAACTTTGAAGCTTCATCCTCATAGACCTTATATTATAGCCACTATCCTTCCAGTCAAGGACTTGATGTATACCCATTGACACTGTTTCTTACTCCAGGGGAAGCTATTGAATATAAAGAGACACTCACCTTGCTTAGTGGCAAAGCACACTGCCTCTGACTTTCAAACAAGAAGCTAGGAATCTGAATTTAACTTGGATTCTCTATAGGAAGTACCACTATTAAAAACAAGAAACAAACAAACAAAAAAAGTTCACCTTTGAAGTGGATACTACTGTGGAACCTGATGGGGATGTATCTCTTGATGTTTTCAGTGACTGAGCTGAAGGTCTGTCTTTACCTACACAGAATAGAGTAATTATAGAATTTTATTAAAGTTATGTACACACATGTGCCTGGCAAAACTGTAATGAAAACTCACCAGCCCATGTATGAAACCTACTTCCCCATCCTTTGATAATAATAATAATTAATGAAATTCTACTTGCTTATCAAAAACAAAATGGTCTCTGGCTAAGAGGATGGACAGTGGCATTTTGTAAGGCTGACATTTATTCTTACAAAGCCTATTTTTCTTATTTCTAATATTTAACTGGAAGGGTATTTCAGTTTGAAATTGTAGGATAAAGTCATTTTGAATTTCTGTAACACAATTAGTAAGAGGTGAAATGAGGAATTCTATCTTTTCATTGTTTAACATCCTGGTTAGTCACCAATCAAAGGACCAAACCAAAGCTTGGGAAACCGGGTATTCACAGTGGTAGGCTTAGCAGATCACAGTATAATAGGAAATCCTGCAAAGTGATACACCCAAGGAGTCTCAATGACAGGTGTGAATCCCTTTGTAGCATCAGGGTCTTACTTCTCAATGTTCATGTCAACAAAGTTAAAACAGGACCAAAGAAGCTATTGTTCAAAATACAGTCATGAATAACCTTGCCAAGTGTCAGTTATGGGAAACCCGCAGCAGCAGAATACCCTGGCAACAGCATAGACTAATACTTGGCATATATTTAATTAAAAAGAGAAATCAAATAAAAAAATAACCTTCACTTATTAAATGTTTTTTAAAACCCTGATATTAATTACTTTAACAAACCAATGACAACTAAGAAAAGCTGTAATTGAAAGCACCCAAGTAACGATACATAGCACAATGAGTCATTTCTATCGAACAATTTACTTTGTATGTTGCAAAATGATGTAAATTAAGAATGCAGCCACCATTGTGCATTTTTAAATACCAATATCTAAAAGACTTAAACTGAAAGGTAAATACTGTGTGTGTGCGCGTGTGCGTGTTTATTTAACTAGATCTGGAACGTTAAAAAAAAAAACCCTTATGAGTTGCTCTTTTTCTCTCTGCACGGATTTTCATAATACTATAGATACGAAGGCTAGGTTGGTATTAAATTCTAACCGGCTGAGGAAAAAGGAAGACCAAACAAACAAGTAAGTGACAGGTGCTTTCCCCCTGCAACAAGATACAAAAAGCAGCTGCCTTAGCCCCTTAGCTGATCATTTAGTTTAGTCCTTCAAGACACTCTCCATATTTGGCCATACAAAACTTTATCTTGTTTGTACTGCCTCAACCACAATGACCACCACCTCCTTTCTGCTAATGTAACTACTTTATTGCTTTTCTCAGGTCAAAGAATAGTCTAGTGTACCCCTCAACTGTACCTAACTGAGGCAAGTAATTTTTTAATACATATATTTATCTTTGTTCCACATGAAGGCCCTGATCCTGTAAGCTGCTTCAGGTGGAGAGGCCCCCCTTTACCCATGTGTAGACCCCCTAAAATCAACAGGGCAATGTGAGTACAGGTGCTCACCCATATGGAGTGGCTTGCAGGATTTATTTTGATTTTATTGTGAGAGTTTCTCAATTTTTTATTGCCAGTTTCACTATATTTGTTTTTTCTTAAAGCCCCAGCTTCTGGACTCATGTGACACTAGTGGGCAGCAGGCATTCTAGAAATACATAGATTCTAGAGCAATATATTTGGCTGGTCTTTATAAATAAAACAGAAATCCAAAGGCAAATGCACACGAAATTAACAAATAGATACAATGACAACTCTGTGATTCAATTGTGGAAATATCTTTTTTTAAAAATCCTGTATACTGTATCAAACGCATAAATGGTAGTGGTCGTAGGCCTAACTTGACATAAGTAACTTAACATAAGTAAGATCTTATTTCTCACAGTGGGCACGACTGAGAAGGTGAATGGAAAATTAAGTTGTAAATAAGGGTATAAACAAGCATTAGGCTGGAATCAGTCTAGCTAAGATAAGCAGGAGCACTCTGGTACAAGGGACAAGGTAAACCTGGAATGTAGAGATCAGGTTATACATGAACTGCACATGGAAAGAGCATTCTGAAAAATAACGAAGCCAATCATGAAGCACGTGATCCAATGCATAGTCAGGATTATAGGTGCTAGTAATAATAACGAATAATAATTGTGCTTAGTCATTCATTTCCCCCCACTGAAAGACCTTGGATACCGTTGGACAAATTTTAAATGTAAGATAAATAGAGGAAAGTATATAAGGAAAAGTTTTGCTGTATAACTTTGGATTTGTGATGCATCCCGCATCCAGCCCCTGCTTTTGAGCCTGGCCTAGTTGGACATAGCATTGCTGTACACCAAATAAAAGTACCCGAGTGATGAATTCTGGAGTCGAACTGAGTTTTTGGGAACCGAGTGGAAGAGGGTCTTGGGAGATCCCAACGATGGTATGAAACTTGTAAATAATTCAGATAACTAGACAGCTAACAAATATTAAATTTAGGAATTGTAGTGACCCAATCATATAAAGAGTTTTACAGTACCTCCTAATTCAGAGGGCAATACACTTGGAAAAAGATGTTTGATATATTAGTTAAATATACATGCACCACAAAGTCCACAGTATAAGCAGACATGATGGTAATATGGATGTATTGAACATCATCATCATGGGAAGTAAAATTACTCTAAAATTGAATTTTCCAAAGAAAAACTCAGCAAGTTTAACTTTTTCACGCACAAACCCACCAACCACCACCACTTAGTAAGCACAACTTGTAGCTAACGACTAAAAAAAAATGTTAATCATACAAAGCTGATGATCTTGAATTGATATTCCCATGAAAAAATGTTCTCTATTTTGGCTATTCATATACTTCTATGGTGCTCCAAGAACTATCTGGATTTTACTTATATCTTGATTGAACTATCACTATGCTAGGGTGGTTTCTGTTTATAGTATATTTAAAATTTATTCAACAGCATCCAAGGTGCTTCAGTGAGGGGAAATGAATAACCAATAGGCACAATTATTGTTCATTTTATATGAAAAATTCCCCAGGTTCTTCTTTTAAGATGTGTTATGGAGTTACTGTGCTTAACCCCATTATCCGATGCAGTCACTGTACCAGACACATGGAGCGCTGCTGGCTTCAGATGCTGACACAAACTCTTTCCTGCCTCCCCACTTGACAGATGAAAAACAAAGTTGTGCAGCACGTGAGTGAAATGCACTTTCAATGCAAAGTAAAGCAAATTATGACTGTTCAGAGTCCAAAGTACAATTCAGCTCTGAAAAGTGACATCTTAAATATTCAGCTGCCAGAAGGTCAAATCTGCTCAATTCAGTTACATAAATACACTTTTACTTCCTGTTATACATGTGCCAATACATCAAAAAGTGAGAGTGCGCTCTGGATTCTATTCCTTCTTGTGCATGATCAAAAGTAGTATCTGTAACTCTGAGTTACAGGGCCAAAAAGTTACATTTGTGCAAACCTTAAGAGAGGCAAGGTTGCTGCACAAGTGTCACTGAGGGCCTCCTCTGGCCTGCAGCACCTTCTAACTGGTGATGGGGCTCTGGTAATGGTTTGGCTTTTACCTGTTACGTCAAATCTGTGGAGCTGGTAATTAAAAGAGAACATGTTTTACCTGTAAACTCATCATATTTGGCATATATTTGACAATATTTTAGAGAAATAAACAATGGAACTCTACGTCACCAATAGATGTACATTTTCAGAGTTAAATCTGCACTTTAAGCCTTTAAGGTTTAATCTTGTATAGGTGAAGACAGTACATAGGGGAAAATATTTTAAAAAAGAAAGTAAATCTTTCCAATGGTGGTGGAACCTAAGGTGTATTATGGACTGCCTTTACTGAAAACATTCAAGCTAATCAAATGACTGCACAACAAAAACTTAGTTGTGAAAATAAAGTTGCTGTACACAGCATACTTAACAAAACTGAAAAAGCAAAAAAGTGAAAAATTAATACACTGCTGGATGGCTTATCTTTATTGCCACACACACCCACAAGTACACACCACTTGCACATCCTACACCAAAACCTTAATTCTGCAGCAGGGATGGTAGCCTTCTAGCACCCCCTTTATAAAACTACCCCCTTTAAATTCACCAGACAACCCTTTAATTTTTCCATCTGCACATCCCCTTCACCACATTACACCCTATCAGCACCATAAACTGGGTGTTTGGTGATACTAGATGGGAAAGTTTGGTAAAGGGGATGCTAGAAAACCAATAAATCATTTTTTTCAAAATATCTGCCTTCTAATTTTTGAGCCTTTAGGGAAGTTTCCCCCCTGAATGTGATAGTGATCATTACAGGTTCAAACTTCAACCTTAAATGCACAGACAAATGTGAGCATTTCCCTGATGGCTTGGAGGGGACTCACTTACCCTCTCCTATCCTCTAGGACAGAGGTGAGGAACGTCCGGCCCGCGAAATGATTTTGTCCGGCCCGCAGCGGGCTGTATAAGGCCCGTGAAATCATATGGTCTGGACCTGGCGGCGGACGGGGGAATTCGGCGGCGGCGCGGTTTCACGGCGGCGGCGGGGAGGCGGAGGCAGTGCCCGCCGCCGAAACCCTGCCCGCCGAAACACTGCCGCCGTTTGCCCCGCTGAAACCGCTCCACCGCCGAATTCTCCCCCGCTGCCGAATTCTCCCCTGCCGCCAGGGCCACCATCAGGCCCTTGACATAAAAAGGGTTCCCCACCCCTGCTCTAGGATGAAGGAGCTGCCATTCTGTTTTTTCTCCTGATACCTGGGATGGGAACGCCATTCTACTTCTTTCTATCCTCTCTCACCACAGTACTATCCTGATTCCCTACTATTGCCCCATGCTGCTCCCTCCACTCCATGTTTCCATCCTTGTGCCATCCAGTTTTCTGCCCCACTCACAGTCTCCCTTCCTGTTCCTCCTTAGTCTGTGTTCCATATGTTCCATATTTGTTCTCCCTCAACCTCCCAGACCTCACATTCCCCGGCCCTTTAGGCTCTCCAATTCACTGCATCCCCCTCCAATGTACCAGATCTACTCAGCATTATTCTCTCTACCAATTCCTGTGCAGACAGACAATGTTATTTTAAGAGATACATGTTGACAATAAAACATTTCAGAACAAGATTTCAGAAAGGGCCCAAATTTAAAGAGTGCCTATTAAATATATATATATACAGAAATGATTAAATCTACATAGAAAATTAAAAGAACAAAACAACTAACACTATGTGAAGAATCATATTGAAAAGCTACTTAAATGCACAGAAAAACAAATGTATGCCCCATTTTAAGCCTATTTCAGAACCTAATTTTAACTATGGAGTCACAACCAGGACCCCAGCTATACACAGGAGGTATAAATAGATGTGTGGGTTAGCAGACATCTAATTTTTCATGGCAGACAAAAATTCATTAAAAGTAAAAATCAAACAGAAGATGATCAGAAAGCCCTTTAACTCATCTAACTCCAACTAACAGCTATACAACCGCATTTCAACAGAATTATCTATAAAAAGAGTTTTCAAATCAAGTGGCCCTGTCATGTATAACACTATGCAGGAAATGTGTATTTTTTTTGTTGTATCCCCAATTTGCATCAGTACAGCTGGAGATGTAGGACTGGCACAGGACATTCCCCCAAACAATTTACAAGAAGACATTCATATTCCAGACCAGGTCTCTAGGATGAGTGGGTGAGACCTGCATGCAGAAGTCATTGCCAAGTTTATATATACATATAAACAAACGTGGACTATGCACCCTCGCTCATGTCACAGAAGCTCTGTGGAACAGCTCAACTTTATGGAGAGCTAGAATAAGGAAAGCCTCATATTCCTGCCGTTGGTTGGTCTTTTTCTTGCAGGTGCCTATCTGCAGCCCCTGCCAGGATTTAGTCCTTTACATATTTCAAAATACAATAAAAGTAACAGGATAGGCTTTTTTTTTTTTTTTTTTACATGTTCTCCAAAGCAGGGATTTCCTGTCAAATTATATTCAAATGCTATTCTAACAAACACAACTTAAGCCCTGTCCACACTGCAAGTAAACCATTTTAACACAATCATCAACAGAAATGCTTTCAGAGCAAGCTATTTTAAATAAAAAGTAGCATGGCACAAGCAAAGTTGCTTTCTTAAAAAAAGTTTAATGGAGACAGACAAGACATCATTTAACTCTGGAGTAAAAGGCAGCCCAGACTGAAGTGTGGATATCCCATTTTGACTAACATAGCTGCTGCTTTGTGAAGCTATTTGCCAGATTGTACCTGCTAATATGTTTTTAAGGAGACAATAACACCATCCAACTTGACATCTGTAAACAAAAATGCAGTTAGTGACTAACACAATGTATTACCAAAAAAAAAAAGTACAAAAATCTCTGCAAATTGAGAATATTTCTCTCAAAATGTGCAATTTTCTACTAGCTCAGACATCAGGATTTTTCCAATTAGACTTCTTTATATGAGTAGCTATGTTAACATGCTGCAAAAAGTGCCAAAAAAAAAATCTGCTCAAATTTGTAGAAAATCCCCAATCCCCATAACATCCCCACGTTTTAGACAGTTTTCCCCAACAATCTTCTCCTGTCCCTGGTAATTACTTCTGCTTACCTAAATCCCTACTGCAGTTTCAGATGTAGTTCATATTCTTTACTTCCTGTTCTAAACTTTCATGTTGCCCTGCTCAATTGTTAAAAGACTTGCCACCTCCAGCCTGAGAGGCAAACTGTATTTCTGTGATGGATGAAGAAACTATTTTGTGTTTATGTATAGTTAGTTAAATGCTTTGGGATGTTTTTGTGTGAAAGGTGCTATAACTGCCTGGTATGAGTCCCCTAGAAAATCTAAGGTAAGTGTCACATAATGACAAGTAAATTTGGATTTAAAAATAGAAGAAACAAAAAGAACACTGCTACCAAAGTGGACAACAGATTTTGCACAGTTTCATCCACCTAAATCCACCTAATCTGCACAATCATAGCAATGAGCACCACACTGGGGAGAAAAAACAAACCACTTTAGTTTACCAGATTTTCATACACAGAGATTTTGGATACCTTTTAAAGCAACATGGATCACCTTTCTGGGAAAAACGAATATTCAAAACCCAGGCCATACATTGGATTGCCTAGCTTTAGATAGGTTTTGCATTGATTTGAGAGGTGCAAGATTTGAGAGAATCAGAAAGAGCACATTAAATTGCTAAAAGAACTAATATTAAAGCATTGTTAGCATATTTCAATGAAATATCGTGTTTTTAAAAATGTAAAGAGATCTTTATTTTGGATTTGACTTCCCCACCACATTTTTTTACTTTTCATCTTGGTTGCGGAAAGAAAAGCCCTCATCTATTGCTGGCAAAGATGCCTGTAAAGAAATTCATTACAGCAGCAAGGGGAGAAAGAAGCAGAAGCATTTGCTGCTAAAGGAAAATAATCTGCTGTATGCAGAAAAGTCATGCAGCTGATGGAACTGCACCCAGCCTAGAGAGGCTGTTGAAAAACACCTGCAAGCTCCCTCAAGAGACCTTTACATATACATATGAGGGAAGAAAGAGCTCCCTGAAATATTTAATAAGGCAGGCAAAACATAATTGGAACAAAAAGTCTAATATCTTCATCATATAAAGATAAATATCTAATAGAATGAGAATCAACTTCACCTCACTAATCAGTTTTCATCATTAATCCAGCATTACCTTGCTGAGAAATATTTCTTTTATGTAAAGATGACATACTTCTGCTATGCTGAGACTGGTGGAAAGAATAGGCTTTGCTTCTTTCAGGGGAGTAGCTCCTACTGCTGACACTGGAGCCGGATCTGCTGTGTGGCGAATCCCTTCGGCTCACAGGCGATTCCCTGAAGAAAGGAGAGTCCCTCTTATGAGGGGATCTCTCTCTTAAATAATGAGAAGGATAGAAGCTTTTTCTTCTGAAGCCATCTCTGATGTCCCTTTGAAGGTAGCAGAAAAGATAAAAATTAATTACTTCTCCTTACTCTGTTTACATAATCTAAAAGTGCATATCGGGGTGACAAAACAGCAACTTTCCGTGTCTGTAGTAAGTACAAATAGGTCAGTCATTCGCTACACAGTAAATCTGAGACCTCCAGTATCATTAGGTACTATGTAATTCTTGGGCCAAATTAAATTGGTCAAATAAAAATTGCTACGCATGTGTCATATGTAAGAAGATTTCTTCAGTTATCATTCAGTTCAACCGATTTTAGAACCTTTTCCAATGTCTCCTCATCAGACCCTCCACCTGGCTTCCACTAATTGGTCATTTAGGCAAACTACTAAAGATATATTAATAAAGTAGAATATATCAGAAGGGTGAAGCAGGTATTCACACGCAGTGCAACTGGATGGGCCTTTGGTATTCTACATTTTTTCTCCATCACAGTCACTCCACTCTGGCTTTCATTTTGGACAGTATCCAAGTTTTTAATATGAAATTAATTAGAATAAAAACAAACCCAAAGAGGAATCAGTAAGATGAATACAAAAGTAAAGCTCACAATCTTTTGCTTTTGTAACCCTCACTACCAAACACCTCTGCCCCAGCCCTTTTGTTTATTGTCATCCCTTGTTATGCTAAATCTCATTTAGGGCTTTGATCCTACACCCATTAAAGTCAATGGCTAGATCCTCAGATGGTGTAAATCAGCATAACTCTCCTGACCTCAGTGGAGTATGCTGATTTACACTAGCTAAGGATCTGGCCCTTAATATTTAACTTCCTTGGGTACTTGTCATTTTAATTTGTTTGTAAAGTGCCATGGACATAAATGACACTATACAGTAATTCTGATTTCAAACTATAATAACTGCAAAATTATAATTAGGGTTGCAAATTTGTCATGGCATTTATTAATCAAAAATCATGGAGCAGTCACAGTAAATTTACTAAAAATCATGGGTTTAGTGACTGCTCTGTGATTTTGACTAAAAAAAATTCCCTGACAAATGAGGGGATCACCCACCACCTGGAACAGCACCCTTTGCCCCAGAACAACCACCCTAATCCCGGCCCAGTGAGGAGAGGAGGCCGGGAGGGGGGGGGGGGGGGGGAGAGTGGGGAAGATGGGGACGGGTGAGTAAGCCTGCCCTACATTCAACCCTGGCACCAGCAGCTCCTGTTCACCCTGAGGCTGGGCCTGGGGGTTGAGAGAGTGAACCTGTGCCACATTCACCTTTGGCACAGGCAGCAGTGGCTGATCTGCCTCCCTGCTCCAGGCGTTACGATCTGGCATACGAGGACCCAGTGCCACTCCACCCCTCTGTCACGATATGGGGAAGGCAATACAAGGGCCAGATTTGAGTGAGTGGCTCGGTGATCCTGTGAGACAGGTCACAAGGCCTGGAACAGAGAGCCAGGTCCAGCCCCACGGGACACAGGAACCACTGCTGCAGAGTGAGTGCATGACAAGCTCACTCTCCAGCAGCCCCTGCTGGGACTTCCATCCACACTAGGCCAACAACCCACCTACAGCCTTCCTGCAGGAAGTCATAGACAAATAGAGAAATCAGAGTACCTGTAGCTTTTTCTGTAACATGACGAAGCTGCAGCCCTAACTGTAATAAACTAAAGCTTGCCACTAGCCAGGATTAATCTACTATATTCTGGAGTTTAAACGAAGCACAATGGTTATATACAAGCTCTGTTAAAGTATATAAGCAAAAGTCCAAAAATAACAACAATCATATAGAACCTCATAAAGTTAACCAAGATGGGAACAAATACCAACTAAATCTAGACTAGGAAAGTCCACACAGGTCAGAAGTTAAACAGTAAAGAGAAGTAAATAGTTTCCATCTTTTCTCTGACCTTCAGTGAGCATTGTATTTCCATGTAATAAAACAAAACATTTTTTAGCATTTAAAGTAAGCTAAATGCAGCCTATTTTATTGTCTTCCTCCTCTCTCTCGTTTTAGGTCTACACTGTAAGTGCGTGAGTCATGAAGATCAGTTAAGAACTGACAATGCTCTGATTTAGCACAGCATAGTAAATAACTCATCTTCCACTGTTGGAGAAAAGGAAAAGAGCCCCCTAGCGTACAGTTACTGAAGCATGAGTATACATTTGTTGTGATTAACTGAGGGCTTGTCTATGTTAGGTTTTGTTTTGTTTGTTGTTGGCACCACTGTAACTACACAGATGTTGCTGCACTAGTGCACATAATATAGACATGAGTTATTGTCATGTAAAATGTGACTGGCCGAAATGTGGCTTATAAACTGCAAGTTGCTTCTGACACACTGTGTCAGCATTGGTGAAAAAAAGCCCAAAGTAAGCAAAGCATGAGTTTATTGCTGCAAAACTGACCGAAAAAAAATCACACTTCAGTGTGATACTGAGATATTTACATAAGCATTGACATGCATATTAGAAATATGAAGTTTGCTGCTCAGTCACATCCTGAGATTTAAACTGTTAAATTTGAGTGTAAATTTCTATACTGTAGAGAAACAGAAAACCTTTGATTTTTCTTAAATAAACAAAACAAGATTTCAGGCAGATTGGTACACCACATTTCTGCCCAAAGTAACATTTTTATGAGCAAGTTATTAAACTCCTATAAACAGAGGACTTCATTATGGAAATGTTTACAGAACCCCAAATATTGCAGACCTGTAATAAATGCCCCAATTTTCATTCAAGCATTTACAAAACCTTCATTTAAATAAGAGAGCAAAAAAAAATTATGGAAAAAAAAAACCCAATTATTGCAAAGGTGTGATAGACCAAAAATGAAATATTTTGAATTTTATTTTATTCATATCTTTATCATTCTTCATTACATTGTTAATCCAGCCTTACTGAACTGTAATAGTGCAAAGCAACTAAATAGAAAAAGATTCTGAAGCATACAGTAATAACGTCACACTTCTGATGTTTCACATTATTAACGCAACTAAACTTGTTAAACTGAACAAAACTGCTCAAACAAGGACTTTTTAAATTTTATTTATTTCCAAACATATATTCCTTCCCCAATCTGAATACACTGGAATACATCTGCAGCTCAGCAATTAAGACGCCATTTCAGCAAAGCACATGCTTGATATTTCAGAATGGTCTGCTGAATAGGAATATTTAAGCAACAATTCTCTTTAATGCAGGATTAAAATCCCTTTAATGATTTAATAAATGCCACATTTGACACAATAACTCTTCAGAGTACAAATGAATTTTCTATAGAATATTTTAAGACAATGTATTAACATTTTCACCTCCACAGAACGAACCTTCACATACACATTCTGAAAATCTTGGGCATAGATCACCCTTCAAATTTTAAAATTAAACAGTTACTCCTTTATTTGTAAAACTAATTGAGATACCCCAGATTAGCTGAAGTTCTGTCCGCTACTTCAGTTACCTATTACTGCCAGCTTGACTAGAGGCAACATTTCAACAACAACAAAAAAACCCCAAAAAAACCACACACTGGCTTTCCACGCACCAGAAAGGAGAGGTGGCAGAATCAGAGGAGGCCTTCAAGTGCCAATAGTGCAAAGCCACTAGGCTCTCGCACACAGCCCCATTCCACACCCAGACCCCCACTACAACCACCAATTCCCCTTTCCTTAAATCATCCACCCCTACCACTCTTCTCCAACATGCCAGATCATGCCCTACCCTCCGACACTGGTTCAGCCAGCGCATCATGCAGCAGTTTTGTGGGGAACTAAGGGGCTGTAAGCAGCCTTCTAGATAAGTTATAGAGGTGAGAGGAGATGTGGGAGTGGGAGATGGGTTTGGAAGGGAGAAGAGCTCAGCTATGACAAGCCACCAAACCAAAGCGAATACCTATAAACGAAGCTGAATGTTAGTTGTCCAATATAAGGGTGGAGATCTCTGTGGTGGAAGGAAGATAACTGAGGCTGATGAGGAATTGATAAGTGGAATATAGAGGAGATGCTGAATCATAAAAATGCTTTTTTCCTTGCTTGTTAAGGGTTTCATTGCTGAGATACACAGTATAGCAACCTCAAAGTTACTCAAAGTTACATGTACAGGTATGTGTGATAGATCACAAACATCCTTTTCCATCTTGAACAAATAAATAAACGGATGGGAATATACAAATGTTTTATTGCTTTACCAGGCCTCACTATACCGCCGAACCCTCAAACAAATGTGACTCAAGCCATCACAATGTGTAAAAAGTGACCAAAATGTGAAATACTTGTGAGGGGGGTTTTCACACCACATCAGTATGGATAGCGTTTCTTTTTTAACTGCAACACCTGGTTTTAAAAGTTGTTTTTGTAGTGTGTGAATTAAAACCAATAGGTTTTTCTGGGTTTTTTTAAATAAAAAAAAAAAAATGGCAGGTACTGCAAGGTAAAGGCACAAGACTTTCCTCAATATTAAGGATATAACATGCACATAAATATAAGCACTCAAGAATGGAAGAGATGAGATTTTAACTCAGTCTCCTGGTTCCTTGCCCTTTCCCTAAGACTAAGGGGTTTTCTGAGGGGAAGGTGTCTCTCGCATCCATAGACCATTGCCTGAGTTAGCAGTGCAGCATAACAGGGAGCTTGACTGAGACGTAAGACACGCCATAACATCCATTACACGTCAGAAGTCTGAGCCTCCCTATACTTGTAGTAATCATTTTATAGTTTAAACACCCACACACAAAAAGCTAAAGAATCAAGAACATCTCCTCCTCCAACATTTTGGAAGTCTGAGAAAAATGAAATCAGAACATAAAGGAGAGGGGTCCAAATATGTTAGTTTTGTCCCAGACCTGAGTAAGCCTTCCTTAACGAAGTGTGCAGATCAATATGTATACTGCAGTAAATCACCAACTGCTGTCTATTTATTATAATCCTTTGTTTTTCCCCTAAGATATTAATCAATTCCATACCAATTTATCTTCTACTAAATAATACATAATATTACACTATTCTAGGTAGAAATAAAATGCATCTGGTTTCAGTGACCTTTATCTGAACTCTCAACATATTACAATGACAGGCTTCTCATATCAATTGGCCCCTCAATGTTTTATGGCCAACCAACTGTTTACAGTATTTAAACTAGGGATGCTTCACTCAAATAAAATTCATGTAATAGGTCTAGTTAGTTTAATCTTATCAAAGGCTTTAGAGTGGTTTCCCTAATTGACATGAAGAGAAACTGCAAACAAACATTTAATTATGGGCCACAGAGATAAATCTTACTGAGATAAGAGTTTCTCTGAGTAATCTATATGCACTACTCCAGTGGACTGCACATTTAAAATACTTAAGTCACTCTTTAATTCTAATTTCCATGTTGTGCAAGCCACTGTACACTGTGCAGATCATTGTACACCGAGCCCAAAATTGGTCATTGTGGACACCAAAATCCAGCAGAAAATCTGCCAGACCTGTTAGTATTTTTCTAATGCCATCACAATCGGAGGGAAAATTAGAGGATGGATGACTAGGGCAACATGAGGAGGATTTAGATACCCTTTTCCTAGGAGTAGATAACTAGACCATATGCATGCTAAAAACTGAATTGGAAAGCACATTATTCCTGTCTGTATTTAGCAATGGTGAAGACATCCTCCCCCTTTTCTAGGTCCTGTCAGTGAGATGGCTTGGTAGCTATCCCACCTGCTGGAAACAGCAAAGTGAGGAGGAGTCTGAGACAGCAAGTCATAAAGGGTTGTATCTCAGAAGTTCATGTTTTCTGTCTCCATT
Source organism: Emydura macquarii macquarii (assembly GCF_026122565.2). Classification (NCBI taxonomy): domain Eukaryota; kingdom Metazoa; phylum Chordata; order Testudines; family Chelidae; genus Emydura; species Emydura macquarii. The sequence goes on from NW_027132773.1 coordinate 12,356,009, forward strand.
TCCTGACAGGAGAATCTACTGCCAAATACGTAGGGATGGTATAGAAGAACAAAGAAGAAGAAATATAGAGTCCAGGGTTTAATTTTCTAAATGGCAGAAGCCCAGGGCTTTGTGCAATTGTATACCTAACTAAGCAAACAAATTAGGTGCACAATTGCATTACCATTTGTATATGGCTCTGGGTTTCTCCTCTTTCTGAAAATTAGGCTTAATAACCCAGATAAATTCTCAGCAGTGCGAGGAAAAACCAGGAGTGGGTCCAGAATATATATATATATATATATATATATATATATATATATCCTATTCAAAGGGGCAGATCAAATTTAATTTCCAACAACAGTTCCAGTAATTTCAAAATCCCAGAAAGAGATTCAACTACTGAAGTTAATTAAAGCCTAGCAATTTAGGATTTCTAGTACTCCAGTATTCTACAGGATTGATTTTCCATAACAACATAGTATGTTTGCTTTAAGCACTGCTAAAAAGCCATATTCTGACGTCTTAACTATATTATCCTGTGAGTAATTGAGGTAAGTTAGACTGTTTGAGTAGTACCTTACTCTACAATATAAGAATTACAGAATTGTGTCCTAAATAAACACAAAGTCAAGGCAATTTCAAGTTTTTGATCCTCATATATGGAGTCCATAGAACATTTCAGTTTTAAATTCACAAACAGAAGGCACCAAATTTTGCCTCCAGCCTATTGCCCATAATGATAACAGACTAGCAAAAATTGATTTTTAGTTTCACTTCTTCAAAGAGCTCAGCCAGAAGAATAGACTACTCTAAACCTGATGCAGAGTGCAAGGTAGAAAGCACATCTGGCGAGACTCCCACTTCTTACTCCCACCTCACCCAATGTCCCAAAACCAGACTAGGTGAAAGAACATAGAGGAAGCTCCATTATGATGTAATTTTTTTCAAGTTATTTTACAAGTTATTACAAGTTACAAATTGTTTTCTTTTTATCAGGTGGGGAGAGGAAAATGAGTAAATGTATATAAAGGAATCTAGCACCACGAACAGAGGGCAAACTTTACTGGATAGCAGAATGTCATAAAATGTAAAGTGTGCAAATGAAAGGTAACTGAGGCCTGGTCTACACTGACAAAGGAGGTCGATGTAACATGGCTTACGTCGACCACCGAAAGTATGCATCTCCACTGGCACGTCAGTTCCGCCAACCTAAATCGTGGTAAAATTTGACTTAATAAAACCACCTCTGCAAGTGGTGTAGCGCTGAAGTCGAATTCTATAGGTCAAATGAGCATCAGTGTAGGCAGAACGCAATGTAAAATCAACATCATTGGCCTCCGGGTGGTATCCCATAATGCTCTGTTGTGACTGCTCTGCACATTCACACTCTGATGCACCGTGGCCATGTAAACAGGAAATAGCTCTTCCTCTCAAGCCCTGGGAATTTGGAATTTCCATTTCCTGTTTGGTCAGCATGGAGAGAGCTTTGTAGCTCATGGTGACTGCACACCCCAAATGTGCTCCAGCATGGAGTCAACCTGAGGTCTTGGATCTCAATCAGCCTGTGGGGCGAAGAGTCTGATCTGCAAAAGAAATTTAGATATCTATGAGAAGATATCGCATGGCATGGTGGTGAAGGGCCACAACAGGGACGCGCAGCAGTGCCACATTAAAATCAAAGAGCTCAGGCAGGCATATCAGAATACTAAGGAGGCAAACAGTCATTCTGGCTTGTCACTGAAGACGTCCTGCTTTTATGAGGAGCTGCATGCAATTCTCGACGGTGACCCCAGCACTGTGCCACCACGCAGCATTGATACCACTAAAGAATCCCAGTCCAGGATGAATGAGGAGGATTCTGTGGATGAGGAGGAGGAGGATGATGAGAACAGAGGGCAGGAGAGCAAGGTATCCGTTCTCCCAGAGAGCCAGGACCTGTTTGTTACCCCAGAGCAGCACAGCCAGGAACAGGACATTGTTACAGATTGAGATGCCAGGGAAGGCACATCTGGTGAGTGTATATAGCAAATCACAGTTATGGACGTCCCCAGTCCAACTTCTTATTTTTGGGAAAAAAGGACTTTGTGTTTTTGTGGGGATGGGCTTCCTGGGGATTGGTAAACTTCAGCACAGGGTTACCCCCTGAACAGACTATTTATGTGCACAGGGATGCCCTGAGAATCCTCCGTGGATATCTCCAGGAAACTTTAATGTAGGTACTCCGCAATCCTTTGCAGAAAGTTTCCTGCGAGAGCAGGCTTTTCTTCCGCCATGGTAGGACACTTTTCCCCGCCACTTTGCTATTAAATGAGCAGGCATCATTGCAGAACACAGCATACTAGCATAAGGGTCAGGCCTCTACCCTGATGCTTTCCATCTGCGTTAACCTCAGAAGATTGATATCACACATGGTCACCTAGGGAAGATGGTACAAGTTTACAGTACCCGACCGATATAGTCACGGCGTGTTATTCCCCTGCCATGGACGGTGTCCCTGGGCCCCTACACAGACAATTCCTAGCCATGATATTGTTGCCATGGGCGTTATGGGTCCAGGAACTGGTGCCCCACCTTTTTTTTCCTCCAGCGACACTTCACCCATACCTTCCTCCAATCCCTTTTGACCACCTCCTTCCAAACCAGTCTTTGGGATGTTAAAGGGGAGCCCAATGATCCTTCTCCTTGGTTGTGTGTGGATTGGGAATTTAGTACTATACAGACTTCCCTCTAATGGATGCAAGGGCCCTTTACTTATAATGTCTGGATCGCCACTCTGACCCATGCAATAGGTACAGATTGGGATGCGGGTCTGGCTTTGCCTTGTGAAAATGAAAGGGAGTTCTTTTTACATTGTAACATTTCTTTTACTCCATGGGGTCAACTAACAATGGCAACTTGGTTTGCTTGCGGACACCTTGGCCTTCACCCCATCTTCTACTCCCGTACAGCGCCTTTCCAGATTTGGAAGCGGAAAAAAACCCAAAACTTGAGATGACATGTTCAACAAACTAATGAGCGTCACTGCAGCTGCTAACACAGAGCTCAGAGCCTGGAGGATGGCCTGGTCAGAAAACTAAACATGGACATGGAACACAGAAAATCAGCACAGGAGCAGGAGTGTGCAACGCAACAGGAGATGTTGAGTATTATAAGGGATCAGTCTGACATGCTGAGGCACCTGGTAGAGTTCCAGGTAGAGTAGCAGCAGGACAGATTTTCTCAGCAGCCCCTCCAAAACACTCAACCAACAAGTATTTTCTTACCAGCCCACCCCCCCAACCGCTCTAGAAGGAGGTTGAGCAGGACGCAGTATGTGCTGCACTCCACGCCGGTGGAGGCGAGCAGAAAGAGACGACGGCCCCTTTAAGAACTAGGAATGTGCGTGATTTGCTGTTTGAACAGTCACATTTTGCACTGGCTGCCCAAGCAGTCTTATGAGAATGTTAAATTATCTTTCTTTCTCCCCCCATAACTGATCACAAATAAAATTTTACTGCTTTAAAAAACATTTCTCTTTATTCATGGAGAGCTTAGGGATAGCCAGCAGGGAAAGAAGGAGAGGGGGATAATGTTGCAAGGGTGGGGGATGGGAACATAAGGCACAGCACTGACAGAGACGTATATTACTGCAGTTCATTCCAAAAACAGGTCTTCAATGCTTCCCTGGATGTAGAATGGATTTAATGGGAAGAATGTTTAATCTCCTGGCTTCATCTTTAGGTATGGACTTACATCTGCCTTGTTGCATTCTCTCATTAGCAGCAGTCACGACAAGCAAATTAGGTGCTGGATGTGAGTAGAAAACACTCAAATCCCTGCAAAAGAACATAGTAATGCTCGTTGGTACTTTTAAGCAGGATGAAGCGGCAAGGACACTGGTGTATACTGCAGTGACTTTGCAGGCCCGAAGACAGCATCATTTATGGGGAGGGCTACCCTTCCCAGGGCTAAAAGTTGCAGGATGTCCACTAATTTATAGGCATTCTCTTGGAGAGATTCAACTTTAATAACTAGGGCTGCAACCATCCTCCTTAAAAGATGGGTCCAGGATAACAGAATCAACCAGTGCAGAGGTTAAAGGCAGTGGAGCAAAAACCTCTTCCTGAGGCAAAGATTCCTCCTGTTGCTGTACAGTAGATTCAATAGGAGCAATATCAATTTGTGACTCCTGTCCAGATGGAGCAGAAAAAGAAACAATTGGGGAATGTGGTGATCTCTGTCTGGAAAGAGCAGTTGACCAGGATCTTGTAAAACAGAAGACACTCCACAGATTCCAGGAGGTGCAATGTAGAACCCTGGGAGCGAAAAAAGATGGAGAAGACGACACTGACCCTGAATTAGAGAATAAGCAGTTCCCTGAGTAGGTTTTAGGTAACAGAGGTACCAAACCTGCTGTAGCTACCACATGTCCTGATCTATCCAAAATCCAGTGCTGTCTCAACCTCACAGGTAGTAGCACAGACTGTTGGAATGGGTAAAGATTTGAAGCTGCACTAACATTTGGTGCCAACATCTGTACCAGGGCTGGAGACAGTACCAGGGTCGAGGTTAGTACCAAGAATGAATCCTGCTGGTGTGAAGGCCTGGACTAACATAGCCCTCAGTGTCAACACCAAAGTTGGTGCCAGGATGTCTCGGTACCAATGATGGGACCTGCTACCTGGTACTGAGGAAGCCACAAGATCATACTCTGAAGCAACCAATCCAAACCATGCCAGCATCAGTGGGAGCACCATTCCAGAAGATGACTCCTGAAACAGTGGAGGTTTGGGGACAGAAAGGCAGAGTATATCAGTTACTGCCTGATAAGTGATGGGGGTTGAGATTGTCAGTGCAGGAACGGACATCGGTACCAGACCAACAGCCATCCAACAAATAATTCCAGAGTTGACGGTATGGTGCTGCTCTGATCTTGGGCAGTTGGAGAGCCACACGGAAGACTCCATCTGAGTCCTGGAATGGCTCTGATTAGTCTTGTGAGTTCTCTTCCTAGGGGAACCAGAGTAAGGGAAACGATCCCTTTTTCTCCAGGAAGAAGAGTCTGAAACCAGTTCAGATGACTGAAGAACTGGGCAACCAACAGAAGGCTCCAGGCTCCATCTGTCCTAATGGCTTGTTCCATGAGGTATGGTTTCAAATACAGATCCCAGGCAACCTGTGTCCTTTTCTTAAAGGACAGATAAATTGAACACTTTAAAACCAACTGTGGGGGTCGTTATTCAGAACAGCTACCTTCCACAAAGGGCAATGTCTGAAACCTGGTGAGGGGATAGCTCCTACTAAACATCAACTAATAAGCTAACTAATAAATAAATACAAGGGTATTATTGCTAACCAAACTAAGTATTTACAAAAGTTCACCAAAATCTCTGTTGCAAAAAACTTAAGGAAAACACCATACAGAAAGTTCTGACTCAGGCAATGGGTGATGACAAGAAACGGAGGGGGTTCAAGACAATACCACCATGCTGATACAGCTATAGGAGGGACTGCGAGGGCCAGAGGATGCAAGTGTTGCCTTGACAGGAACTGCTAAGCAAAGTTCTCCAGCTTCAGTGTGCTGGGCACATGGACACCTGAGCGGACTACATGTCTGCAAATACTGAAAGAGAAACTAGTTGTTCAATTTCCAGCAAGGCTGTATTCAATCATTCATTCCTTTAAAGTCAATAAATTGCATTTCATGCAGTATTTTTATGGAGTTCTTTTGAATGAGGGTCCTGTCTCTTGTGTGTGTATTTTAAAGATCCTGTAGTATATTTTCTTAGAGTATTGCTTCCTCCAGTGTCCTGTGTATGTACACATACCTACCCAAACATATAGTTTTAAAGTGCTTTGCGAAGAAGAGTGTTACATAAATGGAAAATATTATTGTTTTCTGGTAAGTGAAGGATTATTTTTCTATTTTATATGGTACTGTACTTCCAATGCAACTTGAAATTAAATATATTTTGTGTGGTATTCAATGTTGTCAGCACATCTCTGGGAATAATGATGCAATACCATGCTGCATAACTAGCACAGGAAGTAAAGAACATGGCTCAATAAGATAGGAGATTACAATGAACTAATTAGTATCTACAAAGACAGGAACTAGGAGTTAGGACAGAAACCAAATCTTTAAAGCACACACCTGTGCAATGAGTGAATTTAGGAGCAGATTCATTTTTTTAAATTTCCTTGCTCGTTTCAGTTTGATCAGATTTTCATTACTACTATAACATATGTAAACATCTTCTGTGATTTTAGGCCATTTACATTGCGCTGGAAACAGTATTTGCTTAAATACATTTGTTAGTAGAAAGATGTTAACATCTAGCTAGCTAGCATAGACTGGACTTAACTACTACAAACAGCTTTACAAACCCTGTCAGGATCTGAGTGCCTCTGAAAAAAAATAATGGAAACAGAGCATTAAAAATAAGTTTTATACATCTAATTTTAAAAAATAGCACTGCCAATAAGATTTTAGAGAGACAAAAATAGTTCTTAGAATGATTTTAACATTTACACAAAGCCAACTAATAAAAAATACGAAATTTCTGTTGTACCTAAAATATCTAAATTCACTTAACTACAAATTTTTTTTTTTTTTTTTTTTTTTTTTTTTTTTTTTTTAAAGAAAAAGTGGCCAGTTAGGTCTAGAAATAAATATAGAAATATATATAAAAATAACAGTTTCTCTACAATCTTAACATACAGACCAGCCACTGTACTCCAACCTTGACTTTAACACCCCCACTAACACAATCCTGGGCCTTACTTGGGCATTAACTGTGCCAAATTCAGCCTAAAATTACATCGTGGTTAATGTAATAACCAAACAAAACTCATTTTGATTTGCTATCCCCTTCCCTCGCCTCCCAAAATATGTACAGCCTACGTGACTAAGCTCAATCCAGAAATTTTAAAGTTCGCTATACACCTCAAGAAGAAAAGAAGTTTGTAACAGCTGGCTTGCTTAACCACAACAATGTTAACAGCACGGCTATACATTGTAGATTCAGTAGGCTGTTGCACTTAAACAAAGAACATCTGTTGCCCTCTCACATACACTAAAATTATCAAACTCCATCTGCAACAAAAGGTTACCAGAGTTGGTTACCAGAGTTGATATAGCAAGGAAGAAATGCCTTCATGCATAAAGTGAATTACAACACATTGCATAACTAACACACACACACACACACACACACACACACACACACGTACGTATTCAGAGTAATTAGTCTTCTCTTTTCATTACAACTCTGAATAAGACAAATATACCTGTAGCGTTATCGTAATTATATCTCTAGCTATTGTCCCACTTTTGTTTATTATCTCTCCTCTATTTAGGTTTATAGTTTATCTCATTTCTTCATTTAAAAAAGGGCAAAAAAAAACCAAACCAAAACTGAACAGGCAGCGCTGTCTACTTGGAGAACTGACAGTGTAATTATAACGTCTTAAGAACTACACATTCATCATTGACCTTAGGTCACCCCTGTAAGTACAGTAGAACCTCAGAGTTACGAACATCTTGGGAATGGAGGTTGTTTATAACTCTGAAATGTTCGTAACTCTGAACAAAACATCTTGGCTGCTCTTTCACAAGTTTACAATTGAACATTGACTTAATACAGCTTTGAAACTTTAATACACAGAAGAAAAATGCTGTTTTTAACCTTAATTTAAATAAAACAAGCATACGAAACAATTTCCTTACTTTGTCAATCTTTTTTTTTTTATTATTATTTTTTTTAAACTTTTCCTTAATATTTTTAGTAGATTTTTAGTAGAGTGATGTTATCTGCTTTTGGTTTTTTGGGATTTTTTTTTTTTTGGGGGGTGGTGTCTCTGCTGATGTCCGATTGCATACTCCCCGTTCCAAATGAGGTGTGGGGTTGACCGGTCAGTTCACATACTATGGCTTAACAACACTTGACATTACCTTGGATCAAAATCAAGTTGTACATATCTGTTATGATAGTTGTTTGTTGCTGAGAAGGAGAGATTTCTATTTTCATTTGTAACAGAAGAATTTGTTTCTCTTCCTTAATCCTATTCCTTTTGAATGATACACTGCCTTTCTATTTAGATGGTTTACCATTAGCAGGACCTCCATAGGAAACAATTTTGACTTAGGTGGATTTACCAGAATATACTTTAATGGACAGCCAAAATGTTTTTAAAAAGTTACAATTTACTATCTTTATCTTTCTGCATAAAGGATTTTTAAAGTGTATAACATTAATAATCTTACACAATAGAAAGTCTGTCAAATTACGATTAGCACAAAATTATATTAATCTAATCTTTCAGTGATTCACTACACAAAGTCCTGACAATACTGCAAAAGTGTGCCAAAAGTGGTCAAGATACAATAATTAAGATGACACAATTATCGAATAGGGAAATACTTAATTGTAATGATGTTTTTCTGAAGATACCAGTCTGCCCAATTTTTACTTTACTGGGTCTTAGCTCCTTTATACAAAACTAACTCATGTGCAAAGCTTAGAACTCTAATTCCTATAGATTTTTTACTTTTGAGGGCACGGGTAGCAAGAGAGGACACGAATCCCTGCTTGTTATAAATCTTCCATACAGTTCCTTCAGTTGTGCAACCAACAAAATTCCCAAAAGGAAAAGCCAATTCAAGATGATCAACCTAGGACAAAAATATGAGTAAGGGGAATGAGGTGCAAGAGAAAGCTCCAGCTCTGAGGGGAAGTGTATGGATGAATGAGTGAGAATCCTGCAAGATCTCTTCAGAGAAGCAGAAGTAATTTTCCCTTCTCTAAAGAGAACATCTTTGCAGGATTTTTGCAAGAAAGGTAAGAAAAACATTCACAGGTTGTCCCAAAAGAAAACGAAAATAAAGCTGCAATAACAAGTCCATCCAAGCCAGGTAAAGACAAAGTTTTTAAAAATAAAAGACTAATATACCTCTCAAACTCAAGTGCGGAGGGGTGGATGGGAGATTTTGACTTCGCCTACCTTTAAAAAATTATGGAGCATAGAGAGAGAGTCCAAAATGAGATTCCTTTGGGGGATGAGTCCAAGCAATATGTTTTGTAAAGGCATGGAAAGGAGATTTGCAGATGCCTGCAATGGCAACATCCCTGAGGCAAAGTGGGGCTGCTTGAATCAATGAAGCCTTGTCATGGCCTTCTAGAATTTCTAGAAGTTCTAACATTAAGCATATGGGGAACAGCCTCAGCAGGATAATGTAATTAGTTTGTCTCACCTTATCCTTTCTTACTCTCTATGGCACCAGTCTATAATGGTTAAGATTTCAAAGTAATTCTTCCCTGGAAAATACTCTGCATTTTAAAGCTACCCTACTCAAAAGACCTAAAGAGCCACATGTGTGGCTGAAGTTTTGAGTTTTGAACACCTACCCCAGCTAAGAACACATGGGCCAAAACGGCTTACAAAACTTGAGGGGGGATGAGAGGGGGAGAGAATTTAAACAAAAGTAACTTTTGATTAAGGAGAAAACAAACATATTTAATCCTGGTATCCCAATACACAAACCAATTTGCTCAAACTTTTATTTGGAGTGAGGGGGACCTGAAAATAAATTAAATAATGAAAGTTTAGACTCAGTCTTACCTATGGAATCACTACCTATGTCTTCACAATACACAGTGCAATATAAAAATCAGTAAATGTAAAGGGTAAACTATGTCCTAAATCTTTTTCAAGCAATTTTAAGCTGAAAGCAAGTCCATCAATATTAATTCCTCCCCCAATCCTGCAAACACTTATTCACGATTAATTTTATAGCTTGACTTCAAATGGGACTACTGACAGACTAATATTAAGCACACCTATAAACCTTTGCAGGATTGGAGCCTTAAAAAGGAAGTTCAGTTAGATTTCAACCTTTGGAGTATAAATAGTGCTGTATTACATTTGATCATATTAGAAACTAAATCTCCCAAGAAAAGAAATCAGAAGCCAAGAAAAATGTCAGCTAGATAATTCCTAATAAAATGTGTCTCCTGAACTAAAGAAAGAACTCTCAACTTTTCAGGCAAGGACTTGTCTTTATACATGCCAAATGCATCTAGCAGAGTGATATTATACAAGGAAACTAAATTTTAAGTATAAGCTTATACACTATTATTCCTAACAGTTCTCACTGCATGAATAATAGAAAGGTTTCTTTTTCCACATTTTATCAAGGAAGCTTTTTTGAGGAGAAAAAGTAAAAACCACTTTTCATGTGTATAAATAAGTTTGCTCACTTTATTTTTTAATATTTTATGGCATGATGCATGTGGTTGGAACTATACTTCTCAATATCTGTCAAAAGTAAGATCATTTTCTTTGGGCAAGTGCCTCATTTTTTTGGGGGGGGGGGGGGAGGAAAGGAGTAAGAAAGAGGTTCTTGTGCAGTATCCCTTAAGACATGCCAAAAATTGCAATAGAACACAGCAGACTTATGCACATTTTAGTACCATTCCATAAATCCCTCTGGCTAAGTTTCTCCTCTATAAGCAGCACAAAGATCAGTTTACACTGCAAGAAAATCTAAATCCAAAGCCTTAAGACTCTGCAACATTGCATTCAGTGTTTTAAATGAAAATGAAAATACTTAACAAGTACATTATAAAAATAATTGATGCATACAAACTTATTTTAAAAAACTGCAGCTGTAAAATGCTGAAAGTCAAATAAATGCAATATTGCTCTCTCATTAAGTTATTTTTTAAAGACAGGTCCATTTTATAAACGTATACTAGTTTAGTTACAAGTGATCATTTAAAGCCAGGAGGAGCCAACACTAAATCCTGCGTAACAGTTTAAAATTTACCCCATTTAGTTAAATGCTGGTAGTACAGTTAGTGTGTAGGTAAAGAGAACTTCTATGGCCTATGAAGTGTCTGCAAATAGCTCACATATAATCCTGGAAATTAAGTGTCTGTTTTATTCAGAGAAAAACTTCCTGGGATCTTTACCTTTCATCTGGAGAGCTGTCTGACTCTCTCATCAGGGGCTTCTGTTTAATATATTACCTTCCTCCAAAAGGGCAACTTTTATGAATGCAATACCATTAGACCACTCATTTGGTACTTCGTGTTATTATATGTAGCATGAAATGTTTCATGAAACAGAATATTAGACTGCGTATAACAGTTAGCACAAGAGTTTGATAGCCAAGATTCCAGGATTCCTATTCTGAGCTCCGGCACTGATTTGCTCTGTAATCTTGGACAAATCATTTATCCTCACTGTCAGAGTTTATCCATACGTAAAACAGGAATAATGACACTTCATTACCCACAGAGAGACTTGGAAGCTTAATGTTTGTAGAGCCATATAAGTTCTTCAGACGAAAGGCAGTATTTCTGTGTAACATTTAATAAACAGAATAATGAATACAGAACTGACTGGAAAACTTCTGCTGCTTTTAGATTGACTACTGCATTCAAAACAAAATTTTAGCATTTTCCCAATTATTTTATTTTAGAAGGCTACAAAAATGTGGACTACCACATCTTGCCCAACAGTATCACACGACTTTCATGTATGTAATTTCTAATGCATTGAATTCAGATTGCCTGCAAATAAGAATAAAGTAATGCTTTAGACATCATGAAGAAAATTAAAATCTGATGTGACTAATCTGAATAGCCAAGAATCTTTAAGTATTCCATTTTTTTGTGTGTGTGTGTGTGTGTGTGTGTGTGTGTGTGTGTGTGTGTGTGTGTGTGTGTGTGTGTGTGTGTGTGTGTGTGTGTGTGTGTGTGTGTGTGAGAGAGTGAGTGAAAATAGGATATATATATATTATTATAGTAGGCGTTTTGAAGCATATATATCTATATATATATATATATAGATATCTATATATATCTATCTATCTATATATCTATCTCAGTTTTGAAGCATATATCACACAAAATTTTTTTTTTAAATGTTTGAAGAACTTCAACACACATAACCACTTCCAAGCAATCTTATATTTCATGAAACAGAGTTCAATTGAATATGCTTTGAAGAAAGTGAGCTTGGTATACTATTCAATATTGAATACAACATATTCTTTGGTAAATGACCAACACACAAAAGGGATAATCATGCCTCCCGAATCTACTAGAATTCTTTGAGTGGCTCAATAAGCGTGTGGACAAGGGTGATCCAATGGACATAGTGCACTTATATTTACAGAAAGCCTTTGAAAAGGTCCCTCACCAAAGACTCTTAAGCAAAGTAAATAGTCATGGGATACGAGGGAGGGTCCTCTCCTGGATCAGTAACTGGTTAAAAGATAGAAAACAAAGGATAGGAATAAATAGGCAGTTTTCAGAATGGAAAGAGGGAAACACTGATGATCCCCAGGGGTCTGTACAACTTATTCATAAATGATCTGGAAAAAGGAGTAAACAGTAAGGTGGAAAAATTTGCAGATGATACAAAACTACGCAAGATAGTTAAGTCCAAAGCAGACTGCAAAGAGTTACAAAGGGATCTCAAAAAACTGGGTGATTGCATTTATCAATATTGTTGCCTAAAGTAATACACACTGGAAAACATAATTCCAATATACATATAAAATGATGGAGTCTAAGTCAGCTGCTACCACTCAAGAAAGAGATCTTGGAGTCACTGTGGATAGTTCTCTGAAAATATTCACTCCATGTGCAGCGGCAGTCAAAAAAGCAAACAGAATGTTGGCAATTATTAGGAAAGAGATAGATAATAAGACAGAAAATATCATATTGCCTCTTTATAAATACATGGTACGCCCACATCTTGAATATGGTGTACAAATCTGATCACCCCATCTCAAAAAAGATATATTGAAATTGAAAAAGGTACAGAAAAAGGGCAACTAAAATGATTAGAGGTATGGAAAAGCTTCCACATGAGTAGAGATTAATAAGATTGGGAATTTTCAGCTTGGAAAAGAGACAACGGGGAGGGGCGGAGGAGGTAGGGGGGTATGACAGAGGTCTATAAAATCATGACTGGTGGTGTGGAGAAAGTAAATAAGGAAGTGTTATTCATTCCTTCTCATAACACAAAAACTAGGAGTCACCAAATGAAATTAATAAGCAGCAGGTTTAAAACCAACAAAAGGAAATATTTCTTCATACAACACACAGTTAATCTGTGGAAGTCACTGACAGAATATGTTGCGAAAGCCAAGACCATAAAGGGGTTTAAAAAAGAACTAGCTAAGTTCATGGAGGATAGCTCCATCAATGGCTCTCAGCCAGGACAGGCAGGGATTACTGTTTGCCAGAGGCTGGGAATGGCCAACAGGATGGCTCACTTGATGACTACCTGTTCTGTTCATTCCCTCTGAAGCACCTGGCATTGGCCATTGCCAGAAGACAGGATACTGGGCTAGATGGACCATTGGTCTGACCCAATATAGCTGTTATGACCACTTGTCATTTGAGCTATTGCCTCCATTCCATGACTATTTTTTAAGTTTCACTTCTCTGCACATCATTAGATGTCAGACACATGTAAAAACCAGAAATCAGATGTGAAGATAATTCTCTATTTACAAAACATACACAATTGTACGTGTTGAATCTGTTCATGAGCTAGTTAAACCAAATCAAAGATGCAATTTATAAATTTTTATATAAAGCTGTTTACCAATTCAACATGTGATTTGAGTTATCCCATGCTCACATAAGTTCTGAAAGTTTTATAACTTAACAAGAGAAGAGTAATTTATATTAACAACAGGAGATAGGGAGTGCTGGGGACAATTCTGAGTTCTATTCCTTACGCCTTTCCTGTGTGGGGAGGCCCAGAAGGCCTATTAAGACATGGCAGCGGAAGGTGCTGCAGATTACCCCTAGCTGAAGGCTGAGATCCTGGCAAGGCCTGGTGTGATGACAGTTATAAAGGCCCAGAGGTTCCACAAGAGATACCAGGATGGCAAAGCACCGAGGTCACAGCTGTTCAACCTGATCCCTCTAAAGCGGAAATGGCTGCTCTCCGAGATCCACAGCACAGAGATTATAGAAGTCATAGTATTGGACAGGTTCATGAGAGGACTGCCACTGGACCTATGAGTGTTCGCCAAAATCTTGTTTTTGACATGTGTGTAAGAACAGAGCCATAACACCACCACCCCTTTTTCTACTAAAAGGCACTTCAGCCTAAATCAAAAGCTAAAACCTCAAACTGACTCTTACTGTTCTACCCTTTTAAATGTTAATTCAAGTCTCTCTGTACTTTGTATAATTTTAAGATTGTTTGTAAATGTCTGTACTATGTCCACTGGCCAGTTTATCTGTTAATTTTACCTGCTTCCAATATATTTGTAAAAATCCTATTCTAAGTACAAAAGCCACACTGTGCAATGTAATGTATCTATCTAATTGTGAAAGACACTGTCAAAAATGAAATAAGGTTTGCTCTAAAAATAATATGTAAGTTCTTCAGCTAGGAGTTGGCCCTGAGTGATTGAAGTGTGAATGGCTGAGCAATTGAGTTGGGTGTAGACAAAAAGAGTGATTGAACAATTGGTCTGAGTAAGGGATATCGAAACAGACATGAAGAAAACACCAGCCTCACCTAAAACGCTTGAGGGAAGAAGAAAGAAGCAAAGATGATCAAATGGCCGAAGAGGAGCCCACCCTGATAACTTTGGAGCCAGCCCATTTCAAAGGACAAAATCTGATCAGGCTTGCAACAATGTGGGTGATTGAGGATCACACCGAGAATGCAGTTGCAGCATGACAATGCAAAACCCATAGACTTACATGGGGTCCTTTTCCTATAAAATGGGACAAGAAGATGAAGGCTGGAGGTTCAGGTCTACAACATCACATCAGCCAGGAGTACCGATGCGCATCAGCAGAACCTTGCTCCTCATCCTCATGCTCTAGTCACCTGGCCAGTGACTATCATGAGCACCAAGAAGCTGGTAACTATGACATCTGGAAGATCCCTATGTATGTTTGTCTGTCTCTATCTGTGTGCGCCTGTCAGTGTGTGTGAATGTGAATGAAAGCATCAATTGAAACATGTCTCTGTAATTTGTAGTATTGATATAATGTTAATACTGTTTTCCTAATGTTTACATTATTATTAATGCTATTTCACTAAGTAGAGCACAATATTAATGTTATTACAGTGTTGATACTTTTCTTTTCTTTGATACTATCTACAGAAGTTTCTGTGTTCACAATAAATGCGGCTTGTTGCCTTATCCCCTAATAAGATCCTGTAATATTTGTTATTTGGGTAACATGAGGATGGGTTTAGCCAGAATGACCCATCCTCTTATGATGATTTAGTCACCCCTATAGAGAGACAGTTAACGGCCAAAGAACTTTCTCAGACTACACGGAAGAGATGTGCCGATTGAAGAGGCCAATCCCCACCCTGAAGGCCTAGACTCTCAGTCAAGCACAACTATGTTGGGGAGAAAGGCTGCTGAAGAACAGCCTGAGACTTCAAAGGAACTTGCGAACTCGGGAGAGTAAAGGTAAGATCCAAAAGCCCAAAGAATAGGGGGATGCCCTGAACAGGATATAGGTGTTATGCTTGTGGGGAAGTAGGGTATATAGCAGCCCAGTGTCCTAACATTCAGTCAGGGTGATCATGAAGATCCACGTGGTTTGATCAACCTTGTGAGAGTTGTGATGACCGCACATAGATACACGCAGCTAGTTATGATGAATGGCATAAAAGACCATTGCATTAGTAGAGTCCAGAAGTGCCATCACACTGGTCTCAGGGAAACTAGCGGGATAAAGTCAGCTGTCTCAGGCCAAATGCACCAGAATAACATGTGCACATGGGGCTATCAATTACTATCCGACCATCCCTGTTCAAATTGGGGTTCAGGGGAATACTACAAGCGTGACGGAGAGAGTAGTGCAGGAGACTTCCCAGGGTTTGGAAATTTACTCCTAGTGGATGAGTCAGAGGGGGGTTAGTGACCCCAGCATTGCTACAGTGACTCCATTAGTTAGCCCTCACCCAGTTTTCTCTGAATTAGCCCAGGACTTATTCTCTGCAATGGGGAAACTCCAGAAAACTAGATGAGAAAGGAGTTTGGACAAAAGAAAAGGCTGAGTTTCCAGGAGTTTCAGAGATATCCAGATACCCAGAAGTTGTACCACTATGAAATAGAATGTCCAAGGTGACAGCAAAGAAGTTGATTCAAATTTTCTCTAACGTAGAAACAACCCAAAGAGATCTTGATGGATCAAGGAAATCCCTTTGTATCCAAATTCATGAATAACCCATGTGCAATGCTCCACATATGGGCCCTACGAACCTTAGTCTACCATCCACAGACTGACGGCCTTGTCAAACGCTTTAAATAGGATACTGAAGAACATGATACAGAAATTGGTGAGTCGCAATAGGAAAAATTGGGATACCTTACCTGATGTTTGCTATAAGGGAGGTTCCTCAAACTTCCACCATGTTTTCACCCTTTGAGATGCTATACAGCCACCACCCCTGCATTATACTGGACATTGCCAAGGAAGACTGGGAAGAACAACCTAACCAGGGCAAAAATCATCATCAAGCATGTGATACAGATGCAGGACAGGATAGCTCAAGTAACTCCCACAGCATGGGAACACATGGAGAGAGCACAAGAAGCCCAACAGAAGTATTAAAATTGTTGTGTGAAGGTTTGGAAATTCCGGACGGGAGATTGGGTAACGTTGCTGTTGCCCACAGCTGAAAGCAAGCTCCTGGCCAGATGGCAGGGGCCATATGAAATAATAGAAGTATAATATCTGACAGCCTGATCTCCGGAAGCAGGAGCAGACCTACCATGTCAACCTATTGAAGCCCTGGCAGGACAGAGGAGCTTTTGTGGTCATCCTAGAGATGCCACACTGAGAAAATAAACCTCAGGGACAAGCAGGATGGATTGATTTAAATCAAGGCGTTTTAAATCATTGATTTAAATCTCCAAGAAAATAATTTAAGTTTCTCACTGATACTTCTTCACATATTTCTTAAAAAATGGTGCAAAGCTGATCGCTAAAACATGTTAATTTACAACTCAATACAGCATTTTACAACATCTAAGAGGGTATACTTTGTGTAATTTTTTAGATAAACTTGATTTTTATTAATTTAGGAAATAGTACATAATACTCATTACCTGTGTCAAGCTGCAGAAGCAGCAGCAGTACATTAGGAATGGTAAGAACTAAATCACACAAACACAATAGCACTTATATTTTATTAATCTAAATCTTAATTGTTACATAAACGTTTCACATTTGCAATTGGAATAGTATCCTGAGTTGCCGGCTGACGGCTATCCCTACACTTTTTTTTTTTAAATTTTCAAATTTTATTAACTCTAACAGACACGTCATCACAACACTAAATGTAGAAGTTTTAAGGACAGTGTACAACTAGCTCTCATCTTCCCCACTACCACTGTCATTTTTATTCATAGACTGAAACAGAAATACGAGTTTTCCTGCTTTTTCAACTCCCGGTCAATTTCTTAGCTTTGAGTGAATAATACCAAACGATAAAAATATTCTCTCTGTGCCTGCAGAGGAAGCTACTGCTGTGAAAAGTTGCCTTAACAACTGAAGGAACCCTGTTTCAAGGTGCCTGGCTAATGATTTCCACCAATTCAGGGGAGTGACTTTGTTCAAAGCATCATCCGTAAACATGTACTGTTTAAATCGGTGGTTCCCAACCCGTGGCCTGGGGGCCAAAAGCTGTGGGGGCTTTCAAAGTGGCTCACCACTCCCCTCCTATTGGCTGCAGAAGGGAACTGCTGCCTAAGGACCCAGACAGAGCGCATTGCCACAGGGCTAAAAGCCCAGTGTAGGATCCTTACTGCAACCAAGGGGACTGGAGATCAGCGCTCCCCTCCCCAGCGCTGGCTGTATCAGGGAGTATGGCAGAGTGCTCTGCCTGGGTCCATAGGCGCTGGGGTCCCTGCTGGAGCCAGAAGGAGGGGAGCACTGATCTCCTGTCCCCCTGGCTGCAGAAGGGAGCCACTGCTTAAGATCCAGGTGGAGCGCACCAGGCTACAGGATAGGTGCAATTTCCCTGCTGTAGCCAGAGGGATAGGAGATCAGTGAGGAGGCAGCCTCCTTGCTGAACTCCTTCCATCTGGCTGCTAGGGGAGGCGCTGCTGACGGAGACTGGTGGCCCTTCAGGGTTGTAACAATATCTGTGGCTCTCGAGCTAAAAAGGTTGGGAACCACTGGTTTAAATGGTTTCGCTCCAGCCCTGAAATTTATTATGACTGGCATGAGGAGTGATTTTGAGATGCCCATGCCATGGCAGCAGCATCATCTTCAGAAGTTAGGTATCTACCTTTAT
The DNA here is from genome assembly GCF_026122565.2 of Emydura macquarii macquarii. NCBI lineage: Eukaryota > Metazoa > Chordata > Testudines > Chelidae > Emydura > Emydura macquarii. Next base: position 12,374,279 of record NW_027132773.1, read on the forward strand.
ATCCGCGGTCGAGAACGTTCACAGGAAAATGAGGTGGAGTTAGTGCTTGATCCATTTGCTCCTTTATTGCCTGCAGTTTAATTTTCTGGTGAGGTATTTCTTTCTTCAATGTCTCTTGAAGTGCCTTCCAAATTAAGACAGTATCAGCAATGCAGCAATTTCTCTGAAGTTTGTTTAAGGCTATGGATATAGGCTTCAGTATACTGAGCATATCCTCCACATTCCTCTTTAATCCAATGTTAGATATTTTGGATGAGATACTTGCATCTGTTTTATCACGGTTTTCTTCATAAAGTTTTATGAGAATAGGCCAGTTCTTAATTGTTCAAAACAATCAATCAATCAACCACAGAATTCCATCAAACATCTTCAGGGAGAATTAGTTTGGATCCTCCTGCTGTCTTCAGCGAAGCTGAAGCAAAATGGTTGTTACGGAAGAACAACAACATTTTCTTTCATACCTGGAGAAGACGTATTTAAGTCTTTGGCTAAAAGACGCATTAAATGGGCACTGCAGCCATATGTTATTAAGGAGCATCCTTCCGTTTCTTCTTCTAAATATCTTCTCATCTTTGCCACGTTTGCCGCATTGAGTGAATAATACCAAACAATAAAAATATTCTCTCTGTGCCTTAACTAACTCCTCTGCCTTTCTTGGCCCAGCTCTACCACCACATAAGCACAGAATAACAACAACTTAATCTAGCCTGTGTCTTTCTTTGCACATTTGACTTTAGTCTGCTGAGAAACAGAAACTGAAACAGAAACTAAAAGCCCAGGACTTCCAAGAAGCAAGAGCTGGCAGTTAGGATGAACAGACTAGAGCCATTAATTCATTGTTATAAGACTAAGTGTAGGTTTAGCATGTTTTTGATGAGATTTAATTGTAACTTATTTTTTAAACGAGAAATTTTGTACTGATTTTTAAAAAAAAAATCCAATTTAAATTAAAAAAATCTGATTTTTATTTTATTTTTTTTAAATCATTGATTTTTATTCACCCTGAGGACAAGTGAGAATATCCCCTGAATTGACCCCTGAACTACGGCCAGAAGTCATCAATATGATTGAACAATGTGTTCTTGGAGAAGCCAGAAGCAGAACCACAGAAGCTCATTGTCAGATCACCACAGATCCTGGAATAAGGGTGAAGGTAAAGCCATACCCAGATCCCAGAGGCTAAAAGAGAAGAAATCAGCACCGAAGATAAGAGGATGCTGGATATAGGAGTCATTGAGCAGTCCCACAGTCAGTGACCAGTCCAATTCTTCCGGTACCCTAAGTCAGAGAGCACCATAAGATAATGCAACAACTTTCCAAAATTAAACAAGGTGTCCCAGTTCAACGCATACTCCATACCTCCGATAGATGAGCTGATTGACCAGTTAGGAAAACACGATTCTTGTCCACCCTCTACCTGACCAAAGGTTATTGGCAAATCCCTCTGGCCAAGGAAGCCAAAGAAAAGACTCCCTTTTCTACATCAGAAGCATTGTACCAGTACACCGTCCTTCCTTTTGGGTTACACATGGTTCTCGTAATCTTCCAGGCCAGCAATTTATGGATAACCTAATACGTCCACAAGCCATGTATGTCACCGCTTACCTCGATGATGTGGTCATACATAGCCCACACTGGCGGTGCGCATCTAGACAAGGAGGAAGCAGTACTGGATATCCTCAGGAAAGTGGGTCTTACTGTGACTCCCTCCAAATGTGCAATAGGGGTAGCGGAAGCCAAATACAACAAGTACATTGTGGGGAGAGGCATAGGGAAGCCCAAACTGAACAAGTTGGAGGCGATACAAAGTTCGGAAGAAACAAGTCAGAGCAATTCTGGAGATAGTTGGGTACTACAGACAATGCATTACCCACTTCACTACCAGAACATACCCGTTGATGGACCTGATAAAATCCCAGGGCCCGGACATAGTGAAATGAACGAGTGCGGCTGAAGAAGCTTATGCAGATCTGAGGACTGCCCTCTGCAGTAGTCTAGTGCGAGTAGCCCCAGACTTTGAGAAGGAGTTTATACTACAAATGGATGCCTCCAAGGTTGGCTTGGGAACCGTACTGTCTCAAATGTTAGGAGAGGAAGAACACACAGTCTTATTCCTTAGTAGGAAACTCCCTCCCAGAGAACATAAGTATGCCGTGGTAGAGAAGGAATGCCTTGCAGTAAAATGGGCCATGGAGACCCTCAGATACTACCTACTCGGACAAAGTTTACCCTAGTTACTGACCATGCCCCCCTGAAATGAATATACCAGAACAAAGAAAGAAATGCAAGGGTAACAAGATGGTTCCTGTCATTGCAACCCTTCCACTTCACAGAGCAAAACAGCAGAGTTTAGGCATGGCAATGTCAATGGCCTGTCATGAGTGCACTGTTTCTCGGCCCAAGTAGCCCAAGGCCATGGTGCTGAAGGGGGAGGAAATGGGGGGGACGATGACGACGACAGGAAATATGTTACAAAGTCAGGCTGGTTGGCTGCAAGAGGATGGTGGAAGGCAGGTATGTTAGCCCTCTAACAGTGATTCTCAATCTATTTACCATTGTGGGCTGCATATGCAGCTCTGTGCGTTATATGGGCCACGTTCATACAATATACTACCTTTATGGCCCTGAGGATGTCAAATGGGCTGCAGCTGTGTGCAGATTGGGCCACAGGTTGAGAACCACTGCCCTAGAATAATAAAAGCCCTTTTTCCTACAACATAGGAAAGGGTTACCTCAGGTGAATTAGGGTCACCTGAGTCCAATTAGAACCTCTCCTCTGGTGACAGGGAGGGAGGAGAGAAGCTGCTGCAAGGCTAGTGGCAGCAGGGAGATAAGCTTCCCCAGGATGGGAGGCTGTTCTCTCCCTACAGGGGAACTACTAAAACCCAGTGCCTGCTTAGGGGAAGGACTGACACCCTTGATCAAACATCAGCCCAGCCAGGAGGCAGGGAAAGATATCCCCCTTTGTTTTGTGTTTGCAAATTTGTTTCTTTTGTTTTGCAGAGGAGCCCAAAGATCTACCTTGAAAATACTGTCTAGGGTGGGGCTGATTTACCTCAGGCACCGTCACTGCCAGAGGGGAAAGTGCTCAGTCCAGTGGGACAGAGGAGGTGCCTTGCCACATATTTAAGTTTACATGGAAAATGTAACAAATGTAAAGAATTAAGTATTGGATAAATGAGATATTCTCATAATGCCTAAAGATGTGACAGGTACTATACAAAGTATGTAAAAAGAAAAGATCCCTTCATTAACAAAATATTCTTTTCCAAACCAAGATTTTTTTCAGTTCAAAATCAATGTAATTGTAAAACTAATGACATTATCTGCATCATTGTTTCTGAAGTGGCTGTTTAAGTCCAAATTGTATGAGGTCTTCATTCCTGAAAGCAGGTATAGTGAGTGGTAAATAAATCTGGTCAAATATTATATATATGAAAAATGGCTTCCTGGATTTTACATATATTTTCATTCAAAATTTCCATGACACACAAATTTTTCTGATTTTCCAATAAAACAGGAAACCAATCTGGTTTTTTGGTTTGAAAAAAATGGTATCAAAATTAATATTTTTCAGGTTGGGTTATTTCTCCGACACTCTTTCTTTCTTTTTTAATCCCCAAAAGAGAGAATGGGGGATCCCATCCGCCCCAAAGAAAAGCAAAAAATGTTTGTTCTGATTCCATTTGACTTGAAACTAAACAATTTTTGTTTGAAATAGATTCATCAACCAAAAAAAAAATTTTTTTTTAAATCTGTGAAACATTTTGATCAAAATGAAAATTTTTCATTTCATTCTAAGTATTTCACAAAAAATAATTTCCAGTCCTTGAACATCCCTAAGGAATAGTTATTTACAGGTCTGGAAAAGAGCTAATGAGAGCACTGTGAAGGAAACAAATGACGAGAGAAAGAAAAGACTTATTACAGGTATCCTATGTGTTTGAAAATAGACTAATTGAAGTCAACTGTCCCTCATAATTTTGAGCAAATCGACTGAATAAAATGAAAATCTAGTACTTAACAAAATTACATATTTCTTGTAAAGTTAAATTTGTTTTTTCAACTGCCACCTTACTACATTTTAAAATTTTGCATTGAACATTACATTTAGAATTGACTCCACATTTCCCAGAAACATTACTTTGGAAATCAGCAAACTACCCTCTGCAATATATTCTGACCTGAATAGCTACTCTGATGACAAAGACATAGCAGAAACCAGGCAACCCTAGCAACAATGAAAACGGTTTTTCCCATCCAAAATAATCTGAGAATCACGACTCCATTCATTCACCTAGTACTGCCTACTTAATTTTTAAAACAAACTGAAAAAGATTCTTGAGTGTTTTATATTAATAGCATTTTCATTTAGGAGAAGTGTCTTTAATAGGCATAATAAATACAAAACCTTATTAAATATACAAAAACTGCTGAATATCTTTGTGTTATACTTTATCATGTTTCACACAGTTACAGTGGCTTGCATTTCACTTTAACAAGCTTTTCATAGAATCACAGGACTGGAAGGGACTTCAAGAGGTCCCTGCACTCAAGGCAGGATTAAGTATTATCCAGATCATCCCTGATAGGTGTTTGTCTAACCTGCTTTTCTTTCATTTGTTAAAGCTAATCAATTTTCTTTTAATTTTCCCCTCTCTACTACCAAACAAAAGGGCCTGTAAGACTCTAAGAAGATGACTCCAGTGCAGCTTCCTCCGTACTTGTAGAGTCAATGTTTTCTAATGTAATGCTCCACTAAGTCTTATTTGTGATATATTTTTAGAAAGGGAAAGAATTAGGGTTTTCACCAAAGGAAATAAAAGAAACATACATTTTGAATATTTTTCTTTTGATTTCCTTTGTTGAATGACACTACAAAGTTCATTATGAAATGAGATGCAAAAAGTTACGAATACTTTAGAGGCTTGGAAAAGATGTTACTGTGGTTAGCAGGATGATCACAATATTTCATATCCAGCTTTTTAAACAGCTTTTTCCCTGTATTCCTCTCCACAAACATACCTTAGTAGATACAAAAATAGTCAAACTTCTGATCAACAGGGATCCTGTCAATGTATAAATACATTTCCCCCTAGTAAACTGAGCATTGCTATTTAAAGTTCTACAACAGGACAATTAAAACCTCCCAAACATATATCAAAAATAAATAAACTGGACTATTAAAACAAAAGAAACAGAAAATCCTGAGTTCACATTTTTACCCTACACCTTTTAACATAAGAGAGGAAATATTAAGAAATACAGAAAGTAAAAACTTCCTTTAGTAGATCTTTCTGACCACCGGGTGCCACTCTTGTTCTGTATAAAATAAGATTCCTAACATCAAGTCAATCTCTTTTTTGCAGCTTTAACCAATTACAGTTCTTTTAAAATAACAGAGAAAGTAAAGTGCAAGCAAAATGTTTCATATTCAGTTTTCTAATGAATGCCTTATTGTCTTTAGTAAAGACTTTCCAAAGTTTTGTACTGTTTCTACTACTAGTAGCAGCAGGGATCAAAATGGTAGAAATTTTAGGGGGGAAAAAGATCAAGAGTAGTGTAGACAAACCCTTATGGTATTAACTTATTTTTTTCAGTGAAGTTATAATTAATCAAACAATGTCTAAGTTCTAATATTCAAAGAAATAACATCTATCTAAGCACCGCACCATCTTTTAAAATGTATTTATCCTCATAACACAGCTCAGAAATAGGGAAAAAAGTTACTCACCTTGTGCAGTAATGATGGTTCTTCGAGATGTGTTTCCCTATGAGTGCTCCACTGTAGGTGTGTCTATGTCCCTGCACTGCTGACTGGAGAACTTTGGTAACAGTCCATCCAGTCTGCACATGTGTTGCTCCCCACCTGCCATAAGGCTAGCCGGCATGCACGTGAAATCCCCTCTCAGTTCCTTCTCTACCACAGAATCAACTACTAGAACTCCGAAGTAGAGGGGAGGAGAGTGGGTCATGGAGCACTCATAGGGACACACTCCTCAAAGAACCATCGTACCTGCACAAGGTGAGTAATTTCTTCAAGTCGTGTCTCTACAAAGGCTCCACTGTAGGTGACTCCCAAGCAGTGGCCACCACTGCAGACCAGGACTTCGGAGTCGAGTCTGATATGGATGATAGTACTGTGGCACCAAATCTGGCATCTGCACCTGAATCCTCCAGGATGGTATAGCGTTCTGCAAAGTTGTGCGCAGATGCCCAAGTAGCTGCTCTGCAGATTTCTGATATAGTGAGACCTTTGGAGAAGGCAACAGACGAGGAGACTGATGACCTCATAGAATGTGTGTATATTGAAGATGGAGGTATTACGTTATGCAATTGGTAACAAAAGTTTAATACAGCCAGAGACCCACTTAGGAAGTCTCTGAGCTGAAATCGCTGTACCTTTTGACCTATCTGCAATGGAGAGGAAGAGTGTCCAAGATTTTTTGAAGACTCTCATTCTGCCCAAATAGAAAGCCAAGGCTCTCCTCACGTCAAGCATATGGAGAAAAGCTTCCCTATTATCCTGATGAGGTTTGAGATAAAAGGCTGGAAGCTGAACAAGCTGATTTATGTGAAATGCAGAAGTCATCTTGGGAGTGAACTTCGGATGTGGTCTAAGTGTGGCCTTATCAGGGAAGAACACAGTGAAAGGGGGACACACCAGCAGAGCCACTATTTCCCCAATCCTTCTTGTAGATGTGATAGCGATGAGGAATTCTGTCTTCCTGGAAAGGTGAGTTAATGAACAAGGGGCTATGGGTTCAAATGGGGGCCTAGTCAGATTTTTAATACTAGGTTGAGACCCCATTAAGAAGTGGGAAGCCTGGGTTGTGAGAAGAGGTTCACTATGCCTTTGAGAAACCTTTTTGTAATCGGATATGAAAAGATTGAGTATCCTTCTACCAGCTCTTGGAAGGTTGCAATTGCTGCTAGATGAACTTTCAGTGAACTGATAGAGAGTCCCAATTTCTTGAGAGTCAACGGATAGTCTAGGATCACCAGTAGGGTGGATGTATCAGGGATGACACCTTTGGGCTGGCACCAGATCTGGAATCTCTTTCATATAGGTAGATAGGTATGGTAAGTAGCTCCTTTCCTACTGTGTAATAACACCTCCTGTAACTCATCAAAGCAAGATGTTTCTATGTGCTGGAACCATGAAGGAGCTAGGCTTTGAGCCGTAGAATTCACATGATGGGATTGAGAGTGCATCTCTCATTCTGCAATAGAAGATAAGGAGTGATTGGAAGAGTCATTGGTGGACATAGTGCCAGCTGTGACAGGTAAGGGTACCATGTCTGTCTGGGCAAGGTGGAAGCAGTTGGTATGATGTTTGCACTCTCTTTTCACTTTCAACAGGATTTTCAGTATCAGAGGGAAGAGGGGAAAAGACAAAGACAACCCTCGTCTCATGGAAGGAGAGCATCTTCCATGGAGTGTCATCCAATCCTTGCTCTGGAGCAGTACTGGGGGCATTTCTTATTCTGGTAAGTAGCAAATAGGTCTATTATCGGTGTCCTCCATTGTCAGAATACATCATGGAGTACCACTGAATCTATCTCCCATTCATGGTCATGTGGGAATTTGCAGCTGAGACTGTCCATCGTCTTGTTGTGTATTCCCAGCAAGTAGGCCGCTGATACTAAGGTATTGTGTGAGATGCACCAGTTCTATAATTTTAATGCTTCTATGCACAGGAAGTGAGACCTGGTGCCTCCCTGACAATTTATGTAATACATGCAGGCCACGTTGTCTGGAATGTCTTTGATCATAGGAAGGAAGAGAGCGCACGTTTCTGACCACTCTGAGTTCAAGCAGGTTGATGGGGAGGCATGTCTCGGCTGGAGACCATTTGCCCTGTTTTCTGTGACCATTAAGATGCACACCCCATCCTATGAGGGACACATCAGTGGTCAAGTGTGTACATGGGGAAGACGTTTACTGGAGCCTTCCACCAATCCAAGGATTGCTTGACCCTGGTGCATATTGATAGTAGTTTGCTTATGTTGTCTCTGTTCGGCCTGTATACCGAACTGAACCATGCTTGGTGACATCTCATGTCTAGTCTGGCATGAATAATAACCGATGTGCCCATGGCCATGCGTCCCAAGAGCTGGAGTCAATGTGTGGCTGAAATTTGGGGGCCGGATTGTACAGTCTCTATCAACAAGAAGAGACTGAGAAATCTGTGACGTGGGTGGAGCATCTTTACCTGAATGGAGTCGAGATCGGCTCCTATGAATTCTACCCTTTATACGAGTGTTAAAGTCGACTTCTGTTCATTGATTGGTAGGTCCAGATTCTGAAACAGGTCCAGGGTGGTCAGAGTGACTCATTGGGCCTCTGCAAAGGACTGTGCTATGAGAAGGGAGTCACTCAGATAAGGATAAATCATGATGCCTTGAGAGTGCAAATGGTCCGCCATTTCCAAGAGGATCTTGGATACTCTGTGGGCGAAGAAAAGGCCGAAAGGGAGTACTCTGTATTGGTCTTGGCCTAGCGTGAACCTGAAATAACATCTGTGGCTCAGTATGACTGAGATGTGAAAATACGCATCTTGGAGGTCGAGGGCTGAGAACCAATCTCCTTTGTCTAACACTGGAATGATCGTTGATAACAGGACCATCTTGAACTTCTGAGCCTTGATAAACTTGTTGAACGCTCTGAGGTCCAGTATGAATCTGCAGCCCCCATTTTTTCTTCAGTATCAGGAAGTAACAAGAGTAGACGCTTCTGCTCCTTAAATGTATAGGCACTGGCTTCTATGCTGAGGAGGTGGTTTATCTCCTGACATAGCAGACTCTCGTGAGAAGGGTCCCTAAAGAGAGACAGGGAAGAGAGGAAAAATGGATGAGTATGTTGCTTGGATGATCTCCAGCACCCATTTGTCGGAGGTTATCCATTCCCAGGTGGTGCAGAACGGGGCGAGATGGTCTCCAAAAGGATGGGTGGGGTTTTCTAGCATGAAGTGAGAAGAGTGTTCTACAGGCACCTTGACCATCCTATCAAAACTCTCTCTTCAAGGGGGAGGACTGAGAGGATGTTTGCTGAGATTCTGGTGTCTTCTGCCTGGGGAACTCGGGCTTCTTCCTCTGGGGTTCATATGATCTCTATGCATATTGCGATGGATATTGGTATGAATATTGTGAGCGAGGCTTGAATGGTATACTCTCTTTTATACCCAAGTGTGTAGATCCTGATGGATCAAAGAGTGTGGACCTGTTCATGTGTGGAAGGAGGCATCAGTCTTATCAGCAAATAATTTCATCCCCTCAAAAGGGGAGGTCTTTCACTGTTCTTTAGATCTCTTTGGGGAAGCCAAAGAGATGACATCATGAGGCCAGTCTCATCATAATGGCAGTCGAAACAAAACATGCCACGATGTTAGCTGCATCAAGTGCAGATTGGAGAGATTTTTTGCCACCAGCTGGCTCTTGTTAACCAAGGCTTTAAATTGGTCCTTGTGAGAACCGGGAAGCTGTTCAATAAAAGAACTAAGCTTCAGATAGTTCTGATAATCATATTTAGCACACAAGTCTTGATAGTTCGCCACTCTGAATTGGAGGATGGCTAAGGAGTAGGCCTTCCTACTGAACACGTCCAGGCGCTTCCAATCCCTTTTGTGGTGGTCTTTATAGTTAATTGCATCCACAATGATCAAATTGGGAGGCAGGTGTGAGAACAGGAATTCGGTGTCCTTTGCTGGCACATAATATATCTTGTCCACCCTTTTACAAGTTGATGGGATGGACGCAGGGGTCTGCCATATCACCTTGATGGGGTCCAGTAGAACCTCATTAATAAGGAGGACCACTCTGGAGAAGATGGTGTGACTCAGACACCTCTTGTAAAGATATTTGGAGTGTCTCTGCCACCCTCTGTGCCTAGCCCTGGAACAATTTAAAGTCATCTGCCATAGATGGCCAAGGGGGAATCACCATCTCGTCTGGTGATGACGACAAGAAGTGGGTTAGAGAAGCGACTTCCTCCTCAACTTCGGCCATCAGTTCCTCTCTTGCCTATTCAATGAGTTCAAGATGCCCTCGAGGCAGCAGCTGAAGGAGGGTATTTCCTTGGCTGTTGATAGGCCATACAACAGGTGATGGAGGCTTGTTGCCTTTGGGCCTGACAGGGGTCCCAACACAGCCATTGTGGTGAGGAGCAGCCCAGTGGTTGGTACCACGGTTGCCCAACCTAGGGACATGGGTCAGAGAGGTGGTATGCCTGGTGTCCATAGTAAAATTGGGCTCCATAGCAGGTGAGAAGAACATTGGGAAGCTAGGTCCTCTTGCTCACTTTCTGATTCCGACAACGAAAAGGGCAGTGCATGGCAGGAGGTGGTCTGTAAGCCAAGGGCTATGGGTGAACTCAGTACCGAGCCCTGGTACTGAGCAGAAGAGAGACTTGTGCATCAGAAACCAAAAGATCTGTCTCGCACCAGAATTCTGTTGGTGCCGAGGGCATCAGAACCAGAGGAGGCTGTCAGTGCCGAGAGGCTTGTACCAACAGAGTTGGAGACGCGGACCTGATAGCAGGATCCATTAGTACCGATGTTAATGACTGTACCAACGGAGCTTTCCCTGTGGTGGATCTTCTATATTCTTCATGCCTCCGCAATACCAGCGCTTCTTGGCCTGCACTCATTGGGTCTTTAGGCATTCTGACTTGTCCTATCAATTCAGTACTGCGCATGCCCTGGATACCAAATCTAGATGGCTTCAGTTCCATCAATACCAATGACGCTGACTGAGCTGAGGATTGTTTTCAGCTCATTCGGGGCTCGCTATGGGAACTCACAGACCATTTATTAGAGACCTTACGTGATCGATTCACAGCATCTCTCTGAGCTCACTTTCCTTCAAAGTGGACTGTTGCGGTGAGGGCTCTCACAGGGATTCCAGAGGTTGAAGGGCTAACTCCATGAGTAGGCATAAGAGCCTCAGTTCACTGGCCTTCCTGGATCTAGGCTTCAATTGTTGACACAAGCCACACTTCTGTGAAATGTGTTTCTCTCCCAGGCAGTGAATGCACTGTGAGTGTAAGTCAGTCACTGGGATAGATTCCTTGCAACTGAGGTACTTTTTCAAGCTCAGGGAGCCGGGCATATCCTTGTCCAGGGGGACTCCCCCTCACAGGAAGTCAACAGAAGACAAAATCCTTTTCTTTAAGGCAACAGACACACCTACAGTGGAACACCCATAGAGACACTACTCAAAGTAATAGTACTATTATCCTCTCTTTACAGAGTGGGATTTGAGGCACAGAGAATCATAGAAGTATAGGACTGGAAGGGACCTCAGATCTTCTAATCCAGTTCCCTGCACTCAAGGCAGGACTAAATATTATCTAGACCATCTCTGACAGGTGTTTGTCTAACCTGCTCTTAAAAATCTCCGGTGATGGAGATTCCACAACCTCTGTAGGTAATTGATTCCAGTGCTTAACTACCCTGCAAGTTGGGAAGTTTTTCCTAATGTTCAATCTAAAGCACCCTTGCCGCAATTTAAGCCCATTGGTCCTTGTCCTATCCTCAGAGGTTAAAAATATTTTTTCTCCTTCCTCCTTGTAACAACCTTTTATGTACTTGAAAACTATTATGCCTCCCCTCAGTCTTCTCTTATCTAGACTAAACAAATTTTTCAATCTTCCCTCGTAAGTCTTAGACCTTTAATCATTTTTGTTAGTCTTCTCTGGACTTTCTCCAGTTTGTCCATATCCTTCCTGAAATGTGGCACCCAGAACTGGACACAATACTCCATTTGAGGCCTAATCAGCACGGAGTAGAGCGGAAGAATTACTTCTTGTGTCTTGCTTACAACACTCCTGCTAATACATCCCAAAATAAGGTTTCCTTTTTTGCAACAGTGTTACATTGTTGACTCATATTTAGCTTGTGATCCACTACAACTCCAGATCCCTTTCCACAGTACTTCTTCCCAGGCAGTTATTTCCCATTTTGTATGTGTGAAACTGATTGCAAAGTACTTCAATTAGGAAAGAATATTCATCCTTATTGAATTTCATCCCATCTACTTCAAACTCATTTCTCTGGTTTGTCCAGATCATTTTGAATTTTAATCTGATCCCCCAAAGCACTTGCAACCGCTCCCAGCTTGGTATCATCTACAGAGGCTAAGTGACTTGTTCAAAGTCAAACAGGAAGTCCGTGGCAGAGAAGGGAATTAAATCCAAGTCTCCTGAGTCCCAAGCTAACATCCTTGCTACTGGACCAACCTTTCTTCCATTATTATTTAATTCTTCAAGAATATTAATTTTAACTGTACTGACAGTCTTGGAAATGTATTACTTGTGTTATTGTTTGTTACAGTGTAATAAGCAAACATCTCAATGGGTGCCTGTTACTTTCCACATACACTCCAGCTTGGGTCTCTTCTCATATTCCAGTCTATTAGAATGAAAACATTTACTGCACTTCTCCATGAACAAAGCTATTATCAAACACATGAAGGATGAAGAGGTTGTGAAAACTAACATTTAGTATCTGTCAAGAGAGTCTTATTCCTAATACGTATTAGAATGAAGACTCTGAGAAACTGAACAACACTGAGATTCTTTTGAAAGACACTTCTGAGACATAAGTGAATTAGACTACAGACTGAGAAGTTTGTACAATAGGAACAGTTCTCCATGTTCCTGTGTCCCATGCACACAAATGCACACACTCATGCAGTAATTTTTTGAAATTGAAAGAGATGGGGGTCAGAATATAGGGTATCGGACTGTGAGCAAATTCTTCTGACCCCATCAACACAAGAAAAATTCTAAAGGAATTTGAAATACAATTCTGATATAAAATTCTAAAAATGTACATCAACTGAATTGATAATGCTCATTTATAACTTTTCCATAGTCTGATGTGGCATTTAGATACAACTATTATAAAAAAAACATCTACATAAACACACTCATCCCTAATTACACAAACTACTTTATTTTTTATATACATCTTTATAAAACCTAAAGAACAAGGCGTGGGACAGTAAACAGGGGAAGAAGCTTCTAAGACTGCTTTAGCAAATGAAAAGACAGGAAACATGGACAGCTGGGGGGTAGAGTCCTTAATAACTGCAATTGATGGAACATTCAGATTTAAAGTTGAGATACAAACACACCCCAAAAGTTTACTGCTTGCAATAGATTGGCAGCTCAAGCATTATAGTTTACTAATCCTACAGTGAGGATCTGCAGAGGGAATTGCATGAGGGAGAATTTATGCAATACTGCTCAAATTAAGAAAGTTATCATCCTAGCTGTTTCCTAGCATTTCCTAGCAATTTCCTGGGAAACATCCCAGTTCTGTGTGACTCTATTAAGAATACACCTTTAAAAAAGTTGGCACTGAATGCAAAAAGATTAATTTTATAAAGTTACATTAATACCTGTACTCGGGCTGTCGACTTATGGGATGGTCTTCCCTTGACCATCTGTATCCTGGGTCCTCCTACAACGTATGAAAATGAGATGGTTATATGAGGTTTACCTCAACAAGACAGATGTAAGATACAATTAGGAATAAATAAATCTTGGTTACTATCTATCATGTTAGAAAAGCATTTAGTGGATTTATAGAACAGAATTTTTTGTAATCTTTCAGATAGCTTTTCTCTGAGTTTTTGTCCGTATCTCCCCACCACCACACTTTTTGCAAGAGCATCCTACACACTCATCCTTCTCCTCTCTCCATCCCAAAATATTGTATTATAATATACTGTGAAAAGAAACAACATTAAATCCAAATTAGGATGGAGTCTCAACAATAAGTAATTTTTATTGTGCCATCTTAGCACTTGCAGAACGAGAAAACTGCCAGTTTGAAATTTTGTAATAAGACAAAGAGGTACCTGATTTTCAGAAATGATCACTGATACTGTACCCACAAGTAACTGCAGGCATATATGATTGTGATCCATATCATGGCACTCAACTATATGTCTCCTGCCCTTTCATATCAGAAGACTAGATGGACAAGTGCCACAAAATGAGCTGCATTTATCTGGGGCCACGTGTGATGCTGTCTGGATTAGGAGTGATCATTTATATTATTATTTAATATCAATATTACAAAATTACAATAATTCAGATGAGATCTGCCATGTCAGGTACCATTGGAAAGGCTATAATTTCCTAAATATGATGATTTTGTTTATACGCATGTAACATTGTGGTACTGTAAGTTATGGATAGGTGTAATATATCTGTATCCAAAAACTTGTGAGGTGCTACTGGGTTACATCCTCCAGGCAGATTGGTGTCAGCCTTGATGGCTCTTCAAGGGCCATTACTTTTACAATAAGTCCAGGGAGAGGAGCCAGGACAGCCCCTTTGAATCATTAGGACATGTAGAGACATGCCTGTGGTCTGGGGGACTGCAAGGCCTTTCCCTACCATGTGCTGTGAGCTTGTGTTTGAAACAAGCCACATGGCAGACCAGAGACCACAAAAGGCAGCTGCACCATCCCCATCCCCTACCTCTGGATCAACTCATCTACAACTAAAGCTGTGAAACAAAGGACTGAGACCCATCCAGGTACTGGATGTACACCAAAGGAATTGGACAAGCCTGCAAACTCCACAATTCTGCTGAGAATCATATATATGTATATATAGGGACTTTAATGTCACTTGTATGTATCTGATTGCTTTGACCATTTAACATTTCTCTTCTCATTTGTTTCTTTCTTTTTATAATAAACCTTTAGGTTTAGTTACTAAAGGATTGTCCGGCAGTGTGATATTTTGGGTAAGATCCAAATTTATATTGATCTGGCAAGGTAGCTGATCCTTTGGGATCAGGAAAACATTTTGGTTAAGGGAATAGAGTTTTAAATAACTTATCTCTTTACTGTATCTAGTTGCTGACTAGGAGCTAGAGACTGAAATGCAATAAAGGGGGCTGTGTACGTTTTTTGTTTTAGCGTCTCGATAACCAGTGTGGGCATCAGGAGCCCTGTTTGTAACTAGTTAGGAAATCGAATTGCAGTGTTAGCCACCAGTTTGGGAAAATCTGCTCTCCTTTTCACAATCTGTCCTGACTGTGGCATTTTCAGGTGGGCTACCTTAGGCATGGACAGGTCACACCATGAACTTACACATGCAGGCATCTGGGATGTGTGGAAGAACTCTCCAAACCACTTATCGGCTCTCTATCTCAAACCCATGCAAGAGAATGGGCGAGGAAAAGGAAAAACAGACAGCTTCTGGCTGCTTCTGTTCCACCCAAAGAGGCTTTGTTAAGAGGACCAGAGAATGGGATACTGCACTGCTGTGCACTCCCAGAGTAACTGCTAAAGTGCAACCACATGGGAATGTAGTGTCATCATCATGCAATCATGACAGACACAAAGTACTATCAAAAGCAAAAAAAAATTAAATAGGTTTTTTTCCTTTAACCTTTCAGTTTAATTATTTATGATGGCACTGAAAAATGGTCAGGGAGAAATTATTTTTGAGATGACAATGTATGTTTAAATGTGCACAGATTCAAGCATCAATGAAAAGACAAGCAACACGTTCATGGGAGAAAAATTGAATTATGTACCCCTCTATGTGGTGGGCCACTTCTTCGTTCATGGGCAAAACTACGGCCCTCCTCATAGTCTCTGTAGTCAACATGACCATAATCATCATATCTACTGTAGCTCCCTTCTGCAGGTCTATCTAGTAGTGGTGGTTTCTTGGGTGCAACATTAACTACTCTATGGTAGTCATCCTAAAAATACAAAACAAATATAAAACACTATTTATTTTCACAACAGACTTCCAGTAATAAAACACAAAAGTAAAACAAAAATAAAAGGGGGGGGGGGGGGGAAAGAAAAATACATGAATGTGGTTATTCCAAAAAATATTAAAAGGCAACATTCTTAAAAAGGCTACATAATTCAGTGGGGACAAAACATGTAGAGCAAGTAAGTCTGATGATAGATAACACATTACATTTATATGGTGTCTAGTTTGATGTAGCATCCCAGGCATCTTGTATTTATATCTTGTGCTCAAAAGCAGTCTTTGAGTTTGCTTTAAAAGCGTAAAAATCAGATCTCAATTTTTTTCAAAAAATTACTTGTTTGTATTTCTTATATGCTTTCACACCAATTTCAGAAATAATGATGTAAAGAAAATGATCTTTTGCAATGCCTCATAAATAAGGGCCTGTCAATAAATGTAAATTATTATTTGAATGCCAACAGTGTGCTCAAAATACAGGACATAGAGGAAGTAATCCCTGCTCAAAGGAGAGGATCTGAATAGAGAAGCAATACAATTCTGACACAATACACTAGATCACCAGAGGATGCATTCAAGTGAGTGTTTTAATGCATGCATTTTTGTTTTATTTTTTCTAAAAAACTGACAATGGATATAAAGTGACAATGTGTCATCTCTTTTTTGTTGGAACGTATAATTCTTCCATTACAGTTCCTTCAGAATAAAACTTAATATACAACTTATCAATTCAAGAGATGTCCACCACCAAAGTATGGTTTAGATTGGCTGGACCACTTTATTCCCCTCAGGTTAAAGACTTTTTTTTTTTTTTTTTTTGTGTTATGACCCATGGATCTTGAACCCAGGCCCACAAGGTCTATAAGAGCAACCATGTTTCAACATTCCACCTAGCTCCACCCTGTGCTCCAACTGGCAGAGTCCCAGAGTGGCTGACTAGCCCTATGTAAGCCAGCAATAGGAACAAGAAGCTGCCCAAACAACTGGCTCCACCCTGCTCTGGACAGTGTGTCGGGATACTTCCTGCTCCTACTACCCATTCCTGCGCCCCAATACCTTCTCCCCGCTCCTGCTTCCACAGCTTAATTTCCTGGCATTCCAACCTAGCTTGACTCCTGACGTCTGACTTGTTTTTCCCAACCTCCAGTTTGCCTCCTGCCTCTGACCTGTTGGTACCCTGACCTATAGTTTGTTTCCTGCTTCTGACTTCCTAGTATCCCAACCCAGCTGATTCTTGACTCCTGTGTCATGACTGTGGACTCTGACTCCAACAACTAGGTCTGGCCACCCATTACAGCTTATTATTGAGGAAATCTTGGGGGTGGATGGGTGGGTGGGGCAGGGTGTTACTTAATCCCCTACTCTTGTGCCAATGTGGCATATCCTGTCACATTCTTAAGAAGTTAATTTTATGCATTATTTCTCTCTCTGTGATTGGCCCCCCACTATCACTATAGAGCACAAAAGTCATGTGGGGGGATAAAAGTAGTCAGCTAGCTCCACACTCCAACAGGTTTCCATGGTTTTGATGTCACCAGTGCACATAGCCCCTTAGTTTGGTTAATAGGGGTATCCAGCATATATTACTGAAGATGCAAATGTAGCTTTCTAAAAGTTGAGTGTATTATATGAACTGGTAGGTAAAAAAATGAAAGCCTGAGTGCCAACTCCTAACCTTTACAATTTCCTTCTTTTACCAATTTAAATCAAGCTCTAACAGCTAAATTTTCAGTGGACCTTTTTAGGAATGCCCTGATACAGAGGCAGAGCTCTGTATTTGCACATGCAACATTGAGGGGGAAAAATAAACATGAAAAACAAATCCTTTTCAAATTGTAGTCACAATCTAATGGTTTGAAACTTTCAGCAGGAAGAGTTATGTTAGGGTCACAGACTGTTAATATTATCATAAATAAACTTGCTAGGCTGTCAACAAATTTACTAAAGAGCAATCAATCCAAGACACCTAATGAAAAAATAAAATCTCACTCCATAGACTGGATACAATGTAGAGAACACGCACACACACAAAATATCACAGGGCTTGATCAACTGCTGAAGGCAAACTACCTCGTGGAATGCCCTTCCTGACATATACCTTAGGGTTATGATTTGGTGGCCCTGAAAGAACATATGGTCTGAAGCTATATTAGAAGTACTCACCCTCCCACTCGACCCAAAAAGATTACATCACAAAACTGTACTGACGACATATAGAGAAAACTGTGTTTAGAGTGCTCAAACAGTAAGAATATTGTAAAGGTATGCACAATATTCTGAAGAATGTGGAAAACTAGCAAAATCATGCAAAATCCTATTGTCTGGCATTTTATCATTTGCCAGTATCTGAGATCTCATTCTACAAGACTTTGTTTTGATATATTCAGTTTCAGGACCAAGCTTAAGGCTCTTGTTCTCTTGAACAGTAGAGACAAGACATACAGTGATGTGCCAGTCATTAAAAATTGACACAAAAATATACCAGCCCAGCAACATGATTCATTTCCTTATTGTCTGCCAGGAAGACTGACAATTATGAAAAAACTAATGATATTTCACATGCCCATCCAAAAACAAAATTAAAAAACCTTCTTGCCCTGAGCAAGCAGAATTTTGCAAGTCTGGATGTGACACTCGGTGGTGATGAAGGAAATTGCCTTTCAGTAGCTACCTCAAAGCAGCACCAGAAGAAGCCACACATCCTCACTTCACAGTATAATAAATCGAGATATGGCAAACCAAAATTTTGCCATTCATTTTTTGAGAGGTATATTAGTGGACTCTACTGGTCTCGCCATTCTATTTTGATGTTATTTGGAATATAAACCTACATTTGGGATACTTGGTTCAGTCTCTCCTGTATGATAATATTATTATATCACTTCAATGATCAGAGATTTTTCCTTTATAGCTAAATTTACACATAAATCTCCATAATATATATACTATACTTTTGCTTCCTAGAGAGTTTGAAATACTAATAGAATTTGTTTTAAGAATTTTATTGCTATAATGGTTACATTTAGTTAGCAAACTGTTAGACAAATCAAATGTTACTTCATTTTAAAAAAATCTAATATTTGTAAAAGACCCATCTGCCTATCCTTATGTTCCATGACTGATGAGACTACTGGAGCAACAACTAAGTAACTGACTAAATACCCTGTTCAAACTTATCTGGTTTCCAGTTTGTTGAAAATGAAGAAATTTTGCTGACCCCTGTAAAGAGAGTTAAAACATCACACAACAGCCAAAACACCAATACACTGATTAACAGAAAGAGAGAGCCATATGCACCTTGTGACCAATACCAATAAGTTACAAAAAGTGCAGGCTGAGAATGTGTGAGGTATGTGTGAAACAAGACAAAAAGTAGCCCAACCATTAAATCTCCAAGAATCACTAAAAAGGTGGGAGGACACAAAGTAGATAGTAGGCACTCATACCTGAGGTTTTATGTTGCCAAATACATACTGTGTACCCTGTAAACAGAATAATTTATGAACTGTTCTTTAAATTCTATTTAACTGCAACAGCTCAAAAGCAAAATTTACGAGTTATTTTGAATTCTCCCTTCTCCAGATATATAAGAAAATAATCTACCTACTTTGTCCTTTTTTGTAGTATGTTGTAAGTTTTTGTGTTTACTTTTAGAGACCTAAAATTGGTAGCTGAAATCCTAATTTTAGAACTGAGAACAAAATGAGTTTGCAAACAGGCTGTATGTCATTAACTACACCGTTTCTAATGCCCCAGTAAGGATATAATAGGCAGCTGCTGCTAACTTGTATTTTCAACACTTAAGGTTTAAACTTTGGCTTAAATCTTTGCATCCACCACCAGCACTGTTTCTTACTGTACTCTGTAAGCCCTTGAGTTCATCAACTTGCCACCTCAACCCAGTTTGAAAATTTGACAAAGAAAAAAAAAATCAATTCTTTGCAGCAAATTATATATACTTCAGTAAAACCTAGAAGAATCTGAATGACCCATGTTTAATTGCATACAAAATATATTGTAAACATGTACAGAAGATTATCTACTTTAAGTATTTTCCAGTGAATGTGCCCTGATTCTATGCAGAGAGACACGTGGGCAGACCCTGTCATCCAGGAGGAGTCCTGTTAACTTCATGGGGACTCACGTATGTTTAAGATCTGCCCATGCAGATCCATTTGCAGGATCTGTACCTTAAATGTTAGTCCACAATATGATCTGTGAAAATGGAATTAAATGATAAGAAAATAATTAAATGAAAAGATGCAGTTTTAATAAGTACTATTTTTTAAAAAGTACAAGCCCAATATTTAAACAATAGTGCATACACGTACGTCAGGATGAATTCTCGGTGGGAGTCGTTCTCTTGGAAGTCTTTCATACTCATATCGTCCATCAGACCACATTTCATCTCTTCTATATGCCACTAAAGAGAAATATTCAATCAGACAAAAATACACTTGTTATGCATAGGTAAGAAGAAAGAAGTGTCAAAATAAGAAGTCGCCTACTTGTAAGATAACATACTTTGCACAGGAGGAGACAAGAACGATGTTCTTTTTGAAAGGGCTTAACTAACACTGAACACTGTCCAGCTTAAAAAAAAAAAAAAAAAAAAAGGAAAGGGAGTACTGTTTATTGTCTATTGTTTTTTTAAAAAGCATGAGACTGGAAATCTGCTGACATCATTGCTATAAGCCTCCAAAATACAAGAGACTAAACTATTTTAAAAATTTGGTAAATATGAATATTTGCATAAAAGTTTGATATACCAGACTGTTTAAAACACGACTATTTACAACCATTTACTTTCCCCATACCTGAACTGTGACTGTTGGACTGTGGTATGAAAAGAGTCTTTGCTGAGACTAAGGCCTAGGCTGGAAAAAAATCTTGTTTTGATTTTATAAAATTGTACATTGTGCAGTTCAAAAAAGACCCACTGCATGTGTAACAATTAGGAATGTGAACACAAATGGATTCAGTGATGCACAAGTTAGCAGCATCTGTCCAGTATACATTGCTTACAATCTCCATTTTTACAGAAGTCTTCCCCACTGACCCTGCACACAAATGGTACTGCAACATTAAGATTGCACAGTTGAAGTCACAGCCAGAATATGCAAAAAAATCTCATTCACTCCTTCTTCTAATTAGGTTGAACAACTGCAAAATACTACATTTCAATTCCCATCTAACCTTTCAGTGGATCAATTTAGTCATCTGCAAAATGACAAAAGCATGATACATCACTCACAAGGGAGCTGTAAAGCTTAGCATGTTTAAAGTGTTTTGAGATCAGATGACAGGTACTCTAGATGTACACAATATTTTTTAAAATTGTGATTTCTGACAGAATGCAAAATCTCCTCTTCTTGGAATGAAATTAATTAGAATTTCTATTCTTAAATAATCTGTATAAAAAGTGTATTCAGATGGGAGTACAACCATTATTGTAATAAGAAAATCTCACAATTCAGTGTGTGTAACATAATTCACTAAACTGAAAAGCTCCAGTAGGAGGTGGCAAAAAATTACAAAGGTGGAAAAATCCCAATTTGAAATGTATTTTGGGATGGATATAGAAATACAGAAGAAAGATACATCAATCAAATAAGAGTTTGCTAAAATTACATATAAATTTTTTCCTCTAGGGTAATGGTAGTTCAAACTATTAAAACTGAATGGTCCATAGAGGAAAAACAGCCAAGGGAAACATGGCCTATCTAGGACTCCCACAATACAGGCCCTGTACAGCGTTTTGGATGAGAAAAGTCTTTGATAAAGAAAAGTAAGCAGCAGGAAATGCCAAAAAGAGGGAACTCACCAAGATTTAGAAGGTGAAGGCCCTATGAAACTTTCTGGTCTAACCTCATACCAAAAAAACCCTCAAAAACTAAACCAAAAAAAAAAAACCCAGAAAGCAACTGCACCCAGAATTTCTTTTTAAAAGGAGTACACACAAAAATCTAGTAAGAAAAAGTACAATAAATAAACTTAACTGTTACCAGAAGTAGTACTAGTTTAGTTATATTTTGCAAAAGAGCACAAACAAATATTTTGTATCTGTACCACTTACTTTTGCGTCTATTTTATCAACCAGTGTTTGAAGTCCCATTCAATTAGTTCCTATGAAATTAAAAAAAAACCAAACACACATTAGCAAAAAACCCACCAACCCTACACATTTAAAATGCAGTAATTTTTCTCTCTCGCTATTAGTTTTCACTATGAAAATTAATCAGGTTTTGTTTTGTTAAATGTAAATCCTAAATGATGGGTTAGAAGTGATCCCACGTGATTTTTGTCCATCTCCCTGAACTAGTACAGAATGGTTTACTATCCTAAACGAGGTGAATTACTTTGCTCACCCATTCTCACCTCCTATTCAATGGTTGTCATTAGGTCTTAAGTACCGGACTCCACCTCCCCCATTGTTCTCAATGCACCTGGATATCTATAAGATGCCTCTGTGTTTCCTATTTTCTGTATTACTGCATCTGAAGAAGAGAGCTGATCTCTCTCGAAAGCTTATGTCTACAAATATTAAATTTTTAGTCTTTAAAGTGCCACAGAACTCTCGTTGTTTTTATCCTAAACCAATATGAGACGTAGTCACCAATCTACACAAAAATCTCTAATTTTAATGTCTCAACCTTCCACAACAAATTATTCTAGAGTTACTTGACCTCTCTGCAATATTTTCCTAATGTCTAAACCACAAACTCTAAGAGCTTTTCACAGTATCCTGCATCTTAAGAGACTGTCCCATGTATTACCTCCCCTTTCATTTACCATCTCAAATACAATCCTCCTTCCCATTTCCAAGCACACCCCTATGGAAACTACAGTAATTGCTAAAAGGAAAATATTAGAACAGTATTTAATAGAATTTTATCTGTTTTAATCTGATTAGAAAAACAGAAGAAAGAACCAGCAACATATGACCAACCAGCATTCCACAGACTACCGATGGCCTATGAGGCACAGTTTAAGAACCAGCAGTCCAACATACACTTTCCCTTTGATAATTTTAAACTGTAGCTTTCTAGGAGAGAGCACTTTCCCCAGCTGTATGAAGTGTATGTATGTACACAATTACAGTTTCCACCATTTGAGCTTGTCAACATTATAATTACAAGTGAGTTAGGGGACCTATTTACAACTTGTTCCATTTAAGAATACAGATGGGACTTTAACCCTGTTCCATAATCACATATGTCCAAAAATTTGGCCCAGTTACAGAACATAGTTAAGAGCTTGTCTACTCTACTAAATAGAACTGTGTGGCAATCAAGTCTCCCTTGACTTGGTTGTAACTGAACTGGATAGGCCCTTTATCACCACCTCTCTAAATTTTTCATATTAAGTGCTGAATTTTGTAAAGTGCTTAGCACCCTCATCTCTCTTTGAAATCTCTGGATTCCCAGATCTCCTCTCTGTTGTAGTGGTTAACATTAGAGGGTCGCACACTTTGTTGCTTCTATAGGCTGAGTGTATTACACCCACCAGTGGCTCTTGCATTCCTCCATTCCCCTCCACAAGCTCCCGTGTGCCACCATCCTATTTAGTCTATTTCAGGGACTGCTTGCAACCACACCCTTCCTCTCATGCCAGTGACTCCATGTGCCCCCCACTTCTACCTTTCAATTTTTCCAATTTTCAACAAAATCCATACGGTTCTGGCCATTGATGCCTAAAACATTCCCTGAAATGTTGGAATTGATTGGACTTAGCATTCAAAAGTTATCGTATTACAAACAATCATCATCAAGTTGAGTGTAAGGCCTCGCTTTGCTTGACCAATTAAACCACTTCCAGCACTCAGATGTGTTCGGTTGGGAGCAGGCATTTAATGCCACCTGCTTGATGCAGTGATTAAAAATTCCACTCACGCATAGTCTTCTCAGTTTTCATTGTGGCTGCTCCAAACACTGTGGACAGCAGTGAAAGTGGCAAGAATTATCTTTGATATTCTGCTGCTGGTGCTTAAGAATGCTCTGAGTGAAAGCTATTCACAGGGTAACAGCCCTCAAAAAGAGAAGTCAAGAAAGGGATAAAGAAAGAGGCATCCTATCTGAGCAACTAATTTGAATAAATGATAGAATGCAGAAACACACATACTCCCCATCACATCAGTGAGGAAACTTGGAGAGAGAAAGAGTAACAAGTATATCTTCCACGGACTCTGATAAGAGCAAAGAAGCTCAGTAAATGGAGTGGGAAAATGAAGAGAATGATTCCTGTGCCACCCAGCAACAGAGGAGGCTAAGTACAGACACCTACTAGTCAGAGTCTACTATGAAAGGCGGAACCTGCAAGCAGTCACGGACAACAATTTCTTCTTTCCATTCACAGAGGAAAGTGAGAAGGAATACTCCCTATTCACCTGAGCATTGCCCCTGTATAGTGGTGCCCCAATCTGTCTCTGGATAGTAGGCTTAATCTCTGAGATTGAGTATCTGGTGAAACTTCCACACCTTCGATTATCTGCGATTGGATGGGAAGGCAGACAAACTGACATGATAAAACACAATAGGGAATTGAAAGTATTGACGAAGAACTAAGGGGTGGGGGGAAGGAGAGGAGGTAGCGAATGCACTGCAAAAGAAAACCACAGAGAAAAAGATGACACACACTGAAGACAACTCAAGAAATACACACTATAATTTCAAAAAAACAAAAAGGAGGAAAAGGCCAAATGAAGTCAAGATGAAGCTAAATGAAGTCACGATGAGAAAGATGCAACGTCAAAAGCAAGAGGGGTGTAGGTAAATTATATTTTTACAAAACCATTAAATAGAAAGTTCACTTGCAACATGTCACCACTGAATACAATACACACAACTGTTCTAACAGTTACAGCCTGGGGCAGAGACAAAGAAGAATTTGCCATGTAAGGGGACTACATTTGAAGGGAACATTACAGTCTTTCCTATGGTCACTGACAGAATTAACTATTACATATATTCTGTCATCTTTTTATTTCCTTCCCCAGCTTCAATGATAGATTCATGTTTAGTTTTCAAATAGCAATCGTTTGTACATTTTAGTATTCTTATCCTTGAAAATGCTCTGTTGCACAAGCCAAAGTCCTACAAGCATTTATAAAGCACTTCCCAATGTGGTATCTACTGGCTGTATATGCATTAAAAAAAAAAAAAAAAAAAAAAAAAAAAAAGACATCAAGAATCATCATTAAAATCTACTCATGGCTGAGAATGTTCTGAAGTAAATTGATTTAATTGGGCTGATATAGATACCCAAACCGTTGTTAGACACTTCATAAAAATTTCAAAAGAGATCTATTTTAAATTTTCATCACAAAAGCTACTTAATTTATTCAACAATTTATACATACAACCATAAAAATTGAACAGCAAACTTTATTTTGAGTTACAAAGGAAATTAAAAAAAAAACTTCTGTTGACTTGAGAGGCAGTAAAACTGAGTTTTTATTCTCCTTTGTAATTAAAATATCTTGTATTTATATTAAAGTTTTCCTTTAAAGGAAATATTCTGTTCCAAGTAACTGCAACTGTAGAAGAGGCCAGAGGTCTGTGTTTCTAGGTATTTCTAATGCACCCATTACGGCAATACCTGAATGATAAGCAGGACAAAGTTTACAGAATAGAAAAATTATCTGAAAGTCTAAACTTGCTTTACCTTTTGCTTATTCAGGATAAAAAAGTTATTCTATGTAGCCCAATATCTGAGCCAATTTTAAGTGTCATATCTGTAAAAGGTCTAGCATAAAAGCTGTGTTACATGAACATTAAGGAAAAAAATTGGGCAGGCAATTATTTGCAGTTAATGCATGTAATTAACGGAAAACAAAATCAACTTAAAATAATTAAATTAAAATAGTCATGATTAATTGCAGTTTTAATTGCGCTGTTAAACAATAATAGAATACCTATTTAAATGTATAATAAATTGATGTTTTTCTACATTTTAAAATATATTGATTTCAATTACAACACAGAATACAAAGTGTACAGTGCTCACTTTATATTATTTTTATTGCAAACATTTGCACTGTAAAAAAGATAAACAAAATAAATAGTATTTTTCAATTCACCTCATACAAGTCCATTCAGTCCTACTTCTTTCATCAGCCAATCACCAAGACAAACAAAATTGTTTGTGTTAGTGAGTTACAGGAGATAATGCTGCCCACTTCTTATTTACATCTCCTGAAAATGAGAACAGACATTTCCATGGCACTGTTGTAGCAGCCTTGCAAGGTCTTTACATGCCAGATATGCTAAACATGAATGCCCCTTCATGCTTTGACTTGTAGATTCTAAAGCTTTACACTTTTGTTTTTGAGTGTAAAAAATTCTACATTTGTAAGTTGCACTTTCATGATAAAGTGTACTTGTATGTGATGAACTGAAAAATACTATTTCTTTTGTTTATCTTTTTTACAGTGCAAATATTTGCAATAAAAAAATATAAACTGAGCACTGTACACTTGGTATTCTGTGTTGTAATTGAAATCAATATATTTGAAAATGTAGAAAAACATCCAAAAATATTTATTATACATTTAAATAGGTATTCTATTATTGTTTAACAGTGTAATTAAAACCGTGATTAATTGTGACTTTCTTTAATCTCACAATTAATTGCGAATATTTTTTTAATCATTTGACAGCCCTAGAAAAAAACAAATTTGGATGAAAAGTTAATAGGTTTTAGTAGTTTTATTACAAAAGAAAAATGGTCTTCACTAAGGGTTATTTAAATCACTCAAGTGCTGAGGTGATGTGCACCAATATGCATTTGTAAATAAATAGCTGAAGACCAAAATTTTTGTTTATCAAAAAGAAGATTAAGAGGTGACTTGATCATAGTCTCAGTACCTACATGGGGAACAGAGATTAGGTAATAAATGGCCCTGCGATTTAATAAAAAAAGTTATATCAAGATCTAACAGCTGAAAGTTGAAGTTAGACAAATTCAAACTAGAAATAAGACACAATTTATCTTTCTAAACTGTGAGTGTAATTAACCAATGAAACAACTTAGCAAGATTTGTGGCGCATTCTCCATCACTGAACATTTTAAAATCAAGACTGGATATTTTCATAAAAGATATTTTCTAGTGCAACCACAGCTATTGGACTTGGAGCATGAATTAATTCAAGGAAGTCCTATGGTCTGTGTTATAAAGGAGTTCAGACTAAATGGACAAAGTTCGCTTCTCACCTCAAATCTATAAACGAACAAAGATTTAAGATGATGAAGTGAGATTTTCAAATATGCACAAGAACACAGGCACTTTAGAAAATCCTTAACTTCAGTATCTAAATATGGACAGGCCACTATTTTTAAAAATTTAGCCAAAAACTTCACTCATATGAAAGCTGATCATACATATTTTTTAGTCTCTTGCATAAATGTCATCTGTTGATATTTGGAAAGTTTCCAATCAACAGATATTGGATTGGCCTATTTTGAATCCAGCATTCACAACAAATGCCAATCATGAAGAGTCTGAAGCTCTCTGAATCAGTGGGACTACTCCCATTAGCTGGATCAAACTTTAAGATTGTAATACTATATTCAGAATTATGGGTCCTCTCAATACAATAAACAAAGTTGGATAATGTCTATTTTGTCTTGTATCCAAACACATATTAATCAATGCCACTGTGATATTGACTACATTTACTAATAGACAACTTTGACCTGCATTATTTTTCTAATACTGTATACTCCAGATTTTCTAAAATCTTATTATCCGAATCCCATTATTTCTAGATAATTCAGAGGTTCAGATAATGGAGCAAAGACCCGCTGCCAGAGGGATGCCACCCTACTACTGAATGTCTCCTGTGGCAGCACAGGGAGCCCTTTACAGCTCCGCTGTCATGGGAGTGAGTAAAAAGGGCTGTGACAGCAAAGCTAGAGAGGACTCCCTGCACTGCCACTGGGCTGGGGATACCTGTACTCGCACCTGCAAGGATCGGAAAAGGCTGCTTTCCTGATTGGGTTCTCGGGTCTGCCCCACAGCCTCCTCTCTCCCACATCCCAAACCTTGCATTTGTAATCCAAAAGGCAGGAGCGTGTAGCCCTATAGAGATGATTCTTGCTTATTTTCTATAGTAATGTCTTATAATCTAAGTAGACCCAAAAATCTACTTCCTAAAAGAAGACATGACAATAGTCAAGCAAGGCATGGTAAAGTGAGGTGAGACAATTCAGAGATAAATTAGGGCATAACTCCCATTCATGTGATAAACCTGTTTTGGTCTTAACTGATTTATACAAGTGTTTTAAATAAAATATTAATGATTTGGAAAATGCCATCATATTGATAGTTACTGGTCTGGCATTGAGGCAGATGTAAAGACGATGCTTAATATTAAATAGCCAATGAGGAAGTAGAAAATATGTAATTACAGTAGTGGAAAAACATATATGGTAAAAGAAGGATTTAATGTTAATTAATTAAGGGGCATTTATTATTGATTATAAAAAGGGTAATACATTGATTTTAGATAGGCATGCCCATCCACCATGAAGGTACCACTTAAGGAAGGATTATACCCACATTTCTCACCCAGAGGCCGAGCAGCTGTGGATGCATCATTTCACCTTAGAACGTGCATGATCATACTGTAATTCCTGTTTGCTTAAACAACTATTTTATATTAAATAAAATCCTTAATTTTAATCACTCATTGTATCATTCACAGTCCTCCACCAAATTAAATGATCTGTAATCACCCTGGAGGCTCAAACCTTAAGGAATGCAATTTAGTTTTATTCCTTATTTATAAACTACTAATTGGGAACACAGAAATCAAAGGTTACAAGGGGTAATGCAGGTAAGCCTCTGCAGCCCCACCGCTATGGGAGCGAACAGGGCTGTGACAGTAGAGCTGCAGAGGGCTCCTGTGCTGCTGCTCCCGCCCTCTCAATTATATGAACTCCCGATTATCCAAATGAAATCCATGTCCCCCATGCTATTCATATAATTGGGAGTACACTCTGCTGTGGTACTTACCTGGTCTACACCTAAAAGTGAGGTCAACCAAGCTATCTCCTGTAATAAAAGCAAAGGTTGTTGAAGTCACAAAATACTTCTGTAACAACCATTTTGCTTCCACTTCACTGAAGAGAGCAGGAGGATCCAAACTAATTCTCCCTGAAGATGTTTGATGGAATTCTGGGGTTGACTGTTTTGAACAATATATTAAGAACTGACCTATTCTCATAAAACCTTATGAAGAAAACCCTGATAAAATAGATGCAAGTATCTCATCCAAAGTATCTAACATTGGATTAAAGAGGAATGTAGAGGATATGCTCAGTATACTGAAGCTTATATCCATAGCCTTAAACAAACTTCAGAGAAATTATTGCTGCATTGCTGGTGCTGTCGAAATTTGGAAGGCACTTCAAGAGACACTGAAGAAAGAAATACCTCACCAGAAAGTTAAACTGCAGGCAATAAAGAAGCAAATGGATCAAGCACTAACTCCACCTCATTTGCTGGTGAACATTCTCGACCTCAGATACAAAGGTAGATGCCTAACTTCTGAAAAAGATGCTGCTGCCATGGCATGGGCATCTCAAAATCACTCCTCAGTTATGCCAGTCATAATAAATTTCACGGCTGGAGTGCAGCCATTTAAACCGTACATGTTTATTGATGATGTTTTGAACAAAGTCACTCCCCTGAACTGGTGGAAATCGTTAGCCAGGCACCTTGAAACAGAGTTCCTTCAGTAGCTAAGCCAACTTTTCACAGCAGTAACTTCCCCTGCAGGCACAAAGAGAATATTTTCATTGTTTGGTATTATTCACTCAAAGCTAAGAAATCGACCAGGAGTTGAAAAAGCAGGAAAACTCGTATTTCTGCTTCAGTCTATGAATAAAAATGACAGTGGGAGTGGGGAAGATGAGCTAGATGTAAAAGTTTTAAGAACAGCATACATTTAGTGTTGTGATGACTTCACTGTTAGAGTTAATAATATTTGAAAAATTAAAAAAAGAAAGGAGTTTAAGGACAGCCGTGAGCCACCAACTCAAGAGACTGCTGCAATTGCAAATGTGAAACATTTATGTAACATTTAAGATTTAGTTTAATAAGGATATGTCTATACCAGTGTTTCTCAATTGGTGTCCTCTGTCAGGGTGCCGAGAGCAGATGCTCTCCGTGCACACCGAAAAAGGGAAGATGTCCCGGATTTTTCGGCAGAGGGTATCGAGTGTAAGTGTAATGTAAGTGTAATTTAATTGAGAAATGCTGATGTTTGCTTATTTCGACATTTTAAGACTGTTAAGAGTTTGGGGGTTCTGCAATTATTTATGGAGTTCAAAAGGGTTCCATGGCCAAATTTAATTGAGAAACACTGGTCTATACTGACAGCAGCAAAGTCGCCGCCGTCAGATCGACTTATCTGGATCAACTGAGCGGTCAGTGTAGACCCGCTCAATCGATCAGGAAGTCAATGTACTAAAACCACTCCTCAAGTGGCGCAGTGCAGTGAAGACACCGCGCAGAACAGAAGTACAGTAGTCGACAGGAGTTACGCAAGCTATTCTGCATAGTTTGCGTAACTCCCGTCGACTGCCACTGAATCGCTGGGTAAGTGTAAACCAAGCCTAAAATATAAGTGCTATTGTGTTTGTGTGTGTGTAGGATTTAGTTCTTACCATTCCGAATGTACTACTGCTGCATCTGCAGCTTGACACAGGTAATAAGTATTATGTACTATTTCCTAAATTAATAAAAATCAAGTTATCTAAAAAATTACACAAAGTATATGTTGTAAAATGCTGTATTAAATTGTAACATTAACATGTTTTAGTGATCTGATTTGCACCATTGTTTAAGAAATATGTGAAGAGGTATCAGTGGGACACCTGATTTAAATCAATGGTTTTCTCTTGGTGCAATGATTTAAATCAATCCACCTTGCGGGCAGGGCTTGGACTTCGGCTTCAATCCCACCACCTGGGGCTGAAGCACACGCCAAAGAAGTGATGAACATCTGTTAAAGTTACAGAATCCATGACCTCTGTGACCAAACTGTATCCTTAATCATGATCTACTATAGGGAAAACATGGAGTAGAGGTAAAGGTTTTTAAAAAAAAAGAGCGAGAGAGAGAGAGAGAGAAAAAAATTGCATTTTTAAATAGGTATTAAATAGAAAACTGATTGATACTGTTACAGTTAAATACATTAAACAATACAAAACTTTTATTTCTTCATCTTAGAGAAGACATGATCTAGGGTAAGTGGCTTGGGTATATGGCAGCTTAGTTATTTTTCACCTGGCTATCAAGCACTGGGTATATTTTTCAATTCCTGATGTTTACACAGGTAAACAGGCAGCCTATGTCTCTCGACAGCTACAAGCAGTGTAACAAAGAGCAAAAATAAATCAAGCTACCTCACCTATTCCATGGAGACTAAACCATTCAACAGTTATGACTCTTCCATCTGCTTGCACAAAAGCCAAATAGTTTTGCCCAACAATATATGGATAATTTCAAGAGGATATCCCCCTTTGAGATTGCATTCACTGCTCTCTGATCCAGAAACTGTTTGAATGGAGTTATTACCTCAGATGTTTTAGTTTGGTAACCTTCCTCAAGTTCTGCAGCCACTGAAAATATCAGGGGGAAGGCAGTGCAGCCGTACTATAAGGATCTCCCCATCAAAGAATGTAAAAACCCTCTGCACCTCCCTTCTTGTTGAATAATGGGTAGAGATTACATTTGAATAAATTCATGACACTTCAGACCCTCATACCTGATGCAAATTCTCCATCATGAAATTTAAGTTCCTTGAATGTAGTTTTCTTTGCAGTTCTCTCCAACCTAGAGTGAATGATTGGGTATGTCATTTTGGGAAACCCACACACAACATGAATCACTGGCAAAAAATGTTGGTACTCCGAGGCAAGGTTGTCCAGTGGTATGTCACGTGCTTGCAAAACATCAAGTTCAGCAAAACACAAAACCTCTGAAAACCAGGAAATACAGAGTTACAGTACATGCCCACACAACCTTAACTCTGCTGCCTCTGGATCTGGCAATAGCCACTTGGAATTCTTTGCATGCATTGCAGCTGCATTCACTGTGGTAGGTGTAACTGTATCGAATAGTGGAGGAATTAGATGGAGCAGCTTGGAAGAGTTGTAACTATGATATGAGGTGACTTGAGGATGATGCAACCCTCTGGATGTGTGTGATCAAAGGAAACAGGTACCTTGAGAGATCCAGTATACCTCATTTCGGCACTGTTGTGCGTAGTCTGTGCCAGTAGCAGAGCACAGGGGTCTTCTGGCCATGAGGACTGTCAGCAGTTAGGTAGGTGGGAGATAAGCGTGGTCTGTGAGTTTAATGACAGCTAAGTGAAAGTATGGTGTTAGTTGGTATTGTGTGCATAAGGGTGAAGAGGTTGTAAAATGTAGCCGATGTGTTCTTTCTGTGAAAACAAAGGCTATGTCTACACTACAGTGAGTGCTGCAGCTGTGCCACTGTAATGCTATAGTATAGAGCCTTCCTATACAGATGGAAGGGGATTTTCCGTTGATGTAGGTCATCCATCTCTATGAGCAGTAATAGCTGCATCTACACCAGGGGTTGTGTCAACCTAACCACAGCACTCAGGGAGCAAATTTTTTCAGAGCACTGAGCACTGTAGTGAGGTCAATTTAAATTACACCAGGCCTAAAGTGTTTGAGTGTAGGGCAGATGTTGGTAGTTCCTTTTCAATGCAGTGCAAATGCAGAGTGTGGGTATGTATTATGTAGGTATTAGGGCGTCACTCAGAAAGGGCACAGTTAAGGCTAAGTATTTCCTGGTTTCAGAAATCTGAGTTTGAAATACCTTAACTTGTCATTTCCTAGTTTTCATAAGTCTCAATTTTACTGAACTCAGCATTCTGGAAGGATATGATATACCTCTGGGCAACCTTAACTCTGCATTAAGTTTATTTATCAGTGAATTTCCTAGGGTTTCTTTTTTTTAAATATAAACAGTAAGGTTGTTGGTAGATATTAGTAGTCATTTAGACAGTTCTAATTTTAATGTAAGTGTGCAGATGAGACACTGCTGTGGCCAGGTAACAACACTTGAGAGACCAGGTGGATGAGGTAATATCTTTTATTGGTTCAATTTCTGCTGGTGAGAGAGACTCCCGTTTGCATTTACACAGAGCCCTTCTTCAGGTCTGGGAAACATACTCAGGGCAAGTTTACACCACAAAATTAAGTTGACCTAAGTTACGTCGATGTACAGCCACCACAGTTTTTATCAGTTTTACATGTCCACAATATGCTTCTTGTTTTGGCGACGCATGTCCTCAACTGGAGCACTTGCACCGATTGAATGCCATTGTGGGACAGTTTCTGAAAGGCAGCAACAATCGATGTAAGCAATGCATTGTGAACGCTGAGGGTTAGTCTACACTAGAAACACTACAGCAACACAGCTACACCAATGCAGCTGCACCGCTGTAGCGCATCTGGAGAAGACTTGCTGCCGACAGGAGAGAGCTCTCCCATAATAAAAGCACTTCCATGAGAGGCAGTAGCTATATCGGCAGGAGGGACACAGAACTGTCCACACCAGCGCTTAGGTCGATGTAACTTATGATGCTCAGGAGGGTGATTTATTCACATCGGAGTGACATAAGTTATACCAACATAACCTGTAGTGTAGACCAGCCTTGACACTACGTTGACCTAACTACATCGACTTAAGCACTACGCCTCTCATGGAGGTGGAGTTATTAAGTCAGTCAGTGTAATGGGCAAGTTACATCGGTGGGAACTGCAAATTAGGGCTAGTCTACAGCTAGTATCGATACAGCTGGGCCACTGTAAGATCACTTGTGTAGCCGCATTATGTCGACGGGAGAGACAGACCCTCTCCTGTGGACAGACCCTCTCCTGCCAACATAATAAAACCACCTAAATGAGTGGCAGTAGCTATGCTGGCAGGAGAGGGTCTGTCCACTCTAGCTCTTATGCCAGCAAAACGTGTGTTTTTTTCACACCCCAGAGCAACAAATGTTTTGCCAGCATAAGTGCTAGCGTAGACAAGGCCTCAGTGTAGAAGCTGGCTCACGTCGACCTAACTCTGTAGCGTAGACCAGGCCTCAAGAGTGTGACACCTACAGGAACAGCTTATTTCGCATAAGTGGTTAATCATTCAAGGGACCATTCAAGGTCAAGTGGCCTGTTAACGCCCCACCAGTCATAGATGGGGGTGCTAGCAGTTTACAGATTATTGTAATTAAACATAAATCCAGTGTGTCTATTTAGTCCAGGAGTTCTCAAACTTTTTTTTGCTGGGACCCCCTTTGAAAATACTTCACACTGTGGTGATCCCACACCCCAAAACGTGATGACTCCCCCATGCCATGCCATCCTCTCTCATGTCTTGCCACCCTTAATTCTGCACTGCTCCTGGAGGTGGCACTGCCTTCAGAGCACCTGGCCAGCAGCCACTGTTCTCTGTCCACCCAACTCTCAAGGGCTCTGCTTGTCAGCCATCCACATGACAGCCGCAGCCCTGGCATGTGCGGGGACTGACAGCTCATGACCCCCCATATTAACCTAGTGACCCCTTGAGGGGTCCCAACCCCCCATTTGAGAATCCCTGATTTAGACCATGATTTTTAGTGTCTAGAAAAGTTATGAATTTAAGCTCCAAGGCTTTTCTTTTTAAAGTATTGTGTAGGTTTCCTTTGAGGATGAGGACTGATTAGTAAGATATAGAGTGATCACGGCCACAACACCACTGCATACAATAATGATACCTAGCTCTTATGTAGCACTTTTCAATTAGTAGATCTCAAGGAGATAAACATTATCCACATTGTACACATGGGAAAACTGAGACATAGAAAGGTAAAGTGACTTAGCCAAAGTCAACCAGCAGGCCAGTCAAAAAGTCAAGAATAGGGTCCAGGTTTTTCAAGTCCCAGGCCACTCCACCAGTCCACGTAGCTGCTTTGTGATTCCTAAGTGTCACTGCACCACCCCCATACACTTTGTTTTTCTGGAATGGGGATAATGGTCATGCTTTGTAATGTTTGGAGTGTCTAGCTGCTAACCCGGCCAGTGAGAGAAATCTCACATATGATCTATATCCCAAGAACTTGACAGTTTTATAACACGGAGGTACAGTAACTAAGTATGTGAAAGAAGAGTATGCATCTCTCTCCTTCTTTCCTCCCCTGTAACATATACAGTCCAACCCTATCACCAATGCTAGTTCACCCCTACTTCCCATAACTACTGACAGATAACATTATACCAAGCATAATAGTGATCCCAGACCTGAACAACCCCAAAACATTATACTTAGCCTCCCCTGGAGTACAATAATAAAATGACTATGCCAGACCAGAAATTAGTGTGCCTGCAGTTTCCGAAACACCTGTAATATAGTCACAACTGCCATTTAAAAAAAAATGATACAACACAATAGCATCTAGGCCCATAACATAGCCAAACATCTTCCCCACCACCATAACTAAAGCAGGGAATGTTTAGGTATGTTAATTCTTTCCACTTCAGAGCCTTAAAAGCTTAACCCACAGCCCAAATGTGGTCCAGAACAAGTCAAAATAGACTGTTGGCTCACCACCAAATGAAACAAAACAACAAACTCATGAGCATGCAGGGGCAGTTTTTATTAGGGCTAGGTATAATCAGTATTATTAGCCCCTTGAAGCTTTGAAGTTAGTTGTACTCTGAATCCAAAGCTAGACGGATGAACTTGGCTCCCAAAGAGTTTCACAAGAAGGAGACAGTTCTCTACACAGACATTAGAAGGATGATCCCCAGCCCTGGGCCCCAGTTCTCTTTTTCTAAACATCCCTTTCCCCCCACCCACACAATAGAGTTCCAGGTCTGCCCCCTCGATTCCACCTGCATAGACTTCTCAAACACACACCCAATGATACAGCTCCAAACCTACCACTGTTACTCCAAGGATTTTAGAAAGAATATAAATTCAGTTTTAAATGAGACTTAGCTGCAGTATCGGATTGAACATGAAATGCCAATACGTGGATCCATAATTAGCTCTCCAGACCCACACCACAGACCTCTACCAGTCGAGCTAGCAATCACTTTGCAAGTGGTTTGCCCAACTGTTTAGCAGCCAACAGGCAGGACAGCCCTGGGAATGAGGGTGCCCACCTGTCTGTCTGTCTGTCTGTCTGTCTGTCTTGCCAGTTTTGGGGCAGAAGCGGGGGCTAATGATCAGAGCCGTGGTTGCAAACAGGCTTCCCAAGCACAGGTGCCTCCCTGAAGAGGCAGAGCGGTTACACCAAGGGTCTAATGGATGCGGCCTGGGTTCAGTCTCAGCTCTGTCCAAAGGGACCATCGTCAGTCTCAGCCACGTTATGCGTGGACAGGGGCAGGGACGCGTTGCTGGGGAGCGGACAAGGGCTGTTGCGGGCCGCACTGACACATCAGCAGCAGCCGTCGGCGGGAGAGGACCGGAGATCTGAACTCGTGCGCTCCCGGCCGAGCGCCCCGTCCGCTGGGCTGAGGGACGTGTTGCGGAGAGCGGCTCTCGCGCTCCGGCCAGCACCAGGCTCGCGGGAGGGGAGGGGAGGGGACGGGACGGGACGGGAAGCCGGGGCGGCTCAGGGTCGCAGGCAGCACGGGGCTCAGGCTGCTACAGTTCGACCCGGCGCGCGCACACACCCCGCAGCCAGCGGCACGTGGCGGGACCAGAAAACCCGGAACCTGTGCTGTGCCCCCTCAACGATCCCTGGCACCCGCCGCCTCGCGCACCTACCTACCTACCGCCCGCCGGCTCGTGGCGTCTCTGCCCTAAAGCGACAGCGGGCCCGATCCGCGCGCTGACCTCGGCCACTTCCGGCGCCTTTCGTGACGTAAACGGAAATACCCGCCTGCCTTCTGGCAATGTCGCCCGTCATTGGTTAAAGAATGTGTTTCTGTCGTCACGTTCCCGGAAGGCGCGGAGCCCGCTGCAGGTGGGGAGGGGATGAGTCCGCTTTCAGCGCGCCCGGAGGCAGGCGGACCCGGGCAGGAGTAATGTCTTCCCGCCCCGCCTGAGCTGCGGCCCCGCTGGCAGCTGCGCGTGAGGTGGGTGCGGGCTCCTCGCGAATCCCGCCCGGGGCTTATGGTGGCCTCGGTTCGCCTTCGCCCCGCGCGGGCGGTGAAGGGGGGCGGGGCTGCTTCCTCAGCCTACGTCCTCCAAGGGGCGTGAAATGACTTTCCCCGGTTCCCCGAGGGGCCAGAGCCGTGGTCTCAGCACAGCTAGTCAGTGGTGAGCTCTTATTGCCATTGACTTCAAAGGGAACCGGTCCGGCGCCGGCCTTGAGGGTTGTTCCGCTGTAACGGTGCAGCCCCGAGCAGCACGGCTCCCAGTTATATCAGCAAAGCGACACGTTAGATGGGCGTAGCTGGGAAGGGGAATAAGCTGTATCCGTATGGCTCTGTACTGGTCTACCTGTGTCTGTGCTAGGGCTGTTACTGCTAGGCCTACTTTACTCGGGTTAGGGGTTTCCTTATTGAAATGCACTGGCAAAACTTCCAGTGCCTAAGGACTGGAGCCAGGACAGGAGCGACAACATTATGCGTTAGGGCAGCAACTATTCATGCAGCATGTGAGTTTCTGGGAGGGTTGTAAAGACTCGAAAGGGTGTTTGGTTTATAGGGCAGACAGAAAAAAACCTTCACATCAGGAATGTGTCTGCAGTAGGGCAATGTTGAACTCGTAATTCATTTTCTCTGTTCGTGGAAGGTATAGTGCAGCGAGCGCTCTGGTGATTTTACCACCCTGTCGTTTAGACCTTTCCAGAGTTTGGGAAATAAACAACACTGCGGTAATCTGAGATTCATCTACGCTAGAGCCTCCACCAGTGGAGCTGAGACCAGGCAACTACAGTGTTTTATTAATCCCATTCTGGAAGAGGCCCACAAGTGGAAGAGGAGGGTGAAGGGAATGGCTAAATGTTAGAAAAGCAACATTATAAGGGGGGATGCACCCAATTGAATGGGGAATAGACACGGCCCAGTGAAGAAAGAGGAGAGCCTAGAGTACCTGTACTGATAATGCATACCACCAGATAGGAAGCAGAGCTTCAAACCATAGAGCAATCTTTTTCACTTCATGTATATTTGCAATTGGAACCAAGGCTTTGTGAATCTAAGAAATTAAAATATTTTATGTATGTGATGTTACACACTTGATTAAATGAGCCCAAATTTGCATACCTGATGTCAGATAATGGGAAGCTTAGTTAAGGGTGAAGCTAGCCTCCCTTTATAAATCTGCAACAAGAAACCAATATCCCTTAAATTTCATGTGTCATATCTCATTGCAGGGTAGATATTCGCTGGTAAGTTCTGATGGAAAAATCAGAAAAAGTCTTTCAAAATGTTTTTTTCATTAATTTTTGAATTTTTCCGTAACTCTTTTTTCTTGTAATGAGATAACCATTCCAAGTCCCTATTCAGACCCAGTTTGATTGTGTGGTGTTTGCAGATGATTTCAAGCTCAGCAGTTTCTCTTTGAAGTCTGTTTTTGAAGTTTTTTTTTGTAAAAGTATGGCAACTTTCAAGTCAGTGACAGAGTGTCCTGGGAGATTGAAGTGTTCTCTGACTGGTTTATAGATGTTATTATTTTTTATGTCTGATTTGTGGCCATTTATTCTTTTGCGTAGTGACAGTCCAGTTTGGCCAATGTACATGGCAGAGGGGCATTGCTGGCACATGATGGCATATATTACATTAGTAGATGTGCAGGTGAATGAGCCCCTTATGGTGTGTCTGATGTGGTTAGGACCTGTGATGGTGTCACTAGAGTCGATGTGTGGGCAGAGCTGGCAACGGGGTTTGTTGCAGGGATAGGTTCCTGGATTGGCCTTCTTGTAGGGTGTATGGTTGCTGGTGAGTATTTGCTTCAGGTTGGGGGGCTGTCTGTAAGCAAGGATAGGTCTGCCCCCCACAGCTATATATATGCCTCCTATGTGATTTCTATTCCTTACATCTGATGAAGTGGGTTACAACCCACAAAAACTTATGCTTGCAGAAATTACATTTGTTAGTCTTTAAAATGCTACAGAACTCTCGTTGTTTTTGCTGTATACAGACTAACACAGCTACCCCTCTGTATCTAATGCTTAAAGGACACTTCGTTAATTAAGGACAGTTTGCCATTTTGGTATTCTTTGTTTACTGTTTTGTTCTGGATTTTGGACCAAGCCATGACTGCACAATGAATAAAAAACAAGAAATGTGCTATGCAGGATTGTGTTTCCCTTAAATGTTCGGATGCAGTGATTTTGTTGGGGTTTTTCCTTTTTTCCTGTTACCTACAGCTACAACCTGGCCCACACTCTTACAGAGAGCTTTTTCCACATGTGTATATGGAGTTTAAATATATATAATATATATATTTTATAAACAACATAAAAATGTTTACTGTTACTGACTCCAGATGTGGATGAGGGCAGGGGGAGAGGGAAAGAAGTGTAGAAGTGGTGATGGACCAAGAGAGAATGGGATAGGACTGTGCTGCACGAAGCTGTGCTATCTAGTCTCCCACCTCTAGAGTCTCCCGTGTGAGAAGGGAATGCATGTAGGAGAGATGCAGATCCCTAAAGAAGGGGGGGAAAGGAAAATACAGAGTTCCAGGTGGACATAAAAGCAGGTCTGGAGATAGATGTAGGGATATAGGGGGTATCAGTTACAGGGAAATGAAAGAAAAACTTAATGGTTGAGGCAGGATACATAACAAGACTAATTTTTAAAATTAATGCATTATTATTTTTTCCTGGTAATTAAGGTATTGGTTCGAAGAGGTTTGTTGTTTATCTAATCAATATGGATTTCTAATATTGAACTTGGATGACCTCATTTTGCTTCCAGAGAGGCAAATCCTTATTCAAACAATACTCTCATTAACTTCAGGAAATTGGCCAAAATGTCTAATATGGAATAGTACCTATTTTGTTTTAGCCTGAAAGCAGAATTTATTTCACAAATCACTCTAGGCTTATTTTAGTAATGCATGACTTGTGCCAACTTCACTGAGTTTGTCCTGTCCTAGTCAGTTTTTAAGTCATGAGCAGTAATACTGCTCTGGTTTTTCCTTTACACTGTGGTACATGAAATAAACATTGATTTGATGTAAAATCTGTGTAGGAGAAATAGAAGCCACATTATTACCCATAGTTTTAACATATGACTGTCCACTCTATATTTGGAACAGCTCATCTTCTTCTGTAAAGTGAGATCACTTTATTGAATTCAACTAGCTAATCTCTCTCTCTATCCCCAGAAAAATGAGTGGTGGGTTAGCACCAAGTAAAAGCACGGTATATGTGTCCAACTTGCCCTTCTCTCTGACCAACAATGACTTATACAGGGTAAGCATATTTACTTCTAAAAGAAGTTGCATTTTACATAATGTCTGCATATTAATTTAAATAATTCATCATCTGTGTCATGTACATTTTAAACGTTTGTGAACAACATCATTTCGCATTTGTTTCAGTGCTTGATTTAACAACAGACTGCTAAACCTGTCTATTGTGCTCTTGTTCCAGATTTTTTCCAAGTATGGGAAAGTTGTTAAGTAAGTATAAACATGGACTGACATGTATTCTTCAAGTTGGTCTCCAATATTTTGTTTTTCTTCCTTTATACACTTTGTGCACTTACAGTTCCATACTTCATGCTTAAAATAAAATGTATTTAAGTGTTATCCATATTTCATACAGTGCAAGTTTAATTGTACTCTTGTAACTGTTAGACCTGAAGTTTCTTGCAGTCACACCCATGATATAAGCTTACACACATCAGTGCTCTTGATTCTTTGGAGCAAGCAGGATATTGTTATATACTAGGATACTTTTCATTGAAATGCTTTAAATAAGATTCTTCTTTTACTAACCTGCATTGGCCCCTTCTCCTATTTGTATCTTTACTGCCCAACACCAGGAAGAGTAATCTGACAAGTAGCAGCCTTGAGTTGGAAGCTTTTCATTCAGAAAGTGGTTTCACAAATTGTTAAGCCCAAATAGTAACTAGTCTTCAATCTTTATTATTCAATGCGATTCAGTTCAAGCTTTATAATTCATTTTTTTTAATACCACAAGAGTGCTTTTCATTGTCAGGCCCAGTCAGAGAAAATCTATATGCTTTGTATATCTGCTATTAGAAGCAGATCTGCATTTTACCTGTACCTCTCCTGAAAAAGTTTTTTCTATTTAATATCTTGCAGTTCCCTGTATAACTAATAAACATATTTAATATAAAGTTGAGACTTGTGGGTATTTATAGATAAGGAAAAATGGCTTGATAGGATTTATCCCGTCAGTAACTTTGCAATGTGTTTATTTTCAGAGTTACTATTATGAAGGATAAAGACACCAGGAAGAGTAAAGGGGTTGCATTTATTTTGTTTTTGGATAAAGAATCTGCACAGAACTGTTCTCGGGCACTTAACAACAAACAAGTAAGCTAAAGGAAAAATGCCATGGCAAAAGAGGGAGTGCTCAGATTTCTCAAATATGGGCTCAATTTTTTTTTCCTTTTGGTTTAGTTATTTGGAAGAGTGATAAAAGCAAGTATTGCTATTGACAATGGAAGAGCAGCGGAATTCATCCGTAGACGTAACTACTTCGATAAATCTAAATGTTATGAATGTGGGGTGAGTAAATTACAGCATAGATCTAAAACAAATGTTTCCATATTTGTTCTTGGTTTATGTTTTCTCCAATTTTGTTGTCACTAGTTTTGTCCCACATTTGTCACATGTTCCTTGGGTTAGCATCCTGAAGCTCACATCAATATTTTCTCCCACTTTGGTAATGATTCTAGACTGGCCTTTCCTGGGGTATTTAGGGTCTTTCAGAAATATGAATACCTGGTAGCTATAAACATATGTGTTGGTGTGTAGTCAACAATGTAATATTATAGTAAATACAGCTAATGCTGTATTATAAACAAAAGTATCTATTTTTTGTTTTGTAACTGCTTTCTACTACACATCTGAAACTTCATGCATTTGGAGGGGAGAAATATATATTATACATACAAGCCTGTGTAGCCTTTATTTTTAATTGAATTTATTGATCTATGCTAAATAACAATGAGTCAGACTCCTATTGCTACAATTTAAAGATAAATAGGGTAGACGTTTGGAGGCTCTAGGAACGCACAAAGAATGAGGACAGTAACCACACACATAGTTATAAGTTACACTCACATACACATTTACACAACCTGAGAGAGTCCACGCACTGACTAATTCCATATCCATATTCACACAACCAAAGATTTCATACAGTATGGCAGATCTCTCAACAAGTGGTCAATGAGATGGGGTGGTTCCTGCTCAGGTCATCCCAATGAGGTCTTCCAGGGGTCTTCCTTCCTTGGGGTCTTCTCACTTGTACCCAACCGGGGAACCTCCTTTATATTGTTCTGACTATATCTAACACCTTATGCATATGCATGAGGGTTTCAACCTCTTTTCCTTATCTGTACTGCCACACACCATGAATATTGGGATGCCCCATTTTTCATAGGTTGTTGTCTTAGTACCCCTTCTTCTCATTAGCATTTATGCACGTGTGTCCTGCAGTCAAAGCAGGACATCCCATGATGTTAAAATCAGGTGTCTTGCAGTCCAGAGGGGTACATTACAACATATTTTCTGTAACTTTACTTATTGGCCCATTCTTTCCAGTAATCTTGTAATCTTACTGGCAGAGGGTTATTTTAGGTCACCCGCTCATGTCAAGCATTAGTATGGCTAAGCTAAAATCTTAAAGGCCTCAGCCTGTAGGCTTTGCATTTGAGGCATGCTTTACTTATATACCTCCTACACAGTCATCATACCTAAATACTTGTCAAGCATATACTTCTATAATCCTACAATTTAAATCTATTTAGCATACATTGATTATATATGAAATAGCGTATGAGTTGACTATTACACCAAATAACACAATGATAAATGAATGATAAAATGAACTAATTCGATACAAGTAGGTGAGGGAGAGGAGATTTTTTTTTATATATAATACCTATTTTCTATGCATTTAGATTAGATAGATCTAAGCAAATTCAACACTTGAGATTAAGATAAAATTGTAAGGATTGAGTTTTGGATCATATTAATATATTAAAATAAACTTCAGTTATTTAAATACCTATTCTTACCATTTTAAAACCAGAAGTGTTGTTGCCATCATGATGGCACATTAGACCACAAATGCTGAGGTCCACATGTGGTCTCTAGTATAGGTTACTTGCTAGTGTAGTCAGTTATTACAACAAATAAAAATTTGTTGATTTCCTTTATAGTTGATTTCAAAGCATAATTTGTGGCTAGCATTCAGTATCACTGATAACTTTTCCCATTTCCGGGGTGAATTTGCAAGGAAGGAGTTATTTTATTTTCCTTTAACATACCAGTGCAAC
Organism: Emydura macquarii macquarii; assembly: GCF_026122565.2. Classification (NCBI taxonomy): domain Eukaryota; kingdom Metazoa; phylum Chordata; order Testudines; family Chelidae; genus Emydura; species Emydura macquarii. Next base: position 12,417,482 of record NW_027132773.1, read on the forward strand.
ATTCCTCTTCTTTTATTAAAATTACTGCCATTTTTCTTAATTGTTTAATGTTAATTTTCCTAAGGATATACTTAGTACCATGTTTTTAATTGCTTCTATTAACCTATGTTTCTTTTTCTCTAAGGAAACAGGACACTTAAGTTATGCTTGTCCTAAAAATATGTTAGGGGAGCGTGAACCTCCAAAAAAGAAAGAAAAGAAGAAAAGGAAGAAAATAGTTGAACCGGAAGAAGAACTGTACGGGCACCTACATTTAAATATTGACACACTTTACCCTTATTGTACAGTCTATCTAGAATGAGATGCATTTGTTTTATATTTTTGCTTTTTTGACTATTTAGTGAGGAAGAGGAAGAAAGTGATGATGAGGGAGAAGATCCTGCCCTGGATAGTCTCAGCCAGGCCATAGCTTTTCAGGTAGTAAATTGAAGTATGGTATAGATCTTTGTTTAATAATTTTTAAAGCAACATCAAATAACAATTACAATCATCTAGACTATACAATACACAGCAAAGACCTCTATCTATACTGCAACCTTTCCTTCTGTTGTATTCAAGACAGTCATCCTCACCATTTTCTAATCTGTCCAAAACTTGGTGAATATTGTCTGGCTTTTTTGATGCTGCAACTATCTTCAGCCCTTCTTAAAATCACTCCATTAGTTTGCTATTGCCATACGTCAGATCCAAGCTCCTCATTCTTACTTTTAAGATTCTCCGTGACTTAGCTTTCTATCTCGATGGTGTCAGTTCCCAACTCCTCTCGACTTGTGACAATATCTTTGCCTAGCTCAATCTGCTCATCTGGATGCGTCTCAAAAAGTCCTTTTTCAAGACTCACTTATCAGTGTAACTTTATTAGTTATAGGATTTAAAATAATCTAATCCATGATATCTCATATGCTAGACTTACAGATCTTTTTTATATTTAGGTTTATTCTGCTGTCAGGCTTTGTTCCATTATAGAGCCTGCCATGAAATTTGGATCTGTGTTCAAATTAAAAAATATATACACCAGTTCAAGGAGGTTCAGCCATATAATTATTTGTTACTATGGTAATTCATAGATTTTAAAGCCAGAAGGGACCATTAGATCATCTAATCTGAGGTATATAAAATTCCCCTCTCCCTTTCCTCAAAAAAGCCCTTCACTAATGGAAAATAGAAGTTGAGAATGTAAAAGCTAATAAGTCAGGAGATAGTTCAGGTTCCCCCCTCCACCTGAATTCTCCCATGCAAGGTATGTATAATAACTGGGGTGAGGGACTGGTACAGCTAAAATCAGAACCAGCCAAACCTTCAGTCTTTACTTGAAAAAAGTTATTTTGGGTATGCTCTGGTTCTTTCTTTCAATGACAAAATCTCAGTCTCTTATTGTTTCCAAGGCTTCTCTGCTAATGTCAACCCATAATACAAAGTATACTTTGCTTCAAAGTTTGCATGTTCTAAGTTTCCTAGGTATATTATAGTCCTAAGGCTCATCTATATTTGCAAGTAGGTCAGTTCCTTACAGTGATTGTTAGTAGTGGGTCTTCCTGCACTCGTGCTGAAGACTGTTTACCCACTAGCATGCAAGAGACAAAACTGTTTTCAGCATCATTTCAGAATTCAATCTGCCTCAGGTAACCAGTCCATTTTAGAGTGCTAATGAGCCCTTAAAATTATTTTAATTTAATTGTTATTCCAAAAGAGTCTAATATGCACATTAAATATTTCACTACGTAGTATTTGCATTACTGCATTTGCATAGTACCTGTTACTTTTAATCAAAATAATGGCTCATATTTTCCATTTTTACAATTGCATTGTAGCAAGCCAAAATTGAAGAAGAGCAACAAAGATGGAAACAGACTGCAGTGGAACCTTCAACGTCTGATGATTCGAGAAGGCCACGGATTAAAAAAAGTGCATATTTCAGTGACGAGGAAGAACTTAGTGACTGATAGATATATACATATATTTTGTGTACATTTGTACAGTATTACAAAGCTGTCTGTAATATAGCTTTGTCTTGGAGCTAAAGAAAGTTGCTGCTAAAATTTATGCTATTATTATAAATTAAATAAACATACTAATTTCAGGGCCCCAAAATTTTCTAATACAACTTCTGATTTCAAATATCAGGTTTCTGAATTTTTAATCAAGATATGGCATCCTGAGTAAGACCTGGATCCTTCAGCAAGTAGCATTGAGGCCTTAATGTGAAATTTCAGCCCTGGGTAGATTGCCCAACCCAAGGCTTGTGCACCGCTGAACTTCTATTTAAGGCCTATTTGCAAGTGGAGCTTCAGTGATGTATAGGCCTTGCTTTGGTCACTCCTCAAGGGCTGAATTTTATCCTTGTCACCATTATTCTAAAGTATAGGGTAATTGCAAAATAGAATCAAAATTGCCAACTACTGGGTTATAACTTTAGTCGATGTTTGTGAAACAATTTAGCAAAGGTGTTGTTATTCAAGAGGAACATCAAAAGGCTTTATTCTGTTTTTCTGTCTCTATGTACAGTTTTAGTAATTAATCATTGCTTGTCATAAACCTATTACTGAAAATACAAACTTTCTGGGAATCTCAAAAGTTAAGCGAGATGTGGTATTTAGGAGTATTTACTGAAAATTGCCCTAAGAATTTTTTTAAGATCTATGGCAATTTTATTCGTGTTGCATTAGAGGAATATATGTATTTTTAATGACTCAGCTTTCTTCATTTTTAAATAAATATTTGAAGACTTTCAGTGGGATGAGGGCTTGCTGCTGCTGTCTTACTCAAGTCTAGAGATATAATATGACTAAATTACTAATTATTTACAATGTCAAATCAAGGGTATTTACAATGTCAAATCAACAGTGCATGTGTTTCATGCTGGCAGTTCTCTATCTTGGTATTTATATTGCCTCATCACTATGATATCAGAATGCTAATAAAAGAAGAACGGCCATACTGGGTCAGATCAATGGTCCATCTAGCCCAGTATCTTGTCTTCTGACAGTGGCCAATGCCAGGTGCTTCAGAGGGAATGAATAGAACAAGTAAGGACCTTCCTTTTGTGTGATCAGGCTAGTTGTCTCAGGCTCAACCCAATGCTTCCTCCTGGCCATTGAATGAGTTTCCTATGAAGCAGTTAGAGCAGGTTGATGGATTATATACCCCTGCTGCTTTTGCCTCAACCCTCTGCTCTGCATTTGCTTCTGTCAGTGTACAGTAGCAGTTCAGTGTATACCATCTTAGCTGAGCAGGTGATACTCCCCTCCTAAAAGTATTAAAGGGACCTGGAATTGCAGATGGTATAAGTAGAGGAAGAGCTAAATCCAAATCTGTTTCTGCTCACAATTGGCATCCAGGACATAACTGATCTTCTGCTTCCTTCTCCTTCCCCTTTAATATCTCCCATTCCTTTCCCCCTTCTCCCGCTTCCAAAATCTTCTCAGGTGTTTGAAAGTTTTTTTTATTGGCAGCACTTTGTAGCCTTCCTGATTAACCTATCCAGGGATTACTTGATATCTAAGTCTCTTGCCACCTTTATACCTACATCTGATCTCTTCTTGTAATCAAGCCCCAGCCAGAACAGACCATGCACAAGAGGGAGGAATTAACAGGCTAACATAAAAGTACCTGAACAAGAATGTTTTATCTAATAACTCAAGGCAAAACAGCAGAAAATCAAAGTTCAAAACCAAGGGAGCTTCAAAATTGAAGGCAGAAAGTAAAGTTAATGAGCTGCTGCACTAAGATGTTCAGGATGTCTTTTCCTTGGGGGTGTAAAAAGGAATTTTGCTTGTTTCTACGCTATGTGTTTGATGAGATAATTAAAGCAGAATTGGAATATTGGAGTAACCCTTCTAAAGTAGATGCAGCAATAGTCTCCTTGTAATACATGCAGTGATTTCCACCAAAGGATTTCCCTCCCAAAGGGTCAACAGACATGAAAGAGAAATCATTCCAAAGCTGTGACTTATCAAATCTATGACTTACACTGACTTGACATTAGCTCTGAAAGCTTTAGATGTGCTGCTCTGGCCTGGAAGAATGAGCTCATGGTAGCCATTCTATAAAGATTTCTGTTTGGTTTTTGCCTGTTTGTGTTTTTCTTTCTTTCAGGTTATTTAAAGTTACAGGGTCAGTTGGGATTGTGTGTTGGGGGACACTTTGATCATTTGTTCCCTGGATCAGCCTTGATCATCTTGACCAGCCTCAATCAGCCTTGTGATCACCTTCCTCCTGTGTGATTAAGGAGGGGGTAGGAATGACCTAGGAGAGAAGAGCCCTTAAAAGCCAGAGGCTAAGCAACAAAGGGGTGCTAGTGAATGGCAGTTTGAAAGGGAGTCAGAATGTAATCAGTATGGTTAGGAAGGGCCAGGTTGCCAGTGCCAGCATTGCCCCTGTCTCCTGCACTTGTATCCAGACAAAAACAACAAGAGTCTTGTAGCACTTTAAAGACTAACAAATTTAATTTCTGCAGGCATAAGCTTTCGTGGGCTGCAACCCACTTCATCAGATGCAAGAAATAGAAATCAAATGGGGTTATATATATACATCCAAGGGTAAGGAACAACAATGGGGAGGGTAGGTGTTAGCAAAGTCCATTCAGTTAGAGTAAATGAGGCCTATTCACAACCATTGATTAGAAGGTGAGAATGTGTGAACAGTGATAATTGTAATGAGAGAACCATTCCAAGTCCCTATTCAGACCCAGTTTGATTGTGTCAAGTTTGCATATGAGTTCCAGCTCTGCAGTTTCTCGATGAAGTCTGTTTTTGAAGTTTTTTTGTAGAAGTATGGCAACTTTCAAGTCAGCTACAGAGTGTCCTGGGAGATTGAAGTGCTCTCCGACTGGTTTATGGATGTTACCATTTTTTGTCTGATTTGTGTCCATTTATTCTTTTGCACAGTGACAGTCCGGTTTGGCCAATGTACATGGCAGAGGGGCATTGCTGGCACATGATGGCATATATTACATTAGTAGATGTGCAGATGAGTGAGCTCCTTATGGTGTGGCTGATGTGGTTAGGACCTGTGATGGTTTCACTAGAGTCGATGTGCGGGCAGAGCTGGCAACGGGGTTTGTTGCAGGGATAGGTTCCTGGGTTAGTGTTCTTGTTGTATGGTGTATAGTTGCTGGTATTTGCTTCATGTTAGGGGGCTGTCTGTAAGCAAGGATAGGTCTGCTCCCAGGGCTTGAGTGAGGGAGGGTCCATCTGCTAGGTTAGGTTGTAGATCCTTAATGTGGTGGAGATACTTTTGTTGGGGACTGTAGGTGATGGCCAGTGGTGTTCTGTTGTTCTCTTTGTTGGGTCTCTCCTGTAGTAGGTGACTTCCGGGTACCCGTCTGGCTCTGTCAATTTATTTCTTCACCCCTCTAGGTGGGTACTGTAGTTTTAAGAATGTTTTATGGAGATCCTGTAGGTGTTTTGTCTCTGTCTGAGGGATCGGAGCAAATCCGGTTGTATCTCAGAGCTTGGCTGTAGACAATGGACCGTGTAATGTGTCCAGGGTGGAAGCTGGAGACATGAAGATATGTATTGCAGTCAGTTGGTTTTCGGTATAGGGTGGTATTAATGTGACCATCCTTTATTTGTATTGTAGTGTCCAGGAAGTGTATTTCTTGTGTGGACTGATCCAGGCTGAGGTTGATGGTGGGGTGGAAATTATTGAAATCCTGGTGGAATTCTTTGAGGGACTCTTTCCCGTGGGTCCAGATGATGAAAATGTCATCCATGTAGTGTAGGTAAAGGAGAGGTGCTTGGGGACAAGTGTTGAGGAAGCGGTGTTCTAGGTCAGCCATAAAAATGTTGGCATACTGTGGGGCCATGCGGGTGCCTATAGCTGTGCCACTGACTTGAAGGTATAGATTGCCTCCAAATCTGAAGTAGTTGTGGGTCAGGACAAAGTCACAAAGTTCAGCTACCAGGTGTTTCATATCATCATCAGGGAAAATGTTCCTGATGGCTTGTAGTCCAATTTTATGTGGAATGTTGGTGTAGAGAACTTCTACATTCATAGTGGCTAGGATGGTGTTTTCTGGGAGATCACCGATGGATTGTAGTTTCCTCAGGAAGTCAGTGGTATCATGAAAATAGCTAGGAGTGCTGGTGGCATAGGGCCAGAGGAGAGAGTCCACATAGCCCAACAGTCCTGCTGTGAGAGTGCCAATGCCTGAGATGATGGGGTGTCCAGGATTCCCAGGTTTGTGGATCTTGGGTAGCAGATAGAATAACCCTGGTCAGGGCTCAGGGTGTGTGTCTGTGTATATTGGTTCCTGTGTTTCTTTAGAGAGTTTTTCTTAAGTAGATGATGTAGTTTCTTTTGGTATTCCTCAGTGGGATCGGATGGTAGTGGCTTGTAGAATGTGGTGTTGGAGAGCTGTCTGGCAGCCTTCTGTTCATAATCCGACCTATTCATGATAACTACGGCACCTCCTTTGTCTGCCTCTTTGATTATAATATCAAAGTTGTTATTGAGGCTGTGGATGGTGTTGCGTTCTGCATGGCTGAGGTTATGGGGCAAGTGATGGTGCTGGTCTATAATCAGCGTGTGCACGTTGGCGGAAACACTCTATGTAAAAGTCTAGTGTGTTGTTTCAACCGTCAGGAGGAGTCCATGCAGAATTCTTCTTCTTGTAGCGTTGGTAGGAAGCTATCTGGGTTAGTGTGTTGTTCAGTGGTGTGGTGGAAATATTCCTTGAGTCGGAGACGGCGAAAGTAGGATTCCAGGTCACCGCAGAATTGTATCGTAGGGGGCAGAAAGAGAGTTCCCGAGATAAGACGGACTCTTCTGCTGGGTTAAGTGGATAGCTGGATAGATTTACAATATTGTTGGATGAGTCAAGGGTATCACAGTTGTGGTCTCTTGTGGCATGTAAAAGTCTAGATAGAGTCCTTTTTCCTCTGTAGAGAAGCAAAGTGAGTGTTATATATGGCCTGTCTTGTTTTTGTAAAGATCAACCACATGGAAGTTTCTGTGGAAGTTTGGCCTTTCATGAGATGATCAAGCAATGAGAGTTCTTTCTTGATTATCTCATTACAAGAAGTAATTGTCACTGTTCACACATTCTCACCTTCTAATCAGTGGTTGTGAATAGGCCTCATCTACTCTTAACTGAATGGGCTTTGCTAACACCTACCTTCCCCATTGTTGTTGTTTACCCTTGGATGTATGTATATACCCACTCTCTAATTTCTCTTTCTTGCATCTGACGAAGTGGGTTGCAGCCCATGAAAACTTATGCCTGCAGAAATTAAATTTGTTAGTCTTTAAAGTGCTACAGGACTCTCATTGTTTTTGCTGTATACAGACTAACATGGCTCCCCTCTGGAACTTTGTATCCAGACAGAGGACCTGAACATGGACGCCTCGACCCAGATCCTGGTGTGGATTTGTGGAGACTCTGGCCTGCATTTCCTACTCTCAGAAAGCCAGGCTGGGGCGGGGGGCACAGTCTAGTGGGAAGAGTGTCTGCTGGTGGAATCTCTCAGGAAGCAGGTGAGAGAGCTACAGGAGGAGGTGGCTAAGCTGAGGAGTGTCCATATCCACGAGGAATTGATTGAGAGTATTCATATGGAGACCTCCAAGGCTAAGGAAGCTATCCAACTTGAGAGGACTGCTCCAGAGGGCAGGAGGATATGGCTCTGTCACAGGGAGAACACAGTCAGCTGGTTACTTCTGGCAGCAGGCAGTGCTCCACCCTTACTCCCAAACCATCCACCATAGTGATGAAGAACTATTATGCTGCCCTGGCAACAAGTGATGAGGAATCACCCCAAAGGGGGGGGGGGGGAGGAGAAGCCATGTACCCCTAAGGCTGGGAGTATCCCAGCCACCATTCTCAGGAAGAAAACTAGGGTAGTGGTAGTTGGTGAATCTCTTTTGAGGAGGCCAAAAGAACCCCGCTGTTGCCCTGACATGGCATCTGCCAGGGACCCATATCTGAGACACAGGAGAGGTTTTTGAGGATCAACTGTCCCTTTGAATACTCTCCCATGCTGCTTATCCATGAAGGCACTAATGATACTGTGGGGTCTGACCCTGAGCAGATCAGAAGTGACTACAGGCCTCTGGGAGTAAGGGTGAAGGAATTAGGGGCCAGGGTGTTTTCTCTTTGATCCTTCTGGATAAGGGTAGGGGCCCTGCCAGAGACAGATGCATCCTGGAGGTGAATGCCTGGCGGCGAGGATGGTGATGCCAGGAGGTTTTCAGCTTCCTTGACTATAGGGTGCTGTTTTGAGAAGAAAGACTGCTAAGCAGAGATGGGATCCACCTATTGACGAGAAAGCGCATAATTCCAAGCCTCCTCCTCTTTTACATCCATGAGTTCTTCGGTCCAGTCCACTTCCCCACTTAATTCCCTTAATTTTTTAGTTAGCCCTTTTGAAGTCAAAGACCCTAGTCACAGATCTATTTGTGTTTATCCTTTCATTTAGTTTGAAGTGAATTAGCTCATTGTCGCTCGAACCAAAGTTGTCCCTTACAACCAGTTCTTCTATGAGGTCCTCACTACTCATCAACACCAATCTAAATGGCATCCCTTCTTATTGGTTCAGTAACTATTTGGTAAAGGAATCTCAGTTATCACATCCAGGAAAATCTGGGCCTTATTATTTCTACTAACGCTTGTCCTCCAGTCTGTATCGGGGAAGTTAAGGTCTCCCATAATCACACAGTTCCTCGTAATATTTACTTCATTAAAAGCCTTAAAGAGGTTTCTGTCCCTGTCCAGATCAGATCCTGGTTGTCTGTAGCACACCCCAAGCCCTATCCCAGAGGAAACTAGTAGTTTTCTTCCCCAGTGTGATTTTTATCCACACAGACTCTCTTATCAATTCCATCACTTCTAATTTCTTTACAGTCTACCTCATCATTGATATACAATGCTACTCCACCACCTTTGCCTTTATATCTCTCTTTCCTAAACAGCACATACCCTTCAATACTTGTACACCAGTTGTGACTACTATTCCACCATGTTTCTGTTATCCCTATAATATCTGGTTTCACTTCTTCTACCAGTAGCTCTAGTTCCTCCATTTTGTTACCCAGGCTTCTCTCATTGGTACACAAACATCTTAATTTTTGCTGTTTGGCTTCGCTCACATTTCTTACTTGATTTGGCACAGTCATTCTCCTGCCAATATCGCCTATTAGACTGGCACCTACACTACCCTTCCTCTTAATGTTCATTCTGCTTCCCAGTGCTGTGACCTTTCTTTCTTCATTTTCCTCCCTCTCAATGCTAAAATCAGGCATGGGGATTACCTGGACATCTCCCCCAACTCCCTAGTTTATAGCGCGCTTAATCAGTTGTGCCAGCCTCCATCCTAGAAGTGCATTTCCCTCCCTGCTCAAGTGAAGTCCATCCCAAGAGAACATTCTGTCCATGAATGCCTCCCAGTGATCAGACATCCCAAAGCTTTCCTTATAGCACCACTACCTGAGCCATCTGAGATATCTGCACACTTACGTGAGAAGTAGGGGGAATAAGCAGGAAGAACTTGAAATGCTAGTTAATAAACACAATTATCACATAGTTGACATCACAGAGACTTGGTGGGATAATATGCATGGCGAGTATTTGTATAGAAAGGTATCGCTTGCTCAGGAAGAACAGGCAAGGGAAAAAGGGAGGAGGTGTTGCCTTATATATTAAAAATGTATATGCTTGGACTCAGGTTGAGATGGAAATAGGAGACAGACTTGTTGAAAGTGTCTGGGTAAGGATAAAAGAGGTAAAAATGAGGGTGATGTCATGGTAGAGGTCTACTACAGACCACCTAACCAGGAAGAATAGGTGGATAAGGGGTTTTTTTGGTTTGTTTTTTGTTTTTTAAACAACTAAGAAAATCATCCAAAGCATAGGATGTGGTGATGCGGGACTTCAACAATATAGACATCTGTTGGGAAAATAACACAACAGGGCACAGATTATGCAATAAATTATTGGAAATGTGTTAGAGATGTTTTTATTTTAGAAGGTGGAGAAAGCTACTAAGGGAGAGGCTGTTCTAGATTTAATTTTGATAAATAGGGAGGAACTGGTTGAGAATTTCAAAGTGGAAGGCTAATTGGGTGAAAGTGATCATGAAATGGTAGAGTTCATGATTCTAAGGAATGGAGGGAAGGGAAACAGCACAATGAAGATAATGCATTTCAAGAAGGCAGACTTCAACAAATTTAGGAGTGGGTAGGTAAGATCCCATGGGAAGCAAGTCTAAGAGGAAAAACAGTTCAAGAGAGTTGATAGTCTTTCAAAAGAGACATTATTAAGGGCACAAGAGCAAATTATCCCACTGCATAGGACAGATAAGAAGCATGAAAAGAGACCACTTTGGCTTAACCAGGAGATCTTCAATGATCTGAAACTCAAAAGCGTCCTACAAAAAGTGAAAACTAGGTCTAATTACAAAGGATGAATATAAAAAAATAAGTATGTAGGGACAAAATTAGAAAGGCCAAGGCACAAAATGAGATTCAACTAGCTAGAGACATAAAGGGTAACTAGAAAACATTCTACAAATGCATTAAAAGGAAGAGGAAGACCAAGGACAAAATAGGCCCCTTTACTCCATGAGGGGGAAAAAACAGAAAACATGGAAATGGAAGAAGTGCTAAATAAATTTTTTTTTGTTTTCACCAAAATAGTAGCAACTGGACATCTAATATAGTGAATGCCAGTGAAAATGAGATAGGATATGAGGCTAAAATAGGGAAAGAATAAGTTAAAAATGACTTTAAAAACTTAGATGTCTTCAAATCACCAGGGCCTAATGAAATACATCCTAGAATACTCAAGGAGTATTTAGTATTTAGGAAGGAGTACTGACTTAGGAGATATCTGAGCCATTAGCGATTATCTTTGAAAAGTCATAGAAGATGGGAGAGATTCCAGAAGACTGGAAAGTGGCAAATACAGTGCCAATCTATAAAAAGGGAAATAAGGACAACCTGGAGAATTACAGACTAGTCAGCTTAACTTCAGTACCTGGAAAAATAATGAAGTAAATAATTAAACAATCAATTTGCAAACACCTAGAAGATAAGGTGATAAGTAACAGCATGGATTTGTCAAGAACAAAGCCTGTCAAACCAACCTGATAGCTTTCTTTGACAGGGTAACAAGCCTTATGGATGGGGGGAAGCAGTAGATGTGGTATATCTTGATTTTAGTAAAGCTTTTTGATATTGTCTCGCATGAAAGAGGGAAACATAACCTAGATGGAGCTACTATAAAGGTGGGTGCAAAACTGGTTGGAAAACCGTTCCCAGAGAGTAGTTATCGGTGGTTCACACTCAAGGTGGAAGGACATATTGAGTGGTGTCCCACAAGGATCAGTTTTGGGTCCGGTTCTGTTCAATATCTTTATCAATGATTTAGATAATGGCATAGAGAATGCACTTATAAAGTTTGCGGATGATACCAAGCTGGGAGGGTTTGCAAGTGCTTTGGCAGATAGGATTAAAATTCAAAATGATCGGGAAAAACTGGAAAAATGGTCCGAAATAAATAGGATGAAATTCAATACTACTCCACTTAGGAAGGAACAATCAGTTTCACACATACAAAATGGGAAATGACTCCCTAGGAAAGAAAACTTCAGAAAGGGATCTGGAGGTCATAGTGGATCACAAGCTAACTATAAGTAAACAGTGTAACACTGTTGCAAAAAAAAGCAAACATCATTCTGGGATGTATTAGCAGGAGTGATGTATGCAAGACACAAGAAGTAATTCTTCTCTTGTACCCCGTGCTGATTAGGCCTCATCTGGAGTATTGTGTCCAGTTCTGAGTGCCACATTTCAGGAAAGATGTAAACAAACTGGAGAAAGTCCAGAGAAGAGCATAAAAAAATTATTTGAACTCTAGAAACAACCTATGAGGGAAAATTGAAAAAAATGGGTTTGTTTAATCTGGGGAAGAGAAGACTGAGGGGGGACATAACAGTTTTCAAGTACATAAAAGGTTGTTACAAGGAAGAGGGAGAAAAATTGTTCTTTTTAACCTCTGAGGATAGGACAGAAAGCAATGGGCTTAAATTGCAGCAATGGGGGTTTAGATAGGACATTAGGAAAAACTTCCTAATTATCAGGGTAGCTAAGCACTGGAATAAATTGCCTAGGGAGGTTGTGGGATCTCTGTCATTGGAGATTATTAAGAGCAAGTTAGACAAACACCTGTCAGGGGTGGTATTGATCATTCTTAGTCCTGCCATAAATGCAGGGGACTGGACTAGATGACCTCTTGTGGTCCCTTCCAGTCCTATGATTCTACCCTTGTCGCTTAAGGCATACAAATCTTTTGTTTCCCTCAGAATGCTCGCTTGATCCATGGCCTCGAACACCAGTTTCAGGAGATGCACATGGCTGTGATTATGGAAGGCTGATGCAGGTAAAGACTCCAAAGGTGGGACAAATTTCTTTTGCTTCTAGGAAACAAGCAGATTTTGGATTGTCCTCCAAAAGTAGCCAACACTTAAATTCTCTCCTTTCTTATTTTCAAAGGGGAGCTTCAGCTGTCAGAGAAAGGAAATCTTCCAAGAAGACTGTCAGAACAAACATTCCATGGTCCACAAGATCTCTTCACGTCAGTTCAGCCTGCTGAGAAGTGCCTGACTCTCAAGACCCAGCCACACAGCAAGTACACATGTGAATTTTGTAACCCAACAGATACATGGTTAACTTAACCAGTTGTAAATTACATAGTCCAGTCTGTCATCACACCTTGTCTGCCATCACAGCTGTGTTTTTGTATCTACATCTACCAGGCTTCAATTATGTTTTTAGGAGTGCATCCAGACCACTATTCCATAGTGCCCAGTAAAGTAGTAGTAAAGGTGGTAGAGGATGGTTAGGTGGCAATACGCATTGTACAACTATCTGAACAGTTGTGTAAGAGTTAAGTCCAGCAAAGCAAATTACAAGCATTTTAAGCCCATTTGTGGGTTCCGTGTGACAAAGCCCTCTGGGATAGCTTATATGGGTTTGATAGAGTCCCCAGAGGTCAGGAATACAGAGTGGCAAATTTACTGCACAGGAAGGTGCATTATGTGCTATTTTAGCTGCACAGGTATGTGGGGGGGGTATATTTACCATTTGAACTCTATATAAATAGCTATATAGTAATCTGCATATACAAAAAGGTTAAATTACACTCTGTCTGTAAAAGGTATTATTAAAATGGCAGTTGCCAGGGTTTACATAGCTGCCCAGTTCATGTCAGTGGAGACTTCAAAACTTTTGTAGTATTGTAAAAATATTTGCTTATAACTTGTTTAACTTGTATGCTCTAATTAAGTGATTTATTTCTGTAGTCATCTAAGAAAATCACATAAATTACTACAATTTTCCTTTCAAGAAAAGGGCAAAGTGAGAAAGATCTCAGTTTAAACAAATGCAGATGAGCTACAGAGGACAGTCACGAATCTCACAGAACCTGAACAGGGTAATCTAGAAAAGACAGGTTGAGAAGAGTCTGTATGTAAGAAAGAGCAAAACTATGTTAGGCATAATAGCTGCACAAATATTTAAAAGTAGTTTCTCTGGCTCTTTGTGAAACAATTAAGTTTCCTCAGTGCCAGATTATTGTATTTAAAAATCCTTGCTCTCTGTATCCTGGAAACAAAGGTCTGTCATCTGTGTACAGATCTTTGAGAGGTGGCAGGTAAACCAGCCAGCAACAAGTTATAGCAATTATTTCAGTAGGATATGAGAAAAGTCTCTGTGAAATATATTAGCCCCCTGATGAGGCAATGTAGGTGAGAGGAGCTTGAAAAGATTCCTTAGCTGCTAATATGAGAACCTTGCTGTGTGATTGATATGATAGATAGAGAGTTTAAAATCAAGTGTAACTCCAAGGTTATGAGCCCCTCAGAGGCAACAACCAGGAAGCATGGAGAGGAAAAATAACTGCACTGAGGTGAACCAGTCCACATCAGCCCAGACTCATCAGTAAGCAATTAAAACAAAAATTAGAGGCCATCCAAGTTTAGATATTACAGCAATACTGGCACAGCACAGCATCGCACCAGAAACTGAGATACAGTATTCAACTATGCATGTGCCAATGGAGAATAGATGAATAAACAGTTTTGCCCAAATAATACATATGAATAGAAAACAAGATGGGCCCCAAAAATAGTACCCTCAGGGATATGGACACACTTTTAACATGAAGCTCCAAAGTCTTGCATTATATTTTTGGAGGTAACATTCAAATCAGACTAGAACTGGCTTCCAATATCTCATGCTAAAGGCAGAGACTACCTTTATTAATATGAAAATCCTCAACCTTTTGGTGGTAGGGTTTGTGATGCTGTGCTAATGCATGAGGACAAATTGATAGGAACTAAACAAGGATATAATCCCAGAAAGGAGCCTGCTGAGACTGCTCTAGCCTCTGTGGCATGTGCCCTGTGAGGATCTGATTCGTTGACAGAGAGCCATCTGCTTAGGATGCCTGGGGCCATGAGTGCGCACACAGACTGACGTGAACACTGGTGGCATATGGCAGTTAAGAGAGATGAGAGCATGCTGTAGATGGTGGTGGTGGTTTTGAGTTTATGAACAACGTACCTGAGAAAATGAATTATTGCAACTTCTGTTGAAGTTGTGTTTATTACAAAGGTATGTTATTGAAAATAAAACGGTTAAAGATTTATTTTTATCATCTCTAGCATAACTTTTTTGAGCAGAGAGGTGTTTGCAGTGGGAAGCTTTCCAGTTGATAGTCCATCACAGGATAAACATTACAGCCCCAAATAATTTAATTTGAGTCCAGAGCACAATTTTTCAGCAAAGGGTGGATTCTGGATCAAATTCACTGCCTGGAGAATTGCAGAGAACATAGGGGCTCCAGTGTGTTATTCATTTTCATACTTAATTTATCTGAAGCTGTTGCAGAATTTCCAGCCTGCAGTACTGAAGGGCTGCAGAATCTAGGCCTTTTGCCACACAGTTTAGGTCAAGCTTGCCAGGGAGTACATGGAATCCTGGCCTGGGGACGGATCACTTGATAAATTTCCCTGTTCTGTTCATTTCCTTTGAAGTATCTTACACCAGCCACTATCAGAAGACAGGATACGGAGCTAGATGAACCATGGGTCTGACCCAGTATGGCCAGTTTTATGTTTTATGTTTACGATCAAGCAGCCCCACACTCATCATTTGACTTATCTTACATCCTTCTATTATTTGCTGTTTCTGCTAGGTTATATACATTTTTCATGCTTATTTAATATCAAAATGGCACAAGTTACAACACCAACTTGTCAGTGATGAATTTGCCCTGGCTTTTCTTGTTCAGGCTATCATGCAGATGCACTCACTATTTTAAGTTTTGGATTTGAAAATTGAATAAAGTTTGGGGATAGGAGGCATTGTGCTCCCCAGATCAGCATGGGGCAGGGACCCACTGCACATAGGTCTTTCTGCTCCTGCAGGGAATGGGAAGTCAGCTACCAATTCAGCAGTATTCCCTGCAGAGGGCACTTCATGAGTCTGGAGTTCAGAGATGGGGGAACTTGACAGCCTGAATGGGAGCCGGAATGGGCAGATCAGGGGCAGAGCCAGCGTGGACGCATCAGCCCTATATATGTTCCCAGATATTTTTTCTATACAGCCCCACACCTAAAAACCCTTTACATGAGGATTTGTTAGAATTAAAACTGATGCAGCATCATAGCTTGTAAGACACTTGTAAACACCAAATGCCAAAGAGTCAGTTTCACTGTCTTGACTGTTTCAAAGATTTTGTAAATGCTAAGATACTATAGAACAGTTTGCTTTGGTGTTTTGCTAGTGCAAATGGGCCTGGCTGTGAATTTATGGCAGTGCTCAAGTCCCAAAAAAAGAAGTGGTGGAACTCATGATTTTGACAATGAAAATAACAGTAATATTTTTTTCTTGCACACCTGAAAGATGCTATATATACACCACATTCTTCATTGTCTATGCAAATATATCCCAAATATATCAGTTTGCTCCTTGTGCTGTCACTTCAGGTATCTATGATTTTATGTCATCTGCTGATCAAAGCCTTGCAAGCCACTTCACATATAGTATTGGGTTGAAACAATGCACAGAAAGTCCAAGGGTTGGAAGGGACATGAACATCAATAGTGCAAGCAGAGGTACTTTGAGATGGTTGGTTAAGGGGGATCAGATATTGTTCAGCATGCTGATCCCTCTTACTCCATCAGCCAACGTCATGGGAATCATTTCAATAGCAAACATTAGAAGCCTTCACAGTTGATGTGATCTTGAAAGCTAATCAGTTAAAAAATCAGATGTAACTTTTCACAGAACTTCTTCAGCTTCTTATTGTGCTCATACCAGGGATTCTCTGTATCTAGTAGCCAGTTACTCATAAGACTTGTAGCTGATCGATTAAGTCATTGAAGTTGGAAGCATTCTGTTGATTATGCCTGCCAGGAAGGATAGAGCAATTTGAGGCAACACTGGTAAATAACGGAGAACTAGATGTTGGCTAAACTTTGGAGAAAATGTTGCTGGATGATTGCTGATTGTGGATGGATGCACTTTTCAACAGCGGTAGTGACTTGAAAACTGTTCAGCAACAGCTTACTGTGTTTCCAGTATATATGGAGGAGCTTCTTATTTCATCTTCCCAATTGCCCAAACAGTCCTGTTGATCACCAGATACATTCAAGTTAAAGTAGAGGTTCTGACACTTTGGTTACCTCCTCTAGAGTATCCATCAAAAGTCCCAATTTTAAAACAAACTCTTCAGAGGCCAATGACTTAGTAAACCCCTGGAAAGTCTCTTGGGTCTTGGCATCACATAACTGATCTTCAGGCAGAAATGTGAAATGTGTGTGAAGAGCTGCATAATTTTTTCACACAGCCAATACCACTCTAAAAGTAGAAGCTATCTAACATACCCTCAGAATTTTTCTGATTTTGTTAATTTGTACAGCAAGTTTGGAGGCACAAGCACTAAGTTCCCATTGTTTTTAGGGAGACTGGAGTGTACGTAGTCCATTACAATTTTGAAGTGATTTATTCTTCCAACTTCCTCAGTGGTATCTCCAACACTAAGTTCAATTATGTGACACAGACAGTGCCACTTGATAAGATGAATAGTCTTTGGTTAAACTAGGCAGCACTCCACTTTTTGTCTCAACCATGACACTAGCACCATCAGTACATACACCGATAAAGTTCTTAATCAAATATTAATTGCAGAAACTGTTTCACTAAACAAGCATTGATTGCCATAACAATCATCCCTGCATCACTTCCTTCTCATTCGGTTAAATCAAGAAAAAATGAAACAGCCTTGGAATGAATAAGTGTACATATATAGAAAACCAACATTGATTTCAAAGCTATAGTTGTTGATTCATCTTTGAATACAGAAATTTTTGCCCCTGAAGCAGCATTATAAGTTTTTTTTCACATTTCCTGTCCGATAAGGTCTGCAATTTTACAGGCCGACCACTCAGAATGCAAAATAATACCTATATCAAAACTGTTCTTTCACTGCAAATCACCTAAGTCAGGAAGATCATTCAATGGCTGGCTTTTTCACACATAAATAAACACAGTGGAATGCTCTACCTGTAGATGTCTTTTTTATTCAGCAAATTCATTCTTTGGAACATTTTTTTTTCACACAAACTACAATCTAAGAGGTTGCAGCATGTGTTGAATTTTTCCCACATTTAAATATTTTCTTTCTCACCATATATCCATAAAATCCAACACTACACCTACTCCACGCATTAGAAATCTGAGAAACACTCTGTCTTGTGCTTGCTCCTAAGACTCCAGCCTCTTGGCAAACTTGGTAACCAAGTTGCCCACCAGAAAAAAAACAGCCACAAATTAGCCTTTAAAAAATAGCTGGCCTGCTTTTCACTCCAGCAAGAAGGAAATTCTGCTTTCAGTGCGATTAGCATTTATGCAAAGCTAAATGCAAATTCAATTCCACTTTTTTTTCTTCATCTGTTGATTCATTGGAACTTGAACAAGAGGCAGGCCTGGAAATTGGTGAAGGCAGGGGCAAAAGTGGCAGGTGTCAGGGTCACAGAGGAGTTGCAGATGCTGTTTCTGACGATGCTGAACAGAATGGGGATGATGTTGCCACTGAAACTTTTGAGCAGAAAAACAGTTCACATCAATTTTAGTTCAAAATCTGATGATGAGACAAATCAAATGATATGCAACATGCTCCTCCCCACTCCACCCCCAAGCTACCGTCATATTCCTCCTTTAGGACTATGTAGCCAAGGCCAGATAGAGCTGCGGAAGCCAAAAATGGGTGGGATTGATGTCACTCAATGCGATGAATCAAATTTATATGCAATACGACCCCCAGCCCCCAGAAGTAGTTTCAAAATTTCCCATTTGCCTTCTATCTAAACCTCTATTAGTGGCCTAAACACCTATCATCACAATATGACGAACTGTTTATGAGAGTAAACTGTTCACAGGAACATTTTACACTCAAATAAATAAATAAAACCTGACCAAAATCCAAAAATGGTTTCTTCCAGGACTACCCAGTAATCATCAAACTTACCTTTAAATGTCGCCTTTGGGGGTATGTCTACAATGACGGCGGCAAAGTCGCCACTGTCAGATCGACCTTTCTGGATCAATTAGCAGTCAATTGATCCAGAAGTCGATGCTGTAAAACCACCCCCTCAAGTGGCATAGAAGGGAAGTACAGCAGTCAGTACAGAGTAGTTTGCGTAACTCCCATCGACTGCCACCAAATCGCCTGGTAAGTGTAGACCAGGCCTCGGTTTCTTGCAAGCAACAGAAGAATAGGTCAGAACCCCTGAGCTATTTTTAATGATGTATAATGTCTTTTTTTACCCACAGAAACAAAACTTCAGTTGCTCATGTGTGCATCAGTCAGACTGACAGGTCATCAAGTCATTGACCAGAGCTCCCACAGAGGTGCCAACCACACATACCACAAGGCAGGGGCACCATCTCCATAACAAACCTGCACAGACAGACCTGTTTCTTTCCACTGTTTGGGGTAGATCACTCCTCTCCCAACCCTGGGTCATCTCCTGTTCTCCCTTGAAGCCCTGCTGACCTTAGTCCAGGTCAATTCACTCATCTGCCAGGACTCTTCAGTCTATGCAGCAGTAAAGGGCTCTCCCTTGCTCACCTTGGGGGAAAGAAGGGGTGCTAGTGGCACTGCCAAATGGGGAGTCAGGGACATGGGAGACACTGGCTGTGGGCAGCATTCACTATTTAGTGGGGAGGGCAAGGGAGGCACTACCATGAGGGAGCATAAACATGGAGGAATCCACTACTTCCTCTATTGCTTCCACTTCCAGGGCTTCTCCTGGATTGCCCAGGTTACCAAGCCACTATCTCATCTTCTGGAGCAGGGTACTAGGTCCAGGGTGCGTTGAACACTCCCGCCTGCTGCAAGGTAAAGACAAAGCTAAACTATGACATCACACAATTATCAGAAGTACTGGAATACCATTCCCGATCCCCCTCCCTCCCCCCAAACCCTGGAATGCCATTCTGGAGTGTTCTGGTACCACTTGAGCACTGATTCATAGTTAATTATTTTCATGCTCCTATCTGGCCTGTCCTGAGAGCAGTGGCATTTGCCTGTTGCTAGAAATATTTGTTGTAAGCTATATATTCATAGATTATAGAATAGATACGGAAAAAAATCAGCAGAGGCTAATTAAGAACAGGTATTTCCAATTCTGCATTAGCTGCCATGCAGACACTAGATAGCACATCTGAAAACGTACATTTTTTATTAAAGTTGGTTAAAATAGGGCAGGGAATTGTGAAAAAAAAATTTAAATGGTTTCCTCGAGTTGTCATAAAAATTCAAAATGTTAAAATTTGAATTTTTTTGCAATTTATAAAACTTATCATAATTGGTTAAAAAGCCAGTGCGGCTGTATTTTTAAAATTTCAGCAGTTTTTTTCCCTAAGATTTTTTTTTTAACTCAATTTTGAAATTTTTCGACTAGTTATTAGCTATTTACTTATTTCCAGCAGCAATCATGATGTGCTAGGGGTTCTCAAACATTCAAGAAGGGATGTTGCCTCCTTGAGGTGCTCACTTTTTTAAACACAGACAGACAAATAGTCATAAGTTGGGGGAAAGACAAATAATAATTTTATATACAAATCAACTCGATTCACTGTGAGCATGTCTTTAGGAGTGACTTAAATACAGACAGGATAGTGGCCTTGTGAACTATCTCAGGGGGATTGTACCATGTGTAGAGTTGCATGTAGAAATACAAATGATTGTGTGAAAAACTGACAAAAATAAACAGATGTGATGGGGCACTTTGGCAAAGCAGAGACTGTTGTGGGAATGAGGTGTGTGTGTGTGTGTGTGTGTGTGTGTGTGTGAAGTGAAGCATAAACACAATGGAAGTTGAAAACTGATGTACACAAGTGTTTTTAAAATCAATTTTATAGCAATACCAATAGGGACTTACAAGGAGACACAAGAGTTTTAGGACATTTATCTTAGTGAAGGTTTGATCTCCACGTCCACTTTACATTCTAAAATCAATTATCAGATTTTCAGAGGGGCCGAGTACCAAAGCAATAAGTCAATGGCAGCTGCAGTGCACAGCATCTTTGAATAATCAGCCAAGAATGACTTCCTAGAGTATATCCTCTAGGTGTCTCTGCTTACTGCAAGAGCTTTTTAGCCAACAAATATCTTTGCAGGCATAATGATGCTTCATGAAGCAGACTGATGCTTCTTGTCTTCCTATCCACTCTTCTTCAGTGCGATTATTACTGCGTGAGGCCTTCTTTAGTTCTTCAAACTGTCTGGATGACAAAGTCTCCATCTATATGCACTTCACCGTTGATTCCACTTATGCCCAAGGGCTTCCTTCTCTTCATGACTTGCTGTTTGTTCTAACTTCTACATTGATGATTTCCTCCCCAGCTTTCTTGTTCTCTCAAGTACAGCAGTTTTCCAGTCAGATATGTCTATTCTTTTTATTTTGATACAAGTCATCCACAGACAATCTGCAAGATATGTCCCATCTTAAAATTTCTTGAAGCCACTGCAGTAGTACCGTTTCTGCAAGATGTTTTCCTTGTTGCATTTTTGTTTTCCAACTATGTCATTCTTTCATATATATTTAAACCCAACTGATTTTCCACTGAGCTAATTTATCATCCTATATTAGCGCCCAGTTTTACAACCAAAGTAGTCTTTATTCATACAAATCCTATTTACTTTCAGAAAATTGCTATTGAATAAGAAGAGATTCAATTGCTAGGTTTCTCAGTTTGGCACCTTTTGCCATCACTACATTTAAAAAAAAAATGTAGAAAATATTTTAGAATTAACGTAATCTAGTATCTAAAACTTGGCTATTTACAAGGAACTTTTTAATAAGGAGAATTCATCTTAAGTTTTGTTCTCATATTGTCAATAATAATAATGAAGAAGGAAAAAAGAAAGTTAGGGTCCCTTCTGGGCTTGGAATTTGTAAATCTATGAGGCCTGGTCTACATTGGCGATGGAGGTCGACGTAACGTCACTTACATCGATCTCCGAAAGCCTGTGTCTACACTGGCACGGCAGTTCCGTCGACTTAAACCGCAGCAAAAGTCAACGTAATAAAACCACCTCCGCAAGTGGCATAGCACCTAATTCGATTTTATTGGGTCGATTTTGGATCAGTGTAGACAGAGCATAATGTAATTCGACGTTAATGGCCTCCGGGAGGTATACCACAATGCCCCATTGTGACCACTCTGGACATTCACGCTCTGCTGTTATGAGGTCATGCTACCCGGAAATGGCCCCTCCTCTCATGCCCTGGGAAAATTTGAATTTTCATTTCCTGTGCAGCCAGCATGGAGAGAGCTTTGTCGCTGGACTCTTCATGGCTAATGCAAGGCCCAAACGTGCTCCAGCGTGGAGTCGACCAGAGGTCTTAGATCTCATCAGTCTGTGGGGCAAGGTTATGGTTCAGCTCAGAGCCAGCAAAAGGAATTTGGACATTTATGGGAAGATATCCCAGGCCATGCTGGAGAAGGGACACAACAGGGACATGCAGCAGTGCCGCATGAAGATCAAGGAACTGCGGCAGTCTTATCAGAAAGCCAGGGAAGCTAACAGCCGTTCTGGCTCCTCGCCAAAAACATGCCACTTCTACGAAGAGCTGCATGCAATTCTTGGCGGCAACCCCACCACAGTGCCACCCCATAGCATCGATACCTCCGCTAGATCACAGTCCATGGACAATGATGAGGAGATGAGGAGGAGGCTGAGGAGAGCATGGTGCAGGAGAGTGGGGTGTCAGTTCTCCCAGACAGTCAGGACGTATTCCTGACCCCAGAGCAGTTCAGCAGCACACAGGACAGCAATAATGATCCTGAAGAAGGCATATCTGGTGAGTTTTTTTCTTCTTAGCAGTTCTGTCCTTTTAAATGGAGGGGTCCAGAAATGGGATTTTAGGCATTCAGTGGACTTTACTGGGGGGTTACCCCCAGAACAGATTATTTATGTGCAGAGATATGCTCCAAGAATCATCAGTTGATATCTCAAGGAAACTTTCATGTAAGAAATCTGTTATCCTTTGCACAAGGTTTCAGGGGAGGGCAGCCTTGTTCCTTCCTCCCCAGGTAGGATACTTTGCCGCCCCACGCTGCAATCAAGGGAGCTGGCATCATGGCGGAACACAGCATAGCAGCATAAGGGCCAGGCAGGTACCCCTCTGCGTGCAGCAAATCTTCCCTTTCCTCGTGCGTTACCCTCAGGAGACTGATATCGCTCGTGGTCACCTAGGGAAGACGGTGCATGTTTAAAATACCGGAGCTGTACAGCAGATACCCTGTACCTCTGTATTCCCCATTGTAGTGTCCTACCAAGTCACTTTAATTGTTTTGATTTGGTTTCAGAAGAGACTATTAACCCCCCTCCGCCCCACGCTGTCCTCAGATCCCCTGTGGCCACCTCGTGACAAAACGGTCACCCAAATTAAACCATGTTGCCCAGGCATCCCTCTAAAACAGGGCATTTGAAATGAGCTTTTTTAAAGATCATGAATTCTCTCAATAGCACAGTAAAGTGCCCCTGGTTTACCATCTCTGTAATGGCACAGCGAGCTGACCCTTCTGGGATGTTAGGAATGGAACGAGGGTCTGGGTTTGCCTTGTGCACTGCAAGGGGAGTATTTTATACATTGTTGCAGTTGTTTCATTTTCTTAGGTCTGCTAACAATGGCAACCTTGTGCATTTCTTTTCGTTCTGTAGACATCTCGGCCTTGGCCCAACCCTCTAGAAATGCTGCGGAAAGACTATCACAGATTAGAAAGAGGAAAAAAAAAATCAAGAGATGACATGTTTGACGAGCTCATGAATGCCTCTGTGACTGCAGAGACAGAGCTCAGAGTGTGGCGGCTAACCTTGTCCCAGAATATGGACATGGACAGGGAGAGTCGCAGAGAAATGCGGGAATGTGATCGCAGTACCACGCAGGAGATGCTGTGAATCATACGCGACCAGGCAGACATGCTCTGGCAGCTTGTGGAGCTTCAGGAGGAGCGGAGGCCGGACAGAGTCCCACTGCAGCCCCTCCATAACGCTCCTTCACCTATGGCTTTGCTGCCCTGCACTCCCCCATCCCCAAGAGGTCTCAGAGGAGAGTGGCCAGGCTGCAGTACATGATGCACTCCACCCCAGTGGAGGCAAGCAGAAAGCAGCGGCAGCCTCGCTGACAGCTGGCCTGCAAGCAACCATGCTACCTCATGAGCTGTGAATGAACACTTCTCCTCCTCCACCCATGACTTGAATGTTCATAAATAAAAGTTTGCATCACTTCAACACATGTTTCTTTATTAAATCATATCTTGTTTTGGAGGGATTTGGAGCTATTGATATCGATGGTGGGGGGGATGTTGAGCAAAGGCAAATAACATATAGGAACAGAAATCAGTCCTGCATCTCATTGCAAAACCTGATTTTCAATGCTTTCCTAATGCAAAGTGCTCGGTGGTTAGCTCTCAGCGTAACGCTAGCATCTGGCTGCTCATAATTAGCAGCCAGTCTTTCTGCCTCCACAGCCCACTCTGGGGGAACCTCTCCCCCTTCGCTTCACACACATTATGAAGAACACAGCACGTAGATATCACTGATGGGAGGTTCTTTTCACTCATGTCCAGCCTAGTGAGGAGACTCCTCCATCTGGCCTTTCAACGCCCAAATGCACATTCAACAACCATTCTGCAAGTGCTTAACCTGTTATTAAAACACTCTTTGTTGCTGTCAAGGTGCCCGGTGTACGGCTTCATTAGCCAATGGAGCAAGAGTAAGCAGGATCCCCCAGGATCACTATGGGCATTTCCACACCCTCAATGTGAATTTTTTGGTCAGGGAAGAAAGTGCCTGCCTGCATGTTAGAGAACAGCCCCGAATTCTGAAATACGCGCGCGTCATGCACCTTCCCAGACCACCCCACATAGATGTTGGTGAAATGACCCCTGTGATCCACAAGGCCCTGCAGGACCATGGAAAAGTATCCCTTGCAGTTTATGTACTCGGTTGCTAGTTGGGCAGGCGCTAAGATAGGGATGTGCATCCCATCAATGGCCCCCCCACAGCGTGGGAACCCCATCGTGGCAAACCCGTCCACTATGTCCTGCACCTTTCCCAAAGTCACTATCCTTCTTAGCAGAAGTCTATTGATGGCCCTGCACACTTGAATCACAGCAGTGCTCACTGTAGATTTACCGACTCCGAATTGATTCCCAACCGACTGGTAACAGTCAGGGGTTGCCAGCTTCCACAGAGCAATGGCGACTCTCTTCTCCACCATCAGAGCTTGTCTCAAGTGAGCATTCATACGCTTCAGGGACGGGGCCAGCTCTGAACAAAGTTCAAGGAAAGTGACCTTTTGCATACGAAAGTTTTGCAGCCACTGGTCATCATCCCACAGCTGCATAATGATGCGGTCCCACCAGTCTGTGCTTGTTTCCCGGGACCAGAACTGGCACTCCACGGACTGCAGATGATGTATTACAGACTGCAGCAATAGGGAATTGTTCCACTCAATGGCTTGTAGCAGGGCAGCCTCAGTGGCATCGCTGTTACCTGTGCTTCGGCTTCTTGCTCTACTTCAAAAATACTCAGTGATAAGCTGCAATGTATTTGTGATGCTCACAATAATAGTGCAGAGTTGAACTGGCTCCATGTCTCTGCAGCAATGGCGAGCATACAGCATAAACAAATGGTGCGAAAATAGGTTTCCTGTTTGTTTGGGGGAAGAATGGAGGGGGAAGGAGCGTTGCATCATGGGATGATGAAACTCGTCCCAACAGCCACCGTGGCTAGTTGTACTGTGGGATAGCAAGCCACAGTGCACTGCTTTGAATGTCAACATAAGTGAGAGTGTGGACGCATGAGACCGGTGCAAACAGCGTGGTGTGTACATACCCCAGCGACTTCTAAAAATCGGTGGGTGAAAGTTGACTTTAAGTAAGTCGACTTCACTCTGCAGTGTAGACATACCCTGAGTCTATGAATTTGCTGACTGCTTCAAAACTTTCCTCAGCCATCTCTGTGTATCTCTCTCCCTGCAATACAATTGTTGCAGCTTCTTGATATAAAATGAACTGACTAAAATGAATTCACTAAAATGATTAAAACATACACAGTCAGCATTAACTGGATTATAATGAAAACAGAGTGATGAATTACAGAAGCATCATGTTTGATGACAGATGCACAGTACTCAGTCTTCAGCTGATGAGAGAGGCCAGTGAACTATGTTCCAAATGTCTAGAGGCATTCCTTTGGAGAATACTCAAGAATCAATTTTCATACTTGCTTCCAGCCAAAATGATAAGTGTGTTTGTCAATATCTGTTTTTAAAAGATACATTGTGTTTCTATATTATGATTGTGCAGTATATTTTGCTGCTACTATCTTAAAAGCTTTATCAGCCTTTTCATTATTATTCTCTTTTATCCCTTCCATTTTTTCTCCTAACTCAAGGACTTAAGAGTAAAATACATATTCTTTTCAGGCTAAGACCTGGCAGGTAAACTAAGGCGCATGAATTATAACACACACAACTGGGATTTTAAGTAATGTCAAAGATGATTTCAAGAATACAATTAAGGTTAACTATTAGCTCAGCATATATTTTTAGGGCTGTCAATTAAACACAATTAATGCAAGTCATTAACACAAAACAAATTAACTAGATGAAAAAAAGTCATGAATAATCACAGTTTTAATCTCACTGTTAAACAATAATAGAATACCAATTTAAATTTATTATAAATATTCTTGGATGTTTTTCTACTTTTCAGATATATTGATTTCAGTTACAACACAGAATACAAAAGTGTACAGTGCTCATTTTATATTATTTTTTATTATAAATATTTACACTGTAAAAAGGATAAACAAAAGAAATAGTATTTTTCAATTCACCTCGTACAAGTACTGTAGTGCAATCTCTTTATTGTGAAAGTGCAATTTACAAATATAGAATTTGTTTTACATAATGGCACTCCAGAACAAAGCAATGTGAAACTTTAGAGCCTACAAGTCCACTCAGTCCTACTTCTTGTTCAGCCGATTGGTAAGACAAACAGGTTTGTTTACATTTATGGGAGATAATGCTGCCCACTTCTTATTTACAATGTTACTTAAAAGTGAGAACAGGCGTTTGCACGGCACTGCATAGTCGGTGTTGTAAGGTATTTACGTACCTGATATGCTAAACATTTGCTTGTCCCTTTCTGCTTCGGCCACCATTCCAGAGGACATGCTTCCATGATGAATTTAAATTGCCATTTTACGGTGGGCTATAATAAGAATAACCAGAGGCTAGTTGTGCTTATTCTGCATTTAAAGTTTTTTTTTATAGTTCAATATTCAGGCTGTTCCAAAGGGTTCGTTTCTCCTTCTAGTACCTGTCCAACACTGAGTGCTAATTTAAGAATTGTTCTCAGTTCATAGTCACTGCAAGTAGATTAATCTCTGCTTCAGCCAAAAGAAAGAAAACTCTATGAAGGATTCAAGAGAGAACCCCACTTGCTAGACACTGTCATATACATATCATCTATGGTCTTACTAAAAAAACTGTGTTCAGGTGAATTACATGAAGTAAACAAACAACCTTTGTGGTAAGAGGTGCACAGGGTCATGGTAATTGGTCTCCCAAGCCATTTTTCTCATCTAGAGAATATAGGTCAAAATCCCCTCAGCATGATTTCTTCAGTGCAAATGAGAAGAAGATTTGTCCCTGTGGACTATTAATTAATGTCACAACAGGACTGCATCAATAGAAAAATAAATCAGTAGACAAATAAATGTATTATTTAGATTTAGATCAAAGAGGTTTAAAATAAGAGCTAACTGCTGCTGGGCATCTGTGATTACTGTAATCCCCTAGAAATTGTATGTCTATTACTTCTACTGCATTTTCAGTCCCATTTGTTCTCTGTGCTGGTAGAATGTGCAGTGACTGAGAAGGTGAAATTTAACCTCCCAACTTTGGCCCAGGGTGTGGGTCAGCTGTGCTGCTCCCCCATCCTTTGCAGCTGCTATACTGCTCTCTGGCCTGGAATAGAGGCCAGAGCCTTTCCATGGGAGTTGCAAGGAGTATTTGGTCTACTGGATCCATGTAAACATAGATCTGTAACCCTGTCCCTGGCCAATTTTCAACTCACCCCTGTGTTGAGGCCGTCTGCGCTGTCTGAGGCGGGGTAGAGCTGAAACCTTTTCTTTGGCATGTAGGGGAATGTAGGTTCTCCTGTCTGGTGGCTCAGCCAGCAGATCCTGCCCCACAGCCACTATGCCAGGCTTACCTGTTACAGAGGGCTTTGAACCAGCCACCTGCACCACAGATGGATTTCACCCAAAATCAGTAGTGGAACCAGACCACTGGCCCCTTCCCAAAGTTAGACTGGTACTTTGGGAAGTCTTGGTTTTTTGAATATTTGCTCTCTTCATCTTTGCCACTTTCACCTCAGGAAACTAGTAAGGAAATTAAGTCCTTCACCTATAAGTCTCTGGTATGAATTTGGCCCTGGCTGACAGTGACTGATTATTGATAGTTTACTGCCTGAAGAATGTTCAGTAGCTTATATGAGAGTCAGTGGTTTCAGTCCAGTTCCACATAACAAAAATAACATGCATGATACTAACTGGCATGCTTCTTGGCTTTTCATCTGATATTGCCCAAGACTGAATACATGTGGAAACAGAACTATCCTCTATGACACTGGCAAATCATTGAACATCGACAACCACATAACTGGAATCAGTCTTGCCCACGTGTATTAGTTATTTTTAAATAGATTTTAGGATTGTAAGAATGTGTTTAGACCAGTGGTTCTTAACCTTTCCAAACTACTGTACCCCTGAAGCCTGAGTCCCACCCCCACGGGGCTGAGGCATGTAACTTAGTTTCATGGCGCCCCTGTGGCTGCAGGCAATTGCCTTTCTTGCCACCCCCAATACCAGCTCTGCACTTGCAACCCCTCTAAACCCCCAGCTTGAGAAACACTGGTTTAGACTTTACTGAATGCTTGAGAGGTGCTTCATGCATTAATCTCACTTATAACATCTGAATCCCATATGGTAAGGTAATATTTGAATGGTTATACTGTAAGCCTCTGTGACTATGTAAATCACCAGACAGGAGAGAGACATTAACTAGGATGACATGCCAATCTGCGACACAAGGTGTTGTGTCCTGCCAACAGGAAAGTTCCAATGATACCACACAGACTATTGTGGGACATTAAAGAGGACAAAGGACTTTGTTGCTCTGCTCTTCCCCCCATGTAAATGAGTCATGCAAATGGATTCCTCCCATCAGCTGAGTTTGCAGCTTAGAATGCATGGCAGGAGGGAGGTAAAAATGCCAAACAAAAGGAACTGATTATCTCTATGCTGCTTGGACTCTGGAAGGCAAGGTTTTCTAGGCACAAGCGAGTGGTTCCCAGTTGCTTAGCCTGGGTTAGCCCTAAAAGATATGTAGCCCAACGGTCCAGTGTGCTTCAGCAGCAGCAGTGGGAACTACCAGTTGTTTGTGGACTACAAACTGCAGCATGTTGGCAGCCCCCTCTGCCCTCCCAGCAGGAAGTTTCAGCACTGACTGAAACTGGGGGCGTGAGGCAAGGAAGCAGAGAGAAGGTTGCTGAACTGTAATCCTGTTCTGTGTTTCTTTACAGAATAAAATTTGTTCCTAGTGGTTTGTCTGAGTGGGTCTGCTCTGAGGTGAATACACACTGGCACATAACGCAGAGCAGACAGGGGAGGCTCAGGCCCAGTTTCCCAAAGTTGTGTAGAAAGCCACAAGGCAAGCTTACCCTATCTTGAACAACCTCATGCTGGGTCAGTGGACAGAAGGGGATGGGGGCTACAGATATATAGATCTTGCTTATTATAGAAGCTTTATTGCCTTTTGAAATTTCCAGTTGTAACAGACATTTGTGTATATATGTTTACCTGCTTTAATCTTGTAAACAACTCTTGTTTCCTTTTTCTAGTTAATAAATCTTTAGATAGTTTATTATAGGATTGGCTATAAGTATTGTCTTTGGTGTGGGATCAAAGGTACAATTGACCTAGGGTAAGTGACTGGTTCTTGGGGACTGGGAGTAATTTGAATATTGCTGTGATTCTTGGTGTAAGGGACCATCTATCACAAAGGTACACTCAGCTGGGTGGCAAGAGAGATTGGCGTGCCTGAGTGGACTGTCTGTTACTCAGTGGTTACGCTGTTATAGTGCCTGAGGAGTTTACACTTGATGACTGGTGGGTAAAATCTAAGTATAGAACTCACAGCCAATTTGGGGTTTGTGCCTTGGTTCCTAACAGCCTGCCCTGAGATTGGTATTTGCACTCTTGAGTCACTGCAGGCAACTTGACACACTGAATGGGTGTGGAAACAGAACGATCCTCTGTCACAGTTACCAGGCTAATTGCACCTCTCACCCCTCCTGGTCCTTTGAGTTTACTCCCCTTCAGGTCTCAGGCCTTGAGCTGTCACCTCTCACAGGATGGAATCACGTAATTCTTCCACTGTCAGACCATGCGCTGTGCTGCAGTTCTGTGTATCAATTGTGATTACCCCAGCAGGTCTTACTTATGTCCAGCACCTGCAAGTCAGTTTCTTCTGGGAGCAAAGACAGTGGTAAGTGGGGACCAAACAGCTGATTATTTAAAACAAAAGCATTTCAGAGAAAAATGGGTCTAGAAGCAAAAAACAGATCATGTCTAGCTTACCAGGTATTTAACCACCTTCCACCTGGGGATCCTGGTAAGCCGAAGCGTTCTACTACACCCCCATGACCTCTAGGATCTAATGGGCATAGTCTGCTCGTCACAGGGTAGCTGGCCTTTGAGGGAGTCAGAGTCTCAACCTACCTATGACAGGCTCTGCTAAAGAGAATGAGCCAGCCATGCAGGGACAGTTGATTGCCTAAGTAGCTGGGCAATAGTTAATTAGTTAAGGAACAGTTGGGTTCAGACAGCAGCAAACACCGGAGGAAGCACCTGGGGAAAGAACTCCTCTGGGGAGCTTGTTAGGGACCTACTCCCAGTGGGGTCTCCCTAGAGAACAGAGGCTTCTGGGGAGAGAAACAGTGCCCAGAATGCAGAGAGAGAGAGAGAGAGAGAGAAGCTCCTAAGGGGTGTGCTGGTGCTGGAGCTCCACCGGAAAGGAAACCACAGAAGAGTGCTTGTAGGTGGGAGAGGCTCCAAAAGGGAAGATCCATGAATGCCACATCTCAGAGAAATCTGGTCCCAAAGGAAGGACTTCAAGAGGTGGCAGCTGGAATCACAG
This sequence comes from Emydura macquarii macquarii, assembly GCF_026122565.2. Classification (NCBI taxonomy): domain Eukaryota; kingdom Metazoa; phylum Chordata; order Testudines; family Chelidae; genus Emydura; species Emydura macquarii. The sequence goes on from NW_027132773.1 coordinate 12,448,267, forward strand.
ATCAAAAGAATGATATGCTGTTCCAAAGAAGGGTCATCAGGGTTTGATGAGTGTGGGGTCCTTGACCCAAAAAGAGAGATGCTTCCCCAGCTGATGATAAGAGGCCCTGACTCCAGAAAAGGACTCTGAATCAAGAGGGTCTCACAGGTAAGGGACCTGGACATAAGTGGTGTTGATGGATTAAGGCTGACTCAGCCTCTTCTCCCCCCAGCTAGGATGCTGGGATGAAGGCCTATTTATGTAATGTTCTGCCTTTGGGTTAAATAAATTACACCCCTGAAGGGGCACTGTTCAATACACATAAGCCTCATTAGACTTACTGAAAGCCCACTAGGGGAAACCTGGGCAGAGATGTAATTGTGGTTGCACTGGGCTATCAGGGGCATTCCACGGGTGAGGGTCCCCCTTGCACTGTTTCCTTAACTCACCAATCATTTCTCGCCAATGGTTAATGGAGTGTTCCTTTTAAAAGCTGTTCTGTCTTCTTGATCTCCAAATTCCCAGCCTAGCAAAACCAGCTTGTTTCATCCAATAGCTTTGGCCACTGTCTTCCAAGTGTGTGCTGGAAGGTTCTTTTTTGGGGCCACTGTCGTCTTCTTGTTCACTTTCCCCACAACCCTTCAGGATATTCTTTCAGTAACTTTCCCTTGCTGACCAGCATCTACATGGACCAATTAATACGCACCACATTAGTGTGCCTTAATATGTGCATTACAAGCGCTTTGTTAATTGGAAAGAGAGCTTTATATGTGATAACCATTAAAAGACCAGGCTCCTGCAGGCAATTTCTATTAAATGTAATGAGACAGAAAAGCTGAATGAGGGTGTTGAACTATTTAGACCATTGGATTTCTTATCTTATTGTCTGGTCCTTTCAATTCCTGTTCACTGAAAATCCAGCTATACGTACAGATTTTTAAAGTGACAAATAGCACTCTGTTGTTGGACTCAAGGAGTCAATATCATAATATCAATGCAGCTGACGAAGTGGGTTTCTGCCCACAAAAGCTTATGTCCAAATAAATGTGTTAGTCTTTAAGGTGCCACAATACTCTTGCTGTTTTGCAAACAACAGACTAACACGGCTACCCCTCTGGAACTTATCATAAGAGCGTTAGCATCTTCCATCTTGGTGTTTTCAGAGGGTGATAAATGGACTATGTTGGAGGACTTTTGTTATGAATTATTTTACACCATGTTTTAATAATAAACTGGCCCCAAGGAGGGGTATTGTGTCAAGAAATATTACAGGGGACTTATTGGGAACTTTGAGGGAAACTGAGGCAGGCACAGCATTAGTGTTGTGGCCTGCCACAGGAGGCTGCTTGAGGCAGTGTTTCCTTATCACAGCTCATCTCTCCCCCAGCCAGTTGGGATGAACTTTAAGAAGGAGATCAGCATATATGTTGCCTCCTCCTTCATAGCAGGGCAGATATCAACAGGATTAAGCTGGCCTGCTGAATCCTTCCAAAATGGAGGACTAATCTGGGGAAAAGGGCCCTGCTGAAGGCTAAGCTGGCTAAAGGCTGTAGCTGGCCTGAACCATAATTCCTAGCTCCACAGAGGACAGCTGGGAGGAACTTTTACTTCCCAGTCCTCTGAGCATATTTCTGCAAATTTCTGGTGTACCAGAAACTCCAGCTTGGCTTTGAGGTTCAATGGCAACGCAAGTGTATTTGATCTACTTTCGTAGCTGACCGAACCCCTCCATTTGGCAATATGTAGAGAGGTGACCATTAGCAGAAATGTCTCTCTAGCATAGATTGCCTAATCTCCTCCGCAGGACTGGAAAGACACCTCTCCTTTCCCTTCTGGTACCTTGAAAATGGCCATGTTCTCCAAATGTTGGCCAGTCTTTAAAGAAGAAATTGCACACTGGTTTAAAAAAAAAAAATCCTGGAAGGAACCAAACCCCACCTCCTTGAGATACTATGACAATTTTTACCATTCTGCTAGGTGGGCATGAGCAGCATCTTAAAGACAGCAGAGGCAAACAGAAGAACGCTGGAAGATTTACTCATTGGCATGGACAGGAGGAACCAGGAGCAGTTTGAATTCCTCAGAGCACAGGAGGATTGGGCTCTTCAGCAGGAAGAGACACTGATTAAATGGTTCCTTGAGCAGGACACACAGCTTAGGGGACAGGACCATGCCCTAAAGGAGTGGTTCAGAGAACTGGTGGCCAAACAATCTCGGGAACTACCTGTTGCTGTGGCCACTGCACCTCCTCTCCAGGAACTGGCAACGCCTCCTCTTCCTCTGGCTCCAGCTACTGTCCAAGGTGCTACTGAGGTGGAGAACCCTGCCCCCGCGAGTGACCAGGAGGAGTCCCTCCACTAGCATCTCCTTACAGTGGAACCCCCCCCCGTGAGAGTCCAGGAAGAGAACAATGAGCCTATGAGAGTCCCTGAAGCTCACCAAGTGCCCACTTCCAAAATCTACCCCGGAGCAGTCCCCAGTTATCACCAAAACCAATTTGTCACAGTCATTTCCCCATCCCCTTGTCAAGAAGGAAAGGGCAAGGAGAGAGATGCAGAGACATTAACATTTGGCCATTGGTCACAGATTCAGTCTCATTGTGTTCTGTTGATTTACACCTCCTTTTTAAAAACTTTCAGATACGTGTTTGATATACTAGTTTTAATAAATGTTATCGTTTCCTTGACTTGCATGTGGCCCCTCCTTCCTAAGTATGGTGAACTTAAGATGTTTTCTGCTTCAGGACTGTGCCCCACAATTCACAGCATATGAACTGGAATAATGTAACCATCTGATGCTATCATGCTGCAAATCACTTTTCTGTCTGTCCTGCACCCACTAAGCTCACTCTACACCTCAAGAAACATCTGAAGTCCCAGAGGTACACAGGAGGAATGGGGAAAGTGTATTGTTATGTGCTTAGAAAGCACGGGTAGCTTTAAAAGCAGCAGAACTTACAACATGGAAAAGAGATAGATAATATGATAATAGATAGAGATAGATAGATAAACTCCTTTATGGCTTGGTTCATATACAGAACAAAGAAACACAAAGTAACAATACAGACATATGCCACTAACCAGTGAGTAAATGCCACTCTCCCCCTCTTCCCCCTCCCCACCAACCGCCTCCCTCAAATGTTGACCAGTTTCAGCTTTGGGGTTAGTGCTCCATAACATTTGCTAAATGCAGATGGCCCCACCACCAATGAACGGTGGAAATAAAAAAATGAGTGCATCCCCCACAGACACAACCAATTGTAGATAAGGTCATTAAGACAGATTAAGTGCTTCTGCTAACAGAGGTTTGCAAACAAGTGCGAACATTAGGACAAAAGCATTGCACAACTAGGCTGCCACCCTCCACACCACAAATGCAATCCTTAAGATGTTAACCCAGTGGAGGTGCTCCGAAATAATTGTCTGGAATGGATGAATAGTCACAGGAATTAATGGCTAATGACCCCAGCTACAGGGGAATAAAACACTCACAAAGCTATGTAGCCCCACTAATATGTGCCAATGTTCCCTCGTGTGCTTTTCTATTAGCTGCACAAGGTATGAAGGTATCCCTGGCTACAGGCAGATATCATCCTCTGCCTCCCTGCTGTACCACAATGTGTGCACATATGGCATTTTACCTGGGCTGCTGGGAACCAGGACCAGTGTTTACAAGGGTGCAATTGGCTGGCTGTGCAGTTTGTAAACCAAACCTGTCCTGTGCCTGCTGTGAGTGGAGGCACTCTTCTGTACCCTCACAACCTTTGTGCAATATGCAGCAGGTGACAGTTATTCACACTACATTGGCATCCAGACAGATGCATAGGCAAGCAGCTATGAACTTTCAGCCTATCAAACACATACGCCATGGCTATTCTGCAGCTACTGAGGCTACAGCTACACTGATGGTGGCAAATTTGCCGCCGTCAGATCGATTTCTCTGGATCGACGTACTAAGACCAGCTACACAAGTAGCGTAGCGCTGCATCAATGGGAACGCTGTTCCCGTTGGCGCAGTGCAGTGCAGACGGCGCGCAGAAGAGAAGCTCAGCAGTCGACGGGAGTTACGCAAGTTTTTTGCATACTTTGCGTAACTCCTGTCAACTGCCGCCGAATCTCACAGGTAAGTGTAGACAAGGCCTCAGTTTGTAGTTCAATTCCTTTTTTCCAGAGTAATTGATGTTGAGGTACGGTTTCATGAGGCAATTTAGGAGCAGGTATGCTAGGTTCCCCAAAATAACTGTTGGCACAGACACCTCACAGACGTTCATGTCATTTCTGGGGAATAAAGTTCCTCTTCAAGTATAATCTTGATCCTCTCAGCACCCTGCCAGCAAGAACTTCTCCAGTGTTCCCCATACTAGGGTTTATGAATCTTCCTCTGTGGTCCACTAAGCTTTGGAAGAACAAGTGCACAGAAACCTTCTCAGTTTACATACTCATTCATTCATTTTGGTGGGCAACGTATTGGGATATAGGTGACATTGATGGACCCCTCATTGTTCAGAAACCCCATCCTGTCAAAGCCAATTATTTCCAGAACTTTGTTTATGGAAACCATCAGTGAGTAGATCACAGCATTAATTACCTCACAAACCTTCACAACCATGACCCTGATAGTGGACTTCCCAACTCCAAAGTGGATTGCAGCTTACCAGTAGCTGTCTGTTGTTGCCAGCTTCCAATAGCTGCCCGTTTCTGCACTGATATGGCTTTCCTGAACTGAATGTTCTAGTGCTGGAGATGTGGTGCAAGCTCCCCACACAGCTCCATGAAGGTCTGTTTCCTCATTTGGAAGTTCTGAATCCATTGGTGGACATCCCAGGTTTCCAAAATGATATGATCTCATCACATTGCCTGGTTCTCCTGTACCCAAAGCAATGATTCATCCATGAGCATACCATGGCAATATTGGCATTCACCAAATCTGTTCCATGGAACCTGAATGGATTGTTGATCATCCTCTTGGCCAGCCATCAGAAAGTTCTGCCCTGATTCCATCCTGCATCTCTCTGATAGCCTGGCTGCATCGCATAAACATTTGTCCTGCAACAAGGAGTAGGAGCAGAACCACATCATCATCCAGTTGGTCCATCTCTTCCACCCAGTCTGGCAGGAGGGGATAGGTGAACTGGAACTGCCATCAGCAAATGTGTGAAGGTGGGGCACAATACCAACAACATACACAGCAAGGCGGTTCCTAGAATGGCTCCTCTGACCCACAGAATACTGACAGAAATACTAACGCTAACGTTGCATAACAGAAGAGACAATGTGGACTCGGGTATATGCATGCACATGGTGTTGAATCCATGTCCAGCACAGCATATGTTGATGCTCGGCATGTATATGGGGAACATGCAAGCATGTTCACAGTCAACTAACTGAATATGCATGCAAATTCAGACATAGCCTCTAGCTGTATCTATATATTACACATACAATGCTTTTGAAAAGTATGTCCCCTCCCAATGGGTGAAATTCATGCATATGCAATGGGCCAGCACAAGGCCCATGCAACCACTTAAATTGCTCTTACGCCCTCTGTCTTAAGTGGTGCATATACCCTCTGGAGAGGGATGAATTTCACAGACTGTAGGAAGACAAGCAGCCTGATTCTCTACCACCCTTGCTCCTTGTGTAGGCTTGGTGATGTTTGGCACACATTGGGTTGGCCTGTGGTTTCTTTTTACTATCTTTAAGTTAGACTGTTTCCTCCTGGCCTGTGTGATTTTATTTTTAATGTAGTCTTCCTTAGCCTGACCTATTTTGTGTGTGTGCAACTTTCTATTCAAATGTGCAGTAAATTCTGCTTCTCCTTTTGTGTGTGTGCATGTGTGTATGCGACTGCCTATTATAATTACTTAGGGGTTAGTGGGTGCGTGGTTGGTTTTTTGGGGGGAGCGGAGAATGGATGTACTTTTCCCATTTACCTATTTTTTATATTTCTGAAGGGTTTTTACTGTATTTTCTGTTTTGTTTAACCTTTTCCTTATATTAACTTTCATTTACTATACCCCTTTCTATCTCTCAATATAGTCTGAGCCTCCACTTTCCTTTCACAGTGAGACCTTCATCTCCCTAGAGGCTACACCTGGTTGTCATCATCACCTTGCATTCACTCTACTCTGGCCCCTATATAAGTGAGATGTTTTAGGATGCATACATGCTGCTGACCTCAGGGGGCTGTTCAATGTTTGCATTTATTTATTTATTTAACAAACCCCTTTAACAATGGTGCTGTACAATTTATTTTAACAGGTGAAAGAGAGAAAATTATTCAGTGGGCTATATGGGGGTGGGGTCTGCCTATGGAGCTACTGGGCACATCCCTGTCCTGCCCAAGCCCCCTGCATGCTGCTGCAGAGAATACCATAGAGCTGAGCTTCTCAGTCCACAAGCCTATCCCCATGCTCTGATTCTGCTACATTTATAGCCTCTGACATGTATAGCCTCCTGGATAGAAGGGGGTGGGGTGGAAGAGGGTAGAATTAAGCCTAAAAGAAAAAAATGGAAGGTAGAATAAGGGGTGGGGGAGAGAGGTCTGAAAGACAGACTGTGGGACAGACATGTAATTCAAAGATCTTTTGCATTTTTTTCCTTACTAACCAGGCAATGTGTGATCCAAACTTTCCCCAGACGGAGATGTGCAAGTTTTCCCCCACAAACTGCTGTATAATCTAAATTAGCCATCTTCTTCTAAATAGAGCAGATAGCCACAACATGGTGATTTCATCAAGCCACTCTGCGTAACTCACAGAGAGCTCCTGGTGTCTGGTGATCTTTCATGGGGTTCTGCTTAGATGGCTCCCATAATTTTCTGTGTTTCCAAAATATAAGTACTGCTCAATAGACTTCTTGAGAGTCATCTCAGCATCCTTTGTTCCTTGTGGTCTATTAGTAAAAAGGATTTTCCTGTCCAAATGTTGAATTTGTTTCAGAATCATCCTGATCAGAATTAAATACATCTGGGGCACTAAAACAATAGTGTTTGCGACACTAAACAAATGTAGCTGGACAATAAGGATACAATGTTGTGTATGGAGGGACCCATCAGAATTCTACAAACTAAGGAGTGTTGTTCACTGCCGGGAGCAGATGAAGGGAGATGATGCTTTCCTACCCACTCCTTCCATTCCATACATAATATATGTTACTTCTGACCACATAACAAAAGGGAAAAAAACGCAATATATACGCTGAATATACGCTTCTAAGAGATGGATGCCCTGGAGGTAGAGAAGCACAAAGCAACTCCCACAGGAGCAGGAGAATGGGATTATTGAGGAGAGTAATTTTGATTGTTTGTTTTAAAATGACCTCTGTATGATTTTCTTGGTCAGAGAGTTAAAAAAAAAAAAAAAAAAGAGAGATGTTTGCTGTGCTTAAGGAATGTATAGAATACATTTCATGATAAAAGGCAAGATAGTGGACAATTAATGATTTAGAAAACGACAGGATGATTATGGAATGAGTGTTTGTGTGGGTTTATCCATGTGTTTTAGTGATGCTTTGACAAACAAGTCTGAGTTTGAAGGGCTGTGGATTTATTATTAATTTTTTATTTACATAGCTCCCAAAATGTAAAAGCTACTTAATCGAACAAACAGAAGGCTTGGTCCCTGCCCTGAAGAGTTTACAAGTTAATTAGAGACATAACAAGCAAATGCAAAACAGTCAAAGGAAGTGGAGAGTAACATGAATTAAGGCTGTGGGTACGAGAACCAGACCACGGTTGTGCTATGACCATTTACATCAGTTGAGGATCTCGCCACACAGGATCACACACACATCTTAATGTGTTTTATGGGATTTTGGTTATTGATTTAAAAAATCTAGCAGTTATTATTCTGAAGTGCCCAAAAGTGAAGTTGGTGTTTCATAAACATGCCCCAAAGAATTTACAGTCTAAATAAGACAAGATGCACCAAGGAAAATAAAAAACATAGGAGATGGCATGGGAAATAGGAGGAAAGGAAGGTTACAATAATACGGTCATTTGGTTATGCAGGTTAGGTAAATTCACATATTGACAGATTTGGGGGGAAATGGTTACAAGTCAAAGCATCGGTGGTCTACAACGCATTGAAATAAATGGTTCACTTTACACCAGGTTCTGGCCCAGTTACGGCCCTTTTGCACTGCTTCAGTTTTACAACTGCTTTAAGGGAGCAGCTGAGAATTCCTCCAACATAGGGGGAACCTGGTTTGGGATAACTGGCTCTATGCCACCCTCTCCCAGCTATCCTGGCACAGGGGACATAGCAGGCCTCAGTCTGACACAATACTGATTGGTAGTCTATGGAGCAAAAAGATGTGTTCAGGAAAGAACTGGGTGGTTTCTGGGGCAGTGGGAATTGTATGAAGGGGGAAAAAGTTTGCCATCTTGGTCATGAGATCGATGGCAACCAACACAACCCTATGTTTATGGGACTGGAAATCAAAGGGATGGAATGCAAGCCATATGATCAAAGGCTGAAGGAATTGGGTATGTTTAAGTGGGAAAAGAGGAGATTAAGGGGGGGAACATGATAGCAGTCTTCAAATACTTGAAAGGCTGCCATAAAAAAGATGGAGAAAAGTTGTTCTCTCTTACCACAGAAGGCAGGATAAGAAGCAGTGGGTTCAAACTACAGCATAGCAGATTTAGATTAAATCTCAAGAAAAACTTCCTAAATGTAAGAAGGGTAGGACAATGGAACAGACTGCCTAGGGAGGTTGTGGAAGCTCCTTCACTGGAGATTTTCAAAAGGAGGCTGGAAAACCATCTGTCCTGGATAGTTAGACACAACAAATCATGCATGTTGGCAGGGGGTTAGCCTAGATTACCCTTGTGGACCCTAATAACCCTATGGTTCTATGAAATTCAGGGACATGGTAGACCAGGACTGAGATGGGTGGGTAGGAGCTGAAGGAGACCTAATGCCCTTCTACAAGGGTTATCGATCTGGGAACACAGATCACAGGAGTCAATGTTTCCTGACACAGAAGTGTATACCTGGACACTAGAAATTTCACAAAACCAAGTTCCTGGTTTTAGTTTGGCCAAAATGGCCAATGATCTGGGAATCACGACATAATTCAAGTACCATGAGTCTAGGCTGGCCACCTGGAATGTGAATGAGGTCTCTGCATTAGAGAATTCCATCCTGTATTTGAAACTCTGAACCAGGCTGGATGTCTTTATCAACCAAGGTCTGGTTGGTGAAGGGGTTGCAAGACAGCAGGGATTGAATGAGTGACATTAGGTTCCTATCCACTGTTCCAAAGGCAAAGTTGGATGGCTTAAGGATGGTTAAACATGATGTCATTCATGATTCGGCAAGTTCGTTCTTGCACGACAGGGCATCTGCCTTCCCCCATTTTTGCACATGGACAGTATGTCACAATGAGATCAAATTGTGTGACAAAAAAGGATCATTGGATCTGGCACTGGTTTAGGTTCTGGGCTGTACAAAGGTACTCCAAGTTTTTGTGGTCTGTAAGGATCTGAACTGGGAATTGGGCTCCTCCAAGAAGATGATGTCATTCCTTAAAGGACCCCTTATTTGCAAGCATATTACATACCTGAAGAACTCAATCATGCCAAAACTGAATTTGCATTCCTTGAATTTACTATAGAGGTGGATTTGATGGAGCATCCCCAGAATATGGCATACATGCTAGTCATGAAGGGCCTGGTTCTCAGAAAAGATAAGGATGACACCTAGATAGATCACTACAAATTGGTCCAACATGTCCGTAAGTGTGTTGTTGACAAAGACCTGAAAGATTCTGGGGATATCATATAGCTTGAAGGGCATCATGAGATACTTGTGCCCATAGCAGGTGCAGAACCCCATCTTCCATTAGTTCCCTGCCTGGATACAGACCAGGCTGTAGGCCCCATGGAGGTCCAGCTTGGTAAAAATCCTTGCAGAACGAAGTCCCTCAAAAACTTCATTAAGAGTGACACAGAACGTCTGTTTCAAATGGTAACCTTTTTCAGAGCCCGATGGTCCACTCAAGAAGACATCCTTCTTAGCCATGAAGAGAATCAGGGCACCTGTTGGGGATGTGGATGGGCGGATGAACCCTTTTTTCAGGTTCTCTCTAACGTACTTTCGGAGCACTTCCAACTCAGACTCTGAAAGGGACTAAGTATGGCCAAATGGAATCTTGGCCCCTGGCTGCAGGTCTAGAGGGCAGTTGTAGCAATGATGTGAGGGGGGTATGTCCACCCTCCCCTTGTCAAAAATGTCTGAAAGGTCCTGGTGTTTCACTGGCATTGTTTGGGTAGTCCATGTCTGGGGTTCCACAGAGTTCATCCTCATTGCTGTGGAGCTCTCAGAGAGGTGGTGCATCATTGGGGTTGAACTGTGAATAGCTTGTGATTTGAATGTGGGTTCGGAGAAGCTGTACTGTTGGCAGAGTACTGCCTGCCTTCCAGAGAATATATGGGTCAGGAGCAGTAAGCCCGGTGATCCTAAAGATGGCTAGAAAATATGGGGAATGCATCAGACTGAACTGCAGGGTCTCGTGGTGTCCCTGCAGGGTGGTGACTTGTAAGGGTGCTGTCTCACGCACAACAGGACCCGAGGAGAGGAGTGACCCATCAATGGATTAGACCAGGTTGGGGACAGCCTTGCACTGGGTTGGAATTCCATGAGCTCAAGCAAAATCTGAGTCCATAAAACAGCTGGAAGTTGGAGTCTGTTAGTGTTGTCCAGCTGACCCCTCACATGGCAGACTGTCGTACACAAAACAGAAGTAGAAGTAGAAGGTGCCTTAGACACTGCTAGGGTAATGGTAGGCAGGTGCAAAGGCCCTATGCATGCCATCTTAAGGGGAAAATTTCAGCCAAAATAGTTAAAGTTTGGCAAAGTTATAAGCAACTGAAAACAGGGTTTTATAATGCTGGAAATCTTAAATATAGGCAACTGCTACGCATTCTGCCTATAATTATGAGAAAATCAAAAGAAAAAGTTTACCTTATTAAATAATGTTCATGTAAACCCCCTGCACCTCTCCTCTCCCCACTGGTAAGACACTGTAATGAACCTGCTACCTTGCTACTGGTCTCTGTGTTAACCCCTATTCAACATCTAGCAAGAAGAGAGCTCCATAACCTCCACAGTACCGGAAATGGAAGCTCAACCAGAGATCATAGGAGACCTTGCTCAGGTGAGGGCTTGAGGATGGAAGTTGGGTGGAGAGGGAGGCTGGAGAGCAAGTAGCCTGAACGTGGGTCTGGAGCTCAACAGAGACGTAGTATGTTGTTGTCAGGGGGCCAGTAGTAGCAGCCAGAGGACACAGGACTGCAGCATTCAGGCAGTAGAACAGTGGGAACAGATCACAATGAGACCAGTTTACTGTGATACTCTTCTACTGTGCTGCCCTTAGGGCTGAATTATGAACTGCTGGTGGATCTTTTGCTTGTAACTGAAAAAGAAATTGTGTCCAAGGTGTCTGCACCTTTTATTTCTGGCAGCCCTAAGACTCCTCTTGCTTATTTGAAGTGTATGAGTGTTTTGGGGAATTCCTCAAGGGTTAGCGTCTAAAGAGCCTGGTGCTTGGGGCACCTACAACATTTCCCTCCAAACTCACGGTATATCTAGTGTACTACCGGACATCTAGGGGACTGGTGTACTACACACTCTCTGCAAATCCTGCAGAGGGGTCAGATACAATACAATATCCTCCCTCATTGTGAACCAGTAAGTGTCCCATTTCCATGTGGCATATTTTCTGTAGATGGGTGCCATGTTTGTGAGGTCTTGTTTAGATGTGTTAGCTAACATGATTTAAAAACAAACACTTTTTTTCCTATTCTAGACAAAGCCTAAAAGTGAATTGGCTTAGAATTTGAACAGTAAATTAGAACAGCATTTATCTATAGATATTTATATGCTGACAGGGGAGGAGGTGTGTGACAATAGACTATGATGGAAGGGGCAACATTTTGAGGGGTTTAATTCTAAAGAGATGTAATATTTTGTTAATGGGAAACCACTATATTTCTTCTATTTTAAGAATATAAGAGGCTGGAGTTACACATCTTGTAACAATGCTAGTATCTGAGTCAAGTTTTAACCTAGGAAACTGAAGCTATGAGACATTTTAACTAAGAAATACCAAATTGTTTCCTTATTTGCAGCTCTTCACAGATGATGAACTATGGAATGCCTGAAAATACCTTGCTGAATAATTGATCATCATCCCTCCAGGCTACATCAATGGATGAATAGACGTGACAGTTATGAAGACTATGTGGCCAGCTAATGCTCTTAACTGGCAAACACTTTATCTGAATTAAAAATAATAGGTTTCTAAAATATCCTGTTTATGCCAAATAAGATTTCATATTTTACAAGTCAATTTTTTTTATCAGCATTTGTTCATTTCTATTATTATGGCTTGATGCCTTCTTAAAAACAATGGATGAAATCCTGGCTACACTGAAGTCAGTGGCAAAACTCCTGACCTCACCGTAGCCAGAAGTTCACCCAACATATGCTACTACCAAAATGTAACACTTCCCTCACTTTCTGCATGTGAAGGGAGGTATAAGGAACGAATTTGGAGGCCCCAGGTTGCCTCCCAGAAGAGCAAACCACCCCACCTCCGCACAATGGAACAATTGGGAGGGATGCCACAAGGGCATTTCCCACCCTTATCTCCCTCCTGGTATTACTGGCCTAGACTGAGCACTTAGGGAATGTAATGAATGTTACTGAATGGAGCTCAGACAACTTAATTTTGAATAAAAAATGTGCTTGAAATTTTAGTATTAAATATTATTTATGTAACTGAATTTAAGTAAAATAATGGGCAAGTGTTGTTCTTAGAGATTCACCTCAGATTTCTGTAAGGGAAGAAAACTGAAAAGATAAAGAGAGATGGAAACAGTGTGATGAGTGCAAATTTACTAATATTGTTGCCACTTAGCCTGAGTGGTTAACCAATCTGAATGAATGAGTCTGAATGAACTCTCCTCTGACATCTGGTGATGAGCTGGGGGAAAAGACTTTGGGAGCAGATTTTATTTGCATAGACACGCCTACTCTGCCTAGGTATACAGCAGATAAAGCTGCTTTGCCAAAGTGATCAATTTGGGCTTGTGTGGGGTTACAAATCACTCTAGTATTTGAATGCAGGGGTAATGAAATGTTGTTATCCTTATTGTATAAGTAAAGGGAAGCAGAACCATACTTAGCATACCCTGATTGAGGGGGTTACCCTAAGCTGAACCTCACCTGAATGACAAATACCAGTACAGATGAGCATAAGGGTAGAGACAGATGCTTCTGGCTGGTGTTATAGATTTTACCTAAAGGGACTTAAAACACTCTCCAGCATTTAAAGCTAGATCTGACTAGACTCAGCTGAGCACACTGTGGAGTGGGTGTTTGCCTATCTTCACATGGTTTTGAATTGTGGTTGTGGTGTTTTCCCAAATTAATGTTGGGTCCCCTTTTCCCTTTTTAAAAAAGTTTTATTTTGTTGTACACAGACTCAGTGCTTGTGAGATAGGGAAGTAGTGGCTCTTAGGTGCACCCAGATGTGGCGTTTAGTTTTCCCAGATTACTACCCGGGGGCTCAAACTGGTTCTATTCTGTGTAATACTGGCATTTCCTACTGGCATTTTTGAATGATTGATTCTACAAGCTAAAATAACTGTTTTTCAATATAGCTTTTTTGTATATAATTTTCTAGTTTATTTTTAAGTAGAAAGGTAAAAGCTAAATGTAACTGCAGAACATAAGTGAGAGAAAAGAGATGGGAATTTTTAACAGTTTGTTTCTGTGTAAGCTGAACAGAATTCATGTGAAGAAGAAAAGGCAATTCCCGAGCCTGAAGACATTCCTCTTAACGAATATCAAAGGCCTAGTGCAAACAGTACAAGTGTGAGAGCTTCTCAAAGAAAAGATCCTTTATAACAGAAAATATTAGGTAATCTAAATACAGGGTTTGCTGTCAGCTCCCTTTATAGTAATAAAATAGTGAAGCTATCCATCAGAAGACTGAGTAATACTTCATGTAAATAAATTGAATTTTGGAAACTTACTTTATTCTTCTAAATGAATACAGTACTGTCAAACCTTCTTCCTGTTCACGTACCCCATCACCTTTGTTATCTCTCCCAGTTTCATGTCCAGTTTTATTTAAACTTGGCCTCTATCCTGCAAGGAGCTTCAAGCAGGGAGACCTCGGTATCCATGCAGAGCTCCTTGCAAGATCAGGGCCTTAGAGTATAAGTTTCCTGTGACAGGGATCATGTCCATACAACACCATTTACATGTGTGCATAGAAAAAGGTAATAATCTATAAAATCACATTTGCCTGTATATTACCTGTATAAAGATTTTTTTAAATAACTCTTGGTCATAGGTCAGACTAATGACTTTTTTGACAATCTAGGGATAATTACTTTAAAAATGATATACAGCTCAACTTTCAACTGCTAGTAGCCTAACAGAGCTTCATATCCAACTTTGCTCAGAATGTTCAAGTTATATTTTTATATAATAGATTCGTTATGTATATAATGGAGCCATCAGCTCTTTCTTAGTCTCTTTTAGCTCTTTCAACCCCTCTCCCACACCAGACAGAATAAAACACAAGAAATAAAAATTCTCAAAGGAAGTTGCAGAATCCACATAATTTATTACTTCCCCCACAAAGGTAACAAAATAGAGTGATTATTACTGCTGTTATAGAATAAGTCTAAGGTAGAAAATACTTTATACTACTAAATCTCCTACTTCATCAGTTATGTATTTCACAAGAGCAGATTGAAGTAGTGTTGTTTTTCTCGTTAGCTTTACATAAAATCAGTCTGAAAGAACAGTGGTATTTTTAAGAAGCTGTCAGTGGTTTATCTTCACAGCTGGCACCTATTAATACTGTGGCTATTTTCTGCAACCCCAAATAGGCTCTACAATTAACACTCACCCATTAGGAAAGACCACAAAATGCTATAATTGCATCAGAATACTTTCTAAGTAATAGATAATTCTTAATGTTGTATTTGCATCCATTAACACAGGTTTCTCACAGGGAAAGTTGCAAATGTATTTATTTTAATGCAACTTAATCCACACCTAGTTTAACATTACTGATAAAAATAACAATTTTCTATTATTCATATACCCATGAATTTTTGTGGGAACTAATCAGTTTGACATTTCACTTGCTTTCTAGTGATCTTCCAGTATTAGCAGGGCATGCTTTCCAGCCTCTTCAGCCTCTACCATTTGACAAAATTACTCTAGATTCAGCAGTGCAGCAATAAATTACAAATTGTCCTCTAGCTTATGTTTGCACTCCCACAGAAGGCTTCTTCTCTGCAGTAGCTCTCAGAAAAGCTGGGATTCCATCTGTCCACATTATTACCCAAGCAGGGAAGTGGGGGGCGGGGGCGGGGGGGACACAAACAAACCAACAACAACAAAACTGAAGTGCTAAAGTTTGAATTCATTAAACCTCTGCAAATCCAGAGTAACTTCATTGACCTCAATACAGTGATGAAATTGTCAGCAGAATTTGGCCAAAAATTGTATTCAAAATAGAAGTTAGACTATTGTGAACACAGTTTGGAAGCAGGTTGAAATGAGGAAGGAATTCGTCTGGAGGCATATTTATTTGTAGTGTTAGCTGGTGACCCTCCTTTGGATTGAAGGCTATGAAAGCTACTCTAATTTACCCCATACGCCAAGGGTCACAAGGGTCTAAGGCAGCTGGGAATCACTGAGGTACATGGAAACCCAGCCACATTTATTGCCTCCTGGCAATACTCCCTGTTACAGCCTTTGTTGGTGGGAGTCTTAGCGCAAGAGTTACCAGAAGGTATCCTCATGTCTGGCCACTCCAGATTTTGGATTACATTCCCCCAGTAGAGCAGTGCAGAGTGACACTAGTACAGCTTGGAAATGTGGCCTTCAACTAGCTTTACAATTTGATCTCTTTAGAACTATTTTTTTCTCTCTCCATAAGAGAACCTACAGGGTGCGCTCACAACTCCACTGAGATTTCTGTTGCTCTTTTCTCAGAGAAACTTAAAGGCCCCTGGTCATTTTATCAAATCATTTGCACCAGTTTTGTAATAGCGTAACTAAACTGCCTTTATTGGAGTTAATTTCTGATTTATATCATTGAGAGAGCAGAATGAAGCACAGCATTTCAGATAGGAGAGGCCAAAGTTCATACATAAAAACTTGAGTGCACTCACATTTGCCTGCATATATTGGTTAATTTTATTTGCAACCCTTATTCCAAAACAAAAATAAGATTTGTAGGGACAAATACAGATATGTGTGTGTTGTTGCCTTGCATATCTTAACTTTAACTTTTGGAAGGCTCCTGGCATCAGAACATGACCTTTTTTCCTTGTCAATTAAAAATGAAATAAAACAGCAAACAATAAGGGAGAATTGTTATCCAACCGAGCCTGTGGAACTGATAGTCTCCTTCTTTTAACTCCCTGGCTTTCCCACTGTACTGGTACAGTTGAAGCATGTTCATTTTATCACAAGGTGTCCCGGCTCTCTCTTTCTTTCTTCCTTTCTTTCTATAAGAAACATTAGATTTGCAGCCCTGCCAATTTCTGATAACAGTGGAAACAGAAATTTCAAGGTTACTTCTGAATTTGGAATTTTTGTGTGGTAGTGCCATTTATCAGCACATCCAAGACTCTGTGATTGGATTGGCCAGAAATAGTTCTTCCAAGATCCTCATTGAGGCTTTTGAATTGAAGTGGCAGCATGCTGTGAGAGATCATATTGACCAGGCTTAATACTCCAATCTGTTCTAAAACTTGGAATATCAGAAAATGCTGTCATTTTATATGGTTATTGTGTCATATTTACAGACTGAATGTATCATAAGGAACAAGTGCTTATAGAACTCAGCTGTGTGTGGTGTGTATATCATTTAGACTAGAGGTATGCAGTGTAGTTGTAGCCGAGTTGGTTGCAGGTCATTATAGAGGTGTCGGTCAGTTTGATAATTAAGGCTATTTGAGTTTTACACTTAAAGCAAGGATTCAAGTTCTTTGTTATGAATGAAGAATACAGCACTTACTCTTTGAGTACAGAATTAATTTGTGACAATTTACAATTAAATCTTTAAATAATTTATGAGTTAAATTTTAAATGGGTCCACCCAGTAATTTATCACTTGTCAGACCCTTTTTGTCCTGAATGATCTCACTAGTGGAAAAACACTGACCCTTCAAACTTCCCAGAGTTAAAACTCTTGAAATCTTGTGTGTAGGATACATATGAAGAAGTTAGGTTGTAATTAAATTAAGTTTTTCATGATTATTGCGTCAAATTGTTATGATTTCTAGGTGATAAACAGAGCCAGGTCAATAGCTCAGATAATTCTTAAGTAGGGCAATTGTGACAACAGATGTAACTTAATCAACCATCACTCTTCCTCTCCAGTTAATTTGCATGCTTTATTTTTATTGAAAAAAATGAGTCAATGGCATGAGGGGACTGTACACGTGTTAATAATTCTCACTGATAGATTATTTGGACCACAGTTGTCACTGGATTGGTTCCATATGTGTCTGCTCTCAAAAAAATTCCATGGTTGCATGCGACTAAATTAAGGACTGGATTCATGAATCCTCAGTGCTTCTCCAGTCATGCAAAGTGGCTGTAAACCTGACTTGACTGGCCAATGTGCTCTGGCTGCTTTCTGCTGTTCTGGAGTGGCACAATGCAGCTAGAGCATTGTATTTGTGGTCCCAGATTAGATTAAACTGGTTTTTATAGATAGTTTTCTCTCTTTTGTTTTCATCATGGAATCACTACAGGCAGAGATAAGGTTGTCTAAGTGCCTTAACTGTGCATTTCCAAACTTTAACATGTTTGTACTTCTTTTACGTTTAACCTTACCTCTGGATGTCTTGGGTTTATAATGCTTGTTTTGTGGATAATTACATCATTCTAATGATTTTTACCCTTAAATTACAAAAAGCTACTCTCTACCTTAACACGCTTTTTTTTTTTTTTTTTTTTTTGGTCTGGGAATATATAAACTAGGTCAAATTACAAAGGATGAATATAATCAAATAACACAAGTATGCAGAGACAAAATTAGAAAGGCCAAGGCACAAAACGAGATTAAACTAGCTAGTGACATAAAGGGTAACAAGAAAACATTCTACAAATACATTAGAAGCAAGAGGAAGACCAAGGACAGGGTAGGCCCGTTACTCAATGAGGGGGGAAAAACAATAACAGAAAACGCGAAAATGGCAGGGGTGTTAAATGACTTCTTTGTTTCGGTTTTCACCAAGAAGGTTGGTGGCAATTGGATGTCTAACATATTGAATGCCAATGAAAATGAGGCAGTTCAGAAGCTAAGATAGGTAAAGAACAAGTTAAAAATTACTTAGACAAGTTAGATATCTTCAAGTCACCAGGGCCTGATGAAATGCATCCTGGAATACTCAAGGAGCTGACTGAGGAGATATCTGAGCCATTAGCAATTAACTTTGAAAAATCTTGGAAAACAGGAGAGATTCCAGAAGACTGGAAAAGGGCAAACATAGTGCCCATCTACAAAAAGGGAAATAAGAACAACCCAGGGAATTACAGACCAGTCAGCTTAACTTCTGTACCCAGAAAGATAATGGAGCAAATAATTAAACAATCAGTTTGCAAACATCTAGAAGATAATAAGGTAATAAATAACAGTTGGCATGGATTTGTCAAGAACAAATCATGTCAAACCAACCTGATAGCTTTCTTTGACAGGGTAACAAGCTTTGTGGATGGGGGGAGGCAGTAGATGTGGTATATCTTGACTTTAGTAAGGCTTTTGATACTGTCCTGCATGACCTTCTCTTAAACAAACTAGGGAAATACAGCTTAGATGGTGCTACTATAAGGTAGGTGCAAAACTGGGTGGAAAACCGTTCCCAGAGAGTAGTTATCAATGGTTCACAGTCATGCTGGAAGCGCATATCAAGTTCTGCAGGGATCAGTTCTGAGTCCGGTTCTCTTCAATATTTTCATCAATGGTTTAGATAATGGCATAGAGAGTACACTTATTAAGTTTGCGGACGATACCAAGCTGGGAAGGGTTGCAAGTGCTTTGGAGGATAGGATTATAATTCACAATGATCTGGACAAACTGGAGAATTGGTCTGAGGCAAATAGGATGAAATTCAATAAGGACAAATGCAAAGTACTCCACTTAGAAAGGAACAATCAGTTGCACATGTACAAAATGGGAAATGACTGCCTAGGAAAGAGTACTGTGGAAAGTACTGGGGGTCATAGTAGATCACAAGCTAAATATGAGTCAACAGTGTAACGCTGTTGCAAAAAAAGCTAACATGATTCTGGGATGTATTAGCAGGAGCGTTGTAAGTAAGACACGAGTAGTAATTCTTCTGCTCTACTCCACGCTGATTAGGCCTCAAATGGAGTATTGTGTCCAGTTCTGGGTGCCACATTTCAGGAAAGATGTGGAGAAATTGGAGAAAGTCCAGAGAAGAGCAACAAAAATGATTAAAGGTCTAGAAAACATGACCTGTGAGGCAAGACTGAAATAACTGGGTTTGTTTAAACTGGAGAAGAGAAGTCTGAGAGGGGACATGATAACAGCTTTCAAGTACATAAAAGGTTGTTACAAGGAGGAGGGAGAAAAATTGTTCTTCTTAACCTCTGAGGACAGGACAAGAAGCAATGGGCTTAAACTTCAGCAAGGGAGGTTTAGGTTGGGCATTAGGAAAAACTTCCGAACTGTCAGGGTGGTTAATCACTGGAATAAATTGCCTAGGGAGGTTGTGGAATCTCCATCATTGGAGATTTTTAAGAGCAGGTTAGACAGACACCTGTCAGGGTTGGTTTAGATATTACTTAGTCCTGCCACGAGTGCAGGGGACTGGACCAGATGACCTCTCAAGGTCCCTTCCAGCCCTATGATTCTATGATTATATATCTGGAGATGATATAAAGGTGCAAAGTTATTTGAAAATCAGGACAGTGATGTATGTGTCTAGATATGGATTTAGACACCTAACTTTTGGCACCAACGTTTGATAATCTTCACCTCAGCCATGGATCCCAAGTCTCAGAGTCCCAAAATCTTTTGAAAGGATGTGACTTGCATCCAATCTTGCTTAACATTGCTAGTTGTCTTAAAAGCCATATATCTCTTTTTTTCACATAGTGGATCAAATCTGCCACTGATTACTGAATGTCCAATGCTAGATGGACAATACAGTATTCAAGAGATGAAAAAGGGAACAAATATTCAAACATTTAAGTCTGTCGTATTTTAACCCTGGCATTTGGAGTCCAAGTTTAGAACTGTTTTGATTTGTAAGGAGCATAGTCTGGTTGTTTCTGAAGTCTTCTATATTTTCATGAATTGACAACAAAATATTTTCACCTCTCCTAAAGTGATATAAATCTGCTGCAAGGCTAGTCAGAGAGAGAAAATTCTATTCTGTTTGAGGTGTATTAGTTTTTTCCATTAGTGTTGATAAAAGCAGACAATTTACTGTCAATTACAGGCTGTTTAGTTTACAGAACCGTATATTCAGATCTGGAGTTAGCCATGCATATCAAGATAATCTGATGATTGAAGACTGCTATATGTCAATGCTTTGTCCCAGTCCAATCAACTAAAAATTTCCATTGGTTTGTCCCTTACCAGCATGGTAAATTGTACTTCAGATTATGTCTTGTTACTCTTTGAAGCTATCTCATCTTTTGATTGCTACAGTGTCTAAAATTAGCACTGCAAGAATGATAGTTACTGTGGTATACAAAGGATTTTATAGCTTCAAAGATTATAGATTAAATAGACCTGCTTTGGAAGATTACTCTATCAATAATCCTAGTATTAACGAAAATAATACCTTACAACCCTGTAATGGGCTTTCAGTTGTTTTCATCATATCTGCAAAACAGGTTCCAAACCGCAAGAATTTCAAATGCTGTTTGAATCATTTATTATGGCTGCAATTTTAGATATGGCCTCTGTGCTTGGATTCTGGCATTTCACATTTATCCTGCCTTGTAAGAAAATGATATGATATCCTTTTTAATATATTTCTGCATTCAAGTCTCTCAGAATAATATTTTATCTTAGGAAATATCCAGCCAATACATCAACTTAAACAACAGAAACTATTATGATTTTGAATCCCTTCAATCAATTCTCTTCATTGAAATCCTAGTGTATACCTCACCATGAATTTGTGACTTTCCCATAACACCATTTGAAATGAAGGGATTGTTAGCTTTCAG
Source organism: Emydura macquarii macquarii (assembly GCF_026122565.2). Lineage (NCBI taxonomy): Eukaryota > Metazoa > Chordata > Testudines > Chelidae > Emydura > Emydura macquarii. The sequence goes on from NW_027132773.1 coordinate 12,469,502, forward strand.
ACACAGGCATACCATCAAATTATGAACTGTGTTCTATCTTAAAAATACCACTTGAATAAATCCCAGTTTGGCAGACCAAAGAGATTATGATTCATGCTTTAATTCTATCTGTCGGGTGCTATTGCAAAGCTGTTCTGGCTAGTGTCCCAGGCAAATTCTTAAGACTTAAATCCAGACAGAAAATAGCTGTTAGAATATGTACCCATTTGAAACTCCTAAACTCTATATCCTATTATATTTGACCTCCTGAGATTAGCAAATGAATACAAAGTCAATCAATCCTTTTCTGTCACTTAAAGATGCACTTTAAATATATCCACTACATTAATTTGCGATCTTCTACTCCCAGTCTCATTGGACCAGATTTTCAGATGGTTTTAATCTGTGTGGGACCATTGATTTCATTGGAGTTATGCTGGTTTCATACCATTTGAGAATCTAGCACATTTACTGTACATTGTCACAGGCTTGGCTAAAGGCCTTCTGCCTGCTGATCTGAGATATAGCTTTTTTCAACAAATAAATTCAATTTTATGATTTTTTCTTTAAATGTATTGGACTAGAGAAATAACCTTTTCATTTATTTGGAATCTTCTTAAAAGGGTATTTAAAAATATTCTGCTATTATTATAAAAGCCAGGAACTGTGCAACCCACACTGGAACTTATATATATGGGGTATCATTAAACAATTACAAATCATACTTGATGGGGACTGGAGTCTGAAAACAATATTTCTTGAACTCCCCCTCTCCCTCTTCTGGCCTTCAAACAACCCTCAACCTCTCCAAGTTCATCATCAGAAACAAGGTCCACACACACTAGGGTTGCCATCCATCCAGGCTTTTTCGGATTCTGTGTCCAGGTGCTATTTACGGTTGCCAGGTGCCTGGTTCTCAGGGACCTGACAACCCTAAATGGCACACAAGCCAAAAGTTCGGTTACTGCGGGGCAGCGGGAGACACCAGGTCATTAACCCATGCCAGCTCCTGCTCAGCCGGGGCCGCCTCCTACATGCAGGCAGGCTTCTTGAGAAGATCCAGTGAGTGATGGGGCAGGGGCGGGGCCTCGGGGGAAGAGTTGGAGAAGGAGGTGGGGCCTCAGTGGAAAGAGGCAGGCAGGGGTGAGGCCTTGGGAGAAAGAGGAGGGGCAAGGCCAAGGCCTTGGGGGTCCGGTTACCAGCAATTAGAAAGGTGGCAACACTTACTCAGATCAGGACCCACCAACTCCAAGTGGCACCAGACCGTGCCAGAACAACAGATGCAAAACTTGCAGATATATATATGCTGTTACAATGTCCATACCCTCCACAACACACCTTTCAAGATTCATGGGTCCTACACTTGCCTATCACAACATATGATGTACCTCATCTCATGTATTAAATGCCCCAAAAACAACTGTGGTTAAATGAGACAATCATTATATTCTCTGATGAACTCACACAGAACAATGATAAAAGACAAAAACACCCTATTACCTGTGGGCAAACACTTTTCACAAAACGATCACTTTATATCTGACTTCAAAGGAAACCTGCACAACACTTTCAAAAGATGAGCCTGGGAGCTTAAATTCATAACTTAGTTAAACAATAAAAATCATGGATTGAATAAAGACGCTGAATTTATGGCTCATTCCAACAATCTATAACCCACTAATCCTCCTACCTCCTATGACTGCAGAGATGTTAACTGCCCACTTCACCTTGAATGGTCTCTTATAACATATTAACTCTTTATGCTAAACAATCTGTTCCACCTTGTAGTTAGCTGTGACACTCTGAGTACCTTTCCTTGACTTGAATGAGAACTCTGTGAATGTGTAAACTTGAAAGTTTGTCTCTGTCACCAACAGAAGTTGATCTAATAAAAGATTGGGCCTCATGCACTTTGGTCCAATAAAAGATTGGACCTCACATACTTTGTCTTTCTAATAACTTCTAATTTTATGAGAACCAGAAGGAATTAGTAAAGTTATGCGCCTCTGTTTATCCCAAAATAGGATCCACCTAAGAAGTAAAGACAATAAGAAAATGGTTCACATCACATGAGAAACTTTATTTAAATACCCACCAATCAGATAAGGTCAGGACTTCCTCCCCCAAGAACAGAAACTAAAATAGCTCTATGAAAATATTGTTAATCAACTAGGCAACAATCTCTCATAATATGCATATGTATAAAACCTCTTTCTCCATCCCAATCTAGTTGAAAAGAACTATAAGTCACCAGGCAAGGGTCACAAACTTCTTTCCTATTGAATGTTTTCACCCCAAAGGATAAACTATACATTGTGTGCCTTATATATCAAATATACTATGTATAATCTCTTTCATCCAAAATCAGAATCTACATGTTTGTTTGCTTTTTGAGTCAGATCTACAGCCTTCTGTATCTGAAAAATGTCACTTGTTCTGTTGTAAGTCCTAAATAAGATGAAATGCTTATGCACACTCAAACAATGCATGGAGTATGTCCGTTCTCCAAATTTAGATGATTATGAGGATTTTGTTGGTTTTCATTGTAAATAAAAATTGTTGCATTCTAGAAGTAATAGTTGTCTGGCACAAGGAAGAAATGTTAAAAGATATGAACCAGGGAATAACTTTTGGGATGTTAAGAGAAATTGCTAAAAAGAATCCCAATTGATATTTGGGGCAAATAATTAAATAAGTCCTTGAAATGAATCAAATTTAAAAAGCCTCCGATAAGAAAAGGATTGAAGAAATTTGTTATACACCAACACCATCTTGTGGATACCATTGGAAGCAGCAAAGAAACTGAAAGAGAAAACCTCAGCGCTCAAATGGCATGTGTTCAATGGGAATAAAAGGGTGGACCTCCTCCTACAAGCCCTGAAATGAGGGTATATATAAATTGAAGTCACCATGTGCTCAAGATAATTGACTGAACTTAACACAAGAACCTGCAGAATCCTAAATGTGACAAACATTGGGCTCAGCCATGTGGAAATGACTCCCCATTCCAAGGTTAAGAGGATAAGAAGTGGTGAGATTTAATTTCAAAGATTGTATTTCCTCTTCTATTCTGTACTATAAATAACTGTTGTATATCTAGCTGAGACTATACTCTTTAGTGAGACCTCAATTAACCATATTTTAGATTTTAACTCCTTTATAATACCAAGCAAATTGGTCTAAGAGAGACTGAAAATAATTGTTTTATACAATTGCCTTTAATATTCTAAACTGGTCTCTTTTGGACCTATCCAGTCAATGAGAAGTAACCACACTATTAAAAGGTGCCTTCAAGACAAGTGTATCCTTAGAAATGTGATAAATGTGTTAGGAATTGAGAATTTAAGATCATAAGTAAATGTAAGAAATCTTGATAATTTGCATTATTCCTAAATGCAACTGCTGAGCCTCACCTCTAGTCTGTGATGATTGCTTGCAAGACTGCATTGTGTGTGTAGTACACACAATTGGTTGTGTCTACATTTGAGTGGTGAACTGTTGATTGTATTCTAATGTGGTTCTGAGTGAATTAATAAGTCGTTGTTTGGTGAAAAGTAAGCAGGAGTCCTGATTTCAAAAATACTGTTCAAGTTAAAAGTTGACCTGAAAAGAACCCAAAGTTAAAACTAGTAAGCTAACACTCTCTGGACTTAACAAAATGGGGTTATCATCTTGGATTCTATTTCATACTGGCAAATCTAGGTTGTTAGGTTGCACCCTGGCAAATTCATAAATTGACCCCACACTTGCGCTTATCTCTCCCCACGCTCCATTAGAGCATTCTTACGGTTGTTCTAACTTAGAGGTTGGTATAGCAACTGCAAAAAGCTAAAACTCTAGTTCAAGATTGGTATTGTGTAGGTGTGTCTTCATCACACTTCCTTTTGACTAACCACATCCCCTTTTCCTGTTCACCAGTAACAATGAAGAGGTATTCCATATAAACCCGTGTCAGCTGTATGCCATTGCAGGGTTAAATTTTCATCCTCCTGGGGCCATTTGCTCAAGTTTTGCAGCCAAAAAACACCAGCCAGACAGTGCAAAGCTGCTCCAGCACACTGAAAAAGCCAGCTTGAGAGATCCAAGAGTGAAAATCAGTAGAGGTCAGTATGATTTTTATTATAATATTATTTATTACTATTTTCTATATACTTCTTGAAAGGTGAAAATGGTCTTAAAAATGGCAATTCTACTGGGTCATCTAGACTTTAATAACTGCTTCTCTTTGAACAGTCATCTAACACAGTGGTTCCCAATTGGCAGCCAGCAGGTCAAAAGTGGCCCGCGGGGTCTTTCAAAGTGGTCTTCTGCTCCCCTCCTGTTGGCTGCAGAAGGGAGCTGCTGCCTAAGGACCCAGGCAAAGCGCATTGCCGTGGGGCTACAAGATTGGTGCAGGTTCCCTATTGCAGCCAGGGGGATGGGAGATCAGCATTCCCCTCCCCCTGGCTGTAGCAGGGAGCATGCCAGCATGGCAAAGCGCTCCGCCTGGGTCCCTAAGTGCTGGGGTCCCTGCTGGAGCCAGAGGAAGGGGAGCACTGATCTCCCGTCCCTCTGGCTGCAGAAGGGAGCCACTGCCTAGGGGCCCAGGTGGAGTGCACAGGAGCTAAAGGATGTGTGCGGTTTCCCTGCTGCAGTCAAGGGGACAGGAGATCAGCAAGGAACTCCTTCTGTCTGGCTGCATTGCCGGGAGGAGGGGGCTGCTGGCAGAGACTGGTGGCCTTTCAGGGTTGTAAAAATGATATCTGTGGCCCTCGAGCCAAAAAGGTTGGGAACCACTGATCTAACAGATTGAATCAAGCCTGATCTATTTTGATGGACAAGCCCCCTTGGGAGTTCTTCTTCTTACAGCTCCAGACCACCTATCAATGCCATTGGCTCACTGTATACAGTGTACTGTATCTATATAGGCAGAGCCTGAGGGTGCACTCCACATTAATTAAAAAACCTCCTTATCCTCTTTAATTTATTTTGAAAAAGAACCATAATAAACAGGTTCTAGAAAACAGTCAATCAAAATATTATGCTGATCAGCAATTAAAGTATAATCAAAAGGAAAAGATGTAAGGAAGTAAAAAGGGAAGTTTATTATCAGATTACAGTACTAGAACAAACAGGTGATGCATCCAGTAAGAAGTAGAATTGTCCTCCTATAAAGAGCTTCTAATTGGCTACCCTGACCATCATCATAAACCTCTCCATTGTGTGTTTTATTCATTGGCTGTATTAGTTTTTGGTGGTTGTTTTTGCTTCATATTATATTTTATTTCGATTAAATTTTTTTTTTAAATGGAAAAGAGAAAGAAAGGGAAAGCAAAGCAATATCCACTGGAGTCAATGGTTATTGACACCTACTATGTGAGGCATGGGGGAACTTTCCAAATCCTGACTCAGGTCAGGTGACTGGAGCCAAGAAATAAATCTATTAACAGCCCTCCTGTGTGCCACACCTTTATTAAACCCATTTCTCTCCTCCCCTTCTGGGATGATATGGGGAGAGGAGTTCTGTAAGGAGATTCTCAAGGAGACTTCCTTCCCCAGAGCTCCCTCTCATGGGTTTTATTCTGGGAGGGGAAGATCTGATCCTATATACACTAAATAATTGGCATGAGATCTTGTGGTATTGCACACATACATGCTTGTTTCTTGTAGTCCTCCGAGGGCTCTCTTCTAAAGAAGTTATCACTTCCGTAAGTTTTTCCTGTAAAAAGGTTGATTAATTAGTGTAACAGGACCAGACCAGATGGCTACTGGAGAGTGCTACTGCCAGAACCATCCTCCGTCGCACTGAGAGGCCTCCGCCACCTGCATACGGACTTAGGGGTTGTGCAGCAGGGGCTTCATGAGGAGGTCCTTGCCCTCAGCGACTGCAACGGACCTGGAGGCCGAGACCAGCCGCCAGGTCTGGAGGAGGTCCTGGTAGAAGACTGACATCTCAGAGAGGTCTTGTGGAAGACCTCTCAGATGGAGATAACATTGCTGTCGGTTGTATTGGAGCCCTTGGAGGTGGCGGAGGAAGGTGTGCCCTATAAAGGAGCCTCTTCAGGGCCTGGAGGCAGAAGGTGTGGACCTGGCTGTGGAGACAGCACAAGCCCTGCACTCCTTCCTCCAGGGGGAGACTCAGGATCCCTGCAGAGACCCAGTGGAGTCCTGGCCAAAAGAACTCCAGAATTGTCTTCTGGAGGTAGGCCAGGAACCTTGGGGGTGGGACCAGGGTGTTGAGTTGGTGCCAGAGCATGGACAGGACTAGCTGGTTGAGCACCAGTGCCCTCCCCCAAAGGGAAAGGCACCACATCAGTCCTGTCCACCTCTGCAGCTGCTTAGACACCCTGCCCTCTAAATCATGTCAATTCTCCACCGGGGAGGGATAGGTGGCAGAAAGTTAAACGCCCAGATGGAGCAGTGGACCCGCGCTCCACTGGATTGCTTGAAGCACAGGTGTGAGGGAGCTTGTCTGCCACCTGGCCCCTACCATCAGGCCAAAGCTCTTGACCCAGTTGACCCGAGCGAAGGAGCTGCCGAGTAGATCGCCAGGCAGGCCTCCAACTGTGCCAGGTCACATCATCGGCGTACGCTGACAGGACCAGCCTCAGCTCTGTCTCATGGAGCACCAACCCCATCAACCTCTGGCGGAGGAGACAGAGGAAGGGCTCGATGGCCAGAGCACACAGCTGGCCTGACAGCGGACAGCCTTGACGCACTCCTTGCCCGAAGCTGATCCGTTTGGTCAGGACCCAGTTGAGCCTGACCAGGCACTCTTTGGAGGTGTACAGCACCTGAAGAAAGCCCATGAAATGGGGCTCAAAGCCAAACACCTGCAAGGTGCTCAGGAGATACCCATGGTCCATCCTGTCAAACACCTTCTCCTGGTCCAGAGCCAGGAGGGTGAACGACAGACGATCCCTACACCCAAACTCCAACAGGTCCCGGACCAAATAGAAGTTGTTAAAGATGGTGTGGTCTGGGATGGTGTAGGTCTGGTCAGGATGGACCACGTCCTTCAGCACGGACCCCAGCCTCAGCAAGATGGCCTTCACTATGATTTTATAGTCCGTGCTGAGGAACGAGATGGGACGCCAGTTCCAAAAATCACATAGGTCCCCCTTCTTCAGCAGCAGAGCGAGCATGGTCCACCTGCATGAGAGGGGGAGCACTCCGCTGCCTTCGAACTCGGCCCAGACGATGGCAAGGTCTGGGCCAAGGACGCCCCAGAACATGTGGTAGAACTCCATGGTCAACCCGTCCATGCCCGGGGATTTGTTTGTGGGCATGAGACATAGAGCTTCTGAGAACTCAGCCAGAGTGAGAGGTAGTTCCAGTTGGTCCCGGTCGCCCGCGCTGACCACGGGACATTTGTTCCAGAGTACCCTGCAAGTGGTGGCTTTGGTCGGATCTGGGGAGAAGAGGCCCTGATCCTTCCATGCCTCTCTGCTGGATCTATGAGGAGGGGCGCCGTATCTGCTAAAAGGCAGGTGACGTGCTTTTTAGCCCCCCTCCATTTCTCCAGGGAGTAGAAGTGCTTGAGAGCTGATGGATCAACCCCAGAAGGAGCAGCAAGTCCCTTTGCCCCTGGTAGCTGAGCAGGGGTTGCTCCAGGTTAATTACTACACCTGGAGTCAATCATGGCCCCGCCCAGGACTTGTTAAAAGCCCCCCAATCCACCCGCTCCAGAGAAAGGGTGTGGCTGGAGTTGTGGGAGTGAGGTGAGCTACCAGAGTGTGTGAGCAGGCAAGACGCTGTCAGAAACCAGGAGGCTTTAGGAGAAGGAGCAGAACGCTGGCAGGAGAGAACCCTGCAAGTACAAAGACTGAAGGAGGGAAAAACTTGCCTGAAGAGGGCAAAGGACCTTTCCCAGGCCTGGAGGCCTAAGGGAAGAGACCTTGCCAGAAGAGAGATTGAAGTGGATATTTGGTTCGGCACTACCATGCCCAGGGGGGGCTGTCAGGGGTCAAGAACCTTCCCTGTCATGGATGGCACCCAGCCAAACCCCAAGTTAGCAGGACACAGGTTGTCTGCTTTTCATTGTTTTACTAGTATGAGAAGAGGGAGAGGTACAATATACTTGGAGGCAGAGTTATCTACTTTTCATTCCCCTGTAGTGTTAGGCAGAGGTGACTATGCGGACCACTTTGTTATGTATACAAGGATGTCCCTTGTATCCTGAGAGATCTCATGAACTCTGCAATCCTCTCCCGAAGGTTCTAGGGATGGCAGCCTTATTTCATCGTCCACAGTAGGACCCTTATCCATGCTACTCTGTGATGACTTCAGCAGGCACCATTGCAGTAAGCAGGCTAGTGGCACATGGGCTTTGGGCTGTGTTGCATGTTTCTGAGATGTCAGAGATGGCGGGCAGAGACAAGTACTGTTCAAATTTGTGGGATTTTAAAAAAAGGTGCAAAGATTATGGAATAGGGATGGCATTATGGGTTTGAGAAAATTGCATGATGGGACCTTAATTCTTACCTCCCAGAGTTCTCTGTGCTACTCATTTCCACTCCACAACACATTGTGACAAAACCCTAGAAGGCACTGTGCTGGAGGGTGGTGCATGGCACACTGGGATACCTACAAGTGGTGCACAACTCTTTGCAGTGACACAAACTCTCCTGATGAGTACGCAAAGCACTGATGCAAGCAGCCAAGTATGTACGCACATGAGCAATATAATAACTGCAGCAGGTTTACATCAATATAACTTGCATGGACCAAAGTTTGTAGTGCAGACCTGGCCAAACATTTTCCAGAGTTCTGGCATTAAGTTGGAACTTGCTTAATGGCCTTAGTTCCAGTATTTCCTTTTTACTCTTATAATTAAAATATCAGTGTGGGGTCAGGGATAGAGCTTCAATAGTTGTGAAACTTTTAGCCATTGCATATTCCCTAATTGGGCTAAGAAAGTGTAAAATCTGCTCTGGGCTGCTGCTCTTCTTTTGGCACTGTTTCTGTTGGAAGTTTGCCACTTCCTCAGCACAAAAATAGGAAACACAACCTCTGGGCAGATTTCAACACTTTAAAACAATGCCAAATAGAGAGAGAAGTAAAGGAGTGAAGGAGGCAGAATAGAAGTGAAAAATATGAGCAGGAGCAGGGGATAAGAAAACAGAGCTGGCAGAATAAGAGGACAAAAGGGGAACAGATAGAAAACTTCAGTGTCAGAATAAAATATAGAGGGAAAAGAAGATGGGAAATACTATGAAGAAAGAGAAAGGAGGATGGAAAAGGGAAAATAAGTGGGAGGGTAAAAAAAACTGGTGAGGAAAGGGGAAAGAGGAGAAAAAGGGAAAAAAGTAGGATAGATGAAGGCACATTTTGAAATCAAAAGGTAGAAATGAGCAGATAGCATTAGGAGATTGGGTAGTATTTCTCCCATAGCCTGAGGTATCAGGGTCTGCTATTTAGGAGATGTATTCATCCCCTTAACCAGCGAGCTCATATGCTATCAGCAGCAACTGCTAGCTGAAAGTGCACATTGCTCCTGCTTAAAAAAGCAGCACAGTGCACTCTATGATGCATCCCCCTAGCCTTCTTGTAGGACCTTGCTCTGGCTGACAGGATCCCCATAGCAGAGGATACACTGGACTTACCTCTGTTCATTCTTGTTACAGCAGCCACAGAAGGATTTAGCCCTAAGGCTAAATAGTTCGGTGGACTGATAATGGGAGTGGGAGCTTTTACCTCTAAAGTCATGAGTTCGATTCAACTCCAGAATTAACGCTTAGCCAACTTTTAAAGCACTGTGAGATGCTCTAATGAAAGGAGCTATAGTATTATTTTTATTATTTATTATTAGTGACTCTTTAGTGACCTATCTGAAATGAATTGGCTGTCTCAGTCCAGTTCCTAGTGGACGAGTGTCTTTATCACAAAACCTGCCATCATAGTTGACACTCATTTGGGCAATCTCAGCAAAGATGCTAGGAACTGAATGGGTATGAAGACAGTTCTTCTGGCTCTAGAGATGGTCCTTTCAGTCCAGGGTTGTCTTTGAGACATGCTGGCTGGGTAATGCAGGGAAGGTTGTACTGTGATTTGTACAGTGGATAAATGGCGGACTTCAGACTATAGGGCTACCTGACTACCTGTCACCTTTTAAATCCACTGAAAAATGTAAAAAGGTAAAGGCTTGACCAAAATGGGATGGTTCTCAGGGTACCAAGACTGAGTCATCTTGTTTCTCCTGCCTCCAGCAAGAGGGAGTGTTGCCTGTGGTGTCTGGATGTTAGCTCCCTAACACTACCAACCTTTGAGCCACCCAAGCACCCTTCCCTGGGCTATGCCAGCCCTGTCTTTGCCTTGCGGGTTCACAAGAGGTGCACCCACGTCCTCTTGAAGTGTTCCCCTGTGATATCCAGCCCCTAATATTCATTATTCACAGAAATCCCAGATCCTTTGCCCCAGAGGAGCTGTATTCCAGTTTTACTTAAAGCACCTCTCTTGTATAACACACAGAACTTGTATTGAAACCAGAGATGGTTTATCTAAGAAAAAATAGATTCTATTAGAAACAAGAGAGAGTGATAGAAACAAATGGTTACAATACAAAACAAATAAATAAAATGTGAAATAGGTCCTACACTTTCCTAATAAAGTAGGTTTTCCTAGCAAAGTTCAGTCTGTTGCAGAGCTGGCTGGCTTCAGAGGAACCACAATCCAATCTTTCACGAAAAGCATCCCCTGCTCAACAGGATGTCTTCTCAGTGAATGGATACAGAGTGCCTCTCTCCACCTGTATTACACTGGAACAGTCTTTTGTCTTTATTCATAGACAGGGAAATCCTCTGTCATAATTGTCCTTTTTTTACTTCCAACTGGTTTCAACTGTTTGCAATTGTCTTTAATGGTTTTCCACTGATTGTTCTTTGATAGGGCAATATTAGACAACTGAGTCTTGCATTATATCATCGGTTACTAGGGAGGGATGGCAACTTCCTCCTGCATGAATAGGTTATCACAGAGTAATTTCACTTCCTGGTGACTCCTTTTAACCTTAAACCTTTTAACCTTAAAATCAGTTACATGACTGTATCTCTATAGCGAGAGTTCTGTGGCAGCTTAAAGGCTCACAAATTTATTGGGCATAAGCTTTCATGGGCAGAAACCCACTTTGTTGGCATAGTGGGTTTCTGCCCATGAAAGCTTATGCCCAAATAACTTTGTTAGTCTTTAAGCTGCCACAGAACTCTCGCTATTTTGCTAAAAACAGACTAACACGGCTACCCTTCTGGGACTCATCAACATGTATCTCTATAATTTTTCATGAGCCTATAAAATTGCATTGTTTGATTTTTTTGTATTACAGAAGCATCTAGAATCCCCAGTTAGGATTCAGGCCTCATTGTGCCAACCACTTTATTAACACAGGGTATGGTCCTGTCTACATTACAGAAATAGAAATCGGTGTAACTATGTTGATGTGATTACTTTAGTGCAATGCCCTAATGTAGATGTACTATGCTGGAGCAAAGTGGACTTTACACTAGTGCTGTATCATCCAGTAATTTAATAAATAAAACACATTGGAGTTTGCCCCACTTTGCACTGGTGCAGCACATCCATATTTGGGGTTTGACCCAGGACTATACTGATGTAATTACACTGCTGTGAATTTCCTCAATGTAGACAGGGACCGAGACATTAAAATTAAAATACTTATTATTATTATTATTATTTTATTATAGAGTTTGGTTTTACAGAGTGCTTTTTATACCTAAGATGTCCGAAAGTGCTTTACTGAATTGATTTAGATACTGATAATGCAGTGACTTGCATAGGTATTATACACTGAGCAATAGCTCTCATACTGACTAATGGTTTGTCCATATATGGAGTTATTCCAGAACAGCTATACTCCAGAATAAGAATACTTTTAATCCACTGGATTAAGATAAAGCAGAACAGTTATTCAGAAGTAACTATTGTGCTTAAAATTCACACATTACCTTAACCTGTGTAAATTTTACAAACTGTATTACAATCTCATTTATTGAGAAGAAATATATGACAGAATACTTATCCCCTACTATTTCAGAAAGAGCTATTAGATCCTTAACTTCCACTGGGACATCAATGTAATATCACATTCAACAAATGTTTCCATAGTACTACACTAAAATGAAGTGTCAGCTTAAGGTTAGAGTATGAACCCAAATACTTGGGTGAAGTTTGAATCTATAATCTTCTGGCTCAGAAGCAAAAATACCACCAACTGTACCATACATTTGTCTACATTTGAAAATTAATTTGGATTAAGGTAGGGTGTGAATAACTATTCTGCAATGACTCCATGTTTAGACAAACTTTTATTTAAAAATCAAAATTTAAACCTAATTTTACAATTCACAGTGAAGATTGAAACTCACCCCCTAACTTCCTTTTCCCATCACATTTATGAAAGGCAGTCAGTACTGATTCACCAACAGAAACACACAAACCAGTCCAGGTGTTTCATGGTGCCCTATGGGTGCCATAGGACACCAAAATGTCTGGCTTTGAAATTCCTAGCTTTGTCAGTTTGCCTCACAATCTTAGTGCCAATGTTATCCCTATAATAACATTGTCTTTACTAAACATTTTACCTATTATGTCATATATCCTGCACCTCTCTCCCAATACTCTTTAAAGGACGCTTCTCTGGAAATGGGATTACGATGTGGTTTACAGACTGCACACTAAACCAGAGAAAGACATAAGGCAATATTGGGCTAGAGAGTCCTGGCCCCTCAGCAGCTCCAGGGCATGCTCGAGGTGCAGGGACAATTTAAAAGCATACTGCTGGCCCAGGGAAAGGAAGAAAGGAGTTACAGACTACACCAGGAACTGAGACTAATGCCTGGGCTATGGGAAAAGTGACTACAGCATTGGTAAAATCACTCTGCAAGCAGGGATCCATATTCCTCCCCTTGTTGGAGTTGGAAACCCATAAAAGGCCCCAAAGAATGGGAAGTTGTCCCCCCGGCAGACTAAGCTGATACTATTTAGACTGTGACCACCCGCCAAAACGGAGGAACCACAGCCCAGTAGAAAGTGACTCACGGTGGAACTTGGGGTGGACCAACGAGTGGTCCGGTCTCTGTAATCCCCCTCTGGCATCCTCGGTTGGGACCCAGTTGAGTGAGAGGGCCTGGATCTTCCTCCCCTGTTCACCCTCCCTTTTGTCATGACAGAACCCCCAGAGGAGTAGAAGGGACACACGGGAGGGGCTGAGCCATCGTATATGACCCAGCGGAGGGGGGCCCTTCCAGAACGAACAAACTGAAGAGAAGTGTGGAGTTGTTGCCTGACCACTAGGCCAGCTGGCAATCAGACTGACCAGCTGCCAATTGGTGGAGAATGCAGGCAAGTCCTCGGTCCTGAAGGGAGTCTGAGACGCTAAATAAAAAAAGAGTGAAGGGGGCGTAGAGATAGAACTTGACAAATTGCTAAAATGATCTTGGAGAATCAATAAGAGCAACAACAACAACAGACCCCATTGCTGAGCAACTGGTGATGAAACAACAGCAATAGGCTCTGCAGCAACAGCAGCAACATCTTATTAGGCAGTTGGCCACGCAACACCTGGAGCAGCAGCAACAGCTGATGAAGCAGGTGATGACGGTGCTGCAACTTGAAAATGTGCCATCTAACCTGCCGGTGGGAGCAGCTAGCTCTAACCCAGCTAAACCGCTCCCTGAAACTGACAAAAATGGGAGCAGATGATGAGCCTGAAGCATTCCGAATGATATTGAAGAGGGTTGCCACAATGGCCTGTTGGTTGGTGGAGAGCTGAGTGGTCCTAATAACCCCATGCTGGACAGAGATAGCCCAAGCCATATACCAAAGCCTCAGTGCAATGGCTGTCAGGACTATTCCCATCCTAGATTCTTTAGGCATTTCAGATGAGACCTACCACCAAAGGTTCTGGTGAGAAATTTTCAGTCAGAGCCTGACAGAGGGCAGTAGCACAGTCTCTAAAGGAACAATGCTGGCAGTGACTCTGGCTCGAGGAAAGAAAAAGAGTACCCGTGGCAGAGAAGATTGTGTCGGAACTGTTCCTCCAAGTTCTTGTGCCTGGAGTATGGTATCGACCAGACACACACTGTCAGAAGCAGTGGCACTGAACGAGAACTACATGCTGACTGTGGGCCTGTCCGAGAAACACCAAGAAGGGACCCAGTCCAACCACAGACAACTCAAACAACCGAAGGAAGGGCAAGGAGGGGGAGGGCAGAGAGTAACTTGGCTCCCCAATCCAAGGGGCAGATGGTTAATGGAGCAGAGACTGTCTTTGGGAGTGTGTCTCTCTGGAAGTTCCAGCCTGGCAAGAGGCTTCTCCATGGGAATATCATCGAAAGTGGGAGCACAAATAGCTGAGACCCCTCTACTATCAGGCAACTGCTTTGAGTGCAAACAACCAGACCACTTCTGATGGAATACAATTATGGGTGTGTCTGGCTAGCAGAATCCAGAGCCCGCAAGAAAGGACCAAAAAAATTGGTGGTCTTGGCACAGGTTAATGGGTTCAGAGTCCAAGGCTTAATAGATTCTGCATATAGTCAGACGATGGTCAGGGAATACTGGCAAGCATCAAGGGAGAGCCTTTGGGTAACATATTTCTACAATGCATTCACAGTGACATGCACTCTACCCCATGAGACAGGTGCAGTTAACAGTACAGAACCACATGGACATAGCCTGCATGGAGGTGGTCATGAACCTAGCTTACCCTGTGATAACTGGGTGGGACTGGAAGTTCTTTCAGGAATTGAGAGAGGCAGGATGAGGGGGATCCCCAGAGGAAAAAAGGAAGGAGTCTGTGGAAACAATGTTTGGAGACCCACAGAGAACACTCGGGTTGGGGGTGGGAATGATGACCTGAGAAAAGGAATTCTGTGTGTCTCCAATTAATGGTCCCACCCCCATGGTCCCACCCCTCATGGACGATGACCTAGGACAAAGAACTTATGCATCCTCAGTTAACAATTTCACCCCTAGTGATGACCCACGTCCCATAGGGACTTGAGCCAACGACTCCAGGAAATACATAGCACACTCCCTGACATTGACCTGTCTCGGGCCAAGTTGACTTCATTAAGCAACAATGAAATTATTTTGATGCTGAACTGAGCCTACGAGCAGCACACCTATGTCAACAATGAGGCAAAGAAACCACAGCTACTAAAACAATGGCAATATTTTGAATTGGAAGAGGAAGAGAGATACTCAGGGAGGGACCCTGGGGAGCTCAGGATGCAACTGGGGAGGTCAGGATGCAACTCCTTGTTCCCACGTGGTTCTGAAGGGAGGTGTTGAAGCTGGCCCATGCAATAACTTGTGGAGGCTACCTTGGCTGGAAAAAATGCTTGAAAGGGTGACTCTGATGTTTTATTGGTTCGATGTCCACAAGGAAGTGTGAAACTATTATGCTTCCTGCTCCAAATGCCAGTGGATGAGCCTAAGGAATATCCCTAATGTCCCTCCAGTGCCCCTTCCAAATGGGGACGGATTTAATAGGCCCATTGAAAAAGAGTGTGGCAGGATGCCAATATATCTTAGTGCTACCTGTGATCCACAAAAGTGGCAGTCATTGCCGCAGTGCTTATGAAAGGGATCCCTAAAGAAATAATCACCAACCAAAGGACTAATTTGATTTCGCATTTAATGAGGGGGATGTGCAGCTTACTAAAAGTGAAAGCCTTAAGAACATCTGTCTACCACCCCACAGGCCACCAGATTGGTGGAACATTTTAATGAAACGTTGAAAGAGATGTTTAAAAAGTTTGTGGCCTCTAACCCTTGTTACTGGGACTAGCTTCTGCCTTCTCTCCTGTTTGCTGTCCAGGAAGTTCCCCAAACTTCTATGGATTTTTCCCCATTTGAATTACTGTATAGGAGACAAAATGGGAAGGACAGAATGTGAGAACCATCAACTTGGTGCAATACATGATACAACTAATGGAAAAGCTAAAGACTCTGGGCAAGTTTGCAAAGGAGAACATGTTGAAGATGCAACATGACCAAAAGCAGACCTATAAGAAAGAGGCCCATATCTGTGAATTCCAACTGAGGGACTAAATGTTGCTTTTATTACTTATCTCGGAATTCAAGCTATTGGCCGTTGGCAAGGTCCCTTTGAAGTAGTGAGATGGATCAGAACCATAGATTATGAAGTTCACCAGGCGTGGAAGAGAAAGGGAACTCAGATATATCACACAAACCTGCTGAAAGCATGGAAAAAGCAGAAGAGAGTCTACATCACTACCTCCTAACCCTGAGCTTGGCTCCCAGGCTACAGTGGTTTCCAATCCAGAAACGGTGCTGATTGGAGAAGTGTTATGACCTAAACAGGAGCAGCAGATACACAAGCTCATCCACATGTTCCCTTCTGTGTTTTTGCAAGCCCAGGTCAGACGCATTTGGTGTTTCACCATATAGAAACTGAATCCAGACAAGAAATGGGGGAAACTGTGTGACCACTGCCCAGGTAAATGTGGGAGACAGTGTGGAAAGAACAGCAGAACATGTTGATCTTAGCGGTTGTCGAAGAGTCACATAGCAAGTGGTGAAGTCTGATCGTACTTGTGCCCAAGCCAGATGGTTCAATACAGTTCTGCACTGACTTTTGAAAAGTGAATGCAGTATTCAAGTTGGATGCCTATCCCATGCCTCAGATCGATGAATTGCTGGAGAAGTTGGGGGATACCAAGTATATCTCCACCCTTGATCTGACCAAGTGATACTACCAAACCCCCTCACACCTGAATTCTGGGAAAAGACTGCTTTCTATACATTACATTCTATATGCTGCCTTCTGTACATTTATAAAACCATTGCCCTTTGGTCTGCATGGAACTGCTGCTACATTCCAGAGGTTATTGGAAAAAGTGTTACAGCTAGACAGACAGTATGTGGCCACTTATATTGATTATACTGTCATTTATAGTGAGACCTGGGATGACCACATGAAAAACCTCATGGTAGTCCTACAGGCATTCCAGGAACCTGGACTGACAGCCAACCTCACTAAATATTGATTGATCAACTGTGACATGAATTACCTGGGATATCCTGTGGGTGCGGATAGTTATGCCCTTTGGTGGGAAAGATGAAGTCCTTGTCAGAATGTCCTATCCCCTCTACAAAGAAACAGGTATGCCACTTCCTAAGGCTAGCACAATATTATTGATGGTTCATCCCTGACTTTGTCATGATCACCACCCCTTTAACATATATGGTGAAAGATGCCTCACCAAGGAAGACCCACTGGACTGAAGCCTTTGGCAAAACCTTCCAGATATTAAAAGAACCCATTTTGGATCGAGAAACCCATTTTGTTTCACTCTGACTTCTCAAAGCCTTTTATTTTGCAAATGAACTATAAGAACGGTCATATAGGGTCAGACCAATGGTCTATCTAGCTCAGTATCCTGTCTTCTGACAGTGACCTGTGCCAGATGCTACAGAGGGAATGAATAGAACAGGCAATCATCAAATCCACTCCCAGCTTCTGGCAAACAGAGGCTAGGGACACTCAAAGCATGGGGTTGCATCCCTGACCATCTTGGCTAAAAACCATTATCTAGTTCTTTTTTTGAACCCCATTATAAACTTGTCTTCCATAACATCCCCTGGAAGCAAGTTCCACAGGTTGACTGTGCATTGTGTGAAGAAGACTTCCTTTTGTTTGTTTTAAACATGCTGCCTATTAATTTCATTGGATGACCCCTGGCTCTTGTGTTGTGTGAAGGAGTAAATAACAAACACGTCCTTATTCACTTTGTCCACACCATCCATGATTGTGTAGACCTCGGTCTTCTCCCCCCTTAGTTGTCTCTTTTCCAAACTGAAAAGTCCCAGTCTTTTTAATCTCATACGGTAGCTGTTCCGTATCCTTAAACATTTTTGTTGCCCTTCTCTGTACCTTTTCCAATTCTAATATATCTTTTTTGAGATGGGGTGTCCCAGAACTGCACACAGTATTCAAGGTGTGGGCATACCAAGGAATTTATATAGAGACATTATGATATTTTCTGTCTTATTATAGATCCTTCTCCTAATGGTTCCTAATGCTCTGTTAGCTCTTTTGACTGCCGCTGCACATACAGTAGATATTTTCAGAGAACTATCCATGATGACTTCAAGATCTCTTTGTTGAGTGGTAACAGCTAATTTAAATCCCATCTTTTTGTAAGTATATTGTTGGGATTATGTTTTCCAATGTGCATTACTTTGCATTTACCAACATTGAATTTCATCTGCCATTTTGTTGCCCAGTCACCGTTTTGTGAAATCCTTTTATAACTCTTTGCAGTCTGCTTTGGACTTAACTATCTTGAGTAAGTTTGTATCATCTGCAGATTTTGCCTCCTCATTGTTTACCCCTTTTTCCAGATCATTTATGAATATGTTGAACAGCACTGGTCCCAGTACAGACCCCTAGGGACATCATTTACCTCTCCATTCTGAAAACTGACCATTTATTCCTACCCTTTGTTTTCTGTCTTTTAACCATTTACTGATCCAAGAGAGGATCTTCCCTCTTATCCCATGACTGCTTATGAGCCTTTGGTGAGGGATCCTGTCAAAGGCTTTCTGAAAGTCTAAGTACATTATATCCACTGGATCACCCTGCTCCATGAATCCTCAAAGAATTCTAATAGATTGGTGAAGCATGATTTCCCATTACAAAAACCATATTGATTCTTCCCCAACAAATCATCATGTTCATCTATGTGTCTGATAATTCTGTTCTTTACTATAATGTCAACCAAGTTTCCTATTACTGAAGTTAGGCTTACCAGCCTGTAATTGCCAGGTTCACTTCTGGAGCCTTTTTAAAAAATTGGTGTCACATTAGCTATCCTCCAGTCATCTGGTACAGAAGCTGATTTAAATTACAGGTTACATACCCCACTTAATGTATGCATCTGATGTCAGCCTTGGAGCCATAGTGTCACAAGAAGTGCGGGGAGAAGAACATCTTGTCTTCAACCTTAGCAGGATGTTGTTTCCCTAGGAACTTGCCTACTCAGAGATTGAGAAGGAGGCCCTTATGTTAAAGTGGGCTGTAGATGCCCTATACTACTGCCTATGGGGCCACTCATTCCAGCTGGTGCCGGTCCCGTACAATGGCTACAGTCTATGAAGGACCACAGCTCCAGTGTGATGCAGAGGTATTTGTCTTTGCAACCATATCACTTCAAAGTGCTACATCATGCTGGCAGGGATCATAAAAATGCAGACTTATTTTCACAGGACTGATGGAGGCAGGGAGACTGTCAACACAAGTTCACCCAGCTATTCTGAACCTGAGGAGGAGGGCTTGAGAGGGGATCCACAGACTTCACACTAAACCAGAGCAAGGCATAATGTAGTACTGGGTTAGGGAGACCCTGCCCCTCAGTAGCTGAAGGGCATGCTCTAGGTAGAGGGACAGTTCAAAAGGGCACTGGTAGCCCAGAGGAAAGGGGGAAAGGAATTATAAGCTATATCAGGAAGTGAGGCTGATGCCTGGAACTGTGAGAAGAATAAACACAGCATTGGTAAGGCCAGTCTGCGAGTGGGGATCCATATTCCTCCCTTTATGGGAGTTGGAAACCCATCAGCGGCCATCCAGGCCCACTCATAGCTATGCCACTGTTAGTAGGTTCTTCTAGATTTTCAGCCTACATTTTCCTTTTCTTAATTATACCTATTCCTAGCTAAAAGGCTTTTTTGGCAACTCTCAGAACAAGGACATTTTTTACATTTTGTTTAATGTTGTTAGAGCACAGTATGTTTATCACATTTTATTTGTGCTTAAGAATCTATAAGTAAAAATATTAATGTTATTTATATCCTTGTATGCAAATCCTGGATAAGATCTATTATCTTATGATTTTGTACTGCATCTGTCACAATAGTACTAGTGTCTGAACACGTCCCAGGTTAATAGACTGGCAGGTTAATAGAACTTCTTAGCGTCTTCTGCTCTTCTCCTGACCCTGCTTATAGGCAGCACTGCCTGGGATGCATTTTTTTTCTTGAGTGGGATGGGGAGAGGATCTAATTATTGTGGTAAATGTTACTCTGTGAAAATATGAAAGCTTTATCAAAGACAGAAGGTCTTGCAGAATGACCTAAAGTGGTCAGATTCTGGATTAGATTACTCTCTTCTGGAATTTTGTTCCACAGCCAGATCTCCTTAACAGAGAACACCTTATCTCTGGCTCTCATGGTGCTTTGTCCTGAGCTTTGATCAGCATTGTTCTAGTGGAATGCAGCTACCTTGGTAGTTCATAGATGGAAATGTAGTCTCTAATGTACTTAGGACCAGATCCATTAATGGCGCTGATGAGCATGCCCAAGGCATTGAATAGCAGTGAAAGAGGACCAAGAGCCAATGTTCATGTGACCTAACCCGTGGAGAAGGCAGGCTGCCTCATTCTGTACTACCTGGAGCTTTAGCATTGTTCATATTTATATTCATGGAATTTCAGTTATCTAGTCTGGAGTTGACAAATGAGGCCAGGTCTCTGGCTCACAGGAAGTGGTGTAGTTTGAAGAGATGAAAGGGAGAGGTCTTCTGGATCACTACTGTACTGGTTTCTTGAGGATTGGGTGCAATATTGTACTGTGTGTAAGCTACATATCATGAGATTACATATTGATTTACATGTACTAGGAAAGTGGTTCTGTCATATATCTCAGCACATGCAAGCTGCATCTGTAATATATCAAAACATGCACGGCCTATACGAAATACATATGTCATAGCTGGAGACGGGATCTGTCTCTCAGCCGGCCTGGCAGCTTGCTTGCCATGTGCTGTTAGGCAAGCTGTTAAAGGCACAGGAGACAACACAATGGCCTGGGGACCCCAACGCTGTTACTCCCTGGGGGGGCGGGGACCGGAGCCCACACATGCGGCTGGGGGGTTGCTTTGCAGCACACGAGTTCCCATCTCCCTGCCACCTGCCTCCGGGGGGCAATGAAAGGGCGACCCCGACAACCACCAGCGCTGCCTGGGGTGCAGGGACACGCACATACACACACACACACACACACACACACACACACACACACACACACACACGGGCTGCCCCAGTCCCCTCAGCTCTCCCTGGCTGCTGCCCGCTCAGCGCAGCTGCCTCCGAGTCCCCGCTCCCCTCCCGCCGGCCGGCGCCGCCGCCAGCCAGCCCGAGCCCAGCAGATGCGAACCTGCCGCCTCGAGCTGCCTGGGGCTGTGAGGGCGGCGGGCGGCTGCTGGTTGGCGGCGGGGGGACACGTGAGGGAGGAGGGGGTGGCGGGCGGCAGCGGGCGGGCGCTGCTGGAGTTTCCCCGACAGCTGGAGGTTGCGGCGGCGGCTCCGGCTCCTCCTCCCAGCTCGAGCCAGGGCCCCCCGCGCTCCTCCTTATTTACAAACACACAAAGGGCCGGGGCCGGGGACGCGTCTGCAGCCGGCATGGGAGACAAGAAGAGCCCGACCAGGTAAGGGCGGCGCGGGGGCCTGGCGCCGGCAGCGCCCGCGCCCTGGATTAGCGGCGCCTCCTGGCCGGGCCCGACCCTGCGCCGGGAGCAGTGGCGGCGGAGAGCCGGGCCGGCTCCGTCGTGCAGCGGCCATGGCGGCGGCGGGAGCCGGGCTGTAGCGGGGGCGGACGGGCCGGGCCGGGCCGGGCCGGGCCGAGCTGAGAGCCGGGCCTGAGCTGACCCGTCGTCCTGCCTGTGTCCCCCCCTCGTTGTGTGTGTGTGTTGCAGGCCGAAGCGGCAGCCGAAACCCTCCTCGGACGAAGGCTACTGGGATTGCAGCGTGTGCACCTTCCGGAACAGCGCCGAGGCCTTCAAGTGCATGATGTGCGATGTGAGGAAGGGCACCTCCACCCGGTGAGTGTCCGGCCTGCCCGGCCCGGCCGCCGGCGAGCAGCTCGCAGCTCCGGTGCGCCAGGGAGCCGCCTGCTGCTGCTGCCGTAGGAACTAGGTCAGATTTGTTGGGGACCCCACCGCCCGTGGGCTGCAGGGACCAGAAATGCTGCAGCGTTTGATCCCAGATTCACTTCCCCCTTTGGCTGCGAGGCATTTTCCTTTATAAACTTAACAGACTACCTGTTCAGACACGAGCTGATTGAGCTCTGAAATCATCTGGGCGGGGAGAGAAGGTGAGCGCCCTTCATTGCAAGGAGCTCCTTGGTCTTGGCTAACCTCTTGTTTTGCTTTGATTAATGTGTAGTTCCTATGAACTCAAGCAGGTTTCGTTTTGTATGCTGAACTAAAATAACGTTTGTAATGTTACGCTTTTTATATAAAGTCTGTGTGGTTTATTCATCTGATTGTGAACGTAATTCTGTGCAGCTTAACATGAGGTAGCTTTATAAATTAAAATATGAAAATAATTATCTGTACAAAGTACAATGTATTAAACTTTCATTTTTTTCTTTGAAGAAAATACAGGTCTGAGTCATCTTTATGCTATTTTACCTAAGCCATTGCTTGCATTATCAGTAACTTTTCTTTATGCAGCAGCCTAATTCCATCTAAAAAAACCCAAACAAAAATTCCTACATTTTGTTTATCTCTAACATTAAAGAACTGTCTTGTTTATTTTCATCCCCACCTTAGAGATTCAGCCTCTCTACAGAGGTGACTCCCCACTACTTCTTTTTCAAATGGAATGGAAATTAGCTGGGTTCTGGGACACAGAAAATTCAGTCTGAAAATCAGTGACTTCCCAGAACAACCTTTTTCATTAGAACCCCCTCAGAAAGCATGCTGTGAATTAATTGGTCCCAACACGTCTGTATAGTTCTAACATTATAGGTTAGAACAGAGGTAGTCAGTTATTTTTTGTCAAGGTCCAGATTTCTTGGTCAAGGTATAGTCAATGTCCAGACTCCAGAGAAAATAATAATAATAATTAATAAGAAAAATAAATATTTGGGGGTCTGTTCAAAAGTGTATGGTGGTCCAGATTTGGTCCATGGTCCGCCAGTTGACTACCACAGGTTAGAATACGCATGACAGGATAGATAATTCTATAAAACCAGCAACAAGAGTGCATTTGTGGACTCTTCTGCACACTAGCATTAGATAATATTTATTTAATAAACTTTTGTTATGATTATTATACCTATCAGTTAACCTTGTTGGCAAAAGAAGTTTAAGTGGTGATAGAAATAGCAGTCCTATCAAGAATGATAAAAACTTCATTCTAGATATAAATCATAATAATGTGATAATGTATGACTGTGTAGAACTGAGTAAAATAACTTTAGGAATAAAGATGAGTCTCTCTCTCTCTCTCTCTCTCTTTTTTTCCCCCCCCCAACAACCATGTTGTAAATTTGTAAAAACCATAATAAATTTGTAAGTATTTTTTCAAACCTAACTTTAAATCATCAAAGATAGTTTGTGGAATTCATTGTCTTTATGATAGCAAAGTAAATGTGTCAAGAGGGTATGCACCTATCATATATACTACATTTTTCAGTTGTAAAAATGAGATTGGCTTTCTGCTTAAGTCAGTTTTGTCAATTTTCAGAGTATTCTATAAATTGTACATCTTTATAGAGGCAAGATGGGTGAGGTAATATCTTTTACTGGACCAGCTTTTGTTGGTGAAACAGACAAGCTTTCGCGCTTACCCAGAGCTCTTCTTGAGACCTGATATTACCTCACCCACCTTGCCTCTATACAGATGTATAGTCTGAAGAAGAGCTCTGGGTAAGTGCGAAAGCTTGTCTCTCACCAACAGAAGTTGGTCCAGTAAAAGATTACCTCACCTACCTTGTGTCTCTAATATTCTGGAACCGAATTGGCTACAACAGCACTACAGACATACATCTTTGTAGTCAGACAGCATCCAGCAAAAAGTTACAATGCCAGTTAGCATGGATTCACCAAGGGCAGGCCATGCCTGATCAACCTGATTGCCTTCTATGATGAGATGACTGGCTCTGTGGACGTGATATAGTTTGACTTTTAACAAAGAGTTTGATATGGTCTCTCACAGTATTCTTATCAGCAAGTTAAAGAAGTATGGGTTGAATGAATGGGTAGAAAGCTGGCTAGATCAAGCTATTGATCACTACCCATTGAGCCCAATGATGTCTAGTTGGCAGCCAGTAACAAGCGGAGTGCCTCAGGGGTTGATGCTGGGTCAGTTTTGTTCAATATCTTCATTCATGTTCTGGAGGATGGGGTGGGGTGGATTGCACCCTCAGCAAGTTTGTAGATGTCACTAAAGTGTGGGGAGTGGTAGATACCCTGGAGGGAAGGGATAGGATACAAAGTGACCTAGATAAATTGGAGGATTGGGCCAAAAGAAATCTGAAGAGGTTCTACAAGGACAAGTGCAGAGTCCTGCACTTAGGATGGAAGAATCCCATGCACTGCTACAGACTGGGGACTGACTGACTAGGCAGCAGTTCTGCAGAAAAGGACCTGGGGGTTACAGTGGTCAAGAAACTGGAAATGAGTCAACAGTGTGCCCTTATTGCCAAGAAGGCTAACGGTATATTGGGCTGCATTAGTAGGAGCATTGCCAGCAGATTGAGGGAAGTGATCATTCCCCTCCATTTGGCAATGGTGAGGCCACATTTGGAATATTGTGTCCAGTTTTGGGCTCCCCACTTCAGAAAGAATGTGGACAAATTGGAGAGAGTCCAGAGGAGAGCAGCAAAAATGATTAGGGGGCTGGAACGCATGACTTACGAGGAGAGACTGAGGGAACTAGACTTGTTTAGTCTTCAGAAGAGAAGAATGAGGGAGGATTTGATAGCAGCCTTTAACTACCTGAAAGGGGTTTCCAGGGAGGATGGAGGTAGGTTGTTCTCAGTGGTGGTAGATGACAGAACAAGGAGCAATGGTCTCAAGTTGCAGTGGGGTTGGGTCTAGGTTGGATATTAGGAAAACTTTTTCACTAGGAGGGTGGTGAAGCACTGGAATGGGTTACCTTGGGAGGTGGTGGAATCTCCATTCTTAGAGGTATGCAAAGTCTTGGATTTACGCATGCCAGTCATATGTACAGATAGTTGATTCACATGTTCAGTTCCATTTGTGCGCACAAATTAAGCCCTGGTCCTACATTTGGATTTGTGCTGATGGACTCCTGTGCCTGTGAAGAACTTCATTAGACTCAGTGGGGCTCCATGCATGGATCCAGTTATAGGGGAGGCTAGATCGAGGACCCTTTGAAAATGTGTCCCATATTGTTCATACCAAAAAAATATATATTTTTTTAATCGGGGAAGACTAGACATTCCCAAAATAACACTTTCATTAGATCAGATAGCGTATGAATTCTCTACCCTTTTGCTTCAGAGTATACTTTTTATATGTAAATTTGATAGCCTCGTTATAGTTCTGAATAGGCATTGGTTCGCATCTCAAAATCACTGTATTTCTTTTACTGTGTGATATGACTGCCTCTTGGGCCGTTGTAGACCAGTGTTGAGGTGTCTTGGCAATTCATTGCCGAGAAGTTTCCGACTTTGTACCTGACCTTTGATAATTTTTATATTTAGGGAGTGCTAAACTTCACTCAGAATTGCAGGGGGAAAAATGCAGATAACCACAGACAGTGGATGTTACTGTATTTTTGAAAGCCAATGAAGAATAGTTGAAAATGAGATATGTGAATCTTCTGTTCCTATATTAAGTGCATGATATTAATAAATATTTTCAATATTTTCATGTTTTCACTGTTGAATAATGGAATTTTTTTACATCTCCACAAAGCTTGACTTTTTTATGCCAATGTATAGGCACTGATTATGATCTTATATTAAAAAAAAAGTCCTAACTAGTAAAATTTAAGATAAGTAAAACAATTTAAATGTGGGTTTTTTGTATTATATTTTCATATTTTTTTAACTATACTGAATAATCAAAGCAGATTGTATCATGGAGTTAAATTAACTTTGTCTGTGGCAGTGTCATCGTACGTGATTAAACGGGATAGTACTTGGATGGGAGACCTTCCTGAGAAATCCTGGATGTTGCAGGAAGTGGTGTGATTCATTAGGTCACACACTTTTTTCTTTTGGTTAACACTAAACTACTGCCCTAGCATGGTGCCAGGTCTCAATATACTGCCGTTTGGATAAGACATAAACAAAGATCTTAACTGTAAATTAAAAATCCCATTACTTAGGCCATTTTTGGTGGCTTCATTCATGACCTAAATTTTCCCTGTAGATCTGGTATTTTTATTCACTTTCTAACCTGTATTGTTTGTAGTTGCTGAGTGCTGATAAGTTAATGTGGTCTACTACATAGGGAACTGCATTTAAGTGCAGAATTAAGTGATTTCTGTGTATGTCACTTGTAAAACATTTTGGGAACTTTTTGGATGAAAGATACTGTATAAATGTGTATAAGACAATATTCATCATGCCTTATGCAGACAAATCTCACAGAAGTTCAATAGAAATTTTGTTTTAAGTAAAACTGAATAGAGCCCTAAGATATTCCACTAAAGAAGGAACTGGTAGTGACCTCTATAATTAGGTTGCCTAATATGTTCCATTGTAGAAGATTCTTCAGATTTCTTTTGAGAAGCTCTGAAACCTCTGTTTCCAGCAGGCCTTTGGAAATTTAGTAGGGGGAGAGCCCTGCAGTTAGATTTTTATTTGTCCCATGAAATATTTTATTTGTCCCATGAAATTCTGCTCAATTTTTGCTGAGATATAAATAGCTGAAAATCATTACTTCCTTTCTGTCACTGGCATTGCTCAGGAAAATTGTGTCAGCATGCCAGAATAAAACAAGAAAACATTCTAAAAGACCAGGCCCACACCACTCCCAAAGCAGCACGGATGCTGCACTGGGATCCCTGGGAGTAGATGCCTGTTCCCCCTCCCTTCTGTACCTGCCTAGCTAGTGGCGCCAGATGGGGCAGGTGTCCTCCGACTCTGCATGGAAGGAAGAGGAGAGCGGGAAAGAGAACTGAGCTGGGTTTCCTTAATCACCCCTGTGAACACAGCACATGACCTCTGTTGCCCATCTTCACCCTCCTCCACACACACGCTCTGTGATAAGTCTTCTGCTGACATCTAAAGTAGTGAGGTCTGTAGCTCCAGTGGTAGAAGTCTATGCTGCTATGCTAAATATTCAGGTCAAATGCTGCTGCAGATGATTGATGGGGGTTGTTAGAGTTGTACCTAATAGATTTTATATTTACCTTTTTTCTTTTGAAAACAACACCACAATTCTAGGAAATTATCTAAAATAACGTTATGTAGGTTGTGAAGTCAAGCACTCAAAAGTTAAGAAATATAAGATGTAAGGTTGGTCATGTAACTGATCACATGCTGTATCCCCCATTGCGGCCCACTCTCCTTTGCGATCCCTGATTCTGTCATTGCACAGGATAAACACACGGGCAGAAAGAAGGTTGCATGGGCGACTGTAAAATATGGCTTTTCCTAACATTCACGTGTTTGACTGTGTAAAGTTAAAATAGTTTTTAACAAGACCTTTCATTTAATAGGTGGCTTTCTTTAGATTTAACAAAATTAAATGGTCTGTCAAACTAACTAAATAGGTGGAATTCTAAAACATACTTTTATTAACGTAATTTCAAATAGTATTCCTTAGGAGTATAAGAACAGCAGGATTGCTATATAATACTGGTTTTTAACCTGTGGTCTGCGGACCCTATGCCTATGATTTCCAAAGGGGTCCGCACCTCCATTTGAAATTTTTTAGGGTCTGCAAATAAAAAACGGTTGAAAACCACTGCTATATAAAGTTAAATAGTTATGGTTTCTTGGAGTATATTTCTGAAGTTACACTTTAGGGCTTACTACTCCCAAACTGATCTTTATTTAGCTTTATTGCTTGCTTTGGATTTAGTAAAAACTACATCTGGCCTCTAAACTGCAAATCAGTGCAAAGCTATATAAACCCAAAGGAAAATTGATTTGTGGGTTGTTTTTTTTTAAATAAATGTAGCACTCTTTTTAATAAACATATTGAGCCAGCTGCTTGACACTACACCAATAATGTAAAGTAGCCCTAAAGAGGCATAGCCAAGCATGTGAAGATCACCCCAGTTTCAGGGGAGCTTGTAGTGGCATAGAGCTGCAGTCCCTCCACACTCCACTGTTGAAATGGGGATGTGATGGAGAAAAGGGGGCACTGCTGCAGTATCCTTATGCTCTGCTGATCTCAGCTTGCCCCTTCCACCCAGCATGATTTTGAAGGAAGCAAAATGCATCACTGAGTTATAACAGGAGACTGACAATGGTGCACAACTCGGCCAGGAAATGTGTAGTTCAAAGGCCACCTATGAACCCCCGGGCCACCGTATGTTTGTTCTGCACTTTTTAGTTGCAGCAAAGGATCGATGATTTGGGCCACTAGATCGATGCATGCATTTTAAAAAGACTGGACTATCTCTGGTAAACTTATAAATGTGAGATATCAGTTCCAAATGGAAATCTATATGAGGTTTTTTTTTGGTTTTTTTTTTAGTGGGTTTATTTTTTGGTAATGCTTTGAGACATTATAAATAAATAAAATGTTTTTTTTTCTTTTAGTGGGTTATCAGGGTCATTTTTTCTTCCTAAAACGTGAAATTTGTTTGGTCATGTGCCATCTGGATAGTTACAGTTACAAATCAGTTACATTTAACCAAATCTGGTATGTTTATTTCTTTTGAAATGCAGTACCGCTCAGTGCTGATGGCCAGAACATATCCATCACGTCTGAGTTTTAACGTGTCTGTTTTACAGCAGCTTATTAAGGATTCTTCTTTTGTCTTCCAGTAGTCAGATTTGTATTTCTTTGGCGGGGGGGAATTGGCTGCTGTGCTGATTTTACAAAATACATGACTGAATCAAGCTTAATGTATTGAAGAGCCAAAAGGTCATGTATTTGCATGCACATATGGCAGTTGCAAATATTTCTATTTTTTAAAGTGTTGAGAGTGAAGACAAATTTATAAATGTATTACAAAGACATTGTAATATATGTGACTGCTTACGCCATTGACTTTTAATATTATGCGGAAGAGCTGAGTATATCATAAGTAAATAGCTTTCTCTCATTCTATACTTAACCATTAGGAGTCAGATATTCTGGACTGGGTAATTTTTAAGGTTTAAGTGACCTTTGTTAAATCACAATATGGATTTTTAAAATTTTTATCAAAAACATAGTGAGAACTTTGCATTTCAGAAGGCTTTATTTTTTTGCATAAGTAGCTAAATAATAAAATGGAGTCCTTGTATCATTATAGGGTGCCATCTTTACTTTGAACTCTGTTGGGAGCAGTTTGTATTGGAAGAAAAGAGGTCGTAGTTAGCTGATTAACAGAAGAGCAGACTTAAAGTAGTATGTTTGAAAAATATTTATAGCCTGTTTTTCAGAATTAGCTCAGTGTTAAATGTGTTGGATATCTTAAACATAACTGACAGATAAAATTTCAGCCCATGTTCTTTTACAAAATGTTGTTTGTCAGAAATGATGAACTTGATATTTTGACTTTGTTTTATATAACCATCTACTGATTTCTGCTGTCTGTAAAAATAAATACATAAATAATAAAAACAAATAATAAAAAAAATAAAAATCATCATTTGAATTTAAAATAGCTCCTGTATTACAGGAGCTATTTCATACAACTGTGTCTGGTTGATGCAAACTAGGTTAGAGGTTTCATCTGGGATCAAGTCACAGAAGATGTTGGTTTTATTGACCACCAACTTTGTGTTGAGGTCTGTGAAGTGAAGTTTAGGTAACTTTCTCTGATGCCTTGACTTTCTGTGAGAACATGAACTGTGACCAAAAAGAAATGGGAATCAGATTACTTCACAGTCTGTCAAGGAAAAGGCCTTTTGTCCCCCTCCCTGATGTGACTGGAACTGATAAAATCAGAGTTATTGGAAAACCTCTACTTTTGGCCTTCTATCTCCCAGTGCTTAAATCTTGTTCAACCCTCCTTTGACGTGGTTTGCAGATGTGTTCTCTGAGGGGCACATCTGATGCAAATGTATGCAGGATAACATAAGAGTAGTTGAAGGAGCATGTGGAGGTACATGAAAAAGGTCTGAGGATCTACTGGGTAGGAGGGACTCATAGGGCCAGAAGAGACCATTGTGATCATCTTGTCTGACCTCCTGTATAATGCAAAGCCAGAGAACTTCCCCAAAATAATTCCTTTCTGAACTAGAGCAGATCTAAATAAATAAATAAAATCCCATCTTGATTTAAAAACTGAGACTCCATCACATCCCTTGGTAAATTGTTCCAGTGATTAATTACTCTCACTGTTAAAAATATATACCTTGTTTCCAGGCTGAATTTGTCTAGCTTCATCTTCCAGCCATTGGACATTTGTTTGCAAGATTGAAGAGGCCATTATCAAATATTTGTTCCCCATGTAAGTACTTATAGACTGTAATAAAGTCACCCCTTAACCTTCTCTTTAAGCTGAATAGATTGCGCTCCTTGAGTCGTTACTATAAGGCATGTTTTCTTATCCTTTAATCATTCTCGTGGCTCTTCTCTGAACTTTCTCCAGTTTATCAACATCCTTCTTGAATTGTGGACACCAGAACTGGACACAGTATTCCAGCAGCGAGTGCACCAATGCCAAATACAGAGGTAAAATAACCTCTCTACTCCTCCTCCAGATTCCCCTCTTTTTGCATCCAAGGATTGCATTAGCCCTTTTGGCCCCAGCGTTGCACTGGGAATTCATATTGAGCTGATTATTCACCATGACCCACAAATCTTTTTCAGAGTCACTGCTTCCCAGGATAGAATCCCCCATCTTGTAAGTATGGCTTATGTTCTTTGATCCTAAATGTATACATTTACATTTAGCTGTATTAAAATGCATGTTTGCTTGCTCCCAGTTTACCAAGCAACCCAGATCACACTATCTTAGTGGCCTGACATTATTTCTCTCCCATTATTTACCAGTCTCCAATCTTTGTATCATATGCAGTCTTTATCGGTGACTATTTTATTTTTTCTTCCAGATTAGGGTTATGCTGAATCCTGTTGATTTATTTTAGCTATTTGTAAGGCATCTGTCACTTTGGTCTTGGAATGTATTTAAAAAAAAAAGTTGAGAGTTTACCTGTGGAATACTTGTAGGAGGACTCTATGGTTCCTAATAATCATTCTAATGATTCCAGTTCTTCTGTGCTGTCCTTCCCACTTTCACCTAAATGGTGTGTGTTTTTTTTAATATAATTTAATTCTTTTTTTAAATGTATGCAAGTGAAGTTAGTAAACTTGGTGTTAATGCCACCAGTAGACTGATGGTGCCCAGCTCTTACATCTCCTCTTCTTCAGCCATCTTGCTGTTGTATGGTCTGAAAGATAGAGATTTGAATGAATATCTTACTCGCGATTAATTTAGATAAGACAGAGATGATGTTGGTAGGAAGAAAGCTCCTCTAGCATCTTCTAAGAGGAAACATGACCAGCTTGCATAATTATTTTCTTGAAAGATTTGGGGAAGGCCACCATCAAGTAGAAAACTCCTCCATCCTTCTGTCTTTCATCTGAAAGCAATGGACTTGTCCTTAAAGTTGGTTATTCCATGCCATAACTAGAACACAAAGATTATTGATTTTTTTTTTCCCCCAGTGGAAAAAGAACATCTGAATCTATCATTCATTTAAAAATAGAACTATCAACTCTAAAAATAGATAAAAGGTCCTCTTGACTGGTTCAATGAAAAACTTACTTACAAATATAGGGTCAGATTGCCCCCTATGCTCTCTGAGCAGAAGAGCTTGTATCTGCTTGGGTGAGGAGGTGGGCAGATAAGTCAAGGAGTGCTGCTTCTGTGGCATCTTCTTCTCCTGGTCCTCTGTAAACTCCCCACTGTGCACTGAAGAGAACGAAGCATTGTCCACATTCCCTCCTCCTTCCTCTCCAGAAAAGTGATGGATATCTATATCTAATAGATAATACCTAATATCTATACCTATACCTGCTTTGAGCAATAGTGACTGTATCTGTGCAGATAAACCCTGTGTTTGTGTGGTTGGGAGTGTGTGCGTGGTTGGGAGTGTCACATTCATATGAATCCCACAGTTCTGGGGCTCTAAAAGACTCTACCCGCTGTCTGCTCTGCAGACTCCATAGGCTTTCTCCTAAGGGGATGTTATGAAGGAAACTGAGCTTCCTGACTCTTTTAGCCCCCTTCCATTTTACCTATTGTATTCTAATAGTGGCTGATTGAGATCTGTACTACTTTCAGTTATTTTAAAAAAAAGTGTATTCCAGTATTTATTATATGTACCTAATTTCTTTGTAGTTAGAAAACACATTTGAAATATAAATATCACTTATGGTGCATATGAGTGGACAATACAGAAATGTTTTTGTGGGGGGAAAAATCATTTGTAATACCAATATGTGAGAAGTTAAAATCTTTAGCTATGTTACAGAAAGTAATATTAGATTGCTGCTTTTTAAAAAATAAATAGATTCATTAATGTAAATTTGGGTTTTCTAAAGTTGCTGAAATGGATATTTCTTTCTTAGGGTGGACTGTTGTGTAGTGTACCAGTCCTCTGCAGGAAGCTTGCTGGCCTCATCTGTTAAATGCCATCTGGAAAATAGGGCAGTATGTGCTTTAAGGGAATGATTAAATAGGAACACTGCCTCAAGGGTTGTTTTCTGCACACTTATACAGTGACTGATAAAACCATATGGGACCTGTAAGTCTATTCTAATTGAATCAACTTTTATAGAAAAACAGAATTGCTGGAAATGTAGTAAATGGATGAATTTCAAGTAACTACTTCCCACAATAAAATAGCTAGGAATCCTAAGATACTGGAAAATCAATCACTGCTGGAAATCTGGGGTGATTGGGAGGTTAGATTTGTTTCCCCCCCCCAGATGTAGTAAATACGGGGTAACAATGTAATTTGTATGTATTCGGCGTATGGGTTTGGTCTAGAAAAGATTGCATAGCACCATACAGGCCCTTAGTTCCATTGTTTGCATTGTCAGGATTGTTGTATAATTTGCATAAGCAATGTGACTTTCCCTAAGCAATATGGCATATGATGGAAATGATGGTAATGAGAATAAAATGGGAAGAAAATAATTTGGGTTAGGTAAATGACATGTTGAAGATACTCTTATCATGCACTGTCCTAATGTAGAACTAAAGAAGACTAGTTTATCACAAAATGGCTGCATGTGGTCATTAGCAGCAATGTTTATGTAACATTGCATGGTAAACATAGTTTCATTTATTTGGGATTCTCAGACATTTATATATTGTGGACTACGACTTTGTAGAGAGATTGTGATGGGAGGGGTGATGGCCTATGACCAATCTGCAGGCCACCTCTTCTCCCATTGATGATTCAGTTACATCCCTGTACCAATGACAATTGCTTATATAGAAATCAATATTAAGAAGGTATTTAATGTAATTATAGCTTCTTTCAGTGTGACTTAGTGGATAGAAATAAGGAGAGTCATCACCATGTGAGGTCCACTGTAAATGTTCTGTGGACCACAGTTTGAGAGCCAGTACTTTAGGGTACAGGATCTGACTGGGGCCCAAAATCCTCAAAAGGTTTTGAATTCTTCTTAATTTGTATCTTACCTTGCCAACATTCTGCATTGTGACAATGCTGCGGTACAGAGGAAATGATAAGTTTAAGGAGAAGCTGCAAATTCACTTTCCAGAGTTCAGTGGGAGCAAAATATCACCCCTCAACTTTAAGTCGAGGGTAAAGCTTCCATTGACTTCAGTGGGTCCAGGATTCACACAAAGTGTCTGTTGAAGTTGAAAAAAGCAGCTAGTTTTGTAATAACTTTTCATTTAATATTGCAGTAGCACCCAGTGAGGATCAGGGTGCTGCTAGGTGTTGTACAACAACCTGCATAGATACAGCCCCTGCCCCAAAAAACTTGCAAAGTAGGTAGGTCTGATATAGTCTTTCTTAATGGGAAAAGAGATGTAAAAGAACTTTTGAATTTTTAGTATTGAGAAACTAAGAGAACATTACTAGAGCAGTTTTGAAAAATTGAGTGTGTAGTAAAATTGACTGAAAGGGTACCGTCCACTTGAAAATAACATTGTCTGGAAATTTTCTATTTACTATACTTATAAGTAACACCTGAGACCACTATAGCTGGAAAAGTTGATCTATGAGATTGGGTGTGGGGGGAGGGGGACAACATTCCGTTTTATTTCAGTATGATTTTGTGTTTGACAGATCTTTTGAGCTTGTTTGTTCTTGCAAGTTGCTGAGTGCTCCGAGAGGTACGGAGCATCTTCAACAACCATTAAAGCCTCTGGGAGTTGAAGGTACTCAGTACCTTGCAGGATTACTTCCTTTGTGTTTAATCATTTCACTGTTTCCCTGCATAATTAGCTGTTTTTTCATTGTTGAAAAAAATTATGATAAACATCAAGAGGGGAGCAAAGAAACTTTTACAGACTTTTCCAAGCTTTTTTTAAGATGGTGCCCTATAAGAAACTAACTTTAATTTTAACAAAATACACTTTCAGCTTGAATCATGAACGAAGGCCAATAAAAACTTCTTGTGCAGCTAAAATATTAGATTCTATAGAAATCCATGTGGTTAAGATTTAATTAAATAAAATAGATTGTTCAAAATGGAATAAACAGCAATGAGATGGAAGGTTGAAATTTCTTGGAAGATGACTTTTACTTTTACTTGGAAGATGACTTCCATCAGATCCTGCCTCTTAATGAGATCAGTACTGGTTTTAGTGCTAAAGTGCGGTAAATTAAAATTACTAACTATATGCTGTCTAGACTACTAGTTGAGCAAAATTATTCATCATTTTACTTTCTAATGTCTTAATCTAAATTCCCCCCCCCCTTTGAAATCTATTGATTTCTGCCCATAACATGAAGACTTGCATTCAATGGCAATTTCTTGGATCTGTGGAAAT
Organism: Emydura macquarii macquarii; assembly: GCF_026122565.2. Classification (NCBI taxonomy): domain Eukaryota; kingdom Metazoa; phylum Chordata; order Testudines; family Chelidae; genus Emydura; species Emydura macquarii. The sequence goes on from NW_027132773.1 coordinate 12,504,345, forward strand.
TCCATGTCTGTGCATTTATAGACCCTGGTCATAAGATAAAGATGGTAAATTCACTATTTGCTTATATAAAATGTCAATAGGATTACAGTATAGGTACAAATATGCATGTATTTCCATGTAGTAAACCCCCTAGCCTGCAAGGAGTTCTTGACGTCAACAGGACTCCTCCATACAGGACCAAGAACAAATAGAGCTCAGCCCATACAAAGCAGCTTGTAAGACTAGAGCTATGGGTGATGTACATGCACTTTCCACCAGGACTAAGGATTAGACTATAATAACAATGATGTTCTCATAAGAACAAGACATTTCTGTCTTTGTGTTACTTTTTTATTAAAGTATCAGTATTTTCTTTTGAATTTTTTCAGGAACAAAAGAAAGATGGAAAAGGGATATAGATACAGAAGTCTCTTAACCTCTCTGTGCCTTTAAAAAAAAATCTTACCCATTTGTACAGTGTTTTTGTGTGGATTGATTAAAGTTCGTGAAGAAGTTGGTCATCCTTAGGTGAAAGTTGCAATGTAAGTGTAAAGTATACTGAGTGGTGGGGGGAATGATCTTTACAGCAGGACCTCAAAGATACAAACACCAGAGTTTGGACTGGTCAACTGAACACCATGTGGAACTGTAATTAAGCAATCAGGCAGCGCCAGAGGGGGGAAAAGAGAAAAAGAAAGAAAGCAAATACTGTACTGTGCCTGTATTGCATCTTAAAGTCTAGGTTTCCTGTCCCTAGCCCCACTTACCATGTGAGGGGCAGCCACTTACAGGTGAAGACACTGAAGTTCATGGGCACTGCTGTGAGCCCCTGCTGCTAGCCCAAAGCTGCCTGAGCAGGCAGAACAGAAGCAGCCTGCGCGCTGTGCTGCTTTCCTGTAAGCTACAGGCACTGTTTCACCCTCCATCCCACCCTGCTGGGATGGGGGCAAGTTTTCAAGCTCAGTCCAAGCCCAGGAAAGAAGCTGTTGGAGCTGCTGATGCTGCAAGGAAGCTGCCTTAGAATGGGAGCTGCTGCTGTTGCAGCCAGAGCCTGGCCTAGAGCGTGAGGTGCTGGACCCGGAGTCCGAGCTGCCATCGGCATGCTGTGCTCTGGAGGAGTTTTAAAGGGCCGCTGTCTGTGCATCGTGTGTGCACTGACGTGATCCAAGCTTTGCCCATGGCTGTGCTCCTGGCACCTGCCAGCACCTCTGGGAGTGTGAGGGGCAGGGGAGGGAAGGGTGCTGGCAGCAGGCTGGCCACTCCCTGCCACGTGCTGCCTCTGGAGTGTGGCAAGCAGTGCACAGAGCAGGGCGAGCCTTCGGTAGAGGCAGCCGAGGGCTGGGGCTTGTAGTGCCATGGGTGTGGGGCAGGCTTCAGTAGTTTGCATAACTCCCGTCGACTGCTTCTGCATGCTGTTCACATTGCGCTGAGCCAACGGGAGAAGCGTTCCTGTCGGCTCAGCTCTATGCTAGTTGAGGAGGACTTATTAAGTCGACTCCGTCATCGATTGAGCCGGTCTCACTGACCGCTCAATCGATCATGAAAGATCGATGCTGCCGCCAGTGTAAACATAGCCTTAAGCGCCTTTGAAATGTTTATCCTTCATTCTTATCCTGTATTTTAGATGGAAGGAAGGAAGGAAGCTTTTTGGGAAGTTTAATATGATATTTTATTGGCTTTGCAGTAAAAACACATTTGAGGGCAGTTTCACTGGCCTCTGAAATGATTTCAAGTATAGTACTGTACTGTATGACTAAGCAAAATGGCAAACAATGGGAAGCACAAATGTGTCACACTTCCAGCTGACACAAAGCTAGAAATATTAAAAACCTCAGTGATGGTGTTAGCCTCAATAACATAGCAGTAGAATATGGTATTGGAAAATCAACAGTCAGCAATATTTCGAAAAGTCAGGAAAAAATAAAGCAATTTGCAAAAAAAAAAAAACAAAAAAAACAAGACAACAGAACAGTAAAATGCAGGTACGCAAAGCTATTGCTTCTGATTTTGGTACATCTATGGTTTGCAACAGAGAGATCGAAAGGCACTCATATAAGCAGTGTGATGGTTACAGAAAAGGCAATGTTACTCTATTGAGAAGTGTGAAACCTTGCTGCTTTGCATACATCACTATGTCAGCTCTACCTGTCCATTGCTATAGCCAATGCAGTGCTTGGATGGATAAAGGCATTTTCTCCAACTGGTTTTTTAAACACTTCGTTCCACTTGTGAAAGACTACCTTACATCAAAATCTTTACCGATCTGAGCTGTGCTACTGATGGATAATGCTCCATCTCACCCTGCCACTGTAAATCTATTGACAGAAGCATTCAGTGTTTGTTTTTGCCACCAAATGTCACAAGCCTCATTCAGCCAGTGAACCAAGGCATTTTGGAAAACATGAAACAAGTGAAATCTCTTACGAAGATTATTACTGAGATCAATGCAATTTGAATCTTACACAGATTTTTGTAAACAGCTGACCATCAAAGATGTTATCTATATGACTGCCAAGTCTTGGAGTGAGATTGACTCTCAGTCTTTGAGATACTCATGAAATACACTTTGGTCATGTATTCATAACACTGAACCAAATAATTCGGAAAACAATGATCAGATAGAAAATAAACTAATATTTTGTAAAGAACGACAGCTTTTGGATATCACCACGGAGGAACAGGAGGAATGGGTGAACGCAGATAAACATGAGAATGCACTCCCTATTCTTAGTGACCAAGAGATAATTGAATTGGTACGAGAAACTGCACAACCGGATAGTGACAATGACAAGAAGAGGGAGAATGCCAAGGAGATCCCACATATGCAGGCAGAAAAGTGCTTTGCTACCTGTCTTCAATGGCTTGAAAAACAGCCTGAAACTACACCGATGAACTTAATGAGTCTTTAAGAGCTACTCTCCTTGGCAGCAAAAAAGTGTGTTAACAACTCAAAACAGAGTACCATCAAAGTTTTTTTTCAAGTCCACACAGTTTATCCTGTAGTTCTTATGCAGGAAAGTTGTTTGGATACTTTTTTTTATATACTGACGTTATAAAAACTGGTGCCAGTACGTTTTGCTGCAGTATTTTTTTTAATGCTATTTGAATGGACATTTAAAGCTTGTGTGTTGCCATTTTTTTTCATGCATAACAAACACTAAAAAAGAAGCAAGATAAATTACTTAAAGTTGAAGTAGAGTTAAATGTAAACTACTAAAAAGTAAAGGGAAAATTTAAAATAAAAGACTTGACAAGATAAGGAAACTATTTCTGTGCTTGTTTCATTTACATTAAGATGATTAAAAGCAGCATCATTTTTCTTCATAATGTTTCGTTCAGAGTTACGAACAATCTCCATTCCTGAGGTGTTCGTATCTGTGAGGTTCTTTTACAGTAGAACCTCAGAGTGACGAACTGACCAGTCAATCGCACACCTCATTAGGAACTGGAATTATGCAATCAGGGAGCAACAGAGACTCAAAAACATTTTTTAAAAATGCAAATACAGTGCAGTACTGTGTTAAACAAACTACTACAAAATAAAGGGAAAGCAGCATTTTCTTCTGCATAGTAAAGTTTCAAAGCTGTATTAAGTCAATATTCAGTTGTAAACTTTTGAAAGAACAACCATAATGTTTTGATCAGAGTTACGAACAACCTCCATTCCCCCAGGTGTTTGTAACTCTGAAGTACTACTGTAGTTACTGTTTTATATAACTTTTTAATGGTATTTCATGTTGTTTCAGTATGCTGGGATTCTATTGCATGCAAATTGTTACTTATGAAAAATGAGCCTTCTAATGCTGCTCATAGTCCATAGTTCTAATGCTGCTGCACTGCCAGTCCAAACCTTGTCTTGCAGATAACAAACCGTGAACTCCCATTACTGAGTTCCCCAGAGACATCTCTTTGCAGTGTCCAGCTCTCTCTTCTCAGAACTGAAGTTTGTAGCTCCTTTAAAGAGACAGTACACTGCAGCTCATTAATTTAAGTGGGATTTGACCAACGCTCTTATTTAAATCTCAGCATTGGATTGGTTCATAGTAAAAGTAAAACAAGTTTATTAAACAAAAATTCATAGTGATACCAAGTATAAGAAGTAAAGATAGAAATGGTTACAAACAAACAAAAGTAAATCTACGCTTCTCAGACCAAGCCCTGGTCTACACTAAGAATTTTTATGTCTGGTATGACTACGTCACTGAGGGGTGTGGAAAATCCACATCTCTGAGTGACACAGTTATATCGACCAAACTCCCGGTGTAGACAGTGTAGTGTCGATGGGAGGGCTTCTCCATCGACATAGTTACTGCCTCTCGGGGAGGTGGAGTATCTATACTGATGGGAGAAGCTCTCCCATTGTCATAGGTAGTGTCTTCACTAAGCACCCGCGCAGCTGCACCACTGCAGTGCTGTAAGTGCAGACATACCCTAAAACTTACAATCTTTGCCAAAGCAGGTTTCTCACCTATATTCAGTTCCCAAAGATTTAAACCCCCTTGGTTGATTAACCTAACATTCTGTGATTTCAAGAGCTCTGGCCCCTTGAATCCCCCAAGTGATGGTCAACTATGGGGCTCTTTCCCCTTCTTTTTATAGTCCAGAGGATATATATTCTTAAATGTATTCTTTGAAAAGTAAGCCTAGACAAAGTTTCTCTCTCCTGCTGTGGTGTGGATACCATGCTGTTGTCTTCCCCTGCTTGTTAGCTTGATAACTTTGTTTACCTTATATGTAAATTTACTTTCATTCTCTCTGATGCTCAGGCTGGTTAGACAAGCAAATATGTTCCTTTTGTGAAGGGCAAACTGGGCTTCTGCTTTGTTTGCCAAACAACTTTAAGAACATCACATATTTACAACTGTTTGTATCACCCTGTACATACATCTCTCATGATTTTTAGGACCAGCTTGGTCCCAGTTTGCATATGATACCTGACTTTTAGATACAGATGATGACACTAGTATGTTAGCTGTAGTGAATGTGTCAGGCCTGATAGTTGCTGACAGAGTAATAAACCCACCAGTGGGCTACTGAGTCACATATGCGTTTCTTCTCAGGATTTCAGTAATGACTGTGCACTTAAAAAATGGAGATGGGTTCGTTTTTTTCTGAGGACCTGTAATTCTATAAATAGTTTATTGAGATGTTTGAGATTCAGCTGGTGTGGTGCAGGTGTTGGTGTTTAAATCAATTGTATTAATTTATATCCATTAGTTTATACAGAGAAAGGGATTCCATCCACTATTAGAAGTGAAGATAGGTGGAACTGGAATTATTCATTTTCAAACCTCTGCAGGACTCTGGTATACTCAGTGTTTCTCTGGCATGTTAAGGAAACTTTTTTTTCAAAATGCTGTAAATGCTGAAATATTAGCAGTAAGAGAAGAATTATTGCTTAACATGTTTTAAAAACCATTCTTGAGTTCTGGTAAAATGCTCTGGTTTTACTTTGTATGCAGTGTTGTTGTAGCTGTGTTTTTACTTTGGTGTTTACCTAACCTGTCAGCCACTAATTGCCTTGTGTACTGTTCACAATAGTATATTGCGGTTGAGTTGGCTTATTAACATTATTCGACAGTTTCTCATTTTAGGATTCATTTATTTTAAAAGCTTGATTTCTTCATAGAAATATTCATGAGAAAAGTACTTGTAAAACTGTAACATTCTAATAAGAATTTCTTGTCTGTATTTTTTTATTGGCAGGTGGGGTGGTGAGTGCTTAATGTAGGGGTCTGTATTTGTTATGAGAACCACAATGCTCCTGGCATGCTACATATATTATTTTTTCTTGAAGAGGTGATATATGAACTAGCTATTTTTTGCCTCGGTCTGCAGTAACTGCATTTCCAAAACTGTGTGGTTAAAATGGGAATGTTCTAAAATATCTTTACAATATCAATTTTCATTTTTTTTCAAATGTATTTGTAGTTCAGGATTTTAGCCTTTGTATATTTTAAACTAGTCAAGATCTGTGGCTTTCTACTAGTGTTTAAGTGTAACTAAAAAAAGACCTATTTCAGTTAATTTAATGTTAACATTTATGAATTATGTAACTAAGCATACAATACAAAGATCTAATACCCTGGAGGAGGACTGATGCAGAGACAATACATGAGAGCAAAGAGAAAGTATTTTGTCATCAGGATCCACTACTAGAACTTCCTTGTATATGTTTGTTAGAGATGAGGGAGTTAGAGAGAAGCTTAAAAGATACAGAATCAAGAGGATGATGCAAGATAATGACAAGGAGCATGACATGGAATCCTAAATGAATATAAACTTTTAATATAACTATCTCCCCCTGTGTAAAAGGCTGTAATTCCAATGAAGTTATGCAACATTCATTTCTTAAATATAAAAATAATACAAATATTACGAGAATGTTTGGTGTATGTGAAATGAATTACCTGTTTAGTTCCTAGTGGAGAGGCTTCTACATTTCCAAAATAACAATTGGAAATGGCAACTTTCCTGTTAGGCTATGTATAAAGGCCAAAGATGTAATCGGGTGGAGACTGAACTATCTTTTAGGCCATAGAGAATAGTTTATCTCCCACCATTCCTCCTCTATCCCCTCCCCTATTTGAGTTGAAGTGCATTTGTAAACTGCTATACCTGTTAATGTTGACAAGTAGAAGATGCCAATCTTGCTTCTTTCAAAAGGACTGAGTTTGTTGTACAATTTTAAGCGAAATGAGGGTTGGAAATAGAAATCTTAATAAGTTGTCTTTTAAATCTTACCTCAGTGAGATTATGTGAAAGAAAGGGGAAGGGGAATATCAGCAGGATGATTGAAGATGGAATTTCATCATCCCTGTTGAAAGAAATGTAGAGTGGCTTGACTTAAAAAGAACTTTCACTAGCTTAGTCAAGAAAACACACATGCCCTACAATACGGAGGATGCAGCGCAGGTAGAGATAGGAGAGTGTCCAGGTCCATTGAGCTCCATGTGACCCTAAGGACAAGAGCTATAGATAAATGTTTACACTTTACACTGTGAAAAGCTGAAATACCTGCCAAATGTTATCCCGTTCTTTAGCTGTTGAAAAGAGTACTTGCACTGTTTCCTGTGGGGATTTTAAGAGGGGGTGATATTTACTGTTAATGCACACAATATACCAAGTAGTTTATGAATATAAAAAGGCAAAATCGCTGCTGCAAAGAGCTTGCATTTCAAAAAAAAAAAAAAGGATAAAACAGACCCACACACTGAGGGGTAAGGGAAGGGAGTTCAGGAGGCAAAGTAATGAGTAGTAATGTCCTGATAACACAATGTTTTAGTAATATGCTTGGTTTTTATTTTTGTAAGATACATACTATTTCCAAATACGTTGCCACAGGCAGCTGGATAGAGTCTTATAAACCAAGTCTACATGACAGACCTATATCGGTGTAACTATGTTGCTCAAGGGTGTGAAAAAAACACACCCCAAGTGACATAATTATACTGACCTAAGCCCCTGTGTAGATTGTGCTACACTGATGGGAGAGCTTCTCCCATTGACATACCTACCACCTTTTTGGGAGGTGATTAAGTATGCTGATGGGAGAAGCTCTCCCTTTGGCTTAGAATCTTCACAAAAGTCGTACAGCGGCGTGGCTGGCACCGGTACAGCTGTGCCACTGTAGCACTGTCCATGAAGACAAACCCATAGACATCATAGCAAAAGTAAGCCTTCAGAAGGGGCCTGAATTCAGAGGGCTTAGTTCACCTTTTGAATTAGCTTGGGAGTGAGGACATTCTTTGTACAGTGGATGATGTGCAAGAAAGCACAGAGAATTCTGGACGAAGCAAACAAATGAGACATCAAAACAAACATTGGTAGTGGGACAAGGGGTGGGTGATTCAATAAGAGACCAAGTGGCTAAGGAAATAGGGTCAGTGTGTTGATGCAGTGCTTAGGGCGTTAATTGTGAAATTCGACCCAAGTTTTCTGCTTTGCTGTTGACTTCCTATGATAGGTCACTTAGTTTCTCTATGCCTCAGTTATAAGTAATAGTAGAAGTAATAAGTTCCTCTCTATGTCGCTGGGATACTGAAGATTATTGGCGAAGATTTGCGTGACCCCCCACATGCAAAAGTAACAGGGGCCATATAAGTAGATGTGAAACATGGCATCAGTCTAAAGAATCTGAGGCCAAAAAATTGAACTTGTGTTGAAAAAGGGAGAGCCAGTGAAGGGATTCAAAGTTGTGTATAAGAGACATGGCCAGAGCGGTGGACAAGAAATTATTTCAGCGGCTTTATTTTGCATGGATTTAAAGAGACAACATTGGTGTCAGTAAAATATTACAATAACTAAGATAAGAGATGAGTTTTAGTTACATGAATAGAAAGAAGAGGAATGATCTTAAACAGGTTTTGGAGGAAGAAGTGGTAGAAATTGGATATGGTTTGCATGGGAAGTACAGACGAGGGGGAAATCAAAAGGGGCATGAATGACGTGGAAAGTGATGTCAACAGTAATGGAGGTAATGATAAAAGTGCTAATAATAATAATTCTTTGGAGCCTTACAGGACTGTTCAAAATCAGAAAGACAGGAGGCTGACTTCTTAGAACAGAGGTAATGAAGAAAGTTCTGGATGAAAGTGAAAGATGAGAGGAAGGAAACCTGTCAGCACTGGAGGAATTACTCCTTGTGACTCTTCAGGCCATTGAATGATTGATTATAATTAAGGCATGAGCTCCAACGGTGAAGCTGGGTTCACCATTTTGATCTCTGGGTGAGGTTGATTAGCTGGGACTCCCTGGACTAGGTTTGACTTTAGCGCTCCTTCTAAAAATGGAGATAACTGGACTAAGCACAGCAGGCTTGCTCATTTATGTATCGTCCGCACTTAAGGGTTTGTTGCAAAAGTTTCATTAAAGTCCTTCTACAAAGTGTTGCCAAGATATGAGTACAAGAACTGAAAATAAACTTTGACAGGAAAACCTACATGTTATTGAAGTGATTTCACTGCTTTTCCACCCCACCTCTTCTCCCTCCCCCCAAAAATCTCTTCTGAGCCAGAAAAGCCAGAATTTGGCCCTTTTTTTGGTTTTGTTTTTACCCTTTCCATTGGAAGTAAACTTCCCAGTGTTTGACTGCAGATAATTTATGTGAATGCATTAGTTAGTGAGTGTAAAGCCCTTTGGAGATGAAAAGTACTATTATTGATTATTATTAATAGGCTTGGCAGAACTCAGTTTTTATTTTTTATAATTTTGACATCAATTTATTTTTGTGCATTTTACATTTTTTTTATTGATTTACATTTTCACAATTGTGGAAAATTATGGGGTGAGTCAGATAATTGGAAGGTCAGATTGTAATTATTTAATGACAATAGAAGTTGAGATTAAAAAAGTTGAGTCTTTATCACATTAAAACAGAATTGTCAATATCACAGCAAAATATACAAAATAGCCTGAAATCAAACTCTAATAAGTTCTCAAGCAGATTTTTTCTTACTTTGCCTATTTGTAAATTTCAGCTATCATTGATGGAATATTTTGTTTGTTTGTTTGTGTGGTGAAATCAACATTTACTAATAAAAATCGAATTCTTCCATGCCTAATTATTAATCATTGTTAAAACCCTGAAGCCTGAAATAAATCTACTTTAGAGTACTGTTGGCTCAGATGAACATCCACGTGAATATCTTGTCTTTGACAATAAAGAGTCTTTAGCCCCATAATAACCAATAGTTGAAAGATCACCTGTAGGTCTGATGTAAAGTCAAATAAGGAGTACTGAAATTATACTGGGAACCATTCACTAAAAAGTAAAATCCATTTTTAGGAAGAATGCGTTGGTGTATAGAAATGCTTCCCTTTTGACTTGGGGGCATTTAGCCAATCTCCCAGTTTCAAGAAAGGAATAGTATGGTTTCTCGTCCTTGGGAAAAAGGTTCATCTGTCTGCGATGTGGAATAGGGCAAAGACAGACACTTGGTATTAGGGTTTCTATTACAGTATTTCCAGAGCTTTCTTACTTGAGGCATGGATTATGCTGTTCCTGAGTTAAAAGAGGTTAGTGTTTCCTTGGGCTTTGGGCGGGCGGGTGGGGGGAGGCTTATGAAAATGATCCTTGTAAGGGATTAGAGAGAGGGTTGGACAAAAATATAGAGCAAAAACCTTTTACATTTACAAAACCTATTGCTCAAGTAATGATCCTATTGACTAGTGAAAGGAAAAAAGAAATGCTTCCACAAAAGCAATAAGGAATAAAGAATGTGTATGTGACTCTTCAAAGATTTTGTTAAAGGGCAGGTAATGAAAGTTTAGAAAAAGATTTTGTGCAATGTTAAGTTTTGCTCATGAACTGGCAACTAAAATTGATGGAAAGCAGAAGCTTAAGGAAGTGTAGCCTGAAAACTAGAACTCTTTCAATGAACAAATGGCACATAGGTATCTGATGTTTACCTTGTTCTCTTTGGATGGATGAGCAGCTTGTCTGTCTTATTAAACAGTTCTGTCACTCAAAGGCTAGCTCCCTGAACATTTGAAAGAGAGCCTTGTGTCCATGAACCAAAGATAGTCTAACGGTGTTGTAGTTGCCACTGTTGCCTCCTCCGTGAATTGCTTTCCACAGGCAGTTGTGTCCTAGGCCACAGCTTCCCAAACTTCGTATTATGGAGAGCGGCACTAGCAATTTGTCAGGAGTCTAAGGGATACACTGAATTTGAATATATGTAAATTTATGTAATTTTATTAAAAACAAACACCACGGTGCATGTGTACTTTATCAGTAGGTGAACAGAAATAGCTTGTTACAGTGCACCAGTTATGAAAAGAGAAAGTGAGGCATGTAAAGCAACTAGGGAAATTTAATAGTTAAAGTGAATAAAATGGGTTTACTACAAGAATCAAAAGGTGGGTAAGGAACTGGTTAAAGGGGAGACTACAACAGGTCATGTTGAAAGGTGAACTGTCAGGCTCGAGGGAAGTTAATAGTGGAGTTCCTCAAAGATTGATTTTGGGGTAATAATTTAACATTGTTACTAATGACTGGCAAAAAAAGTGGAAGTGTGATAATAAAATTTATGGATGACATAAAGTTGGGAGGTATTGCCCATATGGGAAGGATTAGACTATCATACAAAAAGATTTGGATGACCATGACTTAGGGACTAACAACAAAAATGTTGCTATAAGATGAGGATCTATCAACTGAAAGCAAGAAAGGAGGAGAAAGTCCTGGGTATATTGGTTGACCACAGGATGACATTGAGCCACCAGTGTGATGTGGCTGTGAAAAAGGTTAATGCAATCCTAGGATGTGTTGGGGAGGTGTTTTCAGTAGAGATAGGGAAACATTATTACCATTATACGGGGTACTAGTGATACCTCATGTGGAATACTATGTGCAGTTCAGGTCTCCCATGTTTAAGAAAGATGAATTCAAACTGGAACAAGTGCAAGGAGGGGCTGCTAGAACTAGATGATCAGAGGAATGGAGAACCTATCTTACCAGAGGAGACTTAAGGAGCTTGGTTTGTTTACTCTAAAAAAAAAACAAAGCCGAGGGGAGTTATGAATGTTGCCTATAAATACATCAGAGGGATAAACACTAGGGAGGGACAGGAGTTATTTTAAGTTAAGGGCTAATGTTGGCATAAGAACAATGGATATAAACTGGTCATCAATAAATTTAGGCTTGAAATTAGATGAAGGTTTCTAACCATCTGAGGAGTGAAGTTCTGGAACAGCCTTCCAAAGGGAATAGTGGGGGCGGGGGAGTTGTAAAAAGCCTTACGTGTTTTAAGACTGAGCAGGAGATTGCCCACAATGGCAGGCCCATGCATGACTGCTATTAGCAAATATCTCCAGCTACCAGAGATGGGATACTAGATGGAAAGGGCTCTGAGTTACTACAGAGAAGTTTTTTCAAGATGTGGCTGGTGGTGGGTCACGCACATGTTTAAGATCTAACTTGATTGCCATATTTGGATCAGGAAGGGATTTTCCCCTAGGTCAGATTGGCTGAGACTTTGGGGGGGTTTCGCCTGCCTCTGCAGCATGGAACATGGGTCACTTGCTGGCTTGAACTAGAGTAAATGGTTCATTCTCTGTAATTTTAAGTCTTTAAATCAAGGTTTGAGGACTTCAGTAACTCAGCCAAAGGTTTTAGGCCTATTCTAGGAGTGGGTGGGTTGAGATTCTGTGGCTTGAGATGTGGAGGAGGTCAGACTAGATGATCACAATGCTGCTTTCTGGCCTTAGAGTCTGAGACGAATGCCAGACTTGACCTCTGTGCTGTTAAATCTCAGTGTCTGCAGCCTGTCAGAATATCCCATATATTAGATACATAAATTACTGTAATATGTTGTGTACCACACTTGGCATCCTTGTCTTAGGAAATTGAGGGTCTGCCCCCCACCTAGGATAAAGCAGACCCCCAACAAAGAAATCACTATGCTTAAGTCTCAGCCAAAATGTAGATGAGCATTAAACAATTTTTGTGGGGTGGGGGTGGGGAGAGGAACTGCAATAGAATAGAAGGCCTAACTGGAGAGCAAACCTCTTGGCCTAAGTCATCTGCTACAAAATACTTAATCTTCTACAATGGTAGAAAAATTAGAGGTGGTGGTTGTTTTAAAATACAAACATTCAGCTGTTTAAAATATTTTCTTAATCTGTACCCCTCAATTAAAACTTGGAAGTAAAGTCTTCACATGTTTTGCTACTACAGGGCATATGTATAGGACATTTAATTTCAGGAGGGGATGATCTCCCTCACCATGTGGACTTTTAAAATATCTGAAAATTAAGAATTACACACACACTAAATGAATCTTCCTTCATCTCCAAAGTATACAGCAGTTTATATGATTGTTCAGAACTAAGGTGTCATCATCTCATGTATTCTAGTTATTTTCATGTATTCTAGTCTAGATAATTATCTTATCGATAAGATAGTTATCTGTTTGCATATGTGTTAATGGGCTACAGATGACTTGGAAATAACCATTGCTAGTTCCTTATCAAAGGAGGAAAGGAATAAAATGAAGAGGAACATTCACAATGCATATCAGTGTGGGTCTGCTTCAATTTCCTCTGCCCCAATTGATTGAAGCACAACTGGCTCTTTAAGATGCACAACAGTAGTATTTCTAATAACTCCTTCCGCTAGTTATGTTGAGTGACATTTAATATCTTGCACTGTTTTGTTTTCCCAATGTGCATCAGCTGTATTATTCTGAGATTAAATTATTGACCTTCTCAAAAATAAGTATGCTGAAGTACTTTTAAGTGGGTCATTAATGTATCCCTGCCTCATAGAGTCATAGCTTATCCAGAGCACATCCAGATGCTCTGAGTGATTGGGAACTTTTCACGAGCAGCAACAAAATGTTCCTTGTCTGTGGTGATTGAGAATCTCTTAGGAAAACAGCTATAAACTATTCCCTTTCCTTTGAAGCTCAGGAATTTGATAGGGAGGGTGGGAGAGGCGGAAAAAGAGGAGGCTGAGGAAGTGTGTCTATAAATGCTCTCTTGCAGCAGTCCCAAACTCCTTAGGAAAGGAGAGTCTGGGTGTGGAGGGGGGAGTTGGAACTGGGGCATTGGGAAAAGGGAGACAAATTTGGAAGTACACTACAAAAATAATTCCATTGGGTGTGGTACATTATGGATATGTTCTTGATTTGGTATATTTTTTAAAAAACAGACCTCCTCCACCACATTAAATATTTGCTCCTAGTTGGAACAAAAATGTTGAAAGAATTTGCTCAGACAAATCTTGCACTGCCACCCCACCTCAAAAACAAGAATAGTGTTCAGTTACATACCAATTTTGACATTATCGCTAATACCATAATCCTTAATCGTAAATGGGATTTCCAGGGAAAGTGTCCTAAATACATTTTCACCATTAGCCTTAGCATCTCTATTCAGTAGTGCCCAGAAGCCTAAGTCCCAGCCATGGACTGTGTCCCAATGAGCTTGTAGCTTTATCCAGTGTAATAGTGTATGTGTTTGTTTGGTTGTTTTCCCCGTCATCACTAATTTCATGTTTCTTCAATGTGTTTCTCTGCATGAGCATTTTATAAACAAATCTATACTTTGGTTTTCTTCATCAACCATCATTTCTAATTCTTTCTTTGAATACTGATCTCTGATCTGAGAACCAGATCAGATCTCTTTCCAGAACTCAAAAAATACTATGGAGGGAAAGGACAGCCATTCTGGATAAAAAATTGGAGCTGACCCCTTTAGGGTTGATGGTACCTTTGACTGAAACCAGTACTACAAGCAGAAATACTTATGAATGTAATACAAATGCCAGCAAAAGTTACTTTTTATGTGCTTTTTCTATAAACAGGAATTAGTCCGTTACACCTGCATGTAGTCATAAAAGTAAGTTCAATGTGCATAAAATACACAATTAAAAAAAATTAGAGTAAATACTAAAATTCTACAGTATTTGCTAACTATCTATTTTAGTTTGTGTATAGGATGATATAGTGTAGCTATAAACTAGTTACATTTTTGGAAACTTGTAATTTAGGAGTGTTCTTGCAAATGATCAAAATCATGTCTCAGCCACCTGTATGTCTTGACTAGCACCTAGATTGTAAACTTTGTAGGGCAGGGACTTAAAATTTTTTTTTGTATAGTGCCTAGCACAATGGGGCCCTGATCGTTAATTGAGGTTCCTAGGCTGTACTGTAATCAAAATAATAAACAAACTAGTTTGCCCTGTATGTGGAACTGGAATTATTTCAAATCAAGGCTCTTTATGGTAGCTGTAACTGACTTCTTTTTAATCTGAATTTAGCTTCTGGGACCTCTGATCATGGGGTCTTCCCCAGCACATGCCAGAAATTACTCCTTGGGGAAAAAAATAATCCTTAGGGAAGGATTGCAGGTGTGCCTGCTTAGAAGAAGGGGCAGAGTCAAATGACTGACAAGGGAAAGCCTGGGAAGAAGAGTTAGCCTGACTAATAGGGAGTGAGATGCCCTCCCCTGGGAGCCATGGAGGGGACAGGAGCCATTCTGGGGGTAATCTGGAGCTAGCCACAGAAAGGGCAGGACTGGCTCTGTGGGGATCCAGAAGAACCCAGTCCTGTCCATCCAAACCTATAAGGAGATTGGCACTAAAGTATGTAACTGCATGGATAGGGGCATTACATATCTTTATCTATGAAAGATTGATTGTTCAAATTCAGCACCATACTGGATGGATACAAATGAAATGGATGCAAAGAAATAGGTGGGCAGTGTCTCCTTGTGAGCCAATCATAGCGCAATATTAACATTGCTTAATTTTTCCAACCTCCACTGTGTTTGTGTTCTGTGTTTTACACAGTGGAATGGCTTCAGTCTCAGAGATGTAGGACACCACAATTGTATAAAGCACTAATGTTTAACAAAAATGAGTACCTGAAAAAATACTGAGTGGATTGATGAACAGGTGTAAATTGGTAAAAACTGGACTCCTTTAATTAAAAAAAACTGGTTATTTTTCAGTGAAAATCGGTAAAAACTGAAAATGCAGACCACTACGTATCATACATGTATTATAGCAATTGGCAAGGAGGAGCAAGGTTCCCCCTCCCTCTCCTTCCCGCCAGAGCTGTCAAGCTTTGACATTGTTGCCTGTGCAACCAGGTCATCATCACAGCAGGTGTTCAGAACGTGACTGCGGATGCACTCAGCAGACTTTCTTCCAAGACCACAAGTAATGGGGCATCCCAGATAGACTTGTTCGCCACAGAGTTAAAACAAGAAATGTGCCCAGTTTTGCTTGAGCGGTGGACTGGGTCACTGATCCCTAAGGGATGTGTTTCACTTTCATTGGTCTCTGATCTCTTGGATGCATTCCCACTGTCTCCTTTAATAGCCAAAGTCATGCTCAAAATAAAAAAAAAGACAAAAGCCAGGGTCATCCTAATAGCTCTGACCTGGCCCAGATCAGCTTGGTTTCCTTACTTGGTACAGCTGGCTCTTTGCCCACCAATCACTCTCCACGCTGTTCCTCATCTCCTCTCCCATGACAGCAAGAAGATCCATCACCCCAGTCTCACAGTGCTTTGTCTCAAAGCATGGTTGGTCAATGGTTCATGGATCAGAGAGAACCTGCCCAGGGGAAGAGTACTATTACTCAGCAGGAAACCGTTTACACACTTCACATACTCTCAAAAATGGACAAGATTTGTCTGTTGGTGTGACCTCAGACATATTCCATGGTGGCAGATACGCTGGACTACATCCTATCACCAAAAAGTTTGGGATTATCAATGAGTTCCATTAGAGTCCACTGGCATCCATCACGGCTTTCCACTCCCCAATAGAGGGTTATTCCATTTTTGTCCACCTAATGACAGCAAGATTTCTCAGGGGACTCAGAAATCTCTATCTTCTAGTCAAGCACCATACTCCTGTTTGGAACCTCAATCTGGTCTTTAAATGCCTCACAAGACCATCGTTTGAACCAATGCCTATCTGTTCACTGCTCCATTTATCAGTGAAGACCACATTTCTGAGAGCCATAATGTGACGTGTTGGGGAAATAGGGACCTGATAGCATGCCCCCCTGTCACAGTATTTTTTAAGGACAATTTCACTTGGTCCCATCTAAAATTTTTACCCAGAGTTTCTTTCAGGTTCCATATTAACCAACCTATTCACCTGCCAGTCTTCTACCCGAAACCGCATCTTGATAACCAAAAGGAATTGTTGCACTCTTGATGTCAGGAGAGCACTGGCCTTCTATCTAGATTAAACTCTTCAGAAACACTCACAAATTGTTTGTCTCACTGGCAGATAGCTCAGAAGAGGCTGCAATCTCTATTAAAATACTTTAAATGGCTATCCAGCTGCATTAATTCTTGCTATGAATCTTGTAATATTTAAACACCTTTGAACATATGCACTCATTCTATGACGTCCATTTCCACCTCTGTAGTTTTACCCAAAGCATGCCCATTATTGAAATATGTAAGGCCGCTACTTGGGTGTCTGTGCACACATTTGCCGAACACTGCAATAACTCATGACTCTGCTTCTGATACTGTGTTTGACTCGGTTGTACTTCCTTTGCTGCTGAACTCTATTCCGAAGGCCTCCCCCTATCCCTCCCTCCTTACAGGGAACTGCTTAATGGTCATGTAAACTGGGGCATCTGTAGGGACACTACTCAAAGAAGAAATGATTGCTCACCCTGTGCAGTAACTGTGGTTCTTAGAGGCGTGTCCCCCTTTGAGCGCTCCACTACCCTCCTTCCTTCCCCTCTGCTTCAGAGTTCTCTGCTGTGGAGCTTCATGGTAGAGAAGGAATTAAGAGCGGTTTGCCCATGCAGTGCTATATAACAATGGCATGAGACTGATTAGTATGCATGCAAGAGCCGAACAGACACTGCTATGAGTAATCTCCAATGAAAGGTGCAGGGGGCATTAGCACACCTAAAGAGGAGCGCCCGTAGGGACACAGATCATGAAGAACCACAGTTACTGCACAGAGTAACCATTTCTTCTCCCATTCACCAGAGACTTAGCTATTTCTAACAAATGCCTCATGACAGTCTGTTTCACTATATCCCCCTGTCTCCTGGAGGGACCTCCTCATTGCATGAGCAATGATCAGCCTTCTCTCTCTTTCAGAAGGTGGTTTCCACCTAAGGGAGTTTATACACCTAGTCCACCTTGTTTTGACATCTGCTACCTCAACTGGAGCATAGTGGCAGCCAGTTCTGAGGCAGGATTACTCTACAGTATTTCTATACCTCCTTACCTCCTATCTATAATGCTTGGGGGGAAGCTGCATTATCATGGGTGACTTCAGTCTGATATATGATGGAGATCTCATGCAATCAGTATTAATATCTCCTTGGAATTTCTAAATTACAGATGACAACTCCCTAATTCAACATGTTGCATTCAGTATGGGGGAATTCTGTAGAAGAACTCATTTTTGACAGATTAAGAGGAATTGATTTCAGAAGTAAAAAATTAGTGGTTATTTTAAGTGCAAGTGATTGTGAATTCAATACATTTGATATGTGCAAACATAATAAAGTCCAAATTAGTAATATGTACTTGGTGCTTTAAAAGGATCAATTTCATGAAGTTGAAAACATTTGAGCCAAAGCACATGGGAGAAAATTTAAACAGAAAAACGTGAATGATAAATGGGAATTAAGAACATTTTACGCCCCAAAATCCACAATCCCAGTGTCGAAAGAAAAGACTGTACTGATTTAAAAAACAATAGCCTGTCTTAGAGGGGAAGTGAAAGCAGCTTTGTGTGTGTGTGTGAGATATAAAAATAAAATAGAAGAAAGAGGATGGTTGATGGTATTGAATGTAAATTAGAAGCTAGGAAATGTAAAAAATTGATAAGAGAAGCAAAAAGACACATCTGTCAACAGCATTAAGGACAATAAAAAGGTATTTAAATATATCAAGTACAAATAGTTCTAACAATGGTATTAGTCCGTTACTAGATGGACGTGGTAGAATTGTTAATAATAATGTGAAAAAGGCAAATGTTTTAAATAAATATTTCTGTTCTGCATTCAGGAAGAAGCCAGATGATACTAAATTTACTCTTCACTCCAACAGTAACTGAGGATATGTCTACACAGCCACTGGGAGGAGTGATTCTCAGTATGGATAGACATATCTGTGCTAGCTTTGCTTGTGTTAGCCTGAGCCACTGCCCATGCCACTGTAGCTACACTGCTACTTTTAGGTGCTATCTGCCTGAGTACAATCCTGCTCAGCCCCCTGGGTACATATATGAGTAGGTGGCTTAAGACACTGCCCATGCTGCTATGATCACTATGCTATTTGCCGTGTTAGCTTGAGAAGAACTAGTGTATGTAGGTCTACCCCTGCTGGGACTTTCACATCTCAGCTGCTCTGCAGACATACGCTAAGGATGATGTTAAACAGCAGCTCCTAAAGCTAGGTATTTTTAAATCAGTAGGTCCAGATGACTTGTATCCAGTAGCTTGCCAAAGAGCTCTTCACATGGTTAATGTTGATTTTGCAATCAGTCTTGGGACACTGGGGAAAATCTACAGGACTGGAAGAATGCTAATGTTGTGTCATTATTTAAAAAGGGTAAATGGAATGAACCAGGTAAGTATAAGTCTGTCACCCTGACATTGATCTTGGGCAAAATCATGGTGTGGCTGAAATGGGATTCACTTAATAAAGAATGAAAGAATACTAATATAATTAATGCCAATCAACATGGATTTACATAAAATAAATACCGTCAGACTTACATGATACCTTTTTGATGAGATTGCAAGTTTACTTGATAAAGATAAGCATTGGTGTAACATACTTAGACTTCTGGAAGGTATTTGACTTGGTACCTCTTGACTAATAAGCCAGAACAGTACAAAATTAACATGGCACACATTAAATGGATTAAAAACTGGTTAAATTATAGGTCTCAAAATGTATGTATAAATGGGGCAACATTGTTGAGTGGCTGTGTTTCTAGTGGTGTTCCACAATCGGTTGTTGGCCCTGTGCAAGTTTTTATGAATGAGTTGGAACTGTCCCCCTCCCCCCCAATAAAATTATTACTGATAAAGTTTGCAGGAGAGATGAAGATCAGCATAGTAAATAGTGAAAAGGATAGGTCACTGTTACGGAGCAATCTGGATCACTTGGTAGTCTGGGTTTAGGCAAAAAATATAAATTTCAGTACAGCCAAATGCAAGGGTCATAAATCTAGGAACAAAGACCGTAGGCCACACTTAAAGGATAGGAGATTTATCCTGGGAAATATTGACTCTGAAAAAGATGGGGATGGGGGGTCACAGTGCATAATCAATTGAACATGAGTTCCCTGTGCAGCACTGTGGCCAAAAGGGTTAACGTGATCCTTGAAACACAGTGTCTAGATCTGGTGTTCACGCTTCCAGAAGAATGTTAAAAAATTGGAGATGTTTCAGAGAACAGCCACAAGAATGATTAAAGGGTTGGAGAATATGCTTTATAGTGGAATACTTAAGGATCTCAATTTATTTAGTTCGTCAAAGAGAAGGTTGAGTGACTTGATCACAGACTAAGTACCTACATGGGGGACAGAAGTTTGATAATAGAGGGCTCTTATTCCAACAGACCAAGGTCTTACAAGATCCAATGGCTGGAAGCTGAAGCTAGACAAATTTAGATTAGAAGTAAGGTGCACATTTTTAGTAGTGAGGATAATTAATCATTGGAACAGTTTACCAAGAATGTGCTGTTTCCATCACTGGAGATTTTTAAATCAAGACTGGGTGTTTTTCTAAAAGATGTGCTCTATTTCAAGCACAGCTGTTGATCCTGAAGCAGGGGTATACAAGGAAGTTCTATGACTAGTGTTAAGCAGTTGAGACTAGACACTCACAGTGGTCCCTTGTGTATTTCCATATATATATATATATATATTTCAGCTACTATCTGCTGTTTCAGTTCAGCAGTTCTGGCCTCAAGATGCTCTGACAGCCGTGCGCTGCATGCTGGTACCAAGTGAAAGTATACGCCACTTGGCCACAAAGGAAATAGTCATAGGTTTTGCCTTCTGACATAAACTGTCTAGTTTTCACTGACTAGTCTTGTGCTGGTTTTCTTCCTCGGTTTGTTTTTACTGGTGTTTTTACTCCACGTCTGGATATTGGGTGAACCTAGGTTTCAACTTCTGTCCACTGTATCAGTTTAACTGTGTCTCCAGCACTCTGTGGCTGCTCAACTTGACAGTGGAACTCTAAATGTAACCTTAACAATAAGGCAGCTACAGTGTCATTTTGCTTGCCATTTCACTTTCTACTGCACCCAAGCAACAAATGCTAATGGAATGGACCTGCAGGCCAAAATAAGTATGTATTAGAAACTGCAGCATTTAAAGCTTGATTTAATAACTGCTTTGTATTTTCTGAATGTTATTGCACATTGCTCCTGGTTTCACAGTGTTTTTTCCCTAAGGAATACCAGAGCTATGCAGAGGATGGAAATTTTGTTTTCTGAATCATAAAGAAATTATAATATAAAATAAAATAAAAATTACAAACTACAATAATACAGACATTTCTATGTGGAGTTCAGGGGTGTTGGATTTAATCTATAAAGCCCACAATGGTTTGGTTAACTGAAAGATGAGCTCCTTCCCCATGTGATATTTCTGCAGTTGTTATCAGCAGATGTGCTTAAACTGGGGGACCCTTAATTTAAACAGGTGGGTGCTGCTGGCAGGGCATTGTCTGTGAAGACTCTTCTTATTCAGAGCTCACCCCCTTTGGTGTGTCTACATATGTTAATTTTCTGGCCACACTGTGTAAGGGAGTCAGTCAGGGTCCGAGGAGAGGCCTCTTACTTCAGCAGTGACGTTGCCTAGCAGTGAGTCCAATAAGAGGCCGTCTACTTCACCGTCCATATTGCCCTGTGGCAAGAGAATGGGGATGCCTTCCTGTTGACGGCAGAGTTGCCCCGCCTCTGTTGGTGGCAGTGTTTTGCTGTGGCAAGAGTCTAAGGAGCTGAGCTGCCTTCCCTCATGGCAATAGTACCTCATGGCAAGTGTGGGGAGGGTAGGGAAACCTGGGCCCACCCTACTATGCCAGGTTCTGACCAAGGGTCCTATGACAACCAGGTACCCTGGTATAGGGTTCCTGTTTTAGCATGCCCAAACATGTTCCCTAGGTCACTTCATACTGTTAATCCTGATTCTGGTAGCTCCCCTGTTGATAGCGGCTTGTTGTTCTCTCTAGTCTCCACAGTCAACCGGGCTCCCACAACATAATCAGGGTGCTTGGCCTCAGTGGTTTGGAGCTCCAGCAGCTTCTCAGCAGGAGACTGCAGCTCACGTCCACTCTCCTCCTCAGCCAGCCTAGACTGAGCTGAGCTGCTTCCTTTTATAGGCTCCCAGCAAGGGCTTGAGGGTGTGGCCTCCTGGGTGCAAAGCACTGGGTAAATCCTGACATCACCAGTGTGGGGTTGATACGTCCCATCACACACTGCACAAAGCCCTGTCTCTAAATCCTTAATATGTCTCTTTTGGGGGCATGATAGGATGAGGTGAATCAATAGGCTAATGGGCAGGATACAGTGAGTTTTATAATTGGGTATGCTATTATCGTGAACTGCTGGCAGTTTGATGTGTTTAATAGTCTTGCATTTTGTATTGACTATTGTTTTAATTACTGTGAAATGTGCAATATAAGACTGATGCTATAAAATATAAATAAATAAATTAAATATATATGTGCTCACAGGAAACCTCGACCTGTCTCTCAGCTGGTTGCACAACATGTTACTCAGCAATTTGTGCCCCCTACACAATCAAAGAAAGAGAAAAAAGACAAAGTAGAAAAGGAAAAAAGTGAAAAGGAAACAACTAGCAAAAAGAACAGTCATAAGAAAACCAGGTAAATGTTAAAAATTGTTGTTTTAAAAATATTAAATGATATATACATTTTTCACCACTAGTGTAAATACGTTAAGTCCTTTTAAAATTAGACTAAATATTTGTTGAAGTTTCATTGTTTTATGATGCTGTTTAATGTGAAACAATCTTGCAGTTTGTAGTTTTGACCAGAAGATGGAGACTAAATGGATTAAACAGGAGAGAGAGCGAGAATTAGGTCTTGTCATTAAAGGAATAGAATTTTCCTCATCTAGTATAATAATCTGTAGACAGGAAAAATGGAAGATACACAGTTCCAGTAAACAAGGAGAGGAGGAGAGTGGCTAGTTTTAACACAGAATTGGATAGGAAAAGGGAATATAAGGCTCTGAAGGAGTAGGAAAGTAGAGTTGTTGGTATTCATGCAGAATTTGGGAGAAGGAACAAAGGCTAGAATAATGATTGACTTATGAAGCTGAATACGTATGCAGTAGATTGGGATACTGAAGGAAATCTTGGACTTTTAGAATACCAGTCTGAAATATGACAAGTAATATGATAAGCAAGTAGTCACAGAAGTCTTGATCTTGCCATGGACCAGGAGCAGCCTGCAGCTGGAAGGAAATGTAGAACTGGGTGAAATTTTTCAGCCAAATTTTTTTTGGCTTAAAGTACAGATTCAGTGACACAGAAAATGATTCATGAATTTTGTGTCAGCTTTGTCGAATTTTGTGTTAGAAAAACAAAATCCAAGAAGACTAAACATTTTGTTGTAACGTTTGCAAAATTTAACATTTTGATTTTTTTTATTCACACTGTTTCAATATTTCCTCAATTTAAAAAACCAAAAACAAAACACCCTAAAAACACTCATTCAAAGTCAAAACAAAACATTGTTTCAGGTAGAAAGAAACATTTCCTTTGACCTGAAACTAATTTTTCTAACTTTTCAATTCACTGAAAACTTAGAAAAATTTCCTTTCTGGGTTGACCCAAATAGATTGTATTTTATTTTTTGGAACTGCCAGCAAACCCAAAAAGTCAGTTGTTTGTACAGCTCTAGACACAAGCAATATTGCCCAGATTTTCCCAAACTAAGTATAAAGTTACTTGAGTCACAAATGTGTAACTAAAAAACTCAAAAGACTAAAAGACACAATCTAATTAAAAGAGGAGGGGAAAATGTAGGGAAATAGTGGCACTGTGGGTGTTTTTTGGAAGTGTTCCAGTCTGTGAGGCAGAGTTCAGCCAAGGAAGATTCTGTGGAATCACTTCTACAGAGAAGTAGCAGACATTTTCCTACTCGTGGGATGAAACAGGACCCTCAATGTTGTTCAGGGACTGTTCCAGAAAGAGTAAAGAGTATTCTCCAAATTTACACCTTGAAGTAGCAAGAATTTAGATTGAGAAAGTTGAGGCTTCCAACAGGAAGGAAATGGAACAGAGCTGGAATAAAGGATTTTAGTAATGTTTGTCTTATTTCTAATTATAATTTTTGGTTAGCTAGAGTGTAAAATATTTGTAAGTTAGCATCTTTAGGGATACTGTTTTAAGTGGTAACAATTATGTGGGAAAGTCGAAGGTTAAATAGTCTTATTATATGAGAAGTAAAAAAAGAGTGATAGTGCAAGGGCTGGGAACATTGTAAAAAAAACCAGAATAAGTAAGAACTGTTCAAAAAATTGCTTGAAAAATTAACAGTGAAGAGAAATCAGCCTACTGTTTTCCATATTCAAACACTTAAGTATTACATACAAGTAAAAAAAAGTACTACTTGATTTTGGCTGCACTGGGTTTCTGATTAAGAATGCTCACCTTAGTTTCTAAGAGGATTATTTAAAAGAGCATTTTTTTTTAAAGGAGCACATTTAAATATTGTTTCTAGAAATATGTATAATACATTCTGCATGCAGTAAACCCTAAATTTTCTCTCTGGCATGCAGCCCATTCAAGCTGGCAAAAGTGAATCCTCTCCCTCAACCTCCACATCTTGGAGTAACCAGTTTGGTTCTTCTTTATTAATGTCTGTTCAGCCTTCGGGCAAGAGTCTCATTGGGCTCCCTGTGTACTGTCATGCAACTTCAAATTTCAGCTGCGTAGGAGTGCACAAGGTGGGATGAGGTTATTCAGCACCAGTTCTACCTGAGGCAGGGCTCTAAATCCCTCAGAAAGGTGAGGTGAGGTTAGGAGCACACCTGCCAAAAGGTGGTTTCATGTTAATTTCTTTAATTCCAAGCTTGGCCTGGAGAAAGTTGTGGAATCAGATATAGGTTCTGTAGATCAGTTTAAAAGGCTTGCTGTGCTGTTTTTGTCCGCAGGTATCTTCAGCGGCTGGATGACATGATTTGTCACTTGGCGCACAAAACTAGTAAATTAAAGTGTTTCATGCCTACATCACCTGTTGTGCTAGCACTTGCCAAGACCAAGTTGGTAGAATATAGTTTAAATGTTCTGCTGTGGTTCTAAAAAAAAAAGTAGAAATCAGACCAGAGTATGTTTAGGGAAGTGGATTCCACCACAATCATCCATGTGGCACAGTGTCCTATGCAGGATTTTAGTATTAAATTATCAGGGATCCCAGAATTATGTAAATTACACAAACTCCAGCCCAGACATCATAGTGTTCTTTGTCAATTATTTTAAAATAAAATTCCATTTACATTATGCCCACTCTAAATTTTAAATTTTCAGCATGCTGCAGAATTTGTATTTGCTAATACCGGCACATTAGAAGTTTAGAAGCAACTGGTTAGAGGACATGGGAGCTGGTCTCTGCATACCAAGAACTTGAAAGTTAACGCTCACTGAGATGAATGGAGAAATTCATACTTCTCAGAGCTGTTGTTTTAGGTTGTCTGATATTACTGCGCGGTCACATTTTGAATGTTCTTTGCAGCCATGAAAGCTAGAGACTTAATTTTTTTACAAGCAAAAATCTTAAAATGTGGAGTACCATTTGTGACCATGTTAATCACATTATCCAGGGGGTCTTGTTTAAATAATTTGATTTGGAGGTGAAGAAAAAGTTAAATATTTAGTGTCGCTAGCTATGTGGTCCCTTCTCATTTTATGTATTCATAATATTACTGTGTGCAGTATTTTTCTGAGGTATACTTTTTCTCCAAAAATCACTAAAAATTGGAGGGGCCAGAGGATTATGGGATGTTGAAGCTTTTAGTTTTAATTTGATTCTGTTTTGTTTAGGCCAAGATTGAAAAATGTGGATCGAAGTAGTGCCCAGCATTTGGAAGTTACCGTTGGAGATCTGACAGTCATTATTACAGACTTTAAGGAGAAAACTAAGTCACCACCTGCTTCCAGTGCCGCTTCTGCAGATCAACACAGTCAGAGTGGTTCTAGCTCTGACAATACAGAGAGGGGAATGTCCAGGTCATCTTCACCCAGAGGAGAAGCCTCATCATTGAATGGAGAATCTCATTAAAGTTTATTTTCTCCAGTTTCTTTAGTTTCTTCTCTTCAAAACATGCAAATACACAACTTCTGCCAACAGTTACCACATTTTCATGACCGATTATCCATGCACAATTGATATGTTTACTGGAACATAATTTATGCAGTTTTACAAAAGCAAAGTGGAGCAGTAGAAATAGCAATTTAAATGTGATCTACAAATGCCTACGAAGCATTTTCAGACTAACTTTTTAATCTTCACATTTAAAGGTGCCATGAAAATGTGGTTTGAATGTTCATTATGCAGTGTTATTGGTAAGTCCATTTTCACTTTTAGTTTAGTGAATTCTAACACAACTCTTGGAGTCTCTACTATTGGCATGTACTGAATTTAAATTTTTATAACATAGTTCAAGCTGCCTAAATATGTATTATTTGAGAATTGTGAAACATAGTTATATGTATGCAAATCAAAGATCAACTTAACCAACTATTGCTGCAACAGAATTTTCATAATTATTATCTTAAAAACACCTGCTGGTACTTGGTGTGCTTAAATAGGAAAAATGTTATTAAATAAAACATTTGTATGAATTTTTGCCAATGTTTGACACCGTTTACTAGATTACTGTTACTGAATTATGTTGCTGGTTTTACCAATATTTTCCTCACACATAAAACACTTATTGTAATGTTTACGAGCAAAAAGAGTGAACATATTATAAGCACTGGTTATTTAGCTTTATAATTCAGATACAGTACTACATTGTCATTAGACACTGGTATTCTATGTTGTATAACCAACATCAAATCTCAAATGAATTAACGTTTGGCAAAAAGTAAATTTTTTAAATCTGAAATTCTGGAAAAGCTTTAAAAATAACTCTTTAGTACAGTTCTCATTTCTGCTTAGCACTATTTCCTTGCCCCAAATTTGCCCAGTATCATAATCGCATATCAGTTTAGTACAAAAATATTATGTTGCACAGGAGTAAGGAAATAAGTAATATTATCACATTGTGTTCTTAGATGAGCTTCGTTGATTTTGAATTGGCCCTTTAATAAATACTGTAGCATCAGTCATAAGGAAAAAAATGCAGTACCCTATTTTCTGGCATAAACTGTCAAAATTTATGCATTTAGCAATATACTGATACAGAGGAAAAATATTTACAGTCC
This sequence comes from Emydura macquarii macquarii, assembly GCF_026122565.2. Lineage (NCBI taxonomy): Eukaryota > Metazoa > Chordata > Testudines > Chelidae > Emydura > Emydura macquarii. Next base: position 12,531,240 of record NW_027132773.1, read on the forward strand.
CACCCGATATTATGTAAAATTACCAATAAAATATTTTTATGAATACAGATTTTGCATTTTTGTTTACAACTAAGTGTTTTTATGCACAAAAAAATCCATGTATAGTTTTAAATTATAGGGTCAGATTCAATACAAAAATGCATCTGTCTCCTGTCCAAAGGAAGCCCATTTACATCCTAGCAATTCTCTTTTTTCTTTGTCTTTCATTCAAAATATGTATTTTTGGCCAGTGTAAAAGTTGGATGGACTTTTTTAGTAGTGAATCCAGCCCTACAATATTCCTTCATATGATGCATCCTCATAACAGCTAAAATAATGGATTTTTGTAGCCCCTGACAACTGTGATGTTTGGTGTTTTCTTGTAGTAATGTATCCTTCTGTTTTTAATGCAGTACTTCTACAGGCACATGGTACTGTCTATTTTGTAAGATGCCAGTTGTGAAATACAGTTAGTTGCATAAAATGAAAGTCTGATGTGATATCTAAAAACTTACATACCTCATTCCTTGGTGTTGCTGTTAAACTTTTAAAAATCCAATGTTAATTATAGGTCATTTCAAATGGACAACTACTGACCTGGTTAAAATGTATTATGCTTTACCTTTCATTATATTTCTTCATTCCAATTTTCTGATCATATTTTAATATCTTTTAAAACATCTCATTTTAAGTTTTATACATTTTTTTTTTTGGTTGAAGTGGGGCTAGATGTCCAAATAATGAATGTTAATTCTTACAAAGAAAAATACATTTTTCTGAGTTTTACTTGTTACAATTTGCTAGGTCAGACTATATGCAGAATATACTGAATTAATGGATTATAAGAGAGCTGAATCTGTTTAAAGTGTAAGCAGTATAATGATAGTGAATCTCAATGCAAGGTCTTTATGAAATGTTTCAACTTTAAAACAAAATGAGTGTTAACACCTTTCAGTACTCTTTGCAAGCATAAAATAGTGAACTATAGGTGATAGATTACGAAGTCAGAGCCTTTTTATTAAATTTAGTATAGGTAGACCATTCAGCACCAGCAACAAGAGGTCTTTTCCATCTATAAAGTAGGCAGTCGTTGATTTGTTTAGTTAGTTAATTTGCATGGAATTGACCAGTATGAGAAACATAAGCAAATAGCAAATGAAAGCAATCCATATCTACAGGAGCAATTTTAAAGTGTGGTAATAATCAGAAAAGTGATTGTAAAAAGAACGTCATTGGATTGCTCATTTTTTACTCAGGATTTTCTACATCCAGATATGCTCCATCTATATAAATTGCCAGTACTACATACTCCACCTACAATTTGTAATTAAGTTGTGGTCTTGGGGTGATGTAAGAGGTGTAAAGAACAAAGATTCTGATTATGTAAATTAGTTTGCCATTCCTGTTGATGCATGAAGCATATCAGAATTGTTTTGCTCTTCTACAGCTAATGTGAGGTGACAGTGCTGACGGCAGAGTAAAAAAAATCAGCAAAGTAGGGAGATGTGACTCTCTCTTTACTCATAACATAATAACTATACATTAAACCAGTCTGACTTTCATAATCTCTGAAAAAGTTTTCAGTTGGTTTAAACTGTCCTTTCTTCAACTCTGCAAATATATAAAAAAGGTTTACTCCATCTTTACTCAATTTGTAGAATGTGAAAACCTAACATTGTACCTCATTGTTAGCTATTTTTCTTTTACTGTTCTCTGCATAATGACTGATCATCATTTGTTACATTCTAAGCCTGCACCAACCTTCATCAGCCAAGCATTTTGGGTGGTTACATGAGACGATAATCCAACAAAGTTGAATGTGATGATGTTCCATGTAAATAAGTTCCTTTGTGCATTGATTGTCCACTGTTTCAAAAATGAAAAGAATGAGATGCAGTTAATTCACTGTAAAAGTGTACAATAATTCAATGTTTTGTCATCCTGTTTTTTGCCACTAATTATAGCTGGCATAAGGAAGTACTGAAATATACAATAGTAAGGTGTGATTTTTTTCCCCCCTCCCTGAATTTCAGTCTGCATAATAGATGCAATCAAAATCTGTACCAAGTAGTACCATGTCAAATTCTACAATGTAAAATGTTGAGTTTAAGATAGTGATAGGGAAAAGGTTATATTCAAAGGCTTAATTTTAAGTTTTCATGTGGTGACTAGATTTGAAACAATCAAGATTATGATTTAAAATGTTAACCTACTGTACATGTTTCTCTAGCTACTTGATGTTGTATGGCATAGATGATATAGTCCAAGCAATTTGAGATTATGCAGTACTCTGCACTTTAGATGTGTGTGTGTTTTGGGTTTTTTCTAATGTATTCACAAGCAGTGCATTTTATCTAGTCATGTGAAATAGAATGGATAGGTGGCTCATACTTATTTTCCCCCATCCCTCTGTAGCACAACGAAATGTCTTCCAAGCCCCCACATGGTGTAGTTCTGTCCTGTGGCAGAAGTAGCCTAAGGTTGCCTCGCTACGCTGTGCACTTTGTAAGTACCCCCACATGTGCCAAATATGGAGGCAATTGGGATTAGGTCTGGGTGATTAACTAGTTAACACGTGGACTGTCAGATGGAGACTATTAAATGGGAGATAGGAAGGGATGGGGGAGAGAGAGAGAGAGGCTGGAAGGAAGGGCAGAGACTCTTAAGGACCTCACAGAGATAAGACCTTATCCCCCTACCCTCCCAGGTCCGTGCCTAGGGGGTCCACTGAAACTTGGGAAAAGCCTTACAGTGATGGGACATGAAGCTGCATAAAACATTGAAAATAATGTGCACTATGGTGAACTTAACATAAGAATGTGTGAAGACTGCTTGCAAGGGGAAATCCAGGGTGAGGGAGCCCACCCTCTGATGCCCCTTGTAGTTTTAATTCTCTCTCTCCTCTTCCCAAAAGGCTGAAGACTTTCCAGATCATGCAGCTGGCTGTGCTCATGAAATACTGGAGGGAGCCAGTGGTAGATCTCTGTCAAATGTGTGCCTTTATGAAAATCTTTTTGTCTGTATCTAATCTATTTCTCTGTCTGTTTACATGTCTTTTGATGTTACTACTGACTACTAGAGAGGAGGGGTGAAACCAATTTCCTTTGGAGTAGCAGAAGCCATAGCAGAGAGAGATGAAATTAACTTTTCCCCTAGCAACTGCATGTAACACATTAGTAGTGGGCTTGGCCTGTGCTAGCTCTGGAGACAATAAGTTCAAAATGTTAATGCAGTTCTTGAATAGTGGACTAATCCAATGCTAGGCATGTCTAGCCAGAAACACATTCTCTTAGGAGATTGGTAAGATTTGAAGTTGTTGGAAATGTCTTGAAGAGTAGAGCGAGAGCTTTAAAAAGTTTAGACATAATTTCCTACCTGTTTTTATAAGCATGAATTTCATTTGAAGGAATCTATTGCACCTACTAGTAACTGGGGCATCTTGACTCTTTTTTTCTTCTGTTTCACAAGTATTTCAAAGCAATATTTCTATAGCAGAAGGAGGAAAAAGAAAACTAGTGTAAGCAAAAACGACAAACGTAAGCCTAATTCAACACGAAAACCAACACCCCTTCCCCCCACTATTCTAATGAAAAGCAACACAGTCAATCTAGGATTTAATTAAAAGAAATAAGATTTACAACTTAAATGACTGACTTACCCACTGTGTCACTCAAGGAAAATCATGATAGAGCTGTTAACAAAACCATGGGCACTTGACTCCCAGGTCTGTCACTTTACTGAGCTATTACCCTGAAAGAAGAAACTAGGTAGGAATTTCAAATACTGAAATCAGGTTTACAAATAACCGTCAATTATAAATTGTTACAACAAGCTAGCTTCAGATCTAGCATGCTGGATGAAAGAGATCTGTATATCAGTGCTGGAATCCTACCATTTTTGTCTGTTTTTTAGCTGAAGACAGTAAAAGCAAACATTTCACTTTCAGTACCAGTCATTCAGCAGATTTCATCTGTTATATCCTCATTCCTTGAACATATATAATCCTAGTTGAGTCAGCCCAAAAACATTCCAGCGTGTGAGCGATTGTTTATAACCTATAATTGGATTGGTGTGGTCTAGGAGTCGTGGGCCCTCAAACAGCAAAAAGAGAGAGTTGACAATATTCTAGATGTACCCTTATTGCTTAGGGTGAAAGAGAGGCAAGAAAATTCCCTAGCTCAAATGAAATAAATATTATTGATGAAAATGATGGCACCAGTGTAGTTACTGTGCCATTTTGGTTTTGTATAAAAGAGTTTTGTAATCCAACATTCCAATCTCCCCCTACTTTTGAGGCAAACAAGGACCAGGCAGAGAACATTCTAGTGACAATAATGGCAAGTTATTTCCTAAAATAGTAACCATTTTTATGGAGAATATAGTTTGAGACTCCATGGAGGGATTATGGTTAGAATTCAGGGACATGTGCACACAAAGCCAGTGGGGGGATTAACCTAGATTAGGCCATGTGAAAAAATTGCCTCATTCTATTTTTAATTATAACGCTGATTATGATGTTAATCTCTCCCCACTGGTATTAGCCTTTGACACTTGTACAAGATGTTTCCTACTTTTCTGGAAAAACCCTCAATTTTTATCTTAACTTTTTGGAAATAATGATCTAAATAAAAGGGACTTGGATTTGGAATTGGGTTATTGAGAAGGAAACCAAGGAAGAGAATTATATAGATTTACATTTGGATGTAGTTTGCTGGCCACACACTTTTGGGGATTTCAGTAAGATATAAATAATCAGAATTACTTTTGACTGGGTCTTCACTCTAATAAAGCAGTTGAGCTACGGCAATGCATGAAATAGGTGTAAACCATATAAACCCAGTTTGACTCTGGCTGGCCTCTAGTGGGTATATAATGTATGAAGATTTATGAGTATGTTACTCCATTGAACTAATGAACTTCGTCTTTTGGCTCTAGCAATTGAGCCTCCTGCTTTTAAATTCAGAGGTCCCACGTTCAAACCTGGCAGACAACCCACCCAGAGATATAATTATAACTAAATACTAATTCCACTACTTCAAAGGAAGTGTCTAGTCTAGCCACTGAAGAAAAACAAAGCCACCGGGGCTACTAAAGCAAAGAAGATAGTGTAAGATGGCATAAATGGGCCAAAAGTGTTAACCAAGTCCCTGTCCAACATTAAACAGTTTAAACAAGGCACAGGGTTTGGTATACAGAGACCTCAGACTGCTTAGTAACAGACACCCATTTAAAAATCCATTAAACCTTTTATTAAAGATACAGAAGAGAAGGAAAAACAGTTAAAGCATTTGAAATGTAAAGTATTAAATAAGACTTTCATTTTAATGTTTCCTATTCCCTTTAGGATGAACAGAGTTTTAGAAAGAAAAAACCCTTGTTTTTGACAATCTTTTAGATGGTATTAAAGATGGTGTTAATTTTTTTTAGAAAAAGAAAAGTTAGTTGAGTCGGAGCTGGAGCTGTTGCTGCAGTTAAAATCATTTCATCCTAAGTGGGATTCAGCTGGAGCTGATGATGTTATCTGGCTCCTTCCCTCTGGTCTGATGTGGTCATTTCTTCAGATCAGGATGATGAAATCCCAGGAAATGGCTGTGGTGGCAGCCATGATGGTGAAACTTGCTTCAGTAGCCTCCATTTGTTATTTCAGGTGTTGGAGTTTTTTGTCATTTTGTCCTTTCCCCAGAAATCTTTCTTTTAAGGAGCCAAAAAGGGAGTGATGGTGGAATAGCCCAACCCTTCATTATTTTTTCCACCAATTAGGCCTGATATCTGACATACCAATTTTGGCTCATTAACTTCTGGCTCCACATCTTCTGTTTTTAAAATGCATAATTTCAATACAGTCCTTGAATCATATCAACTTTACTTTCTTGTTCAGATTTATATAGTTATTCTGTCTCCCTTTTGTATCTTTTCCCATCAGCAATTGTTGTTCTAGTTTATTGTAACACAATTAACTTTTTACAGTTGAGCTCACAATTTTTGTAAATTTGTAGGCCCAGTTGTCACAACAGTGGCCAAAGTTCTGACTACTGAGTACCTACTTTAGAAGATATATTACTGGTTTCCCTGAAAATGAGAATATCTCTCTCAGGCTGATCCTTTTTTGCAGAGAATAAATCAAAATAAGGGTCAAGTCTCCTTGGTGTACTGTTCTCTAGGCAAGAGACTCTATCATCAGCTTGGTCTTCTCTAAAACAACAACCAACAACTATGAGGGATTCTTTTTAACTAATTTTAACTAAATGTAGTATTGATTAAGTATCATATACATTTTCACTGCTAGTGTAAGTGGGTACAATTTGTTTGAAATAATTAATTATACTTGATTATGCTAGTGGTCATTTTGACACCTCCCCATGTTCTTCTTGCTAAGTAGTTTCCCCTTTTATTCCCATGTGAGTTCTCTGATGAGGCTGGCATGCAGAATGCCAATTACCCACTTTGGTTCTCAGATTCCTGTCCCCGAAAAAGACTGCTTCTGTCACTTTAAGGAGGCTGGGTGGGATATGTTCTAGATTTTGACGATTAAGTGTCCCCCAAGTGACACACAGTACCTGAAGGCTTTTGCAAGGTGCAGGAAAGAAGCTGAGGAGAGACAGCCAAGGGTGGGTGGAGAGAGAGATCTGCCAAAAAGAACACACACAGTTTTCATCATCTTCCTGTGGAGATTCTGGAGAGGTGACCTCTATCTCCAAGATGTGTCTCAATACTTTTTATTGGATTGAAGAACAGAGAGAATAATAGCAAGGGAAAAATTCTCTGTTTTTCTTTGAGTAGTATCCCTATTGGTGCTCCACTGTAGGTGTGTCTGCCCCCACCCTGCTGATCGGAGAACTTTGGTAGCAATCAGTCCCACCCGTGCATGCACTGCTGTCTGCCTGCCATGAGACCAGCCAGTGTGCATGGGCATTCCCTTCTCAACTGCCCTTGGCTAGAGTCAGAGCTGTCTGTTTACAGATCATTAACTTTCTTTAGTTTGTAACTTTTAGCTTCCCTTGAAGCTTTTTTCCTTCTGTTACCTAGTTTGTTTTTGTTGGTCGTGCCAAAAATGGAACGAAAGAAAGAAAGGGTTTGCGGGTATGCTTAGTTCTCCAGGCTTCAAAAAGTGCCTCAGTTGCAAGGAATCTATCCCAGTGACTGATGGGCACTTGCCGTGTGTTTGCTGTCTGGGAGAAAAGCACAATACACAAAGGTGTGGTTGGTGCCAGCAACTAAAACTCAGGTCCAGAAAGACAAGAGTTAAGGCTCAAACTCCTGCTCATGGAGTTAGTCCTTCAACTTCTGGAGTTCCCACCAAGAACTCTCACCACAACCTTCAACTTCGAACGCAGGTGCTCCCAGAGTAATGAGCCACTCACTTAAGGCCACTAAGGAGAGGTCTGAGAGTCCCTGCAGAGAGCCCCGATCGAGCTAGAAATTATTTCCAGTTCCATCGGTATCATGGGCACTGATGGCACCAAAGCCACCTAATGCTGGTACCCAGGGCGCACGTGGTACCGAGCTCACAGAGCAATTCAGTCTGCCCAAAGATCTGATGGACATGGGCAAAGAGGTACTGGTACCATGGGGATGTGAAAGGCATAGAAGATCCACCCCGGGGAAGGCTATGTGAGTACAGGCACCCGTACCAATGCTATCTGCACCACTGGATTTCTGGTGCATGATGGATCTCTCAGTGTCCCAACACACCGGACTCATCCCTACACTACCAGGGCCCTGGCACTAAGTTCTCCCAGCGCATTGGACTCGCTGACATTCCCTGCTGCTCACCACCTTTTTCATCGTCAGAGTGGGAAAGTGAGCAAGAGGACTTGGGTTCCCACTGCTTTTAACTTGCCATATGGAAACCAAATCTGACTGTATGCACCAGGTGTATCATCCACCCGACCCTCAGCTTCCGTGGTTTGGCCAACTGTGGTACCAGCCCCCTACCCTCAATGGCTGCACTGGGACCCGTGGCAGGCTCAGAGGCAGCAAGCCTCCCAGACTTCTAGCATGGCATACCAACAGGAAAGGAGGCACCTTCCTTTGGCTGCAGCTTCAAAGGCTTCAGAACCCCTTGAACAGCTGGGGTAGGAAGTTGAGTTGGAGGTAGAGGAGGAAGATACTTCTCAAGCTTGTTTCTCATTGTCCTAACCAGATGAGGAGGTGATGCCCCCTCCACCATCCATGGCTGATGATTTTAAATCATTCCAGTACCTAGCTTAGAGGGTGGCAGAAGCCTTGCAAATACAGTTGCAGGAAGTGACTGAGTGACATCACAAATTAGTGGACATTTTATACTCTTCCTTCTCTGCCAGAATGGCCCTCCTGGTTAAGGAGGCACTCCTGGATTGTGCCAAAGTCATATGACAGAACCTTGAGTCCATCCTGCCAACATGGAAGCAGGCGGACAAAAAGTATTCTGTGCTGATTAAAGACACAGAATTTCTATTTTCCGACCCAGCTCCCAATTCCATCACTGTGGATGTGCTTAATTCTAGGGACCACCTGCTCCAATCTAAATCCATCCTATATAACCAAGATGGGAAATGTCTGGACCTGCTTAGCAGGAAGGCAAATTCATCAGACACCCTCCAGTTCCATGTAGCAAATTACCAGGCCTTGCTGGCAAAATACAGATACCAGAATTATACAAAACTCTATCCCTTTATTGAACAGTTCCTGGACTTTCACAAGGAAGAAACCAAGGTTCCCTAGGTGAAAGCAGTCAGGACCCCAACAGACTGCATCTCAGCCCTCCACCTTGAAGCATCAGTTTTGATGGGGTGGTTGAGGCACTAGTAGAACACTTCTTGTAACCTCAGACTGGAAGACTTCACCAGTTGTTTCAGAGAGCACCTTACCCCATTCTGTAGCATCTGGGAACAAATAACCTCTGACAAATGGATACTAGAGGTTATCCAGAATGGATATGCCATCCATTTCTCCCCTCTTCCCAAACAGCCTTCCCTATCCCTCTTCAGGGACCTTTCTCACAGAAGTCTGCTATCTCCTCAGCGTAGAAGCTATAGAACCTGTGCCCGTACATCTCAGAGGCAAAGGCTTCTACTCTCGTTACTTCCTGATACCAAAGAAAAAGGGAGGTTGGAGACCCATACTGGACCTCAGAGCACTCAGCAAATATGTCAAAGTACAGAAATTCAAGATGGTTACCTTATCAACAATCATTCCAGCATTAGAGGAAGGAGACTGGTTCTTGGCCCTTGACCTTCAATATGCACACTTCCACATTTTCTTCATACCAAGTCACAGGCATTACCTCAAATTCATGCTGGGCCAGGACCACTACTAGTACAGGCTACTTCCTTTTGGCATCTCATCGACACCCAAGGTATTCTCCAAGGTCCTTTCGATGGAGGCAGCCCACTTATACTCTCAAGGTATCATGATATATCCTTACTTGGATAAATGGCCTTCTCAGGGCACGGTCTTTTGCAGAGGCCCAATGAGTCTCAGACCACCTGCGACCTGTTTCTGAATCTGGGCCTACAGATCAATGAACAAAAATCAACCTTAACACCAATACAGAGGCTAGAATTCATAGGAGCCAACTCCAATTCCACTCAGCAAAAGCGCACCTATCACATCAGATTTCTCAGTCTCTCCTTGTTGATAGAGACAGTGCAATCCAGCCCACAAATTTCAACCAGATATTTTCTCCAGATTCTGGGGCCCAGGACCACCGCGGGCACATTGGTAGTTATTCATGCCAGACTACACATGAGATGCCACTAAGCATGGTTCAGTTCAGTTTACAGGCGAAACAGAGACAATATAAACAAACTTCTATCAATGCCCGCCAGGGTCAAGCGATCCTTGGACTGATGGAAGGACCCAGCAAACATCCGTACGGGAATCCCGTTTGCTCAGTCTACGCCATCTCTACTACTGACGACCAATGCATCTCTCATAGGATGGGGTGCATATCTCAATTGTCGCACAACACGAGGTAAATGGTCCCCAACAGAGACATGCCTTCACATCAAACCGCTTAAGCTCAGAGCAGTCAGAAATGCATGTGCTCACATCCTCCCGCTGATCAAAGACATGCACACAAAGATCATTGTTAGGGCTCCCCCCCCCCCCCCCTCAGTTCTTGGTTCACTGACAGAAGCAGGAGTCCAGCAGCAGGCAATCCAATGGGTTTATTGGGATAATCAAGTGAGCATCAATTCTAATGCTTCACACCAATAATTTTTCCTACTCTTCCTGTTTGACATCAGTTTTTATAGTGTATAAATAATCATTTTCTTAAAAATATTACAAGATAATTCTTTAACCAATCCTAACATACTGTAACATAATTCTCTCTATCCAATTATACCCCACCACCTTAACGGATTACAATTAATTATGGGACAGACAGAAACAATCAAAGAATCAGACAGAAATTACCAGAACAGTGGGTACCATAATGACCAAACAATACGAAGTGTAGATTCTACAACCACAACTGTTGACAAGTGTTTAAAAACCAGTCAGAATGCTATCAAACAAAGTTTTCTTTAAGCATTTTAGGGTCATTTCTTTATCTGGAGCCATTAGACTGTATTGCCTTCTAAACAGCCTAGTATTACTTTGTTTTAATATGTTTGGAATGTGTGGATGTGACCCCACACTTCCCAGGTTATGGCTGCCCCCTGCTGCTTTTGTTTTGCTTAGCCAAAGTACAAGGCCTCAGACTGTCAAAGTCAGAGAAGGCCCATAGACAGGCAGCCTGTGATTTTGATTCTTTGTTTTTATACCCCTGTAATTAGCTAAGTAATAAGAATATACTTAAAAATCATATGCCTTTACAGGTGGGCCTAAATATCTATATTCTAACAGTCATGACAGACAATATGGCCTGCATGTATTACATAAACCGACAGGGATGTGCCGTCTCATTCTCTGTGCGTAGAGGCACTAAAACTGTGGAACTGGTGCCTCTCCCACAACATCCTAGTATCAGCGGCCTACCTATCAGGAATCCACAACACAATGGCCAACACTCAGCCACAAATTCCCACACGACCACGAATGGGAGATAGATTCAGTGATACTCCATGACATATTCTGAAAATAAGGGATACTGGTAATAGAGTTGTTTGCTACAGTCCACGGTACTGCTCCAGAGCGGGGATCAGATGATACTCTTTTCCTTCCTTGGGACAAGAGCCTTCTTTACGCCTTTTCCCCATTCCTTCTATTACTGAAGTTCTCTCTTCGAGAGTTGCTCATATGCATTCCATGTAGGTGAGTACGCGCCCCGTGCACGAGCCTGCGGAAAACTTTTCTGCCCTAGCAACCCAGCGGTCGGTCTCGGCGCCCCCTGGAGTGGCGCGCGTATAGCGCGGTATATAGGGCGCCACCGACCGCGCGGGTCCCCAGTTCCTTCTTTCCGCCCGTGACGGTCAGTGGAACGTCTGCCCCTTGCCTCTTCAGCAAGTAGCAACCTCTTTAGTATTGTAGATAAGTTCTTTATTGTTTTTATAGTGTATAGTTAGTGTAGTAATAAGATAGTGTATATAGTTAGCCCTTAAGGGGCTCCCTTAGGAGCCATGCCGGGCTCCACCGGGTTTAAATCTTGTGCGGCTTGCGGTAAGGTGTTCTCCGTCAGCGACCCCCATGACCGCTGCCTTCGGTGCCTCGGAGAACAACACCGCAAGGACAAGTGCCGCATATGCAAGGCATTCAAGCCGCGCACTCAGAAAGATAGAGACGCTCGCCTCCGGGCGATCTTGATGGAGACGGCACTTCGTCCCGACTCGGAGCCGTCCAGATCATCCACGGCACCGAGCGTCTCGTCAATACGAAGTGCACCATCGGCACCGACAGCAACACCATCGGTACCGCCCAAGACGGCACCGAAGAAAAGAAAACGGCCAACGGCCGTATCTATGGACTCCCCCTGCGACCGGTACAGCAGGGGGTGATACAGGAGATGCCCCAGCCACGTGCCGTTGAAATTGTCCCGGCACCGGCATCTCCTCGTAGAGAGCCTCCCCCGACCCCGGGGGTGGGGGAGCGCCTCTACAAGGGCCGTCGACACCGGAGGCGTTTACAGCGGCACGAGCCCTCATGGCCTTGCCTATGCCTCCGTCCCCCCCTCGGCCGAGGGCATCGGGGACAGCGTCTCGGGGTAAGCCCACGCTGGGCTACTCCGGTGGGAGGTCGAGACAGGACTCGGTGTCTCCCCCCAGACGGTCGGGGAGAGGGAGAGCAACATCCTCCCCCCCCAGCTCCGACCGTGAGTCGTCGAGCTCCTCCAAGGCACGGCACCGTGGGTGCTCTGGAGGTTCCCGGGAGAGCTCCGCGTCCGATATAAGAGCTTCGGAGCCCTGGCACCGCTCAACACGGCGGGAAGAGACCCGGACGTCGGAGCCACGGCACCGCTCCCGCTCGACTTCGGGCTCTCGGCACCGCTCTTCACCAGCTCCGGTGCCGAGACAGGCTACAGATCGTTCCCGATCATTGGAACGCAGTCCGGTGCGGATCCCGGCGCCCCAACCACGACATCGGTCTCGATCCCCGGCAACACATGAAGAGAGGCAACGGGACACTCCTCCACGCCGGGCCCGTTCGCGTTCCTGAACCCCGAGCCCATCCCGCCGTTCGTCACGCGACGCCCCTACTTCAACGGCACCGAGGGTCCGAGAGCGGTACCGACGCGATTCAACTAGTCCGGTACGCTCAAAGGCATCAGGGCAGACATCTCGGCACTACCACAGTTCCCGATCCCCGGTACCGAGAGACACCACACGGTACCGGACTAGATCGAGGTCGCCAGCTCCCTCTCCGACGCGGCGTGCGGCACCGAGACAGGACGCGGCACACCAAGGGCGTTCTGAGGGCTCGGTACCGAGGGAGAGCCGGTACCATCAACGCACGCGGTCCCTCTCTCGCAGCCCGGCGCACCGCCATCGCCGGGAAATCTCCAGATCTCGCTCTCATAGCCCCAAGCGAGCCTCGGCACCGGGCGCCTCGGCACCGGACGCCTCTCCGGTACCACAGCTTACCACGGGGAAACGACGCTCGAGAAGCCCTAGGGGCCACGCCGGCAAACGCCGCTATAAATCGCGGAGGTACTCCTCCTCATCCAGCACGTCTCCCCGACGCAGCAAGCGCCACCACCGCTCTCCTGTATCGCGTAGCCCATCTCCATCTAAGGGGCAACGCAAAAGGAGCCGGAGATCTCCAAGCCCGGCTCATCCATCTATACCACCTTACCCGGCACCGGGCCCGGTACCGGCATGGGGGCAGGGCCCATGGCAGTGGCCTTATTGGGGACCCTGGCCATCTCAGACAATTCAAGGGACAGGGTCACTCCCCTCCTCCTCAAAACCTCAGCCACCTCCCCCACCCCAGGGCAGACCGCAGGAGGAGCGCCCCCAAGAGGAGGAACAGTCGTCGGAGTACGAGTCCGACCCTCTGGAGGGGCCCTCCACAGGCCCACTATTGCAGTCCTCCTCCTCTTCCCCCCCCTGATACAACATCCAGGGACCAGAGGACCCCCTTGCCTGATTTTAAGGCGCATCAGGAACTCCTTAAGAGGCTGGCGGAGAACCTTAAAATAGACCTCAAGGAGCTCTCGGAGGAGGAGGACCCCATATTTGGTACCCCGGCCTCTGCGGGCCCGTCTAGAGTTGCGCTCCCAGTACATGACCGGGTGCTCAAACTGGTTAGGCCTATCTGGGAGACTCCTGCCTCGGTGGCTCCAACGTCGAAAACCGCAGAGCGAAAGTACTATGTACCGCAGCAGGGGTTCGAGTACCTTTACAACCACCCAGCCCCGGGCACTTTAGTGGTAGACGCCGTCAATCAGAGGGAGCGGCAGGGTGCCCAGGCTAATACTCCCAAGAATAAGGAGTACAAAAAATTAGACCTTTTTGGGAGAAAGGTGTACTCGACTGCTGCTCTTCAGCTCCGCATAGCAAACCACCAGGCACTTTTGGGGCGCTATAATCTGAACCTTTGGGCTTCGCTCCAGCGGTTTACGTCGGCCCTTCCTCAAGATCTTGCACTGGACTTTACCACTGTGCTTCAGGAAGGGTCAACGGTAGGGGGCGCTACACTGCAGTCTGCCAGCGACGCGACCGATGCGGCAGGTAGGGCCATGGCGTCCGGCATAGTTATGCGCCGGTCGTCCTGGCTGCAGTCCTCTGGCCTCTCGAACGAGGTACAACAGGCCATTCAAGATCTGCCCTTTGAGGGCATGGGCCTGTTCTCGGACAAGACGGACAGTAAACTGCACGCCCTAAAAGACTCTAGGGCCACCTTGAGATCATTGGGGTTGTATGTACCGCAAGCGACGAGGCGCCAGGGTAAACAACAGCCCCAGAGGCAGCAGCAATCTGCTCCTAGGCTGCCCCCCCACCAGCCTCAACCTAGGAGAACCGGGGACCGTTTCAGGCAAAACAACCGCCGAAATCGCTCCGGGCCAGCCAAGGGCTCCCAATCAGGCCCGTGCAAGAATGGCAAGCGCCCTTTTTGACGAGACGCTCGGGAGCGGCACCTCTGCCATTCCAATGGCCCCCGTGGTCGACCAGGATCTCACCCTACCCTTCAAAGACAGGCTTCGCCCTTTCCTCCGAGAGTGGCGGGGCATAACCTCAGACCGCTGGGTGTTAAGTGTGGTGCGGAGGGGTTATGCCTTACAGCTCTCGGCTTTCCCACCGGACTCTCCCCCTACCCCGTCCCTCTTCAGGGACCCCTCTCACGAGCAACTCCTCCTTCAGGAGGTCCGCTCCCTGCTCCGCCTAGGGGCAGTAGAGGAAGTCCCACCTATGGAAAGGGGCAGGGGGTTTTATTCCCGGTATTTCCTTATTCCCAAGGCAAAGGGGGGCCTCCGGCCCATTCTGGACCTCCGCCGCCTCAACAGGTTCATCAGGCGGCTCAAGTTCCACATGTTCTCCCTAGCCTCCATCATTCCCACACTGGATCCTGGGGATTGGTATGCCGCTCTCAACTTGAAAGACGCATATTTTCACATGTCTATCCTCCCTGGCCACAGACGTTTCCTACGGTTCATGGTAGCTGGTGGCCACTACCAATTTGCAGCCCTCCCCTTTGGCCTTTCCTCAGCGCCCAGGGTCTTCACCAAGTGCATAGCGGTGGTGGCGGCCTATCTGAGGCGCAAAGGGGTCCAAATCTTCCCCTACCTAGACGATTGGTTACTTCGGGGGAGGTCCAGACTCCATGTAACAAACAGTTTAGCCCTAACATGCGCAACATGCAACAGACTGGGGCTGCTCATAAACGAGCAGAAATCCACGCTGACCCCAGTACAGCGCATAGAATTTATTGGGGCCACCCTAGATGCAGTACAGGCCAGGGCCTTCCTTCCGCTACCTCGTTTCCAAGCTATGACAGCCATTATACTCGAGCTACAGACATTCCCCACAACAACAGCCAGGCGCTGCCTTCAGCTGTTGGGTCACATGGCGGCATGCACATATGTGGTAAGGTTGGCTCGCCTCAGACTCAGGCCTCTGCAGGGCTGGTTAGCGTCAGTTTATGCCCCAGCCAGACACTCTCTGGGCAAGGTAGTCACTGTCCCACCCCAGGTCCTAGCGTCCCTGAACTGGTGGACAGACCAGAGACAAGTAATGGAAGGAGTTCCATTTGCAGACATGGTCCCCTCTGTAACATTGATCACAGATGCCTCCGACATCGGATGGGGGGCCCACATTACCCACAACCTGAGTACTCAAGGTCAGTGGTCAATGCAAGACAGATTGCTCCATATAAACATTCGGGAGCTTCGAGCAGTCCTTCTAGCCTGCAAGGTTTTTCTCCGCTTTCTCAAGGGGCGGGTGGTACAAGTCCTTACGGACAACACCGCCACGATGTTCTACATCAACAGACGGGGGGGGGGGGGGCGCTCCTCGACCTTGTGCCACGAGGCGCTGCAACTATGGGACCTTGCGGTGAGAAACGACTTCCACTTGGTGGCATCTCACCTCCCAGGGGTGAGGAACGACGAGGCAGACCGCCTCAGCAGGTCGTTCTTACCCCGCCACGAATGGTCGCTTCATGGGGAGGTTACAGCGTTTCTCTTCCGCAAGTGGGGAGTTCCCCATCTGGACCTCTTTGCCACGCTACAGAACAGGAAATGCCTGCTATTTTGCTCCCTGCGCGGGCGCGAACAGAACTCCATTTCGGACACGTTCCTGATAGACTGGTCGGGGCCACTTCTCTATGCGTTTCCACCGATTCCACTGCTCCCCAAGGTGCTCTTGAAAGTCAAGAGGGACAGAGCGGACATCATCCTGATCGCACCGGCATGGCCGAGACAGCACTGGTACAGTATGCTGCTCGACCTCTCCATCGCCACACCGATCCCGCTCCCGAGACGATACGATCTCCTCTCCCAGGAACAGGGTCGCCTGCTCCACCCAGACCTGGACTCCCTCCACCTGACGGCATGGAGGCTCCATGGCTAACGGAAGGAGAGAGGGCTTGTTCCGCACAAGTCCAAAGCGTCCTGCTGGGGAGCAGGAAACCTTCCACCCAGGTGGTATACCGGGCAAAGTGGAAACGCTTCACTTATTGGGCACAGTCACGTGGCATTTTGCCTCTGGACTCAACTATTCAGGCCATCTTAGACTACCTCCTACATCTAAAGATGCAGGGCCTTGCCCTGGCCTCCCTCAGGGTGCATCTGGCGGCCATCTCGGCCTTCCATTGCCCAGTGGAGGGGAGGTCTATATTTTCTCACCCGATGTCCATCAGGTTTCTCAAGGGAATAGAGAGGTTGTTCCCACAAGTTCGTGAACCTTTGCCTCTCTGGGACTTAAATCTAGTTCTCACTATCCTCACAGGCCCCCCTTCGAGCCTATGGCTACATGCCTGCTTCTGGTCCTGTCATGGAAGGTAGCCTTCCTCGTAGCCATTACATCGGCTAGGAGGGTCTCCGAGCTAAGAGCCCTAACCTCAGACCCTCCTTACACGGTGTTTTATAAAGATAAAGTGCGACTGAGACCCCACCCGGCCTTCCTGCCTAAGGTGGTGTCCCAGTTTCATTATAACCAGGATATCTTTCTCCCCGTGTTCTTTCCCAAACCACACGGATCGGAGGAGGAGCGGAGATGGCACTCACTGGACGTCAGGCGAGCCTTAGCTTTCTACATAGACCGGACCAGGCCGTTCCGGAAGTCCACGCAGCTCTTCGTCGCAGTGGCGGACCGCATGAAAGGCTCACCTGTCTCCACCCAGTGCATCTCCTCCTGGATCACCACCTGCATCCGCACCTGCTATGAGATGGCGAAGGTACCACTCCCGGGACCGATTAAAGCGCACTCAACCAGAGCCCAAGCCACCTCGGCGGCTTTTCTGGAACGAGTGCCCCTACAGGATATCTGCAGAGCTGCAATCTGGTCATCGGTCCATACCTTCACCTCCCATTACGCCATCGTGCAGCAGGCAAGAGAGGACGCAGCAGTCGGCAGAGCCGTGCTGAGAAGGGCTTATCGCAACTGACTCCTTCCCACCACCAAAGGTATGGCTATATAATCACCTACATGGAATGCATATGAGCAACTCTCGAAGAGAGAAAACAAGGTTACTTACCAGTAACTGTTGTTCTTCGAGATGTGTTGCTCATATCCATTCCAAACCCACCCTCCGTCCCCGCTGTCGGAGTCGGCAGAAAGAAGGGACTGGGGACCCGCGCGGTCGGTGGCGTCCTATATACCGCGCTATACGCGCGCCACTCCAGGGGGCGCCGAGACCGACCGCTGGGTTGCTAGGGCAGAAAAGTTTTCCGCAGGCTCGTGCACGGGGCGCGCACTCACCTACATGGAATGGATATGAGCAACACATCTCGAAGAACAACAGTTACTGGTAAGTAACCTTGTTTTCCTGTTGAAAATAAGAAGAGAGAAAGCAAACATCATACTGATTGCTCCCAGCTGACCCAGACAGATGTTACACTTACCTGTCACAGCTGGCATTATGTCCACCGATGACTCTTCCGATCACTCCTTTCCTCCTTTCACAGAACAAGAGAGGCACTCTCCATCACAATTTGTGGATTCTGTGACTCAAAGCATGACTCCTTCATAGTTCCAGCACAGACATCTTGCTCTGAGGAGGTACAGGACAGACTTACCTTCAGAAATGGAAGAGGTTCCAGAGCTGGTGCCAGCCCAAGCGTGTCACCCCTACAGCAGCCACCCTACTGGTTGTTTTAGACTACCTGATGGCTTTAAAGAAGTCAGGGCTCTCCATTAGTTCACTGACAGTTCATCTGGCAGCAATCACAACCTTCCATCAGTGTTAGAAGGATACTCAATCTTCTCCCATCCGACTACAAAGGTTTCTTAAGGGCATAGCAAACCTCTTCCCACAACCCAGGCTCTCCACTCCCCAATAGGATCTCAACCTAGTGTTAAGAGGACTGACTAGGCTGCCATTTGAACACATGGCCGATTGTTCACTAACTCACTTTTCTATGACCTCTGCCAGAAGGATTGGGGAGATAGCATGATGGCACATTTCCCTTTTACTGTGTTCTTCCTGGACGAAGCACACTTAGACCACATCCCAAGTTCATTCCCAAGGTGATTTCTGCATTTCATATGAATCGGCTTATTCAGCTTCCAGTCTTTTATCCCAAACCTCATGAGGATAATACGGAAGCCATCCTTCATACGCTCAATGTTAGAAGAGCCTTGGCCTTCTATTTGGACAGGAGTAGGTCTTTCAGGAAATCCCTGAGACTTTTCCTGTCCATTGCAGATATGTCAAAAGGCACAGTGATCTCAACTCTGATGCTCTCTAGTTGGGTGTCCAGCTGTATTACTCTGTTACCAATTGTGGAAAGTAGCTAGTTCCCCCATCTTCAATACACATGAATTCTGTGAGGTCGGTCTCCTCATCCATTGTCTCCTCCAAGGGTATCCCTATATCAGAAATCTGCAGAGTAGCTACCTGGGCATCTGTGCATACCTTTTCAGAACACTACCCCATCGTGGGGGAATTGGCTGTGGATGCCAAATGCGGTGCCACAATACTATCATCTGTATTAGATTTGACTCCAAAGTCCCAGCCTCCAGTGGTGGGTACTGCTCAGGAGTCGCCTATAATGGAGTACCCATAAGGATACTACTCAAAGAAAAAGAGGAAGTTACTCACCTTGTGCAGTAAGGATGGTTCTTTGAGATGTGTGTCCCTATGAGTGCTCCACAACCTGCCCTCTTTTCCTCTACTTCAGAGTTCTAGTAGTTGACTCTGTGGTAGAGAAGGAACTGAGGAGGGAATGCCTATGCACGCTGGCTGGCCTTGTGGCAGGCGAAAACCAGCGCATGCATGGGTGAGATGGACTGCCACCAAAGTTCTCCGATCAGCAGTGCAGGGGTGCAGACGCACACAGTGGAGTTCCTATAGGGGGACACATCTTGAAAAACCATCATTACAACACAAAGTGAGTAACTTCCTCTTTTATAACTCTCTGAATAATGACTAGAAGGTCTTTCTACTTTTGTGTTTAAATAAAAAAAAAAAACTTCATGAGCTAACATGCCCTTCTCTGTGAGAGTTTTTCACCATCCACTGTTACGGTGTGCGAGTAGGCATCCTTCATTTCTGCATTAACTAATACCTACACTGATGGATAGCTTTGATTTATAATCTTCTGACACAGATTGGTTCAGTGACTTTTGATCTAAATATATTCAGCAAAAAATGACCTGAAGAAGAGTTCTGTCTAAGCTCAATAGCTTCTTTCCCTCACCAACAGATGGTCCAATAAAAGATATTACCTCACCCACTTTGTCCCTCTAAAAATAACTGTCTGTCTGTGAACTTTGGGGTGCTAGACAGTAAATGGCATACATATCTGTCTTTTAGCTACAGATATGGGGTGGTTTTTCTCTATATATCCTTATTTTCTCCAGGGGGGTGGAGGAGGTCAGGGGGATTGGATTGAAGGGGAAGAGAGAAAAACTCTTGTGGTCCCTCTTTTACACATTTTAGAGACCACCCATTCTGAGATGATCTGATTCTAGTCTTCCTGTAAAAAGGATAATCTTCCTCTTGAAAGGATATTCTCTGGGACACTCAGAGCCTCAGTTAGACTTGGCTGAGGAAGTTTTTGTAGGCAATAGTTCCAAAATGAATAACTGATAAAGGTTTAGAGCAGCCAATGTTGATGCATAGAAGGAACACCAATGGGTAGCAACATCTTTAGAAGTAGGTGGACACTGGCTTTGACAATGCTCTTGGTAGAGAGATACTCTCTCTCACTATGCCATCAAGTGCCTTTTCCAGAGCATCACTGAGGTGATGACTGCATTGAAAGAAAGAAAAATATGTGTTAAAGATCTGCCCCATGGGTTGAGCCACTGGTTGCTATATTTCTGGTTATAACCCAAAGGAATCTTAATTTACTGCTGATAAAGGTACCTTATAAGAAGCAGTGAGTCCCACAACTTGTTGAATTTTTCAGTATTCAAAAGTAACTTTGAAGATGACTATTTCTTCTAGTCAACTGCTATAGCCTACCAGTATACCACAGAATGGATGAACCTACCTGGAGGGAAGTAATTTCTAAAGATATCTGGGTAGGCCCTCTACTTTCTTGACTGCCATGTCAAAGGGAATCTCCCCTTCAGTGGGTATAGGCAGACATTGGATTGATCGATAGGATTTGTATTTGTGTATGGGTAGACTTTAAAGTTTAAAGATTTTATTGTCAGAAAAAGGGCTTATTTTGGAAAATCCCAGACACCATGTTGTCTCCTCTAAGTGAATAAATGCCTTTTCTGTTCTGACTTCCTGGAAGAAATGACTTTGTCTAGACTGAACTGTAACATCTTGGATAAATTGACTAAAGTAGTGAACACTAGCATGAACTAAATTATGACTCCTGCTCTCTGCAGGCCCACTTAATTTTATGGTTTCAGCCATGCCACTTTAACATGTGATATCAGATCTCAAGATAATGATAGCTAAGTATGGATGGGAGACCTCCAAGGAAAACTTATGGTTTTTCAGGAATTAATTGATTATTCAATAGTCAATACCCTACTCTGATTCAATGTTGCTCCACCATGATGGCAAGGGTCTTACTATTGAGAGGTCCTTTCTATTAATGAAAACTAAAATGGAGGCCCTGAAACTTCTAGTCACTAATGAACCTGTGGTATTTATTTGAGAGAATAGGACTGTGAGCCTTGAAATCATGCCCGCGTTTTAATGAGGTAATTACATTTTGCCCACCTAAATTTCAGCAGTTGCCAATGCATGAACAGACAGCAAGAAGAGGTTCTTTAATTTTATTGGTGCTGCTTCCTATCTATGCTAAAAATCCTTTCACTCAGGATTGGTACAGTTGAATGTATATTTTTCCTTCATGCATAAGGCTAGTTTTTGAATGGAGTTTCTCTAAGACACTTTTTGTAGTGATATCCATATTTCCAACAAACGTTAAAGACAAAAATAAACATATCTCCAGAAACAAAATAAGCATGTAGATGTTTTTTCATGAACATTCAATATTTATTATAAAATCTTAAAGGTACTGCAAGGAAAAGAAAAACAGGTTGAGAGTAGAAGGCTTCTTTGCACTAATAAGAGAATACAATTTAGAGCAGTTTCAGCAGTAGAGCATATGCTAGAAAATCTGTAGGAAGATGTGAAATTGTAGGTTCTCTTTTGAGTGCTAGTCCCCATGTGTCTTTCGCTGTGAGTATGCATGTGCTTCATGCTCCCCGAGTTGGAGAATTCATGAAAGCAGTGTCCATTGGTTTATGCAAGCACCCCTGCTCTCCTCATGTGTCCAGCCAAGGAGACAAAGGGTGGAACAGACCAATTGCCTCTCCAGTTCCTTCTTACCATTGCATGGCCTTTGTTGGAGTTTCTAGTGACCAGAGCTTTGTCTTCATTCATTCTTCCATCTGTAAATATACATATATATTTTGTAAATAGATGTTAGAATATCATGTAGTAGCTTAAGATAAATTTTATAGTTAGATTCTTCATCCTGGGGAATTTTTCCTGCTCCCCTTCTTCCCCCCTCCCTCCCCCCAATCCTCCAAAGTCCAGACTTCAAAATCTGTGCTGTTTTCAATCAGTTATGGCTATCAGCGCTGCCTACTGCCTTGGGGAAGCTCACATTGTGGCAAAGTGCAGTATGTGCCACTCCAGACACACCCACGAAGGGCAGGAGCTTCACCTTAAAAAGCTTTAATGGAGAAGGCTATAAAGCTGCAGTTGGACTCAAGCAGGGGCATGCCCACCCCATATTTCAGCCTGACTCAGCAAAGAGTGCCTCTCCTGTTGCATGGTCTCACTTAGGAGCGAGGGAATCTACCCCCACAGAACTCCTGTCAAGGTTTTGTTGTGGGGACAGGGAACATTGTCATAAACCCAAGAACAAATCCTCTTCAAGAAAGTTGGATAGAACCCTGCCTAATTGAGCAAGTCTTCCCACTCAGCCCAGGAGTACTTAGAATGTCCTAAATCTCTTGGTCATGACAAGAAAGCCCACAAATCCAGGGTTCTGCCAGTATCAGACCATGCTCCAGTGGCAATGGTGCCTCTGGCACCAACCAACCTAAACTCCAAGAACTGATGGCGCCAACAAAAGCCAGCCATTGAGAGCCTCAGCCCCTAATGGTACTGGCTCTGACTTGCCTGACTATGGCAAAAACAGTAACTGTTCTGACCTCTTCAGACAGTACGCCTGGCACTTCCGGGAGAACAAAGTCTTATGCTCCACCTGAGGACATTTTTGTTTGCCCAGATCGCCAGTCTTGATCACCATTAGCTCCTTTTTATCCTCACTCTGCCACAAAATGCAACTTATCAGAGGAGTCTGTCTAATATCTTTGAAAGCTTGTGGCAATTGGGGTAGGTCCCTGATGATTGGAAAAGGGCAAATATAGTGCCCGTCTTCAAGAAAGGGAAGAAATAGGATCCAGGGAACTACAGACCGGTCAGCCTCACTTCAATCCCTGGAAAAATGGAGCAGGTCCTCAAGGAATCCATTTTAAGGCACTTGGAAAAGGGGAAGGTGATCAGGAAAGCCAACATTCTTCTATGAAGAGGTGACTGGCTCTGTGGATGTGGGGAAAGCAATGGACAATGATATATCTTGACTTTAGCAAGCTTTTGATACAGTCTCCAACGGTATTCTTATCAGCAAGTTAAAGAAGTATGGGTTGGATGAATGGACTATAAAATAGATAGAGAGCTGGCTAGATCATCAGGCTCAACAGGTAGTGATCAATGTCTCCATGTCTAGCTGGCAGCTGGTAACAAGCGGAGTGCCCCAGGGTTTGGTTTTGTTCAACATCTTCATTAATGATCTGGAGGATGAGGTAGATTGCACTCTCAGCAAGTTTGCAGACACTAAGCTAGGGGGAATGGGGGATACCTTGGAAGGTAGGTATAGGATACAGGGTGACCTAGACAAATTGGAGGATTGGGCCAAAAGAAATCTGATGAGGTTCAACAAGGACAAGTGCAGAGTCCTCCACTTAGGACAGAAGAATCCCATGCCCAGCTATAGACTGGGGACCGACGAGCTAGGCAGCAGTTCTGCTGAAAAGGACCTAGGGGTTACAGTGGATAAGAAGCTGGATATGAGTTAGCAGTGTGCCCTTATTACAAAGAAGGCTAATAACATATTGGGCTGCATTAGTAGGAGCATTGCCAGCAGATTGAGGGAAGTGATTATTCCCCTCTATTCGGCATTGGTGAGGCCGCATTTGGAGTATTGTGTCCAGTTTTGGGCCTCCCACTACAAAAAGGATGTTGACAAGTTAGAGAGAGTCCAGCAGAGGGCAACAAAAATGATTAGGGGGCTGGAGCACAAGACTTATGAGGAGAGGCTGAGGGAACTAGGCTTGTTTAGTCTGCAACAGAGAAGAATGAGGGGGGATTTGATAGCAGCCTTTAACTACCTGAAAGGGGGTCCCAGGGAGAATGGAGCTAGGCTGTTCTCAATGGTGGTAGATGACAGAACAAGGAGCAACGGTCTCAAGTTGCAGTGGGGGAAGTCTAGTTTGGATATTAGGAAAAAATTTTCACAAGGAGGGTGGTGAAGCACTGGAATGGGTTACCTAGGGAGGTGGTGGAATCTCCATCTCTAGAGGTTTTTAAGCTGTGGCTTTACAGTCTTGACCTAGGGCAAAGGCAGAGTCAAGCATCCCAACCCCCAAACACACTATCTCAGGGCTTGGTTTTTGGATAGGCATTGTGATGGGATGTATAAACCTTACACTAGAACTGAAGGGATTGAAGAGCAACTCTGAGCCCAAATCACCCTGCCTGGCTGCACCTGCAGAGCATGCTCCAGATATAGGTGGAGCTTAAAAGGAAGCCAGGCAGCTCAGAAAGGGGCTGACAAGGTACGGAAAAGGACCTGCCCCAGGAGCTCCTGAAAAGAGATGCAGCGGAAGCCTCTCTTGGAAAAAAAGGAGCCTAGCTGCTGGGCCCAAGCAGACTGATGATGCAATTAGTACCTTTCTTCTCCAATACCTTTTGCTACAGACTGAAAACTTGGACAATAGAGTAAGGGATAGGAAGTGGCCCAAGAAGGGCAGCCTTAAAACGATCTTGGGTACCAGACCTTTGGTAACCCACACAAGGTCCTGGACTGGAGCCCTGTGGAGTCGGAGGGCTCGGGTTCCTCTACAATCCCCACTTCACATTTAGGAGCCTAAGGACTAGCCGACACTTCCAACATGAGCCCACCATCACAATTTGGTTGAGAATACAGGCAGTCACTCTGGTTCTTCTGTAAGACCCTTGAGAAGAAGAAGAAAAGGACCTTGACAAGTTATTGATGTGACTGATGGACAGCCCAACAACAGAAGCAGCAGAACCAGATGCTCCCACAAATGGATGCCCAACAACAACAACAAGCAGTACAACAACAGCAGCAGCAACAACAGCTTATCCAGGACCTGGCGGCACAACAACAGGAACAGCAATAATGCCTGGTTCAACAGGTGGCAGACATTTTACAATCCCAAGGGGCAAGCGTGAACCTGCTAGCTGGGACGCCAAGCCCCACCATGACAACAAACCTCCCAGTAAAACTCATGACCCTGAAACTTTCCTAGTCACTTTTGAGAGGGTCACCTCAGCTGCTCAATGTCTGTCTTGAACACTGGGTCATTTTGCTGGTGCCATATTTATCAGATCAACTCAAGCTGCATATCGGAACCTTGACACCACAAATGCCCAGGACTATGCCAAAGTCAAGCAGCCACACTTTCAATATCATGGCACAAACTCACAGACAGCGCTTTCCTCAGGAAAGATTTCCCCAGGGGGCCTGACCTCGAACAGTGGCCCAGAGACTTAAGGAAGGTTATTGGCGGTGGCTCTACGCAGAAAAACAGATAGGGGAACAGGTGTTTGAACAAGTGGTACTGGAACATAAACTCATAGACTTTAAGGTCAGAAGAGACCATTATGATCATCTAGTCTGACCTCCTGCACAATGCAGGCCAGAGAACTTCAACCATACACTCTTGTAATAGACCCCTAACCTATGACTGAGTTACTGAAGTCCTCAAATAATGGTTTAAATATTTCAAGGTACAGAGAATCCACCAGAGAATCCACCAACAAGTGACCCGTGCCCCATGCTACAGAGGAAGGTGAAAACCCCCCAGGGTCTAAGCCAATCTGCCCTGGGGAAAAATTCCTTCCTGACCCCAAATACGGTGATCAGCTAAACCCTGGGCATATAGGCAAGACTCACCAGCTAGACATCCATAAAGAATTCTCTGGAGTAATGGAGAACCCACCCAACTAACATCCCATCACAGGCGATTGGGCATATTGACCACTAGTAGTCAAAGATAAGTTAATTGCCAAATTAGGCAGTCCCATCATACCATCCCCTCCATAAACTTATCAAGTTCAGTCTTGAAGCCAGCTAGGTTTTTTGCCCCCATTGCTCCCCTTGGAAGACTGTCCCAGAACTTCAGTCTAATGGTTAGAAGCTTTCATCTAATTTCCCGATGGCCATTTTATATCCATTAGTTCTTGTGTCCACATTGGTGTTGAACTTAAATCATTCCTCTCCCTCCCTGGTATTTATCCCTAAGAGGTATTTATAGAGAGCAATCATATCTTCCCTCAGCCTTCTTTTGGTTAGGCTAAACAAGCCAAGCTCTTTGAATCTCCTCTCATAAGGCAAGTTTTCCATTCCTCAGATCAACCTAGTAGCTCTTCTCTGCACCTGTTCCCGTTTGAATTCATCTTTCTTAAACAAGGGAGAACAGAACTGCATACAGTATTCCAGATGAGGTCTTACCAGCACCTTGTATAACAGTACTAACACCTCCCTATCTCTACTGGAAATACCTTTCCTGATGCATCCTAGGACCGCATTAGCTTTTTTCATGGCCACAGCACATTGGTGCCTCATAGTAATCTTGTGGTCAACCAATATGCCCAGGTCCTTCTCCTCCTCTGTCACTTCCAACTGATGCGTCCCCAGCTTATAGCAAAAAATTTTATTAGTCCCTAAATGCATGACCTTGCACTTTCCACTATTAAATTTCATCCTATTTCTATTACTCCAGTTTACAAGGTCATCCAGATCTTCTTGTATGGTATGCAGGTTCTCCCAGCTGGAGGGCAAAAGTGGGTGCTGCGACATCAGTCTTAGATGTTGGCTAAGACAATCAGGTTGTCAGAAAATTATTTAGTGGCCCCAGGCATGACAGTGGGAATACCCGAGACCAAAGATGCTCGCCCGAGAAGACCACTGATTGCAGATCTTTGGCCCATTGAGGGGGAGACCTCCGGGGAACTGAATGCCGGGCCCAATTCCTTGGACAATCTGCAGCTATGACAAAACTCTGGAAGCCTGGTTCCAAGGGGAAGAAAGGGCAGGAGGGGAGACCAGTCCCAAGGAAAGACACCCCCCTCATCCCACAAGCACCCAATCATAAGCACCTCAGAGCAGTCAAAGGGAAGGAAAAACCCCTTGACTGGGAGTTGCTTTTTGTTCGGGCAGAGGGGTTACTTCCACTGTGACTGCTCCTTCATGGATTGCTCCTATGGGCAGCAGACACCCCAGTTAGAAAAAGAGGTCTGGCCAAGATGTTAGTCCCTGTGTGGATCAATGGGGTAGACTTGGGGTGTAGCGAAATGCTGATCTGAGTACAACTAGCAGGACCTGGAGATAAGGTAGATGGTTTCCCTCAGGCTAAATGCAAATACAGTGCGTATGCCCATATCCCACAAGGGAGGGTACAGCTCACTGTAGGAAGCTGCATGGGAAAAGTAAAGGCAGGTTTGGCCCCTACACTGGTGTTCCTGGTGATTTTAGGCCAGGATTGGGAATTCTTCCGGAAGGCCATAAAATCATGGGGCGACAAACCCTGGAAAGGAAATGTCCCTCAGGGAAGGGTCCTCAAACCACAAAAACCAAGAAAGCTGCAGGAATCAGAGAGATGGAAGATCCTGGTGAAGATACAACCCAACAGGAACAATGCCCTTCCCACCACCACAGACAGGGAACAGAAGACTTCACCTTTTTCTGACATGGACTTACTAATGGTGGACATTATGGCATTACCCAGGGTACAATCTGGAGTGTTGAACAGCTGTGTCCCTTAAATTGTATGACCTGGGTGTGCCTTTTACACAGCCTCTAGCATGTAAATCACGCCCAGCTATACTGTTTGAATGATGTAACCAGCCACTCATGAATCACACTGCAGGGCAACACCAGCAAACTCCTAGTCCCAGACTTTCCCCCAGAAATGAGTGACTTTTTCTGCCCAGCACTTACCTGGACAACACAAGCTCATAACAAGTGCATCATTTCATTAATAGAAAATGATATGCACACATCCTGTTATTTCTAACAGAGTTTCCCAAACACTTCAGTCCAAGCACACTGGTTTAGATAAAGCAATAAAGCAAGTTTATTAACTAAGGAAAGATAGATTTTAAGTGATTACAAGTAATAAGGCATAGAAGTCAGAATTGGTTACAAAGAACTAAAAACCAAAACTCAACTAATAACTAACTTAACAAGCTAAATTAATTCAAAGCAAAAGATTTCTCCCATCATATGCTTCAGCAGCCTTACTGGATTCCTTTATGATAGGACCCCTCCTCCAGTTCAGTTTTACTTTCCTTGTCCTTCAGGTGGTGTTGATGCTGTGAGCAGAGAGAAAGGGAGGAGTCTTTTAGGGCTTCTGTTCCCCTTTCTTATAGTTCTCTTTTTCTTTTAAAATCATCTCCAGCTGAGGTTCAGGAGACAGAAAGTCTGTGGAGATGGGAACCTCCAGCTGTTTCTTTGCTAAGATGTAAATTTCTCAGTCACACCTTTTTTGTGCCAAAGAAGGGCCACTTACCAGGTAATAGTCCATTTGATCTTGTTGACACCCGGCTGAGGCATTGGTTTGCCTTTCTGAAGAACTGGTTCGTGGCTGTTTTTGTAGACTTGGAACATGTCTCAGTAATATCATACATTAGAATTATATAACTTTACATACAATGTTGCCACACACATTTTAATGATCAACAAAATATGAGTTTTCAAATGATACCCCAAAAGGTGTACTTTGTGCAAAATTTGTCATAGTCTTGTAAAAGGAGTGAACATAAGGGTGCAGACTGATACAGACATAGACTGCTTAAGTGAACAAAGAGACAATCTGACTCTGAGCAGGGTGTATGACCAACTCACCAGCATAAATGAAGAGGTGGTAGAGCTGTGACTGATGAAGCAGTGGCCCTATTTTGAACTCAGGGAAGAGAGACTTCACCAGATGACAAAAAAATCCTAAACTGGGGAAGTATGAGTCCAATTTCTAGTCCCAAAGAAATTCTGCCAGAGAGTATTACAGTTGACACATGTGGTACCCTATGGGGGACACTTAGAGAAAGAGAAGACCCTTAAAAGAGTAACCCTTAGATTTTCCTGGCTGGGAGTACACAGTAAGATCAAAGACTACTGTGCATCATGCTCAGAGTGCCAATGGACAGGATACAAAATGACTCCAAAGGCTCTGTTAGTCCCCCTCCCAGTGGTCAGTGTACCCTTCGAAAAGATTGGTATGGATCTGGCGGGACCTCTGGAAAAGAGTGAGGCTGAATACTAGTACATTCTGATGATAATGGACTATGCCATGTGGTACCCAAAGGCCATCACCCACTCAGCCACTGTGATTAACATTAGCACTGAACTAACGAAGGCCTTTGCATGAGTAGGGATACCAAAAGAGATACTGACTAACCAGGGAGCCAACTATACATCAACATTAATTGGGGAATTGTGTGATGTCTTAAAGATCAAGGCCTTATAGATGTCCATCTATCATCCTCAGACTGACAGGTTGGTGGAGTGTTTCAATAAAACATTGAAAAAGACGCTTTGAAAATTTGTGGCTTGTGACCCCAGTCATTGGATTCAGTTACTTCCATCCCATGAAACTACTATTTGGGAGGCAACTATATGTGTTCCTAGACTTCCTCTCTGAGATGTGGGAGGAACAAAACCCCCCAAAAAACAATGTGTTACAGTATGTGATCCATTGGAGAGAGAACTTGAAGACACTAGGGGCTTTTGAAAAAGAAAACCTGCTGAAATCCCAGCAGAACCAGGAGCAGGCTTACAACTGAGAGACCAGAATGTGGTAATTTGGACCAGGGAATAGGGTCTTGTTGTTACTGCTGACCTCAGAATCAAAGTTACTGGCCAGGTGGCAAGTTCTGTTCGAGGTGGTGAGATAGGAATGATCAGTTATGAAACTTGCCAGCCAGGGAGGAGAAAAGTAACATAGATCTCTCACATGAATCTGATAAAGGCCTGGTGGGACCAGGAAGGCCTCCTCATAGCACCAGCTCTACCTGAACCCAGGTTTGGCCCACAGACACCCTTAGACCATGATATTAGACCAATATCTATGGGAGAAGAACTCCAGCCTGAACAAAAACAACAGTTGGAAGCCTTCCCCTCAGTATTTTTGGCACTGCCAGGATGCACCCATTTGGCCTACCATCACATGAACCAGGAAAAAAGATCTGAGCATGCCTACAATCCCTGCCACAAAAGATGTGGGAGACAGTCTGCAAAGAACTGTAGGCCATGTTAGACTTGGCAGTGGTTGAGGAATTCCACACTGAGCGAAGGAGCCCCATTGTGCTTGTGTTGAATCCTAACAGGTCAACCCGATTCTGCATTGATTTCCGCACAGCAAACACAATATCAAAATTTATTGCATATCCTATGCCTAAAGTAAATGAGTTGGTAGACAGGCCTGGGGCTGCCAGGTATATATCCACCTTATGAAAGATTATTGGCAGATATCTTTGGCAACCAAAGAATAAGAGAGGAGCACATTCTCTATAGCGTTTGGTCTCTACCAATTTAAGACTATGCCCTTCAGCCTTCACGGAGCTGCGGCCACCTTCCAATGCCTGATGGACTATATATTTCGACCACATGGGTGGTACATTGTAGCACACATCGACAATCTTGTCATTTATAGTTATGATTGGAACGATCACCTAAGACACCTCACTGTAATACTGCAATCCCTCAAAGAGGCAGGACTAACTACAAACCCAGCCAAGTTCAAACTGGCCAGCTGGGAGTTGACTTACCTCAGCTATAAGGTAGGGGGGCGGACGTCTGAAGTCTCTAATTGGGATGGTACAAGTCTTGGAACAATGCCACATACCAACCACCAAAAAGCAGGTGCATCACTCCCTGGTCCTTGCTGGGTACTACAGGCACTTTGTACTGTGTTGCAGCCCCCCAATGAACCTGATAAAGGAACAGAGCCCTAAGACTATTCAATGGTCTGAAGCTTGCGACAGGGCATTTAAGACTCTGAAAGAAGAGCTAAGCTGGGAACCAGTGCTCTCTCACACGGACTTTTCACAATGATTCACATTGCAGACAGATGCCTCATATGTGGGTCTTGGGGCAATACTTTCACAGGATATTGACAGAGAAGAATACCCTATCCTGTACCTCAGCAGCCATGCCACGAAAAGAGAGCATCCTGGGTCACAGAGAGAGAGAGAGGTGGCAGGGCACATGAATGTGTAACAGAAGGGGACATTGGACCTGGAAGGAGCTAATCCCCAGAGCAGCCAGGAAGAGGCATCCCAGCAATGAGTGAACCCAGTGACAGATGTCAACTCTATAATGTTGTTCTGAAGCCATGCAAAGCATTCTTACTAACAGTAGAAAAGATTCCACTAGACAATATAACTTAACCAAGTGGAAGCATTTCTCTATATGAGCACACCAAAAATTTATATCCCCAGAGGCTGCAGGTATTCCCTTTATTCTGGACTACCTTTTTCCCCTTAAAATAGTGGGTCTTTCCATCATCTCTTTACAGGTACACCTGGCAGCAGTTAGTGAGTACTATCTGTCTTCACATGGTTACTCAGTTTTTGCTCACGCACTGATTATCAAATTCTGAAAGAGTCTAACATCAGAGCCTTTCTGCCAGAAAGGAAACCTACTCTACAATGGGATTTAAACTTGTTCTTTCAAGCCTCTCTTTAAACCATTAGCTACATGTTCCATGTGTCTCCTGTCCTTAAAGGTTGCATTCCTGATAGTCGGGTGGATAGGTGAGCTCAGAACACTGATGGTGGGATTTGCTTTATCTCATATTCTTATTGCATTCACATCCTAAGTTCATCTCCAAAGTAGTTTCAGAGTTTCACCTTAACCAATCAATTCTCTTACTTGTATTTTTTCTGAAACCACATGCATCTGAAGAAGAGAGACTTCATTCCCTCAAAGTGTGATGAGTCTGCAAAGGACAAAACAAATCAGAAAATTTCCAAGATTGCTTTATTGCCATAACGGAAAGAGTTTGAGGTCAAGCTATATCCTCTCAGAGGACCTCTAAATGAGTCTCAGGCTGTATCTTACTGTACTATAAACTGTCTAATATTCCTCCTTCTTATGGGGTGAGGGCTAATTCCACAGGCAGACAAGCAATGTCAATGGCATTGCTTCAAGAAATACTTCTACTTGACTGTTGCAAAGCGGCTATTTGGAGTTCCATCCACACATTTGGGAGACAATATGCTTTAGTAAAGCTCTTCTCTACTGATGCATCCTTTGGGAAGGCAGTCCTTCAAATGGCCATGCTGCTTGCATCCTCAAACCCTCCTCCTATTTGAGTGCTGGTTGTCAGTCACCCACAGTGGACTAGAGATATGGACCAGCACTCGAAGAAGTGAAAGTTACTTACTTTATAGTAACCGGAGGTTCTTTGAGATGTGTGGTCCTGATCTGTTTCCACTATCTACCCTCTTTCCTCTTTGCTGTGGTTCATTCTGGGATTTGCAGTAGAGAAGGGACTGGAGAGGCAGTCAATCCACTCTGCCCTTTATCTCAATTGGAGGCACGAGGTGAGTGAGGGCGCATGCGTGGACCAACGGATGCTGCTTTCAAGAATTCTCTGGCTCTGGGTGTATGGATCGCATGTGTATCCACAGTAGGGACCACACATCTCAAAGAACTCCAGTTATTGTAAGGTAAGTAACTTTCTCACACCAGCAGTCCATGTACTCCTGTAGCCGTTTTTAGACAATGAAACATCTGGCACTAGTCAGAGGAAAGTGCAAGGAACCCCACTGTGGAATAACTTGCTGTAACAGGCTAGCAATGTTTGTCTGATACACTCTACCTTGTTGGCAGGGGCTGATACAGCTGCTGAATTGTTAAGTGGGTTTTGCTGCCTCATTGGTGCAGGATTCATTATCCTACCCAGCTATGGGAGAAGTGGAACTTAAGCAGAGAGAGCCAAAGGTAGGAGCTGGGACAGACAGGTTCTGTGGGAAGGAACCACAGGAGCAGCCAAGCTTAGGTGAAGCAACCATATGGGCAGAAAGCTTGAGGAGAAGAGATTAGTTGGGTTTTGTCTCGTGTTGTTTTGGATTTGCCTTTTTGTTAATGAACCAGACCCTAAGAAAGATGAACTCTTAAAGTTCATGGATGGTGTATATTTGTTTGGAGTGGACAGGAAGTCCCACACACTTATACCTGCCCTGAAAGTAAGTTCCTTCCTAACCCCTGTCAATTAATCATTTGTTTATGCCCTGAAGCATAAGACTTCATATTCTATAAGCTGTTTCCAGAAAGCCATTGCTTCCCTGCAGAGTGGTCTGGAGTAGAACCCTTGTTTGTTGACATACATAGCACATGCCTGAAGTGTTGTCTGTGACCACTTGAACTACTCATCCCTGAATGTAGGCGAGAGAGGATTGGAACTGCTATCAGCTCCAGAACACTGATATGTAGCCTCACCTCCCAGATGTTCCAGTGGCCACAGACCCTGAAGCATTGACAGTGAGCACCCAATGACTGGAGGCAAATGAAACAATGATTGCCAAAGGAGCTGGAGGGGTGAACAGCTTTCCCCTGAAAATTCTGTCTGATTCTACCAGTGGAGAGAATGAAGCACTTCTCTGGGCAATGTTAGCAATGGGGATATGTTCTTCTTTGGAATATAGTATCTTGCCAACCAATGGTGGAGAGATTTCACTATTAGTCAGGCAAATGGAATCACATAAAGCTTTTAAACTCATCAACCCTAGGAAGAATATCACTGGCTGACGTGGGTCCTGCAGGGTCCTATAGCTGTGCACAACCGATAGCATCCGTCCCCTGGCAAGAATGCTTTTCCATTCATTGAATCCAGGACTGCCCTAATTAAAGTAATTTATTGGGCATGAGTAGAGTCAGGAGGTTAATGAGGAGACCCAGCTCCTGAATGCAAGTCTTTTGCATAGCTGCTGTGACAGCTACCTTGGATGATTCCAGAGCAGCCAGTCACTGAGATAAGAGTAGACATGAAAACCTTGTCTCTGAAGATCAGCAGCCACAGCTCAGAGCCACTTTGTAAAAACTCAGAGTGAGTGAGGGAGTCCAGAAGGTCACTTGCTTGCTCCCTTGTATTGGTAGTGGACTTTTCCAGCGGTAAATCTAAGATACTGCGTTCTGTTACTGCCCTGATAACATGCCACACCAGTGTGATCACCAATGCTGCACCAGCTGCCTGACCTTTCAACAGAAGTAGCCATGGTAGCAGCAGCACAAGAATGAGCATGCTACCATTGAGTGGCTAAACAGCAACATCAGAGAGCAAGAGAATGAGAAATGTTCCCTCTGTTTATTTTCATAGATTTATAACAGCTGGAAATACGGCAAAAAGAAATGTACAGTATTTTTGGACCCTAAAAAGCCCCATGTGTTTCTGTTAGTACAACAGAAACATTAAGACTGAGGGATAAACATAAAAACTGAACATAAAATCTGTGAAATTCAAAAAGTTTGTTTCCTAGTTTATGTAGTGCACTCATGACAAATCTGATTTATGTTATTTTTGTTTTTGCTGCTTCAAAAATATTGAAATTCTGTATTTTTTTTACATTTTTGGCCATACTTTTCTTCATAAAGTGGCATCTCTTACAATTATGCTGTTTGTGATATTAGCGTGAGTTGGTTTGTGCAAAAATAAAAAGGAACACGTTATCAGTGCTGGTATTATCAGGGCATTATCCCAGATTCCCAGTCATGTTTGTTTCCCAGTCATTCAGTATGTCATAGGCAGAAGGTTTAGAGCAGGGGTGGGCAATAATTTTCACAAAGGGGCCATTCCACGAATTTTGGTAAGTTGTCACGGGCCTGGGCCACTTCTGGTCACATGACCGGAAGCAGAAAGTTTGTGAAGTGACTGGCCGAGAAACTAAGCTGCCAGATGCTCCAGTTACCTTGGCAACTGGAGCATCGGGCAGCTTAGAGATTCTTGGCTGGTCGCTTCCTGAACTTCTTGTTTCCCGCCACATGATCAGAAGCCAGAAGTTCGGGTAGTGATCAGCCAAAAGCTGCCTGATGCAGGGCAGCTTAAGCAGAGCGTCGGCAGCAGAAACAACAGATCGGGTGGGCCTACTTTTGCCCCTGTGTGGCAGGCTGGACAGTTATGTTAGATGGGCCTGATTTGGCCCACAGGCCATATTTTGGCCACCCCTGGTCTAGAGATTCAATGAATATTTAGCAAAAACAACAATAGTCCTGTAGCACTTTAAAGACTAACAGATTTAATTTCTGCAGGCATAAGCTTTCGTGGGCTGTAACCCACTTCGTCAGATGTAAGGAATAGAAATCAGATAGCAGGTATATATATACATCTAAGAGTATGGAACAACAATGGGGAAGTTAGGTATGAGCAAAGTCTATTCAGTGAGAGTAGTTGAGGCCTATTCACAACCATTGATTAGGAGGTGAGAATATGTGAACAGTGACAATTACTTCTTGTAATGAGATAACCATTCCAAGTCCCTATTTAGACCTAGTTTAAATGTGCCATACTTCTACAAAAAAAACTTCAAAAACAGACTTCAAAGAGAAACTGCAGAACTGGAACTCATATGCAAATTTGACACATTTAATCTGGGTCTAAATAGGGACTTGAAATGGTTATCTCATTACAAGAAGTAATTGTCACTGTTCACACATGTACTAGCACAATATCTAGGCACTAAACTAAGAGTGACATAAGAATATAACAAGTGAGCTAAGTGACAGATGCTTCATCACTTCTGTGGATTTTGTGACACTGCAACAAGGAATTGTGATGAGGCTAAAGATGTTCTGGTATGTAAGGAGTTACTGGGCTCTGGCCTATTGCATAGCTGACCTGTGCATGGTTATAAAAGGAAAAGGGAAACTGGTGAAAAGGAATCTGCTACAGGAATCTGTTCTCTCATCCCTGCAAGCTGAAGCTGAAAGGCCTTGGACAGTTATTACCCAACAGTTTGAGCTGATACGTCCTGATTTTCAGTTATTTTTTGGAAATAAAGCCCTGAAGAAAGGGATGCAAAGAGACTAATAATTACAACTTTATTTCTCTATCTCTGGCTGGTGAGTCTGCACACTGATTCACAGCATTAAATCTTACCTGTAAGGTGGAAGCAGCACACAAATAATATAAGTAGCAAATTGGCTTGGCCAGCAATTGTCCCCTTACCAAGTTTGATTGTGAGCACATATTATTTACACCAAACTCTTTTTCACTAAACCATCAGTCATCTTTCGACTGCAGGGTATATTTAGCCTGATCTGAAGCTGTCCAGTTAGCTACCTAGTCCCCAGCTCACCTCTTCCAAGTAGCTGGTTTGTTCTAGTGAATGGTTTTCTGAGTCACTGGCAGCTTTCCTCTAAGTCTCAGTTGTTCCCTCAGCTGCCTGGCATCTTCCAATACCTTCCTGGCTATAGCTATCGTCTAGCTGCAGTTCTGGCCCTCAACAAATTCTTATTTGAGTGATTGCATATGTCCATTTTACTGTAGGTGTGTGCACACCCAATGCACAGTTGTAAGAGATTTTTCTCTCAGTGGCAGAGCATGTACCCTCTACTGCCTCATTCTGCTGTGTGATGGTATAAAGGGTGCAGCCGCCCCCTAACTATGCCCCCACCAATTCCTTCTTACTGCCTGTGATGGTTGTCGGAGTGCGTGTGCTTGCCATTGCACACCTTTCCCTGCTTCTTGTATATAGTATCCGTTTTCTATTTAGAGTAGTTTATATGTTTTTGGATAGTTCTGAGGTAGAGATAGTGTTAAGTTTCAGTTTTTAAGTGTTTGGAGACACACTGGTTCCCACTGGGTTAGCGGTACGAAGGCATGCTTTGGTCACTGGGATTCAAGCCCTGTCACCCCTGTAATAAGCCAATGCCAGTGAGTGACCTGGGCCCTACCTGTCTTAAGTGCCTTGGAGAATTGCTCATTAGTGACAGGTGTCATATTTGTAGGGGTTTTAAGCCTCAGTCCAAAAACGCTAGAGCAATGTGATGGGGTGTTCACCCCAGACCAGCCTAGAAGGGGTTAATGAGGCTGAAGAGAGGTCATTTAACTGATAGACCACACCTGTGGGGAATTAGCTGGCTTAAGGAATCCCTGAATAATGATGGAACCCAGCTGAGAAGGACCATGCAGGGCTAATATAAAGTCAGGAAGCTGGCAGCAGAAGGGGCCTGCAGTGAGGGAGCCTGTAGCCATTATCTGGACAGTAAAGAGGGAAAGAGAGGAAACTAGGGGAAGAGAGTGTAGGAAAAGTCTCAGGGAAAAGGCAGCAAGGTTTAAGATGGTGCAGAATTTGGCTGCTGATTAGAGGGTCCCTGAGCTGGAACCCAGAGTAGAAGGCAGGCTAGGTTCCTCTACCAGCCACTGGGGAAGTGGCACAGTCTGGGCAGTGAAGGGAAGACTGCCATCTTGGAGGAAAGACTCTGATACCCTGGAAGGGGGAAAACACAAAGTGACCTGGCCAGAGAGTCAAGCCATGAGGACAGAGTACCCAGAGTTGTGCAGAGAGAAAGAGTGGTGGTAGGACCTACAGTGCGCAGCAGAAGGGGATGTTGGACCTGGAAAGAGCTAATCCCCAGAGCAACCAAGAGGAGGTCTTCCTAATGGTGAGAGCTCTCCATGACAAGCAGCCAGGCTCAGGTTTCTTCTAACGGAGACAGCACCATGTCTGCCTTTGGAGCCTTCCTACTTGGAACAGCACTGAGCATGTTCATGTCTGTTAGGAGTGCTCTTCCTGGCTTGAGTGAGCTGAGAGACTGATCTTTATTCCTGGCATTAAGAAAGAGACACTGCAAGGCTGCCAGGGACTTGATACCTGGAAGTTAAAGAACCTTGGCACCAAAGTTTGGTAGAGACAAAGGCAGTGGATGCGCTCGAAGAAGAGGTACTTCCCACCCGCAACAGACTTCTGATCAAGGGGTTCATCGACTCCAGAGCCTGGTCCAGGCCAGTCAAAACTGACCCCTAAGTGACCACCTTTCTATTTCATCAGCTCTACTCGTGGTACCTCAGAGTCAACCCAATACCAGCTATTGCTGGAGGCTTATGAAGTGGCTCGGGAGCTGCTTAACCTCTCAGTACTGGATTCCCTGGTGATCCAGGACACGTTGAACCTGGTACCAGTGCCTAATGTTCCTGTTCTGGCACCAGCACAACACATGGTACTGAGGGCACTTTCAACCAAAGTGCATCTGAGAATGGTGCTGTTTAGAGGGAAACCAGCCAGTACCACCTTCTCCAGGGTCAGAGAGTCCCTCCCCAGTGCTGACGGGATTAGCTCCCCCTCTGTCAGAAGAAGCAGACTCTGAGGTTGGCTGTTAATGTCACAGCCCAGACACATACAGCATCCCTCTCTGGTTACTTGCTAACTCTGGTACTTACCACATCCTTAGCTTTGACTGACACACAAAGGCCAATGACCTGGGCATAACTGGGTCCCAAGCCCATATCCGTGGCTATTCTGGAACCCTTGGGGACTCCTGCCAGCCTCCAGGTCATCCCCACACCCATTCTGCTTCTTTGGATAGACATCAGGAGCAGCCACATCAGAGATAAGTGTCCACCCTGACACTGGGCCTGGTACTGAACAAGAGAAAATCCCCTCAGGAGACTTGTCCTTAGGGGAATTAACAGAGGCTCTATCTGACCACACTCTGGCTTCTCTTTGTCCTCATCTGATGCAACAGTGATATCAGGGAGTAATTCTCACCCATCTAATAATTACAAAGCCCATCAAGACTTGTTGATGAGGATGGCCACAGCTGTAGATATCTATCCAGAAGATATCTAGATATCTGTAGATATCTAGTCCAAGAGAAGTTGCAGACTTGTGGACATCTTAGCCGTAGGGGGACCCTCCTGAATAGCTTTCCCAATTAATGAGGTTATCCTAGAGACCATCAGGGTACTATGGGAGACACCATCTTCCCTCCTCCCTGTGGCAAACAGGACAGAGAGGAAGTACTGTATCCATTGCAGAGATTGGAGCATTTGTATACCCATCCCCCCCTCTGGGATCCCTTATAGTCTCCACTGCCAGTGAGAAAGAGATGGGGCACCAGGCTTTGATGCCAAAAGAAAAAGAGGAGAAAAAGCTAGACCACTTACATAGGAAGCTTTATTCTACCATAGATATAACTCAGAATTGCAAACCAGCAAGCACTACTGGGTCGTGACAACTTTAGCCTGTGGGACAATATTTTAAAGTTTAAGGACAGAGTATCAGACAAGGTGAAACAAGAATTCACCGCAAGGGTGTATGAAGGAAAATTAGTGGCCAGAATGGCTCTCAAAGCTAATTTAGATGCGGCTGATGCTGCAACTCAGCCATTATTATGGCATTATTATGTTCATGGCTCCAATTGTCCAGCCTCTCTTCCAATAGACCATTTGAGTGTCCTTCAATTTTTTCCAGAGAAAACAGATGAAAGGCTGCATAGTCTCAAAGATTCCAGGGTGACCCTTAAATCACTGGGTATTTATACCCCAGTGGCCAAAATAAAGCTATTCCACCTGCAGCAGTCCCACTGTAATGAGTCATCCCTGAGTCCAATTACCTGAGGGCTCCATGTCAATCAATCAGGGGTTAGCCAATCTAGAGGTGAAGATTTAACCAAGTGACTCCAAGGCCCAGGGATATAGTCTCCCAATGAGAGCAGCCACTTCAGTCTGCTCAACATCATTATCTCACTGGGATTATCTCCTAGCCCCACCACTGGGTGCTTCTGATAGGCTGCTCCAGGTCCATCCCCAGCTTGTTCCTGTTCCTGCTCTAGCCTTGTTCCAACCACACTCTTCATTCCTGCTCTGACCGCTGGCTCCAGTCCCCGACCATTAGGCATGACTGTTGCTGCTTCAACCACTAGGCATGACCATCCACTTCTCAGTTTCTGACACTCACTGATTTCCAGTTTTTATGCCTTTTACCTAAGACCTGCCCAGAAAGAAGGGCAAAAGTTACAAGAGAAGTCTGCCACCTCCCTCCTCTTCTGCAGCTGCCAGTTCATCTAGACAAGCTAGGGCCTCCAAATAAGCATTCTGGAGTGTTGATCAAGGACAGACTACCAGTCCCCAAAGTGTCATCCTTTCCTACCTCTCTATTTGCAAATCATCTATCCTACTTCCTACGTGCTTGTTTCTGCATCACCACAGATCAGTGGGTCTTAAACATGGTGGAAGAGGGATACACCTTTAAGTTTGTTTCTGTTCTCCCTTCCCACTCATCTTCCCCATCCCTCTTCAGGAACTACTCTCATAAAGTAATTGGACTGCAGGAGGTGCAATCTCTCTTTCATGTGGGGGCCATAGAGGAAGTTTCCCTGTTAGTCAGAAGAAATGGGGTTTTATTCCCATTACTTCCTAATCCTGAAAGTAAAAGGGGGTTTCAGATCTATTTTAGATCTAAGAGAACTCAACAAATTCCTGAAGAAAATAAAATTCCAAATGGTAACTCTAGCTTCCATTATTCCTTCCCTGGACACAGGGGATCAGTATGCTGCCCTAGATTTAAGACACCTATTTTCACATGGCAATTCATCAGAGTCGCTGAAAGTTCCTCAGGTTTATGGTAAACTGATTCCACTATCAATTCATAGTGCTACACTTAGGCTTATCAGCAGCTCCTTGGATATTCACGAAATGCATGGTGGTAGCATTCCTGTGAAGGTCAGTTCTTATGTTCCCTTACCTAGCTGACTGGTTGGTGAGATGCTGGTCCAGATCTCAGGTGCTGTCCAGTATGGTCTTTATCCAGTCCACCTTCAATGCACTAGGGCGATTAAGCAACATAGAGAAATCAATCCTGACGCCTGTACAGAGAATAGAATTCATTGGTGCAGTCCTGGTCTCTACAGAGGCCAATGCCTTCCCTGCCACAGCTGAGTTTCCAAATGATGCAGGCCTTTGCTTTAGACTTAAAGGCATATCCTGTGACCACCGTATGAGACTGCATCCAACTTCTTGGGCACATAGCACCATGAAATTACGTGGTGCAACATGCCAGGCTGCACTTTAGAAAGCTACAAAGATGTTTAGCTTTGGTGTATTCACTAGTCCATCATCATCTGAACATGGTTGTTCAATGCCAGTTCAGGTCTTATCCTTCTTGGACTGGTAGACAGACCCCTTGAAAGTTTGGGTGGGGAGGTCCCCTTTTGCTCCTCTACAACTGGTGCTCCCCTTAGTTATAGATGTGTCATCCCTGGGTTGGGGAGCTCACCTGGGGTTTCCGCAGACACAAGGTTTTTGGTTTACCCAAGATCTGAAAATACACATAAATGTCAGGGAATTGCGAGCTATTTGGTTATCTTGTTTGACCTTCCTTCCATATATTAAGGGGAAGAGTTTGCTCGTGATAGGAGACAACACAGCAGCCATGTTCTGTGTGAACAGACAAGGAGAAGCCCGGTTGCTGTGATTGTGCCAAGAGGCAATGCTGCTTTGGGATTTCTGCATCACCAACTCCATCCACCAGAGAGCTGTTTGCCTTCCAGGGGCACAGAATACTCTGGCAGATCACCTAAGCAGGTCATTCACCAATCAAAAGTGGTCCTTTCATCCAGATCTGGCCAGATCCATTTTCTAGCTGTGGGAGACCTGTTTGCAACAAGGGCCAACAGAAAATGTCATCAATTTTGTTTCCGAGCAGGTCACAGCCCAGGTTCTTTGACAGATGCCTTTCTGCTACCCTGGATGAACAGCCTGCTGTATGCCATCCATCCAGTTCCACTCCTGCCCAGTGTCTTGTCGAAAATCAAAAAAGACCATGATAACCTCATACTTACAGCCCCACCAGGGTCCCAACAACATTGATTCTTAGCTTTACTAGCCCTATTGGTTGGGTCTCCACTGTCACTCCCACTGGATTCAGATGTGATCTCCCAGGACCACAGATGCCTCCTCCATCCCATCCTGCGGGTCATCTACCTGATGGCCTGGTTGCTTCATGGAAGAGAGCTATTCTAAGGAGGTACAGGAAGTGCTTCTAAATAGTAAAAAGCCTTTGATTAGAAGTACTTACCTGGCCGAATAGAAGATTCTACATTGGGTCCCAACAGAAAGGTGTTTCCCCCCACTGGGCTCCCATCTATCAAGTATTGGACTATCTCCACTTCTTGAAACAACAAGCGTTGGCTGTTAATTCCACCCAAGATCCACCTAGCAGCTGTTTCAGCTTTGCACTCTCCTGTTAATAACCACTCTCTCTTTTCCAGACCAATGTCTGCCAGATTTTTTGAAGGGTCTGGACAGGTTAAACCCACAAGTAGAAGACCCTCTTCCTCTGTGGAACTTGAACTGAGTCCTAGGAAAGCTGATGGGCCCCCCCTTTGAGCTGCTGGTGACCTGTTTGCTGCTACATCTTTCAGTTCAAGTGGTCTTTTTAATCACTATTACCTCTGCCAGGAGCAGGGGGAATTGTGAGCTCTAGTGCCAAAACCTCCCTACTGTCTTCTATAGAAACAAAGTTTACCTTTGCCCTCACCCAACATTCCTTACTAAAGTATTTTCCTATTTTCACATTAATCAAGCAATCTATTTACCAGTGTTCTTTCCAAAACATCATATGAATAAAGAAGAGGAAAAGCTTCAAATTCTGGACGTTAGAAGAGCTTTGGTTTTTTACGTGGATTGGACTAAGCCATTTAGGTCATCGTTGCAGCTGTATGTGTTTGCAAACAAAATGAAGGGCCTTCAAGTATCCTCCCAAAGAATCTCTCCCTGAATATGTGCTTAAATTAATTTATGCTACCAGTTAGCTAATGTGATGCCCTCCAAGTAGAGTATTGGCCCATTCAACCAGGTCTCAGGCAGCTTTTGCAGCTTTTCTGGCACACATGACCATCTTGGACATTTGTAAGGCAGCAACTTGGTCAGTCCATATGTTTGCCTTTCATTGTGCCATCTCTCAACAATCCAGGGACAATGTCAGATTTGGACATGTGATCCTCCAATCCCTGTTCAAATAGACTCTGAGCCCACCTCCAGTTCAAACTGCTTGTGAGCCACCAAGACTGGAATGGATATGTGCAGTCACCTGAAGAAGAAATGGTTACTAATCTTTTCTGTAACTGTTCTTCTAGGTATGTTGCATGTGACCATTCCATGACCTACTCTCCTTCCCCTGGCTATCAGTTTATCAGGTAAGAAGGAATTGAGGAGGGTCAGTGGCGGCTTTGCCCTTTATACCAAGGAGGCAGAGGGCACATGCACCTATGGGTACCGCTGAGGAAAAAAATCTCTGACAACTGTCTGCTGGGCATGCACACACCTATGGTGGAATGGACATGTGCAACACATGTCAAAGAACAACAGTTATGGAAAAGTTTAATAACTCTTTCTTTTCCTGCACTCTGGAATAATTGCTATCTAAAGCCCCAATACTACAATATGATCTACTTCCCTGGTTTTTAATTATATCTTTTAAACCATCATGCAAAGTTTTGACTCTACATAATATAAGTATCTAATTATGATAATAAATAATTATCGTATCAGCAATAAATATATTAATGTAGCAACAATAGGACCTCATCAGGAGCAGGGATCCGTATGTGCTGTACCAAAGAGAGAGAGAGAGTCATGGCCTCTTGCATCAAAGAATTCTAAGCTGGATGCAGTTTGAGAAACCAAATCAAGCCTACTTTTCTTTCTTCCACATTTATGCACCCACAGCTCATATTCCCATTAGCAGATAAGTGTGCTTTGCTCCTTTGCAGCAAAACTATTTAAAGTCAAATAGCAGTGCCCAAGACAGCCCCCAGAGAATTTCAGGCAGGGCAAAGAAGAAAAGATTAAGAATTTTCACTCCACTCATATTTTGGAAGTTCTCCTTTCAAAGATCTTTAAAGAAAAAAATGCCTTCATCCTTGATATAGAAGTAAGGGGGTAAAAGTAAAAACAAACTTCTCTTTATACTGCTAGAACGTCTTTTCTCTCAATTTAAATAAAAAAAAAACAATCTGCAGAAAGATTTAGAAATTGCACTAGTCTCTAGCAAATCACTGCTGCATTCACATTTGTTTAAAGTAAGAGAGTTGGGCTTTTTAGAACAATGATAAATGATCTGCTGACTATTTACTGTTTTTGGGATGTTCCAAAAGTTCTGATAGGACTTATTCAGTAACTCTTTGAAGTGAATTAAAATAGACTCTGATGAAGTAATAGTTATTAAAATATGAAAACACAGAAATGTGCCATCACATGCCTTCCCCAGCACTACAGTGCAGCTTAATTCAGTTCCTTTGAAAATCTTTCGTCACATATCTTTATACTGCTGATGCCAAGTGTATAATCCGTCCACGCCTCAGGTAGTCACCTGAAAATGCCAAGATCAGGGCAGGCTATAAAAGGAGAACAAAAAAGCTGGTGGCTAATACTGCAGTAAATTCACCAACCAGTCACAAACTGTGCTTCTGATCCCCACACTGGTTATCAAGAAGCTACAAACAAGAAGCTGCATAGCCCCCTTATTGCATTTCAGTCTCAGGCCCCCAATCAGCCACTAGCTCCAATAAAGAGATAAATTATTAAAATGCTATTCCCTTTACCAAAAAGTTCTCCTGACCCCAAAGAGTCAGCCACATTGCCAGATCAATATAAGTTTGGATTTTACCCAAAATACCATGCTACCAGCCAATCCTTTAGTAATTAAAACTAAAGGTTTATTATAAAAGGAAAGAAATAAACAAGGTGAGAGGTATTATATGATTAAAGCAATTAGATACATATAAATTATTTGAAAGTCCATATCTATCAGGTTTTCCGTAGAATTGTGGAGTTTGCAGGCTTGCATAGTCCCTTTGGTGTACAGCTAGTACCTGGATGGATCTTAGTCCTTTGTTTCATAGCTTCAGTTGTAGATGAGTTGATCGATTCAGAGATAGGAAGCAGGAATGAAGAGATTGAAGACAATATGGATGGTGCAGCTACCTTTTATAGACTGGATTGCCACGTGGCTTGTTTCAAACACAAGCCCTCAGCACATGGCATAGAAAAGCGTCAGAGAGAGCTCCTCTCTGTAGGGCATGTTCTTACATGTCCTGGTGACTCAAAGTGTAGCCCTGGCTTCTCTCCCTGGGCTCATTGTACCTTCTTGTTCCCTTAATGGACCACTAAGCAGGTTTAATGCTGC
The DNA here is from genome assembly GCF_026122565.2 of Emydura macquarii macquarii. Lineage (NCBI taxonomy): Eukaryota > Metazoa > Chordata > Testudines > Chelidae > Emydura > Emydura macquarii. The sequence goes on from NW_027132773.1 coordinate 12,576,156, forward strand.
TGCCATCCTGTCTGGGATGTCACCCAGAAATACAGCACAAGTTGAATTACAGATACATCAAACATATCCATAACTTTTGATACAAATATGACACATACACAAATAATCCCATTATATTTAGTAAATTATAACCTTTCTAATGGTACCTGACATGGCCTATCTCATATGAATTATTGTAATTTTGAAATATTGATGTTAAATAATATAAATGGTCCCCCATCACGAGTTCTTTATCGTGAATATTAAATATGTACATACACAGACCCAGCTTTACAGTCATGACATAAGCAGAAAAATAATACACAAAATGACAAGGTAAGGAAGGAATAACATGAGACAATACTTTGCAATTTAATCTTAACCATTTTGTTTAAAAAAAAAACAAAACCAATTCTGAGATATTCTGAGGATGAGGGGAGGAGCAGGTACCATTGGAGTGGAAGTCAGCTATGAAAAGCAAGACTCAAGAATTGGGTTTCAAGGAGGAATTTGAAGAAGGAGGGGGTAGATCACTGACCACAGGAAAAGAGACATTGCATTGTGAAGACTGATGCTACCCTGTGTATGCAGCACGTCAGCAAGCTTCTTCAGTTTCTCCCTGCTTCTCCCCTGTCTACAATCAATCACAGGAAAATGTTTACACTGTAGGTTATACTAGAAGGAATACGAATTTCAAAGTATCCCTTCTTTTGAAAAACTCTTAAGTAGTCTGCACACTTGGCAGCAACAGCACAAATCTGTCAACACAAAATGTTGCTATGAGATTTAACTGAATTTCCTTTAGTGATAGTTTAACTTCTTAAAAGAACAAAACTGTACAGAGTGAAGTGACACTAACATATGGGATAAGATTTAAATGAAAATGCTTCACGTGTAGCATTTCTTTAAAAAAGAAAAATAGTAGGATGCCTACTATTCATATTAGTGGAAGCTAGTTTTTCTTTTTATTCAGTAGGAGCAGAATTATTTTCCTCTTCCATTATTCACAATAAAATCCCTGGAGTAATAATGTTTCTTGGTAAATTAATTTTACAAATAATGTATACATAATATTACCAGCTCTGTTTTTTCTTATAACTCAGAATGGGAGTTTTATATTCTGCTAAAATACTAATATATTACAAATAAATAACAATAGGAATTCAGTTTTCATTATGTATCATACATTAATGTAGCTTTCAAACATACTAATTGTAGTAATATTTAAAATTTCTCAGTTGCCTTAGATACATACATAAGATTTAGAGTTGGCTAACCTCAGTCTTTTCCATATTCAAGGTATTTTCTATAGTATTGTTAGTAGAAAGGAATCATAAATATACAGAGATTACTATATCTATTTATTTGACAAATAAGCAAATTTTGAATGCTACCACGGTAACTCTTTCAAGATAAAGATTTAAATTTGGCAGCAAATAGACATAATCCTATATATGACTATGATCTTGCACAATTCACATTTCCCTGAAGGGCAAATATGCAAGGAAAGATCACAAGGAATATGCAAAGAAAGATCTCCTTGTTTTGCATAAAATGTTAAAGTATCAGAAATTAAATCAAAATATCACCTCTCATGACAAATAATCTAGATTATCCAGTCGTATATTAAATCTTTGAGAAGAAAAGGTCTAATTAGGTTAATGAATACTTTTGGTGAGGAAATATTAATGTCTTTTTTAATGATAAAACCCCTAGTATGATATTCCAAAACTAGTCATTGATGTGGCACAGTAGTAAAATGAAGAATGACATGTGCATGGAATTAAGTGGCAGGCTGCAACTTTTATTAAACTTTAACACTGGGGGGAGGCACTATTTACCCATCCCCCATACTCTCCTATACCAGACATTTAAGTGGTCCAACGTGGGTTACAGTGCTCCTTACCATATAACCCATAATGCAAGGTAGGCTTTCCTCAGCTTGCCCCCCAGTACTCAGCTCTCTCTGAGTTCCAGCACTCTTCCCCCCTGCAAGGGGACAAAGGGTGCAGCAGGACCTCAGCTCACAAGGGCCACAAAGTCTGCCCATGGCCTGCAAGGGCCAGAAGGTCTCACCCTATTGTGCGAGCCCAAGGCCCATCACCAAAATCCCAGGTCTTTTACCACTGGGAACTGTTTATTTTATTCTCTTAAGTGCACTGGAAACTGGTCTCAAGTTGCACCAAATAAACCGCTCCACTCTAGTACCTCAGTTAGGTACTAAATGCATTATTACTTAACCTACTGTGGCTTGAAGGGGCTATGAAGAAGTTCCTCATCTTCCTTACTCAGGTTTCTTACTCCTCCTTCTCTTCCCCCAGTTCTCCTCCTAATACTTCATTCCCCGATCTAACCTCCAGCTACTAGCCAGAGACTCCAGCTTTTTAGCCTTACCTCTGGTTCCATTTTTTGGGAACTGGTCAGGATGGGCAGGGCATATGGAACTCCCTCCCCTCCTGCTGCTTCCTTGCCTTCAACTCCCCCCTCCTTCAATGAGAGAGACAAATGGAGCATTGACCAGCAGGGGAAGATGAAGCAGGCTAAAAAGCAGCAGCAATAACAGAAGCAAAGGGTGGGATCCATGAAAGGCCTTAGGCATTGCAATCCTGAGCATCATAGTGCCTAATTTTTAGGGACCTAGAAAATCATAGGAACAACATTCAAATCCACAAACCTGACTAGGTGCTGAGACTCCTATGCAATGAATGGGGAGAGAGAGATATGTAGACTAGGATCCATAAAGCCAGCATATTGGATAGGGAGCTGCCTAAACTAGACAATGGGAGATGCTGACAATAATGGTCTGTCCTAAGCCCCGCTTCTCTGGTGGAGATAGGTGCCTAAATCCAAGCTGCAAGTAGATGCCTATCTCTGCTTGCAATCCACAACCCCTGGGAAATAAGAGACACTCCTCTGCCTAACTCACATGCAGGCCCGATACAAAACAGCCTGGGGCCAGGAAGGACCTCCCTTATAACCTTTAACCTAGTGGACAGGGTACTCATCTGGGATATGGGAGACCCCTGGTTCAAGTCCTCCCTCCTCCTGTGGGGAAGAAGGGATTTGAAAAGGGATCGGTCATTCTAAGGAGGGAGGATTTGAACGGTGGGTCCCCCACATCCCATGTGAGTACATATCCACTAGGCTAATGGTAATAAGAGAGGTCCCTCTCCACCCATCTCCCCCAGAGTGTCTTGCACAAACTCACCTGAGTAGGCAGTCTCTGAGCATGCCTGCTGGACTTAGGTGGCCGAATGCCTATCTTCCCTGGTTTCTGAATCGCTCTGAAGTTTAGGTGGGAGGTGGGCATCCAGGCATCTAGAGTGAGGCTGCCATGCACATGCTCAGAAACACCAACTTATGCTCCTAGTAAACTTTTACTGCAAAAACTTAGGCATCAAGTGAATTTAGACACCTACAGGGTGAGGCTACAGTAGTGCCCAAAAATTCGGGCTTAGTCGCCTAAGTCCAGGATTTAGGTGCCCAAATAACTTTATGGATCACATCCCTAATGCTTAACCTACTGACTGGGAGGAGCAGAGCTGAGCTGAAATGCTGTAGCCAAGTCCAACAGCTTGGAAGAGGAGTCTCTGAGGTACTAGGGGGAGTGGATCGATTAAGGAGAAGGGATGTATTCATTGAAAGGAAAGAATAGGAGGAGTAGGTGCATGGGGGAAGGATATCAGATCGGCTCTGGGGGAAAGAGAATTGCTAGATTGCTGTATTTGTGTGAGGAGTAACTGATTGAATGGGGAAATTATGCAGCAGGGTATTTTTTTTTATTCTGTAATGTATATATTTAATTTACTAAAACTTTTCACAGGCAAGTGTCCTTAATTCTTCTACTTCCTCTCCCCCTCTGCTAGTTGTCCTTGGAACTAGAGCATGTGGGTTACACCCTCAACTTGTTCAACTTACTTACCATTGCAATCCTGTCCAACTTGGGCCATGAAAGCCAGAGACCACTAGAGAGGGCCAAGAAGACAGACAACAGACCCAAAAGCAGGAGCATCTGGCTAAGTAATTAAAGATTAGGTAGGTCTACATCCTTGTGTTGTGCTGCCCCACTGCTGTGCAGAGACCTGTAAACTGTCCAAAGTACATAAAAAGATAATAAGAGTCCAGCTCAGCCTGTTCCATTAAATTGTTTAAGAAATAAGTAAAAAGAGAAGATATTTGTTCAAACTGCATGTGTTTAAGCTTAAAGAACTATGATAAAAGTGTATTCAAGATGCCTTTGGAACTCACAAATGGACACAGCATCAAGCTGGGAGACTGTAGTATTGGAAGGATATATTCATAACTGGAATCTTGAGAAACGTGTTTACTAGGCAATGCTCATCAGATAAGGTTGCTGCCTATTTAAGGACATTGCTTTTTGGAGGATTAGTTGGCAACTTGCTTACATGGGTGGTGGACTGAAGACAGGAGGATTAAACAGCAAACGTCCAGACTGATCAGTGTGGGTCAGTGCGCACATGCGCGCACAAACACACCCCTCAAACTTCACAGTTTACAATTCTCAGTATTGCTCTTACAATTTTATTTCATGTTTTATGATATTTGGTGTTTTTTTCCCCCTTAAAGCCCAGCTCCTGGAGTCATGTGATTATATGGGAATCTAAGCTTCCATTTAAAAAAAACCCTATATTTCTAGTTGTTATTGTTTCACAGGAAAGCTTGCAACCTGAGTGCACCCTAAACTATCAAAAACCAAAAGGCAAAGAAAAAAAGAACTAAAAATGTATTATTTTAAAAAACCTCACAATTTTATAGCCAATATTATGGTTTTTGGGGGCCTGTTTGATTTTTTGAATGCTTTAGTTTGGCAATATTGTATCATGTGGCTGCATCGTGCCTATGCTGTTCTGAGCATGAAAGATGTCCTGAACAGATTGAACCAGAGAGAGGAAACCAGATGACAGTATCTATATTGGACTGTGCTGAAACTTGAACTTGAGGTACTTGCACCTGACGTACTTGCTATTACCTGCTCCTTAGTGTGTGACTTCTCATTTCCTACCTTTTCTTCTTTCCTCTCTTCCTTTTTTGCCTTCTGTCAAATAAGAGTCTGGCCTGACAAAATATGAAAGGCAAGCTGAAAGTAAGTCCTTAGAGAGCCCAACACTAATAAAAGTTTGCCAGGTTTCAGGGAGACTATTCACTAGGGAAAAGGATGCATTCTAAACCCATCTTAATTCTTTTTGCCTTAAAGAGAACAGGATCAGCATTTAACCACAACAGCAGCAGTGAAAGAAACCACCTAAAGAAACTTTTACATTTCCCCCCCCCAAAGAACAGCTCACCTCTGCTAGACTCCCCTACAAGTTAGAGAGAGGGGAGAAGGAAAACTGTTAAAATTCGTTTCGTTTTACTTTGTAAGTGACAAGCCCGGTCACTGTTCTCCTGGTGTGTTAAGAGTGGAAGTCAGCCATTAACTATTTAACCTGCAGCAATTAACAAGGCTTTTAGGAGCACAGCATTGGGTGCTGAAGTGCACGCCCTGTTCGCAGGGCAAGTGCCCCCGAGCCTTACTGCCCCAGCTCCCTGTCTTCCAATACCGCCTCCCCCCCACTTGTACCCCAGCTCCTCCTGGAGTAACCAGATAGCAACTAGGACAAATCAGGCCGGGGGGGGGGTGTGGAGGTAATAAGCACCTATATAAGATAAAGCCTCAAATATTGGGACTGTCCGATAAAATGGGGACATCTGGTCACCCAAGCCCCTCCGGTCACCCTAGCGACCCGTCATCCCCTCGCCCTGGCCCTGTGGGGCAGCCTCGTTTTCCCCCATTTGCCCCCTCCCCCACTTGACTCCTCCCAGCCCCGCCCCCTTCGCGGGAGCAGCGAAGCGGCCTCCCCCCGCCCCACGGAGGACGCTGCAGGGCCGGCTGCTGCTGCTACCACCTCAGCGCTACGGTAGCGCTGCAGCTGCGCCGCGGTGTCCGTTGGGGCCGGGCTCGCGCTGCCGCTTGGGGGGCCCGGCCGGCCGGCGCCGGGGCAGGATGCGGCGCTACGTGCGGGTGGCGCTGCTGTGCCTGGGTTGCGGCTTGTGCTCGCTGCTCTACGGGTCGAGCCAGCTGGCCCTGGAGCAGGAGCCCGGCGGGGGCAAGCCGCAGGCCCGAGACCCCGTCGCTCCCGTCCGGAGGCAGCGCACCGGCGGCGGCGGCGGCAGGGCGGAGGCGGGAAGCGCAGGCCGCGGGGAGCCGGAGCTGCCAGACAGGTACGGACGGGCCCCTTTTCCCCGGCCGCTGAGGGGCTCTACGCCGCAGCGGCTTTAAAGGATCCGGGCTGGGTCTCTAGGGCCTCTCCGGACCGGTGCTGCTCCAGCCCCAGCCCCAGCTCCAGCACGCGCGGCGCTCACCCGCCTGGCCCGGGGATCGAGCGAGCCGCTCTGCGACCAGAAAGTTTTGTAAAGCACTTGTCAGGCTCCCCCCAGCTTGGAGATGGAACAGTTCCGCCGTGCTGCGGCTTGGCTGGTCTCCTCGTGGCCCGGGGAAGCCCCCCAGAGAGGGGGCAGTGGTTAGTCAAGGTCTCAGCCCCGCACGGAGCTGCCCCTGTGCTTGCGTGGAGGGAGCAGCTGGCGGGGCTGGGACCCCGCTGACCACACCGGAGGAAGGGCGACGTTGTCTCTGTGCACACTGCTGTCACATCCCCAAAAGGGCACGGGAAGATGGGGGCAATACTTTCTTTTTCGATCACAGTTATCGTAATCTTAAGCGCTGCTGGTACACGCAGGATGAAAGGGTTAAGGTTAGTTTAGCCTGGCTGGGAAAGCAAATGTAAAAAGGCCTTACAAAATAATTGGCTCATGAGGTAGGAGGAAGGTGGCATCTAGTAAGACAAGTTTTGGGAGGATGCTAAGCTTGTAATGTGGCTAATAAGACAAAAGGGAGGCTTCTGGGTAAGGAGTCTCTAAATTCTAGAAGATGGTTATAAAATGGTTCCAGCAAAGTTGTTTTGTAATGTGATGAACGTATAATATCCTCTCACATACCAATGTTATCTTAAAATATGGGCCTTTGTGAGAAGATAAAACTAGTTGCATTTGGCATTTTAAGATCCATACATTTAAGATAATTTGAAAGAGAGAGGCCCAGCTGGCATATCTTGTTTTAGCCCAGGCCAAGAAAAGGGTCAGACCCAAACCTGTTTTTTTTAGCTAAGATAATAATGGTCAGTATGGCATCACTTGTTTTTATCACTATATGAAAGAGTGAGGCTTACTAGGGATATTTATCAGATCCTATCTGATCATGCTGGAGCAAGCCAGGATGAGAGGGTTATCCCTGGGACTGATCCTTTCATGAGTATACAGCTTAGAATGTGTGTTACTGTATGGGTGTAGTAATTGCTTATTTAGATGTTTAGAGCAATTGTATAAATACTATTTAGCCTTTTTATTTAATAAAGGATTGAATGGTTAAATTAGTGTCTGGTAGTACCCTGTATTAATGAAATTAATAATAATTTCAACATCTTAGTGACTACAATACCACTGACATTAATTTCAGTTGCCCTAAATGTGCCTCATTCCCCAAAAAAGAGTACTGACCTATCTTCTGGGGCCACTATAGAGTTCTTTCTTAGAGCAATGAAGTAACATAAGGGAAATGGAGATGTACTTTAGGTACTTCTGTAGAAGAGATATTGGCAAAGCACAGTGCAGGTGCATTGAATGCCATTGACATTTTAAATGAATTTATGATTGAAATAATGATATGGTGATACCTTCTATTAATAATATTAATTCCAACAACAAACTAAAAGTAGGTAAAAACATTTAGATATAAAGTGTGTTTTTTATAAGTTGATTGCATCTCTTCAGTGTTGTATTATTGACAGTTTATTTTGTTTCTAAGGAAAAGTTAATTTGATTGCACTTCAATAACTGTCCCATTTGAATACCACTTAAATCACTGGTGTCAAGTTACACTTAAATACATACTATTTAAAATGTTCTGAAATATCTAATAGATGAACAAACACAGTGATGTTTGTTTGCACACTTTAGTTTAATCAGGCTGTATGTTATTCCAGTAAAGGAGTTCATGTGACTAACTATTGTTACAGGCTATATCATAGGAATGGTTTTCTTATGGACTTCACTTGATGATCATACTCTAAAATATAAGGCTTGAAAAACCTTTTCATGGTTACCTTAGCTAGCGTACCACAATTGCAGATCTTGTTCAGATAAATGTCTAGTCTTTTATTCTTGCCATTTACGGAGTGTATATACCTCATTAATAATCTAGAGCAAGGAATTGCTGCCTCTATTTGTACACATGCCATCAGTTGGTATTTACTTCTGCTTTGGTATTAAAAATACATTTTTGAAATTTGCTTTCTCAGCAATGTTTGCCTTTTTAATCATGGAAGTTTTTTTTCCTCCTGTTGACTTTGTTTAATACAAGAGGCTTCAATCATGCTCCGTGGCAGAAAAGATAATGAAAAAGATGGGGAAGGTAAAGGGGACCACAAGTAAAACTTTCAGAAGTGACTTAGGCTGCTAAGTGCCTAAGTAATTTTTGGAAATGGGATTTATGCTTCTGTAGAATAAATATGAAATTAAGGAATTAGGATTATTTTAATTTGGGTTAAGGAAATGTGTTGTAAATAAAGGCCCTAATTAGCAAGTAGAAGGAAGGCCTTGAAAATAATGGGTTATAAGGCCAGAAAGGAATAAAGTAGGGAGGAAGTCTGGTTCAAAGAATAACTAACGGAATAAGGAGATGTTTCTAAAAAGAAGGCCTCTGACTGATAGGGGTGACTGCAGATGGTTTTAAAGAAGACAGAGAATCTGTTTTAAAATAAGCCAACATGGCCCTTCCCACCCCACGTACCAGTGTTGTTTAAAATATTAGGGCCTATGTAAATCCAGGTGCAAAGGAAAAACTGTTGATCAGCAAGAAGGAGGGGAAGCGGTAAGGAGGAAAGGCCTTGGGGAGAAAGGAGGTTGAAAATCTTATCCGGATTAAGACTGAAAATAAGGGTGAATTATCTCAAATTGTTTTTTAGCTGAACTCAGTAATTGGCATTGATGTCGCTTGTTTATTAAAGGGTATAAAAAGTAAACTCTTAAAGAGTTCATTGCTAATACCTGCCTGACCATGTTGGAGCCAACCGTTAAGGGTCTAAGCACTCCTGGGTTTAGTCCATGTGTAAGTATCTTGATCAAATGCTTATAAATGTTTTGTTACTGGTTCAGTGTGTAGTAAATGCATATTATTTAGGCTTTTTAGATATTGTGGCAAAGCACCCCTTCAGTCTTGCTGGGCTAAGGCTGTCTCCCTTGGCAGGACAGGCCTGGGGTAAATCTGCCCCATGCTGGATGAGTCTTTTGGTTCTCTGCTCAGCGTCTCTGTCCTAGAGTGTTCGGGGTGGGTCTTGGTTGGGCCTTAGAAAGGCCCCTCCGACCCCCAGCGGGGCGTGATGTGTCTAAATGCTCAGGCCACACTTCACAGCAGAGTACCTTGCCTTGGCTCCTTTGATGCGGCTGCAGTTGTGGTGGTACAGCCTGGGGAGGGGGCGGGGGAAGCAGTAGCCCTTCCCCCCCAGGCTAGTGCCTGGGTTTTCTTTTTTTTTCCTTTTGCTGCTCTCCTTCTAGAGAGAAGCGCTGTCTCCTATACTGGGGAAGTCTCGCTTCGTACTGCTATAAGCCCTCTGGCTGCTTGTGTCTCTCCCTCCTTCTCTCTAGAAGAGGTGGGCTTTCAGTAGGCCTGGAGTAGCCTTTAATTGGGCACACGTGCCTCTAATTGACCAGCAGTAACCTCGCTCCTGCATGCAGGGAAAAGGGCCTTCAACATTCTAGGGCTGACATACCTGCCCTCAAGTACCTTTTTGTAGCCCTCCAGCCTGACTTCATCACATATTCCCCCCCGCTCAACACTATGGGGTGGGCTACTTGGGTCAAGCAACAGTGCACCCGTGATAGGCCATCTGCATTGCCATGTTTGATCCCTGCCCTATGTTGTACACTGAAGTAGAAAGGCTGCAATGACAGGAATCATCACATTACCCCTGCGTTTTGGTCTTTATTGCAGTGCATCCACTTCAGAGGGGCATGGTCTGCAACCAGGGTAAACTTCCGCCTCAGTAAGTAACATTGGAGGGTTTCCATGGCCCACTTTATCTCCAGGCATTCCTTCTTCATCACAGCATACCTTTGTTCTCTGAGCAGGAGTTTCCTACTGAGGAATAAGATGGGGTGCTCTTCATCTGCCAGCCTTTGAGATAGTACGGCACCCAACCCGACCTCCAAGGCGACTGTCTGTAATATAAACTCCTTCTTGAAATCTGGGGCTATCAGTACTGGATCATGACAGAGGGCGGTCTTGAGGTCCGTGAAGGCTTCTTCAGCCCAGCAAGAGCGCTTACTACGTGTGGGTTGCAGGCTTTTATCAGGTCTGTCAGCGGGTAGGGTTGAGTGGCAAAGTGGGGAATGAACCGTCTGTAGTACTCAACTATCCCCATAAATGCCCAGACCAGTTTCTTCCAGATCAGTTGGGGCCAACTTCGTATTGCCTCTAGTTTGTTCAGTTGGGGCTTCACCATACCTCTCCCCACAGTGTATCTGAGGTACTTGGTTCCGCCAGCCCCATTGCACTTTGGAGGGATTTGCCTTGAGACCCGCTTTCCTCAGGGTATTTAACACGACCTCCACTTTTTCTAGGTGTGTATCCCAGTCCGGGCTATGTATTACCACATCATTGAGGTAGACGGCGGCATACTTAGCATGGGGGCATAATAGCTTATCCATGAGCTGCTGGAAGGTTGCAGGGGCTCTGTGTAATCCAAAAGAGAGGACAATATATTGGTACAGTCCTTGTGGCATAGAAAAGGCAGTCTTCTCTTTGGCTTCCTTGTCCAGAGGGATTTGCCAATAACCTTTGGTCAGGTCAAGGGTGGACAAGAATCGCGCTTTCCCCAACTGGTCAATCAACTCGTCGCTCCGAGGTATGGGGTAGGTATTAAACCAGGACACTTCGTTTAATTTTCATTCCATTCCAAGTCATTACAGAACCTCATGCTGTCATTGGTTTGGGCACCACAAGAATCGGACTGGACCCACTGACTATGGGACTCCTCGATGATCCCCAGCTCCAACATCCTCTTAACCTAGGCCTTAATTTCCTCTCTGTCTGCCTCTGGGATCTGTTATGGTTTAACATTCACTTTTAGTCCAGGTTTGGTGATGTGAAGAGCCTCAGTGGTCCTACCAGACTCCGCTGCGAACACGTCCTGGTTTTGCTCAGTCATCTCCATGACTTTGGACCGTTGCACTGGGGTTAATTCAGGGGATATCCTCATTAGCCCCTGAGTTTTATCTTTATGGGGTGATGTCTCTAGGGCAACCGTACAGGTGTGTTGGTCCTGCCAGGGCTTCAGCAGGTTCACATGATGGATCTGCTCCAGCTTTCAGCGGTCAGGCTGTCGAACCTTATAGTCGACCTCCCCAGCGGCTTCTACTATTTTATATGGTCCCTGCCACCTGGCCAGGAGCTTGCTTTCCACCTGGCCAGGAGCTTGCTTTCCGCCGTGGGCATCAATACCATCACCTGATTGCCGGGCTGGAACCTCCACTTTCTTGCCTTGTGATTATAATAGGTCTGTTGGGCCTCTTGGGCCTTCTCAAGGTGCTCTCGCACTATGGGAGTGACTCAGGCAATCCTGTCCCGCATCCTTATCACATGATCAATGACATTTTGCCCCTGGTTAGGTTGTCCCTCCCAGTCCTCCTTGGCGATGTCCAGTATGCCATGGGGGTGGTGACCATCTAGCAGTTCGAAGGGGGGAGAACCCAGTGGACGCCTGGGGGACCTCCCTAATTGCGAACATCAGGTAAAGTGATAGGATGTCCCAGTCCTTCCCGTCCTGGCTCACCACCTTCCTCACCGTGTTCTTCAGTGTCCCATTGAAGCATTCAGCGAGGCCATCCGTCTGGGGAATGATAGACTGATGTTCGTAGGGTCTGCATGTGGAGCATTGTGCACATATTCTTCATCAGTTTGAACATGAAGGGGGTTCCTTGGTTCATGAGGATCTCTTTGGGTATTCCTACCCTAGAAAAAATGTGGACCAATTCCTTTGCTATCATCTTGGATGTGGTGTTATGCAAGGGTATGGCTTCTGGGTAGTGTAGTCTAGAACCACAAGCACGTACTGATGACCACGGGCCGACTTCTGCAGTGGGCCAATCAGGTCCATGGCTATCCTTTCGAATGGGACCTCTGTAATCGGCAGGGGTATGAGTAGTGCCTGTAAGTGTGGCTGAGGGCTGGGGAGTTGGCACTCTGGGCAGGAGGCGCGATATCGTTGGACTTCCATATAGACCCCTGGCCGGAAAACCTCCACAGGATTTGATCATGAGTCTTGTCTACCCCTGGATGTCTTCCAAACAAGTGCTATGTGCTAGGTCTAGCACAGCCCTCTAGTGTCGTCAGGTACCAGGAGCTCCTCCACCTCTTCCTCTTGTACTCAGACTACCCTATATAGCAGGTCCCTTCTGATCACGAAGTATGGCCCAGGGCCTTTGGTCTTTCCCTCCATGGGGACTCCATTCACCTCCACCACTTCTTTCCTAGCATTGTTGTATAGTGGGTCATTGGCTTGGTCTTGTGTGAAATTCCCAAGCATGGGCCCAATGTCCTCAATTTCAAGGGGACCTATTTTGGTCTCTTTGTCGCGGCTGGCCCCAGCAGGACTAGGTCCAGGTTCTGCTATGTCGACAGTCTGGGCTGTTTCCCTGTCGGTCGGATGAGGTTGCCTTCCCAAGAGCAGAACCTTTTGGTTTTGGGTCAGAATCCTGGTTCCCAGTCTTTTGTCCGCTCTCTTTTCTTGCCGAGTCTTCCGTGGTTTCTCCATGGCGGGAAACAGGTCCTGGGCGAATTCGGAGAAGACTGGGGTAGGACCATATATGGGGACCTCAGTACCAATCCCAGGGTCACTACTCATCTCTGACTCCTCCACCAGGAGTAGGCACCCAAATCCCAGAAAGTCTCGGCCTATGAGGACCGGACATGGGAATTTAGGGACCACCCTTGCTGTCACCTTTGTGGTATTCACCTGAATTTTGATCCGGACTGGAATAGTCGGATAATAATTGACCGTGCCATGCACACAGGTTATTCCTGTGCGTTTGGCCCAAGATAACTGGTCCTGACCCACCAGTTTTCTGAAGACCAGCGTGACGACACTCCCAGAGTCCACTAATGCAGTGGTCTCTCTGTGATTTTAATTGGCTGTGTATATCTATATGGGGTCTCTGCCACCCCTACCAGGTAGATCAGGTTGTAGGGACTGGCAAAATCACCCAGACCACATTGCATGGGTTCCTCGTCATTGGGCTGCTATGTGTCCTAGCTCCCCACAAGCATAGCATCTGTACCTCACTCGGGGCGTCTCTCTATTCTTTGGGCTGCCAGGCCTTATGCCACGACCCTCTCCCGAGTTTCCCAAACCCCTTCACAGACTCAGGCCGCTCTCTGGCCTCCTTTCTCCCCAGCATGGGTTTACCTGATGCCTCAGGAGTTTGAGCCTTTGGGACAGGGGCAGACCTCTTGCTCCGGTGCCATTCTTCCCCAGCTGTCTGCGAGAGCTCCTTGGACGTTAGCTGTCTTTCCATGAGGGCAACTAGATCGTCATACGAGGAGGGGTCATTTTGGCTAACCCACTTCTGTAAGTCTGATGGCAGCCCCATCATGAATCAGTCCAGGACTAAGATCTCTGTAACCTTTTCCGCACTGTAGCCACTTCCATGTTAGGTGGATCAGGTTGAAGAGCTATGACTCAATGCCTGGCCATCCTGGTACCTCCACTCATGGAATCTCTGGGCCCTTGTGGCTGTCATCACTCCAGACCTCACAAGGATTTCTGCCTTCAGCTGAGAGTAATCCAAGGCAGCCTCAGCTGTCAGGCTGTAGTAGGCCTTCTGGGTCTCCCCACACAGGAAAGGGGCAAGGATGCTGGCCCACTGATCTTGGGGCCAGGCCTCCCGCAGGGCTGTTCTTTCAAAGGCGAGCAGGTCCGCTTCCAAATTGTCCTCCACTGTCATCTTCTGCAGGTAGCTGTTGGCCCTTAAGGGATGCACCCCATCGTGGCCACGGGTCAGGATGGTCAGGTCTTTCAGCTGGCTCACTACTTCCTGTAGGGTGGCTCGGTCCTGAGCTGCCTGGGTGATCAGCAGCTGATTCGTCTCCTATTGTAGCTGCACTGATTCTTGCTGGGCGGCCGTTTGAACCCGTTTAGCTTCTTGCTGCACTGATTCTTGCTGGGCTGCCGTGGCCTGCACCAGGGCTCTCACTATGTCATCCATTTGGGGTTGATTTACCTTGCCTCAAGGTGGTTCTCCACCCTTGTGCACATCCGTTCCGACACCACGTTTGGTAAAGCACCCCCTCAGTCTTGCTGGGCTAGGGCTGTCTCCTTTGGCAGGACAGACGTGGGGTAAATCTGCCCCATGCTGGATGAGTCTTTTGGTTCTCCCCTCAGCATTTCTGTTCTGCAGTGTTCAGGGTGGGTCTTGGTTTGGGCCTTAGGAAGGTCCCTCCGACCCCCGGGGGCCTTGATGCGTCTAAATGCTCAGAGCACAGCAGAGTACCTCGCCTTGGCTTCTTTGGTGGGGCTGCAGTCATGGTGGTGCAGTCCTAAGGGGGAAACTGTAGTCCTTCCCCCAGGCTGGCACCTGGGTTTTCTTTTTTTTTTTTTTTTCCTTTTGGAGAGAAGCACTGTCTCCTATACTGGGGAAGTCTCACCTCCTACTGCCACAAACCTTCTGGCAGCTTGTGTCTCTTCCCTCTTCTCTCTAGCAGAGGTGGGCTTTTAGTAGGCCTGGAGTAGCCTTTAATTGGGCACAGGTGCCTCTAATTGACCTCCAGTAAACTTGCCCCTGCCTGCAGGGAAAAGGGCCTTCAACATTCTCGGGCTGACATACCTACTGTCAAGTACCCTTTTGTAGCTTTCCTCCCTGACTTTATCACAACATGTTTAGAACAATTGTATAATACCATTTGGCCTTTGGATTTAATAAAGGATTTATGGTTTTAATCAGAGTTTGGTAGTTTCCTATATTAATAATTCCAAATATTAATAATGCCAACAGCTTCTAAGTCAGTTAGGGTCTTTTGAAAATTTTACCCTAAATCTGAAGTGTGCCGTTTTGGAATAATTTTGTTTCAGGCATGAGATGTCTCTTCTACAGAAAATCTCACATTAGAATGGAAATGCCATATTTGAAGCCAGAACTACTAGTTGAAAGGAGGTCCTTCAGGTCCAATCAGATTTATGAAATTGTGGGTTTTATGATTAAAAATATGAAACCCATAGTCTTAAGAGCATGACCTAATGAAGATTTTCAGATATGGGGCCATCACCAACTTTTGCCATGCTGGCTGTTGCAGCCATTTTAAATTCTGAATGCATGTTTTTCTTCTAATTGATTGTTTATGGTATTAAACCCAGTGGGTTTTTATTTTTGTACATTTATATTCCTATTGTCTTAGGTCTCCCAGAAACTAAAGCAATGAATTCTGATGCTTGAGATTATACAAACATATTAAGAATGAGCATGCTCTGTAACGTGTCACCAGGGAGTATTTACAAAAATATTAATTATATAGAAAAATAGCACAAGTTTACAAGTTTCTGTTCATGAACAGAAAGTTACATATCTTTTTCTAATAACAATATTTCAGATTGATCTACGCATAACAAGATATTGCTGTGCCTCAAAAAGATTGAAAAGGCAGCTTACATAATGTGCTTTAGGCTGCATGTTTAAGAAACAAGAAAGTCTTTCACAGCCTTTAGCATATTGAAATGTCACATTCCCCACCACAGTGGCACAGAGCGATGCAACGCTGCTGCCTTGACTCACTTGAACCTTGCCTGGCACCCCATTTTGCGGCCACATCTTCACGACAATAATCACTTGCTTCTGGGAGGGTTGTCCACAGTGGACTCCATCCATCCATGCCCTTAACCCATACCCATCGTTGGGTGAGAGGAGGTCAGGCGCAGGTATGACACCAGCAGTATCTTGTGTGGTATACAGATCACCTATTGTGTTAAACAAGAACAACTTTGTCGGTGGGCGGGATTCCATAGCTCTGCTCTTCTGTGTGAAGAGTCCCTTGTGGGCCTCATCAGCACCATTTGTGTCACTTGTCCTGTCATACAGAACTACCACAAAGCCCAGAGAAATAGTTCTGTCATGTACACATTGTGGTGTAGCAGACAAATCCATTAAAGTAGGGGCCAATTTTTCTAGGTCTCCAATGTGAACTTTTTTCCTCTTCCAGCAATGTCAGACACTGTTTTTTGCAACCAGTGTAGGCATGGAACACTGGTAAAGCCTTTGAATTGCTTGGGCCAAGTGAAGAAGCTATGTCATGAGCGGATATATATCTTGAGTGTTGGCCAGTCCCAAGTCCAATCCATAGTTCAGGGATCTGAAGCTTTTGCACATATATAATAAGAACTACCACAACTGTGTCAGCTGTGCATATGAAAACTTTAGTACATCCTTCACTGAATGCATCAGCAGTATGCAGCTTCATTCTGGTATCTGCATCCTCATGGTTGCATGGGGAAAGGTCGGTGTTATCATATTCAGGGCTACAGTATACATCTTGACCATCTGGGGTGATTACCCCTCTGCCTTCTGTTAACAATTTTGCACTATAATTTGCAAGGAAGCAGAAGCGTTCATTTTTATTTTAATTGATGCTTATAATGTCTTTCTAATTTAGTGGTAGAGGGATGTAAGGCTTGGTGCTCCTCTTGATCCCTTTCCTCTCTTGCTTTTGGTAGTAAACAAAGTAAACATCCCACACTATAGCCATCCTTCTACAAAACTACAGCTGAGTCTCAAGATATGGAATGAAAACTTTCATAGCATAATCATTAATTGTATAGCTAGCAACAGGTTTCAACACATTCATAAGAACTGCCCCATCTAAAATTATGGCATCAACTGCTAGAGCTGTATCTTGAGCTATGGCTGAACATAGCCATCCAGAATAGTCATCAGGTCACACTTCTTGCTGAGGTATAGTTTTCCCATCTGAGACAATGAAGGGGGGCATGCATGATTCTTATGCTGAAAGAAATTAATCAAGATTGCCAACATGTGTTTGGCAAGCTATGTATGTACAGCTTTGAGAAGAGGGAGCAGTTGTTTTTCAAGGAGGAGATCTGCAATGTGGTCTTAAGGGGAGTTTTTTTACTTGATAGGCTTTGTTAATGTCTTGGTTTTGTTTTGCAGTCTCTGTTACAAATTGGGCAGCAGCAGTTCACCACATTTTCTCAACCTCCCTAACAGACGGACAGCAGGGTCTGCAATGTCTTTGGTGTCCAGTTTAAGTCTCCACTTTCTTGTGAGAAGGGGTTGCCCATGACTTCTATGATCTCAACAAGTGCTTTGACATGTCATGCAAAAGAGGCCTGAACACCGTTCTTGTTCATGGTGCTTTGTGTTTAAACTCTTTTCAGGTGGTTCCTTTCTCTGCTGCAGCTTCAAATTGTCCTTATCAACCTGGCTATTTCTGGTCCTGCTATCATCCAGGGCTGAAGGGACTTTGTGTTAGAGCAACAGTTCTACCATTCCCTGTGATTGTCATTATTTTGCTCAGGAGGTTGGTCAAGTGAGATTGCAGAGAAAACATGCTATGTCTTGTGAACTGTGACGTTCCCCTTTAGGAGCCTCTTTAGTTGTGTTTGGATGCACTATATGAAGGCTTACCATATCTCGGAAGTGAACAGGCACTTAACTCAGGGATGACATGTATTTACCAGAGGTGGTTTTTACCAGGTAAAATCATGGTTTTACTGCCCTGGGAAAAACTATTTAGTCTCAGTTTAAGGTATCTTCTATTTTAAAAACTGTTTCATTAATGCACACCACATTACACTTAGTTTTAGTTACATATTCAAACTGGTATTTGCCCTGATAGTACCCCAGTTCTGATGGGAAAACACAAAAGTCTTGTGACTCGGGCCTGGTCTACACTGCTGGTGAAATTCGGTGGCAATCGACGGGAGTAGCTTGCGTTTAGTGTGCTGTCCCCGCTGCACTGACGGAAAATGCGTACCTTTCAACGCAGCTCTATGGTTTTTGAGGAGATGGTTTTATTAGATCGACTTCCGGGTCGATTGAGCGTGTCTTCACTGCAGCTCAATCAAACTGGATAAATTGATCTCATGGCAGCATATTTGCCACCGTCAGTATAGACGTAGCCTCAAATCCAGTCATTTGCACCCTGAATTGTGCAGCAAAGAGAATGCCAGTGGAACTGAAGAATGTATTTGATAAAGTGTGACAGTTATGAACTTCATTAAAGATACGTAGTAGTGCATGCCTCTTAATTATTTTATGTAAGGAAAAGTGCACTTAGCTTGAGCATCTACTCTTCCGCACAGAAGTTCATTGGCTTTCTCATGACAAAAATCTCACATTGCTTGTTTGAGCTGAGAAGATGCAAGGATTTTTTTCCTTACTGAATGTGGCTCTGCCATTGCTGAATACTTTCACTGGTCATTGCTGGCTTGCTGTCAGTGCTTCCTTTCAGGGGCAGAACATGAAAATCCTCATTGATTGATAAGGTTGAAATCTGTATTGACCACTTGCTGAAGCTAAATTATCCACCAAACATTTCTCAAACTCTTGGATGTCTGTGAAAGAGAAATACCCAGAACTTTAAGTAAAGCTTAGAGAGTTCTTGTGCCTTTTGTCATGACATATCTCTGTGAATCAGGCTTTTTTGCTTTGATTTTCTTCTTTGAGAACTCGTTGCTGTTAAAACATATCCTGCTCCCACCTCTCTGTTTGAAGATGACCTCTGCTTTTGCCTGGCCAGCACAGAGCTTCAGGTCTATCATCTTTGTTTATTAAGGCAGGCAGAGCACTTAATGAATTTTTTGAACTTTTTTGATCATGACACCTTATAAATCTAAACTTTGTAAGTATCTTGTGCCAAAAGTTTTTCACTAATTTTCAGGTAATTTATTTGATGATTGGCTTTTGTTAACTACTTCCTGGTTGTGAAGGCTTTAGACATCATAGACAAGATGTGAACTTGCAATCTGAATCTCACAATTTGTTTAATCTGCAAAGGGTTGTAGGATGTGGTGAGGTGAGAGATGACTTTATTTTTTTCTGGCCATTTGGTGGTTTGCAGACCAAAAAAAGTGGAGAACAAATGTAAGTGAATTACATACTAATGATGTACATGCATATGTATAAGTTCAGATCTTTCATCCCAAACAAGTAATGAGTAGGGATATGATTTAGACACAGAGGTCATGAAAGTCACAGATTCCGTGACTCTGCTGGACCTCCATGGATTCTTTGGCTTCAGCTCCGTGACATCAGCCAGGGCTTCTGCCAGGGCTGTGCGTTCCTGCCCCGTGGCTGTGGCTGGGTCCAGAGCCAAGGCTGTGTGTCCCTGCCCTGCAGCTTCAGCTGGGTCTGTGCACCCTTGCCCTGCAGCTGGAGCTGGGACTGTGTGCCGCTACCCCGTGGCAGCTGCCAGGCCTTTGACTGGGACTGTGTGCTCTTGCCCCATGGCTGCGGCCAGAGCCTGGGCTATGTGTCCTGGCTCGCAGCAGCGGCCAAGGCTGCGTGCCCCCCTGCAGCTGTGGCTGGGTCCGGAGTCAGGGCTGTATGCCTTTGCCCAGCAGCTGTGATTATTGCTCACGACCTGGGCAATAACCATGACAAAAAAATCTTAACCTTAGTAATGACAGTTGAAGATTGTTAACAGAAGTCAAAGGATCATGACAGCTCTTTTCTTCTTATGTTGCTAAATGGCACATATGGAGGTTCTGATATGGAAAAGGCTGATTAGAATAATGACTAAACTGACCTTTCTCTTTTGCCATGCCAGTCTAGCTAGACAAAAAAGAGCTAGCTACAGCAGAGGAGTATGTTGGTCTAGAGACTTAGAGAAGTCCAAGCCATTTATATCCAGAGCTAATAAACAGTTACTGTCTTGCAAAGAGCACCTGTAGTCAAGCTCTGTTTCAAATATGGAGTCAACTAATTCACCCCCTAAGCTAATAGGAGCCAATATCAATCTATTTAAAATAATTGCAAGTCCATAAAATATTGTGTTCTTCAGATGGTCAGATAGCAAAAGCACAGCTTCCTAATGTACTTTGCAATTCTTTATAAATCTCAGAAGAAGATTCTTGAGGTTATACTCTACATTTTGTTTTCCCCCAAAAGTGCAGGTATACTACCAATCAAGAGGTGAACAAGTTAATGTTACAATATCTGGAATGGTTGTAAAATGAGAGGAACAGATTAAAAGATAATGAGCGACAGGAAGATTTTTATGACAACCCTGTACCCAAATATATCTACTCCACAAATTGGTTCAGGAGAATTGTGGTTGTTTAATTATTATTTCTAGTAGGTTTATGCTGCAGTTTGTCATTTTGTAATTCCAGTAAATAAGAACATAGGAATGGCCGTATGGGGTCAGACCAATGGTCCATCTAGACCAGCATCCTGTCTTCTGACAGTGGTCAGTGCCAGATGCTTCAGAGGGAATGAACAGAGCAGGGCAATTCTGAGTGATCCATCCCCTGTTGTCTGGTCCCAGCTTCTGGCAGTTGGAGGTTTAAGGACATCCAGAGCATGGGGTTGTGTTGGTATCCATCTTGGCTAATAGCCATTGGTAGACCTATCCTCCATGAACTTCTCATTCTTTTTTGAACTCAGTTACACGTTTGGCCATCACAGCATCCCATGGCAATGAGTTCCAAAGGTTGACTACATTGCGTAAAGAAGTATTTCCTTATATTTGTTTTAAATCTGCTGTCTATTAATTTCATTGTGTGACTCCCTGGTTCTTGTCTTACATGAGGTGATAAACAACATTTCCTTATTCAGTTACAGAGGGGTAGCCATGTTAGTCTTTAAAGTGCTACAGGACTCTCATTGTTTTTGCTGTATACAGACTAACAAATTTATTTTCTGTAGGCATAAGCTTTCGTGGGTTGTAACCCTTTTCTGAAGAACCCACGAAAGCTGTTACAACCCATGAAAGCTTATGCCTACAGAAGATAAATTTGTTGGTCTTTAAAGTGCTACAGGACTCTCGTTATTTCCTTATTCAGTTTCTCCACACCATTCATGATTTTATATCATATCCCCTCTTACTCATTTCTTTTCTAAGATGAACAGTCCCAGTCTCTTTAATCTCTCCTCATCCGCTCTTCTATACCCCAGTCATTTTTGTGTCCCTTGTCTACACTTTTTCCAGTTCTAATGTCCTTTTTGAGATGGGATGACCAGAACTGCATGCAGTATTCAAGGTGTGGGTGCAGGCCCGGCCCTAGCCATAGGCAAAGTAGGCAATTGCCTAGGGCGGCAAAACGTAAAGGGCGGCTGCTGGACTGCAGCTGCCCACCTCTTGCCTGGTGCAGTGTGCAGCCGGGACCCTGGTGGCAGCCGCTCGCCTTCCACCTGGTCCCAGCATGCAGCTGGGAGCCCAGCGGCAGCCACCAGTATCCTGGGAAGTGGGCGGCAGCCGCCCATGTCTCTGTCCACAGTGGGCAGCAGCAGCTACCACATCCCCTCCAAGAGTCAGGCTCAGCTGCCCCTGGCTTTCTTGTCAATTTCATCGCTCCACTAGTGGTGAAATTGACAAGAATGACAGCCTCTGCACCTTTTCAAATACTCACATTTTTCTGTTGTGGGGGGAGTACACATTTTTATTTTGGCTACGGCAGCAGAATATGTAAAGCTGGTGCTGTGTGGCTGTATCATGGATTTAGATATTGACCTATTTTCTGTCTCTTTATGTATCCCTTTCCTAACATTGTTAGCTTTTTTGACTGCTGCTGCACATATAGCAGATATTTTTAGAGAACTATCCACAATAACTCCAGAATCTCGTTCTTGTTTGGTAACAGCTAATTTAGAACCCATCATTTTGTATGGATAGTTGGGATTATGTTTTCCAATATGCATTACTTTGCATTTATCAACAGTGACTTTCATCTGCCATTTTGTTGTCAAGTTTAGTGAGATTCCTTTGTAACTCTTCGCAGTCAACTTTGGACTTAACTATCTTGAGCAATTTTGTATTTTCTGCAAACTTTGCACTTCACTGTTTACCCCCTTTTCCAGGTCATTTATGAATATGTTGAACAGCACTGGTCCCATTACAGCTCCTTAGGGGACTCTGTTTTTCACCTCTCTCCATTGTGAAAACTGACCACTTAAATCTGCCTGTGTACCATATGACTGGAAGATACCTAATGCAGCGCCAATTTTTTAGAAAGGCTCCAGAGGCAATCCTGGCAATTACAAGCCAATAAATCTAACTTCAATAACAGGCAAACTGGTTGAAACCCTAGTAAAGAACGAAATTATCAGACACATAGATGAACATGATATGTTGGGGAAAAACCAGCCCAGCTTTTGTAAAGGGAAATCATGCCTAACTAATCTATTCACTCACTCGCTCACTAAGAATTCTCTGAGGGGGTTAACAAACATGCAAACAAAGGTGATCCAGTGGATATAGTGTAACTAGAATTTCAGAAAGTCTTTGACAAGGTCCCTCACCAAAGGCTCTTAAGCAAACTAAGCAGGATAAGATAAGAGGAAAGATCCTCTCATGAATCAATAATTGGTTGAAAGATAGGAAACAAAGCATAGGAATAAAT
Source organism: Emydura macquarii macquarii (assembly GCF_026122565.2). Taxonomy (NCBI): domain Eukaryota; kingdom Metazoa; phylum Chordata; order Testudines; family Chelidae; genus Emydura; species Emydura macquarii. Next base: position 12,598,814 of record NW_027132773.1, read on the forward strand.
AAATAAATCTGAGCCAGGATGTATTTAACTACCTGATAAATGAATGGAAACATCATCTAGTAGACTCACTTTTCTTTTGGCAAATGAGATCATATGTATGCCCTATTGTGTTTTCAGCAGGCCTATCCACAAATACCTCTAATTGAGAAAATGAAGATAATATATTGTGTGATACTAATTGCCCCATGTTGAGTGAAGAAACACTGGTATTTTGATTTTGACGGCAGCCCCACTGTCTCCCCGATTAAGGAAGAACCTATTATTCTGAGACCCAGTTCTACCTCAAGATACGGCTGTCAAACTAAGAAATGTTTAAATAAATTATAAGGATTCTGTGGTACTGCTTTAACCTCTAGGAAGGACTCAAAATCAAAGATACAGTACTGCAGAAAGTATAGTATTGCTAGTGCTTAAAGGGGGGAATCTTCGCTTTTGAAGTGACATCTTACAGAGCGCCTTTTTGTAACTGTCTATCTGCACAAGCATTTTAGACAGCAAAGCAGTATTCTGGAAGAAACTGAACACTGGACTTACATGAGTACTGATGCATATTGGAAATATTCTGTGCTCTTTTTGTTTCACCCAAGGTTCAAAGGCAAGAAGATTGCTGGAGTCAGATGTATAGAGAAATGTACTTGTCTTTCAAGACAAATGATTCATCACCTCTTCAGGGAATTAAAGCCAATTCCATGAAGGCTTTGATAGTCATAGTACAGAGCATCAGTGGAAGAAATGTGTAAAATAAGTACTTCATCGCAGTACAGAAAAAGCTTTTTAAATGTGTATTCAAAGGGCTTATATCCTCATGGTGATGATTGGACATCTGTTTGATATGAGATGAGATTCCTTTTTGTAGTTAATGCATATCTGCCAATTTGTTACACTCATTATAGTAGGTAGATATATGTTTAAAAAAAGTTCGCTGTCCTTCAGATCTGAGAGACCATGCTTATATGAGCCTCATTTTGGTTGTCATTTTTACAAAAGTTTTATGTTGTTCATCAATTGAGTAAACTTTGAAATAATTTTGTCAGAACATTGGATGAATGAGCCTTTCTATATCTCATCTGAGATTTACAGTTTTGTTGCAATTTCTCTTGATGGCTATCAGAAGGGAAAATTATGGGCTGACTGGCAGACACTTTTTATCTAAAAAAAGAAATTAATAGGTAAGACACTTCCTATTGCATATTATATATAGCTTCTTTTTATTTGAATATGTGCAGTTATTGGCTAATGTACAAAGATGATTTTGTAGTACTTAACTTCACACTGACAGTTTTAAGGCATTTAAAGCACAGTTTGTAGTTAGAAAAATGACCACTTAATAAAAAGTCACCTTAATCAAAATCTGTCTTCGTATGTATTAGGAGTCCTCTGCTTGCTCCTTTGACAGAAGCTTCTGCTACAAATACTATAAGGAGTGTAATGCTGACAGCGAGATGAAGTTTTTTTCCCCTGGCTTGTGTATCAACAAAATTGTTTAAGTTCAATTGCAAAATCTGTAGTGCTTATGATGCACAAGCTGGAAATAACTCAGTTTAATTTTCATATTCCAGGTTTAGTCTGTAGTCTTATAGCCTAGAAGTCATTGAGTCAGTAAGCAAGAAAATCCCAAATCGCTGTAGTAATCTAAATAATGCAAGTAGTATTAGTACTATAACATTGTGGGTTTCCTTCTTTTACACTTACACATAAACACACGATTTCCCTCCCCCCCCCCCCCCACACTCTGCTACTTTTCCTAAAGTGCTTTTCATCAGTAGAGGTTGAAGGGTAAGTATTGTTACCACCACATTCCAGTTAGAAACATTGGGTATAGGAAATCACTTAAGAGTATATCTGCGCTTTGGGATCTTCAAATGTAAAAAGCTTTTTCTAATCACTTCTTGACCACTACTGCGTAAAAGTGGGTGATGCAGCAATATATCCTGCTATTTCAGTTCTTAATCTAGCAGAGGTCAAGAAATTATTGCATTTATCATTAACATGAAGGAAGAAAACTTGCCAAGAATGGTGGTTGTGACACTGCACAGCACTATAAATGTGATGACAAAGAAATAAGGTTCTGCCACTTCATATCTTTTGTTCTGCCACTTCATATCTTTTGTGCAGTCTTGTTGAATTCTCATTTTAAATGAAGGTTTTTGGGTAGTCGGGAGTGACATTTAAACAGACAAAATGTCATTATAAAAGGATTAAATTTAAAAAGATATTCTAATTTAGGACTGATTTAAGATGCCTAAAGGAAAAAAATACTTTAAAAAAAAAAAATAGGTTGGAGAATTAGCGTATGTTATGGTAAAATTCTAATGGCCGTATTACACTAGGGCTTTGAAGCCTGTTAGTTTACAACAAGTGGTTTTTTTGTGCCTGTATTTCAAAGCCAGCATGCAGAGCAGAAACAGTCCCGGGTCTGCTCTGTTCCTGTAAGCCAAGGGCGCTTTCACCCCCTCTCATCCCACCTCACTGGGAAGGAGAAGCTGTTTTCACACACACACAGACCCTACAGAGCCCAGGAAAGAGAGCTCCCAGCTGATGCAAGGAACTGAAGATTGCAGCCAAAGCCTGGCCTGGAGCTGGGAGTCAGCAGCACTCTGGAGGAATTTTAAAGGGCCACAGCCTGTGCACTGATGCAGCCCAAGCTTTGCCCATGGCTGCACTCCTGGATCCTGCCAGCACCTCTGGGAGTGCAGGGGGCAGGGGAAGGAGGGGTGCTGGGAGCCGGCTGTCACCAACCGCCTACCACGTATTGTCTCTGGAGCGTGGCAAGCAGTGCAGTGAGCAGGGAAAGACCTGGGGAGAGGCAGCTGAGGGCTTGGGCTTGTAGTGTGAAGGGTGTGGGGCAGCCCCCACCCCAGTTCAGCCCAAAGGGAAGAAACAGGAATAGGGCAGGGAACTGCTTGCAAACCAGGCAGTGCTGCCAGGTGCCACCTTTGCAGAGATCTCTCCCAGCCTCAGCTGGAAGACACTTGACTGCAGGGTACTGTACCATAATGTTTTGTTCAGAGTTACAAACATTTCAGAGTTACGAACAACCTCCATTCCCGAGGTGTTTGTATCTTCAAGGTTCTACTGTATGTACCTCTAGCTAGTATGTTTAGCGTTTGGGCTAGTAAGTATCTAGTTAATTATATAAGCCCTGATATATGCTATATATGTAAGCTAGCGTTCTTTATGTAACTACTGTGCCACAGAATAACAGTTCTAATGTTTGAGCTAAAAATAATCCATTTCGATTTGATGTAAAACCAGTAACATTCATATAGGATTGTTATTTCTGTCTTATCCTGTTAGGTGTAAGAATTTGTCTGTATCTTACTGGAATTCCTATTGGATGCTGCCCTCTGATGTTTGTGGAATGAACTGCTTTTGGGAAGCTGCTTTTAGGTAGGCTCTGATACTAAATAGAGACTTATTACTCAGTTGCTGACAGATGCAGCTAGTATCATGGGTTATATAACAACCTGGCAAATTAAGCATACTTTAAAAATGACTTCAAATGCATTTTCTTGTGCTCACAGTGCAATTGTCTTCATAACTGGACTTTCTTTGTTTGCCCTGTTAATGACACCTTGTGCATTATCCATTACCCTGAGAAATTAAATATCAAGAAGAAATTCAGATAATATTTTTAAAATGTTCTTTATTGCATTATTTCTTTTCTTTTCTTTCTACTTATTTAGGAAGTATTAACAGGCTTAAAAATTCTTGCAATGTAAATATCAAAAAACAAAAGATTAAGTGTTACAACAGTGAGCTTTTGTTTCAAGATAGTCATTAGATCTCTCTGTTTAACAGGGTGTTACTATGTTACAGAATGAGCCTCATTACAAAACTGACATGTCATTTCATAGAATCATAGAATCATAGAATATTAGAGTTGGAAGGGACCTCAGGAGGTCATCTAGTCCAACCCCCTGCTCAAAGCAGGACTAACCTCTGCTATATCATCCCAACCAGGGCTTTGTCAAGCCGCAGCTTAAAAACCTCTAAGGATGGAGATTCCACCACCTCCCTAGGTAACCCATTCCAGTGCTTCACCACCCTCCTAGTAAAAAACTTTTTCCTAATGTCCAACCTAGACCTCCCTCCCTGCAACTTGAGACCGTTGCTCCTTGTTCTGTCATCTGCCACCACCGAGAACAGCCTAGCCCCATCCTCCCTAGAACCCCCTTTCAGGTAGTTAAAGGCCGCTATCAAATCCCCCCTCACTCTTCTCTTTTGCAGACTAAACAAGCCCAGTTCCCTCAGCCTCTCCTCATAAGTCCTGTGCTCCAGCCCCCTAATCATTTTTGTTGCCCTCCGCTGGACTCTCTCCAACTTGTCCACATCCTTTTTGTAGTGGGGGGCCCAAAACTGGACACAATATTCTAAATGCGGCCTCACCAATGCCGAATAGAGGGGAATAATCACTTCCCGTGACCTGCTAGCAATGCCCCTCCTAATGCAGCCCAATATGCCATTGGCCTTCTTGCCAACCAGGGCACACTGCTGACTCATATCCAGCTTTTTATCCACCGTTACCCCCAGGTCCTTTTCTGCAGAGCTGCTGCCCAGCTCGTCGGTCCCCAGTCTATAGCTGTGCATGGGATTCTTTCTTCCTAAGTGGAGGACTCTGCACTTTTCTTTGTTGAACCTCATTAGATTTCTTTTGGCCCAATCCTCCAGTTTGTTTAGGTCACTCTGTATCCTATCCCTACCTTGCAGGGTATCTACCACTCCCCCCAGCTTAGTGTCGTCCGCAAACTTGCTGAGGGTGCAATCTACCCCATCCTCCAGATCATTAATAAAGATGTTGAACAAAACCTTTCTAGAGATTTTATTAAAAATGAGTGAAATCTCTGATTACTCATATTTAAGAGACCAACCATGTCTATCAAATACTAATATCAACATTATTTTTTTTTCTAACTGAGACATTTACCAAGGATGAGAAAAATCGTCTAGCTTAACATCATGAACAGCTATTTGTGGGTCACCATTTTAAGAAAGATTTGTTGCAGTGAGCTGTAAACCTGCAGTTTAACCCAGTATAGCCAGAACAAGCACATGGTTTGCAATTGCTTATTCCTAGTGCTCAGTTTTATTATTTGAAACCTGGAATTCCCTATTAACTTTTTTTCCCCTAGGATCTCATGCCAAACAATGCTGAGTCCAACTACTTTACAACATGCCATAAGTAACCTAAAACAATAGTTGTATAGTACATTAAGGCCAAGTTGCATCTTTAATGAATAGTTTACACACATTACAGCAGTGGTGCAAATTTGTTTCCAAATTATGCAAATAGTTTGAGATGTCTGAAAAGTAACATTGAACATCTGGCGTGCTTCAGAACTGCTTGACAGAGACATAGTCTCCAAGCAGCATGGTGCTTTTCAATGTACAGCCTAATACAGGCAAGTTACTTATCTTCTGTTAAAATGTGATTAGGACATCTTTAGAGAGATCTTTGCCCAGTGTATGTGACTATCTCTGAGGAAATAAAACAAAAGACTATTAATGGTAGTCATTTTCAATAACTTTCAAGTTTGTGATAGGTTTAATATTTTTAAAAAGAAAGTTTATTTTATTTTTTTTATATAAGCATAGCAAGATGACAGGTTATGAAACCATGCAGAGGAACTGGTAAAAAAGCAGATGATTTCTGGCAAATTGTGTCACTTCTGGATTTAGTTCCAATACTTCTTTAAGCTTTGAATACCCTCACTGCAGTTGTCAGTCAGGAAGCTTAGAATATCTGTTATCGGCTGCCTCTTACCCTCCACAGAGGACCTCCTCTGTCGAGACGCCATGTCACAGTAACCGTCCTTGGCCACAGCGGGCTGGATAGGACTTTCTTCAATTCCTGTTAATGTACTGTCTATGCACATCATAGAGCTTATTTTAGAGCAACACAAGCATTTTTCCACATAGCCTGCTGTGTTGAAGTGTGCCAGACTGGACCCAGGTTTTTACTGATATTTTATTGAATAATTCCCCCCCCAATCAGGAGAGACCAATAGACCCAAAAGAATAGTTTTCTAAGGGAATGGGAAGCAGGGAGGGAAAGGAGACTAAGAAGTGGAGGAGGTAGGGAGGGAAAAGGAGAGAGACATCGCTCTGTCTGGTAGGAATTAATCAAAAGTTTCTAAAAAGTTAGATTAAATCTTTTCAAGTTTGTCTTCTCTGAAACATTATCTGTTCTTTAGCTGCTAGGTTAGCAGAATTGCTCTGTCAAGTTTCAATCCCTGGAGGCAATGAGCTCTTTCATATCAGCAAGTTGGTTATAAGCAATACTATAGAGAACCAAGCTTTCTGTGAGTTGGAGGTTTCCAGGATGATCGGATATATCCTAAAACTGCTCTGGGAAGTAATTTTTGCGGGTATATCCATTATCCTCCTATTAAACCTCCTATCTACTTCTAGTCAAAAGGATTATATTTTGGGATAGCCCCAAAACATGTGAATCAGTGTGGCTGGATTCAAGTTTTGTAGCTGTATCAACCTCATTTACAGGGGCAGTGGGCCGATCCAGTTTTATAAAAATATCCTAATAAAATAATAGTGAAACCTTGTTGTGCTTGCTTATTTGAACATCAAAACTTATAATCAGATTCCTGATTTGTTGCCAGTTAGATCTGTATGGTGCAAAGCCATTATATTAGACTCTGCTCTCTTGTGGGAGAGGGTAGGGAGTCAGAGAAAAGAATATGGACTTGAGGAATATTACAATTTTGGATTTGTGAAATAATGTTTCTAGTACATACCCTATTGTTTAAAAGTGTAGCCAATTACTTGACAACACTTGTGGTTTGCTATTAAGAATGTTTGAGGCCAGTTAACTAAGTTTAGCCAAACTTGCTGCCTAAAAACAAAACAGTATAGTACAAAGAGGAGACATACATATCTTCCTTCTGGGAAGCAAGTTTTATCTCTCAGCGTGTTCAACTTACACAGAAGGTGGGCTTCAAAGATACGACTTCAAACCCACTTCTGTTCATATTGTGGTTGTTTACAAGCTAAAAGTTTAAAGTTTTAAATTTAACCCACTAGTTTGTGCCAGCTTTGTCCTTCCTAACTCCCTATACTTTCTCTTATCTTATTTTAAGATTATATTCCAAGTGTTGATAAACCATGAAAGTACTCCCTAACTGGTAGTTGTATAGTCAATTGCTGGACCACACTTCCCTTCACTATGAAATATACTCAGGAGGCCAAATAACAAATATTAGTCAGGTTTATTGCTAAAAGTCAATAATAATATAATACAGGAAAAAAGTTCAAGATGATACCAGTTTCTGGGAAACCATCTTGTGCAGCATTGTTAAATTTACCTTGCACAAAAGTTGCAAGACAGCTTTGTGCATAACTGTTTTTTAATTAAATACACGTCTTAATGGCATAAACTTGATCTTTAGTGTATAATCTTCAATCATATTATTTTTCATTTTGAAATGTAACTCACTTTTGATGGATTGCTGAGAATGGATAATACAGTAGACAGATTCTTGGCAAACATTTCCACTTTGGGAAGGTTTTTCATAACTTGTAAATAAGAATTCTCTACTTATATTTATTTGAAAGATTGTGTGATTTAATACATTCATACTGTATTAGATTTGATAATCACATTAGAACAGTTCATGGTAAGAATATTATTAAATTGTTTCTAAAGTAGATCAACCTTGATAACATAATCAAAGCCTTGCTTAAGTATAAGGGATTCAAGGGAACACAGATTTGATGTATGCACTGTGCTGATACCAAACTAACTTTATTTACTTTGTGATTGACTTTAGCATATTGTACTAAATACTGAAATGGCTTCTGAACTTAAATTGTATATATCACAAGGCACTTTCATCATCACAACAGACAAATGACCCAAGAACAAAGATTACAGTTGTCTTTAAATTAACATCAGTATGCACAGAAATTGAAGAGTTTTTTTTAATTAATATTTTTAATAACGTCATCTAGAGCAGAGGTTTCCAAACTATTTTCTGGACTATTGGTGGTCTGCATGTGGTTTGGACAGCTGGCTTGTCACATGTTGTGTTTTTCTCAGTATTTATTGCTGACAAACTTAATTAAAACAATTGGGTTCATGCATCTAAAATATATTTCTAATGCTATTTTCCTGTGCCTATAACTTCTGTAGATGCTACAGGTTATGTGCTGCAGCAGGGGGAAGCTTACTGCAAATGAGGAGTGTAGGAGGGATAGGAGGAGGACCAAACGGAGCAACTGAACCATGTGGACTTGGGTGGGGAGGAGCAGGCTCCAGGCTGGGAAGAGGCATCCTTGCTGTCCCTATTTCTGCTCCTCAGCAGCTGGTGCATGTGCTCCTGACCCTCTGACAGGCTGGGTGTCTCTGCCAGAATTCTCAATTGCTGGAAGGCAGGGAGAGGAGAGTTGCTTTTTACCTTCTCCCTAGAGGTGGCCTGATCTCGTGTGCTGTGGCAGCTGCTTCAGCCTCTCTTCCAGGTCTCACTCTGACCTCTGCAAGATATTGGGGGGAAGAAACATCTTCACTATTTCCATTATGCTTGTCCTGCCTATACAGTTCTGCTCTCCCTGGTTATGAGATCACAAATGGGAAGGGATCAGGTCTGTACAGTGGAATGAGGGTGGCATGGAGTGCTCAATCCTGAATGGGAAGGGAAATGCTTTACAAATGTCTATTGAAATATGACTTTTATCTAAAAGTTTGAGAACCCCTGAGAGATCTTTAAATTAGATGTTATACATGGTCTCAAACATGATTGTCTTATGGTATGAGACATATACAGTGAATTTTGATTTGCTGTAGTGGAATCAGTAGTTTAGTAGTCTTCATAGGCCTAGATATTTTTTACCTCAGTTCACATTTAATGTTGCAGACTATCCTCCATTGGTTAGCTAGTAAGAATAGGTTTGAAAGCATTCTAAGTCAAAGGTTTTAAATTTAAAAAAAAAAGTTCATTGGTCAAATAATTATTTGTGAAGGATAAATTTTAATCACTGAGCAGTGTTTTGGCTTTTTCTTTTGTTACCCTGAGCGGGGTAAAAACTTTGAGGGGTGGGGAATAAGAACTTAACTTTTAGTTAAGGTTTCTGGACTATATATCCAACTAATGCAAACCATAAAGAGCATTCAGTTAAGCATTTAAATCTTTCAGCACCCCATCTACATTCTACTCAGCAGCTTTTCATAGTATCAACTACCTCCCTGCCCCCACCCATAATTTATATGCCTCCACTCTCTTCTTAAATAGTATGCAGCCTTGCCTCTGGCCAGAAATGTAATACGAGTGCGCTTGCTTATGCAGATTGTATGTAAAATACAGATTCTATGTAAAAAAAATTACAACGAAGTTCAGAAAAGTCTTTCAAAACGGATCACCCATTCACAAAACTTTCTTAAGTGTTGCAGAAAAACATCTCTCAGCCACCATTTACAATATAACATATCTACATCAGTACAAAACCAGATGAAGAGCTCCGTTGAATGTTTTTTATGAAAGTCTTCCACCAGCCCTCTATTATGGAGGCACTTGTGGCTCCACAGTTAAGGTTTAGTTGAGGGTTTTTTTTGCACTTTGCAGGGATTCAGCTGCTTGGTTATATACGAAAAATAGACTGTCCCCCCACATTGCACCACTTACTCTTTGAAGAGAGAATGAATTGTCTGAGATTTTGTAAGTAAATTCATTTGAATTAACTGTTTAAAAAAAAAAAAAAAAAAAAATTTGAAGAAATCTAGTATTGTTCTGAATGATCCCACCAATGAAATAGTTCACTCTTCAAATTTCCTGTGTAGTTAAAACTCATGGAAAATACTTTTGGAGAAATCTATGTTTAGGATTAATAGTAACTTTTTGCTGTTGATTCATAACTGAAAGTTTCTTTTCTAGCATGTTGTGACACAGAGACCCCTTGGCAAACAATGCTCACCTCAGACCTGACAAACTCACTCCACCAAACACAGGTCCTACAGGATATTTATCCATAAAAAGTAACATGTAAGATATCAACAGAAAGCTCATAACTTGCCAAGACTCATGATCAGTGTGAGATGTATGTACGGATAATATTTAAGGAATAATGTATTTATACTGAAAGTATGCTTTATGGACCTGCAGTAGAAATTTAATCACCAGGTGGTAATGTACCTTTATGATGACCCATTCAAGGAAGAGGGAGTTGTCTCCCCTCCCCTGTTAGTCGGCAATGTAATGAATGCCTGGTTCTGTTGTCTACTTTTGCTACAGTCAATGGAAAAATATCAGAGACAATGACAAACAAAACCACTTGAAGGTAGAAAAGAAATGATGCTACGAGGCAGAGGTTCAACTTGTTGAATAGAAACTAGACTGTTTTCAGTATAACAGAGTGTAGGGACAGGCACTCTGGATCCATTCACTGACGAAAACCCCTGGCAGAAAGGGATGCTTTAATGCATGTTTGGATCTTGGTTCTTGAGAAACCAGCGAGCTGTGCAATGGACTGACCTTTGGGGGAATATCTATTAAGATAGGAAAGGTAACTGTTAAGTGTACAGCCAGGATTGTGTGTTTTGATTTTATTTTTAATTGTAATCCTTTGTTCTTCAAGGAGTGTCCCTATGGGTGCTCCACTTTAGGTGTCCTTTAGGTGAGGGGGGATTTGATAGCAGCCTTTAACTATCTTAAAGGAGGTTCCAGGGATGGAGCTAGGCTGTTCTCAATGGTAGTAGATGACAGAACTAGGAGCAATGGTCTCAAGTTGCAGTGGGGGAGTTCTAGGTTGGCTATTAGGAAAAACTTTTTCACTAGGAGGGTGATGAAGCACTGGAATGGATTACCTAGAGAGGTGGTGGAATTTCCATCCTTCAGAGGTTTTTGAAGGTGAGCTTGACAAAGCCCTGGCTGGGATGATTTAGTTGGGGTTGGTCCTGCTTTGAGCAGGGGTTGGACTAGATGACCTCCTGAGATCCCTTCCAACCCTAATCATCTATGATTCTCTACTCCCTGTGCCTGTAATTGGAGATTTTTGGTAGCAGTGCCTGGTTGGGCCATACATGTGCCATCCTCGTCTAGTGCCTCTTCAGGCGATCACATAGCGCTGTGTGACGAACTGTCCCTCAGTTCCTTCTCTACCGCCTTCAGATTGAGTTGGAGCACTTAACAGTGCCTATTACCTTAACTTAGTATAGGATAGTAAATAGTTAGTAGTTAAATTTAGCAGTTATGTATGTTGGTTATACTTGCTACTTACCTTATTTTGATTTTAAAAAATCTTTCGTTTTTCTTATTAGGAAACTAAGTTTCATTTCCATACTTACCCTTTAGAATAGTTAATTGTCCCCTCCCCTGAGTGGGACAAAAACCTCTCTGGCATGCCCGACTTCCTGGGATTCAAAAAGTGCCTGGTGTGCAGACTATCAATCCTGATCTCTGATGGACACGCACAGTGTGTCTGCTGCCTTCGTGAGACACATATACCACCAAAGTGCTTGCACTGTCAAAACCTCAGAGACAGACCTAGGAAGGCGAGAGTTCTCCTACTAAAGTTACTGATGATGGAGAAATCTCTACGGCCAACTTCGGAGTCTGAGTCACAGACCCCCAGGCCAACGATCACCAGTGGCAGCTTCTGACAGTCTTTCTGTAAAGTCTCTTACAAAAGAGCACTCTGCCAAGAGGGTGACAAAAAAGCAGGCTCCAACTTCACCTTTGTGGGAGCCAGCTAAGAAATGGTGCTCCTTGACCACGGAGACCCCATTGGTATTGACGGCACCAGGAATGTCTGACTCTGATGCACTGGGACCATCTGGTACCATGGGTACCTTAAAAGCCAAAGACCCTAAGCGAGCTAGCTCAGAGAGAGACATAAAAGGGAAACTAAAGCAAAATCCTCTGCCTTGGTACTCTTGGGGCCAAAGAGGCACTCGGCACTGAGCAGCTCAACACAGCTGCAGACAATGGTGCCACCTTTGGCACTTACAGTGCACAGCACAAGACCTTTGGCACTGTTGACTACAACACAGATGTCAGTACTGCTGTTAATGCTGGCGTTAGTATTGCTGTTCCCAGTACCGGAACAATTCCTACAGCACAAAAACCTGATGGTCTCCTATATGTGGGAATCTCCACTCCTGGGTACTGAATGCATTCCAACCTGCTCGGTACCGAGCAGTCTGATCACTCTGCCCAGGTCTGCCCCTCCCTTTTCAAATGAGGATGAAGGGGAGATATACTTATCACACCACTCTTCACCCACGCATCCACCAGACCAGGGTCATCTCACCAAAGAGGATACTGTTTGGACTTGGAAGCGCATGCTGGTATGGACACCGGATGCCACCACCCATGCCCTTCCCATCACAGTGGCCTACTGGGACCCATGGGCTGCATTTAGGGCACAATATCAAAAGGCCTATAGCCCACTGAGATGGGCATCATGATGCTCCCCATCACTGTCCATACCAGGACCTTCAGAGCCCCAGGAAGAGGTGATCAAGGAGACTGAGGAAACCTCAGACCATCGATCAACTTATCTTCCTCATCACTGGATGAAACAATCAGGCCCCACCTCCCACCGCAGTTATGCTGGATATGGATAGAGACGCACAGGCTATGGATAATGGAAGGGAGGTAGTTGAAGTTGAGAAGAGGAACTGATGAGTGTGCTATAGGTGTACTGTTGAATGACTTAACTTGAAGTTGACCAAGTTTTTTTCCCTATGTTTTCCAGTTTATGTAAATAAGAATATATCAGTTCTCTAGCTCCTGTATTGCCATTCTTCCCCACTCTTTGAATCCAACACCCTACACACTGCTTCTCCTAGTCTCTGAGTGCACTCTTTCTCTCATGTCCTGTACTTCCCTGCCACAGTCGGCTTTTAAACTCTTATAAAAATACTTTAAGGTTGAATTCTGTAGGGGAGCATGGTGAAGAGTAAGGATTTGGATGGAGTGGAACATATTGAGGAACAGGGCTGTAGGATCATGGGTTCAACATGAAGGGAAGTTGGGATGGGGGAACCTGAGGGAGTGTGGCAGTGTGTGTGGGGGGGTGGCCCATGGGAGCTGTTCAATAAGGTGTTGAGTGGAAATGGGGAAAGCTAGAACTGGGAGCAGTTTGGTTGGAGAGTATCTGTGCTCTGAACCACTTGTGGCCAGTCAGGGTCTCCCTGCTTCCACCACTTCTCTCCTGCAAGTTCACTCCAGTTCAAGCCCCTTCCCTCCTATAATTCTGCTTTCCTTGCATTTCATCCCCATATGCTCTGTCTATATAGTTTCATGTTATGGAATCTTCCTCTAGACATGTAGATACCCTTTTTTTTATTATACAAATACTTTTATTTATTTTTTAGGCATTTCCTAATTCAAGGTTGCCAGGTTAGGAAATGCCAGTGTTAACTGTATCCACTTGAATGTATGTATGTATTGTGTTATGGTTTATTATATGCTAGCTTTTCTGCTGGACCCCTGTTTAATCCAGTTCACAGTGAATGAGGCAGGTGTCTAACATTTATTTCGAAGTAACTTACTAGAACAGAAAAATACTATACACCGTGTAACTGCTTAAAGTCATCCAAAATTTTTTCTCCGTGGAAATTAATGTTTTAAAATTATTTGTAAATATTTACCCTCTTTCAGTCTTTGGTACCCTGCTTCATTTACTGCACATTATCCAGCCTCTGCATTGAATTAGATAGGATCCTGTGAGAAAGGAATATAATGAGCATATAACTAAGAACTTTATTGTAAACCATATGCATAAAATTTCAACCTTAATCTTGGCATTTTTGACTTCGTGACAATTGTAATTCTGTAATCATATTCTGATAATGTAATTATTTTGATGGAATTACTCAGTAGGTGAATTTACAATGCAGGATAGTAAATTTGTATGTACATTTTCCAGAAATGTGGATATTTTCTTTTGTGAGTGTTGCTAACATTTTGTATATATATAGGTGTGTAATTTTGTGGGTATGAAGCTTGGTCAGACTAAACTTTAATCTAGACACATGTAACTCAGTACTATTTTTTTCTGTCTTGTTTCAAGTTATCTTTTATTAAAGAAATCCCATTTTTGCTTCCTAACTTCAATGTAGAGCAAGGATATTTTGTTAATGAGATTATGCACATAAGACACAACCTTTTACATCTATTCTTGGAAAATACCAATTTAATTTTTACTATTTTTCATTAGATATGATTTTATGAAAACTCAGTCTGCTGAGAAAATGCATCTGGCAGTGGTTGCTTGTGGTGAAAGGCTGGAAGAGACTGTTACTATGTTGAAATCGGCCATTATTTTCAGCATCCAACCTCTACAGTTTTATATTTTTGCAGAGGACCAATTGCACAACAGCTTCAAAGGCATAGTAAGTATCCATGCCATTCACTGATCAGTTTGTAGCTTAGTGGGGGTATGGGTGGGTTTCTCTTAGACATCTGCTGTCGGGTAGTCTGTCAGATATAGTTGCAATGATGCAGAGTGGTGTGTGTGCGTGCGTGCGTGCATGCATGCATGAGCGCGCGCAAATTTAGGAAGTTCTATATTCCTTTGTTGGTCAGACCACTGCACTACATTTGAGGCCCCACTCCACCGCCTCCATCAGTGAGCACACTTGGTCACTTTTCCTTTTTTTTAGTTGCAATATGTGTCCCCTGCCCACTTCACCCCTGCGGTGGGGAAGGCAGCACAGGTATTCTCCTTACTGAACCATACCCCAATGTCCCCACTGTACACTGAAATGCTCCCTCATGCCCAAATATATCTCTCTCTGTAACCCTTAAGCCCAACATCACCACGCCCCATCCGGGATACTGCAGCCCACCCCACCCCATCACTGCCCTCCCCAGGCCCCCATTCCCACTCCCACGCATGGACTCACTCGCCGCGGAAGAAGACGGGACTGACCTGCCAGTCGACCATAAGGAACACTGGACTAATGAGAGTCATTTCACCCCATATGGACCTATATATTCTCTTTCCTGCTGGATCCTGCCCCCAATGACTTTACTATGCATTGCATTGAAATGTGCCCTCATGCCCACATATGTATCTCCTATTGCCTCTCCCCCGACCTCCAATCACACCCCCACACAGGGACTCACTCGCCCTCCCTAGCAAACGCCTCCCAGGGACCCCCCCTCGCGGTGGCATGCCACTGTACCCCCAGACCTCCACCCCCACACATGGACCACTTGCCTTCCCTGACAAATACCCCCAGGGACCCTCCCTCCTCAACCTCCCAGGGATCCCCTCCACCATGGATAGCGTCCCCCAACCCACATATCCCCCCGTACGCCACTGTACTCCCCAGACCTCCACCCCCACGCATGGACTTACTCGCCTTCCCTGGCAATGCCTCCCAGAGACGCTCCCTCCATGCTGGATAGCGTTCCCCCCCCACACCCTCCTGCAACCCTCAAGCCCCACACCCCCAGCCCCTCCCACGGGCCACAGCTCATCCTCGATCAGCCCCCATTCCCCCCCACTGCGTGTCATCCCCGGATGCTGTATTGCTGTGCTTTTTGAACCTTGACTATCGCTTATTGTTTTGTGCTTAAACATTTGCTAATAAAACGTTTTATTCCAGAGTCCAACCGTCTTGGATGTGAGACTTAGGGATCCTTCCTTGCCAAGCACTCCTCCAGATGTGCCTGTAGCACTGGAGAAAGAAACTTTGTAAAAACTGTCCTGCAGCACACTGCGTTATTGTGATTTGACAGATTACCTTTTTAGTGTTTCTCGACAAGCTTAGCCTAGAAATAGTAGTGCTGTTAGAACTTTTATTGCTGGTTCTGTTTCCATTGTTGTAGGGCAACTGAAAGATGGCTATCAAAGCTTATATAAAAGTTAGTAGACTGAGTAAGAAGCCTCCTCAGAGTAGGATGGGATCCACAACAGTTACTGTGGCAGATTATTTCTTTGCAACAGTGCTTTCTCCTCAGCCTCAGGCTGGAGGTTACCCTCTCTGTTTCACTGGGGCTGCTTATGGCTCCTCTCTAATCCCAATCATCCTTGTGGCTCCAAATTCACGTTTCATTCACCTTTGACCTTTTAGTTTCTGGTTCCCTCCCTCAATGATAAATGTTCAACTGTCTTGGACTCAGAGTTCAGTTCCCTTCTAGGACCCACACTTTTTCCCCGTATGGATGCCCCTCCACGTCTCCTGCCAGGCACGTTTATTATTCTAAATGCATTCCATTTTCATAGCAACACACAACCCCATTTAAGATGTCTGTGGTACAGAATTATTGTTCTTTCTGAAGACTGGTCTACATTGCCTGTGGCGTCGATGGGAGATACACAAGTTGGGTACTGAAACTTGAGTATCTTCTGTCGACTTATTAATATTCCCTTACCATGGCATCTCCACTGTGCTGCGTCAACAGGAAACGTCCTCTGGTTGATGCAGCGTTATTCTTTTCGGGGGGGGGGGGGGGATTTACTGCGTCAGCTGGAGAGCACTTCCAGGAGCGATTGTGCGAGTCTCCACTGCCCACTCAGTCGATCCCACTGCATCGATCCGTGGAGCCCGACGCAGCTCTGGCAGTGTAGACGTACCCTGAGACTCTTTTCCCTATTCCCTAGTTCCTTCTTTCCTTAACCCCTCCAAGCCTTTGTCTGACAAGTAATTTCCCAAAAGGTGCACGTAATTTAAATATTCAAAAAGGCTAACAAACGCCACTATTCCTCATCAGACTCTGCAGAAGTTCTTTGTCATTACAAGTCCTGAAAACCCAAATGTTAATATTTAAGAATTGACAATGTCTGAATTACATACTCTGGGAGACTGTTCAACTACAAGATCTAGAGAATGTGGTTAATTTATTCTACCTAGTGCTGGGCACCAATTTCTCAAATATCCCAGGCAATGTAGGACCCTCACAGAATGGAAAAAGGGGGATTATTAGAGTAATATTAATTACTCTAATTATTATTAGAGTAAAAATATTATAATAGAGTAATAATAATAATAGAGTAATATTAAATTCTTAATGGAATCTCAATGAGCTCAAACAATTTGATTGAGGTCATCAGTGAAACCCTTCTCTTCTATATCTAGCTTGACAAAACAAGAGTTCTTTTCCAAAGATAAATCATCAGCCAGGGTCACAAAATATCATAGGCACTCCTGATTTCTGTGATACAGTAAGTGTCCAGGAGGATTTTGTGGATAGAAAACTACTTACAGAAAAGTTTTTAATCTTCTCTGGATGAAGTAGGAGGATTTTGATTACATACCTTCACAGTTCAGGGAGGCTCCATCTCTGATGTAATCAGCACCATGTTAATTTCTGTTGACAGAATGGAATGACTGCATCCTGGGAATTGCCTAAACTTTAAAATGAAACTGGGGTTTGCTGTCTTAATGGTGTTGGGAGAAGCTGTGGTTTGGCATTGCAGTAGAATTTTTTTTATACACTTAAATAAAAGATGAGAAGATGTACCACTTTGGGGAATTCATTTTTAAAAAATAGGCTAGGAATAACAGCTAACAATTGTTAACATTGTTACTTGGGGAGGAGGGGAAGGAGATGGTGCAACTGACATGTGCCTGTCATTACCCTGACAACTTCACTTATGTTTTATCAGCTTTTCCACATCATTTTATTTTGTGTTTTATTTTCTTTAGTCTATATGCTTATTGATGCAGAGACTGTCACCTTTCATTTGTATAGTGCCTAATACGTTAGGACCCTGCTTCAGATGGGGCCTATAGGTGCGATCACAAAATAATTGCATGAAAAATAAAAACTGTTATATGATGCTTAGATTACAAAATCAAGTATTCAGAAGTTAAGAAATGCTACATTTGAAGTTGCCCATGAAACCATAATTCTGCTCCTGACGAAAAAAGGAGGACATGACCATGTAATTAAGACTGTCATGATATAGCATTTCCTAAACCATGAGTGCTTGACTTTGCTACCTAAACTCTTTTTTTAATGTAGGGTTTTTTTTAATGTAATTTTTTAGGCTTTTCAAAAAGAAAAAGATAAAAACAGATTCTGTTATGTTCAACTGTAACAACCCTCCCATCAAATATCATTTGGTAGGGTTTGAGCCCTGAACCTACAACACTTTAGCTCAGGCTCCTGCCACTTGAGCAGCAGGGCTAACTTGCATCAACTTGCAGAGACTGTAATCCTGGTGGAGGGGGAGGGGCTGCTGGGCCCATATGCTGGGTCTAGAGGTTGGTTGGGTGGAAGCCTTGCTCAATTCTATCACTTACCTCTTCTAAGAGATGGGAGTTCCTTCTCAACTGCCCTGTGGCCTGTTGATGGAGCATCTAGTGCATCCACAATAGCTTTAATCTTACAGTTCTTAGTTTATAATGGTTTAGTTCAAATGTACTTAGGTTTATGGCTCTTAGTTTTTTAAGGAGTTTTTCCATTTAATATCCCCTCACCATTCCCTCTATCTGAGAGGCTGTCTTTGGGGGTTTTCATCACTGATTGGATTCAAACCTTGGGCAACAAGTCTCAGGAGATGGGAGGATGAGTGGGCAAGGTGCCTACACCACGTGGTATTTAATCTTCCAGAGCCAGAAAGTTCTTCTAGAGCCAATGACTCCATTCCAGGCTTCCTTTAACAACTCCAGTTGACAGTGAAGCACTCTCAGCCTGTGCACTTTCAGGCCTGGGAGGGAGGAAGAGACATTTTTTCAGACCTATGGTTCCAGGGATAGTTCAGCTAGGTTACCTGACAGAATTTCAGGGTTATCTGCTGGCAGTTTTTTTCCTTTTCTTTCACTCCCTCCAATAGAGCCTGGAAGCCATAAAAATCACCTTCCATACTCCCACTCAAGAAATGTCCAAAATTGTTTGTACTTTTTCATCTTTTATATAGTCCTCATCACTCTCACCACAAAAAGGATATTTTCTTTGAGTAGTGTCCCTATGGGTGCTGCTCTGTATATTTGTCTGCATCCCTGTGCTCTGATCTGTTTGGCCCATGTGTGCGCTGCTCACTGTCGTGCTCTGTCATGAGGCTAACCAGCATTGCGCAGGTGAACCCCCCTCAGTTTCTTCTCAACTGTCCGTGGCTAGAGATGGAGCTTTAACTGTTGGTTAGCGGATCATTAACTTTTTCATAATTGTTAATTTTTAGCTACCTTTTAGAGTGTCCTTTATCTTTTATTTACCGAAAGGCAAAACAAAAAAACTTTATTTTAGACTTCATTTTTTTCCATCTGGGAACCCCCACCCCCAGACATGGTATGCCTGATTCACTGGGCTTCAAGAAGTGTCTCAGTTGCAAGGAATCTATCCCAGTGACTGATGGACACTCTCAGTGCGTCCGCTATCTGGACATTTTACATTCTTCTGCCTTGTCCAGAGTAGCCCTCCCTATTAATGAGGCTCTCTTGGACCCTGCCAAACTCCTATGGTAACCCCTGCATTGGTTCCACCAACGTGTAAGTGGGTCGACAAAAAGTATTACGTGCCAGCGAAAGACACAGAATTTCTCTTCTCCCACCCACCTCCTAATTCGATCATTGTGGATGCGGTGAACTCAAGAGGCTCCAGCATCATTTCAAATCCACCCCCCGGTGCAGGACTGGAAGCACCTAGCTCTTTTTGTCAGAAAAACACATTTATCAGCCACTCTGCAGTTCTGTATTGCAAATTATCAAGCCTTAACAGCAAAATATGATAAACTACTCAAAACTCAATTTCTTGGCAAAGACATCAGTCTGCACTCAATGCAGCTTACACGGCAGCACACTCCATCTCTACTGCTGTTGTGATGAGACGAGCCTCTTGGCTGCACTTACCTGGTTTCCCCAAAGCAGTGCAGAGGATCTTCTTTTAGAAGGTATAAAGCTGTTTCCTCCACACTTTTAAAGGCTCCAGGGCTACTCTTCAATCACTTGGAATCTACACACCTGGGCAGAAGTGAAAATATAGTCCTCAACCTTCATTCAGACCCTGTTCATCACAAAATTCATCTCAATGATCATCTGAACTCCAAAGACAGAAGTCCAGGTTCCGCAAACAGAAAACTTTGGGCTCTCAACCTACTTCTTCATAGCCATCCACCTCAAAATGACAGTTTTGATGTGTTGGTCAAGGTACTGTCAGACCACTCTCCTCAATGCTATCCAACTGGAAAACCTCTCTGATCCCTATGGATGCCATCTCACCCCGTTCTGCAGTGCCTAGGAATGGATAACCTCTGACAAATGGGTGCTAGGATGGTGACACTTACAGCTATACTTCCGTTGTTATGTTCCGAGGATTGGTTCATGGCCCTCAAACTTCAGGACATGTATTTTCTTATCGCAGTTCACCCCCTCACAAGAAGTTTCTGTGTTTTACAGTTAGCCAGGATGACTTCCAGCATAGAGTGCTTCCCTTCAGCCTCTCCTCTGCCCCAAGTGTGTTCTTAAAGACCATGGCAGTGGTAGCCTCTCACCTACGTCAACTTGGTATAATCCTCTTCCCCACCTCAACTTCTGGTCACTTGACAAAGTTCCCTCTGCAGTACTGGCAGCTACGTCCCTGTTCCACAGGTTAGGACTGCAACTCAACATTAAAAAGTGCACTTTGGTAGATTTTATAGGGGTTCTCCGGATGCTGTAACAGAGTTTACCTTCTCGTGGACAGGTTTGCAACCCCTAACAAACCTAATTTCCAAGGTTCAAATAAACACCCATATGTCAGCAAGAAGTTGACTTCAACTGCTAGACATATGGCAGCTTGTATTTTCGTAACACAACATGCCAGGTTACATCTTCACTGCCTCCAGGCATGGCTCAAAACAGTTTATATCCTAACAAGCAGAGTCTAGACAAATTAGTGTCTGTCCCTTGCCAAGCATTGGATTCACTCGCTTGGTGGAAGGATCCCTCCAACCTCTGTGCAGGAGTCCCTTTCATCCAATCTACCCCTACCATCACAATAATGTTGAATTCATCCCTAGTGGTAAGGGGACACACCATTAAGGACAAATAGTCTGCACATCAACCTCCTGGAACTGAAAGCTGTCAGGAACACCTGCATCTGCTTCCTTCTACTAATTGGGAACATCCGTCAAAGTCATGATAGATAATGTAGTCTGCATGCTCTACATCAGTCATCAGGGTGGAGTGAGATCTTCCTCTCTTTATGCTTGTAGCTGGGAGGGGTGGTCCCCCTCTGAGGAGGACCCAGAGAGGGAGCCAGACCCACCCTGGCTGATAGAGCCCTCCCCCAGGGGAAGCCCTGACCGGAAGCAGGTGGGCGGGTCCACGCCTTTAAAGGCCCCAGTATCCCCACCTGACAGGAAGCAGGGGGGCGGAGCTAGGCCTTTAAAAGCCAGGCCGGTGAGCTCAGTTAAAGAAGGACGGCCAAGGGGGAAGGACACGTCTCCTCCTGAGCTCCTAGCTAAGGCCGGGCCGGGGAGCTGCGCTGAAAGGGAGCGGTAGGCCTTAACCCCAGCCTGGGGATCTGTGGAGGCCTCCCCCCAGTATCCCACGGCCTGGGAGTTGGAGAAGGGCCCACCAGAGGACCCCACAGCCTGGGAGCCGGAAGAAGGCCCATTGGGGCTCCCCGCTGACTACGAGCCTGAGGAGAACCCCCCTGAGACATCCGTGGCCTGGGAGCCGGAAGCGGACCCGCCGGAGCAGTACAGAGCCTGGGACCCCGAGAACTTACTGGCCCTGCCCGAGGCCTGGGGGCCACAGGACCTGGAAGAGCTGCCCTCCGAGGATGAGCCCATGGAGTTGCCCGAGCTGCCGCCCGTGGACGAGGAGGGCCTAGCAGGCCTACCATGCCCCAGCGACCCAGAGGAGGCAGGTACTGGGGGTTTCAGGGAGGAAGGAGCCCAGGGATAGCCACAAGTTAGTGGCTGAGTCAGGGGCAACCCGTGTGGCGTGTTGCGGCTGGAGCCCCGCCGACCCCGTGGCAAACGCCGTTGCCACTGCCAGGGCCCTGGGCTGGGACGCAGTGGAGATGGGTGGGCCTGCGTCCCCCTCCCCCCTTCCCTACCCACCTTGAGGGAGCCTTCCCCGCCATACCGCTCTAGAGAGCAGCCTGCTTGCCTTGCCAGCCCGGCCTAAGGGCCTGGCCTTAGACTGCTTGCCTTGCCAGCCCGGCCTAAGGGCCCGGCACTAGCCTGCTTGCCCTGAGAAGGGCACAAGACTGCTCCCGGTGAGAGGTAGCCGGGAGGGGTGGTCCCCCTCTGAGGAGGACCCAGAGAGGGAAAACCCCGGACGCTGCTCCCCGGATCCAGGGGAACGTCCACAATGCTGAAGCAATGAAGCTATGAAACCTGTGTATAGCCAATCACATAGTCAGTCTCTTACCTTCTAGGCTTACAAAACACCACGGTTGATGATCTCATCAGGCACTTCTCTTAAGGTTATGAATGGGAGCTAAACTTGTGGATACTCAAAACTATTTTTCTGACCTGGCACTTTTCACAAGTGGTGCTCTCTGCCACCACTGCCAACAGAAAGTGCAGAGAATTCTGTTTGAGAGGCAGACTGGGTCTTTATTCCCTAGGGAATGTCATCCTCACTCCGTTGATGAAAGTCCTTCTCTCTGCATAACCTCTGACACCATTAATCTTGAGAGTGTTAAAGAAGAGCAAACAAGACAGAGCCAGAGTCATTTCAGTTGTACTAAACTGGCTGAAATAAGTCTGGTACCTTTACCTTGGGGGTTCTCAAACTTTTTTTGTTGGGACCCCCTTTGAAATTATTTCAAGCTGTAATGAGCCCCCCCAACCAAAAAGTGATGACCTCTATGCCATTCTTTACCGGCAGTTGCAGGGGCTGACAGCTTGCGACATCCCTATAATAACCTCGCAACCTCCTGAGGGGTCACGATCCCCGGTTTGAGAACCCTTGCTTTACCTGATCTGCCTTGTTTCCTGTCCAGTGTTAAGACTTCATCTGTTCCCCATCTGCTCTCTCAGGATTTTGGTTGAGCTTTTCATCCTAACTAGGGAATTCTTTGCTCTGAGTTTGGCTCCTCGATTGGTCTCAGGGATAGAAACTTCATATGTACTTATACCAAACAGGGTGTTAACCAGAAAACTATACGCTAAATGTTTACCTTCAAAATGGAAGAGAATTCACCATCAGTGTGTTTGGCAACAATTTTCCCCTTTTCCCTCTCCCTCTCTGCTAATCTTGATTTATCTTTTGGAATTAAAAAAGTCAGGTCTTTCCGTAAGTTCCATCAGGGTTCACTTGGCATCTTTCACAACCTTTTATTCACAAGTGGAGGGATTCTGAATGTTTACTCACCCCATGACAGCAAGATTCATAAAGGGCTTGATGAATCTTTTTCCACAAATTCAACAGCTCACTTGTCTTAGATTTAAATCTAAGATTTAACTACCTTATGAGTCCTATTTTTGAATCACTGATTAGTTGTTCTTACTTCACCTGTCTGTGAAGATGGCTTTCTTGGTGGCCACTGTCTCTGCCCAGAGTGTCAGATAAATGGGGGCTTTAATGGCAGATCCTTCCTTTACAGTATTTTTCAGGGAAAAGTTAATTTCGACCACACGCTATATTTCTATCTAAAGTATCTTCTGAATTTCATATTAATCTGGCTATTCATTTTCTGTTTTTTTCCCCTCCCTAAAGACCCACCAGAACAGGGAGGAGGTTGCACTGCATACCTTGGATGTCAGCACTGTCCTTCTATGTGGACAGAAACCAAATCATTTAGAAAGTCTCCCAAACTTTTTTATTTGAAGACAGATCGAAAGGATACACAGTCTCCACTCAAAGACTCTCAAGATGGATCTCTGGGTGTATTATCTCTTGTTATGAGGATGCCAGCATTCAAACTCCTTCTACTACCCCATTCTACAGTGTCCCAATCTACTTCTATGGTATTACTGAAAAATGTTTCCAGTTGTTGAAATTTGCAAAGCTGCATCGTGGACCTCAATACATATTTTCTTCAGACCTATACCTTGGTTCACGCTTCCAGATCAGATGTTGCAGATGAAAATGCCATTCTGTCTTCAGTGTTTGGATCTGATTCTGAAGCTCCCTCCTCCTTGCAGGGATACTGCTTGGAAGTCGCCTGAAGTGGAGCACTCATAGCAACGCTACTTAAAAAAGAAGAGATTACGCACCTTGTGCAGTAACTGGAGTTCTTCAAGATGTGTCCACCCATGGGTGCGCTCCGTTGCCTAACTTCCTTCTACTCTGTTTTGAGTTTCGTCTCATGAGACTTTGGGTAGAGAAGTTTACATGTGCAGTGCTGTGTATCCTTGGTACAGGGCATGGGGGTGTCTTGAGCACATGCACAGTCCCAATGGGCACAGCTATTATAAATCCTCAATCATAGTTATGTGCACCTTAAGTGGGGCACCCATAGGGGGACACATCTCGAAGAACTCCAGTTACTGCACAACCTCTTCTTCTTTGTATAAACTGAAGTGACCATGTTCTGCCAACATGAGTTCATTTTAAATCAAAGCCAGTTTCCTGCTCACATCATCATCCAGCTGGGAGCTTCTTTCAAAACCAGCCAAGGAATGGTTTGTCTTCAGGAGAAAATCCTTCTGTCCAGGCACTCCCACCAGCTGTCAGCAATATCTTTGCGGATTGGAATGACAGTAGTGGTGAAAATGATCAAATGGGTTATGTCTTCTTGGCAAACTCCAGCTACTAAATAGAAAATTATGACTAGATCGACAATCTGAGGCAGGAATTGGGTTCATTGATGCAGTTATGGTTGGTTTGGTTATGTTTACACTGAAAAATGGCTACTTTAAATTACCTAGGATTGTTCAAAGTGACTATATTTTTTTGTTTTTGTTTTTTCAGTTTTGTTTTTTCTTTTAGTGGTTCCCCTACAGAATCAGCATTTTGCTTAATGTATTTACTGTCTCCTTCATTTTTGCATCCCATCTTTGATTTGTTCAATTTTAAAGACCTTTCGTGAGTCACTTTTTGCTTGACATTAAGCATACTTGGACAATATTCTAGTGGATTTTTGTAGTTAAAATAAATCTTTCCAGTTTGGGGGGAGGGGGGAAGATTAATAAAATCAGTTAATTAAATCAATACAGATTTCTACATGTCTTCAGTAAAATTATCAGTCTAAATGGTCAGTTCTTCCTATGATATAAATTATTCTCTGATAAAATTAAGCTTAAACAGTTTTGTATCCTTTCTTTATCTAGCTCAATGGCTTGCCATATCAAGGAAAATTTAATTATACCATATACCCAATAACATTTCCGACTGAGAGCGCAGCAGAATGGAAGAAACTGTTTAAACCCTGTGCTTCACAAAGACTATTCTTGCCAGTAAGTTAGCTTATTTCATAATAATGTATTCATGTTTGTTATGAATTCATCAAGATTTGTTTTTGAATTTACCTAAATTTTGGCTCAAATTTTGCAGGGAACTGTTTCCACTAAAAAATATTTTTCATCACATTTTACAAAAACACTCAATCCCATTTCCCCCCCCTTAACAGCAATATACTTACTTAAAAAAAAAAAAAAAAAAACAAGAAAAAAAAAAAAACCCTTCCATTTCAGCTGCTTTGTACACCAATACACCAATGTCTTAAATTATTCTATATCAGGGCTCTATTTCTTTCTGTTCTTATTATGGATAATAAAAGAATTTGTACATTTGTAAACTGTCTGAGGTGATTTCATTGGCTCATGAAAATATATACATTAAATTGCTCTGTAAGGGCACAAGGGGTGAGTGGGAGTGCATGTTTTCCAAATACTTTGACAAAAAAGGGAGTAAAGTAAAGTTTAAAAAAAGCAAAACAATTAGTTAATGGATCACCTACAGTTTGGTTTTAACTTCTCTCCTTCACAGTTAATCCTCAAAGATGTGGATTCGCTGCTGTATGTTGATACTGACATCCTGTTTTTGAGACCTGTTGATGATATTTGGTCTTTTCTGAAAAAATTTAATTCCACACAAATTGCTGCAATGGCACCAGAACATGAGGAACCTCGTATTGGATGGTATAATCGCTTTGCTAGACACCCATATTATGGAATAACTGGAATAAATTCTGGAGTAATGCTAATGAATATGACACGTATAAGAAGAAAGTATTTCAAGGTATGTGTGCTGCTTTGCTTGATTTGTTAGCATTTACCCTTTTTCTTTCAAATGGTTTCAAATAATGAACATCAATTTTGAAAAACAGTGCTGTTCCAGTACATTTTTCTCTTCTGGGATCAGAATATTGCATAAAAATAAGTTTTATTTAAATAAGAAGCTAACTGGTTCATACTTAGTTGCAGGATGTTTTTAAAAAAACTGAATTTGTGACTTTTACTAAAAGCTTGTTTACTCAGTTTCCTAAACTCTGGCTGCAAAAGACTGAGAATTACTAACAAGCAAACATTTTTGTTTGTTAGTAATTCTCAGTCTTTTGCAGCAAGTTATATTTGCCAGCAGATATTTTAATTTACCTTCATTTCACAATATACTTGTATCTCTTTGAGAAAATGACATTTGATTTGTGCAGTGTTTGTTGTTTATGGGAAAATTAGCAGCAAGTAAAATGTTTAGAGCTTTCGAGCATGTGTGAATGGTAATATGACCAGGAGATGGTGCTACTAGATTACTTACTAAGGCATTGTGACTCCTCTAATGACACATGCTACATTATTTCTTTATTTTAATCTTTACTTTCAAAAGATCACTCAGTTAAATTAAGTAATGATGATTGAGTTGTTTCATCAACATCTAAATCATTAAAATGACTTACTTCTCTTTTTAACTTTGCTTTTATATTGTAACCAGTTGTACCACTACAGAAATTAAAATTCTTACTAGAGCAAAGTATACAACTGCTGAAAGTATACATAGGAAAACTTTCAAATAAAAAATGCTATATG
The DNA here is from genome assembly GCF_026122565.2 of Emydura macquarii macquarii. Lineage (NCBI taxonomy): Eukaryota > Metazoa > Chordata > Testudines > Chelidae > Emydura > Emydura macquarii. The sequence continues at coordinate 12,625,622 of NW_027132773.1, forward strand.
CTTGAAAAACAGTATTACAAAAGTGGTGCCATATGTAGTCACAGCTGGAGGGAAGGCACTTCTACTGAAAACAATAGTTTATAATAAATTATAACTTCAGCCCAAACGTTCATTTCTGGTGGACATTTTTTGTCCCAGAATTTTGTTTCACTTTTTTTTTTTTTTTTATAAAGAAAGAGGGTGGGGGTGGGGAGTCTGTTCTGTTAGCCCTAAGTTACTGAAGAGTTGTGTAAGTGGCTGTGATTTACATTTTTTTAAAAACATTTTTCAGGGTTTTTTTTTGTTGCCTAGGGAATTGGAGCATGGGACTAGGTGTCAGGAGATCTAATTGTTTTTGATTCTGCCATAAAAGTGCAGTGTTACTATGGGCAAGTCACTTAGCCCAGTGGTTCTCAACCTTTTCAGACTACTGTTCCCCTTTCAGGAGTCTGATGTGTCTTGCATACACCCAAGTTTCACCTCACTTAAAAACTACTTGTTTACAAAATCAGACATAAAAATACAAAAGTGTCACAGCATACTGTTACTGAAGAATTACATAATTTCTTATTTTTACCATATAATAAAATCAATTAGAAAAAAAATTGTACTTATATTGACGGCATAGTATATAGAGCAGTATAAACAAGTCATTGTCTGTATGAAATTTTAGTTTGTGTTGACTTTGCTAGTGCTTTTTATGTAGGCTGTTGTAAAAGTAGGCACACATCTAGATAAGTTGATGTACCCCCTGGAAGATCTCTTTGTACCCCTGCTTGAGAAACACTGGCTTAGCCTTTCTATACCTAAATTACCAATTCTGTCTGACAATTATCACATGTAGAAAAAATTTTTAAGCACCCTTATAAAGTGCTTTGAAGCTGTCAGATTAAAAACCCTATGTCAAGTGCTACAAATGAAAACATATTCTGTTTTCAGTATTCTCCTTATTAAGTAAGAACAGAAAGCCAAATCTTGAAGTCCTTATTCAGGCAAAACTCTCATTGACTTGAGCATCTAACTTAATATAGATGATTCATTTATGTGTACATTTATTGAGCATTGAAATTTTGTATCCTTGTCCATGAAGGACAGCTAAATGCCTGAAAAATCCCAAATTGAAACTCTGACCTTTTCTTCAGTAGTTACCAAAAAGTTAATCAATTTGTTTTATTAGATTTCAACCATTCAGGTATCCTTTTAAACTTCAGTCTAGACATTTGGTTTGCATATTTTCTGTGGGCCATTGTCACATCTCCCTTTAAAATACCTAACTATTGCTTAATCGACAAGAAAGAAAGTGGGTATATGTCTTCTATTAAATGGAGAGAGTGTGTCTGTAAAACTGGCAGATGGAATGTGAGAGGCCAGGGAAGGATATGTAGCAGTTGGACGGTAACCGTAATGAAGAGGGAAGACTCCCTGAGATGGAAAAAGATGGAGGAGAGTTTAAGGAGGCCAATTCTGTTTAGCTGGTATTAGCCAAGTAAATGGTCAAAGCAAATTTATCCAAATCATCAGTGGAAATTCTGATACTGTGAGGCTTCAGAGTCCTGAAGTATAGCTATCTATATGCAGTATAATTGTACACATCTAAATGTCATGGGGGAATAAGTTATGGTAACGGGGAAGGGGGGGATTGTAATGAGTAAACCTTGGGGGACACAATAACATTTTGAGGTTTAGCTAAGTTGTACTGTGTCCATATAGTCAGTACAATAAATTGCATTAAAAGAAAGTTAAGGTTGCATAGAGAAGCATTAGTCAGGTTATGATAAAGTTAAGGTTACACTCCCAATTTTGCCTTTGTTCCTTTTTGTGTGCATTACAATAGTTTTCAATTATCTCATTTTTTCTGCAATATTCCAACTAATTTGGTGCAAACAGTGGCTGGAACTCGCTGAATGAGACAACTGTTCACTATTTACTTTTTATCTTCATCATTCATTGTGTGGTCCCATGCCTCATGCACTGCATACCATCCAAACCCTGCACTGAAAAGGAAGAGGTTCTGAAGAAAAAAATAGTATGTGACCATGTAATTGGAAACTGTGGTAGGGCATATGCATAAGAGGGCAGACTAAAGGTTGAATGGGCAACACTAAATCTTTCTCTTTCTGACTTTTAAGTACCTGATTGTGAAATCTTAATATTATTTTAATGTATTTTTTTTATTATGGACTTTGCCAGAATTTTAAAAGAAAAATAGAAAAGAAACTTTTTTTGTACAGTATATGTAGTGAGTGGGGCAAGAGATCTTGCCTCATCTGTATGCACTTTTTCATAGAAGGTTAACTGTGATAGCTGGAGAGAAAGAAGGTGTAAAAGGGTGCTGGCATTATGTGAGGGAGGGAAAATGGTGGAATGGAATTGTACTTTACCTATTCTATACTTTTGACAAACTGCTGATGTATTTTTGCTATAAGTGTGTCTGTCTTGTCAAGTATTTTTATATTGTAAACTCTTTGGGGAAGGGTCATCTTTTGTTCATACAATTCTTAGCACAATGGTGCCTAATTCTGGTTAGAGCTTTAAGTACTAGCAAAATTTAAGTAATCACTCACCACACTGTATGGAATAAGGTAGCACTTCTTTGCAGCCCTGCCTCTTTCAATGTGTGGAGTCACAGATAGTATCACATCCACACCTACTAAAAATGGAATTCCACTCAACTTTCTTAAGCACCAGTGTGCTTAATATATTCAGAGTATCTGTTCATGGCAAATTTTCTCTGCAGTTTTGCTTAAGTATCAACCTACAGTATTGATGGTACACTGGCACATTTGTTTCCCATAAAAACAAAAAGCAATCATATACATGAAGTTAATTTTTAATAGTCAGAATTCAGCCATATCACAGCCATATTTCCCCCAACCACTAAAAAGCACATCTGTGCCTGAGGTGTTAGAGTTAAAATTTTCAAAAGAACCAAAGTCACTAGGGCACCTAAGTTCCATTTTCAAAACTGACTTAGGCACTTTAGGTGCTTTTGGAAATTTTAACCTAGGTGTTTGCCTAGGAAAAATGTTTCTGCTAAATTTCAAGTTTCTGCCAACTCTCGTTGAAGTACTAGAGCTCAGTTCATAGGTAATTCTTTATATAATTGCAAGTATGTATGTTTCACTTATTTCATCAAAAAGGGCTTAACTCATTTATATGCAGATTCTGGGTTCCTTGGTTACTGTGAAAGGCAGACCATTCACCATCCAGGAATTGCCTATTATGAGCAATTCCCTCTGCTTTCTCCATTTTAATTCCTGCCATATTCAGCATAGTATGAAGGAAGGTGATCTTTGCAAATGGATTTGGACATGACAAGTGTGGTGGTTGGGCTGTATCTTCTAAGCTCCATGTGATAGCCCATCCCTTCAGAGGGGACTTCTCATTTGGTACACAATATTTCTGAGCCAGTTTACCAGGAAAGATGCTTCTAATCTCTCTTCCTTATGGAAATGTTACTTCAAGCATGAACCTCTTTTTCAGTTTTTAGGAGTTGTGTGATTTCAGTCTTCCTTGACGTAAGTCCAAGTCGTCTTCCTCAGCCTGAAGCCTTAGTGGCTGTTTAGGTACTATCAGCTTTCTTATTCTGTGCATTTGAGTGGGAGGATGACCTCTCATTTTCTTTTCAGGCCAACGAACTGGGTTGAGTGGGGACTGCACTTATACAATAATTTGGGAATCAAATATTCAGTATCCTTTAGTATCCTTTTCTAGCCACTGTTCAGCCCTCCTGCCACAGATTCGTAGTCCAAGCTGAGGCTCCTTCCCCACCTGCTCCCTGTAGGTGTTCCCCCTCTCAGACTTCACCTGACGGGTGCAGAGAGCCCTTTAATTTATCTTAATCTCTCTTGTTTGTTGCCTTGCCTAAGAGGCAGAAAGCTTTATGCGTGTTTTTCTGTAGGTTCCATGACTAGGAACAAATGTGTCCTGAAACTAACAGCTTCCAGTTTTAAAGGGCCCAATGGCCATAACTTGCATACTGGGGTCTCTGTATGGGCCCGAAAACCCATCATCCTGTTAGAGGACACTTACGCAGCCCTGATTGACTTTCCAGAAGCTAAAGGCTCCATCCCATGAGTGTGATTGTTACTGTTCTTATTTGACACACAGTTGTGGTCTGCAATTGTGTATTGTATAGTTCTTGAGGAAGCTCTTGATTGGGGAGGCAGTATGTGGAGTGTCCATTGAGGAAATAATCCTGTATTCTGATTTGTATGTCTGCCTTCCATCTTCAGACTAAAATGCTTTTCTGCCCAGATTGTTCTCTGCTACACAGAGAACTTTTTTTAAAGGTCGTGAAAACCTCACATATATGAGCACATGTAACTTAGCTGTCTTGCAGTGGGAATTGTAATTTAGACTGTCCTGGCTTTTGTGCATCTTCATTGTAAACGCAGGAACTGCTGTAATAAAAGTTAATATTTTTCTGATAAAGTTTAGTAAATTGATATGGGTTTGTATGATACCTAGCATAATAGGACCCTAGGCTCTGGAATAATACAAACAAATAACAATGTAACTGTATTAGTTTAAATGGGTTTTTAAAGCCTTTTGTACTACATTGTTTGACCGTGCAAATATGTGTGTAATGTAATCTGTGAAACATGTATGTTGCTTAATTTATTTTGACTTCGTATCACACACACTCACTTCCAATATTTAACAGAATTCAACTACGTTAAATAGTATGTAACTTTTCAAAATACCAGTGAGCAGTGTCCCATGGATTACAAACCTTAAACAAGATACTGAATTTGTGGAAATGTGTCTAGTGACTGCCATTAGTTCTGTTTTTAGACAATTATCAGAAAATGTGGGGCAAACCTAGAATATTAAAGAAACTGGTGGGTGATACTAAATTCGGGGATGCAGCAAACACCACTGAAGATGGCGAATAAGACAAAATTACCTAAAGAGATTAGAAATATGGACGGAAAATAGTGATGTGGTTTGGAAAAATGCAAGCAGTTATGGTTGAGGAAAAAAACCAGAATGCGACAGTGAATGGAACATTAGATGAATTTGCAATGCAGTATTGCAAAGAGTTTCATTTTTTTGAATACACAGACTTATCCTGGCAAAAACAAGGAAGATAAGTCTATACTGAAGCTGTACTTGGAAGATTCTGTTCATTTCTTTAAAACTCGGTACTAGAAAAATTAAATAAATTGGAAGGATTTAGAGAAAACTAACAAATGATTAGAGACTTGGATCATTTAACTTGCTGTTAACCTTTTCTCCTCTCCCCCATTTTTTTCCATCCAAGGTTTTCTCTTGTTTCCTTCTCTTCCTTTCCCCTTTAACTCCATTCCTTGTCAAAGGAAGGAGGGAATGGATAGCAACCTTCTCCACTTTGTCCTTAGTAATTCTTTCCCCCAACCATTTTGACACCATCACTAATTCTAATATCTAATGGTAAAAGCAATACCACTGTCTAATAGAAGTAGTGCTACCAGAGATTTCTGAATGAAACAGTGCACTATAATCTGCTTTATTCTTCTCTTATCAGGAAAACGTTCTAGACTTTGCTGCTGCCAGTGCCGCTCCAATTAAATGGAAGTTGGAGGAGGTTGGGGTTTTTTGCTCCCCTTCTCCCCCAGGGCCTATCCAGGTTTTACCCAGACAGTCTGGTTTTGGGCTTCTGTGTCCAGGCGCCATTTCGGGGTGCCAGGTGTCTGGTTTTCAGGACCTGGTAACCCTATGTGGCATCTGACCTAAAAGTCCGGTTATCATGCGGCGGGAGAAGATGCCAGATCATCAACCCGCAACAGCCTCTGTTCAGCGGAGGTTACCTCCTACCTGCAGGCAGGATCCTTGAGACGATCCAGCAAGGGGAGGGAGGGAGAGGAGCGAGCGATGGGGGGGAGGGTTTGTGAAAGAGGTGGAGCAGGGTCAGGGCCTCAAGGGAAGGGGTGGGACCTCAGGAGTCCAATCACCAGCATTTAGGAAGGTGACAACCTTACCCCAAGTCCAATATCATACATTTATGGGCTATTCTTAGAACCTGTTTCATTCTCTTTTGCCTTTCTCACGACAGTTATCATTGGGGCAGTTTGAGTTAGTTTAATAACATTCTCAAGTCTCTCTAAGAATCAAACGTAAATTTAAACCTCGACATATCTCCACAGATGTCAGTACATTGTAGCTAATGTGATTGAGGTGAATGAGCTTTCTCCATTTTCTTCATGGCTGTTACTCAGTCTAATAGATCTAACTGATAGGAGGTTTTACTTGATAATTAGTATACATTTTCTTTTCCTTAACTGCATCCCACCAATCTTAATGATACTCCCATGAACCATACTAAACAATTTTTCCTCAGCTCTGGCATCTACCCTCTTCAAATAGTTGTAAACAATCATATATTCATAGATTTATTTTATTTTATTTTTTAAAGAAAGAAGGGAGTGTTGTGATCATATAGTCAGAGCTCTAGCATAACACAGGCCATAAGATTTCTCTGGTTTAATTCTTGCTTCATGTCCAATAAAGTTTTTTTAAAATTTTTATTTAATAAAGATGTACATATTTAGTTTTTAATCTTTTCTCATAAATCAGTCATTTCAGCCACGGAATCATTAATTCCTATTCCAGTGATCTCTTAATTCCTTTCAGTTAATCAACATCTTTAAAATGTCAATAATCCTAAAATGAGGACAGTATTCTAAGAACATCTTATCTTCTCTGATTCTTGACATGTGCATCTGAATATACAGCCCAAAATCTTACTGATTTTTTTTTTTTTTTTGGGCTACCATATACAATTGCAAGCACACTTCTAAATTTATCATCCACTATCATTCATAGATATTTTTGTGTAATCTTTTCTGTGTTTCTCCCTCCTATTAAGCATATTTCAAATTACTTTTCTAGGCTGAATATTATTATTTCCTGCCCATGTGTGTTTTGGTAACTTTCCATTTCTCTGTCCTTGTGGACCTACACCTAGAAGCTGAGCTCGTTTGCTGAATTGGGATCTCTATTTACCAGTACAATGAAAGATACAAGATCTTGAAGTTTTGCAGGAATGGTCAATATCATATTTAGAGAACAGGAACCCACTACTACAGGCAAAAAGGCTGTAAATCAGAATCTCCCAAATTGGATGTTGGGCCAAAGAAGAGGCTCAGTGTGTCTGGGGAAAGGTACAGGATTCCTTATGCTCATTGAAAATGTGCTGCTTGTAAAGATGCAATTTACTTCTTGAAGGTCACCACCTCTGTTCTTGCTGCTATTGTGGTTCTTAATTTACATCTTAGATGTACAGGTCTGCAGACTCCGCTGGCAAGCAGCTTTCTCTGCTTCCACATCCTTCAGCTCATCTGGGTAGTGGCATCAATGAGTGCCCTCTCACCCTCTGTGTCATAGAATCGTAGGATTGGAAGGGACCTCGTGAGGTCATCTAGTCCAGTCCCCTGCACTTATGGCAGGACCAAGCATTAACTAGACCACAGACAGGTGTTTTTCTAACCTGCTCTTAAAAATCTCCAATGATGGAGATTTCACAGCCTCCCTATGGAATTTATTCCAGTGCTTAACTACCCTGACAGTTAAGTTTTTCCTAATGTCCAATCTAAACCACCCTAGCTGAAATTTAAGCCCATTGCTTCTTGTCTTTATCCTCAGAGATTAAGGAGAACAGTTTTTCTCCCTCCTCCTTGTAACAACCTTTTATGTACTTGAAAATTATCATGGTCGTGTCGTGTCTCCTCTTCCCTCCCCTCCCCCCCATCTTTTCTTCTACAGACTAAACAAACCCAATTTTTTCAATCTTCCCTCATAGGTCATGTTTTCTAGACCTTTCATCATTTTTGTTGCTCTTCTCTGGACTTTCTCCAATTTGTCCACATCTTTCCTGAAATGTGGTGCCCAGAACTTGACACACAACTCCAGTTGAGGCCTAATCAGCTTGGAGTAGAGTGAAAGAATTACTACTTGTGTATTGTTTTCAACACTCCTGCTAATACATCCTAGAATGAGGGTCACTTTTTTTTGCAGCGGTGTTACACTGTTGACTCATACTTAGCTTGTGATCCACAATGACACCCCTCACCCCAGATCCCTTTCTTCAGTACTCTTTCCTAGGGAGTCATTTCCTGTTTTGTATGTGTGCAACTGATTGTTCCTTCCTAAGTGGAGTACTTTGCGTTTGTCTTTATTGAATTTCATCCTATTTATTTCAGAACATTTCTTCAGTTTGTCCCAATCAGTTTGAATTTTAATCCTATCCTCCAAATCACTTGCAACCCATCCCGGCTTGGTATTGTCTGCAAACTTTATAAGTGTACTCTCTATGCCATTGTCTAAATCATTGATGGAAAATATTGAACAGAACTAGACCCAAAACTGATCCCTGCGGGACCCCACTTGATATGCCCTTCCAGCTTAACTGTGAAACACTGATTACTCTCTGGGAATGGTTATCTAACCAGTTATGCACCCACCTTATAGTAGCTCCATCTAGGTTGTATTTCCCTACTTTGTTTATGAGACGGTCATGCAAGACAGTATCAAAATCCTTACTAAAGTCAAGATATACACATCTACCATCCAGAAGGCTTGTTACCCTGTCAAAGAAAGCTGTCAGGTTGGTTTGACATGATTTGTTCTTGACAAATCCATGCTGACCGTTCCTTATCATCTTATTATCTTCTAGGTGTTCGCAAATTGATTGTTTAATTATTTTTCTGTGTTAGATGTCCAGTCACTACTAACCTTTTCAATGAAAACTGAAAAAGTCATTTAGCACTTCTGCCATTTCCACATTTTCTGTTTTTGTTTTCCCCTCTTCACTGAGTTAATGGGCTTATCCTGTCCTTGGTTTTCCTCTTGCTCCTAATGTATTTGTAGAATGTTTTCTTGTTACCGTTTATTTCTAGCTAGTTTAATCTTGTTTTGTGCCTTGGCCTTTCTAATTTTATCCCTACATTCTTGTATTCTTTGTTTATATTCATTCATTGTAATTTGACCTAGTTTCCACTTTTTGTAGAGCTCTTTTTTTTTTTTTTTTGAGTTTCAGATCATTGAAGCTCTCTTGGTTAAGAGCCATAGGTATTTTAAGAGCATATTTCCTATCTTTGCTATATAGTGGGATAGTTTGCTCTTGTGACCTTAGTAATGTTTCTTTGAAAAAACCTGCCAACTCTCTTGAACTGTTTTTCCCCTTAGACTTGCTTCCCATCGGATTTTACCTACCCACTCCCTGAGTTTGCTGAAGTCTGCCTTCTTGTAATCCATTATCTTTATTATGCTGTTTTCCCTCTTGCCATTCCTTCAAATCATGAACTCTACTATTTCATGATCACTTTAATCCAATCTGCCTTCCACTTTGAAATTCTCAACCAGTTCCTCCTTATTTATCAAAATCAAATTTAGAACAGCCTCTCCCATAGTAGCTTTCTCCACCTTCTGAAATAAAAAACTGTCTCCTGTACATTCCAAGTACTTGTTGGATAATCTGTGCCCTGCTGTGTTGTTTTCCCAACAGATGTCTGGGTAGATGAAGTCCCTCATCACCACCAAGTCCTGTGCTTTGGATGATTTTATTAGTTGTTTAAAAGAAGCCAGATCTACCTCTTCTTCCTGGTTAGGTGGTCTGTAGTAGACCCTTAACATGACATCACCCTTGTTTTTTTACCCCTTTTATCCTTACCCAGCCACTTCCAACAACTGTCTCCTATTTCCATCTCAACCTCAGTCCAAGTATATACATTTTTAATATATAAGGCAATACTACCTCCATTTTCCCCATTTGTCTTTCCTGAGCAAGCTGTACCCTTCTGTATGAATATTTCAGTCATGTGTATTATCCCACAAAGTCTCTGTGATGCCAACTATGTCATCGTCATGTTTTTTAACTAGCATTTCTAGTTCTTCCTGCTTATTCCCCAGGCTTCTCACATTAGTATACGGACATCTCTCAGATGCTGATTTGATTTCCCCCATATGTTCTCTCTTGTTTCTCTCTTATCCCTGCTATAATGGCCTTTCTCCCCCCCAGATTCTGACCCTTCTCTCAGGTCTCCATGTTTTTGATTTACCTGTGGACTTTTGTCTCCTGCCCCTGTAAAACCTAGTTTAAGCCCTCCTCATGATGTTATCCAGTCTGTATCCAAATATGCTCGTCCCCTTCCTCAATAGGTGGACCCCATCTCTGCTTAGCAGTCCTTTTTCCCAGAACAGCATCCTGTGATCAAGGAAGCCAAAGCCCTCCTGGTAACACCATCCTCACAGCCAGGCATTCACCTCCAGGATGCATCTGTCTCTGCCTAGACCCCTACCCTTGACTGGAAGGATTGAAGAGAAGACAACCACTCCTTCACCCTTACTCCCAGAGCCCTGTAGTCACTTCTGATCTGCTCATGGCCATATCTTGCAGTATCGTTAGTGCCCACATGGATGAGTAGCATGGAGTAGTAGTCAGAGGGCTTGATGATCCTTGTCAGTCTCTCCGTAATGTCTTGGATATGTGCCCCTGGGAGGCAGCATGCCTCCCGGGATGCCATGTCAGGCCAACAGATGGGTGCCTCCGTCCCCTTCAGAAGAGTCACCAACTACCACGATCCTACATTTCCTCCTGGGAGTGGTGCCTGGGATCCTCCCAACCTTGGGAGTACATGATTTCTCCTCCTCTACCTTTGGGGGTAATTGTTCATCACTTGTTGCCGGAGCAGCATAATGGTTCTTCATCACTACGGTGGGTGGGTTGGAAGTAGGGATGGAGCACTGCCTGCTGCCAGAAGTAACCAACAGCCAGTGTCCTCCCTATGACAGAGCCATATCCTTCTCCCTTGGTGGCATGACTGCATACCTCTCTAGCTGGATAGCTTCCTCCACTTTGGATGTCTCCATATGAATACTCATAGAACCGTCTGATGAGTAGGACCACAGGGTGGAGTATTAGAGGTGCTGGGAGTGAGTGGGGAAGGAAAAATCAGCAAAATGAATGAGGGCACTGGAAAAAAATGGGAAGAGAAAAAGGAAAGCAAAATACACAGGGAAAATGAACTGACCCAAAGGGAGAATCAGAGTAAATGAGCAGGAAAAAGGAAAGACTATGGCAACTGTATGAGGGCATAGTGTGAGGGGAACAGAAGGCAACACATTCATTCACTAATCCATCCCCAATGGGTGGCTGAAACAGAAACATTTGGAAAGTAGTGCAGTAGCTAATTATTGTGTGTGTTTGACACTACCCATTCGTTTGCTCATATATTCATATGCACAGTATCAGATTTGGTATTAATATTCTTGTGCTGAAATTTATGTTTGACTGGTTGGAATTCAGCTATATCTCTCTCTCCATCTATATTCAGTTCTTGGTGTATAATCAAGGATTTTCTCCTGATTCATTTCCCCATCTCTCTCCAACCCCTCTCCATTCACTTGCTCGCAGTGGAAAGTATTGAGTGAGCAGTCCCTGCCTTATCCGTACCCCACCTCATCTAGAGTCTTGGTCTGAGCACCATTTACTCAGCCAAACTCCTCTGAGCTATGAGAATTCCCCTTTGCACTGCACTGGAAGTTTGAGATTCAAGAGAGTGATTTTAGTCAAATTACACCTTCAGAAAAGCTGAATTACTGCAAAGTAATTTTCCAATTTGTAGGCACAAATGACATTATGGAACACCAAATCAGATGTCTAAACTTTGTCATTTGTAGGTCCCAGAATGAGGTACAAAATTGGGACCCAGTTTGAGGTCTGACAATTGGGACTTGTATGCTAGTGTCATAAAATCTGATGTGGGGCCATCACCTATGGTCCCAAATTTATTTATGTTGTAATTAGCCTTCCATTATTTGTTCTGTGCTCAGCATTTAATTTTGAGAAAAATACACTGTTCTTCACACATAACAAGTTGTCAAATCCCTGCCAGCTTTAAGACCAAAATGCAACTCAACCTTAACTGTAGAAGCACTTTCATGATTCCTGTTTTTAAGATCTTCTCGCACTCTCCAACTTTGTCAGAATAATTCTTTGAAGTCATTTGAATCTTAGGTGAAAAGTTTGTGCAGTTACTTTTCTAGATCAAGCTAAGGTGCCATAATTGAGTTAATTATAAGTTAATTATTATTGAGATTTATTTGGTGAAAAACCTATATTTTTTAGATTTGTACAATTGTTTTATAAATAATCTTTCACAGCTGTTTGTGTGTGGGAAATTTAGCCAGTTTAAAATTAATCAAGACTTTTTCTTTGAAATCAGTTAAAGAAAATTAGACAGCTTTTCAACTTGTGGCTAAAAACCTGGTTTCTGAACAATGTCTGCTTTGTTTATATCTAACAGGGTTTCAGTCCAGTTCAGTACTCTCTCTTATTAGTCTAGAAAAACTGTTTGAGGTATAGGTTTTGAGGCGAGATGGGGAAATCTGAAGTTCAATTTAAAATGTTTTGCACAGCCTTACGCAGAATTTTCTATTAGAATAGATTTTGTATTAGATTCCATTAATCCATAACAAAGTACTTTTTGTTTCTTGATATTGTGTGTGTAAGGCACTTTCTAGGAGAAATAATTTGTGGGCACAAATGAAAAACTAGTACTTTATTTTATATGGTAATTGAGATGTGGAAATAAACAAAGTTTCAAATAGGGATGTAAAAACTAGTTTAATTAAAAATCCATTTAATGTTCTAAAAATAGAACATTTAAATGGGTAAACGCGGGGGGAGGAGCCGTGCTGGGCTCGGCTCCTCACTGCCAAGTGAGAGCTGCCTAGCTGCGGCTTCCCCCTGCCGCAGTAGCTGGGCCGCTCTCACTTGCGGGGAGCTGAGCCGAGCCCAGCTGCGGCTTGGGCCCCCCCTCCAGTTTAAACGGTAATCAGCTGTTTAAAACATTTAAACAGCTGATTACCGTTTAAACAATTAACCTTTTACATCCCTAGTTGCAAATGAATAACCTAATCATATTTAAAGAGAAAGAAGGCATAACGTAAGACATATTGGACTTGGATGTTACTTGATTTTCATGAAGTATGAAAGCTTGTTTAAAAGAAAATCCTATGCAATTTCAGGGATTCCAGTATTGAGAAGCAGATTAATGGGGATTCTTTGATTTCTCTTTTGACATAGTTCTGATGTTTTCTCTGTTTATTTTTTAAAAATAGAACGATATGACAACTGCTCGGCTACAGTGGGGAGAAATTCTCATGCCATTGCTTAAAAAATATAAACTAAACATAACATGGGGTGATCAAGATCTATTGAACATAATATTTTTTCATAATCCAGGTATGTCTTCTTTTCCAATGTTTAAATATGATATTGTTTCACACTATGATTGTAAAATATTTAATCTTTTATTTAGTTTCTAAATCCAGAAAAATTGCCCTTTTCAACAGAGAATTTTCAATGGATATGTTCTGGATAGTGTTTTGTTCATTGCTTTTAAAAAATGCTCTTTATGTTGCTTTTAAGAGACCATTTAGTCCAAAGTAGATTTTATTTGTATTGATGCCACCTAATTTGTATTGATGCCACCTAATTATTGCAAATATAATAAAAAATATATTAACACAATCTCTGCAAAATGTTCTTACCAAGAAAAACTATTGATAATTTTTGTTCTGCTGCAGAGTTTTGTTGTGAACTGTGTACTGTATGTTTTTCTGAACAGAGAGCCTTTTTGTCTTTCCCTGCCAATGGAATTACCGGCCTGATCACTGCATTTATGGAAGCAATTGTAAGGAAGCTGAAGAAGGAGGAATATTTATCCTACATGGAAACAGAGGTGTTTATCATGATGATAAACAACCAACTTTTAGGGCTATATATGAAGCAATAAAAAAAGTAAGTGTGTATATTATATTCATCCATATCTTGTGTAGAATTATTTTCTATGTATTCATATTCAAAAATAGGATATTTTATAAAAATTTATACGTTAAAGTTTTTACATGATTAGGACTTTGGTTCTTTTTCTTGTATGATAAGAATACCTCACTGTTATCAATTGCAGATAATTAACCTAGTATTCCACCTTTTTAAACCATTTACCGTTCAGCCGGACTTCAAGTTTGGTCTTACAACAAAATAGAAACTGAATTGTTAATTCTATTTTGAAACTAACATTTTAGGTTATCCAAGAATTATGATCAGATATATTGAGAGCCATCTTAAGAGCTCTAAGATATATTCTGTAATTGCAGTATATCTGTTAAAAACGTTATGCTGATTCTCATTACAGTTAAACACAAATATGTAAGAACCAATATTATTTATTAGTATTAGGATTGTTCCTACAAACTAATAGAGATTGGGGTTCCATTGTTCTAAGCATTATACAAGTAGAGTAGGAGACATTCCCTGCCCCAAAGACCTTTCAATGTTGATAATACTATACAGTTGTTAAAATTTTATTGTAGGAAAGCTTTGACCGCTGGAAAACAAGTATTTTTGTATCATATTGTGATCTGTTTTATATATACTAGGTACATAAATATGTGGTTATCACTTTAAATGCATGCAAGGTTTTCTTCTAAGCATAATGGATTCTTTTTTCTGCAAATAAGGCTTCTAATAAAGTATTTATCACTACATCAGTATATTCACTGAAGAGCTATAAAAGGTAGCATTGATACACATTTTAATGTAACAGACGATCTTGTATATGACCTTCAAAAATCAATAGTATATTTTAATGGTGCTTTATTGGAGGTTGTCAGCTAGATATAAAAATGAAGAAAAGTACTTTTGGGGGTCTGAAAATACACTGCACAGAAAGAAAATGTGTTCCCATAAAAATAAGATTCTTTGTTTCCTTTGAGCATTGTCAAAAAGAAGAAAATTTTTTCTTTCCTTTTTATTTATGATCCCATTTGGTTTATGAATATTCCACAAAAAGTATATAAAACAATGCTGATCTGATGGTTTTAAGATTAGTAAAATTCTACTATGAAATGTTGGTTCTGCAAATAATTTGTTTCATATTTCATGGAAAAATATTGTAACTGAATTAATGATTGTATTTTTATTTTAGGTCCATGTTAAACACAATATATGCTTGAGCATCATTCAATGTAATTAAATTGTTCTGTCTTTATTAGTACTACAAATTACCCATTGTGTTGTTGATTCACTGTAACTCAAGAAGAATTGTAATTTTTTAAAAAGTGCATTTAGACTGGGATAATTATACATTTTTCAGGCCAAAGCTGAGATGCAGTAGGCATGTGATTGTGTGAACATCCCATGAATTCTGTTAGATCTTTAAAGCTTGTTTTTAATTTTCTTGCATGGCTTGGTATGTTGATTTTATATTTTGTCTAAGCAATATTTGAGAGATTACTTCTTTATTTTGCATTCAAAACAAGCTGAACAAAGTCTTAGAACATCTTAGCTGGTCTTAAAACATCAATTAACCATATTTATGGAGTTATTTTTGTGTTGCACAATAATGATGAAAGGTATTTTTCATAACCCTCTTGCTTCTTTGAAAAAGAAATACTGTTCTTACACATGACTGTAATATCATTTCTCTTTTTTTCCTTTTAGTATTCCTTTGGAGATGACCTGGTTAATTTCCTGTTGCAGCCCCTAGAACTGGAACTGCAGAAGACAATGCATACATACTGTGGAAGAATATACAGTGTGTTCATAAAGCAGCTAACAAAAAGCATAAGAGATATTTATGATAGAAGATCAAAGGGAAGTTGATTCTTACTAAAAACTCACAGAACTGTTGAATTCATACAAAGATGGAATATAAAAAATGTATGAAGGATATTCATGCAAGAAATATAATATTGCGTGAATCAGCTATTCCTAGTGTGCCCAGGTAAATATTTACCAGTGTAGATAAAATGAAGAAACTGTTCATAGTATGAAGATACAAACACTTTCCTGCAAAAAAGATTTTTTGATCTTTTAATCACTGGTATGTTTCATTCTTGTTCTAGTGAGTATGGGAGTTACTGGCTGTTCTAGTCAGTTTTTTATTCTGCATAATTCAGTTGTCTGTCATACTCAAATGAGTAAAACTGAAATGAAGATAGATCTATTAGTAGAACATACCTCATACATTATCTATGATTCTGCTAAACTGTGAATGTAGCAATAATTGAGTCAGCACTAACCTCACTTTAAAGGTGTGAGAACAAAGTTGTTTACAAGGGCAGAAGTTATTCTGCTTTCAAAAAATGTGATGTAACCATTGACAATCTGTATGTGCCTTTATATGTGTTCATCTCTTACATGTTAAAATATTGTTTTGACAATCATGTTTCATATTTTAGATGTTAACTGCACATTATAAGCAAGATTTTCAAAGCAATTAGTAACTAGTGTAAGAGGAACTAGTTTCCCCTGTCTGTAGTTACTGATATCTTGTTGTGATACACAGCGTTTGTTATGAGGTTATTCAGCCATCTTGCCAAAATACTTCAGCTGAATTTTTTACAAATATACAATGAGATTATTTTAAAACATTTTTATCAATTTTAATGAGACTTTTTTGCAACTTACTAAGCTTTCTGGAAACAGAAAAGATATCATGGAATGTTGCCTCTATTATATTTAATTACTAAGAATGATTACATGATACATTAGAGAGCTGTGGTGGTGCTCTTAATGATTCACCAAAATGTATATAGGACAGGTGTGCTGTGAGAACTAAGGTATTAATCATGAGGAAATATTACCTGTTATATCCTATCCCTATCCCCACCCCCATAGTTTTGCATGTGTTTAGTAACAAAGCTTAAAAATCTTGGGCCAGATCCTCAGCTGCATGGTTCCACTGACTTCATTTAGAGCTATGCTGATTTACATGAGTATTAGGCCCCATGTTCCATTGTTTTCAGGATATAAATTATTTCTTTTTGAAAAACTAAAAATAAGAAAAATATTGGTTTTAATAGTAGTAAAATATATATTAATGGCATGAAATGCTGCTTTAAGTAACAATTGAGCTTAATTTAGATAATAGTTCTAATTGGAATGAACTAATTATATGGTGGTTCTACGAGTGCTTGCTCATGTCCATTTCCAATTTAGGTGTGTGTGTTCACCACATACACTGGTGCCAGAAAACGTTTTCCCTTAGTGGTACCCATACAAGTCATCTCTAGCGCCCCCTGCAGCGGCGCACACGTGCCCACATATAGGCGCTGCTGGCTCCCTCGCTCTCAGTTCCTTCTTGCTGCCAGTGATGGTTTTGGAACGCTCTTGCCTTCACAAGTTTTTTCTCGTCTCCCTAATGGTCTATTCATCGTTTTTAGTGTATATAGTTACTTGTTCAGTTACAGTTAGTTCTAGTTTGTTAGTAGTTAGAATCCCAGGGTCAGGGTGTGCCCCGTTCCTTGGGGTTTAAACCCTGCGCTTAGTATAATAAGATGAAACGTGCTTCATCTGCCCGGCACTGATCTCCCTCCTCGGTTCCGAAGAAGAGGTCCAAGAAGATCTGCTCGGAACAGGGACGTTCTCCTGTGGAGATGGCTAAGGGGGACCTGGCGAGACCTGCATTGGAATGCCAATCCTCCCCACTTCAGAAGGGCCCCTTGCCTTAGTTAGCGTCGACCCTGGCACCGGGCCCTCCACCCTTTCTAGGTAGTGGTAGAGGCCCTCATCGTTCAGTGGTGCTGTTGACTCTAGAGGCTTTCCAAGCTATGAAAGACCTTCTGGCGCTGCCAGTACCGCAAATGCCGAGGAACGGCAGAGTGCTGTACCGGGATCCAGCACCGGCATCTCGGGGCAGCTTATCGAGGGATAGTTCTGCTCGACAATCCACATCACTGAGGCACCATTCATCGGTGCACAGGCGGTCCCCGGAGTTGAGGCCATGCTCTCTTGGTCAGGACACTGCCAGATCGGGCTCCTGCCACTGATCTCCAGAGGACTGGCACCAAGTGGAGCACTGTTATGGAGTAGAGCGGTGCAGATAGCCAGACTCTCAGCGCATTTCCCCGGCACCGCAACCCCCATTCACCTAGCCCATACAGGAAGCCCAAGGACAGGTCCTGGTCCTGGCACATCCAGTGTTCTGGCTCCTCATGCCACTCACCGGTGCAGGCGCCTCAGCAACATGTCTTGCATGGCACCATGAGGCATTCAGGGACAGCACCGCCATGGCCGTCAGATATCAGCACCTCATCCTTGGACAGCGATGAGGTTGTCCAGACCAGGCAACCCCCAGTTCCGGTGTCCGGTTTCCCCATGGTACCACCAATGGCAGCATGGCCGCACTGTTGGGGGCTTCCCTTTGGGATCTCACAAACCGGTTCCGTGAGAGGAATCTTGAAGCTGCAGTCTTCCATCCCTCAGAGCACGGCGCCACACTTGGACACCGATTTGGACCATGAAGGTTCACATGCGTCAGGGCCTGAGGGTTCTACCTCACCCAGAACAGAGGCTCCTCCCCCAGCGCAGGTGCTGGCCTCTTACTCATTGTCACTGGATAAGGAGGTCATTGGACCCTCTTCTGCGGTGCCGATGGATGATTTTAAGGCGCACCAGGACTTATTCAAAAGGCTTGCCTCCAATTTGGGCCTCAGGATAGAGGAACTGGATGAGCCGGCTGACGAACTGTTTGGAATATTGGCCTCAGTAGCTCCTAGTAGAGTGGCCCTACCAATCCATGAATGGGTTGTTAAACTAGCCAAAGCTCTGTGGCAAACCCCAGCCTCCTTGCCCCCCACATCCAAGAGGGCAGAAAGAAAATACTATGTGCCAGCAAAGGGTTTTGAATACATTTATACACACCCTGCATCAGGATCCTTGGTCGTCACAGCTGCCATCGAAAGGGACAGGCAAGGGAAAGTCAACTCGACCCCTAAACATAAGGACATTTGTTTGGTCGAAAAATTTATTCTACAGCCAGCCTGACGCAACGAGTGGCGAACCAACAGGCGTTGCTAGGCAGATACCATCTTAATATCTGGCAGTTGCTGAACAAGTTTGCAGACTTGTTCTCCCCTTCTTCCAAACAGGAGAGACTCCTAAATGAGGAAAAACAAGGCTTACAAGACGCACCAGGGCTGTTCGTCATCTGCTGGCCCTCATCTGGGCTCCAGTTGCCATAACCGGGGCAGAAAGCAGACCTTTTGAAGGTGCGCCTGGGAATGACCTACAAATTCTTTCCAGGGATCCAATCCCCCTTTTGTTTTCTTCTTGTCTAGTCCATTTCCTCCCAGTCTGGGCTGCTGTAACATCAGACAGATGGTTGCTCAGCACGGTGTCTATTAGTTATACCCTCCAGTTTGCCTCACTCCCGCCTTCCTACCCTCCTCCTCGTCCCTCTTTAGGGACCCCTCTCATGAACAGCTCCTCAAATAGGAGATGCGAGCACTTCTGTAAGTCGGTGCAGTGGAAGCGTTCCCAGAGACCTGTGGGGTTGAGGGTTTTACTCCCATTACTTCTTGATCCTGAAGGCAGAGGGAGGGTTGAGGCCTATACTGGACTTACAGCACCTGAACAAGTACCTCAGAAAACTAAAAATTTGCATGTTCTCCCTAGCCACCATCATTCCATCTCTGGATCCAGGCAACTAGTACACCACTGTCGATTTAAAGGACGCCTACTTCCACAGTGCAAATCTTCACTAGTCACAGGAGGTTCCTGAGATTTATGGTAGGAAGACCGCCACTACCAGTTTGCTGTGCTCCCCTTTGGCTTCTCAACTGCACCGACAGTTTTCACCAAGTGCATGTCAGTGGTAGCGGCCCATCTCAGGAGGAGAGGAGTGTAAGTGTTCCCCTACCTGGACAACTACCTCATCTGGCACAAGTCAAGGTCCTAGGTCCAAACCAGCATTTCAATCACCTGAAGTGTTTGTCAGGTGCTGGGCCTCCTAATAAACTAACAGAAATTGGTATTAATTCCTGTGCAAAGAATAGAATTTATCGGAGCAATGCTGGACTCATCCAGGGTCAGGTCATTCCTTCCAGAGGAAAGATTCCGAGCAATGACAGAAATTATTACCCACATTTCGGCTCGTCCCCTCACAACAACGAGGGTGTACTTCAGCCTCCTGGGCCACATGGTCCCCCAGGCCAGGCTGCACCTCAGACCCCTCCAAATGTGGCTTGGCGTCAGTTTATTCTCCATTCATGCACCACCTGGACAGGATACTTAGTCCCTCCAAAAATACTTACCTCCCTGGTATGGTGCTCAAGTCTGGGTTCACGTCCTCTTGGGAATGCCCTACGAAGTATCTCAGCCGTCGGTAAGTGTGGTCTCTGATGTCTCGGACCTGGGATGAGGACCTCACATTGGTTCCCTCAAGGCTCAGGGCACATGGGCCTCAGAGGAACTAGGGTTACATATCAATATCAAAGAGCTCAGTGTAATTCATCTAGCCAGTGCAGTCTTTCTACCACATCTTGCCAACAGGGTGGTACAGATTCTAATGGACAATACGGCCTCCATGTATTATATCAACAGGCAAGTGAGGACCAGATCCCTGCCCTATGTATGGAGACCATCCGTTTCTGGGACTTCTGCATCAGCTGCAATATTCACCCAATAGCCATTTATCTCCCAGGAGGTCAAAAAATCTTTGGTGGACTGTCTCATCAGGTCCTTCTGTTCTTGCCATGAGTGGTCCTTCCATCTGGAGGTGGCAGCTTGCATCTTCCAAAGGTGGGGCAATTCCTAAGTGGATCTCTTTGCCACCATGGCCAACAGGAAGTGCTGTCACTTCTGTTCCGTCAGGGCCTCAGTGCAGGCTTCCTCACAGATGCTTTTCTTCTCCTTTGGTCGGAAGGGCTCCTGTACGCCTTCCCGCCCATACCTTTGATCCACAAAGTGCTCCTGAAGGTGAAAAGGGACAGGGCACAGGTCATCCTTATGGTACCAGCGTGACCCAGACAGCATTGGTTCAGGATGCTGATAAAGATGGCGGGACCCGGCATATGACCCTGCTGCTACACCCCGACCTTCTGTCCCAAGATCAAGGTTGCCTGCTCCACCTGGAGCTGGCCACCCTTCACCTAACAGCTTGGTGCTCCCTGGCTGAACCGGGAGGAGCAGGCCTACTCAACCCAAATTCAGCACGTGCTCCTGGAGATCAGGAAGCCATCCACTAGATCGTCCTATAGGGCTAAGTGGAAGCACTTTGCCTGCTGGGCAACCGAGCATGGCGTGTCCCCGGCAGAGGCATTGATTCCAACAATCTTGGAATATCTGCTCCACCTGAAGCAAGGAGGATTGGCCTTCTCATCAGTGAAGGTCCATGTCGCGGCCATATCTGCTTTCCACCCCTTGGTGGGAGGTAGAACAGTCTTCTCACATGAAATGACGACTAGGTTCCTCAAGGATCTGGAAAGTCTTTTCCCATCGGTAAGGGAGCCTTCCCCTCAGTGGGACTTGAACGTGGTCCTTTCTAGACTCACTGGACCGCTCTTTGAACCTATGGACTCATTCTCCCTTATGTACATGTCCTGGAAGGTCGCCTTCCTGGTCGCTATCATGTCCATCAGGTGGGTGTTTGGAGATCAGGGCATTAACATCAAAACCACCTTATATGGTGTTTTACAAGGACAAGGTCCAGCTGCGCCTGCACCCAATTTTTTTGCCGATGGTGGTCTCCCACTTTCACCTGAATCAGGAGATTTTCCTGCCTGTTTTTTTTGCGCCAAACCGCACAACTCCAGTGAGGAGAGGCGTCTGTACACTCTCGACATAAGGAGGGCCCTAGCTTTTTACATCAACAGAACTAAGCCCTTCCATTGCTCTACACAGCTATTCGTGTCAGTTGCAGACCGGATGAAGGGCATACCAGTGTCCTCGCAGTGTCTTTCTAAGTAGATCATGGCCTGCATCCGGGCCTGTTATGAACAGGCTGGAGTCGCACCTCCAGTGTCCTTGACAGCTCACTCAATGAGAGCGCAAGCATCATCTGCAGCCTTCCAAGCGCATGTTCCTATATTGGACATCTGCAGGGTAGCTACCTGGTCATCCGTGCATACCTTTGCGTCTCATTATACCTTGAAGCAGCAAGCCCGGGACTACGCTGGCTTCCATAGAGTGGTGCTTCAAGGGTCATGTCCATGAACTCCTGCCCGCCTCTGGAGACACTGCTGGTGAGTCACCTAAATTGGGAATGGACACGAGAAGCACTCGAAGAAGAAAGAACGGTTACTTACCTCGTAACTGTTGTTCTTCAAGATGTGTTGCTCATGTCCATTCCACAACTGCTCTCTTTCCCCTCAGTTGGAGTTCCAGCAAGAAGGAACTGAGGGGAGGGGGAAGCCGGCGGTACCTATATGCGGGCACATGTACGCGCTGGTACAGGGGGTGCTAGAGTCGGCTTGTATGGGTACCACTCAGGGAAAAAGTTTTCCAGCACCGGTGCATGCTGCAAGCGCACACACCTAAATTGGGAATGGACATATCTTGAGGAACAACAGTTACGAGGTAAGTAACTGTTCTTTTTTTCTGGGTCATAGGGGAGTTCCTTTGTAATCTGAGCCTAAAAGATCCCTTCACTACTTAGTCATCCCCACCTTCCATGGGGCCCTGTATAATGTCCATCTTTCTGTCCAAGGCTGATTTGGCTCTTACGTCTTTCAGAGCCAGCTGGATCTAAGGAGTCACTGAGCAATACAAAAGCACACCCTCTATTGGGAGCGGTGCTTTCATTGCACTCCCAGCCTTTGCTGGCCCAGGGAGCAAGAGACTGTATGGGAAGTAGAAGCCAGAATCTCTTGCATGTAATCCTGTGCACAACCACTAGTCTTATTAGACAAATCTGGAGCTGTTTTTCATAGGGATAATACATTGGAAACTTCTTATGGGTTTTGATTATAGTTATTACGTAAATTCAGGTGCCTGAAGCTAAACTGCCCCAACTTTACTCTCGGTGCATTTTTTGGTGCATGCATGTGTTCCATGTGAAATAAATAAGATTAGTGAGCCAGACAAGTCACATTAATTCTACTTAATCACCAAATGGTCACCACACCATATAGTCTTATTTTTAGAACCATGTGAAAATCAAATAATTATCTTAATGTTTATATATTTACTTATATTTTGCACACTAAAACACCATAGAAAATTCACTTTACTATAGACACTAGTTGATTCTCATGGTTTCCATTCTTATGAAGTGAGAGATTTTTTTCTTAAACACTCTTTCTAGATTTAAATCTATGTGAAAGTGAATGCAATTGTAAAGTTGAGTGACTTGCTGCATGCTGTGCATTATTTTTTACATAAACTTTGTTTTGCATCAGTTTCTGTCTTCAGTTTTTTACTTACATTAATAGTATTGTTCGATTATGTTTACAAACACTTTCTTTGTAACAATCTGCTTTTGCCCATTCATAACTTGTTGAAGTATTCACACTTGGGACTGATATTTTCATACTTGATTTTTACACAGATGTTGGGTGTTTGTTTTTTGAAAGTTTGGATGAATCATCTGAGCCGTTTTTTAAACAAAATGATGAAGAGTGCAAAAGGCAGCAGTAACATTTTCATTTAAATATTTCCACTTGTATGTTTTTTTAACAGAAATAAAACAAAGTCTGAATTTGAAAGTTGACGCTTGTCATAAAATAGACAGTTTACAGTGAGTTGTGCTTTAATTAAAAAGATTTTGATTTAACATTTTTTAAAATTGCATTCTGTGCAATAGACTTTGTTAATGGTGTATAAACTTAAGACAACTTCAGTGAACACCTGGGCTACTCAGAAAGTGTAAACTTTTCAAAAGTGGTTAAAAGGAAGCACATGCTGCTAATGAACCCTCCCAGTGTCTGACTATCCTTCCAGCATACTTGTCTGTCTTCTAAGTTGTTTGGGATTTTTTCAGTTTCAAGTTCTCTAGGTTCTATGAAACATACTGAAAAACAAACCTAATTTATAACATACATCCTGCTTCCTGAGTCGAAAGCAATAAATATGAGAGGAGGATCTTACACTTCCTTAAGAATTTCTCAAACTGGATGTCGGTAAGGCTATATGCATATAGGTGTAGAAATGTGTTATTTATCTGAAACTTGGCTGACTTGTGATGTCTAATTTTAGAAACGTGCTATTTACTGCTGACATTGACAGGTGCCGTTTGGCTGATTGCCTGTAATTATAGAACTAGAGACTTCCCCTTTTTTCCTAGTTAAAAAAAAATTAAGAAATTAAATGAAACAAAGCTACACTAATAGAAAGTTTTTCTTCAAGTGATTATCCCTATGTGTATTCCACCTGAGGTGTGAGTGTTCTCTCGATTGGAGATTTTTGCTAAGTGTCCAATCTGTCTGTCTATGTGCCCTAAACCTCCTTGTGCCCCATTTCAAGAACATAAAGGGTGGAGCCAGATCAACCACCACTCCAGTTAATCTCCACTGCCGTAACCTTGAGAGAGAGGACTATAGTGTCCATTCTCTTCTTACATCATTTTTAATAAATGAAAATAGTTGTTTATTATTGATGTTTTGCTGTTTAACAAATTGTTTTATTGGTGTATTTAGATTTTTATAGGGATTTCAGTAAAATTTCTTCTCTATCCCCCCATCCCTTTGTTCCTTCCTTACCCTGCCCCCTCTCGCCCCCCTAAAAGGGACTCTTCTTCTTTGCGTGCTTGCTCATGTCCATTCCATGTTATTGGGTGTGTGTGCCACATGCGCCAGTGCTGGAGATTTTTCCCTCGGTGGTATCCATAGGGCTGGCTCTAATGCCCTCTGGGGTCGCATGCATGTGTGCCAGTATATAGGGCGCCGCCAGCCCCCCTCCCTCAGTTCCTTCTTACCACCCGTGACAGTGCTGGAATGTCCTCTTGCATCAGCAAGCTCTTCTAACCCAGTGGTTCTCTTCTTAGTAATATTGTATATAGTTGAAGTTAGTTAGTTTGTTAGCATTTAGTTTACTCTGTATTGTAGATACGATGGGGCATGCCCCAGTCCCAAGGCTTCAAACTTTGTGCCTCATGCAAGAAACCTATGCTGCTGAGTGACCCTCACCATAGCTGTCTAAAGTGCCTCGGAGGAGGTCATGTGTGAGACAAGTGCAGGATCTGTGAAGGGTTCAGACCTCGCACTAAAAAGGAACAAGACATTAGACTGGGAGCACTTCTAATGGAGTCAGCTCTTAGACCGGCCTCTGTGCCTGGCTGTTCAAACTTGGCGCTGAGTATATCGATATTGGTGTGGAGTGTCGTTTCCCCCCCCCCCCCCCCATCCCCGGCACTGAGTTCTTCCCGTCACTGATCACTATTGCCGGTGCCTAAGAAACAGCTCAAGAAAACACATACAATGAGAGGGTGCTCACTGGCAACAAAGGACAAAAGGGGTACAGGAAACTAAGCGAGACCCATTCCAGGCTGCTCATCTGCACCAGGCCTTGGGTTGGCAACAGCAGCATCCAGATCCCTGGCACTGTTTTCCCCACACAATGGGGAAGTGGAAGCTATTTTGGTGCTGCCATAGTCTCCGAAAAAGGACTCCTTGGACTCCGAAGGGGAGGAGATAGCCAAGGGACAGATGTCCATTTCTACAGCTACGGGCCCCCTGCAGAGGCTTGACCACAAGGGCAAGGTTTGTACCATGGCAGTTTTGGAACCCTTCTATCTACCTTGGAGGACTTGCCGTTTGAGGGTCCCAACCTGTTTAATGAAAAAATGGATGAAGCCCTCCTTGAACTGGCTGAAGTGCCCTTCTTTGGAGTATATACACCTGTTCTAAAGAGAGAGTATGTCAAACACCAGTCTTACTCAGGTCAGAGACCAGTTCAGATGGGGTTTTATTAGAACCTCTTAGAAAGTGGTAGCAACCACAGAGTAGAAAAGACTGACTGTCATACTGTATCTTTGCAGGTAGCATCTTCAAGTAGCAACCCTTTGACACGTTGTCAAGAACTGCAATGATCATTCTTATGGCTATTGTGCCTCTGTCGTATACCCATGCACCATTTGGAAACTGCCTTTTCTTTTATCACTCTTGGAACATCGTACCATCAGACAAGTGGTCAGAGAATTGTAATGTCTCATATACAATTGAAGTCCACCCTCTGTCTACCCCCATCCCCTTTCAGGTCCCTTTTCACAGGCGGTTACTCATCCAAAAGATCAGTACTCTCCTTGTTCTAGAATGTATAGAAGATGTTCTTTGAATGATTGCACATGTGCATGCCATTCTTAGGTGTCTGTGCATCCAGCATATGGCTGTCAAACTTTTTTCCCTCAGAAGTACCTGTTGAGTGGCTCTATACCACAACAATTCTATTCCTTTGTGTAACATAGTGTATTTATATAGTTAGTCTAGTTCTTAATGTGTTAGGATAGATAGTAAGTTTTAGTTCTTTCTTTTTAAAAAAAAAAAAATTCCTAGACTTATTTCCCTATTTGGAGTTTTTCTATTCATGGTACTGAATGCCCCAGTCATCAGGTTTCAAGATGTGTGCTTCTTGCTCCAGGACTATGCCAGTGAGTGACCCGCACAATAGTTGCCTGAAGTGCTTGGGAGAGGCGCACACACAAGACAGGAGCCAGATTTGCAGGGAGTTCAAACCTAGACAAAGAAGGATAGGGAGGCTAGACTGAAATTCTTGCTGATGGAGGTGGCGCTCAGGCCACTGTTGGAGCTGTCTGGATCTTGGTGTCAAGAACTGCAGCTTCAATGAAAAGGCAACTCCAGCATTAGTGAAATCTGGACAGGCTTGGGCAGGGAAGATCTCCACCCTCCAAGTCTGGTAAGAGGGTTGAAAAGGAGTTAAGTAGAGTAAACCGTAAACCAAAGCACCCCTCTTCCAAATCTGTGCCTAAGTTGGCACATTCTGATCTGCTCAGTTACAGAGGAGTCCTCTCCCAAGGAACTCGGGACAGCAAACCAGGAGCAACACCCATGTCCAGGATGGCTTGTTCTGTGTCAAGGGCTGCTTCTATGTTAAACCAGGACACGTTCTCCCCCCTCCCGCCCTTTAGAGGTACTGCTGATCTGTCATGATGCAGCATTAGCAGGCCATCTGGGGTGCATCAAGACCCTCCATTTGGCTGCCTGCTCCACATTAACTCAAAGAATAAAGTGATGTTGTTTAAGATTACTGGCTTGAAACTTGGGGAGCTCCTGCTCGGAGTGGTCATACCCATTCAGATATCTCCAGTAACCTCTGGGGAATGCTGGGCAGGGAGTGACTCACTGCTTCCATGTTCCCTACAGGGTAGGCCTTCACCATGGGCTAGGGTCCAGGCAAACTGTCCATATCTTAACAAGGGCAGTTGGGACCAAACCGAATAAAACCTGAGGCTAGGAGTAGCAGCGGAATTTGTAGTCAGGTTCCAGGGCTGATACCAAGGGTCAGAGTTTGTCAGGTTTCGGGGTCCAGGTCAGGAGGTGAAGTTCAAATCAAGCCAAGGTCAAAGCTTGGAGTTAGGAGCAGGGAGCAGGAATGGTCATAGTAGCTACTGATCTGTGGTGTTCCCAGAATGCTTCCTGGAATGCCCCTTGGGTTTATATGGGTCATGAAGCAAATCAGGAGCCGTGAGGCTGCTGCCTGTCAGACCCCTTGAGGTGGGATTTCCCATGGTCTGTTTCCACAGCAGGTCATGAAGTGGAGTGTGTGGCAGCACAGAGGTGGCAATTGCCAGGCAGCTCTACAGGCCTGGGGTTCTAGATCCACGGTGCCTTGAATTACTGCCCCTCCCCCGGGTGTCCCTCTGCAGGCCCAAGTTTCTCTGGATGTGCTGTAGGGAAGGCTGCCACATGGTCGGGGGCATGGACTTGGGGATACAGAATTGCTCGTCTGGGACATAGCCTTGCAGCTCTGCAGGCTCAGATTCTAGCCCCGCGGGGCCTTACATCTACTTGTCATGCTGTCATCAATTGGACTTCATGGTAGGATTTTCCTCCTTAGATGATGGACGTATCCAGCCAATGCATGTGTAGGTGTTCTGTTTGCTTGTCCACAACCAACTCTCATCCTAGTTACAGATGCTTCAGCCCTGGGATGTGGAGCCCACCTTGGCTCTTTACAAATATAGGGTCTGTGATCCTGAGAGGACTTAGCTTTACACATCAGTGTCAGAGAACTGAAAATTGTCAGGCTGGCATGCCAAATATTTCTGTTGCAGATCATTGGCGAAAGTCTGTTTCGTCCTCACAGACAACATAGTGGCAATGTTTTATCTCAACAAGCAGAGGGGGGGAGCTTGCTTTTCTCCACTGTCAAAAAAATAACCCTACTCTGGAACCCCTATATTGCCAGGTCAGTAGATCTAGATGCATCTTACCTGTGGGGTGTACCGAACAGCCTAGCAGACCACCTGAGCAGATTGTTTCAAGTCATTGTGAGTGGTCTCTTCGCCCAGCCAGATACATTTTCCAGAGGTGGGGATTTCTTGAAGTAGACCTATTTCTTGAAGTAGACCTATTAGTGACAAAGTCCAACAAAGAGTGTTAGTGGTTCTGCTGCCTACAGGGCCAGAGGTTGAGTACTATGACAGACACCTTTTTATTGATATGGTCAGACATGCTCCTCCATGTTTTTCCACCAATCCTGATAATTTACAGGGTGTTAAAAATAAGACTGGACCAGGCCAGAGTTATACTAATAGCCCCAACATGGGCCCAATAGCAATGGTTCTCCAGTCTCCTGATGCTGTCAGTGAAACCTCCAACTTTGCTTCCATTGGACTTGGCCCTAATCTCCCAGGATCACAGTCACCTTCTTCACCTGAGCCTACAATCCCTTCACTTAACTGCATGGATGTTCCATGGCTAGACACTAGGGAGCAGGCTTGTTTGAAAGGCATTCAAGAGATCCTATGAAATAGTAGAAAGCCTTCTATAAGAGCCACTTACCTTGCTAAATGGAGTGTTTCTCCATGTGGTCTCATCAATATGGGACATCACCGTCCAGTTCTTCAGTTCAACGTATTCTGCCTGCTTGTTATACCTGAAACACCAAGGCGTGGCTGTTAGTTCCATCAAGATACATCTGGATGCTATTTCAGTGTTCCATCCTCAGATGAATAATTGCCCTATTTTCTCCAATGAAATGTCGATAAGGTTTTAAAAGGTCTTAATCAAATTTTACCCACAAGTGCAAGACCTGGTTCCTCTGTGGTATCTAAACTTAGTATTGTCAAGACTTATGGGGTCCCTCATATGAACCATTGGCCACTTGCTCTCTCTTGGTTCTGTCAATGAAGGTGGCTTTTCTGGCATCCTTTATTTTGGCCAGAAAAGTAGAGGAGCTGCAGGCATAGATGTTGGGCCCTCCATATGCAATCTCTCTTAAGGAAAAGGTTTGCCAGCACCCTTCTCTAAAATTCCTCCCAAAGGTGGGTTCCACTTTCCACATCAATCAGCTAATTTGTTTGCCTGGTCTCAGCCCAAAACCACATATGAACAGGGAGGAAGAACATTTGCATATCTTGGACCTCAGAAGAGCCTTGGCATTTTTTAAAATCTTCCCAGCTTTTCACAGCAGTGGCCGACAGAGTAAGAGGTCAATCCGTTTCCACTCAGAGAATTTCTTCCTGGATCACATCCTATATATACATGTACTGTAATTTGGCTTATGTCACTCCACCCATCAGTTACTGTTCGTTCAACGAGGTCACAGTTAACCTCAGCAGCTTCCAATTGCAAAACATTTGTAAAGTGGCAACCTGGTTCTTGGGCCACAAGTTTGCCTCCCACTATACTGTGACTCAAAACTCCGAGGCATCTCCAAGCAGGGAGCCTCCCCCGACTCCTGGAAGTGGGAGAGTGCCCCTGCTGATGCCGTCGACACCGGAGGCTTTCTGGCAGCAAGAGCCTTGTTGGCCTGCCTATGCCGCCTCCGCCCCCCTCCTCCACCGAGGGAGATGAGGCTGGTGTCCCGGGGCACGCCCGTGTTGGGTCCCTCCCGAAGGGCGGTGGAGATTCCTGCCTGGTTTCCCTAGCCTCCATAATCCCTTCCTGGGATCCAGGAGACTGGTATGCAGCCCTCAACCTCAAGGACACATACTTTCATGGGTCCATCCTCCCCAGCCACAGGAGCTTCCTCTGCTTCAAAGTGGCTGGCTCCCACTACCAATTTACAGCCCTGCCCTTTGGCCTATCTTCAGCTCCAAGGGTATTCACATGCATGGTGGTAGTGGCGGCTCACCAGAGGCGAGAGGGTGTGCAAATCTTCCCTTACCTGGATGACTGGCTGATGAGGGGCAGGTCCAGGTTCCAAGTGCAGGAGAGTGTGACACTCACTCTCTCCACATGCAGCAGGCTGGGACTGCTCATAAACAAGCAGAAGTCCACATTAACCCTTGTGCAATGCATAGAATTGCTTGGGGGCACCCTGGACGCTTCCCAGACCACAGCCTTCCTGCCTCAGCCATGTTTCGGCGATGGCCTCTATCATCTCCCAGCTACACCGATGCCTCACGATAACAGCCAGGCGCTGCCTAGAGCTGTTAGGCCACATGGTGGCCTGCATGTAGTGGTTGGCCTCTGTATATGTGCCAAGCAGACACCCACTGAATTGGGTGGTCACAGTCCCCCCGCCCGTCCTAGCCTCCCGAGACTGGGGGAGATCTCCCAGGGCAATGTTGAAGGGCGTGTCCCGTTCAGGGAACTGGTCCCGTCGGTCACCCTAATATCCGATGCCTCAGATGTGGGATGGGGAGCCCACATCAGCCAACCTGAGCACACAAGGGCTCTGGTCGGGGGAGGACAGGTGCCTGCACATTGACGTGAAGGAGCTGAGGGCTATTCACCTAGCGTGCAGGGTGTTCCTCCAATTCCTGACAGGCAGGGTGGTGCAGGTGCTGACGAACAACACTGCAGCTATGCTTATATAAACAGGCAGGGAGGGGCGCGCCCCTCGGCTCTCTGCGAGGAAGCTACTCGTCTGTGGGACTTTGCCTTGAGGCATGATATCCACTTGACTGCCTCTCACCTCCCACAAGTGAGGAACGATGAGGTGACTCGCCTCAGCAGGTCGTTTCTACCCTGCCACAACTGGTCGCGGCACCCAGAGGTAGTGACTACGATCCTCCAAAAGTGGGGTGTTCCCCAATGGGACCTTTTCGCATTGGCCTGTAACGTGAAGTGCCCGAGGTTCTGCTCGCTCCGGGGTCGTGAGACCGGGTCGATTTCTGACGCATTCCTCACCAACTGGGCGGGGACCGTCATGTACGCGTTCCCACCCATTCCGCCCCTGCCCATGTCCTACTGGAAATGAAGAGGGACAGGGTGGAAGTCACACTCATTGCTCCAGCCTGGCTGAGACAGCACTGGTTCAGCATACTGCTGGACCTCTCGATCGCCCTGCCAATAGAGCTCCCTGGGTAGCATGACCTTCTCTCCCAGGACCATGGTTGCCTGTTGCACCCAGACCTGGACTCCCTGCACCTCAAGGCCCAGAGGCCCGGTGGCTACGGACGGGGAGAGAGCCTGCTTGGTATAGGTCCAGCAACTTCTGCTGGGCAGCAGGAAACCTTCTACACAGGTCGTATATCAGCCTAAGTGGAGACGGTTTCCCTCTTGGGCGGAGTCCCAGGGCATTCCGCCCAGCCTCTTGCCTCTGCAGGTGGTCCTGGAGTACCTGCTCCAGGTAAGGCTCCAGGGTCTGGCTCTGACCTCGTTGAAGGTTCACTTGGCGGCTATTTCGGCCTTCCATCTGCTGCTAAAGGAGAACTCCCTGTTCTCCCAACCCATGTCGACCAGATTCCTCAAGGGGTTGGAAAGGCTTTATCCGCAGGTCCGTGACCCGGTGCCTTCCTGGGATCTCAATCTGGTCCTCTTGAGACTCATGGGGCCCCCTTTGAACCCATGGCTTCATGCCCTCTGCTCATACTTTCATGGAAGGTAGCCTTCCTGGTGGTCTTTAGCTCAGCTGGGAGGGTCTCCGAAATTAGGGGCCTGACATCGGAGCCCCCTTATACAGTATTCTATAAAGCTAAGGTGCAGTTGAGGTTGCACCCAGTCTTCCTGCTTAAGGTGGTTTCCCAATTTCATTGTAACCAAAATAAATTTCTCCCCGTGTTTTTCCCAAACCGCACGGTTTGGAGGAGGAGGGGAGACAGCATTGGCTGGGCGTGAGATGAGCCCTGGCCTTCTACATCGAGCATACAAAGCCGCTTCAAAAATCAATGCAGATCTTTGCCGCAGTGGCGGACTGGATGAAAGGATCACCTGTGTCCACCCAGCACATCTCCGCATGGATGACATCCTGCATCAAGTGCTGCTATGAGCAAATGTGCCGCTTCCGGGTGTCATCACAGTGCACTCAACCAGAGCTCAGGCCTCCTCTGTGGCCTTCCTGGAGAGAGTGCCGCTGCAGGATATTGCAACGCTGCCACCTGGTCTTCGGTGCACACCTTCACGTCCCACTACGCCATTGTTCAGCAGGCGAGAGAGGACGCGAGTTTCAGCAGAGCCGTGCCAAGGGCAGCTCGCCGGTAACTCCGACCCACCTCCGAGGTATTGCTTTTTAGTCACCTATATTGGAATGGACATGAGCAATCACTCCAAGGAGAAAACATGGTTACTTACCAGTAACTGTTGTTCTTCAAGATGTGTTGCTCATATCCATTCCACATCCACCCTCCGTCCCCGCTGTCAGAGTTGGCAGAAAGAAGGGACAGAGGGGCCGTAGGGTCGGCAATGCCTCATATACCGCGGCATGTGCGCGGGGCTCCAGGGGGCACCAGAGCCGATCCTACGGGGTCTGGTAAGGGGAAAAAAGTTCCAGGAACTGTGCACGCTGGCATGCACTCACCTATATTGGAATGGACATGAGCAACACATCTCGAAGGACAACAGTTACTGGTAAGTAACCATGTTTTTTGGAGTGTTTCTAGAGCTCTGCTCTAGAGATGAAACTGGAGCAGGAGTTTTTTTCTACTCCATTCTTTGTATCTTTGGTATGGGCATGAGAGTGTTTATTGTGCACGTGCAGAGCAAGTAAACACTGCTTACAAAAAAATACTGATTAAGAGCACATGGGTTCTATGCACCTTGAATGGAGTACACATATGGACAATTAATCTCAAAGAATTCTAGTTACAAAGGTATATAACAAGATCCAATGTCTGGAAGTTAAAGCTAGATAAATTCAAAATGGAAATAAGGCATACATTTAACAGTGAGGGTAGTTAACCATTGGAACAATGTACCAAAAGCTGTGATGGATTTTCTGTCATTGACAATTTTTAGGTCATGATAGGATGTGTTTCTAAAAGATACATTTTAGTTCAAACAGGAATTATTTCTGGGAATTTCTATGGCTTGTGTTATGCAGGAGGTCAAACTAGATGATCACAGTGGTCCCTTCTGGCCTTAGAATCTATGCATCTTACTCCTTAGGGAAGTAACTTCCCTTTAAGGTTCCACCGATACCCATCCTGTTATTTGCAAGTTTAAGTTTGATGTTGAATAGCTAATGATATTTCTGCTCCATTGTGCTATACAGAGGGAAAAACCTGTGAACACAATATACTAATATAAATCCTACTGTCTGGTGTGTGGGGGGGGGGGAGGAGCTGGGGGGTTGTTTTTTTTTTTGTTAAAAACAGTTATTACAGAAAGGCTTAGGCTTTTAGGCTTGCAAAAGATATGTGTACTAATTTGCATGTAATCCACTAAGGAAGAATGAAAGGCTGAATGGCTCTTGCTTGGATTTGAACTTCTCATTAGGTGTAGTTACAGTTCCACCTATGTAGTAAAGTTTGCTTAATTCTTACCATTATAAGATCCTGTTTTCAGTTGCTTACAGTTTTGCCAAACTTTGCCAGGTGGGGCTGAAATTTCCCAGCCAAATGTTGCCCTAGGCTAAACTTTTTGGAAAGTTTCATTTATAAATGGTAGTCATTTCAGAGAACAAGGATACAGGAAAAAAAACCCTTGTTCTGTCCATGTTAAATTCTTCCAGCTGTTTCAGGAAGAAGCTGTAGCACGTCCTTGCTTTGAAGCAGGGATTTGAAATATGGCAAAAAGTTTGCCCCACTGTCAGAATGATTATTTTTCTGTCCCTGCGAAAATAGACCCAAATTTAGCCAAGTTGTAAGCATCTGATAAATCTCATTTTATACATGTTCTGGAAGGCTTTTTTAGAGGCTGACAGCTAAATTTTCCCAATATTGTCTATACAGAGCATGCTCCATCCCCACAGAGTCAACCAGAATGGATTTGCCCCCCCATATACACTCTGCAGCACCCAAAACCCAGGCAACATAGAGAAGGAGGATATAGTCTAACTAATGTAGACATGGATTGTAGAGGAGGGTGGGAAACAGGGATAGGAGCAGGAGGGGGTAGCAGAGAGGAAGAAAGGAACAGCAACCTGTGTGGATTGGAGCAGATGGGGACAGGGTGTGTGAGGGAAGATGTATACCTGTTAGAGAAGATTACTCTCCAGAACCTGGAATTGAATCCAGGATCCCTAATTCTCAATATTCCTCTGATGTCAGCAAATAGCTATTAATCACACTTGCAAAGTATGCGTTTCATCCCCTCTAGTAGTTGGTCCACATAGAGGATAACAGTCTATATTGCTGTCAGTTATTCTTAACTCAACTGACTGAGGGGCTGTGCTGTGGATCTAACTTTGCTGAGGAGCCATGGGGAGGTCAATATTGTTCAGCATGATGGAACTAAGTTATGACTTTCCTTTTAAAAATAAATGTAAAAGATTACAAACAAAACCCTTCATTTAGAAGAACATTAAGCTTGTAAGGCTAAGTAGTACCTGTGCAACCTTAATTCAGCCACCTTTTACATATGATACTATCTTTAATTATATACTATTTTTTTCATGTCCATTTCAGTGTACAAGGTGGATAGTTCTCAGAGAATGAATCAGGTTTGTGTAGTTCCCTGGGCTCAGTTCCTACCATCTTTGTGAGAGTTTGCAGATTTAGCCAATCATTACTATTCTTTAAGAAAAAAAAACAGCCCTTGTGTTAGACCCCAGAATGCCATAGATAATGTGTTTGAGCCAATGTGAACATTTGTACAAGAAGAGTGTTGGTATGGGAAGGGAAAAGAAATCTGTTTATACTAGTCTGCTTTCACCCAGTTATGCAGTGACAGATGCAACACTCGAGCATATCCATCATCTGTGAAATTTATCTTTTCCTTTGTGTTTTCATTTTAAAGATGTCAAAAAAAAACCTGAGTCCACTGACAGACTAACCCTTTAATTCTGTCAGTCATTGCAGAGTTGCTGCTTTCCCCAGCTGACTCACCTAGCTCTCTGAAATTTCCAGCTCCTCCCCATCCAGGTTAGCAGGCTGATTCTCCCTTATCAATCAACATTCAGCTCCTCCTCATGTCATCTGGCGACAGTTTCTCCTTGTTGATTGGCTCTTCTTCAGAGACTCTGGCTCTTTGCCGACCAACTCAATTTTGTCTGACATAGTAGTGCTTTTCATCAGTAAATTGCAAAACATTTCACAATCTAACAAATGTATCCACACAGCAGCCTGTAAGGTAGGGAATTTTTTAACCGGAACAAACTAGAGAATGGAAAAGGTTTCAAACACTGTCACATAAGTGTCCATTTATATCGCAGTATTACAAAATATAGATCTTCTTTTGACCAAAGTAAGTGGTACGAACCGATATAGAATGAACTGGTATGTAGATTTTTGCAATTCAAAATGAGCTATTTTTTCTGTTTGAATGGTGTGTATTTAGAGCAGGCTGTGCATAGCTTTAATTTTTTTAATGGAGAGTACTGTGATTCTAGATTTGATCCTTTTTTTAATCTCCATCATGGAAGTAGGTAAATAGGTTCCTTAACATGACAATGTACAAAAGAATGGGTTGTTTTTACCTTTTAAAACTGAGTTTGAAATTAGGTCCATTCACTTGGAACACCACCTAAAAATCAGTGCCTAGTGGGGCATGCACACAAAGTAAGATAGAGCATACATCAAAAATTGCAGCCAAACCATCCCGTTTCCTTCCATTGTATATGATGAGTTGGAGAATCGCCTGTATTTTCTCTCCTTTTAGAAAGTTTGTTACTTTGCTTGTTATTTTTTAATCGTGATG
The DNA here is from genome assembly GCF_026122565.2 of Emydura macquarii macquarii. Lineage (NCBI taxonomy): Eukaryota > Metazoa > Chordata > Testudines > Chelidae > Emydura > Emydura macquarii. The sequence continues at coordinate 12,661,511 of NW_027132773.1, forward strand.
GTGAAATATTTTTTCTATAGTTTAGTAGTAGTTATATCTGTGCACCTCTGATGCAGTTGTGCCATTCCAGTTAGCCAAGGTAAACCAGATCCACCCAGTGATTGCAATTTTGTCCTTGCTAGAGCTGTTTTCATAGTGTTTGCTTTAGCTGCAATTAATTAAATGCAGTCTAATATTAAGTGTGAGTCTGGCTGGTGATGTCTGGAAAAATCCAGTTGTCTTATTCACATGTGTTCTGTGAGGGACAGTTCCTGGAGAAGGTGTTATGTGTGGGTTTTAACCCTCTAGCCTTCCTTGAGTGGGAAAGATTTTCTCATCCCAGGTTTATTGGTTTATTCTGTAATGATAGCTGTGAAGGATTCACCTTTCTCTTCAAAGAAGTCTAATCACTATGTCAGATCCAAAAGCCCCTTCAGTTCATTCTCTTGGATCTAGTGAATTGTTGGATTAGTGAGTTTTGAAGAGCAGAGATATTGAACAGCAGTTAGGGATTACAGGGAATTGTCTGCTATGCTATATATATATAGCACACAAGTGGTAGGCATTTTGCAGATATGTAGGAATTTAGAATGTGTGGTTTTAGAGCTGGAATCTAAGTAGACAACTGACAGCCAAAGAGTGGATGAGGCAGCATGGAACAGGATAAAATGCAACATAAGACACTTTTATTTTCTGATTTTATTTATTTTTTTGAATGATCACCTTTCCTATTTCAGCCCTCTTTCCGTTTTGACAATCACTACAACCTCCAATCACCTGCCCTTCCTGTCATGATTCCTATGCTATTATAATAATCACAAAATTAAGAAAAACAGTGTGTTATATTTGGACCTAAGAGAGAAGCAGATAAAGACCCAGCTATCTGCTGTGGAAACTATTCTTGTGGCAGCAAAACTGAAATCAACATGAAAGTGAGTCTTTGCACTGGAGGGGGATTGCTCAAACATTTAAAGGGACAGGACATCACATTCCTCCATCCTACTTTTAAAAACTTTCCACATTTTATTTTACACACACACACACACACACACACACACACACACACTACCGTTTGCATAGGTTATATAGTGTTTCTTGTTAGCTAACTAAAAATTGAAGCTGGACTACTATAGACTCCCAAATTGCAAGGGATTTCATTCTGCCCTAGAATAGCAACTCACTAAGCAGTTTATAAATTCAGGTGCACCACTGGTTTTCACACTCTTGGGATAACATGGTAATGGTGATGTAGCAATGTCCTGGACAAAAGGAACAGTCAGGGGGAAGGAATCAGCTGGATCTGGTATCAATGGTTCTTCTACCAACTCTTTAAAATTAGAAGTTGTAATGGAAGGAGGTTTGATTGGAGGAACAGAAAGTCTTACTGGAACATCCCCAGACTCCAGTACTTGTTGAGGCTGCAATTGGTCCTTATGTAGTTTCCATAAAATACCATTGGATAGTTTTACCATGAATAAAACGGGTCCTGTGCATTTTACAATTTCTGCAGGTACCCATTTCACTCCACAGCCATAGCTGTGAGTCCACACACTAACTCTCCTACTTGAAAAGAACAATGTCAAGTCTCACATTGTCAATCAACTTGCATAGCTTGGGATTAGCCTACAAGTCAGGCAATATCAGTACATAGCAGGTCCCAACAAGTACGCAAAGATCACATCAAGAAAAGTGTTGTAGCTGACTCCTGGGTAATAGCATGTGAACAAGCAAGAAATTGTCCAGTTTCTGCTGATGGCTCAAAATATACTTGTTAGCTCTGAAAGCATGCCGAACTGTTTGTTCAAAGCGTTCTGCTATTCCTTTTGTATCAGGATGGCATGGAGAAGAACAGATGTGCTGTATTCCATTTGAAGCTAGGAACCTCTGAAATTCTTCTGAACAGAATTGAGGTCCATTGTCACTCACCACCTAAACTAACTGCCTAAACAAGGTATAAAGATGTCCAATGGTCTTGGTAGCTGAGGTAGATGTCATTCTGAAAACTTCTGGCCCTTTTGAACAGGTGTCAACTACGACCAAAAACATAAAACTTTCTAATGGTCCAGCAAGCTCCATGTGAATCCGTGTCCAAGGAGTCTGAGGCAATGACCAAGCGTGTAGATGAGCTGGACTAGGATCATTCTGAATTTGCTTACGCACTGCTGCAGTAATTGCAGCATACATGGTAATTCCAGGAATAGTTGGAGAATATAGGTCACATAGCAATCCATGTGCCTCTGTCAGTAAGGCAGAAACTCTTTGTCCATCTGGAGTGGTGTTGCAAGCTACAAATTGCTCAAAATGTCTGTTTTGTCTCTGCAGCAGCTAGGCACTAATGTCAGAAAACTCCATTTGTGTTCTGCCCTTATTTGCCAACCTCCCCATCTCTAGCTGCCTTGTTCCAGCTGTTCCTGAAGCAAAATATAGCAACAGTCCGTCACCACCTGTTTCTAGATGAACTTTTTATATGTATACTCTGCTTTCTTGTTCAGGCAGTGGGAGCACTGGACACTCATGGGATAGAAGATCCTCATTGCTGATATGTTACATATGGACCCAGCAGAGAAGGATAGATACAGAGGAAGCTGACATAGCACAGCTGTGTGCTGTAGAGAAACTTTATTGTTCTTGTGGCGGTAAAACTGGAACCATCACATCAATGAGGCTTTTCACTGGGGAATGCTCAAACATTTAAAGGGACAGGACATCAAACAATAAGTGTCTGTGTTTACGTGATGCACCAGCTGGTTGGGCAGGCACAGCAGGCTCTTCTCCTTTTGGATCTCCTACTGACAGCTGCTGCAGCCTTGCAATGATCTGCTGCTGCTTGCAATTCTGCCTTCTGGCCGTATCACATATACTCCTACACCTTGCAGTGTAAAGCAAAAATCCAACAAATAGTCAACCTCAGGTTGAGCCTTTGGTCTGACTCCAGATTCACTAGCCCTTACCCCTGGTATCAGAAGGTTTTAGTTGTCCTTTCCCCTTGTTGGGGATTTCTGCTCTACCTTCCTCAGTGGGCTGCTTGGGTACCCACACCTTTGGGTTCTGCTCCAGAGACCCTTTAATAACCGGTCAAGGCCTGACTACACAGAACCATCACTGACTCCCTGGACCACTTCAACCTTCTCCTGTCTTGGACCTTTGCTGCAGTCTCTTCCTGGGCTCACAGTGTATCAGCTCCTCCCTTTTTAAGCCTTTTCCACCAGTTTACTGCATGGATTCTTAGCACTTTCTCCCCCCTAGATGATTCTGCTGAAGGGGAGTTCTGGCAGGTCAGGCCCAGACTCAGCAGGAGTCTTCCTGGTCCCTGCAGTCCCCTTCCACGAGCACAGAGAAAGCTGGGTGGACTCATTTCCTCCCACTTTTCTTCCCAACTGTCTTGGTCTCCTGGTTGCAGGCCTACCTTCCTTCAGGGAGGCTGTCTGCCAGCAGCCTAACTCAGCTGCTACAGCACATAGGGAGCTGAGCTAGACTGCTGGCAGACCGCCTCCCTGCAGGAAGGTAGGCAGGCCTGCAGCCAGGAGACCAAGCCACTTGAGAAGGAAAGCGGCAGGAAGTGAGTGTGTGGAGATGCCACACTTCCTGAACGCAACCTTCAGTCGCTGGTTTTCTATGTGACACTTCCTGTTGGGGCAGAAACAAAGAAGACTAGGACAGGGCAGTCACAGGCTGCAGCTACACAGAGCAGTGGGAAGGTGTTTTTGTTTTTTTTTTAACAGCATTTCCGTTTTTCACAGCAAAGGTTTATTTTGGCACTTCTCTGCTCATCAGTAAGATACTATCTGGTACCAGCAGTGGATGGCACAGCATGCTGGAAGACCCAGTGAGAGGTCACACACTAATGGCTGTACAGAGCCTGTTTAATTGCACATGACTCCTCTACTAACCCTGAGAATCAGGGGAAAAACTGAATATGCATGGGAATGATTCAGATAGCAATTTGAGCTGTATATGAAAGTCACAAGGGCAAATAAACTCAAGGATGAGCAAAAGATTGCTCTGCTCTTAACAGTGGTGGACACAGAAGCCCTAGATATACAGACTATATTCTGTACAGATGGTGGTGGGGAAAACGAATAATAGTAATGTAGAAATAATTAAAAGGTTTGAGGATCATTCTGTATCCAGAAAAAAAAAGTTGAGATATGTTCAGGATGAGAACACAGAATGAAGGTGAAACAATGGAGGAGTTCATCACAGACGTAAAACTAAAAAGTCAGTCCTGTCATTATGAAATATTAAAAGACTCATTAAGGACTAGATTGTTCTGGGATGTAACAATAAGAAAGTACATGAACAGTTACTAGGGAAGATGGATCTGACACTAGGGGGCAATATGTATACACCAAGCAGCAGAATGTGCACATGCACACAGGAGAAAAGTTCATCAAAATTAAATTAGCCAGGGATAGAAAATGGAAAGCAAGAAACAATGCCAATGATGTGGCAACCAGTATGAGTATAGGAAATGCCTAGCATTCATGCAAATACAAAGAAACTTTAATAGGCCTAACCATTATTCTAAAATGTGCAGGAAAAATGCATGTATTGAGTGCAAAAACCGATTCCTCAGTGACAAGGAAAATCTGTTCTTAAGCACAATAATAGAGGAGGCTGAAAACTCAAAAGATTGGCTAATTAAAATATGCACAAATTGTACAATCACTGAGGCATGAGTAAATATAACAAACTGAAACAGAGAGATGTAAGGCATACGTGAAAGTGTATGAGTGTGAAAGGCTATAATGAAGGAATAATTCCAGCATAGGGAGAGTGCACACTGGCACATAAATACAAAGGGAAAATGATAAAACAAGAGTTTCTGGTAATACACACAGGGAAGCAACCGGTCTTGGGCTTACACACATGATAAATGCTTGGTCTCATTAGGAGGATGTATGCCACAGAGAGACTGAAAGACAACGTAGAACCAAATATGAAAGTATTAATAGCATTATATGAAGTTATAGTCACAGGAAATGGGTGCTCCCAGTAATATAGAAAATGCAGAACCTATGGTACATGCTACATGAAAAGCTCTGTAAGTCTAAAGAAAGAGGATAGAAGAGCTGCAAAACGTGACAGCAAATGGTGTCATTTGAAGAATGGAAGACTCAATAGATTGGGTTCACTTCCTAGATATTGCAGAGAGAAAAAAGGAGGGAGGACTACAGCTAAGTATGGACCCTAAGGAGCAGAACATACACATAAAAAGAGAACACTTACTTGTCAGGCAATATGGAAAATGCTGAGGCCAGAAGATAAAAAGAGAATTCAGAGGCTGCTAGATATACTGAATTATGTCAGCAAGTTGATACCAAACTACACAACTCACCTAAGACATCTCCACAAGGTCATCAAATCCATGGATACCACAACATGAAAAAGAATTCAATGATTTAAAGCACATTCTGTTATCAGTTATAGTACTGCAATTTTTTGACCCACTGAATGGCAAACTCTCGAAGATGCCACAAAAGGAGGACTGGGCACAATACTATTACAGTGTCTTAGAACTGATTGGTGGCCAATCTCATCTGCATCTAGTGCTTTGACAGCCACAAAGATGATTTACGCACAAATTGAAAGAGAGACTTGAGTCTGACATCTGGATGTACAAGATTTCATAATTTTATAGTGATAACTTCAAAGCAGAAATTGATCATAAATTCCTGACTCTGATACACAGAGAGAGACTTGGAGGAGAACCACCCAGGATACTTGTGAATCCTTTTGAAAATATGGAAATCAGCTGTGACCATGGAGTTCCAACCTGGATGCCACTTGGTAATAGCAAATACACTTTCAAGAGTATATGCTCCTTCTGGCAAATACACAGCCTGATGATCTGGAACAATGAATAAATATACACATGAACATGATAAATGTTACATGCTGTATCTCCCAGCGGATGGAATGAGCTAGAGACAAACAGCTAATGGTGAAATGTTGTAAACAGTGATACAAGCAATAAAGGAGGGGGGAAAAACACTTCCCAGCTGCATATTCCTACTATAAAAATGACCTTTCAGTGATCTCAGGAGTGCTCTTGGGGTGGACACAGATATGATTCTCATAGTGATGAAAAGGAAAATTGGACTACTTTATCAATTTTCTTGAAAGTCATAACCACATTAGCAACAGTTGTCAGACCTGTTAAATCTGCATTTGCACATCATGGATTTCCATCCCAGATATCCTCAAGCCAATAGATTAGCTGAATGTGGAGTATGTAGAGTGAAGAATTTTCTCAAAAAAGAAATGGATACAAGAAAAGTTCCATGTTTAACACTCCTCAGTTATAGAACCTACTGCAATGTGGAAAGTCAGTTGTTGAACTCCTCTACAACAGATGTGTAAATACTTAATTACTAGATATGGGACAAAAACTAAGGATGACTAAGAAGTCTGATAAAGAGAAAGGGAAAGTACAGTCAGACAAAATAATACAATAAAGGAGCAAGAACTCTTCCATAGTTAGAAAACAAAGAACAAAGGAGTCACCTTACTCATACTCACTGATCGTAGACAAAGACAAAATCTTAAGAAGGAATTGTAAGCATCTGCCAAGATACCTGACAAGCTGGCCAAGAAAAGTGAGGTGAGAACAGACAAAAGTTGAAAAAGATTCACAAACCAACCTTCTCATTGACTATGACATTGAACAGTTTGTTACAGATGAGGACTTGCCTAAGGAGGGTTGGCAATAAACAGATTGGAAAGATTGCTGAAATGCCATAAGAGACTGATTGTTTTAACACACAATAATATGTCTCAATCTGAAGGGCCGTTAAATCAATTACTATCTTTGTAAATCGTTTTAGTTTCATTTTAATTGTTTTAGTTCGGTAAAGAAACGTAGAATGCCTTCTAAAAAGGGAAGATGCCACACTTCCTGTGCAATCTATATGCAGTCTTTGGTTTCACATGACACTTCTTGCTAGGGCAGAAATAAACCAGTCCATGACCAGGCACTTCACAGGCTGCAGCTACACCAAGTAATAGAGATAACAAACTTACATTTCTGTACAGAGTTCCTGTTCATAATAAAGTTATAGTTCCTGATCTTGACACCAGTCTGCTTGTCATGAAGATACTCCAGCCAGGCTTCTCTCATTCAATGAAAGCCAAGATCTGCTCTTTTCAGGTCAGCCTCTACTGAGTTCAGACCTTTTGACTGCCTCCTCCAGGCTTGACACCTCCTGCAGATGTAGCAGAGGGAGGCTGTTTGAGCCCATAGGCTCTTAATGCCTTCTTGCCCAACATGGGGTTGGTAATACCCCCTCCAGTATCATGAAAATATCAACTATAAGGTGGCTGCTAGGCAGGAATCAACCTGGGGCAACAACTTCTCCTTTTTCTGGAAGTCTTCTTTCATGACTCTACTGGCCACGTTCCTGGTGGGGGAGAGGGAGCACGGGCTCCTGCTGCAGGCCAAAGGGGCTGGGGAAATGACTTTTCCTCTGCCTAGAAATATCTTATCATCATGGCTTCTCTTCTACTTCAGCAGGAAGTTACTTTGAGTCATAGACACTGGAGATATTGTAGCTTCCTTGTCTTGGGTCTGAAAATGAATGTGATCTTAGTCCTCCCAACCTTGATGCTGATGTAGATCTTGGATCTGGCTCATGCTTTGACAGCTGTGCTTGATTGTGAGGAATTAAATCTGCTTTTATCACCTTCTCCAAGACACTGAAACCCTCAGATGTACTGTTTTACCTTGCACTTTTTCAAAATGAATCTTACTGTATTTTCTGCCATGTTTCTAATCTCCCTAATGCGCTTTGCACTATTCTCTTTCCTTGTTGACATTTGCAGTATCTTTCAGTTTAGCATTATCTGCAGCTTCCACTAGCATGCTGTGAACTCCCTCATCTAGAAGATATGTAATACATCACTGATGGTAGGAGAAATTCTTTGCCACACATCTTTACTCTAGTCCCAGCTGAATGTGCAAAGTATGAGCCCAATAAATCAGAGCTTCATAACTTTGGCAACAGAGGTACACACACAACTGAAAAAAAAATTAGTCTGGGTCCCAGATTTAGTGCCACTAGAGAAATGGTTTACAATTTGTTTTCCATATTTAAGTGCACTCTTGAATCCTAAATAATGCATTGGCAAACATCTGTAAAATATTGTCTGTCTCACAATTGTTTTGTAATGCTGGTAGATTGATATACAATATTTACTCATCTTTAAAGGCAGAATAAATTTGTAGAATTAATAATGGTTTAGGGTTGTTGACTTCACAAAATGAAGAGAAATCTCATTTTTTTAAAAGCAGTTTTGAAAATCTCTCTTGTAACTGCTTACTTGAACTACGTAAAAACAATTTGTCCCCTAAGACTATAATAAAATATAAAATTCAGAGTACCCTGATGCTCTCTTAAGCCTATGTGGGCCCATAACATTTTCAAGGTTCTTGAAGGGGATATTTAATAACAGAATTTTTTTGAGGAATTTGCAATCATGTATCTTCAGTTTTACTAACAGTTGATACACCACTGCATTAGCTTTATTGGAGAATGACTATCAAAAGCTATTTGGACATGCAGCCTCCAGAATAAAATTTGGAGAACTTGTACATGGATTTTTCCCTATTTTTTAAGCAGATTGCACACTCATTGGCCCAGATCATCTCCCCCACAGAAACCTCTAAAGGCAAGAGGCTTTGTGAAAGAAGATATCTCTGTGAGGATCTCCTTGCAGACACCCCTTCCCACCCTCACCCCCAAAATATTGTCTTTTAAGGGTATGGTCAAGATTTGCCCTTCTGTGGGAAAGACTGAAGAACATGTCACCACACCTGGCTGATAATCTGGGATGGACAGGAAGTCACCACCCAGAGACTGTCTCTAGTGGCTTGCCCCCAGCAATGTCCCTATTTCCCTGGAAAACTGACTCCAGTCAGCTGAAATACCAGGGTCTGCATCTAGATTCATGGGCTTTGCAGAATTCACAAAATTAGATTTCTCAAGGCTAGAATTGGAATGATGGGTTATCTCCTCAAGCCCCTCACCCATCACAGATCCTAGATCATGTGTATAAGCCTTCATGGGGACTATGGGGGACAGAGGTGGCTAGATGCCAAATTGGTGCCTGACCTTTCATTCTATTCAGAAAGGACAAACTCCCTGTGCAGAGAGAGCCTTCTCCATTTGCTGAGTTAGGGACCATCATCTGGCCTGTTGTGTTTATCTAAAATCATTATGTTAACTGGAAGAAAAATAATTAGGGGGGGGGAAAATTCACCATTGGTTTTTTTTGTTTGTTTATAACCCTACTAAGGAGCATCAGGTCTACAGAAATGTTAAGACAGTTAAGTAACTCCATTTTGTTTTTTAGTTCAGCGCAGAGTATTTAATTCTTAACAAAAATTAACACTTACGGTTGCTTCCACAATCATTCCAAAAATAGTGTTTGGACAGCACTTCTGTTTTCTTATGCTTCCTCCGGGACGTCCGTGATCTCTAGGGTTGGTTTGGACCCTTACTCCTCCCTCAGGCTCAATGGTTCATGTTAGGAACAGTGGTGGTTTCTGGTTTCTTAATGCTCAGTTCCTCCTCCTGGCAGCTGCCTGCATAAACTAATAGACAACCGCTGTGGCCGCTACAGCTTTACAGTTTCTAAGTACAGGACATCAAGGCAAATCTATAAGGATAAACTATGTTTTTATTCCATGAAAGCTTTTGGATAAATCTAAAAGTCAGGAAAGGAAATGGAAGGGAATCAAAGATATCAAATAAATGAGTAATCAAGCAATCACATAGCAGTAAACAGTAAGTGCCCACAAACTAAGTACAATTAACCCCAAAGTTTCCCCACTGGCCTAAGCTGGGCTAGAGATTCATGGGAGGGGCTAGTTTCTTCACCAGGAAGCTAACAACTCGCCCTATTGGCTGGAGTGAGTTCTTGGTGGCTTCAAGCACTGGTGGCCCCTCGGTCCTGGGACAGGGTAGCTTCATGGGCACATCTGGCAATCTGTCCTCCCAGATGCAGTGGAGGTTCAGTCTCTCTATTTGGGAGCTAGGAGCTTTGGGTCAGTCTCAAGTCTGCTATCTAAGAGAAACAAAATGGTGAATTCTTCTCTGGCTGTAACTGAACTCCTGCAGCCAGATCTCTCCCACAAAACTGTTCTTTCATGGTCTCAGCCATGGTCTCTGGTGGCTCAGTTGGTCACCTGTAACTCTTCATCCCAAATGTGTGGTTTGTTGGGGCTCTTGTCACGTGTCGAGGCAGTCCCAACCCTGTAGGCCTGCAGTAGCTTGACTGGCTTGTCAGTTGATCTTCTGATCCAGCTCCTACGGGTTCTTTGAGTCTCTCAAGCACAGGTGAGGCAGGAAGTCTCAGTTTCAGTTCATGTCTCAGTTCAGCTGCCTCTCTCAAGACCCCATATTGGTAAGAGGGGCTATGTTTACAAGAACTTAGTCAGCTGCGGTGAGTGATTGTCCATATGGATTCCACTCTTGGGGCACATGTGCCTGAGACTGCATTCTTTTGGCCAGCAGTGCTCCTTAAGGCCAGGCCTAAGCCCTAGATGTCCTTGTGCCCACCACACAAAGGCATAAAAGGCAGAAAGGCCCAACCATTCCTGAATTTCTTCTTACCATCTGTGGCAATGCAGCAATGATGGACCTTGCAGCAATTCTACCTGCTTCTCTATGCACAGTGGTGGCATTAGTGTTAGTTAATTATTAGTATTGTTAATTAGTTATTTGTTAGCACACAAACCCAAAACAACTTCTTTTGGGTCAGATATTAAGTTTAGTCTTGTCCACTCCACCTCCATGCACGACAATCTCAAACAGGGACTCTAGCAATATGGCAAAAGTGAAATCACCATCATTAAAAACCTTGAAGTAATGGTTGAATGCCATTTAATGACAGGCACTCCTGCTGCCTCTTTTCTTTACAAGAGGGACATATAGAACATCCCAGAAATATGCCAGACCGTCTTTACAGGGACTCAAACAGCCAGAGAGGCTGATCTAAAGTTGTTCCTCCTTAAGCACTCTATGTAAGCCTTTGGACATTGAAAGGAAGGATGTAGCTAGACCTCAGTCCTCCAGTCACCTCCTCTCCGTGAGAGTCTCTAGTGAGACCTGTGCTACCTCAACCAACAGGTCACAGTCCTGTGTCTCCATTCTAGTGTCATTGACCTCAGAGGGGTAGGGAGGAGCACCACACCAGAGATGAGTCAAGGTGTCGGTCATCCAGTCAGGGACTTAACAGGCTGAGACACAAAAGTCAATAAGTTTCCACAGTTGAAGAGTATCCAACAGTCCGGCACAGGATCTTTTGGCACCTTGGTACTGAGTACTAAACTTGTGCCTGTAGTACCAACTAAACTTGTGGCCCACCCTTCCTCTGGCACCAATGTCCTCGGTAGCTGTCATTTTGGTACCTTGATCATTGGTACACGGTACAGCAGTACAGTCCCTATGGGTACCTAGAGTATATATGGTATCAAGTGGGCCCAGTACAGGAGTCATTCTTGCTGAATATGTTGAAAGTGGTGCTGATTTGACTGCTGGGCACTGATATGGTCTCTACAAAATATGCCTTGTTTGGTATTATTGTAAAAGTCTTGATCTGCTAAACATTAATATCCTTTTGGATTGTGTGTGCTACCATAGTATGTGAAGTTATAAAATATTGTTGTAAATGCTACTAGAACATGTGAGGTGGGAATCACCAAAACCAGCTTTTCAGGTACAACCATGAAGTGGCCAGATGTGCTAATGGCCCATCAAGGAGAGATTCCACTACTCAACAGGCCCTTCTTGCAAAATATAGTTATTTAGATAGGGACAAGCTCTCTCTGTTTATGGAACGGTTTCCTCCTGAAAAGAGGGAAGAGTTCAAAATCTATAATAAATGAGAGGCAGCTGCACTTCCCTATAAGCAGCATTAGTGTTGCCCACCTCACGGCACTGGGGAGAATTGCTGCTAAACTCTTCCCCTCTCCCCATGCTTTATGATAGAAGAAAGTTAATGAACCCCCCAAATACACTTTTGATTATTCTTAAAGGACCTTTTTCGTTTTGTATTAATAAAATTACTAAACTAGCTCAGATGAACAATTTATTAGGAAGGCCTACTGCACTTTTTACTACCCTCCTATTCTATGAGGTCAATTTGTCTCACGTTCTTCCTTCGGATCATTTAACATCATATCCTCATTCACATAATTATACACTGGCTACAACAGATTCATTTTTTTCTTTTATGTTCTTCTCTTATGAATCTTAATGTTCTGCCAGTCATTCGTATACACATTTTACCAGCACAATTAACATTAAATCAGTTTATAATATTCATATGAATTGTTTTAAAATATAAAAAGTGATATAGAAATTTTCCTAAATTACAAAGCAATGTGGTTGAATTCACAAGTATTTAGGGCATATTTTATTTTAAGCTTTCAAGAAAATGGAAGATATCTTATCAGTTTTACTCCTAATTTGGGACTGTAGGAAATTAATTTTTAATTAAAGAGGATGTTTTAGCCTCGTAATTCTAACCTACTGTGTCTCATTGAACATCTGGAGCCTAGAGACTCTCTATTTGCCTGTTGTAGATATTGAGATACTTCAGAATTACTGTGTTGTGTAGATCCTGATCCTCTGCCTGCACATTTGTTTTGCATTTTAAAAATATGCTCCCTTCTGCATTTTTTTCACTTTTCATTCCAAGGTTAACATTATAGCGGGAGAGCTATGATTACAGATTTAAAAATCAAGACGTGGAAATAGCTGTATTCTTATTGCTTACAGAGTTTGATGTGTGTTTTAGGCACATTTCTAGACATTTTAATGCCAAATAAGTTATTCTTATTTAGTAGAGTAAAAAAATTAACAGGACCATAAAGTTGTGATAACTTGCAATACATCCGATTAAAAAAATAAAATGATGGGACCATTTGACCTGTATGGTAGTTTCTTAGTGTGAGTCTATTTTCTCCTTCACAATAACTACCATTGTCCCCTTCCATGCTTTCCTTCTATCCTTCCTTCCACGCAGTCCTCTCGTGTATGCTCTTCCTGGCCGATTCATGACTACTTCCTTTCTCTACTACCCCTAAACTATAATATTCTGCTGTCCTGTCACCCCTCCCTTCCATTTATCATTGTGTGACCCCATGTGTTCCCCCCATTAGTTATGCTACTACTCCCACATGCTGTGCTCTCTCTGATCCTGCTCGTTGGTAGATATCTGATAACTTCCCTTGGCTCCTGCTACCAGATGGCCATTTTCAGGATCAGAGCTGTGGTGGCATTAGGGCAATTTTGTACCACTTCAGTCCACAGCAACCCCAAAGCTGGGGCAATCAATCCATCCACCCTGCATAGGCGGATCCTCAGGTATCACCGAGCTGCAAAGAGGCTTTTATGCCACCTCCTCCCTGCTGTTAGTGCAGCATCATGGACTAAGGGTGACTCTACCTAGTGTGCAATGGTGTGCTTGGTCACCATTCTAGCTGGTGTCACAGATGTGCTGGTGCTTATGGGAGGAAGCAACTTGCACCATATTCCTCCTACCTCTGCACCTACATAAGAGAAGTAAAAGTTTTAGGCCTATCTATAAACACTATATTTTTAATTGATTGTGGACCATAGGGAGATGGGAGTGTTGGGTGTATAAAAATAGCTCTTGCTGAAAGCATCACAAGAGCCCTGGTAGGCTGCCTACAGCTCTCAGGAGCAGGTACACTGTTGAGAACCACTTTCTTCACTATTCCATGAAAATACTGAAGTTGAGCAAGATACATAATGGCAGGATCTGGATCAATATCTTGCTTCTGTGGTAAATGTATTGCTCTACCTTGCTCTTTCTGTGGCCAGACGAACAGGATGTAATTGTGGGAAATTGATCCAGAGTGAAATTTCAAGAACAAAGTTTTGCGGCCTTACTGATCTGTAAAAATAGAGCAAATTTCTGATATGTATCATTTTTGCTATTTTAATCCTTGATGCTTGTCTAAATATGTTGATTGTTTTCTTGTTAGTGTTAATGTATCCTGGGATAGATTGAGAAGAGCCTGCATTGAAATGATTTTATAATCAATCATTGCCAAAATGAGAAACTGCTGACTTTTAGGTGTTTGCAAAACACATACAATTCCTTATAGTGATAGTAGCAAATTCCAAAGCATATCAAAACACAGTCAAAACTATCAGTAAATAATATAAAACCAAAATATCCTGGAAAATGCTCTAAATAATGATAGAGTGCATAGACTGGGATTGCAATCAGACAGTTTTCAGTTTCTGACTGGATAGCAGATAGCTGAAATTATTTTTCTTTAAATTATGGTGTTGGATTGGAAAATGGTAAATTGTCACACTGGACTCAATTATATGTTCTTTTGTACCCAAATCTTCAATATGCAAGGAATACAGGATTGGCTTGTTACATCAACAAATCAATAGACTGCTATAATAAGCAATATTGAAAAGCACATCACTGAAACTAATTATTTCAATTTATTCACCAATATGTTCGCAACAGCTTAAGAACTGAAAGGAACCATTATTTTCTCCAACTTTATTAAAAAGAACTATTCTACCAGTACTCAGGCATGCACAATCAAAGACTGCTAGGTGATTGCGTTCAAACACTACCCAAGCATGAAGAAAAGTCCAGAAATAAAGCAGGTGGGATAGACAAATACCTAAACCAAAACCCTGCTCCTGAAGGGCTGGTTGTGGTCCCCAACTTCCCAACATATTTACGCGCACATAGCAAAACTTCATAACGTCACATACAATGATAGCACATACAATCCAACAGGATATTAATGTTCAACAGATCAAGACTTTCAAAATGATAGTTCCCGAGGCAGACTTTGTACAAAACATATTTTATTTATATGACAGTGGTAAATATGGGGTTTCAGGGTGTTGCTTTGAGAGACAGGAGTGCCACAGAATGATTGAATGCCTCCCTGCTTGTTCATAGAGTGCATTGCAAACGTGTCTTGCAGGATTTGCACTATGGATTTCCACAGAGCAGGCAGGAATGCTATATGAAGGGCACACTGATGGACCTCAGAACCAGGACATCCATACGTATTTTCAGGTTGTCCTAAGACCATGTTTCTTGCATTTGCAGATGGTTCAGGTGGGCACCCCAGCCTGTCCTTGAAGTGCTGGTGATAAGTGAGTCATCATCTAGGAGGGGATGAAGAAGGGAGCCCCTTTCCATATGTTGTTTGGATCTAGCCACCAAACGAATTCTCATAGGATTTGAGGCAGGACTGTGACTCACTTGCTCGTGTGATGCTTTGATGGTGAGTATACTGACCTCAGCCTCATTGTAACAGCTGAGGTGAAGTCTGGCCAGTGGCATGATGTATGTACACACCTACATGTGGCCTAAGAGTCTGAGACATGTTTGCACTGCTCTCATGGGATATGATCTTTGGTCCTTTGGCAATGACTGGAGAGAATGGAATCTGCTCTCCAGGAGGCAGACTCTTGCAGATTGGGAGGAGCTGCTATGAACTATATAGGCCATGGTAATGAGAGTAATGATTTTCCATAGTTCACAAGAAGTCTTAATTGAGAGAGCAGAGAAAAGACATAGGCTCATGCTGTTGCAGTCTCCTATTGGTACCTTTCTCTGAACAGCCAGTCATACAGCTACAACAAGATGTGGATTCACTTCCATGAAACAGCCATGGTCTCAGAGGCACCTGTGGGGTGCCTGTGGGGCAGTCCTGGCCGTTAGCTGGCCTTGCTTAATGGTGTCTTTAAACTCCTCTCTGTTGTCAGGCAGGAGTTCAGCAAGGAGGGGTGACACACTGTCCCTGGTTAGAAAATCATACTTGGTCAGTAAGGCCTGGAAGATAGACACAGGCACCTGTAGGGAAGTAGAGAAGTCTGACTTTCTCATGAAAGGTCTTGGCAATCCTCACAAGGAGCACGTGGAATGATTTAAAGTCAACTGGTGCTGGTGCCATTTCCAAGGATGCCTTTTTTTCAGATGATGAAGACAGAAGATCCTCTGCTGGTGATCAGGTTGCTGCTCAGTCCCTGGAGCCAGCTCTTTCAGGTATTCTGGTGTAGATGGTCTAGCCAGGGAGGCAGATGCCTGAGATGGTGGGACACAGTGGCCTGTTGTAGGCAATGACTGGCTTTTTGTGTACTGGCCAGTCTAGTGTCATTCTTGACGAGCCAGTGGTGGCTGAGCCCTGTAGGGTAAGCTGTTAGGTTTGTCTGCATCATTCCCCGCTGACCTCAGAGGAGGGAACTCTCTACTGAAAGGCGGGGAGAATGTACATGCCAGTGATGGTGAGGAAGGGGTAGACTTCGTCCAGGAGCAGCACTGAAGCATGTGACAGTCTTGGTACAATACCTTGTACTTGTATTGGTGCTGGTAGGTGTCTCAGTACTGATGACTGTCTTGGTTCTCTTCTGGGCTCATCCTCTGAGGTGGGTGTTGATGCCAATGGGTGCTGAAGGAGTCTGCTGCATCATAGGCTCCGCCTTTTTCCCAACCCTTGATGTGGTGTAGGACTTGGTGGATTTATATCCAGAGTCTTTACAGAGTCTATCCTTATGGGAGAACACTGAGCTACATCTGGAGTCTTTGCTAGATAGTTACTTAGTGCTGTTTTCTCTGCACTGGTGTGGTGTGTCTGCTAGTAGGGGAGCTGGATAAAGCTGGATTGCCTGCCAGCAGCACTCTGGAGCTTGTCTCCTCAGGGCCTGATAAGACCTTCATGGATTGCTCCAGAAGACAGAGCTCTAGCCTGATGTCTTGGAGAATGACAAGCAGACTGAGCACCTACTTGGTATATGAGATTTCCTGAAGCAGAAGAGAGATCCTCTGTGTCCATCTTTCAGGAGGATTTGTCCATTGTGGGATGGACAAGGATTAAAGCTTGCAGGTTTTAAGTCTGCTATGTTAAAGAGCCTTGTACAAGGGGGAGGTTTACAGGGTGTGTCTGACTGGTAGAATTCAGTTCACATGGATGCAACTCACAGCAGTTGATGTAGAAAGTAGTTCTGAGGTTTTTCTCAAAGATTTGTAGAAATTAAGGCTCAGCTGAGAACTAGCATGTCTGACACTCAGTAGGTCTGTCTCACTGCTACAGGTGGTAAGAGGAAATTTAGGGAGGATTGCAGCTGTTCTGGCCCTTCTGCCCTCATATGGGAGCATGAGGCATGGGGCAATTGCATGGCCCCAATGGATATTATTATTTTAAAAGAAAACTCTGTGGTCCCACATGCATGTGGAACATGTGTGCCTTCGGTGGGATCCACACTGGCACATCGAATCATAGAAATGTGCGGCTGGAAGGGACCTTGAGAGCCCATCTAGTCCAGCCCTCCAAGGTAAGGTAGGACCAAGTGTACCTAAATCAGTTATAGGCAACCTAGGCTAGTGAGTGGGCCGCAGGATTGGCCCTCCTTTATCTCGGTGAGCTGCAAGATTGAAATTGGGCATGTACACTAACCATGAACCCACGATTAAGCTTAAATACATTTAATACAGGCCGAATATTTCATAATGAGTTATAGAAAATTGCTTAATATTACAATATAACATAAAAATTACAAAAATACTTAATTATTGCCAAAAACTTGACAAACTGTCAAGTCAGTGCACTTCTTGTATGATTCTTTCATGCGTGTGAGCAACTTTTAACAAAATGTCTCATGGGCCACACTCAGAAGCCTGATGGGCCGCATGCAGCCCATGGGCCACAGGTTGCCCACCACTGTCCTAGACCATCTGACAAGTATTTGTGCAACCTGTTCTTAAAAACCTCCAATGACAGATTCCACAATCTTCCTTGGAAGCCTACTCCAGTGCTTAATTGTCTTTATAGACAGAAAGTATTTCCAAATATTTAACCTAAATGTCCCTTGCTGAAGATTAAGCCCATTATGTCTTGCTTTACCTTCAGTGGACATGAAGAACAATTGATCACTGTCTTCTTACTAACAGCCCTTAACATATTTGAAGACTTATCAGGTCCTCCCTCAGTCTTCTTTTCTCTGAATAAACATGCCCAGTTTTTTAATCTTTCCTCATAGATCAGGTTTTATAAACCCTTTTATCATATTTGTTGCTCTCCTCTGGACTCCCTCCAATTTGATCACATCTTTCTTAAAATGTAGTGCCCAAAACTGGACACAATAGTCCAGCTGAGGCCTCCTCAGTAAGTAGAGCAGGCCGAGAACCTCCCGTGTCTCACATATGACTCTTGTTAATACACCCCAGAATACTAGCCTTTTTTGCAATCGCACCATATTGTTGGCTCGTATTCAATTTGGGATCCTCTATAACACCTAGATCCTTTTCAGCAATACTACTGTCTAGCTAGTTATTTCCCATTTGTAGTTGTGCATGATTTGTTCCATCTTAAATGTAGTACTTTGCACTTGTCTTTATTGAATTTCATCTTGTTGATTTCAGACCAATTCTCCAATTAATCAAGGTCTTGAAGAACCTCAAATTCATTATTTTAAAATTCTCATGTTTGGTGGGGGATTGACTCATGTTATTTGACTGCTTGTGGCTGGCAACACTGGTGTAAATAGCTACATGAGCTGGAAGAGGTGTGGCTGCTGAAGTATGTTGCACCCTTGAGATCTCCAGCTGGTGAATCTGGGCCTTGTGCTGACTGTGGTTAGATCTTGCAATGTTTTGTATCTTCTTCACCTTTTTTGAAACAATGTATGCAACAAACATAGTGGGTTGTGTAGGTGTGGGTGGGGAATAACCAAAGAAGCAAATATCTTTAACATTCTTGCCTCTTCACCCAAGAAAGACAGCAGAAATCAACTGCAAGAGAGAATACAACAAAATAAAGCAGCTCTGATAAATTCTGTAGTAAGTAAAATTCTTCAGAGTACAAGTAAGTACAAGCACTTCAAACTAGTGGAAACTCCATTACCTTTCAGATAATCTGCTTAGTTTACCCAGCTGTACCAGTATTGCCACAAGGGGGAGCTTTCACTACTCCTTCCTACTACCTTCTTTGGAGGAGAGTTTGCCTCTTGCAGCTTATTTTCCACTTGAAGTTAACAGTCTAGTTGTGATATCACAGCTGGTTACTATGGAGTAACTGGTATAAAAAAAACATGACTTCATGGGGAATATACAGAAGATGAACTCTGAAGAAATAAAGATTATGTTTTCATGAAAATGTTCCTAGTGCAGTAACTTAAAAAAATGGGAGAAAAATCAATCTAAAAAAAATTCAGGTGGTATTATTTCTAAATCAGCAATTGTCAGATTTTTGGTATGTGGAACATTTTACTAGTGATCTGCAGAAAACTGGCTGGTCACATGGTATTCGCTTCTCCTTCTTTCTAGCTGCTAATTTGCTAGAAAAATATGTGTAAATACTTCACTATTCCTATGGTAGAAACACAGTTCCTAGGATATACTCTCTCTCTCTATAAAACTAATGATATTCCTAATGTTGCCTTTCCACGTAAGATGTAGTTGCCACTTGGCTGTTATTGGGATGAATGGGAAGGGAGGTGATCCACACAATTATGAATGGGAGGGAAGGTGTCCATTATTATTTATTTGTGATTAGCACCTACTTTATTCTACGTACTCACCATACACTTAAGGATAGTACCTGTCTTGAAGATATTGCAATAGAATTGTCCATAAAACCAAACAGTGAGAACATTTGAGGAACTGTTCTAGACATAAGATAGCAGTAGCATAGGATTTATTTGCCAGACTTGGCTACTCAATGTATTTGTGAATATGTCAACAACAAAAAAATCACTGTTTTTTCCAACATATGTTTGAAATAATCTGTTCAATAATTCAGTCTCTAAATCTTGGTCTGTTGTTAGTGTGAGCAATTCATTGGGAGAACTCAGAATTCAAGCTGTTTTGATTGAACACTTGGTATGTTTATATTCCTTGATTGGATAAGAGTAAGGGCTTGTCTACATTGGGACTTCCAGGAAAATGAATCTGAATTGACTAAAGGGTTTAACTGCCTTAAACCCTTGTATAAATACCCTCAATCAGAATTAAAGTGGACTTAATTCAGTTTACTTGAATTCACTTCCAAAATGAATTTAGCTAAACCAAATGAAGAACATTTTAATCCTGAACAGCAGCTGCACAGGGATTTAACGAGGTTTAACTAATTCACTGCTTTAGCTAATTCAGATTAATGTTCCTGGATGTCCAGGTGTGGATGAGCCCTACATATTGGAAGATGGGTTAGAAATCGTATTTGCAGTAAAATTCATTTTTTCCCCTGCTAATTGTTTAAAATTTACTATGTTTTGAAGAACTTTCCTGCTGATAAGCTTGTTTCCTAGAGTCTCTCCCCAAGGGAGTGTACTCTATTGGGGTGTGAACAGAGTCAAAGCAAATTCATTTAAAAATTCAGCTGAATATTTGGAGAAAATGTTAGCAATCTTGTGTACTACATTGGGACACTGGCAAGCTGTGAGTTCTGAGACTGATAAAGTAAAGGCAGCATAATCAATCATTCCTCACTGATCAGTCTCTCAAACACTTTGATTATTTTTGGTTCACCTCCTTCAGTTTGTCAATATATTTATGATAAGGTGATGACCAAAATTGAAAGGCCTAATGTAGGTGATATGTGGCCAAAATTGGGGTTCCATACCCATGTAACTTTAAGAATCTGAAGAGGGCTCTTTGTTTATAATTTCTGTAAGGAATGGGTTTTTAGTCTGACATTTAATTGAAGCTATTCCACTGAATAGTTACTAGGCTAGTTGCCTTTAGACTCTTCTCTGTGTGATTATTAATAGACTTTCTGCCAGGTTCTTCATATAGAAAGGACACATTTTCAGAATGCTGGAAGCTAGCTGTATTCAACAGCTGCCTGTCTCTCAATATAAAGCACCTGCCACTTTGACATACAAGCACAGAATAGAAACCTGTATCAAAAGGGTCGGGGGAGATACATTTTTCTCCTTTTTTCTTTTTCAACCCATGGTAAGAGACAGGCAACATCATAGGTTTACTGAGTGAGTCATAGACACAAATTAAAAACAAAAAAAACACCACACAGTTAGCAACTTCGAGACATCCCTACCCTGAAAAAAATCCCTGCTGATACAGAGATCAATAAAAATGGCCCCAGCTCACTCATTCATCACACACTTCTGTTTAACAAGAGTAATTCAAAGTTAAAGAATGGCTTCTTTTGACAGGAACAGAGACATCAAAAGGACTATCAAAATAGAGTTGAAATCCCACATAGGTTACACATCCTGGGATGTAGAAATTAAAGAAGACATACCCTAGATTGCAGAGCAGCAAGCAGGTGTTCTGATACGGGATATTTTGAATAGAATATGGCTCCAGTCAGAAATTGTTGGCATATGACTTGCAACGGGATGTTACTATAGTTCTTTCAGAATCTTGAATTATAGAGACTGCGTATCCCTTGGAGAACAAGAACAGGCATATTTCAGTCCGCATACTTTCTTTGCTCTTCATGGGCATGTGGGAGGAAAGGCTCAAGCCACCCAGAAGATCAGGGGGACAGTTTTCCACAGGGTGCCATGAATTCCAGGACTGGAGGCAAATTCTGTGGATGTGAAACTGTGGGTTGCAAAGCAACCTGAGCAGATAGAGATCTCTGAAAAACATGCAGACAACTTTTTCCTCTTGAGATGTTGAGTTCTGATACTTTTAGAGAAAGGATTGTGCTGATTAGTAAGTAAATATTTTCAGAATACCAAACAAAGCACATAGTAGATAAGTGTCATGTTCAGGTAGAATTTATTAGTGAAAGGCAGATGTGAAAACTCAATATTATGGCAAAAATGGCTTTCAGAACAGCATAATTTTTTTTGGCAAAGCAATTTAATTATTTTGTCTTAGAATAATTTAGAAATACAAGAATAGATGCATCTTGCTCAGTTTGATTCTTAAAATCTCAGTTCTCCAGGGATTGTGTTATTGAGAAAGTAAACCTATTCAAATAATGAATCAGACTGAAATATTGAAAAAATTGAGTGTGTGTTAGATTCCACTTAGATATAAAAAGAAAAGAACAGGACAAATTCAGTCCAGCCTTTTTTTTTTTTTTTTTAAAAAAAGGAGAGAGATTGAGACAAAACACCCCAAAATGATAGATAGATCAGAATCAAACATTTTGATCTGAGCATCCAGGAACTTTAGGGCTGTCTGAATTCTGAACTCAGATCTGGAACTGAATTTTGCAAATGGCTCTTCTATTTATACCTGGCCAATCCACAACTCTGCTCTGAGTAAACCCAGACTCAGGAACGTTTGAAATCCAGGTCTGAGTTTTTCAGCTTTGAGCCCTTCCCTCCCACAAATACCTTGAAGTCACCCTATTACCTTTTGCTCATGTAGCCTCTCTTGCACTAGCAGTATCAAGGGAAATGAAGAAAAAAATTTCATGTTTCTGTCCATCTCTTCAAAGATATGTCTGGGCTGCCATCACATCATGGGATACTTTAGCCAATTCAGAAGGAAAGTTAATAGGTACTTTAGTAAAAGAATCT
Source organism: Emydura macquarii macquarii (assembly GCF_026122565.2). Lineage (NCBI taxonomy): Eukaryota > Metazoa > Chordata > Testudines > Chelidae > Emydura > Emydura macquarii. The sequence goes on from NW_027132773.1 coordinate 12,684,001, forward strand.
CTTGGAATGGACTGAAAGGATAGTTCCATTAAAATGTGTATGAATTGCATTATTTCAATGAATTAGCTCTTTCAATACGGTTATGTTAAGATGGCTTGTATAATAATAATTTGATCTGCCACTGACCTTATTTTATAGAGGGCTAATGTGATCCTTGGAAGTTTAAACAGGGGAATCTCATTTAGAAGTATGGAGGTTTTGTTACCTCACGTTTGGCACTGGTGCAACTGCTCCTGAAATATTGGGTCCAGTTCAGGAAGGATGTTGATAAATTGGAGAAGGTTCAGAGAAGAGCCACATGAATGGTTAAAGAACTGAAAAACATACCTTACAGTGAGAAACTTAAGCACAATCTATTTAGCTTAACAAAAGATTAAGGGAGGACTTGTGCAATCTATAAGTACCTACATGGGGAACAGAAGCTACACTGAAGAGCCCATAATCAGTCAGACAAACATATACCAAGATCCAATGACTGGAAGTCAAAGCTAAACAAATTCAGACTAGAAATAAAGGGCAAGTTTTTAATGGGGAGAGAAATTAACCACTGGGTTCAATTTACCAAGGGTTGTGGTGGATTCTCCATCACTGGTAATTTTAAAATTAAGACCAGATCTTTTAGAAGAACATCCACTCTTATTCAAACAGGAATGAATTCAGGGAAATCCTATGGCCTGTGTTATACAGGAGGTCAGACTAGATGATCAGTGGTCCCTTTGGGCCTTATAATCAGTGAATCTACATTGGTGCCTGTCATTGCAGTGCCCTTCTGCAAACGTGTTTAAGATGCTGCATGACAAGATATGTAAGGTGATTCTAACTGAATGAATCTTGGCACTTGCTCTCTTGGTTTGTCGAGAGGGAAGCTCACCTTTAATCCACCTGGTTCCCCCTAGATCTCAAGGGCGCTGATTTGAAACTCCATGATGATGATGGTAAATCTATGGCTGGTCCTTCTCCTGAGACTGTGGAGAACTCTCAACCCCAAAATATGACTTTTAGACCTTAATTTTCTAGAAGTATCCATTTGTGCTCTTTTTCAATATCACCTACCTGACTGCTTATCCCACCTTTGTGATACAATCTGCCCTTCTCATGAATCTCCCTTGGCCCACATCATTATCAGTGTTTATGCTCTCTTCCACTGCAGTTCCTTGCTGCTGAGCTCCTTCTTTCCTAACTACACCCTGGCAGATCTGGATATCTTCACTCCCGAAGTGTCACAAATTGACACCAGTCTTTAGTTACCTCCATTGACTATTCCCCAAAGAACAGTGTTGTGTTCTTTGGCTGATAGGTGTAGAGGTGTGTGTGTGTGGGAAATATAGCTTGTTCAACCTTACAAACATATGTGTAAGTTTGTAAAACCTTGCACACCCTACCATGTTTGCCTGTACTGGTCTATTATCTTTGGACTCCAATGCTTTTTGTTCTCCCTGTTCACCTTTAGGGCAATGTCTGTTGCCATTTTGTCTTCTTTTGTATGAAACAACCTTTTCAACCAAACTGTCTCTCTCTCACTTATACTCTTGATGTTTTCAGATTCCACCTAAAAATCCACTGTGCATTTTTCTTCCATTACATTTTTGTCCTTATTTATTATATTCTTGTTTAAAAGCTGATGACCCCTGTTGACAGGAACAGAGACATCAAAAGGATTGGCTTGTCTTTATGGAGACTTAGTATGTGGCAAGCTGGGATGTAAAGTTATAGTGCCCTAGCCTGCCACAAACTAAGTGGCAATGTGGACCCCAACTACCATGCAAAAAGAGTTCCGTAAGGACCTAGTGCACAATGGAACTTCTAGAGTGTGATAGCAGGGTCTACATGGCCAGTTAGTGTGTGGCACACTGCAGCACTATAGATTTACCTACAAGCTTGCCTTGTACTAACTCTCTGCATAGACATGCTTTTATTCAGGAAAATGAGAAATTCTCCCCCATGCAGTTGTCCAGCACTAGGCATATCCATCACTTCAGTCCCACTCAAGCCCTCTGCCCAAGGGTGGATTTCCTGAATAAGGTTCTGTTACCATAAAGAATGCGGTTTTCCCTTTATTATCTTGCTCCAGATTGATATTCTCTTGAGTGGCAGCTGAAATCTAAGTGTTTCCATGACATAATAGTATGCCTAAATTATGAGTGTAAATAAAAGCTAAATTAACTATACATTGGGCAAATGGCTCCCTATAGGAAAGGATAACCCAGGGACCTATTGCAGCCCCGGCTTCATCTTTTTCCCCTCTCTCAAATTTTGGTGTCTATTTGGTGTCATTAAGCCACAGCCCTGAGCTGCGGAGTGGAGAAATGCTGCAGCATCCCAGGGACACAGTTATTCCCGTAGCTCCCAAAGGCACAGGAGGAGCACAGCTGCTCTGCCACCCAATATAGGGGTACAGTGTCTGCTTCCCTTCTGGTCAGCCTTGCTGCCTTCTGTAGAATGGGAGGCATAAGCAAGCCTGTGAGGGGCCGGCACCTCTAGTGCACCAGCTAGCTAATCCTTGTGCTTGGGCAGGACAAGGACTGCAGTTGTCGCAACCCTTGAGCACTAGTGTAAGATGGAGGCTTCTTGTGCTTTCCACCCTGCTGTGCACCCACATAATGGTTGCTCACAATATGGTCCTTTTTTTGTCAGCTAGGATTCAAACCTGCTCAGACTCCCCCTCTGCCCACATCCTTTTGGCTCCATTCTTGCACTCAAGCCCCTTTGTCTGATATCCAGCCCCTATTTTTGTCCCCTCCCCCCTTCCCCTCTCACCATGTGAATAGACACTCTTCACTGTCTATACCTTCTGCTTTTCAAGATCATTCCTGTAAAGCTTCCTTGTCAAAACATAGCTGCTAACCATGGATCTGATCCTGTGAGGTGATGGGTGCCTTTAGCTCCCATTGACTTCAGCAGGAGTCAAGGGTGCCTAGCAACTCAGGACACTGGACTGTTTATTTATCTGGCTCTTCCTACATTTGAAGAGGCCCTGTTGGTTCCCTGTTACAGCTCCTACAATAGTACAGCCTTCTTCTGCCCTTTCCTTTTTCATGTATAGATGTACAGTAAAATGCTATGCATTTTCTTATAGGGCACAGCACTTACATTCTGAATACTTTAATGGAAAACATTACCTGAAATGCTTAGTTCGGTCCTTTTCTCTGAGTCTATTATGTACGAACAGAATTTCTTTTGTAATGGGTTCTGGTTCAATGTCTTGCAGCTTTGAATAAAAGGATTTATCTAGTCTATGTCTGTCAATAAAGAAGTAGTTGAAAGTCACCTTTAGTACTTCCCTTAAAAGTAACTAATCTTTTGATACCCTGGGGCCTTGAATCAATTGTCCCCAATCAATATTTTCTATATACAGTTATTGTTTCTCTTCACCCAACACACTGTGGACTGGAAATCAATGGGGTACATTTGTGAATTTTACAGAACATTGAATAGGCTGAGAATTAGACATTATATTCTTTTGGGAAATGCACAAAAGACATTATGTGGCAATCTCCTGAGAGATCGTTACTCAGGGCCATTTCACTGCTATCAGACAGTATATTGTTTTTAAACATCTTTATGGTTCTGTCTGAAAAGAAAGCATCCCCTTTACTTTCTAGCAATGCGGTGCAATTCTGGAACATCAATTAAAATATGAAACATTGAGGCAGATTCTGCTAATGTAATTGGCTTTGAGTACAGGAAGAGTTTACCAACGTCTTTGCAGTTCTTTCACATTTGGCCTTAATTTTAAGAGCTCATTACTATTCAGTGTTCTAAAGGAGTCCCAGATTTAGCTGATTCACAGGGGGAAGAGACAGCATTAAGTGCATTATCTCTTTCAAGTTTAGTAGAAACAGATTATCTTCTTGTTGTTTTTAAATCCCGAATATTAGTTAAAAATCTCTCTAAAAGTCTGGACTCCATCAATGGTTTTCAAGAGATGGCTGTCTGGTCTGAAACTGAGATTTTCAGAATGTGCTTGTCAGCAGTTTTCCAGGGGATTAGCTATGCTGTGTATTTCATGAAATAAACACATTTCTATGGTTTGAGGGAAAACTGAAGGTTGATGGTACATTTTTTGAAGCCCAAAGCACTGTGCCAGATGGAATTTGCAAGCTCTGCCTTAGTGACCAGAAAAAATCAAGCCACAGGAATCCTTTGAGCTACCAGAGCTTCAGCAAGCAACACCTTTTTCCTAAAAATAATAATTAATGTATTTAGGTTGGCCAAAATGATACCCCCTATACCATGTAAGTAAGCCTTCTGGCTCACACTAACAACAATCATCTTTGTGCTGTGAACAATGGCAAATCCTTTGCCATTTAATTTCAGGCAATTTGGTGTCTTTAAGACTATTTTTTCATAACAAATTGGCACGAATGTGAAAAGCCACCATTGGGCCAACATTTTTTGCCTGTAACATTTGGAGCAGAAGCTAAAATGGTCTTTGTTCTGGGTTTTTTAAATGGAACGTCTGCAAAATTAAGTTAATGAAGTATGCAAAGCAGGCTACATTTACAAAACCCATCACCACACAACACAGCTGGACCCAGTGTCAGAGCAACAAATCCAAGGTGGAGAAAGAGAGAAACTAGCCAGCTTAGGTGCATCTGTCACTTCCATCAACCGTATAGAATAGATTACATACAGTTCTGTTGAACTGAATCAGGAAGAAATGTTCTTCTGCGAGTGCTTGCATGTGTCCATTCCAATGTGGGTGTGTGTCCCCCCAACCACAGCTGCTGGAATTTTTTCCTTTTGTGGTATCTGTTGGATCGGCTCCAGCACTCTGTGGTGTCTCACGCTCATATTGCCTGCATAAAGAACCCTGCCAAGCCCCTTTCCTTAAATTCCTTTTTACCACCCGTGACGTGACGGCTGCTGGAACTCCTCATTGCCTATGCAATTGTTCTCTTAGTGGTTTTTCCTGACAAATTTAGTGTCAATAGTTCATGTAGTTTTAGTAGTTTGTTGTTTTTCTAGATCGTTTGGATGCCTCTGCTCTTAGATATCAGGTTTGTCCACCATCCCAGTGCCGGGGCATGTGCTTTGTGCAGTAAGTCTTTGCCCATGAGCGAACTGCACTCAAATTGCCTCAAGTGCTTAGGGGACACTCATAGGAAAGACCACTGTCAAATCTTCAGGCATTTCAAGCCCCGGACCAAGGAGGACCGCACTGTACGTCTGAAGGTCCGCCTCATGGAGGCAGCCTTAAGACTGGCCTTGGAGCCACACTTGGACTCGGCACTGAGCACTCGGTACAGAATGCGCCTCCAGCAACGTGTGACTCTCTGCACTGATCATCTTCCCTGCTGCCTAAAAAGAAACTTCACAAGCACCAGGGGAAGAGTCGGTCTCCGGTACTGAAGGACAAAGGAGATGGAGGACAAGATCTGTGTCAAGCTGCTCTGCATCCCCAGCACTGCAGTGTCAGGTGCCTGCAGGCTCCCTCCCCATGACAGCAGGCCACAGCAACCCCTGACACCGGCGCTAGGGCAGCGCACCAGCCAATTGGTGGTGCCGTCAACCCCTGTAGTTTTCGCCGCAGCCCGAGACCTTCTAACCCTACCAGTATCCAGCTCACTGGATGGTCAGGACTTGGCACTGCTGATGCCTCCAAGTGGCAGGGAATCGTTGCCAGGACATCGCCTGGTACCGTGACAGCTATCCAAGGGGAAACCCATGTTGATAGCCACAAGATCTCCTCAGTGACCCTCCCCAGCACTGCCCTGGTCTCCACAGCGTAGCTTGTCATCCTCATTGGAGTCTGAAGTGGGATTTTATTCCCCCTGCCCATGCAGTCAGCCTCGCTGCCCCTTGGGCCATGCTCATTCTGTCATGGCACTGAGTTTATCAGTACCCCCAGGCATCTGGCTGCCGGGTCCATGGGGGCCGGCAAACATGCGATGGCTCTTTTGGAACCCTTGGGGGTTTTCCCCACCTTAGGGTACCTCTTCAAGGCACTCATACTTGGTCATCTCGGAGGCTAGGGTACCCCGGGTACTGTGCAGTGATACCCTGGAACTGGACTCCAGTACTGAACACAGCACCAAGACCCAGGAGGAAACCCCACAGGCACCTGTGGATACCGAGGAACCAACCAAGGCACCTCAGCTGGTATTAGCCTCCTCATCCTCTCTGGAAGAGGCACCTGGGGCCTCCCCACCACAGAGTGACCATAAGGCTTACTAAGACTTATTAAAGTGGGTAGCCTCAAACCTAGGGGTCCAAATGGAGATGGTCAAGGAGGTGACACAGTCTCCTGGATGTTCTTTAGACATCAGGCCCATCTCGAGTAATCTGCCACTGAATGATGCTATCATGGACCCAATTAAGGCCCTGTAGCAAAATCCTGCCTCCCTCCCCATGACAGCAAAACGCACACAGCACAAATATTTTGTTCTTGCCAAGGGGTACGAATTTTTTTTTTTTTTGCACCCTCCCCTCCCCCCCCAGGTCCTTGGTGGTTGCAGCGGCCAATGAGCGGGATTGCCAGGGGTAGGTGGATACTATGCTCAAGGCAAAGGATCCCAAGAAACTGGGCCTCTATGCATGGAAGGCATACTCAGAAGTCCATCAATTTTGCATAGCTATGATTTTATGGAAGTCTGACAAAATTCAAGGAGCTACTCTCCCAAGACTCCAGGCAAGCAGTTTCCTCCATAATTGAGGAAGGAAAGACTTGTTTTGATGAGATGCTCAAGGTCGGCAACACAATCCCCCCTGCACTGGATTCAGCTATCCCCCTATTTTCCAACCACTTTTTCTATTTCCTGGATTCTTGGACCCAGATCACCTCAGACAGCTGGGTTCTCAACAAGGGAGAACTGGGTTACACCATCCAATTTCTGTCTACCCCACCTTCCCTGACCCTCTTTAAGGATCATTTTCACAAGCTCCTGTTGGAACAAGAAGTCTTGTCCTTTCTTCGGGTGGGAGCTGTGGAGGAGGTTCCCTTTCACTTGAGAGGAAAAGGATTCTACACCTGCTACTTCCTAATTCCAAAAAGAAAAGGGGGTTTTACACCCATTTGAGACCTGCATTGTCTCAACAGATCTCAAGAACCTAAAAGTTCTCCATGGTCTTCTTGGCTTCCATCATCCCCTCGCTGGATCCCAGGGACTGAAATGTTGCCCTCAATCTAAAGGACACTTATTTCCACATTTCAATCTTTCCTGGCCACAGATGTTCCCTATTTGTAGTGAACCAAGATTACTACCAGTTTGTGGTGCTCCTGTTTGGCCTGTCAGCTGCCCTACAAGTTTTCACCAAGTGCATGGTAGCAGTGGCATGGAAAAAGGGAGTCCATTTATACCCATACCTCAATGACTGGCTTGTCAAAGGTGGTCAGAGATCAAGTGGAGGCCAACGTCCATCTCATTCAATCAACTTCCAATGTGTTGGGCCTTCTGTTGAACTTCCAGAAGTCCGCCCTGATCCTGTTCATTGGAGCAGTATTTGTTTTGGTGCAAATGAGAGCTCTACTTCTGAACAACTGGTTCCTCTCGATTACATCCCTGATAAGATCCCTCCAAAGTCATCCCATCATGACCATATGAAAGTGCCTGTGTCTCCTAGGCTGCAAGGCATCGTGCACATATGTAGCGCAATATGCGAGGCTACGGCTCAGACCTCTTCAAGCCTGGGTAGCCTGGTCTATTCCCCTTTTGCCATCATGTGGACTCAGTGCTCATGGTTGTGGTCCAGGTCCTCGCCTCACTGACATGGTGGCTGGACAGTCACATGCTATATGTGAGGGTATTCTTCTCAAAACCCAGCCATCCTTGTCTCTGGTATGCGATGCATTGGCCCTTGGTTGGTGAGCCCACTTAGGGACCATCAGAGTTCAAGGTCTCTGGACCCAAGAAGAGCTCTTCCTGTCCATCAGTGTCAGGCAGCTCAGAGCAGTACGTCTAGCCTGCCAGGCATTTCTCCCTCACCTGATGGGCAGTTCCATTTAGGTCCTCATGGGCAAATGATGATTATGTTCTACATAAACAGAAGGGCAGTGCATGTTCCCCCCGCCCAATGTCAGGAAGAAATCCACCTGTCAGAATCTACATCAATCTCACCTTCCCAGGACTCAGAAACAGCTAGCAGATCACCTCAGCAGGTCTTTCTGCTCTCACCGCAAGTGGTCTCTCTGTCCAGACATTGTGAGAGACATCTTCCAATAGTGGGGGATTCCCCTTATAGACCAGATTGCCACCCAGACCAAACAGGAAATACCACCAGTTCTGCTCCCTGTGAGGTCACAGCCTGGGGACCCTCGCAGATGCATTCCTGTTATTGTGAACAAGGCACCTGTACTGCGCATGTCCTCCTATCCTGCTGATTCACAAGATTCTTCAAGCCGGACCACGTATGGATCATCCTCATAGCCCTGATGTGGCCCAGGCAACATTGGTTCTCCACCCTCTTAGGCATCTCCATGGAGACACCACTGCAGCTTCTGCTGCACCCAAACTTGATGTTCCGGAATCAGTTGGCTACTGCATCCGAACTGCACCTCTCTTCACCTGTCTATCTGGAAGCTCCATGGCTGAATCCAGAAGAGTGAGTTTGGTCGGAGCAAGTCCGTGAGATCCTACTGGGTAGTAGAAAGCCATTCACCAGAGCTACCTAGCTTGAAAATGGAAGTGGTTCTCTATCTGGTGTTTCCAGTGACAAATCTCTGCAACTCATTCTAAACTACTTGCTACTGCTAGGACAACAAGGTGTAGCCCTTTCCTCAGTCAAAGTCTATCTAGCAGCCATATCGGCTTTCCATCCCAAGATCAACAACTGTTCCATATTTTCACATGACATGGTTGGTCTGATTTCTCAAAGGTTTGGAGAGGATGTACCCCCAGGTTAGGGATTTCCTCCCCCATGGGCCCTAAACCTTGTTCTGTCAAAACTCACTGGCAATATGCTCTCTGTTACACCTCTCCTGGAAAGTAGCCTTCTTGGTGGCCATTACCTCAGCCAGGTAGATTTCCATATACGATCTTTTTTAAGGACAAGGTCCAGTTCAACCACACCTGTCGTTCCTTCCAAAAGTGGTCTCACAATTCCATTGCAGTCAGAGAGTCTTTCTGCTAGTGTTCTACCTTAAACCACATGCAAATAGGGAAGAACAGCGCCTCCACTCATTGGATGTAAGATGGGTTCTGGCTTTCGACATACAAAGGACCAAGCCATTCCGCAGAGCCACTCAGCTGTGCATAGCAATAGCAGAAAGAATGAAAGATCTCCTCATTTCTGTGCAGAGAATCTCATTGTGGATTACTTGTGCATTAGAGCACGTTACGACCTCATGAACACCTTGCCACCAGCCAACTTAATGGCTTACTCTACAAGGTCTCAAGCCTCTCCTGCCACTTTTTTACCGCAAATTCCAATGAAGGATATCTGTAAGGCAGCAACCTTGTTGTTGGTTCACATGTTCACAATGCACTATGTCATTACACAACAGGCTACAGACAATGCCAGCTTCGACCATGTGGTTGTACAGTCAGCCTGCCCTTAATCTCTGAACCCACCTCCGGTACTACTGCTTTTGAGTCACCTACATTGGAATGGACATGTGCAAGCACTCGAAAAAATGGTTACTAACCTTTCTGAAACTGTTATTCTTTGAGATGTGTTGCACATATCCATTCCAAAACCCACCCTCCATCCCCGCTCTCTCAGAGGCGGTTGGCAAGAAGAAACTGAAGGGGAGCAGGGTCAGCATGGCCCTTTATACCAGTGCTATGAGCGTGCAACAGCAGAGTGTGCTGGAGCCGGCCCAACAGATAACACTAAGGGAAAAAATTCTGGCAGCTGTGCTAGGGCTCACACATCTACATTGGAATGAACATGTGCAACACAGCTTGAAGAACAACAGTTACAGAAAGGTTAGTAATAGCCTTTTCTGAGTCGATTCCATACACTGGAAATGCCAAAATATTTATTTTCAAGCAAAATGTTTTGGATCTTTTCATTTGTTATCATCCTAAATTGGGATGAAAAAAATCAAAATATTGACATTGCCTTTGGGATAGGAATTCCCATTCTCTTCACTCTAGGCTGAATTCACAATACTCTATAAAAGCCCTGCTTTGCACTTGGCCCTGGAAAGGTGTTTAACAGTGTGTGACCACCCACTTCACTTGGTTGTTACAGTGCTGGGCTGTAGCCCAAGCTCTTTGTTTTTCTGTTTATGAAAACCTCATTATTGCCACTTTACCTCAAAAATAAACTCCACCCACAACCTCCTCTTGGCCACTGTGATGGAGTGTACTGCCTACATTGGCCCTGCAAGACCTAAGTTGGACCAGGTGGACCCAATCAGCCAATTAGGTTGCAATTGGGGAGAATTAAACTTGAGAGGAAAGCCCTAATTAGGGGAAGCTCATCTGTGTGGGAACATGCAGGGTTTACATAAAGACAGCAAATTGGAAGTACTGGGGGCTGCCAGGAAGGAGTCTACAGTCACTCCCTGGGAGGAGGGAGGTGTGTTTGGGGGCTATAGAGATAAGTAGCCCATGGTTACTCCTTGGGAGGAGGGAGTTGAGAGACTGGCAAATCTAGAGGAGTGGGGAAGTCCAGGAGGTAAGGGAAAGGCAGCAGAGAGCAGGAGGGAATCACACCTTGGCTGCTGTTGAGGGTCCTTGAGCTGGAACCCAAAGTAGGGGGCAGGCCTGGTTTCCCTGCCTGCCACTGAGGGAGTGGCACCTGGGGCAGGGAATGAGAGTACTGCCTGAGACTGCTGGTGGGCAGGGACTTAGATACACATCCCCTGAAAGGGAAACCACCCAGTATCCTGGCTGGTAGGCCGAGTCTTGAAGAGGAGGCTGTGATTCCTGGAGCAAGAGAGGGGCAGCAGAGGAAGAAAGAGTTGGAGTGCAACCACAGGAAGGGTTGTCTGGCCATGCAGAGCTAATCCCCAGGACAGCCAGGAGGTGGTGCCATCACACGATGAGTAGAGCACCCCATGACAGCCAATAATCATGATCTTTCCTCCTTTAATCCTTTCTCTGATCTTAATTACTGCAACCAAGTGCATTCAAATCATTGCTGCCAAAAATCATCTTCTGTGCATCTTGTTTTAGTTATGTCACACATGTCCCTTTTGAATTTCTCCATTGGTTCTCCTTTCTCCACTACATCAAATATAAGCTTGTCCTCATCTTTAAGGTATGTTTTTATTTAGACCTTCCCTGTCTATAAGATCTAATTACTGTACATAACATTATTTGTATTGTAGTAGTATCTAGAGGCCTCAGTTGGGGTCCATTTGTGCTGGATGTTATACAAACAGTGAAAAGATAGTTACATTGTAAGCTCTTTGAGGCAGAGATCATCAAAGAAAACAAATGGATACAAGAACAGAGAGGGGGAAGTACAGGGTACTGTGAGATAAATATAATAAACAATGGTCATAGTACACCAGCTACCGTGGCATTGTTAAGGCCATTTTGGGCATCACAGCACTGATCCTCATTGACATTCTCAGCCTTCGCAACCCGTTAGTCCACCTCTCCTGCTAGTACCTGTGCATTTTCTCCTGTGACACTGTCTATACATGGCAAAAGCACCTCCCAGTAGCCATAGAGTTACTCTCATCTTCTAGATTCCTCTGTCAGACTCACTTCTGTTGTCCTGCCAACAGTTCACATCAACTGCAAAGTCAGTACAAACTAAAATTCCATACAGACAATGGTTTGTTTATATCACTTTACCAGCTATTCAGTGTTTCGCAATCTGAGGATTGCGATTTATTTTATAATTTTATGGTGGTAATGAGAAAGTAAGCAATTTTTTTAGTAATGGTGTGCTGTGACACATTTTTATGTCTGATTTTGTAAGCAAGTAGTTTAAATGAGGTGAAATTTGGGGTACACAAGACAAATCAGCCCCTGAAAGGCTCCAGACAGTAGTCTGAAAAGGCTGAGAACCGCTGGTGTCAGTAGTATTTTCTTTGATCAGTTTTATAAGTCACGCTGGTTGAATACCACAATGAGTTTACTGTAGACTCAGAATCTCAAATGTTAGAAAAAGAACAGAACCAGGAGATATTTCTGACTGGTTTACAGATAGATGGAGAGGCTGTGTTTTGTTGCTGAGAATCATCTGAAATGGCTTATCTTCAGGCTGATCAATACAGTGGGTTATCCATAATCACTTGGGGCTTGATCTAGTACCCACTGAATCAATGAGTTTGTCCATTGATTTAGGAGGGGATTGAATCAGTCCCTCTAAATGGATCATTGAAGCCAATGGAACTACTTGCATGATACAAAATTTGGTCCTCTGTGTTTTGAACCAAGTTATCAAAGTCAGCCAAATTGAAAGCTTCAGAGAAATGAAGTATGATAAGGGCAGAACGGACTATTCCATGTTAACTGGTGTTCTGAGTTATAGGAGATGCTCAGGTACAGACCACTTGGTTTAGTGCAAGACTGTTCCAGCCATTTGACTGCATAATGTTTGTCGATTTGGAAAGTAAATAAACTTAAAGTGGCGGCATTTGATGTAGCGATGGTCGATGTAGAACAGAGCTCTCGCATGGTGAGCAAGCAGCACTCCAGCAGTATTTTTCTTCAAGTTTTTGTAGGTGCACTTCATATTTTTGAAAGAGACATCAGTGGCTTGAGCAAGACCTAGTGGCTATGTCTAAGCTGGAGTTTGTGATCCTGTTAACTCAAATGACTGCCAATTAACTCAAGTTGCCTAACTTGTGCTAGTCTAGACATTCCAGGGCACACATTTTTGGTTTAGCTTAGGACTCAGTCAATTAACTCAAATGAAACAGGTCCACTAACTCTAGAGTAGGCAAACCCATTGTACACAGGTACTTTGCAAACCACACATGGCTCTGCCAATGTCAGTCCTGATGTAAATCACCCCAATACTGTCCTGACTGTGTCTTCAGCAGTTGTGCCAAGTTACGTGAGGTTTCGCAGTGAGACCAAACTGCAACATGGATGAGTGCTCAAGCTCGCTGCCAGCTGTGATTTATCTATTAAAGGATTTCAACTCTGATTTCAAGTGGTAAAAGTCAAAGGATAAAATCCTGACTCCTCTGAAGGCAGTAGCAAAATTCCCATTGACATCAGTGGGGGTCAGGATTTCACTGTAGACTAGGATCCCACAGGCTCATTCAGATAAAAGGTAAAAAGGGGAAATGATGAAGCAGTTAAGAAATGGGCTGAACATTCTGGGGCTGATTCTCTGCCCACTATAGTAATTTACGGCGTGTAGGTCCTGATTTACCCTGCTGTAAGTCACTGGAGAATCCAGCCCTAATACTTAAAGCTTGTAATACACCAGTAGAAAAGCTGGTTAACTAATGGCAATAGATTGGATGCCTGCACATCTGCCATTATAACACTCTGTGCATTCCTGTTAATACTGACTATAGCAGGAGTCATGCGGGTCTTTTTAAAGCTGCAAGTTGTCAGAAATGACACGTGATCTGCCATGAGTTGCGGCCTTGCACAAAAAATAAGTACATGCAATATTTTAAAGTGTTGTGATGTGTACATTTTAGGGTATTATTTTGACTCCTATGTTCTGTAGAGATTCTGGTGTGTTTGGAGAGAAAAGCATACCTTGTTGTGGGGACTCGGAACAAAGACAGGAAATTCTCACCTGTCATAAAAAGTTGTCTCAGTTCTGAAATAGTAAACTTGTGTTAACAAAGGAGTCCAGCAGCTGCATTCCAGAAGCTCAGTGCCTCCCAGACCTCCTCCTGCTGGGCAATGACCTTTTGCAGCATCCCCAGCATGGAAAGGTCGTCAAGGAGCAGCGGAGTTCTGTATCTTTGGAGATCATTCCTGCGATAGCCCTTATGGCTGAACTGTTGCTACTGTTTTCTACATGCAGCTTTTGATAACATCCTTGCTCTGTTTGCTACCTACCTACTGGCTCTGAATCCCCATTGTTAGTCTCTGTCTGTAACATCTGGCTGTTTCTATCTCTGTTTGACAGTTATGCAATGCTGTGTAATGAAGCCATTGTATGTGTCATCGCTGAATATTTTGTGTTCACTCTGTGAGTGTGTGTGTGTGTGTGTGTGTGTGTGTGTACACGTACATACTCTTAAACATACATATATATGCACAGTAGATGGTGCTGTGCTTCCCTGTCTTTCTGCACTGAATGTGGAATCTCATTAGCAAAGCTTTTCAAAGCTAGACTGCAAATTATTAATAATTGCTTCTGAATTGGCTGATCAATTGATGTTACATATTTGGAGAGACAGTTTGCTTTTATGGAACTTAGACAAAGACTAAATGCAGTAACTTACAACACTAATCTAAAATCTTCATACACTGAGAGGAGAATATTGACTCAAATCTTTTAAGGGGGGTTTTTAATGCATGTGAGTACCAGGCTTGTTTTGGATTGATAGCTACTGCTGAGGTAAAGAATTAACATCTAAATTACAAAGGACAATGCAGATTGATGTATTTAAATAAGCCAGAGCAGTTAATATATTAAGAAGCCATTAGAAATGTAAACTAAAGGAACCACTAAACATAGGAAAAATCACAGTTTAAATGATACAGAATGTAGCAAGAATCTGCTTGAGTCCAGGGCAATTCAGTGAAATAAAAAGTATCACTTACTTCCTCAGGTTTTTATGCTTAATGATTTCATTGCTGTTTTAGGTCTTTTGCTAGGCTAAATGCTGTGCGATGTGCTATGTCTCAAAAACAGTAAGTCTTAGACAGCTAAGAATGCATAGAAAAGTCACATCTGTTCACAAGGATATGGTAACACTGCAGTAAGCTTGAAATATTGTAGCTGAATGTCTGTAGCCATTTTCACCAGCTTTAGCAGATAAGCCATTTAAAATGGCTTAACACCTACCCAGCAGTAGAACTCAGAAATCACAGAAATGTAGGGCATGAAGGAACCTTGAGAAGTCTTTTAGTCCAGCACCCTGCACTGACACCGGACCAAGTATAGCTAGACTATCCCTGACACCTGTTTTGTCTAACCTGTTCTTAACTGTCTAATGATGGGGATTCCACAATCTCTCTTGGAACCCTATTCCAATACTTAGCTATTCTTATAACAGAATAGATTTACTAATGTCTAACCTAAATGTCCCTTGCTGAAGATTAAGCCCATTACTTTGTCCTACCTTCAATGGACATGGAGAACAACTGATTATTGCCCTCTTTATAACAGTCCTCAATGTATTGAAGACTTATCGGTCCCCTCTTAGTCTTTTCTTTAAATGTAATTACATTAAACATCCTTGTAGGGGTAAAAATACCAAAGAAACCCACCACAGTCACATTTAGCTTCATAAAGGGGAACTACATAAAAACGAGGACATTAGTTAAATGAAATTTAAAAGGAACAAGGGTGAAAAGCCTGCAAACTGCATGGAGACTATTTAAAAACACTAATAGTGGCTCAGACTAAATGTATACCACAAATAAAAAGAGAAAAATAGTAAGAGGACCAAAAATGCCACCTTGGCTAAATAGCAGAATAAAGCAGGCATTTAGAAGCAAAAAGACAATTTAAAAATTGGAAGTCAAATGCTAGTGAATATAGAAAGGAGCATAAACTCTGGCAAGCCAAATGTAAAAGTATAATAAGGCAAGCCAAGAGAGAATTTGAAGCTAAGGACACACACAGCCATTTTTTAAAGTACATCAGGAGAAGGAAACCTACCAAACAGTCAATGGAGCCACTGGATAATCAAGGTGCAAGGGAGCATCCAAGAAAGACAAAGCCATTCTGGAGAAGCTAAATGAATTCTTTGCATCTGTTTTCATGGAAGAGGGTGTGGGGAGATTTCCTCATACCTGAGCCATTCTTTTGGAGTGACAAACCTGAGGAACAGCCCCAGACTGATGTGTGAATAGGGGAGATTTTGGAACAAATTGATGAATTAAACAGTAAGTCACCAGGATAGACTATATTCACCTAAAAGTTCTGAAGGAACTCAAATATGAAACTGCAGCACTATTACCTGTGGTCCACTCACCACTGGGATGCCTCCTTGTGGCCACATCTGGGGATTAGCTCCACATCAGGTCCAACACCATCTTATTCTGCTCACTCTGCTGCTGCTGTCTCTCTCTGACTCTGCAGCTCAGTGTGCTCTGTCTTTGTGGCTTGGCCCTCCACCCAGGTCACAGTGTGGTTCCCCCACCTTTTCCAGGGTATCGAAGTCCCACTGGATCAGCAGCCCATTTGCCATTCCAATCAGCCTTCCAGTCCAAGGCTAGGTCCAGTGCTGCTTTCCCAGCAGCCGGTAGAGGAACCCGGGTCTGCCCACTACTCTAGGTTCTAATCTAGGGACCCTATATCTGACAACTGTGGTTTGCTTCCCCTTAGACCCTCTTGCTCTTTCCCTGGACTCCTTCCCACAGCTTCTGGCTCCCCCCTTTCTGGGTGTACCAGCTCAAACTCTCTTCTCCCACTGAGGGCCTGCAGACTACTGAACATCATAGTTTCAAATCCTGCTCCTAGGGATGGACTGCAGCTGCCTACTTCCTGGCTTTATACTAGCTCCTCCCCACCCTCCTCAGCTGGGCTCCATCTTCAGTCAGTCCTTCAATCCCTGACTCTTCTCCAGGTGCAGCCTATCAAGTTAATTATCCTAATTTAATCTGCTCTGCCTTGTGTGGGGGTGGACACCCCATCACAGGGACATAAACCTTTGCTTAAATCAGCCTCTGTACCAGATGACTGGAGGATCGCTAATGTAACACCTATTTTTAAAAAAGGCTCCAGAGCCTGACAATTACAGGTTAGCAAGTCTAACTTCAGTACCAGACAAAACAGTTCAAACTATCGTAAAGAACAAAACACAGAGATAAACATTATATGTTACGGAAGAGTCAACATGTTTTTTAAAGGAAAATCATGAATGATGGAGAAAGTGAATAAGGAAGTGTTATTTACCCCTTCACATAACACAAGAACTAGGGTTCACCTGATGAAATTAATAGGCAACAGGATTAAAACAAACATAAGGAAGTACTTCTTCACACAACTCTGTCAATCTGTGGAACTTGTTGCCATGGGATGTTGTGCAGGCCAAAAGTATAACTGGGTTCAAAAAAGAATTAGATAAGTTCATAGTAGATAGGTCCGTCAATTACTATTAGCTAAGGTGGTTAGGGATGCGACTTCATGCGCCAGGTGTCCCTCAATCATTACCTGCCAGAGTTTGGGACTGGACAATGGGGGATGGCTCACTCGATAATTGGCCTGTTCTGTTCATTACCTCTGAAGCATCTGGCACCAGCTACTGCCTGAGACAGGATATGGGACTAGATGGACCATTGGTCTTACCCACTGTGAATGTATAAGGGATCAGAGGCCTGCAGCTGGCTAACTGGCTGATTAGCCTCTCCTGTTGCACCTGAGAGGAGAGCTGGCTCTGGTGCTAGTCTGCTGTGTGACCCTGGGCAAATCACTTCATCTCTCTACGTGCCTCTGTTCCCTACCTCATCTATTTACATTATAAGATCTACAGGGCAGGGACAGTCTCCTTTGTGCCTGGATCACATTGCCTAGCACAATGGGACCTTGATCTTAGTTGGGGACTCTATTCCCATTGACTGCAATGGAGCTATGGCTTAACCCAATGTTTCTAAAAATAGCCTACAAAAAGTGATAATCTGTCCACCTCTACCTGGATGGTTTGAAAAATTAACTTTTTTCACGCTTCCATACAATGTTTGTTCATGCTTATGGTAAGATACAAATAATGAAAAAAATGACACGTCATCCTAGAAACACTTACTTCATAGGTATTTTCAAATTATGTTAGCGGAATTTGCACAGTATTGGTGAAATTCCTGTCATTAGGAAATAGTATTCTGTAAGAGAGCTGATAATAGGATACAAAATCCCTAATGTGATTAGATGAGGAGTTGGTAATGGGAATTTTTTTTTAATACCAGGGTTTTACATTTTACACCAACAAGTGGATCTCTTTAATATGATATAATAATATAATAAAAAGCTGGGCATGGTGTCAAAAATGGAATTGTTGCACAGTCATAACTTTGCAGATCTAGGAAAATTAGATTTTAAAATCTAGTGTTGGGGGAAAAAGTATTCTCTAAAGCAGCACCTGTGGGTCTTCCAGTACATTATATGTTGTCTGTTTATCTAGGCCCTGATTCACATTTGGGTAGACACCTGATCTCTTACAGAGCCCCACTGAAATCAGTGGGATTCTGCATGGCTGCAGGGTTTTGCCTGTATGGAACAAGTTGCATAACTGGGGCTTTATTTTGTTAACTTCTTGTTTCCATGGAGCAGGGATTGTGGGTAAAATCCTGGTCACATTAAAGTCCCCCTCTTCTGTTTCTTATATGGCACAGAGTGCATCAATGCTTAATATTATAGTAAATAATATTATTTCTAGAGCTAATCAGAAATTTTTCAACTATACTGGAAAATGCTGATTTGTTGGAATTGATACTGTAGGAGAGTAAAGAGTTAAAGCTGGATAAGTGATCAGACCTAAGCTACAGGGAACGGGGTCAAGACAAGGGCAAACCTTGTTTCTATTAATTGGTGTGAATTCTAGTTAGAGTCTGTTATCTTTTTCTTCTTTTCCTCCCTTCCTGGCCATCTGTGCTGGGAATGAGATTAATAAAATACCTATTGCTATTTCTGTGCAAGGCCTTTTGGTTGGAAAAAAGCATTATCTTCCTTCTCCCCCTGGCATGCTTTTACTTCAAAGAATGTTAGTGTAAAATGTATAGGTTTTAAGGTGATGTGCCTGACCTCTGTATGGTAATCCTGTAAACAACAAACAGGGGCGGGTATAATTATATTTATTATGTAGTTGTTAATATTCATTTTATAGGTGTCAGTGTAACCAAATAAGGGTCTATGGGCAGTTGCTGAAAATGTATACATTTACATACTGTTATGGATAAAAGAATTGTAAAGTAACCCCCTTGTTGCTCACTCACGGTGTCGAGGTGGAATGAGCAGGCAATAAAGGGTTCCGTCTCCCCAGTCCACCCCCTGGACAACCTGTTTGGTTATTTCTAACAGATACGTTCCTTCAGAATGTGTTGGCTTTCATGAATTGTTTGTTTAAAAAAAAATTGGAATAAGAAATTGTCCTATTTTGACATTTTTAGAATAAAACGTTTCAATTTTCAACTAGAAATGACTTTACATTTTGAAATTTTAGTCAATTTTTAGCTTAAATTTCTTTTAAGAAAAAATCTAAATTAAACATTTTGAAATTCTGAAAATGAAATGTTTCAGTCTACCTAAACCATTATTGCCCCCAGGTTTTCTGTTTGTGGAAAATATTTAGATTTTGGCTTCACGTCCCAATGCAGAATGGCAACATTTTTCAAACTCTTGAAAAGTTTTATGGGACAAGAGACCCACCTTTTGTCCAGCTCTAATTATTTCAAGCCTGAAATATCCCAGCATTCCTGTCCTAGCTTTTTTTTTTTTTTTTTTCCCAGTGAAACCAAATAAAAAAACCAGCCCAACAAAAATAGGCTTTTTTTTTTGTTGGCAACATCCCTGTGCATTTGTGAACAATGACTGTAATGTCATGTTAGTGACATATGAGTGGTTCATCAAAGTCTGGAATTATCAATTCTGTAGTGTCAGAGAATTACTGATGACAGGTCCAAAAAAGGAATAAGGGAGTTTTTTTCCCTTAATAAAACTATGCACCTCTCAGAAGTAATGTTGCTACAGCGGCTTTCACCAGTGGAAGTTGGGAGCATTTAACACTTATAGGAAAGACTCATTTTAGAAATAGGCCCTAAGGGAAGAGAAGTTGCTTCATCTGAATGACCCAGGTTCCAGAGTTACAGCCAGTCTGATTTTAAAGAAAAAGTAGTAGTAGTCAAATGTCAAAGCCCTGATTGGAAAGGGAAAAGTTACTATGCATACCATTGTAATAGGGCAAATCTCGAGGGGAACCTACTGCCATCATCATCTTTTTGTTGTTTTTGTATTGCTAATATGATATGAAACATACCACTCAGAATGTTGTAGAGTCAATCTGTCATTTTATAAATTATTACTATATTACCATCTAAGGGTTGCTAATCTCTGTAACAAAGGCCACAATATGATGTAAAATAATACCAACAGCAATTATTAGGCTGTTAGATTTGTGACTAATGGTTCAAGCTTTGCTAATGTGATACAACTAAAATGCAAAAGTGTGATGACACTGGTGATTTTTCTGAAGTTTTATATTTTTGGGAGTATGGTCTCAGGATAAGGATGATAATGATGAAGACAACAGTATTTTATGAGTAACAATTACTCACATGAGCAGTCCAGTTGATTTCATCTGTTACCTTCAAGGGAATGCTCAGATGAGTAAGGAATAATCACAATTAAAAGGTTACAGGATCTGGCTTTAGTTCCTGCATACAGAATTTTGTTGTTTTTAATCCCGAAGGATTAAAATGTGGTTAACAAAACTACACATAGAGGGGTCACTCATCCCCCTCTGAAATACAGCTACTGTACTTCTGAGGTGGAACAGAGTGGCTATACTACATAACAGGATTTTAAAGTGACGGGGAAAAACAAATGGTTTTCCATATTGAAATTTGCTTGCAACTATTTTTCATATCTCACTTACAATTTTAGACCAAAATTGGCAAACATAAGAGCCTAAATTTACGATCCTAAATCTATATTTAAGCAGCTAAATGAGTGTCCCAATTTCGGTAAGTGCTGAGCACCCAGCAGCTCCTACTGAGGTTAGCATTTGGTAGTTTAGAGTTCTATTTTTTAAGAAAAACCTTGGCCTAATCGGTTTACTGGGATTTTCATGTAGTATCATGTCCAGATCTGACTCTGTTCAATGGCCAGTTGCATAAGCAAATTACACACAAATTTTGACACATTCTCAACAGCACAGCATAGGGACTTATTTTATTAATTATTATTTGTATTATCAGAGTGCGTAGGAGCCTGAATCATGGACCACAACCCCCACCAGTTGTGCTAGGTGCGGCATGAATACAGAACAAAAACTGCCCCAAACAACTTGCTGATCTAAGAAGGATGGGGATCTTGGTGCTGCAGAAATGCTGGGTAAAGAGTCTCCTTCATGTGAGATATAGGCTTCATGTGAGATATAGGCTTGACAATGATAATCAAGCAAATATAATTTAGTTCAAATAGGTAGGTGCATGTTGGCTTATTTTGGTCATTTTATTTTATATTTGCCCCACATTTCCCTATAGCACCAAGTATTTCCCTCTGCTACAGGCATGATACTGGAATTAATAGAAGTCTGGTCGCCTTTGGCAAGAAGAAAGATAATGTAGCTCTGTGCTCTTTTTAGAAATCTAGTGGATCGCCCTGTAAGTGAAATGGAATCCCCTCAGACATTTAATAACTCAGCAACAGTTGATCCTGTGCTGACAAGCAAAACTGCTGGATTGCTTGGGGAATCTCAGAAGAAAAGTATTGGCAGTAGTAATGCAAAGGTCTCTTTTTCCTCTGGGGTGTATTAACACGACTTATTAGCAGCCAAGTAAACCTCTCCAGGGGCAGTGAAGTCATCTTTTTTCTACACCTTGGACAGAGAGAGTGGAGGCCACATCCTGTGAGATCTCACCTCAGGTTCACCCCTTCCTCCATAGAGGTGGATGTCAGACATAAACTACACTCAAGCAAGCCATCCTCGGCTCAGGAGATAAAGTTCAGTTTGCTGTTCTGAACACCAGCACTTTGGGAGAAGAGGGGATGCTTGACAAGGGAAATTTTACTTAAACGAGTTCATTAAAGTCCTCCCTTTTACTCCAAACATCAATCTTTCCTTACCTACTTCATTCTCTTTCCTTTATAATCCTGGCTTTAGGACTAGCTGGATGGGAGATGGAGTCTGCCTGAATATGCTCTCAGACTTTCACTATTCTTTGCCTTCTTGCTGTTTGGTAAATAGCATCTTAAAGTCGGTTGTTCTGTACTGTCAGCAGGGCGGGAGAGTCTTCACCATCTCTCATGGAAGAGCCAATTGGGGTAGTCTCAGTAGGGATTATTATTCTTCCCAACCCTGCCATGCAGGGTAAGGAAGAGAGTGCTGAGGGTCAGTAGATTTCTTTTATCTTCCCTAATGTGGATGGAGAGTGGAACAGCTTAGATTTGAGGGCTCAGAGGTCACCAGGTCTTCTGGCAGATGGAGCAAAAATTGATTATTGCTTCCCAGCTCTGCCTGTGTGAGCACTAAAGCTGGGCAGGAAACCAGATTTTCTGTTTCACAGGAAACTCTGAAATTTCAAAATTTTTCCTGTTCCAAAATGAAATGAAAAGGGAGAGAAGGGAGAAAGCTATTTCCTGCCAAATAAAACACTGAAAAACATTTAGTTTCATGTCGATAAAAACCATTTCATTTCAATAAAATCAAAATGTTTTGTCCCATTTTTGACATTTTAAATTTTGTTATATTTTTATAATTTATAATATGAAATTAAAAAAAGATACAAAGTCATTTTGAAGAGGAAAATCAAAATGATCCATTCTGAATCATTACTGAGTTACTGAAGACCTCAAATCATGATTTAAAGACTTCATGTTACAGAGAATCCACCATTTACACTAGTTTAAACCTGCAATGTGATTAATAATGTGATTAATATAATTTGTCTGAACATGAGTAGCACAATATTTGATGTCTGGCAGAGATGGCGGGGGTAGAGGGGTGGGTGGGTCAGTTTTTCCTGGATGTATAAATAAAATAGTATGCTGGCAAATGGTATTAGCATTTTGCCTAACAGAGACATTATTAATAACCATAGTTTATATGTTTATAATGCCAACAAAGGGTCATTATGATACAATAAACCACAAGAACAAAGCTCAACTGGTTTATGACTTCATTAAAACCATGGGCTATAATTGTAACCTTGCAATCAGCATATGCAAATGCTTCTATTGTAATAATGCATAACTTTTTAATTTTCTTTTTCTTGCAAGAAGAGAGATTATCTCACTAGTTTTTCCTACCTTTTCTCCACTGGTTATTATTCGTGTAATACTTACGCTTATTCTTTTGAAATACCGTAATAGTTTAGAAATGAAATTGGAGTTTTGACGTATCTGATGCCCTTTTAACACATTTATTCTCTGCCTTAAGCAACAGTATTGGTTATATCGGTACAATCGGGATAAAAAAATGTGGCTTTCATTACAGTATATGTGTCTAGATTACAAACTAGAAAACTGTCACTGATTGCTGGGATATAATTGACCATTACATATGATAAGTGCATTATTGATTGATGAATGTGACCTGGTTGTATTTGAAATGTCAAAGAGAAAAATTGAGTTGTCATATTTTATCGTGTTCTTGTTTGAGAAACAGACAAATATTAAAATTAATGACAGCCTGCTAATTAATCATTGTGTTATTCACAGTCATCATATGTGGTAGATGATCCACATTGATTCATCTTTGGTTATAAGAAGTAGATAGGGAAATAAGGTTATACACTCTACAGTGCTGGTTTTTTTTTTTTTTAAAGAGGCATTTCTTTTAGTTATGCAGCTCCATCTCACCATTTTTCCACTATGAAAATCTGACTACTCTAGACAAGCGATGACACTTCTTCCCCACAACCCTTCATAGTGCCTCTAATCTTTCTCAGGATGCAGATATCAGGTCTTAGTCCTCACCACTCAAAAGTTTCACAGCTTACTCACTTGCTTCTCATTATTTGATCTAAAAGAGGAGGAAGGAGCCAGCTGTAATAGTCATTCCTGTGTAGGTCCCTTCCACTTCAGTCTTGGGAGCTGGCCCTGGAGAAGCTGCCGTGGTTCATAATGTGTGAGATTTGTGATGGGGAAGGCCTGATGGCTCTGTGATCTGAAGGCTATGCAGTAAGAAGTAACTCTCTTGACAAACAAAGAAACATGGGAGTGAGTGGTTTTTAGTACTTTATAAATCAGTTGAAGTATATTATGTTTTATTTATGATTTTTAGAATATATTTGAATTTTTATTATAGATGTTTTTCAAAGATCTATGCATTCCTGGGGGAGAAAAGTACCTCATAAGAATACTGGGGATGATCTGATTGGCTGAAGAAATGACAATTATTCATAATCTAGTTGAACTGACTCTCTAAGGGACCAACTTGGCATGGAATTTCAAAGTTTTATGCTGTGAGATGCATGGTTTTATTGCAGAAGGTTATAGGGAAATGATTTAGGATCGCCTTAGCTGGAGAACAGATCATTCCTGAAGCTCGAGAAAAGATGATGATCATACCGTGAGCAGAAAAAGGTTTCTCAAGGTACTGAAAATATTTTTAAGTTAGTCCAAAGGAAAGTGTTGCTATTTCCATCAGTGAATAGTGTCCTGATCTGAAAAATGGCCAGATTTCCATCCTAGACTTAATCTCAAATTTTCAAGATTGACCTTAGATTACATTTTTTTTAATTCAGAGAAATTTTACCCCTTTTTCAAGAAAAACAACTATTTCCTTTGGAAATCATGAGGCATCATGCTGTGGTGGCACTAGGCATAAATAGACTGAGCCGCTCAAGGGGCTCCCGATACACTATTACCTCCAAAACACTATTCATTTTATTTAACATGGACTTTTTAGCAAGTGTATTAGTATGTACTATGTTCATAGATTTTTTGGTTTGTGGAAATAGTGCAATTACTAATTTTAGGGGATTGGTGAGGGACAAGGGGGTCCCCAAAATATTCCTGATTAGGTCTCTCAATGGACTAGTACTGCTTCTACCTCCGCCTCCATGAAAGGAGTAAGACCCCTCTAACACACCTGTATGGGCTACCCTAGAACTTGGGTCTGGGCAAGACTGCCTACTACTCCGACTCCCAGATCAAGTGGGCAGAGACTGGGCAGAGCCTTGACCCTGCCCCCCACTGACTGGCCAGTGCAGCTGAAATGTCAGGGAGGTGATAGTTGAGGGGGGCAAATGATCATAATGCAGTTTTGCTGCTATCTATACTGAATGTCTGAATCCAATTAATTTGAAGTGACAGCTGGTGACAAGCACACAGTAATCCAGCCACTGAAATAAGTAGTTAGGACCCTGCTATTGTAAAGCTTCTTGATCTTTTGAGAACATAGAAAACAAAATTACACCTTTCCAAACAAGCAGCAACCAGTTGTATGACACAGTTGTGCATAATGAGTAATGTTTTCAGCAAATGTTTAATTACAATAGACCGGTGCCTAAATTGTCATAATTAATGTGAGAGTTCACAGCAGCCAAGACTTTTTATACTGGTGGATCACTCTCTTTGAAATACTCTGCACTTAAATAGCAGGAAAAGCTGCTATTAGAAATCTCTGTAATAGCTTTTATGAAAGGTATGGCTAATTTAGAGCCCAATTAAACCCAGAAATCCAATTATTTCTGAATAACATAATTGCAAGAAAGTAGCTAGCATTGTAAGTATGCACTAGCTATTATGGAAGATGTTTTAATAAAAGAAAATCAGTTTTGTACCAGTGAAAAGATGCATTTGTAGATGATTACCTGTTCTATTTATTCCCTCTGAAGCACCTGGCATTGGCCACCATTGGAAGACAGGATACTGGGCTGAATGGACCATTGGTCTGGGCTGACCCAGTATGGCCATTCTTATGTTCTTATCATAAACATGGCCTACAAGTTTTGGAATTCTTCTCAATCGCTAAGATGTATCAAAAGTAAGAAATCCCTCATTTTGGTCCCATGCCTGTGTTAGTACATGTATTTTTTAACTCCAAATGGAGCACAATAAAATATATTAGAGCGGAGCCCTTTTGGATATCTGAATAAATATTCTCCCTCCCAAACCTCTAATGGTATGTCTACACTGCAAAAATGCTGCCCCCTCATATCAGCCAGTCTGAGAGTGGGTCAGCTGACTTGGACTTGTGAGGCTCACCGTATGGGTCTAAAAATAGCAGTGTAGAGATTCCTGCTGGGGCTGGAGCCTGGTCCGAAGACCCTCCCCTCTTGCTGGATTTCAGAGCCTGGGCTCCAGCTTGAGGGGGAATGTCTATCCTGCATTTTTAGCCCAGTAGCATAAGCTCAGGTTAGTTGACATGGGTTCTGAGACTCACTGCCATGGTTTTCTTTTCATGTGCAGATGTACCCGTGGTCAGTACCATAAAGCCTTTTTTTTTTTTTTTTTTAGTGAAAGAGCCACACAACTGCTGAGCTCTGACTGTACAAGTAAATACCACTGAACTGATCAGCTTAGACATTGACAAACAACAGCGGCAAGGCTGGAAAGAGGAGACCCTGGATGTGCACTATCTAACAAAAGACGACCTGCCTTATAACAGAGCTCTGGGTGAATATGAATGATGAATAACATGTAATCTGGAAACACAAAGATGGATTTGCTAACTCGGGATATTAAATGACAAATTCAAAATGGGCACACTCCTGACCTTGGCTGTGCATCTGCGCAAGGTTGTAAGGGGCAAAGGTAGCTCTTATTCCCTGGTGTGGGCTTCCTGTATCTCACCTAGCAGCTGCCACAGGGAGGAAAACAGCCTCTGGAGGACCGTTACTCCCCTTCCTATGTCGGCAGGCAGGAGCAGGGAGTGAGCAGAGTCTTAGTTGTGCCCCTCCAGCACTTCAACCACTGACCCAGAATAGGGCTGCTGATGATTACTTCCTGCCTGGAGCAGTAGGGAAACAGAAGCTGGATCGTAATCCTCCAAGTCACTGTCTAGTCCCTAGTCTGCCCATACATGCTGTGATCTTTACCCAGGGTTTGTGGCAAAGCCACAGTTGAGCTATAGGATAGCTCATCTATTGGGCTAAATATAATGCTTGAATGTATTGGGCTAACTCTTGCAGTCCTTTATTGAGGGCCAGATCACATCATGCTTATTTATGCACTGACTGTAGGAAAACCCACAAAAAAGATGGAAATATTGAGGGAGGGTAGTGAGTTTCAGCCCTTTTTGCACCATTTCACAGAAAACCCTACCATAATTTTACACATTTTGAGCTCTCTAGTTCCAAGGGAATTGTGGCTGAGAGAGGCGGGGCTACAACTAGGCAAGAATCCCTCTCTGTGGCATCATTAATTTCTAAGCCTGCAGGCAGACCGTGTCTTCAATATCTTACACAGAATCGTCACCCGTGCCATCAAACTTTCTCATCACCCCACAGGAAGTTTGGGCCTAAGCGCAGGCAGGGAACTAATGGGAGCAAGGCTGCCAAAGGAGCTGGACTGCTGTGTGTGAAGTGGGTCTGAGAAATAGCACAAAGCCATTGGGCCTCCATGTAAATACATCGGCCATCGGAGGATGCTCAAGATCTTCAAGACTTTCTCATGGATCTTGAGACAGCCACAAGTGAGAAGGGTACTGATCGCTGCCCACTTCACAGAGCAGGCAAAAGCGTACACCTCCTCCACCTCAGGAGATGATTTGGAAGAAAACCCACAAGTTGACATTCATGGAATTTCCTGTTCCTGGGACATTTTTATCTGAGAAGACCACAGCTTGGCTTTCAGTCTTTATTCAGGCAAAACTCCAGTTGATGTTATGTGGAGTTTTGCCTGAGTGAGAACAGAATAGGACCATAGGATTTGGTCTGCTGCTGCTAAATTCCATTCTTGTTGACCTACATTATTTTATAACATACGATGTGACAATATGAGACAATATTATCCATCAAGGAGGAGGGGGGAAATGTCCTGATGAAAGAATAAAATCTGTGAAGATCTGTAAAATACCTCACAAACAAACTACCCGAACAAAAACAGATTTCATGAAACTGTTGAGTCCCATTACACAAAAGAACAAATCTGTTCAAAAGAATAGCATGGTGTTGCAGCTAGGTTATCTGTTCAACGTGCCTCTGCTGTACATATAGCTTTGAGCACAACCTCTCCCAATTTGATGAAAGCCAAGGTCATAGAAGCTGAAATGCTTTGTCTGGTTTTTTTTTAAAAGATATCTGAATTATGATCACTTAAAACACTATCTGTACAGAGCTGACAGGTAGAATTTATTATTTCAATTCTGGAAACATGATAAAAGAAATGAAATAAAGTCTAACTTCAAAGTGTAAATTAGGGAAAGAAAGTGTTCTCCTTCCAGTAGGGTGTAAACTGCTATCTATTTGGCATGCTTAGACATACCGTCTTTTGTTTTACACATGTTGTGAAATAATTGCCCTATCGGGAATCAGATATATTAAATGTAAGGTATTAGTTTTACATATTGATTTTTAGAAGGTCAATGGACCTTTAGGACTTAGAAGAAATCTATTATGCCCTGTTTATGAACAGTGCCTATGATCCTAATTTGAAACTATTTCAGCACTAGAAAGATTTATTCCTTGCTAATAATGCTTTTAACATGGAAAAATCTTTGAAAACCACATTTGAAAATATCAAAGATATATGGAAGATTTCTCCAAGGGCGATCAAATCAATTATCAGGAAAAGGTTACCCAAATTAAATGCATCAGTATTTTGTCCTTGGTAAAACAAACTAAAGAAATTATATTGCAGAAATCGAGTGATTATAATAGTGGAAAGCATAATGCTTAACATAGTTGGCAGAACGCTGCCAGAATCCAGTGCCAATGAATTGTAGGTCTCTATAACCAAGTGCTTTATTGTGTGGTTTTTTTAAAATCTGGTATCAGCATCATGTCAAATTTACATGTTTAAGTTATAATTAGCCAGCCTGATTACAAAAAATCAACTGTCATTTTAAAATATAAATTTACATAAAATGACAAGCATTAAAAGTTAATATCAACTCAATGCTCATTTAGTTTTGCATTCAAATGAATCTTATTACATTATTTAGTTCATCTAAATATCAGTATAATTTTCAGCTAATATAGGATGAGTACCTTAATCTTCTTTCCCTACCCCTCCATTATCTCTACTGTTTCTTTCCAGTTTGTGGAGTCTAATACAACACTTGAGAATGATATTATTTTCATATTAAGTTAACTTAAGTTTAGAAAAATAGTTTTGATGCAAATTACCCCTTCACTGCCCATGTGCTGCTTTGATTCTACTTCTGCTGGTGCAACTTATAGCCTCTCTTAGATCAATAGGACACAGTCAGCAATGAAATGTACAGAAAGAATCAGTATCTGAATTTAAACAAGCAAATCAAGCCAATTGGCTTAGAATTATGATGGTTAATTTTCTAATGCATATTCAGAGTGGGCTAAAAAGAAAGTATGAAGTTTAATTTTCAAGAGAAAACATATTGAATATCAAGCAGGGTAACACTCCTTCAGTAGCGATAATCTCTGGAAGGTTTTTTATTTGAGGAAGTTGTTTCATTTGTAATGCTATGTATCTGGACAAAAAAAAGTAGCTCTTGGAACCTTCTTTGAAAAAGAAAGCAGCACTAGAAAGAATATTAAAATATAATGGGCCAAATTCATCCCAGGGAATAGAAAGAGCAGGTTTCTGTATCTTCTCTCAATTAGGAATTTCTCTATTCAGCATATGGAATAAAGAAGTAAAAAGAGCGAAGGAACGCATTGAGTGCTCCTCTGTGTTCATGATAACATTTGCAGAATGTTTTTCAAGATAGTGGCATGAGACCTACAGAAATCTATGAGCTGCAAAACATTACAGGTCCCGACTGATAACATGCAAGGTTTCTCCAGAGAATTTACATTGCTCATGGTGCAATTGTCACAGTCTTTTAACACATCTAGGTTTTATATAATTCTCACTAAAACCAATCACTAATTTGTGAGATATATTCATGCACACAATAATTTTGCATGTCTCCTCCTTGTGCATCTTGAAGAAAAAATAAAATGAATAGATCACATATATCAAATATACTTTTCATACACACACCATGTAGCATTCTGGATAGTCACCTAGAAGTCTTTAGATAATAATGCTTATCCTCTTCTGTAAAATGCTTTGAGACCTATGCCTGGAAATTACTATATGGTCTGATTCCAAGTCCATTGAAGTCAATGAAAAGACTCCCATTGACCTTAGTCGGGTTTGACTCAAGCTCTGCATGAGCTAAATATTATTATTACTTATTGCCTATGCAAAGGTGAAGATGTTTTGAGTGCTACTCATAGAAAACCAATAAATTAACTACCCTGAATATGCTTATGTCTCATACAGTGCATCAACAACCCATTTTTAATTCTGATAAGCACCATCTGAACATTATTTTTACGTATAAATGTACAAACTAACTATGATAATTGACTATGATGATCACTAATGACTGAAAACATCAAGGAGAAAGGGAAACAAAATGCTACCTATATAAAATATTGGCACTGCATCCCCTCTAAGTTTAAAGGAAGGGGAAGAGTTGTACATAAGAGTGGCTATACTGGGCCAGACCAATGGTCCATCTAGTCCAGTATCCTGTCTTCCAACAGTGGCCAATGCCAGGTGCTCCAGAGGGAATGAACAGAACAGGTGATCATCAAGTGCTCCATCCCCTGTCGCCCATGCCCAGCTTTTGGCGAATAAAGGCTAGGGACACTTCAGAACATGGTTTTGCATCCCTGCCCATCCTGGCCAATAGCCATTGATGGACCTATCCTCCAGGAACTTATCAAGTTTTTTTTTTAATCCTGTGGTAGCCTTGGCCTTCACAACATCCTCTGACAAAGAGTTCTACAGGTTGACTGTGTGTTGTGTGAAGAAATACTTCCTTTTGTTCACTTTAAACCTGCTACCTATTAATTTCATTTGGTGACCCTCTAATTCTTGTGTTATGAGAAGGAGTAAATAGCACTTCCTTATTTACTTTCTCCACACCAATCATGGTTTTATTTGACCTCTATTATATCTCCCCTTCTTCATCTCTTTTCCAAACTGAAAAGTCCCAGTCTTATTAATCTCTCCTCATACGGAAGCAATTCCATACCCTCTTATCATTTTTGTTGTCCTTTTCTGTACCTTTTCCAATTCCAATCTATCTTTTTTGAGATGGGGTGACCAGATCTGCATGCAGTATTCAAGATCTGGGTGTACTGTGGATTTATAAAGTGGCAATAGGATATTTTCTGTCTTATTGTCTATCTCTTTCCTAATGATTCCCAGCATTCTGTTAGCTTTTTTGGCTGCTACTGCACATTGAGTGGGTGTTTTCAGAGAGCTATCCACAATGACATCAAGATACCTTTCTTGAGTGGTAACAGCTATTTTAGACCCCACCATTTTGTATGTATATTTGGGATTGTTTTCCAATGTGCAATACTTTGCATTTATCAACATTGAATTTCATCTGCCATTTTGTTGCCCAGTCACTCAGATTTGTGAGATCCCTTTGTAATCTTTGCAGTCTGCTTTGGACTTAACTTTCTTGAGTAGTGTTGTATTATCTGCAAATTTTGCCACCTCAATGTTTACCCTTTTTCCGAGATCATTTATGATTATGTTGAACAGTACTGATCCCAGTACAGACTCCTGGGAGACACCACTATTTATTTCTCTCCATTCTGAAAACTGAACATTTATTCCTACCCTTTCTTTCTATCTGTCAACCAGCTACTGTTCCAGGAGAGGACCTTCCCTCTTATCACATGACTGCTTACTTTGCTGTAGAGCCTTTGGTGATGGACCTTGTCAAAAGCTTTCTGAAAATCTAAGTACACTATATCCACTGGATCATCCTTGTCCACCTGCTTGTTGATCCCCTCGAAGAATTCTAGTAGATTGGTGAGGCATGATTTCCCTTTACAAAAATCATGTTGACTCTTCCCCAACAAATTGTGTTTTTCTATGTGTTTGATAATTCTGTTCTTTACTATAGTTTCAATCAATTTGCCTGGTAATGAAGTTACGCTTACCAGGCTGTAATTGCCAGGATCACTTCTGGAGCCTTTTTTAAAAAATTGGCATCACATTAGCTATCCTCCAGTCATCTGGTACAGAAGCTGATTTAAATGATAAGTTCCATACCACAGTTAGTAGTTCTGCAATTTCACATTTGAGTTCCTTCAGAACTCTTGGGTGGATACCATCTGGTTCTGGTGACTTATTACTGTTTAATTTATCAATTTGTTCCAAAACCTCCTCTAATGACACCTCAATCTGAGACAGTTCCTCAGATTTGTCACCTAAAAAGAATGGTTCAGGTTTGGGAATCTCCCTCACATCCTCAGCTGTGAAGACCGATGCAAAGAATTCATTTAGTTTCTCCACATTGGCCCTTATCTTCCTTGACTTCTCCTTTAGTATCTTGATTGTCCAGTGGCCCAACTGGTGTTTAGAAGGCTTCCTGCTTCTGATTTACTTAAAAACAATTTTCAAAACATTGTAGTAGCTGATCTTTTCTTTCTACTGCTTTCTGAAACAAGATACCCTTTTTTGGAGTCAGTAGCCTTATCTGGTCAGTCTCTTTCTTAAGAGATTGATGCTCTTCCCATTACTTTTATAGCTGCCTTTTCCTATATGACAATATTGAGAAGAGGGTCTAAGGTATTGTTGTGTTAATCTCAAAACATGAGGTTCCATTTGAAAATGTATCCATATTTAAATAGTCATTTTCTGACACACTCCTGTTTCCTCTGGTTCAGAAATACTGCAAGAATCACCTTCCTTGAGATTTTTCAGTACTTCTGCTTCAGTGCTGGCTGAAAATAGCAAGTGCAGAGGTGCATGAAAATGACCTATGTGTTGGCTATTTTGATTACAGAGAAAAATCTCAAACTGGAGTGCTTTGGTCTAAGTGGTTCTGAAGTAGTACAGGCTTTCTCAGATAAGATATTTTTCCCCATCAGAAATGGAGTGCTTCAATTTCTAAGAAAATAAAATCCATTGGGACACACATGACTGTAGCCATCCCCCTTCATCCTATATAGAGAATACGTTCCATGTACAAACTTTATCTTCCCAGCTTCCTGCCAGGTCAAGGGTTATAGCAACCCTGTAGATGACTACTGTGAGCTGTGGGAGGTGTTCCAAAGCTGGCCTAAAGAAGCATAACCTGCTCACAAAAAGAGTAATTTAACCAGCCCCGAACTTGAAACCCTCTGACACAGACCTTTTTGTATTAAATATCCTTAGAAAAAGAGATTCTTAGATGATATTGGTCTAGATGAATTTTTATTGGGTTCCATGATTTGAAAGTGCATATGGTGCATTCTTAAGAAGGTATCCTGGATATTTAGAATATGTAAAGAGTATTCAAGAGTTAAGCTTTAATTTTGGCCTTCTCTTGCTTTTCAGCATGCAAGAACAGAGAACAGCCTATCTGTCAAATCTGTGAGACATAAAATCTAATTTTGAGATAGCCCAGTCCTTTCATCACCAACCCATTGCTTAAAATTCAGCATAGAATCTAGTAATATTAAAAGCTTCGAAAGCTGGTGGTAACTTTTGTGGCCTGTGTTAAATGAGTAAGTTATGTCAGTCCACTAGGAAGGTAATCATGCCTGTACTAATTGATTACCAATGGCAGATTCTCAGCTCAAATGCAAAATATTTAAATGGCCCTGGAGAGCAAACTTCCATCTCAACCCAAAGGGTCTCTCCAGAGCATGTTTTCTTTGAGGCACAGGACAGTTTGCAGAAGTTCCATGTCTGGGGGGAAACAAAGGATAATAAGGTTCTGACTCTAGCACTTTGCAAGAGTGCTAAATATATTTTCAAAGAAATTGTTTGCATATTTTTCATCACATGCCAAGAGAAGAATACATTATTGTTGTTTTATTCTAAATCTCTTACACTTCATTTTATTTCTAGCAGGTTTTAAGATTTCAGAGAAGACCTTTGTGCCCTATGTTTATCCACACACCTAAAGCCCAGAGCTACTTGGTCCCTGCTCCAAAGAGTCGACAGTCTAAAAGAGACAAAATATACAAAGATAGAGCTGAAAGATAAGGGAAGGGGGATACAAAATAGAAGTGAAGTGTTCAAGGTGTTGATTAGCCATATTCTTATAACATAATGTTTAATGTCACAATGACTTTGGGGGCTTTTTGGTAAGTTATATAAACCATTCCCAAATCCTTGGAATTTACTATTATGAGCCAGCACCCAGAGAGTCCCAGCAAATTCAATACAGTATGTTACATTAGTGAACCAAGAAATTTGTTGGTTGGAACAATGATTCCCCTTCTGAGCTCCTTTGATGACAAAGTATTGACTGGTCTCAGCACAAGACAGAGAGATGGAAACAGTTTCTACCTGCCTTATTAAAAATATGGTAGTGTGCTTGATTACATTTACATTCATATTAATTCCTGGCACTGCTGAACATATGAAAAGATAATTATGACAATGGTACCAGTTATTTTAAAATGACTATATGAATATACATTTTTAAATGACAACATTAAGTCTGTGTATCAAATGAAAAATGTATGTCTGTTATCCATTCATTAGCAAAATTGTGCATCCACAGTAAAATATTAGGCTTTAACTGAAAGAAGGTTCATTACACCTCCATAAGCAAAAGTGCAGAATGAGGTGGAAATTCAATTTGTGCGCTCTATGACTGCATGCTAAAATAGCTTACAGTAATACAGTTGGAAATTACTATGATCTAAAGTTCGCAAAGAATAGAATCAGACAGCAAACTGCAGTCTTCCATTCTGCAACAAAACACTTCCTAATCTTATTAGCAGCAGGTAAAGTTGTTAGTATAATAAGGGGGAAATGACCACTTCATTTGTATTATCGTCCTTTAAACGTTTGCTGAAAACTTACATCAAGATTCATTTCAAAGCATATTAATGGGGCATTGAAGGTTACATTCCTAGGCCCTCTTGCTAAGCTTCTTACTTTTTAATCTACTGTCAAGAAGATTACTGACCTTCCCCTTTGATGCAATGCAAAAGTTAGAAGGTTGAGTAATAAAATTTCAGACCTCTTAGTCACACATGAAGCCACTTATTCAGAGAGAAAAGGCGTGTGTGTGTGCTTAGCCTAAGGAATGGAGAACTTTATTGTACGGCACAGAGGTTTCTGTTTAATGAAGAAATATGGATATGCAAATGTGGAGATAGAATGCAATGGACTTTGTGTAACTCTGAGGAAGGCAGGCAAATTATGAAGAGAAAAAAGAGAATGGGAGGACAAGAGTAACATAGATTGGGGAAAATCAGCCTGGAGGACAGGATGAAAATGATCCCCAGTACTGTGTCCACTCCTTGTAACACAGTTTAGTAGACTTATGGGTGTGAGGTTTTGGTTTCCCAAGTAGTAGCAAGTGACTAGCAGTGTTTCCTCCCCACCCCCCACCCCCATTTGCTTTTCTGCAAGAGATAGTCCTTTTCTTTTTGATGAGGCCCTTGCCACAATTTTCCATTCTTTTGTCTCTTTGAGATTAGACTACTGCAATAGTATGCTACGTGACAAGGCTATTTGGGAATGCAAGTTAGTGCAAAATATGGCTGCCTGGCTAGTTCCACACAATGAACACATCACACCAATACTCAGGAATCTAAACTACTGCCAGTAAATTTCCAGTTAGAGTACAAGGAAGTGATTTTAATTTAAAAAACTAATTAGGTCAAGATTTTAAAATGGGACTAGAGATTTTTGAGTTCCTCTATTTTTTGGGTTCCCAGTTTGAGACACCTTGTAGACACTTAAGTTTTTTTGAGGGTGAATGCTCAGCTCTTTTTAAAAATCAGATGTCTTAATGTCTTGCAAGTGCAGCCCATAAAATTGAAATCAGTGGTCACTTTTGACCTGAATGGCTTGAGATCTGGTTACCCAGATCGCCACATGAATTATTGCTACTGCGGAGTGTAGCAGAGGTGTTTGAGCTGGAGTCTCTTACAGAGGTGGTTATTTGCAGAGCACTTGCTGTGAAGACATCTCAACTCTGAAACTTGCTCCTCTCCCTTCAGACTTACATATCTTTATTAAACTACAACATAGATGGATCATCCTTTGCATGCATCCGATTGCTTAGGAATATTTAATAAGAGCAATTAAAAGAATGAAGAAGTAGGAACTTTTTATGTACTCATCATTTACTATTTGTATTCCAGCAACACACACAATATGGAAGGAACTGTGTACATGTACACACACACACACACACACACAAAGGGCAAAATTATACTTCTGAAACTGCTATTTATGAGACATGTCAGAAGCTGTTCTATCCTTTGCTGAAAGCTGCAGGCTTCTGCAGTTAGGGCAACAGTTACAGAGGGAAGCCATCAGACATACCCTATGAAACTAATATACAGGAGAGGCTGCTGCAGAGACAAAGCTTGAGACTATTTCAAAAAGCTTTTTGAGAATTCATTCACCAGGAAACCTTCCAGTGGATTAAGTCTCAAGCCTGTTCCCATTGAAAGCCACTGGGAGTTTGCTATAGACTTTCAGTGGGAACTGGATAGGGCCCACAGAGAAGGAAACATCTCAATATTAGCTAAGGGAAACGAAAGGAGTGAACCTTTCTAGTTTTCAAAGACTGTGACATCAACTAGGATGTGCAACTCTATTCTGCTCTGTTTTATATAGGTTCTTGGACTGTACTCATCACCACAGTATCTGAGCACCTTACCGTAGTGCGTTAAGGTATGTGACTACACACTGTTATGTGGTGTTTACGCTCTTATCCTCTGCCTAAAAGGAGAAGCGTGCATAGTGGAATGTCTTGTTTTGGTAGGGTGTAGTTTATTATATTGTTGTTTTTAATATAAATATACCTGTTGCTATGTGTTTATACCGAAGGCAAAGTCAAAGAAATGCAATCAAGAAGCAGTTCCTCTCCAGACCAAATGATTTTTTATACTTTAAGAGTGAAATCATGGCCCAATTGAAATCAATGGCAGAACTCCCATTGAAGGTAAGTTGACATTATTTAATGCTGCTAAAACCAAGAGATTTTGTTGTGGTCTCTGCAGAGCTTCTGTTACCTAGACTTCTACTGGCCCTCAACAACCTATTGAATTAATACAGTCCATTTTTAAATCCCTTCGCTTAGAATCAGCTGTGTGAGTACATTATAGGCAGCACGGATGCTGATGCTGGTATTGCCAACCCCAAGCGTTCAGGAATTATGATTCAGACCAAAAAAATCATGAGATTGGCTTAAAAATCATGGGTTTTTTCAAAATAAACTTTGTGGGTTTTTTATTTGCCTTCTGGATTTTGAATGTTTAGTGTACACTTGGGTCATCTTTTCAAACTTTTCTTCTCCATAATGAGGGCTGACCTTGGCATTATCAGGTGGCTACCCTAGGCACCGGACGGGTCACACCTACCTCTAGGTTATTAATAAAGATGTTAAA
The DNA here is from genome assembly GCF_026122565.2 of Emydura macquarii macquarii. Taxonomy (NCBI): domain Eukaryota; kingdom Metazoa; phylum Chordata; order Testudines; family Chelidae; genus Emydura; species Emydura macquarii. The sequence continues at coordinate 12,721,158 of NW_027132773.1, forward strand.
TAACACTGGCTACCCTAGGCACCGGATGGGTCACACCTACCTCTAGGTCATTAATAAAGATGTTAAATAAAACTGGACCCAGAACAGATCCCTGTGGAACCCCACTCGAGACTTCCTTCCAATCTGACATCATTCCATTAATAGTTATTCGTTATCTGCGGTTGCTCCGCTGAACCCGCATTTCTCCTGTTTATTTACGAGAATCATGTGGGACTGTGTCAAAAGTCTTGCTGAAGTCCAGGTATATCATGTCCATCGCATTCCTCCTGTCCACCAAACAGTTATCCTGTCAAAGAAGGAAATCAAGCTGGTTTGGCATGATTTGTTCTTAGTGAATCCATGATGGCTGCTGGTGATTACTCTTCATCCTCCAGGTATTCACAAATGGAATGTTTTATACATTGCTCTAGTAGCTTCTCAGGTATCGAGTCAGGCTGACTGGTCTATAGTTCCCCGGCTCCTCCTTTTCTCCCTTTTTAAAGATGGACACTATGTTAGCACTTCTCCAGTCTTCCGGGACCTCTCATGTCATCCATGAGTTTGCAGTCATATATGTGTAAGACCGGAAAGCACCTCAATAGGTAATCTAGTCCAGTCCCTTGAACTCAAGGCAGGACTATGTAATAACTAGACTATTCCTGACAGGTGTTTGTCTAACCTGTTCTTAAAAACCTGTTCTCCAATGATGGAGATTCCACAACTTCCCTAGGCAATCTATTCCAATGCCTAACTACCCTGACAGTTAGGAAGTTTTTCCTAATGTCCAACCTAAACTGCCATTGCTGCAATTTAAGCCCACTGCTTCTTGTCTTATCCTCAAAGGTTAAGGAGAACAATTTTTCACCCTCCTCCTTGTAACAACCTTTTATGTACTTGAAAACTGTTATACTGTGTCTCTCCGCCTCCCCCCCTCCCCCTCCCAGTCTTCTCTTCTCCAGGCTAAACAAAACCCAATTTTTTCAATCTTTCCTTGTAGGTCATGTTTCCTAGACCTTTAATCATTTCTGTTCAATCATGCAGTTTTTTGGGGATGTAATAACAATTGAAGCAGCAAATAGCAATGGGAGTGTTGGGTGAAACTGGTGGACTAAGGGTTAAAATGTTTGGAAGGGCCAATTGGACTTGTCCTTAATCTTGGAATACCTTTCTCCAGAAAGGATTTCGCACTGTTGAGAAAAAGGGCACCTATTATAGTATGTTGACTGTTCTATTGTTATACAATTTGACTTTATGTGAATCAGAACTGCGCTTCTATTCAATCTTCTAGGATTTTTTCCAGATGGTAAAAGGTATTAAAGATTATTCAGCACAGTGTTTTAATAGCTCTCTTGTATTTTTTCAGGTTTGTATTTTTCCACACCATTGTTGAAAGTTCTAATTGAGTTCCCTTTTCTAAAGGAAAAAAACCACACACATTACATTCCTATATTGTTTCATATCCAGAGAGGGAGTACAGCTGACTCAGAAAAAAAGCTTTTGATTCAAATGTGAATGTGTATTGATATTCATGTACAACCATTGGAGGTGCATGGTGCTGTGCAGGCAAATGAGATGACAAGATCCCTGCCCCTAAGAGACTTACAAGACAGATAACATAATGAATAATGACAATAGACTAGGAAGGGTCAGGGACTGGTGAGGGTGAGGAAAGAAGAGAAATAACGGAAAACAAAGGACAGGGAATTCTCTGAATGAGTCATTATTTACAAAGAATGTCAACTGGGTAATTTTGATTTTCTTTGTTTTTTTCTAGGATTTGTTTTTTGCTATGTCTTATTTTTAATAATCAGGCACTAACGAGATTAAAGATGAAAGGCTAACTGAAAACCATGACTCTTGAGAAGGGAGAAACATTTGATCTTTTTCAGTCATGAAAAGCAAGGAGGTTCAGGCATAAAACACTTATGCAAGTGCTTAACTTTAATGACTCTATGTACTTTATTTAAGACAATGCATAAGTCTTTGCAGGAATTGGGAACTAAGTGGGCTGATTACTATACAATTAACTGCTAAGTTTTACTATCAGCAATCAATAATATAAAAGGAGCCAAAAAACACTAGTAAAATTGTAACCTACAATGACATTTTTTGGAAAATGGGTGAACCCTGCTATTATATAGCTAATGTCAGTGATAGAAAGAACAGAGGTGAATTCAGCACTTATCATCATTTAGAGATTTTTCTTTTAAGATTATCTCAGTTTATCTCATCTGGCTTCAATGTCAGTTTTTCACCTCAGCAAATGATCATTCTGTGATGTCACAAAGACAAGGAAGCACTTATTGGATTTTGGTGCTGGTCTGTAGGGGTCAGGTAAGTGGCTTTCTGTAATATATTACATAGTTTTGGAAATGCTTTTATATATCATGTTGACTCCCAAAAGGATCTAAACATTTTTTAACAGGTTTTGGAAATGGACAGAATGGACAGAATTATCCATCAACATTTAGGCATCTGGCCTAAATGTTCAGGGACCAAATGAAACCCAGTCAGGAGGTTATACCAGAAACAAAAGGTTTTCCTTATAGCATAAGACATTGTGTGATTTACTTAGTTACTGCACAGAATTTATCTAATAACTCAAAGGCTGGCCTCATTTCAAAATATACATCTTCCCTGTGTCAAAGATGTAAGAAAAATGAAGGCACTTTTCTTCGTATTTTCTGGGATTGCCTCAAATTAAATAAATTTTTCAATGAAATATATGCCTGCATATCTAAAAATATCAATGATGAAACAGCCATAAGTCCCATTTTCTTTGCTCTTCATATATTTGATGAGAGGGTAACAGATAAACAGAGGAGCAATTGTTATGTATATATTTGAATTAAGCAGAGCTTTCTATTGCCAAGTTCTGCATCATTTATAACACAAACATGGAGGAGTAATTCAAGAATATTTTACCCTCTGAAAAAAGCAATGCATTTACTTTGAGGAGCTGGAGATTGTGTTTTGAATGTATATGGAATTCTGTTGTCAACTTCCAACTGCAAAAACTATGTTAGATCCTGTGTCTATAGAATAACCCCTTTTATTGGAGGGATAGAACGTTGTGACTGAAATATCTTCATAGCCAGGGAAGCATGGAAAAATAAAAACTGCTAATTCTAATTCCATAAAACCCTGGCTGCTAGATGGGGCCTAGATGAAGAATGGACAGGGATATTGGTTTGGGCTTCTTATGTTGTTTAAGGTTCTATTTAAATGTTTAGGATTATTAAAGTAAGCAGTGCATTTTAAAGTCCAGAAGCAATACAACCCTTATCCCTACAGCCTTCTGCTTTGTATGGGCAAATAGGAATGCCATATAAGCTGTATCTCTTCTTCCTTTCTCTCTCTCTCTCTAACTGCGTAGGGTTTGTGTGTGTGTGTACACACAGAGAAAAAAACAGGCCTTTTCCATTTTTGTGTCTGGGCTCAAGGGTCAACCTCTATGTTCCATGTATGTATATATGGAGACAGAGATTATATGGAATTCCAAATTACCTATCTATAAAAACACTGAAAAAACCCTTGTTGTGATATGTTCTAAGCGAGAGTTCACAAAACACAACCATTCCCTCTGTGAAAATGAGTCAAAATGGCTTTTAGTAACCCTTTTTACCACATGCATTTGGCTCAGCCAATCAGGGAAAAGGAATCAATACTACATATGGAGTTTTGCAACCAGTCATAACTGATCAGCCCATCTAGAAATTTGAAAAAGTAACATGAAAATTAGCCTAGCAGCAAAAAATCAAAACTAAAACACACCAACCAAACAAAATACAAGAACAACATCCCAACAAATAAAAATTCACTTGGAAATTTGAAAATTTCCTATAAAATCCCCTCTTTTATACTCTCTCCTGTTATAATTGTACCTGTTATCTGAATTTTATTATGGTTAAAATTCACTGTAACTGTCACCTTCCATTCTTATGTACTGGATATACGGGTCAAGCAAAGCAACCTGAGCTTGCAGTATAATTACAGTTATACCATGTAATCTCAATATTTCCCAGCATGTAATGTTCATAAATATATGCTGTTATTGCAGTTAATGCTTTTATTTTAGTGTACTTAGGGTGATGTGTGTATTATACTATCCTCTGTTACTCCCCTTTGTGCCAGGCAGTCTCAATCCCCTGTACTTTTCAAATTAAAGTGAATCCTCCCCTTGCTAGCAACTCTCTTAACTGCTTTTTATTAGCCTCCCTGGTATTAGAGTGCTTTCACAAAACTGATGCAAAAGATTCATCTGAGATGCCTTGATATATTAATGGTAAAGAAAGGCCCGAGTACAACAATTGTTTCAGTGCTGGAATACAAATTCCTATTTTCAGGGTATTTCATCTTGGCTGGATTCAGTTGCAATTGGCAGAATCCTGGTATATACAACCTGGATGTGTTATCAGCTTATCCAGGGCATTTCCATTTCCATCAAGTGAAGTCAATGGGGATATACAGATATGACCAAGAACAGAATTTGGCTCTTTAATTTTCTAGTGATTTAAATATATTTTTTTGGTTGTGGAATAGCCATAAAAATATACTTTTGGTGGTTTCAGATTATACCCGGTTTAAAAATGACCTTCAATGGAAAACGGAGGGTGGTTTTTTGCTCACATTAACTCTAGTTCTTAATGTGGATTGATGACATTCATTTTTAAGCTGCTCAGAGGTTTATATTTGGAAACAGCTACTGAGCATGACCTAGTAGTTGCTTTTTACAACATTTTATTATCTTGACTAAGCCTATAATGGTGATTCTCTGCACTGCACTGACATCTTTATGGTTGCAGCACCAATAGTGATGTTGGTGGAAGTATATGGGACTGACTTTTACATCCATAATGATATGGTAATGTGAGCCATTACAGTGTCAGTGATAGTTTATTGACATTATGGTTTAAGATTATGAGGGTATTACAATGCCACTACCAACAAATGCTGCTGTTTTTTAAAATAAGCACGTGTCAAAAGATATGTCATATTAAACCCACAATAGCAAGAATGTTTTCAGTTAAGGAAGCCACTGCCCCAAAAGCCGCATAGGTAAGCTTCATAATGCAGCAGCACACACAGCATAATATTCTGCTAGAGACTCCAAAGCACCAGCCAGTGGTAAAGGATGATTCAACACTGGTAGATTTATAATTCTTTTGGTTATGAGAAAGTTTTAGAGGAATTCAACCAAAATTTTAGGCCCTAATCTTGCAAATGACAGTCAGTTGCAGATCAGGGCCTTGGCTTGTGAGCTAGGTGAGAATATTTATGAACTTCCAAAAATGTAAATTATAAAACAAAAACTTTATTTTCCTTTTTTTTTTTTTTTTTTTTGCAGGGGGGGGCAAAGGGGGCTGTTATAAAACGAGGAGGATGTCTGGGAGGGGGAATAAAGAAGCATGGAAAGCAGGCAACATTGTTTGATTAAAGATTGGCCTGGACCAAAACCAACAAATAATCTGTAAACACATGAACTCTAGGGCTTTCAAATTCTAAACCCCACACACTGATCTGAATTTCACAAGTAGCCTTGATTTTTATAGGATAGGATCTGGAAAAACATTCTGTGTTGGCCTAATTCTGCTCCCACTGAAGTCAACGAGAGCAAAGCTAGGCAAAATGATGAACATTTTGAAAAGTCTGCCAATAATAAACAGAATCCGAATTCCAGATCTGCACAGCCCTAGAATTCAGGGCTTGTCAGATCCAGTTCCAGGTCTGAATTTTGCATATTGGACTCATTGAATTATGTCAATCCTTTCTTTGAATCCTTCTACTGGTTGATCCTTTTCTACTGCCAAGTTCAAGTTACTTATCCTCACTTTCAAGACCCATTTGCAACTCTGCCCTTCCCTATTTATTACCCTTATCTCTCATTGCCTCAACCCTAATTCTTTCTGTTCTGCCTTGATACCACCATTGATTCTTTATTTGTCCACTTTTTTCACAACCATTTCCATGCCTTCCCCCATGCTGTTTTCTTCACATGGAATTCATTTTCTGAGCAGGTCTGCAAAGCCCCTACCCTATCTTTCTTCAGCTCCTCATCAAGACCCATTTCTACCATGATACTTACAAACAAACAACTAATAAGGTGATTTAGAGAGCCAGCTGGAGAAAACAGACAATTAATAAAAATGGATTTATATGTTCTATTTATCCATTTACCTATCTATCTCTAGGTTCTAAATCAGGGGTTCTCAAACTGGATGTCGTGACCCATCAAGGGGTCGTGAGGGTATTATGACGGAGGATCACGAGCTGTCAGCCCCTGTGCATGCTGGTAAGGGTAGCATGGCATGGGGGGGGGGGATAGTCATCACTTCTGTGTGGGTCATCACAGCATGAAATATTTTCAAAGGGGGTCCCAGCATAAAAAGTTTGAGAGCCCCTGTTCTAAACGGTACATAAGGCGGTTTTATCAAAGCCACCCCTAAAAATAAAATTAAATAGAACAGGTTTCAGTAGTAAGTAACTTGATTTATGCTTTTTGGGGGAAAGTGAAGGTGGCAGGGTTGAATTAGTGTGTGTGAAGAACTACTATGTGAAAGTTAAAGAGATGAAGTTTATATTTAATTACCTATATTTAATTTATATAGTACATATATTACAAACATTTAATTTACATTTAATTTCCACCAGAATCACCTCAGTTTTGTTGATGCTCAGCTTTAGCCACATGCTCGTCTTCCGGGTTCTGATTTTTGTCTGAACTCTAAGAAAGTTGGGAGTTGTTGCTGTTTATATTTGGAGAAGGGAAGTGTAGAGATGGGTGTCAACTGTATACTGCTGTATACTGTATAACTGAGCCTATTTTAGCTCATTAGCTCTCCTTATGTCTTCATATAGATGTTGAACCATAAAGGAAAGGATTGAACCTGAGGAGTCACTGACAGGGAGGGTTCTGGATATGAAGGAACAGATGCCCCTAATGACTTTTTAGATTTGGTCAGAGAAGGACTCAAGTAATTTTAGGTTATTTCCATTCACCCCTGTAGACGCATAGAAATAGAACAAGAGTATTTGTTGAAGAATAGCCGCAGAGAGGTCTGGTAGGATGAGTATGGATGTATTTTCTGCTATCTTCTTGATTAGCTTGCTTAGAAAAGAAGAGAAGTTAGCTACTGGATGTTAGGGTACAAGATCTCTAGCACTGAGTGTGTGTTTTTTCAGTCCTGAACTATTGTATGGTTTAGGGCAGGGTGGGCCCTAGACCAAATGGCACCCAGGCAAGGAGCATCTTCGGTGCCCTCCCCTCTCCATTTGTTCAACTTTTGAACACTTTTTTTAATCGCATTTGTAGCCCATTTTACGATTTTGATGCATGATTTGCATACATGATTTATCCCTGTCATATAAGATGATAAATTTGCACGCTAGGATCTGTAAATCTGTATTTATTCATATCATATATTAGCAAATAAAAAAAATTAGTTTCCTCTAAGCTTATACAAACTTTTTAATTTTAAGAATAACTGAAATGTACTAAAGCCTGATCTATTTTGTTCTGTTTCAGATATTTTCCCATCAAATTTGCTCCTTCTTGCAAACTAGATTGCAATTGAACTTTACGCTTCCTATATTGAGCTCCTAAAGGCTTCTCATCTTTTATTTTCCATGGGGGGAAAGCAGATAGTATTAGGGAGAGCAAAAGTCTACGTTTGCAGTCTTAGAAATTCATTAAACTTTACATGTTAAGCATGGCAAAAGAAGTAACAGTATTTATTTTTTAATGTTGTGTTGATAGGGGTTCGATAAATATCTCTGGTGTCTCATTAAATATATCCTTTATTAGTCACTACTTACACTCTTTAAGTCTTAAAACACAAGTAAACTTTCATAATTACACAATAAAACAAGGTTCACAATATCACAGCTGGGCTCTCACTTCACTTCAGTTTGTTCTACACTGCCAGCAGCGCAGGATCGATTTTGCGGGTTCGACTGAGTGGCAGTGAAGACTTACTCTATCGAAGTAAGAAGTTGATGCCAGTAATCCACTCTGGCAAGAAGCATAGCTCTGCATTGACAGAAGGGCATTTCCCATCAGCGCAGCGCAGTGGAGACTTTGCGGTAAGTAGACGTTATGAAGTTCACGGGAGATACGCAAGCTACTGTATGTTGACTGACGCTGAAATATGGGGTAAGTGTAGACCAGGCCTCACTGACAGATTGGTGACGTCCCATCCCTTATATACCTGTGGGGGCCTGGCTGACAAGATTCTAGGAGGTTTCAGGAAAATGTAGTTCTCAGAAAGTCTGGAAGGTACAAGAAGATTCTACAAACATTCTAGGAGGTTAGTGAAAAATGAATCCACATGTGGAATACCTGAAACATTTTACTTCAAACATTCTATTTTCCCTTTTGTCCGTAACAACAAAAACAGCACCCTGAGGGCAGTGCCCCACAAGCCTGGCACCCCAGGTGGTCACCTGGGTTGCCTGTCCCATAATCCATCCCTGGTTTAGGATAAGCCCCTCATCAAAGAATTTGTTGACTATTTCTGTCGGTAGGTATCACTCCCCTTTGTCTTTCATCTGTTGCTTGTTGTCTTCTACTGTAAACTCTGTGAGGGCAGGGACTGTGTCTTCCTGACGGTGTATACAGAGCCTGGCACATTCTGAGTACTATTATATTACCACTACTAATTATGATAATATGTAGGACAGCATGGCAGAAAACATAGATATTCATGCTTCCATACATTAGATACAGGAGAATCAAATAGACAAAGTTGCCATTGAAGTTAATGAAATTAATTGCATCTATCTAGAGTAAAAAGATGGCAATGATGTAATCTATTGTACATCCAAGAAAAACATTGGTAGAGGGCTAGAAGGTACCCATATTATAACAACTGTTCTCACAACCCACTTGAAAAATAGCCTGCATGGAAGAAGCATTTAAGCAGCATACGGCAGGCCACCAGTGTTGCAGAAGGCAAAAGGTGAGTATGAGGAAATGAGGGATGAAAGTGAAATCAAATGTAACAGCTCAGGGGCTAGAAGAGGAAACCTACTGAGTGGCATAAAGTAACCTTTATGAGTATCCATATGCATAGCTCTTCATGCAATCTCTTTTTTCACTCCACCTCAGCAAGAAGTAGCTAGTTATCTCACCCACTGACCTGTGTCTATCAGCAGGGTACTCTGCACAGGAGCTGTAAAAAAACTACTTTGCAGTGAGCTGTTGAAAGGGGCTGCATGACCCAATCACATAAAATACAAGAACAGAGCCAGCAGCCTGTCTATGGTGCCCAGAGGAACTTCTGCTTTTCCTTTACCACTTGCGCCCAGCCAGTGAAACCAAAGAGCATGAACTCTGTGCCAGCTTACCTCAGGGACACTGAGCAGGGAATGGGAATGTCACCCTTTTATGTGACTCTTCTCCAAGGTGGAGTTGGCAGCAACATCGACCAATTGCAATAGCTAAGGGTTCCTCTGAACAATAGAAAACACAAAGGGCTCCAGCCTGTACCCAGTAATCTGGGGAAATTAACCACCCCGTAGGGCACCTCTAAGAGGTGACGCTTCCCTACTCGCAAGCACAGAGTCTGTGTATAACAACAGAAGCCTTTTGTTGAAAGGGAAAGGGAACCCAGCATTAACTAGGAAAAACACCACAACTGTGATTCAAAAGCATGTAATCATGAGCAAACAGCCACCCCTCAGTGCATTGGGCAGTGTCCTTCGCCTCAGTTTCCCACCTTGTGGTCTGAAAATCCAATGATAGAATGGCCCTTTAACATGCCACTCCTCTTTCCGCCTGCTACACCCCACTCCCACTTGGTTGTCCTGCGTCAGGGAGGACCCAGAGTTCAGAGGCGCATTCACATGGGTTCACCATTTACACCTGCAAGAGGTGATGGGTGTCAGGCAAGGTCTTTGTGGCTGCTGTTGTTTCTGGCTTTGGCTCGCTGCTGCTGCTATCTCTGCTGCCACTTGCCACTGCCTCTGCACTCGGCTGCCGCACGCCACTGCTGGCTGCTTGCCGCCACTGTTATCTCTGTCACTGCTCAGCTCTGCTGCTGCTACCACTGTTGCTGCTTGCCGCTCATTGCCGCCTCTGTGGTGCCATGTTCTGAGGCTCCACCACTTAGCCCAGCTTTTGGTGATTTCACTGCTCGTGCAGCCCATGCATTGTTTTTCTCTATAATGCTGTCCCACACCAACTCTGAGGTTTAGCCCCTAAATCTGTTCATCAGCGATTTCAGCACTAGTAATCACTGAACAGAAACAAGGATACTCAATTGAGTTCAATCAGTTCTGTCTTTAAACACTGAAGAGGGGAGGATCAGATATGTCTAGGACTCTTTAAGCAGAGTCCACAAAACCAAGTTGGAACACGTGTCTCCTTCCCCTCTAACTTTCACTGGAATTCCTACCCCCCAGCTTAACAAGTGAGGTTCAGTTTTGCGAGACCCCCTTCAATCAGAGCATGCTAAGTACAGATTTGCTGTCCTACACTCGTACAATAAGGATAACAACATTTCCTTACCCCTGCATTCAACAGTAAAGTGAATAATAACCCAAAACCAGCCAAAATTGATCACTTTAGCAAAACAGCTCTGCCTGCTGAATAGGCATGTCTATTCAAATACAGTCTGCTCGTGAAGTCTTTTCCCCCAGGTCATCAGTAGATGTCATGAAAAAGCTCATTCAGATCCTGCCTACACACACAAATGAAGAGGAGGAGGATGGATGATATAAACAGGGTCCAGTATATTATGTGCTTCTACGGCCTCTGAAATAGCTGTGGAATTTCCATTTCTATATAAAACAAGTCTGTTGCAGTTGGGGTACCCTCAAGAATCCCCTCACTGACTTTTCCAAAATCCCAAGGCAGGTGATTCTGGGTTGGTGTGATCCTGGTATACAAAATTATTTACGTTTGAGAGTGTTGAAAAATTGTTTTGCAGACAAATTTGAGCAACTGGATTGTGAAAGTGCTATGGCTAGCTCTTTCTCTCTGGTACAGCAGAGCAAAATTTCCCATAATGCCCTCCCAATCTTCCACTACTTCCAGACTGACCTGGAGAGACCTCTGCTAGGGAGTTTCTGTGCTTAATGCTTCCTTAGTACGTCTCCTGAGCCTGCCAACAAGAATGCTAACTATGACACTACTTTTAGTGCTCAGCATGACTCACCACTAGGAACTGGATGAGAGACTACCAACTCATTTCACATATCAGCAGGCCAAAGTTAAGTCATTACATAGCAACAACGTACCAGCTTGGGTTAAATCCCAGCAAGTCATCTAGAGGTGAAAAATCATTACTTTCCCTTAAAGGATGCTGGTTCTTACAACTCTTACATAACAAGTATTCTCACATGCGCTAATAAATCAAAGCCACAAGTAAATGGTCAGTAGAGAAAGAAAGTGGTTACCTACTTCATCCAGCAATGCTAGGGTGACCCAAGCAACCTAACAGTATGTGAGACAAAGCCAGAGGCAAGTCTCAAGATGCTATCATCCATCTGTGGAGCTCATAAGGAGCCTGTTATTGCAACTGAAAAAAGGAATATTTTCTTCTGGGGGCCTACTGAATGCAAATGAAAAATCGTGCTATTTTAAAAATATTTTTGTTAAGGAATTTTGTATATATACAAATAACAAAAATCCATGAGTGAAGTAATATGTGGGGCATCACAGAAAAGGTAATAAAAACAAACAAAATTCTCATAGAATAAAACCACATTTTAAGTTAAGGTTGAGAGTGAGCTTTTTGAAAGTGCCTAAATGATTTGTACTTGTGACACTTGTGCTCCTAAGTCACTTAGGTACTTTTAAAAATCCTTTCTTGAGAATTTAACACAAACCCCACAAAACACTTAATTAAGGTTCCCACACCAATCTTAACTTGCTCCTGGGACAGGTGCAGGACGGTAAGAATTAGAGTCAAGCTACAACATGTGTAAAGAGAAGCTCAGTGCCAGAGAGAAGGAGAAAAGGACCCTGTGGGGTTCTTGTGGGGAAAGGAGATTAGAAAAAGGGGAGAGAATGATTCAGTCTTTATTTGGGGTTGGGGAGGAGAATGACAGATTTATGGGATGGGTATGCATCTGGGAAAACTGGTGTGTAGGTGATGACTATGGGAGTAAACTGATGGATTTGGGGGACAGTGTATTGTGACACCCCGCTTTGGGATTAGATGCAAGTTTTCTCAGAGGTTTTGCTGAAAGTATAGGGGCAAATCTGATTCAGGCCCATGTCTGATTATAATTAGGGCAGACAGATTCCATATGCTGGTCAGGAGCCATGGAACTGCCCATTTAACCACCCCACATTGGATTCTAATCCTCTTTCCCCAAGTTGGGCCACAGCTGCAATAACTCACGTGAAGCTCTTGTGGGGTTAAGGGGGAGAGAGGGCTGGGGGAAATAGGTTCTGGCTAATTCCCCCCAGAAAAGGGTTGCAAGAGTTCACCGAGGGCCTCTCTCCCTTTCCCACTTGATTGCTGTCGTTTCTTTGACCTATGGGCCTTAGACTTTCCTGTCTGAGAGCTCCAAGGCTGCATGGTCTATTCAGTCTTCCCAGCTGTCACTTAGCTGGTCACGATCCCTTCAGTCAGTTGGATGGAGTCATAGACGGTGCCTTTCATGTGTGTGTGGGCAGGGGGGATCTGCAAGAAAAGTGGGCACTATAGACTAGATTTCTAGAAGAGCTCAGGGCCAGATTTTCAGGTGCTCAGTGTCCATTTAGGTGCCTGAATTTAGGGCTCAGCAGCCAGCTATTCTGAGTTCTTTAGAAAATCTAGCCATATGCCCACTACTTATAGGTGCCCCTTCATATCTGATTTAGCCTCTGGTGGTGTAACACAGCCAGGCTCCACACCAGGACATTCTAGGGACAAGAAGTGGACCCTAAGAAATTAAGTTTCACAAGAAAGAGCACTAGTTGGATATGGAGTTTCACAGTCATTTTGAAAATATCACCTTTTAAGATATAATATGATTTTTAAAATGGATATTACTAAACTTATAGTTAGCAATAGCTTTAGGTAGAACTGTGAAATCACTTCCTTCTCCTCAGGGAAAATGAGCTTTCATACTTAGTAGGAGGTACCTGCTGGAGGAGTCTGTCATCAGCAGTCCTAGATGAGTGCTAGCAGGCTTTTTGGAATCTTCTTTAAAAATGTTAGTAACGATGAGTTTCCAAGACCCAAAAAAGGCTTCTTTAGTCTATTTACATCTCTTGTGGGTGGGAAGCATATATAAAGCGGTTTATGGGCTAGTAAAAACTTTTAGGGTGGGAGTTTCAAAGGCACCCACAAAATTAAAATGCCCAATATCCATTACTTTCTAATGGGAATTGAGTGTCCAAATCCTCCATGCAACTTTGAAAGCTCTTAAACTCAACCTCCTCGTTGTCTTTTCCTTCCTCCCCCCCAAAGAAAGAAACCTTTATATTTATATATGACTCCTGAAAACTTTTGAGAAAACATTTTGAAGTAAAACAACCCTTACATTCAGGCCACTGTGGTAAAAATGCACGATGATTTGAACACATTTCATGAATAAAACTGTGAGAGCTTATCTCACATGCACACCAATCTCATAAATGCTAATGGTTGTACCAATTTTTAAGTTGTGCATTTCAGTAACAATATTAATCTCAAACCCACTCATTGGTATAGTTAATAGGGGATTGGTGAGCACATTAACAACCTGAGGCAAAGCTTCTTCTCTGTAAAGACCTCAAGAAAATACACTGCCTGCTGGTAATGACTGATTTGTCAGGCATTATTGAGGGAAGAATGTTCAAGGAGCAAGAGAACCATTATTGTAAAGAAAGAAACTTTTTTCTCCTTTGAAGTTTTCCAAACAAAATTTGTGGGAGGAGCTGATTTGGCAATGGGAATTTAACCTGGAGAATCACTGTCATTTCAAGGCATCAAAAGACAGGGATAGATGTTTGGTCAGTTCTGGTAGCTGATCTATGATGTGTATCATAGTTAGCAACTTTGCAGACCTCATGCTGTCTTCCCTGTGTAATGCCACTCCCCCTCTTTGGAGTTTGTCATATGCTGCAACCCTGGACTGAGCCTCAATGGGAACTGCCCTGGGGCCTACAATAGCACTGGCTCCAGAGCTTTTGGATTCCATTTACAAACCTACTTACCGTCTGGGGCAGGGACAGAAAAAGGCTGGAAATTCTTGTAAAAGCCACTAGAGAGAGGCTTCTGATTGGGTGATTTATACAGACAGTTTGCTAGACCAATGAGGATCCAGGCCTGCTGACTCCCTCAGTGGGAGGGGACAGACTGACTCAGAGACAAAAGGATGTCTAGTTTTAGTTTCATTTTTGGAGCTTTTGAGTTTGGGACTTTTGAAGCTGAGGGAGAAGTGGAACAGCTCAGGAAGTCACTGTTTAGCTCCCACTCTCCACAAAGGGAGACTTTGAACTGCTAGGGGATGTAGTCTGTGATCAGACAGTTCCTGCCTTGTGGAGACCAGTGGTCAGAGAATCAGTCCAGCACTGGCTACTGAGAGCCAGCTGAGACCTCCAGAGCACTGTGGGCCAGGGATCCAGGAGAGTACTGTGCTCTACTAAGGGGTGAGGGCCCCCTTGCATGTTCTATAAGCTGGCCAGTATGTGCAGTGCTACTACACCCATCTCTGGACTCATCCTGGGAATTCCATCTGCCTGGGAAGGGGTTGGGGTATAGTTGTCAATGTGGGAGGTGAGGAATTTGCTATATTATTGCTGTTATAGTCTTTTAGTTACTCTTAATCCTTTCCTTCTGTTTCTTGTTATCAGTAAAGTTCCCTTTGTTTATTTTTGTTCTGGAATGTGGCATTTCATTTGTTGAGGCTTGTATTAGTGTATTTTGTTCCTTAGATATTGGATTACATTTCTTGTTAAGATTAGTAGTTATTTTCTCAGAGGACAGCACCTCTTGTGCCCCATGCACAGAGAGGAGTCACCTTGGTTGAAGGCACTAGGCATCACAACAAAGACCATAGGATCCAACCCATTTGAAAGGGAACCACTAGGGAGAAGGCTTGAGCCACGCCTCAGAACAGGGGTTACATTCTATTTTTCCTAGTAGAAAGAACCAAATGTTGAATGTTTCTGAGCTTCTTGAACATTGGAGCTTCCTCCAGATGTATGTACATGTATAAAGGGTGTGTTCTTGGAGAAGTCCTGAGAAATGTCTATGCTGACAACCTTTGAGCTATAGCTTTTGATATACAGCTATCATTTTGTAGGTATGGCTCTTTTAAAGGAATCTGACACTGGAACTTTGACTTGTGGAAATCTTGGATTCAAAAACTAGTTCAGAAAGTCATCACAGGTCAGAACTGCAGTAATAATAAGTGTCGTCCATAGAGTATTTTCAGTACCTGATACATATAGTCAAGTATAGTAGTCTAGATAAGATACCCAAACTTGTATTTTTCAGACCTTTTTAAAACCTTCTGTAGGGCTTTATTCATCAGTC
This sequence comes from Emydura macquarii macquarii, assembly GCF_026122565.2. Lineage (NCBI taxonomy): Eukaryota > Metazoa > Chordata > Testudines > Chelidae > Emydura > Emydura macquarii. The sequence goes on from NW_027132773.1 coordinate 12,736,592, forward strand.
GACTGCCATGTGTTGTTTGGTTTCACATATAAGCAAGTATGAAAGTGTCTATAAATAACAGCACATTGCATTGCTATTCAGAGGATCTGCATTTTGGAATCAAGTTTACTCCCTTGTTTCTAGACCAGAAGAGGGTGGAAACACTATGAAGGGCAGTGTGCTAAGTCATTCGAGTAGAGGAGGAAAGAGGGTAACTCTTGCCATATTTGAAAGCTCCTACTTAGGCATGATCCAGGATATACATTGGCAGCCTTGAGAAAAAAATCACAACATGTCCTCATCTTATTATTATTCAGTGGGCCAGCCTACTGAAGGACCATAGAGAGGAGGAAAGTAGCAGGAACTGGGAGCATAAACACCTCTGAGAACAAAGTATAAATAAAAATGTCTCTCAGTGATAGTATTACTGAAGTGTTCTGAGATTAGGCTACTTACATGCATGCTGAGTCAGACTCAAGGGTCCTGTTTACATTACAAAAATCTGGGCTGGCTGAATTCATATTTAGAATACATGTTCAGGAAGCCCCATTTACAAATTGGTTCAATTCAGCACAGATCTGAGTACCAGAGCCCTGCGGGAGGCATGTTTGCTGACATTATGTCCTGATGCTAGTGCTTGCCATATGAGAGAGAAGGTCTGCATTCCTGGTTTCTTGTTCCCTGGAAAAGGAGTGAGATGGAGACAGCCTTTCTATAAGATTGAAGAGTAATGTCAATAGAGCTGCTGCCTTTAAACCACAAAGGACCTTGTTCAAGTTCTGGCAGCCGTACTGTGCAAGCAAGCCCAATGACTGGCTGGGGGACTCTGCTAATTGGTTAAATCTGCTCTAATGTCTGGTCAGCATTTGGCAGGCAGTTATATTCTCTTGTTGATGTGCTTGCTCACTTCCTTTAATGTTAATGGGAGTTATACATGCCTATTGAGAAGTGAACTAATCTCATAGCCTATTTGAAACAGACCAGGCAGGCCTGCAAACATTTATGTTGCATATGTTTTGACTTATTACTGTTGTACTCCATGTGCTAAATCTACGTCTCCTCCTCTGTTCCCATCGATTGTTATTTCAGCTTCTTACTTTAGCTTGTTACTTAACGCTTCTTTCTCTTGATTCCTGTAGGTTGTCATATTTCCTTGCCTTTTTTCCCCCTGCACCAGAACTTTGTTACCATTTTCATTTCTGTAAAATGGTTCCAATGACTTTTCTTTTCACATGAGCAATATAAATTGAGGACAGAAACTCTTAGTAATGTTTCCTAGAGCCACATGTGAGCTGCAATCAGCTGAACTAGCAGCACACCACAGAAGACTTGGAAGAAAATTTAAAGGGATATGATCCATTTGCAGAGTTGTTTAATTATAGGCATCTGGGATAGAAATGAAACTCCCCATTACATCCATCATTGCTATACACGTAATGGCTTACTGTGATTGGGAACCATACCACATCATAGGAATTTCCACTAGTTAAAATACCTCATATGTAATTTGATATAGATTTTTTGATAGAAATAAAAGGAAATATTATACACCCTTTCATGATCTTCTAACAGTGACTCATACTACTCATAAAGGGACGCATAGAAAAAAGAGAAATACATATAGATTTTAAGTATTCAGCTCTCACATCCATTTCTTTGTTTGAACTGAAGCGTCTTTTCACATGGGAACTGTGGGCCTTTTGAAAATTTGTGGCAAAATAACTAAACCCAGGGAGAGGAAGAGAAGATGGAGGAAGAAGAGCAGGGAAATTCATGGAGAGCTAGAACCTGTGTGCTTAACTTTAAGTACCTGCACTGTCCTACTAAAGTCAATCAGGCCTGAAGGGTAAGGAGGCCATCAAGAGAGTAAATCATATAAGAATATGAATGCTGAGCTAACTGATTTATATTGCATTTTCATATCACCATGACAGGCGCCTGAGAAAAACCTAATGTGTATGGATAAAGAAAAAGAAGAGCTAGGTCAAAGAACGAGAAAAAATGTTAGTTTACTGACTGATGGAAAAACAGTGAATAATTAATTTTAATGACTCTTATCTGCCCTTTGTTAGAGCTGGTTGAATAGAGGGAAAAAATTAAATGGCAAACAATTTTACTGGAAAACTGATAGAACAAATTAAGAGCTAGACTGTGAGCTTGACTGCATGGCCATACAAGGGAGTATGACTTCCCCAACATCCATCCAGAGGATACCTGGACCATGGGTCTAGACACAGAGGATTAAGAGGTTCTATGTGTCTGCTTACTCCCTTCCCAGAGAAGACCTGGTAGGTAGAAGATGGGGTAGAGAATGGGCAGAGTTTTGACTCCACTCCCTCATACTTGCTAGCTGAGCTTGTGCAAAGGCTGCCATAACTTGCTGCTAGTATATACCAGGCAGAACATGGGGGAAGCAGAGGAAGTGTTGTGATTCTGAGGTGAGTCACATTACCTCCGAAGGCTACTCCTCGGAGGGGCAGCTGATGCACCACAACTTGCTCTGAGCTGCAACTCGTCATTATCTGGCTCCCGTTGAATAAAGTATTCTGGCTATTGTTCAGTCCTCTCCAAAAGGTACCTAAGAAAAGGCATCACCCTGACAAACAAAAATGCTAACACTCCCAAAATGTAGTAATGTTGACGACACTCCAAAAATGTAGTTTAAGAATAAAAATTTACAGTGTGCACGTAGAAATGGGTTTAACAGTGAACAAACTGGTAGGAACTAATGAGACAAACAGGATAAATAACTTAGTAGTTGTGCTGTTGGAATGGCCTTGGGCACCCACCTTCCTGCAGGGGTAACCCCCTCTTTCAGTATTAGTGTGGCCCAAATCTTGTCCTAAGCTGATAGCATCTCTCTGAGAAACTGGTATATTGACTTATTTGTTAATGGGCTGCTTGTATGAATAATTCACCATCTACATACTATATCTCTACTTTAAATGCATTACAAAGCATATATTAGATAGAGATTGACCTCTACTGTGGTTAACATCAAGATTTATTGCTCTAGGAAGCTCCAGAAATATTGACTTGAAACATAGCCTTGAGGTTCAGTTAATGTTGATACTGTATTTCCAAAAGGACACAAATCACATTTCTTCTGTACTTTGTGTTTTGTGGTAGATGTCGGTCTCCCTTTCTTTGTTTGTTATTTTTATACTAGAGCCTGAGTGTGTCTGTAATCATAAACTACCCACCAGCATCAGTTAGGCTTTGTGTATTGTTCAGCTGCCTCTGGGTTCCTTGCTAAATCATTATCATGACTCCTCATTTCAGCTGGAAAATGTTTGTTTTCCTTTATTATAATAAATGTTTTTCTTTATAAATCCTTTATTTCACTGTAATATTATTAATTGTTTGGTTTTCCCCTTGCTAACTCAGACTGAGAGATAACAATTTTTATTTACATGAGATCCCTTTTGAGGGCCCTGGTGCTGTCTGCTCCTGCTAACAATAAGATGGGTAGTGGGGAGAGAATTCTTTGTATTTGTCTACCCTCTTTTCCCTTATGGTTGATGGTATGTGAGGAAGGAAAAATTTTCTAGAGAGTCTGGGGATCTGTTCTCCTCTCTCACTGCTGCTACTAATGATTTTCTAATTTTATTACCCATGTGGGTTTCTTTTGTTTAAACAAAATGCCATTTTGTGTCTTTACTATTATCATGTGCTGCAGATTTCATTGCAAAGCAGTAGTTATCAGTGTGAATCCTATGTGCTGCTATTTCAATTTGGGCTTCATATGTACTATGACTTTCATCTCTGAAGCATGGCAACACTGCTCACTCTACCACAGAAGCTGTTCCTGGAAGGATGAGTGCCTGAACTGAGAGAGCATGGGGAACTGACAGCATGCATCCATACCTTTGTGTGTGTATTTGTGTTTCAGCTTTGAGCTGTTATTCATGAAAAAGCCTACTCTCATTAGACACACAAAAATGTGGAAGTAATGTTAAGGGTTAGAGATGCACCCAAAGAAGCAGGACAGTCCTTATCTGAGGATGGAAACTGACAAGGATATAATAATTACAAGACCCATGAAAGAGAGAAAACTACAGAATCCTCTATTTCTTTCAACAAAGAGCCTCACAAATACATTGAGAAGGAACTCTCCCTCTACCTCCACATGAAATCCTTCCTGTACTATATCATCAGTGAACAGACAAACTAGAAAAGGAGAACCAAGGCTAGATGCAGAGGAAATTGATGAGTTGGGAATGAATTAAATAAGGAAAAAACCTCTTACAAAACTTTCATTTGCCAAAGGAGCACAGTCATTTCTCAGTGTATGTGCATAAATCTCACTGAAAAGCGAATATATTCCAAGTCACAAAAAATGTACAAGACTGTATCAGGAAGTGGGATGTTCCCAAGCAAATAAATGTTCCAGTTCTCCAGAGATCTACTGAAAAAACCTAGAAATTACCACCCATTGTCTGTGTCTTGCTCCTGATAGGAGAGCATCTCTACTGGTCTTTACTCTGACCCTTATCATTAATTACAACCTGCAGTATACTACAGAGAACAAAAACAAACTGCTTATTGAGAAAGATTATAATGTTCTCAAATACTGCAGCCAGTTTATAACTATAGCTGCCTGAATTTGGAGGCTTTATCGTGGCATCTCCCAAAGGGAAGGGGACCAAGTTGCCATTAGAGTAAGAAAGAACTGGGGATGCCTTTGACCAATGTAGAGCCAGAAGGATGCCAGAAGATGACACTAGCTAATGTGCAAGGATGGTTTGCTATTAGAACTGTAGCTTCTTATCCCTATGAGATCATTCAGTGGTACATTTAGCTGGAGTGCCTGAGCCTGTTAGTGAATCTTACTCAAGGTTCATGCAATAGTCTCTTGATATTTGCTTATGGTTTTCACTGGAGAAGCAGCTGATGCAGGAACCTCTGTATGGGACTATAGGGAAAAATTCGGCTAGTGGCCCATCATAACAAAAGCTGGGGAATTTCCAATATCTGCATACTTAGATTCCCGATGGTGAAGGATAGTTGGATATATTGTTCATTGTAATGGACAGCTCCAAGCAGGGTATGCTTAGGCTGCTTTTAACCATCTGGTTTAATTGCTTCATCTTACAGTCAGTTTCTGGTATGTGCTGCATCCCCCTGATTTAAAAAAAATAGTGTATAGCTACAAACCACAAGCCATTATCTATAGTAATTTTTTTGGGCTAGGCTCTGTTGGGCAAATGGGTTCTCAAGAACCCCTGTCCCTTTTATTGGCTGTAATGATTCCTTGAGGAACATTAATTAGCCTTGTCTTGAGTAGGATTTAAAAGGGTGTTGTTATAACACAATAGCTAACACCTTCTAACTATTATGTTTTAAGAGTCTAGTATACAAGGCAATTTTAAAGGAACTTTAATAGGTACTAACCTGGAGCATTCAACATACTTCTCAGTGGAGGTTGCTTTATAGTGCTGATGGCTTCTGGAAAAACTATGAGAGGGTATATATCCTGCTACTGTGTTTACGTACTGGGGAAGCAAATGCTTTAGAGTTTTACTACTTTAAATTTGAATTCCCATACTTTAGCTGGATTGTGCCACTATGACTTTTGTAGGCCATCCAGAAAACTCTGATCCTAAATATAATGGCAAGCCATAGTGGTACAGTACTGACTATACTGAACATCCAGTCACACCGTCTTAAAGATCTGGTTAGAAATTGATCTGGGTGGTGCTCAATCTGCAAGGAGGCGACATCTCTTTGGGATTTGCCTTGATGAAGAACTGGCTCTATCAGCTATTCATCTTTTATTCTATTCTAAGGCTGGAAAGCCAGTTTCACAAGCATTGTCAACCAACATTCCAGTTGCTAGGTGTGTAAAGCAATGGGTAAAAGATCATGTTATATCTCCTGATGGTGCTATAGTGGGATAACAGGTTCTGGGGCACTATAAAACAACAAACGATGATAGCACCTTTCACCCAGAAAGAGCTGTTGTAATAATTGGGCCTACAAATTTACCTTATTGTGAGCTCAACATTAAGAAATGAGTGTAACTTCATAAGCTGTCACAATAACCTACAATAACAAATGCTGATGGGTTGAATGGGAGACAGACTGAATTAGTCCAAACAAAAAGGCCTGCTGATATAATTCAAAGACTGTGTTAAGATCATACCCAGCAAACAAGACAGTGGAAGTTTGAAAATGAATGAACCGAAGTTGGTGTGTCAGAAACTAAGCCTAATTGGTGGACAAAATAATGAGAAGATGGGCTATTCCACCATTGCTCCCTTTCGGAGTTCTTAAAGAAAGAGACTTTGGAAGAAAAATTGGCTACTGACACAAGCTTCGCCAAAATGGTGGCCATCTCATCCATCTCCTGAGACCCTGGATATTCTTCATCTTGATTCTAAAAGATGACCTGATCAGACCAGGCCAAAAACGGAGGGAGCAAGATGACATCACCACCTCCACTGGCAGAAACCTGAACACCACCTGGGATGTAAGACACCCTCTTTCCTCTCCTCCCACCCCCCCACCAAGTCCATTTCCTTCCCTACCTTATTTCTTCTCTTTCCTATCTCTCTCCTTTTTTCCTTCTGTCTAACAAGAGTCTGGCTTACTTAGGGACATGCCGAGAAATTTAACTTAGGCTCCTTTTGGAGGGGAATTTCTGTGCTCCACCCCTCTACCCTGGGAGGAGCTCACTCTTCCTTCCCTCCCACCCTGGCAGGAGCTCGCTCTCCCCCCATCACCACCATGGCCGCAGAGCCAGAGGAGTTCTGTGCTCCCAACTGCCGGGGCTGCGCTGGGGCTGCACAGATTGATGTGGAGACCTGCACAATCGATCCCAGAAGTGCTCTCCGGTCGACGCCGTAATTCCACCCCCGCCCCTGAAAAGAGTAAAGCTGTGTCGACCGGAGGGCGTTTCCCATCGACGCAGTGCAGCAGACACACCACGGTAAGGGAATGTTAGTAAGTCGACGGGAGATACATACTGTAGCTTGCGTATCTCCCATCGATGGCTGCTGGCAGTGTAGACCTGGCCTCTGCATACCAAACCCTAAACCTTGTTTAACAGAACACACCACCATCTTTTAGTTGGGGAATATGTAGAATAATATCACCAAGACAAAGATGTAGATGGGCAGTATGTACTAAAATTACCCAGCTACTGAGGTATGAATGGGTGGTTAGGCCCTTGGTTTTACATCTCATCTAAGAAAACACCTTCAACAATACAGTGACCCTTCGCACCATGCTGAGGCACTGGTTCAGTACTGACTCATAGCAGAGATGGTCTACTGAATAATTAATACCATTTCTTGCCAGCTTCTTGTTTTCATTCGTCTCCCATTCAGCTGCTGACCAGCGTTGATCCATCTTATCTTAGGATATCTGAGGACATGTTGTGGTGGGAGGGACTGTATGCTATAGTCAGTGGATCACACAGGGCATGCTAATTAGACTTATCAGAAGAAATCAAGGAGATTAATATTCATTTGCTTCTGGGCAGGTGGGAGGAAAGATTTACCATGATATTATGTGATCTTGATTTAAAATGCAGATGATATGAAGGTTGCTTGTTGACCTGTGTAGGCAAAATAACGTATGTCCTGAGGCAGTTGTGTCCAGCAGGGATTTTAGCCCTTGGTGGTTGGTCCATGTAAAATGGCAGCATTTTTAACCAAAATCTTCAGGTCCGAATAAATGCTGTTGTTTGCCTTACATCAATTCTGGACTGCGTTTGTCTACCTTGTGGTGCCTCTGTAAGGAAGAAAGCCCCCAGGGCAAATATCATAGTAATAGCCATGGACTCAGTATGGGTTAAATTTGTAAAAACAAATTTGCAATGTCTTACCAATACTTTTGAACCAACCAAGCTATTAGAGCCTCAAACCTTTTTGTTTATAATGGAAATGCTCCCTGACTCTTGACTATAGAGGTGCTACTACACTATTGCAATAAATATCATCCACAGCAAACATATGTGGCCACCTAGGAATGTGCTGGCCCTGTGCCAGGACACTACTTTACGCCTGGTACCTAAAGGTTCTGTAGCAATAGCTGTTGGGAAATGAAATACAGTGTAGTCCCTTCCTCTTGTTAGAACCTGTACATAGATCTGATACGCTATTTGCTTGTGCTTTTGAATTGTCCTAAAGAGGGGACAGGGACATGTTTATGTAGGTCATTTTTATTTTTAAAAATCATTTGTATATTCTTCAGTCCCCCAGTAAGAATTTGTGGCACCACAGAGCTGGAGATCTGGGGAGCTGTTTATGAACTGGGGGTGAAATTTTGGCCCCATTGAAGTCAACTGGAGTTTTGCCATTGACTTCAATGGGGCTAGAATGTCAGCTTGGGTCTTTTTATCCTGTATGCTTGAGAATCTTGTTAAGTCAATGTAGTGACAAAGTCAGTGACTTCTTTTCTAGCCATAGGTAATGTGCATAACTTGTGGATATCAGTTATATGCTCCCTAACAACACAAGGGATTTCCTCTCTATAGAGATGTTAACTTATGAATATTTATACGTTATTTACAAAAGTGAAAATAGTTTAACAAGTGTGAGATTTTACATTTGAAACAGTTTGGTTGCTTATGTCATGTCACATGTGGGCACATCCTTAGGCTGATGGTCAGCATGAGTTATTGGGCTGGTGTTGGACAGGTGGATGCTGGGAAAGGCATCCTAGCACCAAGCGCTGCAGCCACTGGGTTGAAGTTGCTCTGTTTTCCCCTAAAGTGGGCTCCCATGTGGATGAGGGTTATGTGGTGGAAGATGGGAGGATCCATGTCACAGAGAATCCTCCACTCTGTCTAAGAGGCCCTCACCTATCCCTGCAGCACTGCTGTGAGAATACTTACATGGGACAGGACTCTACACTAGACAAAGGGTGTACTGTCTTGGATGCAGTACACCCCTGTGTAGAGGCTAGTGCAAGACCTGTGCTCTAATTAAGCCTCTCTAGGTTTCAGTGAATTTCAACCCTGTTGCCCCGTACATCCAAACCCTTCCCCTGTGCAGTATAACTATACCAGTTCTGCTGCCAGGGGGCTCTCTGTGGCCGTAGAAGAGAAGGCTGTAGCTGATCTGTAAGGATTTGCTCCTGTACTTTTTGAAACTTCCATTTATGTTTGTGAACAATCAGCACATGCTGAAAATGTTTCCAATTTAGTAAGAAATATTCTGAAATCTCCATAGAATCCTAGAATCATAGAAGAATAGGGTTAGAAGGGATCTCAGGAGTAGTCCAACCCCTTGCTCAAAGCAGGACCAACCCCAACTAAATCATCCCAGCCAGGGCTTTGTCAAGCTGCATCTTAAAAACCTCTAAGGATGGAGATTCCACCACCTCCCTAGGTAACCCATTCCAGTGCTTCACCACCCTCCTAGTGAAAAACTTTTTCCTAATATCCAACCTAGATCTGCCCCACTGCAACTTGAGACCACTGCTCCTTGTTCTGTCATTTGCCACCACTGAGAACAGCCTAGCTCCATCCTCCCTGGAACCCCCCTTCAGGTAGTTGAAGGCTGCTATCAAATCCCCCCTCACTCTTCTCTTCTGCAGACCAAATAAGCCCAGTTCCCACAGCCTCTCCTCATAAGTCATATACTACAGCCCCCTAATCATTTTTGTTGCCCTCCGCTGGACTCTCTCCAATTTGTCCACATCCTTTTTGTAGTGGTGGGCCCAACACTGGACAGAATGCTCCAAATGTGGCCTCAATAGTGCTGAATACAGGGGAATAATCACTTCCCTCAATTTGCTGGCAATGCTCCTACTAATGCAGCCCAATATGCTGTTAGCCTTCTTGGCAACCAGGGCACACTGCTGACTCATATCCAGCTTCTTGTCCACTGTACCCTCAGGTCCTTTTCTGCAGAACAGCTGCCTAGCCCGTCGGTCCCCAGTCTGAGCAGTGCATAGGATTCTTCTTTCCTAAATGGAGGACTCTGCACTTGTCCTTGTTGAACCTCATCAGATTTCTTTTGGCCCAATCCTCCAATCTGTCTGTCACTCTGTATCCAATCCACATTTACAACCTTTACCAAGAAGCTCCAGAGTTTTATTTAAGTCATGTGGGAGACAAGACATTCAATGATGCACATGGTGCAGTGGTGCCAGTATCTATGGTTATGAGGGCCCAACCAGGAAAGTCTGATCTACATTGGGCACCACTGCAGTTATGCCCACAGTCTACCTATAGGCAGACTAGGCAGCTGCCTACCAGCCAGGTCTCCAAAGAGCAGGAAACGGCCTCCAGCCCCCTGCCAGGTTTTCCCCCGGCAGGGGAAAGAAAGTGGTTGTGACTCAGGTACCTGCACCTCCATGGGCCCTGCTATGCAGGCAGCCCTCTGCACTGTCTGCTGCTGTCCTGAACTCACACTGTGGCTTCTGCTTTGACAGCGAGGAGTTCATCTGAAAGGTGGCTGGCTGAGGGATGTGGGGTTTGTGGGGACTAGATGGGAGGGGAGGGGGATGTAGTCTGGGATGGGCTAGGGGTACAGAATGTGGGAGGGCAGGCAGGGGTGCTTGGGTCCCAGTGTGGCTCCAGGAAAGGATTTCAGGGGGTCCTGGCAGGTGAAGGATGAAGAGTCTGGGGGAGCATCGCAGGAGATGGATGTGGAGAGACCCTTATAGAATTCATCTTTTTAATCTGTTACAATGTGTTTCCCCTAACTAGGCTACATTCACTGGTGCACTTTAGCTCCTAAGTAGCATTTTGACAATGGAAAACCATTGTAAACCTGGTCTGATCAGCCAGTTAAATTCAGTTTATGGGATGGCCCAAAAGTAGCTTGACCAGACCAGTGACTCTTGCCGCATATAGGATACAATCAAACCCTATCTGTATAGTGTGTATATCTTAGAAGATGTCACAGATGTTGTTAAGGGCTGGGTTTTTTTTTATCTAGGCTAGGCAACATTTCTGTGATATGGAAGCAGATTTATACGATAAGTGCCTGATTTAGATAGTATTGCAGAGTGGACTAGGTATCATGATCTTTGAAAAGTGCTGAGGATGTCGTGGTTTTAATAGTTTTCTTTTTTAATTGCATGCCAGTCAAAAGAGGTGCAGCCTCAGGGAATGTGACTCACTGACTTCAGTACAAATCATTTGGGGGTATACGTGAGGGCAGAACTGAGCTCTGAGTTTGTGATGTTTAGAGGAAAATGAGGCCACCACACTTACTTTCACTGAACCTGTAATGCAGGGCAAAAGAACATATTATAGACTCAGAAATCTACAAATGAATGCCAAACGCATTGGCCCAGATGCTACCAGTGCTGGGTAGTAAGAGCTTGGAGAGACAGATAGCCCTCACCTGTCTTGTGAAGTTATATTGTCCGCTTTGAAAAAGCCCTATAGAAATTAGTAAACATAAAACCAGTAGGTTTCTAAGGAAATTTAAGAGAGTGCTATAGATGTTATTCCTAAGTCCTCTAGAATTTAATATAGAACAGGTTTTTTGCACCTTCCTATAGACTTCTATAGCAGGAATATAATTTTCTATTTGATTCTAAAGCATGGTTCAAAGATCATCATTTTCTATTACATTGTTAGGATTTTCCATGAGGGGTACTTCAGGCTCAATAACTACAGAATGAATAAGCTCATTCAGTGGCACTTCTGTGCAGCAGTAACGAGCCCGTTTCTATTCACAGAGTTCCAGAAGCTGCATTTTTTCACAATTTCCTAGCCAGCACTGGTCACCAGGGAATGGACGTTCAGCATGCTGTATTTCAGGAAAAGGACAGAAAAAGAACTACTACTGCAATGTATGTAGCACTGGGAATCTCCTTTACTGCATAGTTTTGTGTTGTTTTTCTCTGAAGATGACAGAGTTGACAGGTCAAAAAATGTTTTGATTTCCCCTTATAGAAAAACAATATTTTCCATTTTATAATGCCCCTATGATGCAGGGGAGAAAATCATGTCTTAAAAAATGAGTACTGCCTGTGCTAGGCAACATGTGCTATATTGCCCCTTCTGTACAACAGGCGATGCTGTATAGTATTGGCTCTGTTATATCACACTTTCTGCATGATTGGTTCTTAGAACTTTTGTTTCCAATACTGTTCAAAAACTGTGTTCTCCCTTCACAGAGACAATGATAAAGTCCCAGTCACTCACTTGGGAAACTTCCCCCCAGCAAACCTGCTGACGGTTCTAGGCATGCAGATACACATCATGATTTCTCTGTATTCTTACTGGGGCCATTTTTGTGTGCCAGCATGGGATGAATCCTAATTTCTAAAGTGCTTGGAGTGCTGAATTCTTCTCTTTGTGTAATCAGCAATATTATTAAAAGACACTGCTTGATAGAGAATGATGGTTTTGTGGCTGTGGCATTGGACAGGGGTTAAGAAGTCTGAGTTCAGTTCCTGGATCTGCAGCAAACTGCCTGGGTAATTTAGGCCTCGGTCAAGCAAAGACATTCATATGTCTGCCTACATAGTTCTGTTTGCAGGACTTGGGGCATTATTCGCTCCATGCCTCAGTTTCCCATCTGTAAAATGGGAAAGAATAATGATAAAACTTCCTGTCTCCCACCTTTTGTTTTGTCTGTTTAATCTGTAAGCTCTCTAGGGAGGGCACTACATATTACTGTAAGCTTGTACAGCACCTAGCACAAGGCGGTCCCTGATCTTAGATGGGGGCACTAAGCACTAGATGATCTATCTGATAGTCCCTTCTGACCATAAACAGTACTGTGAACCAAATAATAATAATCAATGATTTCTCGTTCAAATAATCAGTATTTTGTTTCTTTTTAAAAGGTAACTTGAGGTGTTACAAAATGTTTTTAAAATTTATTTTTTAAACTTTCAATTCTCAATCAACTCTCATGGCAGTTGATCTTCAAAATAAAAGAGATGATTTTTAGTTGCAAATGGAGCTATTAAAAAAAAGTTCTGGGCATGTCTGTCTTGATGCTTTTACTTTAAAATTTCCAACTGTTTTTTGTGTGGCAGCTAAAGGGAGAATTTTAAAAATCCCATATATTGGCTTCTAGTATTTGTTTAAGATGTTTGTTTTAAGAGTAATGTAATGCTAGATTACTCACTCCTCTTTATTTGGGGGTCCCCTTGAAAACCACCTGTAGGCTGCAGCTCTTGTAGACTATTTTAGCATTAGCTCTTGGGGGCGGGGATTTGCCTTTGAGAGCTGCTAATACCAACTCTCTGAAAACTGCTCTGGCTATCTGTAAGTCAGCGTGTTCATTTCAAGGCTAAAGTTATAAATAGTGATGAACCAGTCTACCTTAGGGACCCTCTGCTGTTCTATGTCCCATAACAGCAACTCAGAATGAGGATGTACTTTCCTGTTAGAAGAATATGATATGAAGAGACATTTCACATAATTTATAATCTCTGATATTGTAATAATGTTACGTTTAATACTTCCTGTTACAGTGAAAGGGTAGAACTGTTCTGTTCCATGCTTGTATCTCATCTACCACAAAGCTTCCTCTTCCTACAGGGTTTTATAATATTGATTGATAGATTACTCAAGCAGTCAGTTCTTAAAGGTAGAATATTCTTAGCTCTTAAATATGCATTATTTACTACAGGTGGGGCTGTAACTACTGACTGTCCCAATATAAAAAATTGAGAGGCAAGAGTTGGGACCTCTTTAGACCATAGTTGCAGCCCTGAATTTCTCTTCCCTTGTTGTTCATCTTTTTTGTTCCTATTTTAAATATGAGTCTCTTGATGTTTGTATTTCAACTCTATAATTTATAGTTAGTATTGAGGATGGTCCCCAGGGCTTATGATTGCATTCTTTTTAGGGCTGTCAAACAATTAAAAAAATTAATCACGATTAATCGCAGTTTTAAATGCACTGTTAAACAATAATAGAATACAATTTATTTAAATATTTTTGGATGTTTTCTATATATTCAAATATATTAATTAGAATTACAACACAATACCAAGTATACAGTGCTCACTTTATATTATTATTTTGTATTACAAATATTTGCACTTAATAAAGATAAAATAGTATTTTTCAATTCACCTCATACAAGTACTGTAATGCAATCTCTTTGTTGTGAAAGTGCAACTTACAAATGTAGATTTTTTTTGTTACATAACTGCACTCAAAAATAAAACAATGTAAAACTTTATCGCCTACAAGTCCACTCAGTCCTACTTCTTGCTTAGCCAATCGCTAAGACAAACAAGTTTGTTTACATTTACTGGAGATAATGTTGCCCGCTTCTTATTTACAATGTCACCTGAAAGTGAGAACAGACATTTGCATGACACTTTTCTAGCTGTCATTGTAAGGTATTTACATGCCAGATATGCTAAACATTCATATGCCTCTTCATGCTTCAGCCACCATTTCATTGTTTTGTTTTTGAGTGGAGTTATGTAACAAACCTATTGACATCAGAGGAGCCAGAATTTCACCCTCTGATCCAAAGGTGATGAGTAAGGCATAAATATTTAGATAGGAAGAATAAAGCGGCAAATAGGTTTTAAGTAGGCTTTCAAATATTCTTTTTAAGAAACAATACATTAAAAAAGCCACTGAACTGCAATTTCTCCTATTGCAAATATACTCTCTGGATTTTAGTATTCCATTTCCAGGAGGTAGAGATGAATCCTTCAAAAAGTGGAAATGTTTTGAGTAAGGTTATTGAAACCAGGAAGAAAATTTGTAAAACAACATCCGCTTTTGATTAGAAGCTCAGTTCATCTGAGTTTAGTTGAAACCCAAGTATGCCAATAGATTGAATCTTCTCTCTGTTCTTCTAAGGAAACTTGACACACTGAAACCTCCTTAAAAAAGGAATGATGTCATAAGAATTACACCATCAGAAATAGTTCTCATTGGCTACTCTGTCCTTTATGTTCAAAGCCCAGTGCACGACATGGTATCCTAGCAACTACTGTGAAGCACTGGCTTTACAAATGAACCTTATCCAGCGCTCCATACAAACCACAGTAAATGAAGAATGTTTAGTAGTCACCAGGCCTTTCACTTTCTCCCAGATTCTTGGTCTGGACAGAACGTCTTTCAGGGACTAGATCATAGTAGCATTTCTTTTCCGGTGATTTGAATCCAAATCTTGGCCCTAATCATCTATTTGGTCACAGTGGTCTCCCTCACATCTCCTCACTGGAATACTTGTCTACACATCACTTAACCACAGCAGAGGCTGACAGGCCCCTGCCCAAGATTGCAATTATTGCAACCCAGGAAATAAGTAGAGACTAATTTAAAAATCATATTTAAAGCTTATGAAAGGGGCATGAAGATCATTGGGAAGAGCACTGGGAGGAGACAGGCATAATGTAAGCATCTGCTATCAAAGCTTTTGCTATAAAGCTCTGCCATCCTAAATAGTAACATGGTATCCTATGTTGTCTGCATTTATAACATTAAATAATACTCTGGTCCAAACGATAGAGAATTTAGTTCCATTTGCTGTTCATCTGGATTCCTCTAAGAGTTCTTATCCACTCACTCCTGGCTGTGTTTACCTGCCCTCCTCCCACTCCAAAGGTTTATTCTGATGAGCAGAACTAACACTCCCTTCAGACTTTGTCAACACAATTCCTTCTGTAAATCAGAGGCCACCCCTAGAGGCAGTATGTGCTCTCAGCCCTGCCAATCTGGTCCTGAATTTGGATCCTGCATGTCATTAGATTGCTGGAAAATCCCATCTTCATGTCAGTCTTCACTGCATCAATATTTTGTTTCAGAAATAACCAAAAGGATATTTTCAGGCTAGTGATTCTGTGGCAGTAGAATTAAAGTGCTTGGGGGCTAATGATGACATGACTATTTAGAAGGATTAGATATACACAAGTCCATGGGGCCGGATGCAATGCACCCGAGGGTGCTGAGGGAGTTGGCTGAGGTGATTTCAGAGCCATTGGCTATTATCTTTGAAAGCTCGTGGCAACAGGGGGAGGTCCCTGAGGACTGGAAAAAGCAAATATAGTGCCCATCTTCAAAAAAGGGAGGAAAGAGGATCCAGGGAACTACAGACCGGTCAGCCTCACTTCAATCCCTGGAAAAATCATGGAGCAGGTCCTTAAGGAATCCATTTTAAGGCACTTGGAAGAGAGGAAGGTGATCAGGAACAGTCAACACGGGAAAGTCATGCCTGACCAACCTGATTGCTTTCTATGATGAGGTGACTGGCTCTGTGAATGTAGGGAAGGCGGTGGATGTGATATACCTTGACTTTAGCAAAGCTTTTGATACTGTCTCTCACAGTATTCTTATCAGCAAGTTGAAGTATGGGTTGGATGAATGGACTATAAAATGGATAGAGAACTGGCTAGAGCATAGGGCTCAGCGAGTAGTGATCAATGGCTCCATGTCTAGCTGGCAACCGGTCACAAGTGGAGTGCCTCAGGGGTCGGTCCTGGGGCCGGTTTTGTTCAACATCTTTATTAATGATCTGGAGGATGGGGTAGATTGCACACTCAGCAAGTTTGTGGATGACACTAAGCTGGGGGGAGTGGTAGATACCCTGGAAGGCAGGAATAGGATACAAAGTGACCTAAACAAACTGGAGGATTGGGCCAAAAGTAATCTAATGAGGTTCAGCAAAGAAAAGTGCAGAGTCCTCCACTTAGGAGGGAAGAATCCAATGCACAGCTATAGACTGGGGACCGACAAGCTAGGCAGCAGCTCTGCAGAAAAGGACCTGGGGGTAACCGTGGATAAAAAGCTGGATATGAGTCAGCAGTGTGCCCTGGTTGCCAAGAAGGCTAATAGCATATTGGGCTGCATTAGGAGGGGCATTGCCAGCAGGTCACGGGAAGTGATTATTCCCTTCTATTCGGCATTGGTGAGGCCGCATTTAGAATATTGTGTCCAGTTTTGGGCCCCCCACTACAAAAAGGATGTGGACAAGTTGGAGAGAGTACAGCGGAGGGCAACAAAAATGATTAGGGGGCTGGAGCACAGGACTTATGAGGAGAGGCTGAGAGAACTGGGCTTGTTTAGTCTGCAAAAGAGAAGAATATGGGGGGATTTAATAGCGGCCTTTAACTACCTGAAGGGGGGTTCCAGGGAGGATGGGGCGAGGCTGTTCTCGGTGGAGGCAGATGACAGAACAAGGAGCAATCGTCTCAAGTTGCAGGGCGGGAGGTCTAGGTTGGACATTAGGAAAAAGTTTTTCACTAGGAGGGTGGTGAAGCACTGGAATGGGTTACCTAGAGAGGTGGTGGAATCTCCATCTTTAGAGGTTTTTAAGCTGCAGCTTGACAAAGCCCTGGCTGGGATGCTATAGCTGAAGTTAGTCCTGCTTTGAGCAGGGGATTGGACTAGATGACCTCCTGAGGTCCCTTCCAACTCTAATATTCTATGATTCTATGTAAGGACAAGCACTAAATTCTTAAGCTGCCTTTATTTTAAAATCCATTTAAACCTGAATTTTACCAAAGGACTCAGTAACCCAGCCCCAAATGTATACGTATATGTTGGAAATATTGTACCATTCAGTCGTCTTGGAGATAAGATGTATTTAAAAAAGTCAAAGATGCATCATTGGGAATGGTATTGACTATTTCATTTCTAGCACAGGCTGTTGCCCATCATAAAATTGTGACTTTTGTCTGCACATGTGCCACATTTGATTTGAGTTAGTCTGCAGTAAGTGGACAAAGGCAGTAGGTGAGTGAAAAGCAAACCATTTAATTTGAAGACAATGGAGGTTACTCTTGATAATAAGCACTATGCCTAGTAATCACCACTGGCATGATTTGGTGTTTAGATTGTCAGCACCTTGCTTTATATTTGCCTGAAAGGAGCTGAGCATTGTTGCCACATAAATAACAGTCATTCTCCATTCTTGATCCGGAATAAAAATTGGGTGAATGTTTTGTTTCTCAAGGTTTTCTTATTTTTTAGTAATTATTTTTGAACATTTCTTTTACAAAACGAATGCCATCTCGTTATAATTAGCAATCTAGTGTCCTATCTTAGAATAATTCCTCTCACACTTTCACAGTTTTTGACTTCAGCCCAATCGCTCTATTCAATGTGGGTGTTATGTGACATTGGCAGCTTAGATTATTCTTTGTCTTTTCTGTTGGTGAGCTCTTTCAGAGGGGACATTTCCAACAGCTCCATTGTTTAGACTATGAAGTCTGGAATCACTAATCTTTGGTTTTGTGGTGCATTTAGTAAGTTTTTTTCTGTGCTATTTACCACCTGTGGCTTTTCTTCATTTCTGGAAAATGCTATTATCTCAAATGTCTTCCTTTTAATTGTGATGGATTTAATTGCTTGGATACTCCAGGGTCTGTGTTGACTGCTGTTGCTAGCTGGACAGATTCAGAAAAATAAATGGAGATCCAAGTACAGATGTCTCTCAATGGAACAGGAATTTCAGTACTGACCTCTCTCCTTAACTACAATGGATGTCACCAGGTTTATGATACCAATCCTTGATTTATTGCCCCCCAAAGAAGTATTTCAATCCCAGACCATCTCGGTGGGAGATCTGCATAAAGTGGCTGCCCCTGCCACATCTTTTCTGTTCCATACTTTGTGTGAAATGCGTGAAACTGCAGCACCTTGCCTCTCGCTAGCCGTGCTTTCACTGATTTCAGAAGGCCGACAACAAAGAGTATATCTGACAATGTTTCCTGATTTAAAAAAAAAAAGGTAATGAAGAAATCATTCACGAGAAAGAGGCAGCTGTAAACAAAAGCAGCTTCTCCTAGCACTTAGAAGCAGAGTTTGTAGAACATCAAGACATTTATTGGTGAATATTTTCATGGAGACACCAAGTTCAGTTCACTATTATTTGTAGGCTCATATTATTAATGTCAATTAATTAAGTAATGACAATGTCATATATTTGTGAAAATATTTACAAATTCCAAAAGTTTCATCTTTTTTTACCAGGAATGGTTATTTGTCTAATAATTCCCATTGGAAATGAATTACTCACTGTTCATCATTCAGCATTCTGTTGTTTAGAAAGTTTCAGTCATCCAGACAGACAGCCAAACTGGTAACATGTTTTGTAAGTGACTGCTCACTCCATAAAGAGTGAACAGCTGAAATAAACAGCTTTCAAATGATCCATATGCAGAAAATTGTTCTTTAACTATTTAGCAAATACTTATGAATTGTTCCTTTTTCTATGTTTATACGGCACCCCATAGAATGGGATCCCAATCCTGACTGGGGAATTTGCACACTATTGTAATTAAAATATTTAGTCATAATGAATAATAAATACTCTTTTAGAAATCTAGATTGGCAGGTAAACATCTCATTAACAAAGAAAAGGCTAAATTTGCAGCAGATATTAGCTGCAAGAAAGAATTCAACCAGCTCTATTTCAAAGTAAAAATTAAGCCAAATCCTTCTCATTTTGCTCACACGCATAATCTAATTGAAGATAAAGTGGTAAATTACACAACTAAGGCAAGCAGTAGGATTGGACCCATAGACTAGGGAATTCACATTTTAGCAGAACATACAGGATCTCTGAAATGACATCAACACAAATGTATCTTTTTTTAAAACGATCATTAAAAGAATTAGAAAACCTTTTACAAATCAGACCAAAGGTGTCTTGGATTTATAGTTAATATTAAATATTGTTTTTGTTTTCTTTTTCTTTTTCTTTTAGCCATTAATTTTCATTGAGTGCAAAATTAATTAATTCTAAAAAGGAGCAAAAACATACCTGTGGACATAGAAATATTTCCTGGAAAGCTTTAAATAAGAAAAATCTTTAAAATATATTTTATTATGAACACGAACTAAAAAACACAAGAAAATCCTGCACTATCCCCATTCCTATCCCACGGCTACAGAGAGCCATGACTGCAGTGGAACTAGCACAGTTGTGCTGCTAGGGTTGAAGGCAGGAGACCAGGATCACACAAAGGGAATACACAGCCTCTGTATGCCATGGAGTTATGTTATATTGAAGCTTCCTGATCAGCAGGATGTAGGTAGTGCATTCAGGGGCACTGAAGAAAACACATCTGCAGTTATGCTAATCCAACTGTTTATTCCAAGGTGAGGTGCACATTAGATGTGAGAGCTATTGCATACCTTAAGCATCATTAGAGATGATGATAGCTTTGTTGCTGCTGATCTACAGTCTGTGGGGAAATGTTTTTTTCCCTAACTAGCCTCCTGGAACTTCTAGCCTGGAACTTCTGGCTGAACCAGAGTGGCTTAGGCTTGCACCAGTTTACAGATTGTGCTTTGGTTTCACAAAGTCAGGAATGAATTGGGCCCAGGATCTATTTTATCCACATCATCATGGTTTGGAAGGTTCAGATAAATGTTTCTTCAAATAGAAGCAGGTAAAACCAGGGAAGATTAACATTGCTCTCTCTTTTTTTTGTGGCGCAGAACAGAAAGAGGTGTTGGTTTGGAACGAGGTCCTGATTGTTCGGAACCTCCAGAGGTTGAAGGGTAAGCAGGGAGAGAGAAAATAAAGGGGTTGAGTTTCAGCTCAACTTTTGATCTGATCCAGCCCCCATTGACATTGATGGAATCTTTCCACTAACTGCAAGGGGAGTTGAATTGGGCCCGTAGAGGTAGGAAAGTAACAATTCTACATCTCTTTTCAAAAGATGATCTTGCCTTAAAACTAGCAAATAATACCAGACAGAGGCTAGTAAATCTTCTCCTCTCCTGTTTGAGCTGCTCAGAATTTCTGTTTATCAGCACCAAACTGCAACTGGACTCTTTGTGATGCTGCTTGTTAGTGTCTGATTTGATGCTGTCTTTGTCCAGGTTTAATTATGCATGAAACCAGCAAGCAGACAATAATTGATAGCATTTCTTTCATTGTTTTAGACAGGGCTTTATTATCTTGCAGGAGACCAAGGGAAATCACAATAACTGCTGTACTGTCACATAAATACAACCAGCTCTGGCCACAGTTTCTTTCTTTCTTTCTTTCTTTCTTTCTTTCTTTCTTTCTTTCTTTCTTTCTTTCTTTCTTTCTTTCTTTCTTTCTTTCTTTCTTTCTTTCTTTTCTTTTCTGCTTCTCCTTTTTGTAATCAGCACTAAAGAAGAAAAGTCTTGTAAGGAAGAAGGTTGCTGCTAACCATTTCTATTTTCAATGGACTATTGAACAAACAAATGGAGTGTCCTTGCTTTTGCTTTGAAAAATTTTAAACGATAAACGTTCTGAGTAGCAATTTTACATAAGAATTAATTCCAGTGAGTGTCCTCATGTGTCAGATATTAGTATCCTGTACATTTCAATGTGGTCAGAAATAGATTTGCTTAACTAATTATCATGAAAAAGATAGCTCTAAAGAGAGATCCCAGTCAAAACCCTAGATCTCAACATCCCAGACCGTGAGGGGGATTAGTGAATCCAGATCTGAATTTCAAAGATGGACCATTTATGCATGATTCTTTACTCTATCACACCAGTTATACACTGATATAACTCAACTGATTCTGTTGGGTTACACCAATTAAAAATGGGCAGAATAGAGTGGACGATCAACCCTGTGGGGCAGTTTCTAGGGAGATAACCAACTCCAGAACTTTCAACAGCCTACCTTTAATCCTCCATAGTACAAGCTGTCAGCTATGTCCATGGAGCAAAAAAGGTCTCCACTCTCTACTGATTCTTGCTGCATAAATGTCATGGCCCAGAAGATTAATTCAAGGTGAAATGGAAAAATAATTTCAGTACTGAATGAATGGGCAGATTTCAGTGATCAGACCAGAACTATATCAATACAGTCACAATGAGATTAGTCAAATTCAAGTTTTATTCATACAGAATACATGATGCCTGCCTGATTGCATACAATGAACAATGTTAATGACAAATGCCTAAGCTGGACATTGGTAGTGTTTGTATGCAGTGTTATTGCAGTTGTGTTAGTCCCAGGATATTAGAGAGACAAAGTGAATGAGGTAATATCTGTTATTTAACCAACTTCTGTTGGTGAGAGAACATTTGGCATTTCCTTTGGAATTGATGAAAAGTTCAGGAATATTTTCCAAGATCCCAGAGCAGTTACAAGTAGAGCTGGCAGGGAGATTTTTGATGAAACATTTTTTCACTGGAAAGTACTGGTTTGCTGAAACCAAAACTTTTAATGGGAACATACTGGGTTTGATGAAATTTTCATGAAAATGTTTCTCAGGTCCAGGATGGAGCTTCTGGTCTGAGTTAGAAAATAAGAGGGAGACCCACCCTAGAATAGCCTCACCTGGATGTGGGAGACCAAGGTTCAAGTTCCTTGTCTGACTCCTGCAAAGCAACAACTTGAACTGGGTCTCCTGCATCCCAGGTGAATGTCCTAACCAATCACCAGGCTATTGGGTCCCTCTGTCTCTCATTTTTCATCTTGGAAAGATTTAATGTTCATCCCAATGAGGAATGGGAGAACTTTAAAATAGCAAAAATGTTCATGTCTGAAAAACCACTTCCCACACAGCTCTGTACTCCTTGACATCCATCAGCTGTAAATTTGCTTCTTCCATGACTTTGCTATGCCGTGATTCCAAAATACCAAACAAAATTAAAGCATGTATTGGTATAGTAATGTCTCAAGCTAAGCACTTAAAGCATTATTGGAAAAATAGATCTTTACCCACAGCTATGGGATTAACTAAAGGGACTGAAACACGTCTGCTAGTGGAACAAAAGAATACCTATAAGTTTAGAGGCCTTTCCAAATCCTTTCAAACATATTCTCCTGTACCTGGAACTGGCTTAACTGGAAACTGGAGAGAGTCTTATCTTAATTGTTAGTAGACTGGAGATGAGCACTTCGAGGCAGCATGCCTTGTTTCCCCAGATGACCCACATATTCCTATCCTGTACTGTTCTGTCCATTGTGCCCCACCCCTCTGCCCTTGCTGAGCATGCTCCAATTGGAGGCATGGTTTAAAAGGGAGCCAGCCAGCTCAGTTGGGGCCAGACAGGGCAAGAAGAAGGACCTGCTCTGGAGCCCAGAGCAGGACGTAGCTGGACCCAGGCTGGGAGAAGGAACGTCAGCGAGTGGTGACTCAAATAGGTCAGAGACAGGTAGGCAACTCGTGAACTGGTACTTTCATGGACACTTTACAGCCCGGTGCAGGAAAAAGGGAGGTAAGAAGTGACTCAGGGAGGCTGATTTGAGGCCCCTTATAGTGCAAGGCCCTGGACAAGCCTCACAAGGCCTTGGTTTGGAACCTGGTAGAGCGGGAGGGTCTGGGTTCTCCTAGCCCTCCCTCAGTTATAACCACTAGGTGGAGTGTCCACCAGAGACTATAACCACTAGGTGGTGGACCATGGACTCATTCACTCCCGGAAACCAATCTCCTCTGTTTATCAACAGAACAGTTTAAAAGCATGGACAGCAACAGGAATTCAAGCTTCCCTCCTGTTTCCTTGCCCATGGACTTTTTTGGATGGACAACTTTAAGGATGAGAAGGTAGCTCAGTCTCCAAGCCCATTCAGCCTTTGACTTCTGGTACTGACTTTAGTGGGACTCTATGAGACTGCATGGGTCTTCCCAGGTAGATCTGATTGCAGGATCCAGGCACCTAAATCTGTGCCTCTCAGCCAGCACATGACACCTGTTTCATGACCTGCCCTGGCTTTCATTTGGTTTCCAGATTGAATTTAAGGAGCTGATCTTAACCTATACAGCCCTACATGGCCTGGGACCTTAATACTTGAGAGACATCTCTCTCAATGCCCTGCTGCTGCAGTTGAGGTTAGTGGTGTAACGATCTTGAGAGTTCATTAAAGACCACACTATTGAATGAGTAGGGAATAGAACTTTAACACAAACAGGAGTGATTCTTGGTGTGCAGCTGAAAGCAGCCATGTTAGATCTGATGTAGGGCACATCTCCCAATTCACACAACACTGTCCCATGCTAGGGAGTGTCTCTAAATCACAATCTTCTACAAGCATATCTCTACATCTTCCCTCCTCAGGAAAACAAGTTAACCCTTAGATACAAATAAAAAACTATCTAATGATGCATGCACTAACATCTAATAACACAAAACAGCTATCACATAACAGCTATCTAATAACACATGCATTATACCATTCCGTAAACTCAACGTCAACTACCTAGAGAAGAGACGTTACTAGCACATCACTCATAAGTGAATCTTTACCACCCACTGTCCTCACATATCCTTGCATGTCTTTATGAATCTTTCTGGACATGTGATCACTCGATTAGATCTTCTCAGTACCAGCTCTTCATGCAAGTCTGAGTTCTCTTGTTCCCTAACAGTTTCTTCACCATGTGTTGATGATATTGGATCAGTCAGAGGAGATATGCTGGAATCTTTCATGGGGTTGGAACTCTCTAGGATAACTCATAGATCCCATTGATTATGTTGAAATGTGTCCCCTTGGTCCGTCTGGACCACATAAGATCATGGATGCAGCTGTTTTTTAATGGTACCCTTTTGGCCCCAAGTATTAGAGAGAGTGTGTCTGAGAAATCACCTATCTCCTCTGTTAAGAGATGGGAGATCATGGGCCTTTCTGTCAAATTAATATTTCTGCTTCCACTTCTGATTTTCTTTTGCCTTCTGAATAGTGGCATTGTTCTGAGATCTCAGCAAGTTATCAGTAATAGGTAAATTAGATCTGATCCTTCTTCCATTTAACAGCTGAGCTGGAGAAAAGCTGTTCTCCAGGGGTGTACTTCTGTAGACCAGCAATGTTTTACACATATCACACTCACTGTCAAAAGTCTTTTTCATCAGGTTCTTTACTGTCTGTATAGACCTTTCCACCAGTCCATTTGATTGGGGGTAATTTGGACTGGAGGTTTCGTGATGAAAATCCCAATCTGAGGCATATTGCGTAAACTCTGCACTTGAAAATTGTGGCCCATTATCGCTGAAGACCTCATTTGGAATTCCATGTCTGGAAAAAATTCCTTTCATACCAGTGATTACTGACTTACTATTAGTACCATGCAGTGTGAAAATTTCTGGATACAGAGAGTAGTAATCCTTTGATTGCCAGGTAAATAAATCAGCGCCTACCTTCTCATAAGGCCTTTGTGGAACTGGATGGGGTCTCAATGGCTCTGCCTGTTGGCATGGCTGTATTTCAAGCATGAAAAGCAGTTTCTTACCACATTAGTAGTGATGTGATTGATCCATGGCCAAGATAGCACCTCTCGTGCTCATTCTTTGCACTTCTCAATTCCTAAATGACCCTCGTGGATCTTCTGTAGCATTTCTTTTCAGAGGCTCAGTGGAATTACAACCTTACCACCTTTGAAAATCACCCCATCTATCATGGTCAGTTCATGTCTGCAGTTCCAATAGTCTCTTATACTTAGACAGCAATTGCTTATTACTTCAGGCCACTCTTTAATTATCACTTCTTTAAGGATTCCCAATGATTCATCTTTCTTAGTCTGCTCTCTTGTTATCTATGGGAATTGATCTCACAATCATATCTACATAGGCTTGCACCTCGGTCTGCAGTGCCTTCTCAGGTGCCAAGGGCGCTGCTTCTCTAGAAAGTGCATCTGCTGTGAACATAAATTTACCAGGCGTGTAGGTCACCAGCAAATTATACTTCTGCAACTTTATCATCATTCTTTGCATCCTTAAGGTACAGTCATTTAGCACTTTGCTCAATAATGCAATCAGGGGCTTGTGGTCTATTTCAACTTCCACTGTCTGTCCATGAATAAATTGATTGAATCTCTCACAGGCTGCAGCAAACAAGATTCCTAAAAGCTCCTTCTAAAGCTGTGCATATCGAGTTTCTCTGTCAGTCAGTGATTTGGATGCATATGCCACTGATTGCCAGCATCCTCATGCTTCTGTAAAATCACTGCAGCCAACCCAGACTGTGATGCATCCACTGAAATCTTAATAGGCCTTCCTGGTGCATAGAACTTCAATACTAGTTCTTGTATCAGTGTTGTTTTAAACTTTCCCATGATTCCTCCTGCGCAGCACTCCAACACCATTCATTTTTGTCCTTTAGGAGTTGTCTCAATGCTGCTGCTTTGGCAGAAAGATTGGGTATGAATTTTCCAAGATAATTAACCATTCCCAGGAACCATTGGACATCTTTCTTGGATCGGGGACATCATTTAAATGGCTGAAATCTTTCTCTTATCAGGTTTTACACCTTCATGGGAAATAATGTCCCCTACAAAAGTCAGTTCTCTAACTCCTAAGACACATTTGTCCCTATTTAGTTTGAGGTTTGCAACTCTAGTTGCATCCAGCACTTGCTGAAGTCTGCAATCAGGCTCCTCTTTCGTTAAGTCCCAGATGATGATGTCATCCATGGAGGTGTCCACGCTGCTGATATGTTAATAGATCATGTGTATGATTTTGTGTTACACCTCTGGTGCTGAAGCTATACTGAAGGGTAGGCGTAAAAATCTGTATCTTCTGAATGGAGTATTAAATGTGCATAATTTTGAGCTTTCCTCCATTAATTTTAACTGCCAAAACCCTGAGGATGCATCCAATTTACTGAAATATTGAGCATTAGCAAACTGAGCCATAATCTCTTCTCTGGTTGGTAGCTTGAAATGTTCTTTTTGTATAGCCTTGTTGAGGTCTCTGGGAATTAAGCATACGCGTAGCTGGCCGGTGTTTTTTTTCATGATGACTAGGAAGCTCACCTATTCTGTTGGCTCCTCTACTTTCTGTATTACATGCATTGCTTCCATCCTTGCAAGCTCAGCCTTGAGTTTATCTCGGAGTGCAAATGTCACCTTTCTACACAGATAAGTAACTGGAGGGACCTGCTTGTTTATCTGGATTTTATGGTCACCCTGCAAGCAACCCAATCCCTGGAACAGGTCTTGATTTTCTTGAAAGAGTGCCTCTGAGCCAGGTGCAGTATAATCTTGCAGTGAAAGCCCCCTTTCCACCAGATTGAGTTTCTCACATGCAGCCAGGCCCAAAATTGGTGTCACCTCCTGCGGCACCACAATGAAAGGGAGCCTCCATCTGGCGTTTTTATGGTTAATGCTAGCGAAGCATCGTCCCTGCACTGGCATATGTGTCCCAGAATACCCAGTTACTTTTATGTTTGTTGGTCCCAGTTTAGGTCTTATTTTCACTCTCTCATAATCTCTTGCAGATAGAATATTAACCTGGTTTCAGTGGAATGATTGTTCCATTCACTGTCAGAGGCAGTATCCAGTCCCTCTCATCAGACTTGCTTGATCTCAGTACATCTTCAAAACACTTCTCAGTCACATTGTTAGTAACTAAATGCACTTAGCTTTTCTGCCTTTGGGATCTGCAGCAGTTTGCAAAATGATCATGTTTCCCACAGTTATGACAGAGTTTCCCATAGGCAAGACACTGTTTGGGGCCATGCCGTGATCCACACTTGCCAAGTGACCGTCTAGACTCAGTCTTCTCTTTAGCAGGGGTTGGTTCCACATTGTGACTTGAGCCACTCTGGCTATATGCTGCTTTCCTTAGTGTCTGGATGACTCCTGCTGGTGAATTCAGCTGTTTTACTTGTGTTTTTACTGTTTTGGCGGTCCTACATATTTGGAGAGCTTCATTCAAAGATAACTCCCCCGATCCGAGCAGTCTTTCTCTTAACACATTGTCTGTAATGCCACAAATGAGTCTGTCTGTGATCAAAGACTCTGTCAAGCCACCAAAGTTACAGGTTTTATTGAGTTTCCTTAATTCTGCAACATATTGCTCTATGGTGTCATCTGGTTTTTGCGTGCATGTAAAAAATCTATGCCTCTCAAAAGTCACATTCCTTTTTGGCATGTAATATTCCTCAAATTTAGTCAGTATTATATTTAAATTCATGCTTTCATCTTCCTGAAACTCAGTTATTATAAACATCCAGTGCCTCCTGCCCAGCAACATGTAAAAATATAGATGATTTTAGATTTTCATCTTTGTTCTGTGCCCCAATGGCAGACAAATACAACAGAAATCGCTGCTTAGACTTTATCCAGTTCTCTGCAACATTGCCTGACATTTGCAGAGTGGAAGGAGGTTGTAAAACATCCATTCTTTGAGCTTTCACTTACTTGCTGAAGGCTTCCTTTGACTTTGTTTTCAGAGATTCCCTGTGTTTTTCTGTGTTTTCAGATGCAAACACAGGAGTTTTCCTCCAAATCCTTGTAGTTTCCAAACTCATTCACCACTTCTTACATCATGTAACGATCTTGAGGGTTCATTAAAGACCACAATATTGAATGAGTAGGGAATAGAACTTTAATAACACAGACAGGAGTGATTCCCAGGTGTGCAGCTTGGAGCAGCCATGTTAGATCCAATGTAGGGCACATCTCCCAATTCACACAGTGCTGTCTCATGCTAGGGAGTGTCTCTAAATCATAATCTCCTACAAGCATATCTCTACAGGTGAAGGTGCTTGAGCTGGATCCCTCTGAATTTAAAAGAGAGGGAGCTGGCGGTAGTGTTCTCCTTCAGCTCTGGAACAAGCTCCCCCACTGTGTCCAAAATGCCAAATGATCTGTTGACCTTCAGGGCGTGTTGCAAGGCACGTTTAATGTGCAGGCTGCTGCAGAGAGTGAGAATTGACGGAGGTTATCTCTGTGGGGCGAGGCCAGTTCAGATTCTGCTCTCTAATTTTGTTTGTGTTTGTGACTCAGGCCAAGTCTTGGCAAGGTGCCTCATTTTCAATTCTGTATACACTGAACTAAAATAACTGTCCATTGAAGGAGACAAAAATGTGACCCTGACCACTTGTGGTCACTAACAATGCCACTTTTCACAAGCCTGCTGCTGTGAGTCCGGTTCCATTTCTGTTTTATAAGCTGCTTACCATCAAATTCCCCACTGTTGTTTCATCTGGATATATTGTTCTTCAGTTCTCTCTGTAAAAACAGTACTCTGCTCTGCTGATCATGTGGAATGACTGCTACATTTTAATGGTGGTGAAATAATTCCAGCGCATACAGCTTGGACAGCAGTTTGGGATCCTTTGGGTGAAAGTGCTATACTAAAGTGAGGTATTACTTTTATTATTGTTAGTAATATTAAGGTGTTGTTATTGTTAACTTTGAATTTCCCGATTCATTGAATTTCCTGGCATTTAGCATCACCACCTGCTATTAGTATTTCTGAATTAACAAGCACACTTTCAGTTCGGTAACAGAAACACTTCTTTTTAAGAAAATCAGTAGCAGAATAAGAAACCAGATAATAAAAGACTGAGAAGACACTTTGTTATACAGCTTTCTTAATTCTTTAAGGAGTTTTGTCCTCTGAATTTCACTCAGGAGAATGGAAAAGATGCCATCATCATCTTTTCTGGTCAGCAGCACTTACAATCTTGTGCTGTATTTATCCCACTGTACCACCAATCTTCAATGATTTAGACTTTTGTTTTAGCTTTTAATCTTTGCTTATATATACACAGCACCAAAAGAAAACCAGTGCAGTATGTATACCGATAAATCTGTCTGTATTTCCATGCTTCTGAGATATTTCAGAAGAAGCTTGGTGCTTGTAATTGGAATTAGATGCTTCTGCGAATTGATTCAGTCACTCTTCCCCCGCCTCCCCTTTTCTGTCTTGGCAAGAAGAGTAGAACTGGTCTGAGGCAATCTGAAGGAGGAGGTTTGTGGCAGCAGGAACAGTGTTGATGCACCTGAAGTTATGCTGCCGTTCAGTGCCTTTCCCCTCAGACAGAACATTTCGCACTAGCTACTAACCTTTTACCTAGTGTGCTTGAGCTCTGCTACACACAGTTGTAGTATCAGCAGAGGTACTTGCCTCTTAAGGTATGTCTACACTGCAGCTGGGAGCATGCTTCCCAACTCGGGCAGACAAGCATAGCCAATGTGTGCCTGAACTAGCCCAACACAAATAGCAGCGAAGCTGGGGGTAACATGGGCAGTGGCTTGGGTTGGCTGCCTGAGGATGTACCCAGGGGTTCCGGATGGATTTGTACCCAGGTGGCTAGCCCAAGATGCCGCCCATGCTATCCTCAGCTACACTGCTATTTTTAGCCCAGTAACTTGAGCACAGATAGCACATCTGTCTACCCATGGTCTCAGCTGCAGTGTAGACATGTCTTTAGAAATGAATTCCAAATGTAAGCTAGTTTGTTCATTCTACATAAGCAGGACCAAAGGAATCCAAAGATTAAGCTAGAAACAAAATATATGTACCAATGTGTTCATTTTCCACTGTACTTTTCACCTTGTGAACAGTGAAGGCCTTGATCCCTGTATCAGTTTAGTCAAAGGCACTTTTACCAATGACCTCAATAGATGCAGGATCAGACTCTACCTGCGGAAACACCACTAAAAACACAACACTTGGAAAAATTAATATTGTTCCAGCAGCTAAATTATCAGTGAGAGGTTCATTTTCTGAAAAACACGGATGAAATTTTACAAAGGTATCAGTGGAAGATGGAGCTGACTCAGAAAAATGGAAAATCCAGATGAAGATGGACTTCAGTATTTTACTGACAAGTAGTGCATTTCAAGATAAATCCTTTATTAAAAACAGAAACTATGCACAGAAGTAAGGTAACAAAACTTCCCACCGCTGTCTGACTGAAGAGTGTACAGGAAGTGTGGCATCTCTACACTTCCTAGAGGATTGACTTTATAGCACAGGACTCAGATCTTTGGGATATTGAAGGCTCTGCCTGTTCACCTGTAAGGGCAGAAACCATAATCATCCAAGGGCCAGATTCTGTCGTTCTCACTCACATCAGGTAGCTTCATTAAGGTAACATGAGTACTCACATGAATAAGGCCTGCCAGACTGGGATCCATGTCATTTGTGGTTGAATGGCAATGATTGCTCATTTGTTTGCTTCTCCTGCAACCATCTTCTTTTACCCTGCCTCCTAAACCTAACACATTAAATGCCCTCTTTCAGCGAATCTTTAAAGCCACTACCCTTTCTTCCTTCAAATCACTCCTCAGGACCTACTTTTCCTGTAATGCCTACAAGAAAGGATAAGCTCAGGGGCATAGCAGAGGTGGTTTATGTTTATTGTGTGTGTGTGTGTGTGTGTGTGTGTGTGTGTGTGTATTTGATTGCAACCTTCCCCACCATTTTGTGCATATCACTTGTCTTCCTAGATTGTAAGCTTGTGGGGGCAGGGAACATATCTTCCTGCCTGTTTGACCAGTCCCTAGTACAATGGGGCCAGAGAGGAGAAGGTTGCCATGCACGAACAAGAGATTTGGTGATAGAAGAGCAGGGGAAAGGTGGAGGTGACTCAAATCAGGAAGCTAGTTTTGAAGATGACTGAATGGCTCAAAGAATTACAGGGAATTACTGGGAAGAGCTGGATTCCCTCAATAGATTTTATTGAGCTGTATTGTCACTGACCTCTTCCTCTTGCTCCCACTTCTTGATGTTTGTAAATAGAATTTAAAATGAAACAAAATGGGAAAAGAAACATTTGTTTAATATTATATGTGAAGAAACAGAGGCACTTGAAACCTTATTACTATGGTCTGGAAGACCCGGACATGTGCTCAGCTCCACTGTTTCAATGTCATGTGGAGTTCATTCAGCTATAGAGTTCTTGCTGTGCAACTTGGAGATTATGTCAATGTAATGTGTTTGCCTACATTCCTTGGTCAATAGTTTCTAGTTAAGCCAGGAAATTGTTCCATTTGAAAAGAATTGTCACACTGGAGCTACTCTGGTTTTAAACTAGAGTAACTTAAATCAGAATCTGGCCCAGTGGCAGTAGGAATAAATGGGATGGGGAAATACATTTTTTTTGAGAAGGAAAAGATGATTTGCTATACTCGTAAGCAAGAGAACCATTACTTTGATGGAAGACCTTTTAGTTTCCTTTTATGTTTGTGTTTACTGGGTGTGCTATTTATTGTTGGTAGATGTTATATCATTAGATTTTCTATATCGTTTTGGTTATTGGGCCATGTTGCCATTTGGAAATTTTCTGGGTTTAGTGGTGCTTTTATTGTGCAGCACACTGATGTGCCTTTTAGAAAAATAAATGTATCATTGTTATTAATATAATAATATTGAGGAAAAAAAGAAAAGCATATTGGTCTGAAAAGTCTTTTCCTATTCTAAAATTTCACGTGTTCTTACTATTTTGAAAGGTAGAGGTAAAAAGCAAAGTAAACACAGCTGCTATTTTCTACTAAATTATGGACTTTTGATGCCAAGCTTTAAATAATTCACTAGTTTACAGGGCTTTTTTTGTTCTTGTAGAATTTTTTTTCAGGTGGTAGCTTTTAATGCCATCTGCTTATTTTTCAGGCAACGTATTCTGGCTCTGACTTTTTTTCTTTGTATTGGGTCATGTTGGACAAGATACTGCTGTGCTGTCCTGATTTTAAAAGATGAAATCTTACTGTATATTCGTTAGGATTACTGGTAATTAGTCTTTTAAGTTGTTGCCAGATGGAGCAGACAAATGATTAGAAGTTGTCTGGCAAGAACTAGTGCAAGTGATTCATAGATTTATTTGTCTCTGAGGGGAAAATGCAAGGAGCATATAGTGTACCTCTTTAGTAAAATTGGTTGAAATATTTTTGACACAACAGTTTGCTGTAGGAAAATGCCAAGAAGTTTTGTGAGAACATATCAATTTTGCAGAATTTTTTTATGGGAAAATTTCAGAGCAATTCATTTCAGGTTTCTTGTTTCCTTTCGATAATATCAAAACATTTCATTTAGTCTTTTATATTCAATAATAATCATGTAATTACATTTATATTATACTTATATATAATTATATTTAATATTAAATATCTATATCTAGTGTTGTATTGCATTATATCATACTGAAATAAAAATGTTTACACAAGAAAATGTGTTGATGTTTCAGAAATGAAATATTTTTGAATTTCCATTATGCAAAAAATTCATAATTTCCTATGGAACAGAAAGTCCATTTTCTGACCAGTTCTGTATCATGATCAGGGAAACTGGAGTCAGAAGGCAAGTGTTTCTTGGAGGAATTGTTATTGATGCAACACCAGAGGAACATGGAATGCAGGGAGTTGGGCTGGAAGCAACTCAGCCACATGGACAGAGCAGTCCACAGAGTTTAATGGAGTTTCACTTGGTCAACTTCAGCTGCTTTCAGCTTCACACTTTGTGAATGCAATATGGTGGTAGCATGCGAGCTGAGTGTTTTCTCCAGTGCAACTGCTGGCAGTGTGAGCCAATGAACTCAGTCTGAAGCCCCCCAGAGCCCTGGATTTTGCAGACACAAACCTAACCCAGTGGAAGAAGGAGCTTAAGCTGTACACAGAGCTGGCCATACATGAGGCCAACACAGCAGAAAAGCAAAACTGTTACTGTACCTTATTGAGGAGCAAGGCAGAGAGGTCTGCACCACTATGAAACTCACTCCTCCTCAAGCCTCACAACAGTCCTAGGACACTTGGGGAATATTGATCCCTGAAGCAGAACAAAAAAGTGGAGCAACGTAGGTTATTCACTAGAGAGCAATCCAAAGAGGAGTTGCTAGACCCCTATATTACAGCTTTACACATACTGGCTTCTACATGCAGTTTTGGGAACTTGACAGACTCCCAGATTTGGGACAACAGAATAGCATGCAGCACTTGGGGTCACCACCTGCAGGAACAGCTGCTCCGGAAAGGTGATCTCACACTACACACAGATGCATAGACATGGAGTGTGCAACAGAAGCCTCAAGAGAAAAGATGAAAGCCATAGAAGCCACAACACCCCCAGAAGTACATACAGAGAGCCAACAGCTAAGAAGAGCAGGTGGCCCAGGTTCCATACCTATGGTAAGATACATTTACTGTAGGAGACAACATGAGTGGGTAAAGGTGAAGTGTCCTGCACTAGGACAGCATTGCAGGAATGTGGCAAGATGAACCATTTGAGCCATGTGTGCAAGAGCAGAGGAAAGTTCTAGAAAGATTCAGTCAGACTTATATGACAGTAGGAGGGCACACCAGACAACGGTGATGACATCATGACTGTCTCCTTGAGTCTGAAAGCATATCAGCTTCAGGCTGTCAGGACAGGAAAGCCAGACCATGCAACAATGTTAGTAGGGATGTTATTGTGTGATTTCAATTAGTTAGCGGGGTTTCCAGTAGTATGGCTCCTTGGCGTGAATTGGATTTGAACATTCCCGCTACAAAGAACAGGCACAATCTAATAATGTACAATGAGAACATAAAACAACCCACAGGAATATCTGACCTCAGAGTAACTAACCCAAAAAATGACAGGCGGTACCAACTGAAATTTGTGGTCATGGAGATAAGCACCACAGGCCCCTTTGGGGGAACACAGCCTTACAAGCCATGGATCTGTTCAGGGTGGAGCTTCATAATTTTATAGCTGCAGTGCAAGAAGCAAAAGGGGGAGTCCCATGGACAATGGAAACAATTTTAAAAGCTTATTGGGTTGTTTTCGACGGTGACTGGTGCCTCAAAGGAAAGCTGCGGCTGGAAGCAGAACCCACAGTGAAACCCGTGTGCTTACCACAAAGGAAAACTCCAGTGGCATTATGCAATCCAATATACAAGGAGCTTGAAAGTCTGCAGAGCACAGGTATCATAGGGTTTGTCTATACTGCACAGCAGAACCTGTAGCACCAAGTAACAGAGCCTTGGTCAATTGCTAAAAATTGCAATGTAGACATTCCTGCTCAGACTGGCGCCTGGGGTTGGAAACCTGGCAAGGGGGAAGGGTTTTCAGAGCCCAGGCTCCAGCCTTAGTGGGAATTCCTGCACTGATATGTTTAGCTCCACATCCTGAGTCTGTGTGCCCAAGTCAGCTGGCCTGGGCTCTGAGACTCAGTGCTGCAGGTTTTTCTTTGTGATGCAAACATATCCATAGTGCCCTGAGAGGCCAATACAGCCTGGATAGGCAGCAGGGTGGTAGTAAACAAGCCATCAGCCAAATTATGCACCTGCAGAGACCCAAAGCCACTGAACTGGGCATTGAAAAGATGCTGCTATCCACTGCCCACAACTGATGACATCTTGCCAGAAGTTTCCAAAGCCAGAATCTTTATAGTCTCTGATATGAATAAAGGGTTTTAGCCCATAAGTTTGGATAAAGAGTGCAGCATCCTGACAATCTTTGCAATACCATGTAAGTGATACAGATGGCCATGAATACTGATGGGCATAAGTCCAGCACCAGAGATGTTCCACAGAATACTCATCCAAGTGCTGGAAGGACTGCCTGGGGTGAAAATAATTGCAGATGATATCTTCATTGTAGGTGAAAGGAGCAATGATACAGAAGCTGAATAAGACCATGACAGAAGATTCTACAAGCTTTCTATAGTGTTGCAAGGACAACAACATAAAACTGAACACAGAAAAAATGCAAACCAGACAGCCTGAGGTGACATAGATTAATAGACTTCAAGGCCAGAAGGGACCATCATGATAATCCAGTCTGCATATTGCAGGTCACAGAACCTCACCCACCCACTTCTGTAATAGACTCATAACCTCTGCCTGAGTTACTGAAGTCTTCAAATCATGATTTAAAGATTTCATGTTACAGAGAATCCACCATTTACACTAGTTTAAACCAGCAAGTGACTCATGCCCCATGGTCCAGAGGAAGACGAATAATCCCCAGGGTCTCTGCCAATTTGACCTAGGAAATAATTCCTTCTCGACCCCAAATATGGTGATCAGTTAGATCCTGAGCATGTGGGCAAGGCCCACCAGCTAAACACCTGGAAAAGAATTCTCTGTAGTAACTCAGAGCTCTCCCCATCAAGTTTCCCATCACCAGCCGATGGAGATATTTGCTGCTAGCAGTCGCAGATCAGCTACATGCCATCAGAGGCAGTCTCATCATACCATCCCCTCCATAAAATTAATAAACTCAGATTTGAAGCCAGTTAGGTTTTTGCCTCCACTACTCCCCTTAGAAGGCTACTCCAGAACTTCACTCCTCTGATAGTTAGAAATCTTCATCTAATTTCAAGCCTAAACTTGCTGATGGCCAGTTTATATCCATTTGTTCTTGTGTCAACATTGACACTTAACTTAAATAACTCGTCTCTCTCCCTGGTATTTATCATTGCTCTCTATAAATACATCAGAGGGATATCTCCCCCTCAACCTTCTTTTGGTTAGGCTAAACAAGCCACGCTCTTTGAGTCTCCTCTCATAAGGAGTTTTTCTATTCCTTGGATTATCCTAGTAGCTCTTCTCTGCACCAGTTCCAGTTTGAATTCATCTTTCTTAAACATGGGAGATCAGAATTGCACACAGTATTCCAGATGAGGGCTCACCAATGCCTTGTATAATGGTACTAATACTTCCTTAACTCTATTGGAAATACCTTTCCTGATATATCCTAGGACTACATTAGCCTTTTTTCATAGCCACATCACTTTGGCAGCTCATAGTCATCATGTGATCAACCAATACACCCAGGTCTTCCTCCTGCTCTGTTGCTTCCAACTGGTAAGTCCCCATCTTACAGCAAACTTTTTGTTGTTAGTTCCTAAGTGCATGACCTTGCACTTTGCACTATTACATTTCATCCTATTTGTATTACTCCAGTTTTCAAGGTCATCTAGATCTTCTTATATGATATTCCTTTCCTCCTCTGTATTGGCTTTACCTCCAACTTTGTATATCTGCAAATTTTATTAGCACATTCCCACTTTTTGTGCCAATATCATTAATAAAAATGTTAGATAAGATTGGTTCCAAGACCGATCCCTGAGGAACTCTGCTAGTACCCTCTCTCCAGCCTGACAGTTTGCCTTTCAGTATGACTCGTTGTAGTCTCCCCTTTAACAAATTCCTTATCCACCTTTCAATTTTCATATTAATCCCCATCTTCTCCAATTTAACTGTATCAAATGCCTTACTGAAATACAGGTAGATTAGCTCTACTGCATTTCCTTTGCTTAAAAAATCAGTTATCTTCTCAAAGAAGGTGATCAAGTTGGTCTGGCACAATCTACCTTTTGTAAAACCATGTTGTATTTTATCCCAATTACCATTTATCTCCATGTCCTTAACTACTTTCTCTTTCAAAATTTGTTCTAAGACTTTACATACAATTGAGGTCAAACTAACAGGCCTGTAGTTTCCCAGATTGCTTTTTTTCCCTTTCTTAAAAATAGGAACTATATCAACAATTCTTCAGCCATAAGGTACAACCCCCAATTTTACAGATTCATTAAAAGTCCCTGCTATTGGGCTTATCATTTCATGAGCCAATTGAGCTTATTTGAATTTATTTTCCGACCCTCTGCTGTGAAAAAATGTCCACTGTATGTCTATAGCACTGTATATTAATGATGAGGTAGACTGTAAAGAAATTAGAAGTGAGGGAATGGATAATAGTTAATATTCCTGGATGGAGATTACACAGACCCCACAATTCAGTCCCAT
Source organism: Emydura macquarii macquarii (assembly GCF_026122565.2). Taxonomy (NCBI): domain Eukaryota; kingdom Metazoa; phylum Chordata; order Testudines; family Chelidae; genus Emydura; species Emydura macquarii. The sequence continues at coordinate 12,773,862 of NW_027132773.1, forward strand.
TAAAGTGTTTGAGTTTGACTTCCACCTCAGATGTGGTATTTTATACTTCCATATCCTCATTCCTGTTAGCCACCCTGCCACCATGGGCGCCGGGTGTGTAAGGCCAGGAAAGGCTTAGCCTTTTCTGACAGCCAAGTGTGGCCCTGCCACGCTCCACCCCCTCCTGCTTCATCCCGCTCACATGGGCCTGGCAGTGGCAACAGTCTGCCTCAGCCAACTGGCTCTCTGCTGAAGTGGGCAGGTGGGAGCTGGGGTGCAGGCAGCCGGCTGCACAGCCAAAGGGATTGGGGCCGGAGCTGTGGGACTGGGGCTGACTCTCCAGGGCTGGGGTCACCTGGCCCAGCCCAGCACTTTGATGCTGGGGCAGGCACTGGGGCAGGCCAGACCAGCAGTACTCCAGCAGTGTGCGGGGGAAGGGGTGGTGCTGGGCCTGAGGTGGTCCAGGGGCTGGGGGTGCTCTGGCATTGGACCTGCCCAGCTGCTTGGCGCTCGGGCCACTGAACACTGTTGCTGGGACGGACTGGCCAGCCAGGGGGTGGGGTAGGCTGTGTCACTGTGCTGCTGGGGCTGGCCAGGCTGAGTCGGTGCTGTGGGGGCAGGGGCCAGGGCTGGGGTCGAGTCAATGCTGCGGGGGCCAGGGGCTGAGTCAGCGCTGCAGGGGCCGGGGCTCAGGCATATGATGGGAGCCAGCGGCACTCCAGAGGCTGGAGGCACTCCAGGGGCTGGGTTGGACTGGCCAGCCCAGGCTGGGTTGGGTCGCTGCTGGTGCTTGCTGGGCTGGTGGCACTCTGGCAGTGGGGAGGAGGATGGGTTGGTGCTTGGGCAGGGTGGCGGTGGGGCGTGGGCTGGCCAGCCTGAGGCCAGGGTCGGTTGGGGCAATGCTGGGGCACGGGCTCCGGGTGTGCTCTGGCTGCCCAGCACTGGAGCTGGGGCATTTCGGTACTGATTGGGCCATCCTGGCGCTTGGGCCGCCCGCGGTGGGGCTCTGATGGGAGAGAGGCTGGAAGGGGTGTGGCTTCAGGTGGAAGGGGTGGGACCGGAGGCTAGCATTCTTGAATGGGCGGTTCATGAACTGCCCATGCTTGCCACTGCCCCTTAGCTTTTTGTTAGCCTTATGAAAAACTGAGACAAAGTATTTGTTTAAGTGTCAGACCATGCCTATCTTATCTTTAATCTCCACTCCATCCTTAGCACTTAGCAGTCCCTCTTCTTCTTTACTTGTTTTCTTTTTATTTATATGGCTATAGAACCTTTTACTCTTGGTTTTAATTTCCTTTGCAAGGTCCAACTCTGCTTTGCTTTTGGCAGTTCTCACTTTTTCCCTACATTTCTGACCTCCAAATGGTAGCTTTCCTTGTTGATCCCTCCAAGCTTCCATTCCTTGAAGGCTTTCTGCTTTCTTTTAATCACCTGTTTGAAATGCTTGCTCATCCAGCTTGGTCTGCAACCCTTCCCTATGATTTTCCCTCATTGCTTAGGGTACAGGATTCAGATAGCTTCTGCAACTTTTACTTTAAGTAACTCCAAGCCTCCTCCACATTCAGATCCTTGAGTTGTTCAGTCCAGTCCACTTCCCTAACTAACTCCCTTAATTTTTTCAAGTTTGCCCTTTTAAAATCAAGAACCCTATTGCAGATCTATTTTTGTTTATCGTTCCATTAAGTTTAAACTGAATTAGCTCATAATCATTTGAACCAAGGTTCTCCCCTACAATCAGTTCTTCTATGAGATCCTCACAACTCACCAATACCAAATCTAAAATGGCATCACCTCTTGTTGGTTCAGCAACCATTTGGTGAAGAAATCTGTCAGCTATCACATCAAGGAAAATCTGGGCCCTACTTTTATTAGTAGCACTTGTCCTTCAATCTATATCTGGGAAGTTAAAGTCTCCGATAATCATACAATTCCCAGTAGCATTTATGTCATTAAAACATTAAAGAGCTCTCTATCCAGATCAGATCCTGGGGGTCTGTAGCATACTCCAAGCACTATCCCAGGGGAACCTCTAATAGCTTTCTTCCCCAAAGTGATTTTGACCCAAACAGACTGTGCCTTATCCATTCCATCACTTCTAATATCTTTACAGTCTACCTCATCATTAATATACAATGCTATAGACATACATTGGACATCTGCTCATAGCAGAGGGATTGAAAGTAGATCCCAGTAAGATCAAGGCAGTCAGACATACCAGTTCCAGTGGAGGTGAAAGAGGCACAGTGCTTCATAGGAACAATACTTTTTTCTGTCCAAATTCTGTCTACACTTGGCTGCAGTTGCAGAATCTATATGCCATATGCTTATGGCATCAGAGCCATGTCAGAGACTGAACGGGATAAACCCAAATAGAAGAAGAGTTTTTGGCTGTGGCATTTGGAGTGGAGCAATTCTAACAGTACATTATCACCACCATGTAATTGTGTGATCAGACCAGAAACCCCTAGAGCAAAATCTCCTCTTAGAGGTCCAAAGAGATTGCAGTGCAGGATGATCTACCTTCAGTGCTACCAAATAGAGATCAGCTATTGATTACCAGTGTTAACTGACACTGTGAGAAGTGCATAGATACCCAGCATCAGTGAGTTGAGGAAAGGGATCAGAACATTGTAACAGTGAAGTTGATGGAAATCAAAAAGGATATGGAAAAGGACACCCAATTACAGGCAATCAAGAGAGCAATACTAACAGGATGGCCAGAAGACAAAAGCAAGGACTGGTAGGAGCAGAACCACATTTTCAAATTAGAGATGAGCTGAGCGTGCAGGATGCACTAATATTTTGAGGACACAGAGCTGGTTTCCCTGCCTCATTACATAAGGATGCCATGCCAAAAATACCTGCCTCACACCAGGGCATTGAAAACCGACTTACACATGCTCAAGAGCTTGTTTGCTGGCCAAGAATGAATACACAACTCTGCTGCTTGTTAGAAGGGTGTGACACCTGCAAATCATGTGATAACCACTGGCAGAAAGAGATTTTGTTACCACATGAGTTGCCTATCCAACCATGGAAAAAGGTGGGAGTGGACTTATCTACTTTCAGTGAAAAGCAATACTTGATTACAGTGGACTACTACTCAGATTTCTGGGAGGTTGATACAAGAAGCAAATCAGTGATAGGCAGACTGAAAGCCCACTTTGCAAGATATGGCATCCCAGACAAGGAATTTGCATGCAAATGGGAGTTTGATCACCCCACCTCCTCCCCAAACCTATTCACAGAGTAAGGGAATCAGCTGTGAAAACAGCAAAAAGTCTGTTACACAAGACTGTTTCTTCTAGTTTAGACCCCCGGTTAGCGTTTTTGGTACATAAAATACCCCATCACCTGGGGGTCACAACAGTTCAACACTGTTGGGACAAGGATCAAAACCTTGCTACCAGTGAGGGGAGATCTGTTGCAACCAGTAGGATAGAGGTGCTGCCAGGAAAAGATGACCACCAATCAGACAAAACAGGCACTGGAGTATGACTGGTCAGCCAAGGGCCTATTGGCGGTGGAGACTGGCACTCTTGTGTGGGCCCAGCCATTAGAGAGACCCCAGAAGGAGTGGATTAAAGGAGTCATGAGGAATACACTGGCACCCAGGTCATACAAGGAGACTACACAAGAGGGACAAGTGATCTGAAGGAACAAGAGACACTTACAAACCAGCAGTCACAATATCCAGAGATACAGAGATCATCACAGGACAGAGAGACAGAGAACCATCCAGAAGCCACCCCACAGGGAGGGAGGAAACTCCACAGAGATAATTTGCTAGACTCAGAGGCAGCTGACAGGAATATAGAGAGAAGTCACTCTGGTCATGATCACCAGTTGAAGAGCCCAAACTATCTCAAAGACTATGTAACCAGCTGAATCTGTGGTAAAGACAATACTCAGCTATATGTGCTAGCAACCTCGGGGTAATGGGAGACTGGGTGGGGTAATCAATTGTTAGTTTTTAATATTTACATTTAAATGTTTGTAAAATAGGGAAGATGTATCATGATCAACTGAACTGGAGTTAGAGGGCCCATATTCCTTGGAGGGACTGTTATTGATGTGATACCAGGGAATGCAGGGAACAAGACTGGTCATAACTCAGCCACATAGGCAAAGCAGTCAACAGGGTTTAATAAAATGTGACTTGTTCAACTTAAATTGCATTTAGCTTCACACAATGCTTAAGTCCCTTCATGGATCAGGGCCCTTGCCCTAAACCTGATAGCTCTTAGACTCATAGACTTTAAGATCAGACGGGACCAATGTGATCATCTAGTCTGACCTCCTGCACAATGCAAGCCACAGAACCTCACCCACCCACTCCTTAATGGACCCCTAACCTATGACTGAGTTATTGAAGTCCTCAAATAATGATTTAAAGACTTCAAGATACAGAGAATCCACCAGCAAGTAAGCCATGCCCCATGCAACAGAGGAAGATGAAAATCCCTCAGGGTCTATGACAATATGTCCTGGGGGGAAAATTCCCTCCCGACCCCAAATATGGTGATCAGATAAGCCCTGAGCATGTGGGCAAGACTCACCAGTCAGACAGCCAAGAAAGAATTCTCTGTAGTAAGAGATTCCTTGCATGTTGTTTTACATTGCACTACTTTTAGCCCTTTGAGCCAACCACTTCACTCCCCTTAAGATAAATCTTATCAATGTATTTGCACCAGTTTTAGGTGAGAATGCTAACAAGAGACTGCGGATCTGCTGCTTCTCACTTATTAGCAAGATTGTACGTTAGTTCAGCTCACACCTTCCATTAAAGTCAAAAGGTTTTCCCCAAATAATGAGTGAAAAGTTCCCTAAAATCAGGTCACTTTTAGATGAAGCCACAGAAACTTTACATGTAATTCTGCCCTGATTAAATAATCTGCTAAATCCTCCTTTTTGAGAGGAGAGGTGAAAGTTGGTTCTGAATTAGTTCTAGCCCAAAGCACTCTGAGTGCAACAGAGGGAGACAGAGAGAGTGATGTTGGCAAGCTGTCCTGTTCAGTAGCATGATGAGAAAGGGGATATTTGTGAACAGACTGGCCTGAAGGGACACCACATGTTGGACTCTAGAGAAAAACGGTGTGGCTTCTGTCACTGGATGCAATGAGCTGAGGTGCTTTTGTGGGTAGGCATAACCCTAAGCATAAGTCCCCAAATCCCTCTCAAAGCCAGGGGGCCTCTGACTAGTCTGTTCTCTCTCTCCAAGCAGACCTTGCAATCTGTTCATTGTTCAGTGTGCCTGTGTTTGGAGGGGAATTAGAGTAACCGTGATAAAAGAAAAGCAATTAGGATGAGTTAAGATGCTACTTATGTAAAATGTTAGAGTTTTGGAATCTCTTTATCTATTTTCTAACCACTGCTGAATTTATTTAATATTTAAAGAAGGGCTCCTAACTACTGACATTGACAATAATTTAATTCTTCCAATATATTTAGAATAAAAGGCTCAACTGACAATAAATCCTTTCAGAATGGAAAAGGGTGCAGGGCAGAGAATGAGAGATTAAGGCATTGAAGAAAAATCACAGAGCTGATAACAATAAGGGTTACAATCATCCCAAGGTGTTAGCAAAGTGAGCTAGAACATATTAGAATTGAGTTCTTCCCCTTCCCCACATCATTTTACAGAGCTTCAGTGGTGCTTTGTGATTTAGAGAGAAAAGGTTTGTGCTGCCTCCCCAGAGGTGTTTCTGCATTCAGCCATATTATTTCACAAAGTAAAATTATGCCATATTGGAGCAGATGAAAAAAAGACAGTGAAAGCTTGGGGAGAAGATAGAAGGGCAGAGGGTGGTCAGGATAGATGGGAGAGAAGGAACATGACGACTTTGGTAATCTTTTATTGCCTCTCTCTTCTTCTTGAGTTGTCTCTGCCACACTTTTTTCTCCATTCCAGATCTACCCAATTACAATGTATCTACACTAGAGTATTTTGGCAAAATTGCTCCTCTGTTGTTATCAGCAGGGTAGGTCCACGAGTGGTATCAAAAATGGGAGTGCTAGTGTAGGAAGGGCTCTTGCTGCAGCCAGCATTTCTAAAGCCAGGTCTTTAGGACCTGCTCTGACCAGGGTTAGACAACATTGCTGGACACAAGAGCCAGTGCTCGTACTGTTGCTGCCAGAGGTGGAGCAGAACCATCGCCAGCAAGAGTGGAACATTTTTGACAAAAAAAACCTTAGTGCAGTCACAGCCATGGACTCCTCCTTGGTATAGGACAGCCACATAGCAACAGCAGTATAAAATCCCCTTTATCACCTTTTGCTGGCCAGGCAAATTTACCAGAAGCTGGGACTGAATGACGGGATGGATCACTCAATAAATTGTCCTGTTCTATTCGTTCCCCCTGAAGCATCTGGCATTGGCCACTGTCGGAAGTCAGGACACTGGGCTAGACAGACCATTGGTCTGACCTAGTATGGCCGTTCTTATGGTCAGCTACACACTCAGGATATGTCTATACACTGCTGGCAGCATTGTCAGCAGTGCAGGATCGATTCTGCAGGATCGACTGAGGGGCAGTGGAGACTCGCTCAATCAATCTGGAAGTCGACGCCGTTAATCAACCCCCAGAAGGAGAGAAACACACTGCATCGACCGAAGGGTATTTCCTGTAAGCACAGCAGGGACGCCTTGGTAAGTAGAAGTTAGGAAGTCGATGGGAGATACACAAGCTATGTAGAGTAGTTTGCATATCTCCTGTCGACTGCCACCGAATTTCCTGGTTGGTGTAGACCAGGACTCTGTCTCACTCCTGCCCTGTTGTAAAGCCACCAGATCTGGCCAGCTGGAAATTCCACTTGTGTAGTGAGAACATGTGCATAGTGTAGATCCCACACAGCTACTTTACGCCTCACTATCACCACACCCTCTAGTGTATGGGATTTAAAGGGGCATGGCAGAAGCACTTCTGTATGTTCCTGGCTGCTGGAATGGCCCTGTTGGGCTATAGAGAGCCATGCATAAACTGGAACAATCCCACAGCTTTCCTAACTCATGCCAGGGGCTGAACCAGCCCCTACATGGCAACACACTGTGATACAGAGTACCTTTACCCCATTCCCCCAGGATTCTGCACTGAGCACAGTTTGGCCAGGTCCAAGAATCAAGACCTTGACCTTGATTTTCAAAGCTCTTAATTTTCTGGATCTGAGCTACTTCATAGGCCACTTCTCTTTCTGTAGCCAAAACTTCCTGAGCTATTACGGACAATGAAAGTCTCACCATAATGGATTAGACTAGAAGGAGTTGGAGACACAGGGCTAGATCCTCAGCTGGTGTCAATTGGCATAGCTCCATTTATTTAAATGCAGCTATGCCAATCAACACAAACTGAGGATCTTATCAAGAGCTTTCCAGGCAGCTGGCCCAGAGCCATGGTCCTTTCTTCCCATGAGTGTGGAATGCCCACAAATCGAGGTGTGTTCATGGCAAAATGCAACACTCCCGTCTATGCCTTAGGCCTTGTCTACACTAGAAAGTTTTGTTGACGCAAGTAACAGCGATGACCAAAAAGTGCTGTAATTACGATGCTTGTGCCTGTCCACACAGCACTCGTGTCGTCGAAGCGTATCCACAGCTGGTGCTCTAACATCGACAGTGAGAGCAGTGTCCTGTGGGAAGCTACCCCAGTGTGCAACTCGCCACCTGGTGTCACTAGCAGTTGTGGGAAGGTAGAGAGGATCACAGTGCATCATGGGTGTGGCATCAACATCCGATGATGCAGTGATTTCCATCCCGTCATTCAATGGATTTCTGACAGCGTTTAAATGAGAAATTTGACCATACATATCAAAATTCCTTTGATTGGAGTGGAGCTGAGGCTGCATAGCCTCCTCTCCCCAAATACTGATCAGATCCAGAAGTTCCAGTGTGCTCCAAGCAGGAGAGCGTTTGGTGCATGGAGCCACCAGGGCCATCTGGGAAGATGAGATGTGAGCTCTCCATGCCGACCAAGCAGGAAGTGGAATTTCAAAAATTCTCAGGACTTTAAAAGGGGAGGGGCAGATGGCTGCAGGGCAGAGGAGTTCAAACTGATGGCCAGAGTGATCAGGATGGGCATTGTGAAACACTTCCTGAAGGCCATTTACTGTGACATAACCAAGCACGGTGTCTACACTGAAAATTTAGTGCAAAAAGTTCTATGCCTTTCATCGAGGTGGTTTTATTTTGCTGTGAAATCAGAGGAATTGGGTCAGAGGGGTAGGAGATTGCAGTGTGTACGCCACCACTGTTTTGGTGCAAAAAGCTGACTTTGGTCGACAGAAGTCTGTAGTGTAGATCAGGCCTTCGTCTTCCCATAATACTAATGAGAAACAAGAATCCGCAGGAACAAACAAAACTTCCAGTCTGCCTGCTCTCAGTAGTCGATGAGAGAAGAAACAAGAAGCACCGGATCAGTGAAATAAAGTTCCAGAAAATTCATCCTATTGCTAGGAAGAGGGAAATTAGGGAAAGCTCATATCTGTTGGTAGGATTGCAATAGCTGTGTGAGGTACTCAGATATCATGGTAAATGGTGCAGCCCAAAAATATTAGAGAGATTAGATACTAAGTCTGGGGAACGAAAAATGTAAGAGAGCAACTTTACCCTTGTTTTCTGCATGTAATATCCACAAATATTAACAGGCGCTACATGTAAACATCTGTTATACCTGTGAAAGCCTCAATGCCTGTACTGGAGTTGCATGAAATTTGATCTTATGAGTCTTCTGTGAGTGAGGGGGCAATACATTGCCTAGATTGTGTGCAAAATTTAAATTGCTAACTGCATCCTTGGTACTGGGTATTTCCATTTAATGCATCAAATTTGATGGTATATGCTCAATTGAAAGGTTATTCTCAGCGTGCTTCAGTTTCCCCATCTAGACATGTAGTGAATAATATTTATCTTCTTGGCTGGGATGTTATGAAGTTAAATTCATGAATAACTAGATTAGAGCTATTATGGAAATTCAAAGTATTACTACTTCTGTAGCATAAAGTGACCAGAAACAGTAATAGAGGCATAGCAAATAGCAGTTTTAAATAAATTAAAAAAAAAAATGCTCAGCCTACCAGTGGAGGTAGTGAAATACCCATCCAGGAATAATTCTTGATCTTTTGTATGGTAGACTACTACCCGTAGGCCACTGGACCAGCCCTTGTTATGCTGTTAAATACATTACTGCCTTCCTCGCTCTGTGCTTTTCTCTCTTGCTTCATTTCTTGTTATATCCCCCTTGTTTAGATGACTAGAGTCTTTCATTCAGTACATTCAGGTTACTCGCTTTGCCTCTCCCACCTCCACTCCTCCCATTCCATTCCATACACTATTTTCTCTTCCCATACCTGGTTTACCACTCCTCCCCTCTTCCCGTGCTCCTGTTCCCTCTGCCACAAACTCATTTGGGTAACTTTCTTCCTACACTGCAGCTCCTTATTCTCTATCACTCTGTGGGTTTCAAACTTGAAGTGAGGTAAGTTGTGACATCTGCTTGGTCACTTGATAGAATCAAAATCCCTGGAGACAGAAAAGACCTCTCATGGAAACCTGGCATTGCAGGATTGTTCACTACAATATATCATCTGCTGAGTTGTTCAATCTGTTTTCAGATGTCTCAACAGATGGGGCTTTTCCCAAAGGCCACTCCCTCTACTGGTCCTATCCCCCAGACACCAGCGGGCTTGTAGAGTGAGTCATGTCAATGAGCCAGGCCTCCCACTGCTGGCTTGGGAGGACTCATATCACATCTGTGACTGAAGTTCATAGTCATTGCTCTGATGTGTTCTGTACAATCTACAATTCTCAGTAAATATCCTGCAAAAACATCTGTTATGTAGGCAATGGATGTGAGGACTAAAGATCTGTAGGTAGAAGGACCCACACAGAAACAATTTTGGATAACGTGTTATGATTACAGCTCCAAAATGTAGATACTATAATGATGACCAGTTTTGAAAATGTTAAACCCTAGGCAGAGAAACCTGTAGGGATACAAAAGTGGATGCTTATTCAATCAGACTGAGGAGTGGTGAAGATATGATGATCAGGTGGCTCCAATTTATCTTCATACTTTGAGTGGCATATATTAGGTGCCACTTTATCAGCTGCTCCCTGAGGCAGGCACACACATCGCTGCTACGGGACTAGTGAGTACCTCAGGTTGACAGATTAGCCAAAGGCAGACAAAGATTTATTACAGAATTTACCCAGCAGATGAAAAATGGTTGAGTAGAGATACGAGAGGTTTCCATAGGCTCAGTGTTTTGATCAAGATCCTGGATAATCCAACCCATTGCAAACAGAACTTTGTTTTTAAGAAAATAGAAGTACTCCATCAATTCTGTGGAGAAGGAACGAATGATCAAATATTATCTGCAGTGTTAAGTAAATCAGGACACTATCACCCCAAATTATTTCTTCATGTGTCTCATCACCACTACATGGAAATAGAAACATTATCGTCTGTGATAAACTGATTGTATTCAGAGTGAGATTCTGCCACTGGCAACCCAACCTCCTCCTTTGCCACTTCATAAGTTGTAGGCCAACTGTAAATCTTACTGATCTGTGAGCCTAGCAGGCAACTAGTTGCTGCCAACACATGCTGAGTTAACTGACAACAAAAAGGAAAAAAAAAGGCAATAGACGGCAAGCACATTCTTTCTCAGAAATAAATCTGTTTGCCATAGTCTTGAAGAATTTGGTCAATCAGTGGTTAAAAGCAGTTCCAGAAAGTGGACCTGGGGAGCAATATCAAGCCTTCAGTACAGTGTGTTTTGAAATAACATAGCTGTGTCTTCCAAATCTAAATTCTGGTGATTTCTGGAGCAAAACGTGGCTGATAAATCCAGCTGAGCTGAGCTCTACAATCACCACACCAGTCCTTGCTAGTTCCGGGAGACCTTCCAGAGCTTAGATCTCAGTGGTTCTTGTTGCTTAACAATTATTTGAGAATGTTCCAGGACCCTGGTAAATAAAATATTCTTGATTTACTGTCGTGGCTTCGAGAGCCAGAATGAGCAGTGTTACAACCACAAGACATGTATGAAGTGACAAATAAACCCTCCATCTCCACAATAGAGTTGATTGAAAAAAAATTCAACAAAACTTATTTTTTGCCCCAAAAATGCTAGTTTATTGAAACCAAGGTTTTGTGGAAACATCTCCTGCATCCAAGGTGAGTGCACTAAGCAGGAGGCTATTGGTTGTTTTTCTGTGAAAAAGTTTGTTTCTGGGGCCTTGTCTACGTGGGTAAGTTTTACCAGTTATATAGTTAAATAGCTATAGTTATATCAGCAAATCCCCCCATGTGGATACTCTTATTCTGAGTGACTCTTATAAGAGTGACTTTTTTTTGTTTATCTTAAACTCTTTTCCAAGCAATATAAACTAAATTGTAAAAAGAAACTCTAATACCACAACAAGAGTTAACGTGTGTGTTAGTGTTATACCAGTATAACACTATCAATTTAAATTCACAACTTATATTAATATTGAAAAAATTTCCCTATATAGACAAGACCTAAGTCACTGAGCTGACCTAGCACATATTAATTTTCTTTTTGAAAAAACAGCTCAGAAGAATCTATTTTCTCCTTTTCTCCCATGTTAAAAGAAAGCATCACATTGTGAAATGCTGATGTAAACAGGGTCTGAATGAGCTCTCCCCTGACATCTAGTGACGAGTTGGGGGAAAAGACTTCAGGAACTGACCTTATAGATTCATAGACTTAAGGTCAGAAGGGACCAATTTGATCATCTAGTCTGACCTCCCGCACAATGCAGGCCACAGAACCTCACCGATCCATTCCTGTGATAGACCTCTAACCTATGATTGAGTTATTAAAGTCCTCAAATCATGGTTTAAAGACTTTAAGGTACAGACAATCCATCAGCAAGTGAGCCGTGCCCCATGCTACAGAGGAAGGCAAAAACCCCACAGAACCTTTGCCAATCTGCCCTGGGGAAAAATTCCTTCCCAACACCAAATATGGTGAGCAGTTAAACCCTGAGCATGTGGGCAAGGCTCACCAGCCAGATGCCCACAAAAGAATTCTCTGTAATAACTCAGAACCCACCCCATCTAACATCCCTTCACAGGCCATTGGTATATCTACCACCAGTAGTCAGTCAGTTGACAAACTAGGCTGTCCTTTCAATCCATCCCCTCCATAAATGTATCAAGCTCAGTTTTGAAGCCAGCTAGGTTTTTTGCCCCACTGCTCCCCTTGGAAGACTATTACAGAACTTCACTCCTCTGATGGTTAGAAACCTGCCCTAATTTCAAGTCTAAACTTCCTGATGGCCACTTTATATCCATTAGTTCTTGTGTTCACATTGGTGCTGAACTTAAATAATTCCTCTCCCTCCCTGGTATTTATCCCTCTGCTGTATTTATAGAGAGCACTCATATCTCCCCTGAGCCTTCTTTTGGTTAGGCTAAACAAGCCATGCTCTTTGAGTCTCCTCTCATAAGGCAGGTTTTCCATTCCACAGATCATCCTAATAGACCTTCTCTGCACCTGTTCCAGTTTGAATTCATCTTTCTTAAACATGGGGAACCACAACTGCACATGGAATTCTACATGAGGTCTCACTAGCGTCTTGTATAAGGGTGCTAACACCTCCTTATCTCTACTGGAAATACCCCATCTGGTGCATCCAATAACCACATTAGATTTTTTCACGGCCACATCACATTGGCGGCTCAGTCATCCTGTGATCAACCAATACACCCAGGCCCTTCTCCTCCTCTGTCATTTCCAACTGATGGATTCCCATCTTATAGAAGAAATTCTTGTTATTAGTCCCTAAATGCATGACCTTGCACTTTCCACTATTAAATTTCATCATACTTCTATTACTCCAGTTTACAAGGTCATCCAGATCTTCCTGTATGATACCCCAATCCTTCTCTGTAATGGTGATACCTCTCAACTTCGTGTCATCTGCAAACTTTATTAGCACATTCCCACTTTTTGTGCCAAGGTCAGTAATAAAAAGGTTAAATAAGATTGGTCTCAAGATCAATCCCTGAGGAACTCCTCCCTCCAGCATGACAGTTCATCTTTCAGTATGACCCATTTTACTCTCCCCTTTAACCAGTTCCTTATCCACCTTTCAATTTTCATATTAATCCCCATCTTTTCCAGTTTAACTAATAATTCCCTATGTGGAAATGTATTAAATGCCTTACTGAAATCTAGGTAAATTAGATCCACTGCATTCCCTTTGTCTAAAAGATCTGTTATCTGCTCAAAAAAGGAGATCAGGTTGGTCTGGCACGATCTACGTTTTGTAAAGCAATGTTGTATTTTATCCTAATTACCATTAACCTTGATGTCCTTAAATACTTCTCCTTTCAAAAATTTTTCCAGGACCTTGCATACTACTGAGGTCAAACTAACAGCCCTGTAGTTACCCAGATCACCTTTTTCCCCTTTCTTAAAAAAAGGAACTATATTAGCAATTCTCCAGTCATATGGTACAGCCCTTGAGTTTACAGATTCATTAAAAATCCTTGTTAATGGGCTTGCAATTTCATGTGCTAGTTCCTTTAATATTCTTGGATGGAGATTATCTAGCCTCCCCCCCCCCCCCCCCAATTTAGTCCTGTTAAACTGTTTGAGTTTGGCTTCTACCTCGGATGTGGTAATTTCTACCTCCATATCCTCATTCCCATTAGCACCCTACCACTATCCCCAAGATCATCATTAGCCTAATTAAAAATGGAGGCAAAGTATTTGTTTAGATATTTGGCCATCCCTTGATTATCCTTAACCTCCACCCCATCCTCAGTGATTAGCGGTCCCACTTCTTCTTTCTTGGTTTTCTTCCTATTTATATGGCTATAGAATCATTTACTATTGGTTTTAACTTGCTGATCCCTCCCATCTTCCACACAATCTGTCAGCTATCATATGCAGGAAAATCTAGGCCCTATTATTACTGCTAGCACTTGTCCTCCAGTCTATATCTGGGAAGTTAAAGTCTCTCATAATCACAGAGTTCCTAGTAGTATTTACTTCATTAAAAGCCTTAGAGAGGTCTCTATCCATGTCCAAATCAGATCCTGACGATCTGTGGTACACCCCAAGCACTATCCCTAGGTAAACTCTCATAGTTTTCTTCCCCAGTGTGATTTTTATCCAGACAGAGTCTGTCTTATCAATTTCATCACTTCTAATTTCTTTACAGTCCACCTCATCATTGATATACAATGCTACTCCACCACCTTTACCTTCATATCTGTCTTTTCTAAACAGCACATATCATTCAATACTTGTACACCAGTCGTGACTACTGTTCCACCATGTTTCTGTTATCCCTATAATATCTGGTTTCACTTCCTCTGCCAGTAGCTCTAGTTCCTCCATTTTGTTACCCAGGCTCCTAGCATTAGTATACAAACATCTTAATTTTTGCTGTTTGGCTTCGCTGATTTGGCACAGTCATTCTACTGCCAATATTGCCTATTAGACTGGTATCTACCTTTCCCTTCCTCTTAATGTCCATTCTGCTTCCTACTGCTGTGTCCTTTTTTACTTCATTTTCCTCCCTGTCAATGTTCAAATCAGGCATGGAGATTACCTGGGCATCTCCCTACCATCTCCCCCAGCTTCCTAATTTAAAGTTCTCTTAATCAGTTGTGCCAGCCTCCATCCTAGAAGTGCATTTCCCTCCCTACACAGGTGAACTCCATCCCAAGAGAACAGTCCTCTATCCATGAATGCCTTCCAGTGACCATACATCCCAAAGCCCTTCTTATAGCACCACTCCCTGAGCCATCTGTTGATCATCAGAATCTTGTCATGATTTTGTTGTCCTCTTCTAGGGACAGGCAGAATCCCACTGAAGATCACCTGAGCCTCAATTTCCTTAAGAGTCTTCCCCAGCCCAGCATAGTCTCCTTTGATATGTTCCAGCGAGAATCTAGCTATATCATTTGTACCCACATGAAGGACAAGCAGTGGATTCTTTCCTGCTCCTGTTAGGATCCTCTTCAGCCTCAGGTCCGCATCCCATATCCTAGCACCCGGGAGACAGCACACCCCTCTGTTCTCTGGATGAGCTCTGGTTACAGGCCTGTCTGTTCTTCTCAGCAGGGAGTTCCCAATCACGTAAACCTGCCTTTTCCTGGTAAAGGTGCGATTCTCCGGCCTATCCCCTGTTTTTTCTGGCTGCAAGTCATCTCATCTACTATTCTCCTTTGCAATCCTCTGCAACCGTTCCTGTGTCCTCCTTGGGTTCTTATTTGGTGGTATCTCCATTGGCTCATACACTCTTTGTATAGGACTACCTGCTTTTCTCTTCTTCCTGGCCCTCCCACCTTCAGTAACCACCTGCACCTTCTTCATTTTCCATCTCCACAAACCTGTTTCTGAGCTCTTTTTCTCCTTCACTAGCCCGTCTTTTCCTCTGCCAGGTTCTTGCAGTCACATGCTTCCACTGGCCACTTTCCTCATCCAATATTCTCCCCTCAGAGATCATTGGTCCTGCTTCCATCTGCAGGTTTGGGTTTTACTCTTCAGCCTCCTCATTCCTTTGCTCCATCATCTGCTCGAACCCCCTTCTAAACTCAACCAGAGTTTCCACCTGCATCTCTAATCCTTGAATCTTCTCTTCCATCAGCTCTATGAGGCGGTACTTCATACAAACAAAGCTCTTCTGAGGTACCCCTCCAGGATCATGTACATCCCACGGCTTCCACATCCAGTCATCTTCATTGTCTCTGCCACAGCTTGGGTGACTACCATTACCACCTCTGTATCTGCCATAGCCTTTCCCCCTAGTTCCTTTCACTGAGAGACACAAAAACAAAAAACCCACCAAAACAACCCCCAACAATGACCCCAAAAATACCACTCGCCCTCCCCTTGTTTTCAGCTCTCTTTGCTGGCTCCTGTGCTGATGCAGTTGTGTCACTGCCTGATTGAGTGGCTGCCTTTATAGGGTCTCTAATTAGAGTCAGCTGATCTCAGTACACCTCCCAGTACCAGCTCCTGCAAACTGAAGGGAAAAAGCAAAACAAAACAGACATGCAACTCCATCTTATTTGCATAGACACACCCACTCTGCATAGGTATGAAGCATGATGAAACTGCTTTGCTGAAATGATCACTTTTTGCAGGTGCTGGATTGCAAGTTACTTTGTTATTGGGTGCAGGGGTAATAAAGTGTTGTTATCCTTGTTGTGTGAATCAAGGGGAACAGAACTGTGCTTGGCTTACCCTGATTGAGGGGTCCACCCTCAGCTGAACTGCACTTACTAAGCAGAGAGCTGGGGTGCCAAAAGCCAATGGGGGGGGGGAGGGGTTTGGGGATAGGTGTTTTTAGCTGGTGGTGTGCTCTAGTTTGAGGGTATTAGACACCATTTGATCCTTCCCATCTCCACTGTGTAATCACAGAGCTGATTCAGACTCAATTGATAATCTAAGTATTAGATCTGTGATGGGATAGTGTTTCTGGTGAAAGAGACAGTCAGTACTAGCAGTGAGGCTCCCTCACTAAAAGCTGAAATCACTAAGAGCTGTGTTAAGTGGTGGGGTTTCAAGACACCCCAGTGCTTCCAGTAGAGAGATCAATGGTAGAGTGAGTGACAAGGGAACAGCTGACATTAGAATGAGTGGCCAGCTGGCTAAGTGAGCAACTGATGGCAGTGTGAACCAAGGTGCTTCCCCCCCAGCAGGGTGGGTGGTGAACTTTTGCTAATGCACCTCTCAACTCTGGGTCTTCGCTGACCAAGGACAACAACTGTGAGTGGGGTGTGGTGGCGGGAGAGAGGAGAGGCGCATTGAGGGAACTTTTGTTGGACTTTCTCACCACCCAACATACTCTGGGGTGGATATTTTGCTCCTGGGCATATGCTTCTGAATCATGCTCGTGGCATTTTCCCAAATTACTGCTGGGTTGCTTTCCCCTTTTTATATAAAGTTTCTTTTCTACACACAGACTCAGTGCTTGCAAGAGGGGAAGTATTGCAATCTAGAGGTGCCCAGGGGTGGTGTGTAATTGTCCTGGGTAGAGGCTTGAGCCAGTTTTGTGTTGTATATCAAAAAGGAACCACTAGATATTGAACCTGGCTCTTGTTGCTGCCAACTCTGTCTGGCAGAAGGGTCACACTATTATGGATTATTGTTATTGTTCTTTATCATGTATTTATATTGGCCAGAAACCCTAGTGACAATGCCAGTGTAATTAATTTTTGTTGACTAGTATTGACTAACCTGTGCTCCATATTCCACACGATGTCCTGGAACAGAATAAGATTTGGTTTTTTTCATAGAGCACATTTCATACTCATGATATCCTACAGTGCCTTCTAATGATGAGTTAGACACAGTGACAATTTAGGCAATATGGCAGCCAACGTGTGCCTGCAATAATTCACATATAATCATGGGTATTTGAAATCTATTTGATTGAGACAAGGGATATTTGATTAGTCACTGGAGTTACCACTACTCATTTCCCAAAGGCACGTAGACTTTTAATTAAACCATATGTTTGCCGAATGATTTATTTGGAAAATACTGTGAAATTGATCAAATAAAATTCTTGGCTAGTGTTTTAGTCAGCTCCACATGCGTCTAACTCCCACCTGTATAGGTAGAAGGAACTTCAATGTAATGTCCCACTGAAGAACAGATACTCTCTCAATGCAGCATCTACCTTCAACCAGTCAACACTGAGTGTAATTTCTAGTACTGGTATGGTGCCTTCACTCACTGTCTTTGGATGAACAAGCTCCACTGCATAAAGCTGTTTTAATAAGAAATAGTTTAATGGATGAATAATTCTGGTGTACGTGAGGTACAAGGCTGACTGCATCCAGACTAGCAGCCTTGAGAAGTATATTTCCCATTAGCACCATACCAACTGAACAGTGTTGCTGTCATTAGACCTAATATTTTAAAAGTAAAGTCACTTACTTAAAGATCATTTTCATATGTCCTTCCCATGAAAATTAATTCGTACCCAATACGTGCTTGTATTGATGGCAAGCACTATAGAAAAGCTTAAGATAGAATGATATAGGGGAAATGTTTCAGATTCCTCCCCCTGCGTTTTATTATCATGGAAAATATGTGCTCCATGTTTGTACCTCTAGCATATGAAAGGATTTCTTCACAAATGCCACATTTTATAAAAATATTACTTCCGTCAATGAATCGTGAGTTTTAAAATCTTTAGCTCTTGGCTCCAATCAGCAGGAGAAAAGGGCCTTCTGAAAAGCCAGCATTGCCCTCAAAAATTATTCCTGCTTTAAATACATGCTTTTTTCAGTCCGTTTTCTGAGCTAGACCAAAGCAGGTTTTTTAGAGAAAGGTGCTACAGATTTAGGTTCTCCAATCTGCTAATGCCTATCATGTTTATTTACATCTCAAATTAGCTGAATAGAAAGAAAAATACCCATAGTGGGTAAAAATATTTCCCCTTCTACCTGTTTATGGATATAGTGGTACTGCGCAAATATAACTAACAATTATTTCTGCCCAGACAGGGCTGAGAGAAGCAATATGTTTTTAATGAGTCATGTGGACTGTAAATATTAGTCTATTTTATTCTGTACATAAAATAAAACTGATAACACAGACTATATATTATATGTACATTGTACTGCACTTGATAACTTTTAAACCCCATTAAACCAAGTGGTGTTTTTCCTGTATATAGAATAACTCTCTCAAAAGACTTTGCTTTATTCATTGCATTTGGCAGCCAGAGCCACACAGTAAATGATCACATTATATGCAGCATCCTAATATTGTGCAGAATGTAAATGTTGAGGAGGATAATGAATAAGGTAATTGGAGAGCAAAATTACATTTCCTACTCACGGCTCTGATCAGCTCTAGTTAGCATGCTCATAAGTAAAGAGTTAGTTATGGGAAGGTTGCTGGTGATTAAATGAGAGAAGAAACACATTTGTTTCATAAAGCAGAACACATGGTAATAAATGGGTGCTTTAGCCAGCACTCCCAATGGGTTGAATTTGTTTAGGTGAAGCCATGCAGAAAGGGAGTTGTCATCTTGTGACGATATATCAAGTATATGCACTTTATTAAGAGGCCTTTTCTATTTTGAGACTGGTTTCTAAATGCAACTCGATATTTTTCTGATTATGCATTTCTAATAGACTTTAGGTTTCTAATTGACCTCCCGAGAGACTTTCTGTAAGAGTTTTCATCTGATCACATCTCTGTGAGAAGACAAACCCATGAGGTAACTGGAAATTCTAGATTAAAAGTCAGTCTTATTCAGAAAGGTAAAACCAAACTGCTTCCACATTGTGTGTCTAGATAGTTACCAATATACTGATAGTTACCCACAGAGTGATTTTATTTTCTCCATCTGCTAATTCTTATCTGCACTGATTTCTATCTAGAGTCTCTTCTCTGTATCAACTGGGATTACACCTGTACTCCATTATTTTCATGTTCTCTCACAATTTTGAGCCACCCCTGTTCATATTGTGCCCATAATCATTTTGGCTCCTGGCAGTTGAGTGACTCAGCTGCAGGCATCTGGTTATCAGATAGAAGAGAGATCAGGCTGGCTCTGGCACCATAAGCAGCAGCCCAGGCAGTGTCCATGTCTCCACAGCCGCATATTGGCTGGTGTCCGCCTTCAAAGTCTGAAGGGACCTCAGCTGTGGATTTTGCAGGACACAAAGGCCAGCTCTGTATATCAGACAATAAAAACCGCAGTGACAAACTCTCAACCCTACTGATTGGTATCATCTGCAAACAGAGTACAGTAATACACTCAAACGAGGAAACTGTACCCATTTTCATCTCAGCCCCAGAAATCCAAACTAGTCATTGAGTTGCAGACTTTGGAGGCAGAGAGTGGGACTGCCGTTCTTTACTGCATAGAATGTGCTATAGGGCCATATTACTTTGAAGTCTGCATCACAGCTTTGCAGCACGCAATGGAATGTGTGCTACACAGTTTGAGACACCAGAGCAGCAGCCTCTGTATGGATCACTCATACGGAAGAGTTCTTCCACTAAACTAATTGCTGAGAACAATGCACAGATTGAGTTGAACATAAACTTATTTAACTTTGACATCATTTTCTGAGTAGAAAAGGGCCTCTTCTGGAAGAATTGTCACTGATCCCATATGTCTTGTGGTCTCCTTCTACAACTACCTACCATTTCTTTTGTATTTTTTTATATCCTCCTTCCCTCCTCTGGCAAATGCCGAGTGCCCATCTGGTCTCAAGGTAACATTGGATCCCTTTTACCCATCCTCCAGTTCCCAGTTTCTCCCCTCACACACATTGTTCAGCCCGGATAGTCAAATTCTAGTCTTCTGCCAACATGTCCCAATTTTTAAATGACAAACCTACCCAGAACAACTACTTTTCCTACCCTGTATCTTTTTCATGGTAACAGACAATGCTATGAGTCCATGATTAACTTTTGTGTAGGATCAAGTTGGGCTGCAAGTAACATTTTAAAAAATATCTTCAATAATAGCATTGCCCTATCTTCCAGGGGTGGAAGATGTTGGAAGGGGTTGGAGTGTTAAAAAATCTGAGATACTCAGTGGAGATGATGCTGGAGTTGGTTCTGGAAAAAGGGTCAACAATACATTTTGTCTCCCCTGCTTTCAACCTGGTACGGAACTGTATTTAACCAATGTTGTAAAGTGGTGCTGAGGACATTTTGGGCAGGCAAAGTAAAATACCTTTTTCTTTAAATGTCTGTTTGCTTTAAATGTTTTGTAGCTGTATTGGGCCTAGCATATGAAAGAGGCAAGCTCAATCCAATAAAAGATGTTATCTCACCCACTTCATTTACTTTACTTTTTCCTGGCATATAAATCCTTTAAAGCCAGTCAGCAGTGTGCACGTGTGGCTGAGGTCTCCAAAATGGGAGTGGGTGAAGCTGAACTGGGAATTAATGCTGCATTCCTTATGTGCAAGTCCCAGTGAAATCAATGGGAAGTTTGTGTGCCATAAACATTAAAAGAGCCATAAAAATGATCCTGAAACAGTACCTCTTAGTTCCAGGACACTGGATACATTTCGTTCTTATGTCATATTCTGGTGGTTTAAAGGTGCAAGACCCTTCTCACTACTGGCCATTGAAAGATAACACAGGGAATAAAGTGATCACAACTGCAGGGTATTTTTATTTAGATGGGAATACCCCTCGCTTCCCATGTGACAGAACTGAATATGGTGTGATATGAGCTCACCTCAGAAACAGACCTGTTGTTTCTCTTTGGTAGAGTTAAGGAATAGAAAAGGAAGGTTCTATGTAGCGCACATTATTGTGCTGCTGGCTTAAAAGAAATTATTATGGCAAAAACAGACTCTCATAGGCAGGAAGTAGTTCCCTCCTGGAATGGTGGTTGACTTTTTCCCTGGCTTCCATTGAAGGTACTATAATTTATTCTATTGGGGTTCATTACAGTATAACAGGGGTGGCCAAACTGTGGCTCGTGAACCAACTGCGGCTCTTTTACAGTTAAAGTGTGACTTGTAGAGTCCTCTATGCCCCCACACCCCATTCTCTGTCCTCACCCCAGTCTAGGGTGCGGAGCTTAGAGCTTCTGCCCTGGGTGGAGTGGTTGGGCTAGAGGATTCTGCCCATCTGGGAGGGAAGTCTCGAGGGATCAGTAAGTTTGGCCATGCTTGCAATATAATGTTATGGCAGGTGTCACCAGGTGGTGCTGTTACACCATGTCTTCAAGGGTCTTTTTTCTTATTGTGCAAACAAATGTTCATTCTTGGGAACACAAACTCTATTGTTGTTAGTTTTCTGTAATTCAAGGCTCTGTGAAGAGGCAGTGGTGCTTGGAGAGGGAGCTCTGTGGTTTCTCTCTGCCTTTGTCTCTGATTAGAGTCAGTTTTTGAGGCAGAGTTGCTCATGGGAACAGGCATTGGTACAGGACTGATGTTTCTGAAAGAAACTGTTGCCCTGCATGCTGTTTGACCATCTTTGTTCAAGGACTAGTATATATGTGTAAATAAAGCAAGACCCTGGATGTATTCTGTTCAGGAGAGAGGTGACACTGTCATAAGAATTGTACATTGGTGCTGGAAAAAGGGGCAATGATACATGTTGTCTCCCCCGCTTTCAGCTAGGTGCAGAATAGTCTTTAACTACTGTTGTAAAATGGTGCTGAGGTCACTTACATTTTGCCTACTTATTTTCAGATATGGGCACCTTTCACTGTACACAGTAGTAGTATAAAATAAACACCTCCTTTATGACTTCAGGGACCCAATTTTTATTTGGTTGGTTTTTGCTAGTGAATTTCAGGCAGAAATACCACTATGCAGATACAAAAGATGCTCAGATAGGGCAGTATATATCACTAATATATTTAACTAGGAGTCATATAATTAAGATATCACTTTAAAAATGATGTTATCCCTCCACATTCCTTTGGTATAAGTTAAATCACGTTTTGTGATTTAATTTCTTTTGATTTTGAAAACGAGTATTACTAAATAAATCATGCCAAAAACAACAGCTGCCCCCAGGGCTGGACTGAAGGTAGTTTGATGCCCTAGGCACACCACAACATGGTGTCTCCTATGGCTCAACCCTGCAGCCCTGCCCCTGCTGCCACACCCCTGTACTATAGACCCTGCCTCCACAAAGAGACGGGGATTGCAGCATGGGGCCCCCTTTCCTCAACAAGGGTCCCCTTTCCCTCTGGGAGTACCAAGTCCTCTCATTCACAGAGCGCTATGGATGAGATTATTTATGGCAGCCATTTGGATAGATCTATTTTGATGGAAGTATAGGAACTATAAGAAGCTGAGGGAGAGAGCAGAGGGTAGATTTAATGTACTTTGTATGCTTTGAGTGTTGTTTAGGAGACATGCTGAAGTTGGAGTTTCCTATGTGCTAAAGGTTTCTTGCCCGGGTAAATAACTAAGGACAGGTAATTGTTCACCAGGATGGGATGGAGTCTCCTACCCCACTGGCAATAGTCGAAAGCATTACTTACGAATGCTATTATGTGAGAACTTAGCATCAGTGAGGCATTCAGGAGCATGCCTATACTATGGACTTAACTGACCAATTGTGGATATGTATCTTCAACTAAAGGTGAGTGCACCGTGTCTGCAAACTCTTTAAAATGCTTTCCTCTGTCCACCAGCATCATCTCTGCCTTGTCTGGATTTAGCTCCAACCAGCTGTTCTCACCACATCCGAGTACTGTGCCATTTTTGTGATTGTGGTATTGTTATATGTGGTGAAGGATAGGTATAACTATGTGTTATCTACATATTACTAGTACTTGTGTCCACATCATCTGATCATTTTCACCTAGTTTCTGCATGTATATTTTGAAAAGAAATGGAGAGAGAATTGATCATTTTGGGACTCTATAGGTGAGTGGTCTAGCGATGCAGTCACAGTTTCTCATCATTATTGTCTGAGTCCATCCCCCTTGGAAGGACTCAAACCATTCTCGCACATTACCCTGGACCCCTGCTATCTCTCTCAGGCAAGTCAGCAGTATCTCATGGTCGACAGTGTCAAACACTGAAGAAAGGTCCAGGAGGATGAGAATAGCTATTTGCCTTCTATCCATTGATAGGAAGAGAAAATTCATCATTGTCACTTAAAGTAGTTTCAGTTCCATGTTCTGGCCTGAATCCAGATTGTGCTAAGTCTAGGATATTAGCTTCAATTAGATGATCTTGATATTGTCCTTTGATTAGCTTTTCTGTTGGTTTGTTCAGGAATGGGAGGCTTGATACTGGGCAGTGGTGGGCTAGAACAGATGCATCCAGAGTTGGTTTCTTCAATGTTGGTCAGACTATCATTTGTCTGAAGGAGGTAGGAAAGATTTTTTTCTCTGAATGAGGCATTGGTATATCAGTCAGGGTGGCACCAGTTATTCGTGACTTATTAACAAGCCAGGAAAGGTCTGGGTCAGATTCACAGGTGTTGAGTTGGGACTCCTTTAGGGTGTCCAGAACTTCTTGATGAATGAATGTACTAAACTCTAGCAATGCAGATGGGCTGTTGATTGGTGGGTGCAGGTGGGGCAGATCCAGGTTGTTTGGGAAGCCATCCCTAATGTGTGTGATCTTTTCAGTGAATGGGTGATAGTTCTTCACAGTGCTTGGTGCTTTGTTCTGATGCTAGGGCTATGTTCAGACTGACAGCGGCAAAATCGCCGCCGCCAGATCGATCTTTCTTGATCGATTAAGTGGTCAGTGAGACCTGCTCAATCGATCAGGAAGTCGACTGAGTAAGTCCACCCCCTCAAGTAGCATAGCACTGAGTGCAGTGAGAACAGCGCGCAGAAGGGAAGCAGAGCAGTCGACGTCAGTTATGCAAACTACTTTGCGTAGTTTGCGTAACTCCCGTCAACTGCTGCCAAATTGCGCGGTAAGTGTGAACCAGCCCTTTATGTAGGCACTCGGGATTTATGAAGTGGTTTACCACCCTGGATAGCTCCCTGAGGGTTAGGAGTGGGGGAATCTGGCAGCTTCAAGTGAAGGCTAGAAGGTAAGGTCTCTTGACCTGTAATACAGCCTCACCATGGGCTTTGAGGAATACATTGTTTAATTCTGTTTGTATCAGCCTTCATTTTCCACCATCAGCACTTGTTTCAGCACTTCTTTGTTCATCGGCACAGAGTGTTAGAAATCTGATGAGAACTGCGCAGACAATGGGCCGTTTAGAGGCCAGAGTGTCAGTGGCTGAAGCTAGTGTACCAAGATAACAATTCACCAGATCCTCAAATCCTCATCCTGTGGATGGAGTCTTATCGTCCTTTGCAGACTTTGCAATTTGGTGGAGCCCAGGAGACTCTGTGACTGAACTAGGATCGTGTGTCTTTCTTGTTGCCTGGGATCTGGAAGAACTCTAACCACTGCCTTAATGAGGTGATGAATTGTCCAAAACAGTGACTGGGTTTTGCTGGTGTCCTTGACATTGAGGGCTAGGCAAAAGATCATGTCCACTGTATGACTGGCTGCGTGGGTTGGACCAGAAATGACCTGTGAAAGTCCTAGGGAAGCAAGTGTGGAGATGGATTTTGGGACTTTTGCATCTATGGCCTTGTTGATATGCATGCTGAAATTTCTTGGGACCACAAGGCATCAGCGAGCTCCTTTATGAATCCATTACTCTGTGGCATGAAATCTGTTAGCATTGGCTCTGGTTTCATTTGTCAGATAAGTTAATTCAATGAACTTGTCTTACCTGAGGCACCTCTTTCAGATTTGGTGTTTGATAAGAAGATGAATGCTGAGCTGCCTGATCTTGTCCTTTTGTCCTTCAGAAACGTACTATTTTAAAACTAAAGCAGAGATTCTGCTGTAATTATATGACTCCATATACAGCATTCCTAGACATGGGCTTACAATACCTATGCCCTAAACCACTCCTCACCCTCCCTATATTGTATATTTAGTAGGTTTGTGGGAGTTGATGTGGGGTTGTTCTGTTACGTTTTTGCTGACTGGCCATCTTGTGATGGATGGGATTAAGCACTGGTCTGCTATTGCTGTTCTGTTTTTGTTATACATTGTGTTTTTAATTATTTGTCAAGGCTCTTAAAACCTGAGAGAGTTGAATTTTATGTGTGTCATCTGTTTAAATCTAAGTAAATAAATTAAATAAAGGTACCTTTTGGAATAAGATATGTTGTTCTCCACATAAAGATATCAAGAAAATATTAGTCATGTGGGAACAAATGAATTGGGATATATACATTTTCATTCTTAAATATCTAAGCAAAATAAACCCAATCCCTATGCATGAAAAGATATTGTATAACCAAATGCTACTAACAGCCATGAAGTGTGCCGCTCTTGCTGGTACACTAATAGCTACTGTAAAAATTCTTGCAGTCTACAATTGTTCTGATGTTTTATAACAATAATTGTGTTGTAGATGACAGCTAATGCCAAAATGTTGACAACTTGTTTCTTCTCCTTCTAATTTGTGTAATTTAAACTAGACATGTGGATTTATATTATTTCTGATGGATTCTTTCCTCTTTCTTAGAAAAGAGAGGCTACGCTCATTTTTATACTGTAGACTAACAATTGTCCCCTTACATGGTGTCTTCTGGATTAATGTTTTGATGAATACAAATATACGGTATGTAATCATTATACTGTCAGTGTTAATAGGAATTTTGCACACACATCAGCAGAAGACCTTTTCTAATTTCATAATGTCTAAAACTGCCATTTGGGGAAAAGGAAATAAATTGAATGCTAAAAAAATAGATGAATATTTAAAAAAGCATTACCTTAAGGGCACATAATCGTGTTAAATATCATGAGCCTGATCCTGCTTCCATAGAAGTCAATGGGATGTTTGTCATTGAATTAAATAGAAACCAGATCAGCTGTAATATATTTAACTATGCATAATTTTCCTATATGGTGTATATGGCTGCCTATGCCTATGGCTACTGCACCTTTAAGGTCTGGAACATTACGTGTGGTAGAATTCCAAAGACTTGTCAGTTGGAAGCTTTTGCAACTGTTGTTGACTGCAGATGGAACCCAAGAATGAAGTGTGGCTGGATGTAGATTGTCAATAAGGAACCTCTTGTTAGTGTCCTCATGGAGACCAACATCTTCAGTGTTGAGGCCCTGATTATCCAGCACCAGCTGAGGTGGAGCGTGCACTGTGTGCGCATGTCTGATGCATGCCTACCAAATCAATTGCTATATGCCCAATTTACCAAAGGAGAAAGGAAAGAGGGAGGCCAAAGGAAACACTTCAAAGACACCTTCAAGATAAACATCAAGAGATGTGGTATTGACACCACACGCTGGGAGACAGTAGTCCAAGACAAGACTAACTGGTGAAGACTTGTCAGAGAAGCAATGGCCACTTTTGAGGAAAGTCGCTTTGCCCTGGTCACAGAAAAATGACAGAATAGAAAAGATAGTCAACTGCTAGGCAAAAATCATGGCACAACCCTAATTTCCAACACCATCTGCAATGTCTGCCAATGAGTCTGGGGCTCAAGGATCAGGCTCCTCCATCACCAAAGGACCCATGTAAAATAAAGCCTGTGAAAGAGATAATTTTCGACCTGAGAGATCGCCGATGATGACATAATTAAGAATACTTTAGATTAGTCAGAGAATTTTAAAAAACTAATTCACTTTGTACCATTGGCCTTGCTTCTTTAATTTGTTCACCTTCACAATAAATGCAAATAAATGGTTCTGTCTGAGCATGAGTTTGACATGAAGCATCCCACAGGATCCAGTCCTGCTCCCACAGAAGTCAATGGCAAAAATCCCTTTGATTTCAGTGGAAGCTGGATCAAGCCATTGGGACTATAAACAGAAGTAAGCATTTGCAGGATCACGCCCTGCATACTGTCACAGTGTCTGTGTTTCAAGCACTGCCAGGAATTCTTTAAATCTAACAAAACCACCATTTCCACTGGAATTTATTTTTAAATGCCATGCAAGCATTTCCACAAGCATTTTGGTTTTTGTAAACCTAATTTTTACAAAACTTAAACCTAGGACCTAAGTCAACCTCACAATATCCCTTTACCTGTGCTTTTAATAATGTCTTTTATCTTGTCCCAAATTTATTTTCCTCTCCTTTTGCCTCTGTTTGTTTGTTTTTGTATCCTTCACAAAACATCCATTCTTTAAAATATGTACAATGCGGGTGTGTTTGAGCCTATTTAGGGGAAAACTTACAAAAATCTGAAAAAAGAAATTCTATAGAAAGGAAAATAATTTTAAAAAACAACCCCAGTGAAGCAGGCACTGATGTGAAGGAGAAAATATTTCTAAGACTATATGGAGAATGTATTCCTTCCATTTTGAAGCTAAACCACAGCTCTATCTAGTCTAAAGATGAAGGTGGCTCATCTGTTAAATAGCTCCTGGTGCTTGATGATATATGATGATTAATTGTAATATGCAAAGATTGTCCCAAGTGTAAAGACCTAATAAAGCCAAAGATGACCCACGTGGGTTATTAACTCCCACCCTAGTGGTAAAATAAGCCAACTTGTGATCTAATAACCAACTTTTCATATTTGTGATTATGAATGTGCACACAGTATGTAAAACAAGGATGTTAGCTATTCTTGTTTTTATCTACATTCTCTCCTTTGCTTTAGATATGCAAATATAATCCTTGGATTGTTTGCAAATCTAAAAAATATGGTGCAGTGCTCTATAGGGATTCCACTGTATTACCTGATGAGTTTCTCTCTTGGAAGGAAGAGCTGTGTATTTCTTTCTTTCTCCCTCCACCCTCATCCCCTCCTCATCCATAAAGAATGACCCTACATAGCAGAAACCATATTAAGGTGTATGTTTAATGATTGTGCTAGCGATAAGAGTGGCCTGAAAACAAATTGAAATGTCAAACACTCCATGACCCTCAAATAATATTGAAATCTGCCAACCGCCATTAAAATGCTCTCAAATGGTGTTATCCTGTGACAGCAGATCAGTTCATTCCCCAATCTAATATAGTTATCCCATGGAACACGGCAGCATGATCCCTTTAATCAAAAGAGTAAAAAAACCAGTGTAACAGAAGGTAAAAATGAGCCATTGTCATAGCACCTTATAATGACCCTCCCCTTCATTCACTCTGAGAACCGCAGAGAGAGGAGAAGGAGTAAGGATTTGATTGATACTCATTCAGGCACGTCACACTCTAAAGAGAAAGAAGTAACTTCCAAATTTGAATGAACAGGCTTGTTTTTTTTTTTTTTTTTAAATGGATGATTTTATTGCACAAATCATAAGCTACTTTTCTAAGTACAGGAGCCATCCGCTCTGTTCCGGTGTTGCCCTGGAACTTTTACATGGACAGCAGGGCAGTTATTATTTCTGTCTCCAGATATGCACAGTGAGGAATGCCAATAAAAAAGTAATAATCATCATAATAGTTGTAATAAGCAAAACAACAACAAGAGTAATAATCATAAAAACAATATTACTGTCCTCTTCTTTAGGCGCTTGCACCTCACTGAATCATTTTAAGTGTGGAGGGCATATTCAGACATTTAGATTGCATCAGTAATTGCACTTGAATCAGTGCACTGTATATAGATTTACTCATTAGAGAGATGGGGGGAGCTAGCTTGTCATGTTTCCAGAAGCACACTCAAAGGGTCTGATCCAAAGGCCGTTGAAGTCAGTGGGAGTCTTTCCATTCACCACTACAGTGGGCTTTGGATCAGGCCTGGAGTTAGGGATTCTTGCCTCTAGCTCCCATAAGGGAAAAAAGGGCTGGGAAGGGAGAAAGGACGCCTGCAGGTGATAGCCCCTCCCCCGCCGCTCATCTCTTCCTGCAGCATTTCAAAGGGAGGAGGTCAGGGCAGCCCTATCTTTCTGAGATAGAATAGTCTACTCTGCCACAAACTGGTCACCTTGTCTCTCTGCTCTTCAGTTCCCAGCTGTAGAAGGGCTTAATAGCTCTTCCCTACCTCACAGGGGCATTGTGAGGATAAATACATTAAAGATTGTGAGGTCTTCAATACTATGGTAATGGAGGCCAGATAAGTACCTAAGCCAGAGAGATAAATCAAGGGGCAGGAAAGTGGTTTGGCTGTGTCATATCAGGGGCTCATAGGGTGTCTGCTTCTCAGAGACTTTACGGTCAGAAGGGAGCAATATGATCATCTAGTCTTATCTCCTGCACAACGCAGGCCACAGAACCTCATCTACCCACTCCTGTAATAGACCCCTAGCCTATGACTGAGTTACTGAAGTCCTCAAATCATGGTTTTAAGACTTCAAGGTACAGAGAATCCACCAGCAAGTGACCTGGGCTCCAAACACTGTCTCTTTAAATTGCACCCACATTGGGATCTAAGTGACCCTGACCCTCACTCATTTACAAAGGAGGTTCAAAAGTACAGCATCGCTTTACAGGAACCCTTTGAAGACTGGAAATGGTGATAAGATTTTGGCAGCAGACCAGTGGGGTTGTTTGACATTGTGTTAAAACACAGCTCTACTCTGAAAAATGACTGAATAGAACTGTCACAGTGGGTTCCATATTTATTGTCTCTCAAGAATGTCTTTATCCAATGTGCCTGCTGATAGTGGCAGGGCAGAGTGAGGGCAACTGGCTTCAGCAGTGTTACTGAGCATACTCAGTCTGTGTGAGTATGCCAAGTAGCAAATCAGGGCGGGGGGGGGGGGGGGCAATGACCCCTCCCCCCACTCCCTTGACACGTTGCTTCTGTTGCTTCCAAAAAAAAGAGAGCTATTCTAACTGCCAATCCTGCAAACTCATCCGGGGCTCTCACTGTCAATCTTAGATTCTCTCCATCTCACCCATCATAACCAGTAATAAAGATCTGCAGGCCAAATTAGGCACTCAGTGACACATGTGCAACACCACTGGCCTCAAATTATGCCATCAGTGATACCTCTGCAACTTCCTTAATGTCAATGGGTTTCCACAGGTGTGACCGACTGGAATTTAGTAATTCTGTTGATTGTATAAAATGAAACAGAATCTGCATTTCTTAACGGTGTTAGCTCTGCCAGCAAACAGGAGGAAAAAGCAGTAAATACTTGAAATCTGTCATACCTCAAGCTTTTGGTGCACTACAGTGTGTTTGCATCTAGTGAATTCTAAGAAAATGTCTATAGTGATTATCATTGGTTTTGAGCTGCCTTAAATGTCTAAAAACTGGCTTATTTTTGTTTTTCTTATGGCTGATTTCTATTCAAAGCTTTATTATCTCTTGGTATATAAGGACCCTATTCTGCAATGAGATCTGCTTGGGTGTATGGGTCCACCAGGACAGATCTCACTGTCAGATGTGGGCTGACAGCCCCAATCCTGCAAAGATGTACATGAAAACCTACTTTTATGCATTGTGAGTAGTTCAATTGAATTCTCATTGGCATGGAAGTCAGTGAGACTATTGACAATGCGTGAAGTTAAGCACATGCATAAGCCTTTGCAGAATCGGGGCCTAAGTCTGCAATAATAATAATACATGCATCTTTCCCTTTAATTATTTCAATAATTCCTGCATGCTTAGGCTCCACTCCTGCAGTGGGACTGAATTTTCAAAGTCTGAATCCCAAGACTTGAAAGAAACTACTCATGAATAATTGACAGACCAGGAAGTGTTTGGTGACCAATTTCACATAACAAACACAGTTGAGGAAATCATCAAGTGCTCACCCACAATTCACAAACAGAAAGAAGCTAAGGCCCTAATCCAGCACATACTTAAGAATGTGTGTAACTTTGCTCATGTTAGTAGCCCCACCAGCTTCTTTGGGACCTCTTATGTGAGCAATTTACACTCAAGTCTGAGGCCTACATTAGTTGACCACATTATTATTTGCATTACTCAAATCTGTTAATAATCTAAAAGAACTTTTATAAACTGTACTGAATATTGTTCAATGTTCTTGTATTATCTAACTTTCTTGTCCTTAACATTTGTAAAATACACTCTAAGCTTCATTGTGTACATCTCTGTACCTAGCGTATATACCTCATATATGCCCCTCTCTTATTTTGGTAATTTTCCTTTCATGCCTGCTGGCCATTGTCAGTCTTGCTGTATCTATTGCTAGATGGCATACATCATCTTTAGGCATAGAGTATATTAAATCATCTTTGATCGTTTTCCCCTGTGTGTACTTCTCCCCAGTTTTTTGATTTTCTTCCAAAATAAGCTTTGCAGCAATTCAACATCTTTATTTTATATGTTTTTACGGAGATTGATTTGCTTACATTTTTATTATAAACATCTGCACTATTAGTTGCCTCCATTTTCTTTTTCTTTATATCACTCCTGTATTTGGATATGAATACCTTAGAAATTTCCTCTTTTAGTGCTTTCCATTTTTTCCCTAGATCCTGATTTCTTTAAAAGAGCAAATATCAAAACTGATAGCCATAAAATTGACTTATTTTATCTTAGAATAATAGAAGATAAGAGATGGAAAAGACATAGTAAATCATCCATACCATCTCCCTGCAAATGCAGGATTACTCCTAGAAGGTATTTTCTAATATTTTGTTTTAACACTTTTTTGGGGCTCCCAGAATTAAGTCGCCTTGTTACCCTTTGCCTTAGCTAAAGTGAAACTTGCTAGTTTTAAACCACGTATTAGTTCCCTGACCCTCGCAATCAGTCACCCAAACAATCTCCTTCAGACCCTGCCAGCCTTTGCTTTGCCTTGCAGTTAACACTTGGTGCACCCCAGTTCCTCAGCCCCCTGGAAGAGCATTCCCTTGAAGTATCTGTCACTAGGCACTCACAGGGTATGTCTACACTGACAGCAGCAAAGTCGCCGCCATCAGATCGACCTATCTGAATCGACTGAGCAGTCAGTGTACACTCGCTCAATCGATCAGGAAGTTGATGCAGTAAATCCACCCCCTCAAGTGGCGCAGCACTGCGTTGACGGGAATGCGGTTCCCATCGATTCAGTGCAGTGAAGACGCCATGCAGAAAGGAAGCACAGCAGTCGACGGGAGTTACGCAAGCTACGAAGAGCTACTCTTTGTAGCTTGCGTAATTCCCGTCGACTGCTGTGCTTGCGTAACTCCTGTCATCTGCAGCCGAATCACCCGGTAAGTGTAGACCAGTGCACAGAGATGACCAAGTTTGCTGTCTCCAAAGAGACAGTGCATACACCAGCTTGTTTGCTTCAATTAAGAATTCACACGTTGCTTAAGATTACAGTACCGCCATGTACTTAAGATAAATCAAGGAGAAGTTTATTAGGAAAAATAGAGATTTAAGCGATACAAAGTAAGGATAATAAGATTAGCACAATATGATAAGGATAGTAAAGTAAGGCTAAAAGAGAGGGTTACGAATAAAAGTATAACAGGCTTCTAAGAGACTAAACATAACTTCAGCAGATTCAAATCTTTGTCTAAGATAAGCGTCTCACCTAAAGCAACTGCTCAGCGTCATCAGCCCCCAGGGCCAGGCCCTGCTTTCATGGATGCAAAAAGCATTGTCCTTTTTGCTCCTTCAGTGATGGACAACTGAGGGGTTCTTCTTCCTCCTCCTTATGGTCCAGTAAACCTTTGAAATATATCCTTTTGAAGTGTACCCCCCAGAGAAAGTTCTTCTCCCTTGCTGCTTGTGCTCTGGTGTGCTGACACCATGCTACTTGCTTAACCTCTTATTAAGTTGTCCCTCCTGTATAACTCGGGTGCAAATGCACTCCCATTGTATTTGGTTTACCCTGCTTAATTTACAACAGAGACCTAAGCAGACAGGTAAATCAAACTTCCTTTGTCTGGGAAAGATTTGTTTATCAAACCTGCTTGGTTATATGGTTCAAACTTATTTTTAATAAATACATACCACTTCTTGAATAATACCCGTACATACATCTTGCAGTGCTTATGATTATGAATAGGGTGACATAAGCTTTCATTTAATATCTCACATGACCTTATTTACAAATAAATACCATGGTGGCAATGAGTTAGAAGTAGTGAGTGTGTCAGGCCTCTGTTTTTACAGTACAGTGAAGCCTTTGCCAGTTAGCACTGCGGGTCTGTTAGAGTTATATTTGTCCCCCTAGTTTTAAATAGTCCCAAGTGTCAGAGCTTCTACCATTCCCCTTAGGAGACTGTCTTCTCTGAACTCTCTCCAGTTTGTCTATATCCTTCTGCTAATTTGGTTCCCTGAACTGAACACTATTTTCCAGACATATTTATCTGAATAGAGTCTATCTCATCTCTGCACCATAATGCAATGCTGTGCGCATGCAGCCCAAAACTGTGTTGGCCTTTCACAGTTATATCATATAGAAAGCTCTTGCTTAATTGCCTGTCCATTGTAGCCCTGGGGTTTTCCTCTCCTATTGAGTTTGTGGTTTTCCCCCACTGGAGTATTTTTCCCTTTGAGGTATGCATTCATTTGTGTTTTTCAAAGCTGAATCTCATTTTGCTATTTTGAGCCCATGTTCCTCTAGATTCCTATGTATTACATTTCTTTATCCCTCTTGGTGCTTGTGATGCCTCCCAGTTTAGTATTACCTGCACATTTAATTAATGTGCTCTTTATTCACAAATCTTCTTGGTGATTAATAAAGTTGTTAAATAAATATTGGACCTAATAGAGTTTCCCCAATGTACTGCACACCTCCTCCCACTTCCAGCTATTTACATTACCGTAATTATTACTCTTTCCTTATGGCTTTTTAGCCATTTGACAGTGTTCCTATGCAAGTCCATTTGAATTTTTGTGGAAGCTTTTTTGAGACATTATATCAGTGCTTTACTAAAACCCTCTGTTTGTTTGTCTACAGTATTGTCAACCCCAGATGTTCAAAAATCATGATATTCACTTTAAAACCACAAGAGTATATAAAAATTAATAAATGTGTTCTTTTTATTTGCCTTCTGCTTTTTGAACTTTTAGGTTGCACTGGGGTCATATTTTGAAGCTTTCTCCACAGCCACAAGGGCTAGAAACTTACTTTTTTTTTTTTTTTTTTTTTTTTTTTTTAAAGAATGAAGGCTGAAATCATCCCACAGCCACTTGACTCCAGGAGCTGGGGCTTTAAGGGAAACAATAATTATCATGAGACTCATGACAAAATCATGACAGTTGGTAACCCAGAGTCTATCTTTAGACTGTTAGCTGCTTGGATGAGGACTGTGCCTTCTTCTGTATAATAATAATCCTACCATCACCATTGTGCCTTGGAGGGACCAGTTTTAGGAGTGAGAATCAATTATTCTTCCTGACTAATATATGACCTGAAATATGTGTATGGATATAGATTGAGACAAGACCATAGCTAGTCCTAGGGACGTGTGAACGTTGCCATTTCATATATCAACACACAACCCGTGGCTCTTCTTCAGTAGCTAAGTTTCTACGTCCAAGAACAAGAGCAATTAAGTACATTTTTCCTTTTTAAAGTAGAAAAATGGTTGGATAAGGGAAGATGGGTGAGATTCCCATGCAGCATGGGACGAACATGGGAGCCTCCTGGTAGAAGAAGAAAAGAATAAAATTTGAAGAAACTTTCCCTCCCTCTGCCCCCAGGCGATTTTTACACTTGTAATAATGTAACAGGCCTGCCCTGATTTAGACCATCAATGCATTTCACATAAACCACCAAACAGTTGTCAAAGGGTAGTATCTGTCAGTCGGTGTTGACTTGGTAGATTTTAACTAGTGGCCTAGAAGTGAAGGTCTTAGTCTTAGTCCAGTTACCAATATCCTGATCCATTCATTCCCATTTTGATGATAATTAGTGAATTTCTGTACTTATTGGTAGCCATTATGTTATAAGTAACACACACCTTGTATTATTACCCACAAACATCCTGATTTCTTTCTGTATAAAAATGTGGCAATTATCTTTGCAGTAGTTTGTTAAAAACCGAAAGTGGCTAAAGAGGGAACATGAAATGAAGTAGCCATTATCAAGGAGAAAAAGCAAGTAAGTGAGCACTTTAGTTAGAAAACAGACTTTTGTTGTATAATACACTAAACCCATTTCTGGGTCACTACTCCATTTTTAGGGACAGATGAAGCATCAAGCACTGAGTGCAAGGAACAAAGGCTCAGGTCTGCCACTAAATGGTGCCATTACCTATGTTTCTGAGGAAGCATAAAAGAGCTATTAGAGAACTTTGCATTGCTTATGACAAATTTCAATTACATTTTAAAAGATCCGAATGCTAAAGGCTGACATGCCTGTTACTTAGTGCTCTTCTTTATTGTGGAGGAAAACATGTGCAGAATATACACGATCCAAGCAAGTGGTATTTGTTCTGAAATTTTGCCATTAGGCACTAGCTACCTTTGTAAATTAGACTGAATGCATTATGCACCTGTGAGGCGAAAGCATGATTAAAGAGGGAAGATGGCATTTAATCCCATGTTTTCTATAAAATTAACAGTTTAGGGTCTGAGGCTGATACCAATGCAGTGAGTGAAAGTTTTGCACGGACTTGATGGTTACACAGAATGTGGCCCAGGGTGGTACTTGTTTATGTTGCTAAGCAATTTCACGAGAGGAGTCTTTTGGACAAAGCAGCAGTAGTACGGACACAGTTTTGTCATTCTGAAAAACCCCAGAAAAATAGTCACTCGCACATGGAAGGAGGAATGGTTGTATCTCTCTGGAACTTGCCAGGTGCTTATTATTCAATTGCTAACACTCCTGTAAATATATCTTCTGAGAAAACGTTCTGTGATAGGATTATCTGTTTCAGAAGACAGAATACAATCCCGTTTCCCAACCTGAGGGGGGAACCACAGTCAACAAACTCCTGCCAGCTGTTGTGTACATGCATTAGCATGGGAGGAAGCCATAAGGAGCCTCTTACAATCCTGATTCCCCCATGTATCACCAGATCAAGATAGCGACCTATGACCTGAGAGCATACTGTGGTGCTGCACAGCCTGAAGGGGGCGTAGTCTGCTACATTAGCGGCATGGTCAGGCTTCCAAACTCCCAGTATGTATTGTTATAGTTTGTAGCAGGGGCTGGGTGCGGGTATGCACTATTATTACTTTTAAAGGAGCAGCTTTTCAGCCACTCTGAGCCAATTTGTCTGCACTGTCAGGATGTTTCTGGTTTTATCACTTGGTCAGCACTGCTTCTTACCCCTTCCTATCACCAGTGCAATTACAAATAACCAATCCAGGATTTTGCCCATTGTCTTTGATATATTTCTAGGGTCAAAGAAAGATATGTTTGCTGGGAAAGGAATTCCAGGAGGGACTTAGATAGGGGTTTTGGAGTGTCACACAAGAGATACCAATTTCTTCCTGATTGGCCTGATAGAGCATTTCCTGACATTAATCCTATCCCAGGGAGAAAGTGATCTTTGCTTTCCAGAGAGGTGAGATGCTCTTTATGTCTCATTATTTGTGTACGTTTTTCCTATCTGTAGCTGTATCCATGTGAATAAGATATAGGCTTGGGACTTGTCCCGTGAAATAGGCATTTTTGTGCATTTTATTTATTCTCTATTTTTGCATTGTGTCATGTAACCTTGTTCTGTACATACCTGTAAATAAATGCCAATATTTAAACAGATATAGGGATGCTGAATTTAAATATTAGTCTTAATCTGTGCATAGCAACAAAGAGAACATTACCTAGCCTAAACTATATCTCTCTGCCTCAGAAGCTCATCTGAGAATAATTGTATGTAGCTACCTATATCAAAAGAGAGCTACAACTTGCTTCAGGGAAGTCAGGCTGGACTAGAGGGTCACCTGACCAAAAGAGGCCAATGTAGTGATCAGAGAACCATTTAGGAGAGACACCATTTAGGACAGAGAAACTTCATAACAGATACAATAAAATAAGAAGTCGATATCCTATGCCACATGCTTTGTGCATTAATTCTACTTGAGAGTGAACTCTGTATACAACATACATACACATGTTGCATCAGACATGTATTTTTGCATGAATAGAGTAGCTTTTCATGAAAAGGCATTCTGCTGGCACAAAAGTTAAAGCCAAAGTGTGTAAATTTATATCTAAAAAGGTTTAAAAATCAGTAAGAATGGTTTATTCTAGCAATAACCCCCTCAGAATTGGTTATTACCACATTAATGACTTGCTAGTTAGAGTATTAATGATCCATCACCAAAAACTGCTGATAATGACCTATTTCAAAGGGATTATTGCTTAATTAACGGCACTCCACCTATCCTTAGTCAGTTTTGTAGGTATCCATTTTATTGTCTATTTCAGGACACTAAAACCAGTTTATTACATGTGAAAAAAAATATCATGAAGACAGATAAAACCTATAGTAATTTTCTGGTTGTTGATGGCTTTGCATTTTGTGGCCAGTTGACTAAATTGCTTCTGGATTTACTTGTCCGTTATTAACATAATGCTTCATATTGGGGAATTTTATGAGCATGCTGTATAGAAATGCAAGGACCATTTTTTTGGTGGGCAGGATGAAGAAAATGTTTTTAAATCCCATTTATGTTATATTTTACCTATATTTAATTTAAATGACAATATTTTAAAAATATCTTATTTTTACGCCTAATATGCCAAGTATATTTTAAAGGTGTGCTAGATTTTTTTTTTTTAAAGATTTTTCAACATATCTTTGTTGTAAAAAGGCTATCTGAACCCTGGAATACAGTTAATAATGTAAAGTGTGCTTAAATACAATGGTGGTGGGTGCCCTTACAAAATGCTACGGTAAGGAGAGAGTATTATTTCCTTTCACTGAAATTCCTAGGACTGTCTTTTTTGTTTCTCAGGCATTCCAGAGAGTTACCAGAATATACATTCCCTGGTGATGCATCAAAAAACATTTTGTAATCTGGATATTGACTAAAGGCCCATTCCTGACCCTTTCAAATGAATGGCATAATTCCTATTTATTTCAGTACTGTCGGATCTGGCCTTAGACCCTGATCCTGCAAACACACCCATGCTCAGCTTTACACGTGAGTAATCTCATTGACTTCAATGGGACTTTTCAGGTGTGTTAAAAGGTTTGGGATCTTAATTCCCTCCATACAGTTGCATTGTTTCTCAGGGCCCAATCCTGAAAACCCGTACTCACATGAGTAATCTTACTCACCCAAGGTTTCCCATGGACAGAAATGAGACAGTCACTTGAGTGAATTCACATGAGCATAAATTTCTCAGTATGAGCTAAGGATTTCAGGTCTGAATTCTTAATATGTAGTAATAATCTGAGAAAGCTTTTTTAGAAAATTATAGTGGCAGCTCATGGGGTTATTGATAAAATGTTGTGGGGGTTTAGATGTTCCTTCACTTTTCAACAGAAAACTTCAGAGACTGCAAAATTTGAGCTTCAAGTACTTTAGAATGAACAGCACAATAATTTAATTCACTATTCAAATTTCCTTTTTAGAGTAAATGTTGATCACTTTTAGTGACTATCCTGTCATATTTCTAGAGCCCACATCTGAGAGATGAAAAGCCTTGGTTAAAGAAAAATAAAAAGTCCAATGCACACACAGATGGTAAAACCTCAGATTAAATTAAAAAGTAAGTTAAATTAAAAATCATCCTTCATTGTCTAAGGAAATGGTGGGGTCATGAAACAGTGTGGTTATCCCATGCATTCCTTTGGGCATTATTGCTTTCATTTAAACAAATTTTGGATCACTAAAGGATGATTTTTTAATTTAAAATGAAGGCCTACCATCTGTGTACATTTTAGACTCCTTTCCCCTATGTATTATCTGCACAAATAGCACCAGTTCTGATGTACTGTCTTTAGTACAAAGCTAATGACAGCGGATAGAGGCAGGTGTAGATCAAAGAAATACTACACCATGCTAGCTTCCTCTACCTAGCTCATTGGTGTAATGCAAGCCAGACTTATACCACCTCTGATATTCAGTTCTGGGCTAAATGTACCAATCAGCAGGGAGGTCAGTTGTTCATATCAGAAAATCATTAAGACTAAATGGCGGTTACCAAATTAATCTGGTTTTAATGCAGGTGTCCAGAGGTGAGAGGCTATTTTCCAGTCTAGTGGATCACAGCTAGTCGCCTATCGGTCTTTCCTGAACTCCCTTCTTTAGGTTTTCCTGTGTGTGGATATTTTAAACCAGATGTAGGTAAACAGTCTGTAGATGTTTTATCACATTTATATGTAACTGTGAAGTTACTTTGCTCTGTAAATCTAACAGTGCAGCATAATCTAGAACTTTACTTTTCAAATACAGAATAAATTTTAGAATGCCTCATGTGAAAGGTGCATTAAACTGATTTTAGTGCTCAACTAACCTATTTTGAATCTATTTCAGTGAGATCATTTAATTAGCTAGGCCACTTCTCCGGGTCTTGTGTACTCCATGCAAATTAATAGCACTCAGCACACACATTCTCTCAGTACCTTGCTACTGTTTACAGCTTGTGAATCCTATCTACCATCCCACACCTTGCATTTGCACAAATGATTAACTACCTCAAGTACTCATTTCCTCCTAAGTTGCCTTGCAATGCTTTTTTCCACAAAAGGAAAATGTGATGGGTGAACCAGCACACAGCCCTTTCCAAAGGTGTTGGTAACTTTATTCCAAATCCATGGATTCTAATAAATACCGTAGGCAATAATGGAAATTAACAAAAAAGTGCTGTTTTGTATTTTAAAAGTGTATTTTACTTAATACACTATCCCTTAACCAGGGAGAAGAGAGGGTGACTGTTTAGAACCAGAAATGTATGAAGTTGCCTTTTCATGGTAAGAAAGAGGCAGGAGTTCAGGGACCAGGCAGAACTGAAGGTGCACCTCCTATTAAACAAGTTAGTTTCACATTGTGAGAAATGATCCACCATTCACAGCTGGAGTATGCAACATCAGTCCTTCTTCTAGAGTGTATTGCAGATATGCCAACACTGTGTCGAATGCCAGTTCTATTCTAATCACGTTCCTATCCTGTGCCAACCACCAAGTTATCCAAATGCCTATTGCCCAGAGTGCAGTGAGTGAATGAATGCAGTTCCCACTTGAGAGCACTAGGTGGAATGGAGTGATGTCTGTACAAAGACAACCATAGTGTAGGAGAGTTGTTATAATTTGTAAATAAATAACCTAGTTTAATCATACTGACTATTTGCTTAAAATGCATAAGCCAAAAATAGGACACTCATACCTTTCAGTACAAGAGCACACACTTGTTGAACCATATGGCAATACTGTCAATGTGTGTCAGAAAGAAGCGCTCAAATTCCCAGGCAGAGCTGCCTGAAACATTAAAATTTTCAATTTTTAAGTTAATTTTTTCACCAATTTCAACAACAAAACAGAATGAATTTTATCACAAAAAACAGTGTAAAATCCATCCAATTTCTTGACCAGCTAAAAAACTGGTAAAAAAAACTTCAGCATGTCCATGAAAAAATTAATCAACATTCAAATATTGACAACCCCCACCCAGCCGCAAAAAGAAGGTGTGATATATCCAGGGTACAAACTGGATTGATGAACTGCTGTGTTCCCTCAGCTCTCTAACTTGTGGAGCCTTTTACACTGTGTCACTGTGAGAGCTACCACTCTTGGTCTGCTTGCACATAGCCTCCAGCATGTAATTACTCCCAGTTATACTGTATGAGTGCTACAGATGGCCACACTTGAATTACACTACAGAGCAACACCAGCAAAGTCTCAGTCCCAGACTTTCCCCAGAAATATATGTCTTGTACTGCCCAGCTCTCTCCTGGACAATACAAGCTCATATAAAGTCGGTCATTTTATTAATAGAAAATGATATGCACAAATCCTGTTATCCCAAACATCTCAGTCCAAACACACTGGTTTAGATAAAAACAAGTTTATTAACTACAAAAGGATAGATTTTAAGTAAACACAGGTAATGAGGCATAAAAGTCAGAGTTGGTAATGAGGCATAAAAGTCAGAGTTGGTTACGAGAAAAATAAAAGTAAAACACAACTAATACTTAACTTCACAAACTGGAGTGAACTGAAAGCAAAGTCTTTCTCACCACATGTTTCAGCAACCCTACTGGCTAAACTTCTCTCAGTCAGGATCCATTGTCAAACTCCATTTGACTCCATTTATGTAGCCTATAGTACTAGCCTGCTTGCTTGCACTTATATACTTTTCCTTATAAATTTAAGT
The DNA here is from genome assembly GCF_026122565.2 of Emydura macquarii macquarii. Lineage (NCBI taxonomy): Eukaryota > Metazoa > Chordata > Testudines > Chelidae > Emydura > Emydura macquarii. The sequence goes on from NW_027132773.1 coordinate 12,815,410, forward strand.
ATTTGAGTATTTGTTTTATCATAATAGAGTCATAGATTTATGTCAAGGTGTTATGCTGTAATGCAAAAAACCTACATGAAAAACCTGTATGAAAAGCTAAGGCCGTTAGCATACATATGCTCGGGACCTTTGGCCCAGATAAGTAATGATAAGTTACATATATGGTTATAACCTTTACCCTAGAAAAGTCAGGAGGCATCAAAACGGGGGGCTGCCTCAGTTTATACCCCAAGTAAACTTCACAGGTATACCACAAAACCCACAGAAAGGGCCCGAAATAGCAAAGGTGAGAGATAAGCGAACCGTCTGGAAAGGATATAGATATGTCATTAATACACACGAACCTGCCAACCTATAGACTAAGTGTAGCCTAATAATTTGTGGATGAAGAAGCCAAGTTTGGACTTAGAAGGAGGACCCATATTGTTCATGGTGTAAAAAGGGCAAGCCATGTTAATTGGGTGTGATCATCAGTTATTTCTTCTATTGGGCTTCTTTTGAGTTGGCGTTGGTTAGGATCTTTGTTCTTAGTTTATACTTAGTACTATTCATAGTGTTACTCTTATAGCTCTTAGCTCCCCAGCACTGCCTAGCTCTCCACCCTTCCACTCAAGAGTTGAGAAACCAAACATCTCTCTCAAGCAGGTCATCAGGGAAGGGTGTGAGTACATTAATCCATATAGCGACTATGTGTATATATATGTGTGTGTGTGTGTGTGTGTGTGTGTATATATATATATATATTTATAATCATGTGTCTTTAAAACAAGACAGTAATTCTAATCATTATCCGTTTGATTATTTATTTGTCTGTCATTGTATGCTATCTTAATAAAAGTCTGTAAAACTATACATATTTGGTTATCAGTGTGAGCATTTATGTTGTGCACCCCAGGGGGTTTTGTAAAGCTCTTTGTAGCCTGATTACAGGACTAGAACCTCATTACCTTTTGATCAGTTCAATTGGTGAGCCTATAACCCACTCAAATTACTAAACACCCAAAATCAGGCAACATTTGGGAGGATCCATCCCGCAGTACAATGCTACTTTGTTCTTCAGGTGTCATGGTTGCCGTGGACAGATAGAAAGGAAGAAATGATTTGCCCTCCTTTCTTATAGTTACTTCTTGAAGAAGGGAAAGATCGCCTTCTGAGGTTTAGGAAACAAAAAGTGTGTGTGGATGGGAACCCCAAGCTGTTTCTTTTTAAGAAGTCGACTTTTGGCCCATGTCTTTTTCCCTACCTTTGAATAGCCATGTAAGCAGGTGATGGCCTATTTGACCTTGTTTACACTGGCTGAGGTGTAAGCTTGTCTTTTGTCTCTGAGGAACTGATTTGGCTGCTCACCAGACTTGGAAATGTCTTAGGCCTTATCTATATGTACAGCACTGCAGCGGCACAGCTGTACCGATACAGCTATGCCACTGCAGCACATCTGCTGAAGATGCTTGATGCTGATAGGGGAGAGGTCTTCTGTCGTCATAAAAAACCCTCCCCCGCAAGTAGCATTAGCTATGTCGGTGGGAGACGGTTTCCCACTGACATAGTGCTGTGCACACTAGCACTTATGTTGCTCACAGGAGTGAAGTAAGTTTTGCTGACATAGGCAGTAGTATAGATAGAGCCTTAATAACACCATACCGTGGAATCTTAAAACTGCAAATACAATGTTGCCACACACATTTTATCAGGGCAATATTGACCAGTGAGTTATAAGTTTTCAACTGATACCTCACAAGGCTTACTTGTACAAAGATTATTATAATAGTTTGCAAGGGGCAAATATAGGGGGTGCAGACCATTACAGGACGTGCGTGAATTTTTTGTGAAAATTGTCATTAAAAATGTTCCTATTTTTCGACCAGCTCTATTTCCAGGGAGGGACTGAGTCAAATCCGAGAGCTTGGAATATAAAAGAACCAGAAGTAGGATTACGTGAAAGATAACTACTTCATTAAAGGTTAGGACATGGACAACAGAGAAAATATTAGCTCCAAGAACCCTCTGTAATGACAGTAATTTCAGTTAAGAGATTCATTCTCATCAAAGAAAGGGCTAAATTAAACTGAGAGACACAGGCTATTTAGTAGGGAGACCACAACTGGGGTCTCATCCTGAGGTGTTTATAGCTGACAAAAAGATCTGGTTTCATGAGACAAAGGTAAGACAAATGCCTGTTTCTAAAAGCTGGACAGTACAGATAGTCTCTCCACCTAATACAGATGCCATAGATATTGATGGCAGGGGCCTGAGTGTTCCAGTGCTTGTGGGGAATTTTGCTGCCCTCTTGCCAGTGCTTGCCAAGTGGTTCAGAAGCCACTGCCAGTGCACTGTTGCTTTATGCTCAGCTTCAGTGTGTGAGGGAGCTGTCTGTTTTAAAGCAGGAAGGATGATGTAAATCTCACCTCTTTCCTGAAGCAGGATGTGTTGTATAAAAGTCAGACTGAAAAGAAAACCCAACAGGCCATTGCAGATACCAGGCTCAAAATAAGGTCCTGGTTTTCGTAGAAACAATAGGCAGTAAATTCCACTGTTGCCCAAAGCTTTTATTTGTATGACAGTAGAGCTGCTTCGTGTTGGGTTTTGTACCAAAACACATAACAGACAGTCCCTGTCCCAAAGAGTTTACAATCTAAATTGAAACAAGACAAAGCAAAAGGGTATAACAGACAAGTGGAGGGTATGAGGAAAGTTTTGCTCTTCTCTGTGTCTCTTACTGTGGCACAAAGACCAATCATCTGAATTCCTTCTTGTAGCAGCAATTGCAGTCAGAGATGCTGATGTAATCCCCACTATGATTGCGGTGCTTACACTAGTTGCAAGGCGGTTGCCTTATACCTCACCTCTAGGGGGCAGTCCTACAGAGACACCATAACCTTTGGTGGAGAGGGGACCCATGCAATATGCCCCGACAAAGGTGGAATGACCTGCTAAAGGCACAGAGAACTATTCTCATTGGCCCGATGAAGACCCATCAGGAACTAAATGCAGGTTGGAGATAGGCACCCAGATATAAAAGGGAGTAGGGACAATAGGCTGCTGAAAGGGGCAGGGAGGGCAGGGGCATGCCATGGTAGGAATTAATCTAAGTTATAATTTTATTATAGAAAGGAATAGACTACTGTCATGAGCATGGCAGAGATTCGATAGCTCTCTACTACTTTAAAAAGTTAATATTAAACTGAGAGATTCCCTGGCCTTTCTAGTAAAGGTCTGTGTGTGTTCTGAGTGGTGGGACAAGAGGAACAGTCTACTTTCCACTTTGCAATGTTTTCATGGTGAGATTTTTGTAGACTTATTTGTCAAAATATGTTCACTGCTAACATTCATCCAATGTTTTGTTTTACATTTCAGAAATGTGCCATTTCAAAAATGTCACTATTCTGATTAATTTTGCCATTAATTCTCATGAGTTGGGGGTAGGAGGGAGAGAGATTTTTTTATAAGCCATCTGTTGAAAGTAGTCCATAAGAAACGAATAGTCTTTTTAAAATGTGAGTTAATTTAGTGCTTATGAAAATGAGTAGTTAAAGGAAATGGCTAGATCTGGCCTTAGCTGGGTCATGCAGAAGCTTCCCCATGCTACTCTGCTCATGTCATTCAATTGTGATGATCAAAAATTATGTGAGTCTGAACCACATTTCACTTGTGCATAAAAGACTTTTGCCTACATAAAAATGTTGAGCCAAAACATCTGTTTTGGCAGAGTCTGCCAGTTATGCTAAATAAAGTGCTATGTCTTTGGAGAGCAGTATGACGGGAGAGTGGGTGATAGGGTGACCAGATAGCAAGTGTGAAAAATCAGGACAGGAGGTGAGAAGTAATAGGCCTGAAAATCAGGACTGTCCTTATAAAATCGGGACATCTGGTCACCCTGGTGGGTGATAGGTTGAAAGGGGTTTACTTTTGTTTGATAGCATCATATTGTTCAAGACTGAAAGCAAACAAATTTGGGGGTATGAACCAAGTGTTCCTTCTTGATCAAATATAAAACTGGTCACAAGGCAGATCACTATGGAAAGAGCCATTCCTGGGCAAGGAAACTGTATATCCTTGTCTGCCCCGCAGCGTGATGCTGCTGAAGAGAACAGCTTTCAAAACTAATTGACACCAAAGCTAAAAGTATACAAAAAGTTAGGCCCTCTGCATCACCGTTGACTATACACAAAATGTAAGACTTACTTATAGCTGACACTTGCCAGTGTTATCCAGGTGCCTGTGGCTGCAGGGCACATACAGGGCAACATGGGGATATTTGTTATCAGTACAGTTATTCATCTGAAACTTAGGGCATAACAAATTGAGTTACTTTGTATAGATATTAACTGCTTACAACAAAGAAAGCAATCAATAAAGACAAACTAACCTTACACAATGGGAAGGGCAACGATAATGTTTATTGTTTTTTCCCTGATTTCTCCTTTATGGATGGGTGGGTGGGGCAATACTGTAAACTACATATTGGTAAGGCAGTGTAAATCAAAGTAAGTTCCACCTTGTGGGAGGAGGGAAAGGATGCTGTTGTAGCAGGAAAATCAATCAACAGTAAGGCAGAGGAAAGTGTACATTAGGATGCTTCATGCTTTCTTCCACCTTATTGTTGATTGCTCTTCCTGCTACAAACCTGCTTTTCTGTCCCTCACTAGCAAAGTAGTTACCTTTACTCAGCTTACACCAGGATATAACTTACCAGACCATTTGCATGTGGCAAGTACAAGAGTAAAAGTATAGTTTATAGATGGTCGTTACGGCATGGACAGAATATTATGGATAAGTGAGATAGTCATTTCCATACTAAATGTTACGCATCTCTTCATTCTTTTCTTGACATGGAAACATCAGGCTCTCAGACAGTTTCAAATCAATAGCCAGTCATTTTGAATACACTCAGCTACTGAACTGTGCCAGTCCTACACTAGGCGCTACTGCTGGTTGGGCTTTGCCTCTAAAGTCTCTGAATACTAACGCTGCTTGATTGCAAGGTGGTATTTGAGATGTCTTCGAAATAGCCCCATGACTGCTATGATGAACATCACCTTAGCCCATAAGCATGATCTGAATGAGAGAGATTACATACAGCAGGTAGTTTCTGATACAGATTGTCATAGCACTGAGCCAAAGGATGAAGGAAGTACAGTATTCTTCACTTTCTTCGGGAAAGCACGTTGAAACACCTGTTCTGAAGGGACATACTGAACATATGCATTGATGGCATCTCTGCTAGATTTAACCTCTCCCTCTTCTTCATCCTCTGTTTTAGAAAGAGAGCCTAGTTTGGGTCCCAGTCCCTAGAACCTGACCTGGGCATGAGTCTTGGCACGATTATAACAGTGAGTACAATAGTGTAGGACTGAGTATGGCAGTTGTTGCTTCTCTGTACTAATGACCAATTCCACTGAAGTCCTGAGGAGAGGAACACTGATCCAAATGCCAGTCCAGATCATATTCACCACTGTCATTAAGACTCCTCCCCTTTAGAAATTAGTCCATATACTTCAACATATATACTAACATAATACACACCATGCTCCTAGTGATCATCCTATAATGCAAAACCTCAATTCTGACATCATAGTTCTCCAAGGGAAATATAATACATTATACAGTTCACTCAGATACAGTTATCTGACAGACATGTATGCTGATGTTCCTGAGATTAGAGTTGAGGTTTTGCATTACAGTATGATGGTGGGAAGCATGAATAATGTAATTGTTACTGTACATGGTGGAGATTTGAGATATTTGCAGGGGGCAGAGCTGTCAGTGAAAGAGATGAATGAGATGTGTGAGAGTTTAGGAAGAAGATCTCAACTGGACATTCCCTTCTAAGGAGTTGTGTGTGGGGTGTTTTATTGAATTAAGTTTCTGGCCTCTCCTGTGAGGTAGGGAAGTATTTCTATTCCCATTGTACAAATGGAGAAACTGGGAGATGGAGAGGTTACGTGATTTCCATGAAGGTATTGTGGGAGGTTTTGCAGAACTGGGAAGAGAACCCAGATTATCAAAATGTATGTATTATTTTGTACATTCTGCTCTTCCAGACACCAGAAATCTTCTTGAATTCCCTTTGTAGAAAAGAACAAAAAAGTTAATATAAAAGATAAAGTAACGTACAGCGGTTTCTTTAGGCATCCAAAAATCATTTCCTTTGTCCAATAATTTGTTTTTATACACACCCTGAAAAAACTTACCATTACTGAGATGCATTGAAAGGTAATATTTGCTGCTTAGTATTTTACTCAATAAAGAAATTAGAAAGTGTAACCAAATCATGTCTTTTTTACTCAACCCTTATCATCACTGCAGCCATGCAGCTTAGCCCAGAGAAACAGAAAATGGACAAGAGAGAATATTTCTTCTTTCTCTGGACATGTTCTCGGAGATAATAAAGGCGTAAATTACAGTGAAGTTAACAAACACAGAGACCCTTTGACATTTGACACAAGAGCCTTTTCTCTTTAATTTGGCATCCTAATAATACTCTGAATCCCTTCCTTCCAGCAAGTTGCTGGCAAATGCTTTATTGTGTCTGTTGTTTCTCCTCTGGGGCTGTACATTAGGTTAAAATATCACAAATAGCTGCTGTTAAAGTGTGAGTCACAGTAGCTATAATTTTTCATGACAGCCAGAGAAAATGTGACATGTTTAGGAAACCCTGTTATTGATGCTAACACTCAGATCTTCAGGCAAATGTTTAATGACATACTCAGCATGCTGTGCAAACTTCACTATCTACTAAACAAAAGGTTACTACTAGAGCACTATAAATATTCGCAAATGTCACTAGACAATAGCTTCGAACAGCTCTTTTCTTCCTGATCACTGAAGGCAAGATAAAAATCAGTCTCTGTTTTACAGCTCATTTTTACATATCCATTTAGTTTTGTATGGTTCCTGTAAATTTTCTCTTGAATAGTCTGTGGAATATCCATGCCTCTATTTGTGTTTTGTTCAGAACTATGGGTTTCCTCATCCATTCTGATATAAGCTTGTGCGTGAGTGGGAGAGAGTCTACGCTTACTACTGTGTATCTCCTTTTAGTCTACTTATATTATGGAGAAGTAGGAACTGAATAAAACACACTCTCTGGTTCAGGGGCTGAGCAGAATGAGACAAGGCTCCCTTCATTCCGGAAACAACTCCTACACTATCTTTATGCTGCATAGTGATGTTCCCAGGCAGTCTATGAACCTGTTATCCAAAGCATTCAGAACATACATCAGTTCACTGTCATGGTCTCATGGCTTACTGACATTTACCTTCTTAACTTAGAGACTACATATTTATGTAGTGTTTATGGTTCCTCTTAGGTACCAGGGCTATTTTGGTAGTAACCAGCAAATGACTGCTAATGTGCACAGAAGGTCTATGCAATGACTGGTGGATTTTAACAAGAACAAATGTGAAGTGCTGCATATTCTAGCTAAAAATTGTAAGGCACTCTCTCCATTGCTGGGTAAAGTCCTGAGTTTTATGGACATTTAAAATCACTCAGAGATTCATATTAGCCATAATATGAAGTGGGGAAAAAAATGTTCAATTACATCAGAGAAGACCAGCAAGGCTGTAGACTGCATCAAAAAAGTTCTTATTAAACAAGGCAAAGGAAATTACTATAACATTATACAAGGCCATGGAGAGGGCACACCTAGTCCTCTGCTGCATCAGGTTTGGGGCAATTAAGTGCATTTATAGAGAGAAACAATTTCTGGTAGTGGTCTAGAGATGGGCATACTGAGCAAATATATATCTGAAGGGTTTTAATTATGGTATTATGACAAGCTAAAGAGCTGACGCCTACACAGCTGGGAGAAGGTGAAGCCTGGGGGTGGGAACTTATTGCAATATATTAACACTTAACTGGGGATTACAAAATCTTGGGAAAGAACAGAGAGTTATACATATATCTTCAAAAAGGGAAAAAAGGAGGACCCAGAAAATTACAGACCAGTCAACCTAATTTCAATAGCCCAAAAGATATTAGAACAAATTATTAAACAATCAATTTGTAAGTACCTAGAGCAATGGTTTTCAACCTTTCTTGGCTATATACACCTTTCCAAATAATGTAGTCTAGTGCATACCCCCCTCTGAGATAGGTATATTATGACCCTATGAAAACATGGGGGGGAAAAAAAAGGGGGTCTATAAGGGATAACATGATGCAATGCAATGCACAAGGCCTGGAGTGTTGTCCTGGCTACAATTATTATTATATATACTTTTGCTTTGGATAAAAGTAGTTCCTCAGACAAGTTTCAGTTGTTGTAAACATTAAGTTGGAAGTTTTCAGCATCATTTTATTGTAATTAATTAAAGTGAATGAAGCCTCCATGCTGGGCTCAGTCACTGAGAACTGACATCACCCAGGATAGCCTGTTTGTGATTTAGCCGTCCCACTGCAGGGCTCTAAAATTGTCCCTGCAATAGTTGGATGTGATGTTGTCAGCAGATATCTCCCCACCAGCACCAACCCACTCCCTGCACCCTGATGCAATGGGACAGGAACCCCCTGACCCACCCAACCCACCCATGCAAAGGGATCAGAGTTCTCATGCACCTATACAAGAGCAGCCCACACGACTCGCCTTCCCCACGCAAAGGGATTAGAAACCTCTAATCCTCCATGCAAATGGCCGGAGAGCCCCTGCATCATCATGATACCAGGCACAGGCAGGCAGAGTCCCCACAGGCAGGGAGCGCCCCCACCGCCATCTTTATTTCTGTGCTGCTGCTGCTGATGGCAGCACTGCCTTCTGAGCAGAGCCCTGCAATGGGACTGGGATCCCTCAGGTCCCACAGGACCTGCTGCCATAATAGCGGGAGCAGGATAAAGATTCAAGAAACAATGTGCGAGCAGGTGGGAGGGGAGTGGGTATTGTGGGAGGCGGGAAGCGGGATTAAAAAAATAGTCCTCCTGCACCAGCCAACAGCCACCGCTCTCCGGCTGCTCAGCTGTAAAGTTCTGCACAGCTGCTGGTGGCCGCGCTGCCTTCAGAGCTAGTGACTGGAGAGTGGCAGCTGCTGGCTGGGGGGCCTGCCCCCCCAAATATAGAAATCAAATTATGCCTATGGTTGTCAGCCATCACGGGATTTTTCTTTGCATGACCCCTGACGAGAGCTCACATACTCTTAGGGGTACATGTACCTCAGTTTGAAAACCATTGATCTGGAGTATGATAGGGTGATTTGTCATGAATAAATCATGCCAAACCAACCTAATGTCCTTCTTTGACAGCGTTACATGCCTAGTGGATGGGGGGAGGGGAGTAGACATGCTATATCTTGTTTATAGTAAGACTTTTGACGTAGTCCCACGTGACATTCTTATAAGCAAGTTCTGATAAACAAGGCAAAGGAAATTACTATAACATTATACAAGGCCATGGAGAGGCCCACCTAGTCCTCTGCTGCATCAGGTTTGGGGCAATTAAGTGCATTTATAGAGAGCCGAACCCAGGGGCCTGCTTCCTCCTCTTCACCTTCCTCCCCCAGAGAAACTACCACCGTGATTGTTGCTGGGAGTCCAGAAAAGAGATTCCTTTACTGGTATCTTCCTTAGTTTTATAACCTAGTGAGTCCCAAACAGTGTGTGTGGAGGGGCAAGATGGGGAAAACTACACAGGGGCAAGGAGATGCCAGAAAGAGGACAGCTCCTCAGCACAGCTCCACTTTACATGTGCCAATTTAAATGACTTAGAAAATCGGGAGGCCACAAAACCTCACCTAACAAACAGCTGGAGCTCCCCAGTGCCAAAATGCTTGTACGGAAATGCTCTTTGGATATTAAGTTCTTCTTTGCAAGCTGCCAGAGAGAAGCAGTGAGACCCACTGAGGAGCTCCCTGTGGCCCAACATTCCACTCGCAAACAAAGTACAATGAAGAAAGATTGGCAGCCATTAGAGAAATACTGCTTGAAGTAATATCAGTGCAATCTGAGATGCAAGCCCCTTTCAGGGAATTATAATAAAAAGTAGAGTAACTAAAGCTGAAGCAGGCTTAAACATTTAAACAAAATTACTGATGTGGATAAGGGACTTTGGGTGATTGAGAGCAACGAGCTACAAATGGATGATTTGGAGAATTGGGAGAGAAGAAATAACAAGATTGAAGGGACTCTTGGAAAGGACTGTCAATGGGGGACCATGAGGGACTCTTAAAAATATTGAGCTCTTCTTAAAAGAACTCTTGGGAAAGGAGAAAGAATTTCCTTTGTATATAGACTGAGCATATTGTATATGGTTTCCACAATACGGTGAGAGTAATTAACCACTGGAACAATTTACCCAGGCCCTTGGTGGATTCTCCATCATTGACAATTTTTAAATCAAGATTGGATATTTTTCTAAAAGGTAAGCACTAGGAATTATTGAGGAGAGGTTCTATGGCCTGTGTTAGAAGAGGTCACACTGGATGATTGCAATGGTCCTTTCTGTCCTGGGAAACAATGATGCTAGAACTATGGTTGTTCGGCTACACTAATTTGAAGCAACAATCACTTAATGAGAATTATTGCGGAATGATATGTCCCATAGGAAGATCAGGGATAAAAAAGTTTTTTAAATCTGTCCTAATTTCCACTAAAAAGTAGCATGGAGTTTAGCAGAATGAGACAGGATGTATGGTGCAGTTGTTGGGTGACCGCCAAGAACTCAGTTTGAGTCCCTGCTTCATCACAGACTTCCTGGGCAAGTCACTTAGCCTCCTTGTGCCTCAGTTCCTCTTATGCAAAATGGGGATAACTTCCCTAGCTCATAGAGGTGTGGTCAGGTGCTCAGATACTGTGGTAATGGGGTCTTTTAAGTACCATAGATAGAAAAAAAATCACCAAACCATTGAGGCTTCCCATTTGTACTTTTTGATTCCCATAAAACTCAAGATTGTATGATCAAACCTGCAGAGAAAGGTAAAGAATCCTTAAGAGCTGGGATTGTACTTTGAGATTAGCAAAAGATCCTCTTTGATGTGGCAGTAAATCAAGTCCCAAAGGACCTGCAACCAGCAAAGGCATCTTCCAGGTAGAACAAACGTTGAAGAAACAGATAAGGAGGTGGTAGAAGAGGAAAAGCAGGGAAGAAAAGAGCCTGCCTGAGGCATTAAATAACGACAGTAGGAGTTTGGGTCTCAAGCTTGTTAATTTGTTTAATAGTCTCCTAGAAGCCTCTCAAATTTCAGAATCAATGGAAGCCCATATTTAGTTGATTTGAAACCTAACAAAGATAAATTTGATTGTGCTTATCAAAGGCCTGTATACCTGTTAAATATTGATGTTGAGATATTCTGGCTGGCTAATAGGCTGGACTCTCTGCTGCCATGATTAATTAGTAAAAACTAGATAAGGTGCATTCAAGGCTGTTAATTAACAGATAACATTTAGATTGTTGTACGAATGATCCATTTGGCCCAGTCAAAGGGTATGCTTGGAATGTTACTGACCCATGATGCAGAGAAAGCCTTCAATTGGATTAAATGAAATTTATGAGATTGACTCTGGCAGAGGAGTTTTATAAAGGGATGCTAAGTTAGTAATAGCTCCTCTGAGCCTTTAAAGAGGCATGTGGCAAGGATACAACCTATCTGCAATGGTCATGGAAACATTTGCACAAAAACTCAAGAAAAATCACAGTATCTTGGAAATAAATTGCAGGAGGTTTGGGGAACAAAGTCACACTGTATGTGGATGAAGTTTACTGAAGGCTGTTGATTCTCTTCCCTTTTCTTATAGAAAAAAAACCTATGAAGGACTTAGAAGCCTCAGAATCAATTATCTTCTCAAACCTTTAGAGTCAATTATACGAAACCTTGAATACTAGCATTTAGGAAAAAATAAAACAATATACCAAACAATCACTACAAAAAATTAGAAAAAAATTAGATTCAACTGGGTAAAAATCTTAATGAAGTAGTTAGGGGTCCATATTACTCCCCCTGGGAAAATCTGGGATGCAAATTACATATCCCCTACTGAGAAGATTTTTAAAACATTTAATACACTGGGACAAGCTAATGATATTGTGGATTGGTAGAATCAAAATGGTAAAAGCAAGCCTTCTTTCTAAGATTGTTATTTCAGACACTTTCAGTGACTAACCCTATGTCAAGGTAGCAGGAGAGCTGCAGCTCTTCCCTTTTAGAGACCATGGCTTCCTGACAGGCAAAGGTGCAAAACAAATGAATTGAAAAACAAACCAGTAACTTGCAGCAAGGGGTCTATAGAAGTACATGTTGTGACTGTAGGGCCTAAATTCCTAGACCATACCATGGCAAAAATAATCTGGCAAATGTGACCCAAATGTTAATGAATGTAGCATTGTCCTCCTGGGCACATATAACATGAAACAATCATTCAGAGGGTTGAGACATGTCTATTCATCACAGTGGAGTGGTAACTCTGAGAGAGCCATTTAAATGTTAACATATTAGCTCTTTCACTGGCTAGTCTTTTTAGCAGAAACATCCACCACATATGCTTATCCCATAGACCCTAACCACTTTTCATGCTTTCCCTTGTGTCAAAAGACCCAACTTTTCTCTACCCAGTTGACAAAACTTCTAACGTCTCCTAGTAACTTTTACAGTGTAGTAAGCATTGCCAGTACAACCTTTTAGCAGCACATTTTAAATGTGGGTGCAGTGTAAAATACATTTAATTTACTATTAAAAGATAATGGAAGGAATTCTCTCCTAGTTGCATTGTTCATTGTTATATTTAATGCAATAATAATCTCAATTTAAAAAATTTATCCAGAGTCACAAAATTTCCAGTCGGCTGCACTAGAGTGTCAGAGAAACCAGGGAATCTTACTGCATAATTTAAGTCTAGTTTGTCACAGTGTACACTGGGCCTGGGTAAGAGATTGGAAGTATGGAAAAACAGATAATTAGTGAGATCTGTGGTAGCTTCAAGGTGGTTACTGGATGGGAGCTGTCTTTTAGCTGACAGTATAGACAGGGGCAGTGAAAGCCTAATTAGCATTCAAAAATACTTGAAGCAAGCGATATCATAGTCACTCTGGGCAGGAAAGTGGATACTAACATTTCACTCTAGCTATATAGGTATAAAAATAGCCATATAAATGGTATTGGGCTGTCTTCTGCAGCAGAGAAATCAGTGAATAGGAAGGAAGCTTAATACATCTTTTGATCTGAGCAAATACCTTTTGAACTAGTCTGCATCTCACAAATGCAGATTGGGTGTCCAAACCTCTGTGAAGGAGTATTAGAAATACAGCAAAATCTTGTGCTGAAAACTGGGCTGTAATAAACTTATTTCCAGGAGCTGGACCAGACAATTAAACGTTGTCCATAAAAGGATATAAAGGAAGACTTCCAGGCTAGAATGGTAATTAAATCAAGTTGTTCGCACCTAAAAATTAAAAGGCTTTATGGATGTGAGCTCCACTGATGCAGAGGAGAGTGACTTGCGATGTTGTGATGCCCACAGAGAAAGAAGAAAACCTGAGCGAATAACACTTGTGTTCTAAGATGGAAGTGAATATTTGTTTGAATCACTGTAACTACGCAACATAACTGACCTTGTGATGCTGCTACCCAAACCTTAGACTAGACAGGATTTCATACCATTCATCTTTTATTTACCTTGATGTAATCATTTTTATTTAAGAGCCCATTAGTATCAGACTATTATTGTGGTAACCATTCTTGGAGACAAAGAAGATAAACTTGTGACCTCTGGCCAGAGTCAGAAGAGGGACAAAAGGTACCTTTCAATGGGCTTGATCCAAAGGCCATTGAAGTCTACTGGGATCTTTCCATTGACTTCAATAGACTTTGGATCAGGTCCTTGGAGCAAGTGGTGCAAGGCATTTGGCAAAATATGCCCGTTTCCATTAAGAATGCTAGGGAAAGTAGCCCTGGTCCGTGTCTGACAGGAGTGTGAACTAGGGGGTCAAGCAGGGGCACTGGCTCCCCCAGTAATCAGCAGGGGAGCACAGAGCTCCTCCCCTCTTTCAGGCCCTGGCAGGGGCACGGAAAATGCACCTCCAAAAGCACTGGAATTTAAATTCCTGAGCACACCCCTGGAGTCTGGTGACCGCAAATAGTGACAGGATCAACAGGAAACCAAAAGTTAGTCTCTACTCCTGTGAGAAGTGGTGATATAGCCCTCTGTCATCACCCATCACTGAAATGCAGCCACCTCTGGCAACATAGCAGCTGCTTAATAATGCAGAACAATATTACCCAGCAGTTTAGAATGGTAACAAGTAATAATAACATCCAATTGAATTGCAGGGAATTTTTTGCGAGGCACTGTCCCAACATGGAAAGCTTTGTCATCTAAAACTTAATCTAATTAGATGCAAATGCAATGCCATTTTGGACTTCAAGGACACCATTTTATCAATGCTCATGTGATTTGGGGGCAAGGATGGAGACGAATGTTCTGCTCCAAAACCCTGCTCATGTATTGCTCTAAATTCCTTAGTTCAAATTTTAAAGAATTAAAAATTTCAATTTAGGGTTTTGTTTCCAGATTATGTACTGCAAATAAACCCTCCTCTATTTGAAAAACAGCCTCGTGTTTATTTAAACATGAAAAAAAAACCCTCTAAAGCTGTGTTACATAAAACTAACCTCAACTAAATGTAGACCAAACAAAGATAATTGAGTTCATAGGTCTTGCAATAGATAAGGCCTGTTAATTGTTAAATGCTTTTATATTAATTAAATTATTTACTCATTAGGGATGCCTGTTACTTAAAAAGGATCATTAATGTGCACACACCAAAGCGCGCACACACACACCCTAGATCCAAATACATTAAGCTCTTACAGAACAGATTTGCACATAATTCCATTTGATTTAATCTTTATGTTGTACATGCTACTTGGGGGAAAAAAAGGAGAAAACCTGTGTAAGAACAGTTTTGTTTTGTTTTTTTCCTATTATCACTGATTACTGGGGGAAATTAATTTAACATTTTCTCTTTTTTAGTATGCTTCTTGTAATCTCTTTATTTCCTTCCACTATTCATCGATCCTTCAGTCTGGAACAACCACTCTTTCCTTGATTGTATTTTTGATTCCATTGGGATCCAGACTAAATTGTGCAGACCATGTGCCATTGTAAGATTTCTATGAGAGGGGTAATGAATACAATATCTCCAAAGTCTCCTTAGCATCATAAGTATATTGAACAAAGATATCAGTAATTCAGCAGTTTTTTAAATTGTAGAATATTGTTTAAAGAATATTATTTTTAGCAACAAAATATTATCTCTATATGGAATGCACAGAGAAGCCAGCAAGATATAAAGAAACGGCACTTCCCGAATTGCTCACTATCTGTTAGTATGTTAAGTCTGGATTTGCAAATTGGCTAGTAGGAAAAAACGTTGACATTAAAATGTTCTTAAAAAAAAGTCTATTCCATGTATTAGACTTTTGTACAGATAAAATTGTAGTTGTTAGGAACAAGTTTTAATTCTTTTAAATAAAAATTAATAAAATAGTAACAACTTACTTTTGTCTAGAACCTTCAATCCAGAACCTCAAAGAGATTAAGGCTTGGTCTACACTTACCGGGCGATTCGGTGGCAGTCTAAGCAGAAAGCTTGCGTAACTCCCGTTGACTGCTGTGCTTCTCTTCTGCGCGCCGTCTTCACTACACTGCGCCAATGGGAACCGCGTTCCTGTCAACGCAGCGCTACACCACTTGAGGGGATGGATTAACAGCGTCAACTTCTGGATCGACTGAGCGGGTCTTCACTGACTTTGCCGCCATCAGTGTAGACATAACCTTATAAACATTAGTGAATTAACTACCACAACATGCCTGTGAGATAGTTGAGTAAATATTCTCAGTTTGAAAGATGAGGAAAATAAGGCACAGAAAGATTCATGACCAATCCAGTGAGGTACTGTATCCTTTCAATATTCATTGTCTTGGTGTGTGTTGAAGATGCTGAACTCCTCTCAGGATCAAGCCCTGCAAATGTACTCAGGGTCACACAGGAAGTCTGTGGCAGAGACAGGAAAGGAACCCATACTTCCTGACTCCTTGTTCTTTGCTATACACTCAGGGTCATACTTCCTTTCCCAAAACCTTTAGGTCATTTCACTGAAACCCTTAGCTTCACAAAAACAGGAGGGAGGTCAAGCAAAGTGTCAACTGACTTGGAAATAAGAGTCATTTTCTGAGAGGCATACTGTTCTGTCTGTATGCAGTGCTGTCTCGTTCAAATAAATACTCCTCAAACATACTCTCCATACCTTTCATGAACCAGGAGTAGTTTAATCAAACCAGGATTACAACTGGGGTAGAATAGTTTATATGGAATGATGCACCTAAAACATCCGAGTGGAAAGATAGTCTCCTTTCCTTCAAATTAATTTTTGTTCAACAACAGCTACTGATTAAGGCTTGTATTTCTGTAACTACTGACTTTCCTTCCAGCCAGTGCAAAGTAGTGGAAGTTAACTAACTTAACAAATGTTCACAGCTCCTACAATCCATGCTTAGTTTGTTTCCCTGCCCTCCCCACCCAAAATGTAGAGTTATCCCAGAGGAAATGATTGATCGGCAAGTTTAAGCAAGGTGCAAATTATGTGAAGGAAAAGCCATGAACTTGCAGTGCACAGTAGAGGTTCACACTGTTATCTTAAAACAAGAGTTTTAGGGGTCTCAGGTTTGGGGCGAGCCCCACTCGAAATTGCTGCTGCAAACTATGAAGCAGCTTTACCCTAGTGAGATCTTTTCCATAGCTTTTAATAAGCAGTAGTTTAGATTTCCTCTTGGTACTTGGTTTGGAGGAGATGGACATGGCAAAGTTAGTCAGCACTATCAGATGTATTGCTGCTGGCATTTCACCCACCCTTTGATGACCAGTCCACATATCTAGCATGATGTGGAGCATGATCTCCCTCCCCCCCTCACATTTGCTTTGGGTCATGCATTACTCTCCTGTGCACAGTCTGTTAAAGCTGTGGAATAGTCTTTCTTTAGGAGAACTTGTGAAAAAAAGAACATAGTAAAAGGGGTTAGTTGCAGCCATAAATATGACAAATAGATTGCTGGAAACTACATTAAATAGGAGCAATATCCATCCAGGGATGAGTTCTGCAACATTCTTATTGCAAGCCTGTCTGGATGGATGATTCACCATGTGCTTGTTTTTCATGGACATCACTTAATGGAATGTCCACTGTCACTAGTCATTTGCACACACGCTACAGAAGCCTCGTGTTGCTGTTTAACATTTCATCACACTTTTCTCATTCTCCAGAGTGCTTTAAATGATGGGGAAGGACATCAGAGAGAGCACAAATTGTGTCTCTCACTCCTTTCACTACCACTGTATCCTTAATCTCTTGGCTGACCAGGCTTTTAGTTCTCTGGGCCTTTGGACAATGGAGACAGTTTTTCCTATTCTACAGCACGTCATAATCCCCTTGGGTGACTAGTCTCCTTTAGCCTGACACTTGTGTGGCAAGGTGAAAAGTCCAACATGCAGAACACTTGTTAGATCACTAAAGAAATAAAATTGACAAATTGGTTGCTTCTTCAGCGTTGCATGTTGTGGCAGCTGAAAGCAGGGCCCTGGGTATTCAGTAGAAAGCTGGACCTAAATTGTGCAGCAAGGACTCTTGGTTTCTGTAGCGTGCCACTGAGTCTGAATGGAAATCCTGGTGTCAGGTACACTCACAAATTGAGAATCCCTTTCCCCATGTCAGTCCACCTCTTACACGGAGACTCCCCTCCAGTGCTTAATGTGTGTCAAGCTTGTCAGGTCTGAGCCCCGATACCTGTAGGCTTGGCAGTTCATAGCCCTGGCACCTCTGGGCTCACTGCCTCAGATATGAGACTCAAAAAGTTGCTTGAGCCCCAGCACCTCTTTCATTACAAATTAAGCACTGCTCCCCGCCCACACATGTCAGAAGTGCCTGCCAGGCTGGCTCATTCACACATTTAAAAAAGAAAAGGAAAGTCACATACAAAACTTAATTAACATTGAGTTAAGGTTCCATCCATAATGCCTTCTGCTCCTTACACCCTTCCAGAAGATGAGATTTCAAAATTTCAAACTCAAACTTTGGAAGATTTGTAGTTTAAGGTGCCCCCACATATCCTTGTAAAGAATATTTAGCTTTACAACAAAATCAGTTTACAAACTTAATAACTCCATGACATTCACAGTTAAAATAACATTTCTCACACAACACAACACAGGAAATCTGAACTCTGCCCCCTTTTGGGACACCAGCATATGGAGACATGGTGGCACTGAATGTAATGATACTTGGAGAACAAAGACTAGAATCCAGAACTTCCAGCTCCCATTATTATGCTCTGAACATAAGACCATACTGCCTGGAGCATCATTCATTTCTATTTAAGAAGAGGCTTGAAGCACAAACTACTCTGCATCCATATGGGACTGAATCACCTAAAAGGGCTTTTGTTTGGTTTGGGGATTCTTTTAATTTTGTTTTATTCCCGCTGAACAAATTTTCAGATGTTTGAGATTTGTTTAGATTTGTCTTTGTTCTTTTTTTTTTTTTTTTTTTAGCCTGTCACCATCCTAGAATCCTGGGCAAATTGCTGGGAAAGAAATATCAGATTGCTGCTGGGGAAAGAGAGATCCAGGAAGAGGTTCCACTTCCGACTCTATGTAATGGTCTCAGAGGCTGTGTCTTGTGTTAAATTCCTACAGTATCTAAACTACTCTGCTGTTTAGGACAGGGAGGTGGGGGCAAAGCAGGGAACTGCTTCACTTACCTGCTGCTGAACTAATTCAGGCAATCTATAGTAAGTAAATATTACACAAAAATACTGGAACACTGAGGAATGAAATTAGGGAAAAGAACACAACAGTAGCTCCCAGAAACATGATTAAATCTATCTGAAACATTATAAATTCTGATATCTTGTGGAAAAAGTTATAACAAGACAAGAAATGGCAGTGTTTACAATGAGCCAATTCCTCTGACAGCAACAGGACAGAATAGGAAAGGATACAACAGAGTCTGCTCTCAGTACATTCGTACCACTGTAATTAGGTGAACGTACTCTATGGCATATTGTTTGACTTGTGGGTATCTGTGCACGAGGAAGTTCAGAGGCAGACACTGTCTCAGAAGTAGGCAGACCATTCTGGTTAAGTTGGTCATGCCAAGCAGGCACTGTGTGTGTGAGATCATGCTGTTAAAGGCAGGGTCACACAGCAGGGGCAGGCTGGTGCCATTCTGGAAGTAGCTAGATGGCCACTATTCTGAGGATGAGTCTGTAGCCATCCTAATCCGAAGCCAGTGGCAAATATCTCACTTGCCCACTTGAGCTTCACTGATGCACTGTGCCTGATCCTGTTTCTTGAAAATTCAGCTTCAGTCAGTCATGCTTGGTCACATCGACCTAGGCCAATTTTATTTATAGTAGTAGTATCCTACATTCGTATTTATTGCATGCTGTCTCCATTAGCTGAGCTTTGCCCTCAGATTGACCCAGATCTTTGTGTACTATACACTAAGGTGTTGTTACTTCTATGGCTAACATTAAGTTAAGAGCCAAGAAAAGGCACAAGGGGCCATATAGCCTAGAAGGAACCAGAACAGCCATATCAAATTACAGTTAAAGCCAGCTACATTATATTTATTTTAATAAGGATTTTTACACCTCACGGCATTTATAGCAATTACTCAATTACTTACTTGGCTGCGGCAACTCAGAATTTGATCCTCCTAGAAACATTTATATACAACCACTTCTCCCTTTAATGTCTTTAGAAAGTACTGTTCATGGGATAAAGCAAAATGGGAGCTGCCCAGGTGGTTCTCCATCCTGCTTTGGATGTCTAGTTTGCAAGCACTGCTAGTTTTCTGCCCTAATGGAATGCTATTGTAACACCGACTGACCCCGGTCGTTGGCAGGCAGGATCGAACCTGGGGCCCTCGGAAGCTTAGTGTACGAGCTAAAAGCCACGTGGCTCTTAATCAAGGCTGTAGCAGACTCATCAATCACTAGGTGGTCTAGGTGCCACAGAGGGGGAGGGGGACAGGGAACTACACAAAGCAGGCACAGGTTATACTAGGGGGAAAGTTACATGAAACTATGGCAGAAAGATTTGTCAGCATGATGATGAAAGGGAATGTACTCTTCCTTTCTCCTTTGAGAGGGTTCCAGGATGCCAGACCTGCTGTTTGGAACCTGCTGTCTGTCTCCTGTTGCCTAAAAATTATCTCAGGATTTGGACATATGTAGTGTGCTCAATGATAATAGAAAATTTATGAAAGAAGCAGTCTTTGAGATAGCTTTGGCTTGGAGAAGACAGTGCAGGCTGAGGAACTCTGGCATAATGTTTTGTCTAGCTTGGTCCACTTAGTACCCACCCTCTGCATTGTGTACCAGTTCTAGTTTGTGAATTTCCTATCTAGGCCTCGGTAGAGAGTTGCAATAGTCTATCCTGGAGGTGACAAATGCATGCAGCATTGAGGCCAAGTCTGAGAGAATTGTCTTAATCTGATATCAAGTTTTAGATGACTTACTTGATAGCACTCTGGGTTAAAGGGTGTGTGTTCAGTTCCCAGAGAAGAACTTAAATTTATCAACAGTTCTGACACTGCAGTTGTTTGGTAAGTGTGTTCTGCACGCTAACAGATGTCTCTCTCTTACAGGGGACAGCAAGTACAGATTCCTTCTGCCACTGATTGTGGATACATAGAAAAAAGCTAAACATCTCATGGTTCTATTCAAAATCCATTGGCACCATGCTGGCCTATTTTCTTATTGTCAACAAAACAGGATTGATATCCTAAACTATGAGAGTGCTAATGTTGAGCACAAAATGGCTTTTGCACTTGACTACACAATCACTGGATGGCTAGTATTTAGTTCATTGTTCTGTTAAATGCTTTGAGATACTATAAGTATGACTGATACCATGGTACATTTATTCTGTTAAGGCTCCAGTTAATTCTCCTTATGCACAAAGGCAAATGGGACACAGGCAATAGGCTACCACTTTCCAAGGGTGTAAACACCAAGAATGGACAGAAACTACTTAGGATGGGAGTAATAGGATGAATTAACTAACGGGAAAATTTAGGGTGAATATCAGTGAACTCTTCAGTGAAATATTAGGATCAGATTCAATATGCAGTCATTTGTGCAGTCATTGTGCAGTCATTTACCCCAGTGGAATTTGTAAAACGGCTGTAAATTGCTACTAGGTCAGAGTGGCAGTGTTGTATATTCACCTTGCACTGGTTTAAGTGGCTGTGCATGGTGCAGGGCAGTGGTTAATCTAGACCTAGACTGTGAAATAATCTCCCAAGGAAATGATAGAAGCTTAGAATTTTTTAAAACTAAACTGGATGAAACACTAGAAAATGTACAGTAGAGAACAATCTTACAGGGAGAAGAGCTGATAACCCTAGTGCTTCTTCTCCATCTTTAATGCCTATGATCCCGTGATACGGGAGGCTGAGGATGTTAGGAGCTGAATGAGGTCTCCCACAACTGATCACCTCTCTCTGTGAATGGCTGCTTAGAAGGTTTTCCAGTAGTTCACACAATTAGTTCTGATGTGAAATTCAGAATGTGTCTGAACTATAGCTGATGTTCCTGATAGTGTATATTAATATGAATGTCAAAGTACTGTCCCAATCTCCTTGCTGATTTTTTTAAAACATTTCTAGTTAAGGGAATGTACCTCTCTTGTGTGACCTTCCACAAGATTATTAGACTGCAGTGGTGCATGATACTTCAGAGGGGTCCTCATGAGCTCCCTGTGGTGACAGGACAGTAAATGATTAGAAATCCTCTATCTCCATAAGCCATATGGTAGGCAATCTGAAGACCCTTAAAATCACTTCTTCCTGGAGTTTCTTTTCTCCTGGCATTCCTCTTTAATCTTTGACCTAATCAGCTATGAACACTCTGGCTGCCTTCCTGAAGGGTTTCTGTGAGTTATATTCAAATGACTGCAACCCATCAAAATCTTGTAAAAAATGCTTGTACTTAATATATCAGATATCTCCAGATGTAGGCTAAGATACACCTTTTGAATTAAGGTAGTTATAGGATCTTGTTCACTGCTCGCTTGTCTGTGGACATGGGTATTGATTTGCTAGTTTATTCCGGATTTCAGAAATTTGAATTGTACACTGGAATCTTACAAATACATCTTTAAACCCCCAGACAGGCTTCAAGTGGGACAACACACTTGTTCCTTTATAAAATATGTAAAATGCCTTTTAATGTTTCAGCATAATAAGAACTAGAGGGCCTAATGCTCCACTGCCTTGCATCTGATATTGTCATTTATGTTTGTGCAAAGTGGGTATAAAACATTATTGATTGGATTTTGTAGTGTTTTACACTTTACTTAATATCACATTGAATGGGTGTAAAGTGACAAAAGAAGCTGCAGAGGAGTGGAGCAACAGGGCCAAAGTGTGTTTGAAAAGCAGCATTAATAACTGCTTTCTTTCTGGTTCTGCTTTCCACATATGGGAAATCTACACCATCTGTGACCAACGTATCTCTCTTACACACACACACACACACACACACACACACACACACACACACACACACACACACACACACACACACACACACACACACACACACACACACACACACACACACACACACACCCCGACTGGCCAGAATAGCGCAGGTAGTTTCATTTTCCTTTTGTTGGGGCTTCTCAGGTCAGACAAATATCAAAGGATCAGGAAAAACACCAGAAGCATTGAATGTTTTGTGGTGCTTAATATGTTGTAACTTTAAACAAACCTTCAGGCACACAGTCTACTTCCCTTTGATGAGCTAATACAATTAACACAATTCTTCAACTCCCCTGCTCTTAATATGAGAATATCATGTTCAAATGTTCAAATGAAATTAACCATTAACATGCACAATGTTATAGTAACCCATTCATCTCTCTAAGGATACTATAATCGACAAACAAGATAGTATTTAAAATGCATGCTTCATCTGTGAACAAAACAGTGGTGATTGCTACGATACATAGCATATTGATCTGCCTTTGTAGAGATGCATGCTTTCAGCAGATAATTTCTAATTAGAACTACAATCAGAAATTACAGATTTTTCAGAGCTACACATTAAAATGTAGAAAGCTTACTTAGACTGTCCATACACTGCTTTGCTCTAATACTCCAGAGGAAACATAAGCTATAAAGAAAATATCATAACGAACTTCCCACATAGATGAGCTAAGTTGAAAAAGAACTCCCACAAATATGCATTATGCAAATTGCCTTATCCACGTCTCCCAGATGCTTCTGCACAAATACCAGTCTTGTTGCCCTCAATTGTTCTCCCATTTGTTTCTCGCAGACAGGAAAACAAATTGTTGTGTGAAGCACAAATTTCAAAGAACTTAAACATCTCCCTAAATAATTACATTAGGACTATATTAAAAAGTTCTGCCTTGTAGATTACATTTAAGAGCTAGAAAACCAGAAGTTGATCAGTTCAGGCATTGAGATAGCAGAACACTGACTGTTGATAGGTGGTAGCAACATCTATGGGCATTCATGTAAAGGGCTAAGGCAATCTCTTGGCACTATGGTAAATAAAAAGCTATGCTTCAAATATAAGCAAAAGCAAAATTATTGGAAAAGGGGTCTGATAAATTACTAACATTTATTTTTTTTTTAGAGCAGGAAGGCTATTTATACACAACGTTTGCACTCTGTACATACCTTTTATGCTGGTTTTGGGCAATTGCTTGCAAAATGTGGATGAGGCATGCACCCTAAAAAGGATGAAGTAGAGAAATGTGAGGTTTCTGTACCCTGTTTTCTAGCCTCCAGCTGTGCAGGGTACTGGTTAGCAAGATAACCTTGCAAGAAAATGAGTTACATCATAAGGAAGAACACAAGTTGAATGGTTTTTTGTCTTTCATTTGTCTGGTAATGTTTTAGATGCATTCAGATACCATTATTTCTGGAATGCCCATGACACATGACTCTGATAATTAAAAGAGATATCTTGTCTTCAACCTATCATTTTCATGGTGTGTGTGTTAACATGAAACATTACCCAATTGTTAGGCCTAGATATTGATTATTTCGAGCCGAACATGTGCTAATATTGTTTTCATTGTGGAGCAGACTAATGTGTTTACCCAAAACAAAAGATGAACACAGATGCACATCTTTCTTTCACAGCCCAGAAATTAATTTTCAGAAGGAAACTGGGCAAATGACTTGCGGTACCATTAAGCAGTTTCTGTCTTTCTTTTCTTTCTTTTTCCCCCTGAGTGCACTAGTTACAACACAATACTTCCATTCTTAACATACTAAAGATAGGAGCAGCTGCTTCCATGGAAAAGGAAACACATGCTTTGCACTTTTTATTAAAAAATGCTTTTTACAACTGAAACATAATCTGCAGATGGAGCAGCTGATATGGCTATTTTGCTGGTTGTTAAAGAGTTTATACTACATTAAATTGACTCCCAGGGGTTTAATTTTTCAGTGCTGTTACAACCACCAACCTTTCTTATTGAGAAGGTCAATAGGCACAATATGAAGTCTTGTAAATCATTGCTTCACTATTTCTGTAATATCTAATGTGACCCTATTCACACACCTTAAAAATTCTAAACCACAGCACACACTGTATATCAAACAAATAAATCAGCTGCTATAAATATAGTCTGCCTTTTGGTTCTGGACAGATTAATTCTACTGCATTTCACATATTTTAAATTGTTTTTGGCTTCACAGGCAAAAACTCCTTTTGGTATTCAGCAAGCAGAGACCCTGGATTTAATCTATTTAAAATGCTTAATAGAGCCAAACTGACCCCTAAAGCATTTATTTAAAATGATTCTACTAAAATCCTTAATGAGTATAAACATTAAATACATTACATTATTACACTGAAACCATAATCTAGCCAGCTGCTAAAACTTTCAAAGTTAAATTTTAACAGGGAAATGGACTGGGAGAAGGACAATGAATTAATATCCTAACCTGTGTCTCCGATATAATACTTTATGAGGTACAGTTATACTTACAACCTATACTTCAGATGTGAACTGAAAGCAATACAAATGCACCAGCCTTTTATGTGGATTGGTTCAGGGAATTACCTACTTCACTTTTCCATTTGTTTGAGCCAACAGCAGCTGCTTGTATTGTAAATCTTCTGAATTCAGAGTAAACTCTATATTTGGCTGAATAAATATGGACAACTGAAGGGCTTGCTAATATTAAAAAATACATAGCTCTGGGACCTATGCCGGACTAGGCATCTTAAACCCCTCTTTTTCTTCGGAGGAGAAGTCAAGAGGAGGCAATATCACTTTGCACTTATGTAGCACTTTCCACCTGAAGATTTCAAATATTAAAGAATGTAGATTCACAACATCCCTGTAAGGTAGGTGTTATCCCCATTTTGTATGTGTGGAAACTGAGGCCTAGAGTTATTGCTTTATTCATAGTGACAGAGTTGGGAATAGAATCCAATGGCCCTTCTTTTAGTAAGAAGTCTACACTGCCTTTGCAATAGAGCCATGCAGCACTAGACTTTCTGGGCCTCTGGTTCTTATCAACATACTCTGTGTAGCTCTTCCCATACCAATTATCAAATGCTTTAAATTATAACTAGGGCCTGCTCCTGCATTCGTCTTGCACCCAAAAATCCCAGTGAAGTCAATGGTCAACAATACGTGCCCTTAGGCATGATCAGAGAGTACTTACAGACAGCTTAATCCTCATGTGGGTTCTATCTTCATTGTCATGGTGAACAGACATTGATCATCTGGAGATAACATTTTAAGGAGCAATGAGCAGATTGTATATACAAAAATAAAAGGATGAATTAAAGGAATCACACTCTCTGATGGGAGGGAGACATTCACACTTATGATAAGTCTACACTGAAAAAAAAAAAGGCACATTCCTAACTTGGGTTAGCTAACCCATCATCCTGCACCATCTGCAAGATCTTGTTTCTTTTTTACAAAGTTATTTTCGGAATATGTTTCTCCAACACCTTCTCGTTCGTTGGCATGTGTGGAGGTAACTCTAGGCTTGAATGTCAGTGACTTCTTGGCCAATAAACTGTACTGTACATCCGGAAGGTAGGTTCTCAAATGCTAGTGAATTTCACATTGCGGGCCTGTATAAGAGAGGAGCAGTCTTTTGACTCTCCAACTTCTTGTTACGAGTGTGTGAAAGAGAAATATGCTTTTCTACTCATATCTTTGCTGACTTGATCAGACTGCTACAGAACCAAGTTAGTTTTCAGTTTTGATTCTGGGGAAAAGCAGTTTAGGGTGGCAACATGTTCCATGGATTTTTTTTTTTTTTCATTTTTAGTTGTTTCTATCGTTCATGATTTTCCTCCCTTTATATTCCCACTTATTCATTTCCTTCCCTTTTATTATTGCTATAAGTTTTCATTGGTTGGGGTGAATGTTTTTCTTTCGTGTTTAAATAAATAATCTTGCTTAACACTTACTGTACTCTTTTCATCTTCAAAAGGCTTTGAATGGAGGTGTCCTTCCTGGGTCTCAAGCAAGTGTTCTGGAGCAGAAGGAAACTAGGGTCACTGAATCACATTTGAAAGGGTGCAGTGTGCACACCCATGTGCCGTAGTCCAAAGTCCCATTCACTTGGGGAGGCTAGGATCTCTATGAGCACTAACCCTGAACAGCCCTGCCCTCACCTCATTGCAAGGATTGCCACTGTACCTGGCTCCCTGCATCCTACTTGCATACCTTCATGGGGCCAGGCAAAAATCTAATCTGTAATGTTAGAATATTTCCCCAAAGGACAGTAATTGCTTATACACATGCAGATTCCTTGTAGACTGGTAGCTAGCTGCATTCTAGCCTTTAGACTTCTCTCATATAAACTTGCTAAGTTTTCAAGACGATTTGCTAATAGGTTACCACTGATGCTGGTCTACAGTGCTTTGTGACATAGTCATAATAGAGCTAAAATGATCCTTCATTTCAGGACAACTGGCTAGTAACAATCCAGGAGATTTTTTATTCTTTTTTGTTTTTTTTAAGGGCCAGAAAGGTTGAATGCAATACTCTTGGCATCATATCATCTCTGCATACATTATATATTTTTGTTGTTATAAATAAAGAAAATGCTTTGTATGTCCACATTTACCTCTGTTTTTAGATAGCAAAATCTCTCCAATGATTCACCAGCTCATACACTGCAGAGCTTTATATCTTTATCGTCTTAATTTTCATCTAGTTGTAGCTCTTAAAAGCCTAGTGTTCACATTTGCAATTTCTCTAGTCTTTTTTCTTAGCGTTTGTGTCAGACACTGGACATCTGGTTCTCAGTTTGACTCTGACTTCAGTTTCTTTGACTCTGAAGCAATTTCCCCTCAGGAGGGCTTCACTTCATATGGTCACCATAGTCCGCCATACTATATTCCCGTGGGAATAGGTATCATGTATGTAGTGCTGTTAGCGGCCAGCTGATAGAACTCTATTATAAGCCTATAATATCCTGGTTAATGTGGTAATGTTCTGCACACAATTTAACTTCAATAGGAGCTCAGCATAGGAAGCAGCCACAAAACTGGAGCTACATAGATTTCTTTTTACTATAGTATTTACTTAACTATTTGTATCTCCATATTCTTTATATTCCTTATTCTGCTTTCATTCTTGAGTCATGAGGGCTGGTTTGCTTGCCTTTGATATAACTCTCCAAAAACAGCCCTTCCAGCACGATTCTGTTGCTCTTAAGTTCCTCACATCTCCCAAAAGCATTGCACTCTTCCTAGGATGTTTACCAGACATGTTCTACTCGTGTTCTCTCTAAATCCATTAACCTTTCCCGCAGGGCAGATTGGCAAAGGCTCTGGGGGGTTTTCGCCTTCCGCTGTAGCATGGGGCATGGCTCATTTGCTAGTGGATTTGCTGTACCTTAAAGTCTTTAAACCACGATTTGAGGACTTTAATAACTCAGTCATAGGTCAGGGGTCTATTACAGGAGTGGGTGGGTGAGGTTCTATGGCCTGCGTTGTGCAGGAGGTCAGACTAGATGATCATATTGGTCCCTTCTGACCTTAGAGTCTATGAGTCTATGAACCTAAGGACTGATGGTCAGTCACCCCGCATACATACATTCTCTGTGAATGACATCCTAAAACCACAGGGACTTTCTCAGCCCAGTTTCACTCTAATAGTGAACTCCTGCCCCCATTAAAGTCAATGGCTAAACTCCCATTTTCTTAGATGAGGCCAGGTTATCCCTCAAAGACATTTCTTCCTCCTTTTCTTCTTTAGAAAGCTACTCTAAAAGAGTTCTTAGATCAGTGCCATCAATTCCTTGCCTTTTCAGTACAATTCCTTAAAATATGTAAATTAAAGCTGGATCCCAATCAGACTTATGTATTATACTTCCTCACAGCATACATTCAATAGGGCAAAGCCATATTATAAAAGACTGGGAGTCTATGAATTATGACCCTCTAAATATAGATGTGTTCAGCTGAGTTTAAAATATCTATTTTTTGTCACATTGTAAAATATATATATATTACAAAGAAGAGAGATAAAACCTCCTTTACTGGAATCCTACAGCTAAGATCTAGGGCACAGCACTAAACATTACTTGATTTCAATCATATTTGAAAAGTTATTAACATTTTAAATGCAAGCAGTACAATTTTGTTTTTTAAAAAATCTTCTTTTCCCATTGGCAAGCCTCGCTAGTAATACATTTACATTTTGATGTCTATCAGTGCAAGAAAAAGGATAAGATCTTAAAAAAAAAAAAACCAAAAAACTGAAGCCTAGGTCTCCAGCAGTCATTTGACATCTCCTACTAAAATTTTTGAAGCCAACAATCTGTAGCTACAGTCTTATTTATAATACAAATATGTTTTCAAATTTGATTGTAATCAGGTAATTTTTCATCCTGTGCACTATATCACAGCTAGAGGAATTCAGTACGGTAGGTTTCATTATTATTTAATTATTATTATTATTATGTATTATTATTATTAATTATCTGTATTTCCGTAGTGCCTTGAAGCCATAGTCAGTGATTATCAATATGAATGCTAAACCAATAAATAAGCTCACAATAGTAGACATACGATTTTTCTCTTTTTGCTATGAGATCTTTAGAAGACATCTATTATAATACAATGTATCCGATTCAGGTCCCATATTTAAGGAATCGCATTAGACTTTGATTAACACTTACAAGTTTGAAAGCATGAACAGACCAACAATGATTAAAACATCCAGATATTATAGCTTTTGAGTGATGAACTTGAGAACATTGGGATTTCCCATTGGGAAAAGAAGATGGTCTAACATAGACAGGGATGTTACTGGAGCATTATGTAATTTTAAAATGTAGTTCAGCATCTGAAGTAACCTGCCTTCTCTAATCCCTGAGTCAAAGGCTGTTGGATGTTAAAAGAATTTTGCTAGCAAGAGCAATATCATGTTGATTGAGCATAATTGTTTTTTGGGAATTTTCTCAGATGTTTAATCAAAATGGCAGCTCCCAGAGGCCTGGGAAATACCCTACGTGCCCTGCTCGTAGTGGAGGTCAGGGAGGGATCATTTTACTGATTCAGTGAAGGATTCACATACAATCATTTACAAAGTTTTCTTTGTGTGTGTGTGTGTGTGTGTGTGTGTGTGTGTGTGTGTGTGTTTCAAAAGAATCTTGATTATTGGTACTTCCAACTCCACACCAGTGTTATACTAAGCAGGGGCTTAACCGTGTGAGGTACTCAGAGTCCAATGGCTGTTGAAGGCACTCAGTACTTCACAGGAGCTGCTTAGTGCTGTGAAGGATTGCAACCTATGCCACTAAAATTGTTTTTCTTTGTATTCCCTTCAGAGGTCTATTATACACTGGAATAATGCTTGTGAAGTTTCATCACATTGTATTCCTCATCCTAAGAGGAAATTGGCTTTCCTTCACACATCTGTCTCCCGATCAGAGCTGTGTAAACAAGGGACCTGTAAGATGTGGTGTTGTATTTCTACTGTATTCATACTGTATTTCTGAGAGAACTGCCAACTTTTATTGTGTTGCATATGCCAGCCACAGTCTTTCTCCAACAATAAATTCTGCTTTATTGAATTCTGTGCTACGTAATAATTACAGTTCTTCATAACAGAAAGCTGAGCCAAGGATTTTGTGTGTGTTATGGTGAGATATGCCACAGTGGGAGAGTTCACAGTAAACTTCAATCATGAAGGAGAAGGGCAAGGAGTCCAGCAAACCTAGAGCAAGGTAGCCTTGTTATAGGCTGTAGAGAGAGGAAAAATAAATTAAAATGCTCCGCAGTCTCCCCCCCCTGCCCCACCCCAAGCTCTAAAAAGGCTCAGATCAGCATTGCTCATTGCTTCCCCTTGAATATTATTTTAAAATATGCATTGCTGGAATTCTAATAGCCTTTTCAAGAACAATTTTTATTTTATTTATTTTTAGATTGAGCAAAGGTACTCTATTGACATATCACAAAGCTGTTTAACAAAACACACACAAGTCTGCCTCATTTGAAAGGCAAACAACAAAAAAGATAATCACCAAAAAAGTCAAACAATACCCCTCCAGCCTCGGAAAAGTTATGGCCTGGCACTGTTCTCTAAAGTCTACCAGCTCAGGCTCCATCAGACCTGCAGAAAGAGCCAGTTCCTGGGCCTCTCTGCACAGAAAATGTTCTCTTCCACCATTTAAATACAGGTACTGTTCGCTCAAGCACTGCAGGTGACCTCGGTTGTGGTCTCCTAGACAGTTGGAGCCAAAGCTATATATGGATTTGCTATAGATCATAGACAATGCCTGGAATTGCACCCCAGATGTGAATAGGAAACCAATGCTATCGATGAAGGATTGGTGTAATTTATTCCAGTTGGATCACCATTATCATGGCAAATCCCAGAGGAGTGCCATCCTATTTCTCTAGCTAGGTCCTTAAGATGATCTGGATGGACGGCCCCTACAAAGAAAACTGCCAAACCCAAACCACTGCTGATAGAGGTGGTGGTTAGGTTCAGCTACAAATACCCTGATTGCTGATCTTGTGCTGACATTTAATATGGAGCAGCTGCCAAACATGACGAGAATCATCAATCCATCAGCCTTCCTCAGTGCCCAAGTTTCACTGCCATATGATAGAGTTGGCATAACCGTAGTCCTACAGACCCACAGTCCCAGTTGGATGCTCCCACCTAATAGTTGGGCAACTGAATTATAAACCAGCTGTAGATTCCAGGTAGACTTCATGGATAGCTTTATACAGATTACTTTGTGGGAACACAGTCTGGATGAATTAGAGGCATGAATTAAAATGCCAAAAGTCTAGATCCAAAAGAAAAGTTACAAATGCCTCACTAGTTGCAGATTGAAACATGCCTGGTTACAACATCCCCTTGAAGCCCACAGGACATGAGCACCACCTCTAATTAATCTGGATTGAATTCAAGATTTAACATGGTAAAGTCTTGAACAAAGCATAAAGCAAATTCCACTTTAGTTCTTAAAAAGCAGCTTTTAATCTTGTAAGTAACTGTGGAGCCAGAGAGTGTGCTACTCTAAGTCACTTCAGACCCAATTCTGATTAACACCCCCCGCCCCCGAAAAGGAATGACTAAGCCACACAAGAGGGAAACTCATTAGTTTGACCAGATAACATGTACGTTTATTTCATTCTAATCAGCAGACAGCTTTAAGAACAATATTTTTGTGCAGCGTGGTCTAACACAGTGGTTCCCAACCTGGCGCCCAAAAGTGGCCTGCCAGGTCTTTCAGTGTGGCCCACTGCTCCACTCCCGCTGGCTGCAGAAGGGAGCCGCTGCCTAAGGAACCAGGCAGAGCACGTTGCCAGTGCAGGCTCCTTGCTGCAGCCGAGGGGCTGGGAGATCAGCTCTTCCCTCCCATTGGCTGTAGCACAGAGCAAAGCAAAGCACCCCACCTGGTTCCTGGGCGCTGGGTCGCTGCTGGAGCCAGAGGAAGGGGAGCACTAATCTCCATTGGACCAGTGGTTCCCAACCTTTTTGGCTCGAGGGCCACAAATATAATTTTTACAACCCTGAAGGGCCACCAGTCTCCACCAGCAGCCCCACCTTCTCTCCCCCACTGCAGCCAGGGGGAAGGAGTAGAGCTAAGAGGCTCTCCCATCCCCCTAGCTGCAGAAGGGAGCCGCTGCCTAGGGACCCAGGAGGAGCGCACGGTTTCCCTGCTGCAGCCAGAGGGATGGGAGATCCTCTTCACTGAACTCCTTCCCTCTGGTTGTGGTGGGGGGTTGCTGGCAGAGACTGGTGGCCCTTCAGGATTGTAAAAATTATATTTGTGGTCCTCGAACTAAAAAAGTTGGGAACCACTGGTCTAATGGTTAGAGCAGGGGGACCTTCTGCTCTTGAATCTGTCAGTTACTCACTGGGGAATTTTTGGCAGCGTCATTTAGAGTAACAATTTTGAATCTGGTTGCTTAAATCCACTTTTATGGCAGTACATTTTGATTTTGAAAGATGCTGAGCAGCTGCAGTTCCCTTTGACTGTAAGAGGACATTTGACTGCAACAGCAGCCGCTAGGGCTCAGCACTTTTGAAAACCAAGCAGCTCATTTAATGGGCTCGATGTGGACTAACGTGCTTCTCTTTAAGCACTCAAGTTTGAAAATTTTGGCCTTAAAATTGCTGTGCTTCAGTTTCCCTTTCTGTAAAGTTGGGCCAATATTATTTACTATGCATGGGTTGAAATATAATCAATGAATGTCTGTGAAATGCTTTGAGACCCGCAGATACAACCACTTTTAAGAATTATAATTATCGTTTTAATTAAGTTTCAACAATACTGTAATGTGTTGCTAAAGGACACTTAGTGTTTGGAACTCCATTGTTTTATGGTTCCTTTTTTTTATACTCTGCATTGACAATATATGTGTATGTTTATCAAAGAGCCCTTGGGAAATAAAAGAACATGTGAAACGCATTTTTTATTTTCCAGTAAACTTTGTAACACTCTCCCAGATTCTAGCCTTTGGATGGATTTCTAGTTTATCTTATGTGTGAGAAATGACCTTATAACCTATGTGTGACAGTTGTTTGGATTTTATTAAGTGCCCTGTTCACTCACAGCAGAGGGGCATTACTCATAGATATTTGTGTGCAACCATAGTAAGCCGTGGAAAATTATTTTTATACATTTAACTACCATTTCTTTCTTTTGATGCGTGTCATTTAAAAGTAGCTCGTGTAAGGGGAAGTTTGCTGAATCTGTTTTTTGATGCAAAAGAAATTAGGGTTGTTTTTCTCTGTTGTTGGTGCTGATGCTAAATGTTTTAGAACATGCTATTTCCAGTCAGAAAATATAGTACTAAGGCTGTTTAACTGGCTTTCGTTTGAATGGAAGGTTATATAGAGATGCTGTTTCTGTTACAAAGAACTAGGATGAACTGATTCCTAACATGGTGTCCAGAAAAAAGTGTCTGCATAGGGAAGAGTAACAGGACGCACTCTATAAATGTTTTCATCAGTTCTCCTGGGGAACTGTGATAGGCATTAAACCTAAATGGGTTTATTAATGATGTTAATATTTAAATTATTTTAAAGGATTATTATTATTACAGCAGGGCTTCAGCGTAGCTCTTCCTGCTTTCAGCCTCAAATGCCAACCTTGACACCTTGCATATGAATGATATTCACTCTATTGCCGAGGGGCCACATGCCTCCTTTGCCTTCATTTCTGTCTCTCCCCTGTTTTCAGTCCAGTATTAGCTACAAAATAATCGCCCTTGTGCAGGTCTCAGGTCATTGTACTAGTGCTCTGCTGTTTGAATGAAGCTTGAAATCTCCATCTGAAAATGCAGCCTTAGTTAAGATGATGACTTCAGTAACAAAACCACCAAATCTCAGCACCCCAGTTGTGAGCAAATTGGAAAGGCTAACTGGCTACACAACGAGGGTGAGCTTTTAATGAAGCCAAAGTGATATAAACTATTATTATTGTTCCAAAGCTAATGGTGTAAAACAGCAGACACTACAATAAATGAGATCCCATATTAATAAAAGGTATTGTGATAACGTTACTACTACAAACACAAAGCCGGTTTTATGCAGAACAGGCTTGCAGCTAATTTATATTTCATGCCCTTTATTAACTGATATCTAATGAGAATTATTCACATTCTCACTGTATCTTATCAGGAACTGCTGCTAAAACCTCCTGCTGTTTTGCATGTAAGTTGCATCATTTCATAAAATTTTCAGCAGCCTGTGACTTACTAAATAAAGTTGTCACTCAAGCCTCATTTCCCATCTGAGTGCAAGGAATCAGAATGGACACTGAATTAATGCTGCATATTGTCTGCATTTGATGAGGTCTCCACAAGATCTTTGTTCTGTCACCTTTAATGCACTCTGCTTGAGGGATTTGTTATCTGATTTCTTATCATTTTTCAGATGAGATATTACAAAGCTGTTCCTGGCCTCATGTAATTTATGCCTTTGAAATCTTCTGCAGGAGTGAAGAGAAATTTTAAAAGTGGGGAACTCCATCTTCATCTTTACACGCATGTGATTGGGGAGGTGCTTTAAAAAAAAAAGGGAAAGCAGTCACAATATTGTGTTTGTCGTGTATGAAATCAGATAATAATTGAACTGGATATCACGTCAGTATTTTAAGTAGGTATCATAGGTCTAGAAAAATTAAAAAATGTAACCTAAGTAACTGAGATCTCTTCATGTCTAATATCCATGAATACAGAAAGACAAATAGCCCTAGGCTTCTTGTCACCACTGAAAATCTGTCCCAGAGCTTAGACCTTTACAATAACCTATACAATAAAATATATAATAATTTCTGTAAGAGCACTTTGCAACTGATACCCAGAAACATACTCATTCACAACTCACATATCTTATAGGGGAAGCCAGTAGGGACCCTTATATTTAAGTTGCTCTTGAGCCTTTCCATTATGAAGGATTCCTGCAATTTCTTCTTAGAGAAGCTCTTCCACCATCATTATTTGCAGCGGACTTTGATATTCTGCAGGAGAAACACCCTAAGGCCACCAAAGTGCCTTTTATTCATCCCAGCTTTTGCTGAGATATAAATGGCTAAAAATCGCCAATTCCCTTCTCTCAACTTGCATGCCTCAGGAAATTGTTGGCAGCCTGCCAAAATTATAACTAAACACATGAACATTCCCAACCTGGGCCACGTTACCACCCAGGCAGCAGCAGCACACACAATACAGGGGACCGGAGGGAGCTGCCAGAATAGCTGTAGTAGTGATGTAGAAAAAAACCTGGCCTGTGTTCATCCACCCAGCACCTGGCACATAGCTTAAGTGGCCAATGCCCTCCTTGGGAATTCTACATGAGGCTAAAACTAGACTGGCTTTTCACCTTTCTATGCATCTGTTCCTAGATCCCCCACATGGCCCCAGTGGCTCATTCCCCCTACTCTGGGGAATCACATGGGACTGGAGCCCATCAAATCTAAAGGGGGACTGACAGAGAGAGAGAGAGATTGATAAAGCAAGATCCAGGGCAAGCACTCTCCAACCATTCTGTAGACCCAGCACATAGCTCATCCCTCTGGGGGCTCCACATGGCCGCAAGTGTTCCCCAAAAACACCCAAAGTGGGAGAGAGAGAGAGAGAGAGAGAGAGAGAGGCGAGGCGAGGCTGGGATAG
This sequence comes from Emydura macquarii macquarii, assembly GCF_026122565.2. Taxonomy (NCBI): domain Eukaryota; kingdom Metazoa; phylum Chordata; order Testudines; family Chelidae; genus Emydura; species Emydura macquarii. The sequence continues at coordinate 12,851,060 of NW_027132773.1, forward strand.
CCAACTATTCCTCCCGTAGAACACAGCACAGAGACATAGCAGTCCATCCCCTTCTTCTCCTTCTACCAGCTACTATAATTAGCCATCTTGCTCATATGGTAGAAGTCTGTGGTCCTGAAGGGTAAGAATACAAACTCTGCTTATGATTACATTTGGAAAGCTTAGGCTTTTATCAGTAAATGTCAATTTCACTACACACACACAAAATGACAAATATTTTCATTGATAATAATCAAAAGTTACAGATAGGCAATGAAAGAAAAATGCTGCTTGGGACATGTATTAGTGTTTGATTTAAGAATATTAATTTTGATGTTATGTTGACAATTTGTGTTTCAATGGTTATAAAGCTTCAACTTTTTGAACCTCAACATTTACAGTCATTAAACATTTATCGTCTGCACCATGAGTCTGGCACCACCACCATAATTCACTGCAAATGGGAAAATTTAAATAGAAAAAAACTGAAAAATATGTTGAAAAATAAACATTAATATCTTCCATCAAAATTATAAAAAGAAAATTTAATTCTGCCAGACCCACTTATGATGCACGATGGAGACGTTCTTACACTTGCATCTAATAAGAATTTTTTCCTTTAAAAAAACTCTGACATTGAAAAAAATAATTAATTAAAAGAATGTCATTTAGGCTGCAAAAGTCAAGCAATCAAAAGTTAGGAAATGCAAGATTTGCACTTGCTCACATAACCTAAATTCTGCTAGTGCCTAAATTCATGAGCATGTGCCCAATCACACACTGAATTCAATAGGAAACCTTCCTTTGTCTTCAGAGCAAACATAATAGAGCCTCATTTCAGAATATTTGCTAATATTTTCAATATAGCTCAAAAAAAGTATGTCTTCAACATTAAGTGCTTAGCTGGATTAGCCGCTTACTGCATAAAGATATAGGCAAAAAGAAGAAGATTTGAGAGGGAGGTTTTGGTCATGTAGTGGGAAAATAGGAGGTTCTTCAGTAGTTGGCCCACAAAACTAGAGCTCACTCCTGGAAGAGATCATCCTGACCACAAACCTGAGTGAACAAATACCAACAGCCTCACTTTCCCCCACTAACCACCAAAAAGAAAAAAAACAAAAACCAAGCAAACAAACAAGTCTTGTGCCTGCAGACTAAAAGGAAGAGCTAATCATAGACTCAGATTCTAAGGGACCAATATGATCATCTAGTCTGACCTCCACAGAACCTTCGCCACCCACTCCTGAAATAAACCTCTAACCTATGACTGAGTAAACCATATTAGAGGACTTTAATAAAAGACTTTAAGGTACAGAGGATCCACCAGCAAGTGAGTCATGTCCCATGCTACAGAGGAAGGCGAAAAACCCTTGCCAATCTGCCCTGCGGAAAAATTCCTTCTGGATCCCAGATATGGCAATTAGTTAAACCCTGAGCATGTGGACAAGACTCACCAACCAGACACCCAAAAAAATTCTCTGTAATAATCCACCCCATCAAAAGTCCCATCACAAGTCATTGGCATATCTACCATCAGTAGTCAAAGATCAGTCAATTGGCAAACTAGGCTGTCCCATCATACCAGCCTCTCCATAAATTTATCAAGCTCAGTTTTGAAGCCAGCAAGGTTCTCTTCCCCCACTGCTCCTCTTGGAAGGCTATTCCAGAACTTCACTCCACCGATGGTTAGAAACCTGCATCTAATTTCAAGTCTCAACTTCCTGATGGCCAGTTTATATCCATTAGTTCTTGTGTCCACATTGGCGCTGAACTTAAATAATTCCTCTCCCTCCCTGGTATTTATCTCTCTGCTGTATTTATAGAGAGCAATAATATCTCCCCTCAATCTTCTTTTGGTTAGGCTAAACAAGACATGCTCTTTGAGTCTCCTCTCAGAAGGCAGGTTCTCCATTCCACGAATCATCCTAGTAGCCCTTCTCTGCATTTGTTCCAGTTTGAATTCATTTTTCTTAAACATGGGGTACCAGAACTGCACACTGTATTCCAGATGAGGTCTCACCAGAGCCTTGTATAATGGTACTAACACCTCTCTATCTCTACTGGAAATACCTCGTCTGATGCATCCTAGGAACTCATTAGCTTTTTTCATGGGCACATCACATTGGCGGCTCATAGTCATCCTGTGATCAACCAATACACTCAGGTCCTTCTCCTCCTTTGTCACTTCCAACTGATGCATCCCTATCTTATAGCAGAAATTCTTTTTATTAGTCCCTGTAGGCTGGTGGCATGGTCCAGCCGGCAGCATCGCAACCCTTCTTCGGGCCCAGGCTCCAAGGAAGGCCACAGCGCTTCTGTTGAGGGGAATAAGCTCCCTGGTTATGAGTCTGCAGCCCCGGCCCTTAGGCCGGGCATGCTTCCCTGACAGTCTACAGCCCCCTGGCCCACACGTAGCGCAGGGCTGGTAAGGGGGTCTGTGGCTCCCCAACCTTTCAATAGGCAGCGTGGGCCAGTAGTCTATCGCCCCCGGCCCTCAGATAGGGCAAGGCAGGCGAAGCAGTCTCTAGCCCCCGGCCTTCCAATAGATGGGGCTGGTAGGCGGTCTGATGCCCCCGGCCCTTAGGCAGGACAGAGCAAGCGAAGCAGTCTTTGGTCCCAGGCCTTCAGGCAGGGCAGGGCAGGCAGAGCTTGGGGTCCTCAGGCCAGCAGTCTAGAGGATGGCAAGCACTCCCGGAGTGCTTAGGCAAGGAGGGAGGGAGACGCAGGCCCACCCAACTCCACTGCATCCCAGCCCAGGGCCCTACGAGTGGCAAAGGCGTTTGCCACTGAGTCAGCGGAGCTCCAGCCACAAAATGCTGATAGGGTTTTCGCCCCTGATTCAGCCACTTGCTAGTTGGCTGTCCCTGGGCCACTTCCTCCCACCCAATCCCCGGGTACCTGCAGCCATGTAGCTCCCTCCGGGTTGCTGGGGGAAGTAGTGAGCGGGCATCCAGCAAGTCCCTCACCATCAACCGGCAGCAGGTCCAGAAACTCCTGAGGATCATCTGCGGAGGGTAGATCCTCCAGGTCATAGGGCTCTAGGGGTTCCTCGGATCCACCAGGGTCAGTCCACGCCGGTGGGTCCTCCACACCAGGCAGCTCCTCCAGGTCAGGGCCGGCTTCAGGGGGTTTCTCCCACCCAGCGGGCTTGGGTACCTTCTCCCAGCTACTAGGGTCCAGCGGCCCTACCCAGTCACTAGGGTCCGGCGGCCCTCTCCAGTCATTCGGGTCCATCAGCCCTACCCAGTCACCAGGGTCAGGAAGCTCCCTCCAGTCACTCAGGCCTGGCAGGTTGGGCAAGTTTTGGAGGCTCCGGTCGGCGGGTGGCTACACCAAACAGCCGTGGAGTCAGGCCTAGGCCGCAGCCTCCAGGAAGACACATCTACCTCCAGGGCAGCTTCCCCCCAATTGAGCTGCTGGGCCTGTCTTTTATACTGCCTGCCCTGGCCCTGGCTCCACCACTCTGCTGCTGGGTGGCTGAGCCGGCAGGGCCTGGTTCTGTCCAGCGGGGGCAGAGCGACCCTTCCTTGGGCCCAGGCTCCGAAGAAGGACACAGTGCCTTGTTACAGTCCCTAAATACATGACCTTGCACGTTCCACTGTTGGTTCAGTAACTATCTGGTGACAGAATCCATTACCTATCACATCCAGGAAAATCAGAGACAAACATATATTTATGTATATACTTAAGAATTTTGCAAGATGCTCACATACCACAGTTAGCAGTAGCATAAGTACCAGAGAGATAAATATAAAAGTTAAGTTCTTTGGTTTTTAATAACTCAGGAGAGTGAGAAAATGGAGACAAAGCACTGTCTCAAAAGCAAAAACCCTACTGTCTGTAAGTGAGCCATCCTTAAGGCTGGACTCCATTGATTGCATGATTTTAATCTTTCTTAAAACTTATCCTTAACTTCTGATCTTTTTGTCTGTGAGTAGAGGAGATGGGGACAGTGAAACAAATTTTCTTGAGAACTGCATAGTTAAACCTGGAATGTTTTGGAGGCTAAAAAAGCACAGGATCTCATTGACTGCACTATGGTGACTCAGAGGACAAAACCCTTAATTCTCAAATTGGATGTGAGGTTAAACAGATTTTAAGAAAAGAAAACAAAACAAACATCTTTTTTTCGTTTGGAGATCTAGGTTGGGTTTCCACAATCGAAGCCTGAGCAGAATGATCATACTGTTATAATAGCCCTTATCACAGAACATGTACCATTTTTATGATGGAAAAATAAAGATTGAGTAAAATAAGTTTCCTTTGACTTTTGATAATTTTTTTTAAATTATATTTTTCATGATTTTTGCATTCTTTCATCATCCTCTGTGACTTTTCCTAATAATTGCCACAGCCCTAGTCATGTGCCCTTGGGAAGATGAATTTCACGTCTCCCATCTGGATCTTATTTATTATATATAGGGAAGAGGCAAACTACTAATAGGGAAAAGAAAACAATATTGCCCTAAAAGAAAAGGCTTATACAGGAAGAGAGAACAAGCTCTTCTGCTCCAATAAGAAGAATAGTCTTCAATGAGACAGCCCCTAGTACTACTTCTCATGTTGTTGCATCTTGACATTTAATAAAGGACTTTGAATAATCATTTCAAAGCACAATGCAGTATGTTATTTTTGCGTTGTCCTTGCCAATTACAATTTACTCCTCACCTCCCTGGAACACTAATGGTGAAGAACAAGTCCCATTTTAGGGCATGTCATTTCCAAAAATTTTATAGCATATCAAAATAAACATGGAATTCATCTAGTTGTGCACAGTTGAGATGAACAGTAACTATCAGATTATCTCTATTATGATTTACAAAAAAAAAGAAAACATTGCATTGTTTTAAGCCTTTATTTTTATTTACAGTGCTTTCTGCAGAAATAGCTGGCGCTCACAACTACAGAAGAATACAACTGTATTCTTCAATGTTAACAATCTCATCTGATAATAAAAATATTTGATGACATAGGACTTATCACTGAATAATACACACAAGGGCATTTGTTAACCTCCCTAAGTTTTGCCTCAAGCTGTGTAAGTACCTTGCCGAATATATTAATTTAATATGTTAATGCTCATGTCATCAGATATTCGTATTTACACACTGGGATGCTATTAATTTGTACACTATGCTTACAAGCATAGTTTTTATAGGTTTCTTGCATTAACCATTTAATTAATGAAGGTACCTTCACAAGTAAAGTTTGGGCAATTTTATCTGGTGTTTGGAACTGGCTAATCATAAAATGGCTAAATGCTGAAAAAATACAGAAAATAATAACTATTTTGTAGTCCTTCTGTCCACAAACTATAAAAGTTTTGGCCTGATCCTGCAGCTTTTTTCATGCACATAATGTGTACACCACACAAGTGATCTTATTGAGGATTCCTGATGAGACTTCTCATGTGAGTAAGGATTATTTGAATGAGCAAGATTTCTTGTTGGATAAGGCCCTAGGTATACTGATTTCTGCTTCTTCTTGTCATGGCCTCCCCAAGCTCTAACAATGGCCTGGGAACTGATTAACTTAATAAAATGAACAATGTGCATATATAATATGATTTTGATGATGTAAAATTACACTGCATTGGATGTGACTCTCACAAAAGAGAGAATTTGTATGCATCTAAGCACAGAAACAATAATTTACATGTCGACATTGTTCAGTTTTAAGGTTTCCCTGTTTCTAAAGTATTAATCCAGGAAAGCTTATCACACATGCACCCGTTTGTTTTCAGCAAAGTCCTGTTTCCTGCCCAATTTTCCACCTGCACTGCCAGAGGCACAAGGAGATCAGATGGCTTGCCAAAAGTTCCTCAGTAAATAATGGTCGAATCAGGATTAGGACCAAGAAATACCCAAAGTCTCAGACTTATTTTAAAAAACTATAGTACAGTATTCTACATTAATGGTAAAATCCACCACACTTTGCATCAACCTTAGAATAGAGATTGGGGCCTGTGTGGGGAAGGAGGGTTTTGTTGTTAAAGTATAGGACTAGAAGTCACAAGACTTACATTCATTTCCTGGTTCTGCCACAGACTTCCTATGTGAACTGACATAAGTTACTTAGGATAAAATTTTCAAACTTGGGTACCTAAAGTTCAGTGCCTAAAGCCATATTTAAATGGTAGCAGGTCTTAAAACTATGAACACAGGTACAGAGTCCTAGGTCTGGCCAGACTGTGTTCCACAAGACGCTGCGCGTGTGTGTGCATGCGAGCACATGCATGTGAATGGGGTTTTATCCCACCTTTACAATCCCTGATCCAAGCAGGGACCAAGCCAGTTTGCAGAGTAGGGATGTAAGCAGCTAAATGTTTAAACTTTAAATGATAAGCAGCTCTCTTACCTTTTACTAATTAGTTTAACTATTGCCCTGGGGGTGGGGGGACTGGGAGGCGCCGAGCCCAGCGCAACTCCCTGTGAGCGAGAACTGCCCAGCTGCGACTCTGCAGGTGCGGGGGTGTGGAGTGGAGCCATGCTGGGCTTGGCTCCTCCCCCTCCCAAGCGAGAGCTGCCAGCGTGGCTCTCCCCCCACCGCACGTGCATTTAGCTGTGCTAAGATGTGCTTAGATGCCCTATTATTAGGTCCCCAAATCACCACTACCAACTGTTACATGTTGGGGTGCAATCCAGACTAGTAAGGGGTAAGACCTTACTGGTCTTAACACAAAGTTTCTGCACCGGCAGTTGCATAGATCTCCACTGTAAATTAGGATGACAAGTTAAAAAGGTCTTCCAGCATCTGGCAAGTATGCTCATGATCAGTGAATACACCCAATTGTTCTCATGCTTTATAGGTTAGTGAGGTTATCTTATTTCCAGTTTCAATATCAAAGTGATAGGGCTTGTTTCTTCAGGTGTGTCTAGACGTATTTGATAAGGCTTTACTTTGCTTCCTTAGTACTGGGGATTTTTAAATCACTGTATCTTTAGGAAATCATTTATAAAATGTTTCAGTCCCCAGAAATATGTTTTCAGTCTCTATGAAAAACAGGGCCCAATCTTGTTCTGCTTATATAATACCAGTGGAAAAATTCCCATTGATTTCAAAAGAAGCAGGATTGGGCCAATAAACTGAACAGTAAGTAAAATTTTCTCTCTTGAAAGAATAGGAGTAACAAAGGAATATGAGACACTCTGGTTTTATTTAATTCTCTCTAACTAAGGTAACAAGAGGAGACTCTTCACTGAAACCTGAAAAAGTGTCATATCTGTGGCTAAGGTGTTGTAGGAGTTGTCATTTACTTCTAGAGGTGGTTTGTGTCTGTTCTCTAATTTAATATTTTTAATTGCTTTACTCTTTGTCATTAATTTCTCCTACCTCGTGTTTTGCATATTCTAACTTGAACAGATTTGCTAGATCAATTCAGAGATCTCATGACAGAACTTGTGTTCTCCTGTCTCAGTTCCTTTTCTTACTCAGAAGTAAAATTGCCTCCTGCTGCTTCTTGCAAATGGCTTGCTAAATGGAAGGGTTTGGGTTCAGAACCATGCCAGGCTCTTTATATGCTGATACCTGAAGTTGCCAAGGTTGATCTCCTTAGAGGCTGTACAAATATCTGCCCACTCTATCTTCAAGTGGGCAGGAGTTACATTAAACAGGCAGGGGTTCCCTCTGGATTGTGCTTGCCAGCTGTCCAAAAATGGTTCCAGTTGGACTATGTTGCTAACTTACAGCACTGCACTAGGAATGGGAATAGATGGGGGTGACCCACAGCAAAGGCAATTTACCCTTTCATTCAGGAATGGAGAAGACAAAATGCAGAACGCAGCACGATGCATATTTACAATCCTAGAATATATAATTTGTCAAAATCATGTTCTTTTTAATACCTTATTAAGCCCCTTTGCCAGCCGTAGGTGCCAGTTGTTTTTATGGTAATTGAAGCCTCCTGGTGTCAGGGTACCTTCTCCTTTTCAACAATATCACTCTTCATTTTGAATCGCAGATTGCAAAAAGCAACCTGGTTCCCAAGGCAGTTGTTTTGACAATATTTCCCTATCGCCTTTGGAAAGAATAATGTGAAATACTGTGTGTGCTGTTCATTTATTTCTAATATTGTATGTGGCTAATCTATATCCAGGAATGATTTCCAATAAATCAGAAAATAAGTCAAAGATAGCAGAAACAATTTAGGATGTGTTCAGGTAGGTGAAGAAAAAGATTTGAAAGAGGGCAAAGAGATGCAAAACTAACTCTTAAATTTACTGCATTAAAGGTACAGGTGTGATTTTGGCATGCACATTAGGATTTGAATTCATCAATCTTTGCTACTCACTTTGATGCTATAAAAATATGAAACCATTATCTCAAGTAAATATGTGACCTGATGTCAGGATCCACTTGTAAGATGGGGGAATCCAGGCTGTATTTCTGATACTGAGAGGAGATGGAGGGATATATTGTATTAAATTAAAACATGGCATAAAGAACCTTCCCTTTAATACAAAAATTTCACCTCTTGATATTTACTATGCAGGCTGTGTCTGTGACATTTATTTTTTTTGTGCATGGACTTCTTGTGCTATTTAGATTTTCATTTTTTCTTCTGCTCATATTAAAATTCACATCACATCATAGTTTGCTTCTATTGAAAAACAATGATATCCTTTATCTGAGATGTTACTGTGCACAGTTTTGGTAGCACTTAGCTCACTTCCATTGATATTGTTGAAGTTTCATGCCAAGCCTTCATACTGTTCTGGTTTTGTGTAATCCTTCCAGTAATGGAGCTAATTCAATAATATTCACACTGACAAGGAAAGATGCCTACTAAGGTAAAACTCAATTACATTTTCTATTCCTTTTTCTCCGGTGCTCTTCTGTCTGTGCATAGACTTTTATCTTTTTCACAGTAAACAGGTAGCTTATTCAAATTTAATAGACACTACAGCCCTCCTCTTTTCCCTTCTCCCCCTGCACTTTCTAGACAGTCTCAGGAGATATTCACTCACCTTTGTATACTACCACAGCAGTGGTACAAGTACAGGAAAACATGTAATAATTGCATGAATGCTACAGTAAAGTCCTAATGAACATTATGTTTATGAAGAATGTAGCTCTGATTCCAAACTGCACTTCAGTAAATTATACAAATTAAATATTCATTACTTTGTACTTCATTAGTTCACATTTGGAACACTTTCTCTTCATTATAATAGCCTGGGGTAAGGGTTTTTTTAAAACACTTCATTCTGTTATTTTTCAGAAACTCTTTAGTTACCATGTTAGTGCAAAGTTGTATTTATTTCATGGCAGCCCATAATATTCATATTTTTAAGAGGTTGTCTATTTTCTCCTAAAGAATAAAATGGAATGTGCATTATTTGTTCAGAGTTCCTATTTCAATAGTCAACATAACTAAATATTTAAACACTTAGCTCTGATTTTCAGCAGAAGTTTGCTCACGGCTCATATCCCCATTCATAATGAATTGCTATTTCATTAGCATGGAATCCACCTGACCAATTATAAAGGCACAAAGGATGTGTTCTTACTGTTTTACTGTGATATTTCTTTGGTTTGTTAGTTGCCTTGTTGAGTGTGTAATGCCCTGTGTTCTTGGTGTGGGAAGTACATACTATCTCTAAGCACTCTGTATTATGTTGGTGTGATCCTAAGCATCTCTGTAGTCACATACTACACCCTAATGAAATGATGTTTGTCCAAAATATGTCTTGTAAGGTACATTTAAAAACTAACAGCATACTGGTCATTAATATATTTGTAAAATGGGTGTGTTAACGTTATATGTGAAGTTATGAATTCCCTCTGTACAGTATCACTAGAACAAGTTTAAAAAGGCAATGTAGTCTAGGTAAAGGTGATAAACAGGCCTGACCTAGATAAAGGAATGTGCGTTTACCTCAAATTACACATTATCTGTAAACAAAGCCATCAAGCAAACCAGTGGGGAATGTTTTGAGCCTGAACTCAAGAGACAGAGAATTAACCTGGCCCCTGCACCATACAGAGACACAGGACACTGAATCCCTAGGAGGCCACCCCAACTTTGAGAACAAAGACAATTCTTTGGGAACATAAGGGACAGAGAGAGACTCCATCTTTATCTTTTACCTAAGAAGACAAAGGAAATCAGACCCTTGTACTTCTGTGGAAGGTCCTTACTGAGAGGCGGTCAGACATGCTGGACCAAGAGTAACTGGTGAATGAAACCATCTTAAACAAAGACTGTGCCTTGCTAGATTAAGTTTTAAATGCATGTTTTCACTTGTATTTTGCTTGTAACCATCTCTACCTTTATTTCTTTTCTTTGGCATCACTTAAACTACGTCCTGTTGTTAATAAACTTGTTTTATTTTAATCTAAACCAATGCAGTGCTGTGTTTGAATTGAAGCAATTGTTAACTCCAGTTAATGTGGCAAGTTGCTGAGTATTGTCTCTTTAAAGGAGCAAACAAACTTTATTATTTTTCTGAGTGGTCCAGGAGGGGACTGGACACTTCAGGACAGAGAGTTTTAGGGATATTTGGGCTGGGAGTGTGTTGGGGTCGCCTTGCCAGGTATAACAAAAGCTGGTGGAAACCAGGGTGGAGCTATTGTGTTATGGCAGGCTGCTGGGGTCAGAAGTGCTGAACTAGGACTGTACAGCATACAGACCCTCAGGATACTGCATACTTCTCTGTTGGTTGTTGGTGTGGGCTGTAAGCCACAGCAGCAGAGCATTTAAGGCACCCAGGGTTACTGGGCAGGCAGTGACACAACCCCTTATTGATCTTAACACAAAGCATGACGATGGAGCATCCAACAAAGTGGGTTTCTGTCCACAGAAGCTTATGCCCAAATACATTTGTTAGTCTTTAAGGTGCCGCAGAACTCTCACTGTTTTCTTATTATTATTATTTCAGATGTCTCAGACTGTATCACTTGGTGGGAAAATATTCATACGTTAAGCTCACCACTCTTTCTGTCTCTTGTTGCTCTTACTTCCTCATCCTTTCTTTCTGTGTTTTGATTCCGTTTCCCTGTCTTCATGTCTCCTCTTTTCTTTCCTCTGCTTTTTCTTCACTGTGGCATCTCCCATGTCGCTGTTCTGGGTTTCACTTCAATTCGAAGTCCCATCCTATCTGATACAATTATTAATGATGATATAGTTGATAATGTGCAAAGTATCATCATAAGGTTTTAGGGTTATTGGTTCAATGAGATTAATGGGGGCCGATGAGTACAAACCACCCAAAACCATTGCTTCATGCTGTCTGCAGAGTCTATAGAACCTCAATTTACACTGGGGGTCACATTTGGAGGGTCAATGCTGCAATCATAAAGGCTGAAAACTTACTTAAAAAAACCCAACATAGATTCTGCAGAATCTGAATATGCGCTGCAGACAAACATAATTGGCAGGCTGGATCTAGCCCATTGGCTGGATGTTTGTTACCGCTGGCTTATAGTACTGGCTTAGCATTAAAGGTGCTGTTTTGCCTCCTATCACTGTACTATATGAACAATCTATATTATAAATAAAGCTCCATGATGATCTTCCATATCTTTTTCTTTGAAACTCAATGTACTGATAGTGGTGAAATAATAGTTTTAAAATACAGATTGCAAGAGTGAGTGAGACAACTAGCCTCCTTAAGAACTACAGGCTCATCTCAAACCTGCAGTCTCCCAGTGTTCCTAAACACCATTCTAGGATTATGAGGTGGCGTACGTAACAGTCTATATCCCTATGCTTACCCTTTTTACAAAACCATAATGGATTTTATACAATGTATGCCTTGTGAAGTATCATTAGAAAACTCATAATTTGCTGATCATTATTGTCCTGGTAAAATGTGTGGCAATGCTGTATATGAAGTTATAAGACTTTCTTGAGACATATTACAAGTTTTGAAAAGCAGACACAAACCAGTTCCTTACAACAAAAGGCAAACTGACACTTCAGGCAGATGTCAACAAAATCAAAAGAACTGTCACCTGGTTAAGTGGCCATTCTTTGGCAGGAAAAAGGGTGTGAGTGACAAATTTACATCTTGCCAAAGAAGCAGCTTGAAGTTCCCATCATCCCAGTTTCTGTCCCCAGGACCCTAACTGGAGATGATTCTCAAAGAAGAGGAAAATGGATAAAAATGAGAAACAGAGGCCCCAAATCATCTCTTTCCAATCATCTCTACGCAAGGCATCGATAACGCTTGAAGGACATAGGGAACATCATTAGATTGGGGAGAGATCCTGGTCAAAAGAATTCCAGCACTAAGACTGCTAGAGCATGTGGTGAGAGAAAGTTTTGCTTTGAATTAACTTAGCTTGTTAAATTAGATCTTAGTTTGCGTTTTACCTTTTATTTCTTTGTAAGCAATTCTGAAGTTTATGCCTCATTACTTGTCATCACTTAAAGTCCATCTTTCTGTTGTTAAGAAACATGATTTATTGTTTTATCTAAACTAGTGTGTGCTTGGATTGAAGTGTTTGGGAAACTTCATTTGAGATCATAAGATTTATGCATATCATTTCTATTAATGAAATGATAGACTTTATATGAACTTGTGTTGTCCAGGAGAGTACTGGGCAGTACAAGATGCATATTTCTGGGGGAAAGTCTGAGAGTGGGAGTCTCCTGTTGTTACCCTGAAATGTAATTCATAAGTTGCTGGCTATCGCACTCATAGAATATATCTGGGAGTGATTTCCATGCCTGAGGTTGTGTGTGAGCAGACCAGGAGTGGTTGCTGTCACAGTGAAGCAGTGTAAGAGGCACCCCCAGGTTGGTGAATTGAGGGAACGCAGCTGTCCATCAGTCCAGATTGTACCCTGGGGAGTATCACAGCATGAAACCAGTGTAAGGTGGTGATATAAAAGAATGCCAGTGAGAAGATATGGAAGGAGGAGTGTGTGGATGGGTAACAGCAGTGGGAACTTCTGATGTGAACTGGCTATGAGGAAGAAGGGAGAAGTGGAGCCATGGGGAGAGAGCAGCTCCTCTTCATACCTCTTTGGCTTCAGCTAGGTATTTGAAACATTTTTTTACCCAAAACCACATGCCAAAAATTTGACTGAAATTCAGCCAAATACCTACTAGGAGCCCATTTCCTACTGAAATAGCAGATGTGCAGAATTGTAGATGAGCATTGATGTTGTTTTGAGTCCTAAAATTGTCATCTCCTGTGCACTAGGAAAAATTTTCAATAGGAGAGCTAGCTAGTATCCAACCACCAGCATCTCCAATAACAGCAAAAAGAATAGTGAAATGGCTTGCGATAGTATGTACTCTGATTTCAGTATATACATGCTCTTCTTACAGGCTTGCTATAATATGCCAGTCTTCCTTTAAAATAGCTGTATAACCTACGGAGAGAGCAGTTCATTTATTTTGTGGACCAAATAGTTCTGTTCTTTCAAAACGAATCAAATATATGGTAGAAACATTGACTTTTGAAAAATGATCAGCTGTGGTCCAGCGAGGGTCCACTTCTACCACCCTGACATTGAAGAGCAGTTAGTCACGTGAGTAGTGACATGAGACTACTTGAATGAATAACGGCTTGAGAAAGGGACTCATAGTCTGACCCAATGGGACTACTCAGGTAGTAAGGTACTTCACAGCATGAGCCAGGGTGGTAAAATTAGACTTTCAATTATAATAGCATTTAAAAAAATAATGCATCAATATCATAACAACAGAGGTAGAACAAACCAGGCCCATGAGTAAGTCACTTGTATTGCAACTAATGCTAGTTACAACCAGGGCACAAGGGGATACCCCTTTCCGTTGGGATTTCCCCCACAACCCCTTTCCACTCAAACTCAGTTAGACTCCAGCCTTCCTCACTTAAATATCTTAATTTGTCACACAGCAATGCTACGCTGAGTTCATCAGACTCAAATGTGCGGGGGGGGGAGAGGTGGGTGGGAGGGTGAGATACAGGGTACATCACAGCTCCAAAGTTACACAGAAACCATCTCCCTTGATATACATGCCACATCTCATTGCATTTACTATACATTGCATCACACATTTTTGGCTTGGCTTGGTTACTTTGCAGCAACCAATCCCTGTGCAGCATGTGCTTTGTCCATGCTTTGACTTCCTCTTTACCTCATCTCTACATTCCTAATTTATTTTATTCCTTGTTATCTAGTTCATAGTAAATAGTTCCCTCTTATCTTAGTTGGCTCAGACATTCTGTCGTCTGAGACTACTGACCTGTTTACTTATCTTATTTAGCCCAAACATTCTGTTTTCAACCTGATGATTTATTTACAGCCCTAATTCTATCTTCCAAAAAATGAAATCTCCCTCCTTGTCTTAATTACTCATGTTTAGCCAGGCCTCAACTACACTCTTCTCGCTCTGTAGACACTGCTAGGAAGACACCATAAATGCAGTAGGAGAAAGGAATTAAATGTAAACTTTGGGTGAAACTGCCTCAGATGCAGCTTTTTTCCCAGAGTCATTTTCATATAAATAACAAATTGGCTGTAAGCTTCAGATCAGTATTGGAAATTTCATCAGTTTAGGTTTATGATATATATGCATATTACTTCTCCTTCCTTGGCATAAATGAACTGGTTTTATTCTTGCCTTCTCATTTAATTGAATTATTATTCCTTTTGCATCTCCCCTGCTGCTTCATATCACTACTGAATATTTGTTAAGTACAGGGAAAATTAATGTTTTTTTGCTTGTTTGCCAGGTACAGTATGTCATACAGAGAACATTAATGAAAAAAATGTTCATGCTTATTCAAGGCATGCTAAGGCTATAAAATGTTCTCAGATTAGACAGAAAAAAGGATCGAAATTGTTTAAACAGAGAGAAGCTTTTTCACGTCTAATGGGTCAAATCCTACAAGATGCCAGTGTTCTCAACATCCTGTGAAGTACATGAGAGGAGCAAAATTAAGACAATGGACACTGAGGTTGTACAGCCCCCCACAGGAAGCACTCACTACCTCACAGGAGAGAAGCTAGTTTTCCAGACTAACTAACTATCGTTACACTTCTCTAAGTAACACTCCAGCGTACCTAATATCTCATATTGCAAAGCTCTTCAGAGAAAGGATTGTGGGGTTTTCGTTTATGAAAAGGGGTTAGCTATTGTGGGTGATACTGGAAGACAAAAAGGTTTTAATAGTGTATTAATTTTTCTTTAGTTTTATTTGAATTTAGTTTTATTCTGAATTATATTTTATATCTATGTGAAACCTTAAATATGATGAAAAATACCTCATGTTATTTTTAAAATACTTTGTAGATCTCAGGAAGCCACTTGACTTGCCAAAAAAGTGTCTGGAGGTTTTGCATTACAAATATTATTAAAAATGTCTTAATTTTTAGTGAAAAAGGTAAATCAAAAACTGTAAATCATTGGTTTGACTCCATTTGGATCTGAAATTCCATCAGCAGCTGCATCATCAAATCTGGTCTTGGGATCAATGTATGTATATATGTCTTGGTCCTGCCATTTCAAGTATGGGTATCACCTTCATAGATTACTTGAAAGATGATTCTCCTTTCAAAAATGTTAAACCTTCCTCGGGATGTTGGGTGAGCTGCTGCTTCATGTTTTCCGGTTTCAGACAGATGCTTTACCTCTCTATTTTTCCTGATTTCCTCAGAACTCTATCTACAAATGTGTACTCTATCTGTTTTTAGTTTGGTCCTCTGGTAAGTGTGCTATTCAGGGACATAGGAGAAAAGGGTTCAATTCCCTGCTTCACCACAGACTTTGGGTATGTCTATACTGTAAACTATTCTATTCTGTGTATGTCTTTTCACAGGGTGGGGCTTCAGATCAAAGCTATCTCAGGTTTGTCTACAAATGCCGCTGACTTGCAGTGAAGTCACAGAGGGCTACCCATAGTCTGTGTATGCCTCAGTTATCCGTCTGTAAAATGGGGATAATATCCCTGCCTTTCCTTGTCAGGGTGTTGTGAAGATAAATATATTAGCGAGTGAAGTGTGCCAGTACTATGGTAAGGAGCCATACAGATACCTAAAATAGATAGATTAACTGAGTCATTTAAAAATAATTCAATATTTACCATCTCAAATAAAATTGCAAATGACAAATAAATTAGAGAGATCTATAACAATAATAAGTACCAACATTTAAAGCCCAATATTTTATTTAAAATAAGCACCTTCTTTGCACATGACCAATATTACATGCCAACATAAACAAGCAATTGTGAGTGCAAACGTATAACTATATATTTTGTGCATGCACTTACCTATTTCCATATTTTGCTGCCAATAAACACTGGCCTCCACTACACACACAAACATCCATAAGTACCTAAGGCTTTGCCTTCTCCGATTTTGTGGGAGGCACAATGCATTTTTCTCTTTATTTCTTTTTTTATGTTTGAAAGTCATGGAGGTGATAGAAGGATATACAGACTACAATAAATACATTAGTCACGCACACACCGTCACACTTATAATGACTAGCTGTAACAGAGAGAGAGAGAGAGAGAGAGAGCCCTCACCCACATAAAGCATATCTGGCAAATTACAGCAGATGCTTGTACCATATTGATGACGATAATTAGGGTATTAAGACAATAGGATTTGTGGTCTGGCAATTGTTGGGACTGATTCAGAATATTTAATAAAGTAATTAAATATATACATTTAATATAGCAAAGTAATGCTTCCTTTTTTTTCTTCTTTATGCTTTGTGATGTCCTAGATATACAAAGATATAGTAGATACATCACAGATCTTTCCAGAGACGCTAGTGATCTAAAAGATGCACATAACAGACTAGTGAGGCTATAACAAACACCAAGACAGGGAAGAGAAGACTTGGGTCACAGATAAAGGAGTACACAATTACGCAGGTTAGGCATACATGCCTCACGGTGGTGCAACATTTACATTTTTTTCTTTTAATTCAAAGGATAAACACACACTACTTTTGTAGCTAGTGCTGCAGAAATAAGTTTTTAGGAATGAGCTGACTGAAGTGAGGGTGGAGCATAGGTGGTGGGTGGCTAGGGCTAGAGGGGGGCTCAGCCCTCCCCCCGCCCCAAAACGTATCTCTGCCAGGTGGAGCCCCTTTCCTGCTGGCATGACAGAGGGTGCATCTGAGTGGTGCATGGGCATCTGCACCCAGTCTGGGGCTCTGCTTCATGTGGCAGAACCTGTGTCCCTAGGGGGGCAGAGTGGAGGCAGAGACTGGGAGGAGCAGGACCCTGTGCACCAGGTCACAATGCTGCTCAAATTCAGTCTGGCCACCCCTCCATCATGCCCGCCAGGAAGAGGCTCTGCTGTTATGCCTCCTGGTTCTGGTTATTTTATTTACAAATGTGTGCCATCACCCACAGCCCAGGGGTGGGGGCTGTCCACAGTCAGATTTGCAGGGGAAGCTGGGAGCCAGTGAGAAGAAGATGGCATGGGAGAGAATGGCCCTCCAGTGTGAACGACAGAGAGGTGGTTGGAAATGAGTGGTGCTGTGGCCCACCACATGGACTCCTGTTCCCAATCCCAGGCTCCACTTTGTTCCACATTGATGTAAGCTCCAGCCCACGCCACTCGGCTCTGGTTACTCCCAGGAGCAGAGGTGTTCCTTGCCTCTGCCCACCGCTGCGGGGTGGGGGCCTGGTGAAAACCTAATTGCCTCTCAGCTCCCAAACAATCAGCTAATGAGGAGGCAGTCACTGGAGCTGGATGGCATGGAGCAGAGTCTGAGCCTGTGCTAGTGGGGAAACAGAGATGAATGGAGCAGTGTGAGGAAGCAGAAGCTTTCCTAAGAGACTGCACCCCTCAGAGACCCAGCTCAATCTTTAAAACTTTTTTTTTTTCACAGGGAGCTTCAGTCTTTCCCTTTAAGCACTCATTTTTGGTGCTTAGATTTGGGTGACCCAGCTGCTAATTGGGTAGGCGATGGCCCACCTGGGCCCATTTGTGGCTATGCCCCTGCTCAGTGACCCCAAAGAATATCTTCACCAGCCACCTATGATGTGGAGGCTTGATAAATCGGTTGTAGAAGAGTGTGCTAAGCATAAGGAAAAATATGGAGGAAGACATAGAGATGCCTGTGAGAGAGGCAAATGAAAGGGTTATGGAGACTGATGCCAGTGGAGGAAGGAAAGAGCTGGGAGAAGGACATGAAAAAATACAAGGACAGAGATGTGAGTAGGGACTGCTTGATGCAGGGAGCTGAAAGCAAAGACATTGAATTTGATATGCTATGAGGAGCCAGCTGAGAGACCCAACTCAGGAGGCATAGTTGAAGTGATGGGCAATGGAGGAGCAGGGTCATTTTGACAGGGGCATTTTGGATGAACTGAAAGATGGTGGTGTCAGTATGACTGGAGAGGAGGAGATTACAATAGTCAAAGTGGCAAATTACCAGGGGAAAGAAGATGTAGTCATCAGTGGTGGATTAGAGGAACACAGAGAGGGTTTGAGGAGCAATATTAGGACTTTGGTTTTGGCCATGCTGAGTTTAATATGATGGCAGGTACTCTGAGATGAAATGTCAGAGAGGCAGTAGGAGATAAAAGACTGAACACGGAAAAAGAGTGAATCTGGTGTGCAGATGAAGATTTGAGAATCAACAGCGAGAGTTAAATCCATTAATCACCTAGTGAAAAGGAGAAGACTGAAAAGAGGTGAGATCTAAAAACAGAGAGCCCTCATTATTATATATTTCAGAATTGTAAATTTATTCATCTTCCATACAATAATAATTCCATTGCCAGTGATGGGGAGTGTATATACTGTTCCAGCAAGTAGCCAAACATGAAGAAGAGGATTGATTTTATCAAGAGAAGAGTATGGATACAAAATAGTGCAGTGGACCCTTTTATAAATATAAAGGTCTTAGTAACTTATACATTGATATTTCAATATGTTCCAGAAACTTAAATTCAAGGCCATTCTCGTCATGTGGGCTTTAAAAAGGCACTCACAAGGTTCCAGCACTGGAAGAGGTCCATGTCATGATGTCCCATCTATAAAATCTTTGTGGGATCGGATATGGTCCTGCCCAGTATTTGATTTTGAGGTGACTATTTATTTGTCTAATGTTCTACTGAGTAAATCTTTGCTGGTGCACATTACAGAACTGACTTTTTATTGCCCTTCTCATTCAAGCTGCATATTTAATAGCAAACAATTTATCAAATGACATTTCTCTCTAAGTCACATTTATAATGAAACAATTGAACTACCAAAGTTTAAAAAAATCCTAAAAACACATACTTGTCTTTGAAATTAACCACTTTCAAAACATTCCAAACTCTAGAGCAGAGCAAAACAGGAAAGAAAAGCAAACAAGAAACCTAAAGAGACTTGAGAAGCTGGAACCAAACCAAATGACACATCACAAACCAGAGAATCAAGCTGTATGCAAATTGAGGTAATCATGAAGGATAACAGAATAGCATGATCAAAGCTAAACACTTCTGATTTGAATAGCACCTGTGGTATGCTAGAAGTGCATTAACACCCTGTAACACAATAAAAGAGCCCAACAAAGTAACACATATCAAAGAACATCACAGGGAAAGAAAGACTGCATAATAAAATAACAAATAGTAAGCAGACTCCACCTCCTGCTTATAATCATCTCAAGAAAGTGCAAAATGCAGTTACTGAGACACTTGCAATATAAAAAAAAAAAAAGGCAAGGATTTTAATAAAAGAGCTGAAAAAATTTGAGGCAGCATTAATAATAATAATAAAAAGCCAAACATGGACTCTTCTTGGACTAGGGAAGTCTTTCATCTGACACCTGTTAAAAACTGAGTGAAGCCATGGAAATCACCTAAGAATTTCTGAGATTAATTAAGAGAATTCTGTTAACCTTTTATACGTTCTGGTCCTGTGCATATTCAGAGCCACATCTTTGAAAAACAAGACCACACATTGCCGTGGAGTAGTGGGGTGGAAGAAAGTGTCGTGATGTAGGAATCTCAGCTAGACACTGCAATGATGGGTATTTTACAAATGTGATAGACTGAAAGGAAGGGTCGAGATGGAGTGGCTGGATACAGGAAAAGGTCCAGATGTCATAGTGTTCCGGGAGAAATACGAAGGGCAGAATGTAATGAAATGCCAATGTATATAATAGAAGTGAAGATGCATGAGTGAGTGGCTGTAAGGAAGCAATAAAATATATCCCAGTGTGGCAACAGTGTTAAATGGGTATGTTAAGAAATGTTTACATGTATAGGTGTTATAGTACATCAATGAGTAAACAGTATATACGTGTGATAGGATGGGGACTGAGGGAGTCAGAGAAATGTTTTGTGTATGTCATTAGAGCAGATCTAAATCTGATCTAAAACTAAATTTTGTGTGTGTATCTTTAGATCAGATCTTATCCGCATCTTCCTCTTCAATTCAGAAGCCAGTGACTCCAGTTAATAAGTTTAGAGACCAAGCATGTAAATCAGGCCAGTTCCAGAACACAAAACAGAAATTGCAACCACAGAGTCCATAAAGTCGATGATTGTTGTTATGATTTGTATTAGTCACTGGACACCATCTGTGTGCTCAGCACTGTTCAGAATATGCCAGAAAATGTAGTCCCTTAGCCAACACATATAAAATGTATAGCTCTGGATAAGCTGAATCAGATATGTAACTATGATGTGTATAGTTATTGAGTACGTTAATATCTATGAGTGAAGATGCTGATGGCAATAGAAGTTTTACCTGATTAAGGACTGGAACATTTGACCCTCCAACTTTTTTTCAAGAAGAAGAGCTGCCCAGAGCTCCTCTGCCTGTTTATTTTCTTTTCCTGCCTGCAGTGGCCCTGATATACCTCAGAAAATTCAATTTTTTTCTCAACTTTAAAATGTGGAATTTTCTTGGTGTTTGGTTTTAAATATTTTCCTGTGAGAACTTCAACACAATCACTGTAGTGTTGTGTTTATGAGCCTTCTGGAAAGTAACTAGCCTTTAAACAGAAGTGAATCTTGCAGTGTTGCCAGCTCTCATGATTTTGTCATGAGTCTCATGATAATTACTGTTTTCCTTAAAGCCCCAGCTCCTGGAGTCAAGTGGGTATGTAATTATTTCAACCTTCAATCTTAAAGTAAGTTTCTAGCCCTCTTGGCTGTGGAGAAAGCTTCAAAATGTGACCCCCTGTGTACTCTAACATCTCAAAAAGCAGAAGGCAAATAAAAACACCAAATCTATTATTTTACATAATCTCATGATTTTTAAGACAATCTTACCATTTTTGGTGAGCCTGACTTCTGATTTTTTAATATTTGGGATTGACAATATTGTGAAAGTGACTTGAAAGTCATAGAATCATAGAAGAGTAGGGCTGGCAGGGACCTCAGAAGGTCATCTAGTCCAACCCCCTGCTCAAAGCAGGACTAACCCCGACTAAATCAGTTTCATTCCTATTTAAAGTCAGTTTCTAGTCTATTATTTGTAATATGGAAACATCCCTAGAGGCCCAGGCAAGTGCAGTATAAATTCATGGTGCCTTGCCCAAACTCAGTAGGATGTTTCCAAAGGTTAAATGATCTAATCCAAGCTCGGTGAACTGAAAAAAGTAAGTAGCCTAAATTATAGAACGTAATCTAGATTTTTCTACAATACGTAGTATTCCAGAGTTAGTAACAAAGTAAGAATATAAATTAAAATATTTTTAATCCTAACTAGTGTCCTTAAGTGACTTGACACAACATGGCAGAACATATTAGTATGAGAGGTGAGTGGATCTAATATTTATTTTTCTTTCTTTATATAGGAATTAAATACAGCAATTTAAAAAATTATTATTTGAAAAAAAACCCACTATTTTTCAGATGACTAAGTAGCCCCTGGAATCAAGGCTAAAGTTTCCCCCCGCATCTGAAATGGTGCTCCTGCCCCCCTACCAAAATCTGATATGACGCCCCCCCATGCATCATAGGCAATGCACCACAACAGTCACTGGCCCAAGTAGGGATGCCAGCACCCTTTCTCCCAGATGGATATGTGTGATTTTCCAGAGCAGTGCAGAACAAATAGTAGGGGGGTAAGGCTAAGGGAAGTCTGGTTACTTATGATGATCACAAAGAATTTGTGGAGTTGGGTGCTGACATATCTAGAAAGACCATAATAGAGCAGATACTTGTGCTATCACAGGAAATATTAGTGGTATGTACCCTCCCCTTTTCTCTTCTCTATTAGCACCATCACTACAGGACACATAATACTCACTAGCCCCATACCCTGCCATCACAGCAGGTGCGGTTGAAGAAAAGTGTTGGCCTGAGCAAGTGTACGGCGTAAGTAGGATAGGTGGGTATGACATAACTACTCAGTTCAAATACTAGCCCTCAAATCTTCTGTGTACTATCAGGTTGGGAACCTAGAGTAGACAGTTTTTAAGTCATATGTTCTCTAA
This sequence comes from Emydura macquarii macquarii, assembly GCF_026122565.2. Classification (NCBI taxonomy): domain Eukaryota; kingdom Metazoa; phylum Chordata; order Testudines; family Chelidae; genus Emydura; species Emydura macquarii. The sequence goes on from NW_027132773.1 coordinate 12,873,384, forward strand.
AGCCAGCTGACATTCTTCTATTCACTGTTTTCTAGGGACATGGAGTCCAACTTTTTTTAAACTGGCCAGCTGGCATCATCCAAAAGCCCATTAACAAAGTATCAGGTGTTCTCTAAGAAATGTGGATAAATAGTGTTTTATTTTACTAAATGTTACACTAGTTTGCATTCTTTTTCTGCCACAAGAAGAGTTCTCCTATATTTGAGTACGTCTGAAGTGAACAGCCTGTTCATACTGTTTAACAGATATTAAACTACTTGTTGTGATCTCATTTATTTCTGTGGATTAGGGGTTTCACTTTATTAGTGCATTTGTTCTCTTAATTTTAGTACAACTTTTTGTTTTCCATTACAAGGGAAAAAAACAGTCAATGACATCATAAAGAAATTTCTCTGTAAAATACATATATGTCTATAGAAGTACCTAGAAATAACTGTTAAGGTGTGTATATATATATATATATATATATATTATATAAACATTTCTGATCCAATTAAAGGGCATCAGAACTATAATCTCAGACTTGCCTTATTTCATATTTTAGTGGAATACAAAGAAATGAGTATAAATGCTAATTTTGCACTTTTGTTTTGCATTTTATGCATATTTTTCCTTCCCATCTGTAAATATTTCCCAGTTTTGCATTTCTAGTGGTTTCTTTGTGAAAGGCACATACTTATATGCATAAAATATTACAGCAAACTGAACACGCACAAACATTCACTACTGCACTCCTGTTTTTGGAAAACAAAGAGATGCTTTCCCCTCATTAGCTATAATATGGAGAATGGATGAACAGTTCTGGTTAGTATTTTTAAAAGGCTAAATGGGCATAAAAATGTGTATTGCGCATATTCTCTATGATTATATTAATAGGTGGCTGATGGACACTTAGAAAAAGGAAATAGAATTGGAGGAATATGACTCGCTTGGCAGGCTAACTAGAAAAATGCCAGGTTTTGGAGAAGTTAATAACACTGGAATTAATGTAACTGACCATATTGCAACAATCTGCAACTGTGAAATGGATTTTGGAAAAAAGGGAAGAATTGTGTATGTTTTTTACATATAATGGCAGTTTATTTCCTAAGATTGCTGTTGGAGCAGAAACCATATTTCACACTATTATCACTTAATATGTTATTCATTGCCCTGGGCTCCAGAAACGAGCAGTGAATTAGGTCATGGTGAATAAATACCTATCAGTGTCCATCAAGTGACATTCCTCATCTCTTTTCAACCTTTCTTCTTTTCATGTGGTATCAAAATCTCATTCTGTTGTTTATTGGACTGTATACAACAGATTGAACCTTTTAGAGATACTATAAATATATAGTTCCTGTTATAGTTGGAGCTGGGTTCAATATAAACATAAGACTCATGTAATACACCTGCCCTTTGATGAGGTATCTGTCAAGTGATCATGTTTTTATAATCCTCCACTAGTTACCTCTCAATGTGGTGAAACAGAGCCAGATCATCAACTGGTGTAAATTGGTATAGCTCCACTGATTTCAATAGGGCTGCATTGATTTAAACAATATGAGAATCTGACCCATAGGATTCCATTTCTTCCGTCCCTTCTTCCTCCCCCCTGAAAAAAATGGCTACTTTGATTTGATTTGGAGAAATGTTGACTAATAAACAAGATCACTAAAGCTGCTCAGCAGAAATTTGTTAGACTGAGTCACCTGCTCCTTATTTTAAGAAACGATCTCTTTTTCTTTTTATCTGATGTCGCTAGTCTCAGACAATTGTTGGTACATTGCTATTTTTATATACATTGACATATTGTTTCTGACATGCTAAATAAGTGTTGCAGGCTGATGCAACAAAGTACATTTATACCCTGCAGACACGACCTTGACTCCTGATGACGTCTGAACTGCATTCAGGTGATATCTTACGTGGTATGAAAAGTAATTTCTCAGACTTTAGCAACACTTGACAATGGATGCTTAACAATCTAACTAATCAAAAATTGATTAGAGCATTAGAATTAATGGGACATTAAAATGTTTTAATGATAACTGGCAATTACAAAAAATTCTTCAAGTTGTTTTATTCATATTTACAATTATTTGAAGAGATGTAGTTATCTTTTATAGTCTTGGTGCCTAGAACTGAGATGTGTCTTCATTTACCAGTTACCCACATAGGCCCCAGTCTTGCAAAGTCTTAGTGAACATGCTAAATATTTTACTCCATCAGAAATGGGATTCTCAATAAGAGAGCTAAATACCATGCTGTAAAAAGTTGTCTGGGACTATAAAGATACTTTTTGTAGGCTTGATAAAATAACAACTGCTCTTCAATGTGGTGCTTTCAACTAGATGAGTGTGGGTATATTGCCCCTTTGTCTCCCAACTGGCATGAAGGTTGACTTTGGCTATTGGTTTTCCTATCAGGATAAAGTCGCTTATCTAGTTACAGATCCACTGCTGTTTTAAGGGAGTGCCCTGAAGGCCCTATCTATTCCCTTCCAGAGTCTGTCTACACTGCAAAGTAGACATCCACAGCACGCCCATGCCAAATGATTCAGGCTCAGGCTTCAACCCAAGTTCTGGGAGCCTCCACCTCACAGGGCACTAGAGTCTGGGATCCGGCCAGAGCCCAAACATCTACATTGAGGTTAAACAGCCTCTTAGCCCAACCCCCATGAGCCAGAATTTGCTAGAACTGGCCAGCCATGGATTTTTAATTGCAGTGTAGATGTACCCCAGAGCTAAACCATTTAACTGTTTAAACAGTCTATTTTCAGAAGGTTTTAATGGACTGTTAATTAAACAAATTTTTACCTCCCTAATGCAGAAACTGAAGGTCTTTTACTGATTTTGGATGTGTTTTTGCCAGATTACTCTTTATATGAGAGAAAAGAAAGTGTCAGGAGGATAAAGAGTAGCTTATATACAGAACCATATATGAAAGGTGTTTTACTTGTTGAATTCAAGAAATAAAATACAAAAGAAACCCTACATTTTGAAACGATGAGTCAGGAAACTCAGCCCTTCCGTATTAAAACCACATACTCCGATCCAGCAATCCAATCCACATGAAGGGAAGGACCCTTGGGCCACTCTGGAAACCCATATTCCCACGTAGGTTTTAAAGTATCAGTATTCGCTTTGCGTTTCCTGGTTTTTCAGCTTGTGCAGCAAATGTTGTGCTGAAGTGGTTTAAGCATTAGCTATTGGGTTGCTTCATTTGGTTGGCCTGGTTGGTTATGCTTTTTAACCTGGGTTCAGAAAGCTGTCTGTCTGTCTATTGCACATAGTACCACACTGTCTAGATTGGTTAGACAGGTGTTTCATTTCACCCTTTCATAAGCTTCAGTGAAGAAAAGCCTAATATCAGCCTCTTCCTCATGCACAGTCTTATTTTTAAAGGGTATACTGGGAAAATGTATAGCTTTTTCTTGCTTATCAAAGTGGTGAATCCAGCGGGGTGATTTCAACTCTTTGTGGGCCAAAAGAGGGAGGTTATAGCACAGCTATAATTAGAAACTCTCCAGAAGCTACAGGAATGAACTGACACCTTTTAACATATTCCTGATAAAAAGTCAAATTCTGAAGGCCATGCTCAGGCGAAACTTGCACTGATTTTTTGGGGTTGACTGATAAAGACTTCAGGATCAGGCCTCCAGTGGTATATATTTTTGGGGATGGAGCCTAAGGGTAAATATCTGCACTAGCCATTGAATAAATGATTAGAAGCTTGATGATAGGTGACAGGTTGAATTAGTGGGAGTGATGTGAGCAAAATCAATAAACAGGGATACATTTCATGATAAGAAAAACAGTGCAAATATTCAACAACACCGAGAAGATGCACGTTCTCTTCCTTTTCCTCTTACATTATTTGATAAAAGACCATGACTTGCCAAGTCCCTGAAAATTCTAGGACCAGTTTCTGTTCTCATACCTGTCTAGATCCAGAGTAAGTCAATTGCAGTCTCCTGTCTCCGTTCAGTGCTGATATAATGGAGCCCTGCTCTTGGCTGATGATTTTGAGTCTATAATAATACACATACTAAGAAAAGTAACAATGGCCCATTCTGTAGTTGCACAGAAGAGAGTTGGAGAGCAATGGGGATGGAAGCAGTGACACTGCGGAACGTAATTAGTCTTATTCTCTGCAAAACTTGCTGGAGAACATCTCTTTGCAGTCAACCAAATCCCCAAAATATCTAGCTTCTGCTAGTGGTGGTCTGGAAAATCAGAAGATCAAATATCCGTGGGCCAGGAATGAAAAGTGCAGCTATGAAGGACGTGGGGCTGATCTCTAATCATTTATAATTACTGCATATGCCTGGTTCTTGGGATAGTTACTGTATAGTTATATTGGGTTATTGGAATGTATACTGCATGCGTATGTTGATTTAGTTTAATAGCAGGGCTGTCAGGATGCTAGCAGGGAGGAAATACATTGCCTTTAGATAAATAACCTCCTGGTAAACATGTCAAGGGGACTAAGAAATAAAGCCTGAGGTCTTAGCTGTGAAGATGCTACTTCCAGGTGCCAGACAGCTTACAAGACTTTTTTTGCCAAGACTCGGAGCAAAAAGATCAAGAGAACACTAAACAGTTAAAATGTCACTCTCCTGAGAGAGGAGGTAGGGAGTTATCAGAGCTGTTCTGGAGGAACAGACTGACACAGAGGAAGGCCACATGGAGGGGTTCTGAAGCAGTTGGGCCAGGTAAGAGTTAGATAAGACAGACATGCGTAAAGACAGTCTTATTGTTTTAAATCCTTTTTCTCATAGACTTTAAGGCCAGAAGGGATCATCGTGTTCATCTAGTCTGACCTCCTGCACGTTGCATGCCACAGAACCTCACCCACTGACTCCTGTAATAGGCCCCTAACCTGTGGCTGAGTTACTAAAGTCCTCAAATCATGATTTAAAGACTTCAAGTGACAGAAAATCCACTATTCACTCTAGTTCAAACCAGCAAGTGACCTGTGTCCCATGCTGCAAAGGAAGGCGAACTGCCCCCTCCCACTCCCGATCTGTCAATCAGACCTGGAGGAAAATTCCTTCCTGACCCCAAATATGACAATCAGTTAGACCCTGAGCATGTTGGCAAGACCCACCAGCCAGACTTCTGGGAAATAATTCACTGTAGTAAACTGAGCCCTCCCCATCTAGTGTCCCATCTCTGGCTGTTGGAGATATTTGCTACTAAGAGTCACAGATGGGCCACCTGCTATTGGAGGCAACTTCATCATACCACCCCCTTCATAAATTTATCAAAATCTATCTTGAAACCAATTAGATTTTTTTCTCCCACTACTCTCCTTGGGAGACTGTTTCATAACTTCACTCCTCTGATGGTTAGAAATCTTCGACTAATTTCAAACGTCAGCCTGGTGAAGGACAGTTTATATCCATTTGCTCTTGTGCCAACATTGGCTTGTAAATTAAATTACTCCTGTCCCTCCCTGGTGTTTATCCCTCTGATGGTTTTATAGAGAGCAATCATCTCCTCTTAGCCTTCATTAGGTTAAGCTAAACAAGCCAAGCTCCTTAATTCTCCTCTCATAAGGTAGATTCTCCATTTCCGAGATCATCCTAGTAGCCCTTCTCTTCATCCATCTTTCTTAAACATGGGAGACCAGAATTGCACACAGCATTCCAAATGAGGTCTCGCCAGTGCCTTATATAATGGTACTGACATTTCCCTTTATTGAGTGGAAATACCTTGCCTGCTGCATCCTAGGATTGCATTAGCCTTTTTCATGGCCGCATCACATTGGTGGCTCATAGTCATCCTGTGATCATCCAAGACACCTAGGTCTTTCTCCTTCTCTGTCACTTCCAACTGATATATCCCCAACTTAGAGCAAAAAAATTTGTTCTTTCTCTTATGCTTTGCTGTGTTCCTAATGTTAAGATTAAACAATACATTGTTTTAAGAAAGCTGTCTGGTCCCTGTACTCACCACAGGTCACAGCTTCCAAAAGGAAGGTGCTAAGTCTAGTCAGATCTGCTGAGTAATCACAGTTGGTAAACAGGTTAAGGTAGCCTGGAGATCTGCTCTGAAAGTGGGAGAATTCCTCTTTAGGACAGATGAAGGCAAGAGACCTGAACATAAGGGAACTCAGAGGGACCAGACAGAGGCAATGGCACAGCAAGCGCTGTTATGACAATTGCTGTTCAGCTGCTCTTCATACTTTATACAATACCAGGTATAATACTTGATCCAACCCCATCTAGTTACTTTCATATACCAGAATTAATTCATGTTTCTAACATCGCACCAACATTTTCTGCAGGTTTTATTGTTTGGTACCCAGGAATATAAGCTGCAACAAGAGAATTTTGTCTATGAGACATTAATATGTTTTATATAAATTGGTAGTAATTTAAAACCATTCTTTAAAGCCATTGACACTATAGGCTTGTCAGGCTTTTTACTCTATTATCATGGATAATTTGATAGATTTCCCTTTGCTTCAAAAGCTCACTTTCTGCTTCTGAAGGACTCTAAGTATGACAGGGGTCAAGTTAAGCTTCTTGAATTTCAGTCCAGCATGGCTATCCCCTGACTGACTCAGCTTTACCTTGAATTGTGCCTCTCTAATATTTCACATCATTTCAATTACACAGCAGCGGAGGACTATGTGATTTCTAGTGCTAAATTTAATCAAGTGCTCCTTCAAGGTGGAAAAGAACATATCTTTGGAATTAATGGAAAGAGACAAATGAAATCAATCCCCAGGATCTTGGTTCTGTCCAGTCTATACCAGAGGACGTCCCAGAGAAAAAGACCTTCAGTAGCAATTGAAGCCTGAAGCCTGATAATGTAAGAACCTAAAACTGCAAGGTATGAAACCTGTGAAAAACGGTACACTTCATCTGGGCTGTAGAATCAACAAGAATTTAATAAAGTTAATCAGATCATCACTGTTCAAGTGCACATAAATTTGAATTGTTTCCCTATTATGAAGTGCTTGTCTGTAAATTATTGCAGAGAAAGCCATTTTCAAATTAATGTTTGAGCCATTAGAAAATATAAAGGGCATTTGCATTAATTAGAGACAGCTTTCCTTCCTCTCACTTTATCATTACCCTTGCTACCTGGAATCAGTTTAGTGCTCAAATTTATTGACATGTATGATTCAGAGGCACTATTTGTTTGGAGTTCATCCTATACCTGCTGGAATAAACTCATTAAGTATAAATGAATAGATAGGTAGTCATCATCTAAAATGAGTCATTGCAGTCTGCTGAAGTCGTTATAAAGCTTGTGAACACAGCCAGAATAAAAGACCGTGTGAATGCTATAGCTTCACTCTCAAAGTTTAACCAATGTTCATCTCCATTCCTGTCTCAGAACATAAGTCCAGGGTCTCAGTTAAGGAGTATAGGACTCTTTCTTCATCAGAAGATAGAAGCTCCCTGTTTTACTGGAGAATGTGTAAGTAAGCAATGTGTAAGATGTTCCATACTCCTGTTACTCTAGTATATTAGTTTTCACAATATATGGAAGTCTAGGGACTAAAGAAGGAAAGGAGATCCATTTCAAGCATCATTTGGGTATATAGCTGATATTAAACCAGCCCTTCTATGGAGATATCAGGCAAAATCTGTCATCTCTCTGCCTTAACTCAATAACATTGTCTGCAGGGGTGATGCCACTTAGGAAAGCTATGGCCCTCAATGTACATAGCTTTTCTAAGTGGCATCTCCCTTGTAGACAATGTTATTTAGTTAAGGCAGAGAGAGATGAGTCTTGCCTTTTCCCTTAAAAACATCAAGACATGGTCCCTTCCTGATGTCCAGTGGCTGAGAATTCCATAGCTGAGGAGTTTCTACTGAGAAGCTATCTCACTGCTATCTCTGTAGAAGGGCTGGTTTAATACTCAGCTCCATATATACAGTGATGTAAGATTAAATAAGATAGAAACTGGGGGAAAGCAGTTTTACAGGCCACAGTTAAGACCGCATATTCTCTTATGAAAAGCGTACTGTTTTTCATAGAGCAAAATGGCAAAATTTACAGGAGAATGCTGCATTTCCTAAACACGTATTCTAATGGCCAATATCAAACAATGCTTTATAAAGGTGCTAGAAATGTTTCAGTACATTAATAAGGAACAAAACAAAGACTCACTTTTTACCTTTACTTGGAATATTTCAAGGCATCAAATACCAACCTGTGTATAACTGAATAATTTCTTCAGAAACAAAACTAATTACAATAAAATCAACATACAAGTTCTGGAACTCCTACTGCTGGAAAGTTGTTGTTCCATTGGATGTGCTGTATGGTAGAAAACAGCAAGACACTGAGTTTGCAAAAACTGCTTTTATCTGCTTTTCCTTGTTCACAGATACAAGCAGCTCAAAATTATTAAAGATTTTTATCTAACTGTCCCCCGATATGTTTAGCAAGCATGTTGTACAAGTTTCAGGCGTTTTTCCCAGCACTTGCTAATACACAGAGATTGGTTTGTTACAAGGCCAGAAACCTTTGCATAGGGAATATCAGACTTTTGTAGTGTTTCTAATATTGCTTCAGAAATTGTTTTAAAATTAGTAGCTTCCCAAACAACACATCCCAGAAGAATAGACTTGAGACTCCACCTGGTTGCTCAATACTTGTTAAGTGACTATTTAGCAAATACAGTGAGTACACAGGACCTATTCAAAACCCACTGAAGTCAATCAGAGTTTTTCCATTGACTTCAGTTGCTTGGGATCAAGTCCATAGTAGTAGTTATTTCATCACAGATAATTAACTTACACAGAAATTGGTTCCTCTAATTACTTTTCTTAGCTCAGGACCAATGTAAGTAAAGACTTAGGAAATGCAACTCACGAGACATTGGTATGACCCGAGCTAAGTGTGCTTCATTTAGTAATGGAGAATTGCTGTATACAGAACAGTAAATGGCACATTAGCAGATATGAATGCTTCCATCATATTAAAAAGGATCACTTTCCTTGTTGCAGTCTTTTTGTACCAAACAGTTCTTTTGTAGTTATGTGATTTTCAACAGAGCATGCTGGAACTAAAGAAAGCTCTTTTCTACTCAGTATGTGAGTTTCTAGATGACGATCAAACATAGCTTTTCTTTTAAAAAACTGGAATATGGCATACAATGCAAAATATAACAGCACCAGAGGGGTCAAATATTCTCCATTTATACCTCATAGATCAATGTTGTGCAAATATATCTTAGAAGCTAAAATTCTAAACTATTCTAAAAGTTAGTTTAGAAGTTGCTTTAATTCTGCCTCCCTACTGTATCTCCAAGTTGTTAGAATGTGCCATCTACTCCATAATAAAAAAAGGAAAATTGGAAAATCATAATAGGTTTTACCAGCTGGAAGAGAGAAAGATAAAGCCAGGTGCAAAACGGTGACTTTAGGGCAACAGTTGTTGGGCTGAAAAATGTAAAGGGTCACCCCCAGAAAAGCATACAGGGGAAAAGTTCCTATACGAAAACAACTCTTCACTGGGAAGACATAGAAATCAGGAAGTCATGAAGGCAAGTTCTCCTGGGCAATGGGTTGCTTTGGTGTTGTGCCCAGCACCACTATGTCAGAAAGTACAGTTAATCTCACTTTGGAATCTGGAAAACTTGTTTTTACAAAGGTCGCTATTACAGAGAAAATTGGGTAGCAGAGTCTTCTTACCCTGAGATGGGCTAAACTGTTCAGAAATTGGGAAGAAAAACAAAAGCCAAGAATTTAATAGACCCAGGCTCTCCCCCACAATCCTATCTGGAAAAACAAATGAAGAAAATAGTGTTATTTGTGCTAGCAGTTAAACCCCAGCTCTACAAAGGGTTCCAAGGTCAAACCTTGTCACAATGTGTCAGGGCATCACACTGTACTATGAGTCTGAGGAGTTGATGACCCAGTCCAGTCAGTGCTTTTCTGGACACCTAAGGGCATAGGGACACTGCTGAGTAAGGGTCTCTGTCAGAAGGCACAGAGGAGGCAGAGCTCACCCTCTCTTTGATCTTTTCCAGGTACAGCTTTTCTGACCAGGGAGGACCACAATATTATTATAATTTCTGCATGACAGTAGTGCCCAACAGAGATTGGGGGCCCACTTTACTTACACATGCTAAGAGACAGTCTCTGTCCTGAAGGGTTTACAGCCTAAATGGACAAAGACAGACAAAAGTGGGAGAAAGGGAGAATTGGTATCATCACTGAGTTAAGGACCAGAACCTCAAAGGTATTCAGCCACCAAATTCCCACTAATTTCAGGTTTCCTGTGTGACCTTGGGCAAGTCACTTGGGCCCAACTTCTCAAAGGCATTTAGGCTCCCATTGATTTCAGTATCACCTTCTCATAGAGCTAGGATCCTAACTGGCTTTGAGGATCTGGGCCTGAGTGATTTGCCCAAGGTCACATAAGAAATCTGGCACAGAACCATGAATTGAACTCAGATTTCCTGCATCCCTGTCTAGTACCTTAATTGGCCTTCCTCCCTAATCAAGCAAGCAGCCAGAATGCAAAATATTCTAGGACACTAAAAAGAAATGCTTCCCCAAAACTGTCCCAGTTTTTATTTTGTAAATATGGCCAACTTAGGTTTGAAGAGGGAGGAAGGCATCCCTTTCCCTTCAGTTGGAGTATTTTCCTGTCCCCAGCATATTACCAAAAGGCCTCAAAAAGATTCGGGCCCTATTATTCCAAGGTGCTGCACAAATATATAAGAAATGATCAGTCCTGTTCCAAAGCGCTTCCAGTCTGAAAGACACAACAATGACTGGTACATGAGACAATAAGCAGGCTGGGGTGGGGTGCAGGAAATGGGGTGACAAAAATAATAGGAAGTGCACAATTCATCGGTGAGCAACCCAATTCAATTATAAATGGTTGAATCCTCTTCAGGCAGTTGAAACTGCCTGTCCTATGGACTAATCCCTTTCGAGCAACAAGGGGAGGAGGGAAAATGTTAGCACAAGAATTTGGGAGAAAGGGGACCCAGTCCTCTTCTTCCCCTGAAAAAGGATTGCTTAACCTAAGTTTCTATTTTCCCTTCTGCTCCCTGCACAAACACTTGATCTGCAAGCCAGTTGGCTCAGTTGCACCTGCCTCCTGCATTCTCATCCCTACCACAGCAAGGCTGATGGGTTGATCACATTCATTTCTGACAGCCTGTTCTTTGCACAGGTCTAGTAAATAAACAGATTGGTGGTAAATCTGAATTTCATCATTTTCACTTAGATTTTGTTTTTCACCCAGACAGTCAATTTAATGCTTTCTGTAACATCCAATGGGAGCCTGAAAGTGGCCCAGGGTTAGCTTGGAAAATGTTCTTTGTCCAGTCATGCAAAACTATCAAGAAAATTTACAAGCTCAGGTACAAAAGTCCACTTGTCCACCCTTTGCCATGTTGTTGCTGCTGCTGGTGATGATGATAAAAACAAACTTTTAGTTTACTTTTTTTTTTTTTTTTTTTTTAAATTAATTTCCGTGGGAGAAGGGGCAAGTAAGATTTTTGAAAAGCTGCATCAACACCAGGTGTAATCCATTGGGATAACAGAAAGTGCAAAGTCAGGAGAGATGGCAATCACAAGGATAACTAAACAACACTGATGTAATGTCCTGTGGGAGCACTTAATGGATCTACAGGAGGGATCTACAAGCTAATTAACATAACAATCTACTTTGGACCATCATAGAACTTAGACATGTGCCATGCAACATAATGAATTGGGAGAAAGCTTTAGTGTAAATAATTGTGTTATATTATATATATATTATAGGCAGGGCTGGTAACACACCACCTATTAGTAAGGTGGCCTGACACTTCCCAAATAACAGAACTGTTTTGACTGAAATTTTCCATGCTGGGTGTCTGCCTCAAGGTGAATTGTTTTATAAAATTTAAGCCAAAAAAGTCCTTCCATTTCCAATAATGAGGTTAGGGGAAAATACATTGATATGCCCATGTTAAAAAAAAATGTGATGACCTTTTCTTTGAACATCTCTAGCCCCCATGCTTTAGAGCAAGGACCTGAAATTTGGCATGGCGGTAGCCCTGATGTCAGGGATGGGCCTTTTACTATCTCTGTGAAAATCTGCAGAAATTAATCCAAGTTATAAGTCTTTGAAGTACCACAATTTGCACATGCTCAGTAGAGACTTAGATTTTAGCAGCTGAAATCTCTTAAGATTCCATCCTCACTGAGCATGCTTAAACTTCTCATAGCTCCTGATACTGACCAGATTGCACATGTGCCATCACTATAGAGCAACTGAGTATGCTCCAGCCCCAGGGTTACAGTGACTCAGAAGAATTTTCCTTGTAATGACTGCTCCTGGGTGGGTTGGAGCCAGGAAGCCTGACACTCCTATTCTCTCTGTGACCCCCCTGCTGGCACCCATACAGTGTGGAGAAGGAAGACATCTGATTTTAATCCAGAGCAGGCAAAAACTGAACCAGAGAGGAGGAAAAAGAGAAAATTGAGACAAGGAGTCTGGTGAGAATCTGGAAGGTTGGGGAGAGAGAAACTGTGACTGGAAGTTGGAGGGTGGAGGTTGGCACTGATTGAGTAGAGGAGCTGGGACTGGGAGCCTGATAGATTGTCAAAATTCAGTGTGTAGTTGGAAAACAAATACCGTGGTGCAGTTGTCCAGGTGTTGGTCAGTTAGAGTGTCTTGGAACATAGCAGTGATGGTTTTCATGCAGGAGAATACAGACTGAAACTAATGTTTACATTCATCAGAACCCAACTTCTACTTATAATGTGCACTTGACTTGTCTACCGAAGTCCCAAAATACAACATCCTGGCTTTTAACTGGATGGTGGGTTATGTGTCTAATGTACTGCAGCCAGTTCACTGATATCAGCTATCATAAAAGGGTTGGAAGGAAAATTCACCGAGCATGTCAGTTTCTCAAAGTGTTCAATGTTTTTAAGTGACCAGCATACAGATCTGTATGAAACAGCTGTTAATCTTCACCATGTTCATTTTACCCTTCATACTGCTCCAAGGTTGTTTCCATGACTGGCAAGTGCTGTAACGTTTTCTTTGAGCTATCAACATACCCAACTTCACTTTGAATGAACTCACCACATTTATCATGAGTGTAATGCTCTTTAATTTTCCCTGCATATTTTATATTAATTTAGCTATTAGCAAGGTTGGTCAGGAATAAGAAATCAACCTCTCCTTGTGAGCAGGATTGTAGTATGGTTTTCATGTTTTGGTTTCAAGAATATTCCAATCTCAGGTAAAAGCTAGAGAAACCTTAGCTGAACTATACCTTTACTCAACCACCTCAACAATCCCATTGTGCAGAATCAGATCATTACAGGCTGCAACAGGCTAATCAAGCAGCCTTTGAAACAGATGATGCTGAAGGCCTTTGACTGAAACTGAGTTAACTCTTTTTGCCAATGCTCCTGTAACATGTTTCAAGCCATTTACTCTTCCACAGAGTGCTCACCGCTCATTATGTGCAGTGACGCTTTGGATCTAGTCATAGCTGGTGCCTCCATCTTTTGTCGCAGAAACCAGTTTTATCATCACTACTTTCTTCTTCGTGACCTGCCCCTCTTGTTCTCTTTTTTGTTGGCGATGTCATCAAACTATCTGCCTTTGTGCTGCTGTGTTCAAATGCCCTGAACACAAAAATCACGAGTTGAACCATGTCAGTCAGATGTGCTGATCTGTCAAATTGGAGAGAAAAAAATAGACATCAATTCAAAACAATCTCCATGGGTTTACAAGCACCATCTGATCATGATTCCACTCATCTAGCCACTACATTTGCATCCAGTTCCATGTCATTAATGACATACTTTATTGCTTATTTTAGGAATACCTAGACAGAATCTCAGCTTCTCTTATTGCTTTCTTCACTGCTGCGCCATCAATGGAACCTTCCTATGGTTTACAGGTACATAAGCAACTCTAAAAAATGCTTCATTTGGTATCCTTCCATTTTTAATGGTTTTGCAAGCACTGTCTCATGAGCTCTCAAAGGCAGCTTATTTGAAGATTATGTTTAAGACACTTCTCTTGGAATTTCCTATGAACTGCAATGGAGCAATGCTCCAAATTGCCCCGTTGCTTTGAGCAGCATCAGCATGACTCGTGAGCTTCACGTGCTTGTCTTTAACTGTTATTAGCAAAACTCATGAGCTCATGAAATTGCTGTGGTTCCCCTTTCTTTTTCAAAGCTTCAGCTAAATTACTTAAGACCACTGCACCCTGTATCTCTGCACCTTCCTCAGTTCATCCCCAGGATTCACACACCTACCCTCTTTCCCTCCCTCCAGTGGCTGCCCAGAGGAAGGGTAGCTACTTAAGCCTCAAATGAAAGCCTCATTACTTCCCTACATAGCACTCCTGCAGACAGGGAGACCTGCTGTCACTCTTCCTCTTCCTTCCACCCTATGGGCTTAGGGCATTCTTGTATCACCCTTCTCCAATTCAGACTCCAAGTGATCAAAGTGGCAGGGAGAAGACTGAGGTAGAAAGAGATCTACACCCACTTCCCAGGCCTGCAGCAGATGAGGCTTTTTACTGTCCTCTTTTACGTGAAGAGTGTTTTCCTTCAAAATGTCTTCATTAGCAGCAGAGCAGTTTTCTTCATCACCTCCTGCGGTTAACGAGACAGCAGGAGCCAATGCCGTACAAGAAGGAACAGAAGAGCGCTGGTGACTTACTTCACAGGGCCAGGTTATCTACTATCTAACCCAATTTGCTTTCTTGGAGGCCCCTATGTGCAGTACATGCTCAATAACCTACTAGTCTGGCCGCAGCAGTATCTTCCTTAATACCTGAAGGGAACGCTAGAGTGAACTTGACTGATGTGTACTGACTATGACATACAGGATTATTGTAGCTAAATGCATTTATCCTTTACAGCCAACAAAGACAGAAGTATTCCACATGATGTCTCCCCTTTCTGTAAATCATCGTTAAATAGCAACGTATTTTGTTCAGATTTTACATAAACCATAGCTGCATTCTGTGTCAATTGTGCTTGAGTGAATATTATTGTTATTGTGGAATTTATTATGAAAATTTAATAAAACATTTTAAAATAATAAAAACCGAAGCCTTGTGCTGTCTTTTATTTTGTTTGTTTATTTATTTTGTGCTTAGGATATACAGCGATTCCTGCACTTATTCTGAAAATAAATTGCCAAACATCAGGCTGTAATCAGTCCAAGCCAGATAATACCTACGGTTAAGAAGCCACAGAGTAAAACACAGAGATACGACCTTTAATCACAGGTATGTAATCTTCTACTTCTTTTGCATGGCACTTGAAAAGCAACAGGCTAGGATTATAATAATATTTTGAGATTCAAAAGCCATGCTAATGGTTCTGGGGTAGCTAAATGAGCCTCCTTTGTGCCGCCACTGTAGGAGCAAATGGGGCAGTTGTCCATGATGTGTCACATGGTTTGTACCTCACCACCGTCACAATTTGGTGATTCTTTCATTTTCCATTTGTGGAGGAAATATCCACACCTTCCGTGCGTTGTCCAAACACAGGACCTTTTTCGTTGGATTTCCAATCAGGTCTTGGTTTGGGACATCACAAGTAGCCTGCAATTTGAGCCAGTGAGCGCCGACTTCCTTTCTGTTGGCTTGTAACATTGACAGTGTATTCCGAAGGGCTTCCTGGTGAGTCAGGAGAGTGGTAGTGAATTGAGGACTTGGTGTATTGGCAGGTCCAAAGTGGGCAGGATCTTGTTGCCCGCTGAGACCATAGAAGCATCTCGTCTGATTTTGGCTGGTGCAATGCCTGGCAAAATGGAAAGCCACAGTATTGGCATTGATTTGAGAGAGCCACTAACAACCTTGAGCTCAGCATTTCTACCTCCAAGACAGGAAGACAGTTTTTCTTTTTTACCTTGGCTTTGGCACAGCTGCTTCTTTAAGAATAATGTATTATTGTATTTAACTGTATTTAACTCAGGCCTTAAGGAAAAATGCCATCCTTTGAGTGTGCGGAATATACAGTGAGTTTTTACTAAGGGGGCCTACACAGTAAGGATAACTTCCATGCCAGTGGGAGCTCCATGGAGACAGGAAGTGAGTAGGCCACTGCACCATCCCCGTAGGAGGGTGCTTATAAAAATTATTGACAGCCACAGAAATGCAGCCCTCTCTGAAGTGGGACATCACCCAACATTTAGCTCTAGCAATATTATACAACTGCTGCTTGCAGCCATTAATTGTATATACGATATTGTCACTGTAAATTGTGTGTATATAATTAGCCTTAGTTGCGCTCACAGATTCTACAAAAGCAACTTGGGTTTAGCCCTTCTGGATACTATGGATAACTATGAAGTAATATTTCAACAATGAATTGCTACAGATGTTTTGGACCCTTCCTTGTTATAAAAGAGTAGGTAGTAGTATAGGCCCTGCTTCTACAAATACTCATGCACGTGCTTATCTTCACTCTCATGACTAGTTCCACTGAAATCAATGAGACAGCTCACATGAGTAAAGTTAAGCATTTGCAGGACTGAAGTCTGCATTTGTAAGCACACACCAGATAGTGCAAAATGCTGCACTTTCACCTCTATTAATTTTTTGTCAAAGAGAAAACTCATGTCTGCAGTGCTTCTGCAGTTTCAGATTTAGAAAGTAAGCCCCAGTGAAACACTGTAGAGATACACAGCAAGGGCCACCAATACATTGTTGCAGTTAATAAGGGACAGAGTGGCTCATAAACAGCTTTTCAGAGCTGAAGGTACAGATATTTTAAGAAAAATGATCCTACTCATGTAGTTAAGCTGTGTTTTGAGATTTGAAACCTTATTTTGCTCCAATTATCAACCATCTTCACCAAGTTAACAATCACGAAAAAGTCAGCTGCTTCTGTATATTCAGTCAGGTTGTGAAAGTGTACATTCAAGGAGAATGACAGTCAATTTAGTAAATTAATGATGATTGGATTTCATTTTGCAGTGTTTACCTTTTTCTCAGTTTACAATAATGTTGTAGAACATATCCTCGATGGAAGGCACCGATCTCTTAGTATTCTGGTGAGTGTAATTTTTTTTTTGTACATTCTTCGTTGTAGGCATTTATTGAATTTTTTAAAAAATCCCTAGCAATATCCTTCACCACCTCAGTGAACACAAAAATTAATAATCTCCAAGAGGCTGTGTTCAACCCAACACAGCAAGCAATGCAAATATGGCACAAAGTCTATCTTTACATTTATTTGCAAATGTGTATAGATATGCTTCATATAAATTAATCCTCTCTTTCATTAAAAGGAAGGAATTATGTCTGTGGTCAAAAGGGTGGGGTACAGTTAATCTGATTTAGCACAGCATGTGAAAAATTAATTGAAAGTCAGAACTCCATAGTGTTTATTATAAAGTAATTTCACACTAGCGCAGGATTAGCAGGGTAACAGGTGACAATAGTTCATTACTATGTTAATTGAAAGACAGCACACTTTTGTTTTTTTTAAATAAAAAGGAAAAACTATTAAAAAGCAGTATTTTATCTAGGTCTCGCAATAGTGGTTCTGTGGGATACATAGTAAAGAGACTATATCTTTGAAGAGAGCTGGTTCGCTTTTTGGTGATAACCTGGCATTGTTCATAGTGCCATGAAGCATGGCACATACGTTTGTTCCCCACCTCCCCATCCCGTACAAAGCTAGCTGCCTGTTTCCATGAGAGAACGATGTACCCTTAAAAAGAAAGGCTTGACATTTAGGCCCAGATCCTCAAAGGAATTATGGTGCCTAACTCCCATTGAGTTAGGTGGGAATATGCACCTAAAGGCATCTTTGAGTAGCTGGACCTTAGAGCCTCTGAGTGCTGGTCATAGTCCAATAGTGCAGAAGAAAATGCCACACATAAGGCAAAGATCATCAAGCCTTCTCACCTTCTTGCTGATTCAAACTCACTCGGGAGCTGGCCATAGGTTTGGAGAAAGTTCCCATCATTAGGTAGTAATACAATCTGTACAGTGTCTAACACAAGGAAATCCCATTTTGTTTCTCAAGCAAAAGGCTGAATAAAACAGAATGCCTAGTGTACCACCAATGGAAAATAACCCATCACTTTGACAGCATACTGCAATACGACACTATACCAAACGCATCCTTCCACTTCAGCTGTAATTCCATTCTACTGACTCGGAATGGAAAAGGGGATGCCCCACCATGCATGGCTCCTGTTCTTTTTTGAAAGATGACAGCCAAAGATGCATAGGCATTTCCATTTATAGAGTGCGGAGCTGAATATGCAATACTGCACTGCACACTTCATGCCACTGAGTGAAACAGGACAGCTCTTTTCCCATTTTAGTTGCATAATGGTGAAAGTTGTCAAATCAGTTTCATGGCTACAAGACAGGTCCTTCTGGTCGACAGAACATAAATGTGAGTGAAAGAGAACGAGAACTCTGTACGACCTTTGCTAAAGGCCAGTTATAGTTTAAACAAGCATCCATTCTGAAAATAAAATAATACAACACTTATTGAATGAAGCCAGACCCCTTGCTCAAGGTAAATGGAATTCAGAGGTACAGCTGGGACTTGGTGAGGCACCATGAGTTTACTGAGAGGAAGAAGAATTTGACCTCTTCGGAGATACGCCTGCAGCCTGCTGGACAAGCTCATTAGAAGAGTGCCCTGTCTGCTCACCTGCCCTGCTTCTGAAAATTTTGTAACCCAATCTGATATAATATGTTAATTTCAGCATGGCCCTGTCACACATTCTAAGACCTTTACACTGAGATATGTAGTCATTCCAGCGCTAGGTATCCCAATTTAGGGTGCCTCGCTGTCTAATGCAGGTCAAAGTTTTTTTGTTTTTTTTTAAAAAGCAGTAGAAGGAAAACATAAATGCCACTATGGTTATTTGCTGAAAGGAAAGCAACCCAGTAAGAACGCTGTCTCTTTGCTTTTAATGACTTTCCGGGTGCTGTACTGTGTGATGCGATATACTGGGCTAACCATCAAGCCTAGGTCTACACTGCAGCTAGGCATGAGCCTCCCAGCTCAGGTGGCTAGACTCACACCAGCGGGGCTGGAACTAGTGTGGTAAAAGTTTCAGCTGGCTGTTGCCGCTCGGGCTATCAAGCCTAGGGATTAGGGCGGGCCTGAGAGCCCACGCTGTAGCAATGAACTGCAACAGCTACCTGGCTATTTTTAGCATGCTCTCTTGAGTGCCACCAGTGTAATCCTGGCTACCATGGCTGGAATGGTCACGCCAAACTGCATTATAGGCATTGCCCAAAAGCCCAGCGCTGTCACAAAGTGTGTGTGTGTGTGTGTGTGTGTGCCATGAGCACTCGCCAAGGTAAATAACTCCATGCAAAAGCCCAGCGCTGTCACAAAGTGTGTGTGTGTGTGTGTGTGTGTGTGTGTGTGTGTGTGTGCGTGTGTGCCATGAGCAATCGCACAACCAAGGTAAATAACTCCATGCAAATCCCTCAGCAGGTAAGTAGGGTGGGAAAGCTGGCTCTTGCCCAGGCAACCTGTCAGACCTGGCCTTACATCTGCCAATAGCCAGAACAGCATTCTCCTGAGACGAGGCTATAGTCCTTGTGGAAGGCTAAGAGAACAGGCACAGATTTGCTAGCTGAGCGCACGAGTTAGAAAAGTATGTTGTGCCTGGTGTTTGAGTTATGGGAGCACCCGCTAGTGCTCAAATGATAATGGTGGCTCCGTTCTAAAAATATTTTGTTCGGTTATTTGCCTAAGCCATTAAACTATAAATGCACAATAGGGCCGTAACAAGAAAACATAAAAAGCCAAGTCCCGTGCCAAAAACAGTGCTTAGCACATTATAGTGCTTTATGTGTTCACACCACAGCAGTCATTAACGAATCAAGCCATGGAACAGGTCTGTGAGGTAGGTGGCCAGCCATTACACATCCTCAGCTACAGATGAAGAAACTGAGCCAGAGAGGTGATGTGATGGGGCCAAGGTCACACAGTAGCAGCGCCAGAATCAGTGCTCCTAAGTGCCAATCCCGGAGGGGTCATTTGTCCGGCCCACACTGCCTTTCAGACTCCTAAGCCTACTTGTTTATCTAAACTAAAAAAGGGGCCATTCCATACCAGCAGATTCGCTTGTTGCCTCCTTGCAGAAAGTGACATGGATAGCTGGCAGCTCAACATGCTAGTTGTCATGAAGATGAGGATGGCTTCACTGCACAGTAATATGCAGAGTTGTAGCACAGATAGGTATCCCCATGCTAGCTTCACGCTACCTAGTGCAGGTAACGGTGACAGGGACTTCAGTGTGGGCTAACAACCTGAGGCCAGATCAGAGGTTTCTGGCAGGTTTGTACTTGGGCAGTTATCCTGAGTCTAACCCTGTACTGCCATGTCTTGCCTATGCTAGCTAGATTAAAGCTATCATGGGTCTAGCTAGCCATGTTACAATCACACTGCAGTCAAGCCATCCCAGGTATACCTTCACTGCTGCAGTCACCCGGGTCCCAGCACCAGCGTAACTCAAGCCGCTCTGCAGAGTCACACTTTGTTCATGCCCATGTAGCCTTAGTCACACTGGCATAGGATTTCTGGGGGTGTAGCTCAGGGTTCTTAGTGCCGCACTAAGGAACGGTGCCAATTTAGGCATTGTTTGTGCAGTATGTTGTGGGAGAATGAGGATGTCCTTCCTGAGCTCTGAGAGGCAGTTGTGACGCTGTCTGGATTAGGGCTGACCAGTTATAATATTATTTGATAGCAATATTGCAAAAGTGCAATAATTCAGACGAGCTACGCCATGTCAGGTATCGTTGGAGCAGCTGTAATTTGCTAAATATAGTTTTGTTTATGCGCATGTAACAGCTTGGTTCTGTAAGTTATGGATCTGTGTAATATAGCTGTATTTGAAAAACTTATGCGGTGCTACTGGGTTACACCCTCCAAGCAGATTGGTGTCAGCTTTGACGACTCACCGAGGGTCATTCCATTTACAATAAACCCAGGGAGAGATGCTATGATGGCACCTATGAGTCACCAGACGTAGAGACATGCCTGTGGTCAGGGAAACTGCAAGAGTCTTTCCCTGCCCATGTGCTGTGGGCCTCTGTTTGAAACAAGCCACATGGCAGACCGGTGACTATAAAATGCAGCTTCACCAGCTCAATCTTGTCTTCATTCCTGCTGCCTACCTCTGGATCAATTCATCAACAACTGAAGCTGTGAAACAAAGGACAGAGACACATCCAGGGTCTGGATGTACTCCAGAGGAACTGTACAAACTCCACAAACCTGCTGAGCATCTGATATGGCCTTTACAATCATTTGAATGTATCTGATTGCTTTGACCATTTCATAGCTTTCTTATTATTTGTTTTTTCCTTTAATTAAACCTTTAGTTTTAGCTACTAAAGGATTAGCTGGCAGCATGGTATTTAGGGTAAGAGCCAAACTTATACTGATCTGGCAATGTGGCTGACCTTTTGGGGATCAGGCGAACATATCTGGCAAAGGGACTAGAGGTTTAATAACATCGCTTTACTTGACCTAGTCATTAACTGGGGGTGGGGGGGGCAGCAACTGAAATGCAATAAAGGCGGGGGCTGTGTAACTTTTTGTTTTTAGCTTCTTGATAACCAGTGTGGGGAACAGGAGCACTGTGTGTGACTGGTTGGGGAAATCTAACTGCAGTGTTAGTCACCACTTTGGAAGCCTCTGCTCTCCTTTTGCAGCCTGCCCTGACCGTAGCATTTTACAGATGGGTGACCCTAGGCACAAACGGGTCACAGAAGTATTCTTAGCCCACCAACACAGTAGGATAAAGCACGTCTGCCCCAACACATGCCTCACTCTGTCCATTGCAGCCAGTGCCGAGACATGGGTCCAGCTCAGATGTGTAAACTAGCTCTGCTAGTGATTGAACTGTTGTTGTAAGCGAATGCCAACAGAGGGCACGGGACAAGGCGGAGGGCATTTCAGCAGCAGTTTGTGGCGCTCAGACGGTGGTGATGGGTCTTGGAAAGGAGCTAGTGCCGGCTGGATGCTAACATGGTAACACTGCATGGAAAAAGCTGATGGCTGCTGCAATCATTGTGGATTCTAACTGGTTCACCTGGTGCAGGACCGCTAGCACAGCATGGTGGGATTATATCATGCAGACCTGGGATGCACAGCCGTGGCTTCAGCCCTTCCACATGAGCAAAGCCATCTTCATGGCACTTGCACTGACCATCCAGCAGCATGACATGCAAATCGGGGGGGGCAATACCAGTCCACCAGAGGGTTGCTATTGGAAGCTGGCTACTGCTACAGGGCCATAGCTAACCAGTATGGTGTGGCAAAGCAACTGTTGGTGCTGTGGTGAGGGCGGGCTGCGAGGCAAATACTGCTGTGGTTTACCCACAGAGGCTAGACATAACTAACGCCCCCAAAATGATAGCTGTGGGGAAAATGGGGTTCCTAAATGCACTGTGCCCATTGGTGCCACTTGTTTGCCCATGACAAGGGGCACATGAACATATCAATGGCAGAGATACTATGCCAGCGTTCCGTGGGCCTTGGTCAACCACAAAGACAGATTCATGAACACCAGTGTGGGCGGCATGCACAAGGTACGTCACGCCCAGGTGCTGAAGCAATTGGTGTTTGGCCAAGAAGAGACCTGATTCTCTCCCAATAATGTACTCATTAATGGGGTGCCCAGAGGATCCAGCCTACCATCTACAGCCTTGGCTTGTGATATCAGAGCACCTGGCAAAACAAGGATTAATCACACACTGAGCAGTTGCCGGATGGTGGCGGAATGTGCATTTGGCTGGCTGAAGGCACAATGATGCTGCCTACTAAAGCCATTTGGAGGCCATTGTAGCAGTGCTGTCTGTACTAGTGTGGCACAACATCTGTGAGGATGCGGGTGAGAGCTTTTGCTGGGAGTGGGCGCAAGATATTTTTGACTTGCAGGGCTGGTACCGGGAACCAGAAAAGCCACTTGGGGTTGGGTCCAGGAGGGTAAGGGAAATAAGGGCTGTCTTTTGGGCCCCCTTCCTCGCACTGCCTGGGGACATGCCTGGGGACAAGTGATGGGACGATGTCATGCTGTGTACTGGTGTAGCATATATATCAGTTTATTTCCTAATGTGTTTGTAGGATCATAAGTGAGTTCTACACTTTATTAAAAGCTTCAGATACAACTTCCTGACTCTTCCTCTTTCCCAAGCAATAACGTATTGAGCCCCAAAATACCAAATACCATATTGGAAAACAATGACTGGCATCCCAGCTGCCAATGAATAAAGTGCACCAGTGGCAACAAAATTGCAAAGTGCTGCATGCTCTATCAACTGAACACTCACACCAAGCTGTGCCATCTCACGGGTAATGAAACTGGAGAGCTGCAGCATTTCTGTTCTCCTTACCCCGCACTTGCATGGGGGGTAGGGTAGACAGCGAACATCTGCCCATTCACACTTCCAATCCAGAGCCCACCCAACCCCCGATTATCCAGTGGCTGCGTTGGATGCAGGACGTGGTAATGTAGAGGAGAGTTTGCAGGCACAGGGGGGTGCTGTTGGGGGGGGGGGGGTCTGCAGCCTGTTGTCCATCAGGGTGAATAGCTGCTCAAACAGCTCCCTCTGGGGCTGACGGTCCAGCTTCCTCATCCTCCAGTCATGCTCCAGTTATTGTGATACCACTTTGTTTTCCCTCCCCTGTTTATCCCATTCCATTGCCCTATTCTGCTCCTCCTCCTCTTTCTGGTATGCAAGGTCTGGTCCAACTTGTGGCCAAAGTCACTGTGCAATTCTTGCAGCAGGTGAGCCCTGAACCTTTTCCATTTCCCCCACAGCATCATGATCCTCTCCCCAAGAGGCTTAGGCGTGGGCCTTAGCCCATCGAAGGAGGCAGGTCCTGCCAAGACAATGGCATAGCTTATCATTTTGTGTCCCTGGAGAGAAAGAAAAGAATCCACCCCTTGTACATTCTCCCTCATGTCAAGACCCCCATGTTGTTACTCTTAGCTGGTTGGCAAGCCTTTTTTTTCATCTCTGCACAGTAGCCTGCTGCCGGCCAGGTTACTAGTGTACGGACACATGATGGTAAATATTTCAGATTGAATTCATTAAAAAAAATATGAACCAAGGTTTTGGGGTCCAGTTGGGAAGTCTGTGTGGGGGCAATCAGACACGGGGAGCCTGTGGCCAGTACTGGTTTTAATGCTATTCCAAGCTGAGGAAGGCTTCAAGGATGTTAATCTGCTGGAAATCCCTGTCTGGAAGAGGGAGCAGGTTTTCAGGCCTGTGGCGGAAACCCATCTGTCTATGCAAAGGGGCTATTTGTTGACTGATCAGCAAATCAGTGACTGGAGGGGGTTGCTGAGCTCCAGGAGCAGTTGTGGGAAGTTTGCCCTCACCGGGAATCCTACCAAATGTCTTGATTTTCTCCTCTATGAAAAATTCCCCGTCTCGGACAGCGTGCTGCAACTGGAGAGCACCAGGAGGCCAAGCGCCACTGTCACCAAAGGGCTTTTTTGACTTAGTACAACCCCTGGGAGTGACCAGGCAGGCATTCTGGGACAGAGTGGTAATACTAGCATTGATAGAACTGTAGCACAGTATACCGGTGTGACGGAGTAATAAAGACCGCAGTGTACATGGGATAAGGCACTCATTCTTGCTATGCCTGTAATACCAGCTCTGATTTCTCTCCCCCACCCTCTAGTAATTAGTTCAAATGTAGCTAGAATAAATCACTTATTGCATGTTTAAATCCCTACCCTCCACGCTTTGACTATGTCTTGGCTCACATGTGGTGGGGAATGTAGAGGCAGGGCTGCTGCCCTCTACCAAAGCTAGGGCCATTCCATAGCACATAATATCCTCCATAATTATAATTGCATCGATCAGAACCCAGGAAACCCTCCCACTTATGCTGCAATTTTCCACTTAACAATAACAAAGGTGGTGTTGGCCTCTTACATGACTGCGGTTCTAGCTTCCATTCCTGCTTCTTGTTCACTGGAGCCATCCCTGAACACCTCCTTGGACTATGGTTCCAGGACTACCTTCAGTCCATCTGACTATATGGTCTGCTCTGGCTTCCTGGTCTGTTCCTGCTCCTCTGCTCCCTCCATCACTGTGGTCTCCTCAAGCTCTGCTACCCCATTCTAAAAATCAGACCGTTTTGCTTCAAAAGCTGATCATGTCTGATGGTGGGTTTTGTACTTGGGACAGCGGTGTCTGTGTTGCTAGAACTTCTAGGGGCATAACCCATGGGTCTCTGTACAGTTAGTAAGAAGAGCTATTGCAGGATTCTTTCCCGGTGAATTGTGGGAGAACTTGCCTGTTATTCTCGCAACATGAAGGAAAGACATTGACGAACTATCAGCACTCAAGTGATTTAGCCTGTGTCCACACTGGAAAGTGGACAGGTTACCAGCCCAAGTGAAAAGTGAACCCAGGCTCTAACTCAGACCTCCCGCCATGTCAGCTAACCTGAGTTGAAAACACCACCAATCTCAGGTAAGTGGTTTTTGTGTGTGGACAGGAAGGTAGCCAGAAGCATCACCTGGGAAAGAGCCTGGGCTAACTCTTCAGTGAACACATACCCTAAGAGGAGTTCAGGAATCCTACCCAATGTGGGATTCTCAGTCAAAAAACACAGGCCATCAGGTCCTCTCCCATTTTTAGGTGCCACTGTGATGGTTGTAGTCTGACAAACACATAATGAACACAGGCTTGGGCAGAATTTAAGGATCTCAAGGTGACATCGGATGACATGGATTCTTCCACCTCACTGCTATTTCAGTGTTACTTTGTCTGTCACACGCTGCTCTCTTCTCGTGTCTGATTCTATTTAAACAAGAAAAGGAAAAAAGATTAGAAACCCTCAACAATACAGATACATGGATGAGGGTGAAAGGTGCATTGTAAATGCACTACGGAGATTGACACAATAAAATATATAAAGAAGTTCTGTATGAAATGCAACAAATATAATTGCTTTTTCTGTAAATACTTTCCCAAGAGCAATATTTCCCTATACTTTTGTTCCCTGCTGTCTTCCTTCCTCCCTTTGCTTTCCCATGATCTTTAACACGAACAGTCTAATTTAGACTAAAAGTTCCTTGGAGAAGGAACTTGTCCATACAAGATAATAACATTCTCCATATTTCCTCAGTGACACCATGTCTGCTATAGATATAGCTCATAAATACACTACTTTGATTTTAACTTTTCTTTTTAAAAAAACAAAACTTGTGGAATCTTCTCAAATCCCAATGCTCAGCTCTGCTGGAGTTGCCATTATATCCTACTCAGTTTTGCATGACCCGAAGGGAGCAGACACTCCAAAGGTGGTGAAGGAGGTGTGGGTTTTACTTCATGGAAAGTGAGGATCCAAGAGCTGAATTCTCTCCTAGGATAAAGAAATTTCGTGTGTAGCATTTGGTGTTCTGGGATACAGAAAGGTTATCAGCCAGGCATTTATAATAAAAGTTGTTCCTTCTTTTCCTGGCATGTGCTGGGAAGATGGGAGTACTATCAGTTTGACATTTCTGTCAGAACTGGTATTTGAACCACTGGATGATTCTGACAAATGCCACCGCTGTCATCGACTGCTCAGTTTTAATTATACCTGACTGAAGCTTTCAATAGAGGCAAGCAGAAAACTTAATTAGTTGGTGTAAAGGCTGATGTTCAGAGCTTGAGGAGTCCATGCAGCTTTACAGCATTTATGTACTTTATCTGCCATTTTCAGCCTGACAGTGTAAGAAGAATTAGTGGTCCTACTCATGGAAAGAAAATACAGAGAGAAAAAGACTTACAGGAATATATGTCAACAAAACACACCATTCCTGTTTATGACATGTCAGAGAGCCAGCAAATTTTACTGATGAGGCAATTTAGTGTGTAAAACTGCTGTGCGGAGCTGTGGAGGGATCCCATACAAATATTACAGGCATGCAGGCAAAATTTTATGCGCTCATGGGAACATACAGCAAATGAACATCTGGTACCTTAAACTATATTCAGCAGTGGATTGCAAGCATGGCACTATTTGAAAACACTGAAACGCTGGCATATTCTCAAACAAACACCAATACACTGTTTAAACAAAGCTGCTTAAAAGAAGATTGCATTAACAATTTCTACCATCTCAATGTTTGCTTTCAAGGTGTTAATATGGTTATACTTCTACATTACTTTTTAGAAAAACAAGCATTAGCAACACACAGTGTGAAACTGCTAATATAATGCAATTAGAAATCAACACAACGTTCACACGCTGGTTGTGGGGGTTGCCTGTAATTCTTTTTTCTTTCTGTGCTAGAAGCTAACCTACTATTACAGCTGCTTTGTATACTTTATTCAGTTGCTCCAGAGGCGTCAGGTACTGTAGATCTCTTCTGGGACGAAAGGCTCGACTGACCTCTGGAACAGTATTGCTGGCACCTCTATGTGTAATCATATAGATTAGAACTACTGAGCTAGCTAATAATAACTAGTGACTGTGCTTAATTTCATAAACATAATGTGACAATGAACTGCAGTCATGAACCTACAGTAAAGCAAAACCTATCCAATCCACAGGACTGGGTAGGATTCATCTACACGAGCAAATTTTGTAGCTATAATTCTCCACTCACAGTAAAAAAATTCTAGCTAAGATATTTACCTAGCCCCTCATCACCTCAATATTTGAGCTCCTCACTCTCTTTCATGTATTTTTCCACACAATACCCCTGTAAGATAGGGAAGTACTTTTAACCCATTTTACAGGTGGGAACTGAGGCCCAGAGAGACTAAGGTGCAGAGCCTCAGAAGTACTTAATCTCAGTCCCTGGCTCCCCATGCAATGCCTGAGGTGCGTTTGGTGGTAATGTGTGGCCTTGAGCTGGCACACTAAAAATAGCAACTGAGTGGGTGACACCCTGAATACAATTGTCATCCATTCCCCTAGGTATGTACTCAGGCAGCTAGCCACAGTGCTATTTTTAGTGTGCCAGCTCGCTCAGAGCTAGCCAGGTATGTCTACCTGAGCTGGGAATTGCCCCTCCAATTCCATAGTAGATCTATTAAGAGATGCCTAGGGCCCTATGGAGTTAAGCAGCACCCGAGTGGCAGTTTTGAAAATGTCAACTGTGTCTAAATGGTGGACTTAGGTGCCCAAAAAGGTACCTAAATACCGTTGAGGACCTGGGCCTAAGTGCCGTGCTCACGGTCATCCTGGCTGTCTGTGGTAGTGTAGGAACTGAATCTTGGTCTTCTACAGCCTACACCAGCATTCTAACTGCTGGACCATCCTTCCTCTGGCAAAAATTCCCGAGCCCTGTTTCCATTACAGCCTCACCAGAACAACTGAATCGGTAGTCAGTTAAGGCTCTGAAGCTTACTAGGGTGAACGCAGCCTTTTGACTCAGCTGTCATTTGTCGCTCCTCTTGCTAACGCAGGTTCTTGCCCATAAAAGAACACGGCTTTATACTGAAGAATGCTTGGGTAAAATATTAACCAAGGGGATCCTGAGAATTGTCTGCCTGTCTCTAGCAGAGACTATATGTGTTTGGCTTTGAAAAGTCTCATTGGTGTTTCCTTTGTGAATGGTTGTAAATTGCTTACTGGAACCAAAATGCCACTTTTTTGTCCAACTCTTCCTTATTTTTACCCTGGAGGAGCATAGCTGGGGATGATTAAATGGCTTGTTGTGGCTTTCTATATGACTCTGTTTCTGCATACATATTCAGTAGCTTCTGAATAAAGTATTGCTCAGTTTCAGTGACTGGGACATTCATTCTGTCTTTGGAGAGGTCTAATACACAGTAAGTCAGCAAAAATTAAAAGGTATTTTCCCCTTCCGTGCAAAATCTTCTAATTTTGGAAAAAGACAGGCTAGTCCTATGGGACAGCTTTTTGGAGTTCGGGACTCCAGAGATGAGGATGTTGCTTAAGTAGGACATTGAAGATGAATAACTGTGATTCCTGAAAGTTCATTAGAAATCTCTTGCCTTCCTCCCCAGCCTTTATCATTATACCAAACTTCCAATGAACACCTGTTTGTCCATTTCCTGATCTCCGGTGAAAAGAGGTATGAAATGAACAAGACACCTATTTCCTTGTCTTATCACTGTTAAAGTGGTGTGGCATTATAAATCACACTTAAATTAAATGAGGTGAAATACCAAACATAAAATAAAATGCCATAGATGACACAAAAGTATAAAAATTGTTACTAACAGGAAAAGACGGTTACTAACCTTCCGAAAGAGTTGTTCTTTGAGATGTGTTGCTCATGTTCATTCCATGCTAGATGTATGTGAGTGCCACATGCACCGGTGCTGGAGATTTTTCCCTCAGTGGCATCCGTAGGGCCAGCTCTAGCGCTCTCTGCAGTAGCACACATATGCACTGGTATAAGGGCGCTGCCAGTCCTCCCTCTCAGTTCCTTCTTGCCGGAAGTCCGACAGAGGGGAAGGAGGGCAGGTTATGGAATAGACATGAGCAATACATCTTGAAGAAGTATGCTTTTTTCAGGTCAAGGGTGGCATACCAGTCTCCCAAGGAGGGAATGATGGAGGCTAGGGAGACCATACAGAACCTCAGCTTCTTGATATATTGGTTGAGGCGATGCAGGTCCAATATGGGCTGCAGGCCTCACTTGGCCTTCAGGATTAGAAAGTAACAGGTGTAAAACCCTTTTCCTCTTAGATGCAGGGGAACTTCTTCTAAGGCCCCTACCCGTAAAAGGGCTTGCAACTCCTGAACGAGGAGTTGCTCATGAGAGGGATCCCTGAAGAGGGACAGGGATGGGGGAGTGGAGAGGAGGAATCGAAATGAAATGGAGGTGATGGCATTTAGTACCCACTTATCAGATGTTATGGTTGCCCATGTAGGACGGAAGGGGGAAAGGTGGTTTGAAAAGAAAGAAGGGGTTGGATCCTGGATCAAGACTGTTAGGTTGTCCCCGGGCACACCCTCAAAAGACCTGTCTGCTGCCTGGTGGGTAGCAGCCTGAGATCAACTGGGGAGCACTGGCGGTGGGTTGACCCTGATGGCCCTTTTCCCCCTCTTATAGGACTCATTCCTGACCTGGCCCTTGAACCACTGCTGTTGTTCAGCTTCCTGGAAGCCGGCACAGTGTACAGCCCCAAGGAGTGCAGTGTATTTCTAGAGTCTGTCAGGCCATGCAGCCTGGGGTCTGTTTGCTCACAAAACAGTGCTGCACCATCAAAGGGGAGATCCTGAACGGACTGTTGGACCTCCGCCAATAGGCCAGATGACTATAGCCATGGGGCTCTCTACAAAGAGATCGCTGATGCAATTGTTCTGGCTGCTGACTTGGCTGTGTCAGAGGCCACTTGGAGAGAAGCTCAGGCCACTGATTCGCCCTCCTCCAGGATAGCCACAACATTCTGCTAACATTCCCGGGGTAAGGAGTTAGTGAATTTGGCCAGGCATTGAAAGTCGTATCTCACCAGTAGGGTGCGCTGGTTCGATATGCGGAGCTGTATGTGACCCTGTCTGGCTGAAGGGTGACCATTTATAATATTATTGATATCAATATTGCAAAATTGCAATAATTCATATGAGATATGCCATGTCAGTACCATTGGAAAGTTATAATTTGCTAAGACTGATAAGCACGTTTATACGTATGTATCAATTTTGTATTATAAGTTCTAAATATGTATGACATATTTGTATTTCAGCTTGTGCTGTGTTTCTTGGTGACACCCCAGACAGGATGGCAGCAGCACTAAACCTGTTTACTGGGCCATCAAGGGAACTCAAAGGTACTATGAATCCAGTGAAAGCACCCAGGGGCTACATCTTATGAGTCACCAGGACATGTAAGAACATGCCCAGGGACAGGGGATTCTGGGGATTTTCCATGCCATGTGCTGTGTGGCTGCCACATGCCAAAGGGATGTAAAATGCAGCTGCACCATCCCCATCTTGTCTTCATTCCTGCTTCCTACCTCTGGATCAACTCATCTGCAACTGAAGCTGTGAAACAAAGGACTGAGACCAATCCAGGTACTGGATGTACATCAGAGGGACTGCACAAGCCTGCAAACGCCACAATTCTGCTGAGAATCTGATCTATATGGACTTTAAAGTCATTTGAATGTATCTGATTACTCTGACCATTTAACACCTCTATTCTCATTTGTTTCTATCCTTTATAATACACCTTTAGTATTAGTTACTAAAGGATTGGCTGACAGCGTGGTATTTTGGATAAGATTCAAACATATTGATCTACTAATGTGGCTGACCTTTTGGGGTCAGGAGAACATTTGGTGAAGGGAATAGCGTTTTAAATAATTTATCTCTTTACTGGACCTAGTTGCTGACTGGGAGCCAACGACTGAAATGCAGTAAAGGGGGCTGTGTAATTTTTTTGGTTTAGCTTCTTGATAACCAGGGAATCAGGAGGGTTGGGGAATCTAACTGCAGCATTAGCCACCAGTTTGGGAGAATCTTCTCTCCTTTTTGTAGCCTACCCAGACCTTGGCATTTTCAGGTGGGCTACCGTAGGCACACAGTGGAGACTAGCAGTTGAATATATTTTTCTTTCAAAGAGATCCAGCTCTTTGCCTCTTTGTTTTTAGGGGTTGCACTTCATTGCCTTTGTCTATCTCTCTTGTTGGCAGCTGACACCACTAGTGACCCCGGAGATGGGTGAGTGTAGAGATACTCGAATCCTTGGCAAGCACATAATATTTTTTCTCTGCCCTTTTAGATGGAGGGGGGTTTGCCATAGGGTCTTGACCAGCTTGACAACTCCCTCGTGGATGGAAAGGGCTGCTGCTGCCAGAATATCACAAAGCATGTCAGCTGGCTCCTTCAGCTCCTCTGCCTCCAGGCCCAGATTTGTGGCTACACTTTTGAGCAACTCTTGGTGTGCCCTAACGTCATACTGCAGCTGAAGGACCTGCTACTGCTTCATTAGGTGATGATGATGCTCAGGCAGGCAAAGGAGGACTGGGAGACCGTTCTTCTGTAGCTGGGGTAGCCTTCTCAAGGGGAATCACCAAAGCCCCTTGGTTGGTCTGGTTCCTCGTCTAAGTTTGGGGGCGGGCAACACACTGTCGCCGAGTGTCTTTTGGATGTTCCTGGGATCAATCGCTGTTGCTCCAGAATTGCCATGGTCCGAGTCATTGCGTTGGTGGTCATGAGCCTGGTGGCAGGGCAGAAGGGAACCTGCTGTCGTGGCGGGATATCCTTTGCCCCTGGAGACGGTGACCTTCTCTCCTTCTGAATCTAAGGGGTCCTCCTCTGGAGACCATGGCAGTGCCAACCTTGTTTCCAGATCCTTAGAGCGCTGGTGGGTGCAGTACTCCAGTGCCAGGGTTCTGCCGACCAGTGATGAGCATCCCTAGGTTGTTGATGATGTTCTGGCAACTGGTAGTAACACTTCAGAGACTGACACTGTGGCTCCGGAGACCCTGAGGCCCTATGTCGAGGCTCAAGGGCTTGGTACCGAGGGTCCGGGGAGCTGTACCAGGAGTCCGGCTGTCATCATCTGGCGACCGCTGTTGGGACATCAGTGATTGGTGGGGGAGAGTTGGGGAGTGGCGTTGAGGTGTCAGGGACCTTTGTGGAGCCCCCATCATTGGTTTGTCTCTGGAACCACTCTTGGCTGACTGCCCTGGCACAGGATCTCGGTGTGAGAGTCTATTCTTTCAAGGAGTAGGCAGCACTGGGAGTGAGAGCAGGTCCTTGGCCACTTGAAAGGCCTCAAGCGTAGATGGTACCGGAGTCGGATGCGTGTCCCAGGGTGGACAGGGAGCTCTGCTGGTTGAGGCTGCAGCCAACCCCAGTTCTGGGGAAAGATGAGCGGCCCGTCCCGGGTTTCAGCTTGTCCCCCCCCACTCCCTGTTTGTCCTTAAGGGCCAGGGAGCACCTTCTTTCCGGTGTGCTGCTTCTTTGGCACTGGGGATAGAGATCGGTGCTGACATGAACTCAGTGCCCGGGGGTGGGGTGGGGGGGAAGAGGTGCTTTGGGTGGACGCTGATGTATCGGGCACTGAATCTGAGCCTCCCGGCTCAGAGCCTGATC
Source organism: Emydura macquarii macquarii (assembly GCF_026122565.2). Classification (NCBI taxonomy): domain Eukaryota; kingdom Metazoa; phylum Chordata; order Testudines; family Chelidae; genus Emydura; species Emydura macquarii. Next base: position 12,906,348 of record NW_027132773.1, read on the forward strand.
TGAGGGCCGACTCCACCAGAGTGCTCTTCGCCTGATGTTCTGGTCCTTTTTCGAGCAGGGTCTAAAGATCCTGCACTTGTCCCAAATGTGGGTCTCATCCAGCCACTTTAAGCAGCTCTAGCAAGGGTCATTTGTGGACATGGGCTTTTTACAAGTAGCACCTTCAAACTAACCTAAATGACTAAATTCTAACTATTTAAATGTAACCATCTAGTTAGTAGTTTAACTAAACCACAGATGAAAACCACTGGTAAAGGCTTGCCGAGGCCAGGCTGTTCTAGTACCGTCACTGGCAGCATGAAGGAACTGTGAGTGATTGGGGCGGGGGGCCGGTCGTACCCTTATACTGGCGCATACATGCGCCACTGCAGAGGGTGCAAGAGCCAGCCCTACAGATACCACGGAGGGAAAAACCTCTGGCACCGGTGCATGTGGCATGCACACACACACACACACACACACACACACACACACACACACACACACACACACACACACACACACACACACACACACACACACACACACACACACACACACACACACACACACACACACACACACACACACACACCTAGTATGGAATGGACATGAGCAAGTACTCAAAGAAGAAGAATTCACTAACTCTTGCATGGTATAAGTCACCGACTAATATGCACTATGTGCCATTTAATAGTGGCTGCAGCAGAAGAAATATGGAAATTGGAATACTTTAATAACTTTCTATATGAAAGATGATGAGACTGCCTAAATGATTAAGAGGAAGATATGTTATAATGAACTAAAGCCACTCAAGTGTAAGGTAATTTTAATTCAAATCTCCATCTGCTTATGTATAATTAAGACTCATTTAACAAGTTAATGCCTAACAGAGAGAACTGATAAGTTTGGTATTAAAGAGCTTAAGAGAAGTAAATTAAACTGTCGAGTTTGAGGAGCTTTCTTTTTAATTTCCTACACCTGAACCAAAACACGATCTTTCAGTGGGCATTTCTTTACCCTAAGCATGCAGCCAAGTGCTAAACTTGAGAAGAAAATGGAGGGAAAAAACTGAATATCCTTTTTATATTTTAATTTCTGATATCTTGTCTTGTCAGGGGGTTGACAGCATCTTTGCTGACATGAATATTTATACATTTCAATCTGTTCACCGTATAGCATCTATACACCATTAAGAAGACACTTTGCATGCCATCAAAAATATTTATGCATTGCAGAGATTGCCAGTGGGGTTAAATAACCTATGAAAATAAGAGGGATGCCTTTGAAGTGCAAAAAAGTAATATTTTGATCTTTGGTAAATTTCATGTGATATTCCCCCAGCTCAACTTTCTATTTCATTCTTTTTACAGACAACTCCTTTAGAAGGTCCAGCAGTCAAACCAGTGACTTCAACCTTTTCATCTTTCATCATACAATGTTAATTCTCCTTTTTTGGTTTCTTATCCATTATCAAGATGTGAGTTTTATATATTCAATTCACACTTAAAATTCTTTCTACTCTTGAATTTTGTCAGCAGAGTTAGCCATTTACTCTGCCTTCCTTCTAATACTTACCAATAAGTTAAACATTTTAGAAATGTATTTGAAGAGCAAATACTGCTGTATACACAACTGCAATTGCAGAATGGTTATTGCCTCCTGAATTAAGACAAACCATCCAGGTTGTGACATTTGATAGGCAACATATTGCTTCTCTGAAGTCAATAGGACATAAATGTAACATTTGCAGCATGCTGGTTTTGCATTAGATATGGTAGACTTTGCTATACCCTTTTGATATATATAAAATCAGGAAAGTTATGGAATGAATTATTCAGAAAAGAAATATTATATATATCCATCCAACACAGTGCAAAGAATATATTCTGGGGCTGAATCAAATTATGGTCAATGAGACGAGTTAAAGTTCAGAAGAAAGTAAAGTGTTCCTCAGTACTTTATATATCATCTAAATAATATAAAAAAACCCACTAATATCTGTAACAAATTTTTCTTCATTAGTATAGCAATCACTTTAATATTTGTATGTGTCAATTTATATAGTACACAAGTGGAATATAGATTTTTAAATCGTCTGGCCTTCTCTCAAAGGGTTTAATTTTCTGCTGTATGGAGAGCCAATGCACCGCTTAAATGGGATGAATTTCACCCGAAAGTGCAGGAAATATATGCAACCTAATCTCACTGGTATAAATTCTCCGACTATTGGAATGGGAAAACAGACATTTAAGTCTATTAGAAAAAGGGTTCTATTAATGTAAATGAGATGCTCCATGCCCAAAATTCTGCCCATTTCAGAGGAATTATCCCCACCATTTAATGGTTCTTCAACTTTTCTGAACACTTAAAAAAAATCCAAACAACACTTAAGGTGCATCAGGGAGAGGAAATTTACAGTTAAAACTGAATTACAAAACCCAATGAAATGACTATAGTGTTAAGCTCAAATTTATTCACTGAACAAGCCCACTAGCTGTGGAGGAGATTCGGCACATAAATTACTTTTAACTAACATTTCAGAAATTCCATCATCTCTTCTGTGAAATTCTTCCAGGGTCACTGAAGAGATCCCAGAATGTGCCATTCTGTAATAGTCCAGATCTATTCGATTGCACTGAGATGTCTGGCATTTGGGATGTTAGTGAATATTTCTTTCTTGCACTGTTTTCATAGCTTCAGTGAACTAGAAAGCTTTCATATGGGAGTGTCAGGGAAAGAATTTGAAAAGGTTAGTTAAAACTTACTTCTGCACCCAGGGCCCCTGGTAGCCTGGTTAGTGGGACCAGGCAGTGCATAATCTGGGTTTAACTCAATTTTCAGTTTTGCTTTGCAGTTCACCTTTAAGGTTAACATTATGTCTGTAACTCATCCCCACTATACGGAGGAATTGCTGTGAGGATGTTATGTGAGATTATCCCTTCCTACGAGCTATTGCAGCCTTTTGGTAAAATCTGTATTTATAAATATCTGCAGTTCATTTTGAGGCACAAGAGGAATTCTTGTGAAATGTCACTGTAAAAATCGTTACTGGGCACAAATAGCTTTTAAATTGCCAATTTGTCTATAGCGGCTAAAACCAATTTTGATCATTTGTATCAAAATAATAGTTTTTGTCCTTTCTGGTATAAATGTTTTAAAGAAGCATCTGGATGTCAGTTCTCTTTGTCTCAGGCTGGTCCAAGCAGAGTCCCCAGCCTTTTCATGCCCAGGAAAAACTGTGTGTATTTTAGCCTTCGGATGGCAACAATCACACCATTTCTCCAGGAGAAAGCCGGCAGAAGGCAACAAACCTGAGAATTCCTGGAGAAATACTGCAGGTGTTGCATCATGGAGAGTGCATACAGTGGAAGCGCCATCCTGCATTATGAGAAGCCATGTCACTTCCACAGTTTGTTCCCAGACCCAGGTATACTAAACTTCACTAGTCAGCTATCCACTAGGTATTTACACTGCGGTCATCTGAGCACCTGAAATAAATTACCATACAGTGCAGCTCCCAAATCACCCAACCAGTCAGTCCGACTCATTTGTAGAGGTGCAAAAACCTTGCATGACAACAAAAAAAATATGTTCATCTTTCTGTAATTTAGACTGTTGTTTGCAGATTTTGAACCTTTGACTCATTCACTGTAATGTCCATAGGGCAAGGAAGGGGCTAATAGCATGCTAAGATAATTTTGTACACTTGACTAGTCAATAAAGACTACATCATGGCCTCTGCATGAAGATCTGAGGAAGGGCCAAAGGCCAATGGAAAAAAGTTTCCACTTGTGGATTTTCTGACAAATCAAGCCCACGGATGGTAAAAGACTGAATATTGCCATAGGATGTGCAAGAATTATGTGCAAAATTGAGCTGCAGAGCTAGGCACTTATAGTACAGGTGAATAAATAATTGCAGACACTGTCCCAGCAACCATGGGCAAGCACTGGAAATGCCAGACCAGGCCTAGACCTCCACCCTTTCTGCCGCTTTTCCTGTTACTGAGTGGTACCATCAATTTCAATGGAACTGCTTGTGGACTAGGAACTATTCACAGTAACTAAGATAGCAAAATCCATCTCACCGTATACAGCATTGATGTATGTAGCGCAGAGTCACATTACCTACTACAGCTATTCTCCAACTCATGTCTCTTCTATCCCCAAACCCCTCTGAGCCTCTCAGGGCATGGAGTTCTCGCAGCTTGGATTCCACAAGGTCAGAAGGAGTGGAAAATTATATTGCTTAGGCACAAATCCCTCTGTTTGATAAATGCTTTGGCCATTTGGGGAGGTTTTCCCACTCATTTTATCCCCCCCGTGCCTAAAAGTGGAAGGAATTATTCGGCCTCAACTGTGTCGTGACATCCACCAGGCAGGAAAATGGAAAAAAAATGATTTCGCCTTTATTAAATACTTCGGATAAGAGGCTTTTTATAAAATCACTTGTGATCACTCAGTGATCCACCTTCTCGTCGACAGACATTACTGAACCTGACTCACCTTTTCCAATTAACAACAGGATGATTTTAAGGCAACTGCTCCATTTTGTTTTTAGCCAATCAGATTCTGTTTCACACTGCTTTAATTTTCTCCTGGCTCCCAAGAGTGTTTAATGAGCTGGAACAGAAGTAGGTCCATAAAATGTATATTAACAGAGTACTTAGCAGGTACATTTTCATAATTAGCTGCTTAAAGGGCCCACATAAAACACAACCCAGAGTAGCTCCTTACCTTTGATGGGGAATATTTAACACAAGAGCCATGTAATACAGAGAAGGGATTGTTCTATAATCTACAGATTGAGCAATGTGCGATGGGGAGTAGAAGCGTGAAATAATGCTTTTCTTGCTGAGACAGTGTGAACATTTCCCTGTAGAAAAGGATGAATTTCTGCCTTGTGCAAGTTCAAAAGGCAGAAATCACCACTGCCACAGCGAAAAATAGCGTTTGTGTGCAGAAGTGGGGCAACGATGCCCTTCATTAAACTCGCAGCTCTTCTCGCAAATATCACTTTTCCCATTTAACATGCTTATTGAAAACTGGTGTCACAAGTCCTGTTTCTAAAGTAGCTGACGTCTCTCACTGCAATGTGCTCAATAAGGACCTGATGCTCTGAGGGGGCTGAGCCACAGTTCCCAGGGAAGCCACTGGAAATTGCCCGTATACAATACTATTGAGTTGTGTTCTCTCTCCAAATGCAGCAAGCAGCCTTCCCAAAGCTGTCACATCTTCTCTCCTTTGCACATTAACCAGCCTCTCACAGGAAAAGTGACTGCCGGGAATTATCCTGCACTGGCCTTCAAGAATAGACTATGTGGTCTCTCTGAGCCCTCCTATCTAATTGATATAATGCTAAGAACTTTTCTTTATTTTTTTTAATGTGATAACTTTACAGAGCAAGGACAAGGTCAAGTGTATTTTGACATGTATGTACTTAAAATATTTTGGTAAGAAAAAATACTGTTTTCCCTTGGGAATCTTCTGCATTTCTGAGGCGACCCCAAAATTTCCACCTGCCTCATAGCCAGCCGTACTCCTTAACCAGCTATGGGTGTCACTGAGGAATGACACAAGATATTCCTTCTCAACAAGGCTCAGTGGTTGGATCTACAACCTGGTTCTACCCCTCCTGGTTTGGGAGATCAAAAAACCAAGATTTCAGCCCAGGTTCCCCACTTGGCAAAGCTGGCAGTCCCTAAAAATGTTACTTTAATGAATAAAATTGACATTTCTTTTATGGTTTTATCACTATTTCTCCTAGATCAAAATCAATCTGTTGGATGCAGAATGGGGCCATTTTAGACACTGAATGAGTTTCCAGCTGCAAGAAAAATATATGAAAGGCAGTGCTTATTTTGTGTCAGGACTGAGCCCCGTCACCTCTAGGCTTGGCAGTTCATGGGTTTGCCGCATCAGTTATGAAAGTAAAAAGCTGCTTGAGCCCCAACACGTCTTTCATTACAAATTAAGCATGGATGAAAAGTATTTGGCAGCATATGTTTCAGTATTAGTGAAATAAGAATTTAGGAATGAAAGTAGATATGGAGTGGGGGGAGCTGAATGGGAAGAACAATTACTTAATAACAACTGGCTTACTTTACAAAGATGAGCTAGTAAGAATTTTCTGGTTCTTGCTTATCTAACTGAAAACAGCCACATATGAACGACATTTAGGTTGATTAACTAGATTTTCCTTTTTTTTTTTAAGTTGTTTTCATTTTTGGTATAATGATTTGATCACATTTAGCCAACATGAAACTAAATTCACTTCTCAACTCCAGAGACAGGGCTGTGAAAAGATCTAGTGTGGCTATTGGTTCTGGTTAGGAGGAGCTGAATAGCAGACAATCGCTGCATTATTCATTGCAATCTTTCTGTCTTTATAAAAAGCAGGGCTCTAAATTCCCCTTCCCCCACCCTTACATTAGCAATTCTCCAACAGTGAGATCAGAGACTGAAATTCTTCATGCTGTTTATTCCAACGTATGTTTCTTTCCAAGCAACAAATGTCATAATTTTTAATTATGATGGAAACATTTTTTAGCACCAAGACATGTAAAAAGAGAAAAGACAAAATACATTTCATGTTGTCATAGATCTTAAGAAAAGAAAGAGACTTTTCTGTTAGTGAAAATTAATTTTCTTCTAGAAAGGAGCATAACTAGAAAAACATTTTTTAACTGAAAAGATATCTTATTCTTAATATACAAAATGGACACATTTCTCAAGTACATATTAATGTATGTATGTTATTCAGTGTTTTCTGATACAGAGATTGCTATGGTAATTACTGATTTTTTCTGATTACTGGAGTTAATATAACCATGGGTAGCATTTTCAGAAGTGTCTAAGGGCCAGATTTTAGAGGTATTTAGGTGCCTAAAAATGCTGATAGGTGCCTAATAGGAATTTCAGAAGAGCCAAGCTGCATCTTTAGGTGTATGCACACCTTTTAAAGGCTGGCCGTAAGTGATTTAGGTGTCTAAATTCCATTTGCAAACATTTAAATCACTTAGGAATGTAAGTCCCATTTGGGTCACTCCCAAGTGACTTAGGAGCTCTTGTAAATAGGATTTTAGTCTCCTATCTTATTTAGGTGCTTTGGAAATATTTTCCCCATTGTCTGTATGTCTACCAAGTACAGTGGAAAAATCAGCCTAGTTTCTATATATTTTAAAGGTGATCTGCAAGGGGAAAACAAACTGAAATGAGGCTTTTTTTGTTGTTGTTGTTCTTTTTGATGCATAAAGAAGATCTGAAAGGGTTTTATTTTTTTAATTTTTTCTTCTTGTTCTTTACATTAGTAATTCAAGTCCTGTCTAGGCTGGAAGACTGTATGGTAATTTAGAGAACTAGTGAAATTATGACTTTATGAGCTAAAAGACTGAAAGTTGAGCAACTGAGAGACAGGATTTTTAGTTAGACTGACTATTTTGTGTTTGTTTTTACACCTTTTGTTAATGACGTCTGGGATTAATTAACATTTTGAATAAGAGGCATTTTTGTTAACGATTCAACAATGGTACTCTTTCAATTAAGGTGCTGTGACTCAAAATATACACATCAGTGTCCTTTAGGAGTCCCCCAGCAAAACCAGAGGGTTGAAATTCCTGATATTGAGAAGGTAAAAAGCAAGCAGGTGAAATCTGATTTAAAAAATCCCCAACTTTCAAAAGCCCTTTTCATAAACCATAAAGAAGAAACAAAGGGCACAACCCAACTGAAAACACCCTTTATGGGTTACCTTTCAGTCCTTATTTTAATAAATATCTTTCATTTATTTTCTCTTTGACCTGCAGTTACACTGGGAGGTCCCCTTTTCAGCTGAAATCCACAGTTTTGGTTTGCTCTTTTGAGGAGAGACCATGACGTATTTGTTTGTAAAGCACCAAACACAGAGAGTGCTTGAAAAGTAACTAATATTAATACTAGTAACAGGTCAGGGAAGACAGTAAAAATATGGGCTTCCTCCTATGTGTTCTTACTCAGGTAAAACTCCTATTTGGACTTCTGCATGAATAAGAAATGCAGGCTCAGGTCCATTTAACATAATTTATAATGGAATAAAGTCAAAAGGAAAAATGGTCTAATCTATAGGAAAGATCATAATTAATTGTGCCCTGTGTCCTTGAAATCTTCATATATCGTCCAAAAATCATGTATGTGGGAATAATTCATTCTATAACCAAAGCGAACAATTAAAATCAAAGAACTCTTGATAATTTTTCTTAAAGATAAGCAATAATTTATTCCTCTTTGATCTCCACAATTATCACATATTAGCTTGCTACATGACCAATGCCACTACATACCACAGGAGAATTGCCCACCTACACTTTACCTGGACAAATACAATTGCAATTTACAGGTTAAATGCACTGTACAATGAATTGTTGGAAAAGACGGTCATTCTTATTTGTACAACAAGACGTGGCACATGACTTATTAACAGATGCAATATAAGAAGTAAAAATTTAACTGCTTGTTTTGCAAGTAAGGATACAGTATAAAGTATTTTGTTTTGGTATTGTATTGTTACTAAAGTAGAAAAAAGAAAACTAGAGAAATAAATCCAGATCTTAACTTACAATACATACATTAGTAGAAGGAATTAATTGGCTCCTCCTTTTTTTTTTCTTTTTCTTTTTTTTTTAGAAATGAATATTATGAATATATTGCAGGTAAAGAAAGATTGCCAGCTAAAGAAGGTACCATTATATGAAAACAACTGAAAAATTTTATCAAGTAATTTTGCTTACAAAAAAGGTCAAACTATAAACAGTCACAAAATATATAAAAATGCCACCTTGAACGAGGCAATCGTACTCTACCTAAACTGGTAGTATACTCTTTGAAACAGTCATGTTCATACAGTAGTAACTGATAAAAAGGCATTGTGCACTCTTGTCCCATCTGGAGACTTAGCACCATGTGTCATCAGTTCTTGGATTGTCATCCAGCTGTCCAAGATTTTCTTGTTTCTTTTTTTCATCATCTTTTTGTGACTAAGTTCAAGAATGTTAATTTCTTTTTTGCCCTCGCTGCCGCTCTGGGGACTTTCCTTAAGACACTCTAACCTGCTCCGCATCATGAACTCGCGCCGCCGTCTCTGCTCCTTGGCTCGCACCAAATGCTGCTTCCTCTCCTCTTTGCTCCAGTAACGACCCATCTTCATTTCACTCATCATATCGTCATCTGTCGTCATTCCACTGCGCTCCTCTTTAATCTTTAAGGCACGTTCCTTCAGGATTCTGTCTCGCACTGGTCTCTTAGTGATATACCTTGTTCCATCACTCCTTATTTTCACTTTCCATTCCATTTTGGGCTCTGTACATTTCTGTGCATCTTTGCACATGCTCACTAGACTGAGCTGACTTTGGGCATACTCCACTGCAGATTTCTGTTGGATCAGCTGCATATAGCTTTGATAATGCTTTGCATGAGCAGGTATATGCCCATACCTGTCTGAAGAGCTGTGATATGGAGACAGGTAAGGAATGTGCTCAGTGCTTTGCTTCTCCTGCTCTGTGAATTTGCTACTTTCTGAAACTGTTTCCTTCTCTTCAACGGTGCTGTTTTGCTCGGTATTTTTGGATGAGGTTGCCTCCCTACTACTCTGTCCAAAACACAACTGATTAGCTACAATTGTGCTTCTCAGGTTTTTCCTATTAGTGATGCTTATCATTCTCTGGAGTGAGCTATCAGGGGATTGCTCTACAGTCAGTGGAGTGCTCCTGCAGCTTTCTGCCGTATTGTAAGCACTGGAGCTGTCTTTGTCAGATTTCTCTGGGTGCTCTATGATGTCATCCAGTTTACCTCTTTGTACATCTATGCTGGTGTTATAATTCCTGAATCCTCCATCATGTAATGCCCAAATATCTCCATACTGATCCTTCACCTTTTGAATCCTATGAGCCTGCATTATATTCTGACACTCAAGCTCAATATTTCTCAGTTCCTCATTGAGTAACTGTAGCTCATGCTCCACCCCATCTTGCTCCCTTCTGTTACACTCTATTGTACTGCTCGAGTAATACAGGTCATACTCTCCATGGTTTCTAATCTTGCACTTGAGCTCCAACAGCTGCCGAAACCTTTCACACTCCTCATCTTGGTTTCCAATGAAATCAGATTCTATGTATTCTCCAGACACAAAGCTCTCATTGCACTGGAGTTCAATGCTTCCTAATGTGTCCTGACTCTGCCCCAGCTCCCACGTGCTCTGCAGAGTTGTTTTGCTCTGCTCATCAGGTGCATTCTCCTGTTCTGAGCTCTCGTCATTACGTAGACTCTCATCTGTAGGGCCCACCCCACTGTCCTTCTCATGGTTATTGGATGATGAGGTTGCAGTGTCCGTTGTGCCATCCTCCTCCTCATGCTTTTTTGGCTAAGAAAATAAGTGAACCAAAATTAGTATAAAATACAGACCATATTGAATTTAAATATTTTTCAGTCCCAGACTTCATAAACAGCTAATTTAATCTGTAAGAATGAATGAAAACGATGAATAAACCATTTCTACTACAGCTGGCTCAAAAATCACTTTTCAAGAAAAATGTCATATTTTTGAAAAAAAATTGCATCCTAACTCGTAATGAAAAGACAAAAAGGGATTTCCAGAAAAGCTCAGTTTGGGGAGAACTGAAATGGAATTTTTCAACTTGCTGACTGTTCTTGTAGAAGGCTCTTGCATTTCACTTTCTCCCCTCAGGCGGAAATTGAAATTGGTAAGAGCCTTCCCGGCAGGCAGCTGGAGAACTGTCATTTCAGTTTTCCCAATGGAAAATAAAAAATTTTCTGCAAAATTTTGCAAAAACCAGCAATTTCTGATGGAAAATTCCTAACTGGATGTAATCCCTACATGCTTATGGCTTTTTCACGTTTCTGAGCATCATGCTGTAGTCTCCACAGACCACGCTGAGTTCCTCAAGGAGGGACAAAACAGGTGGATGAAGTACAGCATAACTGTGTCACTGACACGTTGCCCAGGTTCAGGAAATAAATATCTTCCTCCCCAGCAAAACCAACGCTGTAAAGTGCTGAAAGATAATGAGAACCAGGTGGAATGTTCCTTTTGGCTCTGGATTATGGCCACGGCTAGAGAAGCTGAGTTCTTCTCAAACCTGGGGCAAGTAACAATGCCTGCATAACATCAAAAATTACATGAGGCAGACCACCTAAGCAGTGACCAGTGCAGTGTAAGATGGCAGTGAAAGGACTATTTTCAGGAGGACACTGGGTTTGGGATACCAACAATCTCTTTGCACACTGCCCTGGCACAGCTAAAGACAACACAGTGGTTAGCCTATTCTCGCATTGCCCCTTCTACCTCTCCCATCACCTGCTCTCAGCAGAATCTCACTGGAAGACTGATAGCTGAACTCTAGGACTTGTTCAGGGAACTGGAACAGATTTCTCCCTAGCCTATCCCGTTTTTTCCCCTAGTTAAAGTCTACTTTCCACAATAATAACCCATAGCCTTTCACCAGTTAGAGCAGAACAACACTGAGTGCCTGCCATGGGCATAATGTCAATCATTTTTTGCAGTTGTTTTTGAATTCACTCTCTACTTCTTGTACCTAACCTATTTATTGTGTGCTTTAATGCAAAGAGCACTGTAAGCCGCCACATTGAAGGGGGGCATGCTTTTTTCTTTTTCTAATTGGGTACGCTAAAGGCATTTCTCCCTATTTCTCTTACACCACTATCATCCAAAGTGCAATTTATATAGTATACTCATTGTATGCCTAAGTGCACCCAGCACCAGCCAAATGTGTTTTCTCCTTTAGGAGGTATAATTATATAATTAAACATAATGGTTAGTAATATTAAAGGGAGAAAAAAGGAACAGTGCACCAATGACAGGAAACAGAATGCCAGAGGCCACTCTGATAATAATTGCTGTTTTTCTTATATCTTGACAGATAGTGGAAGACATGAACAAAAAATTAAATGCACCCTCCACACACTGCATCATTTCTGCTTCAGGATCATGAACCCCTCAACTAGTCCCTTTTGTTCCGCTGTTAGTAGACAATGGTGGAAACTGATGGCCCAATAAAAATAGAAATAAAGAAATGGATAAATAAATAAATAAATTCAAAGTGTGGTGGAGTATATTAAATTCAGAATGAAACCCATCACCAGTAGAAAGTATTTATGACGGGGTAGTCAAAAGTCTTTGAGGAGAAGACAGCTCTATCTGTAGTAATTTTAGTGCTTCTTTCTCACTAGGAGTTAAAACTTAAAGAAACAGTTCTCCTTCATACTAGTAGTGGGTATTTCACACACACATATATCTACATACGCTCAAACACCATATATGTGGTGGTGAAATACATCACCTGACAGCCTCATCTGCGGTCTGCCAACTGGTACATCTGCATCAAAAAATATTTCCTTCTTTCTTGCCCTCCTGCTCACACTAAATGTAGAATCTACCCACCCATTCTAGAATTTAATTGGTTTGAGGGGGGAGGACAGGAGATATTCAGTCCTGGATAACTGACAAATTTGAGTCCACTGTTTCATGACCCTTCATGATCCAGATCTCTTGGAAGGCCCCAGAGTATTGAAACTTAAAATTGCAATATTATTATGGACAGAGAAGTGTTTTAGTATAAATTTAGAGCTTTCTAAAATGTACAGTTATATTTTTTATTTCTCTCAGAGGTCTTTACAGTTACATTCATAGCAACTAAGGAATCCTGGCTTTACAGGAAGAAGGGACAGGAGAAACTGTACCAATAACATTTGAAATAACTCTGAAACACTTCTAAAATTGTTTTTATTGTAAAATGTTAGGAATTCACACAGATTACATGCTGGCAGACTGCACTGCTCTCTTAAGGCTTTGTTGACACTTCTTTGAGATGTAAGCAATGTTACTCTTCCAAACTCATGCCAATATATTGATTTTACTACACCATCATGTATTTTTTTTCTATAATGTTCATTTAATACTTCTTTCTTTACTCAGCTGATGCATTACTGTGATGGAAGACTTTTTAAGGCTATCAGTAAAATTTTCTAAGGTGGCTAAGTGATTTAAGAGCCTAACCTCCACTTTTCCAAGTGATTTAGACACTTAGAAGCCTAAATCCAATGGGATTAAGAACCAGATTTTCAAAGGGCTTTAGGGCTCAAAGATGCAGATAGGTGCCTACTGGGATTTTCAAAAGGCACCTAATTTCTATGGAAATGAACAGAAGTTGAAATCAATGGGAATCAAGTGCCTACTCTGCTTAGGCGGTTTTGAAAATCCCACTAGGCACCTATCTTCTTCATTAGGTAGCTAAAATTTTTGAAAATCTGGCCCCAAGTTTTTGAGTTAATAAATCTCATCCTCTCCTACCTGGTTTTTATTCATTGATTGGAAAAGGAAGACAAGCTTGCCCACTTTTTCAACTTCCAATTCATTTCTCAGTTCTGAATAAACTAGTTCAAATGAAGAAACATTCTCTCTGCACCTGCTAGCTAAATTGAACACAAAGATTATTATGGCAAAAGGTTTTCTTTGCAAGAGAAACTGAAAATACTGACGTTTGGCAAAATGCAAATACCAGCATTTGCTTCATTGTGAGGACTGAAAATAATATAGATACTTAATGCAGTACATGACATGACATATTTATACAGTCCCATTGGGACTTAGGTTCTAAGTGCTAAATCACTTTTGAAAATAGGACTTAGGCTCCTAAATCGCTTAAACACTTTTGAAAATTCTATCCATCATCTAGTCAAAATTCAAGATTCTGGTTTTTTAGACTGTACAGTGTCCGTTTCCTTCCCAATTACTTCTGTTTGAAAGGCCAAAGGGCCATTTATTCAGAAAGAACTGCAGATGATAAGAATCCCAACAATACAACCCAGCAATAACTGAACTTCAAAAGATGCTGTGTTTCAGCCTGGACAAGCATTCATTCTTGCAAGAATGGCTAATTATGCTCAAATGCAGGCATGGTCCCGGCTCTGATTTTACAGCTCATGATACATTTGGGACATAAACCCCAGAGTGCTATTTAAGTTTGAAAACAATGAGATAAGAGAGACCCAGTGGATGGGAGGAGAAGTGGGGGTTAGTAGGTCTTGCTGCTGCAAACCAGGAGAATCACTCTACGAAGATGAAAGTCAGACTGACTGTGGTGTGAAGAGTTGCCAGTGATGGGCTGAAGATGAGAAACCCCAGCCCCGACTGGAGTTGGTGGCATGACCAAAATGTAAGGTCTGTTTCCAATTTTTATTGATTTTTAAATATCCTGGGAGTTGATCAATGTTTATTTCAAAAAATTTAACAACAGGTGAAAATCAGCACAAACAATTAACTTTGCAGTTTTTGGGGTCAATATCAGGGTTAATACTGGGGGGCAGGAGGACAGAAAAAAACCAACAAATAGAGAAAATTAAGAGTTTGCAACTTATGAAGCCGCTATCTCTAATCCCCATTACAAAAATTCAATTTTTTTAAAATAAAGGGTTTATTGTTGCTAACTTGTGCAGTTACACTTGATATAAGAAGCTTCAGTGGCATAGGACTACATGGGGGGATAAGGACAAGGGAAGAGGGAGTGTCTGGCGGCCCCAGGGGGCAGATCAGGCAGGGCCTGTACTTCTGGGTGCAGCATCCTGCTTCCTGAGGCCTATCACTGCAGTCATTGGTGGTCTCGCAGGCACCCTGCCCATTTTGTTCCTACACTGTGCAGCTGCAGCAGCAACCGACCACTGTTACCCTTCCCTATGCGGCCAGGCTGTTCTGTCCAGTGGGAAGCATGTGAGACAAGAGCTGGGACTGCAAGTTTGAGCAGGTAAAAATCTGGGTGGAAACTGGAAAAATCCAAATACTGGATTTTTCGAAACCTGGGAATTTTTCAGAAAAAAATGAAAATGACGGGTCATATTTCAGTGATAAACTAGAGGGGACTCTTACAATAGGTCTGTTCTTTAAACATCTAGTCTGACCTCCTGCATAACACAGGCCACAGAACGTCCTCAAAATAATTCTTGTTTGAACTAGAGCACATCTTTTGGAAAAACAGCTGATGTTGATTTCAAAATGCCCACTGATAGTGAATCCACCATGATCCTTGGGAAATTGTCCAGAGGTTAATTACCCTCACTATTAAAAAAGTTATTTCCAGTCTGAATTTGTCTAGCTTTAATTTCCAGCCACTGGATTGTGATATACCTTTGCCTGCTAGATTGAGGAGTCCATCATCAAATATTTGTTCCCAAGGTAGGTACTTCTCGGCTGTCATCTTGTACTAAATATAGTACTATATAGAGGTAGTGAATGATACAGTGTAGTAATTTACATAGTAAGTAGCATATCTTGTACAATATGTCTGTATTGTCTTTATCACAACAGGGCCCTGACCAGCCTATGGCCTTGACACGTGACTCTGATATAGCTCATAAACAAAAGTGACAACACATAAGACTCTGTATTAAAAAAAAGGGCTAGTAATATGGTTCTGAGAACTGAAAGAAAATGCAGAATTGGTGCTTTCTTCCTCTCACGTCCTTCTAAAATTTTACCTTGTCACATCTGACCTAGACATTTATTTTTAAAATATTTCCTGATCTAGAACATATTGCAATTCATAGCATTTTCATGACAAAATGCTATCAAAGCCTTTGATTCAATTTTTCGATTTATCATTTCATTCGATGTTAATAAAAAAATACACCTAGCCAAATTTCCAATGATACATTGTGTCAGTCCTACCTGCTCCAGCTCATTGGCTGTGAACTGCATTGCTTCATTATGCTGTTCTTCCAACATTTCCAAGTTTAACTCCTCTAAGAATTCATTCCTTTCATCATCCAGCCACCCTTCCTCCAGCTGCAAAAGAATATATTAGTACATTGCATTATGTTAGTGGGGATGCATGTTAAAATAGGGCAAACCCAAATGGCAATGCCTGACTAGTTCTTTTTATCATAATGATTCTCTTCAGCTTACCAGGCTCCCATAGTTCGCCTCTCCAAAAAGAAGAAAAAGATGATAAAAAAAACCCCCAAAACCAGGGACACTTAGGCCTTTAATCCTTTCCTGAAACAGTATGACTGATTTTCTCTCATCATGAAGGAGATTATACAGCACAGAACATTATTTCCTTTCAAATGTATGAAAGGCAGACCACATAATCCTGGAGCTGTTGTGTTCATTACTTCCAAGAGCCCTAATGTTAAAAGAACTGCATTGATACTAATAGGGCCATGAGACAATTGGGCTCGTCTCTTTAACAACCTCTACGCCAGTGCTGTGTCCCAGTGCCTGAACCTCAATGGCAACCTCACTCTGTATTGCCATCACGTTTCTCTTATTGCTTTTTCAGGTAAACCTGCAGAAAAGAACTAACAAACAAACAGAAAAGGGGGTGGGGGACTGACTGATGCAACGACTTTAAGACAACTGTTTTTGTTCTTTGGCTGTGTCTTCAAACTGACTTTTTTTTTTCTTTTTTTTTTTAAAGATTAAAACATTACTTTCAACTATGTTGAAAACAGTATTATAAAAAGAGGAAGAGGGAGGCCTACTTTTTCAGTCCAGTCACTGTGATGTGGCCGTACACACATACACAGTATTATGGACATGTGTGTGTCGACAGTATGTGTCCATTTGTGTTTGGGTTCCTTTTCCAGATGGCATGCTGGAGTAAAAAAGGAAAGTACTATGGCTAGAAGGAGAATGAAGCAGTGTTGCATGCCTGCTAATGGCAGTGTTTAGGGGCAGAAACAGGCAGCAGAGAAGGAAGTTGACACAGAATTGATGAAGGTCAGATGTTAAAATATTAAGACAACTACTGTAGAGTATGAGAAAATATTCAGTCGTCTGTAAAATTTTATGGACATCACAGAAGCTAGAAAAAGTATAATCATATGCAACGAAGCAACATGGGACCAAGTTCTTTTGTGGTATAAGCAGGGACGACTCCATCAAAGCCAATGGACCTTTGGTTAAAACAACATACTAACGATACTCACTGGTTAAAACAACAAACAAACAAAAAATCTCTCTGCAAATCAGCCACACCAACAAATAGCAGGCATAGGAATAACCAATAGTAGGTATAAAATGTTGATTGAGGTTATGTGGCACTTTAACCATATTATCTATTTAGAACATCTATGTTGCGTTTTCATTCACGGTTTTCAAATGTTTTTATTTGTTATGTATAGTCAACCCTTTGACCTTATGAAGAATATAAACTCCCAGGTTTCACAGCAGAAGCAAACCACTAATTGCCTGGGGTTAGGAAGAAATTTCCCCTACGGGCAGACATTTTGGCGATTGTCCTTCATAGGATTTTTAAACCTTCCTCTCAAACGTCTGGTGCTGGTCACTGCTGCGGACAGGATACTGTACTAGATGGAGCACTGGTCTGATCCAATATGGCAATTCTTATGGTTCTTAAAAACATAAATATACACCCAGGGCACATGTGCACTCATGCACATGTACCACATACATTTGTTTACAGGGTTATTTGTGTGTGTTTCTTGTCTGCTCAGTTTTAAATATCAACTGATTAAAAATCAATCTTTACTGGTTAGAGAAGCTTGTCTTGTTAGTTATTGGATGTGCCGAGCAGCCAGTCCTTGATACGCTGCCGTTACCAAGTTCTTTCTAAAAGAAAGCTTCAAAATTTAGGACTTGATCCTGTCCTTTTTTCTCCACTGACTGTTTTGCCTTAGTATGGGCCTGTCTACAAATGAAAGTATTACCAGTATAATTATACTGGTAGAGTTAAACCGATATATTATACCGGTATAATATACCCCTTCGTGGACACACTTATTCTGGAATAAGAATGGCTTTTTTCAGTTTTGCTTAAATCCCTTTCAAAGTGACATAAGCTAAACTAAATATATTGGAATAAGAGTGTCCACAGGAGGAGTTATACATCACCTTGGGTATAACATTCCTGTGCGGACAAGTTGTAAGAAAGATAGGATCAGGTCTTTCGCTGGGTTTCTGTCCTACAACAGGGTCTGGCAGGTGGACCCCAATGCCTGCAAGAGCCCTGCTGAAATGAAATTTGTTAAGAACATTAGGTAGAATCCTCAGACACATTTCTTAAAAGATTCTGAAAGATTTTCTAGACCAAGAAGAGATATAACCTCACTACCTAAGGTGAGGTGAATAGCTTTACTCTGTCTTAGTATATAGCCAGGTTTCTTGGAGCCATTGAGAATGTAAAGGAAATATATGCTGAAATGTGACCTTGTATAACTACCAGATTCAAGTAGGGATTCCGGGTGACACTGAATTATACTTATTCAATTTAATGTATAGAGAGTATGTAGTCACCAAGTCTGAAAATATCAGATCAATAATATGAGATAAATGGCAACATAACCAACTTCGCTTGGACTGCTGACAGATGGAGAGAAGAATGACAATGTAATGTCCTTTTCTGCTTTGTGGTGGGATATAAAAAGAATATAAAAGGAAGCACAAATAGTCCTTTCCCCCCACTATTACCTTTCCTCTACCTTGATGATTAGCATGACACCTCCCTCCACAAAGACATAAAAAATTTATTTGCAAGGCATCGGTTTTATTTAAAAGCCAGAAAGATATTTTTGCTGCACAACTTTTAAAATATACATTTCCTATTAAATAATTTGTATTTGATGAGAAATCTCATGTGATCAGCTTTCCCTTGAAAATAGTTAGTTCTAGGACTAGGTTTGCTGAATGGCATTGTAATCAAATGCCTATCATCAAGATCTAACTGGAGAGTTTATTGAAACATTGTTTAAAAAAATAACCCTTACCAAGAGCCCATTTTGATCGTGCCATAAGCAGGGGCAAAACCATGGAAGCATGTGAATTTAGTCTCAGAAATCAGTAAGAATGATCAACCAAAAAAATAGGATTTTTAAAGTTCCACTTCACATGTAATTAAGCATCATTAGATTACTAGATAATCAATAGTATGTATACTGTATTTACTGACAAAGAATCTTTTAGCTAGTACAAAGGTAAACAAACTCCTAGTAACATAATGTTATTTTCTTCTGAGGCTACAGATTGACAAAGATCTTCAACTATATTTCCCCCCTCCCCCCTTTTTTTTTTTTTTTTTTTTTTTTTGCATGAACCTCTGCAATCCTGATTTTCAGTGTTCATTTCTTATGGATGACAATTAATGTACAGTATAACCTGCTCCCAGCTCAGTGCATCTATTTATTCTAACCTGCATCTCTGGTCTTGCAACCAGCAACACAATTTTCTTGCATTCATCACTGGAGAGCAATGCCACTGCCTCCTCCCGATTCTGAATATCTTGGCCATTTATCTAGAAAACAAATGAAAGTGGCACATTAGTTTCCATTTCCACAAAGCAACACACAATAAAGGGCAAATATCAGCTCATTTGTGGTAAATGTATGGACAATGAAACTCACACAATGGGCTCATCTTCAGCCCCTCAGTGGTAAATGCCTTCACTCAATTATGCGCTTACTGTAAGAGCTGTATCGATTGTTGAAGGATGGCGGACATCAGAGGAAGCAGTTATGTTCATAAATGTCCAACCTGCGCCCTAGCAACATACATCTAGCAACACAATTAACCAGCTCCTGACAGGTGACGTTCATCTTTCTCCGTTCAGAGTAATGGAAGTGTCACTCTGAGATAATAGTGCTGGTGGAAGCAAGACTGGTAATACTACAGCTGAAATCAGTCATACTGTATGCTTGTAGAGAGCCAATTAGAGGGCTACAGTATTATCTCTCACCAGGCAATACTTACAGGCCACTGCTGATTGCTGTTTCATTTAATCATTTTATATCTGTGTGCGCGACTCGGTGTCCAGAACCACACAAAACATGTCACCCCCACTGGGATAATCAAAATAAAAAATGAATCATCAGTTAAAACCTGCTTTCTCCCCAACTTCTTTCTGTAATTCTGCCTTTGTGTTAAAAACAATCGCACTAATAACTTACCTTACTAATAACGATACCTTAATGTACACATTTTATGGGCCCATTCAATACTACCTAAAAATGTTGCTTATGAAAATCAAGTTTCAAATACAAAGCATTTTCCCCCTAAAAATGCCCCACTTACTTTGTTTGTTTCACAGCACAAGAAGTGGATTTTCATCACTATGACAAACTGCATTGCCAAAAAATATTTAATCCTTCTGAAAAGTATGGGGGACAGGCTAGAGGGCAAAGGTTTTTAATAATTTTGTGGGATAAAAAGGTTTTCCCATATCCAGCCTGATTAATCCTCCTCCCTTTGCAGGGGTTCAGTTTCAAAGCTAGTAGAGGGAACTACCGGGTGGAAAAGTAACAAGCAAGGGTGCGTGTGGACAGCCTGAACACATTGCCTTGAAAAAACAGTTTTAGCTTAGATTAAATAAAAATACAAATATGTTTTAACTGTTTGATTGGTTACCACCAAATTCTTTCGGATACATCCAGGGAGATGTGGAGGGAGCGAAGTGTGGACTGCAAGAGAAATGACACCCACTACATTGTACATAGTTGCCTTCATCTTAAATATATAGCTACAGCCAGAGACCATGGAACAGATCCCTTAGCTAGTTTAAACTGGCAAAGGTCTATGACACCAGGGCCAGTTTATACAAGCTGAAGATCTGGCCGAAATGCTACCTCGTGAGCTGAGTGGCTTAGTGGCTCAAGATAGATCATTACATGTTCGAACCTGTAGTTGCTGAGGGCTGCACTATAATAGCACAGATAAAATTGACTCCAAAAAGCCTCATTTTATCACACCAGTTAGTTGCCTTATGTGGCCCTCACTTGTGCAAAGTTTGATGTCCATGGATGAAATCAAACAAGGACTAACCAAGAGCTTTCAGGACCGTCCTTGTATATTTTTTTCTCTTTATTTTACACTGTGTGATGTGTGAGGTAAACAGACTATTCTCAGCTACTTAAGATGACCATATACGAGACAGGAGTGGCTGTATGTAGTGGTAGTATTTGAATTATCCTGAAAAACATGAGAAAAGCTGCTATATTACTGTGAAAAATATAAAACCAAGCATCTCCAAAACTATTTTCTCCAGACCTGATTGCAATCCCTGTGTAATGATATTGCCATCTTCCATTTCCCTGAGTTATCTCATCCATAAGGGTGGGAGGAGAGTCAGTGTATCTTTGGATATGAAAGAAAACCCCACATAACTCACCTGGTGTTAAACTTAATGATCAAACTTCTGGCTGTGTATCAAAATTGACATTCAAGTAATGCTATTAGTCTACAAAAATGCAATAGAATTACCTACAGACTTCTCTCACCTCTGGAATCTTCACTCACAAATGAATTGAGTTTGATGGTCTCAAACTAATATCTATTACCTGTCTGCCGATACTGTGCCTGGCACCATAATTCACACAGAAATGTTAAAAAGAAAAAAAAGTGGCATGGAATGAATCTATCATCTATTTAAAATACACTAAAATGCCATCCACTGAATTTTTACCTTGTTGAAAAACCAACAAGAATTCATATCAAATGTACAGTTTTTCATTAAAAAAAGAAAAGAAAAAAAGAAAATCACCATCATATGTTGTTCAATGTTCTTGGAGGATTGTCTGTAGACAGATGTAGAAGCTAGTTCATTTGCTTTTCAATTCCTAATCATACATAATCTCATGAAACTAAAGGACTGTTGTCCTTTTGCAGTTGGATATGAATACCTTTTGTGGGTAATTTTTGCACAGTGGAAAAACTTTTACATTCTGGACCACACAGAGAATCAAATAACAGCATCTACATGAGTCGTGACATCAAAATGTAACTTATTATTTCCTTTTTGAAATAAAGACCACTTTAGACAGTTAGCTTGTAGATCCTATTGTGCTCTGGAGAATAGTTTGATTCTCAAAGCCAATACTGAGGTAAGAAATACAGCTATGGTTTTCAGCAAAGATATTGCCTAAGGAAATGGAAAGACTGGAGGCATGGAATTAGATTGATTTTACAACATTCAGAAGACTCACGTGCCTAAATTAATGATTGGCAGTTAAAGAGCGGTTTGTGGAGAAGCAACTTGCCATTACCAGCAATCACCACCAGGGCAAAGTACAAGCAAAGTTGACTGGAAATGAGAGGAGGGAACTGAAAAACAGCAATATAACAAGAGCGATTCTGAATTTCTGATCTTGGTAGTAGTGATCCATGATTTCTCTAAAACTTCCTCTCTGTAAGTCCAAACTGAAATCCACTGTCATTCTAGCTATTTTCCTCTCTTTGCACGTAAACTATCTTCTTTTCTGACCTAAATACCTAGCCATCGTTTGCCCTTTGACTGACCTGGGAGGAGATAGATTTTACCGTAGCCAGTAAGACTCTCATTAAAGAGACAGAGTCAGATTCAAAATCATTGTCCAGAGAGGGAAACAGTTTCCTTCAGGCCTGAAAAATTGTAACCAATTCATTACCTACTCCTGACTTTGCTTTCCCCAAGATCAGAGTTCAATTTCTCTCCCCAACATACCTGTTAATAACTGCCCCAGCTAGCAGTTCTGAGACCAAAAAGGGAGTCTTAAATAAATGTGGAGTTACATCACAATTTAGTACAGTAGTCCATGTTGTGTAATGTCTGCTTATTAGAAAGAAAGTGAAATACAATCCTTTTTGAATACCGGTTTGGCTAACATTTCTTCTCATCTCAAACACACACAAATCAGTCAGTTCTCTCCTTAAGTAACCGCTTTGGAATGGATGTCCTCACACAGGGAGTGTTGTTGGTTTGCCCCTCAAATATTACCTAAATTCATCAGTTTGTCTAACAAAACTCTTTTTGTCCAGCCGTTGGGCTACAGCGAGCCCTTACCAGTAGCAGATTACTACCCTCCCACGCTGGGCCAGCTCAGCTGAGCTGTATTGCTTGGTGCGGGGCCAATGCTGAGGCTCTGCTCCATCCCCACACTCTTGGCCCATTTGCTGCAGAGGGAAGGGGAGGCCTGTGCATGAATCCTCTGTGGTCCTGACCCAGTGCTGCCAACTCTCATGATTTTATTGAAAGTCTCACAATATTCGGTGTGTTTCTTAATGCCTCAACTTCTGGAGTTAGGTGAGAATGTCAGCTTTCTCTAACAAAGTCAATTTCTCCCCATTCTGGTCACAGAGGAAAGCTTGAAAACATGAGCCTGAAGGCTCAAAATCCTGAAGGCAAATAAAAATCGACCAAAATGTATTCTTTTTAAAATCTCTTGATTTTAAGGCTAATCTCATGATTTTTGGGGGAATGACTCATAATGTCTGAATAGCTGGAGTTGCCAATACTCTTCAGAACATCTGTAACATGTTATTTGGACAAAAAAGATTGAGCAGAGTCTATTTAGATAAGAGATACAAGGTAACTTTTGATAGCGCACAGGTTCAAATACATCCAGACACAGCTAACTGTCATACTTAGTTACCAATCTTTTTCACTTTCAGGTTCTCATGTATTAGCAGTACTGAGCTGCAAAGACTCCTGAAAGAATATTTCTTTCCACTGGATCTTAAAAATAATAGAAGTGAGAACATGTTGGTCGAAGGAATGGTAAAAAAGCATATTTTTACATAGCCTAAATCTGGGGCCAAATTTAACCTGAGTGTGCACCTTTAATGCCACTCTGTAGCTCAGACATAGGGATTTTCTACAGCAGCATGACTGACTTTCTCCTGTGTTGTTTGCTGTGTTGGGAAAGGAGAACCCCCAGGTTAGTTCCTTAATGTGGAGAACATAACAACGGCCATACTGGGTCACACCAAGTGTCCATCTAGCCCACTAGCCTGTCTTCTGACAATTGCCAATGCCAGGAGCTTCAGAGGGAATGAACAGAACAGGCAATCATCGAGTGAGACTTCCCCTGTCATCCACTCCCAGCTTCTGGCAGCAAAGTCTAGGGGTACCCAGAGGATAGAGTTGAATCCCTAATCATATTGGATAGTAGCCATTGATGGACCTATCCTACATGAATTTACCTAATTCTTTTTTAAACCCAGTTATACTTTTGGTCTTCACAACATTCCCTGGCAATGAGTTCCACAGATTGACTGTGGGTTGTGTGAAGAAGTACTTCCTTCTATTTATTTTAAACCTGCTGCCTTTTAATTTCATTTGGTGACCTATAGTTCTTGTGTTATGCAAAGAAGGAAATAACACTTCCTCATTCACTTTCTCCACACCTTTATGATTTCACAGATCTCTCTCTCATAGCCCCCCTTAGTTGTCT
This sequence comes from Emydura macquarii macquarii, assembly GCF_026122565.2. NCBI lineage: Eukaryota > Metazoa > Chordata > Testudines > Chelidae > Emydura > Emydura macquarii. The sequence goes on from NW_027132773.1 coordinate 12,930,551, forward strand.
CTTTTCCAAGCTGAAAAGTCCCAGTCTTTTAATCTCTCCACATATGGAAGGTGTTCCATACCCCCAACCATTTTTGTTGCCCTTTTCAGGAACTTTTAAAAATCTAATATATCTTTTCTTGAGATGGGGTGACCAGAGCTGCACACAGTATTAAAAATGTTGGCATACCATGGATTTAAATAGTGGTATTATGATATTTTCTGTCTTATTATCTATCCCTTTCCTAATAGTTTCTAACATTGTTGGCTTTTTTGACTGCTGTACAGAGAGGATGTTTTTGGAAAACTATCCACGATGACTCCAAGACCTCTTTCTTGAGTGATAACAGCTAATTTAGAGCCCATCATTTTGTATGTATAGTTGGGATTATGTTTTCCAATGTGCATTGCTTTGCATTTATCACTATTGAATTTCGTCTGCCATTTTGTTGCCAAGTCACCCAGTTTTGTGAGATCCCTTAGTAAGCATTTGCAGTCTGCTTTGCACTTATTTTTGGAGTCATTCTGTATCATCTGCAAATTTTGCCATCTCACTGTTTACCTCTTTTTCCAGATCATTTATGAATATGTTGAACAGCACAGCCCCCAGTATAGATCCTTGGGGGACACCGGTATTTACCTCTCTCCATTCTGAAAACTGATCATTCATTCCTACTCTTTGTTTCCTGTCTTTTAACCAGTTACTGATCTATGAGAAGACCTTCCCTCTTATCCCATGACATCTTACTTTAATTAAGAGCCATTGGTGATGGACCTTATCAAAGGCTTTCTGAAGATATGTCCACACAGCAATTGGACACCCACAGCTGATCCGTGCCAGCCAACTCAGACTCGTGTGGTTAAGGCTGCAGGAATATTTCATTGCTGTGTGGACTTCTGGGTGCAAGCTGGAGCAAGATGGGAGGGTCCCAGAGCCCAGTTGTCTACACAGCAATGAAACAGCTCCGCAGCCTGAGCCCGAGTTGGTTGGCATGGGGTAGCCACAGGTTTTCTTTGTTGTGTAGATGTACCCTGAAAATCCAAGTATTCTATACCCACTGGATCACCCTTGTCCACATGTTTGTTGACCCCCATCAAAGAATTCTGATAAATTGGTGAGGCAAGATTTCCCTTTACAAAAGCCATGTTGACTCTTCCACAACTAATTGCATTCACCTGTGCGTCTGATAATTCAGTTCTTTTCTATAATGTCAACCAATTTACCTGGTACTGAAGAACTAGTTGCTTCAAAACAGTGATTGCTCTTCTTGTGAATATCATTATTTTGTGAGAGAGCCTTACTAGATAAATGTGTAGAGAGAGCTGACACTAACCAATCCTAAGCTTCAGGGCATGAGACTTGACTTCAAAGCACTGTCCATACAGCTCTTTTTAGAACACAAGCGCAAGCCTAGCAAGCCTGAGTCTGTTGACACAGGCTGGAAGGCTTGCTCTAAAATGCCATGCACACAGAACTTTCTTCTTTCCTCAAGATAACACTTGGCACAGATTGCTAATAAGCTGTTATCAGTATAACCCCCTTTCTTTGCCATAAGACAAAAATCTATTATTTTATTGCTGTTGTTGCTGTTGAAGGCAACTGCAAATGAGGCCAGCTGTCAGGCACTGTGCTTTATTTGCGAAACATAGCTCAGATCTGGAGGGGCAAAACAATTCGAGAGCTTGTCTACATGGAGCCGCAGTCCGGATTACAAAGGTTTGAATTGCAAAGAGGTAATTGCAAAGAGCTCTAATATGTTGAGCTCTAACTGCCCCTTATAGATTCTTTTGGTGAGAAATAAAAAGGACCTAGTTGATGAATTATGTTAACATGAATGAAGTACCTTTAATTTGCACCAGTAAGGTTTATTGGGAGAGCGAAAATATGGCATGTTAGAGCACTCTATAATTCACACTCCTGCAGTCTGGACTGTGGCGCCATATAGAGACACTCTGGATCATCAGAAACCAAGAATAAAAAGAGCAATTGGCTGAATGGTGGCTCATCAGAGAAATCAGAAATGTTCAGTTATAAGTGGTAGAGAGAGAAAAGAGCAGACAGCATTAGGTAAACCCCCCTCCAGAACGTTAAGGAATTGCCTTTAGAATCACAATCTCAAAAGCTTCTTAAGTTTTACCAAGATATATGCTAACAAAGAATAAGCAGCAAAACTCTCTCACCGATATTTATGTTTGCAACAGACCTATTCAGAAAATGATACTGAGTTGAGTGAGAGAAAAATGAGATTTCTAATAAATATTGGAAAAAAAGACATAGGATGTGAGGCCATCAGGCAGAGCAAGTTTGTCATTCTCATTTTTTCAACACCCACACTCTAGCTCCCAGCTATTGTGTTAAGAAAGAGACAGACATGGATTTTTTCACATATCAGAACAAAGAGACTTATCATCTCTCATGAAGAATCCACAGAGAGGATTGCACAGTACTGTTTTTCAGGAAGAGCTCAGGAAAGAAAGAATTTACAGCCACATACTTGCAAAATGCGGTCTCCTTCTCGGATCCGGCCATCTCTGGCGGCGATGCTGTGTGGATCAACCTGCATAGGATGATATTCAAAAACTGAACATAAAAACATCTCAACTTCAAACAACACAATTTGTAGAATTTGTAAAAATGCCATTGTTTACATTGTGGAAAGACAGTTTAAAGCTTTCTTCACAGTCAGATGAACATACCAGTTCTGCAAATAATCACAGAACCTTGTTTTAAAAAGTCTAAAGACAGAAAAGGATGAAGGGAGTGTATGATTTTCAGAACAATATTTTTCCACATGATTGTCAAGCACTAACCTTCAGCTGTCATGGAGCAGAGTATTAATGACAGAATGTTTAGGCTCTAGAAATTCAGTTTGGGCTGAGGTTATTTTGAAGCCTTGTTAATGAACAGTTGATATCTCCACATAGCAGGACTATTGTTTGCTTAAGAAGATATAATCCTCTTTTCTGAAAACATTTATTTCTGAGTGATTGTATCAGCTATGAAGCTGGTATTTCCTTTAGATTTTTCAGTTCCCAAAGATTTATAAGAAAAACAAAGAAAGATCTACAGTATATAGGTCATTCATGGATCCAATATACCGGCTCTGGTTTTAGTTGGTTAAACTTAAAGTTAGTTTATCCTAAATAGATGTTTAGGGCTCCATTAACAGAGTTTATCAGAATCACAATAGCGCATCCTTGAGCAATGACCTGCTCTTCATAGGGGTAATGCTATCTATCACCTTTCACTTGATGGTTATCTTAAACCATTTATTTTACCTTGTCAAGCCAAGAGCTATTTTTCAAGCTAAACATTTTGAGCATAGCATTTGGTTTGCAGGTTACATCCTGTACAGATGTTAGGTATTTTTTTCTTATTGTGCGTTGTCAGACAAAAATGATTTGGAAGTGTTTAATCAAGTATGAAAAACAATATAATTAAATTTACGCAGTGCTGTGGTAGCTGTGTTGGGAGAGACAGGTAGATGAGGTAATAACTTTAACTGGACTAACTGGAAGAGTTAGTCTTAGCAAATTTTATATTAATCCCTAATTCTTGAGTTAAGGCTGTGGTTTTCACATACTTTGACAGTGCTGTTGGCAATTAGAGAACAATTTTTTTTCCATTCCCATTTTTATGTGATTCACTTTATGGCAATGCAGGACAATTCTTTCTGCTAAAACTCACTCCATTTCTGGTCTTCAGATTTTTGTGGAATGTCATCTGAAGGTGACAAATGGTGTATCAAATTCACCCAGGACAATCACCACCAAGCTTGGACTCATAAAATCTTTGTCTTCTCATCTAGAAAAACTGCCCTCTTTAAAATGATTGGAGACTCACATGAAATTAATGCACCCGAAAATCTTTCTAGGCCTGGCACTGCAAGGTGCTAAACAACTCTCAGAGGGTGCTAAATGCCCTCACTTCCAAATGAAGCAGATGGGAGTTGAGATTGTTCAACACCTCAAGAACTGAGGTCTCAGGATCAGGCCATCTGTGTGTTAGCTGGTAACAAAGAAGAGTGCTAGGACAGATTAGATTTTCCAAAAGATTCGTCACTTATATTGTTTTTTGTTGTTCTTATTTCCTCTCTTCCGTGAGCATATGTGATTATTGTAAAAATAAATTAGCCATTCTTATTGTTAACATGATCGCAATAATGGGACAACACAGAAGTGTGGAAATCAGAACTTTTGCTGACTTTCCACATACTTGTGGGATTTCATTCAAATTTCAGACAATGCTCTGACTTTGCACTTTTCCCTAACTGTGATGTTGTATTTATAGCATCCCATAAACAAACAAGCTGGTAATAATTATTACTTGGGCAACATAATTTATTTTCCTAATTGAAAGTGACAAGAGATGGCTTACAGCCAGTCTTTCTGTGGTCCGGTCTCAGAACACTTGTTTCTATTCTTTCATTGAGTCACCCCCACCACAACTTTACCTCGCTGACATAGATTCCTGTGTCTTCCTCATCATCTGTTCTGTAGCAGACAGTCAGCCCCAGCTTCTCTTGATTGCTAACACGACACAGCTCTACCTCCTATGAGAAAACACACAAACACAGTGTGGCATTTGTCTTGGGAAGAAATTCTGCAGTAGAATGGAGAACTAAATCACTGAGATTCTCTTGGTCAACCATAGAGAAGTTTTAATAATCTCACTCAGTATCATACAATGTGTCTCCCAATCAGCATTATACTTTCATTTTGTATTAATAATCAATATATACACATTGTGGGAAGAGTAAACTGTAGCTGCCTTTGGACAGTCTCAGTATGCAGCATTGTGTGCATTCTTACGAGGAAAACATCCCTAATAAATAAAGGAAGGAACTCTAAATATATTAAAGTTATAAGCTACATAAACACAGTGAGATAAGTCATGCCTAACTCTGAGAAATATGGATGTGCACTGATTTTGCAGGATTTCTTTTTATGTTTGTCTGTTTCGGGGTGGGATTTTTGGGGGTTTTTTTTGTGCTTTTGGATCATAGAAGTTGCTTACAGTATATTACATAGTCATTTTACTCCTATCACATATAAAACTGATTTATAGGATAGAAGATTGGTTGGCTACTCAACAATCCATCCATCCATCCATCCATCACACATGAGTGTCACTCTCTTCCAACAGCAAGCAAAATCATAAAGCAGAACCACAGCATTCTGTTAATAACATAATTAATCCACAGCCAGTTCAGTGCCATAGCTTAATTGTAGGCACTGTTAGATAACTGATGGAAGCATCAAGGAATTTCCTGCAGAGTTACTGTGGTATAGCCCCTATGATCCTAGGCACCCTTGTATTCACACAGTACTGCAATAATTTTTGTACAAAATATGCCTTTTGAGGTATCATTTGAAAACTAATAACACTCTGGTCAATAATATCATTGTAAAATATATGCAACAATGCTGTATGTGAAATTATGGATACTCACTAACATTATGCTTTAGAGTCTGTGACTAAAAGGTGTTTAGACCAGGCATGTCAGGTTTTCTCCAGACAAAGGAAAACAGGTTTCTCCAGAAAACAGGTTTTCTCCAGACAAAGGAAAGAGGCTGACATCTCAAACCAGGTGTTGGTCAAAGTCAATGGGCTGTGCATTTGTCATGGAGGTAGCAGCAGGAGAGATAATTAGTATAGTAGCCATCACCAGTGGGGGAGGAACCAGCATGGAGTCTCATCTTCCAGACCTCATGGCTCCTTTACTGAGCTTGAACTAATGAAGTTTATCTGAGGTATCCTTCAGAAGAATACATTTCAATGGCTCAAGGGACCACAAAGAGAGGGGGAGCAAACTCCTAAGTTATCTTTCACTTTAAGGAGACAAAGAAACCAAGTGATTTGATCTCTGTGAAGGGTCCTGGCCAGGCAGGCCAGTAAAAGCTGGAAAGAAGACTATGGATGAGACAAACCATCCTGAACAAAGATTAGATTAAGTTTTACACTTTTAGATGCGTGTTTGCACTTTTATTTGCCTATAACCATCTCTGCCTTTAACTCTTTTACTTGGTATCACTTAGTCCATGCTCTCTTGTTAATAAACTTGTTTTGCTTTCGTTATAAATCATCAGTGCTGGGTAAATTCAGATGTGTGCTTCTAGTAAAGCTGACAATTTGGAATGTTATACTGTCTCTGTAGAGGAAGCGAACCTAATACTTTTTCTGTGAGGGTCCAGTGAGAGGATCTGGACTCTACAGAATGACAATTTTAGGTAAATTCACTGCTGGAAGGTCAGCAAGGGGAGTCTAGGTTGGACATCAGGAAAAACTTGTCTACTGTCAGGGTAGTTAAGCACTGGAATAAATTGCCTAAGGATGCTGTGGAATCTCAGTCATTGGAGATTTTTAAGAGCAGGTTAAACAAACACCTGTCAGGGATGGTCTAGAGATAATACTTAATCCTGCCATGAGTGCAGGGGACTGGACTAGATGACCCCTTGAGGTACCGTCCAGTCCTATGATTCTATGGGCTCATTATGTGTGGTATAAACTCCTGTCTTGATTTAAGACATTTCACCTTATAGTAAGTTAATAAGAAAATACGAGAAAAACTGTTGGATTGTTTGGCTTTTCTTAGGAAGGATAGTTTTTTAAATACTTAGTTATATACTGAGGAGTGGAAAGAGCATGTGCTATATGTTAGGTTTTAAAGAAGGAAGTTGAAATCTTATTACTAAGAGTGACCTGATTTTGGCATTGGAAGTGAAAGTATGTATACTGAATAGAGGCTTATTCAAAACCTGTAATAACTGATGCCTCCAGAGGGAAAAAGAACACTTGACTAAAACAGTACCATTAGGAAGGAATTACAGTAACAAAACAAAACAGCTTCAATTACACCTACAAGGTATACTTTTAAAGAATAAAGAAGCTTGTGGTCCCTTAGAGGCCTATAAGGAAGCCTAAATACACCATAAAGGACTGAGACTGGGACCTTTAAATCAAGGCAAATGAGGAGCTGTGGACAAACTGAAATCGATTGACTTTCATTGTTTTGCCAACACAACCTCCAAAACTCCCTGAATCGAGGATGGACAGGGACCTCAAGGACTGCTCTGAACATAATTTCTTCAGCGTATCATGACCTTGAAGTTCTTTTGAATGATTCATCTCAAAATGCTTGTTACAATAAAGCTATATGAATGTTTCACATTGGAAAACTGAACCCTTCTGCAGGATGTTGATTTAATGAGCAGAATTTAACTATCCAGGGCATGAAACATATGAACACGGAACTCTGCACGTTCTGGTCTTGAAGTCCGAAAAATTCGTTAGGACTATCACTGTATGATGAAATGGCTTGCTTATATGTGATCCCCATCCTTTACTGGATAGCATGTATCAAGCCTGCTTGTGTATACTGCCTGAGCTACTGGGGCTGTTCCTTTGCTCAACAGTAAAGAGAGCTGAGATTTGGTAGGCAAAAATCCTAAATTAATTTTCCATTCCAATGTGTATAAAAGTAGCTGATGACTGTGGCAGCTGTGTGTATGTGGCCATGGATAATTATAACCTCTCAAAGAGATTGGAGACTCCTCTGAATGCTCCTCTTTGAAAAGCTGATATCTAGAGCTATTGCAGAATTGCTTGATAAAAGCTTCATGTTCTTTAGTTTGTAGTCAACCAGTCTCTTGGCCAGTTTAGGACAGATGCTGAGAGAGGCCTGATGTTTGGTATGGAAACAAGTCTTTCAAAGCCAGAAGATTGTCTTGTTACATGTAGCACATACAAGCTGCTAAACGAAACCTATTTTCTTTTTCATGGTGTACAAGACACATTAAGTATCTTATAGCATTACTCAAACCCAAACCTAATGTAACATTTTTTGAGAATTATCAAAGATTTTGCATAATACATTAAATCACCCACCAACCCAAGAGTCAAGGAGGCTTGCACCTGGGGTAAATTGGCATGGCTCCAATTACATCAATGGAGTGGCACCAACTTGTGCCAGCTGAGGAGCTGGTCCACACAGCTGATTTCTTATCCAGAGAAACATTTGACATGGGTTTGGTGACAGCTGTCTGTTGGTGCTTTTTCCCCACTGATCTTTAACAGGAGGAATAAGTCTGGCAGCAGCAGTGCACATGCGAAAATCATGATTTCCCTCTTTAAATCTCTCTTGGGTGCATGTACATCTGTTTTCTCTTATTTCATTTTTGCTATTGTTTTGACATTTGAGGACTGAATGGCCTTTCTTTCGAATTCAATATCATAGGAATCCTATGAAAATCAAGACAATGTACAATGGCCCACACCTGCAGGAGGGATGGGAGCAGAGGGGAGGGGCTGGAGTGAAGATCACCACCTCGCCTCTCAGAGGCAGCTGCCTCCCAACATGAGAATTATTCCTCTGCTAGCGATATAAATCAAAACAATGCCAGAAAACAGTGCTCTCAGTTTTCTGCCATAAGTGACTTCTTTTACACATTTAAGGATTGTCACCCCATGAAATTGAGGGAAGCAGATTCCCAGGGTAGCGCTTCCTTAAAAGATGAGAAAGATGGCTAAGAGGAGGAGGTCATTCTCTTGAAGGCCTGAGAGTAGGTTAAATCAGTCACCCTCAAAAGTGTTGGAGTAATGGGTTAAGGACTATAACCTTCTGCCTCCTGGTTAAAAGTCGTCATTCCCTTCAGTGATGGAAAACCAGTTTAAAGGCTGCCAGCTTCAGGAAACAGAAAACCAGGTTAGGAGCTGTCACCTCTTTGGAGGAAGTAAAGCTTGGTTAATGCTGTCATTTCTTTAGGTGAGAGGAAAGTAGGTTACAAATGTCATCCACTGGGCTGTTGTCTATGCAGAACCAATGAAAAGAGGTTAAGGGCTATGACAGGAGACCCTGTAAAAGTTTGCTTTTAAGCTGAGAAATGGAAAACTAGTTTAGAGGGCTTTCGTCCTGAGCGATGGAATACTAGAGCAAGGGCCAGGAGATAAGAAAATATACCATCAGCCCCGCAGCAACTGTCTCCGGTGAGACTCCTTTCAAAAAGGTAAAAACTTTGGGCCTCATGCATTATGTCTAAAAGATATTAACTTGAGAACAGACCTTAATTTAGAGTAAATTCAGAGAAGCCCTTTCCCCCCCTCACCCAGGATCAAATCCATGAGAGTTATTAACCTGAGGGGGATTCCTGTCCAATCTGCAAAGCCACCACATTATCCTCTTCAAGTCCATCCTTGTAATTTACCTCTGTCACAAAGACTACAGAAATCTGCTATCTGGTAACAGCTAGCTATTACTCTCATTGCTGCTACAGCTACAAACTGTGCACACACCTGGTTTATACAGAAATATCCTATTATTGTTACCTTGTTCTCCTTCCTCCTCTCATCCCTCGCTCACCCGTTTGTCTTGTCTTTCAGACTGAAAGCTCTTCAGGGCAGGGACTGTCATCCCTTGTATTTTTCTACTGCACCTAGCACAATGGGGCCGAAGCGTCCACAATGCAATAAATGATAATATGTTTTATGCTATAAATGAAATTTTATACACTTGAGAAATAAGGTGAATGAAAATGTGAAGCCAAATACAATCTAGTTATAACATACAGTATGCTTGGCAAAGGAAAGGCAATCTGCAGCCCTCTACACTAGTGAAGACTTCTGTACCACAGGGGAGAGCAGGTGCTGTTTGTACTGCCGCTGAGTGGCTCTGCAGTTTAAAACATGATCGAGAGTCCATGTGAACCACAGCCACTGAAACTACAAGGGGAATATGCTGAATCATAGAATCCCCTGGCGCCTATGAGATGACTGACAACAGGTCCTCCAGCAGAGTCGGAGTTACAGGTGCCTTACACCATCCAATACCTTATCTTGTGCTCTTTGCACTGTTGGGAGTCTGACCTGTACCATATGTCAGGCCAGCTTCTGCCAGTGTAACCCAAGTGGAATTAATCCCTGAATCAAAGGCAACATCATTACAAGTTACAGTTTACTCAGTAGCTACAACAACTGGAAGTTCAAAAATACTATAGAAGTTAATTACTGTGAACTTGACAGTCTATTCACATTAATAGGAGAGACCATCATGCAATCATATTGAATTCTTGTCAATGGCATTTGTACTTCTTGAGTTACTCTAGTCCTATTCACAGTTAATAAAAGACACATTAAAGAATGACACTGCCCCAATCTTTTTACATTTCTGTGCCCAGTCTTACATTGCAGACACTGAATTCTGTCTCCTTTTATGTCCACTTCCAGTTCTTCCACTAACTACTTAGGCTTCCATCTCTATATACAAAATGCATTAAGTCCTGTCTACTGTATTTGCAATAAAACTAAAACATTTCAATCAATTAGCAGACACGGGATGTCTCCTGTTCTGATAATGTTCTTCTGAATGACAAATGGAAGGTCTGCATTTGTCTATTTCATATATAATACATGAGAGAGACAAGGTGGGTGAAGTAATATCTTTTATTGGACCAACTTCTATTGGTGAAAGAGACAAGCTTTTAAGCTCCACAGAGCTCTTCTTCAGCTACAATAACACTGCAGACATATGTAATAGACTGGAGTGGAAGATGACTGAGACCGTGTTGACAAAACAAACTTATTGCTTCCCCTTAGAACGAAAACCCTGGGCCCACTTCCAGGATGCATTATTTAGGAAACATAAAAAGAACAGATTACCATTGCAGAAGAAGGAGGAAACACTTACTGATAGAAATAAAATTATTCATAACAACTGGTTGCTGGAGCAGGAATTGTAGGATTTTTTGGTAAGGCACTGACTGTTGTGAGTGACTGGGCATACGTTTGAGTATGCTCTTCTGGTGGTATTCCATTGTAAGCAGGAGAACTTTGCCCTACCCTTGTCAATTAAGAAATAGTCCTTTTTAGAAAACATTTAAGTGCCCTGTTCTCTTAGATCTTTTCAATGGCTTTTTAACAGGATTCCAGAACATACATTCTGTTTCTATAGTCTTAACTAAAGCATTGACCAATCAAAAGTATTAATTCACAAGAACAAACTAGCTAGTACTATCTGATGTCAATTAAGAAATTAAATATTAATTTAGGAAGATTAGTTTACAGTTAAAGCACAAATCTGGATGACAGAAGATCTGGGTTCTATTCCCTTCTCCACCATAAATTCTGTGTGTGTGACTACAGGCATGTCACTTATCTTTTCTATGACTCAGTTTCCCCACTGGTATAACAGAGAAAATAATATCTAGATCACAGGGATGTCAAGGAGCTAAATCAGTTTATGTTTGTAAAATGCTTCACAATCCTTGGATGGAACTAGCATGGAAAGCACTATAGAGGTTTAAATAATTATTTTAAATACTGCATGCTTCAGAATATATTTTTGCTATCTTTACAACAAACAATTGTTGCACAATGATTTGTGATAAAAGGATCATGATATGATAACAAAAATGGAATAACTTTCATGATCACTAAACCCTTACTAGTAATGGTCCCAAACAGAGACTGTGATTTTATTGCCTGTGTTGCATTTTTGTAACATGGATGAGAGTGAGAATACTTTTTAAGTTATTTCACCTATGACGTAAACCATATTAGACCTCTCCACCTGGCCCCATTTAGCTCAACCTTCTTCAGTGCAAAGGAAGTCTGGTTTTTCACGTAATATATACACCATGGTAATGTGCCTGTAAATCCCAGGCCCTGTGCTAGCTCTTCAACCTCCTTTGAGCAACTCTCATGGGCAGGAAATGAGGAGAAAGCATGCTTGTGTTCTCCGGGATTAACAAGTATGTAGTAGTCTATCATGTAAATTGTGAGGAAACCCCACAGCAGATTTACAGTTTTAAAAGATGAGGTCACCAGAGCCTAGTGGAGGGGTTATTAGGTCTTGTTGTATAAACGAAGGAGGAGAGAGCTGCTGGGCTGGAGAAATCTCTAAAAAACCCCACTGCTGATGGGAAGTCAGACACATCTAGCTTTCCCCCTAACCCTGCACTCCATAGGGGATGAAATGCTGCCAATTCCACTTCAAAGCTCTAATATCCAGGGCACCAGCAATCCTTCCACTGAAGAAGACCTCACAGTAAGATAGGATGATTTGGGAGAGAGGGGGTATATTTTGAAGGATGAGAGGGAAGTGGAATATGGAAGCCTCCCTAGGTTCTGACCATTTTCTATACCTTTCTGTGATTCTCCAAACTGCCTGGCTACAAAATGATCCAAAATTACCCATCACTAGTTACACCTTTTGTAATGTCAGAAAAAGAAAAATTAGTTCCCCCCAGATTCTTTCATCTAATGAGTGTTTGCAGAGCGGCAATTTTAATACAGGCTAATCATTTTGTGCTGTAATCTAGGGCTGTAAGAATTGCAATTATAGAATAAATCAAGGTTCATTGATTCCTGTATATATTTTGCTTCAAGGACTCACTCAATACCTGATGCTTCAGAGGAAGAAGTGCAGTTTTCACTATAAAGTTGAGAAAGAAAATATAAAATATAATAAAGCAAAACAGAAATGACTATTTGTATCTCAACTCCTCTTTGTGATCTCAATACAACCCGAGCAGCTACTTTAATTTCTATCCTGCTAACGGCACCTGTGACAAATTGATTAACTAAAATGGTGTGATGTACATGCTGAGGAAATGGGCGAGCGGGTTTGTAGCAGAAGTAACAATCAGCAGGAAAGTGAAAGATATTCCCTGGCCCAGGGTTTTATTTTTCACCACCATTTCTATCACCTCTTAATCTGTCTGATAAGAAATGGCATGTTCTGATGACAAGAGTATGTACTTCACAAAGAGTAAAAATGCATCCTGAAAACAGAAGTTTGGTGTTTCAAAAAAAACATCACATTTTAGGTCCCTAATCCAAATCGTTTCCATCCCTGTTACGCAGACTCATTGTTAGTTAGAATCTTTGTTTACCACTTCTACATTTGACAACGGATGGGAGTAATGGGATGAAACTGAGGCACTTGGGGCACTTATTTCCATGGAAATGCAGGAAGTTGGTGGCTCCTTCATTGAACTTTTAACAAAGGAATTTAAGTAATTCTATATCTGGCGCCAATATTTTAGATTCTGGTCTTTTAGGAGGCCTTTTAAAAATATTTTGATTAAGTAATCATGTATGGTTGGTTGGTTTTTTTGTTTTTTTTTTTGTTTTTGGTTTTTTTTTAAACATGCTAGTCGGTTAAATTACTCTCCCAAATAATCTTCATAGGCAATCACTGGAGGATTGAACAAAACATTTAAGAATATAATATGTGTAGGGAACATTCCTGCATTGGCAGAGGGGTGCCCTACATTACCATCTCTAATTTATTTTACTATATGATATATCCAGCTCAGAAAAATAAATCTCTAGTAATATCAGAAATGGCAAAAGGCAACACAAATTTTCAGTTCATTGGAAAAGTTAATTACTTGTCATGCCAGTTACACATAAAAAACACTTTTTAACACTTCATCTTTATGATAACTGCATGTTCAGGATTGGCCCTATAAAGGTGCAAGTTACAGGAGAGATTATATAGGGGAAATGCCTATGTCTGGGGCTTTCTTAAATATACCAATAAAAATAATTAGAAATGCTTAAGATTCATCAGGGAAGGCAAGTTATACTGAATGCAAACAAAGGTTCCATAGATCTAAGAACTATCATAAGGCCACAGAGACTTATGTTCTCTTGTTAGAGGATTTGCCAGAAAACATGTTAATGTGTATATAACACAGGCTAATTGTAGAATATGTATGAGAAGTGTTTAGTATACAGAACTGCGTAATGCATCTACAATCAATTCTGGAGGCCAATATACAGAGTTCTACTCCGTTCATTCACAAAAGAGTAAATTCAAGTTTAAATGTTTTCTGTAGATTTAGTTTACAAACACTGGCCACTGTATTGTTAAAAAAGAAGTATTTTGATTAAAAAAAAAAAAAAAAAAAAAAGTAGCACTCTTATTCCTCAGACACCTTCATCGTGGGAGGTAATGAGCATCTTAGAATTTTAGCTGTACTCTTTCCAGTTACCCCTTGGGCTCTTCTATTTCACAGAATTTACAACTCATTCTGCTAAATGCCTACAGAGAATTGGACAAGTTCAAGATTTCTCTTTTACAGCAATTGAAATTCTTCAGTTGTGAAAATAACCTAATGAAATGGCCCTCGTTTTTCCTCTCTAACACTCCCAGTGTGTTACGTTATGCAGATTTTATAGAGACAGGCACATCCACAATGTATTTGGGGGCTATTTGGATGGAAATAGAAAAGCTATGGAGCAAGACAGAGCCAGTCTAGATGTAAACAAGCTGGAACTGCTGGCAGCTGTGCTGTTACAAATAAAATTGCATTCCCCACTGTCTTCTCACTTATCAATTTTGACAGAAGACTGTCCTGACTTCTCATAAAAAGCATCAAGAAGGACAAATCGCATTGGATGTCAGATTTGCCAGAATGGATTTGGTTTGTAGCTTACCACAAAGAAACTGAGGGTTATCTCCATTCCACATGGCGGGGAAAGACAATACTCTGTCCAGGGGGGTGGGGATTCTACTTTATAGGATAAATTGTCTTTTAATCCCTATATATATTTTTTTAGTGTGGTTTAATTTTAGGTTATCTGACACAAGATTTGTTTACATCGCAGCAGAAGCAGAAGATTCCAGCAAGCACTTCTCAAATACAAGATCCAAAGGCAAAAAGATAGCATGAAAAGGGAATTTAAAAATAAGATCACTTTCCTCACATTCCCATCTCTATAGCTACAGTTAGGGTCATACGCTGCTCTGTCTCCATGTGCAGGAATCCCCCAGACATCAGCATATGTTAGAAAAATAGTACCCACTGTTAGAAAGGAGGTACTAGGAAAAACACAGTACATGTGATTTTAACACTTGAGCATCATTATTTTGGGTGATGAATTTTTAATAACTTCTGACCTTGACAAATAGGTGACAAATCCTTTGGTAGTAAGCAAGCCTGAGCTCAGATCACATACCAGTAACCCATTATCTTCCTTAGGCTGTTGCTGAATAAACTGCTGGTATATGGTGCTATATTACATTGGAAAGCAGCAGCAGTGAGCAGAGCCAACTGCAGCTGCTGAACATGAGGTAACACTCCTCAGCAGCTGCATTTGTAATCTGCTTTCCACTAAATGGGAGGATGGGTATCTCTTCCATGGCCTGTGTTATACAGAAGGTCTGGCTAGATGATCACAGTGGTCCCTTCTGGGATCTATGAATCTGTATGTCTGCTGGGGGCAGCATGGTGGCTTGCTGGGGCAGTAGGTGAGAGGTGAGTAACAGTTGACGGGCAAGTGGCCTGGGGAGGGCGAGTGGCTAGGTCTGGAATGGAGGAGGAGCGGAGCAGGACCAGGGGAGCTGGTTCTGTGAAGAGAAACATTTCCTGTTTGATTAGAGCACTGCAAACCTTTGATCACTGAATCATTTCCAAAGAGCAAATTTAAATGAGCCGTGGCGGGACTAAAGGGATAGAAGTATGGGACTCGGGTGCACAACATTTTAAAGCCAGTGGGCACTCACATGATGGGCCTGGCCTTGCTGACTTGTTTTTAAAGCGTATTTAAGCCTTGAGCTTAAAGGACTCATGGCAGACTGTAGACGGAGCGTGTCTCATAAACAAGTCAAAGAGAAGAAACATTCTTTAAGGATTATATACTTCCTCGCTGCAAAAGGGTCCACAGCTGTCAGCACATCCTCCAGTTAGTTACAAACATCCACTTGAACTCCAGTTTCTCCTCTACTAGCTATTATAAGTTATATTGAATTTCCAGATGCTTGTCAGAAGACTAAATCTCAATAATCCCACCCTGTGGGATGTATTACATTTACAGCATCTTAGACTCTAAAAAAGCAAATACATTACTCTAATTTTCTGGACAATTACACAAAGTGGAAAATAACATACCCTCAACTTATATTTGTTATTTTAAATAAATCTTCTTTATCTTTATTCTCCATCTCAACTTATCTCATTAAACCCTCTTCACAAAAT
This sequence comes from Emydura macquarii macquarii, assembly GCF_026122565.2. Lineage (NCBI taxonomy): Eukaryota > Metazoa > Chordata > Testudines > Chelidae > Emydura > Emydura macquarii. The sequence goes on from NW_027132773.1 coordinate 12,946,510, forward strand.
CTCCATCTCTGTATCTGTTTCAGTCTCTCCATTTCCCCTCGCTCTATTTCTTCTTTTTCCTCAGGTGATTTTCCTTGTTTCTGACCCTCATCATGGAGAACTATCCATATTGATCTTATTGGAAACGCTGTACCTGTTACACAACTGACCACCAGATATTTTGATCCACTTGGGGGATGGTCTGGGATTGACAGAGGGTTCCCTTCAGCAAGTTTGAGCCTTCTTCTCAGAGAATCCATAGGGTAGAGTTGAACAATTGTGCCTATGCAGTGTCCTTCAGGGGCTCAAGCCTTGGTCATCACTCATGTACAACACCCATGTGAGACTGCGAGGGATACAGGGAAAGGACTTTTGGGCTGAAGTGTCATCAGTATGCTGAGGATGCTCAGCTGTGGGTTTCCTTTTCACCAAGCCCAGATTCTACAATTTCCCTACTTTCCCAGCGCCTTGTTGAGATAAGAGCCTGAATGAATTCCAGCCTGGTGTGTATCAGTCCTGACGAGATGGAAGCAATGCCACTGGGCAGGGGGAAGCATGAGATTAGAGGAGTGTGCTGGGGTGGTGGCTGTGCCTATTGTACAAGTTATGAGACTTTTTCAGTCAGATTGATTTACAGTCTTAGAGTCTCAGATTTATTTAGAGTTTCTAAATCCTACTGGAGTCCTCACTGTTCTTGGACTAAGCTTGTCAGAATTTCCCCCCCCTACAGCAAATTTTGATAAAAACTAAAACAAAATTCATTTTCATATGAATCCAGTTAGACAAAAACCCAATTTGCCACTGAAAAAAAGTTTCAATACAAAATTTCAACCAGCACTACTCCTGGATTCTCCGTGGCCTGTAGGACTCAATATCATCTGCAGCTGGCTCGGAGGCTGCCATCTCTCCTCTCTCTGATACAGCCTTTAAAATGGCCTATATACAGTCTTCTTAGTTATCTCCAGGCTAAGCGACTATAATTCACTCTTTGGATCTGGTTCAAGTGGGGTTATTTCAAGGCAACATGGAACCTTTAGTTGGTGCAAACTATAGCTGCTCTTACGGATGGAGGTGGGACACTATGAGCATATGACTGCTCAAATGTTTGCAATTACTTTTTTATTTCTGTTTGCCATTCATTGTGTTGGATATTAAAGCCTTGAATGATTTGGGACCTGTGAGAGTCCCCCACCCCCCTCCACTTTATACCTTGATGCAGCTGAGACTAGCTGACATGTTTTTGCTGTCCTTTCCTACATGCATGGTCTCTAAGACCTATGCAAGGTCTTCTTGGGTGGGGACCCCAACTTTTGGAATTCACCCCATACTCCTGGTGGTGCGACTGTACTCAAGTCTGACAAACTTCAGGGCACAGAGCCAGGCACATTAAAATAATATGAAGAACAACATGAGGGGAACCAACCAAAGGGGGGCAGGTAAGAGAATTTAAAAATGAAGGATTTTCACATTAAAGATCTTAGATCATTCTTGGGGTAACTTCTTTTCCTTCCAAAGTATAATCTTGTAGGCGTTAGTTGCTACCAAACCTGGATTCCCAAATCTCCTTATGTCTACTAAAAAGTCTCCTTTTATAACTCACAGTTCACTCTAAACTGCAGCATATATCCTTTTCTAGCTGATGAGTTTAGTTACACAAAATCCTAAGGTTTATATGGTTGTCACATCTCAAATTCAAATTAACTGAGGATCAAACCTTCACTTTTTACAATCTATTCACTTATCATGAGTAAAGTCATACTTTATTTCTACTTGTATTTCAGAATGTTACTGCCCAGCACTTGGCTGTATATACATCATTATTACTGCTGACTGACTGCTTTAGGTTTGAAATGAGTGAGAATATTTATTTGCCTCATCATCACATTCTAAACATCCATTCAGCCAATCACAATGCAGGCTATACAACAGATGTGCTAACATCTGCTCTGAAGAGCATTTATCTGGCCAACAGAACAGGCAGCTACAATTTCAAATTCTTAAAACAGCTACAATTCCACATGTTTGAACATTCTTGATCTAAAACTGTGCAAAAGCTATTTTGGAATATTAATTAAGATCAAGTTGCTAAAGATAATGTTTCAATTCTAGACAGCGGTGAGAAAATTAATACATTTACCTCTACTGCAGTCTATCTTTTAGAAATGTTAAAAGGAAAATACTGTGAAAAGACAATATTAAGATTGCACATTTAAACCAGAAAAAGTCAGAAAGTGCATCAGTTAAGGGTCCAAAGCAATACTAGCTTCCCTGTATGCCTGTCTGCTTTATGATATGGACATATTACATATTTATAAGCATAAATTAAGCCAAATATTTTATCATAAAACTAGGCATACAAAATAATCCAGTCATTTTTAAATCACTTTGATTTTTTTTTCCTGGAACCAATGTGATATTTAAGAGGACAATAGCCATACTGAGTTTCAGCTGTTCTCCAGTGTACATGCAACCACCTCAAACTTCCAAAAACATATATTGATGGTGAGAGTTTGAGATGAATTGCAAAGCAGTGTGATAAACTGCATTCGTCACGCACCATGGATTGTCTCACCTGCACTTTGCCCACTAATCCGTGTCCTCCAGCACTGACTGCAATATTTGAAATCTCTAAGCAGCTTTGATATCTTGTTAAATAAATAAATAAAAGCTTCCATGGAGAAATGTTCTCTGTTTCCCTCCAGATTTCTCTCCAATTTATTGTCCCCCAAGGCTCAGAATGGACAATATTGAGTCCTGATTTAAGGTCCAGTATCCCAGAGATATTAGATCTTATTACTACTACACTACTGTTACATATTACTACTAGATTATTACTATTACTATTACACTAACACTATTTTAAGTCATTTTTAAAGAAAAAGTCATAATTTTCTTCCTTCTCAAGTCTGTATATTGAATCCATGATACTAAGACAGCCTGGCTTTTAAGGTGCGAATATATGAACAATAGTTCCAATGAAATATTTAAAAACTCTCAAATATTTCTAGAAGAGTTTTACTGTAAAATATGGGGCATATAAAGAATACTTGGGAGTGCGGTACAATGGTATAAAAATTGTCTAAAAATAAATCTTTACCAAAATGGAAGATTTACAATCCACAGAATTCTACAAATAGGAAAACACTGCAAGCACCTTGCTCTTCATCCTTTGAATGAAAAATAGATACCATGTATTGTAATGTTGCTGCAACAATAAACTGCTAAAAAACTAAGCTCACTTTTCTTCATTTTCTTGGGAAAACATAAGCCTTAACAACGAGGAAAACATTTGTATTATCTTTCAGGTGAAATGAGGAGTAACCTTGTGTTTGTTTTATGAAATCATGAAACAAAATGAATATCACCGACTTCATATATTTTCCTCTTGTTCTAAAACACAATGAATGGTAATAACTTTGATCAATTTGCCCATCAGTTTTGTGTCCTCTTCTGTAGTACTGTTCCTAGTTAGAGGCAAAATTCAAGTCCATAAATTGGGATATTCATTACCAGTGACAGCTACAGATGATAGCAATTTCATCTGGTTTGAATGTCAGCATTTTGTAGTGAGTCATTCTAAACACATACAAAAATTAAGAACAAACAAGCACAACAGCACCTGACCTGACATCTTACTTCATCTAAATGATCCAGTGATCTCCATATCAAATGAAAGAGGGGAAGTGTGATTTGGTGGCTAAAAGAAGTGTGTTACTAGTCAGCACTCCTGGGTTCTATTCCCACCTTTGTCACTGACTGGTTGTACTACCTTGGGTGAGTCACTTAATATATCTACACTTAGTTTCCCCACTTATAACATGGTTACAATAATATTTATGTAACTCGCTAGGTGTTAGGATTAGTTAATTAATATCTGAAAAGCAAGCTGGCAATTCTGAAATGAAAGGTGGTATATTAAAAGTAAAGCAATATTCTATTACCATTTCGCTGTTTATTTGCATGTAGTACTAACTATATTTAGACAGATATTACATGTATTACATGTGTCTTTGTGTAAATCATGACTGTTTAAACCTCAGGGGTTTTATATAACATTTTCTTATAAAATGTATTGTGTGCTAAAATTGGTTCACTTTAATTATTATACTGTGTTATTCAAATAATTACAGTAAAACCTAAGGCTATGCCACTGTTTCATTTTTAACTGTCATTTTTTCTCTTTGATAGTCTGCACTGACTCTCAGAAGGCTCACAGGACAGATATTACAGATATAGCAGCTCAAAACTTCTCTTGAATTAAAAGGAAGAAATCTTGAACAATATCTTTATTAAAACCCTGAGCAGCGCAATATTTTCCCTAACTAAAACTATCTAAAGTATGTCAATTATCAGACATGAGATTACTTAAGAAGCTTTTAAAATAAATAACTTTAAATTATATGAAAAGATTGGAGTAGCAGCTCGATAAAGATGTTGGTAAAGCTGGAAAGACTAGTGGAATCGAGATGACACACACATACATACTTAGTATCCTAACTAATATTGTAGGTCAGTTATTTAAAATGAAAAAAATTATACTTTATGTTTGAACAAGTGTCTCATTAAAAAGTCTGAATACAGTAAGTAACGCTTCCAATTTTCAGCATGAATTTCTAGACTATTATGAACAGTAGCTCAGCAAATGCATATAATCATGTAAAGCCCAGTTTTTCCAAGCTGCTTCTGACCTGTCTGTCAGTTAGTACTACCCCCTTTCATAAAACTGACTAGCAGCTGCACAAAGCTGACAACTATAAGACACGTGGTGAGAAATGTTCTCTTCTCCATTAAAAGCCTACAGTATATTTACCACAATCTCCCACCTCTACCAATCAGGTCTAATTGCAATAGAAAACTACAGTCTTGCTCATGACTTTGACTGTTCTAGTCTATAACAAATATGTCCGTGTTAGGGCTCTAGCTAAAGAGGAATGCATTTCTTGAAACTTTTTCTTTTAAATTATTTCTGGTGGCAGCTGAATTTGAAATCTGCCTTTTACTTGTTAAGGGCTCTTTTTGATTTATTCCAATTTATAAAAGGCTCAAGGGGAAATCTGAATCCAGTAGGAAAATAAAGAAGAAAACAGCACAATCTTATGGCATGTAACTAAGGTATTACAGTGGTTCTGTTCATTCATATCACTATTATAGTTGCCTGGAGCTGAAACTTGGCTTATGAGGTCTCAGCCACGGTATGAGACCCCTCCCCCCCACACTTTTTCTGTATTTAAGAAAGTTAAATATAAAATTTGATTTAATAGTTGTAATTAAAAGTTCCATGCTAAATTGATGGGTCTTTGCTGTAAACCTCTAACTCAGAAACAGCATTAATTTTGTAGGTCACTGATCCATAACATGGGTTAGTTTATTTGTATAGATACAGAGGGGGAAGGGAGGAATCAAACACAGCTACATTATTTTATTTATAAAATACAGTTTCTGGGCATGCATAGTGACTATTTTCATGAAAACTGCATTAGGGTTTTTAGCATGCAGAAGCCATGATCACAGTGACACAACTGACTATAATGTTTACAAAGGGGTGTTTGCAGGCTATCACAGCTCTGAAGGGAGCTGTTGGAGGCAATCAGCTCAGTAATCCTCATGTTAAAAAGCCTCTAAATATGTATTTACAAGATAGACAGATCTGTTTTGGTCTGTTGGTTAAATAATCCATGCGTTGAAAGGTCTCTAAATATACATTCATAGATCTGTTTCGGTCTATTGGGTCAATACCAGATCTTTCAGAAAGTTCCTAAATCATTACAAAGTCCACTTTTTAGCAAGTCCATAAATGTATATTTAGGGCTGAAACCTGAAAATACTTAAGCATGTGAGTAACTTTATTCATGTCAGTAGTCTTATTGCCTTCAATGAGAATGGTCCTGTGTGTAAAGTTCTTTGGAAACATAGGACTGTGCCGGTTCAGGTCCTTTCCCAGTGGCCTTTGAAAGAGAAGGAATTTATTTTATGGTATTGGTGTGAGAAAGTATTAACCCAAAACATTAAAGTCATGTTAAGCTTGTGACAATACCCAACAAATAAAAAACTATTCAAATTTAAGGCTGACACTTATCTTTCTCAATGATGGCATACTTACTGCAAGGGTCCTGAATGAGTACTTGATATTAAATACGACTGCTGAAATGTTCAGAGGCAATAAGACAAATTGAGGCTAGAGGGTGAAACTCTCTCCCTAGTGAAGTCAATGAGACTTTTGTCATTGACTTCAATGTGGTCAGGATTTCACATGGACTGTCGATTGTCTTTGATTCTCCTACCTCTTCTCAGTTTCGGCCACTTTTATAGCTGTGAGTACAAAGAAGCGTTAAGACTTGATCCAAAGCCACTGATATCAATGGGAAGACTCCTATTGACTTCAGTGGGTTTGGATTGAGCCATTAGTGTATAAAAATAAAGTCACAGAGTTTCAGACCAGAAGGAACCACCAAATTATCTAGTCTGACTTCCTGTATATCAGAGGCTGCCAACGCAACCCAACACCCTCACACTAACCCCAACAACTGAAATGAGGCCAAAGTATTACAGCCCATAAGAGATTAGACTATTACTTGCCACAGGGAGAAAATAGGACGGACCGAGGTACACCAGTACCCAACACCCCTACAATGGCAGGGAATTGGATAAGTGAGATGTACACAGATGATCCATGACCTGCACTCATAGGCTGCACAGAAGGCAAAAACCCCCAGGTCTCTGCCAAACTGACTTGGGGGGAAATTCCTTCTCAACCCTACATATGGCGATGAATTAGACCTGAGCATGTGAGCAAGAGCCAGCCAGTCAAGCACCTGAGAGAGAGAATGACTGTGCTACCTGAGTGCCCTGGCCTACTCTGTCAAGTGTCCCATCTTCAGCCATGACCATCCCTGATGCTTCAGAGGAAGACCAAAAACTCAGCAGAAGACAGGGGATGTGGAGGAGGAGGAATCACTTCCTGACCCTGCAGAGGACTGGCTGACACCTTAAAGTATGAGCTTTTAGGAACATAAGACATAAACCAGAAGTGAGCCCAGGGCTGCTGAGCCCTACCTTCACAAGAAACCTCACCAGACAATCACACTCATTAATTTGCCCAGTTCTCTGTTAAAACTAATTAAGTTGGTTGCCCCCCACAATTCCTATTGGGAGGCTGTTTCAGAACCACACTTCTTTGATGGTTAGAATCCTTCTTCTAATTTCCGGCCTGTATTTGTTATTGGACAGTTTATACCCATTTGTTCTTGTGCCTGTATTGTTCTCTAGCTTAAATAGCTCTTCACATTCCCTGGTATTTACCCCCGCTAACTTGCCCCTCCCAAGCAATCATATCCCCACGCAGCCTCCTTTTTGCTAGACTAAACAAGCCAAGCTCTTTCAGTTTCCTTTCATAAAATAGGCCCTTCATTCCCCTGTTCATCCTAGTAGCTCTTCTCTGTACCCTTTCCAGTTTGACTTCATCCTTCTTGAACATGGGTGACCAGAATTATATACACTATTCTAAATGAGGTCTTACCAGTGCCTTGTACAATGGCATTAATACTTCTCTATCCCTACTGGAAATGCCTCACCTGATGCACCCTAGGATCACATTTGCCTTTTTCACAGCCACTTCATATTGGTGGCCCATAGTCATCCTGTTATTGACTACACACCCAGGTCTCTCTCCTACTCTGAGGCTTCCAACTGATGAGCCGCCAACTTATAGCAGAAACTCTTATTATTAGACTCTAAGTGCATGACCTTACACTTTTGGACTATTGGATTTCATTCTATTTCTGTCATTCCAATCTTCAAGGTCATTCAGATCTTCCTGTATAATATTCCAATCTCCTCTGTATTGGCAATGCCTTCCAAGTTTGTATCATTAGCACACACTTTTTGACTTTTTGTGCCAAGGTCATTAATAATAATATTGAATAAGATTTGTTCCAAGGCCAATCCCTGAGGAACTCCACTAATAACCATCCACTAATCTGATAGTTCACCTTTAAGCTCAACCTGTTGCCCTGTCCCCTTTAGCTAGTTCCTTATCCACCTTACAGTTCTTGTGCTAATCCCCATTTCCCTTATGTAACTAAAAAATTCCTGTGTCCTACTGTGCCAAATGCTTTACTGAAGTCCAAGGACAATGGATCTACTGTATTTCCTTTATCTAAAAAATCAGTTATTTTCTCAAAGAAGGAAATCAGGTTAGTTTGGCATGATCTACCTTTGGCAAACTCATATTGCATTACATCCCCTGTTTACCATTTACTTCCATGAATTCAATTATTCTTTCGTCACAATTTGTTTTAAAGCCTTGATACTACTGCGGTCAGATTAACAGATCTGTAACTGTCCAGATCACCTTTTTCCCCCTTTCTCAAATATCGATATGGGATTACCCCCAAATAGAGAAATACATTTATTAAAAATGGTTGTTACTGGACTAGAAATCTCATGTGCCAGTTCTTTCAATACTCTGGGATGGAAATTATTTGTTCCCACTGATTTGAGTGCATTAAGATCTTTGAGGTTTACTTCCAGCTCAAGTGTGTTAATTTTCATTTCTATACACTCATTTCCATCAGCCATCCTACCTTAATAGCCATCATCATCCTTTCTGAAAACCAAGGCAAAGTATTCATTTAGTTATGGGGCCTTACCTCTCTTTATCTTTAATCTCCTTCCCATCCATACTGCACAGTGGCCCAACCTCACCCTTTCTTATTCTCCTTCTATTGCTATAACTACAAAAACTTTCTTATTATTTATTTTAATTTCAATGGCAAGAGCTAATTCATTTTGAGATTTAGCAATTCTGATTCTATTCCTACATTTTCCAACCTCTAAAATGTAGACCTCCATTGCACTTAAAATTAACAAATTTGTGTGTGCAAATACTTGTCTGCACACTGTTGAAGTAAAACTGCTTAGGCCTTAAACTTTGGTCAAGGAAAGTATGTCTTATGGGTAAAACAGAGAGTGAGAAAGTGCTGAAAAATGTAACTGTCTGAACTGAAAAAATGCTTGTACTGCAGTTTGCTAAATGTCTGTAACCTTGACTAATGATAAGAAGAATGAATGCTGTAATTCTAACACTGTTATAAATATATGTTAAAATCTGCCTGAGGGTGGAGACCCTTTACTGACCAGGGGCAACCCTGTCAGTGGCTCTCCCCTTGCATATGCTTGTGCTTCATAATAATAAAAGAGTCTCAGATCTCTGATGAGCCTCAACTAAAAACGCAGAATGAAGCCTCGTTTCTTCCACAACACTTAGGTGCAAGATTGTATATCCAAAAAGGAGTGCATATGTTTCTGGAGATGCATGTTCCTCTTATGCTCGCCATTGACAATGGGTCCTTGTATGTCACATCACCAGAAATGGAATTTAATATAGAAACCTAAACATAGGGGCTGGATTTTGTTCTTTCCTGAGTTATAGAAATTGTGTTTGGAGCCTTTTTTGGTACAAGATGTAGTCATTCCCTCCTCTCTTCAAAACTCCCATGTTTTGCGGAACAAGTTATTCTCTTCCATGGAAGCCAAACAGCTCCTTTCCTATTTAAATTTCATGTGAAACATTCTTTATTTCAGTCACTCTATGGCTTTGCTTTGGGCAATTGAATCACAGCTGACAGCAAATTAATGACTATGATGGTGTGATTAGTAGAGATTACAGGCTACTGAGAACCTGCCTGAGCATTTACCACTGTCATAATACTTATGCCATCTATTATTAGGGATTAATAATGGTCATAAAGAGGACATGATTTTACTGTGCTAGACTCCATATAAATGTAAAATCTGTTTGCATTTTTAATCTTTCACTAATATTCTGATAAAATGGGGAAAAAAACATTTTTTTATTAACCTGTTAAGATTTTTAAAATTTACTCTCTTTCTGGCTGTCTATTTTGCCATTAAAAAAAAAAAATATCATCAGACCAATACACTCTAACAGATGTAAGTGAGATCTACTGCAAACAAACACACACACTCAGCAAATAAGTTAAAATTACATTAGCCATGTGGAATTGAAACAGAACATAAGCCCCACAACTTTTCCGCTGTTAGGTATCACACAAAAGTCCAATTGGGAAGAAATAATGATTTCACTAATCCCTAACAATGATTTTTTGAAGAGTTCAAATAAAAGTGTGTTTGTTCTGAGTTAGCTTCACCAAGTAGATTTATTTGATTTTCCGTTTTCCTAGGGGAAGAACTTCAGATTCACCAGGTTGTAAGAAGAAAACATTTAAAATAAAAAAAAAAACCCGATAAAAGTGAATACTGTGCCTATTTACCAAACCTTTTCCAATCCACTTTATTTTCAAATGTCAAGCAGTTATCTGAAACCTTTAAAAGGTTTCTTTATGTACTATTAAGGGAGAGCAAATATTAGGAAGAAAGACTATTTTTTATACTTTCATGAAAACTACTTAATAATTTATATACTTGTTATTTAAAATACTGTAAAGTTTATATCTATGCAAAGGCTAAACATGGTCTAATAAAAAAAAAAACATGTTGTTTACACTTGCTCTCAATCCCTAAGGTGGAAGAAAAATGGTCAATTATTTCTGAAATGAGAAGAAAAAGCAATTAAGCTTCCAGTTACAGTTTTTTAATTTCTGAAAGACTTTCTTCAAAGTGTTAAAACTGCAAAAGCAGAGCAGCTGAACTACAATTTCCACTGCACAGCCATGGCATGTGTTTAATAAGTCTTCTAAACTCAGACATAAGTGGTAAAATTCTGTGTCCATTTACACCCATACAACCTCCACGAAGTCCATGACACTGTACAAGTGTAACTGAGGGAAAGAATTTGGTCCAGTAATTATTTTTTTTAAAAAGAGCATTCCTGCTATGTTTCTTCTCTCAGGAGTTTGATATCAGCTCCATAAATACAGTACCTGTAATTGTAAAAAGAAATGCTGCAGCATGCCAATGATCTTACCTCATACTCAAAGTCCTCTGTTCTATCTGCATCAGCAGGCAGGCTGGAAAGATACTCATTACCTTCATAAAATTCATGCTCCACAGGGTGAAGAGAATGGCAGCTATGTGGGACAAAGCAGTACAACAGGAATAGATGAGACAATAGTTTTTCAAATTAAAATATGATAAAAAAACTTCTGTGTAGTTTTTTCATCTGTGGAATGCTATTCTGAGTGATCTGACAGTCTGAAAGGAACACAACCAGGCAAGAGCTGGGGCTGTTCTCTTTTCAAATTCACAGAGACCAGTTAATTTCATTTTGCCAAGTACGGCACTAAAGGCAAAATTCTACTGTCAGATCCACACAAGGTTATTTCTGAAGAGTGAATGAAGCAGGGTCTGTTTTGAGCCAAACTGCTTAGCTGATAAGCTTTGGGATTTTTCCATATTTTTAAATGTGCTTAACTTCAGATATGCATGTTATCTCTACATGCATCCAAATACACACTTCAGATACTGGAGCAACATGAAGGGGCTTTTCCTAGCATAACACAACAATACTAATTACATATCTACCATATTAAATCCCTTAAATGAAGCTCATTTCAGAATTATCATGAATTATTCCAGACCTTAAAGGAGTAACTTGCACTCTTAAGCCTTCTGCAACATGGACACAATGGGCTGCCAAAGTGTGTTTAAGCAATTACACTCTTGAAAATGTCAGCACACAGGAATCTTGGATAGGTTTTGGACCAAAAAAAAAAGGGCTTTTTGAAATAAAATAACTTACGTGTAGCCTCAGATAGACAGCTATTACCTGACCCCTTATCATAAATTACCCTAGTCAGATCTGCAGACTCTCCACACAACCTGCCCAGGCCTTTGTGACTATGTACTAGTGACAAGGTGAAATGTGGTATACATTTTGCAACACCAGTCCTGTGCAGAGATCCACAGAACACTGAGAGTTCAAGGGGAAATCTCTAGTATGATTATAGTTTTGTCTGTAGCTAGTGAATGAAGTGGAGGTGAAGCGTTGACGGACAGGTGAGGTAACTCGTGGTGAGGATGGGTCACCAAAAAGATGGATCACTATTTTTGCATAAATACGCTATGCTAACATTTAAATTCTGTACAATTTCAGAGGAAATATTCACTTAATCAATAACTCCTTACACAGTGTTTGTCATTCAAGAGATGGGATTTTATGTTTAATCTCTTCATATTTTCAGCAATGTTTTGCTTTAAGTAATTGCACCTTAATTTAATTAGTTTCCTTGATTCTCCTTTTGTGTAAGGGAGAAGTGTACACAACGCCAACTAGCCAGCTCTCTCTGGGTCTTAATAAGCCTTTTGCAACTATGGCTATAGTAGTTATCTACCTGACCAGGCTCTCTGTTGGCATAAGCTTTTGATGAAGAAATGACATGAAGATGGAATGATCAGAGCCAGGATTCTTTGATGCAGCTCTAATCCATGAATGAAGTTCAGGAGGTGATGCAGTGGAACAAGTGTGGGACTGTGGCTAGAAGTGACAGCTATGGAGTAATGAGATGAAATTATTCCAGAGATGTTTTCTAGACAGAGCTGTGAGCCTATCACTGCACTTAGTAATTTGTTAACACTTAGTTTCTTGAAAATGAATACTTAGTATTATAGCTTACCAGTGAGTAGAAGTTGAAAGCCAGTGCTGTCACACAGGTTTAATTCATAGTCATGTGTAAAAAAGCTGAATATGGGTGAGAACTTAAAAATTGGACGGTGAGAGACCGTAAATCCCAGTGATGACTGAACTTAGTGATATTCTAAAATAAGAGGGCTCTCAACCACGCTTATAGTTGTTTCCATTGCTTCACATTGACAGTACAGACATTCTAGTCTTCAGATTGGCACATACAGACAGAGTGACAATCCTGGAATCTTATTATATTGATAGCATCTGAGGATGGCTGGAAAAGTGATAGAGAAAGGGAAACCATACCTGTCTGAAAGCAGAAAGGGACAGATATCCGGTACTGGAGGTGTGGATGGCCTAAGCTTGGCCAGAGCCATAATGTGCTCAAAGGTGATATCGGTCTGAGTGCTAGCATCCACAAGCTGAACATCCTGTGAGCTACCATGTGTTTTATTAATGGGCGCTCTCCGTAAAACCTGAACTACAATTGGCTCCTTGGCATTGCGAAAAGCTTCTACTGCCTCTTCGTGAGTGGCCTTGGAGAGGTCCTTCCCATTGACCTAAAGGAAAATGAAACATTACACAAATTAGGACTCAGAACTGAAAGGGCTTATAAAACAGGAGAGTAAAACACGTATTCTAAATGATTCATACAGAATATTAAATCATATTCTGACACCTACTGCAATCATCTTATCGTGCTCATGCAAGAGAGGAGATTAGGGTTGGGTGAGAAAATAAATTTTTTGGCTTTTGCTAGAAAAGCAACTGGTAAAACCCTTACAAAACTGTCCCAATGGTATTCGAAAGAAGCAAAAATCAAGTAATGCATTTTTAAAAATCATAGATCATTTACAATTCTGTCTCATAAATTATTTGTCTGGTTTGTAAAATATATATGAAAAAGTAGGGCTTTATTTTGCTTGGTATTTCAACATCTTCTGTACCATCTAAATGTAACAAAAGGTTTCTGACAAGTTTTGTTATTAATGCATGCGTCAATAAAGGTGTCTGTGATATCTGAAAAGAAATAAGGCAGATTGTAAATGTTTTGTTACTTTTATGCCATTGCCGTTATATTGTCAATAAGATTGCAAATAGGAAGATCTGACTGACATAATCAACTGCAGTACTTGTCCCTTTACATGTACTGAAATCCAAGTCAAATCCAAACTAAAGAACTTAAGAAGATGAGAGAAAGGAAGTTGAAAGAACAGGGACATGTCTATACTGCAGCGGCTGCAACAACACAGCTTTAGTGTTGCAGTTATGCCACTGTAGTTCTGTAGTGTAGATGCCTTTTACAACAACAGTAGGGACTTTTCCATTCATGTTGGTAATCCACTCTTGGAAAGATAGTAGCTAGGTCGATGGAAAAATTTTTCTGTCAACCTGCGGCCAGTGACCCCTGTTCTCAGTCACCACTGAATATCTGATCAGCGGCCAGGCCTGCCTACCCCATCCCAGCCGCCAGCAAACAGCTGATCAGCAGCCAGCCCTGGGGGCCCTGAACAGCTGATGGGCTGCCAGCCCCAGGAGGCCCCACTAGGTGATCTGGGGCCAGCCCCCCGCCTGCTGCTGAACAGCTGATAGGTGGCCAGCCTCCCCCCTGGGGCTCCAGCTGTCATTCCTCCCCCCACCAACTCTGCCCAACCTTCCCCCCCGATTATATTTAATAAAGTCACAGACAGGTCATGCACTCCATGAATTTTTGTTTATTGCACAGGATCTCTCCATGATTTTTACTAAAAGTAACCGTGACAAAATCTTAACCTAAGTATAGTATACCAGTATTCCTATATCAGTAAAGCTTCCCTAGTGTAGACATAGCTATAGTGTTTGGAGTACAACATGGATAACTCCAAGTATGGGTGGTGTGTTAAATTCCTACACGTTCATGTGTCTCTATTTTCGAAGTATGAGCACATCACTGAACTAATGTGCTAACTGGGCAATGGCTGTCAATAGCAGAGTTCTTGAACAACAGTATGTGCTGTCACTACACTGGAAACATTATTTTGGTGAGATTCAGAGGTGATGTGAATGTCGCTGTAAATTACAAATAATTAAACTGTCACAAGGCAGTGCAGCTGTGAGTTGATATAATTTATCCTGTGGAGGGTGGAAGGGGTGGATTTTTGTGGTAAGAAATGCAACCCACAAAGGGTTTGATCCCAGGTTCCGGCTTTATTTTACACCCTCCTGATATAAATCTTCACTTCTACCCCTACGGAATGCATGACTTATCACCTCACACTATTTATGCCATCATTTATATGGCCTCTGAATTTCATCCAAGGAACAAAACATGTTGCATATATTTTATATGAGGCCTGGTCTACACTAGCATATTTGGTCATTATAATTATGTCGCTCAGGATTGTGAAAAATCCACACCCTCTGAGTAACATATTTATACCGAACCTAGCCGCCAGTGTGGACAGCTCTAAGTCGACTAGAAAATTCTTCCATCAACCTAGTTACTGCCTCTCGGGGAGGTGGAGCACATACACCCCATGGTGGAATCCCTCCTATTGGCATAGTTAGAGTCACTGAAGCGCTACAGTGGTGCAGCTGCAGTGTTTTCAGTGTAGACAAGCCCTAATATTGTAGGCAGAGCAATGGCAACACTAATTATTTTAAGGCTGCCTAACATTTTCCATTACAACCACCTGCTTTCAGTTGCTACTACCTCTGACAAAGGAACTATTTGGGCTGAAATTTTCCAGGCTTGGTTTCGGTCTCAGGTTGATTTTTTGTTGTTGTTGAAAGTTTTACAAAATTAGTGCAATGAAAAATAGGACATTTTGTCCAGGTAAAAGTTTTGCTAGCACCACAGGAGCTTACCCATAAGTAATTGAAATCTGACAGTAAGATAGTGCTGAGGTCAAAGAAGCAACTTTCACTGTTCACTGAGATACCAGAACATCACCATTTGCACATGCACAAAATAACTTCTTATGCCCTTACTCATTATGTCTGAAGGTCCGAACTCTTGCCATGCTGCACAGAGCATGCTCCCTGCCTCCTGCATAATTTCCTAATGACTAAAAAGAATCACTAAAAGAAGCCCAGGCAAATGGATCCTCCTCCAGCTTTTTCCCAATAAAATAGTTTATGGCCAAGGAGAAAGAGCCCTGGCCTGCACCACCTTTCTGAAACCCAATACCAAACCTATGTGCTTGGCTATGTCATCCATAAAATGTAGTATTCCAGCATACCATTTTTAATAAGTGCTTTGAAATCTAGAGATGAACAAACACTATTCAAATACAAAGCAGATTAAGAAAACAAATATCACTCCAGAGTCCTAACTCTAAGTTCTCTGCCTACTCCATCGGGTCCCATAACCTTCCCAGAGCCAGTAAGAGAACACAGGAATTCTAATAAACAGTGTTCCACTGATGTCTAGCAAATATTTGCTTTGTTTCTCCATTTTTCTTTTAAAAAAAAAATCTTGACACTTCCAGACCAAATAACCAATCAACCAATCCAAAACCCCCCTATGATAAAAGACCATTGCTAAGGTTGAAAAGCAAAACATTTGCGAAGTTGGAAAATGCCAGATTTAAGGTAGCTTGCGTAACCTTAATTCTGCTCCTTTGTGTATATGTATTATGATACAGTTTTTAATGACATGAACACATACAGCAATTCAGAACATAGAATCATAGAATCATAGAATATTAGAGTTAGAAGGGACCTCAGGAGGTCATCTAGTCCAACCCCCTGCTCAAAGCAGGACTAACCTCAGCTATATCATCCCAACCAGGGCTTTGTCAAGCCTCACCTTAAAAACCTCTAAGGATGGAGATTCCACCACTTCCCTAGGTAACCCATTCCAGTGCTTCACCACCCTCCTAGTAAAAAACTTTTTCCTAATGTCCAACTTAGACCTCCCGCCCTGCAACTTGAGACCGTTGCTCCTTGTTCGGTCATCTGCCACCACCGAGAACAGCCTAGCCCCATCCTCCCTGGAACCCCCTTTCAGGTAGTTAAAGGCCGCTATCAAATCCCCCCTCACTCTTCTCTTTTGCAGACTAAACAAGCCCAGTTCCCTCAGCCTCTCCTCATAAGTCCTGTGCTCCAGCCCCCTAATCATTTTGGTTGCCCTCCGCTGCACTCTCTCCAACTTGTCCACATCCTTTTTGTAGTGGGGGGCCCAAAACTGGACACAATATTCTAAATGCGGCCTCACCAATGCCGAATAGAGGGGAATAATCACTTCCCGTGACCTGCTGGCAATGCCCCTCCTAATGCAGCCCAATATGCCATTAACCTTCTTGACAACCAGGGCACACTGCTGACTCATATCCAGCTTTTTATCCACCGTTACTCCCAGGTCCTTTTCTGCAGAGCTGCTGCCCAGCTCGTCGGTCCCCAGTCTATAGCTGTGCATGGGATTCTTCCTTCCTAAGTGGAGGACTCTGCACTTGTCCTTGTTGAACCTCATTAGATTTCTTTTGGCCCAATCCTCCAGTTTGTTTAGGTCACTCTGTATCCTATCCCTACCCTCCAGGGTATCTACCACTCCCCCCAGCTTAGTGTCCCTAGGCATGTTCTATGTGTGGTGGGGGTGGGGTGTCATATGCAGCCCATGTGCAAGTTAAAGATATCTTTCCTGAGGCAGAACTGCAAGAGGCGAGCTGTGATTTGAATCCTGCCTACCCTCACATGGATGTGTGAGGGAACCATGGTATGATGCAGCAGCCACTCTGCACTGGCCAGAGCTTATTGCTCCTACATCTAGTTTATATGGTACACCATAGTGATGAGCACAGTATTCATAACTAGATATATGTATTTAAATCTACCTGTTTAAGAGCTCAGATATGACTATCCTGAGTGCCATAGAAATTCTCAAGTACAGTACTAATGTGGATTAGGTTGGAATCAAATGATACAAATAGTGACCAGAAAAAACAGTGTATTCTGCTTTAGACACATGGCCTACATTGCTGCATGGCAGAAGTTTCCCTGACAATTTAAGCAAGAGATGTTTAAAAATTGGCTCTATTGTTAAAATTGCCATTTGGACAAATTGCATCCTTGGGGATAATTATAGGCAACGGAATTCTGTGAGTGCCATATGGGGGGAGAAGAGGGATGGATCGATAAAAGACTAAAAACAGATTCAATGGTAAGAAGGAGAAAGTTCCCCCCAATCTCTTCTCCAAGTGTGTAAGTTACAAAAAATAAAATGTCCAGCATCAGTTAAATCTAACAAAGGCAGCTTTAAATAACACTTTAAATCTGGATCTTTTAGCCATCCTTCAGTTCTACCTCTCCAGTCAGTTCCTTCCTTCTTTCAAAGCCATAGAAATATGTTCCCATAGGGGGATGTTCCTATCAGGGAAGTGGGAACTCCACAATTTTCACTGTAGAACGTAAGGTAGGCCCTTTGAACAACTTTTACCCCTACTCCAGGATCCCTTTAAAATGTACAGCTAGTTTCCTCTCTTCTGACCCTCTGGTACTGAATAGTTTTAATGTTTGTACAAAGTCTCAGGATAACAAATTTAAAGTTTATGTTTGGAAACAAATGCCACTTAGTTGCATCTGATATATCAGAGTTGTTCCCTATTGTAAGTATAAGGAGTATACTATAATTACTACTGAGTGGTACTTGTGGCAAAGGTTGGGCTGAGTTCTAACAAGTGGCATTTTACCACAGATCTGTGTCAGCAGAAACAAACAAACAAACAAACAAAAAAGCATGGCTAACATTTCAAGATGTAAAATATAAAATCTTATTAGAATTCCTTGGGAAACCAACGAACTTCCCTGTTTATCCATCTAAATCAATACTTATTGATTATTCCAAGGAAATATACTTGACATACATTTACAATAATGCCATTTCCATGCAAATTCTATGAGAAGAAACACTGATATTTCAAAATCATATAACTATGAAACTCACAGCTTACACAACATACATATTTTTATTGGCAAAAATGTGGCTGATCTGTACTTTCATAAAATGTTATTTTTTCTTTGAAGTGAGGAAATCCATGACCTTTAAAGGCCTCCATCCTTTATGTAGTTTCCTTATAAGATGTAAGCACTTAGGATACAAAACACTTATTTTAATCATCACTTGAAGTTCATCAGCACAGTTAGTTACTCTGCATAAAGGTCACCCATTTTATAAATTCTGTCTTGCCCTGCAGAAAAGCTGTAACTTAATTGCTATATGCTGGCAGCTGTCCTGGGCAGTTATCATCATTTAGGGCTAGTCTACACTTAAAACTTGCAGCAGCACAGCTGTTTTGGTACAGCTCGGATGCTGTAAGAGCGCTTGTGTAGCCCCATTATGTCGATGGAAGAGAGCTCCCGCCCACATAATAAAACCACCTAAACAAGCGGCAGTAGCTATGTCTGCAGGACAGCGTCTCCCACAGACACAGCACTGTTCACACAAGCGCTTATGCTGTCAAAACTTACGTGGCTTGGGGGGTGAGGGGGTATCTCAACCCTGAGCAACAGAAGTTTTGCTGGAATAAGTGATAGTGTAGACAAGGCCTTAGTATTGGGAAGACAGAATGTATTTTAAAAACTAAAACCAATACTATACACACTTTTTGGAGGTCTCTTCACTTAGCTTCTTTAAGATCTTTCTCACCTCCTGCATTATCCCCCCATCCCAGTGCACAGAAATAATCACCTTGGGAGCTGTAGACCCTTGAGCACTTATTTACTGCAAGCCATTTACAGATTCTTAGCTGGATGATTAAATAAATCCTTTGCCTGTGAAAGGTTACATTCAATGGAAGCAAAGGTACTATTTTAAGTGGACAGGGAAATCAGTCACTTTATCAATTCAACTCAAAAGACAGGGGAATACGTTTGTTGCAACAGATGGGCTAATTAATCTATGAGCAACTTGTGAATGTTAAGTAAAGAATATATCTATTCACATGTAAACCACTGCCCTGTTTGATGAAGCTTCTCTTTAATGAACAATCTCTCCCATTTGAAAAAAAACTGCAAAGTCTGGGCCACTTGTCAACAACTTCCCTAGATTGACTGGTTGCCATTGCTTGGATCTTGGCCATCCCCTTTTGATTATCTCTCTAAATCCAGCCACATGCAAAATTTCATCAATATCAGAAAACAAACAAACAGGTTTTGTCTTTGATGCATAAACAAATGCTTGAAAAACCAACTGACACTGGCTGACTGCCAGTTTTAAAGCCAGACACTGACTGTTACACTGAGCAGTGGTGATGGGGTGAAAGTAAATGAAGGACAGATTATCTATAAGCAATATAGGGAAAGACTGTGGATTACCTTTACAATACTTATTCTAAAAACAATAAATCCAGGTATATCCACTATCCTCAAGTTACAAATGGTTTGTGATCTACAGATGAACTGCCCTTGCTGGGAACCATGTTTCTGCTGTTACTGATTTCAGTTAGCAGCGACCAAGGGTCATTAATGGGTGGTTAAATATGTTAACCTTCCTGAGTGTCTCATCTTTATGTTAACTAAATATGTTAACTCCTTCCTGAGTGTCTCATCTTTATTTCTCACTCTATTTTTTAAAACAAAACAAAAATACAATTGTGTGAATTTAGTACTCATGAAAGGCGTCATATGAACAGTTTAGGGGACTAAACTCCCTATCCTCAAAACACGTTTGACACAGGCAAGTTAAAATGCAACACAGACTCCACTGAAGCAAAATCTATGGAGGGCATCCACTTAATCAGTGATGCCAAAGACAAGACTAGCTTGAGCATCCAGTTAATCTAGTCCTCCAGACACAGAGGCTTCCCAGAGGAGCTGACAGAGATGCTGTCTGACATGATGATGAAGTTCAACAAATCTCACTGCCTTGGGAGATTTCAGCATACACACACACACACACAATGACTCTGAGCACTAAAACTCTGATCAGATCTCACTAAATTAAAGTTTCTTGCTGGCATGCTCTGGACCTAAATATACGTAGATGACCACACCCTGGACTGTATCCTTGGACTGCATGTGGACACAAGAACTCATGAACTCATGAACACTTTCTCTTGGTAAGTTCACTTTCACTTCAGTTTCAAGGCAGAAACCAGAACCCTTCCTTGCAGAACTACAAGAACAAACCAAACACAGAAACAAAACCATAATCCCCTCCTTCCAAAAGAGTGGCCTTTTGCACAAATAGTAGTTATGGAAATATAAGAAGCAATTAGGGCCACCACATGGGTCTCTGACCACAGCCTTTCCTGTCTAGTAAAAGACAGTAGAGAACATCTGGGACCTCTAGTAATAGAGAATGTGCACACCTCCTTTGGAGAGGAGATCTTAACTCACTCTAATAAGCATGCAATAGTCCAACAAAAGAAATCAGCACTTGACAATGGTGGCCTTCCCAAGTACAGCCCCGTATCCAATCTCCGTTTTTGAGCAAGCTAACTTGCAAGCTGGCAAATAAAGCCTCCAGTTCCACCTGCCAGCTATCAGTATCTTGGATCTCTCTCAGTCAGGTTCAGGCCAGGACACAAAGTAGAGAGATCATTTCTTGCTCTCGTTGATGATGACCTTTCAATGTGAACTTTCCTATTGGATGTTTTGGCAGCATTTGATGCCACTCTTGGTCTTGCCCTACCTATTAGGAGCAGCAAGGGTGCATGGAAATGTCTTTCACAGATGCATAGGTTCATAGATTCCAAATCCAGAAGGGACCATTCTGATCACCTAGTCTGATCTCCTGTATAACACCGGCCATAGAACTTACACAAAGTAATTCCTAAAGCAGACCTTTCAGAAAAGCATCCAGTCTTGATTTAAACATTGTCAGTGATGGAGAATCCACCATGAACCTTGGTAAATTGTTCCAATGGTTAATTACCCTCAATGTCAAAAATGTATGCCTTATTTCCAGTCTGAATTTATCTAGCTTCAACTTCCAGCCACTGGATCATGTTATACCTTTCTCCGCTCGACTGAAGAGCCCATTATTATATATTTGTTCCTTACAGACGATAATCAGTTCACCACTTAATCTTCTCTTGTTCAGCTAAATAAATTGAGCTCTTTGAGTTTATCACTATAAGGCCTTGTGTTCCTTTATTTAGGAAGTTAATCTAAATCTGCTATGTTAGTTTGAACCCATTGCCTCTTGTCCTGCCCTAGGTGGCAAGAGAGAACAACTTTTCTCCAACATTTTCATGGCAGCCTTTCAAGTATCTGAAGATCACTATCATAACCCCCCCTTAATCTCCTCTTTTCCAAACAAAACATACTCAGTTCCTTCAGCCTTTGCTCATATGGCTTGCATCTCATCCCTTTGATCATCTCTGTCGCCTGACTCTGGATCTTTTCCAGTTTTTCTATATCCTTTCTATACACTGGTGACCAAAATTGGTCACAGTACTCCAGCTGAAGCCTCACCAGTGCTGAGTACAGCAGTACTATAACCTCCTGTGATTTGCATGCTATCCCTCTGTTAATGCAACCTAAAACTGCATTTGCTTTTTTTGCAACAGTATCGTATTCCTCACTTATACTGAGGTTGTGATCCACCACAACTGACAGATCCTTCTCAGCTGTGCTGCTGCCAAGCCAGTTCCCGCCATTCTGTATTTGTGCATTTGGTTTTTCTTCCCTAAAGGAGGCTGGATAGCCATCAGTCTTGGATGGTTTAGACACAACATATCCTGCATCTTTGCCTAGGGTTAAACTAAATGACACTTGCAGTCCCTTCTAACCCTATGATGCTATGATTCTATGCTTCTCTTATCAATTTTCTACTGTTCCTAACTTCTAATTTACATTAATTACTGTCAACTTTCTATTTCTTCCATTTCTTATATATTATTTTTATAGCTGCCTTCACTTCTCTAAATCAGGTCAGTTTTTTATCCAGCATAGCCTTTTTACTCAGTTGTGAGACTGTGGTTTGTTGGACAGCTAGTAAGGTGTTCTTAAATGATTTCAAGTTATCATTCACATTTTTCTGATTAAACCCCAGCTGATTTGGCTCATAATTATTTTCAGCTTGGGGCTTTAATAGGGCCAGTTTCACGAAGTGTATATATTATGGGTCTAGTCTTTATTTTGCTTGCATATTATAAATGTGATCAAGTCATGGTCACTTGTACCTAAGCCACCATTAATTTTTAATTCTGTGGTCAGTTCCTCTTTATCTACTAGGACAAGATCTAATACAGAATTGCTCCTTGTTGGATGCAACACTTAGGAAATTGCCATCTATAATGTTTACATATTCCAAGGATGTTTTTTAGTACTGGCAGCATGAGGCCTCCAGCCTACATCACTCAAACTGATGTCCCCCATGATCATGCAGCTTTTTTCCCTACACAGTATAGACAAATGAGTAAGGAGGTGGTCATCCTGTTCCCTAGTGTGATCTGGCAGTCTATAGCAGACACCAACTAATACCCTTTCTTATGCTTTATCTGTTAGGACATTGATACATAAGCATTCAAGATCATTTTCTTCCAAGTTATCTGTGACTTGAAAACAGGTACTGCCATTTTACATAAAGTGCCACTCCCCCTCCTCTTCTTCCCATTCGACCCAAATAGGTTATAACCATTGCTTTTTAACATTCCAATTGAGCAAATCATCCCATCAGGTTTCATTAACACCAACTAGATTGAATTTATGCTCATAAATGGGCAATTTAAATTTCTCTTGTTTGTTAGCTAGGCTCCTAGCATTGGTGTACAGGCAATTCAATAATTTCTTTTTTTCTTGTCCTTTGGTTCCTTGATTAATTTTGTTCTCATCATCTCAACTTCATGCTTAGTGCTCATAACGTCCCTCTTTTTGCCTTCCCCTTTTGTTATTAGTTTAATCGCCTCCTGTATACACTAGCCAGCCTGTACCTGAGAAAATTTGTTACTGAGTTGGAAGCATCCAAACTATACAGACCCTTGCCCCCATAGAAGATGGATTAATGTGGCACATAACTGAAACCCACCACCCTCCATTACTTACCTAGCCAGTTTACTATACTATTTAATGTCTGTTTGGAGCAACCAGGTTAAGACAACATGTGCCAAAATGCCAGAAATAGGCAGACAAAGCCCAGCAAGAAATGGTTACTGATCTGGTGCAGTAACTGATGTTCTTTGAGATGAGATCCCTAGCAGACGCCTGATCAATGCGTAATGTTTTGTGAATGTATGGGCTGAGGCCCATGTTGCTGCCTTGCATATGTCCGTGATAGGGATATTACTCAGGAGTGCTGTGGAAGTGGATATCACTCTTGTTGCATAAGCTCTGGTTCCTGTGGGAACCTATAGTTCTTTCTGTTTATAGCATGTCTGGACACATCCCGTTATCCATTTAGATAGTCTCTGGCTAGATATAGCCTTGCCTTTTGTGCATTCAGCCACTGAAATGAACAGCTTATCCAATTTTCTAAATGTTTTTGTTCTTTCTAGGTAAAATGCTATCGCCTGTCTGACATCCAGCGTGTGGAGTGCGGCTTCCTGTGAGTTTGCATGCGGTTTCAGGTAGAAGATAGGTAAATGAATAGGTTGGTTAATATGGAAGTCTGAGACAATTTGTAGTAACATTTTGGGTGAGGTCTCAGAGTGATCTTATCTTTGTGGAATATCGTGTATGGTGGGTAGGCCATGAGTGTGCTAATCTCCCCTACATGCCTGGTTGATGTGATGGAAACTAAAAATGACACTTTCATAGACATGTGTAGCAGTAAACATGTTGCTAATAGTTCAAATGGTGTTTTAGTGATGGCCTTTAGTACTAGGTTTAGGTCCCGTGAGGTTATTGGGGCACATATGATAGGAGATACTCTCTATCCCCGCTAAAAACCATTTTACAATCGGGTGAGTGAATATTGTAGCTTGACTGATCTTGTCATGGAAGACAGTATTGCTGCTAGATCAACCTTTAGTGAGCTAATTGACAAACCCAATTTTTTAAGTTCTAGGATATATTCTAAGATAATAAGTATGGGTGAGGATGTCACAATGATTTGTCTTTCTCTGCACCAGGAATCAAATCTGTGCCATTTTTGAAGGTAAGTCTTTCTAGTTGTTGGTTTTCTACTGTTTAGTAGTATCTGTCTAACTTGTTCTGAGCATTTTAACTCATCGGGGTGGAACCAGTTAGGAACCATGCCGTTAGATATAGCTTCTGTATCTTGGGGTGATAAATCTGACCACCATCCTGTGACAGGATATCTTGTCTCGGAGGAAGCGTGGTTGGTCTGTATGTTGACATGTTGAATAGCTCTGAGAACATCTGCCTGGGCCAAGCTGGTGTTATCACTATGACCATTGTGTTGTCGGCCTTGATTTTGTGGACAGTTTTGGGTATCATTGGTATGGAAGGGAAGGTGTACAGTAGCTCCTTGCTCCAGCTGACCAGAAACGCATCACCCATTGAACCTGATCCCAGTCCCACTCTCAAGCAGAAGAGGTGACACTTGCGATTTTGTTCTGTGGAAAATGGGTCGATCATTGGATGACCCCACTGGCGAAAGATATTGTTCAGGATTTTGTTGTTCAGCTCCCACACATGAGCCTGTGCAAAGTGTCTGCTGAGGCTGTCTGCAGTGGTGTTCTGTCTCCCAGGTAGGTATTGCCACTGATATTTTGATGTTCTGTATGCACCAGTTCCATAGTCTTATTGATTCGCAGCTTAGGGAGTGGGATCTTGTTCCTCCCTGACTGTTGATATAAAACATGCAAGCTATGTTATCCATCATTATTTTTATTGACTTGTTTCTTATGAACGATAGAAAATGCCGGCGTGCCCTGAGTTCAAACACGTTTATGTGAAGGCTAGTTTCGGGTTTTGACCACCTGTCCTGTATTATGTAGTTTTGCAGATGCGCTTCCCAGCCTAGAAGAGAGGCATCTATTGTAACCATAATTGATGGTGGAGGCTGTAAAAACTGGATTCCGGTCATCATGTTGTTTTCTTGGGTCCACCACATTAGGGAATCTTTGACCTTGTTTGGCATCATCAGCACTTTGTTCAGACTGTGTCTGTTTGGTCTGTAGACTGAAGCGAGCCATTGCTGGAGACCTCGCATATGTAATCGGGCATGCTGGAGCATGAATGTCATGGCTGCCATGTGTCTCAGGAGTTGTAGGGCAATGCATGCTGTTATTATTGGACTGCTCCTCACTAATAATAGTATTAGGTCTGTGATGGCCTTGAATCTGGGCCTTGGTAATGATGCCCTGGCTATTACTGCGTTCAGATCTGTTCCTACGAACTCCAGCTGCTGCATCAGATTCAAAGTGGACTTTTCGTTGTTTATCTTGAGTCCTAGTTTTTGGAATAGTGTTATAATCTGGCCTATAGCACTATCTGGCCATGGTTTGCCTGGGTGCCTTTATTAGACAGTCATTTAGGTACAGGAAAATTGTGATTCCCTGTCTCCTCGGATGTGTCGCAACAACTACGACCACTTTAGAGAAAACCCTTGGTGCTGTAGAGAGGCCAAATGGCAGTGCTTTGTATTGGTAATGGTTGCCAGACAAATGGTTGCCAAATCTTAGGAAGCATCTGGGAATGGTGTGGCTTGTGATATGAAAATAAGCATCCTGGAGGTCGAGGGCTGAGAACCAGTCCCCTTTTTCCAGTACTGGTATTATGGTGAATAGTGTGACCATCTTGAATTTTTGTTGCTTCACGAATTTGTTTAGTGCTCTTAGGTCTAGAATGGGTCTCCATGCCCTGCTCTTTTTCTCTACTATGAAGTAGTGGGAATAAATCCCTTTCCCTCTGTGTTGTTGAGGTACATGTTCTATTGTCCCTGTTTGTAGGAGATTATCTATTTCTCGGTGCAGTAATTGTGCATGTGTTGGGTCCCTTAAGAGGGATGGGGAAGGGTTGTGGGTGGATATAAATGGGATAGTGTATCCTGAATTGATGATATCTAGTACCCATTTGTCTGATGTGATAATTGACCAGTTGAGATGGAATTGTTGGAGGCGAAATTCAAAGTTTGTCGTAGATGAAGTTGGCACTGTTTGTTGAGTGGGTTTTCTCGACCAAATTCTCAAAACTGCTGCTTGAATGATGCAGTGTGAGAACCCGAAGGTATTTGTTGTGGTTGTCTGTGTCTCTGTGGTCTCTGCTTTCCTCTTTGTCATTCGTATTGTCTATACTGTGAATGAGATGGGAATCTGCAGGTATATGGTTGGAATCTATATTGCTTTCTTTTTGTTGCAGGTGTATATATGCCTAGGGTTCATAATGTAGCCCTGGAATCTTTCATTGAGTGTGGTACTTCATCTGTCTTTTCTGCAAAAAGTTGAGCCTTATCAAATGGGAGGTCTTCTATTTTTGTTTGTAGCTCTCTGGGAAGGCCTGCCGCATGAAGCCAAGAAGCCCTGCACATAACTATGGCTGTGGCTATAGTTCTAGCTGCCATATCAGCTACGTCTAGAGAAGCCTGTAGCGAAGTTCTAGCTACAAGTTGCCCTTCGGTAAGTAATGACTTAAATTGCTCTCTTTTGTTCTCTGGTATGTGATTTGTAAATTGAGATAGTTTTTCATAAATGCTGTGGTTGTAATTGGAAAGCTGAGTAATTTGATACTCTCATTAGTAGAGTGGAAGATGAGTAGACTTTTCTACCTAGCAGACCAAGTGTCTTCCAGTCTTGATCTTATGTGACCCTCTTGAATAGGTCATTACATTGTTTAGGGTCATCTACCGGTATAGGTGTGGGTGGAATTATGGCTTCATCTGGTGAGGAAGTTGAGTCGTGTGGGAAGAGATGGTTCTTGCTCCACACTTGTTTCCACTATTTGTAGTTCCTCCACTGCCTTAGTTGATGTAGTCAGGGGTGACTGTCTGGATGATTTCGCCCTGCTTTTATGGGAGCTGGTCGGTCTGTTGTATGCCTTAGAGTAGGCTGACCAGGCATACCAATTGTGCCATTGCATGTGGTATGGCATGTGCGGTCCGAGCCATGGAGGACCATACCATGGATATGCTCTGCTTCCCCTTTGAGGTGGATACTCAGGCGCTTCTAATGATGGTCTGGTGGGGGAGGAATGTTCCGATGAAAAGTGAACTTCCTCTACGTCACCGTCTTCTGTGCTGATGGCATGCACTGGGGAAAGGGCTTCATCACTGGCAAAATGTACCGATGATTCCATTGTGGGTGACTGTGGAGATGACGTTATTGTTTGGTGGTGTTGTTTGTGCTTTTTCTTCAATGATGGTGCCGTTGTCAGTGCTGGGCTACTCATCGGCTCCATGGTGGTGATTGGTGCCGACATCCACACCTCAGCAATTGTTGGTGCTATTATTGATTCCGGTGCTGACTTGGGGGGCAGTGGTCTGTCTCAGCACCATATCTTTTTTCGGTGCTGCACTCGATGCCAAGGGCTTCGATGTTGCCATAGTTGGTGCCGTTGACCGTTGGTCCAACGGTTTCTGCACTGTATCCTTCTTCGGTGCTGTGTCAGAGCAGGACTGTTTTTGTTTATTCCTCTACTCCTTTCCCAGACTTTTCAGGTCCTTGCGTGACACGGACCAAGTTTTACCTGAGGAGCCTGTTGCCTCTTTGGTACTGTGTGTAGTGGACAGCCTCTTGTTGAATGTCTTTTCTTTAATGCCGTGGTGTCTGGAGGCAATGAAGCTCTCTTCCTTGGAGAACATTCAGTGCTCTCTGTGATAGGCTTGTCCAGTCTCGGGTCTGAGAGATTTCTCCATAAGTCTGAGTTTTAGTCTAAGGTCCCTATCTCTCCTCGCTCTGGCTTTCAGATTCCTGCAACAAGTGCACTAATTGCCCCAGGAAAACCTATCTGGGTGAACGCAATCACTACACTCTGGAATGAAATCACACAGGAAAATGATAAAAGACAAAAATACCACATCCCCCATGGGTGAACACTTTTCACAAAGCAATCACTTTATATCTGACCTATCGGTCCTCATCCCCAAAGAAAACCTGCACAACATTTTCAAAAGACGAGGCTGGGAGCTTAAATTCATAACTTTGCTAGACACTAAAAATCATGGACTGAACAGAGATCCTGGATTTCTGGTTTATTACAACAATCTATAACTAACTAAGCCCCCCTTTTTGTCCAATGACTGCAGGGGTATTAATGGCCCTCTTGACTTTGAATGGCCTCTTAGAATATGTGCTAACTACTTAAGCTAAACTACCTGTTTGACCTTGTATGCAGCTGTGACTTTTCCTGACCTGAAGAAGAGTTCGGTGTAGCCTGAAAGCTTGTCTCTCTCACCAACAGAGTTGCTCCAGCCAAAGATATTACCTCACCCACCTTGTCTAGCCAATAGGAGGGTGTGACAGAGTGCTAGCTGTAGCACCCTGATCACTGAGATTGCTGCAGCACAGAGAAGGCTGTAGGTTTAACTAGAAGCAATTAATCAGTTTCTGTTGGGGGGGGGAGGGGAGAACTGACACCTGGATGGTAATTGCTGAACTAATGAGTAAGGCCCTACCATATTCACGGTCCATTTTAGTCAATTTCATGGCCACGGGGTTTTAAAATTGGTCAAGTTAATTATTTCAGATGTTTACATCTGACATTTCACAGTGTTGTAACCATGGGGGTCCCGACCCAAAAGGGGTCATGGGGAGGTTGCAAAGTTATTGTAGGGTGGTCGCAGGATTGCTGGCTTCACTTCTGTGCTGCCTTCAGAACCGAGCTCTGAAGGCAGCAGCTGCCCAGCATCGTGCAGCTGGAGGAGGCTCCTGGACGTGGAGGTGAGTCTGATCTCCCTGTGCTGCTGGGAGCGCCCCAGCTGGGGACTCTTAGCTACTAGTCCAGGCCAGTGCCCAGGGGCCCCAGCCAATTTGGGGTCCCCGGAAAAATGGGCACCCCAAGCCCTGGCAGCCTGGGCCTCAGCAGGATCCATGGGAGGGGGAGGAAGCCCTGAGACATGGCTGGAGCTGCAGGGGACAGAAGTCCCGAGCCCAGTTCTGCGGCTGCTGCAGTGCAGAAATGAGAGTGTATCACCCTCACTTCTGTGCGGCCTGCAGGGAAGTGGTCTAATCTCCCAACTGAGAGCGGCTGTGCAAGAGAAGGACAAGTCCTGTCCCTCCCCAGCCCTGCCCAGACTAGCAATTAGGAGCCCCAGACTGGAATGCTTCCAGCTGCATGGGGGAGATCAGATTTCACAGGGAAAGGCTTATTTCACAGTCCATGACACATTTTTCGTGGCCAGGAAATTGGTAGGGCCCTACTACTGAGACAATTGGCTCAGTAATTGGGTGAATACTTATTTGGGAGGTTCAGGAAGTCCTCAAGAGCTCAGAGGATGAGCTGGGAGGAGAGAAGTCTGTATGTAAATCCTGCTGTATATCCATTCTATGTCTTGTCCTGTTTGGAAACAGAGGGTTAAATGTACATGTGATGAAAGGGAAACAGCCTGGGTGTGTTTGACTGAGACCATGAAAATAGGCTAGGTGAGGTTACTCACTAGGTGCTTCAAGAACACCAGAGTCAGAACTTGCAAGAGAACAGGACCAAGGTAACAGAACTCACTCTCACAAAGGACAAGAATGACCATGGACCTCACAGTATTTAGAAGCAAATGAAAACCCCATATTTCAAATTAGTTTTCCCTTACCAGCTTTTCACACCCACACATACAATCAGTCACACCTACTTAAATACACTCCCTGAATATTTTTAGATGACCTACTCGTGTTTCTACTCCTTCAGGAAAGGAAGGGAGAGGATTTATTTTTGCAATTGTTATTATTACTTAAGGGATGCTCAGATACTATGTTGATGAAGGCCATAAATGTACCCAGGTAAATAACTGCTGAACAAGCTTACCCACATTGCCTCATTACCATGAGTCAAACATGAGCAAGACAAGACCTTCTCTAGGTGTGAAAGAGTTGTTTAGTGTCCCTGCTCATTAAATCTATGGCCTCTCCTCTGAGTCTGCTGCTGAACATAAACACCTGCCTGCTCGGAAATGGAATGAGAACATTAATTCATTTCACATAGATCATCAGACAGCCAGTAACAACTTACTGAATTGGGCTGGATTGGAACTAACATTAGTTACTAGTGGTGAAAGGTGTTGTAGTCCATTATCAATCTTCTGAGCCATCTAGTCGCTTAGATCTGGATCTCCTTGGCCACAGCAACACAGATTGGTTACTAGTAACTTAGTCTTGAGAAAGGTTTCAGAAAAATATTTTAATTATGTTATGTTGCATCCATACAGAGGGAAATCTGTGCCTGTTCAAATTGTTTTTCAAAGCAGCGTTGTATAAACAGTTTCAATCTACGTATAAGGTTTGATGATCAGAATATCCCCTCTTCTCATTATATATTAGAACACTGCAGATCCCACAAAGACCCTTTCAGGACAAATAATGTGACCCAATCCCCCAGGGTTGTTGAGCATTTACAGGCAACTTAAAATGTTTTCATTTGAGGGTATAGGCAGAGGAGCAGGTGGTGTTTTAGCAGTTTTATTTGTTTGTAAATGTAATGAAAACAATGCACTGAAGTTAAGAAACCAGAATCACAGTGTTAGTTTTACACTCAGCTGTACAGACAGCAACTGTGACATGTGAATTTGCAAGCAGTAAATGTCCCTCTTTTCTGATTACACATGCCTGGCACGAGTGCTATTATTTACCTGTATGCCTCTCTCTCCTTTACTGTTTTGCTTTTAGTTAGTTTCTTTCAGGATCTCTATCCTATTCAGCCTTGCTCTGTGCTCTCCTCATTCTGACCCCCAGCTTCATTTTTCACATCTACCCCCATGCTCTGTCTTCTCTTTTCCCCTCTCCCTTGTCCTGTTCCTTAACCTCCTTTTCCCTGTCCTTTCTCTCCTCTCCCTTCCCCTCCATGGTTGCCCCATCTCTCTCTGATGTCTCTACTCCTAGTTTCTCCCTCCCTCCCTCATCTCATGATTCTATGTCTCTCCATCTTTTTTTTTTTTTTTGGTTTCCACTCTTCCTTTCTTCTTGGTTCATCAAACCAACTTTCCTACTTCCTCCTCAACAAATGTATATTCTTTCCCTTACACTGAATCTGGCCTTGCCAACACTCTGGGAACACCATCATGCTGTCACCATGCCATCCGGACAGCAAGACAATCTGAACACTTGTAAAGTCTGCATTCAACACTTCCCAATAGTAATCCAAATGCTAGGCTTTCCCAGATGGTGATGTGACGTGGCGTGTATTTACTATGCAAATTGCTTTTGATATTGACAAACATCTTTTTGATGACATTATGATTCTGCCTGAGGGCAATATGGATTAAACTAGCTGTGGCATGCATAAAATATCTGAAATTACCCCTTGGTATAATTAGACTGCTGTTTATTAGGTTAATTTTGCAAATTTTAAGAAATGACTTTTTTCGGCTTGTACACAGAAATAGTATATAGAGCTCTCATGAGAGCTACCATATATCACAGCCCTTCTATGGTAAAAAAAGAACATACTCAAATGACAGTACCTGTGTTCAGAACAAAACAATTTGGCCCTTAAATCACTCAATCCCTGTCCAATACACCATTCCTTTATAAACTTCATCATGTCTCTGCTCAGCCATAAAATTGCTCTTCAATTTCTATTCCACGACTTGTAAGAGTTTTCTTAGCGAACAGGCACCTGAATTGGTAGTTGCTATTAAATTTTTATGAAATCAAATTAATGACATATTTTAATCATCTACAGTTCATGAAGAACAATGAAGGAGTATGATTTCATAATTCCATAAATGATTTATTTCATTACTTGTGTCTTTGTGGGCAATCAAACCCTATACTTAAAAATTCTCTCCTTAAAAAAACCAAAAAACCATCAAACCTCCAGGAGATATACAGCAAGACCGGCATCGTCATACAAACGTTACACTTATCACTGTCATAACAATTCATCTTCTTATGCACGCCTAAAAGTCCTAGTCTCCTCCAAACTGAGCAGTTTAAAAAAATAGATGGTTGCCTTCTGGCTAATTGTGAGAGTTCTTTCATTACTATAAAAAGGCTTTTTATATCTCAAGTGACTTTATAAGCAGTGAATAATGAAACTTAAAGTCTTTGGAAAAGAGTTCACTGATCATACGATAGGATAACTTATGAGCACAGTGACCTTTTACTCGATAAGATACTCCAAACTGCTGCTGCTGGCACATTATTAAAATTCTATTTATGGACTACAGTTAAGCATGAGGCAAATTTAAAAAAAAAAATCAATCTTAGGTATGTGATAGGGTCGGACTAGATGGCTACCAGAAAATGCTACTACTATTTGGTTCCAGGGAAGTGGGCTTGCGCAAGCTCGCCCACTGCTAAAGGCCCCTCCCCTAGCCTAAGGGGAGGAGACGCTGGCCCCAGGACTCAACTAATTACAGGGGACAACAAACGAAAAAAACCAGGAATGGGTGTGGGGGTCAAAGGATCAAACAAAGGGCACCAGAAGGGGAACAGAGCAGAGAACCCTGGACAGCGCCCGCTGCTCCCTGAAGGTGTCAAGAAAGCTAGGGGACTGCCCAGGGGAATGAAAATAGGCCCCACAGTCACAGAGCACCCTCCCCAGCCAACCTCCTCTCTCTGTGTTATAGATGGCCACTTTGGCGAGCACTAGGAGGAAATGGACGAGGAGGTCCCACAACTTCATGGGGCCACAGATGGGGTGCACGTAAAGGAACAGGTATGGGGAAAAGTGCAGCCAGAACCTCAACAGGAGGTTCTGGAGGAGCCGGAACAGGGGCTGCAGCCTGGCACATTCAAGGTAAACATGCGCCAGGGTCTCCCTCACACTGCAGAAGGGGCAGGTGTCAGGAAGCGGGGTGAACTGTGGTGTCCTGCCTTCCAGTCCCTTTGCCCTTCTTCAATATAACCCTCATGGTCCAGAGGTCGAGGTGAAAGTCCCCTCAATGCTGCAGGGTGAGCTGTTACTGGCCCCACAGGTGTCAGCCAGGAAAGTGCTCAGCTCTTCCCATAGCACAAGAGGGTCCAGGGTCAAAGTCATCCTCTGGCTGGGTCCCCATAGCAGCCCCGTGGCCGACAGAGACAGGCAGACCAGCACCACTCACTGGATCTCATCAGGGGGTGCGGCAGAGGCCCCTTCGATGGCAACCCCCCACAGAGACTTTCGGGGGATTACCTCCCCATCCAAATTGGTGGAGGAGGTTCTGAGCCTTTTTGCGCTTGCTGCACTTCCTCTCAATGAGCACCCAGCCCTCCAAGGCGTTAGTGGGGCGGCAAGGGCACGTGAAACCCCCCTTTGGGGTGAGTCTGGCATGGATCCTACAAAGGTTCTTCTGGCCAGGAGTATACGAGGAGGTCAGCGCTATTGTGCCTCCTGCCCTAAATGCCGGCTACACAGCCCCCATTAACACTTATGGGCTCCTCTGTTTCCTCTGTCAATTACTGAGGTTCCGTTTGAGCAGATAGCTATGGACTTGGTAGTGCCCCTGGAGAAGATGGCCCGAGGCCATCAACACATACTTGTCGTCCTGGACTATGCCACCCAATACCCGGAGGCCATTCCCCTATGGAACACGGCCTCTAAAACGATAGCAACAGAGCTAATAAAGATCTTTGCCAGAGTAGGGCTACCTAAGGAGATCCTGACAGATCAAAGGACCCCTTCAAGTCAAAGCTAATGAAGGACCTATACCCCCACTTCATATACAGACCCTGCGGACTTCTGTCTACCACTCACAGACTGATGGCCTGGTGGAGAGGTTCAACAGGACCCTCAAGGCCATGATAAGAAAAGTAGTGAGTCAGGACGGGAAAGGCTGGGATACCTTGTTGCCTGACCTCATGTTCGCCATCCGGGAAGTTCCTTAGCCCTCCACTGGGTTTTCTGCCTTCGAGTTATTATATGGGCGACACCCCCAGGGCATATTGGACATTGCCATGGAGATTTGGGAGGAAAAACTGAA
Source organism: Emydura macquarii macquarii (assembly GCF_026122565.2). Classification (NCBI taxonomy): domain Eukaryota; kingdom Metazoa; phylum Chordata; order Testudines; family Chelidae; genus Emydura; species Emydura macquarii. The sequence goes on from NW_027132773.1 coordinate 12,980,967, forward strand.
CCCAGGGAGAAACATAATTAACCACATACTACAGATGAGAGACCGAATAGCCTGAGTCACCCCCATCATATGAGAACACTTGGAGAAAGCACTGGAGGCCCAGCAAACCCACTTAAACTGCCGGGAGAAAGTTTGACAGTTCCATCCTGGAGACCGAGTGATGGTGCTGGTCCCCACAGCTGAGAGCAAGCTCTTGGTCCAATGGCAGGGGCATTACGAAGTAGTCGAACCTGTGGGAGAGGTAAATTACAAAGTGTGACAGCTGAGTCACCAGAAACAAGAGCAGGTCTACCACATTAATCTCCTGAAGCCTTGGCAGGCCCTAGTCGATCGGAATCGAGATGTGTTCTCAACAAAGCCGGTCTGAACAACAGAGGCCTATCATCACAAACCCTGGGGCCAAGGTAACGATAAGGCCCTACAGAGTGCCAGAAGCAAAAAAGGAGGAAATTAAGGCCGAGGTAAAGAAAATGTTAGAACTGGGAGTCACTGAAGAATCCCACAGCCAGTGGTCCAGACTGATTGTACTGGTGCCTAAACTTGATGGAATCGTGAGGTTTTATAATGAATTTCACCAACTGAACGAGCTTTCCAAATTTGATGCGTACTCTATACCATGCATAGATGAGTTAGTTGACCGATTAGGCAAGATCCGATTCCTGACCACATGGATTTAACGAAAGGGTATTGGCAGATTCCCCTAGCAAAAGAAAAGACTGCCTTTTCCATACCTGAGGGGTTATTCCAGTATATTGTTCTCCCCTTCGGGCTATATGGGGCCACAGCCACCTTCCAGCGTCTCAAAGACAAGTTGTTGCTCCCCCATGTCAGCTGGGCAGGATCTCTTGGCACAGGGCCCAATTATTATGCCAGCCGAGGCACTACAGTTCAAAGGCAAATTGGTTTACCATCTATGGGGTACCACTAGGTCCCAGTCAAGTAGCCCGTGTACCAGCAAGAGTTAGCTGGAGGCACACTGCTACAGCTACAAAAAGAAGCACCAAGGCTCACTATACTGCAAGTTTCCTCTTGCCTGTCCCATGGCATTTTGCCTCGGTCAGCTGCATTCCTGGAGCAGATGCTCTATCTGCCAGTGTCTCACTGAGACCTAATGTACCTTGTATTCACACCCTACACGTTATTATAATAATATCTGTACAAAACATGCCTTGTGAGGTATCATTTGAAAACTAATACCTCACTGGTCAGTAATATGAAGAAAGGCATGTAGATGTAAAGCTATAAATATAAGTGAAATTAGATCTGAAATGTGTTTACCAGACAAATCTGGGTAAATCAGTTTCTCAAAGACAAAGGACAAGCTGATGTCTCTAGCCAGCTGTCATCAAAGTTGATGGGCAATCAAGTGGGCATTTTTTGGCAAGGGAGGGTTGCAGGAAGAAACAGATCTGCAACTTAGCAAACAACAGCATGAGCCCTCTTTCACCGCCAGATTCCTTGTCTCCTTCCTCACAACATGAATAACTTTATCTAGAGGTAACCCTGAGGAAAATGCATTTCAAAGGAGGACAGGACTATAAAAATGATGGGCAAAAACACCCCAAGATATAGGTCCCTATCCATCTCTCTCATCTAAGAAGACAGAAGAAACAGCCTTTGGATTTTGTGAACAGATCATGGCCTGAGAATTTGGTCAGCAATGTTACTTGAAACCTTGAAACCCCATCCACCTTTGCCATGTTATGGGCTCCCCTGGTTCACCATGAACCAAGTCTAGTTTGTTAAATTTTAGTATTAGGAAGTGTTTTATCTTTATTTCTCTTGTAACCATTTCTGATTTCAATGCTCTATACTTGTGTTCACTTACATTCTCTCTGTAGTTAAATAAACCTGTTTTATTCTTTAATTAAAATTAATCCAGTGATGTGAATTGTTAGTGTAACTCCATTTAAATTAGCAAACTGTTGTATGGTGATTCCCTTACAGGGGGCAATGGATCTAAAATATCTGAACTGTCCAGGAGAGGGCTGGACAGTGCAGAACACACATTTTGGGGGAAAATCTGGGACTGGGAGTGTGTTGGGGTGACCCTGCAAGTGGTAATCAAGGCTATTGGAAACCAGAGTGTAACTGGAGTATTTCTGGCAGGCTGCAGCTATACACAGACATTCAGGGTGTGACATGCATGCTGTCTGGTTGTTTGTGAGGGATCCAAGTTGGGAGTTACAGGAGCAAAGTATTGTGAGGCACCCCAGGTTAAAAGCAAGGCTGACACAGCTTCTCACGGGTCTGGATTGCACTCCAGAATGTCATATTCACTGTGTAAAGAATCTGTGCTAAATCTAACAGCAGCAACATAGTGCTGAGTTAATGCTACTACGTCTTTCCTAAGGGTTTGTCTTTTTCTGCTTAAAAATAAAAACTCTATGTTTTTTACCTTGGGGAAACTCAAACATGTGAGCTATTCTGAGGTAAAAGCAAAGTGAAAACCAAGCATTTTGTTTTGCTGCAAAGCAACTGCCCTAAACCCCTTCAGGAATTGATCACGGCAAGTTTCACTCATGATGAAACTGAAGTGCCTTGTTTTCACTGTGTTTTTACCTCAGGATAGTTTGCGCATATTAGTTAACCCACGTTAAAAAAAGCACCTTTTTCAGCAGTGAAGACAAGTCCATATTTATCCCCCTGTTCCCGTCCCAGGAGTGCTGGAGCATTGAGTACTACCACATATTTAACCACGTCATATGTGCTGCTGCCACCACTCCTAACCACATCAAGCTAAACTAAGAATAGACTAGCACCCAGACAGTGGGTTTTTCATTCCATTTTTGGGAGTGTGATGACAGAACCTTTTATTTTAGCTTAACATGGGGTTTTTATTGCATTTCTTTTTTAAGTGTCAGATGAAAAGGAAAAAATGGTTTCTCCTGTTCCTAAATAAAACTTAAACTTTGTTTTTCTTTACATTCTGGATCTTATTCTCCTTTCACACTGGTGATACTCCATTGCCTGGGAGGAGTGAGAAGGGAATGAGGCCCAGTAGGGTTTTTTTTGCACTGATGTGGCCATGGGTACCAAAACCTTTTCTAACTTTTGACAAGTCTGTACATCTTAAAAATTCCAGCTGCCAAACTCAGATGTATTTACAGTGAAAAAGTCTTGAGCCCCAATTTGGCGATCACTTAGTAGATGCTTAACTTAGCTTTGTTCTTGTCCTGCCTCCTGGGCCATGGCAAGGATTACTCTTTGGTTTCTTTCTTTGTAAAAAAAAGGGGAAAATGGAACTTCAAAGGGGCTACTTGCTTTCCTAAAATTAAGCACATGTTTAAGTGCTGAGGGCCTTAATTCTTAACCCTCAACATTTGTACAGTGAATGCTGGCAGGCCAGGTTAGGAACAAAAACACAAAGAATATTAGTGAAACCATGTGATTTCAATACCTCCCCCATTACATAATCCTCCCCTGTTACAACCTCCAATCCTTTTTAGACATTACTTAGTAATGTGAAACACTAGTTATTTTATCAGGTGGCAGCCTAGTGGGCTACCAAAGGACAAATTTACTTGTTCACCTCTAAACTTTAGTGCTTCCCATAATTCTCCATGGAGGGGAAAAAATGAGCAAGGGTACCAGTGTGAGGAACATTATTTTTATTGATACAGCAGCACTGCTGTGCACAAGACTTTACAAATAAGAATCACCGTTTCTGCTCAGTTTACAGTCGATGACAGCTATTATTTCTGTCCTTGCTATGTCATTTCTTCATCCTTGTTTGTTCCCCTCCTTTCTGCTCTCTGCACTTCTCCTTTTTCCCCTCTTTCCCCCCTTTATGTCTTTTTGCCTCCCTTTCACTTTGCCCCTTTATAACGTAAGTTAAATCTTATTGTATTCCATTTAATTTTTTTCCTTTCCTTCCTTGTCTTTCCTTTGTTCCTTTTATTTCCTATTTCTTCATTTTAGTCTCTGCAGGATCAGCAGAAGCAGCCGCAAAGAAATGGTACTTTATACTTAAAATTGCTGCACAGGGAACCTTCCCGCTGCATCTGCTCTATATGTAAAGTGCTTCCACACGGGATGCAGGAGGAAACAAAGTAGTAACTTCTTTCTGCAACAAACTCTCTACATGGAGTCAGCTGCAAAAAAAGCGAATTAGTAGGATTGCACAATTCTACTCAGTTTCCCTTCTCAGACAATTGTGTGTGTATAGCAGGGTTGTACTGAAGTGCTGTTACAGCTGCTAGCTGGCTATCCAAGGCTGAAAATTGTGGCATTCGTGGCCAACACTGTGTGGTAGATCTAGCTGACACGTTATGTGATACAGCTCCGTATTAAATTCTTGCAATATTACGAACACCACAAAATTTGAGTTATTTTGACGTCTCCATATTATCTATTCAATGACAAATTTTTCCTGTAGATGTATGTGGATGGCTCCTGTTGATTTCAATAGGAGCTGCATACTGGCATCAGAGGGCAGAATTTAGCATACAGAGTAGAAAACTCCTGTTAACATTAGGAATAAGGTAATTCCTACCGCACTGTACAACAGATTTATTCCTTCATATGTAATGTGATGATTTTACAAGCTTTTGATTACTCTTCAGTAAAAGCAGCAAGATCAGTCTAAAACACTGAAAAAAAATACAGCATCTCAATCTTTATTTTTCCCTCCCTTTGTCTGTCTTCCCTATTGAGAATGTAAGCTCTTAGCAACAAGCACCATCTCTTACTTTAGGGATGTTAAACACCCAGCACAATCAGCACCAGATTTCAATTGGGGCTTGAAGGCACTGTAAGCCATAACTATATTGCTGCGCTGAGTACCTAGATGGCAATTATAAATGGATGCAAATTAAAATGAAGGAATGGAAAATAATGTGTACAGCCTAACCCTAGACATTGACAATCCTTTAACAACAGCACACTTACGGGTACCAACAAAGTGGGAAATTCCATATTTTGAATACCTTTTAAAGAAAAGTAATTTTAAAAAAATTGGGTCATGTGATGCTCCATATCTATATTAATAGCAACTTCATGAAGGATGAAGTAAATACAAATGAAATAAGGACAATGGGGCATTATTTGTTTTCAGTTCTATATACTAAGGGATAAATCTCCAATGCATGTAGATGCCTCTGCTGGCACACTGTATAAATTACAGGCACAGGATTATCTCATGCAGGGTAATGACATTTTTGTGTGTGCTCGTAAAGTAACCTTCCAGCAACAGCTGGTTACAGAGATAGTTGTTATTATCAGAGGTAAGCTGAGGAGACAATGTGTTGTGGAGTCAACCCTCCCAAACCAGTGGTGATTTTTATCTAGGTTCCATTTTACTAGAACCTCCACAAAGATTATGGTCTATAATTTGACTGCAGAGAAAGATTTCCAGACAGCAGGCTTGCCATACTACAAGGGTGTCTTCCTGTTAGCATTTGTTTACACTAACATCAGTAGCCTCCTTTGGCAGGGGACAAAAGACCATGATGAAAATGTGATACAAAGATACAAAAACCAGTGTAAACTAGAGACAGGCAAGAGCCACAGAACTTTTATCTGGATTTTGAACACCTGAAAATTCAGAGGGTCTTAGATCTGGGATTGGATAATTATGCAGGGGCCGACTGAAAAATCTAGATCAGGAACCAAAAAAAGGTTGGGTTTTTTTTTTTTTAAAAGAATACTATTCATTTTTTCAGATTAAAAATCTGGACATCTTTCAAAATCTGTGGCATCCAGGATTTGCGAGCAACTTTCACCCTGCTGAAGACAGATGTATTCTTTAAAAGGGACCCATTCCTTGAAATGTTTTTTGTGGTCTGATTTTACAAGTTAACAAAATAGAATGCTGTAATACAAAACGGTTGGTGCAAAGAACAGCTACTGAAAAGCAGAGACTTCCTACAAAATGAGAAATGCCTGATGTCAGTTCCAAAGGGCAAGACAAAATCTAAACAAACATTCCACACCTGAGGAGAGGCAGAAGTGCATAAATCATTCTTGACAATCAATTCTGCTATCTGATTTCATTCTGACACTTGTTGGGCTCAGTCAGTGACATGGAACTATGGTAAAAAGGCCAGGCCACAGGGAAATTTGGGAAGTCTCCACAATTGAAAGTGAACCACCTGACCTTGTGCCTTTAACCCACTTAGTACCATTCTTCATCCTTAGCATAAAACATTTTGTCCTCTGTTTCATGCCTGCCTCCAACATCTGATGATAAGGAAAATTCATTGCTTCGTCTCTTTTGAGAAAAGGGGAAATACAAGAATGAAATTCTACCAGGAAACAAGGTAGATAAGTTTTCAAGTAGACAACTTTACATTAACAAAATGAAAATAGCTGAATTAATAATATTAATGGCTATAATACTATATAATAGCTATAATACTAATATTAATAGCTGAATTAATATCCATCGTGCTGTTTATCCTCAAAACTACTTTGTGGTTAATTACTGTAACTATGTAAGGCAGAGGTTTCAGCAATTGAAAGAAGGGACTTTAGATTTCAAATTTCTCCAAAACTGTGTATTGGCATAGGATCCAGTCCTGAACTGGATGGGACTATTCAGATGAGTAAAGTGATTCAAGGGTTTAAGTGTTAGCAAAACTGGACCCTAATCGTGCACTTTCATTAAGTGGACATTGGAAATGATTTCTCCAACCTTTTGTTCATTATTATAATGGATTACAGAAAAATATATAACATTAACATAAATCACAGGGACACTTAAGCTTGCAGCAGGGAACATCCCACTCACACACAGTCTTGAAACCATGGAAATAACCCTTCTGTCAGGGAATCAGCAGCAACAAGGGCCAGGTTCAAGATCTAGGGGTTCCTCTTAACAATACAAAACTGAATCAGTCTGAATCCCCACCCAGTAATCTGGGGAAATTAAACACCACCCTCTAAGAGGCAGTACTTCCCCACTCACCAAAACTAGCCAAAATTGATCACTTTGGCAAAGCAGCTCTGGTAGAGTAGGCATGTCTATGCAAATATGGTCTGCTCCTAAAGTCTTCTCCCCCAGTTCATCACTAGATGTCAGGGGAGAGCTCATTCAGATCCTGCTTCCACGTACAATGCCGTTGATAAGATACTCCAGCACCTCATTAGACTTTCACATGCATCTCCAACACATAATGGAAAGCAATGTGCACTCCAACTTCATCCAACTCACACGCTCATGCTGCAGAACCTTACTGGTAATCTTACTTCTGTCAGCAGATGGGCACGTCTGACTGCCACATAGCACATTCATTGAGAAAGAAGCTTTGCCTTAACTTTGCTGAAGTCACCATTAAGGTTTTGCCTGAGTCACTTTCAGGGGACTGAAGCACTTGCCAAGTGCCTTGCTGAACAGGAACGGCTATACCAGCAAACCCTCCTAGTGTAGGTGCAACTTATATTGCTAAAAAAGTGATTTTGCTGGTGTAGCTTTGTGAGAGAGAGGGAGGCAAGAAAGCCTGAGTCAGCACTCTGTTCACAGCAGCTCCAAGGGCAGAATGGAGCTGATTAAGCAGGCTCTGCCTAATTTGTGGGTGGGGCAAGGCCTACAAAGAGGCACAGGAAAGCAGCGGAAAGGGGGGAAGCAGGCAGCAGAGAGAGGGCAGAGATTGCTCTTTCCTACCTGTTACAGGAGCTGGGCCCCCCCCGGGACTGCTAGGCCAGAGCTGTATGTATTGTGAAGGTGGTGGGAACTCACTGTGTAAATAAACTGCACAAGGTATAAACCACACAAAGGCCTCTGAATAGTTGTGGACCAGAGCAGAGGTAGGAGCTCGAAGACCCTGTTACAAGCTTATACTGGTTCTCCAAGTAAAATAAGCTATACCAGCCAAAGCACTTTTATGCCAATATAACTGCATGTACAACATGGCTTTTGCCAGTATAAAAAATTCATTAAAAATTCATCCCCCAACAGACATTATTATACTGGCAAAAGTTTCTAGTTTACACCTGGCCTTAGAGTCTTTTACCTTGAGTTGATTTCCAATTAACTCAAGATAATTAACACCTTTGTAAAGGCCGGTCTGGACTCTTCCCAAATGTTTGTTCCAAATGTTTGGGGACTGTTCAGACCAGCCTTTACACAAGTATTAATTACTTTTGAGTTAATTGGCAATCAACTAATACGTGGATTAAAAATTAGTGTAGACAAGCCTAAAAAGCCTTCCATCTGGATCACTTCATCTTCAGTGTGGGGACAAAACACTTCACCTGGAGCTGTGTGATTAACAGACAATGGAGCACGGTCTTGTAAGGTATTCCCCGAGTTCTAGAAATCACACCAATTGGTTTGCTACTCCCTTGGGTCAGCCAACTGGCTGAGAGATCCTGCAAGTATGGAAGCCATTGCAAGAATAACTATAGTTCAACGAATAGGTCAACAAAGTCCAACAGAACCTACTATGCTATTTGTGGCTCTTAAAGACTCTCCCAATAATCAACAGGTTCTTAACTCAAAATACTGGGTACTTGGGAGGCATGTGTAATGCTTTCTATTAAATAATTTAACATCACTCACATATATATCTCTACAGAAGCACATCATATACTTTCAGCATAATATACTGCTTTCATCCACTTTTGTAAAAAGCGGATATTACCCCCATTTACATATGGGAAAATTGAGGCACAACAATGTGTTTGGTGCTTTATGCTACACATGAATAAAGACAGTCCCTTCCCTGAACCACTTACAATCTGAAAAATAGACTCAGAAAAATCAAGACATATGGGAGACCCAGAGGTCAGTGTTAAATTAGACCCACTCCTGCAAAGATTTATGCATGTGAGTAACTTTATTCATGCCAACAGTCGCATGTCAGTGGGGCTACTGGTGTGAGTAAAGCTAATCACATTTTCAGGAATTGGCCCATTGTATGGAATCATTCATTTTAAACACAAACTAATTTGCAAACTTACATCAGAATGGAAATTCTTTGAGAATTTAGAGAGGAACAGGATGGAGAGAATAAAAAATAGGTTTTTTTAAAAAACAGTTTTTATTTAAATTATTTTTTTTTTAAACAAAAACTATTTACAATTAAATTTGAAAGGGAAAATCTGTGTTAAGGCTTAAACATATTACACTATATCTATATTTATTATATTTAATGAATTATATTATAATTTATCAAAATCATTTAATTTAAAGACAAAAAATAATATTAAGAAATATATGTTTGCTGCCAAGTTTGCCAAAGAAAGTCAAACCACTGAACTGGTGGGAATTGCTGACTAAGCACCTGTAACCAGTGTTTGCTGAAGCTAAACCAGCTTTTGACAGCAGTATCCTCTTTCGAAGGGGCAGAGATAACATTATCTTCATTTCAGTTTATCCAACTGTTCAATTCAGTGACTAGTTCATTCAAAGTTAACACACCAATTGGAAGCAGAAAAAACAAGAAAAGTTGTTTTCGTCTTCCAGTCTACAAATGAAAATTAGGCATCACAAAGATAAGATCTACAGGTTCTCAAACTGGGGGTCATGATCCCTCAAGGGGTTGCGAGGTTATTATAAGGGGGTCGCAAGCTGTCAGACCCCATGCATGCTGGTAAGGATGGCATGGCATGGGGGGGGGCATCACTTTGGGGGGTCCCAGCAAAAAAGTCATCACAACCTGAAATATTTTCAAAGGGGGTCCCAGCAAAAAAGTTTGAGTACCCCTCTACAAAGTTCTAAAATCTGGAAGGACATAATGACTAGAAACAATCAGTTCAATTCACTAACTACTTCCTTTGTTTAATAAATCAGTTAGTTTTAAATGCAAACATGTTTTCATATTTTTTTTCCACACATTTAAGGAAGTTTTATATAATTTTAAAAATGCTATTTTTCTGCATTTTTAACTGAATTTCAATTGCTATCCAAACAGAGCTTGATACAAATCATAAGTAAAAAAGTAATCATCTATTAAATAAGATTCTATAGGGATCCTGGTCATCTAATGCATCATTCACTATTTTCTAAAATAAAAAAATGTAAAAATTAAAAAACTGAATAATGTAAGTTAAGCTATACATTTGCTTAAATAAATGTGTTTCAATACAGTGCATCCTCCTGATTAGCAAAAAAAAAAAAAAAAAAAAAAAAATCCCAACCAAATTTAGCATAAGTTATATTTAGTTGCAAATCAATGTTTTAATGTTTACCAACCAATGAGAATCAACTCTTCTTTACGCAAATAACAAAAAAGTTAAAATGCAAAACCTGATTAAAATTGATGATTTAAATCAAGGTTTCCTGCTTGCTGATTTAAATTATGATTAAAATTGGTGATTTAAATCACTTTGATTTAATTCAGTCCACCCTGGAGAAGAGGCAGCAAGAAGGTGTGTGTTAGAGAGTGGAAGGAAATGCTGTTCAGAAGGGAAGGCAGTTGCAGGAAAGGAGTAACTGGAGTTGTTCAAGATGCATGGTTCCTATCGTATTCACACATGTGCTCTGTGTACCCATGACTGGAAATTCTTCAATAGCAGTGTCCACTGGTTTGCTCATGCATGCTGCGCCTCCTCATGCTGCAAACCAACAAGGACTAAGTGGCAGAGCAGACTGACTGCCTCTTAAGCTCCTACTCTACTGTGAATCATGTAAGGATCCGAAGCAGAGGGGAAGGAGAGCGGGTTGTCAATACCCAAAGAGATCACACATCTTGAGGAACTCCAGTTCCTATGAGGGAAGTATTCTTCCTTTCTTTTTTGAGTGCTGGTCCCCATGAGTATTTACTGTGGGTGACTCCCAAGCAGTGACAAGGAGGTGGGTGTGAGGAATAGTCTTGAATTACAATTTGGAGAATCACTGAACTGAAGGACGCATCCTCTATTGAGGCTTAGATCAGAGAATAGTACCTGGGGAATGTGTGGATGGAGCTCCAGTTTCCTGATCTGCATATTTCTGTGGGTGGGATTCCTTGCACCGATGGTACAGAGACCGCCTGCACTTTGGCTGAACGAGCCCTGATGGTCTTCCATTGTCCACTTCCTTTGGGAACCCTGACGACTGCAGCCTGGAAGTCTGTCTCATGACCACTGACGCTGCTGTTGAATAAGAGACTGTGCCTGCTGCGTCCAGGGACACCTGCAGCAATGACTTAGCCACTAACAGGAATTGTGTCTTATATGCCGAAGCTGGTGAACTCCAGAAGCTAGTTCATAAAGTTATATTTTGACATAATTGCTTGGTAGTTTGAAATTGGAGGAGGAGGCTGACTGAAAAGAAGTTCTTTCTGCCAAAGAGGTCCAGGCTTTTGGCAGCTCCATCCAAAGGCGTGGCCTTCGGATGGTGAAGTCTGTTCCACTCCATGACTGCTTGGACTACCAGAGATTGAGAGTTTGAGTGAGAGAATGAATATTCTGCCCCTTTCTGAAGGGACAAAATATTTCTTTTCTGTCCCCTTAGGGGTAGAGGCACAGGTGGCTGAGTCTGATAAATGTCCTTGGCCAGTTCAAAAATGGCCCCATTTACAGAGAGTGTCACCTCAGAGAGAGTGGTTGACTGGAGGTCAGGATATCCAGGAGTGTGTGTGGGATCTTGAACTTCTGCAAGTGGGATCTGGAGGATTTCCGGAATCCTCTTGAGTAGTTCCTGGTACTGCCTATAATCATCTGGTGGAGAGCGGGAGACTGGCATCACAGCCTTGTTTGGAGATGATGAAGAAGCTGTTGGCAGATCCAGTGGCACAAGCTGCTCTGGCTGCTCTTGCTCCTCGAGGTACTTCAGCCTGAGCTGAGGCTCTTCTTCACAAGGTAGTCTGGGATGAGGTCAGTGCCATGGATGTTTGAATGCTGGAACTCATTGCTAGGGAATTCATGTGTTCCAGAATAGCCAATGGGTGGGATCACAGTGGCAGAGGAGTGGACCGCCAGGTGGATATCAGTGCTCCCTGGTTGTCTGAGATGGATCCTGGGGATGAAACGGTCTCCAGGAAGTTCCGGATGCCATCTTTGGGCTAGCAGCTCATGAGCAGATTCTTGGGGGAACTGTCGGTACCATCTCTTGCTGTTTCTATCTCTGAATAAGATTCATTCGACTTGAAAGGTGGAGCTGTTGGTACCAAAAGTGTTAATATCACTTGGCTCCAGGTAGACTTCAAGGAATAGTGTCTTAATGGTGCTGGCTCTGCTGACGTTCAGTACTAGTGAGTGGTGCCTCCATGTTATAGTGATGTTGCTCACTAACTGGTTCTGAGTGGACTGGAGACTCTGGATCCATGTAGATTACTAGGTCCTTCAGCAAAGCATACTTTGGTCAGGCTGCAGGAAAACAGGCTGGAGTCTTCGGTATGGGATCCTTCCGTGCAGGTTTAGGTGCGTAGCACCACCGCTGCAGAGGCAAGCATTCTTTACTGTCTTTGTGTGTTTTGGTGGACGGTTTTGGACCACTGGAAGTTCTGATACATTGGTGCCTGCCTGCATTCCCCATGAGCTCCACGCATAGCTCCAGGGGTGTTAAGTCTTCCTAGGTTCTGAAGGAAGAGGAGGAATAACAGGGTGTGGCAGGACCCCTGAACGCCACTAACTAACTAAATTAGAACTGTTAGCTAACTAAATACTAAAAATTATTAATTAATTGAACTATTTACACTGATTACAGGAACAGTTTGAACAATGAGAAGTACAGACACAGGAGGGCTCTGTCCCAGGCTGTGAGCAGCAGCAGATAACCCAATGAAGTGGTTGATTTGCACCACTACTTATGTATGCCCTCATTTCCCAACAGGAGGGGGTATAATGCACAGGTGTGGACCAATTCCAGTCCACGGAGAGCATGTGCTCCACACAGTGAATCCTCATAGGGACCAGCATTTGAAGAATGGGAGATTTAAACTTTGGGGAAACAGCAAAAATAGCTATTATGCTAACCTCTAGATTTGGTCATTCAGAGAGAGTATCTTTATTTATAGTTAGAGATCAATATTAGTAGTGTTATGTAAACATTTCCCCTAGGTGGAAGCCTCATATACTCACTCTTGGCCAAAAGTGAGTTTTTTATTTTTATCATCTTTCATAAGATTAAAAATAAATCTGTTCAGCATGGTTTTAAACTACAGAAGCATGATATAGAAGAGACTTCAGTGCTTTCTGATGCCTTCTGTGCTCCCACAAGTTAACTCAAAAATGGTTTAATTTTTTTTAGAGTAATATTTTACAGGTCGTTAATCCAGAAAGTGGATTATTGCCTTTGGGTATTTTGTGGAAAAATAAAATTGAAAACAAGTGAGGTATTTCATTTATAATAGCTGTTGCTGTGTATGGGCAATCATTTATTTTTCTGCCATAATATATTAGGCTTCTCAGCACTTGGACTTTCTAAAGCAGCTTCACTGACATGGTTGGCTGTAAGTGCCCCTCAGAGCAGTTATGGTCTGTCATGTCAATTATCTGTGAATTTAGAAGGATTTACACAAAAGAGCATAATGAGTCTGAGTTTGAAAGAAGCTATAAAGGTGTAGAGTATCTACACTGTGGACTGGAACAGCTCTGATGGAGATGTGTACTGTGTCAGTTCTCATATTTAGAAGATGGATTTTTTTCCTTTTCTTTAAAAGAAGGCTGTTGAAAACAGACAGGGGTAACTGATAAACAACACGGGAGGAAGAGTTGTCTACTGGTTAGAGTGGGGACTGGGAATTCCTGGGTTCTATTTCTGTCTCTGCCACTGATGCAATATGACCTTCACACAGTCACTTCCCCTGTCTGTGCCCAATTTACCTGCCAGTGTAATGTACTAAATGTGATATCTTTTAAACTTGCATCATTCCACAGTAAAGAGGTTACATCTGGCTAAACTATGAAGTAAAAGGAAGGGGAATCCTGTCCTCCAATCTGCAGTGATTCCATGCCTGCTAATTCAGCTTCCTAGCGGTAACAGCAGCCACACATGCTCTGTTTCCCTCACACAGAATATTAAGCAGTAGCGCACGCAGTTCACAAACTCAGTCACATTCCACCCCCTCACAGCCTATCCACACACCCTCCCCTCAATGCCGATATTGAATCCCATCTCCAAGGACACCCTGCTGTCTCCCCCCAATATAAGAGCCACATGATTACCTAATGCAGGTGTGGCCTAACTTACTAACCTCCCTCCCTGCTGGACAAAATCTTCTAGCCCCACCACCCTGCCGCAGGGCAGAAGCTCTGAGTTCCCACCCCAGTCTGATAGGCAGAGAATTTGGGGGGGAGGGGCATAAGGAGCGCCACGATATGTAACTGTAAAAGACAAGCATGCGGCTCATGAACCACTGTTTGGCCACCACTGACCTAGTGTTTTATGCATAAGTATGCCAGAGGGATTTCCTCCCTGAGAATGTATTTATTATTAATCACTTATACTATGGTAGTTCTCAAAGACCAGGGTCAGGACTGGGGGCCGTGGGCAGGAACAGTTTAGGTGTCAATTGTTGGAGGCCCAGTACAATTTGAGTTGCTTGACCATTGTCCTACAGGCCTAGCATAGCTTCAGTTGTTTGCTTGGCTATTCTGACCCCTGTAGCATGACATCTTCCAGTTGGCAGAGACTGAATAACCTTATAGTTTCTGCACAGCACAGCACATAAGACAAAATACAGATATTGTATGCTTGCAGCTGCACATAGATAACGGTGATGGGAACAACAAGTTATCCTTGAACGTCTGGGGGTACACTGTTTCATTGCCAAGGGGCATACTTTTACTCCACCCCTCCTATCACCAGATCTGATGACCCCAGTTATTATGGTGAGAATGGAATGTAGTTAAGGATGGAAACCCAATGTAGGTAATTAGCATATATGATAATGAGAGCAAGATAATTAGGTGAAGGTTGTTTATGGAAGGGTATAAGTAGTCACCACTTAGACAAAATGGGGGCGCTCCATCAACACCTGACTCCACGGGAGGTGCTGCCAGTTGGACCAGAGGATCCACTGACTCCCCGGTGAGGCCCCTGAAGAAAGCCGTTCCTGTATACAGCCTTCTGAGTAACTGCTTAGCTCTCCAGGCTTAGTGAGTATGATATATTGTAGTTAATTTTAGACTTTGTATCTAACTAGTATATTTATAGAAAACCTTGCACATTAAACCTTATTGATCTGCAAATCGGGCGTTCCGTGTCTCACTGGTATCCACACTGATCGCAAAGTGTCCAGAATCAACATCAATCACATGGAATTGTTACACTGTGGCACTCATCCATTAGACATGGACTCAAGCACACTTAAGGATTTGTCTTCACTATGTGGCCAGGTCGATGTACACAAGTTACATTACAAGTAATGTAACTGAAGTCGATGTACCTTACATCGAGTAGTCATGCTGTCTTCACTACACTATGTTGACGGGAGACGCTCTCCCATCACCATAGCTTATGCTTTTTGTTCCGGTGGAGTACCGGAGTTGGCAGCGTGCTCTTTCATCGACTGAACATGTCTTCACCAGACCTGCTCAATCGATGCTGCTGCATCGATGGCTGTGGTGCCGATTTAACGCTGGAGTGAAGACAAGCCCTAAGGTACTCATACTGACCACTGCCTCACTGAAGGAAGTGTACAGTTTATTGTCGAAAGGTAGGTCTACCCTTTGAGCTGGAGGTGTGTGAGTTCCAGGTCAGGTAGATGTACACATGCTTATCAAGCTAAAAACAGAAGTGTCGCCGCAGCAGTGAGGGCAGCAGGATGGGCTAGCCACTTAAATCAGCACCTAGGGTCCTGAATGGGATCGTACTTGAGCCAGCTAGCTCATCCCACCACCCATGCCGCCATAGTTACGCTGCTATTTTTAGCTTAATCAAAGCTGGCACATGTATATCTACCCAAGCTGGAAATTAAACCTCCAGCTGGAAGTGCAGATGTACCCATAGGAACTGATATAAGCCTGCCTTGCTCCTTGGGTACTCATTTACAAAGTGGACATAGATACTACAGGTCAGGCTCGATTTTGCACCTCCAGGAGTGGGAAGGAGAGGAGGAGGAGACAAAGGTAAAGGTGATTTTCATCAACCTTTGCCCCCCTGGATTGTGGGGTACTGTGGGAGCTGAAAAGGCACCCACATAACTTGGGCAGTTATTGAGATTGCGCTAAATTATTGCAGCCTCTATGGGGCTGCCCAAGGCCTATGGTGCAAGGTAGAATGGCTGGAGTGGTATGCACCACAGCCCCACTCCTGGCATGCCTGTGTCTCTGCCAGGGATTCTTTGCTGGAGTGGGGAAGTGTAGAGCTGCCTACAGTAGTCCAATACAGTGCCTACACTGGGAAATTTGCTCCCAAACCTTGAGTTGTTTACGGCTCCATATGCCACCACAGATAGGTACAGCGTCTGGAGCAGGGGTCCAATACCTCCCTATTACTCTCATCTGTTACCATCCTAACCCCACTTTTGTGGCCTAGATTCTCCTCTATATCAAGCACAGAGAGGGACTGGGAAGCTGTAAGTTGCTATGGGCTGCCCTAAACTGTATCAGCTGTCTTTGGTCCTCTAAAGATTTTATTGCAGCAAGCGATTAGCACCAAGCAGTAGCTCTCAGGTACTCCCCCTGCCTGCACAGACATGTCCTGCGACTGTGGGGAAGAAAGCAGGCACAGAATCTCCTATGCCAGGTACATACACCAGGGGACTTAAAGGAGGTTTCCATTTGAATCTCTATCCCACTGTGTACAGTTTTAAAATTACTACACCAGGTGTAAGGTAGTGGAGAATCAGATCCTGTGTTTGTAAGTGATCATATCATATGCTAATGGCTGGCCCACACAGAGGACAAAACCTTCTGGAGATCCTTACTCAGATCCCTGGTAGTTTTTTTGGGTTCAGACTGAATAAAAGATCTGGCCCACTGACAGGTAATAGATTCTCTCTTTTAGGTCAAGTAATAGATACATGAATTATTCATAAGCCAATTCCTAGGTTCTATTCTCAATGTCACATGTGGTTTAACCATTGAGCGAGCTGTCTGTAACACAAACGTTTGTGATATTTCCTCACAAACACACTGCAAGACTTATGTTTGAGCAATTTCAGAGTCTTGAAAGAAAGGTTCTATGTAACTTGCAAAGCATTATTATGACATATGTTCAAGTAACATCAGAGCTGCAACACAAATTGCAGGGATGTTCCAAGTTAAGGGCTGACATTCGATTCTTAACTCATCTGGGTGCTCCTAAATATTACCAGGATCTGAGATCAATGTGGGATGCAGTATGGAATGCACTTCAGTATGTTGGCAAAATGGGACAAATGTAACCTTTTGGAAAGCCAAGTTCAACTCTGAATTTCCCAAATACTTCACAACTGGAGAAATCCACTCTATGTCTGGCCACCAGTTGGCAGCTACAGCTGGTGGCACAGATGGAACTAGCTCCTAGGTGCAGCTCCTGAAAAATATAAAAGCTGCAAAGAACTCCTCCCAGTGGAGACAAGCTTAGCACCACTCTGACTGGCTTAGCCAGAGGGAGGGTTTCATTTGGCACAGGTTGGAGCACTACTCCCTAACAGCTCCCTCACCCAGGGGTTTCCAGTTGGAATCTGTTTCAGGAGTGCAAAGGATGCAGCACACAAGAGCGATTTCAGACACCAGACATGGGTCTATGCTGACTGTACATATCTACTGCTTGGCAGGCTACTACTGCTTCATGTACCCATTCACAACGTTAGTGGACACAGCTTCGTGGATTTGGAACTACTGCTGCTATGGGGTTTAGGCTTTGCCAAACTACACACGAAATGCTATGTTTATTAAGCCAGTGCTCACAGAGCATTCAATAATTATCAAGAAATGATTCTGAGTGTCAGAGGAATGATCGAAGAAATCCACAGGATGAAAAGAAGCTTCTTGTAAAGCAACAGCCAAGACAAGTATGCAAAATGTTATGTCAGATTTTCCAAATGCAACCACTGCATTTTAACTAACAAGCCCTGAATTCATATGGCAGGAAACTTGTGATGTTTAAGAATAACCTAATTGAAAAAGATAAAAAATAAATGAAAGGCACGTTTGATGGGTTACTAAAAGATTGTTGCCTGAAGGAGATAGGTATTTATAGAGAGAGATGGGCACAACTGTAACATCATTTTTTTTGCCAAGTACAAATTAAGTCAATGTACCATTAAAAAGCTGGCAGCTCATATACATTCAAAACAGGAGATTAGGACACGTACTTCATTCAGACAAACCAGCAGTGTGCGCATGTGGGACAGATAG
The DNA here is from genome assembly GCF_026122565.2 of Emydura macquarii macquarii. Taxonomy (NCBI): domain Eukaryota; kingdom Metazoa; phylum Chordata; order Testudines; family Chelidae; genus Emydura; species Emydura macquarii. The sequence goes on from NW_027132773.1 coordinate 12,999,120, forward strand.
TCCAACATGCACATTCAAAGCAAAATCACTGACACTGAATTCAGCTGGGAATTGCATCATGATTTACCTACATCTCCTGTCACGCATCATGATCTACCTACATCTGCCTGGCATATTGAAGAAAGCATATTGAACCTACTTACAGGAATAAATGGCAAATGTGAGTAACTTTGTTTGAGACTATCTGAAAGCTAAGGAAATACTTTTGGGGAGCCTATTTCTTATTGTTATACAAATACTATAGGGCCTGATTCTGCCACCATTGCTCACGTTAAGCACTGCCTTTGTCACATTACAGCTGCAGCATGGACATTTTAAGACATACCTTTGCTTTACTGAGGGAAGGAAGGAAAGGCAGAAAAAAGACAAGAAGATCATGCTGCATCCAAAAATAGGGTATTTTTTTATTTAAAAATCACATGCTGGTGAAATCATATGGCTTGACATGAATTCATAGCTGAACCAAGGACTAAACTTAAATGACTTGCCTGAGCATTGGAAACCATCTTTATCATTCCTTGGCTCCAGCCTCAGCCTTGAAACCAATCAGTAACTTTCACCCTTTCAGATGTGATCCTCCACAAATACCTTCCCCACCCACAACAGTTTTGCTCTGTGAGTTTGTTTTTGTTATTTTAACCAACAAAAACATTTTGGCTTCTCTTGGCTAGGTAGGACCAAGGAGCCAACTATGAAAGACAAAAGCTAAACATCTAAACAAAATAACAAGTCTCATTTTGCACTTTTACTGCTTCCTCAATGAGAAGCTGCCATGCTGCATTCCTGTAACCTGTGTGAGGTTCACCAGATGGTAAAATAACAGCCCTTTCCCCACAGAGATAGCAGTTACCTGTCTCTATTAAACTCACACAATAAATACAATGTTTACTATGGCAAAAGAAAGAAAGAAACCAGCTCTCCAGTGTGCCCCATGCAGCTGACCTCTCTTTCTCTGCTCCCTTGGGGCTTCATATAAGGTTTCAATGAAAGATTTTAATAAAATTAAGAAAGTCTTCTGTGTTAATCCTTTAATAGCCCTCTTCCTGGAGCTTTCTCTTCCTCACAGCCTTACTCTGCAACAACATTTCTCCACAAGTAGTCCCACTGAAATCAATATAAGAAAGGATGGCAGGTCCAGGCCATCTGAAAAGAACGGAAGAACTTTATGACGGAGGGAATTTTTTTGCCTCCACATCACCGGTGTGAAACCAAATTACCTGGTCAGTAGTAAATAAAAGTCAGAACCAGCTGATGCTTTTTGTTGTTCCCATGTGAAATCAGTTGATAGGTCTCACCTGCTGCACAGAGGCCATGTGCCTAAAACACAGCGAGTGTTAACTCACCTTAAAAGGAGCGACAGAGAAATTGCTGCAGGGAGAAGAGGGTAAATGCTGGAATGCTAGTGGGAGTGGGGTTGGAAAACATGAGAACAGGGCACCTCACTCAGTGACATGCTGCAATCCTTCCCCCCTCAATCCTCTAATAACACGTGCTCCAATCCATCCTCCTGCTGCCCACTCGCGCAATATTTGTTATTACTCTTAGTATTTCCCCAGGGACATGCACCGAAGCCACTAGCTTTCAGGTATTGGGCCTGTAAAGACAAGTGTCCTATCCCCGCCTGTGTCCCTTTAAGACACCCTCCTTTCCCAGTGGTATCAGTTGAGATGGAGGGATTGAGGGAGGGATTTTCAAAAGCATCCAAGAGAGTCAGGTGCACAAGGCTAATTGATTTTCAGTGGGACTTTGAGCTCCTAACCCCCTTGTTTTGTTTTGTTTTTTTAAATTCTACTCTAATTCTACCTATAAATCATTAAAAATAAAAAATGAAGGAAAAAAAAATCTCAAGCCAAATCATATGGCCACATATTCACTTCTTCAAAACAGGAGCAGGAAGTAAGCCTATCACCAAGCTTCATCTATGTCAGTTGTTAAGGTGTTCACAGGAAGCTATACAAAATTTGAGACCAGTTCTGAGGGAGAACTTATTTCTACCTCAGGAAGCAAAGACAAGCCACACTGTACAAAGCAATCTCTCTCATTTCTGCAACTGTGTCTACGGTATACTGTGCTTCCTTGCTGCTGCTGCTGGATTTTGCTGTGTTTGGTAGTTATATCTTTTTTTATATTTGCTTCATCAAATCAATTAACATCTGCTGCCTTTTGAAATTATTTTTACCAGATAAAACAATCATGCTGAGACCTGGTAAAAGCTCTCCACTGTTCCATATCTACACAAATTACCTTGCATTTTAGATGATTTTATGTACATTTAATCACAAAAGATTAATTAGATGGCATACGGCAACCAGCAAAACACTGAAGAGCTAAGTTCAGTTTTAAGTGCACATGCAGCTAACTTGTGGCTTTTTAGAACAATTTTAATTAAAAGTACTAGAAAAATCATCCAGCTGAAAATATTAGGAGCTTTGGGACGGGCTTAGCATAGCTAATTAATTGTATATTTAATCAAAGCAGCCTTTGGCTGTAATTAATAATCCATTTTCCTCTGGTAATAAATATAGTAATTCTATGAAACAGAATATATAATTTTCAGAATGCCATATGTACAGGAGATTGGTGCTGAAAAAGATCATTTCAACTCCAAGCTTCAGAGTGGAGGTTGTTTTCTTTTTAAATATGTAAGAATGTTTTTTTAATCAATCAGTTTTAAATGTCATGTCATAACAGCACTTCATCATCAAATAGATGCCCCAAAGTGCCTTGAATGTTTTTGAGGGAGAAAAATCCAAAAGAGGTGGCAGGCAAATAATAGAATATTTAACTGAGACTGATTTTTCAGTGGACCATAAAAAGCTAACATTCTAAAGGAACTTTAGAGAGCATTTTTTAAAAATGACTCTAAGAAACAGAACCCGGGAGATCCTTTTGTTTCTAAATGGCAGAATAAGGCCTGGCCTACAATACAGATTTGTGTCATCAAAAGTCTACACTACAGTGCTCCTTCCACAGACAAAACTCTTCTGCTTTGCCACAAAATAAAACCACCACCACAAGAGGCATAGAGCTTTTTTGCAGCAAAGTTAGATCAACAAAATTTCAGCATAGACATTGGTTATGTTGCTGTAAATGGCCTCCAGGAGGGTCCCACAATGCCCACCTGACCGCTCTGGTCAGCAGTTTGAACTCCGCTGCCCTGCAGCCAAGTACAGAAGTATCTGCCCCTTCTCCTTTAAAGGCCCGGGATTTTTTGAAATTCCACTTCCTGCTTGGGTGGCATGGAGAGCTCACCTTGCATTTTTCCAGCTGACCATGGTGGCTACATGAACCAAATGATCTCCCACTTCAAGCACACTAGAGTTTTTGGTGTCATGCTGGCTGGATGAGGGGGTGGGGAGGAAGGAGGAGCATTCATTATGTTGTTTAACATCCATATGTCAAAATCATAGTAATTCATGTGAGATATGCCATGTCAGGCTGTTAGAAAGGCTATAATGTGCTAAATAAGATGGCAATGTTTATGTTCATGTGTTATATGTGTAATGGAAGTTACGGATACATTTGATATATCTGTATTTCAAATTGCTGTGTCTGGATCACACCCCAGACAGGATGGCTGCAGTGATAGCCTGCTTAATGGCCCATTAAGAGATTCACAGGTACAAGAGGCCACGGGGAGAAGCCAGGGATACCTGATGAGTCACCAGGACTTACTCATGTGACTCTGGACTCCATTTTGTTCCTGTAAAATTCCACAAGCAGCATGGCAAAAGCAAAAGGACATAAAAGGCAGCTGCGCAACATCCATTTTGTCTTTAGTCTGTCTTTCAGTCATCACCTACCTCTGGATCAACTCACCTACTTAAGTTGTGAAACAAAGGACTGAGACCCACCCAGGTACTGGATGTATACCAGAGGGACTATACAAGCCTACTAACTCCACAATTCTCCTAGAAACCTGATATATGTGGACTTTCAAATCATTTGTATGTATCTGATTGCTTTAATCCTTTAACATTTCTCTTATAGTTAGTTTCTTTCTTTTTTTTTTATAATAAACATTTAGTTTTAGTTACTAAAGGATTGGCTAGCAGCTTGGTATTTTGGGTAAGATCCAAACTTATATAGATCTGGTACTGTGGCTGATCCTTTGGGATCAGAAGGAACCTTTTTGGTAAAGATCATAGAGTTAAATAACTGGTCTCTTTACTGGACCTAGTGGCTGACTGGGAGCCAGAGACTGAAATGCAGTAAAGAGGGCTGTGCGTATTTGTATTTTGGCTTCTTGATAACTAGTGTGGGGAATCAGAAGCAGTTTGTGGCTGGTTGGGAAGTCTGACTTCAGTGTTACCCACCAGTGCTGGGAGAATCTGCTCTCCTTTTGCAGCCTGCCCTGACCTTGGCATTTTCAGGTGGCTACCTTAGGCACGGACAGGTCACAGTTGGATCTGCTGGTTCTGTGGGGAGAGGAGGCTGTACAGTCCCAGCTCTGCTCCAGTCATAGGAATTTGGATACCTACGGTCAGATTTCTCGAGGCCTTTTGGAAAAAGGCAACAAATGGGACATGCATCAGTACTGTGTGAAGGTTAAGGAGCTGAGGCAAGCCTACCAGAAGGCTAGGGAGTCAAACCATCGCTCTGGTGCTATGCCAAAGACCTGCCACTTCTATAAGGAGCTGGATGCCATCTTCACTGGCAACCCAACCTCCACCGCCAAGAGCCCCGTGGATACTTTGGCAGGGTTGGAGACAGCGGACACTGGACTCAGCCCCAAGGACAAAGTCATGGATGAGGAGGTCAGTCGGACGACAAGGTGGAACAGGAGACAGGGTCATCTGGTGCCATGGGCTCCTCTTGGCCCAAGGGAGTTCAAGCCAGTCCCATCCCTCTGTCTCTTAGGTGCAGGATGCAGGAGAGGGGAGCTCTGGTAAGTTACCTTTTTTTAGTTGCTGCTGTTCAGTTATATGAGGTAGAGCTGTCCTTCGCTTTGTTATATTCTGCGGGTGGGTTAGGCGATAGAAATATACAAAAGTAGCTGTGTTTTCATTTGCTTCACATTCTCTTGTACAGCTAAGCAGTATGACAGAAAAGTGTGTTAATGCACACCGAGATTTCGCCAGAGAGATCTCTAAGAAACTTTCCTGGAGGTACTTGCCAATCCTCTGGCAAAGGTTCCTTGGCAGAGCTGTTTTGTTCCTTCCCCCATTGTAGAAAACTTTCCCTCTCCAATCAGCAATCACTTGTGCAGGGGCCAAAGTGGCATACTGGTGAGTAGCATATGGATCTTGTCTGAAGCCACTCACATGGAAGAGATGCACCCTAGCATCCCTGCTTACTCTCAGGAGTGAGATATGATTCCTCCGTCTGTGGAAAACGGTGGCTTCTATGTCTCATTTTGGTGTCCTTGTGCCGCAGTGCTGGGGTGAGCTCTGCACACAAGTTCCAGGCAGTTGGCTTTCTGCATCCGAAAATTTGCAGCCACTGCTCATCATCCCAGCCTTGCATAATGATATGATCTTAGCACTCGGTGCTTGTTTCCCGTGCCCAAAAGTGACAGTCTGCTACGTGCAGCTGCTCCGCGAATGCCAAAAGTAACCTGGCATTGTTTCTTTCCATGGCACACAGCAGGTCAGATGCCTCAGATTCTTGTTCAGATTGGGAGCTCATGATATACTGCATGGCCACCCACTAGGTGTTCATGACAATGGCCACAACAGTGGAGAGCACTGCAGGATTCATCCTTTCACACAGAGATAGCAGGCGCACAGTGAACAGGACAGTTGAAAAATGCTGTGAAATGCAGTCGGAAATCCATTGAATAATGGGATGGAAAAATGATGCACTGTGATCCACTCCAACTTCCCACAACTCCTAGCTGCAGAACATGGTGAGTTGCACAGTGGGATAGGTACCCACAGTGCATTGCTCTCACTGTGAGTGTTAGAGCACTAACTGTGGACACGCTCAGCCGACAGGAGCTCACAGGAATGCCGTGTGAACAGGCACAAGCGATGTAATTATAGCACTTTCTGATCATCAGTGTAACTTGCGTTGACAAAACTCTATGGTGTAGACAAGGCTTAAGGTGACTGGGCAATTTCCAACTCCCATCAACCTGATCAAATATTGGATTCATACAGTCAGATGAAAGCACTCTCTTGCTAAAGCAGCACAAATCTTTCTGTTAGGAGAGTCATAGAAACACCCCACTAACCACCATCAGAGCGAGAGCCAAGAGCTGCTTTAGTATTGCTTTCATTTGTGTGACAAAAATTCCCAACTGGTGCTTCTGCAATAGATTTTTCATGTGGTCTCAGACTGAATTATCTTCCTTGCTTTATAGTTAAGATGCAAATTCTAACTTTCCTGAATATAAAGTAGAGGAGGAAATCTTCTATTAATCAAACATGATGCGTCCTCCACAAATAAAAATATTTAAGGGCCTAATCTAAATAACAGCTTTGCTACTTTATTTGTTTAGTTAATTTACAATACACTGCATTTTATCTGAATTAAAAACACTTCACTCTTTTTTTTAAACAGTAGATACATTTCCCCCCCTTTTTTTTTCTGCAGTTAGAAAAGAGATTGACTAGAAAATTACAAGCCACATGCATTCTCCTGACAAAGCTAAATTGGTAAATAGATTAGATATTGATCAACTGGTAAACAGATATTGATGAGCACCAATTTATTGGACATTATTATTTAAATGCAAATTGATGCTTCATATTATAGATATACTGCAAGTTTTGGCCATTACAAATTGACTGGAATAAATTAAAAGATCATTGCCCATCATTGCACAGCAGTAGTGCAAATGACAGGCATAGTTTTCAAAGTGGTACAGGACTGATTGTCCTTGCAAGAACCTTTTCTGAAGGGATTTCTGACACTTAAGATATTACCCACATCACATTATTTCTTCTACATCTGTGTTCTTTTTTAATATTATATACATTTCCCTGCCAGTCGGCATCTGTGGCAACAGAAACCAACAAGTCTTAATCATAGAAGTTAAAGATGGAAAAGACCTATTTACTCCTCTAGTCTATCACCCTTTTTCTGACCTGCGCATAAATGTTCCCTAAAATATATTCTTTGATCCAGTCAAATTCTAAATTACTCAAGCAAAGTGACTTCTAGAATTCTCTTGGGACACTATTCTACATGTAATACATTTCATCATTAGGAATCTGTTTCCAATATTAATCTACATTATCCTTTGCTCAATTTTATCTCAGTACTCCTTGGTGCTCAGATATTATGATGATAACAGAACAATTGTAGTGAATTAATTCATTTTATCATTCATTTATCATTGTGTTATTTAGTGTTATGGTCATCTTATATGCTATTTCATATATAATCAATGTATGTTAAATAGATTTAAGTTGTAGGATTATAGAAGTATATGCTTGACAAGTATTTAGGTGTGATGAGTGTTTATTAGATATATCAATAAAGCACGGATTTTAACTTAGCCATACTAGGCCATAGGATTAAGAACTCATGACATGAGTAGGTGATCTAGGACCAGTCCTATGGCCAGCAAGGTTACAAGATTATTATAAAAGCTGTGCCAGTGGGTAATGGAAAAATAGACTACAATGACCAAGACCACAAGACACCCAGCTGTAACATCAAGGAATGTCCTTCTTTGACCACAGGTTACCATGGACACATGTTGTGCATAGATGCTAATGAGAATAAAGGGAACTTGGTTGGGTAAAAGTGGGAAGACCCCAAAGGAAGACCCCCTGGGAAACCCCAGCAAGAACTAGCCTTCTATCGATGATTGCCTTTTGAGAGATCCATTAGACCTTAAATACCTTTGAGGATGTCAATATGAGTACAGCCTTAGTCATTGCATGGGTTTTTGTAGGATTTATATATGCGTGAGTTATTGTAAATTTACTTATTGCTGTAATGAAACTCGTAGTACAAATAAGACTTTGTACTTGTGATTGTGTCTGGTCACTATTCTTTGTCGTCGTGTGTTCCTGGAGTCTCCATATCTGAGGGAAGCATCAGAGGTGGTTTTCACTCTGTTGAGCTTGAAACTAGCAACAGGAGCAAGAAAACCCATGGTAGTTTAATACAAAATCACTAAATTCAATTTAAATAAAAAAGCCTACACAATAAATAACTTATGCATAGGCTAGTTTTACAACTAAGTACCCTTTTGTGGACTATTACATATTAGTGTCAACACTGCCTACAGTTATGTCCAAATCTACTCACCAAAGAAACAAAGAAAAATGATTTATCTAATACTACATGTGTAAATATTGACTTTTTTCTTTGAGACACTCCCACACACAGAGACACATTGTATACTACAGTGGTAGGTAGTCTTCATACTACCACAGCTTTGCCTCTTCTGCAACAAACACTGAGAACAGGACTCTTACGTTTCAAGGCTCAGCAAGCAATGGCTATTGGGTTTTCCAACATGCCTCCCAGAAATGTAACAAGAATAATCTGAAATAAAAGAATTGCTGCACAATAGTATGAGGACCAACAATCAAAAGGGAAGAGTACAAAACAGAGAGTAAAGAAGTCTTGGAGAAAGGATTTGTAAACAAAGTGAACATTTTGGAAGTTTGACTTCATGTTGATGTCTCAAAAGATGGTTAAAGCAGAAATCATTGATTCAGTTGTGAGTGGGATCTCCGCTCTTTATTTGGTGAACACAAAAGTGCATCCCAGAGTAGTGGCGGAGGAGAGGAAGACAGAGGTAGATGAAAGTCCAAATCAAGCTTCATGTTTGCTTGGGCTAAAGTCTCTGTGCAGAGACTCAGAACAGGCAGATCACTTTTTTAAACACCAGCTGCTTGGAGTCTGAGCTTTCGAGGTATGTGATATGTCTGAACTATTGCTTTCTGAAATTAGATTGCAAGTTCCTCCTTCTAACTTTTCTTGTTTTCATTAAAATGATCATTACAAGTTGATCAATCACAGAAAAGAATTACACCCAATATAATGGAAGATCAGACAGACAAAGGAAAGGATAGACAAAATTAGCATCCAGAAATTATGGTCTGAAATATAGACATAGATCAGACAGGCATGGTCTGATAGCAGTGGAAAACCCCCAGAAACGGCGTGAACATAGATACTCTCACTTGTCCCTCTTACCATGGACTTCCACAGATGCTTTAGCCACGGAAGAGCACCAGCCACACCATCAACCATTACAGACTGTCTCTGAACCCAATTCAGATCCCTTACATTATCACTAGACCATCAAGTCCCCCACATCCAACAGAGTTTGAAGAGAGCAATGCAAGCATGCTCACTCCTATATTCACTCCCTGGTTACCGTGCTCTTAGACTAGATCGTGGTTTTCAAAAATATTTAGCACCCTATTTTTTGGTTAATCACATCTTCCTTTAAGGTCAATGCTGAAAACTGCCCTTTTTTGGGGATGTTGCCACGGCCACTGAAACTGAAGAAGCAGCAAGCAGGTGTGTGCATCGAGAGGGAGGGGAAGGGAAGGAGAGACAGACCCAAGCACATTTGGTGACATTATTCCTAGGGTCACTCACTGTTCCTGGTAAAGAAACTCTAAAACTTGGCAGGAAACAAGAAAAACCTTTATAGAACTGAAAAATAAATATACCAAAAAAAAAAAAAAAAAAAGCTATTTAAATTGTGCTTTATCAGGAAATGCAAGATGACTGTGTCTCTTTAACTGAATTCCTTTCCACTCATGGTGACTTGCCCTCTTCCACCCAGTTACCTATACCTACCCTAGGACAATTTTTTTAAAGTTTCTTATAAACACTATTTTCTCTGCATTGGAGTGGCAGATTAAACACTCACAAGATCTGCCGCATGGTGATCAAACCCAGTCTCCAAAAGACATCACTCCATGGAAGAGAAAGAAGTGGGCAGATAAATTATCCTCTTGAGACTTTGTAGGGAAATTATGGGCATGAAGATGGTTTTTGAAATGTAAATATTTAGCAGATTTTCATTTTAGGAAAAGATTTTTGAGTCTTCTTGGCCTTGTTTTTAAGTAGTATGGTGAAGTTCATTCCATGAAGTATAAATAGCACCTGTTGAGGTCATTCCATGATATCATTTATAAGTAATATACTGATTGCTGTTTCACTGTGGTATTGGCTCCTTCACTAGCATTCTCTTTTATTCTCTCACTATGGGGCTAAGAAAAAGAATAGACTGAAGCACTTTGACCAGTCTATACAGTTAGTAGAGACGGCGGAGACTTCTCAGAGGCTAACATACCTCTGAGGCATTATGCTCCATTATGCAAGTCCAACCATAAAATTAGTTGTTTTTTTTTCTGTAAAAGAAGTTATCACATTTAACACTTTATCTCAATTAATTAAGAAGAGGACAAAAACAAAAAACAAAAAAAAAAAACAACTTAGATGCCATTTCCCTGGGAATCTGAAAGTGGGAATTCCTGTAAAACAGATGTTAAAATCAATTTGTTATAATTAAGAAACAAGATAAATTAAAGCTGGATTTATCTAGTTCTAAAATATTACTGAATAGATTGGTACAAGATAATGTCAGATTGCATCACGGGTTGGAGACTATGGAAAATAAATGCAGGATCTCTAACCTACGAGTGATAACTGCATGGTTACCTGGCACCAGAAGATACTGGAAGATCCATGAGAATAGCATAGTTCAAATTAGGTGTCTCAGTCTAATTAAAGAGCTGGCGGAACTCTTGGAGACAGTGCAATTGTGGCAAATACATATCTTGAATGGGGACAGACACTGAACACAAAACTCAAATCCTCCGAGCCAGTCAGGATGTTTGGCAGGAGATCTTTATATTATACTGTTTTCTAACACTACTGTTGGGTCTCAAAGTACTCATTAGGGATACTTCTCTAGTAGGAAGGAACTGTCCTGCACTGGTGGGTTAAGGAGTCATTTGGTGCATAGATGGGCGCCTTAGCTACACCTAGACCTGCCTCCTTCTCTCTGATATACTACACGCAAAGGGACATGGACTAGAAAATATATGTTCCCTTTTATGGGTGAACTGAATGAGTTCTGCACTCAAAAAGAACAAAGGCAGGCATTGAAAATGGCATTTACCAGCAACAAAACATTCCTTAAATTCCCAGGATCAACATTAAATATGCAATGGTAGGATCTGGATAAAAGACAGACTAATTTTGGCAGCCCTTTCCACAGCCAGTCCCAGGGAGAAAGGTACAGCTGTATTTAACTGTTAAATACACCACTGGCAAAAAGGTTGCAAATCACAGGACAAGGCTGCATGAATTGCTCCATCCTGTAGCATTTAAAAGAATCATAGAAACACAAGCAAAGATGGTAGGAGGAAAAATAAAAATGGCAAAACCACAACAGCCATCGAGGGGATGCGTGCTGAGGAGGCAACACAAAAATGACTAATACTCCTGCTATTTCAAGGAAATTGGGTTCAAACTCAGGAATACATATATCTCAGCTCTCAGGTCTTGGGGATATTTGAGCACCTCCCTTGGTCGTCTCTAAATTAGATAAGGCAGTATGATCAGCTATAGAATATTACAAGGGACCCCTTCTTGAGAGAGACAAAGTTAAATCATTTCTGTTGTGGTCTACTCACAAAGCTCTCTGTGCTACACAAATCACTGTTAGATTTCTTCTTTAAGAAGTTATGTGACTTTTATTGGTGGGTAAAACAAGAACAGCAGGAGCCAACTCCTATCTCCATAACTCTTTCATCTGCTTATCCAGCTGTATTACCCACTCTCTCTGAATGTGGAATGGAGGAAAGTTCAACAGCAGACTGACATAATAACGAGGGCACAAAATATAGATAAAAAGAATACACATCCAAATGTCTGATTAAGTGGTATTAGCATATAAATGCAATTTAAGTACAACAGCAGCCTTTGAATTAAACCACAAAGAACACTGTCTATTTGATTAGTTGTTTATGTTTTCTTTTGAGGGACGCATCAGAGCCACGGATTGATGCTTTAATAAGAAACCCGAAAACCTTTAATGGAGATAAAAAGGACTAGCAGTTAAACGTAATAATTTATGGATACTGATTGTGCAGGACTTTGACAAGAACCATTAATTGTCACAATGTAACTACTTTCTGAAGTCACATAGTTAATTTAGTCCTAGTTCTTACAAGATCTGGAAGGATCATTAAAGGAAGCTTGAGGCTAAGCAGTGATGATAGGAGTATTTTAATATTCTTGGTACCATTACAAAGGAACAGCATGTCATACATCAGTTCTATGTAGTGCATCTAAGCCCTCAAAAGAAAAAATATTTCTATCAGTACTATCCTTTTGTCACCTCATCTGCTTTCTAAGAAGGTGAGATATTAGGGGTTCTATGATCTTCTGCAGGCCCTAGATATGGCAGGAGTCCAAAGAAAACCAGAGATATTTCATATTTCTTTCCTTTGAGGTATGGATACCCATTGGATTATTCTTGTGGTTTTGTCTGCTGAACTACCATAAAAGCTGATTTGCAACAACAAAGGAAAACAATTAAAAATAATGAAACTTTGCCCCTGGCCCTTAAGTTCTTGCTTTAGGGAGAGATGATTTCATTCACTTCTCTGAGGAAACTCAAGATAGGTAAACATCAGGATCAACTAAAAGATGACTGTGGAAACAGCGACCCTTTTATTTTCCAAACCTTCTACATCATTGTATTAATTTTGGATGAGTATAACCAATATGCATAATAGAAATACAGTGAAATTATTACAGGACACACACACTAATGCAGATAAGCATTCAGCTACAGAGCAAGATCTTGTAGTCTGTAATGAACTCCAAGGGAGTTTTGCCTGAGTAAGTACCAAACAAAGAGCAAGGGTTCTTTGATAGCATTTAGGCACAACCCTGCAATGGGGACCATGTAGAGCCATCCTATCCCAAGGGGAGCTTTGGAATGCAGAATGCCTGATACTACCCCTTTCTGTGAGTGCAGCATACTCTGCTCTGCCCAGGGAGAGAGGTGGTTTCGTGCTTCCCTGAGGTACTGCAATTGCAGCTGGCCATAACATGGGCTGCACAAGGATGGGGAAAGGCATTTTGAGCCCTTCCCCTCTGTGCACCTTCATAATGGCTAAACAAAATCTGGGCCTGAATTAGAACTTTAGGATTTGACCTATAAATATTAACCTGTATGCAAGGGATGAAATTTTGGCCCCAGTTAAGTTAATGGATGTTGTGTTATTAACTTCAGTGGGGCCAGGATTTCACCTAGCACATGGCAACATATCAGTAAATCATAATTGATCTATTGTGCACAGACGTAATACAAACAGTTCAATAAGAATAAAATAAAATAAAATAAAACAAAACAATTTGTCTAATAAGCCAATAGAAGCTTTAGCACTCTTCGCTCTAACCTACATTTTTAGTAAATGTATATGAATATAGTAGGATCACCTCTCCAATGTTATTAGGCTTAGTTTTAACACCCCCACAATTAAGAAAGACCAGGATCTAATCTAAAATAGTTCAGATTTACACTGGTATAACAGAACTCAAAATCTGGTTTGCATGCCTGTAAAGGCTGTAGGGTATTTTTCAAAGTGATAAGTAGAAAAAAGCTTCATATTTCAGGAAGCTGCAAAGCTGAAAAGAATCTGTTTTTCATAAACAAGGAAACAAGTCCCAAAACAGTTTAACACTTCAACTATTTCTACAATTTCCCTTGAGGCTGTCCAATTAATTTTGGTTACCGTATTTCTGGAGCATATAGCACCTGCTTTGTTTACTACTCATTCTATATTATCCAACACATTATCACTGTTGACATTGCATTAATTAAATGAGCAGAGACAGATTGTTCTATCTTTAGAAAGCATAGTGAATAACAAACCCTACAAGAACAGATTTCGCTCACTCACACATTCTAAACACCAAATCATATCCAGGATCAAGAGGCAGAGGGAAAATCTTGCATTGCATTAACATGAACCCCCTCTGAACAACCTCTAAGCAGCACTAATGAGTTCTATACCAGAAATCATGTTCTGCCTCCCTTGTTTTGAGAAACTGCTTTTGCAATTTAGGGAATTGTATATGTGGGACAAAACCAAAACTAAATGGATTTACTCTTTAGGGAGACTATCCTATTTAAATGCATAAAGCTTTAGGTCTAGAAAACTTATCCTAGATCATCTGACCTTTGTCCTCCTTTTCCGTTTGCTGTCCCCTCCCTACCAGTATGCACTTATGCTGTCTGAAAAGCGAGACATTTCTTTATCTCTTTTAGACTATTATTCCTTCATCTGATGTTTACTAGGATTAGTAATTGTGGAAAGCTTTTATCATCAGTCAAAAATGAACTCCTTTCACGCCTACTTTCTTAGGCATTTCTGCACTAGTCCATCTAAACACTACTCTTAAGGTTATTTTTCTCTTCTGCTGGAAAAAATCATGTCTCTCCTCAGTCCTCTTCCGTGATTTCTCTCCTGCAGCAAGTTCAAGCACCACATATTCGTCTCAAAGCTTTGCAAAACTATGTTGCTGCTCACATCTCTGCTCTTTTCTTGTTTGACACCCATCTCATGCTCCTTCATATTCTCATTGCACTCTTTACTTCCTTCTCTTCTGACATACTGTCTCCTATCCATGGAACAACTTCCACTGTACTCTCTACATACTTCCTTGTGTTTGAATAGTCACCCCAGGTAGCAGGCTTGTTGGAACTACACTGGAAGCTCTGTTGTGTGGTGACCTTGTGCATTCAGGATGTGAAATTAATACTTAATAAAAAACAAACAGTTACTAACCTTTCAAAATTGTTATTCTTTGAGATGTGTTGCTCATGTCCATTCCACATTAGCTGTGTGCACGCCACATACACTGTTGCTGGAGATTTTCCCTCAGTTGTATCCGTTGGGCCAGCTCTCGTACCCGCTAGAGCTGCGCACTTATGCGCCGGTATAAGGGGTGCTGTCAGCCTCGCACTCCTCTCAGTTCCATCTTGCTGGCCAGCTCTGAGAGAGAGGTAGGAGAATGGGTCATGGCATGGACATGAGCAAAACATCTCGAAGAACAACAGTTACAAAGATTAGTAACCGTTTTTTCTTCTTCGAGTGGTTGCTCATGTCCATTCCACATTAGGTGACTCATAAGCAGTACCTCAGGAGGTGGGCTTGGAATTCATGGACATGCTAACTGCAACACAGTTCTTCTGAACCCAGCATTGTCTCGAGCTTGTTGAGTGATGGCGTAGTGGGATGGAAAGGTATGCACCAATGACCAAGTTGCAGCCATGTGGATGTCTTGGATTGGAACCTGCGCAAAGAATGCTGCTGAAGAGGCCGGAGCTCTCATGGAGCGAGGAGTTAGAATGGCCAGAGATGGAATATTTGCCTGCTTGTAGCATGCCCAAATTCAGGCTCTTTTGAGCTAACACTGAGTCCTTTCATCCTTTCTGCTCCTGCTACAAAGACTTGCATAGATCTGCAAAAGAGTTTAGTCCTCTTGATATAGAAGGTGAGGGTACGCCTAATATCCAATGAATGAAGTTGTTGCTGTTCTGAGTTCTTGGGAAGCTTCGGGAAGAAGACTGGCAAGAAGATGGCCTGGTTGCTATAGAACTGCAAAACCATCTTTGGCAGGAAGATCAGGTAAGACACAGCTGGAGCTTGTCCTTGAAGAATGCCATGTATGGTGACTCTGACATAAGGGCCTTGATTTCAGAGACCCTTCTGGCTGAGGTGATCATCACCAGGAAGGCAACCTTCCAAGAGAGAAGCAATATAGGGCATGATGCTAGTGGTTCAAAGAGAGGACCCAGGAGCCTCGAAAAAACCAAGTTTAAATTCCATGGGAGGGAGAGGGGGTCAGCTCGCAGACCTGAGGATACAGTGTCTCCAGACCTTTAGAAAATGGACCGTCATCTCATGAGATAACACTGACCTGCCATTTACCAGTGGCTGAAAAGCCAAAGTTGCTGCTAAATGCACCTCGATAGAAGCGAGATAGAACAGACCTTGCTGTTTTAGATGGAGCAAGTAGTCCAAGACAGACTGAAGGAAAGACCGAAATGGAGAGAAGTCTTGTTGGGATGCCCATATCAGGAAGCACTTCTATTTGGCCAGGTAGGTAGCCCTAATGGACAGCTTCCTACTACCTAGCAAGACCTGTCAAAGTTGTTCTGAACAGGCCTGCTCCTCTGAGCTCAACATGTAACATCCATGCAGTTAGGTGAAGGGAGTCGAAGTTTGGGTAGAGTAACCAACTGTGGTCTTGTGAGATTAGGTCCAGACGGAGCAGAAGCAGAAGTGGGGTTGCTATTGATAGATCTAGTAGTGTGCCGAACCAGTGTTGGCATGGCCATGCCGGGCCTATAAGAATAACTCTTGCCTTACCCGTTTGATTTTGTAAACCAGAGGGACCGCGGGAAATGCATAGAACAGGAGCTCTGTCCATGGGAGCAGGAAGGCATCGGAGAGTGAGCCCGGGCTGTGCCAACGCAGCGAGCAAAACAGATGGCATTTCCTGTTCTGCTTGGTCGTGAACAGGTCTCCCTGGGGAGATCTCCACATTTGGAAGATAAGCCTGGTGATCTCCGGCTGAAAGGACCACTCATGGTGAGCGGAAAAGGAATTGCCAGTCCATACTGGGCTTCCAGAAGATGAGAGGCCTCAAGGTGGATGCAGAAGTCCCATAGATGGATGGCCTCCTGAGACATGGCAGAGGACTGAACTCCTCCCTGCTTGTTGATATAGAACATGGCCACGGTTTTGTTTGTCAGAACTTGTACCACCTTTTCTGAGATCTGAGGAAGGAACACTTCCTAAGTGGACTGCCCTGAGTTCGCTGACATTTATGTGCATGGACAGTTCTTCCTGAGACCATAGGCCCTGAGTCCTGAGGCTGCCATTCTACGTCTGACACATTCAAGATTAGGTATGCTGATGGCTGGGGGGCATCAAAGGGAACTCCTATCAATACCGACCTTGGGTCCCTCGACCAGTAGAGGGAGGTGAGGACTGGGGATGGAATAGTGAGTACCAAGTCCAAGTGGTGTCTGTGCAGGGAGTAAACTGAAACTACCCATGTCTGCAGGAGCCTGAGGCCTTACATGCCAGACGATTTAAGTGCATGTGGCCATGTACCCCAGTAGCTTGAGGTAAACTCAGGCTGTCATAATTGGACGGACCATGACCTTGGGTATCAGGGCTGACAATCTGGAATCAGGCCTCCAGAAGGAAGGCTATGGCTTGGATCGAGTAAGGCACTGCCCCAATGAACTCTATTCTCTGAACTGGAATAAGAATTGACTTTTGCTTATTTATCAACAGGTCCAGTGCTTAGAAGGTGGCTTGGACCACAACGATGCAGCTCTTAACTTGAGCCTCTGAACAAACTGTGATCAGCCAGTCATTGAGGTAGGGGTAGACCTGAATGCCTTGCTGTTTGAGGAAGGCAGCTATCACTGCCCTGCGTTTTGTGAAAACCTGGGGGGCTATGAACAAGCCGAAGGGAAGAGCAGTGAATTGGTGGTGAGTTCAGTTTACAATAAACCTGAGAAATCTTCTGTGGCCATGGAAGATAGAAATGTGAAAATAAGTGTCCTTCAAATTTGAGAGCGGTGTATCTGTCCCTAGGATCCAGGGAGAGAATGATGGAGGACAGGGAGGGCAGGTGGAACCTTGGTTTCTTGAGATATCTGTTGAGGCAATGCAGGTCCAGGATGGGCCAAAGGCCTCCCTTGGCCTTTGGAATTAGGAAATATCAAGAGTGTAACTCCTTCCCTCTCAAGTTTTGAGGAACCTCCTCCATGGTCCCCAACACAGGAGGGTTTGCACTTCCTGGGCAGGGAACTGTTTGTGAGAAGAGTCCCTGAAGAGGGACGGGAGGGAGGGGTGGATGAAAACTGAAGGGCCAACTGCCTCAGTATTTAGCACCCAGCGGATCTGATGTTGTGCAGCACCATGCTGGGCCGAAGTGGGACAGTTGGTCCAAAAATAAAGGGGAGGCAGATTCTGAGGTGAGTACTGGTATAGCACCCTCGGGCGCACCTTCAAAAGGGCTGTTTGGGCCCACCAGAATACTTATGTGACCCCGGCTGGGAGGTTAAGGTAGACAGAGCAGTTGACATCACTGCTAACCTCTCCCTTTTCTTTTATAGGGTTCCTGTCTCGGAGGCAGAACTGGGAAGCGTGGTGGTTGTTGCGGCCTGAAATGCTTCCTTGAAGTAGATGGAGCAGAGAGCCCCAGGACCTGAGGTTGGATCTTGAGTACTTCAGGCCATGCTATCTTGTGTCTGTCTGCTCCAAAAATAATGAGGAGCCTTCAAAAGGGAGGTCCCGGATTGTGAGGGAGTCCCAAGGACTAAAGTCAAGAGTATTGCCTTAGGGGGACAGCAGAGGCCATTGTCCTGGCCACTATACTGGCTGCATCCAGTGCCACCTGGAATTGAGGTCCTGGCAACATTCTGACCCTTGTCTAAAAGGGCAGTGAATTCCTGCCTTAAATCCTGAGGCAGAGAGTCTTTGAATTTGGACAGAGAGTCCCACAGATTGTAGTCCTATCTCCCCAGTAAGGCTTGCTGGTTTGAGATACGCAGCTGCAGACTACTTGTTGAATAAACTTTCCTCCCAAACAGGTCCAATTTCTTCACATCCTTTTGTTTTGGGGTAGTGGTTGTCTGGCCCTTTCATTGGTCACCAACACAGTGAGGGACCCTGGAGGAGGATAGGAGTATAAGTAGTCATACCCACTGGCTGGCACATAATATTTCTTTTCCACCCTTTTTGAGGTGGGGAAGAGGGCAGAAAAAGAGTTTGCCATAGGGCCTTTACCGGACTCATTACCACCTCATTAATGGGTAAGGCCACTTTAGAAGGAGCTGCTGCAGCTCGAATATCAATAAGGCTGTGGGATAATTCCTAAAGCTCCTCAATCTCTAGCCCCAGGTTAGCTGCTATCTGCTTCATAAAGTCCTGATGGGCCCTGAAGTCATCCTGCGGAAGCTACCTGCTTGGCCCCATGACAGCCTTGTCTGGGGAGGAGGAGAAAGAGGCTTGTACTGGAGAAGGGGCTTCCTCGTCTTTCTCAACCTTCCTCATTCTTCCTCAACACCCACAGGAGCTGTCCTATGGGAGCAAGGGTTGGTACCAGAGTTGGGGTCTGGTGCCGAGCAGGGAGGAGGGGTAGCCCATCTCTTGGAAGCCACCAAGTAAGATTGGCAGGAGGGAGGACCTGGTACCAGGGGAAACCTCCAAGGATTCCAGTATAGCCACTATATAAGTCACTGTCCACTTGGCCAGGTGCCCGAGGGAGGACTCACAACGTGGTCCGGTGATGCATAGGATGGTACCAGTAGCGGCCCATTGGCTGGACATAGGATTCCACCTCAGATTCAGATAAAGAGTCCTCCCGGTGACCATGGTGGAGTGGTAGCCCTCTTTGCCTCCATATGGTGCCAAGGGTCCGGAGACCAGTGGTGGACCAGAGATGGTTACAAAGATGGTATCAAAGTCGGATTCCCTTGGAAGGTCCCAGCGGGCCCAAAGTCCAGAAGCAGCTTGGAGCCTCATGCTCTCTCCTCCTCATGGAAGCCGGTGCCGGAATCTGTCTGATTGGAGTCAGGGGAACCAGAAGTGTCAATAAGTCCCAGGCTGCTACAAAGGCCTGCATGGTTGATGGTACTGCCAATCTCCTGGTGCTGCAGTGGCTTCTGAGCATTGGTAGAAAGTCCTGCAGACTCAACGCCCTGGGCAGAATCAACGGAGCCTTCAAGAGACTCAGAGTGGCCCGGCACACATCACACTCCACTACCCCCCCCCAATGCTAGTCCTTCTTCTGCACCAGTGAGTGCTCTCTGTTGGTGTGCTGCTTTTTGTGCTTCTTCCTTGGTACTGGAGTTCGGGAATGATGCTGAGAAGTTCATGGTGCCAACGGAGCGCTTCAAACTGAGGCTGAAGTGCTTGATGCAGAATCGGAATGGCTTGGCTCTGAGACCGGTCTGAGAGTGGCTTCCATTAGGATAGCCTTCAGTCTTATCTCTCTGTCCTTTTTTGTACCGGGTTTAAAGTCCTGACAAATCTGGCATTTGTCTCTCATGTGAGTTTCCTCCAAACACTTCAGACAACTGGAGTGTGGGTCACTCATGGGCATAAGCTTGCCACAGGAGGTTCAAGATTTGAACCCTAGAGGCCGGGGCATGCACAGCCCTGGGGTTGAAGAGAACCCCACCTCAATGACAGGGAAAGGGTTCTCTAACTATTTACACTAACACTATATATATATATATATATATATATATATATATATATATATATATATATATATACACACATACATACACACATACATACACACACACACACTGAAAAATATACTTAAAACTAACTATGAAACAGAGCACAAAAACCACTTAGAAGAAGCCTTGCTGAGGCAAGAGGAGTTGTTCCAGTAACTGTCACAGGTGGTAAGAAGGCACTGAGAGGGTGCGGGGCCAGTGGCGCCCCTTATACTGGCGCATAAGTGCACAGCTCCAGAGGGCACTAGAGCCAACCCGACGGATTCCAGTGAGGGAAAAATCTCCGGCAACTGTGCACATGGCACACACAAACCTAACATGGAATGGACATGAGGAAGCACTGGAAGAAGAATAATTACCATTTTAACACACTTTATCTTTCTTTAATAATTCATTTGGTTCCAATAAAAACCTCATCTTGAAACCTGTTTTTGCCTATTGTCGGCACTCTGGACACTTTGGTATGGAATTTATGCCTGTGAGAGTAATCTTGCATGTTGAACATTTGTCAGCCTTTTCCCCCTTCTTATTTCTTCAATGAGGATACGAGATAGGAACATATACAAAGAAACTTTCAAGAGGGGCCTGTGAGTAAATTGACTAGAAATATATTTTAAAAACTTTGGAGCAGGGATCATCTTTTTTTTTCTTGTTTGTACAGTGCCTAGCACAATGATATCCTGGTCCATGATCAAAGCTCCTAAGTGCTACCTCTATACAAATAATTGATATTAATAATAAAAAGCTGGTATCTTATGTTCAAACTTCAAAGGAGGCTTTCTAGGAGAATCGGGTCTGGGAAGTAAGTTAGTTTACTGATCTATGGGAAATATTTCTTAAGCTAACTCTGTGCATCTTGTATACTATACTGTAGTAGAAGGATTTCTCTCTGAGTCCATTATAAGTGCTAAAATTCACCATGTTTAGTCACAATTGTAAATATCACCAAGCTCACTATCACTGTTGCATATGGTCTGGTACTTGCATTTTAACAGTGCTCATCACAGTTGTATCTGTACATCAGTGCAAGGAGACTGTTGCAAAGGCATTTATTGGAACAGACTGCGCTTTACCTTACTTGAATCATTGATCAATTACAACCAGATCACTAACAACTATGAATCCTTAAATTCTTATAATAAATCAATAAGATAAATAAAGCACTCTCAGAAAGATTAATAAATAATCTTCTCTTGCTCTCTTCTCTGAAATCACTGCTAAAAGAATTGAACTCATTAATAGTAACGCTACCTGCTAAAACAAAAGAGGCAAATTATTCAAAGGGCAAATAGTTGCTTAAAGTGAAAAAGGCACTTTCTTAGACATTGGTTCTGCTGCTATTGCAGAGTCTATTAATAAGTTTATCTTCTGAAATGCATGCAGCATAAAAAATAACAGGTAAAGAATTAACAAATAGAATTTCCTGTTCTTTCATTTCTAACTTGCTTGAAAATATGTTTACTAACACCATAAAAATACAGAACTCTTTTTTAAAATTGCAGTGAAGCCATCTCATTACATGCACTACAGTACTTTAAGTCAGCATAGCAAGGTGATCATTAAAAAGAAAGAACTTGTTTAGAGCTGGTAAGTTGTCTGATAAAGGAGTAGCTGACATCTCATGCCAATCTTTGCAAAACTTTCTACTGAGAAACAGTTCTGCTGATTTAAAAAAATATTTCCAAGCGGGGGAGGGGTTGGTTCCTTTCATACTTATTAATAAGGAGGAACGTGTTTTCTCACTTGTGTGCTTTCCCTCACACAGGGCCCAAGCATAATTTTTTCAGGCCAGGTACAAACTTGTAACATGGGCCCCCTCCCACACACACACCCATGGGGTTTGCAGCCTGGGCCAGGCCCCGGTAAAGCGTGCCCTCCCCCCCCCCTTGGGGGGGCCCTGCCTTCACAAGGCCCTGTTGTCAGCTGAGAGTGAGAGACTGTGTTACATGCTGCTTTATTCATGGTGAAGGAGAGCAGGTCACTTTCTGGATTCCTAGAAGACCCACTGAATTTGGGGCAGAGCCCTACCTGGCAGTTCCCATTGCCTCTCAAGGATAAAAGATGACTATGACAGTCACTCTGTATCTAGGGAAGGGGACATCCTCTTCAATGAGGGGAAGAAGGCTACTATTATTCTCTCTCCCCAAAATAAAAAAAATATATCTCTAGAGTGACTGGCTGGGACATGGGGATTCCATTCTCTGAATTTCCTGAATACAAACTTTGATGTGAACTTAAAAGGACTAATCACTTTCAGTCCCTCACAAATCAGCTCAGTGGTTCAGCTTCTGAACAACAGCATAAGCCAAACCCATCAGGGTTCACAAATCTCTGATTTCTACAAAAAGCATGGTTGCTTAGAAACTCATCTTCAGTATTTATATATTCATGTTATTATTTATTTCCATTTCTCCAGAGCATATCCCAAGCTCTGGGTGTCTCATGTTATCTCTCCCTTTTACTCTGTCTTTCAAATACACACACACACACACACACACACAGACACACACTCTCTCTCTCTCTTTCTCTTCAATACAAAAATCTAAAGAACTACCATTATATTTATTATATTACATGTATTTATTATGTTTTGCAGTAGCATCTAGGGTCAGGGCCCCACTTCCCTGGGTGCTGAACAAACACATCAAAAAAAGATTATCTGTACCCCGAAGAGTTTACCATCTAAATAAAAGTTGAGAGGCAATAGGTGAATACAAACAAAAGAAACATACATTAATAATGAGGTCGTGTAATTTGCTTAATCGTATTATCTACGTTTTCATCTGATCCTCTTGTTATTACATCAAGTCCCTCTGTATTTATGTCATTATAATAAGTGCCACTGTAACAAATGTGATGTCACTGAGAGGATTTTAACTTCAAGAAAGCAATAAGAGGCAAAAGCAGATGCATCTTTAAATAAATGGATCCTATTTTTACACAAATGTTTCATTGTTCTTAAAATAGTGGAAGAGAAAAACAAAGAATATATATATGATCAAAACAAAACAAAAATTGAGGAACTGAACACAGACTTAAAGAAACATTGGGGTGGAAGTGATCTCAAGAGGTCATCCTGCACTGAGGCAGGACCAAGTAAACCTAGATCACCCCTAACAGATGTTGGTCTAACCTGTTCTTAACACCTCCACTGATGGGGATTTCACAGCCTCCCTGGTAACCTATTCCAATACTTACGATCCTTATAGTTAGAAAGATTTTCCTACGATCTAACCGAAGTCTCTCTTGCGGCAGAGTAAGCCTGTTACTTCCAATCCTACCCTCAGTGAATCACTGTTCTTTTTATAAACAACCTTTTCCGCATCTGAAGACTTATCAGGTTGTCCCTCAGTCTTCTTTTCTCAAGACTAAATGTGTCCAGTTTTTTAACCGTTCCTCATAGGTCAGGTTTTTTAAACATCTTATCAATTTTGTTACTCTCCTCTGGACCCTCTTCAGTTTGTCCACATCTTTCCTGAAGTGTGGCACCCAGAACTGGACACAATACTCCAGCTGAGGCCTCACCAGTGCCAAGAAGAGCAGGACAAATACCTCTCATGCCTTATATACAGTACTTCTGTTAATATACCACAGAATGATATTTGGTTTTTTTGCAAATATATCACATTGTTGACTCATATTCAATTTGTGATTCACTGTAACCCTCTAGGTATTTGTATGCAGTACTACTCTCTAGCCAGTTATTCTACTTTTTGTTTTTCCTTCCTAAGCATAGTACTGTGACTGAATTTCATCTTATTGATTTCAGACCATTTCTCCAATTTATTGAGGTCATTTTGAATTTTAATTCTGTCCTACAAAGTGCTTGCAGCTTCACTCATCTTGGTGCCATCCGCAAATTTTTTAAGTCTATTCTCCTCTCCATCAATCACATTGTTAACAAAAATATTGAGTAATATGAGACCCACGACAGACCCCTGGGGGACATCACTAGAGAGAATCATAGAGTTGGAAGGGACCTCAGGAGGTCATCTAGTCCAACCCCTTGCTCAGAGCAGGACTAACCCTCTCACTTTGACAGGGAACCATTGATAACTACTTTTGGAGTACAGTTTTTCAACCAATAATGCACCCAGTTTACAGTAATTTTATCTAGACCACATTTCCCTAGTTTGTTTATGAGAATATCATGTGGGACTGTGTCAAATGCCATACTAAAATCAAGGTATATCACATCTACAGCTTCCCTACATCCACTAGGCCAGTAACATGTCAAAGAAGGAAATTAGGTTGGTTTGGCATGATTTCTTCTTGACAAATCCATGTTGACTCTCATTTATCACCCACTTATCTTCTAGGTGCTTACAAATTGATTGTTTAACAATTTGTGCCAGTATCTTACCATATTTAATTTGTTTCAGTATCTTTGCAAGACTCCACAATTTTTGTTTTGTCTTTATTTAAAGTCTGATCAATTCCCATTTCTTCAATAGGTCAGGCACTAAACAATATCAGCAATCCCTAGAGGATGTATTAATGTACCTGTTTTCAGACATTTGCAAATAGGGGAAATATTTTACTAAAGTATATTGATGGTACCTATCTTTAAAAAGGGGAACAAAGAGAATCGAGGGAATTAAGGACATGTCAGCCTAACTTTGATAACTGGAAAGATACTGGAACAAATTATTAAACAATTGATTTGTAAGCACCTAGAGGATAGTAGGGTTATAAGGAACAGCCAGCATGGATTTCTCAAGAACAAATAATTTCCTAATTTTCTTCTTTGACAGGGGTCCTGGCCTTCTGGACAGAGATGAAGCAATAGATGTGCTTGATTTTAGTAAGGCTTTTGACACAGTCCCACAAGACATTCTAATAAGCAAACTAGAGAAATGCATTCTAGATGAAATTACAGTGAGCTGGATGCATAATTGGTTGAAAAACACACTCAAAGAGTACTTACCAGTGGTTTGCTGTCAAACTGGGAGGGCGTAACTGGTGGGGTCCTTCAGGGGTCAGTCCTGGGTCTTGTATCATTCAATATTTTCATTAATAACTTAGATAATGAAGTAGAGAGCATGCTTACAAAATTTGCAGACGACAACAAGTAGGGAGGGGTTGCAAGCACCTTAAAGGACATGATTAGGATTCAAACTAATCTTGAGAAATTGGAGAATTGGTCTGAATTCAACAAGCTGAAACTCAGTAAAGATAAGTACACTTAGGAATGAAAAATTAAATGCACAAAACCAAAATGGAGACTAACTAGCAAGGTGATAGTACTGCTGAAAAGGACCTCATGATTATAGCGAGTCACAAATTGAATACGAGTCAACAATGTGATGCAGTTGTGAAAAAGGCCAATATCATTCTGGGGTGTATTACCAGGAGTGTTGTATGTAAGGCTCGGGAGGTAATAGTACTGTGTCCAATTCTGGGCGTCACACTTTAGGAAAGATATGGACAAACTAGGGAGAGTCCACAGGTGAGCAACAAAAATGATAAAAGGTTTAGAAAACCTGACCTATGGGGAAAGGTTAAAAACTGGGTTTGTCTAGTCTTAACAAAGGAAGACTAAGGGGTGACCTGATAACTGCCTTCAAATACTTAAGGGCTGTTATAAAGAGGACTGTGAGCAATTGTTCTCTATGTCCACAGAAGGCAGGAGAAGAAGTAATGGGCTTAATCTGCAGCAAGGAAGATTTAGGTTAGATATTAGGAAAAAGCTTTCTAACTATAAGAGTAGTTAAACTCTGGAATAGGGAAGTTGTGGAATCCCCATCAATGGAGGCTTTTAAGAATAGATTGGATATCCCAATATCAGAGATGGCCTTGGTTTACTTGGTCCAACCTCAGGATAGGGGGCTGGACTTTCTGACTTTTAAAGGTCCCTTCCAGCCCTACAGTTCTATGATTCTATGATTCATAGTTGTAATGAAAGAGCAACTGAAGTAAAATAGGGTATGCCTAAGGGTGTTCCAGTTCATTCTTTTATCAGTATTACCTGCATAGAAAATCTTATTTACATACAAAAAAAATTTAACATCTCAAAATCATCTTCTGCTATGAGGATTATATATATATATATATATATATGTGTGCATATATATACAGAGAGAGAGAGAGAGAGAGAGAGAGCTTAGCTTATCTTAGCTTAAAGATATCTACAATACATTTACATCCACTGTACTTGTAGGGTCTGAGTCTCATCTCATTTACACTGCTTTTAACCAATATAACCCCATTGACTTCAGTGGAATTACTCCTAAATTACACCAAAGTAAGTGAGAGGAAAAACAGGTCCTCAGCAAGGGCCAGACTCACTATGCTAGCTAACACCCTCACACTCAGGAAGAATCCACTTCCAATGGAGAGGAAATCATATCAACACTGCTCCCCCCAGAGGGGTATTCTGCCAAGCAGGAGGGAGAAGGATAATGAGTAGCTTTGGTTTTTGGTAAGGGGCTCTACTGGAACCCAGCTTGTGAAGGCTGCTGAAGAGATATACTGAATTAGTTCACCCCTCTTCTTCCTTGGTCACTCCCATCTTTGTAGTACAGTGTTGCCTGCTTTTTGGACTGCTCCGACTTTGGAGTTGTGGCAGTTTTCTTTATCTGTAACCTATTCTCCTTGTGAATTTACCATGACTGGGGCTTTCTGAGGTTATGACAGCATAAGCTGCATCTGGCACAAGGATTGTAATGAAGAGTTCTTTTAAACCAAAAGACAGTAACAATGTCACAAAACACACCCGAGCTTCTCCCAAATTAGTGTAATACAGTTCCATCCTTGGAATAAAGGTTGCAACCTCCAGTTTTCATGTTCACTGCATATAAAGCAAATGAAGGAATAAATAACTTACCAGCCTGCCAAGCATTTTAAGGAAAATAAAATGTCCCTCACCTGAAAAACATAAAAAGCAGCAAAAGTTTAGTATTTTCCCATCAAAATAACAAGTATAAGGAACTGTGATCGTTCTTCGTATCTAAATATTACACAGTATTTGAAATGCTTTGCTGATTTACTGATGTTTCATAATGCATGAGTTACATATAAAATAGAACTTTGCACATAAGTAGTTCTGGTCATACCATACAGTTTACCCATGCTAAGAATAAAGAAAAGAAGTTTAGCATCTCTAGACTCTGTGCCCTGAACATTTTTAAACTTGCTTCCCTTTCCATTCCATTTTCAACAGCCATGTGCCAACATTTCTTGTAGACAATTTCACCTTCAGTTGTGCTGAGGATCTGCCCACTAATGACCATAATGAAACATGCTTTGTGTGAGAGCCTGTTCATTTATTTTCATTCCCGTGAGTGCCTTTGGAGACCAGTGTTGCAATCACGGCTACTTACTATTTAATTCCCAGCCAAATTTATGGCCAAATTGAAAAATGGATGCAGGCTGCCTGATGCAGGATGCTTTTGTCTGAAGTGTCCTCATGGAATCATTATACTTGCATTAATCTTTAATCTGCAATTAAACAATCTGTTCTATGTAAAAGATAGCTGCAAACAGATCACCTGAATGTATATTATACAACATATTTCAAAGGGTGTGTATGTATGTGTGCTGTGGAGGGATTGGGGGAAGAAAAAGTTTGAAGTTAGGACAGAATCCATCACTGGACCGTAGGTCAGCAAAAAGGTTATATATGAAATCAAAACTCCACCATTGTATTAATGACTTCTGTGCATTCACAGTATTTAGGGATTTTTCTCAACTGGGTGGGAGACAAATGGTAAAATAGAAAGAGGGAAAAAAAGGGAGGAGACTGGAAAGAAAATACAATGGATTAAGGAATATTTTAACTGATAAATCTGTCTTGGCAGAAAATGCAACCTGCTTTGAATCTGTTTCTTTCCAATTAAGAGCCCTGCTTCCAGCTCCAGCAGATGCTTAATTGGAGACAGAGGCTGGCAGGCAGGCACCAGTACCACAATCATTAACAGGTAGTTTTAAGCCATTAAGGTACTCCTGCTTGTCAATGTCCTTCTCATATACCACTGTCATAAACAAAAGCACCATCTTCTTCATGGAGGCAAGAACGCCTAGCTGGGAGAAGTGTGTGCGCCAAAAATTCTGCTTCAGTTCGGCGGACTGAAGTTATTGAATTAGCACCCAAGGTTTTTGATTCAATGGGGGACATAATGGGCTTTCCTGTCTGGTGTCAATGTAACATTAGAATGGTCCCAAATGGCTATAACAATAGGTAAGCAGAAGGGCATCTGTTTCAGATTTGACTAAAATTGTATAATTAGATCTTGGTAAATGATAGGTCTGTTCATATGTGGTTTTATCTAACTGCTGTTAGCTTGATCCAAGCAGTGAACCAATACTTAAAAATCAGTTGAAACCATTCACAATGCAAACCTGGATGCTACCTTAAGAACACTATATCTGTGCAGAACATTCTATATTGATATAAGGTAGTGACAATAATCCAGGTATATTTTAATTATGAACATGAAGGAACAAAACAATGATTGTATCTGCAACCCTTCATTACTACAAAAAATTTGCAATTTTTAGCACTAGCAAATTACATACTGTTTTAGCAAACAATTTAATGAGATACATGTCATGCATTGAGGTTTTAAGGGGGTGTCCCTACAAGATTTCACTAACATGCCACTTAATGCTGCAAAGAATTCACTACCATATATCATTTAGTGCTTGCAAATCAGGCAATCTAGACAAACACACTAATTAAAGACAAGGAAGTAAAAGGCAGGTATTGATTGTAAGTGCTGAAGCACTAGAAAACTGATTATATATAAGTTGTTAAGGAGTTAATAAATGATTTAACTCTGACATGCCATACTCTGTGTACACCCAGCTAGCTAAATGGCAATCCAATGCTAAAGTCTTCCATTATTTTCAATGGGCTAATAAGACATACATTAGAACATGGTCTTATCTGTGAATTGTAGCGCTGACATTTCCACTTATACAAGTCCAAATTGTAAAATCAACTCTATAACCAGTAAGTGGAAACAAAACCCATATAAATTAGGGAGATTGGAAGTCCAGAGACCTTCAGCATTCTCTACTGGAATGATTTCTGAGACGCACTAATATAAACATGAAAGTTCAGATACTAACTTTTCACAATTATAAAGATGCTCCACATATTAAAATGGCTATATCTTTTGACATACCTTTTTTTTTTAAATTAAGAAATAGATATCTGTATTGGTATACATGGAAGTAGAATGTTGATAATATATAGGCCAGATCAGCTTCCAATTTTTGCTACATTCCCTGGACCAATCCACATTAACACTGTCTGAACTGCTTGAGACAGAGGAAATAACAGGAAATTCAGGTGCTCTGGGATACTTACATGGCTTAAATAGCTTGATTTATCTGTTTCCATTCACTGGTCAGAGGGATTACCATATTCTGTGAATTTTTATAGAGAGTACACAGTAGGAGAAATGTACATCCACACAGCTATTGTCAGTTACTTTGCTAGTTAAAGATTCAGACTGAGTGAATAAAATGGGACGGTATGACAGAATACATGTACAATACGGCTCTCAATCGCAGTTAACTCAAGTGATTGATTTGTTTTGAGTTAACTCGATTAAAAGAGTTAATTGTGATTCATCACAGTTTTAATCGCACTGTTAAACAATAATAGAATACCAATTTAAATTTATTATAAATATTTTGGATGTTTCTCTACCTTTTCACAAACATTGTGAACATTTCAATTACAATTTCAATTTCAATTACAAACATTTCCATTACAATACAATACAAAGCATACAGTACTCACTTTATATTATTTTTATTACAAATATTTGCACTGTAAAAAAGAAACTAAAGAAATAGAATTTTTCAATTCATCTCATATGAGTACTGCAGCGCAATCTCTTTTTTCATGAAAGTGCAACTTACAAATGTAGATTTTGTTGTTGTTGCATAACTGCTCTCAAAAACAAAAAATATAAATATTTAGGACCCACAAGTCCACTCAGTCCTACTTCTTGTTCAGCCAACTGCTAAAACAAACTGGTTTGTTTACATTTACGGGACATGATGCTCCCCGCTTCTTATTTACGTCACCTGAAAGTGAGAACAGGCGTTCGCATGGCCCTGTTATAGCTGACATTGGAAGGTATTTACATGCCAGACATGCTAAACATTTGTATGCTCTTTCATGCTTTGACCACCATTCCAGAGGACATGCTTCCATGCTGATGACGCTTATTAAAAAAATAATGCATTAATTAAATTTGTGACTGAACTCCTTGGGTGAGGATTATATGTGTCCTGCTCTGTGGTTTTACCTGCATTCTGTAGGGAAACATATATGCATTCAATATATTTCGTGTTATGGCAATCTCGGATAATGACCCAGCACATGTTGTTTGATTTAAGAACACTTTTACTAGAGATTTGACAAAATGCAAAGAAGATACCAATATGAGATTTCTAAAGATAGCTACAACACTCGGCCCAAGGTTTAAGAATCTAAAGTGCCTTCC
This sequence comes from Emydura macquarii macquarii, assembly GCF_026122565.2. NCBI lineage: Eukaryota > Metazoa > Chordata > Testudines > Chelidae > Emydura > Emydura macquarii. Next base: position 13,029,804 of record NW_027132773.1, read on the forward strand.
AAAATCTGAGAATCTGGGATGAGGTGTGGAACAAGCTGTCAGAAGTCTTAAAAGAGCAATGTTCTGATGCAGAAACTACAGAATCTAAACCATAAAAGAGAAACAACCTTCTGTTGGTGGCATCTGACTCAGATGATGAAAAAGAAAAAGTGTCAGTCCACACTGCTTTGGATTGTTATCGAGCAGAATCCGTCACCAGCATGGAAGCATGTCCTCTGGAATGATGGTTGAAGAGAGAAGAGGTATGTGAATGTTTAGCATATCTGGCATATAAATACCTTGCAATGCTGGCTATAACAATGCCATGCGATTGCCTGTTCTCACTTTCAGGTAACATTGTAAATAAGAAGTGTGCAGCATTATCTCCCGTAAACGTAAACAAACTTGTTTGTCTTAGCGATTGGCTGAACAAGAAGTAGGACTGAGTGGACTTATAGGACTTAAAGATTTACATTTTTTGTTTTTGAGAGCCGTTATCTAACAAAAGAAATAGTATTTTTGAATTCACCTCATACAAGGACTAAAGTGCAATCGCTGTCATGAAAATGCAATTTACAAATGTAGATTTTATTTATTTCTTCTTTTACAGTGCAAATATTTGTAATAAAAATAAATATAAAGTGAGTACTGTACACTTTGTATTGTATTGTAATTGAAATCAATATTTTTGAAAATGAAGGAAACATCCAAAAATATTTAAATAAATGGTATTCTATCATTGTTTAACAGAGCGATTAATCATTCAATTAATTTTTTAAATTGTGATTAATTTTTTTAATCGCTTGACAGCCCTAATGTAAAATACTCCATAGCAAAAAACCCCATGTATTTAATGGATATAACAGAAATTTCAGAATCAACTAGCACATAAAAATTAGTATTTTCTGCTTTGATGTTATCATAGAGGTTTCATGGCTGTGACATCATAGTTGTGAAACATGGCTTTCTTAAATATGTGAAATAAACACAAGCCATTTTAATGGATTCTACCAGTAAATAGAGAGTGCAGACTACAAAGTCACCTGTAAAATGATTGACTGAGATGCTATAATGTCACAAACCAACCCCTCAACAATGAGCTGTTCATAGGGCATCAATCTCAGATGCAGGAAATCTGGGGCCAGATTCTGGCTCTGTTCCCTTTGCACTGCTCTGACAACACAAATGAGATAGAGAGCTGCCTTAATCCCGCAGTGCTGGAACTCTATATCACTTACTCCCCCACCCATGTACAGCCAACATTCCTTACTGGGCTCAGAATGGCTTGTGGCAGAGCTGGAACACATGGCATTCTGTTGATCTCCAGGTAGAGGAACAGTCCTTAAGACACCAGTCTAACTGTCCCTTAAGCTATTGCAAATCACCTATATTTACTGTAAATGACACTGGTTCATTCCCTGGGTGGGTTGAAGAACAAAGGGAGTGGAAGAGGAGGTTACTTACCTGTAGTTGGAGGCCTTCAAGATATGTGGTTCCTATCTGTATTCCAGTGTAGGTTACACATGCACACCATGTGCGTGGAGTTGAACAATTTGAAAGTGGTATCCGTTGGTCCACGCATGTGCCGTGACTTGCCTTGTGCTCCCAACTGAGGCGATAAAGGGAGAGGTGGACTGACTGTGTTTCCTGTTTCTTCTTCACTGTGAATCTGACAGATCTGAAGGAGAGGGAAACGAGGGTGGGAAGTGGAATGCAGATATGGACCACACATCTTAAAGAACCTCCTCCTCTTCTTCAAGTGATGGTCCCTTTTGTATTCTACTGTGAGTGATTGACAAGCAGTATCTAAGTGGGTGGAGGATGTGAGGATGGGTACAGAAGGGTCATGCAGAGAATTGCTATGTCAAAAGACGCATCCACCACCGAGTCCTGCATCAAAGCGTAGTGTGTTGTGAATGTGTGGACAGAATTCCACATGGCTGCTCTACATAAGTTTATGAGACGCACATCCTGAAAGAATGCCATAGTGGTTTCTTGAGCTCTAGTGTAGTGAGCCCATACCCCAGTATCGGGATGTAGATTCGACAGCTGGTAGCAGAGTTTAATGCAGCTGGAAATCCATTTGGAGATTTGTGGATGGAGATGGCCTGTGCCCTGATTCTCTCTGCTACCGCAACAAACAGTGTAGGGAACGTCCTGATTGTTGGATGTCAAGGGAATGGAGTCTATATTCTTCTGCAAATGCATAGGATTTTGGGAAGAAAACTGGTAAGTGAATGGATTGGTTAATATGAAACAGGGAGACCAGGGAGACCAGCTTTGACAAAAATTTTGGATGTAGATGTAAGGCAATCTTATCCTTGTGTAATGCTGTAAATGGCAGGGCAGCCATCATAGCTCCAAGTTCACTGACTCTTCTGACTGAAGTGATAGCAACAAGGAAGGTGATTTTCATAGAGAAGAGGGTTATGGAGCAAGACACTATTGGTTCAAAGGGGGCTTTTGTTAATGACGAGAATACTAGATTCAGGTCCCATTGAGGTGCGAGGTGGTAAGGTTCTTAGGAGGCCTTTCCAAAATCTAGCTGGTAATGGGTTTGTAAAAACAGAGTAACCTGGAAAGTGCTAATTGCCACTCGGTGGACTTGAAAAATGCTGAGGGCGAGACCCAATGTCTTTAAAGATAGAACGTAATCCAGGATTAGGGGAATCTCTGCAGCTTCTGGTATAACACCTTTGTGTTGTGCCCAAGACGAAAAGCATGTCCACTTAGCCTGGCAATATTGTCTAGTGGAGTCTTTCCTACTGTTAGAAAGAATGTCTTGTACTGTTGTGAAACATGCCTGTTCTACGGCATGCTCTGAGGTGGAACATTCATGGATTGGGATGCTTGATCCTGCCATTGTACTAGGTCAGAAGATCTGGGAAGTTTGGGATGGTAACTGGTGGACAGGATGACATGCATAGGAGACTGGAAAACCAGAAATGTCTGGGTCAGAAGGGGACAATCAGAATGACAATCGCCTTGTCTTGTTGGATCTTGTGTATCACCCAAGGTAGGAATGTAGTGGACGAAAGGCATAGTTGAGTTGGTCTGAGCAGGAGAGGAGAACATCAGCCTCAGTGGGAGCAGTAACTGAGGGCTCCACTGAAGCAATACACAGTGCACTTGCTGTTTGTCTGAGAAGAGTTTTTCTATGATTGTGGTTCCCCATTGCATGAAGATGTCATGTAGCATTTCATTGTGAAGTTCCCATTTTTGGTCGATTGCAAAGTGAGTCCATGAGCACATTCTGCATCTCTGGAAGATAAGCGGTGAATAGGTGATCTAATTGCTGATGCACCAGTTCCAGGGACTGACTGCTTCTGCGCAGAGTGGCAAGTTTTGCTCTGCCTTGTTTGTTGATGTAGAAAACAGCGTTGGTGTTGTCCAGCATGAGTAGGACATGATGACGGCAAATGAGTGGAAGAAAGAATTCACATGTCTTTCTCACAGCTTGAAGTTCCAGGTTATTGATGTGTACCCTGGATTCTTGAGATGTCCACATCCCTTGTGTTGTGTGGCTGTCCATAATGGTTTTCCAGCCTAGCAAGGATGCATCTATGATGATAGTTTTATCTGGAGAAGAGGGAAGAAAGAGGATTTGCATGAATACGTGATGTAGGTCTGTCCACGATATGAAGGAGGACAGGACTGTGGCCGGGACTGTCAGCAGGAGGTTCATAGAGTGGTGGTTTAGTGAGTACACAGATAAAAGCCATGTTTGAAGGCAACGAAGGTGAAGACTTACGAAGGTCGTCATGTAAGTGCATAAGGCCATGTGGCCAAATAGAGATAGACAATTCTTGGCTAGTACACAAGAGTTGTTCATGATACAAGCTACAATGACTTTCATTGCCTGAAATCTGTCTGTGGGCAGGTATCCCATGCTGTGATAAAGTATAGGGTAGATCCAATTAAGACTAATAATTCTGTGGGGTTGAGGATTGACTTTTTGATGTTGACACTGACTCCCTATAAAGAAAGGAGGCTGAGTAACATAAAAGTCAATGTGCGGGCTTTCTGGCAGTGAGGAGACAGCTATCAAGGTATGGAAAAACCTGATGTGAGGTGCTACTATGGAAAATACTCTGGGAGTGGCAGCTACCCCAAAGGGTAGTATTCTGAATTGGAAATGATCGGAGCCCATTGTAAATTTGAGAAAATATCTGTGGGTGGGATGAATATTGACATGGAAGTAAGCATCTTTCATATTGAGAGCTGTGAACCACATGCCTTTTTCTAAGGATGAAATTATTGCTGCAAACATGACTATGCAAAACTTGAGTTTGCAGATGAAGCAACTGACGTGACGGAGATCGAGAATTGGTACCCAACCGCCTTTCTTCATAGGTATTAGGAAGTAAGTCAAATAGAACCCTGTTTCTCGATATTGCAGAAGAATGTATTCTGTTGCTTCTCATTGTAATAAGGAGTTCACGTCTTGGATGAAAATACTGTTGCGAGAGTGGTCCCTGAAGGGGGATGGAGGTTAAGAATAATCTAGGCATGGCTGAATATCTAAACAAATACTTTGCCTCTGTTTTTAATGATGAGCTTGGGGACAATAGTAGGGTGGCTAATGGGAATGAGGATATGCAGGTAGAAATTATCACATCCGAGGTAGAAGCCAACTCGAAACAGCTTAATGGTACTAAATTGGGGGGGCCAGATAAACTCCATCCAAAAATATTAAAGGAACTACCACAAGAAATTGCAAGCCCATTAGCAAGGATTTTTAATGAATCTGTAAACTCAGGGGCTGTACTGTATGATTGGAGAATTGCTAACTTATTTCCTATTTTTAAGAAAGGGAAAAAAAAGTAACTCGGGTAACTACAGGCCTGTTAGTTTGACTTGAGTAGCATGCAAGGTCTTGGAAAAAATTTTGAAAGAGAAAGTAGTTAAGGACATTGAGGTTAATGATAATTGAGATAAAATACAACACAGCTTTACAAAAACTAGATCATGCCAGACCAACCTGATCTCCTTTTTTTGAGTCGATAAAAGATTTTTTTAGACAAAGGGAATGCACTGGATCTAATTTACCTAGATTTCAGTAAGGCATTTGATATGGTACCACATGGGGAATTATTAGTTAAATTGGAAAAGATGGGGCTTAATATGAATATTGAAAGGTGGATAAGGAACTGGTTAAAGGGGAGACTACAACGTGTCATTCTGAAATGTGAACTGTCAGGCTGGAGAGAGATTACTAGTGAAGTTCCTCAGGGACCGGTCTTGGGATCGATCTGATTTAACCTTTTTATTACTGATTTGGCACAAAAAGTGGGAATGTGCTAATAAAGTTTGAGGATGACACAAAGTTGGGAGGTATTGCCAGTACAGAGAAGGATTGGGGTATCATACAGGAAGATCTGGATGACCTTGTAAACTGGAGTAATAGGATGAAATTTAATAGTGGAAAGTGCAAGGTCATGCATTTAGGGACTAATAACAAGAATTTCTGTTATAAGCTGGGGACACATCAGTTGGAAGCGACAGGGGAGGAGAAGGACCTGGGGGTATTCGTTGATCACAGGATGACTATGAGCCACCAATGTGATGTGGCCGTGAAAAAAGCTAATGCGGTCCTTGGATGCATCAGACGAGGTATTTCCAATAGAGATAGGGAGGCGTTAGTACCGTTCTACAAGGCACTGGTGAGACCTCATGTGGAATACTGTGTGCAGTTATGGTCCCCCATGTTTAAGAAAGATGAATTCAAACTGGAACAGATGCAGAGGAGGGCTACTAAGATGATCCACAGAATGGAAAACCTGCCTTAAGAGAGGAGACTCAAAGAGCTTGGCTTGTTTAGCCTAACCAAAAGGAGGTGAGGGGTGGTATAATTGCTCTCTATAAATACATCAGAGGGATAAATACCAGGGAGGGAGAAGAATTCTTTAAGTTCAGCGCCAACGTGGACACAAGAACTAATGGATATAAACTGGCCATCAGGAAGTTTAGACTTGAAATTAGATGTAGGTTTTTAACCATCAGAGGAGTGAAGTTCTGGAATAGCCTTCCAAGGGGAGGAGTGGGGGCAAAAAACCTAGCTGGCTTCAAAACTGAGCTTGATAAATTTAGGGAGGGGATGGTATGATGGGACAGCCGAGGTTTGCAACTGACTGATCTTTGACTACTGGTGGTAGATATGTCAATGGCCTGTGAAGGGATATTAGATGGGATGGGTTCTGAGTTATTACAGAGAATTCTTTCTTGGTTGTCTGGCTGGTGAGTCTTGCCCACATTCTCAGAGTTTAACTGATCGCCATATTTGGGGTCAGGAAGGAATTTTCCCTCAGGGCAGACTGGCAAAGGCTCTGGGGTTTTTTCGCCTTCCTCTGTAGCATGAGGCACGGCTCACTTGCTGGTGGATTCTCTGTACCTTAAAGTCTTTAAACCACGATTTGAGGACTTTAATAACTCAGTCATAGGTCAGGGGTCTATTACAGGATTGGATGGATGAGGTTCTGTGGTCTGCATTGAGCAGGAGGTCAGATTAGATGATCATATTGGTCCCTTCTGACTTTAAAGTCTATGAATAGGAATTCTGAGCGTTTGGCCAGGACATGGTAGAGTCTCTCTGCCCCTCTATGGGTGGCAGTACATGCGGCTGGAGTGTGCCACACTGTCCTGGCTGGCTCCAGTATGGCTTCATTGATCAGCAGCGCTATTCTCATCAGTCCCAAAGTGTGGAGAATATCCAAAAGCTTATGCTGGGAGTCTTAAATCTCTTCCAATGTGATTTGGAGTTACCCGCGACTCTCTGTAAAAGATCTTGAAACTGTCTGAAGACATCCGGTGGGGAAGGGGATGCAATAACATAAAGGGTGGGAGTCTAGCTGGCTCCAGCGGGACCATCTGACCCGGAGTATAATACCCTACCATCGGATCCAAGGACATGTTCGATGGGTTCCTTGCGGGACGGGGAGAGCGAAAGCAAGTGATAACTCCTTTGCAGATCGGGCAGGCTCTGAAGAAGGATACTGACCACAGGACCCCCAAAATGACCAATATGCAGGATCAATGGGAGGTCATGGCATAGGGTACCAGTGGCTCCAGGGAGGGTGAGGAGGTAGTTGTTCCCATGGGGGAGCTGGTTTCCGTAGTGGTGCATAGGAGAGATCCGGGAAAGGCGTTTTTTCCACCAGTTTCAAGAGGAAAAGATGGACTCTGATTCCAGTGGTGATACCATCAGAGCCGACGGACAGGTGTATAGCATAAACAGTGGGGGTGAAAGACCCCATACCACAGGCATGTTTTGTGGTGGCGATATGAGTTCCCTAGAAGTAGAGGGACCTGATGGAGGAGGGGACTCTGGATCTGGTAAAGCGAAGACATCTTAGGGTGCAGCCATGGATCCAGATCTCCCTAGCATAAGGGGCATTCTTTCCTTTCTGGCTGTTAGAACAGGGGCTGAAGTCTTTACCTGTGCCAGAAGGTCTCACATTTTGTGAGGTGCTGAAGATGGCGGTACTGACAGGTCAACTCCTGGAACTGGTGGATCCCACTGTTTATGGGTCTTCTTATCATTCCTGTGGAACTTAGAATATGTTACATCCCCTTGGGCTGAGCTGATGGAGGGAATGTCCAGTTTCTTTGAGGCGGACTTGGATGAAGACTTAATCCCATGCTTGTGGGAGTGCTTCCTAATCTCCCAAATAGGTCCTGCCATAGGGTCTGTGGGGGTGGCTCCACGAATACCAGAGTTGGACGTAGTAGCAGCAGAAGTGCATACCTCGCTGATTCAGATTGATGAACAGAGGGGATGTGGTCTTAAAAGCCATCTCCATGAGATACTTCTGGAGATGAAATGCTCAGCCTTCTTGGGTATGGCTGGGGAAAGACTGACAAATAGTTTACCTAGCCATGATGTGAGCTTCTCCTAGGCAGTAGAGACAGCATTGGTGGTCATCGCTGACTAAGAAGAATTGCAGGCAGGACGGGCTGAGTTTGAAACCTGGAGTTCTGGACATAGTTCGGGACATGGGGAGAGGGGCAGAGGGGGAAGTCTCTGAACACTACTCTGCTCTAAACTGTTAAAACTAGTAAACTACTAAAACTAAGAAAAGACGTAAAACTATTAAAACTATGACTAAAAACTGATGAAACTATATACAGTTGAAAGTATTAGCGCTGCATCAGAGTCAAGGACTCTGGAGGTACTGACCAGACTATGAAGTAGTGAGAAGTAACCGGAGACATGGTTGATCTGCCCCACCCTTTATCACACCAGACGGAAGCATGAGGCAAGTCATGGACCAACGGATACTACTTTCAAACTCTGACTCCGGATGCATAATGTGCATGTGTAACCCACATTGGCATACAACAGGGACCATCATGTGAAGAAGAAAGATGCTTTAGAATTACCATCCCAGGTTCTATGCCAAGCACAGGTTGACTAGTTCCAAGGATCACAACCCTGGTTTCTATCATTAGCAGAGAAAGCGCCTACAACACAAGAATCAATCTTTGCTTAGTAAGCGCTATTTAAGTAATAAGTGTTTGTAGGATAGGGCCCTAACTGCATACTTGTTTCCCTACAAGGCTAAAATTCTGTATAATGGATTTTGAGCTCTCCCAGATACACAGTGGACTGAATAATTAAATTAGGAGGAGGACCGAGAACTGCAGTCTGGTTTACATTGGAGAACTGTTTGGTTGCTGCACAGGAGAAAAGGACATTATCATTATTATTTGAAATCTATATGACAGCAATGCCTAGAGCAGTGATTCTCAACCTTTTTTTTCCCCCGAGTACCACTCGGGGAAAAAAGGGGGGGGGGGGGACGACTTTCGGTGGCAGCGGGGTTTTGCAGCAGCGGCCGGGGGTGGGGGAGGAGGAGAGGATTTCGGCGGCGGATTCGGCGGCGCGGTACGGCTCGCGTACCACCCAGCCTTCTTCGAAGTACCACCGGTGGTATGCGTACCACCGGTTGAGAACCGCTGGCCTAGAGAATTCAGTCTCAAATCAAAACCCCATTTTACTTAGCAATGTAAAGAGCCCAAAGAGCTTGTAGTCTAAATATATGCAAGAAAACAGACAGATATAACAAAAAGACAAGGGGAACATAGAGAAACAGGGAGGTGATTAAGATTTATTAGTGTACCAAGCAGCAATCACAACACACCTACCAAGCCTTTCTCAAGTGTTTTGTAGGAATTTAGTACTGATGGGAGAAATCATACAATATAGCTTAGCCTGAAAAATATATGTGGGGCCGTAAGGTTCAGGAGGATTATAGGTCTCTGCTATTATTACTCACTGTCTGCTATTCCGAGAAATGTAATACAGCATTTCTTCTCTCTTTTCTTTGTAACATTCCTATATTCATGTATAGAATATTAAATAATTATTTTTCAGTTAAAAAAAGTTTCTTTTGTTGTTATTGCTACAGCAAATAGAACTGTAGAAAGAATATAGGCGGGAAGTGGGACATATTTCATATTCTTTTAATAAAATACTTTTTCCTAAGGTAATATTGTGATATCCTTAAAAATACACCTCAGGGTTTTGATGCTATCACACCACTTGAGCTCCACTCTCGTGGTTACCATAATATCATCCAAATCCTTAGATGTGACTGTGACAATACAATTCTTAGTTACCTGCATATTAATTCTCTCTCTCCCTCCCCTTCATACATTATAGAGCAAAGCTTTCCATGGTGAGGCACATTGCATATCCTTAAGCAGTAATGTGATTTCTTCAAGAGTACTTGACTATTTGGCAGTGTCAAATTTAAATCAGAATATGTGTTGCTTCACATCTGTAAATCACATTGCACTCTAAGTTTATCAATGAGAGAGACATAGTGGATGATCATTTGGGCTATGCTCTGTGCTTTCATATACTACTTAGTCTACACAATTTTAACCATGAAACAAGGATAAGGGGGAAAAGGGTTTTCCAATCAGGCTAAACTGTTTAAAGAGACACACTTCCACATTCTGTACATTTCTGAAAGACGACAAGGAGTCAATATGAAAGATTAAACTGTTTATAATTTAGAATATTCGTTAATCCATTAAGGGAGCACATGCCCCATTTGCTGTTCTGACTTCATCAATAAAATAAATTGCAAAAGGATGTGCACAGAGAGGTGAAAAGGAAAACTCCAATCAGTGACACTGGATCAGCTTTCATGGTTTAGAATCTTAGGAATACTTTATACACAAAAACACTTTAACCAAGTTATCGCTTACTGAAATAAGGTCTGATCCAGAAAAGCACCTATGCACATGCTTAACCTTAAGTGCATGAATAGTCCTTGTGAAGTCAATGAGTAAGCTATAAAAAAAAGGAGAAAAGCGATGTAGCGATAAATGTATTAGCTTGCTTAGATACAATCTCACACCTACATTATTATTGTTATTTATACTACTGTACTATTGTATACTATTTATACTATTGTATACTAGGCCTGTTGGAATCATGGACTCACTGGTTTAGACCCATATACAACCATGAAGGCCCCTTCCCTGAAGCGTTTACAGCAGGTCAATGTTCATTAGCCAAATTACTCAATCACATACATCCCTTAAAAAGTGCAAAACAGTTACAGAAAATGAGAATTTTTTCTACCTATTTCTTTTTGAAGGTAAAACATTTTAGTATTTAAAGTTGTGTTCAACTGTATGTTTAAATATATTTACTTAATAATAACTGAATCTAAGCACATCTGGGCTTTAAAATGCCAGAGGGCATAAAACATGTAGCGGCTCTTGTGAATAACGGCAATTTAAAGTCAAGCTTCCCAGACTTCACGCATTAATCCTTTGAAGCTGCCATAGACTGTGGAGAACCCAGCAACTCAGGGAGAGACATGGTTGTCAATTATGTGTACTTTTTTTTCTAAGGAAAGCAGAATTTTGAAGTCACTGTGTTTAACTGAAATGCCACCACACTAATGGGCTAGCTTTTTCATTGGATTTGTGTCAAATTCAAAGGACAGCTGATAGAATCAGGATAGCTTAGATTCACGAGCCACTAGTATAATGGAAGCTGTTAACTGATGTTCTTCTAATCACTTACTGTTATGACCTTGGGTACTATTCTAATGTTACATTCAGCATACAGACAAGAAGTCTTATTAGAAATTTGTGGCATAACAGGTATATGCACAATTCTGAAGGTACAACATAGCACCTGCCTTTGAAAATATAGGCCCAGTGCATCGAAAACATATTCTGTTATGTCTTTTCCTCTAACAACGGAGGCATATATTCTTTTTATTACCGTGGCATGATAGAAAAATATACCTTCTTAATGTTTCTAAGAGCCTGCTCAAAAACCCATTGGAGTCAATGGAAAGACTCATAATGACTTTGATGGGATTTGGATGAAGCCCTGTGTGCTTTGGCTGAATACCCCAAAACATGTTCACATATGTAAACAAAGAAAACAGAAAAGACATTTCTTGCAACTACCTAAAGAGAAAAAGAGCAGAAAGAAAACAGTCAATTCATATAAAAAAAATTCCTTGCATTTCTGTGAGAAATTAATATATACACACAAAACCATTTAGTGCAAATACTAGGAAAAAACATTAGTTCTACTCTCTTATCTGCTTTACTGAAGTTTTTACATCATGCCTGCTGCCACAGTAAAAGTGCCTTTGGACAATGCATTAAGCTGCATAACTAGGTGTATGCTTTGCTTAGAATCATAAAAAAGAGAGATGGAAAAGACTAAGTTATTAAATTCATCCTGTTGTCAACGCAGGATTGTTCACCCCATGTTACATTCTGAGCTTTGACCTTTCTAGTTTTAAATGCCTCAAGAAGTAGAACTTCCACTACTTCACTTTCACAACCAGGAAACCTCTCTATTAAATAATTTCCTCTACTATTCAATCTAAATTTCCATTTGTAAAATTACATCCCATTTTACCTAGTTCTACCTCCTTGTACCAGTGGATGCAGTTGTTTACACCAGTGGACAGTGGATGTAAAGCACTACATTGTGATTTTACAAGGCTTCACACCCCCTTTCGATGGACATCATTGACTGCACACTGAAGAACTAGATCAAAACCTGCCCAGCTTGCCGGGCCCAAGCGACTGGATAGGGCCTAGTGATTGGGTGGGGCCACCAAGCCCTCGTAACTGGAACAAGCCACCCAAGCCGGCCCTGACCTGGAGGAGCTGCCTGACGCTGGGGACCCCCGGGAGCTGACTGAACCCTTGGAGGAACCCTTGGAACCCTGTGACCTGGAGGAGATGCACTCCGCTGGCGACGCAGAGGAGTTCCTGGACTTGCCGCTGGTTGACGGTGAGAGACTTGTGGGACTGCAGCTCGCCTTCTACCCCAGCAACCCGGAAGGAGACTGCTTTCTGCAGGGACCCGGGGACAGGGTGGGAAGAAGTGGCCCAGGGACAGCAGACTAGCAAGCGCCTGAGTCAGAGGCAAAACCCCATCAGCATGTTGCGGCTGGAGCCCCACTGACTCAGTGGCAAACGGCTTTGCCTCTGATAGGGCCCTGTGCTGGGATGCAGTGGAGTCGGGTGGGCCTGCGTCCCCCTCCCCCCTTCTCTAAAAATCGCAGGAGGGAGTGCTACCCTCTGCGTTTGGGAGACAGAGGATCCTGAGCTTTACTGGCCCCACCTGCCTGCAAGGCCGGGGGCACCAGACTATTTTACTAGCCCCGCCTGTGGGAAGGCCAGGGCTGCTGACTGGCCAACCAGCCCTGCCTGGCTTGTGGGCCAGGGACTGTAGACTGCTTGCCTGCCCCGCCCTGCCTGAGGGCCAGGGGCACCAGACTGCTTTACCAGCCCCGCATGTGGGAAGGCCAGGGGCAATAGACTGCTTTGCCTGCCCCGCTCTGCCTGAGGGCCAGGGGCACCAGACCGCTTCCTAGCCCGCCCCGCTGGGGGCCGGGGCTAAAGACTTGTAAATGGGCACTGGTTATTCCCCTAAAGCAGGGGTGGGAACCTTTTTTCTGCCAAGGGCCATTTGGATATTTATAACATCATTCGTGGGCCATACAAAATTATTAACTTAAAAATTAGCCTGATGGTGGTACGCGGAAGACGGCTGAGCGTCCGCCGCCGAATTCCCCCCCGCCGCCGTGAAACCGCGCCGCTGCCGAATTCCCCTCCACCGCCGAAAAGTGACAAACGGCAGCAGGGTTTCGGCAGCGGGCACTGCCCCCCCCCCCGAACCCCGCCGCCGCCCAAACCACGCCACCACTGAATTCCCCCCTGCAGTTGCCTTGCCAGGGCCAGACCAAATGATTTCGCGGGCCTTATACGGCCCGCGGGCCGGACGTTCCCCACCCCTGCCCTAAAGGAAGGCGCTGTGGTCTTCCCCGGAGCCTGGGCCCAAGGAAGGGTCGCGACACACCAGCCAGACCGTGCCACCGGCTTACACCCCCCTTACTTATCATTTCACCAAGCTACACATACTTAGGTCCAGTCCTGAGAGTTGCTGGGCATCCTCCCTACCAGGTGACTGTCATGGGACTGGAGGGAGCCCAGAACTTTTCAGAATCTCTTTGTTCTTTTAATCTTTCTTCAAGTCAGGGCTGTCAGACTCTTAACTTCTGTTGCTTTTCACTCTAATTTATCAAAGACTTTTCATTACCGAGATACCCAGAATGGACTAAAATATTCCAGGTGCTGTTTCAAAAGTAATGTGGGTGTATAATGAAAGCCTACCACCTTCCTAGCCATAAAACACACTGATTGCATATGATGTATTTCCACTTGCTTTTTTGGCACTATATCAAATTGCATAATTCACGAGGCTGTGTCCATGGACACCTGCAAGTATAACACCAGTGAGTGCAGGTCACTGAAGAGGAAAGGAAAATTGACCAAGGAAAATGACACTTGAAGGGAAATGAGACAGTCAAGAAACTGTGGGTTACGTATAAAATCAGTGACCTGGTTCCTTCCTTGCTTCCTTGACTTCCAAGCCATTGCATGGGAAATTCATACAAATCATTTGACCATCATGCACATGCATCATGATTGTCCTGCATGACCTCTGGGTTTTTGCCCTGAGAGAGTGGATGATACAGGTCTGTTGTGTGTCATGTTGTATATATATATTATTGCTACGAATAGATTTTTCCCTCCAAAATCAAACATTTTTAAGCGTGTCACATATTTTCAAAAAGAAAAACAAACTGAGGATCTGGTCTGCTCACCATTCTCTGTGCTTTTTTATTGTGTAATTTGAAACTTCCCAAATAAAATCCTATACACAGTCTTCTGTTGTCCTTAGATGTCATTGAAATTATACTAATAATATTTGTAGTTGGGTATGACATTCAGCCATTGGGAGCAAAGCTATTTTGCACTGTAATGCAAATGACTGCATTCATCAAACGAGCTTTGTTAGTTATTCATTGTGTTCCTTATCATTCCTTTCCAAAACCCCAGTGCCTCTGCAGTGAGCACAGAGGTGTGTCAACAGCAGCATCAGCCACTGTAAAATGTATCCTTATCAGGCAGAGCAGGGTGCAATGGGAATGACCTGCCAAGTCACAGCAGCCTCTCTTGTCTTTCTAACCCTTTTGTGCACAGTGTGGCTCTTTGTCCTTATTATGTGATCTCTCTCTCTCTCTCTCAGCATTGCTCACAGTGCAAGACCCTCTTCTACATCTGGAAGAATCATTTGAAATGTAAAGGACTCTTGAGAGCTTTATGCAATGTTGTAGCCGTCTGGTTCCCAGGATATTAGAGTGACAAGGTGGTAGAGGTAGTATCTTTTACTGGACCAACCCCCTGTTGGTGAAAGAGAGAATCCTGTCTCTCTCACCAACAGAAGTCGGCCCAATAAAAGATATTACCTCACCCACCATGTCCCTTCACAGCTTTTTAGTTCCCTCCTCCTCCTCCTCCTCCCCTCCGCCCTCCCGGGCCTCCTTTCCTCTGAAATGGACCCCCACATCCAACCTTCCACATGGACAGGATTTTAAAAACAGTAACAGAAACCATCCAAAGACATCATGCATATCTCAGCAGCCCAGTATGACAGGGAAGACTGAAAATGATATGGACAAATTTAGAAAGGGACATAAACTGACTGAAACAGACAGAGACTGGGGCATTTTTCATTAAATCTCTCACTGCTTAACACAGTTCAACATATCATTCTGTACCTCCAGAGAAAAGCTTTTTGGGGCAGGTGTTGGAGATTAATCCCTCTCTAATTTCTTCTGCTGCCAGCTTTACTAACTGCCAATGGATATTTGTGGAAGATAATGGCAATGTTAACTTCTAACCTGGGTGTAGAAATGGCCTTAATAAAACTGGGATAATCAGGGCCACATGGATAATTACCACAGACCCATTTTATTTAATGTAACATGTAATAAAGGAGAGTTCATGCCATATTGTAATTAATAGAGTTTGGAGATATTCTTAGTAGATTCTCCACCACAATACTCAAGCCTCCTGGAGACCCCAGTCAGTTTAACCTTTAACCTAGCTGTAAAAACAGCCTTATTGAAGGCCTTGGTCTGGTTCTCTCCAGTGTAAAATGCAGTTGAAATGGGCATAAAGCATGCTATAATGAAACCAGGTTTTGGTGATTCTATCATATATTCTGTAATTAATATTTTTATAAGGCGGGCTTTGTGTTTTGCACGAATTAGACAATAAATGGACAATTATAAATCTGAAAATAGACTCATCCAAATATGATTATTTTTACACTTATATACCCACCCATCTGTGAAAACAAACCTAATGACACTTTACATATGCACAGAATTGCTATAACAGCATGAATAACATCCACAAAAATTGTTTGATTACATTTCCTCTGTGCATCCCTAGAAGAGATTTTATTTATTTATTTATTTAGGAAGGATAGCTCAATGGCTGGTCTAACCAGGAACTCAGCAGATCCAGGTACCATATCCTGCTAAACCAAGACTTCCTGTGCAACCTTGGGAAAGTCACTTTAAGTACATCTACACTGCATACTCCTTTTGGCCTTGCATAGGGTACATACTCTACCTGCCCCCCTATCATGGGTATAAATAGTAGTGGAGACAGTGAGGCACTCCTTAGACGAGTACAGACACACCGGAACCCTGTGGGTATGTACCCTACACAGCTCTTAACTCAGCCAAGTAGTGCCTCCCCCATCTACACTTCTATTTTTAGCATTGTAGTGTCCTTCTGCTTCCCCACTGCTGCAACTTTTCCCCACTACAGTGAAAGACTCTAGCAGCAGAAAAGGCTCCAGCAGTTAGGAGGCAGCGGTGAAAGGTTCCAGCATTTCCCACTGCTGAGCCTTTCCATGCTGTTTCTTCCTGCTAGAGCATTTCACTGACACACATGGCTACACTGCAGTGTGGACACAGCCTGCTTTTCACTGCAGCATGTAGCTAAACATACCCTACACACCATCGCAAGTGGTGTGCAGTGTAGCTGTATGCTTAGTCTCTTTGTGCCTCAATTCCTCATCTGTGAAATAGCACTTACTTGTCTTACAGGGGTGTTATGAGGATAATGATAACATTATGATATGAGGGGCTCAGATTCTATGGGAATGCAAATCATATAAGAACCTAACATAGAAGCATTATGTGAATAAGCGCAGCACGCAAGGTGCACACAATCATTTTATAATAAAGTGCTAATCTGATGCAGTTGCCAGTGCAAACAGGTAGAGTCACACCCTTTACATAACTTTCCTTTTTTGAAAACAGAATTCAAGTTAAGATATGCAAGAGTAAGAGGGCAAGAGAGGAGTAGAATGCATGAAGTACATCAGAGTTACAGAGAAAAAAGCAGGAATGTAGTACAAAGAGCAAGTTCTTCCTATGGTTCTCTCTGGCCATGCAATGCACCCCAGAAATTACCAGTGAAATATACATTTGCTATAGCTTGTTTTATCTTATGCTCCAGCCATGGTTTCCACTGTAAACTCACGTCCTTCCCTGTTTCTGTCAGTCACTTCTCCCCAGTCTTTAATGCCTCACATTGTTAATGTTCGGTGTGTTTTCTATCAATAACAATGATTCATAAATAATTAGCCATTGCATCCATGGTGCAAAAATGATCCTAAAGGGGTCAATGATAGCGTGTGGGGAATTCCCCTTGCTTGGGAAATTTTCCATTGCTGGAAAGCTGTCAGAGGCAATTCTGCCATCTCCTAAGCTAGCCACGCCCCCATCCCTCAAAAGGGAAGGGGGGAAATGGCATGTCAAAAATATTGCAAAGGCAGGTCATGGGTTGGAGGGGACATGGTGGAGCAGATCGTATGCTGGTGTAAGTTCTGTTACACCACAGGTAGAATTTAGACTAGACTTATTGTTGCTCTAACTAACTCAGGCCAGGATGGGATCAGGTATCTGCAGCAGACTCCCTGCAGCTATTGCTGTGCTTGGATGTTATTATTATTACACATGTTTATTATGGTAGGGCCTGAGTACCAATCAAACCTGAGACTCCATTGTGTTGGGCACTGTACAAACACAGAATAGTAGACAGTCATTGCCCCAAAAGAACTTACAATCTAAATAGGCAAGAGAGACTCTGCATAGGGGTAAGACAACATACAAGCAGAGTGAACAATGTGATGGCAGAAAATGCAGGTGGATTGATGAAATCATAGTAATTTAAATCACTGATTTTTATTATGATTTAAATCAGCAAGCAGGAAGTCTTGATTTAAATAATTATTATTCTTGTTTTGCATTTGTACTTTTAAGTTATTTTCCTAAAGAAAGATTAATGTTGATATGAAAACAGATCTAGCCTTTACACTAAATTTGGTACTTCTTTTTTCTATCCATATAAGGGATATAAGGATACACAATATCTATACACATTTATTTAAGGAATTATATAGTTTAACAATTCTTAATTTTTACATTTTTTTATGTTTGAAAATAGTGAAGAACACTTTTCTTATTTACTAAATGATAATATTTTTACTTGGAATTTGTGTCAAGCTGCTTTTGGAGGGAAAGTAGAATTCAATTAAAAATGGACAAAACCAGCATTTAAAATTCGTTGGATTTTTAGATTTTCGTTTAGATTTTTAGTTAGATAAAATTTGTTGGATTTTTAGTTAGATAAATTAGTTAAATGTACCGGATACATAAAGAAGAAAAGTCAGTTTACTAAAACATGTTTTGCATTGAAAATTAACTGATTCATTAAGCATTAACTAAAGTTAGCAAACCGATGGATAGTTTCTGGTCACAATGAGTCAGATTTTCAAAGGTACTGGAGTATCTAAATATGTAGATAAATGTCTAGAGCGATTTTCAAAATTGCCTAAGCAGGTTAGTCACCTAACTCCCCTTGACATCAGTGTCATATACACCCAGCTCTGATAGAGATCCCCACCGGCTGGATGCTTACCAGACTGTTCTGCTTGCAGCCCGCCTCTGTGGGCTCTGCATGCTCTTTAAGCCTTCTGAATCTTAACAGAGTCCAGGAACTAATAGGACACTCCGTGGTGTACTGAGGGAGGAGAAGGGGAACCAGGCCCTTGGCACCAGCCTGTGGGTGGGGCGGCACTGGCCCAGTCCTTCACAACACGCAAGAGGCTGGGGACGCAGAAGGCTCTGAGAGGCGCCCCTCATCACCTCCCCCCTCCGCACGTCGTGAGGGGCCGGCCCGGCGTCCCGACCCAAGGCCAGAGGAGGGAGTTGAGGCTGCCCCGTCCAAGCTGGCACTGGGCTGCAGTGGCAGGTAAGTGCGGGGGGAGGCCGCGCCAGGCTGGCCCTTCCCGATGAGTGGGGGGGGGAGGCGCAGGCGCTCTGAAGGGTGCCCGTCAGTGCCTCCCCAGCTGCACATCATGAAGGGCCAGCCCAGCTCCCCAAGGCCAGTCACCAGAACCAGATGGTATTCACCCAAGAGTTCCGAAGGAACTCAAATACGAAATTGCATAACTACTAACTCTGGTATTCAACCTGTTGCTTAACTCAGCTTCTGTACTTCTGTACCAGACAACTGGATGACAGATAATGTGACGCCAATTTTTTAAAACGGCTCCAGAAGTGATCCTGGCAATTACAGGCCAGTAAGCCTAACTTCAGTACCAGGAAATTGGTTGAAACTATGGAAAGGAACAGAATTATCAGACGTATAGATGAAGACAATGAAACTGGGGAAGAGTCAACTCAGCTTTTGCTTAGGGAAATCATGCCTCACCAATCTATTAGAATTCTTTGAAGGTGTCAATAAACATGTGGACATGGGTGATCCAGTGGATATAATGTACTGGTACTTTCAGAAAGCCTTTGACAAGGTCCTTCACCAAATGCTCTTAGGCAAACTAATCAGTCCTGAAATAAGAGTGAAGATCCTTGCCTCGTTCAGTGACTGGTTAAAAGATAGGAAACAAAGGAGAGGAATAAATGTTCAGTTTCCAAAATGAACAGAGGAAAATAGTGGTGTCCCCCAGGGATCTGTACTGGGACGAGTGCTGTCCAACATATTCAGAAATGATCTGGAAAAAGGGGTAAACAGTGAGGTGGCTAAGTCTGCAAATGATACAAAATTACTCAAGATAGTCCAAAGCAGAATGTGAAGATTTACAAAGGGATTTCATAAAACTGGGTCACTGGGGAACGAAATGGCAGATTAAATTCAATATTGGCAAATGCGAAAAAATGCATATTGGAAAACATAATCCCAAATATATATATATACAAAATGGTGAGATCTAAATTAGCTGTTATCAATCAAGAAAAAGATCTTGGAGTCATCACTGATAGTTCTCTGAAAAAAATCTGCTCAATGTGCAGTTGCAGTAGTTAAAAAAGCTAACAGACTGTTCGGAACCATTAGGAAAGGGATATTTGATAAGACAGAAAATATCATAATGCCACTATCTAAATCCATGGTACTCCCATACCTTGAATACTTCATGCAGTTCTGGTTCCCCATCTCAAAAAAGATACATTAGAAATGGAAAAGGTGCCAAGAAGGGTAACAAAAATGATTAAGGGTATGAGACAGCTTCCATATGAGGAGAGATTAAAAAACATGGACTATTTAATCTGGAAAAGAGGCAACTATAGGGGTATAGGATTGAAGTCTATATAATCATGAATAGTCTGGAGAAAGTGAATAAGAAAGTATCATTTACTCCTTCACTTAACACAAGAACTAGGGGTCACCCAATGAAATTAATTGTCAGCAATTTAAAACAAAACTTCTTCACACAACGCAAAGTCAACCTGTGGCACACTTTGCAAGAGCATGTAGTAAAGGTGTAAACTATAACCTGATTCAGAAAAGATTTAGGTAAGTTCATGGAGGATAGGTCCCTCAGTGGCTATTAGCCAAGATGGTCAGGGATGCAACCCCATGCTCTGGGTGTCTCTAAGCCCCCAATCACCAGATGTTGGGAATGGATGACAGGGGATAGATTACTTGATGATTACCCTCTTCTGTTCATTCCCTTTGAAGCATCTGGCACTAGCCACTGTCAGAAGACAGGGTAGTTGGCAAGATGGGCCATGGTCTGACCCAGTATGGCCATTCTTATGTTTTTAATAAGGATAACAATATTTCATTACCCCTGCATTCAATATTAAAGTAAATTGTAACCCAAAACCAGCCAAAATTGATCGTTTTGGCATAACAGCTCTGTGTGCTGAACTCTTAGGCAGAGTGTGTCCATACAAATTCGCTCCTGCAGTCTTTTCCCGCAGTTCATCACTAAATGTCAGAGGAGAGTTCATTTAGACCCAGTTTACATATATATTGATGATAAGTTTATTCTAGCCATAGTTTTTTCTGTAAAATGTATATTATTTTGTTGGGTTTACTTGAAGTTATTAGTTGAATGGTTCTTTAAAACCTTGTTTTTTTTCCCTGAGAATTTATGCTGGGATTTTCAAAGGCACCTTGAGGTCTAACATCCAACTCAATTGAATTTCAGTGTGTTTTGGGCACCTGACTCCGTTAGGCTTTGAAAATGCTAGTCCTTTTGAATGGTGCTACATAAGACATCCTGGAAATTGAAATCCTGGAACAACAACACAGATACACTTAGGCAAGCTTTCCCACAATGCACTTCCAATCCTATCATGGCAAGACCACATGTAGGATTAAAATAGTATTTCAGTTTCCAAGCCAGTTTAGTTCTTGGGCACTTTACTGAAACTGTCAGCAAGAATGGTAGTACATGTTTATTGTGGTAATGGTCAATTAATACAACACAGAGACAGCATAACAATGCATAGGCCTTGCCTGACCCTGTACATGAGGATGAATTTCACTCTATTCAAATTGGGATAAGCCAAGAAAAAAATGCTTAGTAAATTACAGTTTTCTAAGAATGCAACAATATAGCAAAACAAGCTTAAAGGGAATATATACCCACTTTCTTATTTGTTCTAATAACCCTGCTACATTGGGAGTACTGTACTATGAAGGAATGGGGGTAAAATGAGGCCCACCTGAGGCTTCCCAAATTGAGCAGTGGAGACCCCCTCACATACACATACTCTCGGGGGGAAAGTAGGTGTCTCTCATCCCCCATGTGGATTTGGGGGAAAACTCTGACAGAAACTAGCCAGAGACTCTAGCCAGTAATAGCAGCTGCAGAAGCAGCCAAAGCACAGAATATTCAGAGAATATTCCACAGTTTTGACTGAACTTCCTCTGCTCTGAGCTGACTGGTAGTTTGCGCCAACCTGCTCCTTTCCTCTTCCTCACAGTCTCTTCACCTCAGCTTCACGCCACACTTCCCTCTCCTTCTCTGCCCTGTCCCCCTCGCTCCCTTTTCTCTCCCTTTTCTTTCCTTTTAGCTGATCCCTTCCTAACTAACACCACCATTACCAAATTAAAAAAAAATTGTCATACAAGTAACATGAGGTTGGCTCATGATGGGTACAAATCAACATTTGATTTGTTTAATTTAAATGACATTTTAAAAATTTAAATTAAATACGTATTCCTTTTAAAATTGAATATTTAAATTTGAAATTATGACAACCTATGTTAAGGCCTAATCTTATTATAATTTATTAAATAATTAAAATAATAATAAAATAAATATGCTGTATCAGTGATACCCCCATTAAATTTTAATGAGTTAAAAGAGTCTGCTTTTATAATTGTATAAAGAATCAAGGGAAGACACATCTTTAACTACGGAGGTCAGCTCAAGCTTTATAAATATGCCTAATTTCATTCTTCACAACGGAATGAGTGCTGGTGTTTACATTTTTTCCAAACATCAGTACTTTCCATTTCTGTGGTATAGAAAAGCTTTTGTCTGAATAACTTTTGCGTTCAGTGTAGCTTGATCTTTGAAAAGGCAGGAAAAAGAGTTGACAAAAGCAGGAAAGCTTATTTTCCTCTTCCAATCAATGAATAAAAATCAGGTGGGAGAGGATGAGGATCTACTAAGTCTAAAAGCTTGAAAGACACGGGCACCTAAAGACTTTGAGACACCTAACGATGATGATAGGTGTCTACTGGGATTTTCAGAAGCACCTAAGCAGGTGAGGCAGCTGTGACAATTTGGGCATTCTCTCTCTATGTACAATTTATGAATTCCGGTTTCAGTTATGAAGTTGTTGTTATGAAATTCTTGTATCATGGAATCCTGCTGTAACATGTCTCTGCCAGCCCAGGGACAACAGTTAAAGCTTAATGTTTGCCTATTTATGTGGAAACAACATGGGACAGTGGGTTAGCTGTAGCTAGGGGAAGCTAGTCCCTCCAATTTTCCTGCAGGGAGGGGAAGAGGAAAATCCTCAGCAGCATAACAAAGAAATCAGGTGTTAGTAGGAGGATATATAAACTCAAGGGAGAGTGGCAGAGAAAGACACAGGAAGCTTTGGGCAGTGGGGCATGTGTTTGCAGCAAGGGGGTAACTCTTATTATTCAAGCATGGAATTTCTATCCATACAGCTTTTATGGTATAGTTGGATCCATTTAAGATTTTTAATAAATTTGACTCTATTCTTTCTTTCACATATAGTGCCACTCCCCCACCAGCACAACCTATTCTGTCATTCCTATATATTCTGTACCCAGGTATTACAGTGTCACACTGATTGTCATAATTCCACCAAGTTTCTCTAATGTCTATTATATCAATCTTCATTTAATACCAGGCACTCAAGTTCACCCATCTTATTATTTAGACTTCTAGTATTTGTATGCAAGCACTTAATAAAATTTGTCATTTTTTAGTTGTCTGCCTTCATGTGACATAATTGAATGGGACTCTTTTTCATTTGACTGCTTCTCTTCTGTTCCTAGCTGTGCTTTATCAACTTCTATCCTATCTTCTTTACTGGGATGTCAAGAATCCCCTATGGCATGTCTCTGTCCAAACCATGTGCTCCTCTGCACCTGTCGGCTTTCCTCCAGCTCTTAGTTTAAAAACTTCTCTATGACCGTTTTAATTTTACATGTCAGCAGTCTGTCTGTGTTGGTTTTGGTGGAGCTCATCCTTCCTGTGTAAGTTCCACCTTTTCCAAAAGGTTCCCAAGTTCCTAATAATTCTAAAACGCTCCTCCCCACACCATCATCTCATCCACGCATTGAGACCCTGCAGTTCTGCCTGTCTAATTGGCCCTGTGTGTGGAACTGGAAGCATTTCAGAGAATACTACCATGGAGGTTCTGGACTTTACTCTCTTACTTAGTAGCCTAAATTTGGCCTCCAGGATTATCTCCCACGTTTTCCTATGTCACTGGTATTTACATGTACTATGACCACTTGCTCCTCCCCAGCACTGCACGTAAGTCTATCTATATGTCTTGAGAGATGCGCAACTTTTGCATCCAGCAGGCAATTCACCATGTGCTTCTCCTGGTCATCACAAACCCAGCTATCTGTATTTCTAATGATTGAATCCCCCATTTTGATTACCTGTCTCTTCCTAATAACTGGGATTCCCTCTCCTGGAGAGCTATCCTCAGTGAGAGAAGATGCCATGACATCATCTGCAAAGAGGATCCAAACTATGGGATCATTTCTCTCCAGTCCAGTGTGATGTTCTACTTTCTTGAGACTTTCATCCTTCTAAGCAGCACAGAGCCTGTCAGACGGGGCGTGGAACCACTCTACTGTGTGTTGGAAAGTCTCATCTTTGTACCTCTTGGTCTTCCTCAACTCCTCCAGTTCAGCCATGCTAGTCTCAAGTGCCCATACTCAGTCTCTGAGGGCCATGAGCTCCTTGCAGTGAATGCACGCATATGACACCTGCACACAAGATGGGTAATCATACATGCTGCGTTCAGTGCAATACATTGGATAGCCCCCACTCTGCTGCTGGACTTCTGCCTGCATTCTTTTTACTGCTGCAGCATTTTTTGTTTTGCTTGCGTTTTTTGTGTGGTTTTTTTTGGGAGGGAGGTGTTTATTGGCCTATGTTTAGAGAAGTTAGGTGTATCTGGCTCTCACACACCCTCTCCAAACTCCCTTGCAAAACTCCCCCATTTGCGTCTCCTGTTCACTAGCTCCTCTGCTCGTTTAGGAGCTGGCTTTTTAAAATCCTGTTCTCCCTAAGTAGCCCCACCCCCAGGTTATTAGAGTAGAAATCAAAGCCTCATTAAGAAGCTCTGATTCTTGCCTAGGAGGCCACTAGGCTCAGCACACAGCCCCCAAAGAGACTGCACGATATACTGCAGTCAGGCAGCAAGCACACAACAAACCAACCAACCAAACAGACAACAAACTCACCCCAGGGTCAGTCGCTCCCCCTTCACCTGGAGAGCTCCCTTGCAAAATTTCCCTGTGTGCTGCTCCCGTTCACTGTATGAGTAAAGGGCAGCAGAACCGTGCTTAGCATGGCCTGACTGAGGGCGTCACCCTAAACTAAACCTCACATGCTAAGCAGGAGTCGGGATGTCAAATCCTAGTGAAAATGAGAGGGGTGGGGACAGGTGTCCCTACCTGATTGTGTGGATGCTGTCCAAAGAGTCCTAGACTGTATTTGACCCTCCCCTGTGTTTAAAGACAGCTGACTGGACTCACTTGAGAGTCCTTGTTTCCCTCCAGTGTTTACTAGAGCACTGAGGAGCAGATTTAGGGGCCAACCCTTAAATGTGGTATGGGGGCAGTGTTCCCGTGAAAGACAACTAAGAGGCAGCAGCAAAGAGGTTCCCCACTATCCAGTGAAACCATGAAGAGCTGCACTAAGTGGGGGAACCTCAGACTGCAGCACTGCAAAAACTGCAGTGAGGGCGAGCAGCAGCAGTGAAAACAGTGGCAGAAATGAATGGTGGCAGTGAGTGGCCAGGAAAGGCAGCCACAGCAAACAGCATCAGGGTACAGAAGCAAGTGGTAGTAGAGGCGAGCCGGTGGCGGAGGCAGTGGTAGCCGTGCAAGTATTGCTCAATGCTCCCTCACCCGCTTTTCAGGGGTGCGAGGTGAACTCATGTGAATGCACCTCTGAATTCTGGGTCTTCACTGACAAACGTTAACTAACTGAGTGGGGTGCAGCAAAGGGAAAGGGGAATGACGTGTTAAAGGGACATTCATTCATTGGACTGTTACACCTCAGAGTAGAAAACTGAGGTAATGGACACTGCCGAACAAAGTGCAGAGAGGGTAGGGGGTGTTTGCTTTGGAATATGACTGTGGTGTTTTCCCAAATTAATACTGGGTTCCCATTTAATAAAGGTTTTCCTCTGTTATACATGGACTCCGTGCTTGCAAGTGTGGATGTACTGCATCTTAGGGGTGGTGTTTAGTTTTCCCAGACTATTGGATGGGAGGCCTGAGCAAAAGGGTTTATATATTTCTTTGCTAGAGTCAACATATAGTTGCCTAAAACATCAAAATATCCCTGGCACCAATAGCCCATTTTATGTGAATTCTGGGAGAAATAACATGAGACAAACTATGGTAAAATATTTGGGAAAAGCAAACTGTTCTTCATATCCATAGCTGAACTGGTGAATGGTATCGCCTGGCTGCACATTTCACACCCATAAAAGGGGATATAAATGGTATAATGGTACAGCAAAATATGAAGACTAAATGCAAAAATGGATGAAGCATCAGATATTATATTAGAGGAAAAAAGAAAAATATATTTCAACTGGCCACAATCTCCACTGTACTGAAGATTATATTCTACTAGAAAATGATTAAATCAGCAAAAATCCAAATTGATAGTTCCCATGCATACAGAAAAGCAATATTTTACTGAGAAGCACAAATCCCTCAAATACAACTTAAAAGCACACCAAGAGGACACACAGTTCTATTACAAAAGATACTGAGTGCATAATTAACCACTGCTAATACCTATCTGAACATTTGAAAGGAAGAAAAAATATTCCAGCGGGATATAAACCATTCATCAAAGTTACAAAAAATATATAAATGAAACTACTACAGTGAAAACATGCACTAGTCAGGCTATGTTTATGTTCCCCTGACAGAAGATGTATAAATAGGAAAAATGTACCACTCATTCACTAGGGGCTAATGAAGCAGAACTAAGATCACATGCATACCATCACTCAAGTGTAAGACATTTGCAACTTCTCAATTTCATATGGAACAGCCTGCTCAAGTCACATATCCTGGAAGAAAGGTCTTCTTTTTTTGTTTCAGTCTAACCAGTAAACTGTAATTGGCCCACAAGTTTCATTTTTCTTAAACTAATGTTAATTTAATGAGTATTCTTTCCACATTCCCGAATATAGGTGATGAAGGACTTTGCTTTTTCAGATCCCCAGCATCAATCAGTTCCATATAGTGTGGCATGTAAAGTAATGTTTAATTGATGTTTACTACTCTGTAAAATGATTTATATTATTTGATAAACAGTCACAACGAAGAGCTTTCTTTTTCATGACAGTTCACAGAAATCAAGAGAATCTAACCATGTTCAATTTCTTTCAGGATATTCTAAAATGTTATGCAAGACATCACATCTACTTAGATATCTGACCCACCAATGTGAAAATATTCAAATATAAAAAATATAAGCAAATGTTTATTATAATTAAAATATTTGTAATGGATCATCAGAAATTTGCACTCTGAAAGCAGGTACAATTAAGGGTTAGAATCTCAGACAAAGGCATGTTTCCAGTTTGTGAATGTCCATTTATAATTCTGCAATCTGCATTGCACTGTTGGCCAACAGAGGTTTATGGAGTATGGACATCATTTCTCAAAACTGCACATTGCTGCTTGTAAATTTAAACATATTTATGATTTTTAAGCATCATCCTATTCAGACAACTTCATTTATATGCTTCATGTAGTATTTTCCAGAAGCTCTTTGGTGTGAAAATGAAATGTAATTTGGAGCACTTCACACAGACAGATTTATAACATTTCCCTTAAACTTGCTCCAGTAGATCCTAGAGAAACAGCCATCACATATTTTTGGTCAGTGTATTATTCTTAATGCATTATTTTCTTTCTAATTCATTTACACCTGCTATTATACATTTTACAAAGATTTTAAGAGTAAAATATGGGCTATGATGGCTAAACAAATAAAACTACACACCTGTTTCTGACAATGGGGCAACTGCAGGGTGTATGCTGCATGTTAGGAAAGGCTCTGATAGGATAAGAATTTCATACAGGCACAACGTTCAATTTCTACAATGCATATGCCTTTCCTATTGTAAATAAAATTCTTCATGGCATAAAAAGGCCTTTCTGATATGCATGAAAAGTTTAAATATGCACTACTGACAAGTGCCTTTGAAGGAACTTATTCCTTGAAATAATGAGAAAAAAATAAAGCAATTGAAACTCCAAATAATTATCCGTATTTCAGTACAGAGATACATGTTTCTATGTTAACTCAAAATTTTTAACTAGCTTAAAATATCCCCAAGTATTAGATAACTATGAGGAACAGCAGTAGGAATCAGATCTGCTACCGATCACTGAAATCAGCTATTTCTCTGACCTGCCAAATTCATAATTATGGAAAAATTAAGAACAGAAGAGGTGCCATACTGGGTCAGATCATATCCCATCTTGCCCAGCATCCTGCTATGACAATCAGGGTACAGACACCACAAGGGGAGAACACCAATGGGGGAGGGGCAGCTGGACACCAATGTAAGCAAGTGAACCAACTGATTGTAAACAATGTTATTGTATTTAAATATATGTCAAGTACAGTCTTTCATGAAATCTTGTAATGTTCTGAATGTAATGGTCATTAGGAGATGTATGCAAGTTATGGCTCTAAATGTATGTATGTATATACGTGTAGAAAATTGTAACTGATACTACGATGCAAGTTCAGTATCACCTCACAACTGGGAGGTGGTCAGCTAGGCAGATAGGGACTGCTTCCCCAACCAGAAGAAACTAATTTCAAGTACCCTTCCATTGTCTAGCCAGGAAAAGACAATGGTGGACCATTAGAGTTAATGGGAAAACACTGAAACAACTTGAAACAGAAAATAAAACCCAATCTTGGAAAACTAATGAATCACCATAGTCTGAGAGAAAGAAAAAAACACCCCTGCAGACCCTGTAAAAAGGAAAGGGGTTTGAAGTGAAGGTGATCCAGAAACAGAGGGTCAGCATTTAAGAAGGGTGCTGTCGGTGAAACACTGGATCCCCTATACAACACAGCACACAGGGAAACTGTTCAGAGGCAATAGGTAAATTGTATTAGAAAAGGGAATTTCACTAATATAGAAACGTAAAGCCTGAAGTTGCATTTATGTTTATTTTCTGCGTAACTTGTAGGTGTTTGCTTTTCCATACTATTTCATCTTTAAATCTATGATTTTTCTATTAAATAAACTTTTTGTTTATTTTTACCCCAAGCAGGTCTTTGCTGTGCAAACTGTGTGGAGCGTGGGTTCCGAAGTGAGCTGATAACTTGGGAGCTGGTTTCATTCCTTTGGGGGTGATGAACCAGAAGAAACAAGTCTGAGTGTCTAATGGTTAAGAACACAGGGTTGCAAATTTGGGTTGACTTGGGACCAGAAGGGTTGTTAAGGTCACCCTGTAAGGAGTAACTAGGCTGGTGGAAGCCAGAGTCAGACCTCTATGCTTTTAGGCTTGCTACTGGTCTCAGAGATATGAACCATAGCACCAAAGCATTAAGGCATGTGGGGTTACAGGGCAGGTGGTGACAGAACCCCTTTTGGGTCTGGGTGATCTCCAAAATGCCACACTTGTCTCCAACAGTGGCCCATACCAGAGCTTCAGGGGAAGTATACAGAATAGCGCAACTCTGGTGCGATCCATCCTGTCTTCCACTCCCGGTTTCCGATAGTCAGAGGTTTAGGGTCATCCCAAGCATGGGGTTACATCTTTGACCATCTTGGCTAATAGCCATTGATGGACCTAACCATCATGAACTTATCTCATTCTCTTTTGAACCCAGTTATACTTTTGGCCATCACAACATCCCATGGCAATGAGATCCACAGGTTAGTTGTGCTCAGTGTGCAAAAGCACTTCCTCTTGTTTTATTAAACCTACTGCCTGTTAATTTCATCAGATGATCCTTGGTTTTTGTATTGTGTGAAAAGGTAAATATTCACTTTTTTTCCATACCATTCATGATTATATAGAACTCTGTTATGAACCTCTCCCCGGTTAGTCATCTTTTGTAAGCAGAACAGCTGTAATCTTTTTAGTATCTCCTTGTATGAAAGTCATTCCACACCCTTCATTATCTTTGTTGCCCTTCTCTGTACCTTTTCCAGTTCCACTATATCCTTTTAGAGATTAGGTTACCAGAACTAGATGCAATATTCAAGGTATAAGCGCACCATGGATTTATACAATGGCATTATGACATTTTGTGTATTATTTTCTATCCCTTTCCTAATAGTCCCTAACACAGTGTTAGCCTTTTTCACTGCTGCTGAGAATTGAGTGGAAGTTTTTACGGAATTACCTAGAGTAACTCCAAGATCTCTTTCTTGGGTAGTAATGGCCAATTTAGAACACATCCTTGTATATGTATCATTGGGATTATTTTTTTCAATGTGCATTCCTTTACTTACTGATGCTGAATTTCATCTGAATTTTGTTGCTCAGTCCCTAGTTTTGTGAGATCCCTTTGTAGCTCTTCGCAATCTTGTTTGGACTTAACTATCTTGAATAATTTTGTATTATCTGCAAACTTTATTACTTCACTGTTCATCCCTTTTTCCAGATCATTAATGGAAATGTTGAACAGCACAGGTACCAGTACAGCTCCTTGGGGGACTCCACTGTTCACCTCTCTCCATTGTGAAAATGGACAATTTATTCCTATCCTTTGTTTCCCATCTTTCAATTGGTTACTGATCCATGAGAGGATTTTCTGTTTTATCCCCTGGCTACTTAGTTTCCTATAACCTTTGGTGATGGACCTTGTCAAAATCTTTCTGAAAATCCCAGTACACTATATCAACTGGATCACCCTTACCACATGCTTGCTGACTCCCTCAAAGAATTCTAATAGATTGGTGAGACATGCCTTCCCTTTACAAAAGCTGTGTTGAGTATTCCCCAACAAATTGTGTTTATCAAATGTCTAATAATTCTGTTTTTTATTATAGTTTCTACTAATTTGCCAATACTGAAGTTAGGCTCATTCACCCATAATTGCTAAGATCACCCCTGGAGCCTTTTTTAAAAATCAGTGCTAGCTTCCCTGGGTTACTTCCCTGTGCCCATTGACAATGTCTGGACCCTGCTCAGACAGGGACCCTTCCTGGTCCCTTGCCAGGGGAGGCTCTTAACCTCTGACAGCCCCACTGGGCATGGTGGTGCCGAACCAAATGTCCAGTTCTATCTTTCTATTCTGCCAGGGTCTTTCCCTCAGGCCTCCAGGACTGGGAAAGGTTCTTTGCCCTCTTCGGGCGGGTTTTTCCCTCCCCCAGTCTTGTAACTGCAGGTTTCTCTTCTGCCAGCATTCTGTTCCTTCTCCTAAACCCACCTGGTTTCTGACAGTGTCTTGCCTGCTCACACTCTCTCACAACTCCAGCCACACCCTTTCTCTGGAGGGGAGGCTATTAACAAGTCCTGGGTGGGGCCTTGATTTGCTCCAGGTGTGTTAATTAACCTGGAGTAACTCCTGCTCAGCTACCATGGAAAAAGGACTTGCTGTGCCTAGGGCTGATATATTGGCTTTCTAGCATTCTCCAGTAGCCATCTAGTCAGACCCTGTCACAATAGTCTACATCGTTGGTAGTTTTGCAATTTCATATTTGAGTTCCTTCAGAACTCTTGGGTGAATACCATCTGGTCCTGGTGACTTATTACTATTTAGATTGTCAATTTGTTCTAAAACCATTTATACTGACTCATGATGTAGGTGTCTCCTCCACATCATCTACAGCGAAGACCTATGCAAAGAATTAATTTAGTTTCTCTGCAATGTCCTTGTATTCCTTGACTGATCCTTTAACACCTTTATCATCTAGTGCAGTGTTTCTTAACCTTTTAAGTAGCAAGTACCCTCTAACTTCTGAAAAGTACCCCAACACTCAATTTTCAGTGGGATTTTATATTTACAGACTAATGTGAGCCATACATTGGAAGAAGGGCTGAGTATATAAGGTCGTGATATGACAGATGTCAGATCTAGTGTGGGTAGGGTTGCCACTTTTACACCAGTATGTACACTCAAGTATTTTACACTCAAGTACACTCAAGTATGTACTTGGGCTAGAGGTGATGTTGGCCAAAGCTAGGAGGCTTTGAGCGGCATGCCAATGCTGGGGAATATAAAGCGCCGTGCCAAATTTTTTGCCATAGATTTGACAGGAGGAAGGGGTAAGAGAGAGAGAGAGAGAGAGAGAAAAGAAGGTAACTGGTAAAATCTGAGGCTGTCATAGTTGTCAATTTCATTGCTCAGCTAGAACAGTGAAATTGACAAGTTTTCTGGGCATTGGGCTTTGAGCCAGGGAGGGGGGCTGCCACCTGAGCAAATTGCAGACGGCTGCTGCCTGGCTGCCAGCCGGGGAGGTGGGCGACTGCCACCCAATCCGAACTGGAGCAGAGGAGGCTTCCATGCCGGCTGGGACCCATGGATGTAGGCAGGCGGCTACTGCCCATCTTCAAGCCAGGGCACTGGAGGCTGTCCCTTGGCTGGGAGCTGGGGTGCGGGTGGCTGACACCCAGCTGTGAGTCCAGCTCACCAGACGCAGGAGGCTGCCACCGGGCTCCCACCTGGGAGCTAGGACGCAGCGGGAATCAGGGGCTGCCGCTTGCCTCCCCCAACAGCAGGCGGCTGCCATTCCCTTCCCAGCTGGGACCGGGCAGGAAGTGGGCAGCTGCCATGGCCTTCCCCAAAAGCCGGTTGCTGCCGCCCGCCTCCCAGATGGAAACTGGGTCCTGGTGGGAAGCGGGGGGCTGCTGCCCACCTCCCCCAGAAGCTGGGAGCTACCACCCACCTCCCAGCTGGGAGCTGTGACTGG
Organism: Emydura macquarii macquarii; assembly: GCF_026122565.2. Classification (NCBI taxonomy): domain Eukaryota; kingdom Metazoa; phylum Chordata; order Testudines; family Chelidae; genus Emydura; species Emydura macquarii. The sequence goes on from NW_027132773.1 coordinate 13,062,101, forward strand.
GCAGGAAGCAGGGGCTGCCACCCACCTTCCCCAGAAGCCGTGGGCTGCCACACGCCTCCAAGCTGGGAGCTGGGACCGGGCTGCTGCTGCCCTGCTTCCCTAGAAGTCGGCAGCTGCCGCCTGCCTCCCTTTCACTCTGTTTTTCCCCAGGTACCCCCTGCTTGTGTCTCATGTACCCCCAGGGGTATGCATACCACAGGTTGAGAAACTATGATCTAGTGTCCTCAATGCCTAATTGGCAGGCTTCCTGCTTCTGATGTACTTAAAAATAATTTTACTTAGTTTTTGCATCCTTAGGCAAGTTGCAGTTCAGATTATTATTTTCACATTTTACTTGCCAGTAATACTTCCTATTTTCCTCATTAGGATTTGGCCTCCAAATTTTGCAGGATGCCTTTTGCCTCAAATGGCCTCCATTAGTCTGCTGTTCAGCCATGATGGTATTCTTTTGGTCCTCTTACTGTCTTTTTTTATTTGAGGTACACATTTAGTCAGAGCCTCTATTATGGTGTTTTTAAATAGTTTCCATGCTGTTTGTAGGCATTTCACCTTTGGGACAGCTCTTTTTAATTTCTGTCTAACTAGCACCCTCATTCTAGTGTAGTTCCCCCTTTTAAAGTTAAATGTTACTGTGGTTGGTTTTTTTTAGCTATTTCCGTCCCTTCAGAGATGCTAAATTTAATTATATTATGTACATTATTATCAAGTAGTTCAGCTATAGTTACCTCTTGGACCAGATCCTGTGCTCCATTGAGGATGCAAACAAGAACATCCTCTCCGCTTGTGGGTTCCAGCACTAGCTGCTCCAAGAAGCAGTCATTTATGAGGCCTAGAAATTTTATCTCTGCAGCACGCCCTGAGGTGTCATGTACCCAATCAATATGATGATATTCGAAAACACCCATTATCATCGCATTTTCTGATTTTTGTAGCCACTCTAACCTCTCCTCTGTATTTCACAATCACTGTCACCATTCTGGTCAGGTGGTCAGTAGCATATTCCTACTCTTATTATTCAAGCATGGAATTTCTATCCATAGAGTGTCTAATAGACAGTTTGATTCATTTAAGATTTTCACATTATTTGACTCAATGCTTTTTTAAACGTACAGTTTTACCCTTCCCTCCCCTCCCCCCCCCCCATGTGCCCTACTCTGTCATTCCTATGTATTTCATACGCTTGTATTACTGTGTCCCATTGATTATCCTCATTCCATCAAGTTTCTACATGCCTATTATATCGATATCCTCATTTAATGAAAGTGTAGGACAGGCTCCTGCCCGGTCCAGTCCTGGCGGCCCTCCCACGGGCCCAGGCTCAGAGGAAGGCCACTGCGCCTTCCTACAACACAGGGGAATGTTAGTCTTTCAGTCTTTTGTCCCGGCCCCCAGGCAGGGCGGGCGAGCAAGGGGTCTTTCGCCCCGGCCCCCAGGCAGGGCGGGCGAGCAAGGGGTCTTTCGCCCCGGCCCCCAGGCAGGGCGGGCGAGCAAGGAGCAGTGGCTCGAGTTTAGCGGGCAGCAGAGGCTATTTCCCTTTTGGGGATTGGCAAGGATCAGGGGGGAGGGGAGGAGGACGCAGGCCCACCCAACTCCACTGCGTCCCAGCCCAGGGCCCTAGCAGTGGCACGGGTGTCGCCACTCAGTCGGCGGGGCTCCTGCCGCAACACGCCGACGGGGCGTTACCCCTCGTACAGCCATGCCTCTGGCTGTCCCTGGGCTCCTTCCTCCCCTGGTTTTCCGGTACCTATGTCCATCGGTTCCTCGGGGTCGTCGGGGTACACTGCACGGGGTAGTCCAGTCAGTCCTTCCGCGTCCACGGGGGGCAGACTGGGAAGCTCCTCAGCGAGGGGCAGCTCCTCCAGATCGCAGGGTTGTGGATACGGTTCTGCCTCTGGCAACTCCTCCAGGTCGGAGCCCGCCTCCTGGGATTGGGCGTCTGGCAGCTCCTCCAGGTCCGAGCCAGCTTCTGGGCGGAACTCCCAGCCCTCTGGTTCAGGTGGCTCGTCCCAGCCGCTGCGGGCCTGAGGCTGGGTCCAGCACCTCGGGCCTGGAGACCTCGGCCAGTCCAGAGGGCCCGGAGGCCCAACCCAGGCCTTAGAGGCGGGTCGCCGGGGCCGCAAGGCCGGGAGGGGGTTACCTGCGGCAGTAGTCTGGCGAGGTTCAGCCCCTTTCCGCAGCCGGTGAGGCAGCGCATCTGTCTCCGCCGGCAGCCTTCTTCCTTCTGGGTTGTAGGGCCTGATTTTTATAGCTGCCGCCCTCCCTAAGGCTCCGCCCCCCTGCTGCCGGGTTGGCCGCCCGGCAGGACCTATCGGGGCCCAGCTGTCTGGTTGCCGGGCAGACTGGGCTGCCGGCCAGTCTAGAGTCTGATTGGGTGCCTGCGGCCCTTCCACGGGCCCAGGCTCAGAGGAAGGCCACTGCGCCTTCCTACACAAAGACACTCAAATTCTCCTATCTTAGTATTTAGACTTCTAGCATTTGTATGGAAGCCCTTGTACATTTTGCCAATATTTAGCTGCTTGCCTTTCTGTGTTATGTTTAAATGGGACTCTTTTACCATTTGACTGTTTCTCACTAGCTTCCACCTGTATTTTCCCAACTTCTTCCCTATCCTCCATATAGGATATGGAATTCCCCCTTTAATAAATTCATCCCTAGGAATGCCTCTGCTTGAACTGTCTGCTCGTCTGCACCTGTCAGCTTTCCCCCAGCTCTTAGTTTAAAAAATCCTCCACCACCTTTTTAATTTTATGTGCCAGTAGTTTGGTTCCATTTGGTTAAAGTGGAGCTCATCCCTCCTGTATAGGGCACTCCTGCCCCCCCACCCCCCCACCCCCAAGTTCCCTAGTTCCTAATAAACCTAAATTCTTCCTCTCTACACTATTGTCTCTGCCATACATTCAGACTTTGCAGTTCTGCCCGTCTTACTGACCCTGCACATGGAACTGAAAGCATTTCAGGGAATGCTACCATGAAGATTCAACAAAAAACTCCAGTTCAGATCCATTTTAGTACCTGGACCATTATGATTCTGACAAAAGGATGTATACTTATTAGAAACATTGTAGGAACAAATAGGCAATTATTTTATCAACCTCAGCTAAGCCACCTTCTGCCTCTAAAGTGGAAAAGGGACAAACAACATCCTTATTGCTGGTGCAATGGTTAGAACAAGGAGCCCGGAATAAAGCCTCCCGATCTCTGCACCTCTACCTGTCAGTAATTTGCTATTCGGCCGCATTCAAGTGTCTAACTTCTTTGTCCATCGGTTAAATGGACAGAGTGACACTTACCTACCTCAGAGGGATGACTGTGAAGCTAAATTGTTTGCAGACCGCTTTGAGATTCCCAGAGGAAAAAACCACATAAAAATACAAAGTATTATTATTATAACTGGAAGCATGCAAAGCTCCTAAAGGAGAAGAACCCACTGATGTTTTACTTTTACTTTTCACTACATTGCTATGTCTTCTATTCAATTTTAGTTAACTTTCTAGGGCAGCGGTTTGTTAACATGCTTAATAACATGTTACACACATTGCATGCTCCTATTTCTACCATCATTAGAAAAAAATTGACCTATCATGAGAACTGGCCCTCTCAGAAATGCTATCTCTCAGATGATAGAGATCTACTGTATCTATATAGAGTAAGTGTTTACTCCATACTGCTGTTATAAATGTCTTTACATTTTACATTGTTTTGGTGAGTAAGTGTGTGGTGTTAGGTGATAAAATGATGTATGTAATTGGAATGTATTTCTCACCAGGAGCTTGAGCTTGTATATTTTACATACCCAACTCCCACTGAAGTTTTATTATAAAAAAGATTTTGGAGATAATACACTGAATTCCTCCCTGTTATAACTGTTGTACTTCAGCAATGTTCCATAAGAATAAAGAGAGAGGCTGTTTTGGGGTTTTGTTTTGTTTTTGCTCTCTTACTTGAATTTAATGAGCATGGTGCCCAACGACTTGAAAAATCAAGTCTGTCCCACCTAATTAGTGACCCTGGAGTCACTTCTTTGCAAGCCACGCCCCGTTAATTTCACTGGGAGTCATGTACACGTAAAAATATATAGATTGAATATCTGTAAGAATTTTCCTCTACCATAACTAAAGCCAATCCTACCTGAGATTTGTCTATATCATGTTACATACCTTCAAATAATAAAAATTTACATTTATAGATCTTAACAGATCCCTGTTGCAGCATAATTCCCAGCATGCCCACCCCTCGCCCCCACCCGCTCAGCTTCACCCAAGGCCACATGCTCGTCATAGTCTGGCACATACTAATGTATATCCCTCCTCCAATCCAGAGCTACTAAACTTATGACCCATTCTCTAGTAAAAAAAGGGGTACGCCCCATGCCCAAATTGAGAGAGCGTCTGCCAGCCTGATCACCCGGTCCGCCCCGCCTCTCCCGCTCCCGTACTCTGAGCGCAAAACGTATAAGCCGGACTGTACCAAACGATATGCTACGACTCCTTCTGTTCCTAGTGGTGAGATATAGAAAGTAACTGCTTTGCCTTTTTCTCTGCTTGTTGCATATGATAATCTTTTAAGCTAAATATTAAAGCGTGTACCCCATATTCCTTAATAAAATTTTGTTGTATTACCCAACTGACTCATTATTGACTCTGGGGGATCCATAACCTGTCGAGACAATCCCAAAGTGCATGAAAGACCATACAGCACCTTGAAATGCATCTGTGGGAGAGGGAAGTAACCAGCCAATGTAAAGAAAACTGAACAATACTGAGATGGAAAAAGTAACAAGAAGGAAACTTTGGCCAAGGACAACATGGCAAAATCCCACTCATACGAAAAAGAGCCAGGAGAAATTCAATATCAACTCAGAACCTAAGCATTTACATTCTAATCTAAAAGGCTAACATACAGACCGCACGGAAGTCAGTGAAAGGATGAGTCCTATTGGGATCTGAATCCCGTGGTTTCAGGCTACGTATGTGCAGAGATTAACATAGATTTTAAAAAAAGAGTGAATGCATCAATTTTGGCAGCACTTATTGCAGGTGTGAATGTGATACAGTGGTGACAGGATATAGCAAAAAACAGAATAGTGGCTAGTACAGAAATGTAGCTGAAAGGGGTTCATGGCCCCATGTAGTAGGCCACAGCAATAGCACATGTAGGTAATGAATAATTCAAACTGAGCCAATGTCAACATCAAAACATTACTCAACTCACAAAAGACATTTCCAACTCAATCCACAACCTCAGAAAAAGACTGGGCAAAGAGATAGGCTTTGGTGTGGTCTCTAAAGGTCAACAAATGCAGAATATTGAGATAATATATAGCAAATAAGCTTCCAGAATTGAGAATCCTCCACTGACAATGCCCATACAAACATATTTTAGCAACATCATATATATGTTCCTATTCAATCTGAATTGTCTAAAGCATAATAAAGCATGAAGAATGAGGCAAATTCTAAGACACTCAGGACTCATACCATACAGAGCTTTACCAGTCAAAAACATATTGACTTGCTCATGGAAATAAACTCTGAATACACTCCCTGCATAAAGAACCATTACAAAAAGGAATGGTTGCATTCTGCACTAGCTAAACTTTCTAAGAGGTTTTTAAGGGAATCCCATGAAATGCACATTGCAGTCATTCAGTCTGGGGGTGATGATGGCAGTGGTGTTTGAAGTAGTTCACAGCCTCCTTTGTCAAGTGCAGTTGAAAAATATGTTGGCCCCTACTGCTATCAGGGATTTATCAATACTACCCTAAAGTTGCTAAGCTGAGTAAAAAAAAAGGCAGGTGAACCTTCTCAACGAGGGGCATATCACTTCTGCATTTCCTCTGCTGTCTTCTACAGCCTACCAGTATTACCTCTGTATTATCTAGGTTGTGTTTCAGACAGTTGACTCTCATCCAAGCCCCAATCAGTGGACCTAGACATTGGGAAATCATCCTGATCTAAAGAACTAGAGATGTATGATTACGTGTTATCAAGGCTGTCCATTCCAAACTCTCTCATTAACTGCTCTACAGATCGTACTCCAGACAGAACAGGAGGTGTCAATGAACAGAATTTTGTGATTCATAACATGACCAGTCCCTTGGGGCAGATGAGCAATAGCTGAACATTACTCTCTGGATCCTTTCTAAGAGAGAAAAGAGCTCAGTCACTCAAACATACCTACATCTTTCCTAGAAAGGGTATTCAGACATGATAATGTCTCAAGGTCAACAGTATCAATGGCAACTGATACACCTAAAAGAATCAGTATGACCACTTGATCTCATGAAATTTCAGAAGGGTGTTGACATATTTGCTATACTTGGGTGACATTATTAACAGAACAAGAGATAGACAGGGGTCTACTAGTAATAGGTATAATAAAACAAGTTAATTAATGCAGTTAATAAATAGAAATAAGTGCTCAATCTACAGTAGAGTCTCATTTGCCTCTTTCAAAGGCATAATCAATTGAAGGGCACATTCTTTTTCTCTTTGTTCTTTCCCATCAATTTTAATGGCTGCAGAACATCAGTCACATGAAATGTAATGGGACAAGAAGATGGATGAGTACATTTGAAGCTGCTAGTCACAGGACAGAAAACATCCTGATGAAGTGACACTGGCAGCAAAGGGTTCAACAATGAAGTTTGGACAATATTTAGTAAGTGAAACTACAATGCTACATAATTTGGTATTCTGAATGGGCAAAATCTATAATCTGCCCTATTTATCACATTTCTACAGGTCAAACTTTCAAAGGCATTTTCCCATTGAATATGACCAAATGACATATTTAATTCAAGGAAATGAGTAACACTGGGGACAAAGAGATCATCTGGAGAAAAATGGAAAAGACCTTCTGAATGAATAACTTAAATCTCCACCACCAAAAAGACTTTGAAATGGTCTAGTAAAGATACCTGCGTAAAATTTGAAATATACAACTAACAGATATAAGTAAGTTCATATATGTTATGCTAATAGACTGTATATAATCAGAATCCACAACTAACAGAAAACTGCTTTTTTGGTTTACTTGAAGAAAGTGAAGAAATAACAACTACATAGTTATAAATAGTTCTATGCTGAAAGATCTTTGAGTAACTTACACAATATAGTAAAATACACAACTAAAAAGGCAACATGACCCATTAGTAATCTGAGATAAGGTATGCAGCAAGTGGCAACGCAAAATTCCTATTACAATCAAGCCTCCAAAACATAAAATGAAAGAAAGTTATACTCTTCCAACACACATAACAAAACATAGTTTTGGTTTTACACATGTGTTGGATTTCACAGAATATTTATACCCTTCTTGAAAATGTAATGAGATTTACATTGTGTAATGACATTCCACCTTTAACTTTATAAATAACTGCTGAACAGATCAACCCATTATGCTACAATGTTGTGTTTCTTCTTATAATTATTATTATTATTATTATTTGATGATGCTCATGTGCCTGCACTGTCTGTTATCCGGTGTCCTTATCATTACATAATATAAGAGCTGATACCATCTACCTATCTACTGTATAGTAGCCAGTGAGGTTGGAGCTGTCTGTCCTATAATAACTATTTTCTAATTTTTCAATTTATAAAAATGTGTCCTTCATAACATTTCAGGATACTGGTGCAATACTCTATTCAAAAGCAATGGTAACATTTAGATGATCAGAATTAACATAACTAAGGCCCCAGTCCTACAAGCTGTCTGGCATGGACAGATCCTGTGCTTACGTGGGGCTCTGCATAGGTGCAGCAGTCTATGCATAGCAGAGTCAACCCAGCTTGCAAGACCAGGGCCTAACTGATTTACTTCACACTATATGATTATGTATCTTCATTTATTCTATCAGGCAAAGGTACCAAATAGCAAGAGATCAGCTTTCTCCATCAATGGCCCAAAACTTTGCAACTCTTTCTTCTTCTAGATATGCCTGCATACATCTGTGGCATTGTTTTGGAAAAGGTGAAGATGTTTTTGTTTCCTTTTTATTAATAATCTTTTGGAAGGATACAGCTGTATATATCTATACAACACACACGCACACTCACTTAATTTTTCACTTTTTGTTATACAGTATATATTCTATCTTTCTCACTCACATTATGTGAGAAGACAACTCTAGTCTCCACATAAAAATCTCCACAAGAAATGAAGCCTTGTAGCTGCAAGAAAAACCTCAGTAACAAGTATAAATTAATAGTTTTACAATTGCCCTACGCAAGCAGTAAGTCACACCAATCACAAATAGAGCGTGTGGAGGACAGAAATTCCATTTTGCAAAAGATTGAGAAATTGCAATTTGGCTTCATTCTGAACTGACAGAAACCCTGAACATTTTGAAATTCTCAGTAAAGAAAATTCACCCCAAAACTCTGTTTCAGCTCATTCAAAATGTTTTATTTCTACAAAATTGTTCTGTTTCGGTGTTGACTTTTTAAAATATTCTAATATATAATACAATACAAAATAAAAACAATTTAAAATGAAAAGGTGTTTCAAAGTGAAAAATATTGTGTTCTGAAAATGTTGAAGCAGGATGTTTCAACATTGTCCAGAACATTTTCCATGTTTTTCCTCTGAAACAAAATTTCTGTGAAGTTGACATGATTTAGCAAAGTGTTTCGATTTCAACAGAATAGCATTTTCCAGCAGAAAATGGTTCTGTCCAAGTTTTCTGACCAACTCGAGTCACAACTTTCATTTCCACTTTATGATTACCTAGTCAGACTTGCAAGCGTACATCTTTCTGCTGGTTTTGAATAATGTGACAATATAGATAATAAATGTATCAAGTATTGCAATTTAAGAGATGTGCTTCTCTCCCATCACATTTAGAAGCACTGAACGTATTCCAGACTATTACAAACATTATATTATGAATTTAATAAATGTTTAAATTTTTCTTTTATCTTTTCTTGTCTTTTAAATAGAGAAAAAATGTTTTGAACTTTCTCAATGAAAACTGATGTTCTCCAAAAATTCCAGGAGGGATAAACTCAGAATACGGTGAGAGTTGCAATAAAATCATGAAACACAGATATAGTGATTCTTTTACCAGGACTTGGGGATACTCAGGAAGTAATTACTACATAATTCAGTGGTTTAGTCCTAATCTACAAGACCCTCTTGTAGAAACTGTCATACCATCATTGTCACGCCAATACAGCTGCGCATACCAGGAATAATGAAGCTACCGTGGTCCAGTTGAAACTTTCAGGAGCTTGAGAAAGAGTCCTTTTAACAGAAGGTCCTAAACCTGTGACAGAACTCACCACTTCAAGACATGGGAATGAGCCAAAGGCTTGATGAGTTCAGAAAATAATATTAAGACCCATATTTTCAGATAGGCCTTCCACAATATCAACTGAAAACTATGCAGATGCTCAGCAAAGGAGAAAAGGGGGAAATGTTTCAAACAAACATGTGTATGAAGTTCCACCCAGACAAATAATGGGCTAATCATATCAAAGCCCTCTTTGGTTAAACTATGTGCAATAAATTGTGATGGGGTGTATGTAGTCTGGACAGGGCTTGGCAGTTTGGGGGATTAAAACTCCTTCCTAGGATGAGAGAGAATTTACTCTGCCTTGCTGACATCATAGTATCAGACATCATGGCAAAATCCTCCAGTGAATAAACACAGAAGGAAGCTACTGGAAACAATAAGACCACATAAAAAGGGAGCATGAAGGTTTTCTTTGTTTCGCTTGTTGATTATTGGGGTTTGTGTCTGCCATAAGAACCAGATAATCTTCTACCTAAGGAAAAGAATGGTTTATTTTTTCCACCTGAGAGAAGAAGGATTTGTAGAGTTTACTAACTTCATAAGAATGTAACAATAAAAGACTATGAAGGTTGATACAATACTTCATATCTGCCCACGCCAATATTGTAAAACTTAAAGACAGTACTGGACAAGACCGGCGGTGACAGCTATCCCTTGATACGAGGATGATGTCTGCCAGGGAAAAGTCATTGATGAGACTTAAGATGACTGAGGAGTCCAGATTTGCTCTACAGATTTTTCCACATGACAGGTGGTTGCTTGGAGAGAACACAACTGCTGGCAGGGATGCTATATACTTCCCTTCCTGCTCTGCTGCTTTTCAGCCTCTTGAGCAAGGTGATTCTTTTCAAAAAGGGCTGCTTCATGTATGATGCAACGCCACTGCAGTCTATTGCCAGCCAGCTTTTCCCAATTCATGGGGGTCAATGACTCCCTCCTTAAGATACACTTTCAGGGTGTTCCTTATAGCATTTCTTCTGTCCCCACAGGTCCTTTTTCCATGACTAAGTTGAGAAAAGAGGACTAGCTTTGGAAGGTAAGTACCAGCCGTCCACAGACAATGACCAGCCCAGCTAAGTTGGTGTTTCATAATCTTTGCCTCAACACTGGTGATGTTAGCTGCAGAGAGAACGCTGGCATTGGTGTGACAGTCTTCCCATCTGATATGGAGAATCTTCCTAAGTGCAGCGTTGTTGGTACCAGATGCTTAATATGGCTTTGATAGGTCACCCATGTCTCACACCCATAAAGAAGAATGGGATTGGCTACTGCAATACACCAGGGTCTTAGTTTCTATCTGCAGATCTCCGGCAATTAAGACACGACACAGCAAATTTCCAAAGGATGCGCTGGCACAACTGATCTGGTGTTCAATCTCCACATCAAGGCTGGCTGTCTGGGAGAGGTGGCTACCAAGGCAAGGGTATGCTCAATGTTTTCTAGGGGTTCACCGCCAATGACAATTTGTGGGAGAAATAGGGCAACTTGTGCTGGGGCAGGCTGGTGAAGCACCTTAGTCTTCCCAGTGTTGAGGGAAAGTCCTATGCTATGATAGGTGCCTGAGAAGTGATCTAGGGTGGACTGCAAGTCAGCCTTGGTGTGTATGAGGATAGCACAGTAGTAAGCATACTGAAGGTTGGTAATAACAGCCCTGGTGATCTTAGTTTTAGAATGAAGGAGTTTTAGAATGATGGAGTTAAAGGCCTTAGTCAGGTCAACAAATGCCATTAACAGTGGCTGGTTTCGTTCTCTATAGTTCTCTTTGATCTCTTGTGCAACAAAAATCATATTGGTGGTGCCCCGAGACAGTCTGAAACCACATTCCAGAAGGACATCTTCGGCAAGAGGGAGGAGACATTTCAAAAGGATGTGAGCAAGGATCTTCCTGGAAATAGAGAGGAGAGCAATTCCTCGGTAATTCTTGTACATTGACTTGTCCCCTTTCTTAAAAATGTCCATAATATCGGCATTCTTTAGATCAAGTGGAATTTTTTCATTGACCCAAATTCTAACCAGAAGTTGATGAAGTTTTTGCATGAATGATATTCCACCAACTTTGAAGACCTTCACAGGGATACCATCTGGGCTTGGCACCTTGTGTTTGTAGCCTGAATGATGGCACACAAAACTTCCTCAGAAGATGAGGGGTCAGCAAGAATGGAGATTCTCCATTATTACTGGATACTGAAGAATGGACTCAATGGTGGAAGCTGAGACATCAGATGGAGTCTGATGGAGTCTTGAAATGCTCCTTCCAACGTTGCTTGAAGGCTACATTGTCCTTAAGAAGGGTGGAGCCATCCTGGGATAGCGAAGGGGTTATGGCGTTTGAACTTGGCCCCTAGATGGCCTTTGTTGCTTGAAAAAAGCTTCTCATGTCATGTTGATCAGCAAAACACTGGATCTCCATGGCCTTTGCTTGCCATTACTGATTCTTGATATTACACAGCCTCTTTTCAACTACAGCTTTAAGCTGATGATAAGTCTCTCATTTTTGTTGGTTAGAGGATTCATTTTGCCAGGCACAAAATGTGCTTCTCTTCTGACGAATAAGTGCTAGGATTTCCTTATTCTCATCAAACCAATCTTGATGGCGGTGACTGGAATACCCAATCAATTCAGCACATGCCTGGTGAATAATGGTCTTGAACTCCTCCCAATGTATTTGGATATCATTGATGTTGTCGGGTGGGTCAATAAAGTGTTGTTGAAAAGTCTCATGACTAGTATGATTTTTGAATTGCTTTGATGTTAAATCTCTAACAAATTCCTTTCGGTTGTTTATGGTGTTGTGGTCCAAGTCGCATGTTCATGATTGATCTGATTAAATGATGATCTGTCCAGCAATTATCCGTATCTCTCATGGCTCGTGGAATATGGACATCTGTATGATCAAGGGCTCGGACGATAACATAGTTAAGAAGATGCCAGTGTTCGGTACACAGGTGTTTCCAAATAGTCTTATATTTGTCCATCTGTCTAAGGTTGGTATTTGTGATAAGCAAATCATGCTCCACACATTTACTGAGGAGAAGAATGCTGTTCAAGTTAACTTTCCCCACTCCTTCTTTCCCAATGGTGCCTCTCCAGAATTTGGGATGTCGCCTGACTCTTGTACTGAAATCACCCATGAGGATAAGTTTGCCTTCCTTAGCTGTGGCAGTGAAAACCGCATCAAGAGCACAGTAGAACTGCTCCTTGTTGTCTTTGTCTTCACATCATCAAGTGTGGGACCATACGCATTGATGACTGTGGCATACTGGTTGTTACTAAGCTGAAGACATAGAGTCATGAGATGTTCGTTAAGAGTTATAAAAGTTATAAAAGATGGCTAGCAATCTTGTTCTGGACAGGATACAAATATTTGAACAACAAATGGGCAGTGGTGAGTTACATGGAATCACCACCCCTAGGCTCCGCTGACAACATAAACCTCTTGGAATAGTTTCCTTGTTAACCACTACAGCTTATCTATAGCATATAGCTTCTGACAATTATTTATGTAGTATCCTCTCTATACATGTAAACATAAGGCCAAAGTCTGCCCTTGGAAGTCAAATTGACTAGAAGCTTATTATAACTAAATGAAAAATTTTCACTGTCCAAGCTGAGAGAAATCTATAAACAGTGAAATGTATGTAAGATTTTAGGAATTATTTCAGGTTTAATAAGCTGAGGTGGCATTTATATATGGGGAAGTCCATTTGTTTCTGAAAAATACTGCCTTTGTACATAAGGTGCCCCTTTGAAACCACCAACTAATTGAGGACCATATTGCGCCTTTAGTCCTCACACCAAACTTCCTCTGATTTCAATTTCCTAGACCTTGTTTGAAACAAAATAAATATGGAATCCTGAACTAAACAGCTATGATAGCACTTACACAATGCCTTGCTGCCAAGGATCTCAAAGCACTTCTCATACAAAGAGTTAATGAAGCCTCACAAAATCCCATGAGGTAACAGGATTGTTTGCTACTCTTAGCTCCAGACTACATCATACAGGTCTTTGCTATTGTTTGTTTAAGTTCTTCTATGATACTCTAAAACCCAGGGTTGGGCAAAATATTGCTTGCAACCCTCATCCGACCCGTCTAACTTTTCTGTCTGGCCCGCCATGCAGAAGTGCTATGCTGGAGCATCAGGCAGCTTTCAGCCAGACACTACCCGAACTTCCGGCTTCCGGTCATGTGACCAGAAGCAGGAAGTTCAGGAAGTGACCGGCCGAGAATCACTAAGCTGCCCGACGCTCCATTTGCCAAGGTAACTGGAGCATCAGGCACCATAATTTCTCGGGCTGGTCGCTTCCTGAACGTCCTCCTTCTGATCATGTGACTGGAAGCCAGAAATGGCCCAAGCCCGCGAGACTTACCAGAATTCATGGAGTAGCCCCTCTGCAAAAATTATTGCCCACCCTTGCTCTAACCTCTCCAGACAGAAATGGGATACACAATTTAATTTCACTTTATCTAAAGAGCTCAGGAACAATATTTGGCAGAATGTTTAGATGACATTTCATCATCCTACATCTACAAACCATAAAATTCTCAATAGGTAATTTTGGACTGCTACAAGACTTTGCTTTGTCAAAACTACGAGCTCTGCAGATGCTGAAGCTATCAACATTCACTCACATGGCTACATAGGACTCATATCATGAAATGTTTCCACTTAGAACTGAAGTTTGACTGATTGAAGCATCCCAAATTAATTTACTTCCAAGAAATCAGCCTTAGCAAGAATAGCTCTTTTTAAAAAAGAAATATACATCCTCAGAAGTATCCTTATCATCCACCGCTAAATTAGACAAAGAGAGAAACTGCAAAATTAGAGAGATAATTATGCTACCCAGTACCTCAACTAGTTCTATTTTAATATTATTTAATAGTCTCCATATCCTTACAGATCGCTGATATATTCTGTATGTTGCTTGATAGTTGCCACTATTCTACTCATGCACCGAATTCTTATCTCACTTGCCACTGTCTGGTTTCTTATCTCATAAGTAGTCTTCCTTTATCCTTCCTCTTGATGGGACAGTATATATCCATTTACAAAGGGGTACAAGCACAGAGAAGAAATCCAGGACCCATTGAAGTCAGTGTCAAAACTCCAGTTGGATTCAATCAGGCTAGGATTTCACCTTCAGAGTTTAAGTGACTTACAAGGCACCCAGATATTATGGTGACAGGGATTTCATAAGTACACTTATAGACATCAAACAAGTGGCATGAAAAGAAGTATGAAACAAAGAATCTAGGTCTGTGCTCTAATCCCTAGAGCTGACTCCCCTACTCACTACCTACAAGAAAAATCAACTTTTATGGCAAGTCAGTTTTTAAAGCCTATTTCATTTGACCAGGTCCATTTAAATAAATTCTAAGCAAGCAACTTCCTCAGATATCGCTAGAAATGTGTAATAGGCTTTCTATGATCATATTTTTAGAGTAAATATGCTGCTACACTGTTCTGGGGCAGTGCTGCTGCAAAGAGAATTATTCAAAGCTGAGTTCAAGCTTTGTTCAATTTAAGTCAGAGGAAATAAAACGCCTACAAATTTATTTGTCAAGCCCTTAAAAATCTCCAAGGAAAGTCTTGAACTATTCAAAAAAGTTAAGCATCCAGAAGAAATTCTTAGTTAAACTGACCTGGAATCAGTGGTTTGACAATCATTTTCTTTTTCACTGAATACCAAAAACAAAAGCACAAATGGCAGGCAAAAAACAACAAATTCAATATGACCCATTGGTATTATTATATGTATTTGTTCTTAGAAGGTGCTATTAGTTATGACAATCCTCTCAATTATCAAACAGTCTAACCTAAAAGTCTCTTCTTTTACACATTTCCCCACAATAAAAATCGGCTATTACAACATTCATTTTAAACAATAAAAAACTAAAAAAGTTAGATAGGAGTTGACACATAAATATCCAGTAGTTTATAGGCTCAACTATTTGGGAACTCTGAGCCAGCAGGATGACACCAAGTGTTGATAATGTTTAACAGATAGTACTTTCAAAAATGATGGTGATGTTCAGAAACAGGGTCCTGACCCTGCATTAGAATTACCAACATAAGAACGGTCATACTGGATCAGATCAATGGTCCATCTAGCCCAATTTCTGTATTCCAAGAGTGGCCAATGCTAGGTGCTTCGGAGGGAATGAATAGAGCAGGTAATTTTCAAGTGATCCATCCCGTCAGCCACTCACCACTTCTGGCAAAGAGCAATCCCTGCTTATCCTGGCTAATAGCCATTGATGGACCTATCCATGAATTTATCTAGTTCTTTTTTGAACCCCATTATAGTCTTAGCCTTCACAATGTCCTCTGGCAAGGAGTTCCACAGGTTGATTGTGCAACTGAAATATTTCCTTTTGTACTTTTTAAACCTGCTGCCTATTAATTTCATTAGGTGACCCCTAGTTTTTGTGTTATGAGAAGGAGTAAATAACACTTCCCTATTTATTTTTTCCACACCAGTCATGTTTTTATAGACCTCTATCATTTCCTCCCTTAGTCATCTCTTTTCCAAGCTGAAAGTCCCAGTTTTATTAATCTCTCCTCATATGGAAGCTTTTCCATACCCCTAATCATTTTAGTTGCCCTTTTCTGTACCTTTTCCAATTTCAATATATCTTTTTTGAGATGCAGCAACCAGATCTGCATGCAGTATTCAAGATGTGGGCATACTGTGGATTTATAAAAAGGGAGTATGATATTTTCTATCTTATTATCTATCCCTTTCCTAATGACTCCCAACATTGTTAGCTTTTTGACTGCCACTGCACATTGAGTGAATGTTTTCAGAGAACTATCCACAATGACTCCAGCACTTTCTTGAACGCTAACAGCTAACTTTAGACTCCATCATTTTATATGTATAGTTGGAATTATGTTTTCCAATGTGCGTTTTACTTTTATCATCATTGAATTTCATCTGCCATTTTGTTGCCCCGTCACCCAGTTACAGAGATCCCTTTGTAACTCTTCACAGTCTGCTTTGGACTTAACTATCTGAGTAGTTTTGTATCATCTGCAAATTTTACTGCCTCACTGTTTACCCCTTTTTCCAGATCATTTATGAATATGTTGAACAGTATTGGTTCAGAACCTGGGGGACACCACTATTTACCTCTTTCCATTTTGAAAACTGACCATTTAGTCCTACCCTTTGTTTCTTATCTTTTAACCAGTTCCTGATCCAGGACAGGACCTTCCCTCTTATCCCATAACCGCTTACTTTGCTTAAGAGCCTTTGGTAAGGGACCTTGTCAAAGGCTTTCTGAAAATCTATGTATACTATATCCACTGGATTACCCTTGTCCACATGCTTGTTGAGCTCCTGAAAGAATTCTAGCAGATTGGTGAGGCATGATTTCCCTTTACAAAAACCATCTTGACTCTCCCCCAACAAATTATATTCATCTACGTGCCTGATAATGCTGTTCTTTACTATAGTTTCAATTTGCCTGGTACTGAAGTTAAGCTTACCAACCTGTAATTGCCAGGATCACCTCTGCAGCCTTTTAAAAGAATTGGGGCACATTAACTATCCTCCAGTCATCTGATACAGAAGCTGATTTAAATGATAGGTTACATATAACAGTTAGTAGTTTTGTAATTTCACATTTGAGTTCCATCAGAACTCTGGGTGGATACCATCTGGTACTGGTGACTTAATACTATTTAATTTATCAATTTGTTCCAAAACCTCCTCTAATGACACCTCAATCTGGAACAGTTCCTTAGATTTGTCACCTAAAAATAATGGCTCAGGTTTCAGAATCTCCCTCACATCCTCAGCCAAAGAATGGCAATGGTGATGAAAAAGAGGAGGTACTTACAAGCAGGATGGAGATCTTAACTGCCAACTCTTTATGTGTTTTCAGGTGCAGTGAGTACCAAAAAAAATCAGTCTGACCAGCAGATCTCCACACATAATAGATGGGGGGATGGTTCAGGAAAAACCCTGGCCCTGTTTTAGTCTCTGAACAAACCCAAACTTTTGCAATGCCAGAATTAGCAGATTTCACATTGTAAAATCAAGATGATGCCCACCCTGTACTCATGTCACAACATGACAACATCCCAGAAGAGCTTATGCACTGGAAGACCATCCATGGAAAATGAAAGGGTTTCTATGTTGCAACCTGCCAGTTATGGGGCCTCTCTCTATTGAACACCCTAGTGTTTGAACGGATGTACAGGTACAACGCAATCTTTCAGATATCTCAAGGGATACTAAAAGTTACATAAAATTAGAATTTTGGATGATTGAAAGTAAAAGTTCTATACTAATATTGGAAACTGAAGTTAGAAGCAAACTTTGGATAATCAGGATTCAAAGGACTTAAAATTTTTTGCAAGCTGTCTCTACTACCCTCTATCTGAAATCAAATATAACATGTAAATGTGTAACCATCCACATCACCCCTTCCAACATTGCAACTATCACCCTATTACTCATAGGCTCCAGTTCAAAACAGCCCTCTTTATTTTTAAAACCCTACCTAGCCTTACTCCAGTCTACTTCATCAGACCTCATCTGTCCATTCCTGTCTCCAATATCTTTACTTGCATAGCACAGGATACCCCCCTATATCCTTCTATAAAATCATGCCACAATTGGTGCACTATTCTCATCTGAAGCAGTCTCCATTGCCATTAATGTCCCCAGTATGTGTCACTAATTTGTATGTCTAAATGACCATTTTCTTACCCTGTGATTGACACATAAAGATGTAAATAAATACTTGATAAAGTAATAATGAGAGAACCTGTCACATAAACAATTCTTTAATAGAAAAAATAAAGGCAAAAAAGTGTAACTGAGTGCTAATTATTTTGAGAATTTTTAAATGAAATACAAGAATATGCCAATGTTTTATACAGCGCCATAAAGTAAAGATAGTAAGGGAAATTATACAAATGTGGAATAAGGGAGACAGAGAGCCCTTAACCAATAATAGTCAGAAAGCTCCTTTATACCTGGAAATTTTCTGTAATGCTCTCAAAGTTTAAAATTTAACAGAAAGAGCTATACAGAG
Source organism: Emydura macquarii macquarii (assembly GCF_026122565.2). NCBI lineage: Eukaryota > Metazoa > Chordata > Testudines > Chelidae > Emydura > Emydura macquarii. The sequence goes on from NW_027132773.1 coordinate 13,080,451, forward strand.
AAATAGGAAGCAAATGCTTCAATACAAATGCTCCATAAAATGCTTATTCAAAATAGTATCATCTTCAGATGCTCAGAGTCCACAAAAATAGGTTAAAAATAGTTAAGACTGAAACTGAGTTTCAGCAGATTCCAGTGAGCACCTTAAAACATTGTCACACTTTCCTTACAAACTTTTTACACCCTTAAACATTGGAAAACTTGAAATGAACAGCTAAGCGATGCAGCCACCCAATATTTTGTTGTAAGCTCTTGGGGGCTAAGCCAATATCTTCCTAGGTGTTTGTACAGCACCCAGTACAATGGGGGCCTCCATCCTGATTGGCGCTTTTGGATAATACCATGCTATAAGAGCCAGATCATCAACTACTTTAAACCACCTTTCAACCAAACCTGGCATTAATTAGGATCTTGTGAGAAGAAGCATGGTCTAGTGCAGTGTTCTTTATTGCAAGGCCCAGGAGCCAGTGGCGGCTCCCATCGACCCTAAGTGCAGCTCCCTGACTAATTGTTTATATTCCAATTTATTTTATTTTTAACATTAGAATATGTACCAAGCCTATCAAATTCCACCTTCTTTACACATCACATTGACCACATGGTACAATGTGTGCCAATAAGTACATCTAAGTATATCTGTTGTATAATAACCGTAATATTACCATAGCAACCAACGTAGAACTCAGAATGTTCAACCATTTGTGTCATATATTATTTTTTGGCTCCAGTGACTTACTAGAAAGAATGGATAGATTCTTAATTCCATTGATGAGAAAATAGGAAAGTAAAACAGGAGAAAAAGCAGATAAGAACATAACTGTGGATATTAATGAAACAAACAAAAGTAGATCTATAACAACTACAGAAAACATGGCAGCTGGAGAAAGTAGCGGCCACAGGCCATAAGGTTAATGTGTTAATTTGGTAGTTGATGTGGCTCTCACATTGAAGGTTTTTTTTTGCCAAAGTAGCCCCTGCTTGAAAAATAGTGAAGATCACTGTTTAGTGAATGGGCACTGGGTTGGAACTCAGTAAGCCTTGGTTTCTAGTTGCAGTTCTATCACTGACTTGCTGTGTGGCTTTAGGGAGGTCATTTCACCTCCTTTATGCCACCCCACCCTTTTATATTTAGCTTGTAAGCTTGTCAAGGAAGGGACTGTCTCTATGTGGTTACAAAGAGTCTAATACAATGGCTGAAGATCTAGGTGCCACTTTTAATACAAGTAAAAATAATTCATGCCTACTGAAGTCAATTAAAATCAATGGAAGTCTTTCCATAAACCTTGGATGAGGTCCTTGCAGCAGCCATAGAGATCAACACGTTGACCGAGGATCATAGAAACCTGTGTGCTCCAGTTCTATCCCCTCTTGTCCCTGGCATGCCCCTCTCTGCTCCTATATTATTCTGGAGGAATCATCATCAGGGCTGATCATTGCTAACTATCACACACTCTGACTTATATCACCCACCTAATGTAGCATTCTTTGTTGTAGTTCCTTAGCTCGGGAACTGTAAGTATATATTTCATTAACTCAATATTGTCTGTATATTATAGAGAAGATGTGAACCACTTAGTGGAGAAGTATTAATGTGAAGGACTGTAAATTTGAAATGACCACAGTTCTTCAATTTCTATACTTGTATGTATGTGGATAGGAGGACTCAGATCTATAATTCTGTGTCTGATATGTTCTTAAAGTGAGAGAACAAAGCAAGACTGAGGAGTTTTGACACCCCGAGGGTAGGTGAAGAGGCACTTAGAGTGCTTCTCTAGCACTCAGTCATATCTCACAAAGCTTTTATTAATTCTTAGAAATTCTGTGTTTGACTTTTTGTTTTTAATCCTGATCTACATGTGTAAGGCTCTGTTACCAAAATAAAATGTTCTTACATAAATAAATGCTGCAGTCTGATTGAGTAGCCTCATGCTGAGACTAACTATCTCATTGAGAAACTGAATCAGTCTGGAAAATGGAAAAAATATAAATATTCTAATGATGTCTTCATTTCCCATCAGCTCTAATTTCTGCAGAGCTAAATCTGACCTCACTACAAACAGTAGCAAAATAACATGCCTCATTGTGTTCGCATGGATTTCCTCAGCAAATACACTTTTCTTTGTTTACTGTGTCTATATATATGGTAGTGCACACACAACCCACATTATCAGGTAGTCCAGCATCTGAAAGGTGGGGGACAAGAGTAAGATTGCTTTCCTTATATGAATATAAATTGACCTAGCTCATCCACATATGTTAGCGAGACACTCACTGTTCATCCACAGTCAATTCATGTCCCTGACAGACTAACTTGTTCCAAGCTCTTCCACAATTGTGCACATGAAGAGAACAGGTCTAGGAATTAAATGATTGTACAATTAAAAAGGATTTTGCAAGTCAAGTATTAATGTCTGTGTAGGCTTGTTTTAATATATCAATTACTACTCCAGCTTCTAGTTTTCAGTCAGTACTGTAAACTGGGATGTTATGGTGGCTGTTGCTAGCAACTCCCTAACTATAACATCTGGGCAAAAACATGCTCAGTGCCATGTGGGCACCAAGCTGCATAAATACTGGATCAAAAAGAGAAACTAGTTTACAAATCCACACAGGACCAGGTATGGTGTCATAAGACACTTCACTGCTCTCTTTTGATACTTAGCAGTGACATCTCCCCAACAATACAGGATGCAAAGCTGGGGGCTGACTGCTCATTTATCCTCTGGAAAACTCACTCAAATCCTTCTAGAGATTTCATCTTATCTGGCAAATATCAGAGTAAAAGTTAAAGCACTAGTTCATTTTCCACCTCTGTCATTAATGACCACAACACTGCAACTCAACAGCAGAATAGATACCAAATAAAGGGCAGGATTCCTCTCAAATCCCTTAACAAAACCCAGCCACTTTGTCTTGTTTAGGACTGTGTTAGATTTACTACTACTGAATGTCACGGCAAGAAATATTTTGAAAATGCACTAGCTCTAAAGGAGATCTAGCCTTCTTCCATATATACTTACAGTGATCATTTAAGAAAGCTCTGATCTCTTTTACAGCACAGTCTGAATTCCTTATTCCTCAGCATTGTAAAGCAGGAAACCTACTGCACTCTCCATCTTACACTTTCAGATCAGTTTGGCAATTCAGAGCTGTGGAGAATATGGAAAAAACGTTGGCTTTGCTTTTCCCTGTACTGTAGCTGTAACGAAAACATAATGATGAAATTATGATTAACTACTGAACTAAAGGAAAGTGTTCCACCTAGAGACCATCTTCATGAGTCAAAGCAGCTCACAGGTTATCTGCAAATGGACATTATTTTAGGATTGAATACGGTTGCTATTTTATTGCAAAAAATGAAGCAGAGGTATTGCCCTCAATAGTAATTAACAATGTTAATCTTCTTTTTCCTCTCTATGGTGATAAAGAGAGTCATTTTTATATTTAATTAATGCAGAGGATCATTTTGGAAACTGGCTAATGAGGCTCTGATCACATTACCATGAAAATGTGCGTTACCATTGCAACTGAGGAGGCTGTTTCATGTGTAGAAAATCTACTTTGTAATTAGCCCACTGTGAAATGAATCACGTCAAGAAAAACTCTGAGGGAAGCAGTAGGCAATGGGCACTTAGCTACTGCTGAGCCAATAGACCACCAACATTCTAAGCTGTTTTCTCCTCAGTATTGCCTGTCATCAGTAGTGCAGTCCAAAACTGTAAGTGTTCAGCCTCCGTCAACAGCAATGTGTCAGAGCTTGGACAAATTATAGAGAGGGAGAGAACAGATGCTAAAAGGCACTAAACTTTAGTCTGCCAGATTTTGCAGTTCCAAAAGCAAACAAACAAAAAGCCCCAAATCAAATATTGACTCAACAGGATTTGTGCAAAATTATGAGCTATTAGGGTAAGTGCTAGTTCCTTCTTTTCCCCCTTACTCTGAACGCCCTGGAAACATGTTAGCTGCACACTGCTACACTCATATTCCTGCTGCTGGGACAAACACAGATAACTACAAGGTATTAAGATCTCTGCCTAGTGGTAAAGAGAAATAACACAAAGAATGTATAAACGAGAGCTGAGATAAACATCATTCCTTGAAACTATTCTACTTCAAATGATACAATTCCAGAACACTTTATTTTTAAACCAAATCAATATTTTTAAATTATTCAGAAAATCAAATACACTTCTTGGCCAACATACATGCCATAAAACTTATTTCCATAAGTTAGAAATACCTGAGATCACAGACCTGCTAAATCCCAGCACTTGCAGAGGCTCCAGTGTAACACTGATTTGAAATCACAATCCTATTACCAAAGCTAGGGGCTCCCTTAAAACATTACAGATATGATTCAATGAAACTGCAGTTATATGACTGACATCTTGGCAGAAGATGCACAAAAATGTTAAAAGAATCCCACAGGAAGTCATCTGAAAGGGGAGTGGCAAAGAAGCAAAAAACAACAGTCACCCAAAAATAATTATAAAAAAAAAAACTTCTCTAGCAATTTTCACAGGAAAAAAAAAGCATCTCTTTTTACTTGATGTCTTTAAAGGAGTACAAATTCTTACTCTGGAGTCACTGGCAAAATCCTCTGCACTCACCTGTGAAACTTCATAGAGCAGTTTGTAGTGTTCCTCTCTTTTCTGAAAAGTGCACAGATTGCAGCCCATTCTAATAAGGAAAACAAGAGCAAAGCTTCTAATTTCCCCAGAACTGAAAGGCAAATAAACTGACAGGGAATCACCCTCCCGACTTGACTACTGTTTTTCATCAGTCACTCCAGCACAGAAACACAGACACACCACGGTTAGCTGGAAGCACAAGCCAGGGTAGTGTGTAGCAGCATGCTCTTCTTCCCTTTCCCTAAGTATCTTACACTCACGTATACACACAGAGTTTCGACTCAGTTCATGGCAACACTCCCCCTGTCTCTGCATCAGTGCACATGACTACACAGATTCTAACTCATGAATATTAATAGAGTCTCATTGATTATTTATGACAGAACGTGTTAGCAGGGAGGGGTGTCATAGCTGCTGTTGATGACAGATGAATATTCACTAATTAAGAACCAAATGTAGTGTGGTTAAACAAAATCCACTTGTGTCAATACTACCTCTGTTTATTAAGGATAGAGAGATTAAGCACATGATATTTCATAGAGAAACACACACTTGCCCTTTAATTTTATCAGTGATAATGAGACTAATTCATGAGTAAGAATTTCTGAGGCACAAAGTCAATTCCTACCTTAGGTCTCCACCTTATGCAACAGGAATGACTACATTTATTTTTAAAATATTTACTATGAATTTTAAAAAGCGATTGTGATAACTTATATTGTTGAATATCTAAAGCAAAAAAGGAAGGAGAGAAAACAAACTGATATGGCTGTATTACTTACTTAATTCACTTTTGACACTGCCAAATCTAACTGAAACGCTAGAAATAAGGCAAAAAGAAACCATACCATAACTATGAGTCCATAATGTGGGTGTGATACTGTGTATATATGATTAGACACACTGTGTATATATGTATACACAGAGTGGTCACATGTACTGTATATTCACACTTTGTACACTTACCACATATATACACAGTTAAATAGTAATTATAGTAAACCTTATCAGCTCCAATTGTTTAGGAAATTGAATAGATATACCCACTTGAACTCTTAAAAATTCAAAAGCTTATTTTATATCATGCCATCATGTCTAATTTTACTGTTTGCAAATTAGATTTTAATAACTCTACAGTTCTCAGTGTGTAGATAAAGGCAAGGGTGCATTTAAAATTAAACCTACATGTTAAAGGCAATGGAAGTCACATATTTAGTTCCATGTGCTTACTAATTCCTATATTCTACAGCATGTAATCTATCAGTAAGTTTCTTAAAGATAGAAATCCTGACTGTAACAAACCCAGACCCCTTATAACAATAAAACAGAATAACCAAGATTTCTTTTGTTTCTAACTCTGCCTCATGCAGAACCTCCACTAATGAAGAATTATGTCCTTGTTCCACAGCATCTTTAAACTGGACAGGATAGCAGGTGGGCTCCAAAGCAAAAATAATTACTCTGAAACCAGTGAAACCAGTTTAGTTAAGATTGACATTGGGCTCAGAATATTTTTAATTGCTAAACATCGATGTAAAGCCACTTCTTATTTTTTGGTGCAGTTTCCTAAAAGTGCTTTGTCAAATATTTAAAATCAATAACAGAAAATGATTCTAATGAGTACTAATTGTTAACAAATTGGCTTTGCATCTAGCAGCACCTCAAACACCACCAATGTAGAGTAGTAAGTAGATCAACAATCATCTGCTGCTTATCAGTCCTTCCCCTTGGGATGTAATAATCCGATTTTCTGGGCCTTAATTTTACCTAACAGGCTGGATGAAAGCCAAGCAGAGAGACCTACATGAAAACAGCATCATTATTGTGAACATTGCAAAGTTTACTAGAACCTCTGTGTGAATTATGGGTGAGCTTGATACTAAACCTTGAATAAATTTAACTTTTTAAAATAAATGGATAGTGATGGGAGACAGCAAATCGTGACCATTTGTGGAACAGATACTTCTTACACTAGCTACATGATTTGTCATCCAACAAAACTGCCAAATCTATTTTCAAGCAGAGGTGGGCCTAAGCTGCCAAATTTGGAGTTGAATTTTCCCAAAGTTCCAGGGGTTCACATCTGGGGCTTGGAGATGGGGTCCTCTTTGTTAGCAAGTATCAAATTCTAGTTCTTACCATCTCTACTGACACCCATGGAATGCTCTTCATGCTGAGAGATTCGTATACATGAAGCAAGCATCAGCTATGTCTTTGAAGGTTTCTACATTGCAGAGCTGTAGAAGAATTCTCAGAAGTGTAAATTCTGAACTTAAGAAAGTCAGATCAAGGAACTAGATAATAGTCATTCAAGGACAACCATGAAATCTTTCAATGAAAGTGTTTTCTTCTTCAGCTGCCATAACTTCTTCTTGTCACACATACAGGTTCTGAAATCTTAACAGTAATAAAAGAAGCCATAATTTACCCTGGCTTATTTTTTTATCCCTTGCAATTACTATTGTTGTTTTAACATATTGCTATAGGATTTCTTTTTTTTAGTTACCAGAAACAAACAAACAAAAATAAAATACCAGATAAAATAGGCAATGGAAAACTGCAGTCAATCTTTCAGCAGTTTCCCATGGCTGTCCCTTTTTTATTATTAGTCCTCTGATTCTTTTTTTGCCTTCTCAGAAACCAATTTAGGCTTCTCCACTCATTTATCAAGTGTCTGCCTTTTGCCCATACATACAGGAAAGGTTCTACCTTCTGCTTCTATATCCATCTAATGGGTACAGTGTGCAGGGCTGAAAAGATTTATTTTAGAAGGAAAGGAATATTTTAGTGTCCTTGAATTCCATCAAAAAATACGCTGTTTTGGTTTTACTAACCGTGGTGCATCAGAGCGTGAAATTTGAGGCAAAACTTGATCAAACTAATGATTAAATTGAAATATATTATGCACTTCTGTCCGGTTGAATTTGATGTAAGGAAGAAAGTAATCTCTGTCTTTCTTTTTAATCCTCTCCTACATCAAATCTGTAGCTAAAAGGACAGAAGAGATATTAAAACATAATCAAGTAATTTTTATTCTATATGTAATTCAAAGACATTTGAATTATTCAACAATCTTCTTGATTGTGGAGTTCCCCCTGTTCATCACCCACAATGTAATGTCACCACAAAAACTACAAAGATTCATCAGAATTTAGAGACAAGCTAGGAATGCAGTAATCATGGGTCAAAAAATGCAAAGGAATTCATTTTAATTTTAAAAATATTACAACAATGTTCATAAACACATTTTCTAATGTGATTACATGAAGTTAGGCACCTAAAACCATATTTAGGCATTTAAGGGATGATTTAGGATGCCTAAAATTAGTACATAAATTGCCTAAATAAGATGTGTATGTGCCAATAATAGGCACCCATGTTTGAAAGTTTGTCTGGCTTAAACTACCAAAAAGGGAGGAAATTCAAGGCTAAAAGTTTCCAAACTGAACCCACTCTAAAGGCCATATACTTCTGTAGGTTATCACACAGCAAAGAGCTTTACAATATACTACAAAATTCTGCCTAAGTTATGTAAGTGAAGCCACTGACCCGAATTCAGAGGTGTGTCACAGTCAGGTCGTGGGCGGCCAGAGCTAATAGTCAGAGCCAGAGTCCACAGTCAAAAGACAGAAGTCAGGAGGGTCAGGATACCAGGAAGTCAGAAGCAGGAAATAAATGAGGTCAGAACCATGAATCAGATGCCAGGAGTCATGTTGGATCAGGATGCCATGAAATCAAGCTGCAGGAAGCACATGGAACACAATCCAGAAAAGGGTTTGAACAGAGTTGTTCAGACAGTTTCCTGTTCCTCCTGCTGGCTATTACGGCTGGCTTAGATATAGCCAGCAGGCCAATTAGCTGCTCTAGAACATCAGGGGCGGAGTCTCAAACTAGGACTGGACTTCATGAGTCCCAGATAAGCAAGCAACAGCAGGCTGCCAAGTGGGAAGTTGGAGTGTGGCTGCTCCTACAAACTCTGCAGACCCAGGCTCAAAACCCATTGGTCACCTCCACTAGGGGTGTCCTCTGGGCAACATGGGTCCAGGTTTCTCAGGATAGCTTCTATGGAAGGCCTGAACCAGGGCGGAAGCATGAACACTTTCCTCCAGCACTTTCCTCCAAGTGCATTCCACTGGGCCATAACCTTCCCAACTGATAGGTACCATAATTTGTCCCATTTGATCTTAGAGTCAAGGATTTTATGAACAATGGATTCTTCTTGCCCCTGTACCTGCACTGGTGGGGGCAGTGATTGCGCTTTATGGGGAAATATGTTCTCAGTGTATGGTTTCAGAAGTGAGACATGGAACACAGGGTGGAGTCAAAGGGATTGAGGAAGCTGGAGCTCAAAGGTGACTGGGTTGATTTGGCACCAAATCCGGTACGGCCAAGGAACTGATAGTCTAGTTTCTGGGAGAGTCTGTCCATGTGGAGGCATTTGTTGAAACCACACCCTTTGTCCTACAGAGTAGGTTGGTCCTGTTGTCTATGTTGGTCCACATTCCTTTTGTAATCCTCCTTTGCCTTTTTAAGGTGTCCCTATATCTCCTCTTGGATGAGATGGATGTGTTCTACTAGGTCCAAAGCAGATTGATTGGGGTTGATGTGGGTAGTTGTGAGTGAAATTCAGTAACACCATAGATGATAAAGAAGGGGCTGTGGCCTGTGCATGCATGATCTGCATTATTGTATGAGTACTCTGCATATGGTAACAGTGAAGACCAGTCATCCTGCCTTGTAAGTATTGTTCAAGGATCTGGTTGATTCTTTCCATTTAGCCATTTGACTGAGGATGGTAGGCAGAGGACAGGTGCACGTGGACTAATAAACATAGGGCCTCATACCAGACCTGGGCAGTAAACTGTGGTTTCCGGTCAGAGGTGATATGATCCAAGAGGCCATGAAGATGGACTATGCTATTTATCCAAAGCAAGGCAATTTCCTCCACAAAGGGTAAAACCTATGCAGGAAATAAAGTGAGCCATCTTAGAAAACTGATCTACCAGGATGGTTATGAAACCACTGGATTCTGGTAGTTCCACCACAAAGTCCAAGGAAACGGCTTCCCAGGGCCAAGATGGGGTGTCCAGAGATTGAAAGAGACCACAGGGTTTCTGATGAGGGATCTTGGTGCAGCAGGCTCCCACTTGGCAGGAAGTTACAAAGGGCTTTATTGTGCAGTGCATTCAGGACTACCTGAAGAAAAAGGACATTAATCATTGGGTTTTATATCACTCTAAGTGTCCTGCCAAGGTGGAGTCATGGCACAGTTGGACAACCCTCACATTTGCAGGTACAGAAGGAACCTATATGGGGTCCCTCACAAACGTGATCCCCGCCCAGGTGTTGTGTGGCTCTCAATAGAAAATGACCCACTCATCAGATGGAATTCTGCAGACAGAGGCAGAGCGGATGAATGCAAACAAGTCCTGGTGGTGAACTGCATTAAGAAAGTTATGGGATTTGAAAATGTGGGCTGGTTCCAGACTTGGGCCTTGTGGGTCACGGGGTAGGTCTTCAGGACAAGGCATGAGCCTTTGTCATTCCGGTTCCAAAACAGTAGGTCAGGGTAAAGTTGAACTGGGAGAAGAATAGAGCCCATCAGAGCTGTTGCTGGTTCAGGGCGTTGGACTTGCACAGATACTCCAGATTCTTGTGACCTGTAAACACTTGGACGCTTTCCAACTATAGTAGTGTCGCCACTCTTCAAAGGCCATCTTAATTGTGAGGAGTTCAATTGTCCAGGACCTCAATGTTTCACTCAGCAGGAGTGAGTTTCCTTGAGTAGTACGTGATGGGATACAGTATTTGCTCAGGTCGATGCCTTTGGGAGAAAACTGCCCCAATTGCCATATTAGAGGCTTCAGCTTCCACTACGAAAGCTTGTGCCATGTTGGAGTAGGCCAATACTGGAGAGATGGTGAAGGCAAGCGTCAATTGATCAAATGCATGGTGGGCCTCAGGCAATCAATGGAATTTGGTGTTTTTTCAGAGTAGGGCGGTGAGAGGTTCAGCTTGTTTAAAAAAATTTGAAATGAACTCTGGTAGAACTTTGTGAAGCCTTAAAAACATTGTAGGTCACACATGTTGTGGGAGGCTGCCTAGTTGTGGACAGCCTCGACCTTGTACGGATCTTGATTCCTTCTGGGGACAAGATGAAACTAAGGAACTCTGTGCACTTTTCTAGTTTAGCAGACAGACTGTGTTGTAGTAGTCTCTCAGAACTGTGAAGAGGTGAGTGATGTGTTGGTCCAGATCTATTGAGAATATTAATGTATCATCTAAGTGCACTACCACAAAATTGGTCCAGTAGGTCTAGTAGCACCTTATAGTCATTGTTATTGAAATGCCGGAACATTGCTTGTGCATTAGTCAGGCCAAATGACATAACTAAATATTCAAAATGGCCGTAGCGTGTCCAAAAGGCAGTCTTCCATTTGTCACCTTCTCAGATATGGATGAGATTGTAAGCTCTCTGGAGATCCAGTTTTGTGAATATGCAGGCAGCCCCATGCAGTCCAACAACTCGGGAACATCGTAGTGAGTAATGGTTCCAACTGTTATCTGATTTAGGGATCAGAAATCAACAGAGGTCCTTTTACAAAAAGGACCTGGGCGCTGGCTGGTGAAGTCGATTTGCAGATGAACCCCCCACCAGGTTCTCTTGGAGATATTCTCACAATGCTGCCAATTCAGGCTCCAACATTGTGTACATCCATCAAAACAGTGTCTTCACCGCTGGCTGAAGTTTTATGGAGCAGCTGGTAGTACCGATGTGGGAAGAGGTTTCTTTCTTCTCAAAGACATCAGTGTAGTCACAGTACTTGGGGCAAGTTTCACAGTTCCCCCAGTAGGTATTTCAATGCAGACAACTACTGGTATTTGAACCTCCTTGGGTCTGGGTGCAATGTTTGCTGGTCTCTGGCCATGCTGTCAGCAGAATTCTGATGTGAAGGTGACTTATTGAAGGTCATGAAGGGTCAGCCAGGAGATGCCAAAGATTAGGGGAAAATGCGGAGAATAGGTCACACCGAACTGTATTATTTCTGTGTATCCCTGAATAACAGCTTCCAAGGGGACAGTCTCCTCCTCAATTGGACCTGAGGACAATGGGGAACTGTCAGTAGTTTTGATCATGTTGGCCTTATGTAGCAAAGAAATTATAGGGCCCAAGCTGTAGCTGCATCCATGAAATTGTCCACTGTTCCTGACTCAATGAGGGCCTGTTGGAGGGGAATCTGTTGGGGATCCCCCAGGATGTGCAGCTGGATGAGCAACTGCAAATGGAAAGCCTATGATTGGAGCTCAGGGTGTATCTCAGTAAGGACTAGGATTCAGGAAGTTTTCTTCTCTCAATGTCCAGGCCAGCTCCCCCCACCAGAACTATATTGTTTTATTTCCCAATGCTCTTCAACATTCGGATTGGGCAGGCTGAGATGGCATGACCAGGTTTCTCCACAGTAGAAGCACAGGTGGCATTGGCGGCGCTGTTTCTTTTCTTCCAGTGTAAGTTGCTGGTGAGCCACATTAGCTTGCATGGGTTCAGCAGGTGATACAGAAGCTGGGGTCATGGTAAATGCTAAGAGAGGCTGCAGGAAGTCTCCTTTCTCCTCCCTTCTTTATCACAGATGGTTATCTATGCTGATAGTGAGGTCCATGAAAGCATCTCTACACAGACCAATTCATCATTGATTTCTTCCTATAAACCCCACTGGAACTGGTACAGCCTTGCTGCTTCATTCCACTCTGTATCTGCTTGAGGTGATAGAAGGCGCTGCATACAAGGCCACTATGCCTTGCCGCTGCTGGAGTCCCCTCAAGGTGGCCTCAGCAATTCATGCATGGTACGGGGGCCTGAAAATGGTGGACTTCAATTGAAGAAAAGCATCCCAGTCTGACAACATCAGGCTATGACTTTCCAGCAAGGGGGAAGCCCCGTCTAACGTATCTCCTATTAGCAGGCTGAATACCAGGGCCACCTTGGCCTGGTGAGAGGCATAGATTTGTGGATGCATCAGAAACAGAAGGCGGCACTGGTTCACAAAGCCCCAGAACTGCCGGCAATTCCTGTCAAACTGTTGGGGCAAGGATATTGCAAGCCCCTGTTAAGGACAAGGCACTGCATGCTAATTTATATGCCACAGGACCAAGAGGGACATGTAGTTGTAAGAACAGAAGTTGTAAGGCAAGACCCCTTGCCTTGTAATTAACCCCACCCTGAACAATGAATCAAACAAACATGCATACCCTACTAAGGACCACTGCACCAGCCAGAGTGGCCAAGATTGATGGTGTCTCAGAGGCATCATAAAGTGAAGTTTTCAGATTTGGAAAACCAGGTATCTCTGGGATAGCCCCAAAGAGTATGGACTAATTTCAGAGGTGATGTCAGTACCGCCAGCTCTTGTGATTTTATCACGAATCTCTCAATAGTTGGTGTTTTTCATAAAGACAAGCTTCAGCAGATGAAATGAAGAAGCACAGCTTAGATTTTGGGTAAAAAAGGATGTTTCTAACTCTCATGGTTGCAGAAAAAAGCTTAAAAATAGGAAGCAAGTGCACACTAAAAGCTCAGGAACCTGAAGGCAAAGAAAAATAACCCCAAATGTATGATGTTTTTAAAAATAACTTATGATTTCTAAGCCGGATGATATGATTTTTGAACACTGGGTAACACTGTGATATGTAAAGAAGTATAAATTACCATTGTAAAGCTGACATGAAAAGGCTGGAGTCTAAACTAATGTAGCTTATATACCTAGGAGACTGTGAAGAAGGTTCAAGTCCCGTGAGTGTAGATTCTCTCACCAGAACTGATTCCACTGACTAAAGTGAATTTACATGAGTGTGGTGAGAGAAGATATTGACCAAGCTTCTGCAAAAGATCTGTGAAAATCTAACTGGGAGTTTGATAAGAGGCAAGGTGGGAGGAAACAGCTGGAAATAAAATTGCACCATATCACTTCTCAGAAGCATCAGAAAATAGATTCAAGACAGCATCACAAGTAACTGAGTGCAGACCATGTACATTTTGCTGCAATATTCTCTGGAACATTACTTTTATGTCCACAAAAATAAGTAAAGAGAAGATTTCTGAAAATTTTGTTAATATAATTTGAACATTTGGAGCTTTACTGCCCGGACTGTACTGGCTTCCGCTAGTAAAAACCAGATTAAAAGCCCTAAATATGAGTGAGACCAGCCAAGGTGGGACAAGGGCTACACAAATTCAGTGCATTTCTTGGGGGTCTCTACCTGTGAGTGTCGAATGGAGACGTGACTGTAAATTAAATAGCATTGTCTTGCTAGAATTGTCCCTCGGGCTCAGCTGTCTCAATGGATAAAGAAAGATGCCTGCTCTCTAATGGGTAACAAAATGTCTATTCAGTGTATCTTTTATTTGATGTTACATTCAAAAATCTCTCACTGAAGTATGGGACTTCTACTGTATTGTGAAAACACATCTCTACAGCCAGATTGTGTGCACAGGGAAAGGAGTGCACAAAAGTGACCTTCCTGTGCAAGGACTCCTCACAACACAGTGACTGATCAATCCTTCCCTTCCATGGGGAACAAAATGCCCTATATTCCCCCAGCACTGCCCATGCAGAAAGGCTGATACAGCTGCATTCAAGAGCCACATGAGGAGAGATTGTACTATATTTTATCTGAGGTACTCGCCAAATTCCAGATTATTTCTCCAAACCCCTTCTACCCCACAATTTAATCCTTTTTTATCTCCAGTCTTAAATGCTTATGTGGTTTTCCAGTGTTTTGTCAAATGGCTGCCACAATCAAAGCCAGAAGTGGTTACAACTCAATAATGGGTGAAGTGATTCCGGTACAGTTTTAGAACCCCATTTATTCTAAGGCCTTAGGGCTTGTCTATGCAATGGGATAATGTGCTTAACGAGGGGTGCTTTCTAAAAAAGCACATTCATTGGTCTGTGTACAGTTCTAGGGTTGCCAACAGTCCATTATTACAAGAGATGTCCCTTATTATAATAAAATATTGGCTGTTATACTAAGTCAGTAGGGACACCTCTTATCCTGTATTTTAATGACAAGGTCACAAATGGTTGAAAACTTGCAATGCCACTCAAATTTGGCCCTGACACTCCTTCATAGGCAGCCAGGCCACATTTGAGTGGGAGCAGCAGTTCTTCAGCCATGCTGGTTGGAGGGGCATGCAGGGAAAAATTGGGTCTCTAGTCTGATGACATGCAGTGGCAGGTACAGGGAGACTGTGGCCCACTCCCTTCTGCTGGACTGGTGCCAGCTCTGTACGCTGGGCCATGCCCTTTGTGACGCCTCCTAAATCACCAGGCTGCGGCCGCAAGTTCCATCAGGGTAGAACAGTGCTGGGCGCAGGGTATGGAGCAGGAGACTCAGAGGTGATAGTGAAGCTCCGGTGAGTGGTCAGGCCAGGAAGAGTCAGGGGGCCATGCGGGGGGAAGGAGGGGATAATAGAGGAAGGTCCCTGGGTGCCCAGGGGAAGCAGGATTCCTCTGAGTTCTGTGAGTGGAAGAAACACAGAAGGCCTTGGTCCTTGGCCTTCTTTATGCCCCCTCAGGAAGTAGCCAGGCTGCCCTGGGGAGTGAAAAGGGGGAGAGGTGGGTGCAGTCCATTTGCTTTCAGGACCAGCTGCCTTCTCCCTAGGATGGAGCAGCATCTTCTGACCTCACGGGGGGGCAGCAACAAGAACTTTATTGTGGTGGGCAGGTTTCCTCCTTCTGTTTAAAGTGACTGCTGCTTTAACCTTTCCGAACCCCACCAGGACCGCAATAGTAACCAGAGAGCAGAGTATTCGGAGGGGCCTGCACCTTCTAGTACGGGGAACTGTTCTCCCACACACACACCAGTTTGCCCTCAGTCCAAGCTCCCATGCATACCACGCTGTCTCGCTTTACAGTCTCTCCCACTTCCCCTCTGTCTGTTCATTGCAGATGTTAGATGTTCCCAAGCATAGTGAATTTTTCTGTTTCCTATTTTGCAAGCAGGAGGTTGTTTGGCCAGAGCAGTAATGTACATGAAGATGTTTCATGTGGAGGAAGCTGATGTAGATAGAATGCATCTTACTGAGGCAGGAAGGGAGACTGACTTGACCAGTATCATAGTGAGTCAGTGGCAGAGTTGAGGAGAATCCAGCCACCTTTACGCCTGATCTGGCAGGAGTCCATTGCACAGTTTGCACTGTACTCTCCCATGCATTCCAATCCTCAGGTGGACAAGGACCGAGTAATGCATGTGGCTGTTCTGGGATCTCCAGACCATGGCACTTGCCCTGTGGAGCCCAGTGTGGCCTGTAGCCTCAGCTGTCACCTAGATACCTCTAGACGTGTCATGTTTCGAGAGTCACCATCTCCCCCCCCAAAAAATCAATACTGCTCTGTGATGTCGGCTGGGTGGGGATGGTGCTGGTGTGTGCTAAGAAAACTGTCTCTTATTTTTCAAATACAATGTTGGCAACCCTACTATAGATTCTGCTTGTGTGGTTTAATGTAGTGCTGTTTGAAATAGTATTATGTTGAAGCACACTAGGGAACCTTCAGTGCGCACCTGCAGGATCTACATGGACCAATTAATGCACAACACATTAGTGCACTTTAGAAGTCACACCCCCAAGCAGCATATTACCTTATCACGCACACAAGCCCTAGGGTCACCAAAAGGTAATGGTGTTTGATTAAATTGAGAAAGATAGCCAGTTAGCTCTTCATTGAACTAGAGACTTGGGAGAACCAGAACACGGCTAGTACAGTGTGGCTTCATCTCACCTTGGGTAATCCATCCAGTCCCCCTGATATTTTTCAGCCAGCTGGTCCTAAGAAATCTGGGGGAGGGAGGGTGGTCTTCACCAAGTTCAGGGTCTAGGGACCCTGAAGTACAGTGAAAACTAGAGTTATGCCTAGTCATAACCAACTTTCAGTTTACTGAAAGCTCCAGTTTTCCTCGGGTTTTACACTATGCCCCTTACATACCTTCCGTGTGTGTTAAAAGCCTTAACTAATGTTTGTAAAATGCCTTCACATCTTTGAAGTAAAGCTTTTATAAAACGGAACATTTTATTTCTGTCCAAATTATTTTTAAAGATTTATTTTTAGCTACATGTGTGAAGAAATAATCTCTATATGTAAAGATTAAAAGCAATTTCATCATTTTTACACCTGTAGAAATAAAGATCCTTTAGTGTCTAGATCCTATATGCCAGGTTTAGGCCTTGATCCAAATGACACACACCAGGGTACCACCAGGAAAAACTGAACTTATAATGGAAATTCTAATGCAGTCTTTGAAGCAGCATGAAGAGTATGGAACCCGCAGTCAAAACTCCCTGATTCTGTTTTCAGCTCCAAAACTAACTCGTGTGAAAACCCTTGTAGCTTAGGTTGCCCGTCTATAAAATGGCTATGTTAACACCTACCTTGCAAGAATGCTGTAAGGATCTTAATTTAATAATGCTTTAAAGTGCTTTCAGATCTCTAGATGGAATATATTAGATAGGTGTGTCTTCCCCTATCCAAGCTTTTTTACAGTCATTACAGAGAATTCTTTCATGGGTGTCTGGCTGGTGAGTCTTGCCCATATGCTCAGGATTTAACTGACTGCCATATTTGGGGTCGGGAAGGAATTTTCCCTCAGGGCAGATTGGCAAAGGTTCTGGGAGTTTTTCGCCTTCCTCTACAGCATGGGGCACAGCTCACTTGCTGGTGGATTCTCTGTACCTTAAAGTCTTTAAACCAAGATTTGAGGACTTTAATAACTCAGTCATGGGTCAGGGGTCTATTACAGGAGTGGATGGGTGAGGTTCTGTGGCCTGTGTTGTGCAGGTCAGACTAGATGATCATATTGGTCCCTTCTGACCTTTGAGTCTATGAACTTTTCTATTGTCCCCCTCACCATAATATGTAACACTCAAAAACTTATCAGTTCAACTACTAGTGTTCATTAATTATGTTTCTGCCTTGTGATAATCAATATATGAATACAAAGGAAATAATAATTCTTGCCTTAAATAGTTCACATATTAAAAGGTCAAACATACAATGAATAGGAGAAATTAGTAAAATATATAAGTAAAGTGGTCATGGTGATGCTCAAACATCTTGATAATAGAGTGTTGTTAAAATACGTTATCTTTAAACAAAGAGACTATTTCTTAGTTGTCCCTCCATGTCGCCACTGTGAGTTGGCTAAAATCTTGAATACATCACAGCAGAACTGGGTTTTTAGAATACGAAAGTAATGGCCGGTAGTGTAAATGATGTATTGTAGCAGATACAGTCTTGGAGACTTTTACCAAAGTTCCAACTTCAGTGTTTGCTTTCAAACCTGGTCCTATGGCCAATTTAGGATTATTGTTAAAGGATACTTTCAATAAAATAAAGTTTGTCTGCCTTGCACATTATAAATGCGCTACTATGCGCTAAACAAGCCACTCACTAGTCAGGAAGTTTTCCTGGCCTTGAATGGACTTCCCTGGCATTGAAGTTCAAAGGAGATTGTGCTGAATCAGACCATAAAGGCAGATGCTTTACTCCTTTACCAAAATGTATAGATGTTCTAACATGACTGCCAGTTCATGTGAGTGCAGCAAATAGTAATATTTCAACCCAGAAATAGTCTAGGCATCCAAAGGGACAGGGGGAGACATAGGAATTTCTGTTCTTATAGGTGACTGCTTGTGACTTTCTGCCACTATTAGACTCATACTAACCAGTATACATAGTTGCAAACAAAATTTGATTTCCAACTTATGATCTGATAGGATGATGGATGTAGGGGTAGCACTGTGCAATATTACAGAGAGAAAGTGTACATACAATTTAAGTGTCTGACAGCTGGCTAGTTTGATTTAAAATTACAATTTGAACAGAAATCAAGTGTTTCTTGACAGTCATTAACTGAGAACTATAAAACTGCCATTAATTCTGTTGCAGTCAGCAAGATGTTTTGTAATGACCTAAC
The DNA here is from genome assembly GCF_026122565.2 of Emydura macquarii macquarii. NCBI lineage: Eukaryota > Metazoa > Chordata > Testudines > Chelidae > Emydura > Emydura macquarii. The sequence goes on from NW_027132773.1 coordinate 13,099,049, forward strand.
AGAAATGCACCCCTTCCTATAAAACCCCCACAGCAGCAAAGGTTTACTTTATACACTGCCTGGGTTTTCTGAAGCTTAAAATCACTGCCAATGCACCTGCTTTCCAGAAGATCATTAGGTAAAAATCCCAATGTAGTCCAATCAACCTGGCTTTAGTTACCTTACCGTCTGCTCTAGAAGAAAATTAATGTTATTAGATGTGTCTTTCTCTCAAGATTGGCTGGTGTTTGGTTACTGTGCCAGCTGTCTGAGAGGTGCTGGTGTCTGTTCTATGCTGACCCAGCTCATTGTCTGGGTAGAGCCCAAGTCCCAACATACTACACTAACGCACTGACTGGAGCCTGCACCAGCTGTTACACTATTGTACAGGTACTTAAAAGGATTATAGCACACTAAACCAGGAGCTTGGCAGCAGATACTCTGTTGTCAGACCAGAGCTCTGCAGCAGTTCTCAGTGAGTCCATTATAAATCAGGAACACCAGGTCTGAACTCAGGTATACAAATTTAAAAAATAAAGAGAAAGAGAGAGAAAATAGAAGTGAGGAGGGTGAAAGACTCCTGTATTCACACGGATTGCAACAAATGAAATCTCACTAACAAAGTCTCTTTCTTTTATTACAATTTCCTGTGGAAAATACAAATTAGCATAGCAAATCCTGCTTTGTCTCTGTACAGAAATACAGATCCTTAATCTGTGATTTGCTCTTTCCTCCTGAAACAAAAAGTCAAACAGGAGAGCCTGTCAACTTCAGAAGAGAAGATTTGTCACATCTCAGTAGTTCTAAGGAGGCTGATTGTATGTGTCAATGGAACCACTGCTATCAGAAACAAAGGACCAGGCAGACAGACTATCTTGACCACACAACCACCACACAACTTTGGTCTACCAACCGCACTTTCACCTGTCCACAGTGTTACTGCAGTGAATCAATACTTCCTCACTTTGCCAGTCCTGCCCTCTAGAAGCATGCATTAAAACTGATCTCTTTTACATAGCAGCCTAATTATACAATTTGGTGTGGAAAAGCAGCCACTGGGTACACAGTACAGAAAACAGTACAGAAAACAAGTTCAATCATTTAAATTCAGAAAATGCTTATGAGTGAACTACTTTACTAATATTCTGCATATAAATTGTTTTAAATTATGTCTATCCAGAACGTCCTCAGTATAGCTCAAAGTCACTTAAAGGAACATTTTCAAAGTGGTGTGCAAGGGTTTTAGATGCTTGGATCCCGTTTACTTTACCAGGATTCAAGCAGCTAAAGCCCCCATGCAGTACTTTGAAAATGTGCCCCCTAGGGTTTTTCCTCTTTCAGTAAAAATTAATAAACAAAGTAGTAGCAATACCAATGCAATTCATTCGGGATGAGAATCCTTTCCATTTAAAAGTTTTACACAATGAAAACACTCTCCCCATATGTTTTTCAGTTTGGATTTCAAAACATGCTTCTGTTAAAACATACATGCATACACAAAAAACTCCATAATATATATTTGTTGTCGTCAATATCAGTCATAAATAAAGATAAATCATAGTCTAGAACAGAAAGATGCCATGAGAAAAAAAATATATAACCTTGCTCAAAGAACTCCTGCTTTGTAATTTTATGCTGAGTATTCTTTCTAGTCCTAAACTGTGATGGGAAAAGTCACCTCATATTTAATTGAATATTATTTACATATGGGTAAATGTTGACATGACTTGTTTAGTCAGTGTAGTAAATAGCCTCAGTACCCTGTTATTACATCCTCCATTACACACCAAAGACAGTGCCACTCCCTAGAGTAAAAATAAAAAACTATATTCTACCAGAATAGATATTCTTTAGTTATCTTTATCTCTAAGTTCAAAGGTAACTTGGACAGTATTTGTCAGTTAATACAAGTGAGATCGTGTGCATATGTTTGAAAAAGTTCTCTCTCTCTCACACACACACACACACACACACACTCAGAGAGAGAGAGAGAGAGCGCGCACTGTATCATACTGCTGCAATATAACAGAATAAATCTAATCTCACACATTTCAAGGCCAACTTTCATACTACCACATCATTTAACCATGGAAAAAAACCAATGGATTTCAGGTCTTGTAGACATCTCCAGTGGCTAAATCTGTCCACATTTCTAGTTGTACAGAAAGATGCAAGTCAGCCCCCACTTTTTTCAACTCTTTGTCTTCAGAGTGGAGAGAAAGATTCTCTTATTTACCACAGAGGAGAAAGTGACATCTGTGAAAAATAAATTTACTTATCAGGCTTCAAACTACAGGAGGTACCTATGTGAGTTTGTGTATACTGAAGGGGAAAACTAAAAATGAATTTTGTACATCTGCATATCCAAAATTTATACAAAATCTCACTTCAGTCTTAAAAATACAAGACCCTTTATTTAGGGGTGAAAATAACTCCTTCTCCAAGTCTGCCTTCCATGATCACTGCTCTACAGACTTAAAAGAAATTATAGTAAATTAAAGCAAAACAAGCTTTTTTTTTTTTTTTTGCCTGCAGGACCTTTACATGTTAACTAACAACTGTTTCATTTCTATTAAGTTTTTGTGCAGGACACTGGGATTATATATATATATATCAGCCTAATTCAATGATAAGAAAATCCTTACTATAAATCTTACCATGTGGAACAAATCTGTCAAGATCTTGATTATCAAAACAAATGAACAGACAGTAAAATGTGACATATATAGCATATACTTTACATGATAAATTAGCCCTCGCAGAACTGACAGACATACTGTAACTGGATGTTAAGGTTGCTATGGCAAACAATGCTCCCCCCCACACGAGCTACTAAATCACAAGTTTCTGAAGGAACAATTTACTTCTGGCAAAAGACAACAGATTTTCTATTGTTAAACATTGTCTACCTACGACAGACATATTTCTCTGCCCCGCTATAGTCATCTTCAAAAATCAATGCATTATTAGCGAAAGCACTGCCTCTCTAAAGTAGCCAACCATAAGAGTCAAGTCATTCAGTTTTTTCAGTGTGGGTCCTGCTAGAATGATTTTCAGATTCAGCATAGTAATGGACAAACCTAGGAGGAAAAAACATCCTTATTGTGTACTAAGCTATAATAGTACTTGGGAAGAAACAGTCAATGAGCTTAAAATCTGAACTGGAAGTTCAGTTCATTTATCTGAAGGTTGGTGTTCAAAATTCAGACTGGGATCACATAAAAGCCTCTTTACACGAGTTCACTTCCACTTGGAAAAAACACTCTTTTTTAGCAAGTCTTAGCATTTTTATTCTTGGTCTTAGAAGACACCAGGAACTGCAAATGCAGGCAAAACTAATGAACACATTTTAAAGAAATTTAACAAACGTAGTCAAGAATTCAACACAGCATCCGTGTTCAGAAGAGCACTTTAGCACATGCTTTTGTCCCATTGATATGTGAGATGTAAGGGTGTGCTTATTAAATGCTCTTCTGAATAGGGATGGCCCAATACGTGTTTAAATGCCTTCCTGAACTGGAGTCTTTGAAATCTCAGTCATAGAGAGTTCAAGTTTTAGGTGAAATTCCAGGTCACTTATTATTTAATCCTGGATTCATCCACTCATCTTTTAGCTTCAAAACAGGTCTATAGTGAATTGTTTGTCAGAAATTCAAACTTTATTAAATAAGCTCCTCTTAATTCAGTTACTAAAGCTCATAAACTTGTGTTCTGGTTGATTTTTGGGTGGTCAACTGAACTGAACTGAACTTCTAGGTTAGAAAATTCCTCTATTTGTGTCTTCCTTTGTCTAAACTATCAGTGAAATGCAGACTGCTAAAATCATGACAGCAAAAAGAGGTCTTATTACCATGCTGCCAGGTGCAAAATGTAACATTCAGAACCAAACTTAGTTATATCATAGCCTCCTTGGAAAATGTTATATTTTGAGTATAGGATACGTGTAACTTGAACACTGGATGGAAAGGAGAAGGATTAAAGAATGAGCACAACTGTTTCACTCCTTTACAGCACGTTATACAGAAATCTCATAAATGTCCACAATTTGATCCAAGAACTTAATAATTTGAGAACTTCTCCCCTCAGGTCTTCAAAACCCCAGCACGGAAGCACAATTGAAAATGCCCTTCTTGTGATTAGTTACATTATGAAATAAGGAACACAAGCAAAGATCTTGAAACACCATAACCCACAGCAAGTTTGTCCTCTCTCTCCTTGGTGTTGGAAAAGACAGAGGAAATGTATATAAAGATGTATTTTCTCTTTGAGACTAGATCGTTTTTTTCTTTTAGGTGTGTGGATAATGAAAGATTCTGAGAAAACAGACTACATTATTTTAACTTAAATTCTTAACTCCCACTGTGAAATATCTCAGAATGCATGATACTGTGACATCATGGACACTAAGAACAGTTGTCAAAATCTGATAAATATTTCTAGGAAATAATTTAAGGGTCTGGAAGCCACTAAAGCCTTAGCCATACCTATGTGTGGACCAGGCATAGAGGAACGATGGGTGAGTAGATTCTAACGAATTCTAACAAACAGCTCTTTTTTAGAACAAAATTTTCCAGACTTCTTTTTACACTTCATAAAGAGGCAAAAAAGGACACAAGCCTAGTTTTAAACAAAAAACTCCTTTGCAGATCACCTTTAAAATAAACCAGAGAGAACTTTACCTATGTTGGCAACAACACTAAATCAGTTTTCCCCATTCTTCTCTCCTCTTTCCCCTGTTCCTGTTATTTCCTTATCCTGTGTGCCATAGCCCCATCCTCATTTTGTTCTTTATTTCCACTCATCTAGCCCTTGTTCTACATGATACCTTATTGCTTGCTCCTCTCCTTCTGCCCATAGCCTTTATATTTCTTATGCATTTTTTGTTCATTATATTGTCTCTTTCATCTCTACCTTACAGTTCCTCTCTGTCTTACTCCAGCTTTGCAGTTCAGGTCTCCTCTGTCCTACCCCTTCTTACTCCCCCTCATCAAGAGCTGAGCATTGAAATTGTTCTGTTAAGATGGAGGCCAGGGTCTTCTGCCTAGTTCCTGTTGCAGCTCATTCCCTCAAATGTAAACAGAAGTGCATATAAGTTTAACTATAGCTCCCCTACTGATCTCCAGAGACAGTGCATAGAAACGCAGGGGAGCTTATGGGAAGCAGGTATGCAAGGAGAGGTTGATGCTACTAGATGAAGCAAACAGCAGCAGATCAGGAATGAGAAGACAGGTAAGAAGCTCTTAGGGTGAGTAGACTACCCAGGATATTACTGAAGTTGAAATAAACTCTGACCAGGACACCTTGACTTGCCCTCAAAAGTAGACAAGTGGCCACCCAATCACCAATTAAGTTCTACAAAATACCCACAGCTCTTAAGTCAAATCATGGAACAGCTCTGTCTGCTTTGCTTAACAGTGCAAAATAAATTGGAATGACTGTGTCACAGGTTTAATTTTTTGTCTTTCACCCTGCTTCAGAAGTCAGTCTGATCCATGCTATTTCACACTCTTCAGTGCAAGTTTTACTTATCGAACCCCTGACTAAAAATAGATTCATCAGAGAAATACCAGGGGAGGCAATATTTATTCCCTGCAGCTGACAGGGAATGTCATGTTACAACTTCCTCTTTGCTTTCCTGTTTTATTGAGTGGGGGAAGGAGAAGAGGAAAGAAGGATTCATACTACTGAAACAAGCACCCGTGGTGAAAACTGATGTGTATTTATACATTCATATTAAATATGGAAGAGGCAGTCACAGTTCGTGCTCCCCACAGTGGTCTTGCAAATTCTTATCCTTTCTGACTTCCAGCAGATGACAGAAAATGGTAGTGACTGACAAATACAGGGGGAAAGCACAAGACTTAACCAATAAATAATAAATGCATCTATATCTCTGTAACTCCTTCCTTCAGGTCCAGAAAAAAGTAAATACCAGAATCCCCATAAGTAGTAATGGGAACTGCTGATACCATGCAAAGTTGGTGTTAAAAATGAATTACTACACTTCCTCATTGCATTTCTCTAATAACTTGCATAAATGTAATCAGCTAATAACACAGTACAACCTATTCATCCTGCCTCACAAAACATAAATTTCATTTACCACCAAGAAAACACACTGGGGCATCAGGGCAGATAACTACGATGGCTTCAGATAATATGTTTTTGCAATGAATATGTATAATACTAATAGAAGCGATGCACGCAAATCAAGAGGAGATTATATTCCCTTTATGTTTTCATCTCATCCCACAAGTGCCAGTGTACAGTGTGAGTGAAGATAACTACCTACACAAAGGGGCTGCTAGCTGAGAATTTTAGGAATTGCTGTGTAAACAAGCTGAAAAGTTGTATGTGCCACTTGAATGCATCTAGTTATTTCCATTATTTCCACCTCCTTGCTCTCCTCCCCACTTCCAGGATTGCAACCTTGGTGTGCTCTCAACTACTGCTCACTCCATCTGCCATACCTAGTCCATTGATAAAACCTTTCACTTCTTCTTTAATATCCCCAAAATCCATACGGTCTTGCCCATCTCCAATTCAAAAATCCTTGTCCATCATTTAGTCACTTCTCATCTAAATTCTAGATGCTCTGATTGAACAACCCCATTTTGAATCACTTTGCCAGTATCCTGTTTTTACCACATTAGACTCAAGACACTCATCCCCACCACCACAGTCCTATATGATTTCACCCCACCTTCCTCTCCTCTGTCATTTACTTCTACACCTACATCTCCCGCCTGTCAATCCTCTCTCCCCACCACTCCCTCCTAATCTTTCTCCCACTCTCAGCTTGCATTTTCATTCATGCTGTCCCCCCTATTCTTGGAACACTAGTCCATTTCTTGTCTGCCAAGTGATCTTCTCTCTCTCACCTTCTTCAAGTCCATTTCCTTCCAAGAATCTTTTCTACAATACTCTCCTCACAATAAGCTCTCTACTCTCCTTCTGACTAAGTTGCTCTCCTGTGCTTCTTCTTGTTTGCTAGATTGCAAGATCTTCAGGTCAGGGACCATTTTAATCTCTCTCTTTCATTTCTTTCCTCAGCCAAAATGTCCAGCAACACAAAAAGAGCCAGTTCCCTTTCCTTCTCTCAGACAGAGCTATACCCAACTACTACAGCACTTCCTAAGGAAGTTATATTGGAGATTTATATATATCCAACTCCAAAACAAATCCTTAGAAAGTGCTCTAAACTTGGACTGCATGAAATATGGGAATTCCTACAACCTCAGCTCTGTCTCTGAGACTTAGCTGGCATAGAATCCTGCAGCTGAGTGATCAATGAACTCTGAGCCCAGAAATTATGACTCACGGGTATTTCTGTTGCTTTTGAACTATTAAAACATATCTTTAAACACAAAGCATAGTCTAAGGAGAGTCTGTTCTTCATTACAATCATACTAGCTCTTGAGACTGTAAACAAACATTTGTCCACCAACGCAAGCCACATTAATGCTTTAAACTTAAACAATGCAACCATATTAGTTATCTAAGAAGAGTATAAAGCCATGACCCTGAAGCCCTCAGTTTGACCCTAAGGTACAGGGCAAGAGGGATCACATAACCTTTTTATTTCTTATGCTAATACACCAAGTATCACTTTCCACAAGCTACTGATCTTTAACTCTTTTCTGACTGAGACACCAATTTCATTGTACAAGGCTTCTCTCTTCCGTGCTGAACATAGTAAAGGATGATTTCGCCTTGAACTGGGAGTTTATTTTTAAGATTTGGGCAAAAAGAACGTGTGTGTGTTGCACTGCATTCTATGCTAACTGGAATTAAAACATATGATGTAACAGTCAGTTGGAAAACAGACACCTTATCTTTGTGCTTCAAACCCATTTTTAAATGAACTACTGTTGTATATTATGAAAACCAGCATCTTTCAAATACTTTCATTACAGTGATAAGAATTACATTTTCTTTCTTTCTATAATACCCCAATCAGCAATGAGTCCTTCACTTTTTCCCAGTCTCAGTTCAACGTCTTCCTATTTACAATATTTACGTTCTACAGATATTACTAGTCCATTTTTTTCCAGCAGATAAACATTGCCAAGGTAATTACTAAATACATACCTAACCAGTGGTTCAGTTTTGAAAACATGCTATATTAATAAACCACACACTGCTGTAAATTAATTGTATGTAAAGTCAACGGGTGCATTTTTTAGAATTTTAATTACTATTCCATAATTGCTTTATATTCAATACATAACATTCAGGTAACACGGCCTTTATGATGATAAGCGGTTTAATTAGAAAGCAAAGATAAGAAAAAAAATGCTTTTATAAGTTACTGAATTTGTTCATGCTGGTCAGGTGATAACTTGAGCACACAGTTTCCCTCGATATTTTAAAATATGAATTGCTAATTCTATTTCAACCTTTGTTTCCTCACACTGTAACAACTGTTTTATATGCCATTTGCTTCTCTCTCTTACGTGTGTTAACACCACAGTTATAATTAGATTGCAAACCTGAACCTGTCTTTAATCTTTGCGCCTGTCCAAACAAATAAGTTCTGTCTCACATTTCTACCCTGGTGTAAGTATCACAACAAACAGACACAAATGTTAGTTGTGGGTTGCCAACAGTGTGCTTACCCTTTCAACAAACTGTCTCAAAGGATAGCCATTGATTTCCTAGTTATTATGAACATGAAATTATTGAATGACAGATGATAGAGTGTTAGGTCCTACAAGTATTTTCCCAAATGGGTTATCTAGCCAGGGTTGTCATAGCAACCGTGCTATTTGACAGAGCTTATGACAAAGAACTCTTTGCTCAGAATTCAGCTACAAAACAGCTCATTGCTTCTTACCTTGCACTCATGTAAATAAGAGAGCTCTGCAAATGGAAGAAAAGTGCACCTTCTTGTGTCCATTCTAACAACCTGTTTGAAGAGCCCCTCACGAGGCCGAGTCCAAAGCCATAACCAGGTAAATGGGTTCCTACATGTCAATATGCTTTTCAATAGAGGGTTCTGTCCATGGCTCGGCATTACACTATTAACAAAGGTAATGTTAATCCCCATAAGATAAATTAATAGATCTCACAGCACCGAGTCCATAGGGAATATAAATTCTGCATCATGACACACAATTGATTAAACCAAGGAGGAGCAATGCGCACAAATCATTGCTTTGCGCAGTTAAAGGTTAGATCATTTCTTGCCAATATGACACTTATGCTACAGGGATCTGGTGAACTTCTATTTTACATCTTTATTTATTTATTTATTTATTTATTTTGACTGTAATAAATTAGATTTCCACAATGAATGGTTGGTTCAAGCAGGGATGTTTTTTCATTGCTGCACAGTGCTAGCTTCTTTCTCTCAATCTCACTCACACACACACTACCTCTACCTATCCTTTCAGGGAGAAATTTATACGTGAGTCTTTTTAAGTGGTGATGTTTCTTCTGGGAACAGGACTATATTTCCACATCAGAACAACAAATCAGGGATGTCACAAAAGCTCAGGCCAGATGAAGGGCACTACACTAAAGAAAAATAAGTTACACATTCAGTGCACCTGGAATAACTTTCCTTCTACAAAAGTAAAGTATAGATCCTTGTCCTACCCCTAAGGAGAATTGGGTGCTCAAGAAAAGCGTTATATGAACTGCTCTGGAAACTGAAGTCACTACTCACAGAACAGGTATAGTAAAAGCAATAAAAGTTCAAGTTTCTTTACACAGCCCCCTCAATATAGCAGAGCCATAATTCAAGAGAGATTACTATTCTTTCATATATGTATTTTTGGGGGGCGGGAGGGGAGTTGAAGGAGAACTTGTAAGGGCAGAAGGTAGTTCAGTCTGTATGTCCATTCAATCCTTGCCTTCTCTGCAGACTAGATAATGCTAAAAAATGCAACTAAACATGGATGCAGGGCCCTGATTAATAGAGCAGGTCTTGAAGTGGACAAAATTAAATGCTAGGTTTGTTGGCCAATGTTGACCAATGTCTGATTTTCAGCACTGCCCATTTATAGAGGCAAAAAAGAAGTTGCTCACACACTGGATTAGAGGAACCTAGACAGAGGAGACAGATAGTCGAGGGCAGACTTGGATATGTTTCATGCTTTTTTTTTTTTTTTTTTTTTTAAAAGGGGCATCCCTTAGTTTAGTCACTTGAATTTCAACACTATACAACAACAATGCTCATGTAGGATGATTCCTCATAAAATCCTAAATCCCAGAAGTAGTTCCATTCCACAGTTTCTCTTCTCTCCCCTGTTTAAGTGATAAAAAGTGATTTTGCTCTAAATCCTATGACTTCCTTTTTTGTGATTCTTGTTATTTGGTTCCAGCAAACCCCTACACAGCCATCCACATGCAAGTGACTACTTTTGAGCCTTCTCCTTACTAAGAGAATGTGAGCACTAAAGCCTAAAATAAATGTTGGCCTATCTGTCTCTGCCAACCACAGTAACTAGTGACCATTCAAAAACTAATCACTCAACAAAACTTCTCTTTTTTGTACTTGTGAAAGTTAAAGTCAGTCACTTCAATCCAAAATACAAATGTAAGTCTATGAGGAATTATGTGTAGATCCCAACTCTACAGTGATATGCTGTTTCATCTGGACAATTCCTTTTCCGTTTCATTCTTTAGTCAATTTTCCAGGCTCACCATTACTGTATAAGCGCATATTAAGGGCCCAGACTGTGAAGTCCTTATTCCCAACGGTGAGTAACCATGCACACGAGCAGTCCCATTTGCTTCAATGGGCCTGTTCAGATGAGCAACTGCTCACCAATCTGAGAAAAGACTTCACAATCTTGTCCTAAATCAAGCCATTTTAAGTAATGCACTGTATTCCTATCCTCAGTTGATATAAATAACTTAGACCATGGGGTTTTCAAAGAGTAATCATCAGTGAAAGGAGTCAGCCCATCTATGGTTACCACATCTCACTTTCACATGTGTAATATCTAGGATTTGTATACAGAGATCAGGCAGTTCAGTTCGAAGTTGCCTAAATGCAAATGCATTCTGCAGGAACAAATTGGAGTTTTTGAAATTGCTAAAACTATGAGGAGGAAAGCTGCAGGCACAGTTGCAGAGGCAGTCAGAGCTCTATTAGAAATGGAAAGTTTAAATATTTCCAAACATTCCCTGCTATTTTTACAAAATGAGAGGTCTTCCTCCTCACAGAAACAAATACAGAAAAAAATGCCAAATAAGGTTACCGGAAATAAACAATAAGGAACAATCAGACCCTGTGGAGAAATAGAGGATTAAAAATGCTGTGGGAAAACTGGAATATATGGTTGGGATGAAGTTTAAGTGACCAGATTAGGCCAAATAGTCTTTTCCAGTCCAGAAATATATTACTCCTTACGATATTTTTGATAACACTGAAAAATATTCTTCATGAAGCCACGTGTACCTAGCAGCACTTTTATTGGACAGCTCCAATTAGAACTGGCTCTCAGTGAGCTTTCGTGTAGAGTGTACTGCAAGATGCAATAAACAAGGCACACTGAGAAACCTAGCTTTACACTGCAATCGGCCCCCCCGGTCATAGTTTTCTCTTCTCTTCCCCTCCTAGTATGAGCAAAGCTGTAAATGTTTTAGGGCTGTGTGATAGTCCCAGAGAAAAACAGAGAACATATGTAGTATATTTTCACTTAGAAAAAAAAATGGAGATCCTAATTTCTAAAGTGTGCCTTCTGTCCAAAGTGCACCCTTGACGCTAACTCGGCTGTGATGCAAATCACTTTACACAGATTACTCAGCCACAGATGATCCTGAGGCACATCAGAAGAGTATTAGTCAACGATTTCACATGAAGTCCAATTACATGTTTTCTATATCATTCCCTGACTACCCACTAAAATTTTGCTGATATTAGCCCATCCAAAATGCATTTCAGGGACTGGGAGTACAGATAATATCCATTACAAAACCAGTCTATGGTCTCTGTCAAATCTAAGTTAAACACACAATAGGGACTGGAAAGCCATTGCAAAACTGCAGATTCAGGAGATACAAGAAACAAAAAGTGTGTGCTTATAATATTGTTTTTGTTTGTTTTTAAATTGAGAGAACTTCAAATAGGTAAAGGGAGGACACTATAGCATGCTCATATGAGCCAACACACATAAAATGAGTCACGTGGTCTCATCAGCCCTGTCTCAAATTTTGGCTGTACATAGAAAAACACCACATTTCTAGATTGTATCCAAGTCATTTTTTTAAAATAGGAGAATTAATTACTACAACTACTTGCAAATGAACAAAAACATCTCCCTCTACAATCAGATTTTCATGACCTATCTGATTTGAAGGCATTTAAATGGCTAGACAACTCAAGGCACTGGTAATGGTTACAGAGGCCTTTACCTGTATGTACGTCACAGGTTTGAATTCAACCCCAGTTGGTAGTGACTAAAAGTCATCATGATAAGGCAGCTGTTCAAAGGCCTATCTAAAATGAGTTGGTAATCTCAGTCCAGTTCCTACTGGTCAGGTGTTTACATCATAAAAACCTCCCCTACAATGGTGTCAACACTGAGGCCAAGAACAGAACGGACATGGAGATAGGAGAGCTCTGCCTAGAATAGGTTTGAAGTATATTGATGGAATTGCACTAATACCTACCCGGCTGCACTTGTTCTGGAGATAAAACAGAGGACTTCCAGTGTCTTCCACAAACACTAAACATAATAAGTTAAAATTATTGTTATTTTTAGTTACATTTTCACTGGCAAATCAAGAAAGATGTTGGTTGTGGGGCAAGGTGCCATAAAAGAGCTGAAAGAATGAGGAATGGTGCTCTTCTTTTCAGGCTGGGAATTTTTATGCTTATTTAAAAATATGCCATCTCTGTTCCTCAGTGTGCTTGAGGACTCAAACTGTGATGTCTGTAGTTACAAAATGAAAAACAAAACACTTGAAAGATAGTAGAAATTGGGACCTTGGGGTAAAAAAATCTTCCTCCATTGCAGAATCCTGCGGATGCATTAATTATTTTATTGATTAAAGTGACAAAAATGTTTAAGTGAATACAGCGCTAATGAAACAAAAACATAGTGCAATGAATTAACCTGGCTACTGATTTTAACAGTTAGTGTTGGCACCATTACTAAATATCCACCAAACACAAGGGATCGGCTGCAGTGTTTTTAGCTACTAATACACAGAATTGTAGCAAGCCACACACTGGAATGTCAGCAATCCGCACCAAATTTGCAAATTTTAACTTGCGAGCTACCTGTAATTCATTCCTTTGGTCACTCAGCATAGAGACTGTTGCTCCTACTGCAAAGACCACTCTGAATCCAGTCATTCATGAGCTGAAGCTTGGCGCAAAGTGATAGCTACCAACTATCTGTACTATGAAAATTTTTTCAATATGTAACAATTTGATGAAGGGAACTTGGAAATAGGGATTTGATTGAGATTTTCCAGAATGTGTGTGTGCGTGCGCGTGGGGAAATTTAAATATAAATGCCTGGATAATCACTTTCAGTAGAGCATAGACTCAGGGTAGGTTTTTTGAAGCTGTGAAGGGAAATAAATAGTATTGGAAAGAGATGTGCAAAGGAATATCTGTGTCTTTATTTTATTTTGCTTTAAATCACTTATTAAAGTTTTCACTGGATTATGCCACTGACACATGAAAGAAAGTGGAGAATAACTTTCCTTAAAACCTTTCATATTAAAAATGTGCTCACACTCTTACTATAATGCAGTACTGTGTGAGCTGACTCATTTGAAAATAACACTGGTTAAGCTTTTTCTGCTATGGGTGATCTCAGCAAGCTTTAAAAACAAAAAGAATGCATTTTCTCACCATGCAGATTTCCCCCAGCTCTTCTTACAACACATGGTTCCAAATTCAATCTACTGTTAAAAAATTACTCCATTCTAAAAGCAATTAAATAGGGCATTTCGCCCCCAGCTTGACTTGTCAATCCTATTAGACCAAACTCTAATTAAGGGTGGAAAAGTGGTTATTTTATCTGCCAAATGAAAATAATTTAGTTCAAGTTAATGAGGACTGGCTTTTAACTGATTAGTCATTTTGATTCTGGCTTGTTACAATGGCAGAAATTACTTTCAAAAGATACAGTAGTATCAGCAGTCATTTTCATTCATTCAATAAACAAACAGAGCTTTCTTTTGTGACCAATCTGGGCACAAATGTATCTGAGAACAGAAACAAGATACAGTAAACCTAGTCAGCTTAGTAGAATCTACTCTAGAGGCAATAAAAAGACATTCCAGTTTTGGTTTTATATCATGTTTGCAGCAAGTAGACTTACAACTAATGAGAGCGAAATGTAGTTGTGAGAGTTTGGTACCCAATCTTGCAAACCCTTACTCACATCAGAAGTCCTTGCTCACATGGCAAACCATGTAAGTGCCCTAAATATTTGCACGAAGGTTTGCAACTCATCCCATTGCCAGGTGTAAATTTTCAAAACTAAGCACGTTATATTTGTTGGTAGAGTTTGTACAGTGTCAAATTCCACACACTGCTTCATAAGTGTTTCTACTCGTTGGCAAGAAGTAACTATCATCTACATAATTCAGAATGCAAACCAAGGCAGTTTTTATGGGAGATGTTAGGAAACACAAGTGCTGTCCAGCAACATAGCTTAAAACTAAGTCAGCTCCATCATACTCAGATTCACTTCCCAATTCCTAAACTCTTATACATTTGTGCAACAGTTTGCATTTCTCAATAACAATTTCAATCTCTTCTATAATTTCTTTTTAAAAGGTGTGTAATATTTTAATAATAATGCATTTTATTTCTACAGCATTTACCACGCCTGTACATTCATATAAAAATTGCAAGATGATGGAATTTCAATTTAAAATTTCTATAAAAAGATAAAATTATATCACATAAAAATCTATAACAGTTCATATAAAAATGTCAGTTTTCAAAAACTGATCTCGGTTTCCCACACAGTTAATTACCAAATGATTACTTGACTTTAACTTTTTTTTTTTTTTTTTTTAAACTGAACCAGATCATCAAGTCATGTCAAATCTCTGTTTAAAAAATACCAAATCTTTGACCATCTTAGGGGTCAGGAGACAGAGCAGTCCACAACTTGTTTACACTGAAACAAAATTACAGGCAGTAGAACTTCTTCCTCTGTGATCTTCCAGTAGGAAAAGCCAAGTCTAATCAGACCAAAAATAGCAACACAGTGTATAATTAGTAGCCTAACCTTGTATCAAAATATCTCTAATTGAAATGCTATACAAATAAATCATTTGACCCCACAGCTAAATGTCATGTGGTTTAGGAGTTTGTTTCCTATAAATCCAGGGCAAAAACTGGAGTAGGAGAGTGGAAAAGAAATCTCAGAGATCTGCAGAAGACTAAGATTTTCTGAGGTATTTCTGAAGATGTAGACAGGCACCTAGTAAGATTTTCAAAAGCACCTATCTGCATCTGCAGGCACCTAGGCCCAGACTTTTAACAATATTTAGGCATTGCTGTGCTCAGCATTGCAAGGCCTAACTGATTTGAAAGCCTCAGTCTCATTTTCCAAAAGAAATTTAGGCACTTCCATTGACAGTAGATGGGATTTGGGGGTTCCCTAATCAGTTAGGCATTACAATGCTGAGCACAGTAACACCTAAATACCATTAAACATGTGACCCTAATAGTTGTTTAAAAAGTACAACAGACCCTCTCTAATCAACACTTCTCTAAACTGCAAAGCTGCCTAAAAATCTGGTGCTTTCTCTTCCCTCTGAGCAATGATTTAAAACAGGTTCTGTACCGACATTTCATAGTCCTTAGATTATATTATTTTTACAAAATATACACTACATTTACTAATATATCATGGAGCACCATAAATAATTAAAACTAAACTATAATTGACAAAGGAACTACATTTAGGGCTGTATCATCTTTTTAAAGAAGTTACTCACCTTGTAGAGTAACAATGGCTCTTTGAGATGTCTGTCCCTATGATTGCTCCTCTCTAGGTGTGTCTGCGTCCCTGGGCTGCTGATCATAGAACTTGATAGCGGTCTGTCCTGCCTGCACTTGCACTGAACCCTGCCTGCCATGAGGCTAGCCGGCATGCGTGGGCAATCCCTCCTCAGTTCCTTCTCTACTGGAGAGTCACCCACTAGAACTCTGAAGTAGAAAGGAGGGAGGTGGGTCGTGGAACACCCAGAGGGGGACACATCTTGAAGAACCATCGTTACTGCACAAGGTGAGTAACTACTTCTTTGCCGAGTAGTGTCCCTGTGGGTGCTCCACTATAGGTGATACCCTAACAGTGCCCACCACTGGAGGAGGGGACTTCAGAGTCGAGTCTGATATGGATGATAGTACAGTGGCATCAAATATGGTGTCTGCAGTTGAATCCCCCAGGATGGCATAGTGATCTGTGAAGATGTGTGTAGATGCCCAGGTAGCTGCTCTGCAGATTTCTGATATAGGGATACCCTTGGAAAAGGTGATGAATGAGGAGACTGACTTCTTAGAATGTGTGCATATTAAAGATGGAGTGTTACATTATGCAACTGGTAACAGAGTTTAATATAGCCTGAAACCCACTTGGAGAGTCTCGGAGTTGAAATCACTGTACCTTTTGACTTATCTGCAATGGAGAGGAAATGTCTCAGTGGTTTCCTGAAGGCTCTCATCCCATCCAAATAGAAGGCCAAGGCTCTCCACCGTCAAGAGTATGGAGGATGGCTTCACCATTATCCTGATGGGATTTGGGATAAAAGGCTGGAAGTTGAATAAGCTGATTTATGTGAAAAGCAGAAGTCATCTTGGGAGTGAATTTCAAATGTGGTCTAAGCGTGACCTTGTCAGGGAAGAACACCATAAAAGAGGGATGCACCAACAGGGCTGCTATTTTTTCAATCCTTCTTGTAGAGCTAATGGCGATGAGCAATGCCGTCTTCAAGGAAAGGTGAGTTAATGAATAAGTGGCCATGTGTTCAAATAGAGGCCTAGTCAGACCTTTTAATACTAAACTGAAATCCCACTGAGGAGTGGGGAAGTCTGGGTTGTGAGAAGAGGTTTGCTATGCCTTTGAGAAACCTCTTCGTAGTCGGATGTGAAAAGATTCAGTATTCTTCTACCTGCTCATAGAAGGTTGCAACTGCTACTAGATGAATTTTCAGCAAACTGACAGAGAGTCCTGACTTCTTGAGAGTCAACAAGTAGTCTAGGATCACCAGGTGATGTATTAGGGATAACACCTTTGAGCTGGCACCATATCTGAAATCTCTTCCATTTCTGTAGATAGGTTCGGCGAGTAGCTCCTTTCCTACTGTGCAATAACACATCCTGTACCTCATCAAAGCAAGATGTCTCTGTGTGCTGGAACAATGAAGGAGCCAAGCTTTGAGTCATGGAATCCATAGATTGGGATGGAGAGTGAGTATCTCATTCTGGGATTGAAGGTAAGGAGTGATTGGAAGAGTCATTGGTATACATGGTGCCAGCTGTGCCAAATAAGGTACCACGTCTGTGTGGGCCAGGTGGGAGTGATCAATATGATGTTTGCTCTTTCTTTTTTCACTTTCAACAGTATTTTCAGTATCAGAGGGAATGGGGAGAAGGCATAAAGAAAGCCCTTGTCCCATGGAAGGAGGAGAACGTCTCCCATGAAGCGTCATCCCCTCCCCACTCTGAAGTAGTACTGTGGACATATCTTGTTCTGATAAGTAGTGAATAGGTCTATTGTTGGTGTCCCGCATTGTCAGAATATGCCATGGAGTACCACCAAATCTATCTGCCATTTGTTGTCATGTGGGAATGTGCAGCTGAGACTGTGTGCAGTCCTATTGTGTATTCTCAGCAAGTAGGCCATTCATGATATTGAGGGAGATGCACCTGTTCCATTTTGTAGTGCTTCTACGCACAGGGAATGAGACCTGATGCCTCCCTGGCAGTTTATGTAATATATGCAGGCCATATTGTCTGTAATGACCCTTGTGTGCATGTCTTTGATCAGTGGAAGGAAGAGAGCACACGTGTTTCTGACCGCTCTGAGTACAATCAGGTTGATGTGGAGGCATGTCTCTGCTGGAGACCATTTGCTCTGTATTGTGTGACCATTGAGATGCATACCTAATCCTATATGGGATGAATTGGTGGTCAGGAGCAGAGATAGGGAAGACTGAACAAACTGGATTCCTGTACAGATCTTTACTGGGTTCTTCCACCAGTCCAAGGATTGCTTGACACTGGTGGGCATCGATAGTAGTTTGTTTATGTTGTCTCTGTTCAGCCTATAAACTGAAACAAACCCTGCTTGGACTCAGCTCATGTGTAGCCTAGCATGAGCAATAACCAATGTGCCCACAGCCAGGTGCCCCAGGAGCTGAAGGCAACGTCTGGTTGAAATTTGGGGGCTGGACTGTACTGTCTCTATCAACAAGGAGATACTGAGAAATCAGTGATGTGGGAGAAGCGTCTTCACCTGCATGGAGTCGAGTTTGGCTCCTATGAATTCTAGCCTGTGTACCTGTGTTAAACTCAACTTTTGTTCATTGATTTGTAGGCCCAGATTCTGAAACAGGTCCAGTGTGATCTGAGTGACTCGTTGGGCCTCTGTGAAGGACCATGCCCTGAGATGGCAGGCGTTCAGTTAAGGATAAATCATGATGCCTTGACAGCGTAAGTGGACTGCCACTACCAAGGGGACGTTGGAGAATACTCTGGGGGCTGATGAGAATTCAAAAAGGGTATTGGTAGTGGTCTTGGCCTAGCGTGAACTTGAGGTATGATAGAGATGTGAAAATATGTATCATCTTAAAGGTCAAGGTCTGAGAACCAGTCTCCTTTTTCTAATGCTGGACTGATCATTGATAACCCGACCATCTTGAACTTCTGAGCCTTGACAAACTTATTGAGCACTCTGAGGTCCAGTATGGATCTCAACCCACTTTTTTATTCAGTATCATGACATAACAAGAGTAAAAGCTTCTGCCCCTTAGATGTGTGGGCACTGGCTCTATGGCTCCTACACTGAAGATGTGGTTTATCTCCTGATGTAACAGGATCTCATAAGAAGGATCCCTGAAGAGGGATGGGAAGGGTGTTTGGGAGGGGAAAGGAAGGAGAAATGGATAGAATATCCATGTCAGATGATCTCCAGCACCCATTGTTGGAGGTTATCCATTTCCAGGTGCTGCGGAATGGGGTGAGACAGTTTCCAAAGGGATAGGTGGAGTTTTCCAGTGTGAAGTGAGGAGACTGTCCTCCGTGCACCTCAACCAATCTGTCAAAACTGCATCTTCAAGGGGGAGGGCTGACAGGAAATTTGCTGAGATCCCAACATCTTCCATCTGAGGAAACTGGTTTTCTTCCTCTAGGGTTCATTATGATCTTTGTGCATATTGAGATGGATTTTGGGATAAGTGTTGTGTGTGAGGCTTGAATGGTGGCTGAGACCTGGACTTTCTTTTATATCCAGGTATATAGATCCCATGAGATCGAAGAATGGCCCTCTAATCTTTTAACATGTGGATAGAGACATCAGGCTTTTTAACAAATAATTTCATCCCCTCAAACATGGAATGAGGAGAGGATCACATATGCGGTTGGAATGGACTACTACCAAAATTCTCCAATCAGCAGCACAACACCCATAGGAACACAATTCAAAGAAGAATATTCACTTACATTTTTAGTTCACAATGGATTCTCTGTCCGCATCAATTAGTGAAGTTGTAAGGGCATCAATAAAACTTTACATTTGAAATTTCTCTTGACCCCATTTACATGTTATTTTTGTGGTGATTATTTTTAGGTCTTGATCCAGCAGGGCACTTATGCAGACTATTGTAACGGTCTTGTATCTTTGGATAAATGTTTACAAGGCCCCAAGGTGGGATGGTCATCATTCTAATGAAGTGCAAGGCTATTGTAGCACTCAACTGCATCCCCAGTGTTAAGTTTTAAGGAGTGGTATGCTGAAATTTGCTCCAGGGTCTTCCTACCTGTCAGAAACTCTGGTGTAGCTGGTCCAAGTCCAGATGAAAAAGGAGGAAGGTTGGTGTCAGGGTGGCAGCCAGCCATAAAACTTTGCCAAATAAATCGATGAAATGAGTTTTCATATCCGACACTTTATTCCACTAATGCACAAAAGAATGAGGAACGTTTGCCATTTCAGTTATATTTCCACCACAGCAAGTTTTCCCTTTCAGTCGATGAAACAGATATTGCTACTTTAAAACTGTACAGCAACTTCATTGCTCTTTAATTTTGCATAGTCCCCCTGCAGCACTTTGCTACTGAACGGCCTTTAATATGATTTGAAACAGACACCACTCCAGGGCTTTCTCATCTTCAACACTTGTTTGTTTTGACCTTGACATTTATTCAATTAGAACCGATTTGCCAATCATGCACAACCCTTCTTAAAGTCAGTCTCCTTGCACCAGTGAATAGGCCCATTCAATTAGTAATGATTTTTCAATGCACCCACAGTAAAAATGTACAAACTGAGGAGCATACAAAGTAGGTAGGACACCTGTCTTAAGGAATCCACTATTGTCTTTCCTATTATAGCTTTCAATAAATGGCAAATGAAGCAGATCCATAAAAGTTCTGTTGGAAAATAACCAGCTCCAACATGGCCAACACTGTCAGATTATTTAATCAGTTCCTTGAAGCGTGCCTCAGTGGAGGAATGCCTCAAGTTTGCTAAAGCAGGATTCACTCCCTGATTATCATGTCAGTTCCTTCACAGCTGGAGAACAGAGGAGAGCACACAATCTGTATCACATGTCTGTCACACATTGAGCTCTGGGAGAGAAGGACTTGTTAAGACTGTCAAGTACCATTCACGAATGTAAGCCTGTGAAGTTGTTCCTTCTGGAAGAGAACCAAATAACTCATACTTTTTGAAAATTGCTTATGACAGCTTTTCAGTCTGCTTCAGGCTTGCTCTGAGTGGTGATTTGTATTTTCATATACGCCTCATACATTAAGAAATTTACACCTGTCAGGCAAGCCCTGACAGAGTGTCTCCATCCCTAACCTTTTAGGGGGGAACACTTCGCTTGCAGACATTATCCATGTAAGTTTCTATCAGAAGTATGGGTGACATAACAGGTGGAGGGATAAGAAATATAGAACAGACAGCCACAGAATTCTAACGAGAGATGGGGACTTCTGTGGTATCATAAAAGAGATGAAAATTACCATACTGATCCCTGACACTTTACATTGCACATCAAGCCCATGGGCTAATCGCTAGGGAAAGACATGAATTCTGTGGTATGAAACTTGCTTTGTTGTCCAAGCTGACATCATATTTCTTATTCTGTTTGTGAATCATGCTTGAGGTTAAACAAAGAGGCTCAGTTAAGAAGAGGCCTTTGTAAACAGACAGGATTATTATTATTGCCTCATTTGTCTCTAAGGAAATAATGTGCCCAGAAAACAAAAGAATGGGTGCATTATAAACAGAGATCCACCTTGACTCTGAACACCTTTGAACTCTGATGAAATCTAGATCTGGATCAGATCTTTACAGCTGGCACCTAGCGTATAATGAGCCAAACCATTACCTAGGACCCTAGGACTCAGAACACCCCAAACTTGGTGTTGCAGCAGAATTCCCAGCATATGCCCACCCCTCGCCCCCCGCCCGCTCGGTGCCAACAGTAAAACCGTGACCTGACCTTCTTAGGCTGCATCTGTTGTTTACAGCAGTTAGTTGTTATGCTGCTATAAGAAAACTGCCTACGCACCCAGTGCCTATGTTGTTCAAAAATATCTTTGTTGCCCACCGATAACGGGCTATGTATCCCGTGCCATAACAGCTCTACCCAAGGCCACAGGCCTCGTCATAGTCTGGCACGTACTAATGTATATCCCTCCCCCAATCCAGAGCTACCAAACTTGTGATGCATTCTCTAGTATAAAAAGGGGTACGCCCCATGCCCAAATTGAGAAAGCATCTGCCAGCCTGATCACTTGGACCGCCCCGCTTCTTCCGTTCCCATACTCTGAGCGCGAAATGTGAAAGCTGGCCCGTACCGAACGATATGCGACTCCTTCTGTGCCTAGTGGTAAGATAGAGAAAGTAACTGCCTTGCCTTTTTCTCTGCTTGCTTTATATGATAATCATTTCAGCTATGTATTAAGTATTAAAGCGTGTACCCATATTCCTTAGTAAAAGTTTGTTCTATTATCCAACTGACTGATTATTGACTCTGGGGGATCCATAACCTGTCGAGACCCTTGGGAATGTGCCAATCCAGATCTCAACTTTGTGCCTCAGGTTCAAATAATAAAGTGCTAAATACAGATACTTTGGTGATAACAGTTACACATAGATTAGAGAGAGCGAGATGGCTATGCCAGGGATGCTTTTTTACAAGTCCAGCACAATGGCTAGCCCAGCAGAATAGCATGTGTCTGGTCTCTTGAGAGATGTCTTTCGCCCCCTCAGAAAGGTACGTGACTGAAAAATTTAACCTCTCACAGGCTAGTTGTACATCATATTTATAGAAAATACCATAGCAGACAAATAGGGACTGGTGAGAGACACATTAATAATGAGCAGTTAGGAGGTCGGTCTATCATTTGTAAAGAAAGCGCTGTTGGAAGCCTCAGCTTGACCACACTCTCCATAGTCTGAGCTGATGTTTTTCAAAGCCACTGAGATAACACAAGGCAGTAGTGTGGGGAGTGGCACAGTGCACTTTGCTCCTAGGGGGTTGGTTCTGACCTACTTTGATTGACAGCTGAATAGGACCCTAACTGAGGGTGACTGGGGAGGACTTAATGCTTCTCTCATCTTTCTAGGACAGAAGTGATGTGACAGGGTAAAGGGGGGAGACAGTACACTGACACCGGATGTTTTGTTATACTCAGGAAGGAGACAAAAAACAAAGGAAGACCCCTCTGGCACCTCTCTCACCACCTTGCAGGAAGATTCAGTGGGCAAAACAAAAGGGGCAGCCCAAATGTTCCATCTGCTGAAGGGTTCAGGGCACAGCAAATATTTGCATTCATCTGAACATTAAAAAGCACGTTATTCCAAGTTATTTCACATCTGTCTCTGCTGTAAATAAAACTCACTGTTGGGCTTTAATGCTTAATTACCACTGCTCTTACAGGCTAATAAATGGTTGGATTACCAGTATTAAAAAGACACAATTTGTCAACTGTAAATTAATGTTATTCATACTAACATTAGGCTTGACTATAAAGAGGGCTTTTAATGTCATTCACCCATTCAAGATTTACCACCCAAATTTTATAACTAATGTGCAGACTGCTGAATTATTGGATTTCTTTAATCTTTTTTTAATTCTTTATTACTCAGTGCCTTCTGTTGTACTTTGATGATCTATCTTGCCCAGCACTACTACATAAGGCTCTGTTAAAAGAAAAAGGACTGGTTAAACATTCAATGGATTAATTTTCCTCCTGGAGTAATTCTTTTTACAAGGCTCTCTCAGTGAGTTCAATGGGGAATAGGATTGGGCCTGTGATCTGTGTATCAGCTTTTGACGCTTTTCCCAGCTATTTGGTAAAAGAGGTGCAAAACTGCTGGTTTCTGGCAAGTTTAAAAGGTAAGGGTAACTGAAACTGACATGCACACATTGTTTGACTTAGTGTAGGCATTTAAATACTTTACTTCTCAGGAAAAGGTCACTTCAGTCCTAAAGGCAGTCAAATCAACCCCATTAACAAAACCACAGTCAGCTGCTGCTGCCATTCTCTTCAACAAAAGGCCACTCTTAGGTTCAGGCTACTGAGTATAGACTTCAGCTTTATTTCATCCCAAAATGCTTTACAAACTTTCACTTTTCTCAGTGTGAAGTTTTTCCAAGATTACTGTTATATTTAGACACATCTTTCATAAAAGTGGTTATGTAAGGATAGTAGTTAAGTCAATAAATCATACCCCAAAATAAAACTCTCTTTAATTTCCACCTTTCTTTGTTGGTCTCATAGGGCAGCAACCATCAGTTCAGAAAAGGACAATGGCCAGATGGAAAAAAGACTATATGCACACAACACACACAATATTGTATCATATCATATCCTTTTTATATATATACGTTTTATACTTATACCAGATTTTATAAAAATTAATAGGATTTTTTTCAAAAATAAATTGAGACAAGACTTCTATTTGAATGTACAACCATCTATTGCAAAGGATCAGCTCATTATAATCCACAATCATTTTAAAAAGCCTAATCAATTAGGTCATGAACAGCACATGTATGCAATGCTCACAGTAGGATTCATCAAACATACTCTTTCCAGTCCTAAGACTTATTTGAAGAATTCCTGGAAAAACTAAAATTCAAGAAAGAAAGAAAGAAAGAAAGAAAGTTGAAAAATGAATGGTGGGCATAATGGTAGGTCTGGTTTTATTTAGCATATTTATTAACTATCAGGAAGAGGAAGAAAACAACACATGATGAAATTTGAGGGGGAGGAGTTATGAATGCCACTGAGAAAACAAGAATTATACAAGGGAACTACAGAGGTTAGAAATATGGGCAGGAAATAAAATAAGAGTCATTCTGGTTAAAAGACAACTTAACACATCAGGAGAAAAATAACCTAAAGCACAGAAATTAAAGGGGAAATAGACATTTGATAAACAGTAATGCTGAAAAAGAACTGAGAGTGACAAAGAACAGCAAATTAGATATGAATTTGTAAGCTTATATGGATGCAAAAATATCATGTTTGGCATGATTGATGAATGATCAGTACATGCACATGTCATTCAGCATCTCCCCGCTTTGCAGTAAACAAATTCTCCCTCTATTTTCAGCTAGAGAAAATGAACTTCACTTCCCCTCCTAAAAGATTAAAAAACCTGAAACAGCCTTCTTTAGTGTTGCTGGCTCCATTTCAGTGGTAGGGGAATGATCAGTTTCTATATGCAGTTTGTAAAGCATTTTGCAAATCTTAAGGGTGAAAGGCACTATAAAAATGCAAGTTTGCTATTTGATTAAGTTAATCTATATTAATTTGAGACACATCGACAAATTTAAGGCAGTTTTATGTTTAGCTAATACTGTGATTTTACTTCTGTACTTAGGTCTTTCCCTACTATTTTTTACTCCTCTTATTGTGTCATGTCTGGAATTAGATTAAAACTTCTCAGGAGCCGAAGCATGTTATCTTCTCTGTATTTAATAGTGCTTAAAGCTTTGAGCATTGTGTAATAATGAATAATGATAATTAGTCAGTACAAAACATACCAGTTTGAAGTTTTATTCAATTGAATTCTACCAAACAATATAGGATAGCTTACATATATTTTGACAAAAAATTCAATTTCTATGCAATAAATCTAAATAATAGTCACCTATTTTATATACCATAATTAATTACTGTAGTTTAATTCAAAGTCTTCATTTTTTAAACCAAACCACCTGACTGCTGGAACAGGTTTGAACATATTATTGACTCCACACCAATCAATATCAATCAACTTTTTGTTAAGAAGGTAAATAAACTAAACAAAGAAACAGAAGAATGATCAAATCAGTGATCTAACCCACACTGATTGAAATGAATCTACATTGAGGAAAGCAAGCAGCTTTCCCAGAATCCAGCACAGTCACTCTAAGATCTGTCAGAAATGCTGCTACACAGTGACACAAAACAGCTCTTTGCCAGAGGCTAAGTGAGCTTCTAGCCCTGAATGAGTGCACAAATGCTGGTCACCCCATTGCACAGCTCTAAGGAATGGTCTCTTCTTCCTCCTGAACTGTTTTTCACTGCAAGACCCCCTTGCTCCCAATGTGGTACTGCCCCAGTGGAGGTCATTGCAACCAATCAAGTTCTGAAAGCTCAAGTAAAACCAAAGATTACTGGTTTATTACCGTGGGTTTTATTGCACACTCAAGCAGGTAAACACACATTGCCTTTCCATTTGCAAAAGATGTACAGTTCCAACATCAGAGAGCAAGGTCCTCTCACATTCTGCTTTCTTTTTAAACATGATGTGTCAATCACCAACACAAGGTGACTGTACTCTACCTAGCCTGAAGTACAATTGTTAGTAATTCATCAACATACCTTTTCTTCACACATAACTGGTTGCTTCTCATTAATATGCCACTGTGGTGTTATTCTAACAGAAGGTAAGGGAGAAATTGACAGCTCAGGTGCAATATGCATGAGATAACATGTACTCATCAGAAAAGATGGTTACTAATCTTCTGGAACTGTTGTTCTTCAAGTTGTGTTGCTCTTGTCCATTCCAATTGCTGGAAAGTTTTTCCCCTAGTGATATCCATAGGGTTGGCTCTGGAACCCCCTAGAGTCACGCCTTCATGGCACTCTATATAGGACCCTGCTGACCCCCTGAAGCCCCATCTCCTCAGCTTCTTCTTGCCAGCTGACTCTGACAGAGGGGTAAGCGGGTGGGTCTTGGAATGGACATGAGCAACACATCCTGAAGAACAACAGTTACAAAAGGTTAGTAAGCCTTTTTTCTTCTTCAAGTACTTATTCATGTCAATTCTAAGTAGGTGACTACCAAGCAGCCCCGTAGGAGGAGGGGTTGGAGTTCAAAACATTACAGACTGTAGTGCCGCTCTACCAACGGCCGCATCATCTCTGGCTTGTTGGGTAATGGCATAGTGTGCTACGAAGATGTGGATGGATGACCATGTTGCAGTCCTACAGATTTCCTGGATCGGGACCTGGGCTAGGAATGCTGCTGAGGACACTTAAGCCCTTGTGGAGTGAGCTGTCAATGCTGAGGCAGGTATATTTGCCAAGTCCTAACAGGCCCTGATACATGATGTGATCCAGGAAGAGATTCTTTGCGATGAAACCAGGAGGTCCTTCACTCTGTCTGGCGCTGCGACAGAGTTGGTTGTCTTTCTAAAAGGTATAGTCCTTTCGTTATAGAAGGCCAAAGCCCGCCTACCATTCAATGAATGAAACCTCTGCTCTCGGCTGTTGATGCAAGGTTTTGGGTAGAAGACCAGGAGAAATATGTCCTGGTTCAAGTGAAACTGTGACACTATCTTTGGAAGAAAGACTTGGTGTGGACACAGATGAGCCTTGTCTTTGAAAAACACCATGTAAGAAGGCTCAGATGTGAGGGCCCTACCTTCTGAAACTCTTCTAGTCGAAGTGATGACCACCAGGAAGTCTCCCTTCCATGATAGGTAGATGAGCGAACATGTCACTAACATGTTTAAATGGTGGCTTCTTCAATGCTGATAGCACTAGATTAAGATCCCATTGGTGGACTGGCTGATGTGTCTGAGGGTATTACCTGCCGAGGTCCTTGAGAAAGCACCCTACTGTGTGATTAACAAAGACCAAACGGCTTGCTGCACAAGGATTAAAGGCCGAGATTATAGCTAAGTGGACCTTAATTGACGATACTGAAAGTCCCTGATGCTTGAGATTTAGCAAGCAGATCAAGATAAGAGGTATAGATGGCAGTTCGGGTGGAATACCTTTCCACATGGACCATATGGAGAATCTCTTCCATTTGGCCAAGAAGGTGGTCTTAGTGGAAGGTTTCCTACTGCCAAGGAGGACCTCTCTGACCTGTTCTGAACATTCCATCTCCAGAGGGTTCAGCCATGGAGCTTCCAAGTCATGAGGTGGAGAGATTCTAAGTTGGGGTGATGAAAGCAGCTGTGATCCTGACTGATTAAGTCTGGCACTAGCAGAAGACTGATAGGAGTCTCCACCGAAAGGTAGAGAAGCGTGATATACCATATACCAGTATTGGTGCAGCCACGCTGGAGCTACCAGGATTATGGAGGACCTTTCTCTCCTGACCTTCAGAAGGACCTTGTGGACCAGCGGGTTCGGTGGAAACGCACAGAACAGGTAACCTGTCCACAGAATGAGGAATGTGTCCGCTATTGAGCCCAGACTATGATTTTAGAATGAAAAAAACTGCGTGCACTTCCTGCTGGATTTTGTCACATATAAGTCTATGTGGGAAATCCGCCCCACAGAAGATGTAACTCACTATATCTGGACAGAGACACCATTCATGGGTGGAGATCGACCTGCTGAGGTAGTCTCCCAACACGTTCTGTGACTCCGACAGTTAAGACGCCTCTAGGTGAATCATGTGATCTATACAAAAATTTCATAGATTGAGGGCTTGCTGGCACACGGGAGAGAAGTGTATCCCACACTGTCTGTTTATATAGAACATTGCTGTTGTATTGTCTGTTCATATCAATCCACATTTCCCTTCCAGGTGACTGATGAAAACTTGACAGGTGAGGAGCACTGCCCTCAGCTCTCTTACATTGATGTGGATTGATAGCTTTTCCTGGGACCAAAGTCCTTAGGTCCTGAGTCTTCCTAGATGAGCTCCCTAAGCCATCACCGAAGCGTCAGTGACCAAGGTCAGAGAGGGAGACCAAGAGGCAAAAGGGTCTCCTACACAGACAAACTACGGGTTGAGCCACCAGTGGAGCATTTCCAACACAGATGGGGGGATTGAGACTACTCTGTCTATGTGATCTCAGGATGGGGAGTAGACTGAGGCCTGCCATGCCTGCAAAGATCTGAGACGCAGCCTGGCATGCTGGATGACGTATGTGCATGTTGCTAGGTGCCCCAGTAATTTCAGACAGTTCTTGGCTGTGGTAGTGGGGTACCGTATCCATTCTTCTATGATGGAACATGTGGCTTGGAAATGAGAGTCTGGGAGGTAAGCCCTGGGATGGTTTGAATCTAGCATTACTCCTATGAACTCTATTCTCTGGGTAGGAGTCAGAGTTGATTTCTGAACATTGATAGGAGGCCTAAAGTGGTGAAGGCTGATCTTATGAATTTTAGATCTGCTTCCTCCTGTTCCCTGGAGTGGCCCTTGATTAGCCAAAGATCCAGGTACGGATAAACTTATACATTCTGCTTTCTGAGGAATGCAGCCACGACCACCAGGCACTTTGTAAACACTCCGGGAGTTGCCGAGAGGCCAAATGGGAGTACCGTGAATTGATAATGAGACCAGTTGACTACAAAGCAAAGGAATCATCTGTGCCTTGGGATGATTGACACATGGAAGCATGCGTCCTTCAAGTCAAGGGCAGGATACCAATCCCCTGGATCCAAGGAGCAAATGATCAAAGCCAAAGACAACATGCGGAACCTCAACTGCTTCATGAATCTGTTGAAATTTTGTAAATCCAGAATGGGTCTGAGACTGCCTTTGGCTTTCAGGATTAGGAAGTATCAGGAATAGAACTCCTTGCCCTTTAGCTCCTAAGGAATCTCTTCCACTGCTCCTATCTCCAGGAGTGCTTGCACTACTTGAACCAGAAGTTGATCGTGAGAGCGGTCCCTGAAGAGGGACAGGGATGGTGAGGATTGTGAGAGGGAATTGTAGGGAGTATCCCAGTTCTACTTTGCGAAGCACCCAATGGTCAGATGTGATTTGGGCCCATGCCTGGTAGAAGTGGGATAAGTGGTTTGAAAATAAACAAGATTTATTAAACAAGGAGGATCCAAGGTTTGAATTGGTATGCCATTCTCAGGCGCACCCCCAAAAGTTTTGTTTGTTTGTTTGGGGGTTGTCTCACCAGGCCTGCCCCATGGTTGGTGGATGGCTCAGGAGGTTTTCTCCTATACTTCTTGCCTCTCTTGCATCCAAAGTCCTGTCTCTACTGAAGCTGATAGAAACAAGGAAGAGCCTGGGGCTTAAAGTGTCTCCTTGGTGTTGCCAGAGTGTAAAGGCATAGGGATTTAAGGGTGGCCCGAGAGTCCTTGAGGATATGCAGCCTCGAGTCAGTCAGTTCAGAGAACAAGACATGTCCCTCGATGGGGAGGTCCTGTATCATCAGTTGGTCCTCATGGGGGAGGCCCGAGGCTTGTAGCCAGGAGCTCTGGCACATCGCCACCCCTGAGACCATTGTGTGGGCCACTTCATCAGCCACATTCAGAGCCCGTTGAAGGGATGTCCTTGAGACCACCTTGCCTCCTCAACCAGGAATGTGAACTCCGTCTTGGAGTCTGGTGGGATGGACTCCACGAACTTCAGCATGGACCCCAGGGGTTGAAGTTGTATCTGTTCAACACTGCTGGTGGTTTGCAACACAAAGTTGGAACCCTCCCGTGGAGTACACCTTCCTGCCAAAAAGTCCATCCTTTTCGCATCCTTTGCCCTGGGCATGGGGCCTTGTTCTCCTTGCCTCTCACATTCGCTGGTCGTTATGACTACCAACGATCCTGAAGGGGGGTGGGCATAGAGATACTAAGGACTTAGAAGGAACAAAGTACTTCCTCTCACCTTTTTTGAGGTCGGGGGAAGGGAGGTCAGCATCTGCCAAAGCACCTTTGCCATGCTACGGATAGACTTTATGAGTGACACGGCTACCCTGACAGACATTTTGGCCCCAATGGGGCCAGTCATAGGGCCTGTGCCTTCAGAGACGTCCTCAACCTGGAGCCCCAGGTTTCAGACAACTCTTCTTATGAGTTCCCAGTGTGCACTGCTGTCTTCCATGGTGGGTGCCAGTGAGGACCGCAACTGCCTTGTCAAGGGATGAGGAGGACAATGCCCTGACCGGGGTGGTCTCCTGACCATCTGCTTCCAGTGGGACTCACAGTGCCAGGTGTTCAGGCTTGGCACTGGGACTGATGTCGGGCTTGGTGCCAGGAGCTGCGTCATAGTCAGTGCTGGTTTTGGCTGCTAGTATCTGCTCCTGGAGGCTATTGAAAATTAACGTCCCAAATGAGACCCCTGGTCTTGATGGAATGCCCAGGGGCCCAAAAGAGCCACTGGGCCAGGATCTGCCACTCTGGTAGTCATGGCATGGGGAACAGATGAGCTGCCTCCACTCCTTGATATGCCCCTTTCTCATGATGCCAACTTCACCCGGAAGTGTAGGACTCTTCCTTGGAGTCGGATCCTGAACGCTCATTCCCTGGGGACTAGGGCGGTGCGGTGTGTGTTGGTGCTGGCAATCCATGCTGGGGAGATGATCGGCGGGGCATCATGGAGAGCTTTCCCTTGCATGGTGCCATGCGTTTCCTTGGTGCTAAGGGCTCCGCCTCAAGTGTGCCTTGCCTTGCCTGGAGGGTGGTGCCGTGCTCTCAATGAGCTTCCTGGCAGCCTCAAAGGTATCTGGTGTGGAAGGGGGCTGTAAGTCCTCCTCCCCGAACTCCCTGGGTGGAGATTCCAGGAGTACCGGACTCAACGGACCCCTTCCCGGGGCCAGAGTCGACAGTACCGCAGCCATGGGAGCGGTGCTTGAGTGGCCCAATGCAGGTCACACTCCACTTGAGCCCTTATTCCCAGTTGGTTTGGGCGTTGGTGAGCATCTTGTCTGTCTTCTTCTGTTTCTTGTGCGGAACAAGGGAGTGTGAGCAGTGCCGCACTCATGAGATGTCCCTCGGTGCCGGTGACTCACGGCAATGTTGAGGGTCTCTTGATCCAGAGTCCTTCCTCAGCACCATATCTCATATGGATGCCGGTGCGCTCCATATTGAGGTTGATGTGCTGGGCACCGGTTCAGATGAGCTCGGTGACGGTGAGAGCGCCGCGTCCATGAGGATAAACTTTAGCCTCTGGCTCCTCTCCTTGGTTCCCGGGTGAAAGTCTCTACAAATCCTGCAGCGATACCTCTGGTGAGTCTCTCCAAGGAAACTGAGACAGGTATATGGATCGCTCCTGGGCGTGGGCTTCTTGCAAGCCACGCACAGTTTAAACCAGGGGGACCAAGGCATTCACTGGCCCCAGGAAAAAAGGGAGGGAAAGGTGATCCCGTATGGGGTTCTATATATTAAACTACTATCTAATTATTAACCACTAACTTAAACTATAACTATTTACAGATGAAGCGTGGATGATCACTAAGAAGGGGATGCTCGCAGAGCAAGAGTAACTCACGTTCCAGGAACCATCACAGGTGGTAAGAAGGAAATGAGAAGGTGGGGGATGGGCAGGGCCCTATGAAGGCACGATTCAAAGGAGCTCCAGAGCCGACACTACAGATACCAGGAGAAAAACCTTCCAGCGACTGTGCATGCGGCGCATACACACCTACTTGGAATCAACATGAGCAAGCACTCAAAGAAGGACAGATACATTTGCTAAGTAAGAGGTAAACTTATGTGGTCAATTCATACACTGAAAAAGTTGGACCTGATTCACCACTGCATTACTCAAGTTTTATGCTGATAAAACTCCAGTGGTCCTACATCAATTGAACTGCTACTGGTTTGTTGGGGATTTTTAAATGTCTTTGTTTTTGCATTAAAATAAGAAAATGATATAGCACCAGAGCAATTCTTAGATTTTACAGTAAAGTCAGCTGGTCTAGAACAAACAGGGTAGGTACAATCTATCCAGTTTTTCACTGGTTCCGAGCTGAGACAGGAATCACTTGAGTGAGGAGTGGAAGGCAAGAGACAAAATTAAACTCATATTATTTTATATAGTTTTGGGTAGGGTCCTCCTTGCTTTCTAACTTATGATGCTTCACTTTGTTCTACTTTAGCTTGGAACGACTGAATAAAACTAGGTATGATACAGGCTGAGTCAAAGGGATTAAATGTTCCAGGGGAGGAGAGAAAAAAAGAAAAGCAACATAACTGGGCAAAGGGACCCAGTACAAAGAAGGCAATGGAAAAGGCTTTAAAGACCCACACTGTAATTAGGTTAAATATACAACCCAGGTTATTTTCAAATTTCTGCATGTCTAATAGTTTGTCTGTTCTACACTGACTGCAGTAGCTCAGGAATGGGCAGGGAATTCCACAGCTTTCTTCCTTCAGAACTGATTGCAGCACTTTACCTGTTCTTCATAATTTCATCAAACAAATTTAGAGTAGAATTGCACCCTGACAGACACAAAAGACTTTTCCTCAAAGATGACATGAGTTTCACGAAGAAAAAGTAGCTGCCTCTGGTTTATCATTTCTGAACGCTCAATTGAGGGGTAACAATCCATTTTTCTTGCCTGTGCCAAGGGACTGAGATAGGCGAAAAAATAACTTTATAGCCCTCAAATGAGGTCTCCAACAGCTATAACAGTTTTTAAGATCCTCTCCCTGTGCCTAATATTGGCCAGGAGAACTAAAATAGAACTGCCTTTACTTCCTTTCTTGAATGTCATGCACAGACACACAAATGCCACACGTTTTAACAAATGCATTACTGTAGGAAGCCACCGTGGCCTCCCACGGAGCCAGAGCCTGGGGAAGGCCCCGAGAGCTCTGATTGGCCTAACGCACACCCGGCCCCAGAGTCTGCCCGGCAACAGGAGACCCGGGCCGTGATAGGGCCACCCGGCCAGGCCAATTGGCAGCCGCGGGGCGGAGCCCCAACAGGAAGGGGAAGGATAAAAGCCTGGCCCCTGAGCTCAGTAGGACCCAGACTGCTGCCGGAGGCAGACGTGCTGCCCCGCCAGCAGAGGCCTAGGCCAGAGCCTAGCCGCTGACGACGAACCCCGGCCCCACCTGGGACTGGGGATTGGATAGGGCCCTTGAGGAGCTGGACCAGGCAACCCGGCCAGGACGACTGGGCCGAGTTACCCCGACCCCGAGCCCGGGGCCGTGCTCTGGGACTGCCAGACTGGGCTGAGACCCCAGAGCAGCCCGAGTGGCGGGCACCCCCGGAGGCCGGGCCAGATTTGGAGGAACTGCCGGCCGCCGAGCCCCTCCCTGCAGCGGGACAGGACTTGGAGGAGCTGCCCGAGGCCGAGCCATTCCCCACCCCCAACGACCTGGAGGAGCTGCCCCCTGAAGAGGAGCTTCCTGCCTTACCCCCCATTGATGAGGAAGGACTGACGGCGCTAGACCAGGTGGACTATCCCCGTGTCGCGGAGGAAGCAGGTACTAGGGTCAGTGGGGAGGAAGTAGCCCAGGGACAGCCACGACCTGTGGCTGAAGCCGCCTTATAGCTGGTGTGTTGCGGCGGGAGCCCCGCCGGCACAGTGGCAGCCGCTTCTGCCACTGCTAGGGCCCTGGGCTGGGACGCAGTGGAGATGGGTGGGCCTGCGTCCCCCTCCCCTTCCCCCGTTCCCTAGCCACCCCAGGAGAATTGCTCTCCTGACCCCGCCTGAAGCTGTTGCCTCCTCTGCTCACCCTGCCTAGGGGTTGGAGCAATAGACTCCTGCTTGCTCGCCTTGCCTGAGGCCTGAGCGATCTGCCTCTGCTCACCCTGCCTAGGGGTTGGAGCAATAGACTCCTGCTCGCTCGCCTTGCCTGAGGCCTGAGCGATCTGCCTCTGCTCACCCTGCCTAGGGGTTGGAGCAATAGACTCCTGATCACTCGCCCTGTCTGAGGGCCTGAGCGATCCGCCTGCTCACCCTGCTAGGGGTTGGAGCAATAGACTCTTGCTCACTCGCCCGGCCTGAGGGCGAATTAACAAGACTGATCTCGCCAAGAGCGAGCTATTCCCCTTGTAGGAAGCCACCGGGGCCTCCCACGGAACCCGAAACGCCTACAATTACCATTAAAATATATAGCAAAGGTCCATAAGTCCACATAGTGCTTGAACTTGTCATTTGCCAGAGAATAGAAAGCTTTCCCTTCAGAGAGCTAAGCCATCAATTTCCGCAGAATATAAGCTTTCATTGAAAAAAAAATGTAACTCTTACGTTTGTGAAGATAACTTTTTATATGTGACCCAATTCAGAGATGTTTGCCTGAATCTGCAGACAGACAGCTCCAGTGCCTCTGATCTTGCTCATAACTTTCCTGAGAAAGAGCTGAGTGAAAGTGACAAAAATTAAATGACTTTCATGCTGCTTGGGAAAGCAATGAGCAGTAGTCACAGCAGGCACTGGAGCAGTTAATAAGGAAGGATGACCCCCCCAAAATGGATGCTGGTAAGGGAATACAGTATCAAAGATCCCTCTCCTCTCAGAGCAGCCAGGAGTCTGGGGGAATAGTAGAGTACCAGACACTTTCCCCATTAAATAGTACAGCAGCTCAGGAGAGCGGGAAAGGAAGAGAGGAAAGAAGAAGATAAACAGAGAGCTCCCTCTCCCTTCCAGTAGCCAGGTGGCAAGAGGCTTCACATTTATCAGACACTTGGTAAGTGGAATGTAGCCCTGGAGCAGGGTCCAGGAATAAAAACTTAACATGAAGCCCAGCACCTTCCTCAACCCAGCAACTAGGATTTGGGGCTTCTTTGCAGTGTTTTAGTTCCTCATCCATACTTATCATAAGTCTCAGGCTAGTAGCTTTGCTACTTTGGTCAGCAGATATCCAGTAATTTTTTCAAGCTCTAGGATCACATGAATGTTCCTTCCTAGAGGATCTTCATAAGGTGAGTCAACATTCACAATCTTTAGAGGAGATGAGGCAAGAGATCATCTTTACCACATAGGCTGCTATACAAGCTGGTTTTACAACTGGGTAGTTCCAGAGGAGAAAATATCTCGATAGAAAAAAAAAATATCAATGGATAATAGATTGTCATTTGGTAGTTTCTTAACCATAACAACCTCATCTTGTCATATAATATAAAACTATTGAGTAGCAAAGTGCTATGATATAAAATATATCTAGCAAATATAAAGTCTTGATCAGCAGGACTGCATTTTTAGACTTTTATACATTTTTTGTCACACTGTCACATTAAATTCATAACCTCACTGCACTGGTTTCTTTTCTGTGCTGACACATTTTTAATATCATATTACTCTAGCCTCCATCCCTACCATCTAAAATGAACTTTGCAACAGTTAAAGGGAAACTCAAAGCAAACAATATGTCTTTTGTTAATTCTTTCTATAAGAGCCAGACAAATGGATGGCAACTGGAAAAGTGAATTAGACAGAAAGCTGGTATTGGCTTCATTTAGGTTTCTGCGCAGACATATATGGAAACCACAATATTTGCTGTCCAACCATGGATTCAAACTTATAGACTTGTGAAGAAATCATCTGCCAGTTTTCTTCCCCCAAGACCACAACTATGCAGTTTTATTCCTACCACGTTCCAGATTTCACTAAATCAGGATACTCAGTAGGATTTTAGGATTCTGGATCACAACTTTGTTAGAAAAGCTCAAAAAGGGTGTGTGTGTAGAGACTACAACATAATTTTCCATTCTGGCAAAAGAAGGCATATTTTACAGATGTAATTAACTATTGACAAATTGCATTTTCATGAAGATATTTTCTGACAGAATTCTTACGAAGTGCAGCAAATTTCTCTGGACAAGGCCTCTTTAATCAGATTGATATTTAAGCTTTTACCTTTCATTGTCTGCTATTTCTGCTCTGTCAAACCTGATAATACCCATTTTATTGCTAAAGTCTTACAAAAAGAAACAGGTTACCCAAAAAGGAAATATTATGGTCTATCCCATTAAACACAGTAAAACTTTAAATCTCACATAAAAATAGGTCATCCAATTACATGGAAAAAGTGTCATTTTTTCATTGTCCAGTACACAATATATTTACAGGAAAATTACCAGAAACTTCTCAGCTGTATCAGATCTGAACCTTATATTCAGATGCAGTCATATATTACTGCTGATAATGTGATGTCAGTGAATAGATTGGAATTTTTCACTGTCCTTTATCAAGATAAATTGTTCTGTCAATAGCAAATGGCTGGCAAGTATTAACACTCTACACACTATATGACTTTTCATTCCAAGCAAAAATTGTATTTAATGCTTTTGCACAAAATCTATGGCTGTGACTATCCCTATTACCTATTTAACTACCTTTTAAAAGGAGGATTTATTTCTGCAAATTAGTACTGAGGTAACACGATGGTATCATGCATCATAAACTTTAAGTCAATACAAGGCAGGACACTTGCAATTCGAATGGGGATATACCTTTCTCTCATCACTTGGTCATCCAATAGTATTTTATCAAGCTGTGGTGGGAGCAGCTGCTCAGAGCAGAACTTTATCTTGGCCTCCTTCCATCTACATCGCCAAGGTGTCCCACAGTACCAATTTGCTCATTGGTCTATTACTTTCAATAGGTATTCCAGTAATTGGCTATTTCACACTTGTAAGGCTTGAACTGGCAGAGTGCAAAGGCCAGGCAACCAGCCTGTCAGGGTCCAGCAAGCTGGTTGTTCATCAATTATTATCAGCTTTTACAAGAACAAGTGAATCCTCCAAAACCTTGTTTGCTCAGATCAGCTTTGCTACCGATGTAATTTAACCAAAAATCGGACTAGGTTCTTATTTGAGGAACAAGGTTGCCATGGAGTAAATAACACGTTTGTTAGTTGGCACATGTTTGGGGTGGAAAGGAGGGCAGGGGGAAGATGTTGATTCTCTAGAGGATTGCAGCGTCTGCTGGTTTCTGTGGCCACCTGCTGTCCTACACACATCACCGTTCTCATTGCCAAGAAAGAGTCAAAGCACATAAAATTAGTTTGTTTCATAGTGACTGATTAAACAAGATTCAGACGGGGAAAAAAGTCTACAGTAATGTAAGGCTGGGAACAGTTGGGCAAGCTCTCCCCTTTTTTTTTTTCAAGCCTGCCAAAAATTAGGTCAATGGGTATTTTAAACATAAGGCACTCTTCCCATGTGTGTGTGTGAGTGCGTACGCACGCACGCGACACACGGAAGGATGCCAGTGTTAAGCATTCAGTTGGTTTAAAGATTTCTAGTGATCCTAATCAGCTTCTTGTTTTGACCCACTGGTTTGCAAAACTCCATTAGTATATGTCATAACTGAACTTTCAGATATATGATTGGTTCTTGATTGGTTCAGTAACCTTTTTCCAGCAGACTTCTTAGTTGAAACTATTTTTTTAAAAAGGACATGCCCTCTTGTTACCAAGCTTAGCTTCTATTTTTCTATAAATTCCAATTATAAATAATACCCTCTGCTGTAAAGCTTCTGCTGTTTGCCAGCTACCAGTCTCTGCGATCTCTGTATTACAGACCTGTGCTATATCTTCCCCTAAGGCCCATTTCGTCTGTTGACCAGTTAAGTGACAAGGCGATCTGTCATCTAGCAACTGCCTTGAGCATAATGAGCAAACCACGGGACAAAAAATTAAACTTGTCTATTACATAGGCTAATAAAATCCCAACAACAAAAAAAAAAAAAAAAAAAAAAAAAAAAAAAGATACATGTAAAGAGCAGAGTGATTTAGAAAGCTGTTAAGGATGTTCAAAAATCAATTCCAAATTTTGAGAGCACATGACTAAGGCTCTTAATAAATCTACCTCCAAATGGATCTGAGAGTTATGCACCCTTACTAGTTGAATAAATGAAGTGACACTGAAGCATATCTAATTGTAATACATCACAAGATAATCTGTCAAGCCCCAAGTGTTCAGGCCCTGTCACCCTTCTTCATCCATTATTTATACACAACCTTCATTGCCAGTGAAATCCCTATGAAGTATAGCATGGCATCCAAGACCATGGTTTTTCCCCTCAGCAGATACACACAGAAATCTGTAAGATTCCTCAAAATAATTGTTAATCTCTCAGAGAGCTCGTTTTGAAAGGAACAAATATGCCAAAATTACAGACGCTGCAATCATTATGCATTTTGCTTAATGGGCTGACGCACTACCCCTGTGCCCGTGTCCCAATGCAAAGTACAGCTTGGCACACTGTGCTGCCAATGCTTGCTTTATTTTCATCTTAGAGTGTAACCAGAGCACCATGCTCCCCTAGCAACTTCTTTTTTATTCTATACCACGAATAGAAACGCTTGTCTAGAAACTCAGCTCTGTGCTTTAACAGCATCTGCTACGGTAATAGGCAAGCTAACTAATGGACCAGTGCAATATTTTTTATTCCAAACTTGCCAAAGATGTATGAAGGGCAAACAGTTGGACATATTTACATACATTCATGATCCAGAAAGTCTCAGTTCAGCAGCTGCCGCAGAAAAGGCAATCCTTTTCTGTTAGTCTGCTCCGCAAGCACAGCTCTGCTCCACATCCCACTGCGAGTGATGGGCTTTTTTTTTTTTTTTTTAAAAAGAGGAAACCTCTGGAGCAAAATCCAGTGTTTTTGTAATTAAAATCACATACTGCACAATTTTTTAATCACTGCACTATTTCAGAAGTTATGTTCTATCCCGTCTCCCCAACTTGCCTCAACATGATTTTAAATAATGACAAGGAAAACTGCATATTTTAACCAGCAATTTTAATATTTCAGCCAGCACCTCTACCTTACTCATGAGGGGCTGATAACAACAAGAATAGGCTTCAGGCATACAGTACTAGAAAATTATAGGTCCTGTAAATTAGGCGGCTATATTCCTCCCACAGTCCAATTACAGGCTTTATTATTTGTCAATAAAGTAGCAAATAAAAAGCTATATTCCAGATAAGGCAGCTGTTGCCATTTGGCACTGATGATTCTTTATGTTCCATAACTTTGCAGTGTAAAAATTGCTGATAATGTATCTGTTACTAACAGGTGCCCCTATGGGAAGTGTGTGTACCCCCCAGGCCCAAGTCTTAAATATTATGTTCCTTTTGCAATATGCAAGCTTCCTATTCACACTACAGGGCAATGCATGCTGTCATTTTATGCCTTTGCCGTATTTATCCTAAAGCAGCAGAAATTACCTGCTA
Source organism: Emydura macquarii macquarii (assembly GCF_026122565.2). Taxonomy (NCBI): domain Eukaryota; kingdom Metazoa; phylum Chordata; order Testudines; family Chelidae; genus Emydura; species Emydura macquarii. The sequence goes on from NW_027132773.1 coordinate 13,138,519, forward strand.
ATAAAGCAACCCACAGTAACCACAGTCGCTGGTCCTGTTCCATTACCTGCTCTTAGTGTTCCTTCACACAACAGTTCTCTTGCCCAGTTCTGATCATTGAAATCAATGGCAGTTTTGCCACTGACTTAAAGGGAAACAGAATCAGGCCTTTAAGCAGCAACTTTATCCTGTTGACAGCTGCTACCCATCACCCCTCCTCTGGCTAGAAGGAGGACAGATTGGATGCCTTTGCAGCCGAAGTCCATGTTCCTCTCTGGCTGTCCTGCAGGGTATCCTGTGTGTAGCAGAGGCCACTTTCCTCCTTCCTATCACAGGCTCCATATGTTTAGTTAACAGGGGGATTGCTCTGCTATGTATAAAACAATTGGTTCTTGCTCTCCTGATCTCTGTTTTCTACATCCCATTTATGTTTTAGATCCACAAGGGTATGCAATTAGTAAAAGAAGTCTATCTCAAAGCTGTTCCACCTATTATAACACACTCTTTAGTTAGCGATAAAATCAACTGATGCATTTCTGCACACCATTTCTTGTAATTGCATTTTTTTTTTTTTACTTTTAGGAAACAATTAAAATTCCTCTATTTCACAGATTATGGCAGAACTAAAAATTAATTTAAAATGATAATGCTATATGAAAGTAAAAACCTCTTCTGATTGAATTTCAAGGACTCTTCTGTTTAACTAGTTTCAAGAGTCCTTTTTTTGATCATAATAAAATTATTTGCCATATGGTTCAGATGGTTGTGATCCTCTCTCAATGAGAGGATTATGCATGAGATATAATGCCTACTGTAGCTGCAGCCAAGCACACAGCTGGCTTTGATAATGCCAACAAATGGCTTCATCTATCTCAATGTCACGTAGGAGCTGGTGCGATGAGAATCAGCCCCGGAATACAATTAAAATCTACATCATCTCTGAGAAAGGTGATGGAGGTTCTGACATCAGAGCGGTGCCAAATTCATCCTCTTTCCATAGTAGCAGAAGAAACATGTTGCCCCTTTCACCCTGTCACACTAATGATGTGCTTTGCACATCCCTTCCTGTTCACATTAAAGGTAGTAAATCAGGGAGACTCCTATTTAAAAGCTTCACCTTTATCTGACATTCAGTAACAAGAACAATTTCTAAATTTAAGTTAAGTGTATTCCTTGCTCCCCTCTCTCTGATGAGAAAAAGCCATTTAAGTCTGCAAGTGAAATACAAATAGAAGAGTTTATGATCCATATAGCCCCAAATTGTGACAGTATCTAAGAATTTCCTTGTTTTAGTTCCACAATGTTTAGTCAGACTAATAAAATCAGGTTTCCACATCCATTTGTTCCAGCAAGGCAAATTTTATTGCAAAAATGGCCATAATTCACAACAAACAAGCTCGATACCAATTCACTGACAAATCTCCTCTTCTAGGCTTTCAAGGCAAGTGGGGGTTGTGCAATGATTTTGTTTTATTGTTTTATTTATTGGGAGAAAACCCACAGATATATTTTATTAGCAATTCTAATGACTTAACATAAATATTAGACAAAATAAAATGTGAAAGCCTGAAAGGGGTAATTACAACTACAGGCTTTAATAAAGTATTTTAAGCTTTGGATGTTAGAGATGTATAAGCTTGTCTGAAACAACATGGCAAGACACTGAAGCTGTTTCCCCCCCTTCTGTCAATTTAGCAGCATCCTGTGTGGCATCATACAAATGGTATTGCTAATCCATGGTACCTACGTACTGGAAAATGAAGATATCCAGGTTTACACTCACTCCTGGTGTTTACTGTGGTAATATAATTCAAAGTCTATTTAAAAATCTTTAATTACACAATATACATGCAGACTATTTTCAACTATCTTCCAATTGGGACGTCAGTCAAAATCCCGATTCTTGTTCTTTACTTATTCTGATAACTATGTTTTTAAATGTTCACATGTAAATAAGACAAAAGATGTTGCACCTGATTCACCATTGAGTTATTCCAGTTTTATGATACTTATTTTAATTGAGTAACACCACTGTAATATTCATGTAACACGATTGAGAATCCGGTCCATTAAATTTTTAAGATATTGTGCTACATGCCAGCAGAAAATGTTTATACTTAGGAACAGTATGCTGAAAAAGGAGTTGAACCTATGTCCACAGGGAATCCAGCAACTTCCTTCTTTCCCCTTACGCAAGTGTTAGATAGTTATTACGGTCTTGTCTACACCTCAGCGAGCACTGTTTTAACTAAAGGTGTGTTATTAAATGGATATAATTAATTAGACTGATTTAGATTGAACAATAGGAGGACATCGACCATCAAGAATTCAGGAAATCAAGTCCTATGTATGGGGCAAAGAAAGCTTTCAATAGGATGAAACAATCATATGCTCTAAAACAAATACCTTAATATAACAAAATATGTTCAAACTATTAAAGTGAATTCAAAATGATGTAAATACGTATGCTCTTACTTAGATTGTAAGCTCTTTGGGGAGGAGACCATCTTTCTGTAGAGTGCCCAGCACAGTGGACCCCTCGTCAATGTTTGGGGAACCTACTGCAATACAAATAAATAATAAATAATAATAATTTCCACTACTAACATTCTCAGATAGAGTTAGAATTATTAAACTAAACATTCTACCACAATTCTTTTTTCAGACATGGCCTTGATACTACCAGCAAGCTAGTTCCAATGTTCATACACATTTCCAGGTACATCTGGGGAGAAGGAAAGAGCAAAATCAAGCGTTAGCTTGTGAAAGATAGTAAAGATAATAGGGGATGGCTCTTCCAAACTTCACCAATATTATTCAGGCAACACACCTAAAATATCATGTACAATCAATGGCTCCCAGATATCACCCACACAGTTTGGCTAAACATGGAAAAAGAATCAGCCCTTTTACCTACAGCACTGGGGACAGGTCTAAACTACACTTAGAGACACATCAGAAAACAAACTAGATGCTAAGGCTTCCATGTCCCATCTACTAAACACTTCTGTCCCCCCAAATTTTGCTGTTGTTTTTTCCCCAAAAAGTGCATTGTCAGCTGGAAACAATCACCTAGATATACCCTTTTAGAGTTCAGATTTTGAGCCACCTTAATACCACACCCAGAACACAACCTTCACAGAAGAGACATTTATAATTATCACCGGTTTCAACTTCATTCCCCACCAGAATGGACAAACACATGGCAACTCACATCCATGTTTAAAAATGAATTGAAGAAACTCATAAAAGCAGGCAGATCTGAAGGATGAATTGCCATTCACTATGCATCTCTCAACAGTTCTGAAATACATAAGTCGCACCACATAAAAGAAAAATGGGAAGCAGAAATTCAGAATATCAGAGAAGGTGACTCCTGGGCATATAGCCTCCAAAACTCACACACTACCTCCCCCTCCTCATCATGGTAAGAATTTCAATGAAAAGTAATCACATACTTCTTCTACACCTCAATAATCTTCAATAAAATGAACTAATGCTATCTCAAAGTCATCTTAAGAGAATGATACTAACATATAAACATGGTTTCTAGGGCTGCACACAAATCCAGTCATTTTGGGTAAAGGGTAATAGAAAAATCTGACATACAACTTGAGAAACACTCGCCCTATTCTGGGAGACACTCCCTGACAAAACAACAAAAATAAATTGATTCAGAATTTTCCAAAAGCAGCAAAGAAATACATTTCCACACTATAGCTGATAAGAGAAAATCCAGCAACTACAATGTGGCTAAATAATATACAAAAGAGAAAAATGGAACAGATCACATACCAGATTAAGCAGTCTCATGATCAATCAAAGGAGCATTTGGTTTTAGATCAAAAGCTACTTGTTACCCCTAGAAACTGAAGAAACAGTTATAATTTGATCTGAAACCAGGGTCTAGAAAAATGTACTGAAAAATCTACTTGCCATTGATGAATGGAAAGTTCTTGATGGTGCATGAATGGGCCTTAAACATCAGTTTATTTTTGGTTATTATTTAACACCACCTACAGATGGTGACCAAGACATAGGAAAGGAAGACAGAATCTCAATCGTGGACATAAGAACATGGAAGCAGGGAGATAATGAACAAGAGAGAGGGAACTGAGGCCTGGTCTACACTGCCACTGGCGGCTGACAGGAGATACGCAATCTACGTACTGTACTATAGCTTGCGTATTTGCCGTCAACTTACTTACGAAGCCGTACCGCAGCTTCTTCACTGAGCTGCATCGACGGAGATGCCCTCTGGCTGATGCAGCCTTACTTCTTTCAAGGAAGTGGATTAATCGCGTCGATCCCGCTGCATCGACCCCTACAAAGCCAGCAGTGTAGACATACCTTTAGTGAGGTACAACAATTGTTACAGCATCTGTGTGCCTAATTTGCGGGTGCAGTTATCCTAACTGCATGCACAATTACACTAACTATGTATGCAGTGAGACATGAAATTGCATACAGCCCTGAGCTTCTATACCTTTGAATAATTGGGCCCAAAAAGAACCACAGGGAAGAAACCTGTCTCTGCCATAAAAAGGGCAAAAAGACTTTTTTTTTTTTTTTTTTAAAGTATCTTGAGTTCCTGGATCTGCCTGCTGAAAGTGATAACAACAAACAAAACAGAGAAAACAATCCCAGCTGAATAAAGGTAGAAGGATGGTCTCCTAAGAGACACATGAAGAATATAGACTTAGAGATGTGCTTGAAGTGCCTCTTCTGAGTTCAGGATGTTGTAAAGTCTCTTTGGGTTTTAAGAAGTTAAATTATTACAAAATATTCAGGAAAAATACGTAATAAAAAGAAATCTGTTTCATTTGAAGTTCACTCTCTTTTCTTCTTATACCCCTCCAGACTGTGATGGCTCATGCCCATCTAGTTAATTTACAAACATCAAACTGTTTAGAGACTGTTTCTTATCTTAGCCTTGTGGCTCTGTTTCAGTTTCTATTTAATTCACTTTCAAGACACCCAAAATATTGTGTTGTAAGGCTTTAACAGTATTATACAACATGCTTTTGCACACTGCTGCTTCATCACAGCTGGCTGACTACATAGATATAGTCAGCAGCAAAAGCTACTATAAACATTTTTTTTTCCCATTAAATAAAAGTGTTCCCTATAAAGGAACAGAATCTACTTTGAGGAGTGAAATATTTCTTCAGTTATTTACACCAAAATATATACAGGTCTGCATCCTTTAAAGACACGGAACAACTGACTATAACTGACAGAAGAATGGGAATATTTACTCAGGTTATTGCTAGCCTCCAAACACTATTTCTCCTCGGTTTCTACTAGTAGAGATCATATCGAGGAGGGGTGAGAGGTGTTAGGGGAAGTTTGATTCTTTGAGCTACCTCCAACAAAAAACTTGGAGCTTTGATTGTTTGTGCTAGCTCCAACAAAACTTGGAGATTTGAGACCTTCTATTCACCTTCTTCCATTCACCTTCTTCCACAACAATTTTTCTTTTTGTTAGACCTAGCTGTCTATTCCTAAGACTAAAATGATTGCTTAATACAGTGTCAATATTCCTGGTACAGCATTGACAGATTTGAAAAGGTTGTTGAAAAGCAAATGTATATATGCAAATGTTTTGTTATTAAATGGAAACATTCCAAGAACTCAAATGATCCATGTGAAATTTTAATTATAATTTAACAGCTGTTTGAGCTAATTGAAGGATATCAGAAAGGTGATTTCCTTCTCATTGTAATTAAAGAGTTAAGCCTAATTTACTGTTGTCAGAAAAAGAATAAATACCAATCTGGTCTGCCTAATTACATTAAAGGGTAAACAGAAGAACTCCAGGAAAAGAGCAAGAGCCCATCTTAAAGACAAGAAGTTTCCTATGGTTTCTGCCCTGCATCTTTTCTGGTGGGAAAATGGGCAATGACCTTTAAAGAAAGTGAGTAACTGTTCTTTACTGGGGCTACTGAGACTGTAATTCTTCTTTGAAATCCTTTTTGTTCATTCTTCTTGAAAGCTATTCTCATGTCCATTTTCTTTAATACATAGCCTCATTGTTTTAAGCTGTAGTTGTGCAGAAAGGTAAACACATGTTTTGCATTCACTAATGCCTTATTATCTTGTTCATTTATAAAATGAATTAATTAATTCACAGCTATTCATACAATACAAGGAAAAGATCAAAGATTTTGCCTTTCTAACCAATCCATTGTTTTAACACAAAGACTTGTCAGGTCATAGAAACTTTCTAGCTATGCCAAACTCCCACCTCACCTTGCTATCTGGTCACAGTTACTGAAAAATAAGTGTGAGGGAGATGCCCTGAGTGACAAAACCTAGCTGTTCATAGGTGCAAGAGCCAACTCCCTTGATTCTAAAATTAAAATTCAATTGAAACAGAAATATAAAATGTACCACAATTTGTATTTATTTCAATTTATAAATCTTCTATCCAATGTTTTACACACACAATATAGTATTCCACAACATTCCACAACATCCTACTCTGTGGGAAGCCAGTGGAGAGAGTTAGTGATTAAACAGTGTCAGGTCAAGAAGAAAGATGGCATAGTGGAAGTTCTCACATGTCCATGTGCAATCAGAAGCAGACACATAGGGAGAATGAATATGAGCAGCGGGATTCCAGAGCCAGATCCACAGAAATTTGTTGGGAAGTAATAACCAATAAAAGTAGTGGTAGGTAAGTCACATGGGAGGTCAAGGAGCCAAATGAAACACCTGGAAAAAGCTGCAGTAAGCAGAAGACTTTGGACTACAGGAGTCTAGAAAGTGCTAAAGAAAAAATGGCAGGCATGTAGAGTGCCCTCAAGAAGAGTCAGCAACCTGTGGGACTGAAAGGAGTCAATATAGAACCACATCTGTGTGTGTGATCCAGGCTAGAAAGATGGTACCCTGTGCAGTATCAGTGGAGAGAGAAATGCACTTTTTGCTGCTCTCACTCAAATGCACTAAAGTACACTTTTTTTTTAAATAATACACAAGCACAACAGGAAAGGGGAATCATTCACTCAAAGCATCAGAAATTAGCTTGCATTGAACATATCTACTGTATTTTAATGCACAAGAATCTTTACCTGAATGTAAATGGTTTCTAAACACTAAACACTTCGTAATTTTATGCTCAATTTGTGTGACTTAATCCAGTCAACAGCATAATATTTCAGATAGCTAAATTGTTCTGTGATTCCCCCTCCTACTCCTGCTCTAGTGGTTCCCTGACCTTGATAAATCTCTGGTAGAACTATAAAACACCTAGAATATTGTTCAAAATAGCCAAAAAGAAACAATGCTCTGCAAAAATGTAATTAGGAGTTATGTTACCAGCGTTTACTGGAAAACTGTATCTGACCCATTAACTTCAAATTGGATGATACAAAGAGCAATTTTGTTCTCTATATAATATAATATTAGAAACATAAATTGTATGCATTCCACTTGAGCTGATGTTCCTTCACTATAAAGCAGGACACAGCTACCAAGTCAGTAATAAACAGCTATAGATATTCCTTCAGCCTCCTTTTCTGCTATTTTGCTGTTCTGCTGATGTTGGATCCTTTTCTCATATGCTATAAAGAACTCTCATGCAAAAATGTCCCAGGACCAGGAACATTTACAGAGAACATTTACTTTTAAGGGTATTGTCCCAGTGGTTTACTTCCCTAGATAAGAAGCTGTCGGAATCAAATTATTTTACTACTCATCTTTTTCTGTCCTGACAGAAGTACATTTAATGCAATCTATGTGATGAATGTGGCCTCACAAAAAGTAGGCGGGAAAATTAATTTGGGAGCCTGGCAATGAAAAGATCATTTGTCATTACTAGGCCCGGGTGCACTAGAAAATGATGAGATCCCTGCCATGTATTGTTAGACTTCATTGGCTACTGACTGTTTTCTTCCCCTTCCTTTAGCAAACTCCTCCTTCCTAATGCTTCAGTTCACTCTGAATGAAGGTTATTAGCAATATTAACCATCCAGAGTGGCTGAGTTAGATGCAATGGGGGTGGGACATGAATTTGTAAGAACTAATTTGTCTAATGTTCGGTAACAAAGGGAAAGCGTCTGTGCTGTGCATTAATACAGCATCAATCACTGACTAACTGCTAGAACACATGTAATGAGAATATTCTCAGGCCAATCCCATGGTCTGCACAGACAGCTGGGAAGATAATAACCTGAATGGAATTTTTATTTTAATGAAACTCCCATCTTTAAAGCAAACTAAATAAATAAAGAGATTAAACTTGGTAAGTATGTAACAGCCTTTCTGAAAAAGCTTAGCATGAGAAAGTATTTATTTCAAACAGCAATGCCTGAATAGTCTGAAATACGTTCAGTTCCCGGTTGAGTGGCACTTTTCTTTTAATTCACTCTAAGTTGTCTTACAATCTTTCCAGTGGATGTTACTAATGATGTAGTTTGTTCAACTGATTAAAATTTTAGTTTGGATAAAAATAAGGGATGCTTGAAAAGCTCTGTAATCTTTTGATGGGTTTTTCTTGCTTTCATTTGCATTTTACATTACTGGCAGATGCTACAATATACATTAAATATTTTTACATAAAGTGTAGACAAAATTAGAAAAGCACATCAGATGGTTATATCAACAGTATATATCCTATTACTCTTTTTTATTGCGAAAAAACTAGCAATCTCCTACTCTACCACAAAAGTCTTTCCAAGAATCAGATAACAAAAGCTATTTATTAAAATGCCATTATATTAAAAAGCATAATATAATCCCAATTATCCAACTAGCATGGGGGACATGGATTTTATTTGGATAATCGGGAGTTCAGATAATCGAAAGGGCAAGAGACATTCAGCAGTGGGATGGCATCCCCTTCAGCCCAGGGCTTGTCTTCCTCCTCCTCCTCGCAGTCTATTTTCCAAACCTCTGCATTATCTGAATCGCCTCCCTGTCCCCCAGCATGATACACATGAAGCAGAGGACACATATTTCATTTCTCATGCAGGGGAACAAGGAAGGGATTTGGATAGTGCATAGGTTTAAATAACAGTGTTTCGGATAAATAGGAGTACACTCTGTCTGTCTCTCTCTGTGTGTGTGTGGGGGGGGGGGGGAATGTTTCTAGATTGGGGTCCCAATGAACAATGTGATGGGTTTGTTATAAGCCTAAAAAGTGAGGCCAAACAGAGGAAAGAAATTTATTGCAAAGGTGAAAATGAAAATATCAATTAGATAAAGAGGCTCATTGAACTCTGAATACTGATTGTCAACTTCAGTACTACATATTCAGCCTACTTGATCTCCAGCACAGACTCTGAACATAGGAAAGCTGCAGTAAAGGAAAGAAATTGGTAAGATCCAGTGTTAATGGGGGGCGGAGGGGAAGGGGCCCAAAACCCTTTTTCTCTTAGGAAATTACAGGTCATTACAAAATCTAAGCAGTCAGCAGCTCTCACTTACTCCCAATGTATAGTATTATTGTTGTTGTTTTACAGCACTCAATATTGTATTTGATGCTCACACTATACATATGGGTGGTGCCCCAGATAAAACCAGTATTTGGAGAAATCCTAGTTCTATTAAAGTCAATGAGCATGTTGTAGTTGACTTCAAAGGAGTCAGGATTTTATCCATTACATAAGGATACACTATTCTCAAAATGTCAAAAGATTCATAAATAAATATCACAAAATATTTTTCTTTAATTTTAAATTACAATATATTTTATGTTCAACGTAAAGTTAAACTTACCATATCAAATTATAGTACCCAGGCCTGGCTTGCAAGTAGAGCTGTACAAATAACTGACTTTTAAGGTTCTTTGACTGTTCCAAAAATATGGGAGGAAAATTTGCAGATCAAACCAAAGCAAAAATTATCAAACCTTTCAGCACACCAAAAAGTTGGGAAAAAAATTAAGTTAGGGTCAAACAAAATGAAGCAAAATGTTTCATTGTGTTTGAGTTTTTTTTAAATTTTATTTTTTTATAACAGAGAAGAACATTCTAAAACAAAAAGTCATTTCAAATAAAATAATCAAAAGGATTTCATTACAAAAATGTTGAATTGAAACATCTTGATTTTTCGGAAATTTTGTTTGCTTTCAACTGAAACGACTATGTGAATCGGTCTGAAATCTACAGACTATTTTCGTCAACCTGAACCTCCATTTTTTGGTCAAAAAAATATTGGCCAAACAATTTCATCAAGCTTTACTTACAAGTATTGAGCTGCCATTAATCTCCCCATTGAACTGACAGAGGGAGTTCAATACAGAGAATGATGGCAGAAGACAGACTATGGCCCACTGTTTTTGAGACATGAAAGTTTTATGATACGGCATCCTGGAAAGCATGTGGCTCAAGATAATAGTAACAGGGCAGTGGTTAAAGTAGATTGTAATAGGATGGGGAGCTCTCAATTGACCTGCCAAGGGGGAAGGAAGGTGTGGGAGAGCACTGGGTTACCCCATTAGAGTTGGGGGAGCACCACTCCTCTACTCCACCTCCCGCTAACCTCTCTCTGTGTAAGACCCCATTTTGTGCTCCCATGGGTAAAGAAGATTGGGGCCAGTATTCAGTTGTTATTTCACAAAATATTATATGGATAACATTGTGTGTGTTCATATTTTATGAACTCACTAACTATAAGTATATGCCCAAGCGTTTGCACAGACAAACACAGAGCTCCAGGAATGTGCTGGACAGTGCCTTGGGATTAAATCGAGCACCGTTTTGTGTTTTTATCATTTTTTTCTGGTGAAAAATTTCATGTGACAAAAGTCAAAGGGAACCATTAAAATGATCCTTCACCACTTGCAGGGCATGTCAAGAACTCTTTTCATTGTTTTGTAAGTCTACAGATTAAAGTATTATGTCAGTATTTAAATAACTCCAAACAGACACTATTTTCATCCTTCAAGACTATTAATGGAGGAACCAGGCCTGGTAACCAAAATCCAAGTGAACAGAAAGAGTGAGACTTTCATTCTAGATCTGTGTAAGAGAAGGGTGCAATTGCTCTGAGCCAGGAAAATCCCAGGAAGGAACTGTGTCTCAGGCCAGGTCTATACTTATCGCAAAATTCGGCGGCAGTCAATGGGAGATACACAAACTACGTAGGGTAGCTTGTGTCTCGGCCATCGACTTCCTAATGTCTACTTACCATGGCGTCTTCATTTCGCTGCGACAATGGGAAATGAGCTCCCGTCAACACAGCGTTGCTCTTTTTCTGGGGGTGGATTTATTAAATCAATTTCTGGATCGATTGAGCGGGTCTACACTTCCACTAAATCGATCCAAAGAATCAATCTGACGGCAGCAAATTTGCTGCCATCAGTGAAGACATACCCTCAGAGTCAACATTTCCTACCATTTTTCTCCCCATTATCCATTACTCCACTGGGAGGAAAAGGGGAGTAAATTAGTGCAGCCCTACAGAGGGTGCAGCACAGCTCCTATAACTATGCTGGCTGGTGTGTTGGGATGAGAGGATGGTACTGAGGCTCAACACAATCCCCATGCCTCTTCACACCTGCCTCAGCTACAAGCTCATGCACAAGGAGGGGATGAAGCAGGAGCACTTGGAGCTTCCTCCTTGCATATACCTCAGTTCTCAATCCAGATAAAAGTTGCATGTCCAGGCTCAGAGTGGGGAGGGCCTCATGCGCCTTCACTATCTCACATGAACATACAGGTTGCAATCTAGTCCCAACTTGAAAACTTTAAATAAATACCCCCTGGCCACTCCAGCAGGGAAGCTGGGCACCATGTATTGGAGGGCTTCCTATCCTCACTGACAGTCAATAGTCTCAGCCCTTTGTAAAATCTAAAGGATAAAAATTTTTAAAAGAGAATATTCCTTCTTGTTTATTTGAATATATAAAATAACCAAAAAATGTCTATCTTGCACTCTAGGTGCCTCTATCAATTGTTTTCAAATACAGTGATTTGCAAATGTAATGTCTCTGATCAAAAGACAACTATTATTGCCGGAAGTAAATTCTCCCTGCTAACAAAGTATGTTGTACTGTCGACTTGTGCTTCATACGCTCTTTCTACAAGCATTGTAATAAAACTCATAAGCTATAAAGAATCTTTGTGTTATTCTCCTTTGACCAGTGAAAATATACATATTTCTCATGCCAATTTTTTGCATATTTCATATATGGAAAACAAATAAAACTAGCAAACATTGCAATGTTTAATTTTAAAGACAACTACCACCCACTTGCATTCAACTATGTTTATGAAAGAATCATTTTATGGGCATATTACAGTATAAAAACCATATCAAAATACTGGTTTATAATGGAAATGCTAACACAATCTTAACCAATGTAATTGGCAATGCTATAATTTCAATGACAATTGATTTTAAAAAGAAAATCACATATCTTATCATCAATGGTGTGTGTGTAATTAAATCCAAACTAGTTTGGTGAGTTATCTATGGTGCGCAAGGCATACACCATCTATTATATAATCCCAGTGAGTGACAGTATGAATGGCAGTCTTTGCCAGTTAAAACTGCGATAAGGCAGGGGTTCTGTGAGAAGTTCCTGCACCAGTGCGATCTCTATTGTTCCAGTCATCAGTTCTGGCAGGACGACTGATTGAGAGATAAGGTGGCGATGATGCTAAGGTTTTTACATAGAAAGATCTCAGTAAAATAATCAGATCATCTGCATTTAGAAATACATCCATCAATTTGACTAATTTTTTAAAAAATATGATCCTGTGCTGAATACTTTGTACTTAAGCTGAATATTTTTAAATTTTAAAAAGTTTTTACACTCAGAATGTGTTGCAAGACAACATTATTCCATAGACATTAGCAGAGACAAAAGCCCCATGAGCAACAACAACCACACACACACACACCATTAGTAACTGCATTGCTGCTGCTTGCTAATTAGGGATGTCTGGTGAGTTGTAAGAGAGTAACATTGAGACCGTGATATCATATTAATGCTTAAATGTCTCACAGGCCTAAATATACCAAGAGGCCAGGAAAAAGATAGATGAATGGGGCAAGTGTGCAGGCAAAGAAAGTGTCTTCAGGAAGTTTGCAAAAGAAGGTGTTAAATGGGGCTACAGATTCTTTAGACTTGACTTCCTGAGTACCCACTGATCAACAGTTGTGTGTAAATAAAAATAATAGTTGGTTCTACAACAAAGCAGCAGATAAGCAATTATGCTATAATTCAGGACCCTGGACAGAATTAAGAGAATCTAATGGAGTTTGAAGGCCAGCAGCAATTCAGTCAGGATTGGAAATATTCATGTTGTTGCTTCAGGCGAAATATGCACTTTTTACAAGGCCAAGTGGGAGGTGTTAGCACCAGATGTGAGCCATTCAGGTCTAATATTAATTAACTAAAGGATTTATGGCATACAGTACAACTAAAGTTATTTTCAGAATATTCTAAACAGGAACCGATGGGCTTCTTGAGTTCTTGTAAAGAGCTGATTTAACAGTAGATAAGAAGATGACCCAGTGTACATAATTTACTTGAATTTTCAAACAGCTTTTGATAAGTTCCCTCCATCAGAGACTATTTAGGAAAATAAATAACCATGGGGGAAGGGCCAGTGTCCAGGCATAGATTTAAAAATGGTTAAGTGATAGGAAATAACGAGTAATAGCAAATGACTGCTCGCAGAATGAAGAAAAGGTAATAATTGAGCACTACAGGGGCCAGTATTAAGATGAGTATTATTTAATATATTTAATGAATAGGGGTGAAAGTGGATAACAAGTTAGTGAAGTTTGTTGATGACATTTCATTGGTTTGGTTAGCAAATGTCTTACAACCATCTATAAGTATCTGAAGTGTGTACACTAAAGAAGGAAATACCAATGGATATAGTATCGCTAAGAGTATCATGATAATATAAACACAGGAAAATGTAGGCTAAATATCAGGAAACATTGCCCAAAAGACATCTATCACGCTGTGAAACAGTTTCTCAAGGGAAAAAAAGATAGAAGCCCCATTACTTGAGCCACCTAAAATGAGATAGATCAAGTTATTTGAGAATACACTGAAAGGAACAAAATACGAAGTACAAAGTGTGACACAATTTAATTTGGATACATTTATAGCAAGGCAAATTAGCAAAAATGATTGATATATCCTATATTTAGAGTAGTCTGTATATCACCTTCACAGTATACCACATATGTAGCTCTAAACTTGAGGACTGTTGGTATCAGTTTATAAAGCAATTTTTTAAAAGTAATTATTTATTTTAAAAAGTAAGCTCGTCAGGGCAGGTACTGCATCTTCTTTCTCTTTTAGTACATCTTTTAACACATTATGGACACTACCAGATATCAATAAACAACAACAATAAATAGAAAGTTTGGGAGTAAAAAAGAACAGAAAGGGATACAAAATTAAGAAATACTGACATCACAAGAAACAATGGTGTGTTCTCATCTGCATTAATATGTCCAAAGCAGACATGTGAAAGGTTCATAGAAAGAAAATAAAGAGAGTTGAATGTGTGGCAGGATTTACATATAACAAGAAATTTCGGTTTAGAGTGAATTAGTCCCAAAAGTAGAAACATTAGAGGAAATAGGATCAAGATAGTCACAATTAAGTAGGGCACAGTGAAATCCGATCAGATCCTCCTTTTCACCCTATCATATACTATAAAATCAAAGCAACTTTTCATACAAAGCACAGTAAGTTTAGAAACAATCAAAGGAAATACTTCTTTCATGCAGCCAATGGAACTGGCTACCATATGAGGTCACTGAGATAACACCACGGCTATACTTAGAAAGGAGCTGAATAATTTTATGGCTGCTAATAACATTTGTAGCTATGCAAGCTAAGATAATAAGGATAATCCAATCTCATGCTTCAGGGTGCAAGAATCAACTGTGATGTTTAGGAAGTACTATGTACAGTGCCGTACAAATGAATAGATGTATTAGCAGTTTGGGGAGGGATTTACCTTCCTCTGCAATATCAGGTACCGGCCATTGCCAGAAGCAGGACACCAGACTACAGGGAGCTCTGGTCTGATCCGTTGTGATGAATCTTTTGTCGCAGGAGTTTGGCTTTGATAGACAATAGATTCTCTTGAGTTTCATGGAGCTGAATTCAAATTAAAAGCACATGTTCTATGAAAGCATAGCTTGGAGGGAGGATCTAAGGACAGAACTGCTAGCCAGTAATTAAGAGTCCTGTAATGTGCTTGCTGGCAGTAATTATTTTAACATAATTCTTAACAGTCTATTAAGGAGGAAATGCCAATTAGCACTAGGTTATTGCACAACAAAAGAATGACTGCAGATATAATTTACCATCATAAACAATGTAGAGAATTGAGTGCTGAAAATATGACTGGGTGTTTAATTAAAAATGGGAAAAGAGTCTGCATGCACTCAGCATGCATGAGTTTGATGAACTTTCAGAGGAAACTTCAAGTCCTACCGAAAGGGCTCTGTTCAAAATCATGATATGATATCCATGTTATTTATATATATTGTCTGAGTAGGGTACTAATGTCAGGATTGCAGTGCAATTTGTGAATAAGATTTTTTAAAGTTCCCTTTTTATGCCTACCAATTAATCAGATAGTTATCCCATCCATAGTGACACGAATTGCACTTGCAAATAATTGTGGGTGCACGACTGTGTCCACACTTACTTTCACCTACAAGAGGCACAAAAAGGGAGGCTAGATTTAGTCTGGTCTCAGTGCAGATTAATAGGACCTTCATAGCAATCACTGCAGCTACTGACCATCCAACATTATGGGTCTGATTTATAAAAGAAATGTAATAGAGCCTCCAATTCAATTAATGTTATTTTGTTCCCCAAACTACTTAGGGACAAAACTACATTTAGACATCTATCACTTGCACCTGCAATTAGTTCAATATGCAAAATTACAGGTGTGAGATTTAAAAAGCCTTGGGTTAATTTCACTGCTGCTATCAGAGCCCCGTGTCCAGCAGCAAGAATCAAGCCAATTTTACACAATTACTACTGGGGCTTAGGAAGACTACAAGCAGCAACAGAGGCAGGCACTCAAATTATTCATGGAGAGAGCCACACAAAAATGGCAGATAAGAAACAGAAAACCACCCACTTCACAGCAACCAGGAGACACTAGAACAAGGATAGAGCAGAGACCTTCCTCCTCACAGCAGAGGTTCCAGGGGAAAAGAAGAGAGAGAAAGCTTTTTTCCCCTTTCCAGCAGCTACAGAAGCGATGCAACTTCAAATTTATCTGGCACCTATTAGCCAAAGTTGATATGAAAGGTGGAGTTACCAAGCAAAATACAGAGACAGCAAATGAGCAGAAATTCCAGTATTCTCCTTCCTAACAGCTGGGATAGCAGCTGAGGGAAGGGAAAGAACTATCTCTGTCTTGTAAGTTTAGATCTCTGATTATCAGGTGTCTTTCAAACCTTGCTTTACAATCTGCCAGTTGCTAAATGAACTGCAGCTGGTGGCTTGAATAGTGTCATAGAACTCTGGCTCATGGATCTAATGTGCACTGACACTGGTGTACTTGAGAACTAGAAGGTGGACGAGGAGAGGAATGAGATACAGAGATGTACAGTTCTCGATACAAGCACTTCAGCTTTGCTATTGCAAAAGTCATCTTTGGCCACCCTGCTATCTGGAGAATTGTGGTCTTCAACATGAAGGGAGTTTACAATTTTTTTTTGTAAAGGCCAGGAGGGAAAGAGAATAGTGTCCCTATAATGAAAGGATGAGATAACCTTAAAATGCTGGAATAGATTTTTTTTTTTGTTTGGTAGCAGGTAAGTTACGGTGACAATCTACAACTGCATACTTGAGACAAGGGAAGAGTTTTCCATCACTGCCCAACAAAGTTAAATGACCCCTGAGTTAGTTCTATTTAATTTGTAATACACTTGCTTTCTCAATTTTTGTTCCAGTTTTGAAACAAACTTTGAGATGGAAACCTGGAATCTACTTGCTGGAATTTTGAAGTGTCCCTCTAGGCTTTAGACATCTTGGCTAAATAAATTAGCAGGACAATTCTTGCTTTAAAGAAAGATTCTAACGCCACTCTGCTTTGTATGTCTACCTCCTGGGGTGAGCTCATGCTTTCCAAAGCTTCAGGTCATGTGTAGCACTGCAGGAGATACTATGTAATTTCTGATGAACTGCCTGATTGATCTGTTTTCAATTTCAGATGGACATTAACCCTTCTCTGCAGAAAAACTGCTATATTGGAACAGTTAGCCTACAAATACTATGGATTATGAATTGAACGAACTATAGCATTTCTCTTAACTGAGATAAATGGAAGTGATTAGAACTAGAAGGTAAGTGGGGATTAAATCCATAAATATACAGTAATATTTTTGATTATTACAGAAAAGTTTTGCTAATAAAGAGATAGTTAATCTCAGTCTCAAATGACAATATCTCAGTTAGATATTGCTTCTTCTTCTTCTTAAATTCCTATTGTCCATTGTTCATTTGCTATTAACAATACAGCACATTGTAAAAAAGCAGAGTAGACAGATTCTTAACTCCAGATTTTCTGTATTTCTAGTGTTTGTGTTATTTAGGAACGGGCATCAGCAGCCTTTACTTTAAGTCAAAGCAGCTGTTGGTGTTAAAATATGGAACATATAACATGTATAAAAGGTACATACTAAATTATAATTGAAGTTAGTTCATCACCTATAGTTTAGATTGACCAACACTTTCCATTATAAAATACTGTTTTCGGTCGCTTATAACTCTGCCAAGCCTTAACCATTCAAGTGAAATTTTCCATGCTGGTCCATTCAGGCTGTCTCAGGCTAATTTGTAAATTTCAGTTAAAATGGTCCAGCTATTTCCAAGAATGAGATTAGGAAAAAAATACATTGTTTTGCCCATGTTAAAAAAAATTCTTACAGTGTTTTCACTCAGAAGCTCTAACCCTACATACTTCGAAGGAAGAGCTTGAAATTTGATGGGGGTCACCATGGTGTCAGGGATATGCCTTTTGCTGTGTCCAAGAAAAAACACCCAAATTTAGCCAAGTTGTAAGCCTCTGAAAAATCTCAGTGTGCACATGCTCAGTAGGGCCAAATTTCAAGTCCCTACTCCAAAGCATGAAGATACTAGAGCTTTTCAACAAAACTTTTGTAAAAATATTTTTAACATGGATAAAACTCCATATTTTTCCCTAACCTTCTCATAAGTGACTGTTTTAACTAAAAGTTCACCCCAAAAATTCAGCCAGAGGCAGACACCCAGTTTGGAAAATATCAGCCTGAATAGTTTATATTTAACAAAGTTATAAGCAAGTGAAAGCAATGTCTTATAATGGAAAAGTGTCAGACAACCGTAACTATAAGCTATCTGCACTGCCCAAAATACACACAAACAGTGTAAAATTCTATTTATACACACACACACACACACACAGAAATATAATACAAGTATTTTATATATATTAGTAATACATGAGACAAATGCATGGCACACTTGTATGAACATTTCATCTCATTAAGAATATAAGCTGTAAACTTTCTCTACCTAAAGGTGAAGGAGTGCTCCTATTGCTTCCTGCATTTCACTTGAGAACAACCATATCAACAACTGAACAGAGCAGTAAGTGTAAAGTATCATTTGATGACTGATGGTCTGAGCTAAGATTATTCAAAAGATTTTACGTACGATGGTTGTTCTTACTTAAATTTTCCTGTACGCTAGCCTGGAAATGTTTTACAATTTAAGTCAGCAAACCTTAGAAAGCTGATGTGATGCAAGATGAAGGCTAATGGAAATTAAACTGTTTTTTCCTCTGAGTTTACTTATCAGTGGTGAAAGGATACACCTAACTAAATAATTAAACTAGCATTTGGGCTACTCAGAAAAAGGTTCAGTGTCTGACCAGAGATAATACAACTCAAAGTAAACTTCTCAAAAGCAGACATTCTTAGAGATTTATTTGCTGTATTTAAGGAAATGCTTCTTTGGAGATTATATATTACTCTTACCTGCCAGCACTTTCACCCCTCCTGCATCAGCCTCTTGGATTTTAAAAAGTATCAGAAGGCACTATTTATTCAAATGTGTTCTCAACTTTTATCTCTATAACCCATTGTATGTTCCCTTTTAAAAACAAGATGCCATTTATTTAGACTTCTAATGATTTGGTTTCTACAATTACAACAGTTTTTTTTTTTAAATAAAAAGACAGTTTAACTATTCTGTTTTAACTGCAGCATAGCAGTTAAAACAGAATAGTTAAAATAGCAACACAAGCTGTTTAGTAAATGGGGAGGGAACACTTCATAAATAATAATATAAACCTAGTGATAGTTTGATAATACCATAACAGATGAAAAAACAGAGCTGAGCTATTGAACATTTTCCATGTCATTAAATTTGACCAGCAAGCTGCATTTTGTTCATAACAAATGGCCTTCCTATCCCAGCACAGTGATGTGAAGTTCACCCTTCGCCTCCTCTCACCCATGCTGTCAAGTGGTTTACTATATGTTGCATATGGTTATATCTTGGATTATATTATTTATTTCTTATCCTAATCTGCTGTGTTGGGTTGTTATGGATAATTAAACAGCTACAATATTTCATTCCAGAGATGACTGCATTTCAGTGGCGCACAAAATGATCTTTATGTACAGTTTAAGTGCGTACAGGGTTTTGGAATCCTTCAGTAAAAGATGCCCTAAACACATTATCTTACCTACTAATTGTTTTTCTGTGGCTTGGTGATCTAGTGTGCACAAGGCATCTGATTATCAATATCAGCCTGGGGCAGGAACAGGAAATTAATGACAACCTAACTGAATGGTCTGAAGGAGGGAGGAGAGGTGAGGCTGGGCAAAGAGGGGGAAGGAAGGAGTTGATAGAACACTAGCTCCTCTCATTTTAGAAACCAGTTTAAAACTGTAAAAAAAAATGACCGCTTGTAACACTCAAGTCTGAATACTGCATCCTCTACTGCAAAGAGTTAATAATAGTTGGTGAAGGTGTGGAAGGTAACATGTCAGCAAATCTCATCCATGGAAGCGTCTCTCCTTTCAACTAAGTATTGGTCATGGCTGTGAGGAAATGGACTTTGTCTCTCACAGGAACCTCAAAATATTTTAAGGGCCCAACAACCCACAAGAAAATTGTCTGGAAACCAGAATGAAGCCATCAGAAATAGGAACAAGCTCTGTCCTGACTTTCCTTAGAATCCAGTAGGAACTGGGGTTCAAGCTGGATTTTGCAAAGGGTGAGTGGTGGGATCCGGAGCAGTTGGGCCTGTGATGAATGAGTAACTATATGACATAAAAGTGGGTCTGCTACTTCTCACCATAAGAGGATTCAGAAAAGGGCTTTGAGGAACAACTGAGGGGCCAGAGTTGGGACAGACCTCTTAGAAACATCTCTGGATTCTGCTTCCAAAGTGTTTGCCAAGTATGCTGAAGAGCAGTGCCAAGAGTCTCAGTTTAGGAGATAAGTACCTAGGGGAAGGAAGTTCTGCTTATCATCATGGAGGTGTATTAGTACCTGAGCAGATAGAGTCCTCTGCAGGTGGAGTGTGAGGGGCACAAGAGAGCTGAGAGGGGCGGGACATAGGCTTCAAGTCATACTCTCCTTCCTTAGAAGGTCTGCTTTCAGAATGAAGGGGAGAGAAGAAGTATGGGGGAATTGCCTTCATCAAGGCTGGAAAAAAGATCACTATAGATTATTGAGGAGGGATTAGACGAGGTGAACACCCATCAGGGAGGGGGCTACTTATCTACTTGGGGGAGAGGCCTGGGGCCTTTCAGAGGCACAGAAGCCTCAAAGGCTCCACTGACCCAGGAAATGGTCCTAGGAGCAGCAGCTTCCCTCAGAAAAAAGAGAGTGCCTCCACCGTGAGGCCCTAGAAAGAATCCTCTACCTGCTCTTCCTCTCCACTGCCTTGAGTGTTCTACCAAATCTGGATACAGAACGGGAATCCAAAGTAAAGGGATGCCAAACCACAGAAATAAATGTATAGTTTAACATATGGCCATAATAACCCTTTGTGATATTCCTACTTAAATCAGAACATCAGCTTTGAAACCAAATAATGCAGTTCTTTACTATTCTAATGAAGACATTACTCATGTTTTTAGTATTTTTCTCTTCAAATAATATTCTCAGAATTTATTTTGAAGACCTATAGGTTCTCCTTTAATCTCTTTCATGTATATAGTGTTTATAATTCTTGCTTGGTGGTTTTCTACATCATGGTTAATTTCTTTCCCTTAAAATTGAATAAAACACATGGACCTGAGTGGCTGTAAATATCTGTGCAGAAGTTTCTGAACACAAATTTTGTTTAAATCTGACTAACAAGCTGCCAAAGGTCTGCAGACTGCAACACCATCACCCACTCATATACTCTTATACCTTTATTTCCAAAACAGAAATGTCAAAGACCACTGGTTTAAGAGATGAAAGTTCTATTCCAGCAAGCTGTCTATGCCGGTGAATATTATGACATCATAATGGCTGCATCAGCTGTAGTAAAAAATGAATTCCCTTGACATATATTACCCGTAAATGCAGCCTTGTAAATAAATGATTCATGCAAGTTCAATTATAAGGGTTTGATGTCTATAAATGCTAAATACCTGCAATATAGAGACACTAAAGGAAATGAACCCAACAAGTGTTAAAATGTCTTCCAGCTAAATTCTCCGACCACACCTTTTAACTCCTTTTACAATATGCAAAACATGCTCATTTTAACAATCTGCTAAGATGTTAACATGGCTTAACTATATAGTTCAGCTTCTATTCCTTTAAGAATAAATGGAAAAATAAATCAAGAGTACTCCATTGTTGTATAGAAATTAAAGGAATTCAAAAATATTTTATAATATAACCTAATAAATGACTGTCTACAGCAACCATATCACATTATACATTCTACAGAGAGTATTGGGACATTTTTGCTTCTACTCATCACTGCAACGTACATACAAGGGCTACAAAAGAGCATACACAACAGTATAGCTTTTTATAGTTAATATAGCTAGTTTCTATCATTAAATACATGTGGTATGAAACAGAAAACAATTAATTTAACTGAAGTTTATATATATTTATTATTCATAGTTTTTTAGGAAGCTAGGTGGCTCAGAGAATTGGAAATGGCATATTCAACCGCTAATCTGTAAGTGACTAGTTATTATCCAGCCCAGATCAGTACTGACTAAAAGTCACTAGCCAAAGCTAAATGACTTGGTAATTTCTGATACATTCCCAGTAGACAGCTCTTCACACCACAGCCGGCACTGACTGGCATTTGTTGTTGGCATTCTCAACAGAAACGCTAAGCACTGAATGGACTGGAAACTGAACTTTTCTCTCTCTCTCTCTCTCTCTCTTCCCCGCCCACCACTTTGGAGTTGACTGCGCCATGTCAAGGTCAAGACACATTGGACTGAGGCAGGTTGCCATGGTCATGCTCTGTGGCTAAATAAAGGACAGTAGCGTGCAGAGCTATTGTTAATTTCAAAAGCAAAATAAAAGACTTTTAATGCCAAGTTGTAATCATTTTGCCACAAACACGCAGCAACACATTTTAACTTAAGATACTGTTTTGCACATTCAGAATTCTGTGCTGTTTTCCCTTCTAGCCTTTCCACCCTCAGTGAAATTCCCCTCATTTTCTACCCTTTTCTTCTACTTGATTGAATGTGAGTACTTAGCAATTTTTGCCACTGATTTTCTTTTAATGTTTCAGCTGCTTACTATAAGTCATTAGCAACAGCCGTACCTTTTATGAGTCAGTTTTTGTATAGTTTCATGCTCCAGTGTTCGCTTTTTCTATTTATTTCTCAAAAACAAGTGTACAGCAGTGTTCTGAAGTCACTTATTTTGGTTTGCAATGTATTTTTCATCTGGTTAAGGCGTATTTGATTTCTACCACCTCTCCACTATTCTTTATCACTGAACTTTCAGTCTGGGTCTGCCAGAAGGCTATTGATTTAAGCTGCTCTATTCAACAAACTCTCACAATACTCATGTCACTTCTTAACTTCTTGAGGATTAAGGGTCAATTTTCATTTATGAATATTTCAAATAAATGCTCTCTCTCTCTATTCGGATTTATTTACTGCTAGCTATTTCTCAACATAAGCAATAATACTGCACACAATAGCAACAAACAAGTCTTGTTTTGGCCTTTAAAATCACTCTTTTTGCTTTTTATCAGTTGTTCCATATTTTAATTTTAACATATCAGCATTTGGGGTCTTAGTCAAAGCTCATTGACATCAACAATATTTCAATTAATTCCAAAGGGTATTCATCATGTCCTTAGTGCCTCTGAACTTTCAAAAATATTTTTCACTTTTAAACTTATATTGTTATCTACCATCTATTCTCAGTTAGTGTCTGTTTTAAACTCTACTAAAGTCTAGAAAAATATCAGTAGGGAACTCAAATCTACACATTGTAAATGTATAAGATTTCTTTTTGACAATGCAGTATCTACCAGTTTCCCAGGACGATGTTGATTTCAGATAGTGACTTGGTAGTTGAACTATATACCTCAAGCTCTTTATTCCCTACAAATAATTTCCACACCCATGATCTGTAATGGAATATCTTTGGGCTAACTCTCCTTTCTAAAACTACCTATTTATTCATTTGAAATAAGCCATTTAGACAAATATTCAACATCTCCCTCTGTTCCTTTGCTTATTTTGTATTATCCAGAAGGTGATGTATAGTGCGTGTATTTAAAAACTTTCCCCACATTGAGCAGGTCACTTTGAGGATTACAGAAGCTAGAGGATTTCAGTGTTCATTTTGGAGATGGAACATTAATGACTAATCTGAGATTAACCACAGCTAGTCACAAGTGAAAAGTAAGAAAATCTACATTTAGTTTAAGACATGCATCTTAAATTAGAATAATTTGTTAATTAAACCCTTTTAGCTGTAAATTACACATGATGAGGAATAAAATGCATTTAGATAATATATTGGTTCCTTGCAATATTTTTCTCAGAGCAAAGATTGCTCAACTAAAGGGCAAGGAACAAGAAACAAAAAAACCAAGATAAACTTAGTCCACATTCCCACACAAAGGTAAAAACCAACTTTGCCAGAATAATAAAAATGAAGTAATCTTAACCATGTTCTCTACACAAGCTAACGCCTTCCAGATCTATATGACTTAATAAAATGAAAGAACAAATTTTCATTCATAATAACCTAGACACTGGACACAGCAGAAATGTACACCAAGAAGATTGTAACCAAGATTTTTTTCTAATATTCTTTATTGTTTCAAAACAGAAGATGTGTTGCATCAAAATTAGAGAATCAAATATTGAAATTATGGGTTGAGATTTTCAGAGTGCAATAATTCCAATGAATGTGGAATGGATAAATCCAGTAGCCCTCTTTGATAATCTCAAATTTGTATTTTTTTTCATCTACATCATCATATTAGATGCAATATGTATTACACAGTAGTACACCACCGTGCTACAGTATGTATACTCTATGTTAGGCACCATATGAATATATTATAAACAGTATTTGACAAATAGCATATCACATTATGCAGTTTGAAGAGTGACAGTGTTTTATGGAATATGTACAAGAGTGCAGAGTTGAGATGAGACATTAAATCTTAATTCTGCATTTCCTGATACTTGAGAATTTGACTTCTCAACTTTAACTGCTTTAACTTTAACATTACTGCTAATTTTTGCATGTAATTTATTTGTTGACTTTCAAATGGGGAAAACAGTTATTTAATTTCCAGAACTTGTAATTTCCTTGAGGAAGGGCATTTTGGTTTCTCAAAAGTTGGTACTAAACTTTCAAAATTTCAGTCAAAATAAATGCTGACCTGCCTTGAAATCACTTCAGTTTAGAGATACTCATAATCTCAACAGGGTCTCATATTCAAAACACGGTGTCAAACCCTAAGACTACCTCAAACTGTAGGATTGTGTTAAATGTATTACACTTGCCTAAAAAGTTTCAGCATTCCCAATGTTCTAGATCACTTGGGTTTTTTAGAGTGAAAAAGAGAAAAAGAATAAAAGAGAAAAACATCCTGTCTAGGATTGTAGCCCCTGCTAGATATTTCAGAGGAAGAAGAAAGAACCCTGTAGTATGTGGGGTAATGTGCCCCTCCACACATTAGGTTTCATCCTGATCTCTAACAGTTAAAGACTGGATTATAGCACAAAGTTTAATTCCCCATCCAAAATATATGTTATCTTTACTTATGACAACTCTAGATATTCTTGATAACCATGTAAATGTCCACTTCATTTTTTAACCTTGTTAAATTCTTGGCCTCAACAATTTCCTGTGGCAGTGAGTTTCACAGTTTAATTACATGTTGTGTGAAAAAAGAATTCCCTTTTAACAGTTTTCAATTTCCCACCTTTTAATTTAACTGAATGTTTCTGTGTTCTGGGACAGGGAGAACAGAATTTCACAATGTACCATATCTCTACCAATCTTTACTCTACATGCTTTTGCACTTATTGCCATAGGATTTCATTTACTATTGTGTTGTCCATTCACCAGCTTGTTTAGATCACTAAGTTCCTCGCAATCCTCTCTGGTCCTGACTAATCTAAATAACTGTCTCATCTGCTTATTAATCATAATTTGGTCCCCTTGTGTGTATGCATTATGACTAAGCTTGGAAGGATTAGATTTTTATCAGTAAATTTTGGTAAAAGTCAACTTCAACACACACAAACTGACAGAAAAATATTTCCATCAATAATCATTACAATTTACAGATAGGCAAAATAAGAAAAATGCAGCGTGAAAACTGATTACAATTTGACTAAATGATATTTACTTTGTGTATTTTGACATCTGAGGCCCTCTCCCCAATTTCCTGCAATCGTGAAAACAAATGAATAAAAATGGAAAAAATGCTTAAAAGTAATCATCTATTTTATCCTTCAAAATTATAAAAAAAAATTAAAATCAAATTCTGCCAAGCATAATTATGATTCATTCTTAATTTCATGATTACATGCAATTATTTCCACTGAACTCCAACTTCATTCAGTGCATATGAGGGAAAGTGAAGTGGGCAGAATTAGGTTGCACAGGCAACTGTAAATCAGGTATTTCCTAAACTTTTGAGTGCTGGATTTTGTAATCTAAGTCATATTTTTAATTTAGATTTTTGTATAATATGTCATTATAATTATGCACACACGTTTAGTATTGTAATATTTGGTCTCTCACACAAACTACTATCAAGCCTTTATATATTTCATTCTGTTCAAGAGGGTTGTATGTATTTGTGCAATGACAGCTTCTTTAAACATCCTCATCCAAATGCAAAAGACAAATCTGCCAGTGCCCTAATCAAATCTTCATATTGCAGTGAATGAATGTGGAAAGATTCAAATGTCAGTTAGCTTATTTCACCGTTCTGACCATGACAATAGAAAGAATAAACTGAATTTTATAAATTGTCTTGCAGATGATTTTCTCATTGTTATGAAGTAGACATGTATGAGAAAAAGGACAGATAGAGTTCATAAAATGTCACTTCACAATGAAATATACACTTATTCACATCCAGGGTATTTGTGTCCAAAAGGGTTGAAAATTGAAATTTCGAGGCTTTTTTTTTGCCAGAAGCAATAATGAAAGGAAACACCTCTCATTGGTTTGATACTTATTTGAAACAGAGGCCTGGTCTACACTGGTAATGGAGGTTGACATAATTCCACTTACGTTGACCCCCTAAAGTATGTGTCTCAACTGGCACGTACGTTCCATAGATTTAAAGCGCAGTAAAAGTCAACCTAATAAAACCACCTCAGCAAGTGGCGTAGCGCTGAATTCGAATTCCATGGGTTGAATTTACGTCAGTGTAGGCAGAGCACAAAATAAAATCGATGCCATTGGCCTCTGGCAGGTATCTCATAATCCCCTGTTGTGACCATGCTGGACATTCACACTCTGATGTAACTTGGCCATGTAAACAGGAAATGGTTCCTCGCCTCAAGCTCCAAGAAATTTTGAATTTCCATTTCCGGTTTAGATAACATAGACAGAGCTTTGTAGCTGAACTGCTTATGGTGACTGCATGGCCCAAACGCGCTCCAGCTTGGAGTCGACCAGAGGTCTTGGATCTCATTGGTGTGTGGAGTGAAGAGTCTGTTCCTGCTCAGCTCTGAGCCAGCAAAAGAAATTTAGACATATACAAGAAGATAACTCACGTCATGTTGGCGAAGGGGCACAACAGGGATGTGCAGCAGTGCTGCGTTCAGATCAAAGAGCTGAAGCAAGCTTATCAGAAAGCTAGGGAAGCTTACAGCTGTTCTGGCTCCTTGCCCAAAACATGCCACTTTTACGAGGAGCTGCATGCAATTCTCGGTGGTGACCCCACCACTGTGCCAACACGCAGCATTGATGCCTCCGAAGAATCCCAGTCCAGGATGAATGAGGAGGACTCTGTGGATGAGGAGGATGAGGAGAGCAGGGTGCAGGAGAGCAGGATATCCATTCTTCCTGACAGCCAGGACCTGTTCGTTACCCCAGAGCAGTCCAGCCACATACAAGACACCGGGACTGATCAAGATGCAGGGGAAGGCACATCTGGGGAGTGTGTGGGGCAAATGTTTTTTTTGTGCTTATGTCCCCAGTCAAGTTTCTTAAAAGGAGTTTTTGTTTTTGAGGGGAGGGTCTCACTGAGTGGTGGCAAACTTCAGTGGAGGGTTACTCCCAAACAGACTATTTATGTGCAGAGGCATGCTCTAAGAATACTCTGTGGATATCTCAATGAAACTTTCATGTAGGTAATCTGTTAGCCTTTGCAGAAGGTTTCTGGGGAGGGTAGCCTTATTTCTTCTGCCATGGTAGGATACTTTTCCCCGCCACTCTAATGTTAAATGAGCAGGCATCATTGCACAACACAGCATAGCAGCATAAGGGCCAGGCCTGTACCCCAATGCTTGTTGCAAATTTCCCTTTTTGTCTGCATTACCCTCAGCACACTGATATCACATATGGTCACCAAGGGAAGATGGCGCAAGTTTAAAGTACCGGACCAATACAGTCACTCCGTTTTATTCCTCTGCCGTGGACAGGATCCCTGGGCACCTCCCCAAGACTATTCCTAGTCCTAGTACTGTTGCAATGGGCATTATGGGTCAGGATGCTGGTTGCCCTATGTTTTCTGCTCTTACAATTCACACTCAATGTCCTCTAAGCTGTTCTGCCCACCTCCTCCCAAACCGCTCTTGGCATGTTACAAGGAGCCCGGTGATCCCTCTCCTTCCTCAAGCGTGAATTGTAGATTTTAGTGCTAAGGAAGCCTCTCTGTAACAGATGCAAGGGCCCCTTGCTTACCATGTCTGTAACGCCAGTCTGATCCTTTCAAGTTGTACAGAATGGAATGTGGATCTGGCTTAGCCTTGTGAACATGGAGGGGAATACTTTTTATATTGTAACATTTCCTTTACTACTTTGGTCAAGTAACAATGGCAACTTTGTTCTTTGCTTATCTTACAGTAGACACTTTTGCCTTCAGCCCCACCTGCCAAACTTCAGCTGAAAGACTATCCCAGATTAGGAAGTGGAAAAAAAACTCACAGGATGACATGTTCAGCAACCTAATGAACACCTCCATGGCTGCTGACACAGAGCTCAGAGCCTGGAAGATGTCCTTGTCTGAAAAACTAGACATGGACATGGAACACAGAAGATCTACACAGGAACAGGAGTGTGATACGCAACAGGAGATGTTGCATATTATGAGGTAACAGTCCAACATGCGGAGTCGTCTGGTAGACCTCTAGAAAGAGCAGTAGCAGGACAGACTCGCTCTGCAGCCTCTCCAAATTGCCCCACCACCTACCACTTTGTTATCAGCCTCCACCCACAAGCAGTCTAGGAGGAGACTGAGCAGGGTGCAGTACATACTGCAATACAGGCCATTTGAGGTGAGCAAAAGGATGTGATGGCCCCTTTAAGAACTGCACACAACCACAGCTGCTTGCACAGTGACACTTTACAATGTTAAGTTATCCTCCTTTCCCCCCTTTCAAATGGGTCACAAATAAAACTTTGTAGCATTAAAAATATCTGCCTTTATTCATTCATAACTTGGGTGGGGAGGAAAGGGGAGGGGGCCACTAAAGCAAGGGAGAGGGATGGGAAAGAAAGGCACAGCACAGACATACATTACTGCAGTTCATTGTAAAACCAGTTTTTCAATACTTCCCGAAGTTAAAGTGCTCCACGATTGGCTCTGAGCATAGTGCTGGCATCTGGCTGCTCAAAATTTGCAGCCAGTCTATCAGCCTCCACAGCCCAACCCTGGGGAACTTTTCCCCCTTCATTTCACACAAATTATGGAGCGCACAGCATGCAGTTATAACTGACGGGATGTTCTTTTTGCTGATATCAAGCCTAGTAAGCAAACATCTCCATCTGGCTTTTAAGCAGCCGAATGCACATTCCACCACCATTCTGCACTTGCTGAGCCTGTTATTGAAACGCTCCTTCTCGCTGTCCAGGTGCCCGGTGTAGGGATTCATTAGCCAAGGGAGCAAGGGGTAGGCAGGATCCCCCAGGATCACTATTGGCATTTCCACATCCCCAATGTTTATTTTTTGCTCAGGGAAGAAAGCACCCTCCTGCATCTTATTGAACAGACCCAAGTTCCTAAAGATGCGTGCGTCATGCACCTTTCCAGACCACCCCACACTGATGTCGGTGAAACATCCCCTGTGACCCACAAGGGCCTGCAACACCATTTAGAAGTATCCCTTACGGTTTATGTGCTCCATGGCAAGGTGGTCCGGTGCTAAGATAGGGATACGCGTGCCATCTATTGCTCCCCCCACTGTTTGGGAACCCCATTGCAGCAAACCCATCTACGTCCTGCACATTTCCCAAAGTCACAACCTTACTTAACAGAAGCCTATTGATGGCCCTGCACACTTGCATCACAGCAGCTCCAATGGTGGATTTACTGACTCCAAATTGATTAGCAACTGACCTGTAGCTGTCTGGGGTTGTCAGCTTCCACAGAGCGATGGCCACTCACTTCTCCAATGTCAGAGCTGGTTTCAAGTGAGTATTCACATACTTCAGGGCTGGGGAGTTCTGCAGCTACTGCTCATCATCCCACACCTTCATTACGATGCAATCCCACCAATCTGTGATTGTTTCCTGGGACCAGAACCAGCGCTCCACGGACTGAAGATGATGCGTGACAGCCTACCGTAAACAGGAATTGTTCCACTCTATGGCTTGTAGCAGAGCGGCCTCAGTAACACTGCTATTTTCCATGCTGCGACTCCTGTCTTGCCTTTGAAAATACTGCAGGATAAGCCGTGAGGTATTTGTGATGCTCACAATGATAGTGTAGAGCCGAACGGGCTCCATGTCTCTCCGGCAACAGCATGTGCGCAGCACAGAAAAACAGCATGAAAAAGCGTTTGCCGTTTGTTTGGGACAAGAAGTGAGGGGGAGGGAGCACGTTGCATCATGGGAGGACGACAACCTTCCCAAAAGCCTCTGTGGCTAGTTGCACTGTGGGATAGCTACCCATGGTGCACTGCTTTGAATGTCGACCCAAGCATGGCGAGTGGGGACACAAGAGCCTGGCGCAAGGAACATGATGTAATCATGCTCCTGTGACTTCTAAAATTCAGCGAGTGAAAGTTGATTTAAAGTAAATCGACTTCAGTCTGCAGTGAAGACATACCCTGAAACACTAGGAAATAGCTGCTAAGCTGTAAATCTGTAGTATAGTTTGCTCACTCTTTTATCATATTGTTGTAAACTATTGGAATTTACAGCAGTAGTTACTGTAAAACAAGAACAACAAATCTGTAAGCTGTTAGAAGAGAAAACTGAAATCCTCCTGCTTAAAAACAACAAACTTGAATGTGCACCCCCCCAAGCATCTTTTTCACACATGCACAATATCTCAATTACATCCAAGACATACACAAAGAAAAAACGGAGCAAGTCAATGACTTGAACACATCTCTATTATACAAGGATTCACTATACAGCATCTAATTAATATAAACAGTAAGGTACAGAGCAGTTTTTGAAAAGAAGCATGCGCAAGAATCTTGCAATTATTTTTAAAAAAGAAGATTCATATTTTGTTTGAGACAACCCTTTCCTCCCATCTTTTAAAGTGATTTCAAGTTTGAGCCTTACACTCATCTCCCTTGAAAGTTGTATCATATGGTAGCATTATCTCTATGGATTCCTGCCGTGCTTTTAAATCTCTTTCTGAAGGATTGAACACTGGTGTAGTGCTATATTAAAGATATATACAAGCAATCAATGTACTGCATGTGTACACAAAGAGCTACCTCCACACACACTGCTTACCTACAATGGAAGAAAGAATATGACAAGCATCCAGCTTCGCTTCCACCACCCCAAATTTAGCACTGCAGTTAATTCCCTGTTTGCTTAACAAGGTGAGACCTCTGAATATTCTCGTGACTGAGATTGAGGTGGATGATACAGCTGTCTTTTATTAGTTCAGTTTTCTCCACACAGTTGCTTGTTTCAGCATAAGCCATGACAGGAGATGCGCTAGATGTGCTATTTGCAGATTGCTACATATGTAGGAGGTGTCCCACTCCAAACATGCATTCTCTCAAGTGTGTCCAACTTGATTACAAATCCACAAATAGCTGCATCACCCCTTACAGAAGCCTCTGGGAGGCACAATCTCTCCATGGGCTTCTCTTTGGCAGCACAGAGAGTGTACAATCTGCTCCATCAATCCCTGGGC
Organism: Emydura macquarii macquarii; assembly: GCF_026122565.2. Classification (NCBI taxonomy): domain Eukaryota; kingdom Metazoa; phylum Chordata; order Testudines; family Chelidae; genus Emydura; species Emydura macquarii. The sequence goes on from NW_027132773.1 coordinate 13,170,240, forward strand.
CTTTGAGGGTATGTTTAAATTGGGATAAAAACCCACAGCTGGCCCAGGTTAGCTGCATTGGGCTTGCAAGGCACTGGCTCCAGAGCTGAAAAATTGCTGTGTAAACATTCCGGATCAGGCTGGAGCCCACGCTTTGGGACCCTGCGAGGGGGGAGGGTCCCAGAGCTCAGGCTCCAGTCCAAGCTGGAACATCGACACAGCAATTTTTAGCCCCACAGCTCAAGCCCCACAAGCCTGAGTCAGCTGACCATGACCCAGCTGCGACCCTGCCGCAGGACTTTTATCCCTGTGTAGACGTACCCTTCGGGAGCCATGATTGCTAATCCTCCCTGCTTATCCCCTGCCCCCTTCTCACCATCCAGCTCCCTGGCCTGCAAGGGGTGGTACGGTGGGAGGGCCTTGGGCAGCCAAGTAAGGAGAGGAAAAGCTTCCGGTGCATCCACACAAGGGCTTCTCAGAATACAATGGCAATATTATTATTTATACTACACTGAAGCGTGTGGATGCCCCAGACAGGATCAAGCCCAGTTCTGCTGGGATTCTGCATAAACATAGAGGTAAACAACAGCCCCTGCTCCAAAGAGTTTACTGTCTTGACCTGCTCAGGAGAAAATCACTGTTTCTGAAATAGTGCTAACCATGGCTTATCCCTTGTCTATGCCGGTGACTAAACAATGCTTAGCACTGGTTGAGCTGCACTTGTTGCTCTCACTGACTGTCAGCAGCAGGTATTCCTGTAGTGTGGACAGTCTTCTGTTGCCTGTGCCAGCTGGATCCAGATCCCCTACCAGAGTAGGGACTGCAGAAATCTTATCCCACTGTGACTCCTTCTCCATATTCTGGGCGTATTATCTGTTACAAGGAGCTGCAGCTATCGGCTCTCTTCTGGGGGAATCAATCAGGAAAAATTATAAGCTTTAAAAGAAAGTTTATTTTAAAAAACCTAATATCCTTGATAATGTCCCTGTACCAGGTTGGGGCTCCCAGGAGAGCCACCTCCTGCTAAAACTTGGGGCATATCAGTAATCCCATTCCTGTTTGCGCTTCAGCGACCTTCAGGGGGCCTTATAGCATCCCAGCATGGGGCAGGCTTCATTAACATGCAAATAAAAGTTCTCCAAAAACCCAAGTACAGCCTAAATGTCCATGTCAAATATCATCCATGACCAAAAGTCCCAAACCAAAGGATCTTCTCTATCACTGCCCCTTAGCTAAGCCCTATACGGGTGACAAATGTAGAGTTGAATCACCCGTCTGATCTCTACCTTCCACAGCTGCTTTATCACTTCCCAGGCTGCACCCTTCTTTCCTTTCTTCTCACCTTTTAATCCAAGCGATGCCTACAGAGGCCTCCATGCTTGCCTCAAGGCAGGCTTCCTCAGAGCATTTATGGATCAGGGCTGTTTTCCTCCCTAGCGAACTCCTTTCTCCCTTGAGGAGCAACCACCAGCAGGCTCATACTGCCTTCCTCTCCTCTGGGCTTCTGGCAGTTACACCCTGGAGACCCTGTCATGACTTCATTCTTCCCTCAAGCCTCTCTCTGCTGGGTCCAGCCCTAAGGAATTTCCTCCCTGATGCCCTTCAGTTTTATGGACGTCTTCCTGTGTCCAACTCTAGCAAACTTCTTAATCACTCTCCTGGCTTTTTTTAAAGCCCAGGTGCCTTGGGCCTCACCCAACTGGGAAACATTAAAGGGGTCACAGAGGGGGCAGGGATAATGGAACAGCACCAACTGACCTAAGGCATGTTGGCCGTTAAAGGGACAGGCCATCCTGTTAGAGTCCCTTTAGCATTCTTTTTTCTTGTTCCTTCTCCTCACTTCTTGCTAATGTTATTAAAAGGGGGGAAAAGTGTTGGGGTCACATATTTGAGTTCAATGGAGAGGGTGAGTCCAGGAAGATATCTAAAAGGTATGGGATACAAATACTGCCAAGACAAAGCATTCAGCGTGGGCCCCAATCCTGAAATTGAGGCCAGGAGGACTATTCCTAAGTAGAGCCCAGTTAAAGTCCGCTCGTGCATCAGCCAATCCACATACTATCAATTGCAGGACCGGAGTCTTATTGCCAAGCCCACCTACAACAAAATTGCTTTAAAACTTTAGTTATGAACTGCTGAAACTAGGCTGAGATTCACCAACCGGACACAGAAGCAGAGCTTCCTAACAGCGACTGTCAGGAGACATTAATGCCAGAAGTACTTAGTGCACCAAGAGACTGGTAGCTGGCAGGAGATGTGAAATGGCTCTAGACAGAGAGGATTTTTTCAGTGCTGGCATCAGTATTCAGATCGCCTGATAATTCAATTGATCTTTTTAATGAAGCTTTGCAACAAACAACTGCAAAGGTAAATCTGGCTATATTTGTAATAGGCAGTCTGGCTCTAGACCGATATAGTGGCTATTTTCTGTGCCATCATTAAATATGTAAATTCATCGGAACTGAAGCAAGCAGTACATTACATCAGACAACCTATTTCAAATTTGATTGATACCATTCCCTCATGCCCACTGGATCTGCATTTTTGCCTTCATACCACCCACGTCTGTTGCACATCCAATATTTTCCCTATGCCTTTGGGGCATTCAATTTAGGCAGTCTCACATTCAAGTACCTATAGGATAATTGTGGACTATCCATATAATTTTCTCCATACATAAAACATACTATGCCAACATTTTAGAAAGGAAACAAAAAAGGTAAGTTCCTAAAAAACAACAGCAACACTTTTCCGCAGAATATTCCTTTCATCTTGTGATCTGTTCTTTACTTCTTAAGTAACATCAACAATTGACTGATTAGCAGCCTTACGAGTCTGGCAGAGTCCTGCTGGGATAATGGAACTATCGATGCAGTTCTAATGCACTTGTATTCTGTAGACAGACGTTTCAAATACAGCAGCAGTCTCTTTCAGCACAATGCTTCTTTGCAAGATCAGAAGAGCTAGTAAATAAAGATTGAATGCATCCTGTAAAAACACAGCAAATCACAAAAAAGTTGCACTGACCAATACTCTTCTATGAGTGACATTATATGACCCATGCCACATACTGTATTCATTTCAGTCTTGCTTCCTATTTTATTTATTCTTTACCACTTGAACAATAATTTTTCATCTTATGTCAAGTTTGGGGGATAATCTCAAGTGAGAAAATGTTCTTCAGACTTCATTACATCTATGCATTGCATAATATCTAATGGCAAATAAACATTTGATCAATGACCAGGTTATACAGCATTAGCATGTAACAGCCCAGAGTCAGAATGAGTAACCTCTCCCAGCTAAATGTGCCAGTAGCTTTGTTTCTTAAATGATCTTTTGTACTTGGGTACAGTTCACAGAGAACACGTAACACAGCAGCAGGACCAGAGGTACAATGCACACCATTAAGTTATTTATTAAAGAAGTCCCACTTTGTGACACACAGTGACAATTTTCAAAAGTACCTAAGCGCAGTGGTTCTCAAACTTTTTGTATTGGTGATCTCTTTCACATACCAAGCCACCGAATGTGACCCCCTCGTCCCAATGGGTGCCTGCCCTTGCCCCCATGAGCTCCCCACTTCTCCTTCACCCCTAACTCTTGCACTATGCCCTCTTCACTGCTAACATCTACAACCCACTCCTGCGCCCACCTGGGGAAGCAGACCTACATGCACAGAGCAGCTGGTATTGCTGCTTGCTCTCACCTCGAAAGCTGCTCCTCCATGCATTCCAGGAGGCTGTGAAGGGGGGAGTGAGGAGCAACGTCAGAGCTCCCTGCATCCAGGTCACTTTCCCCCTCTTTGCAGATCTAGTTTGAGTTAAATGGGGTTTTCACTTGAGGAATGACAAATTCCATTTGATATCCTAGCACAAGACTGTGATCTAAAGTAGACTCAGATTTGTGTGTTAATTTCAAACACTGTCTCCTTGGGAGCCAGAGTTTTGTTTCAAAAGCTGCACATTCACTAACATGGGTTATCTGACTGGCTTTCTTAAAAATAGCATACCTGAGTACTGCAGAGAAAGTTCAAACTTAGCCATTTAATTGCACTGCTAACAAATTATCTGTATCACACCTGTCTGTACATTTCCAGGAAAACCTACCAGCTTGACATTTCTTAATCAGAGCTTGTTTTCCAGGTCAATTTTATTTGTCAGTATTTTACTATCTTTAATATTCTCTATTAAAGTGGCAGACAGCTGATCGTTATTTTTATCATCAAGTCTTCAGTTCTACACTTCTCTTCCTACAGCTGTGAACCAAAGCTTTCAAACCTCTTATTGACTGAAGCTTGAATTGAGTCCAACTTTTGCTAGTATCTGCCAAGTACTTAACCAAGTCAATCTAAGATTGCTTGATAAGTCAAACTGTACCTCAAGTATGTGTAAAACAAAGGTCATATCTTGTTGGCTATTAGAAGTTACAAAGCAAAATGCTGAACTTTTACCAGACTCAGATTATTTGGGGGGAGGGGAGAAGGTGTTAGGAATCAGCCAGTATTTCTAATATCCCAAGGTACTGGATCAAGCTAAATTATATTTTGATTAAAATTTAAAGTTATGAAAGAAGCAGTGCAGCACAAGTGCACATATTATCTGTGATGCCGTCGCTGATGTATATCAGTATCCTAGTGAAGCAAAGGCTTAAATTTAAGCAATGAATAGCTGATTGGTTTTTCTTTTTCGGCGAGAGTACAGCAAGGGTTATAGCTATGACCTGACTTTAAAAAACAAAAAAGCCCAGTTTGACTATTGAAGCATGTAGACTTCTGATCCTGTAAAATGCTCCAGGTCGGCAGACACCCATGACTGCCTCCAAGACGAGACACTGAAGCTCTACGGGGGTGCTGGGATCTGCCTGCAAAGAATCTGTTGTAGGGTAAGGGCCTACCTCAGCTACTTGTCATGAGCAGTCATTACATTCTGTACAGTAATCTACACTAAAAAGACTACTTTGACTTCAGTTCAGATCTAAAGCTTTCACTGGAATAGTGAGGATATTCCTTGATAAATATATACAGAGGAATAGCAAGATAGACAGAGGTTGTTTGGATTAAAAACTTCTCCATTGATACTAATGAGCTTCAAATTTTGTTCATGCAGAAGGAGAAAATAAACTTCAGGTATATGTGGTATAGGTCCCAGAGATTTTCCCAAAAAATCTTCTTTTAAATTATGTTTCATCATATTCTGTGGATGGCAGTCAGTCAGTTAGTGGTTTTATTGATTTACTGTCCAATTTTGACTAAGATGGGAAAACAGAGGGACATCAATGGCAGTAATCATAAATGTCATTCTAAAGTATATACGAATATTCCAACTTGAACTGAGGGGAGAAAATCAAAACATTTCTGAAAAAAAGACTGTTCCTTTTCTAGGTAAGATTCATTTTTTTTGGGACAAGCACAGAAGTCATTATTTCAGTCTATTTATTCCAGAAGTTTTACTCATCTCAAAACTAATCAGCAACCTCACATACAATAAGTAATACATTTTATTGTATGAATGGAAGAGTTTAACATAGAGATACTTTCCCCAGAAGAAGCTAAGAATACAACTCAGGAAAAGTAGTTACAAAGCTATTGCATACATCTAATGGAAACACTCCATCTGTTTCCTAAAGCTCCACGATGATACTTATAAAATCCACCACACTTCTCAAGGTTTTCACTCAAACATACAAATAAGATCAACATTTAAAACTGGGCACAAACTCTTAATCAAAATGTAGTAAGTCTTTTCCCAAGTGAGTTGATCCATTACAATTTTTTTAGACTTTCTGCTTGTCAATATCGGTTCATAGATATGCTGAGCAACAGAGGTTTGAACACTAAAATAGTATTGTGGCGACCTGTTGGCCTTCACTGTTTTGGGTTTTGCATCTGGCAAAGACATTTCTCATTTTTCCTCTAAGTTTTTGAGAATACTCAAAGGGGAAGTCTAGAAGGCTTTCATGGTTCCGAATGATCACATGATTTGGATAAAATCAAGTCAATGGGACTACTAATGTGGAGTTGGTGAGCAGGATTCGACAGACTGTCTATGGACATAAAACAGTCATCATGGCCTTTGTGTTTGAGTGACCATTATCTAAAGAAGCCCCAGAGATCACTGAAAATATCATTCAAAATTAAGGTGTGGAAGCAGGGGAATTCAAAAGGCTTTTATAGTCTTAATGTACCCCACAGCTAAAATATTTTTTATTTGGAGCCATTTTTCAAAGAAAAGATAATGATCACTGGGAAAACTGGAAACCTATTATTTTTTCCCAACACAAGCCCTACATATAATGAGGTATTTATAATGTGCATTTTATTTTAATTGGGGTATTCCTAGAGCTCCTATTTAGGTTATTGAACCATTTCACACTTAACAAAACATCACCAGAAACTAACTGCAGCTTTAGGGGCTAGTGAAACAAATGTCAGATCACACAACATTGATCTGCCTGGCATGGACACTGCCTACGTGCAGCATAATTACCTAAGAAAGGTATTAGACCAGCTAATTCTGTGCATATGAAAAGGAAACTGTCTTTAAAGAGGTCAGATGTGGGTCAGAACAAACAGCTCAGCGATTAGAAGAAGATGCACAGCCAAAGTCATTATACTTACTAACATACTGTAATATCAACCTATTGTTCTGCAGGTTCACTACACCATTATAAACTAATATTATCTATTATACAATGTTATTACTATCTAGAGATGCAAAATATAAATTATGCAGGATATCAATAAATAACTACTCCTAAATGGATTTTAATGATAAAAACTGCTGATCCTCCAACTCATGTAAGAGTTGCAAATCCAGCACAGCAACATATAATTAGACAAACTCTGTTCTTGTTATTTACAAGGATTCAAAAAAAAGCAAGAAAACCATGACTTTCAAAATTATGTATTTTTCTTTTATCAATGATTCCCCATCACAACAGCCAATCTAACGAGGCACTTACATGGCCCCGATCACCATAGAATCTAAGAACCTCACAATGACTAATGAATTTAAGCTCCCAAAACTCTTGCAAGGCAGGGAAATATTATCTCTACTTACAGATGGGGAACTGAGGCACAGTGGAATTAAGGCTTTGGCTACTCTACCAAACTGAACCATTTGTAATTGGACTGGCTGTATGGAACCAGTTTAAGCAAAAACAATTTTCAGTGTCCACACGGACCATTCAGAGACCATAAGAATGGCTATACTGGGTCAGATTAATGTGCCAACTAAATACACTAGCCTATCTTTCAACAGTAGGCAATGCCAGATGCTTCAAAGGGAATGAACAGAACAGAGCAATCATCAAGTGATCCATCCCCTGCAGTCTAGTCCCAGCATGCGGCTGTCAGAGGCTCAGGGACACCTACTGCATGGGGTTTGCATCCCTGACTATCTCGGCTAATACCCATTGATGGACCTATCCTCCATGCTTTTCTGAATTCAATTATACTTTTGGCCTTCACAACATTGCCTGACAATGAGTTCCACAAGTCGACTGTGCGTTGTGTGAAGAAGCACTTCCTTTTGTTTGTTTTAAACCTGATGTCAATGCCCCGGTTTCGTGTGTTATTGGAAGGGGTATTCCTTATTCACCTCCCATACCACTCATGATTTTATAGACCTCTCTCATATTCCCCCTCTCTCATATCCTCCCTGCCCCATCTTTTTAATCTCTCCTCATATGGAAGCTGTTCCATATCTTTAATCATTTTTGTTGCCCTTCTCTGAACCTCTTCCATTTCTAATATACCTTTTTTCAGATGGGGTAACCAGAACTGCACATAGTATTCAAGGTGTGGGCAGACCATGGATTTATATACTGGCATTATGATAGTTACTGTCTTATTATTTATCCCTTTCCTAATGGTACCTAACGTTCTGTCAGCTTTTTTTGACTGCCACTGCACACTGAGTGGATGTTTTCAGAGAACTATCGATGATGACTCGAAGATCTCTTTCTTGAGTGGTAATAGCTAATTTAGACACCGTCATTTTGTATGTATAGCTGGGATTATGATTCTCAATATGCATTACTTTGCATTTACCAACATTGAGTTTTCTCTGCCATTTTGTTGCCCAGTCACCCAGTTTTAGGGTCCAGGTGACTTATTACTGTTTAATTTATCAGTTTGTTCCAAAACCTCCTCTGCTGACATCTCAATCTCGACAGCTCTCAGATTTGACACCTAAAAGGATGACTCAGGTGTAGGAGTCTCCCTCACATCCTCTGAAGTGAAGACCAACACATAGAATTCATTTAGGCTTTGTCTATACTACAAAACTTTGTCAATATAAGATATGTCAACTTTCAGCCACCGGTGGTTGATGTCCACACTGCGCTCTTTGGGTCGGTGGATTGTGTCCTCACCAGAAGCACTTCTACCGACCTACGGAGCAGTGTGGGGAGCTGAGAGACCCATTCCAGCTCCCTGCTGGGAGCCCAGAGGCTCATTGGCTCCCTGTGGGGTTCCCCCCCAGTAGCAGCTGGGAGTCGGGGCAGCCACGCGGGGGGGACTTCTCCCCTCACCAGTCCCAGCCAGGCTCCAGCCACCCGTGTCCTGCCCAGTCCCTGCGCACAGCTGGGAGCCGAGCTCTAGCCGCCCCTGTCCCACCTGTGTCCCAGATTGCAGCCGGAAGTCAGGCAGCAGCCACCCGCATCCTGCCCAGTCCCTACATGCCACCAGGAGGCAGCCGCCCATGTCCCAGCTCCCGGGTGGGAGCCAAGAACCTGCCGCCCCAGGCTTCTGGGGCCCAGCTTTCTTGTCAAGAATGACAGCCCCTCCACTGCTCTAAGGGGACCCAGTGTCTACACTGAGACTGTGTCGCCTTAGCTCTGCCAACAAAAGCCCTACACCTCTTGTCGTGGTGGTTTTATTTTGTCGAAAAAACAGGGCAATTGTGTTGGGGGGGGGGGGAGAAGGGGAGAGGATGATATGACTGTAGTGTGTACACCAGCACTCTTTTATCAACAAAAGCTGACTTTTGACAAAACTCTCTAGTGTAGACTTGGCCTTAGCTTCTCTGAAAAGGCCTGGTCATCCTTGAGTGTTGCTTTAGCACCTCGATCATCCAGTGGCCCCACTGATTGTTTGGCAGGCTTCCTGCTTCTGTACTTAAACAATTTTGCAGTTAGTTTTTGTACTTTTTGCTAGCTACCCTTCAAATTATTATTATTATTTTTTTTTTGGCTTGTCTAATTATACTTTTACACTTGACTTACCCAAGTTTATGCTCCTTTCCATTCTCCTCAGTGGGATCTGAGTTCCAATTGTTAAAGGATGCCTTTTTGCCTGTAACCGCTTCTTTTACTCATGAAGGATCAGCTGAAAGGTTTGCCCTGCACACCTTCTAGCACTGTTGTAAACTGTTTCTGGTGCAAGGTCCTCTGAATTCATATCCACAGTATGATGTAAGGATATTTACTTTCTATATTTGGACATGCATTACTGATGATTTGTATTTTAATGGTTAAAAGCTTTAAACCTTTGAATTTCAACATCCACTATCATTAAATAATAGTTGCCAGATCCTCCTATTTTCTGACACCCCCCCTATAATTTCTCACAACGATGAACATTTACCTTGATAAAAATTTACAACATGCTCAAAATTAAACTGATATCCATTAAAATTATAAAACAATAAACATTTGAATTTTGCCAAGCCTATGTATATATTGTACAAAACAGTAGGAGTATTTATGTCACTTATAGTCTATTTTCACAATGGCAGTACTGCAGGTTTCTGGAGAATTTAGAGCAACAGAATGTGCAGAATTGTTGCTAACTAAAGTAGCAAAAAAACCCACCCCACCCCCACCCACAAAAAACCCACACACAACACCAAACCCCACAAAAAACAAATGAACTTCATAGGTTAACTACAAAGATCCTCTAGGAGCTTACCTTTCTGATCTGATAAATGTACACATTGTGAAATAATTCTGAACACTTTAAAAGGCTTTACCAAAAATGATGGAAGAAAGATTTTCTAGAAGAATGTGTTTGACAAAAGAACTGTAACAGTGCCAGTAACGGTTTTATCAGAATTGCTATGCAACATGTATTCCCAGGCAAAAACATGATAAGAAAGAATTAAGAATGAGAAACAATAATCACTGCCTTTAAAACAAACAACATTATAGTTTTCAAAAAGATCTGCATGCTAGAAATTCAGGAAATTCTAAGCTAATCTTAGTTTCCAAAACCAACCTAAGACTATTCATGTTATACAACTAGAGAACATATTGTTGAAATTCATATTTAAGTTTCTTGTGGCAACTAGAGGTCTCTAACTTGAAGGTAGGTGGTGGCTAGGGATATAGTTGAAGAGCTAAAAGCATGTCTACACTATGAGCTAGGGCTGTGACTGCCAGCTCGTGTGCACATACTTGTACTAGCTCTCATCTGAACTAGCCACACTAAAAATAGTAGTGTAACCGTGGTATCATGGGCAGCAGCAGTGGCAACATGTACTAGTTGCCCATGCTATCTGTGGACCAGGACCCCTCTGTGCTAAATAGCCATTTGACATGACGTTGCAAAAACTGCACATGGAAATGTACTCATGCAATTGCGCACACATTTTTGTTAGCAGACCTTGGGCTTCCCATTTTGACAATCTAGCCCTGTAATATTCATTCCTCCAGCATACTTGGAAGTAGAATTTAGCACATAGTACTTATCAAAGCGCACTGGTGTTCCACATTATATTGCATATCTTCATTTCTATGCCTATTTGTATTCTAGAGCTGTAGGTAGCTTTCCTCATGCCAACACTCATAACAGCTAATTTGTATGGAAAACTAAAGCACAAAATTTGAAAAAAGTAATAAAACAACAAATAAATCTGAGCAAAGGCAAACAAACAATAGTAACTCGGAAATTCTGCTTTGCATTCCAAAAGCCAAGGGTTTTTTTAAACTCTAAGGGAGCGCTAAGTTGTGATGTAGATTTTACAGCATTAAAGTTTCTCATTTATTATTGCTTTTATGCTCTAAACTGACTCTCAAAAATGAATGGAATACTTTTAACTAGAAAGATGTGAAGAGAGACTTGTTCCCATAGGAACAGCATGTGAGGGGAATCTTTGGGTGTGGATGTCATGCAGCATTGAGGATAGGGAGCAGCTTCTTCTGTCTCACTGTTCCCCATTCCCTAACCCCAAACCTCCACAGGTCCAGGGATCCATGCATGGAATCAGCTAGGGGAAAGGCTAGGTTGCACATAATCCCAACTGGTAATTTAAATTGCCCACTTAAATGCTGCTGGTAACTGCATTAACTTTTGTGTGAAAATCTTCTGAGGGAGAGGTTCTGGGAAAAGCCCTGGAAGCACAGCTTCGGCAGAGCTGCTCAGTCATGGAACCAACTGGGAGAGTCAGTGTAAAGGCACATTACTTCCACACATACGTTGCTAATTTTTCCAGACTAAATGTTCCGTTTCTTAATTTCATCCCATTACAACTAGCAATAGCCCCACTCGCTAGGTGAGCCACAAAGAAAGAACGTAAGAACAGCCATACTGGGTCAGACCAATGGTCCATCTAGCCCAACATCCCGTCTTCCGACAGTGGCCAATGTCAGGTGTCATCTCCTATTGTGTTATGTAATTTATGAACAGCCCCTTTATTGTTTCCAGGCACCTTTGTTGTATTTTCTACCTTGCTGTCAAGGACTCAGGGGTTTGTTTATCTATTACTATCATATTAATATTAATTATTCATATTATAGTAGCATCTAGTTGGGGTCCCAACTGAGATCTCACCCCCTTGTGCTAGGCACTGCTGATGCACATACTAAGACCACATCTACACAGCATACCACTTGCATGAAAGGTGTGCGTAGCTTCATGCCGCAGTGAAAAGCAGGCTGCGTCCATACTGCAGGAAACGGCTGACTCCGTTCCCTGCGGTCTCCCCGCCTACCAGAGCTTTTTTCCCGCTGCTGGAATCTTCCATGGCAGTAGGGAGAGGCTCCGGCAACTTCCTGCAGCAGGAAAAGGCTTCAGGAGTAGGGAGCTGCTTGACCCTTTCCCAGCTGCCTCCTGGCTGCCAGAGTCGTTCCCTGCTGCCACAGCCTTTTCCTGCAATGGAAAATAGCAGCGTAGATGGGAGAGGCACTGCTTGGGCAGGCAGAGAGCTGTGTAGGGAACACATCTAAAAAGTTCAGACGTGTCTTTGCTCACCTGTACAGTGCCTCACCATCTACACTGCTATTTGTATCCATGCTAGGGGAGCATGTAATGTATGCACTCTACATGCCGCCAAAAGGAGTGTGCAGTGTAGATGTACCAAAAGAGACATTCCCGTCTTCAGAGAACTTACAATCTAAATAGACTGGGGGTGAGAAAAGAAACGCAATATTCCTTGCCTGACATCACGCAGCAGGTAAATGGCAGAGGCAAAGACAGAACTTAGGCTGGTCAAAAAAACTGCATCAAACCAGTTTTTTTAATGCAAAATTGACGAAACAGTTTTTGACTAAACAGTGTCTCTCATGATAAGTGTCTGCTTTGTGCAGAAATTTTTCATTTTTCATCAACAAGACAAACACCCGGTCAAAACCCAAAATATTTCTGTTTGGAAATGCCACCGCAGTGTCTCCTTCCTCATGGGTGTAGTAGTTTGGGTATTTCATGTTCCCATTCTCATCTATGGGCCATTTTCACAGAGTGAACTGCAGAGAGTCAGCAAGATGGGAGAACACAGTGCATAATGGGGGATGTAGTCCAGCCAGTGAACTTGGCCCACAGAGCGGAATGAGGGCATGAGGCACTGAAACTACAATTGCCATGAGGCACCAGTTTCCAGTCAAAAAGTTTTCAGACACATTCTTTGGTTTTTGATTTTTCACCTGATCCAATTTCTTTGATCCTATCTCTAAACATTGCTCTATTTTCTGATAGTTTTCCTTTCTCTCACTTTGTCTTAAACTGATTTCTTCTCTATTTCTCACACTTCGCAATCTAGCTCTCACACTCCTTTCTCTCTCTGCTTCCCATCCCTCTACCTAATATCTTTCTGTTCCCACCCCTAACATCTCTTCATCATGAACATAAGCCTGAGATTTCCCCAGTACTTCCTTCCTCTTTAAATTGGAACAAACACACTCCTGAAACATAAAAATGTGTTCTTTCAAAGCCCTGCTTGCTAGCAATCTCTTCTTTGAAACCCTCTCCCCTACCCTACATCATGCAGATCTCACCCAAAGGACATGGTTCCTTAAATTTAAGAAGATATTATTTCTTTTGCTTTAGAAGCTGCTGCTGTAAGTCTGTATGTCAAATATGATTTTTAGTTTTGAGGACCTCTGCAATAACTGCAAATATATTTTAAGGAAAGGGCAAGAAAAACTCTGTCCTCCTTTGTGTTTTTCCCTTTCCCTTCTCCTGCAGTAGATTTTATTGTAAGAATTAAATATGAATCTTGCAAGTAAAGTACGTATGTGTTGTATGATACAGACACGTTGCAAAGGTATAAAAGCTTGTGAAGAATCTAAAGCAATTCACTTTAAAATTCTTTTAACTTGTCTTAACATTTCAGATATTTTATTCTACATAATAGCTTTACAGCTCACCTATGACAATAAAAAACAAGTCCCTGTTTACATGCAATAGTTTGCAGTCTAAATTTTTAGCTTTACAAACTTGTTTTACTGACTTTATTTTGCAGCACTGTATCCCTTGGTATGACACGCAAAATGAATAATTAAACAAATAACCATGAAATACTACTACAGAAATTAATTTTAAGAGGACAAATGAGATCAAAGAACACAGACTACAGTGCATTTTACTGAAAACACCTTTAGCCATTACACTAAATAATCTATGTCACATTCCCCTGTAGTTTCCAATGTGATTTCCTTTTGACAGGATAAAGTATTTCTGGCATTTCTAGGGGTGTGATGCTACAATAGGTCTTGTTCTAAAACTGAAATTCTCTTCTTACACAACAAAACATCCTTAGCCAAAGCCCCCCAAGAGATATTAGAAATCACTTCAGAAAATTAGAGACAATGTGGCCAAAAGCTGTGGCAGAAATTAATATAAGTTTAAAAGAATGATTCAAGGCAGGCTCGCTGATTTAGCCTATGAGTACTATAATGACAACTTGATATGGCCAAAATACCTGGCATCTGGCCAGTGCTATTCCTCTGTCTGACTTACACACATCTCTGATGGGTTCTGGACAGAGTTATGGGTAACTGCCCAATGAGAAGGAAGTTAACTCAAATTAGATCTGACGATCTAGGGAAATAAAAGAGAAGATACATCGGAGTCTTGGGGCTCTGAGAGAGGGAAAATTATGAGCAAGAGTTATATTCACTGAGAATTACGTCTCCATCAGTTCTTTGATTTACTGAGTTAAGGTCTCATTACATTTCCAGTCAATGGCAGACTCATGCATTGAGACGCTAAAGATTTTGGCCCTAACATTGGTTTTGTAAAAATGTAATCTTTTTTTATAAAACAAGACTAACCATAACCCTTAATTCTTCTAATCAGAGATGCTCCATTGCAAATTGTAACAAAGATTCTGGAAATATCCAAGAGCAGAACCTGTGAAATAAGATTAATCAATAAGCAAAGATATTGGAATGTAGTGGAAACAATACATTACAACAACCTGTCAGGGTGTAAAGAAAACAACTGGTTTACTTTTTTAGGCCTTGTCTACACTATACAATTAAGTCGACCTATGTTACAGCAACCACAGTAATTACTGTGGTATTACATGTCTACACTGTCCTCCTGCCAGTGGTGCACATCCTCATCAGGAGCACTTCTACCAATTTAAGGGGGGCAATGTGGGAGGCTGAGAGCCCAGCTCCCTGGGAAGCTGGGGGCCCGGGCTCTATGTGCCAGGCAGCAATGCTCACAGCCATGAGCTCTGCTAGAAGCCCACAGCCCAGGCTTTCAGAACCAGCAGCAAGGCTCCAGCTGTCAGCACTGTAGGACTCACAGCTGGAACAGGCTGCCAGTCCTGGGGGCTCTATTTCAAAACAGGGACCCTACCAGCTGTGAAAATGACATTCTTGTCAATTTCAGGGCTCCGGCTGCCAGCCAGGCTGACAGCCAATAGGCAATGCAAGTAATGCAGTGTCTATCGACACACTGCTTTGCCCGAACTACCTCAACCTAAGTCTTACTCCTCTCGCCAACGTGGATTTATTAGGTCGGTGTAGCAGTTGAGTTACAGCAGCCGGAGGAAAACTGCTATGTGTACACTTACGTAGTTAGGTCGACGTAAACTGCCTTACATCAATCAAACTCTGTAGTGTAGCTAGAGATGGGCTTAACAGTTAATGTTTGCATGTTTAGACTAGCGTACGACTGTGCTGCTAGAGTTCTGGTTCAGATTCAGTGGTACCGAAACCTCAGAAGCTGTTCTCATGAGACTGTGGTAGCATTCCTTCTGATTGTGAGCCAATGAGATTCAGCACCACACAGATGAGTTCATAATCTGTCATCAGAAGACATCACACCCCAAAATTCCAAAGGTTCAGACTACAGGTTCCAGCTTTGTTCCACCTCTACTTTTTTAGTTTTATTGCTTTTCTATAACTAAATTAAAAAAACATATAGCTAGTTATTAAATGCAGTATCTTAATTGCTTTATTATTTATTTCAATTCATAACAGCAAAAGCAATTAGTCACACTATGAACCAATTGCTTGAAAAACTTCCATTTACCAAAGTAAAGCTCACTCCTCGGCCCCCCCCCTTTTTTTTAGTAAATATTTTTTGTTTTAAAATATACAATACTAGAAAAAATTATAGCATAAATCATTACTAACTTTTATGAAGTTGCAAGATTTACAACAAAATTTCCATAAAAACAAGATTTACCACAGCCTTCATATCTTTAGAGGAACAGAATCAGTCATAAATGGGTGTAGTATCGCAACAACAAATCACATGGGGCAAACCTTAGCCAAGGGCTAGACGATGTTTTCAGTCCACAGCCCAGAGTGAAGAACAATGTACCACCCCAAAAGACCCAGTGGGAAGCACTGTTCCTCACAAAGGCACAATGTCTCACAAAGTCCCCAGCTGTGCTGGGAAAGATGGGTGGGGAGAAGTTTATGAAACTGAATTAAATTATGTAATATATTCCCCATTCATCTGCTCAGCCCACTAGCTGTACAGGCCAGTGCACTGGGGGAGCCGACTAACCACCCAGGGGTTCGTAGATGCAGGAAGCAATTGGGACACAGCCCAGTCGCTGGACTCTCCCCAATACCAGTTCTGATTGTGTCCAGCCCTTACCCTGGCCATGGAAGAGGACAGAAGAGCACCCTAATTGCTTCCTACTCTGACTCCATCGTTATTCTAATATAGATAGAGCCTAATATATGTGGATCCGCCTCCGCCCCAATCAGCTTACCTCCGACCATCAACTGCACCTACACCTTTGGGGCCCCCAATCAACTGTGTGGAGAGACCTCCAGGGACCTGCCCACCAGCTGATCGGCGGCCGGCAGGGGAGCCCCGCAGAACAGCTAATTGATTGGCAGCCCGCAGAGGAGCCCTGCCAAAGAGCTGATCGGTGGGGCTCCCCTGCGGCCTGCCAATCAGCTGTTCCACAGGGCTCCCCTGCATGCTGATGATCAGCTGTTGCACAGGGCTCCCCTTTGGTCCAGCTGACTATCCGCGGGCAGGAGAGCCCTAAAGAACAGCTGATCGATGGCCAGCCCCCACCCCCATCTCAAAAGCGGGGAAGCAGCCTCAAAGGCTATCAGCTGCGGACAGCTGCTTCCCCACCTTTGAGATCCACATCCAATCCACCATCCGCAAAAAAATAATCCGTGGATATCTGCAGATTTGCAGGGCTCTAATATAGGTGGAGAACAAAGGGCCAACATTTTGGGGCTGGAGGAGAGTGGTTCTGAGAGTTTATAGAGAATGTAATTGCATTATACACAGTTTGGCAAGAAGAAAGGCTAAAAACAGGACTAAAATCGCCTTTGAAATACTATACTAATAATGATTTGTAAAAAAACCTAAGTGATCTGATTCACTCCCACATGAAAAAGCTTGACATGTCAGACTGAAGTCAGCGGGAGTATTACCAGAGTGAGAACTTTTAGACCAGGCCCTGTGGGTCTGTCTGTCTATTGCCATCCAACATCTTGACAGGAAGAGGCTGCCATTGGCCCTCCCCCTTCTCTCTCAGCAGGGACTATAGAACTCCAATGCCAAGACAAAGGTCAAGATGGCTGGTATAGGCCTGCTGCAGCTTTGAGCCAGAACATCACTCTGAGTTCAAAGAAGCACCCGTCTTATTGCGTCCACAAGTGTGCCTTTTCTAAATGGGTGTGGTCCCAGTAATGTGGGTACCATTGGCCAACAGGATTCTGGCTCATCTGCTTTTCTGGGAACATTTCCTTCATCCAGAGAGTTCCTCTACCCCTGAGGTGCCACTGACGCTCCCAAGGGAAGACAGGTTTATTGAACAGCACCTGTCACTCGCTGTTGCATTGCTGGCTGCACCGTCAACCCACCTGGTGGGGAATCCTGGAGGGGTCTGTCTATCTACAACACAAAAAAGGTACTTTTTAAAAATGGAATTAACTGAGACTCCTCCTAGATTACACCACAACAAGCTAACATAATTGCAAACTGTGTCTACACTTGGTGTAAAGGATGTTGCAAAACATATTTAGCTAACTGTTTTTTAAAAAGCACCTCTTTTGGTCACCTAGCACCTCTTTTGGTCACCTGATTGAAAACAAAGACCAAACACTTGGTAACACTTTCCATCCACTTCGCACATGTGTCAGTGACTACACAAGTAGCAAAGCAATGGAGAATAATACCCCTAGAGTGGACTTTTCAAAGGTAAAGGAACAAGGGAGGAACAGTTTTGGAAAAGCCAGCATTGCCACTATGTCTTCTGCAGATGGAAGTGAACAGCGCCCAGGGCTGAAAGCCTCATGTCTTTTACCAGCACTAATTGCACCAAAGAAAATAATGAAGGAGGAGGGTATTGTTCAAGTGGAGCAGGAGAACAGCAGTGGAAGTCTACACAAGATGAAATCTCACCTCCTACGTAACAGTTGTTATTTCCTTCATATTATCTTTATTTCATAATTTGTCTCAAGTGTATTTCCCTATATGCACAGAAACTGCAACACATACTAGAAATACAGGTATGCTTTCTTGTCAAAAAGGATGTTAAGTCCAGTAAAACTTCACTAATGACTGGAGAAGCCATTGTGAACTACTGAATTTTACAAATTGAAAATTGTACACAACAAAACAGATCAAGGATAACACATCACATAATGGATACTGTTTATATAGACAAATGCAGTTCAGTAGTAATTGTTTCTGATAATACCACTTAATGTGCTAATAAACATGGTGATTTTTGTAAATATAATGAAATCTTAATATTATGAGACCTCACTATGGCTCTTTTGATATTAAATCTTAGCTGAAAAGTGGGGAGAGTTCATCTTTTTTATGAAAATAATGAAGTATGCAAATTAGGAAAGTGTTCATTAGCAAGATTCTATTCTATTTCTGAGTACCACACAACACATAATGCTATCATCAATGGAAATTAAACAGAAATTAATAAATGTGAAATAGCTCACATATTTTAGCAAAGTTTACACCAATGTATTTTCTCAAATCCTGCATAATCAATCTAGGTCTGTTTCCACCTACTCTGTGTTGCCACCATCTGGACCACTTGCAGAGATGATTAGCCAATACACACTGAAGCTTTAGGAAAGGCAGCTCTTATAAAGAAAGTTTAAGAAATGGATTTTAAGAGGATAACATAAAAACTAAATGTACATAAGAATGGTCATACTGAGTCAGACCAATGGTCCATCTTTAGCCCAGCATTCTGTCTTCCAACAGTGGCCTATGCCAGGTACTTCAGAGGGAATGAACAGAACATGGCAATTATTGAGTGATCCATCCCCTATCGTCCACTCCCAGCTTCTGACAGTAAGAGACTTAGGGACACCCAGAGCATGGGGTTACATCCCTGAACATCATGGCTAATAGCCATTGATGGACCTAACCCCCAGGAACTTACCTAATTCTTTTTTTAACCCAAGTTATACTTTTGGCCTTCACAATATCCCTTGACAACGAGTTCCACAGGTTGACTAATTTCACTTCCCTGAAAAGATAACTGAGTAACAAAATAAGCTGTCACTCAAAGCAGTCTCAGTGAAATACCACACAATGCATTTCAAAACCAGACATGGAGCCATATTGCAAAACAGACATACAAAACATCACAGAAGAGCTACAGTTCCAATTAGAATGAAATCAGCCACTCTAGGCAATAAAACAACAGGAGGCATCACAACATCGATACCTGAGAAATATTGCCACTTGTTATCTAACCATATAGCTCACTCAAACATTACCCAGGAGATTCAGAGCTAGTCTAAACACTTCAGAAACCATCCAAAGCCGTATGGCACTAGATTCTTTCATACCTCAAGAGTAAAAGTTAGCCAGAGCCTTCTGACAAACTAAAATGATTTATTATCACAAGGCAGAACTAATGCATTCTGCTTTACAACTCTCCTGGTAGTCTTGGGAAGATGCTGCATTTATTACCTACGGTACATATTGCCCATTGCCGAGCTCTGTATTATTCATAAGACTGGCTTTTTTGTGCCCTCATAATGCTGATAAATTATGAAAAAATGCATATTTTATTTCAATTTCTAACATGTTTTGGGATGCATATCAATAGATCACAGTGCTGCTAGAGGAGTAAGCATTATTGCTGACAGTGGTTGACATGTTCACCTCAATAAAGACAAAACAAAAAGGTTGCAGAGAACATCCTAACTCATTTCTAGCATTTCACATTAAAAATGCCTCATTCTTCCTGTTATAATAGTTGGAGGGGGATTTGCAGAAATGTCAATGCTATGGGAGATGGGGGCGGATTCTACCTTCTGAAATGCAGCAAGCAATATTTATCATTTTCTCTCCAAATACACAGGGAGCTCTCAGGGCTAACAGAAAGGCTGTCTACAATGAATCTCATCTCTTTGAGCAAGGTGCAGCAAGTCCAATTTCTGAATCACCTCTGTTATACCTCACTTATATTGCGAATCACAATTGAGGTGCTGCTGGGCAACACAACTATGACTACATTTGGGGATGAAGAAAGATGGCGTGAAATCTTCACAGATACTGGCAATGCTCTATTTTTTTCCTTTCTTCTTCCCCCATGGGTGATTTTAGAGGTGATCTTTTTTAATAGTAAATTTTAAAGATTGGCAAGCCCAATTAGACATAATGCAAAAGTATACAGTCCAAGTTCCTCTACACAGTCCTCCACTGCTCCTTAATCCTGGTTAGGACTATTTTTGCTAATCTATTGCTATGAATCTCCTTCCATAAAAACTGTTTATTATTTGCTGAAGGCTTGGTCTACATTTACCCGGCAATTCGGCGGCAGTCGACAGGAGTTACGCAAGCTATGCAGAGTAGCTTGCATAACTCCCGTAGACTGCTGTGCTTCTCTTCTATGCGCCGTCTTCACTGCACTGTGCCACTTGAGGGGGTGGATTAACAGCGTCAACTTCTGGATCGATTGAGCGGGTCTTCACTGACCGCTCAATCGATCGAGATAAATTGATCTGACGGCAGCGACTTTGCCACTGTCAGTGTAAACATACCCTATGATACAAGCAAATATTTATTAAGAAAGTCTGTTGAGGCCATTATATCATTTCATAGTACCCTAGATATGATCTAAATTCCTCAGTACTCCCCATACTACAGCATTCTAGAGTTTTAAACCTTAAACCTGGAATATCACTACTGTAAATCACAGTGGTTTCCACCATTGCTGTAGAACACTGTAATATATATTTTATTAGGACTTACGCACACTTTCTAAAACAGGCAGAAAAATATCAAGCTGTCTCAAATCAAAGAATCTATAGATTACCCTCTTTTATGGAAGGCGGAGATTTTACTAATCTGACTGTATTTTATACTGGTTTTGGTATTTTGATGTTGACCACAACAGTTGTAACTAGAAAATTTGAGTAAATTCAAGTTAATTCAAATTCAAATTAATTCAAAATTAAGATTAAGATTTTATCTTAAAAAACATAGACATTTTTTGTGGTAACATTGACTGAAATATCCTATGCAAAATAAAAAAACACACTATTTTAATTTTCAGCGCAAATATAGTGCATGAAAGGTGAGCCCTTTTATCTATGAAAAAATATTTTGTGTGAAAGGGCTATACTGACATATGGCCACAGCTTTTAGATCTATGAGATCATTAACCTAATTGGATTTTGAATCAGATGGAAGGTTGTTTGCCTTAAAATCCTAGCAGCAGACTAAAATGTCTAATACCCTCCTTTTACTCTATGTCATTTCCAAAAAGTAATATAATCCACATCTATATAAGCAGAGTTTTGTATTTTGCATTCAGTTAATTGCTAATCTTTAAAGGTGAAACTGATTTCCTTTAACAAATGTTGCCTGTCCAGATCCGTAGGACTGGATGAATCCCTGGCATGTGACCTCAAAGATCACAACCTGAGCTGCTCTATAACCTTAATTTGTTTGGAAATCTAAGTTAAATCCCTAGTAGCAGAAACTCTTTACATCACAAAACCATCATGTGCAATTTGGCACAGCACTGATGAGCATGGCAGGTCAATTATCCATCCACCTGTCCATAGCATACTTATTCTATAGTAAGGCTGAGGTGACCATAAGGACAGTGCAAAAAAAGCTCACCATCTGGCTCAGAGTGCTTCACCTGGCCTTTGAATAAAGATACTCAATAACTCAATCTTAACAAAAGTTTTACAACTACAGACCTGCAGGAATAATCTAAAGACATATACACACATACATACACAAATTTATACACACACACAAGCTGTTGAGAGCATACTTTCATTACCATAAATAATAAATCAAAATATAACAATCAACAGCACAGCCTGAGCTGCTTCTAAGATGAGACTTTACCAGTTAGGCTGGGATATTCTGCCACCTGGTGGTAAACATGTGCATTGTTGCAAACACAATCAGAGAAGTCTCAGCCCTAGGGGTTCTCTTAAGTGTCTGGTATCACTTGTCTCTGGGCCAGAAGGTCATGAGTTCATTTCCCATACCAAGGCATGGAGTTAAAAGTGCTGTGTGGACCTACGTGAAGTTTTGAGAGATTAGAGACATAGTCTTCTCGCAGACTTTACAGTAAAAACAGGATTCTTCTGTTGTGCCCATCTTTGAGCATATATTTAGCTTTAAAACACTGTATTGTAAATTAGAAGTTATAAAAAGATACATAAATTGGTACATTTATAGTATAGAACATCTGAGAAATATGCCATACACAGCATGAAAATACATTTCCCCTTTAAGATATATGCTGTTATATGCATTATTTAATGTAAGTACTATCCTCATAACTTAATTTTTTATAATAATCTCAGTTAAAATTGATAAGATTGACAAGACTGGTAACTCCTGCACAATGCTTTTTTTTTTTTTTTTTTTTTTTTTTTTTTTTAAAGCAAAGGTTTGTTACTTATTAAATCAAAATGATTTCAGTACCATCTGGTAAAGTTTATAAATGAGTTGGTTACTCTTTTAATGAGATTTGTTTGTCTTCAATATTAGTTAATGAGGCCTATACTCTGACAGCCAAATGACAAGTATGGTGAAATTATAATATTCTAAAATATTTGATGTTGCCAATGCTTGTGATTTTATCCCAACTCTCACAGCATTTGGTGTTTTTCTGAAAACGCCAGCTACTGGAATCAGATTACATGAGTAAACAACTTTCATTGTTAAAAAGTAAGTCTCTAGTAGTCATGGCTACAGAGAAAATCTTGAAAACAAGTCTTGAGAGCACCTAAAATTTCAGAAACAGATGGCAAATAAGGTGAAAACAAGTTTTGTGGTTCTTAAAAAAAAATCCATGATTTTAAACCAATTGCATTATTTTCTGGGCCTTGACTCATGAATGCTTAAGGTTGACAATACCGTCAGAAGAATAGTAAGACCTCTCCAATAAAGTCTGACATGGATCATACAAGTTTCAGTACCTTTATCATCACTTTTTAATCTTAGAGAATTTAGTTTCCAATTAGTGAATCACAAAGTCTCCAGTAAAATTCTCCCCCGAATGTGTACATCTAACAGACCTCTATACATAACCCCCCTTGGGAAACTGGCTAATCTATGGTGCTTAACATTTGAACTGGCCAATTTACAGCTGAGCTGCTGGAGGCCAGGGCGAGGATACACTGTGCGAAGTGAGTATCCCTGGCTAAATGGGAGATGGGGGAGGAGTCAGGGTTCTTGCAACGAGCCAATGCCTACCTGACTCTTCTCTGTCAGGAATATCTTTGGTTCCTTCAGACTACTTACTATATGTAGCTGATATGTCTTGCCTCCCCCTCAATGTTAAGCAACACCTTCGTCAGGACTAGGATGACAATATGCCTCAGTGCGGGAGTTATAATCACTCACTAAGGGCTTGTCCGTCCCCCCCCCCCACCCACACACACACACACACACACACACACACACACACACTGTGTCATAATTTGCTGGTCTACATTTACCGACATAACTATACCGATATAATTATACTGCTATAGTTAAACCAATATAACCCTTTGTGGGCACTCTTATTCTGGCAGAAGTATCTTTTTCTGAGTTACTTTATACCACTTGTTTTGAACTCGGAAAAAGGTACTCTGACACCAGAATAAGAGTGTCCACCTAAGGAGTTATACCAGTATAACTATAATGGTATATTTGGGCCAGTAAATTTCCTCATGTAGACGAGTCCAAAGTTAAAGGACCTCTTCTACACTTCAAAGGAGTAATGGGTGGGTCGGGAAGGTGTGTGGGTCATTCAAAAAGAAAGAAGGAGCAGGAATGTGAAGAAAGGTGAGGCTCTAGTTCTGGAGAGGGATGAGAGGGACTCTGCTTCATTCTCAGGATGAGTATGTTCATCCTGAGGTACCTGAGGGCTACAGAGTCATCTAGATGAGACAAAGAAGAGTAAGAAGCAAAAATGAATAATTCTGTTTAATATAAACTCTTAATAAAACTGTGTAAGATGGGGGGAGGGAGGGAAGGGGAGGGGAAACAGATGCGCATTCTGATGTATTTTATGGAATCACAACATTGCATTTTCCTAATTACAAAAATAGTTACATTAAAAAAATGAAGAGATCATCCATTACAGTAACTATGAAACAACCTATTATTGATTAATGAGGGAACATGTCATGTAAAGAACAAAGTGGCATCAGAATGGCCATTTGATTAGCTGAACATTTGTAGTGCTTTATAACTATGACAGAATCCAAAAGGGGTACAAATCATCATGACAACTTATTTTATACTACAGGAGGCATGATGTCAGAATTTCTACCACTAGAACATACTCAAAAAATATGCCGTAAATGCCGTAACTGAGTGTGGCAGCACTCTACAAAGTAACTTAAATAGAACAGTGCACACTGATCACTTCATATCCACTTTGAAAGGTAGCCAGCTCACAGTAGAAGGTGATAGCTGCAACAAACAGTAACACAACAGTAGGGTATGTCAGAAAGCAGAGAATATATATTGAAACTACTGAAGGCACGTAGCTTGGCAAACTGTAATTACCCAAGCTGGAATTTACCAGTTCACTGGGGATAACACCGATGATCTTGTGAAAGTTGCTATGGGTTTTTAATTACCACAAGGGATCGAAGATCTGAGTTTTACATTTCATCTGAAAGATAACACCTCCAACACTACTGTGTACCCTGCCACTGGTTGGGTTAATACTGGTTCAAAAGGAAGAGTGCCATTTGGAGCTATCCACATGGACAGCCCTAACACAAAAGTTAAGTGCAAGACATCAAATTAAACTCATTTTTCTTTACATAGTGAGTTGATTAACCACATTTTTTCAGCGAGCATATGTATCTTTTACACATATATTTAATAAATCCCAAGCTCATTTGGATCTGCCAACATTAATTCAAACTGCACTTCAAAACACTGTCTGGTAATTAGTACTAATAGAACAGTTTTCTGCAGAAAAGACATCTATCACAAAAAGCAATAGCACATCACAAGGAAAAACAAAATTCCCCTGTGGATAAAACTCAAGCCAGTAATGAAACACACCACAGATATGTTCAATATAAAGACAGATCACCCACTGAGGGAAATACCAGCTGTAACTTTACTCATTAGGACAGCCCACGCTTCACTCTGTCACTCAAGAGTGAAGTGATCACCCTAAATCATGACAATAAAGCATATATCACACTCCGAAGAAGTGATTTATGTGAAACTGCTGAATTTCCTACCCCTTGCATTCCAAGCAAGACCACCTGTCTGACAAGCTAATAAGCCAAAGGAGGCCATGCTGTACAGCTTGGTTCCACAAAGGCTTTTTGATACAGAATGTCAATATGAACCCATACCATACAATTGAAAGGATTCAAAGGGTTAATAAATGGCAACAGCGTTCCATTTAAGGCACTGTTTGCTAAATCTGGCCTTTGGAGCCCACTATGAATAAGAGTATTCAAGGAAATTTAAAACATACCAGGTATCAAAATACTATGTTTTAATTTGGAATGTTGCTTTAATTTTATATATGTAATTTGGCATGCTACTTCCTTGGCTTTGTCCATGGAATCTTTATGTTCATAACAGTCCGAAATAACGTGCTCACCAGTGTTTTACTTGTTGTTTTAGAGACTTTCCTTTGGGTGGAAGGGTTCACCATTCATGAGTGCAGCACAACTCTCCTTCACCAGACCCATTCCCTCCTTGACAATCCTTAAAGACTAGGATTGAGACTCTCAACACAGGGCAGCAGATTCAGACACACATCTGCCATTAATCTTAATGTAAACTAGGAGGCTAAATTCCCTATGCTGCTTTAGAAATTTCAGCCCTAGTCCCTGAGTTTTTCTCCCCCACCACCTGAGCATTACCTGCCACTACAGCTATCGCGACACCAGCATCTATACTCAAGTACAGAACTATTTACATGCTCACACATGGTCGCCATACTTGTGCCGAGTGTCAACAATATGCAGTGCTGGACATAGATATAATGCTGTGTATATGCATAACACTGCATCCGCACTGCTGCTGTTGTTATGCAACGTTAACACTACCATGACACAGGCAGTATCTCAGGGTTCTCTAGGAACTCTGCGTTGTCAGTATTGTCCCCCACTTCACATATTTGCCAATGGCAGTCCCTGATCATGTCGCCCCTTACCGTTATTCCTTGCCAAACTTGCTATAAAACATGGAGTAAGGGGATGATGCTCTGGTTTCGGTCCTGCTATTATGCAACGAATGTTTAAACTGTAGAGTAGGCAATTGGCAAGATGCTGAATGGAATATGGCCAGAATTTTCCGACCTGGCGAAGATGGCTGACCTTGAAGGTCACTGACAATTCATTCAGTTTACATGGTACAGATATGGTGAATGTCAGTATTGCCACAGTATGGCCTTGACTGGACCGTCGCTTCTGATGCAGGAGACTCAGACGGTATGGTGGGATCACGTTGTCTTGGAAACTTGGAATGAACTGCAGTGGCTGCAGAATTCTAAATGAGGAAACAGACCTTCATGGAGCTGTGAGGAGCTTGAACCAACCATCCAGTACCAGAACACTCGATTCAGTGAAGCCATATTGATGCAGAAGTGGATGGCTATTGTCCTGTGGAAGCTGGCAACACCAGACAAGAACAAGTTTTATGCAAATCACTTAAGGAAAGTCCACTGTTGGGGTCGTGGTTGTGCAAGTTTGTGATGCAATTAACACTGACTTATCCACAAGTGGCTATCATAACAAGCATTCCAGAAATAATAGCTGGATTTTAGAGGATGGCGTTTCCAAACTGCAAGGGCCATTAATGGTACCCACATCCCAATACTTTGCCCACCACAAGGGATATGTATGTGATCCAAAACAGTTACTGTTCACACATTCTGCAAGAGTTGGTGGACCACAGTGACAAATTCATGTATACAAATGTAGAAAACACAGGAAAGTTTCATGACTTCAAGGTGCTGAGAAAGTGGGAAAGAAGAGACTTTATTCCCCAGAAATGATATTGTTCTGTACAATGTGTCTATGCCAACTGTTACTTTGGGGGACCTCACCTACCACCTCCTAACTTGGTTCACGAAACTGTACCCCAATATCAATGACCCTTAAAAATGGGAATTCAGTTACAAGCTAAGTAGCTGCAGAATGGTCACGGAGTATGTTTGGCAGAGTGAAATCTCATAGGCCCTGTGTATGCACCTGTCTGGATGCCAATGTGGCAAACGCCATTCAAATAATTGTCGCCACTGCACACGCCATACGTGTGTGAAAGTAAGGGGAGTGCTTCCATCCAGAGTGGGCTCAGGACAAGTCTGGCTTACAAACTTTGTACAGGCAGCCAGAACCCACCCACGTGCACACAGGTTCTGGATCCCAGCAAGCAAGGAAAATTAGGGATGCCACAAATGCTTGCCTCCTGGCACAGCAAGGAGGCAGAAAATGACATCTGTCTGTGCCAAGAGACACCTTGACAGCTGTTGGCAATGCACATGACAGAACACTGGCATATTGGGCTATATAGCTTTGAGAGTGTTTTGTTCCCTTTTAGCCAAAGCTCATCAGCTGTTTGTTCCTGTGATACGGCACATTAAAGACAATTATAATAGGGCATCTCCACTGGGTTATCACCTTAGGGTGGGTTTGGGCAGTGGTGGGGGGCAGACAAGTTGTAATGCGGTTATTGTGCAATATTTCCATCTTCACTATTCACACTTGTGTAAGCAAGGTCTGAGTGGCACTCCCCCTGCTCAGCAGCTGAAAGGGGGGCACGTTATTTGCATGGGCTTTGCATTTGCATGAGTACGATTAAGTACTCGGACTATTGCATAAGCACACTATGTGCTGAGCATGATGGGAAACGGTCAATGTGTTGGGTATTGTGTTACAAGTCACTTTTGTGTTAACTGCAGGGGTAATGAAATGTTGTCCTTCAACTGTATGAACAAATGGCATCAGATCTGTGTTTAGCCTGTTCTGATGAAAAAATCATTCTCATCTAAACAGAGCTCAACAAGGTTGGCAGAGAGATGTTTCAGCATTGTAAGGGCGGCAGAGACAGGGTGAGAAGACAGGGTGAGAAGTGAAATTGGACTGGCCCTGGCAAAGGGCTACCCTCAGGCATGGATTGATGATCTCCTCCCACTGTTAAAAAGTAGAATTAATTATTCCTTTTGGAGTCTTTTGTTCTGCTAAAAGCAGGGACATTGCTCCTATGTCAGCAGAAGGTTTTCCCAAGAGCTGAAAGCTGAAATTCACTAAGAGCTGAAATCACTAGAGGAACTGGGAAACTTTGACTGACAACCAGAAGTGGGAGCCAGGAGCAATGGCGCTGGCAGACAGCAGGAGCCTGGAGTGGTTGGTGCCAGCAGACAGTCAGAGCCAGTAGCAGGGACTTGGCAAGGCCCAGAGGTGGCAGGAGGCAGCAGCGGAGAGGGCCTGGTCAAGCCCACATCCGGCAGGAGCCTGCATAAGGGGACTGGCTGAGCCCCCAACCGAGAGGTGGACACTGCAACTACAACGGTCAGTACAGGGGAAAGCAAGAAGGGAGAGGCAAAGCACACGCCCCCGTACTCTGTGGTAGGTTCAGCTCATTGAGTTCATGAATTCTGTTTGCATTGGTTCCAAAACCAGTGCTGTGTTCCTTCCTTTTATTAAAAGGTTTCCTTTCTACACCCGGACTCTGTGCTTGCGAAAGGGGAAGTATTGCCTTTTGGGGGTGCCCAAGGGATAGTGTGTGATTTCCCAGGTGACTGGGTGGGGGCTTGAGCCGGTTTGCTGTTGTATCATTGACAGGGAAGCCTAGATATAAAACCCAGTCCTTTGCTGCTGCCAGCTCTGCCTGGCAGAAGAGTTACATTTGTATACAAACCTCTGATCAAAATCATTCAGTCTCTCTTAATGACCTTATCAATGTTTGCTGTGGGGAAGGGGGATGACTTGCAGCCATTCTTTTTTTTTAAACTGTTGCAGTGGTGCTAACTACACTTAGTGGCTGTTCTATAGCACTTATCCCATCTACTGCATGGGTCGGGGGGAAGGGGAAGGAGTTTGTGCAAAAGATAGTTGCAGATGTTATTGCCTGTATTGTCACTGGGATTGTGTTTCAATTTTCTGCATGTAAACTAAGCCATAAAGATGTTCATGTAAACCTCTTCTGTGTTGAAAAGTTCTGCTGCATTGAAAATGAATAGGGCTTTCTGTAAGCACACATAACAATAACTGCACTATCCCCATCTCTCCCGTGTATCCTTGGGATTTCAGATATTTCTGAATCTGGGTAGAGGCTGGGCGTGGCACAGACAGAAAATGTGTTTGCATTATCAGGACACTAGATAGTTATAAACCATTCCATTTCATGTGCTGTGAATCATGGGTCCCAATTCTGAACCTGAAAACATACTCAGTTCATCATACTTAGGAAGCAGGGGCCACAAACAAGGCAATGAAACTATAACATTTATTAAAAGTACTAGATGGAAGGTGTAATTAAAATATTTATGAAAACAAAAGGTAACCAAATATCTATAAAAAATTAAAGAATGCATCCATGAACACCAGCCAAATGTTACTGTCTCTGCACCCATCTCCTTGCCCACCCCGACAAGGGCGGGGTGATGATGGGGGAAAATGGCTTTCAGGGAAAACTGGGGACATCTCCTGAGCACGGTTTGGGGGACAGGAACTTGGTGGGGTTCTGGGACTCCCACAGACTCATCATTCCCCTCCTGGATGCTCAGGGGTGGTCTCCCTGCGAGATTTCAGGCGCTGGTGGAGGATGAGGTCCTGAGAGTCCTGCAGTCACCAAGTTCTCCTCCCAGTCCCTTGGGGGGGTGTCTTGAAAGAGGGTCCTCCAGCTTAGTAGCACCCAAGGCGGCAGCCGGAGAAGAAGGAAGTGGTATTGGTGGTTCATGAACAGGTTCAGTGGCCTGGCAGCAGGCAGACCCCGAGCTCTTCAGCCACCAGTTCAATGAGCCTCTCCAATAGGGAATGAATGGGCCATTCCCCGGGGCATGCCTCCTGCTCCGGGAATCAGTTCATCAGTGTCTCTTCTTGATCAACAGCCCACTCCTCTCATGCCCTGCACAATTCAAACTGCTCCTAGTTTCTCCTGTTCATCCCTGTTCATCCAGGGTCCTTCTCTGTCTGCCTCTGCTATGTCTAGGGTGCTGGCCCTGCCTCCCCACAGAATGGTTGCTTCTTCGGGAGCCAAAGGTCCTGCTAGTTTAAGGGATTAAGGGTAGTAACACTATTTTTTTTTCCCTTTGGAAGAACCAAGAGAAAACTCCTGCACAACATAACATTGCTGCAGAGGGCCACAATTTTCAGCATTACAGGAATGCAGCCATTAGCCTATCCTTGGTTCTCAGACAACTTTTGCAGCCCCTGAAGAAGGAGCAGAGGCTATTAATGGTAAGGTATTTGTGCTAAGGTTTTTAATAATTTAAAATGTTGATAGAGTGGTTCGATGTGAAAGGGGCAGTTCCTTTCACACTTCCACACTTCCCTGATCCCCCACCCCATTCTGCATGGCTCCCAATTGTAAGGGGATGGTAAAATCGGGGGTGGGATGGGAGAAGCACTGAAACTCTGTAGTCCTCCAAGGGACAAAAGACAGCCATTACTAAGCCCTTGTCTAACACTATAATTTTGTCGACACAAGTTATGCCGGCGTACAGCCACCGCTGTAATTAAACCACTGTTGTACATCCTCACGATGCTCCTTGTGTCAGTGGAGTGCTTCACACTACCAGCTCTTGCACCAACACAGGGAGCCGTGCATTGAGAGTAGCTAACCCAATGTGCTCGCAGGCTGCTTTGGGAAGGGTTTGCAATGCCTCATGGGGCAGGCACAGCCTCACGTGATGAAGGTTTCTGAGTCCGACCATTCCATGGGCATCCTACTAGATCGAGAGGCGCTTTTCAACTGCCCTATCAGGCAATCTGACATTGCCGAGAACAAACATAGGAAGCCCACAGTAGTGTGTGAGCGGGGGCAGGAAGGGAGGAGAGTGTGTGACAGGGAGTGAGTGTGTGTGGGACAGAGTGTGCTGGAGGACAGTGAGTGTGTCTGTGCACTCTCTCTAACTGCAGACAGCAGCCGGAAGCCATCAATCGTGAGACAAAAGCTGAGGCACAGACAGCTGGTGTCTCCTTGACCCCCCAAACCCAGCTCAGCGGAGACCTGTACACCAGTGGGGGGGAGGGGAACACCCCAACATCAGCACTCACCTCTCCCTTCCTGGCTCTGCATAGCACATCAGGAGTCTCTTCCTCCTCTTCCCACAGCAGCAGCCCGCCCTGCCTGCATGCCTGCCACAGGAGAGCAGGACTGATTCCCTCAGAGTTTTCCCACAGCCTCATCTCCACATAGACCCAGGAGAATGATCCACCCCGCTCTTGTAGTCCAGGCAGGACTGCGGTTGCTGCCCGTAGCCGGCTGAGCAATTTCAAAACTTCCTGAGGCTTTGACAGGGGAGGGGCCTGTGTAGCTGGAATGCAGGGCAGTGCAGCAGAGTTCAAAAGAGTGAGCAGAGCGGCCAGGGTGGGCATTGGAGGCCAGTTACAGCACACGGAGTCTACACTAAGGCTTTGTCGCGCTAACTTTGCCGCAAAAAGCTCTACGCCTCTCATCGAGGTGGTTTCATTTTGTTGACAAAGCAGGGTAATTGTGTCGGCAGGGGGAGCAGTGCAGTGTGTGCACCAGCACTGGTCCTCACCAAAAGCTGACTTTTGCCGACAAAACTCTGTAGTGTAGACCAGGCCTAACTTTAGACAACCAACTGTATGTTTCCTACAACCAAGACCTTTCTAACCCATCCCCCTTCCTTCCTCTGGTGTGTCCAGCCCCAGAAACACCACTGCCTGACTGCTGCTGGCCGAGAGATGCACAGACACAGGGGGAAAATGATTCCTGATTAATCATCTATGCTAAGATACAGCTTTAGCCAAATGCCTAATAGTGGTTCATCAGGGTTGAGGCGGGGGTCATGAACCACAGCAGGGTCTGTACTGGGAGCCCTTGACAGTACCTGATCAAGCTCCTTGTAGAAGAGGCATGAATGACAAGCTCCCCTCTCCCGCCGAATGACTATTAGAGTCTTATGACTCCTGTACAGGAGCCTCAAGTGCTTGATGCATTCCCAGCACTGGGCCACAATCCGTGGAGTGCCCGCCTGCTCTGGCCTTCATGGAATTTCCCAGTACAGATGTATGCTCCTGCCACTGCAGGCAAAGCCATGGAGAATGATGTTCTCTGGTCACACAATGATCAGCACCTGGGTGGGCTCAGCAGCCAGGTGGCTGCACTTGGAACAGGATCTATGCTCACCCGTAAACTAAAGAGTGCGGTGGAAAACTGTTCTCATGTGGTCCGCGCAGCATGCTACTACCAACGAAAATGTGGGGAGAGGGATCCTTGTAGATCAAGAAGAAAAGGGTTCAGTGCATTGTGGGAATGGGGGTCGATGACCATTGAAACTCAAGATATGGTACATGTCCTTTACCCCAGTCCACAGCAGACTGGCCTGGGTATGGGACTGTACCACAACCACAGGTGTGTACTTCTCCACACCTCTCAGGCATGCTAGCTGACCGGCCCTCAACTCTCCTTCAGAAATGTGCTTCTGGAGTTTAGGTGTGGACAACTGAAGGGTTATGGCACAACCATTTGCATGGACATGTATACAACCACTAGTGTAGACATACCCTCCAGGTCCTTCTTCACGATTACCACAAGTGCCTTTCTGTAACCTTTTGTTTATCATAACCTTTATAGTGGCATTGTTCTAAAATGACTAGTGGGGGTAATTCTAGAGGTCAAATGTATTTTTCCAGTCATGACAATCCTAGAGATCAGAGGATTTTAATTCTGCAAGGCCTAAAACTAATTAATTCTTTTAGCAGCACCAAAAAGAATAATGCAATATAACTCAGAATTAGCAAACCAGTGAACATCATGGACTTGCACAATGTAATAAAATGAATAAACTGGGAAAGATAACCCACTAATGACTAGAAATTTTAAAGAGATAGGGTCTTAACTTTTAGATCTGTATGATTGATATATTCTCGAATGGTCACTATTCTCTGTTTCTAGTGAGTTATTTTAATGTGCAATGGTCCTTATGGTAAGCTGCATCATATTTAGTTGTTACGTATTGAACTGTAATTTATTTTTTTAGATACCCTCCTATCCTTTCCCACATTGTTTTTTGTTGTATCAAAAATAAAAATATTTAAACTGAAAAACCCCACCTTTTCAAATAAAATCCATTTGAAGTTAATGTAAAATGGACATAGACTATCTCCTGGAGGTTTCTTATAGCTAATGTATTTCTGATATAGGAAGTGTGAAAATAAATGTTTCCATGAGAGTACTATAAGTACTCAATGATAATTTCCTTTTTTAGGCTGAATGTATGATATTTTCACTACACTTGCTCTCATACTGTGCACTGCTTCAGCGTATTTACACAGCATGTTGTGCATATGTATGATAAGGGTATGCATAGATTTTTGTAAGTGATCTGCTCTAAGAGGCACTTAGAGCAGTGACCTCTTTAAAGCACTTTTAAATAGCTTCAAAGATTTAACACTAATTTTGCTAGATGAATGGCCTATTATTGGCAAGTTGGTTATTTTTTTGTAGTATGTCAATCAGGTCAGTTCTAAAATCAATACATGTTATTTGTCAATTATGTTTCGTATGTCTTCACCCTAAACATATCTCTTGAAGAATGCACAAGTCTATTAACAGTATACACTGTAAATGGTGTTACACACAATTCCTATTAATTTCAGGAAACAAAATCTCCCCATAAAGTAATGATCTTAAATTTTTAGCTAGAAGAGTTATATAGAGGAAGCTCAGATGAAAAAAGTGGTAATGAATAAAAATAGCCTTTTAGTCTACTACCCCCTGAAACAATGTTGCCTTAAGAATTCCATTATTCCATGCTTAATAGGTGCCAAGAGGTGCAGGACGGAGCACCCCAAAAGAGTCCCTTCTTACAAACAAAATAGGACTATGCCCCACTATTTTGATTATGGGAGATAAATGGTACATCTACTCAAATTATAGGATTGACAGAAGAGGGCTGAGAATTCATCTTACCTTAAATTTCCCAGAGAATCTTCAACACAGATGAAAAACAACTTACTATCCAGTTTACAAAGCCACCTTTTTAATTATTTTCTAATAATTCTTCAGAGTAATATAAATATATGGAAATAGTGCTTCAAATAATGTAATGTTTATGTTGCATTACCATGTAGCGATCTAATATGTACTACAACTACAAGGATGATAAAAATGGACTGAGGGTATACGCGTTTTTTCCCATATTTTGGATATTCTCAAATGATAATCATATGGCTCACTGAGGGACATAAGCATTTATTTCCAATGCAATTGTACTAGAAGGGAGGAAAGCCTAAGCTTACTAATATGCTGCATTTTCAATAATTATTTGCCTTCCAGTTGTAAATGTGAATTGTCACCTCTGGTTTATGTTCATTAATCACAACAGTGCATGCATTTGAGCAGATTCAGGTTCCAGGCTGTAGTCTGCAAATGTGATCATTCACAGATGATGGGCATTTTGAGTCAAACGACACAAGATTGTTGAAAGACAGATGCTGGTTTGGACTCAGCGAAAGGAAACCCAGGGCCAAGGGGGTTGAGCTTTAATTGGCACAATGTAAACACACAACAACAACAAAGATTGAGAAGCCTGTGAGTTTTGATACTAATTATGCAAAAGCTCAGAGAAGCCATTTACAACATCAAGCACTTTTAGAGGCTGCTACCCCTATGAGCCAATTAAATGAATGCTACTGAAAGATTATCATGGCTAGTAAGTTATAACCACTGGTTGATGTAACAGTTTAAAATCTCTGTATAGTTTCCGTTTGTGAAGAAATGAATCTCATTTAATGTATTCAGGAGAATAGGGCTTTAAGCTAATTACTAATACTCATTACTACTTAACCTGTACAGATTTCAAATGACCCCTAGACACAAACACAAAACATAGAGCTGAAAGATATTGGGTACATCTGCAGATGATCAAATATGAAGAAATCAGATACACACTAAGGTAAACTTGAGAAGCACATTGACCATTTGTGAATTCATTTAACAGAGACAGCCAAAGCACAAGTAGCATATAATCAGTTCATGTCTAGGAACTTGCTTCAGTTTCCCTACAAAACTCAGAGAAGTTGAATTATCACCATCCCTCACATTCCTTGTGCTCCATTGGCTTGATCCTTCTATGACATTCCTTCTGTGGTGACTAGACATTTCATTAGAAACTATAGTAAGTAAATGGCAAGTAACCTACACTATACTGCTGCATTATCTCACAATAATGCAGTTAATAGCTGTCACTACTGACAATATTACATTTTTGGCACATTTCAAAGCTCATATATATTTTACTTCTCTGTGCCAAACTATACATTACTAAAAAATGGAACACTCCAAGAGTACCCACAGCAAGGATCTTACTGGAGGAAGTTACAAACTGTAAAATTGACAGAAGCATTATATACCACTCCAGAAACAGGCCAAAAAACTATTAAAGGAATTTCGAACCCTGGCAAAAAAAACTTAATATAAAATTATGTAAAAGGGTATTTAAAAATGCCTAAATATTCCTCTGAACAACTGACTATTAATATGTGACCATTGTTTTCGCATCATTTGGAGTTTCCTGTTTTTGTGCTATCCCTTTTTTTTAAAAAGCTCAATTTTTCAGCCTTTATGGTATATCAAAGATAAAAATTTAACAATCATTTCACAATAAGTTATTGCATTTTCATTGTATTTTTATTTTATTTTTAAGTTATGACTCAGGACAAGCAAGGTTAATAAATCTCTCCCACACACAAATCAGGAGCATCCAGGAAAATCTGAACTGTTGATAAGTAAACAGGAAACACAGTATCCAGCTTCAAAGCAGGCAGAAAAACCATTCAGGTGAAAAACCTGGTTTTTAAGCCAATCCCATGCACTTCAAGCACTCTGGATTTTTCACTTGTACAGTAAGAGACACAGGAAAATGTGCATTAAAATTTGGGCCTAGATTTGTGCATACATTTACCATATTTCCGCTTGGATTTAGCCAATTTACAAGCCCAAGTGGCTAGCTGAACATCCATTTACATGTGCACGAACTCAATTTGTGGACTCCACTGTTGTAATTACCCATGTGAATGTAACCATCCACTTTTTCACATATAATTGAGTTTCCACTATCTGAAAAAATGACCCTTAAACCCCTCCAACGTGTTCTGTAATGACAGCACTAAAAAGATGGTCCTTTAGCTCTGTATTCACAAAGGTTCATTTATTTCTTTGAAAATGTTTAAAAAAAGGTTTTCCTATCTTCAACCTGAATTTACCATAACCCTATCCACCACGTGTGACATAAGTAAAAAACCAGCCCTTTAGGGACCATAAAGAAGCCCTGCTACTAACTGATAAGTGTAACTAACTCAGAATGACATTTGTGAGATCTTTGGGTTTTTGATTAATGAACAATGCAGTGGGAATTCACCACATTTTTCAGTTGGCAAAGATCGGGATCATTTTATAATTGAAGATTTTACAATGCACATTACATAAACCTGGAAGAACTCACAGGGCTGTCTGTTCTGTCACATCTTCCCCTGACAAGACATGGTAGGTGGTGGGCTGGAAGGGGTAAAGTCCTGGCCTGAGAAACAAACTGAGGCCCAAGGATCCATGAGCTAGAACTGTCACATCCCAAAGATCGCTTGCTGGCCATGCAAAGGGCATACACTTCCAACAGCCCCTTCCTGCCCTCAGCCAAGTGGCAGAAGGGCAGGTTGCCATTGGCTGTTTATCCCACATATGAGTTCTTTGTGCTGTGACCATTTCCAGTGGAGTTCACAGAGCACCCTGCTGCTTTGTGAGGGTGGAAATGAATCACATGGTTCTTTGACTATTTGGTGTAATTAATGTGATTTTACTCCCCTTCAGGATCAAGTGATAACCCCTTTCTGGTTGGAGGTTAGATTGCCTTTCTTCCTCACTGGGCCATTGAGATTCCAGATGCCTTTGAGGAGAAATACTCTTCAGACAA
Source organism: Emydura macquarii macquarii (assembly GCF_026122565.2). Classification (NCBI taxonomy): domain Eukaryota; kingdom Metazoa; phylum Chordata; order Testudines; family Chelidae; genus Emydura; species Emydura macquarii. Next base: position 13,207,460 of record NW_027132773.1, read on the forward strand.
CAGATTATCAACTGATGGCGTTGTGGGACTCAGTCATCTCAACCATCAGCCATTTAGTGGCCCTGAATGTACTTTCCTGAAGCTTTGCACCCACAGGTCATCTGAATTTACAATGCAGCTAACAAACAAGAGGGGAGGTGGCTAGAGGTCTACTGGTGGAAGTTGTATGCTCAATCAGTCCAACTGCAACAAAGAATCTATGAAAACTTATGCTGTGGCTCTGAAGGAGGTAAAGAAATATTTCCTGGCCTCCTCACAGTATCTGAGAAGTCTTATAAAAAGTGACCTAGTCCAGGTAGTGGATAATCTTGGTTGCCCCCATTTGTTCACAAAGTCAAGTTTTCTTGCTGTGGACTTGGAAACTGGCTACCAGAATGGCTGCTTCTTTCCCTATACAATAGATAGCCATTAGAGGAGGCACTCAAGAAAGGGGCTGATGCTGGCAGGGCATTTTTTAAAAAAAGATGTTCAACTCTCCAATTCACATTCACCCCTCCAAGATATCACAGAACTAAATGTGAACAAGCTTCAGGGCATACTACAACACTCATCTTTTTTTTTCCTGTGGGTGTTTGGGCAGGCAAAAGGGTAGTAATATGAAGAGATACAGTTTACTATTTAAAGTGGGAAAAGGTTGTGTTATTTTGTGGGCCGTCCATTATCTTATATATGGTATTCATTTTCTTTTCTTTTATATAATAGAAATCTGGAAAAGTTCCCAGGACGTGGGACAGGAATTTATTTTAATTGAATTTATTTTGATGTAAATAACTAAAAAGTCAACTATCCAAGACTCTTGGAGCCCAAAACACACCATTAACAATATAATTAAATCCCAGTGGCATTCAACATGATCAGTTCAACATGAACGCTGTATACAAAAACTCCTTTTTGCCCATTTATCTAAGAAGCATACACTCAGCCTTCTCCAAAAATCCTTTCGAAGAGGTGGCTTTTTCAGCATGCCTGGACCAAGTTTAAACTATTTCAGACTAATGGTTAGAGTACTGTATGGCAGAAAATGAAATAATAAATATAGGCTTTATGTGCATCTTACAGTTTCATCACTGGCATACATAGAGCACTAACTATTCAATTTTCTGAGTTACCCGATCTACCAATATGTTTTCTCTGGTGTGTATAGGATGAAAGTGCTTTAGCCCAAAGCAACTTAGGAAGTAATGGGATCAACATCCCTCTCCCTTAGAGTTCAATATCGCCAGTGGCCAACAGCAAAAACTGCTGTGGCTATAATGGTTCTGAAGCCAGAAGCGTGTCCATGAAAATGATAAGTGGCTATAAAAATGATTGACATGTATTACGAAGAAAACTTTTGCTGTCAATCACCTAAGTTCGACTCATTAATCACACTATAAACATCTCGCAGCTCAGTGACAATAACAAATTTTCCACTGAAAAAACTGAAGAGTAGCTTATTAATATTAATCTTGTTTACGCTGACATGTTAGACATTGTATAAAAAACAGCTATCATCATCTCACTGCAATAAAGGGCTTATACAGCTCTTAATGTAAGCTGCACTGGATATTACCTTAAGAGTTTCCTTCCTTGTGTAACCTAAAGTGGACACCTGGCTACTTTCATCCAAACCCTGCTTGCTGAAGAGAAGAAGAAACAAAACATATAGTCAAATGATTATTCTGAGGGATGTCTTTCTGACTGCATTAGCTGCCCTATTTTCATTTCAGCAATTTAAGGTATGCTACCATGAGATGAAATTTTTTTTATTACACTATCGTCATAATGAGAAATTTCTCAGTAAGGTACAACGCAAGTTTGCCATTTTAGACCTCCCTATTGATTTTTGAAGTGCTTCTTCCCAACCTCCTCAGAGATTCTTTACATGGCAAGAGAAGTGCAGTGAGTTCAGCCCTTTGGAATTTTCAGCCTGTTTCACCATTCTAGAAGGTTCCGAGTACTCAATGAACCACCAGGGATTTGACTGTGTATCACAAACCTGGTGATAGCAAACCAAATCATTTTATCGTTTGCTGGATAAGGATCATGAAGTGCAACCAAAACTCCAACTGGGAGAATATCAACTTCCCAAACTTTAAACAACAGAGCTCACTTTACCATTTCCCCACCTAAATGACCAGAAAACGGAATGTATACAAAGTAACAATCTGGCCACAAAAACAACCATTAATTTTTATTATTGAATCACAGAAGATTAGAGTTGCAAAGGACCTCAGGGGGTCATCTAGATTCTAGTCCTACCCCCCTGCTCAAAGCAGGACCAACCCCAACTAAATCATCCCAGCCAGGGCTTGGTTAAGCCAGGCCTTAAAAACCTCTGAGGATGGAGATTCCACCACCTCCATAGGTAACCCATTCCAGTGCTTCACCACCCTCCTAGTGAAAAACTTTTTCCTAATAACCAACCTAGATCTTCTCCACTGCAACTTCTCCTTGTTCTGTCATCTGCCACCACTGAGAACAGGCTAGCTCCATCCTCTTTGGAACCCGCCTTCAGGTAGTTGTAGGCTGCTATCAAATCCCCCCTCACTCTTCTCTTCTGCACACCAAATAAGCCCAGTTCCCGCAGTCTCTCCTCATAAGTCATGTGCCGCAGGCTCCTAATCATTTTAATTGTCCGCTGGAGTCTGCTGGACTCCCTCCAATTTGTCCACATCCTTCCTGTAGTGGGGGGCCTAAAACTGGACACAATACTCCAAATGTGGCCTCAGCAGTGCCACATAGAGGGGAATAATCACTTCCCTTGATCTGCTGGCAATGCTCCGACTAATGCAGCCCAATATGCCATTAACCTTATTGACAACAAGGGCACACTGTTGACTCATATCCAGCTTTTTGTCCACTGTAACCTCCAGATCCTTTTCTGCAGAACTGCTACTTAGCCAGTCGGTCATCAGTCTGTAGTAGGGCATGGGATTGTTCTGTCCTAAGTGGAGGACTCTCCACTTGTCCTTGTTGAACCTCATCAGATTTCTTTTGGCCCAATCCTCCAATTTTTCTAGGTCACTCTGTATCCTATCCCTACCCTCCAGGGTATATACTACTCCCCCCAGATTAGTGTCATCTGCAAACTTGCTGAGGGTGCAATCCACCCCATCATCCAGATCATTAATGAAGATGTTGAACAAAACCAGCTCCAGGACCAACCCCTGGGGCACTCTGCTTGTTATTAACTGCCAACTAGACATTGAGCCATTGATCACTACCAGTTGAGCCCGATGATTTAGCCAGCTTTCTATCCACCTATGTCCATTATCCAACCCATATTCTTTAACTTGCTGGCAAGAATACTGTGGGAGACCATATCAAAAGCTTTGCTAAAGTCAAGGTATATCACATCCACCGCTTTCCCCACATCCACAGAGCCAGTTATCTCATCATAGAAAGCAATCAGGTTGGTCTGGCATGGCTTGTCCTTGGTGAATCAATGCTGACTGTTCCTGATCACCTTCCTCTGTCCCAAGAGCTTCAAAACGGATTCCTTGAAGACCTGCTCCATGTTTTTTCCAGGGACTGAGGTGAGGCTGACTGGTCTGTAGTCCTCCAGATCCTCCTCCTTCCCTTTTTTAAAGATGGGCACTATATTTGCCTTTTTCCAAACATCCAGGACCTCCCCCCATCACCACGAGTTTTCAAAGATAATGGCCAATGGCTCTGCAATCACATCAGCCAACTCCTTCTGCACCCTCAGATGCCTTAACTTTTTAAGAGGAATAATTAGAGTTTATTCTTCACTCAACTTGAGATAAATTTCAGTATCAAAAGGCTACTTTATAAAATACAATCATGAAGTGTCTTTATAAAGGCTACTTTATAAAATACAATCATGCATAATAAATATGCATTGAAAATGTAGTTAGTCGATTGCTACAGCAAATAAGATTTTTATATGTTGTGCCAAGACTGAGAGGGAAGCTGCCAACAGGATTTGTCTGTGACATACACAGCAGCTAGACACCCAGGGCTAGCCCATACCATCTGACTCAGATTTGTCTCATTGCAGCGTAGACTTCCACTGTTTCATTGCAGTGTAGACTTCCAGGCTCAGGCTGCTGCCTGAGCTCTGGGATGTCCCACCTCACAGAGTCCTAGAGCCCAGGCTCCAACCCAAGCCCAAATGTCTACAGCACAATTAAATAGTCCCATAGCCCAAAGCCCGCAAGCCCGAGTCAGCTGTCATGGGCTAGCCACGTGTTTTTCACTGCAGCGTAGACACACCCTAGCAGACCCTCAATTTTGGAAATTACACTCCCTATTGGTCCGAAAAAGTTGCAATCTCTTGTCATTCAGGTCATGCTTTCAGATCCAAATTGTTCACCCAGCCCCCTAGGGAAGAATAGATATAGTAAAGTAATCTACAAATGTCAGAGGTGGGCCCATTTCCATCACTGAATGGTTATTTTCTGGTTTTTGGTGAGGAGAAGCTCCTGGTTTTTGCTTGGTTTGATTTGGTGAGAGACTGTATTTATAAGGCTTATGATAAGAGCTCTTTAAAGATACATTGTAAATCAAATTAAATAAATAAAAATAAAATAAAATAAACATGAACATATGGCTAATGGTTCACATGTGTTATCTAGTTTGCGGTACAAAGTAGTCTACTAGACAGTGCAACAGGAAGTTCACAGGAAGCAATAGCTCAACACAGAAGCAGAAGTCCAGCTGAGATGCAGTTATGCTGCCTTTTATAAGTAATGACAATTATTGTGTCTCAAAACCAGGATGGCACAAAATATGCATCAATATAAGTAAGGTTCAAACTGTTGAACACTTCAGTAGTTTTCCTGTAGACCAAGTATAATGTTTGCTTAGGAATGATTAATTTTTCTGGCCAAAAATCAACATTTGCTAAATGTGTGTCCAGACAATAGTAGTATGAAGTTTTCATGTAAATCACAAAGAAAATGATTTACCTCCAAGGTTTCCTTAGTTACCTTCTTTCTAAAGATATATCCCTAAAGCTGATTTCCTTTTTCATACCTGTAAGCGTGTCAGTCTTTTGGGAAACCATAAGAACATTTTCACAATGGAATCAGTATTTATCAGAGGCCACATAAAAATAGAACTGACAGAGACACTGTAAATAGCTTTGGGACTATTTATATAAACAGGCTCTGGATGGCTCTGAAAACTAGAGCCCTTCATCTGTGTACAATTATTAAAAGACTGGATCATTCAAGTATGAGATCTGGATGGATGCCCTAACTCCACTTCAATATTTCAGAACAAAATAAAGAAGCTATGCAGTTTGTTAACTCCATAGGGGATATGTACTGGATGCTTCAGAAACTACAGCCACATTCTAAGTATATTTTATCTTACAAAAATATAAACCAGAAGCAGAGGTTTATTTTACATTTACAAAGTACTCTGATTTTTAAATTTCAGTTTATATGCATGGCTGAGTTCCTTCTAGTCTATTTCCAAAATGGGAGTAGGACATACTATGATCAAGTGAGACAAAATATATAAATTGATTGATTGTTTATTATGTTCTAGTGAAAGAGACTTTGTTTAAACACAGGAATAAAACTATTATTGGTTAATGCTGCATGATGTGCGAAACACATTTTTTCTCCCCGTCATAATGGGACCCATGCAAGCCGTTTTAAATGTTCACACTCAGGTGTGGGCAATATTTTAAAGAAAAATTAAAATCTAAATTTTCTTCAAAGCTGTGTTTGAGGCCTTGTACTTATATTTCTGCGCTTTACAATTTTGGGGGACATTTATAGAACTTTCATAGCCCGCTACATTTAAAAAGTAAATCATGCTTCTCTCTTTAAAGAAACCAAAATAGTTCCATGCTTAAAAGTTTGATAGCCTACAAAAATGTAATACAACCCAAAATTTAGTATGTTAAAAACCTCTAGACATCATAACATAGGCGATAAAAATACTTAGCACTCAGTGTTTTCCATCTTCTCACATTACCTCTCCCCTCTGAGGAAGATAAGAAATGTAATCCCCATTTTACAGGGATAAAACAGACAGAAATTAAGGCCAAATTTTTCTAGTTTGGGTATTTAAAGGTCCAATAAGTAGCCTGCAGGGTTGGTAAAAATTGATGATCTTTAAAAACAAACAAAATATCAAATTATTCAAATTGGATTTTTTTTACTTCAGACATTTTGATTTAACTTAAATGTAGATTTACTTTTAAAAAATAAACCCATTTAAAATTGATAACCTATTTTAAATGTCTAAACTTATTATTATATATTAAAATCATTTCAACTGAATACAAAAAGTAGTATTGAACAGTACATGTATGTTGCCAACCTTTAAAGAAAGTCAAATCACTGAACTGGTGGAATTCATTGACTAAGGACCTGGAACCAGAGCTTGCTGAAGTGCTAAACCAGCTATTGACAGCAGCAGCCTGTTCTGCAGGTGCAGAGAGAATATTTTCTTCATTTCAGTTTATTCAACTAATTCGGTTTAAAGACTAGTTCATTCAAAGAAACCAGCTTAGAGTTGAAAAAGCAGGAAAACTTATTTTCCTCTTCTAATCTATGGATAAAAACTAAGTGTAACAGGGTGATAGAGACTAACTCTAAAATTTTTAAGGAGATAGTGACCAGACAATCAGTTAAATTCATTAACTACAGATAATACTTCCTTTTTTAAATAAATCAATTAGTTTTAAATGCAAAACATGTTCTGATAAAATTTTTATAAGAAAAACGTTTATGTATCCAGCACTTTTAAGGTGTGCTCTTATTGAATAAAAAATCAAAATGCTGTTTTCGCGCATTTAATTGCATTTAAATTTCCATTCAAATAGAGCTTGACACAAAGTAAAAAATTAATCACCTAGTAAATTAGAAATGCATCATTCTCCATTTTCTAACATAATAAAAATGTAAAAATTAAGAATTTGTATAAATGTAAATTAAGCCACGTAATTGATTCAATAAATTTGTATAGATATAATGTATCCTCCTAGTTAACAAAAAGAAACACCAAATTTAGTATAAAGGCTATATTTAGTTGCAAATCAACTTGTTTTAATGATTAACAACTAATGAGACTAGATCTTTCTTTAGGAAAACAACTTAAAAGTACAAATGCAGAGCATGATTAATATCAATGATTGAAATCAAGGTTTCCTGCTTGCTGATTTAAATCATGTTTAAAATCAGTGATTTCAATTAATCCATCCTGGTAACCTAAATGTGAGGTGTGATCAGCATCTATGATAATCATACTTCTTACTGAAGTGGCTAAGTATGAGTTTATGTGCTTAATTTTAGCCACTCAAGTTTGAAAACTCATGCCTAAATAACTTGCTTAAGGGCACATGTCAAATCAATGGTAAAGCCATGTCATGGATACTGATTTTGCCAACTCCCCATCCTCTACTCATTTCTCTAGACCAAACTGACTTTTATCATCAAGTTTCTACTGCAAAAGTGAGGTCCATGATGCCTGCTCCATGTCAGACCAACTAATTTACGCTATTGTTTGTTTTACTACTAATCTCATTAACACATCTGCTGTAATGAAAAATGTTTCAAGTCTTTTAAAATGGGCTCTGGGTCATGTGTTAAATGTAAAATCAACAGATCAGTTTTGTTAGAAAATAGGGGTGAGGATTTTTTTTGTAAGCATTACTCCCATACAAGTCAGACAATCCTATTTCCTTGCACTGATGATTATTCTTAGCAACAGAGCAATATTATATTGCCCTCTAATGGATTATTTGGACCACTGCACAAAGGTAGGTTTGCTTTTAGAAACACAACTCAAAAAGTAAACACAGTTGCAACAGAAATAGCTAAATTCATTGTTGTTGTTTTCCTTCCTTTCCAATTTTCATTCAAAACTGAAAAAATAGGTGAGGAAGTTATGGCATCTTTTATTCTCAACCTAATTGTTGTATCTGTTGTAACATGAACTACAGAGAAAGTCAGCAAAATTGGAATGCTTGCACAATTTTTAAATAGTCTAAGAATTTAAGTTGAACTTGAAAATTGTAAGTAAAAAGTTAGTTGATGTTGTTGTCTAGCTAGTAGGATAAATTCCCTGCTGACCTAACTCCACTGACTTCTATTGAGTTACATCAGAGAATCTGACCCAATATTGTTGCTTCATATAATAAAAGAAACAGCCACAGCTGGAAGTGCAAACCACTGAAATGTGTATCTTTGTTCCACTTGTTACCTCATCACTAATTGAAAGTGCCGACCCTTTCCAGATGGAAGAGACCATTTACCTTCTAAGCACACTTAGCCCTAGATTTCACCAAATGGCAAATTGTATGGAATTCCCATCAGTGATTGTTTTACTTTAACAGATGTCCTCTGGGCATAGTGTGAAGATTCTAATACCAGCACATATCTAAAATGATGTACTAAGTAGATACAAAGGACATGTGGGTTCCCACTACTATTAGGCTTGTTTAAATATTCCTGAAACTGTTCAAATAAAGATTTCGAGCTCCTTTTTAGGTTTAATAAGGGGTTTTTAAACTATCATGTTACAGCCTAAACAAAAATATGAGACACACATTTTACTACATATAATGCATGCACACAGAGAGCAAGAGTATTTGACACGATTTGAGGATGTATTAGAGGGTATCATGCTACACATGACAGCTAACTGAAGCTGAGAGAAAGTTCATAATTTAAGGCCACAAAATTTTTACAAACGGACATATCTCAAAGTTCTTAGCTCTAAAAAAATCACCTTGGGTAGTTATCCTGTATTAAAAGTTCTTACATAATGGCTTTCAGACTTGAAAGTTCTTTTTAAACTACCTCTTGCTGCATCTTAAAATGCATATTAAAAATAAGTACATAATGAAAGCAAATGACCTGACTTTTGGGAGACCTCACCATACACTGTTGCAACAGAAAACATATGCTCTATGACTTCTGTCGATACACTGTGAATTCAAAGCTTCTTTGTTTGTTTAAAATGTTTTGGTGATGCAGCAGCACCCATAAAAAATGAAACAAATAAAGGACAATTTCCTTTTAATCCTGTTTTAATTTGCATTGTTGTGCAGCTGACACTAAAAAACTGAGTCATAAATTAAGAGGACTAGGTTTCCCTCTCATTGTACATTCGTCTGATTCCACATCTATCATGGGAGTTGTGTGCACATTGGGGCAAAATTTATCTCAGAAAGGAAGGTAAGTTCAAGGCCCTTTGCACAGAGGATCTACTGCCCAGGGGGATGAGAAGGAGAGCACAGAGATGGATGGCCTTCAAGCCTCCTGGGCATGGCTCAAAACAGACAGAAAAAGAGGGGGATATTTAGGGCAGAGTAGTCAAGAAAAGGGGCTACACAATCTGGACTTATCTGGTTCCAACAGTTTAACATCTTTATGTAGAAGTTGCAGGGGGATAGTTATATAATGGACACAATGCAGCCCCACCACCCGAGTGTTGTAGAATAAATTCCCTCCTCTCCCCAGTCCCCACACAGTTCCCCATTCAAATCCTGTTTATTTGGGTTACAGAAGGGAGAATGAACATCATGTTTGGAGAGATCACATCCTTATGTAATCTATTCCTGATTGCTGTATCATAGCCTTGCCATTATTATGCAGAGAGAGACGGGGCTCTGGAGTTGAAGTTGATACCCGCATTCTATCCTAAACACTGTCTTTCACAAGTATTTCTCCTACCTACCTAACTGGAACCAAGCCTGCTTCCATTGTAGTCAATAGGAAAACTCCCATTTCCCACAAAGGGCAATATTTCAGATCTTAACAGGTTCTCAGTTTGAACTAGATTCCTAAACTGTGCTGTCTCATCTATTTAGAATATAAGCTCCCGCCCACCTTTCTTTTTTTGTTTGTTTGTTAATCTTGCACACCTGTGTCTAAGGAAATGGGCATGTACGTTACTGACGCAGAGGAACATGTCAGGCATTTGACCTAGTACGTAACCTCCACTCACACTTGCATTAGAGCATGACTACCTCATGCACCTACGCATTGCTCAAGGACTTTCTACTGGCACATATTACACGTCTGGGTAGTAAACATCTTATAAGGAGAGAAAGCCTCAAACTCTGTACCTATCTGAAAGATACAACTTAGACATCCAAAAGTAACACACCTCAATTTGATATAACATTTTAATGCTACTTTCACCACATTTCTAGGATCAGTTTTCAAATTATTGTCAGCACTTATTTGTTTCAGGTATGTTATGCTTCAGGATTCTTAACGCTCTGCTCTGTTTGTGCACTTCACCAATAAAAAGAAAGCACCTATTATTAAACAAACTTCTCTAACATTACAGTATTTATTGCAATGGAAAAAGGATTCCTGACTACAATTGTCCCAGATAACTTTCATCTTGTAACTTATCTACCAAAGTAACATAAAATACACTGTTCAAATAGGTTTGGTTTTGGTTTTTTGTAAATCTTTGGATCTTATTGGTATAACATGAGCCAAAAAGATCAATTCAATCACCTGGTGATCTTTAAAAGAGCAAATATCCTAATATTTAGGTTGAACATTTACAGCAGATTTCTCATAACTGAACTATATTGTAGATTACCAGTGAATACTCAGTATTGGTTCCATATATGGGATTTCCAAATGACATCAATAGGAGTTCTATGCAAGGACAAGTGCATAATATGCACGTGAAATCCACAGTTCAGACAGGATATGAGGCCTTTGAATTAGAAGAGTTAAATAAATAAAGCTGGCTTTGCACAAGCTGTCACTCAGTGCATATGCTGCTGGTTAAAAGGAATCATTACCAAGGAAACTACCAAGATCTTGTTCTGTGAATGTAGTTCATTCCATGTGTGAAGAGAAGGATATGAGGAATAGGGAGAAAATAGGGAAAGAGAACTGACCTTGCATTCCTGAGCCTGCATATACTATACTATAAATGCTTAATACTGTCTGGGTTCTGGCTGCTTGAAGCAAGGGATTATGAGAAAAATAGGAATAAAACTACTTTTTCTGATTCCTGAAATCATTAAATACACAGTATAACAGAAAGGTGAATGTGAGCATACTAAAATTTCTAATGGTGGATGACAAGTGACTACCTACAGTTTACATCATAGAGTTTAAGCAAGTCACAGCAGAAACCTCAACTCGTCTGTAATCATGGATGAAAGCAACAGAAGTATATATATATTTTGATGATCCATGCTTCATTTCCCACAAAAAAGTTATTGGATTTAGCCAACATTTTAAAAACAATTACACTTTATTCTTGCAATGAGGCTCAACTTAGTAGAGTTTAAACACACACACACACACACACACACACACACACGCGCGCGCGCGCGCACACGGTAAAATCCTACCATGAAATAGAGATTTCAATCTAAAGCAACAACAACAACTCATTTTGCAGTTAAACTTATGGAGGTTGGGCAATTTCAGAAAAGCTATGCAATTTCAAGTAACAATTTCAGTCCTGTTCTGGTTGAATTGAAATTTCAGATATCAGATTTAAACCTAAGAAAAACTGCTAAGATGGCGATGGCCTTTTCAGCCGTGACACTAAATCCAGCCTGTGGTTCTGAATATCACAACTTCTGGCACCTTAACTCAGAAAGTACAGCAGTTTTTACATCTCAGACCACCCAGAATCTGGCAGTTTATTTAAGGTAACTTAGCCTTGCTCCTGCCATATCCAACTGCAAAATGAACTCTCAGCGCTCAAAATTATGGTATTCACGATTTCCAAAGAAAAGTACATTTAAAGCAGGAAAACATTGCTTCCCTCCCCTTCCTCTCCAGAGTTAAAATCGGACAAGTTTAAAAAGTAGAATTCTAAAGGCAAACATTCATACAGCAATCACCTAAACCAGTTTATGACCATCTGGTTTGGGATTTAAAAAATAAGGGAACAGACATTGTATGTTTAAGAAAATAAGAATACTTCCCATTTTAAAAATGGAAGGGTTAGGAAATGAGTGGAATAAAATGCAGTAACAAAACCCCCGCTGGAGAGTGCTAAGCAACTGGCAAAGGAATTTGATAGACTGAGAGGAAATACTGTCTAATAGACATGGGGCTTGGGAGAAAAATTAGAGTGAGCAGCTGTATGGAATTGGAAGCCAGCACATAGACAGACAGCTTCTGTAGCAAATTCTATAAAAATGAAGGACCCCTGGGAAAGGTGGAGGTAAACAGAACACTCAACCTACTTACTCGTTTTTAAAGGAAGTATTTGAAATAATTTTCATGTCTAAAACTCAAGAGAAATTGCTGCACATAACTGAAAGAGGTATGAAAGAGAGAGATGCTAATACCTGGCAGGAGTGAGGTATTCTGGGACGATCAATCTAGGAACAAGTAAAATGTTGCGCAAGGGCACATGATTTGGTGTGCCCTCCATGAGAGTATAAAAACAGAAACGGAGGCCAAAGAAGATCCAGTGGTTGTGCAGACAAAAGAAAAAATCAAGTAAAAAAGGAAAAGCTAGAGGCCTTCCTAGAGATGCTCTAAGAAGGACTATGAGTATTGTTGTCAGCAACCACTTGGAGGTTCATGAGAAAAAGTTTCAAAGGCATTCGGCAAAAACTGTATAGTTCTGATCTTTTATTTTGTGTTACTTAACACAAATCTCAGAGTACATGTCATCTGAGCCTCATAGGACCACCATTAACTTGTACACTAGTCTGTTTTTAGAAAACTCAAAACTGCTTTCAAGTAATGCCCTTTGGCCCCGTGCAACCTCACTCCCCACTAATTTTTGTGGTTTTACAATCCCATTTTCAATTTGTTTTTTAAAAAGTATTTCTCCTCCTATTAGATTGTGAAGGGACAGAAACACAGGAAACTGGTTAACTGCAGGGGAAATAGTGAAACTGACAATTCAAAGATCTTGTATTTAGCTCTGACACTCTTAGTGTGACAGTTCTTTTCCAGACCCAAAAAAGAGCTCGGTATAGCTCAAAAGCTTGTCTCTCTCACCAACAAAAATTGGTCCAATAAAAGATATTACCTCACCCACTTTGTTTCTCTAGTTCAAAGTACTGTCAAATGCACAGAAATTAATTCATTAAAATATAAAGACTCCCTCACCCTCAATCTTTCAGTTATAGTAACCTTTGGCATTATTTGTAAAAGCAACAAGTAAAAAATGAATAGAATAAAATAAAATAAATTCTAGAAAAAGTTGGCCATTTGAACAATTCAATCAAAGACCCTCCAAAGCAAAATAAGTGTTCCACCTTCCTCCACTCCTTTGATAGTACCTTAAATCCTAACTATGCAACACACAGCAGAAAAAGGAGGTAAAATAACAAACAGTGTAGAAGTTCTTTCTGTTAATACATAAACATTTCAAACATGTTATTTTGAGAGGACATTGGAAGATAAGGAGTTTTTCCTATTAACTTTGAAGGATTGTTAACGTTAAGCATTGGAATAACTTCTTCTGAAATAAACAGCACTGGAGTTAAATAAACCACAATGGGAAAGAGGCAGTAGGCCAGGGTGGATAAAAATGAATGAATTTTTTTTTTTTAAATAAATTAAATAAATTTTTAAATAAAAAAAAATTGGGTTTTTTTTTATTTAAATTAGATTTTTTTTTAAATCATCAGTAAAATACTAAATTTCTCTCTCGTTTAAAAAATAACAGTTACAATTAAAATCTCATCACAAACATGCTAGTCCTACACTTACAGTCGCATAAAAATGAATTAATGGCTCTAGTCTGTCCAGCCTAACTACCAGCTCTTGTTCTTGAAAGTTCTGGGCTTTCAGTTTCTGTTTCAGTTTCTATTTCTCAGCAGACTAAAGTCATATATGCAAAGGAAGACACAGGCTGGATAGAATTGTTATTGTTCTATGCTTATGTGGTGGTGAAGCTGGGCCAAGCAAGGCAGGGGACTTAGTTAAGACACTGTCTTAAAGACAGAGACAAAAGACGGAGGCAGAGTAGAAAGGAACAGTGGAGTGGACTGGAAAGAAAAAGGGAAGACATTATTTAGTACACATACAGCTTCCTATATTCCCCCACCCTTTTGCCACAGAAAAATTGTCATGGCTTCTGGGCGTAAGAAAGACCCTATCTGGGAATGTTTTGAAGAAATTCCTTCCCTGGGTAAAAAAGGAAAACATGTCAAGTGTAAGCAGTGCAAGAAGGAGATGAAGGGCCTAGTTGCAAAAAACAACATAATGAAAACTGCTTATTGGGAGAAAATGATGTGGATGAAGATGTGGATATGTCTGAAGAACAATGTGGACCAATTGGTTAGTAACTTAAATAATTCACTTTGCAATGCATCATTCTTCAAAACTCTCTCTATGCCTTTTAATATAAGTGTGATTTAACAAGTAAATTCCCAAGCTGTTTGCTATGTTGGATGTTGCTAGAAAAAAAAAGTTTAGCTTAATTAATCCTTATGGCTTGTTTAATTAATTAACTAGGTTTAGAATCTATCACCCAAGTATTCAGTACAGAAAGCTGCAATAAGAGAAATCTAGAGTTGCCAATTGCCACTGGGTGTCATTTTCTTATTTTATATTACATAATACATGCCCCTTATTTGGGAACATCATGGCCACAGACCATAATGGTGATGCCATTAGTCTATTCCCTATTTTACTTCAGCATAACTCAGCTTTCCAAGGGAACTCCATCCTATACTTGTTTTCTCAAAAAACAGAAGTGCCAGTGAGTTTTAATGGGGCTTACTCCAAAATTAAGTGCACTCTTAGGGCAGTCACTCTTAGCTTTTTTGGTCATTTGGAATCAGATCTGCTGAAAAAAATGTAAATGATTAACTGAATAATAGAGTGAGAAGGACTGAGAAGAACGACTATTCAAAATCATTTTTGAATTTTGTTTCAGGATCCCATTTAAGCATAAAAGATTTTGACTGTGACTGTCTATCTGCAACAACTTCAGAATCATCCGTTGGTACTTTTCGCAGTGCTGCAACTAAACGTATTTCAGATAAAGTATCAGTAGCAAGCAAAATTTTTCAATCATCCAGTAAACCACTACCATGGATGGGTTTGTAGTAAGGACCAGCAAATACCAACAAGACACCATAGATGAAAAGATTGCTCAGTTCATTTATGCCACAAATTCTCCTTTTCGCATTGTTAACAATAAACACTTCATTGACATGGTTGAGTCCTTATGACCAGGCTACACTCCACCTGGTAGAGCAGACATTGGTGGAAGGTTGCTAGATACAGTGTCTGAGAAGGAACTTGAATAGTGTGCAAGAAATATTGAGGGGAAATTTGCCAATTTAAACCTTGATGGGTGGAGCAATGTATACAATGATCCAGTAATCTGTGCCTGTGTGACAACAGAAGATGGGGTTGCATATCTTTCAGAAACAATAAATACATCAGGAAAGGCCCACACAACAGACTATTTAAAAGAAGTGGCAGTGAAAGCTGTAATAAACTGTGAACAAAAATTCAACTGTCACGTGCGCAGTTTTGTCACAGGCAATGATGCAAACGTGGCAAAGATGAGAAGATACTTAGAAGAAGAAATGGAAGGATGCTCCTTAACAACATATGGCTACAGTGCCCGTTTAATGAATCTTTTAGCCAAACACTTAAGTACGTCTTCCCCAGGAATAAAAGAAAACATTGTTGAAGTCGCAAAATACTTCTGTAACAACCATTTTGCTTCAGCTTCAATGAAGAGAGCAGAAGGATCCAAACTAATTCTCCCTCAAGATGTTCAATGGAATTTTGTGGTTGATTGTTTTGAACAATTTATTAAGAACTGGCCTATTTTCATAAAACTTTGTGAAGAAAACGGTGATAAAATAAATGGAAGTATCTCATTCAAAGTATCTAACATTGGATTAAAGAGGAATGTAGAGGATATGTTCGGTATACTGAAGCTTATATCCATAGCCTTAAACAAACTTCAGAGAAATTATTGCTGCATTGCTGATGCTGTCAAAATTTGGAAGGCACTTCAAGAGACATTGAAGAAAGAAATACCTCACCAGAAAGTTAAACTGCAGGCAATAAAGAAGCGAATGGATCAAGCACTAACTCCACCTCATTTTCTTGTGAACATTCTCAACCCCAGATATAAAGGTAGATGCATAACTTCTGAAGAAGATGCTGCTGCCATGGCATGGGCATCTCAAAATCACTCCTCAGTTATGCAAGTCATAATAAATTTCAAGGCTGGAGTGGAACCATTTAAACAGTACGTGTTTACTGATGATGTTTTGAACAAAGTCACTCTCCTGAATTGGTGGAAATCATTAGCCAGGCACCTTGAAACAGAGTTCCTTCAGTTGCTAAGCCAACTTTTCACAGCAGTAGCTTCCTCTGCAGGCCCAGAGAAAATATTTTCATCGTTGGTATTATTCACTCAAAGCTAAGAAATCGACTGGGAGTTGAAAAAGGAGGAAAACTCATATTTCTGTTTCAATCTGTGAATAAAAATGATAGTGGGAGTGGGGAAGATGAGGGCTAGTTGTAGAAGTTTTAAGCATATGTTTAGTGTTGTGATGAATTTGTCTGTTACAATTAATAAAATTTGAAAATTCAAAAAAAGTTTAAGGACAGCCATCAGCCGGCAACTCAGGAGACTGCTGCAATTGCAAATGTGAAACATTTATGTAACATTTAGTTTAATAAAATATAAGTACTATTGTGTTTGTGTGTGTGTTTGTGATTTAGTTCTTGCCATTCCTAATGTACAGCTGCTACATCTGCAGCTCGACATAGGTAATGAGTATTATGTACTATTTCCTAAATTAATAAAAATCAAGTTACCCAAAGCAGCCCCTCCCACATGCAGAGCTCAGCTGAATCTCCGTTCTCCTGCGCGAGGCTGGCCAAAACCGCTTGGCATCACGTGTGGATGACATAGCTGCTTGCCACCCCACCCACCATTCTTCTGTGCCCCGCTAACGGGGGTGCACCTCACTTTTTTGGCAAAACAGGGCATTTGTCCCATTTGCTCTTGCAAACGTCAGGGATGTCCGGAGACTGGGCTTAAAAAGGGAGGTATTATCACCCTATGCCATTCACCCGGCCAAAACGGGACATGTGGTCACCCAATGCCAATTGACCTTCACCATCCTGATCCTGAAAGATTTCCTGACAGGACTGAGCCAGAGAGAGGGACCCAGATGACATCACCATCTCTACCAGCTCTGGCTAAACCCTGACCATCACCTGGGATATGAGACATTGATTCCTGCTGTCACTCCCATTCTCCATGAGTCATTTTTCTTTCCCAACATATTTTTCCTCTTTCCTATCTCTTTCTTTTTGCCTTCTGTCTTACATGAGTCTGACTTAACCAGGCAAAATCGTATATTTTGCAACACTGCTGCGAGTCTGAGACCCAAGAGGCAGTTCAATGCAATGCCCTAAGCAGCCCAATGCTGGTACAAATTTGCCAGGCCTTGGAATGGCTCATAATACCATGTGCTGTGCGCGCCTGTGTTTCTCCCGCGGCACAGGTTGCAACTACAAGTCAGTACCAAAAACAGAAGCTGCATTTTCTATGTTTGCTGCTCTTTTCTTTCCTCTTTGGCACGTGTATGTCTTGTTTAGTCTTCCAGGAAGCGGGATCAGACTTTAAACAACAAACGCAACAACAGCTCAAAACCATCTCAACTAACTTCTTCTCTTTACCCCAAAAAAGGACAGGAGGCTCCTTATAAAAGCTTGCTTTAGCTAAAAGGAACGACAATAAGGAATACCGTTACAATAAAAGCCTGACTTCATCCTCTATATTTCAAATGCTTTAACTCTTTTCCTTTTTCTTTAATAAATGGCTATAAAGATTTACAATTGTGTGCTTGCCACAGGACTAAGCAAGCCATGGTCTTTACACTTGAAAACCTGCACCATGTTGACTGTTCATTGCTGTACAGTGACAGGATCATGTTAACATAGTTGAGACTCTGGACCCTTTTATTTCATCCAAATTAAGACAACAGTGAGAGCAAGTGTAACAGGCCCCTTATTCCCATGCCCCACCCAAATGACTGGTCACAGCAGCAAAAGAACAGCAGGCATTGCAGGGCTGCTGCTCCCCACTGCATGGGTGAGCAGGAGTCAAATGAAACCTCCATTTCAAGTCCCCAAAATGCAGGTCAGCACAGCTGAGTGATCGCCACCTGTTAAATGACAGTAGCAGATTCCCAATTACTGTAGCGAGAGGGAAAGCTGGGAATGAATTGCAGCTCTCACAGTCACAAGTTTTTCCATAGTTGCTCCTTGAGCAGCATAGCTGTGTGCTGCCCGTTACCAACCCAAACTGTAACGGTTACATTCTAGCCTGAAGTGGAAGGAAACCACTCATAGATGGCTATTTTGTTGCATAATATTTGCATATTTTATGCATAGTATCATATTCCATTCTATTAAGAACTAAAAATTGTTCGTAGAAGTAAGTGATGTAGACAGTCTGATTTTTACTTAAAGAAGGCAGCCAGCAACTGTTCCCCAGAGTAAATAGCTACTTATAGGTGTTGTTTGTGATTTGACATTTTATGACAAATATTTTTAGAATGTAACGGATATAAAGTACAACTAAAAAAAAAAACCCCAACATTGAAGGCATGGTTATAAGCATGACTACTAATAACAACAACAACTTCACAAGTCTCCTGGTAATTAACCTTTATCAACTTTTGGTAGGTATGGCAATTATTCTGTAAAATTACCTGGTACTGAAATTAGCAACTAATTTTACTGTGTGTGGGAACAGTTAGAAAATTCTGAAGATCGTTTCTGAAATTGTATTCAATTTTACCCTATTATAAATGCATCTCCCTATTTCTTCCATACTTCTCCCTGATATTTATAAAAATGTGCTACTAAGAGGAGATTGCCTGCCTTATGGACTGTTTTATCATCCTTGACTTTAAACACTGTCATGAAATACCTCCTCTTAACCAATTAAAATCAACTGAAAAACTGTACTTTAGAGCCATCTTTTCTGATGTTTCACCAAGAATTTTTCAGTCAAGTTAACTTCAAGCACATCACTCTGATCTGAAGAGGGAAAGGGAAATGTTTACCCTAACAACAACGGACTTGGAAAGTCTCAACTGGACAGATGAGGTAGAAATATCAGACTTCAAAATAGATGACCCAGACCCTTGATGGATCCCAGCAGTTAAAATAGATTGAAACAGGAAGGTGAGATTGACAATTTCAGCAGTCATCATGACCCATCTGAAAATTATGATGATGATGGAATCAGAGAAATGTAGGGCTGGAAGGGACCTCCAGAGGCCAACTACTCCATCCTCCTCCCTCCCTCCCCCCATGCTGCAGCAGGACCAATATGCCTAGACTACCCCTGAGAGGTGTTTGCCAAACCTATTCTTAAAAACTTTCAGTGATTCAACATTACATCAACCTGTGGTGAAAAGACAAACCATGGAGAAAGGAATGGGGCCAGAGCAACTTACATATCTGAACGGAGTTACTGTCCCCAAACAGCAGTGCCTCACCAGCCAATCACAGGTGTCATGTGTCTGGACACATGCACACTTGCAATGTGTGGAGCTGTGCAATGTGCTTGATTGGGGGTGGGGTGGAACCTAGTAAGGGAAAGAGTACCACACACCCTTTCCTGTATATAGGCTTGGAAGGATTAGTTTTGATTTTCAACAGTAAATGTCGGTAAACATCAATTTCATCTCTCTCACACACACACACACACACACACACACACACACACAAAGGGACAAAGCATATTTCCATTAGGCTTTAGGACTTATGATGAAGTAGCTATATTATAAAGATAAGTTAGTTAATAAACCTGCTAAGCTTGTGTCTATGTTTAGGATAGGCTGATGTTCTGAAAATAATTGCTATGTTTGGATAATAATGTCTACAAGAGATCAGTAGATACTATAAGATAACCACTGGGAGACAGGATAAAATGTCAGAGACTTCCTCAAGGTAACCAACCACCTGTTACTATGCTGATAAGATGACATAAATTTTAATGAGCATAAGGGGTACTAACAAGTATTAACAGTGGAAAATGGGGCACCCCAAGGTAGTGGGATGTGGAAGTTCAAATAAGGAACAGGGGTTAAAACCTTCATAAATAGATCTGAAGCCCAGTGAGTGTCAGTCAGCCTGGTGCCTTGGGGAGATGCCAGGATGATGTCCATTGGTGAGGATGATGAGCATGACAACTAACACTCTGGGTTTTCCCAAGGGACAATGTGACTAATGCAAATGCTAAATGTTCCATATTTTTCTCTCTCTTCTTGACCAGTATGTGTATTGCTTTTGATTAGTTAATGAAAGTAATTATTACAGATAGAACACTATATAGTCTCTCTTATGCACTATGGAGTCCCCCGTCTATTGATATCCTCCCCACAGTAGTTGATCTTGGTGCTGAATTCTCACAGACTGAAGTAGGGGTAAACCCTGCTCTTGGAGTGAGTAATTAGTTAAAGTAACCCATACCTATAGATAAGACTATAAATGTGATGTTGACAATTGTGTTTTAGTAGTTATATAAACCTTTAACTTTTTTAGTCTTAGCAACTATTGGCATGAAATAATTGTCTGAACTTTCCCATTGCCTGTTCCCACCCCCCAACCCATAATTTTATGCAAATGTGAAAATTTAAATTGATAAAAGCAGGAAAAAATGCTTAAAATAATACTATAGCCATCAAAATTATTTTTAAAAATAATTGAATTCTACCAAGCCTACCTATAAATGCCTTCATTTATAATTGACCCAGATGGAAAATCTGAGTATTAACATAAAAACAACAATCTTAGGCACTTTTATAACATCCATTGCCATAGTACATAAGCACCAATGATCTTTAATCTTCACAATGCTACAGTGAGGTAAGGAAGTGCTATTATCCTCATTTTACAGATGGGAACAGAGGCCCTGAGAGATGAAGTGACCCGTCCAAATACACCCAGGAAGTTTGTGGTAAAGCAGGGAAATTGAATCTGAGTCTCCCAAGTCCCAGGTTAGTGCCCTAACCGCTGAGCCATTTTTCCCCTCGAGTCAAAAACGGGTCCCGTTGGAAAACTTTGAAATACTCAGTAGAGTGTTCTACATTTTAGATGTTACAATAGTTCAGAAAAAAAGATTTTGTGGACACAGAAAAACAAACAAAACTCCATGTTGCATCAAATGTAACTTGCCAGAGGCAAGCTATAGTCTCTTAAAGTCTCAACAAATCAGTATCAAAACCAGCAGGTCCCAGCATATAAAACTAGAGCAGGTTCTCCCCTCACCTACATTATGAACCCTGGCCTCCTCTGAGCTTCTCACACAAAACCAGGGCACTGGTTTTGCCCCTCTTACACAGTCATCTCCCCAGATATCTGTATCAAATGTCTGGAAGGAGCCTCAAGTTTTCTCTCCTTCCTCCTCCTTTCATCATTCTGTCTGCCTTTCTTCTTTCCTGTTTTTCAGTTTTCCCTATAACACCCCTCTGTTCTATCTCCCCATATTCACTGCATTCTCCTCTTTCCTGTATTTTCCATTCTCCCCACCCATCCTCTTCCTTGTTCTCTCCCTCTTTGAATCCCGATAAGAACCATGTACTGAAACATTAATGATAAATAAAAATGTTCCTGACCTCTAAACTCTCTGTTCAGAAAGACATGCTGCTCCGCAATCCTGCAAGTGTTGCACGGCAAAAAAAAACAAACAAACAAACAAACAAAAAACACACTGTGTAACTAGTGGAAAGGGGGTTTGCAATTAACTCAGCATCAGAAAATGATGCCTAGTCAGTTCTGAGACACTTCCAGAGCCCAGTAGTACACACATTTCTCTTTTCTGACAGATAGCAGCTACCTTTTGAATCATGCTTGATTGGATTCAGTCACTTAAAGAAGAAATACTGGTTTTAACTTCAATGGTTTGAGATAAATGTTGAATAAAGAAGAGTTTAACAGAAGACAGTATTTTTCTGGTCCTTGACTCTTCCTAAAGTTTCTAATCTCATTTTCCATATCCAGTAGACAGAAACTTGAGGGAGGCAAAACCAAACCAAATGTATATGATAGATGGTAATTTAAGGTAATTTAATTTATATGTAATCTTAATATAAATTATCTCCTATTTGCAGTAATGACTTCAAAGCGTCTTGGCTATGAATCTGAGTTATTAACTTTTCCATGATGAAGTCACATTCCAGTCAGTATAATAACTATAATTTCCTATCTGCAGATAATCTTGGTAACCACTCTCACTGGACACGCCCATCAAATGCAAACAATAGGACACAGCAATCACTCACTTTCCCCTTTGTTTTCATATGCAGTTTTAGTGTCCCCTTCAAATTATGTATGAAAAGGTTGCAACTTGATTATTTAGAGATCAAATGTTCAACAACCTTCTTTTCCTTAACACAGTTTACCCTGAGGATACTTATTCCCGGTTATGTCAGATCATCAAGATTATGAAGCACAGTGTAGCAAGTACTCATTTATCACCCAGATCATCATGCTATACAGTATTTACTTCTAATACACAGTATTGACAACTAAGGCATATTATAGCTGTTTAGTCTGGTTTAAGCATTGCCTCCTCTTTACAAATTCTGTCAGCTTCAATTCCCTTCCATGAAAACCAGCATTTGCTCAGGCAACACGTTAGGAACAGCAAGTGGGTTCAGACTATGGATAACACAACTGGAGAGGTGACTCATGTTATGAAACTATGAAACTGAATGTTTGTTTTCTGTGGGCTATGCTTTAGCTCATCAGTCACTACAGGAATTTCAGATGTGCTGTCCTGCATATGGAAAGTAAGATGTTGGGAGTAAAATTCAGGAAAAAAGACAAATGAATCCAGAAGTCATTGAATGCTGCATTAAGACAAACAAGCAATCTCCCTGATTAAGATCTGTATGGGGAAATGGACACAGGGTTTTGCCAACAATGTTGCTAACATCTGAAATGACAGATTTTTTAAATGAGATGAAATAAACAAAAATATTTGATATGTACAAAATTGTATTTCTGACAGCTTAACAGTGGCTCTCTGTTTCTTTATTTTCTCAGGCTGGATCTTTGGGCAGCATGTAACATTATAAGAACCTTGTACAATTGTTGGTGATGTTTGAGAGTTTGTAAGGGATTGTACTTTAAATCCTACCTATTAAGTGACTGCCAGTTTCTTAAAGATTCTCTGTATCTCTAGATTATGTATCTACTATGAGTAAACTCAAGTGCAGTGTTCCTCAATGTCTGATCCTAGGTCCCACACTCTGCAATTCCAACCAGATGCCTTAGAGCCACATGATTCATTGGTTCTGTATGAAGTAAGACTCTGTTTGTAAATTATCAGAACCTGAAGTCCCTGCTAAATTGCTGGTTCTCTGCTGTCATCCCCTCACTCAGCACTAAATGACTGGTAGTAATGCATTTATTTTTAAATTTTACGAATGTGTCTATCTTAACATTTTCTGGGCAAATATGCAGTTCATTACAACTATACAAAAACTGGGGAACTTACATCAATTAAAAATAAATGAACTTAAGCACACAATTATGATGATAAAAATAAATATCCCTCATCCAACCTGTTCTGGCAAAAGCTTAAGCAAATGGATGGGTTTTACAACACGTCTTGAAATTCGTATTCTAGCAGGGGAAGCAAATTTTGCTTTTGTTGTAGCAAAGTATCAGTTCCCTGATTTAGCAAACATTAGTGAGAGCACATCAGCTGATCTCAACTTGTCTTGTGGTCACTGAACCCAGGGAAGATATAAGATGGCTTTAGGAAATACCACACTTCTAGAATGATATGGCCCTGCATATGAATGGAAATCAATTACAGTAGATTTAAACCAGCAGTCGGAGATTTGAGTTACAGGATTTTCCTTTGAACATCAGAGATATGAAACTATGATGATAAAAAGAAGTCCTTGATGTGGATAACAAAAGCCCATGAGATGCAAAAGACATAAGTATGTTGTTATTTCTTCCACACAGTTGGAAGAAATTTGCTAGAATGGGATCCAATTACATTTTAGGACTATGAACTGGTTTGGTCTGAGTATATGGGTAAGAACACTCAGCCAAAAAAGGGATTAAGGACATAAATGAATTCAGAAAGACAGAGGAATTCAGACAAATGCTAGAGCATTTAAGATATACTACGGATAGTGCACAGAATGCAGACTTCAACAATCTCTCTCCAGGAAGTTAAAAAAATTAAGTTATGCCTTATTAAATGGAATTATTTCTGAAGAGTTTGAACCTTCACAATATTTAATTTATTGCTGTGCTCATAGGGTAGTTTCTTAAGATACTCGAATGTGAAAATGTTACAGGTAAGTATCTGCTACAGGTAAGAATCTAGGATATACTTACAACCTATTGATCAACAAATATTCACAACTTTCCTTCTTCTAGCCCCTGAATTATCAGCAATTGCAATTGCTCTGCAAACGTATTTTTAAGATACTATTTACAATAAGGCAAAAATTCTCCTTCCTTAGGGTGCTCGGGCAGCTGCTGTCAACGTATGAAGATCCTGATGTGTGTGCCCTATATCTAGGAAGCAGAGGTTAACTCTCAGGAAAAGAAGCCCTGCATCAGTAAACTGACAGGGGCATGTGACTAATGATTAGACAGAATTTAGGGATGTAAAACACTGCTAGTCATCTAGCAAGTACAGTTTGACGTTTTCTGGAAAATTAGTTCGTGAAGTCTGCAAATAAACATTGGCAGAAGAAGAGTAAAAGAAACCATGGAAGACTGGTGAAATTACCAGTACAGCACCATTTCATTTGTGCTGGTAAACTGCAATCGTGAATATGTGCCTTAGTTTGAATTACCCCATATATCACTGTAATCCATGAATACATGTTACTCATTTGACAGCCAAATCTCTTGTTATTCTTTCTTGTTTGCAGAATAAATATGCTGCATTTTATTCTGAAGGTAGAATATTTTAAATGGGAATCTGAACTTCAGTTTTAATTCACTTTCTTTATCCCAGGAGGTAACCAACAGAAACAAAAAATGACGATGACACTGGATAGAAAATATATTAACTCAATTTAAACTCTGAAACTGCAGCATATAACAATATAATGTGTGCCTATGGGTAGGGCATATAATGGGCGGGGCCAGTGTATACACCAATATTTCAGTCCTTTGCCTTTACCCCAAAGAGCCACAAGAGGCCTGAATGTGAGGTAAATCCTTGCCACTGTGCAAAACCCTGACCCTCAGCCTGCATCCATGGGGCTAGCATTTGGGCCCTAGTAATGAATAAGAATGGAAGCCAGAATGAGCACTAGCATGCTTCAAAGGTATGCCAGATTAAATGAAAAATAGAGAGTTCTGCCATTTCACTTAGTTCTCACTTTGGCTCTCCAGCTTACTGGCTTCTCTCTCTTTTCTCCATCCCCCACCCGCACCCCTCCGGTGCACACACTTTTATTGTTTCTCACTTAAAACAGTTTACAATTTTAAATTAGTGTCTATGGACCCACATGCCATATTTTTATGGCACTGAATCTCTCCATATTGTCAAGGGATGAAGTATCAAGGCACACTCATGCTCACAGTAAAGTTCACATTTCCCTGTGAGATGAAAAAGCCTGCTCTTATGTTATTCTCAAACTCCTCCCCCTCAGGTTTTGTAAAACAGAACCTATTCATAAAGAGAGACATTTTTTGCAACTGGAAATAACATTTTCCCCAGACCTCACAATACAATACTGCCACAGAATATTGGATATTGAATCATTCTTCTATTATCTTTCTCAGAAGCACTTATTATTAGCAGGATCCAATTCTTGTCAACTTTATTGGTCATTCTCTTTGCATTGAATTCTAAGCACTGCACAAGAAAAAAAAAGTTAGACTACCCAAGTATTCCAATGTGGATAAAATTTCAAATATTTATGCGTGGGTATTTCGATTTCTGATTTAAGAAAAAACTCAAAATTAAGGAAAAGCATATTTGAAAACACAGATTTTACTTCAAAGGGATTTAAAACAAATGTTTCAAATATCAGCTGAAAAGGCACCAGTACAATTCACACCTGTTCTTTATTTTAATCATGACATCTAAACACTTCCTGTCCATTACCCAATGAATATTACTCAATACCTAATGTAATCAAGGTTACAGTACCTCTGACATGAGATAAATCATCCTGCAGAGGGTGGTTTTATGCTATATTAATTACACCTGCTAGGATTTTTATGAAGATTATTTCACTATGACAGACAGACACAAACCTATCTTGCAATAACACGGTCTTTTTTGTTTTGTTCACTCTGTTCCTTTCTGCAACAATGCAGGCTGTTTTCCAGATGTTCATATTTTTGGTTAATTACTGCATATCAAGTAAGTTATAGCTCACTCTAGTTATCAACAAAGTGTACATTGTAATCATTAACGCAAGCTCCTTTATTTTCTTGACAATCTAAAATAATGATTAATTATTGCCACTGTAGGCTTGTTGGAGCAAGTTCTGCTTATAGCTAATTTAACCAATATTACATACATTGGTGTGTACACACACACACTTTGGATTTTTTTTCTCTCTGTTTAGTTTTGGGGTTTACATGTATATGCAACAAAATTGTCTGTGTTTATATATATTACCTGCATTAAGCCCAGACTGTCAAAAGCCACCAGAACCATAGTGCAAACTTCACTACACCATCGGTAAAATACAAACAGCACAGACCTCTCTCTAAAACACAATCCGTTTCACCGCAATATCTCAGTCAGTAAAAAGACTTCTGTCTCCATTATCAAAAAGCTATGACATCATTCACGTATCCTCATCCAGTGTAAAGTTACAAGCAAAGCAACTTTTGAAGGTTTTTTTTTTTTTTTTTTTTTAAAGCAAGAAGCCAAATGTATCATATTTAAACTCCAGATGTGATGATCTGTTAAACCTGAAGAATATAATCTGCTAACTTTCTGAATGACATCCCTTCAGCTATCCCAGAGAGGTACAACTAACTAGCATCTCTCTTCAAGACAGCCTCAGCCTGCTTCATACAGGTCATTTCCTGTTTCACACTGGCTGCCTAAAAAAACAGTCCCGCATAGTTCACATCTGTAAAATATTTCAACATATGGACCAATGCCAAACTCCTACAAAATATGCACTGATCACAAAAGTACTCTAACCTTCTGAGCTTCAGCCTGGATTCTTTTGTGTGTTTCAAAACAAACTCACAAAAAGCGCTTGCTTCTATGAGCACAAAGGTTATTTTATTCCTTTTCCAAAAGGTTACATAAGTCTTTTTTCTTTCACAACTTTGGTTATAGTGCTTTTATTTTTATTTTTTTCAACCTGCTGATATGCACGTGTGAGGACCACATGCTGAATCAGAAAAGGAATTTTATAGGCAGAAAAAATAGAAAAATAATTTTGAATTTATTAAAAGACAAACTCCACAAATCTAAACTATGTATTAAAATTTCAGGTGACAAAAATGTTATGTCCAATTTCAACATGTTTGCAAAATGTTCTCATTAAAAATACTATACTATGAATATCAGTGTACCCTTAAAGGTTTTTACAAAACTGAAGCAGCAACAAATAGGAGTTTGAATTGTATCAGGTCTTATTTGAATATAAACCTATCTACATTGTCTAGAGGGTGGTGGAAAGGCCCCAGAATTACAAAACATACATGTCTGAGTATTTTAAAAGTTGTAGTTAAAGTTAAAACTGCTAGGAGGTAAACACAATAGAGCATAATACGACAATGTGAAACTGAGCAAGATGTACTCACAACGTTTTCACTGAAGCTCAGACAATTTTTGAATGAAAGATTTGTTGTGAAAATCTGCTAACATTGCACCCCTAGTGAAGGGCCCGTTCAGGAAATGATATGGGGGATAGTATACCCACATGACTCAATACATACTATATCTACTAGGGGTGTGTTATTGCCCAAACCCTTTTCTCCATCTATCTTGCTGTACTCTTGATTCTTATTCATGACCGTCTTTCCTCTGGAATTGGGACTGAGTATCGCATGGATGGTCAGCTCTTAAATCTGCGACGTCTTCGGCACTGACCCCATGAATTGGGAAGAGCTGGCTGGCAATAGACTGCAATGGCATCACATCATACATCAAGCCTCAGCCCATTCTGAAGAGAATTGCCTTGCTCAAGAGGCTGAGAAATGGCAGAGGAGGAAGGAAAGTGTACAGCATCCTCGCCAGCAGTTGTGCTCTCTCCAAGCAACCACCGTCCTCTCATATATGTGGAAATAGCTATGGAGCATTGGACTCCTCAGCCATCTTAAGTCTCATCAGTTACTTTTCCCCTGGCAGACATCATCTTCATATCGAGGCATAGCCAACGTCAACTATGCCTACGCACATAGCTCAGCACATGAGTAAATTATCTGGTTATATACACGAGGATAATCTTTTAAACCTTACACCAAACCATATAATCGAAAGCCTCAAAGCACTCAAAAGTTGGTTGACTGCCACTCACAGGAGAGAAGAAATTTGTCAAACTTTCACCTAGAAGCAGTGAAATAGCTTGCAGAAAAGTTGGCTATGAGTTGGACATTGGGGAAAGGACATGTGACACACAGCGGTTAAAGTACAGGACTGAGAGTCATAAGATTTGGACTCACAGCTATTCACTTGCTATGTGACACTGGACAAGTCACATAAAGGGCCTTACTCATATCAGATAGCCTTTACTCACACAAACAGTCTGAATGGCTTCATTAAAGTGTTGAAGGATTGGCTCTACAACACTGCTTCTCAATTTGCCGAACTGTAAAGGGAGAAAGATATTCACCTACATTGGGATGTTGTGTTAATTCATTCAAGTACTGCAATAAGATCCTCACATTCTATAAAGTATGATAAGGAAGATGGTTAGACTAGCTCTAAGCTGTGCACAATAATGGACAGAAAATGAGCTTGGGTAAAGGTTAAAAATCCACAGAACCCAAGAGAACAGTTGAAGGTAAATTAATCTGAATGAGCAGAAAGAACTGAAGGAAAAAAAAAAAAAGATCATCATTAACTCTGGGACCAATGAGAGTTCATTCTAAACTGTACAAGCAGTAATAGTTCATGGGGCTTGGAGGAAAAGACATGTGGCAGTATAAAGAAGAGGGAGCATATCATACAGTATCAAAAGGGAGAAAAAACATAGCAAGAATCTAGTGGTAAGCACTTTCGAACAATGTAAATGCTTAAGTATTATGGAAAAGCTGTCCATGCCATAACACTGGTCCTAACCTGGGACCTAATATTGTGAGTGTGTTAGACACCAGAGTTCTGCGGACGTTGGGGAGGGAAAATCCTCTATACTGATTTATTAAAAACAAAAACTCAAAATTACATTGAATTATTTGGTATTTTGAAGCAACTAAATATAGTCTAACCTCATAAACACTGATTTGTGGAGTGCAGAGTTTGTGAAGGGATGTAGCAGACTTGTGGTGGGATAGCCCCATGTTTCAATAAAACAAAATCTTAAAAATGAGATGCTCAAAAGTTTTAATGATCAAAAACTTCGGTGGCTTCTGGATGGGAAAAAAAAATCAAAGGTCATGAAAACAGATTTTTTTAAAGTAGGTCTTTCCTCTCCTTGATTTTATCACTCAGTTCTCTGTTCATGTCAAACATTTTGTAGGACCACAATGAAAATAAACACAGTAAGTATGCCTGACCATGTCCTTGCCAGAGACAATACCTTTCCTTAACTATCCTGGAAAGCAGATCAAGATAATGTCTACAAGAATTAAATTGGATAGACTGGAATAACATGCACCATAAGCAACAAAGATATAAAAACATGCCCCCCACCTTAGTTCATCAGGATCCAATTCACAAAATAAAGACCTGGTCCTACATTTACCTGGAAATTCGGCAGAAGTCGACAGGAGTTACGCCATCTATGCAGAGTAGCTTGCGTAATTCCCGTCATCTGCTGTACTTCTGTTCTGCGCAGTGTCTTCACTGCACTGCGTCACTTGAGGAGGTGGTTTTACTAGGTTGACTTCCTGATCGATTGAGCGGGTCTTCACTAACCGCTCAATCGATCCAGAAAGATCGATCTGACGGCGGCGACTTTGCCGCCGTCAGTGTAGACATAGCCAAAGTAACGTTATGACAGAAATACATGCACTCTCACAGTAGGACAGTAACAGAATCCTCAGACAGAATCCTCACTTGTTCGCATTGCACTGTTCTCCCTGGATACCTTAAATTAGATATCTCAGGTAATCTGCTTTGCACTGAACAATGCTACCACATCCTGATAAGAAAGAGCAGACAAAAAAGGTAGCTCAGGTGTGTCCCTTTTAGTGTGTTCCTTGCCAGTATCAGAGATTGTAGAAGGGTACTGGCATTGTCTAGAATAAAAAGAAACTTTTCTACAAAGGAGGGTTATCTTATCCGCTCCACCCAGTCCAGCAAAGGTTAAAAAAAAAAAAGGCAACAGAGAGAGGCAAAAAACCCAACTATAAACAAAGGAGAACTTTATTGTTCTCATCTTAGTGTTATCTGCACAATGGTGCCTGAGTTCCTGGGACATGGGGAGACTGCCAAGGGCCAAATCTGCTCCACAGAGTCAATCATAACATCTCAGAGGGTGTCAAAGCTGCAGAATTTCAGAGGCTGGACAGCCCCACCTCTGGAGCTCATAACTGTTCTCTTCCAGGAGTCCTGGCCACTGCTTTCTAAGGCAAGCTTTGCAGTATACACTATCTGTTACAGTTTCTGAGCATAGAGGGTAGCCCTCTTTCCTGAAGGCAATCTGCAGCTTCAGTTCTATTGGAAAGGATGGTCATTTTTACTGATCGCACCACTCCATAATTCGAGCATAGCAGCAGCTATTCTTATTGTGGGTAAAAGTAGCTTCAATCTCATTGAGCAGTTAAACTAAATCACAGATTTAGCTGAAAATCCCCAGAAAATTCAGTCTTTACCCACAGATTATGTACTGTAAAATTGGTGAATTTTGTACCAAACAAAGCTGAATCCCTGCTTTTAAGTGAAGAGGCTGAAAACAACCTTCATAACAGAGATGCATTATGTATTCAAAAAGGTGATGTCTAATGCAAGGCTTTTAAATCCTTATTTAACCATAAGTGGCTTGATTTTCAAAAGTGTTGAGCACTGAGAAGCTCCCACTGAAGTCACCATTTATTTTTAGAAACTGAATCCCCATGTTCAGAACTGACTTAGAGTAGCCTTAACTTGTGAACATATCACTAAAGCAAAGAATGAGGGTTGTCAGAAGGATCTGACTAATTCCTGCTAGAAATAATTTGATCCTCATAAATTGTTTAATCTAGTACGGCACCGCGTTCAGCTGAGGACAAGGTTTTGAGATGTTGCTTTGAAATATTTTAGCAACGTTAACTTTTATCCACTCAATATATTTCTGTCTTTGTGGATTTTGTACTTTTCATTAAATTGCCTCCTTTTTTCTGCTAAGCAAAATAAATACATTTCCTAGGTGACAAAAACATGTTAAGCAGCCTTTGCAAACTGATGAGTTTTATCTTGTGAACCTCACCAAGAGAGTGCAAGTTTTAGTTATGTGAGAAACTTTTTGCATAGCTCTAATACCACCTACCACAGATAATGCAGCAGATGGCAAAAAGCTATTAACAAGCTATTTTTCATGAGTATTGTAATAGTAAAGGAAACTATATATTGGCAGACAATGGGAAGAGGAAACAAATTTGTCAGTAATTCTGTGTTTTAATACTCTTTCATGTACAAGTTCTATGCTAGCAGAAGTGAGACAGCTACTACAGGTTTTCATGCCAATTAACAATAACCTCAAGGAATACTGTGGAGATGTTCTGCGTAGTGTACAATGCAAAAATTGTTATAAAAGTGGGGTCACCATGTTAGAGTCAAATACTTAAATGCTTTGCTGAATCTGAGCCTTTAAAAGAAATCCACGATTCCATCACTCTAACATTAGCAGCCGTTATTAACCAACCACTTATCTGTGAAGCTTCTCATGAAATAGAAGGCATATGAGAAAAGCCATGCTAATTTTACCTGAATCAGAAACACAGGAGAGATTCTAATGTTTGCCAAAAAGAAAAAGAAAATAAATCTATAAGGAAAGACATTTTAGTTTCAAAATTCCAAGAAGATATTTACACAAATGGGGGTAGTGGGGGTACAAACATACATATATAAATAATCAATCAATCAATCAATCAGCGGTGAAACTTACTCCAGGGACATTGTATACCATAGTAAAAAAATCAAAGTTAAAGATGGTCTGTGCTGAAAACGTGCCAGATTCAACAAGATAAACATATGGAAGGAAAGACCTCATCCACACAGTGGCAAAAATCAGAGGGAAATCAGTAGTGCAAAGCACAGTTCTGCAGAATTAAATGTCTAAAATAGTAAAAGACTTATTATCTCTGAAGTTCTCCTGTATATTATGTTGGAAATGAAAATGAAACATCTTGCTATTCAGAAAAAGGCGGAGAATGCTTCCAGACTTCTCAAATGTGAACTAGACATGTCGGTTTTTCTCCTGCATTCACCAATAAATAGAAAAAAAATGAAATTATATTAGTGGGAATGAGAAAAATTAGGAGGACTGATGAAAAAAAGTTGAAGGAGGTAAAGTTGGAAAGGAGCCAACGCCATTAAAAAAAGTGAGAAATGGTCAGCAACAAGAGAAAAGAAGCTGAAGGGGGTGCAAAGCAGCAGGCATTGGTTAGGCATCCTAAATTACAGTAAGATAAGGGATTGGCAGAGCACAATAACAGCAGGAGATGAATAGATTTTTCTAGTGTGAGATCAGAAAACTACATGAGATAGCGATCCCATATACGACAGTGGTGGCACGTTAGAAATGAGAGAGAAAAATAACATTAGGATGAGAAGAAACCTTAATGGGAAAAAACTCTAGAAAGGAGACCTCTAAAGCTACTGGCCTGTGGAAAATGAAAGAACCAAGAACAACATACAACTTAAGAGGACTGCACAAGTGCCTGCAATGATCATTAATATGAGGTAGCAAGGGCCAGTCACGGACAACAGCTCCCACCTGTGTTGGAGAACATGTGTGGCTGCAGAGTGGCAATGGCCCGAGGCGTTTACCTGGCAGCCATTCCACATAAAAGATTTGAAGCACAGATCAAAAGACAAGAGAATGCATTAGAAATTTTTGCAGCGGTCAGCATACAGGATCAAATCCAAAAGCTCAACAAGGTAATCTTGCAACAACAACAAAAACAAACAAAAGAAAATGTGCCATCCTGATCTCAGGGCTTGCCTAGGGGTAGCCTAATACTGGATCTATCTATCTACATCAACTTATGTCAATACTATATGATTGTTTTGGTATATGGATTCTTTTAAACCCTAATGTATTTTTAGTAGACAATATTTTTGTACTCAAAGATTCCTTCTCCAATGAGGTGCTGCCTGAGGCCTAGATTGTGAGCTCTTCAGGCGTTTTTGCAGAGCCTAGCACGATGGAGTTTTGCTTGTTGACTGGTGCTCTTAGGTGCTGCTAATACAAATAATACTTTCCTTTTTACAAAAATGAAAGCAATCGTTACAACTCTACAGGGAATTCCCTACCTTTGTCACATCTTTGGAAATCAGTGCTTCAAGAGATTTTTTTATGCAGAAAAAAAAGGGTAGAATGAAAAATAGCACTGAGTTTTAAGAGGCCTACAGCCATTTTCTGAACTCACTGATTTTGTCTGGGAATTGTCCCATGCCACTTCGTATTCTTGTAAGACCAAAGGCATTTGGGTAGGGGGTTCCCTCATTTCTTGATCATAAAGGCTGGATATGTCATCTTTCTTCTCATCTTCTGTTGTTACTGGGGAAATGTCATGGGGAATAGTGGAGAGAATAGAGCAGGTTGCGGGAAACAGAATTTTTAAAAAGGAAAAGGAAATATTGGTACAAGGAGTTCATTAGGTTTACAGCAGTAAGGAAAAGAACATTTCTATATAGTGTTCATTAAACACTGCACACTGCTATATATTTCATTTCTTATTTTCTTCTTCGTGCAAATTGTATAGTGCATCCTGAAATGTCTATGTTGTGTACATGTTTATAACAATAAAATATTCCATGTTATACGTTTGGATAAATTTGAAAAGTCAGTAGGCAGACATAGTAGAACTAAGTCATTTCTGAGAACACCTACTCTCACTGGTATATGAAAAAAGGGAGGGAAAGAATGACATCTTGAAACTAAGGGTGTAGTAATAAAGACTGAGTGGCAGGATGGCCATTAGTTTAAAGTAAACGGTAGGGTATTTCGAACACATTCAAGACTAATAATAATAGGTATACTTGCTGTTGCAAGTCAGGAAAGACAGGGTGCTATTAAAAATTGGCAGGGAGCGTGGATAAGACATCCGTTGGCATGTGATTAAAGAGCTGGATCAGTGTGGAGGAAAAACCTGGTCAGTCAATGCCAAAAGGAGATACAAACTCAGCCCTTGCTTTGGATGAATTAAGGAACACAACAGAATGTGGCAGGAGTGAGTCATTGGTCATGAGGAACCTGGAGAAGCTTCAGTGTACTTTGAAGAGTTGCTTAAAAGATCCAAGAGGAAGACAAAGATTAGTTTGGACCTTCTGACATCTCAGAAGCGCAGAATATACGAGTACGAGCAGTATATGAGAATGAGGAAAAGATAGGCTTGAACCCAGGTTGATGCTTCAAATTATGACCATGTAAATTATTAATCGTATATTCATGCAGTATTACATTTAGTTGTACACACCAGCATAATATCTAATGGATTTGTACAGTGCCCATAATCATAGTA
Source organism: Emydura macquarii macquarii (assembly GCF_026122565.2). NCBI lineage: Eukaryota > Metazoa > Chordata > Testudines > Chelidae > Emydura > Emydura macquarii. Next base: position 13,242,172 of record NW_027132773.1, read on the forward strand.
TCTAAGTGCTATCCAGGTAAATGGAATCTACATCTAAATGTCCATCATTCAATTTTTGCCATCTCCTGAAATTACTCTATCAAGGGAGCCATTTATTCTCTTTAGATGCTTATATGGCGCTCATCACACGAGTACCTGTCCATGGCTCTATGTTAGACTATGCTCGAAAATAAGAGCTAAGAATTCAAATGGGGTGGCACCTGGGAGAAGCCAGTGGTGCTCTTGCAGGCCACTGGGGAAGGTTGATGGATCTGCCCTACTAATATTTATCTAGGTTCTCAAAAAACTGGACTTAAATACACTTTTTGGGACAGATTCTCACCCCTGGCTGCAGCAACGCAAAAGTGACTTAAAGCTTTCTTAAGGCAGCAGTCAAGGATTCTCCTGAAATAAGACAACCTCTGGACAGCATAGAAGGTATTTGGGGGCAGATTAGTGGCAGAGATAGGGATTTTCTATGGCCATCTTGGCCAGCAGAGAGGGTCCTAAAATGCCACAATCCACTGGCAAAAACTAGAGCAGCCTTAGGGTGGACTGTTTGTCCCCGGGCAGCCCTCATGATTGGAGGAAGGTGAAGACAAGAAAGGAGTCTCCCCTATCTTACAATGGATTTAAAATACATTTTTCCCTCACTGCCAATGTTTCACTATCATAAAAATGAAGTTATTACCAGTGATTTATATCCATTCCCAAGTCTTCAGATATATATTTCACGGAGTCAATAGTATAAGCACAAAAAGCAACCTCACATCCTCTGAAAAGAAGGGGACTGACTGTGCCTAGAACATCCACATTGTGCCTAAAAATGTGGGTGTTTTGGATGCAGGAAAACAGAAGCTCTCCTCACTCTTCCTTAGCACAAGAGCTGCTGAAATCTTACAAATTCAAGAATGTATTTTCCATGGTTACCAAAAATGAACTGAAAAACATTACCAGGGATTGTGAAATCCACACTGCATTTGAGTATTTGGCAGAGAGTCCTCAAATATTGCAAAACAGCCCAGGGTGTATTCCTACTTTGGAGACAGATCTAAAACACCTAAATTTCCCCAGGCTCTTCAGGGAGATCTCTTCCAACAGAAGGAAGAATTAGCAATTACAGTCCTGCAGGACTGGTACAAAAATTATGTTTATGTCTATGTCTCTATTAGTTGCTCCACTGAAATAAAATACTACTCGTCAGCAAGTGCAGCAGAGTCTGGCCCAATTTGTTTTGCATAAAGGGATGGGGGAAAAATTGATAGGGGATTGCTACTAACCAGTGATCAAGAGCAGCAGTTACATTTTTAAACATAGGTGCAAAGTCCTCCTTAAAACTGTTTTAGTTAATATGTATTAACATCACATTTCCATGTGTTGAAACACAGCCATTTTTCCTAGTCCACATCCTCCAGTGCACCCACTAACCTGCATTAATAGCATTTAAAGTGTCTCAACTCAAGGATGCAGTCTTGTCTGACCCTTGTAAACCAATATAATTTCTCATTCTCAGAAAAGGTCTAATTTCTGTAATGTTCCACTCTGGTAAAATCATTTCAGCAGAGGATAAAGAAATAATCTTGAAAGAGGGGAACGGCAAACCAAATCCCAAACAGTAGCAAATAGCTTCACGGGGACATTTCCTTTCAGAACACTATGGGCTTTTAGAGTCTCTTCCAGCTACTTATTGTTTGGTCAGTTCCTCTTAATATAATATTTATTTTTCTGTCTTTTTCTGATCCTTTGAGAGATGTGCAAAATGGAAATTCTTTGATGAATGAGGTTGAACAGATGCTGCTGTTTTTCCCTCAATGTTCAAGAACTCTGATCTGATCTGAAATAAAATGGATGGCAGGAATAAATTTTGCAGATAGTATTAAACAGCAACAAGCAAGAAATAATCTATGTAATCATAAAAGAATTTCAGTAAGAGTTTATAGTACTACTGACAGTTACAAACTGTATAAATATGTGGTGGCTGCAAAATGCTGTTCCTTTAGAGTACAACATTACTATCCAACACTGAACAGAAGTGAAAAGATCCATTAGCTATTCTTTATTAGATCTTCAAATTGTAAATTTAATTATTTCAATAATCAGCAGCTTCACTTCACTGATTATCCTTCTGAGAATCAAACCAGCTCATTTATTTTGTTTTATTTTATAAACCTATCATGTTTCATGGAAGATAACATGACTATAAAACTTTATGGAAAATAATCACATGCATATGGATACATAGAGGAACACAGACACACAATTGTCAGTATTTTCCCTCAAACTCCCATCCTGCGCCCAAAATAATCAATAAAATATGTTGCAACTGATATTGTTTTCTGTGTAACTTATTTTAAAGGCAAATTCATCTCCTGTTGAAAATTGAAACCCATTTATTTATTTTTCTAACACAACTAGTCACTATTTAATTGCTTTTCAGTTTGTTCTCAGCTTCCAAAACTATCATGGTGCATTATTTTCTTTTACAAAGGAAGGGGGTAGAAAAGTGGCATTTCTCTAAAGTCACTGACATCTGTCACTATCAGGGCAGAGGTGGGGCACTTATATTTGGTCTACTAACACTTAATTCCATACAAAAAGTATGCAAAATGAAGGAGCCTCAAGCTTAATATGCCTGTTAGTGTTGAAGATGTAAAAGTTTTCATGAAGAGTAAACATTTATTTCATGTCATAAACTTAAATGGATATGGATGACAGGCTGAAAAGACTGAAAACCCTCCCTATCCTAAATGGTTCATTAATTCCCCAGACAAAGCCTATGATATTAAAGTCTGGCTAAAGATATAGGCTTATTAAACTCTTATTTATAATATTTTAAGCCATCTATTAAGATAGCACTTTAATTTTAAATCAGATTGAGAAGTCATGGTTTGAGACAGGGTTTGGGTGATGTACATGGAAGAAATCAAAGTGGCTCTAGTGGGCAGAGAGAGATGTAGCTGCTAGATGGAGATTCTGTCTGCAGATGAAGTCCTGCCTGCACCTCAGAGTTGTGTAGACAGACGCCTGTGAAGGGGAACACAGAGTTTCATTTCTGCTTAACTCAGGCTGGCTAGAACCTGCTAAGTACTGGGAAAGAGAGCAGGCTGGGACTGCAGATGGCCATTGCTTATTTTTAATAACCCATGCTTGGATGGAAAGGAAAAAACGTCTTTTGGCTTCACAACTACTGGCCCACTGCCGGAACCTATATCCTTCCCTAGCATGCTTCTTCAGTCTACCTACCTACTCCTTTCCATGGCTCTACCAGCTACACTCATGTGATTGATGCACAAAGGAAGGAGAACCGGTGATCCCACCTGCTGCAACTGAAAAGATTAAGAGAGCTGTTGGGCAGAGCGCCTTCCTACAGCCACACTTTAGAAACAGCTAACGGCTAATTATGTTGTATGCTCCTTCCACTGCAATGCCTTTGCCCATTTCTCCTACTAAATTCCAGCAGATTTCTGCCTCTCTCCAAAGCAGCATTCCTCCAGCCTGCTAACCCATTCCCAGCCTGATGTCTATAAGCAGACAGCTTCAATGCTAATAAAATGGAGTACAGAAATGAGAGCTGCATGTGCAAAATAAGTCAGATGTTGCCCTTAGTATCATTTTTAGCTTTGCAATTCAACAAGCTACCAATTACCCTTTTAATCTCTGTGCCTCTCATGATCAGTTTTGTACTACTCAAAACAAGATGCAGTTCCAAAACATTTACCAGTAAATGGTTCAGAGGGGGAGAATCAACACAAAGCTATGAATTCTTGGGTGTTCAAGGAAGTCCCAATGGAGCAGTTCATTAGAATGAGTCAAACATTTTCCATGAAACCAAATATTTTTGACTAGTTTAACAATCCATCCCTTATTCAGCAAAGCAGTTAAGCATATGCTTAACATTAAGTTTGTTCTTAAGTCCTATTGACTTTAATGGGACCATGTGCTTACAGTTATACTTAAGTGCTTTATTGAACACAGATGCATTTAAGCAGGTGTTTAAATGCTTTGCTGACTTTAAGCTTAAAACAGCAAAGGAAGGCAAGTGGCAAAGCAAAAACATCTTTTAGTAAGGTGATCCACAGCTGCCAGGAGAAAAGAACTTTGATCATATTTATTACCCAGAGGAGAGCGCTTGACTGATAGAAAAACATAAGCCTCTGAAGAGACAAGGGTAAGGGTATGCATGTTCTCGTACTCACCTTCCACTAGTGAAGATACAAGAATCTGAAACCTAAACTAGGAAACAAATTTTAAAAAAATAGATAGGCTGAGCTCCACACCTACAAAATCATAACCAAAAGAAATATCATGGATGAATGTGTGAGTGCAAAAGGGAGGATCTTCTATGTAGCAATTACCTATTATATTGTAAAGCAATACTAGAAAGAAACAAGGAAGAACTGGATAGCAGTATTATAACATTTACAGCTATGAAAACGACGATTTTAAGGCAAACCAAATCTCAAGCTTAGAGCATAAACTGATCAACTATAAGGGTCAAAAAGTCTCTTTACATCTTGGAACATTAATGTATAACTGAATACCTTTACATTCATCCTTCTTGTCCCCAGATGCACTATATACTGCCCACTATCGGAGGAAGATGAGTGGCCTGGGTTCACAGACAATCTGAATCGTATCTTTTGATTTGTCAGTAATGTTATGGGACAGTTCTTTCACCTGTGCATTCTTTGGAAGTTCCCTGACTTTTACTACTTTTGGATATACATTTTTAATTTTCTTTCATTTCCTTTCAATTATCATCATGTAGTCAATGTAGTACAGAACCAAAGATAGTTAACTTTATTGCTATCACCCATGGTCTTTTTGTCAGTATCTTAGCTAGTAAATCATCATTTTATATATATTACACCCACATACATACACACGAGGGAAGGGGAAGAGAGAGAGAGAATATTCTGCACACAGAAACAACATTAAAACACATTATTAATGTTGCAAAGTCAACCACTCAAAAGTTAGGAAATGCCAAAATTAAGGCTGCCTGTGCAACTTCATTTGCACCACGCCCCCATACTCTTGTGCCTATGCATTATGACACAGTCTTTAACACTTGATTACATATTATTTTGTCCTTGCCCAGGCATAATTCCCCCTCCCACAGCTCCTCAACTGATCTGAGTTCCCGCCCCCCCATACCCTAGGCCAACTGGCTTCCATTCCCCAGCCCATTTCCCTCACCAGCTCTCAGCCCTAATCTCCTCATACAACCAATCCCAGCCTCATCAGATTTATTGTACCAATACACTCTTTTCCCTCTCCCCCTCACTCAGTTCAGCTCTTTGTCCCCCCTCTGCATTCTAATCAGTCACCTTCCTCCTCCAAGCTGCTTTGGTACCAGCAGAGGGTTGCCATTGAGAGCACAAGTGAGACAAGCTTCCTGCTGTCAGTTCAGGTGCCCAACCGCATCCTAATCCCGAGTAGCCAGGAACAGCCATTACATGGAAAGTCCTTCTGAGCCCCTGTAGCCATAGGCTGGTGCCTGCTCAGTTGCCCAATGGAAATGGTGCATGCGCAATCCTGTCCCATGTAGGAACTGAGAGGGTGTGTGGCATGCTCTGTACAGAGGGAATCTTTGGGGAATTTAGCTGCTAAATTCAAAGCAGTCTACTAAGCATGTAGGAACTGCGAACTGCCAAATTTGTGTAGGTTTTCACAGGGACAGCAAAAGGAACATCGTGACAGAAAAGTCACCCCCGCCCGCCAAATTTCAAGTCCTTACTCCAAAGCATGGGGATGATACTGGAGCTGTTCACAATGTACCAAAAATTTTTAACATGAGCAAAACAACGTATTTTTCCCTAGCCTTGTTCTCAGAAGTGGCTGAATAGTTTTGGCTGAATTTTTTCAAAAAATATTCTGAGACAATGTGACTCGACAAGGCCTTAACACAGATCTGCATTTAATAGGCCCTGTTTTCTTTTCTTTTTAACAGATAACTTCCTTCACCTTTAAAATGCCTTCAAACCAGACTAGAGCCTGAACATTTTTATATACACTTACGTCGGCATCTTTCAGCTGGGTTAGAGTAAAGGTGGCCCGGCCGACAGCAACAAGCAAATTATTTTTCTGGCAGGCCATGATATACTGAGATAATTTCATTCTCCATCTTGTCCTAAGATTCTGGCTGCTAGCTTTGAATCAAACGATGTAAAAAGAATCTAGTAAATTATTGTTCTATTTGATACGCTGTGCTGTATTTAGTAGTCCAGAAGAGCTGTATTTAACAAATACAATGAATTATGAATATATCGTTTAGAACACAAGCATAACATTGGCCAAATAAACTTAACCATACCTGGCTCATGGCTTGAATTCCAAAAGTGATGTATGTATAAATTCATTTGCTAGAACCATCCAGTTGGAATCCCACAATCTGCTCATCAGCATTAGCACATAATTTCTTTGGGCCACTTTTTACACGTCTTTTTGATAATTGTAACCAGCAGCAAAATCTATATATTTAGCTATTCAGAGAGATGGAGAAGAATTAAATTAAACAGTTTTCACCAGGTTTTTCTTCTAGCTGGTTGTTTCCCTACCTTTTTTCTACTGTCAACATAACATACCAACAAAGACTAATAACTCCAGGGTCAAGCTGCAAAAAAAAAAAAAAAAATCTTAAAAAGTAAAGAGAATGACTCAAATCTTCCTGCCCATCTTCTGAGAGGCACTCATCTGTCTCGTCATCTTGAGAGATGCTCCAGATAGATGTTCCTAAAAGGTTTATACAGAGCTATGTGTTTATGTAACCCCTTAACCCCTGCCAATGTGAGCAGTGAGGGTCACTTACACAGACCAGTGGTTGGCTTCAAAGCTGATGAGCAAAACAAAAAAAAGTGGCAAGAATGTATTTCTTCCTTACTATCTCAGCATGTTCTCTCCAATTACTCTCATATTTACTGACTTCTGTGCTCACTCACATTTAATTTTTACTCTCTTTGATGGCAGAGACATACTGGCTCCATCTGTCATAGGGTTAAATAACCATCTCTGATTTCAGCAGATTCTATGACTTTAAAAACAGAGCCCTGAACCAATCACAATCTTCAAAAAGTCCTTTTTTGCCTGGATCCCTTTCCAGTTGAAGACAATAGGGGTTGAGTTATCTATTTCAATGAGAGCAGGAGCGGATGATACTTAGCACCTCTAGAGTGCATTACAGCAAATGCTTCCTGTTGCATTTTTGTAATATAATTACTGAATTTTATTTTAGGAAAAAATATCAGAAAACCCCTCCAGCACCTCTATTTTGGCCATTACTTACTATTAACTAGTGTGGACTCAGTGTTTTGCAATTCCAAAACACCCCATAAATCTGATATTTAGCTACTGAGCAATTACGAAAGCTTAAGAAAAACAATCCTGAAAAATACTTTATAATAAAGTGTTCAAGCCTGCGCTTCCCATTGGTACTGTGGTGAGTGCTTTAAAAATGCATCATATGGATAGTCCACTAGTATGTTTCAATGTCTATATAGACTTGTCCATCAGTAAGAGCATCTTTTCATACATCAAGTTAAATGATACCTTAGATAAAGTGATGGGGTCCACAGACAAACCTAATACTTATACTGGCTACTTATACTACTGTTGATGATATCTTCACTTGCAGAGTGAATTTCAATGTCTATATCTCACTGACGGGTCTGTATGCTGTAGGTACCAGTTTCAAGCCATATATGGCGGAGAGTGGGACATACTAAAATAAACACGCTAATGGCCTGATTTAGTCCAAACTAAGGAAATCCAAACAAAAGCCTTTGGAGTGGACAGAGACTTGACATTTCCAGGGCACTTCCCAGGCATCATTTCACTGGTGACTTTAGCTTTCCAGGATTTTTGGTTGTAGTATGAACTGAAAGTTACATTTTTACCCCTACCCACCTCACTAAACAACATCAGCACCAATTAGTGCAACCACTAGAGTGACTCTACAGCTCTAAGGTTATCACAGCCTGCAAGCCAAAAAAAGTCTAAAATTCACCTGTCCAGATGCCAGATATTCACAACCTTTTTCGGTGCACCCTTTATAACAAGCGGTGCTCTGTGGTGACCACACATACCACTACTTATTTCTGCAGTCCTCCCTTTTGCTTTCCTCCCCTCTAAACTTTTGTAGATTGACAACTACAAAATTCAGTGAAATAGTGAAACATTACCCTTATCAAAAGGAAAGCGTTAAGTACAGTAGTATGAAATCAAAACAAGTAATAGGGCTCTATAAAATTTACTCTACAAACTTAATTAACTGATCACCCTCGTTGGGGTAACATACCGGAAGACTCAACTACAGGTCTTCACTATCCACCCTGGCTCTTCATATAACAATCAGAACATTGGTATACTACCAATAAACTCAGTATAGTTTTAAGTAATGGGTTTGTTTAAATAGAAGTATATTCCAAAATCCTCTCCGCAAGCGCATGCACTCTTAGAACATAAGGCTTATCACAGGTACGGAAGGAAAATTTTCTGTGAGCTTTTTGTTGGTAGGCCACCACTGCACCCAAATAGGCTTCAGACATAATTCTGCCCAGTAGGAACCTCACATATAAAAAAAAAAAAAATCTCAGAAGAAGTACATCACCACTGTGAGTGAAACTTTTCAAAATATTTTAGTGACAAGGTAGATGAGGTAATATGTTTTATTGGACAAGTTCTGTTGGTGAGAGAGACAAGCTTTCAAGCTACACAGAGCTCATCCTCAGGTCAGGGAAAGGTACTCAGAGTGTCAATGAAATACAAGATCGAACAGATAGTTTAGTGTACTATAAGTGTTCCATCTTGTATTTAGCTGTTAGAGAAGCGTGGCAGGGACTCACAGTTTCCAGTTGTTGGAACCCTGTATGGGAAATGGTGACTGATGCCCCCTGATCACTGTGCATTGTTAACCTCACTATGCATATAAGGAAAGCGGGAGAGGCTCTCAGGGCAGACTCAGCTAGGGTATTGGACAGAGAGGTGCTCGAAGGAAATCCTAGGACCTGCTTGGCTGGTCTTTGTGATGTGCTATTGTTATTTCAACTGCTAATAAAAGATGCAGCTCAGGAAGAGCGGTCAGTTTGGTCACTAACCTAGGCCCTGATCTGAAGATTTATGCATGCTCTTAACTTTACACCCTGCGAGTAGCCCCATGAAAGACAATGGAGATACTCACAGCATGTAAAGTTAAACACGTGTCAACCTTTTCAGAATTGGAGCCCTGGAGCGTGCAGATGAAATCCTGGCCATATTAATGTCAATAGGAGCTTTACTATTTGCTTCAATGAGACCAGGATTTCGCCCTGTGTCTCTTGTGTTAGCATGGGTAAGGATTTAGCCCTTTCACTGCTGACTCATTTGCTTTCCCTTTGACTGTTGGGTTAATGATATTAGAGAGGCACAGTGGGTGAAAGTAATCTCTTTTACTGGACCAACTTCCGTTGGTGAAAGAGAAAAGCTCTTGAGCTCCACAGAGCTCTTCTTCAGGTCTGGTTAATGATATAACTGAGGAACTGAAATAAACACACACACACACACATTCTACTCTTACTCACACCAATGTAAATCCAGATTAATCTACTGACTCTGGAGTCACACCAGTGTTACTTGAGAGCACAATATAGCCCAAAAGATAAACTTGCCCAACAGAAGGCCTGTGCTGTGCTTACCAAGGAATTCATAAAAAATAGCCCATTAAGTAACAATTGAGCAGCCCTTTTCTTCAACTCCAGTTTAGCTTGCTGAATTCCATTATCTGCCTAGCACTAATCAGTGTCTTCAATTTAGATGAATGTGCTATTAAAAGAGAAGCATGACAGATTATGAAAGGGTTTTTGTTCTCCATATTTTTAAAAAAGTATATCTATCTAATCACTAGGGAGGTGACAGGAACTACATTAATTTAGTCCGGCAATGGCAGAATTAGGCACTAAAGAAAGAAGACAAAGAATGTACTGTTATTTTCACACACAGCTGCAGCACACTTTTTCCGCCATGCAACAAGTATGGAATCAATATATGTTAATACAAAAAATGACAGGCAGTTCTGCTGCAAAAGTGAAGGAATGATTTCAAAGATGTCAGTCTGATGAAGATAATGTTCTTCTCTGAAAGAGAAAATAAAACACAAGCTATTCAGCAATAAAAATGAAACAAAAAAGCATGCTTACAGGCTGAAATACGTTTTATGGTGTACGTTTGTACAGCACAGGACCTTGAATCTCAATCTTTGAACACCCATCCACCCCCCTGCTGGGGTAGAACATTTAACAGCTCACAGCTACATTACATAGCATTTGGGAGGTGAAACAGTCAGCATTACATCCATTTGAAACTGCAGGAGAAATGTATGTAGACAGAAGGTAGTTACTCAAACTAGAATTTGGATTGGGCTCTGGTGAACTAAGGTGTGCATTGGATGTTTAAATGACCACGGGCAAGGACTTCAATTTTAGGTCTCAAGCAGAAGAGATTGTCTGCAACAGCACAGCACCTCCCAACACTATATTTAGGCTCTGCTTTTCAGGAATTATTAATTTCATTTTTCAGAGTTTCTTTTTAGCAACTGTGGAGTTTTTAAGGAGGTTTTCAGGGTTTTTTTCTTTCTACATAGTGTAATGAGTAACGTACATTATATACACTACCGTAATCTATACTATGATGAGTATGCTCTTTGCGGTATTCTCTAGTGCTTTTTAACATGTTGCAAACAGCACGACATTGAAGTGCAGTAAGGAACATTTAATGAGCACCAGCAGGGTTTACACAGACCCACAATATGTTACTGGACTTCAGAAATCATACCCCCCATACTCTGCATTACTGCTTTGTGTAGACAGGCCCTTAGAATCTAAGGTTTAAATACAAATAATTATTTCCAGAGTTCTTCAACGGTTTATTAAATAAACAATTTTTTTTTAAATGTTGTTGTTGCATTGATGATGGTTTATCTGTGTTTATCAGTTAAAACCAAAATCAGAAGCCCTAACTATATTGGTTTAATAGTGACTGGAAGGGAAACGTTGTCATGTAATGACTCATCAACTTCCTAAAGTTGTAAACTACGATCACTCCCAAAAATTGCCACTCTGATTTTTTAAAGGGATCAGAGAGAAAATATGTGGCACTGAAAATCTTGTACATATAAAATAGGGTATTTCTGGAGGTAGGATAATTAATTTTCTGTCTAAAAGTCCATCACCCTATATTATGGCTTGGTTTCAGGATTTGCAGGAGCCATCCATGCCACTAACCAGTCATTACCTCCAGGGGAAAAATAGTCAGAGATTCCAATGTTGCCACATCATTCCCAGCAAATGCCACTTTTAGGAAAAGTAATTTTCCAGGTAAGGTAAAACATTTTGGATGTTTTAGTGAGGTGAGGCCCCAAACACCCAGCAAACTTTTCTTTACATGTTAATCTCACCTGCAGTTTAAAACTGAGAAACAATACAAGATCTTGCATGCTTATTACATGGAAGAAATATTATTATTAAAACAGATATGACCCAAAGGACCCATTTTGTCCTTTGGTACATGCACACAAAGAGCACTGACACCGAGAGTCACACATGCATATACTTAATCTTCCTTTCAGACTGTCTATGATCATATCATCAATTTAAACTGATGCTCCAGAATTTGCTGAGCTTTTTTTCTTTTACATTAAAAATATTCTTTTTCTATGTTTTTAAATCTTTCATCCATTCAAATTGGAGAAAACCAACCTTTGTGATACTAACTTTGGTTACAAGTGTTCAGACTTTTAAAATCACCTTTAACAGCTCCAGATGTTCATGGGACTTGCAGAGAAATTGTTTCTTCTTCTCTAAAACTTTTAAGGAAGCTGAGAAACTGAGAAATGTTTTAGTAAAAGCAGTTTCCAGATCTTCCTGCTGACAGCCAGAGCTTATCCTTATCAATAAGTCATGAAGTGAGAAACTTCATGTACAAAATAAAGGCTGCCTTCATATTCAAAGAGAAGGGAAGGAGGAGAAAACCATAAGGAATTTTTTCTTGCCAATTAATATCCTAACTGAAAAACATTATTTCTTACAGGAACCTAGAAGATGATGTTTCAAATGCAAGTCTCCTGTGCATACCCTTTGTCTTATTATCAGGAAGTAAATCAAGCTATTAAGAGAATACCATTCTGATCCTCTTTGAGAGCTCTCAGATTTTCAAATAAGAAAGAAAAAAGAAAGGAAGAAAGAAAGAAATTCTGCAGCCAGTCAGTCTAACTTCTGACCCAGCAATCTGGCACGCTTAATTAAAATTAACCTAGAGCACAAGCATCAAGCTATGAATTTCCCTACTGTATTGCAAGATCGTTATTGTGACAAGTGAATGGTAAGATCCTGATGAATGCCTGCCACTGTTCAATAGATTGAAGAAGGTCTTGAAAATGCCTTATCTTTGGTCTCTGTTTTAGCCAGATTAAAGAAAGGGTGGTTAATAACCTTTCATATTGCCCTCAGACACAGGATTCAGTCTGTCTGGCTCCATGCTGTGTTATTGCTTCAGTCTAGGCTATTGTCTATTCTCACGACATTTATAAAAAAAAAAAAAAAAAAAACTTCAGAGATATGTTTTTGGCTCTCGTTTTACAAGACAGAAGTATCATTAACAACCTTCTAATTGTTTCATAGTAGAACAAATCATTTAACGAAGTCACATCAATTAAAAAGGCCACAGGACATATGTTCTGAATGGCACCTGAGTACTGTAGGTTAGGTAACATTTTCAACTGGGAGTATTTTATTATAATCCTTTTTTTCCTTTTAAGAATGCACAAACATCTAGCAATGAAGGGCATAGTAACAATAGCTGAATGTTTATCTAAAAAAATCATGGAACTGGAATTTTAACGGCAAAATTGGGTTTGCATCTTTTTTTTTTTTTTTTTTTTTTTTGCTGCTTTATGATGTACAAAGAAGGCTTGAAAAGTTTTCCTAATTTTATGTCTGTCTCGTTATTTAACCTTAAACAAAAAAAATGGGTCCTGTCTGCCCTATTGCCCTGGATGACTCTGAGGACAACTGAAGAATAGTAAGACCATGACATAAGAGAAACTTAGCAATTGAAAGAGGCCTTTTAGTCAGAAAATGTTTTAAATTCTCATGTTAACATCCATTTAATTCACACTTAAAAAACTGAGTTGGGAGAAACAGTTTAAGGTACAAAACATCCCATTCAAATGGAAGTTGAGAAAGATACCTTAGTCATCGGGTTCTCCAGCAAAAACAGGGAAGACAGGACTTGATATTACTATTTCTAAATGGAAAGGAGAGCCTCAAAATGGTTTATAAAAAGGAGGAAAACGTTCAAGCCTTCTTTATAAATCAGACAAAGGTATAAAAAAAAATAAAAAAAGCAGCCAAGCCCTATTTTTTCCCTGTAAGGTAACATACCATGTATAGCCTGTTATTTGTATCCTTGATGCCTGAATATGAATCTGGGCCCTGACCCTACAAAAAACTTCCAAATGTGCTTATCTTTAAGTATATGATGTCACACTGAATTTAATACAACTATCCACATGCTTTTTAAAGTTAAACATGGGTGAAATCCTGGCCCCACTGAAGTCAATGGCAAAACTCCGATTGACTTCAAGAGGGCCAGGATTTCACCAATAAACTTTATGATGTGATTTATATTATATTTATATAAAAGCCATCTCATATTTATATAGAATCACTGTGTGAGCTATAGCATTTCTATAAAATCCTCTAGGAAATGGGAGGTTAAATCTAATTAAAGCTGTAACAATAGCTTTTTTCTGCAGGAGGACTAAAACACTTATCTTGATATGGTTACATTGAAAGGTCATTCCCTATGATCCAGATTCTCCATGTCTGCTCTTCATTTGCAAAATTCTAGCCAGCCACAAAACAAAATGAAATGACAGGATCAGAAATGTGTGCACAACCTTCAAAGAAACCATTTGGTAAGTTAACTAACTGTAATTAAAATCCTGGAACATGATTAAAATCACCCAGTATGGTTATTACTAAACAATCTACAGAGAAAAACAAAAAAGAGAGGGAAGCAGGGAGGGAAAAGATTCTTGCATGTCAATATTATGATCAAGTAGTAAAACTGATGAAGCAGGATTGTGAAAAATGTGGGCTATTATGCACTAAGTGTCTATGCTCTTTAAGGATAAAACACAGGGGGTTAAATCAAAGATATAAGCTGACACAAAGACTATTCAGCAGTTAATCAGTAGCACAGTATAAACACAGAGTATGTTATGTCACTGCCTCCTGAGCATGGTTTTTAGCATTTGCTTCTTCAAATTTACCAGCTCCGCTATAGCCTACATATAGTTTAGGGGATTAAGCCATAATGCTACACATTTGCAGACTTGAGGGCACAGCAGTTGTCTTTTAACCATCCTAACTTCTGCACAGCATGTGAAAATCAGATTGTTTATGGCAGTTAGAGCTCATTAAAATAACCACACAAGTCTTGTTCTTTTTCACATGGTCATTATGTAACATTGTTTCTCTAATTGTTTCATACCACTTTATCTGTGTAGTAGCTGCTTTCTAACCCATTTTATCCATATCTTTCTATCCCCACAGAAACATAAAAACTGCCATTAAATAAACAAGCTATTGGTCCATATATGCTGCCTCCAGCAATGAACAATACCTGATCCTTTAGAGAAAAGGGAAATTTCCCTTTGAATATGCCATTACATGACAGGAGAGATGCCTTCCCAGCACCAACTGGCACTCAATTTATGTGCTGAAGCATGAGGAATGATATCCCTTACAACTTTTTTACATTGCCAGTATAACTGCAAATGTTATTTTTCCACAAGCAAAATCTCTAATCCTCCTTGGAATTTTGCTGAGCCATTTGCTTCAATACCAAACAGAAGTGAATTCTACAGCTAGGTCATACCCTGCAGAAAAGAGTATTGGTTTCTGTAAGTTTTGAAGTTGTTGCATCTCCTTCTTGAGTCAAAGGAATGATTGAATTAAAAGGACTAGTTGGCTTTCATTTTGTATCAGTCTCTATTTTATAAATCTCTATTATGTTCATTATCATGGCACATTTGTAAATCTACATGTATTATCTCTGTTTCATTAGTGTTCAAACCATCAAACAGATCTGCATGCTCAGTCCCATACTCTCAACAAAAGGAATCTCCCTGACTTCAGTAGGATTCTCCCTGTGCCGATCAGCCCCTATATATTAAACACAATACCCTACCCATTATGTGTGGTGCGTTTTTACACATATCAAGCTACTCTCATGTGTAAACAAATATGCATTCAAATAACTACAAGTTATTTTGCTCAGTTGAAAAATAGTTATTTGCCTACTCTCTCAGCTTTTTAACGTTTTTCATGTTTTACAAGTCTCTGTGAATCAAAGAAAATGGGCTTTCCCTAACAGGGAGGAAATAGATGAGTCCTGGTTTAGGAACACGTATCTTATTCCTAGAAGAATAAAAAGAACAACAAAAATGAAAAGTTTGCTGGAAGACTTCCTCTGGAGTTTTCTTACTGGCCAGAAAAATGTTCATAGCTTTAATAACTTCTTCCAGTGCAGGAGCTCATTAATCAAAAATAATAAAGCCTTTAAATTATTAGGTCAACAAAAAGTACATAAATAATTGCCACAATGTCCATTTGGTATTTTATCATGAAGGAAATAATGCTGACTTGGCATAATAAAGTCACTTAATGTCAGACTGACTAGTACAAATTTATTTCTTTTTTAGTTCCCAGTCGTCATTAGTACAAAGGACCATATCTCAGATTTTTTAGAAAACTGTTCTTACAAGTTATCTATTGTAGCAAGGAACTATTATAACTTTGTCTACCTACCGTTAAAGCTCATAATGTAATGAAACCAAAAATTTCACATTTCAGTGCTGAAAAGTTAGACGCCTGAATCCACATGAATTACTATCACTATCATCATCAAGACACCTAAATGTAAGAGACTTGATTTTTCAAAGGTGCTGAGCACCTACAGCTCTCACTGCAGCAAAAAGCAGCAACTCTGGTCTTCCATCACAAAGGGAACAACATAGTGGGGCATTATTCAGGAGGATATTAAATGGGTATACATTCCCTTAACATACCTCATTCCCAGCATCTGAGTTTATCCCCTATGCCCGGACTCCAGTACTCTCCAACTCGACCATTTTCATCAACTTCCAGGCTGCAAGGCCCAGTTTGATGTACAAGCAGCAGAACTGTCTTAATGATTTGAAACATGAGAAAAGCAGGGAATGTAAAGGGAAATTACATTCTGAGAGGGGGGGGAAAAAAAAGACACCCACACAACCTTAACTCTGCCCCTGTAAGGGTGTTAGGAAAAACTCAGAATAAACCACTCTCTTCCATCTCTCCTCACCTTCAAAAGAAATGAACATTTTCTTAGGATCTGCTACCACCATTACAAATCAAGACTTCTATCCATACAATTCAGTGGGATCCTTCGCTGTAGGCTAGACGGTGTCATGGCTCATAAAGGGTAATTACTGCTGGCTAACAGATCACAGCAAACACAATGACTTCCTCTTCTCCGTTTTCAGCTACACAATCACAAATAAACAGGCTAACAATAATGAACAAATCTCCTAGTAATACTTCCCCGTTGCTGACAAAGGTCACAAGAGGCAGCTATTCCCCATACGCCGTTAAAAAAAATATCAACAAAGTGCTTGTACCCTCTCCAAAGGCAGCAGAGTTCAGACTGTGTTGGGTGTCATGTTTGAGAAATGTAACCTTATTTTTGTATTTCCTAGCTTCCTCATATTTGACTCCTTTTTATTTCAGCTGTACCATTCTTGTCTGAAACACATTGGGAGGCCTTAAAACAGCAAGTTTTCCAATACTGAGCCGGGGGAATTAAACTCTTTCAATTACCTTAAGCCACTGTTAAGTACTCCCAACCTTAATGAAGCGTTTTGCATAGAAATTTAATTATAACCAGATATCAACCAGTTTAAGTCATCTTCCTTTTGACACTTTTAATACTTTCAAGCCAACATACCACCTATAAAAATTAGTAACCAGGCCCTACTAAACATTATCTCAGGGTTATAGAAGTTTACACTAAAAATAATACCATAGTTAATAAGATATTCTTTCCAGAAAGGCAGGACATTTACTATTTTATCAAGTCAACATTTGAAAAAACCCTCCAGCCATAATAGTTTATAGGTAGGCTGCTCCATTGAATGAACTGTTACGATTTATTTCTGTTAAATGAATTAGAGATACAAAAGAGGCTGGGGAGTGATCACTACAGAGTTCAATTAAATGTTAGTGGCAACCAACCAAGAGACCTCTAGGCTGAGATTTTATAAAGCTTTTTTCACCTCTTGTGGTCTTACTTAGCTTACTATGCAGGAGACCAAATAAATTAATACTGTAATACATCAATAAATGTCATGTTTGCAATGAGAAATCCTGACAGCAGTCCATGCAGGATAAAACAAAGTCTATGGCAAGCAATTAAGCTTATAAAAGACAAGCAGATGACAAGAATTAAACTCATTAATTTACCACATAAAAGCTGCAGTTAACAAAGTGTGAGAAAGCTCTCAACTGTTCGCCAATAAACACAGCATTCCTTCCCTCCACTGGAGTTCACACCACTGTTGTCTCTGCTATCAGTGTCCTTTTCTACTTTCCATAAAAAAGGGTGATGAAGAAGCTCCTTCTTGAGCAATCAGCCTTCGGTAACCATAGCCCACAACTTCAATAGAATGCAACTTTATTTTTAATATCTCCTTAATTAAAAGTTAATTAACAGCAGAGTGAAGGAAATTAAACATATCAAGAGAAAGAATAGGTTTCTTTTCAGGTGAGTTTAAAATCTAAGAGGCAAAAAGACATGGAAATGCTGTTCAGGTGGCAAGAGATGAAGAGCAGAAGGTTCTCACACCAACAGCAGTGAAGAGATGCAAATGGATAGAAAAGTCACTGCAAGACAGAAGGAGCAGGAAAAAGAGAGAAGAAAGGGATAAGTTCCATGAGGTAAAGAGACTTGTAACCTTAGTATTAATGATTCCCATTAAAGGTTTTCACACTCAGCAGAACCCAAGGTAAAGGAATCTAGCATCTCTTCAGTTCAACTAACTCCATTTAACACTTAATGGGTGCTCCTGAGCCTTGAGTGAAAAAAAGTAATGGTCACTGAAGCTACATAGTAAATAAGGTGTTCAAACTCCTGCACATTATCTGATTAGGAAAATAATGTTTTGTATATCTTCTCAAATAACTACTTATTTCACAGAATAAGAGGGTAAAGAAAAATATAAAAATCTGCAGGAATAAAAGAAAAGAAATATCTGGATAAGACTTCCTACAATTACAAGTTAGTGGGAAATAAATTAACTGGTTTACATTTCCTCTTGCCAACACATAGTTTCAAGATACTGACAGATCCTGAGAAGAGACTGTACAACCAAAGTGAATATAATCAGTTATTTCTTAGCAGTACAAATGTACAATCAGTAGCAGAAGTGAGTTATCTTCATAAGCATTTTTTAAACAAACATTTCACAAGAACTAGTCTGCACGCCACGTACCATGCTTCAGAATTTTTGCAATTCATTGGATCACGATCCCATGGAATTGTAAATTGCTTGAGATTTCTCACAAGCAAACTTATTTGCAGCTTAGTATAGCTGCATTAAAGTCACTAAGCAAACAAACCCCTGAAACATTAAAATAAAAAGTTCAGCAAGGAAAGAAAACATATTGCAATTACTAGAAGAGTAATTTATTTTGTGGAAATTGACAGGGTTTCAAACATCCACTCACTCTCACTCCCCAAAATTAGTGGGAAGCTTTCCCTGACAAGTGGGGAGGCCTAACAACCTTCAATTTCTGCAGAATCCAGGGAAAAGTGTGAGGCACTTTTGCTTGTAAAGATAACTGAACATGAACTGATGCAGTATAATCTACATGAGCCTGCAGATCACTGATTGTTTCTTCTGTTGCTCAGATATTTCCCAAATAGCAGCAGAGTGAAACTAACAAAACTTGGGTCAGTTTCATCACTGGTATTCAGAACCCATTAGAAACCAGCAGTGAAAATGTCAAGAGTGTCAATGTAATTCTTTCTGCTGTTGCTGCTTGGAAA
Organism: Emydura macquarii macquarii; assembly: GCF_026122565.2. Taxonomy (NCBI): domain Eukaryota; kingdom Metazoa; phylum Chordata; order Testudines; family Chelidae; genus Emydura; species Emydura macquarii. Next base: position 13,261,273 of record NW_027132773.1, read on the forward strand.
AATGAGTAGGGCTGAAAAAAAAATCTACTCAGCCACAGTTTCTCAGGCCATTAATTTCTGCAGAACATCAGCTTACATTTTAAAAAATATTGTTAAGAAAAAGTTCCAAATGTAAATCAAGTGTAATTTGATGCAATAATGCCCACCTGAATCTGCAGATCAACTCCCTCAGGGCTTCTGCTGCTGCTTAGAGTTGCTAATAAATATGGAACTTGTGTGCAATAAAGCAATTTGACTTGAGATGACAGTGCTTATTTTTACTTTTAAATAGTCACATAGATTGCCATCAGGAGCATTTTTCTTAATAAAACTTTAAAAATAAATATGATGGGCCATACTCATCCCTGGTGTAATTCCACCAACTTCAAAAGAATTTCTCCAGAGATGAATTTGGAAATACGTGCCTAGATTTATTTTAGGTTATAGAACCTACTGTGTACATATCTAATTAAGTATTAAAAACAAGAGACCAATAAAATATACATGATCTACCTCCAGGCATAAAGTCCCCAACAGATCTCGCCATAGTATCTTCCATTATTGCTGTTATGCAGTCCCCAATTACCAAATTTTACACAGACTTCCCTATGAAATTCTTCAAAGAACAATACTGGCTTTTAATCTTAGAAAAACATACACACTCCCTGCAAATGCACTTAGGGTAGCACTGAAATCAAATGGCTTTTTCTCTTTTGTGTGTGTGCAGATCCCAGCTGAGTAGTCTGAGGCAGATCCTTGGGGATTCACTTCTTTCTTTCAACAAGCCATTATTAAGAAGAGCTTAGGTTTAGATCGTTCAAGCATACACTCCAAAAATGTCTATACTATTACTGGCCCTAATGAGCAGATTGTTCTTCGAACAAAAAGCCATTTACAAATACGCAGCCACTTTACAACATACATGCACACAAACCCTCAAGTTTGGCCTTTACTTTTGAAGTCAAAATTGTCTACCCAGTTGATAATTTTCAGAAGCTTACTGAAATTATGTTAACTCTCCTTTTATTTTATACTGGACATAATCGGACTTCCACGGTGTTCCACGGGGTACAACATTTGCCAACACATTGTATGTTACAGAATTGGAGCCAGATACTTAGATCAGGACCTGAGCTGGCAAATACATTTTGAAAAGATTATTCCCATAGATTTCTTTGGTTAACTGCTGTCTGACTATAATTGGTTGAATCAGCTCCCAGAAAATTAAGCACTCCAAATGACATTAATGAGAGCATGAGTGATTGGCATTTCCCAGAATCAGGTCCTTAGTTACATACCAAAAAAAAAAAAAGGGCAATCACCATATTTTTGTCTACCAGGGCTGAGTACCAACACTTGAAATATTGACTCAGCAGGCTTCTTCGTGAGTTAAGAATCAGTATAGGTAACAGTTCAGAATTGCCTGAGGCTGCAGCCGCAACAAAAGGAGAGTGTCCACTCTTGTAGCAGGAGCAGCTCTTCCTGCTGCATCTCACTGACTCCCCTCAACCTCAGGGTTTCAAGAACAAGACACAGAAGGGAAGAAAAAACAGCCTTCATTCCCTTTCATCTCCGGGGGGAGTCCTGCTTCTCCTCTGATCCTATCACAGCATTTTGGGAGCAAACTGACTAATGGTATTTCTTGCCACAGAAAATAAATTATTTTGGACTGGGTCCTCCAGAAGAATTTTAATCTGGTAGTCATTAATTTACTAAAGGATTCATAGACACTATTTACATTTAAAAAATAACTTCTCTTCCTAGATTTATTACAAATCTTAGACCACACGGACACACACTCTGATCTGCTGAATCACAGGGAATAACTTTCATTTTTGGTGAGTAGCTCCTAACTTATTGTTTGTATAGCAGAAGTCCCCAAAATAGGGTAGGAGCTTTTCAAACAGAGGGAGAGACAGTCCCTGCCGTGAAGATTGTGTCCACCTGCAGCCACACAAAAATAAAGCCTTATACACAGTCAGACAATATCTCTCTGCAGCTGTAGAACGGTTGCAAGAGGAAGCTAGAGTTTAGCTTGGGTTGTGCTGATCAATTAAAATGTAAAATCAGACTGGAAGAATCTGACTAAAATTACAGACCTTCCTTTTAAGTCCCTTCCTGCCTTCCCTCCTCACCCATCCTTGCCCTTTAATACATATGTTATACATGAAATAAAATGTTAAACTAAAATGAACCCAAAACATTTTTAAAACCCACAACCAAACAAAAAAATCAAGGTGCTACTGATGCTTGAAAATCACCATTCTGAATATTATATCCCTCTCTCAAGTCTATCTTGTCTGCTTAGATTGTAAAACTATGTTAGTATATGTTTATACAGCATCTCGCACAATGAGGCACCCTGATCTTGGTTGCAGCCTCTAGACCCTACTGCAGTACAACTAACAATAAACAACTTGATGGCTCAGTTGTGGCTTTTATCCACAGCCCTGAGTACTGGGGGGTGCAGAGCCATTCACTTCCTGTGGGAACTGTAGGAAGGACTGCACCCTTAGGGCATAGGATTGTGCCTTCCTTCCTGGAATTTCAAGTGGTACAGACGGAGCGCACCTATTGATACAAAACTCCCAGGGATTCTGCATGTGAACCCAGCCAGCTTTGCTGGAAGCTGGAGGAAGGGGGGGAAGGGCATTGCATTTTTCTCCATCCCCTCACCTTTGTAGTAGTTTGTGTCCCCAGGAACCTAAGGGAGGAAGCAGTCCCTCCTCTGTATGGGAGTGTGGGGACGGTGACTACAGGAAAGGGTCAGTCTCTGTGCACGATTTAGCCCATGGCGCAATGCTTTAAAATCAAATTCATATTCTGTAAACTGCTGTCACCCATACACCACTCAGGATGTCATCTGATTTAATTTACTCCTTATTTAACCAACCCAAATCTAAACTAAAATTAAAGCAATGGCAAGTATGAAATTACTCCAAAATCAAAAACACCCCAGTATCACCAAGTTACTTTATAAATATTTAATAGAGTATTGCATAATATTATAATATTTAGTAGAATTTTCCAGGTTTAAATTTTTATAACGCAACTCTATTTTCCATCTATTTATGTAAAAATGCACCTTAACTACTGAACTGAGTATATGTTGGGAAAGGAAAACGTTTAGTGTGATATAAGAACAAATGCTAAGGCTTTCTAAAAACTGAACCAATCACATACAGTATACAATATACAAGAGCTGCAAGGACAAATTAAGAGCTGTAGTTCAGACCAATCAGATTAATTCCTGCGGCTTTCTTGCCAAAGTAACAATACCAATTTCTTGAGCTTTATCAAGTCTTTTTCTCAGAAAATAATTCCATGTCACTGAAGACTAACAAGATATAGTGTGATACTGCCCCATTGCTAGGTCTGAATTATTTCTTCTCCCCCTCCAAATGCACATCTATAATTTCACTTACTAAAAACCATCACCATCATTTTAAGAACAATCGATTTTTCTCCAGAAACTGATACAACCAGGGCTCACTGATTTTTTTTTAAAAGCATCCCTGTTAACATTCAAAACAGCAATCTGGTAAATGATTTCAGCTGTCATAGCTTTTCACATCACTTCTTCCATTCCAGTAGGGGCATAACAAGCCAGGATGGTACATTGATCATCACCTTATGGGATGTAGATTGCTCTTAAACAGTTTGGCATCACTTATTATCTCTACCCTGAGGGTTCACAGAGTGAAGAAATTGGATTTGACACGAAGCCATATGTTAGCTGTCTCTGAAGACTCAATGCTCTCCAGGAACACTGCAACTTAAGTCTCTTCCCCCCTTTTTCTTGGCAGAAATTATGTAGCAAGGTTCCAAATTTAGCTGATGGAGACGGTTTTTTTCCTTCTCCTTTTTTTTGTTTTGTTTTTTGTGCAGGAAGGAGAGGAGGGGTTTTCATTAGAGAAAAGATATTTTTGGGTTTGGTGCTGACCATTTTAGGTATCTGAACATGATAGCACCGTGGCGCAGGCTCTCACCCTAACCACTTTATTTAATCACAAAGAGCTCACTTACCCACCGATCATGAACACAGGTTCCAATACTGCATTCCTCATACATTCCAAACTTCCACCTAAATAAATGGCATATTTAGACACACAAGGAATGCCACATCGGGCCCTGGGCATATTTTAATATAAGTACAGAAAGTGAATAAAATAAGGAATCCTCTCTCCCACTTGAACATATACCTACCTGCATAAAACTAGATATAGTAAACAGTGTACTGGTTATACAGTAAAGAATCTGCAGAGCCAACTGCATGGCATAGGTACTCAAACTCAACTGCAGCAATAAATAGTTAAATTGTATCATATAAACTATAAACCCACAAGAATGAGTTAAGGATCATAAGCAGCAGCAGCCCCACCACCACAGCTATTTCCTCCTGTGGGTTTCCCAGTGGGCTCTAGCTTTCTTCAGATTATTTTGTGTTTTGTACAGTGCCAAACACATTGTTGGTACTAAACAAATACTATATGGCTGGCTTGGCATATACATAGCAATAGTAATGTCCTTAATGCTTTCCTAATTAATAGCAAAGGTCGAGTGTTGCACAGGAGTGAACAGCCATGGGTGTTATGCTCAGGAGGCCACAGTATCAACATTCTAGCTCAGTGGAGATACACAGGCTCTGCTGATGTATCTATTTCTGCAAGCAGAAGGTAAGTTTTGGTGATATCACATCAATAAAGCAGACAGTAAAAGATATTAAGGTGTATCAGCTGATATTGGATTAGAAACAACAACATTAAATATTCAATGCAGAATTACAGTGTGTATGACTTGAGGTCACTATTTCATTAGGACCAGGCTTCAGTGCCTATTTTACTGTCTGCACACCTTACCTCCATTATTAACAAACTGGAAACCAAATCACCCTTTAAAATGTTTTCATTTTACCTCACGGTTTCTGAAACAAAAAAATATTAAAAAGGGATCTTGATTTAAGCTTCTGTCTCCAAAACACGTGTGTAACAACAGGATAATTTGGACCATGATAAGAGGGAGATTCATAGCTGAGGGAGATGCTGCCAGTGAAGTGTAAAGCAAAGGTTTGGGTGGGAAAAAAGGATGAGAAAGAAAAGGGGGAGAAATAAAAACTCAAAACCTCCCAGAAAAAAAATTTTTTTTTTTTATTTCATTCAAAACTTTTAGTAGAAAAGATATAGCATTTTTCAACCAGCATGAAGGGCTAAATTTCATTGACATTTATCTTTAGAATACACATTGAAATATCCGGTCAATTTTATTTTTTCTGTTTCTTTCTTTCTACCCAAAACAGTCTGTAAATCACTGCAGCAAACAGTCCATTAGATCACCACTCCTACATCCTCCCTGGAGATCTCCCAGAAAAGGAAGGAATAAGAGTCCTCTGACAAGGTGCTGATGTGAAATCAGGGCTAAAATGCAAACAACATCCAGAGCAATTTGCACGTACTTGTACACCAACGCTCACTTGTTTATGTAACTGTCTCCCAATTTTCTGATGGACAATGCATCCAAATACTCCATATTTCACATACATGCACAAATATATGTAAATACACAGATGTAAAATATTGCATCAATATAGAATTGGATAAACATTCATACTGTGCAAGTGTTAAGGATTTCAGGGTATATTGCCTTATCTTTAATTGTTATTCTATGAAGTTAGTATTCTAGAAATTCTTGGGTTACAAATCTTTTGAAGAATGGAATTAGCTATGCTAATTTTTTTTTTAGACAATACTGGAATCATACATGAAGCTATAGATGACATATCTAGTACAACACTAATCCAAAAGGTCCTTTTTAGAATCCGAGTCTACAAGACTCATGAAAAGGGGTGGATGAGAGTTACCCCTGGTCCACACTCACCTGGCGATTCGGCGGCAGTCGACGGAAGTTACGCAAACTGCGCAGAGTAGCTTGCGTAACTCATGTTGACTGCTCGGCTTCCCTTCTGCGTGCTGTCTACACTGCGCTGTGCTACTTGAGGGGGTGGTTTTACTCAGTCGACTTCCTGATCGATTGAGCAGGTCTACACTGACCGTTCAACCAATCCAGAAAGATCAATCTGGTGGCGGCGAATTTGCCACCGTTAGTATAGACATGGCCCCAATCTGTGAAGGGTATTGCTTTCAAGGAACAAAACTCACAGACAGATAACCCTTTCTCAGTAGGTATCGTCACATATATCTGCACTTGACAGCTACAGAGCAACAAGGAAAAACAATGAGAGTCCTGTAGCACCTTAAAGACTAACAAATTTCTGCGGGCATAAGCTTTCATGGGCTGCAATCCACTTCATCAGATGCATGAAGTGGAAATCACAGATAGGAAGTATATATATATATATATATATATATATATATATATATATATATATGTACATTCAAGGGTAAGACACAACAATGGGGAGGGCAAGTGCTAACAAAGAGCAACAAGGAGGACTCTGAAACAAGAAACTTAGACTCCATAACTGGATGTGGCAATACAACAGTTGACTTTCAGTGTGATTTATGCCCCTAAATCCCTTAGGCACTTCAGAAAATATCTCCGAGAAGTACTGCACAACGTTAACAAAACAGTCAGCAAAACAAATGGCTTACTACAATGAAAATTCATAGGCAGACAGCACTTTTCAGTTGTCCCCCTGACACATCAGATACAATAAGCTACATTAGCATGAAGTGGCAAGCTCTCATAGCTTTCTTTAAGGTTGGCTAAATTCTGGTCAGTTAGATTCCCCCTGGTTCCTAAATAAAAAGGGAATCCAGGGCCAGAACAAGTGAGAAGTCAAAGCAGAATGTTCACCACTAGGCATTTAAACAGAAGATAACATTATATGTTGGATTACAGACACTTTCTTTATGCTGTTTATTATAATTATTATTTATCTACTATATAAATAATATTTGGTGTACTATGCTCTTTAAAGACATAGAATAAGACAGGTCTCTGCCCCATAATGCTTTAAGTCCAAACAGACAAAACACAAAGGACTGTGAGAAAATCTGCAACATAGTTTATATTGAAGACAGATTCTTTAATATATCAGCGGTATTTTAATTTTGTATTTTAGCTGCCTAAAATACTGGTTAGTGACAACTGTAGGAGGGCGATAATGTAACTCCAGGCCTTTAACCAACAAATGACAGGATTTATGGGTGATAAGGTAAAACCCTACCCTTAACCTACTCCACCGAACTTAGATACTGACAGACAGCATTCTCTGAATTGTCAATGATATTATAAGCCAGATCCGGTGACTGATTAGTTAAAAGATGATACCTTTGGAAGAATTAATTATTTGCATGTGAATAGTAATTCACTAGCTGCTACTAAGAAAAAAAATAAAACACCCTCCTTAATAAGAATGTCACAACAGTTAAACAACTCAGTAAAGATCCTTCATGTGTCTGGCAGGAAAACAGGGATGTCAGAATCTTTTAAATGTAGTCAAAACACACCACTCTCCGCCCCCTTCCCCCCACCCACCCACCCACCCACGCCGCCACCAAAAAAAACCAAACAAAGTAGATAAGTTCATGGAGAATACAGCCTATCGATGGTTATAGGAAAAGATAGTTGGAGATACAACCTATGCTCTGGGTTTCTCTAAACCTCTGACTGCCAGGAGCTGGGCCTGGATAGGGGATGGATCACTTAATAATTGCCCTGTACTATTCATTACCTCTGAAGCATCTGGCACTGGCCACGGTTGGAAGACAGGATACTGGGCTAGATAGACCATTGGCTGACCCAGTACAGCTGTTCTTATGTAAAATGTTGTGCATGTTTTATTTCTTCAAAAGTTTCGGGGGGAGGGGGGCAGGGGAGAAGGGAAGACTTCTGATGAAAACAAAAACAAAAATCATCACAATTTTTGTTTCTGTTCTTCCCTTGCTTTTTTGTGTCTCCCTTTTTCAATGGCAAAATGAATAAAGGGGAAAACAGGAAAAGCAAACGTTTTGGAAATTTTCTCAAAGGAAAATCAGTTTGTTTTTAAAAATGCTGAAACTAAAATATTTTTCAAGTTTTTGAAAATGTTCAGGGAACTCAGGAATAATCTTTGATACACTAGAAACTCGGAGTTAAGAACACCTCAGGAACGGAGGTTGTTTGTAACTCTGAAATGTTCACAACTCTGAACAAAACGTTATAGCTGTTTTTTCAAAGGTTTACAACTGAACACTGACTTAATGCAGCTTTGAAACTTTACTATGCAGAAGAAAAATGCTGCTTTTCCTTTATTTTTTTAGTAGTTTATGTTAACACGGTACTGTACTGTACTTGTGCTTTTCTTTTTTTTTTTTGGTCTGTGCTGCTTCATGATGGAGTACTTCCAGTTGCAAATGAGGTGTGTGGTTGACCAGTCAGTTTGTAACTCGGAGGTTCTACTGTACTGAATGTGGATTTTTATATGGAAGACTTTCAGTCACTCACTCTCAGTTTGTCCCCTAAACTAGAGACTGCATTGTGATTAGTTTACCTTCCACAGCACATCAAAAAGACAAACTTGCAACTCATTTGCTTCTTAGTGCAGTCAGTATCTCACTTTTGCGACCTTTCTAAAGGCGTTGTAGGCAATCAAGCGGAAAGCTGGATTTAGGTTATTCAGGGACCTAAATGAAACTAGATGTGTGGGGGACCAACCAAACCTCAGAAACTATCCTAGCACATGTAGCATCAGCAGATGGTATTTGATTTGGGTGAGGCTGTTGGTCATTCTGGGAGAAGGAAGGGCTGAGACCTCAGGTTCAGTTTTCTGGTTTGATGAGTGGGGCAATGTACCCTGTACAAACATAATTAACCTATTCAGGAGAAGAGCAGAATAATTTGAAAGCTCGTGGGAACTATAACCTTTGGATTGCAACAGCAGCGACTAATCAAAGGGACACAGCCGGTGGGCAAAGTTATAGACGTGTGCTGAAAGGGCTGTTGACAGCATGAGGGCCCTATGGCCACACACTTGCCACATGCCTAGAGCTAGCCCTGATCAATCAGAAGCAGGGATCCAGCTGTTTGAATTCACACAAGACAGCAAACCTACTCCATTTCAAGTGGTATGCCCTGTCCTGCAGGCAGCTAGGAGGACTTTAGAAATCAAGCTGATTGATTTCTATGCTACATGTTAAGACTGAGAGATTCCACTTAGAAGGAAATGTCCAAGTTCTAAGCCATTAATATGGCAGATCTCATGGGCAGTTTGGAGATGCTGAAGGCTGCTGTCAAATAATGCCCGTTCTCTACTCTGCTTTCCACAGCAGTCTCCTTAAATCCTCCCTATTTGTCACGTAATTGAGATAATATTCAATATGTTTCTCTCCATGAACATATCATACAGCACTTGGTAGGCTGAAGGCCTTGTACTTGGTGATGTTTTGCGCTACGTTATACTACCTCAGGTGGTAAACTCATTTATTTAACTATTGCCTATGTTAAATGCAATGATTGGTAAATTTTTCTAGATTTTGTCCTCTCTGTAAAAACCTTCTACCACTTGATGCTCATGGAGAGAGTGAGAATAGGTAGAGTCATTGGATTTATTCATCTTACTTACATTAGGAGCAAGACAAGATCTTCCTCACTCTCCAGTCCAGGGGTTGGCTGAACACAGACACCACTTCCTAGCATTAAACACTGAAAGGATCAAGTGACATCAGCTACTCTCTCAACCAAGAGGAAATGGCAGAGCTGCAATTTGTAATCATTTAGGGAAACTTGAGTCTTTTGGCAGAGACAGGCACTTTTCCTTTTTCCACAGAAATCTCTAGCAATCTTTTCCAAACCTCCAATTTTGTATTGTCTAGCAGAAGATTTTGTTTTAAATTTTCTTTAAATGATTGAATCAGAAATTTTGAGTCTTATCAAAACTGGCAGGATTTATGTGGCTACCATTTGCTACAAAGGTCTTGTGGCACCTACATGCAATCCAGACCATCTAGTCAGGACCCGAAATGGACTGTGTCAGTATCACTGACTGAAACAGAAGTTGCCATTGAAATATTCAATATATTTGTTGTTCCAAAACTCTCAACTCCATTAAAAATTGGATGAATTTTCACTATATGAGAGAGGTCAAAGGAACCTGCTGGAAAAGCTAGATGAGGTTCCACATATTTCAAACTGGGAAACACACAGTCATATCCTGCACTCACAAATTTTGGACCTTGCTAGTATAAAATTACAGATGCATCACTTGTTCAATTAAAAAAAATCAAAACTATTTTATATCAGTGCTGAATACCGTGACAAACTTTTATTTTGCATATCTTAGACAAAGAGAAAATAATTGAATGTTAGCACTTGAATTACTGTTTATAACATTTTTAAAATTTTAAATATTGCCTCTGATATTCATACTCAAGGTCTCGCTAATCACTTCGTACAGGAATGAGTTGTAACCTTCTAAGTAAGACTGACCATGTAAAACAGAGTAGCCATTATCTGTTTTCTCAGTAACATCTTGTAGAGTCTGGACCTTTAGAATTTTCTTGAGGGAAAGAGACAATGCTGGGCAGCACGTGGAAATATCCTATACTCTTTTAGGAAAGTGCTATTGGATATTTATATTCTGTCTTAGACAACCCCTACAGATGGGCAGAATAAACCTGTGCATAAAGCCTCATCTGGGGGGAAAAAAAAGAAGAAAGAAAGAAAGAAAGAAAGAAATTTCTAACAGCACACTAGCTCTGTCCCCTGTGCTGCAACAACAGTGCATTTAGGTTGGGTACACAGATAAAGATACATATTAGAAATATTTTTCATTTTAAAAAAATCACAACTAAGATACCCATTTACTAAACAAACATTCTTTATCCTCTCCAATATTTTCACCCGTATGAGCCAGCCAAGGTGAGGACAACACAGAACGCACCAGTCCCACTGAAAAATGTCTGCCTGGAAGCCTTCAGCCATTAACAGCCCCATTACTGAAAGCCCAAGAAGGAGTCTGAAATCTGGGTCTCATACTGAGCCAGTTTATTAGTCACCAATGGAACCAATTCAACACATTTGATTTTATTTAAAACTGCCTTAGACTGCAGCTGGAAAACACCATCTGATCTTTCTAATCTGAGAATGATTTGCTCTAACAGTGTAAGAGTTTTCAGTTCTGCAGAATATTGAAATTTGGAAAGAAAAGGTTTTCACAAAGGTATCTTGTGCACATTCACTCCATTTCTTTCCACACCTCTGAAAAGCATAAACTATATACTCATTCCTAACTATTCCCATTCAGGAATTAGATGGAGGAAAACTCACTGGTTCAACACATTACAGTATCTCACAGCAATCTGCAAATTAGCCTATTAATCTGTTAAAAAACCCAGCCTCAGTGAAGTCATGAATAATGACTATTCCTTTTGCATTGGTAGACACTAATGGCTTTCTTCACTCAGCCTCAGATTACAGAGAACAGTGATTAGCTACTCCTTACAAATGTAATTAACTGATTAAGAAAAAGGGCAGAGAAGATCAAAGCTCTTGGGGCATATAGCCTTTGGATTGCAACAGCAGCTACAATTCAATGGGTTAAGAGGATAAAACACTGCATTCACACAACACATGTCAGCTGTCTCTCCTCTCATTGTGAAGCTGTCTCAACCCACAATAAAGAACAACCTTTTATAAAAGGTTGAAGAAGGTTCTATTCCTTTTACTTTGTGAACACACTCAAAAACTGCTAGGAATACAACAGCGTGTGTTCACTGAGGCACAGCCTTCTCAAATTTCCTTAAGAAGGTCTAAGCAACAATTTAGTGTGCTATTCTCTTAAACATGGTCAGAGTCACTCACAGCTGGGTCTCTACTGTTAATTATTCCAGCCAGTTCTCATCATATGAGCTTCAAAGAGCTGGCCCTCTCTGGTTAGTACTGCAAAGATCTCTGAAGCTTTTAACTTTGTCTATTCTCCAAGCCATTTACAAGGGTTAAGGAACACTGTCTGAAAACACCTTTCATCTCCTCAATCTTTCTTTGACTAACCATGTTTTTTGTTTCAGCTCCATGTTGAGTATTGGGACCAGGATAGCTAAAAGATCAACTAAAGCTCCATGATGAAGACCATGGTTGATGACTTCACTTCTATGGCAAAACAGAACTTTCTACAATAAGGGTAAAACTCATCTGTAAAAGATATGGACCTTTCTCAAGGACTGGTTTGAGATTATGGCATGGAATCCACCAGGAACTAAGAACATCACAAACCTAACAACCTTCCGCTCAAGTGCAAGGCTCATTTCTTTGACCTTGTCTTTTCTATCAAACTCAGAGCAACAAGTGTGTATATGTAATTTAAAAACTTCCAAAAACAAAACACTCCACTGCACATCCATTTCTCCCCCTAGGGAGGGGATGAGAGAACAAATGTGACAGATATTAGTAACACTGCTCAATGGACGGCTACACTCTAGTATCTGGGTAGTGTTATGAGCATGGTATAAGAAACTCTACAGAGTAGAATTTACTAAAAATCTGACTTCCATGTAAACTGCATATTACCTTTATTGACAGACTGCTGGAAATCCCTGAGTTAGAGTTTTATTCCTTTAGAAACGTAATGGTACAAAAAATTTTTTTTAAAATAACACCGAGAAAAAAGGAGAAAGTTGACATGCAGCAAGCACAAGATGAAACCTAGCAGCATTCGGAGAAATTCCTAGTTTCAATTTGCAGAGTCTCTGACACATCCCACTGGGTGGATGGATTAGTGTCATTGTGAAAGGGCCAGGGTGTGACCTGGCCTTCACACAGGGATTGGAGACCCATGGTCAATGACACCACCACCAGCTATGGATCTTGGCAGATCCATACAGGGGATTATCACTGTTTACCAGAATCTGCTCTGCCTGAGAACACAGCCATCTTGGAGGTGGTGCTATCCATCCATCTCTCTGCAAATTCACATGCCTGAGGTGGGTAAAACACGTAGAGCAGGAGTTAATGCTTCTGGGAGCGGCAGGAAATCCCACTTAAGTTTCTACAGGATTTACCAAGCTATTTAAGGAACACTGTCTAAAAACACCTTTAATCTTTTTGATGAAAATCCAAAGAATCCCAAATACATACTGTTTGTACGGAGGGATTCTGTCGACTCAAAAGGAAGAAGAATGCTGCATAGTCACCATACTCCTTCCCTTTCTCTATTACCTTCCCTGCCCTTTTCCCCCCCCCCCCCCCCCGATAGTTTCAACCAAATTTTGCATAATTTTCCTTTATCTTTTATCTACTCATGCTATGCAGCAGAAGGAATGCTATGGGCAAAACTATTTAAGACCCCAAACTGAATATACATATGGACTTAAATATTATAAACAAAAATATTTCTAAACAAATTTAAGTATTTGAAAATGAGTTCCCCCTCCTCCCCTTACTTATCTGCCATCACCTAAGTGCAGGGTTTGGTGTTTCTCCTTCAATAGGGGAGCACATCACTAACACTTAAAGTAGCAGAAGGAATGAAATGAATGCAATTCTCTCCTCTGTGCTACGGTTAGAAATGTCATTATCTCTTGTAAGATAAAAACATTGAGCCCCAAATCATGCCAACTACTTAGACACATGCTTAACCTGATGCATGGGAATAGTCCCAGAGTTGTGAAATCAGCTGCACAACTCACATGCTTAAAGGTAAGCATGGGCTTAAGCATTTTTGCTGAATTTAAAGCCCAAATTCAGTTTTTAGCAAGTAAAAACCCTTTCTGTTTACCTTTAAAATACACAAAGGAAAAAGTCCATTATACATCAAGACATTTTATAATTCTTTGAGACCCTACAATATACAAATGTCAAAAATGTATTTAATCCGTTTGCAAACTTGACTCTGTGCAATCAATAGTTTAAGGGATCAAATCTAGACTTACCAATTGCCTACTGATAATTGATTATACAATGCTATCCCATTAAAACAGAAAAAAATCTCCACCCCGTAGCTATTATATTTTTATTCTTTTCTTGAAATCAAAATATACTGGGCCAAATTCTGCCCTCGTTTACATGTGTTCACGTCCACTGAGGAGATAGTATGGTCTAGCATCATTCATTATATTATCTGCATTAAGATTAGCAAGTCTAATGCTGTGTGTTCTCTATGGACTACAGAAACATCTTTTGCCAAGACAACTCTTGTAATTTTTAGGTGACTTAGAAACAAAAGCTACTTGCTCTTATAAAACAACCTGATATATACCATAACTTCACCGTGTGTCCATTAAAGACACATCTGCTACCATCCATTTTCTATTGGTCACATCATGAACTACTTTGATTCAAAGCCATTCCAAATTTGTTTGCTCCCATCCCAGCAAGGTCATTTTTAAACTCACTGCTTCTACAGATGTAATCTAACAGTGGATACCCTAAGATAATAAATATGACAAGTATCAGAGATTTTGCTTCAGCAACAGTGAATGTAATGACAGAAACATGAAGATAAGACATCATAGGGCTGACACAGAGCTCAGTAAGCACTCTGGCAACAGTTTAAAAGTTTCTGTTTAGACACTTTACAGATGCAAGTTTCTTCTGCCAGTAAAAGCCTCAAGACTTCATTGAAACTGGCTTTGCTGACATGTGCTAGAAATTCATCATGCGTGCACTCTTAAAAAAAGTGAAAATAACAAAGAGGGAAATGGAATAAGAGAGATGAAGCATAATTTAAGGTTTGCTTACAGAGTTCAGGCTGCATAGACAGAGTAGATAGTATTAATACATATGTATTTGTTTAGCTTTAAAAAGCCAGAACTAAAAATAATTTTTCCTGCTCTCTATCATTCTTGCTTCCAAGTCATCAAATTAATGACTAAATCAACTGGCTAAAATACACTGGTCCAAAGTTCTCGTTTCATGTAAGAGTGAAATAACACAAACCTCTCCTCTGGAAAACACAGAGCTCACACAAAAAAGTATTTTTATCCAGATGATGATGTGCTTATATTTCTACTGCAGGACATTTTGGTTTAGCACCTACACTGATTCTGCACGCAATTTAAGAGTTTTAAGTGGCTCTTCTGTTATTTTTATTTGGCAAACTTAGCACAGAGAGTTCAGCCACAATTGTATGGACTTGCCTCCTAGGTAACATAAGGTACTTTTATCTCTTTTGCCTCATCAGGTCAAATACTGTTCATTTAAATTAAAAAAAAAAAAAGTTTTCATGAAACCCACCTGGATTTACAAACTATACCTTGGGCATATGTTTTATGCATAACATTGCAATGGAGAGGCAAAATTAGGTTATTTAACTTCAATAACTTGATGGCATTTTGCAGGACAATATTCACCAGGTTCCTTCATTCATCCTGTGCATGTGTCCAAACCAGCAAAGTTGCGCTTCCTGGATTTTGTCAGCCACATCACGGACTTTGACTTCCATCCTAATACTTTCATTTTGAAATTTGTCTCTTCATGTAACTCTTCTTATAGCACGAAGACATCTCATCTCATATACATGTAGGGTTGAACCTGTTTGTCTTTTTAGCACCCATGCTTCTGCACCATACAGCATTGCATTCCATTCAGAAATAAGAACAGCCCTTATGGTTGTAAATAAAACCTTCAAAATATGAACTGATTGTAAACTGAGGCAACGATGTCTTCCTCAGTCTTCAGACAGCCAGCTCCAGTGTCACTGTCATTGCTCAGAGCTTTAACAAAAGCAGCCTGGTAAAATAAACAAGACAGGGCAGCAGACAAACTGCCCTTATGAATTCTGTGGGTAGCAATGAAACTGTCTAGAATCATGTCAGTTTCATATTGTGGTTTTAAAAAGCTATTAGCATCAGCAAAGGCAAGCACTAGAGTTATTCACAAAATGAGAAGACACATGAAGACAGGCTGGAGTGCAGCTATTCAGAATAGTCTCCTTCTCCCCTTTTTAAGAGCCAAGAGAGAAAGTTCTCTCCCACTTCCTCATAGTAGTCAGAATTATCTGAACTTGGATTAGATCAGTAGAGAACCTCTCCCTCTTCTCTACCTCTTGCCAACTCTGCCTATGAGGCAGGAAGAAGGAGACAGAAATATCCCATTCAGTAGTTAAAGGGCTGGTGGATTTTCCCAAATATATGATTCCTATTAGTCAGGGCTGTTACGCTGGGAGTTGATGATGGTGCTGTTACACATAATTGTACAAGTTCTTTTTCACAGCAAGCTTGCAGTGTACAGTCTTAGAAGAAATGCTGTATTGTTGTGAGTTTTGTAAGGCGAGTTTTTTAGGCGAAGCAGTGGCAAGCAGAAGAAAAGTTTGCTCTCTGTCTTAATCTCTCTAACTAGGATCAATTCTTGAGGTAGAGTTCCTCCCTGGAAACAAGGCATTGGTGTTAAGATAAGATCCCTGCAAGAGGAATTCCTGCCCTAGTGCTGTTTGCCACGATCACAGTAGGTGTAGTTTATATATAGTGTAAATGAACAAGTTATACTAAGAAAATATCCTTTGGTTATTGACTTCAACAGGAAACTGACATGCAAGGCCAGGAAGTCTACTACCCATCCGCAAAGGAGTGACAGTACTAAGCACATAGCAAAAATTGGCGCACCCCTTTCCCTATACCCCTTCCCTGTAAATGGAGATAGCACTGGGCCTTGGCTGTTCAGACTGTTGCCACTCAACTTCTCCGGGTGAGACCCCTTGTCATATTCACCTAGGGCTAGTATGTTAGTCTGCTAGTTAGCAGATTATCTATTAAATTGTGCAAATTCTGGAGTACAAGAAGAGCTAATTTGAGATTTAAGTCCATATAATCCCAATATTTGAGACAGTACAAATGTAGAGTGCACTGTTTACACACTGAGTATGCAAATTTCTCTATCCACAGCTGAACTGGAGTACTTTATATGCCCAGTTCCTTCCACTTACAGAGAATATCTTCACAGAGAAATGAAATCTATCTTAGCATCCTCTAAAGTAAGACTAATTGATTAGCAACATTGCTAGTAGTCTGTGCTAGGTTGTGACCAATGGGTAGTGAAGAGTGGTGACAATGAAGTCTGCTAGGCTTAATTCACAAGTCCAGCTGCTGGTGTCACACTCCTGTGAAATCCATTTGTTGCACTAAATTAACCCTTAGAGCAGCCATCTGAAGTTTGCACAAACTCACCCTTGTCAACCATTTGCAGTTAATGTCTGATAAAGCACTAAAACAAATTACCTTCTTTATTTAGCAACACAGCTTGAGAACAGACTGTTATGCCTATGCTGATTTTCTTCTAATTTAATGGGATAGTTCTATCCATTAAGCCATTAGCTAGGCACTGCTAAAGACTATAATGGGCACCACTATGCCAAACAATTAATTGAAGTCATTACAGACTCCCAGAACAACATCAACCCTTTCTCCATTTGACAGCTGCAAAATGATTTCTTAAAACACACATATACATTGAATGTTTGATCTTCTCTCTGAATGGCTGTAGAACAACCAAAAATAAAGAGATCTGGTTCCCCTCTTCTCCTCACCAAACTTGTTTCTCATTCTGTATATTTGCCAACATTCCTGAAACAAATACACAGTCTGACTCATTTCCTAACACGGAAAACATTCATGCTGATCCTTTAAACAAGACAGCAATAGTACAGACTTCCAGAGCATTCTAGTGTGAGAAGACATTGATATTCATGCATTGCAAAGGTAAATATCAACCTTTTGACTCCAGATGTTTATACTGGCAAAATCATAGCATTACAGAGGTAGTTACTAATTCAAATTTTATTTAAAAGGCTGAAGTTGACTTTTTCTCTTTGTTTTGATTAAATGCTGCATTCTGAAAATTTCTCCCTGGATTTTCTTAAAATCCTTCCCAAACTACAAAAAATCCATAATAAAAACTAAGAAGTTATACAGTGTGGCAGTAAAAGCTCAGCTAGCACATGATGCCAAAAGATCAACCTTAAGCCATGTAGCAGAAAATTATTAAGCAGCAGAACTGGAGTTAGTTAATTCGCTATTTAATTATTTTTACATAGGGCATTTTCATATGGAACTGAAGTTCTTCCAACACTTTAAGTACCAGCATTCATATTTCTTATATAGCTGAAATTCTCTAAAATGTAACTTCAGACAAAAAGGAAAGATTTCTTATAGCTTAATGAATTTTGGTCTGTACACTTTTTCCTCCGTGTCAAAAAAGTTTCTCCTTTTTCATTAAAAACAAAAATAATTTGAAAAAATAGTTAAAGAATAAAAGTTTGAGGGAATTTGTAAAACTTTATGGCAGCACAAAAGACGTGAAGAGTGACACAATAAGATCAAAGGGAAATATATTTGTTTTCTGAGTTATAGTGCTAGAAAATTCTGATACAAGAGTTCTGTGTAGATAAAGGCCACGTTCCAAGTTCAGCATAGTTACAGCCAACTTTGCTCCCGGCTAAACAAATGTATAGTTCAGCCAGTTCAAGCACACGTTCTTTCTCTTTTTCCAAAACAAAATTTAAAAAGATCATGTTGGGCATATTGCTCTAGGCTCCCTACCATGACAGCAACGCCAGTATTCAAATAACATTGACAAACTTCAGGTGTCAACACCTTAATAAGGAAATGGTGCAAGACATCAGCTATCATTCATATCATTCTTGATCTACTTGTTTCATTTGTCTTGTTTTGGAATGCTGTTCAACTGCCAAGTTAAAACAATGCTTCTGCATCGCCACTGCACTGGAGGCCAAGGTGATGCACCAGCAGCAAACATAATAGTCACAGTTAAGCACCATGATTAAAGGGCACAGCTGTACTACAGCTGTGACCTAAAAATTCCATTGTCATAGCACATCAAGGAATCCATTTCACTAACTAATTAAAATAACTTTTTCTACACATATTGCTGCATTTTTAAGTGTTAATCACATTTACCGATTATAGACCAGGTAAACAGAAGAAACAAAACATTTTCTGAAGAGTTTTAGGCAGAGATTTTTGTTTTAGTTTTTAAATCAAAGTCTTTTCAATTCTGTTCAGTAAAAGAAAATAATTATATGGGAACAGACATTAATATGGCTATAATAGAATATTACATGATTGGAAGAGAATTGTATGGTGAAAGCAACAGGCACTCAACTAACTGATCATAATAAAAAAGAAGAGCAGTTTCCCTAACTGTTCAAAGAGTTCCAGAACATCATTTATCAACACAGCTGATTTGAAGCATCTCAGGGGCAGAATAGCTATATCACTTGTTCAGGACAAAACAACTTCACATAAAAATGGTGAATTCATGAATAACCATTTGTCCCTCCTCTTCAGCCAACAAAGAAAAACAGAATACCACTCCTGGTTGACTGGTCATTTTCTACAGCTGTACCTTGAAAAAGTAAACAATCCTTATACCAACAATTCTATATGCTCATTTAGCTGTTCAAGAAAGCCATGATGTATATACACATCTGATAAACATTTGATCACTTCAGTTCACAAGAATTCTGCTAGCAAACACTAATGAAGGAAAATTACAACATATTCATTGTGAAAAATATCAAATCCATGCTCAGTGAGTCTGCCATTATCACATTAACGTGTTGTTCTTACTCTTACCTCAATGATCTTGTCGTGAATTTGCAAGCCTTCTGCCTTGTAAGCAGGTCCATTTTCCAAAATTTTTGACACATAAATTCCTTCAGCTGAAGAGTCCTCTTGATTATTCTGTACCAGGCAATATTGAATTGCAAAATAAAAGATGGCCATATTAGTACAAAGAAGAAAAAAAAGACAGTGCTAAATTCAGCAATGCAAAATGCAAATCCACCCAAAAAATGCAGCTCTCTTTTTTAACTAGAGATTTAGCTCCTTGGGATTTTTAACTCACTTAGTACAAAACAGTCAATCAAAAGGACAGCATTAATAAACTATTCCAGCATTTTGACAAGATTATCTATTAGGTTAGTTTAGTGTACATAAAACAAGAGATGCAAAAGTAATTAGATATTAGATTAAATATTTAAAGTAAACCTCCCACTTTATAGCAGAATGTGACTAATGTATATAAAGAGGATCATGGATTAAAGAAAAAAAGAGGAAGCATCAGTGTTTGTCTCAGGAAGAAAAGTCATTCTTTAACACTGCTATCTGTATATATTTCCTTAGAAAATAAAGCCCAGAGATTTAAAGTGGCACTATTTACTAACAGAGTAGTGATGGTATTCTAATGAAGCTGGTTAACCTCATAAATCCTATTCACATGGGAAAGTGAGAACTTACTCAACTGTGAAATGCATGAAGATCAGTTATGGACAAAAAGAGAACCTATTTCAAGTTGATCTTTACAAATTTCCAGGTGAAACTCACTAGAAGTTCAAACTAACAGCTAATAAATTATTTACCACATTTGGAATAAAACAACAGAAGAGTTTGTCCATATTATAGTTATTTTATCTTTAATTACATGATGCAGTGCCAGTCCAATTCTGCATGCCAAACTTTCAACATTACACTTAAAATACATTTTAATAAATTCCTGATCTATATAATGAAGTTAAAGAGGCACAGTCAATTTAGAAATCACTTCTCTGTCTGAACTTATTTACTTAATGTTACAAACAACAACAAAAATAACAATATCTGAAAGAGACTATTTTCCCACTTGGTTTTATTTTGTATCTTTGATAGCACTTTGTATGATGTCAGGGCCCTGACCAATGGGACTATTCATGTATATAAGGTTTTGCAGGATGGGGTCCTTTGTATGTGTCTTTCACACTGCAAAAGTACAATCAACATTACAGCCCACTGTGTTAGGTGCTGTATAAAATATGGTAACTGTCCTGAAGAGCTTGCAATCTGGCTAGATTTCAAATTGACAGCATTGCTCTGAATTAAGTGCTGGTAAATCAACAACCATTGCTTACCCCCTCAGTTTTTCATATCTCATGTCCTAAAAAGACATTAAATTGTGGGCTATGCAGCAAAAGAGAATCTTATGAACAGGTCCAATGCTGTTTCAAAATGGTGTGTTGTAGACAAATAGACCTCTATTGAATATCCCCACTTCAGATTTAAGAAAAACAATTTTACAAAAGATACCATGATAGATTTTAACCAAGATACAGGGTAGATTTGTTTATTTCATTTTTCTTAGGCTATAGGGGATTAGATTGTAATACTTTTACTCATATAAAATAGCAACTTTATTCAATGAGGGTCCCTCTTCCCCACTGATGTCTTATAAAGTATACTACTATCTGATGAGAGTAAGGGGATTAATAATCTGGTCCATAGTTGTCCTAACTAGACAATATACCACAAGGCATATAGCGTTTTTGGCAGTCTTTGCCAGCTGGAATCAGCATTCATGGGGTAAGAGTCTGTGCTTTGGTTTTAAAAAGGGCAGCACAGAACCCTCAGTCCTGGGTGGCTGGAGGGGCTAAAGTGGCTTTAAATTACCTTTGTGTCTACCCAATCCTGGGCTGCTCTGAGGCTGGATATGCATTTACATCCCCTTCCCCAGCATAATTTATCCAGCCCTGGGGGCCTAAGTTACCACAGCCTCTCTGGGCTGCACAAGGGCTGCAGTGCTGCCCAGAAACCATGTCTCTGACAAGCTCCCATTACCCCCAGCACACCCCTATGCCAGGGCTTGTGATGGAGTCCCTGCAGGACAGCTTGAGGCTGTTTCCGCAGTGCTTGCACCAGAAGAATTCTCCCACCACCAGAACCAGGAGCCCACAGCCTCAAGAGTCCAGAGCAAGAGTGAAGACCTCACCTATAGTATCTTATTAGAATACCACATTATCTTCTCCTTTAAGAAACATACACACCCACACATAGCCCTCTGAAATAATTTCTTTCTTACAAAGATAAATCATAATGAGGTAGTTAGGGGTTTGGTTTTGGTTTTGCAGGTGAAGGGAGGAAGAAAAAAAACAGTAAAAAAAACCCTACAGATGTTTTATGGAATGAAACACAACACATATGCAATGTAAGTATATTTATCCCTGAGCCATAGAAAGGCACACATTATTCAAAAAGAAAAGCTTACAATTCTGTAAGCAGAACATACATTTGTCCTCAAAAATCTCCAACCTGCACGACCAATCAGTGTTCTGCTCTTTAACGTCCATAGACCAAGTTTCATTCAATTAACATTTTTTCTTTGAACAAACTGAAGAAACCGATATTCTGCACTTTGAGATAAGCACAGACCCTTAATATCTTGTTACTCAATAATTCTTGACACAATATTTACATTTTTTTATTAGATAAATGGTACTATTTCAGTGTTTCCCAACCTTTTCCAGTCTAAGGCACACTTACTCCAATAAAAGATTTGTGTGTTGCACCCCCGCTCTGCACTAAAATTATTAAAACAAAAAACTTACTTATAATGATAAATTTGAGCTTGCCTTGAAATGCAGAGTCATTTAATCCTGGCAGGAAATTCTGACAATGCAAATCAAAGCTCTTGCTCCACCGATCCGAGATGCTCTCTTTGTTTTTGATGTAAATCAGGCCTGAAAAAAACTTAACTTGCACATGTACACTGCTGAAAATGGCAACAAAATGGAGCTATTTGAGATTACTGGATATTCACCTGCCCCTGTAACCAGAAGAGTCCAAAGGCATGTCGCAAAACTAAATTTTAAAAGAGTGGTCCATCCTTAATTTGGCAAGTTGCTTTTGAGTCATTGTGGTAAAATTCTTAGTACTTTCCATTGCAGAGAAAATTCAAGGATCCTGGACCCAGTTAAAATCTTCTATTTGGGTTGAAGGAAAATATGAGCTGAATTTTAATTTCAGACTTTTTAAATGTGCAGAAACGACATTGACTAAAATACTCCCATTGCCAGTAGGATCCGCCATGTTTTCCCGGAGGGAATATTTCCATTGTGCCTTTCATTACGTTTTTCATGTCAGAGGACTAACTTAGATCTAAACCTATGCAGTTTGTCCATACAGGAGAGAAGACTCCCATTTCTACCGTGTATTTTCCTGTTCAGTTCATTGAACTGGTGGAATATATCAGCCAGATAAGCAAGTTTTGCACACCATACCACATCAGCGATCAAGTCCATGTATGCAGATTCCTCCAAAGTTAAGAACATTTTAACTCCTCTCTCAGCTCATACAAAGATGAGAGAACTCTTCCATGGGAAAGCCAACATATTTCTATGTGCAAAAGTATACTCCGGTGTTCTGATCCCATTTCCTCACACAACAATGAAAAAAGGCAACATTTTAAGGACCTTGATTTGATTACATTCACCATCTTTACTACTCCATCTAACACTAAAGAAAGTTCTTCTGGCAGTGTTTGGTCACAAGAGCTTTACGGTGCAGGAAACAGTGGGACACCAGCACCTCTGGATTTTGTTCTTTGACCTTGCTTACAAAACCCTTTACTTTGCCAGTTATGGAAGCAGTCCTGTCTGTGCAAACACTAAGACAATTTTTCCAATACAATTCTCCCTCCTCCAGGTAGGTTGTTGTCACCCTGAAGATTTCCTCTCCAGTCGTGTGACCCGGCAGTTGTCTGCAAAATAAAAAATTGTCTTTTATAGTATCTCCATCAACGTATCGGACATTAGCCAAGCATTGAGCATGACTACTGATATCTGTTGATTCATCAAGCTGCAGTGCAAATTTTCCGCTTGATCTGATTTTTTTCTCGGAGCACAATCTCAATGTCAGCTGTCGTCATCAATGAGGCATGATGAGAAAAGGGAACATTTGTGATTTTATTTGCACCTAACATTACTCTCACCATTTCTTTGCAAACTGGTAAACTTAATGGTTCTGCAACTGTATGCAGCTTTCTCGCCTTCACTACAAGCTCAGCAACCAAATAGCTTGCTTCCAGTGGTTTATCAGAAACTATTATGCAGTCTTTCATCGTTTGCTCTTGTTTTTCATTTTAATCCTTCAAATGCTCAAAAAAATATTTGCTCTTGTCGGCAAGAAACAGACGTTTGCTTATAAGATGTTGTTTTAACTTACTTGACTTGAGAATTTCTCCCGACACACAAGATATTGTTGAAGAGAGCAAGCTGGTTCACCTGTAGATGAAAATCCAAATTGCAAATCACTCTCACAGTAGCGTCGGCTCACCACTTTGACTTTCTTATGTTCACGTTCAGCTTCCTCACTAAAAATAGATGTGGAGGCACCAGATTCTCTTTTCTTCAAATATTTGTCCATTTTCAAGTCTTCAATTCAAAATTCACCACTGTAACTTAACAGTCGAGAAGAAAACACAGCTACTCCATGATACCATGCGAATGGCAAGGTCATTTGAGCATAGTGAGTGTAACGTCTATCTCACACACATACTCCTGAAGAGCAGCAGCACTAAATGCAATTTGGTTGCAACACTAATTAAAATAAATGAGAATTTTTTACTCCTCACAAGTGACTTTTCCAAAATTCTGTGGCACACCTGTTCGTGCCTGACAGTACACCAGTTGGGAAATGCAGATCCATTATATTGTAATCTATTCAATCCCTGTTTCCCACTATTTTCTCCAACTTCAGGCATGTTGAGTCAGTTCTGTCTCACTCCGATGTTTGGTAGTCACTAAACAATATTCACCTATTTGTAGCATTCATATATACTAGAGTAAGAATGAGAAAGTAAAAAAACTTAATTTCAAAACTGAAGACTGAAAAGTAAGATGAAATAGCCAGCTTTATACAGATCCAAATTATACGGTGTCCTGCCCACCTTCCAGAAGTTTCCACCTAACAATTCATACCTCCATCAACTTCCATCTCTTCAACAATCAGTGGCAGTTACTTCTACACAATAGCCACATCCTTCTCCTGAGTCATCAATGACTCCACGATTACAGACAGTGATATAACATTCTTTTTTTTTTCCTAATAGACATAAGAAACTTGATGTTTTCATCGCTTCCCTTTGAACTTTCTAGAAAAGCTATAGGTTTCGTTCACAGATTGAAACTAGAGCCTCAATATTCTATTATTCAAAACATTTTCAATATATGTTATGCTCATGTGAATACTTCAATGACCTAGAAGTTCAAAAACTGAAATCCCAATAAAACTCAAGAAATCAAACAAACACTGAGCTGCTTTCTTTCTGCAAAAATCCAAGTTCTTCCACAACCCTGAACTGTAGAAGTCAAACTGCAATCCAAAATAAAGATTGTATGGACTTCATTACCAGGACTATTAAAAGGTGTCACAGATTGCAATGTAAGTATTATGACATGTATGCCTTCTAGGGTCCTATACTTTCATCCTTTTCCTTAAGAAATCTTACAAGCTCATACTTTGGAACTTCTTATAAAACACATGTGACATCTGCAGATCTTAAGATTTACCCACAAGGACTAGCTGTGCAATTCTGCAGACCAGGGCCTATACTTCTTAGGCTTTGGTGCTAATGAGAACATACTCCTTGGCACCACTAAATATAGCATTAGAAAAGAAGACAACCAGCAAACCAAGCATACACACTCCTTGCCCCCAAAATATTATTGCTAAAACAGCAGGAGCAGGTTACAGCTTTTCAGCTTAAAAAAAAAATCTGATCAGTACATAGCTAAACACTATGAAACATTTTAATCAACTACTAATTTTTCAGTGTAGTGAGTGTTTTTACCGTTTATAATACATTATTATATTCTTGATTCATGCTGCTAAAAGGATCAGGTAAGAAAACAGATATTAATAGTCTAGGGTTTGGGGTTTTTTTTAAGCGTTTTTCTAAATCTAAGCTATTTATTGCTGCTAGTAGACTGATTTAAGATACAAGATAGATGGAAAATGAAATTCAACTTAAAATTATGTATATATTTGAATGCATATACTAGCAGAACAGTTGTGTCAGTGCTTAATTTGTAATGAAAGAGGTGCCGGGGCTCTAGCAATTGTGTGCCGGGGATCAAGCAAAATTTTTTATTTTCATAACTGACGCAGCAAGCCCAGAGGTGCTGGGACTATGAACTGCCAAGCCTAGGTGCGCCGGGGCAAAGTAAGCACTGAGTTGTATAGACTGTGATGCAGATACTTTCTACTCTCCTTTTAATGAAAATAATAAAGTTTTTTTTTTTTTCCACAGAATCCCAGGAGCTTGATTTTGCAACAATTACTCATGTGAGTAGCCCCACTGATTTCAACTGGGCAACTTGCATGAGTACAGATGATTCACATGAATACAGACTGCAGACAGCTCCTAGGTTTGTTAGAGTTGAGGGTACTTTTCACCTCACAGAACTGGGTCCTAAAACCGTAAATCTAATGATTTAACAACACAGATCTCAAAACTGCAGGCCAGATTCTGTACCCATTTTCAACCATGCATATCCATGGTGTGACTGAAAGCAGAAGCTGACCCCCATTATTTGTTTTTATTACTAATAATAGCTACATGATAATAGAAAATTATCTATGTACAGTACTTTTAAAAAAGGCAAACTACATTTATTTTGTTGGTTACCTGATTGGGTCGTCCTCCTATAATATTGAATCCCAACGTATCATTTTCTCTTTGTAGCATGATGGTTAATGGCTTAGGTTCTCCTCCCTAAGAAGAAAGGGGTGAAACATTATTTTTAAAATGTTAAATGAAAAAGAATATTTCAAGGGAATGTATCAGTGTGCTACAGCTTTTTGTTGTGGAAAATGCAAGACAAACGGGCTGAATGGAAAATTATGATAAAATGGTGCTACATACTTATAAATGACACAGAAGTTTACACTGTGGAAAAAACAAATACCACCAAAATGTAACAGGTACTTTAAAGAGCCCAAGAACCTGGTTTTCATAGGTGCTGAACATACTTTAAAACTTTAAGTTAGTGGATCTGAGAGAATTCAGCACCTCTTGAAATAAGGCTCCAAATGTTAGTGTACCTTTAAAACAAATCCCTGAATATACTAATTATATAAGATATTAAATTTATGGGGTGAAATTGTGGCCCTAGTGAAGTCAAAGGGAGTTTTACCCTTAATTTCAATGAAGCCAGGCTAAACCATATCTCTGACTCTTAGCATTTCCAACTCCAAAAGCTGGTTCTAAACAAAAGCTGGTTCTATACAGCTTTCCCAGTAATTCACAGGGATGCGGAGGAGGGAGACTTATTTTTCTCTTCTTTTTTACTTTACCAGAAAACAGCAAAGAAAAGCAAATAAGCTAGAAAACACACACACACACACACAAAATTCTAGATGTGAGTTTATGAATTATACAATAAAAATAGTGAAGAAACCAAAGTTAAAAAAATAATAATAATAATAATAATATATTAAAAATACCTACTTCCTTAGGTAAAAATGGTTAAATAATTTTCTAAACCATACAAAGAAAAAGATTAAAACAGGCCTTTCTTTAACATCATAATTTAATTTATTTTGAATTTTTCACATATAAAAGTAGTTATATTTCAGGAGACATAATCCCTACAGATAATGTGTATGCAGCCTACAACAAGTAAAGTAAGATTGTGTTTTCTCATTTTCTATACACTGGTAAATTAAAGCAATTTTGACAGCTAAAAAACTGTACCTTTTTTAATATTCAGAATATAATAATGAATGTGGAGGCTTTCTGATATCAGAACTGATTTTTATTAACTGTGATAGTGAAGTTTTATATTACAGCATGACATTTTAAATTAATGTGGTACATTTTTACTTTATTGATAGTTCTTCCAAATGAGTATTTTGTTCATTATCTTTGTCGTCTGTAACAGATTTCTCTGAGGTGGTACATACAGCAGCACCTACTGGTAGTGATGAGAAATGGTAGATATTGAAGCATTACAAAAGAGGACTGCCTTCATGTCAATTACTATAGTGTCTCCCAGCTCTTTTTAAAATGTCCTTTTTTAAATCCAGTTCTCTCTCACTCCAGCCCCACATATCACTATTTCTCTGATGTACTCTGCACTTCACTGCAATCATTGCTGGCTTTCTTCATTCCACCTCATCATGAGATGTGAAGCAGATATATGAGCCTATCTTTTAAAGCCAACACCCCATGGATTAGCTATCAGGAAGAAGCTGAAAAAAACCCACAAAAAAACAAAGGAAAAAGTAAGTATTTAAGTTCCTAAAACACTAATCATTTTATTTCCAATAAGCCCTGAATGTATTATATTAATCCTGGACATAAAAATCCTGAGAACTCAAATCAGTGCCCCAATCAGAATTTATTTTACAGCACTCTGAAGTTCAGCATATCATACTAGTTCAGAAGTGGGCAAGGCTACTCAAATCTTTTCCTCTGGATTCTGCTTCCCAAGAGTCAATAAAGATTTTGGAAGAAAAGTTCCTTGAGAGGAGCTTAAATTCCATTAAATCACTTCTCACCATGGTTGCAACCAACAATGTCAGACCCTGCACAGCCATCCTTCAGACAGGAATTAAAGCTTGATAGAGCAAACCTTTTAGCCTGTTAAGCCATCTCACCAGCAAAATGAGTCTGTTTATTCAATCAAAAGCAAGCAATTCAATATCTAAGCAATGCCATCAGACTTGGCAAAGGGTTGAAGCAGCACTGCTGGTCTCTAACGTCAAAATTGCCAATCATTATGTCTTTCAGTCCCTGTGGAACTGTTCCTAAACCGTAAACATTTCTAATGTTTTTAAGCACCAAACTGCTTTTCCAGGCTACTTTCTGATATTTTTTTCCTTATACTTACAGTATGTTAGCTCCATATCTATCTGGAAACTAGACACCCCCCCCCCATCTAAAGAAAATCTAGTAGCAGCATTAATAAGGTCACACCCAGCTGGGTGAATTGTGGTCTAATCTGGACACCCTGCCTTGGAAGATTTGCAGTGAAATTTGTTTATTGTCAGACAAGTTGGAGCCCTTTCCTCTCACTTGTGCTTCCCAATCCATTCTCTCTAGACAAACCTGACATGAGATCCTCATCCAAACTGAGCCTCTGGGGACTACTAGAGGCTGCTGGTGTGCAACCCTTACACCCTGCCAGATTCTTAACAGTCAGAAAGAGACATGAAACAGCCTAACCTAAAAGGACTAATCTAGTTTATGTCCACATTTTTGGCTGTTAGCTTGCGCTGTCTCTTAAAGAAAAAGAGAGAGACAGAAAGAATCTGCTGAAGCTGCTTTCACAGCTCTTGCTTGACAGATGACGAGTTTTCCAGGCTGGAGGGGTGGAGAGGAAGGGGGAATGAAATGTAAAAGTTTGGTTTACATCACTTTAACCGGTTCAGGACTTTTCAAGCTTCAGCACAGCAAGAGAGAGCTAGAGGCAGGGGCGCACACAAGGGGGCAGCCCCACCTCTGGTAATCGTCGGGGGCACGGAAGTCCTCCGGCCCCGGTGCCGCGGTGAGGGGGGAGAAGAGGAGGGGGGTCAGTTAAATTTCTGCGCACGCCGGCCTGGCTAGAGCGAGTGATGGGGTTGCCCTGAGCGGCGATAACCTGCCATGTGTTAGCTGATTGCCTCTCTGCTCTCCGCGGGACCTCACCACCAGGGGCTGAGCCTGCAGTTCCAGGTGCGGTGTGGTGGGAAGATGCTCCTTGGGTGTCAGCTCGGTTTGTATTTTCCAAACGCGACCCTACCAGTAACCAAGGACTACATCGAGATGATGGTTTGCAGGATCGCCCCCGATCATCCAAGGAGCAGCCCTCGCACGGAGAAGATCCACCAGTTACCGGCGGGCAGCCGGGTCACCCCGCACCGCACAGGGGGGTCGCCAAGAGCGCACACCAGGGGGCAGCCCCACCTCCGCCATCTCCGAGCCCGCCAGGCTGGGTTCCCGCTACTCCCCCCCACCGGCTCGGTGACTGCCAGCGCCCCCCGCACTCACCTTGCAGGGCTGGCTGCCGGCCAGGTTCTTGGCGATGCTGCTGATGTGGCTCATGTACTGGTTGAACTTCATCTGGTACCTGAGCGCCGTGAGCTGCACCTCGCTCTGCAGCGCCGCCAGCTGAGCCAGCAGCGACTTCTCCCTCTGGCTCCACTTCAGGGCCTGGCGCTTCAGCTCCTGCTCCAGGCTGGCCCTTTGGCCTTGCAGGCTGCCGGTCTGGCTCCGCAGCGCCCGCAGGCAGCAGTGCCCCCCGCCCGGCGGCGGCGGCGGCGATCCCCCCGCCAGGTCCCGCTGCCGGAGCCCCAAGCCGCCGCCCTGCTGGCAGCCGCCGGCCGGGCGGTGCTCGCAGCTCTCCCGCGTGTGCACGTCCACGTCCTTCAGGCTGAGCGCCTCCGGGCAGCCCTGGTGGCGGCAGCGGGCCGGGCTGTAGTCGCACCTCTCGACGTGGGCGGCCAGCTGGTGGAGCCGCACCGTCCTGCCGCAGCCCCGCCGGCTGTAGTCGCACTTGATCGCCAGCTTCTGGACGAGGCTGCGGAGCGGCAGCACCTGGTGCAGCTCCTTGGCCGAGATGGGCTGGCAGCGCAGGGGGCACAGGCGCTGCTGCACCGCCCAGGGCAGCAGGCAGCCGGCGCAGAAGACGTGCCCGCAGGGCGTGGACAGCGGCTCCTCCAGCACCTTGCTGCACAGCTGGCACTGGAGATCCGGGTCCACGGGCTCGGCGAAGCGATCCAGCTCAAAGCCCATGGCTGGGCGGGCTGGGAGCACAGGCGGCGCAGAAACTTCCTAGGGCCGGCTGCTGTGGCTGCTTCTCCTGCCAGCCCGGCTGCTGCGGCAGGCAGCGCAGCGCCTGCAACTTCCAAGGTTGGAGCGGGGGGGCGGGGAGGGCAGCGCAGAGTTTGTTTGGTTTGAAGTTTTCAGCTGCTCGCCATGTCCCCTGATCCTCCCGTATTGACGCTAATAGGAGCTACCGCCAATGCTTCACCGCCACCTCCGCCCTGTCGTGGCCTCCCTCCCCTCGCTGGAAAATGCAGCAGGAGGAGGACAGGAGAAGCTGGGAGCTGCCTGCCCCGGACTCTCGCCTGCACTGAAGGAGAATGGGGGGGAAGCATCAAGCAACCGCGCCAGCTCCCGTGCAGGGGGTGGGCGGGCATGTCAGGCACACTGGGAGCCCACACACCAACTTGGAAGGGATTCACTCCCGGAGAGTTGCTCCTTGCCCCTCCGGCGTGCCTGGCTGCTGGGACATTCCTCTCACCCGACCCCAACGGTAGCTTACGTTCTTTATTACTTAGAAACGGGTGTGAAAAACCAGCCCTGATCAAGCAGCAGAAAAACACTGGGATTGCAGATTATTTGGGTAGCCAGTGTAGGGAAGGGCCAGTGACCAGCCCCAGCCCTCCCCCCGCAGGAGAGGATGCACAACCTGGGCCTTGGCCTGCTGGTGGCCTCTCCTCCGCGTCCCCAGAGCAAAGAAACCATGGCCAGGGAGGGGCGCTCATCTCAGCCCCAAATCTATGGGCCGCACTTGGGCCCGTTGTCTTCAGTGTAGATTATTTAAGGCTGACTTGTGCAACGGGTGATAGGGATAGGCAAAGCTGTCTGCTGGCTGAAGAGGGGAAGCATTTTCAACTCCCTTTGCTGGTTTCTTCCTTTATTTTTTTACTCAGCTCTGCCTTGTTTGGGGGTTGCTCCCTGCCTTTGCAAATGAAAGCCGTGCAGAAAGCTAAGCAGTAAATGGTATCAGACCAAAAAATGCCACCAGTGCTGTGGAATTGTGTGCAGATCTCCCTTCAACAACACCACGTGTATAAATAACTCTTCCAGATGGGTAGCCCTGTTAGTCTGTATACAGCACAAACAAGGGGAGTTCTGTGGCACTTTAAAGACTAACAAATTGACGAAGTGAGCTGAGTCTCACGAAAGCTTATGCCTACAAAAATTAAATTTGTTAGTCTTTAAAGTGCCATATAAATAACTCTGGCGCTTTAAGAACAACTAAATATATGAAAATTTGGAAATTCATAATAGAGAAACAAACCTAACTTCTACCCCTGCATTGCTACACACATCCAGCAAAATACACTGAAGTCTGAAACCTATAACACATTCTCCTAACTTTACTATGGAAAACATAAGGCCAGATTGCTTTCCCCATCCCTGTGGAGAACCTCCCAGGAGGGAGAAGGGAAAGAAAGGTCTGGGAAGTTTCCCCAGTTAGCTTCATCAGGGGTGTGGAAGGGCCAGAAGGGGCTAGTCCAAGATTCACACAAGTCTCCAGACATTTGCTGGTAGTTAGAGCTATCCATGTGCTGCCACAATGCCTTCTGACCAGTTCTGAGACCACTGCATTATCCTTGGTTTCCAGGCCTCATGGCTCCAGCAAAGCCACTTGTGTTTCCCTGACTCCCACAAAAGGTTCTCTCCCACGTCTGAAGACAAGACATGGTGGGCAGGGACATGTAGGTAGCTACACGTCCCTCCTTTCCCACATGGACAGGGGAACATGTGTCAGATGAGAGATCTCAGATACACATACCCACACTTCATAATAATTGAGAGTACAGCACAAATACAGCCCCAAATGTATGCAATCCCCTTACTGAGCACCCCCAAAAGAACTACCATTTACCATGTCAGATTTTCCACATAAGACCCACAAACATAATAGTCACCCTGACTATCATCCTTGTACAAAAATTAGACTGTACCATTGTACAATCCCCCAGCTCAGGCAAATAAATAAACACCCACATACACACACACACATTCACAGATTAACAGAGCGCATCTGAGCAGACCAGGTTTATCAGCACTCGCAGCTGACTCCTTATATGTCCCTGAACTCAGCAGGCTGGGTCAAAACAGCACTGAATTCCAACTGCCACCCTTATATGCCCCTGGACTCAATCAGGCTGGGTTACAACAGCTGCCACCCTTGTATGCCCCTGGACTCCACAGGCGGGGCAAAGCAGCACTGCCAAGCTGTCACTCATATATACCACAGGTTTAGCATGTCACTATCCCTACTCTCATTCTACAATTGTTCTAGTAGTAACCCCCTTGGTGAGCAAACCCCATAGGCTTTTCAGGCACTACAGGGATCTTTAGTATAGGTAAGAGAAGCGTTGCTGCAGAGCAAAATAGGTAAGCCAAGAACATGCAAGAATAAACAAAGTTTGGAGAAAGTCTGACAACCAGCTTGTTTTTAAAAGGTATTTTATTGCCAGGTATATAACATTTATGGTACTCATAGTAATAGCCATATAACGAGAGAAAAACAACCAAACAGTTACAATATTACATTATTTCAATTGGGTATTGGAGAAATTTAGCCCAAGTTTGATTACAAAGTCAGATTTAGAATGTTATACCTGGACTAAGAGAGAGAGATCAAATTAGGCCTGAGGAGGGAAAGTGGGCTTAAGAGAGTGAGTTGGGGTCTCACTGCTGCTTGAATCAGTTGAAGGTTCCCAGGAGACAGACTGTTCAGCTTAGGGTCCGGAGCGCTTGAAACAGGCAGAGCCCCCAACACAATCAGTCAGGAAAAGGTGAAGTCCCAGTGGAACTGATGCAGCTTTTGGATCCAGGCACCAGAACAGAGTTCTGAACTTGGATAGCGGTTTTTGTAGGGAAAAAACAATGGTTCAAGGGAGAACACTAGGTTTGTTTATGGATAAACAATGGGTATACTCAGGGGAGTATACCAGAATTGTTATTTATGCTGGACAATAGGAACTGATCATTCCTGGCTATGGGCAATGTTCCTTCCAGGGAGCTCACAATGCAATTAGGCAGATTCAGTGTTTTGGATATCAATAAAGGATCTATGACTAGAATTGGTCTGATAACTGCTGAGCTGGGTGTGTGCAGGCATGGTTCATTAACATCTGGAGCAGAGACCTCCCATCATGCCATGTTTCCCTGCTTTGCTGATCCCAGAGTTGAGTGCAGTTCCTGCCTCCTGTTCTTTATTCGGTATGCTAATAGAGATTTTTCCTTGTTCCATCTGTGATGCAAATGAGTCTTTCTGTTTTCCATTCGGTGTGGTAATCGAGATGCCTCCTTCTTACATCTTCAAATGTAGATGAGTTGCCTTAATCCTGTCACCCTTGTTTGGAGGGGTTTAGGTGTGTCTCCCACTGCCTTTTCATTGCTATATCCATCTTTGATCGGTTCTGGTTCAAGCAGAGGCTGGGGGGTGAGGGGTTTAGGTGAGTCAGACAGTAGGGGTTTTGCGCCCTGGTTCCCCAAGAACACAGAGCTGACAGGTAACAGGTACTGTAACTCAAGTTGCTGCAGAAAGAGAGTGTGCATTAACTTTCATAGTTTCAGAAACAGACACACACTTTCCCTGATGGGAGGCTCCAGGAGACTCCAGGTTGCAGGAGTTCTTTGGTAGCATGGAAGGGCATGCAGTCAAAGGTCACCAGAGAGATGTGGAGGGTGATCAGGCAGCAATATAAAAGTAAGGACTCTATGCACATATACCTCTTGCCTCAGGCAGGTCTAAGTGTAAAACATACAATTGTTTCCAAGGAAGACAACTGCTCAAGTGGAAAAATATCAAGATAAGTTGTAAATTGAAAATCATGGGGTGACATCTAGACAGACTTATGTTCAGTGCCTCTTCGGGTACTGTCACCTAGCTGTGGTGAATGGGCTTTTCACTTCCCAAAGCTCTCTGCTCTCAGCTCACCTATGGTCAGAGATCTCATGGTGGTCAGAGGAAACGTGACAAAGATACATTGAAAGCAGATCTCAAGAAAACTGATTGGACATCATAAGGTGGGAGCAGGAAGCCACCAACCAACCCTAATGCTGTGATATCCTGTGTCAGACAGTGGCCCGCTTCGAGGAGAAGCGTCTTCCTTGAAGCTGAAAAGAGAGAGAGAAAGAAAGAAGGAGAAAGAAAGAACTTTCTCCCAGCAGGTCAGCTGACCTGCTGGGAAATATCTGTACCTATTGTGGGCTGATCTGTGGTTCCAGGATTGGACTGCTGAGTCATCTCAGAACTCATGTAAATCCTGGTGGTAGAGATCATTCTCAAATTGAGGGATTTCCAACAACAACATTCAGTGCTGGGGAGGAGTCAGTGGTCATGGTACATGCAGGTACGAATGACATAGGGAAAGGTAGGATAAAGGTCCTGGAGGCCAAATTTAGGCTGCTAGGAAAGAGATTAAAGTCCAGACCTCTGTGGTAGCATTCTCTGAAATGCTTCCAGTTCCACATGCAGGGCCAATTAGTCAAGCAGTACTCAATGTGTGGATGAGACAATGGTGTTTGGAGGAGGCATTTAGGTTTCTTAGGAACTGGGCAGACTTTTGGGAAAGAAGGAGCCTATATAGGAAGCATGGGCTCCACACAAACAAAAACAAAGCTTGATTGCTGGTTGTAGAGGAATTTTTAAACTAAGGGTTGGGGAAAGCCGAGAGGTACAAAGGAACACATGGTTCAGACAGACAAATCCCTTAGGGGAGGATTTATTGAAGGGGATACTCTATATCAGTGGTCCCCAAACTGCGGGGTGTATGTCTCTTGGCAGGCATGGAGGAATGTGTGGAGGGATGCGGCAGGGCCTGGGCCAGCCCCCCCGGGCCAGCCCCTCTGCCCCCTAGCTCCAGCCTCAGCCCCCAGCTCCTGGCCCTGCTCCTGGCCGTGGCCCCAGCCACAGCTCTGGCCCTCACATCGGCCCTGCCCCCGGCTGTGGCCCCAGCTGCAACTCCGGCCCCACCTGCAGCTCCGACCCCTACTGCAGCCTCACTCTTGTCTACGGATCCTGACTTTCAGCCGCAGACCCCAACTCCAAGCCCCGGCTGTGGCCCCCGGCCCCAACAATGGGTTCTGGCCCCAACTGTGGCTCTGCTCCCGCCTCCTGACTGCAGCTCTGTTCCTGGCCAGGCCGTGGCCCCACTCCTGGCCCTGACTCCCGACTGTGGCTCCTGGGGAGGCATGGACTGGATAAGTGGAGGGGCATGACTGAAAAAGTTTGCAGACCACTGCTCTATATCCTAGTAAAGAGGAGAGGATAGAAGTTGATAAAGTACAGGTAGGAACTGAAGAGAAACAGCCACATGAAAAAAGAGTCCCATTCAATTGCATCACATGAAGGCAGACAACTAAATATTGACAAATTTTATAAGTGCTTGTATACTAATGCAAAAGGTCTTAAATACTCAGATGGGTGAACTTCAGTGCCTGGTATTAAATTATGGTATTGATAGAATAGGCACCACAGAGACTTGGCGGAACAATGAGACATGGTAATACCAAGGTACAAAATATATAGATATGACAGAGTAGGATGTGCTGGAGTGGGAGTGGCACTGTATATAAAAGAAAGCATAGAATCAAATATAGGAAAAAATTTAAATCAATCAAACGGTGCCATAGAATCTCTATGCATAAGAGTATAATAGAAGAGTATAATAGAAGGAATATACAACTGACCACAGGACCAAGATGGTGACAGTGACTGTGAAATGTTCACGGAGGTTAGAGAGGCTATGCAAACAGAAAACCTAATATTAATGGGGGATTTCAACTGACTGAAAACATGTCACCTCAGGATGGAATGCAGAAATAAAAGTTTTAGACACCATTAATGACTGCTTCTTGGAGCAGCTAGTTCTGGAACCCACAAGGGGAGAGGCAATTCTTGATTTAGTCCTTAATGGCTCACAGGATCGGGTCCAAGACGTGAATATAGCTGAACCGCTCAGTAATAGTGACCAGAATGTAAGTAATTTTAACATTATTGCAGGGAGGAAATACCAAAGAAACCCACCACAGTAGCATTTAACTTCAAAAAGGAGAGCTACGCAAAAATGAGGAGGCTAGTTAAATGGAAATTAAAAGGAATAGTCACAAGAGTGAAATACTTGCAAGCTGCATGGAAACTTTTAAAAAACACCATAATAGAGGGTCAAACTATATGTATATCACAAATTAAAAAAAAACAGTAAGAGGACCAAAAAAATGCCACGATGGCTAATCAGCAGAGTAAAAGAGGTTGTTAGAGACTAAAAGACCTCTTTTAAAAATTGGAAGTCGAAGCCGACTGAGAAAAATAGAAAGGAACTAACTCTGGCAAGTCAAGTGTAAAAGTATAATTAGGCAGGCCAAAAAAGAATTTGGAGAGCAACTAGCAAAAGACACAAAAACTAACAGCAAAATTTTAAGTACATCAGAAGCAGGAAGCCTACCAAACAATCAGTGGAGCCACTGGACAATTGGAGTGGTAAAGGAGCACTCTGGGAAGACAAGGCCATTGCAGAAAACCTAACTGAATTATTTGTATTGGTTCATTGCAGAGGATGTGAGGGAGATTCCAACACCTCAGCCATTATTTTTAGGTAATAAATCTGAGGAACTGTCCTAGGTTGATGTGTCAGTAGAGGACATTTTGGAACAAATCGATAAACAGTAATAAGTCACCAGCACTACATGGCATTCATCCAAGTGTTCTGAAGGAACTCAAATATGAAATTGCAGAACTACTAACTGTGGTAAGTAACCTCTTTCTTAAAATCAGCTACCATACTAAATGGTAATAGCTGATTTAACTGGAGGATAATTGGAGGATAGCTAATGTGATGCCAATTTTTAAAAAAGGCTCTAGAGGTGATCCTGGCAATAACAGGCCAGTAAGTCTGACTTTTTGAAACTATAATAAAGAACAGAATTATCAGACATATAGATGAACACAGTTTCTTGGGGAAGAGTCAACACAGTTTTTGTAATAAGAAATCATGCCTCATCAATCTATTAGAATTCTTTAAGGGGGTCAACAAAACTGTGGACAAGGGTGATCCAATGGATGTAGTATATTTGCACTTTCAGAAAGCCTTTGACAAGGTTCCTCACCAAAGACGCTTAAGCAAACTAAGCAGTCATGGGATAAGACAGAGGGTCCTTTCATGGATCAGTAAGTGGTTAAAAGGTGGGAAACAAAGGATAGGAATAAATGGTCAGTTTTCAGAATGGAAAGGGTAAATAGTGGGGCCCCCAGGGATCTGTACTGGGACCTGTGTTGTTCAAGCTATTTATAAATGATTCTGAATAAGGGGTAAACAGTGAGGTGCTAAAGTTTGCAGATGATACAAAATTACTCAAGATAGTTAAGTCCAAAGCTTATTGCAAAAAGTTACAAAGGAACCTCACAAAATCGGATGACTGCGCACCAAAATGACAGATGTAATTCAATGTTGATAAATTAAAAGTAATGCACATTGGAAAACATAATCCCAACTATATGAACTAAATGATGGGGTCTAAATTAGCTGTTACCACTCAAGAGTGACATCTTGGAGTCATCGTGGATAGTTCTTTGAAAATATCTGCTCAATGTGCAGGGCAGTCAAAAAAGTTAACACAGTGTTAGGAACCATTAAGAAAGGAGAGATGATAAAACAGAAAACATCATAATGTCACTATATAAATCCATAATACACCCACACCTTGAACTCTGTGTGCAGTTCTGGTTGCCTCATCTTAAAAATATATATATTAGAATTGTAAAAAGTACAGAGAAGGGCAACAAAAGTGATTGGGGAATGCAACAGCTTCCATATGAGGAGAGATTAAGAAGACTGGGACTGTTCATCTTCAAAAAGAGACAACTAAAAGTGAGGTTATGATAGAGATCTATAAAATCATGAATGGTGTAGAGAAAGTGAATAAGGATAACATAACACAAGAACCAGGGGTCACCCAATGAAATTAATAGCGAGCAGGTTTGAAAAAAACGTAAGGAAGTACTTCTTTGCCCAACACACAGTCAACCTGTGGAACTCATTGTCAGGGAATGTTATGAAGGCCAAAAGTTTAACTGGTTTCAGAAAAGAATTAGATAAGTTCATGGAAGATAGATCCATCAATGGCTATTAGTCAAGATAGTCAGGGATACAACTTCAGGCTCTGGGTGTCCCTAAAACTGTGAATACCAAAAGCTGGGACTGGATGACAATGGATGGATCACTTGATAAAGTTCCCTGGTCTGTTCATTACCTCTGAATCATCTGACACTAGCCACTGTTGAAAGACAGGATATTGGGCTAGACAGACCATTGGTCTGATGGACCAGTAAGGCCATTTTTTTGTTCTTATGAAATCCTGTTTCCACTGAAGTCAGTGGGAGAACTCCCTTTGACTAAAATGGGCCATTCCACCCGTGGAGTTCAGCTTTCATACTTAGAACTAAATCCTGTATTTTCTTTCATTGTAATCCATAATTATTTCACCTCATAGTACATTTGAACAATGTCTGGCCAGATTCAGCTGTCAGTTACAACAATGTAATTGGGATAACTACGCTAAAGTCAATGGGACTTATGGGTGTTTACTGTTAAATCTTAGCATCAGGAGAGTTAGAGGAGGGCATTTCATAAGATTTCAAAGCAAATATAAATATTATGTGTGTCCATATAATTCACGTGTTGTTACTGGGAAGCACCTCAGAAGATATCTTTTTCTCTTCTATATTTAACCTTAGCAAGCAATTTTTCTGAATCACAATCTATCATCGCAGTACTTTAAGAGCTTAAAATAGCATCCCTAAAATGGGCAGGTAGAAAAATAGTCTGAAGCCTCACAATTGCTTTCTGAAGGCTGAACAAATATTTCCATTCATCAGTGCAGGCAAGAGACTCTTTCAGACAACAGCAGTCTTTCAGTAAGGAAGTTTACACAGGATATGTCTACACTGCAGAGTGAAGTCGATTTACTTTAAATCGACTTTCACCCACCAAATTGTAGAAGTCACAGGAAAGTAATCACAGCACACTCCTTGCATCAGGTTCCTGGGTCCCCACTACCACGCTTGGGTCAACATTCAAAGCAGTGCACCGTGGGTAGCTATCCCACAGTTCAACTAGCCTCAGAAGCTTTTGGGAAGCTTGTCGTCTTCCCATGATGCAACATGCTTCTTCCCCCTCCCTTCTTGCCCCAAACAAACTGCAAATGCTTTTTCGCGCCATTTTTCTATGCCACGTGCACGCCGTTGCAGGAGAGGCATGGAGCCCACTCAGCTCTGCACTGTCATTGTGAGCATCACAAATACCTCACGGCTTATCCTGCAGTATTTTCAAAGGCGTGGCAGGAGCTGCAGCACAGAAAATAGTTATGTTACCAAGTCCGCCCTGCTACAAGCCATAGAGCGAAACAATTCCTGTTTGCTGCAGGCTGTCATGCATCATCTTCAGTCCATGGAGCGCTGTTTCTGGTCCTGGGAAACAAGCACAGACTGGTAGGATCGCATCGTTATGAAGGTGTGGGATGATGAGCAGTGGCTGCAGAACTTTCTTATGCGAAAGGTCACTTTCTTTGAACTTTGCACGGCGCTGTCCCAAGCCCTGAGGCACGTGAATACTCGCCTGAGACCAGCTCCAACAGCGGAGAAGCGAGTGGCCAACGCTCTGTGGAAGCTAGCAACCCCAGTGTGCTACCAGTCAGTTGGGAATCAATTTGGAATCAGTAAATCCACCGTTGGATTTACTTGCTGTGATGCAAGTGTGCAGGGCCATTAATAGACTTCTGCTACGAAGGGTAGTGACTTTGGGAAACATGCAGGACATAGTGGATGGGTTTGCCGCAATGGGGTTCCCAAACTGTGAAGGGGC
The DNA here is from genome assembly GCF_026122565.2 of Emydura macquarii macquarii. NCBI lineage: Eukaryota > Metazoa > Chordata > Testudines > Chelidae > Emydura > Emydura macquarii. The sequence continues at coordinate 13,301,598 of NW_027132773.1, forward strand.
AATAAATGGCACACATATCCCTATCCTAGCACCTGACCACTATGCCACAGAGTACATAAACCATAAGGATACTTCTCAATGGTGTTGGATCACAAGGGACATTTCACTGACATCAATGTACTGTGGTCTGGAAAGGTGCATGACACACGCATCTTTAGGAACTCCGATCTGTTCAATACGATGCAGGCGGGTACTTTCTTCCCTGACCAAAAAGTAAATATTGGGGATGTTGAAATGCCAGTAGTGATCCTGGGGGATCCTGCCTATCCCTTGCTTCCTTGACTAACGAAGCCCTTCACCAGGCACCCGGACAGCGAGAAGGACCATTTCAATAAAAGGCTCAGCAAGTGCAGAATGGTGGTGGAATGTGCATTTGGGCATTTAAAGGCCAGATGGAGATGTCTACTCTCTAGGCTTGACATTAGTGAAAAGAACATCCCATTTGTTATATCTGCATGCTGTGTGCCCCATACTTTGTGTGAAACAAAGGGTGAAAAGTTCCCCCAGCGTTGGGCCATAGAGGTTGATAGGCTGGCCGCAAATTTTGAGCAGCCAGATTCCAGTGCTACACTCAAAGCCAACCATGGAGCGCTTTGCCTATGGGAAGCATTGAAAAATCGGTTTTGCCATGAACCGCAGTAATGTATGTCTCTGCTGTGCCTTTCTTTCCCATCCTCCCCGCTCACACCAGCAGCCCCTCCCCCTCTTTCCCCGCCCAAGCTATGAAGGAATAAAGACTGATTTTTTTAAAGCTGCAAATTTTTGTTTGTGACCCATTTCAGTGGGGAGAAAAGAGGATAAGTTAACATTGTAAAGTGTCACTGTGCAAGCAACTGTGGTTGCGTGCAGTTCTTAAAGGAGCCATCGTGTCTTTCTGCTCGCCTCCACTGGTATGGAGTGCTGCATCCTGCTCAGCCTTCTCCTAGAGCACTTGAGGGTGAGGTCTGATAACAAAATGGTAGGTGGTGGAGCGTTTTGGAGGGGCTGCAGAGGGAGACTATCTTCCACCACTCTTCCTGGAGCTCTACCAGACACCTCAGCATGTTGGACTGATCCCTCACAATACGCAACATCTCCTGTTGTATATCATGCTCCTGCTCCTGTGCTGATTTTCTGTGTTCCATGTCCCTGTCTAGTTTTTCAGACAAGGACATCCTCCAGGCTCTGAGCTTTGTGTCAGCAGCCATGGAGGCATTCATTAATTCACTGAACATATCATCCTGCGGGTTTTTTTCCCACTTCCTAATCTGGGATAGTCTTTCAGCTGAAGTTCTGCAAGGGGGGCTGAAGTGTCGACTGTAAGACAAGCAAAGCACAAGCTTGCCACTGTTAGCTGACCCCAAATAGTAAAAGAAATGTTACAATGTAAAAGAACTCCCCTTCATGTTCACAAGGCGAAGCCAGACACACATTCCAATCTGTACGTGGTGGACGGGTCAGAGTAGCATTCCAGATATGAAAAGCAAGGGGCCCTTGTATCAATTATGGAGAGGTATCATTAGCACCAAATTCCACAATCCACACTTGAGCAAGGAGAGGGATCACTGGGCTCCCAGTAACATCCCAAGGATTGGTTTGGGAGGAGGTGGGTAGAACAGATTAGAGGACACCATGGGTGAAGTGTAGCAGCAGAAAACATAGGGCAATCAGTGTCCCGACCCATAACGCCCATGGCAACAATACCAGTACTAGGAATTGTCTTGGGGAGGTGCCCAGAGATACCGGCCATGTCAGAGGAATAACATGGAGTGACTGCATTGGTCAGGTATTTTAAACTTGTGCCATCTTCCCTAGGTGACTATGTGTGATATCAGTCTCCTGAGGAAAAATAACGAGAGTTCTGTAGCACTTTAAAGACTAACAAATTTAATTTCAGCAGGCATAAGCTTTTGTGAGCTTCTTCCTCAGATGCAGTTGGTAGAAATGATACAGCATTTTATATATATTTTATATATATTGTGGCTGATGGCCGGCTTTTCTCAGTGGGTCTCGCACCTTCCTGCTTGTAGTGGGCCAGGAAGTTGGTAGTCTTCCCAAATGACCCGCTCCTCCGGGTCCCAGCCCAGGGGCCCTATAAGAAGCAGCTATGTGCTGCTGGTACTGCTTTCCAGACGGCACACTCTTCCCCTGGGCTAATTTTATATATATCTTTATATATATGTTCCTCGGCACAGCTTTCCTATCACCACCGCTCAGCACTCCTCTCACCTCAGCACAGCACAGCACAGCACAGCACTGCTCTCACCTCAGCACAGCACAGCACTCCTACTTCCTCCAGCTCGTGCACTGTGTGTTTGGGGCGGAGCCCTTTTATGGAGCACCTGGCTGATCACTAATCAGCCTCAGCTGCTCCTAATTGCCCCCAGTGGTTCTGAGTGAGTCAGCAGGGAACAAAGACCGGAGCATTCTGGGGCTCACATATCTCCCATCCAGCACTCTTCTACTGCCTTCTGCCTTCACCATATCACAATATGTTACCTATTTGCTATATCATTTCTACCAACTGCATCTGAGGAAGTGAGCTGAAGCTCACGAAAGCTTATGCCTGCTGAAATTAAATTTGTTAGTCTTTAAAGTGCTACAGAACTCTTGTTGTTTTTACTGTATACAGACTAACATGGCTACCCCTCTGGAAATAGTCTCCTGAGGGTAACACAGGTGGAAAGGGAAGTTTTGCTGCAAGCATCGGGGTACAGGCCTGGCCCTTATGCTGCTATGGTGTGTTCTGCGATGATGCCTGCTCATTTAATGGCAGAGTGGTGAGGTAGAGTCACTACCATGGCAGAAGAAATAAGACTGCCCTCCCCAGAAACCTTCTGGAAAGGATTACAGATTACCTACATGAAAGTTTCCTTGAGATATCCACAGAGGATTCTCGGAGCATACCTCTGCACATAAATAGTCTGTTTGGGAGTAACCCTCCACTGAAGTTTGCCACTACTCAGTAAGACCCTCCCCTCAAAAACAAAAACTCCTTTTAAGAAGCTGGACTGGGGACATAAGCGCAAAAATTAGATTTGCCACACACACTCACCAGATGTGCCTTCCCCAGCATCTCAATCAGTCCCCCTGCCCTGTGTGTGGCAGGGCTGCTCTGGGGTAACGAACAGGTCCTGGCTCTCAGGGAGAATGGATACCCTGCTCTCCTGGAACCTGCTCACCTCATTCTCCTCATCCACAGAGTCCTCCTCATTTGTTCTGGACTGGGATTCTGCGGAGGTATTGATGCTGCGTGGTGGCTCAGTGGTGGGATCACCACCGAGAATTGCAGCTCCTCGTAAAAGTGGCATGTGTTGGACGAGGAGCCAGAACAGCTGTTAGCTTCCTTTGTTTTCTGATAAGCCTGCCTCAGCTCTTTCATCTGAACGCAGCACTGCTGCGCATCCCTGTTGTACCCCTTCTCCTACATGCTGCGAGATATCTTCTTGTAGATATCTAAATTTCTTTTGATGGCTCGGAGCTGAGCTGGAACAGTCTCTTCACCCTACAGATCGATGAGATCCAAGACCTCTGCTCCACTCCATGCTGGAGCGTGTTCAGGCTGTGCAGTCGCCATGAGCAGTTCAGCTATTAAGCTCTCTCCACGCTGTTCAAACTGGAAATGGGAATTCAAAATTTCCCAGGGCTTGAGGTGAGGAGCTATTTCCTGTTTACTTGGCCACGTTACAGCAGAGTGTGAATGTCCAGAGTGGTCAGAACAGAGCATTATGGGATACCTCCCGGAGGCCAATGGCATTGATTTACATTGTACTCTGCCTACATTGACTCAAATGCTATCCATGGAATTTGACTTCAGCACTACACCACTTGCGGAGATGGTTTTATTAGGTCAACTTTTACCGCAATTTAGATCGGTGGAACTTACGTGCCAGTGGAGATGCATACTTTAGGGGGTCGACGGAAGTGGTGCTATGTCAACCTCCATTGCCAGTGTAGAGCAGGCCACAATGAAAAAGATTGTTATTTATTCTATTCATTGATGCACGGAGACATGATATATTTTCTCCTACCTTAAGCTTGGTATCCAGGAGCAGCCCTAGCCATTTTGTTGGCCAGAGAGGAAAACATTTGCAACACAACTCTCCAAGAGGCTGGCCAAAGAAAAGGGCTAGCAAATCAGGAGAAAGCAAGAATGGCCGACCAATCTAAGTGGAGCAACAACAAAACAAACAAAAAAGCCCAGTTGCACAGCAGTTCAGCATCCCCTGGAAGTTGGCACCCAGCACAACCACTTTGTTTGTCCGACCTTAGAATGAGCCCTGTTGGCATCAAATGTGTCAGAAATCAACTTACATCAACAGGATAAATGAGAGCAATTGTTAGAATGTAAGTAAATTAACTATCTGGATTTTAGCCATGATTTTGCTACGGCTTATGTGCCATTGGGCATGTCACATAACCACTTTTGCCTCCGTTTCCTCAGATGTAAAATAGGGATAATTATAACTACCTATTTCACAGAAGAATTGACTGAGGCAGCTGATAATTTAAGATGATGGGGCTAAGCCGAACCACAGGCAATATGGCCCAGAAACCCAGATCCTCAAAGTTATTTAGACTCCTAACTTCCATTTAAATAAATAGGATTTAGGAGCCTAAATACCTCTGAAAATCTGGACCTATGTTATTATATCAATAGTGTGGAATGTGTACTGCAAGCTGTCACAGTTTTTCTCTATCGTAGTTACTTAGATAGTCCCCATTACCAAAGAACCTGAGCACCACACAATCTTTAATGTATTTATCATCAAAACACATTGAGAAGCAGGTAAATGCTTTTACCCTTGTTTTACGAATGGGGAACTGAAGGATAGAATACGAAGTGATTTGTCCAAGGTCACACTGTAAGTCTGTGACAGAGCAAGGACTTGTACCCATGCCTTAGGTAATTACTGAACCATCCTTCCAATTTCCTAATAGAAATTGAGGAAAGGCATTCTGAACTAGGAGGGGGTCAGGTTAGGGGGTGGACTGGGTGGACTGAGGGTGAAAGGTGGTGAAATTGGGGAGGGGAGAAGGTTGCAAGTGAAGGGGGATTCTGATGAATTTGTGAAAGGGGTGTGAGTGAATGAATGATGCCTGGGGGGAGACAGTAGGGGAAGCTAAGATGGTAAGAGGCTGGATTGGAGGGGCACATGGGATATGTGTACTGTTGCTTTAAATCTTTAGCCATACACCTGGGAAGAGGGGACAGAGGGAGGTTACAGAGAGAAGCCCAGGGGTGAAGCGGAAACACAAAAGTTTTAGGGATAATATGTATTTCTTTATTCCAATAAAGTTCCTTGTTCAGTGTTAAAGGAAAACCACTCTTTCTGTGATTTTTTGCCATTGTCACATGATGGGGAGTGGGAGAGAAGCAAAAGGAGAGGAGAGGCCAGGACTGGATGAAAACAGGGCTGCCAAGTGTCACACTTCTCTATTTGTTAGCCCTGTAAATGCATTGCTGTAGCCCCAGCTCTCCTCCACAGAGCCTGGCTTCAGGCAGCCTGTCTGCCTCTCCCATTGCTGCTCCTTCTTCTGGATCAGAGCAGGGAAGGAGCAGCCAGGAAGAGATGCAGCAGCAGCAGCCGCAGGTAGCCAGCTAGTTGGCAGGGATAGAAAGTGAGGGGATTCAATACTGGCCCCAGGTTCCCTTGTCTAGTCTGGCATTCCCAGGCACACACCACCCCCCATTTGCTCCAGCAATGCCAGACGTCACAGCTCCCATCCAATCCCAACGGCTCCAATCACCTGCCCCAGCCATGTCCTGACAGCACCCTACACCCTATTCCCTACAAAGTACCAGATACCCCAGGCCTCCCACCTACTCCAAGCAACCCTAGATATCCCAACAATCCCAAACCCCTCCAACACCCAACCAACTACCCCTTTAAACACCCTCTCCCACACCCTCCCTTTAAACACACAGTCCCTTTAAACACCCTCCCCCCCACACACACACTCACTTGCCACCAACATCCTGCAGTGTGCAGCTCCATAGTCAGCTCCCACCATTGCTTGGGATGGGATATGTTGAGCGTAAAGTGAAACGTATATGCAAATATGTAATTGAAGTTATTATATCATTTACATAAAATGTTACACATGGAGCTGCAGAAATATTGGCAGATAGGAGAAAACAGGAAAGCTGTTGAAGGAGGTAAATACTGTGTTCTCCCAACCTGCCCTTTAAAGCAAAGTGTCAACTTTTTTCATTCTGAAAGGATGATGTTAGTGAAAGAGGAATGAGGGATATCCTTTTCTTCCTGCCTCTTTCCCAAGTTGCCTCATCTCCCACCCAATGCCTCCCTTGTGCTACCTGGCTTTTCACTTTGAAAATCTAGTTACCTCTGCAACTCATTGCCACGTGATGTCTTTGAGGGCAAGAGGCTGGCAGGAGTCCAAAAAAGGATGAGTTATATGGAAAATGAGATCATCCACAGTGATATTAGAGGAGATACAAACCAATTAAGGGATATAAATTCTCATGCTTTGAGGTAGAAGCAAATCATTAACTGAAGCTGTTTTAAGTTGAGCTCAGGGAGTAGACTGGTGCCAGAATGGATCAGGATACAAAAAAGCAGGACTCGTGAAAGTGGCTTAAATCTGTTTTTACACCCCCCCTCCCCCTCCAAGCTGCACTGAGTGCAGCTTTGGTGTGACCCATAATCTGGCATGTCATTTGTTAAAATCCATGTTAAAATGGGCAGCGATGGTCTCCCTTTCATGCATTATTCTCAGAGTTGGAGAAGTGGATAGCTGAAGGATTAGTGATGGGATTTGGAACATTTTGTCTCCAGGTCACCAGTTAGAACCCAGCACTGGGTCAGTAGCTCCTTCAATGGTTTACCTGGTGGAATGAGTATGTGATATATGAAATGAGTTGGCAATTCCAAGTGTCCACTGGTGTTCACATTATAAAAACCACCACAATGATGGGCATTAAATGGAACCCTCTCTGCAAGTTTCAAATGACACACCAAAGACTGAAATCATGTGGGAAATGAATTACCTTAGCATCACAGGAAGGGTTCCCTCCAGAACAGGGTTGAAGCCCATTGGCAGGGCATTGCCCTGTCCAGGCAGCACCTGTTCAGTGAATAAACACAAGGTTGCAGTCTCTAAGACTGTTTTTACAAGCACTTAATTTTGCTTAAAAATCCAGAGATGAAAAGACGGTCGCCTTGCATACTCTTAGCAAAATCAAAGACAAACCACTGAGTGACAGAGAGGCAAGAATTCCGCTTCTGAAGAGGCTTATTCTCAATCTGACAATTGCTGAGATTAGTGGAAATGTTGAGTTGTAATAGTGCTTTTCTGTTGTATATCTGCATCTTTCCTATTGCACTAGCCAATGCTACATTGTAGAGGATGTGGAAAATCATCATACCCTGTAATATGAACGTAATTAAAATGTTCATGTTTGCCATCCTTCAATAAAGAAAAAATGGAAGGAAATGTGTTCAAAAGCATAGATGAGAGATCCAGAATGGAATATGAAGAAATAAAAAGGGGAAAAAATGTGGGAATGTGTGTGGTAGGATTTTCAGTCCTTTTACTTAAATCCTTGGATTAAAGCCTTTGAAATTAAATTTAAATACCACTGCCACAAGACTGTGGTTGGCCCCAAGGAATGTGTGAAGAGAATTATGATTACATTATGCATTTTTACAGGACACTGACAGAAAAAAAACATTTAGAGAAAGAATATGACTAAAAACTGAAAGAAACCATTTTAAAAGGGAAATTAAAGTATAGGTACAAGTGTATGAGAACTGATGAATCCAAGCACTCCTTTGCCATTGTTTCTCTCCTGTCAGGTACAGTATAAATTTGGAAAATGGTAGAAACAAAAGAATGACAAAATAGGTATCTCAAGATTCATATGGACCTTAGGATAAAGACGTCAGAATGTGTTACTGCTTTGATTGTCACATACATCCTTTCAAATGCAGGCATTGAAATATCTAGTTCAGCCTCCCTTCTTAATCTCTGTATATTTTTAAAAGAGAGATTAAACACAAAATGATCAGGCAACACACTCTACTGTATCAATATTCCTCATATGAAATATGAGCTACACACTGCAAACATTTAGTGGCCCTAAGGTCAGTCCCTTTGAGACCAAGCCTGTGTTAACGCCAATAATGCACTATTCAGTGGGTGGGGGATGGGGAAAAGAAGCCTGTATTTCTGTATTTAATGTAAATTTTATATTCTAGCAAGAAAAGAACTCAGGAATACTGGTGCTTCTTCCATTAGGCAGTTAGGAAATTAATATGTTTAAAAATGATCCAATTCTCTTTGTATCTGCATGTGGAGAAAGCAAGGAAAATCATGAAACAGCATGTATAGACAATTTATGATAGTAACACAGAGAAAATATCATAGAAATATAGCTGTTTTAAGCAAGGGGAGGGGCTATTCTAAGCAGGGAATATTATATGTTTTGTTTTTGTTGTTTTTTCCTGCTCCTCATCTGTTTTACCTGCCTTTCTTCGTTTTTTCCTTTAAAACATAGCTTACTGAAGTTTTCAGGTTTCACCAATTACTTATCAGAGTCAATATTTATCAAACTCCAAAAATACCTGTGCTTTCCAATGTCAGGAGTAAAACTCAGATCATTTCAATCATTCTATCTGCCTACAATTTTATTTTTTTAAATTAGTTTTAGGAATCTTCACTGCATAAGGTAAAAGCCTAACTTGACGATCATATAATAAAATATATATTTTTATTTCCATCAATTTCTGTCACCAGCATCAGTAAATAAAGGTGGAACTTGTTCCCAGCTGTAATTTTTCTCAGCATGTATCTATGACCCTCTGCTATGTAATATAGTGCTCCTTGCAGTATCCCTCCACCCCTCAGGCTGCGAAGCCAGGACTCATGACCTCCTGTGAGGTAAGGTAGTAGTTAATATTACCTTATCTAACAACCAGTAAGAGGACAGTGACCCTTTCTGCAGAGCCATTAGGCCTTCAACGATTGGGATTCCTATCCTCTCTCCTCATACGTAAATTGATCCATGGAAAGCCATGTATGAGTCTGGGATGGTGCTGTGGGGAGAGAGGAGACCCCGTACACAGGTGACCTTTTGTGTTCAGATCAGTGGAGAAAACCATATTTATATGGACAAGAAATAAAGGCTTAATAGGCTTCATACTAATAATGTTTCTTTGCAGATTAATGGCTGAAAGTTCAGATGCTTATCTGAATATTTTAAGGGGTAAAAAGCAAGCAGAAAGTCTTCTGAGACAACACTCACACAAAATTTTAATTTTTCTGTCTTCTAGAGAGAACAAAAGTGCTGAATAATCAGTTTTTCACATCCTATTTTAATAGCTCTGGTCCTAGGTGATACAAAAAGGGCTGACATACCTGAAATGAGAGGAGAAAAACAAAAACAAAAAAAATGAAGTGAACATCTATGGATCAGAAAAGTTTCTGTGTGACTTGAATTTGATGAGAAATGCAAGTTGTTTCTTATTTTATCCAAAACAAGTGTTTCTGTTCTTCTGAGACTTAAAGACACTCTAACCTATCTGATGAAAGGAAATATTAACAACACACATATGGACAAAGAAAGCATTTTAATCTGCCTAGAATGTATTATATTTCTAAAATGCCTTTCACCATGGTATCTAAATGGATTATACTGAGAAAATACAGAAATGTGTGTTACCTCAAATTTAGTCAGGAGACCAAGGACATGGAAACACTTAACTCTAGTGTAACAACAACAATTTTCTAATGACTAAATGCGCCTGTGCTAAGGATTCATGCACAGAGCAACCTGATAATCTTGTATTGATATATGTTATCAGGATGTTAATGGTGCTATTACCTGCTTCATTATTTCATAATTAATTTGGGTATTTTCAAGAACATAAACTGATTTACAGAGATGCTGAGCACCCAAAACTCTCACTGAGGTCAATGGAAGTTGTGTGTGCTGAGTACCTTAGAAAAATAAAGGCAATAATGTGTAATTTAGGGCTAAATACTACACACCTTGCTTAGTACAAAATCGGCCATTGACTTCTTAGGGGATGCTCATATGAATAGGATAAGCAAGATCTGGTTCCTAGTTATGTTTTATACTAGATCAAGGGATCGGAAACTATTTTATATTCATCTGCAGTTTTACTCTAAGAATTTTTTTTTTCAGTGGGGATACATAAACTCCAGCTTGAGAGACCTTATTATAGCAGCTTAAATAGGAAATTCTTTAGGGGGAGTATGTTATCAGGTTCATGCAGAGACATGGCTTCAAATTTATTATAGTTCATTTTAAAACCAGAAAATTTGCCAAAATTAGTAATCATCCAAACTATAACAAAAAACTGAAATCCCTGGTAGGTCATACATATTAATATACCATCAGCATAAAATGCCTGTTTAAATTCACTGATGCCAGTCTCTATCCCAGGAGACTCTGAAGCAGAGTTAAGAGCTTCTGTCAAAGGCTATAATGTTGATGTAAACAGCACTCTGGAGCAGAGAGGAACGAAGGAGAAAAAAATCTTTGTCTAATGGATCAAGACAATTTTTATAAAGTTATTAAGTCTTCTTGGTCCCTAGAACCTTATGATTTTTAAGGCTTTGCGTCATTTTAAAAATGTCTTATCGATCCCCTTTTCTTGTATAGGCCTTGCTCCAAATAAGTACACTCAAATTGAAAGTTAGGCTAGTAGGGGACTTACAACAATCTGCAAATATTTACCAAAAATGCTGTCATACTCCTACAGTCTATATTAAGGCGATCAGCACTATTAGCAGAAGGTAATTGTTTGGTTTTGTACTGTCTTGCAACCTCAGATTTCAATCCCTAACTGTACCACTTAACTTTGCCAATTGAATATTCTGAGACTCCTGTGCAAATACTACTCTCTCAATACAATACCTACCATAGGCACAATAGTGTGAGTTAAAGATAATGTAAGAATCTCCCTTAGCATTGGGTTCCTCAACTTCATTTTAAGCAATAAATGAATATCTGCTATGTTCATCAGTTTTTTTAGCAACTGAAAAGTTTGCAAGCCCTGGCTACCTTTTTTGCTGAGAAAAGATAAAGTCATTTGTCCAATGGCTGGAGCAACACCCTGGCAAGGGATTTATGTGTTATCCCTGATTCTGCCACTGAAATGCTCCGTGGCCTTCAGCAAGTTAATTAACCTTGTGACTCAGTTTACCCACCTATATAATGAACATAATAATACTCAGATTCCTCACAAGGGTGTTGTAAGGCTTAATTAAAATGACTAATGTTTGTAAACTACTTAGAGTTCCTTAGATGTAAGCCATGATGAAAGTGCCAAGTATTATTAATGATTATTTTTTTCAAAAAAAGGCCTCTGCCCTTTAGTTTTAGAGGAAGGTGGTGAGTCTGTCACGTAGCTAACATTAAAAGGTTAGGTCAGTGAGACTAAATTAAATGTTTTTCTCTGTGCTGCTTAGGAGGAGAACAATAATAACTCTGTGGTATATCTGTAACTGTAGAACAGGACAAACAGCTCTGCAAATACTAATTATGTATTAATTATTACATTTTCACCAATGATGTTTTCCCTCCCATTTCTGTTCTGTTGGGTGAAGTGACGATTAGAGTTAGTCCATCTTTATCTGCATGGTGGGCATGCACATTGAAATATAGTAAGACAAAAGTGTGTAAGCTAGGGTAGGCTTACCACTGCTGTTTTGTTAATTAATTATTATTATTATTATTATTATTATTATTCATTACATGTACTACAGTGGTATCTGGAGAGCCCCCAGTAGGGATCAGAGTTCCGTTGTGTGGAAAGGCAGTGTGGTCTAATGTGTGGATAAAGCAATAGGCTGGGACTGAGAAATCTTGGGTCCTCATCCTATCTTGGCTGCTGGACAGGTCACATCCCTCCCTTGTGCCTCCATTTCCCCATCTGTAGAATGGGCATAATGATGGCTTTTTTGTAAAGCACTTTGAGATCTACTGATGAAAAGCACTATATAAGAGCTATGTATTTTATCTTAGGTGCTGTACAAACACATAATAAAAAGACAATTTCTGCCTGGAAGTGCTAACAAAATAATCTGAAACATCGTAGTCACTTTGGTGCTATAAAAGTTGCCATTGGGATAAGACAAGAGACACTTTTTGTGCAATCTAAGGTATCGGTGATCAGAACCAAATATTGTAAGTCCCAAAGGACACTTTCCTTTACAGCTATCAAGAATTTTCCTTTATTGACTTGTATCTTTCAGTCCATCAAAGACAAGTTTAATTTACAGCAGAAAGCCTGATCCTCTGATGAACCATTTTTTCCTGTGGATGCCATAGGCGACTGTCTGGCAAAGTTGGCAGCCTGACCTTCATAAGTATTGTTCTATTGATAAAGAGAGGCATTAGATACAGGGATTATCCAAAATAAATATTTCGCAAGGATTGCCGATGTCTGAATACAGTAGAGAAAAGGAATTTTATCACATTCTAAACAATTCAGACAGAAAGTGAAGAGAATATTAGTTTTAGCTGAAAGCCTGCCACATACAGTTTACACTCTTAATTTAGCCTTGGAAATCAAAAAGGGCACCTGTTTCAGGGGCCTGTTCCTGTTACCATTACAGTCCACAGGGATTTGGCCATTTACTTCATTGGGCTTCTTAGTTTCTAAAATATTAAGAATAGAATTTCACAGAGGTACTTGGAACACATAGGGTTAAATTGGCCCTTCATGTCTCTGGGTATGGGCGGGCCACAGCACAAGGAGCGTTTTGCCACCTGTCCTATTTGAGGGCCAGATATATTCAGAGTCCCTTCACTCGAGGGCAACGCAGAGACTGTTTCCTCAGCATGCCCAACTGCTGTACATTGTTTCAAAGGGAGCAGGGAGAAGGTTAGAGCTCTAGTCACAGCCTGTCCTCTTGAGACCCAGCACATGACTGGGGCTGGATTACACTTAAAAGTTAGGGTGACATAGTTATGTCCTCAGGGTGTAAGAAATCCAGGCTCCTGAGTGCCACAGTTAAGCTGACCCAAACCCCTGCATCAATACTGCTAGGTCAATGGAAGGATGCTTCCGTTACCTTAACTATTGCTGTGTGGGGAGGTGGTTTTCTGACAATGATGGAAAAACCCCGCCTGTCACTGTATGCTGTGTCTACACTACAGGCTTATGCTGGCATTGCTATGGTGTCATAGCTATGTCGCTCTAATCCTTGTAGTGCAGACATGGTCTGGACCAGGTGCATTGAGTGGAAGATTAGCCAAGTATATCACAGGGAGCAGGCTGTACCATCCTGCAAGTGAAGGAGAGGGAAGGGGTGCGGCCTTTCTACTCTCCCCACACACTGGGGAACTCAACGAAGGACAGTTTCTCCCCAGGACAGGATCCTCTCTGGTGACTCCCCTGGAGCGGTGTAGCTCCATTCTGACTCCCTGCTCGGGGCTATGTCCCAAAAGCACAATCCAGCCTGATGTTTTCACTGGCATGGCTTCTGCTTCTACTCCTTTGCACATTTTTACCATAAAACTCCCCTACACAAAGCATAGAGAGTATGGGAATTATTCAGCAGCAGTCACAGACATCATTCAACAGACAGAGAGTTACTACAGAAAACCATATGCAATAAAGATTTGGTGCGTGCGCCTGCTGTCATTGACGCCAAGGGGAGTATTGGCAGTGTGTCACCATGAACCCTTCGTGTATCCAGGTTTGAGCCTGCTGTAGCCGTTACTGTAGCTGGTAAGGGTTAGCCCCCCTGGTAAGGGTTAGCCTCCCCCAGGCACGGGTTAGTCTCCCCTGGTAACGGGTTAGTTTCCCCCTGGAAAGGGTAGCCTCCCCCTGGTAAGGGTAAGCCTCCCCCTGTGAAGGGTAGTATCTTTTAAATCTATGGAGAAAACAGAAATTTTATTTCATACCGGATTGGCGCTGGACCGGGTTAAAAACGCCCCCGCTACTAGTTTCGACGCCCCGGCTAGTAGTGTTAAATTGATTAGGCGTATCATTCATAGAGCCGGACCGATGCTATCTCCTTATGCTATAGATAGAGTAAAAGATGGAATAGCTGGTTTTATGGATCATTTTAATCTCCGAGTTGGAGAGAAGAGTGTTGTTCGGGAGGAACAAGAGGATTTTAGTGAGAGCCAAGTTTTAGATTTTAATCTTTTACCGATGGCTTTTACGAATGTTTTATATAGTGACCTTAAGATAATCGATTCTAAATCTAGCTTTTATGACAAATATTTAGATTCTTTTGATGATCCATATTTAATAGAATTTAATAATCTTAATAATACCAATTTTAATAATTTACAACATGATTCTATGGAAAATAGAAGAAATATTTTAGGAGATAATTTTAATACAAATTTTATGAATACAGCTAGTTTTAAAGAGAGTAGTTCATTTAAAGAGGGAATATTTTATTTAGAATATCCCGTAGATTGTTTTAATTGCCCTATATGTTCACAAATTTTAGCTAGTTTTGGTAAATGGGCGAAGCATATAAATAATGTACATAAAAGCACTTCAATAAGAGTTATTTGCAAAAAATGTGGTAAATATTCGCAGTTCCATAACATAGCTTGCCACTACCCCAAGTGCAGGCCCAAGGAGGTGGATAACTCAGAGAAGAAGTATGCCTGCACGGTCTGTGGGTCTGCCTTCTACACTCGCTCGGGGCGGAGTCAACACATCAGACATAGGCATCCTGCGGTGAGGAATGAGGAAAGAAAGGAAGCTAGAGTGGTTGGGAAAACAAGTCGCTCTCAGGTATGGACAGAAGAGGAAATTGAATTATTGATTCAGCTTGAAATAAAATATGCAGGGATTAGAAATATTAATAAGTGTATAGAAAGTGAATTAAAAACAAAAACAAATAAGCAAATATCAGATAAGAGGAGGGACCTGGCCAAGAATAAGGTTAAAAAGGATGAAGATTCTATGGTTTTATGGGAAGAGGGCGGGATGGGAGATATTTTAGAAGATATTCCTCCACGTGAGAAAATTAAATCTTTAAAAGATAAAATTTTAATTGATAGGTTTTTAACAGGAGTTAGGTGTAATGGGGCTCGTATTTTAGAGAAATTGGATTTTATTGAACAGCAATTAAATGCTTCTGCCACTGTAGCAGAAGGTTGGGGATTATTTGAGGAATTATGTAAATTGTTGATGAACTCTCCTCATGAAGATGTAGAGAATTTGGAAAATAATAAAGAAAATAATATACAGAATGATAATGGGAAACAAGGAAGAAAAGTGGGTAAGCCTCCTGATAAATATAATAGAAATAGAAAATATGCTGGGAGAAAAGCTAAATTTAGATTCTATCAAACCCTCTTTGAAAAAGATAAGAAAAGGTTGGCTAGGATCATTATGGGAGAACCTGATAAAGTGACATGTAAGATAGCAGTTAAGGAGATTGAAACTTATTATAAAGAAATTTTGGGTAGAGAAGGACATGGGAATACCAGAGAATGGCCAAAAGTAAAAGAAGTGGTAGATAATGAAATTTTAAATTGGCCTTTATCAATTGATGAAATTAGAGAAGCCTTAAGAGAGATTGATAATAGTAGTGCTCCTGGACCAGATGGAATTAAGGTTAAGGATTTATGGGATATTTAAAATTTAGACAGTAGGATTTTAGTAAGGATTTTAAATATTTGGTTTTTAAATAGACAGATTCCAGAGTGTTTTAAAGGCAATCGTACAATCCTAATTCCTAAAGTCAAGGATCCGCAAGAGTTGAAGAAAATATCATCTTGGAGGTCATTGACTTGGTTCGATTTGGATTAGGTTGTATACAAAAATTTTAGCTAAAAGATTATCAAGTGCTGTTAAATTATGCCCCAGACAAAAAGGTTTTATCGCAGCCTCTGGCTGTGAGGAAAATATATCGATTTTAGAAAAGTTAATTAAAGGGGCCAAGAAAAATAAAGACGAAATAGCTGTTGTTTTTATTGATCTTGCTAAGGCATTTGATTCGGTTGGCCATGGTCACATTTTAAAGGGGTTAAAGAGATTTGGGATATCAGAGAGTTTTATTGATATTGTAAAGGATTTGTATACAGATTGCTACACTGAAATTAGTGTTGGTGAGGATAAGACAGAACCTATTTTAATTAAGAGTGGAGTTAAGCAAGGTGACCCGCTCTCCCCTATTTTATTTAATATAGCCATGGACCCTCTTTTATATAAATTGGAAGATGAAGGAGATGGTTTTATAGTGCAGGATAGAAAGATAACTTCATTGGCCTTTGCCGACGATATCGCTATATTAAGTAGGTCCTATAAGGGGATGGTTAAGAATTTAAAAATTCTTAATCAGTTTTGTAAAAATTCAAGTTTAAAAGTAAATGTTAAAAAGACAAAGGGCTTTCATATTTTCCCAAGCATGGGAACATATGTTATCAACCCAAAAGATAAATGGGGATTAGATGATGAATTAATTGATTATATTCAACCTGGTGAGTCTGAAAGATATCTAGGTGCAAGAATAGATCCATGGGTGGGAGTGGCTAATAATTCCCCTAAGGAAAAATTAATTGATTGGTGTGAAAGTTTATGTAAGGCTCCGTTAAAACCTGCGCAGAAATTGATAATTTTAAAAGTTTACATTTTAACGAGAGTTTTTTATTAATTATTTTTAATCAAGCCGCCACTTTATATGTTAAATGAATTAGATGTTTTAGTTAGGAACACTCTTAAAAAGATTTTACATCTTCCCCAGTGTACAATTGATGGGCTATTCTATGCTAGAACTAGAGATGGGGGTTTAGCAGTTATAAAATTTAGTACCCAAATTCCAAACATGTTAATTCGTAAACGGAGGAGACATATAGTCTCCAAAGATGATTGGATAGATTTCTTGTTTTTATATGCTGGAGAAAATTTAGTGGAGAAAATTTTAATATATAGTGCTAAAATGGCTAATCCTAAAACGTGGAGAGATGAAGAGTTTTTAAAATGGAGTAATTTAAGATGTCAGGGAATTGGTTTTAAATATTTTTAAAATGATTGTATTAGTAATTCGTTTTTAAAATATCCTTGCTTGGCCAGGTCCTCCTCTCTGATTGCGGCATTGCAAACGAGAGCGAATGTTTTTCCCACCAGGGAAGCTCTAGCAAGAGGACGGAAGATGGAGGAAGGGTTATGTAGATGGTGTGGTAAGGTCAAAGAGACAATTCCTCATATCTCTGGTCAGTGCATAAAAATGAAAGAAGCAAGAATTAAAAGACATAATAGAATAGTTAAAGCACTAATTGATAAAGTAGGAAATAAAGGATGTAAAATTTGGATTGAACCTTACCTTCATAATAAAGAAGGGAAGTTGAGAAAACCCGACCTCATTATTGAAAAGGAAGGAGTGGTAGCCGTTGTGGATGTCACAGTTAGATGGGAAGACAACGCTGACAGTGTGGAGGCAGCCCACATTGAGAAGGAGGCATACTACTCTGAGTTGGAGGAGGAGGAGCTGCAGCTCACTGGTGGGAAGATCATCCACTTCTTTGGATTTGTGGTTGGGGCGAGAGGTAAATGGAGTGAAAGAAATGATGAAATTTTTAAAATTTTAGGTATTGATAAATTTAAAAGTTTTAAAGAAAGTGTGTGCAGACTTGCTATGTATGCTACGACGGATATGTTGGCTCTTTTTAGCGATAAACAGTGAACCCGAACATTCATTTCGTGTATCCTGTGGATTTTAGATATATTTTAGATATAGATATATTTATTCTCCATATTTTAAATTTTATCAATGGGCTTTAGTTTTCATACTATTGACCTGTTGACTATGTTTAACTGTCCTTTCATTAATTTAATTTTAAAATTAATTGAATAATAAATATTACTTATAGGTTAGATCTTGATTTTAGATTATCTTAGCTACTGAATACTAGATTGGATGGCGGACTGGCCGCATAGTAACCAGGAAAGGGCAGGTATTTACGCCTGTACAAGTAATGGGAAATTTTTCCTGACTACCTGGGCTCTGTCTCCTTTTGAATGGCTTACACTGTAGTCTTGTTACGGTGTTGCAATATATACTGTTCTCATGAGCAGCAAGGTGGATGGCATGATATAGCCGTTCATTTTAATGAAGAACTCCCACTGAAATCAATGGGGAGAAATACATTAGAACTCAATGACAAGAAAGGGCCTAATATTTCTTTATTTAGTGACTTACAGTGTTGCTGGGACTGCAGTATGGGAAATAGTTTTATGCTTTGTCAATGACACACAGCATGTCTCAGTGACTGACTGTCTATTTCTCTCTGTCTGAAGTGTTTTATTTTTTATATACCTATATGCTACTTTTTAATATAAATCAAATGATTTATAAACAAACATACTAGAAAGTCTTTAAAAGGAGCTCCTGTTCAGAGTGTATATTGATTCTTTGACTGTTATTACAATAAAATCATAACAAAACAATGCTTGAGCAATAGACATGCAGATAAAACTACAGCATTATTTACTTGTAAAGGGATTTCCTTGTAGTCTAACTTCAGGGTTAACGTTCCGTTTATTTTTGTTCTTGATTACAGATGTGTTTTGCACCTCTTAGCTTGTCTTGCAATAGATGCATCACTGCATTTTTGCAAAAAAACCCAACAAAATAAATAGAGGTTTATAAAGATGTCATGCAACAGAAAACCAGGCCACCAAATTCTTGAGCAAGCCAAAGGGAAATACAGTTCCAGGTAGTACAGTGCTATATAGCTCACAAAATCTGTCAGAGAAAAAAAGAAGAGGTGTTTTAATGGAAATATGATGCCATCTCTTTGCTCAATAATTTAATAACATTGCCATGGAGCACAATTTGCATATGAAGCATACTGGTGGTCAAAAATAACTGTTGGCTTGTAAGTGAAGTGTGTGTGTCTTTGCAATATATCATATCACTGATTTTTTAAGCATGATTTGAAATCAGTGAGGACTTCTGCTTAAAATCCACTGGCCACTTGTGTAACAAATTCTGACACTCACAGTTCTCTTTTCTGCTTATGAAAGAGAGTAATCATTTTTGACGATGGAGTTTCTGCTTTTAAGGACTTTTTTAAAGATGTTGGGAAATAGTTATTGCACAGCAAGAGATTTTAGCCCTTGTTCTAATATCCAGCCTCAAATTTGGTAGGTAGAACAAGGCATTTTTCCCATGAACTTCATCGGATTACTCAGCTTTCTAAAAAGCTGCACTGGCAAAAAGATGTTTTCACCTGTACAAAGACACTCCCTGAAACTTACTAGTATAGCAATAAGCCACAGCAGGGTGTGCGTTAACATGGTCTTGATGCATGCCTGGAGTGTGTTGGATTTGTGCCTTAAACCATCCGGTAAGTGCACCAATACCCTAGCAACGCACACTCTGATGTGGTTTATTGCACTTAGAGTTTGCTGCTGCAGGGTTAGATTAAAAAAACACCCCACTTTTTAAAATGCAAAATTTATTGAGGTGGAGATGTGCAGGGCTGCCACACATCCTTCCACTACTAAAAATAGTTGCCAATTGGAGGATAGGAAAAAATAATAGGAGGAAAAAGATCGCTCTCTATTTTCTACTAATCTGAATACATTTATTGTTAAATTAATTTAGTTTTAGTATATTATTATAGTAATTAAGAAAACTGATAACACATAATACTATGACACGCAATCACAAAAATAAGAAATATTTGCATTGTCTTCAGTCTCGTTACCTTTCAGTTGCTGCTGTTCTAAGTAAACTGAAAACACATTTATATTTGTATGTGTTACAGTCAAAGTGTTCAAAAGTGGCCTAATTTTGGGGGCCCAATTTGAGTTTCCTTAGGCCTGTTTTTCAGAGGTGCTGCTGCCCATATATCTCATTTACTTTAGTGGGAGCTGTGAGTGCTCAGTACATCTGAAAAAAATCAGATCCCTTCAAGATATCTCAAGTTGGGCACCCAAATGGGAAGCCCTTTTTGAAAACGTTGTCCTACGTTCCTACCACACACACACTATAGGACCGTGCTGCAGTGAAGCACTTAGAATCTGATCCAAAGCCTATTGAAGTCAGTGGAAAGACTGTCTCTGGGAGTCTTGGGCTAGATCCATATTGTTATTATAATCTGTGTTATAACTGCACCCAGCGGCTTTAGATTGGGTCCCTTTGTGCTAGGTGTTGTACAAATACATAGTAAGAGACAGAGAATCATAGAATCATAGAAAATTAGGGTTGGAAGGGACCTCTGGTGGTCATCTAGTCCAACCCCCTGCTCACAGCATGACCAACCCCAAATAAATCATTTCAGCCAGGGCTTTGTCAAGCCACACCTTAAAAACCTCTAAGGATGGAGATTCCACCACTTACCTAGGTAACCCATTCCAGTGCTTCACCATCTTCCTAGTGAAAAAGTTTTTCCTAATATTCTCAAAGAGAATATTTTCTAGCTTCTCAAAGAGCTTCCAAATAGAGACAAACTAAATAGAGACGACAGACAAAGGGTGAATGAAATCAGATATTACTATCCTCATTTTACAGATGTGGTTACGAAGACAGATACAGAATAACTGATTTGCCCAAGACAACACAGAAAGTGTGTGGAAGAGCCAAGAAATAAATCCAGTATTCCTGAGCCCTAGACCAGTGCCTTAAATCATAAAACTGTCCTTCTTCTACTGATTACTATATTACACGTGAGGGACAAGAGTCCTACAAACAACGTCCCTTACTACACAGCCATGTTTCATGCCCAGAGAGATTGATCCCAGTCAGTGAATGACTCAGGAGTCCTCTGTGAATATGTAATTAAAGACTATCATAATGTGTATGCCCGTGGCGGCTGGTGTATAGTCAATATTAAATCTGGCATTTCCTCACTTTTGAGGGATTTACTTTGCCAGTGGCATATTGTGGGTCTCTGGCACCTGGGGGACAAGCTTGCATTTGCACCCCCCGCTTCATGTGCCCTCCCCCTCTCCCCCCCACACAGGACAGGAGGGGACCTGGCACTGCCCCCCCCCAGCTGTACCTGGTCGGGGGGCGTGAGGCCTGTGGGGGAGGGCACCAATGCAGCTCCTCTGCTCCCCCCCACTTACCCGCCACATGGCACCTGCCTTTTCCACTCTAGCCCCGTAGTCCGGTGACGGCTTGGATGGGGGCAGCCTTACCCCATGGCCAGGGGGTGTGTTGCAGGCCGGCCCTTCATGACACACGGGGGGGGGAGGGTGCAGGAGTGGGAGCAGCCACCCCTCAGCTTCCTGCACTCCCCCCTGTCATGAAGGGCAGCCCGGCACCCTGCACTTACCCACCACTCCAGCTCTGCAGCCCGGCATCAGCTCAGATGGGGTGGCCTCACCCTCTGGCCTGGCCTCACGATGTGCGGGGAGCTGAGGGGTAGGAGCAGCCGCCCTTCACCCTCCTGTGCCTCCCCAACCATCATGAAGGGCAGCCCGTTGCCCCACACTTACCCACTGCTCCAGCCCCACAGCCCGGCGCTGGCTTGGATGGGGCGGCCTCACCCCCTAGCCTGGGGGGAGCACTGGGTCAGCCCTTCATGATGCGCAGGTAAAATACCTACATTTTTAGCAAATTGAAAAAAATGGAAATGCCATCATGGGACATTATATTGACACCCTCTTGGTTCCTCCTCAGGGTTGGAAGCTTTAGCTCCACACACACACGTCTGGTACCTGTGGTAATGGAGTCACTGAAAGTCGTAGTAGGTTGTCTTCCTCTGTATGGAACAGCACTAGATGGGGATGAGATATATGATTTCCTTGAGTGTTTCACAGATATTTGATGACAGCAGAGGAATGGTGAAACTCAGGAATTTGGGTTCCATTCCAGGCTCTGGAGAGGAATGTGTACAGACTTATTCCCCCACATACTCAACCCCTTCTGCCCTATCCCCACTTCCCTCCAACCTGTCCCTGTCCCAAACCTGTCTCTTCATCCCAATCCCATTCTCATTGCCTACTCAGCTCCAGTCTCCACTCCTTAGGCTGATCATTCCTATCCCAGTCTTCTTGCCCAGCCACTCCTTTTCTTCCTCTCTGGGATCACTGTCCAAGTCTCATTCTCTCTCCCTTCCCACACCCACTCCCAGTCTCCTTACCCCACCATTCCTGGTTCCCCACTCCTAGTTTCTCCTCCGGTCTCTCCCCTTCCCATTCACCCCAGATCTCAGGCCCTATCTGCCTCCTTCGGTTCCTCATCCAATTTCAATCTTCCCCTGACCCCCACTGCCTCCCAACATCATGCCCAGTTTCCTCCTTCCCTGAATCCCTCTTCCAGTTCTTTGCCCAGCCAGTCCCAGTTCTCCCCCTACACTCCAGCTCCTTGTTAGATCTGTGTCCCCTCCCCCACTCTCATTTCCCCCCATACTAATTCTTTGTTCCAGTCTGCTTGTCTGGCCTATTTCCTTCCCCTCCATCTCACCCCTCATCCCATCTCACTATCCCCCCAACCTCAAGACAACTGGCTCCCAGTCCCCACCATTTCTCTTACGGGGTTACAAGCCAGTCCCTCCCTCAACACCCCAATCTCCCAGTCTCTTTACCCATCCAGCTTCAGCCTCCCTTCTCCTAGTCCCAGGCACTCCTCCCCCCCACACCAGATTCTCCAGTCCAATTCTCACCAGACTCCTTTCCCACCTTCCTGGTCTGGGGTCTGTCCCTTCGGCAGTCGAATCACACCACTGCCTCCTCTACACTTCCTGAGTGCCAGCAAGGGGCTGTGTGTCATTGAGAGCACAGAGAGATAAACTCTCTACCCTAATTTCCACTGTCCAGCCCCATCTGGAGCAGCGATTACAGGGAAAATCTTTCTGAGTTTGCTGAGCCCTGGGCTGGAGCAGGCTCAGTCACTCTGTGGGGATGGTGCATGCACAGTCCCGTCACACATAGGAGCTGTGAGGGGATGGAGCTGCTCACATGCTCTGTGGAGATGGGCATGGGCATTTTGTCAGCCCTACGAGCTGTAAGAGGCCTGATCGTACCCAAAGATGATGGACTCTTTGGTGATTTTAACTGCTGAAGTCTAAGACGTCTCTAGTGAGCATGTGTACTGCAATTTTTCAAAGGCTTATTATGTGATCACATATGGGTGGATTTTCCCAGGGATAAAAAAAGCACATTTCTGGCACAAAGGCCAGCCTCCGCCAAATTTCAGGTCTCTGCTCCAAAGCATGAAGGTACTAGAGCTGTTCAAGGAGATAAAATAATTTTTTAACATGGGCAAAATAATGTATTTATCCCTAGCCTCACTCTTGGAAACAGCTAAACTGATGTGACTGAAATTTCCTAAGGCTATGTCTACACTGATGGCAGCAAAGTTGCCGCCATCAGATTGACTTAACAGTGAAGACCCGCTCAGTCAATCCAGAAGTCGATGTACTAAAACCACCTTCTCAAGTGGCGTAGCGCTGCCTCGACGGGAACGCAGTTCCTGTCAACGCAGTGCAGTGAAGACAGCACGCAGAAGAGAAGAACAGAAGTCGACGCAAGTTCTTTGCATAACTCCCGTTGACTGCTGCCAAATTGCTGAGGTAGACCAAGCCTAAAACAATTCATCCTGCAGCAGACTCTAAGCATGGAAAATTTTAGCCCAAAGGGCTAAAGTTTAGCAAAGTTATAAGCAACTGAAAACAGAGTCCAATAAGGGGAAGTATCAATGGCAACCTTAATAAAAGGCAGCACTACCAGTCCCACCTATAATATTCTGAAGCATCTAAAAAGAGCTGCTACATCAAAAAGGAAGAGCGTGAATTTGTGAAAGGAAATGAAACAGGTGTGATGAAATATTCAACAAAATAAAACCTTAAAAGGAACAAAGCACTCTGCAGAGTGTTTTCCTCTAGTTCTTCTGACTTCAGACTTGTGGCACCATGGAATTATCATTTTCTTGTTTTCCCCTGCCAGCTGGTATGGAAAATCAGATTGATTGCTATATAAAATAGAGGTTATCAGCAGAATTGCTAATTAAACGGTGTAGCTGCCAACTAAAAAGTTACAGGCTGACAACGAATATGACCTAATGTTAGACAAGTATGTTTAATCAATCACAGCTCAAAAAATACACAACAGCCAGTATTTTCTTTGGACTAGTAATACAATTTATTGGCAGTTAGCATAATTAAAGGCTAGTAAGAAGATTAAACTCTTGGGTCTATAGTCTCCTTTCTCAGAAAACTCAGAGAGGGGAAAAAGTGCTTTTCAAATACCACAAGTTTAAACTGGTAGCATTTCCATTGCTTTCTCCCTTCAAGGAAAAAGAATTTGCAGACTCATCTGAGGAATGTGGGGGAGAAGCAGAGGACATTGCCTTTTTACTGCTTGGAACCCAAGGATCCACAGGCAAAAGCACATTTATTGCTGAAAGAGTCATCATGCCTCTGTGATGTTCCATGAATACCATTAGCAGCCTGGCTTACCCAAGAGGATTGGTGGTGAGGTGAAAATGAGAGTCAATACTGCAATACTAGTGTCCCTCTGGGTATCTGTCCCCAGTATCATGCAACAGAGTTACTGTGTCTTCTCCACCGCCCCATCTCCTCCTAAACTGTGAAGCCCTAGCAGAACAATAGTTACATGGTTGGGGTTTTGACGGGCTGATCTGGTAGGTGTGGGGAGGTCATGTTCTGGGCTGCCACTCTCTCCCTCTTACATTAGAAGAAATTTTGAAGGAAAATGGACCTATTTAGCTTCTGATCATGGCATGGAGTAGAAGGAAGTGTAGGATCTTTTATTAGAATTCTTAAATGTATATTTTATTAAATGATTCCTTTGTAATAGGGGGGACCTGGGTGGAGAGACAGAAAAAAAAAAGAGAGAGAAAACTTTGACAGCATCCCAAAAGGAGACATTTCACTAATAATACCCTTGCTTCTGAATAGTAGGAATGAAGAGAGAAGAGACCATTCTGTGTGGTAAAAACAACTTTTTTCTGGAATAGGTGCATTGATTTTGGACCATGTAACAGATTGGGGTCAACCCTCGGTGTCGGTCTCAAAGGGATGCTGCACCACTTCGCTATACAGCTCTCCAGAGGTCTACAGGCCCAGGTCCTTGGCGGGGTGGGGCAGTAAATTGCTTGGGGCTAGCCTGTATCCAGGCAGTCCCTCGACAATGTAGAGCCCCTGGCCCTCAGGCAGGGAGGGCAAGTAAATAGTCTATAGCCCTGGGTGGCTTCACAGGCCTGGTGAGGCGCTCACCCCAGGGTTGGAGTGGCAAAGGTGGGGAAGGGGGCGCGGGCCCTCTTGACTCCACCGCATCCCAGCCCAGAGCCCTAACAGTGGCGGAGCATTCCACCACAGGGTCAGGGGGCCTCCAGCCGAAACTCGCTGAGTAGCGCGCAGGCTTGAGCACAGACAGACTGAGGTTGGCTACCCCAGGCTACTTCCTCCACCCATGTGTCCATGTACCTGCAACCTAGGTCATCGTCCACCTCCTCAGGGTAAACCATGAGGGGCAGCCCAGCAGGGGCTCCAGCGTCAGGCAGGTCCTCCAGGTCGCAGGGGCCAGGCCACTCTGGCAGACCACTCTAGGCTCCAATCAGTAGGCAGCTCTGGCAGCTCCTTCATGGTTCAGTGGTCAGGCTCGAGCCCCAGCATCGGGGAAGAGACGTCCTTCTCCTCCAGTGATTCTCCCCTGACGGAACTACAAGGCTTTGCTTTTCTACATCCCCTTCCTGTCCTGCCCCTGCACTTCCAGTGGGTGGGTGGTGCTGTACCTGGGCCTACCCACCAGGTGGTGTGGGTTGGCCCCTTGGTGTCAGCCTCAAAGGGAGGCAACACCACTTCATTACAGACTGGTATAAGAACAGGTTTTCCTTATCTAAAATGAAGTTAAATGCTGAAGATGAACCAAACATTCCCAGATATTCAATGCATTGCCCGGAGTCTTCTGATTCCCCACAATGCCTTGCAATAGAATGGATTAGTCATCCTTTATGCTGTCAGAACATAGCTGGTCATCAATTTTAGAATGGACTCGGTAAATCAAGGATATGTTTCAGTGCAACGTTTATTTAAGCTGAGAAATATTACTCACTCATACTGGAGAACTAAACTTCCACTTCTTCCTGGCTATCCATCACTAGACTCACTGGCTATTCTGGAGAGATAAGCGATGCTGTAAAACAAAAAATGGAACCATTTATAGAAGGAAAAGAGAGGCTGACTGCTATCTATACTTCCTTGCACTTTGATGGAGCTTTTTGCCTGGCTAGGAGCAAAAGAGAACCATGTTAAAGCAGCAGAATAATTCACACAAAAATAATTCAAGAACACAGTTCCAAGTAGCACTATGTGCTTTTGGAACAATTCATTAATATTGATGAAAATCAGTCTAATCCACTGACTTTCAGTGAGCTTTGGATCAGGCCCAATGAGAAGCCAGTTGCTTTCTGCCAAATGCATCAGGCAGGCAAATTTGACAGAGGCACAGTTTCTCTTCTGCTATGTATACTTATTATCATGTTGTTGTCACATATCATTATCAGATGATCACATTAATATCAGTTTGAATCAGAAGCAAAGAAGTTCTAGGGGATGGGGGGTAAAGCAGAGACAGGATTAAAATAGCGTTCCTATGTCTCTGCAAACAAGTGCAGTAATTATATTTGGTCACACTAAATCTGACTCATTAATCTGTCTGAGACAGTGGTCGAAGAGGAAATGATGAATCAGGACAGAGTGAAACCTGCAGAATTTGGGTTGTATGGCTTATATGTACTGATACCTGCGGGTTGATTTGTAGGGCTTGGTTTGGGGCCAACGGCTGCTAATCGCTAGGAGATTTGGGTTCCACAAAACCGAAACCTTCCAAAAAACACACCCTCTTCTCTCTTTCTTTGCCTCCTTCCAGGCAACCCACAAGTGTGTTCCCAGCTGACCCCAGGCCCTAGAAATAACATATACACCCATCTGAGCTTTCAGTGTCTTCCGGGGGATGATCACTGAATGGCTGGCTGACTGATCCTTTCAAACAACCTCTTTGAAAGGCTGCCACAGAGAACCTCTGCCTCCGACAATCCCCAAATGGAACTTTAAGGGTTGTCCACTCCTCAACAAAGCATACAAGTGTCCAGCTGAGAGGAGTATGTAACTGACCAAGAGCAGATAGCATCCCATAATTCTATGGGCATTAGGGGGCAATTAGTCAATGGATTGTTCATCACTAATCGCATACAAGTGCTCAGGAACCTCCTGGTGCTCTCTAGATATTACTTGCTCCCCAGGGTGTTTCCTGCCCCAGATCAGGACCAGGCTCACTAGAATGAGAACAAGACTGTTCCCCATTCCTACTGCCTATTAGGAACATTTTAGGAGGTTTTTTTTGTTTTTTTGTTTTTTGTTTTTAAGAAAAAGTAATAAATTAAGTGTCCTTTTAAAGACCAATTTTAGCTGCTAGGAACAACACCACATTAATATGAACAAATGAAATCCTGCCTATAATCTTTTCTTTTCCAGTTATCTGCAAAAATCTGTCTCTCTCAAAATAGTACAGTACTTAGATATTGACAAGCACAGTCATGCTTTGCGATGCACAAAAGCAAGTACGGGACATAAATGCACTAGAAACCCATCAAGGTCAGAGAGTGCAAATTACCTTTTATCTTAGTGTAATTGGATTCAAAATGTAGCTAGGAGTGACTGTAGCTGTCTGGCAATGAACAAGGCACACCATGCTCAAAGTGGCATAAACCATGAGCACTGAAAATACATAGCCTGACCTCTGATTAGGGCACTGGAGTAGTAGTCAGGTGACCTGGGTTCAAATTCGGGCCCTGTTGCAGATTTCCAGTCTGATGTTGGGCAAGTCACTAAGACCCCGGTCAGTAAAATGCAGATAATAATTCTCTGCCTCCCAGCTGTGCTGTGAGGATTCATTCACAGGATTCATTAATGTGTGATATTTTCAGCTACCCTGGTCATGGGAGCATATAGGTAAGAACGTGGATTAATAGAGGCAGCACCTGACTTGGGCAAGTGATTTAATTTCTGTGTCTTACTTCCCATCTATAAAATGTGAGCTAATATCAGTGGTGCAGTCCAAAACTGCAGCATCTCCCTCCCTCTAACCTTCCATCACGTGGTTTTCTAAACCCTACCCCCACTCTGCAGGGGGCGGGGCACAGTGGAGCAGGGAGGCAAGAACACTGTCCTGGTACATTCTGGCTCCACTACACCACTCATAGTATTACTCCCTTTCTCCCACCCTTCTATCTTGTCTCTTTATATTATAAACTCTTAACGTCAGGGAAAGCCTGTTACTGCATATTTGTACAGCACCTAACGCAATGGAGCCCTGATCTCTGTTGGAGCCTCTATAGTAATAATTAAACAATCACCAGTCACATTTGTGTGATAGATACCATGCTCACATGCCTGGCATTGAAGGGCAGAAGAAAGCAATGTTTTAGGGTTTGGGCCTGGTGGTTTGAGGAGGCTGAGAAGAGTTAGTGGGAAGCTGTAAGCACATTAAAGGAAAACAAGGAGTCCATTGAGATGAGTGGGTACAAGGAAGGGTCTGGCTGGATGAGTTGGAAAGGAAGAAGATCAAGGAGGTCAAGAGACTGTTATTTTTAAGTGCAT
The DNA here is from genome assembly GCF_026122565.2 of Emydura macquarii macquarii. NCBI lineage: Eukaryota > Metazoa > Chordata > Testudines > Chelidae > Emydura > Emydura macquarii. The sequence goes on from NW_027132773.1 coordinate 13,330,120, forward strand.
CAAAGTTTTGGCAAATCACAGCTTCACATATGTTTAATCCATCTCTTCCTGCCTCTTTGTTCATAAAAATAATTTGGTGTCATTGCTGAGAGATCTCTATGCTCAAGTGTCCTATTGCAAGAATCTCACAGAAGCTAACAAATATCACAACCAGTGTTCAACTCCTAATAAACCAGGACTTGTACCTTCTTTGTCAGAGTACTGCAGTGGAACTCTGTACTAGATATAGTTGAGGAGATGAGAAATGACAGGAGCAAGAGACTATGTAACCAGACTAGAAAGCCAGAAGAAATGAATATATGTACAGAGCTTTAGATCAGTGCCTATGACAAGTTATTTCCACCACCAAGCTGGAATGCTGGAGCTTCTATAAATGGAATCAGATGCAATTATATAGTTATCTATGTCATCCAAGGTATTGTACAGATAGTAGAATATAATGTTTGGCTGGAAAAACTAGTTGGAGCCTTATTTCACAGCAATATGATCATCACAGCACAGAAATGATGCAAGTCATGTTTTACTGGATGGCACATGTACAACCATATTAAGATTAATTGCCACAGCAGAGTTCAAATTAATTGGCACTAAGGAAAATGGAGTTCACTGATCAAAGGATTTTGCTGGCTTATAATTGATATGTGGTTTTATGTATGTGATTATCTGGACATCTGCTTTGTTTCTCCACCAATGGTCAACAAACTGCCTGCCCACTCTCACTGTTGCTCCTTCCTACCATCACAGCTGGTACTGCCTTGGAAGCAGACCAAAAGGCATACTTTGGAGATCCCAGAGGCAGTTTTATATTACACCTTTTCTTGCACTTTTTTCAAGCACATGGAAGGCAGAACATATGGTGCAGGCATAGTTCCCAGGGCTATAGCTCGATTCTGTATGTATATCCTCTTTTGTTTTTTGATCTATATTTATGGGAAGCACCCTCACTCTGTGCAACAGAGTAGCACTACAGGCCTGGTTTTGCATATATTGTGCACAACTTTTTAGAGTGCTTGAGTTAACTTGCAACTTTTTTTGCATTTGCCAGCTGTGCTGCTTATAGGATAACTGGAGTTTTTTAACAGCTGAGGTTATTTAATTTTTAATCACTTGCAAAGGTACAGGAAAACTGACGTGGATTCCTTTGCAGATTGCACAAGCAAACTGAATTATTTTTATTTTAAACTAAAGGAAATAAATGATGCACCATTTTTATTGCAGTCAGACTCTTGTTTTGGATTTCATTTGTCTTCTCTTTTGAAAAAAAAATGGACACTTTTTACCGTGGTGTAATTATTTTAAATTCCATTAAAAATTTACAATACAATACCTGTTATTAAATAAGGAATGGTTTTGCCAAGGTTGTAATTTTAGAACTAGTCAAATATGAAGGCTGATTATGAGTAATAAACTGCCGGTCTGTTAAATTTTAACCATTACAAAAGGATGTCTTACAGAACTAAATGACATTTCTTGCTCCTTTTCTGTCTCATGTAGTGGTTTTCACACTTGAAATGAGGAGAAATGGCAGGCTGTTTTTTAATGGTTTCCAGTAGAATCTGACTGAGCCTGCTTTCTTACCTCCCTCACTTTGGGAAGAGAAAGACAGCTGGCAGAGTATTTAAAAAATATATGCAGACAAATTCATTTTGGAAACCACCAATAATAATTTCATACATCAAGTACTAATTTATATTAGTCAGACTAACTATTCCCTTGAGGCTAACACGATGACAAAGTGCATGCCAATTACATGGCTAAGGTTGAAATGATCTTAATGCTCACATATGTAGCTTAATAGAGTCCATTACAACCCACAAAGTGCACTAGACCTCAGAAGCAGAGGACTGGTTCTTTCCTACATAGTTAGATATTAGAGTCACTGGAGGCTCTCACTCAGTGAAAACACAGTGCTTCTCACAAGTTATTTCTCAGTAAAATGATTGCTCTTCTGAATTCCAAATAGTGATGACACACTCAGTGGTCATCCCATGACAACTCCCTTTCTTCAACCATTTATAACTATAATAATAAAAGTATTTACCACTCATTTGAAACTTCAGCTATATTAAAATGAATAGAAAAGTGCCCTCTAAAAACCAATTCTCTCTCATCACTTCTTTGAGGAATGCTTGCTTATTTGTGTTAGCAGGACACCTCCATGGCAGGAATATTCCCCGCAGTATGCTCTATGATAGGATAATTGTTTTCAGGACATTTTCCCTGCAGGGTGGCTGGCCGCAGTGGGGTCAACTGGAGAGTCTGAACTGCTAGTTCTGTTTGCCTGATTGGACCAATCTTCCTGATTAGTAGATTAATGCAGTCACTCCCTTGACTATGTGTGCAGGACTCAAATGGAAATTCAGCTCTTTCACATATTGTGCGGAAAAGCTATTTTAGAAACGTTGCTTATAAAGCCAGCTCCCTCAGAATCATGAGTCCAACTCTACAGACCTCAGAAGGAAAGAAAACATTTTATAACCCTTTTAAGAGAGATAAAAACTACATTCTGCATGTAGAGTAATGTCATAGCTGTGTCTTATCTTGGGACATTCCAGGGTCATCCCTTTCCTTTCCCACTCACATTTTTCTCATTCCTTTTATATCTTCCTGTCTTTTTTCTCAGTGGTTTTGGGGATTGTTTGTTTAGTTTTTCCTATAATTAAGTTTTATTTTGCTCTACATTCATCCAAATCTGCCCCATCTCTATTTCTTCCTCCATTTTTCCTTTCTTCCCCCTTTGTCACCTGCCATTCCCCCATTTCATCTTATATGTCCCCTCACCGTGTGATAGTGAGGTCAGTGGGGGGGCCTTCTCCACTCCAGAAGAAAGGGAATAGGCACAGATACTGGAACAGACTTTCAAAGAGCCAATGTGCTGATGGTCTTCTTTCAGGTCCAAAGTTTGGGCACTCCAGAAACTTTCTACCCAGACATCAGTTTCTGCTGCTCCCACTTCAAGATCTTGCTTCCTAGGGAGGATTCCCTTCTACACCCTTTTTCACAAGTAGGTGAGAAGGCAGGAGGAAGGGGAACTCTGAAAGAGCAGTGCACCCAAACCAGGGCCAGGAGAAGAGGGGCTGATGTGCTTCCCCTTATTTTAACCTTTGGGATGGTCACACAATCCCATGCATGCAGCCATGGGCAGAGTCTGGCTATTACATATTCTTTAAGTCACCCTTACCCAAATTCCTGGGGGCTATATCTTCATCTGGCCTGGACCAGCTAAGGATCCAACCTCCTTTCTTCAAGTCCTGGATTTCCTACTGAAGCACTCTGGATAGCCATAATATTGATATTTTCCCCTTCTCTCCCTGAAATACATGCCTACTGCTGCAACTGGGCTTTGCTATGATCTCTTGATATTTAATTTCAAAAGTGAATAGAAGTAATTTATAAAAGAAAAAAATCTAAGAAGACGGCAAAGAACATCTATACCTGCGCTAAGTAAGCGCTAGCTGACATTAGTATGCTCTTACCTAAATCCACATCTATTGCTTTTCCCAGTAGCCCATTGTATTTTGGTCCAGTTTACTAGTCTATTGGGAATGCTCATAGTCTGCAGCTTTTTCTGATGCTGGGCTCTGTCCTGATGGATTTCAGAAGAATTCAGTGAGTGAATAAATAAATAAGTCATGAGGGTTTAATAGTGAACATAATTAACCATTGAAATAACTTATTTAGGGACATAGTGGATTTTCTGTCACTTGAAATCTAAATCAAAATTAGAAAAGCTATATCATGATGCAGGAATTGCTTGGTGAAATTCTATGGCTTGTGTATGTAGGAAGTCAGTCTACATATACATAACAGTTCATTTTGGCTTTAAAATCTATTAATCTTTGTGTGCTGTTAAGAAACATGGTTAAAGATAAGCACTGTCACATGACAATGGTCAGCATCAGTATCTCCGGACTTGAGTGGTTTCAGTCACAGATGCTTATTATGCATATACTGCTCCTTGTGCTGCTGGTGCTATTCTATACTGTGATTTGTTGTCTCTCACAGCACTGACAACAGATCACAGAAGTTCTGTCATAAGTGGACTAATACTATGACTGTACTGTGTAAGATATAGCTGACTGGTGTTTTAAAATACAGTGCACAATGCCTGTTTCAGGTGGAGAGGAAGTAAAATGCAGTGCAGGTCAGATTTCCCAGACCATTCCTTCTTTCTTCTAAACCAGTGGTTTTCAACCTGTGGTCCGCAAAACCCTGGTGGTCTGTAGACTCTGTCTAAGCGGTTCACAAAAGGTGGTCATTACCACAGAACAGTATAAGTTTTCAACTTATGTCTAAGATTCCACAGAGGTCCGCACCGCCATTTAAATTTTTTTAAGGGTCTGCAAACGAAAAAAAAAGGTTGAAAACCACTGTTCAAAACCATGTCTACCAGACTTAAGTTTCTAAGCAGTTTTTCTTAGAACCTGTTTTCACACATACATGTCTTTCTGAAACATGCACATTTTGGGCTGAAATATTCCATGCTTGGCCTATGTCTCAAGTTGAATTTTGTTTTTGAAATTTGGTACAAACTCCATTTATCAGTTTGTGAGTGTAATGGGCACCAAACCTCTGGGGCATGGAGATGCGTCCATGCCTCAGTTTTTCTACTTGCTGATAAGATAGGTTAGCCCTACAGCTAGCAAAAAATTCCACCCATTGCAGGGTAACAAAAGTCCAAAACAAACAATAGTTTCCTTTCCTCATCCAGCTTCTCCCCCTCTCTGGACCACTAACTCATTGTTGAAGGCATGTATCAATCTTTATCCAGTCTTTCACCTTAAGTCATATGTCCTCTCTTTGTGAAGTCTCTCCCCCACTCCCCACCCTCTGGGAACACCCCCTTGGCAGAGCCTTAAAGCTGTAAAGGAACTCCAGTGCTAAGGCCCTAAGTGAAGAATCCATCTGATCCATCCCCAAACTATCTGTGCTTCATTCCCTCCCCGCTCCCTCAAGATGCTTCCTGCACTATTATCTTCTTTGTGGTTCTCTAGGAAACCTTCTTGTCACCAGCCTTCTGGGCCTCTTCCCAGGGCCCTGTGGAGAGACCCAGAACTTCTGGCATCTCCCAGACTTCCCCCTCCATACAGACAACCTACTCCTTCCAGGCTGTTTCTAACATGGCATGGCTTTTCCATGCTGCTCCAGCAGAGAGAACACTTCCCAAGTTCTATTCATTCCTTGGTCTCTCTCGCTATTCTGAGCAAAGGAATGCTCATTATAGCTCCTGGCACTCCTTCCCAACATTCCTTTGCCTCTACCTCCCCGCTTGAGTGCCAGGATAGTTTGCAGGATTGAGACTTATGTAAGGATATAAAGTGGCATTAAAAACAGCAAACAAAGCTTAACTGGCAACTTCAGAATGTAAGTGACAATATTGAATTGTTAACTTTATTAGCACCAGCAGTTTCATTATTTTAAATTAAAAAAATAAAACAAACTAGGAAATTAAATGCAAAAAACTATATTATTGCAGTGTTAAGATTGCATGGTTAAAATTACAAATATTTAGGAAATGTAAATATTAGAGCTGGCCAAAAAACAGGATGAATTTTCCAAGAAATTTTTGTGATAAATTTGTTCTTTTTTTTTTTTTGGTCAAAAAATTTCAAAATTTTCAATCAGCTCCATTCCTCTCTCTGTGACTTCAAGAGTGAAAATGCACATGTACATGTATACTATTTTTCTATTCCTGTTTTCTTGTTAAATGAATACCTGAATATATTTGTGTTTAAATGTCAAACATGCCATAAAACTCACAGACCAGCTGAGTTTACCTTCTGTTGGAGCCTTAGGTTTTGTATTTCCTGACTGCTTGTAATTTTAACTGTGCAAATTTAATATTTCATTAATATAGGTGGCGTTGCATTTATTTTTATTATCTTGTAGAAATTTGCTGACTTAATATATGATATAATATCATATATTAAGTCAGCAAATATATATATATATATATATTATCTATATATATATATACACGAGGAAATGCCCAAACTGATAGGAAAGGCTTGACCTAGGGGGTAAGTGAATATATTTTAAAAGGTTAAAAAAAAATTACCTCATTTTAGAAGTTAAAAAAATTACCTTTTATGTGGTGATAAAATACTTATACAGTGCTTTCCTTCTCCAAAGGACTTTACAAATATTAACCAATGAACTCCATCCCTTAGAATAGGCAAATATGAAGCTTTATCCCCATATTAGAGATTAGGAAACCGAGTCACAGAGATTAAGTGAATAGAACAAAGCCAGAGAAGGAGTTTGTGATAGAGCATTTTTAGATACCAGGAGTTCCTGGTTCCCTGTCCTCTGCTCATACCAGTAGATAAAATGAAACTTTCCAGTATAAATACGTATTTAACAAAAATGTTCAATAATTTTTAAACATATTTCCAGAAGCTCCGACCAAATCCTCATGAAACAAACACCCCATCCCAAACTCACATTTTTATTCATAGTTTACCTCCATTCCCATCCTAGATTGAGAATTTCTGCCCTAAGTTTCAGTGCACAACAATTTTTCTTTTATGCCAAAACTATGTGGGGAGGGAGGGAATAAGGAGTGTTAGAATGATAGTGCTGACAGGCCCCTAACTACTGTACAGTATCACAGACATAATGCTCTAATAAATAATCCTTGCTGACAGTTCAGAAATCAAAGCTTATTAACATGTGAGGGAAGATGAGCATTTTAATGCATCTGGAGTCTATCCAGTGCAATTAACACCACATATATCATATTGTTCACCTAAAGCCATAAATCACAGTAACAAGTGTCATATTTTAAAGACTGCATTGAACATCATAAAGCCATGGCATCAAAAATGAAGTATGGCTTAGAAAAATTATAGGAACATCACATTTTTCATGTGACCAGCTAGAAAATAAAGAAAGTGCTGTAAATGCCTTAAAATCCCTTCTAGAAGGATACAGCTTATAAATATGCTAAAGTACCTGTGTAACTTACCTGTGTAACACATATTACTTTAATGACCGTGGGCCCAATCCTATCAACATAACTATGGGCAGGTCTACACTGCTGGCAAAATTTGGTGACAGTTGATGGGAGTTACGCAAGCCACGCAGAGTAGCTTGCATAACTCCCATTGACTTAGTAGCTTCCCTTTAGCGTGCCGTCTCCACTGAGCTGCGCCAACAGGAAGTGTGTTCCCTTTGACACAGCACTACGCTTTTTTGGGGAGGTGGCTGATTGATTTCTGGATCAATTAGACGTGTCTTCACTGCTGCTCAATCGAACTGAAAAAATCAATCTGACGGAGGCGAATTTGCTGCCGTCAGTGTGTACATAGCCTCCGTCAATAGTCACATTAGACTAATAGATTTTGAGGTCAGAAGGCCCCACTGTGAATATCTAGTCTGACCTGCACATTGCAGGCCACAGAACCTCATCCACTCACTTCTGATATAGACCCCTAACTTCTGGCTGAGTTACTGAAGCCCTCAAATCATGATTTAAAGACTTCAAGTTACAGAGAAATCACCATGTACGCTAGTTTAAACCTGCAAGTAACCCATGCCCCATGCTGCAGCAGAGGGAGAAAATCCCCTGGGTCTCTGCCAGTCTGAGCTGGGGGAAAATTCCTTCCTGATCCCAGATATGGCGATCAGTTAGACCCTGAGCGTGTGGGTAAGACCCACCAGCCAGACACCTGGGAAAGAATTCTCTGTAGTAACTTAGAGCCCTGACATTAAAGTCAATGGGGCTACTGAAATGAGTACAGTTACTTATGCGCTTGAGTGTTTGCAGGATTGAGCCCCATTTTTTATTAAAATATTATTTAAATGTTTAATAAACAGAACAATCGCCCCAAGTAAAACGGGTATCAGTGCCAATCCTGAAACTTAATATGCCACTCAGGTGCAGGTTATATAAAACAGTAATTACTGCTGAGTCTATTTTTGTCTCTGGATGGGTCAGACTCCAGTAGGAAGAGGAGATAGAGATTAAATTGCTGCTATTGTTTAAACTATGTATCCCATTCCTCAAGTTTCCCTCCTATCCTATATCATTGGTTTAACCAACACATACACCAGTGACAGTAGGCATAGGTAAAACACTTCCACCAGTTTTTATCTGTGGATAATGCACAGAGCCTAAATATAATGTGCAGAGATTCCCAGCTGTAATTAATTTATAAGCAGACTGTTCTCTTCCACTTACATGACTGCGACTGGTACGGGGGACTTTCGTGTCAGCTCTCAAAAATCACCCTCACATCTGTACACAAGCAGCAGGAGCTAGTCTTCAGAACCTCAGCATCATGACATCACCACAGACCTATTCTTGGACTTTGAATCCTCCCACTAGAGATGATTGAAAAATGGAATTTCCATCCCACAGAAAATTCCAGTATTTTGACCTGATTTGGGACAAACACTCAAAATATCCAAAACTTTTCAGGGAACGGCTCTGAAAAGTTTTCATGTGGAAAAGTTTAAATATTCCATTTCACGTTGGCCCAACAGTAATCTCTGCATCTGTCTGCGCTGCTGTGGGGCCTCATGGAAGTTGTAGGACTGAGTACCTAGTGCCCCCATTCTCTGCTATGGGCCCCACTAGCTGGCTTAACTATGTTTCCTATCATGGACCATAGTCTCTGTCTCTGGCTGAGCTGCCATGGTACAGCACAGGAGTCCCATTTAGAAAAAAATCACATTTTCTGATGGAAAAATGTTTGATTTGAAACCTTTTGACCAGCCTGACCTCTCACCGGTCCATACTTCATCCTCCTCTTCCCGCCTTCTCCTTCCTACCTCAGTCTCTCACCCTCCTTAGCTTCTCTTCATCATCACCTCTATTCTGTCCCTATTTCCATCCTCATTCTTCACCCCTCCAAAAAAGAACCTTGGGCCTCACATGATGTGTACCCAACAATAACCTAAACACTTGTGTGTATATTGTAACCCTTTCCCCCACCCTTTGTCTGTTCTCTTTGCTTCAATTGTAAGCTCTTCAGGACAGGAACTCTCTCTTATGGTGGGTGGGTGTTTGTACAATGCTTAGCCCAGTGAGGCCGTGAGGCACTAGAAGAAAATAAATGAATAACAATAGAAGTTTTATGTTGACAGTTGATTTGACATAAATATCTCACTAAGGTATTATTAGTTCTTGTCAAACGAGAAAGGAAGATCAGCAAGCTATTAAAAAGTCTCTCACACTGCTCCCATTTCTTCCTTCCTTCTCCTGGGCCACATCCATTTAGGAATAGGGAACTGGATTTCAGGGCCATGGGTGGCAGAAGTCGAACCCTGGGGTGTCTATGGAGGGAGATCTCCACTTCTGTCATATTCCTACATATTGCCCAAAGCATTCATTGCACATCTAAACTCCTGCAGGTATCACCAGCAGTTTAAGAAATTGGCTCATCTATAGAATGACAGCAGCAGCTAAAGCAGAGCAAAATTCTTATCACAGTTTTCTAATCAAGCTCTCTCTGTGGGCATACATTCCCAATCATACCCTAAGTGTCTCTGAGAAAAGACACACCTCTGCACCTCCGTCTCCATTTTCACTAATTATCCAAGCCCTGAAAGCACCATTACTAAGGAGGAACAGAGCAGTTCTAATATACAGAATAATAGGGTACTAATTGTTTGACTTTTTTGCCCAAATAGCTTTTTGACAGTCACTTAGCCAAACAAGTTGTGAGCTACGAGTAACACACTGGGGCTCCAATCCTGTAACTGAGAACATGTGGGTAGACAACTGTGCTTGTGGGGAACCCCAGTGACTTCAGTGGGGCTCTGCATACTATAAATTGCAGGATGGGAGTCTGAAGACGTACATTTGGGATTCATGCTGTCTTGGGCTAGGATACATTCAGATGTTCCAGAAGTGTTTCAATATATGCTGACAACCGAGCATGCGGCTTTAAGCCTTTGCCGCATTCTTTGGAATGTACACAATGTACTATGAAGTTCAGTTTCAGGGAGTACTCACTTAGGCTTTGATCTGCAAATGGCCTTCATGTGGCATTCCACATCTGCAGACAGTTAGCACATGCACAGGTTTTGCAGGATGGGACCCTTCCCAAAGGTGGAATTTGTCCCTCTCGGTTTTATTGATTCTATCAGAAATCAAGTCTTTGTGGGAAAATTACCATAGACCACTCCTCTTTTAAAGGAGCTGTAAAAGGGACACTACTAAAAAAATCAGTGGGATAAACATCTGAGCAATTCTTTTTTTCTCCAAACCAAATGCTTCATTAGTTCATTATATTACCAGTGAGGGAGAAATGAGAGACCCTGCAGAAACAAAATGGTGTTCATAAGGGGTAAAAAGAAACCAATGGAGAGGAAAGGGATGTCACTTTACTTTTTGTAGAAAGCAGTCAGATATGTAATACTTTCAAGCATATAAGAAATATAGCAAGAAAAGGGAATGTTTAAAAATCGTAGAAAGGGATCATTTGCTTTGCTAGGGAACATTTAAGTATATAATTAATAGTGCAATAACAGAGCCTGGGTGAATCCATGGGGGGCTGCATCTGTATAACTGAAGGTAGGAATGAATCCTAAGGCCTCTTTTCTGCAAATTGTTCATTGCAGGTGGACCCTGCACAGAGCCTTACTGACATCTGTGGCGCTATGCATGGACACAAGGGTCTACCCACACAGACCAGCTTAGAGATCTGATGCCCGGATTCTGCAATGACATCTGCGCTGGCAGGCTGCTAGCCCCTGCACAAAGCCAAGGGAGCACTGTGCAGGTACAGACGTCAGCTTGCATGGAGCTGCTTGAAGGATTGGGACCTGCATGTGGAACCCCGAGGCTCTGTTTTGTTCTACAAGCCTTTTATACATGAGAGCAAGCCCCATACATTGCTGTGTCAGTTGGGTGGGGCTCATCGCAGTTGCCTGGCAAGAAGTTTTCAGTAACAAATTAAGTAAAATAAAATAAGAATTAACAATCAAAGCTGCTTGGATTCTGTGGGCAAAAACCTATAACAATTTATTGGCTGCTTATATCTTTTAAAAAACTCACTACTTACTGTACAGATGTGTTTTGACTGCAATGGTTTGGACTGCAGCCAAGCAAGAGTACACAGGGTTAAGGGTGCAGGGAAAAATAGGAGAAGTCAAAAAAGCAAAGTAAGTTAATGTTAGCCAAAGAGGAGTGAAAAGGGATTTACAAATAGATCAGGAAAAAGTATTCTTCATTGTAAACAAAGAGGGGACTTAAGAGTGACTGACTTAGAATGACTTTTTTTAAAGGATATGCTCTAGTTCAAAAGGAGTTACTCAGGGAAGTTCTACAGCTTGTGTTATACAGGAGGTCAGACTACATGGTCATAATAGCCCCTTCTGGCCTTAGAATCTAGAGTACATCTACACTGCAAGTATGCCTCCCAGTCTGGGTAGACAGAAACGCGTTAGTTCTGTTGGAGCGAATCCACTAAAAATAGCAGGGTGGATGTTGCAATATGGGCAGCAGCCTGGATTAGCTACCCATCTGACCCCCTAGGTCCAAACTCAGGTGACTACCCTATGCCACTGCATGTGCTGCAATGTCCACACTGCAATTTAGTGTGCTGGTTGCCAGCTGCCGAGGCATGCTCCCAGCTGCCGTGCAGACATACCCGATGAATCCAAAATGACTGAGATGCTGAATTTCTTTTTGAAGACACAAAGGCTAGTTAGGCACCCAACTCTCAGAGAAATTCAAAGGGAACTGGGTGCTTAATTGCAATGTGTGCCTTTGAGAATCTCCCCTGATTTCACCAAACATTTAGACCAAGCATATCAAAAACAGGACTCTAAAGCTGGGCTCCTAAATGAATGGCCTGAGTTCAAAAGGGCTTATCAACCAACAGTTCCCACTAAGACCAATGTTAATTTGCTTGATGTTACTGTGCATAATGCAATCTTGGGTCAAATTGATAAAGAGCACTGGAATGGAAAGATTAAGAAGGATATGAATGAGGAAGTAGGGTAAATGGATTTTCTTCAGCCCCTATATAGTAATGTATTGCACTGTAACTAACTTGACTGCCTATTCCTTAGGCCTTAAGCATATCATGTTCCCATCTGAGCAATGATAAAACAATTAGTGTTACTCACATGCGCCAAGCAAGTTTTGGAACCAAGAACTTTCAGCTCTCTTGTGGCTTTGCTATGAAGACAGATACTTTGCTAAACTGTTGAATCCATTTATCCAGTGGCTGGCATAGCTAAAAAGGAAATAAATTCTGTTTAGAGAAAAATACCAAACAAGCTATGCCTTTTAGCAAATGCAAATTTAACCCACCTGCTTTTATTCTATGGCATATCATTGTTTTTCCCACTTTTGCTCATCATTTCTCCAGCCTTAAAAGAATGACATTTCCTACTTTGCTGAAGATTTCCTGTGTGGCCTTTGGCTCTGCGTCTCTGGTCCCCATCTGTAAAATGAGGATAATAGTAGTTCTCCTACTTCACAATGGTGGTATGAGCATAAATACATTAAAGACTGTGAGGTGCTCAGATAGTATGTTGATGGGGGCCATAAGTACCATAGATAGCACCAAATGCTCAGAAATATAATTGGTAGTTATCAAGTAGACTGATGACTGACAAGACCTACTTGTCTGAAAGACAAGTATTTGACCCATATGCTACTGCTATAGATAAGACCTGTGCAACTGCCTGAGCTGGAGACCCATGTGTATGTGAGAGAGGGGGCAGCTGGCTGCGTTTTTCCACAAAAGCCCCTCAGCGTTAGAGTATGCTCTTGCCTGGTCCTAACCATTTCTATTTTATTAGCCTTTGAGGTATGGTTCAAGGCCCAGTTGTTGTTCCCTATCAGTGAGGGGTTGGGAGATTGCCCCAATCTTAAATATTCCTTCTTTTTAGACAACAAAAACAGCATGTGGAATTCATTCAGTGCTATTCAAGTAAGAATTTTCACGGACCAGTTTAACCTCTTTGTGCCTCATTTCTCCGTCTCTGGAATTGGGGTAAAAATATTTCCCTTCTCCCATGTTGACGCAATCAAAGTATGATATCCAGTACATACTTCAGGTTTCCCTGGTCCTCACCATTCCATATTACTCCAAATGTAATATGGTCTTCTTTTTCCCCCTTTTTTCACGACATTTTGTCTTTTATTTGTTTCTGAAGGGAAAAAAAATCACTTAAAACACAATGAACAGTTGAGCAAAGCCAAGACTAACTAAAATATACCACTGACTCTCATATTAACAGGTCACACTGATACAGCTCTTATTGCAAGGAAAGACCCATATTCATAGCAAGCTTGGCACCACAGAAATTTGGAGAAGTTCCAGCTGCATCCAATATAAAATATACATATACTCTGCGTGTGTGTGTTTGTGTATAAACATTGGGAGGAGAGTGACTGATGTGAGATCTGAAGTGAGACATCATAGTTCTTTCTGACAGCCCAAACTGTCAAAAGGTGTATATTCAATTAACAGACACCCATTCTATGCTCTAGGCATCCTGACATCCATTAAAATTAACAGTTTCATACATGAGGGAAGGCTAGTCTTGTAAAGTCACTGCCTGTGGCTCAGAAGACCAGGTTTTAGTTTCTGGCTCTACCAGACTTCCTGTGTGACGTTGGGCAAGTCAATTTCTTTGTGCCTCATGTCTCTGTCTGTGAAATGGGAATAGAAATACATCCTTTTCTCCACCCTCTGTCTTTTGTATGTGGATTGCAAGCTGTCTGTTTCCCATCTATGTGTTCGTCTAATATCGAGCCCAACAGATTCCTGATCTAAGTTGAGGCCTCTCAGTAATACAAATAATCAAAAATAATCATCCACCGTAAAAAGATGTCTCACTCCAAAGGTACCTAAGTAACTAGTTCCTCAGGGTTTTGGTCCTGCTATGTGTTACTGAGGCAACTGGCCTTGGGGAAGCTGGCTAACAGCCTTATGTACTGAAAGTCTGAATGTTAAGGGTTCCAGGTAGTGCCCTGCTGAGTCAGCCAACCAGCCAAATGCAGTTATATCCCAGCCTGTCTTAAAAAGAGTCCTACTCCCCTTAACATCAGCTTTGGGGGCCACTACAAACTTTTTCAGATAAGCGAGGCTGTGCTGTCCTAGCCCCATCCCTTTTTAGTTTATGACATGAGAACAGAATGTGAGGCAAGTAGATATGCTGTTGCCAATACCTCCAGCATTTACTAAGATTAATTAACCCAGCTTGAATGAGATATTCTGTGATCCAATACAACTTTAAAACAAGGACTTGTTTTAAAAGGAGTGAAGTGATGAGGAGCTGAGGTGTCCTTTCAATTCTGCCATAACTTTTTCCTTTCTTTCTTTTCAGGACTGTTTTCAGTTTCTTTTGTCTTTGAGGATTAGATGCATGAGGCAATTCCTAATGGTCATCCATTTAAAGGTATTTTGTGCTTTGTGGCTTGCATTGTTAAGCTTTTAAAATGGGACCGAAGGCCTGGCCTGCCATGCTTCTCTTAGTTGAGGAAACATGAGGCAACAAAGATGTTTATAAAATGGACTGTGAGCAGATGGGAAATTATATTTGATGTATAAGTATGTGAATGAAGTGATTTAAGTGGTTTAAGAAACCATTCCTGTTAACAGTCACTGGGGATTTGATCAAATTAGCTTTCACAAGTGCTTTAAGATGTTGCAAAGTACCCAAAGTTTTGCTAATAACAACATTTCCTCTCAGAGGTATATTCAAGTGTTTAAGGTAAGGAAAAGTGCAGCTGCTAAATTTGTCTATATATTAGTCACACGTGAAGATAGTTAAACTCTAAGCACTGAAGAGAAATTATAGGCCTGAACTGCAAAGTTCAGGCAGATCCTCAGCTGATGTCATTTAGCATGGCTCTGTTGCAGACAATGTCTATAACAATTTACACCAGCTAAGGATCTGCCAGAACTAGGGTCAGTATCTGAGCTTTCTCAAATCTTAGCTGTGATTAGTTAACATGAGGTGACATCCCGGCCCCATTGAAGTAAATGGGAGTTTTGCTGTTGACTTTAGTGGAGATAGGACTTCTCCCCTGGGTCCCTGAAGACAATGGAATTGGAGGTTAGGCTACATGTCACCCATAGGTGGCGGATTTCATAGGCCGCGGGAGGCTAAGCCTCTCCAACCAACCCCCGCAAGCTCCTCTGCCTCTCCACCCCACCCATGCTCCACCCCTGCTCCACCTGCCCAGCTCCACAGGGAATGCAGCGTGGGGCCCAACGCGGGCGGGGCACAGGTTGTGTCCCCGGGAAGCAAAGGGCACCTGCCTTTCCTTCCTGCCTGGTGGCACGGAGCCCAGCTTGCATGGGGTGTAGAGGTGGGCCCCGCTTCCCCTCAGCAAACTCCCCCACCCGCTGCTCGCGCCTCTTTGTCCCCTCTCCCACCCGGCACTCGTGCCTCCCAGGGGAGAGGGCAAAGAAGCGAGAGCTGCAGGTGGGCAAGCCTCGGGGGAGGAGGCCAGTGGGAGCAGGGCCTGTCTGGACCCTCCATGCCAGCTAGGCTCTGCACTGCCAGGCAGGGAGGGCGGGTGCCCTTTGCTTTCTTGGGGTGCAATTCATGCCAGGCCCCATGCTGCATTCCCTGTGCACTGGAGGGTGGTAGCTGTGGCATCGGGCCCATCCTGGGCTGGGTCTGCTGCATGCAGAAGCAGCTGCTAGGGGCAGGCTAGGCCGACTCTTCCCACGGTATCATGTGAAGGGCATGGGTGGAGCATGGCCAGGGCTTCAGGGAGGGCAGGGCCTTGGGGGGAGGATTGGTGAGCCCCTCCCAGCCTCCCAAAAGGCAGGCATCATGTGCCACCCCTGATGTCATCTCATCTCACCCCTTAGATGATATCCAAGGCAAATCACTATAGCGACCAGAGTAGAAAAAAAGGTTACTAACCTGCTCAGTAACTGTTTTTCTTCGAGATGTGTTGCACATATCCATTTTACTCTTGGTATCTGTGCGCCCAGTACCTGTTGGGTGGTTCAAAAATCCCTCTGCAGCCATATGCCACTGTATGCAGATATAAAGGGCAGAGCTGCCCTTAGCCCCCCCCTCAGTTCTGTCTTGCTGGAACTCTGATGTAGAGGGGCAGGAGGGTAGGTTGTGGAATGGGCATGTGCAATACATCTTGAAGAACAACAGTTACTAAACAGGTTAGCAACCATTTTTTTCTTTGAGTGATTACATGTGTGGATTCCACTGTTGGTGACTCACAAGACATGACAACAAGAGGTGAGATTTGGAGTCTATTTCAATAAAAAGATCAGGAAAAAACATGTCTCTGGACACCAACAATACCAACATTATCTCTGGAGTCTTGTGCCATAGCATAGTGGGAGGCAAACGTGGACTGAGAACCAGGTTGCCACATAATAAATGTCTGCAAGTGTCAGAAAAGTCATCAAGGCCGATTGCAACCTCTTTGAATGAGCTATGTCTCTGATAGGCAGAGTGACATTAGTCAAGTCATAGCCCAGGTATATACAGGAGGTTATCCAAGAAGAAATTCTCTGGATGGAGACTGATTGTCCTTTTATTCTGACTGCCACTGCTACAAATAGGTGGGAGGACTTATGGAAGTGCCTGGTTCTGTCCAGCTAGAATGCTAGAGTTCGTCTGATGTTCAAAGTATGCAAACACTCTTCTTCTCTGCTCAAAATGTGGGCAAATAAATTGTCTGGGTGATGTGGAAAGATGACACCACCTTTGGAACAAACTTTGGATGAGGACACGTAAACTTTTCCTTAAAGAAGATCGTATAAGGAGGCCCAGGCATTAACGCACACAAATTTCCACTGTTCTGGCTGAGGTAATGGCCACCAAAATTGCCACCAAAATTCACTGATAGATGCAGCAGAGAGCAGGTAGCCAGTGGCTCATCTGGAGGCCCACAGGGACAGAGTCTTGCACTTGAGGGTACAATTTGACTAAGACTTTAAAAAAAAAACAAATGTATGGACATATCATTAAAGAAAGTAGAGCAATTTATCCACTTTAGGGTAGAACACTGAATAGCTGCCAGATGTACTTTGATTGACTTAACAACCAAATGTTGGTGTTTCAGGTATATTAACTAATCCAGAATATGTTGAACTGAAGAAGGGGATGGTGGTGCCCCATACTGGTGAGATCAGATGGAAAAAAATTTCCATTTAGAGAGGTAAGTAGATGTTGTAGAAGACTTCCTACTATTTTGCAGAATCTCTTGAACTCTTTTCAAGCAAGACTGCTCTCTACTACCTAACCATGGAGCATTCACCAGTTAAGTGAAGGAATTGTAGGCTCGGATGTAGGCGCCCATGATTTTGGGAGATTAGGCCTGAATCTTTTGGAAGTGAGATTGGGGGTTTCACCGACAGCACCAGGAGAGTGGAGAACCAGTGTTGATGAGCCAACACTGGAGCTATAAGCACAACACTGGCCTGGTCCTGGCTTATCTTATCTTATACCCTGTGAATGAGTGGGCTTGGTGGACAAGCATAGAGGATCCCGCCTGACAGTGCCAGTCAGAAAAATGTGTCTGTCATGGAAACCGGTCTGTGACCCCCATAGGGAACAGAACTGCTGACACTTTTTGTTGGTCTGTGTCGCAAATAGGTCTACTTGGTGAAACCCCCACCACTGAAAGATGTCTCTGGTTACATCTGGATGAAGAAAATACTGGTGGTGACTTGGAATAATGTAGCTACCACTGCCATAACTTTTGTAAAGACCCTGGGAGCTGCTGACAGACTGAATAGTAATAGGGTAAATTGATAATGATTTTGATTTACCAGAAATCAGAGATACTTCCTGTGAGTTTGATTGCTTGTCACATGGAAGTAGGTATCTTTTAAGTTGAGGGTGGCATACAAGTCCCCAGGAATCAGGGAGGAAATAATAGAAGCTAGAATGACTGGGTGGAACTTTATCTTTTTCAACAACTTGTTGAGTTGATGCAGGTCTAACATTGGTCTGAGTCTCCACTTCGCCTTTAGGATTAGGAAACAGCTGGAATAAAACCCTTTCCCTCTGAGACCATATAGAACCTGCTTTCTGGCTCCGAACCAAAGCAGACACTCCACCCATTAGGTGACTAGCTCCTTGTGAGAATGGGTCCTGTAGAGGAATGGGGAGGGAAGGTGGGAGGGAGTGGTAGAAGCAAACTGGAGAGTATATCCCACCTCCACAGTGCTCAAGACTCAGTGGTCTTAGTCATTCTAGATCAAATACTTTGGAAGTGAGACAAATGTGAAGGAATTTAGGTCTAGAGGTATGGATACTGGTATGGTGACCTTGACAGGCCCATCAAAAAAAACTGCTTTGTACTTCCTGGGTAACTTGAACGGCCCAGAGCTGAAGCCAGAAGCAGCAGGAGGGGGAAACCTGCACCTATAACCCATGGACTTCTTTTTTGACATTCCCATCGAGGAGGTAGAGCAGAATATTGGTGCATCTGCTGGGGCCAATAGTGCTTTCTGACTGGGGTAGGTGTGTACAAACCTAATGACTTTAAGGTTGCTCTATAGTCATTAAA
The DNA here is from genome assembly GCF_026122565.2 of Emydura macquarii macquarii. NCBI lineage: Eukaryota > Metazoa > Chordata > Testudines > Chelidae > Emydura > Emydura macquarii. The sequence continues at coordinate 13,348,589 of NW_027132773.1, forward strand.
CCCATACAGCTTGCTGTCCATCTGGTCCAAGAACTGAGAAGGACCCTCTAACAGCACGTTCCGGAGAGTATTCTGGACTTCATAGGGAAAACCAACAGACAGGAACCAGGATGATTTCTGCCTAGCAATCGCGGCAGCCATGGTTCTAGCTGGTGAGTCTGCTGCATCCAGCTCAGCCTACAGCGACGTTCTTATGACTAGTCTGTCCTCAGTGGCCTTGGAAGAGAATTCGTACCTAGTGTTCTCTAGAAAGAGTTCTCTGTACTTTTTGCATGGAGCCCCCAAATTAAAATTGTACTGCCCCAGCAAAGCCTGTTGGTTAATGATACACGACTGCAAACCACCCATCAAACAAACTTTTTTGCCAAATAAGTCCAGCCTCTTTATGTCCTTTGTTTTGGGGGTGACAGGCTGGTGCCATTGTTGCTTTCTCTCATTAGCCACTCTCGTACCTAATGAACTTAGAGATGGGTGAATATAAACGGAGGGTAAATAGTATTTTCTTTCTGCCCTTTTTGAGGTGGGATGCAATGAAGATGGGGTCTGCCATAGCAACTTTATAAGTAGTATTGGCCCATTAATTGGCAGAGCCACACTGAAGGGACCCACAGCTGATAAAATGTCAGAGAGGCAATATGAGGCCTCCCTGACTTCCTCAACCTGTATGCTCAAGTTTGCAGCCACTTTCTTTTAACAAGCTTTAAAATCATCAGGAGGAGGTGAAGTTGCCTCTGAAGAAACAGCTTTGTCTGAAGAGGTTGAAACTCTTCTCCAGGCTGTTCCTGCTTGGTACCAGGCCCTGTACTGGACCCTAGAGACAGAGAGGCCTGGAATGCAGACTTCCCCCTTTTAGATTAGGGCACTGAGTAGGCGCAGTAAGGGGAAGATCTGGAAGTTGGGTGAAACTCCCATGGGTTTCAAAATGGCCACTGATATGGGTCTGAACCTCAATGACCTGGCCACATTCCCATGGCAGCTCCCATGGTGAGGTCATAGTGGTAGACTGGGGAAAAATATCTGTGAGGAGACCAGTGGGTCCTACATCGGGTTCGTGAGACATAAGATCCCACTTCCAAGTCTGATGATGAAAACTGTCCTTTTTCTGACCACTAAGGGACCAATCCAATCAGTTCCAGGGACCAGTGCTGTGAACTAGGGAATGGGTGGAGCAGCAACATTAGTGCGGGCTTCCTCTTGCACCATACCAAAGGGCCATCAGATTGGGAAGTAATCAGGGGTGATACAGCAGATTGAACTGTTGGTACCAGATGCGGCAACAATGCCAAGGGATCTGATTCCAGTACTGATGGAGACACCAAAATTGAGAGGAGGAGCAGATTTCTTGCTGTTGCAAACTCCCCTGGGGTAGTTGGTGCTGAGATGGTATCTTGTTGCAGTACCAATGAAGTTCATGGTGCTTTTTCTGGCACTGGAAATCAATGGTGCTCTTTGCAGCATCGAAGCCAGCTGTGTCAACTTACCCACCTCTTCTTCTTCTTTCATATGATGATAGTGGAACAATGAAAGCAATGGCATGACTACAGATAGATCTTAAGGTCTCTTATCTAGGCCAGAGCAAATGGGATAGCCTTGAAAATAGCTGTGACACCTCCAGGATGAGGCGAGATTGGGCAATCGTCCATGATGTGGAGTTTGGATGTGATTTGGAGACGAGCTTTGAGTTCAGGTGCACTCTACTCAACTCCTTTTCATCCTTTTTACCAAACTTGGAGGGTGGAGCTCTGCACCTGGCTGGGGCTTCTTTCGAAGTCTTCCTTGGCACAGGTAGGTGAGCTAGCTGCCAGGATTCTGATGTAAGCAAGGTCTGAGTAGCTGTCCACTGCTCAGCAGCTGAGGGAGGGGGGGGGGGGCGCTTTATCTGCATGGACCTGGTATTTGGATGAGTACAAGTAGGTATTCAGCATGATTGCACGGTTTCTGCATAAGAACACCTAGGTGCTGAGCATGATGGGAAATGGTCAGTCTAGCTAGTATTGGGTTACAAAATCACTTTATTGCAGGGGCAATGAAATGTTGTCCCCCTGTTGTATAAACAAATGGCAGCAGAACTGTGCTTAGCATGTTCTGATGAAAGATTCATTCTCATCTTAACAGAACTCAGGCATTCGAATGCGTGAGCACTGTAATGGCAACAGGGAGGGTTGGGGGTCTTTCTGCTGAGGCTGCACCAGAACTGATTAAGGACTGCCCTCAGGCATGGCTTGACCATCTCCTCCCACTGTTAAAAGGTAGAACTAATGATACCTCTTGGAGTCTTTTCGTTTTGTTAAAGAGCAGGGATAGTGCTCCTGTGTCGGCAGGGGGGTTTCCTATGGATTCAGGGCTGAAAGCTGAAACTTGCTTGAACTGAAGTTGCTGTGGAAACTGGGAAATCTTGAGGGAGCCAGCGGTGGTCAGGGCCCACGGGGGGACTGGCCGAGCCCCACAACCTAGAGGTGGACATTGTAACTACGACGATCAGTAGGGCAGGGGAAAGCGAGAAGGGAGAGGCAGAGTCCCATGTACTCTGAGGTGGGGTGGGTTCTGCTCATTGTGTTCATGAATTCTGTTTGCACTGTTTTCCCAAACCTATGCTGCGGTTCTTCCTTCTTTTTATTAAAAGGTTTACTTTCTACACTCAGACTCTGTGCTTGTGAGAGGGGAAGTATTGCCTTTTGGGGGTGCCAAATGAGTGACTTCCCAGGTGATTGGGTGGGGGCTCGAGCCGGTTTAGTGTTGTATCATTGACAGGAACCCCCTAGATACAGAAACCAGCCCTTGCTGCTGCCAACTCTGTCTGGCAGAAGGGTTACACTGATAATGCTAGAAGTGTGCTTCTCACTGAAACTGCAGTATTTGGCACCGACTCAGACCAGGATGACTCCAAGAGTGAGCTGAGGGCTGCCTCTATCAGCAGGAATTTCAGCCTAGCCTCCCTATTCTTATTCATTCTAGGCTTGAATTGCCTGCATACCTAGCAGCGCTCTATAATGTGCGGTGCACCTAGGCTCTTCAGGCAGCTATTGTGCCAGTTGCTTACTAGAATAGGCCTCAAGCAAGAAGCATGTGGCTGGAAGACCAGTGATTGGTGCGGACGTCGGTGCCATCAGCAGAAATCCTGAAATGGGGAAAGACATCAAATCCGAAAAAAAAAAAATTGTTTTTTTTTAAAAAACACAACTAAAACTTACTAACTATATTATAGACAATGTTACACACAAAGCTGAGAGAGAAAAGTTTTCTGGAATTGAACAGGGGCTTCAGTGGCTTTCACAGGAAGCAAGAAGGAACTGAGGGGTGCTAGGGTCGACTCCGCCCTTTATACCTGCATGCAGTGCTGCCTGGCAGCAGAGGGAGCTTGAGCTGCCCAACAGGCCACCACTGAGGGAAGAAATTTCCAATGACTGTGGGCTGGATGCACAGACGCCAAGGATGGAATGCACATGTGCAATCATTAAGAATAGATCATTTATTTTTCTTGCTATTTTTCCCTAGATAGGAACTAGATAATTCTCCTGTGGCTGTCAGAGCTTCTCCAAAATGGCTTTTTAATGCAAAGAATGTTTCATTAATGTAATGGGGGGAAAGAAAGCGGAAGATGAAATGTTTACTGTAAGATGTGAAAATATTGTAAAATGTAGAGAATTAACATATTTTAATTGAAGAAAGTAATTCTTGTGGCTGTGTACTGTTGGCAGCCTGTAGATGCCATGTTCCTATCTTAAGAATACTTGATTACAGTGAATAGCAGATCATAAAAATCTGTTATAAATGCCTCTAGGCAGGATCAGCTTCTGCATATTCCTTTTGGGGAACTATTTTAAATGAATAAGATGTTGAAAAGGATATAAAATGTGGCTTATTTAACTTCCTTCCTCTTCAGCCAAATCACAACAAAGGTTTATTGTCTGAGAGCTAATCCAGTGTTTTGGTGGTGATTTTTGGTGGTAAGTATTGCATATATGTTTAGCCAAGGAATGACTCTACCTGGAAGTGTAACACTGACAGCTACAAATCGTTAAAAAAATACTACTGCAATTCTCCAGTGAAATGGTTCCCATTATTAGCTCCTGGAATGTTCTACGTTTTAACTGGAGAAAAATATCTCAGTAATTGGCAGAGAGCAACTAATTGTACATCATTCCTGATTGGTGCTGTACTATTACATTATTTTGTAGTAAGGGCAGACTGCAATTGTTCTTAATGCTGTGATTTGCAGCCACAAAAATCTCCACAAGACAAATCATTATTATCACTAATGGTGAATATCTGTTAATAATTAATCTATTAAATAGCAGCAGCCATCAGTTACTAACCAAAGAGTAATTTAAATATTTCACTTCAGAAAATTCTTCTTCATGTTTAATAGACAACAACATTAACAGTCACAATTGAGAAATTTTTGCTTTTAAGTATCACAAACATTTTAAAATGAAAATTGTTTTGCTGTTTTTGTGGATTGTTTTAAAATTATCATTGCGTGTACACAGTAAAGAATACTTAATGGAGACCTCCTATAAAGATGGGGAGAAAAGTTAAAAACAGAGGTAAAAGCTGTAAATTCACATGAAGATTGGTGTGTGTGTGTGCCTAAACCAGGCACACTTGCACAAGCTAAATTCTGGTGGCAGCTACGCCAATGAAAAGCTGGAATAACTCCATCAACAGCGTAACTATTATTTGACTGCACTGTATAACTCTTTCAAAAGGAAGCATATGCAGGAGCAAAACTGGGTCTAAACAGTCTAATCAAGAAGTACGGATGTACTTTATTAAGATGCCAATTTTCTCTGTCTTTGTACTGCAGTAGGATTTATCTTTTATCTAGTAAAAACTATCCCATGTATAAGATGCAAGTCTGCAATTAGCTGGAGGATTTCATTAGCAAGGAGAATCAGAATATGGGGTGGAGAGAAAATAAGGATTCCATTTTGTGGAAAAAATAATAGAGGTTTTGAAATTTGATTTTGTTCCATATTGGATCTGATATTCCTAGATCTGACAAGGTTTCAGCAAATCAACATTTTCCGACAAAACACATTAGGTTGAAAAATTCCCAACCAAGCTTTACTCAGAACCCAGTTTAAGTTAATTGGGTTCTGTGCATGAATAAGAATCTCCTTTTCCCAATAATCCAGCTACCCTTGTCCTGTAACTATTTTTGTTTGTGTAAAACATGTTTTTGAGGCTCTCCAAAGAAATATTAAAATGAAGGAAAGATATAGATACCATTAAAGGATGCCCATACTCCACTAACCTGCTTTTATTTATTTCAATTAACATTTACTGATGATACGTTTAAGTTGCTTGAGTTAATTACAAATATTTAGCTCTAAATCTCATTTTAATCATTCCATCTCACAAATGAATCCACCTGATCTAGTCAAAAGGGTCTTCCTGCATCTGGTGATAAAATTATACCAGGATAAGTCCCATTCCTGTAGCATATAGCAGCTGTACAATAGCTGATATCCATGTCTACTTTTACAAATCCAGCTTGATCAAGATTAATGTTTCTAAGAAGCACCTGTTTAAACCTTTTGACTATTTCTTAGATCCGCATTGAATAGAGCAATTGGTTGTAGCTATCACACTTGACTTTGTGTCTTCCATCTTTATGACAAACTAGGTATTATGGTTCCAGGCTGGTTGAACCTCCTCTGTGCCCTTTCTGGTGTCTTTAAATGACCCCCTCAAGCCTTAGGCCTTGAGCCTTTACTTCTCCTAGGGTGGAATTTTCTAATTCCTTTGTAACTCTTTGTAAAACAAGGTTATTTACCAGTAACTGCTGTTCTTCGAGATGGGTAGCTCATGTCCATTCCACTATAGGTGTGTGCACACCTCCGTGCATGGCTACCGGAACTCTTTTCCCCTTAGCAGATCCCGTAGGGCTGGCTCTAGTGCCCCCTGGAGCCCAGCACACATGCCGCGGCATATGAGGCGCTGCTGGCCCTACGCTCCCTCAGTCCCTTCTTTTTGCCAACTCCGGAAGTGGGGACAGGAGGTGGGTCAATGAATGGACATGAACAATAAATCTTGAAGAACACCAGTTACTGGTAAGTAACCTTGTTTTCTTCTTCGAGTGTTTGCTCATGTCGATTCCACTATAGGTGACTAACAAGTGGTACCTTGGAGGTGGGTCGGAGTTACCGATGAGCTACCCTCAGCACGGCTCTGCCATAACCTGCATCCTCTCGCGCCTGCTGGACGATGGAGTAGCGGGATGTGAAGGTATGCAGTGATAAACAGGTGGCGGCTCTGCAGATGTCTTGCCTAGGCACTCTCTCCAGGAAGGCTGCAGATGAAGCTTGAGATCTGGTTGAGTGCGCTGTGATGGTTCCCGGAAGCGGCACCTTCGCCTGCTCGTAGCAGAACTTGATGCACGATATTATCCACGAGGAGCTGCACCGGGTGGAGACAGGTGAGCCTTTTATCCTGTCAGCCACTGCAATGAAGAGCTGCGTCGATCTCTGGAATGGCTTTGTGCGCTTGATGTAGAAGGGCCCGTCTCACGTCCAGCAAGTGCCAGCTCCTCTCCTCCTCCGAACCGTGAGGTTTGGGAAAAAACACGGGGAGAAAAATATCCTGGTTACAATGAAATTGGGAAACCGCTTTGGGCAGAAAGGCCAGGTGCGGCCTCAACTGAACCTTAACTTTATAAAACACCATATAGGGGGATTCTGAGGTCAGCACTCTAATCTCGGAGACCCTCCTTGCAGAGGTGATGGCCACCAGGCAGGCCATCTTCCAGGAAAGCAGGAGCAGAGGGCATGAAGCCATGGGTTTGAAGGGGGGGCCACATGAGTCGCAAGAGGACCAGGTTGAGATCCCAGGGAGGCACCGAGTCACGGACCTTCGGATAGAGCCTCTCCACCCCTTTGAGGAACCTGACTGACATTGGGTGGGAGAACAGTGATCTCCCCTCTAGCGACTGATAGAAGGCCGAAATAGCTGCTAGGTGACCCTTCAACGAGGCCACCACTAGACCCCGAAGCTTTAGCTGGAGCAAATACTCCAGGATCGCCTGTATAAGTGAAATGCTGGGCGGGATACCCTGGGACTCCACCCAACAGGTAAACCGTCTCCACTTAACCCGATACACGACCTGCGTAGAAGGCTTCCTGCTGCCAACCAGGACTTGCTGGACCTGCACTGAGCAGGCTTGCTCACCTTCCATCAATCACAGAGCCTCCACGCCGTGAGGTGCAAGGAGTCCAGGTCCGGGTGCAACAGGCGACCGTGGTCCTGGAGCTCCGGGAGGGGGGAGGGGAGGGGCGATCGAGAGGTCCAGCAGCATGCTGAACCAATGCTGGCACGGCCAGGCTGGAACGATCAAGAGAATGTCTGCTCTGTCCCTCTTGACCTTTAGCAGGACCCTGAGCAGGAGGCGAATGGGCGGGAACGCATACATGAGGCTCCCCGACCAGTCCAGGAGGAAGGCATCGGAGATTGACCTGGTCTTTTGACCACAGAGAGAGTAGAACTGGAGGCACTTCTTGTTCCAGGTTGATGTGAACAGGTCCACCTGGGGAGAGCCCCACCTCTGGAAGCTCATAGACACCACCTCTGTAAGAAGAGTTGCTTGTGAGAGGGGTCCCTAAAGAGGGATGGGGTGGGGGAGGAGTGCTTGGGGGGAAGGCTGTAAATTGGAGGGCACATCTCCAGAGAACTACTCCGAGGACCCAATGGTCTGAGGTGATGTTCCACCATTCGGCGTAGAATGGTTTTAGCCTGTCTAGGATTGTGAAGGATGGATCCGGGAGATCCCTCGGGTGCACCATCAAAATTGCTTTTTATTATTGGGCTCCTTGGGGGGTCCTCGCTGGGAGGTTGCGGACAAGTTGGAACGATTATGTTCGAACCCCCTGTTCCTTTCTCTGCCCCTGCCGGGCTGAAAGGGTCTAGGTGATGGCCTAAGCTGTTGCTGTGACTGACGCTGTGGCTGCGGCCGAGACTGACGCCTTGAGGCTTGGGGAGTGTAGAGGCCCAAGGAACGCAGCGTGGCTCGCGAATCCTTAAGGGCGTGCAGCTTCTCGTCGGTCTTGTCCGAGAACAGGCCCGCCCCGTCAAAGGGCAGGTCCTGTATGGATTGCTGCACCTCTTGGGACAGCCCCGATGACTTCAGCCATGAACACCGCCTCATAGCGATTGCAGAGGCCATGGCCCTGCTTGCGGTGTCCTCTGCATCACTGGCGGTTTGTACTGCTGCCCCTGCCACCGTGATACCCTCCTCCAGGACCATAGCAAAGTCCGCTGCCTGGTCCTGGGGCAACCTCTCTGTGAACCACCACATGAAGTCCCAGAGGTTAAAGTTATAGTGTCCTAGGAGGGCCTAGTGGTTAGCTATACGGAACTGCAGGGCCACCGTGGAATATACCTTCCTCCCAAACAAATCAAGTTTTTTGTTATCTTTGTTTTTGGGAGCAGAACCCTGGTACCCCTGCCTGTCCCTCTGATTTGCCGCATCCAGCACCAGGGTTCCTGGGGCCGGGTGGGCAAAGAGGTACTCAAACCCTTCTGCCGGGACATAATACTTCTTTTTGGCACCCTTAGACGTGCGGGCAACTGAGGCAGGGGTTTACCACAGGGCCTTGGCCAGCTTAAGGACCCTGTTGTGTATGGGCAGGGCCACCCTTGATGGTCCCTCTGACCCAACAACACCAAAGAGGTCGTCCTCCTCCTCTGATAGCTCCTTAATCTCCAAATTGAGGTTAGAGGCCGCCCTTTTCAGGAGCACTTGGTGCGCCCTGAAGTCCGTCATTTGCGCCCTGTGGTCTTTAGAGGTCGCCTCATCTGGAGAGGAGGAGGAGAACTGTTGATGGGGCCCGGTAGAGGGTCCTTCCTCTGGGTCTGATTCCTCCTCCGAGGAATGGCCCTTACCCTCTTTGTCAGGCACGGGAGGCACTGGCTGCGCCACTGAGGATGGGACTGACACGGTTCCTTGCCCTATTTGCACCCCCCATGGGCCCCAATAAAGCCACTGCCAGGGACTGGCATTGGCACCAGCTGCGGAGCGTCTTGGTGGCTTCGGGTGTCCTTGCCGTTCTGGGACCCTGAGCCGCTGGATCGGTGTTGACGATCCCGCCTCCGGCTTTCAGTGCTCCTAGTCGGGGACCGTCCTCTAGATGACCCCGACAAGGTGGATGAGCGTTGGTGCCGCCGCGAGTGGTGCTGATGGGATGACGCATGCCCCGACGAGCTGGACGACGACATCTGATGTCTCAGTGCCGACGACTTGCAGTGCTGCTTGTGCCTTGGGGACCGGGAGCGGTGCCATCTGCAGCCCCTCGGTGCTGAGCTGGATTCCAAAGAGCAGGATCTACAACACAGTGCAATGGCCAGGTCTTTCGGTGCCGGGCTCCGTGCCGGAGACCGGGTCCGGTGCTACGCTGGCGAAGGGGTCGGTGCCAGGGTGCGGGAGTGGGAGCTCTCTGTGCTGCGCGGGGCAGTCTTGGAACGGTGCCGCCTTGAGTGCACTGCCTCCGGTGCCGGGGCCTGTCCTCGGTGCTGCGGGGAGGATAAGCTCGACGAGTCCAACTCAGAGCTGCAAGGAGAGCCTCCGCACACTACCCTCAGTGACCGTGTGGCGGGAGACTTTTCCCCAGCTGGGGGTCTTGACCAGCCTCCGGGGTGGCCCAGCACGGGTTTTCCCTGGGACGCCAGCCCTCTCTCCCTCAGCCGGGGGCGGGGGGGGGGGCGGGGCCGGAGGCATGGGCATGGCCAGTAAGGCCCGTGTCGCCTGGCAAGCCTCCGGCGTCGACGGCACATGCAGAGGCACTCCCCCACCCACATGAGTCAGGAGAGGCTCCCTGCGTGGAGATGCAGGCTCCGGAGCAAGCTCGATGGGCTGTGACTGGTGCACCTCCGTACTCAACCCCGCCCACATAGGCGGTGCAGGGGAGTGTGAGCGCTCTGCACGCTGACGCCTTTTCGTCTTCAGCACCGGAGATGGTCTGCATCGGGTCGACTCCGGTGCTGGCGGAGCGCTGTGCACTGAGGGGATGCTCGGTGCCGAGGTGGAACACGGCGGCTCAGAAGCTGGTCAGAGCACCGCTTCCATCAGGATAGCCTTCCCGCTCCTTCTGAGTCCTAGCCTTGAAGGCTTTGCAGATTTTGCATTTCTCCCTCCAATGCTGCTCTCCCAGGCATTTGAGGCAGCGATCGTGAGGGTCACTGACTGGAAAGGACTTGCTGCAAATGGCGCAAGGCTTAAAGCCAGGTGAGCTGGGCATGGCCCTGCCCTAAGCCCCTAAGGGCTTCTATTCTAATGCTAACTAAACTTAAACACACTACTTTTAACACTTAATTACTGAAGCAACAATAACAAAGTCTATAAGGGGCATGCTACTTGCGAGTGGCAAGAGACGTTCCAGCAACCGTCATGGGCGGAAAGAAGGAACTGAGGGCCCGTAGGGTCAGCGATGCCTCATATACCACGGCATGAGTGCAGTACTCCAGGGGGCGCCTAAGCCGACCCTACGAGGTCTGCTAAGGGGAAAAAAGTTCCGGGAACCCGTGCACGGTGGCGTGCACTCACCTATATTGGAATGGATATGAGCAATCACTCGAAGTAGAACCACTAGAGCCAGCTACTCCCCATTTTGCAATCTTTTCAATGTCCTCCAGTATTTTTCTGGCAGTGATATCTTAGACTGTAGTAGTGTCCTAATTATTATTGGCACTTTCCATGTACCTGGCCTAAAGAGCACACAATTTATAACGCCAAAGACATAAGGAATGGTGTGGAAAGTTTTACAATGTTCAAACAAAGTGATCAAGCACAGCTCTTCTTACATTTATACATTTTCAAAGTTACATACATTACATTTCCCACCCCCAGTCTCCATCCACAAGCTGACCCCCTTTGTATTTTCCCCTACCAATTTCCACTTTCAATTCCTGTGTTGTTAACACCTCTCCTGTGCTTCTATATTCATGAGCAATTCACTCATAAGATAAACAAAGAAATAGGTAAGTAAATGACTGCTTTCTTGTTAGCACTGCAGGAAGCGTGGGTAAAGAGGAGGGATTTTAATGCTGAAAGAATGGTGGCTTTGTGGGACAGCCCAGAGAGAGTGTTCGTTGAACAGGGGATGTGGAAGAAAGAGCAACATTCTCCTGAAAAAAACATATCTGGGAAATTTTATTCAGATGATGATGTATTGCAGTTCTTAAGTGGGACTCTCTGGGCTGCAAAGTTTTTATATAAAATTTGACAACTATGCTTTCTTTCTCATGGGATTTTTGCATGATTTGTCAGTAGCATTTTTTAAATATAATGAATGGAATTTTGTTTCCTGTTAGTTTTGCATTGCTAAAATTAATCCTTGTGAGTGTCATTGCCTCTGATATAAGGCAGTATTATTGGAGTTTCTGTGCAATTATTCACACAGTTCTAGTTAGTTAATTTCTAAGATGTTAACATCCTTTTTGATTTTAATAATATCTTTATAAAAATTCTGCCTCCTTCACTGTTTATTTTTCCTTCAGTGATATCACTTCCCTTGTTAACATGTTCAGATATGTTGCTCTGAGTTTCTTCTGTCCTGTGATGGTGCAAATTAATTATCCCCTGAGACAAGGATCTCCCAAAGGATTTTCTGCTTCACTTGTACTGCTTCTCTCCCTCACTTTCATTAGTGTTTAATCTAACACTTCCTAAACCACAGAGTTCTGTGGCAATAATCTGTTTATTGTCCAGATGGTAGAATATTTAGGTTTAGTTGGTACAATTCATTGTACACAGATGAATTATTGGAGAAGACAGTTGGACCAATAGCAGGGTCCATTCACTAATATGTCAGTTCATGAGTAGGTGGTGTGATAGTAAAAGTAAGAGAAATAATCTCACTCTCTCGCTCAGATGAATTTTCCTGCAAGTGTCTGGAAGTCCACTATATTCAATCAAGTCCTCCAGATTTCTGGAGGGGAAAATTGTTTAACTATTTTCATCAGCAACTCTTATAACTTCATTAAAGTCCCTTCCTGAAATGATCAGATCTTCTATATACTGAACCACATTGGGAAACAAAACATTAAGGGTGGGATTTTAAAAACTTTAACTTATCTCTATAATTGAAGTCCACTGTAAAACTCTTCAGTGGTGAGAGAGTTGGCCAACACTGAGTCTTCTGAAAATCCCACTGTTAAGAAATGCCTCTGTTCCACTGTTAGGTACATATCCATTGGAGCATCCATTCTTAGGCGTCTGTTGTTTGTTTTGTTTTTGTTTTTGCTGTCCTGTCATGTGCTATGGTCATCAGTTATGTTATTATCATTAAATAGTAACCATGCATTAGTCCACAGTTCAGCACAGCACTTAAGCACACATTTAACTGCAAGACCATGTTGTTTCAGGTCTTTCTAGAACATCCATGATTCTGATGCTGAGTCACTCTTAATTTTAGATGCAAGATAGAAAACATCTTTTGCAGTTTTTTTGGTTTTTCTAAGCAGAAATGTGCTCTTGACCTTCCTAATCCCTGATGCAGAACTCAGCTGCAGCAAACATTTTCGGTGTTTCGGTGTTGGGTGCTTGAGATAAGTAAAAGTGCCCCTGTTTTCACTGTTTTATTTAATCAGCACTTTCTGCGAGGTTTAATTTTTTTCAGAATCTTTAGAGTTACTTTACACTGCAGCTCTTCCTTAGCCTGGGTGCTGTGGTCTCAACTGCTTTGCAATTGAGATTGACCAGAAACGACGTTCTTTGCTGGAATGTTTACCACCTCCTTTGTCTTTGTTCAGTTTCATTTTTCTTTCAGGAAAAAAACGTACGTATTATGGACATAGGAAATACCTTCATTTAGTTTACTTTAGCCTGAGGACTGAGAACACCAGTAGAATGCTGGCCAGAAGTAGTCAGTTTATCCCATTCCTAACAGTAGGATTGATGAAACAAGTCAAGAAATAATACATGTTGGCCAAATTCACCTTCTGTGATACCATGTTTTTTCCATATGTTCCTTGATTCCAATTCCAGGAGGGACCATTGTGATCACCTAGTCTGATCTCCTATAACACAGGCCATAGAACTTCCCCAAACTAATTCCTAGAACACAGCTTTTAGAAAAAAAACACAATCTTGATTTAAAAATTGTCAGTCATGGAGAATCCATCATGACCCTTGATAAATTGTTCCATAGTTAATTATCCACTGTTACAAATGTACATCATATTTCAAGTCTGAATTTCTCTAGCTTCAACTTCCAGCCATTGGATTGTGTTATATCTTTATCTGCTAGACTGAAGAACCCATTATTAAATATTTGTTCCCCATGTAGATATTTCTAAACTGAAATCAAGTCACTCCTTAACCTACTCTTTGTTACACTAAATAGGTTGAGTGCTTTGAATCTATTATTATAAGGCATGTTTTCTAATGCTTTAATCATTCTACTGGCTCTTTTCTGAACCCTCTCCAATTTACCAGCATCCTTCTTGAATTATGGATGCCAGAACTTGACACAGTATTCCAGCAGCAGTCACAGCAGTACCAAATACAGACGTAGAATAACCTTTCCACTTCCATGTCAATGAAGGAATGAAGAATTTAATCCAGTCAATTTATTGATTAAAAATATCACGTCAAAGATAATGATACTGCATAAAATGCTAATTGAAGTAGGAAAGATACGTTGTGGTATCATTAAACCTGAAAGAGAAGATTATTACACGTACATGTATGTAAGTATTGAAAGAGAAACCATCTCTGTACCATTTTAGATTTTGCTTTATTAAGTATGTGTTTGGCTGAGCCAGTCTAATAAGTGGAACAATTAAAGGTGCTCACTCCATGACTGGTTAAAAAAAGTGTTCTTTCCTTCCTTCTGTTGCACTCCTTTTTGAATTATCACCACCATCTGCAGTACAGCAGAAAACACTGGGCCCGAACTTGATGGATGGAAACTTTGGCTGAGCAGGGCAAAGTGCAGCCAATTTTTATGTTGCTCTTGGCTCCAGTAGCCAGTACAGCAAAGCTTAAAGTGGGTGTTCAAAAACCACCACAAGCTATAATAGTCAGAAAAGGAAAGCTTTCCTTTTCTGACTATTTTGCTTTGTGTCAGATTCATTCAGATGCTTTCATTGGTGAGCCTAGTTACAGACACGATACACACATTACAGGCTTATATGATGTATTCATTTTATCATTCCCCCCCGCCTCCCAATAGTTTGAATCGTCTCCAAACAATAAAATTGGCTAAAAGGTCTTCAAGTTTCAAGTCAAAATAGACATAATCTTGGCTTCAGTATACTTTATCTTTGCCAGCATTAGACATAGTATCATCCCAACAGCTTTGGGAATGAAAATCTGAATGGTATATATAGAAGAGCTATATACTATGGACTTTTCAAGTTCTTCTTTTAGAAGGCCAATCATCGTGGGACTGTTCAGTTGCATACTGAAGTTACTGGGTAGGACAACAGAGCTCCTGGTACTTTGTTTCCTAAGTTCAGTCACTGGCTGGCTACTCAAGTTACATTCAATGTGTCAAGTGCCAGGTCCTAAAAGAAAATCTCTCTTCCCAATGAGAAGCAGAATATTTTCTCTAGGAAGTGAGCTGTCATTTCAAATACCAGCAGTAGGATTATAATGTGTTTTAACAAAGATTACAGGCTAGCTTCATGGAGTACTTGGCTGGATTCTGCCCCTTCTTTAAACTACAGGACAATCCATGGAGGACCCACTGTATGTTGCACAACTCTGGAACACTTTACTCTTCAGGTGACATGATTCAATGAAGAACTGTAATTATCTGCCTCACAGTGTCATACAGGAGTTCTTACTGAAAAATGCAGATTTATAACTGAGAACTGTTGGCTTCCTGCACTGATCCAGATAGCAGAGAAAACCTGTTGTGTTGAGTCAACACAATTTCATGAAAAGGACACAGGATAACTGTCGGTAGTTTAATTACTAAGCATGAGACCTCCGCTGCATCAACAAAATCCCTTTTCAAATAGTTTTACATGTACCTCTGTACCTCTTTGAAATTGTACCCTATTGTCTACATTTGTAACATGCATAATAACTTGGAAACAGGTGGAAAACAATCTGGTATCAGTCTGTTATGCTATTAGTACTGGATTTTGTTCTTTCTATAAAATGTGCAACAGGAAGCAATTACTTGAGGGAACAACCCTGAATGAAGTGAATGAGCACACTTTCATTAAAGGGTGGCAGTGTGACCTAGCAATTACAGGAGGAAATAGAGTTAGGACACTGGGCTCTGACACAATGTGTCATTTATATGCCTCAGTCTCCTCATCTGTATAATGGGGATGTTGACTTAGCCACCATCAGAGAGAGCATTTAAAGTCTCTCCCTATAAGTGCAAATGTTACTATTGTTAGAAAATTTCAGTGGTAACCATATTCAAGCAATGATTAAAGCTTGGGCTTCTGTACAGCATAAGGCACACCCTGCCACAAAAGATCTTGACTGCAACCCTAGAAACAGCACCATTGGCATGTAATTATCAAAATAAGGCTGAAATAAAAAGCTCTTCACCTGTATAGCTTTGGCCTGAGAAGAGATGTCACATCCCAAAAATCTGGGCTGTAATTTCCCCCACTCCCGTGTGCATTAGCACTGCATGCTCAGTACCCCTGTGAGAATTCAATCACTGATGGTGCTGGACTATAAGAAGATAACCCCAGGAGTTGGACACCTAACTGCCTCCTTTGTGCCTTTACAATTTTCCTCCGAGAAGAAGTTAAAGGGAGACAAGGACTGGAAGTCCACAAGCAGTATAGCTATACATAAAGGTGAACCAGAATAGGAACTCTCTCTGACAAGACCCTCCAAGACACAACTAGAACTGGGCCTTAAACGGAGCCCTCAGCAGGGGCAGCGGAAGGTGTTTGGTTGTAAAATAAAAGTATTAAAAAAATGAGCAAATGGACACCACAAACGAAACTTGGAGGCAAAGTGGAGGAGAACTTTGCACCAGTGGGACTAAACTGGGGATAACTAGGCCAACATGGTGGGGTGAGGAATGTCCGCTCAGTCTCTCCTTGGTGGAGTCCTAGAAGTGGGTAAGGAATATTTGCAAATGAGTTCATTGGACTTTTGTGGATACTGTGTCCCCTCCACAGCAGGCCTGTGGAGACCACTCCTGGCTTTCCAGTAACTCTGCAGAAGCTGAATCCTGGGGCATGAGGAGACAGAGGGGCTGAGACACTCAGTCACAGCTCCCCAAAATGTTGTGTGTCAGATGTGGAGGCAGGTGGAAGTGGAGAGCTTCATGGTTGAGCTATGAGCCAGCTGTGGTGCTGGGGGATGTTTGACTCCTCATTCTCTTCTCTGCTATCTCTCAGTCCGGGTAACACATAGGGATGTCTGAGGAGGCATTCTTAAGCCGTTCATTCAATAGCAAACCAATGGGCACAGGAGGTGGAAGAAGAAAGCTTTTTGTAACGAGACAGGAGTTTTAATCTTCTAATGGGATTTCTAGGAACAAAATTAATAAAAAAGAAATCACCTATAACAAAACATATGCTGGCATGATGCCTTTAGCTGTAGAATTCTTCTGTACACATATATTGTAAAAGGTGTATTTTACAAACTAATGGTGCAAAACCCATGTTGGATTTGGTACTGGTACCATTTTATTAGACCTCTCTAAATTCTGAAGACTTGGAATCAGTGGTTCCAATTTTGGTCCAGCTCTATAATTAACATATTTTTAAAAGAGTGAAAATGAATATTACCATTGGGCCTAAACATCAGCTGAAACTTCTGAAATCTTCTGAAAACCGTGGTACATGTAGCTGGTCAGGTGATGTGGTAGCAGCACTGCAGACCAAGGAGCAGAAAAGACAGGTGTCTATTTTTCCCCAGTCCAATGAAGCTCAGTACAATCACTCAATAGGAGTTGCTAAGTAAGAGTGTCTCTTGGGTGGTGTCTGGGGAATGGGATTGGCATAATTTCCAGGGTTTGTCAATCACACCATACTATCCAAAAAGAGGGACCAGAGTCATGGTTACTTGAAGTGGGGGAGAAATTTTAAAGGGAATTTTCAAGACATCTTTCAGGCTATGCTTGATTAAATGGGATGCAGGGAAATAAACAAAAAGCATATGATTAAAAGAAAAAAAAATGGCTCCCTTTCGAATTGAAATGTGGGAGGCATTTTTACATTTTCATGTCTTGTCCGTGCAAGTCCTGGTCCTTTTTGAGATTCCCCTTTTTCCAGGTATTCTTGGGGGAATACAGCTGGGGGAATTAGCAGTAGAGAAACAAAAGAGGACTCAAGACATCACTGGAGAAATGCTCTGAGGGAAGTGTCCAGGCAGTTTGTGTTGGTTATTATTGCTGTCTGAATAAAATGGAAGGTTCTGTTTTGGTTTTGATAGTCTAGCACAGGTAGAGTAGTTCCAGTGAAAGGCCTATAGAAAGGTGAAATGTAAGTTCACCAATGTAGGATACACAAGTGTTAAAAATAACAGTATTTTTTACTCCTGCCTTACACAGTTACAGAAAAAATCTCCTTAAATCGGAGTTTTAACAGTAAATTGAATCAGAAATTCCAAAGCAGAATTAAAAAAAATTCTTAGAACTTTCTAAATCTGCACTGAAATTAACTGAACATCTGTGTAATACCTGGTGCTGTTATTTTAATGATAATTCCAATAGGAAATAAGACATGACACAATCACACCAAAAACATCAGATCTTGAGCCACAGACACTTTATGCTGTAAAGGTATTAAGGTTTTTCTCATCTAACCACAAGCGCAGAAGTCTGGAGAACCAAGAAAAATCAGGACAAAAATTACAGAATTTACCAAACATGGGCAATGGAAGCCACCTATTCCCTGTATCTTGCAGTGCAGCTCTGATCTTCCTGTCCAGACACATACCAGGCTGACAATACGGCTACTCCTTTGCTCATTATTTCACAAAGAAATAATTACTGTATTAGTAATCTGTTCGTGTTTCACACTAGATCAAGTGATTGGAGATTATTTTCTATTTCACTGTAAAAGTATTAAGAACACTTCTGCATTTCCAACTTTGTTTGTTGGAAATGCAGAACTCACAGCAGTTTCAAGAACAGAAAAAGGAACAAAAATTTGCAAAATGACCACCAGTTTCATTGGTAGAGATGCCACTTCTATCGCCACATTTAGTGTGATATTAGTCCCAATCCTTTGATGCCGAATTTGCCTCTCAAGAGGCATTTAGCATCTCACCAGATGCAACTCTTACATCTGATACAGCCTCTTTTAATCAGTGGGATTGCACAAGATGTAAATGGTGCCAAACTTGGCCCATTTTGATCAACTTTATAGAATGGATCCCTTGGTAATAAATCTGTTGGAATGGGAAACATTACAGAACACAGCTGTTCTTCGTGCTTAATCCTTGTCTCCAGTGATGCTCAAAAAGTTTTTCAAAAGAGAATCACTCTGTCATTAAAGCTGTGAAAATTGTGTTTCTTCACACCATATTTTCCATCAGCAAACCAGTAAAGATCCTCTTGGGTTTTTTAATCTCCTGTTAAATTCAAAAGACAGTTGTTACATCTTGAGTAACATTAATACATTTATTTAATTATAATTTTTCATTCATAAAAAGGACAAAGCATGGTCCTGCTCCACTAAATTAAAAAAAAAAAAAAAGATAAAAAATAATAAAAAGATTTCAAAATTCATCAGTATCAAATAATATTAATATCAAGTTTCCTGAAATATAAAGCAACAACAAATGTGTCTATCTAAACTTTAATTATGAACCTTGCATTTTAAAGCAGATGATACATTTTTAGTTAGTTTTGTTGACAACAGTTTGAAACTGAAGGTCTCAATCAAAATTGCACAGTTGTGTTAAACAAGCAAAATCTGGAATTACCTGATCAGTATGTGAGGTGTTGTAATCTAGCTCATCTGTGTTACAGATTTTTTTAAAAAAAAAAGTGGTTTACCTTCCAGATAGTTTTCATCCAAAAACTGAACAGTTTTGCTCCTTATACCACATATTAGAAAAACAAAAGGCAATCATACATTTGGCAAAAGATTTAGTTGTGGTTGTAGATTATATAAAAAGGAGTCATATTGCATAAAAATCAAAACAAAATAAAACAAAACAAACAATCTTTTGTACAGAAGGCTTACAGAGTATTAGTTTTTCTTACGCAAGGAGACAGCTAATTTTTCTTTCAAATAACTATACAGTTTATGAAACTCAATAGTGCTCTTATAATTTTTGACATTCCTCTATAGGGAAGTTATCACTTTCACTATTTAAAAAAGTTTCATCTCAGAACAAAGATTTAAAATTAAACTCAAACAGTATTATTGATATTTCTTAATGAAAACTCTAAACTTTTTCAGGTAAATATACAGTACAAAAATTATACAAATTAAAGAAAGGGGTGTAAAGTATTAATAGGCCTATTCTTGCTTCATGTAAATAGTATTATTATGGACCTCTACAGTATCAGTTCTAAAAAGATAAACTCTATTTCTAAATAGCTAGCAAGGTTGTGCTAATAAAATATGATTCAAAGCTTATAATTCTTGAAGCATCAGACATTGCACTATTACTTGAGCCAGCTGATTCAATATCACTGTGTTTCTTCAACATTCACACTCAGACTAGTTCCCAGCACACCATGGAAAAAGAAATATGCTTTTTTTTAACAACTTAAAAAAACCACTGAAACGCTGTCGACACAGTCAGAACAAAAACATTCTCTATCTCCTATCAGAGTTCCATTTTTTGCAAAAGCCACAGTTAACATGTAGAATCAGACTAGTTGGGATATCCCTTTCATTTAACATCTTCATATTTTTCAGTATTATATCAGACAGGGAAATACTCTAAGACATTTTAAACTCTTATTTACAGCATTAGGAATAGTAGAATAATATCAAGTTATTGGAGAAAAAACATTCTTTCTTCCAACTGCAGGCCTTCGCTAAAGAAAGGTTAAAAACTTGCATCTGCAGCATAAAAAAGTAAATAGAGTATTTTTTTGTTACTGTGCTGCTTTGTTTTTGACATTTTACTGTTATGTTTTTGCTTATTCTTGTAAAAGTTTCAAGTTTTAAAACACAACTTAAATATTCTATCATTTGATGATCCAGTGGCTGATCCTATACTGGACTCCATTTTTAACATGCTATTCCAGTATCTTGGGGGGGGGAGGCAATTATGCTGCTTGTATGAAAACCAGAATATTACACTTAAAATCAGCAATGATTTAAACAATAATTCCTGAACAGAGTGAGAGAAATGGTATGAAACTGCATATGCTGCCAATGATTATATGTGTATGATACAACTGAAATAATCTATTATTAATTACGAAAATCCCAATTTGTTTGAGGAGCATTTTTTTAAAAATGCTGAGTTATAGGAAGTCAAGGGCTGGAAAATCCTTATAATTTAATTTTGTTAATATTCAGACTTAAACTCCCCAATACATATAAAATAAAAACATCCTTGCCACTGAACTTGGTTTCAAATGCTCCCCAAGTATATTCAGTTGCTTCTAAAAATTAATGAATTGTTTTTGCTTTGACTGTATCCCTAAAAACCTGAAATCTCATAAATGATGATAGGGCTATTCAAAAATATGCAGTACACAAAACATATAGGATAGTACAGACAGACGTAGTTACTCTTACATTACCACACACAATCAACATTTCAATCTCTATTATATTTCACAATTTGTTATTAAAGTTGAAGTTAAAGCACCTATGTATGGTGATTTTACTTTCACTGTACAGCCTATGTTATTGGATTTTAACACTGTAACTTGCCCCACTGGACCAAATCATGCAACTGTCACAAATCAGCATAAGTGTTTTATAAGGCATATTGGAACAAGTTAAAAATCATTTCTTATCCTTTCAAAAGTTGATTTGCTTGATGGAGGAGTTCCTGGATGCCTCAGTCCTCTTAAAGTTCATAGTAAATCAGTAGGGTATTTTTTTTAAAGTGTAATTTATTTGGCTTAGGATGGTGCCACAGGAGTCAAAAAGAATAGCAGTCCTCACAGGTTTGAAGGGAGTCCTTTACACCGGGTTGAGGACAAGATAGATTCAGAGACATTCAGAATTCCAAGTAGGCAAGGACACCAATGGTAGGCAGCAATAAGCCAAGAAGACCAGGTGATACTCCAGCAGCACCTACAAATAAAAGAGAGAATGCATTTTTGTTTTTATGTGAATGATAGCTATTAAACAAAATTCAGATGCAGGCATGATTTAAGGTGAGAGATCTTGAAAACCAGCTGGTACATCTCAAAGCGGCTTCTACCTGTATGGACAATTTAAAAAGAATAAAAGTCAGCACAATATTACTAAGGACTCGGTCTTTCATTCTGTGTGAGCTGTTTATTCAGCATGTTTATATAATCGGTGAGGCCATTAAGATCACATCGGTGTATTTTGGTTTGGATGGTCCAGCAAGCCAGGAGGTTATATCAAGAGGCAAAAGGTCAAAATAAATATTTAAACACGTGAAAACAAAATGAGCAGAGTCTTTGAAATGTGATGAAGCAAAGAGATACCTCTAGAAATGTTAATGTTGTTATGATCAGTAATAACCTGAGAGCTGTCACAGACCTGGGCCATTTGTTTACCTGCTGGATTATGAAGTCCAGATGGCTAATCTCTAACTGTACAGCATTTGTGTGTATATTTCTGTTAAAAATCACATGGTCTCTTAAATAAATATTTTAGAGAAAATATTCAGGGACAGTTCACAACTTTTATGTGATTTTGCTTTGAAATACCAAGCCTAAAAAAAATACTATGTGAAATGATTTTTGTTGTCTCGGTCCAGTTTCTTGTAAACAAACATCTACTTTATTAAACAACCACAATTGGCTCTAGCTGGCCAGTCTGGGCAAGAATGAATGGTGAAGATGAACAAGCTATCCTCTCATCTCTAGAGATGGTTCCTGTAGGTCACGGTTGAGTTAGATTAGTTGGGCAGCATGGGGGAAGATTGCACTCCTGTTGCTGGTGGTGCACTTTGGCTAAGGATAGAAGACTTCAAGATCCAGGTGCTGTCAGTCCCTATCTATCTAGTCTTTTATTCTGTGCTCATCACCACTGGATCTCAGCACTTAATCTAGCATCTCTCTCTATGCTTTCACTACATTCTAAACAAATCTAAAAGGAGAGGTTGCTCACCCCATGCAGTAACTAATTTTTTTAGATGTGTGTCCCTATGCATATTCCACTTCAGGTGCGCATGCCTTCCATGAGCCTTCGATCAGAGATTTTAGGTAGCGGTGCCCATTCAGCCTGCACATGCATTTTACTCTGCCTTGTGCTCTGCAATATGGTTATATAGAGCTGCTTGGGTGATCCCCTCAGTTCCTTTTCTACTGGAAGGCTTCATAGCAGAAGGGTAGGAGGGCAGATAGTGGAGCAGCTATACAGACACACATCTTGAAGAACTACAGTTCTTGCACAGGATAAGTAACCTCTCCTTCTTCGAGTAGTGTCCCTATGAGTGCTCCACTTCAGGAGACAAGCAAGCAGTATCCTCTAAGGAGAGGGGGGCTTCACAATGAAGTCCAAAATTAAAGACAGTAATGTAAAGCCAAACACAGCATCAGAAGCTGAGTCATGAATTATTACATAATATTCAGAAAAGGTGTGTACGGAGGTCTAAGTTGTGGCTCTATATATTTCAGCAATGGGAACATTCTTAAGAAAGACTACTGAAGTAGAGAGATTTCATTAGTGGCTTAACACTCTAGAAGGAGTTTTGAGATCATGAGACTGATACCGAAAGTAATGTAGCCAGATGTCCATCTAGAGAGAATTTGCTTGGAAATTGGAGATCAGTTAGATCTTTCCCTAATAGACAGAAACTATCTGGGAGATTTTTTAAATGGCTTAACCCTGGCCAAGTAAAAGGCTAATTAATGTCCTTCTGACATCGAGTACATGAAATAGGGCATTCTCTTTATTCAGGTGTGGTTTAGGAGAAGAAGACTGGAAGATGAATAGCCTGGTTAATGTGGAAATCAGAGGACACATACGGTAATAATTTGGGATG
Organism: Emydura macquarii macquarii; assembly: GCF_026122565.2. Taxonomy (NCBI): domain Eukaryota; kingdom Metazoa; phylum Chordata; order Testudines; family Chelidae; genus Emydura; species Emydura macquarii. Next base: position 13,371,618 of record NW_027132773.1, read on the forward strand.
TGGTCGCAATGTGACCTTGTCCTTTAAAAATACTGTGAAGTGGGGATATGCCATCAGAGCCCTTATCTCCCCAACTTTTAGAGCAAAAGTAATGGTTACCAGGAAGGCCATTTTCATAAGTCAAGAAGGGAACAGTGGCTCAAAGTGAGGTCTTGTAAGGCATCTAAGCATCAACTTGAGGTTCCAAACTAAGGTAAGATGTGTGATTTGTGGCAAAATATTCCACAATCCCTTGAGAAATCTCACTGTTGTTTGATGGGCGAACACCAAGAAACCCTCCACTGGGAAATGGAAGGCTGTAATAGCTGCCAAATGTACATTAGTGGAATTCAAAGACAACTCTGATATTTTGAGTTCTAGGGTACAATCTAGTATATTTGACAGTGACGAGGATGCAGATGAAAGGTGTCTTAGGTCACACCAATGACTGAATCTTGTTCACTTTTGTAGTTAAGTATTATGGCTAGACTTCTTCCTACTATGTAACAATACTCTTCTTATTTCCTCAGAACAGGTTGTTTCTAACCTCACAAACCATCGATCAGCCATGCTTTGAGGCAAAAGATCCTGAGGATGGGATGAAAAATTTGACCAGCATCCTGCGAGAGAAGATGAAGGACGGCCTGAAGGGTGATTGGTTGACGAGCCGCCAATGGGACAAGGTAAGGAATCATGTATGTTTTGGCCAAGTCAGAACCACCAGAATAACTCTGGCCTTGTCTCTCCTTATGTTGACCACACCTTGGATGTTAAAGGAGTTGGAAGAAATGCATACAACAGTCCCAATTTCCAACAAATGAGAAAGGCATCTTCCCCAAGAAGTGGTGGCCCAGACTGCCTGTCAAACAGAACTGGGGAATACTTTTTGTTTCTGGCTGCAGTGAACAGGTCTATCTATGGGACCCCTCAACATTGAAATATGTAGTGGAGTATAATGGGATCTTTCTCCCATTTGTGATCCTGAAAGAAACATCTGCTGAAGATATTGGTGGTGATGTTTTGAATACCCTGAAGTTAAGCTGCTAAGATGTTGATGTGATTTTGTATGCACCAATTCCAGAATCTACCTGCTTCAGTGAAAAGGAAGGGAGATCTCGCTCCTCCATGATGGTTGATATAAAACATGCATGACATATTGTCTGTCATGATCTTCACATATTTTTCTCCAATCAATGGCATAAAATGAAGACCAGCATTCCTGACCACCCTGAGTTCCAGCAAGGTGATGCACAGAGTGCTCTTGTGAGATGACCACTTCCCTATCTCAACAGGGAGGCTTCTGTTATCATCATTGGGAATGGTTGAGTGAAAGGGATTCTTGTGCAAATGTTGTGAGGGTCTTTCCATCAGCTGAAGGACTTCTTCATAACAGTAGGAACTGAGAGTAGTTTGTTCAAGCTATGTTTGCTTGGCACCCTCGCATAGTTTATCACAAAAGTCCCAATTGTCATATGCCCCAACAACTGCAGGCAATTTTTGAACAACATCCAGGGGCTGATTTGGACTGTAGTTACTAAATTCAATATGGTTGCAAACCTGTATGCTAGGAGGTAGGCTTCGATGCTACACATCAAGGTAAGTTCCTATGAACTCCAATCTTTGCACTAGGGCCAAGGTGGACGTCTGAATGTTTAAATGCAGTCTTAGACTGAGAAATAGTTTTATGGCCTTCTGAGTGGCCACTGAGATCTCACTGAAGGAGCATCCTTTTAGCATCCAATCATCAAGATATGGGAACACTAGGATTCCTTCTATGTGAAGGTAAGCCACTACCACTGACAGAACCTTTGAAAACACTCTGAGAGCAGAAGAGAGTCTGAATGGAAGCACTTTGTATTGAAAGTGGTTTTGACCTAGAGTGAAATGTAGAGACCTTCTGTGGGAGAGGTGGATCGCTATATGCATCTGTAGGTTGAGTGCTGAAAACCAATCCAATGATGGTATTATTGCTGCAAGTGTTACCATTTTGAACTTCTATATTTTCACAGACCTGTTAAGGAGTCTTAGATCCAAAAATGCAGCTCCAATTGCTGTTCTTTTTTGGAACCAAGAAATACCTGGAATAAAACCCCTTCACTCTGTATTGTACAGGAACTGGTTCTATAGTGCTTAAGTTCATGAGTGAATCTATTTCCTGCAATAAACGGAGTTCATGAAAGGAGTCCCTGAAGAGGGAAAGAGAAGGGGGGGCTGGATGGAGGGAGGGAAGTAAAGTGGATTGAGTATCCTGCTGATACAATCTCCAAAACCCATATGTCCGTAGTCATATGCTCCAAAGCTTGTCAGAAGTGAGAAATGCCTTCCTCGCTTGGAGGACTGGCTGTGAACCGTTGCAGATGGGAAGGAGAAAGGGGGAGGGTAACTCAGAAACTCAACCATCCAATCAAAATCGGTATTTTGATAATGAGGATTGCGAGGCTGATGCTTGTGTAGCAGACAGTCTCTTTTTATGGCCTCTTTTGTTGGGGTTCATAAGCAGAACAAGTTCTCAGTACTGTTTGGGACTTACTAGATTTCCTTTTATGCGCAGGCATGTAAATTCTCACAGAGTGCAAAGTGGCCCTGCAATTTTTTAACATAGGCAGTGACTCATCTGTATTCTCTGTAAACAGTTTTAACCCATGAAAGGGAAGGTTGTCAACTGTATTTTGGACATCCCTCAGAAATCCTGAGAGCTGAAGTCAGGACTACAGCTGTAGAAACAGAGAAAGCAGCTGTGTCAGTGACATCCAGAGAGAAGTGCAGAGATGTTCTGGTGAGGAGCTGACCCTCTGTAGTGATTGCCTGGAATTGGTCCTCTGGTCTGGTGGTAGATGCTCAATAAATGAATTGAACTCTGAGTAGTTGGCATGACTATATTTCACCATCAATGCCTGATAGTTGGAGATCCTAAACTGGACAGTAACAGACAAATATGATTTGTGAGTGAATAAATGAAGACGCTTTTGATCTTTATCATATGGTATTGATTTAGTGTGGTGCTGCTTTTCACATTCATTTACAACCTTGACATCTAGGGAGTTAGGAGAGGGATCAGAAAACAGAAACTCCAAATCTTTAGATGGAACATACTATTTCTTATCAGCCCTTTTACAGGTGGGTGGTATTTTCACTGGGGTTTGCCAGATTACTTTTGCAGGATCCAACAGAGCCTCATTAATAGGTAGATGGGCAGATGATGTTGAATGCAAAATATCAAGCATTTTATGTTGTAACTCTTTAACCTCCTAAAGTGGAATTTGTAAGGAGTCCACTATCCTTTTAATGAGGTCCTGGAACCATTTGAAGTTGTCAGCCAGGGATGGTGGCAGAGTTATGAGTGCTTCATCAGGAGATGAAGGAGAGATGTTATTTCGTGGAATGACATCTTTGTCTACTCTCTCCTGTTCTTCTTGTGCATCAGGCCTTTCTGAAAGAGAGGATGTGTGGGATTGTCTACCCTTACCATGGCGATGAGTGATGCTAGGGGTCCTAGAGCATTGCTGGCAGTATGCCACCCATGGATCCCAGTACGGCCAATGAGGGGGCCCATATGGTATAGGTGAGAGCAACCCAAAAATGCTCATACCACTGGGATGGAGCTTGAGAGTGTCTTTCACAAATATGTGCTGTTTCCCTAGAAGTATCCAGAAAAATACTCCTCTGATAGTGAAGAGGGGAGCCCTGAACTGAAATCTGGGAGACCAATGAGAAACACCTTCACCATCACCCTCACCATCATTTTCACCTTCACTTTGTAGAGGTGGAGCACTGGGAGAAAAGGATTGGTGGCTCTGTCAGTACCAGGTGAGAGTCCAGAGGCCTAGAAGTCCTTCGTACCAAGAATGGATCAGTAACGAACAAAGGGGAGTCAGGCATCTCTGTTACTGCAAGGCCGCATGAAAATCTAAACTCCTGTGGTGCCAACACGGTGGTTGGTACTGAGGTGGCAGCCTGACCAGAGGTGATTGTGGCAGATGGAGCAGGCAGTACTGTAAGCTTTATGAGCTCCGAGGAGCATCCACTAGCTGCTGGTCTAGTCTTCTGCGATACTGACATGTAAAGTACTAAGGGCCTGGCTAATTCTACCGGTACTAACTTAAAAGAGGTAGTCTTTTCCTTCTTGTTCAATTCCCTGAGGGTAATGAAGATCCTCCTGAGTTGGAACCCTTAGATTCTTTGGGTTTATTGATGCTTTTAGTACCTGAGAAACCTGTAGCCTTGTGAGTACTGAGTCAGGGATTAACAGGTGCTAAAACAGATGTCTCAATTGGCAATGGGGGTTTCTTTGAGGTAGATTCCCTGTCTGGGGAACCTGAGCTCCATTTCCCAGAGTTTTTTTTGAGTTTGAGTTTTTCCTCATAGAAGTTATAGAGAGGTAAGTATTGAGCCAAAGTAGTTGAGACAGTTGACTTGTTTGGAGACTGGTGTACAGGACAGGGCGGGTCCCCTGGCTTGGGTCAGAAGCCAGACAGAGGGAGCTCTCCATCAAAGGGAAGCACATTTTTATCTCCTGTTTCCTTCTGAAACTCAATTTTAAGGCAAGACAAAAATTACAATTTTGGGGGACATGTGACTTCCTAGGACACCAGGAGTGCCCATCGCTCCCTGGGAAAGCCTCCCAGCACAAAAGGCAAGGCTTAAAACCAGAGAGCTGGGCATACCTTCCCAGCAATCTAAGATTTCCTGCAGAGAAAAACTGCAAGGATAACAGTCCTTAGAACAATTTTTTAAACTACTACTAACTATAATTAACTATCAAAAATATAAACTAAGCTAAATAAAACTATGAGTTTTAAAACTAAACTATGCAGTTGAGGTAAGCTCAATCTGGAGACTGTTGAAGCTCTGTGTGTCTCAGGCTGAGGTGGTTCAGAAGGATCTAAGGGCAGTTTGCTTGCGCAGCTCTACATGGTGCAGAACAGGAGGCGGAGTAGAGCACATGTGTGGACCAAACAGGCAGCGCTACCTCAATCTCCGATCAAAGGCGCATAATGGACATGAGAGCACCTGAAGTGGAGCACCCATTAGGACTTTACTCGAAGAAGAAGAAAAATTATTTTGTAATGCAATTCTGTTACAGCTGCTTCAGCTCACATTCTTTCCAATAACATTTCTTCTAAACAGTGTGACTACCAACCACAGATGGAGTAAAATGGCTTGTAAAGTTCAATCTCCTTAAAAATAGGATCCTTGAGAAGTTTCTGGGGCTACTTGCTGGGAAAAACTCTCTCTGCCAAAAGACTCATTTAGCTGATTGAGGAAGAAAAGAAAGAGCTGAAGGATGGGAAAAGAAAATCATAAATCATAAAGCAAAGATTCAGCAGGCAGCCCCGTTCCATGGGGTAGCAGCAAAAAATATTAATGTCAAATATCAAGTGTTTGTTTTATAGATTTTACAACAAGAAGTGACCACTACGATCATCTAGTCTGACCTTTTAATAACACAGGCCATAGGATTGCACCAATTGGGTCCTTCATCAAGCCCATAAATTTCTATTTAAGGATGTGGAAGACACAAAATGTTTCAGCCACAATTTTCTACATCTTTCATGAAAGAAAGAGACTGAGCCTGCATTTCATGTACACTGAAAAACTCCCATTAATAAACACTGTCTTGAGCAGATATCTGAAGCCAATAGGAGTGTGTAGCTGAAAGCAGGATTGAGATCATTTTAAAATAAATACCTGAAAGCTGAATTGAGGCACTTATTACTTGCAGTCTGGAAAAGTAAGGAAACCAGCTGGATGGACTTGTGGCTAAAGCACTAAGTTAGGACTAAAGCAATCAAAGTTCTGTTGCCAGTCTACTACAAAGACTCTGTGTGCCCTTGTAAAAGTCATCTAATTGATCTTTGCTTCAGTTTTCTAATTGTAAAATGGGGATCATAATATTTTCCAATCTAGAGAATAAATTAATGAGTATGCAGGAAATACTCAGATATTATGATGATAAGCATCATAGGAAGTATGTAAAATCAAAATAACTCTTTCTGTAAAATACGGTAAGTAAATGAGGGTCATGAACCCCCAAAGTTCAAGATGTTGTCACATAAGTGTGGGGGTGTGTGTGCATGCACACACACAGAGTTCAATACTCAGTAAATTCATGGTTTCTGTATAAATCATGTGAACAAACTAGTTCTTTTGAAGAGATTAACTATTTTTTAAACTTCTTTCTGCTTTTTGGTAGGCTTTTTCCTATATCCCCCTGACTGAGCTAAATACTGTGAGCCAGATTTTCTCTTGGCTACATCCTGCTCTGAGAGACTAGGTGTCAGCTGAAAATGAGAAGAAGAATGGAGCTTTGTCTCTGCTACAACAAACCATGTGTGCAGTAAAAGTCTCACCCAAATGACTACATGTTTGCAGAGATTTTTTATAATCCATACAATAACTTATTCACAACTTGCTGCAGTGATTCCTTTGAATTCAACATGTACGTAGTATCTGAAAAATCAATATGTATGCTGAAGGGTTTTTGCCATTTACAGATAAAAAATATTAGGGGTTTATTAAATCATATCAATCTGGACATTAGATCTTATCACAGACATGACATAGGGCTGGATACAAAGCAGACTGAAGTCAACAGGGATCCTTCCATTGTCTGCAATAGACTTTGGAATCTGATGTGAACAATTAATCCTTTTCTAGGGCACAGAAGTGACTCAAGCCCAGACAAATGGAAAGTTAACTAGGGAAGAAAATAAAGGGAAAACAGCATAATCTTTCCAAAAGGGGAATGAGTAAATCAAGGTTGCCACATCCAGTGCCAAAAGGGATTCTCCCCCCCCCCCCACTCCATGTTTAAAACTAAGCAATAAATATGATAGATTGTATCACAGTGCACATGAATGCTCTCCTTGGGTGAGAACAAATTGCTCAGTGTGGAAACTGATAGCCCAAAACCAGAACAGGTGTATCCAATTAGCAGAGTCTTCTGCTGATGGCTAGACTCAGTGAGTGGGCATCCTCTGGGCAAATCTGGGGTTCCCTGCAAAGCCATTTAATTGATCACCCATTTGCAATTCTCCAGATTTGTTGTGCAAACTTCTTTACCCAATTTGCCTCAAACTGCTCTGTTGTGCCAAATGAGGAATGTTTTCAGGTCCATTCTTTGAGAACCAGTAAGGAGTATATCCCAACTGTATTCTTTATTCTTCCTTCTTCAGGAGGCTCAGAGTTATTTTCACAGAGCTCTCTGCCAGGAGCAGCTGCGTGTGGACTTCTCCCCTCCCCGGTCTCTGCTGGGAGCTGGGGCAGCCATACAGGGACTTCTCTCCTGTGTCCCAGCTGGGAGCCAGGTTCCAGCCGCCCATGTCCTGCCCAGTCCCAGCTTACAGCTGGGTGCTGGGCTGCAGCCGCCTGTGTCCCACCCGGTCCTGGCTTGGAGCTCGGGGGCAGCAGCCCGTGGGTTGCCCAGTCCTGAGCTGGCTAGTAGCCACCCTGAGGGCTCCCAGCCTGGGACATTTGAAGGCATAGCTGTCCCCAGGGCAGGACAAATTTTAAAGCCTGGAGACCTGATCTCAGTTGGACTCATTCCTCTATACCAAGGCACACCCCCTCCTGCTCGCAGCTGCAATTGTAGGGTAAGTTAACATTTCATCATTTACACGTCCTATTTTTAGAAGTTCAAACAGACAGTTCATTAAATGAATTTTTACATCCCTAGTGGTAACCATCACATCAACCTGTGACAAAGGGCCCCAGTCATTTTGGGGACCCCTTTGATTGCAGATTTGGTGTCACTGTTTGACTCAATGCTCTGGACGTCCTGCATGATTACCTTAACTAACACTTGAACTGGGTCCCTTATGGGGTGGCAGCCAATGGAGAAATAAAAAGTCCATGCACAATCCAGAATATTCTGGACATTAATGACAGAACTGACGATACACACAGCAGTACTTTACAGGCCAGGGGTTTGATGATCTCATCAGTTTATTCCAGAACAATGATGTGATCATTAGAACTATATTCCACCTAATGAAGAGATACATCACAACATCACTGGAAGGAAGGTGCTATACTAAATACTGATCAGAAATAGAGAATACTTTGGACAAAGGCTGACTGATTTGGAACACTGGTATTGCTTATAGGATACACGCTGGGAACACTTTTTGGATGCATCTCTGATATGTCAGGTAATGCAGTCTAGAGGCTTTGGTTCACCTTACTCTAGAAATAATTTGCTAAACTATTTTTATTATTTCTCCAACAGCAGCCTGGGAAAAGGAAGAAGTACAGGGTAATTCAAAATTAAATGTATATGATTGTTTTTGTGACGTTTCAGTGTGTGACATTTCATACCACATCTCCTGTATTGAGACTTTAATCACAGATATTTATCCCCATTATCATGGCATGGGTTAGATATCAGAATGCCAGGCCTGTGTTTCCTGTATTTACCGAGGGTAAACATCTCTGCAACACAAAATTTTCTCATGAGACAAGATGTTGTTGCATTTATCTGCAATGCAACAACATCAATTCAATAACAAGTTGTCTTTTTTGTGTTCAGTCCACACTGACCCAAAAGCACATTTCTATTTCCAGAAATAGAATCCTTTCTGGAAATTGCTTCCTTATATATAACTAATAATTAATGCAAACTAAGCAATACATTATTTAATAGGCACAAAGTCAGATCCCTCCTGGCTAGGCTATTCTGCCCACAGATTCTCCAGTTTCCCTTCAGAAAGGAAACCACCTGTTTTATAGACTAATTGGCTAACCAACAGGGTGACTACCCAGCTGAAAATCAAAAGTCCTCTTTGCTTTCCCTCAACCACGTGGTGAAAAGAAACTCCTGCCCACCAATTTGACAGGTGTTCTGCTTCCAGGCAACCATAACACCCTATTGAGATCTGGATGAGACAGCACACTCTAACTACACAGATCACTTGTGAGCATCAGCTTGCTGTCGAAGATCCCTTCTTGATGGCCTAAATACATACCTACCTTTGCTGTACCAATGGAGATGTCCTTGACAAAATCAGGTCAGCCTGTTTTAAGCCCCAGTGGGTCCTCTCCTTGAGCCATGAAGAGTGGGCATAGTTCATCATTCTCCCTGTGCTCATATTAAGTAATGAATTTATGGAAAGCACTATGCAAGATTTTAAATACAGCCCCTTAAAAATAGGCGGAGACTGAAAAATGAACAGAACTTATTGGACATGTGACATACTGTTTTCACTGTTTACAAAATAGCTTAATCTTTAAAATCTTTGACTAAAGATGTCCATGTCCTCCACATCAAACAAGATTGCAAATGACACTGTCTGGGCACACCAGACTGTCATTATCTAATGTCGTCAAGCCAATATCATTTATAAGCTTGTTAGCCAAGCAGGATGTTTTGACTTTGAATCACAGAGTATAAAAAGATTAGACTATTTAAAAAACAAAGACAACAATACTGGCATATTTGAGATAAAATAGTTTCAATATAGTTTTCAGTTTGCACATATTGCGAAGTCACAAAACTTGCATCAATACAAAAGATTTTTAGAGGGATTTCAGCAACTATTTATGTGACCACTCAATGAAGTAAAGATTTTTTTTCTGATATGTTCATATACAATCACCATGAAATCAGCTATCAGGTAAACTCAGGATGAATAGCAAGAGATCCAACTGTGATTCCTTCATCAGCTCAACGCCTAAACACAACTACAGCTTGTCTTTCCACAGAAAGTTCTGTATCCAACTCATTGAAAGACAAAGGGATGAGATGAATGCTGGAAGGTTGCTTTTATAATTATTTAAATAGAAGGGAATTTGGTGTTCCAGTATTTGTATCACAAATGTTACCATCACACATTTTGGCTTCTGTACAATTTGGAAATTATTTGCATTATGGGAATAACTCATCAGTTTGCACCTCGTGATTATTTATCACTTCGACACGCAAGCCCTTTTAAAAATCATTTTCCACATGTGTTAGAGTGATGGACCTTAACAAACAGTAATAATAAACGAGGGCTACAGAAAAATAATTTTAGAGTTGTATGTGGGAGAAGCCCCACAAAATGGATTTTAAATTTGCAAGAACAAGTATTCAATTGGAAATTCCTGTACAACCATCCAATCAGGGGACAGAAGCAATATTATGTGACTTCTGGGAAGTCTACACAGCAGTTGGAAGGTGTAATTCCCAGCTCAGGTAGTCATACTTGCTTTAGCTCTGCTGCATCAAGTGCCTAAAAATAGCAGCATAGTATTGGTGGCATGGGCAGCAACTTGGGCTAAATGCTCACGTATGTATCCAGGAAGTCAGGTAGGACTGTTCTCGGGTGGCTAGCTTCAGAAGCTACCATGGCCACACTGCTATGGTGCTGGCTTGAGAAGAGCTAGTGCATGTCCATCTATTTGTACTGGGAATTACACCTCCCAGCTGCATGCAGACATACCCTTAGGTGGACAGACACAACTAAGCAACACAGCTCAATTTTTGATGGTTTACAAACAAAGCATAGAGTAAACCATTACAAAAGATGTTTGTGGAATGAATTTGAAGGACTAGCAAATTTGAGGAAATCTCTATTGACATAAGAATATTCTGCAAAGAAAAAAAGATGCTACAGAATTTGATATAAATTATTCACTGAGAAGTACTCTTTCAGTTCCAATGAGAAATATTTAACACAATGCACTTGAGGTTGAATTTGCCCCAGTGCAGCAGGCTCATAAAAAAGTTGATACAGTACTTCAGTGCTGCATATATCTCATGTAGGCCCTCTGCAGTGAGGTTACTCTTATCCACAGACGTAAGATTAATGGAAACTTTGCCTGAGTAAGGACTACAGTGTTTACAGTTGTAAGCCGGTGTTAAGTCTGACCTGTGAGTCTTAGCAACTATTTTAAAAATGAGAGAATCATTGATATATTTAATACAGCACACTGTTCTATGCTGTGTAACTTGTCATAGCTGGCAAGATAATTCACCCATTTGTTTCCTCCTTGGAAAAACAAAATGGTTGATTTATACAGTGTAAAGATATTCATACCTAGAGTAAGAGGTTTTAAATAGTTGCTTATATATGCATTTGATTACCTTTGCCAGATAGATACATAGGACATGCAAAGTAGTCATATTAAGAACAAACCAGGCAGAACTCATAGCACATGCTAAAGAGTGCTACTGCTGTGGTCAAATCTGAACCTCAAGCATCTGAACTAGTTTAAAACGTGAATGACTTTTTTTTTTTTTAAAGTATTTGTTTATATGTCCAAACAAACGTGTGAATTTATAGAAATGGAGGATTTCTGCACGAGATCTCTGTAAAGGCTGGCCATGTATGAAATTAGTATTTCCTTTTTCTGACTTGGGATCCATTTAAAAATAATGCCGATGATTTGTATTAACAATATGAGTCCAAGTGAAGCCCAGTACCACACTATCTGTGATTCTATCTCATCAGCTGCAAGTACACACAACAATGAACACACAGAATGGCACACTGAAGCCACAGGAGGAGAGGCCAAGCCGAGTCAGCATGCCAGTCATGAGGCCTAACAACCACAAGTCTGAAATGAAAGTATCTTTCTGTTTGTGGGTTTGGCATTGAGATATCTGATTTACTGCAAATAAACAGTGCATGCTTGTGTGTGCTATATTCAATTTTCCTACCGGCCCTGAGCGTATGTAGTTGTGGTATTTTACTCATGTCCTCTCTATATATCTGGGAAGAATTAGAGACTTGGCTGGATTACTATAAGAACAAAGCTCAACTGAGGAAATTTTGAATTTGTTTTTTGTTTTTAAACCTAGCACTAGCTTTTCTACAGTATATAAGGAAATATCTAGAATGCGCTTTAAATATGTATAGGATTTTATTTCCTATGATGCTTGTGTTGCACTAGGTTAATCAGTTTTTTGCATTCTGCTTTAAAGAGATCTGAGGAGTCTGAAAACCACAAACCACTCACAGTCAATATAGTTAAGCATTTTCCCACAAAAAGTTATACATCTGAGTAAATGAAGAAAACAATTTTGAATTCCTTTTTTTCTCCAGTGGGCTCCATGTGTGTTAGATGAACTCCTGGTAATATCCCACCTAACCATGGTTTTCTCCTCCTTACATCTTACATTCCCTGCTTCAACACTGGCCATCCATTTCAAGCAAAGAAAGACCAGACAGAAGTCCTTCACAGTTCTGAATTAAGCTGGCTTTGTCAGTAGGGAATTAGCAAAAAGTCACAAAGATGGCTTGTATATCAATTTTCAATTCTTCATACACTGTACTAGTAGCTACTTCAAACATTCAATATTGTATTTATTTAAATATAAATTTAAATATAAAAACAACAAATCTAATGTGTACCACAACATCTAAGACTTCTATATAGTTCTCTACATTTTGTAACAATTATTTTCTTTAGATTTGGATGATCACATTTGATATTGTTGCCCCTTCTTTTGACATGAGTGTCATCTCTATTGAGTAGTAGCAGAATTCTGGGGTCTTGCAGGTCTAGTGGAGGAGAAATCAGTGGCATGGTATCTGGGTATGCTCTAGAGTCTAAGGGTAACCTGCTTTATTTAAATATATATACCAGTCTTGGAACAGAGGCAGTCATGAACAGCATGCAGGTAATCCACTCTTCCAGAAATCTCAGTCCACATTCCATTGCCCAAATCCCAGGAAGTTCTCAGTCCCATGAATTGCCTCTAACGTGGAGAAGAAAACAGAGAGCAAACTCTTTGCTATCTGCCACAGCTTCTCTCAAAGGAAGATTGCATAATGGAACTAATACTGTACCGCATTTCTTCAAAAAGTAAAAGCTTGCTCACATGCTAAGAACTCGTTAGACTATATGCAATACCACTAATTGGTGACTCCTGCCATAACTATGTTTTACAATTTTACAGCATTTTCCATTCAAGGATCTCAAAATATTCTGTGAACATTAAACATGGGATACAGAAGTATTCATATACTTATTTCACAGATGCGTAACCTAAGTCATATAAAGGGTTAGTGATTTGCCTGTGTCACACTATTAGTCAGTACCTGAGCTGGAAAGAGAATCCACAAGTCCTAATTTCCTGTTTTCTTATAACCAGTGAAGAAATATTAGTTCTGAAAGCAAATTGCAGGCTAATTTCTTACTATATAGATGATGAACTACCAATAAGTTAGATATTGGTCTCCTATGCAATTAATCCATGTAGTAAGGTTCCTCTTCACAGAGGAGTTTCTTTTTTCTGAGTGGCAAAACATTTATCCTACCAATATATATAAAACTCCAGCTAACATTGGGCTGATCATGAGCTGAGCCTGTTGCAGCAAAACTCTTTCTCCACTTTGGACTTTTTCAAGAACTTTCAAGAAATTATATTTAACATGTAAAGTATTACAACAGTGTTCTTGGTTCCCATGAACTGAAAACCAGAATATAGTAATATTATAACTACTATCCATTTGTATTAATATACCACAAGTTATCATAAAATGTTTAACATTTTATAGTGAGACACACACGGAGAGACTCCTGTCATGTCATGTCTGACATATTTCATATGATTCATAAATAATGTAAAATTGCTAATAGAGCTAGATTTACTTACTATGACAGTAAAATGTGAGACTGCAATATTGTTTTCTTACAGAACAGCTGTCATCCTACTTAAATCACTTTTGAAAAGTTGGCAAAAACTCAAAGCATCAATTTTAATAAAATATTCTCCTTTTTGGTTTGAGGCAGGCTGTTTGAGTTTCCCTCCTGTTGGCTCTCATAGAGGCAGCAGCCAATCACAGCTAAAGTTTATCATGCTCTCCCTTCTTCTCTTTGTTCCTCCCTAGTTGAGCACTTCCATATTGGAAAAAAAAACATTATGACCTGATTTTCAAAGATGCTGAGCTCTCTAAAGCACAGGGATATCAGCATTTTAGTTTCTGTAATATCTACATGGCTGCATCTATGTCTGAAGCCTGGTCTACATTAAAAATTTATGTACCTATGTCACTCAGAGGTGTGAAAGATCCACAACCCTGTGTGCCTTAGCTATGCCAACCTAACCCCTAGTTTTGATGCAGCTAGGTTGATGGAAGAATGCTTCCATCAACCTAGCTACCATCACCTGGGGAGGCGGTGATCCTATACTAATGGAAGAACCCCTTCCGTTAGTGCAGGCTGTGTCTACGCTATGGGATTATGCTGGCATAGCTATGGCACCATAGCCAGGGTAGACGGCCTATTTCCTGACAACATACTTCCTTCAGAAGGTGTTCATTCTGATTGCACCAAGTCACATAAAACAAATCAACAGGTTTATTGTTCTGTGACTTGATAAATATCAGCATAGACTGCTCAGTTCAGAATAGGAGCCCTGAAAGACAGACTGTTACTAGTAAAGGCTACCTGGAGAAGAAGGGGAAGCATAATTGCAAAGGATGGGCAAATATGGTGCTGGTAGTTACCAGACTGGAATGCTGTCGTCTCCTGGCCAGAGTCTAGATTACTGTTTCTCTAAGCATTCTACTCTGTAGCACTTACTGAACATGAGCAAGGATTACCACGTAGCTATCTCGCTAAGCTTAATTAAAGTCTGATTCTGCTTTCCTTACCCATAATGAAGAGTATATTACTCAAGTAGTGAGAGCAACATGAGGTGACACGCAGAAAAAATGCCTGTCTCATCTACACAGTAGTCTCCACTGCTGGAGAATTATGGGCCCAAATTATCCTACCGTAGACAAGACTAATATGGATATGACTGCTAGCTCCCCCACCCAGAATGCTGAAAAACTTTTAAGATTAGGAAGTTATGGTCTACCCCCTCTAAGACATAACCACCTTTAAGGTTATGGGTGTAAAGTCTATTCAGTGCAAGGGCTTGATAAATTCCTTAGAACAATTTTTAGGCTCACGGGGGTTTAAGTTACTCTGATCTCAGTATGGGGGGAGTATCTAGCTGCTTTTGCCAATGAAAAGGGAAAAACCCCAAAGCCTCCTTTATAGGAGGAGGGAAGCAAGTGAAGACAAATTTACAGGGACATTAGTCTTCTGGAGATTAAGTTTGATTTGCTGTTGCTCATCTGATCATCAGCAGAAAGGAGGAATACCCCAACAATGTGCACTGGTAACAATCATGTCATGGAAAATAACTTATCTTGAGATGGAGAGAAATCTTATCTCAAAAGAGGCTAAAACTCTTACAGAAGATGATCCTAGCTCATTAATGAGATGAGTTAACTTTAACTGGCAACCGTTTAAAGTCACTTTGTGAGATATTGGTGCTTTCAAAGCTGATAGCAGCAGTATTTCTCCTGAAGTGCTGGAATACCTTTGAAATAATAAGCTGCTAAAATAAGATGCAGAAGTGAAGTGGCTTTTTCTCGCATTATATTATCCCTCAGACAGACATCCAACCTCAATGCCTGTGGAAGAATGTCTCATCAGCAATTTCCAAACCACATGCTGAGCATAGAACAAAAGAGAAGTGTATAAACAGGGGAAGTTTCAAAAGCACCTGGTGTAGAAGGCTGATAGTTGTAGTGGGTGTTTTGTATTGGATTCCAGAACAGACATTTGAATAATACATTTTATCATCATGACGGTGTGCAGGCCTACAGAAGGCATATTTACATAAAGGCCTGATCTACACTAGCCATTTAAAAAAATATTTCTTATTGTTGCTTCCACTGGTTCGGCTCTCATGATTCCAACAACTCTGGGAGAACTAGTATTGAGCAGTTGCTGGGATTTTTGCCATCACATCATCTAAGCTTGTTCAGAGCTGGTCTAGAAGATGCAGTGGTAAAAACACCAGCCGTCAATCTACATTGCTACTTCCCCCACAGATAGCATCAGTGCTACAGGAATGGTGGGAGAGTATTACACAAACATCAGTGTAATCAAGGCCTTTATCCTATTTTCCCAACTTTCACCGTCAGTAGTTACTAAAGTTGATATGTTGTAGAAAGATTGATGCTTAAGAAATCTTGCTAGAGTGCTGTGGACAAGCTTAGGAAACAAGATGGAGTTTTAAAGATATCTGCAGTGACATAAGACTGTGACACAGTACTGTGCACTTCCATAGACGTCATCACGAAGTGCAGGTAACATAGTACAAAGAAAAAGGTTAACATATTTTTTAAATGCCCCACAAGTATCTTTAACTCAATAGGCACATTTTTTCTGCTGATTTCCACGCATTTCCACCATGCATAAATACCCCCACCATGTTTCCCAAATGTATTCACAATACTCTAAGCATGTTTGATCAAGCAGTAGAGGAAGATGTGTCTAAAGGAATTTGTGAGTCTTTGTGATGTATCTCCCCTTGCATCTGTGTGTAATGACACCAGAATCCTCAGCTCCACACATCTTGCTGTCCATCTGCCTCTCATGGGGTCTTTTCTGGCTCGGCCCTCTGGCCAAATCATGTAAATTCAATCCCCTTCCAGGGTAACTGAAAGGTCCAAATGAAAATCCAAACAAATCTGGATAATTCTCCTACCCCTTTGGACTACTGAAGTCTTCTGTTTCTATTTACAAACCCTGTCTCAGGGCTGCCTCTGACATCAGCCCAGTATGCTCCCTGTGGGTCTCTTCTACTTGTTGTTGGATCTAACTTAGGTCCCATCCCTCTCCCCTCTCTGAAATCTACTCTGGTTCTCTCTGTAGGAGAGTCCTGCCTACTCTGCAGTCTCTCCCTGGATACAGGGACCAGTTCTGCTCATGCAGCTTTCCTCAGTCTGCCTATCCCAGACCCCTCCCAAAGAGAGGGAATGTCCAACCTCCTGGGTCTTCTCCCCTTAACTGAACTCCTTCAGTTCCTTATGAGGCCTAGCTCTGCCTCTTCTGGACAGGAGACAATTAGTTAATCACCACACAGAGCATGAGCAGAGCATGACTTACTGGGATTCTTTCCCTTGCCTTGAAGGTGATGAGAGTTAAGTCCCATCACAGTATTTTAGGAGTATACTAACCTTTTCTTCTGTACAGTTATACACGTCATGGATAGGGTCTATGGACCTGTGCAGTACTGTGAGTTACTATTTTGTGTCACTGTAGAGATGTTTCAATTCTATAATGGTGATTGACGGCATAGCAAAAACGCTTTTTGACCCACGCTGCACCTTCTCCAACTTGAGAGTCTCTGCCACTACCAGGAACTTCTACATCATCAAAAGGCCAGAGGAATGGCTACCTGGCTTTAGGCCTCACATCGCCCCTGGAGCCCACTTAACAGGTTCTCGTGCAGTGTGGTTCATTGCGCCAAAACCGACCATGCCAGGGGCACCCAAGACAGCCTCCTAAGTTTCTGCAGTTCTGTGGAGGATGCTGCACATATGCTGGATGGTTGTTCTTTTTGTGTTGGGCTCCCCAGAGATCTTGCCAACCGGAATACGACTGACTCAGAGGTCATTACCTGGCTAGAGACCATTTAGCTGTCCATACCCCCCAGGCCACACACTTCACCTTGATTGTCTTGCTCACACGCAATCACTATCTATAAAATATGATGGTGTAGGACTGCATATTTGCTCACGTTTTGTACTGTGTTCCTAGCTTCTAGATAGCTGCAGAACAGTTTTGAAACTATTAAACAAAAATAGAATATAAAAAAAGTGCTTAGCATCAGGCTGCTGGTGGTTTGGGTGGTTTGTTCATCCCACTGCTCTAATCTTTCCCCTCCTATTTGGTAGGCAATTATAAGTGCATATGCCAAGGAAATGATTTTATTTTTGTAATGGTATCTGGGCCGCGGGCAGTATTTATGGGCTGGCTTCTTTGCTGTTGACTCTGGCCCTGTTAGAGACTTGGACTGCCAAAATAAGAATATGCTTTGTACTCTGGGAAAAGTGAGATAATTTTCAATAGTGAGACAACCCTCGATTGCCTGTAAGTGTAAATTGTCCTCTCAGCCATCCACTAGCCAGTACACATGCCCCTATTAAATATAGCATCTTTGCTGTGGAGAGTTTAATTAAAACAGATAGGCACTGTATTGAAAATATGCTTATTCCTTTTCCTAAAAGAGTAATGCACCTAATGATGGTAGTTGCAGGAGCAATCTTAGCATTTTAGAGGCTCTTCTGGTGACGAATGAGCCCATGTAGAATTCCTATCTCCACTTCACATATATAGGGGGCCAGTTTTCATCCAAAAATAACTTTTTTACAAAACAAAAAAAGTCATGAAAAAGAGAACACCAGGAAAGGAATCAAGTGTGACCCTGAAGGAAGCACAGGCACAGAGCTTCTTGGGCACGTGACACCACTGGAGTCACAGACTTGAGGATTTCTGAGCAAGGTATCATGTGCTGTATTCAGGGAAATAGGACTCGGTGTACATTCCCTGTAGATTACACATGTATATATCTGATTTACAGGATATCCCCAATGTTTTATAACGGAAATCATGCCAAAAGGCCCTGAATTTTGACTAACCACTCAGACCAAATGAGCAACAGTGCAACCTCAGTGTGACTGAATCAGTGTTAAAACCACTAGTATTTTTTCCGGGTATTCCCTAGAACAAACACGGCCCATATGAATCTAGAGCAGAGGTTCTCAACTTTTTTTTGCTGGGACCCCCTTTGAAAATATTTCAGGCTGTGATGACCCCCCCATGCCACATCATGCAACTCTTACCAGCATGTGCAGGGGCTGACAATTTGTGACCCTCCCCATAATAACCTCACCACCCCCTGAGCAGTCACGACCCCTAGTTTGAGAACCCCTGATCTAGAGTTACAGTCTCCAGATTCCTTCTTTTGATCTACAGCTTTAGTTAGAAACTTTGCTCACACATCACGAGAAAACATATTACTCCATCACTTCTAGGCTCTACAGCAGCTATGTTAAACCTTCCACAGAGAACCTGCCAATTTGCCCAATTTCCTACTTCTTAGAATCCAACAAATAAAACCAAAACTTAAGATAGGGAGGGAAAACTTGGCAAGGCAACAGGCACAGAGCAAGGTTCAGGGGCTACAGTGTGAAAGTTTTTACTAGTTTGAGAGATATTTTCTATGCATATATTGGAATTCCCTTTAAACTTTCTAACAAGATAACTTTTGAAGTGTGACCATGGTAGTTGTGCATGCAGAAAGACAGTGCCACTGTATTGTGAATCATCATGGGGACACCATGCTACTTTAGCTCGATATCTTATGTTTTAAGATCCTAATATTGGCATCACATTTTCAAACAATTTCCAGCGCAATGTGAAAATCTCTTGCTCCAAGAAAACAGGCAAAAATCACGAACATTTCAGGCATTTGCCCATATATTTTGCAGTGGCAGAAAAGCAGCTTTTATAGTTGCGAATGCTTTTCACTACTCTAAATTTCACTAGAAAAGGTACTGGCTCAGAAGCATGATGAACAACTTTATTTTGGAGGAGAGAGAGAAACTATTTGTGTGTAAGTGGCAAATGCTCTACTTACTGATAGCAGTGGGCAAGTGGTATCCAGCATCATCCATCTAAGCAGCTGCTCATCAATTCACCTGAGAGTGAGCTGTACCATCCCATTAGAATGTTCATTAGCTACCTTTGCAAGAATTAAACTGCCACAGTTTTTTCACACACCCTCTAACACATCTTTTACTCAGCAGCAATATCAGAAAATCATAGGTTCATAGATTTTAAACCCAGAAGGGACCATTAGATAATATAATCTGATGCAGTGTATATCACAGGTCTTAAAATTTCACCCTGTTACTTCTGAACTGAGTCCAATAACTTGTATTTGACTGAGAATATCTTCCAGAAAGGCAGCCAGTCTTGATTTGAAGACATCAAGAAATGAAAAACTGATCACTCACTCTCCTTGGTTCTTGTTCCAATGGTTAATCACCCTCACTGTTAAAAATTTGTGCTGAATTTCTCATTTGAATTTGCCTGGCTTTAACTTCTAGCCATTGGTTCTTGCTATGCCTTTCTCCTCTAGACAGAAGAAACTTTTAGTATCAGGTGTATTTTCCCTCTGAAGGTACTTCTACTCTTATAGAGGTAATCTTGTTACCTCTCCATTTTATTTTTAATAAACTGAACAGATTGAACTCTGTAACTCTCACACACTGTAAGACATCTTCCCCAGCCCTCAAATAATTTTTGTGGATCTTCTCTGCGCTCTCGTCAATTTTTCAACAGCATTATTAAAATGTGGACACCACAACTGGACATGGTATTTCAGCATCAGTATCAATGAATGCTGTATACAGAAACAAAGTCAACTTTCTTCTCCTATTCCTGTTTACACGAAAGAGGAGAAAATTAGCCCTCTTTACCACAGTGTCAAACTCAGAGCTCATGTTGAGTTGTTTGTCCATTATGATCCCTAGATCTTTTTCAGAGTCACTGCTTTCCAGGATACAATATCCCATTCTGTAGGTATGGCCCAGTGGTGGGGCAGGTAGCCCACCCCAGCAGAGAAGAGGTTAATAGAGCCCTGGAGAGACTGCGGGAGTAGTAGCCAATCAGAAGGGCCAAGGGGGAAGCAGCCAATCGGGGCCAGGCAGACCTATGTAAGAAGGTTTGCCAGACAGAGGGAGGGGGCAGTCACCCTCAGGACCTCAGAGGGAGAAGGCTGGCTGGCCTGCAGAGTGAGGCAGGCCAGCACCCTGGATAGAGTGACTCCAGGGGAGGAGCAGCTGCTGGGCCCTGGAGTAAGGGCTGGACAGAGATGGCAAGGCTGACTCCAGACAGGGAGCAGCCAGGTCCTGAAGTAAGGGCCCGACTCTGGACTGCCCTTGATATAAGTGGCTAAGGACTACTAATTCCCTCCGCCGCCGCCCATCCCCCCCCCCGAAAGGGGGAGGAGCAGAGACTGAGATACAGCTGGAGGGCTGTGTCGTGAAGCGGACGCTGGGATTGCGGGGAGACTCAGGTCCAGGAGTGGAAAAAGGATGGGCAATGCACCACTGGAAAGGGCGCCACAGCCACCAGAGCGATTCCCCGGGACGGTCAGCAGGACGTGCCGTGGTGGTGAGCAGGGACCCGTTAACAGGTCCTCATTGTTTGTTCCTAGCTGCATGACTTTGCATTTGGCTCTATTAAAACACATCTTCTTTGAATGGGTCCAGCCTACCAGATGATCCATATCTTACTGTATGGCTGACCTTTCTGACCTCATTGTTATTTACCACTTTGCCAGTCTTTGTGTCACCCATACATTTTATCAGCATTGATTTTATATTTATCTTCAGATCATTGATTAACATGTTGAATTGTGTTGGGCCTAGATTCCTGTGGAAACGCACTAGAAACATCCCCATTTTATTATGAGTTTCCATCGATAAATACTTCAGGTTATCTTTCAGCTGGCCAGTTCTTAATTAATCTATCATGTACTTTATTGATATTGTACAGTGTGAATTTTTAAATCAGAATGTCATGCAGTACTAAGTCAAATGCTTATGAACATCTAGGCAATCTAACATCTACACAGTTACCTTTATCAAAGAAATTAGTAATCTAATTGAAAAATGAAATCAGGTTGACCCATTTTCCATAAAACCCCGATGACTGGCACCCAGGGTAGCAGGGAGCAGATTGATGCAGAGAGTGGCACACAAGGTTGAAGAGAAGGCAACTTCTCCATTTAGTGAAAATCCTGTGATTTTCCAAAAGAAAGCCCTACTCTTATGGTCCTTAGCAGGACTGAGATTCCTGCTTCAGCAGGACCATCAGATTAGAGTCACCCTGTTCAAATGTCCAAGGAAGGCTGTATGGAACATGAATGATGGGAGGCATAAATATTGGAAGGGATTGTGGAGCAGGCCTCCCAGGCCAGTGCTTCACACCTGTCCTTGATCTGACAGCATAAGCCAATTCCCTTGCCGCAATACCCAGTGTGGCTCATCTTCATTTTCCTTCTTCTCATACCCACTCCACAGTGTCACTTTTTTCTCATTTTTCTTTTATTAATATATGTTTGAATTGCTGAAAATCAACATTAATAAAAGGACTATGGTAAAAATCAAGAGACCAAAAGATCACTGTGGTGTGGGAAAGGGGGTGAAGGTGGAATGAAGGGGAGTTATGGAGCTATTCAGCCAGGGTTGGCAATTGGATGATGCATCGGGGTAGGGACAGGCAGGCAGTAAGGCCAAGGAGGAATCAGTGGAGAACAGTGCTTCCCAATCTGCCTTACCAGTATGTCATCTCAGCTTCACTGTCCAGTCTCATAGTCTCTCCCGGCTTTACCATCTCCAATCTGATCCCTAAATGTCGATATTTATCAATATCATCATTGAAAAGTGGAGAGAGGACAAGAGCATAAAGGAGAGGCATTGAGGGGGTTCAGCAGAGGGGTGAGGCAAACTGAAGAGATGGAGTGTTGCCAGGGAGTATACTGTATATGTGTAGTTGGAATTATAAGGGAGCTGTGGAGCTAAGTGGTCTGTGAGTGTATTTGGGTTTAACAAATGCCAGCTGAGATTGGTCTCACGTTAATATTGGTTGAACTGAGTGATTTCCGAGCAATTCTGAGCAATTTTCGATTAATCTTGTTAGGAAGAGTAATTCAGTAACCCTGACTCTAAGTTAATGAAGGGTTTTGTGTGGGAACAAGAATTAGAAAAAGAAAAAGATCTAGTAGGTTATCCAGTGCATCTGCTTGTCAATTCACTTTTTTTTATGTGGACTGGAAGTAAATACATAGGAACTGTACTAAAAAATGCCTAGTCTTCTTTATTCTAATACCTCCAATGATGGTAGCGGCAAGAACACTCTGAGGATGTCAGAGGACCCCCTCTCTGGGGAATGAGTTTGTGTCCTGCTCCCGTCAAGTTTTCTGAAAACGTCAGTGTGACTCTCCAGCCTCCAACTCTCCTCACTACACCAGCAGATGATCTCATGTATTTGTCTTCACTAGTACTTGGCAATGGAAAGAGCTCTCATTCCCCTCCTCAGTTCTCTTCTTGCCCCAGAAGTGATTGTTTGTTGTATGGATCTTCCTTCACTGATGTTGTATGTTCCCACATGGATTACAGACACTGGGAATTCCACAGTATTCTTCAAGACAGCCTTTAGGAAATCCTTATCATGACATCCTTTTTCCTAGCACAAAGGAGACCCCAGACTGTTCTGTTTTCTCTATCTGTGCCACAGATGTCTTGGATCACATCCCAGCTGGGACTAATTTCCTCTTTCTTCTTTTTGGCGGCTCACTTTCAATGCTTGCCTCTTGATCACTGATTGAGTTACTGATATCTTGGGCTCTTCTTAGCCTGATCCTGTCCATCTTCTAAAGGGCAAGTTACAGTACATACAGCAGTTCTAGTTTAAACTTGAAATGCAGATATTTAATCTGAAAACAAGTCAATCTATCTTTTGACTTGAAATATGAATAGATCTATGTACTTTAACATCCGAAGCAGATAATATCAGCATTTCCAATTCAGTTCACTTTAGACACTTCTATAGAAAAATGTACAAAGAACAGAAAGTTACATTATACACTGTTAATCTGGAATCATCTAATATGGATGTGTTCAGACTAGAGGGATTTTAATAAAGAATCTATCAACCTTACTTATAACAACCCAAGCTACCTTTGACACAGCTCTGCATGTACCAACACATTTAATTTGACAAATTTTAGTTGATTATAAAGTCAGGGAAAAGGAAATCTAAGGTAAAAATATGTGATCATTCAAAAAGAACTATCAGAAATAATCAAAAGCAAAACTGTATGATATGTTTTGTAAAATCAGTCGCATATTATCAAATGGTGATCTTTTTAAATCTTAAAATAAATAAAACCTTTATATAGCAAACTGGCATCCATCTCAAATACTAGATGTGATTTCATCTATCTCAATATTTTCTTGAACATGTTTATCAGTAGAAGGCATGCAGTTCTTATGGGTATGGGCATATATAACCAGGATGCTTTCAGCCTGATAAAATAATAGTTTTACACATTAAAGCTTTTTCTGTTGTGACTTCTGACACTTGTATATCATATTTATGACAACACACAGGACATATGTGTTCTCTTAATCATAGTTCATTTACCTTGCAACACATCTGCCCAATAAATGTATTAATCAGTACAACTTTGGTGCTAGCAAATAAACAATATGTAACAATTTATCACGTTTATGTTGCTCCTCATGTTTGCAGGCACACTTAGGGAGTTTTGGTTTGATAGATAGGTGCAAGAGAACTACTATACACAGTATTCTTAGTTAAGATTATATGATTTAGTCCAGTTGCAATTACTGCAGTTTAGATACACTATCCTCCAGTAGCCCAGGGAACTGAGGGAACTGTATGCTCTGTGGCTCTCCTTATTATTTTTCCAAAAATCAGAGTGTGTGCTTTGTCCAATGCCAGCTACTGAGAGCGAATAGCACTCAGGGCTTGGTCCTGCACCACTGCAATACATAGGAGCAGGGTCAGAGCTTCAGAGAGTATAGCTATATATCAAGCTGGCTTTTCACACCCTCTTACAGCCATGGAGCACTACTGGGTATTTTAGCTGTCTGGCTGCCTTCCCCAGTGTTAACAGTCTGTTCCCTTGTCCTGATCCGATATGGGTATGCTGGGTGAAGAATGGGCTCCTTAGACCTGCGTCCCCACCAGTGCACCCACACAAAACAGGCCATAAATTATTATTACATTCTCGTCTCCAAATCACAGGAAGGAAACTGGAGAATTTCAGATGAAAAAAAATCTGAAAAATATATATTTACATTAACTGTTTATTACTCTGGTCAAGTGACACAGCAAAAAGAAAGTCACAATTGTATAACACTTAATACATTAAGAATGAATAGCACAATTAATAATTTTGGTTTAATATTATAATGACTTTAATGTATAATTATTTTATTTAATATAAACTCATGCCCTACCTTTACCTATTTGATAGGACATCTCACTAGTGAAATAAATATGTATAGTATTTTTAATTGTTTTTAGAAATCAAAGCTAGTCAGCTAGTATTTGGGGACGATGTAAGATAATCTTAGCACTCTTCTTTGGAAGGCTGAACTCATAAAAGAAATTATTATCCCCATAATTTAAAGAAGTAGTAGCCATATTGATTTTAATAAAGATGTCCAACAGTTTTGCAGGAGAAAACTAAGCAACAGATAAGAATTTCCCTGGATTGGAAAAGATGTATTACAAATGATAGAACATTTTAGATATTTAAGGAAATTCAGATATTTAAGGAAATTTGCCTTTGTGATCAAATCTGGCACACTTGCCTGAATAATATAAAGAAAAATAATTTTACAATTTTATAACACATGAAGACTTCCTCACCATGCCTAATGACTGAGCGTTACATCTACACAGCAAAAACAAACAAACAAAAAGTGCTAATGAATCTCAGAGAATCTGCATCAATTGACTTAGGCTTGCAGGTCTTATGCTGCAGGGTTAAAAACAGCAGTGTAGACATTCGGGCTTGAGGTGGAGCCCAGGCTCCAAGACTCTCCCCCATCATGAGGTTTCAGAACCCAGGCTCCAGCCTGCACCTGAACATCCAGACAGCTATTTTCAGCCCCACACACAAGCCCTATGAGCCCAAGTCAGTTGACCCAGGCTCTGAATTGCAGATCTTCTTTGGCAGTGTGCATGTACCCTAAGTGAGCCCTAAGGGAGTCTGAGATTGAATTAATCTTGCTAACATTTACCTTGACCAGTTAACACAAGTTAAAACTACAACTTGCCTTCTACACTAGGATTTTAACACATTTTAGTTAACATAGATTATCTAGCATGAGTTAAAAACATATATTTTTTCCTAGTATAGACGGGGCCTTAACCCTGATAAAAGGAAATATTTTCTTTAACCTAGAGAACTCACTGTTACAAGATATCAGTATGTGAAAGAGTTTAGCAGGAGTAAAGAATAGATCAGACATTTATATGGACAATGAGAATACGCACAGTGACATGAGTTAGGATAAAAATATACATTAGGGAGTGAAACTCTCCTGTTGCAGGGTATAAGCTAACTACTAATTGATGGAGTTAGGAAGAAATTTACCTTACAGACAGGTCATGTTATTTCCCACTTTAAGATTTTTTGCACCTGTCTCTGCAGCATCTGATAGTGACACAATACTGGACTATATGGACCACTGTTATAATCTGTTAAGGCAATTCCTATGTTTCTAATAAACTATAAAAATAAAGTTCTTCCAGGCCAACTGATGTTTAGATATTCACTTTTCTCCAAGCATTCCACCTTAAATTGAAGGGCTCTCTTATTACATTTTTAATCTCAACTATTCTTACACACCAGATTTTAACTAAAGATTGTGAGATTAAATCCTATTTGTGAAGAAATGCTTTCTTAATCTGTGAAATCTTCAGGAAATTAAAAGGCTCATTATCATCAGTTTTATATAACAAATCTTGTTTTTATCTTGAGGTTTTTATATTAAAATCTTCTAAAAAATAATTAATGAAAAAATTGTCAACAACATGAGAACAGGTAATATTTCTGAAAGCTGCTCTTTATAAAGAAGCACAAAACTTCTCTCTCTTTCACTTTAAATGCCAAAAAAGTGAACTACATTAACTTGCAGTACTGTGTTTTAGCCTTCCACTCTGTGCTCATCATGAGGTCGCCCCTTTTCAGTATTTCATATAGTATGGGATTATTGAGTTTACTGTGGTATACATGCCTAGAGAAAATACTATACCCATTTCCTATAACTACCACAATAAAAATATGTATCACTAAACTCAATATGTGTTTACACAACATAAACATATTAGGCCAAATTCTCTACTTGTATACTATATTGACATCAATTGAGTTAGACCAGTAGAGAATGTTGGCCATAATTCTTAGCTTGCTTTTGAATTACTGCATTGGATTTTTAATCACAATATGTATTTCAATACCAGCAGTTATACACTTATTACATGCTTATCATTTGGCATGAGTTTCTGAAGTATATAAATACACCTGGATAAAGTGCATGTAACAAACACTTAAACATAGTTAACAACAAAGAATTAGCCCTTTCTCCCTTCATTTATTTGTGGGAGAGTCCATGAAGACAATTTCACCTGAAGCTCCATCTTCAGCTGAGTTATTGGGATTCAGGGGTGACGCATGAAGCATGAGGTGAGGGCAGCAACTGAGAGGCAAAACAGCGGCCAGGCGGAGGGCAGTGTTTCTTCAAGAAAAGGTGGTGGAGAAGGAATTGGATGGAGTTGGATAAGATTTGGAAGGAAGGGGATGGGGTCAGATTGAGCAAAAGGAGCAGGTGCTTGCAGAATCAGCAGCAAAGCGTGAGGTTAAGAATCTGGGAGTAGAGGTTTAAAGAAAACCAGTTCAGTTGCTCATCATTAGGGAAAAGCACTTAATAGTTTTATGCCGTGTGGTATATTTACATATATTATTGTAATTGATTTTTTTCTGAATTCCCCCTGCTTTGTCATTACATTTCTGGCAAAGTGGTGTCCTGAACTGAATGCAACATTCCAGGGGTGGCAACTCCAGAGCTACACCCACAGGATAATCACCTTCCTGCTCTTAAATTAAGTCTTTTTCTAGGCAACCCCAGATTAGACTGACTCCCCTCCCATGCCCCACCATCACATTATGCTGCAACCTCATGTCTAAATTGCTCTTGGCTGTCATTCCTGGGTCTCTGTCAGCATTTCCAGTTTTCAAGTTTCTCCCTCCCACTCCACTCAGCACATATGTTTCAGAATATTTAATTCCTGCTGTATTAGTTTGCACATTTCAAAACAGTGGGTAACATTTTCAAAAGTGACATAGGCATTTAAGAGCCTAAGCTTATGTCTACAAAGCAAAAACCCACCGTGGCCATGAGACTCAGAGCTCAAGAAAAAGAATGGTTATTTACCTCGTAATTGTTGTTTTTCAAGATGTGTTGCTCATGTCTATTCTGATTTAGGTATGTGTGCATGCGCCACATGCGCCGGTGCTGGAAATTTTTCCCCAAGTGGTACCAGTATGGCCGGCTCTAGCGCCCTCTGCAGTGGTGCACATATGCACTCACATAGTTGGTGCTGCCAGCCCCTTACTCTCAGTTCCTTCTTGCTGGAACTCTGACAGAGGGGACAGAGGGCGGGTTGTGGAATGGACATGAGCAACAAATCTTGAAGAACAGCAGTTATGAGGTAAATAACCATTCTTTCTTCTTCTAGTGCTTGCTTATGTCCATTCTGATTTAGGTGACTCACCAACTGTGCTCTGGAGGTGGGCAGGAGTTCATGGCCATAGAGATTGTAAGACCGCTCTGCCGAATCCCGTATCTTCCCTAGCTTGCTGCGTGATGGCATAGTGGGACATGAAGGTATATATGGATGACCAAGTGGTAGCCCGGCAAATATCCTGAATAGGTACATGCACCACGAAAGCCACTGAAGACACCTGAGCCCTCATGGAATGGGCTGACAAGGATGCTGGAGGCATGACTCCTGCTTGTTCATAACAGGCCCGGATGCAGGCTGTAATCCAGGACGAAATACGCTGCAAGGAGACAGGTACCACTAGCAGGAACATTTCCGGCACTGGTGCATATGATGCGCACACACATCTAAATCAAAATGGACATGAGCAAGCACTCGAAGAACTGACTGAAGCTCGTGGAGCTCATGCTGTGGGGCTAAAAATAGCAATGTAGACATTCCTGCTTGGGCTGGAGCCTGGGCTCTGAGACCCACTCCCCATGCTGGGTTTCAGCATCTGAGCTCCAGCCCAAACATCTACACTGTTATTTTTAGCCCCATAGTGCAATCCCCATGACCCCAAGTAAGTTGACCCGGGCTCTGAGACTCACTGCTGTGGGTCTATTTTTTTTTTTTTTAACTGTGTAGACATACCCTAAGTCTAATTGAAAATCAATGGCAATTAGGCTCTTAAGTCACTTATGGGGCTTTTACCCAGAATCTCATTTGGACCCTGATTCAGCAATGAATCGCTATTTATCAAAGCACTTAAGCACATACTAAATTTTAAGCATGTCTAAAGTTAAGCATATGCATAACTGCATAGCTGAATGGGGATGGATTTAAGAATGTGCTTAAATGGTTTACTGAACTAGGGCCTTTGTTATTTTGTACCCATGTTTCTAATCTCAAAATCCTTTTCCTGTTTACCTGGTTTTGGTTATGATTCCTGATTTGATATACAAGTTCTCTTAATGAGCCATTTTCTCTTTTTATGATCATTAATGTTAAGAAAATCAGTCCTGACAAGACCAGTGCTATCCCTGCAGCAACCCATCAGGAACCTCCCCACAACCCAACTTATCACACTTTATAATTACATTCTTTAGATTCTCTTTGCTAGTTTTCACCCCTTGTGACAGTCATCTCACTAAATGTTCTTCCACGCCCCCTTTGCTCTCTCGCAGAAGCATCACATCATTTACACAAAGCATGCACCATGGTGTCACTCTCTGAATGCCTTCTGTAAAGGTGTCGAGCACTAACATGAACAAAAAGGGGCTTCGTGCCAAGCCTTGATATCCTCCAACTCTTACTAAAAACTGTTCGGTTTTTCCCCCTGGCTTCCTGACTTTGGTAACAGCAGAGACCTGGATGAGTCTGCTATAGTTTTCAGGTATCTGTTTTCATTCTCACACACTACCAGATGCCTTTTTCAAATGTGGTCATAAGTTTCTCAAGATAAATTAATAATATGTGCAGGGTTTTCCTCTTTTCTCTATATTTTTCTACATGCAATCTTAATGCAAAAACAGCATCCATGGTTGACTTGCCTGGCATGAATCCTAACAGATTGTCACTGACCTTTACTTCTCTTCATAGTCTCTTATCTACAACTTTCTTCCAGATCTTCATTGTGTGGCTCATGAATTTAGTGCAAAGATAGTTAGCACATATGTCTCCTTCTCTCTTAAATATTGGTGCTAATGTGCTCTTTCTCCAGGCATCTTCTCAGTCCCCCTCATGATGAAATTAAACAGTTGTGTCACTATATTCATGCTTACTTGCCCCAGGCACTTCCATACTTTTGCTGGTATGCCATTAGGGCTGAAAGCTTTCTTATTTTTCATGTTGCTTCTGCAACTTCTTCTGTGATTGGTTATAGTGGATTCTCTTCAAAGAAATTTCTCTACCATTCCTTAATCTGGTTCTCATTGATTAATGCATTTTCACTTTTATCTTCGATTTTGATCTCACCAATGTCTTTAGTTTTCTTATTGTGGGACTTTGCCAGTTTATGTATTTCTTTCTCATCCTTCCTCATTTCAAGATGGGCATATAAGCCTTCCAGGGCCTTAGCATTAGTAGCTGCTGCCTCTTTATTCGCTATCTTTTTTGGCTTTTTTATATTCCTGAAAATCCTACTTTTGGAGCATTGCTTACTAAAGTTTAAAACACTTTTTCTTTTCCTTCATGGCCTCTCAAACTTCACCACCTGATCTCATTGAGGAAAAAAGCTCCTGCTTTTGTTTTCCCAAGAAGGGTCTTTGCACATTCTTGTATTTTGCTTGCAATATGATTGCATCATTGATTTTTATTTTCTCTTAAATTCTTCTAAAGTGATCTTCTCCAGCACTTTTATTTTAAATTCCTTACTAACTTTGTTAGTTCCACCACTTGATTTTTTATACTGCTTTGGACCGTTTTCTTCTCATGTACTATATATATTGACAGTCAACAACCAGCATTCTATGTTGAGTTGGAATGCTTTCCTCTGGGATGACCTTACAGTTTCTGATGTTTTTCAGCTCACCTTGGTTTAGCAAGAAATAATCTATCTGCACCCTCATACTGCCACTCTTATAGGTAATCAAATGTTTTTCCTTATTAGTGAAAAATGTATTAATGATGACCAAGTCATAGGCCTGGGCATACTGTAAGATAGGAACAAGGAAGGGGAAACTATGTCTATATCCACGGTGGCTATGATACCTTTTAAAGCATTTGCCGTCTCTCCCCACATGATCATTAAGGTCAGCTCTAATTATGACTCTTTTGTTACTACTTTCGGTACAACAGTGTCCATTTTTTCCCAGAGATCTTTTTTTTCCTTGTACATCGCATTCCACTTGGGGTGCATATGTACATATAATATTTAGGGGGCCATTTTTGAAGAGCTACCCTCATCAAAATTAACCTGTCACTTAACCTAACCACAACCACTACACATTCCTGCATCACTTTGTCTAAGGGCAAGTCTATACTGCCCGCCCCACGGTTCAGACTTGTTCATGGAAAATAGGTCCATCAATGGCTATTAGCCAGGATGGACAGGGATTGCTGTTTGACATAAGCTGGGAATGGCCAATGGGATGGATCATTTGATGATTACCTCTTCTGTGCCTGGTATTGGCCACTGTCCGAAGACAGGATACTGGGCTAGATGGACCATTGGTCTGGCCTAGTGTGGTCGTTCTTATGTTCTAGACTACAGAAGTGTGAATAGCAGTGTGCACTAAAGTGCTGTGCTGTAACTCCCCCATGTGGATGCTGCAGGCATTAACTGAAAGGTTCCTACTTAGCATTAATGTAGTCCTGTTTGAAGAGGACAATCTGACCTGCGGAGCAGTGTATACATGCTCTAAAACTATACTAATTACATTTCTTTTATTCAATATGACATAGTATAGTAGCTTATAGCTTTCTCCAATGTCTTTTATCTTCACTCCCTTCAATTTGGTTTCTTGAATGCAGGCAATCTATATTTTCCTTTTCATCAATGTCTGAGCCAGCTCTGCACTCTGTCCAGTTAATGTTCTCCTATTTCAAGATATCAGTTTCACTTTCTGGATTCTCTTCTTTGACCACATCCATCCAGAATGATGCAGTAGCTCTCAGACAAGAATGATAAGCTTTCCCTAGTTCAAATAAAGGGCTCATATGAAGGACTCATTTCTTTAGACTTCTTTGGCAAATTAGTTACTTCCCTTAATATCCTAGTATGCATGTCATTTACACTAGTTGATTTGCACTCTCTCAACTGCTCTTCATTACCAGTTTTTTAGAGGGTCTTCTTCTCTATTGGTTGATCATGCTTCTCTATAATTTTGCCTATTAAAGATATGCTAAAACAAATAAAAAATCAGCACCTCACCCTCTTCTGAGTCACATTAATTTAATCCTCCTTGTGTATTACTGGGCCTTCTTTCCCCCAGTACTATATTCCTCTTGATTTATAAAACCTTTCTTATTTCCCATTTTTAAATTTAATAATTTAAAAAGTCTTTGGCACATAAGGACTGGATCCTGGCTCTCTCATTTCCCACGTAAGTGCTTTAACTGTCAGGCTACAGAATCAGTCTCATGCTTGTTCTCTCTCTGTCTCTCCTGACCAATGATAATTTCATTATTTATCCACAGTTGGAACAGCTTGAAAAGAAGAGACCAAGGGAGCCGCCCCATATCAGAATTTCCCATAGCCAAGGGCTAAGCACTGAAATAATTCAAGTGCCAAGTGCATGCAGGTGCCCACAGTGTTCAAGGGCAGCTAAGCAGGGGTGTTGTGAATACCAGAGGGGCCTGATACTGGGATTTAGGCACTGAAAGTAGCAATTAGGCACCAAAATCCTTTTGTGAACCTAGCCCTAGGATTATAACTCAAGAAGAGTTTTCAAGCTAATTACATTTTCCAAAATTATCTCTTCAAATTGACATCATTTGGAACATTAGAGTTCCTTTCATCTCATCACTGCAAAATGTTTTAAAAGCATTAACCAATTATGTCACTCAACACTCTCATGACATACAATAGATATTATATTATCCTTATTTTAAAGATGAGGGAACAGAGGCAGTAAGATTTTAATAGCCACATTTAAAAAAACACCCAGCTTTAGATATCTTGGGCCTTATTCTCAGAGAAGCTGACATTCACAACTGCAACTGACCTCAACTGGAGTGTAGTCTCATGGTAGGTAACCAAAAATGTAAGCATTCAAAACCAGGGGCCACTTTTAAAAAATTTGGGCCTTATTGATGTGCCCATAGTTGCACAGAAAATCTGAAACAAGGTGGGAATAACACCCCCAAGTCCTGATTTCCAGTATATGTAATAGACGTGCTCCCTCCTAGTTTTCATTTCCACGTATTCCAGCTGCATTCCATGTATTACAGCTGGAGACTAAAAATTCATTCCTAACCATCAAGTTCAAAACTGCACATAACTTAGAGGCTTTTCTTTATCTTAGCTCCTGATCCTCCATCAGGAACTGACAGGTTAGAATTGTGCACTCATGCAACATCCCAGTTTAATGGGAATCCCTAGACATGCATGGTCCAGATCCCCAATTGGTAATTGTTTTGGTCAAGTTTAGATCCAAGAGAAATTTCTTGAACGGCATTGAGGATTTCTTTAAAATCCACTTCTTCCTGTCGCTGTTCTTGTTTGGCCTCCTGATTATCCTGCAAATCTATTTTGACTGCTGATGAGATGGGAAAAAAGAGAAGTGTTTGGTAATAACTTTGAGGCTAATCCTGCAAGTGGGATTTCACTGGAAATTAATTCAGTCACTACTGGAACTGTCAGCATGGACCTCTTTTTTCCACTCTCCTCTGGCTCTGGCTGAGCATTAGTTTCTTTCTTTTTAAAAAAAAAGAACATGCCGTGGCATGTTCCCTTCAGGTCAAAACCAGGAATCCTACTATAGCCAGCAAACTCTTCTTCAGATATTTCTGCACAGCAATTAGCTTCCAACAGACTATTCTTATAAATTCTCTCTCCAACTCCCCAATGTCCTTCCACTCAAGCAGTACTCAGATTGCCTTAAACTTTGCTTACCTTCTGGAACTAAAAAGAACGACAAGTGCCTCACAGACTCATGGACCTGTAGCATGTCTGGCAGGTTCACGGGAAGTGGGAATGCAGAAAGGTTGTTTGAAGGAGGTAGACTGTGAGGAAGCGGCAACAGCTCAACATACCTGAGAGAGACCTACTGTATTTTCAATAACAGTTAATGTGGTTTACCTTCAGCAGGCTGCTGTCTTTCTCCACCAGTCTGTACTCACGTTACCAATTCAAAATGCAGAGGCCACAGTCACAAAAAGAAGTGACTTAGGTAAGGCAGGTGGCGTACAGGGAGACGACAGTCTTTCAGAGCTATCCCTCAATAGCTACAGCACTGTTAACCACTTGGTTCTGGACAATTTAGGGGTCTACTTATGCAAAAATTCACAGTTGCTAACTCTAGCCCTAAAATCACAATTATCAGCCATAACCAATGTGCTGCAGGGGGAAATTACAATAACACTTTCAATGTGACCTTCTGCAAAAAAAAAAAAAAAAAGAATCTTCCTTAGGATGGAAAAAAAGATAAAAGAGGGGGACAAAGAGGAAAATCGCTAAAATTGAATTTTAAAAAAGAGGTTCTTCTGTATCTCTGGTCTAGATCTTTGCACCCAGCACAGAGACAATATTTATTACATAACTGCTCACTTCGGCAATGTCATGTGACTAGCAGTTGAACTTTCACTGCAAATAATTGATCGATTAGTCATCTTACATAATACTTCAAAACTGAATGTAATTTTAATTGTACTGTAATATAGGGTATCACAGATGAGTTCAGAGGGAGACAAGACCAAATGTTTGGTTTAGAAGTCTCAACACATGACTGGGAGCACCAGGATGACTTTCTGAATTCTACTCCTTACTCTAACTAACTGCTTTTGTGGTCTTGAACAAGATTCTTAATCTCTCTGCCTCGGTTTCCCTCTCTATAAAATGGAGTCAATACTACTACTTCACAAGGTGTTGGGGTATTCATTAGTTAATTTGTACTAAGCACTATTAACTTTTTCTACCTATCAAGGTTCTTCAATCTAGAAACAAATAAAATAAACATGGTCATGAATAATATCGGATAATGCTGAGTAGACCATAGTATAATGTTTGCATAGTTCTTCCTGCTCCTGAGTTTGAATACAAAAGAAAATATAAGATATTGAAATTTAAAAGCAACATGTCTGTTTGAAAACATGCTTGTTCCACAACTCAATGTGTTGTAACGTGTGTAAATGTGACACAATCAGACCTTAATTCTCAAATGAGATGGGACTAGGATTGGATGTATCAAAAATTTACACTGCAGTGGTAGTTAAAGTATCTGTATGCACCAAAAATAAAACCAAATGACAAATCAAGAGAATGTCTAGCAAACCTGACATGCTGTTTTAAAAGTATTAACACAGGTATGTTATGGTTAAGGTATGAGAGGATTCCCTACATTCCCTTAGTCTGTTGTGAAATATGAGACCGAGGGTGAAATGTGTTAGTGGGAAGTGTAGTTCTCTAGCATGACTGCACTTTTGAAAGCATGTTATTGGTTTCATAGAACATTTTTTGCTACATTTCTATAACTAATGATCAATGAGTTCCAAATTCTGTTATAATGGACAGTCACACAGTCCAAGTCTTCCTCAGATTTTTTTTTTTTGTAATGGCCATATACCAATTTCCTTACAGGATCTACCTGTTTTCTCCCTCTAATCGTTTTAGTACTACAATCACAGATGGGGCAGACAGTGACAGAGTTCTAGCTGTAGCACCATGTAGCACAGAGAAGGCTGGAGCCTTAATTGGAGTCAATTAACCTATTTCTAAAGGGGATTATTGAGACTTGGTGGTAACTGTTGGGATTCTGAAGTAATTGGCTCAGTCACTGGGAGGATGTATCCTTGGAGGAACAGGAAGCAGGGAAGCTCAGACGGTGATCTCCATGGAGGACAGAAGCTGCGTGAAAGGCTCCTCCTTCTGTATACCTGTGCTATGCTTTGTCCTGTTTGGAAACAGAGAACTAAAGGATTTTGTGGTGGAAAAGAAACAGACTGTGTTTTGTGACTGAGGGTATGTCTACACTGCAATAAAAGACCCGTGACATGACCACGTCTGGCCCAGGTCAACTGACTCAGGCTCATGGAACTCAATCTTTGGGGCTATAAAATTGCAGTGTAGACATTCAGGCTTAGGCTGGAGCCTGGTCTCTGAGACCCCATGAGAGGGGAGGGTCCCAAAGCCCGGGTTCCAGCCCAAGCCTGAACATCTACATTGCAGCAGACCCGGCTTTGAGACTCGGTGCTGGGAGTGGGGGTTGTTAATCCCAATGTAGAGTGCCTGACAGACCATGGAAACAGGTTAGGCAATGCTGCTCACCAGGTAGCGAAAGGAGTGCCCTATGACGTAGACGAGTGTTTGAAGATTATAATTTGAGGATTATGGCTACGCTGCATTAAAAGAATGCTATATGATTTACTCAGGATAAAGCTTTGCAATTAATATTAATATTCCTGTTAATCAGCAGAAAAAGAAATTGCAAATTAAAAGATAAAATAAAATTAAAATGTTGAATGCGTTACTGGGGCTGCCAACAAAAAAACAAAACCTTGTGCATTTTTCTTTGAAAAATATGAATGCTTACAGGTAAATATTTTTCAGTGTTTCAAAGTATGCCTCTGGTAAATGAAACCCCAATATATATTTAAAATGGGGGAAAGCAGAAACGCTACAATTTTGCTCTCTAGCTATACTCATTTAGCATGTAGCAAGTAAATTATTCTTTATTCACTTAGGCATTTAGAATGATATTTAGGAAAGTGCTGTGAGAAAATTAAGATTATACAATCATAGAATCATAGAAGATTAGGGTTGGAAGGGATCTCAGGAGATTATCTAGTGAGTCCAACCCCCTGCTCAAAGCAGGACCAACCGCAACTAAATCATCCCAGCCAGGGCTTTGTCAAGCGGCACCTTAAAAACTTCTGAGGGAGATTCCACCACATTTCTACATAACCCATTCCAGTGCTTTACCACCCTCCTAGTGAAAAAGCTTTTCCTAATATCCAACCTCAACCACCCCCACTGCAACTTCAGACTATTGCTCCTAGTTCTGTCATCTACTACCACTGAGGACAGCCTAGCTCCATCCTCCCTGAAACCCCCTTTCAGGTAGTTAAAGGCTGCTATCAAATCCCTCCTCATACTTTCTACAAGCCCAGTTTCCTCAGCCTCTCCTCCGTAAGTCATGTGCTCCAGCCCCCTAATCATTTTTGTTGTCCTCCACTGGAATCTCTCCAATTTGTCCACATCCTTTCTGTAGTGAGGGGCACAAAACCAGACACAATACTCCAAATGTGGCCTCACTGGTGCCGAATAGAGGGGAATAATCACTTCCCTCGATCTGCTGGCAATACTCCTACTAATGCAGCCCAATATACCATCCTCTATGAAGAATGAAGTCATTTTAAAGTCCATGGCTTGAGTTTTCTGTTACTTATTTTGGCATAAAGTAGGTGTAACTTCACTGAAACCAATGCAATTACAGTAGGGTAAGTGAGAAGAGGACCAGACGTGATATGTTTTTTATATCTATTCATTGCAGCTTTTCAGACTAATGCTGTGAATACATTAATATCTGCATTATGACAAAATATTGCAATCAGCAAATCATGTTAGAGATTAAAAAGAAAAAGATAGCTTTAATATATTTTTAAAAAAATAGATAAGCCTGCTATTAGCTGCAGAAACTGACTCCTATGGTTAAACAAGCAGTTCCAGTCTTCAGTTGGTTGTGGTATCTCAATATAGAATTTAAAAATGTGCAGCTCATGAATTTGCTATAATGTGGTAAAAAAAATCACTAAACACCAGACATTGGTTAACAAAATGCAGTAAGCCTATATTTTACTCTGAGTATGGTAAATGTTCTGAAATGCAGTTCAATAAATATGCAGCTAATTTTTTTATGATAAGTTCTTAAATATCAGATTACTCAGTATAAAGGAATGTGTTTTTATATTTTGATTGATAAACTTTTTTTATACTAACGTTAAAACAGTACATCTCTCAAACTGAAATCTGCTTATTGATAAGAGCAAATTCTCCTCCTGTATATTCACTTCCCTCTTAAATTTATGACTGGGATTTTTTTTTTTTTTTTTTTTTTTAAGGTCTGTGAGAAGAAGGAGGAAAGTTAAAAAAGAGAACATTATAAAGAAAGTGACAGAAGAGAGAGAAAATGAGGAGGAAGAGGGGTGGAATAGAAAGAATATGTATTTTCACATATATATATATATATATAATTAATTTATTTATTTGACTTCCAAAAAAACATTTGCAAGTCAAAATATTTTCTTGTGATTTTAACAACTAGATTAGCTGCAAAAATAAGTGGGCTATAACTTACCTTTTTACTCCTATTGCACTGTAGCAAAGTAGCTATTCTCAGTAGCCAGATGGACTCTGTTAAGAAGTCATTCTTCCAACAGAGCAACATTTTTGTTTACATTTTGCATTGCTTATTATGTATATCAAGGTTTTAGGGTTAGAAGCTTCACTGTGGCACACAGACCAGACATGCATTATC
Organism: Emydura macquarii macquarii; assembly: GCF_026122565.2. NCBI lineage: Eukaryota > Metazoa > Chordata > Testudines > Chelidae > Emydura > Emydura macquarii. The sequence goes on from NW_027132773.1 coordinate 13,409,876, forward strand.
CCTAGCAATATGTCTCTGAGTGGGCTACCAGGAAAAGAAAAGTTGATAGGGAGCATGCTACCATCCTGTCACATAGCCACCCGTAACCTCCCTGTGACAACTATGCCTGAGAGTGTTTAATCCTCTCCTACCACAGAAAAATCCCTAGAAGAGGAAAAGTTACTGTTAAAAGTTTCCAGATTGTGGCTATGGAAACAGCACTACATTCTGTTCTCCTTAGGAAGAAGCAGGGACTGAGCCTTAAAACTTCAAGATATGCTGGCCCTGTGGTCCATACACTGGGGTGGCCATGGAGAGTGCCTGGCCTTGTGCCTTCTTTTCAGTCTCCCCAACTGCTAAGAGCATGGTCCAGTCACAGCCACGCTGCCATTCTCTCTTTAACCGCATAGTTCCTCCCTATCTGAGAGTCACAAACAGAGAGGCTAATACTGCATGGAGGAGCATTCACTTACACAGTTATCTGCAAGAGAGGTTAAAAGTGGCTGCTGAAGGGCACCATAACACATCAGGTAATGTAATATACTTAGATTTCTGTAATATACCAATGTAATACACTAAAAATTTTTATTTAATGCTGTATAACATCCTGATTTTGAAATGAGAATACTGTGTATGGATTAAGAACTGGCTGACTGACCAATATCTCCAAAAAGAAGTTGTTAAAGGGGATTCATCATCAAATGGGGATGTTTCTAGAGGGGTTCTGCAGGGATCAGTACTAAGCCCGATACCATTCAACAGGTTTACCAATGATCTGGCAGTAAATATAAAAATCGCTTGCTGATAAAATTTACAGATGACACAAAGATTAGTGGAGTGATAAATAACAATGAGGACAGGGCAGTCATAGTAGAGCAAACTGAATCGCTTGGGAAGAAAGGCCTGTTCAAAGAAAACATGTTTTAATACAGCCAATTGGAAAGTCATGCATCTAGGGACAAGGAATGCAGGCCAGACCTACAGAATGGGGGAAACATACCCTGAAAAAGCAGTGAGAGGCTAAGAGCATCAGTCTAAATAGGATTTACAGGTCATAGTAGACAAGCAACTGAACATTTGCTCCAGGTGTGACAAACGGGATCCTTGTATAAACAGAGGTGTAGTGAATAAGAGTAGGGAGGTAACTTTACCTCTGCATACAGCATTGGTGAAACTCATACTGGAATAATGCATACAGTTCTGGTGTCGGCATTTTAATAAGGATGTTGAAAAACTGGAGAGGATTCAGAAAAGAGATAGGAAAATGATTCTAGGGCTGAAGACAATGCCTTACTGGGAGAGAATTAGAGAGCTCGATCTGTTCAGTGTATCAAAAAAAAATGACTTGATTAAAAGTGTACAAACTCCTTAATGGGAAGAAAATACTTGGTACTATAGGGCTATCTAATCTAGGGGAGAAAGACATAACAAGAACCAATGGCTGGAAGCTGAAGCAAGACAGATTCAAATTAGAAATCAGACACAAAATTTTAACATTGATTAAACACTGGCACGAACTACCAAGGAAGTGGTGGGTCCGCCATTTCTTAACATCTTCAAAGCAAGACTGGACGCCTTTCTGGAAGATATGCTTTAATCAAACACAACTTATTGGGCTCAGCTATAGGAGCAGTTGTGTGAAATGTAATGGTCTGTGATATGCAGGAGGTCACACTAAATGATCTAATGGTCCCTCTGGCCTTAATCTGTAAGACTCTATGAAGACTGCCTAGCACCAATCCCTTTTGGGATGGCCTTTGTAATGCTGTTTCTGCAAAGCTATACCAATGGCTACATAAGGTGTGTGCCAAAGGGTGGGAGTAAAGCTCACAGTCATCACCAATCTCCTCCTTAAGTTTAAAAAAAAATAACCAAGAATCAAATGTGTCTGGACCTTAAGATGGCAAAACCAGCATCCAATACCATGACATTTATGCTTGTTCTGAAATAGTATTTTGCTTACTACATACTATGGTAATTGTACCCCATATATACAAAAATTGGAGAGACAGAAAGACACAGAGCGATAAAGAGACAGCATTTTACCCCAGACTCTTTTTGTCAGGAATGATGTGCACTTGCTGATCTCTGAAGTCATCTAGCCATAAATTCCCAATATGAAAAAAAATTGCCTACCTGAAATTTTTATTTGAGCTACTTCTCCATCTCCTCCTTCACTGTGTGCTCGAACCTCAACAACGTATTCGCCATCATTGGGGACTGGCACCTCTATTGAATGTGTACCAGTTGAATACAATATGCCCTCATGGTGGCCATCTGGTCTATACAGTACCTTGTAAAGCCATAAATAAGTACAGTTATTGAAATGTCATGTTGCAGCTGATACCACAGTTACATCCTTCCCATGTTTTAATTAACAAGTTTAGGGTGCTAATTTTATGTGTACATGGCTTAATTTTAAGTAAAAACTAAATAAAATGTATTGCTCTGCAGCTTGCTATACTGTAAAAATGAAGCGTGGAGAAAGCAGATATTTTCTCTTTTATTTAATACCATCTCCTTTTAAAGTAAATTGTCCATATTGGTTGAAGTTAAGACTTGAATGATTGAGGATAATACTTTCAGCTCAGCAAAGAAAACAAAACACACCACACATCTTACCATATACTGTAACATAAATTATTTAAGAACATCCTTATAAGGTTGCACAATTATTATTTTTATTAATATGTTTCAGAGCAGGCAAATTATTATAAATATGAAATTAGTATGTGACTTATCAGACATATGGAAATGATCTCTGCTCATTTTCAATGATTCACAAGAAGCTATTCAATCCATCAAAGACTTGTGTAGCATATAACACTAACTATATTACTGCCAAATAAATAACAACCCTAAATAAATAACACCACTACATTTTAATGGTTTCAGCATACTGATGGCTATAACTAACCCCTTTCCTATAATTTGTAGATGTGCTTGCACTGCAGTTGCATGTACCATGATGGGTCATCCCTTTAAGGACAGCTCTAGACACATTGGTTCTATTACTGTCTTTGACCTTTAAGGACAGGTATTCTGGAGGTTGTAGTTCTCAGAGGGAGGATCAGAACTGTAGGCTGGTAGTAATTCATGCTGGGAAAGAGGGCAAAAATAGAAAAGAGCTTAATTTGTTGGAAGATATTATCTACTACCAATGTATCCTGTAAGAGACATGTCACTGTGGGAGCAGTCAGTTCTGTTGTATGTCTAAAGTGGTGATTCTCAGCCTTTTCCATACTTTGTCTCCACATTACAACAACATTTTAGGACCTCTCTCATTTACCATAAAAACGAAACGTGGCCATTACCCGCCCTCCAAAACCATTGGGGGACAAGGGAGTTGTGACCTCTAAGTTGGGAACCTGTGGTCTAAAGGATGCAAGCGCATTAGAGCTGGAGTAGGTACCAAAGATAAAGAGTGACTATAAAATATACTGAGTGCAGGTTATGTCAGTTAGAAGCTATTTTTATAGATCATACTTTGTATCCTTGAACTGCAGATTCATTTGACATTGGCTTGACATGGTCCCAGGTGATGATGTAACTTGAACCAGACCTGACTGAACTGATAATTCTTGGACGTTGGCTTGGAGCTGAAAAATAAACACATACCATTTTGTGTGCAGAAACATGAAGCTTCACAAACCTTCATTTACATTTGAATGAGCCTTCTAAAAAGGAAGATTATGGCTGGCCTTTATGTGAATGCGGGCCAGTCTCTCTTCTGGAATGCAGCTCCATGGCTCCAGCTATGCATTTTTGCATGGCTTGAACAACGGGCTCCCTGTGGGTTTGGCATTTATGTGTTGCCAGAACAGAAGTGGCCAATTTCTACCCTTTACTGTGGAACTGGGCTTGTGTTTTCTTCGCAGGCAAATGTGTCCAAAACCTCCCAGAATTTAGTTTAATTATACTGATTCATTTAATTTAAATATGTAAATAATTATATAAAGGCATTTCTATAGCACTTATTTCTGTGGTATTCAGAGTGCCTTCCTGCACAAAGTGTAATTATAGTTAGATTAGTAGCCATGTAAAATGGAATCTTCTTATTCAACACATATGCTCCCTGCAGGTCTGAGTCAGATAGTATACTGCCTATCTTATTGATAAAGCCCACATGTTAATCTCACGTTTTTTAGGCCATGAAAGCACATTTTTAAATAAAGAAACACAGTCCTTAATTAAATACCACTCAGGGAGTCATTATTATTTAATTCTGGAGACAGAGCAAACAGTAGTTACAGGCCAGGATTTCAAAATTGACTAGTGATTCTGGGTGTCCAAACTGAGCCACCTTAAAGAGGCATGATTTTCAAAGCACATTCTGAAAATCAGCCCTGTTTTAAGGTGTCTCCAGTGAGGGAGCCAAACACTAAGGCACCACAAGTTCTGTGAAAATCTTCACTTGAGGCTATAATCTCTGGACCCAAGCCTAAATTCCTCTTGGACCAGATCGTGGCCTGTCTTGTGTGACTGAAGAGGTGCCCGTTAGTCCACTGTGCCAGATAGCCACATCAAGATGGCAGCGGTGAGTGGAGAAGAACAGCCTTTGCAGAGCCACTAATCCACAACTATCTGCAGTGCCACACATGGAGCTTGTGTCAACGCCACAATTTAGCTCCTCTGGGAAAACTGTGTGTGTATGGTGTCAGACCCAATGGCTTCAATATTAATAAAAGCAAAGTACAAACTAATAGTAACGAAGTACTGAACTTTAGAAATAAATCCAAAGCTGCTTTACTTACGTGCTTTTCTTGTGATGATATCAATAACGTCACTGGTAGGTCCATACCCTGCACTATTGAAGGCGCAAACATCTACGTGGTACCGGGTATTAGGTTTCAAATTTTCCAGTTTGGTTGAGTATTCCTGATTGCTCACTTGCACCCGCTGTGCAGCTGCTTCTTTATCATGAACAGTCCAGTAACGAATCTATATACAGTTGGATTGAATGATAATTTGGTGCAGTTCATTATATTGAAATCTTACAGAAACTTTGTGAGTTAGTCTGGAGCACAGAATATTTTTAAAAATTAAACAAAAACAAAAATTAAAAAAACCCAGCAAAGTCTGTTTCTGGCTAACTGCTGCTCCTTATATTAATCCAAGTGATATGATCATATCAAGAAACAGAAAATACTTCAGATTTGATGCAGAAACTTTGGCATCAAGGAACCAGATTGGTGTCCAATTAAACCAATGGGAGTTTTGTGATAGACTTCACTCGGTGCAGGATCAAGCCTTAATAGAACAAGGCTAGGTTGCTATTGTCCTTTATACCTGAAAATTTTATGCTCAACTTTAATATTGTTCTATTAGGTTACAAAGTAGTCTGTAAGGTAAAGAGCAGAAATGACATCCTTGACTGAGGCCGGGTCTACACTAGAGTGTTTTGTTGACCAAAATCACCTTTTCTCGACAAAACAGTCCTGGTGTACACACTATGATGACCCTTTTGGTTGACAAAACTGCTCGGTTTTGTCAACAAAATAAAACTACCTTGATGAGAGGCATAGAGCTTTTTTCACCCAAGTTCTATTGCAAAAGCGTCAGTATAGACACTGCTGTATGTTTATGTCACAGTAAATGGCCTCTGGAAATGTCCCACAATTCCAATCCTAACCTCTCTAAACATCCATTTGCACTCTGCTGCTCTGCAGCCACCCACCCCTCCCCCTGTAAAGTTGTGGGAAGTTTTGAAATTGTTATACCACTTCCTGCTTGGTCGGCGTGGAGAGCTTGCATCTCATCTTCCCAGCTGACCATGGCTGCTCCACACCGCAAATGATCTCCCATTTGGAGCACACCGGAGCTGCTGGATCTGATCAGCATTTGGGGAGAGTCAGCTGTGCAGTCCCAGCTCTGCTCTAGTGAAGGAACTTTGATACCTACGGCCAGATTTCTTGTGCCATGGCGGAGAAGGGCTATGAGTGGAACACGATGCAGTGCTGAGTTAAAATCACAGAGCTGCGGCAGAGCTACCAGAAGACCACGGAGGCAAACCATCACTCTGATTCACGGCCAATGAACTGCCATTTCTAAAAAGAGCTGGAAGCCATCCTCAGTGGCTATCCCACATCCACCCCCGAGATGCCCATAGACACCTCCACAGCCCCGGGGCCGTTGGACTCAACCCTGATGAAGAGGTCAACGATGAGGAAGTGGAGCTGGAGGATGACCCAGAGCTGGGGAGCAGTTTGGTTGCTGAGGTTGGGAGTCAGGAGCTGTTCTCAACCCCAGAAGGCTATAGCCAGCCCCAGTTCTTCAGCTCAGGTGCCCTGGGGGTGTACTGGAGCCATGGGGGTCATTAGCTTGGCTAAAACATAGATAGCTGAAGGGATAGAAATGCACAGGAGTAATGCTTCTGTTCATTGTTTCTTGTTCTTACACAGATGTGACCTTCACAGCCAAGGCCCCTATGCTGGCAGACCGCCTATGGCTGATAAGGAAGTGACCCCGGAGAAGCAAGGAGGTCCAGGAACTCCTCCTGTCCTCTGAGGCATCCAAAAGAGAGAAAAGGGCTTGGAGACAATCAGTGTCAGAATCTCAAAAAATGGAGAGACAGGAACAGAAGGAGAACCAAGAATGAATTTTGGTTGGCATGAGTGCATGATCAAATCCATGCAGGAGCAGACAGAGCTGCTAAAGGCAATAGTGTTATTGCAGACACAGTTCATGCAAGCTTGCCCCCCCACCCATCAGCCGCAACGTTCCCCTTCTTTTCCTGCACTCTCCCAACTCATTCTTTCCAAACTCTCAGAGTGTCTCGCTACCCCCCTCATTCTACCCCTTCAGACAGCTATGAGAATGACAGCAGGACTTACACGCAACTGTCATAGCTGGCACTGCCCCCTGCTACTTTTCCCCCTCCAGGTTTTTTTTGTGTTGTAAACTGTTTTGTGTTTAACAATAAAAGTTAGTTCTGAGAACAATATGCACTTTATTTCTGCGTTGCACATGACATTTTCACCTACTACCGATACACATCTACAGCTCTATAGCAGTCATATGTCACAGGACTGTTTCAAAAAATACCTTATGGGTTCTCATTGTCAAAATGGGCCCTCAATGCCTCCCTTATCCGTATGGCCCCCTCTGGCATCTGGCTGCTCCTATGCAGATGCAAAGCGATCCACCTCTGTGGTCCACCCAGGGGCAAACACTTTGCCCTTAGCCTCATATAAATTATGAAGCACACAGCAGGTGACTATAACCACGGGAATATTGTCCTCATTTAAGTCCAGCCTGTGATAAAGGCATCTCCAGCGCCCCTTTAACCTGCGAAATGCACATTCTACAGTCATTCAGTACCTGCTCAGCCTGTTATTGAAGTGTTCCTTGCTGCTATCCAGTGTGCCTGTGGAAGGCTTCATGAGCCATGGCATTAGTGGGAAGGCTGGGTCTCCCAGAAACACTATAGGCAACTCAACATCCCTGATTTGATTCTTTTGGTCTTGAAAAAAAAAGTGCCTGCTTGTAGCTTCCAGTATTTCCGAAGGTACGAGCATCGTGAACCTTTTCTGACCAACCGGTGTAGATATCAGTGAAATGCTCATGGTGATCACAAGCACAAGCAGTACCATAGAGAAGTACCCTATTTTTTACTGATGTACTTCATCACGAGATGGTCAAGGGCCAAAATTGGGATATGAATCCCATCTATTGTCCTGCCACAGTGAGGGAATCCCATCGTTGTGAATCCTTCCACTATTTCATGCACATTGCCCAGAGTCACAGTCATTCACAGCAGAATGCGATTAATGGCCCTGCACACTTGCAATAACACAGCTCCAACGGTGGACTTACTGACTCCAAACTGATTAGCGACTGACTGGTAGAAGTCTGGAGTTGCCAGCTTCCATGCAGCGATTGCCACGCACTTCTCCACCACGAGGGCAGCTCTCATTCTGGTGTCCTTGCGCCACAGGGCAGTAGCCAGCTCCATACAGAGTTCCATGAAAGTGGCTTTGCGCATTTGAAAGTTCTGCAGCCACTGCTCGTCTCCCCAGATCTGTATAACCCCACCACTCAGTGCTGCAATCCCACCACTCAGTGCTTGTCTCACGTGCCCAGAAGCGGTGGTTCACCATGTGCAGATATTCCTTGAATAACAGCAGTAATGCGGTGCTATTCATCTGCATGTCACTCAGCAGGTCAGGCTCCTCAGATTCCTATTCCAATTCAGAGCTCATGATGTACTGCGCGACCAGTCGTGATGTGTTCAGAATGCTGAAAGCAACAATGGAGAGTAGCACGGGATCCATCTTTTCGGATACAGATGGCAGGTGTGCAGGACATGGCGGGGAGCCATTGGAAAAATGGCACAATTTGCTGCTAGCAATGCAATGACTGATGGTATGGAAATGCAATGCACCAAGGGGCATTGAGCCAGCACCCATGCTGCTCCGTGCTCCTCTTCCCCACTCCACAATTCCCAGTGGCAGAAGGTGCCGAGCTGCACGGTGGGATAGATGACCACAATGCACGGCCCTCACTGTCGATACTTCAGCAAGATGTGTGGACGTGTTTTGGCAACAAAATGAGTGCTGTGTGGAAGGGCGCAAGAACTATTATCATAGTGCTTTTTTTTAATCACTGATGTAACTATCGTTGACAAAACTTTCTACCGTAGACAAGGCCCAAGTGGTACAGTACACTCACTTCTTATTTCATGGCTTTCTAGCTAATACGATCCCCACAAAAGCAACTAATTCATATTTTTCATTCTGCTATCATTCCCCACACACAGCATGTCCTGTCCAGCCCAAGCTGAACAGACCCCTCTCCTTTTATGAAAGATGCTGTTCCAAACACTTTTACTAACATGTATTATCCACTATAACTTTTATCACATTCAGCCAGCATTTTTGTTTCCATGATTTAAAGGTTTTAATAAGCCATTGATAAAACAGTTTGACAGCCCAGTAACAAGGTTTAAAAAAGGGATCTACAACACCCAACCTGATATCCATTTCCTGCTCATTCCTCTGGGAACTGTGTTTAACAGCACTGACTACGTATTGAACACAGACATCAAAGCAATATCACATACCTAATAAACAAACTTACTAGTTTTTGGATACTTAATCTGTTTTTGTCTTTTAGGAGGTACTTTTGCTAAGTGATGAAGTTTACAATTGTTAGACTAAAGAAGTGTGTAATATTTTATGTGGTTTTAAAATTAATATTTAACAGAGAATTTTCTATAATATTTAATGTTTGAAGTGTGTTTATAGATTTTTATAATTTTCCCTCTCTTTAAATATATTGTGAATTATTATCTTTTGTTTCAGCCCTCTCCCCCCCAAATCCCATGAATCACTATTAAACCACATAAAACCATGGGGGAAAACGGGACAAGCACTCACCAAACTAATCTGTATAGGTTCCCTACTTTCCTCCTATTCTCCTTCCCTTCAGAATTCTCCTCTGCCCACTTTTTTAAAATGCACTTAAATTACACATTGGAGAAATATATTCAAACCAATCCATTAATGCCAATTATAGAATCATAGAATATTAGAGTTGGAAGGGACCTCAGGAGATCATCTAGTCCAACCCCTTGCTCAAAGCAGGGCTAACCTCAGCTAAACCATCCCAGCCAGGGCTTTGTCAACCTGCAGCTTAAAAACCTCTAAGGACAGAGATTCCACCACCTCCCTAGGTAACCCATTCCAGTGCTTCACCACCCTCCTAGTGAAAAACTTTTTCCTAATATCCAGCCTAGACCTCCCCCATTGCAACTTGAGACGGTTGCTCCTTGTTCTGTCATCTATCATCATTGAGAACAGCCTAGCTCCATCCTCCCTGGAACCCCCTTTCAGGTAGTTAAAGGCTGCTATCAAATCCCCCCTCATTCTTCTCTTTTGCACACTAAACAATCCTAGTTCCCTCAGCCTCTCCTCATACGGTGAATCCATACTCTCCTCATATGGTGAATCCATGTTGACTGTTCCTGATCACCTTCCTCTCTTCCAAGTGCCTTAAAATGGATTTCTTGAGGACCTGCTCCATGATTTTTCCAGGGATTCAGGTGAGGCTGACCCATCTGTAGTTCCCTGGATCCTCTTTCTTCCCTTTCTTGAAGATGGACACTATGTTTGCCTTTTTCCAATCATCAGGGACCTCCCACAATTGACACGAGCTTTCAAAGATAATAACCATCATGCTCTTGCCATAGGAGTCCCCTGCAAAGGACACCAAGGCATTCACATATTTCCATGCTTCTACAGAAAAAAATAGAGATGTTTGTGGTGCTTAAATACTGGAGACCAAATATTCATGTTTAGGCTTTAAAATGACAACACTATATCACTCTTTTATTTTATAAATTTTAAAATATGAACTAAAATTACTTCTATAAAAATCTTTTAAATATCCAGACTTTCCCCTTCCTGAGGTATCATTACAATGTGTAGAACAACAGGAGAAATTATATGCATCTCTCAGAGATGCTCTCTGGTTAATTGCATATCTTTCTAAATAGTTGCTTAGTTTCAGACCTGGTCTACACTACAGACTTAGGGTGATGGAAGTCACCTTACCTCAACCTAATAATGTATGCGTCTACATTACCAGGTCCCTTCTACTGACCTAACTCGCCTGTAATGTTGACTTAATTTCTCCACCCCCATGAGAGGCGCAGCGCTTAATTCGATGATGATGGGTCGACAGACAGGCAGTGTAGACACAGCGTTGCAGAAGTCAACTGAATTGGCCTGCAGGTGTCCTATAATGCTCCACTTTAACCGCTCTGGAGATCATTTTCAACTCTGCCACACAGCAGCCAGATACACAGGATACAGCCCCTCCTCTGTTAAAGCCTGGAGCAATTTTGAATTCCCATTTCCTGTTTGATCAGCGTGGAGAGCTTGCCAGTGCAGCTGATCATGGCGACTGAACGCCCCAAATGTGCTGCAGCCAGGAGAAGAAAGAATGTGCTAGATCTCATTGGTCTGTGGGAGAAGAGTCTGCACAGCTCCAACCCAGCCAGAGAAATGTTGACATCTACGAGAAGATCGCACAGGGCATGGGCGACAAGGGCTACACCCAGGACACGCAGCAGTGCTGCGTGAAAATCAAAGAACTTCAGCAGGCATACCAGAAGACAAGTAGGTGAACAGTCATTTGGTTTTGTACCACAGACATGCTGCTTCTACAATGAGCTGCATGCGATTCTTGGTTGCGACCCCATCACTACTCCCAAATGCAGCATGAATACCTCCCAGAAGTCCGAGTCCCAGGCCACCTCAGGCAACAACAAGGAGGACATTCTGGATGAGAAAGAGGAGGAGGAGGAGAATGGGAGACTGGCAAGTGGGGGAATCCATTCTCCTCAAGAGCCAGGAGCTATTTTTAACCCCCAAGCAGTCCAGCCAGTTGCAGGACAGCATGGTGGCCAAACGTGATGCCTGGGAATGGCACCTCTGGTGAGTAAGCAATTCCAATTAAACTGTAAAGGTTACATACTCTTATATTTTAAGTGTAATATGAAGAAAAAGTTAGGTGCAGTGAATATCTGCTTCCCAGTGGCCGCTCCAACTATGCAGAGTGTGCACCCCAGAAAACACTGTTTATGTGCACAGAGATGGCCTGGGAATCCTCCATGGAGATCTCCAGGAAACTTTCATGGAGGTACTCTGGGAAGGGCTGCCTTATTTCTTACACCTCGGTAGGACACTTTCCCATGCCACCCCAGTATTAACCCTGCTAGCATCATTACGGTACAACATAGCAGCATAAGAACCAGGTCTGTACCCAGACGCTTGCAGCATCTGCTCCCTTGCTGCCTCTGTTACCCTCAGGAGACTAATATCACATATGGTTACCTAGAGGAGATGGTGGAAGTTTTCATTACAAGTGCTTGTACCGCAAACAATAGAGCATGTATTCCCACACCCATAGTGATTTCTGGGTCCCTCCACCACAGTTTCCCTAACATGCTGGTGGTTTGTTGGCAGGGATTGGTGTTGACCTCAGAATCTGCAAATCCAGGGCAACTACTACCAGCAGCATTAAGGAAAAGGGACGCTTGTCGTGTTTCCTTGTGGCCACAAACCCCTCCCAACCCCAGAGCCGCCTCGGACAAGGACCGCAATTTGGGAGGCTTAACGCTGGTCCCTGATCTCAAAGCAACATCCATGTTGCTTTGGGGGACATTGTCCACCTGTCCACCAGTGCCCCTGACGCGGGTTTCCCACAATTTGCAGCACAAGTCCCATCACCCATGCCTCTGGACCATTCTCGCCATGACTGGTACAGCAAACCGATTCATTGAATAGCTAGGGATTCTGATTATGTTCTGGCTTGCAGTTGAGTGTAATAAATGGAGTATTTTTTAAATAGCAGCACTGCACTAAACCCTGGGTATGCATTGACAAAGGTTGCCTTATGCTTTGCATGACTTACAGTGGAAAGCTTGGCCTTCAGCACATCCTCTACACCAGCGGAGAGGATTTTGCAGATTAGAAGGTGGAAAAAGAGAAAGTGTGATGACATAGTCAACGAGATAATGAATGCCTCTGGGAGAGCTGACATGGAGCTAAGAGCCTGGAGGATTTCACTGTTTGAAAAACTGGACGTGACATGGAGAGCATGAGATCAGCCCAGAGCATGAGCGTGCCATGCAGGATGAGATGCTGCAAATTATGAAGGGACAATCAGAAGTGTTGAGGCATTAGGTTGAGTTTCAAGAAGAGCAGCTTGAAGCTAGACTCCTTCTGCAGCCCCTGCAGAACAGCCAGCAAGCACTGCTTTGTTCCCAATTCCTCTCCTCCAAACATTCAATAAGGTGGGGTGGGGGAAGGGAAGGTGCAGTATCCCTTCCACTCCACACAGGGGAGGGTACTAAGAACAAAAGGCGACCATTCAAAGACCTTTGATGGGCAAGGTGCTTTCACACACAAGTTGCATTTCTTTCTCCCCTCCCAAGTTTATTACACTGTTTGCCCAAGGTTGTTATTTTCTTTCAGATTCTTTATATCTGTGCAATAAAAGCCAACATTTTGCAAATGACATATTCTTTATTTAATCCAGTCATGGGGGTATGGAGGGTGAAGGGGAGGTACAGGGAACTGATGCAATGGCAGGGATGATATGGGAAGGCACAGCACAGATAAGCAGTGCACATTACTGTGGCTCATTACTGAAATGGGTTTTCAAAGCCTCCCAGAGATGCAGAGCTCCTTGCTGGGCTCTTCTCACTGCCCTGGTATCTGGCTGCTCAAAACTGCTGCCAACCTGTCCGCCTCCATGCCTCATCCCTAAGGAAACTTCTCTCCCCATGCCTCACAGATATTATGGAGCATGCAGTGATAACATTGGGGATATTGCTTTCACTGAGGTCTAACCTAGTAAGCACACTGCGCCAGCGACCCTTTAAACATCCAAAGGCACATTCCACCGCCATTCTGCACTTGCTCAGCCTATTGTTGAACCGCTCCTTACTGCTGTACAGGTGCCTGGTATACAGCTTCATGAGCTATGGAAGCAAGAGATAGGCTGGTTCTCCCCATTTCAACATCCCCAATGATTATTTTGCAATCCAGAGAGGAAGTCCCTGATTGCAGCTTTCTGAACAGACCTGTGTTCCTAAAGATGCGTGCATCATGCACCTTTCCTGACCAACCCATGCTGATGTCGTTGAAATGCCTCTTGTAATCCACCAGTACTTGCAACACTGTTGAAAAGTATTCCTTTCTGTAGCCAAGATAGGGATACACGTGGCAACTATTGCCCCACTGCAGTTATGGAACCCCATCATGGCAAAACCATCCACTATGTCCTGCACATTGCCCAGAGTCTGAGCAGAAGTCTGATAATGGCATTGCATACTTGGATCACAAGAGTTCCCATGGTGGATTCACCAACTCCAAATTGATTCTCCACTGACCAGTAGCAGTCTGGCACTGCAAGCTTCCACAGAGTGATTGCCACTCGCTTCTCCACTGTGCGAACAGTCTCATTTTAGTATTGCTGCACTTCAGGGCTGGGAAAAGCTCTGCACACAGTTCCTGGAAAGTGGCCTTCCGCATTCGAAAGTTCTGTAGTCACTGCTCAACATCCCATAGCTGCATAATGTGATCCCACGAGTCAGTGCTTGTTTCCTGGGCCCAGAAACAATGCTCCACCATCTTCGCTGCTGCATGACTGCCAGCAGCAACTGGGAATTATTTCATGTTATGGCTTGCAGCAGGGCTGCTAGAATGACATCGCAATATTCTACGCGGTGGCTCCTGTTTCAGCTCTGGAAATACTGCAAGTGCAAGGTATTTGCAATGCTCAGAACAAGAGCGCACAGCTGAACTGGGTCCATGCTTCTCAGGCTATGGTGTACCCTTTTGAAAAAAGGCACAAAAAAGTATGGGTTGTTTGCCGTTGATATCAGGATAGGAAGGGAGGGTGGAAACTGCATCATGGGAGGTCTGCGACAATGTTTAGCTCCCATGAGGCTTTGCAAGCCCTTCCCCAAAGCCCCTGTGGCTAGTTGCACTGTGCGATAGCTATCCACAGTGCACTGCTCTGTGCACTGATGCAAGCATTGCTGGTGAGTACACACTCCACTGACACGAGTGTGGTGTGGACATGCCCAACTGACTTAATTACTGCGGCGGCTGGATGTCGACTTAAATTAAGTTGACTTAACTTTGTAGTGTAGACATGCCCTTCAGAACAGTGTTTTGGTTCTACAGAACTGTAATGAACTATTGTATATGTGGCTCTGCTTTCTACTGGATAGAACCAAAACTCAACTGTGTGCCCTACTCAGTTTCTCCCTTTTTGTGGTGCTCTGGATCTGTTCAAATAGGAATCCCCATTGTGTGGGAATCCCCTGTGGGCACTGCCAGTTTTGAGCCAGCCCAACTCCAGCTCTCACTGGGAAGGTTGAGCCAAGACTGAGAAGGGGGTTGTCTGGTAATCTCTGGCTCAATGGGGACCATTGCAAGGTATCATAAATTAGCACAGCCTGCAAGTCCTAGGATCAGGGAAACTCATTTAACGCCCTTGTGGTCCTGTGCCTCTGGTGTGCCCAGATGAAACTGCACAGCAGAGAATCTAACCCATCTAAGCATGGGAGAGATGTTTTTACAATTATCAAGAAAGAAGTCCTATAAAATCCTTGTGTGGGTTTGATACATGAAAAAAGTTAAAGAATATTCTTTATCGTAACAGAAGAAACATTTCATGGTGGCGAGTTGTACAACAAAATAAAACAGCAATAAAGCTTAACTGCTAGAATCACGGAATTTGCAACAGAATTTTTCATATTTACCTGTTTCACTTCCAAGAAACATAAAAAACTACAAAATCCAGTTTTACTTTACTTAGTTAACATACTTTATTGATATTAGCAAGGAGAGTTAGTGCCTAGTTAAAACACACAAAACAGTTTCATAACCATAAACAATATATTTACTTCATTCAAGCAGCAGGAAATCTACATACATACACCCACTAGAACTGCATGTACTGAGCAGCTCTGTTTATGAAGATTACATGACAAGCACTCATAAATCTTACATTCTCTGTATGGAGGGAGGTAGTTCATATTTTATCTTTCCTTTGGGTGTTAGCTGAGGACACACCTCACTAATGGCAAAATTTATCAGTTCACACTCATCACGGCTAGCGCAGTAGTCCAGAGATTCTGCATTAGTGTCAAGAGAATCTGACTCCTCCTGGTGTGAAAAGGCTAGTCCCACAGGTAAAATGCGTTCAGTTACTTTTCTCTCAGTATTCTCGACTCTTAGGCTTCTGAATACATGATGCCAGTTATATCAAGAGAGAGCTTTGTTTTCAGGGAATGTGCAGGATTAAAATAAACCAGAATACTTTCTTCTTTTCAACTAAGGATTTTGATAAATTTGTGCTAGAGCTGGACAATAACACAAATAAATAAATAAAATCCAAGAGTATTCATTCCAGTTTTTTAAAAAAACTTTACTTTGACCATGTTAGCATGGAGTAAGAGAGTCCAGGATGCAGACCTCCATGTAGCTCTGTCCTGTAGTCCTGCCCCCATGCCATAGCTCCACCACTACCCTTCAGTGGCAAGGGTCCTCTTCCCCTCCCCTCCCCAGTAACATGTCACCCTCTTCTTCCACCAAGAGCAGCAGCAGGGGCCACCTTCCCTTTGGGAGCATCAGGTGCAACAGCAAGAGAGCTCTCCCATATTCACCCCAAGAGCTAGTGTACATCTGCTTGGGTCGGTATGCTGAGCCACACAGAATCCTCTGCTGGGGTGATGTTGATGCAAGACCCAGAGCAGTGGGTCTTGGAATTAACACCCCACTGGGATTCATAGGGCAATAATTGACACCTCTCTGTGCTACTGTTTCCATCTGTCTGCAGAATGGGGCAAACATTGCTGCACTGGTTACACTAGTGTCACAGTTACAAGAACAAATTCAAGGAAATCACACACTGCTTGCAAATACCTCTCTCCATTGTGAAAACTGACCACTTATTCCTACCTTTTGCTTCCAGTCTTTCAACTAGTCTCTGCCTGAGGAGATGACCTTCCCTCTTATCCCATGGCTGCTTATTTTGCTTAAGAGCCTTTGGTGAGGGACCTTGTCAAAGGCCTTCTGAGAATCCAAGTACCCTATATCCACGGTATCACCCTTGTCCACATTTGTTGACCCCTCAAAGAATTCTAAAAATTGGTGAGGCATGATTCCCCTTGGCAAAAGCTGTGTTGACTCTTCCCCAACATAACATGTTCATTTGTGTGTCTGATAAATCTGTTCTTTGCTATAGTTTCAACCAATATGCCTGGTACTGAATTTAGGTTTAGTGGCCTGCAATTTAGCAGGATTACCTCTGGAGCATTTTTTAAAAATTGTCATTACATTAGATATATACCAGTTATCTGGTACACAGGCTGATTTAAGTGATACGTTACATACCAGAGTTAGTAGTTCTGCAATTTCATATTTGAGTTCCTTCAGAACTCTTGGGTTAATACCATCTGGTCCTGGTGACTTATTTGTAGATGTCACTCACAGAAAATACATTCTATGAGGCTACTCTGCATTTGCATATGCTCTTTTTGGAGCATATAGGTAAATATCACACATCTGACAATTAAAATTGCAAAGCAAGTAATTAATTTAGCAAGATTCAAATCCTTTTCTCAGAGCACAGCCCAAGTAAACAGGCTATATGCAGCAGAGTTCTCGAGAGGCCACTGTATACGTGGAGGAAGAAACCCACTCTCTGGTGGGCTGCTCCATGGCTAACTTCTGCATCTGTCTGGTTGCAGTTGTGCCCCTTTTTTCCAGGAAAATAAGAAAAGATTTGGTGGGCAGATTTGAGTTGTTGTGGACCCAGTGGCCTGCCCTTCTCACAAATCATTCCTCTTTGCTAGGGTGCACCTGTGCTGGATGGCAAACAGAAAATGCAGATAAACTCCCCAAAGCCTGCTCACCCAGCACATTAGAATCACAGAATTCTACATCTTCTACAGACTATATTTGGGCTACAGCATCTGTTTCCAAGTTACTCTAAATTCAGTTGGGGATGTTTAAAAAATAATTACTATACCTAATCATTTGAGAATGTAGTAGGTCATTCGTCACGTACAAATCTATTTCTGCACTGACAAAGAAATTGCAGTTTACAGTGAATGTTTACACCCAAAGCTTATTTGGAACATGTTTTGAGACATGTATGGACCAGATCCTCTACTGGTGTAAACTGGCAAAGTTCTTCTCTGGAATTCTGAAGATTTCTATGGAACTATGTCAACTTACTGACCTAGAGGATCTGACCTTAAATTTTAGTATAAAAAAAGTATACGTTATATGAAATGTCTAATAAGTTGTGATTCAAATTTTTACAGCAAATATCAGTTAAACAATGCTGAGCATTAAGAGTTAGAATGTGAAAGTGTATTGCCTGTGCATAATCAATTACTGTATTTACAATGAATGTGAAGACATTTATAAGTGTCACTTCTGAACTCACCTGATATCCTTCAACAGATTGCTCAAAAATATGCTCCCAGGAAACGGAGATTTCAGAAGACGATACGACTTTTACATTCACATTTCTAGGCCTTTCAATAGGAGCTGGAAGATTGAACATATGGAAAACATTCAACCCCATCAAGTGCATTGTTATATTGACTTGCATGGTCTTTTCTCATTTTAATATTTCATATTATTTTCCCATTTTCACAAAGCCAAGTCCTGAAGTCTCTAACCTGTTTTTACTTAGCTCTTACTTGGATAACCTCTAATTTCATTGGGTATTTGTTTGAGACAGGACTGAATAAAACTGGAATAAAGATCTCAGGATTAGGCCCATATTCAATATTTATTAGCTTTTACGGGTTCCAAAGTGAAAGTTTAATAACTAAAAATAGGCTCAAATAAAAATAGACAGAATCAGAAAATCAGTGATCTTTTACTCAGCAGTATAGTCTCTCACATTAAAAACTGTAGGCCACATTTTCAAAGTCAGTTACATGCAAATATTTATTTGCTTTTTACTTATGCATACATATATAACATACATTATGTGCATGCAAGTCAGATAATTATGCACACAGTGGGCTAATGGTGTGTCTTACTGACCATGCATGTGTATTTATATTAGGTAGTTGTGCATGTAAGTTGGACACGTGTGTTTGTGTGTGCTTAACTTTGAAAATCTGAAAATTATTCTAAATGCACAATTCAGACCATTTTAACGTTAAAAGTTTTCTTTTTACTTAGTGCCTAGAAGAGTAGGTGCTAATTTAATTATAAGAAGCTGCTAATTTCACTCTACTGCTTATATTTAGAAGGAGTTAATGTATGGAAAAAATGCATAAACAGAGCACAGGATCTATGAAAGATTCCATTTTTCAAGCTTAGATCAATTTTCTTTTATGGGTCTTTTGAAACAAGTTGCAACAGACAGCCACTGCTGCCTCAGCACAGGAAAGCTTTAATATATTTAATCTTCCAACTGGGCATCAAGTCAACTATGTATCAAAACAGCCACTATTCAGAAAAAAAATCAGTTACGTTTATTATGAGAAGTATCTAAGGTAACAAAATAATCTTGTGTGCAAAATTACTTTTTCATTGTCTTTCACTAATAGTTAATAATTCGAAGGTATAACTTTAAAAAAGCTGATGCACTGATGCTAAGGCTATTTTCTCGATTACAAAAATTTACGTAAACACAAAGACCACAATCTAAAGTTTCTGTACTGAGTATGATTAGTGCTAACGCAATTTCAGTACATACATGTTTACATGAAACACATGGAAGCACAGAATAAAAGCAATGCACTAAAAATGAATAATTAGACATGTGTAGCTTTCTGATTAAACACATCACCCAACAGCAATGAAAGTGTATATCATGATTATGTAGTTTATAATCTCTAGTAATACATTTGATAAATTCCCTTGACTGTCAGTAGCCTTATAATTTGCTGAATCACAGCTGTGCTGACATTAGAGCTGGAAAAGACCACGTTATCTTGTCCATCTCCATGCCAATGCAGGATTGTTTCCTGTTGTACCATTTACTAGTGTTTTGTCCAGTGCCCAAGATTTAAATGCCCAAGTGACAGGGTTTCCATCATTTCCTTTGGGAGACTACTTCATAGCTGAGTAGTTCTTACTGTCAGGATGATTATCTTGATATGGCAATTTGAATGTCCCCTTTCGTATTTCACCCCCTTATGCTTATTTATGCCCCCTTCAATAATACCAACTAATTTTGCTCCTTATTTAGTATTTACACTCTCTATATATTTTGCAGACACTCCATTCTTAGCCAGCATTACAGTCCAAATATATGACATTTGCTCCTTTTGCCATTTTCCAATTCTGTAATTCTATCAATAAAAAAAGCAATTAAGTTTGGCTCACAAGATGTATTCTTCATTGAAAACATGCTCTTCGTCTCCCATAGTTCAGTTACCCTCTAAAGGAATTAGCTGCTGTTAGAGCAGTAAGAGGGTGAGCTCTGTGGGTAGAGCTAGAGGGAATCTTCACCGCTATACAAGTCCTAATGCCTGCAGGGGCCCTCTTACTACACCCATTGGCAAGGTGTATGCTGGATTACCCAGAAAACCCTGCTTATTGATGTGTTTGGTACACAGGGACATGGCTGTGCAAAGATACATTCTCCTTTGGAGCTGCTGATATTGTAGACAATATTTGGAGCTCCCTGACACCTACAGTGCAATTTTAGGCCCCTCCAGTGCTGGAGTTTCTTTGTGTCCTCAACCCCTTTTATTGGCTGGGAAGGGCATAATTTGACCTTGAATATTTAGTGTTTCTCTGTGCCATTGCTGAGTTATTTTGCTGGGGCTAGAGTTATAGGGTGGCAACCACCAAGGTTATTTTTCTTTCATTTTCTGGAAGATACTAGCCCTGTTCATTTGCTTTTCTCTGATTTTCTGGAGCTACACCTGCTTGCTGCTTCTATGGTGTTTGGTCAAATGTGCACGATGGCTCTATTAAACAGATGAACTCAGACAACAATACAATTTTGCCGCTATCATTTAGATAGTTTATATATATAACTCAAGGAATTTGTAGGTGCATGTTTAATGTTCCTATTATTAATTTTTGCTTTTAGTAGTTACCATTTTCTCTAGATGAAATACACTTAGCACTTCACTAACAGGCCTGGAAACTTACTATTCAGATGTTGATAATGTCCTTAGAAATGAAGAGATACTGAAATGTTATTTGGGTATCAGCAATGTATTAATTCATTTATTACCATTACAACAATAATCATTCTCTTTCTGCAGCAGCTGTTAAAGATGATATCCTAAGGTACACGTCTCTGATAACTAGGATTAGTACTAATCACATTAGCTAATTGTTTCTAGTGTAGATTCTTAATTATCATAAGAAACAAAAGGGTCTATTCTGTTTCTCTCTCTGTGTGGGCGATTTGTATACAAAGTTCCCATTAGTGTTAATGGGAGGTAAAAGCATAAATCTCCTGTAAAGTACACTGAGATGAAAATAGAGTCTGAAGTGTGAGAATGTGGCCTTGTTATCTGGTCCCACCTCTAGGCCCTCATTTCAATAGGCAGAGTTCTGTTTTGGTGAAGCAGATTCTGTTCTGCAAGATGAAAAATCTGAGCAATTCTTTACAGTTCTGCCTTGTATTTCTGGCAGCAGACATTATAGTGTAATGTTTTTGTTATATATTATTGGCTATATTATTCTGCTCTAAGGTTTACCTTTTTCTAATGCTTTCTTCCACTCAGTATAGGAAATGCCATTTCTAACTGAAATCTGCAGATTGCCAAATTTGAAATAATTCCAACAAGGATTAAGGAAAAGGTTTTAGTCAAGTGTCAAAGGGGTTTTCATTTAATTATTCACCTGATTGTTTTAATGTCTAAACTGGAATAAAATAGCATGGAAAGGCTAATTTATAATATATATTAGAATTTGAACAGGCTTGAAAATTTAACCAAATTAATCATTCTTTTACAGTAGTCTGGTTAAATACCACATTTGTTATATTAAGACTGATAGGATTTACCACATCTGTTCACAAGCAAAAAATATACTTTATTTTAGAATAAAGATCACTACTATTAAAGTATATGTAAAAACCGTTACTAACAGCGTTTTTGCTTCCATTAGTTCAATAATGCACATTAATCTAATTAACTGAAATATCTTAAATACTCTGCCCCTAACTATTGTAGACCACTTCGGACAGTAATTCTCAAGATAGCAGAAGTATTACAGGATAGCAGGAGTGTTTTCTTTTTTAAAAAGTGAATACTTTAAAACTTAATTTGAGTGCTTATTTTTCTAGTTTTCCTTAGCAAGATACAATAATTCACCTCTCAATATCTGCGTCAATCAAACTGTATTGGTGAGGATGACCCAAATATGACTGTTGTATCACACCACCAGGTTTCGGACAACAAATGTGGAAAGAAGCACTCCCCCCCCAAATTCTTCAAATCCTTTATTTGTAACTAGCTGTAGAAAGGTCCAGAATGGGTATTTACTATGTGAATTTCTTTGTGGGTTGTTAATTCAGAAAACAAGACACCATGCAGTGCTATTGTGCCCATCAAGGGCACTACAGCTCTTCACTCAGGGTATGTCTACACTGCAGATGGGAGCATGCTTCCCAGGGCAGACAGACATATGCTAGCTCTGCTTAAAGTAGGACGCTAAAAATAGCAGCATGGCCATGGCTCTGGCAAGGACTCAGGCTAGCTGCCCAAGTATAATCACATGCAACCCACCGGGTAGGTACTTGGCTAGCCCAAGTCACTGCCCATGCTGTCAGGGCCCTACTGCTATTTTTAGCATGCTAACACAAGCAGAGCTAGTCCCTGTCAGTCTATCTGCATTGGGAAGCACACTCCGAGCCTCAGCGCAGACACACTCTCAGCAAACTCTCATGGGAGTTTTGCCCTGAGTAAGAACTTCAGGAGTCATGGCCAAGAAGGACCATACTTTTTGAAGGTATACCCTGCTGAACTCTTCAGTTAATTTCAATTGCCCTGATCATGGACCCATTGACTTTTTTAGTGCTGGATCAGGCCCTTATTGTAGATTTTAATATGTAATCTTTACTCACCATCTTGTGCTGAATAAATTATGGCGACAAGGCTGAATGGTCCATCCCCTTTGTTGTTAAATGCTTTCACTTTTACTTGAAACTTTGATGAGGGGGGCAGAGAGTCATCTTTGTGGACATATCGGCCAATATCAGGATTGGTAACTGTAACTCTTCTCCATTCCTTTTCACCAAATGGTTTGAAGGCTACTATGTAACCAAAATTCTTGCCGAAGTGGTACTCTCTTGACAAAGGCTGAAGAGACAAAAGACGTAAGAATTAACATTTTCGGGTTAACCAGTGGATCACTAATTAGAAGTTTAAAAATATTTATCCTTATAGAAATTGCAAAAATATTGCATTGAAATTACATTCTTTGATTTGCTTCTACCACTTCTAAAAACACACCATCTCCATCACTGACTACATCTACTAATAATAAAAATCAAGTTCAACTTCTGCTTTTAATCCAATACTATAGAAATGCATGTCATGATGTCTCCAACGAGGGCTAAGATGATTTTGTTCTAAAACTATATTCAGTTGTAGCCAGCAAAAGATCCCTTTTTAAGAAATGATGAGTGGCAATGAGTATGTAACAGAGACTGCGTGTGTGTGAAAGGGACAGAGTGTGTAACTCACAGATGTCTATAACAGGCTCCAAATACAGACAGTAATGGATTCAGACCTGCCATTATGTCACAAATATCCTTATGATGATTTATTTCCCATACATAGGGATAATGGCAAATTCTCAGTTAGAGCAGGTAATGTGCTATCGATTCAACTGTTTTAGCATCCGTGTTGCCAGAACCTCATTCCCTAAAGACTTCAGACATTCCTCAGAGCGACATGGATGACCATCCATCATTTTTATGGCACCTTGTAGGGCTTTACTCATGTCACTTAAAAGTGATGCTTCTAGCTGAATCAGGGGTAACAATTCTGGAAGACTTATCCAGAGCCACTTGCCATGGTTTCTGAAATAAAGACTCCTATTATTCTAGATGTACAGAGACAGGATCCAGTTACTCTGGGCTGGGTCCTATGATGACTGTTCAGCAACAGACATGCAGCAGACTCCAATTAATAGAGCTACAAGATTTATTTACCATTTCCTTGATTTCTGTGTGGACCTGAATGCTGGGCAGAGGCTGATGTCTTTGAGAGTTGCCCTCTGCTCCACCCTTTCTTTTTGCCCTCCAAACTCAACATAGCAACCCTACAAGGGCTTATGTGAGAGGCAACGGACCTGCAGCAGCATAACAGAGGTGGGAATATATTATCATCAGGTTTGAGATTGCTGCCCATTACCATAGCACCCACTCAGTGGACACTCTGAGTCAGATTTTTTAGAATTCAGAATAGTTTTAAGTGGAAGAGGCATAAAACAGAAATTCTATTTTGTGGAAGATTTTGAAATTCTGACATTTGTTTTCATTCTGATTTGGAATGAAACCCAAAAATCCCGAAATTCTTCGTAAAACAAAATTTTGTTAAAAACGTTTAGGAACGACTGAGCCACTTTGTTTCATTTTGATTTAGATTTTGTATTACCTTATCATAATTAAGCTAACACAAAATAAAAAAATTAAAAACAAAAACGTTGGCTCAAAAGGAAAATATCAAAATGTTTCAGTCCAAAAATGTTGAAACATCCTGTTTCACTACTTGGAACTGCCCCAGCTACCCACCCCATTTTTTTTTCTGGAATGAAATTTCGTTAAGATTGGCATGATTTCAGGGTGTTTAGATTTCAACAGAAATGTGTTTTCCAGCTCAAAACTGTTCTGTATATGTTTTTCCAACAGGCTCTAGAAATCATGGTTCACCTGGAAAGAGTGCTATGCTGTGCTTCTCCCCTCCTCCCCCCTTATCTTGGGTTACCATTGGTGGTTAATAGCATGTACAGTATCTTCATTCTTGTAGCATTTCAGATAAAATAAACCTGGGCCAGATGGGATATTCTTCCAGCATCTTCATTCCTTCATCTTCCCCCAAATGGGAGAGGAAAGGTGTGCAAGGTTGCATTCTCCACAGGTAGGCTATTTTAAGAAGTTTAGTAATACATCACTTCACTTCTCGATTCCTTTTCCCATGTACTCTTTCCAGTCCATGGCACAGGTTCGTTCCAGTCCTTTTCTCTTCAGACTTTCCTTGAAGGAGACTTTCCATTGTATCCTCAGTCTTTCACATTCTTTCTTGCTGTCCACTTCCTCTCATGCTTTCTTTACTGCTCATTCTTCTCCCATTTTTTAATCACATGTCCAGCCCTCTCCAGACTATATATCACTGGCAGTCCAAGTTCATCATCCCCCTTATTTCTTTCATGCACCATTTGGCTACCATTTGCTTGCCTGCCATTCTCCTCAGTATATTATTTACTACTACCTGTATCTTCTTTCTTCCAACTCCATAAGACCCACCATTTCCAAAGCATAAAGCAGGCATACACTTTTCCTTTCAGTTTGTTCCTTAATCACTGGTCCCACAGTACTCCTGTCACCTTTTTCAATACCCATGAACACTAGGTGCTTCCTTTGTATTCTACCGATCTCTCTCTGATGACACCAAGGGTACCTCCCAAGTACACAAATTCATTCTTTTGTGTCATCTTTTATCCTGAAGCTTCAATCAATAGCTCTTCTTCCACCTTCTCTACTTTCATAATTTTAGGTATTTTGTGTTTACCTTCAAACACAGATGCCCACTATGATATCATATTTTCCAGTTGCTCTTTTGCTGTCAGCCAAAAGGGCCAAGATAGTCAGCATAAATGTCACATTGAAATAAATAACTATACATTGCTGAATGCCATGCAATACCCACCAATTCTAGTCCTCAAAGGAGAATGGGAAAGGGAATTAACCATGCTGTCCACGAAGAGAAATGGAGAAAGGTCACATGGAAAGACCACTCCTAGATCCCTACCTCTGCACTTCCTTTAAAACAAGACCTCAAAAAACTTTGGCTGGATCCCTGAGATTATGAATCATAGCAAATGCTGTAGGTGTTGGCAGCCACATCAACCTGTCTTATATTCTTTCTCATGCAATTAATTAAGAAATTATTGGAATAGCATATGCAAATGTTTGTACATTTTTGGGAACAAATACCCTTACGTGAGTCAATCTGTGCCAGGTGGGCATAATAAATTTAACCTTGATTGGAATATCCCACTTTCCACTAGCATAACTATCAAGGATTTTTTCTGAGAAACAGAAATTTTAAACCTCACCCACATAGTCTGAATGGTTAAATGAACTACCCATTACAGAACTGCTGGAAAAATTGACATTAGCTAAGGGAAATAATTGAAACATAAATCTATTTGGGGCCATTAGAAAGAACTAAACAATCTTATACTTCAGATCTTGCATTAGCCACTATCCTCCTGGTCATAATTAAAAAAAAAATTAATCACAGCTGGCAATTATCCAAGTCTCCCTGATGCCAACATTACTGTTAATATAGATATTTACATGCAAATAAAGACAAAAGGAAAATAACAAGTGGTATATTGTCTACATGACTCTTTACTGGCATTGAGGAAGATACCCTGAAAACCTATTTTTACAGAATATTGAAGTTTTCTTTTTTAAAAACGTAAACCTCTTGTCTCCACATCAGTTCACACCCTTGCACCTTTACCGTTGCAGATACAAAATACAACTGAAAACATTTTGACCCGGAGTAAAAAACAAAACAAAACACCTTTTTCTCAAATTTGTGGTTGGTTACAACTGTCATGTTTGACATACACTTCCCAAGGGGTTTAGTAACTCTAAAATACAGAATACCATACACACACACACACCGGTGCAATATGCATACTTATTGAAACAAACCTGTATTTTCTTAAAGGAGCATCCTTGCTAGGACAATAAAGTAGATGCTATCAGACCTACGTAGGCTTTATGTACTGGTTCATTGAAGAGAAAGCATTCTTAGTAGAGGTACGTACAGCATGAGCTGTATCTCACATATCAACCATTCCTAAAGAAACAAAGGATATATTTTCTATTCTCCATATGACATTGTGCAAGTGAATAGAGGGGCCAGCAAAACAACTTTGATTACTTTTTAAATGTATAACTTTGTTGCCTCTGCTCTTTTACTATGTATCATGTAAGGAACTTCTTTCTTTCCAATACTTCATCCTCTGTAACTTCTCTGCTTTGTTCTTCTTAATTCTTCAGCTCTCCTTTCCATCCCATCCATTTTTAGATTACACGTGATCTTCCTCTCACCTGCTTTTTACCCTTGTCAGCTTCATTTTTTTCCTTCTTCCCATTTTTTTGCCTCTCTTCTCTTCAGCCCCCGTTTTCACCCTTCGTTTCTCTCTCCTTCTGGTTCTCTCTCTCATTGACCAGGCATTTCCAGAAGGCTTTTTTTTTAGTGGGTGGTATTTTCCAAATAATTGCTCCAGCCCCAGAAGGAAAACAGGAATACTACATACTTCTACAGTAGACTTTCTAAAGACAGAATATCATGGAGCCACCACTTATTATGCCTGCAATATACAAATCGTTTTGTTTACTGTGAAGCTTTTCTAGCAATCAGCATCACTCTCCAGCCCTGCATTCCACTGCTATTGTGGGTAGGTGTGTGATGTGAGAAGAGCCCATAATTAAACTAAAAGGTGTAGGAATGTAGCTTGAAAAACATTTAAGAGAACCTGCTTACTTTTCGGTTCTGGACTCCAAAATTAGAATAATACTTGATCCAAAGTACAATTCAAGTCAAAATCCAAATGCTTCTTTCTGAAGTGCTGTTAAATTAATGTAGTATCATAGACTGTGCTTCTGTGTTTTAATCTATGCAATATGTGTCCAGAGCAGCAGAGAGGTGCCTAAAGTTATATTTTATAAAGATGAATAAATAGCTAAAATAATATTTTCCCTCCTTCTTGTATATTTCAAAAGACAAGACTGCAAACTTACTTACTTATTATGGCCCAGCCCTGCCCTCTCTGCAGTCAATGGCAAAACTTCCACTGATGTCAGTGGGAACTGGAACAGACACTGCATACTCAGTACGGTACATAGTCAGTGCAGTTTCATTTTAATACCCACCATCCATGTTATCGTCAGCTCTCGATTGCTTCCACCCCCTCCTCCAACATCAGATGGAGCCACATTAGGAGCTGGAATAACAGAAAAGACAAGCAACATTTTTCTCAGTCTTCAGAGTTCTCATTCAATAAATAACCATTAATTACCCTTTTTTTTTAAATGAGCGGTGCCAATGAGCCCATATGGCTCACATAATTACAATGATGATAGCCTGTAATAGCTGTGAGAGTCTGTGGCCTTGCCAAGACAAACGCAAAGCTATTGCCACAGGAAATGTGCCAGTTCTGTCCAGTTATGATGGCTGGTAATAACATTTGATTTTGTCCATGTTCACTTTACTTTTTAAATTTGATATTCAGAAACTGAACACGTCCTTCTTAGATCTGAGGAGAAAAGCATTTTATTTTTCTTATCTTTGCTCAGTCTATGGTCTTTGGAGACTTATGCCTCCATCAACAAAGACTTAAACACATGCTTCACTTTACAGACTGTGAATAGCACCACAGACTTCAATGGATCTACTCGTTATGCATAAAGTTAAGCACATGGGTAAGTCTCTGCACGACTCGGACCTTAGTCCTGTTCTCATTCAGGTCAATGGCAAACTACCATCGATCTGAATGGCTGGAGGATCAGGACTTAGGGATCCAGTACTCAAATTATCTTACATTTCTGACTGTATATACTGTATTTTTGTTTCATTTAAAAATCTTCATATTGAAGACTGAGAATGCATACTTTAAATTTTAGCAGATTTTATTTCAATTTCTGTACAGTACAATGGTAAAACCAGGAAGGCTCCACTGTTTTCATTAAAAGTCACTACTTTATTTTCACTTGTGTGATGCTGACAGCCCTTAATTCCCACTGAATATAGCTGGGGTAAAAGCTAGGCAGTTCCTAAGATGTGCAGACTCCTTTTCCCCACGGATCTTGTAAGAAAGGTTCATTAAAACTCACCTCTGCCATTAGGACTAGAAAACATTTCACAATAGCTAGGCAATTAGTATGCTGAGAGAACTCCTTATCAGACTAAAAATGACAATTTAATTGTTACATTGTCTGCCCCTGCCCCTTGTTTGTGTATCCACCTGTGGTCTTTCATTACCTAAGTTGCATAGTTAATCACTCTAAAGTTAAGAAATGACTATTAAGGTTGCACATACAACCTTAAATATGTTCCCAGTGCATATGCGTTATTATGACATAATCTAACTGCATTATAATAAAATGTACTACTTGAGGAAAAAGTATGTTATCATACATCATATTTTTTTCTATTACTTTGTAAGATGCATCTTGTAAATTGACACAAGACTTGACTGGACAGGGCTTGTGCTCTCCCCTATTTAAACAACTGCCACCTTATACAAGGCCAGGTAGGAACTTTATTTTCCCCCATTCGTTTTAATGGTTTTTTTTTTTTTGAGAGGAAGAAAGTGAAACGCAAAAATTAGCATTGACTGTAAGTTTGAAAGCTCAAGCAGCACAAATCATATTGACACAAACTTTGTGCTCACTTAGCACAGGTGTAAATGGCTATCCAAAGTGCAAGGCAAGGGATGATTGGGCCCAATATATTTATGATGATAACACAAGTAAATGGAGAAGTGCCCAGCCATAACTTTCCTAACATTAATTTGTTTCCTTGTCTTATTATTGAATTCTAGTGTCTAGTAGCTAAATACATATAAACTAGTCTTCTACAAGGAGAATCCCAAGAAGTCATTATATAACATAAGTGATATTGAACAAAATAAACAGATTTTAGTTTAAGCTTATATTAATTACATATACAATAAGCATGCAGTTAAAAGCAGCCATTAAAATGAAAGCCATATGCACATGGAGGAAAAACAACGAGAGTTCTGTGGCACTTTAAAGACTAACAAATTTAATATTTGCAGGCATAAGCTTTCGAGAGACTTCAGCTCTCTTCTTCAGATGCAGTAATATAGAAAATAGGTAACACAGAGGCATCTTAGAGAGCTGAAGTCTCTCAAAAGCTTATGCCTGCAAATATTAAATTTGTTAGTCTTTAAAGTGCCACAGAACTCTCATTGTTTTTGCTGTATACAGACTAACATGGCTACCCCTCTCGAACTATTCTACATGGAGGAAAGAGTGAAGGCTCAGAGCTCTTTGTGCCACTGACTGTTTTCACCCTCCCTTCAGAACAGCAGAAAAATGTGAATAGCATGCTAGCACGCCAAGAAGCATATGTACATTTCTTTCTGAGACCCTTATGCTCTTGTCCAAATACAGCTGTGGAGTAAGGAAACATATGATGCTAATAGCCAAATTTATGGGAATTCCTTTCACTTTGATATTACAATTTTGTGGATTTTTCTTTCCTGTCACCATTAACATGACCAATCAGTGCTTCCTTACTCCCCAACAATCTGATTTTCAATAGACTAAGGCGATTATGCATTTTATTGTTCTTAGCAGAATTTGCATTGGAAATACATATGACCTATTTTGCAAATATGTATCTCAAACTCAAGTAGTGGGACAGAAGCCTTCTAAAAATAATAAAGAGCAGGGCTGCAAACTGAAGGTAGCATTTGCTAAGGAGGATAAAGCAATATGTAAGTTTTGTTTGATATAGACCTTTTTGCAGTGACATATTACCTCTAGAAGCACTGTTGTTATCTCCTTCAGACAGTCAAAACAGAATATATTATTTTGAATGATACATTCACCATCCAATTCTTCATTTGGAAGAATTCATTTTATGATGTATCTATCCCAGCCTACAGGATATGCTTAACTAAGCTCCGAGATCTTAACATTAAGCAATCAGACAGACTGGGGCATGTGTTGTGTTGGATAATGTGATGCTTTTGACTTGGCATTAGAAGGCACAAGACCAAACCTTCAATCACAGAAAAGTGGCATTATCCAGTACAGCACACATCCTCGTATGTCTTATGATTAGAATACAGCAAGCTAAGAAATAAATGAATATTTGCTGATTAAAAAAATATGTATATGTTCTTCCTGCAAAAAACAATAATTAACTCATTTAAAACATACTGCAGAGGACCTCTGACAGGCGGGAGAAGAAAACATCCCCCAATGTTCTGTGTCAATTGCATGAATCATTTTTACATGAGTAAAAGAGTAAATCATTCTATATGAAATCTGTGTTTCCTCGAGAACAACTGAGGATACAAGTGTCTGAATTATAACACCAGTCTGTTTGGGAAATGTCTCACTACTACTGGACAACAGCTAATGTACTGAAATAGGGCCTGCTTCCTTGTTAAGCATTTCCTCTAACCACCACCAACAATTGGGAATGACTGTTACCCTTCTCACTCTGTATTTCTGAATTTGTTATTGGACCAAGAGGAACAGGTAATCAGACACGTGGGGTCCAGTGATTCATGTTGGCCAGGTGTTGAAAGTCTATATTCCAGTAGTCTGAAATCCTATCGTTCTTCCTGTAACTGATGTTAGGCTGACCTAAGAGTAGTGGCATAAAACTTTGGGCCAGCAACTCAGACAGGAAGCATGGTTTGGCTTATAAGTAGCGCTGCTGGAACGAACCATCACACTGGCTTTAGAGGGTCCATCGCTGGTTGCCATCTGAAGGACAAGAGACAGGCTGCAGCATAAATGGGAATAGAAGCAGCAGGCTGGAGACAACAGGAGGAGAACATTCTGGGAGCATAGACAGAGCCAATAGGAATACAGAGCCAAACCAGATTGGGGAGCAATCCTGAACAGGCGGGAAATGCTTTTGTGCGCTGAAGCCAGCTCTATAGCAGACATAAGGAGATGAGCTTAGTAAGCAGACACGTGTGGCAGATAAACTCATTGTAGAAAGTGTGTCTTTAAAACAGACAGATATCATTAAATGGGCCAAGCTCCCAAAGTGAAAGATTTGTTAGTCTGATGCGAGTGACTTTGGGATCATGGCTAGCCATGGCAGTGAGCTAGTAAAAACAGCGGTCACTAGAGACGGTATAAATTTACCATTTGGTACCAACACTGTCATTTTGTTGCCTACTTTGTGGTTAGTATACTAGGATATCTGATCATTATTCACTACAAACTATCACGACTTATTACACCATTTTATTTGGACTCAAATGCTTTTTTGCACTCTGCTGCTACCAAAATTAATGAAAATGCAG
Organism: Emydura macquarii macquarii; assembly: GCF_026122565.2. Classification (NCBI taxonomy): domain Eukaryota; kingdom Metazoa; phylum Chordata; order Testudines; family Chelidae; genus Emydura; species Emydura macquarii. Next base: position 13,441,639 of record NW_027132773.1, read on the forward strand.
AAAAATAAAAAGAACATTTAATCATGTTAAGATATCTTGGCAATGTGTGTCTACATACCAGCGCCTTCTGTTCGAATTCTTTGTGATGGCATACTAGATTCTCCTGTCCCCAAAGTATTCGTTGCTGTTATCCGAAATTCATACTCCATCCAGGGGATTAAATCAATCACCTTTGCGGTCTCCATATTTCCTTCAATGTTTGGGGGATCTAAATAAAACAAGAGACTGCTCAGAAAGGAGCATTTTGCAGTGAGCTGAAAGAATAATCTGGTTACAGTTTCTGAAGTTTCCCTCTGCTCTCTGTTCATAATCAGCCACCTAAAGGAATACTAAAATATACAAAAGAGATCCTGTTTTACAAGGAATTCTGACAAAAAATGAAAAATTGAAATCTATGAGATTATCTGAGATTAATCTTTACAAGATTACAAATTGTAATTGCAAGTGGACCAGTGGTGGAGGTAGTCTCAATAATTACATACTGGACCTTGTGATATTTGGACATTTCTCCAATAGAACAATGCACTGAGACATCTGGAATTCAACCACATTGCATGTAACAATAAAATGCTTTTGAAGCTCACAATCCTGGAATTTCACTCATAGTTCTGTAAATTAAATACAAAATTGAGTAAGTGCCAAAGGGCTAGCCAGGCATAGATGGATGGTGCCGTCATCTATCCAGGAATGGAACATACAGTATGATTAGAAGTTAGCACCTTGGTTTGGAGGCAGCTGAGGGGTTTGAAAGGTTCCTAGCTGGGCGGGGAGTTAATGTTGAATGAGTTTGTGGGTGAACTGGTGTGGTGGGAAGGGGAATGGAAAGCTAAGAGTGATATATACTAATATATATTGTTAAAATAATATAGAACAGCAAATATTACTATACGTTCTAGAATAGGCCTTGTTGTGCAACCCTTGCACTCCCATTCATCTCAATGGGATTTGAGGATCAGTAAGGCTTGGTGTATTTCTAAGGCATCTATCACTCTGGTATCAAAGCAGAACTTAGATGAAAAGTAACAATTGAACTATTAAAATTCTATTTTTGACTGTCAAAAGATTAATTTATGATGCTCTAATTCTCAAGAAAAGGATTTTAAAAGTATCATTTTATCAAAGGAGTGCAACTAGGCATAATAAAAGGAATAAAATGGCAATTCTATAGACCATATGCAATATTACCCAGTATAAATTTTTCAAAAGTTAATATTTTAAGTGGGAAAGAAATATTTTCATGGTTGAGAATCTGCATTACTTACTTGTTGGGTAGAATCTCTGCATGTGATTGGCTCATTTTAATTACCAGACTTTAGAAGGGTTTAAGATAAGCAGTTAGATTTGCTGAAGAAATGTATTTTGATATAAAATATTTTCTAAAGAATAAGGCCATGATCCAGTAAAGGCTTATGTACATGCTCAACTTCACACGTTGTTAACCATTTAGAAAGGAGTGTATAAAATTAAGCACATGAATAAGTTTGTGTAAGATGAGTCAAAAGTCAGTCTATTAAGTTTATTAGTTCTAATACTACCCTTACCTGTTTTGGCATCTTTCCACTCCTCAGAAAGAAAAGTCTTTGACTGTACAGTGTACTTTGAAATAGGGCTATGATTGTCTGTCCCACGACTCCAAGTAAGTGTTACAGAAGTGTCTTTAATATCTTCTATTCTCAAACCCCCAGGGGGACCTGGAGGACCTGAAAAACATATTTGGTAAGGCAATTTACTAGTTAAATAATAATACTTAAAAAAAAAAAAAAAAAAAAAGTGTTTCCTAACTAACTTATTGCAATCTGTTTAACAGTTATACAGGATTTCTGTTCCCAGATTCCCTTTAAGAATTGCTTGAAGAATGGGCAATACAATCACAGTCTTTATAGTCAGAGGACAGCGATATTGTGTGTGTGTGTGAGGAGGGGGGGGGGGGGGGGGGGGGAATCTTGATCTCTAAAAGACACCATGAAAATCAGAAGTCCATGCTAAAAATAAACTCTTTGCATGATAGCACTGATCATCAGCTTTGGCACCTGCTTTCAGATCATTTCACACAATTTATTTTATCCTGATTGCTTTTGCCTTGGACATTAGGATCGTACTACAAGAAAAAGTCAGTGAAGTAAGAAAAGCAGGGGCAATGCATTAGAACTGCTAAAATGAAACTTGCTGATTCAACTTCCATGATTAACAGCTTGTCAAATCTCATCTATGATTCAATTAATTACTCCAACAATCTTTCAGTTGGTGACAGAAAATGTAACTGAGCATGTCACATGGTATCTTCAGAAGAATAAAGGGACTAGTATTTCTTTAATGTGCAGACCTGGAAACTACCAGGCTGCTAACAAATGCAGTGATATCTTCTTTATAATTTATTTTGATTTGAAAACAAGAGAAATCTGTTAAATAAATTAATTACTGACCAATTTTAACGAAGAGGCAGAAATTACTTATGATATTACAGACCCGAATCTAACCTCAGATGAATGACTGAGAAAAAAAATGCCTGCTGTATACTGATGACTTCATCATACTGTCACCTATGGAAGAAGATCTCTAGAGAAGTGTACGCCTTCTATATACCTACTACAAGACATAGGACCTATAGATAAACCTAGAAAAAATATAAATCAAGACATTTCAGAAAACTCCTCTAAACAACCAAAAGAGAATACAGTTGTATTGCTGAGACATATAGATTGTACACATACTTAAGTTATACATAATAAATGCATCAGGGAGACTGACTACCAAAGAATTGTGTATTTTATGCCATTAAGGTACTGCAAGAGAGATACCGCCCTCCAGTAAAACTACAGCTAAATTTTTTCACCAGCAGGATCCAACTGTGACACTGGCAAGCGAGGTGCCAGCTCAGGTCAGCACCCCAGGCCAATTCACTTGTGTGTTAGTATAGATTTAAGTGTTAAATGTGTAAGTGTGTGTTCAGATGTTTAAACTTCAAGAAAACTAATGGAATTTTACTTGTATTGTTTTCACTTATCTCTTCTTGTTATCATGTAACAGCAAACATTTACATGGTGTTTAACAGGTTATTTAGTTACCTGGGTAAAGAAATCTTGTGAAATGCTAATGAAGGACTTGTGGACTTTAATGGAAAATGCTAATTTCAAAGCAAGTGGTCATTATGTGATGGATGGAGATCAAAAGGCTAAGTGCACTCCTCACTCATCGTCATCAAAGGAAAAGCCCACATGGATAGAGACAATGTCAGCTTGCTTTCTGTGTGAAGATACTATAAATATGGATTTAGAGAGAGATCCTTTATCTCTGGACTTTTTAGATTCTAACAGGGCAGAATAACTGAATGAGAAGATGGAGATATCCAGAGTTATTTTGGGTAGCCTTGAGAGACTTTTGGGAAACTGGCAGATTACTACATCTCTGCTACCATTTGGAATTATAGACAGTGACTCACCTGTACATACATTTTACCTGCTTTAACCTCTCAATAGCTCTCATTCTTTTTTCTTTGCTAATAAACCTATAGTTAGTTTAATATATATTTGGCTGCCAGCATTGTCTTTGGTGTGAGATCTGGATCACTTCACCTTATGTAAAACTAAGGCAGAGTCTCCCCAAATTCATAACCAGTGATCATAAGGTGGTCATTGGAAAGCTCAAGGCAAAGTCTAAACTCACAGAGGAGTGACTGTATAGCCAAGAGTGTGACAAAGGAGATACTGAGGCAGAGAGACTTTCTACTCCTATGTCTCAAACACAAGGAAATGTGAAAAAAAATTCCTTAAATGATCAGGAATCATAAAAGGTAACTCATCAAAAAGTGCTGCAGAAAAAACTGTGTCTGACTGACTTTTGGAGAAAGGAGAGAGATAACAGAGGTGGAATCATATCACGCGACATAGCAACCTGCCACCAGATCTGGGTTGAAATATTGGCCACACTGCAGATAAGATTTCATTGTAGGACTGGACAGTAATGACAAATGGACACAAGGGATCTATCTATGCTACTTTTGTGGCTCCATTACCGTAGCAGCCGAGTGTCTCGTAATCTTTAATGTATTGATATCAAAAGCCCCCAAACATACATAGCCCCCTTCTGGGTGGCCTGTACCCAGCTCTGACAGATGCCTATGAGGCGTTTTTTTCTTACAATTTAGCAATGCATGTACATCTTCTCGTGCAGATAAATTCTCATTGACTTGAACTCTATATATGCACTGGTTGACACACACTTTAAAATAATGTTTTTATCTAATGGCTGAGACAACAGAAGTTTTCTAAGAATACTTCCTGTCCCACAGTTTTCTCTAACATAGGTCTTAAAATAGCAATCTAAAAATATTTTAAATACAGTAATTGTTTCTTTTTAAACTGAGTCAGTAATGGTTTCTTAAATATAGGGTCCTTTAAACTGAATCTGGAAAGAATATTTTGCTTTGTAGCACTGTTTTCCCATCCTAAAACTGCTTACATAAGTTATTTTATTTTTAAAAATTGTATTGGTCTTCTATTTTATAATTACAGTATGTTAATTTGCTTTGAAAGTGCATACCTTATAAGTAAAATAAAATTTCCTTGAAAGACAATATTTCTCATTTATAGAATGAAGTGCTTTTGTAAATCTCACTCGGGGCCTATCTGTATCTCCAGGTACTTAAACACCTGTGTATATCTGGCCCTAAATAAATATTACAGCAGAAGCGTGAACAAAAATAATTTAACAGTAATTATTTAATTATAAAAATAAAACATCTCCAATATAACGTGCAAATTTTCCAATCCCTACACAGAACTGAATAGTTTCCTATATATCTTGAAAACTTAATATACAATTAAAAACAAAAACCAAATAAAACACAAAACCTCATTTGTGCTGCTCAGCTGAATTTAAACTGCATTATTTGGAAGCTATGATAACTATTTTTCCTTTTTGACATTCTCCATGGTTTATGGCTCTACACAAGGAAACAAACATTAGCTACTCCTTTGATACGGCAAATATTCATTTTCACTGGGCTGTTAGATAGCAGGGCCAGATGGCAGCAGTAGGGCCATCCTATTTGTGTTCGCTCACTGTTAAAGGCCCCTCCCCCAGCCTAAAAGGAGGAGTCACTGGACCCAGAACACAACTGATTCCATGGGACAAATAATGAAAGAACAGAAATCGGCATGGGGGTCACAGGATCAAATGGAGGGACTGGAAGGGGACACCGAGCAGAGAACCCCGGACAGCACCCACTGCTCCCAGAAGGCATCTAGGGAGCCAGCAGATGCTGCCCAGAGGAACTCTGCCCGGATGCGTGAATGGATGAAGGAACAGAAAAAGGCCCCACAGTCACAGAACACCTCCCCAGCGAACCTCCTCTCCCTGGTGTTATAGATGGCCACTTTGGCCAGGGCTAGGAGGAGGTTGATGAGGAGGTCCAATGACTATGTGGGCCACAGATGGGGTGTGTGTAAAGGAACAGGTGCGGGGAAAAGTTCAGCCAGAACCTCAACAAGAAGTTCTGGAGGAGCCAGAACAGGGGCTGCAGCCTGGTGCACTGAAGGTAGACGTGCGCCAGGGTCTCCCTCACGCCGCAGAAGGGCCAGGTGTCAGGGCAAGGGGTGAACCATGCCAAGTACACGCCCATGCTCATGGCTCCATGAAAGAGCTGCCAACTGATGTCCCCGGCAGGCTGTGGGGGCAAGGTGGAATAGAGACTGGCCCACCAGGGGTCCTCACCCTCCACAGGTGGTATCAGCAGTGAGCATTATTCTCATTCAGGAAATGCATGAGAAGCACACTGGATACACTAACAATAAATCAGATGTTTAACGTCTGCTGGAATCATAATTATGAGCAGAATGTAAAGTGTTTAAATATTAATTTATTCCAAATTTTAATCTCCCTCAGCTCTTGATGAGAAATAAAATGGTTTTAATGAAAATTAAAAAAATAGACACACCACTCTGCTAAGCTACATGAGACATAGCAAAATGTCTAAATATTTTCACTTGAAAAGTCTTACCTCTTACAACGAGGTCAGCTGAGGCTGAGGAGTTGTCAACAATTGTCTGTGCTGTGCACGTGTATCTTCCAGCATGCCGGAGCTGTGCATTTTTAATAAGTAGTTCACCATTTGCCTTTATCTGTTACAAAAATTTGAAGATCATTTATAGTTTAATACATTTTCTCATATATATCTGTAATACACACACACACACGCACCCCTCCTCTAGCATTTGATATACAGTGATTGACACTCATGACTAGCAAGTGCTCACTTTCAGGACAGAAAGGAGATATTTGCCTCCCTCAAAGACACGCTTGATTTATTTATATCACAGCAAAGGAAAGCATTCAGTATTTCTTGAAAGGTTATTGCTGTTTAACAGAGCTGAAAATCCAGATGTTTTGAAAATAAGAAGCTTTTCACTAGAGAGTAATGCATTTTGTGCACATGCACTACATGCACCTACATTGCCACATTAAAACACTGGATTACAATAGTTTTAGCCTAGAATTTTGCATAATTAATTTTTAAGTTATTTCCCAATATTAAATTATTGTGGAATTAAACATAGATATAGAAAAAACGAACCATGGATAACACCGCAATGTACATCCATGTCAGTAAAGATCTGTTCCACATATTGGTACAGATCAGGTCCCAGAAATCGATGTCTGGATCAGCTGTCCCCCATGGCACCATCCTCTGCCTCCCTGGGATGCCACAGGAGAGGACAAGCCTGCTCAAGACCTAGGGGTTACACTATCCTCCCACCAGCACCACAGAGATCATTTGGATAAAGATATATAATTCCAGGTTGTATCACCTTTACATGGAACCCCTCCATGCTGGGGAACACCCATCATCCCCTTCAAAGGAGTCCTGGGAACATCTGTGGTAAGAAGATTCCCTTGGCAGGACAGATCCCATGGAGCCATGCTGCCAAGTGGTGGAACTGGCACCTCAGAAGCACAGGACCTCTGTGCAGATGGTCTTACTGCAAGTGAATTCCCTGGAATCTATATAATCCATAGCTGCTTCTGCCAACTTAAGGCTACATTCTGTAAGGTGCAGAGAACTCTTGCACCAATTCAGCAAAGCACACACACACACACACACACACACACACACACACACACGGTTAAATTTAAACCCATGAATTTCTGCCTCAGGGAACTTCACTCTAAATAGACAAAATTGATTCAGAGATACAAAGTGCTGTTGACCAGCAGATGTATTTGTAACACATCAGTGCAATGTTTTAAAACATCTTATCAATAATAATAAACAACAGCACTTCTTTGGATGGTGGATTAACACTGGTAGAGTTTATAGAGAAATGTAATCTTATTAATAGGGACAACTGGTATGCAAAAGCACCTAAAGGTCCAGGCCCTATTATGCTAAGCACTGTATAAACACAATTGCTTATCTCGCAGCAGGGAGCGGGCCTCCCAGCCTAGATAGGCAGACATGCACTAGCTCCGCTCGAGCTAGCATGTTAAAAACAGCAGTGAGGATGCTGCAGCACAGGCAGTGACTCAAGCTGGTCACCTGAGCTTGGTTGGGCTACGTACTCGGGTGGCTAGCCCATGCCCCCGTCCATGTCGCAACATCCACAATGCCAGCTTTAGCGCACTAGTTTGAGCAGAGCTAGTGCATGTCTGTCTACCCAAACTGGGATGCGCAATGTAGATGTACCCAAAAAGAAAAGAGGGTGGGCGGGTGCCTCACATGTGGCACATGAGAACAGAGTGAAGAAGCTGGAGATAAGGGTAGAAAGGTGGTGTTTATTGTAGTCCTCAGATGTAAAAGGGACTGACCAAAAATCATTGTTTCCAAACAACATACAGTAGAACTGAATACAAGTAAGTCACATGGTGTATAACCAACATACATCTACAAAGAGTAAGCAGGGTAAACAAGGTGTATACCTAATGGTGATTACTGATCTAGTATAATGCAAACACACAAATGACATTCAATGTTCAGTAACTGTCTTTAATTATCTATATCATTTTATATCTCTATGCATTGTTTTTGGTCTCAGAAACAATCCTATTGAATTAAAGCCAATTTAAAATATATAATGCTTAAAATTTTAAGCCCTCAGCACTTCAAATATGTACAGTAGTTACTGAATAGGACAATTATTTATTTGAATCAGACATGTAAAATCAAACCAAATGAATGATAACATTTTGTTTTAAATATTTTTCTTGTTATCTGCCTCAGGGGAAAAAAATGAAATGTACGTACATTCTCTCTTCCCCTTTTCTGTATAACTACCCTTGCTCTCTCTGGAGTACCCTGTAGCTTTCTTCACAATCCCAGACAAAACAAGAGCAGTAAATGGACCCAACTTAACCCCTGCCAAAAGCTCTCCCAACCCATTTAATAAGGGATTTGCTATGACAGTCAGGCTAATATCCATCCTCCCACAATCTGAAAACCTCACATACATTCTCTTGGCATGGTGCTGTATTGCCTATCATCTTCTCAGCATAACGCCCACTTAACTGGAATCAAGCAGGTTTATGAAGAAAAGACTGGATCTAAAATTCCTCCAGAAAATGTTCTGGAAATCTTACTTCTTTGAATCTATTCATGCAAGCGTTCAGTCTCTGCAACACAAAGTTAGTCTAGAACAAACTGCCTCCGTTTTTTCTGCCTATCACGGAAGTCGAAAAGGGGGTTTCTGAGGGAATGGTTTTTGTCACAAATTTTGAGGTGATTTTCATGTTTTCTTTCATATTAATGCACCATAGACTAGCTTTTTTTCCACTGAAAAAGACCATAAAACCCCCCATTTTACATTGTATGTTAATAGATCATTTAGCAGATAGTGTAACATCTCGGCTTATGTAAAGACAGTAAGTAATTATGAGATAGCAAATCCAGATGTTAGCATGGAAAGTTGCCTTCTGTCTCCACAGGATAAACCTAGTAATTCTAAACAAAATGTAATTCCAAGTGCAATAGTTATAAATGGAAATGGTATAAATACACTAATCTGCAGGGACAGCCTGCAATAACATTTGGTAGAAAGTGAGAGTTTTATCAAGGTTCACATAGGTAAGTTATGTGAAATGACAGGATGTTTCATGCAATGTTATCTGCAAAACACAGCACTGCAGAAACAACCTCCTAAACAGGCTCTCATGCAGTGGTCCCCCGAGAGTCCTTTCCAGCCTTAATCTCATACCACAACCACTCCAGCTCTTAACCACCACCAAGCTTTGTTCTGTTTTATATTTACAATCCATAGCCAGCTTCCCCACTTGCTCCTGGGGAAGGATGCTGCTGCTCGTTGGCTGGTAGGTAGGTAAGTAGGTAGCTAGGTAGGTAGTCCTAGCTGCTGGGGATACTTCCATCCAATTAGTCCCTCTATAGTATCTCCACTCAGTTACCTGGCCTCCTCTGCCAACTGCCTGTCTTTCAGTCGGAGCTCATGTAATATAACCTGGTGGGGAGTTGAGTGACAGGGTGCTGAGTTATATCCTGAGTCAGAGCACCCTGTTACATAAGCATTTCTGACTCTAGCACAAAGTCCTACTCTTTTAGTTAAGAATTTTAATTCATTATTTCATTGTGGCCTGACTTAGTCATGAGCAAGTAATGGCTACTATTCTTTCATGGAATTTACTTCTTTTTACAAGTGACTATTATTAAATACATTTCTATATTCATGGGGTGTCTTGGACCAAAACAAAAAAAGGTCTTTCATTCAGTCAAAATGCAAAGTGACTTCAAAGGTAAAATAATGTACTCAGAAAAATTCTCTAGGACTCTAGGAACCATTAATGAGGGTGTATAACAGGGGTGGCCAAACTTATTGATCCCCTGAGCCACATACAACAAACTTCAGAAGTTTTTGAGGGCCAGGGCACACCTGCTGGGCCTTGGGGCTTCTGCTCCACAGGGCATGCCTGCTGAAGTCCAGCCCCAGTAGATGTCTTCCTCAGGGCAGAAGCCCCGAGACCTTCCAACCCGCAGGGCTGAAGCCCCAGCAGGCGCTCCTATGAGGCAGAAGTCTTGAGCTATGGCAGGTGCCTCTTGAGGGGCAGAAGCCCCTAACCCCACCGTGGAGCTGAAGCCCTGAGCCCTGCAGGGGCCTCATGGGGTAGAAGCCCTGAGCTCCGGCACGTGCCTCTCTGCTGGGCTGAAGCCTCTAACCTTATCAGCCCATTGCAGGGCAGAAGCCCCGAACTTCCCACCCCAGTCTTGTAGACAGAGAATGGGGGTGGAGGGGTGGGGGGCATAAGGGGCTCTGCGAGCCTCATTTTAACTGTAAAAGAGCCACATGCTCCATGCACTCATTTTGTGCATTTAAGAAAATACATTAAAAGAACACTGAGGTGCAAAGTCAAGCACACAGAAATTAGGAAATGCCATAATTAACCTTAATTTAACCCCTTGTGCATCTGCATTATAATACAGTTTTTAATTACATGGTCACATACTATTTTGTCCACAGTACTGCTGCCTCATTCAGTGCATGGGATGGATGGTACTGACTGAATGTCTATATTTTGTTATACCTTGCTTGTTCAATGAATGGGCCAAGCCTTATTCACTGAATACTATATAAATTCTGCTCTGATGACAGAATTATTAATTTCCTCATAGCACTCATCATTATAGTATCTGAGTGCTTCACAAACATAAAGGAATTTGTTTTCAAAATACCCTGGTCACGTGAGGTGGTACTATTATCCCCATTTTAATGAAGAGGAATTACAGCACAGAGAAGTGAATATAAAATGTGTCCACTAATTTTGGGTAATAATCAAAGGCTAATAACTTGGCCAGATTTGGGACTTGTTCACATGAATACCAAAGTATACATCCCTGACACAGAGACAACCCCCATGCCAAATTTCAAGTCCCTGCTACAAAGCTTGGTCCTAGAGTTTCACAGCCTAACAGCTGTAAGACCTTTTTTTTCAAAATACGTGCAAAACAAGGTATTTTCCCCTTAACCTGGTTCTCAGATATGGCCTAACCATTTTTGCTGAAACTTTCCAAAAAAATTCAGCCTCAGGTAGACAATTGGGATTTCAGCCTGAATGGTTAAATTTGGCAAAATTATGACCAACTGAAAAGAGGGTTTCATCATGGGAAGCATTAGTCATCCTTAACTATATGCACTGCTATCTGCAGCGCCTATAATAATTTCATATATATACATACAGTGGGTAAAATACTGCTCTCTGGTACATCAGTGCAAAATCCACTGTCTAACAAGAGTTGCACCTGTGAAACACTGTAGAACATGGACCTCCCTAAATAAATAAATAAATCTATATCTATATCTATATACACACTTATACAATTATGCTTCATGTTTTCAGTTAAATAATACATGTACACAATGTTTACAACCCACTTGTTCACAGATGCTAGTTTGCAAATGTATTCTATAACTTATTTAGAAAAGGATTACTGAAGTAAATCACAGTACTACACATGTTAGTCTTTAAAATATTTTCACCAAACCCCTAATCATCCTTTCAAAATATATCTAAAATTCTTCCATGCAAGGTAAAATGTTACAAAAGATTAACAGTTAGATTGATATCACACAACATTGGAATGGTTAACATCTAACTCTCCTAACTCACTCCAGATTGTTCATAAACTGCATATTGCTATGGAAAATAAACACTGAAATAACTCCCTGGAATCATGAAACTTCACAGTCAGAAGCATAGTGGCAGCATTCAAAATTAAAAAAAATGTAAAAACAAATTATGGTGGAATTAAATGTAGAAGTAATGGTTGTTTGTGATGTTTTCCCCATCAAAAGGTTAGGGAAAGGTATAAACCTTCAATGCAAACAAAAATTGTATAGGATCCCATTAACGGTTCAGAAGTTAGAAATGCTTAAGCAGTTAACACCACAATGGACATAATGGGCACTTACAAGGTCCAGGTTTATGTTTCTTGACTGAAAATAGGAAAACAATAAAAATAAAATGTAAACTTTTTTTTTTTAAATACTCTGAAACAAGAATGTAATTTGAGAACACCCATACTTGGAGATTACAATGACGAAGGACAAATATATAGCAGTTTAGAAAGGAGAAGTATAGGATACAGGAAAAGAAAAGTAGAGAGGTGTCTGATCAGGAACCTCCTGCAATAAAAGAACAAGCAAGCCAATGAATAAAGTTAACATACAACAAAAATTAAAAAGGAACCTTTTTTTGATGCAACATAGGAACTATCTCCTTCAGGACACTACTGAGGTAACTAGTTCATTGAGTATAAAGAAGGATTACACACACATGGAAAAGAATAGCATGTGATATTAGTTAGCTATGGTTATCAATTCTATACTTCACTGGCATTTAGTGTGAAGAAGAAATTCCAGTTCACAATGTAGTAAATTCAGATGCACTGTGCAGTATTTATTTCTCCTCTGAAGCATTGGCATTGGCCATAGTCGCAGAGACTAGATGGACTATCGGTCTGTTCTAGTATATGAATTCTTGTTTTCCTACAACCCATACGCTAATCTAATTAGTACCATTATTGCTTTTAATTGTTATTAAATTATGCATGGATTAGGATAGCTATAAGATCTTTCAATTAACTAACGTTACAGGCCTGATTTTCCCCTCTGCCCATGTGGGTGGAGGATGCCATGCCAAGTGAATCCAGACTGGTACCAGTTTTGTGGCACACTCTTCCCTTTTCCCATGGAAGTGCCTCTGTGAGTGCGTCATGGTGATCAGTCTCTATAGAGTAGTCTTCTCCCAAAGTACATGGAGATTATTGAATAAATTAACACTGACTGGTTCCAGACATCAACTCCTCTTTCTCTGAGTCATGCCTGACTTGTGCTGCCCAGGAGGGGTTGACAGACAGATACCGTTGTTCTGTGGAAGTGAGAGAGGGCAACCGCCCCAACCACCTAATGAAACAATGGAGGAAATTGCACAAGTCCCAACTCTTGGAGTTTCCAGTTCCCTACATTAAAAAAAAAAAAAAACAACAACCCCCCCCACAGAAAACCTGAATGCTGAGCCTGAATTTTATTAACTTTTAACATACCTTGGGAGAAATCATGGAGACCAGTGGTTCTCAAACTATGGGGCATGCCTTCCAAGGGAAGGGTGGGAATGTGTCAAGGGAGGCGTGAACTGCTTTTTTTTTAATTGCTCTGGCTGTCAGCCCTCAGCAGCTGGGGCTCGTGCAGAAAGACTGTGCACATCTGGGAGGTGGAAAGGAGGGGATAAAAGGGACAGCTGGAGTCCTGCTGCCCTGGAGCTGACTGACGGATCATCCCTCCCCTTCCCCGGGGCTGAGAGCCCAGGCCCCAGCGTCCAGGCTCAGGCTCCCCTGCAATCCCTCACTAGGAGGCAGCCTGGGCTTAGACTCTTCTTCTCCTCCCCTTCCCTCCCCCAGTCCCTCACCTGGTGGTGGCAACGGGGCTCCAGCTGTCAGCCCCAGGGTGGCAGCAGCAGCACAGAAGTAAGGGTGGCAATGAAGAGCTAAGTCTGCTGTGAAAAGTGATATTGACAAATATCACTTTTCACACTGTCACCCTTACTTCTGTGTTGCTGCTGGTGTGGTGCTGCTTTCGTTGCAGGGCACTGGTATATGTACTTTTGGGATGGGGGAGGAGCATAAAGGACTATAGACACAAAGAAGGCGTGGTGCAATAAAATAACTTTGAGAACAACTGATGTAGACCATGAATCTCTGAGCATTGCTTGCAATCCGATGTGCAAATAAACATAAGCAAAACCCGTTCCAAACCACACAGGTTTGGTCTCAATTGCATAGCTCAGAATTTGCCTAATCTAATCATGTTGCTCCTTCCATTCAATGCATTTTACATTTTTCCTCATCGTACACATTAAAGTTTATAATTAAATAATTTAACATTTTAAATAATTTTACATCTACTGACCTGCTGGTATACAGATCAGTAATGACCTGCTGTAGATTTCCGTTATATGTTATGGCAAATGGCTTAGCGTGGAAACTCTAAACAAATGTGGAGAGAAAAATGTGATGTATTCTGAAAATCAAAAATGCATAGACTTGATCTCTCTCTCTGAAGCTCTCCTGAACCAAGCTTTTTTTAGTTGGTGATAAAGCTTTCCATAACTCAATGTGAGCCTAGGTTCTCAGTGGTAAAAGGAAAGCTTACAAAGCAAATAAAGAACATGAGCATCAGCATATTCTGTCCACAAATTAGATATGAATGCTTTGTATGTTTTCACTCAAAGCCTCAGCTTGGCGGGGTTACAAACTGCCTCCGTCGATACAGAGAGAGCTGAATCATGGACTGGAAATTGTGATAGCAGTACTCATGGATGTTCCAAAGTGTATATGTGGTTTGCCATTCAAATATTAACCAATTTAAAGCAAAAGACTTTTATCATATAAGCTATTTAAGCTTTTAGACTATAAAATCATGCCAATGGCAAAAATATCTCTGTTATGTACAGTCTTTTGAGATGTTATGCTCTCTAAAGACCTTTCCCACTTTGTTAACCTGTTGACTACAGTCAGAATGTGCCCAATGGTAAATGCAAATCCTTCACAGTACCTTTGGTCAACTGACCGAAGAAAGGATCCATCCGTGAAGGAATATCAGATCACAGAAAAGACCTCATTCCATGATGCAGTTGACATGCCACTTAGCACCAAGAAAGCCGGTGAGTATAGTAAATTAGAAAAAAAAAGTTTTCAAATTTGGGAAAGTTTTCAAATTTGGGTGCCCAAAATTAAGTATGTGAGTTTCACAGGTTCTGAAGAGGTACTCTGAATATACAACAGATAACAGGTAATTCAGAAAAAGAGGAGTCAGTTTTGCCTGTGCTTGCTGTCTCCTCTCTCCTAAAGGATCCTCTTTAATGTCTGTAAACCCTTTCATTGTGGACAAAAATAGTAAATGAAAATGAGTTTCCCTGAATTCTTTTGTCCCACCCAAGGGTGATGAGGAAAGGCAAAAGGTATGCATTTGCATTTGCTTTTTAATAAATACAAACAGCACAGATATTTTGACAGTTGTGGCTGCTAGCCCTGATATGTAAAATGTGATTACAATCACTTTTCTCATTCCTTGTTCTCAGAAGACCCTGGGATGAAATCTACTTAGACATATACCAATGCAACCGCATTGTGTGGGTCTCATTAGCAGAAGAATTTGGCTCATTCTGGTTTATAAGATATATCTGGCATGCAAGTTAGGGGTAACTAAAAATCAGCACTCTGATGATAGGGCTTACACTGAAAGACCTCATCCTTCAAACGACCTATATTTATCTGACAAGGAAGTATGGTGCTAATTCTACCCTTGATATGTGGACTAGGAAATATTTCCAACAAATATATTATTCTTCTCCCTTCATACATTCCACTGCTTCTAGGGCCAGAGGACATCTGGGAAGCTATGCTTTGTACTGGTATCACTGTGATAAGGTCTCTTGTTACTTCATTTTCAAGAAAGAAAATAGGTACAGACGTTGAATATGCTTTTGTGCAAGGCTCATGCGTCTAGCAGCCAGTGTGTGGGGGATATAAACAAAACTGCTAACTAGATTTCTCTGAATGGAGATAAAGACTTATGCCTTTCTGAGCCCATGCTTGCAAAAACAGGCATGATGCATGGATTCTAGTAATCCTCAAAGTCTCACAAATACATTAATTCAGAGATATAGTGAGCTGATTTTTCAGGAAATTCTTTTTTTTTCCCCTAGAGCAGCAGTTAGCATGTTTCTAGCTGTCACTGAATAGACAAAGTTTTATTGTTTTGGAAATAGCATTGCAGGTTAATAACATGTGTCTTCAGTGCCTCCTGTCTTAGCTAACTGCTGGTTTACTTCAGCCTTAGCACCATGTCTACTGCTTTCCTTCTCTTCACCATGGACTCCATTCATCACAACCCATGCTGACTACTGTACTCTTATGTTCTTAAGAAATTCCAGGTTTTTCTCAAAATTTGACCCAGAGCAGGCAGAAACAAATTACCCCAAGATCACCTGTATGTGTGGGGGAGACTGGTGAAAAAAGTGTGTTGGAAGTCACCTTTAGAGAGCCCCAGGACTCCTTTAGAGATATGGATGAGGATCATTGGATCTGCCTGACCCTGCCTTAACCAGCCACTCTCTGCTCCCTTAAACTATTAAACAGCTTCCTTCTGCAGATTGTAATTGTGCTGAACGTGCTTTCTGTGCCTCTGGTTCTCACTCTCACACCAATCCATGCATCCCCACTTCCTCCTTCCTGGTTTGTAAACAAGCCTCCCTGTATACATTTTCCATTCCTTTCGTTTTTCCAACTCTCCTCCCTTAACTTCCAATATTGTTACTCAATGGGAGCACTGGACATTGCTTCAGCAGAGCAGTCTAATGCACCCTGTTGTATTCTGCAAAGTGGTTGACAGGGAAAGTAATTAAAAGCTTTAAAAATGCAAAATACTTTCCCCCATCTTTTTTGATGCAATGCAATTTGTGATCTGAACAAGTATTATAAAATAACATTGAGTGTCTGCTTAATGAAACGTTATATAAGAAATGAATAGCCATGTCCTCCCAAGGAGCCACTGCTGTCCGCAAATCATAATCTAAATTATGAAAATGAACAGCTACTGTACAACATTCATCTAATAACAATTTTACAGTCCAAGTTACACTGCGTGGTTTAAAAAGAACTCTGTAATAAGGAATTTCACTTTTTCCCATATGCTGTCTTCATCTGTCCATGACCTACTTCTTACTCTTTGAATTTAGTATTTGGCCATGCTATTGCATTTATAGCATTGACAACTAATATCTGATAGAACACTGACTGAGGAGACGTGGATTCTATTCCTGGCTCTGTCACTGTTGTGTGACCCTAAACAAGTCAGTTCACCTCTCTGTGCTTCACTATCCCTATCTGTATAACGGGGATAATACCGCCTCTGTGAAGTACTTTGAGAATTATGGATGACAAGCATTATAAGAGCTAGGTATTATTGTCATTATTCTACAGAACAGGTGCATTACAGCCAACAGCAATGCAGGCTTCCCCATTCTACTCTGCCAATGTGACTTCCCTCTAAAGAAACCAGCTCCAGTTCATTTAGTTCTTCACATGTCAGCTGAGTTTGTCAGCAGATAAGTGCCAATGGCTAAGGTAGTTTTTTGTGATGTGAATATTTATTTACTAGAAACTGAACTGAAATCACCAACTAATTTCACGCAGACCAGTAGGCAATTTTTTCTTGTTGTGTATCACTTCTTCACTTCTACTACAGTACAGCGCTTACATTACATATATGTCGCACACAACAAGACTCAGGTGGGATTGTCACATATAGCTCTTAGGAGCACACATTCTACCTTTGTCTACCTCCAAGAGGATTTGTCAGGAGAAATAATAAAGGAGACACAGAGGATAGATACAGGGGGAAGAGACAGCATTGCATATCTACCAGGTATTCCATATACGGCCCTAGAAGATTGAGAACCTTCATATGCTTTCAGAGTGTGGAAATGGCTTGGGTGAACTAATTAATATTTGCAGGAGAAAAAATGTTTTTGGGAAAACAGCAAAATAAGGATAGTTGATGTGAAAAATGATCAAATACACCAAGTCTGAAAATCCTTGGCTGGCAATTCCGTAAGGGGCAGGGGAATCCCTTAGCAAAGATTCACTTCCAGTTCTGTAATAGAAGATCTATGCTTAGGCATTTGAGATTTTGGGGTGGGAGAAATTAATAGAAGAAATCTGTTCAAAATGAAATTCCATAGAACGCTTTGCATAAGCTAAGGTGCACAGAGGCTAATATACAGAGGAGGAATAAACTGCAACTGCTAGTAAGGTAATTAGCTGTGAGACATTAAGAAAGGATTGACAGATTGATTTGCCAACCTTTCAGGATAAACTAGAGACAGGATGGATCAAATCATGAACTTTATGCCCTTTAAAGTGGCCCCTTAAGGGACAGAGATTAGACCCGCTACATTGGATGCAGGCTATATTTACCACATGAACCAGATCTGCTGCCTGAGGAGAGAGGGGCTAAAAATCACTCATACACAAATTCTGCACTACAATACAACTTTACAACATGAATGGACAAGTCCTGCGACGTGTTTTCAACATGGGCTCATAATACTCAATAAACGTTATTAAATTATATGAAATTTAAAAAAAAAACCCACAACAATCCCTCTGTCTAGTCCAGTCAGAGGCTCTGCAGCTGCCATCTTTGAAGCTTTCCTTCTGAGAATAGGAATAACAATGCCTCTTTTGAAGCTTCCAGTTCATACGTGTTTAAGAAAAAAAAAAAAAGAGAGACAATAATGGAGGTTCCAAAACAGCTACAGGCATACTCTCTCAAAAGAAGCCATTACAAATGGCAATCATGTGTTCCTCTGAGACCACTTACAAGGATACATTTCTTCTTCAAAGATTTTAAACCAAGCTGCAGCAAATTCTCTATACACCTCTGATGAACCCAATTTAGCATACTGGAATACTTTACTGGCAGATGTACACGTCTCCTGCGGGACTCCATGAAATACTGAGCTTTCACAGAAAGTGATCACAAAGCATTACACAGGTTACAAGTTTCCAAAACTCAAATGTAGGGCACTGCCATTCAAAGTGTGCAACCAGTGGCCAATAATTGATTTCCTTGCCCACTTTGGGCCAATTCTCCAAATTAACAGTGGGCTGGTGGCTGCTAATTCACCATCAGCCAAGGTGTGGTGCATCTGGTGAATTTTAGATAATTTTTTATACAAATCATAATTATCTAGGGCTCAAAGCCACTATGATAAACCTACTTTTTGGATACAGTAGCAATATAAATAGTGATGGGACAATCTCCAAAGTTTAGTGTTCAGCTAAGTATACAGAAGTTATTTAAGGTAATGGAGACCCCATGAAACACCTTCAGCCTCTGTTCTAGTTCCCATACAACCTTCATCCCAAAGAGAATTCCTATGTCCTCAAGTTGTCTTCTTGAAAGGAGGCCCCATGGTCTGTTAGCCTCTTCTCTTGTGTTCAGTGGGCTGGTGGCAAACTCATCTGATCTTTTTGATAAATAATACAAATGCCTATTTCTTATATAGCACTTTTCACCTGTAGATCTCAAAATGCTTCACAATCTTTAATGTATTTATCTTCACAACACCTCTGTGAGGTAGGAAAGCATTATTAGTCCCACTTTATGGATGTGGAACCAAGGCACAGAGAGGGTAAGAGATTTGTCCAAGGTCACAGAGGAAGTCCATGGCAGAGCAGGGAATTGAACCCAGGTATCCCCTGTCCCATGGCAGTGCCCTATAGCTGAAGTATTCTGTCTAGTTCAGGAAAGATGTGGACAAATTGGAGAAAGTCCAAAGAAGAGCAACAAAAATGATTAAAAGTCTAGAAAACATAACCAATAAGGGAAGATTGAAAAAACTGGGTTGTTTAATTTGGAGAAGAGAAGACTGAAAGGGGACATGATAACAGTTTGCCAGTACATTGTCATGCTGGGTAGATTGGGAGGAGGAGGGGGGATTTAACATACCGGTTAACATCAATATGTCAAAATCATAATAATTCATGTGAGACATGCCATGTCAGGTACTGTTAGGAAGGTTATAATATGCTAAGTAAGATGATAATACTTGTGTTCATGTGTGATATGTGAAATGGAAGTTATAGATATATTTGATATATCTGTATTTCAAATGCTGCTGTCTGAGTAACGAGTCAGACAGGATGGCTGCAGGACAATAGCCTTCTTAATGGCCCATTGAGACATCCCCAGGTGCAAGAGGCCCAGAGGGAGAAGCCGGAAATATGCCTGATGAGGCAACAGGACTTTCCCATGTGACTCTGGACTACTTGCCCATGTGACTCTGGATTCCATTTTGGTTCCTGTGAGATTCTACAGGTAGCATACCTGATGAAGCACCAGGACTGGCCCATGTGACTCAGAACTCCATTTTAGTTCTTGTAATATTCCACAAGACCGCATGGCCAGGGCCAGAAGGTATATAAGGCCAAGCCACAGAAACCATTTTGTCTTTGTTCCTGTCCAGCTGCAGACACACACCTACCTCTGGATCTATTCATTTTGCAACTGAACCGAAGGACTTAGACCCATCCAGGTACTGGATATATACCAGAGGAACTGTACAAGCCTGCAACTCCACAATTCTTCTAGAAACCTGATGTATATGGACTTTTAATCATTTGTATGTATCTGATCTGCTCTAACCCTTTAACATTTCTCTTATGGTTTATTTCTTTCTTTTTACAATAAACCTGTAGTTTTAGTTACTAAAGGATTGGCTGGCAGAGTGGTATTTTAGGTAAGATCCAAACTTATATTGATCTGGTACTGTGGCTGACCCCTTGGGGTCAGAGGGAACCTTTGTAGTAAAGAGCATAGAGTTTAAACAACTGTGCTGATTTGGGAGCCAGGAGCTGAAATTCAGTAAAGGGGGCTGTGTGTATTTGTGTACTGGCTTCTGTGGGGATTCAGAAGTGCAGTTTGTGGCTGGTTGGGAAGTCTGGCTTCAGTGCCACCCACCAGTGCTGGGAGAATCTGCTCGCTGTTTGCAGACTGCCCTGACCTTGGCATTTTCAGGTGGCTATCCTGGGCACCGGACGGGTCACATACATAAAAGGTTGTTACATGGAGGAGGGAGAAAAATTGTTTTCCTTAACTTCTGACAATAGGACAAGAAGCAATGGGCTTAAATTGCAGTGGGGCAGTTTAGGAAAAATTTCCTAACTGTCAGGGTAGTTAAGCACTAGAATAAATTGCCTAGAGAGGTTGTGTAATCTCCATTATTGGAGATTTTTAAGAGTAGGTTTGACACCTGTCGGGGTGGTCTAGATCAGTGGTTCTCAAGCAGGGGTATGTGTACCCCGCAGGGTAAGCAGAGGTCTTCCAGAAGGTACATCAACTCATGTAGATATATGCCTTGTTTTACAATAGGCTACATAAAAAGCACTAGCGAAGTCAGTACAAATTAAAATTTCATATAGACAATGACTTGTTTATATTGTTCTATATACTATACACTGACATGTAAGTGCAATATTTATATTTAAATTGATTATAATTATATGGTAAAAATGAGAAAGTAAGCAATTTTTCCATAATAGTGTGCTGTGAAACTTTTGTATTTTTATGTCTGATTTTATAAGCAAGTAGTTTTTAAATGAAGTGAAACCTGGGGGGTACACAAGACAAATCAAACTCCTGAAAGGGGTACAGTAGTCTGGAAAGATTGAAAGACACTAGTCTAGATAATGCTTGATCCTGATGTAAGAGCCGGGGACTGGACTAGATGACCTCCTGAGGTCCCTTCCAGTCCTACAATTCTTTGATTCTATATATAACTCTTCTGAATAAAACTGATCTGCCAGACTATCTCTACAAGTTTATGAATTTATCTGTAGCAATCTAGTTCAGGTTTTATAAAATAAAAATAGAGGTGAGAAAAAATATCAGCTCCACCGTCATCTAACTCTTTAAGGCAGAGGTGTCAAACTCATTTGCTATGCCGGGCCAGATTTGAATTAAATGTACTTCAAGTGGGCCATACATACCATAAATCGAAATACTAGGCACAACCATTTTTATGTAGTATTATATTTTATTTGTTAGATATCAGCAATATAAAAACTGCAGTAAATTCACTTCTACAACTACTACTATTTTACAATTAAAAGAATCGATCAATGATTAAGAATTACAGTACTGCGCGATGCCCCAAGACCACACTGTCCCTCTCCTGCCTTTTGGAGAGCTGTGTCTCATGCACACACCGCTCCACGCGCTGCCACCAGAGTACACAGATCTCGGGGCAGCGCGTGACGCCGTGACGTCTTGCAGCGTTGTACTCTCTGATGGCAGTGCGTGCTGCCCTGAGATCTCGTGGCATTGTATCCTCTGGCGGCAGTGCGCGCTGCTGTGACATCTCGGGGCAGCGCATGACGCCGCCAGAGAGTACAATGCTGTGAGATGTCGCGGCAGCATGAGCTGCCACCAGGGGCCAGACCAAAAAGGTTGGTGGGCGCGGCCCAGATGTTTGACACCCCTGCTTTAAGGCAATGCTGACATAGCTTTTCTTGGGTTTTTTAGAAAACAAAAAACTCAACAAAGTAGAATGCTATGAGGTGTTGATCAGATGTTTTCACAGAAGATATTTAAGGTGTGCATGGACAACACTCTGACAAGTCTAAGTGTGGACTTGGCGGGGAGGGGACTGGTCCCACCTGCTAATCTGGGCCCCAACCCAGGCACTCTACAAGTAGCAACCTCATGCTGCTGGTTTCAAGAGTGATACCAGCTTCCCTAGGTTACCTGCCCAGGGCCTTTCAGCTCACCGTCCACTCCCCACTTGGGCAGGGCCTCCCCTGCCTTCCTTGCCTGGGGAGTCTCTGATAGCCCCTCCAGGCGTGGCAGCGCCAGATTGAACACACAGTTCAGTTGGCCCTCTGGTAGGGTCTTTTCCCTCAGGCCTCCTTGGCTAGAAAGGCCCTCAACCCCACTTGGGCAGAACGTCTTCCCCTGGCCTCTGTACCTGTGGGGCTCTCTCCTCCTGTACCCTCCAGGTCCTTGCTAGCATCTGCACCACTCAGCTTGCCTCACTCCCACAGCTCCTATCACCCACACCTGTCTGGCTGGAGGAGGCTTTTAATAGGCTCCAGTCAGGTCCATCATTGGCCCCAGGTGCCCTAACTATCTGGGAGTAACCCCTGTTCAGCTACCTAGGGAAGAGGATCCTGGGGCTGATAACCTGCCTTCCACCACTCTCCTGCAGCGGTCTGGCCTGACCCTGTCACAACATGCACATTAACATGAATGTGTATTCCATAAGCATATCACAGGGAGATTATATAGCTTTATTTTCACTGTGGGTAGCTATCTAACAATACTTTTGGTAATAAAATATACCACTTTAATATTTATGTAGACAGTGGATATTAATTTTTAAAGTATAACAACAGAAAACTCTGCAGTCTTTAAATATACATGATAAAAAACAATTACATAAATAAATGTTGGTTCATCAGAAACTTGGAGAGAGCTTGAAGTGCTAAATCTGCATGGTGATTTCTTTAGGATATTGAAAGAATGTGTTTATGCTGAGCTTCTTAGTCAAATAACTAGGCAAACAAACACCAAGTTGAACAACGTTCAATTTAGTAGTACACTGAAGTGAATGGTTAATGTAGAAAACTATTTAAAAAGAACATCCACTAACATTTAAATGCATATTGTTTCATTTTAGATAGCACTGTCATAATTTGCCATGTGAGATCAAAACAACACTGACAAGTTTTCTTCTGAAAAACAAGCTGTAGCACTAATGAAATGCAAATTAGTGCTGTCTTCAACAACTGATGGCACTACCAAAGCTTCCAGTTCAAGAGAAAAGATTTATTCAGATATTTACATAAATTTTATTATCATTTCATTATACTATACTATAGCATTATTTCAGCAACTGAAGGATGGTGATAGTATTAGGTTTCACCATGTCGATGCACTATCACCATAAATTAACAGTCCCATCTTAATCTACAGGAAATTGTGACACATATAATGATTGTAATGTTAATAATGGAATATTTTTCCTTTTTATGTTTATGAAAAGTTGCATGGCAAAATGTGATTCTACTGGTTCCGAATAGATGTTGTTTAAAGTCCTAATTATTATTGAACGGGAAATCTGATGCAAAGCTGCCACCAGGTGGTTTAAAAGAAGAACTGCAAGATGGATCCAGCAAAGCTAGGTAAAGAGAAAACTCTCAGGTACACGGACACATAATAAAAATATAAAAAGCATGAATGTAACAATAAATGAAATAAATAATAAACGGATGAAACAGCAGGACTGTAAAGTCCACATTACTCCTATAAGTACTTAATTACACTGGGATATAAACAAAGAAACAAAATGGTGATGGGCATTTCATATACAATATTCTAGTCAAACTTTTATATCAAATGCCAAGAATTTTTAGAAACACCCCGACATTATTAAATATGACTGAAAATCCTAACCCAAAGCAATTACTTAAATACAAAGCTCAAATCCAAACAGAAAGGGATAGACTCATAGACTTTAGGGCCAGAAGGGACCATCATGATCATCTAGTCTGACCACCTGTAGATTGCAAGCCACAGAACCTCATCTGCCTGCTCCTGTAATAGACCCAGAACTTCTGGCTGTGTTACTGAAGCCCTCAAATAATGATTTAAAGACTTCAAGTTACAAAGAATCCACTAATTACACTAGTTTAAAATTGCAAGTGACCGTGCCCCATGCTGCAGAGGAAAGAGAAAACCCTGCAGGGTCTCTGCCAATCTGACCCGGGGAAAATTCCTTCCTGACCCCAAATATGGCGATCAATTAGATTCTGGGCATGTGGGCCAGACCCACCAGCCGGACACCTGGGAAAGAATTCTCTGTAGTAACTCAGAGCCTTCCCCATCTAGTGTCCCATCACCAGCCATTGGAGGTATTTGCTGCTGGCAGTTGCAGGTCAGCTTCATGCCACTGTAGGCAGTCTCATCACACCATCCCCTCCATAAATGTATCAAGCTCAGTCTTGAAGCCAGTTAGGTTTCTTGCTCCCACTGCTCCTCTTGGAAGGCTTTCCAGAACTTCACTCCTCAGATGGTTAGAAACCTGCATCTAATTTCAAGCCTAAACTTGTTGATGGCCAGTTTATATCTATTTGTACTTGTGTTCACACTGGCGCTTAACTTAAATAATTCCTCTTCCTCCCTGGTATTTATCCCTCTGATGTATTTATAGGGAGCAATAATATCTCCTCTCAGTCTTCTTTTGGTTAAGCTAAACAAGCCAAACTCTTTTGATTCTCCTCTCATAAGTTAGGTTTTCCATTCCTCTGATCATCCTAGTAGCCCTTCTCTGCATTTGTTCGAGTTTGAATTAATCTTTCTTAAACACAGGAGACCAGAATAGCACACGGTATTCCGGATGAAGTCTCACCAGTGCTTTGTATAATGGTACTAACATTTTTCTGTTTCTATTGGAAATACCTTGCCTGATGCATTCTAGGATTGAATTAATCTTTTTCACAGCCACATCACATTGGCTGCTCAAAGTTATCCTGTGATCAACCAATACACCCAGGTCTTCCTTCTCCTTTGTTGCTTCCCACTGATAAATCACCAGTTTATAGCAAAAATTCTTCTTGTTAGTCCCTGAGTGCATGATCTTGCACTTTGCACTACTAAATTTTATCCTATTTCTATTACTCCAGTTTTCAGGTCATCCAGATCTTCTTGTATGATATTCCAGTCCTCTTCTGTATTGGCAATATCTCTCAAATTTGTGTCATCTGCAAATTTGATTAGCACACTCCCACTTTTTGTGCCAATGTCATTAATAAAAATGTTAAAGCAGATTGGACCCAAGACCAATCCCTGAGGAACTCACTAGTAACCTCCCTCCAGCCTGACAGTTCACCTTTCACTATGACCTGTTGTAGTCTTCACTTTAACCAGTTTCTTATCCACCTTTCAATTCTCTTATATACCCACATCTTTTTCAATCTGACCAATAATTTCCCATGTGGAGCTTTATTCAATGCTTTATTGAAATTAGCTCTACTGCATTTTCTTTGTCTAAAAAATCTTCTCAAAGAAGATCAGGTTGGTCTGGCATGATCTACCTTTTGTAAAAATAATTTTTATTTTATCCTCGTCATTATTTATCTGTATGTCCTTAACTATTTTCTCTTTCAAAAATTTGTTCTAAGACCTTGCATACATCTGAGGTCAAACTAACAGGCCTGTAGTTTCTTGGATCACTCCCCCTCCCCCTCTCTTCTTAAATTAGGTATTATATTAACAATTTTCCAATCATACATTTCTTTCTTTCTTTCCTGAACAGCACATACTCTTCAATACCCATAATCCAGTCATGACTTCTATTCCACCATGTTTCTGTTATCCATGTTATCCCTGTAATATTTGGTTTCACTTTCTGCACCAATAGTTCTAGTTCCTCCATTTCGTAACCCAGATTCCTGACCCAATTGTTATAGTCATTCTACTGCCAGTATAGCCTACCTGACTCTTATTTTCATTTATATTGGTACTATCTTTCCTCTTAATGTCTATTCTCCTATGCACTGCTTTTCCTTTCTCCATTGCTGTATTCTCCCTTTCTTGATTTTCCTCTTGGGCAACATTAGAATCAAGTGGGGAGATTACAAGAGCATCTCCCATCTGTTTCCCCCAAGTTCTTAGTTTAAAGCTCTTCTAATCAGTTGCACCAACCTCCATCCCAGAAGTCAATTTTCTTCCCTAATCAGGTGGAGTCTATTCCATTGGGTACAGTCCTCTGTCCATGAATGCCTCCCAGTGGTCAAACATCCCAAAGCCCTCCTTATATCACCACTGCCTGAGCCATCTGTTGATCATTATAATTTCATCTCACCTTCGTTCTCCTCCTCTAGACACAGCAGAACCATATTGAAGATCACCTGGGCCTCTGTTTCTTAAGTGTTTTCCCCAGACTGACACAGTCTCCCTTGATGCCTTCCAGCAACAGTCTAACAGTATCATTTGTTCCCACGTGAAGGATAATCAGCGGATTCTTTCCCATTCCCATTAGTATACTCTTTAGCTTCAAGTCCACATCCCCTGTTTTAGCTCCTGGCTGACAGCACACTGTTCCGCTTGTTCAATCAGTTCTTGTGACAGGCCTGTCTGTTCTTCTTAGTAGGGAGTCCCCAATCATATAGACCTTCCTCTTCCTGGTGTTGGTGTGAATCTCTGGGCCTTCCTCCCATTCTTTCTGGCTGCAAGTCCTCTTGTCTTTTGTTCTTCCCTGCAATCTTCTGTATCCTCCTGGGGCTCCAAACTTTGGTTATTTCCGTTGACTCTTCCCTTCTTCTTATAGGATTAGCCATTCTTCTCTTCTTCCTTGCCCTCCCACCTTCTGTTAGTAACTGCTGTGCTCTTTCTTCATTCTCCAGCTCAGCAAACCTGTTCTTGAACTTTCTTTCTCTTTCACTAATTGATCTTTTCCTTTGGCTGGTTCTCCTAGTCACACGCTTCCACTGGCTACTTTCCTCATCCAGGAATCTACCCTCACAGTTCTTCAGTCTAGCTTGCATCTTTGAGTCTTGACTTTTCCTTTCAGGCTCCTCTCGCCTTCCCTCCATCAAATCCTCAAATCCCTTTGAAACTCAACCACAGTTTCCACCTGCATCTCCAAACGTAGGATCTTCTCTTCCATCAGAAATAACAGCAGCACGTCATACAAACAAAGCTGTTTTCAGGTACCTACTCCAGGATAATGTGCATCCCACATCTTCCACGTACAATCATCTTCATTGTCTCTTCTACTCGTTGGGTCACTTCCACTGCTGCCTCTGTATCTGTCATAGCCTTCCTGCCTAAACTCCTGTCAAGGAAAAAAAAAGCCGAACAAACCACTCCCTCTTCCCTTCTCCTCCAACAGAACTCCCATTCAAACTCCCGTTTTCAGTTCTGTTTGCTGGCTCCTGTGCTGCTGACTGGCTGCTTGGCGTGCTTTATAGGCCCCCTAATCAGGGAAGCCCTGGCCCCTAATCAGCGTTTTGCTTCTCTCACAGAACTCTGCAAAGGAAAACAAAAAAACTCCCCACCCAAAACACAAACAAAAACACAAGAACTCGCTCACTGCCACTAAGGAACTGGGGTTCACCTCCTCCAAATGAACTCCCACTCAAACGCCAGTGTTTTCAGCTCTGTTTGCTGGCTCCTGTTAGATCCCTTTCTGTGCTGGCTGCAGAGGACTGAGCAACTGGTGGAAGGGGGTCAGAAAGTATCTACAACAAAACTAGTTAAGAGTTAGGAGAACTCATGTGAAGTAGATGTTTCTGCTACAGCAGATGGAGTCGGTGGGATTCTCCACTGCCTTGTTCAGTCATTTATATTTGTGTAGAGTGAGTGCAAAAAATGCCACCAAAATCAGAATGGTGTTCTACCTTCACTGCACAGATGTGTATGAATGCGGAGAAGTAGGCCCAGAGATTTTCTCCTAAATGAAGGGGGTGTGGTGGAATGCTGTTTTGAGGAGATGGCACCCTCAGGACTTGCACAAATACCCTTCGAGGATTGCTTGCCATGGGGCAATGAGCCACAGTATGTCCTTCCTAAAGTATTTTGCTAGAATTCTTCAGAAAAGACTTCCATATCAGGACTGGACATGAAAATTAATTTCCTTAAAAATTATTTGAGTTTCCATGTAGCAGTCCTATTACAAAAAATTACAAGAAAAATCTTGTACAACATAAATAGCCACCGGTATGTGTAATGTTATGCCTCCTGTTCAACATATGATTCTTGGGTAAAAATACTAAGGTCGGCACATGGCCAAGAGATTGACAAAGTTCAGGCCACTGCATAAAGCCATTTTATATATTTTTTTCCTTGTGTTACTTAGGTTAAGGTGGGGAAAAGCTCATGTCGATGAATTTTCTTCTTTACCCCACACTAAAACTTTACTATCAATTCCAGTCTGTGATGTAGTAATACATATGTGAGCCCAAGCCTAAAAAACTTTTCTGCATGATTGTGGTCAGGGGACTAAATTCAGTGGACCAAGACAAAAAATTAGATGTGTTTTTGTTTTGCTCTCTTGTAAGGGAGAGTTTTTTTTTCTCTAATAGAAGGTATTCTTCTTTATACTTTCTCAGCTCCCGTATTTTTTGAGGACGGCTTTGACAGACACTAAGACTTCATTCCTGCTGTTATCTAAGAGAAGAGCTGTCAGCAAGCTGTAATTTCAAGCTCCTGAGAGGTACTCTATATGCACTGAACAGTACAGAAGTGCAAATTTAAATATCTATCAATAAAGCAATCCTCAGATGCAAACATGGAAATTATCATTTTCTTTGGATGGTGATGGAGAAAATCTACACATCTCACAATTCCTGAAATAACTGTAAAGTACATTTCTAGAGCTGTTTAGTATGCTGCTACAGAGTTTAGATAGATACAGATTTCCATAAAGTACTTTGCAGGAACCTTAAGTCTTTGAGCTTCAGTGCCCTTAAAGAGGCATTAGAACACTACTCTGCCAGTCAGACAAGGAAAGTCCACATAGCACGCTCATAGAAAGATATTAAGAGGGCTTCTAGAGACCTTCACAATAAACTAATACAGGAGCTGTAAAGCTGGTCAGGAATTTTCCCTAGGAAATTCTGAAATTTTAAACAAAGATTTTGTTCTGAATCAGAATGCTGGAGTGTTTTAATTTCCTTCTGAAAAATTCTGATTCAGGACAATTCAAATGTTTTGTTTTGATAGTATTGAAGTGTTTCATTTTGACTTTTGATTTCATTAATTTCAGGTAGGCTTTCATATTATATTACTATATTAAATATATGTTATATATACACAATATTAAATATATATAAATTTAATATAAAATTAGTATTTTAATAAATTCCACAAGTCTAAATAAAATTAATTAAAATGTTTTGACATTTTTCCCACTGAACAATTGGTCAAAATTGACACATTGCCATGAATCATTTCAATTTTGCTTAAAGTGAATTTTTTGACAGAAAACTGCCCTGTCAAAAAAATTTCAACTAGCTCTAAACAGAGGTCAGGCGACAGGTTGATGTGGTCTCTTTTGGAACTGCTGATATTATGCACATCATGTGTATGCTCCTGAGCAGAATGTTTCTTTTTTTATGTTTATGATTACAGCCCCACTTTAACAATTGTGACTAAGCAAATCTTATTTTTAGTTCCCCTTCAGATTTTTAAAATATTTTGTCTTTAGTTTATTTGCAGCTATTAGAAATTACATTTAAAAAAATAGAGAGAGGAAAAAGGAATCCAACTGGCTATCATGGAATAGAATGTTAAAATGTAGGTAATCTTGTATGTGGAGAATAGCATGTGACCTACCACTATAGAGCCCTAAGTGGTTCATACCCACCTATCTTAAAGGCTCTTCTCCCCATATAATATCACAACTTTTGTGCTCACCAGATCTACCTGAATAATATTTCCTTGCATTAGAAAGAAGGAGAATGGAGGCACAGCTTTTTCTCTGATAGGTGCTTAATTCTGGAGTTTGCCCCCCCCCAACTACAGCCTTCAGGAGGACTGATCAATTCCTCAGGCATGCTGCAAAATCCACCGTTTATCTTGGGATTTTGATAAGGGAATGGGTTGAAGGTTGAGAATGACTGGATGTGGGGATTATTATTTTATTGACATTTATTCTGGGCCAATACTATATCCAGGTTCTATGGTTTCGGCTGGATAATTTGTTTGTATTTATTTTTGTGCGTTTTTATACAATTTAAATTTGATCCAAGAACACAGAGCAATGGGATGGGAGCTTTCCACAAATGGAAATAAATATATACAGTGTATGACCCTCGAATGTTGCAGGTAGTTTGCTAAAACATGACATCAGGGGACACACTGAACCAGAAAAGATCTATGCCCAAGACAAAAGTTTTGTGCCTGCCTGAGACATGTCCTAGCAGATGGAATGGGATAACCCCGCATGCTCATTGACAATATCTGGAATACCTCTTTACATGTGCCAAAATGAGTGACTTTGTATTAGCTTGTTTAGCCTTAAACAAAACCTAGGACTGAGTGCTTATTGAATTTTTTCTCCTACCCACCATTCTGTGTCAGACCCTGGAAATGCTCATTAGAAGAGCAGACAAGTATAAGTAATACACACATATAAGAACAGCTTTATTAGGTCAGACTAATGGTCCATCTATCCCAGTATCCTGTCTTCCAAAAATAGCCAGTCCCAGATGCTTACAGGGAATGAACAGAAGAGGGCAATTATTGAGTGATCCATCCCTTATCATCCAGCTTCCGGAAGACAAATACCTTCCCTTTTAAAGATCATTTGTGCTATGTCCGGTGACAGCCTACTTATTCACTTCCTATATTCACTATCTATCATTTATTATTCTTTTTGTTTTAAATTTAAATGTTTCAATCAACCATTTAGGGAGCAGAAACAACACTATGGACCAGACTGCAAATCCCTTATTCACTCTAGCAAAAAGTTATTAACAAAAGTACTCCTATTGAAGTCAAGAGGAACACCTGTGAAAATAACTGCTTATTATGGGGAGTGTAGGATTCACACAATTTGGCCCCCTGAGACTCATACTGCATGAATAGCAAATAGTGAAAAATCAAGGTGATCTGTTTGACACAGCACACTGGCTGCAATTCATTCAAACAAGTCAGTACGGGTTTGTGACCAATTCACAAACAGAAAAAGAGAGTGGTATCTGTCAGACAATTTATTCATCAGAATTCAACAAGCTCTAGTTTGGTGACTGGGGATTCCCCAAAAGCTGTTGTTGTGAAAAATGGGAACTGCTAAAGAAAAAGGTACAAACTTTTACAAACAACCTCTTCATTTCTCCATTATGAAGTAACTAATGAACTGTAAATAACATTCAGAGGCCTTGATCTTCTTTTATAATTTTAGGCCTCCTTAAAAAGGTGATTCCTTATGCATTTTCCTGGGCATGAATGAAAAAACCGGAATATACAGAAAACACCATGTGTTTCATGATACTGAAAACCAGGAGATTAGTACATCAGATGAGGGTCTGCAAAATCTTACCATAACATTCCTTTGATAATGATCATGCTCTTTCTCAAAATCTATCATGTAGCCATTTAGAGACCAAATGAACGTCAGGTCTAAAGTGGTATCATAGGACGCAATACACTGCATAGTGGCATTCTCTCCAACTGTGACATCAACATTAGTTGGTGCCAAGGTAATCTTTGTAGCTTCTGTGAAGTTAAAAGAAAATATAGAAAATTCTAATAAACAAGTGCATATACAGATGCAAAACCAGCTGTTTGATTACACATGAAAAGAACAAACTGATTTACATGTTATTTATGCAACTACATTTCAAAAGGGAAAACTAACAGAGGGGGGCTATCCTAAGGAAAGTGACAACACCCCTACAACAGAAATGCCTTGCCTTGTATTTGCTTATTCTCTACAAAAGGGAGAATTCTGCACCTCTACACAATTTGCGCAGAATTAATGTTCTGTGCAGAATTTCATGTTTTCCCTACAGAATTGGGCTGCAGAGCTGGTGGCGGCCGTTAGGGGATGTTGGACTCTGCAGAGACTAGCTATCCAGCTTGTAGTGAGTGGAATGCCCAGCCTGGTGGGGATGGAGGCTCTGTATGCTCTGGAGGGACAGTAAAGAAGCTGGGGGGAGTAAAGGCTCTGGGGGGCACAGGTGTTTGGGAGAGGGGGCACCCTGTGGCTGGATTCTGGGGAGAGGGGGTGTGGGTGTCTGGGCCGGTGGGGTGCCCCATGGCTGGGCTCTGGGTCGAGCAGCGTGTGGGTGTTTGGCCCCCGAGAACCTCATACAGCCGCCTCCAACACGCCCCCAACTAGAACTGGATTGTCGTAGGGGTTTCTTTAATTCTCTATTCCCAGGGGAATCTTTTTGTTGTTGTCTGTATTCTTAACATATTTGTTGACTGGTATTTTGAAATAAATTACCGAAATAATTGAAACTGGAGTGATTATATTGTGTTATTTTGACAAATAAAATAGGTAGAATGCTGCAGAATTTTAAAATATTGTGCACAGAATTGTTAATTTTTTGGCACAGAATTCCCCCAGGAGTAATTCTCAAATTATACACATTTTTAACCTCTTGATCATAATGTTTATGATCATCTATGTTGAGTTATTTTTAGTTACAGACTATTTCATGTATAGAAGACAGATGATCCATTTTGCATAACCCATCATGTATTTTTGGTTCATAACAATTTGGGCTTTTTAAAAAAAATTGTGTACATCGTTAAAGAATGGGGAGCTCTGATCAGTGCTCTCATTTCTATTACTCTACCCTGGAAAGGTGATTTTAATGTGTCTATTGAGAAATAACATTTAATTATGTACAACATACTATGCAAATAGCTATGATGGAAAGGGATAGAAAAAGAGTAGAAGAAAACATGAAAAATATGTATAATCTCAAGCAGAGTTTACTATAATCAGAAAAAGAAGAAGAGTAGGCGACTCCATGAAGCCCCTCAGGGATCTTGCTATACTGATCTAATTTATCTGACAAATGCTCAGATAGCAAAGAGTTTAGCATTGCAGAAGGTCATGGTAGTCTAGCCTTGTGTATATACATTTGGTAGCTGATTTTATAACAGTTGCTGGATTTTGTTTAGTATTGTAAAGTCTTTTATCAACTTAGCGGTATTCTAGGCTATGCCTACACTGCACTCTTCTTTCAGTGGCAGATAGCATACATACTCATGTAGGCCCCCAGCACTGGTATAAATAGCAGTGTAGACCATGAGGCATAACTTAGGTGAGTAAAGGATGCCTGAAGTATGTGGAAATGTACACAAGTTCATACTGGGAACGGTGCTCTACTTGCCTAAGCTGTGCCTCACATCTACAGTGCTATTTTTAGCAGTATAGTACCCTGGTGCCTCCCCGCTGGCTCTGCTGGAACTTTCCACAGCCACAGGAAGAAAAGACTCCAGTAGTGGGGAAAGGCTCTGGCAGGCAGGAGGCAGCAGGGAAAGGCTCCGGCAGCTCCCACTGCTGGAGCCCTTCCCTACCACTGTGAAAAACTCCAACAGTGGGAGCTTTCCCTGATGCCTGCCCCCTGCCAGAGCCTTTCCTCACCACAGTGAAAGGCTCTGCCAGTGGGGAGCTGCTAAAATCTTTCTGCATTGCCTCCCCAATGCCACAGCCTTTCACTGACATGTGTAGCTACACCCCACAGTGTGGACACAGTGCTAGTGGAAATTCTCATGTGTCCAACAGGTACCAAGTTTTGAAATCTGTCAGCTAGCCTTCCAGTGTGTTTGTTGGTTAAAGCTGCAATGCAAGGGATGTGCTCAGTCATATGAGCTAGGTCAGAGTCCTGAGGTACGAAAAAAATGGTTTATGTTTAGTTTATAAACATATATGGTTTAACTGTGGAGACTTTTTAAGTCAATGAATTTTTGTGTTTCTAAAATGTATAGTATAACTTTAAAGGGGATAAATATTTATTTAGAAAAATATCCAGGAAACTAAGAATGGTGAGTGTAATGATTAAAAAATAAAGCTACAAAATTCAAAGAAAAATAAATAACCATATTAGTTAAACAGACCTTGTGATTCAAAATAAACTCTTTACAATATTTACAATCACCACATGTGGTCCTGGGAAGTAGTTACAAAAAAATGTTGTCATATGTTCTGATGGATTCACTCTTACGTTGCTAAGTTTATCTTGTGGCACTAGGCTGTTGAACAAGACAGCCACATATAGTATGGCTGCAGGAAATGCTTTCTTTTCAGATACATTTAACATGTAGGTGGTTTTCCAGATGCCTGGCAGACAGCTATTTAGTTATCTGACAGGACTGTAAAAGCTGTCATTAAATATATCAGTATCTGATACCAGAACTGCAGCGTGTTACAGTGGTGGGTTTATTTGGATGCATGATCCCACATGGCAAATTCAAGTACATGTTTTATTTAATTGCACTGCTCACTACTCCCCAGCCTCGGAAAAAGAGGCAGAGAGGAACCAAGGAGGGGCAGGGAGGAGGATGGTCACGAGCCCATTTCTCTGTGTGTTGGCCTGAAGTGTGGGACTAGTGCATGAGGGAGAGGCATCTGTACTATCTGAACAGATGGATCAGGTTATTGTCTCTCCCGTGGAAGGAACAGCACTGGTGGAAGAGTGTGACTTAGATGCTTTCTTTCCTTCATTCCTCTTGGAGTGGCACAGCTTCATGCTGTCCCTATTTAGAGCGGTGGCTCAAATGTCATAATCTGTCTCTTAATGGACAATACAATTCAATTCCGTTGGAAAGAGATAACATAAAATGGCTTGCATGGAAAATCATAAAGGGAAATCTTACAAAGCAAAGCTTTATACTTTTAAATTGAGGCACATTATGTGAAATGAATTAACAAAAATGGAGCTTTACCTGTGATTTCCAGGGTACCGGTACTGTTCGCTTTTCCTCGGTTATTTTCTGCAAAACACGTGTAGCTGCCTTGATCCAGCTTTGTGATATTAACAATTTCCAAGCTACCATCATCCCAAATAGAAATCCTATTGAAAGTGTGAAAAATATTCAGTGACTTAAAATAGTTATTTGCCTCAGAAAGAACCAAGTGTTTCCAGTGGAAATCCCTCAATAAGTCAAAAGATAGATCTTAATTAAGGGTCTGATATCTAACTACTGCATTTATAAATGCTCCAGAACCCTGTGATAGTTTAAACAGCGTTTGGCATGGTTAATGGGCTCTGGAATAAAGCATACAATTTTGGGGGGATTATTTCCACTT
This sequence comes from Emydura macquarii macquarii, assembly GCF_026122565.2. Taxonomy (NCBI): domain Eukaryota; kingdom Metazoa; phylum Chordata; order Testudines; family Chelidae; genus Emydura; species Emydura macquarii. The sequence continues at coordinate 13,476,967 of NW_027132773.1, forward strand.
ATTTATGTTCTCTGAAATATTTTAACTTTTAGCTTTTTAAGTTTAATATTCAAATAAATGCAAACCTAATTAGAGTGACTGAAACTAGGGGCTATGGAAGCTATTCCAATCAACATTGCCAATGATATTTTGACCTAAGCCCTCCCTATAATTTCAGTCCCGGGTTTATTTGAGCAGGGTCTTCCAACAGTACAAACTGTATGGAGAAATACTCACTATAGACTGGGATGAGACCACAGGTCTAAATTTCACTGAGCACGAGTTAGGATTTGAACTTACATCACCTGTGGTGAAAAAATAGTGCACAAATCCAAGAAATCTCTGGCACATTCCAACCCCTTTCACCCCCAAATCTCCTTTTTAAAAACCATATACCACTGACTATATAGTCTCTCTCTCTTAAAGCACTATCATATTTTAGCAACTGGATAAAATAATTAGAATTAGTTTGTAAATAAATTATTAAATATATCTATGCTGTAGAAACAACCACAACAAAAATGTAGCTAACACCTACAGGCCTCAGTCAGGGATCAAGGCCCCACTGTACCAGGCATTGCACAAGTGAATGAAACAAAGGAGTTTGGAACACAGCTCACAATCTGACAAGACAGAAGAATTAAAAAAACAAATGGGGCTGAGTTGGGGCAGGTGGAGACAGTTATATTTGCATAAATCAGGAGCCACAGGCAGTCACCAGCCTAACCAAATCCATGTGGTAGTGATTCATAAGCATCATGGCAGAGGTAGATTTTAAACAGGGATTTAAGGCAGGATAATTCAATACAATCAGTACTTGCTAAGGAGCGTCAGCAGCTTGCCACCTATGGAGATGAATTCTATTTCAGAAGACAAAATGTTCCCTTCACAGTTACAGAAGCCTATCTTTGAGCTTCTATGTTGCTCTTAGAGGCTTGAATGAGCAATGTATTGACTGTATGTGGGATAGCAGCTCAGATCATGCCAAGTGGTCTCCACTAAATTTACTCCAGGATGTTGTTGATGACGTGACCTCATGTATAGAATGGGATATGACTACTATGTCTATACTGCAATAAAACACGCACTGCTGGCTCGTATCAGTTGACTCAGGCTCATGGGGCTTAGATTGCAAGGCTATAAAATTACAGTGTAGACGTCTGGTCCCAGAGTCCAGGCTGCAGCCAGTACTCAGATATCTACACTGCAATTTTGTAGCCCTGCAGCCTGAGTCAGCTGACATGGGCCAGCCACTGGTGTTTTGCTGCAGTGCAAGTTGACTGGACGCAAGTGTTGGCATAATGATATGAATTTAATGGAGGGCAATACCCCTTGCCAAAAAACCTAATATGTAAACAAAACCGTTGTTTTCTCCACCAATAGACATGAACTAACAATGGAGGACATCATTTTAGATCCTGGTGGAATTTACTAACTGCTCCTCAAAATTGATTCCTTATGCACATTCTGAATTGACTCTTTTTTGCTATAATGAATGCTTTCAATGTTTCTGAGAATTTTCTTTAGAAATCCCATAGAAATCCCCTGATAATTTAACATTAATTAACTTCAATCCATGGGGCAGATACCTGTGTACTGTGGGAAAACATAGTTAAGAATCAGCTCCAGATTTTTAAATTTTAAATTTTTAAACTTGCTAAATTCGGTGTTTTAAATAGTTGTAAATTAGTGTTGAAAACTGATTACCCCTTTAGACTAACTGTGATATTTTAAATTAGTTACTTTGAGGGGAGTTTATCTGAGTATTGGGTTTAAAGCTCTGAATCTCATTTAAATATAGAATTTAAAAGGTGACTTCTGTAGTGCACAGGATGTTTAAAAATAAGCCACCTTTACACCAGCTAAGCCACTACACTGATTTGTTTTGGCAAAGGATGAGCTGGAGGTAGGCTAGACAGCTATGGCAAAAACAGGGAACTGAAGAACACAGTGGTGTATATATTTCAATTAAATAAAGTGGAGGAACATTACATTAAGCATTAAGTCAATTTTTAATTACATCTTGTGTAAGTAAAGATTTTCTGAAAAAAACTATATACCTTTGTCAATGAATATGTATACTATATCAAATTAAAAATGCAGGAAACTTTTATAAATTACCATGAGACTATTAACATATAATTGGCATTCTCCAGTTATATTGCCTCTGCTGTTTCACAGCAATGGAGCTGTGCATCATGCTTTCAAATCACTGAACCATAGTGGCAATATAATCAGCACAGGGAACTTGTAGTTAACTTGATTTTAAAACCCGAGAATATAAGAGGCCCTGAATCCAGATTTACCCCATTGTCTCACTGCTTCAGAGTGGGGAGAAGGAAGGGTCACTGTCCATCTGCAGAGGATATACGCTCAGGGTACATAAGAACATAAGAATGCCATACTGGGTCAGACCAACGGTCCATCTAGCCCAGTACACTCTCTCCCAAGAGTGTCCAGTGCCAGATGTTTCAGAGGGAATGAACAGAACAGGACTCTTCACTGAGTGCACCAGGAAAAGGCTCCAGCTGTGAGAAGCTGCTGGAACCTTTCCTCTCCACAATGAAAGACTTTGCCAATGGGGAAAGGCTCTGGCAGGGAGAGGTAGTGGAGAAACACTGGAGCCTTTCCCTTCTGCCTCTCTGCACCAGTGTCTTTCAATGTGGCATGTAGCTTCACACCACAATGTAGCTACACACCATAGTATGAACGCAAGCTGCTTTGACTGCGGCATGTAGCTACACATACACTACAAACTGCTACCAATGGTATGCAGTGTAGATGTACCCTCAGAGAACTGCAGTTACTGGTAAGTAACTTTTCTTTCTCCTTCATGAATTACATCTGTATTTCAACACTGGAGAAGAACAGCAAGCAGGGTCATGGTAATAAATGGACAAGTGAAAGTTAAATAAAGATTAAAGCACTGCCCTGCCAAACCTAGACCCAATATCTCGTGGCTAATACTTAGTAAATATACTAACTGAACTGCAAATTTACATGGAAGATACATAGGCAAGATGAGAATTAATGTTTTGAACTTTTCATTAAGAATAAAAATAAAGAATTTAATTAAGAATGGTTCTTTGCTTCAACTTTGCATCAATAATTTAATAATCTATCAATAAAAATCTATAGAAAAATTTGCACTCTAATTAAATTCCTATTTCAGCTGAATATAGAGGCATCATAAAACTATTCTAAGACCCCATCATGCTCTCTGGAACCAATACTGACCGGCTCCCATTTATGAGCAGTTCTGTTCCTTTGCTCCAAGAGAATTTTGGTTTAGGAGCAGCTTTGGGCTTGCATTCCATTATTACACGGCCTCCTTTAGCAGCCAAGAACTTCTTCTTCATTGGGTTCAGTTCAAAATTAGGAGGTGAAGCTGAAGAGAAAAATCAACATATGGACACGGTTGTCATATCTTTTGATAGCGTATGTAATACAGTTTGTTTTAGGACATTAAAGATAATCCAGGGTGTATTGAAGCATACATATCTAGAATCTAAAAAGCAGAAAAGAGTGGTCTGGACAATTACAGACCTGTTAATCTAATCAAGACTTAAGAACAAATTGTGAAGGAAAGATTAAACTCATGGAGGTAAAAAGGAGATGTAATGCAACATGGGTTTACCAAAGGTAAGATCATGCCAGACTAATCTGATTTCTTTCTTTGAGTAAATAACTGATTTTTTAATATTTGGATTTCAGGAAAGCATTTGACATGGTACCACATAGGAAATAATTAGTTAAATTAGGGAAGACAGGGATCAGTACAAGGATTATAAGGTGGATAAGGAACTGGCTAAAAGGGAGAAGGCAACAGGTTGTGCTGAAAAGCAAACTATGGAACTGGAAGGAAGTTACTAGTGGAGTTCCAAAAGGATTGGTCTTGGGATCAATCTTATTCAGTATTTTTATTAATGACCTGGCACAAAATGTAATGCTAATGAAATTTGAAGATGATACAAAGTTGGGAGGCATCATCAACACAGAGGAGGATTGGGACATTATACAGGAAGATCTGAATGACCTTGAACATTGGCATGACTGAAATGGGATGAAATTCAGTAGTACATGGTGCAAGGTCATGCACTTAGGGTATAATACTAAGAATCTCTGCTACAAACTGGAGGCTTATCAGATGGAAGTGACAGAGGAGGAGAGAGACCTGGGTATGATGGATCAATAACGGGATGACTATAAACCACCAATGTGATGCGGCTGCAAAAAAGGCAAATGTGATTCCAGGATGTATTATATGAGGCATTTCCAGTAGAGAGAGAGAAATATTAATACCTTTGTGCAAGGCACTGGTAAGACCCTATTTGGAATACGATGTACAATTCTAGTCACCCATGGTCAAGAAAGGTTAATTTAAACTGGAACAAGTTCAGAACTGGAACAGGTGCAAAGGGACACTAGGATGATTGGAGAACAAAGGGAGACTAGAAGATCTTGGATTGTTTAGTCTAGCAAGAAGGCTGCTGAGAGGGGATATAGAGCTCTCTATAAATATATTAGGGGGATAAATAAATGCTCTCTATAAATACATTAGGGGGATAAATAACAGGGTGGGTGAAGAGCTATTTAAGTTAAAGGACAATGTTGGCACATGAACAAATGGATATAAACTGGCCATGAACAATTTCAGGCTGAAAATTAGAAGAAGGTTCCTAACTATCAGGGAGGCTAGGGGGATGGGTGAGATTCTGGAACAGCCTCTCAACAGTTGTGTAGGGCAAGCAACTTCATTAGCTTAAAGAGAGAACCAGACAAATTTAGGAGTGTGACAAGCCACTGGGAAAGTGTCACAGGACATGGCTGTGGACTGGAAGGCTGTCTGAAATGGCATGTGGATGGCTGATCCAGTGGGACTTTGATACCCTGAAAGGAGAGACTCATATAGTGATCTAGCTGGAGGGCTGTCGTGAAGAGGGAGCACTGCGAATCCCGGAGAGCGAGAGGGGACATAGTGTGAGCAACCATGGGAAGAGAGGTGTCAGACCTGAATGGAGATAATTGTCCACAAGAAGATGCCCCAATGGTGAGCGAACCCTGTTACAGACGAGGTTATTTGTGGTGGTAGAGGGTGGGGCTCACTTCTGGTGTATTACTTATTTTCCTAAAAGCTCATGCTTCAGGGTTTCAGCTGGCCATCAGCAGGGGTCAGGAAAAGATTTCCCTCTCCCTCAATGTATTCTGCTTTAAAAATTTCTTTCCTCTGAAGCATTGAGGATGACCTTACCTGGAGATAGGACACTGTATGGGTAAGAGCCCTGCATGGCTATAAATATGTGGATCTAAATCCAATCTGCATCTGCTGGAATAAAGTTTTACCCCACCCTGTTGAGTTTAATGTCCAGGTGCTGGGTGGTTTTGGTGGCCTGTGATGTACAGGAGGTCAACCTATATGATCTGGTTGTCCCTTCTGGCCTTAAACTCTATGACTTTATGAAGAACTAAGGAATTGGACTCCACAACTACCACTCTGCAGGTTGGCATAGATGCAGAAATTTGGCTCTGCAATAGTGGAAGCTCTGACAAATTAGCTACATTAATGATGTATTTATATGTTGTGTCATTCCTGAAATTCTTATCTGTTGATTTCTCAAATTTCATCTGAGCTGGTTCGGCTGTATTATGTATCTGTTCTACAGCCCAAACTAAAACCAATAGAAAGACTCTTGTGGATCTCAGTGGGCTTTGGAAGAGGCCTTGAATAATTAAGAGTGATAAAAACAGCATTTTTAAAAATTCGGCTTCCTCAATGGTCACAAGAATTTTTTAAAATAATTTAATATTTGTTTTCTATTCTCAGTTTTTTTAAACAGCCCTAAAGGAAAGAGACATGTTCCCATACACTCATCTACTTTGCTGTTTTTGTTTTTTCCATTTGGCCACTTGCTTGGTAAAATTCTGCTCTCAGATGTGCACAAGCAGCTCCATGTCTTCAGTGACAACCTCTCAGACATATCTGGGGTCAGACATTGGCCCGTTAAGTTTTCCTCTTTTTGTAACTGATCATAAGACAACACATCTCTGTTTTGTTGACTTCGGTCTGTGCGACAACACTGTTTATGGTGTCACCAAAAATGGGCACAGCTCAGGGAAACAAGTCTGTTAGCTAAATGCAGCTGTCCAGGCAAAATTACCAAACTTTGGTTTAGTCTGCATCTTATCAATACAGCCATCTCAAAACAAGCAAAGAGATATTTAACCTTCTCAGTCATCAGTGTGTGTTTCTGAATGATCTGGGTGGGTGGTGGGTGGCTAGTAATGAGGTGACAGCTGGTCAAGGAATGAGGGGACTTAATGGAAGTTTTGGTTGAGTAGTGAAGGAGGATGTGTTCCTGAGTAGTGGACTGAGGAACTCAAGAGTGGCACTAGGAGTGGTGAAGAGTTGGAGGAGGGGAGGGAAACCAAAGGGCTGTATGAGCTGAGAAGTAACAAGGCAGAGCTACTTATGCACCATGGGAACTGTAGCTGTGGGACAGAGGTAGACAAAAGGGGAGACAGAAATTGGGGGCTGGGAGGTGTAGAAGTAGGCATGGGCTGGAGGTAGATGTGAGATAGGAAGGTCATAAAGCAACTGGGCTGGGGAAATCCCTGAGAGAGTCATGTAAGCTGGCTAGGGCATCGAGCAGTATAATTATGTCAATGGAGAGATCATCCACAGCAGCTGAACCTGGGACCTCTGGATCTAACAATCTGAGTGTCGACTGCTTGAGCTACAGAACAGCGTAAGTGAGCTTTTGGAGGCAGTTACACATTGAAACCTCTAAAAGTCATCTAGCCTCTAGACTAGGGTAAAGAGGAGGGGCTAGAACAATAGCTCCTGAAAGGCTGTGAGGGCAAGACTGGGTAAGCAGGAGCATCAGCAGTCAATTAGAAGTTGCACATGGATTGATTGAACAGGTTCTGGAGAAAGAAGGGGATGCCCAATGGAGTAGGTAAGGCGAGCAGGGGCAGAAGTCACAAGCACTGCAAACCATTGATGTGACAGCAGTTGCAGTTTGATTTACAGTAGGATGTCAACATGAGGAGGTGAAAATCTAGTGTACATTTCTTACAAAGTAATGACAAAATTAAAGGTGGTAACATTTGGTTCCTCAGCCTCTTAGCAGTATCCCATTAGAGATTTTTAATATTTCCAGTGTTAAAGTATTGTTTCAGCTCTTTTCAATAAGAATAGGGCAATGCAGTTATTAAACAGAATAAGAATGTGGTGCCAGGATCCCCATATTTTATATAAAAATTGGTGCTTTTAAATATGACTACCATTTTGTTCCACTCTGAAAGTGTTCTACAAGTTGAAAGAAAAGCAAAATATCTCACTGACCCACAATCTTCAGCTCAGCATTTGCATATATAATTCCATGTATATTTTCTGCTAAACATTGATACATGCCGGCATCATCAACAGTCAAGCCTTGTATTCTTAATTCACCTCTCCGGAACTAAAAAAACAGAACAATAATAATATCACATTCAATACACAATTGCTAGGATTTCTACCCTTCCACACTTCTTTGATTTTCTTATTTTGGTGTTAGTGTTTGGGGTGAGTCTTTCATATTCTTTTAAAGCACTGAAGATCCTTTATTTCTCCCTACTTTACATTCCAATCTTCATGTTGTGTTGCAGGCACCATCTTTTTGAATGAAAAGACTCCATTCTGCTCATTACTTGCTGGATGAATCATAGGCTATGTCTTCACTGACGGCGGCAAATTCGCTGCCGTCAGATCGACTTCTCTGGATCGACTGAGTGGTCAGTGAAGACCTGCTCAGTTGATCCAGAAATTGATGTATTAAGACCACCTTCTCAAGTGGTGTAGCACTGCATCAACTGGAACATGGTTCCCGTCGGCATAGTGCAGTGAAGACGGTGCACAGAATAGAAACAGAGAAGTCAACAAGAGTTATGCAAGTTTTTTGCATAGCTTGCGTAACTCCAGTAGACTGCCGCCAAATCTCTGAGGTAAGTAAAAACAAGCCCACAGTTAAGTGACTGTGTACACCAGTGTGCGATGCCTCTATAACAATCCTAGCACTGCAGATCCAGTGATAAGACAGCTGGAGAACTGGGAACCAAACCTTTTTTTCCACATGCTTAGCACACAAAATACCCACTAAGCCAATGGCCCAAGCCAATGTGCTTTATTTCAACAAACAGCAAGATAACATTTACAGTGTATTGTAGTACCTGCTTTTATGATAATATAAGGATTTGCATTAAGACTTGATCTACCTTCTAATGAAGTCAATGAGAATTGGTGGGGGCCCCTTTGAGTGTCTTGCTTCTACTAACCAATAACATGGTAAAAACATGGATATAACTTGGGAAAAATAAAACCCCAAACAGAAACATGATAAGACCTTTTGTGAACTTCAGTAGATAATCATTTAAAAAAATGTTAATAAACTATGTTCTTGCAGAAAACAGGCTGAGCAGCTTTAGACCTTGTTTAAGGGTCAATTGCAGTGTCTGGGATAGTTGAAGATTAAAGAAATACTACTACTCTGAATTCTCTGTACTGTGTTGTTTTAATAAAAAATATTTCAATCAGCTTTTCTAAAGGGATTTGTCTCTTTGTGTCAACCAAGTGAAACATCTAGTATAAAAAAACCCATTTTCTTTAGAAACAAAAAATGAGATTATTTTTGTTCTTTTCTATCAGAAATAATATTTTAATTCTAACACACAGTGTATTTGTGTGGCATCTGAGAACTACATGGTATTTTCTGCAATTCAATATGTAGATTTTTGTCAGTGAATGCTCAGTTAAAAGCGACAGTCAAGTAATTTTGTTTGTTAAATCACTTGTTTGTAATAGCCACAGAAAACTAGAAAACAGCATTGTTTTGGTTTGGTTTAATCCTTTTCCATATGGCAGACACTGATATCCCTGCTCCCCTTTTCTTCCCTCTCCTTTATTTTTCTCAAAGCACACAGCCAAAATAGCTCTGCTCTATTGTTTTCTTTGATTGTTTACCAGTTTCACTGCCATCACAGCTCTGGAAATACAGCACAGAGTGTTAGTTGTCTTGTGAACCCTCTTCTTTTCTGGTCTGTTTGACAGCAGCAGCAGAGCACATAATACTGTGAGCCCAACATAAACAACGCAAGGGCTTCTGTTTTTCGGGGTTTATTAATTTAATTTTTCATTTTTTGGGGTTTATATTTGTAGCATTTTTTAGTTCTATATAGATGTCTAAAAAAAGGGGGGGGGTTTCAGGGCTTTCTCTTTGTATTTACTGAAATGAGTAACCCCTTTGTAATGTTCCCTACTTTAACTTAGTACTATTTCAAACGGCACTATGTGAAAGAGTACTAGGGAAACTTCAATGTGCACCAGCAGGGTCTACATGGACCAATTAATGCATAACACACTTTAGAAATCACACCCTTGTAATCCACATTACTGCTTCATGTAGACAAATCCTTAGATACAAGTAACCATTTCCAGTGTTTCTCCAGTGTTTATTGAATAAACACTGATTTCTTTTTTTTTTTCTATAGGAGGTGCTATGTCAGTGTTGTCAGTTAAAACCTAAAATGAGAAGCCCTATCAATGGCTATTAAAGCTATCGTTGAGAGTGATGAAGTGAAAATTAATATGTATTTAAGATTCAGAAAGAACTCCTCCAAAAAAGATAACAATCAGAAAGCTGATAGAAAATTAGGTCTCCACTATTTGGTGATTCTTTTATTTTACATTTCACGCCCACTAAAAAAAAAAAAAGAAAAGAAATTTGCAGTATTCTGTGACATAAAAAACATGAAAAAGTTATATGTAATATAATGAGAATAGCAATCTTATTTTTAAACATTTCCTACATCCCTCCATTGGTTTGGTCTTTCCCATGTATCTTTTGAGACACATTCACATTTAATGTGGTAAAAGGGAATTTTTTTGGGAGAGGGAAGGGACATTTTTACTTAGAGACAACAAAGCATTTATTGTAAAGGTTCCCAGTAAAAAAAGAGATATCTATATCCCAAACGTATCCTACTAAAAAGCAGATTATCTGTACTGAATATTAAACGTTCTGAGAAAATATATTTCACAACCAAAGAGCAGACTGAAATATAAATAGGGTCTAAAAATACATTTTGATCCTAATGCAGTCTGAAATATCAAAGGTTTATATAATTATAATTCACAGGGCTTCTAACTGTTAAATAATGTATACTTTAAAAATCATTTTCAGCGTCTACATGAACAATGAATACAGCAAAATACATAGAGATATACCAACCGATACTCCATTTTTCAACCACCTGATTGTTGGAGTAGGCTTGCCTGCGGCTACACAAGGCCAATATAGATCACTGCCTATGTCTCTCTCTGTGTCATTGATATGTTCTACCCATTCTGGATATGCTGAAAAACAAAGAAAACAGAATGCCTCGTAAATATTAAATATAAATTTAACAAGCATTATTATTCAACAGTAACACTGAGTCTCAAAAGTCAATTTGCATTGTGCAACTGCAATAAGACAACAACACATTTCCTAGCATGATGCAAAGTATCCTGATGTGTTAGGGCTCTTTCTTTAAGAATCTATTCTATAGATACATGTGAGCAGTTCCACTGAACCAGGATTATAGATCCACTGCAATAGTTCTTAACAGTTCACCAAGGTTACTTTTTCCCCTTTGTTCCCAATTATCTATTACATCAATTCCTATAAAAACTTGGCAATGGTTAGGCTGCTGGTGTGCTGATACTACTGCCTATCATGCTGACCAATATTTGTCTCAATGTTCCTAGTATTTGAAATTTTTTTATTGTATGGTAATGTATTGTACATTGTTTTCTGTCTGTACTGGATTTGTCGTCTCATGTCTTATATTTAGATTATTATCTCTTTGGGATAGAAACCGTCTCTTTGTTCTGTTTAGCACAATGGGGTCCTGGCTGATGACTAGGGCTTCTAGGTTCCGTAGTAATACAAATAACAATAATATACACTTCTAAAGAAATGTACAATATCCTTCAATCCTTTTGCAGTGTATAATAACATTACTTTTCTTACCCTGAACTTACAAAACTGCAGATGCGGTTTTAAAATCTTACCTGAGTAGCAAAGGGAAGCCCAACAGGTATGTGTCCCCTGTCCCAGCAAACTTCAAGAATAAAGATTTTGTTTTTAGTTCCCCCATTTTCTCCCTCTACACCCCTTTCTAACTTGAGAGAGGGCAGGCTTGAACAGAGACCAACCTACTTTCCTCCAGTATTTGCCATCTCTTTCCCACCATACATGTTCTTTCTTTCCCTGTTCCCTTTCTCTTCCTTTTGTCTAAAGCTTACCTGTCTCTAGTGTCTAGGGGCTGTCTGTCTGTATTTGCTTAGAGAAAAATACAAAATGGAGGGGGGCAGTCTTTTTAGAGAACAAGTGTCTCCCATCAGAAGGGTTATGTTAGTTGAGAGGTTGAAGAACCAGGATCTTATACACACAGCTCCGGTTCTGAGAGAAATCTACCTGGGATAACTCCGGAGAAAGAGGTGATTTGAGAGAGTCAGGCTTCTTCGGGAGCACTGTTCACTATCCTGTAACCTCAACAGCCTTCAAACACTCCTGCAATTTCTCCTCCACAGCTGGTTTCCTATTAGGTGCCAAATCTTCATCTGCATTTCTCTGGAATAGCTGCTGAGCACTGTAAATGTACACTCATCTTTTGAGCGTCTCCATGCAACTGGGTGTAAGATCGTGGTCCTTTTGGTGATCCTGCAGGCTGCCGACTGACCTTGGCAGATCTTCAGTGGCTTGGCCCTCCAGTCAAGTCACAAAGTCTGAATGAACCCCTTCTGGAGTATTATTTTGCCTTCACTATGGTCTTCAGCGCTGGCTCTGGGCCCTTTAAATTCAGCCCTTTGTTCAGGCTTCCAAATAAGCTCCTTTTCTTGGTGTTTATGGCACTTTACCTATGGCTGGTAAGGGAGCCTGGATCTGCCCACTACTCTAGGTTCCAACCCAGCGACCCTACAAACAGCAGCCACGTACAGCTTGATCCAATTCATTGCTGCGTCTTCCCTTGGCCTCTTCCTACCTGGTCCCTTTATCTCAGGATTAAGGTTCTTAGGTCTCTCTCTCCCTGCAAATCCAGCTTAAGCAAATGTGGCCAGAAACAAACTAATCTTTATGTTTGTGACTCATTACAGAAAAAAATAATTTCCCCTGAGTTGTGTTTTGAGGGGTGCCTTTATTTAAGGGACTTAAAAATCGTTCCCCCAACAGTGATTTGGCTTCATCAAAACTTCATTCTGAGCCACCACAGGGAGCAGTTCCTCTCTGTCACTCTGTAGGCATGGTAAAGGAACCTCTAAGGCCCCAAGAATTGCTCCCCAAGATCCATGTCTTCTACCCACATCCAGCAGGGGTATCCAAATATTGTCCAGGGACAAGTCTGGTCTATAATCACCCTAGAGTTCTTGCGATGGCTTCAGATGATCCACTCCGAAAGCAACAGCACTAGAAATACTGATCATCACAACAAAAGTCCACTTGGTAAGGAGAGACCCCAAGTTCAGAGGGAGCTGGGTTCCTCCTGTTGTCTGCAGTAACTGATGATTAATAGTCACCAATTTAACTCCGGCAGTACAAATTTTCTTCCCTTTTAGCACTTAGTTCACCTTGGATCAGACTTATTTCAGATCTTGAGTCCAACAGCATTGTGCTTTTCTAGCCATCGATGAAGTAACTGGTATTCGACCACCTCTTCAGGGGCCATTTTATCAGTTCCTGATAGTGACTCTGCCTTTGCCTCCACATCTACAAATGTTATCTGCCCGGGGACCCACTTGTGAAACAGTCTCTCTCTTCTGACCCAGGGGATGTCTGTGATTAATATGCACTTTGGCATCCTCCAATATTTTAGCAATCATTAGCTTCACTAGCAATCACTTCTTGAAGTGCTACATCTGGTATAAAGGAGTCACTCTGAGGCTGGGAATTAACAGCTGATACCTTCAAGGAAATCCCAATTTCTGATTCCACATTTTGAACTCAGTGTATAACCTGGTCCATAGGTTTATCCAAAATGTTATCCTACTTCACAAGCAGGTTATGAAGTTCCTTTGCTAAATCATTTATAAACTGAGTTTTCACATAGGTTCTCTCATGGCTTGCCACTGGGCATTTGCCCCTCTCTGCTTTGCCAGTCCCAGATTTAGTGCAGGACATTCTACTTCACTTGAGTCATCTTTCGGCAGAATGGTGCAAAAAAGGCCTATCAAACAGTCTCTTTAATGTACACAAAATGTCCCCTCTGTCTGTTTACATAAAACATGGCTCTTGTGTTGTCTGAGAGAACTAACAAACTCTTCCCCCTGATATGCGGGAGGAATGCTACACAAGCCAAACATGGCTTGCAGTTCTTGGAGAGTGAGGTCCTGAGACAACCAAAGCCTTTGAGTCTGCTCCCCAACCTAGATCTGATGCATTCATAACTAAAGTGAGCATCTGCTGAGGCAGAACAAAGGGAACTTCTGTGTAAACATTTGATGGGTTTGTCCATCAGTCCAGGGAGGACAAGACTCAAACTTGTACCTCAACTACCTTGTTCATGTGATGGCGGCTTGGAGAGTTTACTGAGGCGAGCAAAGCTTGTAGCTCCTGGAAGTCCAGTCTGGTGTGCTGGACCATGTAGGTGCATGCCGCCTTGTGCCCTAGAAGTTTGAGGCACTTTTGAACCACAGTGTGAGAATGGACCTTTAGCTCTAAAGCAACAAGACGCAGTGCCTCAAATCTCTTTTGCGGCAGAAACACCCTGGCCTGTGTGGGGTCTAGCACCACCCCAATAAATCCGAGTTCTCTGCACTGGTGTCAGGATAGATTTTTCCGTATTGATTAGGAGCCCTACCATGTGAAAAGCTAACTGGGTAGAGGTTATGCTCGAGAATAGCTGAGGTCTGGATCAGCCCCCTCACTAGCCAGTCGTCCAGGTAAGGAACACAGGGATTCCTGATCTGCACAGGAAAGCTGACACTACTGCCATACATTTCATAAATGCGCAAGGGGCTACAGTCAAGCTGAAGTGGAGAGCTGTGAACTGGTAGTGGGAATTGTTGACCATGAATCTGAGGAACTTTCGGTGGCTGTGATGAATTGCCACATGAAAGTAAGCATCCTTTAAGTCAAAAGCAGCATACCAGTCCCCCGTCTCTAAGAAATGGATAATAGAAGCAAGAGTGACCATCTGGAATTTTGTTTTCTTCAAAAATTTGTGCAATTGCTTTAGATCTAAAATAGGCCTGAGTCACCCTCACCCCCTTTGCCTTTGGGATTAGAAAGTATCAGGAATAGAATACCTTTCCTCAGAAACTCATGGGAATTCCCTTGATGGCCTCTTCAAGGAACCAAGACTGGACCTCCTAAGGTATCACATTTTCATGAGAGTGGTCTCTGAAGCGAGACAGGGAAGAGAGACAGGAACGGGGAACAGAAGTAAATTGGAGGGTCTAAACCAGTTGCACCATGCTTAGGATCCACTGATCTATGATGATGCAGGACCAAGCACTTAGGAAGTAGCATAGACAGTTGGTAAAATAGGGGCAGGGAATGATGGTACCCTGGGAAGTGATAGGCTGTTCTTGACAGGTCAAAATGAATGCTCTGAGGAACCAGTGTGCCTGACTGCAGTGGCACTATGGAGGAGGCAGCCATCTCTTATAACCTCTGCCCTTCTTTCTAGATAGCTTCTGGCTACAAGGCATAAACAAGTGGAACGGATGGGACTGTTGCAGGTAGAATGGCTTTCGCTTCGCTGCCAGCGTACAAGTCCCCAGCAACTTAAGTGTCACTCTTGAGTCCTTAAAGTTACAAAGTCTTTCATCCATCTTCTCAGAGAAGAGTGAATGGCCTTTGAATAGGAGGTCTTGGATGATCTGATGTACCTCTGGGGACAAACGTGACAATTACAGTCAAAATGAATGCTACAAGGAAATGGCGGAAGCCATAACATGAGCTACGTAATCCACTGCATTTAGGCTCACCTGCAGGGCTGACCTGGCAACTAATTGTTTAGCCTCATCAGGAAGCTTATCTTTAAACTTTAGGATGCTTTCCCACAGGTTAGAGCTTCCTATACCAACCTGCTGGTTGGCGATTCTCAGTTGTAATCCTCCTGTGGAATAAATTTGCTTGCCGAAGAGGTCTAGCTTCCTTGCTTTCTTCCCCTTTGGGGTTGAGACCTGATGTCCCTGCCTCTCCTTTTCATTTGCAGCAGATACTGCCAGGGAACCAGGAGGCAGGTGACTGTAAAAATGTTCATAACCTGGGGAAGGGATATAATATCTCCTCTCCACCCTTTTAGCTGTGGGAGGAAGGGAGGATGGGGTCAGCCATAAGCTTATGATGGGCTCTAGGATGGCCTCATTTATAGGGAGAGCTACCTTAGAGGGTCCAGCAGAGGTCAAAATGTTCACCAATCTGTGTGACTTTTCTTGTACCTCCTCTGGCTTGATATCCAGAGCCACATCCACCCTTTTTTAACAAGTCCTGCTGGACTCTGAAGTCATCTGGCATGGAAGAGGTAGACTCCACGAGCGCTGCCTCATTCGGGGATGAAGAGGAAGAGGCCAGTGGTTGTTGAGGGGTCCCTCGTCCAATTCCTGCACAGGAGTAATCAGTTCCCCTTGCAAAGTTCTGGTGCCAGCAGAGGGAGAACAATGACTGTGGTTCTCATATTCCAGTGTCTAATGAATGTTGCAGAATGTGGAGGAAAGCCCCCAGGGCTCCAGAAGGGCCACTGGTATGGTGATGGAACCCAGCTGTGTGCCAGTCAATCCTTAGGTTGGGACCTGCCGAGACGCTGCAACCGTAGCAGTACTGAATGGTGCACCAGGCACTGGACAATCCAACAAGCCCACTTCTGGTGCCGGGCAGGAATTTTGTCCCACGGAGCGAAATCAGAACTAACAAGTTCACTAGTTTGCAGCTGCCTCAAACTCTTCAGGTGTAGATGGTACCGTCAAAGGCCCCTGAGCCTGCCGTACCAAGAGTTGTGCCAGTTTTGTGATCCATCTCAATGGGCCCTTCCTGGGCTCAGTAGTTAGCAATCCCTCTTTGCAGGGAAGTTGTGCCTGGGGAGAGGGGCTCTTTTTTGAATGTCCCTCAGTGTCCTTTGCAGCACCTAGTGCCTTGCCCATAGATCTTGAAGCCCCAGTACCGAGTCCTTTGAGGACTTATGAAGTCTTTTCTTTGGTACCAGTGAAGCTGGTTTGCCTGAAGACTCAGCTAAAGTGGACGGAGCACTCCTGACCAACTCACACGTGCTCAGTACCTGTTCAGAGCAGGAAGGTTTCAATGGAGAGAGCAGCACAGACGCCATGAGCAAATATTTGAGCCTGGCCGCCCTGCCCTTTTTTGAATGAGGCCTGAATCCTCTACGAATGTGACATTTGTCACCTAAGTGGGCTTTCCCCAGACATTTCAGGCAGCTGGGATGGGTCGCTGACTGGCACTGGCTTGCCATAGGCCTTAAAGCCAGGAGAGCATGGCATGAGTCTGGTACTGGACCCAGTACTCAACAGGCACCAGAAAGCTGTCTACATTAAGAACTAGACAAAACTTATTCTTATGGTAACTTTATACAAAAAACACTATTCTAAGATAAACTAACATGACAGGAATTTTATATAAACAAGAAGATGAGGGAAGATTTTTGAAAGCAAAGATCACGGCTCCAATAACCATCAAGGTGGTAGGAAGGAACTGAGGGGAGCTGGGGGCAGTGGGGCCCTTTATACCTCCATGCTGTGGTGTGAGGCACCAGAGGGAACTCACACTATCCCAACAGGTGCTGCTGAGGGAAAATTTCTAACTACTGTGCATTAGGTGCACACATACCTACAGTGGAATGGACATGTGCAATCACCTGAAGAAGAAGAATCATTATAATACTGTGTTATTCATTAACATCAGTTCCATAAGCAGCAGTACATAGGTATTTTGACTGTATCGGTGGTGCTGTGTTTTACATTTCACACCACTTCTTATATTCTTTAAGAAGGAACTGCGAATTTATAGGGAAGGAGCAGAGAGGTTTATTCTTTCTTTTATTTGTAATTACCCTTGTGTATCTTAGCAAACTGTTGTTTGCTATAATTATACGAACTGTACATTTATATACGTTTAAATTCGGTTCACTTCGAGGGTAGCAGTCCAGTTTACAATTGTTATATCAGAGCTAAGGATTATTCCTTTTTGTCAAAACATATGTTCATGCTTTCAAGTGCAGTGTGCACACAGGGTTTTATTTTCATGGAAAAATCAGACTCTTCTTCTTAGACTGCAAGCATCTGTGCATGTCAGCTACAGCAGAATGTGCAAGAATATAATTCCCATGCTAATCACAAGTGATGGCATAAAGTGTTTCACAAGGCCAGTCCAATGAAGGTAATTCTGAGTGACAAACTATGCTGAAACCCTAGCCAAAGGCATACACAAAATATAATGAAATAATGAACATAAAAAGTATGCAAAGTGAATACTACAGATCTGGCTTAAGCCAATTAAAGCTATTTAGCTGTACGGCTGCAAATTTTTCTTTAACTTGCCCTCTTGAAAATATTCATCTATAGACAATCTTGCTGGTGTTTTGTGGAGAATCTACTAGATGCAACAAGATGGGTTGCTTCAGCCACAGGGAAAAATAAACACTTTTCATATCAAGTCTCTATTAAGCACGATAGTCCTTCATTTTCCTAGTTCCATATTGCTTCCTGTCATTGTTGTAAGCTCTGCCTACCGGATGCATGCCCATATTTCCATCTCTTTTTAACATTCTTGCTCTAATGAGCAACTAGGTAACCACAACCTTGTCGATAGGTGGGGCATGCAAACCCTAAAACAAGATATTTATAATACACATCCCTAGAATTTCCCCACTAAACCCTCACAAAATGTTTTGCACATCTTTGCAGCAAGAATAACTAACTAATCATAGCAAACTTAGAGTCTGTAGGCCAAATCATAATAATTCTCCTCCACCCTCCTGTCACTGCCCCCCTCCCCACCAAAAAAAAAAAAAAAAAAAATAGGACATTTTTTATTAAGTCGAACACAATTTAAAAAAAAATATTATGGGCAGGAATATTGGGTCCAATCTGGCTGTTTTACATCTCTGACCACAGTCTCCAGAAAGAGAACATTTTAATTTGAAATTTCAATTTAAGAACAGACCTTTCATTTAACAGAAAAGTTCATGACAATGTAATCTGGATATCAGCAATATCCCACGAATATATGTGCTGGCACGTTTTTGATAGACTTGTCTTCTAGTACTACTTTTCCTTCTGAGACAGTGAATGAATGCACAAAATTAGGTTAAAATATGAGAAAAAAGAAGAATGAGCACTTCTTACCATAGGAACAGGAGTATCAGAAACATAAGGCCAGATACAAATATACTGTAGGGGTACTGAATTGTCCCATACCAATTGCAACAACTGTAATCACAAGGAATGCTGCACATTTCAAGAAATACTATAATGAAGGTTTTCTTACTTGGGTAGTTCAGAGCCCATCAAGGACAGAGAATATTGTAAATCAGTAATATGCCAACAAATTTAAGCAAGATACAGTGGAGTCACAGAATATTTGGAATTATCACATGGGCCCTACAATAACTGTAAACAATTTTTATAGAGTTAACAATGGGAAATGGACATGACAAAGTATGATTTCTCAAGTAAATATTGCTATCTCTACTGTGTTCCTACTAGATTGGAGTTATTCCCCATATTAACTGATTCATAGCACCATAAAAATTATGTAAGTAAACAATTTGGAGTTGCCGATAACAAGGAATGCACTTAAAATGTGCATTACTTACTTTTCCCCAGAAAATAGTCCATGGAAACAGAGAAGGTATTTAAGAAACACATAAAAATTAAATATACCTACATTTATTCTTGCACTGTACAAGTGCCAAAAATAATAGAAAAGTCATATTAATTATCGGCATATATAATAAATAGTGGAGACCCCCCCTGACAGTGAGAGTCAGGTTACCTGAGGCCCGTTCCACTGCCAGCAGTAGGATACTCTATGTTATTGAGTGCTAAACAGAGAATGATAGATTTATCAAAGTTTGAAACAAGCGAAAGACACTGGGCAAAAGGACAGGAACAAAAATAAGAAGAATTGTCAGATGAGAACAAACACCACTGAGACTAGGATGCTCAGTTTTTTTACAAAATGAAGTGATTTTATGGAAATGTGCCTCCAATAGGAAAAAATCAAAGGTATTTAAAATCTAGAAAAGTGAAGGACAGAGAGCTTAAAAGAATAACTAACATTAGTAGAATATGCCACTGAAGTTAGGATTAAACAGACAGTTAGGAGACCTTTAGAATCTTTAGAAAGAGTGTATATATAAAAGAGAAATTGTAGGCGGGAAGAGGAGATAGAAAGGATGAAAAGAGCCAGACAGAATGAGGAAACAAAAAAGTGTGATAAATCTAGTGACCTCTTTTTCCCTTAGCTATTCTTACTTTTGACAGTTCTACAATTAAGCAAATTAGCTTCCACTATGCATATTTATGTCATTTTAAAATCCTTGTACATTGCAGTCAAGATGTAAGTACAGCTATTACAATGAACTAAATTGAGCAGTTGTTCAATTAATAGATCATTTTTATGGTTCCTCACAATGCATGAATTTTGGATTTTGTTTTATTAACTCAACAGTGTGTCAAAATGATGCAATTAGATAACACAGATATCAAGTGTGAAAACACAGCATAAGAATTTGTGAAAAATTAAAATGTTCCATTTACCTTGAACATAAACTCTTGCCTGATGTTTATCTTTTCCTTTATAGTTTTCAGCTTCACATTCATAAGTTCCTTCATCTTCAAACTGAATATTGAAGATCTTGAGAACTGCACCAGACATGCTTATCTCAGCAGTTGCTGGCATGGGTTCAAGATACTTATTCCATCTGATCTCAGGAACAGGGCTTTGAAAAGATACAATAATTCAAGTTAGCACTGTTTAGAAATTGGCTATTAATGTGTATTATGCAGAAATGTATTTATTGCCGAAATATTTTTGTGTTAAATACCCTGAATTTTTGCTCCCAATGAGATATGAAAGGCAATATATTATTCTACAACTAAATTAAAATATACTTACTTCCCAAGTGCAAAACATTCCAGTGTCACGTTTTGCCCCAGGAGTGCATATGTATCCTTGAACTTAACCTTGATATCAGCTGGATATACTTTAGGTCCTAATATTGAGAGAGATTCACAGACACAGCCAGTCAGTGACAAATTAATACAGCAATTTTAACTTCTACAGCTCAAGAATGACTTCTGAACATTCCATAGAGACTTCTTCTTTGTGTCCATACCAATGAAGTCTGACTTAGCACTGAACAATTTTAACAACAAGGCAGAACTGCTCTTCTCAAAAATGAATTATCTTCCATTGGATGATTAATAGCTAATATAAGCAAGAGCACAATTCTGTAGTGTAAACACATTTAAGTTTATTTTGGAGGGTAACAGTAGACTGTAAAGATGACGGAGAGAGCACGTTCCTAACTTTTATGGGCAGTCAAAGCCCAATCAGCTTATCTCCATGGCTTCCTTAGACCAAGTGAACTTTCATTTTTGTGAACTTTAAGATCACCCCCTTCTCTTCTGTGGGTACAGAAGTACTTGGAAGTAGCAGAACTATTGTGCTTTGTTGCATAGGGGAATAGGGAGTGAAGGAATACCAGGAGTCTATGTGGGCATGTGAAACCCTACCTACCAGTGAGTTGAGCTCTGTGGAGCTTCTCTTGTCCTATCAGATGAAGGACTCAGTATGGGTGTGGGCCAAGGAACAGTTAGGGACAAGACCAGTTGAGCTGAAACCACCTAAATTCACTGGCTATTACTCCATGCAGAGTAGGGAAAATCTAACAGTCACAAGGGCTACTGAAGTTCTGAAGCTACAGAGCAGCTCTGGAAAGGAAAGGAGTGGATTCCCTCTCTGTTCCAGACCTGCTCCAGTCAGGTTGGCAAAAGAGCCACACTTTGTCTATTAATGAATAAATGACACTTATTTCTTATTAACCTAATTGTGATTGTTATCAAATAGTTCTAATGCCAATTAACTCATTTTTATGTGCATAGGAACCACTCACACACAGAGACATAACATGAGTATTTACCCTGTGTTCTCTCTAAAGGTGGAAATTCTGTGGTGATGTTAAAATATTAAAGTAAATGAATATGAAATTGGAATTTAATGTATTTTTTACAATTTAAAATATGAAAAATATGTACCCTCTGATCAAGTGGGCCCAATTTTATTCAAATTAAATCTTGCATTAAGCAAAGAGTATATGAAAGACGAGTGACTGACATTCCAAAGTGCAAGCAGGACAGTATTTATTGTACTGAAAAAGCATAACTTTGCTGATGAAATGGCAGTGAAAAATTTAGTAACATGAAGCCAAAGAGAAGACTCAAGGGATTGGCATAACTATCCAAAGCCTTTTATCTCTAGATAACCAAGTATAGATCTGCCCTCTCTCCCCCCATCCCCTACCACAGGAAGAGCAGGTCAGTAGCTTTTGCAATACCATTCCAGACTCATCATAGCAAAAGGCAGCAGGGCTTGGTTGGGTGGGCCAGGAGAAGAGGCTGAGTTTCCCACTCCTTAGAAGATTTCCCATAAAACATAATACAGCCTGGAGCTGCATCAGCTTTTCCTTGGTGTCTCTATCCCCCAACAAGGACCCCAAGGGTTGTCAAAGCCAGGAGAATGTGACAGGTTTTCAGACAGGCCCAATGACCTACTCCATGATGGTAACAGGGGAGTAAAACTCACACCCTGAGGATAGAGAAGGGACTCTGAGGGGATTTTCATGGAGGTTTCCTTTCTAAGAAGGCCCCTACAGTAGGAGGGCATGATCTGGGCCTTTGTATGTGGAATGTTTAAATAATATCTCTGAAGTAACCTTACTGAAATACTAGTTCATTGACTGCTTTAAAATTATCTCAGAGCTAAAAATACTGCAGTAAATGGGAAAAATCAAAATGCAAACAGTGAAAACACTTCACATAAATACTTACGGTCTGCCTGGGGAATAAGTGGAATGAATTTGCTGAATACACTCTTTGTGATTGAAGGACTGGACACAAAACATGAATAATTGCCCTTATCTGATGCTTCTACATTTGCAATGTAGAGATTACCATTTGTCTGTGACACAAATCGCCGTTTGTCCAAAGTAATGAATACTGGGAACTCATTTAGAAGCCAGCGATAACTGAGATCATCTAGAGGAAAATATTTTCTAGTTAATATTTAGTAAACCCAATAGAAATAGTATCATCTGCTTGTATCAAATAAAGCCACAGTATTTTCTCTAGGATCATCTACAGTAATGTAAAAGTCTGTGGTTTTTTGCAGCATAAGCACTATTTAAGGATGAGTAAGTAAGTGGCATCTGAAAAGCTAATCAGAAATCTAGAAAACCCACCAGTTTATGAACTGATTTATTTCCCTATAATCTGTAGTTTATTAGTTTTTAGTTTGGAGATGGATTCCCATACAAAATAAGAACACATATATCAGAGCAACAAATTAGAGGAGTGAAACTAGGGAGGGACAAAATGTGTTTGCTAGCTCCTTACAAGGTCAACTTCAATTCTTCAAAACAAAATATTAAGATCAAAATGTTGCTTTCTCTGCTAAGACGACCAAATTAAGAGGAGAGATACCGTCTGGGAGATACCATCTATATGCTTCTCAAGTTCAAAATACCTCCATTTAATTTTATGAGATATATTAGATGCTATAAAACAAATCTAAAGATGGCTTACATGAAAAATCACAAATCACACAAATATAAAACAGAGATACTGTCAACTTATTGGGGTAGGCCCTGATTTTTTAAGGAATTTAGGCAGCGCTCCATTCAACATTGCAATGCCTAACTGATTTAGGAGCCCAAATCTCATTTTCAAAAGCATCATAGGTATTCAGGACTAGATCCACTCAGTGTTGCAATGCCTAACTTTTAGATGTGCTACTTAGCACACTTCCTGAATTGGGTGCCCAGGCCCTACTACAACACACTGGGGGAGACAGGCATCCAAGAACAGAATTCACAAAAGCCACCAAGCTGAGTAGGAAGCCACCTAAATTAGCCAGTAGGAAATGCTGAGGAGAGGGGTGGGATTTAAGATTCCCTCTGCTTTGAATTCACAGCCATGTACCCTCTTCTAGACTTAAATATTCTTTCGTACAGGTTTCCCCCTTCCCAAGAAAGGGCCTAAACTATCCAGCTATAGAGTCTCTCTCGCTCTCTCGACAAACACACACAGTGCAACAGTTTCAACAGAAAAGTCTGAAAGAAACACACCATAGAATACCCAATAGCTCAGCAATGAGAGCATTTACCTGGGATATAAGAGAGCTGGGTTCAAGTCCCTGCTCTACATGAAGCAGAGTGGGGATCTTAACCCATGTCTACTCTAGCAGATGTGTTTTGTTCAGGTCTCAATCCAATAGGTGTGCTTTGAGCATGCCTACCAGATTGGGCCTTGCAGGAAAAAGGAACTCCTTGTTTGTGAATTATGTTGGGGCTTAGGTGTGAACTAGATGCTGGGTGTCAGGACTGACATGGCTCTGCGCATGCCTAGCAGCAAAAACTTTGGTGCCTAGGACATTTAGGCACCTACAGGGTTAGGTGGCAGCTGAGCAGGGGTTTTGAGGATCTAAATTTTGGATTTAGGTGCCTAAAGTGTCTGTGGGGTTCCTAAATCTCTTTGCAGATCTAGTCTTTAGGATCCTAAGTCTCACGTCACTAGGACATTGGCTCCTAAGTGAGTTAAGGCAGCACACCACCTAATACCTTTACAAATCTGGGATTTAGTCCATCAAGAGAGAGCTGAGAGATTTAAACTTCCTCAGAGACACCATCTCATCAGCTGACTCACTAAGAACTGGCATCAAAATTTGTGAATGTATGTAATATGGGACGGGGTGCCTAATAGTTAGCTCACAAAACATAGCTATTTCTATCTCTTTGCATACACTTATTGCAGGATAATGTTTGGTAATCTGACATGATCTCCTGCAATCATTTATTGAAAAAATAAAGTAGCTATTTGAAGGAATACAATTGTTTTGGTATTTCTTCAACAGATTTAATCCACGCTTTGGATATTAGGAAACTAAGAAACTTGCATGCTCTCTATGTCTTTCTTGATGATGAATTCTCTATCAACTAGAGAATATCTATTTTGGGGGAGTTAGCAATAATAGCAAGTTTCCTAAAAGGAAGTACAATTTAGCCTTCTAATACTGAATTATTGTCTAACTACTAGCTGAGAACATTTGTTTGCAGAGTTCATTTATATTTGCTTGCTTTCAACCCTTCAGCTGCAGCTTTTCACATAGCAAGCTGAGCTCAGAATTGGTAATTACTGCACCAAATTAAAAAGACTAAACCAAATTCAAAGTTAAATTCATGTCAAACTGGAATTAAACATTGTTAAATTGTATAATAGCTGGTAGACAGACAGAAATTTTAAGACCAAAAAGAAAAAATCAGTATTTTTCTTCTGTTTGCATCATGTCAATATATAATCTTATTAGAACAGTAAAAGATATGAGATAGTAAAGTTAAAATGTAATGGGTCAAATCCTGCTCTCATTGAAGTCACTGGTAAAACTCCTACTGACTTCAATCGTACCAGGATGAAGCTAAAATTATCACGTGACATTTTTTATTGCTGATTTCCTTGTGCAGGGTGATGTGATGTTCACTGGATGAGATGAATTGTCTTACCTTTGGTAGATATCTGGCCCCCATCAGTGTAGTATTTGAGAGCCCCACAGTCTTTAATATATTAATCCTCACAACCCCCTGTGAGGTAGGGAAGTTCTACGACAGATGAAGAACTGAAGCCTGGAGAGGCTAAGTGATTTGCCCAAGGTTACACAGGAAATCTGTGGTGGAGCCAGGAACTGAACCCAGTCTTAGGCTACTGCCCTGGGCAATGAATCATCCTTCCTCGCAAATTTATAGAATCACAGAAATGTAGGACTGGAAGGGTCATCTAGTTCAGTCCCCTGTACTGAGGCAGGACTAAATATTATCTAGACCTCTCCTGCCAGGTGTTTGTCTACCTGTTCTTAAAAACTTCCAGTAACAGAGATTCCACAACCTCCCAAGGTAAATTACTTGATTCCTTTTTAGTTATATTATTTCTAATTTCAAAAACTGTTTGTAAATTCAAAAATTAATGTGTACCTTATTTCTGTCCGCATGTAGTTGAAACCTTAGTTATATACAATACAACATAATTTCCACTCAGCTTCTATTAGGCTTGCTTTATTGTTTATCCCATATCACTATATACACTTTTAATAGTTTAAAGACAAATTGACCCGAAAAACCAGCAATGTTTTGTGTCCATTGTGCTTTTCACTATTTTAGTTTGTATGTATGGGAACATTTCTCCCTCTTCCTATACACTGTTCATCTACAAACATATGTTGCCTGAAACTGATCCAAGTAGTGGTTTTCAGTCTGAGAAAAAAGTTACTACTGTTTATTTACACCTCATACGAGTCAATAAAAAGCCCCTTTCTCCATGTCCATGAAGCAAGCAAAATCATAGGTTTTGGCAGGAGGAGGAGAACATAATCAGAGACTTTACTCAATTTTAACTAAATAAACTAGTAAAAGTGTCCAGAAAATCTTTGTTCATTTACTTAAAACGCTCAATCCACTCACCAAAGCATTAAAAAAAAATACCAGAAGAAGTCATTTAATGCCTTTGTTGATGCATGCTTAATTTAATCTACACAGCATATGCCAACAATACCTTTAGCCCATTTATTAGATTTAATGGTAAAATATCTTACCCACACATACATCCTATCCCTTCCATACTATAAAGATTGAAAATGGTACCGTTTCAGTTGAATTACCTGGGTAATGGTAAGGAGGCTCGCAGAGAAGCACTGCTCCAATACCCTCCCGTACTTTCACCTCATAGCGTTCTTCAGGTGGAAAAGTATCAAGGTCTAAATAAAAGAAAAAAGAGACAATATTATTTTTTTTCAGTGTTTTAAGATTATTTTCTACATTCAGATTTAAACATACAGCTCCTTTACAGATGAATGCAGAAATACATCAGTGTTTGACACAAAGTGCAGGGCCATAAAGCCTGTTTTTTGTTTTAATCCTAGCATCGTCAACTGCAATGGCTCTGCCTGTTCTAACTCCTGCATAAAGAAAATATGAAATGCTGACTTTGGCTCTGATTCTCAGGTCCAGATGAGCTACATTTAGAGCAAGGATGGGTAGGCAAAAGTTGCTTCATAGAACCTTTCATTCCCCGAAATGAGGGACTGTCCAGGAGGCCAATTCAACCCCTATTGTTATTTGGAGCACCCCCATGGCATCCACCCAAGATGAACGAGGCTGCCCATGGCCTCATGAGCCAATCCAATAGGCAAAGACTGCTGGATCGCAGAGTGGTCAAGCTACATCTCCTATGCCAGGTCCTTTGAGATGTGGAGGCATAAAGCCATTGGGGATCCTCAGCTGGCTGGCTGAACCAGTTCTCTGGGCCCTTTGTACCAGTGGAACAATGCAAAGGGTCTTCTGTGGAAGGGCAAAGAATCAGAGCCTTTCTGAGTTACGCATTCTACAGGCTGCAGTACTGCAATAATGATATCTACAATGATAATACGGTGATGGTTTGGTTGCATGTCAGTTACAGATAGCAGATTCTATTTATTTATTTATTGTAAAAGTGGTACCTACAAGCTGGGGCAATAGCCACCCTCCTTTTATGATTTTCATTGTTGTATCTCTTCTCAAATTAGACTGTAAACTCCTTGGGGCAGGGACTGTCTCTTACTAATTTATTGGCTAGCACAAAGTGCAGTTGGTTGGGGGAATCCTGAATGGGTCTTCTAAGTGCTAATGCTAAATATTAAATAGTTAGTGCTAAATATTAAATAAATAATAATAATAAAGTATTAAAAACTGCACAATATCCTTCCCATCAAAAGCCAAAAACATCATCCAACCTAAATTCATTCAGATTATTTCAACTCTCTTTGTTGGCCTATAGCTGCCTTTCCCTTCTATTCATTTCCCAAGGCTGCTAAAAGTGTCTGTTGCAGGATCTAACTACAACTTAAGTTCATGAGGTACAAGGCAGAAACAATAAATAAAGACTAATCAAGAAAGAAATGCATACACATTTACACAAAAGGACACCAGTATGGTTTATGAGCGACTAACTGAGAAGACATAGAATAAATACTGTACACATTGCAATGGAGTGACAAAGTAGTTAGTTTTCAAAATACAGAAAGAACAGGATGAAGAAGAAAGGCCTCAATAAACTGTTAACTATAAATAGCCTGTAGAGTAACATGTGTGATGCTCTGTATAAGAAAAATGTCCATTTATATCACAGTTGTTACCATTGTTACACAATTTCCATAAATCTTGTACAAAGCATGTCATATCAGTGGAAAAGTTATGAGTATCCTGTTATTATGCAAATATCATCTTTGTATCTAAAGTTATGAATATTGGCTATGATTTGTATCTCAAACATGTGTTTTATTCCTGGTTGAGACCCTCCAGATAGATTTACATCAGGGCTAGTCAGCTATATGATGATGGCCCATCAAGGACACTCAGCTCTCACAATTAGTCATTGAAGAATCATCCATCCCAGAAGGTCTTCCTGTGGATGCCTCAGACAGTAAGGAGCCAATAGCTACTGCCTGTGATTCAGCAAACCATGTAAGGACATGTGATATGCTCATGTGACCCTGGACTCCATCTTGGACCTGTAACTTACCACACACAGGGGTAGTGAGCTTTGTTTAGGACAGTAAATTTCCATGCACTTGCCAGAGGGTATAAAAGACACCCGAGATATCTCCGTTATGCCTCTTTCTTGCTCTATTTCTCTGGAGTGTGGTTTTACAACTAAAAGGAGCATCTTGAACTATGGATTGAGGACCTTCCAATCTTTTGAAAGTTACCAGAGAGACTTTTGCAGCCCAGCAGTCTACTCTATCACTGCTACAAATCTGTTGTTACAATTTTGCAATCATTTGTATGTATAGGATCTATTAACCATTTATAACTCTCTTCTTTTTTTTATTAATAATTTTTTAGTTAGTTTACTAAGGATTGGCTGACAGTGTGATATTTGGGTAAGATCTGAGATTCATACTGACCTGGAGATACATATCTGATCCTTTGGGATTAGTAGAGCCTCACATATAGTGACATGGATTTTCAATAACACCTCACTGTATCAGACCTGTTTGTCTGAATGGGAACCAAAGGCTGGCATGCCTAAAGGGGACTGTATTTGGCTTCTGATTTTAACCAGTATGGTACTGCAGAAGCTCTTTTGTTACTGGCATGGTGATAGAATAATGATAGAATAAACCACCAGTTTTGGGGGATTGTCTTCCCTATTTCTTGCAGTGTGCCCTGAATGTGGCATTCTCAGTGTGGCCCTTCCAGGCACCCGGTCACAACATGCATCTCCTAAAAATGGCATATGAAAAGTATGGCCATACAGTCAATGGAGTCTGTTAAAACTATAAATTAGTGCCTACAGAGATCTGGATTGAAAACTTCATTACTATTCACCAAACACATAAAGTTAACTCTAGTAGAATGAGATTAGCTTCCACAGAAAGAGAAGCCCTGCCCATCTTACATAATAAGACTGTCTGTTGTGCCCAAATAGGCCCACAGGAGAAACAGATCTTTTCAGAGACTGCTTGTATGACAAATATCACAAAGGAAATTTCTAAAGACCTCTGCAACTAACAAGGTCTCTCTTCACATGTCTGAACACTGCACTCTCTTGATTCTCCTTCTAGCTCACAACTAACTCAACCAGTTATTCTTATTTAAGGTTGTAGGCCCCAGCACTGTGATGTAGGCCTGAACCAGAGCAGGCCCGGACCATGGATATGTATTTGAAGCTTAAGGGTTAATCCTCACACTGAGAAAGAATAAAACTAGGCATTATAGATAGGGATGTTTCGGACACATTGATTGTTTGTTCATGCCACCCCAGGCTCCACTATCATAATTGACTGCTTGAACATATGAGTGGGAACATCGTGCCTAAACATTTTGTCATTTAACATTTATGACACATGGGGGCCCTGTTTGTGAAGATCTACGAATGAATGTTTGGGAACATCCTGAAATCTAATTGGGATTTACAAGTGAAGTAACATGCCCAATGCATACCAGGAATGTGGCTGATGTGTAAATCGTGGGGCAATGAGAAGGCAAATAAGATTTCTTTTATTTCATTTTAGTAAAATTGGTATTAATAGAATTGGTGTAGGTAAAAGGATTTTATCATGTTAGTAAGTATAAGATAAAGTACCAATGTAATGGGATAAGAATGTAATGATTTTTAGTATGTATGAATCAGGAGTGAATGCAGTTTGAGTCTGCCGAGATAAGATGATGAGGAGGCAATAGCTGAGGTAATGGTTCTCAGCCTCCAAGGACAGGAGGGAGAGAAGATGCTTTTGTTTAAAGAACTTTTACAACTCAGATGGCTGAAGATCAAGATAACCCCGGAAAACAGGGGAGTTAACACCCAAAGAGAGGAACTAGACAAAGTATGAAACTGGAATGAAATAAGGGGAAAGCTGTCACACTTGCGATATCAAATGTAACTGGCGATTACATCAAAGAAGGAGACTATCTGACATGGCAAGATCCACAGAACCGAATGGGGATGGATAAGTATAAAAATGGGGTGAAGAAACCTGGACTTTGGGTTCATTCTGCAAACCCCAAGGGCATCGTGTTGCAACCGACAGAGCCTGGCTCCATCCTCATGTCTGAGTCACCTGGCCAGTGATTCAGCTCGAGGCACACAGAGGCTGGCAATTATATCCCTCCTGAAGAACTGTGTGCATATATGTGTGTGTGTGGAAGTGTGTTTTAGGCAATTGCTTTTTCAAATATTTTCTGTATTCATAATAAACGCAGCATACTGCCTTGTCCCCTGAATAAGATCCTGCTGTTTATTTCATAAGTGTAACAAGGTTGGTTGAGCATGGATTCAGATATTGGTCCATACTAGATTTGCAATGAAATCTGAGCTAGTTCTTAAATTGATGTGGCTTGGAATGATGTATTCACTTAGATCATGAAGCAGATGTCTGAACTGGGAAAAATATATATTCCCATTTCATTTATCAAAGTGGACTACCTTTATGAAGCAGTTGGCCATGCTATTTGCTTCTGACTTCATAACATGGAATGATGCCCCAAAACTGTTTTTTTTCCTGTAGAACTTCACAATTTCTTGTAAGGTTGCCACTATTTTTCATTCCCTCTTTCATCTTGACATACTGCAGTTATACATCAATTATAGTGATTGTAAAAGCTATTAGTGCAATCCACTAGTGAAAAATACAAAACAAAGTGATTACTTCTTTGAATATGGCCAAAGTGGGGTTTGAAGAAAAAAAATCTCATTGTCATTTTTTAATACTTAATTTAATAATTTCCAATTAAAGTATGTATATGCCTAACTTTATATCTGGATTTTTTATTTATCATGTGCTTTGGATAAATTGGTGAACTTTATTAATAATCACCACAAATTCAAAGACATAAAAAAGGACAGGCAATTTAAATGTAAAAAACATTAGGCTTTTATGGAAATAGAGTGGTCTGTGCCAGAGTGCACAGAGATGTCTGCACAATTACTGATCTATAACTGCATAATTTCTTCCCACTTATGAAATGCCCTGAATGCTGATTGGCTCTGTGTGTCTGATTTACATAATAACTATGGTTATTACTCAATAATTATAAAGAATGTGAATCCTTGAACTGTAATAGGAAGATATCCATTATTAGCCAGAATAAAATAATTTGTTTAATCAGCATACAGTTATAACTGTATAGTTATTATGGAAATGTCTCTGCTCTGTTTGGCTACTACAGTCCCTCTGCTATGATCTGGCTCTTGATATCATAATTTTCAATATCTTTTCCACCAAAAAGGAGGTGGTTCAGCTTCTAACTCCCATCAACATAAGCCAATTTGATTCATTTCTCTCCTGGAGGACCAGTCCAGCCCCGCTGAAGTCAATGAAACTTTTGCCAATGTTTGCAGGACTGGATTTTCTGTTTACCCTCACCTTCCTACCAATCCAGCTTGGCTTTTGTCCCTATGACAATTTTTTATTTAGTTGAGTTTATGGTGGTTGCTTACACTACAAGAATCCCTGCCCTTTTCTCCCAAGTACAGCTTTTGGAAAAAAGTTGAATTCCACCAATTCTTTTGTGTGTGTGTGTGTGCGCGCGCTCGCACAGTTTTTCAACTAATTGATAGAATGGACAAATCAATGAAAATTTAAAAAAAAAATTTTCACAATTATTTTTAGCATTTTTGAACAAGCGCTATGCTAAATATAGTTTTGAAAAAGAAGTATATCACAGTTATGGTGTGTGGGGTGGGAGGAGCTTTGCTGACCTACAGGAAGTTGGTGAAGGGGAATAATATAACAGAGGAAACAACAGACAACAAGGTTTTAATGTTTTGTTTTGTTTTAAAGAAAAACAGACTTTCAGAAGTTTCCTGGTATATTTTGGTTTCTATTTTTGTTTGTTTCATCCCTATCATTAAGATTTGAATATTTAATTACAAAGTTTAGCATAATAACTGAGAGTGTTAACCTGGTATAAACCATATCATTGGCTGATAAACTACTTTGGCCTAAGAGTTTACTGGGTATCAGCAGCTTCATCTTTGGTGTTAGAGTGTATTTGGCATAAGACACAGATATTACTTAAGAAGCCAGCCAAAAAACTCACCAAGAATTGGCTCTGCTGCAACACTTTCATTGTGTTTATTTATTTGGTTTTCAATAGAGCTTTACACCTCCTTAAAGTGAGACAACTGCTGCACTCCAACAAGTTGTTCAGTACTGCAGCCATAGGCATCTGCAGTGCGAAGTATCGGAATTCATGCCACTGCCATTAATATTAGTGTGAATATGTGCCTACTGGCTAAATTCTTGATATCACCTTCATTACGGAGAAACTATAATCCAGCCTTGCATTCTTGCTAGAAAACATACTGTGGAATATTTCTATTTAAAATACAGACCACACTTGTATCCATCCACAGAGGCATAGATGAAAATCTATGACTCCGACTTCACTTTTAATTCTTTGGTCTCATAATATTAAATTTACTTGCACAAAACATTACAACGTGGGGTTTACATGAAGCCTGTTAAACTGGTGATATTAGGTGAAATACTGCCCTGTGCAAACAGCTATCACAAGGACTATGGAGCATTTGTCTTGCCTAAGCCCTTAATATGGGGATTGAGTGGTACATAAAGCCTTATGTCAGATCTCTGCATGAGGATGGATTTCACCATGTGAAATGTGTTTTTAATGTACAACATATTTCCAGGATAGATCATTTTAAGAGGGAAATAATAATATTAAAAAAAAAATGCACCCTCTTTCTCCAGATGATAAAGTCTAGCTATTTATGTTACCTACGTACATCCTTTCTCAACAAAGTACCTGCTATTGACAGTGTGTGTGTGGAAAACAGTGGCCCATGATTGTCTGAAGCTGACAGAAGTGCCCTCAGCAGGGTCTTCAATTTGGCATAGGGTTTTCAGTGTTCTTTTTACTATAAAATGACATATACTCCATATTCAAGAACTTCCAATCTGTTTTGACAAGGATGACAACTGACCTTCATTATGTGAACCTATCTGCATCTCTCTTCTGATGACTTCCCCATGGGTTACACAGCATCTTAAAAAAAATTAGGACACTATACGCCTAAAGATTGTGGGAATTACACCCCTCTGGCTAAGTTGTGTGACCCTCTTTGCAGATATAAACTTAAGGCCTTTGAAATGGCTGTAACATCAATAGCAGAATGAAGAGTATCAGTGGCTTTAAAAACTTACTTCATGCTGGTCTCTGTCAATTAAGGCACGTTATATCATTCTCACAGAGCAATACAATGCAGTGAGTGAAAAATGCTGCAACAATACTAGAGTAAAACATGGATCATTTTAACATAATCAGTATGTACTTATCAGTTTTAAAGAAACAATTGCTTACATCCGAAACTTAGACTAGCTTCAGCACTTCGGACAGTTCCAAAGATATTCGACGCTATACAAACATATTTTCCAGCATCCTTTGATTTCTCTGGGTTATTGATAAGAAGTTTACCTCCTACGATACCATAGCGATCCTTTGTTAAATCTATATCCCAGTTGTTTAGTTTCCACCTAATAAAAAAAGAAAAAATGATGTGATGGTTGCAAAATATCTACTAAAAAATTATTTGCAAGAAAACTTTTCATATATAGTTGCTGCTAATTGTAAATAATTATGCTATGATATTCAGGTATTACAATAAATGGTTTTATTTTAGTTTTCCCCAAACAAGGCTCTCAAATGTAACTGCCTTAACGGCCTATAAACATGATGTATGCATTGTTGTTGTAGCCGTGTCAGTCCCAGCATATTAAAGAAACAAGGTGGGTGAAGGAACATCTTTTAACAGAAGTTGGTCCAATGAAAGATATCACCTCACCCAAACTGTCTCTCTATAAACATGATGGTCAGTCTAGTTCATAAGGTGAGAAGAACAGCCATCTGTGACGTGAGACTAAAAGACCTACATGGGGAGCACAAGAAAACACCCACTGTGCACCCTTGGAATAGGCAGCAGCAGAGTTAACACCTAATCTCTACCAGATCCTCCCTGTAAACTTGGGAATCTCTAGGCCAAGGAAGTTACTCCAGGCATAAAGTAATTGTAACCCCTTCAGTACGAATCCCAGTGGAAAGAGAGTCAGACTTGCTCTAACACTCTCATTTTCTTAAATAACAAAATGGCTGTGGGCTCATATTCTGACTGCTAGAAGGATGACTGGGGGCACTCTGCTTGGGAGATTAGGTGGGTAAATGGATGGGCCAGCTTCTGCATTTGATTGTGCTGGAGGGGCATTGCTATTTTATTTAATAAAATACAACCCCAACAAGATAGGAACTCAGTAGGCCAAATTCATCCATAGTGTCACTTCAATGGAGTTACAACAGAATTGAATATGACCCAATACCTTTTGAACTGCCTACATAATTCCATGTGAATGTATAGGTATTATTGTGTTCACCAGAGGGAGCAGACTCCATAAGGACAGCCTTCAGGCATGCATCTCTCTCCTTTTGAGTGCGAGGCTTGAAGGCTTTACAAATGAGGCATTTGTCTCTGCGGTGCTGCTCTCCGAGGCAGCGGAGGCAGCGATCGTGAGGGTTGCTCACGGGAAAAGCCTTAGCACATACGGTGCAGGCTTTGAAGCCGGTTGAGTCAGGCATGGCCCAACCTGAAGCCCCTGAGGGTTACTATCTAACTTAAGTACTTAACTACTAAACTACTTAACTCTACTTAACAGTTTAACAGTCTATTAACAACTGTTCTATAGAGAACAAAGGGATGCTAAAGCAAGAGGCAGACGTTCCAGGAACCGTCAAATGGGCGGAAAGAAGGAACTGAGGGCCCGCAGGGTTGGCGGCACCCTATGTACCGCGGCATGAGTGTGGTACTCCAGGGGGCGCCTGAGCCGACCCTACGGGGCTTGCTAAGGGGAAAAAAGTTCCAGGAAGCAGTGCACGGGGCGCACACTCACCTATATTGGAATGGATATGAGCAATCACTCGAAGATAGAAAAATATCATTTCATATAAAGCCTACAAAGTTCAAAATATGTACACAATTTCATATCAAGATCTAGAGAGATAAAATACATTTTGAAAATCAGACTTAACTTCTTCTCCGTTTTGCATCTTCAACAAAAAACTATTGAAAAGTTGTGTTAAATGCAGTAACTGTTTGGAAGCTAAAGTTAATTAAGTTTTGAAATTTGAAACAGAAAGAAAAAATATGTGAAGAGGTTTTAATAAAAGTACATCCCTAAAAAATTAAAACTCAATAACTTTGAAACAGGAGACTTTCCCATCGCAGCAGCAGCAGTAATGAATAATAATAATAATAGTAATAAAGCATTTAATAAAATTCATGGGAACTTAAAGGTATTATTTCATTCCCATGAGGGCAACCACATGTAGACCTTATTAATAAATTGTAAAATATATGTCAAAATATACAAGGATAGTTATCACATACATAATTTAAACTGTAACTAAACAGATCAGAATATTCTACAGAAATGGAAATCTGGTGAATCAGAATAAAAAAGTCATATTAAGCATGTACTGGTTAGTTTGTATACAATCACATTTCTTTGATCCAGCTTGAATTTTTCTTTTTTGCATGAACACAATATTATTTATATTCCTTTGTAAAACAAAATTATTCTATAATGAAGTATAAAAATTAACCTTAATGAAATCATTTAAAATGTGCACAAACCAAGAATCATAGAATCATAGAGGATTAGGGTTGGAAGTGACCACAGGGGGTCATCTAGTCCAACCCCCTGCTCAAAGCAGGACCAACCCATAACTGAGTAACCATGGGATCTTACTACTGTAAACATTGTCTCTCCTCATGCAGTTCCCCTAGCTGACCCCAATGCTGCAAAAACTTATGATTCTGAGTAACTTTATGCACAAGAGAGGTCCTATTTAGTTCAGTGGGACTTCTCATATGCTAAAAGTTTCTAATGTGTGCAGGTGTTTTCAAGGTAAGAACCATTGTTAAACTCATTGTGTGACTGCTAAAACAAATTTATGTTCTTCAGGACATGGAACACATTTGTATTTGTTCTGTAAAGTGCCCAACACACTTTTGGGTGCTATATTAACAAAAATCTGGGGCCTCCATTTCTGTAAGAAGAGGTGGCTCACTTAGGGACAATCCAGATGAAGCCAGGAAATCTAGAGACCTGGGGAGAGCAGGGGAGTAGCAGCCTAGAGAAGGGCTCTCTGCCAAGAAAGCTAGGAAAGCTCTGAACCCAGAAAGGGTGGCTGTGAAAAAAGCCTGCATTGAAGCAGGATTTGGTAGGACTCTGGATGTTGTGTACTTAAGAAACTGGAGAAGGCATTGTATGAAGTAGCCCCAAGAGAAACAGGTCAGTTGGAGTCTAAGGGTGGACAAGCTATGGCTTAGGGACCTAGTGTCAGAGGCCTGAAGTAGAGGGATGGCACTTGTCCCTTTTGTGGTGCCACCTTTCAAGGTGATGAGACAACTCCCTGCAACAACGGAACTGTTTCGAGGCCCAAGGAGGGCATAAGGATATTAGAGCCCTAGGGCAGGGTGAAGAATTTCCACACTTAGAGACAGGTAGCATGGACAAATTTCTGCATAAATAGGGAAGAGTCCAGGATACACCTGGTGAGAAGACCAGGAAGGATAAAGTTTGAGCTCAGGGAAGGACTGAAGGTTTTGTATTGGACTACAGTTTATCTGCAAAAGGGAGTGGTCAAAAGCATCACAATGAACCACAAGGCTATGGATGACTATTGGAGAGACAGGAAAACTAAGGCATTTTCCTGAGGCGTGATACCAGGAGGTAAAAATGTTGTTGCATTATGTTAAGTGCAAGTAAGTCAAAAACTCACAGCAAGAGATACTCAAATCTGTTACTGAGTGGAAAGTCTGGATTTACCAGGCAGTTCATCACATGAAGAATCATACTGTCTTGGACCTTGAAGAAGCCATGGTGATAAGGGGGGAAAAGCCCTCTTAGCCTCCATCATCAACACCATACTGTAAGAACCCAAGAACCCTCTCTGTTACAAAGGATCAGAATCAGAATGAGTTGTCCACCAGCAGTGTTCTAGTCTCATCTCAAGTTCTCCATTTATCACAGTTGTTTTGCATATTCAGGTGATTTGCAAGGATGATGAGGTGAAAATGAAAACCTGGTGGGTACTATGTTGATAGCAGAGTACAGTAGATGACCTTAATGTTATTATAGACATTGAAAGAATGGCTCAGCGACGCAACTGTGTGTTCCTTCCTAGAACTCTGAGAGTATGTTTGTCAGTTTGTGAGGGCGGACGAATGAAATGGGTCTCTTGCCTTGACATGAGTTCGGAGTCTCTCCTTACTCTGAAGTAAGTGGTTATCTGACTATGACAAGAATATATACTTCCATGATCTCATGACAAAGATAGGCTCCCAAGCACGTCCTTTGCTGTGTGTTGAGCTTATTGTAGCATGGATGCCATGAGATCCCACACTTCCACAGAAGAATCAGTCATCATGGACTGGTTCATTAAGAATATAAGATTTATTATGACAGAGTTCATATGTGAAACTCTAGACTAAAGCTGGAAGAAATATTTAGAACAAAACATTTTTCCATCAAAAAAGCCTCTGAGATCCAGGATGACACTGCTATACCTGATTTGGAGTGATCAGAAATGAAGGACTGTCTCAAAAGGTCACAGTTAGGTTCCCAGAAACAAATTAAGAAACCTGAAAATGCTTCATGAAACACAATTGATGTTTTCTGTCCAGGCCTGCTCTTGAAATCATTGCAAGTATAAGGAAAACTGTCTTTTTAATGAAAAATTGCACAAGCTTCAATGCCTGTGTGTCTAGGAAAACTATGCATTCACCTGATAAACCATTCATTCATTCTTTCATTCAGAATCAGCAAATTATAATATTTGAAATGTTTAGTGCATGAAATGCATGGCAAGCCCTGTAATTCAAAATCAAGACAAAAGTTTACTTGTAAGTTGGAAAAGGGATTGCTCGGGCTCTGCAGTTCATCGAAACTTGTCCATCTGAAGATTCCTCTGGGTAGATGGTATCAATGGGTTGCTCCTCAAAAACTGGTCCATATCCTTTTCCATCCTCTGAAATAAAAATATAGGTTGGCAATTAACATTAAAAAGTGAACCTTGAGCCAATTTACACCATGCACACCTTTTAATTAATTTGTATTGGTTTTCATTAAGAAACAAACAATAAAAAATACAATAAGCACACCCTTTATAACATGCCACGCATGGGGATGCTGCTGGATTGTTAGCCCTGCAAAGGAAAGTTGTGCATGCATCAAAACAAGTACAGCATGAAAAATAACAGTGCTGTCTTCCCTTCACCATGTTTCCCTGGGTCATTCTTGCCCTGGGGTAGTGAGAAGGCAATTTAGACTCTATTCCCATTCATTTCTTGCCCTCTCTGCTGACACTACCAACAATGGTGACACTTAGTGCCAGGTTTGGTGGAAGCTTGCTCATTTGGACATCTGTCCATTAGGAATGCATTTGAGACCAAATCATTTGACACTGGCCAATATACTGTCATCAGTTAGTGAGAATATTTGCTCTGGGTCAAATACAAATGAGTGAACTAAAATTGAATAGTCCCTTTTTTATGACCTACTGAGCACCAAAGTTTGTGTGTGTACAGAATGAATCTTTACTGCACAGATAAAAGACTAATATTAAAATGAATGTAGCTGAGCCCTCCTCTCCAAATCAAATTTCTCTCTTTTTATTCAGGCCTCTTGGAAAAGAAAAATGATGTTGCCACTTTGATGTAAGATGCTGCAGGCAAAGGTAAATTTAGCATTGTATATTCAATTAAATTCCCCCAAAAAACTATATTAAAAGAATGTTAAAGTTGATGTGAGAGGTACCAGTTACATTCATGCTTATACTGCAAAGTCAAGACTCACAACTTGGGAAATTCCAGAATTAAGGTTGTCTAAGCGACAAATTAACATTTTTAAAGAACTTGGTTCCCCACATCCTTGCTCATCCTGAGTTCCTGACCCCTTCCTCTCGCTCTCTCTCTCCTGCCCTCCTTGCTCCCTGCATTCAAGTCAGGGGCACTTACTTCTGGTGACGGGTGCCACAGTGGTGCCCAGCTACTGGGAAGAGCAATTGCAGAGGAAGTCCTAACCCGCCCACAGCCCCAGGATATAGCACGCTGTCATTCTGTGGGGATGGGGTATGTGAAGTATGCAGTATGTGCAGTGAGATGCTGTGGGAGGACAGCATGCTCAGTACAGGTGGAATGTTAAGAGATTTCAGCTGACAAACTCTAGTAAGTCTCAACTGAGCATATGAGATTTTTCAAAATGTTATAACCTAGATACACGTAGCTTAATTTTCATGGGAACAGCAAAAGGTTCAAGCCTGATACCAGGGTGACCTCCTGGCCAAACAAAGTTCTTCCTCCAGAGCATGGAGTTGCTGGAGCTTCTCTACAAAATGATTGCAAGAATGTTTTTTTAACATGGGCAAAACAGCATATTTTTCCTAATCTCATTCTTAGAAATGGCTGCATTGTCTCAGCTGAAACTTTTCAATCTAACTCGGGTCATTCAGAATTCAAATATTAAAAGAATATTTGCACATCAACATGTTGATCCCCTTGGGATCCTTCCCAAGGATAAATTAACAAGAATTAAAGCCGGATTTTTGTAGTAATCTTGTTAAAATTGGTGCCTTTGATTTTAACACACAATCTAGATGCAAGATGGGCAAGCTTTATAAAATCTAAATGAGAAAATGGAATATTCCTAAACTATAAGATAATAAATTAAGATCAGCTATTTCA
This sequence comes from Emydura macquarii macquarii, assembly GCF_026122565.2. Taxonomy (NCBI): domain Eukaryota; kingdom Metazoa; phylum Chordata; order Testudines; family Chelidae; genus Emydura; species Emydura macquarii. Next base: position 13,516,544 of record NW_027132773.1, read on the forward strand.
TTCATTCCACAGGTTGATTAAAATTACATTTATCCATAAAACAACAAAAAGTCCACTAATTCACAAGTGGCATTCTTGTTATTCACAATTCCCACATTTTTGGGCCAATATTTTCATTAAAGAACTAGCAGAAAACTACCCAAGATTCTGATAAAGAGCTTGATCCTGTTCTGCTTGAAGTCAGTGACAAAATTTACATTGCCTCAACTGGGAGCAGGTCCAAAGAGGTACTGTATGCTGCAGCGTGGTCATGCAAATTCATTTATAAAAACATCCAGATAAAGAAGACAGAGACTTGTCACAGAAGCAGGGGAGGAGGACTGGAAGGATGATCAAAGCAGCTGAAGAATGATTTTCTCTCTCTCTACTTTTACAGCATACTACTATTTAAAATTCATGTATTATTAAAACCACATAACTATATCATCTTAAACTCTAAGCTCTTTTGGGCAGGAACCATGTATTTTTACAGGGCCTAGAATAATTGGGCATAAATGACAGTGTCTAGAAGGAATGAAGGAGGAGATGGGCAAAGTGCAGAACTCAGGGATGAGAAGGTAGAGAGGTCTTGTCTATACTGGTTAGAAATATAACTTGGAATTCCTCATTGGTGCAGCTCCAGTGGAGGTAGCACAAATGGAAGCAGAGCTCAGGCATTTTTACCACCATATAATCTAATCCTACTCTGAACTCTGATCAGATTTGTATGGAACAGCTGGAAAAAATACCTGAGCCCAGTCTACACTACAACTTCCATGATTGTTCCTACCAATGGAGCTGCACTGATGATGAATTACAAGTCCGATTTTTGCCAATAAGATATAGGAGAGGTGGAAGAAATGATGTATTACAGAGTTAGTGAACAAAAGACTTACTGTATGAGGGAAAGGGAGGAGGGAAGAAGATTAGGTGTTTGTGTTTAGGACATTATTAAAAAATTAACGTTTTCTCAGCCTTGAGTTAAAGACTATTCTTCCCTATTAAGCTGAATCACTTATGTAATATTCAATAAAATAATACATCTCTAAATGATTAAATGCATTTTTACTTTAAGAATCCACTTCTTAAAGAGACAAAGAGAATTTAAAATATAACCAAAATGTTGCATCAAAGAGATCTATGCCACATTTGACCCAAGAAACAAAGAATACATACTTCTCATATCAAAAAATGTACATAGAATTTGCCTTCACTCAGATCTCATGCTTTGCTCTTCATGCTATTCTTCAATGCAAAATAAACATATTAAGTAGTGATGGATTTTGCCTTTAAAAAGGCTTGTAAATAGTATTATGAGAGGTGTATTAAGTTTAAAATTGCATACTGAATATCCTAAATAGAAAAGGTCACAGAGCTATTCGTCATGTAATTTACTTTAGAAATGTACACATTATTTCTCTTTCATAAGTTTCCCAAAGATGCAGAACCCAGCCATCTCTCCCCTTGCATGGAGTAATGTGCATGATATCATCCATTTAGGAGCTCCATTGGAGGAAGAGTCTATGAAGAGGTCAAGTAAATATCTCTGACAGAGATTTGCAAAGTTCCCCATTTAATAATTATGGTAAATGCTCCAGTGAACATGCATGGTAGGTTGTGACATTGCTAGCATACAGCATGTTGGGGCATCACATGAATTGACCACTGGGCAATTCTGATATTTCTATAAAAGAAAAAAAATGCATTTCAAATAAATTATATTTCAAATTATAGTAAATTATATGATTTCAGTCTTTCTATTTGGGGCATTCTGCACCAAATTCTAAAGTTGAGAGGTAGGATAATCAAAAGCACCGAGTTAGGAGCCCAAGTGAAAAGTCAATGGGATGTGTGTGCCTAAGTAACTCAGGTGCACTTGAAAATGTTACCAAATATATTTTTCTTAATTCTATTTGAAGATCAACTTTAAAATTAGATTAATACACCTTTATTGTGTATAGAATTGCACAATACAAAGTCTCTGAGAAAACACAATAAAACATATCAAACATATATCAAAAGAGAGGTGACTTTGAAAGATTAAAGTGTCTGCAAATAACAATCAGAAACCACCCAAACCAGCAACTGTCAATTCATGTAATGAAGTTTTGTCAAAAATAAGAGGAAAAAAACCAGTGTATAATCAAAAGCCTGAATCAGTACGTACTAATTCTGTATATTTATTTCAGATTAAATGTGACTTTTTCTATTCTGTATTAATATATTGTACAAAAAACTAAACGAATCCTTCAAGTAACTGTTAACCTTGCTGGGGTTTTCTTTCACTTAGGTAAAATAGGAAATTAATTATAATGATACTACCTATTCAAACCTCCAGAAATTTCAACTCTCTTATAAAACTATGGCCATACTATGGACCGAACTTTCTGCTACTGTGAACAGTAAATGCTGTGCACCAGCGGAGAATGGTCTATCTATACACAGATGAACACATTCCTCTGCATTACTCAGATACCGTAAAGGGGCTATAATTCAGCCACAAATCACCAGCAGAAAACTCCCATCTTAAGGGATCACCCTACTGGTATCTATGCAGCACCTTGGTGGTGCATATATGTTCAGGTGGGCCTTGAACCTCTTCAATCCCTCCTCCCTATGCAGGGGGCACTTGTCAGGGGTGTGGTCAAGCACCACTCCTCTGGACCAATGCTCCACAGGCATAGGGTCTACTGAAGACCCCAAATCAGTGATGTAACTTAGAGTTGATTGGCAACAAATCTGAGGGGTGTAGGGCTGGCCCTCACAATAAGACAGCTGCCACCAGAGAGTATAACGCTGCGAGATCTCGCGACAGTGCGTGACGCCGCCAGAGAGTACAACGCTGCGAGATCTCGCGGCGTCACACACTGCCCCGAGATCTGTGTACTCTGGAGGCAGCATGTGGAGTGGTGTGTGCATGAGACACAGCTCTCCAAAAGGCAGGAGAGGGACAGTGTGGTCTTGGGGCATCGCGCAGTACTGTAATTCTTAATCATTGATCGATTCTTTTAATTGTAAAATGGTAGTAGTTGTAGAAGTGAATTTACTGCAGTTTTTATATCGCTGATATCTAACAAATAAAATATAATACTACATAAAAATGGTTGTGCCTAGTATTTCAATTTATGGTATGTATGGCCCATTTGAAGTACATTTAATTCAAATCTGGCCCGCCATAGCAAATGAGTTTGACACCCCTGCAGTAATCTTTTCTGTTTTGATAGTTAATTTAGAACCCTTTAAGACATACAAATAGTTTAAAATATTCCCTCCAATGTGAATTACTTTGCATTTATTGATTCCCCACAGTCCTCTATGCTCCTAACATAACTAACCTAAATAACAGTGTAATTTGCAAATTTTGCTACCTCACTGCTCACACACCCCACACTCCTTTTCGCAGACTTTAAGGTTAGAACGGACAATTCTGATCATCTAGTCTAACCTCCTGCACAATGCAGGCCACAGAACCTCACTCACCTACTCCTATAATAGACCCCTAACCTATGACTGGGTTACTGAAGTCCTCAAATAATGGTTTAAAGACTTCAGGTACAGAGAATCCAACAGAGAATTTACTAGTAAGTGACACGTGCCCCATGCTGCAGAGGAAAAACTCTCAAGGCCTCTGTCAATCTGGGGGAATCTGGGGAAAATTCCTTCCTGACTCCAAATATGGCGATCAGCTAAACCCTGATCTTGTGGGCAAGAGTCACCAGCTAGACACCCAAGAAAGAATTATCTGTAGTAACTCAGAACCCACCTCATCTAACATCCCATCACAGGCCACTGAGCATATTTACTGCTAGTAGTCAAAGATTACCAAATTAGGCTGTCCTATCATACCATCCCTTCCATAAATTTATCAAGCTCAGTCTTGAAGCTAGCTAGGTTTCTTGCCCTCACTGCTCCCCTTGGAAGGCTGTTCAGGAACTTCACTTCTCTGATGATTAGAAACCTTTGTCTAATTTCAAATCTAAACTTCCAGATGGTCAATTTATATCCATTTGTACTTGTGTCCACATTGGTGATGAACTTCAATAACTCCTCTCCCTCCCTGATATTTATCCCTCTGATGTATTTATAGAGAGCAATCATATCTTCCCTCAGGCTTCTTTTGGTTAGGTTAAACAAGCCAAGCTCTTTGAGTCTCCTCTCATAAGACAGATTTTCCATTCCTCAGATCATCCTAGTAGCCCTTCTCTGCACCTGTTCCAGTTTGAATTCATCTTTCTTAAACATGGGGGACCAGAACTGCACACACAGTATACCAGATGAGGTCTCACCAGTGCTTTGTATAATGATACTAACACCGCTCTATCTCTACTGGAAATACCTTGCCTGATGCACCCTAAGACCGCATTAGCTTTTTTCACAGCCACATCACATTGGCAGCTCATAGTCGTCCTGCGATCAAGCAATACACCCAAGTCCTTCTCCTCCTCTTTCACTTCCAACTGATGTGTCCCCAGTTTATAGCAAAAATTTTTGTTGTTAGTCCCTAAAGGCATGACCTTGCACTTTCCACTATTACATTTTATCCGATTTCTTTTACTCCAGCTTACGTCATCCAGATCTTCTTGTATGATATTCTGGTCGTCCTCTGTATTAGTAATACCTCCTAACTTTGCGTCATCCGCAAACTTTATTAGCACACTCCCACTTTTTGTGCCAAGGTCAGTAATAAAAAGGTTAAATAAGATTAATTCCAAGACTTATCCCTGTGGAACTCCACTAGTAACCTCCCTCCAGACTGACAGTTCCATTCAGTATGACCCACTGTAGTTTCCCCTTTAACCAGTTCCTTAGCCACCTTTCAATTTCCATCTTTTCCAATTTAACTAATTGTTCCCCATGTGGAACCACAGCAAATATTTTACTGAAATCTAGGTAAATTGCATTCCCTTTGTCTATGACAGGGACAGCAAAAATTTAGTCTCTGCTCCATCACCATCCTACCCAATTGCTCTCAGCCAAGCCAATTTATTTCATCTTCAACTAAATTAATCCTTACATGTATCTAATTTATTTTTGAAAATCAATTTTATTCACAGATTAAGGATAATGCCATGAAGTAAAAAACAAGGTTACCTACCAGTAACTGATGTACCTACCAGAACTGATGTTCTTCAAGAGGTGTTGCTCATGTGCATTCCACTATAGGTGTGTGCACGCCTCTGTGCACAGTTCCCGGAACTTTTTTCCCCGTAGCAGATCCTCTAGGGTGGCTCTGGTGCCCCCTGGAGTCCCGCGCACATGCCGCAGTATCGGAGGCGCTGCCGGCCCTATGCCCCCTCAGTCCCTTCTTTCTGCCAACGCCAGCCGCGCGGATGGGGGGTGGGGGGGGTTGTGGAATGGACATGAGCAACACATCTCGAAGAACGTCATTTACTAGTAAGTAACCTTGGTTTCTTCTTCAACTGATTGCTCATGTCCATTCCACTATACGTGTCTAACAAGCAATACCTTGGAGGTGGGTAGGAGTTACCAGTGAGCTGCCATGAGCACTGCTCTGCCGAATCCCATGTCCCTTCTCGCCTGCTGGACGATGGCGTCGTGGGACATGAAGGTATGCACTAACAACCAGGTGCCAGCTTTGCAGATATCCTGCAGGGGCACTCTCTCCAGGAAGGCTGTAGTCAAGGCTTGAGCTCTGGTTGAGTGCACTGTGATGGTTCCCGGAAGAGGCACCTTCGCCTGCTTGTAGCAGGACTTGATGCATGATGTAATCCAGGAGGAAATGAGCTGGGTGGAGACAGGTGAACTTTTCATCTGGTCAGCCACTGCAATGAAGAGCTGCGTTGATTTCCAGAGCGAATTTGTACGCTTGATGTAGAAGACCAGGACTCGTCTCACGTCCAGCAAATGCCATCTCCTCTCCTCCTCCGAATGTGCGGTTTGGGAAAAAACACGGGGAGAAAAATATCTTGGTTACAATGAAATTGGGAAACCACCTTGGGCAGGAAGATTGGGTGCGGCGTCAACTCCATCTTACCCTTATAGAATACAGTGTAAGGGGGCTCCGAGGTCAGGGCCCTAATCTCAGAGACCCTCCTAGCTGAGGTAATGGCCACCAGGAAGGCTACCTTCCATGAAAGCATGAGCAGAGGGCATGAAGCTATGGGTTCAAAGGGGGGGCCCCGTGAGTCTCGAGAGGACCAGGTTGAGATCCAAGGGAGGCACCGGTTCACGGACCTGCAGATAAAGCCTCTCCATTCCCTTGAGGAGCCTGACCGACATGGGATGGGAGAACAGGGATCTCCCCTCTAGTGGCTGATGGAAGGCTGAAATGGCCGCCAGGTGAACCTTCAGCGAGGCCAGCACCAGACTCTGGAGTTTTAGCTGGAGCAGGTACTCCAGGGTCGCCTGTATAGGCGAGAGGCTGGGTGGGGTAGAAACAACCTGCTGAGGCGATCTGCCTCGTTGTTCCTCACTCCCGGGAGATGAGAGGCAGTCAAGTGGAAATCGTGCCTCACGGCAAAGTCCCACAGATGGGTAGCTTCCTCGCAGAGAGGCGAGGAGCGCACTCCCCCCGCCTGTTTATGTAAAACACAGCTGCAGCGTTGTCCGTCAGCACCTGCACCACTCTGCCTGTCAGGAATCGGAGGAACACTCTGTGATTAGCCCTTAGCTCATTCTTGTTGATGTGCAGGTGCCTCTGCTCCCTTGACCAGAGCCCCTGATTGCCTAGGTTGGCGCTGATGTGGGCTCCCCATCCCACATCCAAGGTGTCGGAGATTAGAGTGACCAACGGGACCAGTTCCCTTACTGGAATGCCCTTCATCACTGCCCTGAGAGTCCGCCACCAGTTTAGGCAGGTTAGGGTGGGCGGGGAAACTGTGACCACCTGATCCAGTGGGTGTCTGCTCAGCACATATACCGAGGCCAACCACGCCTGAAGCGGTCTGAGCCTCAGGCAAGCTAGTCTCACTACGTACGTGCAGGCCGCCATTTGGCCTTACAGCTGTAGGCAGTGCCTGGCTGTTGTTGTGGGGCATCGGTGCAGCTGGGAAATGATACAGACCATCACCTCGAAACGTGATTGAGGCAGGAAGGCTCTGGCCTGGGAAGTGTCCAGGGTGGCCCCAATGAATTCTATGAGTTGCACTGGGGTTAGTGTGGACTTCTGATTGTTTATGAGCAGTCCCAGCCCGTTGCATGTAGAACTAATGAGGGTCACTCTCGCATGCACTTGAGACCTGGACCTGCCACTGATCAGCCAATCATCTAGGTAGGGAAAAATTTGCACACCCTTTCATCTCAGGTGGGCAGCCACTACTGCCATGCATTTGGTGAACACTCTTGGAGCCGAAGACAGGCCAAAGGGTAGGGCAGTAAATTGGTAGTGGGAGCCACCTGTGGCTGGGGAGGATAGACACATGAAAGTATGTGTCCTTGAGGTTGAGGGCGGTCTACCAGTCTTTGTTCTTGGGAGTGGGCCCTGGCTGACCTTGCCTGTCCCTCTGGTTGGCCACGTCTACCACCAGGGTTCCCAGGGCACGGTGAGTGAACAGATACTCAAACCCTTCAGCCAGCACATAATACTTTTTCTCGGCCACCTTTGATGTAGGGGCGACCGAGGAAGGGGTTTGCTACAGGGCCTTTACGATTTTGAGGACCCTTTCGTGGACTGGCAGGGCCACTCTTGCTGGGGCAGCCGCCGCCAGCACATTGAAGAGGGTATCATTGGCCTCTTCTAACTCCTTCACCTCCAGCCCCAAGTTGGAGGCCACCCTTTTGAGCAGCTCCTGGTGCACCCTAAAATCCTCCAGTGGCGTCATGTGGTCCCAGGAGACTGCCTCATCCAGTGAGGAGGAAGAGGACTGCTGAGGCACGTCCTGTGGGTGCTCCCCCTCCTGATGAAGGGTTGCACCCGTAGAGGGTCCCTCCTGGGGTCCGACTCCTCGTCCAAGGAGCAGAGTCTATGGGCCTTCTCCTGTGCTGGAGGTACAGATTGCATCTCCGATGACAGGATGGATTCGGGTCCCGGCCCCATCTGGATATCCCATGGGGCCCAATAAGGCCACTGTTGCGGCCATTGACCCTGCTGACTGCACCACAGGCTGTGACACTTTGTGGAAGTGTTGGCTCTCCCAACGACTTCCCCCCGGGAGACTCTGAACCACTGGACAAGCAGTGCTGTGCACGTCCTTAGTCCCGGGTGCCCTTCCATGCCAGAGACTGTTCTCTCGACTCCTCCAACCTGGAGGACCGCCTCCGTCACTGCGAGCGGTGCCGATGAACAGAGGTGCACTCCGAAGAGCTAGAGGTATCGGAGCATCGTCTCAGTACCGATGACTTCCGGTGCCACTTGCCTTTAGATGACCAAGACCAGCGTCACTCCAAACACCACGGTTCCGAGCTGGACTCCGGCGACCGGGTTCCGCGTCATGGACTGCACGGTGCCGGGTCCTCTGATGGCGACCGGATTCTGCGCCGCCTCAGTGTGGGCGAAGTACTCGATGCTGGGGACTTGGAGCGGGAGCTGTCCAAGCACCACCTTGCAGACCTCGACCAGTGCTGCCTCGACCGGTGCCTGGCATGCGCTGCAGGAGGTAGACTCCTTGTCATAAGTCGAAGCAGGCCAGCTTGACCACGCTGACCTGGAGTGACTGCTGGGGGAGCGTCCTTGCTCTACCCTGTGGCCGTCTGGCAGGAGATCTTCCTCCCCATACCGGGCATCTCCACCGCCCTTCAGGGGGACCCAACATGGGTTTCCCCCGTGACACCAGCCCCATCTCTCTCGGAGGAGGAGGGGGTGGAGGTGGCATAGGCATGGCCAACAAGGCTCTTGCCACCTGAAAAGCCACGGGTGTCGACAGCGTCGGCAGGGGCACTTTCCCACTTCCAGGAGTTCGGGGAGGCTCCCTGACCGGAGATGCAGGCACCGGAAAAGACTCAACGGGCTGGGTCTGGTGCATATCCAAACTTGACCCTGCCCATACCGACAGCGCAGGGGAGTGTCCATGCTCTGCATGCTGCTTCTTCCTCTTTGGTACTGGTGATGTTGCTCGGTGCCAAGTCGAGGCTGGTGCCGGCAGTGCACTCTGCACCGAGGTCATGCTCGGTGCCAAGGTGGAGCGGGCCGGCTCGGACGGCGGGCGGAGCACTGCCTCCATCAGCAGGGCCTTTAACTGGATCTCTCGGTCCTTCTGAGTCCTTGGTTTAAAAGCCCTACAGATCTTATCTTTTACACTTATCTTTTCTGTGCTCTTCCTCCAAGCACTTAAGGCACCGATCATGGGGGTCGCTGAGCAGGAAGGCCTTCCCACAGGAGCCACACTGCTTGAATCCCTCTAAGTCTTACTACACTTAACAACTACTTAAAACTAACTAAACTACTTAGAATAAGAACAGTTCAAAGAAGGAGAATAGAGCTTGCTGAGAGCAAGGTTAGCTCCAGCAACCATCACGGGCGAAAAGAAGGAACTCAGGGGGCATAGGGCCAGCAGTGCCTCATATACCGCTGCATGTGCGTGGGACTCCAGGGGGCACCAGAGCTGGCCCTATGAGATCTGCTAAGGGGAAAAAAGTTCCAGGAACTGTGCATGGAGGCGTGCACACATCCACAGTGGAATGGACATGAGCAATCACTCGAAGAAGAACTATGATTTATAATTATGCCAGCCTGTATGGTGTGTGTGTGTGTGTGTGTGGAAGAAAAGGGAAGGGAGGGGGGCAAAGATGGAAGTACGCTGTAAAATACTATCATTGTAATTTTTATATTTCACAGTGGGATGTACTGATGAGACTGGTTTTCCCACAGGGAATTTTTTTTTTTAAATAGCCTTTAAATTCTAATCTGAAGTTTTCCTTTGTCTCATTACTATTCACACTTACAGGTTTTGGATACTGCTAGCATTTTTTATATTGTTTTAGACTCTTTGTGCCAAAAGCCATGAAACAAAAAACCTTTAAATGATCCCTTCTAAATTAATAATCAGGGCTAGTAGCTCTCTATGGTATCTCAGTCCATGGTGATGAACACAGCATAAAACCCAGCAAGATTAGAGAGATAAGACAGAGTTATATTAGATAGAAGGAAAGATTCTGCTCCCTTTTATACTGTTGTAAATGCAGAGTCCAATCAGCTGACTAACAGATTTTGGATTTACATTTCTGTAACTGAAAATAAAATCTGGTTCGGATTCTTCCGGTCGTGCTCCCAGGATCGGGGGTTGGGGATGGACTAATGGCTTGCTTACAATCATTGGCAGCAACTCTAAAAGCAGGTGACTGATACTGAGGTATTCCCACCACCTCCACTAGCAACTGCACAAGAGAGGCTATTGGCATCATATTTTCTACCTCTCCTAATCTGATGGAAATCCATGAGGAAGAGGGCAGCAGAGGCCCCTTCTACTACTGTTGTGAAATCCAGTTATTGTTTTTTTATTTGTATTACAGTAGAACCTCAGAGTTACGAACTAACCAGTCAGCTACACACCTCATTTGGAACCAGAAGTATAAAATCAGGCAACAGCAGAGCCCCCCCAAAAAAGTGGGGAAAAAAACCAAATACAGTGCAGTACTGTGTTAAATGTAAAGTACTAAAAAATAAAGGGAAAGCAGCATTTTTCTTCTGCATAATAAGTTTCAAAGCTGTATTACATCAATGTTCAGCTGCAAACTTCTGAAAGAACAACCAACATTTTGTTCAGAGTGAAGAACATTTCAGAGTTATGAACAACCTCCATTCCTGACGTGTTCGTAATTCTGAGGTTCTACCGTATAGCAGTGCCTAAGAAACCCAATCAAGAATCAGGGCGCCATTATACTAGACACTGTACAGTCATGGAACAAAGATAACAGGCCTGCCACAGAGAGAGGATTCTTCCATTCCTGTGCAGAAGGGCATAACTGCAGTCTCTGAACTCCCTGGAGTGCTTGGACTCCTTCCCATGTCATTTGCTCCCTGGGGTTTCAGATGCCCTCAAAAGGTGTGGAGAGAGACATGGGTGAGGCAGAGCTATGGCCTCATGTGTATGCATTCCCTTAGCCCCAGAGAGCTCTAAGCAAAAATCCTCCAGTGGGTGCTATTACCAATACTGAATTTAAACATCTTTTTCCATGGCTATGAGGTGGAAATCTATCACAGATTTCAGCACCACATTTGGGGATGTCATTTCCTTTCAGATGATTTATCAGTGACTCTTCCCAATAGGCCATTCATTTGATATAATGTGTCTGTGGATTAATTTCTGTCAGTACGGGTCCTGCTTCTAGGCATATAAGTATTAAATCATGGAAGGTACAGCTTTAATTTGAAAAGCGTTTGGGTGAGAAATTGTCGTCTCTCTGTGTAACCAATGTGATGGGGTTGGACCATCTCTGAAACTCTCTATATCTGTTTATAAAGCAGTATTTAGTCAGAACTGAACCTACGGAGTGAGTCTGCGTGCAATTGAAGAGAGAGCCTGTGCAGCATCAAATATGAATACACTCTGTAAGGTTTTTTAATTTAAGTGAGGAAAGGGGAAATAGCTTTGGTAAGATCAGAGAAAGAAAAAATCAGAAGAGCAAATAAGGCAGTCAGAGACAGTGATGCTGAAAATCCATGTGCACTAAACTACCATACATTCAATGTATTTAGAGGCCTCTCCATATTTCTGGAATCACCAAGTGTAGAATAAATATGAAATTAAAGAATGAGGCTATGTCTACACTGACAGCAGTAAAGTTGCCGCCGTCAGATTGACTTATCTGGATCAACTGAGCGGTCAGTGAAAACCCGCTCAGTCGATCCAGAAGTCGACGTACTAAAACCACCTCCTCAAGTGGTGTAGCGTTGCGTCGACAGGAACGCGGTTCCCATCGGCGCAGTGCAGTGAAGACGGTGCACAGAAGAGAAGCACAGAAGTCGACGGGAGTTACGCAAGTTCTTTGCATACTTTGTGTAATTCCCGTTGACTGCCGCTGAATCACCAAGGTAAGTGTAGACCAAGCCTGAGTGTTAATTTAAGTTTGGTTAAGGAAACATATGTTGTAAAGAAAGGCCCTGACTAAAAAGTGAAAGGAAGCCTTGAAAATAATGAGTTGTAAGTCCAGAAGGAATAAAATAGGGAGGATGTCTGGTTTAAAGAATAACTAATGAGATAAGGGGAATTTTATAAAAAGAAGGCCTCTGATCGATAGTGGTGACTGCCAAGAGTATTAAACAAGACAAAAATAATCTGTCTTAGAAGGAGCCAATATGGACCTTTCCACTACACATCCAAGTTATATTAGAAGTAAGACCTATATGAACCCAATGAAAAAACTAGGAGAGGCTTTTCGGGAGAAAGGGAGGTTATAAATCTTATCTGGACTAAGACTGGAAATAAGTATGAACAGTCATAAATTGACTTTAGCTAAAGTAGTAATTGGCTATGATATGATTTGTTTGTTGAAGTGAATAAATCATGCTGGATCACACCAGAATGAAATGGTTTTCCTCGGTCTGACCTGTTTGTAAGTCTAGTGACCACATGCTTCTAATATTTTGTTACCATATTGGGTGTAGTAACTGCTTTTTTTTTTTTTACACTGTTAGGTATGTTTAGAGCAATTGTATAAAATACCATTTGGCTTCTGGGCTGACAGTAAATGAATTTATGGTGAAATTAGTGTTTGATGGTCTGCCATATTAATCTTAATAATTCCAAATATTATTAATAATTCCAGGACCAAGATTTTCTCTCTAATTAAGTTTTCATTAAAAAAAGCTTTTCCTCGTATGTACTACACTTTACAAATCTCCTTAATGCCAAACTATTGTATACACCCCCAATCTTGCATCCCCTATCTCCCAAACTCCTCCCTTTGCCCTCAGGAAAAGCCCACTCCTGATTCAATCCTTTGTTAACATTTCTGTAGGCTTGGAGAGCTGGATGAAAGTCCATTTATAGCTCATCAACAACATTTCTTGCTTTGTTATATGGGTCAGGGTATCATGACATGTTCCTTCCTTAACAAGGCTTAATTGCAATATCTCTGCACCATTTCCAGCTCCTGGTAGCGTGGAGGGTAGGAGATTGGACAAAAACCAGGATTTTTCTTGTGATAAAGAGATACACTGACTACAAAGGTGAAGCAATGCTGACTGTTAGAAAACCGGAATTGTTCATGTAAGTTTTTGTGGGGTAGCTCCAACGACTTCTGGAGTTACACCAGAGTGAGATCAGAACTTGCATATTGTGCCCTAGTATATCTGGTATTAAGATACAGTATCCAGTTCAAGTACAGCTGAAGAAATGAGAAATGTGCAATGAATTCCTGCAGATTTTGCAATATTTCACACTAATTTCAATTTCTCATTGTCAAAAGTCTCATATGCAGTATATAAAAGGCACGCACATACACACAAAAAAGGTATTGTAGCAGTTTTAATTCAAGAACTGCACAACAGTTGGAAGATATTTAGATGCAATGCATTAGATTCAACTACTATTAATTATAAATCGTTTTAGATTTAATTTTTAACCATCTGTGCGATTCAAATATGTTTATTTTTTTGTACTAAGTAATAACTATTATGGACCTTATGATAGATACGTAAGAGATTATTCAAATCTCATCTGGAAGGTTATTTTATAGAAAAACTGAAATGAATCAATTATATTCTTGCAGTCCTATTTGTATGTGTAAATTACCTATGCAGGCTAATGACTGTCTCTTCACTCTACTCATTCTTACATTTGAATCAGTCAGTCAGTTATCCAGTTTGATACATAGTAAGGCATGAGAAATCACAAATCCCTGCATAGAAATTTTAGTTGTGTTTTATTTCCCCAAAATTGAACATATAATCGTCAATTGTGCTTGAGACTTTTATTAGTCAGGGGTGTCACATCTCTATTTATAATGATTTCCTGATTCTCATTCAGTGATGTCATCCAACAATTTTAGCTCTTCTGTGAGTCAACTTGTACAGAAGAAAAAACAATGCAGGAAATGATGACATGCCTGAAATCTAATCATCTCACACTGGAATTTCACAAAAAAAATGAGAATAAATATTAACTTAATAACTAGCCCTAGCCCTGTTCATAACTTTACTGGCAAAGATTTTTCCAAGGCCTGTTATTAGTTAATATTTATTCTCAAATCTTTTATGAAAGTCCAGTCTGAGACCATGTGATTTCAGGCATGCCATCACTTCCTGCATTTCACATGAAAATGTTTTTTGGTTTTTAAATGTTTTCTGTACAAGCTGAGGTAAAGAAGATATAAGCTACATACTGCATGCAGTGGTTACAGAAGGTCCTTTCAATCCATCATGGAAGACTGGTTCCAAGTTATGTCAGTTTATGGAACTCACATTTTTTAAATAAAAAATATGAAATTCCTGTACAGTTAGTGGTGTTTACTCCCAAACTTAGATTATTCCATTCAACTATATATGATGATGATGAGGAAGATGATGAGGAAGAAGAACCACCACCACATTGGTAACACTTTACATCTTTTTTTGGAATTTACAGTAAGTGTCCATATCAGATTTCAGGGAAAAAATTAACAACTTATATGGAACTTAGAAAATAATTTCCTGATTATTTTCTGCAATGGATTTTTCAATGACTCATGTAACACACTGGATATTAGAATCTGGTAATTCGGATAACAAATTTGATGGTTACAAGGAAATCAGCATTGAAGATTACACAACCTCATCCCAATGAATGCAAATTTTCTTTTAATGAATGATTTTCAGTGGGTGTCTATTTGTGGGTATATTCTCTGTATTCCAACACATTTTTAATCTTATTACATTCTTAAATCAAAACATACAAAACAGAGCCATCATTGTATTTTAAGAAGAAAAACAACCAGCAAACATCTAGCGCACTCAGGTTCTTGGAATAGGTCTCAGATCAGGCTCTGACCCAAAGGTGCATTAATCAGAGAGAACATCATGCATATATCAAACGGAAGAACGTTAATATGTAAGCTATGCTAGTATGCACAGACAGACGAAAGGAGGGAAAGGCAATAGATATTACAGAAATGTAGTGAAAAGTTGGCAATCTGTTCAATAAAATATATGGGGTTATATACACACAGGCCCTGTAAGGGCCATCTGTTTAGACACTTCAATGCATGCATCGTTAGGCCCTGATCCTGCAAATACTTATGTGCTTGCTTAACTCTACCATTGTGAATAGTCCCATTCATTTCAATAGATCTATTCACAGTAGTAAGGTTAAGCACATGTGTAAGTGTTTGCAGGATTAGGCCTTACTAAAGGTTCATTGGAGTCAATACTAACAAAAGCAGAGCCCGGAGCAAATGACTAAACTTCCATTCACCTGGAAGAGTTTCAGAATACAGGGGAGGGGATTAAATGGTTTTCAGGATGCATAAACCCTGTATTTTTGCACATAAGCAACAATATTTTTTTTCATTGTAAAGCTGAAACTCTGGGAAATCTTTCCTTGAGTGTAATTAAAATTGGTAATATCATGCATTTTGGAGGAAAATCAAAACAGGCTGTCAAGGATGAATACACAGAAGTAGTATAAATAGCAAACTCTGCATGATACTCTCTTTACTGAGAAAAATATTACTCGTGGGGGAGGAGTATTTCCCAAGAAAGTATTTAAATAGTGCATATTAGAATGCATGGTTGGACTGTGAAGGAAGGTACCACTAATTACTAAAAACGAGTTGACTTGCTTGAGGTCTTTTAAGGCTCTAACCTGTGAAGCACTGACCGCTTTGTCCTTGATCCAACAAAGAACTTAAACACATTTACTTTTAAGCAGGTAAGCAGTCCCAAATCCATGGGGCTTACTGTTGTGTTTAAAGTTAAGCATATGATTAAGGGTTTTGCTTGATCAAGACCAGAGTGTGCTGCTCAACACCTTAAAGGATACAGTCCTTAATCTGATCCCCAAAAATTAAGGAAAATGCTCTGAGTATACTGATAATAGATCACATTGAAATGTTTCCTAAGGGCCAAAATCTGAGAGGTGTTGAACATCTTAAATGCCTGTAACTCCCACTAGAGTCAATGTATTATTTGCATTAGAAAAAAAGGAAAAGGAAGCTAAGGACCATCTCCTCCCTCTGTTCCTTGCTTTCTGTATATTTATCTACCTTCTATTCATTTAACATTGGTAAGGGTAGCCACTACCCATCCAGCCACTACACATCTGGCTGTTAACACTGCAGTATCTGAGTACCTCCATAGCTTCTCTCTCTTCTCAGCTGGTGAGGGGAATAGCTTGATTAGTCTATAGGTCATAGAATCAGAGTTGGAAGGGACCTCAGGAGGTCATCTAGTCCAACCCCCTGCTCAAAGCAGGACTAACCTCAGTTAAATAATCCCAGCGAGGGTTTTGTCAAGCCACAGCTTAAAAACCTCTAAAGATGGAGATTCCACCACCTCCCTAGGTAACCCATTCCAGTGCTTTACCACCCTCCTAGTGAAAAACCTTTTCCTAATGTCCAACCTACACCTCCCCCCCGCAGCTTGAGACCGTTGCTCCTTGTTCTGTCATCTGCCACCACTGAGAACAGCCTAGCTCCATCCTCCCTGGAACCCCCTTTCAGGTAGTTAAAGGACTCTATCAAATCCCCCCTCATTCTTCTCTTCTGCAGGCTAAACAAGCCTAGTTCCCTCAGCCTCTCCTCATACGTCTTGTGCTCCAGCCCCCTAATCATTTTTGTTGCCCTCCGCTGGACTCTCTCCAACTTCTCCACATCCTTTTTGTAGTGGGGGGCCGAAAACTGGACACAATACTCCAAATGTGGCCTCACCAACGCCGAATAGAGGGGAATAATCACTTCCCGCGATCTGCTGGCAATGCTCCTGCTAATGCAGCCCAATATGCCATTAGCCTTCTTGGCAACCAGAACACACTGCTGGCTCATATTCAGCTTTTTATCCACTTTTTATCCAGGCCCTTTTCTGCAGAACTGCTGCCTAGCTCGTCGGTCCCCAGTCCGTAGTTGTCCATCGGATTCTTCCGTCCTAAGTGCAGGACTCTGCACTTATCCTTGTTGAACCTCATCCGATTTCTTTTGGCCCAATCCTCCAGTTTGTTTAGGTCCTTCTGTATCCTATCCCTACCTTCCAGGGTATCTACCACTCCCCCCATCTTAGTGTTATCTGCAAACTTGCTGATGGTGCAATCTACCCCATATTCCAGATCATTAATGAAGATGTTGAACAAAACTGGCCCCAGAACCGACCCCTGGGGCACTCCGATTGTGACCAGCTCCAGCTAGACATGGAGCCATTGATCACTACTCGTTGGACCCTATTCTCTAGCCAGTTCTCTATCCATTTTATAGTCCATTCATCCAACCCATACTTTTTTAACTTTCTGATAAGAATACTGTGAGAGACCATATCAAAAGCTTTGCTAAAGTCAAGGTATATCACGTCCACCGCTTTCCCCACATCCATAGAGCCAGTCACCTCTTCATAGAAAGCAATCAGATTGGTCAGGCATGACTTGCCCTTGGTGAATCCATATTGACTGTTCCTGTTCACCTTCCTCTCTTCCAAGTGCCTTAAAATGGATTTCTTGAGGACCTGCTCCATGGTTTTTCCAGGGATTGAGGTGAGGCTGACCGGTCTGTAGTTCCCCAGCTCCTCTTTCCTCCCTTTCTTAAAGATGGGCACTATATTTGCTTTTTTCCAGTCATCAGGGACCTCCCCCAATTGCCACGAGTTTTCAAAGATAATAGCCAATGGCTCTGAAATCACATCAGCCAACTCCCTCAGCACCCTCGGGTACATTGCATCTGGCCCCATGGACTTGTGTATGTCCAGTCTTTCTAAATAGTCTTGGACCTGTTCCTTCAGCACTGCAGGATGTTCGCCTCCTTCCCATACTGTGCCGCACAATGCAGCAGTCTGGGAGCTGACCTCGTCTGTGAAGACAGAGGCAAAAAAGGCATTGAGTACCTCAGCTTTCTCCACATCCTCTGTCACTAGGTTGCCTCCCCCATTCTGTAAGGGGCCCACACTTTCCCTAATCTTTCTCTTGTTGGTCACATACCTGTAGAAACCCTTCTTGTTCCCCTTCACGTCCCTTGCTAGCTGCAACTCTAATTGTGCTTTGGCCTTCCTGATTTCATTCCTGCATGTTCAAGCAGTATTTTTATAATCCTCCCTAGTCATCTGACCAAGCTTCCACTTTTTGTAAGCTTCTTTTTTGTGTTTAAGTTCTCCAAAGACTTCTTTGTTAAGCCAAGCTGGACGCCTACCATATTTGCTATTCTTTCTGCACATCGGGATGGTTTGTTCCTGTGCCCTCAATAAGGTTTCTTTAAAATACAACCAGTTCTCTTGGATTCCTTTCCCCTTCATATTAGCCTCCCAGGGGATCCTGCCCATCAGCTCCTTGAGGGAGTCAAAGTCAGCTTTTCTGAAGTCCATGGTCCGTATCCTGCTGTTCTCCTTTTTTCCTTTTGTCAGGATCCTGAACTCGACCATCTCATGGTCACTGCTGCATAGGTTGCCACCCACTTCTATTTCCCCTACCAAATCTTCTCATATAATAGCAACTAATGCAGGTTTACAGATAGCATATATCCAAAGGCATATATCTTTACAATTCCTGTGGTAACCAACATCTGGTTCTAGAGCTGGCAAATAAGATGTATCCCAGTCTGTTAACAAAATATTTTCATTACCAAATAATCAATCAGCTAACAAGCAATCATCCAACTCAGACTTGGGGACTAGGGAACACATTCAAGAATGGGGAGCCAGTAATCCCAAAATTATAAACATTACATGGTTAGATTATTATCAATGTTCCTTATTAATTGTATTGTGGTAGCATGTAGGGGCTCTGATCATGGACTTGGCCGCATTGTGCATACACAAAAAGGATGGCCTCTACCCTACGGCCTCCTGATCTAGCCCCTTTTTAGTCATTTACTTTTGGCTTCCGCTCCTTAAAATACCAACATCCTCTTGTCTCTCCTTATTGTCAAGAAACACTCTTGCCTCTTCAGTTTATTCCTCATTTCCTTTCTTCCTTCCCTATGTTTCTAAAACTTATCAAATATGCCTCGTTTCTTCAGTGGACCCTCCTTTACCCTCTTCCCTTTGTGAGAGTCCCAGAGGGTTCTCTCTCCTTTTACACCCCACTTGCAGAGAGTCTCAACTATCATATTTATGCTAAGGACTCACAAATCTGCCTCTGAGTTCCTGATTTGTCTCCCTCCATTTAACAGCCTGTCTTGTTATCAAAAATGAACTTTTGATCTTTCCTCCCAAACCTTCTCCTCTCCTCACAATCTCTGTCACTGTTGACAATATCCTCCTCTCCGTCACCCATCCACATTATTTTCAATATCTCTTTTTCCTTAGTCTGAACATCCAATCTGTGTCCAAATTTCGCTGCTTCTGACACACCGTCCTATTTTTGTCCAGATATGCAAAGAATTCATCCAAACATATTTCATCTTAAATACTGCAACTGCCTATCTTCTGGCTTCCCTGATACTCATATCAGCAAGCAGTCTATTCAAAATACATCTGCTAAGATCATCTTCCTTGCCCACTTCTTTGACATTATAATCCCCCTCTCTTTGAAACCCTCCACTAGCTTCTCTCTTCCTTTATAGCAAGTTTAAGACAGTTTTCCTCACTGCCATGGACCTTCACAACTCTACCCCTGCTGATTTATCCAGTCGTCTCTTATTGTGTCATTCCCACACCCTCCCTTCCTATCAATGATGCCACCTTCATCGGCACATTTGTCAACCGCTCTTACCACCATCTCTATATCTACTTCCATGTTGCATTGAACACCTATCTGAACTGATCTGAAAGGTCACTACCAGCTCCTGCTCCAGATCCCTCCTCAAGACCCACTTCTCCCATTTCATGTTAGCTTACATGACGTTAACTAACCAATGATGGATAATTGGAAGGGCAGATGAGGATGGATGACACTCATTTTATCTATTCATAGAAAAATGATAAATGTATACATGCATATTAAAATAGCATATCATTTTATTGTATCACTCTCCCCATCTCCTTCTACGTCACTTGCCTTCTTAGACTGCACGCTATTCAGGGCAAGGACTGTTTTTGTATGTTTTTAGAACACCAGGCTCATTGGAGCTCTGATGCTGATTTATGGCCTCTGGGCACTATTGCAATATACATATTAAATAAATAAATCATCGTCATCATCATAATCATCGAGGGGTTCCTTTCAAACAAAATAGCTGAACAGTTTTTCAGTGGTTCACTCACACAATTTAAGTATGACTCAAAACCTAACTATAGGCGTTCATAATCACATTGACCAAACTGTTGACATGATTAGGGTGAAATGGCATAGATAACATTACTGATTGGAGCTGACAGCCTTTGTGCATGAAAAGCCCAGGGTTAAATGAAACCAGTGAATGAATTACTCTGCCCCAACAGTACTCCTCACATCTGAACTGAGTAAAAGTCATATAAAAACCCCTGCAATGTATAGTACTTTCCATTCAAATATTCTTAATGCCTTGTCATTCACTGGAATTTAATTTGTTCTCCAATGAATTATAATAAGGTAAAATACACACTTTGACTGCAATGATTCCTAGAGAAATCAAAATATACTTGTGTTCCCATCACTAGGCCAAACTACACTACTGTAAGCTATGACGTTGTTTCTGGAAGAACTGTCTTAGAAACAATGGATTGAACATCACAATACCGTTCAGCTTTTGTGACTCAGTAACAGTGCTTTATGATCTACTTCCATAAATAATAGAAAAAGAGAAAAAAACCAAGAGAATGACCAGTATGGGAGGTAATACTGGACCAGACCAAGAACCTCTCACTCCCATTGGTGAGCCATTACTCACACAAGCAGATCTATTAACTTGAAAGGAACTGCACATGAGTAACAGTTTGCCAATGGCAGTAAGGGATTAACAGTCTGGCTCAATGTGAGCAGCAAACTTCCCATATTATTTGCACAGGGTACCTGAACTTTTAAAATCTGTTTCAGCCAGCATTTTATAAGATACACAACTTATTTATTCTTTTTTAGACACCAAAAGTTAAATCATGTGGTCGATATATAAGCAGAATGTCCCCTGAAAGACAGTTTTGACTACATTGGCTCTGCAAGACTGATTATAACAATGACATTTGTTTAAGGTGGAATTAATGTTTGAAATATGCATTTCCCTATCTTGAAGTCCTTTGTATTTTGTGGGGTTGGAATAGGTGCTGATTGTGAGAATTCAAACCTGGATCTGAACTTTGTAATTGGCCGCTATCTCTACTAAGGAATGAACCAAAATTTCAGTTTCAAACACCCCCTAATTTTGAGATGTTAGAAATGAGGATCTCTAGAGTTGGCAAGGGTTCAATTCTAATTAAAGTACAGTTTTACTATTTACAATTAAATTAAAGTCCACATATGCCACATTAGCACACTTTGTTATACAAGATCCATAGCAAGATACCACCATATGGTACAATGGGGGAATACTGATTCTATTTTATTAAATGGTGTCTATGATACAGCAGTTCCAATCTTTTCAGAAAAATCTCTCCTCCCATGGACATCTTTCCATTCTTCTAATCATTTTGGTCACCTGGCCACAAACAGTTGTTTCTTACACTGTTTTATATAAAACTTGATAAATCAAAGGGAAAAGGATTAACTGTTTTTACTAGATCAGATAGCCCCAGAAACAAATGTAAAGGTTAGGATTCATTTTTATTTCGGATCATTGCTTCAGTTATACTGTGAAATTCTTTCTTCCAGTTTCATTATCCACATTTAATAGCTCACCACATCTGCACAAATAAATTAAATCTGATACAAATACCAGCATTGACCTTGAAATCTGTGGCACTGAAAATAAGTTAATTCATTTAGCTAAAACGAGAGGTCGTCTTACCTGCCAGGCAGAAGATGAAACACACTGTAACAAGATGACTGATTAAGAACCACATTTTCATCTTCTATTCAGAAATGATTATTTCAAAAGTAATTCTGCTCGCAACACCAGTGTTCAGGTAACTAAAAATACCTGTTAATAAAATCAGAAAGAAATAGAGTGAATAATTCTGATATAAGTAGAGGCTATTACATTTAAATCAGATACATTTTCTATGTTTTATAGTCTTAACAGAGAATAGATATATTTTTAAATTAACAGTATTCTCAAATTTGGTAGACCAAATGTGTGATCTCTCTGTATATATAATTTACATTTGTCAAGCATTTCCCATTTAAGGATCTCAAAGCACTTTATAATCATTCATCTGAACCATTCAAAGTGTGGAAGGATAAATATAATAGGTTCTGCTTTGGCCAATCTTGCAAAACCAAAACCAGGGTTGGTTTGGATGTGGATTCTATTTGTATACATACCTCACAGCTTAGAGGATTTGGAATTATACCTAATGATATAAATCCAGATTCTGTCACCCTTACTCATGCAGAATACCACTTTACACTACAAATAATCCCATGGATTTCAGTGTCATTAATACAAAAATGACAGTGAAATGGTGGTACACTGAATCTCTTTCATAATGCATTTCTTTTGCTTGGTATGTTGTAGTTGTTAGAGTTCTAATCCATAGTTCACAAACTATGGAAAGACAATCTTAGTTTTTACTCTCTGGTTTACTCTCTGGGGTTTTATTTACCTTGAATATGTCAAATATTTTATATGTGATAGGAGCTATTTTATAGTCTATACATGTGGGGGTGGGGACTGGGAGTGCAAAGAGTGTAGTGAACTCAGTAACAAATGCACACAGCTTCTTTTGGATCCTTTCAGAGTTCAGATACAGTTTTCCACAATTGTTTTCTTTTATATTTTCAGCTTGTTTAGATTAGAATATTTTATTAGCTTTTTTTTCCCTGCCGGCTGTTATCTATTTCTTTAGGCATGAGTCATGGTGTTGCAATATGTAATTTGTTTTGTTTAATGGGTTTCCTGCCATGCGTGTATAAAAGCATCCTTTACATCCATCACATCTTGTTCACATTTCTCTTTTCTTCTGCTCATTGGTTCTGCTATGTCACTAGTTTCTCTATGACCTGTGGATAGGGTATGATTTCCAATTAATCACTGATGGAATATCTGCATATTCCACCCATGTGTGGACACCATCCATTTGTTTCTGTTCTTAGGGTTTTGGGGTTTTTTTGTCTTTGTAACGCCATTTCATTATACATATATGGTAAAAGTATATTTGAATGCCTTTCATTAAAGATTAAAATCTTCACATAGTATCTTCTAGGCCCTTTTTTTCTTGGAATCCCAATGAATGTTTATACTGGCTAAAACAGAAGTCATGAAACCTCTTTCCTCAGTTCCGAAACCACTCTTTACCAGTTTGCTTTGTCATGCGCTGATCATTCTGATTATATTTACTGGTCTTTATATAAAGACTATTTAGCCATCTTACTCCCATTGAAATCAATGGGAATTAGGTGCCTAAATACCTTTGAGAATCTGGGCACATGGCTCTGTTAAAGTTTTTTATTCTACTATTAAAAAACCCCCCCAAAACCACAAATGCTTTTGATTCTTATGTCCTATCCGCTCACTCTTTCAGCTTCACCTCCTCCTTTACCTTTTGTTTGTTCTAAAGAGCACTTTCATACAACTTATCTGAGCAATTGATGATTCATTATCAAAACACCTTCTATCATGTATGGATTTCTAACAGGAAGTAGATCAGAATGGATGTGATCTATCAGAAAGGAGAAACAGCAGGCTGATAAATATTTTCCGTTTTACTGAAAAATCATGAAGATTGATGGGGAAAAGAAAAATGAAAACACTACAGTGGTAGGATTCTGCAATATCCCGAAATACAGGTTTTTTAACTTTACATTAGATAGATTTAAAACTATATTCTGGAATGAATGCCATTTGAATTGATGGGAATTTTGTTGTTTCGGAGATTCCACATTATTCTGGTCAGGTCCAGCTCAGCGATCTACCCTTGTGTCTCTCCTTAACGAACTGTAACTTTTTCTCCTCACCACTAGGATATGCTATTGTAGTAGCTATGAACGCCCTTTACTCCTCCCCAGCGGCATCTTATAGCTCCCTCCCTGCTTTTTCTCTGCAGAGAGCAGGAAAGCTAGCTAGGAGGTAGCAATGACCAGGGCCAGCTGCCTCACTCATCATCATCAGAGGCAGCAGCTTCAGACCTGCAAGAGGTAATAGAGGGAGACCAGACAGAGAACGCAGAAGTTTCTCTAGTAGAGAAAAGCTGTTGTTATCTTTTCTCTGCTGAAAGATGCTAGAGGGATGCTAGCAGGCCAGGTTGGGTGCCTCACTTTAGAATGCTTACCTGAGCCAATCATGAATGCCAGTGCTCTGGGGATCTCCTTTCACTGGTTTTCCATGGAACTTTGCAATGGTGGGATTTACCAAAAAAAACCTATATAAAGCCATGCAATATCCATTCATTGTATGGAAACATCTGTTTTAGCTGTCAGAGCCTATTAATTGTGATATTTGGATTAAAAAACAGCTGAAGTTCAGCAGAATATACACACAACCATAGGGGAGTCCAAAGAACCCTGGTTTATTTGAAAACAGCCTCGGGGGAAAAAATTCTTAAATTAATAAAAATGTGTATGTGTATATACCCTAGGTAAATTTGCTAATCTACATGGAATATTCTTCCACCAAAAATCTTTCCCTCCTGCCTTTACCATGGCACTAAAGCTTCTTCAAAATCTAGCATTACTGTCTGTTTTGTCCTGAACGCATTATCAAGAAGAATTCTTTTCTAGAAAACCAAAAAATGTTAATATGCAGCATATACCGCTCAATAGTGTGGTAATCCAACAGGACAAGATCAGGCATTTGAAATGTCTTAAACTAGTGGTTTTCAACCTGTGGACCATAGATCCCTGGGGGTCTTCAGACTATGTCTAAGATTCCAAAGACCCACTACATCATAGCAGCCATCACTGAATTCTAAAACCAGTACCATGAAGTGGGTGATTTGCCCCTCTCCCACCCTTCAAGCAGCAGCAGTGGGTAGGGTAGCATGATAATTACTTTTCACATTTCTCCTGGACCAATAGGAGAGACATGCCCGGTTATTCAAAACATTCCAAAGGGCCAAACATTTCCTGACTATGAAGCTAATCATCTTATGGGGTTGTTTATTCACTGCCTATTCCAAATATTTGTACTGGGGTGACATGAGTTAAACTGCATAGCTATTGCAAAACGATGTACATCATTAAACAACAATGAACCAGTAATTCCACTGGGAACAATGGTAACTATGGTTACTCATGTTAACGTTACCAGATCATCACCTAATAGCTGTATTTAAATATAATAAAGCAATGGGTTAAACAGCGTTAACTGTAAGACTATTTCATCTATATGAAATTCGACGCACTGTCGCTGATGCAAGGCCCTTCTGCCCTCTCCTTTTGTATTGACCTTTGCAGAAATCATGATCAATTTTGAAAAGCTCTTCTCTCCTCTACCTCTTCAGAAATTAGGGTTAATGGAAGTTGTGGCTGTAAATCCCCATGTTGTAAATCCCCAGAGTGGCTTTCTATACTCAGCTGTAAGTATAGAAAGACACCCTGCCAAGATATTAAAGTGTTCATTTCTTCCAGTTATTCAGTTGAGCGAGAACTGCATATACACTACGTCTAACCTGATTCATCTCAGCTTCAAGAAGAGAAGTGAGGCATTTTGATATATTTCTCTGCCTCAAGTCAGCAGTGCTGCCTGGTATTAAATGAGACAGTGCACAGGTTACCTTGTGTAGGACTAGGATAGTATGATTGAGCACGATTTTGCTACCCTGCTGCCCAAACAGCAATTCAAACTGATCTTAGACAACAGCACTATCAGAAGAGACAGGTTTGTGGATGCACTGCTCATGCATCATGTCAATTATTGTATTAAAAGATTCTTTGTCTTGTAACTCTGCACCCTTTTTTCTCTTTAGAGCAAGAGTAAGTGAAAAGTGTTCCCCATCAAAAAGACTTGCTTTTACTCTCCTGTATAGGCTAAGAATGACTATGTCCCCAGATAGATTTCTTTCTCTATACATCTTCTACTAACATGTATTTTTTATGACGACATATAATTCTAGCAAATTAATAAAAGATTTTAACACACATGCTGAAAATAGCAAGTGCTTGACTGCCTCGGTGTCAGATTGAATTAAATGGAGCCAGTACTAATGCATTTATTTCCCTTTTTGACAATTCTGGTTTTCCCTACATGAGCCAGCCACAACTGCAGCCCACATGTGCTGCTAAACATGGGAGAACTGATCCTCCTGAGTTCCATGGAACTCCTAGAACACTAAAGAGGTGGGGAGAAGTTGGGGCATCGGCCCTGCTTTCTCTCCCACACATATGCTAGCCAGAGATGGCTAGCTGCTGAGTAGAGTTTATGCTGCACCTTGCACAGCAGGGATATTAAGGCATAATGCCTCCTCATACTGCTCCAGAGTGCTGCAGCTCCTCCTCACCCTTACTCAGGACTTGGTTTCCACTGCACCCTTTATAGGGCCTAGCTAAGCAGCACAGGGTTCGTGTGGATTTACACTTTTGAACAAACTATGTATTCCACATCATTTACCTAATTATTTTAATATTAAACATACGGTACCATCACTTTACAGACAGGAAACACATACAGAAGAAAATAAAGACAACAGACAAGGGAAGGGAGGACTACAGTTAAAAGAAAGATCACGTAAGGCAGAAAATAGTGCAAATAAATCTGACACATTCTGATTCTTTTAAATTTGAGACCAAGGCAGGGGAATAATCAGCACAGTGTGGAGGTCAGCAGTGGCCCTCAAAGCCAAAAAAAATGGAAACTGGAAGCAGATAATGAGGATTCTTAGCATGTTGGAAGAGGAATGGTGTTCCAGGTGTGAGGGGTTTTGTGAGTATGAAAGTCAAAGGAGGAGGAGGAGAAAAAGGAAGCAACAAAGCAAGACAAGTGGGCACAGTACAAAGATGTAGCAGGGCCAAGCTCACAGAAACACCAAAATGAGGAGAAGGAGCTTGAACTTTCCACAGCAGGAGACCAGAAGCCAGTGAAAAGTCTGAAGGAGTGGGGGGTCAATAAACAGAGCAGTAGGGGAGGAAACGTTATTTTATTTGTAGCATGTTGGATAGTCTGGAAAGGGGAAAAGGGAGATTCAGGAAGGCCAAGTAGCAAGGAAAGTTGCAGTAGCTCCAGTGAGAGATATGTGAAACAGGATTCTGGCAGCGGAGACAGAGAGTAAGGAACAGATTTTAGAAATGTTACAGGAAAAAGAAATAAGACTTGATGAGAGCCTGGATGTGAGGAGAGACGGGAAAAAGAGGGTTGAAAGGTAATCCCCAGGTTGTGAGCTGGAATGATAGGAAGGATAGTGGAGCTGTCTGTTTATGTCAGTTTCCTTAGCAGGACCTCTCTGGGACTCCCTCCCATCTGTTGCCATTCAGCAATTTGGGAATGACAAGAGTGGTCAAACCTGTGTGACACGAGTTCATGATTCCCAGGCTGAAAACCCCTGGTCTATGGTGATGGAGTGAGTGGGGAGGGAAGTGTGTTTAGGAGAAGTTTCAGGTTTACCACATTTATTTAGCAGAGGTGAATCAAGTCCCTTGTTATTATTACAATTTACTAGCCTATTACTACAATTATACATATTTATGCTCAAAAAATGTTTACAGAACTGGAGGATCCATCAAGATTACATTACAAATAGATACAATAATCTAGAGGAAATCTCTAGTTCTCCACTCTTTCTCAAAATGTGAATATGTGTAACTGCAACAAATCACTGGTAAATTATCACAGTGGCAAGTTCTAATGAAAGGTTTTTAGGAACTTCATGTTACTTCAACCTGATCAGTGTTTTGTGTTTGTTTTTATTTTAGTCTCCTGTGATTTTGGTAAGCGTTTGATTATTCACTTCCTAGATCTGCTTTTTAAGAGTTAGCAGTTTTCATTAATTAAACTGACTCACTTTTCATAAATCTTATCAACTGCTATAGCACTTAAAATTACCAGTTACTTTTTTTTAATGTAATGTAACTAATGACGTATATTGCACACTACCTGGCATCTCTCTCTCCTCCCTACATTTGTGGCTTTAGTAATTCTATTGTGCAACTAAATCAATAAGTCTTCCTAGTTTAGGACGAGACTGTGCCTTTAGGCACAGCATTGAGCAATGTGTGGTGCTTAAGGTCTATACCAGTAGCAAAATAACACTTGCTAGTGCACTGGGATGCAGAGCTAAGGCTCTGGGGTGGGATAATGCAGGGCACACAGACTCTGTTCCTGTGCACCGGTTCCAGACTCAAGGACTGAGTAACAAGTGAAGGGGAGCAAGGAAGGATCTTACTTCCTGGGTAGCTGTATAGTTCTGTTCACAATCTAGCATTTAACTGTTTAGTGTTTAATTGTCTCTAGACAACAGTCAAGGATTTAAGGAACTAAAACCCCCAAATGATATTGCTAAGTGAAATTCACTAGGATGAGTCTGTGATACACTGTACATTTGCAGTGATATGGCTAATTCTGTAATATTCCAATACCAGTTTTAACACAATACAAAAATAGTAGAAAATACCAGTTGAATTATGGACCATTTTTCTTTTCTAATGATTTTTTAAGATAAAGGCAGGCTTTTAATTTTTAAGTAAAGACACCAGATACTTCTGTCTGTGTTTAGTTGGGAAAGGATGAAGGCGAGGAAGAGGGATTAGAGTTAATGATGTAGCACTACAGATGAGGCACTCTTGTTTGTACTTAATTACATGACAATTAAATGTATTTTACAGTGTAGCACACATCCATCCCAGTGAATTTCACTAAGCAGTATCAATTGGAGGTTTAATTCTGTAAATAAATATTTTACATACACTTAAATATACTGTGGAATTCCATTCGGACTAAAGACATTCTATAGTATCATTAACACCTGCTTGTTGTTTGGAGCAAGAGAAAAGCAAAGGAAAGTGTAGGTCCTCTGCTTAGTGCAAAGGAGAACTAATAACTGATGACATCAAGAAGGCTGAGGTGTTTGATGTCTATTTTGCTTCAGTCTTCACTAAAAGGTTAGTTATGATCAGATAATTAACACAATTATTAACAACTAGAGAGAAGGAACACAAGACAAAATAGAGAAAGAACAAGTTAAATAATATTTATATATGTTAGATGTGTTCAAGTTGGCAGGGCCTGATGAAATTCATCCTAAGATATTTAAGGAACAAGCTGAAGCAATCTCGGAGCCATTAGCAATTAGTTCCCAGAGGACTGGAGAAGGGCAAACATAGTACCTATCTTTTAAAAGGGAAACAAAGAGGACCTGGAGAATTACAGACCAGTCAGGTTAACTTCGATGCCTGGAAAGATATTGGAACAAATTATTAAACAATCAATTTGTAAGCACCTAGATGATAATAGGGTTATAATTATATAATTTGGATTTGTCAAGAACAAATCATACCAAACCAACTAAGTTCCTTCTTTGACAGGGTTATTGGCCTAGTTGATAAGGGGAAGCTGTACACATGATATACCTTGTTTTAATCAAGTTTTCAGATAGCCCCACATGACATTCTCATAAGCGAATTAGGGAACTGTGGTCTAAATTAAATTACTATAAGGTATGTGCACAAGTGGTTGAAAGACTATACTCAAAGAGTAGTTATTAATCATTCACTGTCACACTGGGAGGCCATTTCCCTAAACACAGTATGAGCAAACAACAGGAGGCAGTTTCCTTGTTCATAAATCTAAACCTGCCTTTCAATCAAACCTGTGCCACAAGGAGCTCTGTCTTTGCTCTCTCATGGCCATGGTACCAATGTTTCTCTAACTATTTGCTCAGCTTTCTGGTCACTTTTTGCTTCTGACACATACAACTCCACCAATCAATGTCCCAGCCCCTGTGTTTGCAATCAGTCTCCAGGGAAACCTGTTTTATTCTCCCTGAGTTAATTCTTGCTCAGGCCTTCCCATATGGCCCAGCGCCATGAGTGGTGGCTTCGATTGTTTCAGCAATCTTACTCAATAAAGGTGCTTAATTGCTTCTTTCATTTAACTTGAATGAAAGGAGACCCATCAGCCTAAATCCTGACTGTTATTGCTCATAGGTCACAGACACATTTTCTGGCAACCAACATCACTCTCCAGCACAATATAGTACAACTAATAGCAACTAGTTGAAGTGAACAGTTAGTTTCCAGATTTAGATTTTTCACTATTTCTCTAAACTCTGGCAGTTTCTTACAGATGCTGAATATATTCAGAGAAAAGCCAGGATCAGTTCATAAATGACGTGCTAACCAAAAAAAAAGAGTTTAAATGCATAATATTAATAACTAACAATTCAAACTGGTCTGCTTTTTATTAAAATTAATCTAGTTGTCTATTAGACAAAAATTCTCTAGCAAACACAGTGGTTCGAACCTGGAGAATTAATAAGTACTTGTAACTCTATGGGCCAAATCCTGTGGCAGCCTGTGAGCATCAATAGAGATTTTGTCTGAATATGGGAATTCTGACTACATGAAAACTTAGTAAAGATTTCAAGATTTGTCCACCGGAATTGCACGTCCAGCACTTGAGGATTTAGTTCAGTAAAAACTAACTATGCAGCAATACATCTCCCTTTTCTCATTCACCAATAATTCTTTAAAAGGCAGTGATTTGGCAGTAGCAACAAGACATTACGTACTTTTTGATATTTCAGCTCTCTTAAATGAATACGGTAGTTTTGTAGCGCTTCTCCAGCGCATTGTACACTTCCCATCACCCTATAGTCTGTAGTGTACAGAATATATTCCCAGAGTGCAATAAGGTAGGTCCCATTTTTCAAGGAACTGCAATTTACTGGTTCACTGTTCTCACCCTCTTTCCTTATGTAAATGTCTAGTGGCACCCACAATGGCATCTTAAGTAGAATCAGCACTACAGTAGTATGATGACGCCACATCATATGCTGCCTCAGAATTACCTCTCTCTCGCGCTCTCTCTCTCATCTTCTCTGAAAATTGCAATATCTCTCCACAGAGTAACCACAGAAAAGAATAATCCCTTTTTTACTCATGCTCAGAGCCATGTACTGGTAAGCAATAGGTTCTATCGCATAAAAGCCTTTGTATTGAGAAACAAACACATTCTATTGTGTTTTGCTGTAAGTTATAATGATTTACTTTGTATAATCAAAATGTAACTCTGCTGGTTTTGGAGGTCCAGTTTCCAAAACAACTTCTTTTAACATGCTTCTTTCTCTAACGGGAAAATATATGCTAGTCTCTGGAGTTCCACCCTCAACAGCAGCCTTTTGTGTTAGCTCCTTTGTAGTTTTTTGCTAGCTACTTATATAATTAAGCGAAGTCTTATGGATTTTCTTTGCCTTGTCTGGTACCTAGTAAAAAAGTCAAAATATAAAGGTATGATTTTCCATTTTGACTATTTCTAATCCCCTCTTTTTCCAGATATGTTAAGTGATCAGCAAGAGGTCTTATTTTTCTTAACTGCACTGTGAGCCTCCTTGTGTATTCACATTAGTCTGTTCTCTCTCTCTCTCCCCTCCCCCCGCTCCGCCATTGCTTTTATGGTGTTTCATCTTTTTTATTACTTCAGTTAATTATTGCCACTGTGATTAAGGGTCAGTTAGTATTTCCATTATAAAGACTCTTATTTTTGCACAACAAAGGTTAATATGCTGAACTATTCTTACTGCATGATATGTACAAGATATTGGCCTAAAAGTTAATTGTTAAAATAGCTACATCATTTTTGTTGAGTCAAAGAGCTGCGAAAGGGAGTGTTTTGACAGGCTTCGGATAAAGAAAAGTGTTTCTCAACAGTTATACTCACATAAGCCTACAAGTCCTCTTTTTGCCTGCTTCTTAGTTAACAGTTTTAGTAAACTTCAACAACTGAAAAGATCAACAATCTTTTTATCAAACACTGAAAATCCTTACCAGGCAAAACAGCGTACTGCTGCATTCCCTTTCATGAACATATACAATTTATGTCAAGTAACTTCCATGTTCTCTCCCCTTCTTCAGCAACAACATAAACATCACAGCACACACCAACAATAAAGTCCAGATCTAAGACTCAGATTTCACTCACAAATTAAATTACTAAAGAAAACAAGAACATTGAAGGGAAAAATAAAACCAAAAAACCAAAAAGAAATACTCATTTTTTAAAAGTGGACATTTTTTCAACACAGGTAACCATTTATTTTTTCTTTACACTATCTGTTTACAAACTGCTAACAGATTAACTTTCCCAGGAAATTTGGATCATGTCTCATCACTCTTGGTTACTACCATCTACACTTGGATGTCTGACTTAGTTATTTTTTCAAAAAATAAATTAGTTCAGCATTGTTTTGGTAGATTTAGTTTGTTGTGGTTTTTTTCATATAATCATTATGCCTAAAAAATTAAGTAGATTCATAGACTTCAAGGTCAGAAGGGACCACATGATCATCTAGTCTGAAAGTATAGTATAAAAGTTCCATTTCTGAGAAATATTAAAACAAAGATTTCTAATCAAACTGGATATGAATGAATTTCTTTCCAACACCGCACATTTATTTTCTGTCTACTTTTCACTCTCCCCAAGTTTAGTAACATGTACCAGTTGAAACAGAGACTTGGAAACTATTCAGATACTTTAAATATTCCTAAATTTCAAATAATCTAATTTAAGTATCTTTTAAAAACATTTCCAAAATGAAGTTTTTTGAGTAAGTTCATACTAAATTTACTTCTACTTATGAAAAGTTAGCTGTTTATTCTTATAGTCTCAGAACAAGGACATGCCATAACACACTTTTTTATTATACAGCTGAAGACAAGCTCAGTGGGGGATTTCATCTCTGAACTGCATGTTTCCTAGCAACTCTCTTTAAACCAGAGTGGTTTTTTTTACATCAGTCACTCGCATCTGTTGAGGATAAGAATGAAAGAGAAACATCTCTTTCATCCTGTGAATAAACAATATGAATTAGACTAGCAGGCAGCTGCAAAAGGGAGAAAAAAGGAAAAATCAGTTCAATGTTTACTAGAATTTTCTAGTTGATTTTGGAGTAATATGTAATTTGTGCCTCTTGGATTTAAGGTTTAAGAAACAAATTCACATTTCTAAGTAGCTGTTATTAAGATACATGCTAATTTTTAAGGATTTGAGCTGTCACATGAGGTGGAATATTGATTATAGTAAGCTTGTTTAAAATATTTATGATGGAAATAATCTCTCTATATACAGTATTAAAGATTAATATACATGGATACTTAATCATTACGTAGACTTTGTTGTACTCTGAACATTTTAAAGTTAATTTATATTCATTTATGTAGGTTTCAGAAGATTTAATACTACCAAAACAATTTTTTCTATACCTTTCTTATTTACAAAAAGTTAGGAAGTGGTTAGAGTTTGTAGTTTGCTAGATATAAATTAATAAATGTCATGCATATGTTGCACATCAGTTGCAACTTACCCCTTGGGCCACATAAAATAAATCTCTCATAATGCTCAGTCAACCAAGAGATGCATTGTTGTGAGGGAAGCTGTGCTATTAGAACAGCCATTGGATGAAATGCAGAGCCAAAACCTTTCAAATATTAGAAATATTAGATTAGAAATCAAATCATACCATTTTAACAACAAAAATATTGGATTTCTTGATTGCACTGAAGTACTCTCTGCAAAATACTTTGCAAACTGAAGGCAAAAGTCTTGCTCATAATGACTACATATATTTGCAGATATTAGGTCAAATACTTGAACTGCCGTTTCAACACACGTGAGTCTCTGGAAAAATAGGTTATGGAATGTCCAAATGAAAGCAAGATTAGGACATATGGTGGTTGCCATAGTTATCACATAGTTGAACCTGAAACTACCACAATTTCCCCAACACTTAAAATATACTGGTAGTCAGCATGAGGCAATAATGGTTTTTTAATTTTAGTGGGGCCTGATGTAGTGCCCAATGAGATGAACAGAATCTAATTTATGTCAATGGGCATTGTCAGGTGCTTGATTGTTGTACAAAACATCAGGCAGCCCTGGTAGTATTAATACATTAAAAAAACAATGATACATAAATTAAGGTTGCCAAGTCAGCACTCAAAAGTCAGGCAATGCCACTATTAAGGCTGTTTGGAGAATGTGAATGTGTCCCCCTGAATATGCATTCTAATACATTATAATACAGTTTTTAAATACACGATCACATACTGGGACCCCTCTGCTTCCTCCTCATTGCCTGGGCCTAACAAGAGGAACATTGAGAGCTCAGCAGAAACAGTGTCCCTGCTCCCAATCCCCGTGCCAGGCACCACAGTCATTGATAGAAGCAGGAAGTAGTAACTGAAAGGAAAGTCCTGCTCATTACCTGCCTCTCTTGGCTGGAGTATGCTCAGTGCAGACAGAACCTTCCGAGAATTTACCTACCACGTTCTAACAGATCTCTACTGACCATGTGTGAACTGACATTTTTCAAAGGGTTATTAACTTGCCAAATTTTGCTGTTTCTTTCTCCCGCACAGGAACGGTAAGAAGAACATTCCAGATATAAAGGCAAATCTCCTACCAAATTCCAAATCCCTGCTCCAAAGCCTGGAGGCTCCAGGAATTTCTCAGTGAAACAGCAGTAAGAATTTTAACAAGGTCAAAGCAACAAATTTTCTCCTAATTCTCATTTTAAGAAATGTCTAAACCAATTTTTCCAAAATTTTCCAAAAAAAAAAAAAAAAATAAAAAAAAATACTTAGCCTGAGGCAGACATCTGGCATGGAAAATTTCAGTTCAGATAGTTAAACTTTGACAAAGTTATAAGTAACTGAAAACAGAGTCTTATAATGGGAATCATTTGTCATCCTTAACTACAATATTGTCTTTGTCCCTGCAACCTGCACATCTGCCCACCCCAGCTGCCACATCTTAGCCAAACAATTAATTATGCACACCCTGCAATGCCCTCAGCATTTCCCAGTAATAAATGGTGCAGACTCTAAAAAAGTGGACCACTGTGCCATTGGGGATCATGAACTCATCATCATTCTCCTGCCCATTGTAGTTATTGCGTAGGCCACGGCCAGCCCTAGTAATTCCCAGAAACTCCCAGTAATCAGTGATGCAGAATCAATAAATACAGATCATCAGGGTTTACAATGAAAATCTGGCAGAGGATTCCAGTGGCAGAAAGTCCACAAGGACACAAAGCTATGGCCATAGAAGGTGACACCATTTCTCTTGTGCGAGGAAAGGGAATATGAAGACACATCAGCCCCAAAAATGCACATGTGCACCACAAAGCTGGCAAGGCCATGCCAGCTGGGAGAGTTAGTGAGCTAATTCAGAGTCTCCCTCAGTACATCCTGCATGCAGAGCTCATTTGGAGCTGCCAGGATGGGTTAAAGTTGCTTCGTCCCAGGAGGAGAGTTATGAGGAAACACTGCCTGCCTGTCACCTGTCTGAATCCCACTCTGATACATCTAAAACATGGCTGTTGAAGTTATTTTCATTTCCACTGATCCAGACCAAGTCCCCCACACACGTAGGTTCTCCTTTGTCTACCACATCAAGTTTAAACTTTTTGTCCTCATTTTCCGTTCCCTTCCCAACTCTGCTCTGCCCTGTATCATTAATCTAGTCATTTATCACCAAATCCCCATGCCTCTCCTTCCCAGAACTCCCCCCCCCCATATGATTTTTCAGATTAGAAAATGCCCAAAACAGGAAACGTCATCATTCTGTGACTTCTACAATAGTGAGGTTTAACAAATAAATAACAAATAGTGGAATGCTAATGCAGGCAGGTATGACTTGAATCTCCATGTGCCAGCTTTGGAGCAGAATTACACACTGTTCTAGCCTTATGACTTTTATTGCCTAATGCATTCACAGAAATTTTATATCTTAACTAATTTCATCTTTGTCCCAGGTAGCTGACAAGTGGAGCCTATCATGAAGAAGAGAGAACTTGTAAAAATCAAACGTCTGATTTGTTTTTTAGTTCACTTTTAACACCGGATATGGGTCCAAGCCTCGGTGAGCAATTTGAACATACCATCAACCATAGACAGGGGCTACTACTAAAACCTAAGTAGTATTTAAGAAAAAAACAACAAAGTTTCTGTTACTGAACTGTTGAGAAACTCACAATATACTGAGGCATAAGGCTGAAGAGACTAAATTTCGGCAATGATGTACAGGATTTATTCATATAAATGCGCCAGTTTAGACATCAAAATGTAACTAGTATTGTACATATAATTTGGTAGTCAAAGAATTTTTATTTGTAAAATAATAAACATTTTAGGAGTAACATATTTTGTCTGATTAAATTTTGATAGCACCAAAGTGTCTGATTAGATAATTTAAAAAATACCAACCATCTAAAAATCTCAGGTTGAAGAAGTATTACTGATCAGTTGAGCACTTGCACATATGTAGACATTTAAGAGCACGACTAAGCAATTAATTAATCTATAATTAACGCTGAAAGAGAGAAGAGAGGTTTGCCATACTTAGCAATGGTGTTGCTATGCTTTATGTTGCTTAAAAGCATGTAGGGAGAAAATTTAAATACAAATAAACGGATACTATCTGTCAGGCATGGTCTGATCTTGTGGAGATTCTGCAACTATTTAGGCATGAGAGGAGGGCATGCAGCAAAATCATACAAGGTACTCATCAGTTTGCAGGACTGATCCCCCCAAAACAGCATTTTATAGATTTTGTTTTGAGTTTGAGATTGCTGTGACAAAAAATTACATTTCTGAATGGAATTAAACATGGATTAGGCAAGTCAGAAACAAATAAGCCACATCTTCTCTTTCATTATCCAAGTAACATCAGTGTGAGATTCTCTGACAGAATAATTTTAAACAGTTGGGGATATTTAAGGCATTAGCTATTCTGCTAGAGAGATGAGTATCCATTTATAGATAATGTTATAAAAATACTGATCAGCCAAATAGGATGACATGCCAAGAAAGCAGAATCATTTTGTATCACAAAATGATTGCAAAGTTATATCATGGCATCTTGCCACAGATCCATTTTGTTCGGATGAATAAAATGGCATTGCTTTTGAATTCTGAAATAAATCCCAAGAGTTCTTGTACACTAACCCAGCATTTATTGCTGTCCCCATTAATTAAAGATTTATAGCATCCATACCAAGAAGTACATGTGTTTCACAGTGCAGAAGGCTATTTCAGGAACTACTTGACAGCACCTAAGCAATGAAAGCAAAACTAAGTTTACTAAAAAAGGTCCCTACTTAATACATAAAGGTTTTAATTTGCATTTCATAGATTCCAAAGCCAGAAGGGATAATTGTGGTC
Organism: Emydura macquarii macquarii; assembly: GCF_026122565.2. Classification (NCBI taxonomy): domain Eukaryota; kingdom Metazoa; phylum Chordata; order Testudines; family Chelidae; genus Emydura; species Emydura macquarii. The sequence continues at coordinate 13,553,845 of NW_027132773.1, forward strand.
CTCTGGTCTGATCTCTTGTATAACACAGGCCATAGAACTTCCCCCAAATTATTCCTACAGCTGATCTTTTGGAAAAACACCTGATCTTGAGTTGAACATGGTCAGTGATAGAGAAGCCACCATAACACATAGTAAATTGTTCCAAATTTCAGTAATACCTTTAATCCAAAAACATCTGGGATACTGTAGCCTGATTTAATTAAAGGATTATGAGGTTCGTATCCTTAATCAGGCTTCAGGTGAGTTTTATAAGGACCCCGGGTACAACACAGGAAAAATTCCAGTGATAACCAATATTTGTATAATTTTATAAATTTATTAAGATAACATAAAACAACATAAAATAACAAACAAATGACTTATATAGAGAAAATAAAATGAATAATGAAATGGATAATGGATTAATACAATCTTAAATGTAAAGACTTATTTGATATATATATATATATATATCTATGATATGCTTTAAACTAGTATACTCACACCCTTCTTGGACTTGGAGTTGAGTGGAATAAGCACTGCTTCAAAGCTAAGAGCTATAAGCTAAGACTAACATTACAACATGACATCTTTAAGAATATAAAATAAAGAATGAATCTTAACACTAAATAAAACTTCAAGCAGGGGTAGCTGACAGTCGACTGCCCCGATGAGCTGGATTTGATCTTTCTTATACCCCCAAGAATATGGATCCTCCTTCCAGGCCCATACTTGGCCTTTCCACCTCCAAACTTTTGGGGTACATATAATCTATTGGCTACTAGGTTCGTACGTATTATTAATGTATCCACATCCTTTTCCAGGTGGTCTTTTATCTGACCTTTGTTATTTCTAGCTTATTGTGGGTTCTATGGTGTTCTTTTAAAGTTTCTTGGGCGTAACCGAGGACAGCCCCTTCCCCTTTTAATGTCCCTTGACTTGTCTAGGGTAAAGGTTATGACCATATATGTCTTATCCTGTTCTACATTGATACTTATCTAAGCCAAAGGTTGAATATATATATATACTAACGGTAGCTGTCATCCAGGATGTGGCCTGGAAGGTACTTTGCATTACAGCTGAATAAAATATCTAATTTTATTATTTAATCACACAATCATATCAAAATATCTCTAATAATAATAATGTAAGCAAGTAGGCTAGTTCTATAGGCTACAATACCATATACAATATACGATGGTACAGTTTTCAGAGCTTCCATGAGTTCTAGCATAATCATAACTTCCATCACCTTACCGTCTAAAAATCTGAGCAACCACTCTGAAAAATTTAGAGATACATTCATATTTTCCATACTGATATAATGATCCATTCAAACTACTGCCACTCAGTGATATTTCAAAATGTGTGGTTGTCAGCTTTTTGGGTGGAAAAAACTTCCTAACTTTTTACATTTTCAAGTATTTATTTTGTAGGTTTATCTTGGTGTTTAATGTGACCGTTGATAGGGGACCTCTTGGCACTGCAATTGAGAGGTGGTGTACTGAACCCCTAGGGAGAAGGAGAACCCTCACATTGTGCTGCATCAACCCCTCCAGCCAGTCTAAGTGAAACCAATGCATTCCTTGGCTTTTAGGCCCATTTGTGGATCTGCAGATTAAGACAGCTTTGTACCACACTTTTAAGAAATTCAAATACGAAGTGTATAATTTAGTAATTGTGCAATCTTTCTCTTCTGCACTCTGTGCCTCTCCTCCCTCTCCATCTTCCCAAGTATCCTTATGTACTTCAAATATTCAATTTCACATAATTTAACCAGAGAGGCATGTAAGGAAGATTTCACATGTAATTTACATGAAAAAAAATGTACACAATCTTCATGAAGGCTAGCAAAGCTACTCTCAAAGCAAATTAAGATGAACCGAATTAAAGCCACTTTAATTTTGAACAACAACAGCGTCCACACAGGGATTTAATGTGGTTTGACTAATCCACTTCAAATTAACACCTTTAGTTCATTCAGATTAATTTCCTGGATTGTCAGCGTGTAGACAAACTCTTACTGCCACAATCCAAATGATGCTATCAGTTCACCAACAGAACAAATCCAGAATGACTCCACTGACTTCAGTGGAGCCCTCTGTAGGCCACAGAAGATATCTGTGATGCATTGGACAGAGATAGGGGCTTGACGGGTCTGGTCAGAACTGGTTTGATAAGGAGTGCCGCCTAGCTCGGAAAACAAGGTGCAGAGCCGGTTTCACAACCCGCTGTGTAGCTTGCTTTCTGTGCCAAAAAGGGAGGAAAGTTAGGATGTAAGGTCAAGTGCTGTACATTTGCCAATGCTTGCTGTTCCCTAGAATAAATGTGTTATGCTGTATATAAAAGCTTGTAATGCAAGTGCGCAACGAGACTCGGCCATGAATCCACTTGGATTGCGTGGCACCGAACCCCTGCAGTCCGCTTCGCAGAGTTGCTTGCTAGAGTTTCCCTCTGCTGTTTGGAGCATAAGCCGTGATTAAAGATAAGTGTACCTAGCTGGTGTGGGCGTGTTTTTATTCCTTACCTGGTATCCGGAACCTGCAGGCAGCAGAGAGCAGCGTTGCCTGGTATAACAATTGGCGTCATGAACAGGATACCGGGGAAGGAAGCATGCCCTTGTTTGGGACAAAGGCACAAGAAGGGGGAGGGTGTCAGCCACATCCCCGGATGGCCCAGTTCTGGAATGTGGTCACCAGTGGCTGAACAGGTCGGCCAGTGGGCTGCGCCAACCGCATGGCCGGAGCTCGAGAGTGTGGTGGCCGTTACGCAGGTTGCGCTGGCAAAGGCCATGGATGAGCTCAGGCTGGAAAAAAGAGGGTGGGCGGAGCGGAAGGCGGTCAGGGAGCGGGGGTGGCTCCTACTGACCATGCTCCGTGACCTAGAGGACCGACTCCGTGAAATGGAGAAGGGGGTGCAGGCGCTCGGGATGATCTGGACGCCGCAAGGGAAAACCCCGGCTAATCACAGCCGTTGTGAATTCCTGATTAAAGGGTTAAAGAATGTGCTGCTGTCAGCCTGGAATTTGAAATGATTTTACAAGGTTAATTGGTTGTTTCCCCCCACGCACACACTTGCACTTCTGTTTTTTTGAATTTGTTAACAGAAGGAATTTTGGATACATTTCAAATGTTAAAAGTTATGGCAGCCAAGAATAATGTAATGGAGTTTAAGTATAGTAAATGAAAGGCAAAAAACTAAGTGATTCAAAAGAAAGAGAAAAGTTAAAAAAGTAGCTTTGGTAGAAGCTAATACTATAAAAGTTGAAGGGAATTAAACAGTTAAGACGTGGAAATGTTTAAAGGTAACAGTTGTGGAACTATTTAGAGGGTGATAGTGTTATCAAAGGAAAGTTCTTGGTTTAATGATTTGGTTTTGTGAGTAAATTAACCCTTTGGATACTTCCATGCTTCATACAATGTAATAGCTTTTAAAAACCAAAGTTATGGCTGTGAAAAAGTCAGCTGGACACAGAAAAATATGGAGATAATTCCTTTGTTTTGCCTGTAATTAGTAAGAAAATTTATAAAAGAAAGAGGTGTTTTAAGCAATGATTTGCCACCCCAAAGGGGGGTAGAATTTTTTTTTTTTTTTTTTTGTATTATAGGATTTTCGGAAATGTGGGCAGCCCAATGTGGTGCTGTTAGAATGCTGGAAAGAATTGAAGCAAAAAAAAAAAAAAGGGGGGGGGGGGAGACGGGGACGGAGGAGGGGGGAATCCACACCGTTGGCCCCGCCCCCCGACGAGCCTAAGCAATTCTTGTACCCGGGGTTGACTTAATGAAAGACCCCGAGTCTGCTGGCATGAAAGGGTGGCGGGTCCCCCCTCAGGCATTGCGGTATGAGCTTACATCATAGGGGACCGGCGCCCTTACGTACTGCTGATTATTTATTGGAAAAAAAGGGAGAAACCCCCAGTGGGTGATGGCCCTCATGGACATGGGGGCCAAAATGATGCTGGTCCATGGGAACCCCAGCTGGTTCCTGGGGGCGCAGGTTGCAGTAGATGGATATGTGGGAACCCAGATAGAGGCTAAGTCAGTTTGATTGCGGCTGGCCATAGGTGGTGCCCCCCCCCTGTTGTTGGCTGTTGTTCTGGTGTTTATGATCTCAGAGTACATTGTAGGAATAGATCTCCTGTTTGGAAGAGAAGTGCATATAGATTGCAGGGGGACTGGTGGTGGAGGGGTTAGTTTTGGGCGGCCCATGGGCATCAGGGCCGTGAAGGTGGTTCTGAGGAAGCACGCCAAATGGACCACATTGGAGGTACCTCCCTCCCCTTCTCCAGTGCACACCCCCCCAGTATCGGTTGCCGGGGGGACATAATGAAATAGAGGAGACTATTGCAGAGCTGTTGCGGGTAGGGATCTTACGCCCTTCCACCAGCCCATACAATAGTTCGGTGTGGCCCATGCGTAAGCCTGATGGGTCCTGGAGAATGACAGTGGACTATCGGAATCTGAACAAGCATGCACCACCGCTAAGCATAGCTGTCCCTGATATTATTATTGTGGAGCAGATGGCTCAAGAGGCGGGACAGTGGCACGCTGTGATAGACTTGGCTAATATGTTCTTTTCCATTCCCCTGGCCCTGGAGAGCCAAGCCATGGACTGGTGTCTCGGGACTTGGAAACGGCACCCCCCAAGGAGGAAGTGAGGCGTTTCCACTACATAGATGACATCCTGTTGACAGGGGATGACCCAGAGGGAGTCTGGCAGACCCTGGATCAGACGGTGCACTACCTGAGAGAAAGGGGTGGGAGATTAACCCCGAGAAGGTACAGGGCCCCGCCCGAGAGGTAACATTCCTGGGCATGATCCAGCGGGGGCCCCAACGAGTGATCCCCGAGAAAACATGAAAACTGTGGCAGACCTGAAGGCTCCCACGTCAATACAGGAGGCACAAGCCTTTATAGGCCTATTGGGCTTCTGGTGCCCATTCATTCCACACCTAGGCCTTTTGTTGCGGACCATTTGCCATGTCATGAAAAAGAAAGTTGCATTTAAGTGGGGACCTGTGCAGCAGACTGCCTTTGATGCAGCCAGGGAGGCACTCCTTCAGTATGAAGCATTAGGACCCCTTGTGGAGGGTCGGCCATTTGAATTAGACGTGCTGGTTCAGGATGAGGTAGCCTCCTGAAGTCTTTGGCAGCGCCAAGCCAGGCGCTGAGTACCTATAGGATTTTGGTCCAACAAGTTGGGGGGCGCAGCAGATCGTTACACCCCATTAGAGCAACAGATAGTCGCTGCGTATTAGGCCCTCCTAGAAACTGAGAGACTGACCAAGGCAGCCCCTGTGGCCGAACACACACAGCTACCCATTGCGGGGTGGGTGAACGACGGAAGCCTGGGAGCACGTACAGGGGTGGCACAGAGCCAAGCACTATTCAAGTGGAAACTTTATCTGCAAGATAGGGCCCATCTTAGGGAGGAAGCGCCATCCGACACTCAGCAGCGTCTGATGGGAGGCGTCCAGTTTGAAGCTGATACTGAGCAAATTGCAGTCCCCGGCCCTGTGCTAGAGAAAGCCCCCTTCGGAGAAGCGCCCCCCGCTTGAACTTCTCTCGGAGGCGGAGAAAGCTAAAGCCTGGTTCAGGGACGGCTCTGCCGCTTATGAGAAGGGCGAGCGCTGCTGGCGTGCTGTTGCATACTGACCAGGAGACGACGCCATCATCTACATGGAAGGGATTGGAGGATCCTGCCAGTATGCGGAGCTAAAAGCAATTGAACTAGCCATACTGGACGAAGAAGGCGGCCCCACGCACATTTATACAGACAGCTGGGCCGTCTATAAAGGTCTGATCCAATGAAGCCCACTGTGGCGGGCACACCAATGGACAATTCAGGGACGGCCAGTCTGGGGGTCAGGGGAGAGCTTTGGGAAGGACTGCGGCAAGCAGCACAAAAGAAACAGATTTTTATTGGACATGTCGACACCCACCAAAAGGGGGGCCGGTCAGCCCACCTGGCTAATCAAGAAGCTGATCAGCTGGCAGCAGTGAGGATGCTTGAGCCAGTTGCGGAAGCTCTGGCCCACTGGGCACACGAACAAGGAGGCCACAGAGGAATGGAGGCCACCACGCAGTGGGCCTGTCAGTGAGGCATCCCAACAAACCGGGATGTGATTCAGACAGTGCTAGAGAACTGCCCAGTGTGCACAACTGTGCGAGTACAACCTTGGACGAAGCACCCCGCTGGGTCCCTAAAGCGAAGGACCCATCCGGGCCAAGTGTGGCAAGTGAAGTTCATCGGACCACTACCAGTAGAAAATCGGAAACAGTATGCTTTGACCATGGTAGACACCTTCTCGAGAGTCCTACAAGTACATCCAGCGGCAAGGGCTGCCCAGCAAAGCATCAGAGATGGCAGAAGCCAGTTGATTAAGATGAATGGAACCCCAGAGGAGGTACAAAGTGACCAAGGCTCCCATTTGATTGGACAGACAATACAACAGTGGGCTGAAGATTTGAAAATCTGGTGGGTGCAGCACATACCGTATCACCCCCAAGCAGCAGGCCTGATCGAGCGATACAACGGCCTACTGAAGGAGCAAATAAAGAAGTTGACTCCAGCCCACTCCTTGAAGGAGTGGACAAAAGTTCTTGACCAAGCAATATTTATTTTGAATAATTGGCTGGTGCAGGGCACCACACCTTACTAAAGACATGTGAACCCACACGCAGTGCACAAAGTGCGCACACTGCGGGTGTGGCGTGTGTCCTCCATGGCAACTTTGTCCATTTTAGTAACAGAGGACAGTGTAGGATTGGATTTAAGGAGCCCATTGCCGGAGCTTTCGTTAACCCCGGGCTTAAGACACCTAATCCCCACTGGGTTGGGTATGGAACTCCCCCCCATGGGTGCTATGGGCGCATGAACATCCCGTTCAAGTTTGGCACTACAGGGCATTGTGGTGTTGGGTGGGGTGATTGACCCCGATTACAGGGGGGAAGTAAAGGTACTCTTACACAACCTCAGTCCCATGAGGTTTGCCAGGGAGACCGAATAGCCCAGTTGATCTGTGAGTGTGCCCTGACCCCTGAGGTACTGGTTAGTGAATGTCCAGGGCCCCCCAACAGAAAGGAACTTGGCGGCTTTGGGAGCATGGGGCGAAAGGTATGGGTTCATACCCCAGGGAAAGCCCCAACAGAGGGGGAGATATTTGCTGAGGGCCCAGAGGATACATTTGCAATTTTGTTGAAAAATGATAACCAGCCTGTTTATGTCCCTACCACCAGCTTATTCTCGCAAGCGTGATCTGGGGAGAAACCCTCACGTGGCAACAATGATCAACCTGCCAGCAGAGTCCGCATCCCATCTGAACGCTACAATGAACCCGTGTGTCAACTGGAACACAATTTAAGGGGGCCACCAGGACTGGGGCGTGTTGGCGGCAAATATCACCATGAACTGTAACTGTAATCTGCTGAACAAATCCAAGAAATTCAGGAGACTCTTCAATTATTACAAAATTCTTCTCTCTAAGCCACATGGCAGATCTCAAAAACTAACATGAGCATGTCTACTCATTGTAGGCAATGGGTGTAAGAAGGATGAAATATCAGAGTTAAGATCGCTTCATGGGTGAGAGAACAATATAATTGCAACACCTGTCAATGTAGATATTGATCTTCTCGTCTCACTTGTTAGGTCACATAAAAAGGCCACATTTTTAAGAGAGACCATTGTTCGGCTGCAAACTCATTTTAAAGTCTCCAAATTTGACAATATAAAAGTCATGAACTTGAATACAGTCTTTTATATAAACTGTGTAGAGTGCATATGTTATTGTTACAGACATATAAGGTATGTCTACACTGCACACTAAGCTCAGGTCTGTGGGACTTTTGACTCAGTGTTTCCAAGCATCCACAATGCATTGTAAACTTGGGTTTACAATTGCTGGACCTGGGTTTCACAGCCACATTAACACATTAATACTGCACTATACAGACCTTCTGACTTGAGTTGGTGGTTCAACCTACATTCACACTACAAAATGAATGGGTTTGGACCAGAGTCTCAGCAAGACTCAGGCTCTGACCCATTCCCCTAGCAAGGTCCTAGCTCTCAGGTTCTGAGTTCTTGCTGATCCGAGTCAGACTGATTTGTGTGTGGATGGCAGGGTTTCTTGGGTTCAAGCCCAAGTCATAGCCTGGGCTTAGCATGCAGTGTAGATATACCCATCATTTCTCTTAATGTCAGAACCGGGATTAGATTTGGTGAATCAGCAATGAAATGCAGTGACTATTTTTAAAGTTCTAAAATATCATTGTTTGGAGTCTGTTGCAATGTTCTAGGGATGACACTTTTTGGTACAACAACAATGTGCTTCAGGATGTATATATAGCTAGAGTGGTTTTTATGATGCAGGGGTGATGGTGAAAGTACAGAGAAATATAAGGAAAAATAAGATGGTACAAGACCTCAAGACATAAAGTACCAGCTGGAGAGTACTTTGTGGATGATTCTTTTGACTTCTATGTCTTGAATCTGCTTGTTTCCACATTTTACTCCTGATTTACACTATTTACTATAAGTGAGATCAGAATCATAGAGAACACAGTACATGAGATTGCTATCACATTACCCCACATGGTACTAGCTAGATGTCAAATGTTTGAGAAGATGCTTTGCTATAATTATTCTGCTGAAAGCTGAGCAGTTTTCTTTACTCTTTTGGGAAAGGATGGACCCTTGGAAGGCATACAGCAAGTTGACCGAAAGCATGCATTTATCAACATGACGAAAGTGAAAAAACTCCCTTAAGCTGTACTATCATATTTGATCCTGAGATTACTTCTTGGAAGATTATGCTGGCAAACTGCTGTACACTTCTAGTAGATAAATTAGGGAATGGACTTCTTACTACTTGCCTACTGCCAGTACCTACATGCATTTTCAGAGAAGCCAGAATGAGAGGCAAAGTCAGAGCTGACAGGGTTTTTTTCCCTATAGTTGTAGTTGCTCTTTTATCTCTTTTGGTGTGTGTAACACACCTGTTACAAAAGCCTGAGATCGCTCTCTCCTATATCTTTAATAATACTATATTAAATCTAGTGCTTATAGGTCAGACCCTTAACCTTTTCCAATTGATTTCTGTTAGACTTTTGTACCACCATTCTTTAATGCTCTGAGCACATCTGTGCCTATTTGTTTTAATATCTGGCCAATATAATTTTTAAGAAGATTTGAATTTAATACTTCTTAGTTTAGTGTGAAGAGAATTTATGCCTATTGTGAGAATCAACAGCTAATTAGGGAGAGTTGCTTAGGCTTTTAGGTAGACTGGTTAGCATACACTCTCATAGGTTTCAGACCCATGTTGTTTATTAAAAAGAATGTGACTCAATAACAGTTGTATATGTTGTATTAAAACTATTAAAGAAAAATAGACTGAAATGCAGTAAATGAAGTGTGTGTAATGATTTTCAGTTAAATTATGACCTGCTCTATTATTTACCTGGCAATTAAATATACCACAGCCAGCATTCTGCCTACTCAAAGGATGTTACTAGGTAACCCAAACAGCAAGTACTTTTCCAAGAGGAGAAAAATAAAGGGAAAGTGTATATGAAATTCCATCACTGGAAATGACAAATAAACATCCGTCACTTGTGTTGGCAGAAATGTCTAACAGATCTTGAGAACATTCAGCCTCTACAGGTGAGATCTTGACAAGTCAATATGGCTTGACATGTCAAGTCAATATTGCAGAAAAAGAACAGAATCAGAAAGCTAAAAACCCCTAATGATGTCTAAAATTCATCGTATTTCTTGCTTTGCAGTTGCTTCACAAATCTTCTGACTTTTATTATTATGACATCCTTAATTCTCCCTCTCTTCAGTGGAGATTGACAATACTCTTTGTGTTCATTTGTATTCACAGTGTTACTATACTGGCTGCAAGAATGAGCTGTTAAGAGAGGTGACCAATATGTTGGCTGTTACCTCTCTCTCTTTTCACGCAACAAGACAGTCATGGCTTCAGACTATAGTCTGAATTCTTAACCACCTTAAACCAATTGAATCTGCATATCCCTTTGAAAGCATTTATAAAAGCAGGCCGGATGTGCTGCTGTGTTAATCCAGTTTGTGTATAGGGTTACACTGACATTAACAGTAACAAAATGGTGAATCAAGTCCTTTGTTTTTAGGCTGATATAATGGTTTGGTTTTTTTAAATTTGTTTTTTCAAGTCATTTTTCAAGTGATTGACACAAGGGATAGCAATTAGTGCAGTCAGTAGTTAAAATGTTACACGTCTTTACTAAAGATGTGAACTCAGGCCAACGGCTATAGGATGGGGAAATAAAGGCAATGTTCTTTCCCCCACATCCACAACTCACAGCACAGATACTGAGTAACTGTAAAGGACATAGCAGTTCTTACCTGCAGTAACTAAGCTGCCTCGCATCTCCTACCAATCAGCTGTTGGGTGCAGAAAAAGGGACGGTGGATTGAATGATGAAAAGAAGAAAAAAGGAAAGGAAAGCATACACTAACTTTATTTACTATTCTGCTGAAATTTTAATGCCATAGGGTAACCTTACAACATCAAATTCACAACAAAATAATAATAAAAGTACCTTAACATAATTCCTTAATGTAGGGGTTTTTTTTTTGCCCCCTCTCTTCCTTTATTCCACTTTACTATGAATTACACCTGGCAGGAAATATGTACAAGCAAATAAGATCCTGTGGGTTTGGCTTATATTTGTTGGTATTTAATAAAACACACTGCCCGGCAAGTTATTCCAGAACACCATTCCACAGAAATAGACATTACATTGCAACATTATTCAGCACTTAAGTGCTGGCATGAACAGAGATGGGGCATGCTAAGTGATCCCACCCGGTATCTAGCCCTCCACAACTTGCTTGGAAGATAGAAGGGTAGTGGCCTGAGGTGAGAAGGGTGGGAAGAGAGAGAGGGTGGGTTGGAGGAGGGGGAACAAACATGGTGACTTGGCTTAAAATGCTTTCCACTGAATTAGAATCCATTCATAGAATCATAGATGGTTAGGGTTGGAAGGAACCTCAGGAAGTCATCTAGTACTACCCCATTCAAAGGTTTTCCAGCCTCTGATGTATATTATCTTTTTTCAAATGAGATGGTCAGCTTTCTGCTGTTACATAAAATATATAGCTTTAGAACATAAGTTGGTAGTGTTATTGCATATTTCTGAAAGTGGGGTACGCTACATGCCACCTCTTACTATGGAACATTTTATTATATTTACTTCCCCAGTTTATAAACTGTGAGAGCAATCATGTGCTGATGATACACATTTTCTACAGAGAAAGCTAGATACAGTACACACCATTTTAGTATGTGTGCTACCTTAGAGGGAAAAAATTACTTAATATGTAGGGGATGGTAGATCCAGTGCAACAATTATGTATTTTCTTTCATATAGGACTTGCACAAAATATGACACTGCACATGTATTGTGCATTTTGTTACATAGTATAACATTAAATTTGATTTGATTGTAGAAATGTAGTGAAGGAAAACAATTCAAAATCGCCAATTTACTGTCAAACAGCTTATCTTCCTGTCACGATGCATATAAAATCTGAGCCTTTGAAAGTCAGTGTGAACGATGGCACTCGAGGCTAGCATATATAAGGGCTAGAGAATATATTCACCCATTCCTAGGAGTCAGCTCTTAACCTGCATTGCAGTGAAGTTCCTGCCTTTCCCAGATGACAGTAAATAACTGCAGAAATTGTGATTCATAACACAAGTACTTCACATTGGGGTTAGCGATTTATATTGAACAGAACATTCAGGAAGTGTTCCATGCAATATAAATCACTAGTGAAGTCAATTGGCACCATGGCACTTTACACTAGCTGAGGATCTGCCCCTTGCTACTCATCAAATAGTCCTACTAAAGATACCAGTTGATATAATAAATATTTTACTGCCAGTCGTACAAACAGAACTCAAAGCATTTTCCAAAGCTGGCCATGAAAACCTTATAAATTTTGCCTTAAGTAAACAGCTGAAGTTAATTCAGTGTTTGTTGCATTCCCTAGACTCCCCATTGTTTAGTGTAGGGAATGTATACTTGGCATTCGTTTAAAAAAACACTTATTGCTATGAATTACAAAAATTAGTGTCCAAAAGAGAGAGCTGATGTACATACTTACAGAGGGCTAGTGCCTCTGGAAATACAATGGCAGGAAAATATTATAGATACTATTAGAATAAAATTTTATACCCCAAAACCCAAACAAAATTACAAATAGTTAAAGTGAGCAGACCCAACTTTGAAGAACCTGATGCCAAGGGAGCAGGCCAAAATGGGAGCTGTCAGCGTACTTCTGCATGCCACGTACCATGAAAATGCTGCCCTTATGCATGCTTTGTATAGCTGTGTTGCTGCTTCCTCTTCTACTTCCCATGCCAGTATTTCTTAACATAATACCCTCACTTGTGTTGTGCCTGACGGAAGCATATACTCTTTGTCCAGGTTCTTATTATTGCCCTCTGCTCCATCTACCCTACATTTGTTCCCACTCAGTGGCAAATACTGACCAATTACAGTGGCCTGTGGCTGGAAAAATTGTTGAAGAAGAATTCATCCTTGCAAAAATATTACCCTTTTAATTAGTTCTCTCACCCATATTTAGCAAGTTTATTGAGATGAATGGTCAAATTCATGATGATGTTAGCCTGGAACCCACCCCTCTTTTGGGTTCTCTACATTTTAAGGAATTACGCATGGTAATAAAGTGCAAGTAATTCTTCTTAAATAACTGCGGTAGTTCAGAACTGCTAGTGATAGGAAGCCCCTTTAAAGTTGAAGTTAGAAACGTTTTGCTAAGACTAAAAAAACAAACAAACAAAAAAAACCCCAAAACCCAAAAAACCAAACCAGAATCAAAGTAATTCGTAAGAGAGCTTTAAACCCAAAACCTTAATTAAAAGGAAATTATTTTTCAGACATCCCAGAAGAAGCAGTAGATTCATTTTATCATGGATATTATTTATACATTATAAGTCCATTAATTTGATCTCTTATTGTAATTTTTCCAGAGTTAATGGATGAAATTCCAGTGTTAAATCCAGAGCTAATGGGCAAAATGCAGAGCAATTCAGTTGATTACAGTGCCATTACTCCATATTTACACATGCAACCGAAAGCAAGACTTCGCTCAAAGGATTTAATATTACCCAACTGAAGTTGACATCTATTTTATTTCATACATGTAAAGAGAATGTATCACAAACAACAATCTAAAGGTTTTAAAGTTTAAAAAAATGCTTGTGGACAGATTAAGTGTTTTTGGAACTGGAGTCAGAGGGCCTAATTCACACTGTTTTATTCCTTGTATAGCTGTGATGGCCACAAGCCTGGCCAACACACACAAGTGCACAGAAAATGGGGAAAGAAGGGAAAGGAGAACATGGGTCCAGGGAACATGTAGAGGTAGGGACTTGTGTTGGGTTTGCACTGTTTCCTGCACTTTTTTGTTCTTTTGTTTTGTTTTGGAAATGTTATTCTGTTACTTGTTTTGTGTTGTTGTAATGGCAGCTGACCTGCCCAGCCTGGGTGACTATTGTACTGTTTTAATATATTTACAAATAAAGCCTTTTATGCCATCAATAAAGTGTATTGCTATCAGTGCATCACATGATACAATTGTAATTTGAGAATAAAGCTAAAAACATGATCAGAAGCAATTATGCATTACTAAGCCAACACTAATCCTCTATTTCGTTAGGTACAGCAATCCACACTTCAATACATTCTGTATATAAACCTATGGTGTGATTCATCCCCCACCCCAAATTCATTATTCATCATGTCATCCATAAGTACATTGCATGGCAATCAAGCTAACACTCCTCCCAAGCATTGAACCCACCCGACTCCCAAATTAATTAACCCTTTTCCCCACATTAGCACATTCATAGAAGTTCTATTCCCTCTCTTCTATTGGGCCATGCAAGTGCATAACATGAGAATACAAAGCATCCCTGACTTCTGTTGCCCAGGTGCAACCAGCTCCCTCAGTAGTAGGTGCTCTTTCTGGATGCAGGTTCTGACCTAGCAACCGCTCGCTGTCACAGGTCCATTTAGGGGGAAATGGCTCATCTCTGGCTTCATAGGCAAGCCACTAATGCAGACAGCATTGATGACACTGGCATGCAAATGGGTCTGTAGACACCTTCAATGGGATTTTAATCTTCCAAAAGCATATTCAACAACCATTCTGCACATGCTGAGTGTAATTAAAGCTTCTTTTGACAGGCCTTTGAAATTAGCATACGGTTTCATAAGTCAAGGCAAAAGGGGGTACATAGGGTCACCTAGAATAACAGTGGGGACAATACCTCAGTTCATGACAATCATTTTGTGGGAAATGTCCCAGCCTATCCATGAAAGTAGACTTCCGAGCAGCAAAAACTCTAGCCTTGTGAACTTTTCCAGTGCAGCCCATGCTGACATTCATAAATCACCCTGTGTGGTCCATGAGGGCCTGCGTAACAATGAAGTAGTGCTCTTTACAGTTTATATACTCACGTGCTCCTGGAGGAGGGCAAACTATCAGCACAACAATGGCCCCAGCAAAGTTAGGAAACCATTCTCTCAAAGCCAGCAATTACCTCTGTAATATCTTTAATTCCTGCCGTTTTGGGGTAACCACATGCCTGATTGCCTCAGTTTCCTCCTGCTTTACTCATCATTGACTTTCCAACACCTAACAGGTTGGCAACAGATCTGGGCGAGTCACCTTTCAGAGGGTGATAGTGATCCACTACTGGACCAGTCAGGATGACTTCATTTGTGTGTCTTTTCACTGAAGGGTTAGGACAAGTTCCTCACAAAGCTCCAGAAATGTGGCTTTCTTCATGCAAAAGTTCTGGACTCACTGCTGGTCATCCCAGGACTGTATGACCATGTGATCCCATCAGTCTGTGCTTGTGGCCCTGCACCAGAGGCACCAGTCTACATAAGGGGCATCTCATGAGCAGAATCTGCAATGCGAGTCAACTCCTCTTCCTCTACCAACTCCTCCTCTTCTCCTGCTTTTGCTACTCCATCTGGAAATCGGTCAGGTCCTTTGGTGGGTCAGAAAACACTGCTGAAATGTCCACCAGCACCTCATGGATGCTCTGCTCATTTGCTGACACAGGAGTGAAAGCACAAACAAGAGAACTTCTTCAAAAGGCACCTCCATGTTGCTGGTCCCGGTAGTTTAGAGCATACAGACAAAAATGACCGCTGGGCAAGCTGTGTTGGCAGTCTGTTCAAACTTCCTGTAAAGCGTAGGATGGGCAGTAAAGTTTTCCCACAATGCATCACGGTCAAAGGGCTATAGCAGCCACGTTTCGAAAGGGTGCTAGAGACTGTGGAATATGGTTGGTTTGACTTGGGTCTGGTGCTGCAGTATGAACACCAGAACACCAAGTTTGAGCCTGGGTTAGAAAAGTCTTAACATAGGGTTAAAAAAATCAGAATAGATGCTCAAGTCCAGGGTTCTCTAATATAGGTCAGCTGACTCAAGTCCCACTAATCCTGGGTTTACACTGCAGTATAGACATACCCTTTAACAAAATTCATAGATGATATTCACTGATGCATTAAAAAACCGTATATATTGAAAGGTATTTGACATACCCATACCTAATTATTCTTACACTACAATGAACTTAATTTACAGTGACTAATGCCATGCCTTGTCCTCTTAATTTTTACAAACAAGTATCATACACAAAGTAGGCATCATCACTTGACTGACAAATGGCATGTATCAAACAAATAAAAACA
This sequence comes from Emydura macquarii macquarii, assembly GCF_026122565.2. Classification (NCBI taxonomy): domain Eukaryota; kingdom Metazoa; phylum Chordata; order Testudines; family Chelidae; genus Emydura; species Emydura macquarii. The sequence goes on from NW_027132773.1 coordinate 13,569,612, forward strand.
CGGAATAATTTAAGATAATTTCATTTCCCATTTCTAACATGCAATTTTGCAAACATGTACATTTTCACAGCCATTGCCTTTTATTCATTTGAAATATGAGCTAGAGTATAGCACAATAGCTAAACACAGGTGTCTTTCAAAAATTGTATTTAAGATCTCCCACCAACCAAAAATCCCCACAAGGTTTCATTCATTTAATCTCTTCAGGGAAATAATGATAATGCAGAATGATTGAAGACTGCATCAATGTACAGGTCATCTGGCTTAGTCTACAGACTTTTTCCTTCTAAAAAGGCCCTTCGCAAGGCTGTAAAGAATTCCTCCAACTACTGCATGGTTGATATTTGGAGTGAGAGTTCCTTTTTGTCATAGTCCCCATACTCTTCTTTCATTCTTCTCCATCAGTTAAAATGCCAGAGTGTGTTATTATTTCTCTCCTACTTTCACAACAGTCTGCTGGGCCTGATCTAGATCCACTGAAGACAACGGAAGTGTTTTCATTGACTTTAATGGGGGTTTGATAAGGCCTTATAACAGGAAGCATACTGAACTCAGCAATGCTAATTTCTGCTGATGAAAAGATATCAATATGGGAGATTTATTTTTCAGCATCTGGAACCTGTGTAGCAGAGCTTCATTTTCAGAAGCAGTTCCTTTTGCTGGTCTCTTTAACAGCGACCCTCATATGAATTGCACCAGTCATGCTTATACGGAAAATCATCTCCAAATCTAAAGGGATGACATTCCAATCTCATTCCATTCCATCCAACAGTTTAGCTCACATTAAAGTTAATGTGAGCTTTTATGTGAGCTAATTAAGTGCAACTAGTGTTTCTTGAAGAACTGGTTAACTCCCAGATTGAGAGACTGTATGATTGAGTGCATTTCCAGAGAGGAAAATCATATTAATATTATAAACTGAAATCTGTACTGTGCTCAGTGGAATAGTCCAGTGCAGGGAAGATTATCAATCACTGCCAACCAAATTCCAAGTTCCATTTGGAAAGCCAGTGAAGAACCCCAGGACAGTCACTGAAGCATTACAGTTGCTTTTGTACTCTGGTGGCAAGTTTGTGTGTCATGAAAGGAGTTTGGGACTGCTCACTTCCAAGTTCCCCGTGCCAAGTTTGTTTGTCCCAGTTACAGTATGTTACTGAAAATAAAGCAGTCACAACTTTCCTTTCCTTTCCACCTGCAATAGGTTTACCTCCAAAGGCCTGTGTTTCAGTTCTACTCACCCTACAGACAAGGTAGCTTTCTTCACACAAGTAGATATTTAAAGGTTCAAAGATTTAATCTGAACATTTTCTATTAATATTTTATGTTACATGCAATTTTTTTCTGTTGCTTTAAAGCCACCTGTAAAGGTACCCTCAGCAAAACAGCAGCGGTTAAACACATACCTTGATATTTGGTTACTGTTTACTCAATATTGAGAATACACCCACCTTCAGATAAACCTGATTGCATTTGACTATTTAAAAACAAAAATAGGTTGAGACTTGCTGTGGTTCGTTAATATGAGTGAAGACAGAATTGTTTTTCAGTTGAAGAAATGCTACAGAAAAAAATATGGCCGGTTGATGAAAGGAGGTTCCTCTTCTGCCATGGTAATACACTAGCAAATAGATAAACTTCACTAGGTCATTGCATAATGTCTCTCTAACAGGAAGTGAGATGTTCATTTTTGTATCTGATAATTTTGTATTATTTGTATTTTCCTGCTAATGAATTGTAAAATAACTTACACTATCTTAATAAGAATTATATAAAAAAAAAAACCCTGCTTGTAAAGACCTCTATCACTTTATTAAGAGAATTTCATTCACGAGTGAAATTCTCTCCAGAGTATTCAGACAATATCCTCATCTCTACTTACACCCCAAGAAAAGGCTTAAATGGTTAAATGATTGCAAATACTTGTGCAGCTCTGGACTGAATTTCCCACAAAAAAATTGTGCCAGTTTTTAATTCTGCTACTGTTCCTGCACTTTAAATTGGTTAGCTTAGAATTGTCCTGATGTAAGGTGAATCATCGAGTTCCTCTCTTAGAGTGCAGGTACACTTTGAGCTGGGGATGTGATTCCCAGCTCATGGAGATACATACGTTAGCTCTGATCAAGCTAATGCACTACAAATAGAGAGTAGCTGCGACGTTGCTAGTGGTGGGAGGGGTTAGCTGTCCCGAGCACATGCCTAGCATTTCAGATGGATATGTGCTTCAGGCAGATAACCCATCCCACTGCTCACACTATATTTTCAGTGTGCTACATCGATCAGAACTAGCACAAGTATATATCCTCAAACTTAGAATTACATCCTCCCAGCCCAACGTGGAACCCTATCTTTAGGGGAAAGGGCTGTAGCCAGAATTCTGATACCCTCAGATGATTCCCCCCTACCCCCTAGGAAGGCTGTGGTCAGGGAAACTTAAAGTTAGTGTAAAACTATGTTTTTTTTCTCCACCTCTGACCTCCTCATCCTGCACCAAATCCAGCTTGGCTAGACGAGAGGATCTGGAGCATTGTTTTGCTGCAAATTTCACAATATGAACAGGAGCCGTTCTGGACAGTAATATAATCCAAGTTAAGAAATTAACTCCAATGCAGAGAGCCAGAACACAGCCTCTAGGTCTTTTCAAGCCTTTAATTCACTATGGACAACTCCACCACAAAGTGAATGGGGAAAAATTATACATTCACACACACAAACACCCACACACTTTATAATGCTTTTCTGAGCAGTGATAACCAGGGATGGGGCTAGCAACCCTACAATGGAAATAGTGTGTGTGCAGGGTGGAGCTCTGTTTTTCTCCCTACCATATCTTGGAGGCAAAAGTTGGACCCGCCTATACTGTGCGCACACATGCCTGGGGAGCAGAGATAAGAGCAGGACCTGGAGGAGGAGCTGGTGGGACCACAGTGGCATACAACACATCAGCAACATCAGGCCAGCCGCCACAAAGCAGGTAGGATGCCCCGGCTCAGTCTGAGCCCACCTTCCAGCCAGCAGGGGTCCCAATGAAGATATCTGTTGGGGGGGAAGGGCTGCTGGAAGGGGTGGGGGACAGGTCAGGGCATTAGAACCTGGGTGGGGTTCACATAGGCCCCAGCCACCAGGGCAGAGTTTAGGACAAGGCACCAGCATCGGCACCTGGGCAGCGGGCATTAGTGTACAGAGTACCAGCCACGGGGGCGAGGGAGGGACACAACACCAGGCACCGGCCACCAAGGAACTGCTGTAGGAATCACAGTCGGAACTACTGGGATACTCCTTCCCAATCTGGAGTTGGATGCCCTCCTCCCCACCATCTCCCTTGCCCCTGCATTCACAGGGAGTGTCTGTCTTCCCCACAGTGATAACTTACTGCGCATATACATGATGACAAAATTACCTATCTATAATTTAGAATGAAATTTTAGAACCAGATTAAATAAGAAGCCCAACCAATGCATGCGGTGTGCAAAGTGACTTAAGCCTCCAAAAGGATTTGATGTTTTAGGACATTTGATGTTTTAGGACATGAGAAGTAGTTCTCCGCTTTACTCTGCACTGATCAGGCCTCAACTGGAGTATTCTGTCTAGTTCTGGGTGTCACATTTCAGGAAAGATGTGGACAAACTGGAGAAAGTCCAAAGAAGATCAAAAAAAGATTAAAGGTCTAAAAAACATAACTTATGAGGGAAGACTGAAAAAATTGGGTTTGTTTCGTTTGGAGAAGAGAAGGCTGATGGGGGGACATGATAACAGTTTTCAAGTCCATAAAAGGTTGTTACAAGGAGGAGGGAGAAAAATTGTTCTCATTAACCTCTGAGGATAGGACAAGAAGCAATGGGCTTAAATTGCAGGAAGGGTGGTTTAGGTCTTCCTAACTGTCAGAGTAGTTAAGTACTGGAATAAATTGCTTAAGGTTGCGGAATCTCCATGATTGGAGATTTTTAAGAGTACGTTAGACAAACACCTGTCAGGGGTGGTCTAGATAATGATTGATCCTGCCATAAGTGCAGGGAATTGGACTAGATGACCTCTTGAGATTCTTTACAGTCCCACAATTCTATGATTCTACATGCAACCTTCTTTAGTGCAACACAAGAGAGTTACATATATGGGCCAAGATTTTCAAGTGACCAGTGATTTTAGGAGCTCAGTTCAAGACATTTTAAAAGGACCTGCTTTTCAGCAGGTGGATGTTAGTACTTTCTGAAAACCAGGCCACTTTAAAACTAGTTCAAGCTGAGCATTAAAAAACAGAGGTACCTAAAACTAGTATTTATATCTCCTAATTTCAACTTGATCCATAGAGAGGTATGCTGGAAAAAAAATTCTACCCTCTAAAAGAGCAGTTTTTATATTATTCTGGCTAACGGAACATTATGGGCTATATTGTGCCTTTAAGGTACACTTCTTTGTTAGGCATGTTGTGATGGTGCATTGCCTCAGTGGGAGCTCCCACAGGCAATGTCCTCAGGGGAACGTGTACTTGAGCAGCAGGGAGATCACAGCCTCTTTGGCACTTCTTGCAAAGTCTCTATTCCCCTTCTAACATGTCAGCTCCCCCCCCCCCCATTTTGAAGTGGCTCAAGCTGCTACTGGCACTAATCTCACAAAGTGTTCATGCTGAGGGGATTGGAATGGCCAGCTTGCACCTGTCCTTTGTAAAGTTTCCAGGGTTCTGGAAGTGCTCTGCACCCCATCGTAGCATACTTGTGCAGGGCTGGGTACAATCTGAACCTATCCATTCTCTTTCAAACACACTGTGAGATTAATTTAGAGCTTGGGAAAGTGGCCAGATGCCCTTAGAAACTGAAGTCTTCAGTCCTAAACCATTACAGCACAGGCAGCAATAATACCAGCTTCACCAAGTGCGCCTCAACCCTGACAAACAAGGACCATTAGCAAAGGACCATTAGCTCGCTGAATCCTTGGCCTCACTATTGAAATTGTCCACACCATCAAGGTTAACAAGGCCAATGGCCAATCATCAAAAGAGTGTTTTCTGCCATGGGGACACTTGTTCATTAGGAAACAGATTAAGTCTAGCAATTTATTTGATAAAAGCCACTCTACAGCAATGAACAGTGCCAGATTTCACTACTGATTTAGGATGCATTTGAACAATTTACTTTAAAAAAAAAAAAAAAAAAACACCAAACCTACACACCCAACTTTCAGTCCTCTAAATCCTAGTCTTGCAGATCACATTTAGATTTTTATTCTAACTCCTCTCCTCAAGAAAAATAAATAAAATTGACACCTAAAACTTATCCTCATTTCCAGTATAGACAATCACTAAAGTAACTATGCGGCAGATTCTTAGCAGGTGCAAACTGTCATAGTTCCACTGGCTTCCATTAAAGACACACCCCATAAGTGGTGGAGGGATGGAAAGCACAGCATCTATTCCCACTTCTAGTTTTAGGGTATGTTTGCCGCCATCAGAGCGATCTATCTGGATTGACTGAGCGGCAGTGAAGACCTGCTCAATCGATTCGGAAGTCAATTCAATTAAACCACCTCCTCAAAAGGCCTAGTGCTGCATCGACAGGAACACATTTCCCGTCGGCGCAGCACAGTGGAGGCAACGCGCTAAAGGGAAGTTAGGAAGTTGATGGGAGTTATGCAAGCTACTCTGTGTGGCTTGCGTAACTCCTGTCGACTGCCCTCGAATTTCCCGGTAAGTGTGTACTAAGCCTCAGTAACCTCACTGTGATCACAGCTTAGCAGCATCCAACAATTCATTCATGTACTCTTGTAAATAACTTTTCACAGGAACAGTATACTGAAGATCTTAGTGTAACTAAGAAGATTACCACAGATTTTTAGAGAGATTAGACAGTGTGTGAATATCAGAGACAGACAAGACTTTAGATTAAAACACAAGGTTTCTCAGTTAAAAAAACCATATTTAGCGGAACATCACTTAAAGGCATGTCTTAAAAGACATGACATATTCCATACAAATGTATTAAACAACACTTCAGTGCCACTTGTTTTCTCTATTATATTCTATTTTTTATTTCTTGCTACAAGATGAACAGCAGAACACTGGAGAGGGACAGATTGCAAATCCCTGGGATTCTCCCCAAAGCTTTGGGAAAATGCCCGTTCCTCACTCTGGAAGACACAGCCTGAATTTTCACACTATAATTAAAAAAATAATGGATTAATCCTGAGAGATGCTGAACACAAATTCACACTCATGTCAGCATTCTGCAGTTTCACTCCATTGACATCAGTGGTAGTTGCCTGTGCTTAGCACCTCATAGAAGCCACCCCTTTTTTTACTAATAATGATCCATGTGCTTTCATGATCTATTTTGCACATATCCACGTACACCTAGTTATGATGTGTGCTTTTGCTAGATGAATGAAAATACAGAGTACATATTGTAAGCAAGCATACCAATAAGGCATACTACTCAGCAAAGATGGGAGAGAAGACGTCTCTTCGCTCATGTATCTAGTCTTGTAATCGGCCATGTACCTACAAAACCATAAGTATCTTCCTTACCTAAAATGTTATTGTAATATTTTTATACTAGTTTCACTTTTTCAGTATTTTGAAAAATTTGTTGTAGTTTCCTGAAAGGGTGAATTAACTCTTTTCCCCACTGTTGCCAAAACCAACATCTTCCTTTCCTCCCGCCGCCCATCCCCCTGGTAACTCATACATTTTGGCCCTGATCCTACAAACGCTTATGCATGTGTTTAACTTCACTACTGAGAAGTTCTGATTTCAATGGGACTGTTCAGGGTAATAAATAATAAATGTAAGCATTTGTGTGTTTGCAAGATTGGGGTCTTTGTTAGGATCTTCTGGGCAGGGGCTGTGACTTCCTCTCTAGAAAGCACCTAGCACAGTTAGGTGCAACCACACTATAAACAAGAAATACTAACTCAGAGACTTAGTGTATTAACTGAAATATGTGTACAGCACATGCTTGGTGGATTCAATCAAAATCTCTCATCAATTGAAAGTTTAGTCCCTAATGTAAAATGTCCAGGTTTTTTTTTTTTTTTTTTTTTTTTTTTTTTAATTAATAACTTAGTTTAATGCTTCAGAAGTCACTTTTTAATGGGTTGGCAATTTTTAGAGTAAATGAAGTTTTGAATGATTGCACAGAGTGGAAGCAAACGCTCATGATCATCTAGTGCCTGATCCTGCCCCACTTAGGACAGGATGAGCTTTGCCACAGATGTCCATGGGCACAGGATTAAGCCCCACGTGAGTGGACCACGGCCCAAGAGCTTTGTTTAAATCACAGATGTCAAATTCCATTTCTAATTTTTAAACAGGGACTTGTTTCATAGTAGCTCTATGTATAGCACAGTGACTCTCCAACCCCACCATTTCATTGGGGCCTCATTTGGAGCCTGTAGGTAGACCCATAAAACAAACAAATAATACATAACAATAAGATAGAAAAGTCTAGTTATTCACGAGGATAAGGCTGCTTAGGGTCCAATCCTGGAAGGGGCTGAACTCTTCTGAGAAATATTTAACACACAACTCCCATGGACTTTACTTCACCGTAAACAGAGGTCAATTAAAAAAACCATTAAAATCATGGTTGATGATTTATATATTTAGATATATCTTCTAACTGATATGCTTTGTCTAGATGACATAAGGCAAGACAGGTTTATTTTTCCACAATTGTGACAACTGTTAACATTTAAAATTGCACTTGTCTCAAGGGCTGAGAATGTGAGGCAAGTGACAGAACTGAGCACATTTCAAGTTCACCTATTAAATTCTAGTAATAAATTGCTACAGAAGGAATAGCTTGTAATCAACAGAGATTTATGATTTATATTATGTATTACACAAAATACAGTCCTGATATTTTCTTAAAATAAGCAGTTAATAAAATGAATGCAAAACAAACAAGGAAAAAGTAGTTTCAGAACAAACTTGAATTCATCCTTGATAGCCTAGTGTATGGGAAGCCAACTTGTACAATTTTAATAATCCTGTTGTCATTAGCTGATATCACATGTAGTTTCTAGAATACATAGTCAATTAGCATATCATGCAGTCCAACAAAAAGGCAATGCCTGCTGGAGATATTTATTGAACCTTCTTGTCAATGCAGCACACAATAATCTCATTTTATACTAAAAAAAAACTGTAAAGAAAAGACGAGCAAAATAAGAGAGCAGATAAAACAAATAATTCACAGAACCAACTTCAAAAAGATGGATGTTTAATATATCTGGATCATCTCTGAGTGAAGAGATTTGGGATTAGTCTAGTTGGCCACTGGATGTCACTGCTGCTTAACAAAATACCAACCAAAACCACACTTATCAGGCAGTAGAGATAAGAGCTTGGAAATGGCTGTTTCGGGAATTTGCCTTATCTTTATTGTAAAGTTTCCTTTTCTATCAGTCCTAGTACCTTAGTTTTTGCTTTTATCATTTCTCCAGTTTAATTAAGTTGAAAGTGTTCTATTAGTTTCAACATTTAAAAAGGAAAGAAATTGGGGGCCGGGAAGGGAGAAGCAATTCCGTGCCTAGTAATTGTACCAGTTGATGATCCTGACATCTAATCCCACCACTTTTTTTTAAACAAACTATATTCCCCTGAAAATCTTCTTTGCAGTTTTACTTGTGCATACTTTGCATACTGTAGAAAAATGTACTAGTGATGCTGACATCTTGACAAGTATTGCCCGAATACGAATGTTACTGACCATTTGAAATGTGAAACACATTATTTATCACCAAATCCAAGCACACTGCCCTTTTAAAGGTTAGATCAGAAGACTAAAAGTCAGGACTCCCGAGCTGGGCCTGATTGAGGGGCAACCCAAGTGACTGCCTAGGGTACTGGGTTTGGGGGTGTGTGAATATTTTTTATTTGCTTATATATGGCATGAATAAATACAAATTTACAGATCCTAGTGTGCACATTTATATGACAAGGATAAATCATGCATCTAAGTTGTGAAATGGGCTCCAAACGCAATAAAAATAAGACATTCAAATGTTTAACAAATGGATGGAGGGGAAGGAGGAGGCGAAGACGCTCCTCACCTAAGGCGCCATTTGGTCTAGGGTTGGCCCTGCTCCTGAGGTCTATTCTCAGCCCTGCTGCATGTCTTGCATCATGTCACAATTCTGTGTCTTATTTTCACCTATATGGAAAATTAATATACTAAAAATGGTCCCTTGCTCATGTCCAGTATGCAGAGTGTCCTGGGGCCTTAAGTTCTGTAAACGGCTTTAAAATCACAGGATAAAAGGAGCTAACCACAGGATGACATAGCATTAATATTCTACACTCTGTAAATAAGCATGTGAAAATCTAAAGAAAATAGAAACTTTGTGGAGTTGGTATCCAAAACTCAGCATGCCATTTCTGAGATAACTGAGACATTCATTCCTGCGTCTTCATCTAGAATATTCAAGAGCTTGGTGCATTGTTCAATTACATGTAATATGCATAATAAATTCACCATAACATTATTTAACACAAATGCAGTAAGAAAACACACAGTGATTCTATAATAACTTTTAAAGTCAAATTACAGAATAGACAATGCACTAACGTTTTATTGACTGTTGATTGAAATCTGGAAGCTTTCGGTACATTATTATTAATAATATTCTTCATATTACAGTATTACCTACATTTTTTTCATTCATTTATACACTGTTTATTTATAGCAAATGAAATGTGAAGAGGAGAGTAAGCTATCTGACAGTATCCTTTTTTTTTTTTTAGTTAAAGCTACTAGTTAAAATAATTATTTTGTGGACCTCTTTTCAAAGGTATTTTTCATGGAATTTACTTTCTGTAGCTCTCAAGTTTATATTACTAGTCTCTCTAACGCTTTTTATTATTATGACTGCTTACCCACCATGAACTAGTAACTCCTGCATGTCTCGACCCTTATATAGAAATAAATGATAAATAACAATACTGTAGTGCCATCCTCCTTTCTCCCGCCCTCCAACTCCACCATCCCTTTGGTAGCCTTTTTGCCTTCATGTTTACCTTGACTGTGTTATATCCTCCAGTGGACTTCTAGCAGGGGAGAGAAGGTAAAGATGAATTGCTTATACATTATTAACTGTAGCAGAGACTGTTGCTCCTCCTGCAGTTATAAATTAAGGCCAAAATATATCTGGGTGGCTAAAGTTACGCTCCATGGCTAGGCACCTAATAAAAGTGGCTTATTTGTAGAGATACTGAGCACCTGCAGAACCATTTGAAGTTCATTGGAGCTGCAGGTATCAGCACCTGGAAAATCTGTCCACCTTTATTTAGATGCCTAATTATGGATTTAGCAGCCTAAGTTTAAGCACCAAAGTCTGAGAAAAAACAGATGTATATTTATTTTCCTTACACTGGGACACATTCAGATCTCAGTTACCAAGTTTAAATCTCTAGAAGCTCTGGAAAACCAGCTATACTGATGTAACAGAGCAGATTTGTCCCTAAACGTATCTTACACAAACCTAATATTAAAAGGTTTCAATCTGTGCAGCAAATTTTCTTTTACATCCTTCTAGCTATGTGTTTTGGTAATATTGTTAGACTCCCGTGTAACAGAGAAAATGAAAGATGTCCAAGATCAGCATAGAAGCTGGATGTGCTTGGAGTTAGAGTTCACTAAAGTGTTTTAATTTTTGTAAAATCTCCAAAGCATGTGAGCACATTATACTCCTTTCATCCCTATTTTGCAGGCTGAATTTTCATGAGGAATATGACAAAAGTGCTGTAAAAGTCGAGATCAGAAGAAACCACCCTCTCCTGAGTTTTTACATACAAATAGCCAGTTTCGGCTCTTGAAATGCTGGCAGGTGCATTATCATGTTGCGCTGATACTTGTTGCCAATTTCTGGCCATGAACCTGAAAAACCTCTTGAGCCTAAAGTAAGAGAGAAGCATCTCAGGAGCTATGAGTCGTTGGCCTCTTTTGACCTTATTTCCGCTACTAGACAGGAATATTTGGAGGCTACATTGTAGCATTTTTATTTATGAAACATGGGGTTCTCCTTTGCACCTGATTTTGGCATTACTTTTTTACCTTCTGCTAATAATACTCCATGTCTGCACAGTATTGATGCCTCTCTCTGCCTTAAACCAGTAAGTCTGCTTGAGTAAGAAAAGCAGGATTTAGCCTTCAATTATATTCTTCTATGAATGGTCCAATAGATTTTAGAAACAGTATTTTCAATGGCAGGTTAATCTTTCTTGTCATCCTCTGCACTGGAACTTGCTGAAAAAATTCTCTTTAAGTCTTTAAAATATTTATTTATTTGCCCCTGATTTAAGACATAACAGAGATATTATTTTTTTAATATGCCCCTGAGCTGGTTAAGCAGGTATGACTAAAATAACAATTCTATAAACCACTCTATTTTCTATAATAATCAATAAAATAATTAAATTAATAATAATGATATTTGTTACTTTTTCAGGAGTAGTTTACAGCTTCAGGGATTTCTTTTTTAAAATGGATGATAAAGTAACTGAGAACAGTGCACTAAAAACTATTGTATATATATTGTAATCAAATGAACAGTCAGGAGAAGGTTAAAAAACAACCCTTAAAACCTTGTGCTGTATGTACATTTAGAAGTGCAAAACAAAATTAGTACAGGAATTTTGACATAAATAAAATATTAATTGATCACTTCACTCACCCTCTGCTTCTAATTCATTGTCCTCACATAAATTTGTTTCTTCACCATAAACCTATATTACTATTAATTAGACATAAATGTTACCAATAGAACAGCTTTTCTGACAATAACTTGGGACTTCCAAACACACTATATACATATATATAATTAAAAGAAATATGTTAAGACTTATTTCTGTGGTAAAATATATGGAAGTTCATTTTCAATTTTTTTCACAATGCCATCTCTTCACTAAAAAATTAAAATATAAAATATGTTCCATCTACATCCAGTATTTTCCTTCTTTATTTCTTTTTTGGAAGTGGCAGTTGTTCCTCACACTCACACTGTGTTTCCAGTCTCTGGTCAAAGTGGCAGTTGTTCCTCACACTGGTCAAACAAAGAGATGACAAATCTGCTGGGAGGCGGGGGTTTCACCACAAAATCAATTTAATAGATTTTAAAACATTAGGCGCACTAACTCCCATCCCAAATTCTTATTGCTGTTGAATTTTATATAAAAAATGGTGGCCAAGATTTTACTTTAGGGTCCTATTTTTTAAACTCTTGTTCTATAATTTTACAGTGTTCATTCCTCTTCCTGGTTTGGATAAAGGTTGGGGATACTGTTCTGAGGATATCACAAAGAGTTGCCAAAGGAGTAACCAAAGGGGGAAGAGGGGGGGCAGATGGCAAAGTTGCAGCTGATAGTCTTCAAAATCATTGCCTGCAATGGCAAATTGAAAAGTCTAAGCTCTTGCTACTCCCTGGAATCATTCCCTGGTCTCTCCCACACCCCCCCACGCAAACAATTACCTTCTCTCTCCAATTCAAGAAAATATCATGTGGATTATTAACTTGATGTAAAAATAATTTTATCTCCTACATTAAGTGAAACAATAGGGTCAAAGATTCAAGGAGCTTTGTAGTCTGCTTTTTGTGGGATCCATTTCTTTATACGTCTTCTCATGTATCCGATAGCACTTCATGGTAGTGGTCACTGCATCCATTGCATCTGTGGCACTAATTGTACTGGCCACACCAAAAGTCCTGAGCTTTCTGAGCCCGTCCTGATGAACTAAGAAATCTCCTGGAAATCTGAATCTCATGCCAGAGAGGCAGATCTCAATTAGAAAAACCATCAAGAGCCTGCTAGGCTGAATATTTTCCTGCTTCTCAAAGGCCCTCACTTTGGGTCTATCCAAAGGAACAGGCCATTAGTTCTGAGTCTTTAGTTGAGATCCTCCCCCTGCAACTATCTTACTCACACCACAGCAAAATAGTCACCGGAATGTCTTAATTAACTAGACTGTGTTCCCAGTTTGCAGGGAAACCACTTCAAAGTAAATACGAGGCTCAGGGAGAACCAATGAGCTATATGGTACGGTTTCTGCCTGCTGTTAAAAATTCAGCAGCAGACCTTTATGAAAATACACTCAGGGAGAGACTGAGGGCAATTTAATTTGGAATGCCAAACTCCTAATTTTGAGCAGGCTTTCACCCTGTTTCTCATGCCCAGAAATAGGCTCCAGTGGGTGGAGAAGGGGACACAAAGCACTGTGCATGTGCAATACAATAGTAGCTGGGGGACATCTTTTTAAGGATGCTCATTGTTGAAGCATGAGCAAAGACTGGAAAGTGTGAAACTTTCTGAGATCCAACTCAGAGGCAGAATAATTTCTTTTGTGAAGTGTGAAAAATTGCAGGACAAAATGTCTACTGTTATGGCAGGACAACTGAAATCAATGGGAGTTAGGTGCACAGATGCTTTTGAAAATTCCAATCGGGCCCAGATCTTAGCTGCCTGTGAACAATGGGAGTTAGATTCCTAGAGCTAGATCCTCAAAGGAAGGCACCTATCTGCATCTTTAGGCACTTATATACCTCTAAAAATCTGGCCTTCAGACTGTATTTGTGGAAATGTGGAAATGCTAACAGCGAGGGTGGGAAATGCTCCTTTGGGAGAACTTTGGCTTTAAAATGCTATCCTTTTGTTGATTTTATTTAGCAAACTGGGCCCAGGGAAACCCCTTGTTGAACTTTCAATTTAAATCTCTAGCTGTAGAAGCCTTTTTCTGTTTTATTCTGATTGGGCTCTGGAAAAAAAATCAGTACCCATAAATGTAGCAAATCTGTCCTATCACTTACATGACATGTGATGTAACAGCCCACTTGTATCCTATCTGTCCAAACTAGGGTGAACCTGGTCAGAATGGATGACCAACATAGCCCAAAAAACTAGAATTTATGCCTGAGCAGGGAAGAATCAGCACACTATTGTGACAGAAAAGCTCATTCATGGACAACTGCCTGCCAAAAGCATCCCTGAGTTAGGAAATATTCCTGAAGCTGAAGTTGCTATGGAGTGAGTGCCTTTACTATCCTTCTGTCAGAAAACCTTTCAATATATATGTTGCAGGATGGGCTGGCCCTTTAAGTATAACTATGGTGCAGAAGGTTTAATAGCAGCAATAAGGGCATGAGCTCAATATGTCTAGGATACTTCTTGAAGAATAATAAAACTGACTCAAATTTGGAATGAAGTTAGCACACCTAATGCTTGAAAATCCCATTGGCCTTAGCAGGCAGAAATTCTCCACTCCCACAAGCACTCTGAGTCTATACTTAAAACAAGGATATCTTTATTAAGAGAAATGGGCATATAGAATCTAGAAAAACTCCATAATGATAATAATACAACATTCAATTAAAGATTAAAGCACTCAGTAATTCTGCAGTAGTCCATTCAATAGTTTCTGTGAATGCCCAACAGGCAAGAGTCCCCTGACCAAAGCACTCCACTCAGCACAACCCAAATTCCTGGTTCAGGTCAATGAACAGTTGTAGTCTGAACATCTAAAGGTGATGCTTTCTGTGCATTTGGCTTCAGTCCTATTGAAGCTGCTCACCAATTTTCACTCTGAGGTGCCACCATCTGATCCAGTTTTGTGATTCAGTTCATTAATTTCTGTTACTGTCTCTTGCCAAAGAACCCTCTCAGTGCTTCAGGATGCTCAGTAGGGGGATGTAATGAGCATCTAGGACCCTGGGACAGAGTCCTTGCTACTTAGAGATCAGCTTCTCACCATGAGGAGAGAGCCAGGTACCCTTTCCCTCACAGAATTCAAATTTCACCTCCATATCAAAAAGTCTGTCTGGTAAAATTAGGTTGGTTTCCAAACAAGACTGGTGGAATTGTAAATGAAGCTGCCTATAACTATTCTTTCCCCTTTCTACCATCAACAGAGGGAGCAGAGAGCACCTTCCATCCTGAAGCTCCTGAGTAGTCTTAAAAAGTAGATTGGGCTCACCCCCACCTATGCCTTGTTAGCTGCCTATCCGGATGATGATGAGATTTGAGGTAGCAAAAGGCTGAAGAAACTGTGATGTTGGGGGAAGATTTGTTTTGGCTTAAGTTGACATTTGAATTGTGATGTTTTAATAAATCAGATCCCAAAGAGGCATGCTGTTTGACTTGCATGACAGTCTGAGTGCAGTTAATGGGAAACCCAAGAAAGGCCAACTGAGGGAACAACTGGGTCTGATGATGGTCTGGGTAAGACCATGTTACAACATACATACTTCATGACAGGCTCCCTAATCCTGCTTATGTATGAAGGGATAAAAGTGCAGGATTTAAAATTTAGCTGACTTTTAGTATTTCCAGAGAGAAGAAATTTGTAGCGCATTGGATTTTTCTTCATCCAGGACTCATTGGTTTTTGGAAGAGCTAGTTTAGACACCGTACCAGACAAATGTAAAACTAAGAGTCATGCCAGCTTAGCAGCTCCTGATGGCACAAGACAAGGTATCAGTTAAGACTAAATTATTTAAAGATTTAAAGACATTAAAGACAATAAAATATCAACAGGATTAATATTTGGTGTTTATGAGTCTACAAAGACATTACCTAAGTGGTGAAATAACAAAGAAATGGCTATATGAAGACATCCAAGAGAATATATTAAAGCAGTAGCTTGCAGGGATAAGTCAACTAAGACTGTACAATTCTGTTTAAAAAAGTATAAGAAACATGTAGTTTCAGCATCAAATGCTCACCCTGAGCTGGTGGATGGGGGGGAAGTATCTTACAGAGGAGTTGCAAAGGCTTGGTGAGAACAGGAAAGATATATCAAGAAAGAAAAATGCATCTTCAGCCCCAGATGGCAACAAATGATTCAGTGTATAAATAATATTCTCTGACTAGTGAGAAAATGTTATTGACATATACAGAAAGTGGTAAAAACCTGATCCTGAGAATTAAATTGTACCAGGAGAATGCCAAAACCAACTATTCTGGCATTAATGATAAATTCTGTAGCCTTGAATGGATCAAGATATTAATAAGACCGAGATTCTTTTTATTTGTAGATCTTAAATTCTTTAAAAAGGTGGAAAACAATTATCATAATGAACGATTTTATAGACAAGAAAAATGGGGCACCGAGGTTAATTGATTTGCCCATAGCGAAACAGCAAGTCTTTGTCAGAGCCAGGAATCGGCCCAACTTCTCATGATTCCCTTTTGGGTGCCCTGTGCATTTAATCATAGCCCCTTTACTAAGCAGGGACTATCTGCTCACCAATGAGAGTTCTTAATATGAATGAGCACTTCTAGGTGTTTCTTTGTCTACTTCTTTATTGACCCTACCTACCAATCTTTCAGAGTCACATGCTGCTGCAGCCTCATTCTTGGCCAACATACCAGGGACTGAACCAGGGATCTCCAGAGCTAAAAGCATGAGTTGGCAGAGCTTGAGCTAAAAATCCAAAGATAGCGAACAACTCATATCGTCTTAGATCAGAACCAATGGGTTACACTGGCAGATCTAAGGCTGTTCCTTACTTCAGTCACACTGGTAAGTTCAGCAATATGCTTAGTGTCTCTGGGGTCAACTGACACTTTGTTGACTGAAAAGATGCAACTAAGGTTGGTCAATTACATCTTTATTCACATTTGTTTGGATACAGCCTCAAGGCTGCTCCAAGATATGCTGGCTGGTAACAGCCCTCTAGGGGCCATTTCTGGAGGCCCAGGGTCACCATTGCACAAAGCATTCCAGCCACACCCTATCCCATCCTCACACACTGGGACAAAACCTGGAGTGATGGACGTAGAGCCAGCTTTCCACCCACTTCGTACTGGAGTGAACGACTACATGGAGTATAAAGCACTGGAGAATCAAGTCCAAAGAACTGTAGAGACAATGGTCCTGATTATGCTCTCACCATAGTTTTACATCGATATAACTCCATGGATTTAAATCGATGACTAGAAATTGCACTTTATTTAGAGGTGACTGTTTTAAAAACACAGATCTGAAAATGTGATAGGGGAAAAAGTGAATTAGTTTTGTCTTTAAATAATCTACTACTAATAATGCAAGTTGTAGAGAATAAATAATATGTACAATAAATATAAACAAACTAGTACAAAATATATTGCACTTGACATTTTGCATAAAGTAAAGATTTTCAGGTAATTATTTCTACTGTATTATTTCTGGGCTATGATTACCTTGACATCCCTACACAGACACCTCCTATTTTCTTGATCTTATACTGTATCAAAGTAATTATATAAAGATGTCCAACTTCTGATTAAGATCAGTTTGTCATGCATCAAAGGCTTTGAGAGGCTTGAGGAGATTATTCATGCCTTAATGAAGTGCAATATTATAGTTTTCCACATGATCATAATAAAACATTAATAGTGAGGGCCATTTTGTGTCCTTCCATAGTAAAACCTGCAGAACGGCAAAGGAGTGCAGGAAACACCAAGTTTCACCATTTGGTCTGTTTAACAAAGATTCTCATCATTGGAAGATGAGTGCAACCTCTAGGGAGCAACAGTTGCGGCATTGCCTTCTAAACCTACAGAGCCATCTGCAATTCTGTTCCAGGTCCTGTACATGGCTGGCCTCCTCCTGCCCCTCCCTTCTGGCAGCATAGCTCACTCACAGCAGAAAGACACTTTCAGTATATGTTAATGAAGTAATGAATGCGTGAATGAATTAGTCTAGAAAAATGGCCTTACAGATCTGGCATAAATTAAACTAATAGCAGACTGATCAAAAAGGAGACTAAACTTGGAATAAAATTAAGTGGCATTACTGTATCAGCTTTTAACCCATGCATTTTCCGTTACATTTTGTCAGTATACCGGTACAGTTTACCACATCACCCTATCATGAGTTTAATATTTTCACCACATGTTGAAATATTTTCTAGGGAGTCCATTTATCATAATTAGAGTGAATAAATAGGACAATATTAGCATACATTCTGATATATGATGAAGCATTAGGTAAGTGCTAAGTGGCTAAGTGATACTGCACTAGCAGAACTTGTAAATTATTGGACCCAAAGCTATTCCTCTTATGGAGATTACAACTAGAAAGATAGTGCAGTCATTACAGATGTTCACTGCTTACACCTGAGACTTCTAAATAATCAAACAAATCTGCCAGAAATTTATTATTCTTTAAATTAAATAACCCAGAACACTGTGACCCAGATAGTGCCTTAAATACATATAGTAAAAATAACGGATACATATGTTTAATAGAAGAAATCTTAAAACTACATACAAGAATACGGAAAAGTTCTAAACCAAATACACAAAACAGCCAACTGCAAATTGTTAATAACGTTAAAAGAATATAAGAGCGGCCACACTGGATCAGACCAAGGGTCCATCTAGCCCAGTAGCAATTCCTATTCATTTCATTTGGTGACCCCTAATTCTTATGTTATGAAGAGGAAAATAACACTTCCTTATTTACTTTCTCCACACCAGTCATAATTTTATAGACCTCTATCATATCGCTCCTTAGTCGTCTCTTCCAACCTCAAAAGTCCCAGTTTTATTAATCTCTTCTCACATGAATGTGTTCCATACCCCTAATCATTTTTGTTGCCCCTTTTCTGTACCTTTTCCAATTCCAATATATCATTTTTGAGATGGGGTGATCAGATCTGCATGCAGTATTCAAGATGTGGGAGTACCATGGATTTATAAAGAGGCAATTTAATATTTTCTGTCTTAGTTATTATCTATGTCTTTCCTAATGATTCACCACCGTGTTAACATTTTGGACTGCTTCTGCATGTAGACTGAATGTTTTCAGAAAACTAACCACAATGACTTCAAGATCACTTTCTTGAGTGGTAACAGATAATTTAGATCCCATCATTTTATATATACAGTTGTGATTATGTTTTCCAACATACATTACTTTCCATTTATCAACACTGAATTTCATTTACCATTTTGTTGCCCAGTCACCCAGTTTTGTGAGATCCCTTTGTAACTCTTCACAGTCTGCTTTGGACTTAACTATCTTGAGTAGTTTTGTATCATCTGCAAATTTTGCCACCTCATTGCTTACCACTTTTTCCAGATCACTTATGAACATGTTGAATATTACTGGTCCCAATACAGACCTCTGGGGGACACCACTATTTATCTCTCTCCATTCTGAAAACTGACAATTTATTTCTACCATTTGTTTCCTATCTTTCAACCAGTTACTGTTCCAGGAGAGGACCTTCCCTCTTATCCCATGACAGCTTACTTTGCTTAAGAGCCTCTGGTGAGGGACCTTGTCAAAGACATTCTGAAAATCTAAGTACACTATATCCACTGAATCACCCATGTCCACATGCTTGTTGATCCCCTCAAAGAATTCCAGAAGATTGTTGAAGCATGATTTCCCTTTATAAAAACCATGTTGACTCTTCCCGAACAAATCATGTTCATCTATATGTCCAACTACTGTACCAAATATTTCCAAACTTGAATTCCTTAATTTTCAGGAAAGGCTATAAAACAGGAATGTTTCAATTTTGTATCTTTATACTTTTTCAAGCCACAGGAACACAAAAAGACCGATGAGAACATATGGGGAAAGTTTTTACATACTCCATGTAGTAAGAAGTGAGAGCTTAAGGCCTGTAAAACAGGCTAAGGCCTAAATGGAAAAAGCCGAGTGAACAGAAGTATAAGGGGTCACTCAAGTTAACTGAAACTGGTATAGGAAAGTGCTGATTCTGCAAGGTTGTAAGACTGCCAAAATATTACTAAAATATGTAGTAGGTATAAGAGGTACCAAGATGTTAACTCTCTGAAATGACACTTTTATGGGTAGAAATGACACATGGAGTGGCGGTGCCCAAATCAGCCAATCAACGGAAAAAGGTGGTATTACACTACGTCAGGAGGGTGGCAACTACCTACATCAAAGGGGGCAGAACGAAAGTGTACGTAATAGTGTATAAAAGAGGGTGTCAGAGGGAATACCGGTGTCCGGTCTAGGGGATAACGGAAAGTCCCGCCGTTGGGCAGAGACCATTGTAACGCCGCCTATGCGAAACTGACCCAGAGATACTCTGTAAGTCATTTCTCATTGTGCCGCACACAATAAACCTGGCCTGGGCGCCTTCGTTGCTCAGCTAATCTGTGGTCTTGTTGACTCATTCGATCGTGAGAGCCGTCTCAGTTTCCTGATCAGAGCTGGGACAGCATCTACATAGGGACACATGCACGCAGCCTACACTGATAAACATCGGTGACCAACACACCGATTACCACACTCCAATTCAAAAATAGAGAATATGACTGAAAAATAGAGAAATAGACTGGGGACCGACGAGCTAGGCAGCAGTTCTGCAGAAAAGGACCTGGGGGTTACAGTGGATAAAAAGCTGGATATGAGTCAGCAGTGTGCCCTGGTTGTCAAGAAGGCTAATAGCATATTGGGCTGCATTAGGAGGAGCATTGCCAGCAGGTTGCAGGAAGTGATTATTCCCCTCTATTCAGCATTGGTGAGGCCGCATTTAGAGTATTGTGTCCAGTTTTGGGCCCCCCACTACATAAAGGATGTAGACAAGTTGGAGAGAGTACAGCGGAGGGCAACAAAAATGATTAGGGGGCTGGAGCACAGGACTTATGAGAGGCTAAGGAAAACTGGGCTTGTTTAGTCTGCAAAAGAGAAGAATGAGGGGGGATTTGATAGCGGCCTTTAACTACCTGAAAAGGGGGTTCCAGGGAGGATAGGGCTTGGCTGCTCTCGGTAGTGGCAGATGACAGAACAAGGAGCAATGGTCCCAAGTTGCAGTTGGGGAGGTCTAGGTTGGACATTAGGAAAAAGTTTTTCACTAGGAGGGTGGTGAAGCACTGGAATGGGTTACCTAGAGAGGTGGTGGAATCTTCATCTTTAGAGGTTTTTAAGCTGTGGCTTGACAAAGCCCTGGCTGGGATGATATAGCTGAGGTTAGTCCTGCTTTGAGCAGGGGGTTGGACTAGATGACTTTAAGGTCCCTTCCAACTCTAATATTCTATGATTCTATGATAAACCAATTTTGCTTAAACTTTCCAGTAAAGTACATTTTTCAAGCACGGAATTATTTTGAGAATGGTTGGGATTAGAGCCCAATTACTTGCAACTATTAATTATTTAACACCAAGTAAATTTGTGAAGAAATTTGAACTAAAATTGTGAGTTTTATTTCAGTTCATTCAAAACACACATTTGAGTACATTTAAGAAAAAAAGGTCACATTAATTAGGAATTGATATTAATCTAATAAGGCAGAGACATGCCTACTCTGGGTCTGATTCATCCCTGCTGAAATAGGGTCATACTGGAGTCACCCATTGATAAATCAGGCCTTTAGATTATAAATCAGTAATAAATGTCACTTGGGCTAAAAAACAAACAAGAAGCATAGCAAGACCTCTGTATAAAGAGACTGAACAGATTTTGACAGTTGAGACTCGAGAAGAAATAAATAACAAGAAGTTAGAGATACACAAAATAATGATTTATATAAAGTAAATCAGGCACTCCTGGTTACCTCTTCTCATAATTAAAGAGTAAGAAGACATTAAAGGAAACTGAAAAGCAAAAAATAAAACATTAAAATATATATTTGTATTCAATAACACAAGCTGTGGAACTCGTTGCCACAAGATATTTCTGAGCTCAGCAGGATTAAAAAAGAATTAGACATTTAAATGGATAATGAGAACATACAAAATCATATTAGATTAAATTAAAAAACTAGAAGAGAAGTTTCAAGGCTTAAACCAGCGATTATTAAAAAAACTTACTTTAGTGACAGGTATGGCAGATATGGCAATTTCCTGGAGGATTAAGTTAAACATTATTGAATTAAGTTTATGTATCTTAGAAGCTCATTATATTAAAAATGCAAGTGTTTATATATCATTGTGCGATGTTATGTAACTTAGTTAAGGGGGCGACAGGACTAATGTAAATCCAAGGAAGTGTTATGAGCTTCAAAGGACTCTTCAAAAGCAATAGGTCAGACAAGCTTGAACTTTTAGTTGAGCAGGTTTCCCTGGAAATTTAGGAAGAGGGGAATGCAAATTATCCATCTCTGGACCCATCTTTCTGAAGCCTTACCTGAGGAGAAACCCATTGTCTGCTGATCACCTGTTACATAAGGACAAGATCAGAGGCCCCAACTGGATAAAAGAATGACTCTAAGATTCATGAGTGTGCTTCTTCTGAGCTAACAGCTGTTATGAAATTATGATCATTGCACAACCCCTTTGTGTGGTCTGAAGGACTTTTTACCTCCTCTTGTTGGCATTGGGGTGATCTCTGGTAAGCTTATTAGCATGCATGTGGGTTCTTTTATTGTTTTAATATATTTTCTCTGTAATGCTTTTACCTTAAGAATAAATGTGCTTGCTTAGAAAGCACTGTTTGGTAACTTCTAAATGTGGCAATTACACGGTTTATAGCATCTGGGGAGAAAAGCATAGCATGCTTGCTTTGGCAGTTTGACTTTGCTGGGGAATTTAGAGTGCAAGCAGGGAACTGTGCAACCTGAAAATATCTCAGTCAGGGAAGAAGAGAGAAGCATGCCCTCACCCAAGGGTTGGGGAGATGGAAGCCTGAGAGTGGGTGCCCTTGCTGTATTATAGGGGGGAAATACAGGTGCAGTCACAGTTCAGGGCAACAACAGACTATTTCATATTTGTCCACTATGGGATTTCTTTCTCTCTCCTCTGACACATTTGGTACTGGGCACTGTCAGTGAGTGAATAGGGAACTAGCTGGGCCCTGGGACTGTTCATGTATGGCAAGTCCTATCTTCTTATCTAAAAGTCTGTATAGTTCATTATGACAATAACCGATTTATTAAAGTAATTTATTAGAACAGTACAAAAATTTTACCACATTAGCTATTTGCATCCATTCAGAAATTGGTAATTTGAGTCCAACAAACCATGAATTATACTCAGATGGAATAAGCCAAATTCCCGTGGTCATCATGACCTCGCTGTCCAAATGGAAATGATACTTAGATATCACAGGTCTGCATTGCTTAATGTTTTAGAAAAGTGGTAAAAAGACAGTGTTTTTATGATTCAGGAATGAAAGTTCCATATTTTTTTAGGAAGAACAGTTTGCTTTTGATCTCTCAAGATGTTTGACGCTGCTAAAGTATTTAAATTACTAGCTGGATAGAGAGAAATCTGATTACATGTGACCCTGGTTATCAGTTTGTGTCTTTAATTTTTATATTTTTTAAACTACCACTTTAAATCAAACACATTACTATTTATTTGTATGACAGTAAGGCCTATAGATTTCAACCAAGATTGTGACTCCATTGTTTCTTGAGTGGTAAAAAAGCCCAGGAAGAGAAAGTTGCTTTCAACTTAAACAGTGCTTTCAGTTTAAACAGACAAGACAGACAAAGGTTGGGAGAAAAGTAGTAGTATCATCCCCATTTGACAGATGAAGGACTAAAGTAAGGCAAGTCACTTACCCTGTGTGTGTCTCATTTTTCCAGTCACTTTTGAAAATCCCACCCTAAATGATTTTCCCAAGGTCATACCAGAAGTCTCTGGCAGAACCAGGAACAGAACTTAGAGCCCTGAGTCCCTCCCTATTCAGTGCCTTAAACAAGACCATCCTTCCTCAAATCAATGAGTAATAATAAATGAGTAATTACTTCAGATTAATCAACAAAGATGCACATGTATACTTCCATAAGCCTGCTCACCTCCTTCTATCTCTTGAATACTATTAATGGTTGAATCGGGTCTGACAGTATACAAAAGTTCTATAATTCATGATAAAAAGCACAAAAAAACATGCTAGAGCCAGAAAAAAGCATTTGTGAGGCATATGCAATCATAACGGACACAGTAAAAGAGAAAAGCTCATGAGTCACTTTGAAAAATACTGAAGCACAGCATTCATCTTCACAGTGGGGAGTGAAAAGAAAACAGATTACAGCAGCTAATATTCACAGTGGTAGGTAAGACAATGTTGTTTCTATTTTGAGTACTATTTTAAGCCCAGTTTAAAAATTCTTTTATCCATTCACATCTATCCCATTTTTAGGAATCTTTTAGGTCTACCATTTCATCTTGCATCAGGCTGAAAATGGGAACATGTATACAATCCTTCTGAACCCAATTTCCTTACATTTGAATTATCACACATTATGCATTAGTCCTGGATGCTATGATGTAACAAAAGCAAAGTAAGGAACAAACTGTTCTTTATAAATTCTGAGGCTGATATGTTCTGTAAGGGGTGGCTGGAGAAGCCATGGGTGATAGGTATCCCAAGCCACTGGTCCTCCATATGCTTATATATATATATATATATATATATATATATATATATATATAAACACACACACACACACACACACACACACTATATGCTTGTTTCTTGGAATACACAATCTATCAGCCTCTAAAAAACATGACTTTCCTTTTCTGAGACAAGATGCCAGTTTTTACTAGGCTCTGGCTGGCTACCAGACGTCCAGTAGACCCCTAGTTGCTATTTCTCAGACAGAGCCTTGCAATACAGGTAGAGAGTGTTTATATTTTATGATATATGCAACAGTCCTATCAGACATCTGTTCCAATGTGTTAGCTTGTTGTTGATGGAATGCTAATTGTACTTTAGGTGTAAATTAAGGCTGTTATAATTTATTTTTAAATCTCTCATATCTCAAGATATAGAGTAACAGGTTTTTCTTCTTTTTAGTATGTTATATTTGTTGTGGCTGTATAAGGCTTTTTATTATTTACATACACATATAAATACACATTTATATACATATATATATTTGTATTGGCTTCTGCCAATCTACCCATCCCACTGCTGTGAATACATGTATTGTTTTATAGATAATACACACTATCATAATAATATTTTTCACCTCCTTCTTCTAAAACCTTTAACAACCAAACAAAATGGCTTAGAACACTGATTCTACACTTGATTCTGCTGTGTATATGACAGAAGGTGGGAGTCTGTGTTGTCCCTCTTTGAGGATCAGCACTGAAATTGCAGCCCATGGCAAGGGCTTTAACACACCCAATTCTGGGCTGTGGCTATGACCTATGGCATAATCTGGAAAGTCTTGAGAGGTCTGTAAGTTATGGCAGCCTATCATGAGCTGCCTACGGGCAGCAGTACTGCCCAGAACTCACACGGCACTATGTGCTACAGACCTGACCCATCCTTCTGACTACCCGGCATACACTCTAGGCAGTGGCTTGGCAGAAGAAGCCTCATCAAATAGGTAGCTGTCTTCTTAGTTCTTGCACTGGAAGAATTCTCCTCCGGTCATCAGACCTGGAACTTCTGCATCCCCTTTATGCTGCTCTGGCCTTTCTTGAAGTGGACAGAACAAGGATGTGAATGTCATCCAGTTTTGATAAATGAATTGATGAATTTGGCTCAGTCTTTTGTATTTACCTTTTTTTATGTGACAACTAGGAATAGAGACTTTTTAGTAGCAATATGTGTACCTTTTCTAAACCTCATTAGTAATAAGCAAACATTGAACCACCGAGTTGTGACATTAAGTGGATACACAAATAATTTTGTTGATTTATCCTCTTCTCACCATTCCAATATGAGCTTTTCTAAGTTATGCCCATGTAATTTCCTTAAATGTATAGTATAAATTCTCTACTCACAGAGAGGAAAAGTAGCCTCTTGGGAAGATCAGGTCACACCTCTGGTTCAGTTTGCCCAACTGTGAAATGGGGATTACACTTCTTATCTACTTCAGCACTGTGCAGCGAGTTAGTTAGTTTTTGTGCAAAGGTTTGAAGATGTTTAGTGCTAAGTACTATTATTCTATTGCGATCTGGAGTGAAATAGAGATAGCCATGACCAAAGGGTTTAAGTCAGGCCATATTTTGACACTCTTCGCATAAAAGATTGAACTACCACTGCAAGGAGCTAGAGGACTAAAACGTAGGGTCTGCATGGCTCTAGGTGACCAAAGCTTCTAGGCTGCCATGGCTAAGCTCTGATCAATAGACTAAAAACCCTAGGAGATGAAGCACTAGAGGAAGTGCCACCCACAGAAGGCCCTGAGTGGCAGCACCCTCGTGACTTCTGATTGGTCCAGGCACACTATTTAAACATGGAAAAAGTTCCAGGAAGTTGTCTGTGCAACTCGGCTGTATCCGACCTCCTGCTACGACAGGCCCTATTCCTTTTCCCTGCTTTGGACCTTGACTCTGTTCTTCAGCTCTTACTCCGAGATTGACTCCTGATCCCTGATTCTGCAATGATCTCTGACTAGACTTCAGATTCATGACGACTCTGGTTCTGACCTTCAGCTTGACTCCTGATTTCTGACTTTGCTTCTGTCTGACCCTTGGCTCAACCCCCCAGCTCCCTACTCCTGCTCTGACAAAAGGCCTGGCTCCTGGTCCTACTCACTAGGCCTGACCACCCCTATCCTGGTAATAATACTTTTTAAAAAAAAACTTTATTAGAGCAAGGAACACATTTTTTTAAAAAAGAATCACTCTGTTAGGATTCTGCCCCAACATGAGGAATCCTTCCTGGATCTCCATTCAAGAATCTGGATGCTCACATCTCCAAAACAAATGTCATTATTCTTTTGCTGTGTCCTGTTTCCTTGGTGTAATGCAATACATCACATAGTGTATTCATTTCTTTGCAATACTGAAGAAATAATCAAACCTAATTATAAAGAATTGGAACACGCAAAATGATATGATGAGATAAAGCATAAATTATTTGTATGTGCTCGTTATATGTACTGAACTATGTAATAGGCTAAACAAAAAAAAATTAGCTTAATTTGCTCTTTGCTGGTCAAATTCAGGGGCAAAGTGCAATTGTGCAGAAGGGCCAGAAACTGAGCAAGTGACTCAAAGCAACTGGATCTGCTGAAGTGTGCTAATGTTCACTTGCACTAAAAATCACACCTGTTATAAAACACAGATAGACATACCTGTACGTTCTGCTATCCTCAAGAAATGTTGCAACAAGGTCCTTGTCAGCAACCTAAATGAACATACTTTGGGGACTGGCCAGCAACGCAGCTGGGAAATGCTGATTTATAGCACTGCATTTGCCAGCGAGCTGTGATTTTTGAGGCAAATTCTGCCCTTATGTGAGCAGGGGTAGAGAGCATCCTGGTAATGGAAATAGTGCTATACCAGTAACAAAGAGCAAGATAGCAGGTGGGTTCTGTAGGTGTCCCTGGCATGACAGCACACAGGAAGGAGTACTTGATAGTGGAGCAGGCCCAGGGAAGTCTAGAACCAGAGGATCTGCTGGTGCCTTCCTCCTGCCAAAGTGGTGTGCGAGGGTCATGAAGGCCTTAAATCTTCACAGAACTACTGTGCATGCATCCCTGACATGCATCTTTTCAGTGACCACCAAGCTACATGGACTGAATGCTGCAAAGTGGATTGACCTTTGAGACACACATATCAGAATATGGTATGTCTTTTACAAAACATTATTATGAAGTATCACAGTTTTGCCCTTTGCTGAAAGCTGTATTCAATGGGGTCACATAAGAACCTTACTTTCAAGATTTGGGATGCAATAGAAACCGCAAAGAACACAAATATTTACATTTTATTGATTTTCACACTAGGATGAAAACCTGTTCTCCCTCATATACCATATATAGGTGCTATGATGATTGAATCAATACACTACAACTAAACATAATACACAGAGTAGTTGGCAAGCTTAAAATAGATTGAACGCTGAAATCATCTTTTGGAATTAGCACCAACAAATTTAGCAACGAATTTAGCACCAACGAAGTACAAGAGAAAGCACATGGAAAGTCTATCACACAGGGCTCTGATTGTCACAGTTGTATACAGCTAAGTTAGCCAGCATCAGTGGGGAAACAGAATTCTGTGTAAAGGGAGCAAATTAAGAAACAAGCTCAAAACTTTCTAATCCCGCAAACCAGGGTTTACACATAGTTTAGCTGCATAAATTGTTAGAATCACAGTTGTTCTAAGGTTCTCTGCAAAGGCACACATTTATTAAAGGCAGGCAAAAAGGTAGTTTCAATAACTTCCTTGAGTGTCTCGGAATTACTCCTCTGTATATCCCAGCTCACTCGCACGGCACTATGGATGTGCATATCATCACTTCCTTCTTCAAAGGAGGCCTTTCAGTTGAGTAAATCTAACCAGGCAGGGCCACACCAGAGAAGGAAACGAAGAACAACTAGACTTCTTGTTCTAAAACATAACTAATACAGTACTCCTGTTTCCATAATCAATATGATAGAACATTTGAATCCGCTCAAAGGAATCCTCTTATTTCTGGAACTAGAACACAGTTCAGAATTTTCACTGTTTCAAGCTGAGCATAAAATTAGGGGGGAAAAAACAAAGTACAAAAAGGCACTTTGAATGCAGCTATGACTATAAATCCTAAATTATCATAACACATTTCTCACAGGAATTTCCCTGAGCACCTACACAGCAAAAAATATTTAGGAACCTGAAAACACGGGGATTTCTTTAGCATTCAGTTTTGACCAAAAACTCCACCACAGCTGATTAATACAGAAACATGTGCTAGAAGACATATAATATACCTCTGTATATCTGATACTGAGTCTCACAGTCATAGTGTTGAAGGTCAACAGATCATCTAGTCTCACCACCTATATATTACAGGTCACCAAAACCATCCAGGACCCAGGACACTAAACCCAACAATCTAAATTAGACCAAAGTGTTACAGCCCATAGATTATACTATTATGTGCCACAGGCAGAGAATAGGAGGGACTGAGGCGCATGAGTGCCTGAGGACCCTGCAATGGCAGGGATATTGATATCACAGTGATATACATGACCAGATCTACAGACCTTCTCTGTCCCCTTTGTGCCATCAAGAAGTTCAAGGGGGACAGAAAGCTCAACTAGAAGCCACGTGGGGATTTCTCTCTATATAATAGGATTAAAGAGGCTGTTACTGATGGAAGTGAGAGAGTTAGGAATTCTTATTTTGCAAAGGGAAAACTGAAAAACTCAAAAGCGGTGGTGTTGGTTCGGATAAGAAAGCCAGTTCTACCTCAGGAGATCAACAGTTCCAGCGGCAGCAGTGTTATTACAGCTGAAGTTGAAATGAGACAGGAGAGCAGGGCTACTGTTATTCACATATTATTTTTGTATTCCAGCAGTGCCTAGAAGCCCCAGCTGAGACTGCCTCCCCCTCTCCGCCCCCGTGTGCTACCTGCTGTATGGCAATTGATTTCATTCCCTTTGTTCAGGAACAGCTAAAAAGAAATGACAAGAGTGGAGAGAAGTGGGTCAATCTTGGTAAAGGGCCTCATGCTGTCTGGCCCATATGTGAGTGAGCAGTGGTGGGGAGGGCACAAGGAAGCCCACATAAAGCAGAAGAAATTGCAGTCCCTGCACTCAAAGGAACCAAGGAACTGCTCCGTGTCTTTTCTGCCAGAGATACATGGTGCGCCAAATGGGGTGCAGAAGGGGGGTGGGACTGGTTCCATTTTGGAGCAGACTGTGCCTCAGAAAGAGAGAGCAGGCTCCCTCTGTACACTAGGGAGATCAGGAGATAGAATGGGCACATGCTGGTGGGTACGCAGCTCCAAAGCCCCCCTTATTAGTTGCTCCACCTAACTACCATAATCGACCCCTTAATATTTACAGTTCTTATCATTTGCAGCAGTATTCAGACCTTCTGATGATTCAGTGAATAAATAAGATATGTTGCTGTTTGAAGACTCCAGGTTTGACTCAGGGATGGGGGGGACCCAAACAAACAAATAAATGCTAATTTTATCCCCTTGCTGCCACAAAGGGGAATTCACTCCTGAAAGAGAGCAGACACTGCATAATGCACAACCCCCTTCTCTCTCAGATACGCACTGTGTGATACCAGCATCAAGGTTGGTTTCAGGCACTAAATGAGATTCATCAGCAGAAGCTGACTGGAGGACAGCAAATTGCCATTGCCTTATGTGTGGGCTGCACAAGGGTTGCAGCCAGTTTACCTTGGTATGTCTCCTACAAAGCATGTTTTCCTGAGCTTCACATCCAGAAGTCAGTGGAACTGGGCAGCATAACTGGACCTCCACAGAAAAGAAAGGAAAACATGCTACGCTACAATACAGGAGAAACAAACTTTATCTGCTAGCAAAAAAATGGAAAGTGAAAGACGAGTACATGACTCCCATACCAAAAACAGTACATGGACAGTCTCTCTTGGCAAGATACATCTTTTCTTTTCTCTCACAGGGCTGATGGGCAAGAATCCTTCTATATTGGCATTGGATTCAACCAGCACTTTCCTTTCTCTCTGAGGTTATTGAAATCATGGCAAAACAGGGGAAGACAATCAGAGGAAATGAAGAGCAATGCTCCACAACCTTTACTTATACTGAACCTGATCTTCAAGTCCCTCATTAAATGAGATGTAATAGTCATATTGGGGTGTTTGTCCTGGTCAAATTGTAACTTAAAAATGTAACATTCTGCAGATCTATATATCCCCTCAGGTTCAATTTGACACTGTATTCTTCACATGCTGTTTTAGACTGCTATGTAAAGTTGCCAAGATTGATCTTAGTGGTAGCTCTGCTTCTGTGTCTAGCAAAGGGACCTGCAGTGTACAGGTATCCTGAAGGATGCAACAGTCTGTTACTACTCCTTAGGAGAACTTCAATCTTCACGCTCTTCATCCTCAGGACAGTCATAGCAATGTGGTAGCAGCTGTGGAGAAAGCCACTCCCACATCAGGTCCTAAGAAGCCTCACAGAGGCTTTGCTCTGGTTCCCTGCAGATCCCTGTCCCTTTTTCTCTCCCACCAAAAGACTACAAAGACTATGGCAGTCCTGGAGATTCAGTAACGCCCTGTGTGTTTTGAGTGAGGTCTCAGTTGGAGTAATTCAAAGAAGTCTGTAGTATGGGGAAATATAGCAGAATAGAAAGGTAGGAGGGAAAGCTCTGCTGAAAACCTTTGTTCATCTGTCTTGGGAGAATGGTGTTTTTCTGACCAATGGACCCTGTCATTCCCACCTGATAGCTCAAAGTCAGACTCAGCCCTTTTTCTGGTTGAATGCGACTCAGCTGATGAGACTTCACAGTGTCAACACCTTGTGCTTCCTGCTTAAATTAAGGGGGTGGCAGAGGCGGGGCAGAACTGGATAGCTCTATGACTGCTGTTGAGGAGAAATGCATGGCAGTTGTTCCCTGAGTACATGCACCTGAAGCAACTCCCTGCTATATACCATGGAGTCCTAGCTGGCCACCTCACCCACAAAGGCCAAAATTTTGAAAAGAGCTTGCTCTCCCAATATGTACCTAAAGCAATGAGCTTCTTTAAAAATCCAGCCAGTCATGGTCTCTAAATGGAAGTGGAGTGCTTTTGAAAATCTATTCCAAAATGCATAGATCAGTATTTGGCCCACAGTTTGTATACGAGTATAAAAGGCTATAAAGTATATTAGATATAAAAATCTGTAAAATGACATTTTGTGACACCTATGTTTCTACTGCCTGAAAAAGTATCACCCTGTAAGAGGGCGCAGGGGCACCTGGTGAATACAGGGTTAACTCCAAGTCAGGTACCCCTCCCCTGGCACAAGTGCTTAGGGTAAAGACTATAAAAGAATGGCTGCTTAGGAGAAAGAGGGAAAATTATATTTGAGGGGGTTGAGGGCAAGGCATGTGCGTGAAGACCTATGCTTACACACCATGTTGGAGAGGTTTCTGGTTTTCTGTCCGACTATGTTGATATACTTTACTTCCTGGTATAAATACTGGATCTTGAGGAAGAGCCCTTGGTATCTGCAACTGTTTAATTTTCTGCTGAATTTGTTCCACCAGTTAACATGCCCCTAGGGCACAGTTACTGCAGCAGGCATAGGGATATCTGTTCTAATTCAATGAATATTGCTTTAAAACACTTAAGTAGTTTTTAAGCAGAGGATAAAGAGGTACTTTCAAGAACTAGTCAAACTCTAAAAGCTTTCATTGAGCTACATTTATCATTGGGCGTATAGTGTCTAACTAATTAGGCAGGTAAATAAATAAATACAGTAGAAAGAAAACTAATATGTAGTGTATCAACAGCATTTTAGTAAATATAACATTACAAAACACCCAAGGTGTCCTTTTTACCAATTATGTGATGGAGACACTTATTTCCAACCTCTAAGAATTTCAAAAATATATTGAAATCTGACTACACTCTGAAAAGCATTTCTGTAAAACAGCATTGTGGAGTTCCAGGTTTCTTGCTGCTCAGTTAACTCAAAATGGAATATGAAACCCAAAGTAGTGTTCAATTCTGTGAATGAGTGATGCCAAAAAGAAACCAACTCAGTATCATAGAGTGGTACTGGCTTGGGAGTGTGACCTAGAGTAAAAAGTAGCAGATCTTACTTTTATCTGTAAAGTAAAATCTGACAATAATTTGTTGAGCAAAATTGTTCCTCTCTGACATATTTACTTAACAGACCATAAACACACTTGAAGTACTCACAGATTTCTTTCCTCGTTTTCTTTAAAACTTGTAGTTGCACAAAACTGGTAATCTAGCTATCTCAGGCGTGTCCAATCATTTCATAAACATTTCAGTTACTCTCTGTCTATCTCCTCCCTCCCACAATGGGGGAAACACAGCACGAGTGCCAAAGATATCTCAGATGTTTCACAAACAGTGTCATAAGGAATGGAAGAAAGTGAAATTTTTTTACTTCCTTTAACATTTCATAAACTCAGCATTGCTGGAAAATACACTGTGTAAATTTTTCTTATTACTTTACTGATCATCCACTTAACTTCTGTTTGCATTTTCATTGCTTCCTCATTTACATGCACTACTCTCTACTGATCTTTTACCAATACCTTTTCTCCTCCCTACCTCTGTTGCTATAACAAGTACCATGGGAAATTAGTTTCATTTCCATTTAAATTGAGCACAATATTACTATAAGTGCTGCTACATCATGGCTCGGGTTCAGAACTGACTCATAGGAGTGCCATCTGAGCATCACTCCCTGAAGCTCCGCAGCACTTCCTGAAGTACATGGTTTTCATAAGTCATCTCCCATTCAGCTATAGGCCACACTGAACTGTGCTTACTTCAGAGCCCGAGACAATGTGGCAGTAGGCACTAGTTCCCTGACTACAGTCTTATTTATCAAAATAGGGTAATTTCTCAGAGTTTGATCCAAAATAGTTTTTCAAAACCTGCAAAGTCAAAAGTTAAAATTAAGCTACTATGTCTGCTTAGCTCTTTTATTTAGTCTTTTACCTAAGTATGAGATATAAAAAAACCTAATAGATTAGTAAAGGATGACTTGGTGCCTGAATCAAATTGCATTTTTCTAACAACATCCCTTAATAAGACAGTTTTCAAGATTCTCCCAACAACTTACATTAAATTCATTTCTCTATGACATCCTGCATTGCCTCTTGATCCTTTCAAAAAACATAGTCAGAGTTATGTGGGGGGAAAATAATACAATTTCTGATCTTTCTCTAATTATTCCAGGGACTTATATTAACAGCCCTGAACAATCACCCTGACTTTATTTTCCTTGCTTTCTATCCAAACTGTCCCTGCTGTAGTCACTTAAATATTTATATTGGCTCCTTTGATAATCTTAGCTAAAGGCACACAGGGGCACAGTTCCCATTAAAACACAATGAGGTTTGGGCTCCTAACTCCCTTAGGCTCTGTTGAAAATCCCAGCCATAATTTTTTGTGAAAATTAGTATTTCCACTTTTTAGTGCTTCACTATCACTATATTTCTTTCCCTGATAAACACTGCATGCTGGTATTTTAATATTTATTAATGTTTCAACTATGACATTTAAGGACATA
Organism: Emydura macquarii macquarii; assembly: GCF_026122565.2. Classification (NCBI taxonomy): domain Eukaryota; kingdom Metazoa; phylum Chordata; order Testudines; family Chelidae; genus Emydura; species Emydura macquarii. The sequence continues at coordinate 13,603,427 of NW_027132773.1, forward strand.
CATAATTATTATTTGAACAACATGTAACTCCATTTTTGCCAGTAGGATTTAGCACCCATAAATACATACGAATTTTGAAGTTATTTCTCTGCATTGTTTTACTTTGTTACTATCATACACAACATTAAATAAAGCCCTGCAAATCTGCAGATATCCAATTTATATACGTGAATGCAAATATTGGAGGATCATTCTTCCAGATCGTGGATTGGATGTGGATACAAATTTTGTATCCGCTCAAGGTTCTGAAGTGTCTAATTCATTTAAGAAGCTGGCTCTTCTTGTAACTTATTATCTTTTTGTATCACTTGCTCTCATCACTAATATATTTTGTGGGCTATTTTGTGGTGAGAAAAGCAGCCCCATATATATAATAATTTTACAATAAATGCAGAACAACATTTAGTGAGTAGTTCATTGCCAAGAGATAAACTAATGTATATGTGCCTCTTACAATTACTGTTAGCTTTACATTTATATTGCTGCAGTTCACCCAACAGGATTTACATCTTCCCACTTCAGTCTGAAAAATCACAAACCCAGAAGTGTGTTCACACATTACTCTTAGTTTAAGATACTGGTTTTGCCAGGGAAGATTTTTAAGACTTCCCTCTCTCCACTCATTTTGAAAAGCATTCTGCCCTAATTTTTCACAATCGTCATCTTACTGCAATAACTGCTGTATCTGCAGCCAGGGGGCAAATGAGCACTACCTAAAACTGCTCTGTGATTCAACATTCAGATGGACTTTAAGATACAAGCAAGCAACACAGTCCCCTCCCCAGAAGCTCTGTGTGTGTCACATCTACAATATACACAGTTCAGAAAGAGTGATAAAAGAGAGATGCTCTAAATTATGTCTGCTATATTGGAGTGCAACGAAAAGACAGCTTACAACAGTAATAGAAAAACAAGACGAATGAGCAATAATCTTGCCACCCAAATCCAAAATATTAATAGTTATTGGTTTAAGAAAATTCATTTGCTTGTTGTTTAGTTAGTTTCCTACATATTTCTTAAGGGAACTTTTTTGCAAGTAATCAAACACAACCTGCTTTTTGAGGAAGGGGCCCATGTGTGTGTACACAGAATCAGGTACTGAGCTTCTGATTCTGATTGGAGCCTTTAGGTACTACTGTGACACTGGTAAATAAGAATGTAATTTTAAAGACAATGTTATTTATCTGAAGAAATATAACATGCAAATTTCTGTTGCCCCTCCCCCCTTTTTTTTTAAACAATACAGATGACACTACCTACCTACTCAACAATTCATATCACATAGCACATGGCTTTCAGATTTATTAAAAGTATGTGTCATGGTCTTTCTATACCTGTAATTTAGAAAAATATTTTATGTAAAAAATGTTGGACACATCTTTTCAAGTTATTTTACCTAGAATGTAGATTTGCATTTCACTTAAGCCCATTTCCTCTAAAACACGGAAGTTCAACACTTAAATATATGAAAATATTTGGGAATGATACAAATGATTAAAGCATTTCCTGTACTGGAAAATTTGGTTTAATAAGCAAAAATTGCATAAACTGCTTGTACTCTTCTCTTTCAGAATTCTGTTTGCTAAACTGTGTTTGCTAGATTAATTATATAGAAATCACAAACTGCTCACAATTTGTATGTTTTGTGCAAATGTAAAGATTCTATATGCTTTTTAAATGCATATTTCTGGTCAGGAACATGTATTCCAGCAAATTTAGTCACTATAAATAGATCTCAGAGAATGTAAACTATCAGACAGCATAGAGTATTCTGAAGGACAATACGGACAGATTTGTTTCTGTGCTGTATGATAAATCTTGGCTAAAAGTCTGGTTTAACAATTTGATCATCTCTCTATCATTTACAGGACAGTCTGGGAATAGATGCCGCTATTTCCAGATACACTTTTCATTTTACTGTTATTTGCAAATGTAATAGTAAATGCACAAAAATAGGAACAAATGTCAATGAAACTCTATTGTCATTTTCCTGCTAGGACCTCTAATGAAATAGATCTCTTTATTTTATCTATTAAGCTTGGTTACTGTACATCCCCTCCCCATGATGCAGTCATCTACAGAAGATACAAATTGATCACCAATGGACACTCCTATATAAACTGCAATATGCAAAAAGTATAAAACATTCACTCACAATAGTATTTAATCATTTAAAAATAATCATATTAATAGGATACAATTAGCAATAACCATTTGAGAAACCTGACTCTGCATTCCAGTAGAGAGATCAGTGTCAATGTTACCACATAATCCTGCCTCAGCACATTCCAGTTTCTGCAATCAAATCTACAGAAAAAAATACTCAGTTTACCTGAGAAGGTGAGTTCCCTCACATCCTTTTGTTCATAACAACTATTCCAAGTTTATATTTTTGAAAATACAATGATGGCTGCACCAATAAAATTCACAGATCCTCTCCTGCGGCAGAAAGCAAATTAAAAAAAAAAAAAAGACTTCAAGCTGTGACCTCAGAGAAAAGCACAGCCGTTAGCATCCCTCAGCCAACCTTCTGCAGAAAACAAGTTAGATAGCAGGAAAACTGGCTCTGTACATGGCTGCAATGCTTTCAAATCAAGCATTCTGTGCTGTAAACTCAGGGATTTATAGCTTCTTAAATAGGCCGTCCCACTCGATGCTGCCTGTGCATGAAAATATGAAGCATTTCACTGCAGTTACTTTATGCAAAAAGCTATCCCAGTCATTTTCACAATCTCTGTTACTCTGCTCTGAGACTAAAGAATGAGCACAGAATGCATAATTCATACATTAAAATCTTCTGGGCACTTCCTGCAGCCACTGTTACATGCAATAATGGGATATTGATCAGCTCATCATTAAAACAATTGGGGCTAGGCAACTGGTTTACTGCAACAAACAAACAAAATCTGAGGCAGACACCACTTTCCACTCTGCAGCACTCAAGCATAACCCCAATTTAAATGGCATAGATGGCATTTACATACTGCAGACTATTTAACTCGTGCTCTGCATTTCTTCATCCTTTGGAAAATGCTGCATCATCTATTCCTTTATTCTAAGTGTATGTTCTCTGTAGTCTTTCGCTTCATACCCTAAGTATTATAAGAAGCAGGTATGATTTTCCACAACTTCACAGCAAACCACTAAATGTACAGAACAACTATAACACTAAAGCCTTGTTTTACTTTCTATACTTCTACAGATGATCCATATGTATTAGCATGCTCACAAAAGGGGATTACAATCTCTTTCACTGCAATTCTTTTATTAAAAATATATATAACATGCACACTATATAAATCTGTACATACGTATCATGTTGTCTAGAATAGCATAGTTCACATGGTAATTTATTTCTTACAGTTTATTAAAACTGCAGTACAGAGCAGCATCCTAATGTTTCCACCCTTATCCATAGATCTGAACATTATGAAGTCTTTCCAGCACGCTCCCTCTTCTTCCATCCCAATGACCTCAACAAAAAGTGCCAGTATAATTACTAGTTTTCCTTCTTCTAGTCTCAAGCAAACTCCAATCCATCCCACTCATTTTTAGTCTGCCAAATGCTTTCCCCTCAGATAAAATCTGCCTGCTATAAAGGAGGGAGGGTGCATGGATATCACACAGAATCTTAGAAATCAAAGGTGTGGATGGGGAAAGAGACTTGAAGTAAATGTTCAAAAAATGAAGTTCAACCCAGTTGCTGGAAAGATTTTGGGATGAGTCTATGACATCACCTTATCCCTGTGAAACGTGACAAAGTGGATCAAGTCATGAGAGACTGAATTGCATAAAAGGCCTGATCCAAATTTCACTGAACGCCATGGAAGACCTTCCAAAGACTTCAATAAATTTTGTCTCAGGATCTTAGTCATAAAGCTAAAGTAATTGCCACCCAGAATAAAACCCCTTCCATGCAAGAAACTTACTGGCATCCAGTATCTCAAAAACAAACCTTCAAAAGGTTACTAAGAGCCACACCAATGATTACTTTTTTGGCAGGATGGGGGGTGAAAAACAGTTGTAACAAACCCTTCATAGGGGTCACTAAAGACTTTTCACATATCCATGGAAAGCCAAGAACCCCTAGGGAAGAAAGGCCAAATTCTGCTCTCGTTTACACCAGTGTCAATGCCAAGTAAGTCCACTGAGCTCAGTGTAGTTGCTCTGCTATAGATTAGCAGATTTTGGCACAATATCCATAACCCAGACTGACACACAGAAAGTCATTAGGTAGAGATTGTATTGTACACATGGAGGGATTCACATAATTCACTTCACACCAGAACATGAGCCTTTCCACACACAATATATGGCTATGTTCTGCTTTCATTTATACCAGTACAACACTATTAACATCAGTGGGATTGCACAAATGTAACTGAGAGAAGACCTTGAGTTTATATGTCTTTCTTGTACTCCCTTTCTACACAGTCATGAGGGCTATGAAGATTCAGATAGCAAACTTGTCAATCTTTCCCTCTGGTGGGCCAAAAAATCCAGTTCAGAAGAGATGGTTACTCACCCTATGCAGTAGCTGAGGTTCTTCAAGATGTGTGTGCCTGTGGGTGCTCCACTCTAGGTCTTGATGCGTCCTCGCATCCTCGATTGCAGATTTTTACCAGCCGTGCTCACCCAGGTTGTGCATGCGCCATTCGCATCTCGTGGTGCCATTGGCACCCTTTGCGGCGTGTGCGACCCGACCCCCTCTGTTCCTTCTCTGCCGTGAAGCCATATGTGTAGACTCCACAGTAGAGGGGAGGATGGTGGGTAGTGAAGCACTCACAAGGACACACACCTCAAAGAACCTCAGTTACTTCACAAGGTGAGTAACTGTCTCCTCTTCTTCGAATAGTGTCCCTGTGGATGCTCCACTATAGATGACTCTCAAGCAGTGCCCTCATTAGGAAAAGGGATCTTCAGCGTTATTAGGTTGAATGGAAGAGAGTACCAATAGCCCAAGTGCTGCATCAGCTCTTGATGTTTGGTTGACAATGTAATGCTTTGTGAACGTGTGGGCCGAGGCTCAGGTGGCTGCTTTACATATTTCTACAATTGGAACATTGTGCAAAAAAGCTATGGACTTGGAGACTGCCCCTGATTGAATGTGTTCTGACTCCTTGCGGTGGTGATACGCCTGCTTGTGCGTAACAGGAGTAAATGCATCCTGAAATCCACTTTGATAATCTTTGTGTGGATATGGCTTTCCCTTTGGAGTGTTCTGACAGTGATAGAAACACTCTGGGTGATTTCATAAATGTCTTTTGTGGCAAAGCTCTTTCTCTACCTCGGTGCATCTGGCGCTTCCTTCTAGCAGTAGGCCAGGGAACTGCTTCACCCTTTGGTGTTCTTCCACCCTCTAGTGGTGGGTGAGGGTAATACAGTTCTTTAAGGTGGCTGCTCCCTGCTGGCTCCTGGTTCTGCCTCTGGTTCTCACAGGCCCTTGCTTCTTCACTGGGGCTCTTGAGAGTGATTCACGTGTGAATGGGACACCTGATGTCAAGTTCGCATGTTGTGTCCACCATATTAGCGATTGCTAGACTTTGTTTGGTACAGTTAGCGTTCTGTGAATTGAGTGCTTGTGTGGCCTGTAGACTGTTGAGAGCCACAATTGTAGGGCTTGCATGTGCAGTTGTGCATGTTGCACTACACAAGTGGTGGCCACCATGTGCCTGAGCATTTGGAGACATATGCGGACAGTTACAGTCGGGCTGTTTTCTATTGTGGATTGCAGGTTTACTCTGGTATTGAATTTGTGACTCAGTAGCGATGCCCTGGCTGTGCAGGAGTCTAGATATGCCCCTATACATTCTATCTGTTGCATGGGAATTAGAGTGGGTTTCTTGTTGTTTAATATCAGCCCTAGTTTCTGAAAAGTGTTCTTATAATTTGAACCATGTGAACAGCCTGAGATTGCCTTAGAAGGCAACTGTCCAAGTAAGGGAATATAGTTATGCCTTGTCTGCGTAGATGTGCCGATACAACTGCGAGTACTTTGAAGAACACCCTTGCGGCACTGGATAGGCCAAAGGGTAGCACTGCATATTGATAATGGTTGGCTCCTAGCGTGAACGTGAGGAATCTTCGATGTGCTGGATGAATAGCAACTTGAAAATATGCATCTTGGAGGTCGAGGGCCCTGTTCCAATGCCAGTATTATGGTAGCCAAAGTGACCATCATGAATTTTTGTACCCTTATGAACTTCCTGAGGTCTAAAATTGGTCTCCAATCTCCGTTCTTCTTTTGGGTCAGGAAATGAGAATAAAACCCTCTGCCCTTGTGTAGAGGTGGGACATGTTGTATGGCACCTATTTGTAGCAGGTGTTTGACCTCCTGTTGTAGTAGGTATTCATGAGATGGGTCCCTGAAGAGGGACTGGGAGGGGGGTTGAGTAGTAGGTTTGGAGATGAAAGAGATAGTATATCCCGAGTGGACAATTTCCAAGACCCATCTGTCTGTTGTGATGTTTGCCCAATTTGATAGAACGGGCATAATCAATGGTTGAAAAGGATGATATTTGGTAGCATTTCTGGCTCTGGAAACTGAGGCAGGTTGAGCAGACTTCAACCAAAATCTCAAAATTGAGGATGATGGAGCAGCCTGAGATGTTAATGGCTGCTGATTTGATTGTCTGTGGCATTAGGGTATTTGCTTATTTAGGGATGGATCATATCGTCTGTACTGTGAGTGATGCTGGTATCTGGAATTGTAAGGTTGATACCTAAATGGCTTTCTTCTTGTCGCAGGTATGTATATCCCAAGGGTATGGAGTGTGGCCCGAGAATCTTTCATCATATGCATGACCTCATCCGTTTTCTCTGCAAAAAGTTTCGCCTTATCAAATGGCAGATCTTCGATCCTGGATTGAAGTTACTTAGGTAACATTGCGGAGTGAAACCATGATGATCTGCACATGACTACCGCAGTTGCAACTGTTCTAGCCATGGTATCAGCAATGTCAAGGGAGACCTGTAATACTGTCCTCGCAACTAATTGACCCTCCTTTATGCATGATTGAAATTGCTCTTTTTTATTCTCCGGATTATATTCAATAATTTTTGCCATCTTTGTGCACTTGTGATCATAATTGGACAAAAGGGCTGCATAATAAGCCACTCTTAATTGTCCTCATCACTGGTGAATGATATAGGGGAAATAGGTTCATCCTAGTTGAAGTGCACTGGGAAGGTATCACTACCGTATAACAGTGACATAAAGGAGGATGTTAAAAATTCCTCGTCTGACTTGTGGTGCCGACGTTTCTCTGAGCATTTTCTCGGTCCCGGGGTTGTCGGTGCAGTCACTGGTGCCAATGCTGAAACTGGGTCTATACCGAGGGCAGCTGTCAGTGCCGTTGACAGTGCTGATGGCTCCGCAGATGTTACTGGCACAGACGTTGCCATAGTTGTTGTCGGTGCCGATGGTGCCAGAGCAGTTATCGGTGCCAACGTACTGCTGCTAGCGGATATAGGTGCTGTAATATTTGTCAGTGCTGGGGCTTTTGTCAGTGCCAAGCTGGTGGTGGTTTTTACCATTTTACGGGCCATTGCCTTTGATGGTGCCGTGTCTGAGTGGGAATGGCAAATTTTGGCTCTTGGCTCCAAAGCAGAGCTATGAGGGTCACTTGGCACCTCAGAAGCCATTGTACCAGAGGAACCTGCAGCCTCTTTGGTACTGGTTATCTTTGCCTTAACAGGTGAGGACCTCCTCTTTTTCCTGTGGTCCATGTCCAGGGTGGTCAAGTGTCTTTTCCTGCTGGAGCATTTCTGTGCCAAGTGTTTACTTTGTCCAGGGTCCGAAGCAGGTCTAAGAGGTCTAAGAATGAGCTTCAGGCACAGGTCCCTATCGCACCTGGCTCTGGCTTTCAGATTTTTAGTGGGAACATTTTTGAGAAATGTGTCCCTCACCAAGACATCTAATGCACTCTGAGTGCCCATCAGACACTGGCATTGTGTGTCTGCAGGAGGTGCAGTGCTTGAAGCTGGGTGAGTCTGGCATGTCACACTGTCCTGAGAAAGAGGAAGAACTAATCTAATCTAAAGGGAAATGTAATTGGAGAGGGAAAAAATGTTTTTTTTTAAATGAACAAACTGAGGTAACTAGAACAAGGAAAAAACTGACTAAAATTTCTAAAGAAATCTAAAATTTAGAGATTCTCTATTGAGCTCTGAGGAACTGCTGGAAGCTCCATCTTGGACCGCAGATGGTTGAGAACGAATTGAGGGGGTCGGGTTGCGCGTGCCAAAAAGGGCACCAATAGCGCATGCATGACTGGATGAGCACTGCTGGTAAAAATCTCCCATCAGGGACATGAGAATGCACCAAGACCTAGAGTGAAGCACCGACAGGGACATTACTCGAAGAAGAAGGTCAAGTTATGGATTCTCTTTGATGGTATGTATGATATGCCATTGTCACCTCCAACAGACCTGGAAACCAGGGAGGAAGTTTTACCCAGATGAAATGCAAAATGAGGTCTGTGACCACAGATCTCAGTGCTGTTTTATGATCTCTCATATCAAGGCATGCCCTGGGTACCACAAACCACCACTGCAGCCACAAACCCAATAGCTCATTCTTGTACTTACTATCAAAACCAATATAATTTGGACTTTTGGATGGGAAAGAATGACAGTTTAATCTGAGCCATAACTAGAAGAGCTTACAGAGTCAGTATTAAAATGTCAGTATTTGTCAACAGTTACTGCACCCTGGATTGCCAAAATATCTTTCTAAACTCAGAACAGGAGACACGATAATTATTGGAAAATATTGATTTACATGGCTTCTACCATATTTACCCCAACTGTGACTGGGAATGAACGGGGCCTTTAACTAATTTATGATAAAAGCTTGATCCAACCTTGATCAGCCAGTCATACAGACAGGAGAACTCTCCTGTTCAGCGTAGGTCCAACAAACATTTTAATAAAACAAAACCAGGCCACAAAGCAACACTTTGAACTGACAGTAAATTCCCCCAATAGAAATCTGAGCTGGATTCTGTGACCAGAATGAATCCTTATATCAGAAATACCAAGAATAAACCTCTTTCCCTCTTTGTTCCAATACTGTACAGTCCTGACAAAATGTCTTCCAAGTGGTACTACAATGGGTCTGCCCGATATTGTGGAATTTGTATAGTGTATCCTGAGAACCTCCTAATGCCAACTGTCAAGGAGGTGGAGAAATCTCCTCAATCTGGTATATACTTTCTGGTTCATCAAAGAATATTATAGGAGATCTCAAATGAAAGATGGAGTCACACTGGTCATTAATATTGTTGTGAAATATATGAACAGATATTATGTAAGGAGTTATATATATAAACTGGAAATATGTTTTAAAAGTCAATATCAAGGTATTAGTCACCTGCTAAGGTGAAAAAACAGGTTTTCCTCCCGACAGGCAGCAAGAAATGTGTCTCTCTCTGGTAGGATGTAAATTAAACATTGTGAGCAAACACAATGGATGCCTATTTACATACAAAGTCAAAGGTTAATCAAGATATGTAAAGTCAACAGGGAAGGAGCACACAGGAAAAACAAGCCACAGGAGGTTATCCTGTCAGATTACAGAGAGTCAGCTTTGGGGGGTTTTCTAGAAGGCAAAGACAACACCCCTTCGTCCTGCACCTAGGTCTGCATTCATGAAAACAGGGTCTCAGTCAACCTTGATTGAAAATGCAGCAGAGGACTTCTTTAGACAGTTAATTAAGTTTAGTATCTAGAAAACGTGTTTTGATTTTGTTTTATATGTAACCATTTGTTTCTTACTCACTAACTTGTGAATCTCTCATCCATTTCTTCTTTTCACTATAAATATATCTCAGTGCTGTGGTGTTAAGCAAAATGCTGGTCCTGAATTGACTCTTACAGGCTGATATGTACTGTTCCTCTGGGAATAGCAGACCTAGTATTTCTGAAAGTGTTCAGTGGATAATGGGCTGGATCAGTGGTTCTTAACCTTTCCAAACTACTGTACCCCTGAAGCCTGAGTCCCACCCCCACGGGGCTGAGGCATGTAACTTAGTTTCATGGCGCCCCTGTGGCTCCAGGCAATTGCCTTTCTTGCCACCCCCAATACCAGCTCTGCACTTGCAACCTCTCTAAATCCCCAGGTTAAGAAACACTCGGCTGGATACCGCCAGGAGAGCTCTGATAATTCAGGGGTTGGTGTGTGTCTATCACTACCTGTACAGAAACTGAGAGGTCTCTGAAAGATCTGGAAGGTAGTGCTCGTGCTGCCAGAGGCTGTTGGTTCCATGGGGTTGTTTCACCACAAGCATAGATAAGATTTCGTCACACTAAGGGCAGGTGGTGGTGAGGTGCTTCACAATCTTGAGTACCCTTGGGGAGCATCACAGCGTTCACTCAAGGGGTGGGATTTTAAAAGCATGCATCACAAGTGATTAGAAGCTACTGGGAATAAAAGGCTGTTAAATCTTCCTTTCATAAAGAACTCCAAAGGAGGAAGAGGGGGAGAAATCACAAGTTCTCTCCACTAAAACCTATAAAAATTGGACAAAAACCTAGAAAAATTGAAGTGCAGAAAAGAGCAACAAAAATGATTAAAGGTCTAGAAAACATGACCTATAATGCAAGACTGAAAGAGCTGGGTTTGTTCAGTCTGAAGAAGAGAAGACTGATAACAGCTTTCAAGTACATAAAAGGTTGTTACAAGGAGGAGGGAGAAAAATTGTTCTTCTTTACCTCTGAGGACAGGACAAGAAGCAATGGGCTTAAACTGCAGCAAGGGAGGTTTAGGTTGGACATTAGGAAAAACTTCCTAACTGTCAGGGTGGTTAATCACTGGAATAAATTGCCTAAGGAGGTTGTGGAATCTCCATCATTGCAGATTTTTAAGAGCGGGATAGACAAACACCTGTCAGGGAAGGTCTAGATATTGCTTAGTCCTGCCATGAGTGCAGGGGACTGGACTAGATGACCTCTCGAAGTCCCTTCCAGCCCTATGATTCTATGAAAAATAGCGAGATTCTTGTCATCTGAATGGATAGGGCGTAGAATTTAGGTAACCTAGAGCTCTGTTAAGGGTATTTGCCCCAACAAATCCAAATATTAGTGTTGAATCTGAGTATGTCATTTGTATTACAACACTACGAAAGGACCTCCACCAACACAAGGCCCCATTGTCCTGGACACAGTAAAAACAAACCAAACCAAAACACAATACACATATATAGTAAGAGACAGTCCGCACCCAAAACAGCACTAGAAGCTTGTTTTAGTATTCCAAAGTATGCTACAGATGAAGATCAGATGTCACAAATATCTTACTGTCCTTTGTCTCTATTTGTATTGCCCAGACCATTTAACCTGTCACATCATCATATAGCAGGTACTCATTTTTATTGTATCATTGGAGATTAGACACTTATACATACAAATGCAAAGAAGTATCTATGCTGCTGCATCAGACGCATCAATTTTACTATACTGTATCCACCATCACCACTCAGGATTGGCCCATTCACTCCTCCACTGATGGAGGCAGAGGGTCAGACATGCTAAATTTAATTGGAGTTGCAACCTAACATAGGGTCTCAATGCCACTCAACGTGGCCCGGCCACTCCTCCGTAGGCCAAGACAGAGAAGCAAGTTGGCCAAACCTGAGTGGTGCTGCAATCTTGTGCCCCGGTTTCAATGCCACTTGGCTTGGGAGCCCTCTCAAACTGAGGGCTGAGGACAAACTGCTCTTCAGCCGGGACTCAGGGAACAGTGGTGGGCATTAACACAGGACAGCCCCATGAAATCCAGGACACAAAACTGGAAGGTCTGAGAATGTAGATTTCTATCACTATCAGAGAGTATTATGAGTAATGTCCTGAAATATCTGGTCCAGGCAGAAGGAGAGGATACTTCTGAACAGTAATGGCTTTCATACAATTATGATTTGACCAGGGTATTTCACAATGCTTATGCTTTATGATCCTTGAAAGACTGAAATGTTCTGCAACATCAGGAGTACAGGACTTCATGGAATTTGTTGGATGGCTGAGGGAACTATCCTTTCATTTCTTAATAATCATAAATGTGCTGCCTTTCATTATGAAGCATGTTGGACAAACAAGTGACACTGAGATTATCTACACAAACTATTACACTGTGATCAGAGCAAATAAATCTTTGTAGCCTTAGGCCCAAATTCTGCTTAAGAACTTAGGCAACCCCCATGACTAAGACTGGAGGATGTGAAAGTCAGAGAATTATTAGCTATGTTTGTTATGTGATCAAAAAAAGCTGGCTCAGGCAGAACAAGCTGATATATGAGTGAACACTATAACAGTTTGTTTTACAGGAACAGTGCAATTTTAATATCAAAGTGGGATCAAGAGCATGGTGAGGGGACAAAATGTTCTCCAACTAGAAGAACACATATTGGAACCAGTGGGAGGTTAGATCATAAACCCCACTGAATACTTACTACAGAGCATAGTAGGCAGAACGATGCTGTTCTGAGAAAAAGAGGCCACTCGAGTGCAGCCTGGACAACAACACAAAGACAAATTCTGTATAATGCACTGGATGTGCATGGCATTTCCATCTGCAATTCCAGCACTCTGATGTTGCATAATGGATGTTATTGAAAACATTGACGTAGATAAATGGATACACAGAGTATTTAAAAATCGTTTGCCTTTACATTTCCTCTTTCTGGTACCAAGGCACATTTTCAGGAAATGTGCACACTCAATAGTTATATAAAGCAAGGTCTCATCTATAAACACCCCTGAAACTGCTGTTGGAAGAAAACAAACAATACCAAGTGTTCTGCTGCAATGCTGGAGGCTTCAGGTATATGCACAGAACAAGATCTTTATTCGTCATAATTTGAGTACAAAGAGGCTGAGGCATTAGTGGAGAGTTGGAGAATACTATTTCTTTACAATGGACTCAATACACATGCTACAAGATAGCTGAAAAGCAAAGTGCTTGTATTGTTAATTTTAAAAAAATTACTTGGGCCTATAACATGGAAAAATAATTCAAAGACTGTTCTGTGCAAACTCTCTTCCCCCATGACCTACACTTTCATTAACCCTTCCTGTTTTTCCTTTGCAACAATTTCAAAATCCATCCATTCTCACTACCAAAACATTCACTCATACCCTGATGATCTCTCTCTGACTACTGCAGGCTTCTGCTCCCAGATTTTCCTGACTCTGTCCTCATTGCTCTATTCAATTCACCCATAATGCTACTACAAAACTAATCTACTTCATTTGCTACTCCAATCATAGACTCACATCTTTCACTGGCTTCCCTTCTGCCACTGCATCATGATTAAGCTCTTTGGTTGAGATTAATTCCTGCACCAGCAAATGTACTGGTGCAGGGATGTAAAGGAGATAGCTTCCCCTATTTAGGAGCTGCCAGGAGCCAATTCAACCATCCATGAAGGCTAAGGCAGATCTGACAGCTGCCCTGACTTTCACCCCTGCTGTGAAAGCCCATTCAGAGCTTCTCCCCTGGACCACCGTGGAATGCCTCAACATGCACTGGTGGAGGAGGAGAATCTGCAGGGCATCCAATATTCATGTCCTTCTCACTCATCTTCTCACCTCATTCAGAAAATTGTTCACCTTTAAAGTCCCTCCTGAACACACACCATTTCCAAGATGCCTACACCTCTTATTTCCCTGATATTGGTAAATACTACTTAGGATGGAGACAGAAGTGAAATTAACAAGGCAAGTTCTTAAAATTAATGTTCAATCGTGTTTTGTTGCAGCACAGTACTTGTTCTTTGCCTATTTGTTGTCTATTTAGATTGCCAGCCTCCAGCACAGGGACTACATCAAACTGTTCATACTACTTCACAGTACCAGTATTGTTATTTTGCTCCTAGGGTCAGTGAAAATGAAAGCAACCTACTGAACATGTGCAAAGGATGGTGTAAAAGCTTTAATTTATCAAATTTCTGTGGTTTATTTAAAAGAATATTTGGTCAACCTGCTTTCACATGCAGTGGAAGGAGTTACTCTCAGGGCAAGTTAATAAGAAAATATTTATAACAACAGTGTATCTTTACTTAAATTTTACCAAGGCAATTTTCCTCAGATGGCATTTCATTATAGAGTGCAGATGCACCAACAGAGTCAGCCCAATCCTGAACTGCTTAATCTTTCAAAATGCCTGCAGATGTCAACAGGCGTTCATCCCACTTCATTAACCTTAATGGGGATTTTCCCTGAGCACATACTTCAGATATATAAAAATAAAGACCTGAGCTAGGAATCTGGGTTTTTAATTTTAAAGGCCAGAAGAGAAAGAAGGAACTCAGGATTTCATCCCATCACTCATATTTAAAACTCTTTCTCCTGTTGGATGTTTGGGTTAGTGATCAGCCATGATGGTTTAGTGGGAAAAAGGGTTCTATAGATTTTTGAATCCTTAAAAAAAAAGATTGATGGACTTTCTGTAGAATCTTTTTGTGTAACATGGTGAAATGTGTTCTATGTTTGATCAAAAACCAACTCCTGTTCAGTGAACATTTAAAAACAGCTATGGTAGTTGGCTATAAATGTAGACCCAGAGCCTTCCTAAGAGTTCCACCAACTGTCATGCAAAAGCTGGGGCACCAAGCCTCTTTTTCCAATCAACCATGAAACCATTGGTGGTTCAGGAAAAGATTATTTTTGAATGTCCACAATGTGATTTAAGCCTGGGTTTAGCTATGGCTCATTTAATTTTGAAGAATTTTAAGAAACTGATTTTCAGTACTATTAGAGAAGAGCATGAATCATTTTAATTTTGTTTTTTTAACAATTCTTGACAACCATTACATTTTAGTTTATTAGAATTATCTTTTTTCATTACTTCAGTCTCTGTTTTCCCTCTTAGCCAGATACATAGAATCTTGAAGTATTGTTTCACTTTAGAGATATTGAGTCAGCTAAATTGATACACCAACATTTGATATGACTTTCACATTGAAGATACCCCCTCCAGGGAAGAGGACCCCAGTGATTAGGAAAAGACAGGTAACAGTAATGGAGGCTTTGATTATTATAAATATACATAGTTGGGTATGTGATGATCAGGAGAGACACAGGGTGAATTGCTTGCCAAGAGCAAAGGTTCTTCCCGAGATATCTAGATAGAAGTATGTTCGGTGCTGGGGAGGAGCTGGTGGTCATGGAACATGTAGGTACCAATGACTAGGGAATGGTAGGTACTGGAGGCCAAACGTAGGCTGTTAGGTAATAGATTAAAGTCCAGGACCTCCACGGTAGCATTCCCTAAAATGCTGCCAATTCCACATGCAGGACCAGTTAGACAGGCAGAACTGCAGCCTCTCAATGCATGGATGATATGATGGTGTTTGGAGGAGGGATTTAGGTTTATTAGGAACTGGGGAACATTGTGGGAAAGGAGCGTATAAAGGAATGATGAACTCCTCCTAAACAAAAATGGAACCAGATTTATGGCATGTAAAATTAAAAAGGTTGTAGAGGAGTTTTTAGACTAAGGGCAGGGGGAAAGCCAACAGGTGTGGAGGAGTACAAGGTTTGGACAGAGACATCCATTACAGGAGCATTTATTAAAGCAGATACTCTATACTCTAGTAAAGAGGAAAGGAAAGAAATTGGTAGATAGGAACTGAAGAGAAACAGTCAAATAAAAAAAATGGCTAACCAACCTTTTGTAACTGTTCTTCGAAATTTGTTGCTTATTTCCATTCCAAGTCAGGTGCCTGTGTGCCACAGGCACCAGTGTTGGAGGTTTTTCCCTCAGCGGTATCCATAGAATCAGCTCTAGCACCCTCTGGAGTCATATTCACATGCACAAGCATAAGGGGCACCACCGGCCCCCCTCCCACTCAGTCCCCCTCCCTCTTAAGTCCTGTAGGTCACCCCTAGACACATCTTTAGAAATCCTGCCTACCTCTGGAAAGGTAACGACTCAAGTCCAATTGGGATGTGGCTGCGGGAGGTTGGCCTTGGAGGTGCTTATATCCCTTGCCTTTCTTTCTGTATGGTTTGTTCCTAGTCTGGCCTGCTAACCTCTGAGGCTGATGGGGCCTGAAGTGTTTCCTAGAGGCCACCGGCATATATAGGCTCAAGGAATGGAGAGTAGCACTGGAATCCTTCAAATAACTCAGCCTGTTGTCCATCTGTTTTGAGAACAGGGCTGCACCCTCAAAGGGGAGGTCCTGAATAGACTGTTGGACCTCTGAGGACAATCCTGATGACTGAAGCCACCAGGCCCTTCTCATTGAAACAGCCGACACACCATTGTTCTAACTGCCAAGTCGGCTCCCTGAAGAGAAGTTCAGGCTACTGTTTTGCCCTCCTCCAGTATGGCTGTAAATTCCTGTCTGGACTCCTGGGGCAGGGAGGCTGGAAACTTGGCCATGGATTGCCATATATTATAGTCATATCTCCACAGGAAGGCTTGCTGGTTCAATATGTGTAGTTGCAGGCTGGCAGTCGAATAAACATTTCTTCTGAAAGGGTCAAGTCTTTTTGCATCCTTACTTTTTGGTGTTGAACTCACCTGCCCTTGTTAGGCCCTCTAGTTGGCATCATTGTCACCAATGACCCTGGGGAGAGATGCGAATACACACAGTCGAAGCCTTTTGCAGGCACATAGTATTTTTCTTAGCCCTCTTAGATATGTGGAGCAGAGAGGAAGGTGTCTACTACAAGGTTTTCACAAACTTCATGACCCTTCATGGACCGGGAGGTTGACCTTAGAAGGAGATGCTGGTGCCAAGATGTCAAAGAGCGCGTCAGTAGGCTCCTTCAGCTCCTCTGACTCCAAACTAAGATTGGAAGTCACCAGCTTGAGCAGTTCTTGATGTGCTCTGAAGTCATCCTGCGGGACCGCGGTCAAGGGCCCAGCCACTGCTTTATCCGGTGAGGAAGATGATGAAGCCAGTAAAGATGAAGGAATCTCTTCTTCCTCCCTGGGTGGGTAGCCTCTTCCAGGGCTACTGCTGGTGCATCTGCCTTGGTCCAACTCCTCATCTAGGTCAGGTGTTGGGTGTGACAACGCTGCTGACCATCTTTCTGATGCCTCAGAGCATGAGAACTACACATGAGACCCCAGGGTGGGAGGGGGAGGGAACCCCCACGGGTTCCAGAATTGCCAAGGCATTGGCCATTGCCCCAGCAGCCAAGTGCCCAATGGTGGGCACACAGGGAAACCTGCAGAGAAAGCAGGATTCATCTGTCCCCTGGGTAGATCTATCTCCTCACTCTTCGAGTCCTCTCTCAGCGCCAACAGCCGTGCCAACGTCGCGTCCGCCTCACTACTACACCGGGAAGTGTTGTGTCTTGGCTCTGGTGAACGGTACCGGGGTTCAGTGGGGCAGTGCCACAGTCTCTGGAGAACAGCAGTGGTGTTCCGGGATTGGTGCCAGGGCTCAAGAGATCAGGGCCGAGGTTCCGAGGGGCTAGCACTGGGAGGTCTGAGGACAGGCGCCAAGGGTCCAGCTCTATGACAAAGTTCTGGGGACCGGTGACAGGGGTTCAGTGACGCTAGCAAGATACTGATGAACATCACGGAGAAGGAGAGCCATGGAGCTCGGGATTGCTGTGGGGGCCCCATCATGGGCTTGCCTCTGGAAAGACTACCAGCCAGGGGTCTCGGAGCAGAGGTCTGCTCTCCCAAGGCATAGGCGGCATGGGAAGTGACAACAAGTCCTTGGCCACTTGAAATGCTTCGGGAGTGGATGGTAGCATAAGGTGCCGGGTGCCTCTACCACTCCCAGGAATCAATGGCAGGCTCCAGATCAGGTTTTGAACTTTATGGGGTGAGGCTGTTGCTGATCTGAGCTCCAAGCGGCCTGGCCTACATCTCAACTTATCCCCTGGCCCTTTTTTTACCCTTCTTTGGTGTCAGAGAGTGCTCTTTCCCATCATGCAGTTTCTTCTGTCTTTTTTTCAGCACCAGGGATAGAGATCAATGTCAGGAAGAATTCAGTGCTGGAGAGACACTCCGCACGGACACTGATGTACTCAGCACTGAGTCTGAACAGCCCAGCTCAGAGGCCAGTCTAAGAACTGATTCCAGCAGAATCATTCTTAATCTAGTGTCCCAATCTTTTTAGTGCATGGTCTGAACCCTTTACAGATTCTGTACTTATCCCATACGTGAGTCTGTCCCAGGTACTTCAGGCAGCTCTGGTGGGTATCACTCATGGGCATGGGATTTTTACAAGACGCACACAGTTTGAAGCCTGGGAATCGGGACATGCCCCCTCCCTGGGGCTATGTCCCAATGGGACTATAACTACTACTAATATACTAACAAACCAAACTAACATATATAAACTATATACACTATGACTAATAGAAACCACTGGTTAGTAGAGCTTACCAAGGTAAGAGGATGTTCCAGCACAGTCATGGGTGGTAAGAAGGAACAGAGGGAGGGGGCTGGCAGTGCCCCTTATACCGGCGCATGTGTGCGCAACTCCAGAGAGCACTAAAGGTGACCCTACGGATACCACTGAGGGAAAAATCTCCAGCACCAGTGCATGTGGCACACACACACACCTGACATTGAATAGACACGAACAAGCACTTGAAGAAGAGGAGTCCCATTAAATTATGTCACATGAAGGGAGACAACTAAATACTGACAGATTTTGTAAGTGCTTGTATACAAATGCTCAAAGTCTAAATATTAAGATGGGTGCCTGGTATTAAAGGAGGATTTGACATAATAGGCATCTCAGAAATTTGATGGAATGATGATAATCAATGGGACACGGTAATACCAGGGTACAAAATATATAGGAATGACACTGTAGGTCATGTTGGTGGGGAATGGCGCTATATGTGAAAGAAAACACAGCCAAATACAGTAAAAATTTGTAGTAAATGAATCAAACAGTACCATAGAATCTCTATGAAGAAATTTAATGCTTGAATAATAAGAGTACAATAGTAGAAATATACTGCTGACCACATAACCAGGATGGTGACACTGGCTGTGAAATGCTTAGGGAGAATTACAGAGGCCACAAAAACAGAAAACCAAATAATAATGGGGGATATATGGACCGGGTACATGTCACCCCAGAACAGGATGCAGAGATAAAATTTCTAGACACCATTAATGACTGCTTATTGGAGCAGCTAGTCCTGGAACCCACAAAGGGAGAGGCAATTCTTGATTTAGTCCTAAGTGGCGCAAAGGATCTGGTTCAAGAGATGAATATAGCCGAACAGCTCGCTAATAGCAACCATAATATAATTATCTTTGACATCCTTATAGGAAGGAAAATAATTAAAGAAACCCACCATAGTAGCACTTAACTTCAAAAAGGGGACCAACACAAAAATGACCATGATAGTTGAATGGAAATTAAAAGGAACAGTCAGAAGAATGAAATCCCTGCAAATGACTTAAAAACACCATAATAAAGGATTAAAGTAAACATTAACTCCAAATAAAAAAAAAAAGTAAGACCACCAGTAAAATGCCACCATGGCTAAACAGCAAAGTAAAACAGGCAGTTAGAGACAAAATGGAAACCTTTAAAAACTGAAAGTCTAGTCCTAGTGAGAAAATAGAAAGGAGCATAAATGCTGGTAAGTCAAGTGTAAAAGTACAATAAGCAGCCAAAAGAGAATTTGAAGAGCTACTAGCAAAAGACAGAAATTAACAGAAAACATTTTTTTAAGTAAATCAGAAGCAGGAAGTCTGCCAAAAAATCATTAGATCCATTGGATGATTAAGATGCTAAAGAAGCACTCAAGGAAGACAAGGCCATTGCAGAGAAGTTAAATGAATTCTTTGCATTTGTCTTCACTGAAGAAGATATGAGGGAGATCCTGACACATGCTTTTTAGATGACAAATCTGAGGAACTGTCCTCAATAGAGGGGGTTATGGAACAAACTGACAAATTAAACTGTAGTAAGTCACCAGAACCAGATGGTGACCTCCCAAGAATTCTGAAGGAACTCAAATATGATATTGCAGAACTACTAATGGTGGTATGTATCCTATCACTTAAATCAGCCTCTGTGCCAGAGGATAGCTAATGTAATGATGATTATTTTAAAAAGGCTACAGTGACAATTCTGGCAATTAGAGTCAGGTAAACCTATCTTCAGTACCAGGCAAACTGATAAAAACTATAATAAAGAACAGAATTATCAGACAGAGTGGAACATTATTTGTTGGGGGAAGAGTTAACAGGGCTTTTGTAAAGTGAAATCATGCCTCACCAATCCATTGCAATTCTTTGATGCTGTGAAGCTGTTTACCAGGTACTAGCTGAGGACAGGGCTGCAGGCTAGTGCATTCATACACTGACAGAAATCAAAGGAGTGTCAAAAGGTGTTGTAATCAGGCCAACTCACTTGTGTATTTAGTTCCAAGGAAATGTTAACGGTATTGTATTCACTTATCTATAACCTGTTGATTGCTATCACTTTACATTATGTGTATCCCTGTAATTAGTTAACTCTAGATCAAAAGTGTGCATTAGTGTTGAGATAACAATGTACTTGATGCATAAACGTCATGAAAACTAATGAAAGATTGTTGTTTGCTATCACATTACCTTTTACATTATATATCTCTGTAATTAAGTAACCCATTAAACACGACTGGAGCCTTGGAAATGCAAATGAAGAGTGGTATCTTCAATACAGACCCTGGACTTCAGAAAAGAGGACTTTGACTCCCTCAGGGAGCTGAAGCTAATATGAGGGGGAAATGGAGCCCAAGAGATCTGGCTGTATTTAAAAGAAACCATACTGAGGGCGCAGGAACAAACCATCCCGATGTGCAGAAAGAATAGTAAATATGGCAGGCAACCAGCTTGGCTTAACAAAGAAATCTTCGCTGAGCTTAAACACAAAAAGGAAGCTTGGACAGATGACTAGGGAGGACTATAAAAATACTGCTCGAGCATGCAGGAGTGAAATCAGGAAGGTAAAGCAAAACTGGAGTTGCAATTAGCAAGGGACGTGAAGGGTAACAAGAAGGATTTCTACAGGTATATTAGTAACAAGAAGAAGGTCAGGGAAAGTGTGGGCCCCTTACTGAATGAGGGAGGCAATCGGTGAGGGATGATGTGGAAAAAGCTGAAGTACTCAATGCTTTTTTTGCTTCTGTCTTCACAGACAAGGCCAGCTCACAGACTACTGCACTTTGAGCAGTATAGTATGGGGAGAAGCTGAGCAGCCTTCAGTGGTGATAGAACAGGTTCAGGACTATTTAGAAAAGCTGGACATGCACAAGTCCATGGGGCCGGATGCAATGCATCCAAGGGTGCTGAGGGAGTTCACTGAAGTGATTGAAGAGCCATCAGCCACTATCTTTGAAAACTCATGGCAACCGGGGGAGGTCCCGGATGATTGGAAAAAGGCAAATATAGTGCCCATCTTCAAAAAAGGGAAGAAGGAGCAACCGTGGGACTACAGACCGGCCAGCCTCACCTCAGTCTCTGGAAAAATCATGGAATTAATTTTGTAGGAACTTGGAAGAGAGGAAAGTGATCAGGAACAGTCAGCATAGAGTCAGAATGGCAAGTCATGCTGACCAACCTGATTGCCTTCTATAATGAGATGACTGGCTCTGTGGATGTGGGGAAAAAAGTGGACGTGATATACCTGGACTTTAACAAAGCTTTTGATACGGTCTTGCCAGCAAGTTAAAGAAGAATGGGTTGGATGAATGGACTATAAGGTGGACAGAAAGCTAGCTAGATCATCAGCTTCAATGGGTAGTGATCAACGGATCAATGTCTAGTTGGCAGCCGGTAACAAGCGGAGTGCCTCAGGAGTCAGTCCTGGGGCCAGTGTTATTCAACATCTTCATTAATGATCTGAAGGATGGAGTGGATTGCACCCTCAGCAACTTTGCAGATGACACTAAGCTGGAGAGAGTGATAGATATGCTAAAGGGTAGGGACAGGATACAGAATGACCTGGACAAATTGGAGGGTTGGGCCAAAACAAATCTGATGAGGTTCAACA
The DNA here is from genome assembly GCF_026122565.2 of Emydura macquarii macquarii. Classification (NCBI taxonomy): domain Eukaryota; kingdom Metazoa; phylum Chordata; order Testudines; family Chelidae; genus Emydura; species Emydura macquarii. The sequence continues at coordinate 13,625,395 of NW_027132773.1, forward strand.
AGGACAAGTGCAGAGTCCTGCACTTAGGACAGAAGAATCCCATGCACTGCTCCAGACTGGGGACCAACAAGCTAGGCAGCAGTCCTGCAGAAAAGGACCCAGGGGTTACAGTGGACAAGAAGCTGGATATGAGTCAACATTGTGCCCTTATTGCCAAGAAGGTTAACAGCATATTGGGCTGCATTAGTAGGAGCATTGCCAGCAGATTGAGGGAAGTGATTATTCCCCTCTATTCGGCACTGGTGAGGCCACATTTGGAATACTGTACCCAGTTTTGGGCCCCCCACTACGGGAAGAATGTAGACAAACTGGAGAGAGTCCAGAGGAGGGCAACGAAAATGTTTAGGGGACTGGAGCACATGACTTATGAGGAGAGGCTGAGGGTACTAGGCTTGTTTAGTCTGCAGAAGAGATGAGTCAGCGTGGATTTGATAGCTGCCTTCCTTTCCTACCTGAAGTGGGGTTCCATAGAGGATGGAGCTAGGCTGTTCTCAGTGGTGGCAGATGACAGAACAAGGAGCAATGGTCTCAAGTTTCAGTGGCGGAGGTCTAGATTGGATATTAGGAAAAACTCTTTCACTAGGAGAGTGGTGAAGAACTGGAATGGGTTACCAAAGGAGGTGGTGGAATCTCCATTTTTAAAGGTATTTAAGCCCCAGCTTGATAAAGCCCTGGCTGGGATGATTTAGTTGGGGTTGGCCCTGCTTTGAGCAGGGGATTGGATTAGATAACCTCCTGAGGTCCTTTCCAACACTAATATTCTATGATTCAAAGCAAGGGCCATTGTGTTTGACAATGGAAATTCACTGGACCATGTGGGCGAATACAGCATTCAGATTGTCTTCTATGAGCAGAAACTACACATATCGATTCAAAGGAATAATCCTTATCTCTGGACTGTCTGGATACTAACAGGGTGGAATATCTGGACAAGACGACAAAGATCGCCAGAATTTTTCTGGGTAACCCTGAAAGATTTTTGGGAAATTGGCAGTTTATTACATCTCTGCTATCATTTTGGACTTACAGGCTTTGACTCAACTATTAATGTATTTTACTTGATTTAACCTCTCAATAAGGCTCATTTCTTTTCTTAGCTAAAAAATCCTCAGTTTATTAGAGAACTGGCTGCCAGCTTTCTCTTTGGTGTGAGATCCAGAGTACCAAATTGTTCTAGGGTAAGTGACTGCACCCTTGGGATTGGGAGTAATTTAATAGGATGTGATTTTGGTTTATATAATATTTTATCACAAAGTCCAGTTTGTCTGGGTAGCAAGAAAAGCTAGAGAGTCTAGGGGACTGACTGTGATGCCATGGTAAGACTAATATAGTGATCCAGGATTTCACATTTGTTACTGGCTTGGTGAAATCTAACTATAGAATATACCACCAGTTTGGGGGTGCCTGCCCTGTTTTCTGACAGTCTGATCTGAGACTGGCACTCAGAGCTGTGAGCCACTCCAGACAGCATGACAGAGGGTATCATCAGGCATGTGGACCAGGGTGATCCAGTGGATATAATGTACTTGGACTTTCAGAAAGCCTTTCACAAGGTCCCACACCACACACGCTCTTAAGTAAAGTTAAGCAATCATGGAATGAGAGAGAAGATCCCCTTCTGGAAAAGGGGGCAAAAAGTGACGTGTCAGAACTGCCAGATGATACAAAATTACTCAAGATACTTAAGTCCAAATCTGACTGTGAAGAGCTACAAAGAGATCTCACTTAACTATAATTACAAAATGATGGGCTCTAAATTAACTGTTACACTCAAGAAACAGATCTTGGAGTCATCATGGGTAGTTCAATGAAAACATCCACTCAGTGTGGAGCAGCAGTCAAAAAAGGCTAACAATTTTAGGATCCATTAGGAAAAGAATAAATAATAAGACAGAAAATATCATAATGTATATAAATCCATAGTACACCCACACTGTGAATACTGCATGCAGTTCTGATTGCCCTATCTCAAAATAGATTCATTAGAATTGGAAAATGTACCAAAAAGGGCTGTAAGAATGATTTGGAGTATGGAGCAGCTTCCATATGAACTGAGATTAAAAAGACAGACTGTTCATTTTAGAAAAGAGATGACTAAGGGGGAGATGACAGAGGTTTGTGAAACCATGACTAGTATGGAGAAAATGAAAGTGTTATTCGCCCCTTCACATAACATTAGAACCAGGGGTCACCCAATGAAATTAATAGGCAGCAGGAACACAAAAACAAATAAGTACTTCTTCACATAACACACAGTTAACCTGTGGCACATGTTGCCAGGGGATGCTGTGAAGGCCAAATTATAACTTTGTTAAAAAAAAGTATTAGACGAATTCATGCAGGATAAATCTATCAATGACTATGAGCAATCCCATACTCCAGGTGTCCCTAAATCTCTAAATTCCAGAAGCTGGGACTGGACAACAGAGGACAGATCAGTCAAAATTGCCCAGTTCTGTTCATTCCTTCTGAAACATCTGGCACCAGCTACTGCCTGAGACAGGATATGGGGCTAGATGGAGCATTAGTCTGACCCAGTATGGTCATACTTAGGTTCTTCTGACTAGACATTCATTGGCCATACTGTTCGGCAGCTCTCACTTTTACTATAGTTTGCGGGAGATATAACCATCTAGTGAACTCAATGCTGAAGAATGAAAAGTAAGATGAGCAAACCAACTTTATTTAGAAACATTGTCAGATGCCCTGCCCATGTTCCAGAACTTTCTAGATTTCAAGCCTCTTAGAGTATGTCAACACTGCAATAAAAAACCTGGAGGTCACCTGTGCCCGCTCACTCGGGCTCACAGGGCTCTGGCTAAGGGACTGTTTAATTGTAATACAGATGTCTGGACTCAGGCTGGAGTCCAGGCTCTGGGACCCTGAAGCCCAAGCTGGAACATATATACCAAAATTAAACGGCCCTGCAGTCCAAACCCTGTGAGCCTGAGTCAGCTGGCACAGGCCAGCCAGAGGTGTCACACTGCAGCGCAGCTATACTTTCAGTCTCTCCTGTTGATACTCTTCCACTCAGGATAAATAATTCTGTCACTGGAGCAGGGGGACTGGGTCTCCCATGTCCCAGGTGCATACTCTAACCACTAGGCTACAGAGTCGTATGCTCTCTCTCTTTCCCCATGATTGTGGATAAATAATAAAACAATGAAACAGCTTCAAGAGGAGAGACTAGGGAGCCCCCCCCCAATCAGAATATCCTACGGCCCAGTCATGAGAGCACTCACTCGAGAGGAGATAGGTCCCTGTTCAAATCCCTCAGATGAAGAGGAGACTTGAGCCAGAGGCACCCACCTCCCAGGTGAGTCCCCTAACCACTGGGCTAAAAGTTATGAGGGAAGTCATCTTCCCCACCCACCAGCTCCTAGGGAGCCTCAGTGCCAAACTCAGGCTTTGTGAATCCCAGCAGTTTTCTAGGTGCCTTAAAATTAGATGTGGTGATGCTCAGCTTAATTGCTCAATGATGCTCACTACATTTCTTTGTGTTTCTAGCCTTTCATGTTCTCATTTTTATTTTTTACTGTGGTAGCATTTACAGGCCCCAATCAGCAATCACTGTACACATATAAAAGATTGCCCCACCCCAGAAATCTGATACCCTTCCCTTTTAATTGTAAGAATAATTAACATTTATATCAACACATTGATAGCAGAAGCTAAAATTTCTGGAGTAATTTTTTTCAAATATATGGAAATTCTTCAGTGACAATTAAAGAAAACTGAAAAGAAAAAAAGCCTGGAAAAATGAACTGAGTTCCCCTCCCATGGGGAAAAAGTGCTCAAGATTTTTTTTTTTATTATTATTTTGATTTTTTTTAAACTATAACTCTGGCCAACAACAGTCCTACGAAGTCCTGGATGGAATGTAAAAGTTCCAGTCCCTTGATAAAACCTCAGAGAAGAGTGGCAGCAGCACCATCATCTGCCATCCCCTAGGGTTAATTCCTCATGTAGGGCAGCTGAGTCCATAAATGGGAAGTGACTCTGGTCAAATGTATATATAAAAGCACTGGATGCAAATTTAAACCTTCCACCTGCGCAGAATCAACATACAATAATTGAAGAACAGCTCTGCAGAGCTCTATTCATCTGCACAACTTCCTATTAAATAGTAATAATCTCTAGCACTAGTCACACATCATATCTTTTCTTCCCCTCAGCTGGTGGAGGATGACAGGCATCCAAAGGAAGACAGGGGAAATTGTGAGCAAGATACACTGAAAAAAAGATGTAAAGGCCACTTCATCCTTCTCCATGTTGAAGGATATTCCAACTCAAAGATAAATCAGTACCAGGAAACATGATAGCAAACGGCATTAACAGCAGCAAAACAAATTATACTGAGTCACGGAAAAGATGCTTCATCTCCAGCAAAAGCTGAATGGATTGCTTGGCTCAGTCAGGCTAAAGGTTTATGCAAAGATGATACAGAGAGAAAATTAAAATGGAAAAGTATCATAATATGGAAATACTTTCTATTGATTACACAGATTTTTATACAGCTCCCAAAACTCTGGCAAGCACTTTACAGAGCACATAGAAAGATGGCATTTCCCACCTGAGATCTTACAATCTGAGCTTCGTAAGTGGCAGGGGGAGCGTAACATAGGCTATGTCTCCAGCTGGAGCTGTGGGTGTGATTCCCAGCTCCCGTAGATGGTCCTGCATCAGCTCTGCTCCAGCTAGCATGCTAAAAATAGCAGTGTAGCCAAGCTGGCACAGGTGGTGGGTCTGGGCTCAAGTGCACATCCATCCAGACCCACCCATTCAGGGCGGCAAGCCCAAGCCATACCCCTATGCTACCCCAGCTACATTGCTGGTTTTAGCACGCTCTCTCTGCTTGAACTAGTTCAGGTATGTCTGCGTGAGCTGTGAAGCACACTCCCAGCTCCAGAGGTCCACAGATATATTTTGGGACCCGAGACAAAATCTGAAACTGAGCCCCGCCCCACCCTTCCAAAAAAAAATATGTGAAGCCCAGTGAAAGGGGTTGGAGAGCAAGCCCATCCACCAGCACTCACCCTGTCCCTGGGGGAGGGTCCCAACTCCCTGCTCTGGCCATTGCTACCTGGCATATGGGATTGCAGCGCTGCTCATGTTTGGCCCAGCAGTCCATCAGTCGTGAGGCGTGGTCGGGGCAAACCTAAGTGGTGCTGCAACCCCATGCACCAGGTCATAATACCACTTGGTTTAGCAGCCCTCTCAAATGCGGGGCCCAGGGCAAACTGACCCTTCTCTGAGTGACCCCGCCCAGCTCCAAGTGTACCCGTAACCAGACAGTAAGGACAGAATAGGGTTAAGAAGAATGAGGGTTAAAGTGATATGACCATGCACTGGAGTTACCATTCCAGATCAGACCATGCTACAGCCAGTCCAGTAGTCCACCTCCAATAGTGGCAAGCATGGGATGCTTTTGAGGAGTGTCAGAATCCCCCTTAATGGGCAGCTTCTTTCTAAACTGTATTAGTTGTTGGCTTATACCCTGATGCACAAGAGTCTGTATCTGTATTTTTTGTTCTCTCTAAAGAAATTGTGACTGTATTGCTTTTGTGAACACTGCTAAGCTTTTTGCTTCAATCATATGCGGTGGAATGAGTTCAACACTATTACTTATATCAGTTTTAAATTTGTCATCTTGTAATTTCATTGTACATCCCCCTTTTTTTATTATTATTGGAAAAGGTAACTAGGAGTTCCTAATCTACCTTCTCTATACTATTTGTTATACCATATATCTCCTGTCATGCTCCCTTTTATGTGTGTCCTCTCTAAAATCCAGTCCTAGCCACTTTTAGTTTTCATCATATGTAACTCTAAATTTTCAGCACCCATCTCTGAAACCTCTCTCTCAGATTTTTTGAGACAGGGTAGCCATACCTCAACACTGATCAAGAAGAAGTGGTACCATCAAGTTAGGCAAAAACATTGTTTTTAGCATTTTTTTAATTCAATTCTCAATACAGTGCAACATTTTTGATTGGCACTGTGCATTCAGCAGGGGTTTCCATTGAGTTGTATAGCATGAGGTTTTCTTTTCTTCCGTGATTGCAATTAATTTTGGGAAGATAGACATGTATAATAGTAGTTCAAATTAATCCTTCCAATGTGCATTGTCTTCCATCTGGAAACAATTTCATCTGCCCTTGTGCTGCCCATTCACTTACCTTTGTTTGCTCCTCTGGAATTCTTCACATTTAATTAAATTTATTGTCATTTTTTAAGAAACCCATTCATTTCTAGTGTATTCCACGGTACAATTTGCACATCCTTACATCTCACCGTAACAAGTCTACTGAAGCTATGTAGGATATTAGTGCCAGGAACTCAGCTTTTTGAAGTCAATGGCAGGAAAATCTAGCTGCAAGCCACCACTTTTGGAACTTGCTTCCCCAACCATCCATCAAAAAACAAATTTCACAAACTTTAAATCATGCTGAAAAGCTTTTTTGTTTACTCGGGCTGTTGAAGACACATTTTTTTTTCTACTGTTGTGTGTTCTGAGCCTGGAAAGTTTTTGTGAAAGGCAGGACTGCTGACTTAATTTTGAGCTTTGTTTGTTTTTAGTAATTACTGTAGAATGCATAAGTTCTTTTGTTATAAGACAATGGGAAAATATTGATGAAAACAAAGAAAAATACATAAGAAGTTAGTGGAAGTCTTATAATAAAGCCAGCAGCTAGATATACACGCTCTTTAAGTGTGGTTCTATTCTGAAAATCGATTCTGTAAAAGCAGCCTTCTGGAGTTCCATGTTTACTGTGTTTTGTAAGTGCCAGATCAAGTTTGCTCAGAAACAGATAAAAAGATTAATTCTCTAGCTGACAGACCTTAAAACACAACCTGATAATCTTAAAGCCAAGATGTGTTTTTCCTGGCTTGCATTTAATGATCAATAATAAAAGGATTCTAAAGGCTGAAGGTCACAGGTACAGCAAAGGACAGAACCTGATTCTGCAAATGGTTCTTCATTAACAAAACTAAAGATTTTGAGCTAGACTTTACAGTCAGAAGGGACCTTTGTATCATCTTGACCTCCTGCACATTGCAGACCACAGAACCTCACCCACCCACTCCTGAGATAGACCCCTAACCTCTGGCTGAGCTAATGAAGTCCTCAAATCATTCTGCTTTAGCTATATTACAAATACTATATAAAGTCTGCTAATTTTCTCCTCATTCTTCTGAGTCATATTTTATGTATACTATATATTGTGTCTTATTTATGTTGTATCTTAGTAATTAGACTGTTTGAAAATTAAGATATATTATGGAAACTGAAAATTTGCTCAGTCAAGAAAATACAAAATGGCCACACTGAATTCAAACTTTCAAAAGCAGTTTAAGTGATGCTTGAAATCATGGGCTTCTCTGTAAGTTACAGCAGCTCGTTTCATCTAGTCACAATTGTTTCCAATTTTCTGCCTAGTACAAAACAAACAATAAAAAAGTAAAAATTGAAAGCAACCTTTCAAAGCACCAATTTTCCATTCTAGGGTCCCTATCCTGCAATTAATTGCTCCCAGATGTACCTACCCTCAACTGACTTCAGTGGGGCAGTGCGCCTCCATAGATCTCACTGCACGATTGGGAGATTCACAATTTAAACCTTTTTAATAACTACAGTCGCAACTAGCTCCCGTCTTCGTCTCTAGAGAGAGACAATTCTGCTGGGGTTAGACCCAACTGCTAAATCCCATCTGTTTCTAAGTCCCACGATTCTGGTTAATGACTAATCACTGGTCCTGGTAGAGAGTATTGGGAACTTTTAAACAAAATGGTTTTTCTTCCTAGAACACTGATTTGGCAAAAACAAACTTTTCATGGAGATTTACCTATTTCAACAAAGCTTTATTTGGAAAGATTCTCAGATCCAGGATGGACCTTCAGGTCAGAACAAGAGATATCCACCCCAGACTAGCCAATAGCCCACTAGTTAGGACATTCACCTGGGGTGTGGGAAATCTGATTTAAGGGTTTAGTCTGAATCACGCAGAGTATGATCTTAAACCTGGGTCTCCACCAATCCAAGTGAATAAGCTACCAACAGGCTATTGGCTATTCTGAAGTGTGTTTCTTTCTCTGTTTTTTCCACAAAAATTTTGGGGGGTCTTGGTTTTGTTCCACATCAGAAAGGAAAAATCGATTTAAAAAACCTCTAATGGAATTCTTGTTTTCCAGCCAGCCCTAGTTCCCAGCTCTGGGTCTTAAGCACACTTCCAACCCTTCTTGGACAGTGAGACCCTGCAGTCTGGCCACCAAGATCCTGAGCCCCCAGTTGCTTAGACATGTACCCACCTCCAACGTAACTGGCTTCCCACCGCCCCATTTATACCCTTCAGAGACAACATAGCAGTAAAGAAATGAAACAGGCTTAGTAAAAGAATTCTTTAGCTTCCAATACTTTTTAAAAAGCACAAAAGAGTTACAGATTTTCAGAAAACAAACTGCTGAACTCAGTCCTCTCAGATTGACTTCACTACCCCCATGAATCCTGAGTTCAGTCCAAGTCCTTTGGACAGACAGCTTTCCCTCCTGTTTGGCATGGTCTTCTTTATGGCACTGGAATCATCTCCTTTGTTTAGAGCATTCCTCTTTTGAAACTGCCTTGGAGACTCTTCTTGTTTTTGAGCTTCCAAGGGGGAATATCCAGAACTCCAAAACTATCCCCACCTTCTGTCAGCTTCTGGGTAGAGTCGTTCAAAATCAATGGCCCTGCTAGCAGTCAATTCATTGTTTCACCAGGATAGGGTCATTCATTGTTGATGGCCCTCGATTGCTCTGTCACAGTTTCCCAGACAGTGGGCTAGTCTACACTAGAAGTATTACAGCTGCTCAGCTGCACCCGTACAGCAGCGCCGCTGTTGCATGTCTGGTGAAGATGCTCTATGCTGACAAGAGAGAGCTCTCCCATTGGCATAATAAAACGTCCTCCACGAGAAGTGGGAGAAGCTCTCCCACAAATACAGCACTGTCCACAGCGGCATTTAGGTCAGTGTAAGATACGTCGCTCAGGTGGGTGACCTATTCACACCCCCGAGTGATATAAATGGTACCAACATAACCTGTAGTGTAGACAAGCCCATTGCCTCTCAACTAAGGGTATGTCTACACAAACTGCTACAGCTGTGCCACTTCAATGAAGACACTACCCTCATTGATACGTGGGGTTCTCCTTTCGGCACAGTTATTCCTCCTCCCCGTGAGGCAGTGGCTAACCCAGTGCTGTCTACATCGGGGATTAGGTCAGTTTAACTGTGTCCCTAAGGAGTGTGGATTTTTCACACTGAGTGATGTAGTTACGCTGACTTAATTTCCTAGTGTAGACCAGGCCTAAGAGTCAAGTTCCTGCTACAAAATGCATGCTGAAAGCCACACTAAAGGTTGCATTCAAAACGGAGGTGGAGACTGAAATACAATATAGGGTTCACAGAAACTAAATGGAATTCATAAATTGATAGACATCCCCAAACAGTCAAAACTGTTTTGTATGAACTGTAAAATACATGTTCCCACTACTGCAAAACAGAACAGAACAGAAGAATAATTTGTTATATAGATTGCCTTTCACGCTTAAAGTACAATGTCTCAAAACTCTTTACATAGTAATTAATTAGCTATTGATAGTCTAGTGACTGCAAGCTAATGGAGCTCAATTATGTACTCTGTCCAGAATCTTACATCCTAGTCCAGCAAAGTACTTAAGCACATTCTTTACTTTAAGCATTTGAGGATAGTTCTGCTGAAGTCAATGGGATTATTCACATGCTTAAAGCTAAGTGTTTTGCTGGTTCACAAGCAGAGTGGTTACCTCCTGGCAGGATTGAATCCTTAGACGTTAGAATCTGTGTTACTGAGATTTCCGCCCTATTCCTTTAAAAAATATTCTGTTGGTGCTTTTCCTCTTACTTGGAAACATAATATTAACGTGTATTTTATCTAAAAGATAGTATTATATAGAACTACACATGCACACAAAATGGAAGCACTGGACACAGTTCCATAATTAACATAGCATGCTGAATTCCATTATGAGCCATATTTTGACTGCCTCTGAACTCAATGACATCAGGTAACAGCTTGAAACACCTGGGACCTATGAAGGGTTGAGAAAACTCAGTTTAGAGGAGGAACCACAAGAAGTGAGTCAGGTTCCTGTGGAAGGCCCTGAAGTAGAGTCTGTAAGGACTTGAGGGGAGCAGCTGAGAGGTCAGGCTCTATCCCAGAGAAACTTAAAGTTAGCCAACAAGGGACTGGGAACTGAGCCTGAGAGAGAGCTGAAGAGGAGCCCAAACTGGATGACAGTATCTTTCGTTTGTTTGGTGATCAGTGGGGGACTGAACTGGAGTGACCCAGCTGCAGGGTCCCCATGTGAATCCCCAGCAAGGACAGAAAATCTGGCATGAGAAAATGAGGCAGGGAGTGCCTGCCGAACCACTCCCAGTCAGCAGGTTGTGCTCCCAGGCAGGCATGTCCTATGACAGTCTATTAGTAACAATCCTTTTTTAATTTTTTTTAAATGACTGAACGTTCAACCATACTAGCAAATAATGGGTTATCCATGGAAAAATTGTCCTATTGCCTTCTCCATCAAATCTCATTTATACTGCCAACTTTCATTGTGATGTATACACAGTATGCTACATGTGCACAAACATACAATCCTTCAATGTCTTTATTTCATGAGTTGTGAAATATTTTTAAAATCCATTGCAAATTGACATTGAGGCAATGTGTGTCCAGAACACGGCTGCAAATATGCATTTGTTCCTTTTCCAGAATTCCCATTATTATTTCATAGTCCGTATGATTTCCACATGCACAGCACCTACAGAATCAGACAGTGTCTTATGGCTACAGTAATTAAATATTAAGTATTTTCAGGTTAGATAGCTTTCTCATGCTCCAGCTCTGCAAGAGAACACCGAAAGGAACACATTAAAAAGTTACAAAAACTGCAATTTTGGCATCTCATAAGAGGGCAAGACGTGCAGAGATGAGCTGCCATTTCACCTGCTGGATGCCCTACCTCCCTTCTCCGAGTGTCTGAGAGTGACTTTAGAGTAGGGCTGAGAGAGTGGCAATGCTGAGTCTAGCACCATCAGCTTCCCATTTGAATGATTTTTATGGGTAGAGTTGATACTCAATAGGGCAGGACCATGCAAGATATTTGTGGGGGAGAAAGCACTTGAGAGTGGGAAGCGAGATGCTGGGAGTAAGGGAGTCCAGGCTAATCAGAAGAGCTATGGTGCTACTTTGGACATTTTTGCTAGGGTTGAAGTAGGTTATGTCAGTAACACTGGGAAAGATGCTTAAGCTGGAGTACACAGACACACTGAAGGGACGGATCTAGAAAAAGAGCTTCCATTAGAAAGGGAGACTCAAGGGAAGAGAGATCCAATCACTGGAAAGAGGAAAAACAGCCTAGGTGAAATCCCAGCTTCATTGAAGTCAATGGAAAAACTCTTCTATATCAGTAGGTTTAGGATTTCACCCAGACTCCAGGACAGAGAGAAAGATGGAGAAGAGAAAAAGAGAGAAGAGGTAGTTGTGTGTGTGGTCTCAGTTCTGTTCATATTTGACAGCAGTATGGATCATAAGAACATAAGAATGGCCATAATGGATCAGACCAACAGTCCATCTAGCCCTATATTTTATCTTCAGACAGTGACCAGTGCCAGATGCTTCAGAGGGAATGAACAGAGCAGAGCAATTATTGACTGATCCATTTCCTGAGGTCCAGTCCCAGGTTCTAGCAGTCAGAGGTTTATGGCTGTGTACCTGACTTCTATCACATTTCCCCTCTGCCTATTCTTTAAGCTGATAAGAATAAATCTATTCTTTAATCTCCCTCATATGGAACCTGTTCCATAATCCTAATCATTTTTGTTGCCTTTCTCTGTACCTTTTCCAGTTCTAATATATCTTTTTTTGAGACAGGGTGATCAGAACTGCATACGGTATTCAAGGTGTGGGAATACTATGGATTTATTACTTTTTCTGTTTTATTTTCTATCCCTTTCCTAATGGTTCCTAACGTTGTTTGCTTTTTTGAGTGCTGCTACACACTGAGCAGATGTTTTCAGAGAACAATCCATACTGATTCCAAGATCTGTTTCTTGAGTGTTAAGAGCTAATTTAGACCATCATTTTGTAGGTTTTCCAATGTGCATTACTTTGCATTTATTAATGTCATGCACAATTTCACACATTTAGTAGCTTGTTCCCAACAGAGATCTGTAACTAAACAGGTAGCATTAAAATTAAGCTCTCTCAAGTCCTAAAAAAGCAGGGGTCCCTTCAGGCTACAGGCAATGACCGTCTGTCCTTCTTCAAGGAAAAGATCATTTCTAATCACATCTTTTGGTTAGAGGACTTCAATATACCATTACTTGCATTAGGATACTTACTGAATAAATAGATACAGAACTTGCAGAAACTTTTACATAACTATATTTAGAAATATTCCAATTGCAGTTACATAAACTGACTTACCAAAACTGAAAGCTAATGGAATCTAAAATAAACTATTGTAACAGTCTCGGGCACTGAAGTAGGTTAATACTTATATTTTTAATATAACACAGCATGTATACATATATGCACACATACATATGGAGAGAGACAACGAATGTGTATACATGTACACATAGTACACAAGAATTTTTTTTTTAATTCATGTATAATTCTGGAGTGAAACTAAATTTTAGAAATGAAGACCAAAATCAAAAAAATTGTGAGCACCCTGATCATCTGCTTATACAAACTGTGAGTTTAAAATGAAAAAAAGCCAAGAACCATAGATTATATAAATATATAATAAAAATAAGCAGAAAATATAATGCAGTGTGTGTGTGTGTGTATGTATATATATATATAGATAGAGAGAGAGAGAGAGAGAGAGAGCGCGCAAATAAAAGATTCCCTAACTACTTAACTTTTTTACTTCAATCTTTGCACATTATTTTTCCTATCTTCTAGAAAATACTGAGCAGTGTATACAACTGAAAACTTTAAAGACTGATTTTTATTAAGTGTCACTTCTTCAACTGAATTATCATTAAAAGCATACCACCAACTCAATCTATAATTATTGATTATATTCAACATACTTAAGAATTAACATATTACACACTTAATCATTGTCCAATTTTCCCTAACTTGTAAAAAGTTACAGTCATTTCACTCCACTGAGGGTTATGAAACTCCTAAGGGGTGAACCATCCAATGAAAAATATGATCACCCCTTAGGAGGTTCATAACCCTCAACCGACTTCCCATACACAGAACCACCAACCAATTCAGTAAATACATAAAGATGTTGGTAACTACTGGAAACAAAATTAGATTTTCTAGGCTTCAGCAGCATATAGTTTGTGGCTTTTCCTAAACTGCATTTTAGAGTCACAATTAAAATCTTTTTAACATTTGCTTTTACAAGTAGACGTTATCATGGTACATGTGGTATTCTATTATTAGTAGGTGGAATATCATGATAATGTTAATTACTTGCTAAGGTGCTTCTAAGTATTATTAAAGTACCCATTGTATACTTTATATATAAACAAGGTATTTCAGAGGAATTTGAGGAGAATTTTGAGCCAAAGGTTATTCTTAAATAAATAAATAAATAAATAAAAATTACCAAGCTCTGCCCACAACTCTCACTCCATAACACCAAAATGGTGTAGCCCATTTGCAGACTATCAGCTACAGTTTGCTTGTCTGGCCTTGCCACGCAGTGGTACAATGAGTAAGGCTCTGAACTCAGCAATCCCACGGGCCTCTGTTCAAGACCAATGGTCCCTGACAGTATCTATTCACTTTACAAGACTGAAAGGCTAATCCAACAATGAAGATTAATGGCACCCTCCAATAAAATTTTTAGAAACGTATTTAGTAGTTCACTATGAATTAGAGACGAAAGACTTCATTGAGCTGGAGCAGATGGGAAAATAAAAAACCTGCTATGGGACTGAACATGTTTGAACTTGCATTTCTTTGTTGACACCACATTTGTTGATATAGCTGAGGTTAGTCCTGCTTTGAGCAGGGGGTTGGACTAGATGACCTCCTGAGGTCCCTTCCAACTCTAATATTCTATGATTCTCTACTGCACAGTATATTGAGACTTTTTTAAACAGAGGTAACTAATTTCCAGCTACAGGCCAATTCAAATATATTATAATTTGCAATACGGAGAGTCTAACATGTTCCAGATGCAGTAGTTTAACTCATTTTGTAGAATGTTTCCCTACACTTAGAGCTCCAAACCCACACACTGGCTCATAACCAATGCTGACATTCCAGTGCCACACTGGGTGTTCTGCACTTGGGAGGGGTGCCATCTTTCAGATGAGATACTGAACTAAGTTTCTCTCTGGTATCTGTCCAGGTCACAGTTCAAAATCTGTGGGAATTTTCTGAAAGGTAAAGGGAAGTTCCATAATCCTAGGTAATGTTACTTCTTTCTTTAATTTTAGCAAAATTATCCTTTTCTCCATTCAACACTTCGATTTTTTTTTTTAAATGAAAACACACATTTCTACACAGGAGAGTCACACTGCCTCCCAGGATTCGGCACTGGCCCTGGTAAAAATTCCTTTAGTGCTCTTTGATAAGGCCTTGTCACAAATAAATGGAAATCTAATGCATGACTGAGGAGATGGGAGGGGAGGATGTGCCAGACTAAAACGGGAAAAGAAGGGGGGAGAGGTGGCACCCAAACAAGGAAGCTGTGAGAATATAGCTTTTTAGAGCAGGTCTTTAATTGCCGGACTATAACACTGTAATAGAACTTTACACAGGAATATAAGTACAAGCTTCTGGAACATAAATCTTGCAATCTATTTACTAAAGTAATAGAAATAGTGCTGCAATACTCCATTATTTAGTTTTTCATTTTTGAAGTAAAACAGATTGGGATAAGGCACATCCAATTTCCTCTCTACCATCTAGAGCACAGATGGGTGGAGAGTCCATTCTACTGATTGTCACTTGAGCTAAGCACTGGAACATAACTTTCTTAGCGATATTATTTTTGCTCATTTCAACAAGATTGGAGTTTCTTGCAAGACAGAGGATTCTGGTGCTCCTTACTGCCTATGTAAAGAATGACTGCTCAGTTGTCTGGGTCTCTGCTCATCTAATTTGAAAGCTAAGAGGTACAGATACCTCCTGGCAATATTTGAGTAAAGGCACAATTCCTTATTCAGTTTTCATAATAGAAAGTGGTAAATAGCAGGGTCCCCCAAGGAGCTCTACAAGAACCTGTGCTGCTCAACATATTCATAAATGATCTGGAAAAGGGAGTAAAAAGTGAGGTGGCAAAATTGGCAGATGATAAAAATTACTTGAGATAGGTAAGTCCAAAGCAGACAGTGAAGAGTTACAAAGGGATCTCACCAAACTGGGTGACTGGGCAAGAAAATGGCAGATGAAATTCAATGTTGATAAATGCAAAATAATGCACATTGGAAAACATAATCCCAACTATACATACAAAATGATGGGATCTAAATTAACTGTTACCACTCAAGAAACAGATCTTGGAGTTATCATGGATAGTTCACTGAAAATATCCACTCAATTTGGAGTGGCAGTCAAAAAATCTAATAATGTTAGGATCCATTAGGAAAGGGATAGAAAATAAAACAGAAAATATCATAAAGGCACTTTATAAATCCATGGTAAACCAACATCTTGGATACTGTGTGCAGTTCTGATTGCCCCATCGCAAAACAGATATATTAGAATTGGAAAAGGTACAAAAAAGGACTACAGGAATGGTAAGTGGTATAGAACAGCTTCCATTCAAAGAAAGATTAAAAAGACTAGGACTGTTCAGTTTAGAAAAGAGTCTGCTAAACGGGATGTTACAGAGGACTATAAAATCATGAAAGGTATAGAGAAAGCACATTGGGAATTGCTATTTACTCCTCCACATAAGAACAACTTGGGGTCATCCGATAAAATTAATACACAGCAGGTTGAAAACAAACACAAGAAAGTACTTCTTCACACAATGCACAGTCAACCTGTGGAAATCATTGCCAGGGGATGATGTGAAGGCTAAAAGTATAACTAGCTTCAAAAAAGAATTAGTTAAGTTAATGGAGGATAGGTCCACAAACGGCTATTAGCCAAGATGATCAGGGATGCAACTGTATACTCGGGTGTCCCTAACCCTTCAACTGTCAGAGGCTAGAACTGGAAAACAGGTGATATATCACTCGAAATTGCCCTGTTCTGTTTATTCCCTCTGAAGGATCTGGCATTGGCCACTATCAGAAGAAAGGCTACTGGGCTAGATGGACCATTAGTCTGAGCCAGTATAGCCTTTGTTATGTTCCTTTAATCTTATTTACCTCCTAAGAAGATGTGTCTGTTCTCTGACCCAGTTAATAATGAACAACAATACACAAATGAAACTTCTCTTCGCAAGTGAAGCTGACTACAAAATATTCTTTGGAACTATTCATTTCTCCAAGTACACAAATATAATGTAATTATCTTAATTACTTTCTTTCCCCAAAATTTTATCAGACTGTATCCCCAATGGGCAAACAACTTTTTTTTCCACACAATCCAATTACACACTAGGCAATCTGGTATCTTGCACGCATATCCTTCATTCATCAGATTCTGGTTTGCTAGCAATACTATTCAGTGTCTCTCTCATACTCATCTCTCAGATGACCAACTTGGATAAACAGAGAAATCTTTGGTGAGCTTACACACAAAAAGGAAGCTTACAAGAAGTGGAAGCTTGGTCAGATGACTAGGGAGGAGTATAAAAATACTGCTCGAGCATGCAGGAATGAAATCAGGAAGGCCAAAGCACAATTGGAGCTGCAGCTAGCAAAGAACATGAAGGGTAACAAGAAGGTTTCTACAAGTGTGTTAGCAACAAGAAGGTGGTCATGGAAAGTGTGGGCCACTTACTGAATGGGGGAGGCAACCTAGTGACAGATGACGTGGAAAAAGCTGAAGTACTCAATCCTTTTTTTGCCTCTGTCTTCACAGACAAGGTCAGTTCCCAGACTACTGCATTTTGGGCAACACAGTATGGAGAGGAAGTAAGCAGCCCTCAGTGGTGAAAAAACAGGTTCAGGACTATTTAGAAAAGCTGGACATGCACAAGTGCATGGGGCCAGATGCAATGCATATGAGAGTGCTCAGGGAGTTGGCTGATGTGATTGCAGAGCCTCTGGCCATTATCTTTGAAAATTCATGTTGATCGGGGGAGGCCCTGGATGATTGGAAAAAGGCAAATATTGTGCCCATTTTTAAAAAAGGGAATGAGGAGGATCCAGGGAACTACAGACCAGTCAGCCTCACCTCAGTCCCTGGAAAAATCATGAAGCAGGTCCTTAAGGAATCCATTTAGAAGAACTTCGAGGAGAAGAAGGTGAATGGGAACAGTCAGCATAGATTCACCAACGGCAATTCATGCCTGACCAGCCTGATTCCCTTCTACAATGAGATGACTGGCTCTGTGGATTTGGGGAAAGCAGTAGACATGATATACCTTGACTTCAGCGAGGCTTTTGATATGGTCTCCCACAATATTCTTGCCAGCAAGTTAAAGAAGTACGGGTTGGATGAATAGACTATAAGATGGATAGAAAGACTATAAGATGGTTAGATCGTCAGGCTCAACAGGTAGTGATCAACAGCTCAATGTCTAGTTAGTAGCCGATATCAAGCAGAGTACCCCAGGGGTCAGTCCTGTGGCCAGTTTTGTTCATCATCTTCATTAATGATCTGGAGAATGGGGTGGATTGCACCCTCAGCAAGTTTGTGGATGACACTCAGCTGGGGGAGTGGTAGATACACTGGAGGGTAGGGATAGGATAAAGAGTTACCTAGACAAATCGGAGGATTGGGCCAAAATAAATCTGATGACGTTCAACAAGGACAAGTGCAGAGTCCTGTACTTAGGATGAAAGAATTCTGTGAACTATTACAGACTGGAGACTGACGGGCTAGGCAGCAGTTCTGCAGAAAAGGACCTGTGGGGTATAGTGGATAAGAAGCTGGATATGAGTCAGCTGTCTGCCCTTATTGCCAAGAAGGTTAATGGCATATTGGGCTGCATTAGTAGGAGCACTGCCAGCAGATTGAGGGAAGTGATTATTCCCCTCTATTTGGCACTGGTGAGGCCACGTTTGTAGTATTGTGTCCAGTTTTGGGCCTCCCACTACCGGAAGGATGTGGACAAACTGGAGAGAGTCCAGAGGAGGGCAACAAAAATGATTAGGGAGCTGGAGCACTTGACTTATGAGGAGAGGCTGAGGGAACTGGGTTTGTTTAGTCTACAGAAGAGAAGAATGAAGGGGGATTTGATCGCAGCCTTCAACTACATAAAGGGGGGGGGGGATTCCAGGGAGGATAGAGCTAAATTGTTCTCAGTGGTGGCATATGATAGAACAAGGAGCAATGGTCTCCAGTTGCAGTGGGAGAGGTCTAGGTTCGATATTAGGAAAAACTTTTTCACTAGGAGGGTGGTGAAGCACTGGAATGTGTTACCTAGGGAGGTGGTGGAATCTCCATCTTTAGAGGTTTTTAAGGTGCGGCTTGATAAAGCTCTGGCTGGGATGATTTAGTTGGAGTTAGTCCTGCTTTGAGCAGGTTGTTGGACTAGTTGAGGTCCCTTCCTAACCCTATCTTCTATGACTCTATGACAATCATACAGCCCCATATTGTTCCTACTGATGTCAAAGGGAGTTTTGTCATTGATAAGGTTAAGATTCTGTCATGTGTATTTTCAGTAACAGTCAGGGACAAGTATCAGGCAATAAACAAAAATTAACAAAAGCTGCAATCTGTCCCTGATTGTTATTAAAAAGACCCTGGGGGCAGTGGGGAAACAGAACTGCCAGGGCTTGCAGCTGCTCCAGCCCTTCTGCTCAAGTGGGCTGGCCGGCTGATCAGCTGTTCCGCGGGAGCCCTACAGCTGACTGGTGTTCCAGACATGCCCCAAAAGTCACAAAGGTCCCAGAAAATCATGGAATCTGTGTCCTCCGTAAGCAAATTGTATCTTTAATCATTGATCATCAGTGGCATCAATAATGAGCCCTTTATTAACCTATCAGTCCCACTTTAACCCTCAGGGGTAAATCCTGCAATATAACAGCACAACACTGTTAATAGATATCACAGTTAATCTATTTCACTGTATAATGCAAAGTAAAAAACTGATAAATTGTTTGCAAGACATTATACATAATGAAAGCTATTTCATGTCTAGAAAGAGGTCAAAGTACCAAAATAAAATAAGGTGATTTAACATAAAAATGCAAATACACCTAAGCTGCTAAGTGATCTCCCTTATTTCAAGTTATCTTGACTCTACATCTCCCGTTGTAGTGAGGAATTCAATATTTCTGAGAATTAACGTGCAAGTTTCCCAGACAGAAGAATAGTACAGAACGTTATGTGGGATATCAAAAAATATAAATAGGTGACATAGCTACTTGTAATGTGTGGCTGCTTCAATAAATCCTCTATGTGACTGGTACAGTTTGTTAAATAAAAGTCATTCCCCCTAAAAACTTCTATTGCTTGTCTTAAAAAAACAAAACACAAGCACCCAAACCGTTGGGACAGCTTGCATATGTACATCCAAGACACTGCACAGGTAATGACCCTACCTAGAAAAAATAATTCTGTATATTTATGTCTATCTTGTGCACAGTTATATTAGAAATGTATTTCTTCTCAACAGCAAGTCAGTCAAACAGAGTAGAAGTCTTCATTTTCTAACTCAAGGATAAGACTAATACAGCACAAGCTGAGGCAGTTGAGTAATTCATTTCTCTTGAGAGGAATAAAACACGATTGCGCTCTCTGTACTGGCTGGCACAAACTCTTCAACAACAATCTACTATTTAGAAAACAGACTGGCCTTTGTACTTTGTTTATGCCTTCACCAAGGACACAATTCTTAAAATACTTTAATAATATAAAATAATGTTGCCTGCATAATGGCCAACTGCATATTTATATAAGTTAACATAATATAACTATAATATATTCTGCTAATGGCTTCCAAGCTGAATGGTGATCTGAACTATTTTTACTAGTTCTAAGATATTCAGAGGTGCTAAGCCTGGGCAGTTCCTGATTAAGTCATTTTCCCAAAAAAGATTTGAAGTATTTCTCTTTCATTAGATTAATCCTGATGCAACAGCACAAGCGGGACATAAATCATATTGCTACTACTGTAATGTTTACAACAGAGAATCTTAAATTGCAACTGTACTGCAAAGGTATCACTGCTTGGCCTGGTGAAGTCCACTGAAGTAACACTGAATTCCTGGGAGGAAAAATGACACACTTTGTTTTTCCAAGAAATGTTGACGTTTAAAGCTCCAGAACTTTCCCACAAACCGATCAGCAAATTGGTTTTATGAACAGATTTCAAGTATTACTAATTCTACAAGTTCAAATATGTGTCAGATGATCCAAAAACAAATGAGATCTAAACATTAATAAATCTTGCCTGGTTTTCTTGGACTGTTTCCTGATTTTTAAATCTTTGCACACCTTGGGGGGAGGAAGGGGGGGGGGGGGGAAAGAGAGAGAGATCATTTCAAGCTGAAAGTCTAACCTTCAATGCAGACATGCAAGTGTAGGCAGAGGGAATCCCATTTATCCTCTAACCCCTCCAGCAGGAAAGCTACCATTCTTTACTCTCAGCTTCCCCCTCACACTCTTCTGCCACCATCACTTCCTACTTCCAGCTCCTATCCTCACAGCATCCTACCACCACCTCTCTCTACTCCCCCAGCCTTCTGTCCCCCTCACAGTCTCTCTCCTTATCCCCCAGAGTCTCCTGCAACTCAGTCTGACTCCCTGCTCCTCTTCAGTCTTCTCCATCCTACATTCTCCCTCCTTTTCTACACAGTGTCCTGCTATCTTGCCCATACACTGTCTTCTTCTTCCTATATTCCCACATTCTGTTGCCTCATTTTCTCCTACACCTCTAATATCTAATGACAGATTTCCAAGCCAAAGAACAGAAGGAGTATTCATCATTACTGACAGCAACCTGGCTTCGAACACTGGGAGATGATGGCCACTGTTAATGAAGGCAAAAAATAAAATTTTACTCATTGTTGAAATAAAAACAATGAGTAAAATCATGAGACATGCAATAATACTGTGAGAATTAGCAAATCTGGGTTTACCATAAGCCAACACTTAGGGTGTGGGACTGAACCATGGTGCTTAGAATGCTGGACGTATCTGGCCTTTCTGGTACTGCATATATTGTAAATTTTCACCTGTCTAGAAATATCAAAAAATTTGCCACCTAGGTAAAACTATAGGTCTTTCACCAAACTGGCCTCTTCTGTTTTTCCGAAGGCAGCTACCTGCACACAATAAAGAAGCAGACTGAGGGGCCCACAAGAATGCACAATGAAACAACTGGCCACCCTGGAGAGTTACACATCACCCTTTCCATACATCCCACCTTAACCACCACACCCTTGCCTTTAGGACCAGCAGCACTACCATCAGACCCACACATTCAAGCTCCTGTTTCCTCACTACATATGCATACATTCCACCAGGATGAGCAAAATGTCCACCACTAGAACTACCAACCTCCATCTCCACCAAATATCAGCATTAAAGGCGGTGGTCTGCCCACGCTAGAGGCAAGTGGGTGAGTTTCTGCATGGGGAAGGAATGAGAGGCTGAATGGGGGTGGAGAATGGGCAAAAGGAAAGAGGGTGGTTGTGGACTTTAAAGGAGGTGAAGAAGTCTATGTGGTAGAGGAGGCATGTCCATTGCTACCCTGACATTTTACACATCTTATGATGCAAGATGGGATTCATCACTGAGAAAGCAGATTCTATGGGGGAAGCAAATGTCTCATGGGGTACTAGTATCTGATCAGGGGTTTCTCACAAAAACTGGTGTGCAATGAGATGCCTATATGGATCCAGAAGCCAGAAATGAACATGCCAGCCCTTTTGTACTCCTTACAGTACACAAATGCAAAAAATCTGCTTGTAGCCCCATGCACTTCCCCAGGTCTGGGGGTGAACTCTGTCCTCCCTCATCCCCACACAAGGCCACTTTACTTAGCTCTGGGCAGAATCTCATTGATAAAGAACTATGGAAGCTATATGTACATTTATACTCATGTATCAAGATGAGAACCTATGCCTTAAATTTTATCATTAAAAAACCCTAAAGATCATTTACTTTTGTACAACACTAAGCACAACAGGGCCTCAATACCTATCAGGGGCTATAGGGGCCCAACCTAAAGCCCACTAAGCAAACAGAAAGGCTGCCATTGACTTCAGTTTGCTTTGGCATATGCCCTAGTTGCTACTGTAACACAAAAAGTAAGTAATAACAACAAACCGCATTTTTGTCCTTGTTGCCAATGAAATCAACTTTCCAAGCCATTAAAAAGCATAAACGTTTAAAGAAGAAAGTCAGTTCTCTCTAGAAATCAAGTGATAAATCAGGACTCAAAGGCGGAACATGAAAAACATGTAGTTTCAATGGCATTGAATTGTTAATGCAGTAAAAGACAAAAAATGTCATGAAATTTGAAAGAGTGCAGAATAGTGAGGCAACTGTAACAGATTGAGTGGTAGGGTTCAAACTTGAGGGGAGGTTTGACAAAACTGAGTTAACTATTTTCTTTCAAGATTCAATAAAGAACAGAAGGATTTAAATTAGCTAAGGGTTATGAAATTAAGCTTGATCAAGTAATTGGACAGCCTGGAACTAAGGAACATATCTTATGCTTAAGTTAAGAGACATATGTATAAGAAGAATTTAAGAAGGCATTTTACAGAGAAAGTAATAAGTAGGAGGAATTATTATTTATATTTTTGTATTGCGGTAGTACCTAGGGGTCCCATTCAAAGAACATGGTCTCATTGTGGTAGGCACTGTACAAACATAACAAAAAAAACATGTCCCCATTGGTGAAGAGATTACAGTCTGTAGGACTGGTGTCTTAAAGATTTATGCACATTAGCGCAGTCCCATTTACTTTAATAGAACTACTCACAATGCATAAAGTTAAGCACATGAGAACATCCTGGCAGGAAAGGGCCTAAATATGGGCTTTCAACTGAGGAGGCTGAGTCAAATATTATTAACATATTTAAGCAAAACTTGAGCGATTATGTGGAATTTAATGATTTAGAAGGATATTAGTTAGTTTTGACTCAGGAATAGCTGACAACTTTCTAGGTGTTAAGGTTATTCAGCTTGTTTACAAAGAAGTGATTTTTTGCTCTCCCTTTAGCACAAAAAGTTAATGATTTATAGAGTGAAAAATATAAAATTTTTAAAAAGGGTAAAGCTGTTTAAAATAGCTAACATTTAGGAGAGAGGTAGCTGAGTAGTCATGAGTCTATTCCAGACATGGAGAGACTGTGGATTTCTTTTGGTTCTTCACTACCATATAACAGGTACCACTTCATGCTTTTTAAACAATATATTGATAAACCTGCCAAAAGCCCAAACAACAGCTAAAGGAGAACAAACAGAAGAAGGTGAACAATACTTCTACTTGGGCCAAGAATTATTATGCGCCACAATCAGGAAGACAAACTCTCACAAAGAAAGAAAGCTGGTTGGTGCACATTTAATTCTATCAAGGATGTCCTCCAAGGAAAAAGATCAATAAGGCAGCACGCGCCAACCTCTTCAACTCAACTGTACAGCCGGCAATGTTGTACGGCAGTGAAACATGGGCGCTGAAGAGAAGAGAGCAGCAGCAGTTGTCCATCATGGAGAAGGTGATGCAGTGAAGAATTCTGGAGATTTCAATCCATGAATGAATCCCCAATGAAGTGATCAGACTGCAAAGTGGAGTGCAGGATTTCACTGTTGAAAACAGGTACAATAAAATGCGATGGGCCGGGCATATAGCTAGGCTCACTGACAGTCAATGAAGAGCAGCTGTCGCCAAATGGTACCCACGAGAACTGAAATGACCACGTGGCTGATTTCCAAAGAGATGGGAAGACTTTGTTGTGAAAAGGCATGGCTGCACATGGAGAAGGAAGGCCAGGATAAAAGAAGAATGAAAAATGTGTTGTGATCGGCACAATCTATACAAGGGCTGAAAGACCGATCGATCAAGGTGATCAAGGTGATATTGATAAACATTTCCAAAATCCAACTTATTTCTGAGCTTTACTTTAGTCAAGTTCTCAGGTAAATTACCCCTATGCTAAACATCAAGCTATACAGGAGGAAGGCACATCAAATGTTCTCCAGAAGTTGTCTGTTTCTGCACTACCTTATGCCTTCATTCCAGGTTTTCAATCTATTACCCCACCAACAGAAGCCATCTAGGAGTACACTCTGCATGCCTCCCTTCCATAGCTCACTTCTTACAACCCCAATCTAAAAACCATTAGAGATAATAGATAATTTCCAAATCACTCAGAGAGTCTTATATCCGGCCCTATGGGAGTAAGTGTGGGACTGTCATGTATATAACATGCAATAGGGTGGCATTCTACCTGCTTGCTTCTTGTCATTGCTTTGATGTCTTCTCAGACATCATCTTAATAGCGCCCCATTGCCCCTGCCTTCAAACAAGAATTGACGGCTGTAAATATCAAAATATTACCTCAAACTAAAAAACTTAAGTAAATGTTATTTAAAAAATTGGGAGTTTTACTGTAGATAAGGTTTAAAAACAGAAGCAGCATTAAGGATATCAAGAATAGGCAGACCTCTTTGTGTGTGTCTACAACAGTAGAATGTACTATCTATCTTTTTAAATGCAAGCTCAATGCAATGTAATATTTTTTTTAACTCCTCTGGAATTCATATAATTTTACTTCATTGAAATATTCCAATGAATAATTATTTTACTATTGAACAATACCCAGAAGAGAATTTAGAAAGAAAAGTTAGTTACCTTTACTATACTTAGTAAGCTGTTTCAGTGCAGATCCAAAATCATCACCTATAAGTGAAAACAGATAGAATTCAACCCAGTTGCTTTGAGGACTAATTTTAAACATTTTTTGTAATTGTACACATTTTTTTTTTTTTTACCACCAGACTGCTACAGCTTATTGTTTATAGTTGTATAACAGACTTTCGCAACACTCACTCATGTCCAGCATTTCCAAGAAACTATTTGGCATTAATAATTTCCTGTAGGTTTCCAGTTAGTCATTCTGGGAGAAACAATTTAAAACATATTAAACAAATCCCATCTTTAGTAACTATAAATGCAAGGTTAGCATGAGTGGTTTTAGTTTTCCTGATTACTTATATACAACCTATTATACATTTCTAAAATCAATACAAATGCACAAACTATTCCAAAAGATCGTTAATATTTTATCTCAAAAACTTTGTTCCTGAACTGTCTCTCATATGAAACTATGCTGAACTATCTGCTCGAACCCATGCTCCATACCAAGCGCCAACCTTCCCTGTCCCACTACTAATTATTCCTTCCTGCACAATATTTCCCATATGATTTCTCTTCTTATTTCTGTCTTACCTCTACACGTTAGATTTCTTTCTCCCTACCACTCAGAATCCTTCTTGGTGGCCCAAAAGGCCCTCTCTGATATCTTATGCCCAAACCTTCTCTGATTTGCAAGTGTCACCCAGCTGCTTTTAACTGCATCCTCTAGAAACCTTTAGGACTACACATGTCAAAACCAAACACCTGGAAATAAAATGGTATCCAGTGTGGACCATGGATCCAAGGGCAGCGTGGGATACTTCTATGGAAGATACCGATTAATAACCATTCTGCCCTGTATGCAAATTTAAGAATTTTAAGATGTAGCACCACCTGTAACCTAAAGTAGACCACACTCTTGCCATGTTAGGATTCAGCCACATAAACTTGTAGCTTTCCACCCCCTGTCCCCGCCTACGTCTCCTAATCTCATTTTTCTTCAGTTTCTGTTACTGTAGGAAGGCTTTTTAATGAGAAGTTGGGAAAGCATTGTCCTAATACAAAACACAGTGAGTTAGATGGGTGATTATTTAAAAGATAAAAAGATTTTTAGACATAATATTCCAATTTACTGTGGTAATGAGCAAGGTATAAGAACCTGAATGCAAGTGAAGTATTTAGGAAATATTACAAATGTATGTATTACAATCTAATCAAATGTAAAGCTATATCAATTTGTATATTCCTGGTCAGCTAAAATATGCTATCTACTCAGTTTGTTTTTACTGCAGCTCTGGTTTCCTTCAGCATAAAATCTGACCTTCTTTCACGGAAGTAATTTGATGAGTAATTTGCAAGATTATGAATTTAATGATTTCTCACAGGCCTTCACCAACAGTCAAAGGATTTGCTACTATTCAAACATTGTGCTGCTTTATATACGGATCACTCTTTCTGTGACCCTCTCCTAGCCACCTACAAACATTCTGTGGGGTTACATCAGTTTCTTCCATACACTTTTGACCACTAGGTGAAAATCTAATTTGAACATTATATATGTTTCTTCATATGTTTTTTCTAATAGCAGTTAATGAGCTACAACAATCACAATTACAAAGTCGGCACTTGGCAAACAATTACCACACAGTAATATTTGAGATATCACAGTTATTTCTCATTCCAAGCACGGGGGAACACTGTACTAAATTAGATACCACTGTGTGCATTTTGGAGAAAAACTATTAATGAATCCTTGGATAACATAGCAGGCGAAAGCCAAATTGTCCACAATTTAGCAAACTGGCAAAGGAAGAAATTGCATCTCTTTTCCGGTTTAGCACTTTTAATTCCACTTATGTTGGTATTTATTGGCCGTATAACGATTGTTCTGTCGCTTTTATTAAGCCAATTGTTTGTTTCGTTACAATTACTCAAGGATCCACAACCAAACAAAACCAAAAACCCACCATCACACCCAGTATTAATCAGTAACCCTGATGGCAATCACAGCAGAGAAGGGAAGGCTGGCATTGTTACTATACCCTTTGTCCAATGGATTAAGAGGACTATAGTCTCCAAGACTGGCAACCCAGCATTAAGGGCCTGATCCAAAGCTCATTGAACTGAACAGAAAGGCTCTCACTGACTTCAATAGGCTTTGGCTTAGTCACTAAATTAACTAAGAAAAAATAAAAACTGAATGTTAAAGGGAATATAATATTTTTAATTAGTGCTAGTCACTAAACACTTTTCAAATTCTATTTTCCGATACAGCATTTTTCTGAGTAAACCTTCAGCACTAGTTCCACATTTACAACACTGACAAATTCATTACAGAAGCCTGTATTCTACTAAATTATAATTGTAACTAGTCTATTGCTATAAAAAGAAAATTATTTAATGCGGTGTTATTGTACCATACAACACAAGTGTCTGCCTAATTCAAAACGCCAAATAATATTTAATACTCGGGGTGGGGGTTTGTTTAGTTGATTGGGGGTTTATTTTGTTATATTCAGATATAAACTTGTCCTCAGAGAAGGGAGCAGGAGCCAGAGATAAAAACAAATAGTTTAATAATTCATTCAGGATAAAGAAGTATCCTTTACCTTTATGTATATTAGGATCTAGTCAGGGACCGATATTGGATGTTGGATCAGTGGTAGTCTACAGGACAAGTAAATGTTGCTTAAGTTCTGGAAGAAGGACAGCTCTGTTGAGCTGAGAAACCTGTAAACATGGCAACCATCTGCATTATGCAAACAGGAGCAAGGTGAGTCATAGCTTCATCTCTCCCATACCTACTGAGAGGAGAAGGGAGCAAGTAGAATTAGGGGGCCATCCTGACTGCAGTTCAACCCTTTACTCTTCTCCCTCCAATTGTAAGCACAAGGAGGTAGTGCTGGTGGTCTAGTGAACTGAGTACAGGCAGGAATCAGGAGAATTCAGTTCTAATCCTGATTCCACCACCTACTGTACAGCATTAAGCACTTACTTTAGTTTTCCAATCTATAACATGAGATAATCCATCTAGCTCACGTAAACTGCTTTTGGAATCTATGGATAAAGTAATATAGTAAGTGCAAGATGCCTAGCTCCCTCAGCAAAGAGTGCCCCTGGAACTGAGATTCAGAGATTCCTCAGATGCACTGAACTGAACCAGGAAGCACTAGCTGTGTGGGGGATAGAGTGCCAAACTGGGTTTAAAGATGCAGGGATGGAAGCAAAGACAAAGGGATGAAATCAGAGCTGCAGTAAAGGTAAGAGAGAAGATTATGTTGTTGAAGGAGGCGCAGATATGGGGAAGAGTGGAAGAATAAGGGGGGATTGGGGTGAAAAGAAGGGGCCAAAACCAAGGGAAGGGATAGCAATAGTATAGAGAAGTTCCCACTCTACCTCTGGTACTTATGTGGCCTCAAAACCCTAGTATCTGATCACCTCTCGATGTCTAACCTATTTCTCCTCACAGCACCTCTGTGAGGTAGAACAGTGCTGTTATCTCCATTGTACAGATGAGGCACTGAGGCACAGAGAGACTAAAGGCCAGATTCTCACAGATATTTAGACATCTAGTGAGATTTTTTTCAAAAGCACTTAGAAGGTTAGGTACAACCTAGCTGCATCTTTCCATACCCAAAAACCTTTGAAACCCTGTCTCTAAGGCACTGGCCTGAGATCATACAGGAAGTCCATCGGGAAAGTAGAACCTAGGTCTCTCACAGCTAGCTCCCTGTCCATAGGACCAGCCTCTCTCTCTGCTGCATGCTGCAGCCAAAAAAAAAAAAAAAAGGAGGGGGGGACTCTGATAGACAGGAGCAAAACCAAGAAGACCGTTCTCTGAGAATCCAGCAAACGTTCCCAAGCGATTGGGAAGGATATCATGGCTGACAGCATGAAAAGCTGAACAGAGGTCAGGAAGGATGAGGAAAGAGACAGAATGAGAGTCAGATGAGAAGAGATCACTTAACCCCCAAGGGGTGGCAGATTCTGCCCTATGCTGTAATGTAGAGCAACAGCTGCTGTGACATTTTACATTTTAACTCAAAACCATTTTGTTGTGTCACTTTTTGTTGAGTTTGAGAAAAGGCAGGAATGAGACAGTATCATATGAGTATCAGATATGCTTATGCCTCAGATTCTTAGGGTTTCAGTTGTATGTAGGCCAGCTCCAGAACAAAGAACAGAAATTGCATCCACAGAGTCCATAAAGTTGATGATTATTGTCGTGATTTGTATTATTCACTGGGCACCATCTGTGTGCTCAGCACTGTTCAGAAGATGCCAGAAAATGTAGCCCCTGACCCAATGCATATAAAATGTGTAGCCCTGGATAAGACGGGTTGGATATTTAAGTATGAAGCGTTTAGTTATTGAGCACTTTAATATCTATGAGTAGAGGCGCTAATGGCTATAGAAGTTTTACCTGATTAAGAACTGGAAGATTTGACCATCCAATTTTTTTTCAAGAACTTCCCAAAGCTCCTGTGCCTGTTTATTTTCCTTTCCTGCCTGCAGTAGCCCTGATGTACCTCAGAAGATTCAATTTTTTCTCAAGTTTAAAATGTGGAGTTTTCTTGGTGTTTGGTTTTAAATATTCTCCTATGAGAATTGCAACTCAACCACTGTAGTATGTTAAAGAACCTTCTAGCCTTTACAGTGTTGCCAACTCTCCTGATTTTGTCATGAGTCTCATGAAAGTTATTGTTTCCCTTAAAGACACAGCTCCTAGAGTCAAGTGGATGTGTGGTGATTTCAGCCTTCATTCTTAAAGAAAAAGTAAGCTTCTAGACCTCATGGCTGTGAAGAAAGATTCAAAATGTGACCCCAATGTACCCTAAAGGCTCAAAAAAGCAGAAGGCAAATAAAAAGAACCCCAAGTCTATTGTATTTACATAATCTTATGATTTTATGCCAATCTCATGATTTTTAACATTTGGGATTGGCAATAATGTGGAAGTGACTTGAAAGTGTCAGTTTCACTCCTGTTTAAAGTCAGTTTCTAGTCTATTATTTGTAGTATGGTAATATCCCTAGAGCCCCAGGCAGGTGCAGTATAAACTGCCTTGTCCTAGTAGGATGTTAAATGATCTATTCCAAGCTTGGTGAATTGCATATAGTAAGTAGCCTAAACGATAGAAAGTAATCTAGATTTTTCTACAATTGTTTCAACTGTTGTATTCAACAGTTAATAACATAGTAAGAATATATATTAAAACTTTAAATCTAACCAGTGTCCCTTAAGTGACTTGACATAAGATGTCAGAACGTCTTAGTATTACAGCTGTGTGGGTCTAATATTTAATTTTCTTTCTTAATATAGGAATTAGATACAGTGCAGCTAATTTCTAGGTTATCATCTGCAAAACAAGATAGAGTTTTAAGTGCCTAAGTAGCCCCTGCAATCACAGTTAAAGTTGTCCCCCCACGAAATTCTGAAATGGCACCCATACTTTAACCCCGTGGTTGAGGCACTCATCCAGGATGTGGGAGACCACTCTAAGTCTGCCCGATGAGAAAGGATCTGAAAACGGAACTACCACCTCTCAGATGAGTGCCCTAACCACTGGGCAAAAGAGTGATTCTCACTCTTGCTTTGGCCCAATTAATATTTAGTATGTAATTTAAGTGGAACACCTTCAGCTGAGGAGACTAAGGGAGACCCAGAGACAAGTTAAGCAGAGGAGCACCTATCTTCCCTCAGTTAGTGGATCATAAACAAAGACAGGCACCTACCCGCAGCCCAGACTTAGACATTTATCTCCACTGACAACCCTTCACTCTATACACCTCTTAATCCATGTCCATTTTCACGTGAGTTGTCTCTCTCCTCAACAAGTATTCTAAAAATCACTGGGTGAAAATTTATAATATAAATTGTTTCCATTCCCTGGGAAAATCTAATGTAACTTCAGCCATCTTTTTAATGATTTTTGGTTCAATATTGAATCATGAACAGGCAAACTGAATGGTCTGTGGGAATTAAATCTGAACTAAAGTTCCTTCCGCTGCTTTCTTTCATGTATAATCTGATAAAGATGCCATGGTAAGGAAGTGCCAGAAACAACAGGAAAAAAATTGAAGTAAAAAATGTTAAATTGTTCCAGGAACTGTGAAACAAACTCAAGCCTATTATGAAGTTATTCAAAATTGAATCACTGCCTCTACAGATTATCCCAGCGAATGCTGTGTGTCCATTGTGGTTATTAAAAAAAAAAAAAAAAAAGCAGCATGTTTGTACAAGCGTTTGGGCTAAAAAATTTGTCTGGAAGCTTAATGCATCCAGCATTGGGATATTCTCTGCAAACAGCCACTCATGACAAATAAATGATCAGGGATTCCTACATGCTTTTTGTAACCTTATCTTAAATGTATAGGTGGGCCCATAACAATAAGCATACAGACAAGAGGATTTTATATTCTATCCTTCTAAGTCTGCTGGATAAACGGAATTTGTACTTTGCAGTTTCCCACACTATATCCTCAAGAGTCCCATCATTAAACCTCAGTATTGTATTATTCTGTTCCATAATAGTGACAACACTCTCCAATTATGCTCTGTTCCACTCTATCTACAAATGCCACTACGCTGTTGCCTATTTTTTTCTGTAGTGTTCTGTCTTATCACACTTGCAAATGCATTTCTAATTTCTTGATCTACATTGTAGAAAACACTTTCCAGTTTTATTTTAGCAACTGTATAGCTAAAATAAATATAGATGCTCACATGTCTCTCACTGAGCTTCTTGAGCTACCTCTCCCTTGGGTGGGAATTCAAATTCCCCATTGAGCTCCCCAGGCTCTTTTTACTTGGCTTTTTCTTGAGTGGGAAGGTGAGGGGGGAGTGGCTGTATTCTCCCAGGCCCACTCACTCAGTGGTAGTGGCAAAATGAGCTATTATACAGTAGTTTGTCCAGATCTTCATAATATATTCCTTTCTCTTTCTGCTTTAACGAGCAGTGAGTTAACTATGACAACATTCAAAGTATTATTACTGGAATCTGAGTTGCAGCCATTGAAATGAATGGGGCAAGTCACACCTCTTAGAGCTCTTATTTCAGATTTTATAAATGTAAAGACAGCACTGCATCAGTTAGCCATGAAAATGCAACCTCAGTGTATATCAGCAACCATAACTACTAGAGACTTTATTTTTATTATAAAATAAGTGAAGACTTAGACTATGAAGAACAAGAAGGCAACATGAAAGAGGTGTCATACTGCCACATAGGAGCTGAATCTGAGCCTTCACCTTAACTTCAGCAGTTCCTGCACTCAGGGAAAAAACCAAAAAAAACCCAAAACACATCTCCACTACAACAGGTACTTTTAATTTTCCATTAACATAGTTTTAAAATGTAATTAACTTCACTGTTGTTAAAGAAATATCCCATGTGTATTAATGTTAGCGTATTAATGGTCCTGATTAGGATCAGAAGTTCTCACCTCACTGAATTGAAAGGAGTGGAGAAAAGAGTAGAACAAACTTTAGAACACTTTATCTTTGCAGAAAACCTGCATTCTCTCTGACTGCCTCTCTCCAGTTTTCTTGCCTGGATCCTGGCTAGAGCCCTACAGAACAACTTATTTCCCTTGTCCCCTCAAACAACTAGCTCTTGTCCACAGTGGTCCCATCACTACAGAGGTCACATCATTAAGCACAAATCTGGCATTACAATTTGGAAGAGGAAAAAGGTATAATTACAGTAATATCTGAATGGCTTTTCTCTACAGAACTATACATTGGAGACCAAGTGTGGCAAGTTTCAAGCCAAAGGAGAATTTCTCAAAAGTTACAAGATGCTAAACACAGGAGTTATAACTGAAATGGTCTTGCTATAGTATTTGCTACTACTTATGTTCTCAAAAAGGAACTTCAATCCTAATCCAGAAAGGGTTTTAGATGCTATCCACTTTGGATAAATACTTAAACAGTAAGGGTTTGAAATACAAGCAGAAAGAGGAAATCCTTTGCTACATTGTATCATGGGATTATTATCTAAATTGTTACATTTATATCATTTTCCTCACTGTGCTAACTGTGGCTACCTTGTATCATGGGATCATTATCTAAATTGGTACATTTGTATCATTTTCTTCACTGTGCTAAGTGTGGCTACCTTGTTACTTTTCTTTCTGCAGACACCTTGGCACTGGACCCATCCTTAAGAAATGCTGAGGACAGACTGTCAGATTAGGAAGAGGAGGGGGAAAAAAAAAAAAGCAGAGATGACATATTTGCAGAGCTCATGAACGCCACAGCAGCCGTAGAGACAGAGTGAAGAGCTGATAGCTGGCCAGCAAGCTACCACCCCACCCCTTGAAACAGTGAATGGACACACACTCCCCCTTCCCCAATGACTTGAATGTTCAGAAATAAAGTTTTGCATCATTTCAACGTTTCTTTATTAAATCATATATTGTTTAGGAGGGATTTGGTGGGCACAGATATCATTGGAGGGGGGGTACACCAAAGGCAAAAAACATACAGGAACAGAAATCACTCCTGCATCTCATTGCAGAACCTGGTTTTCAAAGCTTCCCTAATGCAAAGTGCTCCATGGTTAGCTCTCACCATAGTGCTGGCATCTGGCTGATCATAATTGGTGGCCAGTCTTTCTGCCTCCACAGCCTAACCCTGGGGGAACTGCTCACCCTTCGATTCACACACATTATGAAGAACACAGCAAGCAGATATCACAGAAGGGAGGTACTTCTCACTCATGTCCAGTCTAATGAGGAGACTCCTCCATCTGCCCTTTAAATGCCCAAAGGCACATTCTACAACCATTCTGCAACTGCTTAACCTCTTAATAAAACACTCCTTGTCACTGTCAAGGTGACTGGTGTACGGCTTCATTAGCCAAGGGAGCAAGGAGTAAGCAGGATCCTCCAGGATCACTATGGGCATTTCCACAACCCCCGATGTTAATTTTTTGGTCAGAGAAGAAAGCTCCCACCTGCATCTTAGAGAACAGCCCCAAGTTACGAAATACACAAGTGTCATGCACCTTCCCAGACCACCCCACATAGATGTTTGTGAAATGACCCCTGTGATCGACAAGCCCCTGCAGGACCATGGAAAAGTACCCCTTGTGGTTTATGTACTTGGTCGCTAGGTGTGCAGGCAATAAGATGGGGATGTGCATCCCATCAATGCCCCTCCACAGTTGGGGAAACCCTCCACTATGTCCTGCACATTTCCCAAAGTCACTATCCTTTGTAGTAGAAGTCTATTTATGGCACTGCACACTTGAATCATGGCTATGCCCACTGTAGATTTACTAACTCCGAATTGATTCCCAACCAAGAGGTAACAGTCGGGGGTTGACAGCTTCCACAAAGAGATGACAACTCTCTTCTCCACCGTCAGAGCTTGTCTCAAGCGAGTGTTCATACGCTTCAGGGACAGTGCCAGCTCCGAGCACAGTTCGAGGAAAGTTGCCTTTCACATACGAAAGTTTTGCAGCCGCTGATCATAACAGCTGCATAACGATGTGGTCCTACCAGTCTGTGCTTGTTTCCCTGCACCAGAACCTGCACTCCACAGACTGCAGATGACACGTTATGGCCTTCAGCAATCGGGAATTGTTCTGCTCAATGGCTTGTAGGAGTGCAGCCTTGGTGGCATCGGTGTTCTCTCTGCTTTGCCTTCTTGCTCTATTTCTAAAATAATCGATAAGTCATGATGTATTTGTCATGCTCATAATTATAGTGCAGAGTTGAGCTGGCTCCATGTCTCTGCAGCAATGGCGATTGTGGGGAGTAAAAACACAGCGCGAAAATACTTTTCCTGTTTGTTTGGGGGGAGAGGGGAAGCAGCATTTCATCCTAGGACGATGACGCTCGTCCCAACAGTCACCGTGACTATTGCACTGTGGGATAGCTACCCACATTACACTGCTTTCTAATTCGAATTAAGGCTGGTCAGTGTGAACGCAAGAAACCAGCGCAAACAGCATAATGTGTGTACACTGCTGCGTTTTCTAAAAATCGCCTGCTGAATGTCAAATTAAACAAAGTCGACTTCCAGCAGCAATGTAGACATAGTGCTAGAGGCAACAGTGGTAACCCTATGGGATGGGTGCTAAGAGAGGATAAATACCTGTCAGGCTAAGGCTCAGGTAGTCACACAAAGGACAGTTATATGCATAAGCACTGGCTTAGGACTCAGGAACTTTAAGTTCTGTTCCCATGTCTGCCACAATCTCCCTGTGTGACCTTTGGCAAGGAATTTAGGTGCCTAACTTTCACTGCAGTCAGTGGGAGTTAGGTGGCTAAATACCTTTCAGGATCTGGACTGTAATCTTGCCAGGTCTCAGTTTTCCATCTGTAAACTGGGAATAAAAATAATTCCTTCCCCCTTTACTTTGTCTGTCTTCTGTGTTGAAATTGTAGTCTCTCGATATGAATTTGTACAGTGCCTAGCACAGTGGCATCCTGATCTCATCTGGGTCTGTAGACTCAACCAGCTGGGTCTGTAGAACCTCAAAGATACGAATACCTCAGGAATGGAGGTTGTTCGTAACTCTGAACAAAACATTATGGTACAGTATCCTGCAGTCAGTGTCTCTCTGCGAAGGTGGCACCCGGCAGCACTGCCTGGTTTGCAAGCAGCTCCCTGCCGTATTCCTGTTTCTTGCCTTTGGGCTGAACTGGGGGGACCTGCCCTGCACCCTTAACACAAGACCCAGCCCTCAGCCACCTCTCCCCAGGGCTCACCCTGCTCTGTGCATTGCCCACTGTGCTCGAGACAAGACGTGGCAGGGGGTTGGCACCAGCCCACTGCCAGCGCCCCTCCCTCCCCTGCCCCTTGCACTCCATGAGGTGCTGGCAGGACCCAGGAGTGCAGCCTCGAGCAAAGCTTGGGCTGCATCAGTGTACAGGATGTGGCTCTTTAAAACTCCTCCAGAGTGCAGCTTACAGGCAGCAGCTTGGACTCTGGCTCTCGCTCTAGGCCAGGCTTTGGCTGCAACAGCAGTAGCCCCATTCTAGCACTGGCAGCTTCCTTCAGTTTCTTGCTGCATTGGCAACTTGGGCTGCAGCAGTTTAGTTCTTTCCCAGGCTGGGACTGAGCTTGCAAGCTTGTCCTGATGGGTCTGTGGTGGTAAAAACAGAGTCCCCCTCCCAGTGGGGTGGGGTCGGGTGGAGGGGTGAAATAGCACACATGGCTTACAGGAAACAGCACAGACCCCAGGCTGCTTCTGCTCTGCCTGCTCAGGCTGCCTTAGGCTGGCAGAAGGGGCCACAGCACAATGAACTTACAGGGTCCTACCTGTAAGTGGCTGCCCCTCACATGGCAAATGGAGTTGGGAACAGGAAACCCAGATGTGCCGACCTTTACGATGGAATACAAGCACAGCATAGTATTTGCTGGAGTTCCTCAGGGATTGGTCTTTGGACCAATCTTAGTTAACATTTTTATTAATGACCTTGGCACAATAAGTGGTAATAAAATTTGCAGATGACACAAAGTTGGGAGGTATAGCCAATATGGAGGAGGACTAGAATATCATCTAAGAAGATCTGGATGACCTTGAAAAATGGAGTAATAGAAATGGGATGAAGTCTAATAGTGCAGAGTCATGCACTTTGGGACTAATAATAATTTTTGCTCTAAGATGAGGATTTATCAGTTAGACGTGACAAAGGAGGAGAAAGAGCTAGATGTATTGATTGATCACACGACTATGAGCCGCCAATGTGATGTGGCCATGAAAAAGGTTAATGTGATCCTAGGATGCATCAGGCAAGTTATTTCCAGTAGAGATAGGGAAGTGTTAGTACCCTTATACAAGACACCGATGAGACCTTATCTGGAATAC
The DNA here is from genome assembly GCF_026122565.2 of Emydura macquarii macquarii. NCBI lineage: Eukaryota > Metazoa > Chordata > Testudines > Chelidae > Emydura > Emydura macquarii. Next base: position 13,662,151 of record NW_027132773.1, read on the forward strand.
TGTCTATCTGGAATCTGCAATTCTAGTCTTCCATGTCTAAAAAAGATTAATTCAAATTGGAACAGGTGCAGAGAAGAACTACTAGGATAATCCGCGGAATGGAAAACCTGCCTTATGAGAGGAGACTCAAAAAGCTTGGCTTGTTTACTGTAACCAAACGAAGGCTGAGGGGAGATATGATTGCTCTCTGTAAATAGATCAGAGGGACAAATACCAGGGTGGGAGAGAAGTTATTTAAATTGAGTGCCAATGTGTACATAAGAACAAATGGATATAAACTAGCCGTTAACAAGTTTAGGCTTGAAATTAGGCAAATGTTTCTAACCATCAGGGGAGTGAAGTTCTGGAACATCGTTCCAAGGGGAGCTGTTGGGGCAAAAAACCTAACTGGCTTCAAGACTGAGCTTGATAAATTTATGGAGGGGATGGTATGATAAGACTGCCTACAATGGCATGTAGCTGATCTGCGACTACTAGGAGCAAATATCCCCAATGGCTGGTAATGGGACACTAGATGGGGAGGCTCTGAGTTGCTATAAAGAATTCTTTCCTGGTGTGTGGCTGTTGGGTCTTGCTGAAATGCTCAGGCCCAACTGACTGCTATATTTGGGGTTGGGAAGGAATTTTCCCCTGGGTCACATTGGCAGAGACCCTAGGGGTTTTTTGCCTTCCTCTGCAGGACGGGGCATTGGTCACTTGCAGGTTTAAACTAGTGTAAATGGTGGATTCTCTAACTTGAAGTCTTTAAATCTTGATTTGAAGACTTCAGTAACCCAGGCAGAGGTTATGGGTCCATTACAGGAGTGGGTTGGGGAAGTTCTGTGGCTTGCAATGTGCAGGAGGTCAGACTAGATGATCATGATGGTCCCTCCTGGCCCTAAAGTCTAGGAATCTAATACTTTTCTCAATCTAAGGAAGCACAAATACAATTGTTTTCACTGCAGTAGTTATTTAGACAGGTTTAAAATCCAACAAGTATATAAAATGAAGGATTTCTCCATAGGCAGAGCAATCTGGAGCTTTATTATTGTATGTGCACAGGCAATTCACAAAAAATGAGGGTGAGTCAAAAGAAGAAATGCATGTCTCACAAGTATGTAAATACCCACTTTCAGTATGAAATGTCAAAGTTATAAAAAGACAATACTAAATTACTAATGCCAAAACAGCAAAACTTCATACAACTGGGAAATTATACGTTGTCTTTTGACATTGTTTTCTCATCATTTCTTCACTTAGACATATTATAATATAAATAAATCACTTTCCTTTACTAAACAAATTATGACTATCAACGATGAATTCACAGGCCTCAATATTACAGATTACAGTATAATACACACTGAAGAACAAAATATTATTATATGACAGTGTGAGGACTGTATTGAGAAACCTGGTGTTTGTTTATGGCATCCACAGCTTTTATAATCCTATGTCAAACCATCAGCTCCATACGAATTCCAGAAAATGAAATAGTTCACATTCTTCTTAAAGGGTTTCAGTAGGCCTTATCAATGAGTAATCACATGCAACTCTCACTTTGTTCCTTATGAGTTGCAGGAATTACACAGATGATCATTAGCTCCCATGATCTTATCCAGAGCGTGTAAATAGAATGAAGATCCAAAAACCTTCTCTTCCAATACATTATCATCTGCTTATTTCCTATTCACTCACTCACTCACTCACTCACTCACTCACTCACTCACACACACACACACACACACACACACACACACACACACACACACACACACACACACACACACACACACTGTTCTAACGCAGATATATTTTCTATGAATGTATGAATATATTTGAAGATTAATATATTTAGGCATCTCATTAAATCATTTTGCTAATGGCAAGAAGGCATGATTTTTAATAAATTATCTTGTTTTCGTGGGCATTTCAATCATTATACATAGTTACTACTGCAGCTTATGCTTTTGTCTTACATTAAATCATGGCACTTAGTAGGTGAGAAAATTCTTGTTCAAATATCATAAGAGGACATTGTACACAGTTACTGCAAGGAAGCTACCCAACAGTTTCCCAGACCTTCTCCATTGCCCTTTTCTGAGGCAGGATGTGGCAGAACTGCAAGGCCTCCAGCAGGGGACCTCAGGGCATAGTCCACCCCGTCACAGAGCCCAATATTTGTATATGGCTTCTCCTCTGAATCATGGACTCTTTCCCAGTTTCCTTCTTCCTTGGCTGGTCCCACAGTTAAAAAAGACCCCACTGCTGTGATAACCTGCTCCTGTGTTCCTCTTTCCTGCCAAAGTTTCATCTCCATGACTACTTCTGAGTTCCCCTAGAGTCTTGGAGGATCTGTGGTTTTTAAGAATCAGCACAAATAGTTTGGGTTCTTTGTTCTCTTGTTTGGAAATTTTTCACTTTCCAAACTCCAAATCATGGAGGTTAAAGAAAACTGGTTTCACCGAGGTTGAGGCCAACCTGTTGTCCTGAAGTGCTCCTTAAGAGGAGCCATCAAAGTGTAATGATCCTCATTGCCTCTGCTCTGGGAGGACAAGTGACACAACCCTGACAGTGGATTGTGGCTTCCACATACACAGAGACATTCAGTGATACCATAAACCAATCAGAATTCATAAGCTGTGCACAGGTTTCCCATATCATGACAAATGGTGATCCACTTCTTGCATCATACAGGAATAAAGATATATTATTTATTTTGACTTTGCTTCTGCTTTAGGATACAAAATGTGCATTTGTGTAACTTAAAAATCTGATGCTTTCTTTGCATAGGCAGACACAGTGGCTGGATTTTCCAAGCTTCCCAGTGATCTAGGCTGCATCTATCTGCAAATATCAAAGTCCAAATCAAGATCGATCAGAGATTCCCACAGAATACTAAAAAACTGACCTCTTCTGAATCTGGCAGTTGAAATGGATGCAAAGGGATACACTGTGTGCAAGCTTAGATGATGACTCACAATAGCAAGGACTTCTGGTATTTTCCATTAGACTTTCGTCAAAAGCGTCATGATAATTTGTTTCCTTTTCATGAGAATCCTCTTTAAAACCTTTGTGTTCTTTTTCACCTCATCCTTGTAAGCATCTGTTTTAATGTCCATGCACATATCGCCTTTCCCATAACTTTTCCATAAAAAACTCTTGAAAAACTGCAGCAGGATGATATGTAGTTTAGTTCCTTGGTACAGTATGATAACATAATAGTGAAAAAATTCAGCTTGCCCTTATCACTTTTGCCATAAGAAAATTCTATTAAATAAGAAGTGATAGTTAACCAAGAAAAAATTACAGTGCACAAGAAGCAACTGAATCATATTCTAAACAGATAAGGGTTCTTCTTCTTTTCCTTGAATTTTAAAGTACACTCATGAGCCATTTGGAAAATACCAAATACCATAACCCACAGGAGAGCAATTCTTTGAAGTGCATCAACAGTAAGCAGGAGCACTTCTATAATTCCACTAGCATACAGGCAAGCAGGCCCATACAGAAATGTAATGAAGTGCGGAATCAAAGACATCCCATTTAAAAGCCACTTTACGAGCAACAAAAGAAGTAGAAAAGTTATTTAAGCCACTCTCCCCTGAAGTTACAGCTGTTATAGAATGTTCCCAGTGCTGTCAAAATGTCAAAAGTTCTTTTAAAGTTTACATGTAGTAACCCTAATTTTCACATAAAAATTGAAGCTGCATAGCTTTGGGGGGTGGGGGTGAGTAGAGGTACTTTGCTATTCTTAATAGGGTGATTTCAATACAAATTATGAAGTAACTTGATTTGACTGAATCTCATATTAAATTTAGCAGAATAATGAAGGTCTCAGATGCAACTAAAAAGTTATTTATGACATCTCAAAGACACAAATTTCATTCTAAATTTCACACACAAATTTGTTACAGATTGCTGCCCTATTAAGAAGTAAATGGTTGGTGCAGAGGCCAACTGAGTTTTACATCTGTTGTCAAATACCAATTCACATCCTTTATGTGATTTGTACTTCAGGCCGATAGCTTATTTCCTTTTTAAATACAGATATTTGGAAGCTATTTCAGTAAGTATATTCCTTATAGAACAGGCAAAATTATCAAAGATCACTAAAACTTATTTTATAAAAGAAATAACTGGTAACAACCCCTATATTAAAGTAGCCTAACACTTTCCACAATAAAGGATTCTTATGCTCTATTCTTTGAGATATTGAGACTTTTGATATTCATCTGGGAAAAGACCCTCAAGACTACAGAAGAGCCTTTTCTTTGACCTATAAAGTTCTATTTGGTTTGTACAGATATACCAACTGTTAAAAATCACCATTTTTCTTCTCTCACTTGTGTTCCTCAAGAAATTTTTTGGCAGCCTGCAAAATAAGAACTAAACACACAAAGATTCTAAGGTCAGGATCACACCACTGCCACAATCTACTGGGAACTTATAGGATCTCTTAGAGCAGTTGTAGTAGCAGCACTTGAGTCATGCCACAATGTTCTGGAATGGCATTCTGGTACTTTTGTGGAGAACAGCATTCTGGTAATTCTAAACAAGCTCCCTGATCTGGAAGGAGAGATGGTGGTTCAGTAACCTGGTTGCCATCTCCTCATGCTGCCTCCTCCACCTCTTCTGGGCATGCTCTGGAAGAAGAGATGTGGCTCAGTAATCTGGGCGCCATCTCCTCACACTGCCTCCTCCACCTCTTCCACTTCTGGGCCTGCTCTGGAAGGAAAGATGGTGACTTGGTAACCTAGGCCACTCAGGTTGCTGAGCTGACCTCTTTCCTTCCGAAGCGTGGATATGAGGTTCCTCCTGGGTTCCCCTGGGGTCTGCCCAGGTTATAAACCCACCATCTCTCCTTTTGGAGGGAAACCAGGTCCAGGGAAGTCCAGCACTACTTCTTTTAGGATTCAAATAGTATGTTACAGAAGGCAAGAATCAGGGCTGGGAGTGTCCCAGTGACCCATGTTCCCTTCTGAGTGCACTGCATGGGACAGAAACCAGGCCAGGTTTTCCCCTTTCGTAAACAGCTCTTGAACCCAGCAGCCCATTCCTTTTCTCTGTGGGCAGTACAGGTGGCTGGAGCTCCCCCAAATCCCACAGCTGGGAGTGCAGTCCATACAAATAAAGCTAGATTTCCATCAACTATCCTTTTCCACCAGACCAAGCACACGGCTCCAATGACTTATCTCTGCTCTGCAGGCAACACATAAGGCATGAGTTCCCTCAACCCCAGGCATGGTTAGGAGAGAAAGAGAGAAAGCACAGGCGCAAGACTGGGGGAGAGGGGGAGACTCCTCCCTGATGACCACCCACAGGACCCAGCATCTGGAGCCATCAACCCCTTTCTGAAATAACAGTCTTGTACTGCTGCCAGCTAATGTTGAGGCCTGTAGCTCAAGTGATACAAGTCTGTTTTTTCCACAGATTCCTGCCTCATTCAATGCACAGAATGGATGCACAAGAAGGCAAACTTAAGGTTGTGTGGGCAACCAATAATCTGACATTTCCTAACTCTCACATACTTGGCTTTGCAATCTAAATATGACTATTTTAAACTTAGTTGTTTTGCATGTAATTTCTCATATATCAATAATTGTTATCTAAGTTTAACTTTAGTAATAAAGGCCAATGAACTAAATATGCATATATTCTTTAAACTGAGTTTATAGTGGTGGAATGTGAATTTTCAATGTTAGCCTAGGTATACAGGAGCAGTAAGGTCTTTGAGAACATTGCTAAACAGAGGGAGTTGCAATTTTCTTAAAACACGTTTTTAGGGGGATTTTCTGTCCAAGAATCCTTTCGCAACGTGTGAAATCCTGGCCCCACTGAAACCAATGTGATGGTTTTTGCCACTTATAGTAATGTGATGTTTTTTGCAAAGGGTAGGGCATGCTTTGAGTAGATTAATAGATTAGGAAATCCTCATTCAAAGCAAAAAAAATCTAAGACTTGTCTGGTTTTAAATCTGATGCAAAAAACCTTCTCCCACCTTTGTTCGGAGCTTCTATTATCTGGTAAATCTTCCCTAGTAAAATTAAACAGTAGTAAGCATCTTTTCTGGTCTCATAAGACCATGGGTATATTCCCGAGAGGGAAAAAAATTTGCTCAGTTGCTTTTATGGTAGCCATGGCTGTGACTGAAGAGACCCACTCAAGAGAGGGAATCTCTGCCGCATTTATCACATTTGAAGATGTTGTTTTGACCCTTTGGACCCTGCCTTCTGCAAGCTTTTTTCTCCTCTATTAAGATAATTACTTCCTCTTGTAGCTTTGGAGACCTTCCTTGAGCTCGTTTCCAAAGACTGCAGTCTTAAGTGTGATCTTCCCAGTTATCCATATCCATGTCCATTTCTTCTCCCTTGCACACATCCTTGAAATGCAATTTTGGGCGTCCTTTAAGTCTTTTTCCAGATGCCAATTTGCCATAGAGGATGTCCTTTGGGATGCACTGATCATTCATTCAGCACACATGACCAAACCAGTGGAGGCATCTCTGTTTAAGGAGTGTTTGCATGCTGGCCTGCTTGAGCACCTCAGTGTTGGTGACTCTGTTTCTCTCCAGGAGATTCCAAAAATTTGATTAAGACAATGCATATGAAAACTATTCAGCCTTTTTTCCTGATGAGAGCATAAGGTCCATATCTTGCTGCTATACAAAAGTATACTAACACATGCATGATACACACAGATCTTTGTGTGTTCTGTCATTTTATTGTTTTGCCATACCCTCTTGCTCAGTCTAGATATTGTTGTGGCAGCTTTTCCAATGTGGATAGCAGACCCAAGGTATGTGAGCACATTCACCACTTCAAGTTCATAATGACTGAAGTTGATGGAGGGTGCTTCTTCAACTCATTATGTTACTCTTTTTTTAAAGCTTATAGTAAGCCCGAAGTCTTGGCAGGCTTTGGAAAAACTGTCCTTGAGATTTTGGAGATGGGCTTCTGTGTTGGTTGTAACTGCTGCATCATCAGTGAAGAGTTGGGGAAAGTACACAGCCTTGCTTGACCCCACTACAATCTGGAAAAATTAAACAACTCATCTGAATTTATAAGCAGGCTAAAATGGCAGTCTTCATAGCCACTATTGTATGATTAATGTAATTTTCTGGGTATTATTCCCCACGCACTTGTGATAGTTTTGTGGTAATGTAATCAGACTGATATCATTGGAGTTACTCCTGATATACACAAAAGTCAGCAAATGTCAGGCCCTCTTCTCCTTTATATACCAGGTTTTTTGGTAACAGTTTTCTGACAGATTCAAAATCCAGTTCCTCAAACTTATACACCAATAAAGAGGCCCTCACATAGGATTTGAAAATGTATGTATTATATGGCTATAGAATTCTGGAGACAGGTCATCCATATATGTCTCTATAATCTCTGTGTGTGTGTGTGTGTGTGTGTGTGTGTGTGTGTGTGTGTGTGTGTGTGTGTGTGTGTGTGTGTGTGTGTGTGAGTGAGAGAGAGAGAGAATATATAAAATGAATGAATAAACTGAGAATCAGATACACGTACAGGAGAAAACACAAAATCTGAATTATCAGTACAAGATTGCTGTAATTGTTTTTACTGCAAAGTGATGCAATGCCCTGAAGGTACTTCTATTGGTAGAATATTATAGGTGTCTAGTGAGTAGTGAGAGTTGAGGCATGATCTCTGAAACGTGAGGTGCTGAAAATGAATTGAACTGAAAAGAAGACACCTTATAGTACAGACTGAACTATCCTGAGAGCACTGCATCCATCAATTCTCATAATAAAATTTATATCTGTCTGGCTGCTGCTCAGAAATCATTTTTCCTACTTATCTGGATGTCCTACACAGCAATTGAAAGACTTGGCTTTTTTAAACTGGTCAACAGGTGACCAACTGGGACTAATGACATGTTCTGCAGCTTTCTTACTGGGAAAGCAGTTCATTTACTTTGTGCACCATAAGCTTCCTTAGCTAAAAGTCATAAATGATGTTTAGTAAATACGGATTTCCATCTTTCCTTCTTTTGACAAACGGGGGGATTTTAAATTTTCCTCACAGTTACTCTTAATTGAGTAAATCTAAATCTTTGTCAAGAAGGTTACAAAGTTTAACAAGAAAAATATGCCAGCCATCTGGACACTTAAAGGTAGAAATATAATTTGACATGTAGAGCATGATTTATCGATAACGTCCCATCATTCATATCATATGCCCTCAGCTTATCTACTATAACAAACACCACTCAGAAAATTTTAAATTACATTTAGTTTTTTGAAGGCTACAAAGCCAGGAAAATTTGGCATTGGCAGGAGGATGGACTAGAGGACTTCATTCTTGCCAGCTACAACTTCTGCTGCATCCAACTACAATGGGTAAGCGCATTAAGTTGGATGTTTGTGCTAAAATGATTAGCAGTAAAATATATGTTCAATGGTGACTTCTAGGTTGTCAAGAAGTCTAGGTTGTCAGAAGTCAAGAAGTCATGTCCCATTTTTTCATGGAGAGCTTTATATCTGAGGCTCTGTCTACACTGTAATCGTGGGATGTGACTGCAGCTTGGGTACCAGAACACTGATGCAGTGACAGCATGGGCTTTAGCATGGGCTAGCTGACTGAGTAATTATCTGGCTTCAAGAAGGGCTTGTACGGCCCGTGGTGCCACAGCTTCACTAGTCCTTTACTCAAGCTAGCTACATTAAAGTTAGTTTAGGGATGTCTACACAAGCTGCAATAAGACTCCCTGAATTAGTGTTCATATGTCCTGCATCAAAGAACAAACATTATGACGTAACAAATGTTCTCCAGCTCAGAGTGTCTAATCTAGACCCACAGCCCGGATGATCACAGCACAGCTTCCTCCCAGCCAGTCTCTGACCCATTCTTGGGATGAAGCTATTTTTATGATCCCTTGCTGGAGTGCCTGTTTGAGCGAGAGTTGTTTTTAACTCCTTATCTGCCTCTCCATTCTATCACAATTCCATTGAGATGAATAGCAGCAGATCCCACCTTTTTTCAGCAATTATTTCAGGATGCCTGCAGGTCAAGACCTTACCAACTCATTTCACAACCAAACCTTGTCTATATTAAAAGTTGCACCAGTTTATCTAACGATGTGTTACTGAATTAAGCTAAACTGCTATCAGCCAGGTTTAATTGAGTTAAGAGCGTACACACAGGATTTTACCAAATCTATTTAAAGCCCAATTTTATTTAAATGGCTGCAACTTTAATTTACATAAGGCCTCCAAAAATCCCAATTTTAAGACCTTTTTTTTTTTTTTTTTTTTTTAAATGAAAGCTTAAATTCTACAGAAACTGGTGATATTACCAGTGTGCTGAAACACAGACCTCTGTGGGTAACAATCGAGCCTGCATGTGACAGGCTTTATACCAGAGCCTGCAATCAGCATTGGTCCTTAAAGATAGGAGCTCTCAGAAAACCTACTCTTTCAGCTGCCACAACTAAATTACATGGCTAAGCAATGTGTTTAATTTGTTCGGTTGACCAATACTACATGCGTTCATGTTTTACTGAAAAGAAGATCCTTTTATTAGAAGGTTGGCATGGCAGGGGGGTTGTGATCAGTTCAGGTTTGAGCAGTAGCACTAGAGTGCAAAGATAAGTGACTCTCTTCTAAGCCCTTGCTATACACAAGAGAACTTCACAATACAAACAGAATACTGTTAATGTGCTAAGAGTTTCTGAAGTCTTCACGCAACACATACAAAACTCCTATTGACTTCAACTGGAGGGCTGCTTGCATGAGGAATTAAAACTGAATATTATTAACTGTGCATTCATACTGGAGATGTTTTACAGAAAAAATGTGAAGGCATGGTTCCTGCCCTAATATTTTACAAGCAAAGAAATACACAAATGAGAAATTTTATGCATGCAGATTATCCTGCATGCATAAACCTTTGCAGGATTGGGACCTAATTTAGTCTGAATAGCTTTAGGATTTGTCCCTAAAGAAATTGCACATGAATAATATCCCCATTTCCACCACAAAATAGTTCATTGTATGTGAGAATTGTAATGGTAATTTAATGGGGATATTGTTGTGACAGAACTGATTCATAAATTAATATAATATAAATTTAATGTTTTCACATTCAAACATGTGGGATATTCCAGCAAACCTACAGCAGGAGAGACTCTAAAGAGTATGCAAAGAGCTAGGCCTACAAATATTCAGGCAATCAAGTTCCCTGGCTAGGGGTATGGAGTATATAATCAAAATTTACCACTAGCAACTCAAATCCTTCATGACTTGATAGAATAATCAATATTGGCTCCTCAGAAAATATCTGCCTGAAGTAATAAGTAAAATCTGTACATTTCTGTAGGAATAAACCCTAAATTAAAGAAAGGCCAATAAAAACAAAAACCAAAGATGCTTGCCATTTTACACTGAAAAGGGCTTGTTCTTTTAGATTAAAAGTACTCTTTGTTCTCTAGCTCCTCTAGTAATGCTCCAAATCACATATCTTGATACTGTCGTATAATCTAGGCATTATAAAAAAGATTTTTTTTTAGCCAGGACAGTAAGAAGCTGCACGTCACTATCTCACCGTACATCCTATTCTGGCACTCCTTGAATCTAGAATACCTAAGTTATTCATTTCTAAAAGGATTTCTATTGTTTTGATTTTGGGGGGCAGAGGGAGACACAAGAGACATCTTTAACTGACATTGCTTTAGCTCTCTAAACTACAAAATCCCTCTATTCAATTTTTTTTAAATCATTCAATGCTATAGTTCCCCTATACCAAGAAAACCCAATACACTTCTCCACCAAAAATATTTTTTTTAAATGACAGCTGAGATGATGATGAAATAAATTAGTTATATTTCCTGATGCCCCAGGAATTTTTTTTTTCCATTTGCCAGTTGTGAGTTTTTCAAGGGCTCGCCTTACTGAGGTTTGTTTCTTTAAAGAGATCAGTCACCAAATCATGGGTGAGGGACAAAGCAATAAGGTCTGTGATTTCAAAGATCCAGTGGTCCAGAGTCCCTGCACACAGATTAATAAATTTTGCCTATTGACTACAATCAGAGCACTTCAACCCCATGAATTGTGTGGTGAATCCTACCCTCAAACCCCATTTATTCCTCTTCACAAAAGCCAAATTACTTAGACTTTGTGTGGGGAGGGATGAAGTTCACCCTACATGAGCAAGTTCTGACTATGAATTGCTATATGACTGACAATGAATAGACACTGAGCCCAGGGAAAGAGATAGAGAGACTTTACAGCCTGGTGGCTAAAGCACTCACCTAGAATGTGGGAAATGTAAGTGGAAGTCCCTGCTACAATGACCAATTGTTTATATACAGCCGAACTACTTCAACACCAGACTGAGGGAGTCTCACTTCAGAATATCACATAGCCTAGTGGTTAGAGCATCTTCTGAAAGATAGCAGATCCCAGTTTAAATCCATTGTGCCCTTCAGGCCGCCTGGTGGCTAGGGCACTCTTCTGCAGTTTGAGAGACCCAAATTCAAATCCCTTCTCCACATCAGGCGTGGTAGGGCTTAAACCTAAGTCTCCCACATCCAACATGAGTACCCTAGCAACAGGAATAAAAGTTATAAGAAAGGTCTCCTCCCCTTCCCTGCCCCCGCGCCCACTTGCTTTACCCTGGATGGATCTTTTTTTAATCAATTCACTTTTTTTTTTTTGGTGCAATTTTTATTTTTAGTTGGGGTCAAACTGATTTTTTTTTCCAATTTTTCAGAATTGCCAGCAAATTAAAAAAAAAAAAAAAAAAAAAAAAAAAAAAATCAGGTATTCACCCAGTTCTAGAAATAACCTATCCTCGGATGCTGAGAACACTCACTGTAAAACTGGGAAATGGAAAAAGAACTACATGTCAGAAGTGATTCTGTCTGCAGCCCACAACATACTAAACTATTTCCTCAATTGAAGATCACATTTGATTGCTAAAAATTGTCTGTCATCATGAGGATCATACCTCAAAATCTAAATATAAAACTTCCAAAAGTATAAATGAACTGGCTAAAAATAATTTAGAATAAATATATTTCAACAGATTTTGCTTTCTTCTATTTATTGTACATGGCAATAAAAAGAGTCTCAGAAACAAACTGTGAATTAAAGACCAAAGTCATCTTCCTTGTATTTGTGAAGCACTGTAAAGAAATTTCTGTTCATTTGCCATTTTTACTCAGACAAAAAAAACCTGTAAAATATTGAGATAGAAGCAAGACTGATTTTTGTATGTATAACAAATCAAAACCAAAGAATATGTTTCATTTCTATTTTGAGTTTCCATGTTATCTATTAATTCAACTCTACATAACTACAACGTGATAGGGAGATACTGTACTACTTTTTCTTAGCATTTCTTTAAATAGCTCTAAATCTTTAAATAACATGCCTCAGCAACAGGAAAGATTTCTTTCATTATTTCTTCTATATTTAACTTTTGTCCCGGAAACTTTGTGTTCACGAAAAGCCATGGAGAGCCAAGCCTTCTATTTATGCACAAAAACATACAATACATGCAATATCTGGGCAAACTTCACCACACTGCTGAGCCAATGTGCATCAGCCATGAGCTAGAAAGACCTCTTCTTTGGACGATAGGGCATTTGTCATGCCTTATTTTCTCACATCCCTCTTCTGAGACAGCCAACTAGAGGGTCAATTAATGACAGAGGACTGTGGGGGACGGTTTATGTACACCTGTCAAGTAAGAGCTGGACTAAGTCACCAACTCATGTCACATGGACTACACCTACAGCTGTCAGATGCTAATGATTTTCAGTCACCCAATATTCAGGGCTAGAGTCACACTAGCGTGGTGACACTAAGCACCTCCTTCCACTTGGGATTCTCAGCTGCAATCCCTCTTAGCATAGGCATCTATGCCATTTTAGAAGCAACATCCCACCTCCCCCTCTTAACTTTTAGCCCAATTGTTAGGGTATTCACTTGGGAAATGGGAGACATCTGGTTCAAGTCCCCACTCCACCTGATAGGGTAAAGGGATTTGAATTGGAATCTGCCACCTCTCAGATGAGTGCCTTAGTTGTTCCACTGTGGATAAATAATGAAAGAATCACTGGGACAGAGACAGCAACCAAGCAGGAGAATGACTCTGTAACCTGGTGGTTAGAGCACTCACACGGGAGATGGAAGACCCAGAATCCACGCCCTCTGCTTCAGTGATCCTTTAACATTATTTATCTGCAGTGGACCAGCTTCTACAGGAGAGACTGAGGGAGTCCTGCTTCAAAACATCCATAGCCTAGTGGTTAGAGCGCCTCCTGAGAGATGGCAGATCGCAGTTCAAATTCATTCTATCCCTCTGACGCGGGGAGACTTGAACTGGGGGTCTCCCACATTCCAGCTGAGTCTCAAACCATTGGGCTGAAATCTATGAGGGAGGTCATTCTCCTTCCTCCCCTAGGGCCCTATTGTATCATCTTGTCCATAGGGGCCTAATCCGGTAGATCAGCGGTTCTCAACCTTTTTTTCCCCCGAGTACCACTCGGGCCAGGTACAGTCAGGTCAAGTACCACTTGACCTGACTGTACCCGACCCGAGTACCCCTCGAGAAAAAAAGGGGGGGACTTGCGGCGGCGGGGTTTCGCGGCAGCGGCGGGGAGGGATTTGTGGCGGGGTTTCACGGCGGCGGGGAAAGACTTGCGGCGGCTTACATGGGAGAAACAATACCCGCCACCAAAACCCTTCCGCTGTTTGCCCATTTCTGGCGGCAAAGTTTCACAAAGGCAGGCGGGAGGACACTTCCGGCAGCGGATTCGGCGGCGCAGTACGGCTCGCGTACCACCCAGCCTTCTCGTAAGTACCACCGGTGGTACGCGTACCACCGGTTGAGAACTGCTGTGGTAGATGAAGTCTGAGCACACGTACCATATCAGGCCCTGCAGGTGAGTTAAGTAGAGGAACACCTATCTTCTCCTAGTTTGTGCTTCAGTCTGGGGGTTAGTTGTCCAGACGCCTGGCTCAGGGCTGCACTGTGCATGCTCAGAGGCACAAACATAGGTGCCTAGGCAACTTTTACTGCCAAAATTTAGGTACTGAGCAAGTTTAGGCACCGACAGTGTTGGGGGGCGGGGAGGGCGCTTGTGAATCCCAGTAGGGCCTGATTCTGGGATTTAGGGGCCTAAAGTGGCAGTTATTCACCTAAATCCTTTTGTGAATCCAGCCCTCAATCTGGATTCAATCTGAACTAGAGTTGAAAGGTTCTGTATCCCATTACCAATCCCTGATCCAGCCAGTCTCCCATAGAGAAGGTTGTTCTTTAGTGCTGTCTCCCATAACACCAACAAAAACAAAAAAAGATTTCCTCTGTACAAGCTCAAAGTGGAGTGTGGTACCTACTGAAGCTCCAAAACCAACCCTGCAAACCTTTTTCTAATAAGTCTCCCACCCAAGGGTTGGCCTTTCTGTGTAAACTGTGAAATCAGGCAAGATCTTCAGCCCAAGAAAAGCCTCAAACATCACTACACAAAAGTAGGAATACAGTGTTGAGTACAAATTATAAATAGTCATTTCAGGGTACCTTTAATGTTCTAGAGAATGGTTGATTTTTATCCATGTGTACATTTCTGAAACTCAGCACACAACTTTAAAATTTCACCAAACGTCTGTCCCTGAATATCATTTACATCAAGGTCCCTTTATACAGTAAAGTGCCTTTCTTTATGGTGCCAGAGCAATGAAAATAGGCCTTAGTGTAAATAAGAATCAGGCTCCCATTTCCTAAAGTGCACCCGTAATTCTTCACAAAGAAGACTGGAAATAAACTCCTTATAGTCTTGTTTACACAGGCTTTCATCAAAATAAATCAATGCGGCAGAAAACAAAACAGCAGATGAACTTGGCAACTTTTAATTAAATATCCCTTAACCAGGCAATACATGCCCATGAGCTACAACTGTTTCTCCAGCTCAGTTTGGAGGATGGGTTGGAAAAGTAACAAATTTTCAAGTCAGTTAGTAAATTAAGTCTCCATTAGGGAAATGTAACTTGTCTGCGAGATATTTACTGTAAATGTCTATTCTCCAAACAATGCACAGAATATCCTACATAGTCGATTCTCATAAAACCTGAGTAAAATGCAATGTTTTTCAGAGAGAGAAAAAACCCCAAATGAGGGATTTTACATTAAATTAATACTTCTGTGACACTAGCTCCGCTTCCTGTACTATTTCTAAGTTGCCAAAACACTTGCAAACAGGACCAGTATAGTAAATATATGTGAATTTCTAGCATATATATATTATTTAATATCCAGGATTTTTATATTTTATGCTTGCTGTTTAACAAAGAATATACATCTTTTGTCGTTTGCCCTCTACTTTTATATTAAAAAGAGGCAGAGATTACTGCTCAAGCATTCATAGCATCATTCATTAAAAGATTTACAGGGCAAGTGACTGACAGAATGAGCTGAAGAACCGGTCTGGGTTTGTTAAAAAAGGTCTGCTGGGTGCTGTAGTGTCTTGTGGAAGGAAATCCAGGCACACAACAGGTTAACAGATTAATGCTCTGTACTTAAAACACTCTAGCATACTGCTCCACCCTAACAGTTTGGGCACTAGATTCCATACAGCATTGCTGTAGTTTAGGTTACCATAATATTGTAGACTTACAGGGACATCACAGGTGCCCTAAATGTTTTGTGTGTTGGTCTCTGTATAAAAGCACATCCCTGAGGTGCTTTCAAAAATCTCCCCCTTAAATTAATACCACATAAAATTAAGCATCATGATAAATCAGGAGTTGTTGTGGTTTAGTGATGTGTCATGTATATGAAATATAAAGTTATGTCATTTCTCCAATTCAACATGATTGCAATACACACTGCATCTACACTACAAACAGTATGCTATTCCTCTTACCTACAGTGGGTTCTATGAAATTCATGGTGCCAAATAAGGGAAGGGGGCATAAAACCTTCCTCCCTCCCCAAGTTTTTTGTACTTGCTTCAAGTTACATAGACTGTGGGAGTGGGGAAAGCATGGCCCAATGACTTTTAAGCAGTGGTCTTGTACTACACTAATAGGGCTGCTGCCAGAGAAGTCTGGTGTTGCTCCAGTTGCATGGTCGCAGTGCCACTGACATTTAACCCAGCCACCTCTCTCTGCACATGGAGGAGCAGCCGAGCCACATTTCTGTGAGCAGTGTTGCAGAGCTACTCAAATTTGGCCCATCTGCTTCCCCATCCAGGTTGAGCATCATGACCTGTCACACATGAGTCCAGGGAGTCTGTTCCTGTATAGCAGAGTGCAGGGGAGTCTGCCAAGAACTCAACTCCTGGCGGCATCAACTCATGCACTATGGGGGTAAGAGAGAGGGGAGACTCCCCACCTTATGGAGACCAAGGATTTCAGTGAGGGGAGGCATAAGCAGGGACCGGATGGAGGACTTTTACGATGGGGGGGGTGTCTGAATTGGTGCCACCGATGGGCATGCCTGTAATGCTCTGTGCTCCCATGATTCTGCAATGCAAAGCGGCCAATAAGCTGCCATGCAAGATTGCTGAAAGATAAAGCAGCCCCCAGGACTCCTCTAAATTACACCAGGGACCACAGACTTGATGTACCTAGAGAGAGGCAGCCCAGAATCTGGCCCTTAGTGTTCACCACACTGTATTATTTACCTGTGTTTGTGCTAATTCCTGTATGTAAGAATGGGGAATTCTGCAAATACCATGGAAACTTTAAATGTCAAAGCTTTAATGGTATCCACTGTAGTAGCCCTTGACATGCATTAAATACTTTCCCTGCTGTAAGAGTGGCTTTCTATTCTCTACTCTACCAATTAAATGAACAAAAAGACATGATTAGCCTGCATGAAAAAACAGAGGCTACATTGTGTAATTAAGACTTATACATACTAGCCAGGAGCACCCCTCAATTCATAACAAGTTGAGAACAATGCATAACAGGGAAACAAGAATGGATTCTATCAGCCCTACGCTAATGAGTCAAAAATTCCCAATACTAAGAAAACCTCTCAACAACATATGTGCTTTTGTGCTTCACTGTAAGAATTACAGACATATGACCAAGAGAAAAAGGAAAGTAAATGGACCCATGATATTAAAATCACATTATTCCTCCCTTATCTGCTCCAGTATCCTCCTACTCATCATCATCAGAAGCTCATTGTCGTTTCTATTTGCTTCAATTCTTCCAAGCTCAGGATCTATCCTCATTCCTTAATTACACAAATATCACCTTACAGAATACATCAGAGGTCACAAATATTTTATTATTCCTTTAACATTTTGGAAGCCATAAATTTTTCTCCAAAACTGGTAAAAACTGACCTTTTACTTGTTTGGAGATTAATATAATGTAATACCTATTTAAAGGACAGGTGCTGCCCCCTCTTTTCTCACAGGGGAAAGGAGAAAAAACATCTGACTAGTTATGGTCTGTAAATTACTTGATATCTGTAGCAAGCTGAAGAAAAAAACTAACTATGCTAGCTATCTTCTGTGTATATTAGCATCGGTGACAAATGAAATGCTAAGGGGTTACTACAAATATTACTTCACATTACACTATTCATAGGGTCAAAATAAAAATTAGAGATACAAACAAAAATACAGTATTAACAAAATGGCCTAACACTCTTATCAGACTTTAAGGGTGAAGAGATTTGTGGAAATTTGTGGTTTATATTAGTTTGCTCAGTCCTACTAATATTCACCCCTCAAGCAGATAACCCAAAATCATTTCATCTAGGTTGCTAAACCCCTCAAGAAGGGATAGAGCTTCTTAGTTCCTCTGCGGTTCCATCTTGATAAATTACGCTACACTTTCTCAGGATGTTCTTAAAATTTTCCATGTCTTACATTCTGTATGTTGATAAGATTACAACATTGATAAAATTATCCCCTCTTCTTGCTTTAAACACATAGTTTTACACATTTCCTAAGCACAGTGCTCTCCTGCATTTTGTTTCTGGTGATTATGTGGCTCAAGGTTATCTCAGAAGAGTTGTGTGTTTGAACTGCCCGACTACAACATACACCACCACATTTTTGTACCAGCGCACTGAAAAAATACTCAAGAAAATCTAATTATTTTAAGCAGCCCATCTATAAGATTGTTTCACCATTTCTGGGATCAAAAGGCAATTCTAGGGCTGTCAATCACTCTGAACTCAACCACAATTCAAATGACCAGGCTTCTCAGTTACTCTTGAATCAAGGCATCAGGCACCAGTTTCCCTCAGCTCCTCAGATTCTTCATAACAGGGTAGCTCTGCTGAGCCCACACCAAACTCTGTGCTTCTCTGCAGACTTCTCCAAGGTCTTCCTTTCTTTGACCGAACCCTGCCCCCTGGTTATTTATCTTGTAATGCCTGATCAGCAGACACAACCACCAGCTCAAGCCCAAACACACCATCTGGGACTGGATGCCAAAACACAAGTAGAGCTGAGCCCAAATCCCTTATAGGGCCAGCCAATCCTGTAACACCCATTTTCCCCCTCACCAGACACATACAACACAACTAAGCACAAGAGGTTATGTATGGGGATTCAGTTTCTTACAAAAGATATCTGTCCCATACATCACTGCCGCAGTATATAATCCCCAATAAAACCAAGTACAGTAACACTGGGAATAATACAGAGATGCAAAGAATTCATTATTGCAATTATGACATACACGGCATTTATTAACATTGCTGGTTAAATAGGTGTTAGTAGGAATGTCAGTACGATTATATGGCACTATTGCATTCAATGTAAATTCTCACAGAAAGACTCATTCCTCTCTTTTCTTCTGGCATTCTGGCCCTACACCAAAATATCAGTACCAACTGTCAGATCTGCCTGACCCTTTTATTCAAGGAAATTTGAAAGAACTGGTTTTGCCTTCCAAGCCGGATTTGGAATTGCACAGATTCCTAGTGAAAACTGAATGTCTATCTAAACCATCTAGACTTCAGCCAGGTGAACACCACAAACTTTTGCCAGCATAGCTGCCATGAGGCTGTGAATAGGTGTAATACCTGCACGACATAGCTGTGCCAGCAAAAGTCCCTAGTGCTGATGCAGTTATACTGGTAAAACCATGCTTTCGTCAATATACTTCATTTCGCACATGGGGCAGGGCCGGGGGAGGGGCAGGGAGAGGGACTGGAATAAGCTACACTGGCAAAAGTGCAATTTTGCTGGTATAAGCTGCAGCCACACTAGGCACACATTGTTGGTATAATATACTGGTAAAAGCTATACTGGCAGAGCACTCCTAGTGTAGACATAGCCTTCCCCACAGTCAACTATGGCTTCTGCTCTCCCAGGTTTAACTATCTTGCAATTTCTCTCAAATCATTTTATACTTTCAGAAAAGAATGACATGAATGATAGCTGTCAGTTTCATCCACAACACTCACCACACACATGCAGAAAAATTCCTGGTAAACCAGAGATGTCTCACAAACTTATGCAAGAAAGACCTCTACGCCCCATAATTAAAGAATAATACTGTACCGATGGCAGCATTAGATGGAGAATTCAAATGAACAGATGCTTACTAATCTATCTTGTAGTGTTTCAAGAACAAGGGTACACTTGACCAGCTAGCCCTTTTGCAAAATTCTTCTTCTGAAGCTAACAATTTCTTCACCCATGCGGCAGCTAGTGGAAAATGAAGGCATGCCCTTCAGAGGGTAAAACTTCTAGGTAAGTAAGACACTGACTTTATTCAACAAGCAGTTGTGTCTTTTGATGTTTTCTTTCCTTTGCATTTTGTACCAAAAAAAAAAAAAAAAAAAAGATTGAAATGTTCCTAAAGTCTGAGATTCCTTTAAGGTAATTTTTAAAGCTTTTCTTACATCCAATTTACATTGTGTTTTTTGTTTTTCAAACGTTGGAAAATTAGTAGAGGGAAATTATTCTCCAACTCCTGTAAAAATGTACCTTGGATTAAAAATAAGTACTGACCATAAATTTATGTTGGTAGAAAATAAAATACTGTTCTTCAGCATACAACCTCCATTTCTGAAATTTCTCCCAATGAGATTGTGACAGAATGCTAGCATCAGCCTCCTGAACACTGATGCTACTCCAGCATGAAGAAAGCTACAGGTTTAGCTGTGAGCAATTAAACACTTTCAGATGAGGGAGTATGAGCACCTGGGTGGTAAATACTGGGCTAATGATTTAACTGGCAGGATACAAGTAGGAACAGGAACAAGAAGCAAAAGGATGCTCTGAAGCAAGATGTGTTGAGCAAGAGCAGGCTGCATGGAAAGTTCCTGCTACAAAATGCCTGTGTTATGTTCTGCATGTAAAAGAGGAATAAAAGGTACACATAGTGAAAGGAAAACAGCTTAGGCATATTTATGACAAACAGACTAGCCTAGCAGTTCTCAAACTTTTTTAATGGAGCCCTCCATTGACTTTTGTTAACAATTGCACCCCCTCTTCCCCCGAACCCTTCCTCCCTCTTTCAGAAAAAAACAGGGCCTATATAAATATCAATAACTGCTGACATCAATAACGGCACAACTCGGGCAAGTGGGGAGGGTGCGGGACTCCCCAGGGTGCGTGGTTGTGGCTGCTGCTTCTCCTCCATGCATCTCTCCCCTAGGGGGAAACCAGCTGTGTTGAGGAATGGGGGGACTGTTTGGCCATCACAACAAGACATTACCGGGTGGGGCGGGGGGGGGGGGGGGAAGATGTCTCTGCCCTGCCCAGGCTACACTCCAGTGGCTGAAGTAGGCTTTGTCTAGTGAGACAGGTGCTGGGGGCAAAGGGGGCAGGGCCTCGGCTGCACCATCTGAAGCAAAGAGGTGCTATGCCCTGGCTTCCCAGTCTTCACCCGGGGTGTGCAGGGCCTGCGACCCCCCCAGCCCGCAGAAGGGGGCAATAAAATAAAGCACCTCCACACCCTGCCTCCCGAGCCCATCTGCCCCCAGCCACACTCCTGGCCCTGCCCCAGGACTGCCCGATCATCCAGACCCTTCACCTGGGCACACCTCAGCTGCTGCCTCCCCACTCACTCTGCTGCTTGCTCAGCTGGCGCTGCCAACAGCAACAAAACCCTGAGCCGCCAGGGCTCTCCCCTGGATCCCTGCACATGTGAGTCCCAGCCTCTCCCCCCTCCATCATCCCTCCCTGTAACACCCTGTCCCCACTCACCCCCCACATGCATCGCCCCCCCCATGCAGCGAACATGATAAATCTGTCAAATACAGTACACAGCACCATCTATAGGCCTTAGTCACTACTGCAATCAGTATAAATACAATTACTATATGTATTATTGTTTTCCACAAAAAACATTTTGTTGTCCCCAACCCACCCCCCACGAAAGGGGCGCACCCCCCAGTTTGAGAACCACTGGACTAGGCAGCATGATGCACCAAGTAGCTCAGAGAGTGTCCTCTGACATGTGGGGGCTTGTCCAGAATCTTAACACTCTTGATTGAGAGAAGGTGACTCAAGAGATGACCTGCGCAAGAGCAAAGGAATCCAGATGCAGTGGAGGAAATGCTGTGCTGGCTAATGGAGCAGCAGACAGATGCAGAAGACCCAGCAGGCAGAGAGACAAGCACTCCTGGGTTGGCAGGCAGAGCAGCAGCAGATGCCACACAAGTTTATTAAAGAACAATCTCAATTACAGCAACAGCTCCTACAAAGGTTAGTTAATTCCATTGAGGGAACTGAAAATCAGAAGGTGGGCCAGGGACTATGACCCCGATGCCTTTTTGCTGACAGTGTCGAATGGGAGAACGGGGATCGGGCATTATGTCTGGCCCTTTATATGACCAGAGAAGCACGAGTGGTTTATAAGGCCCTGAGTGAACACCCAGTCACGGACTGACACCCTGAAGCCCGCTATTCTGGATAGATAGTATTTCTTGGCCAACAGAAATGTAGAGCAGCTAAGAGGAATGGCGGGATACATCTCAGGGCAGAAATTGTCAGACTGGGCCACTCAGTGGTTGAGGCCAGATCAGCAAGACAGAGGCCCTGATGGACTCAATTACCCAGGAACAGTTCACAGAGAGCCTCCGGAGGCAACTGGAGTCTGTGTGCAGAGGCACCAGCCACAATTATTAGATGCTGCAGTAGAACTAGCAGAGGACTATGTGGAAGCATACTTCTCATGGCTAGGGAAAGGGGGAAGAAGGTTGAGGAACCCCCTTCATCAAATTACAGGAAGGAGACGTAAGGGGCAAACTAGGGTGTACTGGCTACCCACACATCTGTTTGTTACTAGTGCAGAGGCAAAGGACACTAAGAGAGACTGCCTGTACATGGACTGTGGGTTCAAGGAGTTCCGTGGGTGGACAGGTGTAAAAGGTGGGTCTGGGACAATTGGAATAGGCTGGAGAACCTCAAGGGAAGTTGTAGACTCAGCAGCTGCCTGTTCCCTAGTACAGAGCACCTTAGTTAGACTGCAGTGGCAACACAAAGGGGTGACTATCCACTATCTGCACAGGGGAGAGAACACTCACCTGTGGTCATCGTCCCATTGGAAATGGGAAGAAGATTTAAGTGGCAGAGAGTAGGCTTGGTAAAGTCATTACCCTATGCAGTCACGATAAGAACAGGCTGGACTCAGTTTCCCTCGAGTAAGGAGGACAAGATATAGAGGAGACCACAACAAGTGGGTTTGAATAAAATAATCAGAGTGCAGACCTTCCAGCAGCCATTGAAGGGTAATGCAAAGGCATCCTCGCTGCGTGTTAACAAGCCCAGAAAGAACCAACATGCTGGAGAGCTTATAGACTCTAAGGTCAGATGGGACCAACATGATTATCTAGTCTGACATCCTGCACAACGAAGGCCACAGAACCTCACCCATCCAATCCTGTAATAGATCCCTGACCCACGACTGAGTTATTAAAGTCCTCAAATCATGGTTTAAAGACTTTAAGGTACAGAGAATCCACCAGCAACTGACCCATGCCCTATGCTACAGAAGAAGGCAAAAAAAAAAAAAAAACCCAGAGCCTTTGCCAATCTGCCCTGGGGGAAAATTCCTTCCCAACCCCAAATATGGCAATCAGTTAAACCCTGAGCATGTGGGCAAGACTCACCAGCCAGACGCCCACGAAAGAATTCTCTGTAATAACTCAGAACTCACCCCATCTAACATCCCTTCACAGGCCATTGACATATCTACCACCAGTAGTCAAAGATCAGTCAATTGACAAACTAGGCTGTCCCACCATAGCATCCCCTCCATAAATTATCAAGCTCAGTTTTGAAGCCAGTTAGGTTTTTTGCCATCACTGCACCTCTTGAAAGGCTATTTCAGAACTTCACTCCTCTGATGGTTAGAAACCTGCATCTAATTTCAAGTCTAAACTTCCGGGTAGCCAGTTTATATCCATTAGTTCATTATATCCATTAGTGTCCACACTGGTGCTAAACTTAAATAATTCCTTTCCCTCCCTGGTATTTATCCCTCTGATGTATTTATAGAGAGCAATCATATCTCTCCTTAACCTTCTTTTAGTTAGGCTAAACAAGCTAAACAATCTCTTTGAGTCTCCTCTCAGAAGGCAGGTTTTCCATTCCTCGGATCATCCTAGTAGCCCTTCTCTGCACCTGTTCCAGTTTGAATTCATCTTTCTTAAACATGGAAGACCAGAACTGCACACACTATTCCAGATGAGGTTTCACCAGCGCCCTGTATAACAATACTAACACCTCCCTATCTCTACTGGAAATACCTCGTCTGATATATCCAAGGACCACATTAGCTTTTTTCATGGCCACATCACATTGGCAGCTCATAGTCATCCTGTGATCCACCAATACGCCCAGGTCCTTCTCCTCCTCTGTCACTTCCAACTGATGCATCCCTACTTATAGCAGAAATTCTTGTTATTAGTCCTTAAATGCATGACTTTGCACTTTCCGCTATTAAATTTCATTCTATTTCTATTACTCCAGTTTACAAGGTCTTCCAGTATGATATCTCAACCCTTCTCTGTATTGGCAATACCTCCCAACTTGTCATCCTCAAACTTTATTAGCACATTCCCACGTTTTGTGCCAAGGTCAGTAATAAAAAGGTTAAATCAGATCGGTCCCAAGATCGATCCCTGAGGAGCTTCACTAGTAACTTCCCTCCAGTATGACACCTTTCAGTATGACCCATTGTAACCTCCTCTTTAACCAGTTCCTTGTCCACCTTTCAATTTTCATATTAATCCCCATCATTTCCAATTTAACTAATAACTTCCCATGTGGAACCGTATCAAATGCCTTACTGAAATCTAGGTAAATTAGATCCACTGCATTCCCTTTGTCTAAAAAATCTGTTATCTGATCAAAAAAGGAGATCAGGTTGGTCTGGCACTATCTACGTTTTGTAAAGACATGATGTATTTTATCCCAACTACCGTTAACCTCGATGTCCTTAACTACTTTCGCTTTCAAAATTTTTTCCAATACCTTGCATACTACTGAGGTCAAACTAACAGGACTATAGTTACCCAGATCACCTTTTTCCCCTTCTTAAAAAGAGGAACTATGTTAGCAATTCTCCAGACATATGGTACAGCCCCTGAGTTTACAGATTTATTAAAAATCCTTGTTAATGGGCTTGCAATTTCACGTGGTAGTTCCTTTAATATTTTTGGATGGAGATTATCCGGCCTCTCCCCCCCCCCGATTTAGTCCCATTAAACTGTTCGAGTTCGGCTTCTACCTTGCATGTGGTATTTTCTACCTCCATATCCTCATTCCCATTAGCCACCCGACCACTATCCCCAAGCTCATCATTAGCCTCATTAAAAATGGAGACAAAGTATTTGTTTAGATATTCGGCCATGCCTAGATTATCCTAAACCTCAGCGGTACCACTTCTTCTTTCTTTGTTTTCTTCCTATTTATATGGCTGTAGAACCTTTTACTATTGGTTTTAATTCCCTTTGCAAGGCCCAACTCTACTTGGCTTTTGGCCTTTCTCACTTTATCTCTACATGTTATGACCTCCAAGAGATAGCTTTCCTTGCTGATCCCCCCCATTTTCCACTCCTTGTAGGCTTTCTGCTTTCTCAATCACCTATCTGAGATGCTTACTCATCCAGTTTGGTCTACAACTTTTGCCTATGAATTTTTCCCCCTTCCTTGGGATGCAGGCTTCAGATCGTTCCTGCAACTTTGACTTGAAGTAATTCCAAGCCTCTTCCACCTTTATATCCATGATTTCTTCAGTCCAGTCCACGTCCCCAACTAATTCCCTTAATTTTTTAAAGTTAGCCCTTTTGAAGCCAAAGAAGTTACAGATCTATTTTTGTGTTTCCTTCCATTTAGTTTGAACTGAATTAGCTCATGGTTGCTCGAACCTAGATTGTCCCCTACCACCCGTTCTTCTATGAGGTTCTCACTACTCACCAATATCAAATCTAAAATGGCATCCCCTTTTGTCGGTTCAGTAACTATTTGGTGAAGGAATCCATCAGCTATCTTATCCAGGAAAATCTGGGCCCTATTATTACTACTACCACTTGTCCTCCAGTCTATATCTGGAAAGTTAAAGTCTCCCATAATTACACAGTTTGCACTAATGTTTACTTCATTAAAAGTCTTAAAGAGGTTCCTATCCACGTTCAAATCAGATCCTGGTGGTCTGTAGCACACCCCAAGCACTATGCCAGGAAAGCTCTAGTAGTTTTCTTCCCCAATGTGATTTTCACCCAGACAGACTCTGTCTTATCAATTCTATCACTTCTAATTTCTTTACAGTCTACCTCATCATTGATATACAATGCTACTCCACCACCTTTGCCTTTAAATCTGTCTTTCCTAAACAGCACATACCCTTCAATATTTGTACACCAGTCGTGACTACTATTCCACCATGTTTCTGTTATCCCTATAATATCTGGTTTCACTTCCTCTACCAGTAGCTCTAGTTCCTCCATTTTGTTACCCAGGCTCCTCGCATTGGTATACAAACATCGTAATTTTTGCTGTTTGGCTTTGCTCACGTTCCTTGCCTGATTTGGCACAGTCATTCTACTGCCAATATGGCCTATTAGACTGGTATCTACACTACCCTTCCTCTTAATGTTCATTCTGCTTCCCAATGCTGTGTCCTTTCTTACATCGTTTTCCTCCCTCTCAATGCTAAAATCAGGTGTGGAGATTACGTGGGCATCTCCCTACCATCTCCCCCAGCTCCCTAGTTGTAAGCTCTCAATCAATTGTGCCAGCCTCTATCCTATAAGTGCATTTCCCTCCCGGCTCAGGTGAAGTCCATCCCAAGAGAACAGTCCTCTGTCCATGAATGCATTCTAGTAACCATACATCCCAAAGCCCTTCTTATAGCACCACTGCCTGAGCCATCTGTTGATCATCAGAATCTTGTCATGATTTTGTTGTCCTCCTCTACGGACAGGCAGAATCCTACTGAAGATCACCTGAGCCTTGATTTCCTTTAGAATCTTCCCCAGCCTAGCATAGTCTCCTTTGATAAGTTCCAGCGAGAATCTAGCTATATCATTTGTACCCACATGAAGGACAATCAGTGGATTCTTTCCCGCTCCCATTGGAATCCTCTTCAGCCTCAGGTCCACATCCCGTATCTTAGCACCCAACAGACAGCACACCCTTTGTTCTCCGGATCAGCTCTTGTGACAGGCCTGTCTGTTCTTCTCAGCAGGGAGTCCCCAGTCATGTAGACCTGCCTTTTCCTGGTATTGGTGCGATTCTCCGGCCTATCCCCTGTTCTTTCTGGCTGCAAGTCATCTCATCTACTATTCTCCTTTGCAATCCTCTGCAATCGTTCCTGTATCCTCCTGGGGCTCTTATTTGGTGGTATCTCCATTGGCTTACCCACTCTTTGTATCTGACGAGCGCTCTTCTCTTCTTTCTTGCCCTCCCACCTTCAGCAACCACCTGCTGTGCCCCTTCCTTATTTTCCAACTCCGCAAACCTATTTTTGAGCTCTATTTTTCTTTCGTTAGCCTGTCTTTTCCTCTGCCAGGTTCTCGCAGTCACATGCTTCCACTTTCCTCACCCAGCATTCTCCCCTCAGAGTTCATTGGTCCTGCTTCCATCTGCAGGTCCGGGTTTTTCCTTCAGCCTCCTCACTCCTTTACGCCATCATCTGCTCAAACCCCCTTCTAAACTCAACCAGAGTTTCGATCTGAATCTCCAACCCTCGAATCTTCTCTTCCATCAGCTCTCTGAGGCGGCACTTCATACAAACAAAGCTCTTTTGAGGTACTCCCTCAAGGATCATGTACATCTCGCAGCTTCCACATCTAGTCATCTTCACTATCTCTTCCACTGCTTGGGTGTCTACCATTACCGCCTCTGTATCTGTCATAGTCTTTCCCCCTAGTTCCTGTTAGTAAGGGGAGAAAAACTTGAGAAAGGGGCAGTAGATCAGGAAGTACTAGATCAGAAATACCTAAAGTAGGAGGAACAAACCACAGGCAAGGCTGAGAGAAAGACAAGGCTGAAAAGAGGGAGCAGGGTCCTAATAATGAGGCCTTGACAGGCAAACTCTTCCCGATAGTCCCAAGGCAGGGGTAACATAAAACAGATGAGGGCAGAAACCAAGGTATTGAGGCTCTGGAAGGACACATTATCCTCACATGCACATGCAAGGGGAAAAAGAAACCAGAGTTATCAATAGGGTGTGATTGGTGCAACGACCTTTAGGCTGAGATGGAGCTGTCTGGGAAATGCAAGAGATGTCTTCTGTAGGAGACTTCTGATTTTTATCCTCAGTAGATGCATTGTCTGTAAATTGCGGAAACCAAGGCAGAGTAGCTCTTGCAAACAGAATCTACATATGTTTGAAGAGAAGTTGCTGATGCCTCATGATTTCTCTTGAGAGTCACTTCTATGTGCCTGTCTAAATTCACTCTAAGAAAAACCTCTCCATCTGTATTAAGTGTCCTTGGCTAGCACAGCTGCAACTGTATCAACCTTTGAAATGTGCACATAATGTATCCTGTCCTTCTGCAATCTATAAAATATAGTTATTCATTCAGAACAAAAACTCCTTAACAAAAGTTAAGGGCCAAGCAAATCTCTCTCACATTGATTAATTGCATCCTCTAGGTCATTCATAACTCTGCATTTTAACTCTTCATCAAGGTTTGGAAAACACTCCAGTGGAAACATTCTAGCTTGAAAGTCAGTATTTACAGCCCTGAAACTTGAGTCTGAAGTTTCCCCTTCCTTGGTTAAGGGAGAATTGGAGTGGGGAGGAGAGAAATCAGATTAAACCCATTTTCTTGAGCTTATATATGAAAAGAATGTTATTTTTATATTTTGATATACAAATAAAATTTTTCATTTTTTGTCCAGAGCCATGTGTTGCAGAATCTTGCCTTTCCTTGTACCTTCTGCCAATGTCTGATTTACATGAAACAACTTGTACTATCTTCCTCCTCACTGTAGAAGAGGAAAACCCATCACATTTTCACAAGTCGCTGGCCATGTGACTATGCTTCATTGACACTCTTCAGAGGTCACTAGATCTGTTTTGTTGCCCACTATGAAGCAATAGCCACTTAGAAACCTCAGAGGGACGGCACTTATCACAATCAACCCTAAACCAAGCCTACTACTTATGTATTCACTTATGCTTGTATAGGCCTTCAGGACATAAACCATTCTCTTTTAGCTGAAGCAGCACTGCTGGAGCTTCCTGGATAGTAGTGAGGAAGAGAAAGAAAAATCTACAGGGAAGCTCACCTATAACTTCCAGCAAAGCCTTTTCTTTACAGGAGAATTAAGCCTCACCCAGAGTGCTAGTGTTGGAGTCAAACAACGATCCGTTCTGGTGACTGAAAACAAAAGGTGCCTCCAATACATTTTGCAGAGTCTAAGTTTCACATCTCCTATGACCTTTCCATCATTATGCAGCACAGTAAAGAGAACTTCCATGTTTGATTCCATACCAAGAGAATCAGTGGGTGATACTATGTTCTAGAAAAGCACAAAGCCACTGAGATCTGCACAGACAGGAGGCACATGCCTGCTACTACAGCTTTTCCATGATGGGTGCAGCATGCCCTACCTTATGCAGTCAGCCAGCCAGCCATAACAGGTTATAATGTGTCAGCAAAGAATAGTTCCTGAACTCAGGGGAACGCAAGGGCGATAGTTACAGCTGGCCCATGCACGGGGACTCAGGTGCTTCTTGCTACCTCCCTTATACACGCAAACAGCGACCAACCAGTGTCTGGCAATTAGCCTGCTCTTTGATTGCTTTTTGAGTGGTAAATGCAAAACCATTGTTTCAACTTAAACATCGTATGTTGGGGCTAAAACAACCAGGGACTCTTCGCAGCTGTATGTTTGGTAGCCTTGGCTGAGCAGAGCTGACCCGGATAGTATGTACAGTATGTCTATGCAAAGCGCAAATTCTACTATTAATTATTTCAGAGTGACTTCAAGGAAGTCACACCATGTAAATGAAGTATAATATGACCCATTACAAAATAGACACACACAGATATTTCCTGCAGGTATTAAATCATTTGAAATGAAATAATGAAAAGAATGCTTGGCTACCAGCTGTATTTGTAAATGAATGCCCACATGAAAATGGAATCCTCTGGACCATGCTGTCATTTTCTCAAATGGAAAGTAGCAAGTATCTTGAGCTAGGGAAGGAAGCTCTATCAGCTTATTGCACGTCTCACCATCAGTTTCTCACATACAATGAACCTGCTGGAATCCTCAAACAGCCTCTGGCTCTGGGACTAACCTGCATACAGCACTAATAACAAAACTCGCTTTAGGGATTTTACCTATACAGAGAAATTTTCATCTGAAAAGCAAGATGTACAATAGACACTTATTTTCTTCTATTAAGGTTTAAGAAGCAGGACTGGGTTGTTAAGTTTTGAATGTCAGTTCTCCTTAAGTTTTCAAAGCTGCAGTACAGTGAATTTCTCTAAGGTGTATTTTTGTGTAATTCGGTTTTGCATAATAATGGGACAGTTACCAATCATAACTGTCACAAATACCCAGAAATGGCAGAGAGAAAGAGAACATCATACCAAGTCTGTATCATTCTAATATATATATATCCTTCTGATTTTGCATCAAAGAAGAAATTACACTTTACATAAAAAATAATATATCCAGCAAAATAATACCTGCCAGGATTGGCTGTTAAAGTACATAAAGGAAAAATTAGTGAACTGAATTCATATGAAGACTGTATGAGAGCAAGTCTGCGAGGAAGAATAGCAACTGCATTTCTGCTAAGCTCCTTACTAAAGCAGAACCTTCTGATTTAATGCAGAGCCTTAAAAACAACCTTCTCTATTTTATTCATCTAGGTTCTTATAAAGCTCCTGTTCATGTGCCTCCACTGATCTTAACTGAGGCAGTTTGGCACAGGTTGTACAGATGTAGGAAAAGATTCTTAACATTGCCAGAACTCAGCAACACAAAAGGGCCATAATCTAGCCGCAAATGCCCAGCAGAGACTTTCCCTGCCAGAGGGGAACTCTCTGCTGGGCAAAACTGTGCAAGATCCAGGTCTGCAACTGCTATCCCTCTTCCTGGAGCAGAGGTTCTGGTAGAGCTTCATTACACTAACCCAGTCTTCCACTGGTATAAGGTCTATTGTGGTGGAATTTAGAATTCCCGGATATCGGCTCTAAGCAGTGTTGGGTCCAAGAATTGGGGGCGGGGTGCTGTAACCAGAAGAAGTGCTTGGGAAATTTCAGTCAGAATGATTTATCCACAGAAAATGCAACTTACACAAAAAGGAAATTTTCAATGGCGTTTGCAGAAAAATTTTGAATTCCCATCTGGAAATCAAAATAAAATGCTTAGTTTTCAGTCAGTTCACTATTAAACTCTCTCTGTCCAGGATTCCATGGTGCCTTATGGGAGCAGTACTTCTGGAGTTTCATGTCCCCATTCTCTCCTATGGGCCAGGATCCTTAGGCAGGCTATGCTCCCATAATGTGCAATGGTCTCCCCTCTGCCTAAGCCAAATGATACATCCTGGGAACTCAACCCTCCCTCTCCCCCTGCATTGCCTGGAGCTTGGCACATGGCAGAATAAAGTCCACAATATCGAAAGACAACAGGCCCTTGGTTATTTAGGATTTTGTTAAAAGTCATGACTTGCACTAAGGAATGGGGAAAGTGCAGAGAGTAATGAAACTTCTTCTGGTCAGGGAAGGATGAAGCAGGAGTTTAAATGTTTCGAAAATACAATCCACTGTAAAGCATTTTTATACGCTAGAAAGAAAATAATAGGTTGCCAAGAATCAACTCAGAACTGGACTCCGAGGATTTTACCTGAGTGTAAGGGCAGCAGGTTCTAGCCATTAATTGCATATGTAAAAAAGGAGACAATCCAGCATGGTGAAATAAGGTGATACACCAATATTTATGTTAACACACAGATATTCCAGCCAAACAAACAACTGAAATGGCTGCAAAGATTGATGCAGACTGGTGCATATGGCAACAGACATTCGCTTGCACACAACATTTTTTTAAAAATAGTTGTATCATGCCTCACCATTTCATTCCTGATCATGTTTAAGCTACGTGCTTCCTGACAGAGTTGTCAGCATTCTTAGTCACAGAAAATAAATACAATGCACTAAAATTGGTAGTGTAAAACATGATCTTTTTAAGAGGACACCGCTGCTGAGGTATTATTTCCTAAATATAATCCCTCTTTGACATTACTATAAAGTACATACAGAATTTGAAAATGTCCCTATTTTCCCACTTGATTGTTTTTCTCCCTATGAATTTTTTTTAAATGTATCTGTTTCCTAGTGCTATACCATAGATCTATAAAGTTATCATTTTGTTAATTTAGGCACTAACCATAAGCAGCTACATTTACAGAAAAGTCACTCTACGAATAAGTGATTTAAAACATCCATGAAATGGAATAAGAAGCAGATGTTGATATCAATGTACATATTTAAAAGACTAAATTAGTTTTGTTTATTCATTCAAGTGAGAGATTGCAATCTGTTTTTAATGATAGGTGTCTTGGTTAAGACTTTAGAGAATACACAACAGCTAGATTAGGGTGGGTTAGCGAGGTGCTTCTTGGTGGTCGAAAAAAGCAGAAGAAAGATGTATTCAGCTGGCACTTTTGCTGTTGGCTTCACTCTCCCTGTCCTCCAATCTCATCTCCATGCTTAACCTCCCTTCTCTCCTCATTGACCTCTCCCTATCTACCTTCATTCTCTCCCTCACCAATGTACTTTTCCTTCCTTTTTTTCCTGTCCCCATACTCCTAGTAACTCATCCCCTTCACCCCATCTTATTTCTCAGATTGTATATATAGAACTAACATATTTGCCAACCATCGTTCTCCCTGGATGCTGCATCTCCTTTCCCCACTGCTTTAAACAGCCTCCTTTAAATGGCTATGGTATTGCCGGCAGTAAGTCCCAAAGTAAACTTTCAAATCACTGGAACTGTAGAAGGTAGAGAAAACTAGGACCATTACAAGAAAGTGAACGTCTGCTAGTTAAGCTTAGCTAAGGTTCAAGAATAATATCTTAAAGGGAACGGGGCCGTAGAGGGAGATAACTGCCAGCTGAGACATCTACCAACAGGAATGCAATTTTTACTACAAAATCAGTTTGTTTTCCCTACACATTTTGTGCCTTTAAAGCCTTTAAAACTCTTATTTTGTTAACAAAACATTATCTTTCATTGAGAACTTGAAAAGCGTTAAGAAGATAATAAATATAAATGAACCTAGACTTATTGACCCATGTAGAAGAAGGGATATATTCTATGTATGGTTTGACCTGCATTTTTAACTGACTAATCAAGGTGATTTAGGAAGTGATCCAACCCTCCTGTAGAAAACAATGGAAGTCTCTCTGACCATAAGAGAAGAAAAATGTAAGCCTTACCAAGGAAATCCTATTAATAGAAACAATGCATTGCCATGGTTTAATTTAAGCAATAGCAATATATTTCGCTTTTTAGCTTCTGGCTCTTTTTGAAACACCACAGAAGATGCCATTTTTGGAATTAGTCAAGTCTTCAGACAAGAAGTGCAATCATCTGTTTGTGGGTACTCATTTTAGAAGATTTAGAGATCATCTGTGTTAACAGAAGATTATTTCTGAACTGTATGACATAGTTCACTTTCCCTCTACCTTAGAAGCCATAGATTGCACCTAAATCCCATCTTGTGTCCCACCTTATAAGGTGATTCATACCAACAATTAAGTCACTTCACCTCCCTCGGTGTCAGGTGCTGTGTGTCAAATATCAAGTAACCAATGGTATCTCTGAATACCCAGGATAATGTCATGAATCATTCATTGTTAAGTAAGCCAGCTTTCCTGAAATATTGGATAATACTGAAATTTAAGACAAAAGGCATTTAGTTAATTGTTTCTTTTGAGCAAGCAAAACCTTGTAAGAATAATCTTCATGTTGTTTTGTACCAGGAATATCAATGGAAAAACTTTTTCCACATGTCTTAAGAACTGTAGAATCATAATGAAGTTCAAATGCTCTTACTGGTCATTGGAGGAAGATATGGGATCTTTAAAATGGTTTGAGATATATTCTCACTTAAATGCATGCGATCAAACTTTTTTTTGCTAATGGAAATTATGGATATGATCTGAGTATTTACCCTTTGGAATCAGACTTTCAAAAAATGGAAATTTCAGGTCTCTGCATAAAAATGTCTAGTCAATCTCTAGCAGAGTTGTATTTAGACACCACACTAATCAAAAGTGCATGCAACTGCAAGAACTGAAAGTAAAAAGGCAAGCATGCATTTTTGCAAACAGCCCTTTTCTTTTTGAAGAATGCCCCCTAGATAGTCAGGACAACATTAAGCTCTGTGCAGTGCTCCTAGATAAGCAGTGGAAGGTCCACAAGATTCAGAATATGCAGAATCCTGCAAATCTGCAGATATCCACTTTATATCTACAAATATCCACGGGCCATTTGTGTGGACTGCAGATCAGATGTGAATACAAATTTTGTATCTGTGCAGGACTCTAAAAATATGTAAGATGTTCCTTGATTATATTGCTTGTAAATCGAAATTATATTTATACAAAGAGGTACAGCTTACTGAGTCTAATTAAAATGAAGAGGAAAATTAACTTGACTGATGAGGAACATATTCTTAGCTAAGACAATGTTGTGACTTGCAGCCAGACATTCAACCTGACAGTGCCTGGAGACACAGAGTCCACTAACTTCTCACCTGACTGAAAAAATATATCCTCTTCCTCAGTAAGTAAAAATCCTGGCCTCCTTTATGATGGTCTGAAAGATGGGTTGCAGGAGCAACTGCAATAACTTGTCCCATGGCAAATCTGGAATCTTGGTCTCTGCTAAAGTTTTGCAGATTGCCTCTAACAGGTATAAACAACAACTTACAGTGATAAAATGGAGGCCTTAAAATGATTTTAAGAGCAGCGTCAGCCTTTTGTTCTATGTATTTTCTTTTGCTGAATATCTTCTTATGTTGAAAAAATTACTTATTTGGTGATACAGAGTTTGGTTGCATTAATCCACAAGGTTGATGCCAGAACTGACTTGGCATATGGCACATTATAGGTTATTGAGCAACCTGCCTGAAACAAGCTTTTCATCCACAGTTGTGCACCATTTCTTGGCCTAAGATATGACCCGGTAACACCTGGGACAGCTTGCAAGTTACAGAAAGAAAAGTGTAACATTAAGAAGCTGTGGCTTTGGCATCTTACCAAACAGAATGTTTGTAGTACTCACTATATCAGCCCACATATCTTTGTTGTTGCTAAATTATTAATTCTTCACACATTTGGGCATAAGAGAAAGAGCAGAATACTGTCTTCTCAGACAAGATACGAGGGGAAATAGTGGCTCAGATTGAGAGAGACATTCATGAGAATCTGAAACTATGATAAGCGGAGGAATTTACCCTCTGCTTAGGGAAAGACTAAGCACATTTGTGCTTACCTCTAAGAAACTTTGGAGTCTTAAGACTATAAAAGTCTATTTAAATTTACATTAGGGTGCTGTGAAGTGGATAATTTCCACTGGAGAAGTACTCAGTGTTGTTTCTACCACGGCAGATGACACTATGTGGTGTCATGGATCACTGAAGGTTCCAGCTCCATAAATACTGAAAGTTTCAGTTCACTGCAAATTACTTGCAAGACAGATCTCGATAAATGGGGTTAACAGTCCTAAAGTTCATATTGCAACTGCTTTACTTTAGTCATTATCTTAGCTATTCATCTTCTCTGTATTTGATCATTTTCTGCATTCTGTATTATTTATTTGGAGGCCAAAATACTCCATCAGAATTCATGGAATGGTGTAGTCTAATCAAACTTATTTTAAGTACAGCCTGGCTGTGTAAGAACAGCCAGATTTTCTACTCTGAATGAAACAAACAGAGAAACAGATTTTTGAAACCTTTCCCATTTTTGTTTAGGCATCCATCTTCTGACACAGACCCATATTTCAGTTTTGATATTTTTGTATAAAACAAACATTTGAAATTCATATTTTGCAGTGAAATGGTAAGACACTATTGCTGTTCCAAAAACTACTACATCATTTTTATCCACTTCTCCATATCACTTCATCACATTTTTTGTACAACCTATGATCTGATCTATAAGACTGGCCACGTGTTTAGTGAACTCTAGTTTATTACTGTTACATTTTCTAATCATCCTCCTCTGGTCTGCAATCTAATCTTAGAGAATCCATTTCTGCTTATTCCAGTTCAGAAAAAGAGTAAACATTAAGCCCACAGCAAAATGTTTGTGCTTCTGCTTTTCTTCCAAAGTGAATTTTAACTGTTAATTATGCTTGGGTTTTCACTCTGCTGTTAACTTGGGCTTTAGAAGCTATCCTATTGCCAACCATTTCTGATTAAATTATTAATGGTCACAAGGAATGTACATAGTAGGGTGACTTTTCTTCACTTCAGAGAGATAGAGATGTAAAGCAGCCAATGGCTTATATATCCTAAAAAAGTGCATGTGTTCCCACATAGAATTATATTCCTTGTTGAGGAAATAAAAGTAATGACTGAGTTTGTAGAGTACTCTTGTTAATACTTAATGCTTTTAATCCTTTACTATTACAAAAAATTCATAGGAACTTGAAAGAGAATTAGGAAATCTCAAACATACAGTGGATGCACTTAATATGGATATTTGGATCTTACGTAGCACTTTTCATCTTAGATCTCAAAGCATTTGTAAAAGTTTACATCAGTTTGAGGGCTGGTGAGCTATTGATAGTTCGAGGCAATTAATCCCCATTATTTTAATAGGGGCTACCTCTCAAAACAATACAATTTTTCAAAATGAAAAATTTTTAAAATGTAATGTGTATTCAATTTTGCCAGATAATCAGGTTTGTAACACATAAGGATAAATACATCTATAATATTAAAGGTTATCTGTAAATATATACTAATATAAAATTATTATGATACTATACTATAGCAAAATTTTAAAACATTAGGAATTCAGTGCTATTGTCAGAGACTTCTACAAGATTACTTTGTTAGAAATTTTAAAATGTTATCTGAATTTTTGATTCCCCAAATCAAAAATGAAAAGGTGTCTATACTTACTCTAATTTGAACAATGATATGCTTATTTAAAAGCAGTGGGCCAAATGCTGCCCTCATTTAAACCCAAGAAACTTCAGTGTGTGTCTAAAATGTTTCCGTGTACAAAGCCACATGCAAATTAATAAAACTTGTGAAATATCAGAATGTAGACGCTTTCATGGTTAATTGACACACATTATCCAACATTTACTTCTATGATTCTGTTTTCCTTTATTCACTTCTCATTTTGTATTCTGAAGGGGAAAAAGGCAGCTTTTCGGCTGACCTAATGAAAACCCTGCAACGACAAATGAGAAATCAACCTGTGTGCAGTGGAGTACAGCTGGAAAGAATGCTAATTCTCTGCTTCAATACTGCCTTCAAAGAAATTATTCAAGCCTCTCTGTGACACGGAACACAGTGATCAGCCAGCAATTGCTAGAGATGAAAATAACCTTTATCTATTTTAACAAAAAGGTGAATTAAAAAAAAGCAGTCAGTCATGCCCTGAATGTTTACTACTAACGAAGAACAAAGTGACTTTATTTAGCACTTATTCAATATATTTCAGTGTTGGATTTATTATGGAGTTTCAAGTTATGAAGTAACCCTAACTTCTCTATGTGCGGCAGAGAGGAGAATAAAATAAGCAATGAACAAAAATCTACAGTTTGAAAGAGAGCCATATTTACTAAAATCTAACATAAGCCTGGAAATCATAATTTCAGATTAGGATCCTGAACACCCAAAAGTTCTTGAGGTTTTATTCTTTATAAAGACAGAGGCCATTTCTAAAACTCAAATCTGGGGTTGGATATCAAACCCCCCCAAAGTGTGACAATGATCGGATGAGGCATTTGGCTCAGCCCCATCTTTATTGGAATGGTCTGAATGGACCAAAGTCTGCACATACATCAAGATACTGAGTATAATGAAAACCTTGTCAGTGCAGTCACTAGAAGATCAGTGGCCTAAGACTTCTCTGTTTTTGCTTGCATAAAAACATCTCTTAGGAGAAAAGTATCAAAGCAATGCACAGGAAGTACATTATATTATAGTGTATGCTATAGTGTAAACCAATGAACAACAAGATTTGGGCATAAACAGTTTTGTTAATGCAATATGATTTAACCCTCAGTAAATAACCACTAGAGAAAAACAAAACTATATTAGAGGTAATAAAAAAATACACTGCTTTTAGTGAATATGCCAAATAAAAAGAGCAAGTGATGACATGATACTACAAGCTGTAGAAATGCCTGTAAATAAAAGAATGAATAGAGTGTCCTGTGACAGAAGACAGTATCAAACAGTAATCATTAAGCTTCCTACCACCTTGTATGATGTATGAATAATAATAATACAAAGCTCTTATACAGCCCTTTGCCTCAGTAGATTTCGAAGTGCTTTACAAAAGACCTAAGTATCCTTATCTCCATTATACAGATGGGGAAAGTGAGGCTACCATAGTTGAAGTGACTTATACACACAGCAAAAAAGAATGTTATCTTTGTGCAGACGTTACTTTCAAAACACATGGTGGTTCATCCTCTTTCTTAAGGAACTGTATTCATTATGTGATAGTCATTAAATCGATCTATTTAAAATTCCTTTTGCTTTGAAATGGGCAAATTCATCACTGGTATCAGAAGAGCCAATAAAACAAAATAATCCAAAAGTGGTAAAGATTTGGGCAATTTTTAATCCTATGTGCAGAATTCCCTAAGGCCCTTCACACACAGATCAATGTCTGAAAGTGAAACCGTTTTCTTTTTTTAAAGTATTTACATCAAGAATGTTCAGAGCAAATCAAACAAAACCACAAGAAATACTGAACTTTTCCCTCATCTAGTGGGAATCAAAGACATCTGCATGTGCACACACACTCAACACCAAAGGAAAATTTGATTTGCAGAGTTTTTGTTTTGCTTCTTGAGTGGGATGGTATTTTGAGCTGTTCAATGTGATGCACTACCACCCTAGGTGGTATGATATGCTATATGGTATGATATGCTATATGTGAGTCTTAGAAAGAACAGGATCAATATTTTTGTGCCTACATAGGATGACTTCTATTGCTGATGGAGACAAAGATCTATCCCTTTGCATGAGGTTGTGAACCAAGTAGGGTAACATTTTGCCAAAAAATGATCTTTTTTTAATTTCTTTCCCTATTCTAGTATACAAAGTACAAAAATGAGACCTGATTGTGCAAATGAAAAGGACTTGGAAAACCTCAAGCAGAGTTACTTAGTGTTACAGGATCTGTGCTCCTCCAGTTTCAGCAAACTAAACTCCACAGTACCACACAGTGACTTGACCAGAAAAAGAATGAAAGTAAAGACTCTAGCTTTAGTAAACCTATGAAGCAGAATATCATAGTATATCAGTACAGTAAAAGGCAGAGGAAGAGTAGCCAACATTATCATCCAAGGATAGTTCTGCTAGGTGATAGTCATGGGATGTTGCTAATAGGAGGAAGTGGTGGTAATTAGAGACATCATAAATTCCAAATCTAGAAGAGCTTGTCTACATGGGAACACTCAGGGAAGTTCCAATGAATTACCAAAAACTGTGATATTAATGGGCATAAGTAAAACATAATGTGCATTAAACCCTTGTGCGGACTCTCTCATTCAGAAGTAAAAAGTGGACTTAGTTCACTGTAACTTAATCCTCTTTCAAGCTCTTTACTTCTGAATGAGAGCATCCACACAGAGATTTAATGCTTTTTAACTTATGCACTTTAACTTCACAGCTTTATTCAGTTGAACTTTCCTGATGACCCTGTGTAGAAAAGCCCCAAGAAATTACAAATGCTTAGGCTATATCTTCAAGTTGGAGAGAAGGGTCTTTTTCCTAGCTCTGAATACCCTGGAAGTTCAGGTCTGCAAAATTGGTACCTCCCTCCTGGTTGCTCTGGGGATTAGCTCGAGGCGGATGTCTTCATCTATGGTCTGTACACCGTCACTCTGTCTCTGAATCTGTCTACAGGCTCTCTTCCCTTCATAAACCGCAGGGTCTTTGTTCCTGACTCAGTCCTTTGGCTAGGTCGTCATCCATATTTCCTCCTTCCAGGGGATGCTTCTCACAATCTTACTGTCTAGCCACTTCCCCAGTAGCGAGTGGGGGGATTCGAGCCTGCCCACTACTCTGGGTCACAACCCAGGGACCCTGTAGATAACAGCCTCTTGCTGTGACTCTTGAACTTCTGCGGATGCTGCTATGTTTCCCTGGGCCACTTCTTCATGGATCAAGCACCTTCTTCACCCTCACCTCAGGGCACTCAGCAGCTCAGTCCCAGCAGCCAGTCAGCCCTTTTTATGTGAGCTTGCTGGGCCCTGATTGGCTGCTCCTGGCACCCTCTCTCCTGTTGGCTGCTTCCCAGGCAGCTTCCCTAAGGCTCTATTAACCCCTTTCGTGCCAGCATGGGGTAAACACCCCATTACACCTTCATAAGATGTTTCTAGAAAATATGTCATCTTTTTAACTGCCTCACAGAGCGATTAGAACTTCTAAGAATGAGACTGCTCTGATTCCACTCCATAATGGAGACTTCACACACAATCTCCTTAAGAGAATCCGCTATCGCTTTGCAGTACTTACATTAACTTATAAGGGCTCTTTTTCTAGGATTAAACACATCAACACTATTTCTGTTCACCGATTCAATCTTCAAAATCAGGGCCAATCTAGTATCTGAACCCTTCAAACCACAGACTTTATTTTTTTCGTTGGCCTTAATGGCCAGCTGCAGTTTTTCCAGGATTGTTTGTATGTGACATTATGCCACTGATCATTCAGAAAGCCAATAGCTCACTGGCTTTTAGATGGCTCTTGAACATCCTGTGCCACAACTACCACAACTACCAAGGAGCTCTTTGAGCTTCTGCTGCTTCCAGAGCCACTTTCCCTCTGTTGTTCATAAATATTGTTTAACGAAATATTGGTTTAAAGATATGTGCAGATTCTGACTGAAGCAACAACCCAGTGGAAGATGGAACTGATGAGTTAGGTCAACTCATCTGAGTGAGAAACGCATTTTTTTAAACAACCTTCTTGAAGAAATCATCACTACTAAACATTTTCAACTTTTATATGAGTCCTGAACATCTGAACTACTCCAAACCACACAGACACAAAAAAAATCTAAATTCTGAAAGTGAAAGCTATGTAACCTTAAAAAAAAATGTAATTACATTATATCGCCTGGTTTTTTTATGTCGCCAATAATTAATAAAAAATAACCCCATACAAAAAATCATTTGGCTTATTAATTAGTAATGGTCTGTATTTTATTTCAATTTATAACAACCAACCT
This sequence comes from Emydura macquarii macquarii, assembly GCF_026122565.2. Taxonomy (NCBI): domain Eukaryota; kingdom Metazoa; phylum Chordata; order Testudines; family Chelidae; genus Emydura; species Emydura macquarii. The sequence continues at coordinate 13,702,995 of NW_027132773.1, forward strand.
ATTCCATACACTAACAATTATTTTAAACACCCCAGTATAGGGAGAAGAACCAGCAGCAATCAAGGACCACAGATAAAATAGAAAGGAATACCCCTCTCTCCTTCAGAATCTTTCCTTAAGCAACTCTCCCTCCCCAAATGCTTTGAGAAACAGAGGAGCACTCAGAGGGGTAGCCGTGTTAGTCTGTATACAGCAGAACTCTCGTTTTCAAAGGAGCACTCAGTGTGCCCTAAAGGTCAGCATATTTAGGCTATTTCCTACTAAGGTTCCACCTGCTGGCAGAAACTGAGACTGCAGCATAATTTGGTGTTTAAATTACCCAATCTCAGCAGCAAATTTACAGTGCTCTTAATATACCATTTAGTTACGGTCAGGGGTTTTACATGCAAATTTTATTCTGTTCTACTTAAACTTCGCAAAGCTTCCAGTGTTGATCTCTATTATATATTTAAGAGGAATTTAAAACATCTAAAAACTGCAAATAAATATAAAAAACTAAGATTATTAGATATTTGTACTTCCCTCTGTAGAATACCACAGCCAGCTTTATTAAATCCTTGTGATTAAACAGGCATTTACAAAGCTATTGCTGGGGAGGCACATTTAAACCATTTATGAGACTGAATCTGAAAGCAGGACAGACACTTCCACGACAAACATATCAGAAGAAATAGCTTTTAACATGTCCAGAGATTCTTAAGTCACTGAAATATGTGATGAGAAAAAAAAACATGGTATCAAAATTGCATCAAGAACTTTTCAAGGGCAAACCTGAAACCACTTTTAAGGATTGTACACATACAAGTTTTTCAAACAAATTTCTCATATTAACTCTTGATGTGCATTGCAACAGATGGGTGCAGTCCTGCTTAATTTATTTTACCCCACAAGTTTACTGTGTCAAATAGTTCCTGGAATAATTTGATGACTTTATATTCCCCCGATTGTTTGGAGGAAGACTGTAAGCTACTGAGCTGTTTCACAAGCTGGGGAAGGGAAGCAAACTCCACTACCAAGTCCTTTTTAAGGTCCTTCCTTCAGGACATGGTTATTGCTTGTATCAAACATCATAAAATAAAATAACTTAACTGATAAATGTGGGGTCACAGTCCCCTCAGGCTTTTCCCTACTTCAACCAGCCAGGGGAAGAGGGCCACCCTTCCCTTGTGACTCCTGGGCCCAGCTTCCCCTACCATATACTCTGCCCCATCCTATGTTGGGCAGGGTTCCCTTAACCCTTTCCAGGCTACTGCTGTGTCTTATCACAAGGACATTACATTGTTCAGATGACACTCTCCATTATTTTAACCACCACCAAAGGAACTGCCATGCTGTATCAGACAGCAGTGCATAAATACCAATAATAGATTCTATATAAAAACCCTAAAATTGACAACTATATAGTAATGTTTCCATGAGGAAGTTTCTTTCAAATTCCAGGTCTTCTGCAATTATCTTATGTCTTGATGCTTCAGGTTTTTTCTTCCTCATGCATTTTTATGCAAGTTAGTGTATATGACTGATATATTTCCTACTCATTATTTATTCCTACGGTTTTTTAACAATATATTTTGATAGTGAATTCCACAGATTACTTATGTATCGATTATATAAAAATTATTTCTGAATTTAAATTTGATGCCATTTATTTTCATGTGAATATTCCCTTGTGTTTCAATTATGGGAAAGGATACAGGAGGACCACTGATTTCCAGTATGCCATTCATTATTTTTATAATGCGATACCACCACTAATTCATCTCTGCCCTCAACTAAGTAGTCTGAACATTTAATGAGCTGAGCGCTTGGTTATCTTAGTCTCACCTTATAACTTAATTTTAGATTAATCACACCTAGTAGTCACAGAAGCAATGGAGACCAGCAGATACAGTGGAAAACCACTTGCCTTCTTTTTGGTTTGAGTTGAAGTACCATGATGGCAACTGCAAGCAAGGTGTAAGGAAAAAGAGCAATGCCTTTTCCTTTCCCCATTCAACCCACATTAATTTAGGACACTTAAAAACATTCCAAAAAGTTCTACATTGGAATGCACCCCAACTCATCCACAATACAAGCTGTAACATGTAAGAGGAGCCGTAGTTTAAAGATCTCAACAGAGGACTGGGAACCAGGGCATCCAGAGTTTAATCCCATCTCTGACACTGACTTCCTCTCTGGTTTTGAGCAAATCTCTTTCTCTCTGTTCCTCATTTTCCCTGAAAAGGGGATAAAAACTACCTTATCCATGAGCACTCTAAAATTAATAATAGGTGTTTCATTGAGAAGACATTGAAGACAAGACCCTGACATGAGGAGCTCTCAAGCAAAGTAATGGGCTTGACCAACAAATAAGAGCATAACCAAGAAAAGAAAGGGTATAGAAAAGATAAGGTTTGCAATTGGCACCATGGCAAGCATCAGGAGGAGCCTTACTCACTATGCACTGCTAATGGTATGGAAAAACTACCTTCACCCGCAGGAGACTTTGATTGGGCTGAGAAGAGGATCATTCTGCACTTCCAAGTCCATCACAAGACCACCATGGGAACAGTTGGCCAGCCAGCCAGATGTCTTCAGAAATGTCCATGGAAGGATATGGGAGTAAAAGGCCCTGTGTCCTTGGGAAAGTGATAGCAGAGGGAAACAGTAAGAAAATTCATAACACATGGACCGACCCAAAGGAATTGGGTACAGAAACAGACCAATACTAATCTAGACACTGGGCCTGATTTTAAGAACCTTTCAGACAAGGTTGTTTTTGTCCCATCTCTATTACACCCACTACCTACTGAGTTTACAGTCTAGTTTGGAGACAATACAAACTATTTAAGGTGTAGGTATCAGAATGGGAGACGAGTCCAGTCAGAGAAGATCATTAATAGAAATGTGTTTTAAGGAGAGGTTTGAAGAAGGAGAGAATTGTCACTTGTGCACAGGAAGGGGGGGCATAGGAGGGAATGTGAAAAGGAGCACAAGTCCAGAGTCGGTGAAGGTTCAAAGGAATAACTAGCTACAGGAAGGTTATGGGAGACAAGAGGTAGAATTTAAGGTTTAATTTATTTCAATTAAATAATGTAAGAGTCTTAAACTGCTGAACTGAAATGCTATTCTCCCCACTATTGCTTAATATTATTTGCAGTATTTGACTGCAGAGCAACCATTTCATTTGGCATGACCACAGTTATGCATAATATCAGAAATGTCTGCTAGATACCACCCATAATTATGCATGTAGATCTCTTACACAGAATACACCAACCTCCTACCAACTATTAGCAGTTTGTTTGTGCCCCTCCCCCCAATATTTAAATAAGGAATTAGTCCACACAGATTAATTAGATGGTTTCTGTGACTGTATATTCAGCTGATAACATTTTTTACATCTGATCCAGATGTCTGTTGTATTGCAACTTCTACTTATGATTTAGTGATGAGGTCAGAGCCAACAACAATATACAAAACCACTGAGCCAACTCTTTCTCTCTACTGCCTTAAATTTTGCACTAAATTTTGAGCTAGCTCACAATTTACTGGTATCAAAACCTCGACTCTGAAGTGTTCAGTACCTATTGAGCATCCTGAACTGTTCACTTAAAGAAAGTTGAGGGACTTGGCACCTCTCAGAGATACTCAGGCTTTGTCCGAATATTCTTGCACAACTCCAGTTGCCAAGTCCATTTTTTTCCCCGGAAGAATACACATTTTATCCAAGTATACCATGAAACATGACTTATTTTTCCCTGGCTTAGTGTGGGGGCTACTTCTTTCAGATTGTGATGTGCGTGTATTAAGAAACAACCCTGGCACTAAAATGTTTCAAAATCACCTTCTGTTTCCTTGACATCTCTTGTAACTTGGATCATCTGAATACAGATTCAACATCCCCACATGACATAATTCTATTTCCTCTCTAAACATCCACATCTCACTCTAATTATTTCATCCTGTTTAAGTGTGAAATTTGCTATGGGAACTTCATGGGACTCCCTAAGAATTTTGTAGCGTTGTTTCCCTAGGTCAGAGGGAAAAAAATTTTGCAGGAAAAAAAAGTGAGGATGAGTTTTTAGATCCCTGACTTTCCAGTGCACAGCTTAAGGTAACACATTCTACGAACTGGTACAGCAGTACAGATGGGATTTTTAAAAACAAAAACAATTTTACTTTTTGCATTTCCTTTTGACAATTTGGGAGTTACTTAAATGATAAGTTAAGATTAATACTAAACAGGCACTTAATCTCATTTCTTAGGACAATTTTAAAAATATGGCCAAAAACTGTACTAATTTATTAACTAGATTTACAGATAGACAACTGGCACCTTATTCAACATTTTAGGCTCCTCCATACTCATTGTTATTACCTCCCTACATTGGGGCTTTACCACATAACCTTGAAATCAGAAGGCACATGTTGTTCCATGCTTGATGTTTTAACTTAGCCTAGAGGATATTAGCAGGAATGTATTTGTCATTTCACAAGTCAATATCAAGATCGGGACATCTTATTCCACCTGTACTATTTGGCCTTTTTACTGCCAATGTGGATTTTTACCTGTTTTCAAGATATTTCTAACTGCTTTAAAATGTGCTTTTGAAAATCTGAAGGACAACAATGACAACTGCATAATTTGTTATTAATTTATGGCCTCATGCCATCAATCTAGAATTACAGGAATTCAGTGTATAATTGTAAGAGATAATAAAGCTTGATGACCAAACATTAATTCAGTCTTTTTATTAGAATACTTATTTTAAGTACAATAATTATTTTCAAATTGAATGAAAATAAATATAATATGTGAACACTGGACCTGATCCTGTGATTTCCTTGACTTCAAGTGAAACCAGCCTCGCAGAAGGCAGGCAAACATCTATTGAACATTCTATGAAGAATACGTCCTTAAGTCAACTATAAGAGGAAAACTTCATATGTACTTGTTGGCGCACCATTAAAAGTAACTAAATATTCAGACCCTAATATTGAGACATCCCTCAAAATGCATTCATAGGAAAATTTCTAATGACATTTCTTTGTAGTGATTCACAAACAAAACTGAATTTTGAATCAAAACCCCGTGTTTAAAGAAGATAAGAAATGTTGAAACTAAAGAATCATAGTGTACTCTCCAAATTCCTCTCCCCAAATAAATTAAGGGGATAAGACATACTGACATATAACACTAAAATATAAAAATAAAGGATTTGCAAAATGGTAAGATTAAAATCTTTGTTAACTATATTTTAATTATTTGTAATTATGTATTAAGAATGAGTACAGATGAAGTAACACTTAGGCCAATGCCTTGCAGGCATGTGTGTGTCTTTGCCAATTCTTCTTTGACAGACATTGCTCATTTTCTTAAAAAGATGTTATTCCCGACACAACAAATGTAACATATTGTGCTGGAAATTTTGAGGTAAAAAACACAAAAACCTGTAACAACAAAACAAACCCTTTTTCTGGGAAGACCCAGGGAGGGAGGGAGGGAGGGTGACATAAAATGACATGCCCCAGAAACTGCAAAAATCAGCAAGAAAAAGACAAAATTTGAATACACAAAGCCTGTACATGTGTAACGTATGGGTTATCTAAAACCCAAAGGGTTGAAGTGTTAAAAGTCAATTGGATAAAGATTAAGTAAACTGCAATGTAGAAATATATACAAAATCGAAGTGAAAATGGGCCCAAAGTGGAGAAACTGTGAAGGATGGGACTGCAGAATCAGACCAAGGAATAAGATGAGGCAATGACTCCCATGGAAGGTGGAAGGACTTCCTGGTGCCCCAGAATGTGATAACTTAGGCCCATTTACCAATTCTGTCTCATTTGTGGTTATTTATCTGGCATAAATGTATGTCCAAACACTATACATGAAAATAATTCTGTCTGAAATTGTATAAATAAAAGGTGAAAACTGATTAAGTCTAAATTGGGTGGATTTGTGAATCAGTTTCCCAAGAGTACTGTACAATAAATGCAACTCCAACAACTGATGATAGGCTCAAAGATCCCAAAGCAGGAACACAGGAACAGCTCTTGAGCATGAATTAATTTATTTTTCCAGTTAATACACTCATGATTGTTACACACTAGCAGATTCAACACCAAGATGTATACTTTATATTGGCTTTTTATGATTCTAGTTTGAAATTATACACACACACACACACACACACACACACACACACACTCTACTACTATTACTACCACCACCACCTAGATATTTACAGCTCCAACTATTAATTTCAATTAGCTCAGCAAGGGCTGAATTCTGTTTGTTTTAAAGACACTGCCAACTTTCACATGAAGAGCAGAGCTTTTATGACTCCAATCCACCTGGAAAAGAATGAGAGTTCCTTAAAGAAAAACTATCTTCTTCCTCATATAGTTTCTCTATTTGAATGTCTGTCATGGAGCAAAATGCAACTGAAGATGGCACCTAGTGATATTAATAAACTCAATAATAATTAATGAATTAAATTAATTAATTAAATATCAATATATTAATCAAGATACTGATCCTGATACAGATAAATGGACCATTGGTCTGACCCAGTATGGCCATTCTTATATTCTAAGTAATTTATAGTGTTTTTCAGTATTTCATTTTAGTATTTCATGCTGGGTTAAACTGATCATAAGACAGAAGTCACATGATGTGTGCTCCTGGACTAGACTTATCCTATTTGGTTAGGAAGTTGCAGGACATCCAGAAGAAGTTGTTGGAAAGATGCAAGTTGAAGATGAAGTGAGCAAGAGACTTGAGTCTCATCAATAACAGAACAAGTGTACCGAGAAAAAGGGAGGACTGAAGATGGAGCCCTGGGTGACAATCATGGAAGGAGGATGGAAGGGAGAAGAGTATCTACCAAAGTTAAATACTGAAGATATAGTCAGCTAGGTAAAAGAACCAATAAAGGACAGAGTCACAGAAAGCCAACAATGAGAAAGCATCAAGAAGTGGTGTTCCAGGATATCTATGGAAAAAGAGAGATTGACAAGAATGTATATTAGAAAGTGACCCTTAGACATAGCAAGAAAAGAACTCAGGAGTCACTTTGCCAGGGCACAATTCCTTTGGCCTGGAGACGGAGAAAGTGTTCAAACTGAGATTAGCATATGGGTGAACTAGAAGCAGGTCTCATCAATGAAGTATGTCATTCAGGCAGGAGGAATATACTGTATGCTACGTAGTTCATAGAGTAAATTCAGGACACGTTAAACTGCACTAGAGCATGCACTAATAAACATAAAAACAAAGCCATCATTGGCACCAGAAGCTCATCACTTACAAACATGTGACTAAATTGGATATAGTAACATCTTTGTTCTCAATTGAAAGCAGAATTATCAAAGAAAGTTCAACATAGAAAATTCTCTTTAAAAGCACATGCATTTAGAAATTCTATTTTGCGGTTTAGCTGAATAAGTGGATTCAAAGATGTGGGTTCCTTAATCAGAGATTTTATATCAATCTCATAAAAGAAGTCAAATTTACTACTCTGAAACGGAAAAACAGAAATGGTACAGACTCTTCTGAGAAAGTGATAGAAGTGTGAGTGAAATATATTACATTTTAACCTTTTCTTGCTTATTTGAGTTTTTTAATAGTGTTAATTGTATATATAACAGAAATAGCATTATGCCATATTTACAACACAAAGTTAAATGTAGCCTTTTTAGGAAGAGAGGACCACCTTTTTTAAAGTAACAGTTAAGTAAAAATCAAAATGAAAAAGTAAAAGAGGCTGCACTGCTCTGAGATGTAGCGATATTGGAATACTGCTCAACTCTTGTTGTTCATTATTCACTAAGATCCTCATACCAAGAAAAGTGAAACATTTTCATCATCATCATTAGCCAATAACATCCCAGACTTACAAAAGGGAAATAGTGAGAAATTAGGTGAAAAGGCTCTTTAGTATCCACATGGAGAGGAGAACGTTTCCAGACACAGCCAGAATTAAAATAGGAAAGCTCAATTACCTAAAGTGTCAGTTGGAAGTAGGGGCTCTCACTCAGAGGCACTACTAATTGCTAGAAAGGGGGCGGCTCTTGGTCAACCACCACCATTCTTGCATCAGTGTTGGGAGGGAAACTGGCTTCCCCTGTTGTCCACTGATTTTGATTAGACTTGTAATTCTACTGAAAGTAGAATTAAGCTCATGGCAAATTGCCATATACTACTGGATTGTATATACAAAATAGCACATCATCATACAAGAACACTGGTAATAATATAAAATTGTGAGTGAGAGATAAGGGATACACATGGTATGATATCTTTCAGATTTGCTTTTTCCTTATGCTTATAGCAGTTGTTTAGATGGTCTTATTCTGCTAATTTTTTGATTTGTACAAAATATAAATTGGAGACATTTAGAGATTGAGGTTTTCATGCTTTTGCCCCACCATTATGGAATTATCTTTCTTTTCATATTTAGCAAGATGAATCTCTTTTCATTTTTAAATCTAAATGGAAAGGTGTGTATTTAATCTTTTAACTGCATTAGACCTCCAGAGCATCCTGAGGCAATGTGCAGTGTAAATATATTATATCATTATTAGCAACAAATAAATCAGGCTTTGAAAAGACAAAAGACATAGAATATATTAATACCTTCATCTGAAACTAATTTCTGTACCAAATACCAGGGTGTATATTGTGCTCTAGACATCACCATATCAGTCTAGTCAGACTTGTAAATGTGGTCATCCTGTAGACATTAATGTCCATTAAATATCTGATCTTTCGAAATTAATCTCTAAAGAATTTTCCCTAAATGTGCTTGATCTAATAGATTAAGAATTAACTGCTCAGTACTGGATAACACTTGTGATTTCCATCTTGTTATATTAACCCCTATGCAACAACTGTCTGAGAAAACAAGGTCCTTTATTTACAATTTACTGACAAATAAATAGATGCATTCATTGATGAAAAATATCTACATTCTGTTATAAAAATAGATTGAGGGCAAAACTGATTCTGTCTAATAGTTCCTATTATACAGGTTATACTTCAGAATGGTCCTGCGCATATGCGAAGGACAACTCAGAGATTTCCAATTTCACTTAATCATTTCATACCATGCAGATGAATTAATATCTAGTATATTCCATGCAATACTTTAAGTTGCATGACTACTTATTTCACAGGCTTTTCTGAATACTTTTACACTTCAAAGAGTCTACAGGCAGAGCTGAACTATCCAAATCTCTTAAAACCACATTGTGATCACTCACCTCAATCCTGCTTAATTAGAGAGTTTTGATGGCATCACAGCACAAGGTTGTAGGAGGACAGATTTTAAGAGAGCAATGTAAGATATCTTGTAGAGTATCTGGGAGTACTCATCCCAAAACTAGAGCCCTTAACTATTTGTGCTAATTGAACACTCTTACATTAAGAGCAAAACTGAGCCTGAAGCAGGCTGTAAGAAGCAATGAAAATTTAGCTGTAATACTTTTTTGATGTTGCAGTCACTACCCGTATTTACTGACTGTGAACTCCTTTTGAAGTACAGTAGTTTTTACTGGAGGTTCAGGTGATGTAAGTGATGTAACCCAACAAGAAGAGGACAAGTAATTATTGAAAGAAAATTATGTCAGCAATCTGTGCATGATATTAGTCAAACTTATTTTATTTCACATGTAGTCACAACAATAATATTGTATAATTATTTGACAAGGAGCTTGTGCAATTTGTTTGCATATAGTTTACTTAAGGGATTCATATTTAATTAATGTTTAAACTAAAAGAGAGGTGTGAACAGGACGATAGGCTGGGTTTGCATCAACATGTTTTCGTACTAAGTTTCAACTGAGGCAGATCAAAATATTCCACAGAACATTACTGCCAGATGACTAAATTTAACTAACAAGGATGTGTCTAAAACACGGATGAGAGGAAAGCAAGCTCTTATATGTATTCTGAAGCTATTCAATACTATATAATTCTCTAGCAATCAAGCACCTAAAAGGATTGAGTAGGCATGGAAAGCTGGATTTCAACCAATACCGGCAAAGACATTTCTTATTCAGTCAAATGAAATCATAGCAATGCAACACAGGAGGCGTATTTTGATTGGGACTCATGTAGCATACTTAGTAATTATTGAAGTAAGAATAATACTTTTCTGCTTTACCGCCTGCATTAAGTTATATAATTAACTGCTTCAGCTCTGTTGGAGAAAGTCTCATCCAAGGACTAACCTGAAATTTATGAAGAATTTTACAGCCAAACTTGCTGAAGATTTGTGAGAACTGTAAACTCTTAATTGTCAACTGTAACAGAAAACAAAAGAAGTTTTTCAAAAGCACTGTATTAAAGACTTTGTCCAGCTATGGGAGATGACTGACTTTTTATTCAGAAGCTTGCTGTGTCTCATACTTGTGCTATGCTGAGGAGGTTGCATGCTGTCACTGTTCCCCCCCCCTCCCGTGTTGGAAAATCGCCAATACAAGAAAAAAGGGAAATTGTTTCAAAATAAAGTGGTTTTCTGAATATTTTTTATAGGGAGATTCTCTTTCCATATGATCTCAGAGTCCTTTGCCAACATTTACTGAGCCTCAGAACAACTTTGTGAGGCAGGAAAGTATGGCATGGGTGAATCTTCATTCATTGTATTACAAACAAAATTAACAATAGAATGTTAGTAATCTGTGGTGGAAAGGGACACTGTCAATTTAGAACTTTACCCTGCTCTTTTTGTTATATACACGCCTATTCCAGAATGTCCTGCTTGTCTATTGTGAGCCTCAGGATTGTCATCTTATGCCTGGCACTGTGCTCCTTATTAGTATGAAAGCTGAGGCTGTGTTTCAGCTTCTAAGATGCATTTAGAAGGTTATGCAATTTTAAACACAGACTCCCATGACAGACATCAGAAAGATATATTCTTATGAAGTAACTGAATGTCTACAAGTATGGAATGCTGATAATTTGTGCATCCTATAAAAATGGCTTAGAAGCAAAACCGAATCTAAAATAAGTTAAACCCTGGGTAAAAAACAACAAAATAGGTACTTTAAAAATCAATAAAGGTTTTTCCAATTTGCATCTTAAATATTATTACTACTACTGCTGCTATCCTTGGGTTCTACTTCTCTACTGTTGGCCATCATATTGTTGCCTTCAGATTCTCGATTATGTCATAGCCAAGAAGATAAATTTCCTTTGGTACAGAAAGTGGTTAACTGCTAGTGACAGCAGTCAGCAAATCACACCAACACCTTCATGCAGTAGCAAAATAGATCAGTAACAGTACTGGAAAGACATGCATGTGAAACAGATTCATAGATTGTGACACCAGAGGGACCATTATCATCATCTAGCCTGATCTCCTGTGTAACACGGGCCATAAAATCTCACCCAGTGATTCCTGTTTCAAGCCTTATAATTTCTGATGCATCTAAAGCGTATCTTTTAGAGAGATGTCCATTGTTAATTTAAAGACTGCAAGTGATGGAGAACTGACCACATCCCTTGGTAAGCTGTTCCAATGTTTAATCACCCTTCCTGCAAAAAATCTGCATTTATTTCCAGTGTGAATTTTTCTGACAAACTTCTAGCTACTGAATCTTGTTATGCCTTTGTCTACTAAATTAAAAAGGCCTCTAGTATCACTTATCTTATCCCCATGTAGCTACTTATAGTCTGTGATCAAGCCACCTCTTAACCTTCTCTTTGGTAAGGTAAATAGATTGAGCTCCTTAAGTCTATCACTACAAAGCAGATTTTCCAGACCATGAATCATTGTAATGATCTAAGAAGCTTCTACTGTGCTACAATAAAAAACAATCATGAAAGAATAACAGAACAAGAGCAGAGATGCTTCCAAAGACTGGTTAAAAAAATGTATATTTACCCTAGACATTTCTGAAGGGAACTTAGTCAACATATTCTCAAAACTTAAATGATTTAGTGGATAACAGTAGATGCAACTCAGATATTGGATAAATTATGAATTCTCCCATAACACAGAATCTATTCCAACAGAAAAAAAATGATCAATTCTATTATAAGAGCTTTAGCATACAAGTTAGTCCAATACAATCTTACATAGAACTTTGATCCTTCTTTAATCACTTGGGAAACCTAATTGGGATTGCAATTGTCTTCTTCCAATAACAGTGAGATCCTTTAATTCATGAATGAATTTCCTATCTCATGATTTACATATTACTCCTACAAATTTTGATAAGGAAGACCCAGAGATTTGGGATTTCATATATTTCAAGATACTATATTGCCAAAATGTGCATGTCTTAAAATAAGAGGCAATAAGTTCTAAAGACCACTGTGGACATTTTTGGGTTGTATACACATTGTTGTCCGATAAAAAGAGGGTGGTGAGAGATAGGGTTCATCGTCAGATTTGGGTGCTGACACATTTTGGCTGATACAAAAGAAGGCATTGGAAGATGTCTGGGAACCCGACTGGGTTTGAGAAGCAGGCAGCCAAGCAAATTGCTGGCGCCTCCCTATGGCGCATTTCCAGTGCAGGTAAAAATATCTCAAAACTGAAGATAAATGTAGAGGGAAAGGAAGGTGTTTGCAACCAGATATAACTTTACGTATTAATAAATGTCCTCAAAATATACCAGAAGAACTTCAGACACCAAAATCATATGGACAAGATGATGAATCCTCAAATAATAACCCTCATTAAATTAAGCCTTAAATAATATCACAAAAATACTATGTATGGGTGCCGCTTCCTCTGACATGTATGTTAAACCAAAGTTTTAGAAGGCTTGCATTTGCTTGGTTTTTTGGCATTAACCCCTATACAATGTATATGTAATTAAGTAAGCAAGCATTGTGAAAACTGTACAATTTATAACAATACACAGTTTTAAGTATATAAATGCATCCAGTCTTCATTATCTGGTATTCAGTTGTTTTTCCCTTACCAACATAATCAACACACCACACACTGTTCAAGACATTTGGAAGATCACTCCTCCTTGGTTAGAAAACCAAATTATGAGATGAAAATGGTATTCCTGCTTTAGAGGGTTGAAGCAGGAATATCCCATTACTGTGAGCAGCAAACAGTCACAGAAACAAGTGGAAGCAGTTGAACACAGTCATGGCAAAACCGGTGGTAAACGATATTCATTCCTCACTCCATCTATTCTGATCATGCAAACTGAAAGAATCTGGTAAATCCTACACAATATAAATCAGAGAGACAGCTGTTGAAATAAATTGAGGCCATTTCCTTTTCAGGATGATAAGCTCAGAAAAGAGTCTGTTGTTTGATGACCTGCAAATCACCCAATGACCTGACAGGCCAATAAACAGCAAGATGGAAATCCTGCTGTCCACCTTAAATGAGGCTGTGTGATATCTTCCCAGGGCACAGAATCTAAAAGTTATACTCATCCAATCAGAGGATAGAAGTAAGCCATGTGACCTATATGTCCAATCAAATAATCTAACATTTCTAATTTTTAACATGAAATACTCAAAATAATATTCACAGTTCACAAATGATCCACTGAGTGAAATATGTCCACATTCGACATGGGCTAATAATTTTTACAATAAAATTCATCCTTTGTTTACAGATAATTAAATTTGATTAAGGTCAATAATTCCCAGAAAATATTACTCTTGTCAAGAGGGAATGGGATTTGGGGAAAAAAGAGGAGGGGTCTCTCTTTTACATTTTCATTTGTCATACAGCCCTCGATGAAATTTAAGTAAAAAAGACTACAGGCTACATTTGTCTCCAACATATAGCCGTTAACTGGAAAGTTTAGAGACTAGCTCTGCTTCCATCTTCAAATCTGATGTGAAGAATACATTTGGTTTACGTGTTACATTGAAGAAGTTATTTTATAACAGGTCTGTAGCCCTTGTAAGGGGTCAATATACAGTATACAAAAAATTGCTACTTTAAATGGAGTTACCTCACAACCCAGTTTATCCTGGATTAGTTTTGATTAAAGAATACGACTAGTTTATTTAGCTACAAATAGATAGTTTTTAAGTAAGTACAAGAATAAGATATTAAAGTCAGTAATGGTTACAAGAGAAAAAAGCTAATAGGTAACTAAAACTTATCAAACTAGATTTGCTTTAAGGTAAAATCCTTACCACATGTTCCCAGAAACATTGCTAACCAAATTTTCATGTCAGGATCCCTCCCAAAGTCAAAAGGTTGGTTCCTTTGTCTTGTTAGGTGAAAGAGAAAGAGAGAGAAAAAAAGATTGGGAAAAAAAAAAGAATACCTGGGGTGTTTTTGCCCCTCAATTTTAAAGTCCAGAACCCTTTGAACTGCATATTCCTGAGGGTTACCCAAGATCAAGTTCCTTCCCCACAGTGAGGACAAAGACATGGAGTCTCACGGTGAAAGAGGGTCCATGTTGTTTTTTGTTAAAATCCAGATCAATCTGTTCCTGCCCCCCCCCCCCCCATCCCCTCTGGCCATTGCCCAAGAATGGCCACTTCACCAATAACTGCCAATCAACTTTGATGACACCTGGCTAGAGGCATCAGCTTGTCCTTTGTCTATGAGAAACAGGTCTATCCCCTCCCCAGACTTGTCTGGTATACATATTTCAATCGTGATTTCAGCTTATGTTCATAACTTTACATATAATGTTGCTACACACATTCATCATGATATTATTGACCAATGAGTTATTAGCTTTCAAATGATTCCTCACAAGGCCTATTTTATACTAAGATTATTACAATAGTGTGTAGGGTATGAATACAGGGGTGCATTCGGTCACAGACTACTAAAAACAATGTAATGTGTATTGTTTTGTCTGTCTTATTTTTTAGCATATACCACTCTGAAACACTAGCTTAATTAAGAAATCTAATGTTCCAATTTACAATGGCATTTATCACTGATGAGATACAAATTAAATTACACAGATAAAATGTACCAAGACCAAAAGATTTTATACTGCTTTTTCCAGATGTTTCTGAGAGCTCAAAAAAGTACCAGCAGTAGCAAGTAAAGATAACAAAATGAACACTGTTCTTATTGTAAAAAAGAACAAAATAATCAAATAATGGTATCCCACAGGTAAAATTGGCAGACCACTTAATACTTGGTGATAAAATTATATGGGCTAACACTTTTTAAAAAATGTCCATCACTATTGTCTAAGCTCTTTTTTCCTCTCTTTGCCTTTTCCCTTTTCTTGCCATGTCTTTCTCTTTCCTGCTGCCTTTTCTGTATTCAAAAAGCAGTTTAACTTGGATCACCAGGGATTCTTCTATAGCAGTTCACCAATGGTCTTACTGATTTGGGCCACATTAAGTTCTAGAGTTTTATATGTCTTGAACAATTTCCCCAAGATCAAATGGGTTTTTTTCTTTAATGCCTGTTATGCCTGGCATTCTGTGTTCTAACATATTGTCCAAGGTCATTGCTTTGGAGATTTTTACCCTTAGAAGGTAGAAAAGCTGTTGTGACCTACTTTAAAAGATGAGTATGCTGACATTGCTTTCATATGAACATCTTATTAATATGATTAATGACATAACCAAACAATATAAAGGGATGTTTGAATTATTTACCCTGATCCAAATGAAAAAAAAAAAAAAAAAAAAGATGTTCAAGCGAGAGGTGCATGCGATTGGTAGAAGTGGCATATGCATGAAGTAGTGTGGAAGCCCTGAATTTTGTTACAGTAAAATTTTTGTTTGCGGCTTCTCCACAGTTTGTTTTTTTATGCATAATTTGATTTTGTTTTAAGATCAAAAGGTGGACCGAAATGCTGCCTTCCTCTTAGATTAGGATCTGACCACAGTGATCCAAACATGTATCGCCTCCAAACTAGCTTGTGATTTGTTGTATCTAAGACTGAAGATGGAAAACATATTAAACTTGTGACAAATATAGCAGCATCTCCTCAGTTTGACAATCTGCTTAGAGAACAGCAGACCTGTGCTTTGCATCCTCTAATAGTTCCTAGCTCCCTTTTATTGACAACTCAAGACCTTGGTCTTAAAATATAAAAGGTTCACTTTTCAAAAGCACCTAAGTCATGTAAAGATCTAAGTTCTATTGACTTTCAACAGGACAGCTGTCCTCTTCTAAGACAATACAAGTCCTAGGACAGAGCTTACAGGAGCTAGAGATGTACCGTTCTTGGTAAAGGGTGCATGACTTTGGAATAAGCTACTGGAAAAGACTAAGCCCAAATCAGGCCATCTTCAGAACATACTGTGAGGCCAACTTATTTGTCAAAGCTGTCCTGCCATTACAGAAGACAAGAAATGCTAACAGAGTGAGAAGGGTTACAAAAAATAAAACATGCTTAGAAGAGGCTCCTGGAGTCTGTGACAGGCAAAGTGTAGCGCCCTCTATCACAGTGGTTCTCAACCAGGGATATGCGTATCCCTGCAGTGCTCTTCCAGGGGATACATCAACTCAACTACACATTTGCCTAGTTTTACAACAGGCTACATAAAAAGCACTAGCGAAGTCAGTACAAACTAAAATTTCATACAGACAATGACTTGTTTATACTGATCTATATGCTATACCCTGAAATGTAAGTACAATATTTATATTCCAGGTGATTTATTTTATAATTATATGGTAAAAATGAGAAAACAAGCAATTTTTCAGTAATAGTGTGCTGTGACCTTTTTGTATTTTTATGTCTGATTTTGAAAGCAAGTAGATTTTAAGTGAGATGAAACTTGGGCATGCAAGACAGATCAGACTCCTGAAAAGGGTACAGCAGTCTGTAAAGGTTGAGAGCCACTGCTCTATCACATCCACTATGAACAATACCTGTTCAATGCTGATATACTACTATAGTGTCAGGAGCAACAAGATGTGTGTTTCAGAACAGGCAGACATTTAACATGAGCAGAGACAGTACTAGGTTTTTGGGGATCCTCATCCTATTTTCTCTACTTCACGCTCATTCTCTTCCAATGCG
Source organism: Emydura macquarii macquarii (assembly GCF_026122565.2). Lineage (NCBI taxonomy): Eukaryota > Metazoa > Chordata > Testudines > Chelidae > Emydura > Emydura macquarii. The sequence goes on from NW_027132773.1 coordinate 13,719,921, forward strand.
GCAGCAGAGGGATTGGAGGCTGCAAGGGGAGTGATGAAGTAACTTGTCTCTTATGCTCATCCTTTCCCTCCCAACTGGCAGTCAGTTTGCATAGCCTCTTTTCCTCTCAGGTTAAAGACACCCAATATCTGCTGTCTACTCCATGACAGAGTAGGTCTGGAGCGTGCAGCCTGCATGATCAGTTGCACACAACCATGGAGAGCTGCTAGATGTGCTTGCCAAGCTAGATAATCAGGAAAAGGCATTTCAAAAATTTGTGAACCTTTAAAAGGAGAGTGACTTCTGGTGTCCATGATTCCAGGGCAGTGGAGTTCACAATGGTGACACGAGTGATCAGTGTCAGGCATTGTGGAACAGCTGCTGGAGGACCGTGAGGGTTGTCATAGGTAACACAGTGACTACATTCACGCTGTGATACCAGAGAAATTCCTCAGACTCCATTTTGTGTCCAGAGCTTCAATTTTGAATAAACACAAGTCACTCCACCATTGGAAGTTACAGGTCACATGATACGGTCAGCAGATCATAAAGCTGAGGTAAACAACTGGCAATAAGCCTGAATGAATGGAATGAGTAGTTAAAAATAATCTAGAAAGTTTTGACAGGACAGCATAAAAGACAAATGGTTAGGACAGTTGAGAGGAGGTGGAGAGCGGATGAGCTGACAGGGAGCTTCTGAGAAACCAGAGCAGAGAAGCAGAGCTGATCAAGAAAGAGAGAGCTGACCAAAAGAAACAGCAACAGCAGCATCAACAACAACAGCAGAAGCAGAAACAGAAAGCCAACAGGAGAGAGTAAACCTGCCAGTTTTAATCATAGTGTAGTGTAGTATTAGTATGCGTGTGTTAAGTGTAATTTACCTATGTAAAATGTAAGGTACATTTAAGAACAGCTGTAAGCAATCTGTAATGGACTGGCCATCTGTGGCAAAGCGCACCCAATTAGAATAATTTGAACTGTACATTATTGTGGTTTAAAGTGCTCTTTAATTGCAATAAGGGATTGCACCAATAAAAGGTGTCTTGTTTTGGAAAGAATACTGCCTGTGTCAATCATTTATTGAAAGGCTGTATCCATGTCCTTTAAGTATTTCCTTAGCTACTCTGAAGACCCATACCCAAGGATGGACAGATTAAGTGTCCGATAGGCAGGTTATTTTAAGGGTCCTGTTAGATGGCCGTCTGATACGGCCCAGTCACTGCGGCCCTTCCTCAGGTCCAGACTCTGGGGAAGGCCACAGCACCTTCCTAAATGGGGAACAGCGTCTCCGTATGAGTCATAGTCCGGCCCTCAGGCAGGGCGGACCATCAAGCAGTCTATAGCCCCGGCCCTTGGGCAGGGCGGACGAGCAAGCATGCAGTCCATTGCCCCAGCCCTTAGGCAGGGCAAGCAAGCAAGTAGTCAATTGCCCCAGCCCTTAGACAGGGCGGGCAAGCAGTGGGTCCACTCTCTGTAGCGGTCGCGAGGAGGAGGCTTTCCCAGGGTGGCTAGGGAAGTGGGGAGGGGTACGCAGGCCCATGCATCTCCACTGCGTCCCAGCCCAGGGCCCTAGCAGTGGCAAAGGTGTTGCCACTGAGTCGGCGGGGCTCCCACCGCAACACACCGACGGGGTCTAGCCCCTCTCTCAGCCATGGTTATGGCTGTCCCTGGGCCACTTCCTCCCCATATCCCCAGGTACCTGTCTCATCAGGGTCCTTGGGGTCTCTGGGATACTCAGTCCGTGGTAGGTCTGCCAGTCCCTCCTCATCCACAGGTGGCAAGGTGGGGAGCTCCTCTGTGAGGGGCAGCTCCTCCAGGTCACAGGGCTCTTGGGATGGCTCCGCATCAGGCAGCTCGTTCAGGTCCTGTCTCATCTCTGGGGGCTCGGCAGCAGGCAGCTCCTCTGGATCCCGTTTGGCCTCGGGGGGGTATCTCCCATCCGGGTTGCTTGGGGGTCTCGGTCCAGTCCTGGGGATCTGGTAGCTCGGTCCAGTCACCGTGGCCTGGTCCAGCTACCCAAAGGCCCTACCCGGTCCCCAGGCCCTGAGGCAGGATCGGGGAATGGTTGGGGTCTCTGCTCTGGGAGGCGAGTGTCCCTGGTGTCAGCCCGGCTCCACTCCGGCCTAGGCCTCAGCCAGCGGGGCAGCACATCTGCCTCCGACGGCAGTCTCCCTCCTACTGAGCCCCAGGGCCTGCCTTTTATACTGCCCCTTCTGGTAGAGACTCCACCCCGCTGCTTCTGATTGGGCGGTCCTATCACTGCCTGGCCTTTCGGTTGCCAGGCAGACTGGCCTGCCGGCCCTGTCACAGCCTGGCCTTTCTGTTGCCGGGCAGACTTGGATGCAGAGTCTATTTCGATCCACCCCGGCCGCTGTGGCCCTTCCTCAGGTCCAGACTCCAGGGAAGGCCACAGCACCTTCCTACAGGTCCCAAAACCACTTTTCGGGGTAACAGCTACATCAACCTCTGTCCATTGACCATGGCTCAACCCAACTCAGGGTAATGTAGAGCATACACTGGTGGGAGACAAATTTAAGTGTAGACACATGCACAACTAAGTCAACGCAACGCAGCTTACATCAGCCTAACTCTGTAGCATAGACCAGGCTGGGAAAAGACCTCCACTTCCCCCTGTTCCCACCCCTTTCGTTGTATATCATTGACCTACTCTATCTCTGGTAAAACTCACATCAATTTAAGAAACAAGATTGAGACCCAACAAAGAAAAAAGCAGGATTCAACTCTAGGGAGATAATCTGGCTCAAGATTATATTTGTGATACTATGAAGTGTAGTACAAAGTCGTATTTTTTTTTAGCTACCACAAAATATAGTAATTGACAAATATATGACAGTGTAAAATACACAGTAAAGCTTATAAAGCACACAGTTTTCTTGGCATTAATTTGGAATGACTGAATGAATCAGCATAGCAGTGTAGCATTTTATAGACACGACATTAAATAGAACATTTATGAACGTTTATGCTTTCAAGATCCATAATTTTGAGTACGGAACTTGAGCCTTAAAAAGTTCCAGCAAAATATTATAATAATTTTTTCTCATGGTAACTAACCCATTATTGGGTTAGATAAGATAATTGGAAAGAAAAATACATTTGCAATAAATCTACTAAACACTAAAAATAAAGTGGTTGGTAGATAAGACTAACAATACAGTATGCTGTCCCATTTTAATGGTAGAAAAATGTTTAATGAAGCCGTGTAGGATCTGCATTATCAATTCGCTTTCTGTGAGAGATTACCATCTTTGATTATGAAATGTAATCATAACCACATTCACACTGAAGGAGGAATGAATGCACCTCATCATCAACAACTTTTGACCTATAACTACTGTTCAAAAGGAGAGTATCAGATCTAATTGAGAAATCCTGCCCCAGAGTTCCTCTCCATTATAAATTCTAAGGCGGGGAAAGCAAAAGATCTGCCAATGCCAACAACTTACATTCAGTACAGGAGGGATTAGCATATTTTCCATTTGTGGGTAGTATTCAGATAATATCAACTAAGTAAAAGTACTATTTTCCCTGGGCTATCAATGTCAATTTGTTTAATCAAACACAAACAAGTTTTCAGTGTTCTATGCATTCAAACCTTTGCGTTCTCATGCCACCCCTGCTCATCAGAGACACTGACCCAATAAACGGTGAGTTACAGTACATTCATACTTTCACTGTTTCAAACAGAACAGTGAGGTTATGCTAAAGTGCCAGTTCACAATTTTCAATCTGCTACTGTCCTTAATGTAACTTTGCACTATTAAAAATACACAGTAACACATTGGGATTACAGCTGTTACAATGAACTGCTAAGCATTTAAAATAATTTATTTGGCATTCATTAAGATCTTGCATATATTTCTAGGTATCCCATTTCCCTTCAACTGTTTGATCCTGGGAGTTGGTGAGTGTCCACTCATGCTCAGCACCTCACAGAATCAGGACCATAAAGCAGTTTGATGACTACAGTGTTGCAGAAATAATTTAGCTACCTGACTGTGGTATAAATTAATCTTACACTGTACTTGCACCAAGACTAAACATAATTCTATAGGTTCCATGAAAAGCTGAAATATCATTAACTTTCTCTTTTGAGCTTTTTGGGCACCCCTCTCTGCTACTGAAATGTCTAATAAACAACTGTTCAGTAACAGCCAATATACTGGAAATGCTGCACCAGCAGTGTGGCTGGCACCGTCTACAGTAACCTTCTCCAGTCAATTACTTGAACCTTAGCCAATCCCTCTCTACCAGAAGAAAGGGGGCCATGTCACAGAGCCATTAAGGAGTTGGAGGGAAGGGGATGAAGTGAGCAGATTAAATTATTTGAGATCACTATTGATCCAACAAGATGCAAATGATTCCTACTGAAAAAAGCCACTGTAACTGGATACATTAAATAAGGATCCAATTCCAAATATCCTTTTTGTATTACAAAAATGCGCACACAAAGAGATTCTGCTGGCTACCTGGGGCTCTACACTGTCACTGAGGAGACCCTAATGTGACTCTTTCTACTGGCCTGTAACTCTCTAAACCAGTGGGGATTGGAAGTATTGAGGAAGTACTGAACTCAGCCAATTTGGTGTGGGTGGAGAAAAATGCCTTGCAACACAATACTCCCTTGTAAAAGATTAAGGGATCTATGGCACCCACAGAGTCACTTCCTGTGCTTCATGAGCACAGGGATGGTTGCCTGTAGCAAGTCTTCAAGGGTGGGTGCTTAAAAATGAGGGAATCATCAGTGAGCTGGCAGTGATGTAGTAGTTTGGTCAGGGGAGAATAAGACTGTTTTCTGTGTATTTACATCTTTTTCCTGCTGTACTTTGCACAATTAATCTAATTTTCAAATGTCTAGACAGGGCTGAGATTAAGTCATAAGAACCTGAAAATATAATGAACTTGTGTACTGACCACTATTCAATGGCTATTGTCACTACATTATGGCATCTAGCTTTTTCTAGGGCCTCACAGCATTAAGGCTATATTTTGTGTAATACTTTAGAAACCATTCTTTATCAGATAAGTAGACACTATATTTAATTTGCCAAAGCTATTCTCCCACCAGCTAATTCACTAATAATAGAAAAAATTCTAATCCTAGACTAATTTCCAAAACTCTGTTGAGATTTTATAATTCATAGACATTTAAAGTAGATTGCTGTTGACATGCTTGGTGAAAAAAATCACTTCACATAGCACTGCAGAAGCCTCTAATCTAATGGCACAAATTGTCAAAATAATGGAAATATATTAAAGGGACACAATCAACATGAAATCTAGTCAATCTTTTAAAAAAATTAGTTTAAGTGGTTCCAGATAGCACATCTGCCCCTAAATCTCCCTTGCCAATTTTTTTAAAATGTATTTTTCCTCTTCACTGCTGCTGAGTGAAAATTCTAGACAAAGAAGGGAGACCAATGATAGTGCTGTCAAATGTACAAAGTAATCAAACTAAGAATGTAGAGACAAATGCTTTCTCACTTATCACAGGTATACTACTCTGAGTCATTAACTGCAAATATAGTAGGGAAAACACTGTCAGACTCAAACAAAAAACTGTTCAAGCTAGCATGCATGGTGCCAGCAGCTTCTTCAGGGACCTCACTGACAGAGCAAGATGGCTGTTCAGCCACCTCCATCATAGCAGGATCTCTAATTTTGTGTAATTTCTGATAAGTGAGGAGTAAAATTTTCTCTATTGCCCTGGGGGGGGGGGGGGGGGATGATGATGATGATGATGATGATGTATGTCCAGCAATGCTTTTCCCACCACCACCACCACCACTCCCCACCCGCGCCCCCCAATGAAACTTTAGGTGTGAAATCCCTGTCCCACTAAAGTCAATGGCAAATCTCCACTGATTTAACCAGGGCCAGGATTTTAGCTTAGATTTGTGAAATTCAATTCATGTTATTTGGAGAATAGTGTCAACCTCCCATAATACCTCTATTTTAGATATCTCCCAAAAGCCTTAAACGATGGTGGTTACTCCATGTTTACATTCTATATCTCATGCAGGACCCTCCTTGAGAGACTCCCCATCTTTCACTGTCAACATTCTTAATTCTTCTGGTATTTAGTAGGGTTTTCTTTAAGCCCCAGCTTCAGATTTCACTGGATTTACATGACAAGTTGAGTTTTTTTATTTGACTTAAAAATCAAGGAATTTTGAAAAAAAATACCAATCTCATGATTTTCGGTGTGCCTGACTCAATTTTTGAATGTGTGGGGTTGGTAACACTGTTTATCTAAAGTAACACCAACAAACCTTTTTTATATTAAGTAAAATATCTACCACTTTTAGGGCCATGTTGGACTGCCATTAATCTTCCATAAAACTTCAGGGGAAATGCTCCAAGGTCAATGAGCAAAATTGTGTAGTGGTTTAGTCATGTAACTCCCATTGACCATTGCACAAGGGTAACTGCTTGGGATAAATCCTGGTCCTATTGAAGTCAATGGGGTTTGCCATTCAATTCCGGGGGACATGGATTTCACCTCTGGTGCAACATGCAGATGATACCGTAATAGAATACACCCCTATATTCACACCCTACACTATACTATAATAATCATTGTACAAGGTATGTTTTGTAAGGCATCATTTGAAAATTCATAATTTGCTGGTCATTACTGTCCTGATAAAATATGTGTGGCAACATTGTATATGAGGTTATAAGATTTTCCTGTATGATCTTATTAGCACATGTTCCAAACCCCACAGCCCTGCCTAGACAGAAGTCAGCAAACAGGTCTGTCCTAAACAAAGGAATGTGTGCTTGGCTTAATTTGCATTTAAGCAGTAAACAGAGTCATCAAGCAGGAAGGAAAAATAAAGAAATCTCAAACAGGTGAAAAAAAAGCCAGCAGGGGACATCTTTCAACATAGACTCTGTCTCCTGGTTCTTAGCTGGAAATGTTTTTCAAGAGAGGAACTGGAACTATAAAATGGAGGGACAAACACCTCCAGGCACCCCTCTCTCTTTCTCCCTGCCCATCGCATTCGCTGCATCTGAAAAGACAAAACAAAATAGCGGCTGGACTTTGAAGGAGGGGTCCTGACTGGACGAGTTTGACCAGTAACCTTGCTGGAAGTATGTGGTGAGAAATCTTGCTTGATTCTAACAGTTTGTTAAATTAGGTACTAGTAAATATCCTATCTTTATTTTTCTTGTAGCCATTTCTGACTTTTGTGTCTCAATACTTGTACTTACTTAAAAATCTCTCTCTTTGTAGTTAATAAACTTGTTTTACTGTTTTATCTAATCCAGTGTGTCTGGGTAACACTATTTAATAATAAACTGGCTTATTATTCCCTTAAAGGAATATTTAAAGGACTTAATATAGTTATACTGTCCAGGAGAGTGCTGGGCAGTACAGGATATACATTTCTGGGGGCAAATCTGGGACTGAGGAGGTGCTGTGGTCACCCTGCAGTATAACCAAGGCTGGTGAGAGCCAGAGTGTAACTAGCAGGCTGCAGTTACACAGGCACATTCAGGGTGTAGCTTCCATGCTGGAAGGCTGAGCCACCCAGGCGGGAGCTAGCTCAGCAAGGCATTGTAAGGCACCTAAGGTTGTAAGGCACAGCCTCCCGCTGCTCTAAATTGTGCCCAGTATGTCACAGAACCCAAATATCAAACTTCCACGAATAAAGTGTAATTACTAATGACATGCTGACTTCCATCAATTAGCTTCCAGTACCTAATACAGGTGTAAGACAAAATGTTAACTGAGGGAGTATTATACAAAATTTTATACCCTTGGTTTATAAAGGTAGTAAATAATCTATGTTATTAATTACTTGCATTGGTTTATCTATGTTCAGAATGCTACACATGCCTATCAACACAGAATCTATTACAATTTATATAATTCACATGGTTATGGAGTTAAGTTCTGTCTGTCCATTATCTTATTGCTGTAATTCGCTTGAGTTAATCCATGGATGTGGTTAGTTTTAAAACAAACCCATGGAACAATATCGAGATAACGCTTAATATTGGAGTAACCTTAAGATCCACAGTTGTAAGATAAAAAGTTGTCTAGATTTGAAGACATTTTGTAAGAAACAACCAAAAACAGAAAGAACATTACATCCCTCCTGCCTTAGACTTGTGTACTGGGACAGAAAAGCAGTATTATTCATGTGCGTTTTACCGCCTAAGCTGAAACATAGCCCAGATCAGTTTCTTGCGGGTGGGGAGGGGAAAAACAGTGTTGACAGTTTTCAAATTCCATTTTTGACTTATTGGAACATCTCAATATCTCAGTCACCATTTTGTGATTATCGTATCATTTTTTTGACTGGATAAGGGATTGAAGAATGAATTGGTACCACGCTGTGCTTAATAAGCTCTCTTGTTGCTAGGCGACAATATATTTTAGTGATAATATCTGATTACATAACATGATTACTCCTTGCATCAGCAGACAGGCAATATTATAAATTAAAATACATCTAGTACTCATATTTACAATAAAAAAGCAAATGTTTGACAATTAAAAACTCTAATGATTAAAACTACTAAGATGCAAAGGCATATTGTTACAAGTATCTTTTATTCTCTTACACATCGACAAACACTCTTCTGCTGATCACTTCCACATTATTATATCATACTAAATTAAACCTAGAAGATTAACTGTTACGGTGAAGAATGTGAGGATTATTTGTATTATTTTTGTGAATGTTTATATGTCTAGATAGATATCTAGATAAATATCTGTGGGTTCACTGTATTATGGTATTAAAGGTTAAATCCTGCAGGAACCCACAAACAATGGTTGTAGACAGAATTCCACTGCCTACTGCTCAGTGGGACAATACCAGAAATCCACTGTGCGAAAAGTACCTCTGAGACCATTTGGAGAAATTCATAAACCAGTCGGATCAAGTTAATGTGCCTTGCTCAAAACCCCAGGGTATCTTTGTGTGGGAATGCTTGACAGAAGGGCTTTGAATGGTTACAAAGACAACCTGTGACTTTCAGGACTACAGAAACTGGACTAGGAATCAGACTGCCCGAGAGGTAACAGTTGCGATGGGGGGTGGGACCAGCGGGGGGACAAACTGAGTCACACAACCAAATGCTTTAGGATATTGGGATTAAGGGGACCATGCTTAAACTAGCAAGGAAAGGCTAAGTTTAGGTAAGACAGAATGTGCTTAGGCTTTTACTCTTTTAACCCTGTATTTCTCTGCTTGTTAAATTCCTATAAAACAATAAAAATCATACTTGTTCTCGAAGTTGAAGTTGTCCTGACTCACTATAAGCTCATATTGGTCATGAGCTTCCAGAGTGAATTCTACAGCAGAACCCAAAGCAAGCTGGGCTAGCTGAGGTAAATACAGTTGGCAAACAGAAGGTGTTTAGCTTGGTGATGCAATTTAAACTTAGGTGAGGCGCAGGGTTCCACTATGAGAAAAGGGCTGCCATTTGTAAGAAATGCCCATAGAGAGACTGACGTTGTGTCCACACAGTGGTTCTCCTCCTAATTAATTCCATAACTAGAATAAAGAGAAGTGGACTCAGAATACTGCCTTGTCTCAATGCCACCACCATCATCTCAGATGCAATTCCTCTATCATCTCCACTTCAAGTCCCCCTTCCATCCATCTCAATTCCTCAAACACCAACTCCCATAGAATCAAGTCATATAGTTTCTCAAGATCAGTAAATGCTACATAGCAGTTACACCCTCCATTCATCACTCTTTCAAACTTCTGCCTCATTGCAAATATGGCATCTATATTATTGCTTCCCTTCCTAAAGCCATTTTGCTCCTTTTATACTTTCCTCCACCTTGCACCTCCACCTTGCCACCAAAACATTCTCAAGGACTTTGAGAGGCTGGCTTAATAGGGTGATTCCCCGATAGATGTTTGGATCATTTGCATCAGACTTGCCCTTCTCAAGAGGCACAATCAATCCCATTCTCCAGTCATCTGGTATCCTTGTTTGATCCAGCAAACATATTGTGAACTATGAAATCACTCTACTCCAGTATTTCCAAATGCCTTGATCATTAGAGCCCTGCGTGGATACAAAAATGTGGATCTGCATCCGTGAGAATCAACTTCTATCCAACCCACAACTCACACTTTTCTATTTTATCTCTATCTGCATCTGCACCGCACCCATGGCCCCTGGGCCGCCAATCAGCTGTTTGGTGACCAGCCACCCCCTCCCCACAACTGATCAGCTGTTGAGTGACCAATCACCTGTTGCCCAGTCAGCCACCAAACCACTGATCGGCAACTGGGCCCCTCCACCGGATCTTGAAGGCGGGGAAATAGCCTCAAAGGCTATGAGCTGTAGACAGCTACTTCCCTGCCTTTGAGTTCCACATTGGATCCATGATTCACAAAAAATGGTTCACAGATACCTGTGGATTTCCAGGCCTCTACTGCTCATTTCAACAGTTATCCCATCTTCACCAGATGCTTTACCTTTCTTCTCTTTTTCAGTGTTTCTTCTACCTTCTCAACAGAGATTGGTATCTTTTGAGTCTTCCCCATAATTGTTGGTGGTGTTTTCACTCATAACTCTCTCTTCTCCTTTAACAGCCTTTGACAGTATTTCCCATACCTCTATCACCTTTTGAAGGTTAGTGACCACACAGTCCCTCTTCTTGCCAACCCAAAAAACAATTTCATACCATCCTCCTCCTCTAATTTCTGTATAATTCCTCTTCAGCCTCCATTTTAGCAATTGCCTTTTTAGCCTCTTTTTAGCCTGTTTGTATGCATTTTTCAATGTCTCATTACCATGACCTGCTTTCTCAAACTCTGAGTAGTTCTTTCTTTTTAAACATTTTTTGTATATTAGACTTCTACCACCAGCTTGTTCCCCGAAAACACCCCATCTTACCACCCCTTCTGCCAAGTTACCTTAATGAAACATATTTTAAACTACTTCCCTTCTTCCTCCACTGACTTCATTGTTATTGGCAAAGCATGAAAGCCTTCCTTTACTTTTTGAATAAAAACCTCCCTCCTTACATAACCACCTCTGCAATTTCTTCCTCAGTTTCATCTTCTTTCCTGTCTTCTCAGGTTGCAGTCAGATTTTAGTTATTAATACTTTACGTTGTTCTGCCACATTCACTAGGTATAACCTTTATGTCTTTCACCATTTTCATATATTCTCTTCTTATCAAAATATAATCCACCTGGGCTTTACTGTTTACACTGTAATATATTACCATGTGGGATTGTCTTATATAGGTATATATACGCTAGTATAAAAATAAATGGTTATATATAAATCTACACACAAATACACAAAAAGATATAAATGTATAGTAGAAATCTAAAACATGGCCATATACAATGGCATTTTCTTATGCAAAATGAACTGATCTGTTGATAAGATAAGAGTCATACCTGCTTATTTCAGTGACAAATTTTCACTGTGTTTTACTCCTCTTATCCCTGCACCACCAAACAAGTTATATTGAAATGTATGTTTAACTGGATTCAATTCTGTCTTATGCATCATCAGCAGAATTGTTTATGAATCCTGCAAACACTTAAGAGTTTGCAGATTGGGGCACAATTTCCAATCAGTTACCCTGTGCAACCTCGCTAACAGCTGTAATGTATCACAAGTGTTAACAAGGATGTAGTTTGAAGACAAATGCTGTTGCAAAGATGGCCTAATTTGTCCAATGGAACCTTTATTAATGGAAGTGACATGGTAAAGGGAAAGAATTCACCATGACATACAGAGCTCAGGCTGAGTTTTTACAGGGCAGGTAGTTAAAGGTAAACCTTAAAAAAAACCTGTCTTAACATCAAGGAAAGGATAAATCATGAGCAAATAATAAAAAAATAAATCACAATTGTGAGTCTGTAGAGTCTTCTGCACAAGTCTATCTGCATTTTATATATCCAAAAAATGCTCAACTCACATTTCATTGCAGCTTTCCATTGCAAAGACATATCCAGCATACTGTAAAGCAAGAGAGATGTCTTCATCCAAACAGCAGCAGCAATGGAGAGAACACATACCTCCCATATTCCTCAATAAAGTGTGAACTACAAACCATAACTGAGACATGGCAATATTATAAGCACAGGCAGTTCCTCTTTTTATTTGAAAATACTGGGGAAATAAAATACAAAAAGTATAATGCAATTAAGATATTACAACCTCTTTTTGACCCAAGTAGTTGGCCAATTTTGGGGGTCTTGCAGATTGTTTCTATTAAGACAAGAAACTGATGATGGAGTCAAGTGTTTCTTTGACGCAATCCTGTTAATTTATAGAGAATATACACAAAGCCTTGTCCCCCTGAATACTGTAGGAATCAAATAAGACAGTTTCTTTGATCAGAGTTCCTACCTTCTTCCAGCCAGCACTCTACCCAAAAAGCTCTCTCTCTCTCTTTTTTCTCAGGGCCACACTACCAAAGTTGTGCCAAGTCTGTGTTTGGGCTATTTGTCCCTTCTCTATCTGCTTTGTCCTGTGGTGTTTCTGCTCCCTCTCACACTTACACAAATCAGTCTCCTGCCCTTACATTTACAGTCAGCCCACAGTGAAAACCCTTCACACACAGAGTTCAGATTCCTGACCAGCCTGCATGAGGCCTGTGTTTTGGGTAATGGCTCCTCTTTGTTCCATCTATCTCTAAACAAAGAGGCATTTAATTGGTCCCTCTTTTAGTCTGAATGGCAGGCAGTTGTTATGCCATCAGCTTCACTTAGGTTTCTCCTAACCCCTCCCATAACAATAGATCTAAAAAAAAAAAAAATTAAAAGTGAAAAAATGCAAAATTATAGGTTTTAATAGCAATGTTAACTCAACGGGTGCTGCTTGGATCAGCACTTTTGAAAACCCAATTACTTATTTTAATCACTACATATAGACTTAGAAGCTCATCTTTATCCACACAATTTTGAAAACTTAGCCTTGAATATTTAAAAAAATATAAACTTTCTTTAAAAAAAAATCAAAGAGCTGCATGGGGGGTGAGGTGTGTGCGCCTACATTGCCTAATAAGAAGCATGAACCAGTGACACTCGTTTTGATTATTTTCTAATGTTATTCTATCCAAGGTTGAAAATTTCATTAAAAACTGCTTTCTTTATAAAAGAAAAATCTCTACAAGTCACAAATCTCAACCCAATATTCAAACTGTATAAGTGTGAAGAGCAAAAAATATTTGTCTGACTAGAATCCTACATAAATGAGACTGGGAAACATCATTATCACCTTTTTTTCCATAAAATCCAATCATGCAAATATTTAATCAGGGACATGTCAGACTGCTCCTCATGACAATATCAATACCAACAAATGATGCCCTCAGGTTCCAATACACATTGACTTTTCTATTATCTTATTGGGTGATAAACTCAAAACAGAACATAAAAAAAGACCTATTTCTTAGATCTTGCAGTGCTCATTTACCGCCTGTAATGATAACCAAAAGGTTGTTCTCAGGGGCCACATCATTGCGTAAAGTACAGAGACGGAAAACAAACATAATCCCCAACTCTCAACACTAAAAACTGAATTACATCCCAGACCTGAAGAAGAGCTCTGTTTAAGTTCAAAACCTCACACATCTCATCTCCCTGACAAAATAACATCCTTGCACATACAGTACAGTGACAATCACCTATCTAATTTTGCTGTTTGAATAACTACCAAAATTATACAATATAATCCAGAAGCTATTCATGATAACACAGAAGACAAGCTTTTAAGAATATGAACTGTGTGTTATATGAACAAAGTAAAAGCAATTCCCATTAACTGCAGCCAAAATGCCTTTCTTTTAAATAAAATAATTACAAAAACAGAACGACACTTGGTGAAAACCTAAGAAACTCACATAGTAGATTCTTGGTTATAAAACATGTGAAAGTCAACCAGAAGATCCCATTCTAAGACAGATTTTCATTTTCTTTGCAAAACATGACATTTCAGCCCCGCTTCAGATGTTTGTGTCTTTACATGTGTATCTCTTATTTTATAGCTTTCTTTCAATAAAGACAGCACTTACCAATGGCTCCTGGTGCTACACAACTATTCAAAAACAGCAAATGCACTATAAAATTAAAGAAACATAATTTGCCCCATTAATACCATCCATCCATCCATCCAAACAAAAATCACTCAGAAATAAACAATTCCATGTGACCAGCATTATCTCCAACCCCATCATTGTATCAAAAGAAGGGCTTTGCAATGTGCCCAGAAAGATAACAAATTCAGGCCCTGCCTGACTGGGATTAGCTGCTGAGATTTTGTAAATGCCTGTGAGCTAAACTGAGCTACAGGGGCAATCTGACAGAGATAAACAGACAAGTAGCAAACAGTTTAAGGGAATTTGCTTTTAAAGGACCACGGGGGGCTGGGATGCTCAGACCAGTCGGTTTTAGTGCATTCTCACAGGTTCCCATGGTAATGAGTGCCTTTTTAATCCAGCCAAAGGCTCAGAATTGCTCCCCAATCAGGCCATTAATATTGGGGCATGGAAGGGTGACTCGATTGTGACCTGCTTTTGGTTTCCTCTGTGCACTACAATTTTTATTTTTTCGAGGGAAGAGTGTAAACTTGTACACACACAAATCATCTGGTAATGAAAGGCTAAAATCATAGTCTAGGATGCTGCCACAATTTAGCCTGGGGCAGGTAGGGAGGGGGGATTTAGAGGCCATTCTTTGTTATCCTCCTGCTCTTTGACTTCTCATTAGAACAAGGATTAATTCAAACATCGAACAACAATATGCACTAAGGATATAACTATGCTGCAATGTAAGGCTCAGACTCAGGCTCAACCCTAAACCCCCTTCTGTCTACACAGAAATTGCACTAACCCAGGGCTCGGACCCAAGTCCAAGGACCCTACAGGTCTACAGGGTCTGAAACTAAGTCAAGTAGTGGCCCAGGGTACAAACCCCATTGCTTTGCACTAGAGATGCAGCCCCCACAACTCAGGTTCTGAGAGTCCTCCAAAAATATCCCACAATCCCATGGGCCAACTTCCTTTGTCCTCTCTATCCCAAGAATCTGCAGTCATCTCCAGTGAAAACAGAAACAAAACCCCCCTTAGTGTACAGCAGCTGCTCAGTGAGTCAGCATTAACCCTTCCTTTGTCTTCTGACCACAGAGCTGCAAACACACCAGCAGAGAGCCTCCTGTGTTTGCAATGGAGACTGAAGAGAAGAAGCCTTCTGTAAAGTGCGGTGCTTCATGGTCCTGGGAGCACAGCCAGATATTGGTTAATCACTGGTGCTAAGCCTAAAAAACTGTGGACTTTTAACCAGGAATGGCCACGCATACCAGCAAATAGCAAAGAAGCTGACAGTTTTGCAAATTTACTGGATTGGTGACTAGTTCAGGGAGCAGATTAAGCAGCTCAAAGTACTGGAATACCAGGGACCAGAACTGCACGTTGGGCAATTTGCTGTGCTCATACCCGCTTTATGAGGAGTTTCATCGGGTCCTAGGCACTTCACTCAGCATAGAGCCAAAGATGGTGCATGATGACCTGGTCAGCCAGGATGGTGTCCTGCTAGCCCCAGGAACAGAAACGTTTCCTGAAGCAGGAACTCCAGATAGGTAGTCACATTTTGGGGAAGGGTGCATTTTCCAGGGTGACCTCCATAGCTGCTCAGCCCACTCCACTCACAGATATGCTGTTCAGTTACTGCCCTAATTTGCTGGCAATCACAAAGACCAAAACATTCTAAGGTGACTAACTATTTTGACTTTTCCTAAATGGGAAAGAATAACTTAAATCCTTCAGCAGCTCATCCACTAAGAAACAAACACTCTTGGTTTTCAGCCAAAATGAATACACTACATCTACAGGAAGTGAAGTAATATCTTTTATTGGTCCCACCTTGTCTCTCTAGTATCCTGGGACTACCACGGCTACACCACTGCATACATCTATTGGAAGTCTCAGATGAAATGCGTTCAAGTCTCCTTTTCACAATGAACAAATAATCATATAATTAACTTTGTAATTAGAGTACAGAGTAGTTTATATGCTTGCTGGTACATTCTTTATCGATGTCTGCATATTTGTGGTAATACAAGTCAGAACAGCTCATCTAAAGGAGTAATAACTATGCAGTGTGCATCTGGAACTACTGAATAATTCCAAAACAAAAAACAATTAAAATTAATAAAGATTGAAAGTACATATGAATAATGTAAGGGCAAAAGCATTACAGGGATGTTGTAAGCATCTCAAAACCAAACACTGCAAACACAAGAAATTCTAAATTACAATTATTTTTAAGAAATCCAAAGAAGTTAAAAGGTATGAAAATGCAATTAAGACACTCAAGTAACCTTTACTCTGTGTGTAGGAACACCATGCAAAAAAAACCCAAAAAAGAATGATTTTAGTGATTGTGGTCTCAGATTACAATAAACTAATTTTAAAGGCATTCACTTTTCCCCTATTTGGTCACTGAGGAGGATCTATATGTAACACCTGGAATCTTTATTTGATGCTCCTCATGATTTCTCCAGTGTCACTGACTAGGTTGGCAAGTGTGTTGCCCTCTGTAAATGCAGCAGCAGCACTCTCAGTAGCTTTCTGAATGTCCACAAGAAATAGGATGCCAGAGTCATCTTTAATTATCTTCTGTTCCATCTGTGGGTTTGACTCTCAGGGATAGATAGAACATATCACTCAATACTGATAATTTTAAAAAGAATGTTTATATTCCAGATACGCAGACATGAGGATAAATGGAGAAATATTAAACAGGTTTGTATTCCAGAAACAATAATTATAAATGTAACAAATCAACTTTTAATTTAATGTAGTTTTGTGTTTAAATGGCCTAATCCCATTAAAAGTTAATTACTTTTTTCTGTGAGATAAGAAAATTTGCCTGATTCACAAAAAAATCTCAATGTGATTAATCACCCAAATGTGATCTACAAAGGATTATTATTAACATGTTCATTTAAAGAAAAACAAGCACAGACTTCATGCACATTCTCATGTATACCCAGTGTATTACCTCACACAGAAGTTATATGCCTTTCGCTCTTGTATTAAGAACTCGTATAATGTTTATAAAATGGGGGGAAATGAACCCACACACGCTTTAAGACTTTTTATACTGAGCTAAAAAAACATGATATATATGGCAAATTAATTAGTGATGAGCTATTAGTGATGCTAATAAACCATGACAGTGAAGACACAATGATACTAGGGCTTTACCGAAAGCCTTGGAGTTGTACTTTATCCTTCTTTCAAAAACAAATATGAGTAACTACAAATATAGCCCCCATCCTTGAAAAAACCTACCTAATGTTTTTAGTGACCACAAGTCATTACAGTTTTGAGTTGATGGTCACAGTCCATTCCACAGTGGACAGGTTATCATAACACAATTAGCACTAATATATTTTTATTGCCTTAAAGTGGCCAAGGACTGAACAGATACTGTATACTGATGAGATACTGTATGAGGTACTTTTTACTGCAGTGTTTTGAATATAAAAAATACAAGTGGAGGGATACTTAGACTAACCTGCCACAAAATAAGACAGAAGTAGTGCATCTTTAGTTACAATGTGTAAGTACTACCTTACATTGCGAGTTGTCCCATTGAAATTACTGCTCAAAATACCAGTGGAAAAATCCATGCCTTTGTGAAGAAACACCACACATGATTTACTGTACGTAATGCTTTTCGTCTTTAAGGTGCTTTACAGACATGGATGCACTTAAATCTGTTTTACTCCAGTGCCACTCCCTTGACTTCAGATTTATTTCCAATTTAAACCACTGTGAGATGTCATATTCACTAATTAAGTAAAAACAGAAGATTTCACTCTCTAACTCTGCCAATAGGACTTTCATCACAAGCATTACACTTGCAGCAACTTTTTTGGTAGGAATTGTAACACTGCTTTGCACATGATGCGTAGTAATGTCATGAGAAATGGTTAGATAGAAGTTATTTTGCCTATTGTCACTGGCAAAGGGAAGATTACACAATAATCTGAGACTCATGTGCAGTATTTGGAGCTATATTATGAAAGATTGATAAAACAAAATAAATTATTCACAATTTTAATTCAGAAGGAGGAAGATATAATTTTGAAATCATACTATTAAGACTAAGTAGAAAATTCATTCAGAATAAATATTTCACTAAAAAATATAAAAATCTCAAATAAACTTGCTAAATCTAATAAAACAATACAAATGAGTGATAACAGACTAGAGAAAAATGGGGTGAAATATATTTAGTGACACAGTTTGTTATTTTCCTATCTTTGTACCAATTCATTAATCGGCTTCAATGTGGTCCAAAGGGAGTCAACAGCAAAACTCCTATGTAAGCAGTTTTAGAACCGATATCAAGTTTCAGACTAGACTAATTGCAAACAACATATAAATTAAGAATAATGTAAGTTTGAAAAGGGCTAAGAAGGAAGGCTTCACCATAAATTCTTCTGGAAATTTCACATATTAATAGTGATATTTCTGTAACACCTGGAGACCCCAGCTGAGACCAGGGCCCATTGTGCTAGGCATATCGACATACATTTCAACACCTACACCTAATATTGTTTTATTTAAAGCATCAGCATTGCTTATTTTAATGGGATTTTGTTCTTTTTCAGGGAAATTTATTTTTTTTAGAAGAATATTGTCTGTCATCATTTCTGAAGCTTGCAGCACAACAAGGGTATTGTGAAAGTAGTTTATGATGAAAGAGAAGGGAATGCTTTACAAATTCTAAGCCATCATCTGACCTTGATCCTCCAATTCATGTGCAAGTGTCCTCTTGTGCCATCATGGAGCCCCACTGATTTCTATGGATGCTGAAATATCTAACCTACACTCCTTGTGATTATGTATACATTCACTCATGTTGTCATGTGCTTTAATTACTGTTGGACAAGTAAGACCTTGGCAAATATGTTTCAATGATAGAGTCTTGCACTTTGCTGTGTGTGGGTGGCAGGGTTCACCCATACGTAACAAGTTGCATACCTAAGACCATAATGCTCTTCTACTGAAAAACATATACCAAGGTCTCATCCCTCCAAAAAGAAAGAATTCTGCACTAGAGAGATGCGGATGTTGTGGGATAAATACAAGGGCATAAAGTATTCACACTGGAGAATATATGTAACAACATAGGAAAATGCACACAGACACAAAGCACTTCAAGTTAGAATTCAAGCATTTAGAGTTTCAGCTTTTGAGGGGAGAATACTTTATGCTCTGGTCCTCTCGAATAAATTATGTTCTTTTAAATAAACAGTCAAGATGTGAGTTGTACTTCATAAAAATTTCCCAACCTATATTAGTCATAACCTATTAAGTTATTAAAAGTCAAAATTTAAATTATTTGGAGAACAGAGGAAGGAATTACTCCTATGTTCTGTGAAACACAGAATTTACCTTGGACATCATCCATTCTAGTGAAACTCACAGAACCATTATTTCTAATGGAAGCTGAGGAAGCTCCTCAGTGCATTCTATGAGGATGACATCCAGATACACTTTTCCTTTCCACTCATATCCTCGTGTTACTATTACTATTATCATCCCTCTCCCTCTCCTAGTGTTTTTACATCTACTTGCAGCATCTCATCTTTATTTAGGCTGTAATTTATATTCACTATGTTTGTACAATAACCAGCAGAATGGGGCCCGGATTCTGATTAAAGCACATAGGCACTACTGTAATACAAATAATAATTCATAAGCATATTCCTTACAAATCTTGTTAGAGACACCAACATCTTTAAAAGTTTCAGAATATAAGCTTAACCTTAGTAAATCACAAACACTTTCCCTTCCTGCAGATTAGAGCAGCATTTAACCTCTTTTTTTCATTTTCTGATAGGCACAGAGAAAAAATTCTAGCACCTTAAGGTGTACATTATACAGAGTTTCTCTATACTTGCAGCAGACAAACTACTTTACACACTTACCATGGGTCATTCACTTTTCTCAAACACATACACACACACACTATATATATATATATATATATATATATATATATATATATATAAATAAAAGATTTTACAAATTGGCATCCACTTTAATTTTTAAACATTGGACGAATGTTGAAAAAAAGCAGATATTGAGCCATCTGCCCCTCAGATGAACACATCAGCTCTGAGGGCAAATATATCTTCCTGACTCTATTTATATCTATGAACACTTTCCTTAGGAAATAGGATAATTGCTGATTTTCTCTGGAAAGAGAACAGAAGAACTTGACTAAAAAGACTATATTGTAGTATGGCAGAAGGGGGTGATTTCCTTACCTGACTTCTATGCCAATTACTAAGCAGTGGCTTACAACTCTGAGGCCATGTCTACACTGCCAAGTGAAGTTGACTTACTTTAAGTCGACTTTCAGCAGCCGATTTTTAGAAGTCACAGCAGCGTGTACACACTATGCTGTTTGCGCAGGTCTCCTGCATTTACACTGAGCACTCTTAATTCGAACTGCAAAGCAGTGCAACGTGAGTAGCTATCCCACAATGCAACTAGCTGCGGTGGCTGTTGGGACGAGTGTCATCTTCCCATGACGCAACGCTGCTTCCTCCTCCCTTCTTCCCCCCCAAAGCAAACAGGAAAAGTATATTCGCGCCATTTTGTACTCCCCACGCTCGCCATTGCTGCAGAAACATGGAGCCAACTCAACTCTGCACTATTATTGTGAGCATTACAAATACATCTCGGCTTATCATTGAGTATTTTCAAAGTAGAGCAAGAAGCCGAAGCACACGCAACAGCGAAGTCACGGAGGCTGCCCTGCTACAAGCCATCGAGCAGAACAATTCCCGATTGCTGCAGGCTGTAACGAATCATCTGCATTCCGTGGAGCGCCAGTTCTGGTACAGGGAAACAAGCACAGACTGGTGGGACCGCATCGTTATGCAGCTGTGGGATGATGATCAGTGGCTGCAAAACTTTCGTATGCAAAAGGCCACTTTCCTGGAACTGTGCTCAGAGCTGGCCCCGTCCCTGAAGCGTGTGAATACTCACTTGAGACAAGCTCTGAGGGTGGAGAAGAGAGTCGCCATCGCTCTGTGGAAGCTAACAACCCCAGACTGTTATCGCTCGGTTGGGAATCATTTTGGAGTTGGTAAATCTACAGTGGGCACCGCCGTGATTCAAGTATGCAGGGCCATCAATAGACTTCTTCTACGAAGGATAGTGACTTTGGGAAATGTGCAGGACATAGTGGACAGGTTTGCCACGATGGGGTTCCCCAACTGCGGGGGGCCCATTGATGGGACGCACATCCTTATCTTAGCGCCTGCCCACCTAGCAACTGAATACATAAACCGCAAGGGGTACTTCTCCATGGTCCTGCAGGGGCTTGTGGATCACAGGGGTCGTTTCAACGACATCTATGAGGAGTGGTCTGGGAAGGTGCATGATGCGCATGTATTTCGTAATTCGGGGCTGTTCTCTAATATGCAGGCGGGCACTTTTTTCCCAGACCAAAAAATTCAAATTGGGGTTGTGGAAATGCTCATAGTGATCCTGGGGGATCCTCCTTTCTCCTGGCTCCCTTGGCTAATGAAGCCGTACACCGGTCACCTTGACAGCGACAAGGAGTGTTTTAGTAAGAGGTTAAGCAGTTGCACAATGGTTGTAGAATGTGCCTTTGGGCATTTAAAGGGTAGATGGGGGAGTCCCCTCACTAGGCTGGACATGAGAGAGAAGAACCTCCCTTCTGTGATATCTGTGTGCTGTGTTCTTCATAATGTGTGTGAAGCAAAGGGTGAGATGTTCCCCCAGGGTTAGGCTGTGGAGGCAGAAAGACTGGCCACCAGTTATGATCAGACAGATGCCAGCACTACGCTGAAAGCTAACCATGTAGCGCTTTGCATTAGGGAAGCTTTGAAAACCAGTCCTGCATCTCATGGCAGAACCTGATTTCTGTTCCTGTATGCTGTTTGCCTTTGGTTAAATTCCCCCTCCCCCCTCAATCAATATCTGTACCTGCCAAATCCCTCCTAAACAAGATATGATTTAATAAAGAAATGTGTTGAAATGATGCTTAACTTCATTTATGAACATTCAAGTCATGGGGGAAGAGGGGGATTGTTCGTTCACTGTCTCAAGGGGTAGGGAGGTAGCTTGCTAGCCAGCTGTCAGCGTGGCTGCTGCTGCTTTCTGCTCGCCTCCACCAGGGTAGAGGAGAGCAAGTACTGCAGCCAGGCCAGTCTCCTCAGAGACCAGTTGAGGGCAGGGCGGGCATCAAAGCCCTCAGTCGAGGAGCATTATGGAGGGGCTGCAGCGTGACTTTGTCCTTCCTCCGCTTCTCCTGAAGCTCCACAAGCCTCAGCAGCATGTCTGCCTGGTCCCGCATGATTCGCAGCATCTCCTCCGTGGTACTGCAATCATGCTCCATCATTTCTCTGCGAGTCTCCCTGTCCATGTCCATATTCTGGGACAAGGTGAGCCGCCACGCTCTTTGCTCTGTCTCTGCGGCCGCTGAGGTGTTCATGAGCTTGTAAAACATGTCATTTCTTGGTTATTTTTCCTCTTTCTAATCTGCGATAGTTTTTCCGCAGCATTTCTTGAGGGTGAGGCCAAGGCTGAGCTGTCTACATAATGAAAAAAAAAAACAACAAGGTAGCCAGTGTTAGCATAGTGAAGAAAATGATACAACTGCAACAATGTAGACAATAATCCCCATGCAGTGCACAGGGCAAACACAGAGCCTCATTCCGTTCCTGACGTCCCAAAAGGGTCTGCTCACCGTGCCCTTACAGAGAGGATCTGAGGACAGCGTGGTGAATGGGGGGAGGGGGAAGTCTCTGCTGGTATTTTAAACCCTCACAGAGAGGAACTGCCGGGGGGGGGGGGGGGGTATGTCTGCAGGTATTTTAAACATGCGTGATATGCCCTTACAGAGGCACTGCGGGCAGTTGGCGGGAGGAGAGTCTCTGCTGGTATTTTAAGCCCTTACAGAGAGGAACTGCTGATAGTGCAGGGAGTCTCTGCTTAAAACAAAGATTTGCTGGATGCAGCGGGGTACCAGCAGTGTTCCGCCATGATGCAGGCTCCCTTGATTGCAGCAAAGTATCCTACTGTGGAGGGAGGAACAAGGCAGCCTCCCCTGAAAACTTTTGCGAAGGATAACAGATTACATACATGAAAGTTTCCATGAGATATCAACTGATGATAAACATAGCATTTCTCATCACATAAATAAACTGTTCCCTGGGTAACCCCCCAGTACCGTCAACGAAATGCCTGAAATCCCCTTCGTGCCCCCCACCCCCCATGTGAAAGGACAGAACTGCTAAGAAGGAAAAAAAAACTCACCAGATGTGCCTTCCACGGGATCGTTAGTGCTGTCCTGTGTGCTGCTGGACTGCTCTGGGGTCAGGAACATGTCCTCACTATCAGGGAGAACGGACAGCACGCTCTCCTGCACCCTGCTCTCCTCAGCCTCCTCCTAGTCCACGGAGTCCTCATCATTGTCCATGGACTGTGACCTAGCAGAGGGATCAATGCTGCGGGGCGGCACAATGGTGGGATCGCCACCGAGAATTGCATGCACTTCATCATAGAAGTGGCATGTTTTGGGCGAGGAGCCAGACTGGCTGTTAATTTCTCTGACTTTCTGATATGACTGATGAGGCTCCTTGATCTTCATGCGGCATTGCTAAGCATCCCTCTTGTGTCCCTTCTCCAGCATGCCCTGGGATATCTTCCCCTAATTGTCCAGATTCCTTTTGCTGACTCGGAGCTGAGCCAGAACGGAATCCTCGCCCCACAGGCCAATGAGATCTAAGACCTCTGGTCGACTCCATGCTGGAACACGTTTGGGCGTTCCAGTAGACATGCGGAGAACAGTGACAAAGCTTTCTCCACGCTGGCAGCACAGGAAATGAAAATTCAAATCTTCCCGGGGCTTGAGGGGAGGGGACATTTCCTGGTAGCGTGACCACAGAGCAGCACAGCGCAACTGCCCAGAGCGGTCACAACGGGGCATTTTGGGATACATTCTAGAGGTCAATTAATTCGATTTAAGTGAAGTTGTGTCTACACTGACACTAAATTGAATTAACAAATTCGAATTAGGCACTACCCCACTTACAGAAGTGGTCTTATTAAGTCAATTTTCGAGGCGACTTAATTCGAATTAACAGTGGTGCCAATGTAGACGCAGGCGTATGTAGTTGACGTAAGTGACTTTACATCGACCTACGTCGCCAGTGTAGACCAGGCCTTACTTACTGGGAGCTAAGCACCTGCCTACTGTCATTGGATCAAGAAAGAAAAAACAGAAATGCAGTCATGTATATTGTTTTGCAGCTAATTATAGTGTAAAAACAACAAAATTCCCCATCCCAAATTCAAACCATCAAATACGTAAGGGAAACAGTCTAAAAAATGTTGAAAACAAATTAAAACACATATGGGATAATGGGCAATTTACTCCAAAAGATTTGGGTCACTGATATAGGAAAATGAACTAAAACGGTTTCCTTTATTGTCAGCAGCTTTTTTTTTTTTTTTTTTAAGAAGCCTTTTAGACTTGGATAACCAGAATTTCCACTCTAATTTTTAGTTCTTTCCATTTATCTATATGTAATAACATAGCTTTGCTATCCAATAGCTGCTTATTGTTATAATTGTTATGTGTTAAAAGAGGATTCAGAAAGTTATATTTCCAGCAATGAGTACCAGGCTTCTCTTTCATTATTTTGCCCACTTACTGGGAAAAGCTTCTTTATCAAATATCCATCCCCAGATAAGTGGGAGAAATGAAGAAATTCAGACTGATGAAGATGACTTGCTGGTCATAAGGGGCTCTCTCATATACTGGCTGAAACATAACATAAATTAATCGGCAGCAACGGTATGATCTTTGAGAGGCTGACTTAAATATACACCAAAAGTCAGATAAATGCTAGAGACAGTGTGGAAGATCTGGAAATGTCCATGAATACAAAAATTTAAGTAAAGATAATCAAATGGATAC
This sequence comes from Emydura macquarii macquarii, assembly GCF_026122565.2. Taxonomy (NCBI): domain Eukaryota; kingdom Metazoa; phylum Chordata; order Testudines; family Chelidae; genus Emydura; species Emydura macquarii. The sequence continues at coordinate 13,744,904 of NW_027132773.1, forward strand.
AAGATATCACACCACTAACTGACTAGTCATGGTTAAGAAAGAAGTATTTACTTTATAGTCACCAGAGTGAAAGAATGTGTCAAAGGTATATAGACTGAGTACACTTAATCAGCAAGAGCATCTGATTGGATTTGCTTAGGAGAGTTAAATTCACTAATTTCTTCTGAACTTGGAAAAGTTTTTATCATGGTCTGCTAATATATTTGAAGCTTGTACTGGGTTTGGTCATGTTATTATATTTAATATAGGAATGTATGCAATAATTATCTTGAACTGGTAGCAGATTTTCTTTTGTTTTCATTTTTTGGGGTACTTTCAGAGGTGGTCACAGATGAATCTACTCCATGAATTGTGCATTAGATAATGTGAACAACTGTCACTGTTTTCCAAAGTAATGGTACAGACAGTATATTAAAATATGAAGAAATAAGTGCATGTGTTTATCATTTCCCTGTATAGACCCTTATGGGAAAGGTCATACAGAATTTAATAAGGATAAAATCAAAAAAGGAAATATTCTTAAAAACCTACAGAATGAAATAGAGAATATATATAGCCTTTCTATATGTATTTTGAAACATCCTATAGAATGATATTGCAGATGTATACTTTTCTTTCAAGTCTATAGGAGATTCCAAAAACCTGTACAAAGATTGTCATTTTCTATTAAATACTACAGGCCTTTTCTATATGGGGATTGCCAGTCCAGCTCATGTTTAATGGCTGGATGGCAGAGGTTAAAAGGGCTATTTCTATTAGCTGATAAATATTCTCCTGTAACTCCCCTGTATACAGATTCTACTGTAATTGAGTTTAAGAGTTGAAAGGCATATATTTCATTGTCTTCTTCCAGGAAGTACTGCCATGATGTGCGGTCTAGTGATGATCCAAAAGTCCTAACTGTACTGAGCAGGGTAATTTTTCTTAATTGTCAAGGAAATGTTACTAAATACTGCTCTGTATTTTATGAAGCCAGAACTCTAATTATTCTCTATGTCAGTTAGAGCTCCAAAATGTAAATTTTGTAAGATTAGAACCATAGGTACATAAACTGCCACATTTTTCCTCACAGATTTTCCTTTGAATTGTTTTGTAATTTGGGGAGACAGTAAATTTAAAAAGCCGAATACTTCTTGCTTGGAGGCAGATTCTATTCATCCATTACCCATGTACTCGATGTGTACAGAACAAGACACAGACCCATCAATCAATGGTATTTATTTCCAATGGTACATACCTTACATAATTTAAAATAAGAACTTGCTGCCTGGTTATGGACTGTCCTGCAAAGAGAATATTTATCAGAAATTGCTCCTAAACGTTCTCTTTGCTGGCCAGTCCATAACCAGACAGCATGTGCCTATTTAAAATGATATAAGGTATGTAGCATTACAAATAAATACTCTTGGTTGACAGGACAATGTTTGATTTGCACAAAGAGTAAAACACCCAGCACCTGAGCAATGAATTAGTGGACATGCTTCCAAGCAAGAAACAGTCATCCAACTGTTTGTTGGTTTTCAAATTACAGTGCCTCTAAATTTCTAAACAATTAAAATCAGAGAGGAAAATAAGATGTCTGTATATTGTTGTTATCTTACACATGTATATTATTTAGATTTTAAGTAATGCACAACGGGCTAAAGGATCCAAACCCTCTATTCTTGATTTGGGGACATGTCTTTAAAAAAAATGCAGTGATGCAATTGGTTTTAAAATTAGCATCACCAGAATTCAGATTCATAAAAGTATGAAAATTGTAGATTCACAATGCTTGAAAGTTTATGCATAATTGCACCCTGCTTACAAACATTTAGTTTAGGATCTGAGTGGTGAAATAGAAGTATACTGACAGCAAATTGTGACTATTTATACTATAGCATAGTTTCTCAACCTGTGGTACGCGTACCCCCTGGGGGTACACAAGACACAGGCAGCGAGTACCCGGAGAAAAACACAGTGAAGGAGAGGCGGGCAGCAGCCCCCTGCTTCCCACCCAGTCCTAGCTGGAAAGCGGGTGGCAGCTGCCACAGTCCCGGGAAGCCAGAATGCAGCCACTCGCTTTCCGCCCTGTCACAGCTCCCAGCTGGGAACTGAGCAGCAGCCCCCAGCTTCTGGGGAAGGCGGTCGGCAGCCCCCCACTTCCCGCCCAGTCACAATTCCCAGCTGGGAGGCAGGTGGCAGCAGACACAGTCCTGGGAAGCCGGGCTGCAGTCGCCTGCTTCCCACCCAGTTGCAGTTACCAGCTGGGAAGCGAGCAGCAGCTACCGGCTCTTGGGGAAGGCAGGTGGCAGCCCTCCGCTTCCCACCCGGTCACAGCTCCCAGCTGTGACACAGGCAGCAGCCGCTGGCTTCTGGGAAAGGTGGGAGGCATCTGCCCACGTCCTGCCAGGTCACAGCTTCCAGCTGGGAGCCTGGTGGCAGCCTCCTGTGCCATGCGAGCTGGGCGGCAGCCACCCGCGCCCTGGCTCCAAGCTGAGGGACAGCCTCCAGCGCCCCAGCATGAAGACGGGCAGCAGCCGCCCGCCCACATCCCTGGGTCCCAGCTGACATGGAAGCCTCCTCTGCCCCAGCTTGGATTGGGTGGCAGTCGCCCACCTCCCAGGCGGACAGCCAGGCAGCAGCCACCTGCAACTTGCCCAAGTGGCAGCCCCTCTCCCCGGCTCAAAACCCAGTGCCCAGAAAACTTGTCAATGTCACTGTTCTAGCTGAGCAGTGAAATTGACAACTATGACAGCCCCAGATTTTACCAGTTTAAAAATGTTAAGAAGGGCACACACAGTGTGACTTGTCCCAGCCCTGCACCCCCCCAGAGATGGCCATGGGGAGCGCTGCTATCCATTCTGGGCTGCTAGTGCCTGCTCATACCTCACAAGTTCCCACCTATGAGAGGAGAACATCATGTCACCCCTGCCATCAGGCCATAGTGATTGACTGGCGCTGACCTTTGCTCCTATGGAGGAAGGGGAGGAGGAAGGAGGGGAGAAAGAGCAGGGGATTTTGTGATCTGCCACAGCCACACAGCACTGCAGAACTCAGAACTCTCCTGCTTTACGAGAAATACAGTTGTCCAGCAGTAAAGGGAGAAAGACTGTGTTTCTCAGAGTTTAAGCACATGCCAGTCTGCTGTAGTTTCCACTTTTAGTGTTTGAATGTAACTGGGCTTGTGTTACTGTTTTAATTTTACTGATTGTGAGGGTGTTAAAATGGATCATTTTCTTGTAAAAAGGAAGACTTCAGACTTAAAAGAAAGTAGTTCCCTTACAAATGTGCAACAAGAAGGATCATGTTTCGAGAAAAAAAAGCATCAGCAATGAAAGTACAAAAACTTCACAGGTTCATAAAGCACGTAGCTACGATCCCAGTTATCTGGCTTTCAGGTTTACAAAAACAGAGGTATACCTTCATTACACTGTGTGTGATCTGCAATGAGACATCTGATCCGAAGGACAAATCAATAGACTTTTTCTGCAAGAAAATGTGAAAGTTTGAAAAAATCAAGTGCTGCTATGAAACTGTACTCTGCCATCCCTAAACAAGCTTTACAAGCGTTGTTTAAAATTGCACACATGGTGGCAAAAATGAAGAAATCACATACCACTGCTGAGAACCTTGTCATTCCCGCTGCTATCAGAATGGCTGAAATCATGTTTTGCAAAACAGAAGTACATAAAATTAAAACCATCCCACATTCAAATGACACCATGATAAGAAGAACTGATGACATGGCAGAAGACATAATTAAACAAATTTCAGAAAAAATCATCCAGAAAAAACAGCTCGCTTTACAGATTGATGAATCTACGGATGTATCCAACCATGCACAATTGATGATGTTTGTCAGATACATTGATGATAAAGATGAGCAAGGAATATAGGAACAAATATATGGCTGCAAAGAATTGGACACAAGAACAACAGGAGAGGACATTTTTAAGATCTTAAATGAGCACACTGTAAAAAATGGATTGTCATGGGAGTGGTGTGTGTCTGTGCACAGAGGGAGCAGCAGGAATGGTAGGTCAATGAAGTGGTCTTGTTACTCACTTAAAACTATAAATCCTTCAAACAAGTGGAACCATTGTATTATCCAGAAACAGGCACTGGCTGCAAAGAGACTGAATGAAGATTTAAACAGCGTGCTAGGAACGGCCGTGAAAACTGTAAACTTCATAAAAGTGTGGGCTTTGAATTCACATCTTTTCCAATAGCTGTGCCGTGACATGGGATCTGAACATATCACCGTACTTCTTCACATTGAAGTTCGGTGGTTCTCATGTAGAATGTTGTTGAATCGCCTGTTGTTGAGATATGAAGTTACTGTCTTCCTCAGAGATATGAAATCTGAATTCTTACAGCACTTTGAAGATGAAGTATGGATTTGCAAATTAGCCTCTCTGTGACATTTTTGGTAAAATCAATAACTTGAACCTTCAGCTTCAAGGATACAACACAAATATATGTATATTGCATGACAAAGTAAGAGCTTTTAGAAAAAAGTTGAGGTTCTGGAAAAAATAGAGTTTTATGTGGAAATTTTGTTTCATTTCCACAGCTCTCAGAGTTCTGTGAAGAAAACTAAATCACTCAGAATGAAGGTGTGAAAGAAAATATTAAAGAACACTTGGCAAATCTGGAGTCAAACTCTGAACATATTTCCCTAATGTTGAAGAGCATGAAGATCTACAGAAACTGTGGATTTTGAATCCATTTAATGACAGCACTATTGAACAAGCAGGGATTCCAGAAAGCATGAAGAAAAAACTTTTTGAGCTTTGCATGGACAGGACATTGCAGAGGATGCAGAGCATGAGACTGGGTGACATCCCTGCATTTTGGCAGAAAATGAAATGGGAATACCTACAGCTGAGAAACATGGCTCTCACAGAGCTTCTCCCATTTGCCACAATATATTTGTGTGAGACCAGTTTCTTGCACTTGACTGGGCAAAAAAGTAAAATAAGAAACCGTTTCTGCCCGGAAAATTATCTGATAGTAGCAATAAGTAGTTTAAAAACTGAGATTTGGAATGCTTATGTCATCCAAACAGGCCCAAGTTTCTCATTAAATCCAGTTCTTACAAGAACTTATTTTTATGTTATTTTGTTAAAACTAGCAAAAAGTCCAGTCCCATATTTGTAGAACAATTCTAGAGGGGGAATATCAGTTCCAGTCACAAAGATACCTATGTTTAGAGAGTTTTATTAATATAAATGTTTGAGTTATATTGTTTTTAACTGTTTATAATTTTTATGATTCATGCGTTATTTTGTTTCAAAAACTGTTGTAAAATTCAATAAAAAAGAATAAATCTTACATTCTGAATTATTGTATGCCTATTTGTGTGTGTGTGTGTGTGTGTGTGTGTGTGTGTGTGTGTGTGCGCGCGTCCATGTCTGCCTGCACGTGTGTGTGTCTCAGCATGTTGCTGCATGTGTCTGACTACGTCCTTGTATCTTTTTATCTCTGAACTACAGGTCAAAACACTCCCTTCACCCACTGCCACTCCTGCAGACATGCCCTCCTTCCCTGTCTCTGTCTCTCTCACCCTCTTTTCCTCTCTCTCTCTCTCGCCATCCTTCCCTGTCTCTCTCAAATCTATGGCAAAAAATTTGGTATGCCGCACACTGCATGGCACTTTATATTCTCCAGCATTGGCATGCCACTCAAAGCTTCCTATCTTTGGTCAACATCACCTCTAGCTGAGGTACATATTTGAGTTGTGCACCCCTGGTGTAAAGATGGTAACCCTACCCACACTAGATCTGTCATATCACAGACTTATATACTCAGCCCTTCTTCCAATATATGGCACACATTAGTCTGTAAATATAAAATCCCATGGAAAGTTGGGGTACTTATTAAAATTTTCAGAAGTTAGGGGGTATTTGCTACTTAAAAGGTTGAGAAACAATGTACTATAGGTTCGCTGGGCAACAAATGATCATCTAGAGTTATGTGCCTAACTGTAGAAGAATTAATTACATTTCAGGTGCTACTGTATGCTCTTCATTATGATTATTTGATCCATAGATACCACTATACAGAAAGCTGCAAACTACATATTTCTGCTACATAAAGTGCCTATAACACTTAAGATATTATATTGAAAAACAACGAGAACAAGAACTTTGACATGCCAAGTGGTTTTCATGAGTTTCCCAGTTGTGCAACGCAACATGATTTGTCTGAGCAGCAGCCAGAAGTGCATGTAAACTCCCTGTGTATTCGCCTTTCCTCTCATGTCAATGTAAACTTCTGTGGCACACAAGTATCAGCAAGTGTGATTTGAGTAAACCAGCATATAACATCAATGTAGACCTAGCAAAAAAATATAGCACTACATGCAGGTTTTAGCTGACCACAAAAGCTGTCACTTAGCAACACTGTCAAGAACCTAACCAACTTGTGATTGGTTACAATGCCATTAAATCATAATGGTGTGAATGTAGATAAGATAGAGACAATGTAAATATGAAATATAGTTATTTGAGCAGTACCCCTAGCTGGCACACCAACATTACTGTCCATCTTGAACTCTCATGCTTTTGGTATAAGAATAATCCAGGAATTGAACAGTTGAAACTGCTGTAATTTTGAATTAATCATTATAAATTAACAAACCTATTTTTTGGTCATATGCACTTAACGTGTGCTTGACGGAAGTGAGGCTAATCATTTTGGGTAGGGGAGGAGCAGGAGGGGATTATCCACATGGTCTGAGATCTTCAAATACGATCCCAAAACAAAGGGAAAAAAAACAAGTTTTTATGGTTCAACCATATTTAAAGACAGGGTCAGCTGATTTGCAGAAACCCACAAAATGTTTAACAATAAAAAAGACTGAACAGAAATTAAAACAGCTGTGCTTTATGACAGTCCTTGGGTTGTTTTAACTACAAATCTTTCTGTATGCTTATGCTACAGAAATTTATTCCTTGCCATTCTGAGAAGCAGAGTCAAGGCTTTCTGATTTTCACAACAAATATATTTGATCAAGTCAGAATGTCAGATTTATCTTTTACTGTGTTTCATACACATAATAAATGCAAATTTATCTTTACTCTCAGTAGTTTTGCTTTCCTGCTAGCTCTAACATTATGTAGCATAACCACATGATATTTCAAATAACAAACAAATAATTTTATAGTGAAAACCGATCACTTAATAATCAGACTGATCAGGACTTACCAATACACTCGTGCTATATTGATACATTATATACATTATGTTCATTTGTGTGTATGACATCAATACAAGTATCACTCAGATCTGTGTTGGTATGTGAAAATACATTCAAATCTTTTTATTCCAAAATCCTCCACTAGTCTGAAGTATTCTTAAATGGTAAAACTATCACTATTACAGCCTAAATGCTACCCTGTTTTTAAAAGAGAGATTTTTAAACCACTCCATTATTTAACATACTGAAGTAGGTTAACAAAATTTAACTTGCTCTTACTCATATGTTTGTAAAGCCCATATAATTCTTTATTTGTTTCAAATATTGGTTTAATGTTTAATTTTTCCTTTAAAAGACAGTGCAGTGCAGATCTCAAGAGAATCTCTAGAACAAGTTAGTAATTCTTGCATTGAATGAAAAAGGTGCCTATAAGAAAAGAACTTGCTATTTCAAATGGCCAAAGATTATATTTATATACCTGTTCTGTTTGCTTAATAATGTTCTATGCAACATTTAGCTCAAAATTCTGTTTTTAGGGTTATTAATGGCCAAACTCATTACTTTAGGAACAGATCATTGATATAACACTCTTTTATCACTCAAACAACAATACTACATAGCAGTCTTCATGCTAGCCTATCCTCTGATTTTTGAGCATTTTGCTCTTCAAGTACTGTACGTGCATGCCCAAATATAGTGGCTGATTTTCAAAGATAGGTGGCAATGCAAACCTCACACTGGAGGTATTAAATGACATTTTCTCAAATATCTTAAAACTAGGTAATTACCAAAGAACCAAAGCCTTAAAAAAACTATATAGTATATGAAAATATGGCTTATTTGCTAACAAACAGATGATTAGTCAGGAGTCCATGCTGTCAACTTTAGTCTGATGAAGTAATAAGTACTCTATATTAACACTATGCCATGAATCCTAAACAAAGAAGGTCTGTTTCTCCTTGCCTTACAGGGCTTTTCTTCTCTCAGTTTTGGAGTTAATGACAGATAACATTCTCTTTAAGATATAATCACCGTCCTAATAAAAGATGCAGATTCACACAGGTCACGATCACATATCTGAGTGATATTTGTATTGATGTCATACACACAAATGAACATAATGTATATAATGTATCAATACTGGTAGCACTGGTGAATTGGTAAGTCCTGATCAGTCTGATTATTAAGTGATGGGTTTTCATTATAAAATTCATTGTTATTTGAAATATTTTTGTCCTATGCTATTCATACTCTAATTTTACAATTACTGGCTATTCTGCTCAAGAAGAAATTAACTCTGACTACATTTGAAAGCTAATAAAGAATTAACGGAATCCATTGTATCACTGAGCTATTTGAATTTAAGTACTGTGCAGATAACCAGGACGTTTATAAAAGTTGGATACATTTCTGGCACATAGGACGGTATAATGAAAGATTCATTTTTCAGCAAATGCACCAATAACCTTGGTACAAATAAAAACTTACCTCTCCAATTAAACAGGTCTACATTAAAAAATAAAAGATGTAATGAACTGGGATGATGAACCAGGGTCTTCAAAGGTCATATTCAGTATTCAAAATGCCATAACTGTGAATGTAGTCTGTTTCTGCTAGACTGATTTTTTTTTTTAACTGTACTGTGTTTGTCCTGCAAAACCTAAGGCAAAACTGAAATGGAAGATGTTTAAGTAGCCAAATATCATTGAGCTATCTATCACCCCAGTAATTGGAACGAAAGTCAGCACTGGCAATGTTTCACTAGTTCTCCTGTAGTGATGATGTTTGTTGCCATGACTAGCAGATGTCACACTGTTCAAATGCAGTGTATAAGAGAGTCATGTAGAAGGTAGGAGAAAGATGAGATACAGACAATAAATCTCCTTTCTAGGATTTCACATGCAATTTCAATGTTAGCTACTCTACTATTTGTGACTTTAAATATATATTTTTAATATCAAAGCACAGAACTTCTAATATTAGAGTCTGGCTGTGGACTCTGTTGGTCTGACGCCATATTCTGATCAACTAATTATGTCTTTCTGATGATGTCACAGATGTGTACCAAGTCCCAATGGCAGATTATGGAGACCTTTTTCACTGAATCATACACAAAAATCCCTATGCCTATTATAAAATTGGGGGATGGGAAAAATGTGGAGGCATAAAAGCCAAAGATAACAAGGGTGAGGGGTAAAGAGAAGCTCTGGAGGGAGAGCTCAGAGTGATGGGATGAAGGGAAAAATGACAATTTAAAAAAATGTCCAACTCTCAAAGTTGGAAGCTGCCATTTCAGCAGCAGTCTGTGGTCCTTTAAGCCACTTTTAACTCCTTTTCTAGTGAAAAATAAACAGTAAACTGTTCAGTATTCCAAAGTTTTGTTTTTTTTTTTTAAATATTGAGTTTTAAAAGGATGATGAAAATGGAGGTGGGCTTCTGGTGACAGTGAAATGGAGAGAAGGAGTTTAGATAACCTTTATTAAAAACAAAGAAAGATGGTGTGACACTAAGCCCGAAAAAGCCAAACAACTTCACAAACTGCATTACCCAAATCTGACCTTTAAAGATATATTATAGGAAAATACAATGGGAGTGAGGGTCATTCCTCAACAGTAGACTAGAGCTTTGATAGGCAAGTGTATTGTTGGTAGTATTTGATGTTGTTTACATATCTCGTTAGAGGTTAGCAGTGTAGATAAACTGCTTTCCTGTCTATTACTGTTCTATTGATTAAGAGTTCAAAAGAAACATATGAACATTTAGATGGAACTTTGAATGTAACAATGCTATTATTTGTATTTAGATGGAACTTTGAATGTAACAATACTATTGTTTGTATTTCTCTTTGAAGTTTAAGTATAAATACCTGTAAAAGGTTGTAAATGGCCAGTTACCTTGTGTAATGTAACTAGTTACCAGTGTGCACAGGACATAGGAGATGATACTTCAGAATCCCAGGTAATCATCTATTAATTGTTCAAGGAGACACCTGCTGTTAAGAAAATATCAGTCAGCCTGCATGGATCTATAAAAGAATATAGTGGACTGATCCTTTTTATCTCATATCTGTCCAAACTTGTCAGGGAAAGATTGGATCGCAAGACTGAGATCCCAGCACCAGCCTGGAATCACCCTGCTAATTCTCATGGGAGAATTTGAACAAACTCTGCACACAGACTATTTAGTCTTTGTTTCTCTAGACTGGATTTCTAACAAAGAAGCTCTAAACAAGGACTGATAGCCTCCAAGCTGTTTGGATAATTTCAAACACTTTGCAATTTAAGAACTTTGTAATTCAGTTATCATCTCTACTTTGAAACTGATCAAAGAGCTTTATTTTCATCTGTGTATATATTTTAACCATTACTCGCTTTCCTTTTTTTAAAATAAATGTTAGTTTAGTTAATAAGCATTGGCTTTAAGCATGTATTTGGGTAAGATCTGAACTATTCATTGACCTGTTTGGTAATGTGTCCAATCCTTTGGGATTGGTAGAACTTTTTTACACATGATGGATAAAGATTTTCAGTAATCCCCATCATATTTTACTTGGCTGTCTGGGTGCTAGTCAAAGGGCTGGATAGTTTTAAGGGAACTGTATTTTGTCTACTGAATGACCAGTGAGGTCATGAGAACCTCTCTGTTGCTGGCTTGGTATATCTGATGGAAGAAAAACCACCAGTATTTAGGGCTTTGCCTGCCCCATTCTTTGCAGTTTGCCCTGTTTAAGCTATCTCAGTATAGTTCCCCTGGAGACCAATGTCACAGATGGTTATAAAAATCATCAAATAAATATATTCAAGATTGTAGAGAAAAAGTATCTCTCTCTACCTATAGAAATAGAGATATCACTTTTTTCTGTTTTCCCTTGCTAGGAACTACTTTTCACATTGGAAGGATAAACTACAACTTAATTTGAAGAGAAAAATAAGGAGTCATATTCTAACAGCAATAAGCCATGTCAGCAGATACCTACGGGTATGTTTACACTGCCGGGGCTGCAGGGATCGATGCTGCGGGATCAATTAAGTGGGCTATGGAGACCTGCTCAATCGATCCCAGAAGTGCTCTCCGTTCAATGCCATTAATCCACCCCCCAAAAGGAGTAAGGCTGTGTCGACTGGAGGGAATCCCATCGACGCAGTGCAGTGGCGACACCGCAGTACAGCAACTGCATGACAGCAGCAGTGTAGACCAGGCCTTAGAAGGCTATCAGTAAACTCTTGGTGCACTTCTTGTAATATGCACTAAGAGCCTACTAATCCACATGGTAGGTAAAGGCAAATATGCAATTTTGACCTTCAAACAGTGCAACATTTTATTTATGGGGGAACATACACATATACTCCATATGATCTCATTTTGGGACACACAGACAACTATTTGGCAAGACTAAATAGCTGCCTCCATCAAGGGAAGTGGACATTAAGTTACAAGAAAAGTAGGAGATAGGATTCTGGATGTCTACCAGAAACTCTCCTTCTAAAGCAATGTTTGGGATGTAAGGCTGTATCTATTTTCTCTTATCGCAGCTCTGATATTTCTCATCATTGCAAATTGCAAAGGATTGGGGCCTCCTTGCAGATCAAGAGCCACCCACATCTATTTCTGACTAAGTTCTTAGTACTCGTTTTATGTCCATCACTGGTAATCTTATCACAACACCAAAGATTTGGTGCCCACCTGTTCGGCAGCTGTGTATTGGCATTCCTTGGTACACATGTTTCTTATAGTTCTCCTACTATGCAATTATACTTGAAGATGAAAAGCCCCAAAAATGCCATGTCTCAATGGTATTATCCAATATTCAATTTTGCATTACTTAAACTGAGTGAGAAAAGAGTGCTTTGAAAAAGATTGCAATGTTATTTATAAAATCATGGCAGTATTAAGAAGAGATAAGGAAGCGACAGTATCAATCAGCTCTCAGACTCAGTCCATACTTTATGAAAACTACAAAATGAAACCCCAAGAAGGGAATAGGTTTAATAATATATAGTTTACCTTAAGCCTTCTTCACCAGGCTTGGCTGTTACTAGGGTTCCCACCTCAGGACAGTTCAAGGTCACACTCTAGATCAGTGTTCTTCATTGCAAGGCCCGGGAGCCAGTGGCAGCTCCATCGACCCTAAGTGTGGCTCCCTGACTAATTGTTTATATCCCAATTTATTTTATTTTTAACATTAGAATATGTACCGAGCCTATCAAATTCTGCCTTCTTTACACGTCACATTGACCATATGGCACGATGTGCGCCGATAAGTACATCTAAGTATATCCATTGTATAATAACCGTAATATTACCATAGTAACCAACGTGTTAATTTAATAGTTGATGTGGCTCTCACATTGAAGGTTTTTTGCCAAAGTGGCCCTCACTTGAAAAATAGTGAAGTTCACTGCTCTAGATCCTCTCTGCACAGAGAGCCACTTCTACATCCCTTTAACGGGTAGGGTAATGAGTCACCTGCCTCAGTCAGCCAGTAGAATCAGCACATACTAACAGGGTAGGATATTTCAGGGAAACACTACAAACCTGTTACATTTATTAATATTATTCAGTGAATGTTTTGTTTTAAATATTTATATAGCTTGACAATAAATGGATACATATTTGTTTGAAAAATACAAGTTACAGAAAAGTAAACTACAGTTCCAAGAATAAAAATAAATGTAATCCTCGCTTTAAAAAAAAAAAAAAAAAAAAAACAGAATTGAAGAGATTATATTCTGGTATGAACATTAAATCTGTCTGATATTCTGTAAATGAAGCTTGACATCTGAACACACGTTGGCCAACCCATTGCCTTCTTAATACACAAACTCCCATAAAGTAGACAGTATAACATAAAGAATAACACAGTGAGTGCAACCAGCAACTAGCAGTGTGTTAAATAAAAATCCTGATGAGAAGGATAATACGAATTCAGTTTGTCATAAGAAATATTTCAGAGAGCAAATTAAAAGTTGTGCACATTGGCATAGCCTGCATATTCAAATTCAGGTGCTGCTGTTCAAAAGAGATTGATTAGCAGCCCAATATAATGCCTTCCATTTCTCTTTACAAACAAACTAAATCAAATTATTGTTGAAGAGTATCATCCCCATTGTGTAAGGACAACTAAAGCACAGAGAAATAACACTCTAATGCACACACATCACTAACCTTAAGCAACGAGTAGTGCCATTCACTTCAAGTCACACACACACTTTAAGTTAATATAACTACTTTTTGCTTGAAGTTAGGCATGTGTTTAAGTACTTTGCTGAATTGGGGTCTAAATGAATTGCCAAAGCTCAGACATGAAGTCTGTGATACAGCTGGGAACAAAACTCAGGTCTGTGCCTTAACCACAAGATCATGCTACTCCATTAGAAAGGAGCAACAGACAAACTGGCTGGATAGGTGTCAAACTTAAAAGAAAAAAGACCATTTGAAAAAATACAACCTTGTCATATATATTAAGCTGTGTATTTCTTATTTTTAAAAATCGTATCTATAGCCCTGCTGAGTTCATTTGAAAATTATGTAGATACTGAAATACTTGCACATACTTTCTGAGGTGAATAACTATAGGTAACTCATAGACTCTAAGGTCAGAAGGGATCAATTTGATCAACTAGTCTGACCTCCTGCATAATGCAGGCCACAGAATCTCACCTACACACTCCTGTAATAAGCCTCTAACCTATGACTGAGAAACTGAAGTCCTCAAATCATGGTTTAAAGTACAGAGAATCCACGAGGAAGTGAGCCGTGCCCCATGCTACAGAGGAAAGCGAAAAACCCCCAGAGCCTTTGCCAATCTGCCCTGAGAGAAAATTCATTCCTGACCCCCAAATATGGCGGTCAGTTAAACCCTGAGCATGTGGGCAAGACTCACCAGCCAGACCCCCAAGAAAAAATTCTCTGTAATAACTCAGAACCTACCCCATTTAACATCCCTTCACAGGCCATTGGTATATCTACCACCAGTAGTTAAGGATCAGTCAATTGCAAACCTAGGCTGTCCCATCGTACCCTCCCCCCTCCATAAATATATCAAGCCCAGTTCTGAAGCCAGCTAGGTTTTTTGCCCCCACTCCTCGCCTTGGAATACACATACAGCACAGCTGCCCAAGATTACTATTTTCTTATTTTTCTCTTAGAGAAATAAATAAATCTGTAAACAGAGTTATATGTTACAGCAATAGTTGTTGAAAACTATACCCCACCATATTAAAAAGCGCCTGCTTGTCATGACAACAAGATAGTATAGGGGAGTGGTAGCTCCTCCATGGTGGAGATTTTAGTTTAACAGGAGGTTTAAAGTTTTGCTTTGTTAAAAAAATCTCATTGAAATGTCAAAAAAACAAAAACATAGACTGCAAACTATGAACAGTATTTTACTTTTTCATGTTGCTTTGATGAAAAAAGGATTTCTAAAAAATGTAAGTATTCAAAAATCACCTGTTCAGGTAATTTTTCACTGGATTCTCTCACCTTTCTTTGCACCACTTTTGGAAGAAATCTCAATACACTGGGTATGTCTACACTGCACACTACAGACTTGGGCTTGTGGATGTGGTGTTTCCAAGCCCATGTTTGAGCATCACACTGCACTGTACATCTGGGTTTACAATTGCTGGACCCAGGCCTCACAGCCATGCTAATATGTCCACGTTGTACTTTGCAGACCTTCTGATTCATATCAGTGGCTTGAGCTGCATCCACATTGCAAAATGAAAGGGCTTCAACCCAAGTCATGGTGAGACTCAGGCTCTGACCTACCCTCTAGCAAGTCCTGAGTGCTTGCTGACCCAACTCAGACTGATTTGTGAGAGAGCCCGGGCTTAGTGTGCAGTGTAGGTATAACCTCAGACTGGTCCTTTCTTCACATTGTTGCTCCTCATTTGCCAAATGGTTTCAGTTATGTATAGGTAGCATTTGTCTATATAGCATTTTATAATGATTATAATGGCAAATAGCAAACATAGCGCATTTGACAGAGTAGCTATTCCTGTGAAACTTTCAAAAGAGTAACAGTGAACGCAACAGAGATAAAACAGAATAAGTTCCCAAATACACAGAATGTGACACTCATGTGCTGATCAGTTGATATTCTGGGCAGGGGCTGGCAGCACAGCCTATAAATAAACACTTTTCATTATAAGCCCTGTTTTCAGTTGTTATAATTTTGCCAAATTTTAATCATTTGAGCTGAAACTGTCCCTGACAGATGTCTTCATCAGGCTAAATTTGTTTTTTTAGAGAATTTCAGCCAAAACAGTGCAGCTGTTTCCAAGAATACAGCTAGAGAAAAATACATTATTTTGCCCATGTTAAAGAATTCTAGCAACCTTTTGTTTCAAAAGTTCTAGTGTCCCCAGGCTTTGGAGCAGGGAATTGAAATCACACATGTTCAGTAGAGAATTTTTACATCTTAGCAGCTAAATTCCCCCCAGATTCCAACCACATGAGCATGCTCCAGCCTGGGGCAGAGTAGGACTTCCCTGCAACTGCAGCTCTGGGCTGCTGCGGTCTGTGCCAGGCCTGGATCGGGGCACCTGAACTAACAGCAGGGAGCCTGTTTCTCCTGTGTTCTGAAAGACTGCTGCTGGCCTCAGGCAGTGTGAAAGAAGAAGTTCTCTGATTCAAATGCAGATGGGACAAGCAACAGCCCTGGGGGGAATGGGAGGAAATAGATGGGGAGAAGAGCCTGGGGAGGCAAAAACTGGGACTGAAGACTGCTGGGGGCTTTGGGGAACAGAAGAATGGGATTTAGGGGTAGGGATGGAGTGTGGGACTGGCTAGGTACCTAGGGAGCCAGGCACAGAAACTGGGACTAGGAGCTGGGGACAGGAACTGAGGAACAGGGGAGACTGAGTCCAATGAGGAGCCAGGCGGCAGACTTGTCAAGTAGAGTAGGTCTGAGAATCAATGAGGAGAGGCAGACAGACCTGATGAGGCATTTGAGTGTGAAGGGAAAACTGGGACTGGCTGGGGAAGGAGACTGGGGAGAAGGAGCTGGGCAGTGGAGTGGGAACTGGGAATGGCAGGGCAAAAAGACTTATACACAGAGTGTGTGTGGAATGGGGACAAGCTAAGTGAGCTGGGGTGGGAAGAGATAGGAATGAGATAGGAACAGGAGAGATGGGATGGGATGGTCATGCTTGAAGGGAAGAGCACAAGAGTCTGTACCTACTAGAGAACACGCCTCTCTAGGGCCTGGAATGAAACCCAAAATTCTTGAGTCTACCCATTCCTCTGCTGACAGCAAATATCCGTGAAAGTCACTGGCAAAGTGTCCCCCATCCCCTTCTGGTGCTGGTCCACGCAGGATGACAACCTACTACTGCTATGAGTTACTCCATTGGCTCAAGTGGCAAAGGTCTGTGCAGTGGACTTAAAGGTTCCTAGCCCGCTGATGACCCATATGGGTGTCAGTATGATGCCACATGCTGGATATCCATTTTTCCAGTTTTCTTTTTTTTTAAACCTAGGAAATCGTACACAAAAAAATATGTTGAAAGAATGTTACTAAGGTTGCAAAGTCAAGCTCACAAAAGTTAAGAAATACCAGAATGAAGGCTGCCTGTGCAACTATCCCTTGTGCATATGCATTATGATATAGTATTTAATTACACGATCAAACACAATTTTTCCACATGACCCTGCCTCATTCAGTAAACAGAATAGACCCATTCCAAAGATGGAGCAGTGCTGTGCAGTGAAGGAGATGTCATCTGTACCACCCCTGCTTTGTTGTTGCAGAAGTTGGAAGTTGTATTGTGAATGAGTCAGGGAAGATTGGAAGTGAATGAGTGAACAGATAGTTTTAAGAGAAATGATGGCCTCAAAATAAAGGCAGCTGAATGCTGCTCTTTGGAACTGGATTCCATTTCTGCCTCTAACAGAGCTCCTGTGTGATGCTAGGCAAGTCACTCAAACCAAACTTCTCACAGGTAGTCAGTAACTGAGTGTTCCTCATTTTTCTGGGTGAGCAACATGAGACCCTGCGGTGTGATTTGCAGTGATGAGCACTCAGTGCCGAAACTGAAGTCAATGGGAGCTGAACTTCAAACATATGAAATGCCATATAATGCTAAGTATTCTGAAAAATCAGATCCTAGGTGTCTCAGATTGGGCACCTAAAATTACTGGATACTTTTGACCTTAATCTTTCTATGCTCAGTCATCTCATAGGGGTGTTGTATAAATACATTTGTGAAGCTGGGAGATACTATAGCAATGAATTCTGTCTTCAGGGCAGAGTTGAACAGTGTGTAGTAATAACTAGGAATGAAGAGAAAATAAAATATTGAGTAGCAGCACCTTAAAGACATGTCTACACTGCAATTAGACACCCGCAGTTGGCCCATGCCAGCTGACTCAGGCTTGTGGGTCTCAGGCAAAGGGGATGTTCAACTGCAGTGTAGACATTTGGGCTCAGGCTGTAGCCCAAGCTCTGGATCTCTCCCAACACATAGGGTCCTAGAGCCCAGGCTCCAGCCCAAACCTGAACACCTACATCACAATAAAAAAGCCCCGTGAGTGTGAGCCCAAGTCAGTTGGCACCAGCCAGCTGCAGCTTTTTAATTGCAGCATTGACATGCCCTAAATGAGCATCCTCCATTCCGTGCATTAAATGAGGCAGGGCCTTGTGGAAAGACCCCATCATTAAAGACTGTATCATAATGCATACACACAAGAGGGCAAATTAAGCTTGTATAAGCAGCAGCATGGTAGGCAATATGAAGGTGGAAAGGAATGCAGGGGTCTTTTCTCTTAACTTCTTCCTATTTCTATGCTTTTAAGTTTGGAGTGGATGAGGTATATCCTGACCTGTCATTAAACATAGTTTCTGTTTGTTAATCATTCCAAGTTACTGTTGCTAACAGAAAAGAAAAACTTCCCCAAAAAATAAAAGAGCACTATTGACCAGGTCCTGGAAACCAAGGAAAATTCTAATTAAAGTCAGTGGGAGTTTTGCCTGATTAAGGATGGACACCTAGGATCAAACTAAAACATGAATTTACAGAGATTTTTATGTTGCAAAATATACATTAAAAATACTAGTGATGTGAGAGGAATACTTTTGAGATTTTTAGAACTTCTCAAGTCCAGTCTTGTTACAAAAGTCTTCCTCCTGCTCTTATGTAATTTCTGCTTCAGTACAATTATTATTTAAAAAATGTTAAAGTGATTTGCTAATACTCATGCTAAATAATGCATGTGAGTTAATATATTCTCTGTTTCCGCTAGCACTGCACAGAAATATATAGCCTTCTTTAGGAAAAAAATTTCTGCATCGGACATAATTACATAATGGATTCTGATCACAAACTGGAATTCCATTTAAGACTATTTTTGTGGGCTTTAATATAATTACCATCAAAAATACCTTAGCTTTGTAATACTCAGAGTGCAGCTCACGAGCTGCTATTGGCTCTTTAACGTTTCTATTGCAGCTCTTTGCAGCATATGATATTAAAACACTGTGTGATTTAATTATTATCCAATCTCAGTTATTAATCAGCCAGGATGCTTTTACTGTTATTAAACTATTAAGTTATCAAATTGCACTAAGTTACTAACTTATTTGCTGTGAGAATTATTATATAGATATATATACACACATAAATAAAAAATTAAATATTTCCCGTCATACTGTGTAAATATGAACATTAATATAGTAAATAAAACAATGAATTCACACTATTGTGGCTCTTTCAGGGTAATGTTGATGGCTAATTTGGCTCCTGAACTACTGAGGTCTGAGTATCGCTGCCTTAGCTGAAGGGATATAGTTAATTTTAATTACTAAATGGGCTGTAGTTTATTAATTACATAGATAATCTCAAATATATGTCAAAGGCAGAAGTTCTTGCTTTCAAACATAATTAAATAGCTCTCCACCCAGGATGCTAAATGTCATAAAAAGGCCATCATTTTCCTTCTGCAACTTAGTGATCAGCATCACTTAAGTGCTCTCATCCTCTTGAGGTGACTTTGAGGAGCTCAGCAGTGACAAAGTCCGCAAACCATCTCCCTATTTTCATCAGCAGGTGTTACTACAGTCAATGTGAATTGCTGCTGTTTACATATAAAATGCCAAAGAAAAAGAAAGCAACTAACATTTAAAAAAAAAACAAAAAGTGAAATAATATGATTCTAACTGTAAAAAGAGGTAATAAAAAGGTCTTCCAACCAATTATCATAAATACATGCAAATAATTTTGTCTCAAATAAATCAATAAGATATGGTGCTATCTTTTGTTGTGTATGCAGACTGGCTCTGAAAGACGCCCGCACAGCAGCAACAGTGGTGTGAAAATGGGATGAGTTATAAATGTAGATATATTTTTCACAAGGTACCTAACAGTCATTCATGTGCCAAAAAAATTCCTAGAAACCAATGACAGAAATAGATCTTCCATACTGGATCTTTTTGACCAATCCATGCCAATGCATATTTAGAATGAAGATTGTATAATGCATTTTTAACTTATTTTTATTATTTTTGGCATGGGTTGTGACAGAGAAAAAGGTGCATTTTAGAAAGGATTACATAGTATGTGTCTGGCATTCTGAGATCCCAGTACTAATACTAGTGGATATAGGGTAAAGGCATCTTCTAGGGTGGGCATGGTAATTCATGAGTCCACTTGACTGGCCTTTCCAAATGTTGTGAAAACTGATCTGATTTCCATATTCTGGCCAATGCTCTTAGTAAATATGTCACCTTCTGCTGCCTTTCTTGGGCCATCCACAGCTAGTGCCAGCTTGTAGTGACTAAGAATAGTCTCCCTCCTCCTCGGCTGTCTCTGTCTGCTGCAAATCCAGACACTGGTGAACAGAAAATGCCACTAACTCGCAGTCACTTCTCTGCACACGTATGGGAAATTATGGTTCAGTTTCAAGTGTTCAGGCCATGAAAAAATGTATCCTCTGCTTCCTTTCTAGGGAGATGAAATGGCAGGACTGCAGGGGGAGGACGGAGGAGAGCTTCTTCTACCTGAAGATACGTAGGGAAGGAAGGGGGCCGTTGATTGGTCTCAAATTTGCACAGATTTCTCGGACATCCTGCTTCTTTCACCAATTTACATTTCACAGGTTGCCCCTAATCCTCCAGCACAGCTTGCACATTATCATCATGCCTGCCACAGATCAGCGTTGCAGCTGTAACTGCCGCTGTAGCTCGGCTGCTGCATCCAAAGGCGAAAGTTGACTTGTCACCAACTCCCTCCCCCCCTCTGTTGAATGCGCTGCACCAGGCGAGCTCTGCCTCTCTTCGCCAAGATATTTCCCCATCTACCTACCTTGAACCTCCCCCGCCAGGTCACCCGTAGCCCATTCGGTTTCTGCCGCCCCAGCGTGCTTGCTCCCCGAACAAAAGCTAATGCAACAGGATCTTTTTAATTACTGTTATTTTACAGCATTTGCAGTTTTTATTTTTACTGTTAAGCAAATATTCCCCCCCGTGCACAATGCAATAAATAAATAAATAACAAGCCAAGTCCTACCTGTGCAATGCCACTAATAATGCTGCTGCTGCTGCTGCTCAGCGGGACTGTCACCTAGAGGCGCCCCACTTCCGCTGCAAACACCTGGGACAGGAGCACCCTGCCCCCTCCCCCCGCCGTGCTCTGCGCGCCCACCCAACCTGCGGGACAGCGCCCCGCCCTTTCCCAGCCCGCACTGGGGGCTCGCGCCTAGCGGGGCCGATTGTGGTGGGGGGGGGGGGAGCGGCGGGCACTGATTGGACAGGGGTGATGTCACTCCTAGGCTGTGCAGTGGTGGGGAGGGGAGGCCGGGAAGCCTCCCAGCTGCTGCAGCAGCGGCGGGTCCGCAGCCCGGGGAGGCGGTGGGCGGGAGTCTGAGGGGCGCTGGCCCGGTGCGGCCCGTTAAACCCAAGGGAAGGGGAGCGGGTGGGAGATTGATGCTGGGGACCGGCGCACTCAGCAGCCCCCACCCAATCACACAGGACTGCGGGGGCAGGCAGCGTGTGCGCAGCCCTCGCACATGCCCAAAGCAGCTTCCTTCCCCAGCCCCCCTGCCCCGAGATTCACGGCCCCCCAAGCAATCCCAGGGCTGGGGCTGTGGGGTGCGGGCAGTGTGAGCTGCCGGCCAGAGAAGAGCTGGCTGGCAGGGATGATGCTCAGAGGGGCAGACCCGGGATTGGCACCTTCAGGCATTCAGTAATAAGAACTTAGCCCTTCCCCCACCCCTCAATCATGAGATTGGGTCAAAATCATGCGGTTTATATACTGCATTTTACAGTCTTCGCTTTCCCGGCTTTTGAACCTTTTAGATTACACCGGGACCATGTTTTCAAGCCTTTCTCCACAGCCATAAGGGCCACACATTTACTTAAAAATAAAATAAGTCTCCCATATATTCAGATGACTCCAGAAGCTGGGGATTTAAGAAAACCAGCAAAGATGGTGAGAGACTAGTCAGGGATGGGATAGGATGGGCACATGCAGGAGAAGACATGTCGGACAGTGAGTGCCAAAGAACTAACAGGACCAGCACTGGGGTGCAGCTGAGAGGGACTATTTTACAGGAAGTAAGAAGCACAGAGTAGGAATTGAACCTGCAATTTACAGTGCTCAAAGCATAAACTGCTACATCTTGAGCAAAAGAGACAAAATGCTCTAGAGAGGGGCTGTAACATCTCATCTTTTCCTCTGCAGACTGACACAATTGAGACCTGCACTATACATTCACCACAAGGTTACACATACATGAAATTAGGCCAAACTAGGGCGCAATGCATGGGAGGAGCTGAGTCAATGAATCATGGCAGGGTTAGATTAAGGCAGTCTGTGGCTTTTAGGATGAGGGATGCCCGTGGCTCCATTTCCCCAGTCCAGTCCCCTCCCCAAGAAGCAGAAATACCCTTCTCTTCAGTAGGAATGGCACCAAAGGATCCCCTCTGCCCCCTGGACAAACAAAGGTGGCAGCAAGGGGCCTCCCAGTGCTTATCCCAGCAACAGGGGTGTATCTGCTTGGTGGGGCTGGGCCTGTTTCACTCTTCTCCCCTGGTTACACACGGTACGTCTACACTCACTTTTCTTTTGGCAGCACACACTGGCTCCCTAGCATGGGTAAAAATAGCAGTGTAGATGGTGAGGCACAGCATTGGTGAGTAGAGTAAAAACATGCCTGAAGGGTGTGGGTATGTACTTGAGTAGATATTTTACACAGCCCTCTAGTTGCCCAAACCACACCTCCCCATCTACACAGCTATTTTTAGCAGTATTGTGTCTTGCTGCTTCCCCCCTGCTGGAGCTCTTTCCCAGTGCAGGAAAAGATCCTGGCAGCAGGGAAAGGCTCCAGTAGTGGGGAGGCAGAACCTTTCTCTGCTGCCTCTCCCTTCAGGAGCCTTTTCTCTCTACTGTAAAGGGCTCTGGCAACTGAAGCCTTTCCTCACTTTCTCCTCTCTGACAGAGCCTTTCACTGACACGTGTAGCTAGACATTGCAGTGTAGACATGGTGTGCTTTTCACTGCAGCATGTAGCTACTTATACACTAGACACCGCCATCTGTGATTTGTAGAGTACACATAGCCACAGAATCCTCTCTTGGGGTGTGCTGCAGAGCTCCCATGCCCTCCCTACAGTAGGTCTTGGAATTAGCATTCTGCTTAGATGTGGAAGGCACTTCACACCACTCAGAGCTAGGGACTCAGGTCTGCAGACTAAGACAGCCATCACTGCATCAGTTATGCTCAGGCTCATGCTTTCAAGGTTCTCTTTGCAACCATGGGGATAGAAACTTACTTTTTATTTTATTATAATAGATTCTGATGTAATTACATGTCTCTGAGGTCTAGGCTTAGACCTTTAATTCCTATGTCTTAATCTAAATCTGAATTGTGGTTGTGCGCACCAACATTCAGAAGAACAGACCAGGAAGGAACTGGGGGCATGTGCATGCCAGGGAACAAACTAAGTGGGATGGGAAATGTGCAAAAATTGGAAAATTAGATGGGTATGGAGGAGCAGATCAATGGGATCAGGTCAGGTGAGATCAGAAGGAATTTGAAAATACTAATAGGTAAGGCCCTACTTAATTTGCAATATTGCAGAAATTGCCGCTCCTGCAATATTAGGCTTCCACTGCAATTTTGATTTTAATTAGCTTACTTGGCACAGTCCACAATTTTGCATACATTTGAGGTTTGCAACACACACTTTCCCCCCATTCCTATAGTGGAACCCCATTTTTCTGAGCTAATAGCAGTGGGACTTTGGCTTGTATCTCCAGGTGGATGGGGCTTGGGCTGTGAACCTAGCCCATGGCAGGGCTTCCATTGTCAGCCCTGCACAGTAATGACTGTAATATAGTTGCAGCAAAATGTCTGGTTATCAAAAAAAAATTAGCAGACATAACATAATACTTGAGTGTTTATATTGTTGCAGCAAATTTTTCTTAATCAAATAGGTCTTATCTGGCTTTTCCAAATTACCTCAATTAATAAAGGTCCATTATTATTTTTCTGCAATTTTCTATGTCTTGGCCACAACCCAGCTGCAATTATTTGACAATTATCCCACAATCTAAGTAAGGCTTAGCAAAAGGCTTTGAAACCCTGGACTCAGATTTCAGCTGCAGCAGAAGTTTTCCACCCACTTTTGCCTTCTCCCCTACCTAGGATGATGGGGCCAGTTCAGACTCCAGCACAATTTAGTGCAGTTTTAGGATTGCTCTAAATGACATTCAGCTACCACAGTTCCTAAAGGTTAGCAATTTGTTGCTGTGGATCACTGGAATGCCATGCGCTCTAGCCAGGCCTTCTGTGCTCAGGGTATTGGGAGGCAGGAGTAAAGCTAGCTATGCCAGTGATAGGAAAAGTCCAACTGCCTTCAATAAGTATCACCATGTGTTTGAAATGGAGTGTGAATAGTTGTTGCAAGTGCAGTGAACCCATGGTGTTTTCCCCTGAAGGCTGCCATAGAGTGAGTTCTAGGTGGTTAATAGTCAATGCCTTCCACAGACTTATGTTTGAATACATTTATATTTAACTGCGTCAATGTGAAAAAAAGAAAAAGATTCTGAAAGATATCTGCAGTTGATTGAATATGTATATATTCATGGATGCTGACTTCTGTTACAATATAACATTCATTCTTAGAATAAGTAACTTGTGGAAGGGGAATGAAAGTCAGTGGATGGGCAATTTGAGGGGTGCAGCATGGTCACAATGTGCCTCTCAGTACACCAGGGATGGCAACTTTAGGGTGGGCACTTTCTGAGCAATGTGCCATATTGCTCAGAATGCACTCTCTGATGCTCCACACAGTCAAACAGGAAGGCAAATATGTTTTGAGGGTTTGTCCTATATCCCACAGCCATACATTTCATGCTTAGGGTATTTTCTGAAGGCTGCTGTTCCATGCACCTCAGTATTTCCAGTCATAGGTTTCATTGCCAGAAGTTAAGATGGCTGACAAGCACAATTTAAGGCAGGGCAAATTTTTGCTATCACATGTGTGCAAGTGAGAGAGGGTCTCTGTATTGCACACCATATCTCCCCCTCCTACTGCATGATCCAAACAGACATCACCAGATCCAGGCACTCACCAAAGCAAAATAATGATAAAAGAAGCAGTAGACACAGCAGTAGTAGTGGATTCAAAGCTATATTCATTCAAATAATAATCTGACAGTTACTATATGCATCATGCTAACGCTGCACGCTAGCCCTCAATTTCTCCAGAGATTACTGTAATATAGAAGATATATGCATGTAGATCACTAAACGCACCCATACATATGTCTAGCTGTACTTACTTTGACTCCTAAGAGGGATCTGCTGACTGGAAAGCAGTACAAGTAATTTAGAATTCAGTCACAGGTGTGAAACAGACCCGGATCATCCATCCAGCACCAAAAGAAGGACAGCAACCCATTGACCTCATTGTACACATTCTATAGCAAGGACTGTACTATTTACCACTTATGGGAGGATGCTGCAGGGACAGCAGCTTTTTGTTATTACAATAAAACAGACACAGCCCAGCAGCAGCTTTATACACACTACACAATCTCTGCAATCTTTCAGAGGATTAGTAAGATTAGAAGTCCCATTGTTTTGCTAATGGCTGTTTATTTAAAAAGGGGCTTTTCTTGTAAACATACAGAAATGGCCATATGTTACTCCCCACTCCTGCACTGCCTTGAAATGCTACTAGAGGCCAAGATCAAAAATCACATTTCCAACTACAAATGTTATGTAAAAAACCAAAATTCCTATTCCCTTGGACTTTGCTGTGTGGGTCTTTTCCAGCCAAGAAAAAAAGCATTTATTAATACTGATGTCAGTATGTTCTTTGAAAAATCTTTCAGCAGCTCAAAGCAACATAAAAGGGCTAGCAAGGTAACACATCATTTTAAAATTATGGTCATTTGCTTATTGAATGTCATAAGTCAGTGGCTCCCAACCTCTGGCCCATGAGCCAAAAGTGGCCCGCTGGGTCTTTCAAAGTGGCTCGCTGCTCCCCTCCCACTGTCTGCCTAAGGACTCAGACAGAGCATGTTACCAACGATTTACAAGGCCAGAGCAGGCTCCTTGTTACAGCCAAGGGGACAGGAGATCAGCGCTCTCCTCCTCCGACCGTTGCAGGGAGCATGGCAAAGTGCTCTGCCTGGGTCCCTAAGTGCTGGGGTCCCTGCTGAAGCCAGAGGGAGGGGAGCACTGATCTTCCATCCCCCTGGCTCCAGAAGGGAGCCACAGCCTAGGGACCAAGTTGGCACCCACAGGATTTGTGCAGTTTCCCTGCTGCAGCCAGGGGATGGGAGATCAGCAAGGAGGCAGCCTCCTCCCTGAATTCCTTCCATCTGGCTACAGTGGGGAGGAGGCGCTGCTAGTGGACCTACCATACTTGAGGAGGGGCAGGACTCTAAAAATCAGTGCCTTATGGTTTGGCTTGCACTTAGCAAGCCACCCACCATGACTTAGCTGCCAGGCCATGTGTGTCAGTATGTAGTGACAGTCACTTATCTACACTAGAGCTTTGTCTGTGAGTGTGTGATATACTGTGAGTAATTTGTAGGTGTAAAATAGTGAATGTAAAAATGAGCACAGTAGCATCAAAACGTTTACTTTGCATATATAGTGATTTGTAATCCTTAATGGTGTATACGTCAATACATTTTTTAAGAGCTGATAGACAGGTGGCCCTTCAGGATTGTAAAAATGATACTTATGGCCAAAAAGCTTTTTTGAGCCAAAAAGCTTGGGAACCACTGCCATAGATAGATAGACAGACAGACACACACACACAGAGGGTTTGAACCCTGAACTATCTGAACATAGCACAGGTGCCCAAATTCTTTGTTGCTTCCAAATGATGCAAAATATTTCCCTGGATATTAAAACATCATCAGCTGAAAGTAAAAGCTTTTGAGCTGGATCCAATTCTGTTGATTCTTACACTTGCTGACTCTTAAACTATGCAAAGTGGATGAAAAGTGGTAGGAAGCCTCTAGCAACCTGGAGAGTTCAGAGTATCTTCCATGTCTTACTGTAAGTCTCTATTTTCAGTTGCTTATAACTGTGCCAAATTTTAACCATTCAGGCTGAAATTTCCCATGCTTGATCTCTTCCTCAGGTGAAATGAGTTTGCAAAGTTTAGAAATGGTTCAACCATTTTTTGAGAATGAGGTTACAGAAATATGGGTATTTTTGTGAATGAAAAAATATTCTAACCATTTCTTTGAAGAGGTGCATGGGTTGGAACAGGAACTTGAAATTTAGTTGGGAGATAGTCCTAGGCTCAGAGAAGTGTCTTTTGCTATCCCAGTGAAAATCCATCCAGATTTGGCCAAGAAGCTGGCCAGACCAGAGCATCAGCAAGTGGAGCCAGCGCATGCTGGGGTCTCTGCACATCACGACTGTCTCTAGGGACCCCCTATAGCCTGTAGGCTGCTCTATGTTATACTGGAGTCTGGCTCAGCCCCCTGAGCAGGCAAAGTCTAAGGGGTATGGAAAGGTGTCTTTGCTTTATCCTATATCCTGCACCAAGTGCAGCTCAGCCACGTCTTTAATCTAACCCCATGAGTTCACAACTCTATTTCTTGCAGTGATTAGTTTTTATCTTTCTGTGCACTTCATAGCCCATAGTATTGACAAGTCTTCATACCCTCACCCTAAGAGGCAAACAAATCCCTCTACCCACTGCATTACTGAAGGTAACAGATGGTGCATGAAGTCACTTCTGAGAGAGCTAGGAACCAAGTCTCTAAATAGTCATTTCTCAGTTTAGTTACCAACAGTTTTTCTGAATGAATCCACTAAAGCTACATGTCTGGCTCTGCTGTTCTTAATCACAGCTTTAACAACACTCCCTTCCCAGAGCCAGGAACAGAACCCAGGAATCCTACTGTCCTTCTAACATAAAGCTCTGTAAGTCAGTTGCAAAATATGTGTCCTCCTGTAGTGGCTATTTCCCATACAGGATAACAGCCTATTACTTTTAACAGTTACTCCCTTAACACAAGTGGAAAAGGTGCTGCTATGGATATGAAGGTCCTGAATTCAGGCTCTACTGACAGTTTTATGTGCTGAAATGTATGTTACCATGTTTTCTGTCCAAAAAAAACAAACAAACCCCAAAACCACACACGCATGTAGGAAAATTCATACAAAACAAAACACTGTGTTAAAAGAACATTATTTATTATTAAGGTTGCAGAGTCAAGTTAGATAATGCCATGAAACCTTAGTTCTGTCCCCTTGCACATGTGCATTAAGTTACAGTCTTTAATTACATGATCACAGAGGTTTTTTTTTTCCAGAGAACTGCAGTACGTGAGAGGGATGATGCTCAGTAAATAAGGCATCTGTTCAATATCTCTTTTTATCCTCATCGTTCCATGGGTGGCTCCAGGATTTATTTACTGCCTACCATCTAAATATTAATCTGAATAAAAATATTTTATTTCCTCATTGGCTTTTCTATGGTGCTCATCACTATACTAACCAAGTGCTTCATAAAACTTAATGAACTGATCTACAGACCACCCTTGTAAGGTAAGGGGGTATTATTATTTCCATTTCACTGTTAAGCAACTGACGCACAAATTTATGTAAAAATTTACAAATATGTTCACGAACGCCCTAGCCACTGAGTGATCAACTTGAGATACCTAGTTCTTGGTTTTCAGAAATGCTGAGCACCTAGAGGATTAACTTCATCTGGAGTTGTGAATGCTCAGTACTTCTGAAAAGTCCAACCCTAGTTACCAAGCTGGGCACTCAAAAAATGATGAACACACAATTAGTGCCATCCTGAAAAAATTCTGGTTTACGGGACTTGCTTACACAGGAACTTTATGGAAGAGCCAGAGATAGGATCCAGTTCTCCTGGGTTGCAATCAAGTGCCTCAACCACAAGATCATCCTTTTTCTTCCTGCAAACCTGATTTAATCACTACCGACCTTTCTAGGCTTTGCAGTGAATGAGGCAGGGGTCCCACAGACAACAGCCTCATACATTACACAGTAAAAGGGCACAGACAACCTTAATTCTGGCATTCCCTAACCTATGAGTGCTTGGCTTTCCAACCTTGCTATTCTTTCAGTGTTTTGATGGTACCAAATAGAGTAAAAAATAATAAACTGACTTTGGACTAAAATAACTGTTGCAAAGGGGATTTCAAAGCTTCTGGTGAGATTGCAAAATGTTATAGCAAGACACCAGAATTTTCTAAAGATGAAAGTATTCAGAGATAGGACTATTGGATGTAGCCGGGAGGTGTGGCCTCCCTCAGAGATTGACAGCGAGGGAGAGCCAAACGCCCACCAGGGGGTTGGAACCCAGGAGTACACCACCTGACTGGGAGCAAGTAGGCAGGGCTAGGAGGATAAAAGCCAGGCCTGCTGGCTCAGTCAGAGCCCAGTGGCCAAGGATGCCTCTTCCTTGTTGCCTAAGCCTACGGCCGCACCCACCGCTCCACAGAGGAGAGGCTGCTGGAGCTAACCACGGAGTGGGGCCCTGAGGACCTGGAGGAGCTGCCTGAGCCAGAGGAGACTCCTGGATCTTGTGACCCGGAGGACAGGCTGCCGGAGCTGCCTACTGCCTGGGGCCCTGAGGACCTGGAGGAGCTACCTGAGCTGCCAACCCCCTGTGAGCCAGAGGGGACCCCAGGACCCTGTGACCTAGAGGAGCTGCCCTCCGC
Source organism: Emydura macquarii macquarii (assembly GCF_026122565.2). Taxonomy (NCBI): domain Eukaryota; kingdom Metazoa; phylum Chordata; order Testudines; family Chelidae; genus Emydura; species Emydura macquarii. The sequence continues at coordinate 13,774,257 of NW_027132773.1, forward strand.
AGATGACTCCGAACAGTTCCCGGACCAGCCGTCAAGTGACGAGGCCGAGGGCTTCTGGAGCTTCCCTTGGTCAGAGTACCCCGAGGAGCCGGGGTACGGCTCAGGAAACCAGGTACTCTAGGGAGAGGGTGAGAGGAAGTAGCTCAGGGAAACCGACTACAGTCCAGCTGAGCTTGCGCTCGCTGTGAGTCAGCATGTTTCGGCCGGAGCCCCACTGACCGGACACCCCATCACTGACAGGGTCCTGGGCTGGGACGCAGTGGAGATGGGTGGGCCTGCGTCTCCCTCCCCTCTTCCTACCCTGACCTAGGGGTGATCGCCCACTGAGGGTCAGAGCCTGTTTCCTTTCCCCTCTGGGGCTAGAGACTGCCTTCCCCCATTGCCTGCCTGCCCTGCCAGAGGGCTAGACTGAGACTATTGCCTCACCCTGCTGAGGGCTGAAGGCTGTTCCCTGCTGCCTGCCCCTCCCGGTGAGGGCCTGTTTACTCATCCTGTGAGGACTGGAGACTGCCTGTGGTGACGCCCGCCCTGTCTAAGGGCCAGGGCATCTGAACTGTCTACTCGAGACTGTTCCCATTTGCCGGCCCACCCTGCCTAAGGGTCGGGGCCCTGAACTACGCTATAGCCCTATTAAAGGGCCAGAGACTAGTATCCCTAAGGGGAGGGACCTGAATCCAAGGCTCACCTCGCTAAGGGCCGGAGGCGGCCCCTTTGTTTTTGACTCCCTGCAGGGTGCAGGCACTGGGAGGTGTGGCCTCCCTCGGAAGTTGACAGCATGGGAGAGCCACCAGCGCTGCCCACTAAAGGAGATCCTTTGCATGGAAGTTTATTTACATGGGACACTTTTGATGAAACAACATTGCCACTTCTTTGGAGCATTTGTTTTCTGAGGCATACTTAGCAACTTACTCACTGAGGTGCGGCAAGCTGCAATATAATCACATCTACAATCATCTGCAACATTCTCATGATCACCATGACATGCTGTGACCCAAAGATTTACCTCCACACCATTTCCTGATTCTGAAAGATCTTCTGGCCGGACCAGATGAAGAAAGGAACCAGGTGATATCACTATCTCTATGGCTGTGTACTGAGCAATCCCAAGAAGTGAACATAAAGTGCTTGATATTCATCTCTTTCCAGATAGTTAATTCCTCCCCTTCTCCCCCCACCCCACATCTTATTCTTCTTCAATTTTCTTTTTGCACTTTGTTTAATAAGAGTCTAACCAGGAAAATGTAGCCTCACCTCTCTGTGCTTTGATCACTTTAGCAAGCTGAAAGCAATTCTCAAGCAGCCTAATTCTAGTGCCTCACCTGTCATATATTAACAAGAGTAAAGTAAAGGCTACTTAGCCTAATACATTCCAGAGCTAGTGGAATAAAGCCATGATCCAGGAGTGGCTAAATGTGTTCTGTGCTGTGCTGTGCTTGTGGTCTTCCAGCATCTGAATTGCAACCATAAGTAAAAGTTGCATTTTTCAATCTTTTGCCATTATTTTCTTTCCCCTTTTGTGGATGTTTGCCTTGTTTTGACTTTTAAAAGACTCTATTTGAAAAGAATGATGACAAGTCTCACATTGTTGATCAATTTATATATCATGGGATTTGGCGACACGTGAGGCAATATCAGGACATAGCCAGTCCCAATAGGTACATAAAGATTGCTTCAAGAAAAGAGTTGTAGGTGACTGCTGGTCATGTGGTGTGTTCCTGCAGACTAGCAAGAAATTGTCCAATTTCTGCTAATGACTCAAAATAGACTTGTTAGCTCATAATGCATGCTTAAGTGTCTGTAGAAAGTATTCTGATAGTCTGTCTGGAGCAGTATGGTTTGGAGCAGAGTGTAGGTGCTGAATTCCATTTGAAGCTAGGAACCGCTGAAATTTTTCAGAACAGAACTGAGGTCCAGTGTCACTCACCAAAAGTACTGGTAAATCAAATTGGCTAACCATGGAATGAAGATGTCCAGTGGTCTTGGTAACTGTTGTAGAAGTCATTTTGAAAATTTCTGGCCATTTCAAATGGGCATTGACTATGACCAAAAACATATAACCTTCTAAAAGTCCAGCAAAGTCTACATAATACATTTTCAAGGAGTCTGAGGCCACGATCAAAGGTGTAGACGAGCTGGACCAGGATCATGCTTACTTTGCTGATGTGTAGTATAGCACTTCACCTGCCTCTCAGTGTCTTTATCACCAGACATCATTCCAGGCTATGGCCTTCATCCATACAATGCCAAAATGACCTTCATGAAGAGCTTCCAAAGCATGAAGTGAAGAGATTTCAGAATGATCACTCGCATTCCCCATAAGATGCAACCATGATTCACAGATAATTCATGTTGACATGACACAAATTGTGCAAACTAGGGATTCTTTTGATCCAACACTGTACTTTGTAGTACCATTTCCTTCAAAAGAGAAAGCACATCATCCTTAGTGGTTTGCTGATGTCTGTGATAGTAATGGTATCCTATCCATGAAACTGAGATAGAACACTTTGCCTAAAGTCTCATTAGGTTGACGGGAGTTTGGGCACGGCAGGAGTGACAGTTCATCAGCATTGCTGTGCTGAGTCCCTTGAGGGAATTGAATAGTATAGGAATGAGTAGAACCTAGCACTGCTTATTGTTGCATACAAGCAGTAGTTAATGATAGAATTCCATGTTTCAGTCCAAAAACTGAAAGGAACAGCAATAACCCATCAGCAAGGTAATATGTCTACCATGCAGATAGGTAAGGAACTTCCAATTTCTGAAGATGATGCTGAGAGTGTCTCACTCTCTTTGCACATAATCCTTCTCAGTAGTGGTGAGAATTCATGAAGCAAAAGCAATTGGTTTCTCCATGCCATTAAGAAAAATGTGGGACTGAATGTGTGTGTGTGTGTGTGTGTGTGTGTGTGTGTGTGTGTGTGTGTGTGTGTGTGTGTGTGTGTGTGTGTGTGTGTGTGTGTGTGTGTGTGTGTGTGTGTGTGTGTGTGTGTGTGTGTGTGTGTGTAAGAACTTCAGCTGATGTCAACAGTTTCTTTGCTTCCTTAAATGCATACTCTCATTCTTTAGTCCATTTCCATTTTTTCTTTGCTTGTAACAGTTCATATAAAGGTGACAATACTGTCTCCAGATTAGGCAGAAATTTACTGTAGTATTTAAGCAGTCCTAAGAATGAACATAACTGTGACACATTCTCTGGTGGTGGTGCTTCAAGAACCACCTTCTCTTTCTCTGGCAATTTCCTTAAGACCATGGCATCAATTACATGTCCAAGGTATACAACTGAAGGTCTGAAAAACTCCCATTTGTCTCGACATACTTAGTCCACGATCTTCCAAACATTGCAAGACAGCATCCAAATTTTGAAGATGATCCTCTTGTTCCTTTCCTGTAACAAGAATGTAATCCAAATAGCACTGAACTCCTTACAATCCCTTCAGAATCTCATCCATGGCATTCTGAAATAGGGCAGGTGCCGATGTGATACCAAAAGGCAACCTGTTCTAAAAAAATAAGACTTTTTTGTGTGTTGATTTGAGATATTTGCAAGATACTGAATCAATCTCCATTTCTAGGTATGCATTGAGCAAATCCAATTTACTGAAACACTGTCCTCCACAAAGAGTGGCAAACAAATCTTCAATACGAGATACATAAAACTGGATTCAGTGTCACTTTCAAAGTGACACAAATTCGGACTGAGCCATCTTTCCTGAGCACAATGGGTGTAGCCCATTCACTGTGTGAAACTGCTGACAAGACTCCTGTGTTCCTTAAACACTCCAAATCAGCTTCCACCAGAGGTGTCAGAGCATAAGGCACAACTTTGGGCTTGCAATATTTTGGCTGGCTCTCAGATTTAACAGTGACCTTCGCTAACATTTTGCTCATCTGTCCAAGCTCTTTTTCAAAAACTTGGGAATGTCTGTCCAGTATTTTTTGAAGATTTCAATGTGCTTTCATGGCTGCCTTGACCTCAGTCCAATTAACTTTGAACTTCGCAAGCCAAGTTTTGCCCAATAATGATGGATACTCTCCTTCAATCACATACAAGGGTAAAATAACAGATTATCCATCAAATTGAACTTTCACCTGGAATATCCATTTTTCAGTGTAAGTCTTCAAAACCATGATGGTTTCTTCCAGAGGAACTTGTAAAAAAGTCTGGTGACAGGTAGATGCAGAAATCAGTGAAACAGCAGTTCCAGTATCAAGCTCTATTCTTTTAGGAACTCCTTCAATCATGGGTGTGACCCAGATGCCATCTCTAACTCCAGTTTCTGATAACTTGTGTAATGCTAGGTCTTGGTCAGTGTCACTGGAGCTCTTGGCTTGTTCCATGTTATGAATTCTCAATTTCTGTCCTTTCAGTCTTCATAAGGGTCTTCTTGAATGAATGATTACTCTGTGTGGCTGGTTGTTGAACAATGTGACAGGTCATGGCAATGTGCCCTTTCTTCTGGTGCTTTCTACAGATAACCTGGCATGCTCAGCAATCCTTCTCAGCATGTGTAGCTTGTGCACAACTGCCACATGGAAATTCATTACATTCCCATCGTCCTCTGTGTCATTGGTTCAAGAGATGAACTTCTCAGTCCACACTAAATTCCAGAATATCCTTCTCTGCAGTCTCCCTGGCAATTACTACTTCAGCAGCCTTCTTGAATGTAAGCACTGATACAGTCAATAACTTCTTCCAGACCTGCTCATTGTATAATCCAGAGACTAATTGGTCATGCATCACTTAATGTTTGTCCAAACTGATAGTGCTTTGACAACTTCCTTAGAGCAGCAACAAACTCTCCACTTCCCTGATATCAGTGATGGAACAGATATCATTCTGCTATCATTGGTGAGGTAGGAGAAATGGTGAGAAATTGGTGAGAAATGTTCCTGCATTGTTGCAGTAATTGCAGTGTACGTGGCAGTTCCAGGCAAAGTACAAGACAAGGTCATGCAGTAGTCCGTATGCCTTCAGACCCATCGTCAGCAAGGTTGAAACTCGTTGTCCATCTGAAATGGTGTTGCAGGTTACAAATTGCTCAAAATGTTCATGATACACCACCCATGATTCATGGTTGTCATCAAATTCAGCAACATTGCCTACATAATTTGCTATTTCTCTGCTCTCTTATGGGACTTCATGCCTCCTGCGTGCCTTTTCTGCCATAGGGAAATTGTCTTGTACTTTATCTGCCTCTGCTGGCTATGTACCAACACTGCAAACTGCAGAATTTTCCCTTTGGCTTTACTTGGGATCCCTCTGCTGGCTTTAGACACTCAGTGCAGACTAAGCTGTTTGCCTGTTTGCATGTGGTCAGTCAATATGTCTTGTTTCCCCCCACCCCCCGCTTGTTTCTGTAGCAGCGAGGCAGCAATGGCAGAAAACTCTTCCTCATTGCTTTGTCTGCAGTAGGATCGGGCAGCAGCCTATTCCTTTGTGTTATGTGTCCCAATTTCCCCTCTCTAGCTGGCTGATTCACACTGTCCCAGCAGCAGTCTGTCACTTTGTGCCTCTGTGTGAACTTACCCCTTTTTTATAATATTTGCTTTCTGTTTCTTCTTCTGGCAGAGGCAGCACTGGACACTCATGGGATAGAAATCCTTCAGCAATATCATAAGTAGAACCTCAGGGTTACAAACACCTAGGGAATGGAGGTTGTTTGTAACTCTGAAATGTTATTAACTCTGAACAAAACATTATGGTTGTTCTTTCAAAAGTTTACAACTGGACATTGACCTAATACAGCTTTGAAACTTTATTATGCAGAAGAAAAATGCTGCTTCTAAACTTCAAATTTAAATGAAACAAGCAGAGTTTCCTTACCTTGTCAAATCTTCTTTTTTAAATTTTTTCCATTTATTTTTTAGTAGTTTACGTTTAACACAGTACTGTATTTCAATTTTAAGTAATTTATCTTGCTTATTTTTTAGTGTTCGTTATCCATGAAAAAAAAAGCCAACACAAAAGCCCACCGATTTAAATGTCCATTCAAATAGCATTAAAAAATTGCTGCAGCAAAATGTATTGACACTAGTCTTTATAATGACAATTTTTTAAAAAGTATCCAAACTTAACTTTCCTGCTTAGGTACTATAGGATAATCTATGTAGACTTGAAAAAAATATTTAATGCTACTATGCTTGAGGTTGCTAACACAAGGTGTTTAGCTCTTGTAGCATCATTAGGTTCATGGGTGTGACTTCAGGCTGTTGTTCAAGCCATTAAAGACAGGTAGCAAAGCACTCTTCTACTTGCATGTGTAGAATGTTCTTGTTGTTCTCCCTCTCCTTCTTGTCACCGTCAATGGCACTGTCCGGTTGTGCTGTTTCTTGTACCAATTCAATTATCTCATGGTCACTAAGAATAAGATGGATTTTCACTATCTTAAAGTCTTTAAACCATGATTTGAGGACTTTAATAACTCAGTCATAGGTCAGGGGGTCTATTACAGGAGGAGATGGGTGAGGTTCTGTGGCCTGAGTTGTGCAGGAGGTCAGACTAGATGATCATATTTGTCCCTTCTGACCTTAGAGTCTATGAGTCTGAGTCTATGTCCGTTCCCATGTTTATCCGTGTTTAGCCATTCCTCCTTTTCCTCCATGGCGATATCCAAACGCTGTCACTCTTCAGAAGAATTTAGTTGATTTATTTGCATCTGATCATTATTTTCTAAATTATCCGGTTCAGTGTTATCAACACATGGCCAAAGTGTATTCCATGAACATTTCAAAGACTGAGAGCCAATCTCACTCCAAGACTTGGCACACATGTAGACAGCATCTTTGATTGATTGACCGCTGTTTACAAAAATATGTGTAAGATTCAAATTGCCTTGAATCCAGTAATAATCACCATAAGAGGTTTCACTTGTATCAACATTTCATGTTTTCCAGAACACCTTGGTCTATTGACTGAATGAGGCTTGTGATGTTTGGTGGCAAATACTGAATTCTTCTGTCTTATGTCAATAGATTTTCAATGGCTGGGTGAAATGGAGCATTATCCATCAGTAGCACAGCTCAGATAGGTAAAGATTTTGATGTAAGGTAGTCTTTAACAAGTGGAACAAAATGTTTAAAAAAAACAGTAGGAGAAAATGCCTTTATCCATCCAAGTACTACGCTGGCTGTAATAATGGATACCTATCTGACATAGGAGCTGACATAGTGACTTTGCAAAGCAGTGAGGTTTCACACTTTTGTGAATGAACAGCAATGGGAGATGGAAATCCCCACTTGCATTAGCAGTAGCCATCAGCATGAGCTGATCTTTACTGGGTTTGAAATTCTTTGCCTGTTTTTCTGAACTGTCTGCCAGAGTCTTGCTTGGAAGCAAGCACCACTACAGGCCGGTCTTGTCTCAGTTAAACACTTGGTTCTGAGTAAGTTTGTGGTGTTCAATAAATGATTTGAAAGTGTTTTTAAATTCACCAGCGGCATTTGAGTCAGCTGTCAGAGTTTCTCCTTGCATCCCCAACTTCTGTATTCCATGCTGATTTTTGAACTGACAGAGCCATCCACCTGTGCTTGCTTTAAAATGATCCTCATCTTTGTCTGAATACAGTAGAGTAACTGACTTTTCAGTAACCATCACATTGCTTACTGGAGTGACTTTTGATCTCTCTTGTGCAAACCACAGGTGCATTGCCTTATCAAAATCAGCAGCAGCAGCTTTGCATACAATACAACTGCTTTTTACTGCTCTGCTGTCTTTATCTTCTTTTGCAAATTGCTTTATTTTTTTCCTGGCTTTTCCAAATATCAGTGACAGTTGATTTCCCGATACCATTTTCTAATGCTATGTTGCTGAGGCTAACACTATTGTTGAGTTTTTTAAATATTTCTAGCTTTGTGTCAATTGAAAGTGTGAGATGTTTACAGACCACCTCAAGCTTTGCCCATGCATTCTCAGGTTAAAGAAATGACCATGTGAATGATACATCCCAGGTATGAAACTGTGCCTAGCAAAACCATCAAGGTCTTCTACCCCTGAGAGAGGAAGACACACAGAAAAAGCAAGGATAACCTGGGCTATTGTAGAGACAGCAAAAACTTGGTGAGCAGAGAAGCAACCATGAAGGATCATCAAGTCATTTAATAAGAAGATCAAGGATTCCCTGAAACAGTCCTTCAAGTGCTCAGGTCTGTCATTGCCAGTGTATCTATGCAGCATCTGCATAGACAACAGCAGTTAGTTGAAGAAAATTAACAGAGCCCCAGAAGCATGGACAAGGTCGCAATTTTTATGGAAGAAATTACCTTGCTGGGGGGTGGCTCTCTTGGTCATTGGTGATGCCATATGCAGTATGATTAGAATGACCTCTTGTTGCATAGTTGCATGTATGTCAGCAAGGATATCCCTCTGTCTGAAATACTGAGCATTGGAGCCCTTCTCCACAGCTACACGGGCGGGCCTCCCGTTTAAAGGCAGATGCCTCTATGAAGGGGAAATGAAGAAAATGTAATTTTTCCTGTCCATCTGTAAGAAGTAGGGGCTGCTTCAAGGTAACCCATTTGGCCAAATGCAGGAGCACAGTTTTCCAGGAATGTTTCCAGCAGTACATTGGGGGAAACAGGAGGGAGCAGTGTGGTTCTATTTTAATAATAAAAAGAAACACATGAAATACCCTTTTTTCCAATGTATGAGATAAGAAGAGTAATACTATTAACTTACAATGAGTTTGATTTTATATGTTTATGATATTTAACATATTACAGTAGTTTTTTTAAAAAATAAGAACTTAGATCAGACCACTGATCCATCCAACCGAATATCCTGTCTCTGAGATTTGCTAGTACCAAATGCTTATGAGCAGCTGGAACCCTATAATCGAGTAACATACCCATAGAGGAAATTTCCTTGTAACCACAGTCATTTAGTCATTGGCTTAAGCATAATATAATATCTTTATATTTCACAAGATCAAGCAAGTTATTCTCATGAAAACAGAATTTAATTAGTCAACATTACTCTAAATATATTGAATCAACCTGCCTGGACTAAGGGGAAATGCCTTCTTCTGATACAGATGTATATCTAGAATGCAAAAATGTCCCATTATATATCCCAGGAACATGAAGCCTCTGAACTAGGTAGAGCATAGACCCTGTCTTAAGACTTTCCCTCTCCTCAGCTGTATTTTGAGTACATATGAAGAAATCCTCAAGATATTTCGTATCGTCAGGCCTAATGCATTTCTTGTAACTCAAGGAGAAGAGGGTATGCACTTCCTGTTCCCTTAAGGTATATTACTACTAATATGCAATAAACATAAGAGCAGTTGTCAGACTATTACAATGGAACAAGGTTTACTGGCTATATTACTTATGGGATTTTACTGCTGTTATCCCCATCCTTTTATGGAGGATAAAATAGCCTTTTGTAAAATTAAAGACAACAAGCAGGTTAGCAAATTTTATGGAGGCCATGAGAAACATAATGACCCATATTAAAATGTAGGGCTTTTTATAACATTATGCACAAAATTTCATCATATGATCATCATGGAAGCATTAAAAATGCCTTAGCCAGACAGCTCAATCTTCAGATTACAGAAATCAGAAGATCGATTTTTAAGAAGAAAAAAGTGATGGTGTTTATCATACTCCAAGAGAGATCAATGAATAAAATTATGTTTATAAAAGAGCATTGCATTGGTATATGAAATGCAGGTATTCATGACTATAGCTTTAAATTAAATGTATACACATCCATAGTACAAGTATACATTTATATAAGACCTATTTTTTTAATCTTAAGTGAAGTGTTTGTGAATTTAAGTAGATTATTTTGGAGGAAAATGTTGCAAAAATCTTGGATCACATGAAAACCTAATGTACACTAACAAATAAAAGTAATTTATTTTTTGCAAACTGCAGTATGTTCTGTGTGCTGTATTCCAGATAGATGTTTTCAAGTTATGGAATGTAAAGATTATAGAGTTCCAGTACATCATGACTGGGATGAATGCAAGACTGACCTTATTTGCTGTTTACACAGACCCTTACCTCCTTTCTCTATGTCCCCAGTGTCAGTACTAAATATTCACAACTAACACCACTGAAATCTTATTAAAATACTATTTGCCCAGGTGCAGTGTTAGAAAATGAAACTTTCATGATTCTTTTTTGCAGCAGTTGTAGCTATAATGCCTATCATACTAACTTTTTAAATATACTTAAAGCAGGAAGATACCACCTTAGGCATTACTTCTTTCATTGTATTTAAAAGTGCTTTTACAAAATTAAACCATTTCAATTATTTTTTCAGTATGCCAAACCAGTAATAGGCACGTGTTCATTATGTGGTAAAGGATTGATAATGCTTGTTTGATCAGTAATTTCATTTTTAAGGATTTATATATATTTATATTTTCCTGCAATAAAACGTTAACACTGTAAAAGCAAAACTTTTACAATATAGAGAGCACAATCCTGCTATGTTTCTACATGCAGAACTTCTATTTACACAATAGTAGTTTTCTGAGTGGTTTGTAAGGTCAGATCCATACTATATATGCCATATTCACATATGCAAGCACAAGCATGTGTGTGTATGTATAAAATCACATAATATGTACTACAGGAAAAATAAATTCAGAAGTACTACGGATGTGAAAGTGGTTTAAACATATGCATAAGTGTTTGCAGGACTGGAGACTTTATTTATCTGCTTAGGTAATTCTATTGCAATCATCAGACTGGTATATGAATATCTTTACAGGTGGGATCACTTAACCCATCAGTAAAGCATATCGACATCTTGAGTGGAATATGTCTTTGACAGCAATTTTGAACCCAAAGTGTTACCTGGGGTTTTCTGAACCCAAAGCTATGGTAATTAGTCTTTGTTTTTCAGGTGGTGTCAAGACATAAATCAATGGGGACACAGCTCCTCCGTCTAATAAATTATTAGTACACACAAGAGTGCTTTCACCCCAAAATCTTTGTTTTTCCAACATACATCTAAAATAACGATGGTCTAGAGCATCCCAGATATAGTTATCCAAAAGTCTGAGATGGTGTCAAGTGGTCAGCAGCAGGTTTCTGATGGCTAGCAGTCCTCCTAGCCACGAGGGAGTTAGCTGTCAATCTCTTAGCTTGTCTCTCCAAACTTCTCCAGAGCACACCCTCTAACTAATCTCTTTATAGGTTTCTCAAAACAAAGCACACGACTCATAGTAACCCCTAATTTTTCTAGCAACAGCAATGAACTCATAATATTACTTATAAGCAAGACAACTCCCAGCAAGAAACTCAGAGTCAGATATCCAGATCCAAGATCAGCTATCCACACTCCTTTTCATTCACATGATCTGTCACTTTATCTATATGTGTTATTAATGCTGTGCAGCTGTTTTGTCTGTCTAACCAAAGACCAAATTATTCCTGACTACATGGTGTCCTCACTTCCAAATAATGGTGGCTGAGTATACAAAATGTCTGCAGTTATGTCAAGTCCAGTTCTCTCGTAACAAAAGCACCACATAACAAATTTTAAGAGGAGTTGTAAAAAATAAATTCCCCAAGAGGAATATTATATTATTATTATTTACTTTTTGAGCACCCACATGTTTGATAGATACCTCACAAAAAAAAGCAAAGACATGGTCTCTGCCCTGAAGAGAATACAATTTAAATGAGGGGTGACAAAAATGAGATCACTTGGTTACTCAATACGGAATAAACACACCTGAAGCTGCCAATATGGAGATGATGTATAACTTTGTTACCTTCACACGTGACTTAATATATATGGCAGACGTGAAAGTTTAGGATTTTAGATAGGCAGAATTTTCCCAAGTTGGAATTTGGCAAGGACTCAGAGGATGACATACCTGCTTTTTAATAACCTCTGGTTTTTTATCTCTGCCTCAAGCACTGTGTTGGGGAATTGGGTTAGTACTGACTCAAAAGGAGAAGTACCATATACTCAATCACCAGGACTATTTTGCACAGTACTTGGATTTAGCTTGGTCCAATTTTCTTGTTTTATAAATTGTGATTAAATCACTGTCTAAGGTTGAGTTTATCTGATTCTAGGACATAAGGCAATCCCCCACCCCCATTTCATAGGGAATACTTACATATTGAAGCAGGCATCCAAAAAGTTATAAACTTTTTTTTGCTTGTGTACAAATGCTCGAAGTCTAATACTAAAATGGGTGAACTGCAGTGCCTGGTATTAAATGAGGATATTGATATAATAGGCATCACAGAAACTGATGGAACAACGATAATCAATGGGATACAGTAACACGTGTACAAAATGTATAGGAATGACAGAGTAGACCACTATATATGAAAAAATGCATTGAGTCAAATATAGTAAAAGTCTTAAATGAATCAAACTGTACCTTAGAATCTCTATGAATAGAAATTCTATGCTTGAATAATAAGAGTACAGAAGTAGGAATATATTACCAACTGCACCTGTCCTGGATGGAGTTGGTAATTGTGAAATGCTCAGAGAAATGAGAGAGGCTACAAAAACAGAACACTCAATAAGAATGGATTTTTCAATGATCCCCATATTGATTGGGTACAGATCACCACAAGACAGGATGCAGAAATAAAATTTCTAGACACCATTAATGAGCAGCTAGTCCTGGAACCCACAAGGGGAGGGGCAACTCTTAGTAGAGTCCTAAGTGGAGCACAGGATCTGGTCTGAGAGGTGTATATAACTGAACCCCTTAGTAATAGCCACTATAATGTAATTTAATATCCTTGGAGGGGGAGGGGAGGAAGGAGAAATAGCAAAGAAGCCCTCCAGAGTATCATTTAACTTCAGAAAGGGGAACCACATAAAACAGCATGCTAGTTAAACAGAAATTAAAAGATATAGTCACAAGAATGAAATTCCTGCAAGCTGTGTGTAAACTTTTTAAAAACACCATAATAAAAGCTCAGATTAAATGTATACCCCAAATTAGAAAAAAATAGTAAGAGGACCAAAAATACCACCCTGGATAAAAAAGAGAGCAAAAGAAGCAATTAGAGGCAAAAAGGCATCATTTAAAAATTGAAAGTCAAAGCCTACTGAGGAAAATAGAAAGGAGCATAAACTCTGGCAAGTCAAGTATAAAAGTATACGTAGGCAGGCCAAGCAAGAATTTGGAAAGCAACTAGAAAAAGATGCAGAAACTAACAGCAAGAGGGGAATGATCACTCAAAAATTGCCTCGTTCTGTTCATTCTCTCTGAAGTATCTGGCATTGACCACTGTCAAAAGACAGGATACTGAGGTAGATGGACCATTGGTCTGACCCAGTATGACTGCTCATGTGTTCTTATATAGTGGGTTGTAGAACAACAATGGAGTGAAGAACAAGTTGTGGTCAATTCATTTATCTAATCTGTTTTATATTGGGTCAATCATTTCCTAACAGGATTTCCAAAATGCTGTGTAGGGGCAATACACTCCTGTTTGCAGCTAATTTTCTCATCTTTTGTTGATCCAGTGTAAATTTACAATCCAGACATCTACTGAATAGTCCAAAGATAAAAAATAATTTCCTAAATTGGTTCTTACCCTCTTCCTGATTGACAAGGAGCCAAGAAAAAAGCCAGGTGTAAACAGTGTAAGAAAAATGTTGTTATTCATACACAACTTGTGTAGATGCCTGTGGTATAAATATGAGCACAGGGTCAACAAACCTGTAAAAGCAATTAAACTAGAATGTCTAACTCCAGATTTTGTTTTGCAAGTTCCAGATGCTATAGTTGGAAAACAAACAAGCAAGCAAGCCAAGAAACAAAATTAAAATTTACAATTTATGCCACACCAATATCAAACATTTTAGTGATTCTTCACAGCAAACTGCATCAGCATAGTCCATACAGACCTCAGCTAAAAATAGTAGCTTAGAAAGATGAATTTGAATCCAATTCACTAAATATTCATGGTATTTTACTCAGTCCAAGTTTTATCCATGTTTTTATATTTAGGCAGAAGTAAGTGGTAGACACTTACTTCCATTTCCTCCTCTCAAAGATACTCAGGCAAAATATGGTTATACACATATGCAAGACTAATGAGATGTACATCAAGCAAGCAGCATTATCATTGAACTCTGACATGCTAATAGTTCATTATAATATTTGTTATTTAAAACACTGTTTTACCTTTATCAGCCCTATGATACCTAAATGGTTCAAAGAATTATAGGAATGAGAGAAGGCTATGTAGTCATCAGGCTGGATATTCTTTAAGAATGTGATTTTAAAGCTAAAGGCTAGATCCTGCAATCCATCTAAATATGTGCAAGCCCCATTGACTTCAATGGGAGATTTTCTTAAATAAAGACTGTGGGATCAGGCACAAAATGGAGAATTTTAGCAACAAAACTAGAAACTACAGTTGCAATAGCACTGCAATAGAAAACCAATTAACCATAATACACTAAGATATTTAGGGGGCATGTAATGGCTGCCTTCTCTAGTTGAATTTAACTATAAGAAGGCTGTTTTTGTCCTAACAGAATTATTAATTGATTATTCTGCCAATATCCAACTCCTTGCTGAAATGGTATTCATTATTCTTGACTCTGTGTAGAGGGATAATCTCCTTGATTCCTGTTATGTATACAGTAACTGGTAAAATACAGCATATCAATGGCTGATCGCAATTCGGCTAACCACAAATTCCATTTTTTTAAAAGTAAAGTTTTAAAGTTAGAGAGACAGTGAAAACCTGACTCCATTTCCATTAACTTCCACTGAACTAGGATTTCACTAGAGTATTTAAAGACTTAGTGTTTCAGACATGGAGCAGCTATTTAATATTCTAAGAATACGGAGATGTAATAATTGTATTAACACTGTATGTGACCTGGTCAGTGAGGTGATGTTATTGTATATTGGGTTATAAGACTTCTCTTTGTGATTGCAGTGATCAAGTTTTAATAAGGGGCTGTGGGAAAAACAAACTGGAAAGCAGAACACAATGATTTCCCAGATAAGAACATCCAGGCACACACCTGAAAGACAATGTGGCAGGCAATACAGCAATACCCCTCCACTCTGTCTCATCAGTGTCTAAATCTTTTCTGCCCTGTTTGCCGGCCACAGAAGCCCCAAATAATTTCAAAATTGCTTCTCTGGTAGCACTTTGATGTCAGCCCACCTGTAGCAATAGTACTTTCCATCACAGTCTGACCCTGCAAAGGAATACAGTAGCTATTTTGCAAGTATCTTCCATAGCAGCTTAATTACTATGGCATTGCTTGCTGCTTTTGGGAAACAGACAATTCAATATAGCAGTGGTTACTGACATACTGTGCCTGATCAGCCCCAATGCATCCTTCCGTCTATGAATCAGGGAAAAGAGATATGTTGGAAGTAAAGAGAAGGTGCATCAGTCTCCAAGTCCAGTCACTGCATTAGACACAAAACATGGCTGAGCAGCAGCTGTGTGAGAGGGATGCAAATGAGGGAAGGTGATTGGGATTGCTAAAACTTCATTTCCAAAGTAGTCACCACAGCTAAAATATAAAAGCTAAATATAGGAGGGGAACTTTGTGATGAAATGTCTCACCCGATTCATGGCAAAGAAGGGAGTATATTTGCTCTAAATTATGTTAAACCAGTTGATAAATATAGAAAAGCAGCCTGTATGCCCTCTGGCTGAAGAGCCCATTGATTAAAGCTGAAGAGCTGCATAGTCCAATACTGCAATGTGCTCATGTTAGTTTTTAATTACAAATATGGCCAACACAATGTTACTGGAAAAGACAGGACTGCCACCGTGGAGCAGACTAATCCAATGGCTATTTCCAGGCTACAGCTGGGCCTGAAGTTATAGGATCATTATTGCAGTTCTACATTTTGTCTCATTAAAAAATTCCTCAGTCACAGGAAATGCAACTGTAAATCCAGCTCCTGCCTGCTAGTCTGTTTTGCCTGAGGATGGCAGCCTTGGCTCTTCCAGTACAAACCCATAGTTTGTAAATTTAAACAGAGCATTTTGCATTCTTGAACCAGAGTCCTTGGACGATGCTGAACTAACTACAGCTTTAACCCTGTTCAGCCACAGGGAGTCACTGTTTCTTTTCCTGACTTAGATTTAACAATGGGTTTCAACAAAACAACCACATAGCTCTTTCCATCCCCCAGGTGATATCACCACAAATTCTCTTCCCGTAAATTGGACACCCTTCCTGGCTCCATAATCCCTAGCTCTACGCTTTCATCTCCTACCCCATCTCTGCCTGCCTCTTTCCACAACAGTTTCCTTTCCCTCTTCTAGCCTGTTTTTGTGTGTGATATTGACACTCGTACGCCATGGGCACTGAACAAGAACCTGTACAGCAGAGACCTTTTAACCCTCAAGACCCATTCTTGTTTTCCACTGTATCTGAACTGTACCCAGCCATTTACTCAGATGGGCTAGTTAGAAGCAAGCTCTTGCCTTAGGACTAGTGCAGGAAACGTTATCTGAAGGGGAAGAAAGAATCTCCAGCTTGCAAGACAAATTTTCCCATTTCCAGATACCCCCGTGGGTACATTGTTTTTCTATTTTAAGGTGCGGGAAGGTAGAATAGGTCAAGACTGAGGCCATGGCTATACTACAAAAGTCAGTCAACCTAAGTTACACTGATGTACAGTCACCATGGTAATTAAATCACTTTTGCATGTCCACACTACACTCCTTGTGTCCTCACTATCATTGCTTACATCACTGCAGATAGCAGTGCACTGGGGGTAGCTATCCCCCTCTGCTACTCACCACCAAATGAGCATGCAAGGGTGACTGGGAATATAGGTTCAATGTCCCCTGATGCAGTTTTCTCCATCCTATCATTCCATGGGCATCCTATTACATTTTGTGCCTCTTTTCAAAAGCCCTGCAAATCTCTATATCTGCCATTTCTGCGAGAAGTATGGATCCTGCACTGCTCTTCAGTATTGTGATGAGCGTTATGAACATACCATGCCTGATCCTGCAGTATTTCCAGAGCCATGAGATGGAATATGATGATTCCTTGCAGGCTGCTTTGCTGTGTACCATAGAAAGAAACAATTCAAGGTTGTTGTTGGCATTCATGGAGCAGCTGCAGTATGGTGGGGCACCGATTCTAGGCCTGAGAAACAAACACTCAGTGGTGGAATTGCATCCTTATGCAGGTATGGGATGAAGACCAGTGGCTGCAGAACTTTTGGATAAGGAAGGCCACATTCCTGGAACTGCGTGCAGAGCTCACCCCAACCCTCCAGCACAGTGACACCAAATTGAGAGCTACATTCACGGTGGAGAAACAAGTGGCAATCACTGTGTGCAAGTTTGCAATGCCAGATTGTTATCTATCAGTCAGGAATCAATTTGGAGTTGATAAAGCCACCATTGGGGTTGCTGTGATGCAAGTGTGCAGGACCATTAATCACCTTCTGCTACAAAGGACTGTGACTCTGGGCAATGTGTGGGAAATAGTGGATGGTTTTGCAACAATGCAGTTCACTAACTGTGGTGGGGTGATAGATGGCACACATATCCCTGTTTTGGCACCAGACCACCTTGCCACAGAGTACATCAGCAGAAAGGGCCTACTTTTCTATGGGATTGCAAGCTCTGGTGGATCACTGGGATCATTTCACCGACATCAATGCGGACTGGTCAGGAAAGGTGCATACATCTTTCAGAACACAGTCCTCTACAGAAAGCTGCAAACAGGGACTTTCTTTCCAGACCAGAGGATTACCATTGAGAATGTTGATACGCCAACAATGATCTTGGGAGACCCAGCCTATCCCTTACGCCGATGGTTCATGAAGCTCTACACTGGCCACCTCAAAAGCTGCAAGGAATGCTTCAAAAATAGACTCAGTAGGTTCAGAATGACAGTTGAATGTCCCTTTGGTCATCTGAAAGGCCGCTGGTGCTGTCTATGCATGAGATTAGACCTCAGTGAAAAAAATATCCCCATGGTCATAGCTACCTGCTGTATGCTTCATAATGTCTGTGAAGCAAAGGGGGAGAGGTTTCTGCAGGGGTGGAATGGCTGTCTGCTGATTTTGAGCAGCCAGATACTACGACTATAAGAAGAGCTTGGAGTGGTAGGGGGCGGGGGAGGAGGAGGCTATACAGCTCAGGGAGGCTTTGAAGGATCATTTTTATGGTGAGCCACGGTAATGTGTGTTGCTGTAGTGTGCTATGCCTGGCATTGTTTTTTTGCACCCAGTATGAACGTTGTAATGAGTGCTGTGTGTATGGTAACATAACATCACAAATGTACCTATTGCCATTATCTGTGAATGATGTCAGCCCCAGCTACCATATCTTATGAACTTATAAAGATAAATTAGGTTTCCATAAATAGACTTTTATTCTGAACGCATGCAAACAGAGATATTTAAAACTGAATGAAACTTTATAAATACAGGGAAAAGAACCTTTGAAGGAGAAAGAACTGTCATTCCCATTTCACAAACACATACGCCAACCATGTCTCTCACAGGTCAGTGTATGAGTGTCTGTGATTGTCTGTACTCTCCCCTAGGATGAAGTGGTAGAGGTACTGCACTGGCCCTGGACTCTACGTGGTATTCTGGAGGGGAGGGGTGTGTAGCGATGTGCTGGAATGCAGTTCTCTATGGGCTGCAGGGGGAAGGCAAGCACAGACCTGTTGAGCCTGAAGGTCAATCAGAGATTGCAGCATGTCTGTTTGCTCCCTGAGAATTACCATCATCTCTTGCTGCCTGTTTCTCCTGTCCTCACCATGCCTATCCATTCTGTCCTCAAAGGGTCATCCTCCAAGCCTCTACTCAGTATCCAAAGTGCCAGAGGCTTGCATGATCTCCTGGACCATGTCTTCCCTTTTTCTCTTCTTCTTCCTCTTTATCTGAAAGAGCCGCTCCACTGGTGTAGACAGAGAGACCCTCAAGGCCACATTTGCAGTTGCAAAAGAAAAAATGGAGAGAGTTACTATTGTGAGTGTATTTACTCCTCTTGATCCACACAAGTTGCAAGCACTACATTCTCACTTCCACTTAGGATTCATAGAGCATAGCACCATTCCCAGCCATAGTGAATATGGCCTACAGCAGGGGGAGCTGGGACAATAAGTTGGGGAAGGGAGAAGCTCATGGGCATGAGTATATGCAGATAGGTCAACTGAACTGAATACTAGCACCATTTTTCACAGGCAGTGGTGACTTTAGCTGTTATCTCACTCCTGAGGGTAATGGAGGCTGAAAGGGAACAGTTTCTGCATGTATCCTTCTGTAGACCGGGTCCATATTCTGATAGCATGTGTGCTGCAATGATGCCTGTTGATTGGTGTGGGAAAGTTTCCAACTGCAGCAGAAGAAATTAGGCAACCCTCCCCAGAAAACTTTGGCAAAGGATTGCAAACTACCTCCAGGAAAGCTTCCTTGAGATCTCTGTGGAGGATTCACAGGCCATCCCAATGCTTATGAACAAACTGTTCTGCAGGGTCTAATCTGCCTAACTGTTGAGAAGCAGACAGCAACTCTACCTCTATTGGTTAACTCATTATCTCTTGCAGCATGATTAAAAAAGAGTAAATGAACAGATGTGTCCCTGCAATATTAAAGCAAAGGGCATACTTACCAGAGGCTCTTCCCTGCATCAGGCTTGCTTGTGCTGGACTGCTGGGAGTGGCTCAACTGCTCAGGAGTAAAAAAGATGTCCTGGTTTGCAGCGCCACTCCAGGTCACCTGTCCCCCATTTTCCTCCTCATCCAGCACCTTGCCCTCAGGGTTCACTATGGTGGCCTGTGGGTGGTGGTGTGGGGTCGCCGCCAGGGACAGCATGCAGCTTCTTGTAGAAGCGGCATGTCTGTGGCTTCGCACCAGAGTGACCGTTTGCCTCCCTTGCCTTCTGGTACACCTACTGCAGCTCTTTAATTTTCACATGGCACTGCTGTGTGTCCCTCTTGTAGTCTTTCTCCCCCATGCCCTGAGCAATCTGCTCATAGACGTCCACGTTTCTGTGGCTGGATCAGAGCTGTGCCTGAACAGCCTCTTCTCCCCAGAGACCCAGGAGATCCACCACCTCCTGTGTACTCCAGGCAAGAGTGTGTTTGCAGCATAGAGATGGCATGGTCAGCTGGGCAGTTGCTATGTGAGCTCTCCATGCCAAGCAAACAGGAAATGTAATTTAAAATTCACTCAGCTTTCTAGGGGAAGGGCATGTTTTTGTGTACCTGGCTGCCTGGCAGCGGAGTTCAAAACGGTGACCAGAGCGGTCATGGTGGGACATTATGGGACAGCTCCTAGAAGTTATTAGAGCTGATGTAAGTAACGCAGTGTCTACTTTGACGCTGCTTTGACTGAACAACATCAAACTAAGCACTACGCCTCTCGTGGAGGTGGAGTTATTAAGTTGGCGTACCAGGTGAGTTACATTGGTGGGAGCAACGTTTTAGTATAGACGCTTACATAGTTAGATCGACATAAGCTGCCTTGGATCGACCTAATTCTGTAGCGTAGACCAAGCCTAACAAACATCACTCTCCTCATCTCCCTCTCTGCACACCTCTGAAAACACACACAATGCCAAACTGGACTCTCTGGAAGTTTTTGATAAATTCATTGAACATTAGCAGTAGATTGTTCAGATATTAAAGAGGATAAGTGCACTTGGCATATTACTAGAAATCTCAATGAGATCCAATTAAATCTATCAATCAATGAAATCTCAATGAGATTTCTGACAGAAAATATTGCTCACATAAGTTGAATGACCTGGAAAACTGAGAGCTGAAGGAACTTCATCCAGATAACATGGGATAAAGCATCAGGCCCAGTAGTTGTCCCACAAACATTTTGTTCAAAATGTCTCTAGGCCATTGGAGTTGAGATAGTGAAAGTGTGTGGAGAGAATGCTAGCAGCGAATCCTACTGCTTACACAACAGTTACAAAATGCCATAGTCTATGACTGTGACGTTTTTGAATTGTCAGGATAAATTTTCAGCAAGACTATTGAACTAAAAACAAATGGCCTTACAATGGAAAAACAATCATGCATTATAAAATGGTATTAGAAACATTTGCATATTGATGTCTCTGCAGCCAGAGTGAAATCTTTGTGCAACATTACCACATTTTGGGCTGACCCTGCAACCCTTGAGCACCCAAAACACCCTAAAAGTCAGCTAGAGTTTTGGATGTAGCAGGAATGGATAGAATTGGCCCACTGTTGAAATGCATCACAAATACAATTATTATGCCTCCTCCAAAATCTGCTGCTAAGCAACTGAAATTCAGATTTGTCTAATGACATTTGGTCTCTTTAAATCACTTTCACATTAACTATCATACACAGGTCCTAGTCTTGTTAACTCTTATATACATGAGTACTCCCATCTCACATGAAGTCAGTGAAACTACTCCCATAAGTGACGTTTGCAGGAGCCAGGCCTTAATTTGTCAGCTCATCATTTTAAAAGGAGCTTCACAGAAATGGTTAATCAATATTTTAACTTTATGTTTGTTTATTTCTTCAGTGACCGACAGACATATTGGGATTCCAGAGTGCTGTCACTTGACTTGTTTTAAAAGTCGAGCCGATGCACACCAAAGACTAAATTCACAGCTGGGTAAGTATGTGCAAGAATTCCAAATGATGATTACCCTCTGTGAATAATGCAAACTTTAAAAAAATATTCTCCAGGTGCTGCATTTAGGGTGACCAGATAGCTAGTGTGAAAAATTGGGAAGAGTCTCGAGGCTAATAGCTGCCTATATAAAAAAAAAAAACCCAAATATCGGGACTGTCCCTATAAAATTGGGACATCTGGTCACCCTAGCTGCATTGTGTCATATTGCTGTATATTTAAATAGATCATTATGTATAAATAACAAATAAGAGCTACAACAGACAGCACTGTAACAGTAAGAGTTCCTGAATACTTCTCCCAGGGAAGACATTTTGTAATAAAAAAAAAATAAAAGCAAGAAACAGATAGAAGCAGCTGAAGAATGCATAGCACAACTCAGAAAGGAATGCAAAGGTAAGGTAAGAAAGGTAAGTCACCTGTGCACTTCACTAATCTTCGCCTATCAATTTGCCTGGCCCATCCTCTCGCATAAATTAAAACAGCATGAAAGCTGTTTTTGTGCCAATTCTCCATGGCCACAAGGGGGAGATGCCAGACATTGCTGTGGCCCAGCCCTGCCCCTATTCCCCTGGCCCTGCCCCTCTGCATGGAGAACAGGTGTGTGTGGTGGAGGGATGATCCACCTCTGGTTGGCTGCAATGGCGTAATGCAAAATGATCCTAAAGCAGGCAAGGATCAGGACCAGAAAGGCCATGTGCTATGTTCCAGGGTCATTTTATTCGTCTTGAGATCCCAACTTATCCTATCCCATTGGATTGTCAGTCCCACTCATGAACTTTACTTAAATGTCACAGTACCAATAGATCCATAGCACCAAAATATATAGATTTTTCCATTTTTCCATAATGTCGAATCTGTTGTGATGTTCCCCTCTGCAATCTGGACTGGTGTATTGCTGTGTCACCTCAATCCCTCACTCTTGGAGCCTGTCTCAACCTGCCCCACTGTGTGAACCCCCCACTCCTGGATCAGTTCACACACAGCCAACAGCAAGCAAGCTGCTCTCAATTAAGTGAGTGAGTGCTTCTGGCCAGCCACTCTTGGGATCATGCACTGGTATGACCCCAGCCAACACCACCAGTCCCAGATGCAACCCTAGGAACTGCTGTCTTACAATGTTCAGTGCGGTTCATCAATTTATCAAAGAAATTGATATGTACCTGCCTTGTTACTTCAAATGGAGTCTCCAACACACCTTAAACCATGTGCACTGCTTTAGGTAACACAAACAAACAAAATTTATTAAGTACAGAAAGATTTTAAGTGATTATAAGTTAGAGGAAAGCAGGTCAGATTTGATTAAAATTAAATAAAAGGCAAATTGCATTCTAAACTAAGCGTAACACTTTCAGCAACCTTACAGTCTTAGACGATTCTCACCACAGGATCCCTGGTCTCCTTCCCAGCCAGACCCTCCCCTGGGTCAGCATTTCAGTTGCTTGGTGGTGTTTGTAGATGGAGATGGAATTGAGAGAACAGCAAAATGTCTCCCCTTTTCAACATGTTCTTTTGCCTTCCTCTTCAGAGTCAGGTGACAAACAATGTCCTTGTATGGGTTTATCCATACCTGAGTCACATGAGCATCCCCTTATCGATGCTTAGGCTAGTCCATTGTTCCTGGAAGAGCTGGTTTGTTTTATTCATGCCTTAGAGAGATGCGAACTACCTTTCTGCCCTTGAAGGGTTTTTCATGAATCTGCTTCAAGCTATGAAACATACCTTTGGGAACATTACATAGCAAAACCTCATAACCATACATATGACATTGCAACAAACATATCACTATAACAACAAGGTTCAGTATGACATGAGCATTCAAAAAACATCCTACATGACATACTTTTCATTGCACAATACACAATTATACTATAAGGGTGAACATGAATGATATACAATCACATCGTAATGGTGTACACAGTGGTGCAGTGTGCTACACCTATAAATCATCTTTTAAGAGAAATTAAATTATCAAGACAATTTGATGCATCATGACAATTTTCATAAATCAGAAGTGACACCATAGCATTGACTAGTGGTGCATTTCCCAATGGAATCACTTACTCTTTGTATATTTTGTACCTGTAGTTCAAAAAGGCTTCTCCCCAAAGAAGGCAGGGGTACTGCTGGAAAAATAGTATGTTGCCATGTAAGTAAAGACTGTGTCATTATGCATATGCAAAATGGGCTGAATTAAGGTTGCTTCATTCTGTCATTTCTTAACTTTTGAGTGCTTCATTTTGCAACCTGAATAACTTTTTCTTAATGTGTTTTTTTTGTAGTTTTGTGTAGTTATATCTATCTATCTATCTATATGTATGTATGTGTATGTATGTATGTATGTATATGCCTCTTCTCTCAAAAAGCTCTTTTACTCACACAAGATTGTTTTTTCATTCTCTCCTTTCAATAGGTTGGTCTTGTGTGGAGCTGGCTTTCATGGTCTTCTGGGATTGGATGGGGACCATAAATGTGACGGAAATAGCTTTTGCCATCCAGGTGCTAGGAATGGAGAATTTAAATGAAAAAAATGTGATACTTAGTTATGACATATTCCCAGGTAAACAATTAGGAGCCTGATCCAGTGTAATTCAAGGACTTCCATTGTCTTCAATGGGCATGAGATCCAGCTCTTAATTATTATAATCTACAAATAATTCATAATTCGCATTTAAGCAACTTGAATCATTTGTTTGTTTCAAATAAAAAAACTGGCATAAAGAACATCCTTCATTTAGTGCTGTGGGACAGCTGGACATTTACAATTTTGTTTGTGCAAAGCCATATTTCATTTATATTAGTTACTGCTATAAGAATGAACTATTGACCAGAGAATGGCCTCAAGAATTAACAAATGGGGTCTTTACTAAGACATGGTTCTCATTTCTAGAATTAATTACAAATGTACCCTCTGCTATCATTTGACAATTGTCCAATACAAATGGCATCAGAGACTTTATTATATTCCACACCAGCTATACTAGAGAAAACTGGCAAACAGCCTGATGTGCTGGTAGAATAATGGGCCCATTGGTTCTATGGTGAGTTTATTTTAAGAGTGACTATCTTGAGGGAGGTTACTTGGACTGGTGTATTGGACTACTTATCAGAATCTATGCAACTTCAATGCTCAGAGAGTCACTGCTAATTTTATTCACAAGGGTGACATGGAGAATGCTCTTCAACACTGCTTCTCATTTTCTGTTCAGAAAGATATGATGTATAAATAGTGCAATAGATACAGTATAGATTATGGGCTCTAATGTTCTGAGAAAATATGAGAGAGATTTGCAACTTGTTTAAAAACTAATCAAATCAGATGTGCTATGAACTAATTAATATAGTCTATTTTCACTTTATAATGGAAACATATGGCAGATGCACAGATAATAAAAAAGGCACAGGGATTGAGGCAGAATGATGCAGGCTTTTTAATGCAATGGTGCAAAGCTTGCATTTAAATGCCAATTATTAATGAGAGGCTCGTATTACGGTTTTAAGGTTTGGAGGTACAACATGCACATGTTCTGTGGCAGTAGTATTATAAATGTACCTTTGAAATCAATCACAAATATCTTTACAATAAAAAGCATCAGATTAAAAACAGGGTCTAAACTCAGGATGATTAAATTTTTGTCACATCTGGCATTCAGTAATTACTTCAGAATCTTTAAATGCAAGACACCATTCCATAAAAAATGGATTATCCATGCACGTCATGAGACAAAACCAGACTCTTCTCTAGTAATAAAATCTGTCCCCTTATCTCACAGCTACACTACTCAGCGTAGGTTTACCATTAACCCAAATGATTTTCCATATGTCTTACAGTCAGAAACACTGAAGAAATGGCAGCCCCACCATTAGACTAAAGATAAACATCACCATTAGACAATATCACCATCTCCTGACAATGCATCTCTTTTCTTCTTATTTTTGGAAGTGTTAGAACATGTTTATCAGGATGCAGCCTAGACCCTCAGTGGACAAACATCAGTTTGTGCAGCAGTTGAATACAGCACAACACCCAGGTGCATACACCACTAGAACTGGGCTTCAGGCGATGTAATTTTTCCCCCATGGAAGAAAGAATTCCATGATCACAACTAGAATTAGAATTTCCCCTAAACTGTGGCCACATTCTCACTGCATTACTGGTTAGCCAGGATAGGTGGTGATGCATCATGCATGTCCACATGTTTAAGAAGATTGCACTCCTAATTACTATTGATGAGGATCAGTAATAAGATTAATAATAAATACAATAAGTTTAATGCTAAACAAAATGAAGACATTTTATATTTTGCCTTTTCCCCAAGCAGCCTTAACTTATACAACCTCATTTCTGAAACATATTTCTAGAAACAAATTTGTGGCCATTCTGTATTCTTTCACACGCATATAAACTGCTCTGTGCTAACAGACAGATCTGCAGTGATACTAATCTATACCCACTTCACCCTGGAGAAAAATCAGGATTCCTGACCCTTTATTACAGTCTTGACTAAGGTACATCACATATTCCTCCTTTTCCAGCTTTACAGAAACTCTCCACCCTTTATTCCCCTAAATCCTTCCTCAAATACACACAAGTTCTAGGTGAAAGATTTCCTAGTGTTCTCCCCATCTGTTTAAATCCCTCCAGCTTGCATGGCATGGGAGTCTGGAAGACAGTGCTTGGTAGCAGGTCAGATTTCACGATGCAGATATCTCAAGTCAGGAGCCTGAATCAAGCAGAGGTCCCTTATCAGCTGTGGTGGCCCTATTTCCACTACAGCCCAGAAAACTTCTCTACAAGCTAGGCCAAAGAGGAAGTTGGGAGGCTGTAGAAAGAAAAGAAACAAGGGAGTTTAAACCCCTCCTTCTCCTGGCCTCTTTTTAACTACAAGGTGCAAATTTCTGCATTTTAGGAGATCTTAAAATATTTCAATGCAAAAAGCTGATTATAACCACACACACACACACACCAAAAAACCCTAGAATTTTGGATATTAGAATACTAGGATAACATGACAGAACCTCAAGTTAGTTTCAGCTCAAAGAACAATAAATGCCCAAGTGATCCCAGCAGCCCCTGTGTTGTACAGCACAACAACTGACCTAGCACTTTCCCCCCTTATTCCTACATCATATCTCCAGCATTCACCAGGCAAACTCCAGAATCAGGCAGCTGGCTTTTTCTCTGATCTCCCTGATGCCTCTTCTCCTTGCACTTTTTTGCAGGGAGACAGAACTGGAAGAGTGGACTACTTCCACTCAGTTGAGGGCAGCAGCACAGAACTCCCTACTGCCAGTCAAAAGTACAAGGTTTTACAGAGACTCCAAGGTCTGCCTTGAGCCAAGCCCAGGGTGGTTGTGAGGAGATGTCTCCTACAGACTCTTTCTAGGGAGGAAAACACTTTTTTCCCACCCCACACTCTATGTGTACGTGGGGGAATGGTCCCACTATTGTGGGGAACTTTCCGGCTTGTACACTACCCCGGTGGAATTGGCTAGCAAAAGGATCTGAGTCCTTGCTCCAATTCCCTTTACCCAGAGGCCTGCCTGATCTCGAGGACTCCCCTTCCCACTCTCCCATGCAGCAGAGTCCTCAACAAGGCTCGGCCCAAGATTCCTGGGAGGCTTAATCCCAATATTGTTGTGGTCACTTAGAACTAGGGCTAGGGTGTCAGCACTCCAGGGTACTCTTTTCACACCGCATGCATCCCTGACCTGCGGAACATCGCATATAGTTCAAAGCAAATTCAATTTATTAAACAATTACAAAAAAAAAAAAAAAAGAGAGAGAAAAAAATAGGAAAGGTTAAAGGAGACACGGCCACTTTGCGGGCATGGGGAACCACAAACAGCGTCTCTGGAAAGTTTACAGTCTCTTCCACACGTCCCCAACCTCCTTCCCAGGTCCTGGCTGTGATACCACGGGTTGGACACTTGCTCTGGCAGTGGCCACATGTCCTCAGGATCTAGGTGACAGGAACCTTCTTCCCAGCATTGGCCTCACCCATCCCCCTCCAAGTCTGGCCTGCAAGATCTTTTGTCTGGTGGCATTTCCCTGCACTGGGCCCACACTGCCTAGGGTCCCCCTCATTCTCCCCAGCAGGTCACCTCACTTGGCTTCAGGATGCTCCAGCTCCAGCTTCGCTCTGCCTCAGCACTGCCGCTGTTCTGCTCCCAGCTCGATGGGCTGCTCTTCTGGCCCCTCTGGTTCTGGCCACTGCTGCTCTCCTTCCAGCTCTGTTCAGGCTACTGCTCTCTCCTTAGCTCGGCCCTGCTCTGACTCAGGCAGCTCCAGCTCACAGAGACTCCCTCATTGGCCTGCCTGCCCTGTCAATTGGGCTGACCTGGAGCATTGGCCTCTCCCCATTGGCCCTGGGGACTGTCAGTCTCAGGGTCTTGATTTCTCATTGGCCCTTCCCCTTTCTTTTGGTACTGGGAGAGCACCAACCAAAAAACCCGACTAAGTTTCTGTAAGGAGTCAACAGTCCCCTTACATATGCTTGTGACTCCAGCCCAAATTATATTAAGGCTATTAAAACCACAGGTTTTCTGCAATTAGAGGATACGTAGGAGGAGGAGAGAGCTCCCTATTACGCCTTAGGTGGGAGAACAATCTGGAGATGGAGGCCTGAAATGCTCCCTATATCAGAGACTCAGGGTGGGTGAGGTAATATCTTTTATTGGTCCAGATTCTGTTGGTGAAAGAGACAAGCTTCGAGCTTACACAGAGTTCTTCTTTAGGTCTGAGAAACGTACACACAGCGTCACAGCTAAATACCAAGTGGAACAGATTGTTAAGCTGCTCCCAATAGCACAAATATGCTAGAGACTCATGCAGGTTTATTATTTGAGCTCATTAATTAATCTACAAAATGAAAATTATGAACTAAATATTATGCCAGGAAGTGAACACTGTAATACATCATAAAATGATATAGACCATGATTAGAGCTGAGTGAATAATTGATCTTTTGGTTCAATGACCAAACCAAAAAATCTCTCACAAAATAGTTTGAAAAAAAACAAAAAACCCTGTCTTTTTTTTCAGTTTTTCTTTCTGGAACAACAACAACAAAAAAAAGTGTTTGGGTCAAATGAAACATTTTGAATAGCTATTCGAATTGACATTTTCTAAACAAAATGTAGATTCAAACTGTTTTGACACTTCAGAAATTTTTGTTTTCAGTTTGTTTGTTTTTGGGGAAAACTATTTGCCCAGTTTGACCCAAATTTACAAATATTTTCAGTGACCCCCCAAAAACGCATTTTTTGGCAAATATACTATTTGCTGAAAACATTTCACCCATGTCTAACTCTGATACTTATGTACTTCTGGAAAGCAATAATCACAGACACTTGCAGTTGCTTTTATGTTACTACCAAGGGATTATTTATCAGCCTGCTATCTCTGGCTCTTACAGGTCCCTTATGTGATCACATGCCTTTAAAGGGGCAGGTTACATTTATTAAACAGTGCACAACACTACTACATCAAGCTCTGTGAAACTTTTGTTCAAACCCATGCAAAACTCTGGCATCTTCTGGTTTCGTTAAACTCAAAACTTGGCCCATTTATAGTTTTGCATTAAATCTTTGTGACACTTACTGGTTTCTCACTTTGAGTTTTGCTGTTCTCTCAAATCCACATGACATCTACAGCTGTGACATCCACAATATTTAAGAGTTGGTGGTGGATGAGGAATTGGTTTCCTTAAACATTGCCTTGTGTTCTGGGTGGAAAAAAATCTATACTGATACTTACTGTTACATTTTGGCAGCAATGTACAGGGCTCCCTTATCTCTGTGGATTATGGTACAGGGAGGTCACACCATGACAGCCTGTCTTTCCCCATTTCTTCTAGCTCGTGTACTTGCCAGGAAGAAGGTTGCTTATATGCAACATGGAATGGGTTGCTAGGTGTTCAAGTGGCAGGTCCATTAAAACTGGCAGAACCACATTAAGTTTCCATGGAGGAGGGTGGTTCCCTTACTGGTGGAAAAGATCGATAAGGAATTTCATCATAGTGAGATGGGAAAAATGTGTAGTTTTCAATGGGGAAGGGGATGCCAAGCAGAAATGACTGCCAGGTGCACATTAACCGAGCTAATCAACTGTTCCTTACTCTTTAGCGAGAATAAGCAATCCAAAATAGTAGTAACCTAGCAGTTATCGGGCTGGAGCTGATTCTGTTCACATCAAATTCCAAATCTTTTCCACTTAGCAGCATGAGTTAGTGTGGTGGACTTTCTACTTAGATCAAAATGTTCAGGGCATCTGAAGTATATGACCTCTCAGCAGCTGATATCCAGCCAGCAGCTGTGCAGTGAGGTGGGAGAGGCTGGTTTGGAATGTAAGAAGTTCCTGTTGTGTTGCCATATTAAGTCTGACAGAAGAGGTAAGGTTTTCAGTGGAGGTATCAATAACAGCATCAACTCCCTGAACGAGCCTCAGGCAAACGGCAGGTAGCGTGATGACCATGTCAGTGTCCCCTTCAAACTTCCTGTGCACCTTCGGAATCAGAGGGATTGGAGGATAAGTATATGTCATCTTTGGAAACCACAGACTGAGGAATGCGTCAGATTGGGATCCTAAGCTAAGACCCCCTCAGAATCTGAGACACGTTCTTGTTTTTTGAAAATAGGTGAGTTGAAGGATGACCTTAGTCCTGGAAAGTGTAACAGATAATGGAATCCTTGATCATCCAATCATTCTCTGATGCAAAATGTCTGCTCAGGTGGTCTGTTAGAGCATTCTGTAGATAGACCTGGGAGATGTATCACCATGAGATAGTTGGTGCTGAATGCACCAGTTCCATAGCTGAATCACTTCTTGACAGTATCAGGATGAACAGCACCTCCATGCCAGTTTATATAAAAGATGGCTGTCGTGTTATCAATCATAGTTTAAATAGTCAGTCCTTGAATCAATGCTTGGTAACACACAGTTTGTGAACCACTCTGAGCGGCAATATGCTTATGAGTAGTCAAATCTCTTTACAGATCCATACACTTTGTGTCTGATGATGGTCCAGATGCACCCAACAAGCCCAGAAGGATCATATATGTCACGTAAGCCTTGGTAGGGAGGGGTGGAGAAAAGGCTATTCCTCTAAATACTTGGGGTTTTTCCCTCAATTTACTGATGTCAGAATATTGTGAAGGATTAGCAAAGACATGTCTGCTTGACACATATACAGCCTTTAGCCAGTCCTGCATGCAAGGTTAAAAGCTTATCTGAGGTTTCTTGCATTTCTACCACTCTGAACAGTGAATTGTCTATATAGCTGAACAGATCTTGAAAGCTAGTGTGAATTGGCTATAGATCTGAACAGATCTTGAAAGCTCTTGTAGTCAGCTGGTATATGGTTTCATCACTTCATCTAGGGATGAGATATTGCCTGAGCCTCAATCTCAGGGTGCTTTTCCTCAGAAAACTCCTCAGGGGGCTCAGATTCATAAGTTGACAGCTGAGGCCCCTAGGTTCCTGGGATAATGTAGGAGAGAAGGGTCTCACTCTCCAGTAGGGCCATACTGGAACATGGAAAAGGCCCTGGGAGCGAAGGAGAAGGGTAACTGGACACATGCATACTCCCTACGAGATCTAGACATGACTGAAGCCCTTAACTTTTGGGCTCATAATGTTCAAAAGAAGGGGGGGTTGGGGAATAATAAGGGACCCTTCCTCATTGTTTCGGGAATCACAAAAGTTAAAAACACATCCCAGATTGCAGGGGAAGGAGGGGCTGTTGCTGAAGCCAGGTGGCTAGGTTGCATGGTAAGCCCACAAATAATCAGCCTTGGGTTTTTGGTACTGACAAGATAAAAGGCATCGATACTATGAAAAGACTGTTCAGTCCTGTGGCGAGCAGTGGAAATTCTGGTTCTTCCCAAATCTGAAGATCCCTTAGTACCACATATTCTTTGGTACCAGGAGGGATGGTGCCATAAAACTCAATCTAGGAATATGTTTATGCTGCAGAGTGAAGTTGATTTATTTTAAATCGACCTTCACCCGCCGAACTTTAAAAGTCAAAGGAGCGTGATCACACCACGCTCATTGTATCGGGGGATTGCATCCCCACTAGCGTCAACAATCAAAGCAGTGCACCGTGTAGCTATGCCACAGTTAAACTAGCCGCAGAGGCTTTTGGGAAGGTTGTCGTCCTCCCATGATACAATGTCCTCCCTCCCCCTCACTTCTTGTCCCAAACAAACAGACTAATGCTTTTTTTGTGCCATTTTTCTAAACCCTTCAGGCTCTGCTACATGCATGCTACTGCCAGAGAGGCATGGAGCCCGCTCAGCTCTGCACTATCATTGTGAGCATCACAAGCACCTCACATCTTATCCTGCAGTATTTCCAAGGGTGAGACAGGAGCCACAGCACTGAAATTTGTGATGGTTCTCAAGATGCCCTGCTACAAGCCATAGAATGAAACAATTTCCATTTGCTGCTGGCTGTTACACACCATCTGCAATCAGTGGACTGCTGTTTCTGGTCCCGGGAAACAAGCACTGACCGGTGGGATCACACTGTTATGAAGGTTTGGGATTTTGAGCAGTGGCTGCAGAATTTCGTATGCAAAAGGCCACTTTCTTGGAACTCTGCACAGAGCTGTCCCCAGCCCTGATACGCATGAACATTCATTTCAGACCTGCTCTGACAGTGGAGAAGCAGGTGGCCATTGCTCTGTGGAAGCTAGGAATGCCAGACTGCTACCAGTCAGTTGGGAATCAATTTGGAGTTGATAAATCCACCGTCAGAGCTGCTGTAATACAAGTTTGCCTGGCCATTAGTAGACTTCTGCTAAGAAGGGTGGTGACTTTGGGAAATGTGGAGGACATAGTGGATGGGTTTTCTGCAATGGGTTTGCAAACTGTGGTGTGGGGGTGATAGATGGCATGTACATCCCTATCTTATCCCCGGACCACCTAGCCACATTAATCAAAAGGGATACTTCTCAATGGTGTTGCAGGCTCTTGTAGATTACAAGGGATGCTCATCGACATCAGTGTGGGGTGGGCTTGAAAGGTGCATGACATGTGCATCTTTAGAAACTCAGGTCTGTTAAAAAATGTGCAAGCAGGGACTTGCTTCCCTGACCAAAAAATAAATATTGGCGATGTTGAAATGCCAATAGTGAGCCTTGGAGACCCATTGCTCTCCTGGTTGATGAAGCCGTACACAAGGCACCTGAACAGTGAGAAGGAGAGGTTCAATAATAGGCTCAGCAAGTGCAGAATGGACATGGAATGTGCATTTGGATGTTTAAAGGCACGCTGGTGCAGTCTACTCACTAGGCTAGGTCTCAGTGAAAAAAACATCCCAGCAGCTATCTCTGCATGCTGTGTGCTCCATAATGTCTGTGAGACAAAGGGGAGAAGTTCCCCTTGGGTTCGGTCATGGAGGCAGATAGACTGGCTGCCAATTTTGAGCAGCCAGACACCAGTGCAATGATGAGAGCCAACCACGGAGCACTGCACCTCAGGAAAGCCTTGAAAAATTGGTTTTGCAGTGAAACCTAATGTTTCTCAAAAAATCTGTGTTCTGTCTTCCCTTATCATCCCCCACCGATTCCCCAGCACCACAGCACTGTGCTAGCCTCAGCCCCCTTTCCTCAGCGATAATCCCCATGGTCTCAATAAAGAAAGAGTAATGATCTTTAAAGCAGTAAATTTTTATTGTTGATCGTTAACAGTGGAGGGAAAGGACATTATTTCAACAGTTTGCATGAATTGTAATGGAGCTTTGAGGGGACACAGAGCAAAGTTTCACTGTGCAAGCAGCAAACAACACATTCCCATTTCTTCCAGAGGCCGTCGCCTCTTTCTGCTCCCCTCGCGTGGCATGGAGTGGAGCACTATACAGCACCCTGCTCAACCTCCTCCTAGATAGCTTGGGGGTGGGAGCTAGGAAAGAGTGCATGAGTTGAGAGTTTTGCAGGGGCTGCAGAGGGAGTCTATCCTGCTGCTGCTCTTCTTGAAGCTCGACCAAACGCCTCATCATGTCCAACTGATCCCTAGTTATGCGCATCATCTCATCCTGTATTGCATGCTCATGACCTTAGGCCGCCTTCCTGTTCTTCATGTCCATGTTCATTTTCTCTGATAATAAAATCCTCCAGACTCTTAGCTCTGTGTCAGCAGCTTTGGAGGCATTCATTATCTCAGTGAACATGTCATCCCCAGGTTTTTTTTCTGCCTTCTAATCTTCAATAGGCAGTCAGCAGGAATAGTAGATGTTGAGCTGAAGGCCGTGCTGTCCACTGAAAGGCAAGCAAAGCACAAGGTATCCATTGTTAGCTGGCACAATGGACGAAAAGCAATGTTTCAATGTAAAAAGAACTCCCCTTTATATTCCCAAGGGAACGGCAGACCTGCATACCAATCTCTACCTATTTCAGGGGTCGTAGTGCCATGCCAGCCATGGTAAGTAAGAGGCTGGTGCATCCATTTGAGGGAAATCACCATAGTGTATGCTGCATATGTCCATAGTTCCCCAACCAGCAGGATGGTTGCTGCTCCCTTGGCCCTCCCAAAATTCGTTTTTTGAAGTGGCAGTCCAGAGGGTGAAGCGGGGTGAGGGTGAAATTCCTCTGGTGAAAACATATGTGGGCACCTGTCTTGGGACCCTGAAGACCCATTGCAACCATGTGCTGTTTTGTAACTTGCAGTTTACGTACCCCAAAACACCTCCCATGGCACAGGGAAAAAAAAACCCGATTGTATGGAGCGGGTACTGCAAATTTGTGCTATCTTCCCTAGGTGACCATGAGTGATATCAGTCTACTGAGGGTAACAGAGGCGGAAAGGGAGGATTTACTGCAAGCATCTGGGTACAGGCCAGGCCCTTATGCTACTATGCTGTGCTCCACGATGATGTCTGCATAATTAATAAGAGAGTGGCAAGGGAAAGTGTCCTATCATGGTGGAAGAAATAAGGCTGCTCTCCCCAGAAAACTTCTGCAAAGGACCACAGAGTACCTAAATGAAAGTTTCCTAGAAATGTCCATGGAGGATTCTCGGCGCATCCTTGTGCACATAAACATTCTTTTTTGGGGGGAACCCCTTGCTTAGGTGAACTAACAACGAGAAAGCCCATCACCACCACTACCACCACACTCAGTTTTTTTTCGCTATGGCAAGAAGCTGGACTGGGGAGATAACCATAGAAATGAGATTTGTGGTACATACTCACCAGATGTGCCTTCCCTGGCATCTTGGTCAATCATGCTGTCCTGCATCCGGATGGGCTGTCTGCGGTTACAAACAGCTCCCAGCTTTCAGGGAGAATGGATTCCCCATGCTACTGACCCGTTTTCCTCCTCCTCCTCCTCATCATCATCCACAGAGTCATCCTCATTCATGCTGGATTCCCCTGAGGTAACTATGCTGCATGGTGGTACAGTCGTAGGGTCACCGCCAAGAATCGCATTCAGTTCCTCATAAAAGCGGCATGTCTTTGGTGACAAGCCAGAATGAATGTTTGCCTCATGAGTTTTTCGATAGGCCTGCCTCACGGCACTGCTGTGCATCCCTTCTGTGCCCCTTTTCCAACATGCCACGTGATATCTTCTCGTAAATATCTAAATTCCTTTTGCTGGCTCAGAGCTGAGCCAGGACGGACTCTTCGCTCCACAGACCGATGAGATCCAAGACCTCAGATCGACTCCAGGCTGGAGCGTGTTTGGGGCGTGCAGTTGCCATGATTAGTTCTGCTGGCAAGCTCTCTCCACGCTGACCAAACAGGAAATGGGAATTCAAAATTTCCCAGGGCTTGAAAGGAGGGGCTGTTTCCTGTGTATGTGGTCGCAGTGCAGCAGAGTTTGAACATGCAGAGTGGTCACAGCAGAGCATTGTGGGATAACTCACGGAGGTCAATTACATTGATTTACACTGTGCTGCACCTACACTGCTGCTCATTCGACCCATACAATTCAATTTCAGCGCTATGCCACTTGTGGAGGTGGTTTTAATAAGTTGAATTTTCCTGCAATTTATGTCGACGGAGAGTTGTCCAGAGTGGTCAGCATTGTCCACATCAGTGGCTGGCTGCATGAAGTAGGTGAACAAAAACATTTTAGGAGTGCTTACTTTGCCTTAAAAGTCCTTTTAGGAAAGGATTTGCACACTGAGCATTGTTGAGGAGATAGGCTTCCCCAAAACAAAAAAGGCATTGGGTGTATTGGTCCTTAATTGCAATTGTTGCTTCGAGAGAGGGGCAATGCTCAAAGTCAAGAGACTTAGGATGGGACATCTCCAAGCCCTAACACCAGGAAGGTCTGACAGGAGAAGAAATCAAAATAAGGAAGGCGAGTATTTCCAAAACAATGAAAAAAACTATCAAAAATTTGCCAACAGGCAACTGTCCTAACTTCTACCTTTTGCTAATATATACACAATTATCTACAATGACTGTGAAAAGGTTGTGTTGAAATACAGAGAGCAGCTCCATCTTACAGCTGTGGGCGATGAAAAAGAACTGAATGGGGGTTGGGTGAGCTCCGCGCTTTACGGAAGAACAAGGCTACTCAGGGCACATATGCAGCTCCAACAGACATCGCTGGCCTAAAGACTGAGATCGCAAGCAGACGGGGTGCATGTGCACCAAGCCTGTAATATATATGGGCAAGCACTTGAAAAAGAACAAAAACCTTTCTCCCGGCCTACATCTTTCATCTTGACTTCCAGATCCCATACAAAATGAAGCTCCCAAGATTATCTTCCTTATCTGCCAATCTGACAGGCATCATCCATTCTTTAATCCTTTCTTGGCTCTCGTGTCATTTGAGGTTCTTGTCCTCATCAGCAAGCTCTTGTTTGAGGCTGCCCCCAATTACTTATGTTAATTTAGTGCCATGCTCTCTCCCGCCCGTAAAGAATGCCATTCTTCTAATTTTGCCAGCCTCACAAATATGTCACAAATTTCTCCCACACCTTTACACATGATGTACTGTGTGCATCCCTTCTTAAACTTAACTGAAATTCCCACTTAAGACCCCTCTTTACTGTGATATCTGTAAGAAGTGAGTCAAACAAACATATCTATTATTTTTAAATGTCCAGTGTTTCTCATCTTCCAATCCCATTCCTGTGTATTCTCACCCCATCTTTGAGTCCTGTGCCATTTAGAATGTAAATTCTTTGGGGCAGGAATCCAGTTTTCTCTGTGTGTCTGAATGGCACCTTGGAAATCATACCATAAGGTATTCAGTGAATAGACAGAAAAGTAGAAACTCATGCATCTCATGTTAGAGGTTCTCTGGGTTTCTTCATTGGAGAGAATGATGTGTTCCCTAAAATGACATACAGTGCCTTGACTTTCTTGGTATTCAGATTGATAATATGAAGCCTGATATCCATATGGATATAATGCTGACTTCCATATAAAATACCAATATCATTCCATCAGGGAAATTGCCATCTTTTGTGGATCCAGAGAGTGGGCATGGGCCGTAGTCCCTAAATATACAGATGTCACAAAATTCACAGAACAAGACCAGCCATGGATCACACAGGCTGCATATAATGGAATCTGTGGATGTTAAATCTTAACACACAGTTGCCTCCGAATAGAGCACAAAACTGTGCAATACTATTCCATGGCTGGAAATTTCTTTCTGATCTTAGCTGGAAATCAGCTTTTTCCCTGAAGCATGAGGACTGATTGATAACCCTTGTGCTTTTATCCTAGCTAGATGCTATTCTTAGTCACACTGTAAAAATACTGAATCCTTTTACACCCTGTAATCCTAGTCCAACCGCCCTGCTTTGGCAGAAAGTTTTGGAATAGGGTTTGATGGTTTAGCTGCAGGCCCATCTTTCTGGAAATTATTGTGTATCACTATGAAAAGTTTCAGCTGGGCATTTGTCATCATAGCACTGAGTCTGGCCTCTTGTGATTATGCAAGGATCTGCTCAGAGCTATAGAGGCAGAATAATATTTCCCAGTACTTTTAAAATACTTTTCTAATATCATAGTAACCCCACTCAGGGCTTAGAGAAACAGTTCAATTCATTGTCAACCTTCCTTGGCTTTGCCCATACGTTTTTACATTGTCCAAATTGCCACGATTGTTTTACCCTTAGTATCTGCTTTTCAGTTTATATTCATCTTGGTTTTCCACTGGCTCAGTTTGAGCATTTCTGTTTGTATTTTGTGAGTAGTAGTTTGCTTTAAGCTATATGCCAGGGTGGCCAAACTGTGGCTCGTGAGATGCACGCGGCTCTTTTACAATTAAAGTGCAGCTTGCGGAGCCCTCTATGCCCCCTATTCTCCACCTACCAGACTGGGGTGGGGAGCTCTGTGGCAGAGTGGTGGGGCTAGAGGATTCTGCCAAGCAGGGGGGGGGGGGGGATCTCAAGAGGTCAGTAAATTTGACCACCCCTGATATAGAGATAGATATAGATATAGTGCAGTAATGTATTGCTTTTGTGTTTCTGTTTGAAATGCTCTCCTCTAATAGCAGGCCCACAGGGAGGCTAAGGTACATTTAACTCAGATATTGCCCAGTCAGGACAGGGTTAAAGAGCTGCCCTGGGCACAATCACCCTCAGCCCAGCACATCTGTGAGGCTTGAGCCCTGCTCAGTGCAGTGTGGCAGTCTGAAAGAGGAGCCCAGAGCTCTCTGGCCCCTGGAAGCACGGCTTACTGACTGGGGAAACGACTTTAGTCCTTCACCACTCAGGCTCTCTCAGAAAGACGAAGGGAGGATACGTCCCTCCCACCTTTCCCTCGTTGGCTTCCCAAATGCCTAAGACTCTGCTTTTGTTTGGACTACTTTAACCTCTTCCCACAAGCAGGCTGATGCCTTGAACAGATGCTGAGACAGGGCCAGTGCTCACCCTCTTCCCAAGGGGGTGCTACAGAGGTAGAGCCCACTGCACTGGGAAATCTCATTGCTGACAGATTTATTTCTGCCACTATCATCTTAAAACTGTTCACAGTGATGTTGGTAAGACACTGACACCACAGCTGCATTCAGCAGCCATTTGATCTTACTGGAAGTCCTTTCATGCTATTTTTCAGGTAAATGACATGATGCATGTTCCTTCAGTTGGTGAGAAACTTCTTGGAGTAATAATGGGCTCCAGTCTGTCATTTATCAATATGCCTGATGTTCTATCTTTGCAGGAACATCATGATGTTGTGATATCATCTTTCCCTGGAGAAGGTTGAATTGCTTTTATTACTTCCTGCCTGAATTATTGATGATCTCTAATCTGGAGCTCTTCCAATAGGAGGACTGTAGCTACAATTGATTCAAACTGCCCTTGCCAGGATTTTAACAGACTAAAATATATCCCACGTCTGTCTCTGCTTTGAAGGCATAACATTGTCTTCCTGTAGAATCTGAGAGATGTAAAAAGAGTGTTGTTTATGTTTGAGGCATTTTGTGCATTTACCCATTTAATCTTACCAACTTGATATCACCTAGTTTTGCTGATGCCAGCTTAATTATCTGTACCAAGAGCTAAATTCTACATGGATTTACACCCTGTACAATCCCATTGACTTCTGGTTTTTTGCACAGGATTTCATCCTTAAAATCCTCTTCTCTTCCTATGTTATTAACTCCTCACCCCAGAATGCTTTAGCTTTCAGGTATGTGACTCACAGATCCTTTTGCTAATCTAAAATACAACCCTAAATCCCATAATTAGTTTTTAACCTAGCTTTGGATTAGCATTTGTTCAAGAACGTGGTTTGTTTTCATGCAGAATCCATTTTATTAAACCAAGCTCTGATCTTTTTTTGAAGCATAAAGAAGGGAGTTCTCTGGGCGCAGGGGCTGCATGACAGTCAGAAAGTCAAACACCCTGATCAAACCGTTCAGCAAGCCCACGTTGTATCCACACACCTATCCTGTACTTACAGGGAGACCTCTGATTTCTAGGCTTACATAAGAAACAGAATTCTGCAAAGGATTTTTTTTTTTTGGTTCACTGGCTGAACTGAAAAAAAGTAATGTCAGATCAACACAAAATGAAAAATTTTCAGTATTCTTGGTAAAACAAAAACAAAAAATATTTCCCATTCAGACGTTTTATCCACTTTTCTATTAAAAAATCAAAGGAAATATCCTTCACAAAACAGGCTGTGTTCCTGTTACCCTTGTATCCATTAACTTACTCAACAGAGCTCACATGTTGGCAGCAAGGAGACCTGAGTTCAAATCTCTGCTCCAGTGTCTGAATCGCTCCTGTTGAAGCTGTTCCACTTTGCATAAATTAAATATTCATTAGGCCAGAGCATATGAATGATTGTAGCCTGCTGGTTCGGGGACTCACCTGGCTTCCAGGCCTTGCTCCAATACATACGTAACTATTCCTTGAATTTATGAGGAATTCACAAATAGTTTCGAGTCAAACTCGAAACTATTATCTGAAAAATTTTGCCCAACTCTAATAATAAATTCCTCTAAGAGCAAACAGTTCACATACAACAAACTACTATTCAAACACCATTCAAATTCATTACCAAATGCCTTTCCAGACCAAACCATTTCAACTATTACTGTTATTTTAGGGCTCCCCACACAGTACTGATGATCTGTTATGTTTATACAGCTCTCAGACAATGTTGCTCTATCAAGAGTAAACTTGGTATTATCCTAAATATCTTGTTCACGATAAAAGATTACTTAGTTATGCAACACATAAAAATGATAACTGATGGAAGCCAGGGACATGCAATACTCCATTTACATTCACAAGCGGGATGTCAATCCTGCAAACACCAAATTTCATTAGTTTAAAGCAGTATATTCCTCCCTTGCGATTCAGGCTGCTGCTGCTGTGACCTGCTGAACTGACGCCCTCTGGCAGCTGGTGTCCTTTTGAATAGAACTTCTTTGGCAGTGTTTGACGAACAGAAAAGAGGGGGAAGCGTGTGAGCGTCACATTTTGGGGATTACTCAGTCCAGTGAGAGGTTCTGGCACTGCCTGCCCTGTGCCTTAACACTGTGCTGCTATTGTTCAAAGCCCTGACACCACTGGTCTGCCTACAAGCATGAAGTTTCGCCCTGGCTTCCACCAACCTAGTTACTCCTTGCAGGATGACACCAACAGCCTTTTCTGTCCTGTCTCCCCAAATCCATCCTTCCTGAGTTCTTACCTACTCGACATTCAGGTATTCCCTTCTGATTTGTCACCCTTGAAGGCATGAAACCAGCCCCCCTGATTATCAGCTGACTTTGGTCCCTAAACTCCACACAGTTTGCACAACAGTGACCTGCTTGGGTAAAAATAAACAAAGTTTATTTAATAGAAAAATCACAGAGTCAAAGATGAAATAGCAAAGTGTGATGGGGTGCATTGACCCAGGAGGGGTTAATTCTGTCTTGTGGGCCAAGGCAGCCACATGTTTTCAACCTTGTTTGGCATGCTTCGGCTAGGTATAAAAGGGAGTACTCAGCTCAGTCGGAGATGACTGTGGAACGGGAAGGTTGCCGGATTCAGCCTGGGAGCTGCCGAATATCCAGACCGTGGAAGCCAATCGTGCTGAGACCAAGCATACGTGAAGACAACAGGAGATGCCCAAGAGGTTGGAGCTGCCGGGAGCTACTCAAGCCAGGGGACCCAAAAATGCTGGGGATGCCCAGACCACCATCCAAGGGAACAGAGTAGGAAGTGGCCCAGGTGAATGACTCATCATGCTGGGCACTTTCAGCCTTGTTGCAGTGGGATCTCTGCTGACCCCAGTGGCGGAAACATCCACCTCTGTTAGGGCCCTGTGCTGGGAACCAGTGGAGTAGGATGGGCCCTGGTCCCGAACCCCATGTTGCCAACCCCAACCCTGGGGTGGCAATCTCCCCATCTTAGATCAGACAGGCTGTGTTTGCAGCTCTGCCCTTCCTGAGGGTCCGGGACCCTTGGCTGTTTGGTGCTCAGCCCCGCCTGAGAGTCTAAGCCTCTAGGCTGCTCATAGCTCAGCCCTGCCCGAGGCCCTGAACTCATAGATTGTTTGCTGCTCAGTCCCGCCCAAGGGCCTGAGCCACTAGACTGTTTGGTGCTTAGCCTGAGCTCTTAGTCTGTCTGTTGCTCCACCCTGCCCGAAGGCTTGAGGTTCTAGACTGTTTGGTGCTCAGCCCTGCCTGAGGGCCTGAGCTCTTAGACGGTTTATTGCCACACCTGCTTGAGAAAACTGAGCCTAGACTGCTGGTGGCTTTTCCTGAAGCCTGACTCCTACTGACTCCTACCACTAGGCCACACCACTTGGGGACTTAGGACACCCAAGTGGTCTCAGCTGTGGGTCTATAGCAGCCCTCACCCCACCCCCAAAAGGGGCACAGGGCACACCGGCCCCTCAACACAAGGGAAGCAAAAATATACAAGTTATACAGAAAAGAAACAAAGATGTAACCTCAGCCTTAACACATCTATATTAGATAAAAGCCTTTTTCTAATACAAGTTACCTATTGTCTTTGAACAGTTTCCCAGCATTCCCCCATTTCAGTGTTCCAGAGTTTTATAGACAGCTTCCCACTTAGAGACTGCCCCTCAGTTTCTGGATGAAAACTTCAGTTTCTACCCTTTTTTTTAAAAGGCTTACCCCCCATTTTTCTCCCACCCCACTATAGTGATGCATGATTATTCAGAGTGGGGGAAATTACCAGTTGTCTCAATGTCTTTCCATTAACTCTAATGGCCCGTCATTTGTCTTTTCCTATGTTGTAAAGAGTCATTACTTGAATCTGGTTTTGACTAAACGCCTGGCTCAGGAAGTGCTTCTCCTTGTCTGGTCACTCACCTTGCAGCAGTGAGGTAGAGATGGAATTTATGAGCACAGTTTTCTATATACACAAACATATAAATTCATAACCATAGCCTGTATACACATCTCCTAATGATTATCATGTTTAGAACATTATCGGCTTTCGTAAATGTTGATACATTTTTATGGTACAATACTGTTGTATACAATCAGTCGATCTGACTGCTTATTCTTTGAGGTTCAATCCCCATTTTTTCCGTGGAGGTCTCTGGACCCTGACTGGCACAGTGGGGAAAGGATAAAGGGAAGAGAACTGAGGGGACTCAAGCACTGAAAGGAAGAAATAGAAAGATTACCTCAAGAAATGCAGTTCAATTTTAATTATCCAAATATAATAGAATAATTCTTGATAATCATCTATTTGGATAATTGAGAGGTTTATTTATTAAACATGAATGAGTCTGAGTCATATGTGTTTTGATTAGATTTGCTTATAAAATCCGCATAGACTTTTCACTGAACTTGACAAACTTTCTTATAGATTTCCAGAGGCCCTCGACATATTAGCCTATTTTAGATAACATGGAGGTTTGGAAAATGAAA
This sequence comes from Emydura macquarii macquarii, assembly GCF_026122565.2. Taxonomy (NCBI): domain Eukaryota; kingdom Metazoa; phylum Chordata; order Testudines; family Chelidae; genus Emydura; species Emydura macquarii. The sequence continues at coordinate 13,817,155 of NW_027132773.1, forward strand.
GCTCAGGGAGTCAAGTCTGTTTGTTTATGTACTATACACAAGTCATATTTGAAAGGTTTTTCTCTAAAAACAATACAGTTATAGATGTAATTGCTGGTAATGAACAATATCATTCAGGTTTCAAAATGGTTATCATTATTCCCTCCCTTTTGTCAAAAGCGTTTAAGGTCTCTGCATGAAGATTTTTTCCCCCCGACAGTTTGGGCCAGATGTAAAAGATATTTAGGCATAGGTGTCTGGTGAGAGTTACAAAAGTGCATAAGTGATTTAGATGTTTAGTTTCCATTGGTTTTGAATTGGAGTTAGGTGCCTAACCTGCATAGGAGTTTGGCTTCGATGGCCAACACTACCCTCTGGATTCTCTCATTGGTTCAAATATTAGGCCCAATAGCATCAAAAATATTTCTTTAAGGGAAACTGTGATCTACTTGATAATTCATTTACCTAGAACATGATTGCTGAACACACTATGGAATGAAGTATTTAAACCAACCTAATTCTCCCCGGTTGTCTGACTAATTCCCATTCAATAAGTGAGTGTCCACTATTTGGCTCCTAAACAGCTCTTTCCGCCTAATAAAAACATTTTAATGCTTCACACAAATGCACATGCAGCAATGGGCAGGAAGTCTGGTTTTAGGTTTGGGCAATCAGCCATCCAGCTCTATTTTCTGTTTCCTCAAGGCTATTTGTCCTGCATTATGCCAGTTTCACTGGCAAGAAAACCTTTTTGGATTGTTTGTTTCCTTTGCTGCACACATTACTTCAGTTTCAAGACCTTGTGGGTGTCTCTTACAAAGATATATAGCAAACTATATCTATGATTAAAATCTTGGGCTCATGCTTTAGAAAGTCTTGTCTTGATTAGTTAAACCAAGCTTTTGGTCTCCCTGCCTCTTCTGTGCCATGCTCACTGCCTATTTTCTCAGTTCTGCCACTCATCTAATTAACCATTGGTCACATTTTGACATCTTCTTTGGTATGTACATCAGTTACCACTGAAAATGAAAACCATGTTTAAAAGTATACCTTTGGCATTAAATTCTGTTCAAAAATTGATCCCTTAGTAGTCACAGATTGTGGTTCACATCTACAATATATCCATTTGCCTGACCTACATATGCTCTTTTCTATGTAGCTTTGTCTATTGTTACTACTTGTTTTCCCAAATTAAAACACATTTGCTTATTTGGCACTGCTCTGCTGGAATTCCTAGTCTCAGTATATCTGTGCAGTTGATTATATTAGCTCTTTGAAAAGTAAACTTAAAACTTGTTTTAACTATTTTAAATATTATATAATTTTTGTGTATTTTGTTTTTTATACTTGAAAACCCCTAGATCATTTCCTTTATCCTTTACTTGTTTTAAAATCACTTGACATGTGTGAAGGATGTTAAATTCATTTATAAATAATAATGATGTGGAATAAATGGACTCTGGCTAGTTCTTGTTTTGTGAATACACTTAATTGCAATTTGACACCTAAATTTTCAGAGGTGCAGGATTTAGCCATAATGTCCACCAATTAGGATGCTCATTTATCCCAATTAAGCACCATATATTAAGGACTAGAATATTAAAATTTGGGGTCATAAATGTGGGCTGTTATATGTATCTAAAAAGCTGGTTTTCTCCAAATGATAATCTAATATTTCCAACCCTTCTTTTGTGGAACTTTTATACCCATCTTAACCCAACTGCGGTTTAAAAAGTCACAGCATAGCACATGCTGTAGAGGCTTTTGAATGGCCATCTGATTTATAGGCTGCTGCCTTCAGAGGTATTTTTTCTGCTGGTCAAATACATAAAGAAGTGCAAAAAACAAAAGCAAAGTGCTGTTTTAACTGGGAGTAGATTGGCACTGTCAGGAGAACAAAGTATATTCCCTACTGAAATGCAATCAGAGACCATGGTTGTGAAAAACCAGAAGTGTTCGTTAATGGACATGTCCCAGTTAACTTGGTACTTTAAAGCACTACACAAGCATTTGATGCCTCCATCTTCCCATCTGCAAAATAGGGATTGCAGTATCGAATTTGCTAAGGCTTAATGTTAAACACTTTGGAGAGCCCTAGACACAAGGTGCAAGTGAAGTGTAAAGTACTGGCTTGATTGGATTATTCCTCCCCTCTCCCAAAATCAAAGAGGGAGGACACACTGTCCCTTCTCAATTCTTCTGGGTGGGCAGGATTTCCCCACTAGCAAGGGAAAAAATGAGGTTTCAGCCCTCAAACTCTCTCCACCAGAAGTACAGAGCTATCTGCATTTAACGCCTGCTCCTCCACAGTGGTGGCTCTGCACACTTGACCCCTCAGGGGACCACAGTGACTTGAGTCCCCTGTGGTTCTGCCTGATCTTCACAGGTAGATTTTTCAAACAGCTAGACGCGACTTTAAAGTGGGGTTGCCAGTGAAAGTGCCTCCTCAGGAAAACAATACCACTGCTTGCATGCCAGCACAACAGGGAATTCTTAGGCACCCATATTTCATCTCTGCCCTTCCTGTCCTTTCCTTCAATATCTGCAGCCCTGTTACAGTGTGTTCTGCACCAACATGGGCACAAACAGTGGAACACATATTTGCCTGTGCCTAATTAATGCTTAGAAATCTGGTATTTTCATGCAGCCCAACCAATTAGATGACCATGTGCTCACGCTAGTACCGCAGAAGTTGGATATGTGCAAATATATGTATGCAATTATGTGCAGTTGACTTTTGCAATCTTATCGTTAATGCCAATCTCTCTGATAAGGAATTCAACCGTATACTTTAAGAAAAGCAAAAAAGGCAATGATCACAGGGACTGTATTACACAAAGAGAGTTTGCAGATGAGTTTAGCAAAATCCTATATGCAGTTAAAATGATCATTCTTTTCTGCTTCTTCTATATTGCCATTTATTTTCAGCAGCAAAAAATGGCAGGGTTTTTATGTGCCTCCTGAGAAGAAGGCTTAAAAAAAGGTACAGTAAGAATGTTAAATAGCATGAAATTCAGGAGGATGAGGTAGATCAGGACTAGGGTTGTGGGAGCACATGCAAATCATCCTCGCTTAGATTATTATTAAGGGTAGCTAGAATTTAATTCCTATTGCCATTAAATCAATTGGACCGAATGAAAATCACTAGGCAATTTATAAAAATGGCCATCTTTACCAATAAATGAGCTATAAACTTGTAGCCATGTGCCTTCATGTGTTGTTATTTTTGCATGATATTCACTTTTATTGGACACTCAGATGAAGATTGTCTTGTCTGCCTTTCTTGGTTTCTGCTAAGTAAGAGAACACCATTCACAATTACTTTGTTCAGTTGAGAATGAGTAATATACAGAGGGGAACTCAATGAGTGTTCTAATCAGCCTTTCTTCTGGCTGTGGTAGGAGTGTGAGTGGCACTGCTGTGCTTTTGATTGGCTTTTTTGTTATTTTGTCCTTTTTTGACCTTTGAAAATTAACATGATTTTTACAGGTGTTTACGTCAGCAAAAAGCAGCTGAGGGATTCATGGCATCACCTCTACATGTAGGCATTGTAAGAAATTCCGGGTGAAGACCACATTTAAATAAAACAAGCCAATGTACATGATTCCATTAGGAGCCAGATGGCCACTTCAGTTTTTGTGCAAATGCAGGATTAGAAAAACTGCCAGATTTCTAAATTACATTAGGCCTTGAACAGAACAGTAAGGACAGGAACTGAGCAAAGTCTTCAATAATAGTAGTGTTTTCAGGGAAATGAATCACAAAATGATCATGAGCAAGCACTGATGTTTTTGACACAAAATCGGTCACTCACTAAATATGAGAGGGTGTTTTTGAGCATGCAGATACAAGAGGCCGATGTGTGCTTGTTAAGCTACTGCAAACAGTAGCACTTATAGCATCAAGTTACTACCACTTCTTCTTCATGTGAAGTTATGCTGGTTTCGCATTTAGAAAAAAATTATTTGGGATTGGCCAAGATTATGAGTATTTGAATTAAAAGAAATTTCAATGTTATCAGTTGGGTTGGTTAAGGAGACAGCTCTATGGGGATAAAACTTCCAGGTCAGGTATATGTGCAGCTTGCTAGGATATAAACATATTAGAGAAAAGATGGTGAAAAAGATCATGGTTAGATAATTTTATGAAGTTGGCAGTGGTTCCTGCAAAGCTGACTCATGAACCAGAATATGACTGAAGCAGAATACCTGGGGTTATTCCATCTGGATGATGCTCCATACTTAAAATTAGTAATGTAGAAACCATTAGAGGTATCAATAGATGGGCTGGACTGATATGGCTAGAGTGTGTTAGTGTGCTTGTCAGGGATGATTTACAAAAACACCAGTATAATTAATAATATCACTGAAATGTGTAACACCTGGCAAATGACTATATCCAGTCTGGAATGTGTCTTTGAGACAGGGATTCATTTTGACTTGCTATGTGAAAGAAGCTTAGGCAGGACTGGGGTCTAAACTTGTTTCATGCAGTAGGCACAAAATTAGCTCATGTACCATTCAGAGCTTCAAATAGCGGAACAGAAAGTCCCATGTTTGCTGGTTTTGAAGATCAGTTTGCAAATTGAAATAATCAAACTGGTGTGTTAATTTGTCTCCTGAACAGAATATAAAAGAACCATTGAAGCCACTTCAGGTTGTTGCTTGTTTTTGGTACAAGGCTGGAGCATACCTCTTTGAATTAAATAGGAAAGATTACTTTTTACTGGTGGACTATTCGTTTTTTGGGGAAGCACAACAGCAGTTTATTAATACATTGTAAATCACTGTTTGCTTGCCATGAGCTTCAAAATGAGTTAATAACAGATAATTGCACAACACGTACAAGTCATTCATTTCAGTGATGCTCTTTGAAATATCACGTCAAGTGTTTACTATTCACAGTAAAATGGATTAGCAGAAAAGTACGAAAACAGTACGAGTAACATAGTACGAGTAACACAGTACGAGTAACACAGGCCTTGATTTTTAAAAATGTCCTGGTGAGTTCAAAGGATCCATATTTATCAGGGTTAAAATACCGCAACACATTTTGCAATGCTTCCTTAGGGTCATCAGTTGAGAAACTCATAGGCAGGAGGATCAAAACCTTAGTGCCAACATTTAAGAAGTTTCTTGAGCCAAAGATTATAAATTTTGAATAGTTACAAAAGAACTACATGTCAGGGAACTAGAGCAGGGAAAAAATACCATGACAAGAATGCCAAACAGTTACCATAACTGCAAGTGGAGAATGTTGGATTTAAAACAGAGTGCCTGAAAACCTGCCAAGGTAAAAGCAATGTCGTCAGCACCAATGTCAGCTTTCAGTCCTATGGAAGGAACAGAAGACAAAAGACAGGAGGAGAGTTGTTTCTTTTGGACATGCAGGATGATCCCATGCTGACAAAAATAACACATGCCCACCCAGTCAGACAATAAATACAGTAATTTGCTTTATCCAAGAGGTATGAGATCTGTAGAGTGATTTGTGTGTATACATCTGTTGTAGATGGAGACTTTAAGACAGTCAGTGAAAAAAATGGAGGTTACTTATATGATTCCAGGCACCACTGCATTTACACTCTACATCCTATTGCAATGATATTTGTACAAAATATGTCTTGTGAGGAATCATTTGAAAACCACCACATTCATCACTAATATCATTGTGAAATGTATGTGACAGTGCTGTATGTACAGTTACAGATGTCCTATGATATTATGTTTTAAAATCTGTATTTGAACAAAGTAAAAAGTAGGCCTGTCCAGATCTTGACTATACAAATGAAACAAGGCTGACTAGTGACAATGGGATTGCAATTTACATACGCGGTAAACACAACAATCAAAGCTCATAAGGTGGTTGGGGAGTCAGCATGTCTGGATCACAAAGGAAGGATAACTCCTAGTCAACTGGCATCTGGAATTGCTTTACATTGTAAAACTGCAGCAAGAAGCATCACTTTGGAACACACACAGGGGACACCTTAATCAAAATGAAGTCAGCCCCCTGGAAGAGACAGGATAAGTTTGGCCCTTGAAACAAAGGCAGACCTTGCGATATATAAAGACACACAAAAACCTTGGATTATCAGAGGGACAAGACAAACCAGAACCTTAGACTCTGTGGGGATCCAGCAATGGCTAAAAGTTAGTTGGCCATTGCTGGAAAAGGAAGATTGGTGAAGATACCATCTTGAACAAGAATAAGAAACTGACTGATTGAAGTTTTAGTCTTAGAAGCGTGTTTTACTTTTGTTTGTAACCATTTCCAGCTTTATTCCTTCTACTTGGTATCACTTAATGTGTGTTCTTTTCATAATAAATTTGTTTTATTTTTACAAAAAAACAACTCAGTGCTGTGTTTGAAGGGAAGGGTGTGTAAGCCCCAGTTCAGTTAACCAGCTGTAATGTATTCACTCTTTAAAAGAGCAGCAGATTTATCTTCTGAGAGTGTTCAATGTGTGGGCTGGACACGGCAAACAGCCAGTTTTGGGAAAATTTAGGAGGGGCGGGGGGGAGCTTGTCATCACTCTGCAAACCGTAACTGGGTGGTGGAAGCCAGGGTGTGACCTGCATGCTTGCATGGGGGCTCTTGGTGTCCAGGCTACGAGCCGCAGCAGCAGAGCTTTGAAAGCACCCAGAGTTGCAGGGCAGGCAGTGGCAAATCCTTACTGGTCTGGGTTGAACCCCAAAATGTGACAACTCATCAGTGTCTAGAGGTTCTTTGAGGTGTGTAGTCTATATCTGTATGCCACACATGGAAAGGCATGGACATTCCTAGCAAGTAGTGTCTGTTAGTCTGCACTGTGTAGTCACTCCCCTCATACTTTGCATCAAGAATATAAAAAGGCAGTGGTATTCAATAACATTTTCTGGGGGCTTGGACAAGGCAATGTCCAAATCTTGGTGAACCAGAAGGCTCTTCAGATGTTTGCTCTCTAGTGAAAGCACCTCAGGTTTTCACTTCGCTGACAGGGATTGGCAACTGATAGTGTTGCATGTTGGGTGGCTTTTTGAATAGGCTGCTCACTTCTAGTCCAATTGGGCACATTTTGGGATGCACTTCAGTTAATTTTCTCTCTGTTATCTGTCATGCCATCAACAGGTAAAGTAGCGTTCCCTACACATCTGTGGCTGCACCCTGGGCTCCCAGCAGCTCCAGTCCCAGCTGTAGCATCCCATGCTGACCTGCCTCTGAGTTCTATCCCAGTGGCTAGTGTCTGCTGGCTCGGAGAACACTCTTCAGCCAGAGAGGGAAAGGAGCCACTTGTCAGGGGAATGCTGGTGAATGAAAATACCTCTCTCTCTAGAAAGTCAAAGTGTTTAGCACCCTTGTCTGCAGAGGTTCCCTTGCGGTGTTGTAGCCTGGATCTCTCTGTGGCTGCTTGGGAATTGGGGGCAGGAGTAAACAGAAACCTTTAGCTGGCACATAATATCTCCTCTCAGCCCTTTTTGGGGTGGGGGTGTAGGAAGCAGGAGTATGCCACACCGCCCTGGCTGGTTCCATGATGAACTCATTTACTGGGAGGGCCACCTGGCTGTGGCTAGAGGGCTGCAAGATATCCAGGAAACCATGATGTGTATCATGGACTTCAATGAGTGGGATTTGGAATTCAGTCACCACACTGTGCTAGAGCTCTTGGTATTGCCTGCGGTCATCAGGTGGGAATGGCAAAAATGGGGCAATTGCCTCATCAGATGAGGAGGATGGCATGCCTGTTAGAACTGGTGGTTCTGGCTCAATTTATTCCTCCACATACACTGATGGAGCCAACTGGTGTCAGCTAGGAAAAGAGGGCCAGTTTCACGTACATATCTGGAATGCCTAGTTGGATCCCAATAGAGCCAGGATGAAAGGCTGACCAGTTGTGAGGGATGTCAAAGCATTGGGTACCATCAGTTCCCTGGGTAGTTTTAACTGATGGAGGATGGCTTCAAGACCTCCTGGAGTCTCTGTTTGAGCTAGCCTCTATATGTGGAGGTGATAGCTTGTCTGGAACATTGGACTCAGCTAACAGGAAGGTAGGTTCTGTTTCCATCATCAGTGCTGTTGGTACCGGTGGATGAATGCTCCAATTATCCCCTTCTTTTTGGGATGGTTTCTTCTTCTGGTGATGAGATGTCCCTCAAGAGGACTGGACCTGAAAGGAGAGGAGATTGAGGGTAAGGTAGGGCAAAAATATCCTCCAGATAAGTATAAGTTTCAGATTGTCCCAGAATGAGAGATGGCCCAGTGGTAAGGACTGACAGATCTGGTGCGTCCATGAGCATGGCAGTTGGCAGATCCTTCCGGGAATAAGTTGGAACAGTCAAAGAGAATTCCAACCTGGACCTCCCAGTCTGTGCTGGTGGGAGCTGATCCTTCAGCTATGAGCTGGAGCTGGTACCAACAGATCTTTTCTCCTTTACACCTTATACTTGAGGTCAGGAGGTTTAGGCAGACCTATGTCCCCCTACATGAGGATTCACCTGACTAGGACAGAGCTGGGGTGGAATCTTTTCTTTTAGGCGCAGACCTGGTAGGGCTTCTGTCCTTATGTCTATGAGAGTGCCTCTTACTCTCATGAGAAGCCCGAAGCAGTGATTGCTTGGGCTTAACTGCTCCAGCCTCTGCTCCAGAGCTTGAGCTCAGAGGGGCATTGCTCTAGACTGAGGCTGACATACAACCTGAATCTGATTGGGGTCGCCTGGCCTTCTCCACTAGGTACTTCCTCAAAGATCTCATCCATCACAGGTTTGGGGAGGGAAGAAGAGACAGATGCTGTGCTTGACAGAGATGTGAGCCTCCTCAAGGCATCAAAGGCAGCACTGGTGGTCATTGCTGACCGAGAAGGAAGAGGGGCAGGAGACACAGTTCTTTAACCCAAGAACTTTGGGTATAGTCTTTCTCCCCAGGGAGAGGGTCCCTGAGGCGGGGAGAAACTAAACTACAATAACTAGACTCTAAAACACTAAAAATACTAGAACAATATACAACTATATTTTCAGGTTGTGAAAGATGAAATGAAGATAGCTTCAGACACAGAGGATTCCAATGCAAGCCATGCGGCAGTAAGAAGTAACTGGAGAGGTGTCAGTCCACAGCGCCTGTTATATGCTTGCTACGTAGCACAAGGGGAGCAACTGTGCAGATGTGACACTACTTGCTAGAAATCTCTGGTCTCAGGTGCATGTAGCATATGCACACCTATGTGTGGAATACTCTTGGGGACCAGCACTCAAAGAAAAATTACTGTATAATGTAAGGTAACACTGGTAAATACCAAATGTACATCTATAAGCTACCTAGAGTAACAAGTAAAAACTCAGTCATCCAGCTGATAAAGGGTCTAAATGTATTAAAAGGGGGGGGGGAAGAAATTTAATCATACAAAACATAGAATCATAGACGTGTAGGACGAGAAGGGACTCCAAGTGGTCTTCTATTCCAATCTCCTGCACTCAAGGCAGGACTAAATATTAACTAGACCATCCCTGACAGGTGTTTGTCTAACCTGCTCTTAAAAATCTCCAATGACGAAGATTCCACAACTTCCTTAGGCAATTTATTCCAGTACTTAAATACCCCGACAGTTAGGAAATTTTTCCTAATGTCCAACCTTAATCACCCTTGCTGCAATTTAAGTCCATTGCTTCTTGTCCTATCCTCAGAGGTCAAAGAGAACATTTTTTCTTCCTCCTCTTTGTTACAACCTTTTATGTACTTGAAAACTTTTATCGTGTCCCCCCTCAGGCTTCTCCAGGCGAAACAAAACCAGTTGTTTCAGTCTTCCCTCATAGGTCATGTTTTCTAGACCCTTTAATAATTTTTGTTGTTCTTCTCTGGACTGTCTCCAATTTGTCCACATCTTCCCTGAATTGGACACAATACTCCAGTTGAGGTCTAATCAGTGTAGAGTAGAGCAGAAGCATTGCTTCTCGTTGCTTGCTTACACCATCTCTGTTAATACATCCCAGAATGATGTTTGCTTTTTTTGCAATAATGTTACACTGTTAAACTTGTGACCTATGTGACTTGTGACTATGACCCCAGATCTCTTTCTGCAGTTCTCCTTCCTAGGCAGTCATTTCCCTTTTTGTATGTGTGCAAATGATTGTTCCTTCCTAAGTCAAGTACTTTGCATTTGTCCTTATTGAATTTCATCCTATTTACTTCAGACCATTTCTCCAGTTTGTCCAGATCAATTTGAATTTTAATCCCATCCTTCCCAGTTTGGTATTGTCTGCAAACTTTGTAAGTGGGATTAGGGATTAAGGACCTGATCTGGGAGCAACTGCCTTCAAAGTTGGGGACTGTCTTTCTTTGTGTATGAACATGCATATATCTACACACAAACACACACACAGTTTTACATTTCCTGCTGCCCCTCTGTCCATTCCACCAATTCAGAGCTCCTTCCAGGCAGAAATGGGGCAGGCGGAACAATGGGGAGTACCACAGAGGTGACATTCCCCTCTCAGTGGAGGGCAAGAGATCCACATGTGGAGGGTTCCTCTAAGCGTAGATCCATGTGAGATGCTCAGGTGTTTGGTTTCAAATAACAGCTATCTAGGGACTGTGAGACAGCGATTGTGAGAGATCAGGCTGGGAGAGGATAAGGCACAGGGTGTCAAGGAGCCAGAATTCATTAAATCAATTAAAAGGACTTCAGCCAACCAAGCGCCAAAAGTCAAAATGGCTTTTCACAGCCCATGTCGACCTCATGTTAAAATGGATCTGATTTCCAACTCTGTCAAAATTGGAAGACTCCCCTGAGTGCTTTCCTCTTATATTCCCACTGGTCAGTATAATGAACTCCAGCTGATTTTATTTGCATTCAATCCACTCCTGTCTAGGGTCCATGGAAGTCACTGTGCAGAGAGTGGTCAGCCGTGGTAGCTCCTGTGTTCAGGGAGTGTGTATGAAACCTTTCCCATCTAATCATTGCGTGAGGATAGTCACAGTGAGATTTACAGATGTATAAACACATTCATACCACTTCATGAGAAAACTACTCTGAAATACATTTCAGACGGAGATAATCCTTATTGCAATGGACAAAATATCCTTGTGTAATCTCCTCTATAAATATTTATGCATGTGCTGGTGGAAAACTCTGTCCTGTATGGAAAAAACTAATGAGCCTTATGACTTATTAATGATTGTTATCAAAAATACTTTCCATCAGAAAGCAAATGTCTCCTAACACTCCAGTTTGGATTGCTGTCCTTAGTAGGAAGTGCTTGGAACTTTGGTTTATTATTTATTCTTATATCAGTTTTCAGAAATGATTTTTAACTCTGCCAATTCTCTAAGGCAAGTTAATTATTTAACATTTGCTTTGAAACATTTGTTAAATCAAAATTCGTTAAGATGGCTGCAGCACCAGTGCTTTCTGGGAATTCTCTCCAAAGGACACCCAGCAAGAAAGTTAGAGATCTCTGGTGACATTTAAATTTTTCAAAAAAGCCAAGTCCCATTTTCAAAAATGCCTTTGGCACTTAGAAACCTAATTTAATTGAAAATCAATGAGACTTAGGCACTGAAATCACTTAGGAACCTTTGCAAATGTTACCCCCTACAAACAGGCATGTTAAGAACTAAGGCAGGAGGCAGACTGATTATTTTCTTATGCCTGAGACTCCAGCATGCAGTTTTCCACTGGATGAAAAAAGGTGAGGGTAGAGAGGATAGCTCTGGAGTAACAACTCCAAAGTGTTGGCTTTTGAAGAATGAACACGTATATGTGTATGTGAGTGGAAAATCTGTTTATCCTTAAAATAATTCACAAAATTCAAACTGGGAATTATATGCAGCTCTGCTCTCCAGCTGCCCTTGAAGCCAGAGACCTCAGGTAGTTCTAGGTATGTGCAAGTGGTTATGTATTTGGGATTTTGTAAACCTTCTTTCCTCTGTACCTTGAAGTCTTTAAACCATGATTTGAGGACTTCATATGATTTCAAACTCAATCATAGGTTAGGGGTCTATCACAGGAGTGGGTGGGTGAGGTTCTGTGGCCTGCATTGTGCACGAGGTCAGAATAGATTATCATAATGGTTCCTTCTGACTTTAAAGTCTATGAGTATCCCTATTGTCTGACCAATGGGTTCTATCATGCCAGTGTGGCATAACATTCATTAAGGAAAGGTTACTTGCTTATAACTGTTGGTCTTTGAATGTCGCCTCTATGCACACCCATTTGTGGAATATAGCACCCCCTGATGTTGATTCAATGCAGAATGTGAGAATGCCCAGAGGTCATCAGAAAAAGAACTTTTTTTCAAGGGGGAATAGGCACAGAGAAGAGTAAACATGACTCTGCTGTCAGGCAGCCTGAGGCACAATGTTATGGCCACGTCTGTTCAGTCACAGAGTTTTCACCTGTTTCTATAGGTTTCACATTAAATGCTCCCCAATAGAGTTCAGCCCTTGACAAAACAACATCTCTTCTCATCACTCAACTAGTAACAATCCATGTTTCACACAGAAGCCTTCATTCTTCTCATGGACAGTAAAATAAGCCTTTCAGGTTTGCTACCTATGTATTTTGAATCAGTTTAGTTGTCACATAGAAAAATGTATTTTGAAAATAATGAACAAATTTCAGGGAGAAGGTATTTTACAATCCCCTTCTCATCTGGATCCCCCTGTTGCTCCTCTGACTTGTTTAGATTCTTTCTGCCATAAATATAACTGGCTTTTCACTGGTTTCTGTGTCACCAATGATTGATCCGGACACAGCGGTGAAATGAGGCCAGGTACATGGACAGATTTGAAACAGTAGGTCACAACTTTATTAAACTTAAATACAAGGCAGAGGCACTATCCTCCCATCATCCACACTCTCCTAATCCAGGCATTTAATTGGTTCGAGCATGGAGGTTACAGGGCTCCTACCATATAACCCCTAATTCAGGGTAGGCTGTCCTCAGCCAACCCCTCAGCTTGCTTTGGATCCTATTGTCTGACACCACAAGGGAGACAGAGGGTGCAGAAGGGAGGAGGCCACAAGATCTGACCCTATCCCATGAGCCCAAGGCCCATTAGAAAATCACAGGTCTTTTACCTCTGGAAAAAAGATCTGAACCAAGGGTCAAGGCTGGAGTCAGGAACCAGTAGCCGAGCCAGGAGTCAGAGCCAGAACCAGGAACTAAGCCACGCCAAGAGTCAGCCAGAGTCAGGGTGAGGAAGCTAGAACCAGGAGCAAGGTGAGGAAATGAGGCAGGAATGGGACTAGAGCAAGGTGAGGAGCCAGGGAGGACCATAACTGTGGGTGTGAAGGCATTGAGCAGCCAGATTGTTGCTGCTGGGTTTAACAGCCAGTTACACTTTTTGACCAATCAGGTGGTGCAGTCAATCAGCCTTGCAGCCCAGCTTCACTCCTGCGGCTGTCCCCCTTCGCCACTGACTCCATCAAGTTCCTCCTATCTGTTGAGGCAGGTGAGTGGCATTTTACATTACCCGCATGTTATGTAGTAAATTCTGCTACTTGACCATTTTAGGCTGCTCCTGTTCCTGCCCTCCATGAGTCCTGAGTCTAAGCTTGTTCTTAAAAGAGCGCTACCTTCTTACACAGCACACAGGGACCGTCCAACCATTCTCACACCTGTGAGGGCTGCAACTAAAGCATGTAGGCTGGAAGGTGCTGCTAAGCACTCAGGATGCAATGATGATCTAATATGGTTTCCTCTGTAGCTACAATAAATCTGTGTTACTTCTCATTTGCTTTTACTGTGTCTTTATAACCCGCCAAAGTATTTTTAACAAATGATCTAATAGAGACTAATATTTGAATCTCATGATGTAGGAAAAAGAACAGCTTGACAGGCAGCTAAAGAGCAGCATGGAATGACATGGAGCCTGCAAGCAGTAGTTTAAGTTAGAGACAACTGTTCCTCTGTTATCTTTTGAGAGGAACAACCTCTAGCCACCAAAACTGAAAATTTTATCTGGCAATTAAAGAGGATGGCGGACAAAAGCCCCTCCCCCAGCTTCTCAGTATAGGGTAAGAACTTGTACTTCAAGGACAAGCATCTTGCAAACATGGAATATTGTTTTCCAACATTCCTTTTGGTTATTATATGTGTTTAGTGATCAGCTGATCCCTAAGAACATGACCAAAATTATCTACAGAGTAAATGTGACTTGCTTTTAATATCTGTGATAAGATGGTTATGGGTTGTAATCTTGCCTATGTTTCAGAAAACCAAGACTGGTGTACTGGAATCTCACTGCTTATAGTATGAAAACTAGCTGTCACTGTGTGCTCCCTGCTGGTGGCTGTTATCATTAGCGGGAAAATTCTGACACTATTATACACTTCTGCAGAAAATGGATTTGTGTTGATCGTAGATAATGCTGAAAATCTCCAAAAAGACCATCACTAGAATCCCAGGACAGATCCTGAATTCCTGTTCTCAACTGCATCTAATACTGTTCTCTCACCTCAAGCAATTAGCAAAAATTTGGTCAATTTACTTCATTTTTAGTTATTAAGCCTTATTTGTTCCTATCTTGAACCCCAAACTGCCGGTACATACTTGCTGTGTGGGGTGCATGCACCTGCACACTCTAACATTCACACTGTGCTCTCTCCAAAAGCTTTTAATGATAGTTTTAGAAACATGAAACGCCATTCCACACCTTTTGTTTTCCATACCTTAAGCCTCCACTATGCTTTGATGCCTCTCTTTGTGCAACACATCTCCCTGCTAGCCTGCTCTCCATGTCCTATGAATGTCTTCCCCTCCTACCTCTTGTCACTTTCACACAGCCAATGTGATGCTAATCTTAAGGGGCACAGCCTCTGTCCTCAGACAAACAGGGTCCTAATGCCCTTAGACTGTTACTACAGGCAAAGCCATGGTGAAAATAATGTTGTCTGACAATGTGATTAGTTCAGAGCAAATTGATTTCATTGTCCCCTCATCTAATTTCACCTAAAGGGACCTTCAGTAAATTCAGCATGTATGTCTTCAAAGGTTGCTTTGTGACAAGTAGTTAAACTGTCAGTGCTATGCTACTCACAGGTGTTAATGATCATAACTGTCTGGATCACATTTTAAGCGACTGACAATGCATGATAAAAATAAACGTCATACTTATGAGGCAGGTAGAGCAGAGAGAGAGCCAATCTTCACTTTCACAGTTATGATATCAGCAGTGACCTGGACCCCAATTCTGTATGAGAGGTTATGGTAGTCTTCATGCTTTTATACCTCAATCCTGGCTTCTGTGACACAGATTTGAAGAGTCAGGACAAATTCTAAGACAGATGCAGTGTGATGGTTTGGTGAGTTGGACTACTGACCTATCTTAATGTTATTAACGAGTGCAAGCCTGAATCCTACGATTGTCAAAAACTTATCTGCGTCACTTTGATTTTTGCATATACAGCCTGGAACAATTTATTACCCAATTGTAACCATGTTCTGAGCTTAGAAGCCTTCAAGTAAACCAGAAAGTATTATTGGCCACAACCCAAAGCCTGGAACTTGGCACCATTTTTGTCTGTACAAACTTACATCTGCTCGCTATCACACACCCACAAAGTAACTCAGTCCAATGACCCAAAATCTGTTACCAATGCTGAGCTCTCAGTTTTCCATGTAGCTTAAACACACCCTGTCCCAGAACTTCAGCCGTGTGGGTGTTCTGAGCCGACTGGTTAACTCTTCATGGGGATGGGATAGGTATGGCATACAACACAGACTTTCCACAGGTTTCTAACAACATTGCTCTTTACTTAATCACACAAGAAATCCATAGATCTATAGAAAAATAATAAGCCTTACATGCTGTTCCCTGTGTCAGTTTTCTCACCACTCCTGAATATTCTTTGGGCTGGGGTCCTCTGTAGCCATCCAAGGTTCTTCTCCTTCACCACATGGCTTGTCATCTCAATCATGGAAAACAAGGTTACTTACCAGTAACTGATGTTCTTCGAGATGTGCTGCTTATGTCCATTCCACTATAGGTGAGTGCCCGGCACTGTGCACGGTTCCTGGAACCTTTTTTCCCCTTAGCAGACCCTGTAGGGCTGGCTGTGGTGCCCCCTGGAGTCCCGTGCACATGCCACGGTATATAAGGCACTGCTCAGTCCCTTCTTTCTGCCAACTCCGGCAGCGGGGACGGGGGTGGGTTTTGGAATGGACATGAGCAACACATCTTGAAGAACATCAATTACTGGTAAGTAACCCTGTTTTCTTCTTCGAGTGATTGCTCATGTCCATTCCACTATAGGTGACTAACAAGCAATACCTTGGATGTGGGTAGGAGCTACTGGTGAGCTGCCCTCAGCACACTTCTGCCGAATCCCGCATCCCCTCTCACCTATTGGACGATGACGTAGTGGGATGTGAAAGTATGCACCAACGACCAGGTGGTGGCTTTGTAAATGTCCTGCAGGAGCACTCTCTCCAGGAAGGCTGTTGATGAGGTTTGAGCTCTGGTTGAGTGCACTGTGATGGTTCCCAGGACCAGCACCCTTGCCTACTCGTAGTAGAACTTGATGCACGATGTAATCCATGAGAAGATGCGCTGGATGGAGACAGGTGAGCCTTTCATCCGGTCGACCACTGCAACGAAGAGGTGCATTGATTTCCGGAATGGCTTTATATGCTCGATGAAGAAGGTCAGGGCTTGTCTCACATCCAGCCAATGCCATCTCCTCTCCTCCTCTGAACCGTGTGTGGTTTGGGAAAAAACACGGGGAGAAAAATATCTTGGTTACAATGAGATTGGGAAATCACCTTGGGCAGAAAGGCTGGGTGCGGCCTCAACTGCACCTTATCCTTATAGAATACTGTATAAGAGGGCTCCGAGGTCAAGGCACTAATTTCAGAGACCCTCCTAACTGAGGTAATGTCACCAGGAAGGCTATCTTCCATAAAAGCATGAGCAGAGGGCATGAAGCCATGGGTTCAAAGGGGGGCCCCATGAGTCTTGAGAGGACCAGGTTGAGATCCCAGGGAGGCACCGGATTGCGGACCTGCGGATACAGCCTTTCCACCCCCTTGAGGAACCTGACCAACACGGGATGGGAGAACAGGGATCTCCCGTCTAGCGGCTGATGGAAGGCTGAAATGGCCGCCAAGTGAATCTTCAACGAGGCCAGCGCCAGGCCCTGGAGCTTTAGCTGTAGCAGGTACTCCAGGATTGCTTGCAGAGGCGAGAGGCTGGGCAGAATGCCCCAAGACTCTGCCCAAGAGGTAAACTGTTTCCACTTAGCCCGATACATGATCTGTGTAGAAGGCTTCTTGCTACCCAGCAGGACTTGTTGGACCCGCACCGAGCAGGCTCTCTCTCCCTCTGTCAGCCACAGAGCCTCCAGGCTGTGAGGTGCAGGGAGTCCAGGTTCGAGTGCAACAGGCAACTGTGGTCCTAGGAGAGAAGATTGTGCCACCTCGGGAGCTCCATGGGAGGGGTGATCAAGAGGTCCAGCAACATACTGAACCAGTGCTGTGTCGGCCAGGCTGGAGCAATGAGTATGACATCTGCCCTGTCGCTCTTTATTTTCAGTAGGACCTTGGGCAGGAGTGGAATGGGCGGGAACGTGTACATGAGGGTCCCCGTCCAGTTGATGAGGAATGCGTTGGAAATCGACCCAGTCTCGTGACCCCAGAGCGAGCAGAACGTTGGGCACTTCGCGTTCCAGGCCAATGCGAATAAGTCCAGTTGGGGAACACCCCACTTTTGGAAGATCGTAGTCACGACCTCCAGGTGCAGCAACCAGTTGTGGCGGGGTAGAAATGACCTGCTGAGGCGATCCGCCTTGTCGTTCCTCACTCCAAGGAGGTGAGAGGCAGTCAAGTGGAAGTTATGCCTCACGGCAAAGTTCCACAGACAGGTAGCTTCCTCGCAGAGAGCCGAGGAGCGCACCTCTCCCTGACTGTTTATATAAAACATAGCTGTGGTGTTGTCCGTCAGCACCTGCACCACTTTGCCTGTCAGGAATTAGAGGAATACCCTGCACGCTAAGCAAATAGACCTCAGCTCCTTCATGTTAATGTGCAGGCACCTGTCCTCTCCCGACCAGAGCCCCTGACTGCTCAGTTTGGCGCTGATATGGGCTCCCCATCCCACATCCGAGGCGTCGGAAATTAGGGTGACCGACAGGACCAGTTCTCTGAATGGAACGCCCTTCAATACTGCCCTGGAAGACCTCCACCAGCCTAGGGAG
Organism: Emydura macquarii macquarii; assembly: GCF_026122565.2. Lineage (NCBI taxonomy): Eukaryota > Metazoa > Chordata > Testudines > Chelidae > Emydura > Emydura macquarii. The sequence continues at coordinate 13,835,300 of NW_027132773.1, forward strand.
GCTAGGACAGGCGGGGGAACTGTGACCACCCAATTCAGTGGGTGTCTGCTCGGCACATATACTGAGGCCAGCCATGCCTGAAGCGGCTTGAGCTTCAGGTGAGCTAGTCTCACTACGTACATGCAGGCCGCCATGTGGCCTAACAGCTGTAGGCAGTGCCTGGCTGTTGTCGTGGGACATCGGTGCAGCTGGGAGATGATAGAGACCATCGCCTCGAAACATGACTTAGGCAGGAAGGATCTGGCCTGGGAAGCATCCAGGGTGGACCCAGTGAATTCTATGCATTGCACTGGGGTTAGTGTGGACTTCTGATTGTTTATGAGCAGTCCCAGCCTGTTGCATGTTGAGCTAATGAGGGTCACTCTCGCATGCACTTGAGACCTGGACCTGCCACTGATCAGCCAATCGTCCAGGAAAGGGAAGATTTGCACACCGTTTTGCCTCAGGTGGGCTGCCAATACCGCCATGCATTTGGTAAACACCCTTGGAGCTGAAGATAGGCCAAAGGGCAGGGCTGTAAATTGGTAGTGGGAGCCAGCCACCATGAAGTGGAGGAAGCACCTGTGGCTGGGGAGGATGGACCCATGAAAGTATGCGTCCTTGAAGTCGAGGGCAGCATAACAGTCTCCTGGAATGAGGGAAGGGATTATGGAGGCTAGGGAAACCATGCAAAACCTGAGTTATTTGACATATTTGTGTAGACACAGGTCTAATATGAGTCTCAGCCCCCCGCTTCGCCTTGGGGATGAGGAAGTACCTGGAATAGAACTCCTTCCCCCTTCTGCCTTGAGGGACCATTAACACCGCTCCTATGTTGAGGAGGGTGTCCACCTCCTGCAAGAGGAGTTGCTCATGAGAGAGGTCCCTGAAGAGGGACGGAGGGGAGGGTTGTTGGTGGGGGGGGGAAGTAAAGGTAAACTGCATGGCACAGCCCCCAGGAACTATCCTGAGGAGCCAACAGTCTGACGTAATCTTTGCCCATTCGGGATAGAAGATCCTTAACCTCTTCAGGAAGGGGCGGGGAGGATCCAGGAGACCAGTAGGAGTGCCACCCTTGGTGCACCATCAAAACTACCTCCTACGATTGCCTGACCCCCTGCTGGGGGGCTGAGAATGAGCTGGGGGGCTGATTCTGTCTTCTAAACCCCCTATTTCTGTCCCTATTTCTGTAGGGTTGAAAGGGCCTAGGCGGAGGCCTTTGTTGCTGCTGCGCCTGGGGCTGTGACCGCCGCCTGGAAGCCTGGGGCATGTACAGGCCCAGTGAGCGAAGTGTGGCCCTGGAATCCTTCAGACCGTGCAGCTTCACATCAGTCTGATCGGAGAAGAGGGCTGACCCATCGAAGGGGAGGTCCTGGATTGATTGCTGCACCTCCTGGGACAGGCCTGAGGATTGCAGGCACGAGCAACTCCTCATGGAAATGGCAGAGGCTATGGCCCTACCCGCCGCATCAACAGTGTCACTGGATGTTTGGAGCGCTCCCTAGCCACAGTGATTCCATCATCCAGGATGGTGGTGAAGTCTGCGGCCTGGTCCTAGGGCAGGGACTCAGCAAACCACATGAGTGAGTACCACAAATTAAATTTATATCTCCCCAGGAGGTCCTGATGGTTGGCAATCCTGAACTGCAGGGCTGCCGTGGAATAAATTTTTCTCCCAAACAAATCCAAATTTTGTTGTCCTTGTTCTTGGGAATGGACCCTAGCTGACCTTGCCTTTCCCGCTGGTTGGCTGCGTCCACCACCAGAGCTCCCGGTGCCGGGTGAGTGAACAGATACTCAAGCCCTTTGACCGGGACATAATACTTTTTCTCAGCCACCTTCGACGTAGGGGCGACCTAGGAAGGGGTTTGCCACAGGGCCTTAACAATTTTGAGGATCCTATTGTGGACTGGTAGGGCACTCTCGCTGGGGCAGCCGCCGCCAGCACACCGAAGAGGGTATCATCGGCCTCCACTAACTTCTTGACCTCCAGCCGCAAGTTAGAGCCCACCCTCTTGAGCAACTCCTGGTGTGACCTGAAATCCTCCAATGGCACCTGTGGTCCCGGAGACTGCCTCGTCTGGGGAGGAGGAAGAGGACTGCCGAGGCGCCCTGCAGGTGCTCCCTTGCCTGCCGAAGGGATGCATCCATAGAAGGTCCCTCCATGGGGTCCAACTCCTCGTCCAAGGAGCAGAGTCTATGGGCCTTCTCCTGTGCCGGGGACACGGACTGCACCCCTGCTGACAGGGTGGATTGGGGCTCTGGTCCCATCTGGATGCCCCATGGGGCCCAATAAGGCCATTGTTGCGGCCACTGTCCCTGGGGCCAAACTGGGGCTGACTGTGCCATCTGCTTTGATGCCTTGTGAGAGTGTCGGCTGTCCCGAAGACTGTCCCCGCCGTGAGACCCTGAGCCACTGGACCGAGGGTGCCGGGGCTGTCTTTGGTCCCAGGTGCTGTGGCATGCCAGGAACCATCCTCTCGATGCCTCCAACGTGGAGGACAATGAGGACCACCTCCGTTGCCGTGAGCAGTGCCAATGGACAGAGTCGTGCTCCAAAGAGCTCTCGGTACCAGAGCACTGTCTTGGTATCGAGGACTTGCGGCGCCACTTGCCCCTTGGTGATCGAGACTGGTGCTGCTCCGAACTCCGCAGTGCCGAGCCTCACTCTGGTGACCGGGTTCTGCGTCGGGGACTGCGCCGTCTTCATATGGCGACTGGGTTCCGTGCCGCCTCGGTGCAGGTGAACCCCTTGGTGCCAAGTCCTCCGACGGTGACCGGGTTCTGCGCCGCCTCGGTGCGGGCGATCTGGAGTAGGAGGCGTCTGAGTGCCACCTCGCGGACCTTGACTGGTGCTGCCTCTTGGCCTGCGCTGCCTCCGGTGCTGGGGACCAATGTCGGCACCGAGAGGGAGACTCCACATCCCATGTCGAAACAGGCTGGCTCGACGACGCTGATCTGGAGCGACTGCTGGGGGAGCATCCTCGCTCTACCCCCGCTGGCTGTGTGGTGGGAGATCTTCCTCCCCGTACTGGGGATCTCCATCACTCTTTGGGGCTTGCCCCGGGACACCGGCCCCTTCTCCCTCGGTGGAGGGGGAGGTGGTATAGGCAAGGCCAACGAGGCTCTTGTGGCCTGAAAAGCCTCCGGTGTCAACGGTGTCAGCAGGGGCACTCTCCCACTTCCAGGAGTTGGGGGAAGCTCCCTGCTCAGAGATGCAGGCACCGGAGAAGACTCGATGGGCTGTGGCCGGTGCATCTCCGCACACAATCCTGCCCGTACCGACGGCTTTCTCTTCTTCTTCTTTGGCACCGGGGATGTTGCTTGGTGCTGAGTCAAGCCCGGTGCCGGCGGTGCACCCTGCACTGAGGTGACACTCTGTGCCGAGGTGAAGGGGGGCGGCTTGGACACCAGGCAGAGTGCTGCCTCCATAAGCAGGGCTTTTAACTGGCTCTCTCAGTCCTTCTGAGTCTGCAGTTTAATAGCCCTGCATACCTTACACTTGTCTTTCCTGTGCTCTTCCCCCAGGCACTTAAGGCACCAATCGTGGGGGTCGCTGAGTGGGAAAGTCTTCCCGCAGGAGGCACATGGCTTAAATCCAGGTGACTGGGGCATGGCGTGGTTGCTCTAAGTCCCTCAGGGACTTCTTATCTAACTACACTTAACACTACTTAACAACTACTTAAAACTAACTAAAGTACTTTGAATAACAAAGAGTTCAAACAAGGGTAATAGTACTTGCAGAGAGCAAGGCTGGTTCCAGAAACTGTCACAGGCGGAAAGAAGGAACTGAGGGGGCGTAGGGCCGACAGTGCCTCATATACCGCAGCATGTGCACGGAACTCCAGGGGGCACCAGAGCCGGCCCTACAGGGTCTGCTAAGGGGAAAAAAGCGGAATGCACATGAGCAATCACTCGAAGAAGAACCTCTCTTTCTCCATCTACTTACTTTTTCTGACCTTAATGAGTCCTGCAGCTAACCTGATCCTCTGCTTCTATGAAAGACTACCAGTGTCCTTCTCTCTCCCCTGCCCAAAGCTTCCTGTGCAACAGTGTGAGTCTCTTGAGTTTATATGACCCACCACCACCATCTGGTTCCTTTGTCCTGGTGCTAGTGAGTTTCTACTCTCCAAACTTTAGTTCCATCCAGACAAGATGAAGGAAGTGGTTTCTCCAGCTCCAGCCAAACTCCTTAGCATATCTCTTGACCAGTCAAAGTACAGTCATTAAGGTTAACTCCTCTCTACTGAATCTAGTTTGGGAGAGACATGCTTACAGCCTAGTCAGCAATGGTGAATAGACCTATATAGAGGCATTCTGTGATACAGCAGTTTTCATAAGAACTTCACAATACTGACCATAATTCATAAATTGCACAGATTCCCCAAGTTGTCATACCATGTCACCAATTTACCTAGAAAAAAGCTCTGCCACTGAGCTGTTGGGATAGCTCTCATTCACACTAGGAAATTTCCTGGAAATGTAACCAGTGGTTCTCAAATTGATCTGCAGACCACTAGTGGTCTGTGAGGTACTTCCAAGTGATCCAGAGCTGCTCGTGTCAATTTTAAAAGCAGTGATATTTCTGCTAGGGGTAGGTAACCCAGTCAAGGACTCCTTTGGGTTTGCTAGAGGCTTTTTTTTTTTTTTTTTTTTTTTGTAAGCACCGTGTGGATCTTGAACAAGGTTGCGGTTCATACTGGTCATAATTGCTATTTGAGAAATAAAGAAAGGTATTCCTGTAATTGATAATCATGGCAAAAACAAACGCCAAGAAAAAAGATTGCTAGTGTTGTCTGTAGAGTACCAATCCGGAAAAAGAATATAGGCAACCTCACAGCTTTATTCATTTTTCAAATTCTCTTTCTCTCTCAGACACAAAGACGCAATCCCATACTTAATAATTTTAATAGGCACTACTCCAGGAAAAAGTCTATACCAAGATACAGGCAAATGCTAGTCACTGTTTTGCTGAAGTAAAATTTACATTAAATTGATGGTTCAATCCTGCACTCCTTGTGAAACCAACCCTCTCACTGATTTCAATATGAATTTTGGTTGCACAAAATTGAGGCTCTGTGTCTGATTTGTATGTAATTTATGTGTTCACGTACATAGGTAAATGAACTATAGAACATTTTTGATCAAAACTTACATGTGGATGAGTATGTGTGCTTATTGATGCCAAGGGGAACCCAGACATCTGAAATTAAGGGCAGAATTCAGCCCTTATTTTACCTCCATAGCTTTTATATTAGATTTTTCTAACGCTATGTTTCAATTGCATTAATGAAAAAATATATGGTAGCCCTATAATGCTATTTTTAAATTCCTGTTGTTGTAAATGAAAGTTTGTACACCTTGGTACCCTCTGTTTCAAAGGTAGAGAGATCAAATCCAAGTGGAGTTCTCATTTTCTTTTATTCTCCCGACACCAAATGAATTACATTTTTTACACTTAGGCTTATATTATATCCTCTGCTTCCATAAGCATGGGGCACAGAGAGCCAGATCCTCAGTTTGTGTAAATCACCATTTCTGCCACATGCCACTGAAATTTAGGGGACTTCTTCCTTCCATATCCGCTTGGAGTCACATCTAGGACCCTTTTTGGCCTCTCTCTTCTTATGTTTCCTTCTTCCCATCTAAGACCCTTTTTGGCCTCTCTCTTCTTCTGTTTCCTTCTTCTCCAGCAGGCCCTCCTGACATCTAGACAGCCTAGCTTCCTCTCTCTCTCTCTTATTTATCTCCAGTAGGAGCCCAGCAACTCCATAGCAATCTGGGTCTTGTTTATTACAGACACTTGGGTGAGGCAGGTTAATCTGTTAGGTTTCTTCTGGACCCTCTCCCCTTTTGCTTTCTCTGTATTCCCTCACCCACTAAAATTCCTGGCCCTCTACTCAGAGATTTCAGCACTTCTACTAAAAGGGGATGTTCTTCAGATATAGATTTTATTGTCACACTGTCTTTGTGAGTAAACTCATAGGTTCATTCCACTAGTTATGGAATCTTTGGCTATTCAGTTGCTATTTCTGGAACGACAAATATCAGATAGAACCCCCATCCCCAAGGGTTTGTACTATATGATTTCTCCCATGGTGATTTTCTTTTTTCAGTCAACTTGAAGGCCGCTACTTGAATGCCCTAACTCACCACAGTCACCAGTGATTATTTTGCTTTGCCCTGGGACATTTTCCCTTTCAGTTAATTGGTCTCCCCTTTGGACTCTTCCATGTCTGGGATCTTTACAAAGACCACAGTGGCCCTAATAGCCAAATACTTTTTGAGAGAGGATATATCTGGATTCCTCACTTGACAATGTCATCATATAGGATCCCTCTGCCCCCGAGCTGATTCAGAAGGTATCTAGTATGTGTCTTTCCACAGTTTTCTGATCAACATGGGTAAATTCCATCTTTCTTGATCATAGGTACTTCCGCACCTGAACAGCATTAGATATTCAAGGTGCAAAGGCTGTCATTTCACAGGAAAGCCTCTTAGTACTCTATTGTTCTTTGTCTGCACATCTGACCACATATTTGTTTGTGTGGATTTAATACTTTGGTAAACCTCCATCTTTGGTCCCCACTCAGACTATTGACAGTCCCTCAGATCTCCAAAGAAAACCCTATATGCCCATATATCAAACTTCTAGACCACTAGGCTATCTCCTTAGTCTGCAAAACCTGGAAACCCTTTAATTCTTCACAGACATAACTTCATTCAATGCAAGAAAGGAGCTGCTACTACCTACAGAAACCAAAAGCAAAATGCACCTCATGGAGAACCTTTTTTCTATGGAAAACATCTATATTCAGAGCAAGTGCAATACTATCAGAGACTGGCTCAGTTGTAGTTAGCTCACTTCTCAGTCCCAGAATTTTTCACAGATAAGCCGCAGAATAGGGACACGAGCAGCAGACTGGCTAAATGTACCTGATTCTGCTCCCAGATGTTCAAACCGGAAGCCCTGAGCACACGTTTGTGTATCATTAGGGGCCAGGAGCTGGAATATTCCTTCCACCTCTTTGTATATATCCCAAATATGAAGGAAGACTTTTATTGGAAGACACAGTTCTCTTCTCTCAGTCTGAATGCCTCAGTTTGAGAGACAACAGCTGAATGGGACTAGTTCTTAGAAAAGAGATTATCTCTTGAGATCATGGAGTTCCTGCTGAGCAGAAGGTAACCATCTACTGACATGTCTTTCTCTCATATTGAGAAGTTGTTTTTTTAAATAAAGCATGTAGATAAATACAAACCCTGTTCTTTGTAGAATGGCCTCAACTTTATCCTTCCAGGATTTCACAGAGGAGAAAGGCAGACTCTATGTTTGGGCATTATCAGCTATCAAAGGACCCATTGCAGGTAGAAACATTTGAAGACTCTTTCAACCTTTTCTACTGTGAAGACCTGTTTAAAGACAAATAGTCCATCCTTGGGAATTTTCTTTGGTACTGAGGTCACTGACCTCTCTTCTTTCCCCTGGGAAATGATCCCACAAGGTCCTCTTCTTAGCTGTAATGACCTTTGCTAAACAGCAGGGGGAATTGAGCTCTCTCTTCATCGCCATATCTCTACTTTTTTTTCCAGGCAAGGCAGCATTCCATTTATCCCCAAAATTCATTTGAAAGGCAACCTCTGGATTTCATGACAATGAATCCTTTGTTACCTTCGTGCTGCCCAAACTGAGCTTCATCAGAAGACAGAAGATTCCATTCTTTGCATATTAAGCATGTTCGGATGTTCCATTTGTCATATTTAAATGGGTTTGAGTAAGTTAAAACTATTTGTGTGTTTCTATTGCCATAAGAGCAAAGCAGCAACTAAAGCAGCGGTTGCCAGATCAGATGGATCAATATTTGTATTGTTTTGGCTTACAATCATGGTGGATCAAAAGCCTATAGGTATATATTCATCTTCTGGGCAGTTTAGCCTAAGGCTTACATTTCATTTGTATAAAGGGCAGCTGGAAACATGTTCATTCCCACACACATTCATAAAGTATCAGCACTCCAGTGCTAAGTCCTATAAGCAGCACACTTAGGTAAGGCCCTCCTTCTTTGGTACTGCTCACTATATTTGCCATTTACCTGAAATGTTCTTTCCTAGGCAGAAGAAGAGCAAGATATATAAATAGGGAAATTTACTCACCAGATATTCCTGAACTCTCCTCTTCTTCTAATGTGCATCAGAATCTACTCCTCTCTCAGGAATAAAATGTTTTCATCTCCCTTATCGTAGTCCAGGATGTCTCATAATACTTTCTTTAACGCTGGCATTCTCTGTCTGGAAAGTGAGGCAGCCCAGATGTATATATAGAAAGCTTGGTTGATAGATCTTTTGCCACTTTTCCTCTGGTAGGTGAAGCCAAAAAAGAATCTGTCATGAATATTTCTTCCTAGGATGGGCAGGAAAAGAGAAGACTACAACAAAAGGAATTATTTATGGGTAATTTTCCCTAATTACCTCCCTAATTATCACCATCTCAATAAAAACACAACCAAAAGAAAAGGTAAAATACTAAAACTTTCTTTATGTTTGTTATGCAAGTTTCTGCAAGCATCCAAATAAAACAAACCAAAACCAAAACAAGAGATCTTTTGTTCAAACAACAGAATTCAGAAATTCACAGCTCTTTCCAGGAATTACACTTAAATCAAAACAGAAATGGTTATTTTGCATGTACCTAAATTCTCCCCTACATGTAGCCTGAGTGCATGCTGCTCAGGAAAAGAACAAACCCCTTCACAGAAAAAGGAACTACAATTCTGTACCTCAGTTCTGACCTGTATGTACCAGAATTGTGACTGTGCACATATATTGGAAACTTGAATATCCACAGATATTCAAACTTGCATACCTGGTTGAGAGGGCTGGTAAAGGGGCTTATGGCTCAACAGCAGAATCGTTCTTCCAATTCACCCTGTCCAAGAATCACAGATTGAGACTCTTTGTTTCCTGTCACCCATGAAATCCACACCTTTATCTACTTTCTCCATAATAAAACTCATAGGCAGGCATATACTAATCTATTTCTATTCACACCCAGTCCAGGTCAGGAATGAAGAGTGCATTGCAATGGATCTTGTCTCCTGTAAACTATGCTACTTAAAACTGCCTAGATTTCAATAGTCAATGAGAAATGCTGGGTGATCAGCACTTTTGAAAATAAGTTATTAAAAGCCCAAATCTGGATTTAGGAGTCTATTTTTACGTTCTTATTTTGGAAAACAATGGCCCAAGTGAGTATGGACTGTCTCTCTTTTTGGGGGGATGTGGCATGTAATTTTGTCTTTTGCAACATGCCCTCAGTTTTGATCAAATTACGTATCCAGGAAAAGAAAACGGTAAAGGAATTTGAATAGGACTTGATTTCAGTGGGAAAGGATTAGGTCGATAATTAATATTTTTCAACTGATATAACAGAATTGATTAACTGCAACATTCTGAAAAAAAACTGGTTATAGTTCATTTGATTTTTTTCACTTTAGAAGTAAATCGGATTTTAAATACTTTGCGAACAGAACAAACATCAATGACATTTTAAAACCACATTTATTTTAAATACAAAATCTGTTGCACTATTACAGAAGTGAGCCTGTATGTGTACCCTTACATGCACAGATAAATTCAGCATCTACAATTAATGAGTAAAATTTCACTTTGCTGTTACCAATACCATTGGGAAATCTTATTAAGAAACACTCTTTGTGCTTTGTAATCAGTATTGTATAGTTCATTTTTTGTTTTTGTTTCCATGAGGAAAATGGACTGTAGAAAGCTTAATGGTGCAAAAGAAGCTTGTACGGCTGACTTCCATTTGTGATTACTTCAAACTGTGCTTTACCTACAGTACATACATAAAAGCTGCAAGGTGTACTATGATCTAATGTAACCCACTGACACAAGCTCTTAAGATAATATCTAGAAGTCTGCAGTAAATAAGTAGAACAGTTCACTATTTCATTTTCACAGCAAAAAATATATATTTAAGTAGATGCTTTAAAATACCATGCACTCCCATTGGCTATAGTACTTCTTACACAGTACAACATAGGCTTTTTTTGTTTTGTTTATTTGTTTGTAACACCTAGAAGCATATAGCATCTACACTTTAAGTGTATTTACAAATTCAACAAATATCTATATATAAAAAGCTTACTTAAAATTAAACTTGATGCAAGTTATGAAAAACCAATTTATTGGCAAATGAAACTGAGCATTCCTTCAACCATAGGTTGTTATAAAATTTCATATTTGGAGGTAAACCATTTGATTGATATAGTGTGTGAAAGAATATTTTTGTAACTGATACCAGTAATCCTTTACCACTAACCCTTGTTAGCAGTTGTCAGATTCCTTGAATTCTGTGGTTCTGAGTAGTAATCTAAACATAGCTTTCATGCTATAGATATTTCAAAAGCTGCCACATGGGTCAAGTAACTCAGAGGAGAATGTGCTGTTGCTGGCATGGTATTTTTTAACATATTTTAGAAGATAGTTTTCGGTTTTGCAGCATTAGTAGAATATCTGAAATCCGCCATGTTTGTATAAATTTGTGTAAGGCCATGAAATCAAGTTGTGCTCTAATTGTCTAAAAGTTATTTTATCAAGGAAAAAGTCATACTGTGCTTTGTGTAATTTAAAAAAAATTAAACCTTGCCTTTTGCAGCACAATGGTTTCATAACATCTCTGCTTTTTACCGAGTTATGTTGTTTGGCAATGATAGTAGTTCACTAATCACAGTTTACTGCACCAACTGACGTAGTAGCACAGTGCATTATGGAATGCATATTCTATAAAGGCACTGAATGTATTTCGCCCTGTGTTTTCTGGAATATTTTCTCTCATTTTAAAATTTCACTTCAGTGACTGTACAAATTCCAAAATGCATTGCAATGCATATTGTTTTATGTCTTAAAATCAATCCAACATATATACGATGTAAAAATAGAACACTGTGGTGCTGTAATACTTGATAGATTAGGAAAGATATAAAGTAATGGGTGCAAAGAGCAGATAACAGGGTCTCAGTAAGCATCAGCAAATGCAAGTGTCATAATTAAATCATTTAGCAATTATATACCGTACATAATGTTCCTAATTGTCTTATAAAAAGACATAAGATAGCTAGACATTAAGTCACCAATTTCACAACAATGTCCACAAAGACATTGAAGTTCTATATAATACTACTATAACACTCTGACAATGAAAACGGAATTCATATCCAGGGATTCAGCTGAGGACTGCATAACAAAGTATCAAACCAGGTTTTAATAGCATACACAGGTTTATCTGTGAAATGTGTCGCATTTTTCATGCATTATACTGTATTTTCAACAGGAAATATTATCAGTTGATGTTATTTTTTTTGTCAGTTCCTTAAAAAAAAAAAAAAAAAGCAAAAATACTCACGTTCTGAGCAAAATTTTTGAGTTGCACACTTTGATTCATACTAACATATCACTTACTGTGTTGTTATAGTGTATAATCGTATTGACCTATATGTTCTCACAGCATAAACATCTTGTAGCTAGGATGTTCCTAGTATGAGAAGGAGGATGCACAAGTGCTTTAAACATAATGGAAAATATTGTAGGAAGGGAATCTAGTTCCTTGATTAAACAAATGAATTCATGGCATTGACAGGAGAAGGAGCCTCAGAACTTTCATTTCCTTCTGCAGGTTCTTTCTCTTTTTTACCACTGTATTGTCCAATAAAGGAGCCATCCTCATTGAACTGACCATTTACACCTTCGCCATAGTCAACTAAACTATCATCACTGTCCTCCTTTTTCACAGTCCTGTCTGAAGGTGTCCGGCTTCCTTTTTTTAGAGGTTTATGGTCCTCTGCGTCACTGGAAAAATACAGGAAATTCAAATAATTAATAGACATATCATAATTTACAAAAGCAAACCAAAACAAACCATGCATGCAGATTTTTAAAAAGCATGTGCACATCTTACAATTCTTTAAACCCTATTACATTTTAGAAACAAATTGATATGATGAATACATGATGTAGAAATGATTTAAATATATAATGTCTTCAGCAGAGAGTGTATTTTTTTCCATCGTGCGTGGTTTTTCAATGATAAGACTTTCTGTTCTTGATTTGGAAGCAAAAGAACTGCAAGCATTAAAAAGGGGGTTTGTAACATTATAAAAGCAAGTTCATTGTTCTTCAAAGAAAAACTTATGCTGTGCCATGAAGTTAGTCTGTTACACTTCTTAATTCTTTGACTTCTCCGATATGAATGAAGAATGAATTTGGTTAAATGAAATATATTGATTCTTTTCACTAGTAAAAAAGAAAAAAAAGTGCTGCATTTCAAATAATTTGTTACATTATGCAGGTAGGCTTGTAATTTTCAACCTTACCTTTCAAGAGACCTATATATTCCATTAAAAGGGTGCAGAAGAAACAAATGAAAATAGCCTAAGAAGAAAAGCAGAGTCCAAATCCTGATAATGATCAGTATTCATTTAATAAGAATTTGAGCTTATAATTGCTAAAACATTCAATAGGTTCAGACACAGAAGCTATTTCGTTTAAGACTGACAGCACAGGGCAGTTTAAGCAAGCTAAAGATCTTAGAAATATTTCAGTCTTTGTTGCAGTTATGGAAGAAATGCTTTACCCTATTTCTTTTATCTTTGCTCACACCATCCTGTGGGTGCATGCACATATAAAAAAAATCTGTTTTCATTACCTAGAAGGTTAGCCTTCCTATTACACTCCTGACTCATATACAATCTACATATGGTAGGGTCTAAATCTAGTGCAACAGACTTTGCTGGGCTGTGTTCAGATTTGGCTTTCTTTTCTATTAAATAGGCTGTAGATCACCTGGAAGCTGAAGACTTCAGCAGTACTTAAAGCAATGACTTCCAGCTAATTAACCAGTGGGATCAACGACAAGTTCAGATACAAATATCTAACTTGTACTGTAAAATACTCAAGCCCATATGTATATAGAATACAGAAGGGGTCAACAAATCTGTTATTTATTTATTTGCAGATTCACAAATTGGGGGAGGGAGGGAATAAACTAATGTAGAATATTAGGAAAAGCTAAACTTACATCTGTGCCATATTAACACAGAATGGTTTGTTAACTTTGAGCGTTGTGATTTAGCTGAACAATTCTTGTTAGTAAATGTTCACATATACTGTTTTCCATTCTTATTTGAAGGGATGTCATCAGATAATAACCAAGAATGTGTTGTACAGCATGCACAAGAGCACACAGATATTGATTCTATTGATTAATATTCTGCTGAAATGCATTTTACTATCATTATAAACCAATAACCCAACTTTGTATCACACAAGCTACTTTTTTTTTTTTACATTATCACCTCCTCTTTAAGCTTCAGAACATCCCAAATGGCTGCACCTTAAGAAAATGTGTCACCTATAAACAGACATATATTCAGGGCCCAAGTATAATTTTTTCAGGCCCAGTACAACTTGTAACACGGGTCTCCTCCCATACACATACCACAGTCCCTCATCCCATACATACAGTCTCATGAGCCATGAATTTTTTCTCCTCACGGTAATGGGGGTTGCAGCCTGGGTCGGGCCCTGGTAAAGTGTACCCTTTTCCTCCCCATGTGGGGGCCCTGCATATATTTACAAATAAATACATAACTGTATATGTTTTTATATATACACATAGACAAAGAGGAGGTGTGACGTATCACATACATGTATTTAAGGATTTAATGTTAGAATAAAGAGGCCAACGGGCAAAGGGGTTTAATTTGTGGCTACCCAGGCATATGTGGCACAAGGATGCAATATCATCATCCATTTCTCTGCCTGCTTTGGTATCGTGAGCAGACAGGGTATTAACAATTAGAAGAATTCTACTCTACAGTTTGAGGAGAGGGACTGCTCACAGAAACAGAGTCGTGCTCACAAAAACAGTGTGGAGGGCTCATAGTACTCCATGCAGGCAAGCGCTTGTGATTACAAACACAACCAGCATCTTGAGTTGTTTCCTGTTGGATCTCTCAGAAGAGATCTTGTTTTGGCAGGGCATTACATTTGTCAGGATGAGGAGAGAATGGTATATTTAGACATCTTATATTTGAATATCCTTTCAACTAGCTAACAATGTGATTTAGCCATTTTCACCAAATGCTACAAATGTATGTTCTAAATCAGCTTAAGATGCAAAACAACACTTTTGAATAGAACTGTATCATGCTGCAATAATACTGTATTAACCGTTTCCATTTCAGTCATGTATCTGAACTCAAGTGACAAATCCACAGCCAGACAGACTGCAGCCATATTAAGCCTTATCTGGCTGGAGCTTCTAGTCAGCCTCATCTCTCCTGGTAATATTGCTATACCTACTGAAACAAACATGTATATATTTTTTAATCTGCTGAGTACACACATGGGGACCATCTCTTTACCCTTCTTGTTTCATTTTCTCATGACATGTAGTTCAAGTTTGTGAATTTGGTTAAAAAGGTTTGTGATAGAACTGCTGCCTAGGAAACATACACATTTACCTCTTTATTTTTAAGGAACCTGTTTTTTCTGAAATACTGTTGTGGAATTTGCAATGGTCTGTATGTAACTGCAGTTAGTAATGAATACTGTATGTATGATTTTCCTGTTTAATTCTTGTTCAGTACTAAAGCATTAACTCCATAGCCACCACTTGCAACATAGCAGGTGCAGAGTGAAAACAGAACCCCCCCCCCCCCCAAAAAAAAACAAAAAAAACAAAAAACCAGTTTCTTGCACCACATTCAAACCTGACAAATTATTAGTTATGTATAGTTGACTGCTCAATGCATTTCTAGTTTGACATTTTGCAAGTTCAAAATGAGAGCCCGCACAATTTTGTTGTATATCTAGTATGAAAATCCCATTCAAGAACAAAGAAAGTATCAGAGGTAATGACTCATGCTTCATGAATGTACCAGCTACCTGTTTCCAAATGTTTAGATAATCTTGGATAAAGTGTAATAAAGCACAAAATGTAATTTAAACTTTTGACATATAGATTACAATGCAAGAAACAGAGTTACAGTTACAAAATACAAAGATATAAATTAAATACATGGTACAGTACTAGCAAAAGAGGTAGCAGTCATTTCACACTAATGTAAAATCAAGCTATTCAGTCAGAAAATATTACATGCTTTTGTGAGGTTCTCAATGAAGCATGCAAACTTGGTTATTGTAATCTGTCTTTAATAGCTATTGAGTCACCATAACAAAAGATATTTTGTGCATATATACATGAGCATTTAATACAGTGACAACACTGAGGTATGGTATGCTGATTATGCTGGGAATTCAGCCTGAATAAAGATTCGGATGAGTAAGAATAGCTGCTAAGATTTACAAATATAGATGCCTGCAGTTAGGCTCTCAAGTATATGTTTAGACATCTAAATAAGTGTTCTGATTTTCAAAGGTGATGAGCAGCCAGTAGTTCCCACATAATCCAGGTGCTCAGCTCCTTTAGAAATCAGGCCACCTTTTTTAGATACTTCAATGTGTATACAGGGTCCTACATTTTCAAAAATGACTAGTGGTTTGGGGTCTCTCAAATTTTGGGCATTTAGCTTGTGAAATATTAAAGCGGTCTGATTTTCAGAAAGAGCTGAGCATGGGTGCTAACTTTCAGCACCTGTTTTTGAAAATCTTGGCCAACATTTACATCATCATGTCAACGGTAATATTTTCAGGATAAAACAAACCATATAACACATGGAACCTTTAAAAATATAATCAAATTGTTATGGCATATGTAACTATTGTGTTTTGTTAATGCTGATAAGCACTGCACAAAAGAGCCTTTAGTTGTTTCAGAAATTCCGTCCAATTTAAAAATGACAAAAAGATGAAAATGTCCTTCTCAAGAACACATAATGTAAATAATTTAAAAGTTTTGTACTGTATAGCATATGATCAATTTAATTCTTACACTGAAACAACAAACTTGTCACCTAGTAAGAATCTTGCTTACCTACAGATCCAAATATTTTGTGACCTGTGCTTCAGTTAGCTTAAAACTTTGCCAAAATCTTTGAATCTTTTTTTGGTTAAAATTTACTCGTTGTGGGATGACAACTGGCAATGATCAACAATGACGGCATTTGTGGCACTGAATTTTATACACCCTGGTACAATATGCAGCAAAGAAAGCTCATGGAGAAACTATTTTTGCTTCCTATTCCACTGTAGCACTTTTTATTTAAAATTCCACGATCACAAAATATTTGGTCTTAACTGAAGAAATTCTGTGTTTAGAATAACACTTGAGCACAGGTAGCTCAATTCATTAATATGGTGTATACAAGTAAATAAGAAATACAAATGTTTCTGATACAATTATAAAATAACAGCACTGACTTCATACAATTATTGTACTTCCTACAAAACAAGACAGGATCTTTTGACTTATAAGTTCCTTTATGTAACTTATATTTATTTTATTTTATTGGGGGGGTGTACAAAATTTATTTATAATCTAAATAATGAAAAAATACTTACACAGTTGGTTGCATTGTGTCTGTGATTTTTCTATATGCTAGTAAGGATGCAGATTCTATTGTCTGTATAATTAAAACAAACAAATAAACAAACAAAACTGCAGATTTACACAAGAGTGTACCTGCATGGAGGTGGACGCTGGTGTGAATGCACAGTTACAGCATATGCAAAAATCAAATCTGGGAATGGGGATTCCCTCCCTTTTTGCACCACAGAAGTACAGTAAGAAGTTCTGCCAAGGTACTGGCAGTGGAAAAAGCCTTCCACTCCTCATTTGGGAGGGGGGAAAGTAAGAATAATGTGATTTTTATCAACCTGGATTATGGTCATGACTTGTGTGCTTAGATGAGCGAGTATAAAATTTTTGGAGGAAGGGAGAGAAAGTGAAGGTGAGGGAGTGAAAAAGGAAGGAAAGAAGGGAAAAGGAGAGATGAAGGGGTAATTGAAGAGAATATGAGAACCCTGATGTTTCGTACAGCGCTTGTATATCTCTGGGGGTGCAAAACAGAGAAGGGACCCTGGTGCTCTGGGGAAAATGTATGAGTTTTCAATGTGTTGCCAAGAAGCATATTACACAAAACAGCTGAATTGTCTCATGAATTCTGAAGTCCAAAGAGCTGTAGAATATCAGCTTTAGAATGTTTAATAATTTACTGCAAAACATATTGCTAAAGCCAGAAATTCTCATGTAGTATTTGTGAGGCTTGCTCTTCTTGTTTATGGAGCTTTATAAAACTATTCCAAAATACACTTATGACAGATCATAAAATCCTTTCTTTGTTTACTAATGTGTTTGTTCACTGACTTATACTTACCTATTGTAATTTTTAATATGAAAATAAATTACAAATTTATTGAAAAAATTTGTAGTGAAAAATTTAAAACCAGTATTTTGAAATGTTTTGCACACACAGTACATATAATTAACACTGAGACAATAACGACCAGGAACAAAATAATAAGTGTGAACATATATGGATTTTGCACTGAGATGAGGTTGCCATCATAGTAAATCCAATGACACGTTTGCTATTTGTTGTGCTAGAACCAAACTTTAAGTTACTAGCTGTTTAATAAAGACTGATACTAATGGATGGCTAGACATTTTTCCCTGTTATCTTATATTAGGAGCCTTTGCTCTTTAACATTGAAAGACATATTTTGGAGACGTGAATTAAATATCTTGCATAAAATAGTAACAATCATATAACAAAACTGATTTATATTTCTTCTTGGTTTCATGAAACAAATAGCAAACTTGCAGCTGATGGTTGAGCTGAGTGAAAAAGTGGGGAGGTGACAATGAAAAGCTTAACTGTAGTGAATTTAAGAATATTTGAAGAAAACCCAGTAGATAGGTGGAGCACATAGAACAGCTTCACAAGTTCATCACAGTTTTTTTAAGGAATTTATTACCCGCAAATCTTCTTTTCTGTGTCTACATATTAGTCATTCCTCCCTAGAGATAGGTACATACAGCAACCGAGTCAGAATGCAGAAGGGGTTTTTGTGCTCTCTATACAGCTCTGCAGCCAATCAATTCCCAGTAGATTCTTCCATAGTCATAGACATGCAAAATAACTCAAAATACCGTTAAGCAACATCCAGTTGGTAACATGCAACTTCTTTCACTTCTTACATAACTATTACATGCAGAGCAATGCTAAATAGACTAGAAGGGTGGGACATTCCAGGCTGATGGATATGAGGATGCAGAAAATGAAGTTTTTAGGGAATAAATTCCTTTTTCTGTGCCCTCAGTTCAACAGCCTGAAATGATTGGGTATAAGAGGTCATATAAATACTTTAGATAGATGACCTCGCTTTAACCCTTACTTGGAAACTCTTCCTCCCATTCTGTTCATGATCCAAAGTCAAGTGGGCCTGAAGTTGAAAGGGATAAGGAACTCCTTTTCTGTACACTAGAAGTGAATAAATCAATCCAGAAGACTGCAGATTTTAGAGATTTTACTACCTTTACTTAATCTCACCAAATAAAACAAATGGTTTTGTCAGGTACGTTTTCTTAGCATCCCAGCAATACCAGAGCTTTTCTGGCAGAAATTTTTTCAGGGGAAAAAATTGGAAGTTTAAGCGTTTGTTCTAAGTCAAGATCAGATGAAACATTTGACAAGTGTCAAGGAACCATTCTTAGAATGATTTCCTCTACATGAAAGTAAAAGATTGGGGAAGTTTACAAGAGATAGCAGACAATTCACTGAACCTCCCACCTGATATTATTGTACTAGGGAAAAAATACTTCTAACAGAGAAGCCAAATGCAATAGTTCAAAAGAAAAGTGACAAAGAAGTTTAAGATTCAAATTAAGACTCCTCAAAGTAAGTGTGTGTGCCCGTGTGTGTGTAAAAGAGGGAACAAAGCAAGGCCCCAACACCAAAACCAATTAGACTATGAAGAGATAATTCTCCACTCGGAATTATTTAAAATATCCCTTAAGCTATAAGGTCTAAAGCTGCACACTTTATCAAGTGCCACTGGAAAGAAATTCAGGATACAAAAGACATCTTCTTAGCTGAAAACCCTGAAACTACAACAGAGGAAAATAATATTGTAAGCCTTAGAATATATCCCTGATGCTGATCATCCTTCAGAATGAAGAAAGATAGCAACACCTTATTTAATAAAACAATGCACTCAGAGTCAACCATTCCCAAGCAATTCTCTCACAGTCCAGGTGTGGATGTCTGGTTCGACCACTCACTTGTAGGTCAAGATGTTGTGGAAAAAAAGCAGAAGAACACTAAGATGTGTATCTGCAGACCTCCCCTGACATGAGCACACTGGCACTTTTATTATTGCATAGGCCTTGTCCTTTATGGTATTCTTGAACATCTTTTACAGAATTGGGATTGGGAGAAATATATGATACAGAAATCTCTGGCTCCAGAGAACAGAGAGAATCAAACAGATGTACTGACTGAAGAAGCTTGGAAGTTTTCTGTTGTCTTGAGTGACGAATGTGCACTTACGACCCTTTCCCACCTGTGAATTAGCAGATTGGCAGATGTGGATAAAATTCCCATTCCCCTTGAATAATGAATATTCTGCCTAGAACAGAAATTTGGCTTCTCCTGCAAGGTAACAGGGTTGACACCTCTTATGTACTTTTGCACTCAAGGGAACATGAGCTCCTTGTAGAGTCTCTGACTTTAGGTCTCTTTACACAATCACTAATTTCTCATACCTCCTGCTTAGTTGCTTGTGTTACTATTAAAACATTTTCTGTTCACAACATAATGGCTAAGCCCAGTATTCTTCCAAGACTCAGAAAAGGCCCAGGGCTTTACTGACTGCTCTTATCTCCAGCATGTTGATATAAAATAGCTTTCTGGAGGAATTCAATTTAATTTCTACTTTGTGATGGTCCAGGAATGCTCCCCATCACAGCAGGCATGCATCCCTGGTCAGTATGTGCAGCTGGGTTTCTTGAAGTGGCAGTCCCTTCATTAGACTGATTTGGCAGGAGAGACGCTTTCTCCAGCTGAAGAGGCTAACCCAGATCATGTGTGCCCTCACACGGAGAAACCACAACTGAAGAAGTCTAAACTGAAAACAGTCCAAGACATCACATCCGTACAGGATACTAAGAAGACTAGAACATGAATGTGACAATGAATCTGCTTCAATCTGACATATGACACCTTTCTGGAAAGCACGAATTTGTGGTAGAACTCTTTGCACCTTGCTTTGAGACTGCTAATGTTTTGAGTATGTGATTGTGCCTTTTTAGAGCCACTTCTGCCATGGCCTTTGAAGACCATGAAATTCATACAGTAGACATCTAAATTATTTTGTTCAGTAGGGCTTGAAATCACAGCTTTGGCTGATAGCTAATGAGATAGAGTTGATAAAATGCTCTCCTTTTTCCTCTGGAATAGAAATGGAATTCAGTATGAAGGGAGGGCAGTTCTACAAATTCTATGCTCTATCCATTAGGACTATCAAAAAGATCCAAATGTCCAGTATCATAATCCAGTCACTGAATATTTCAACATCTTCCACCTGTTTTGATTCCTGGAAGATTGGGAAACAGCCCTATTTTGAGGGATCTGCTGTCTCCCTGAAACCCCAGACTCCCTTATGTAGTTGGCACGAAAGGATCGAGAGAGCCAATACTTTCTCTTTCCCCCCTTAAACCTAGGTGGCGAATGACAGGTAATCTGACATTTGCGAGGCTAGAAAAGTGAAGAGCCAGGAAAGGATCTTCCTTTTTTCAGGCCATGGAGGGAACAGTTACGTTCTGAGAAAACATTAAGGGCCTGGTTCCAAGGAATCTCCAAATAACATGCCTCCTTTGTATGGTAAAGATAACAGCTGACATTTTATACCTAATTCTGAGGACCGGGATGTAACCAGATGGCCCTCCTGGCTACTGTGAGGCAAGCTATGTTTTTAACTGTGAGTCTGAGAGAATCCTCTGCTGCAGTGTGGATGAAATCAGCTGCAGTTCTACACAGATTGTGTGTCCTCAGCATGGCTCTGGATGGGACCACTCCCTTTTTGTCTCTGGCTAGTTCTTCCTCCAGCCAGATCAGTAAGGCTCTCATAGCATAGGTGAATAGATGGACACTCCAAGTTGGGCTGCTGCTAAGTTGAAAGATCTTTTAATCGCTGCTTCAATCTTTTTATCAGTAGGATCTTTGGGCACAGCATCCACATTAACAGGTAAAAAAAGATTTATCATCACCGGTGACCACTGCCTTATTTACTTTGAGTAATGTCCCCCACAAATCTTTATCTGTTGGAAGAGGGTACAACTTACATAGAACTGCTGGGGCTACGTGTTTTGCCTCAGGATTATTCCAAGTTCTACAGACCAGTTTTTGTACTGCTGAATGGATGGGAAGAGCCGTATCCACCTTCTCCTCTTTAGAGAGGATAGGCAATTCTTCCGAAGGTGCTTCAAAATGCTCCTCTCGTTCCTCCACAGAGCAAGAAGAAGACACTTCTCCATCTTCCTGGGGCGACTCATCCTCAATGGCCCTATCAGCCTTGGACTCCTATTTCTTGGAAGCTGCTAGCACTTTTAAACTGTCCACTCTTTCAGAGACCAAGACCTGGGACTTGTAATGGTTTCCCCTGAAGCAGCTGGGCACAACTGCTGAGTGTGGTTCCCTGGAATTCTTGACTTGAGGGGGTCCAGCCTGTGGAGCAGAAGCAAAAATGTGCCTGGCCACAGTAAGCACATCCTTTAAAATGGTAGTAATCTCAGGCGATATCATGGATCTCATTAGTGCACTTTTGTCAGATTCAGAGAAACAAGTAGCAGTAGTAGTAATAGAAAGTCTTACCATCTTGCGATGGGACCTATGGTTGTCCTCGGAATCTGAGCTGTATTCCGGGGCATGGCTGAACTATTGCTGAAAGGGGTAATGCTGTCCTGCCGGAGAATCTAACCCCTCCTCTGGCCCCATTATCCAGTGCTGTGAAACGTGATGTTTAGAGCCATCCCTGGATTTCCACTCATCTGATCTCTTTATCTCATGGCAGAGGGAACAGGAGATGGAACTGACCCTTGAGAGCTCTGAAGATTGCTTATAGCTCTTCTCCCGGAGGAGGGGGCCTCTTCTCTGGTCCTGGAGGGTTCATCTGCTGATCTTCTGCACCAGCTGGATTGCTCAGATCTCACACATGCTGCTTTGGTAAAGTCAGGGTCTGCTTCAGGAGTTTTGGTGACATAGCTACCTTTTCTCTTCCTATCTTGTCCAATTTCTTTATTGTCCACATAGACATGGACCTAAAGTGATGAAAAAATTCGCAACACTCAAATTCTTAGAGAAATTTTTAGGAAAAACCTAAACCACCTTTCCTCAAAGAAGCACTGCACCATGACCAGAGCTGGATGAGGCAAAGTGAAACTGGGAACTAATTGGCCGCACTGATGCTGAGCTGCAGAGAGGGCGCCAAAACATCTTCTGCAATCTGACTGGTTGCTGTAGATGCCCTGTCTCTAAGGAGAAAAAGAGGAAAATCAATCATAGGCTAATGGCTCAGAAATACATTTTAGAGAGGTGTTTTCTGCATGGTAAATTAGATGAGCAACTCCTTTCCTGTGAACAATTATAGAAGTTGCACATGTTATTCTCTATATTCACCACACAATGGGTTGATAATATCTTTCTTAAAATGCACTATAAAACCATTTAACAAAGCTCTAGATGGTTCTGTGGGTTAACACACAAGCCATTTAAATATGGAAACATACATTCAAACCCTGGTACATGTCACACATAAAAAGCAAATCCACTGGTCTCATCCTAAACCTGACTGAATATTTGTCAAAATCACAAAGCCATCACATAATCTGGCACAATTCTGCAAGAATGTCAGTTTCTGCTAAAGAAATGTCCAGGATTGGAAAAGCAGAGGGGTTGTAAATTAGAATTCAGGTACAATGGCTGGGCTGTATAGAGAAGCTAGTATAGTACTTTTTTGTACTATACCTGTTTCCAGCCAATGTTTTCAGTCCCTCACTTTTGTCAGCTAAAATCAACTAAATTAACCCAATAGGCATTGAAAATTAAAAACAAAAACCAAGTTTAAAATGTTTTTGTACTGAATTGACGAATATTATAAGGGAATAGAATGATTGTAATAGCTGCAAGAGTAAACAGAAACTGCTCTTTGGCATTCAGAACAGTGAAAAAAAAATATAGAATTTATTCCAGCCAGATGAGATGCACATTCCTCTACACAAGAAGGTTACAACAGTCCAGTGAGCCCCATTTGAAAGAACAGACTTTCCATGCATTAGAATGGATTACATACACAAATTAAAGTCTTTAAAATGTTATTAACTTAGGAATATACTATAAAGAGTATTTTACCTACAGAAAAATAAATGTAACACTGACCTGTTAAAGAAATAATAAATTCCTTTTCTGTACTAAATCAAAATATATTTAATATAATGTTACAGCTCTCTTTAAAACACACCACATGTAACTATTATGAAAAGACTTCTCTAAAGAACATCTTTTTTGTGCTGCAAGGAGATTCAACTCACATGTTTCTACAAGATTGACAGTCAAAATAACATGCAAGAATGACAGTCATCTCAGTGGCATGATCTGAAAGCAGTTTGTTGTATCTCATGCACTGAATTCCCTAGAGTGGTGTGTTTTTATTAAGTGATATTCCCTCCTCTCTGTCATTTGATTAATCTTTTTGCTATTTCCGGATTGGTACTAGCAGCCATTTTAAAAGAACCTGCTTTCCAATGAGTGGGATACAAGTTACTATTTTCTATGTGTATATGAGAAGCACATTTCCAAGACAAAGTATTTTATACGTGCTGCAGCTCTGAAAGGGTTACAGAACAGGCAAAAGTGCTGCCAAGTATTTGAGCTCTTGAATATATTAAAGATAGGCCTGAGACTAAACTCTGTATGGAAATGCCCTTAACTCTGAGAATTTTACAGCCATGGCCGATCACTACAATATATGATAATATTAGTATAATCCTGCAAATCATAATTCTTGGTCTTTTACATTTTCCCAGCAGTCTAATTAAAGATTATATCTATAATTAATTCTGGAAAACATTAAATACGAAGTAATTTACACCATTACAAAGGGGTTGTAATTTCATTTTCATAAAATAAGTGTCATGTTCTATAAATTATATTTTATTCCTAAATCAAAAAATTAACATGAGTAGGATACATAAGTAATATTATGTGTCAACTGCTTACCTGTATTCACCAAATGTTCCATCATCTTCTTTCATAGGTTGTATTTCTGGATCGGCATGTGCATCTTCCTTTTCCTTCACTACAATATTTGAAATTAGGATTTTTATCATTAAACTTTAGGACTAAATATTTAAGGCCGTGATCCTGCAAACTGACCCATGTGGGTGCATGGAATAAGGATCGGGTAGGATCACTTTGCAAAACAAGGGCCTTAGATTGTTTCCTTTAAATAAAATACATATGTGGTAGTTTTAAAAGATCTTTATTGAAGTACAAAATACATCATTTGGCAGGAGTGAAAGTCCTTTGTTCCAGTCATTTTTGACATTATTTAAAAGGGACACTTTCGGATTAAAATCCTATTTTAAAAATGCATTCTTTCCTAGGTTAACAAAACCTTCGATTATTAAAATTTAAAATAATCAGTTTTATTTATTTATGCTTAGTTCACTCTGCATTTCTGTCATACTAATAAGTGAAAATGATTAGTTCATTTCACTTTTGTTTATAGCCAGTTTCTAGCAAATTTGCTTTCACCTTCATATTCACTGGCACAGTTGCAGGAATGTCTGGGTTACAAGCAATACATAGGGAATGCTTACTTTTCATTAAAATTGTTTCCTTTGGATATTTTTAATTATTGGAAGAATTTTGTTTGTTGTTGTAACTTTCTTTTATTAAAAACTAACCAAAACCAAACCAAAAAATCCCCTATATCTTCTCTTTGAAAGTTAACTGTGTATTTTTTCACAGTATTTTTTTCCTAAAAATAGTATTTTCAATTAAATACATCTTCTTTGTATACTGAGGGCCCAATCTTGGGAGCACTCAGAGATGTAACTAACTTTATGCATGTGACTATTTAATTCATGTAAAGATATGAACATGTATTTGCAGTATTGGGGCCTTTGATAGCAAAGTGACAAAAGCATAGGAATAAGTAAGATAGAAGATAGATATTTATATAGCACATATGCCAGTAAATTGTGGGTACTGACAAGGTGAAATTATATTATACATCCTACAAGTTTATTTTTAAATACTGTTTGTACTTTTTCATTTCTCTTTTGCTAATTATTATTCTAATATATTATCCTAGTATAGCAACTATTCATATATGGTTTAAAGTATCAAATTTTTACACTTTTCTTACTTAGCTGGTACATATTTAGTTTATATTCCATCATTCAAGGTGATGTGAATCATCTTTGGCAGTATTTTCAGATGGTATAATTATGATAATGCATGTCATCTTGAGAAGTTACTTCTGACTCTTATAGTTACATATTGAAATAACTGATTTCTTTTTACCCAAGACGAGCTCAACGTGACATGCTCCAATCAAAACACCCAAAATAGTTAGTAATTGTGTGCTACATAGATTTATCTCCATTTATTTATGGAACTATACTTACTGTAGGTGGAAAACGACATCATAGTGACTATCCAGACTCATCTGTGGCTAAGTAACGCACTGAGTACAATTTATTCTGAAATAGCTTTAGAACAATTGGCACAAATAAAGCTTTCTAACTAGCTCATTTAACAGCAGCAGGAACAGAAACAAGCAATTGCAGTAGGCATGGTCTGTATGGGGGAGAAGGTAAGGAGACCCAATCAAGATTACCCCTCCTACTCTAAAGTCCTCAGACTCAGAACTGTGCAGGTGAGTCCAACTCTCCATGGGCACCAGGCTCCATGCAGCTCCACCACTCCCCCTAGCCAGGTGAGCTCTGAGAAGAAAAACTCCTGGGATGAGCTATCCAGAACCTCAGCAAGAAGGCAGCACAGACAAGCAACTGTAGCAGGAACCTTTGTACGCTGATGATGTCATCAGTACAACCCACTTCCTACAGTTTTTACTCTGGATGTTCTTTCCCTTCTGCTGATTGGCTGTTCATTCCCAGTCCCTCCCAGCCCCTTCCTCAGAGTCTCTTCACAGAAGTCTGACTCCACATGCCCTCCATGTTCCCCTCCTCCTCCTCTTCCCTTCCCTTTATCTTTCAATTTAGCTAATTACCTCTCAACTAAACCCCTCTCTAAACACTAAAAAAAGAAACAAAAAAATTGAGGAATTAATAAGAACATTTGCAGAACATCACTCTGCATGTGTGTTATATTCCTTCTCACCAACTCCAAATACCTCAAGTCTCCCCTGTCTAGACTGTAAACTCTTTGGGGCAGGAACTGTTTGCCAGCACAGTAGACACTGATCTTTCCTGGGGTCCACGGATGTGTTTGTAAAACAAATAAGTAACAATCATAAGACAGTGTGGGAAGTGCAGGATTCTTGACTCAAAAAGATGCCTTTGGCTTCATAATGCAATTTGACATGTTAAGCTTGCTAATAAAAGACAACTGGCTTATGTTCAGGTATGATTTTTTTTTTAACAGAAAATAAAACTTTAAATATGCTCATGGGCAACTGCATTCAGAAGGAGGTGGCAACTCTGAAAGATATAATTATTTAGCCTGAGCTAACTGGAGACATTATAAAAAAAATCCCTACCATCCCTTAAAGTCATGATTATGTTGAAATTAGTGATACCCAAATTTTAAAAGGTTTGGGTTCAATTTGGATGAACACTGAGAAGTCTGGATATTTATCCCATTTTCCGTATCTCTGGAATCTGCAAAACTGGATGAAAATCTCTCACAAGAACAAGATTTCTCATGAAACTGTCAGTACTTCTGCTTTCCCCAGAATGGAAATTTGGCTTTGAAGAGTTATCAATAAAACAATTTTAATTATTTTAGACTACATTGATGTATATCCTACCTGGATATTTGCCACCCTTATTTCTCCGTATGAAGCAAACAATCAGCAAAATCAAGATAAGAAGGGCAACAGCACACATAAGACCAATGAACCATCCTTGAGTAGCAATGTCAACCTGCCGGCTTGCCATTGCTGGAGAATGAAAGGGAAAAAATATTAGATTATGTGCTACATGTAAATATATATTATATTATTATTCACACCAATAATGTAAAATAATGTATCATTTATTAATTCAGCAATAGCAGTAATGTGCAGTTAGCAATCGAAAGGGATACAGCAGCACTGTAGATGTTTAAATTGAAAAATTGTAGGTTTACAAGTACAAAAGCTTAGAACGGACTTTTGAATATTTCTAAAGTTCCTGTGTTTTACTAATCTAATTTATCATTTAAGTTTAACAATTCATTGTCAAACATGTACATGTCCTACACATATAACTATCACTTTTTACAAATCTTAAAATTATTCTCAAAACTTACACTGATACAGGTATAAAAAGGAATTGTATTTTATAATTTATACAATATCTGGGTTACGTTCTAAAAAAAGCAAATACTCTTTGGCTAGCGCAGGCCAATTCCACTGAAACAAGGGAGAGGGCAGGTCATTCCAGACCTCACCAATCAATTTGGACAAAATAAATCCCCTGTGCCCCCTGTCCCTATTCTCTGTCATGCAGGATGAGTTTTCCTAGTAAACTCAGTGAAGTTTTTCCACTTTAAAATTGTGGAGCCATCTGCAGTGAGGACTGACCTTACAAGGAGAGGGAACCCTTGGAGGAGGACAGCAGAGAAGAAGTCAGCTGAGAGAAGAAGAGGAGGGGTGCATCCACCTGTCACCAGCCTGTCCACTCCCTGCTGCTCCCCACTTATAGAATCCCTGGCCTGTGAATAGCAGTCCAGGAGATCTGGGTTTGCAGGGGTTGGTACAGACAACAAATCCACAGGGATGGGGAAGGTCCACAGGCACAGAATCCCCTCTGTGCACAGATGATGGGGTCATTTTTATCCAGAATGTCCTGGTTTCTCTGCTCCATTTTATGTGATGGTGCCTATATAGCCCAGGCCTGGGGAGGTCTATTGAGATCTATTCTATTGAGATCAGTGGCACTCCAGATCCAATCTCAGTAGAAACTTTACGTAAGGGTAGTTTACATCTTAAGATCCACACATGGATCTCCCTTGCTCTGCTTCGGTGTCTAAGAGGATCAGCCACCTCCCATGGAACAGTTTCATTCTCCAGATCTTGAGTAGGGCGCTCCATGGGCTTGGATCCACCCAGGAAGAAGAAAGAGGAGATGAGGAACAAGTAGCTATGCTTAGGTAGGGGACAGGGCCAATGAAACACATGTCTTTTCCCCAACAGCCCTGCAGAGATTACCGGGCAGATTACCGGGCAGATGCATCTTTAAGGGAAGTCCTGGGGACAGCTATGCCCAGACAAATCCCTGGAAGTGCAACTCCATTGGAGCAACAACTCCTTGAGCCTGGAAGTAGAAGGAGACACTGGGGTTCCTGAGCCCATGTGGAAGCAGAGCCTCAAGGTGGCCCGGACTCCTGTGGATTCCACCAGATCTGTAGGCAAATTCAGGGTATCTTTGCAGTTAGGACCTGCTGCTCATTCCATGTGGAGTGCAAATCCTGTTCCCTATCGGAAGTTGTGGGGATGAGTTTTAGTGGGGGAGGGTCTGATTTTCCCTTCAGTTAATTTCTTGATGGTTGGAGGAGTCTGGTTGGTATGGGATTGATTTTTGAAGCTTTCACAGCCTTTGGCATGGCATCTGCATTCTGATTTTTAGAAGTTAAATAATATTTCTTACAGAAATGAACTCCCAGTTACTACTAATATACATGACCAAATAAAACAATTACATTTTCTTTCTTTTTTTTATATAAAGTTGAGGTTAAAAATCTAAAACTTAAATATATAAAAACGGCAGGATAATATTGAACCTGGTAAAAGGAAACATAAATAGAAGGAGGAAGGTGATCTCTCTGAATTATAAAGTAACCTATACCAGTAGTTTTCTTTTCTTTTCTATGTTTAGGTTAGAGTGATTTTGCTTTTTGTAAACATGCGTATATAATAAGGCATTAAAATTTTAGTAGCAAATGCTACAGCAAGACACACAAGCACATTTAACATTCAAATGTAGTAATAAAATAGTATCAAGCAAAACAATCCATGCATAAAAACATGCAAGAGAGATGATAAGAGTAAAGATGAAAACTTACTTATACAGCTTCTTGTATTCTTTGACTTATTGTATATCCGATAGGGAGGGGTTTCTAAAGCCCAGTATAACTTTAAAAAATGGCATAAAATTTCCTGTTTACTCTAAACAAATTATCTGCTTCAGGCAGAAAAATATTTACTCCTGATGAACAAAGAAGCTGCTAATATGTGAGAAAAAACGTAATCCACTATACTGGACATACTCAAGAAAGAGAAAATCACACATTATGAAGATGCTCTATAGGAATGCTTGCTAGAATGAATAGACATTTTCTGGTTGAGGCCTTACATATCCAGTCTAGGGTTTTCCTTCCTTGACAATGAGTACTCTAAAAGGGTATCTTGCTCTTTTGTCCCCCTCCCCAATGTTTAGCAGCATTAGCCCAGACTTCAGAAAGTGACATAGCTAGATACCTTTAGAAAGAATTTTGCTGTACAAATCATCCGATGTGGGGATCAAAAGCAATGCTTTATACTGAACCTTTCCTTAGTTCCAATGTCTCCAGCCTTGAAAGACTGAAGGAATGGAGCCACAGCATTTAATTTACTCACAGATACATACAGGAGTCTTGACTTTTTGATTTACTGAAGTTTTATTGTTAAGCAGAGCGTTGATTGGGAGGGTTTTGTCCACCTTGCTTTGAGTGAGTTACAATACAATCAATCTTTGCACTCTGCAGCCTACTTGTTCTGAACAAACCTACATATATAATTTGCATACCCGTTTTCTGGTATCATTAGCCTTCTCTGGCTAAAAGGTTACTAATAAAAACCCTATATTGAGACTGCAAATGTTTGTTGGGCACTGCTATTTAGCATTATGTTTCAAAAGCTTTCCTATAGCAACATTGTAACACTATGAGCATTAATGTACTATAAACATGACACAAAACAAAAACATTATGATTTTAGAAAGTGAATGCTCTTTCAAACAGGCATGTTAATTACTTGCTTTGTTATCTGTAGGATCATTACTTCATATTGCTCAAACTACTTTACATATTAGCAATCTATTTTCTTAAATCATAATGTTTGTGTAGTAGGTGAGACCAAAGTAAGATCTACTTAACTATCCATGGGCCACATTGGTTGGAATGAGCAACAGTGGCTAGCAAACACACACCAAACACTAACATTTTATCAAGAACATGCTGATATTGCAAACCCATATTCATCATGACATCAATACACTTCCAAGAAAACTCTTTCTCTGAGTTAAATGAACAGGCATCACTTATTCTCATATGAAGGCACAACTGCTGCAAACTTTATTGCACTAAAATGTGTCTATTATTTTTCTATGGAAAATAGGTATGGAGCACTTAAAATACTTAAACTTTTTAAATTTTAAATCAACTTGTTTTAAATTAAGTTTTAAATTAAATTGTCTTATTAATTATGGTATTTTGTAGTTTAAGTGATATAAAAATCATATGGAAGTCAATGTTTAATGACAAAAGAAATATAATTAGGGATCTACTTATTTATCATTCATCCCATTGGCACATAATATTCATGGATTACATGAACTATTCACTTAAATCAGATACCTAAACTTCTGACAACTCACAAAAATTTTAGATCACGTTTCTGGAAACTAAACTACTGAAATTGAGATGGTTCGTTTTAAAAATATGTACTCTGCTGTATTACAGTACACCATGTTATTTAAATATAGCACAATAGTTTCTAATTTAATTCATCTTTGAATTAGAAACAAACACATGTTTCAGCTCAAAATGAATGTGAACAGTAAGTGTTCTTGCCCATAATATAAGTGGCAGAGAAACAGAGTGAACTGAAAGGAGGAAAACATTCATAGTCTACAAAGTAGATATGCTGGCATATCTAGAAGTTTACAGAGTAGCTTAGCGCTACTATAGAAAACAATATCACTATGTTTCAGCTACAATAGTTCCCTACTAGCAGCAGTTCAATATTTCAGCACTCAGCATATCACAATTCTGAATGTGAGACAGAACTGGTATGGTATGCCTCACCTGGACCTGTCTCAAACACATCCTCTGAACTCACATAACCAGACAGACCCTCAGCACCAACCCGGACTTTATATGCCGTTCCTGGTGTTAAACCCTTTAACACAAAGAAGCTCCGAGAACCATTTACAATTTCTTTTTTCCAATCTTCTTTGCCTATAAAAATTTTAGGAAAACAACAAGTTGGAATATTTTAAATTACTATCTGCTACTCCAAGTTATAGACAGAACACTTTCTATAGAAAATTGGCTAATCTTGGATTTGCTGAAAAAATAACTGCTTTCTCCAAAAAGAATATAATTTTAGGCACAATAATGATTGTCAGTACTATACTGCATGCAATATCAAGAAAAAATGCTATCTGAATAATAAAACTTATTCTATACTTTTGTTCCACTGCATTACAGCAAATTACTTTGCATCTATTTTCTTTAAAGAAATGTAATTGAATTTGCAGTTATAAATTATATAAAGATAACATTTATTCATTGAATTTGGTAATACTGCTGTATTTTTAATCAACATTTACTTTTGTTGAGAAATTCTACTTCACATTCTGAAGATGATGTGGAAATATTTCCTGTTTATTCTGAATGTCTTCCTTACGTTTGTATACAGCTTTTTTTCTAAAATCATCTCAAGTGATTCTATGAGCAAAGTTCAGAACAAAACTTATATCTTTTCATAAGATGACTTACAATTACATTCTCTCTGGCATTTACTCACCACTTTACAAGAACAGTGTGCTGGAAGTATCTCCATTTTATTAATGTAATATCTTAATCATAATGCATAATGAGAACTAAATCAAACTGTTCTTAAAAAGGGTTGGAGCTTTATTTTTGTCATTAACTACATGCCAATGTGTGGGTAGAAGTTTTTTGTTCCTAATATGCTATCTGGCTGCTCCTATTTTAAGGCATAACTTTAAAAGATTTGGTTTTGGTCAGTTCTTTTTTATTTTGATATATATATATATTTTTGTTACTATAATTTTCTTAGGAAATTTAATAGAATATAAATATATTTCCACTGCAGGACTAATCACTGTATGATCAACAGCTTTAGGCAAATAAAGGTAGTAACAGTTCTTACTCACAAGAGTGGATAAAATAATGCAAGGGAACAAAAGCGTATTTTCTTACTAAGCATCACGTATCCTGAAGAGCAGGAATTTTTATTATAATATTAATATGACTTATTTTCTCTAGACATTTAAAAAAATATCAATAAAGCTAGATCCATATGTGCCAAATTCAGTTATTGAAATATTTTAAAATATATCCCAGCACTTAGAATAATTCAATGAAATGACTTCTTACTGCCTGCTACACCATATTCAACATAAAAGTTCACATGATCTGGTCCCTCATACTCCCAACTGATATTGGCATAGGTCTCAGCAGCAGATGCAGTAACATTTCTGATCCTTGGATAAACTGGTCGCACTGAATACACAATAGAAAAACAAAGCAAAATATGAAATTGTGGCTCTATGCACATAAGAAAATCTAACTTAAGAAACTACTATGCTAATTTGGACCACATATATGGAATGTATGATTCATACATACTCATTGTTTCCATTATTGAAAATTAGTGACTAAATTACAGCATTAGCACATACAGTAGTTGAATAGCAGGCAGTTCACTACACTGTTAAATTAGAAAGGAAAACTACATCTATGAACTCTACAGTGCATGGCCTATACCACTAAAATTGCTAAACACTTTAAACTACCAAATTGCCAAAGCTCTGCAAACTATAATTTAAATTTCTTGAAGCACAATGCAGACAGCTGAAAAGTGAAGAACATTCTACAGGTCACTTAGTATTGGAAACTGTAGGAGATGATGTAGTGTAATGCAGGTACACAATTTCCTTGAATCCATGTGGTATTTCACAGACTTTGCAAATTCCTCACTGCATGCCCTGCATGGAATTTTGCTTTTCAACCGTCTCTACTGAATTTATAATGATAAAGAAGATCGTAATATCCTTACAGAATGTTGGATGGACAGTATGCATGACAAGGGAGGTTGCAAAAAGGGTTTCTGAATATCCTTCATCACCAGAGATAGTGGAAAAGAAGAAATATAAAAAGAATAAAAACAGTTTTACATAAGAAAATATTATTTAAACAACACAACAGATGAGAGAATCTTACCTGTTAAGTAAACCAACACATGCATACTCTAAGTTCATGCAGGTTTCTTTACAAATAATTTTACTTGATAAAGTATGAAAAGGACAGAATAATGTATAATAATAACGTAAATGGCTCTGAAAGCAAGCCAGATTACAGATGTGCTAAACCCTATCATTTATAGAAGGATATTTTAAAATAATCATAATTAACATTTCATACCAACTTTTATTTTAAATACTCTATTGACAAATCA
Source organism: Emydura macquarii macquarii (assembly GCF_026122565.2). Taxonomy (NCBI): domain Eukaryota; kingdom Metazoa; phylum Chordata; order Testudines; family Chelidae; genus Emydura; species Emydura macquarii. Next base: position 13,868,951 of record NW_027132773.1, read on the forward strand.
GTCATCAAAAGTAATTTCCTCCCACCAAAAAAAGCAATTAACTATTTTTAGATTCTACTTAATGTGTATTAATCCTAATCCATTCTTGAAAAACATGTAATCAATATGAAAACACTAATGTCAAGGGAAAAAACCAAGAGCCATACAATTTTATTTTCTGGTTCTGGAAAACTGAGGGAGGATAATCCTACACTCGCCTTCAGATTCTTTGGGAGATATTATACTTTTCTGGCTCTAATTTCTATGATTTAGGAGGTGGAGATCTACATTTTCAATTTTCTATTTATTTTGGATAGCTCCATTTTTGCTGCTCAGTCTCAAAATACCTAAGAACTTGATTTTTGAGGCGCTAAGCATACACAACTCTAACTGACACCAAAGGAAGCTGCCAGTGCTCAGCACCTAAAAAATCAGGCCTCTCGTGTCTCACATTGGTAAACCCTAAAACTGAAGTACCCAAAATAAGTGGACACTTTTGAAAACGTAGGTTACAGCATCCAGCTGTTAATTTAGACCTTACTCAAATATAGAAATATAGTGAGTCAACCGTACTAAATCTGCACTTAGTCGAAAGCGGTTGCTTTTTGTTTCTGTTTTTGAACAATATAAAGTGGGTGGCTAAACAAAAAGAGAGAAACATAGGCCCAACGCTTCAAAAGCTCACTATTGCATGAAAATGACCATTACTTGAAAAACCAGGGAAAGCCACACATTTGCGTAATCGCTACCAAAATATTTGAAAGACAGAAATCAATTTTTTTGCATAGCCAAGAAAGAGTCATTGAAAATAGTTATGGATCTTGTGGTACTGTCTTATGAATACTGCCAAAAATACATTCCCATCAAAAAGCCGTGCTTTTGCTGGATGCTGAGAAGGCATTTTACTGCAACAAGTAGGGTCAGTTTCTTCTGGACCCTTAAAAATAGCTATATTTTGGCTCACTTCTTTTAAATAAATATATTTATTTTATTGTTCTTCAGTTGGGCTTTTCATTAATAGAAACTGGTTTCAGTATTCTTATTTTTCTAATGCTATTAAGCAAATAGTTATTTTTCACAACATATATCATCCTGAAATTCTTCTGTATAGACATCCAGGCCAATGCATTTACTTAGCAGTTTTCCTTCTGAGAGCAATACATGAAATTGTTTTTCTGTGCAGATGTTCCTATTGCAGTATTATTTGTCACTAAGGTTTCCATGTCTATTAAGAAAGCACCTTCTCTCCCCCAGATATAATACCAAGGATACTTCTCAAAGGCCAACAAAATACCATACGTGAAATCCTAGCCCCAGTGAAGGCAACTCCCACTGACTTGAGTGGGGCCAAGATTTCACCCCTAATGTGGAACCAGACAGGTTAATACTCTACAAACTAGATTAATAAATATGAGAGCACGCAGTCTTTGTCAAATTAATATTAAACTGTAAATGAAAATACATCTCATATTTATTTTTCAAACAGGACAAAAGATTTTGATGGTGCAATTCTCAGATGTCATCACACATTTTTTAAAATACTGCCAAGTTCATTCTTTTCCCAGGTACAGTTAACTCAGAAGATCAAATATTTATGGATTTGCTTTCTACATCTCAAAGAATATAATTTAATTAATTCAAAATGAATTGGCAGATAGCCAATTTTTAAAATTCATAATATTAAAGATGTGCATAAAAATTTCCTTCTAAGTTTTCTCTCTTGTAGTTTGTGAAATTAATTCTCTAAATTAAATCTAAAGAGAAAAGGGGCTCATTCCATCAATACACTGAAGAGGAATATGTTTGTGGGTGATCTGCTCAAAGTAAAAAATAATAGTGAAACTGGTTAGAAAATGTTGCCATCATTTAAGGCACAGAAAATTCAAATTAATTAATTTCTCTGAAAATTTATTATTATTTTTAAAGTTAATTGTTGAAAGATATAGGATCACATGTAACACGCTGGCATTCCACACTCAACCCTGCAGCAAAGTCGTGTTCATCTGACTTGTGCAATTAATTCCAGAAAAACATGACCGGGGTTCCATCTTTAAATACATATTTAACACTCCTCCCACCCCCCCCAAAAAAAACCCAAACAAAACCAATAAACAACTCCCTTTTGTTTCACTCTCTCACACAGATTCATCGTAAGGTCTGAATTATACCCTAAAACTACATTTCTTGCTTTATTTTCCATAGTCTGCTGATGTGAGTGTGATTCTTAATGGTCAGCCAATTTTAGTTTTATTTAGTCCATTAAAAGTATCACATCTATCTTCTTGCTGATTCTTTGTTTGTTCTTTGTGTACTGGGCTAACATTCATACCCTTCCATTTCCTTCCACCTCTTAATATCTCCAAAAAATATAAGAAGCTACTAATACAGACCCTTGTTTGAATCATAAAAATATACCAAAGAACAAGAAAGAGCTGACAACACAGAATTCCTGGCTGAAATTCACACCTTACATCTATTCATAAATAGACAAAAAATATTTCCATTAAAGCAGGACCATACATTTATTTAGTTTAGAGCAGAAGTAGCACCTGCACTAATTTTAAATATCACTTTACTAAAGCACTTAATTCACTAATATGAAATAAAAGCCTGAACAGCTATTGCAAGAATTTACAATTATCTGCTGCACCATAACTCTGGAATAACATTAACTTATTTAGGACTTGATTCAATGACCACTGAAGTCGAAGGAAAGAATCCTATTGACTTCCACGGATATTGAGTCAGGTTGTTACACTGATGATACCATTTTTAAATTAGAGGGGCTTGAAATCTGAAATACCCATTTCAGACAGTACTTCTAGCTGCAAATTGAGAGAGAAAATTATGTACAAATTCCTTTGGGATCATTCTCTCGGTAAATCTCTCGAAGATGTACCAAGCAACTAAATGATAAAAAACATTTTTTATTAGAACAGTGATTTAAAATAATCTTTTTCTTTAAGCCACTCTTTTGGCAAGATACTTTTAATCATATAAATATTGAAAAGAGAGAAAGATTCTTGTGATAAAAGATGAGCCACTCCCCCTACTTCCCAATGCAGGAGAATTCCTTGCAATTCATTTAGTACTGTTAAATCCAGTCTAGTGATGGCATTTCCTCCCATTCTTTCATGAGATTATTCAACAGCCTAATAATTTCCATGTCAGGAGATTTTTCCTGATATTCATATTACTGTTTCATTTTTTTCATTTCATCCCACCAGTTCTAGTTAAATCCCTCAGCACACTATCAAAGTACATCATTATTCTCCTTCCTCACATACTTTTTGTTTACCCCATTAAAGTTTTGGTAGACTGTTTTCATGCCTTCCCAAATTATCTCACAGCCAAGCTATACTATACTAGACTCCAAATGATAATCTACTATATCACTTGGTAGACTGTTCTAATGGCTAATTACATTCCCTGTTAAAAATTTGCACCTTACTTCCATTTTACATTTCTCCAACTTCAGTTTACAGCCGTTGAACTAATTAGACTGCTAGAATGCTAGATTAAATACCCTTCGGCATCTGTATATTCTTGTTGCATAGGTAATTGTAGACAATGATCAAGTTGCCTCTGTTCTTCATTTTCTTTGTACTTTAGGTTCTATATCAACCCAATTGTCTGATTTATGTTCAAATTCTCCACATATACTCTCATCTGATTCTTATAAATCGTTATTTTTACAATGCCTGCCTTGCTTACTAATTGTTTAGATTTCTTTTCTAGGTTTTTCTTACTGAAGACAGTATTTTGAAGGAAGAGTTCAGTTACACAGCTGTTTTTGAAGCATCATTCATTTTATTCCCCTCCTTTTTTTAATTCATTGACATATTTTTCCATGTCTTAGAAAAATGGGGGGAGGGGTTTGTTTTTTGACATCTGTCTCATGCACCATGTTCTTGTGATGTATGATACTGCATGTTACATCATACAGTGTGATTGCTGCAGCCTGCGGTGATGAAAGCCAAGGATCTGTGTGGTTGAACACTCACAGTCTGTCGTAAATCTATCCAAATTCTTGCTTTCTGGGTCAGCACACCTCTAATGGCAATTAACCTCTGGCCCTAAAAACAGAGTTTTCTCAGCACTCATCACCAATACATAGAAACCTATTGGCAGGAGCTCTTAAACTGTACCGGTGCCAACTGGTTAAAAAAAAAAAAAAAGAAGCTTAGTGCTCTTGTGAAGAGATGCCTTTCAGTAAAAAGAGTAAATGTGCATTAAATTCTATGCCACTGCAACTGTACAATAGTGCTGTACAGGCAGTAATTTGATAGTACATTCTTTCCACAAAGACGACACTGGATTATTATGAAGCGAACCAGTTTACATGGGCTGATTGATTATTGTTCAGCTACCTCCAACAAATTAACCTCTGTTAACTATTCTGTAGCAGTGATATTATGCTAAAATATTGCTGGCATCTGTCAGTGACTATGGCTCGAATCCTGCAATGGGAAGCTTGGTCTGGAGCCCCACTAGTTTCAATGTAACTCTCTTGGGTACAAGCATCCACCTGCCTGGATCTAACTGGAGGATCAGAGGACCAGGACCTAACTTATAATAATCCTTTTTTAAATCAATGACAACCTTCATTTTCTCTCTCTCGATAGACGAATATAACCTTTCAGCCATGCACTAACACAATTTCTATAGATAACTAAGCTACACATAGAATACAAAGTCAGTAAAATGACCTATGAGACACAACAAAGTTTTAAAACTGGGGCGGATAATTTTTTCAAGATTTTGTTCAACTGAATAGCTAATTAAATTCCCTCAGTAATGATCCAACCATGTGACAAACTCACCATCAAACATGACTTCATATGGATCCTCAAATCCCTGATTCCTGCAGTAGTACACTACACTCCATGAAGAAAGTGGTGGGTTGAGAAGGAAGCATACATCTCTAGACTTCTGTAGAGTGAAATTATGTTGAATATATCTATACAACTGCATCATGTTATTGCTGTTTATTGTCCTGTTGATAAGACCTGTCTTTTATGAGACACTATTTGTTGCAAAATTATAGGTAGATGGGGAATATTCCCAAGAATATAAAACAAGAAAAGACAAAAGGTAGCAGATTCTGCCACGAATTGACAGGGGAAACAAAGAATTGTGTGAAAATGAATTTTTGCTAAAAGACAGCTATTGCACAATGAAACTCATTTCCGTATGCAACAGTAAGAGTGCATTGCTTTTCTAGAAGTAAGAGATGCAAGTATTAGGCCACTCTCGTGCTATCTGAGTTGCTGAGATGAGATTCTACTAGTACAGTACAGCAGGAAATTCACCTTCCAAATTACATGTCCAACTATTTTCATATTAAATTTGTCTGATTTCTGGACCATGAAAAGTTACTGCAAGGAAGCAATGATTGCATGCTATTACAGAGAAGTTATTACTGTCTTCTCTAGTATACTCTTCCAATTATTATGCATATTCAGGAGGGCTTTGAGTGAGGTGAAGGAAATGGCCTTGTTGACCAGCTCCTGATGGGTGTTCAAATGTAGGGGACTGGCTGGAGGAAGGCATGGAGACATTTCATGAGAAAGCGGACAAACAGTGCATTAAATCTGGCCTCAATGATGGAACCAAGAGGACAGGGGGCAATACAAAAAGATACTAAGGATATGTCTATACTGACGGCGGCAAAGTCGCTGCTGTCAGATCGATCTTTCTGGATTGATTGAGCAGTCAGTGTAGACCCGCTCAATCGATCAGGAAGTCAACGCAGTAAATCCACCCCCTCAAGTGGCGTAGCGCTGCATCGACGGGAATGCGGTTCCCATCAGCGCAGCGCAGTGAAGACGGCGCGCAGAAGGGAAGCCCAGCAGTCGACGGGAGTTACGCAAGCTACTCTGCATAGCTTGCGTAACTCCCGTCAACTGCCACCGAACTTCCAGGTAAATGTAGACCAGGGCTAGGACAGAGTTATGCAGAGGCTTGAAGACAACGACAAGAAGCTTGCACTGGATATAGCAAAGGAGGGGGAGCTCTGCGAAGGGACTAAAAGAGGGAATGATGGGCAGAAACATGATCTTAGCTGCAGCATTTTATATGGAATAAATATGGGAAGGTGGACTCCAATGGCATCAGGGAAGCCAAAGAGAAGAAGTAGGCTACAGTAATCAAAACAGGAGATGATAAGAGTTTGAATGTAGCGTTTTAGCTGAGGGAAAACAAAGTGATTAAGGCACAACTAATTTTACAGAGCAAACTGTCTAACAAATCAGGCATTCTTTTATGGTGTCACAAGCTGCTGTTTTGCTGCTGTAAAGACAATTGCACTACAGTACTCCACATATGAGCTGAGGACTGATGAGTGGCTTTTTCCCCCTGCCCACTCTATACAGTAAATTCCTTCTGATTTGGGATCTGAGGAGAAAACAACCAGCAACAGCAAGTCATATCAATTGGAGAAAAGGCTGAGTGTGCAGGAAATCTATCTTAAGTACTTATCATGGTATCTGAGCACCTCACAATCTTTGTGTATTTTCTCCTCAGAAGAACCCTCTCAGGTAGGGAAGTACTATTATCCTTATTTTTTTTCAAATGGGAAACTGAGCAGAGAGAAAGTAAATGACTTTCCTAGTGTCATGCAGGAAGCCTGTAACAAAGCAGGGAACCATAATTGTGTCTCCTGAGCCCCAGGCAAGTACCCTAACAACAGAACATCCTTAATAAGTCATCTCATCTCCTCCTGCAAACACAAATTTGCTGCTGCTTCTATTGAGATGACAAACACATCCTAGCTCAAACTAGGAGACAGGAATGCTGCTGAGAATGATTTTTAGTCCCCAGTAAACCACTATATATTGTATACATATGTGATACAGTCAAAAAGGAGTAGTTTCAAACTCAATGCCTAACTTATCTTTTCGCAACAAGAAGAAAGTAATATTTTAAGTAATGATTATCATATAGAATTAATACAGAAAATAATGTATTATTCTCAGGTATTCAATTGATTAGAAGTATTAGTATTTTAGTGCTAATGGTGCTGAAGATTATGCAAATAATTGTGCCTCTCTGTGAACATTATGTCGGTACATCCCATATGGGGATATTTATCTTGCTGGTTGCTCAAATCTCATTCTTTTTCCTTCCTTAATGACCTATTTATAAGACCTGATGATAGAAGGTGCTAGGTGGGACTGAAGTCAAGTAATTACAATGATATATTTCCAGTTGCTTCAATAATTTATATATAGCCAGCTTCTTAATCAATAATCTTCTTTTATTTCAGTAACCTCAAGTCCAGTGAATTGATGGATTGCAAAGGTTTCATCAATACATATTTATGCAGTTATCTACCTTCCAAGTACCAATATTATATATGATGTGTGTGTTTTACGTATGCAGTTTTTAGATGCATGCATTTTAACTGGCTGTTACTAAAAAAAATCACCTTTATAAGGAGCTGCATGAGCTGAGTAAACAGATGTCATGCAGAGAGAGATACAGAACAGGGTTAGAAAAGACAAAGATCATGTAAGTGCAAATTGGAAAGTAACGGAGTGTGACAGGGTGATTTATCCAGTTTAGTGAAGATTGTGTTTCCCCCTTTTGTCATCTTGGTTTATGGGGGAAAGGCAAATTTGCATGACAAAGAGGGTGTAGAATCTTCTGCCTCTCCTTTGTTTTATTTGGTTTTTGTTTAAGGATTCTTGAGAGCGGAAATACTGAAAAGGAAGTGGAAGCTCAATTCTTTATCCTCTGCCAAGTCCCTAGAGATTTTCTTACTTGATATAATAGTTTATCTAGCCCTGAGAATCTGATTATGGGCATTCATGTGTACAGGATACTAAGTATGAAGAATTATTTCTCCTTTTTACTTTCTTTAAATTGTTGCAGGATTCTGTCTTTCTAACTTCTCTTCACAGCAGGGCAAAGAAACTATCTCTTTCCCCAACCCTCCTTTTTTTCCTTTTTCCACTTAAAACGGCTATTTTACCTTATGAGAAAATTGCAGAGCAATTGATTCTCTTCATTCGATCTAAAATATTCTAGGATATTTTTAGCAGTCAGCTACTCCCAACAATCACTACTGTTCAGATCAGGCCAACCCCACTAGAGGTAAATTAAAGAATCTCAAGTTTAGCAATCAGCAGCTAACAGAAACTGAGAAAACAAGGTTATTATTGCTGTTTAAAATATTAGAAAGAGTAGTGTACAATCCATTTCAGAATTCACTTCTGTTTGGAGAGACATTAAAGATAATTATTGGCTCAAAAGCAGAGGATTTATTGTGGGACTATGCTAAAAAGTTGAGGAACTGTAAAAATCCTTAGTTATACTGTAGCTTTGTTTGATTTTGCACTTTAAGGTGTGGTTCTACTATGTGAATATGGAATCATTGGTTGTACGTTTACTGTCTCATTGACTTCCATCACAAATGTGCTTGTTTTCAGGGGTCAAATAGGAAAAACAAGATAGTTGTACTCTTCCAACCTCTGCTCAGAAAATAAGCTCCACCCACTTGAGATGAGAAAATGAGACGCTGTTTTAAAAAGACAATGCAGATGCTGAAAAATGAATCACATGGTCTACTGGGCTTTTGGGGCTTGGCTTCCCATCAATAGGGTTTGATGTGCTGCTGGGCTTTTAGGATTTAGCCCCTTGATGGGGGGAAATTTAAATGTTGCTGTCTCAGCTGTGGAAACAGTTAACCACGTTGACATATCAATTATCATCATTGCTATCTGAGTTAGTTCCCATTGAGAGGAATGGGACAGCTCACGTTTCAGAGCTGTCATTTCAGGTTGTCTGAGAACTTAGATATCTTGGCTTCAGTTATATTTAGTTCACATTTTCAAAGTTTTCTTTGAAATCATAAGAAGTAGAGACTTTTTTAAAAGTAAGGCTGAAATTAGACCCTCAGTTACACATGTGAAACCTAATTTTCCTTCAGTGGGTTTGTAACAGTTGGAACTCATTGGAACTTAGTTTATGATGGCCAAGAAGAACAAGAATTCAATTCCCTTGTTCCCAGCTGTGTTGGTCTTTCAGTGATAAATGGAGTAAAAAAGCAGTAACAAGAAATTGTCACTAACATAGGCTGTATACATAATAGGAACACGTCTGTTGTAAGAAGGTAACATTTTTATAAATCCAATTTCAGAGTTTCACTTTAAATCAAATTTAAATCATATTGATTTCACTTTAAATCAAGTTTGTCTGAGTCAACAAATATTGGATAAGAAGTGAAGTATGTTCTTCACTGACTGATATAATTAAAACATATCTGATTGCTTTAGATATATTTTCCACTGGACAATATCTTTATATTGTCAAATGTATAAAGATGTTTGATATGATACTGCCCATAGGTATTTATTTATGACTCCCATATTCTGAGAATCTACTGACATTTCCTTGGGATATAGGGAAGTTTCATCAGGGTTAATTATGTCTTCACAGTAAGCTGTATAGTTAAATCACTCACGTGCATAGACACCTTTATGACTCATAACTACATCAAAATGTTTAGAGTTGCTTATTGAAAATGCATATAAAGGGCTCTATTCTTATTTACTGTCTCAATTGCTTCCCTTTTCCAAAGCTGTTGCAAGAACTATACGTGTGAAAATGCATAGAATAGGAAGGTGTTATCTTCAAGAACTCTGCACAAAGGGAATTATGTGTCTGACAAAGGGACCAGCTCCAACTACAAAGCCGTAAATAGAGCTGAATCCAAGGCCAAAGATGAACATGTGCCACAAGCAGTAGATCTACAGTTGAAGGACATAGCCCTTAATGCTCAGTCATAACATTTGAGAGTCTGAGAAAGAAAAGAAAAGGGAGACAAAGAAAGTTGTTGTCTGTGTGTCCAACCTATACCTTCTCTGTGCCCTCTTTCCATGAACAAGCATACAGCAGAAGAGAAATTCACTTTAGGTGCTGTCAGTAATCTACCTCCTATCCTCATTTAACTTCTAAGTGAAGAAAATTTGACCAAATGGCCGACAGTGACCATGGTTCAGAACAAGGATGTTCCTCTACCCAGATAAAATGTGCTTGGCTGAGTCCTTTCAATATCAATGGTTGGATACATCTACACAGCAAGCAGCAACAAGTCTCAAAGTCCAGGTTGACAGACTCAGGCTTGCAAAAATTAAATAAAATAACTAAAAATAGCTGCATAGACATTTGGGCTTGGGCTCTGAAACTTAGGCAGAGGGGTGGGCTTCAAAGTCTGAGCTCCAGCCCAAGCTGCAAATGTTTACACAGCACTGTGGCGTGAGCCCCCCGAGCCTGAATCTGTCAAGCTGGGCTCTGAGACTCACTGCTGTGGGCTGTGCAGACGTACCCATAAAAGGCTAATCTCCACGAGATAGATGAGCTTGTGTGTAAGAATGCCTACTTTCTCCAAGCTTCTAAGAGGGTGATACTGCACCTGAACCCAGTGCTATGCAACTTCATAATGCAGAGAAAGAATTAGACTTTGCTGAAGCAAAGCTATGAAATTCCTCTGAAACTTTGTGGCAAAATATACAGATTGCTAATATTAATAAATACGTAGGGTGCATCTTTACCAGAAAGGCAGCCTACTAAACAAACAGTTCCCCCAATATGAATTAATCGTTAATATAACAAAATATAGTCCAGTATTTTCTCTCCTTACCAGCAGCAATTTCCCCATTTATAACACTGCAAAAATCCACACATTTACAAAATCATGCAGTTTTATTTTACCTTTGCCTGCACCTACAGCAGGAGGGAGAATACCAGCTTTAATGGGGGAAAATAAAAATAGGACACTATATAATTAGATACAACACCAAAGGGAACATATATATATATATATATAAAAATATAAAATTTCATTATAAACAATAAAAGCATGCAGCTTAGTGAAATATATTAGATCAAGGGAATAAGAAATTAAAAACACACTTATGCTGAACACTGGCAGATTATTATAAAAGTTAATATACATGCATTTATTAATCCTTACTGTTCATGCTTGTTAACATTCACTTTTTTAAAAAGATATGCTTTATCATATAACTGGAATACACCTATTAGAGCTATTAGATTTCATACTAATCAATTTATGGCAATTTGAACAAACTATAAGTTTATCAAGGACGAAAAAAGTAAATCAAAAGCTTGCAATAAAACAAACTTTAATATTAAAGGTGTGCAAAAAAATTATCAAAGGCCATATCACAAAATTTCCACAGTGATTTTAATAATTTTTTTAATTGAATTTCCATAATATTTTAAAGGATAGCACCCCCAACAGAAGAATTTATTATCAAATCCTAAATTTAAAATCCCTAAAACAAAGAAAGCTTGTAGCGAGATACTCTTACCCCTAAGGTAATATGCAGCTGTCCCACACTCTTTAACTGGTGACCATATACTACGCTGGTCTTGATTCTAGCTATGGTACTACATTTATAGTCCACTCTATGTTTCTATTAGCCCATGACAAAACATTTGGACTATATATAAGTTATTGTGGCTTAGATATTTGTATTGTTATAGGCTTTATAGATGTACATGCTTTTCTACTAGCCAAACTGTAGCAGGCAGCATTTCAAGACTTTATCACAGGAAGAAGGATAATAACCAGAACAAAATATTGTATCCTGTGACCAGAAGAGGTCATGGAAGCAGAATATTATAGATATAGTATAGATGACTGGGGGAAGGCACTCAATAGTATGTAAAGTTGCATGAAGCTTTGAAAGGCACAGTCTACCCCAGAAAAGCCAGCAGCCTAGGTCTTGTAAGGAAAGTGATATATAGAAGTGGATTTTTACACCAATTGTTTAAGCTTCAGTTATGGTAGAACATTTTTGCACATCTTTTCTTTAAAATCTGTTTTAAATAGTTTATATTAGTGCACACTAAAACTAAGGATGTTCTACATCATTTTTAATAAAGATTGTTTCAGCAAGGAAAAAGTACTAATATTTTAAATAAAAAGAGAAGGATTCTTTAAACTTAAATGGACTTTCTTTATACATACCCATCTTACCTTCATTCATAATTGTTACTGCTTCCTCAGTTATTTGACTTCCAGATCCAACTGATGTTTGTGCATAAAAATAAAACTTGTATCGTGTGCTGTAATTTAAATTTCTTAATATCAAGCTGGTCTCATTTGCAGGAACTCTGATCTCTACCAAGGGGCCTAATTCATGTGTGTTGTTAACTGTCATTGTGAGAAAAGCATAAAGAGTTACATGGTTTATCTTCAAATATCTAATTAGGAACAGTCTATAATACAGTTGTGTTAATTAAAAAGTTGTATAACCAGGTACTGCCTTTCCTTTCAAATTTCTCTGAAGTGCTGTTCATTTTCTGATTCCAGAAATGATAAATACTATAACTTCTGCTATCTGACTTGATAAATCAGCTATATACTGGACAGAGGCTAGGCTTGTGTGGCTGTGTAAGGGGTATAGGGTGCAGTTTACTCCTTCCTGAGAGCGGCAGGGAGACAGAGAAGTATTTTTACCAGTAATAAGACTAAGGGCAAAATTTTTCAAAGCACCTAAGCGACTTAGAAGCCTAACCCCCATTTTCAAAAATGACTTAGAGCTAGATTTTCAAAGGTATTTAAGTGCCTAACGATGAAGATAGTTGTCTAGTTGGATTTTCAAAAGTGCCTAAGCAGGTTAGGTGCTTAAATACCTTTCAAAAATCTGGCCCTTACGCACTTAGGAGAGTAAGTCCCATTGAAAGTCACATATGAAACTAAGATACCCAGGTCATTGTTGAAAATTAAACTTATGTGCTTTTGAAAAATTTATTCTAAAAAACTACTAAAAGCTAGTGAATATTCTAAACTAACTACCTGAGAATAAAACACACTAAATGTTGGGACAAAAATAATCAAAGGATTGCTAACTGGTGCAGCAGTTGATGAACGGAAATTGAGGCAGTTGGAAGGTTTTTTTAAACGGATGGGACCTATGGCTCCAAATGGTTCTGGGTGCATAGCCAGAGACAAGTGCATCCCAAGGGTTGGGCTGTGTGAGAGGCAATCTTGGCGATGAATTCAAAGTTAATACACTTTCTGATATCCATAGATTATGTGATTAAAGGTCCTCATTACTGTCATTCTTGAAGCAAACAGTTGCAAATTATTAATGTTCAAGTTAAAATTATTTATTTTATACATACATAAATATATATAATGTACTTTTACTTGAACACTGATAAACTGCATATATATATATTTCACAGTCACATAAACCCTATACTGTTACCATGCAGAGGATAAAATATTCCAAATAGGACAAGCCTCATGTTGCCACTAGTTGTTTTTTAAAAATGTTCACAAATTGGAACATTCATAAACTGTAAATGTATGCACATATGTGCACATTATATATGGTTCAACAGGTTTTTTATTTTGGCAACTGATCCATGCTTCCTTTCAAAATATAATTAAAAGGTATGTATGTGGAACTAGCAACTAAACAATAAAGAAAACATTCAGCTGTACTTGCAGCTACAGCCCCTCAGTACTGACATCTTTTCATATTTTACTAGCTATTCAGGGTCAGGCCTAGACAGTTGCTGTATGAGATATGGTTGTACATGAAGGAATGTTCGTGATGCAGCAGGTGACAGTCTTCCCTTCGCATTGATAATGAATTAAATACGCCTTTGGCAACCTGGACCTGAGCTCAGCAAAGATGAAGGATGGGGTGCGCGAGGTGTTTGAGATAGCCACATGGGTTGCCTTGCAGGCCAAGTGCGGGCGCAAGAAGACCTCGTGCCAGGTGCTGTACCCTCCTCCTACCTCCTGCCAGCTGCTGTAACTCTACACCTCCCACATTTTGAGGCAGGAGGGGCAGGGTCCGTCCATCATACCCCACAGCTCCCAGGGTAGAGCCGCCCATCTTCTCCGGGTGCTACAGCCTCATGTAGTCATGTGAGGTGATCTGTGGCACAGCCTCCCTCAATTCCAGCCATGGGGATTCCCACTTTCCCCACCCGAACAGTTCGGGGGGCGCAGGGGTGGAGAGAGGGAGGGCAGGGCAGGGCAGGGCCACCCCAGGGGGTTTCCCCATGGCAGGTCCACTGCCTCACTGCAGCTCTGCAAACCCCTTCCAATCCCCCCTCAATTTGATCCTGAAATAACTTGGCTTGGCTAGAGCAGTCTGCCCTGCACAGTCCCAACCTCTTGCGACGTAATGAGGAGCTCATCGTTGCTGGCTTGAACATGCCTTTGCCACCCCCAGCCCCTAACCATGCTCCCTCCTCGCCAGGGAGCGTGCTGGATCACCATCAAGATGCTCCTCTCTTGAGGTCTGCCTCCAGGACAGGGTGGAGTTGTGGGTTCTGCCTCCTGCTGTACATGTTTCTTCCTCGATTCTCCTTTTTATCTCTTGCCAAGCAGGGGTGCCCACCCAGAAAACTATATATTTTTACACAGAGGCAACATGGGCTGCTTTGCCTGAGCAGGGCGCCCAGCTCCTGCTCCTCCCTCTCAGGGCCAGGGACCCCTTGCCCCTCCGCAGTAGCCAGTGCCACAGTCAGAGCACTGAGGGCATGCTCTCCCATCCCCGCTCACAGATGCCAGTCACGCTGTCCCATCCGCGTTGTATGCACATGGTAAAGGTGGTCGCTACTTTTCAACTGTACCCGAAAGACAAACAAGACGACTCTTAGGGGCTAAATCTTTCAGAAAATATATGGAACAGTTCCTGACCATTTGTATCATTTGTAGTCATGATAAATTTGACAATTTTTGCAAAGTTACATTCTGCCTATCTGTATTCTCCATATGCGTCCACTGGGCAAAGTACTTTCTATCCTGTAACTGTTGTACAATGGTACTGTTTTCTGTTGCGCTGGAGGGTGTTGTCGCACCCACTGGCTTGAAGAGCTTTCCCACTTATACAGGATTTTACAGTTTGGTCAATGGCTCTCAGCACCTCCATTATAAAAATTGTTCCAGCACCACTGGCTGTTGTTAAATTTTATCATGGAGCTATCTGCTCTCCAATGGTGGGTGAATTGATTACTATATATTCAATATAAAATCAGTTACTAAAATTTGATTATAATGTTGGAATCCAATTGTATGACATATGCTACATGTCAGACCTTTATCATGACCATAGCAATGAGCACAACTATATTTATTAGAGTAACAATACTGTATTTCTGCTATCAATTATAAGCATTACATTGCTCCCAGGAGCCCAAGTCAGGAGCAAAGACTTATATTGTACATATAAAGAAACAGTTCCTGCCACAAAGAACTTAACATCTAATTTAAGACAGAAACATATGAAGTAGGTGTGACAAATAAATGGAAGGAATGCAGAAGTGAATACAATTAGTTGGATTTGAGCCATTCAGAGGTTTTTGGTTTTTTGAGGGGTTTAGTTCTAAGATATAAATAATATCAAAATCTTGATAACACCAGCTATCTGCCTAACCATTATAAGTTGGCTGTTTCCTGTAGACATCATGGTAGAAGCTGGGATCTAAAGGAGGACAAGTTAATGGTTTTACAGTCTAGTTCGAGAGGGCATTCCATGACTTGTTTATTGCTTAGCTGACAATTAAACATCAACTTTTACTTACATTTTGGGATGAAGTATGGATCAATTAGTTGTAGAGAAGTACAAATAAATCAAAAATCCCACAGTTGTAGCCCAGGGGATGAAATTTTCCACATTATACCATTGTCAATGTAGATCAACCTTTACCATATTTTATCAAATGTAACATTCAGCATGATTTATTTTTAATGTATAAAAGGTATACCACGTAGTTGTTGAAAATTGTGAAATAACTACTTAATTAAGGATATAAATTAGTATTCAGCAGGCATGTGGTCTGAAACAGGTTTTTGATTTTACAATTATTTACTTACTTGGCTGAAACTTCAGTGTATATGCTACCAAAACACCATTTGGGTGAGTAGGTGGACCCCATTCCAAAGTGAGAGAATCCAATGTTGGATTAATAATCTTCAAAAAGGAAGGTGAGCTGGGAACTTGTAAAAGGAATATATGGTAAATGCAAAGTGTATTGCACTAGAATGTCTTATACTATGGCATAAATTCTGTATCACCCTTGTATCTGTTTTCCCTTTTGTACACAAAAACATAATGTTTAATAACATGGCTACTATAAGCCCCCGATATTATTTTCTTTCTATTAACAAAGGAAGTTTAAAATTTAAGAACACTCTTACAATGTGCTATTTTTGAATTTAATAAGCTTAGTATTATTTCTTAGTTTCCTCATTTCATACCTCCTTCAGGAGTCTTAAATACTTTGTCAGGGCTTGCTGGTCCTTCCCCTTTACCATTAACGACTCTAACATTCAACTTGTAAGAACTATAAGGCTCCAGCCCTGGCAACATTCCGTGTGTCTTGTTTCCATTGAACGTCAGGATCTTTTTCTCCACATGCCGCCTTCTTCTTTTAGATAAACTCTGGACTTTCCAGTAGTAAATCTATACATTAAAACAAATCTGCAGTGAGTATTTCGGCATTCCAGTTCTGCAAACTGGTATCTATGATTTTTCATGAATACCTAAATACATAAATAAATAGCTAAAGTGGTTATTTAGGGCTAAGCTGTGTCTTTGCCACAAGCTCCATGTAAAGGGCAGTGCACAGTTGCACTGTCTCAGAGGCAGACCAAGGACCAGATTGTGACTTTCTGAGTTTTGTTGACATGTTTGTGTGTGAAGGACACAAAGGGATTTTTCTAGGCGGGAATGGTAGGCAAATCATCAAAGGAGACCTACAACCCAATCCCGCAAGGAGATCCACACAGGTGCAGGAATCTGCCTGCCTTCATCTCACTGCTGGATCAGGGTTTAAGACTGAGGCACAGACTGAGGATGATCGATGACATTTCTTTTGCAGTCCATTTTACATATAAATCATCTTTTTTTTAAAGAAATTTCCCCTCAGCTCTTATAGAGGCTGGTTTTTCTTCACATCATTTCACGTTCTCTTGCTTCTGAATGCTTAACCCTCTTTAATAAGGGATAGATACTTGAAGGTGAATGAACAACAGACACATGGGATGAATTTTAAGCAACAGGCCACCATTTTATTTAACAGTAAAGAGAAGGATTATGTGTCCTTCCTCCTGCACACTCATATCAGGCATTTAACTAGGACCAGTGTGGTGTTCAGAACTCCCACCATACAACTAATAATTTGGGGGTAGACCCGACTAAGCCCATCCCTAGGACTCAGCTCATCTCTGAATCCTCTCCACCTCCCCCACGTGGAGGGATAAGAGGTTCCCTTTTCACACAGGTGAAAGATCCATCACTGCAATCCCAGATATCATTTACCCCTGGGATCTGGTCCATTTTATCCTTATCCACATTGGACACCAGCCCCAAGTTGTGGCAAGCTAAGCAGTCTTAATTTCCAAATGTTTAGCCTTTTTGAGTCTTAATGCTATAACCTAACTGTGCCTCCAGGATGTTGGAAGGAAGGCAAAGAAACCCATCAGACCAGAGCCTCTTTCCAATTTGGTCCAATAAGAAAAATTCCTTCCTGATCCCAAAGTGGGCAATTGGTTAGACCTGCAGCATCCTAAATAACACAGCATCAATATTATATTAAGGAAAGGAAGGCCCCTGGCTGGAGCAAGAGGCTTTTGAAAATCTCAGGTAAACTTAAATATGCGGGGTAGGGGAGGGCAGAATCAAGCAGAGTCCATTCCCCCTTGTCCAGCCAATGGGAAGGCAGCAAACCTGGGTGAGGGGCGTAACCCACTGTTGTAATAATTTGGCCTACAAATATACCCTTATTGTGAGCTCAACTGTGGGAACATGGACAAAAGTTTACAAAATGATCCAATGATAATATAATAATAAACGCTGATGGGAAAAGGTGCCAAAGGGAGAAAGAAAGACTGAATTAGTCTAAACAAAAAGACTTGCTGATATTACTCAAGGACTGTGTTAAGGTCATGTCTGATAAACAGGAGAAGTATAGGACCAGAAATCAATGAAGGGATGGTTACTTATTGTAACTATGGTTCTTCGAGATGTGATGCAGATGTGTATTCCACATTTGTGTGTGCACCCCGTGGGCTGGAGCTGGAGACTTTTGCCTACCAGTATCCATACAGGGGCAGCACTCGTGCCTCATGTCTGCACCCCTCCCCTGGCTATATGAGGCAGCAGTGCCCTGACCCCTCTCAGTTCCTTCACAGTGAACGTCCAGGGGAAGACTCCAGTGCAGAAGGAATGGAGGGTGGGTTGTGGAATACACATCTGAATTACATCTCGAAGAACCAGTAACATTAAGTAACCATTTCTTCTTCCTCAAGTAGATGCACATGTGTATTTCAACTAGGTGACCAGTGAGCAGTACCCCCATCCAGAGGTGGGGCTCGGAGTCTATCTGAGTAAGGATCACAGGACTGCTTTTATGACAATAGCATCTACTCTGGAAGACGCAGTGATCGCATAATGATCTGTAAATGTACGTATGGATGACCATGAGGCTGCCCTACAAATGTCCAATATGGAAATATCATTGAGCAATGCTATTGACATTGCCTGTGCTCTCATCGAACATGACCTATCGGCTGAGGAGGCATAGCTGACTCTATCATATACACAGTCTTGATCTAAGATGTTCTCCATCTAGAGATGATCTGTGCGGAGACTGTTTGTCCCTTCCTGCAGTCCACATATGATACAAAGAGGTCAGGCAAAGCACAAAACTGTTCAGTCCTGTTCAGATAAAAGGCTAGACAGTTTCTAACATCACAGATGGAGGCGTTGCTCCTCTGGCAAGGAATGCAGCATGGTGAAAAATACAGGTGAGTACGTCTGTTTCAAATGAAAGTGAGACACCACCTTGGACACAAACTTCAGGTGTGGATGGAGCATAACCTTATCCCTGGAGAACTGCATGTAAGAAGGTCCCGCCATCAGGGCCTGCAACTCATCCACCCTCCCAGCAGAGATAATGGCTATTAAGAATGCCATTTTCTAAGAAAGATGGGGCAGCAGATAGGAAGCAAGGGGCTCAAAGGGAGGCTCCATCAGAGCTGCTAAAATTGTGTTCAGGTCCCACAAGGGGACTGGCTCTTGCACTGGAGGATGAAGGCAGAGAAGTGCTTTTAGAAATCTCATCACCATGGCATTGGAGAAAAC
Organism: Emydura macquarii macquarii; assembly: GCF_026122565.2. Lineage (NCBI taxonomy): Eukaryota > Metazoa > Chordata > Testudines > Chelidae > Emydura > Emydura macquarii. The sequence continues at coordinate 13,888,075 of NW_027132773.1, forward strand.
CAATACCCTTGGATAGGTGGATGAAATGCTGATACTGTTGCCAAGACCTGAGTACTAAGCCCAATTCCTGAAGGTGTAGCAGGTACTCCAAGATGTCCTAGTTGGGAGCCTCTGCCGGATTTTATACATGGAAAACCTCTTCCACTTGGTCACATCAGATGTTCTAGTGGAAGGCTTCCTACTGTTAAGTAGAACCTGTTAGACAGCCTCCGAGCAATGTTATTCCCTCCTTGTTCAGCCATGTGGCAGGCATGCCATAAGGTGCAGGGGGCTGATCGCAGGGCATGGCTGCTGTCCTGTGTGAGGAGACTGGGAAGGAGAGGAAGTGGTGTGGGAGATGCGATGCGCCCTCCCACCCAGAAGCGACATGTTGGTAACCACTGACTGGGCACACATTGTGTGGAGACTCCCACCAGCGCAGGGACTCCAGGATTGATGGAAAAAGGCAAAACAGCCTGTTCAGGGAATGCAGAGCAGGGTGGTAAACCATCCTGAGCCACATCTGAAGAGGGCAAAGACTCAACCTGGTGACTTGTACCACATGCATGCAACAAGACATGTGGCCCAACAGGCTCAGACACACACGGACTGTCATGGATGGTTGTGATTGGAGACCAGTCATTCTGAGACAGAGCAGGGAGGAGAGCTGATAGAGTGACTATGTGGAACCTCACATATTTGATGAATATATTGAGTCTGTGGAGGTCAAGGATGAGCCTCATCCTGCCTTTGGATTATCAGGAAATACTGGAAGTAGAACCCATGATGCTGGTGTTCTCGCAGAACATCCTCCACTTCTCCCAACGCTAGCAGCGAGCTGACCAGACTGAAGAGCAGTGTCTCATTAGAGGGGTCCCTGAAGAGGGACAGGGGTGGGGGTGGCGAGAGGGTGTGAAGAGGACCTGGATGGCATAGCCCCATCTCACGGTATCTGGGATCCAGCTGTCAGATGTAATTGCTACCCACACATTGTAAAAGTGGGCCAGCCTGTCCCCAAAGGAACTGGGGGATGACAAGGGAGGGAGAACAACTGGAACAGTGCTCTGGATCAACCAGTCAAAATTGGTGTTTAGCAGATGCCGAGGAAGAATGCACAGACCGGTTGGGCCCCAAGCCTGAGTGCTTCCTCTTATGAGACCTGTATCTCTTCTTGAGATTGTCTCACTATCTCAGTGGGGAAGGGCTGCACAAATGGATGCTGTGGCCTGTATGGCTATTGTTGCTGGGTCCTGTAGTTGTGTCTCTGCATAGATGGCATATACACCCCCAAAGGCCTTAAAGTGACCCTCAAATCCTTAAAGGAATGCAGGGTTTCATCAGTCTTGTCCAAAAACAAGGTTTGGCCATTGAAAGGCAAGTCCTCAATTGCTTGCTGGACATCAAGAGTAATCCCTGAGTTCTGGAGCCAGGAAGCCCTCCTCATGGTAATTGCCAAGGTCATCACCCTGGCCGAAGTGTCTACAACATTAAGGGTGGATTGCAGAGATGTTTTGGCCACTAAGCAGCCCTCAGTGACAAACACCCGAAATTCCTCATGAGAAGCCTTGGGCAATTGCGCCTCAAATTTGGCCATAGCCGACCAATTAAAAAAAATCATACTTGGCCAGCAAAGCTTGCTGGTTCATGATCCTCATCAGTAGTGAAGAGGAGGTATATATCTTTCTGCCCAAAAGGTCCAGGTGCTTGCAGAGAAAGTGCTTGCCTGAAGAAGGAGGCCTAGTATATGAGGTCTGAGGCCCAAACTAAACTAGTAGTCAGGCCCTGCTGATATAAAGCACAGTTAGCTGAAGTCATTCTGTGAGCCGAAGTCAGGCCCTGTTACAAAACATGCCTGGCTTGCAAGTTCACAGAATCTGGCAAGAACAGGGCTGGTATTGCAAAAACATACTCATTCCTAAGAAGCACTAGGCACAAGATACTGATGCAAACACATTCTAGAAAGGTGGTACCAGAACACCCCACTACCAAGTACTGTACAAATATACTCCCCAAAGATAATATGAACATGTTGACTCCTCCTAAAGATAAAGTGAGGATGAGAGTATGGTGGATTCAGATGTTTTGATCAAACCAAAATGTGCAAGGTAAAGGGTGGTAACTAACCATGTCAGAGGGGCAATACGTAATTTGTTTGTATCAGTATATAAAAGAGGGTGTGTCTTTGTCTGGCATAGCGGGGAACAGAAAGTCCCACTGTTCACTGAGCTGGTCCACTGTCCTGATGTAATTGTAGAATCTATGGGGAGCTAGCACCGTGCTTCATCAACAATAAAGCTGGCTGGGTGCCTTCACTACTGAAACAGAGTGTGTGGTTTTATCGGGCAGTTCAACTGAGGTCTGCTGTGTCAGCTATTTGCACAGCGCTGAAATGGCACACTGAAAGTACATGCAGCCGACATCTGACAACAGCACTTAGAGTCTCTATCCTCGGGAGTGGACTTGAACCTTCCCTGCCGAGCTCTGTCATTCACTGCCATGATCACCAGGGAGTTCAGGACCAGATGGGAATAGAACTCCATGTAACCCTGCATGGGCTCAAAATAGTACTTCTTCCTATGGTTGGCCACCAGCGGTACTGAGGCCAGTATACCCAAAGAGCTCTTGCAGGTTAGAAGAGTGCCTTGGGCCACCCTCGCAGAGACAGATGGTTGGAGAATGTCCACGAATTTATGGGTATTCTCCTGGAGAAACTCTGCTTGAACACGAAGGGACGCAGCCACGTGGTGTAAAAGGTCCTGGTATGCCTTGAAGTCCTCTGGGATGGAAAAGGAGAATGAACTGGCAGCACTGTATCATCCGGGGATGAAGATGAGGCTGTTGGCTGAGCCATAGAGGGTCTTGCTCCTGAGGTAGCCTCTCTGGACTGAGAAACTCTGGTGGCACCACAGGAAGGGGAATCATGGGCACCTGGTCTTGTGGCTGATTCGCAGCCACCAATGTTACATGAGCAGCTGACCTCTGGGAGTGAGGAGCTTCCTACTGAGTCCAAAGGGACAACTTGTACGGATAAGGCATTGGTGGCCAGTAGGTGCCAGGCCAGGAGCTTCTATCCTGGTCTCGGGGTGCATGCCAACCCTGGAAGCCACACCGCTCTACCGTTGGCTTTTGGATCTTCCGACAATGTGGAGCAGAATGATGAGGATCCCAACTCAGAAAGAAAAGAGTCCCTGGACCTCAGAGACATGTGGGAGTGACTCCAGAGGGAGCCAACAGACGATCCGACTCATCCATGGGCCAGAATGAGACAGGTATCACGAGTGCTGAAAATGTCAGTGCTGCAGGCAAGGTCGGTCCCGGTGCAAACAGCGCTACCGCATAGCTGGAGTGTCTTGACATCAAGGGTGCAGAAACCTTCATGGAACCATCTGAGGCATCAATTGCATCGCTGCCAAGAAGGGCCCAGTACCGAAGAACCTTATATTGTCTCTGGTGCTGAATCCATATCAACCACTTCCTGGTGCAGTGCCAAAGGGCCTGAGAGTTCAGCGGCACACTCCAACGGGGGGCCCATTGTGGCCTCCAGCCTTGCAAAGTCCTGGACCAACAGCGAAGACAGGACTGAAAGGCAGAGAAGGTCTGCCCAAGCCTCATATGCTGATGTCATAGGCACCATCAGTACTAGCATCATTCCCGTCGGTACTGGACACAATGGATGCCAGGAAGATGGAACTAGAGTTGCTGGTACGGGGTGTCTGTCCTTCCCACCCTGTACTAAGGGAGGGTCAGTTGTACCCATGCCATCCCATGTGCTGGAGCTGGTTCTGTTCTCCTCCACACTCTCAGGGGAGGCACAAGAGTCAACCTGGGACCTGGAGTGCTCATGATTGGTCTCATTATGAGACCTCTTATCTTCGGCATCAATGACGATGAATGACTTCTGTGCTTCTTCGGAGAGGCCCTTGCCCTGGAACAGGAGGTAGCAGCACTTTCCCTGCTGAAGGGTGATCTGCAGCCCAAGAAAGGCCTTGGTACCAGGTCAGGCCGCATAGCCTGTTGAAGCAGGTGCTGCATAAGCTGAAGTCCTGCACCACCTAAGTCCTCTTCTTGAACAATCTATAGATTGAACAGTGCTCTTTAAGGTGGGCAAAGCAAGCACCTTGCCTACAGGTTAACATTAGGGAAGTCCCCTCCGCAAGAAGGGCAATGCTTGAATCCTGGTGAGGGCATCACCAGGAAGCACTACTGCTGCCACTATACTATACTCTGTAACTTTTACACTAACTAACTAAACTAGATATTAACTATATACAATGAACCAGCCTAAGAGAATAAATTGTGAAAAGAACAACCACAAGGAGGTCTAACTCCATTTGACAGGCAGTGAAAAGTGACTGGGGTGGTGCTGCCTCATGTAGCCAGGGGAAAGGCTGCGGAAACTAGGTGCAAGTGTCGTCCCTCTACGTGTACTGCTAGGCAAAAGTCTCCAGCTCAGGAATACTTATAACACATGTCTGAATCTACTAGAAGAAGAACCAAAATCAGTATGTCCAAAGCTGGCCCTAATTGCTGGACAAAATAATGAGGATGGGCTACTCTGCCCATCACTCCCTTTTGGTGTCCTTAAAAAAAAGCCTTAAGGGAGAAAATCCAAGCAAATGCAACAATTCCTAACTGAATAAAGGGAAAGAGTAAGCATCACGATCATGGCTGCCACTCTCACAGCTCTGCAATACTAGGTGCCAGAGTTCTGATTGGTGAAGAAAAGGTGATTTGGTAGGGGAATGTAAAGTTAAAAGAAAATATTTATATTATTCAAATAATTTATAGTACAGCCAGGAAAATGAATTAAAGTAATAGAGAGAAGGGGAGCAGCACCACTTAAAACAATGTGTTTGTTTTTAATCAGAATGATTCACAGCACGTAGTGGTACTAACTAGGGGCTTGCCATTTTGCAAATGTGCAAGGGTGAGCTAGGTGTAATCTGCTTCATACAGCAGATTTCCACATGATTTTCTATTCTCTTGCTGGCTTTCAGTCACGTGAGACCTGGGCACACATACTCCATTGATCCATGCATGCACTCCTAATGTAATGCTTCCCATCTACTGACCAAAAGGTTTGAAATCCACTTCCAGTAAACACATGCAATAATCCCAATACAGAATTAATTTCATTTTCCAGAAAGGCCTAAATTTGGCAGTGGGACTTTGCTGTTATATTTCATGAAAGGTACCTGACAGCTTTGTAGAATCATAGAGATAACTATGACATTTGAAGTGCACTGTATTTGTGAAGTAGTTATTCAGATTGGGCGCACTCCAACTCTCATTGAAGTCAATATGAGGCTTTCCATTGATTTCAATGGGAGGTGGATTAAGCCTATTGGGAAGTATTACCATGCAATGCAGTGTTACCCAAAAGTTTTATTCCAAGATTTTCTTAGATTTAGGGGGTCAGAAGGGACCATTATGACAATGTAGGCCCCAGCACTGTGATGCAGGCCTGAACCAGAGCAGGCCTGGACCATGGATACGTATTTGAAGCTTAAGGGTTAATCCTCACACAGAGAAAGAATAAAACAAGGCATTATAGATAGGGATGTTCCAGACACATTGATTGTTTGTTCATGACACCCCAGGCTCCACTATGATAATTGACTGCTTGAACATATGAGTGGGAACATCCTGCCTAAACATTTTGTGATTTAACATTTATGACACACTGGGGCCCTGTTTGTCAAGATCTACGTATGAATGTTTGGGGACATCCTGAAATCTAATTGGGATAATTTACAAGTGAAGTAAAATGCCCAATGCGTATCAGGAATGTGGTTGATATGTAAATCATGGGGCAATAAGAGGGCAAATAAGATTTCTTTTATTTCCTTTTAGTAAAATTGGTATTAATAAAATTGGTGTAGGTATAAGAATTTTATTATGTTAGTAAGTAAGTATAAGATAATGTACCAATGTAATGGGATAAGAATGTAATGATATTTAGTAAGTATGAATGAGGAGTGAATGCAGTTTGAATCTGCTGAGGTAAGATGGCGAGGTAATGGTTCTCAGCCTCCAAGGGCAGGAGGGAAAGAAGATGCTTTTGTTTAAAGTACTTTTACAACCCAGATGGCCGAAGATCAAGATAACCCCAGAAAACAGGGGAGTTAACACCCAAGGACAGGAACAAGACAAAGTGTGAAACAGGAATAAAAAAATAATGGGAAAGCTGTCACACTTGTGATATCAAACGTAATTGGCAATTACATCAAACAAGGAGACTATCTGACATGACAAAATCCATAGACCCGAATGGGGATGAATAAGTATAAAAATGGGGTGAAGAAACCTGGACTTTGGGCTCATTCTGCAAACCCCAAAGAGCATCGTGCTGCGACCGACAGAGCCTGGCTCCATCCTCGTGTCGGAGTCCCCTGGCCAGTGATTCAGCTCAAGCAACACAGAGGTTGGTAATTATATCCCTCCTGCAGAACTGTGTGAGTGTGTGTGTAGGTTTGTTTAAGCAATTGCTCTTTTGAAATATTTTCTGTATTCATAATAAACGTGGCATACTGCCTTGTCCCCTGAATAAGATCCTGCTGTTTATTTCATAAGTGTAACAACAATCTACTCTGACCTCCTTCCACAACACAGGCCAAACTTCCTCACCCAGTAATCTCTGCATCAAGCTCATAACTTCCGTTTCAGCCATAATATATCTTTTATATAGACACCTGGGCTTGATTTAAAGACTGCAAGTGATAGCAAATCCATCCTCCATTATGTCAACTGTTCCAATGGTTAATTACCCTTACTGTTAAAAACTGCATATTTTTAGTCTGAATTTGTCTAGGGTCAGCTTCCAACCATTACCACTTTTACTACTAGTTCTCATTATGTCTTTTACTGCTAGATTTAAGATCCATTTACTATCAGAAATCTTTTTCCCATATAAGTACTTTTAGCCCATGATCAATCATCAAACCTTTTCCTGAATAAACTAAATTGCATCTGTCACTTTAAGGTGTGTTGTTTTCCAATCCTTGAATCATTCTTGTAAGTTATTTTCTGAATATTTTCCAACTTGTCAACATCCTTTTTGAAGTGTGCACATGAGAACTGGACATGATATTTCAGTAATGGTCTCTCTAATGCCATATACAGAGGTAATGCCACCTCCCTTGATTCCTGCTTAGTATTTCCCACTTATACACCCTTTAAAATGTTTGCCCTCGTAGCTACAGCATCGCACTGGGAGCTCATGTTCAATTGGTTATCTATCATTACCTAGGATCTTTTATAGTCCTCCATCTTCTAAGTGACCTACATTCTCTGTTCCGGTATGACCTTGGATTTGGCTGTATTAAAACACCTATTATTCAAATGAGTCCATCCTAGCAACAGATCCGGATCAATCTGTTTAACTGACCTGTTCCCATTAACTGCCACTCCATAATTTTTGTGCCATCTGCAAATTTTACCAATAATGACTTAATATTTTCTTCTAGATTGTTGCAAGAGGCAGTCTTTGAACATACCCCCTTATGGCATGCTGCTGGAGACACCCTGAGTCAATTTTCTGTCCTGGGTCTTCAACATGACGCACAGTTTCCAGCACTGTGCAATTCTTGGAGTGACTTTGCTCAGGTTTTCCTGCTCTTTCAAGAGTGTCAACTAGATTGAAGATCCATCCCATCCAGGGTTTCTTTTCCTGGTGTTCTTCTGCAACCTGAGGTCTCCCTACATGGAGTTCCCCTGCTCCCCACAGATCTTTCTTCAATTCCCCTCCAGACCTACACCCTGCTCCAAGGCCTACTCCCACAGGAGACCCCCCCCCCGCTCCCTCTCTTCCCCCATTTTAAACTGAGCCTTTGCTGGCCTCCACAAAGGCTAGGTACTTCTCATCAGGTCCTATAGCTGCATCAGGGAGGCAGCTAATCAGTCATAGGTAAGATTGGATCCATCTCCCTCTTCAAGGGCCAGTCATCCTGTGACAGATTATTGATAAAGATATTGAATAGCACTGAGGTAAGAATAGATCCCTGCAGAACCCCATTAAAAATACTCCCACTAGATAAAAATTCCTGATCAATAATATTTTTTGTGATCACTCAGATTTTAATCCATGTAATATGGGCTATATTGATTTTGTACAGTACTAATTATTTTTTAACTAAAATATTTTATTCCATGCAGAAATAAGTTAATTGCCTTATATAATCTTAAATACATTATGTCAACAAATATTTTATCAACCAAAATTGTGATCTCATAAAAAACCCAAAAATACACGTCACTTAGCAAGTTACCTCACTCCCAAACACATATATACATTGTACATTAAGATTATTTTATTTTGATAGATGAGGTTATAAAAGCTTCTACAGTTACTTACCCTGTATCCTTGAAGGTGCCCTCGGACAGTTTTTAGTGGAACTGGGTCCCAGTGCACCTTGGCTAATGTGCTGTTAACAACATGCACCTGCACGTTGCCTGGAGCAACCATTGGTACTGTGTGGGACAGAGATACAACAATTATTAGATTGGCAGATTAGAATCAGAGATTATATGAACAGATAATTCACGCATAAAGACATGGGTCATACTGCTGTCTCATTTAACCACTGTGTTGCAACGGGTCTCAATAGTCATACTGCTGAGGTTTCTGAAGCCTCTGACTATTTTCTAAAGATTTGAAGTTTACAATTTCCATTTATTACATTCCCTCCCACAAATTTTTCCTCCCACAAAAATTCCCTCCCACAAATTTTCGATACCTTTTTTAAAATCCCTCTGCAATTTTGAATTTGGATATTTTTAGTTAGCACAGGTTAGTCAGTCTAAGAAACTTACAGTCTTCCCCAGAATGTCCAATCACCTCTGAAGGCTCTGGTGCATATCCTAGGTCATTTAAAGCCTGTACTTTTATCTCATATGGAGCAAAGGTTGGTGTACCAGACACAATATATTTAGAAACATTTGCAACTATAACAGAAGTCCACTCATCACCAACATCTTTCTGACGCCAACTGACTTTGTATTGAAGACCTGGTCCATTGGACTGAAAACCTTTTAAAGGCTAAAAAAAAAAAAAAAAAAAAGTTAATGCATTAAAATTATTCTATAACATCCGTAAAGAAGAGAAATCCAAGATAATAACAACATCATTGGCTTGTAATGAAGAACTAAGGTGTAAAAAATAAGCCTGATTCACCAGTTCTATATCGGTGTGAGTGCTATTGAAATTTCTGTATCATGCTTTCATTTTTAAGATGGTGTAATTTCAGTTACACTGGCATCACACTGAAATAATGCATTCTTCAATCAGCCTGAGTGTTTTGAAAAGCAGAGTGCCTAATCACCAAGTTTTTCAATCATGAAGCTAATTGCTGTGCATATATTCTCGTTGTCCATTTTCTTCAGCAGTGGAAGAAAACTACTACGAAAGAGCTAAAGGAAGTTATTATAAATCGTATTTCCCAGAGAGGTGGAACATTTTCAAAGCTGTTATGGGAAGCTGACTTTGCAGCACTGGGTTGTTGGGAATCTGTGTTTAGAAACAGAACCAGAATTCTTGTCTTGTAAGTGTCAGTACTATGCAACCACAAACAGCTTGAAGTGGGAAGGTATAACGATACTTTAGTTTATAATAAAGCTCAGTGAAGAGTTAGGATTTAAATATGAATCCATTCTAAAATTATGAGGCTAACTGATATAAACCATTATGTATATATTTTAATCTTATGACCAATGCATGAAAACACTTCCTAAATTAGTGAGTTGGTTAGGAAGATGGAGAAATGACTAATTAACCAAGGCAAAATCAGTCCCTTCTAAATGTGTTTCTCACTGTGAGAATTCATTTACATTTCCCCCCATTTAAGGAAGGGGAAAGTTTCAGACAAATTAGTGGATTTTTGTTTTGTCTCAAAGAAGCACCAACTGTAACATCTATTAATTTAGTCAAAGTTTATATCATTTTTATTTTCTAGAAAACATTACTTGTAGGCTAAAAAACTTACCTCCCATATAATCACCAAATTATCAGGTTCTGATCCTATCCCTTGAACACCAGAAGGATTTTCATCTGGCTCTAAAAGTTAAATATTTATATTTGAGTAAGGCCTGACTGTTCTTTGAGTTCTGAATAATTCAATGCCATCTAAAGAGTAAATTGATTACTGGTAAATGGTAATGTTTATTTACTTGCAGCTTTTGTCAGGTATTGTTCAGATGCTTCACTTGGCTGACTTCTACCAACGTCATTGACAGCTATTACACGGAACGAATAGTTAACAAATGGAGACAGCTTTAACTGCAAAGTTGTCTGAGTTCCACGGACTTCTGTCTGGTAATGCCATACCCCTGGCTCATGCAGTCCGTCTTCATATTCAATGACAAAATCTATCAACAAAAATTGAGTTCAATTATATGTCAGAAAAATAACATTCCTAGGCATCAGAGACTAGCAGGATCATTTATGAATGAAATAATCTGAAGACAGCAATCCAATCTACACTAAACATTTCTTAAATAACCTTGAAATTGAAATAAATAAGGTAGAGAACACAACTCAACAAGTAGTCCTTAGCAAGATATGTAATGGAAACATTACTGTTTGGCATTCTAACTGTAAGTAAGCATGATTCAATTGTAACTGTTGTAGGTGCTTGGATACTGACACAACAGGAGCCTTAGAAATATGCTCCTGAGAAAAAGATACAAGAGATGATGTTTCAGCACACAAATAAGTATTTAACACTGAGAGAAAACATTTGAAATTGTTTATGTAATGTGATGGACCTGCTAAGCAGGGACTATAACTTCTGTTAGCTCTCCCGGCTGCACATCCCCTTCTTCATGGCCAGGTAAGGGAAAGGTTCCAAAACAAGGAAGCGGCCTGGCTCAGTTAGGAAACAGTGGCTGCTTGGCAAGCCAGGAGCTGCAGAGAAGTCAGATGCAGAGAGGAATCTGCAGGAACTGCATACATCACTATATGTGGAATAGGTGTGACTGCTGGACATTACAGCTGAGTGCAATCTGTATAAGACTTATGTGAGACCAGCAGTGGCTGGGGAGGGAGCCATTGCAGAGGGGCCTCAATGAGAGACACTAACAGAGCCCGGCCTGGAAACCTGCAAGCGCCTATTTGCTGGAATAGAGATTAGAGAGGACACCCCAAGCACTAGGCCTGAAGATCCCTGACTCTTGCATGAACTGCTTCAGGGGCCTAAAGCAAGAACCACTATTGCTCACATTGAACTGTAACTGTTTAAGCCTCTATATCTAAGGTATATGCAATCTATCCCTTTCCTGCCAGCCCGGTAAAATACTATTTCCCTTAGCCATGTGTCTGAATCATTAATGGGACCCACCAGGCTAGTGCCTACATTGCCTAGTGTGACACCCTGCACCCCATGGTCACCTTTACAGTATAATTGTGCATTGTTCAATGCAAAGTATGTCATATAAGATGTTTTTGGAATGCTCATGACATACTGAGCATTATTGTTATAGTAATATGTTTGTTGCAACAACGTCATATGTGTGGTGATGAGGATTCACTATGTAATATTCCCAAAGATGTGTCCTCATGGCTTGAAACATATCCAGGCAAAACTTTCCAGACGAAGGGCAGTTCACACTCATCAAGGCATGTATATGACAAACCCAGCTCAGCTTTCCACCAACAGAGGGCTGACCTGGGCATTAACAGAGAATCAATGGGACTCTCGAGTGAGTCACCTCCCTTCCCTTGGCCAGGTTGGAACCACGATGAGGTAATGCTCACTGACTTAGGATACGAATGAAACCATGCAAGGACATGGTTTGGCACCTGACCCTGAAAAGGGGGGAGGCAAAGCCCAAGAGGGGAGAAGGAACATTTTAAAAAGGGGAGACATTTGCCATGCTCCCTCTCTTCCACCTCCATCTATAAACATCACCAAGCAACTGAAGTGCTGACCAAAAGGGAGAGCCTGGCTGAAGGTAAACCAGCCAGCCTGTGGCGAGCATCACCTATGTTTGTAAGGTTGCTGAAAGTGTTAAGCTTAGTTTAGAATGAGTTTTGCTTCTGTTTTCTCTTGATCAAATTCGCCTTGCTATCCTTTGACTTATAATCACTTAAAATCCTTCTGTAGTTAATACATTTGTTTGTTTGTTTGACCTGAAGCAGTGCATTTGGTTTGAAATGTGTTGGAGACTCTACTTGGAGTAACAAGGCTGGTGCATATCAATTTTTTTGTAAAACTGACAAACTTATATGAGCTTACATTGTTTAGTGAACTCTGTAAAATGAAAGTTCCTAGGATTGAATCTGGGACTGGGGGTATTAGCTGTTGTATAATCCATAGAGTGGCTGGCTAGAAGCACTCAGTCACACAATTGAGAGCAATTTATATGCTGGAGGGTGTGCCTGAACAGCCCAAAAGTGGGGGTTGTCAGAACAGAGCAGAGTAAGACGGGCTCCAGGAGTGAGGGAATGGGGTGACACAGCAATTCGCCAGTCTGGATTGCGCCAAGGAAACATAACATCTAGCTGTTGAAATGCCTATAGGACTTTCCTCCAAGTCATGGTACACTTGTATGCTGCCAGTACCTTAGGAGTTTGGTGTACTCCAGCATAGACCCCAATAATTTACTTATATTAACTCTATCAAGATGGCAGTTAAGTATTTAAACAATCTTAAAATCTATTGGATGCGTTATTCTTCCCAAAGAGGTCTGCTCAAAAGTGAGAATTACTAATAAAGCCTAAAGTTGAGAGACAACGCTTGGGACATCATGGAGGCATGATCTGATACTAGGCACATTCAGTTTTCAGCACCTGCAAATTATGAGTCAGGATATCAAAGGATGGTAGATAGGTTGTTCGAGAGATTTTCATGAGGAATTTATATGGAACATTGTTTGAGCCCAGTGCTTCACCACTGCATAGAACATGCTTTAGGCACAATTAGATTTATGGAACTCCATAACTAGATTTATGGAAAGGAAATTATGTTTGTGTTCTAAGATAGATGAAATTCGAAGTGTGAGAGAAAATTTTTGCAGCCTGACTTCATGCACATGGAGATATATCTCTTTTGAAGCATCTAACCTGAGTGTCTAACATATAAATAGAGGAAATGGATAAAGAGTTTCAAATAAAAAGTGTTTTGCATGAAACTTGTCTTTAGTTTTGATATATGAACTTGAAATAAATGATGTTTCAAATGTGTGTTATAACAAAAAGTTTTACAGAACTCTAGTTTTATATATATGCAGAGTTGCTCAGAAGTGCTAATTTGTCAAAGATGAAAGGTCTCACAAAAACATCTTGGATTCAACAACATTTTTTAAATCATAGGCATAATCATCATTATAACCAACTTCTGACAGGGAATCTGGAAGCCCGGGGTCCTGGCCCCAGGACAGTCCACATGGCAGAGCTTCCCTGAAGTTGCAGACCCTGTCAGGCCTGGATGCTGCTGACTGAAATTGACATTTTTGTCAATTTCACCACTATCTGAATACAGCAGTGGAACTGAGAAGAAGGTCTATTGCAGCCAGCAGCTGCCAGTGTCTTTGGGAGCACGTTTTGTTTCAGAAGCACCGTGCATTACAGTTTCTTAAAAAAATTGTTTTTTGGAGATTTATGATATATAGGAAATTTCAAAACATTTGGAATGAAACCAGATTTTGAAACAGTTAAATTCCCTGCAAACTGGAAATCTCTAGTTTTAACTGGCTTTATACGTAGAGAGAAGGGGTTAGGTTCTGACCTAGACTACAACCTCTTTGTACCACTAGTGCAGTGCAAAGGGGCTCTATTACTGCCCTAAGAGCTTGAAGACTGTCCCAGCAAGAAGCAATCTCTGCCTAGCATACAGCCAGTATACAGCATACAGCCACTTCCTCTGCTCCACTTGGAAGACAATGGGCACAGACAGAAGGAAACATGGCCAGAGTGCTGCTGCAATTTGGCAATCCTTGGGCGTTGTTACAGAGCATAAAATAGAGATGCCCTCAGTCTACACTCATTTTTGCTGGGAACCATTCTAGTTCCCGGTAACCACAAGGATCAGTGGAACACAAAATTGATGTACTGCCACCTTGGCCCCCTGCCATTGTGAACAGCTGGATCCAAGGATTGTGAAGCCAAGATGTCCAAGGAGGAAAGCAGAAATGAGTAGAAGGTTCTTACATCCAAGTTTACTTATACTGTCAAAGTGTCATTACCAGTGGATACACAGATCTACAGTTCTTTACACAGGTCTCTAGTTACATTCCTGTAGATGAAGGAAATATCCATTTGGGAAGGTCGTTCTGTAAAGTCACTGATCTGCAGGTTGGGGTAAAAAGCTTGGCAAGATCAACTAAAAATTTTTTTTTCAGGTTTTTGTTGGTCAGAAATAAACTCCAAACACACGGATGCAAACAAATACAACAAATTACTGTGCAGATTGTGAGGTTATTATTACTATTTATGCTGCAATAGTCCCCGGGATGTACTTGGTGCTGTTCAAACACAGTCCCTGCCTCAAAGAGCTTACAATCCAAAAATGACAAAAACCAGACAAAGGTTGAGGGGAAAAAGATACAAAAGGAAACACACATTTATTAGTTTCATATTTTTAGGGTTGGTTTTACAATTGTTTTATTTGTGTTGCAAAGACAGTTTTGGGAGTTCTTTGGAGGGGGCACTCAGGATTAAAACGGGGGGAGAAAGAGATTTGGGAGCACCTGAGAAGTGTTGGTTAAGAGAAGAGGAAAGGGGGAGTGTGTTTGAATGAGGAGAAGACAGAGTGGAAGGAAAAGGATGGAAAAGCTCAATGGGCAGGAAGAGTGACACTGGGCTGCTGAAAGGATTGCAGTGGGAGACGGGAAGCAACCATTTGCAGCAATAGAGCACATTTGCGAAAAATATAATCCAGAGTCCAAATTTCAGAACTCAGTGAATGCTGATTGTCATGAGGTTGCAAAGGCTCCTCCTATTGGATGCTGCTGCTGTCCCCCTGCGGAGGTTGAAAGGGAAAGCCGGTGGGCCTAATGCCTCACTAGTCTGACTTTCTGAGTCAGGTGTAGGGTGCGGGCGGTGGGTGGGGCGGGCTGGGGGTCCAGAGGATCCTGATTTATCTATCCTCTGCTGCCTTGGCTAGCTGCTGTGACGAAGAAACCCTGAGTCAGAGGATTTTCAAACTTTACCCCATAAAAGCTCCTCTATGATGCTGTTGT
This sequence comes from Emydura macquarii macquarii, assembly GCF_026122565.2. Taxonomy (NCBI): domain Eukaryota; kingdom Metazoa; phylum Chordata; order Testudines; family Chelidae; genus Emydura; species Emydura macquarii. The sequence continues at coordinate 13,903,228 of NW_027132773.1, forward strand.
TCCCCTAAAGGAAGGAGGAGGAGGAGGAGGCTTCTGGGCTTGATGCTCTGTGGATAATAAGTCAGGGCTGAAGGATCTAACTTACTCCCTCTGTCCTTTGTTGTAGACGGTGCTGTCTGTTTTGGGGATAGGATTCCAAGGGTCTGGGGCTCTCTTAAGTTGCCCTCTTACTGAAAAAGTGAGAACACTCCTTGCTGAAAAGTGGCAAGATTCCCCAAGTTGGCAATAACATGTCAGTGTCCCTACTAACTGACAGGAGGTCTCCATCTTTGGCGAAAGAATGTATATGAATGTTCTGTTAAATGTTTTCTGATTGAACTACTCAGACTCTGGCATGCACACTGCACTCCCTTGATCTGTATACAGAAGTATACACTAACAGCAACAGCAACTTTAATTTATAAAGTGCATCCCCCCTCTGAAGCACTCAGAGCACTGCACAGCAATTCAAATTGTAACACAATTAAAAGGAATACAATACAACAAACTACAGTTTACAAATCTAAAGTAGCAGCAATGTATACGGCAATATCCGACATCTAGGAAAAACATGGTTACTTACTAGTAACTGTTGTTCTTCAAGATGTGTTGCTTACGTCCATTCCAATATAGGTGAGTGCATGCCAGCGTGCAGGGTTCCCGGAACTTTTTTCCCCTTAGCAGACCCCGTAGAGTCGGCTCTAGTGCCCCCTGGAGCCCTGCGCACATGCCGCGGTATACGAGGCTAACGCTACGGCCCCTCCGTCCCTTCCTTCTGCCAACTCCAACAGCGGGGACAGAAGGTGGGTGTGGAATGGATATGAGAAACACATCTCGAAGAACAACAGTTACTGGTAAGTAACCATGTTTTCTCCTTCGAGTGATTGCTCATGTCCATTCCAATATAGGTGATTAAAAAGCAATACCTTGGAGGTGGGTTAGGTGTTACCGGTGAGCTGCCCTCGGCATGGCTCTGCCAAAACCCGCGTCCTTTCTCGCCTGCTGAACAATGGCGTAGTGGGATGTGAAGGTGTGCACCAATGACCAGGTGGCGGCTTTGCCGATGTCCTGCAGTGGCACTCTCTCCAGGAAGGCTGCAGAGGAGGCTTGAGCTCTGAGTGCACTGTGATGACACCCGGAAGCAGCACATTCACCTTCTTATAGCAACACTTGCTGCAGGATGTCATCCATGCGGAGATGCGCTGGGCGGAGACAGGTGATCCTTTCATCCAGTCCATCACTGTGACGAAGAGCTGCATCAATTTCCGGAGCGGCTTTGTACGCTCGATGTAGAAGGTCAGGGCTCGTCTCACATCTAGCCAATGCCATTTCCTGTCCTCCTCCAAACCGTGTGATTTGGGAAAACATGGGGAGAAAAATATCTTGGTTACAATGAAAGTGGGAAACCACCTTGGGCAGGAAGGCTGGGTGCGGCCTCAACTGCACCTTATCTTTATAGAATAAGGGGGCTCAGAGGTCAAGGCTCTAATTTCTGAGACCCTCCTGGCTGAGGTAATGACCACCAGGAAGGCTACCTTCCATGAAAGCATGAGCAGAGGGCATGAAGCCATGGGTTCAAAGGGGGCCCTGTGAGTCTTGAGAGGACCAGATTGAGATCCCAGGAAGGCACTGGGACACAGACCTGTGGATAAAGCCTTTCCATCCCCTTGAAAAACCTGACCGACATGGGATGGGAGAACAGGGATTTCCTCTCTAGCGGCTGATGGAAGGCCAAAATGGCCACCAATAGAATCTTCAATGAGGTCAGCGCCAGACCCTGGAGCCTTATCAAGAGGTCCAGCAGCATGCTGAACCAGTGCTGTCTCAGCCAGGCCGAAGCGATGAGTGTGACGTCCGCCCTGTTCCTATTCTTTTCCAGTAGGACCTTGGGCAGGAGAGGAATGGGCGAGAATGCGTACATGAGGGTCCCCACCCAGTTGGTGAGGAACGCGTCGGAAATCGACCCGGTCTCTCAACCCCGGAGCGAGGAGAACCTGGCATTTTGTGTTCCAGGATGACGTGAATAGGTCCCATTGGGGAACACCCCACTTTTGGAGGATTGTAGTCTCTACCTCCGGGTGCCGCGACCAGTCATGGCGGGGTAGAAACAACCTGCTGAGGCAATTCGCCTCGTCGTTCCTCACTCCCGGGAGGTGAGAGGCTGTCAATTGGAAGTCGTGCCTCATGGCAAAGTCCCACAGATGGGTAGCTTCCTCACAGAGAGCCAAGGAGCGCGCCCCTCCCTGTCCGTTAATATAAACATAGCTGCGGTGTTGTCCATCAGCACCTGAACCACCCTGCCTGTCAGGAATCGGAGGAACACCCTGCACACTAAGCGAATAGCTCTCAGCTCCTTCACACTGATGTGCAGGTGCCTGTCCTCCCCCGACCACAGCCCTTGTGTGCTCAGGTTGGCTGATGTGGGCTTCCCATGCCACATCTGAGGCGTCAGAGATTAGGGTGACTGACAGGACCAGTTCCCTGAATAGGATGCCCTTCAACACTGCCCTGGGAGATCTCCACCAGTCTTGGGAGGCTAGGACGGGCGGGGGAACTGTGACCACCCAATTCAGTGGCATGTACACCGAGGCCAACCACTAGATGCAGGCCACTAGGCTAGGGAAAACCTGAGTCGTTTGGCATATTTTTTCAGACAACGCAGGTCTAGTATGGGTCTCAGACCCCCCTTTGCCTTGGTGAACTATAACCACCGCTCCTATGTTGAGGAGAGTGTCCACCTCCTGCAAGAGGAGTTGCTCGTGGGGGTGCGGGGTAGAGATAAACTGTATGGCGTAGCCCCCAGAGACTATCCCGAGGACCCGACGGTCCAACATAATCTTGCCTATTCGGGATAGAAGGGCCTTAACCTGTTCAGGACAGAGCGGGGTGGGTCCAGGAGAGCAGAAGGATGCCACCCTTGGGCGCACCATCAAAACTGTCTCCTATGATTGCCCGACCCCCTGGGGGGCCTCTGCTAGGGGACTAAGGACGAGCTGGGAGGTTGATTCCATCTTCTAAACCCCCTATTTCTCTCCCTATTTCTGTAGGGTTAAAAGGGCCTAGGCGGAGGCCTTGGTCGCTGCTGCGCCTGGGGCCATGACCATCACCTGGAAGCCTGGGGCATGTACCAGCCCAGGGCGAATCACGGCCCTGAAGTCCTCCCGACTGTGCCGCTTTGCATCGGTTTTATTGGAGAAGAGGGCCGACCCATCGAGGGGGAGGTCCTGGCTTGATTGCTGCACCCCCTGGGACAGGCCTCAGGGTTGCAGCAACGAGCACCTCCTTGTGGAAATGGCGGAGGCTATGGCCCTACCCGCCGAGTCAGCAGCGTCACCGGACGTCTGGAGCGCTGCTCTAGCCACCGTGATTCCTTCATCCAGGATGGTGGTGAAGTCTGCAGCTTGGGCCTGGGGCAGGGACTCAGCAAACCACCTGAGGGAGTCCCACAATTTAAAATTATATCCCCCCGGAGGGCTCGATGATTGGGAATCCTGAACTGCAGGTCTGCCGTGGAATAATTTTTTTTTTTTTTTTTTTAAACAAATCCATAACTTTTTGTTGTCTTTGTTCTTGGGAATGGAACCAGGTTGACCTTGCCTGTCCTGCAGGTTGGCTGCGTCCACCACCAGGGTTCCCAGGGCCGAGTGAGTGAAGAGATACACGAACCCTTCTGCTGGGCATAATACTTTTTCTCACCGACCTCAACGTAGGGGTGATCGAGGAAGGGGTTTGCCACAGGACCATAACAATTTTGAGGACCCTATCGTGGACTGGTAGGGCTACTCTTGCTGGTCCAGCCGCCACCAGCACATTGAAGAGGGTATCAGCAGCCTCCACTAACTCCTGGTCCCATCTGGGGCCAAACCAGGGCTGACTGTGCCACCTGCTACTGTAACAAATTGTGGGGGTGTCGGCTGTCCCGACGACTGTCCCCTATGTGGGACCTTGAGCCACTAGACCGGTGGTGTCGTGGCCGTCCTTGGTGCCATGCTGTGCTAGGGACCATCTTCTCGCCGCCTCCGATGTGGAGGACGACGAGGACTGCCTCCGTCGCCGCAAGCAGTGCCGATGGATCGAGGTGCGCTCCGAAGAGCTGTTGGTACCAGAGCCTTAGTACTGAGGACTTGCGGTGCCACTTACCCCTTAGTGATTGAGAGCGGTGCCACTCCAAACTCCGCGGTGCTGAGCCCTTCCAGCAACCAGGTTCTGCGTCGGGGACTGCGTGGTGCGGGGTCCTCGAATGGCGACCGGATTCCGCGCCGCCTCGGTGTGGGATGAGTCCCTCGATGCCGAGGTCTTTGATGGTGACTGGGTTCTGCGCCGCCTCGGTGCGGGCAAACTCCCCGGTGCCAGGGATCTGGGACAGGAGCTGTCCGAGCGCCACCTGGCGGACCTTGACCGGTGCTGCCTCTTGGTCTGCGCTGCCTCCGGTGCCGGGTACTGACGTAGGCACCGAGATGGAGACTCCACATTCTGAGTCGAAGCAGGCCGGCTCGATGACGGCAACCTGGAGCGACTGCTGGGAGAGTGTCTTGCTCTACCCCCGTTGGCCGTCCGGTGGGAGATCTTCCTTTCCATACCGGGGAACTCCATCGCCCTTCGGGGGGACCCCACGCGGGCTTGCCCCGGGACACCGGTCCTGTCTCCCTCAGCGGGGGGCGGGGCAAAGGCGGCATAGGCAGACCAACAAGGCTCTTGCTGCCAGAAAGCCTCCGGTATCGACGGCATTGGCAGGGGCACTCTCCCACTTCCAGGAGTTGGGAGAAACTCCCTGCTCGGAGATGCAGGCGCAGGAGAAGACTCGACAGGCCGTGGCTGGTGCAGCTCTGCAGTCGACCCTGCCCATACCGACAGTGCAGGGGAGTGTCCGCGCTCTGCGCGCTCCCTTCTTCTTTGGCACTGGGGGTGTTGCTCAGTGCCGAGTCGAGCCCGGTGCTGGTGGTACCCTCTGCACCGAGGAGACATTCGGTGCTGAGGTGGAGCGGGACGCTCGGATGCCAGGCGGAGCACTGCCTCCATGAGCAGGGCTTTTAACTTGATCTCTCAGTCCTTCTGAGTCTGTGGTTTAAAAGCCCTGCATAACTTACAATTCTCTTTCCTGTGCCCTTCCCCCAGGCACTTAAGGCACCGATCGTGGGAGGGTGGGGCTTGAGATAGACAACCGGGCCGTGGCCCGGACGCTCCAAGTCCCTCAGAGACTTCTTATCTAACTAAACTTAACAACTACTTAAAACTAACTAACTTCCAATAACAAAGAGTTCAAACAAAGGGGAATGGCACTTCTAGAGAGCAAGACTAGTTCCATGCAACCATCACGGGCAGAAAGAAGGAACTGAGGGGCCGTAGGGTCGGCAGTGCCTCATATACTGTGGCATGTGCGCGGGGCTCCAGGGGGCACTAGAGCCGACCCTACAGGGTCTGCTAAGGGGAAAAAAGTTCCAGGAACCATGCACGCTGGCATGCACTCACCTATATTGGAATGGAGATGAGCAATCACTCGAAGAAGAAGATCTGATACGAATCAGTAACATGAGACGGTATTGTCTGTTATGAAATAATGTTAGTTCATTCCCCTATCACACCATGGAGAGCTTGTTTATTCCGGATATATTTAGTTAATTGTTTTGGCAACTGATTGAAGCAGTTGTTAACTACTAATTTACTGAGTTAATAAATGACATTAAACTGCACATGGTAGCTATAAAGAACCACTACTTCTGAGTCCAGAAACATCGGTGCCAATGTTATTTTGTCAGGAAAAAACAATCAAACATCCACAACAACAACAAAATCAGGGGAGGGGAAAAGCTAAAGCAAATCAGAGCATCCCACATCATGTTTCATGTTCTAGCTTGGGCTATGGATGGTGACCAAGGGAATTTCAAAGGTTGGGGGGAGTCAACTGAGAATGCTATGCTGCCAGTCAGAGTGTTCAACCAAGGAAACTATTATCAAGAGCCTCTGTGCTGATATTAACTGTCAAGACAAAGGCTAACAGGGTGAGAGGTGATCTCTAACGATGTATTCTAGATTATTTAGGACTTTACAAATGATCTCCAAGCTCTTAAATTGCTCTTGGAAGTGAAGAGGAAGTTATTGCAAAGAAGTGGACGTAGTTGTTATGTCTCCACTCATGAAGCAAGCAGTTATGTTCTCCTCAGGAGCTTGTGGGTAACCTTAAAGGGGAACTCTAAGGATAGGGAATCATAACAGTCTAGCTTGCATGACGTATAGTTGTGAGATCTGTATTTCTGACCCCTTGTAGATAATGAAAGGCCCAATGAGCCTAGGTCTTACAGGATCCATGCCAACATGCTTCATTTTGGTTCTATCTGGGTCATTCCATGTTGGTCAGACATAACGAGATCAATGAGATTGTATGCCTGTGCAGCTGCATTTCATCTGAATATTCATGACAATGCAGCCCAGAATATCAGTAACCTCTAGTAACTTCACCGCGCATTGAAAAAGTGCAGTGACATGTGAAAGCTCTTGAAGAGAGTAAGTTGTTGCCCAGCAATGTCCTTTGGAACATCTCCATACATCTCTGGCAATATCCCAAAGGTGTCTCAACAATAATGCGAGGTGGCTGGTGGTAATTCCTCGGTTATACTCAAAGCTGATTTATTCTATCTGTGAAATAAGCTGGCCATTCCTCACTGCATGAAACACTCTATTCTGTGGTATTATGGGCTAATTTCATTGCCTGCAGCTCAGTGTAGTTCTTCAGTGTAGATTTTACTTAGGCTATGCTAGAGGAGAAAACGCTTGCCTCAAGCACAGCTACAGGAAAACAAGCGATCTGTTTCAGCTCTCCAGAATTATTCTTTTCCACTTTATTTAACACAAGCTATCTGTTAAGCATGAGGACCTGCAAGAATGGTACAGGAGGAAGTGTCTAGGTGCTGTGTGAACAGTGTGGGCAGCAGATGGGTATAATATTCCACCAGACCACTTGCAGAGTAGCCCAGTGGATGAGAAGTAAAATTAGTATTATGTTTTATTTTTAAAATTATTATTATTGCTGCATGCATTTGTAAGGCACTCACTGACATATTATCTAGGACCACCTACAAAGCTTACAGAAAATCATGTTTCCCCACAAGGAAGCACACTAAAATGTTTCACTATTCTCATATCTATTGATGATACCATCCTCTTCTCTCATCATTTCTGCTGTTCGCCTGATTGACACACGAGAACAGACTGGGTCAGAGAAGCTTACTTTCTTTCTGCTGATTGTGAAAGATTACTGTCAGATGTGGGGAAAAGGGTCATTTTGTTTAAAAATAAAATAGTTCATGTATTCCCATGCACTTCTGAATCTGCACAAGATTGGAGGGCAAAGTTATTGTTTCTAAGAACTGAATTCTTATCTGGATGCTTAAGGCTGTTTTACTTCTGTCACAAGTTTGGCTTTGAAAAGATCAGAAAAACCATCTGGTCTATAATTCTGAGGAAGTTAAAGCTTTCTGTCAACAAAGATAAACAACACATAAAGATGTTGCTGCCGATGAGCTTTCATATTCATCCATACCGCAATCAGATTAGTTAAAGATTTTAAGGACATGTGCCTTCAAAAAAAGTATGAGAGTATGTATTTACAGGATGAAGCCCTTAAATGGGTTTTCACATGGACACAAGGATCTTTGCTACTGTTTGTAATTGCAGGATTGGGACTTTTGACTGAGCTTCCTGGGGGAATGGAATGTGTCCTTCTATATGTTTGAACAACATACGTACAACATGTTTTGGGCACCACTGTAATACCAGTAAACAATAATAAAGAAAGAATGTATTTGCCAAACTTACTACACAAAAGTATATTTCAAAACTCATTGGACGCTGAAAAATTAAAACAATGAATTTTTGTTCCAGTAAATACAACCAAACATACTTGTAATAGGGCTGTTATTGTCATATCCAGGTATCCAGGACAGCTGTACGCTTCTTTCTAGATGACCAGTCAATTCTAAATCAAAGGGTGGATTTGGACGATCTGCAAGCCAAATAAATACAGAGCAGCTAAATATAAAAGATTAAACAGTTTCTTCCTGGCAACAGTTCTCACATTCCAATCAAAACTTTTCCAAAATCACAACAATACAGAGATCTACTTCAATTATGCAGATATGATTAATGGCTATTTGCATGCAACTGTAATGGAATGGAAAGGAAAAGAACTGATGTCGCTGGGAACTTCCAAAATACATGTGTAAAAATAAACACTATTGATGGGAACTCTATGCCTGATAATTTTGTAGTATAGAAGCGACTGTAATGCAAAGCAAAGAAATATGAAATGCATGGTTCAGCATCATGTTCAATTTATGACTTATGAAAATGAGTAGCAAACTATTGTATATGAAATAAAATATTTGGACATAGAAAATAAAGAAGCGCAGACATTAACAACAAACTGTTTCAGAATTACTACCAATATTTCAAGCATGAATTTAAGGAAGATGTTCTGCAATAAGAAAAACGTAAAGACATTTTACTTTTTTTCCTATACATTTTAAGAAGCCTAAAAATATCAAATGAATGGTTAATATAAAATACTCTGAATGCATAATTGTGAAATTGATCATTCCAAATTGCTGAAAAGCATTCATTATATTAATTACCATTTGGAATTAAAGACTGGAATTGTTCCATTGAATTCAATGGGATTTTTTCAAGTGCATAAAGTTATTCACATTTTAAGTGTTCACACTATCAGATCCACAGTACTATATTTTGTCTTGCAATGCAAACTCAGAGAATACGATAGCAAATTAAAGGCCTTATCCGGGATATTGTAAAAGATTAAAATCTAGACGGTCTCATGCCATAACATTACAATTCATGTAAAATGTGAATGAGAAGCAGAAAAGAAGCTAGGTAATAAAGTCCTATTTCATTTCTAGTGTGGAATAAAATCAAGACATTTATGAGATCAATTCTTTGGCCACTTTTAAGGGCCCCTTTCCACTGAGAAAACATGATAGCTTTTGACATTGCAAATACCTATATAGGATCATGTAAAACATTAGATTTTCAGGCCTCATTTATCTTTTCCGAAGCTTCTGCACTGTGGAAGCTAGAACACCAGGTCTTGATGCTTCTCCCACTGAAGTCAATGGCAAAACTCCCACTGGCTTAAATGATGCAAGATCAGGCCTATACTTGTTAATGAAGTGGGCCTCCAGCGTACTGATGAACTTTGTTTTTCACATATTTTATCTGTATTACATATATTACAGAAAATATTTTGCATTACTGTACTTAGTATGAAGAAATTGAAAAATACTGTAAACAACTTACATTTTAAAAATTGTTTAAAGGCTTCATTTTCTGTAAATTGTATACTCTCAAATAATTTAAATTAGCCTTGATGTAAAATTCCAAAGGCTAATACTATTGTAATGAAACAGTTTGAACAAATAGCTAGTAAGAAAATGGTATGATTGCACAGAAATCTCCTCTGCCAAAAAAACCCCAAAGTTGCTAAAATGACATGAAAGAGAAAAAAAAACCAAAGATGACAGAATTTGCAATAGGCAAAAGTGTGAAATATATTTGGTAGATGATACAGACAGAGACTGTGAATTAGTTTACCGTAAATGATAGCTGGAGTTGGGGTAGCAGCTGAAAAGGACATTAATATAAAGGATTTAATCAAAATTAGTAGCCAAAGAAACATGATTTTACAGATAGTTAAAGATTATATTTATTAGAGATAATAAAGTTTTTTTTTGCTTAAGGAAAGGGTCAATTTTAAATCATGCACTGACTTTTTTTTGCCCAAAAGGATAAAGTAACCAATTTTTTCATGTGAAAAATTAAATCAAGAAAATACAGTAAACGACTCTTACACAAAATAAACAAATGTTTTACCCTTATTTTCCATATGGACAAGGTCAATAGCTAACAACTAAAACTTAGCGTTTTGCTTATCTCACCGCTGAATGGGTATTGAGACCATTGCAGAATTTTAGAGCACCAGTGCATTTTGACTTGAGACTCCTGCTAGCTTCTCTAGCCAAGAATCACACAGAATATACATTACAAATATACTTACAAGGTGAGAGATGATAGAAAGTGGACTGAAGTAAAGCTGTCTAGAGAAATAAAGGAAGTAGGGCTGCCTTCTCAAACATTAAGTGAGGAGAGACTCTAGCTACTAGAAAAGTAAACTCCGGGGGATTGATCCTGAGTTGGACAAGAGTGCTGGTAAGCAGCAAGATCTCCTTATCTGGGGATTGATTCCCCCAATAATTGCAGTCCCCAGTCAGCAGAAGGCATGTGCAGGAGTCATATCCAGAATACACCGCACTCCAGCAGTTGCTGGCTGGTGGACTTCAGAGCCATTTCTTAATTAGAGGAGGTCTAAATAAACTGGAAGCAAGCGTGAAAGTTAAATACGTTCGTTGTTCAACCTGTTTGAAGCAGAATGCAACTGCAGAAACTGGCAAGAATCTCAAGACAACCTGTGTTGGTGCTGAAATACTCTGCAGAGTCACTGGTCGACTACATCAACTCAAATGCAATGTAGGCAAAATCATATCTAGTATGAGATTGACTTTGTCCCATTGGAGATACTACTTGGTGTTTGAACACTTTCTGTTAAACAGCTGCTTCATATAGTACCCTAAAAAAAAGTCAGACAATATAGGCAAGACTAAATATCATTTATTTTGTATCTTAAAATTGAGCCAAATGCCCAAAGAGCATATATGAGTTGGGATGTTTATATTTATTTTGTCAATCTCTGTTAGTGCCTGTCATAGTGCCAAGGAGTCCAGTGGAGGGCAATGAAAATGATTAGGGGGCTGGGGCACATGACTTATGAGGAGATGACGAAGGAACCGGGCTTATTTAGTCTGCAGAAGAGAAGAGTAAGGGGGGATTTGATGGTATTCTTCAACTACCTGAAGCGGGGTTTCAAAGAAGATGGAGCTAGACTGTTCTTGATGGTGGCAGAGGACAGAACAAGGAGCAATGGTCTGAAGTTACAGTGGGGCAGGTCTAGGTTGGATAATAGGAAAAAATGTTCACTAGGAGGGTGGTGAAGCACTGGAATGGGTTACCTAGAGAGGTGGTGGAATCTCCATCCTTAGAGGTTTTTAAGGTGCAGCTTGACAAAGCCCTGGCTGGGATGATTTAGTTGGGTGTGATCCTGCTTTGAGCAGGGGGTTGGACTAGATGTCTCCTGAGGTCCTTTCCAACCCTAATCTTCTATGTTTCTATATCAAACCTAATACTGCTTTAACATTTTATACAAAACAAACCCAGCTTTTTCTTATAACATTTTAAAAGCAATCTTACCAACAACAGTGAGTACGGCACTTGCAGAAACGCTGTCCAGAGTAGTATTAGCTACACAAGTATAGACTCCATCATCCTTATCAGTTACATTCATAATGGCCAAACTGTCTTTCTGAATAATAAACCTGCAAACAATACATTCAACTGTGGATTTTTCCATAATTTTTCATTGTTATAATAAAGTTGTGTGTGAATATTACCAAATCCCAATGATGGCTTAATGATTTTGTAGACACCAACAACATTTCCATGGCTGAATGTAACTTCAACATTTGCACTACATTTTCGTTAACAGGTAACATCAGTATTCAAATGTGTTTTCTTTTCTGAAAGACACCTCTATTAGCAATTGATTCTGACTTCTGATCTGCAAATGTTTAGCACCAAAAAGTGCTGCATTTGCATTTCAGAAGCTAGCAGAAGCCTTCACTCCTAACTGCAGTTGCAACAGGATACTGATGTCCTCCAAAAGACAAGACAGGACACATCGCCACCACGCAACTAGAGCTGTGAACCTCTGATCATATTTATAATGAATTCACTTATTCTTAGTTTGCTAAGCTTTTGTAGCTGCTTTCTTCAAACATTTATTTGATTCAGTTTTACTGGAATAAAAGTTCACAGAAAGTGAATTGCAAAGTCTTATGTGTACTTATGTAATATGCCTAATTGTGGAATATTTGCATACGATTTGCCTTAATTTTTTTAATAAACTCTCTCAATGTTCCTGCCCAAAATCACATTTGGAATCACAGAAATGGCTCACTCATACATGGTGATGAATGGAGGGTAAACACTGGCAGCATCTGCCAGAATCACTAATTGGTAGATCCCCACCATAACCAAATCCATATAAAGATATGCTTTTCACTTTTGGAACAGAGAACTTACTTCGCGGGATTTGGCCATATAGGCAGGTTAACATTAGCACAACATAAACTTCAGCCTAAGATTCCTGCCCAAGCTTGACTGTTGCTAGGGCTTCCCTACAGGACCTCCTCTCTCCAAGCTCCTTCTGGGCCCAAAGAGATACTGCCACCATCTACCTGAATGATTGAACAGTAGTTACCTTGCAGTTAAATGTAGCGCTTTAGCCTAGGAGGACTCAACAGAAAAGCCCTGCATTCTCATACAAGATGTTTAAGGCTGCCACATCGTTACAAGGCTCTAATGTTTTCTGGATCAAGAACAGAAAAATTACTCTATCTCCAGTGATTTAGAATTTAAGGCCAGATGGGACCATCACATCACCTAATCTGATCTCCTATTTATCACAGGCCTCAAGAGAGGTAACAAGAGAGAATGCTCCACTTCCCTTGGTAGTTTGTTTCAACAATTAATCACTCCCACTGTTAAAAATGTGTGCCTTATTTCTAATTGGATTTTGTTGGGCATCAGCTTCCAGCCATTAGTTCTTGGGATTCCTTTCTTTGCTAGATTAAAGAGCCTTATAGTACCCAGTATATTTTTCCTGTGAAACTGCTTATACACTGTAATCAGAGGACCTCTTAATCTTCTTTTTGAAAATCTAAACAGATTAAGTTCTATAATTCACACTTTGATGCACTTTCTCCTACCCTCAACTGTTTTTGTGGCTCTTTTCTTCATCCTTTCCAATTTTTCAACATCCTTATTAAAATGCGGACAACAGAACTGTATGCAGTATTCCAGTATCAGTCTCACCAACCCGTATACAGAGCTGAAATCACATCCCTGGGGCTCCTACTCACTACTCTCCTGGTTATACATTTAAGGACCACATTAGCCATTTTTGCCACAGCATCACACTGGAAGCCCATGTTCAGCTGAGTGTCCACTGTGACCCCAAGCTATTTTTTAGTCACTGCTTTTCACCATACAGACACTCATTCCATAGATATGGCCTGCATTCCTCATTCCTAAATGTGTAACTTTGCATTTGGCTATATTAAAATACATTTTGTTTGAATGGCCCCAGGCTACCAAGCAATCCAGATCGCTCTGCATGACTGCCCTGTCTATCCTATCATTCACCACTTCACCAATCTTTATGCTATCTACAAATTTCATTAGCACTGATTTTATATTTACTTCCAGACCATTGACGAAAATGTTTACTAGGTTGAAACCTAACAGTGTTCCCTGAGATACCTCACTAGAAATACCACCATTTGATGATCATTCCCCATGTACAACTACTTTTTAAAATCCATCAGTTAGACATTTCTTAACCCAGAAATGCTCTTTCAAAATGCTCTTAACTGAGTGTGCTTTATTGTTATTGTATAGAGCTATTTTTTAATCAGAATGTCATGTGGTACTAAAATCAAATGTCTTACAAAAGTTGAAGTATATTATATCTACACAGTTAATTTTATCAGTCAAAATTGTAATCTCATCAAAGAATGAAATCAAGTTTGTTTGACAAGGCCTATTTTCCATAAAACCATGTTGACTGGCATTACTTATAATTCCTATTCTTTATCAATTGAATCCTGTATCAGCTCTTCCATTATTTTCCCCAAGATTGATGTCAGGGTAAATAGTCTATATTTATGTAGGTCATCTTGTTTGCCCTTTTTGAATATTGACACAACATTAGCACTCTTTCCCTTGTATTTCAAGATTTATTAAAATGAGTATCAGCAGGCCAAAGATCTCCTCAGACAGCTCTTTTAGGATTCCGAAGTGCAAGTTTTCTGGATCTATTGATTTTAAAATGTTTATTTCTAGTGAATGTTGTTTAATGACCTCCTTACTTATTAATGGACTAGAAAGCACTTCATCATCCTCATGTCATACAAGTACATCATTCTTCTTTTTTCCAGATACAGAACAGAAATATTTATTGACCATTTCTGCCTTGTCTGCATCACAAACAATGTTACCATCTCTACCTATTAACGGGCATATACCATTGCTATGAATTCTTTTGTTCCTAATATACTTTAAAACATTTTTCTTATTGTTCTTACCCTGCAAACTCTAGCTTTTTCCCTGAATTCTTTAGCTTCCCTTATCAATTTTCTACTATTCATACCTCTAATTTATTTTGATGCTATCTATTTCCCATTTTTTCCATTGGTTAAATGTTGCTTTTGCATTTTTAATTGCTGTCTTCACTTTGCCACTGAACCAGGATGGGCTTTTAGGCAAAGACAAACATGGGTCTGATGCTGATATTGATTAGTTTTCTTTTGGAAGAGTTGCCCAACATATGTGGCCCTGTACATTTCAAATGAACAGGACAAACATTAACAAAAGTTAATTTAAAAGTACAGTTATGAAAAACAAAATAAATAATGTGTCTGTACCTTTCATCATCTGGAAGTTCACCATTATCCTTCAACCATGTAATAGTTGGTATTAAGGTAGGATCATGTTTTACAGTGCACTCAAAAGAAACATAGCCAGCCCTTTGATTGATTTTGTATTCAGGCTGTTTAATAATCATTGTTGGATCTGAAATTTAGAGTTGCTATTAGACACTTAAATTGTTTCAAATTTTGTGTTAAACTGTGATTATAATGGCTTACAACAACGACTGGTTTCTTACCTTTGACTTCTAAATGGACCTCATTTTGTACCTTTCCCAATTTATTCCTTGCTACACAGGTATATGTGCCAGTACTATCCTTTTGTGCCACAGGAATTTCCAGAGTTCCATTGTCATGGAAAACATACAGATCTCCACGTAGGATGCTCCCCTTCACTCCCTTAAACCTTTATATTAAAAATAGTATCATTATCCAATATCATGCACTAATTCAATTGTATGTAGTGTTAGAAAACCACATTTTAGAATATTGCATAAGAAAATACAGATGTGAAGCAAATCCATGTAGTGAAATTTAAGTAGAATCTATAGTAATTTAATTAAATGTTTAATTACATAAATAATTAAATGTATCAATCTTGCAATTAGTACATATCTAAAATAAAAGGAGAGTCCTAATATATTTTTATAAATAGGAAGGATAGAGTAACAAAAATTTTAAATGATTGCTTTCAGGGAAAGAACTTCTTCTGAAGTTAATATACATGACGACTACAACTTACCATTCAATTTCAGGTGCAGGCGAACCAAAAAAAGCACAATCTAGCAATGCAGGATTGTTTGCAATGACTTGATATAATTTATTTGCAGGAGTCAGAATTCTTGGTGGCTCAGCTAAAAATACAACACAACATATTTTATTTTATGTATCTACATATATGGCCTAGTTCATTAAGAAGATCAAGAGTGGCCTATAGAATTATACATTTACATCTCTCTCCAAGATGACTTAGGGGCTCTATCTAGCTCTGCTGTTGGTGACCTGTAGAAGCTGTAAAATAAGGGAATCTTCCTGTTACAAGCAAATACTTCCTTCTTGTTTACACTGAGCAATAGTGATAGGCACCGAAGTATGTGACTTCACTGGGAGAATTCAAGTCAGAAAATGCTCCCAAAAAAAGGTCCATTGGGCCAAATATTGGCCAGATGGATCCGATCATTGCCCCAATGCAGATGACTGATTTGACCACACAGTTCCTAGGAGGTTCTATCTTTCTCAGGAGCCCTTGGGTGCAAGAAAGCGGCACAAACCAGGCAATGAAAGAGGTTCTTTCCTGAGCTCCACCTGCTGAACTCCGATCTCTGGACAGTAGAACTGATTCTGTTGGTTTCTCATGGGAAGCCTTTAAAAGATGACCTCTTTCTGACTCAGATTTTACAACAGGCTTAAGCTCACAGGGAGGCATTGAAGGCCATACTACTCATGTGTGGAGATACTTTCTTAGGAGAAGGTCTCCTTGAGTCAACCATAACCAAATCATCTTGCAAATGTAGCTTCTGAAACTTTGTCTTAAAATCCTTTTGGATCCTTTTTGAGAAGATCTTAAAGGTGTTGCAGGTTTTAGCTGAGTGTCCTCTATCTTTTCCCTGGTTTTTTATATGAATCAAGATAACAAAAGAGTTTGATGGAACAATAAAAAATAAAATAAAATGAAACATTAACTGAAACCTAGTATTCATTAAACAACTCTTTACAGCTATTTTTGTTTGCCTGGCTTAACAGAGAAAGGAGACAAGATTCTTTCATGACTGCTTCAGCTGGGGGGGGGAGGGACTAAGTCAGGGACAGTTAGCGAGAGTGGGGTATCTATGCTCTTCATCTATAGAGTGAGGGCTCAAGGCATATGCGCACACTCTACTCAAAAAGATTCTGTAGCTCTATGGGTGGGCAGGCAACCCCTGCAGTGAGGCTCTGTGGATACCATTTATGAAGAAGAAAGAATTGTGTAATATAGTGGATTGATAAGTATGCATAATCACTTTCAATATAAAATATATTCTTTACCACATTTATGTTAATTTAGCTAGCAATATTTTCCTGTTACTTATCAATGCAGAAAGTCTGTATTAGATTAAACAATATCAGGAAAATGTACCAGTCAATGACTATTAATTAAGTTACAGATAAAAAATGAAAGATTAATCTTACCCAAAACATTCACAAATGCATTTGCCAGCAAGTATCCATATTCATTAGAGGCATTGCACTGATAAACAGCACTCGATCTTTCTTGCACATCAGAGAAAATAATGGTATCACCATCTACTTTTCTGCTAGGATCTTCTGGGGCAACTATTTGGGTTAAAAAAGAGTGTGTTTATTCTTATTCTACTATTTGTGTTAAAAAGAGTGTTTTAATTATTATTATGATGAGTAGTACTATATTTGTGAAGGGAATAAAATATTATGAAAGATTGAATTATTTCTTCATTCCATCTTCTCAGACTTCCCTTTGTGGTTAACCATTATATCATGATACAATTTAGAAGGTTATCCAGATTCTATACTTATTCAGTGTAAGCTGGATAGTGTCCACTATTCTTTTATGATTATCGTCAAAGGCATATTTTCCATGCAATTCAAAGAGGAAAACATACAGAAATATACTGATACGTGTACAATTCAGGCAAACATAGATACAGACACAGATACCTAATAAGTGAGATAAAGAAAAATCTTCTTAATGCCAAAAGAAAACTAATTTGTAAAGATGGGGGAGCTTTAGAATATTCTACTGACTTAAACTTTTCACATGTTCTGCTATTCTTAAACATAAATATGTCTAAAAATGTCAAATAAAAAATAGCTTTCCCCACACGAAAGTGACCTCAAATTAAACTATAATAGGTCAGATACATTACTGGGTAGGAGTTCTTTGCCCACAAGCTAGGAGCATTTATGGAAGTGGTATCAGTGATTCAGTAGGTGGCAGTCTTTCCTCTGAATGAGTACTGAATGAACCATTGACACTTATCAACTGTTCTGTAGTGCTACTGTACACTTTTAAACAGCTGCTTAGTTCTAAAAGTTGCATGGGATGCTTTCGGAAGAAATACATAATGTTGGTAAAACACAGATGTATTATTGAAGTTATTGGACCAAATATTGCTTAGATATCGATGCATAAGGACAATAAATTGCACAGGTGAAACTGAAAACAGAATCTAGTCTGTCAAATTTCGTTGCATAAAAATATACAAAACTACATTTTTTATGTATTTGCAGACATCACATTTTTGGCTGTATCTCTCTGGTTTGCATCCCTTGATATTATCTGTGAATTTGAGAGCACAATTAAGCCTGCAGAAAGTATTGCCAAAGATAGAATTCAGAACAAGAGCTGAACAGAAGTAAAAAAAAAAATATTTATTTATATGGATAATAAGAACAACCACAGTTAAATTAAAGTGAGGACTTTTAAAAAATGATATAAATCTTCATGCTTCAGAGCATAACCTAACCTCTAACTGAGAGGGTTTTGGAAGAAATTTCCCTTATAAGTTATTTCACAACTGTCTATTACGGGTTGTTTTCTTTACAATTTATACTAAAACATCTGGTACTAACAATCATCACAGACAGGATAAACAACGAGAGACCTGTAGCATCTTAAAGACTAACAAATTTCTGCAGGCATAAGCTTTCGTGGGCTGCAACCCACTTCGTCAAATGCCTCAAATGCTTATGCCGCAGAAATTTGTTAGTCTTTAAGGTGCTGCAGGACTATTGTTGTTTTTGCTGTATACAGACTAACACGGCTACCCCTCTGAAGCAGACAGGATAGTGGACTAGAAAGATCACTGATCCGATTCTCTTTCTCATCATCCCTTTCCTCTGCTCAAATGGCTCTCATCTCACTCTGATTCTAAGGCCCAGTTTTCACAAAGAAATTGCACCAAATTAACTAAATCCGTTTCTAAATAAATGCATTTTTTCCTATTCAATTCCAGGCCCAAGAATGGTTTCTTTCTCAAGCCCAGTCCTCCTCCATTCCTATTTCTGGGCCACCATCACTCTGCTGTTAGGGGTAATCCTCTTTGCTTTGCTTCCTCCTGCACCAAAAGTTCCTGGTCTTCTCCTATTCTATTTCAAGGCCCCTTTAACCTTAACTTTGCCCATCACCTATATTTCAACTGACTTAACAACCTGGCTGCTTGGTTTTTCACAACATCAACACTTGCCTCTACTTCAGAGGATGCTATTCTCTTTGGTACTAAGGGTATGTCTTCACTTACGGCAGCAAATTCAGTGCCACCGGAACGATTTTTCGGGATTGACTGAGCAGAAAGAGACTGAATAAATCCACCCCCGGAGAAAGAGTAACATTGCATTGACAGGAGGGCATTTCCCATCAGCACAGCATAGTGGGGACACGGCACTATTTAGAATTTAGGAAGTCAATGGGAGATATGCAAGCTACTCTATGTAGCTTGCGTATCTCCCGTTGACTACTGCCAAATTTCATGGTAAGTGTAGACCAGGCCTAAGTATTTCTGGTTCAAAAAATGTTAGCAATACTGGCCCTACTAAAAATGTAAAGGAGCCATGCTATTTCACATGTTCACATGCTATGTCAAAGATCTTAATTCTCCTCAGAAAGTGAAACAGATCCTCCCATCCCCTGAAATTATATGCTTAAGCAAGGAGATGGGAATATTTACAGTGTTAGGACATGATCATGCAAAAGAACATTAGTGGGCACATATCTGTGCTTGTGTAGAGATCCCTTTGTAAGATGCAGGACTTTGAGTTGACTGGCAAAAACACATCAGCTTGTGGACTTTAAAAAAAAAATTCTTCTTTATATGGAATGTGTGTTTTCTATGTGATTGATTTAGGAATACATTTGATCAAAGATTGACTCTACTGGCATACAATTTAGGAGTTTCTGTAATGTTCGTGAGACTTATGATTCTTTTATTGTGTTCATCAACAGTTAATTGACTTTGGGCAATTACCACAGACTTACAAAGATGTACCAGTAGCACATAAAATTGATATTATTTTTAGAAATGGACTTTTTTGTGCAAGCAAGTGGAAGGATTTGCCTTCTAAGACCTGTTTCGTGACATTATTTGATAATTTGTAAATCATGTTCACCACTGTGGAAGGAAGCTACTGAAAATGAGACCATTTTTACACCTTTATGATAATGATGCCATAGATAGCATTGAAAAGCCACTTTTAATATACCGTAGAACCTCAGAGTTATGAACATTGCAGGAATGGAGGTTGTTCATAACTTTGAAATGCTCGTAACTCTGAACAAAATGTTATGGTTGTTTTTTCAAAAGTTTACAACTGAACATTTACTTAAATACAGCTTTGAAACACTACTATGCAGAAGAAAAATGCTGCTTTCCCTTTATATTTTTAGTAGTTTATGTTTAACGCCGTACTGTACTGAATTTGCTTCTTTATTTTTTCCCCCCTTTGCGGCTGCCTGATTATGTAGTTCTGGTTTCAAATGAGGTGTGTGGTTGACTGGTCAGTTCATAACTTCGGTGTTCATAACTCTGAGGTTCTACTGTATGTGCCATTTTCTGTTGCTTATAACTTTCTCCAACAAATTACTTTTTGGGCTGAAATATCTCACATTAAGACTAAGTTCAAAGATTAACTTGGGGGAGGGGGAGGGTGAAGTTTGTTAAAATTCCATTCAGCTGTGTTTGAGATATCAGAGTGTGGAAAGAACAGTCAAAGCTGACTGTTTTTTTGCAGTCCTACCTAAATGCTGGCTACTTTTTAGAACTTTAGTATATCTATGGATTTAAGCCCCAATCCTGCAATCTGATCCATGCGGGTAGATCCCTGTACTCAAGCAAAGCCCAGCTGGCTGTGCATAAGGGATGTGCCCATGTGGATGATCAGAGTGCAGAATCATGACTTCTGTTTGCAACCAGAACATGGACTATTTATTGGCATCTTAGACAATTCTAAGATGATAGCAAAAGGAGCAGGAAGCTGCATATTGTTTAAATGCAGTGTGCAACCTTCTGTTAAGGAATGATCAGGACATGCTGAAGGGGTTCTGCTGCTCTAGACAAACTGGTAAATATCTGCCCTGCACAAGCCCACATTTGTTCCCACAAAGTTACTAAAACCCAGGAGCATGCACAAGGGGGAGGGGGGCAGGCAGAGGCCCCCCCCCCCAATTGGTGAGGGCACAGAACTTGTCCAGGGTTGGGGTGGGAGATGACACCTCCTCTGGAACTGGTGCCACTGAGGGAGAGTTAGTTTTTTCGGACATGCTGGAAGAGCCAGCTCCACTGGCCCCGGGTGGTGGAGCCATCTCCTCTGGCCGCCGGGGACACAGAAAGTGCCCTCCTAAAGCAGCCACATTTTTTATTCTTGTGCATGCCCCTGATTAAACCTTAATCCTGCAAAGACTTACACACATGATATCATCTTGGCTGGAATGAGACCTGAAAGCTTTGCTGCTCCCAGTATTTGCAGCACCCTTAGTTGCACATGTGCTTTCTGTATGTTGATTCAGCCTTCTATGTGCTTCTCCAAATGTAGAAAATAAATACAGCACATTCAAATACAGAGTAATCTGTATATTATGTCAGACATTCCCTTCATTTTAGCTATTCCTCCCACACCCTAAATCTCCCCTGATGATCTAAATGTGTCATTATTATTAGACTGCACATCTAGTTCTAGTTTTGCATGTTATCCCCATCTCCAAAACAGCACTGGAAATTGCTTACAATATGTTTATTTGATTGGATTTAGTAGCACCCTTATATTGTCTTTAAAAAAAAGTAATTAAATACAATACTATAGATATAACTGATTAAAAGGAGCATGCTAGTTAGAATTGGGTGAAAAATGAAAAAAATATCCACAGAATTGTTTTTGCCATTTGTTACTGAAATTTCTAACTTTTACAACCAGGTATATTTACTGCTTAGATTATATATGGGAGGTTATTATGAGGGCGAAAGGAATCCAAGAGAGCTGGCTGTATTTTAAAGAAATCTTATTGATGGCGCAGGAACAAACCATCCCAATGCTCAGAAAGAATAGCAAATATGGTGGGCGTCCAGCTTGGCTTAACAAAGAAGTCTTTGGTGAGCCTAAACACAAAAAAGAAGCTTACAAGAAGTGGAAGCTTGGACAGATGACTAGGAAGGATTATAAAAATACTGCTTGAACATGCAGGAATGAAATCAGGAAGGCCAAAGCGCAATTGGAGTTGCAGCTAGCAAGGGACGTGAAGGAGAACAAGAAGGGTTTCTACAGGTATGTTACCAACAAGAGGAAGATTAGGGAAATGTGGGCCCCTTACAGAATGGCGGAGGCAACCTAATGACAGAGGATGTGGAGAAAGTTGAGGTACTCAATGCCTTTTTTGCCTCTATCTCCACAAACAAGGTCAGCTCCCAGACTACTGCACTGGAAAGCACAGAATAGGGAGGAAGTGAACATCCCTCAGTGCTGAAGGAACAGGTTCAGGACTATTTAGAAAGATTGGACATACACAAGTCCATGGGGCCAGATGCAATGCATCCGAGGGTGCTGAGGAAGTTGGCTGATGTGATTTCAGAGCCATTGGCTATTATCTCTGAAAACTCATGGCAATTGGGGGAGGTCCCTGATGATTGGAAAAGGCAAATATAGTGCCCCTCTTCAAAAAAGGGAAGAAGGAAGAAACGTGGAACTACAGACCGGCCAGCCTCACCTCAGTCTCAGGAAAAATCACAGATCAGGTCCTCAAGGAATCCATTTTAAGGCACTTGGAAGAGAGGAAGGTGAACAGGAACAGTCAATATGGATTCACCAAGATCAAGTCATGCCTGACCAACCTGATTGTCTTCTATGAAGAGGTGACTGGCTCTGGGGATGTGGGGAAAGCAGTGGATGTGATATACCTTGACTTTAGCAAAGCTTTTGATACAAAGTTCTAGAGGGGTAGCTGTGTTAGTCTATATACAGCAAAACCAACGAGAGTCCTGTAGCACCTTAAAGACTAACACATTTCTGCGTGCATAAGCTTTTGTGGGCTGCAAACCACTTTGTCATCATGCATCTGATGAAGTGGGTTGCTGCCCACGAAAGCTTATGCCCACAGAAATTTGTTAGTCTTTAAGGTGCTACAGACTCTCGTTGGTTTTGCTTTTGATACAGTCTCCCACAGTATTCTTATCAGCAAATTAAAGAAGTATGGGTTGGATGAATGGACTATAAAATGGACAGAGAGCTGGCTAGATTATCAGGCTCAACGGGTAGTGATCAATGGCTCGATGTCTAGCTGGCAGTCTGTAACAAGCAGAGTGCCCCAGGGGTAGGTCCTGGGGCCAGTTTTGTCCAACATCTTCATTAATGATCTGGAGGATGGCGTAGAATGCACCCTCTGCAAGTTTGCAGATGACACTAAGCTAGGGGGAGTGGTAGATACCCTGGAGAGCAGTGATAGGATACACAGTGACCTAGACAAATTGAAGGATTGGGCCAAAAAAGCTGATAAGGTTCAACAAGTGGAGGGCAACTGTTCATCTTTTTAAAAATGCTGTTATGGTATCATTTTGCATCGGCCTAGAAAATTAATCATTCAAAGAAACAGACAAATACTTGATATGGATATTGACACTGAACATATCTCATCATAACTGTAGAGCCCAGATTGTCAAAAAAATTTCTCATAGCTTATGTACATTTTGCAGTTAATGTAAACACTATGGCACACATCAATCATAGGTCTTATAAATGTGATCCCGAGCAGATGGTGCTGAAGATCAACTTCAGAGATAGCTAACACATGAGCAATATTCTGAGGACACAGTAGATCCTGCTGTTGTTTCTGCTAAGTGGAATAAAAAGAATTAATACTAATAAAATAATGATAAGCAATTGTTCTTATTGACATGAATTGAAATACTTGGCTCTCGTCTAGCCTTCTTGCAGAATGCTGTTGGTCCTCGTGTAGACTTTAAAAGTCTTGGAAGGATCAGAGTAATGGTATTATTTCACCCTACATGCCTCTTCTTCCAGAGGATCACATTCATAACCAACATGTAGAAGCTGTGATCATATCCATTACTTGCCAGTCATTTCCCTAGTTAAAGTTATAAAAATATGATCCAGTATTGCTGAACAGAACTGGAACCAGAAGAGTTGAATAGGATCATAGTTAATTATTTCCATAATTGTGCTGACACTGTGCCTTTTATTAGCTATATTTGCTAAGATAGAATAGGGACAGGACACTAAGTATCAAATCAAGAACAGTATAAAAGAGGAACATTCTTGTGCTATGAAAAGGAGTAAATAACACTTCCTTAACTAGAGTAATCCTTGTCTTTGTGAACTCCACGTTTCTCATAGAAACATGCTCTACCTGAGACTAACTTTGAAGACAATCAAAAAACTACAGCTACTGCTGGAGAAGCAGTTTTCCTGAATATAAGTTGTAGATGTAATGAACACATAACATTTATATTACATAAAGACTGTACTTGAACTATTTAACACACAACACAGGGGTGTGATGGGGTATCCAATCCACATAAGGCCTGAAGGGGCTAAGGTGGCCAAGTAGGTCAATTAAGTGCTTAGGCTGCACCTGGAGGAGAAGGCAGGGAGTGAGATTAATTAAAGTGAGGTTGAGCTGGACAGGAAGAGAAGGGTTCTGTGAAAGTCCAGGAGCTGAGAGCAGAAAGGGACTGCAGGGAGGTAGTCTGCAGTCACTCCCTGGGAAAAGTGAGGTGTGTTTGGGGCTATAGAGAGAAGCCTACAGTACTCCCTGGGAGGAGGGAGTTTAGGCTGGTAAACCAGAGTTGGGGGAGAGCCAGAAAGGCAGGAAAGGGACGGGGAACTGCTGCAAGGTATGGGATAGGGTAGATCTTAGCTGCCGATGACAGGGTGGGCCCAGGTTCCCCTAGCAGCCACTAGGGAAGTGACACAGGCCAGACAGCAGAGAGTGGATTGCCTGGAACAATTAGCCTTTGGAAGACTTTGATACCTCTGACGGGCAGGACCCCGGAAAGCCAAGTAACAAAGAAGCTGCAGCTTCTGGAGCAAGAGACATCGCAGGGTGAGAGAGGACAACAGGTGAAGAGACCACCAGAGGAGGGCACAGCACCTGGAAGGAGATAATTCCCAGAGCAGCCAGGAGGAGGCACCACCTGCCATGAGTGGACCCTGTGACAAGGTATAAGTCATTCTACATAGTTTTGGGCTTGGAAACTTGAAAGGTTGCCTCTTCCCTACATGCTATACTGAGGTTAAGATTGATGATTCTGGCTAATGGTCCCTAGATTTAAATGTTTAGTTGCTGATGTTTGAGGTCTCCTGAATGTTCTCCATGGTCCATCATAACAAAAATATGTTGCTCTTTAGTGCTTTGTGCAGATCTACTTTCTCAGACCTTAGTTCAAAGTGGCTAAATCTCATGTTATGTATTTAGACTATGTTATAGGACTAGAGTCTTTTTTGTGGGTTTAGTCAAGGTGTTGTTTTAATTGCCTATATTCTGTGGGGAGATTAGGATGGAAAAGCAGGGATTCTCGGCCCTGGGCAGGATTGTGTGTGCTCTGGGGAGGAGTAGAGGTATTTCTGGGTAGGTGGAAGTGTTGAAGATAGCTAAGCAGGACTTGGAGAAGTTCTGAGCTGGGCAGTGGATGGGCCAGGTTTGCAGGACTGAGTGCAGAGAGTAAAGAAGTCAATTACTGAATGAAAGTGTGGATGAACTGATAGTTGGTGTGTGTGGTGGTAGTGACAGTAGCTGGGAGATGATTTGGTATGAGCTAGATTGGAGGGGTAGAGATTGGGACTGGGAGACAACAGCAAGGGGACACATAATATTAAGAGAAATAAATACTGTTTTCTCTCATCTTAACCTTTATTGTAAACTATCATACGTTTTCATTCTAAAAGAGAGAGGAGACCGAAAAAGGAAAAGGGTGCCCTTTTCTCTTCTTCTTTCTTCCCCCATCAACTCTTCCTTATTCCCCTGACAAAGAGCTCCTTGAGACCTCCCCAGTTGGTGTCCTAGCTCTCCATTTTGAAAATAGGATCAACCCACAGGGGATGATAGGAGGTGGGGCTGTGAGGTGACAGATTGTTACCTGCAGCCTCACCACCTATTTTGGGCACCACCTAGCACCGCCCATTGGGTACATTGTATGCAGTAAATAAAACTCGGCTTCAACAGATTTCATCCATGCTGCACTCATTAGGCCAGATCCTGGCCCATCTGCACAGCTCCAGAAGAACTGATGGCCGGCATGGTGAGCGAGTACTGGGACTGACAGTCATTCCCCTATGTGACTGGTCTCCTCCAGAGTATAAGAGCCCAATAGCCTTCATCCCACACGTGTGTGCCTGGGACCAGTAGAGCGTGTGTGTTTGTAAAAGTTCAGGGGAAATAATAAGAACCAAGAATTTTTCTAACCAAGAATTCTGAAACATTCTCATGAACAGAGATCAAAGGGTTATCCTTTCTGTCTTCAATTCAATGTAATATTATGTGATTACAAAGAGAGACTGAATAAAAGTATTATTTTAATGTGAAAAATGATAAAAGCAAGTAAAGAACATCTCAAGTGAAGATAATCAAACAGTTTCTTTCAGTACACTACTTCCTCTAATTTTGAAATGTGTTTTTAATATTTAATAGCTCACCCTGTACTATAAATCACTGAACCAATAAATTAGTCTTTTGTGCAGTATTGCAAGAGCTTTTCTAAAGTCCAGTTATGTCAGTTGTTCCCCCTCCAATTATTCTGGGTTGTTACTTCCTTAAAATTTCAGACACTTTATGCATAATTTCCCTTTTGTAAACCCATGCTGAACATTTAAACCATAAACTGAACCACTCATATAAAGATTACTCATGTGAGCAAGCATTGCAAGATTAGGCCCTTATCACACCAGCATGGTCTGAAATTACAGTAATTATAACGAAAATGAACTAAAATTTATTTCTTTTAAAAAAGATGCTTATACCAGGTAACAGACCCTGAGGAGAAGGGGAATTATTTTAGTCACTACTCTTTTATTAATTAATTTTTTAAGTGCCCACTCTTTTTCCCCCTTTTACATGATGTTGCCTTTCAACTTTCTCCCCTCATTCAATTTACAATTTAAATGTATACCCAAAATTTAAAGAAACATAGTAATAGGATCATAAAAGGGTCACAGTGGCTACACAACAAAGTAAAAGAAGCAGTTAGAGGCAAAAAGACATCCTTTAAAAAGTAGACATTAAATCCTACTGAAGAAAATAGAAAGGAGCACAAACTCTGGCAAGTGAAGTGTAAAAATTTAATAAGGAAAGCCAAAAAAGAATTTGAAGAATAGCAAGCCAAAGACTCAAAAAGTAACAGCAAAAATGTTTAAAATACATCAGAAGCAGGAAGCCTGCTAAACAACCAGTGGGGCCACTGGACGATCGAGATGCTAAAGGATCACTTAAGAAAGATAAGGCCATTGTGTAAAAACTAAATGAATTCTTTGCATAGGTCTTCACGGTTGAGGATATGAGAGAGATTCCCAAACCTGAGCCATTCTTTTTAGGTGACAAACCTGAAGAATTGTCCCAGATTGACGTGTCATTAGAGGAGGTTTTGGAACAAATTGATAAATTAAACAATAATAAGTCATCAGGACCAGATGGTACCACCCAAGAGTACTGAAGGAACTCAAATATGAAATTGTAGAACTACTAACTGTGGTACATAACCTATCATTTAAATCAGTTTCTGTACCAGATGACTAAAGCATAGCTAATGTGACGCCAATTTTTAAAAAAGACTCCAGAGGTGACCCCAGCAATTACAGGCCGGTAAGCCTAACTTCAGAACCAGGCAAATTGGTTGAAATTATAGTAAAGAACAGAATTATCAGACACACAGATTAATATGATTTGTGGGGTAGAGTCAACATGATTTTTGTAAAGGAAAATTATGCTTCACCATTCTACTATAATTTTTTGAGGAGGTCAATAAGCATGTGGACAAGGATGATCAACTGGATATAGTGTACTTAGATTTTCAGAAAGCCTTTGACAAGGTCCCTCACCTTGAAGCAAAGTAAGCGGTCATGAGATAAGAGGAAGATCCTCTTTTAACCTCTTCTGGTTAAAAGATAGGAAACAAAGGGTAGGAATAAATGGTAAGTTTTCAGAATGGAGAGAGGTAAATAGTGGTGTCCCCCACGGGTCTGTACTGGGACCAGTGCTGTTCAACATATTCATAAGTGATCTGAAAAAGGAGTAAACAGTAAGGGAGCAAAATTTGCAGATGATACAAAACTACTCAAGATAGTTAAGTTCAAAGCAGCCTGTGAAGAGTTACAAAGGGATCTCACAAAACTAAATGACTGGGCAACAAAATGGCAGATGAAATTCAATGTTGATAAATGCAAAGTAATGCACATTGGAAAACATAATCCCAGCTATACATATAAAATGATGGGGTCTAAATTAGCTGTTACCATTCAGGAAAGAGATCTTGGAGTCATTGTGGATAGTTCTCTGAAAACATCCACTCAATGTGCAGTGGCAGTCAAAAAAGCTAATAGAATGTTGGGAATCATTAGGAAAGGGATAGATAATAAGACAGAAAATAGCATATTGCCTCTTTAAAAATCCATAGTGTGCTCACATTTTGAATATTGCATGCAGATCTGGTCGCCCCATCTCAAAAAAGATATATTGGAATTGGAAAAGGTACAGAAAAGGGCAACAAAAATTATCAGGAGTATGGAACTGCTTCCATATGAGGAGAGATTAATAAGACTGGGACTTTTCAGCTAGGAAAAGAGATGATTAAGGAGAGATATGATAGAGGTCTATAAAATCATGACTGGTGTGGAGAAAATAATAAGGAAGTGTTATTTACTCCTTTTCATAACACAAAAACTAGGAGTCACCAAATGAAATTAATAGGCAGCAGGTTTAAAACACCAAAAGGAAGTATTTCTTCACATAACTGCACAGTTAACCTGTGGAACTCTTTGCTAGAGGATGTTGTGAAGTCCAAGACTATAATGGGGTTCAAAAAAGAACTAGATAAGTTTATGGAGACTAGGTCCATCAATGGCTATTATCCAGTATAAGCAGAGATGCAAAACCGCGCACTGCAGTGTCCCTAGCACCTGTCTGCCAGAAGCTGGGAATGGGTGACAGGGGATAGATCACTTGATGATTACCTGTTCTGTTCATTCCTTCTGAAGCACCTGGCATTGGCCACTGTTGGAAGACAGAATGCTGAGCTAGATGGACTATTGGTCTGATCCAGTATGGCTATTTTTATGTTCTTATCCCTGTCCTTGGTGTTTGTGATCCTTCCTTTAACTGAAACACAGGTGAGAGGTCTGTCTTCAACACTGCCCCCTCCCTTGTCTGCCTATTATGGAAAACAAAACCGGGAGCATTAAGCATCTCCCAGTTGTATTTTCCATTAGAAAATTAAAGTACTGCAAACAGATTATTGGGCCACAGGAGGTGCATTGTGGGATTTATCATGATGGAAGGTCTTTGAAATTCAAATGTAGCCATTTTGCTTTTAAATGGTGCCATGGATGTCATTCTCCCAGCATTCTCTGCAACCCAACCAGATGCTTTAGTTTCATTTTACAATGATACATTAAAAATTCAGATGGAAACCAATAGGCCCTGCCCACCTGAATATTTTCTAAACCAAGTGAAAATGAGGGCATGTTGCATTTGCAAATCTGACAGAGTGGCTTCAAATATTTTAAACTACAATGCTTTCCTTTTAGAAGCTACAGAATTCACAAGAACTGTCACTTGCCTCCCCCCTCTCTCCCCTGCTCTCCCTCAGATGTCCTTTACTTTAGTTACACTTTACAGTGGAGTAGTCAGCTAACTCCCAGTGAAATATTTGCAGCTGCTAAAGAAAGAGGGATGGTGGAGGGAACACAGAACCCTGCTAAGGAATGAGAGAGAGCTTAAACTTCCAAAAGTATCAGTGACACATTAGTATGCAACAGAGGTGGGAGGTAGATTCTGATTACCAGAAGAGGATGACTGGAAAAATCAAAGAGAGAACAAGCGGGTGAGAGAGTGGAGGAGGAGGGGACAGATGAAGTGTAAGGGCTGACAGGACAAAAAAAATCTACATAAAAATAGGGCAGGAAAAGAAACAAAACAGCAGGAGAAAGTAAAGAAAGAAAATTATGACATGCATATAAAATTTTGTATTTGTTATTTTATCAGCTATTGACCTATTCAAGTGTGTCCTGCACACTTATGAATGCTTTTGAGATTTACCTATTTAACCTCAAGTTTATGTGACTGATTTAGCCATCTTGACCTGTCATTTCAAAACCTATATTACAGTCCTAATCAAATCATATTTATCTAGCTGTTCCATACATATGCCTTCCCTGGTGAGTGTTTCTATCTTCTCCCCTGCAGATGCCTGATTTACAGCAACATCCCTCGACTTCTCCTTATATTCTCCTTTTTAGTCATATTAGCTATTTTCCCCAGACCAGCTGTCTCTTTTCTTTTTCCCAAGAAGTTTTACACCTATCAGCTAAGATTTTTCTTCTCTCTTTTGCTTTTTCCTGAAATGGACTCTGACTCCTGAAAGTCCTGCTGTCTCTTTCACTGACCTTTACCTGAACTATATATTTTTTTTTTAAACTTCTTCTGCAATTTCCCTTTCCTACTACACTTTTAAATCTTTGAAGTGCCAGCTCATGATGGCAGAATTTCAGAACACTACCATCATTTCTGACAAGGCAGGTGCTTAGGTTGACTGGCTTTGTCTTAGTGTTGCATTGTGAAAGAAGAGGGATAAGGGTAAAGGACCAGCAGTGATTTTATAATATAATATAAGCTGAATATAAGAAGAACTGACAGCAGACTGCAATACTGGTCTGTAAGTTCTCTTCAAGTAAAAATGTGCTATAGATAGTATTTAATTTGCTTCTTTCATATTGTGTTGCCAGTCAGAATACTGGCAACAAATGAGTGGTTGGGGCATCAATTCACAACTGCTTTTCTTATCCACATGGACAGAATCGGTTGTTTTATTGCCTTAGGGGTTCATCGCCTCTGACACCTAAATTGGCACAAGCTGATTTCCAGACTGTTGCTGATTCATTCAGACAGCCTTACTACAGCATTTGATTGCTGAGGCCTGGAAAGCTAAAAAATATTCCAAATTCTAACCCCTGCAGCGGTGCTTAATACAGCTATAGAGGCTTATTTCTGATCTCCTACCCCCTTTTCAATTCTTATGCAGAACCAACTCTCCAATGGGGATGCAACTGAGTAGATACGAATCTTAAGAGACCGAGTAAATATCGCAATGGCAATACGATTAGCAATTCTATCCCTGTGATATCACCAGTGAACGGAACACATCAGACCTTTACTAAGACTGTTACTAAGACCCCATCTCCATGGTATAACACTAACAGAGAGCAGAAAAGGATAATGACTTGCCCACTCCAAAACAGTAATGTTCTCAAGCTTCATCACATTGGGACACAATAGAAGTAATTTCTGCTATTTTATCTTCATGCACAGTAGCATTTTTCTCTCACTTTATGTGTATTCGATGTGAGGCAAAATATCCTTAAATATGGAGTAATTATTTTTATGTGAACAAGTTTCATATCCCTTATGTATGCTTAATCCTTATTTGTTTGTGTTTTTATTCATCCTCCATTAAGATGATTAAATAACTTACTTGCTATGGGTACACCGTTTGTTAGCCAGCTAATATTAGGCTTGGGGTTGCCATTAGCTCTGCAGATCAGGGTTCCATCCTCTCCAGGAGACAACACAAGGTTTCTGGGTGCTGTGATCCAGTATGGAGCAGCTTTGATCAGAGAAAGAAAAACACAACAATAAACAATGGTCCAAGTCTCCATTCAGAAGGTCATACAGAAAAGTAGCTATAACTGGCAAATAAACAAACAGTGTGTGTGTGTGTGTGTGTGTTTGCTGATTTTTCTATTTGTAATATTGAATAATTTACTGGTAAAATCATTATTTGATTAGCTCAGATTACAAGTGACACAAGCTTTTAAACTGTTAAACAGATGGACAGTAAATCATAAAGTATGCATAGCTGTTTACATCAAAAATTTTCAGGTAAATAAAATGTGATTCAACTATTTTGATCCTAATCTGTATTCCTAAATACAGCAAAAGCTAACAGACTGTGGCTTCCATAAAAAGGATTAGGACAGTAGCCTTTCTAATAACTTTTGAGGTGCTCCTCATCCTCAGGCTACTTGGAGAAGAGGAAGAAAGGAATTGATAATAGGGGAAGAGATAAGTGCAAGTGACTCAGGCAGGTGTGGGAGGAGAAACAGACTTAGGTGAAAGCCTGGCCCCATTGAAGTCAATGGAAAAACTCCCAGGGACTTTAGTGGGATCAGAATTTCATCCTGGTTGGCTGACAAACACAGAAAGAAAACCAAAATGGAGAAGGGATGATTTCCTTACAAGAAAAATAACTTCCATACGCCTAACCAGCAGATCCTTTGCAGTAACTATATGCAAACAGCATATTTGTCACATTTTATGTAAATGCATTTGGATTAGTGGACACAGAGAATATATCTTTTTATTTTTAAAAAGGAAGAGGATCATACCCACAGACAGTCTTTGAACCAAGCCAAGGTCACCATCAATATAAACTGGTGTCAAGAGTTCTGCGCAAACACTAACAGGTTACTTAAGAGAAGTGACTGATTTGCCACGTCAGGAATAATTGGCTATTATTAACTAAATCACTTACAAACTCTCAGGCACACTTGAAATACCAACACGTTTGAAGTGTATTGAATCCCAGTGCTATAATACCACTGGACAGACAAAACCTAGTAAACATTAATTTGGCAAAACCAGAAAAAGGAGAAATGAAAAAAGCAAAAGGAAAGATGGGAAGGGGAGAAAGAAGAAGAGAGAAGAAGAATGTGGATGGGAGACAGAGGAGGATGAATAGAAGGAAAAAAAGATGAGGAAGAGAGAGAAAGGAAGAAAGGAGGACAAGGAGTAAGGGCACGGCTATATTAGAGAGTTTACAATGTAAACTGTAAGCTCTCTAATGTAGCCATTCTAATTATGTCAGCACTGGTGTGGGGAGCACTGTGTCGGCCAGAGAACTTCTCCTGCTGATATAGCTTCTACCACTTGCGGGGGCTGAAATAGTGATTTACTCACACTCCGGAGCGAAATAAGTTATGCCAACAAAAGCTGTAGTTTAGACATAGCCTAGGAGAAGGGAAAGGAGCAGCAGAGGAAGTGGAGAAACAATCTCTTATGACACTGAAAGGAAGTTTCTAGACAAAATTTACCACAGATACCAGTTAGTTTTGTATTAATGGAATTCTTTCTAAGGGATAGTCTCAATTTAGCACCATACAGCTGCTTGGCAAAAAAACACAATCACATACTAAAATGAGGCCATTGTGAAAATTAAAGACTGGACATGGTAAAGCCTGTCTTGTGGGAAACTTCATTTGATTTAATGACTATTTTACTCAGTTCATTTTACAGTTATTCATCCTTGTAAATATGATTTACTGTGATATATTTTCCTGATAAATTACATTACTATATAATCTTGCATTGGGATGGTGACATTGTTAAATTTGTGGTTATTTTAAGCATTACCTTTGACAGTTACTGTAATGGTATGGTGAGTGAAACCTAATGGATTTCTTGCTACACATTTATATTTCCCAGAATCAGCTTCAGAAATATCTACAATCTTGAGAGTTTTCTTAAAATTTTCAAAAAATGTTCTCTTGATGGGCAGTTCTCCACCTTCTTTAATCCAACGGACAACTGGTGTGGGTCTGAAGAAACAAAAACACAAATGAGATTAAAAGGCTGGGGGGGGAAAGCGGGGTTAAGAGTTCAATCCATTAATTTTTCATGTTTATATGTAAAAGCAATTATTGTTTGGAGAACTTTAGCCTGGATTTTTGGGGATGACCAACAGATGAGGAAAAATTTATAACATTACTCTTGTCATTTTCAGTAAATTGTAGCGTCACTAACATCAACAAAATTCCTTGATTTAATAATTATAGACTACATTTTTGCTGAATCAATTGCAATTTACTATCCTTAATGATTCTAATAAAAGATTCAAATACATACTTGAATATTCTTTATCTAAGCTATGATTATTTATTTGTGGTGGCAACTTGATTTTCATGTCACTTTAGAAGGTAGCTTCCAGTAATAATGTCACATTTATGCAGCATCTATCATCTTGAGCAAATCCATAATACTTTTTGTACTTTACAAACTATACTATAGTAAGCCAGAAATCTGAAATTTTTCTCTCAAGAAATTTCCAAAACAAAAATCTTTCTGACATTTTTCAGTTGATTTCAATTTTTCCAATGGAAATTTTGAACTGATTCAGCCTGAATTTTTTTATTTAATTTTGACTTAAAACATAATTCTCTATGTTTGTAAGTCAAAATTAAATGAAAAAATTCATTAAAACATAATTATCTATGTTTTAAGCCAAAATGATGCTTTAATGCCATTTTAAGTTGAACAAAAAAATTAAATTTAATAAATGTCAATTCAAAACAAAAATGTTAATTTTTATATTTCCCATAAGGAGATAGACATTTTTCACAGGAAAATATAAATTCTGGTGAAAATTTTCTATTTTTACAAAACTATATTTTTAAGGAAAAAATTTCTCCATTAAAAATTTTGACTGGCTCTACTCCATGCACCCAAGAATCACTTAATTGATACTGAAATTAAGACTCCTCTTGGTGGTATGTAACAGCTAGTCAAGACCCCAATTCCACAGGAACTGTTCAGCAAAACCACCGTTGACTTCAACCGGAGTTGTTAGGAGTAGGCCTAACAGCACACCGCAAATATCTGCACAAGTTTTAGCAGGAAATAAAATATATTATATCTTACTGAAAGTGAAGGAAGAATGTAGGTAAGTAAAATGAAGTTACCTAAATCTGAATTTGGCCTGGCCAAAAAGAAATATTAACACCCCTTTCCTCTATAACAATTGTCACATAATTTTAACTGGGGAGGGCTTCAGTTTTAAGTCTCAGCCTAAAGATGGCAACTGCAGCACAACAGTATTCCCTAGCTCTTTGACAGTGCTAAGAGCAGTGAGTCAGAACTGACTCAGAAGGAAGAGTGATCCTTACTGAATTACTAACATTACTTCCTGTGCATCCTTTTTTTCTTGTATGTCTCCCATCTGAGTACTGACCAGGCCAAATCATTCTTGCTTAGTTTGTGAGATCTGATCAGATCACAACCTGCATTTCAGTGAATGAGGACCATAGCTCTGACACTTGGCTGCATTCCAGACATTTGTGCCAGTGGAAACAATTTATGCCAGTGGCAACCTTAAACCTGACAGATCTGGCTCACCAAAGGATTTCATCAGTAGAGGGAGGATCTTTGAGTAGTAAGAGCCAAAGTATTAGTTTTGACAACACACAGCCCCCTAAAGCTGGTTTAGAGGGAATGGATAGAGCAAAGGAGACATAGCAGGACATTCCCGTGCCCCATCAAGGCCATGTCTACACTTCAAACTTTGATTGATGCAAGTTACTTTGGCATACAGCTGCTGAAGTTTGTATATCATTTGGACGCATCCATACTTGGCTGCTTATGTTGGTATTGTGCATGCTCACCAGGAGTGCCTGTGGCAATGTAAAGTGCGGTGCTCCATGAGTAGGTATCCCAGTGTGCCCCATGCTGCCATCCAGCACAGTACCTTTTAGGAAACTTCACGGCATGTTGTGGGATAGAAATGACTCACCCAGGCATCTCTGGGAGATAGCAGTCAAGTTCCTACCACTGCAGCAATGGAGTTCCCAACTATAGTGGGGCAATAGACAGCATGCATATCCCTATTTTGGTACCACCCACAGAGTACATCAACAGAAAGGACTACTTTTCTACGGTTATACAAGCTTTACTGATATCAATGTGGGCTAGTCAGAGAAGGTGCATGATGCTCGCATCTTTAAGAACACAGGACTGTTCAGAGAGCTGCAAGCAGGGACATTTTTTCCTCAACCAGTGGATGGATTATCATTGGTGATATTGAAAGCCAACAGTGATTCTGGGAGACCCAGCCTACTCCTTGCTCTCCTGGTTCACGAAGCTGTACACTGGCTACCTTGACAGCACCAAGGAAAGAGTCAACTACTGCAGCAGGTGCAGAATGACAGTTGAATGTGCCTTTGGTAGACTGAAGGGACTGTGGTGGTGTTTACTCACAAGATTGGATCTCAGTGAGGAAAGCATCCCAATGGTTATAGCTGTCTGTTGTGTCCTGCATAATATCTGTGAGGCAAAGGGGGAAAGCTGCTGACAGAGTGAGTGGGGGTCGAGTGGCTGTCTGCTGAGTTTGAAGAGGCAGACACAATGGCCTGTACAAGAGCCCAGTGTGCAGCTACATAGTTGAGGGAGGCTTTGAAAGAGTACTTTAATGGTCAGACATAGTAGTGATCTGTGCTGGAATGTTCTCTGGGCCTAGAGCTTTGGGTACTGCTAAGAACTGTGCAGTGCTGGCTGTACATTTATAAATATGAGTGTGTGTTTGCCTGAAATTATGAATTAAATGGCACTTGCTGTACATCTACAACTACTGTTTGCTTTGAGTATGCATTCTACAATATGTGTTGTGAACTAATAAAGATAATTTTATTCTCCAAAAATAGAACTTTATTGAGTAGGAAAAACAGTACTGAAAAATAATTTGAGGGGAAAAAAAAACCCAGGCAACATAACACAAATTTTAACATAAATTAAGAGGGAGGCATTTAAAATCGGAAAGAAAGTAAACATTTCTGTTCATTTGAGTGAATATATGCAGTTCATTGTGGCTACACAACACCAACAGTGGTTCTCACAGGTCAGTGTCCATGAAGCTGTGATTTTCTTTGCTGTCCCCCAGCATGGAGTGGTAGGAAGCAGTGACCATAGAGTTATCCAAGGACTGAACAGGGTTGAGAGTCCTGGACTTTTGGACCTGTAGGCCACCAGAGTCTGCAGCATTTGGGTTTGCTGCCTGAGAAGACCTGTAAGTGGGTGGCACAGCACGGCGGGTACATCGTGACCCTTCCTCGGTCCCAGGCTCCAAGGAAGGCCACAGCGTCTCTGCTAAGGGGAATAAGCAGTCGGTTAGGAGGGCTTGTAAGCAGTCTAGCATCCCAGCCCTTAGGTAGGGCACGCAAGGAAGCAGTCTAGCGGCCGGCCCTCAGGCAGGACAGGCAAGGAAGCAGTCTAGTGGCCCAGCCCTCAGGCAGGGAGGGCAAGGAAGCAGTCTAGTGGCCCGGCCCTCAGGCAGGGCGGGCAAGGAAGCAGTCTAGTGGCCCGGCCCTCAGCCAGGGCGGGCAAGCATGCACCAGTGGCTCCGCTATCAGTAGCGGTAGGTGGGAGCATGTTCGCCCGGTGTGGCCAGGGAAGGGGGGAAGGGGACGCAGGCCCACTCGTCTCCACTGTATCCCAGCCCAGGGCCCTATCAGTGGCAAAGGCATTGCCACTGAGTCAGCGAGGCTCCCGCCGCAACACGCTGATGGAGGGGTTTCGCCCCGGACTCAGCCACTGGCTATGGCCATCCCTGGGCCACTTCCTCCCACCCAATCCCGGGGTACCTGCATCCACGTGTCCCCCTCAGGGTCGCTGGGGGAGATGGTGAGCCGGCGTCCAGTGAATCCCTCATCGTCGACTGGCAGCAGGTCCGGGAATACCTGAGAGTCATCAATGAGGGGTAACTCCTCCAGGTCGCAGGGTCCCAGGGGTTCCTCTGGTCTGGTAGGGCCAGTCCACACTGGTGGGTCCTCCATGCCAGGCAGCTCTTCCAGGTCAGGGCCAGCCTCTGGGGATTTTTCCCATCCAGAGGGCGGGGTTAGCTTTTCCCAGCTAGGAGGGTCCGGCGGCCCCTTCCAGTCAACAGGGTCCGGGGGCCCTCTCCAGTTCTCCAGGCCGGGTGACCCTACTCGGTCAACAGGGTCGGGCAGCCCCCTCCAGTCACCCAGGCCGGGCAGATCCGGCTAGGGTTGGAGACTCCGGTTGGCAGGGTGTCTCTGCCACCCAGCCGCAGGGCCTGGATCAGGCCTAGGCTACAGCCTCCGTGAAGATGCGTCTGCCTCCTGCGGCCGCCGTCTCCCAACTGAGCTGCTGGGTCTGTCTTTTATACTGCCAGCCCTAGCCCTCTGCTTCCGGGTGGCTGGGCCTGTCCACCAGGGCAGAGCAATTCTCCCTCGGTCCCAGCCTCCGAGGAAGGCCACAGCGCCTTGCTACACACCCCCCACCTCAAGTCCAGCTCCTGGTCTCCGGGGCTGGCCTGCGCCCCTTCCCCTAAGTGAGACAACGCATCTGTGTTTGCGTGGTCCTTACCGGCCTGATGTTGGACGGTGAAGGCAAAGGGTTGTAGGGCGAGGTACAAGCACATGATCCTCGCTTTTGTTTCCTTCATCTGGTGGATCCAGCGCAGAGGGGTGTGGTCCATGATTACCACGAACAGCCTGCTGAGGAGGTAACACCGAAGCGCCTCCAGTGCCCATTTGACCTCTAGCGCCTCCTTCTCAATGGTCGCATACTTCTGGGGGAAGAGCTTGCGACTAATATATAGTATGGGGTGTTCTTCCCCGTTGATGTCTTGGGTGAGGATGGCCCCCAGTCCTACGGCCGAGGCATCAGACTGTACCAGGAAGGTGCGGTTAAAATCAGGGCTGTAAAGGACAGGCTTGTGGCACAGCATGTCCTTCAGGATGTTGAAGGCTTGGTCACATATCGGGGTCCACCGGATATGGACTGGCTCGTCCTTACGGAGCAGGACTGTTAGTGGCACGGCGAGGGTAGAATAGCCGGGTACGCACTGCCGATAGTAATTGGTCAACCCCAGGAATTGTCTCACCTGCTTCTTGGTAATATTCTCGGAGCGCCTGTACCTTCCCAATCAAGGGGCGCAGGGTCCCCCGACCCAGTGTGTACTCCAGGTATGTGGTCTCCTGCCACCCGATACGACATTTTTGGGGGTTCACAGTTAACCCGGCCTCCCGCAGCATCCTCAGGACAGTGGCCACTTCATTCAGGTGGTCCTCCCAGTGTCGGCTATAGACCACCATGTCGTCGAAGTAGGCCATGGCGTAGTGTACATGGGGTCCAAGGAGTCCATCCATCAAACGCTGGAAGGTCATGGGGGCCCCGTGGATTCCAAAAGGCATCCTTACGAACTGGTACAACCTGCTTGGGGTCACGAATGCGGTCTTTTCACGGGACTGGGCATCCAGGGGGATTTGCCAATACCTCTTGATGAGATCAAGTGTGGTGAAGTACTGTGCCTCCCCAAGTTGGTCGAGCAGCTCATTGATCCTCGGCATGGGGTAGGTGTCGAACTTCGAGATGGCGTTGACCCGCCTAAAGTCTATACAGAACCAGCGTGACCCATCTGGTTTTGGGACCAGGACGATGGGGCTGCCCCACTCACTGGTCAAGGGTTCGATTACTCCAAGCCGTACCATTGCCTGGACCTCCTCCTCCACAGCAGCCTGTAGATGGTGGGGGGTGACCTAGAGCCGGTAGGTACTACCTTACCGGGGCGTGTTTCGATGGTGTGGTAGACCCGGGTGGTCTTCCCCAGGGTCGGGGTGAATGTCGTGGCGAAGGTATCCAGCAGGTGCTTCGCTTGCCGCCTTTGATTTTTCGAGAGATCGGGCCCCAACTGCGGTTCACCTTGGTCCTCCCTTTGGGGTACCTGGGGACCCAGGTTTGGGTCCAGGGTGTACGGGTCAATCATTAGTCCCTCCCGCACACGCCACGGCTTCAAGAGGTTGACGTGGTAAATCTGCCTCTGCTTCCGCTAGTTCAGCTGCCGGATCTCGAAGTTCACGGGGCCGACCTGCTGGAGGACTTTGTAGGATCCTTGCCATCAGGTCAGTAGTTTCGACTCTGCGGATGGTAGCAGAACCAGGACCCGGTCCCCGGGCTCAAAGGAGCGGGCCCGCGCGTTTCGATCGTAGGCCTGGGCCTGATTGGCTTGGGCATGCTGCAGCTTCTCCTGGGCTAGGGCCCCGGCCTGTATAAGGCGTTCCCGTAGGTCCAGGACGTATTCCAGTAGCCCCTGGGTTGGTGAAAGGGCCTGCTTCCACTGTTCCCGCATCAAGTCCAGGAGCCCCCTGGGTTGCCGCCCGTACAATAACTCAAAGGGGGAGAACTGGATGGATGCTTGGGGTACCTCTCGTATGGCCATAAGTAGGGGTGGGATCAACTAGTCCCACTTGCGCAGGTCCTCCGGGGGGAACTTCCGGAGCATGAGTTTTAAAGTACGGTTAAACTGCTCCACCAACCCGTCAGTCTAGGGGTGGTAAACGGAGGTCTGGAGCTTCCGGATCCCGGGAATGCCGCAGACCGTCGGGAGGTGAAATTGGTCCCCTGATCTGTGAGGAGCTCTTTGGGTAGCCCCATCCTGGCAAAAACCTGCACGAGCTCCCCCGTGACGGTCCGGGCGGTTGCGTTCTTCAATGGGATTGCCTCCGGGAAGTGTGTGGCATAGTCCATTAAGACGAGGAGGTAGTGGTACCTTGCTACACTCCACTCCAGAGGTCTCACGAGGTTGATCGGCACCCCCTTCGAGAGGGTGGCTATCAGTGGGAGAGGTACGAGGGTGGCCCATGGCACCCCAGCTGGAGCTGCCCACTGGCATTCTGGGCAGGAGGCACAGTAGTCCCGGACCTCTCAGTGGACTCCGAGACAGAAAAATCGGGCCAGCACTTGGGCCAAGGTTTTGTCAGTGCTCAGGTGGCCCGCCACTGGAATATCGTGGGCCAGTTGTAGTACAGCCCTTCGATGGGGTTGGGGCACCAGCAACTGGGCATGGGGATTCTGCATCCGAGCATCCCACTCTATTCTGCAGAGTTGGTTGTGGTGCAGCTCGAATTGTGGCCACCGGGTCAACCTCTGGGGGTCGGTGGCCACTCCATCCACTGCGGCCAGTTGGTCATAGGCACGGCTGAGGGTGGGGTCCTCCCGTTGGTCCCGACAGATATCTGCCCCCGGCTCCTCTTGGCCGGTTGAGTCCGTCCCGGCCGGCGGTTCCTCTTCTTCAGGTGCCTCTGTCTCCCCGGGGGGATCCGGGGCAGGTTCCGACTGGTGATCCTCAGGGGGTGGTTCCGTACTAGCTGGGTCCTCTCCCTTCGGGTTCCCCCCCTCTGTGGCCTACCCGCTGAAGGACCCCCGCGAAGTCCGGCCAATCCTAGCCCAAGATAACGGGGTATGGGAGACGAGGCGCCAGCCCTACAGGAAGCACCCGGGTGACCGGTCTAATGGACAGGGCCACCGGCAGGGTAAGGTAGAATTTCAGGTCCCCGTGGATACATCGTAGGCCGACCTGCCTGAGGGTCCGTCAGTTTCGGGGACCAGCCCCCTCAAAATGAGCGTTTTCCACACCCCGAGTTGACCAAGGCCTCCAGGGATTGTCCCACAATGTCGACGGTGACCGTCGCTTTCGGGGTAGTTGGGCCCCGGGCCCGTCCCTCTCCAGCGTAGATCAGGCTGAATGTGCTTAGGAAGGCCTCCGGGTTGTCCCCCGGTCTTAGCTTGGTCAGGGGCGGCTGCGGGGTGGTGGTGGGGGTGGGTCCTAACTTGGTCAGGGGCCTGTGGTGGCCGGGCCTGAAGTTCCTCTGGGCCAGCCGGCTTGGGCAGCAGGGCCCCCAGCTGCTGCACATACTGTCTCTGCAGCTCCTGTTGCTGGGTCCCCAAATCCCGGATCAACAGCTGCTGCTGCGTGCCTAGGATCTGCAGCAGCTGTTGCTGCTGCTGCAGCTGGGACACCTGCTGCTGTTGTTGGTGGTCGGCCCACCACTTCATAAAAACTTTGTACTCCATTGGTCCGCCGCTCCCTGGCGTCATGGGGCAAATGGAGTGTCCCAGCGGGTAGTCCCCCTTAGGTCAGGGGGGTGGCTGCCCGCATTCTCCACCAGTGTAAGCAGAAGGCCCGGCCTGGCGGGTGCATCGCGTCCCTTCCTCGGTCCCAGGCTCCGAGGAAGGCCACAGCGCCTCTGCTAAGGGGAATTAGCAGTCGGTTAGGAGTCTGTTGCCCCGGCCCTCACGCAGGGGAGGAAACTAAGCAGTCTAGTGCCCAGGCCCTGAAGCAGGGCGGCCAAGGAAGCAGTCTAGTGCCCCGGCCCTCAGGCAGGGCGGGCAAGCATGCAGCAGTGGCTCCTCTGTCGGTAGCGGTAGGAGGAAGCACGTTCGCCCGGTGTGACCAGGGAAGGGGGGTGGGATGCAAGGCCACCCATCTCCACTGCGTCCCAGCCCAAGGCCCTGTCAGCGGCAAAGGTGTTGCCACTGAGTCAGCGGGGCTCCCGCCGCAACACACTGATGGAGGGGTTTCAACTGGACTCAGCCACTGGCCATGGCCGTCTCTGGGCCACTTCCTCCCACCCAATCCCGGGGTACCTGCATCCATGTGTCCCCCTCGGGGTCGCTGGGGGAGATGGTGAGCCAGCGTCCGGTGAATCCCGCACTGTCAACTGGCGGCAGGTCCAGAAATAACTGAGGGTTGTCGGCGAGGGGTAACTCCTCCAGGTCACAGGATCCCAGGAGTTCCTCCGGTCTGCTAGGGCCAGTCCACGCTGGTGGGTCTTCCATGCCAGGCAGCTCTTCCAGGTCAGGGCCAGCCTCTGGGGATTTTTCCCATCCAGCGTGCGGGGTTAGCTTTTCCCAGCTAGGAGGGTCCGGCGGCCCCTTCCAGTCAACAGGGTCCGGGGGCCCTCTCCAGTTCTCCAGGCTGGGTGACCCTACTCAGTCAACAGGGTCCGGCAGCGCCCTCCAGTCACTCGGGCCGGGCAGATCCGGCTCGGGTTGGAGGCTCCGGTTGGCAGGGCGACTCTGCCACCCAGCCGCGGGGCCTGGATCAGGCCTAGATTGCAGCCTCCGTGAAGATGCGTCTGCCTCCTGCGGCCGCCGTTTCCCAACTGAGCTGCTGGGCCTGTCTTTTATACTGCCAGCCCTAGGCCTGGCTCCACCCCTCTGCTTCCGGGTGGCTGGGCCTGCAGGGGCTGGTTCTGTCCACCGGGGGCAGAGCGATTCTCCCTCGGTCCCAGGCTCCGAGGAAGGCCACAACGCCTTTCTACAAGACCCATTATAGAAACATAGAAATGTAGGGCTGGAGGGGACCTTGTGAGATTATCTAGTACAGCCCCTTGCACTTAGAAAGTATCAAGTAAACCTAGACCGTCCCTGACAGGAGTTTGTCCAACCTGTTCTTAAAAATTTCCAATGAGGGGGGTGCTATAACCTCCCTTGGAGGCCTAGTCCAGAGCTTAACTATCCTTATAGTTAGAAAGATTTTCCTAATATCTCCCTTGCTGTAGATTAAAGCCATTACTACTTGTCCTAACTTCAGTGAACAAGGAGAACAACTGATCCCTGTCCTTTTTGTAATAACCCTTAACATATTTGAAGATTGTTATTAGGTCCCCCTCAATATTCTTTTCTCAAAACTACACATGCCCAGTTTTTTTTAATCTTTCCTAAAAGATCAGGTTATCAAAAGAAGACTAATGCCGTCCCGGGGTATATCAAGAGGAGCATCATCCAATTTATCCAATTTTATCATCATCCTTTTATCATCCTTTTATCATGGTCACTTTGAATGCTAAAGCTATTCTCCATGGT
The DNA here is from genome assembly GCF_026122565.2 of Emydura macquarii macquarii. Taxonomy (NCBI): domain Eukaryota; kingdom Metazoa; phylum Chordata; order Testudines; family Chelidae; genus Emydura; species Emydura macquarii. The sequence goes on from NW_027132773.1 coordinate 13,946,467, forward strand.
GCTTGCAACCCCTCTCAGCTTGGTGTCTTCTACAAACTTTATAAGTATACGCTCCACTCCATTATCCAAGGCAATAATTAAAAACAGTACTGGACCCTGGATTGACCCGTGCTGGAGCCCACTAAATATGCTCTCCCAATTTCAATGAACCTTTGATAACTACTTCTTGAGTACAGTCTTTCAAGCAGTTGTGCACCTACCCTATAGTAATTTCATCTAGACAACATTTCCCTAGTTTGCTTATGAGAATTTCATGTGAAACTGTGTCAAAAGCCTTACTAAAATCAAGATATATCATGTTTACTGCTTCCCCCATCCACAAGGCCAGTAACTTTTTCACAAAAGAAAATTAGGATGGTTTGGCATGATTTGTTCTTGACAAATTCATGTTGGCTATTGCTGTTATCCTGTAGGTACTTACAAATCAATTGTTTAATAATTTGTTCTCGTTTCTTTCCAGAGACTGAAGTTAGGGTGACTAGTCTATAGTTCTCTGAGTTCTCTTGGTTCCCCTTTTTTGAACACAGGTACAGGTACTAGGTTTGCTCATCTCAAGTCCCCTGGGACCTCACCAGTCCTCCAAGAGTTCTCAAAGATAATAGCTAACAGTTCTGAAGTTGCTTCAGCTAGTTCCTTAAATACCCCCGGGTGAATTTCATCAGGCCCCACTGACTTGAATACATCTAATTTATCTAAATATTCTTTAACCTGTTCTTTTCCCTGTTGTGGGTTGCATTCCTTTTCCCTTCCTGTTAATATTAATTGTGTTGATTATTGGGTCGCCATTCATCTTTTTTAGTGAAGACTGAAGCAAAATAGACATTAAACACCTCAGCCCCTGATGTCATCAGTTATTGCTCTCCTTCCCTGCTAAGTGGAGGACCTATACTTTCCTTCATTTTTTTCTTGTTCCTAATGTATTTAAAGAACCTCTTCTTATTGCCTTTTCTGTCTCTTTCTGGATGTAACTCATTTTGTGCCTTAGATTTTCTGATTATGTCCCTACATTCTTGTGCTATTCTTTCGTAGTCCTCCTCAGCAATTCATCCATGTTTACACTTTTTGTAGGATTCTTTTTGATTTTCAGGTCATTAAAGAGCTCCTGATTGAGCTTCTCACTATTCTTCCTGTCTTTCCTTTGCATTGTAGTTGGCAACTGTGCTTTTAATATTGTTTCCTTGAGAAATTGCCAACTCTCCTGAACTCCCCTATCCCTTAGATTTTATTCCCTTACCTACCAATTCTCTGTGTTTGTTAAAGTCTGCTTTTTTGAAGTCCATTGTCTTTACCCTGCTGCTCTTGCTCCTTTCTTTCCTTAGAATCATGAAATTTCACCCAAATTTCCTTCCACCTTCAGAATCACAACCAATTCTTCCCTGTTAGTCAGAACCAATGCTAAAATGGCTTTCCCCTTGGTTACTTCCTCCCCTTTCTGAAACTAAAAGTTGTCCCCAATACATTCTAAGAACTTAGAGTCATAAAGTTTAGGGCCAGAAGAGACCACTAGATCATCTAATCTGACCTCCTGTCTATCACAGGTCACCAACACCACCCAGCACCTGCACACCAATCCCAACAATCAAAATGAGACCAAAGTATTACAACCGACAGGAAACCAGACTACTAGGTGCCACAGGAAGAGAACAGGAGGGATTGAGGTTCTCCAGTGCTTGAGGCCCCTGCAGTGGCCAGGAAATTATTAAATGAGACATACCAAGACAATCCTGGCAAGTGACCCACACTCATGTGCTGCATGTGAAAACCCCTCAAAGTCACCATCAATCTGACTTGGGGGAAATTGCTCCTCGACCCCACATATGGAGATCAGTTAGATCCTGAACATATGATCAAGAACCAGCCAGCCAAGCACCTGAGAGAGAGAATGCTTTGTGCCACTCAGAGGCCTGTCCCACCCTGCCCAATGTCCCATCTCTAGCGAAACCATCCCTGGTGCTTCAGAGGAATCAGATTTAAAAAACCCTCCTTGAATATACTGGCGGGCAGACCTTCCTGATCCCTGGCTGAAGCCTGAAGCATAAGCTTCAGGAATGTAAGAGATAAACTGGAAATGAACCCCAGTGCTGTTAACCTCTGACCTCATCACAATCGACCTCATCATACAATTGCACTTATTGGACATTATGTCCTGGTACATTTCCCTTCCCTTCTCCTGCTGGAATTACTGGGCCTTTCCCCTGTCCTCTCTTTTCTTCTCCATGCTGTTGGTCATATTGACCCTCCAAGCCCTTTGTTCACAGTGTAATGCAGCACTGGCTTGCACAGGAGCAAAGTACTCCACATCCTGCCCCCTCTCCCACATTTGCCTAACCCAACAGGGAAAGAAAAAGCAGTTGCCATTTCTACCTCTCTTTGTTGTACCTCTACGTTTTCTCATATGAGTAAATCTAGGAAAAGTTGATACCTGTGACTTGTTAACTTGGGGATGAACCAATATCCACATTGTAGACACTTACCTGAGTTCCCTTCCCCATCACCAGGCTAATCTGTGCTTGCCTGGTGGGACTGGATAGACTCTGATGGAGTCTCAACAAGTCCTGGCTTGCAGCATGGTTGGAGCCCCCACCTCCTAAACCCCCTCCACCTCCTCAATGTTCACAGTAAGGGTTTCTGTCTCAGGCTTCTCTGAGAGATCTATAGTGGTCTGTGGGGTACTGGTGGGGTCTCTGCCAACTATGGCATGCAGGTCACCGTAAAGGTGGCAGGTCTGCAGGACACCATCAGATCAAATGTTGCGCTCTCTCACCTTGTTATATCCCTGGAGAAGTTCCTTTGCTTTCACATGGCACTGTGGCTGATCCCTGTTGTACCCCTTTGCCAGTATCCCCCATGCAATCTGTTTATAGATGTCCATGTTTCTATAGCTGGTTCAAAGCTGTCCTTGCACAGTCTTTTCTCCCCACAGGGCTAGGAGATTCAATACCTTCTTCCTACTCCAGGTAGGAGTGCATCTAATAGTGCATAGAGCCAACACAGTAAGTTGGGCAGTTGCACACAAGAGTGAGCTGCTAGGTGTACTCGCAAAGATGGGCAATCAGAAAAAGGCATTTCAAAGACATCTGGAGAGTTTTAAAGAGGGAGGGAGTGACTTCTGGTCTCTGTGACCTCTGGGCAGTAAGTTCACAATTGACAGTCACTGTCGCAGGGAATGGGGCATTGTGGGACAGTTTCTGGAGGACAGTTAGGATTGACACAGGTCACACGTCTACACTCACACAGTGTTGACCTCAGTAAGTCGACCATGGCTCCACAGTGTTCAGGGAGGTAGTTTTACTGCCTCACTGAAGCAGAGCACTTTCATCATCCAGAAATAAATTTGGCCATAGACACACATGCACAAATAGTTTGACACACGGTGACTTACGTCAACTCAGCTGTGTACTGCAGACCAGCCTAACTCTGCTAGGGATGTGCCCATCGCTGAGCAATCCCTATATTCAGGGAGGCCAACCACCCCTTCTTTTCAGCTGCACTCAATGCTCTTGGGCTGCAGTTGGAAGTTCTGGACTCACAACTAAAATATCAGATGATCTGTAGGGTACTGAGATTTTGAAATTCTATTATCGAATTGTTTGTTTTAACACCACATCTGAGCTGACCAAATTTACACAGATATATTTTAAAATGTATAAACGGAAACAAATAGTATTTGTTTCTCCAATAGAATGCCACATCTCAAATATAAATGAGTCAAGGCAGATATCCATTTAGAAATCTAATATCCAGAAGTGTACATAGCAAGATCTGCTCTCAGTAATGATGGTGTTAACTAGAAGTAACCGATTTACACCAGCATACCTTAGCAGAATTTGGCTCAACATGTGGTGTAATATACTAATAAATAATCATCATGGAAACAGACAAGGGAGAAAAACTATGTAGCATGATGACAGAATGTACTTGGTTAATATTTTAAAATTTCATGCCATCTTGATGCAGTCATGTGACTTTATGCTAACATGGGCCACTGACTGTTTTTCGATCTTTAGAGAACCACAGAAGTCTCAACAAGTGAGAGAATGTTCCTACTTCTGCACTCTTCTTTGCCAACTTCTTATTGAGAGTTAAAAATTAATGTTGGGTAAAATGTATGTATCAAATTGATGGACTCAGTGATAGAAGTATTATTTTGTGATTTCCTATGCACACAGGTACCAGTAGAGGCCACCACACATTGTATTAAAGAAACATAAATATATACCTACTAACAAATCAATTTACAAAGAAAAGCCAGAGGCAGGAGTAGAATGTGGTCCTAAGGATTCCCACACAAGTGATTTGCCAGCTATTTGTTTGCGGATGAAGATCAAGTCAACAGGTTCTTACTTGACTCTGTAGTTTCTGAGAGTTTTCATAAATGTGAGAGAACAAGATCATTGGCTTGATTCAAGCACGCTGCGGGAACATGACAATAAACTCTTCCCTACTCCTCTGCAGATGCATTTCAAGTATGCTATCTATTGCCTGGCCTCTCTTGTGCATACACGATCAATACTACTGAGCTCATGTAGTGGTTTTGTGATGTGCAAAGGATGGCCAGCATAATAAGGGTTGTTTCATTTATGTCCTAAATATATTTTTAATCTATCAGTATCCAAACAAATGTGTCAAGTTTTGAAAACAAACACCTCAGTTTTTAATTTCTATCTGCCTGTCTCTGTGCATCTAACACATCCATCATTATGACATCTAGCATTATGCTTTGAGCACTTTCTAAGGCATGGATGTTCTTTCTGGAGATATTTCTCAGTATTTCAACACTGATATTTAAAAGAACATATTGACTGAAAAAGCAACTCACAATCCTTCTGCAATGCACTCCAGCAAAAGTACATTTCCCCGCAGTTCCACTTTAGTACTTGTGCTCCCCACTGGAGTTAAAAGAGTTGGTCGTCTCTCTGTCAATGGCTTAGCTGATTAAAAAAAAATTAAAATAATGAAAATAATCAGAAAGATACATTTAAAACGTATTTCCCAACCCAACAAAAATCAATCTGCTTTCCAATACATATGAATGCTGACAGTAAATATATTTATAGTCTGCTTTGATGATAGCAAATACCTTAATATTAAAATGCAGGCTCAGTTTCATGCATATGGGCATTCCAGAATTTAGCACAGGAGTTTTTCTGTGTATTGTTCATTTAATTAAAAAATCATTTTGTAAGAATTTGTACAGCTACCAAGGGTTAGAGTTTTGGCCAGCACACTAGAATCCTATCTGGCCATGAGGAATGCTGTCATTTTGGACACACACATTAAAAACAGCCAACCTGTTTAATATTGTACTTGCTTAGGTCTTGATTCTGCCATCTGGTGGGTTCATACAGACTCTTACATCTGTGCAGAGCCCCACTTACTTCAATTGGGATCTGCATAGATGCAGGGATCCATCTACATGGATCATATTGCAGGAATTATATTTAATATCTGAAGTTTTCTGTACTTCCACCAACACCACAAATAAGATACAGAGAAAAACCAGATCCAATTGTATTAAAAAACATAATGAGAATGACAAGATATATTTCAGTTTAAAATATGCTTTGCTCAGCATTTTCCAGTCCACAAAGGACTTTTCCCATAAACCTCAGCCAGGTTCTGTTCCTTTACAACAATTTTAATTTGAATGCTTCTGCAAATATGAACTGTATAATCAACTGCTTTCTCCACAATAATAAAAATGAAATAACATGGGCAATACGTAGTCATAAATCTAAACCCAAATTTATACACAGATTACTATGTCTGCTTCCAAAACCTTTGGAACTGCTTGATTTAATCCAAGGTCTATTAAAGTATTTCCTAACTCCATTTAAAAGCATTAATGATGCAGAAATCAGAACATCAGACTGCTTTCTGGAAATAAACGTTATAAAAATACTCCAGAATTCTACTATAATAGCTTAAAATACAGTAGTTTAAAATACACTGTAGTGCTTTGAATCATTAAAGAAGATTGCTGTGGTATTTTTTTTAATATGGGCAGCAATACAAAGATGTATATGCCTTGTTTACCTGGACAAAGGATTTGTTGCTAGATAAAGGCATAAAGAACACATTAAAATAATTTTAGGATAAACCTAGAGCACCTCAAATGCTAGTATATGAAATACATCTCTTCAGAAGGAAAAGAGACAGAGAACGGGAAACAGAAAAAGGCCAGACTACAATAAACAATCTGCCCATTTCGTGTAATGCAAAAGGCTGTGGAAAATCCTGAAAAATTGACATCTGCAGCCTTGCATCGTATGCCATTTGAATGGATTGTGTCTAACTGTACTCGATATGTCATTCTGTTTGCAGGTCATTATTACACTATTGCAGAAATCCCACCCATATGCTTTGTTCTCTAAATTTAACTTTTATGTAGAGAATTAAAAGTTGTCATGTTGCTGCTATATTTTCATTTTTCAGTAATTGAAATTTAGTGTCTACAGAACCTCAGTTATGGAAATTGCCTCAAGATAAACAAATTAAATAATAATTTAAATAATAATTTATCCATTTTCTAGCTATCACATAGAATGAGAAAATTGTGGGGCCAGATCCTCAGTTGATGTAAATTGGTGTATCTCCATCAAAGTCAACTGAGCTAAGCAGGTTTACACCAGTTGAGGATCTCACCCAGAATGTAGAAAAACAGACCATTCAACACAGACTGAATTAAAGTTAATTAAAACAAAAAAATCCAGAATTTTGTTTCTATGAAGTTAATTTTACAAATACATTTAAAAGTCTGAGACTTAAATTCATTCTAATTTTACATTTATGAAACAGATTAAAAATGAATGGTATATTCAGTAAATTATTGAATATCAAGAGAATCGGTTAAAATATTTAAAGCTACTATTAATTCTTATGCTATAGCATATGATATTGACTAGTCCCAGTGATAATGTATGTTTCCACTTCAGTTAAATTAAAGGAAAACATAAATGAAAAGCATAATACAGAAGCACTTAGACAAATAATCTGCAAAATCTGCCAGTGTGATTAGACTTACTTGCTATAAAAGTTGACATTTTTGTTATGTCATATTTTTGACATTACATCGAAATGATTTAAGTATTTTTAAAAGCTCACACTGTGCAGTCCCTTTATAAAGTGTATATTATCACCAGTACTAACGGATATATTTATTAGAAATTGGAAGGGGAAGTCAAAGGTAAGTAGCCATGGAGGTGAAGTTAGTTAACTAAATTCTACTATGAAAGAGGGAATACCAGTGGGGATCACCATAACTCACCACCATAAAAATCAGTGTCACTCAAATTAGCGGCTATAGTTTCATTCAATGAATCCACTGAAATAAACAGAATATCATGAAGAATGTATACAAAGTGGGGTAAATCAGAGTACTGGGCATCAAAAATGAATCTTTTTGGACAAATATTATTGCAGATATCTGTTGATTAATTCATTTGAACAGTCATGACCATTATACACTATTGTACGCACATAGGATTGCCAATTCAAATTCAGTATTTATCACATTATAATTTTAAACAAGTAAAATGTTACAAAGTATAGGTGATCTGACTGAGATATTATTGAAAAGGAAAAAATCCAATATTTAATGTAAAACTTTAAAGGCTAACATGGAAAGTAAAACAGCATGTATTATTTAGGACAGCTCATGTTTTTGCAAAGTATTTATTAAGAAAACTGGACATTAACATTTAAAAACTGTACAGAATTATTTCTTATTCATTTTTTACAATTTCTCTCTCACATACAACTACTTAATTGTAGGTCGACAAGTGAAAAATTTAGATAAATACAATATAAATGTATAATTAAGATACGTAATACTTACATGAAAAAACCTTCACAGAAATAGGTTGCTTTTGCTGTATAGTCTGTGTGTGATTAAATCTCGCATAACAAATATAGTCCTCACGGGTGTCCTCTGGTTTTACATTCGAAAAATAAAGATCTCCATTTAGTCCTTGGGAAACTCTTTCATTTTGAGGCAGCCTTTGGAAAGCTAAGTAAAAACAAGAACACATTTTTTTTCATTATAATACATAAAAAATACTTTCATGGTCTGTAGACCCCACTTATGACCTATCTTCTGTCTTTTGTAATGGTTCATCTCTTTGTAAGCGCTCTCTGCTGCTTCCTCAACTCCTCTCAAAAATATATCAGCAAAACCACAAAACACATGCAGACAGGCCCAACCCTCTTTGCACGCACTGCTCCTGAGCAGCTCCTTTCTGCTGGCATGACTCTTCTTGCTCTGTGAAACTGTGCAGCTTTGCTCGAGAGGCTGGATTTCATCCTCAATGAGCAACTACACTGTCTGCTGTAATTCTTTAAAAGTAATTACAAATTACTTAGAACTGTAACAAAAATGGTCAAGAAATGTGTTCTTTATGCAGATTTAATATAAACTTACAATTATCCATCCAAAATATTATAGGCGGTGGTAAGCCAGCTGGAGGACTGCAGTGAAGTACTAGAGGATCACCTTCTCGGACATGTTTTGGTTCTATTTTTTCTTTAGTCCACAAGGGGGATCCTGCAGAAAATAATTTTCACATTCACATAAACTTTGGATTGATAAAGTTCCAGAATCCATGAAAGAACTATACATGTAACATAATGTAAAAGGAAAGGTCTTCTGACATTCACTATACATAAATTTTAACTTCTTCTTGAGTAGCTGTGTTTCTCTGAGAAAAAGAAAGGTTTCATTATATTGTGGTTTATAGATTTTAGAGAATCATTGCTTTAATCCAAACCATCAAAGAGAAAGGGATTCTTCTGGGTAATCACTAACATTTGACAAGTTTGATTCTGGGTAGTGTAGAAAAGCAATGCATACAATTAGAAAAAACAAAGTGAGACAGTACTGAAATTATATTACATGTAGAGAGATTTAACAAAAGCTGGGAAAAATAAGAGCAGCTCAAGAAAATACATTTGAGCTCAAGAGCTGTGACAGTTGAAAAGTAAACCAATATCACACCACAATAATTGTTAAGATTTGGGAACAAAAGGGGTATGTGTGTTTGTCTCAATCTACTTCATGTTAGGGCTTTGTTTAAAAAAACCCAACAAATATAGAATAATTGCTTTGTACGAACAGATTTTTTTTTAAAGTAATCCACATCAAAGCAATATGTTAAAGATTTACAATTCTTTTTTTCTAATTGTAATGTTTTATACATTGCCCAATTTTAAACATGACAAATGAGTCAGACATACTGAAAACCAGGAAAACATTTTGGGTGTTTAACTTACTAAGGAATTTTGGAGAAAATTGGCAGTTTTTCATGCAGCATAGCAAAAAACCAGAATATCAGAAGCAATGCAATTACCTTCTAACAAGATCGCTTTGATGATTAAAAAGATGTCTTTTTTTTAGGAAAGGAAAAAAGAAAATAATTAAACCAAAAGTTCACAGCAAAACAAATAAGTGCAAATGTTTCAGGTTTGATGAATGTTAGAGTTACACTTACTGGATGGGCGTATAACAATATTATTGGAAATTGCTGCTCCACGTTCATTCCTTGCTGTACACTGATATACTCCTTCATATGCTTCTGCCTTTCCACCATTCATAATGTTTATTACAAGGGTTCCTGAGTTTGGTTTCACTGTTACCCGTGCATCTTTATCTATATCAAAATGAGTTCCATTACGGGTCCATGAGAAGCTAGAATCATAAAAACAAGATGAGGAAACTGATTACTAAAGATTAGGAAAAAACAAGAAAAATAACTTCAGAAAATCTTTTTTAAAAGCATATGGATTTGGTCTGTAGCAAAACAAAACAAAACACGGCTTACGAACAATATCTGAATTATTTAACTGGGAAATGAGTAACAAACGTACATGCTTTCAGACAAAAGGCTTGCCTACACTTGTTAATAGGTGCCATTTTTAAGGTCAGTAGTTCTATTTTAAAATTACACAGAAGGATTGATAAGCTAGCTACAGAGAAAAAAATTGCTTTCATTTTCCACTAAAGATGATACAGTGAGGTCTGCTAGAATTGATATGGTTAAAGCTGCATTAACACTTCTATTATAAGCCCCATTATTCAAAGGATTTATAATGACCCTGTAAGAATTTGCTCTGGGCTGAAACGTGTCATATAAGGTCTCAGCAGGAGATCACGTTTCTTAATCGGTTTGTCCATTTTTTAAGTTACTAGAGTGAATAAAAAGGCAATATTGTGGGTTTGATTGCTTTTCACTACTCTAATGCAAACAGTTGTGATTCTATAAATACATTTTGCATTCTGCTAGGTCATAATTAATCTATTAGGCTCCTTTTGGTGTTACTCAAAACAACTGATGTTTTGTAAAGTAGCTGCTGAGAATGTGCAATATTATCATTCATAAAGATTTCTTTTCTGGGAAAAAAAAAAAAAAAGATTCATAGTATGCCAAAGCTACTCTTTTTTCATGCTCTAAAAATGCATTCATACTCTATTACTTCCAAAAATACATTGATACAATGCTATGATGATGACTATATGGCCTCACCTCATGAACTGCGGAGCACATACAACTCCTACTGTAGTCAGTGGGTGTTGCTGATACTCATTACTTCTCAGGATCAGATCCTTAAACATACAAATGTCGGCCATACGTTGCCCATTTATATTTGATTACTAGTGAGACTGTTACATAAATACATGCGGTACAGGTGAAATTCAACCAGCTCAGAAGGGTTCACACAGCTTAAATTGTGCTATGTCCTCCTATGGTTGAAGAGTGCAGGAGAGTTTCTGTAATCCATGAGCACTGTGAGTGGAAGGTAGATGGGGCTCAATTTTAGCTTCAGATAGATAGGTGTGGAAGGAGCACTGTAGGAGCCTGAACTTGGGACACCGAGATCTAAAAGCATGAGCTTCTCTTGCTCAAGTTAAAAAGACACCGTTAGCTAGAGGCAATAGCACACTCAGAAGCCTCAATCTATTATTTGGCCAATAGCAGGGGACAAAGAGGCACACTGCATTAACATGGGTTACACACTCTCCCTGGCTGAGAAAGCACCTCTCAAAGTCCAGAGTTCCACAGCAGTGCTAATTCCCAAGTGTTTCTGCAAGGCTCTAACCCAGAACTACCTGATCTAAAGGATGAGCCTCTACTGCTTGATTTAATGGATTGAGTCAATTAGGTCAATCAAAAATATTTGGTCACTAGGCACAACTAAACTCAGGTTGGCCCCCTCCACCCCTTTGGAAAATGCACTAGAAAATTCAAGCACTTCACAAACTACAATCAGTATTATGAATTCATCATTTCACTCAATACCAGGTTTTTAGAGAATGTCATCACCTCGCTTAAAATAGAAATCCTGGAGCAGCATTAATTCTAGTGGTGGTGCTACACCTCTATAACAGACATGGGACATTAAAAACATCTTACATTAAAAACACTGAGAGAACAGGAGAGAAAATCTTCCTTCTCTCAGTTCTGGTGCTTCACATAACAATGCCCCCAGAAGGAGGCTGAAGGAACAATTGCATGAAAAGTGCTGTTCAGCCATGGGCTGGAGTATTCTCAATGAGCTCTGTGGGGGCGAGCAGGCTCAGTGTAGTTTGTATAGAACACTGCGTGAGTGAAGCAATGCTCAGTACACCAAATGTTTAGTGAATTTTACTCCCAGCCTCTACTGAACATGTATCAATGGCAATTTTCAGAGGTTTATAAATTGAACAAATTCAGGTGGATTTTCATGAGGACACCCAAAGAAACCTCTCTTGGATCCCATAGTCACGTCCCTGAATATTTTCAAGGTCCCATTCTAAAAATCGAAGGGCAATAGAGCTTCTCAACAAAAGTAAGATTTTTTGTAACATTGGCAAAACAACGTTTTTTTGCCTAACCTCATTCTAGAAAACAGCTGAACTCTTTTTGCTAAAACTTTCCAAGCAATTCAGCCTAATGCAGACATGTGGCATAGAAAAATTCTGTCAGAATTATTAAAATTTGGTAAAGTTATAAACCACTGAAAACAGGATCTTATAATTTATTTGGGGAACCTTAACTACAGGCACCACCACCACGATGCCTCTAATAAACTGTGAGTAACATGAAAGCTATAAAATAAACCTAGAAAATCAAGGACACTTAAGTTTAAGCTGACACATATTCCTTAGCTCATGATGTTTTGTTTAGGTATTTCAAAATTTTGCTAACAAAATTGTACAGTTTAGAAATCATGGAATATATTAATCAAGCAACTAATGATGCTGGCTGTGGATGAATTTGAGACTTCCTCTTCCAGGCTTGTTCTAATAATTATGTGTGCTCAGACACCACTTGCATTTTAGGAATTCCACCATGACATCCAAGGGTAGAAGGTGATCAGACCTGTTCTATGGTATGCCTTGTAGTGCCCCCATGAACAGCTGCCTACCCCTTTTACCATAATGATCCCCTTTATTGATTTTCCTATTGAAAACTTAAGAGGATGTTTCAAAATCGTAATACTATATATTTTTAGAATGTTTCTATGGGTACCGTTGTTCAGTTCAGTGTCCTCAGCACTTCTATGGGAAGGGCTCACTTAATGCAGTTATTATTATGATTATAAAAATAACAAGGATGGTAAACATAAGACTTCATACTGACTTGCTGTTATTAGTTTAGATTAAAGCGGTGTGTTAGTCCAGAAAACTATTTCATTCCTCTTAGTTTTCACATTTGTTATTTTTAGATTTTCCACATTATTTCTGTTAACAGCAAAAAAAATAAAAGCAGTACTAACCTAGGTGGTGGCTTTCCTTTTGCTTCACACTGTATTACAATATTCTCTCGAGGGTCAACAATGTAGTCTTTTGGAGATTGCTGAGTTATTGTTGGAGGCTGTGACACTTTATTGCAGAACATAATTAAGAAACAGTAAGAAACAATCATATTTTCAAGGTACCAACATACCAGTTTTATAGGCAGAAAAGACAAAATTAGCAACAAAAGACTGGTATTAAAGCATCCTTTGCATTCAAAAGGCAAGGTGCTCTACTGTTGAAGATGTGTTGTTTTCCACAACTAAAAGCCTTTCCCAAGATGTTTTAATGGATATTCCTTGTTCAATATACTACAAATCTCATTCAATATTTGTGAAGTCAAAGGACACCTGAATCCTTAAAGCCAACAAATATTTCAAAACAAACAAGCTGGAGCCCTAATTCACACACAACAAGAGCTCTCTTCAGTGTACACAAACCAATCAAAAAATGATGTACATTGTTTTCAGTTTATGAACATTGGATATGTTTCAAGTGGGAGTCTGGGTTGAACTATATTTCAGTGGTAACATGACTAATTCATCTTTAAGCTATGATTTAATGACAGCTACATTTCAGGAGTAAAATAATTTTTGCATAAATTTGTACCTGAAAGTTTGACTATAGCTTAAGTGTTTGGAAAAATTGGTATATCCACTAAGGATGGATTGAGACAAGATACTGACAAAGTTGAGAATATGTGATTCTGAATCAAAACCAGCACTTGGAAAAATTCTACTTTTTATTCTTCTAGTACTGAACATGCATAAACCTAAAATGGATTTTGCATTTTCTACCTTTTCCATAAAACAATAAGGAATAGCCATTTGCTGAATTACCCAAGGATGAACAAGAGATGTCAGGGTCAGTCAAATGCTCAAGAATGATTGGCATGGCTTGAAATTCACTTGCCTGGCGAAGGAGTTGGTGCCAATCTATGTAAAGTAATTTGCAATCATTTACCATTGACTGCACCTCTTTTTGCACAGAATGGAATGGAAAAATTCATGACAAAAGAAGGATATGCCTAACTGCATATCTTCACTGTCAATCTGTTTTACACTACAGTGGCAGCCAAAGGAGTATCATTACAGTAGTTCAGAGTTCTGGCCCTGAATATGTTCAACTTTAAATACATTTTTAAAAAGTTCATGAAATCGCTTGGGCCATACTTTTCCTCTTGTATTCTGCTTTTTTCCAGAGTAAATTCCTCTGAAAACAGATGTAAATTATTGTGCATGAAAGCACGTACATTCCAGTAATTAACCACTAAATTCTCTGAACTGAGCTGTTTGGGTATCATCCTGAAACCCTTACAAGGGTAAAAAGTTGCACTGACAAAAATATTCACCTTACCGTTCCCCTGGAATCACTTGTGTGTGTAAGGATTGTAGCACTGGAACTGAAGATTGCACTAAATATGCTGCAAAGGAGTCATAAAATAACTACGCAAGATGTTCCAGCCAGAAGTTGGTTAGTATCTCAAAATTAGAAGAAGTCTTAGTAACAAGGGTCCTAATCCTATCATCAGGTCTTCAGAGCACACATCATCTCATCTTGAGGACATGTTCAAGTGCTGGGCCCAAACACGTAGGCTCACCGTACTGGGCCCAAACACGTAGGTACTGAAATTCTCAGAGCAGAATTTGGGCCAATATTTTTTGCAAATTTTGGAAATTTGTAATTAAATAACTAATTGTAAATGCAAAGTTCTCTATTTTACTAGGTAATAGATATCTTGAAAAGAGAAAGAGAAATTGATGATAATGAGGGGCCTAATCATTAGCTGAGGTTAGTCCTGCTTTGAGCAGGAGGTTGAACTATATGACCTCCTGAGGTTCCTTCCAACTCTAATATTCTATGATTCTATGATTCCAGGATATACTTCCCATTGGCTGCAATGGGAGTCGCACATGCCCATCCCCTGGAATAGCAAGTTACCAATCTTTTCAGGGTCTATGAAAAAATGGCTGTTTAACTTTTATAAACTCACTATAACTTGCATTTAGTTAGACTTCAGAGGGTACTGAGATGACAAAACAAGTCAATAGCAACAGCAATGAAAACGCTGCCTATAAGCGGTAGATAAATGTTACAGCAATCTTGATTAGCATCCTTGTGCAAATGCTATCAATTTTGTCATCTAGTAAAGTACAATCTGCTTTAGTTATAGCCCAAGATATAAAATTTGGAACCATATTTCAGGCCCCTCTCCTTCCCAATAACTAGGTGTATTTGGATATCAGATTGGTCCATTAAAGACAAAAGTCCAGCTGTGAAACTGACTTTTAGTATTATTGATATTTACTATCCTCAAATTTCCAATATGGGCTTCCTGCTGTGTAGAAACGGGCAGCGTCTGTAAGGCACTGCACACAGAGAATGGTGGCAAAGCCAGGAGGATATGTTCAAATACCATGCTACCATGGCATGGTATAATGCCCTAATCAGAATAGAACAGGTCCTGCAGAGTTAGCATCCCCTTTCATTCCTCTCTGCAAACAGGAAAGTGATTGGGAGGTTTCCTTCCCGGGACGATGGTTCTTCACATGGTCCTATAGAAAAGCAGTCAGAGGCTGGTGCTTTTCTCCTCTGAGGAACAGTTCTCAGGGCCAGTGCAGACCAGGTTCTAAGATGGTAAAAGTGCTGTCTTAAAAGGGGTACAATTTAAGGACTCTTATAATGCAGTATATTGTTAGCACCTGATGCACATATAAGACTTCAATCCTGCATCAAAATCTGCAAACATTCAAACCTATGTGGAGTCCCATTGTACTTGAACTTACTGGATTCAAGATGGGCACAATGGCCTTGCTACTGCATCCTGAAGGAAGATTGGACCTAGTTAATTCATGGTGTGGCCTTTTTTAAAAAGAAATAAAAATCTCTCCACCTTCAGAGATACGTGTGTCATGTTGCCCCTGCCTTATACACACACACCTCCCAATGAATTCAGGTTCACTGAATGTGTTTACTCCTGAAAGTAGTAATAGCAAATTGCTTTTTAAAAAAAACTAATAACTCTTAATGTTCAGGTAAAGTAAAATCAAACAGTATTTGAATGTTTTATTTTATAAAAATACCTTCAAGCTGACATATATACAATAGCATTTTCTTAACACTGCATGCACAGAATATTTAGCCACAGCATACACAATTGTGAACAAATACCACATTATTTAGACTTTACAATCAATACTCAACAAAATTAGTATTAATTTTAAGCAGCACACAGTTTATCTTTCACTATCTGGACAGAAACTTACATTCTTTGAGAAGTATTGCTTTTTTCCCCCATCAGAATCAGCAGGTGAATGGGCAAACAAAGATTAAAGAGAATCATTTGTTAGTAAGAAGAAACTTAGCATCTTAGAGAGGGAAAGTAAGTATCTCTGACAAATATACAGTCATCTATAAAGAGAACATTTACCAACAGTTTCCACATAGTAATATCTGAAATACCAATAATGTTTCCCATTGTGTCAGGAAATACTACAGTATCTCAGATTCCACTGTATATGAAACTGCTCTGAAATGCTCACATTTTAACGGCAACCATGGTATGTGACATTCACCTAAAAAAGGACATAAAACATTGATTCAGAAGGAGGTAGGAAATCAGAATTAATAGGGTGCATTGCCCTCATGCTGCAACCAAAAATCAATCTACCCATATGACCATATGGAAGAACAAAGGAAATGCTTAAGGCTAAAATAACTCTTACAAAGACAAAAGCATCTAATGCTATTCCACAGACATGCAATTACTTTCAGTTTGAAAAATAACTGAAAAGTACAATTAATCTTCGCTGTCACATGCTACACTATATGATCTCATCCTCATATCAGTT
This sequence comes from Emydura macquarii macquarii, assembly GCF_026122565.2. Lineage (NCBI taxonomy): Eukaryota > Metazoa > Chordata > Testudines > Chelidae > Emydura > Emydura macquarii. The sequence goes on from NW_027132773.1 coordinate 13,963,087, forward strand.
ACTTTGCATATCATCTTCCCATCATCAATAATATTTCAGATAATGAAAAGACTGACTACCTTTCATTAGCCATACTATTGATCATCCCTTGATCACATTAAGATAATTTAAGAATTTTATCATTGTTTTTACCATTATTTATAAAAACAATAATTTACTTTAGACATTGGTTCAGATTCTTCGTTTTCTTTGTTAATGGATACCTGTCTGTATCAGCTGAAAATCTCTGCCTCTGTACTATATACTCAAGCAGAATTACTGAGGTCAAGCTAGGATACAAGTATGCTTTTTTCTATTGTAAAGAGCTGGCATGGTATAGGAAAGAGGTCCATCTGTGCTCTCTATTGAAGTCAGGTTAATCTAATCTAAGTGTTGCTTTTATTGTCTTTACATGCCCAGATACACTGTGGTGGGCATATTATAATCATTCAAACAAACTATATATATTCTAACCCTAAGAAGGGGTTTGAATTAGTTTTCTTTTTATTGTGTAAAATTAAAGACCCAGGGGAACAAATTCAACTTAGAAAACACAGGCATTTGTACCTCATGCTTTTAAAAACAAAGTTTTTTGGCAGATTAGTAATCTAGTGCTGTAAGGGCATTTAAAAGTCCAGTCTCATTTAGATATATTGATCTTGTTACAGAAATGAAGGTCATTAGTTTGAAATGTTTGGGAAACGTGTCAAAAACCCTCCCTCAAACACTTGCAATTTAGGTGAATCATTAGTAAAGAAAAACAAGCATTTACAGTAGTAGATGTAGAAATATGTTTGCGGAAGATTATAATTTAGAGACGCTCCCTCATAAGCGGCAGTATTATGAATATGGAAATAGAGATGTGCCTTGGAAGCTGGGGTTTTGAACACAGTGTAGCTATGTACAGCAGTTCACCAAAGAGGCTTTCTAGTTTGTTTTATTACAAGTTTTATTCCTTTCTTATTTCACTGCTTTGTTGCTTAATGAATTCCAAGATCATTTCATGGTGTCAGAAGTGCTGAATGAGAAGAAAACTGCAGTCATTTTGAAGTTAAGTCCTGTGTTTACAACTGAAAGCAGAGACAGTAGGTAGATGTCAAGTATTTTGCACCCCCACATTAGGCCTCATTCCAGTCTCTAATAATTACAGATTGTCTTAAACCCAGAAGCATGGAGTTTTCATACACCTTCCAAAATTGTCATTAGCATTACCTACACACTCTGGATATTACTCTTATCCATATAACTATCCAATTCTTTTTTAAATCTTGCTAAGTTCTTAGCCTCAGCAACTTCCTGCAGCAGTGAGTTCCACAGTCTAATTACATGTTCTAATTACATGAAAAGGTATTTCCTTTTATCACTTTTGAATTTGCCATTTTTAAATTTAATTGAATGTTTCCTTGTTCTCGTGTTAGAAGACAGAGAAAACAGAAGCTCCGGATCTACTTTCTTTGTACTATTCATCATTTTATATAGGTGTATTAGGCCCTTTCTTATTTGTTTCCTTTCTAAGGTAAACAATCCCAGCCTTGACATTATAATATATATATATATATATATATATATATATATATATATATATATATATATAGGAAAAAAAAGCAGGTCTTGGGGCACTGCTTTATTCACCACCCAAACCGCAGACTGTGTGTTACGCTAAAACTGCTCGGGTGGACCCTCCTGGTGTGCTTTAGGTATCTAAAGTTCAAGGTCCACCCAGAACAGTTAAACAGCAGCACGCGGCCTGTGGCTAGGGTGGTGAATCCAGCAGGGCCCTAAGCCCCACTGACAAACATCATGGCTTGCCTCCTTTCCGACCCACACTGCGCAATCTGCACATGAGCTAGAGGGGCTGTCGAGAAGAACGTTATGAGTGATTCAACTGGAGGTTTAAATCACAAGAATCCCCAGGAGAGAGAGAAAACCTTGGTGAGGCCAGCAAGGGGTGCTGCAGGGCAAACATGCCCTATGACAGCCAGAATTAAGGTTGCCCAGTGCACATGGAATCTATGATAGTGATATCAGCCTTTATAATAGACACCTTTAGGAATTTATCATAATTATGGAAATCCAACATCAGCCCTTCTCAGGCTAATTATACAGGCCATTTTATTTGTACAGTACTTTTAAAACATTATAAATTGAAAGAAAGCACTTACTGATTAAAAGGTTTTTGATACATACTTGCTTCTTCATTAGCTCATACATTCTCAGTATTTTGTTTTAGCAAGGTTTTGGATGTTGTCATTATCTTCCATTAGAACATGCTTATTTCATAAGTTAATACTTACGATCAAGAGGTACTTCCAATGCAATAATCATCTGGCACAGGAAGAGAATCAGGGAAGCTCTGCTTGCAGATATGCTCTTCTTTGTCATCATTATTTTAAAATGGATTAGTTAACTCCTGCTGAGACAAACAAGTGCAACTTTCTTTTCTTCTTTCCAAACTAGATGTTGGAATAGTTATGTAAATGTAACCAAGAAAGCTGGAAAAGAAGAATAGAAGACTAATGAAGTAGAAATGCTACGGAGATGTGAACGGTAAAATGTTTCATCAATAGAGAATACCATAGATTCATATATTATACCTGGGACTAAGAATAGTGCCCAACCTTTTGGCCTTGATGAAATTTAAGCCACTCATCAAAGCAGGAGACCTAAAAGCTCTGAATAGGGACTTGGAATGGTTACCTCATTACAAGAAGTAATTGTCACTGTTCACACATTCTCACCTTCTATTCAATGATTGTGAATAGGCCTCATCTACTCTAACTGAATGGACTTCATCAACACTTACTCTCCCCATTGTTTTCTCTTACCCTTGGAGATATATATACATACCTCCTATCTGTGATTTCTATTTCATACATCTGACGAAGTGGGTTGCAGCCCATGAAAGCTTATGTCTGCAGAAATGTGTTAGTCTTTAAAGTGCTACAAGCATCATCATGTTTTCTGTAACCCGCCCTCCCTCCCCAGGGCTGGAAAAGACCCTCAGAAGCAAGATCCCAGATGGAAGGGGCTAATCAAAAGGAGAGGCTCCAGACCAGAACTTCAGCTTCCCTGACAAGTATCAAGACTATCTGGATGTGTTTGAAAAGAAAAATGAGGATTTACTAGCCCCACACAGGGCCTATGACTGTCCAATAGACCTACAACCTGGGGTAAAGGTGCCCTATGGACAAATATACACCATGTCTGAAGCAGAGCTGGAGGCACTATGTACACAAAATACGTACTACATATATCCACAAAAATCTTGCAAAGGACTTCATTTGGAGATCCACCTCTCCAATGAGATGCCAGTCCTCGTTATGCAAAAAAATAAAAAAGGATGGGTCATCCCACATCCCGAAATTGTTGGACCACTTGAGTACTACCAGGATCTTTTCTAAACTAGATCTTTGGCTGGAGCATACAATCTGATGTGAATAAGGCCTGGGGGCAAATGGAAATCTGCTTTTGTACCAAATACAGGCACTTTGGATACTTAGTCATGCCATTTGCTTAATCAATGCCCCTGCAACATTTCAAAAATGATGTTTTCAGGAACATCCTGGACCTGTAGATCATCATCTACCTTGATTATATACCTGTGTATTCTGAGACACTTGAGCAGCACTACCACCATGTCCAGTCCGTCTTGAAGAGACTACAGAAGCATGATTTGTATGCCGCCAAACTAGAGAATTGCACCTTCAATGAAGCCACCATTGAACTTTTAGGTTACGTCACTGTAGCTGGAGATTTTTGTTTCGAACTATGAATCTGCTAGGCAGAACAGTCAGGTAAAAGGGGTGGCAGAAAAGGCTCAGAAGGGTTTAAAATCATAACAAAAATAACAGTAATTAATTGGATAGATAAAGGGTGGTATCAGTATTTGGGCATTCTGTGGTATTTAAAATATTGATAAGTTTTAGGAAAAGGATCTTTAGGATAAAATTTAGCAAGTGAATCTGGCGTTGGCAATTAGAAAATGGCTCTGCTCTCTGTTAGCTCCTAACTCCCTCTTCACTCCTAGCCCCTCCCCTATCCATCTTGACGTTCTCACTCCTAACATAACCCCGCCCTTCTAATTAGCATAAGAGATTAGGCTAATTAGCATGAAAGGAGAGGCTAATTGCACAAAGGTGAGGCTAATTAGCACAGGAGGCAAGGCTAATTAGCATATTGTATTGATTGGCTTAGAGCCTTTTACATCAGAACCTAATAACATGGCAGGTTTGGCCTAATTAGCATATTAGGTGGCCTTTAAGCTGATTGGCTGATCTGGGTAACCCTTGGATGAACTCCCTCCTAATGTCACATCTCCCCTACCCATTTTGAGGTTCTGACAAGCTACATATAGACAACTGTCAGCAGGCTAAGCTTTGTAGAGAGCTGAGATCCTGTAGAATGCTGAGATCACCTGAGGAGAAGAGCTTAAATCACTTGGAAGAAAAGAGCCGAAAAGAACCACGACATCCCAAAAACATCTGAACAGCTGTGAGCATCATTGGAGCAAAGGTGCGCCTTAGGCTTTTGGACAACCAGGCTAACTGAGTCCCTGCTTTATGTCCAAACCAGGGTAATCCTTCTACTAGGAAACCACACAGGTGATCCTGGGCTTACAGGCAACCAGGCTAACTGAGTCCCCGCTCTGTGTCTGAGCCTAAGGTGATCCTTGTGTCGGAGAGCTGCGTAGGTGCTTCTGGGCTTACAGGTGAGTGGGCTGAGTCCCTGCTCTGTGTCTGAGCCTAAAATAATCCTGCACAGACACCTCTAGGCCTGACAGGCAACGGGGCTGACTGAGTCCCCCCTCTGTGTCAGGCCTGAGGTAGCTCTCTTAGCAATTCTTGGACAGAACAGAAGGACCTTCCCTGACGAACAGAGGGATGTTTTAAAGGTTGTGTAAGTAAAAGACCACCTGAGTCTGCATGTCAATAAAGTTGGATGCTTGTGGTCTGAGTGAGATTCTTCCTCTCTACCCTTCCAGCAACTGCCTGGCCTAACGCTTGCTGGATGATAGATTGTTAAAGATTTTTAGTAGTAATATATGTATAGAGTGTTAAGTTTTAATGTATAAGATTAATTAATGTGTTGTTAGATTAATAGTGTTAAGTATTATAGAGTTAAGTTATAGTCTCTTATACCGTATATGTTCTAGTAGTCTAAGTACTATTTTCTGTACCATATATCTTCTAATAGTCGTATTCTGAGATATGGTCACAAGACATGCTTGATTTCTCTCTCTTTCTATTTAATGTAACCATTCACTTCTACATAAATATGGTATCTGTTTTCAAAGTAACACAGGTTGTGTGTTCTATCTTGATCGGAGGGCTGTATCCGTGTCTTTTCAAGGGAGGATTGTCTTCCTGGAAATTCCAATAGAGCAAACTACTGTACCAGTGGTTTTTAGGGGTAATCCTGTACTCTAAAGTTCTCTCAGTTATATCAAAATTGATTCCCTAAAATTCTTTTTGGTACCATCATCTCCCTGGAGAGCATTCAGATGGACCCGCAGAAGGTGGAAGCCATCCACAATTGGACAGCATCCCTCAACTTGCCAAGAACTTCAGTGCTTCTTGGGCATCATGAATTTTTATAGGCAATTCATCACCAACTCCTCTGAACAAACAGCCCCCCTGACTTCCCTCCTTCATAAAGCTGTTTGGTTCACTTAGTCACCCGAAGCCTAGCTCGCTTTTGACCCTCCTTCACCGCAGCACCGATTCTGGCACATGCTGACCCGACTTGCCCATTTATAGTGGAAGCAAATACGTCCAACATGGCCTCAGGGCAGTACTCTCACAGTGACTCAGATCCTAGTCAGTTCTGCACCCATGTGCATTCTACTCATGAAAACTCAGCACAACATGCCTGGATCAGCACCTCCATGAAAATGGGTCTGAAGGGGGTGTGATGTAAGAAAATGCAGGACTAGAACTGACCATGGGAGATTTGGGCTACTGATGCATCCACATCACCATTGGAAGCTGAGCTTGGATTTGTGCTAGAGGACCTGGTCACTGCAGGAAGTACTGCCCAGCAGGGCCTGTTTGTGGTGGCCCTCCACAGCCCACTGATTGGCTCAAGTTAGTATATAAAGCAGGAAGCCATCATGGGGAGCCATCTGAGCAATGAGACAGTCCACCTGCTTGCTCCTGCTCCAGACCTTGCTTTGCTGTGGACACTAGACCGTAGATTCTGACCCTCATTCGTCCCCGACACTGCTACTTGTCTGCTGTCTGTAACCTGATAAGCTGATCCTGACTTCCTGGTATCCTGACCCAGCTCAACTCTGACTTTGCTACTCATTTCTTGACTGGTATACACAGGCCATCCATGGCCTAGCCTGACAGCAAGAGAGGATCTTTAAGTGTCCAGTGGATCAGGGCCTGGGCATTCCAGGAAGATGCTCAGAGGACAATGAAATTGGAGTGTGTCTCTCATTAACCTGTAAAGAAAGAGTGGGGCCTACATAGGCCTGGAAGCCAGTGCTTGTGTTGCCAGAGTAGCACACACCTGGTGGTGTTGGGGAACTGACCCACAGCAGGCACACACAAGACTTCCTCATGCTAAGGGCAAGTGGTAGCGGGTGCCTCACAAACCTGGGTATCCCTGGGATGTGTCACACCCACACAAAAAACAACATTAAACTTTGAAGAGAGGAAAATCTCTTGGAAATGTTTGGGTTTTTTGGGTAATTTGTTTGGAACAAAGGCAGCAAGATAGCAACTACCTCACAAAGAGCAGCTAGCTTAGTTTAAATAAAATAAGATGGGACACAGGATCTTATATAACTGCACAAACATCATATGCCTAAAACTTGCTCCTCACTGGAAAATTTCTTGGACATGCCTGTGACGGGGTCCCCTGTGGTGCAACCTGAAAACTGTGGGAATGTCATGCCCTCTTCACTCTCCAGCCTGAGCTGTCCCTCACAATGCCTTGGTAGTGTCAAGCAGCACAGGTGCTATTATCACCTAGCCCAACAGCATGCAGAGCACCACACCCAGCTAGATTGCATGAATGTTAACCTGGTTGCTTCTCACTTTGTGATACTGTTTACACTTAAAGAGCTATCTACAGGCTACTTAGTTGCCTTGCCTAGCGTCTCCGGAACCAACAATAGAGAGGCATCAGCCAATTACTCCCTCACAGTTTGTAAGAACTGCATCAAAAGGAGTCTATCCCTAAAATTATAATAAGTCCACTCCCCCCTCATTGTGGGGAACACATGCAACAGCTTTTGTTACTCAGCTAAGATTTTTAGTCACTCCATTTCGAGACTACACTGGTTGAAACAAAATATTAAACAAGCTTATTAACTACAGCAAAATAGATTTTAAGTGATTATAAGTGGCAAATGTAAAGAGATTAAAAGTAGTTACCAAATGAAATAAACATAAATTGCAGTCTAAATTCTATACACCACCAATATTTGAATTAGCAATATCTCACCCTTGTTAGCTGGTACTAGCAGTTTCTTAAAACAGGCTGGGCAACTTTCCCTGCCTGGGAATCCCCTCCTCCCTCTCAAAGTCCTTTCTTTTCCAGATGATCCTTCAGGTGTTGAGTTGGGGAGAGTCTGTTTCAGCTTGCTAAAACAATCAGGGCTCATGACCTGTGGGGTCATCCTCTTTGGTCAGTCAACCCCCATTATGAACATGCACTTTACAGTGAAGCCTCCTCTGTAAACAATTCCTAGGTAGTGGAATCTATTCTAGAATGGGTGAGAAATAGCCATTAACTCTGTCTGGCCACTCCACCATTGTGCCTGAAAGGCTGTTTGTGGGAATTTCCCACCTTGTAACATGTTCTAAGAGCATGTTCAGCAATGTTTCATAACTTTACATACAATGGTAGTACATACAATCTGACAAGAAATGCCCAGGGCTCAATTCTTCACTGCATGGCATCTTACAGTGTTATTTACTCCTGTGCAAAGTGAGTGTAACTCACTAGTATGTTGATTTGATAGCATTTTAAACCTACATTGTACTCAATTTGCACACATGTAAATGACTCCACAAGGCATCAGGCAGGGGAGAATGAGGCCCTAGACTGAAAATACAATTAAAATTAGTGTGAAAATAATGTCATGCAAAAATACCTCAGGCATCTATCTCTATTATTGCAATGCTATAATACAACATAGCATACTGAAGTATTCTGGTATACTCACTTATACTAAGGAGATATAAGTGGCAACGGGAAAGATAATGCTGAATTTGAACTCTTTACATTATTAAGTATCATATTTTATAGAGAGAAAATGCCAAAATGGTTTATGATAGAACATATTTAACTAACTACTATTGTAGGTTTGTCAGCACAACTTGGTGTTCTTGTTCAACATGTTCAAAATGCAATTTTATATATTTTAATACTATATGAATACAACAGCTGCTAAATGTTGTTATATTATGTCATAATGTCAGCTGATACAAAATAAGATATGTCCTTAAATGCAAATCAGCATAAATTGTTTAATTTCAGAGCTCTAGTTTTTATATAACAAAATTGCCTTTCCCCATAAACATTTTATCATGTATCTATAAACCAGTGTCCCCACCCAGGCTTTTTCATAGGAAAACACATGAAAACAATTTTTCTTAGTAAAATTTGGCAAGAACAGCTGGTTCAGGAGCCATTCAATAGATTTTCAGAATATAAAAAAGATTTTATATATAATACTAAAACTAACTTATGGTGGCATTTCCTGTATTTCTTGTGGAAATGTTAGTTGTGAGTGAGCTCAAACTCCAGGCTGTGTGTGTGTTAAACATTGTTTAAGAGAGACATATGAATGCAACCAAAATATAATTTTAGAGTCTGAAGGGAAGATTGTTTAAAGCATGTTTCAGAAAAAGAATAATTTTTAAAATCAAGGGGGAAATAACTGCTCCTTTTAAAGTAAGACATAATTAAATTTGGAGAACAGGACTAGAGTAAGGAGCATGGACGCACCAATGCGTCAGGAGCGGTGCACTGGGTAATGGTACAGCACACGGTGATGGCTGCCAGCTAGCCGCCTACTCACAATGCTTAAAGTGTCTGTGTTGCTTCACCTGGGGCAAAAGACAAGGGGAAAGCAAATAATCCCTTTGAAAGGAAGGGGGAGGGGCTGGGAGGAAAATCACTTATAAGGAAGGGGTAAACTGGGAGGTAGAATCTGGATGGACACCTCGATGTTTAATGAATCAAGCCCCCCTCCAATCAAATAGACTCAATGCTCCCATAGATGCCATTGGTGTGTGGCCGCCACACACCACCTCCAATGCAGTCGTGTGTGCGATAGGCAGAATGCATCCCTGATCTCCTAGGAACTGCAGTTGCTGTGCCCTCTCTTTAGGAGAATGTCTGATGTGTGCTATACCTGGCTGGCTGGTGACAGGGTACAGGAACTGTACCTAATAAATTTGGCAGATAGAGTTTTGATGTACAAATATGCACATAACCTCACACATACAGCCCCACCTGTTCACACCATTTTAGAATATGCATATTAGAGTCAAACATAAGGTTAGAAATGTGAAAACACTATGGCACTGCAAGAAAGGAATAATCAAAATATTTAATGGGTTTTAGGAAAATGAGCAATCTATTACATTACTTATGAATATTGGTTACCCGGCCCAGACACAACAAATCCAAGCAAAATTACAAATGAACTGATAGAACATGAAACTTTTCCCTTCCCTCCTCAGTCTAATATCTGTACTCCTCATGCAGAAAAATATATAAATATTTTTCTATAAAGGACAATGAAACTTTTTCCAGGGAAATTCATCCTGTTTTGAGCAGTAGTATATAAGATCCCAGGGAAACAATGGGGAAAAAAACATTTCCACAAGAGGGAAAAGAGAGTTAATAAATAGAAGCACTCAATTTGTACATACAAAACTTGTACATTATAAATATTCATTTTATGGCACACACAGTATTTTCTGGAAAAATAACAATCAAAATATTTCTTTTTGTGATTATAGCAACTCCCTTATCAGTCAAGTCCAGATCTTTGCAAGGTTTCTTTCTGTGCTTTACACAACAATTATGAAACCGTCAGAAATTTGAATAGGAAATATAATTTTTATCACAGGAGCTTTTTTTAAACAACTAGTCTCTATCTCAAAGAAATGCAACATTTAATTTTATCTAGCATTGAAATGATGAAGCTAAAATTAAAAATTCCAAATAGAAACAGTTATAGTAATCCAAAACCTTGCAAGCAAGTAGAAACAGCTAACACAATCTGATTACTATTTAAGCTGTTATAGACAGAATATTAATAGTAACATTCATGCCATTTAGACAACATACATATTTTTATGGGAGGCAGCCTGGTTCCACTGGTTGGGACTCAGGAGACCTGCCAGTCACTCATTGAGTGACTTTGGGCAAGCCACTTCACCTCCCTGGGCCATACCACCTTTTGTCAGTCTTGTCAGTTTTGATATATGTACTCCTGGGCAGGAACTGTCCACTCACTGCGTGTTTATACACTACTGTGCATAACTGAGACCCAGTCTTAGCTGGGGCCTCTAAGTGTTACTGTAAAACACACACATTATAATAAATTTATCAGATATAAACTGCATAATTTCCTATGAGTCATACAAACATTGGTGTGTTTTTAGAACTTTGAAATGCACTACTATGCTTCCTCCAAATTATGCATTTTCTCTATTAACAATAGTTACATTGCCTTTCTCATTGCAGTTAAAACCATAAAATTAACATTAATTGAATAAAAATATTCACAAAATATCATACAACTCAAAAACCATTGCAAGCTGTACATCTGTGTATTGAAGCCTCAGGAAAAGAGTCTTATTCATAAGGAACACATCACAAAAATATACTTAAACATTTCACTTACCACTTCCTTCACAGCAATGATGAAAACACTATTTTATTTTAGACTAAAAGTTCCTGACTGCACGACTGTCATTTTCGATAGATTTGTATAGCCCCCAGCACAACAGAGCCCTGATCTGACTGCTTCTAGGGGCTCCCTTAATATAAAGGTAAAATAATAATAGAAGTAAACCAATTTTATTACCTATATGCCCCTTCTGTATCACTCTGTTGTAACTGACAACTCAGATTGCAACAATGTAATTTACTCTCTTCTCACTGGGCTCACTCTGCAATAGGCTGAGCACTCTGGGCCAACACAGACTTAATTCAATGGTGCTCTACACCGATGCAGGGCTTCCACCCGCACTGAGTCAATTACAGGATTGGGTGGCACAGGTGTAACTCTGGGTACGGTTTCAAGACAACACTGAGGAAACTCGACAAGGTGGCTCTTGCAGAATTTTCAATAGACTCACTCTCTCCTGTTGCCATTTCTGCATGGAGTTGGAGATCAGAGGAAACAATTGGGCTCTAGCTTTAAAAATAAAAGAAGGATGTCAGTTCTTCAACTTACAGCTGCTCCACATTGACAGATCGGGGGCAAGTGATGTCAAGAGTCAGAAGCTTTGTTTGTTTTTCCTGTCCCTTCAAGAATCTGTGCAGTTCTACTCTGGAAAGTGACTATGTAAAAACGGCATCTTCTTACTCAGCAGCTTTGCACTCTCTCGCCTAGTTGTGTATTCAGTCCTATCTGCTGACTTTTGCAATAAAAATAATGTTGCTTTTTACTTTGGTTAGTTCTGCCGACGCTGTACAACTCAAGAAAGTATGTTCCTTCTTGCGTGTCAAAGACCTTATTACAAAGTTTCAAGTGATTTCACCAGGACAAATCCACTGAAGACAATGACAATGCATCGGCTGCTCTGAGAACATAATTTGCACAGGTGTAAGTGAGACATAATTTAGCATTTCTTACAGATGGAGGAGGAGGAAAGAACACAGCTTGACTCTCAGGATGGAGGGTGAGTGTGGAAGGCTGGTAGTTAGGAAAACAATATTTTTACTTGTAAACTAAACAAACTTTTTCTAAAAGTCATTGAGATGTAATACACAGGCAGCCCCAGGATACCACTGTTTCAGTCATTTTTTGGAGTAAGGGTAAAATTTTTGAAAGTACCTAAGCGCTTAGGCCTAGATTCACAAAGGGGATGCTGAGCGTCCTAGTGCCTAACTTTCAGGTGCTTAGAAAATCACAGGAACACTGTGATCCACAAAGCCTGAGTTGGGTGCATAGGCTCCTGCAATATGAATGGAGAGAGACAGGTGCCTTCCAAAATGCAATCCATCAGCCAAGCATACTAGGTGGGGAGCCACCTAAACTCACCAAGGAGAGATACCAACCAGCTGGAAATGCTAAGCCGTGCCACTCTCTCAGAGTTCAGTGCCTAACTCTGGGCTACAGGGCGGTGCCTATATGTACTCGTGATCCATGAACCAGGGGCTGCCTAAGTCATGTGTGGGGCCTGAAACAAAACAGCCCGAGGGATGGGGAGGAGACAATCCCTTATAATCTTTAGCCTAGTGGAGAGGTTATTTACTCAGGATGGGGAAAGAGGAGGAATTTGAACAGGGATCTGCCTCTTCTCAGATGAGTGCTCTAGCCACAGGGCTACAGAGTCATTCTAACTCTTTATCTAGTGCAATTAATATTTAATTATTCAATTAATTAATTAAAGCAGAGCAACTTCTTTAGGTGAGGCTGCAGGAGCACCCACGTCAGAATATCCCATAGCCCACTGACTAGGGCACCCACTTGAGAGGTGGCTGATCCCTGCTTCTGCTCAGGAGGAGACGGGCCTTGAACTGGGAGTATGTCACAGTCTGGATGAGTACCGTATCCGCTAGGTTAAGGTTATAAGGAAGGTCAGCCGGCCTCCCTCACCCCTGACTGTTTTGTGTGAACTTACCCGACAAAGCCAATCTGGTAAGGGGCCTGTGAGCACGCCTACCGGATCAGACCCCTGCACACAACTCAGGTGGTCCAACGTCCACCTTTCCCGTTCTGTGAACTGCTCTGGAGCAAAGGCAGGAGATGGGTGTCCAGGCGCCTAAATTGACGCTGCAGAGGTCATGCTCAGAGACAGAAACATAGAACTAGAGAACTTTTAACTGTAGGTGCCCAGTGAGTTAGGTACTTATAGGGTTAGGCAGCAGCTGAGCAGGACTTTTGTGGATCACAAAACGGGACATAAGCACATTTAAAAGGACTTAGCACCTAAGTACCTTTTGTGGATCATATTTTAAGCCCTGTTATGTTAAGAAAATCACTGGAATAATGATCAGATCCATGAAGCCATAGTTAGGCACATAGGTACCTCTCTCTCCACTTATTGTACGAAGTCTAAGAACAGGATCCACGAAAGCCAGCAAGCTAGAGGAGAGGTTCTTCTCACAGAGTTGGGCACCTGTCTCCACTTGGGATCCACAGCTGGGAATCCTCTCCTGCAGTTGAGCGCCTAAACTATTTCTTGCAAGAATGGCAGCAGCACATGCCTAAATTCTCACCAAATAGCTGGGGATGGGAAGGAGGAAGAAGAGCCCCTTATAACCTTTAGCCCAAAGGTTAAGCAACTCATGTGGGATGTGGGAGACCCCCATTCAATTCCTCCCTCTGCCTGATGAGGAGAAGGAATCTGAACATGAATCTACCACCAGCTCCACCTAACCACTGGACTATGGGATATTCGGATATAGGTCTCTCTCAGTCTTGCCTCTTGAAGCTGTTCCATTGTGACTTACATAATTAAATATAATAAACACTATTGGGCCAGAGAGAGAGAATGATTCTTTAGTCTAATGAGTAGGGCACTCACCTGAAAGGTGGGAAACCCATGTTTTAATCCCTTCTCATTCAGCTGAGGGGGAACTGAGCCAGAGACTCCCACATTGTGGGTTAGTTCCTTAACCACTGGGCTAAAGATTACCATTTTGAGCCATAAAGGTGAGATAGGCAGGGCAATGCCTATCTTCACCTGATTTGAGCACACTGGGGCTTACACGCCTGGGCACTTAGACTGAGGTGTTGTACACATGCCCAGCAGCAGAAACTTAGGCGCACAGGGGACTTTTATATTGACTATTTAGATAATGAGAGATTTTAGGTGCCTCCAGGGTTAAGTAGCAGGGATTGTCTTTAGTGACACCTACATTTTGGATTTAAGCACATAAAGTGGGAGTGAGGCACCTAAGTCCCTTTATGGATCTATATCTAAGTCACTTAGGCACTTTGGAAAATGTTACCCTGGAACTAGGCTTTGAGATGAACTGAGGCAGTGGTTCCTCATTTTACGCTCCGAGATCTTACCCTGTGGCAAAAAAGGTTGGCTGAAAGAATCACCTGCAAGGCACGAAAACTTTTGCTATTACTGGAGTACCACATACTGTGAATGGAACCTAGAGAAACTGCAGAGCAGCCTTGCAGAAGAGGGAGAACACACCGCACTAAGAGAAGCTGCTGAATTCAAAATCCAGATTGTGATCTATGCACAGAAGGAGTGCTCAGCTGCCACCGAAACGCCCTCCTCACTGCCCGCCAGACCTCATGGAGCCAGGAGTCTGACTGGGAAGGCTTGGGGGAGGGGGTCAAGACATCCATCTCTCACTCCACAGAACTTAATTAGAAAAAGATAATACGGCCTGCATTACCTGGGTGACATTCCCTTCTCTATACCAGCTCCTCCACAGGGTACTGTGGGTAGCAGGAACAATCCAGGAGTGAGACTCCATTGAAGCCATTCTCCCAGGGAGAAGGAGGTCACAGCTGGAGCAGGGGTTCGAGCCTTTCTGGGGATCCTCAAGGAAGACAACAGCTTTTCCATAGAGGGCGAACCCTACTACTCTGGTTGAGTAGCAGGATAATATCTCCACAAGTGAGCCCTGCAATCATGAAGATTTTCTCACAAAATGTCTCCTATGCAAGAGGGGATGATCTGACCCAATCAAAGGAAGAGAGCTCTTTCCAAGAAGTAGAGTAGAAACCATCCACCCCAGTATTTCATTTTAATATTGGTTATTCTAGAGACGAAGCATATTTGAGCAAGGACAGGCATTCTATCACACGTAAAGCCTATCAAGCACTCTAATAAAGGAGGGTAAACAGTACAGAATGAACAAGCTGAATTAATTCCAGCTAGCTGTTGTGGATAAGCTTTCAGAGGGGTTTTAAGTCTAGTATCTGTCTAAACCATTCAGGCACAGGTGAGAATTCACACTTTTTTGTTGTTGCTATTTTTAGTTTTAGTTCAATCCATGTGCTGCAAATAAGATTGCTAAATTTAAATGGGGCTTAAGTAATTTTAAAAGTGAAATGTGCCTGAACCAAAAGCTCAGATCCAAACCCTCCTGAGTGTTGCAATTCTACCCTTGATAACAAGTGGAACCAAAACTGCCAAAGTCAAGATGATTACAGTTTTGTAAATCAGGCCCATCCCTACTTTAACAGATGGGACTAGTCATACTGCCACTGCAAAGGGATGAAAGATATTGTAGGAGAGTAAAGAGTTAAAAACTGGACAAATGGTCAGGCCTAAGTTACAGGAAACGGGGTGAAGTCACGGGCAAACCTTGTTTCTGTTAATTGGTACGAATTCTAGCTAAAGTCTGTTATCTCTCCTCTTTTCCTCCCTTCCTGGCCTTCTGCACAGAGGATGAGGCTAACTATCGCCACTCCTGCACAAGGCCTTTGGCGGGAAGAAAGCATTATCTTCCTTCCCTCCCTGGCATGCCTTTACTTCAAAGAATGTTAGTGTAAAATTAATAGGCTTTAAGGTGATATGCATGCTCTCTGTATGGTAATCCTGTAAACAACAAAAAGGGGCAGGTGTAATTGTATTAATTATGTAATTGTTAATATTCATTTTATAGCAAAAACAACAAGTTCTCTGGCACTTCAAAGACTAACAAATTTAATTTTTGTAGGCATAAGCTTTCGTGAGACTCAGCTCACTTCGTCAGATGCAGAGGGAGAAGTGAGCTGAGTCTCACGAAAGCTTATGTCTACAAAAATTAAATTTGTTAGTCTTTAAAGTGCCACAGAACTCTCGTTGTTTTTGCTGTATACAGACTATTCATTTTATAGGTGTCAATGTAACCAAATAAGGGACTATGGGAAGTTGCTAAAAATGTATACATTTATGGATAAAAGGATTGTAAAGTAACCCCCTTGTTGCTCACTCGCGGCATCGAGGTGGAACGAGCAGGTAATAAAGGGTTCCGTCTCCCCAATCCCCCCAGGGACAACCTGTTTGGCTATTTCTAACTTCTGGCGTCACAAACAGGATACCAGGGGAGAGAAGTGCCTGATCACCACTCCTCGCTATAGATATGGGTATGTTCAACGGGCCCTTTACGGTAACCATGGTTAGGGAATATATTAATAACTTGTGTGGGGCCGTATGGGGCGCCTCCCAGGGGATATCAGGACTGGCCAGCCATCCACGTGTGGGTGGAAGCCTTCCTCACGTCCAAGTATTCCCAGGATAAGGAAAATGTTATTTTGTACAGGTTCTGTGCGAGGGCTTGTCTGGGTTGGAATCCAGGTTTGTTTTACAAGCCAGGTTAAAACCTTGCAATAAATCACGGAGGAGCAGCCCACAGTTAATCATCACAGTATGCTTGCGGTTAGAATGGCTGAGAGCCATATGAAAGAGTTTAACTGTGTTAAGTCAGAGAACCTGGCCCTGAAGGGTCAAGTGGACACCTTAAAGCAAACTTCTGTTACCCTGTCCCCTCTTTATCCTCCCCTTCCATCTAGTCCCTCTGCTCCCCCAGCCTATGAGTATAAACTCAGTCACAATAACCCTGTTTGTCCTATCGTGACTGTTCTGAATGCCTCCCCTGACATGGATCTTCTCCGCCGGTCTGGTATCCAAATTCCCACTGGTCCCCAATCGAATGGAGAAGAGGGCCCCACCATACATCAAAACGGGGACAGCCAATCTCCTTTGGAAGAGCTAGTAAATCAGCAAAGAATGTTAGCAGAAAAATCCTGGAGCACAGTCTTGGGATGGCTGGCAAGGACTGCTGACAACCCCAGTTTCACTCTGGTGGCTGTGGCAGCAACTCTCACTCTTCTCTCAGAGCCAGGATAAAGGCTTAGGATAAAGGGTGCAAGTTTTCAAGGAGCCCCACTTCCAAGAAGCCCCACTGATTTCTGTTCCTTTCTGTACATTTTGTGGCTTAGGTTTTTCTTCTTTCTATGTCTCTCTCTTTTTTCTTTCTCCCCCCGCCCTTTTTTTCCTGCTTCTTCTCCCCCCTCCCCTTCCTCTCCCCCTGTCTATGCTTACCTCCGGGATTCGGCGGCAGTTGATGGGAGTTACGCAAGCTATGCTAAAATCTTGCGTAACTCCCGTTGACTTCTCTGCTCCTCTTCTGCGCGCCGTCTTCACTGCACTGCGCCGACGGGAACTGTATTCCCGTCGACAGCACTACACCGCTTCCGAAGGTAGACTTACTATGTTGATTTCTGGATTGACTGAGCGGGTCTTCACTGACTGCTCAGTTGATCCAGAGAAATCGATCTGCCAGCGGCGACTTTGCCGCCATCAGTGTGGCCGTAGTCTCTGTTTCTTTTCCTTCTTGTTTGAGAGCTAAGGGTTAAAGCCACAGTTGAAACATTAAAAAATGTTGTTGCTGTTAGCATGTACTTTAAAATGATTTCACAGAACTAATTGGTTGCTTTTCAAACCCCCTCTCCCTCATTTGCACTTTTGTTTTTCTGAAATTTTGATGGAGGGAATTTTGGATGCACTTTGGATGTAAAAAGTTTTAACAAAGCACAGACTAAGGCAGCTGTGTTGCAAAAATTGTACTTGGTGGCTCAGGTTTTTACAAGCACAATATGCCATCTTAAAAATGCAGCTCAGTAAAAACAGTGGCTGATAAACACAGTGAAAAAATAAAAAGTTTAAAATCACAAAACTATGTTGCCAGTAAAGTGTTAAAGCTATGGCAGCAAGAATAATATAATAAAGGTAAAATATGCTTAAGTAAATGCAAAAGTAAGTGATTTAAAGAAAAAAGAAGAGTTAAAGGTAGCTTTTGTAGAAGTTATTACTACAAAGTTAAAGACAATTAAACCGTTGGAAGTTGTGGAATTGTTAAAAGGTAATAGTTGTGGAACAGTGTTATAAAAATATTTTGGTTTAATAATATTCATTAAGGTAAATATATCTATAATTTGGTACAGTCACATGGCATGGAAATCTGATAGTTAAATAAATTACACAAAGGGGTCAGGTAGTGGCTACTACCATGTTTTTGTCCCCAGAAGCCTTTACAGCTATTCTGAAGGAAAATGGGCCCTTTTCCTGAAGAAATTGTCTGTAAACAATTAATTGTAAGTAACTGCTGCAGGCAGCAGGCAAAGGGACAATCTGATTTAAATCATTTAATTACTAAACAATTGGTCAAATTTATAAAAGGGAATAAGGGGTTTCCATTCAAACTTGACTGTCTCTGAATGTACAAAATGGGAATCTGAGTATAAGTGTGTAAAAGAAATTAAAGTAGTGTAAGGAATGTTAAGCAAACACAGATAGCCAAAAAAAAAAAAAAAGCTTAATAACAAAGCCTTTTTTTTTTTTTTTTAGCTATCTCAATAACAAGAGGACATAATCTTGGCAGGGGCAGGCAAAACCAGAATAGTTTAAAAAAAAAATCTGGATTAAAAAATAAATAATAAAAAATGTCAAATTCAAGATTTGCAAAAATCTGACCCGGCATTGTTGGGCTCCCATTTCTCAGGTGAAGCGTTATAGTTCATTAGCCATTAGCCAAAAGGAATGAAGTGATTTTGTTTTTCAGAACTGTGAATGTTCCTGTGAATAATTCCCACGGCTGCTCTGGTGGAGTATGACCAACCTCGCTATCCACACCTCCATCCAGTGGAACTCAGAGCATTTGACACAGACAGTCCGAGCCATCATTTATGCTGGAGAATGTACCTTTCCCCCCACTTTAACTGAACAAACAAATGATTCAATGGTCTAGGGTTTTTGGGCATCTAAAAGGAGTGTCCCCCGCTTTGGATTCCATTAAACTTTTCAGGCAGGGTACCACCCTTTAATTGGATCTGTCGTACTACCCACTCCCAGATTAAAAGGAAATATACTATGATTGGCCCTCTCCTGCCCCCCACATCTCCTCCTCCTTCCAAAGAATCAATTATCAAACCGTCTCCCTGGTGGCCTACCCCCCTCCGAAACCTATAGTACTTAATGCATTGGGACTGCAGATATCTATCACCTTGTTTCCCACTGATTGATTTCTAAGTAATACCTTTGCTAATTGTTCCCAATTTACCAGAGTAGGAGAAAAAATGCTGCTGTGGGCAATTACAAACTCAGCAGGGGTTAATCTTTGAAAACAATGGGATGTTGTTAACTATTTGTGGGAAGGGTGGAACTCTTTACAAGAATCTGACTCAGCAGCTCGAGTCCAAGGCCTGGAACATGCCCTGAGACTGCTAGCCAGAGGGGGAATATTGCAGGGATCTGCACTGAGCTCCACCGACCACCTGCTGGAAATGGTTATTTTAGTCCTTGGAAACCTCACCGAAAGCCTTACGACAGACTTGGTGAAAAGTGTTAAAACTATTTTATGGGGGAAAGCTTGTAACCAGGTCCAGCAAATTTTAATGGATCGTTTTGTAAACCTCTTACGGGAGGCTTGTCTGGGGGTATGGCCTTCTGGATTAGAGGGTACCAATGCAGCAAAGCAATTAAAAAGTTATTGGCCTTTCAGAGCCACCGGGCGAACAACTCTTGGGGAAAAGGAGTAGCTAGAGGGAAATGGACCTCTGCCATCCTATTGCAAGCTGGTTTTGGAGGTGGGTGCAAATGGGGATGGTCCTGAGAGCTGGTGTGACAGGTGTGGGTTGGAGCAAACGACACCTGATTTCTGGTTGGGCCAGAGGTATATTATCCACGTATGGGACTAATTTGGGCAGGACAAGATAACACATGGGAGGGATGGACACAAGAACCACCACCATTACGATGTATAGAACTGGTATCCCCTCAGCACTGGGTGGAACAGAGAAATAAAATCTGCTGGGAGGAATCAGCCGTGCTCAATGGCCAGGGGCTAAAGGATGGAAGGTGTGTGTGGAATGGGTGGGGTTTGAACCAGGAAACTTTTCTCTGCAACTAGGAAACTCCACCTGTCAAATCCACATACCAACCATAAAACAGCTTAATATAACAGGACACCCAACAATTCCAATGAACTGAATTGTGGCTGTACCAGAACCCTCCTAGATAAATTGGGACCACCTGACACAGCTTTTAAAACAACTCCAGATTGAGCAACACAGAACGCAGGTTTTGGCAGTTCAGGTCCTTCGAGGAACAAATGCATTCCAACTAGCCACTGAACTGCCTGCTGATTGTTCTTGGACTGATGTAGTCTGTGCCCTTCAAACAGGCTTAACAGACTCCCATTCATGCCTCGGTTGTATTACTCATGTTGTAGAAATATTAATCATATTAGTTGGGGTTTTTTTAATCATGTTTATGGAAGGTTTAAAACTTTGCACCGTCCTAGCCTCTCCCCAAAACCCATACCTGTAATTTTAGGCATATTATCCAGTCAGTAACCCGCCTCCCTCGTCTCCCCGTAGCATGACCAGTGGATCAAGACATTGGGGCATCTGGATCCAGGGCCTCCTGGACCAGTGCCCCACTGGCCAGTGTGCGGGAAGGATGGGCGCCTGGGCCTTTCTTTGAAAGAGAGGGGGGAGTGTAGGAGAGTAAAGAGTTAAAAGCTGAACAAATGGTCAGGCCAAAATTAAGGGAACGGGGTGAAGGCAAGGGCAAACCTTATTTCTGTTAATTGATATGAATTCTAGCTAAAGTCTGTTATCTCTCCTCTTTTCCTCCCTTCCTGGCCGTCTGCGCAGAGGATGAGGCAACTATCACCACTCCTGCACGAGGTCTTTGGTGGGAAGAAAGCATTATCTTCCTTCCCCCACCCTGGCATGCCTTTACTTCAAAGAATATTAGTGTAAAATAAATAGGCTTTAAGGTGATGTGTCTGCCCTCTGTATGATAATCCTGTAAACAACAAAAAGGGGCGGGTATAATTGTATTCATTATGTAGTTGTTAATATTCACTTTATAGGTACCAATGCAACCAAATAAGAGTCTATGGGGAGTTGCTGAAAATGTATACATTTACATACTGTTATGGATAAAAGGATTGTAAAGTAACCCCCTCGTAGCTCACCCGCGACATCGAGGTGGATGGAGCAGGCAATAAAGGGTTCCTCTCCCCAATCTACCCCAGGGACAACCTGTTTGGTTATTTCTAACAGATATCAGAAGGAGAAATATTTGCCAGCAAATATCCTGGTCATGATGAGTTCACTTACCTGACAGCCAGGTCACGTTATGCTTCTAAGAAGCATATTTCCAAGGATATCTGGTAACACAATAGGTCTCTGGAACTTCATAACTAAACTGTTGTACCTTTACTTGAAGGAAAGCTTACACTATGGTGATAAACATGAATGGCTTCTGTACATAGTTGGCAGTGGAGTAATGAATGACTAGAAGGTTAAAAGGTGGGTGTAAGCAAGAATAGTTTACTTATTGTATGTGTCAATGGGGACTGCCTACTTTTGGTGATCTCATATGCTGCTCAGGAGGTGGGGGCACATTAACGTTAATTCTGTTTTTTAAATCATAAAGTGCAAAGTAAAGTCTTCTAGATTTCTGCAAATCAACATTCAGCATGTGCAACAGGGAAAAAAGAGAGCACAAATGGTGCAAATGCAGACAGAATACTGAAAACAAAATAAACATGTGTCTTAGAACAATGAACTGCTAATAAGAAAGGCACTTCATTGCCCATTTATGTTATTGTGTTGAGTACTGAATATCCGCTTGGCACTAGAGAAAGTAGAAGAGCCTGCCTGCCCTGAGGATCTTACAAAGGAAACAGAGACAACAATTCAAATAGAGAGCAATCTCCTCCTTGCTGCCTGGTGTGGATAGAGCACAGAGTGGTCCCTGTGTTTTGTATGGTGTTTAAAATAAAATAAAACAATAATAATATAATAATTCATCATCATCAATAATATAATCATCAATATAATCATGTCTTCATTAGATGGCAGGCAGTCCCTGATAGAGGAGAGGGTGGGTGCTTGCCACACCAGGCTGGATAAGCTATTCTAGGTGGAGAGAGCAGCTTGGATGAAAACACAGAGATGAGAGGGAGAGAAAATACAAAGGGAATGGTGTCTTTCATAAATGACAGGGGTGGGGTCAAAAGAGAAGAAAGAAGAGTTGCAGAGATGTTCAGAGCATTAATGATGGGGACTACAAGTTAAAACTTGATGTGGAAAGTGAGAGGGAGCTAATAGAGAGATTCAAAGAAAGAGGCAATGTGATCAGAGCTGGTGGCAGAAAAAAGATTTTTGCTGCAACGTTCTGGATAGATCAGAGAGGAACAAGGACAGAATCTGGGAATCCACAATGAAAAAGTTGCAATAGTTTAGATGACAGATGACTAATACTTTGACTTTCCATTCCTAGAGCTAAAATGTAAGGAACAGAGGGATACTGGAGATATTGTACAGGAAGAAGCAACAGGATTAGGTGACAAAAGAATGTTGTTATTATTAAGGATTTATATTGCATTAGTGCTTACAGGTTTCAAACAGGATACAGATCTATTGTATTATACACTGTGAAAAACATATGTTAAGTGACAGTACCTGCCCCAAAGAACTTATAGTCTAAGGAAAGGTCATCGCACAAACTCGCATCAAAATAACAAAACTGGTTTCACCCCCTTAATTCCTTCCTCCCAGTCATTTATATGAATCTACATTACAAAAGAGAGAGTATGGAGGACCAGATCTCCCTTTCTTCTGCAAGAGGTTCCAGCTTCTCCTGGGGGAATCCCAGGAGTTCCCAGGATGACCAGGAGATATAATGCCTCCAGCATGTCCTGATTCAGCCTTGAGGCCTTCTCCCAGTGGGATGTGCCCGGTATAGTTCCAAAGGAAGCCTACAAGGGGGCATCCTTTTCAGGTTCCCAACCTGAAACTGACTCCTCAGCTGACTCCTCTTGATATGGAGGAGTAGCGGCTCTACTCGGAAGTTCTCCTGAATAGACACAGACTTTAAGGTCAGAAAGGGCCGTTATGATCATCTAGTTTGACCTCCTGCACAACACAGGCCAAAGAACCTCACCCACCCACTCCTGTAATAGACCCCTAATCTATGACTGAGTTACTGAAGTCCTCCAATCATGGTTTGAAGACTTCAAGGCACAAAGAATCCACCAGCATGTGATCCATGCCCCATTCTACAGAGGAAGGTGAAAAACCCCAGGTCTCTGCCAATCTACCCTGGGGGGAAATTCCTTCCTGACTCCAAATATGGTGATCAGCTAAACCCTGAGCATGTGGGCAAGACTCACCAGCCAGACACCCAAGAAATAATTCTTTGTAGTAACTCAGAACCCACCCCATCTAATGTCTCATCAGAGGCGATTGGGCATATTTACCACTAGTAGTCAAAGAATAGCCAAGCCCCTCATCCTATCTCGGAGAGTCAGCCCAGCCACCCTGCAGAGAATCCTTATTTCCGCAGCTTGTATTGCAAACTCGTCCTTTCGGTCATTACACAAAGTTCATTACTATAGGTGAGGATGGGGACGTAGATTGATCTGTAAACCGAGAGCCTAGTCCAAAAACTTAGCTCCCATTTCACCACCATGGATTGGTACTGCGCCCGCATTGCTGCCACTGCCACACTAATCACAGGTCAATCACACGCTTACCATCACTCATGAACAAGACCTCTAGATACTTAAACTCTTTCACTAAGGGTTGCTGTTCCCCTTTCGCCTGGAGAGAGCACTCTATTTTCTTCCGGGAAAGAACCAGGGCCTCTCATTTGGAGGTGCTGATCCTCATCCCAGGCGCTTCACACTCAGCAGCAAAGTGTACGAGTGCACTTTGGAGATCAGAGTCTGAAGAAGCAAGAAAAGCATCATCATCTGCAAACAGCAGAGATGCCACCTCCACGTCCCTGTACCAGATACACACCCCACCTCTGCTGCACCTTGATATTCTGTCCATGAAAATCATGAACAGGAGTGTGGACAGGACACACCTCTGCCGTAGTCCAATGCCCATCTTGAATGAACTCAACTTAATGCCAAGAATGCAGAGACAACTCTCACTCCGGGAATAGAGGGACCGGATAGCACACAGCAGCAGCACCTCATACTCCTACAGCAGTTCTCACAGGATATCTCCAGGTCCACAAACCAACGTAGACCAGATTAGGAAACTCCCTCGAGAACCTGTAAGAGAGCAAACAGCTGGTCCCTTGTTCCACGTCTGGGACAGAAACTGCATTGTTCCTCCTGAATCTGAGGTTCAGCTAATGGACATAGCGTCCTTTCCAACACCCTGGCATAAGCTTTGCTGGGGGGGCTGAGAAGTGTGATCCCCCTGCAGTTGGAACACACCCTCTGGTCTCCTTTCTTAAAGATTGGGATCATCACCCCATTTTGCCAATCCCAAGGTACTGTACTCATCTTCCAGGCAATGCTGAAGAGGGGCATTAACCACCACACCCTGAATTTGTCCAGTGATTTCAACATCTCCAGGTGAATCTCATTCACCCATGCTGCCTTACTCCTGCAAAGGCACTTTACCACCACAGCGACCTCATCAACAGAAATAGATGCGATCCCACCATGGGTTTCCAGCATTGCCTCCTGAAAAGAGGGCATGTCTACCGGGTTGAGGAGTTCTTCAAAGTGCTTCTTCCACCTCTGAACAATCTTCTCAGATGGGGTCAGCATTTCACCACCCTTGCTGAGAATAGCCTGGGCAACATCCCGCTGACCCCTTCTAAGGCGACGAA
Source organism: Emydura macquarii macquarii (assembly GCF_026122565.2). NCBI lineage: Eukaryota > Metazoa > Chordata > Testudines > Chelidae > Emydura > Emydura macquarii. The sequence goes on from NW_027132773.1 coordinate 13,987,869, forward strand.
TGGTTTGAGGCCATCTGTTAATCATTCTGCATGGTCTTTCCAAACTCCTCTCAGGCCCGGGCTTTCATGTCAATGACTGCCACAGCTGCAGCCTTCCTAGCCCACAGTACCTCTCAGTCATATCAGGAGTCCAATTCACAACATTTCTTGGAAGGTCTCCTTCACCTTGACAGCTTTCCTCAGCCCTGGTGTCCATCACCCTGGTCCTAGGGTTGCCATCATGACAGGCACCAACTGTACTCAGGCCACAGCTTTTTATGGCTGCCTGATTGAAGCCCACTCAGTGCAATATGGTCCACTCAGACTCCATATCCACAACCTCACCTGGAATGCAAGATAAGTTCTTCCAGAAGTGGGAATTGAAGTCTTTCCTCACAGGTTCCTCCACCAGACATTCCCAAGTGACCTGCACTGATTGTTTGGGCCTCCCATGTCTACCCAGCCAGCATCCCTTGTGTTGGATCCAACTCACCACCAAATAGTGCTTAGTTGACAGCTCCAATCCTTCTTCCACCAGGTGTGCAGAACATAAGGCCTTGCATCCGATGAAATGACTATAAAGTCGATTATCAATCTTTGGCCCAAGGTGCTCTGGTACCAGGTAGATTTATAAGCAACCTTGTGTTCGAACAAGGTGCTTGTCATGGACAATCCATGACTAGTACAGAAGCACATGACTTGTCTCACACAGATGAATGTGGTTATTTCCTTTGACGTGAGCCATTTGAAAGAATTAATATGCCTATATTTTAACTCATCAAAAATAAAACCAAAGCTTAATTCTCTGACATGTTAATCTTGCACATCTACTGGAATTTTAAAAATACCATTATCACAAACTAAAACCTTCTATATGAGAAAATGCTAACATCCTTTCCCAATGTGCTTCTCTTTCAATTAAAACTTATTTTAAACTTACACTTTACTTGGTATTTTCTGTTTACGAAAGTCAGAGAAAGTCATTTAAAACCATTAGAATGATACAGTTTTAGGCTAAATATCATCAAGCAGCTCATCAATAGGACAATGCCAATTACTATGATCTGTCTGAGTGAGCCTTTTTTCACAATTAATTAATTCAAAGCTTTAGGGTAAAAAATGATTAATTTATTCATCAAGAGATAAATCCACTTTGTTCTTTACCTTACTTTTTCCCTGGTGGGTGGATGTGTGAAGAAGCAAATGCTATACTTTACTTAGACAAAAAAATAAAATATCCCTACTTATCCAGAAGTATATAAATGTTATCTAGGTAAACATTACATTTTGATGCAATAATTTAAAAGATGCAAAAATGAATTTCAGATTCACAGATATATTGATCCACATTTCCACCAAATAGATTTGTTTAATGCTAATTTCCTTGACTACTATTTTCCTCAGCATATTTTCTACATACATTACTGTTTTGATGGTACTCCTATTTAGTCACTGTAAATCAAGATCTCGAACAAGAAGGTTATGTTTCAGCTTTATTCTCCAAAGCTAGGCATACATGCAGAATTTACTGGTTTATTTTTTGGTTATTGAAATGAAGGTCAAGTGTATTTCTCCATCAAATAGACGGGAAAAAGGTTTTCTACTATAAAATACTTGCTTCCATATCATATAAAACGTATGCCAAGCATATACTACAGATTCTCACAAAATGCATGTAAGTACTGAATCCAAAGAAAATAATGTGAAAAAGAAATACAACTCCTTAGCACCAGAACAGAGAAGAAGATAAATGCTGCTGCATATAAGAAACCCAAGAAAAATGCCATTTGGGACTATTTAGATGCTATTAGCCAAGATGGTCAGGGATGCAAACCCTTGCTCCAGATATCTTTAAACCTCTTCCTCCAATCAGCTCTTTCACAGCAGCTCCAGGATGGCTGGACACCAGTAGTGGGAATGTTGAGAGTGGAAGAAGAACTGTTCTCAATTCCAGTGCCACAGCAGTTGTCTGCAGACACAAAGAGTTATTACAGGGGAAATCCTGGATGAAGGCGTTGGAACAAGAGTACAAGAAATCTAAAAAGATATCTCAAGCTAATATTTGCATTTTCTTATTGTCACGTTTGTAAATTCAATATTAAGACAAGAATTTAAGACCCACCCATACATAGACCAGTCTGAAATCATGGGGTCTGGCTCCAGAGTTTGAGAAAGCCTGGTGATACTACATGGTGAAATTCATCATACTGCTCCCCGTGTCTCTTTGGCATGAACTTGGTCCAAGCTGTGCCACTGCAAAGATTTCTTAGCCCTTTCTCTGAGTTGGGGTTCGAGTGTCTTCACACTGGCATATATATCTTCCGGCATAAATTACAAAATGTTGAATTAATTCAGAGTGTTATTTCAGAATCAAGCTTGGCTGAATACATGTTCCTAATAGATTGTGTAAAGTGCTAAATTCTCATTCAACAATTGAATAAAACATGTATTAGAAAAGGATTTAAAAACCATTTAAGTTTCTAAATCCAGGGAAATAATTTACATTTTTAATATTAATAAACATATACTATCACATTGGAAAACAATTTTTGCCAAGTCTATAAGGAACAGGTCTGGGCAGGAAATAACACATTTAGAATCCTCATGCCAGTAGGGTATAAACAGCTTGGTCTCTCTTCTAATAGGTCTTGAAATATATTAAAAATGCAATAAGTTAATATCTATAATGTTTGTTGGGGGGGAATTGCGACATACCTTCTGTTCAATACCATGAAGCAGAATTTCTGAGTACAAAGCTAATAAGTGGTATGACTGAGACTCTCAGAACTTCAAAAAGATGTTTTCCCAAATGTTTAATCAGTGAGAGTTTCCCCAAGCCACTGCACACCCACTGGCATTGGACTAACCAAGTTATTGAATGCCATAGGGAAAAAGAGAAAGGAAACACAAGGATTTAAAAAGATGGTTAAAATACTGTTTAAAAAGGAACCATTAAGTTTATCTGGGTCATGGGATTTTTACAAAAACCAGCACTTAATGAAGTGTGGATTATGAGGACAAATATAATTAAACCCTAACTAACTCTAACTATGATTACAGAGCAGAAGAAAGAGACAGCTCTTCAATTTCCTTTCACTGTTCTAATGACATTAAGGGCCAGAATTTCAAAAGCTGGGCTCCTTTTCTCCTGCCTGTAATTACTGTCACTTGGTCATCAAAGAACCTGATCTAAAGGTGCAGTCAGATATTTGAACTACCAAGTGATCTGAATTGTGTCTGCAAATAACCACTATCACAAAAAAGAGACCACACAAAAATTGAGCTGATAATTTGTTCCTATGTGTGAAAGATGAGACATCTGCCTCATACACCCTAAACATCATCCAGTTTGTAACTATCACTTTGGTAGCTGTCATCCTCATCTTATGGAACTGTTTGAACCACCCCCTCACTCCCCACACTCACCAAAAGGTCTCAGAGAAACTGCTGGAGGTCATCTGTTCATATGTCATATGTCCTCTGCCTGCAGCATCCCCTGCAGCAAAATTCGGTAGACCTGCTAGGCCCTCCTCGTCCACGGGCGGCAGCTGTGCTCATCCTCGAAGGGTACCACGCTGGCAATGTGTTCACTCACTCATTTATGATCCTAATAGTTCTCTCTAACCCTATGGAGATATGTGCATTTCACTCTTCAGTGGAAAAACTAGTATAAATTAGCACTGCCATAGCTACACCTAGCTCAACTCAGTTTGAGAATTCTCATGGAACCAGGTGGGTGCAATGCCACAATGAAAAGTCATTCCCCCATGGCCTTAACTAACTCTGCTGCTCCTCACTATGGGAGCCCAATCCTCGGGAGCACCTGTGAAGGGTCTTCTGCAAGATTGGGGATCTGTGCTGTAGAGGGGAATATTTATGCAGACGAATGTTCATTTATTTGCATTCTTTAAAGAACTAAGAAACTGTGATATAACTGTGAAACTGTGATACAACTGTGATATAACTGTGATATAACTTTGACACACAAAATCTTTAAGCATACAGTGCATTATATCATCTTTCATGATAGCAGTCTATTCAGCTCAACCACCTACTGGCTATGATATCTGCTTTCACAAAACTATGTCTTATCACTTTTATGTAACTTCTGTTGGATTCCTATCCCGTATTCAGCAACTTCATAACACACACAGTTCAAACTGAATGTAGCCTCTTTTCACATTTCTGTTTCTCAAGATACACAGGTGAATAAGACACAGACGAGGGGATGGATTTTAAGTTGCAGGTTGCAAATCTATTAATTTAACAATGGAGGAAGCGAACTGTCCATCCCCCCAACTCCCATATTGAGCATTTAATTGTGTCCAGTGCAGACTTAATGGCCTCACAACATAAAACCAATATTTCAGCACTGAACCTCTTCAGCTTAATCCACAGACTCATCCTTATGACAGGGAAAATAGTATCAAGGGTTACCTCAGTCCATGAAGACTTCAAGTCTCCCCTTCTCTTTACAGGTAAAAAGGTCCCACAGGCATATCCCAGGTCTCATTTACCTCTGGGAGTTGGCCCTTTCAGCCTTTACCTGCACTGGACAATGGCTGTGAATTGCAATGAACTAAACATTCTTATATTCCTCCTACCATTAAGATTTCATTCTCTTTTTACCTAAACTTTGCCTTCATAATGGTACAAGAAAAGCTTTCTTTGGACACCTACCTATTTGGCTTCTGGGAAAAAATTCTGACAAGCAATCAGTGAGATCCAAGGAGGGCAGCAATAGTGGCAAAACAGCCCATGAACACTCATGGAGGCCCCATAAGTGCCATTTGGCTTCCCCCATCTCCCCTGGCTGGTCAATGGGAGCCAGAGAATCTCCTCCCACTCCAAAAAGCAAACATACATGTGCATCTGAGGACAAGGAAGGGCTAAACTCTAGCATGTTTGGTATGATGCACTTTTCCTTCACTGGCCCCCAAGAGTTGGACATCCTGCTACCGGTCTGACCATGCTTCCCACTCAGAGAGAGAGGAACATTTACAGGAATGTGTACTGAGAAATCCCTACATTATTAATTGTTTCTCAATTGCCCAGGGATGAGCTAGATGCCTCACAAAGACAAGGTTACTGCCCTAAAGGGTTCATAATGTAAATTTAACATGGCACAACAAGGAAAGGTCAAAAACTGGTATGTGTAAGTGGGGAGAAGGGGATAAAGATGGGTTTGCAATATTGTATTATCTTGCAGTTACTTGCAAAACACTTACATACATGTTTAATTTTCTGTTTGAGTATTGCCAGTGAGGGAGTTGGCTAATGGGATTGCAGAACCATTGGCCATTATATTTGAAAACTCATGGTGATCGGGGGAGGTCCTGGATGATTAGAAAAAGGCAAATATAGTGTCCATCTTTAAAAAAGGGAAGGAGGAGGACCCGGGGAACTACAGAGCAGTCAGCCTAACCTCAGTTCCCGGAAAAACCATGGAGCAGGTCCTCAAGAAATCCATTTTGAAGCACTTGGAGGAAAGGAAGGTGATCAGGTACAGTCAGCATAGATTCACCAAGGGCAAGTCATGCCGACCAACTTGATTGCCTTCTATAATGAGGTGACTGGCTCTGTGGATGTGGAGAAAGTGGTGGATGTGATATACTTTAACTTTAGCAAAGCTTTTGACACAGTCTCCCAGAGTATTCTTGACAGCAAGTTAAAGAAGTATGGGTTGGATGTATGGATTACAAGCTGGATAGATTGTCGGGCTAAACAGGTAGTGACCAGAGACTCAATGTCTAGTTGGCAGCCTGTATCAAGCGGAGTGACCCAGAGGTCAGTCATGGGGCCGGTTTTGTTCAACATCTTCATTAATGATCTGGATGATGGGGTGGATTGCACCCTTGGCGAGTTTGTGGATGATACTAAGCTGCGGGGAGTGGTAGATATGCTGGAGGGTAGGGATAGGATACAGAGAGACGTAGACAAATTAGAGATTGGGCAAAAAGAAATTTGATGAGGTTCAACAAGGACAAGTGCAGAGTCCTACATTTATGACGGAAGAATCCCATGCACTGCTACAGACTGGGAACCAACTGGCTAACAGCAGTTCTGGAGAAAAGGACCTTGGGGGTTTCAGTGGACAAGAAGCTGGATATGATTCAACATTGTGCCCTTGTTGCCAAGAAGGCTAATGGCATATCGGGCTGTATTAGTAGGAGCACTGCCAGCAGATCAAAGGAAGTGATTATTCCCCTCTATTTGGCATTGGGGAGACCACATCTGAAGTATTGTGTCCAGTTTTAGGCCATCCACTACAGAAAGGAACTGGATAAATTGGAGAGAGTTCAGCAGAGGGCAACAAAAATGATTAGGGGGCTAGGGCACATGACTTATGAGGACAGGCTGAAGAAACTGGTTTTATTTAGTCTGCAGAAGAGAAGAGTTGGGGGGGGGGCGGGGGGTTTGATAGAATCCTTCAACTACCTGAAGGGGGCGTCCAAAGAGGATGGAGCCAGGCTGTTCCCAGTGGTGGCAGATGACAGAACAAGGAGCAATGGTCTCAAGTTGCAGTGGGGGAGCTCTAGGTTGGATGTTAGGAAAAACTTTTCCACTAGGAGAGTGGTGAAGCACTGGAATGGCTTACCTGAGGAGGTTGTGGAATCTCTGTCCTTAGAGGTTTTAAGGCCCAGCTGGACAGAGCCCTAGCTGGGATGATTTAGTTGCGGTTGGTCCTACTTTGAGCGGGAAGTTGAGCTAGATGACCTCCTGTGGTCCCTTCCTAACCCTAATCTTCTATCATTCTATCTCCCCATTATATCATTTAGGCCAAGAGATTAGCAGCATTCAAGAATTGATTAGACATTTCTACAGATGATGAGAATATCCACAGTTACATTACACAGAAATATATATATTTGATGCTTATGCTTCAGAGCATAAGCCAAACACCAAGCAATGGTTCTAAGGAGAAACTTCTCTTATGGACATGTTATTTCATAAATGTCCACTATCAGAGAAAAGATATTGAAGTAGATGGAACACTGCTCTGATCTGTATGGCAATTTCTAAGTTCCTGTGATCTAATTCTCTTTCTTTTGTATTTGGGTTGCAAAAGAGATTCCTACAGAATTCCACAGAACATAAAAATGGCCATACTGAGCCAGAGTATTGGTCCATATAACCCAGTATCCTGAAGCCAATGCCAGGTGCTTAGAGGGATTGAACAGAAAAGGTAATCATCAAGTGATCCATCCCGTTGCCCATTCCCAACTTCTGGCAAACTGCATTCCCTGCCCATCTGGATAATAGCCATTGAGGGACCTAACCTCCATGAACTTATTTAGTTTTTTTAAAACCCTGTTATAAACCCTGTGGACCTTCACAACATCCTCAGGCAAGGAGTTCCACAGGTTGACTGTATGTTATGTGAAAAATACTTCCTTTTGTTTGTTTTAAACCTGCTGCCTATTAATTTCATTTGGTGACCTGTAGTTCTTGTGTTATGAGAAGAAGTTAGAAACATTTTCTTATTTACTTTCTCCACACCAGTCATGATTTCTCATATCTCTATCATATCTATTAGTCAACTCTTTTCCAAGCTGAAAAGTGCAGTCTTATTAAAAAAATTTCACTGAAGCATTGACTGATCATAACACAGTTACAGTAAATTACCATTTTCTTTGTAGAAAATATATTTTAAAGCTGTTGTTTCTGTTTAAGATGTAAATACTAGTGTTAACAATTTATGACACCAACAGAGAAGAGAGATGTATATAAGTATAAAAGAAATTTCTCTGCAAAAGCTGTTGTGATTTATACTTTTAAATTATTCTTTTCTCAAAGTTTCTTTATGAAAATCTCAAATTTATGTTCACACTCAGCTTTAGTTAGTACAGAATTCAATGAAAAATTAGTAAACAAAATTAATATTGTTTCCTACTTTTAAACCATGTATTCTTTCAAAGGAAGAACTTAGCTAGAGGAAATAATATTATTTTGCATGGCTAATCTCAGTGCTTTTTATATGTAACCTTTTATGTTATTTTTATCAAATAGAATATATAGTGCATTGATTCATTTTGTCACCATATGTTAATAATTTATTAAATGTTTTTATATTTACAAAACTTTAAAATAACATTTTAAATACAAACTTTAACACCAGAAATATATGTTCTCTTTCAAAATATTTACACTGTTTAATTCAGATCCTTTTCGTAGTATTTCATAAACCAACAAATGTATTGACAAATGAATGGATGATAATATTCAAAGCAATGTGTGTTTTCACTTTTTGTGATTAAAACATTTGATAGATTTCATGCTGAAATGTGTTTCCTGAATGACACTTTATAGAAATTGAACAATAAAGAATTATATTCCAAACTTGTACAAGCGAATAAAACCATATGAATTGTAATTATTTTGGAAACTAGATGGTATCAACATTTAAATATCCATTCTTGGTTTTGTCATTCAAGCACTGTGCATTAAACGCTTATCTATTCTTTGAACAGTATTAAAAGGCTTTAGAAACTGCTGATAGTAATCAACTATCTAGTGAAGCTGCAAAGCTCTGCAACATTACTGGACCATGTCAAATATAAAAAGACACTTAGCTACTGCAAAATAGGGTGCCTGATGACATTATTGAACAGTGACACTTCACATATCTGCTTAATTTTAGAAAATCCATCAGAGCTTGTGAATTCCTGAACAAAAAGACTGTTCAGTAAAAATTAGAATACTTATATTCCAACATGCATCATTTAAACGTTTTTGCTTTGAATTCCATCATTCCTGTATAGAATGCAGCCCCCCCACCCCACCCCGCGTGCTTCTGTAGTTTACTAGTGGTTGTCCTATTTTACAAAGTGCTTAGGTAGCTTAGGCATAAGCAGAGAATTTTGGACAGAATTACAGAAAGTTAGTTTTGGTCACTGGAATAGCAAGGGTGAGGCCTTTGGTAACCAATTAAAAGCATTTTACTATAAAATCACCTGCTGTGTTTTTTAGTCTAACACTGACCCCAACTGAAGGCAAAAATTGTATAATTTAAAACATTATTTTCTTGCTCCTAACACCTCTCTAGCCTATACCCATAGTGTTTCTCTCCTTTACTCATTATTGAGAGTAGTTTATAAAGCCTTCTAATCAGCTCTGTAGTGTAAACTGAAGCTAGTTGGCCTGCCCAGCACGTTTGTTGACAAGACTTAGGTTGGGTTCCCTTCCTCAGAATCAGACATGCTGGACTGGGATCCATAAAAAACAGCTGGGGTCACTAAGATTTGAAACCAGCTTCAGTGGGGTGAAATTGGCAGTGGCCTGGTAGGTTTTTTTTTTGTTTGTTTCCTCACAGCATCATGGAGTTAGGTTAAATAAAAGCAGAACTCAGGCATTAATATTAGTAATTTGTAGGAATGTTTAGTTGTCGCAACTTGTGAATAGTGTCCAGTATGGATAAAGGCTAAAGGTTCAGTTCCAAGATCTAAGAGAAACCCGTGAACTTGCTGGTGGACCTCAGGCCTATCGGAGAAGGGGAGACCTAAAGTATTTGCAGACCAAGGTCTCACTTTGGTAATCTCCGTCCCCCATGAGGGTGGGATGTGTGCATGTGAGAGGATTCAGAAGAGTGGGCTGAAACCTATGGGTAAGCTGAGCAGAGTCTGCTGTGGGTTATATGGTAGAAATCTTGTAATCCCCACAATTGAGCCAATTTAAATGCCTGGTATTCAAGAGTCAGGGGAGATGGAGCAGATTACAGTGTGGAAGGGTGCTAAATAAAGTTGCAGCCTCCTGCTTAAATCCATCCCTGTGTCCATCTTCATTCACCTGCATGTCCTGATCAAGAGAATTTTGCAACTGACTTCAATGGGGACAGCATTTCACTCAGTGTTTTCCACAAATTGGAGAGGAGAATGTGTCTGTCACAATCCAAACGTTTAAGTTAGCTACAGCCATTATTGCGCCAAATTCTGCAAAGAGTGCAAAATGAACCCACAGTTATAGTGCTATGCTAAACTGCTGAAGAAGTACTGCAGTGAACACAGTGTAAGATAATGCTATCATAGTAATGGGTGCAGAGTCAGGGCAGGGCACAGTAACTTAACTGACAGGCAAGGTCTGATGCAAGCTGCATTTTATAAATGCCCCCAGGGAAACTATTGTCAAACACAGCAGATGTCAGAGGCAGTTACTGCTCTGAACAGACAACTTGGGCAACTGCACCACACACAACTACAGAAGTAAATGCAGACATCTGTCAAGGTGCAAATGCCCTTACAGAATGGCTCTGTCCTATGTCAGTGTGCATTCCTCTTTACCACAGCAAGCTCACTTGACCATGCCACAAACTTTCTCCTCAAGCATTATCCATGTGTTAGATCTGTTTGTGGGAATGTAGCATTTATAGCATCAACAGTGATTCCTAGCGAACAACAGGCTTCCATGAGGAGCTAAAGAGTTATGTAAGTGTTTGTTGTGCTTCAAGAGGACTCCTGGGGGAAAGGAGCATTTTGAAGTAGTGGGGCTGCTTCAACCTGCAACATAATTTTAGTTGTGTGGGGCTACTCTTATATTGCCTGTGTATAGAACAATTTCAAAGACGATGGCCCATTTTGAAATGGCGATACTCCTTTTGCAAATAGATTCTCTCTTTCCACCACATCAATGTATTGAATTTAATGAAGACTCTGTTTATATATCCCCAGAATCTCTCATCGATGTTCCTGCAGTTTTTCCTCTACTTGCACCTCTGGTTCAACTACTTTGCACCCACTTAGTGATCTGCATTACTATTTCTGCCGATTGAGTATAAACAGCAGCATGACCACAATTACACTACGCTACCCTCTAAAATCTAGATGTGTGTGTATGTATGTAGAGCTACTCCATTATATTGATCAATTTTACTCTTTGTTATCCCATAGAAGTAAATGGAGTTGCACGGAGTGCTCAAAATTTGGCCCATTTACTATTAAGACTTTTTTTTGATGATGATGTAAATGTTCTTCCTGAAACTTCCTAATACCCAAATGATTATTAACAACAAACAACATATATTTAATTCCATGTAGCACTATAAAGATTCTTTATATTGCTTACAGAAGATTTTTGTGTCTCTCTCTTCCTTTTAAAATACCACCAGGCACTGGTGTACAAAAATGAATTGCATAAAACCTTCTCTCTACTCTATCCTCCCCTCCTCCAGCCTCAAAAGATAATGCTTTAAATGACTAAATGAATCCATGCCTGTTCACTATTTAAATATTGCATCAATACAGGAGAAATGGTAATTGCAAGGATAGTGAAGACCGTTTCAATAAATATAATAAAATTCTTTGCAGTAGGCTTTTAAAATGATTTTGGTAGTTTCTTTCTAATCCCTGGAATGTATGCAGCCAAATCCTATTCAGCAGTACTTACTTATGTATCTCATCAAATTCACTGGGGCTGCTTGCATGATTCAAGACTACTCATGCGAACAGTAGTTTTCAGAATCAGGCTCTGTATTTCTAATAACTTAATTCTGAGAGGGCAGTGAGCAAATATCAGATACATTCAAGGGCATGTTTTGGCTTCAAAATGTGTGAAGTTGATATAGTTTCCTTACAGTTTTAAGCATCATTGTCAGTCATATTTGCATCAATGCCAGAAATTAGACAAAAACACACTGCCAAATCAGTCTTTGTGACTTTGTGATTAATTTTCAACAAACTAAACAAAGCATATTTTTGTCCTGAGTATGTTCATTTCACAAGGCCATAAGTTAAAAAGCTGATAGCAGCACACTTTGTGAAGGTTTAGTGAACAGCATCTGTGTTTCACACTAGATATTGTTCTGGGGGAGCTGTGCGGGGGAAGGGAATAAAATGTAATTGTTTTCTGAGAAGTAGTATTCATGGCTTTTCTTTATACCCCACCTCTACTTTTCACATCACCAAGCTGAGGAGCCTTTTCTTCCTACCAGCAGTTTTGTGAATGAACAGAATATATAAATGTGTCACTGATCAGAATCCAAAGTGTTAGAATTCTTTACACTTTTCTAGCCTCCTGGATCTTCTCATTGATTTGATTCAATCTTATACACCCGTAACTATGATAAACACAAAATAAACCTAACAATGTAACAATGTTTCAATCCTGACTGATCATTAAGGCCCCAACTGTTAAGGTACATAATGCTGTGACTATGCCTATTACAGTAATGCTCACATGCTTAAAGTCAGGCACATACATCGGTACCTTGCTGAATAAGGTCCTAAAATCATAAGGATTGACTCCACTTGTAAATGAGCATATTAACACCCCAAAGATGTTGTATTAGATTTACAATACATTAAATAAGTATGTATGAAAGATATTTTAGTGGTACCCAAAATATTTACATGTTAGAAAGAGTTATCTTTAAGCCATTCATATGCATCAAAGGAAGAGTATACTCTACTGCACCTTTTGTGTTATGCTTTTTTAATTTAGTCTTTTGTTTTCAATATGGAGTGAGCATTTTAATGGAGCAGAGAAAATACACACACAAGTGAATCCGTTAAAACCACACTAACATAATTAAAAAATGACTTCCTGTTAAAATGTGTACCATACAACCAATACATGATGGTGATGTACAGTTTTCATCAGCAGGACTCCATAAATGACCCTACTTAACTTTTTCATAACTTTGCATCTCATGAATAATTCAATCATCCCAAACTCAAGACAGTAACAGAGATGTACCACACGGACCTACCTATGTGAGGGTGAGATGGTTAGAAAATATTTAAGAAAAATGTAAACTGAACATGGTAATAAACGCGAAAGAGAACAAAATACTACTCATCCACTACCCCTTGTGGCTTCACTAATAAATATTATGCTACGTTGATCCTATTAAATATTAAAAAGAATGGTGGTGAATCTAAGAAAAATGTATCATTCTTAATTAAATTCATTTATCTTTGATGAACTAAAACTATCTGCAGCCTCCTGAGCCATGCATACCCTGGTTCTAGCAAGCACATTTGGATGAACAGCTTGCTTGTTGTACATTATTGTACACCCAGGTCCAAAACACAGATGACCATCTGCAAGTTGTACAATTGCTTGGAGGAAGTGAACTTGTGCAACTAAGTTATCTTCATACATTCCACTGTTCCAGATTCTGAGGGCCTTCAGTCCCTGTTGAAATGGTGCAGGCTGAAAGAGTTACTCCAGCTATTGGACTGGGGAAGCCTATCTCAACAGCTATCGACAAGTGGGGATGAATATTTGGTCTGAACTAGGTCATTTTAAAAATAAACCAAAAACCTACAGACTTTTTTGGGAGAGATGAAGAGGAAGTAGGAACTCCCTTCAGTCCACGTTACAGGCTGTAAGTTGGGCATTTCTTTCTCTCTTTTCTGTGGCTGCATAAAGACCATTCCTGCCAGCGTATTTGTACTCCTCATTTGTCTCTAGTGCCTTTGAAGTACTTCCTGAGACTGTAACAGCCCAGTAAAACTTTCAAGTAGAAACCAGCCCTTAGAGAATCCAGGGGGAATCTTTTACAGTCCATAGGGTGGGTAGACAGGCTATGTGGGCCACCAGCCACGGAGTCTAATTTTGATGAGACTGGGACACTAAACTAAACTCAGGCTTGGATTAAAGGGGAGGAAATCTCACTCAAGACAAATTGGAGGTGGAATTGGTCATCACTTCTGAGAATCAAACCACTTATTTAGGTGACTGAATATAGATTTAGGTGCCTAACTGTAAAGCACTAACATTTGAAAATTTTGGCTAAAGCTCTAATATGAACATTATTTTTCCTCTGGAATAATTTTTTTCCCTCAGTTTCATCAGTCTTTCTAATATAAATAATTTGCCACAGTGAAAGGAAAGACACTTCAAATTTACGAAGGTACATAAGTAACTTGAGAACTAAGATGAGTGAGGTCTTTCAAAATTATCTGAGACGTATGGCTCTGCAGAACCAAGGGGAAAACAAGGCAAAAAGCACCAAAAGGTCAATTAATTAACTTTCCTCACAAAGTGCTGATACAATTGTGCAAGACTTTATTAAAAAAAATGCTGCTTGTTTAATTCAAAAGCAAATCTAACACTAGATTCTAAATCTAGCAAGTTACAGAATATAAATCTAAATTGTAACAAAATCAGATTGTAAACATTGCTCAACAAGACAAACAATCCTGTATCATTTTTAGTTTGGAAATAATTGTTTTACAGAGCAAACATACTCTGTTCTTACTACAATACAGAATGTTAATCACCGACAATACAGTTTATTACTAACGTATAATGAATGAGTTTTGAAATGTTGGATTCAGCAAAACACAGGTGAATAAACAGCCAATGAACTCAAGTGAAAGGCCAAGTGAAAGGTTCTGCAACACATTTGCTATCAAATGATCAACATATAGAAAGTATTTTATTTTTGAAAATGGAGTTTTACTGAAAAGAAAAGTTCTAAGTCACTGTCTCTTTGTGCTTTGCAACACTGCAAAAGTGCTTTGCAACACAGATATGTCATTTCATATGCACAAGCAACAGAGTTGCTATTTTAGAAAAAGAACAGGAAAAAAGAATTAAGTGGCAGATGTTACTCAGAATAAAAGATAAATACTTTTTTAAAGGTAAAAAGGGATAGAATTGCAAATGTGCTAAATAATTTAGGAGAATTTACTTGAAAAAAAATAGTTTGGAAGCTGCATTCTGGCATGCTTCTCAAGATTTTTTGGCTCTATACCCATCATTCATTTTGGAAATACTAGAAGAATATGTGTGCATGTGTGGGCTTGAAAAGAGGAGAGGAAATTAATAAGGACCTTTAGACTTAATTCATTCCATTGGACTTCTTTAAATCATAGCCTTATATAAAGTACAGTCTGCCCATAAATCACATGACATACTTTGCACCAAAGACATCACTTTTGAGAAACACTTCTGGAACTGTGATTAACCTCACTATTAGCCTTAGGGATAAATATCCACTTTCTCTTGCATCCAGAAAAAGGTGGTATTGTTAGGAGCACAGAAATATTTAACAGGTGGACTACCACATGGCCCATTAGGACCTGTCCCCATTTAATCCTAGGATTTTGTTTTATTATGGTTTGTTTTCAGTTGTGCCTCTTATTGTTTCCCAGACTAAAAATAAAACAACACCTGACTCCAAGGTTTCAGCTCCTGTTATGGAGTTATACTTATTTCTCTCCTACTCTAGAAACATTTGCAATTCCTTCTTGAAATGATATATAATTATTTTCTCTTTTCGTTGCCTTTGGCTGTTTGTTCTAAAAAAATCAAACCATTCTCTGTGTAAAGAAAATTTGTCTGGATTGAATGTACACTAGTTCCTTCCTTAATGCCAGTCTCTGACCTTCTCTTTCAATGACTGCAATTCCTATTTCACAAGAAGTTGGTAGAAATAATACAGTAACGTTTTTTTCTTACCAGCCAACTGGTTTTCTGTTGCTTGAAAGGTCATTGTCATAGTGACAATGGTTCCTCTTCTACGGTATCTGTGTCATAGCCCAAAAGGTAGCCATGGCTCTGACAGGGTGAGCTTTAAGGTGTAGTGAGTGGAGGAAGCTTGTTGAGGCATAGTTGAATTGGGATGAAGAAACTCACTAAATGAATGCTGGACATCAATGAAACTTTAAGCTTCTTGCAGTCACTTTCAAAGAGAAGGAAGGAGAAATAGGACTTTCTGAAACCAAGTAGCCTATGGTTGTCCAAGAAGTGCCAGAGGACTTCTTTCCATGTCTTGGGGGCAGAATTGAAGCTAGAAATGTTCTGATTAATGGCAATAGGAGGGACTGTATTGGTAAAGAAGCAATGACAAGTGCATAACACTAATTTCCTCATAAATATGAGGTTGGGAGGAATTACAAGCCAACACCAAGATGTTAACTCTATAATGTTTAAGAGATGGCCTCTTCTTAGATAAAGTCCAGTGGGAACCACATCATGATGAGAAGACATCCCATGTTCCATAGTAAGTTAGATGGTTGGTTTTAAACAAAGCTCCTCTAATGAGCCAATCCTTATGGATGCAAGAGAGAGGACAGGCCCTTGGTGAAGATGTATCCTGGTTTGTCTGGAAGTGGCTTTCTAAGATTTGCAGTAGGTCAGTAAAACACGCTTTCTATAGCCACTCGGGGTGATTAGAATCATTTGGTACCCATTTTTCTGGGCTTTTTTTTTAGGACATTCCAGATGCTGAAGAAACCATGGGAGGTATAAACATCTGTAGAGAGATTAAGACCACCTGGAACCATCATGCAAGGACTTGGCTTGGATGAATCAGTAACACCCTTCTTGCTTAAGACAGCTGTAACACTACCATGAATTGGTTAAATTTAGGGCCGTAAAAGCCAGACTGAAGGACAGATACTTGAACTGAAAATGAAGAGGTATTTTAGTGAACATGAGGGACTTGTGATGAGATTAATGTGGCAAAGAGGAATATATGTTTTAGAGGTCTCATAAGGCCAGAGAATCTACTTTTTCTATGACCAAGAGGGTAAAATGGAGGGATTCCATTTTGAATCTTTGGTACTTCACAAACCGGTTCAACCACTTCAAGTCTAGGACTGAGTGAAGTCTTCTTCACACCAGATTTGTTCTAACACATATATGTAATACATATCCCCTGGAAGAGTCATTTCCAGGTGATTCAGAGAGATGATCACAATGTACAGCATTGTGAGAAGCACCTCTTCTGTCTTCTAAGGATGGGGAGGAGAAAAAGGGAGATAGGAAGAGACTGGGAGCTTGGAGACAGGGGAGTGTGCTGGTGCCATATCTCTTCCTACTGAGTGGTCCTTCCCTCCTTGAGAAACATTAGAAGAATCACCTACACCAGAGGTCTTCAATGTGTGGGGTGTGCCCCCTAGGGGAATGTGGCAGGACCCGGTCAGCCCCCCATAGGGTGCGGGGAGGGAGTGCTGCCCCACTCTGCTCCAAGTTCTGCTCTGGCTCCATCCCCCAACCGTGGTTCCGACCTTGGCTCCCAGCCCCGCCACCCAGCCTGGCTGCCAGCTGCAGTTCCCGGCTTGGCCCCAGCCCTGCCACCAGCCTGAGCCACCGTGGCCCCGGTGCCTGGGCGTGGCCTTGGTCCCCGGTTCCCGGACGCTGTTCCCAACTCAGCTCCTGGCCGCTGTAGCCCCTCTCCCAGCCTCAACTGGTGGGGAAGGGTGCGGACAGGGACATTGGGGGGCACGACCTAAAACGTTTGGGAACCACTGACCTACACTGGCAAGCCAAGTCACAAAAAGATTTTCTTTCAAGATTGCATCTCTACAGGATCCCTCTCTGCCACTCACGTACATGTAGGATATAAGACCCAGGTTGCTCCAAGAATAAAGATTCGATAAACAATTTTCCTTTCAGAGAAACCTCTTGGAACTCCTGAAAGAGCATACCCACTCTCTTTACAGGCACCCCAAAATGAACCTTCCAGCACCTAAAATGGAATCAATTGAGGAAACAAACAAAAACCCAACCTTCTATCACGACTCATGGTTTCTCAGGAAATCCACACGCCTACACTAGGGGCCAAAGCTTATATGTACTATAGCAGGTACCTGAAAGGGGAAACTATTGCATTTCCTACAGAAGGACAATGAATAGAGTATGTGATTTATTAAAATAAGCTGTTTCTTAAATAAGCTTTTTCTTCTTAAAATAATCGTGGGAATTTGAGTGGCTTTTTAAAAATGAAAGTCATGGATTCTTTTTTTTTAAACTGGCTCTAGCATATTAGAAAATGTGAGGGTCATGATGAACACATGGCCAGTTGACTGACTACAGTTTTATTTTTAAATTTTAGTGTTAGTTTCAGGAACCAAACAACTATCTTCCCTCTTTTCTCACTTCCTTCTGTTCACAGTAATCATCCTGTCCCTGTGCTCAATTAATTTTGTACATCAACAACAGGGCTGCCTGAAGATAAAAAGGTGCTATGCCCTATGGCAAAATTCTGGCAGCCAGGGCTTGTAGGAAGAAGAAAGAGAAGCACTAGTACCGCCTACCCAGGCATCTGGCAGACTTTGGAGTTGGGGGAGGGAAATAAACCTCCATCAGTCAAAACAAAATGAAGTTCTGGAGGGTGGCCTAGCTTGGGTAGTGATGAAGGGAGAAAGGGGGGGGCACCCCTTCCTTGCACTGTCCTCTAGGGGAGCAGTTTCACAGTATTTAGGGGCAGCGTTCCCAGGGCATTCAGAACAAGCAAAGAGAAAGCAATAGCTGGCTGAGCTACTTAGCAGCCTTCACTAGAGAGCTGAGCATTGATACCAGCCCAGTCTGGATGCTCCACTGGGAGGGGAGCGATATTCTGTCTCCCTCTCATCATGCTTGGAGGAAGGTTCCTAGCCTATATTAAGAAAACATATGATATTATGTGGAATACTGCCAGAACTGGCAATATCTCTGAAACCAGACTACTTTTTATGCGTTCCCATTGCAAGTAGGTCAGACTAGCATGGCTAGTCATGGTTCCAGAGATGCAGCGGGTGGGAGAAAGGAATGAACAAGGACGCTTTTCCCACCAAGAACACATTAGCAGTGTTTTCTTGCTCCCAGAGAGGGAGTGAAAGATGCTTCTTCTTCCCTACACCTGCAGATCCACTTGTTTGCAGCTTTGGGGCCAGATTATAGCCCAGCTTGCGCAGTGACAAAGAGGGCACCCCTTACTTTCTTGGCCTGACTACCAATACATAGGTAGGGGTTGCTGTCCTCACCACCCCAATGCAAGAGGATGGGATGAAGTGGCTGGTGGGAACTTTGGCTAGTGTAGATACACTGACATGCTGGGGGAAGTACAGTGCATCAGGTACAAATACACTTTTTGTATAGTTATCCTCAAAACACCCGGAGGAACTGAGGCACAGAGATACTAAGGATATGTCTACATGCAATTAGACGTCCGCGGCTGGTTCATGCCAGCTGACTCAAGCCCAAATATTTATAACCATAATTAAAACGGTCCCTTAGCCCAAGCTCTGCGATCCTGAGTCAGCTGGCAAGGGCCAGCTGTGGGTTTTTAATTGTCGTGTAGATATACCTAAATGGCTAAGGGCTAGATTCATAAAAGGAGTTACTTTTAGGCACCCAGAAAATCACAGGAATAACACTGCGAATTCACAAGCCTAAGTTAGGTGCGCATACTCCCTATCCAATGAATGGGGGGAGACAGGTGCCCTTGAATGCGATCTACAAAAAGCCAGTGCATTTTGTGGGAGCCACTTAAGCTAGCCCATGAGAGATGCTGACGAGAAGGGTGTGTGTCAGAGACAGGTGCCTAAATCCATGCTGCAGGGAGGTGACTATTGTTGATGTACCAAATTAGTCCTTATTCACTTAGACTATCGCTGCTTGCAATTCACAACCAGTAATCCCTCTCCTGGAGTCGGGTGATATAGGCACCTAAAGTGTTTCTTGTGAGAAAGCCTTAAGCAGGTGCCTAACTCCACACATACCAGCTGGTGGTGGTGCCACCACCACCACCCACATTACAACTTTTACCCCAGTGGTCACAGCACTCACTCCGGATGTAGGAGACCAAGGTTCAGTTCCCCCACAAGCAGAAAGGTTTTAAACAGAGGTATCCCATCTCTCTAGACTGTGTTCTAACCACTGAACTATGGGATATTCCAATATGGGGCTCCCTCATCTTCTCCTGGTGAAACTGTTGCACAGTGGATACATAATTAGGGAGTCCAGAGAAAAAATTCTGTCATGCAGTGGTTAAGGCACTCACCTGGTAGATGAGAGACTCAGACTCCAGTCCCCCTGCTCCAATGACTTTTTAATTATTTACCCACAGTGGAACAGTTTCAACAGGAGATTGAGGCAACCCACATCCTAAAAATCTATTTCTCATAAGTGGTCAGCCCACACTCATGAGAGGTGGAAGACCCTTATTCAAATTCTTTCTCCCCACCAAGCGGAGGTGAGGAATTGAACCTGGGTGTCCCACATCCAAAGTAAGTGCTCTAACCACTGCACTAAAAGTTACAAGTTTAGCACCACCACCTGCTAGATTTTGAATGGTGCCCAATCTGGTAGGCTTCCTCTAAGCACACCTACTAGATTGGGCCCTGCACACAATTTAGGTGTTCGCCTGCCTATCTTCCCCAGTTCATGAATTGTTCTGGGGCTTAGTTGGGAGATAGCAACTTGGACGACTAGTGAGGCAGCAGTGAGCATGCTCAGAGGCAGAAATTTAGGCTCCAAGGGAACTTTTACACTGAAAATGTAGGCACTGGATGACTTTAGGTGCCTACAGGGTTTGGTGGGAGTTTTGTGACTCATAGTGGAGCCGCCTAAAAGTGGGCTTAAGGATCTATACCTGAGTTGTCAAATTTGTGACCAATAGCTTTTTAAAGAAATGTCTAGTGTCACTACAAATATCAGCCCTTTAAACCCATATATGCTCAGTAGTTTATATTGCACAACTGACTTTTGCAGGCATAAACAATTTGGGATACAATTTGCTTAAAAGATTGAATTCAAAATTAAAATTAATGTATTTTATTGTATTATTCTCCCTACCTATGTAAATGTACACTATCATAAAAGCTTGTCTGTTAAAATGTTCCTGCTGTTAAAGGTTTAGCTAAATTCTATACAAAAGGGCATCAGCTTTGAATGCTGATGGGACACTCAAAATACTACATTATTTGTGGTCTTTAGCTTCATTATCCAATATTACTACTCTATACTATATTGCATGAGCTCTAGCAACCATAAATCTGTCCAGATCATGAGAGTTTAGCAGGTCTGTTCATTTATATTTGCTAACTCCCCTACAATTTCATAATAGGAAATGTAGCCCTTTGAGAAATTGCATCCTTTATTAGCACATTTATATACAACGTAATCAAAAATAGAGACACTTGCACAAACCAGTTCATCCCTCGCCACCTTGAATTTGTGTCCTTTGTTATTTGCATCCTGTTATAATCCATTCCAGTGTTCCCTTTTTAACTGACTTTGTAAACTGATTTTTTGCATAGTACAATATCAAAAGCTTTTCTGAAATTCAGATTAATTATATTCACTGCTTCTCTTTTGTTTGCCACTTCAGAAAACTCATGTATGAGATTACACGTATGCAGACCACTCTAACAAATTCAGCATTTAGCAACTGTATCTAGATGTTTATAAACCACTCAATCCCTATGGGCACCAAGTCTTTACTATGCTATAAGGACCAGCCCCTGAGGTCACAGAGGACCCTCTAGGATCACTGAAATAGGATGGTGGGGGTGGGGCAGCTCTGCCTTCTGTCTGGCAGCTGCAAGAGACATTTGGATTAATGTTATATAAGAATCTGCACCTCAGGGAGAAGAGATTCCTTTGAATATATGCCTGGTCAAGACCAAGTGACAAAAAGCCACTATTAAGATGCCTATCTGTCTCTGGGCTGCGATGCTATGTTAAAATAATCCTACCTTTTGTGATGATGTTTTTAATATGGTAATTCATTGAAATTCTAGGATATAATTCACCTTGGCCTAGAAGTTTATCATCTAATTAACTTTTTTCTTCCCACATTTCAAGCATAACTATAAAATATTTTACTCCAATCCCTCCCCTCTAGGCAAAATTAACCCTATGCCTTGTATAAAATCCCCTGCTTCTTTCATATATTTATGAGGCAAAGAATTAATTCAAGCTTGCAGCAATTTCAGCAATAACAATATCTGCCATTCATAAGTGTTAGGAAATACAATAAACTGAAAATATGAGGGAGTGAAATGAAGAAGAAAAGAGCAATCATGCCTCTCTAGAACTGTTCCTGAATGGCAGCTCTGCTTCTTTAAACAGGGATTAATATACCATATTTTTTAAAAAATTCAGTATCCTAAAAACCAAAATTGAGGATTTTCTAAATCCATTTGATCCCACAATAAATGTGTATTTCAAATTCTATATTAAGTGTGCCTCCCACCCTCCTGAATGTAAAGGGAGAGAAAAATAGCATGGCAGCTTTCCCTCTTGCTTTAATCCTCACTCCTATATATTTTGTTCCATCTGTCCTTTGTTTACAACTTCCGCTGTTGTAGATTGTCTATATTTTATGCTCCAACCGATGTTTCACTTTTCCTCTGTCTGGTCTCTATTTCTTTCCTGCTCCCTTTCTAATCTACATCTCTTTCCTCAGTCTCTCTTAGATTCTCACTGCTTCCGCCTCAGATAAGGTAGCAATACTAAAATTATGCAGTCAGGAGCTACCTACTATACCTGACTGTATTCTTTTAACATCTGGCAAGGGTGAAATCCTGGCCCCACCAAAGTCAACAGCAAAACTCATTTACTTCAGTGGGAGTCAGAGAAGTAGAAAAAACATGGGGGAGGAAACGGGTTCTCAAACTGGGGGTCAGGACCCCACAAGGGATCACCAGGTTATTATGGGGGAGTCACAAGCTGTCAGTCCCCACACATATCAGGGCTGTAAGCCCCATGCACAGCTGACAGCCAGAGCCCTTCAGAGTTGGGTGGCCAGAGAACAGAGGCTGCTGGCCAGGTGCTCTGAAGGCAGTGCCGCCGCCAGCAGCCGTGCAGAAGGGTGGCATGACATGAGGGAAGGTGGCATGGCATGATGGGTCGTCACTTTTTGAGGGGATCATCAGAGCCTAAAATATTTTCAAAGGGGGTCCCAGCAAAAAAAAAGTTTGAGAACCCCTGGCAGGAGGATGCTAGCTATAGGAAACGAAAAAGAAGTCAAAATATACAGGCTATCTGGTATTTATGTAATAAAGTGTTTTTATTAATAATGATTGAAATATCTTCACAGATCAACTCAGACAAGATTGCTAGATACTGTGTCTGTGATTCAGCATAATCGGACAGTTAAGTAGGTGCTGAACTTTAAGTATGTGTTTAAGTCCTACTGACATAGGGGTGTACAGGTTTACAACTCCAGTGGGGGCTCTTCACACCCCTTCTGCCCTTTCACAGGCCGGATGCTGCAGGAAGGGAGGAAGGGGGTGGGAGGGAGAGAAGCAGAGGCATTGTCTTGTCCCCAGTGCAAACAGGAAGGAAGAGGGGAGGGAACAGTGGAGCTTCCAGCTCTTTGCTCCCTCCTCCCCTACTGTGAGAACAGCTTTGGGTTGCTGCAGGGAGGGGAAGGGAGCTCTGCCTACAGCAGCTCTGATTGATTATTCTGTCCCAAGAGGCATGCAAGTAGGGCAGGCAGCCAATCAGAGGGCTCAAATTCACTAGAGTTTCTTGCATCATTGCAAAATTGTTGCTAGCTCCAGAAAAACTCCTGTCACTCGCAAAAAAATCACGAGAAATGGAAACCTTAAGTGCTCAGCGAAGATTAGAAGTCATTCCTGTCTACTAAATATGTGTTGGTCCCTGTAAGAGAGGAGTTTGGCATGTCCCTCTTCCTGCTCCCATGTCACACAGCCATCACTATGCTTTGCATTGTAAGTTCTTCAGAGCATGGACTTGGTATTTGTACAGTACTTAGCACGATGGAGACCTGATCTTGGATGGGGCCTCAAGTGAGAGCTCCTGCCTCACAGGCCAAACTCACATCACTCACAATAAATTTGGGAGAGATGTCAACACTGTACCTTTCGCAAACCAGTGGGGGAGTGCACAGGAAGTTCAAAAATCAGCAGACAGCTCAAAAAACACTATTTAAACTTTAAATAATCTCATGATTTTTGCATCAATTTCATGATGGAGGGAATTGACTCATGATTTTTTAACGTTTGGGTTGGCAACACCTATATGAAAACCATATCAGCCATTCCCCTGAGGGTAAAATATATTCCTTTTATTCCTCCTTCAGCATCTACCATCTTGAAGAAATGTGTTATAATAGAGCTACCAAGCAATCAACTGAAGGAAGAGGTCCAGTGAATTTAATTTATTTTTACAGTCTCTGAATCCTGCACTTTCATGCTTCCATGCACTTAAGGTAAAATATATATATATATATATATTTTAAATCAATCAGAAATCTTTCAGACACACTCAAGTGGTCCCAAGAACTGCAGTCCAAGTGTCTGGTGGGCCTTGCTCATTCGAATGTCAGTACCCAAGATTCTCAAATAAATCAGAACTACCTACAAGTACTTTTATTTAAAAAGATATATTTTAATTCAGATACATCTTTCCCTGAAATGTACTTTATTATAAACAAATGAAAGCTTTAGGAGGTATTTGTAATGAAGTCAATAAACTTTACTTTCATAAAGGATAAATTGACTGCTCAGAACTTTTTTTTTTCCTTCAAAAAATGGTAATTTCTCTCATTTTTCAAAATGCCAATAGTTCCTTAGTGAGATTTTTTGTGATTCACAAAGCACCATTCACCATCTTTTTGCTGAGATTTAAAAGCTTCTATTCTTTTCACTGCTACAGATGTGTAAAAAATGCATACACAACTTTTTTAAAAGGATTTTTGCTGTGAAGTTTTTGAAAATTAGCTAGAGGGTTTGTCATGAGCTAGTTTCATTAGAATAGGAAAGCATTTTCAAAACATACGTTTTAAAAGGAACACTGTCAATTTGAAAATCACATTTCTATTAAAATTTCTATTAAATAGATAAGATAAATATTTTTCTCTCTCATATTTTAATTTGTTTGATCTGTTGTTTTGTCAGCACTCTGTGTTTTAGTTAGTTTCATTGTTTTGCTGATGGCACATAATCTTTCTAGGCCCTGCAAGTGGATGTTTACTAGTACTAATAGCAGCACAGCTGAAAATGAAAGTGGGCAAACAGCACTGTGCAAAAAGAGAAAGGGGGCTGAGAACAGGTCTGGGTATATGCTGATTTTAAGCCCACTCAAAAGACTCCTCTGAATATAAATAAAGGAGTAGAAAAAACTGTATCAATTTTTAGAGTTATTTTCAATGATTATTATTTTAAATACATCTTAATTAAAAGATGCTCTTCCAGAAAATGCATTTTTTACCATTAGCCAATTTAAAAAAAAGGCTGAGAGTGTCCCTTTAAATAAATGCTGAACTGAGAAACATATCCTTCACAGAGACAGGCAGACATTGCCAGCAGGATTCAGCGTGACAGAAGAAGTGGGCGTATGTCTGGCTGAGACACCTTTTGAAGACGCAGATTAGGACAGACCAGCTAGTTGCAGAGGAAAAGGCTGTAAGGCAGGCTGCCATGGCTGACTGACGAGTGAAAGGGGCCCAACATTGATTCCTCTCCCTTCTCCATTGCCTGTGACTGGATCCCACTGCATACAGTCAAATTGTTTAAAAGGCTTATGGGGTAGTTTTGCCTTGCTCTCCATGGAAATCAGTTACCTGCCTCTTCCATGTACATAGTGATGCCCAAGGTTCTAATTCTTGAGGTCTAGCCATAACTAGTGCCACCTGTATCAGTATCTAAGAGGCAGGTACAGTGCTGCATCCATTGGACCTTTGTTAACACTGATCCAATCTTCTCATTGTGTAGTCATGTCACCATATATCTATGTCATGCTACTATCTGTTTTACAGTCACAAGTCAAGTGTAAGGCCAGTACTGGTCCTTGCCAAAAGAAGATAATAGATAGAGACGGATGATGAAGTAAGATATTTCTAAGGAGAATCAAGATTTATGCTCCAAGAAGCAACTAGTGAGGCATAGGCAAAGTAAGAGTCACAAAGTAAGGCCAGATCACCTCAATACTGAGAAGCAGACATCTGTGCATGACCCATTTCAACATTCAAATGGCTGCCAGATCAGGTGTGGTTGGCTGTACTCAGCCGTGTGTCCCCAGGGAACTTACTGCATGGCAGCATTGCCCAGCAAGAGAACAGGGTCTCGACTGGGCCGTGAGGGCACTGTGATAGAAAGTCAATACCCTAGTGAACCAAAGTAGCATTCAGCAAAACCAGAGGACCTGAAGGCTTCCTAGAGAACAATATTTGGTTACCATCCAAATGAGCTTTTCAGCATCTTTAATAGTGTTTTTCAGAAAGCAATCTAGCTTTAAAAAATGATAGTAACAGTCCTCTTTTATGGAACTGAATTTAGCTCATGAATGACTTGGTACTATTTTGGACAAGATTCTTGAGTTATGCAAAATGAAACTTTTAGCTGGAAAGGATGCAGTGAATGCTAACTCTTTGGAACAGCAGCACCATTTTGCTCACAACATGTCAACATTTTTTGTTACCTATCATTTTCTTTTCTTTGTTTTAAATCTACTATTTATTTCTTCAAGTTGGGAAAATCTCTATAACACATAAACAAGAGAGAAACGCCTGTGCAGCCACCCACTCCTATGAACTGTAAAACATAGACAGCATCTGTTCTGATAGACAGTACACAGTACTGTATTCAAGATCCCAAAATAAGATTTTTCTTTCACAAAAGTCATATATTAAAACACAGATTCTATTCAGCAGCCACTGCTAAATTCTAGCAATGCTATCTCTTTCTAGTGGTGAAAGGCCTGTGCAGAGCAAATACAAAAAGAACAGAAAGCAGAATCAAAGTAACTTCAAAACTTCCAGAACAGGCTTTTTAATCTTGTGACCTAAACCGTGGGACTGAAGAACCCATGAGTCGATGGCTTCATAACAAAGACTCTAAGGGACTTAGGAAGAGGAAAAACATTGTTTTTATTTAATCTCATACCAAGAATCTTCGAACTTCAGTATCTTCATTGGAGCATTTGTTTACTGGTATGACTTGCTCTGAAGCTTGTTCCCTGTTTTGCCCAGCTATGAACATCACATTTATTAAGTGTAATTTCTTAAGCATGATATGCCATGGAACACGGTTTGTCTGCTTTTTTTTTTTTTTTTTTTTTTAATAAATCTGATCTGAGTTCTTTAACAACTAGCAAAACTGACGTTTTTTAATCTCTAATCATCCCAAAATGTTTATGCCTTCAAGCTTGAAAATGCAACTAAATACAAAATGTGATGCCTGATTTTATGAACACAACAGAGTCTTGGTATCTGATGCCATGAGATCTGATTTCACCTATTGTTAATTGGTAAAGAAAGATAAATATTTAGGAAGAAGGTAAAAGCTGTCCTACCTTTGTATAAATCTTTTCAGAGCAAGATGATCTGAGTCTCTGTTTTTCTTTCCTTATCTCTTGGGACTTCTTTATGTTACTGCTTGGTCTGAAAAAAAAATAATTTGGAGAATGAGACATTTAATAGGTAAATAATCCTCCTCGCTGAATCATATTAATTAACAACCTGCTATGAAACAGAAATTAAAATTGAAGCACAGAAATAGACAAATCTGCCAGAGATATGTCTTGACATACTGGCCACAATAAATTAAATATGGCTGGATTGAAATTATATTCAAAACTGTGTTTTACTAAGAAACTCAATATTTCTACTGATTTTGCTCTTACCCTTCATACAGGGGCACTGAGTCACACTGGTCACTTACAATTACTTGGGGCAGAAGTGCTCCCTCTAGGTGACAGTTCAGACCTCAAGTGCTAGAGACTCTTTCAATAGAAAGCAGCTACTTCTTGGAGTGTCAGTAGCCTCCCTACAGCTCTGTGATTTCTTGCATTAGTGGCTCATTTATGAATGGGAGAAAAATTTGTGATAAGGAAAAGGCATGTGGGTTGGGAGAGGGCCCTGAAAGGGAAACTGTGGTCACCATCTGAAGTGTAGGGAAGAGGAGAGTTGCATGGTGGAACGAGAATGAGGCTGGTTGAAGGTAATGTGGCACTTCATCTATGACGAGCAATGTAATGTGCTTAAAAAAATTGTGGCTCTGTAGCAACAGTTGCCGAATTAAATTCTGCTATAAAGAGATAATAAAAATAATAAATATTCTAAAGAAAAATCAGACAAAATTCAAGGTTCTGGCAGAAATATGACTGATCCAAAAACTCTGAAGAAGGAAGAGTATCGATATACATATTGTGAAATCAACAAGACATGTATACATGTTATCTGAATAACCATGTGATCTTATTATTGTCAACTGCAAATGCTCTCTATGTTTCTCCCCCCACATCAAACCTATACCCATGTGTTTGTTCCTTTTCATGTGTCATGTCTACAGTTAGGTTGTAAATGCTTCAGGAAAGTGACTGTGTCTGTTTTATTTCCTTGTAAAACAAACAGTAAACTTTAAGAACTGCAGAAATAACAACAACTATGTCCCAACTCTGTCCATTAACACCAAAATAACATTATTCATTTTTGTTTTGTTCTTTTTTTTAAACTCTGGCCTCTTGGGGTAGCTCATAGCATTTTGAAATAAAGAAATAAAGAATTCTTCATTTTCAAAATAGCTGTAATAAAGAGAGACTAACATCTGTACTGAAAGCTCTGATACATACAAGGCAGTAATTAAATAAGTTAAAAGTCAGGAATTCAACTATATTTACTGTTAGAAATAACCAAACACATTGTACCTGGGGCGGATTGGGGAGACAGAACCCTTTACTGCCTGCTCGTTCCACCTTGACGTTGTGAGTGAGCAACGAGGAGGTTACTTTACAATTCTTCTATCCATAACAATATGTAAATGTATACATTTCCAGCAACTCCCCATAGACCCTTATTTGGTTACACTGACACCTATAAAATGAATATTAACAACTACATGATGAATACAATTATACCCGCCCCTTTTTGTTGTTTACAGGATTACCATACAAAGGGCAGGCACATCACCTTAATACTGATTAATTTTACACTAACATTCTTTGAGGTAAAGGCATGCCGGAGGGGAAGGAAGATAATGCTTTCTTCCCACCCTGGCCCTCTGCAGGAATGGTGATAATTATTTTGCTAGCCTCATCCCCTGCGCAGGTGGCCAGGAAGGGAGGAAAAGAAGAGAGATAACAGACTCTAAGTAGAATTCATACCAATTAGCAGAAACAAGGTTTGCCCGTGCCTTGATCCCGTTTCCTGTAACTTAGTCCTGACCATTTGTCCAGCTTTTAACTCTTTACTCTCCTACATTTACATAATTTCCTAGAAACTCCAGATTCTGGGGGAGAAGGGGGAAAAGCACAGCAGTCCTCTAGCAATGCAGTAAATGGTTAGACACTACAATAAATGGAGTTTTGGAGAGGGAAAAAGTTCTGCACATAAATGCAAAGCGTTGTATGATTCCTGATCAAATGCTTTTTTCTACTAATGATACTGTCTCAAAGACTTCAATGAGAATATCAAAAACCTCATAATCGCAGTCTGTTCTCATAGAGTCACTTTTTCGTAGAGTCACAAGAGTGAAAACTTGCAGCAATGCTATGTGGATTGTGATCAGACATGAGGGAACAGGGGGAAGATTTCGGGGGTTTGCAAGTCACTCAATTATTCTGAATGTTTAAAACTAGAATTATTCACCCATTACCCCCTATAATTTAAGTCCATTTCCTCCTCCCTCCAATGACAATTCAAATTGAAAAACCAAATGTGTTTTAAAGTTAAAGAGATGCCTGTGCTATGTCTTAGGGCTAGAACACCTCACTAAAGGTTACTCTGGCACAAATGGGTGCCTGCCACACACACACACAAGTCTGTAACAAGATACATCTCCTTCGTGCCACTTAGCAGGTGCAGATGGGCTGAAAAGTAACTGCCACTGGCCAGCACAGAACTCCCTGGTTAGAGAGGAAATTTCTTGCTGATGCAAGTGTTGCGCCTCATTCTCTTCCAACATAGGGGGCAGGAGAGTAAGAGGGGGCATGTCACCAGTAGGCAGGATGGGGAGCAGGTGTGTTCGAGCTCTGCACACCCCTGCCTGTGCTCTACAGGCGTAGGGTTTACAGTGACACTTCAGCAGTGAGCAGCTACCTCTTGTCAAGACCCAGGCTGTCCCCAAGAATCAGGAGGCTTTAATCAGCACCCTGAGTGTCTCCCTAACCCTGTCCTGTTGAGAGCTCAGGCACAGGAATAAAGCAAGTCCAGTTCAGTGTTTTTTTAATTCAATTATTTCTTTCCGCTTCTTTTTTCATAGTATCTGTATTATTTTTCACTCCATCTACTCACTGATATTTATACCTATCATTTACTGTAGAACCTCGAGTTTATGAACAACAATCTTATGACCCATTTTTCCCAATTTGCGGGGGGAGGGCGGGGCGGCGGAAGAATCACATAAGGAAAGTGATGTAGATGAAGAACAGTCAACATCACCTCACATTGGAAATCACTGAGCAGTGGGTTTGAAAGGCAAGAAGAAAATGGTGCAATGCACCATGCTGCAACTTATGCACTGTACATACCGTAATTTTGAGATGTTCAATTTTATGAACTTCTCTATTTTATGCACTCCTCAGTCTCCAATTAGTTCATAAAGCAGGAGTTCTACTGTGACCGGATTTGTTTTCTTTCTGCTGTTTTTCCAGTGTCTCTTCACTAGAAATCAAACCAAATACAAGCTAAGTTGAACTTTCAAATCTATTACGTTTGAAACTATGAGAAATGAGCTTACCTACCTCTAGTTATGAGTATACTGAGTTCTGAAATATGACTTTACAGATTGCAAAAAGAACTGTGCTTGCAACTATGAGCAGTCCCACTCCAGGTAATGGAGTTCTATTCCTGGCAATGTCTGCAAGATCAGGCCCTGTGTCACTATACAGATTTCAAATTACAATATACATTTTTTATTTCATTTCTAGAAAGGTTATTACAGATTTATAACTTACTGAATTTAATTGCTTTTCTAATTTCAAGTGAGGAAACAAACAGAACAGATTTATAAAATGTTAAAACTATGCACAACAACTCTTTCAGTGACTTAGTTCATTTGTTTTAGTTTCATTCAATTTGATACCATTGGTACACGTGACAATTCATCTCCATTTCTTTCACCTCCTTTTTAAGTCCATTTTGCTGTTACACTGTTCTGTGACCTGACAACCTTGATTTATTGCTCAGTAGACATGTTCTACTTTGCTCACAACTATCTAACCATTTGACATGTTCTTTAAACTGAATCTGTGTTCCCTTCATAATCAAGAACCGGAGAGAGAAACCAAATCTAGTAACTCTGGAAAGCCGACGTGTCTTTAACTTCATTGTTACAGACAGCCTTCAGCTTCAGTGCCATGTTCAAAACCCCAAACCTCTATATACATCAGCTGGATTAATTACTTGCCAGTTACAACAGAGAGGACCTAATTTTCCAAAGTCAACTTCCAATCTTGCACTCAAAAGTTGCATGCACATAGCTCCCAATCTAGCAACGTGCTCAAGCATGTGAAGTCCATGGGACTGTTTCTGTGTTTGTGCTTGGAGCTATACATGTGCTTAAGTGCTTTGTTGAATTGAGAGCGTACAGACATTGATATAAATGAATGTTCATTTTATGGATGCCAAACGTGCAGCTTCATAGACCAGTTTTAAGGTTTTTTTCATAATCTTGCCCAAACAGTATCAGGACCAAGCAAAATGGGAGACAATTTCTGTTTTCCCACACGATGACCTTTTAAACTAATTATGGTCTACAGCCTTGTATGCATTTTGATCCATTTTAATTCATTTCAGTTTTTCATATTTCATTGTGAGAAAAGGGGAATGAAATAAGAGCAAGCTCAAGCTGCTGAAATTCTGAACTATTGTGGATGAAGGTCAAAATGTCAAGTTAACCCTTTGGTTAGGCCAGTCTATGTTGAGGATCAACATTTTGCTATGAGTCTTCTAGAAACTTACTGCTGAACTCACTTAAAATCCGTGACAAGAATTAGCCCTTTACTGTGTGGTTATTTATTTTTTTCTTAATAGTTTCTCATGAGAGAGCTAATCAAAAGCTTGAAGATCCAAGTAAATTATGCCATGGGATCATCTGTAAACTATCTACAGAACAGTACTTGATATTTGAATTAGTTTTTGGATGTTCAAGGGGACAGGGAAGCAAGAAGAAACCTAGAACTGATACCAAGGATATTCGGTATAACATTTCTTGCAGTTTGAGGATCAAAACCTAAATTAAGAAGAATAAGGATTATCAGTGTTAACTATACAAGGAAGTTACTTACCATTCATAACGGGAATTCTTCAAGATGTATAGTTCCTATATGTATTCCACTGTGAATACTCATGTGTGCCATATGCCTGAAACCAGAGATGCCTAGCAAGCAATGTGCATTGATCTGTGCCTGAGCAGTTGCTACCTTTGTGCTCCGTACCAAAGGTATAAGGGGCAATGCAGACAGACACCTCTCCAGTTCCTCCTCTTACTACAGATGAGAGAGAATCCAAAGCAGAGGGGAAGGAGGACACGTAGTAGAATACAGATGAGTATCACACATCTCAAAGAAGTCCATTTACGTAGGATGAGTAACTTCCCTTTTCTCCTTGAGTGCTGATCCCTATGCGTATTCCACTGTGGGTGACTTGCAAGCAGTACTCAAAGAGAAGGAGGGTGCAAGTATGAAGGTGGTATGTCTGCTTGCTGAACAGCCATCCCAAAGGACGTGTCAGTGGAAGAGGCTTGGACGAAGATATAATGTTACACAAATGTGTGGATGGAACTCTACCCTGCTAACTTGCAAATGTCAAGCACAGGACTTCTTGGAGTGATGCTACTGAGGCTGCTGTGCACTCGTAAGGTGAGGTGTGGGGAAGAAGCTGTGTCAACTAATAAAAAGGATGCAGCCAGAGATCCACTTAGAGATCTTCTGAGAGGAAATAGCTTGTCTTTGGATTCATTTTGCTATGGCCAGGAACAACGTAAGTGACTTTGATTTGTTTTGTTATCTGAAGGTAAAAGACCAAAGCTCATCTCATCTCAAGAGAATGACGTTTTCTTTCTACACTGGCGATGTGGGGCTTTGGAAGGACCATGGGTAAATGAACAGTCTAGTTTATGTGAAATCTCAAAGCTACTTAGGGGTGAATTTCAGGGGTAGTCATAGTGAGACCTTGTCTTTACGAAACATAGTGCAAAGAGGGTTTGCCACTAGGGCCCCTAGTTCGCCTATCCGTCTGGGCAAGTTGATGGCAACAAGGAAGGTTATAGATAGGTTAAGCACCAAACAGGTAGCCAAGGGTTCAAAGGGTGGCTTGGTGAACATCGAAACCACTAAATTAAGGTCACATTAAGGGTTTCATTACTGATGGGAAAGTTCTAATTCAGCCCTTTAAGAATCTGGAGGTGACTGGATGAGTAAAGACATAGTAGCCATCTGATGGAAAGTGATATGTGCTGATTATGGTTAGGTGAACCTGTTTGGAGCTAAGGTAAAGGCCCAACTAAGGAATAAGGAAGCAGTCTAAGATACCAAGGATACCCATTGGCTCAGGAGACATACGGAGTACGACTGGGCCCAGCTGGAAAAGTGTTTCCACTTGGCAAGATAACATTTTCTCATGGAGTCCTTTCTTCTATTAGTAAAGATGGCTTGCACATTCTGGGAACAGGAACATTCTAGGTCCAACGCATCCAAATACCAAGCTGTGAGGTGACAAGTTTCCATGTTGGGATGTCTGATTTTGCCATTCTCTGGAGTCAAGAGGCCTAGGAAGGAAGGAATGCTGATTGGCATTTAGGCTGACATGTAGAAGAACTTGGAACCACCTGGGCCAACTGAGTGCAATGAGAATGACTTGTGCTCTGCCCTGTCAAATCTTCCACAATACTTGAGGAAGTGGGATAGGAGGAAAAACATATTTTAAGCAGTCTGCCCAAGGAAGCAGGATAGCATTGCCACTGGAGACTTGGCCTTGAATTCACTTGAAACAGTATATGCAGTACTTCCTGTTTGTCTGAGAAGTGAACAGGTCCAGAGTAGGGTTTCCCCACTGAATGAAAATGATGTTCACCACTGAACTGTGTAATTTCTACTCCTGGTCCATGGCAAAATGCCTGCTGAGGCTGCCTACCAATAAATTCTATGATCCTGGGAGGTACACTGCTGAAAGGGTGATGTGGTTGTTGATACACCAGTTACACTGATTGACCACTGCTACATACAGGGGAATGAGTCTCACTCCTCTCTGTGTGTTTATGTAGAATATGGCTGTCACATTGTCTGACATTTTGGTATGCATTGAGCTGCCACTGATCTACTATAAGAGCCAGGCTTTTAAACAGTGCTGCTGAACCAGCAGTCAAACAGCATTAGTCAAATCAGCAGTGGCTACTCTGTCAGTTCCAAGGCTCTGCTGCTGGGCTCACTGGTTGCCTAGCAGCGAAATTGGTCAGGGAGCAGGTTAGCAGTGAGTCTTGGCTGGTCTGGTCCATGACAGCACTCCCCTTCTTTTGGGATCGCCTCCCAGGAGAACTTGGGCCAGGTTTCTCAGGGTAGGCCTAGTGGAAGCCACAGAGAATATCTGTGGCTTTGATGTGTTCCACAGGTTTCTACAAACTGCTCCTCTAGGCCATATCCCTCCCTGTCAATCAGATATTGGAGTCATCCCCCAACTCAGCAGGACTCCAGAATCGGCTGGACCAGGTACTCCTCTTAGCCCTACATGGTTATCGACAGAGGAGGAGGAGTATGGTGGTGTGGGCAGGGATCCTCAATGAAAGGTTTCAGGAGGAAGACATGGAACACAAGTTGGATCTTAAGGGATTCTGGAAACTGCAATCGAAAGGTTACTGGGTTAACTTGTTCTGTGATCACCAATGGCCCTAAGTACTTGTGGTTAAGCTTTATGAATGGACGGATGCATCACAGGTTTTGGGTGGACAGCCAAACCTTATCCCCTACCATGAGGTTGGGAGGTCAGCCAATGGTGTCAGTAGGTGTGGCATTTGGATGCTGCATTAGCCTCTTCTAACTGACCTGAGTTCCTGAGGTACTTGGTGGATGTGTGCAGCGAGGTCAGCAATCATGGGCACTGGTGAGTCGTGGGGAATTTTGGGGTAATGCCAACAGTGGGACTCAAACTTCATGACACAAGGGGTCTGTTAGGGTGCAGCATGTATGGAGTTGTGATAGGAAACTTTGGTGTGGGGTACGAGTGCCAGCCAATCTGGTCCAGGATCTGATCGACTCGCTCTGCCTGACCTTTGGTACTAGAGTGGTAAGTGGCATAGGTATGAAGTTGGATGCCCAGGAGGTACAGAAATTCCCGCCAAAAGCAGGATATGAACCAGGGGACCCCTGGTTGGATACTACGCTTGTGGGCAATCCATGAAGACAAAAGATGTTGTCTTCAAATAGTTGTGCCATTTCCTCGGTGGTAGGGAAACTGCAACATAGTAAAAAATCTGTTATCTTCATCAGGAAATCAACTACCACTTAGGAGGATGCAGAAGGTGGTTTTCCACTCATCTCCTTCCTGTACCTACCCTGCAGACATCAAACTATGTAAAAATTCAAGCACAGAAAAAGCAAAGCCTCCTGGGGCTTGTAGGGCCTCATTCTGCATCTGCATGGTGGACACCATATTTGGGGTCAGGAAGGAATTTTCCTCTAGGGCAGATTGGCAAAGGCTCTGGGAGTTTTTCGCCTTCCTCTGCAGCATGGGGCTTGGGTCACTTGCTGATGAATTCTCTGTACCTTAAAGTCTTTAAACCATGATTTGAGGACTTTAATAACACAGTCTTAGGTCAGGAGTCTATTACAGGAGTGGGTGGGTGAAGTTCTGTGGCCTGCGTTGTGCAGAAGGTCAGACTAGATGATCATATTGGTCCCTTCTGACCTTTGAGTCTATGGGACACCTGTGTATGCAAGTTCTGTATGGCCCCATCAGCTCTGCCAGAGAAAAATTGGCCTGAATGGGATCCATGCCAATGAGATGGGTTGCTAGCCTTTGTATTAGGCTGCTCAAACTATAGCCGACTTGTCCATGACTGGTCAGGCCTAGTGGTTGAAATGAGAGTTCAGCCCACTGATTAGAAATGGGTCCAGGGTAGGCAGAGTCCAGGAACGAGTCAAGGGTCAGTACCAGAGGGACAGAAGCTGAATGCCAGAATCATAGGCCACAAGCAGAGCCAAGGATCAGTATTGGAGAGACAGAAGCCAAATGCCAGAGGGTCAACTCAAGTTTAAGCTAGGGGCAGAGCCAGGGATCGAAGCCAGAAGGCAGAGGGAAACAGGGGCTGGAGCAGAGCAGGAGCAAGGACTGGAAGCAGGATGGAGCAGGGCTGGAACAAGTGCAAGTGCAGCAGTGGCTGGGGTACTGTTGAGCTGTATCTGACCTGCTATGGAGGTCAGGCTTATAATCAGGACTCAAAACCACCAACCAGTCAGGGGCTGTGGCTACTCTGTCAGTTCCAAAGCATTGTAGCTAGGATCACTGGTTGCCTAGCAATGAAATTAGTCAAGGAACACGCCAGCAGGAGGTCCTAGCTGGTCTGGCCTGACACCTTGCTCTTATGTGTCTTTTGATCATGCTCATGAGGCTTAGGAGGACCTAAATCCTTGTTTCATGAGCCCAAAGACGTGCCCAACCTGGACAAGGTTGAGGAGGGATCCCTTCTTTTAGTAGATCTAGAAGAGGATCTACTCATGTTTATAAGAGTGCCTCTTACTCCCATGAGAAGGCCCAGACAAAGGATCCTTCACTCTAGCCATACCTTCTTCTGAATCAGATACTGATCCAGGAGGTGTACTTCTTGATGTCTCAAGCTGATGTACTGGGGGGAGGTCTCCCTGACCTGGTGCCAACTGAGGCCTCATGGCACACGCCATTAAGTGCTTCCAAAGTCAGACATCTCATGACTGCTCCATTCAGCTGGGAAAGGAGCTACATATTGCACTTAGCGGAGATACAAGCTACTCCAAGCAGCGCTGGTGGTCATTGCTGGCCAGAGAGGAAGAGGATCAGGAGACAAGTTTTAAAGCTCAGGAATCTGGGCATGATCCTAAAGCCTGGTCTACACTGTCATCGGCGGTCGACAGGAGATACACAAGCTACGTAACATAGCTTGCGTATCTCCCATCAAAGTACTTATATTAATGTACTGTGGCATCTTCACGGTGCTGCGTCTACAGGAGATGCCCTCCTGTTGACACAACCTTACTCCTTTCAGGGAGCTGGATTACTGGCGTTAAACAGAGAGCCCACCTGGGATCGATTAAGCGGGTCTCCACGACCCATGCAGTCAATCCTGCTGGACTGATCGCCGCAGAGCTGGCAGTGAAGACATATCCTAAGACACACACTAAGAGGCTGGAGGATTCTCCAAGGATTCTAACTATCTATCTAATGATAATAATATAAAACTTTTAAATATTTACAGGAAAGTACGTTGAAGAGGATCAGTTCTGGACACTGTGATTCAGCAATCAGTGCCATGAAGTGGTAAGAAGGACCTGGAGAAGCATTGGTCTGCACCGCCCCTTATAGCTTCACTATGGAGCATGAGGGGAGTAACTATACAGTAGTGAACTAATGGACAGTAATTGCTAGGAATCTCCAGTCTCAGGTCCATGGAGCATGTGCATACTCACAGTGGAATACACATAGGGACCAGCACATTTGATCAGACCACTGGCCTGTCTAGTTCAGATTATGTCTCTGGTCTGGTCTACAGTGCCGCTATGGTCAACGGGAGATACGCAAGCTATGTAATGTACATGCATATCTCTCATCAATTCACTTACATTGCCATATCATGGCATCTCCACTGCGCTGCATCAACAGGAGAAACACCCTCCGAACGACACAGCCTTAATCTTTGGGGGGTGGGGATAGGGATTTATGGTGTCTACTGGAGAGCACTTCTGGGATCAATTGAGCAGGTCTCTATAGCCCGCTCAATCGATCCCGCTGCATCGCTCCATGCAGCCTCAGCAGTGTAGACATACCTTTGTCAGTGGCCAACACCAGACGCTTTTGAAGGAGGCAAAAGAAAAGTACCTTGCAAGTATATGGGCAATAAACATTCAATATGTTCAATGCACAAAGGTGGTAATCCCAGAAACCTATGCAAGTGCATATATTTAGTAATGCTGTAGGCCCAAGCACTGTGAGGTAGGCCCAACCCAGTGTAGGCCCAAGCCATGAATTTGAAACTCAGGGGTTAATAATCCTCATTCTGAGAAGGAATAAATATGCCTTAAAGATAAGGGTGTTCCAGACACATTGTTTGTTTGTTTATGCCACCCTAGGCTCCTCAGTGATAACTGACGACTGAAACATATGAGTGGGAACATCCTGCCTAAACATTTTGTGATTTAACATTTATGACACATGGGGGCCCTGTTTGTCAAGATACCTGTATGAATGTTTGGGAACATCCTGAGACCTGATTGTGGTAATTTACAAGTGAAGTGCCCAATGTGTATCAGGAATGTGGTTGATGTGTAAATCATGGGGCAATGTGAGGGCAAATAAGATTTATTTTAGTAAAATAAAAAGTTGCATTAATATTATTATTGTAGGTATAAGAATTTTACTGTGTTATTGAGTAAGTATCAATTGGATTATGTATTAATTGGATGAAATAAGAATGTAATTGTTTTCAAAGAAGTTAGTTGGTATGATTGAGGAGTGAATGCAGTCTGAGTCTGTAGAAGATAAGATGATGAGGAGGCAATAGCTGAGGTAATGGTTCTCAGTCTCCAAGGGCAGGAGGGAGACAAGATGCTTTGTTTAAAGAACTTTTACAACCCAGATGGCTGAAGATCAAGATAACCCCGGAAAACAGGGGAGTTAACACCCAAGGACAGGAACAAGAAAGTGTGAAACAGGAATGAAAGAATAATGGGAAAGCTATCACACTTGCAATATTAAACATAATTGACGATTACATCAAACAAAGAGACTATCTAACATGACAAAATCCATAGACCCGAATGGGGATGGCTAAGTATAAAAATGGGGTGAAGAAACCTGGACTTTGGGTTCGTTCTGCAAAACTCCAAGGAGCATCGTGTTGCAACCTACAGAGCCTGGATCCATCCTCGTGTCTGAGTCACCTGGCCAGTGATTCAGCTCGAGCAACACAGAGGCTGGTAATTATATACCTCCTGCAGAACTCTGTGTGTGTGTGTGTGTGTGTGTGTGTGTGGAGGGGGGGGGGGGGGGCTGAAAAGGTGTTTTAGGCAACTGCTTTTTCAAATATTTTCTATATTCATAATAAACGCAGCATACTGCCTTATCCCCTGAATAAGATGCTGCTGTTTATTTCATATGTAAAACAATGCAAGTAGTCCTGTTGACTTCAGTAGGACTATTCAAGTACCTGAGGGTTGAAGGACTGGGCCCTACAGCTGCCACTATTACTGAAATGTATGCATTAGAGCATTATAAAACAGTGTGGTTTGTCCATTAATTCATCTTCTGACTCGGACTTCAGTGTGGGAACTCCTCGCTTTGGGATAACTCCCGTCTACCCACTTTATTCACTTACATGGTCTGTGGGGAGCTTGCTTCTGATGATGAGCTTAAAGAGGCTGGGGGGGTTGTTTGAAAGCCAGAAGTGGGGGTTCAGGAAATATTGCTTTCAGGATGGGATCCCCCGCAAGTATGGGTTGTAGTTGTTTGATGATATCCCGTATGTGTTCCATGTGAGGCTGTAGATAACAACTAGGGGTGTGCAATCAGAGGGGGTTTTATTTCCACATTGAAATAGGTATTTGGGTGGTCAATTCCATGTTGCAATCTACTTCTCTGGTGGAGTGTCCTTGTTTGGTGAAAGTGGTTTTAAGTGTTAAGGTGTACATCTCAGACTTCCCAGGCATTCACATACCACAGAGCATGCTCTCCATTAAATTAAATGGAGTGTAACAGCAGAGTTAATGCTACTGTCTGAGGGCTATGATGTTGATGACTTTATAAATATAAATGTTTTCAAACAAACATTCAGTGGCCCATTTGCAAAGAATGCATTAACAAAATAACCAAATCAGTACTTTTTGGTTTTTTGTACAGAATAGACTTTAAAGTTAGACATACTATGGTCAAGCAGAGGAACCAGATGATAAACTGTTACAACTGAAAGTTTGTTATATAGAGTAGCTTGTATTTAAATGAAATATATATAATGAGCTGAACAAAAGACTTTCTAAACACTCAGTGCAATTAAAAAATAATGCACTAGGTTACTACCCACTTATAGTGGGTTTTTTTTTTTATAAAAATTAAGTTGTAATGAAACTGACAGAGAATGTAGTACTTCAGTTAAACTCAATGACATTTCATAGTTATTTTAGTATCTACTGATGGCAATTTGATCTACAATGCTAAGATACAGCACAATATATCTATTTCAATTGCCTTTCAATTCTTCCCTCACAAAAACCAAAAAGCTCTAACTTTTTTTTAAAGTTCCAAAATGCAAAGAAAGAAAAAAAAAATCTTAGCTGATCTAAGCAGATTTGAAAAAAGGCATAGATAAAATCAGAGGGGAAAAGGTCTTAAAATATGACATTCAGCTTTGCTTATCTGGATCTGAACGTATAGTAAACATGAGCCAGACTTTGTTTTGTTAATTGTTAATTTGTTTTTTTAAAAGATACTTTGCTCTGCTTTGGAGTGTGCAAGTAATCAGTTCTCTGGGATATACTAGTACAGATGTTTGTACAGCAGGATTGCTTAGGCTAGATACAATACCATAGACTGCACTGCAGTCTCTGAGATTTCAAAAGCCAAAATTAATTTTTCTGACAGGAATTTTTCCCCAAGTATTTTCTAAAGAGGGTTATATGCAAAAATCCAAGTCATTATAGGTATATTTATCACAGAAGTGTCACATGTCAATGTTTAGAGAGGAGTCAAAATTTATTTAATGAAATAGGAACAGAAGAATCAGTGAGTGATAACACTTTTTCTTCTTGTGTACACATAATACTCTGTTAATTAGTTCCTCTTCAAATATTCATTCTGGGAGAATAATAAACGGGGAATTCCCCAAAACTCATTTTAAACTAATACGATAAATTTGTAACTGAAAAAAATGTCAATTTTTCATTAAAGTAAACTTTCAGCACTGTAAAATCCTTTAAGAAAATTAGACAAGTTTATGATCATTCAGAAACTATTCAATGCCATATGATATAACCTTTAAAATAATTAATCTATTTTCCCAGAACTCAGCATAAAGTCAGTCTTTGACTTTACAGCACACAGTATTTAATTACATCTGGGCTTCACTATGCTACCACTTCAAACCATTCTACACAAATTTAACAAAGTTAAGAGTGGTGCTGATTTCAAATTCTAGGACAATTAACTAAGCTAATCAAATACAGTCAATTAATTGCACAAGAGAAATTTCCAGCCTCATCCTCAGAGTTATAAACTCAGCTTCCTCACGTTTCTCAGATTTTGACAAACCAAACTATCTGATACAGATACAGATTTAAGTGCACAAATCTATCTTAATAAATTGAACAGCAAAGACGAACAAAAGAGTATACAAAAGGTAGCTGTAGAATATTACCTTACAGATGTCACCTCTTTCCATTTTCTTATTAGAAAACAGTAAGTTGGTAAAACTCTCTCCCTCACGTTGTAATCCTGCTGACAAAACTGTGTGCTGCTGAACCCTGCTGTTGCTGGACTGTGTGCAGAAATATGTACAAAAAGAGGGCTGTTTTCAACAGCCAATCACATTGTATTTGGACCTCCCAGACTTCACTGTGTGATCAGCACAGGCTTTGTGTCAATACAATAGGGGCTAAACTTTTCCCTGTATTTTATTTAAATGCAAGCAAAAAACTGCTTAGTTGCTTGAACCTTTAGTAAAATGGTGTGCATTGCTTGGAGGGTAGTGGATGGAGGGTTAAACAGTCACTGACATTCTATCTAAAAAAAATGGAATCTCTTCTGTAGCTTCTCCTGCTTTTACACAGTACATAAACACTAAAACCAGTTAAGTCAACAAGAATTTCCATCCATATCTTCCCCCATCCAGTATTTTCCCCTAAGCAATTGCTAGTGATTTGCTTCTCTTAACTCAGGGACCTGCTTTCATTTTGCCCTTGCATTCTGCTGTATGAATTGCCAAATGGAGTAGCTCTCAATTTTCTGTTCACCATGCCTAAGATGTGGATCCTTGCAAAAGCCTTCTATTTATGATGACAAATGTGATTCCAGTACTGGAAAGCAAATTTATCCATACTGAAAAATAAATTAAGTTCAGAAAAGGTGACTGCAACATACATAGTGTTGGCAGCCATGGGTCACTTCTCATGAATCCCTGAATCACCTTTGCTTTTCAAGCAATTACCTTCAGGCAATGTAGGTACAGAACAGGGATTCTTTTTCAAGCCCTGTAATTCCTTGAAAACATGTAACATCTGAGATGTTGGTTTAAATCCCATTCATCTCTTTTTTGAAATAGCACACACTGCAAGTTGTGGAGAAGTTCAGTTA
Organism: Emydura macquarii macquarii; assembly: GCF_026122565.2. Classification (NCBI taxonomy): domain Eukaryota; kingdom Metazoa; phylum Chordata; order Testudines; family Chelidae; genus Emydura; species Emydura macquarii. The sequence continues at coordinate 14,029,990 of NW_027132773.1, forward strand.
AAAAACTTCATGGCTTTTTATTTTACAAGTAAAAATTTAAAAACCCTGTCAACATTTATTAGTTATAGTGTATCTTCACAATAATAACTATATATAAAATTCCCCTGAAACTCATTCAGCTCTCAAGACCTGTTCAGAATAATGCTTTTCTTCTGAAAAGCACAACTAACATGTAACGTCATTTACTTGAAAGCATATTGTCAGTGTGGTTCAACAATGACCACAGCCATATGACCTCTTAAACTTAACAGAATCAGAGTATCTTAACTGTGCCCCCTCTGCAGGTCACACTAGTACTAAAGTTATGACTTATTTAGCTGAAAAATATAAAATATTTTAAAAATTGAAATTAAAAGTGAACAGCCATGTCTTGTCTGTTGACTTTAATCCAAATGCTTATTTTTAAAGGAATATAATGACTATTATGCAAAAATCCCATAATTCAAAGTTATTCTTTTTTAATTGCACATCTGTGGCTGTGCAAGAGTTTTTAATGGTACCAGCTGACATGAAACTAAATAATTAGCTATTTATTACACTGCAAATGTGGTACAACATTATTCCATTATCCACATTTAGTATAATTTTATACTTGCGAAAGCTCAATTCTCAAAATTGCTATTTTCAGAGTTTTACTCATTCCTTTTAAAGTGAAATCCCAAATGAAAGAAATAATCTCCCCTCTGAGTCAAACAGTTTAACCATTTTATCCCCTCTACATTTGATAGAGGTATAAGAATCAGCCAGATGATGTAAAGAAATAAATGGTATTTTAACTAAAAGTGCAAGGACTTTTAAGAATTGTATTTTAAACAATAATTGTTTTCTGTATTTTAGAGCTGAATGGAAAGGGACAGGTCTGATTTTGTAGCTTGATTGACCAAGCCTAATCAGAATTATTTCTGCACACTGCTTCACTACAGCAGTAGACCCATTAAGCACTAAATGCTTCTGGAGGCCCATTCCCTTTCAATCTCCCACTGTGACACATTACTTTACAAACAGTAGCTACACAGTGGGCTACTCAAAACATTCAAAAAATGGAGGCGCTATATTTAACGGACATCTCAGAACTCATAGTAAAATCTGTCACTTGATTGCCAGGATGGCAGCTATCATAATAAAACAGATTCTTTGTGACGGAGAGTAACAAAAGAGTCCTTTGAACTAATTCTCTTACCTTGCAATATATTTTTATTAGGAAAAGATTTTCAATCATGACATCTATTACTTCTTTAACAAAAGCAACTCTATGTATGTCTCTGAAAACATTCATGTGATATGCTTATTTTTAAGTCAGCAGAACAGTATCTGTGGCATCCTATTTTACATATCTTTACAGCCTCAGGAAGTTTTTACTAGCTGATATGGCCATTAGAAACGACCTACTTCATTGCATACATACTAATAATGCTACTTAGTGATTATTTCATGGAATGAATTTAGAGTAATTCTAATACAGCTGATCAACAGAACTTGCACACGTACAATTTTTGACTTTTATAAAATCTTTTTATTCATTCCCTTTGTTTTACATAGTGCATGTGTTTGTATATATACATATATCCACAAATATGTTATCAGTCACACTTCCAACGATTATGAATGACAAACTATAATGTCCAGTGAATCCAGAGTCTGAGAATTTCTAGCTGTGTCACACAACAGATCTATGATTCTGGAAAACTGAGAAGCCAAGTATCTTGCAAAGCTATGGATGTATTGTATAAGCATGGGTTTTATAGATATGTGAAATAAAACGTTAGGTGCACTTTCAAACAAAATAAGGGTGTTTACAGATGCATAGGATTAAGATACGAAGCATTTCATACAACTGTCTGATAACGACTTAGGGAGAAATCTTTTTTTTTTTTTTTTTGGCCAGTGGGGTAGAGGAAAGAGAGACCAAATGAGGAGCCAGCACAGAAGACCGAGACTGGGAAACAGTAGAGTTAGGGGAAAGAGGTGGGTGAGAGTAGAGAATGATCTGTTGAAGGAGGGAAACTATGATGGGAATCCAGCGCAGACAGGGAAAGTAGGTGGAAAGGGGGGCAGACAATTAGGGACGGGGTGTAAGGGAAGAGAGACAGATCCAAGAATGAGTCAGAATGGAGAGAATGGAGATTTGCTGGGCAATTAGAATGAGACTGGAACTGGGTGTGAAGCCTGGGACTGGAAGTGAGGTTGACAGTTTGCAGGGGATGGGGCAGAACGGGTAAAGCTGCGGAGAAGGGATGAGCAGAAGAGTCTATGCTGAGTAGAGCACATACTCTCCATAGCATGAAATGGAACCAAAAATTCCTATTTCACCATTCCTCTGCTGTCTGCAAATAGCTTCACATAGCTCTCCGAGGGAAGATGACAATCTTCCACTGCTATTAGTTACTCCATGAGCTCAAGTGGCAGAGGTCTGTATAGTCAAGTGGATCTAAAGTTTCCAACCCTGCCGATGACCATATCTGGGCGTCAATGTGATTGCTGGGGTTTTGTTTTTCAATCAGTTTTTTTTAAAAACCAGTAAATTGTGGGTGCACTCACGCAAACACATACAAAACTATGCTGAAAGAGTATTATTAAGGTTGCAAAGTCAAGCACTCAGAAGTTAGGAAATGCCAGAATGAAGGCTGTCCATGCAACCTTAACGCAGAGTTCCTATGTGATGCAGGGCAAGTCACTGGGAAACCAAATGTTTTACGAATAATCACCAACTGCATGTTCCTCATTTTCTGGTGTCTTGACTTAAAACCTTATAATTTAATTTGCAAACATTCTGAGCGCTCCCAGTTGCAACTGAACTCAATGGGAGCTGTGCTTTGAACATATAAAGTGCTACATAATGCTAAGTATTTGAATCATCAGGTCCTAACTGTCACAAATTGGGCACCCAGAATTAGTGGATATTCTTGACCTTAATCTTTCTATTTTTCATTTCCCCATCTGTAAAATGGGGATAATATTACCCCATCTCACAAGAGTGTTGTGAAGATAAGTTAATGTTTGTGAAGCACTAAGATACAACTATAGTGATGAGTACCACAGAGGAAATCAGTAATTCTGTCTTCCGAGCAGGGTTTGGATCATGTACAGTAAGTAAGGCATGGGGACACACATTAACTGAGCACTATCCATTCTGTGTACTGAATGAGGAGTCCTGTTGAAAAAAATAGTATAAGAACATGTAACTAAAGACTATATCATAATGCATATGTAACAAGAGGGTCAAATTCAGATTACATGGGCTTTTTTAATACTCGCATTTTCTAATTTTTAGTGCTTGACTTTGCAATCTTAATAATGTTCTTTTAATGTAGTTTGTGTATGTGTACAATATTACATAATATGTACATGTGTTTCACTTACAAAATTCCCATCTATAGCCTTAGGATAATTTTAAACCATTAAATAATTAATACTGAGTCGCTGACAATTTTCTACACTACATACCACATTCTACCATCTTTATTCACATTAACAACACTCTACTCAGTGTGGCAATTTGCAGAGTGACTGAAGTGGGGAGGATGTTGTCCAGGCTTGCCAAAGGAAGGTAGCTGTGCTTTATGGGTGGGGTGGGGAGGTCAGAAGGTCAGAAACTGCTGCAAAAAGGTGGGGGTGATGGTCATCTTGGTGACACTGACTCATCCGCTGGGAATGTAAGGGCAGATGGCTTTAAAAGGTGCAAACCTGGGCGTTAGAAGCCCTTTCTCCACGCAGCAGGCAAGGCAGCACCCACCCTCCATCCCTCAAAGTGCGAACAGGTTGGGTTAGGACCTGTTGTGACCATTGCACTAGTCGCTCTTTTTTAGGTGGCTGGGAAGGAATTTTTCCCTCACCACCATATTGGCTTAGATGGAGTAGGGTTTCTCCACCTTCCACACAGTGGGTGTCAGGGAGGACCTATTATGGTAAGAAGGAAAAGGGGTTAGGCTGTGTGTCGCAACTTATTTTGTAAGTGTGGAGTTGACGTCTACTGCAGGTACTCCATCTAATGACCAGATAAATGGCTTGATAAAGGGCTTAAAAAGGAGGTGCTGGTTCAAGGAACTGAATGGGGGGAGAAAGGTTAGGAGTTCCTATGACTGGTACAGCTGGGAGCCAATATAGCTCACCTTAACCCTCTTACGAGGGGAGTGGATGGTAAGGTGCAACCCATGGCTGGGGGCCCTGGATGGAAAATGAAGGGGTGCTGGTAAAAGCCCTGGGTAGTTATTTGAATGAACACGGAGTTGCCTGCACTGTACCCTTTTAGTTGCCGGGTAGTCTCAGACATCTAATAATAAAGCTGCGCCCTGATTAAATCTATATCAAGTGTCTCCTGTCCTTCTTTCAGTATAGCCGGATAATAATGTTCTATTCGCTGTAGGGAAGGGTGGCAAAGTCTGGCTGTATGTGAACACAGATGTCTGCTTTCAATAAGTAATGGTGTCCAAAGTGCAACAATATATTTAAAAGAAAAAAAGCATGTATGCAAAAGGCAATTAAGGTTCTTATGATACTACTTGAAATTGTAGGCATCTTAGAAATTAAAACAAGACTTTGAATCAATTAATTTTACAAATTTAAACATTTGGTTAAAATAGCTTAAGAGCATCAAGGTTATGGTTAATCACCAAATTACCTGCTGATTTTGAGATGGATTAAGAAATAGCATTAAATCATGTGTAAATACTTAGGCTCGATAATGCATGATACATTGAAGGGTATGTTAAAAAAAAAAAAAAAAAAAAAAAGCACATTTTGATTAATATTTAAGCAATTAATATATATACTTAAACTTATTTATATGCCTCGTTGGAATTTGTTTTTGCTGAGCTGTCTCAGACAGTTGCACCTTCTATCCTGCCCTTGTGTCTCTATATCTTAGAAGGGTTCCTGGCCATGAAACCAGTTTAAGGAGCAACGCAGGATTGGAAGAAGAGGAGATGTACAGTTGTATGTGCAGAGAGATGAGTTCTGCAGTAGCCTCCAGAACATCAGAACACAGGGAGCTGGATGGTGCAAAGGTAAGCTTTGGTGTATTTCTGCTACTCAGATCCACCTCTCCCTTGTGTAAGGGCCATATTAGGGCTATTACTGCAGTAATACCTTTGGAACAGCTCCGTAGTCATTCCAGAGCCTCTCTCCTTTTCTTGTGTATATTTGGCTCCCAAGTGCCAAACTCAGGTACTTGGATTGGGTACTGGATTTAGATCATAAGGCTTGATTAATAAATATTAACTTATTCTTAATGCAATTATACCATGTTGCTTACATGAACTTAAAAATGTAAAAATCCGGATTCACTGGAAAATGTAACTTGGGGCAAAATGTATGTTGTTTTTAGGTCTTCTGTATTACCTCCTTTCAGAATTAACAACAACAAGACACTGTATGATGAATATAAAAGAAGAGGTTCAAAACATTATAACAAATGAAAAACAGATTAATAGGAAATATGCAGATCCTGGATATTAGCTATTTTATACATCTTTTTAAAAAATAATTTAGGTTAAAAAAATTAAAACAAGATTTTTTATATTGTAAATCAATTGTAAAGTAGGTCAATTTATATAGAATGAGAGGTAGTAGAGCTGTCCTGAGGTTATGAAATAAAGATATGCAAAACAGAAAGCAATGGATGATAACAAAATTACTTTAATACAAGCAAAGCACAAGAACAGTTCTGAAGCATGGAGTTGCTTTTCTAGAAAAAATACCACCTATCATGATTGAAATCCCCTGGACCTACTTTTGACTAAATCCACTGTCTTCAGTTTGTAAATATAAATTTGGTCCTAGTTTTTTATTCTATAAATAGTTTTGCATGTTAAAGGTGTAAAATGCTGGATATAAGTCTCAATAAAAACTAAAATAATATCAATGTCAACATCTATAATATATAAAGCCAGTCATATAATTTCAATGTGACAAAATAGAGAAAAATGTGATTTTTATCCCATTTTTTTCCAACCAACTCTAACAACATGCAAGTCAATCAGCATCTGGATATTATATAACAGTCTCAGAGCAATGAGGACATCTACAGTTAGGATATACTGTTTGCTTCTACAGTGCGTTTTATGGTGCCTGAATTAGGTGGGCTTCTCCCTTCTTCCAAGTAGCCTGACATTATGGAAATCATACCTGAATAACTAAATTCTCTCTCTCCACACTCACTGCTGTACGTGTGCAGAGATTATGATGCCTGGACTCTAACCTCTTCTGTGTGTTTTCCCCTTCATGTTCACTGAGAAGGCCAGGAGAAGCTGGCTGCTTGCCAGTAGTGGAATATCAATTTTAGAATTCTCTAAGGATGCAGACTTACTAGTTTGATTTCACTCATTTTTTCAGAGGCAGAGACTTTGTTCTCATATCTAAGGTGCTTAAGCTATTTATCACACAGAGGAGTCTCTAAGGCCTGGACTATATTACAAAGTTTTGTTGAAAAAAGATGACTTTTGTCGACAAAACAGTGGAGGTGTACACACTACAATGCTCCTCCCTCTGACAAAACTCTCCTGCTTTGCCGACAAAATAAAACCACCTTGACGAGAGGTGTAGAGCTTTTTGCAGCAAAATTAAATTGACAAAGTGTTAGGGTAGACACGGCGCTTGGTTATGTTGCCGTAAGTGGCCTCCAGGGGGTGTCCCACAATGCCCATCCTGACCACTCTGGTCAGCAGTTTGAACTCCACTGCCATGCAAGCCAGGTACACAGGCATCCGCACCTCCCCCTTTAAAGGTCTGGGAATTTTTGAAATTCCATTTCCTGTTTGCACAGCGTGGAAAGCTCACATTGCAACTTCTCAGCCCACCATGGCAGCCCCACACACCAAACCCTTTCCCACTTGGAGCACATCGGAGTTATTAGATCTGCTGGGTCTGTGGGGAGAGGAGGCAGTGCAGTCCCAGCTCTGCTCCAGCTGTAGGAACTTTGATACCAATGGTCAGATTTCTTGATTCCTTTTGGGAAAAGGGCTACGAAAAGGACATGCATCAGTGCCTTGTGAAAATCAAGGAGCTGAGGCAGGCATACCAGGAGGCTAGGGAGTCATACTGTTGCTCTGGTGTTGTGCTGAAGACCTGCAAGTTCTATAAGGAGCTGGACACCATCCTTGGCAGCGACCCAACCTCCACCGCCAAGAGTCTCTCGCATAATTTGGTGGAGCTGAAGACAGCAGACTCAACCCCAAGGATGAAGTCATGGATGAGGAGGTCGAGTTGGAGGATGAGACAGGATAGGCAGTGGGTTAATCTGGTGCTATGGGAAGCCAGGACCTCTTTTCGACACCGGAAGGTTCAAATTAGTCCCAGCACTCCATCTCTGGCGCACATGATGCAGGAGAGGGGAGCTCTGGTAAATGATAATTTTGAGTTGACAATGCTCAGTTATATGAAGTAGAGCTGTCCTTTACTTTGGTATATTCTACAAATAGGTGAAGGGATAGAAATGTACCATACTAGCTATGTTTGCGTGTGTTTCACATTCCCCTGTGCAGCTAAGCAGTGTGGTAGAAGAGCGTGTTAATGCGTACCAAGATTTCATGGGAATCCTCCAGAGAGATCTCTAGGAAACTTTCCAGGAGGTATTTGACAATCCTTTGCTGAAGGTTCCTTGGCAGAGCTGCTTTGTTCCTTCCCTCATTGTAGGAAACTTTCCTATGCTGATCAGCAATCACTTGTGCAGGGACCAAAGTGGCAGAGATGCGAGCAGCATATGGACCCAGTCTGAAGCTGTTTGCATGGAGGAGATGCACCCTTGCATACCCTCAGGAGTGAGATATTGGCTTCTATGACCCCCCGCCTGTGGAAAACGGTAGTAGAATTTAAAATTTTGTCCCTAGTTGCCTGCAATGATCCCCTTAGAAAACCATAAAGACAGGACAGGAGCAGATGATAAAAGCGATGGAGGAGCAAACAGAGATGTTAAAGTCCCTAGGCATGTTGCAGACTGAATTCATCCATGCTCACCGCCCTGCAGCCGATACAGAGCTCCTTGTCATGCCCTCCCTAAACTCATCCCACCTATTCCTTCCAACCTCCTGGCCCGTCTCTGTTCCCCATTCACTCAACCCATTCGGACAGCTTCCAAAATGATAGCTGGACTTACACACACCTATGAGAACCTACACTGCCTTTCACTGTTTTCTCCTTTCCCACCCAGCATTTTGTGTATGTTGTTAATCATTATTTTAATAAAAACATGCTCTTTGAAAGATAAGCAATCTTTATTTGTTTCCTACACATGGTGGTTGCCACTGAAATTAATACACAGTGGCAACTGGATCATTTGCAGAGTACAATTCACGGTCAGGAATCATCCAAATTTTCATGCAAAGTGGCAGGTTATTAAAGCATGGCAGAGTGCTGTATAGAAAGACACCTTACTGGTGCTCACTGTCAAAATGGTGCCTCAAGGCCCCCCTAATTCAAATAGCCCCTCCATTGTGTCCCTCTAATAGCACTGATATCTGGTTGCTCAAAATCAGCCACCAGGTGATCTGCCTCTGTGCTCCATGCTGGGGAAACTTTTCAGCCTTAGCTTCACAAATATTATGGAGCGCACAGCAGGCAGCTATGACCAGAGGAATATTTTCCCCCATTTAGATCTAACCTGCCATAAAAGCAGTGCCAGTGTGCTTTTAATCTGCCAAACACACGTTACAGTCATTCAGCACCTGCTTAACCTGTTTTTGACGCACTCCTTGCTGCTGGCCAGGTTGCCCGTATAAAGTTTCATGAGCAATAGCAGTAAGAGGTATGCTGAGTATCCCAGGATTGCTATGGGCATTTCAACATCCCCCATGGGACTCATCTGTCTGGAAAGTAAGTCTCTGCCCACAGATTTCTGTACAGGCCAGTGTTTCTGAATATGCATGTCATGCACCTTCCCTGACCAACCCGCATTGATGTCAGTGAAACGCCCATGGTGATGCACAAGAGCCTGCAATACCATAGGGAAGTACCCCTTTCTATTGATGTACTCTGTTGCAAGGTGTTCCAGGGCCAAAACTGGGATAAGTGTGCCATCTATCTCCCCACTGCATCTAGAGAATGCCATTGCTACAAAGACATCCACTATCTCACACACATTTCCAAAAGTCACAGTCCTTCATAGCAGAATGCGATTAATGGCCCTGCACACTTGTGATAACGCAGCCCCAACGGCAGACTTCCCAACTCCAAACTGATTTGCAACCAACTGGTAGCTTCCACACAGCGATCACCATGCGTTTCTCCACCGAGAGGGCAACTCTCATTTTGGTGCCCTGGCATCACAGTATTGGGGCGAGCTCCACACACAGTTCCAAGAACATGTCTTTCTGTATCTAAAAATTCTGCAGCCACTGTTCTTCATCCCAAACCTGCATAATGATGCAATCCTACCACTCAGTGCTTGATTCCCGTGGCCAAAAGCAACGGTCCACCAGGTGCAGCTGCTCCGTGAATGACAAAAGTAATCTGGCATTGTTTCTTTCCATGGCACACAGCAAGTCAGGCACCTCGGACTCTTGTTCAGATTGGGAGCTCATGATATACTGTATGACCATGTGCGATTTGTTCACAACATGACCACAAGAGTGGAGAGCAGTACAGGATCCATCCTTTCAGACAGAGATGGCGGGTGCACAATAAAGAGGGGCTACTGAAAAATGCTGTGAAACGCAGTCAGAAAGCCATGGAACAGGATGGAAAATACTGCATCATGGGACACTGAGCCCATACCCATGATGCGCTGCGATTCACTCCACCTTCCCACAACTCCTAGCTGCAAAAGGTGGTTGCACAGTCGGACAGCTACCCACAACACACAGCTAGAGCACCAACTGTGGACGAGCTCCAACGACAGGAGTGTTGTTTGAACATGCACAAGTGATGTAATTAGAGAAATTTTTGATCGTCCACGTAACTTGCATTAACAAAACTCTGTAGTATAGACAAGGCGTAAGGACCGTTATATGTTCTCAGACTTGACTCCAGGGTGCTGGAGTGAGTAATACTGTCTTCAAACTCCTCAGGATTTATTGTTTTTACTAGCTGAAGCACATAGCTTAGTGCTGATAGGACTATGTTTTCTCTTTTGTTTCATATTACTGTTTAAAGTGGGTGGTACCTGCTAAGACTCTCAGAATCAGCTTCCAAAATACTGTTTATTACCTCCAATGCTAGTCTCTTTCTTCCTTCTTTCACAAAGGAGTCAATCCTTTGCTCTTCCTTCTTGTGTGTGATGCGTCCTGACCGCAGTACCTGGCATAGTTTTACTGCACAGCATATGGAGGTACAGCACGCATGGAGCTAAAAGTGCGCCCCATGTGCAGCACAACAGTGGTTCTACTACTGTGAAACCCATCATCCATGCCTTTGAATGGTGTGTTCACCAGCAGCAGAGCTGCTCTACAGCCTTCAGAGAGAAGGGGAAATGTTATCTCTTGCAGCCTCTGCAGAACTTACCCAGTGCATAACCCAACTGGATTGGCCTAATGTGCATTAGAGGGAGCCATTTGACGAGGAAGCCATTTGTGTCAGCAGAGAAAAAGGAGGCAGTTGCCATCTCAAGCTGGACTCGTGATTCTGGAATAGCCCAGATACATTTTTTCCCCCTGGAAGAGAGGTTGATGAGAGCAGCAGTCTTATTTATCATGTGTAGGACTCTTTTGAGACTGCTGAGTTGTTTAAGGAGTTGGTGTTTGATTTTCTGATGGGAAGGGATGTACATTTTTAGGAAATTCTGCCTGTGATAAACCAGGGGCCTAGTTTAGGTGCTGAGTAAACTGGAAGGCAGGAATGATACATTTTTTGCAGTGCTATTATTTAGGAAAGGTACCAAAGTTATTATTTTATGACAATTCTTCCTGGTGATGAAAGTAAATTATTAAACATACACTACGGATACACTTGGAGACTAACATTTAAATTCACAGTAAACCTAATATTAGGAAAATATTCAGACCTCCATATATTAGCACCTTAAAGCTTAACATTCCTCAAAAAATCCCTTCCTATCACAGGCCTGGTGGGCTGCCCAATAACTTGCAAACCTCCCACTCTGGTTCAAGTCTTTTTGTTGCCTCCTCCTTCAGGGATTTTCTAGAAGGATAGGTGCTGCTACCTTTGTCTTTATGGGACAGAGACCACACCTACAGTACATAGTCAGTAAAGGTCATCTGGGATGGACAAGAAAGAGCATTTTCATCAAAATCTGCCCATCCCTATGTTTTATAGCCACAAGAAAACTCCTGCCTTGCTGCTGCTGAAAGCAAGATCTGAGACCTAGTGCTGAGCCCTTGAGATACGAGCCTCAATTTTCTGCTCTGCAAAACAGGACTAGTGATATTTACCATAAGCACCCATGAAAATATTCAAGATTAAAGGTGTATTTAAGTAGGTAAATATACTATCTCCATTCTACAGATAGGGGAAAATGGCTGAGTGGTAATTTTCTTGCCTGAGGGTTCTGTGGTCTATTGGATTAACCTAAAACAGTGAGTCACAAAGATGCAACGTGTTGCAGGAACTGTGGCAAACCACTTTTCTGAGCTTCATCTGTAAAACAAGATAATGTACCTAACTAAATATTGTTTGTAAAGCACTATTACGGCATTATAAGTTATTATTAAGTGGCAGCAGAGACAACAAAACAAACTCCTGGCTCACTACTTTGTGCTCAATCCACTAGGCTATGTAGTTTTGGATTTTTTTTTAAACTTTTCACAATTTGCACTTTTGAATTTTCATACTATATAGTAGTTTTGAGATGTTTTATGCATTTACAGCATAAAATATATTTACCTTGGAATTTCGTAAAATTGATTCCATTTCACTAATTCAGAAAGGCATATCTCACTGGAAAAGCTGTTATGAGGAATATTCCTCCCAGCTCTACCAGTGACCGCATACAGGTCTTGCTGGACAATTTAGTCTACTATGTGCCATATTTTGGCTAGGTAATCTGTAACAAACTTCATAGCCATTTCTTTACAGGTCATATTGTAGGCCAGCATAGCAACTGACCTAAAATAGTTTGAAGCTAAACAATCAATCAATCTTCTACTGAAATTGTAGACTTTAAAGTATGTGTATTACGATATAAAAATAAATATATGTACATGTAAACACATACACACACACACACACACGTTATTGATCCCTTTCTGAAGTCCTGTTTATGAATGTTGTAATAACACACTAAGTACTACAGCTAGCTAAAACCTGCCCACTATGTAGTGTATGCCTGCCCACTACGTAGTGTACCATTTAGCACTTGGGTTGCAGAGAAATCATGACTTGTGGCATGCCCCTTGGCAAAGTGAAAAGTATGTATTAACCTGGAATTGTACTGTGCTTTTCCTTTCATTTCTCTGAAAGGTGGGCCATATATCACAATACGCTCACATCCCTGGTCACATTTGGATAAGTCATTCCATCTGGTTGCGTGTTCTCTCATAGAGAAACATTGCAAAAAAAGTAAAGTAATTGAAAACACCAATGTCAAAACTCCCACTGGACTGAAATGGGAAACAGGATCAGGTCTAAAATAAAGAATATTTTTCAGCATAAGTAATTTAAGATGAAAGATCTACGTTTTGTATAATGTGGTGATAATTCAACTGATGCAAAAGACCTAGATACCACAACAAATCAATAAATAATCTTTACTGAATTATAGTTGGATTACTCATTTAATGAAAATTATCCATTTTATATCTGTCAAAAATAAAAAAAAAAACAACATATGGGTGAGTGTAATCAATTCATTTCTTTATGAACCAAATGTCCTCCCAGAGTATGTATGAACTCCTAAGTCCCTGAGTGATGGGTTTTCCATTTGGATCAGTGATTTAGCTCAAAGCTGTATAAAAATACCACATGTAAGATGATGGGACCCTATGGACTACACATCTAATGGGGCTCATTGGTTTTGTTTATTCCAGTAATATATCATGCTCATGAAATGTGCCCCAAATATGCTAGCTTCAGACAGAAAAAAGGAAGTAAATAGTATAAACAGCTAAAACCTCTCACTTATACTCAAACTTCACCCTGTTTTAATTATCTCTGAGCAGAGAGCTGGCCTTGGTATCAGTGGGACCAGTTCTACAGAGTATGAGACAGTTGGCCAAACAGGAACACATACATACAAGAATCAGAAAATTTTGTAGGCCTGGTTTGACATGAATAATTGGACTTGGGTGAGGTTTCATTTCTTGGGGGACAGGATTAGGGAGGTAAATGGATCCTCAGGCTGAAAACAAAATTTCTGTACTAGCTAAAATAATGGGGAACACCAGGGAACCATTTACAATGGACAAGATAACAATGGATAAAATAAGCCTGGAACATAAAATGAGGGAAGGAGTAAGTTGTGCACTGACAGTACATACTGTATAGGGATTGGTTCCTACGTGACCAAGCCAATCCCAAAATGTGTGATGCAACACATAGTAAATGCAATGTAATGTGTAAATGTACATAAACAGAAGAGGTTTCTGGTGTAACTTTGGATGTGTAGTATGTCCCATACCCACCCTCTACACTGGAGTCTGATCAACTCAACGTAGCTTTGATGTATGCCAAATAAAGGAACTTAAGCAATGAGACTGGACTTGAACAGAGTTCTTAGAGAATCGAGTGGAAGAGGTCTCGGGAGAGCACTAACACATTTATTTATCTTCAAAGGTATCAGATCATCTCTAGGACCAAATCCCAGCTGCCACATGAGCACAAGTACACCCCAGATATCTGCAGGGGAAACAAAACATGGATATTTTATATCCCTTTCTGGCTTCCCAAACATTTATGGGGAAGCTGTTCCACAGGCTGTTGGTGGCAGAAGACACAGGGACATTCTGATTGGGAGGCCGTGATCAGAACATGTGGTCCATACACTTTTGCATGATTATCCCGACCTGACAAGGGCAATTACACTGTCTACCTCCACTCCCAATTATTAATATTCATTATTTGTCAAATACGGACAAGGTACTCAGTGAGGTACAGAACTCAAAAGACAGACAAAATTAAAATGTATTGAAGTTCCAGAGTCCCAGAGCCCTCACAGGATATGTCTACACAGCCCATGGCAGCAAGCCGTCTAGCCCAGGTTGATAGATTCAGGCTCGCACTAGTGATCTTAAAAATAGCTCTGCCCAATTTGTTGGCCTGAGCTGGGAGGTTTGCTACTGCAGGCTTTGTAGATATACCCACAGAAAACAGCTGCCCTCTCTCTTTAGAACAAGTAGCTGCTAAGCCCCTACTAATACGGTAGGGCTTGTGTAGCCATAGAGCCCAATACCAGGTGATTTGTAGAGTAGTTAATATAAAGGAGCTATAAAATGAGATACATGATACCATGGTGGATATTTTCAAAGAGCTAAGGAAACCTGCTTGTAAATAATGTCTCCTTTTATTAAATAATAAAATTAACTGAACTGCTAAGTAACAATAAGATTGCAGCATGAACACAAGGACACTGAAAGCTGAGGCTGACACTCCACCTTCAATTCATCCTACTGTTCGCTGGTAAGTGAGGCCTCCCAGATGGCTGGCTGTAGCAACACACAGCGCTGCAATACTTAGGCCTCGTCTACACCAGCACTTATGCCAGCAAAACTTTTGTCACTCAGGGGTGTGAAAAAACACACCCCTGAGCAACATAAGTTTTGCTGGCATAAGCACTTTTGTGGACAGCGCTATGTCAGCAGGAGATGCTCTCCAGTTGACATAGTTACCGTTGCTCATCAGGTGGTTTTATTATGTCGGCAGAAGAGCTCTCTCCAATCAACATAACACAGCTATACAAGTGCTTATGCTGGCAACATTTTGTCACACAGGGGTGTGTTTTTTTCAGAGGCCTGAGCAACGAAAGTTTTGCTAGCATAAGTGCTAGTGTAGACAAGGCCTTACATTTGCAAGATAGAGAGCTGATGGGCCTCAAAGTACTGAGGGTAGAAACTAGCAGCTTTACAAATGACTGATGTGATAATCAGAATTAAAAAGCAAAACATTTCTGGTGCTGCCTCACATACCTGATACATCCCTAAAATTAACCATGATCATTTTTGAATACAAATGTCTCTATTACTTAATCTGGTTTCTAATACGATACATTTTCCCAGCATTGACAAACTCCCTGACGTTGCCATACTCCACACACATTTGAAAAGAATGTTCCTGCACAGGGGCTGTGGCATCACACCATATCCAAGGGTGCTTTCTGAGTTTATTCAGTGCTTTCATTCATGCAATATATCATCTAAAGGAGCAAAGTAACCACATGCATACAATCTTCCTCATCTCTGCGACAACAGATAATGCGGCTGGTAATGTATTTTTTTTAAGACAGCAAAGGCAATTTGGAAGCACATATAATGAAAAAAGAGGATTAAAAATAATTAAACCATACACACTGCAAACTTTTCCAGCAAGTAAATGAAGTTTTGTAATATAAAAAGAGGAAAAAAAGCTGTAGGATTTGTATGGGCATACAAAAGCAGAGGGAAAAAGAAGGGTTTGATTCATGAAGAGATGCAGTCATTATTCAACTATTTAATGTGGAACTTTTACAAGAAATTTCATTTCACTCTTAGTGCACAAATTGCATTCCTCTCACACCCAAACCTCCCATTGGATTTCATTTCTGGTGCAGAAAGAATGTAGGACTGGGGCTTTAATTTTTTCTTTACGTCAAAACCCAAAAAGAAAACAAAAGCATCAAAATATCCAAGAAGGTTTAATATTATTTTCAAAACCTAAATCAAAGTCAGTCACCTCATTTTTTCATAATGTCTACTCTCTCTCCCTTTTTTTTCAAATAAACAAAAGTTTAATGAGATTCCCTTTAAGTCTCTATAAAATTCTAATACTAGTGCACATGATTGTTGAAATGTAAGGCCAGACTACTTGGCAGTTGGCACTTTACATATCATCATATTGCACAACACGGAAAAAAAAAAAAAAGGGAGCCAGCACTTAGCAAGAGGAAATTAAAAAGGTGAAAATGTACCACCACTTCCCCCCGATCAAAAATGCTTTTTATTATTATTAAGGATATATGATTTCACAATGTATCAGCCTCATATGCTTAAAAGTCTTATCTTGAGATAAGAAAAACACATTTTTGCATCATTAGAGCCTCTCTCTTTCAATTATACATATAATTATGAATATAATAATCTTTTTCACTTAAAGCTGGGATTCAATCTCTTTGCTTTGTATGAAGAATTGTGTATCTTCACCAAACTTAAATCTGTGAGTAAAGACTGAATTTTCTGGTGATTCTCAATTAAATCTGTTACTTAGTTTAGGAGTTAAAATTAAAGACTTTTTCTCTGTCTGACTTTTTCAGAATTCTTTTTTGCTAAAAATGTTTAGTTTTGTTATACTTCAAACTTTCCATGCAGTTAAAATTTATTGCCAGCTACCTTTGAAGAAATTAGGTTGTAATAAGGCCATGTTACTAATGATGGTTTTTCCTGTCTTACTGATTTACAGTTTTCCCTTCCTCAAAATGGCAGCCATTGCTTAAAACGTACAACTGGACTGAAGATACCAATTGGGACAGGAGCTGCTCATGCCTTCAGTAAAAATAGTCTCTACTTCAATAGTGGATCATTGCATCTAGTAAAGATGGCCTCCGTCTATTGCTTTCAATGGGAACGAAGCCAAAGCCTAGCTATCACCTCTTTCATACAACGGAGATGTTGACTCCCACCTCCATTCCACCTTCAATGCCAGTCTTTATGGCCCATTTGTTAAATTTTCCAAACACACATTTTCATGCACTCTCCCATGACACCATTTATGCATAGAAGTTGCTCTCCACAAAAAAAGCCACAAAGTGACCACATCGTCCTCTTTCAAATGTCTCCTTAAAACTCATCTCTGCTGTGATGCCTAAGAAAAGCCTTGATAATAGTTTAGGCAGCTGGTGGGCTGTGATGGTTAATTATCACTGTATTGATAATCATCTCAGTGTTACCTTGTGCCCTCTGTCTCTTCATTGTATCCACCTCCTCTCTTTTGTTTTATTCTTAGGGTATATCTATGCTTCCAGTTGGAAGTGTAAATTTCAGTTCAAGGAGCTATATCCACACTAGCTCTGATCAAGCTAGCATGCTAAATATAGAGTTGCAGCAATAGCAGCACAAATGACACAAGGGCCTAGCAGCCAAAAGCAGGTACCCATCCAAGATGCTAACAGAGCTAGTGCGGGTACATCTCCTCAAGCTGGGATTCACACCGTCCAGTTTGAAGTGTAGGTAAGGACTACTGGGTAAGGGCCATCATTTTGTAATGGGCTTGGATAGCCCTAGCATAATTGGGCTCTGATTCATGCTTGAAGCACTATAGGGATACAAATAAATAATAAATAAAAATAAAGCACGGAAGTGCCAAGTTCTCACACAGTTCGTAATGGTACCCTAATGCTCACATAGCACATTCCCACTGATTGTCACAGTCTCTGTACTGTCACAAGGAACTTCCTTCTGTCTCCAAATAATGGAGAAACACATACACACAACACATTAATCTCCCTCTGAGTATAACACAACATTTTAAATACGTCCTCAATAACAATACTAGCAAAAGTTGAGGGATCACATAAGTGCACAAGTTAAGTGTGAAGTGTGTTATGTTCTGGGGGTGGAAACAAGAGGTCACAACTGAGATTTTGTGATATACCATGAGGGAGAGTAATGCACTGTATCTAGTATTGATGGTAAAATGCAATGCAAACAATGCAAATCTGTTACTATCCATGGAGACGTGTTACCTGGATAGCAGGGTATGATTAAAAGATGTCTCGAATTTGTCAGATTTTTGCTTTTCGAGTTTTCGGTTGGTGATGGGAT
This sequence comes from Emydura macquarii macquarii, assembly GCF_026122565.2. Taxonomy (NCBI): domain Eukaryota; kingdom Metazoa; phylum Chordata; order Testudines; family Chelidae; genus Emydura; species Emydura macquarii. Next base: position 14,047,821 of record NW_027132773.1, read on the forward strand.
GGGGAATCAAAAGAAAATGTTAAAGAAAATTTTGTTTATGGAATTAAGAGATCAAAAATCACAAGTCAGATCCCAAAAGTCATGAGATTTTTTAAAAAGATTATTTTTTAATTTTTGGTCTGTCTTTTGATGTTTGAACTCCCCCTACTCACCTCCAGTATATGCGTGTGTGGGGGCAAATAGCATTGCCCACTCTTCCAAATTTGAGTAAGGAGATTTTGGCCCCCACCTTTGCCCATTCCCTTCCCAGCAATTCATTCTTCCCCCAAACCTCCAAATCAATCCTTCTCCTATAGTCTCTACATCAGTTCTGCTCTCCTCTGTATCCCTCATCATGCCCCTCATCAGTTCTGCCCTCCACTGCAGTTAAGCCACCCCAACCTCACCCCTGCTCTTCCTAGGATTCTTCACACCCCTCTCTCAGGCCTAGTGGGGGCTGCAGTGGGGTCCCCTCTCTCCTTGAAAACTTGTGGGGGAGCACCAAGGGCTCTTCTCTGCTCTCTGCCCTTTCCCACTCTGGGTGCTGCAGGGGGGATGGGAGAGGAGCAGAGGCATTGTGCTATCCCATTCTGGTTACTCCCAGAAGAGAAGGGGAGCAGAGCTGCCCTGAGAGGCTGGGCTTCTAAACTCCCTCCTCCCCACTCCCCTTCTGTAAGAATGGCTGCGGGTTGCTGAGAAGAGAGTTCTGTCTGGAGCAATCTTGATTGGTTATTCTGCCCCAGGAGGTCAACAACTGGGACAGACAACCAAATTGAATGCTCAAATTCATTCGGGGAGATTGGAGTTTCCTGTGTCATTGTGAGACTAGGCTCCAGCCAAGCCAATCATATCATTTGGGAAAGAATCATGAGAAAAGAGAAAGTTGAATTTTATAAATGGCCAGTTTCTGAAACAAGAAAGGACCAGATTCCTCACATCCTCCACAAAGCCAATGAGCGCTGTTTGTGTAGAGAGCTTGCAGGATTAGCTCCTACGTGATTATGACCCAGAAATCTGTATGTTCAATAAAGATCTCATGCAGCATGGGAACTGATTACACTCCGGCAGAAATGCAGGCTATGTGTTTACATACTAAAGCCACCTCAGGGCTCAAGTTAGATGAGTTTATAACACACATGCAACACATAGTAATCAATTATGGTCTTAGAAAATGGACTTTTTGCCTTTGAGGAACTTATCTAAAGGCCTGGCTAGAATTGATATTTGGCTTTATTCAATAAACTAGTATCAATCACTGTTTTGTCACAACAGCCATAAAATTGTGACAGACAGGACCTATAAAAATTCTATCCGGCTTTAACACCCACACATCTCCTATTTTTCCAAATTAGTTTCAGCATCAGCTGTTCTTTATTCTATTGCTATTTGCTTGTATTTAGAAATTAAGAATAAAGAATCAAAGAAGAAAATTATAGTATGTTGAAAAAAAACTTCATTGCCAAAAAATGTTTTAAAAACCTCATAAGAAATTTTTGCCAAACTGTGCTCATTGCTTTTTAAAACTCATCTTCCCCCATCTTTTGCAAGGAACACCCCTTTTTCATTAACAAAGAAAGCTCCTGTTTCCATTAAATTGTATATGGGACACCCCTCCCTTTGTCCCAGACAACACATTGCATGCTGTCTGGTGGATTGGACATTTTTTAAATGTTATTTCCTTACTGACAAAGAAGCCTCTGGAAATTTGAGTGTCGCAAGCAATTATTTTGGATATTTATGTCATTTTCCAGCTGCAGCAGGTGGGTGTGAATACATTTCATTGTATCTGTCCTGAAAGCACATCAAATGATAGGCTGACAGGCAGGTTCATCATCAAATGGCACTGATGTGCAGGTTGCTGGTTGGTATGTCTCGCACAGTATCCCTATTTTTTATTTCTTTGGCTAAACCCTAAAGGTTATCATTAACTCATTCTGAGATTCTCAGTGGTGCAAAGGAGCAAAGACAGGGGCCTGGTCCTGCACCATTGAAATCAATGGGAATCTTCCCACTGACATGAGCAAGAGTTAAATCATGTTCCTGAACAAAATGTTCTGCATCTCTAGGAATCATAAGTATTTGTGTTATCAATGGATGTGTGTATTTTTATTTAAGGAGGTGTTCAAGTTGCTTGCCCAATGTTCTGCCTCTTCTATTAAAGTCCTTGCAAACTCACCAGACTGTTAGATTGGTCTGAGGACTCACCTTGCTCACTCACTTTGACTGCTTTCCCCCCCGCAATTGCTTCTCATTGGTATATTATAATGACTTAGTTCCTGGTCCTACACAGTCAGCGGAAATTTATGTGACAAAAGCATTCAGTCAGTGTAGACTGGCTTTTCAATCTGCAAACTTTTATTAAAAGAAAGTATTTAAGAGGACTGAGATGAAACCACAGAGAGGAATCTGCAGGTAGGAGTAAAAAGGAAGATCACTATTATATTTTAAGTTAATTTCCAGCAATGGCTTAACCTGGCATTATATAAAAGGAAGGTATAAGGGGAAAGGGAGGTAGTTTTAGGCACCTGACTATGAAATATACAGTATCAGAACAGTCATCTGAAGCAGTGTCAAAGAGGAAACTGGCATAGTTCCATTGCCACAGCACGTAACTTTAATTGAACATAATGGGGAAACGAAGACTGGATCAGAAGGCCTCTTTCTTTTCCCTATTGGGCCTACAATCCAACATGAAACTTAACCCTTCCCCTGCTTCCTCTGTGGCTACTGCCTCCCAGAGTTTATCTGACTCTCCACATATACCTTGCTGACCTCGCAAATCTTCTATCCATTGCTGCCCCCTTTTCAGAGAAAATCTAATCCAGGATCCTTCAAAACACCTGCTGGGTTTCCCGTGTATTTGGATAGATTCTGCTCTGGTCCCCTTAATTATGTCAATTGGGAAAGAACAGCCAAAAAGTGTTTAATTCCCACTGCTGTCCAGTGCTGGCATTAGTCTATAGTTCCAGTTGTGGCACACTGGTACATGTACTATCTGCCACACTCACTGCTTCCTCTCGTTGACTGACCAAACACTTCACATACTGAGTGTGAACTCAGTGCAGTGTCACGACATACAGACTAGCAGAGACAGAAACTAAAATCAAATGATGTACTCTAGGCTTCAGAAAAATGGCTGGCTGGCAGACAAGCAAAGCAGAGTCAGACAGCTACAGGAGGGGGGAAATGGTAGTATGCAGGGGAAACAGGGCTACAACTGCCCCTGTGAGTATTATCATAATAGCATAAACTCTAGAGTTTGTCCTCAGTGGATTAAATTATAGTAAGGGATCTGAAGGGGTATATACACAAAGAGAGTACTTGTGTCCCCAGAGTCAGAGCTGTACCTCACTGTGGTGGAGGGATGTAACATTTGAAGTAGGGGATCGCTCATTGGGGCTACGCTATCAGAGATGAAGGCTGCTCTGAAATATCGTGTTGGGCATTATGCGAGGTGGACAGATCCAGTGAGAACCCTGAAGATGATGGCTAACACAGGCAGCGAAGATGCAGGGCAGCAGCTGTACCTCGTTACCTGAAGTGAAGGAAGTCACTGAGAAAGAAAACAGCTCAGGTCACACAGCATGAAGCGAGTACTCGTAGGCCAGGATAAAGTTCATGTTACTGCACCTCCATCTCAACCCAGTGGGATGAAATATCTTTGGGACAAGCGTTTGCTCTTCCTTTTGATTAACATGAGTAACTTAGCGCTCAGCACCAGGGTTAAAGCCCCTGCCCCACTCTCAGCTGCAGATGCCCTGCTGGTGCTGTCTTCCCCTGGAGCAATGTGACGGGCTAGTGCCAAAGCCCCATGGAGATGCATGTCCTCCAAGTCAGCAGGCGCATCTGTGGTATACCATGACAATGCACTCAATCCATTAAAATCTTTACCTGGAATGTTGCAACTCAGACATGATCAGAAGGTTGCTGTCTCGTGAAATAGACCATCTTGGCATATTACTCTACCAGCAAGGCTGGTAGATCACAGATGCCAGAAGGTATCCTGAATGACAACAAAGGCCATCTACATAAATCAGATGAGGACATCCTCTCACATTGGGTGGAACATTAGTGCAGCACCCTGAACCCCATTCCAGCTGCTGCTTGCTCAGAGCTGGACGATTTGGCAGCCACTGTGGTTTTGGACCCAGACACTTGAATCGATGCACCAACGTTTGATGACGTGAAGCGCATCATTTGCAAACTGAAAAACGGATGCGCAGCTGGTGTTGATGGCATCCCCATGGATCTGCTAAAATGCGCTACTGACCCCATTGCAGAATCACTACTAACAATCTTCCACCTGGTGGAGAGAACTGGAACCTTGCCAACAGCCTGGAAGTGATCTCACTTGATCTACTGTGATCTCACTTGATAAGGGCAAAGGACTGTGCAATGAATATAAGAGCTACAGGCTGATCACCTTGTTGTCTGTGCCAGGGAAGGTGTTTGTGTATGTTCTGCTGTCACGTTTGGAGCCCCTGCTACATCAGAAGCGTTGTCCCCAACAGCCAGGCTTTACAAGAAACAGGTCCACATTAGATTCCATTTTGGCCCTCCACCTGTTGTCAGAGATACACCATGAGTTCAAGAAGCCCCTGTATGCAGGGTATGTCAATTTCAGGGCTGTTTGATTCAGTTGACTGCACAATGGAACCAATGCTGTGTACGTCTTGGGAATCGGATGTCAGCACCTTTTAAAACAGTATCTGGTATCAGGCAGAGCTGTGTCTTGGCCCTGCACTCTTTTATCACATTCAGTCAAGTCCATAGGCATTAAGACTGGTAATCTCTCACTCTCAGACTTTGACTATGCTATCCTTCTGTCCTTCTATTACAGAGCCCCAACAGATTTCACAAGGCACACCAGCAAGGAGGAGAAGGATTTGGCCAAGTTTAGCTTCCATGTTTTGTGGTCAAAGACCTAAGATCAGGTCCACCCGAAACTCCAATCTCTTTGAATAATGAAACTGTTGAAGCAGTTTCCAGCTTTTGCTATTTGGGTTCTATAATCACCAGTTCCTCCAACTCTCATACAGAGATTCTTCACCAGACAGGCATTGCAGCATCTGCCATGGGTCATTTACAATGAATACAGAATCAGCATCATCTCAGCACAACACCAAGTTCAGGATCTATTCAAGCTGTATCCTCTCCATACTGCTGGACGGTTCTGAAAGATGGACACTTTACTGCTCAGACTGGGCAAAGATGGAGGCTTTCCACACAAAATGCCAATATTGTATATTGGGTATAAGGTATAGTGACTTCATTTGTGATGGAGACATTTACAGTCGTTCCGGTCTACAGACTACTGGGGCCATTGTATACAGACAGCGCCTTTCACTTCTCAGACATGTTGCCAGAATTCGACAAGATGTGCCGGCGAATGCCGTTCTACGGATGGCTTGTAACATCTGGGATAAAATTCCACCAACCGATGGCTGGAGGCAGCTCAGAGGCAGATCCCCTATTACATTGGTGCATCAAGTCTGTTCCAACATTGGACTCTAGGCCCATCAAGCCCTTGTGGCCATACAGGAATGGACCAAATGGTGAATGATCGCTATGGCTGACAGTTTGGCTAAGTGATGGAAAAGAAGGTGTACTTGTGTCTACATAAGATACCTAAAATCTGCTATGTACTGACTAATCATTGCATCTCAGTGAGTGGGGGGGAAAATAGCAGAAACACCTATTCATTGGCATTAGGCATGATTTCTCCAAGAGTCAGTGTCATCCAAATACAAACCAGCCTGCATAACATCCCTTGCAAACTTCTCTACAAATAGAACCGATTCCATCCTCGAGTGAAAAACTTACAAATCTAGATAATATTTACAGCTTTGTGAGCTATTAACAGAGTTAGGCAGCCTAAAACCAGTCATAAATCAGACATATCTATTCAACTTTTGGTGAGTGTGTGTTTGTGTCATCTCTCTGAGGACAGATCTTTTTTTTCTTTTCGGTTTCAAAGTTCAACAAATAAAATGTAGAAATAAAAACCTCTCTTTACTTTGATAAATCAGTTTGCTTTTCCTATTTTTTCAAAACATATTATGAAAAGTTTCTAATTTTTTTATTCCTAATTGATATTTCCTTTAAAATTGCTTTTAAATTGTGTTGCTAACAATTTTTTTTTAAAGGAAGAAAAACATGATCAAGATTAAAGAAAACACAAGTAGTGAACACTCCAAGTTTTTATATACACTGCAGGTCTTGCACTGTAACTCTGTACTATGGCTGTCCAGTAAATATTGCCAAGCTTACATTTCATTCAAATGTTGCTATGGAATCCTTGCCTAAATTAAAATTAGGTTTCTTTTCCTGTTTCCATGGTTTTGTAATATGTGATGCTGGGGTAGTTCATCTGCACAGATAGCGTGTAACCATGTACGTACTGTACTCTCTACCAGAAAAAAAGCAATACTCTAACAAATATCACAAGAAGCAATGTAACTCAAAACTATTTACTCTTAAAAAGTGAAACAATACGTGAAATAGATTTGGTTTCATCAAGAATATATAAATATAGTCATAGTTATGTACAAGAATGACAGGAAAAGCTATATGTACATTGTCATACACAAATAGCAAAGAGCCAACATGGATTGCTCAAGAAATCAGATAATTTACAGGTGCTCCACTCCTGTTATTTGAAGGTAGTAATGTGTGCAGTAAGCAGTTCAGTCTGAACTAATCAGATGATTTTTTAGCTTATAACATGGTACAATATATTGAAATTGTGCTGCTATTAAAAATATCGAATGTCATTTTGTCTTAAAAACTGACAAGATGTCTATTTCATCAAAATAAGTGACACACAGTATGAGTAACTGTGACATCAAAAAACATTTGAACTTTCTTTTTAATACATGACATTTGTGTGTGTGCTAAGTCCAAAACTTTCATCTTCCAGCTTCTTGAAAATATTTGAGGAACTCTGCCTTCAAGTCACTTTTTGTTTCCTAGTTACAATATGTCAACTCAGATGCATTAAAAAAACCCATATCATTTAGACAAACCTCAAAGAATATTTCAGTACAAAATTAATTTCTGTATATTTACCACATAGCTGACACAAACTATTCAAAGAATTGTTGATACAATTTACTAAAGCTACCTTCAGAACAGAAGTAAATTTTTGCAAAACAATAATGGAATAAGGTGAGATTTTGGATAGATAGATTGAAATGGGGCTGAATCAAAACAAGTGTTATAAAACTGCAAGCTGGAGAGGATGACACATTAAAAACTCTCTCTCATTGTTTTGCTCTATTCCCACTACAGGGCCCTGTCCTCCTAATTTAACCATGTAATTAGCACTGAAATTGCAATGATATGAGCAATATCATGCAATAGAGGAAAGCTGTCTGTGGGAAGGAAAGTGTGCATGTATCCCCTCATCCCTCCAGTGGGATTGCATGTGAGATAACATATGGATATGAGACAAAAACCTGAACTTCAAGTACCTTCATTCGCTGGGAAGTGAGAGTAAAAAGGGTAACTGAATATTTGGCACTGATGTGGCTCTTCATTTTCACTTTACAAACTTCCTCACAACAAACACTCTTTGAGATACCTTAGTCACAAAGTGTTATTCTCATTTTACAGATGAGACTGACAGTTTAAACCATCTGAAGGCAAGGAGGGAGTAAAAATTCAGCATGGGATTAGGATTCCAGAGTTCTCAGCTCCCAGTCCTGTACTTAGGTAACTAGATATTACTAAATAATAACTGCTTCTTACAGTCATGTCTAAAGGCCTCAACCAAGACTGGAGCACTACTATGTGGTTTAACAAAAACAAAAAACAAAAAAAAAGGTCCCTACCCCAAAAAGAGTTTACAATTCTTCTCTGATTTACTCATTCTAGAGACCCTCTCCCGCATCCACTGAAATCAGTGGGAATTCTATAATTTATTTCACCTGGAGCAGTACCATCTCTAACATCAAGTATGTTTCTACTCTTACTAAAATTTTTATTGTATGTGAACTATGATGAATGGGTTTTAATGCATGAGGGGATAGTATTCGTCCGTATACTTTTTTGCTGTCTTTGTTTGCACTTTACAAAACCATGAAGACCCCAAAAACAATTCTCAATGAATATTTTCCCCAAAATTTTAATTATTAGACACTTTAGAAGTCAGGAGCACTGGCTATGGCTACACTACAGAGCTCAGAGAGGCGCTGGATCGATGCAGCTGCACCGCTGTAGCACTGCTAATGCAGACACTCTAAGCCGACAAGAGAGTGCTCTTCCATCAACTTAATTACTCCAGTCCCCAGGAGCGGCGGTAGCTATGTCGGTGGGAGAAGCTCTCTCACCGACATAGCGCTGTCCACACCGGCAGTTATGTTGGTATAACTTATGTCAGTGAGTGGGGTGGCCTATGCACACCCGAGCGAAAACTTATACTGAATGAAGTTGTAGTGTGTACATAGACTTAGTTTCTGATTCCCTGTTCCGCTTGTGTGGAAATAGGTTTTGGCCCCCCCCCAAAAAAAATAAAGGCAAAGATTTAAAAATTCCAACCTTCCTTTTACCTTTCTACTTTAATTTTTGCTCTTCTAATTTTCTTTTGAACAAATTTGCATTTAAAAAGGGAAATAGCAGCTGACTGTCAGATTTGTCACTTGATGAGTTCAGCTGCTGGCAGTCAGCCACGGTCTGGAAATGCTCTTTTGCAAAGCTGTTTCCGACTGTATGAATGTATCACTGTATTAACAGCGATAATAAAAATTTGAAATCCAGAGGAGAAGAATACACCCCCTACTATTCTTTCCCTTTAATTTTGGGGGTGTGGAATGGTGCTGAAAGGCAAGTGGCTAATGTATCTCAACCTGTGAGATTATATCAGATATCTGGAGAGCTAGAACCTTTTCTAGTTAATCAGATGCTGCCACTCAAAATACCCACTTTATAAATAGTAGCATTTCACTCCTCACTATTATATAGTCTGTAAAAAATGACAATAAAACGTAACAATCAGCCACATGTTTTCATTTCCAAGTGTCTATTTTTGAAGCACAGTACAAAAAAAGATGACATCTGCAAAAGCTGCAAGGTATAAAATTAATTTTCACCACTTGATATGGTGAGTAATTCAGAGAGGCCACCTGGCTGCTACCATAAGAAACATGGCACAGGATGACAAGTCAAAAATATATATCATTCTCCTTAACCACCAATTTTTATTTTAATTATTTATATGGAAATAGAATATATAAAATATATTTATATAATTAAAGTGTCTCCCATATAGTGAAAAAACTATTAGTTCTTTTGAAAAAGTTAATCCTAGCTACAAGTCTGGAAAACCCGACAAGAAGTTCTTGTGAGTTGGTAGATGATTAAAACTGACAAGATTCTTGCTCTATGAAACTTCAGAGAGGAGGATTTTTGTCACTTTCAATCCCCTACTGGTTTACAGGAAAAGAGCTGACAGAGCATTCACAGTCTCAACAATGAAAGTGTTGTGTCACCACAACTAAGAGCTGGGATTTTAACAATGCTACAGAATCCTTCGTGCTGGATGGTTGAGAGTGGAGAGAAAAAAAATAACCCTATAAAACTATCAGTATGATACTTTAAATAGAAAAATGAAATGTTTCATGCTGAGGTGAAGGAGATTTTGAGCCTGACAAATGTGTTTTTGCAACATTTCTTAGACATCCGATGAAGCGGGTTTCTGCCCACGGAAGCTTATGCCCAAATAAATTTGTTAGTCTTTAAGCTGTCACAGGACTCTTGCTATTTCTCAGACAGATTTTGATTTTTGATTTGATTTTTTTCAATTTATAGTGAATGTATACCAATTGCACACACATTTTTTACACATTAGATAAGTGAAAAACTATCTTGAAAAGTTCATCTTTATTCACATAGAACTTGTTATCTCATTAAGTTTCCCATAGTGGCATTAATACTTTTCCTTACATATTACAATAAGATCTTTTGTTACATCACACAACATATACATATACAAAAAGTTACAGTAAAAGAATATTAAGGTTACAAAGTCAAGCATGCAAGTTAGGAAATGCTAGAATTAAGGTTGCCCATGGAACCTTAATTCAGTTCCCTTGAGTATTTTTCCACCAGATTTCCACCAAATTCCTGCCTCATTCAGTGCACAGGATGGACCTCCTCTGGGGAGGGATCAGGGCTGGCGTAGTAAAGGAAGCTATTGTCTGTTAGACGCCTGCCTTATTTGCTTAAGAGTTGGAAGTTCCATAGTGAATGAGGCAGGAAGAGAAAAGACGGTCTCATGATTCAGGGACTTGAATGCTGCCCTGGAAAACTGAATTCTATTCCTACCTCTACCTGACAGAGTTCCCACATGATGCTAGGCTAGTCAAAGTCCATTAAACTAAATTATTCATAAATGGTCACTAATTGTGTGTTCCTCATTTTCTAGGTGAATGACTTGACCCAAAGGTCTGGTTTGCAAAAGTGGTGAGTGCCCACAGCTGGAACTGGCAGCTGTGCTTTGATCATACCAATCACTACCTAATGCAAAGTAATGGTGAAACATCAGGTCCAAGGCATCTCAAATTCAGCATCCAGAATTAGCGGATACTTTTAACCCTAATTTTTCTGTCTCATTTCCCTAGCTGTAAAATGTCAATACTGCTCCATCATCTCACAGGGGAGTTGTGAAAGTAAACTGAATTAATGTTTCTGATGCACTTAGCTATTCTGTTGATGAGCACCATAGAAAAGCCCATGAGGAAATTAATAATTCTGTCTTCAGAGCAGGTTTTGAATAATGGACCTAGGACCAGGTATTGAACAACAAGGAGATGACAAAATATTGAACAGCTGCTCATTAAGCACATGCCAACCTGTACATTACATGAGGCAGGGATCCTGTGGAAACAAATAGTATGTGATCATGTAATTAAAGACAGTACAATACTGCATAGGCATAAGGGGAGAATTAAGGTTGCACAGGCAACCTAAATTGTGGTATTTCCTAACTATTGAAAGCATTGCAACCTTAAGGTTCTTTTCATGTAATTTTTCAGGTTTTTTTAAAATGCAGACTGAAATAACCCTCAAATTCCATCATGTGGCATCTCACCAATACACACATGGGTTATTAGCACAGTTGGAAACTTCAGATCTACTACACAGACCTCTGGCATTTGAGTTAATGGAGTAACTGATAGCTATAGTAGGCTGCCATTCCCTATGTATATCAGCACTAAATGGGGATGAGATGCACTTTGCAGTGGATTTCATAGATATTTGCTGACAGGGGAGTAATAGTAAAACCCAGGCTCAGGGGGCAGGAGGGAAAGGAAAGGACTGGAGCATTTCTAGGGGGCAGAGACTCTTCTGTGCATTTTCTCCCAAGCTTGTTCCCTCCTATCTTTCCCTGTTCCTAGTCATGTCTCTTCCCCACCGGTGGCTCCTTGTCCCAGTCCCAAATCCTCAGGCTTCTCATCTCAGCGCCAGTCTACTCACCCCAGGTTCCTTTCTGAACACAGTCTCTCCCCTATCCATCGGCTCCCATTCACCTTGCTTGGCCAGTCCCAGGATACCCACACCCATCTCAGTCTCCTTTTCTACTCCTGTTGCCCCTTCCAGGTCTAGCTCTTGTCCCCTATGCATTTGAAAAAGGCAGTTTCCTCCTTCACATTGCCTGGGCATCAGCAGGGGGAACAGTGAGAGCACAAGATACAGGTTTCCTTGCTTTCAGTTCCAATACCTGGCCCAGCCTGCAGCAGCACACACCAGCAATCGCAGAAGACCTGCTCAGTTCCCTGCAGCACTAATTTGGACCATGCTCACAGCAGACAGAATCTTCAGATAATTCAGCTGCAAAGCTCTAAGACGTCTCAAACTATGATTTCTCAACTTAGCCATATTTGGCCAGAATTTTCCCAAGGGTGGCAAAAGGCACATCCCTGCCAAGTTTCGAGTTCCTACTCCAAAGCATAGGCATGCCCCAGCTTCTTCAAGAAAGGTTGCCAGAATTTTTTTAACATGGATAAAACAATGTACTTTTCTCGAACTTCATTCCTGGAAACAGCTGAACTGTTTGACTGAAATTTTTCAGAGAAATACAGCTCAAAGCAGACACCTGGCATGTACAACTTCAGCCCAAACAGCTTAAGTTTTGCAAAATGACAAGCAATTGAAAACAGGATCTTATAACGGGATGTGCCAGGCAACCTTCATAATAGGCAGCCACGCCTCTACCAATACAAAATACACGTATTCAACATGGACTATAAGTGGCACAGTTCTTTTTATTAAATTTTATTAAGAGCTGAATAGTATCATAGAAATGTATAGGGCCAGAAGGGACATAGAGAAGTCCAGCACCCCGCACTGAGGCAGGACCAAGTAAACCTAGACCATCCCTCACAGGTGTTTTTCCAACTTGTTTTTAAATGTTTCTGATGATGAAGACTCCACATCCTCTCTTGGAAGCCTATTCCATAGCTTAACTATCTTTACAGTTAGAAAGTTTTTCCTAATAATCGAACCTAAATCTACCTTGCTGCAGATTAAGCCCATTACTTCTTGCCCCACCTTCAGTGGGCATGAAAAACATTTGATCATGGTCCTCTTTATAACAGCCCTTAGCATACTGGAAGACTATCAGGTTGCCTTTCAGTCTTCTTTTCTCAAAACTAAGCATGCCCAGTTTTTTCAATTTTTCCTCACAGATCAGTTTTTCTAAACCTTTTTCATTTTTGTTGCTCTCCACTGGATTCTTTCCAATTTGTCTACATCCTTCCTAAATTGTGGTTCAGAACTGGACACAGTACCCCAGCTGGGGCCTAACCAGTGCCAAGTACAGAGGGACAATAACCTCCTGTGTCTTAGGACTTGTCTACACTACCACTGTTGTCTGTATATCTTATGTTGCTCAGGGGTATAAAAAGAAACCCACACCCCTGAGTAATGCAAGTTACACTGGCAGAAGCGCTGGTGTAGACAGCACCATGTCAGCAGAAGAGCTTCGCTGGATGACATAGCTCATGATGGTGATGGTTCTATTATGTTGATGGGAGAGCTCTCTCCCGTCAGCATAGAGTGGCTACACAAGACGTCTTACTGCAGTGCAGCTGCATTGGTACAGCTGTGCCGTTGTAAGCTCTCTAGTGTAGACATTGCCTTACATACGACACTCCTGTTAATACACCCCAGAATCATATTAGCCTTTTTTGCATCTGCATCATATTGACGATTCACATTCAGTTTGAAGTCCACTATAACACCAACATTGCTGAGTTTTGTATGATCCTATAATGAATTATTCAATCCTAATTTAAACATGCAATAAGACAAAGTTAAACTTAAAATTTCCTGATTTGGAAGGGATTCCACTTTTAAATTAAGTATTACATACGTTTCTTCACATATCATTTTCTTTAACAAAATGTTAAAACATTATGAAAAACAAAGTTAGAAGTATGGTTTGATTTTGAGAAGAGATGATTTCATACACTACAGTATCAGATGCTATATGGAACTTACCGTTTAACTCACCACTGTCCTTGCTCAACAGCAGCGCTGCTCAGTGTCCAACCACACAACCATTCATGCGTCGTAGACACATTAATAATAAAGCTGATGATGTAGACCTATATTCTGGCAAGAATAAATACTACTCAGAACTTATAAACAACTTTCAGAGTCACAATTCGTTTCCAGAGCTCCTCCTGGGATGGCAAATCTAAACATCTACCCATATTCAGGGCTGAGAGTCAACTCCCAACTCAGCACCCCTTCCAAAAAAATGTGTTGACCACTGAAAGCAATAGAACAAAGAGCACAATAAAATCAGCAGTTAACTACAAGAGTCAGAGCACCCCACAAAAGGAGAAGTAACAAGCCTTTTAGCTCTAGGTATTTTTGGCTGTGCCTGGGATCACTCATTCAAGTACTAATTAGTTACATCCTGTTTAGTTTTTCAAATCAAGTGATATGAATGCCAGATTGATAAGGACATCCTCTCTCAAATACAAAGCCATATCTACTGCACCATCAACAGATGAGTCCATTGACACATTCAGCTCAAGATATATTTTCCATCTGCACTACTATTTATGTCTATTCCATTAATCCCCACATCTAAATCAGAAGTGTTGGACTTGTTAAGGAACAATCAGTGTTCTCCTGAGGTTGCTAAAAACAGAAAAGGTTTCTGGACCTCAGAAACAGGACAGGACTGGGAATTTGGACCTGCCTCTACCTGACTGGAACACTTGTATGATACTTCAGTATCTGAAGATTCCTAAATTTACCAGAGAAAGCAACAAGATAAAATCTTAGTCCAGTATCTGGAGAAAGTAAAAGTGAGTGTGCTTGTCACACCAACAAATACAAAAACAAACAGCATCTCCTCTCCTCAGAATATATTATTCCCAATCTAAAAGCCTTGTTAATTTGTACTTCAGATTGCTCCATTATTTCTTCACACAATATGAAAAGGCCAAACTTTCCAATACTACATTTTAATCAAAAATATAATATTGAAACGTGCTCTTCTCCACAATGTGACAAAGAGCATTTGGAGTTCCTGGTTCAGGAAAAGTTTGCCGCTATCAGCAGCCAGGACTGGGTCAGAATCCACGAGGGAATTAATATGATGCTGTGTTAGCTCACACATGGTTTACCCTGTTATCGCTGCATGCAAACATGCTGAAATCTGCAGCTTTACTCCACCTCGCGACCGCCACAGTTCTGGGAAAAACTGACACAACCCTCGTGCTTGGCAGAAATGATTTTGTGACCTGCAGACTGCACGGACTATGTCTAACTGAAATGGGCTAGATTTGGAAACAAACTCCTGCTTCTAAAACACACACACTCCATTGTTCACTGTTTACAGGCAGCTGCATAGACCCAAGAGGAGTGATTACAGAGTGCAAATTTCTAATTATTGAAAGGAAAAAAGAAGGATCCTAGCAAACCTCTGTGACTTAATATTTAAAATAAGCTTTACAACTATTTATGAACGTTTGAAATGCCAAGTTATCATTTTGTTCTCCCTGTGGGTGGGAGGGGGGACACCTAGGCACTGTGATACAATCCACCATTAATGGCCAAACACTGACAGTTGGGGCTTACCATTCTTGTATTGTTTCTTACAGCAGAAATCGCTTCCCATTATTGAAATCATAAATTTTTAATTTGAGTCATATGCTTACCAGCTCTGGGAAGGTTTCTGTCTCCATCCAGTTCTCTGCAGGCTTGTCAGTGGGCTATTCCTTGGTGGGGAGGGAGTGGGGATCAAACAGCTTTTCTGTATAGGAACCGAGAATTTGCTGTTGATCCTGATCCACAATGTGCTCTGGGACTGGCTTCATTAAATGAATCACTTCATGCTCCCTACTGGGAGCCTGCTGCTGGCTGCCATTAGTCCCCATGCTGGATTCAGGGACCAGCAGGGCGCCATCCCAGCTGACCAGGTCATCCTGAAGGATGGTTGGCTACATCCTGGGCACAGTGCCCAAGACTCGGTCAAAGTCGTTATAAAATGGGCATGTCGTTGGCGAGTTGCCCGAGGTGCAGTTCTTGTCCCTGGTCTTCCAGTACTGACTCTTCAGCCTCTTAATACGCTCCTTGCACTGATCACCTGTCCAGAAAATCTGCAGAGCTGCCAGTTTTTAAGCTATCTGCTGGTATGCCTGGTCATTCCTGGTGCGTTTGCTGAAGTCCACAGAATCACTGGCCTCGCGGCAGAGATTCACCAATATCTGGTTGTGCTCCCATAACCAGGCAGCAGCTCACTTTGCAAAAGGCTTGATTGGTTTGCTCTCCATTGCAAACCCAAGAGCCTCTCTGAAAGCAGGCTTGCAGATCATTGATCAAAAGAGAATGCGTTAACACTGACTCACTCAGCTGGTGCCATTCACAAAGGGGGGTTTCTTCTGTTTTCAATAGAGTGGATTGCAGGCTGTTGGGACAAATAGGACTAAAGAAGTTGTCCCAGGGAATTGTGGGATACTTCCAGCTGACTCTTAGGACCAAGGTCAAGTGGGGTTGCGTCTACACTGCAAAGCAACAGGGCTCGGACCCTTCAGCCCGGCAAGGTCCTGGGATCCTGGGTCTGAGCCCTGGGTTAGCACAATTGTGTATACGTAAGGGGATTAGTCTTGAGCCTGGTCTTATGTTGCAGTGTAGACATACTTTGAGCTCCAAGTAAGTGTCTTCTGTCCCATTCACAGCCTTGCCCAACACCCTGTCCAGTGTTAATTGTTTAAAGGGCTTAATCCAATGGACACTGAAGTTAATGGGTATCCTTCCACTAATTTCAATGGCATTTAGATCAATCCAAGCTGTAAGGCAGTCCTTTTAACAAATACTACTTTCTCCATCAGTCTACCATAGACAATTTATACTGATAAAATAAATGATGTCACACATTCTTCTTCAAATAACTCATGCAAAATCTATTTTACTCTAAAATTATCATTATAAAATATATTGTAATGACCAATTAATGTGATAATTTAAACAATGAACATAGAGATATAATCAGAAATTATCAATACTAATAGCATTCACAAATTAAAAAAAAAAAACATATCATTATTTTAAAATAGCCCATGTCTTTTGGATTTTGGAATAATCTGTAAGTGTGTGAGTTTTCCACTCAAATTTTAGGAATTCCTTGTCTAGAGGTGTCTAAAAAAAGAAATTTTAGAGCTTAATTTGTAATAGTGTATTAATAAAGTGTGCACTTAGAACTCATTAATTTAAGTACTTGGTCACTTTCTTTTCTGAAATACTGTGTTGGAACTTGCTGTTTCCATCAATGAAAGACATGCTATAAAGCCCTTCAGTGGACTCAAAAGACTACTGTCTATGTCCAAGTGAGTGTAAGGCCATGGGATGTGAGTCAGACTGCTGGCAGGCTAACATGGTACAGATGAAAAAAAATGGGATGTGCTGTATCAAAGCATTCGCAGCGGAAGACAGTTAAAAATTCGTATAACTGATATAGAGACAAACAGTTTCCTTCCAAGTCCCATATTCATTAGGCAAATATATACCTAGGGAGCCTTTATTAAAGTTTCTTATGACTGGTCTAGTTGGCCTTAACCGGTAACAACTTTTTGGAGTTGTTACTGTGTATTTAGAAATGGCTATAAAGAAAATGCCTAAAACATACATTACTTATTTATCAGCCCATATAATTCATAGTATGTAATCAGATGCTAATGAG
Source organism: Emydura macquarii macquarii (assembly GCF_026122565.2). NCBI lineage: Eukaryota > Metazoa > Chordata > Testudines > Chelidae > Emydura > Emydura macquarii. The sequence continues at coordinate 14,064,997 of NW_027132773.1, forward strand.
TATTAATACTGATTTTTTCCTTTTTTTATTTAAAATACTTTATGAAAGAATCAGTACTTACAAGACAGAAACTGTAGTATTGTTGTGGGTTAGGATAAATCTTGTTTAAACAATTGTGACCTCCACCTCTCATTTAAAATAGTTGTGATAAACAGCTAAGGAGTCCCATCCGAGACAAAGGGGGTATGAGAGCCCACCCAATAATTTTGATGATGTGGGCAGAGAGCTCCACAGGTTAGCATTTGCCTTTGGGTAAAGTTGTATGGGGGCTGTGAATGAGAGAAAGAGGAGAAGTAAGAGAAAGACAGACAGTTTGAACAAGCAGCTGGTAGAACAAACCTGGAAAAAAAAACCTAGAGAGAAAGCTTTGTGTGGGGGGCGAGGGGTGAGGTTGGAGGGAAAGGCTGGTTGAAAGAGATTTTGGTGCTGTCTCCTGCTCGGTTCCTTCTGAGTTTGGGGAAATAGGACTTGGTACATTCTTTGTAAACAAACAAGACTGCATCAAAATACCAGACTCCATCTTCAATTTTTCCTCCCAACTAGAACAACCCTGAACTTCGACTAGTTGCTTGGGTCACAAGAGGTAACAACCGTAGAAAACAGGTTCCATGGAAAGAAACTGTGAGCTGGTATTACTGTCGAAGCAAGATGGAACAAATAATGGCAATGCTCACAGAACTCGAAGATGGCCAAACTTAACTGAAATAAGACCTAAAACAGAAGCTGAAGCCCTAAAACAAGAGCTAGAATTTTCCTAGAAAAGGGTCAGAGATGACTTGCTGAAGCAACAACTACAAAGTGCCCACATAGTTTGGGAAACCCAGCTGTAACACTCCAAGACTAGAATGGTGAAAGGGATTGATGAGGTGACCAGTAACCTGACTGCCATAGATTGGAAATTTTTCATCAAAATAGTAGAGTCCAAGGTGGCTTTGGCCATTTCGGAGCTTGCTAACCAAGATGAGTTGCAGCAAGGACTGAAAAAGATAAAAATTCCGCTCCAGAAGAAAATCAAAGTGAAAATCAGCCACCTGGATATGGAACTGGGCCAAGATGTATCTTGGTATAGAGGAGTACAGCTTGTTCAGGAAGGACAGGTAAGATAAAAAGGGAGGAGAGGTTGCATTACACATTAAGACTATATTCACCAGTTGTGAGGTCCAGAAGGAGGTGAGGCAGAACAGTTGAAAGTCTCTGAGTAAAGAAAAAAAGAGACTAAAAATAGAGGTCATCGTAGCATAGTAGCAGTCTACTACACAGCACCAAATCAGGAAGAGACGGTGGATAAGCCATTCTTGAACAAATAATAGAAATATCCCAAACACAAGATCTAGGTAGTAGGTAGAGATTTTACCTACTAGAAATCTGTTGGAAAAATAATAGACAAAACACAAAATTTCCAATAAATTCTTGGAATGTATTAAGAACAATCTTTTCTTTCAGAAAGTGGAGGAAGTAACCAGAAGCACAGCCATTTTAGATTTGATTCTGATTAACAGGGAGGAATTGGATGTGAATCTGAAGGTGGAAGTCAATTTGGGTGAAAATGACTATGAAATGAAAGATTTTATAATTCTAAGGAAAAGAAAGAGTGAGAGCAGAAGAATAAGGACAACAGACTTTAAAAAAGCAGACTAACAAACTCAGAAAACTGCTAGGTAAGGTCCCATGGGAAGAAAATATAAGGGAAAAATGAGTTCAGAAGAGATGTCAGTTTCTCAATGAGACAATATTGAAGGCACAACTGCAAATGATCACAATGAGAAGGAAAGATAGGAAGAATGGTAAGAGGCCAATATGGCTCCATCAAGGGCTTTCTAACAACATAAGAATCAAAAACAAATCCCACAAAAAGTAGAACATGGTCAATCTGATAAGAAAGAGTATAAAATAACAGCACAAGTATATAGGAACAAAATCAGACAGCCTAACACACAAAATGAGTTACATCTGGCAAAAGGCAATAAGGAAAGGTTCTTTAAATACATTAGGAGCAAGAGAAAGATGAAGGAAAGTGCAGGTCCTCTACTTAGCAGGAAAGGAGAACTAATAACTGGTGACATCAAGAAGACTGAGGTGTTTAATGCTTATATTGCTTCAGTCTTCACTAAAAAGGTTAATTGTGACCAAATACACAACACAATTAATGTAAACAACAATGGGAAAGAAAGGAAAACCAGAATAGGGAGGAAAAAACAGTGGATCACAAATTGAAAATGAATCAACATGTGATATAGTTGTGAAAAAGGCAAATATCATTCTGGGGAATGTTAACAGGAGTGTTGTATGTAAGACACAAGAGTTAACTATCCTCCTCTCCTCAACACTGGTGAGGCTTCAGCTGGAGTACTGTGTCTAATTCTGGGCACCACACTTTGGGAAAGACCTGGACAAACTAGGGAGTCCAGAGGCCTGCAACAAAAATGAATAAAAGTTAAAAAAAAAAAAAAAAAGTAGGAATGTTTAATCTTGAGAAACGGGGCACCTTGTAAGTCTTCAGATATATTAAGGAATGTTATAAAGAAGACCGATCAATTGTTCTCCATGTCCACTGCAAATAATATATGAAGTAATCAACTTAATCTCCAGCAAGGAAGATTTATTTCAGATATTAGCAAAAACTTTCTAACTACAGCAGAACCTCAAAAGGTAGGAACACCAGAGTTACGAACTGACCAATCAACCGAATGGAAACTGAAAGTAAGCAATCAGGCAGCAGCAGAGGACGGGGGAAAAAAAGAGCAAATCCCTGTACTATACTGTGCCTGTATTGCCATCTTAGCCATGCAGAACAGAAGCAGCCTGGGGTCTGCTCTGTTTCCTGTAAGCCAAGGGCACTGTTTCACCCCTCCCCACCACCACCACACCGGGAGGGGGAAGCTGTTTTCACCACCAACTCCTGTCAGGAGGGTCAGTTCAGAGCTCGAGAAAGAAGCTGCCACGTGGAGCTACTGATCTGCTGCTGTTGCAGCTAAAATCTGTCCTGGAGCTGGAGTTGAGCAGCTGTGCTCTGGAGGAGTTCTAAAGGGCCACAGCCTGTGCACTGATGCGGCCCAAGCTTTGCCCGTGGCAGCACTCCTGGATCCTGCCAGCACCTCTGGGAGTGCAAGGGGGAGGGGAGGGAGGGGTGCTGGCAGCAGGCTGGCACCAACCCTCTGCCATATGCTGCTTCTGGAGCTTGGTGAGCAGTGCACAGAGTAGAGTGAGCCCTGGGGAGAGGTGGCTGAGGGCTGGGGCTTGTAGTGCCAAGAATATGGGCCCCCAGTTCAGCACAAAGGCAAGAAACAGGAATAGGGCAGGGAGCTGCTTGCAAACCAGGCAGTGCTGCCAAGTACTACCTTTGCAGAGCTCTCTCCCAGACTCAGCTGGAAGACACTGACTGCAGAGTACTGTACCATAATGTTTTGTTTAGAGTTACGAACATTTCAGAGTTACGAACAACCTCCATGCCCGTGGTGTTTGTATCCTTGAGGTTCTACTGTATAAGTTCTGGAATAGGCTTCCAAAGGAGGTTGTGGAATCCCCGCATCTGTGACTGACTGCACCCTGAATTCACACCCTACACACTCTTGTAATAATTTTTATACAAAATTTGCCTTGTGAGATATCATTTGAAAACTAATAACTTGCTAGTCAATAACACCCTGGTGAAATGTTTGTAGCACCATTCTGTGTAAAGTTATGAAATTCCCCCTATATGATGTTAAAGGCACATGTTCAAACTCACATAGCCCCAGTTAGGTATAACTGGGTTTGTCTTAAACAAAAGGATGTGTGTTTACCTCAATTTGCAAACAAGCTGTAAACAGAGTCATCAGCCAGCGAGAGTGGGGAGAAAGAAGACAAAGAAAGTCTGCATTTCAGTATACACAGGTGAAAAGAAACAGCATGAGCCTCCTTCCTCCACCAATCTTCCGGTCTCCTTGTTCTCAGCTGGAAATAACTTTAACTAGAGGTGATATTCAAGAAAATGCTTTTCAAAGGGTGACTGAACTATAAAAATGAGGGACAAAAACACCCCAAGTTATCTCTTCCCATCCATCTTTCTCTTTTCACCAAAGACGACAGAAGAAACAGCGGTTGGACCTTGGTAGCAGATTCTGATCTGAAACTTGCTTAGCAGTATATTGAAAACATGTGTTTAAAACTTCACCCTAAACCAAGTCTAGTTTGTTAAGTTTCGAAAACGTTTTATCTTTATTTTTCTCGTAATTATGTCTGACTTTATGCCTCATTACTTGTACTCACTCAAAGTCCTATCTTCTTTCATTAAATAAACTTGTCTTATTCTTCAATCAAAACTAATTCAGTGTTGTGGTTAACCTAGGTTGTGTGGTAACTCCATTTGAAATGAGTGAGTTGTTGTATATTGTTCTTTGACAGGTATAACAGACCTAAAATATCTACACTGTCCAGGAGAGGACTGGACAGTACAGGATACACATTTGGGGGGGGAAGGAGGGTGATTGGAATTTGGGACTGGGAGTATGTGGTCTCCCTGCAAGTAATAACAAAGGCTGGTGAAAACCAGAATGTGACTGGTGTGTGCTGACAGGCCACTGGGATCAGAGCTGTTGGACCAGGGCTGTAGTTACACACAGACATTCAGGGTGTGACCTGCATCCTGGCAGGCTGTTTGTGGGCAACCTAAATTGGAAGCTACAACAGCAAAGCATTGTGAAGCACACCGGATTGAAAGGCAGGGATGACATAGCCTCTCACTAGTCTAGATTGCACTCCAGAATATTATACCATCAGTGGAGGTTTTTAAGAACAGGTTAGACAAACACCCCTCCGCATTGGTGTAGGTTTACTTAGTCCTGCCTTAGTGCAGGAGGATGGACATGTCGACTTCTCAAGATCCCTTCCAGCCCTACATTTCTATGATTCTATATGGGTAAAACTGGACATGTACAACAGTATTCTAACCCAATTGTAACACATGGAGGCCCAGAGGGAAGAGGTCAAAGTGTACCAGCTCAAATAATGCAAAGCCCCATTATCTTTGGGGAAAAACACTGCCTGGAAGGCTTATTTGGTGCAGTTCAAAATTATAGCCTAAATGAACAGCTGGAAAGATGGACAGAAAATGGGTTTCCAGTAACCAACTTAAGTGGTGCAGCTCGGACAATGCTGCAGAACTCAGCTCCGGTAAACAGAACAAGTTATCCAGATCTCGTACAGCTCATGACATGCTGCTTGGAGCTAGGCATCAATCTGAGCTGGCCAAGGCACAGCTAAGAGCTAGAAAAAGCAGGAAAGAAGGAATCCAATCTGGACTGGTAGTGTACCTGTGGAGACTTGTGTTCTTGGCATACTCTGATATTGCAGAGGCCTTCCAAGATAAATTTTCAATTGACCAATTATAGGTACTCAGGTAGACACAGACTTGGAGAGCAAGATCAGCAAAAGGAGACCAAACACACTCTAAGAGGCTTTAGAATTTGGCACAGAACTCTACTCTTTCTTTGCAGTAGTGCACCAGAAAAGAAGGCTGGCATTTTAAATTAAAAAGAGCCAAAAGGAGCTGCAGTGTGGACAATTGCCACAGTTAATCGGTTTTTAACTGAAACACACTTAATGGAAAATAACAAACATTTATCAAAAAATTTGATTTTAAAAAAGATCAGATTTTGTATGACAATTTAGCTAGGAGTGATTTTTTTTTTTTGCTGAATTATAAAGCTCTAGGCAAAAAAATTGATTTATTTAGTGGAAACAATGACATTCACAACTGTATCACTTCTAACTACTACAACTACAAGAGAGAGAGATGAAAGAACGCACAATTGTATGAATTAGACCAAGCTATTTATTTTCAATTTTCTGTATTACTTGTATTTTTCAGTCATCCCTGGGTGATAAAGTGTTAGCCATCCTGATCCTAGAGCAAAACAAATATGCTCAGTAGAGATGAAAAATTCTCAATTTTCTCAGCAAAATAAGATTTAAAGCAAATATCTCAAAAAGGAAAATTGTGTACATTTTCCCCCCATTCATTCAATTCCTCACTCTCTTCTCCCTGCGTACTGAAGATATATATGGCCTAGATGCTTGCATGCAAAGCAAGTTGAGCGCTAAATTAAATTACACATTTTCCAGGGTGATGCTATAAAGACCTCTTTAAACATTTGATACTTAAAGCAGTGCCAGAGACTGCTGGACGGTGTAAAGCACTGAATTACAACTCTGTATCTATCTCAGATAGACTGTCATCTCAAAGGATGCCCTTGAAGACTCATGTAGCCAACTGGAAAATTGAGGACTTCCAAAACAAGGCAAGGTATAGATTGAAAAAGAGAGCAAGACAATTTTCTCTGCGTCCCACCTGGCGCACCTTTTTCTTCATAGAAGGGGAAGGGTTAGCAGGTGAAATGATTTGAAGCAGGAAACGGTAGAAATTTCATAATCATTGCCCTACTGACAAAAAACTGATCTTGAATTGGGAAGCAAAAATATTCACACAGCTCTGAAAAGAAAGGAAAAACTTTTTGTTTTTGTTTTTTTACCACAAAGGAAAGATGTGAATGAGCACACCCATTTTTATTTCACCAACATCTTTTTTCACATAGGTAGCTCTCTAATGCTGTCGTAATAACAGCAGCCTCTGAGAAGGCCATTCTTCCCATTCTCTCAGTCACAGGGAAAGTAAGTAAAAGGAGTAGGGGAATACACACAGACACTAGAACTATGCACATTAAATGTCTGATTGCTATGTCATAAATGCACATTGAAAACATGTTAAAATCACTGTATATGAATATCAAAATAAGGAAGTACTTAAAAATGTTGCTTTCCTACTGCCATACATCAACAGCCAAAATGTATGTCCCCATCATATACAGCATGAATAATTTCAACATCATCATTTAATTTGAAAACAGCGCTGTTTATTCTAAATTCCTAGCCATCAGTTTGCCAATTTCTTTAGAGATATGTTACAAAGTATTTAATAACTTAGATCTGATCAGACAATAATCCTTCTTGTTACAAGCATTAGGTTCCCCGCTGTGGCTTTCACTCCAGTTGGAGAGATGAGTAGTGTGCAGCTACAAGGAAGTGGTCATATAGAACCATTCCTGGAGCAGCAATTTTGAAAGAGTGTATACCCATACAGAGTCTCTGAGATCAGCAGTGACCAGCATGGATTTCTCCACCAATCCTTGGACTCCAATCCGCCTGAAGCACTCAGCTCCTCTCCCTCTACATGGAGACACTCTCTGAAACTTTGCATGCTTTCCCCCTTCTCCCACCCCCAACTTTGCCTTTCTCTGAACAACATTAAAATCCAGTGGATCTGGGATTTAGCTAGGTGTAATGGTCACATCTGGTTTATATGTAAAGTAAGTGCAAACCAAAAGAATGTTTTATACAACAGACAACATTCATTCTATTCCCACATTTTAACATACGAACTTTTTCCAGTATTTGTATTATTGTAATGAGAGAAAGAGAGCATGCAAGCATGCCATGAAAATCATTTAGATTCAGGGCAAACATTACATTGCATTAAATGCATAAAATAAGTCATCAGAAACTTTTGCTTGAGTAGCACCAAAATAAGCCTAGCTATCTCTCACCTACTTCAAAACATTTTTGTGGGTTACTTGAATCTTAGCAGTTTTCCCTGTCACCAATCAATTATGACAAAGTTTGCATACCATAGGTGCCTTCAACATGCTTGGCTAACCCCCTCTAACAAAAAAACAAGCTGATTTAATTTTGCATGGATTTTCAAAGATTTGAATAAATCAGGCAGAAGCCATTAAAAGCATATGACTTCTCATTTTAAAGGCATACTCTAACAAAAACCAACGTGGGAGATAACATGCATTTTCCAAACATATTTCATGTTTTGACCACATTCTGTCTTACATGTTTTGCTAAGAATTTGAGATGGAGAGAAGAGCTATTAATTAGCACTACCCCAAACTTAACAATTCCAAAAATTTTGAAAGGAAATGTCTTAAGATATTTTCAGCACTCTGAGATGATAATGACATTGGCAAGTGCAGAATCAAAAAAATCCATTCCCACTTTTTCTCTGCGTAGTTCGTTCTCTCACTTCAACAATTCCAACATAATCCCCAAAATGTTCTGAGAGCAAACTTTCTACTTGAAATTGACCAAATGAGAATTCAGAGAAATGTGAAGATGAAAATAAAAAATATTTGCTTAAGACTGAGTGTTACCACAGTCCAAATGGAAATTTGTATATAAATAATTTAAAGATAGCATGGAAACAGACAAAGAGTTTTAAACATGTTAGTACCATGTTAAGTACTTGCACACAAATCACACTCCAATTTCATATGAAGTCTCCCTACAGTGAGCTCAGAGCCAGCAGTGAAAGAAACATTACACTTGTTGGGTTTTTTTGATAGATCTCTGGAAAGGGCCTAAATGCAGTAGTGTTTTGGGAAAGAGTTTCTTGGCCGGTTTGCCTCATATGGACTAATTTTCACTCACTCAAATGCCCCTTCTCGGTATTCTCTCTCACTGCAAAGCTGCGACACCAGCACAATCTCTGGTAGAATCTCTCTCTGCCACAGAATATGAGGCAATAATACAAAGTGAATTATGCTTTTCCCAAACTCTGAGGCTGATAGTACACCTCTAGGATGCACCCAGCATCAGCAATACCACAGAACAAAGGCATGGGAAAACTCCAAACAACCTAAAATAAAGATTTGGGTATAGAGTAATATTAGAAAAATATTGCTATTGTCTATATCCAGCCTCTCCATTTAACTGCAATACAATGTATTATTTTTGGCCCTTGGTGGCTGAGCCCCACCCTACCTCTCCTCTCTTATTCAGTATCAAGCCCTCGACTACCATCTCCACTCTGCAAGTCTTTATCACCCATCAGTCCAATTTTCCCACCACCGTATTTCTGCTTTCTCCAGCACCCCTCCTTATGCATGGAAAATGTTCCCTCTGAAAATCCACAAACTACTACATATTCCTCCTCTAAATTAATTCTTCTCAGCTCTGTCATGATGCCTACAGAACACATGACCATGTCTAGAGAACCAGTGTGCTGTGACTCCTGCTCATTATACTAATCATAAACTTCACATTACCTTTGGCTCCCTTGTCTGTCTGTTGTATTCACCCTATTGTCTCAACATACATTTGGATTGTGAAGTCTTTGAGGCACAGGCTATCTTTTTGTTGTATATGTGTACAGTGCCTACCAAAATGGAGCACCAGAACACTACTGCATGGAGAATAATAAATAGTAGTAGTAATAATAGCAAAAGACTCTACTGAAATACAAATAAATAGATAGTAGGAACAACAACTTGTGTTCCTAAACTATAACAGAAGTACAATGAGATTTAGCAAGTTATTAATTGTCATGTTATGTATTAGCAGTTGTTTATTAAAGAAAAAAAGAAAAAACAACATAGCATAGACCAAAATATTTCTACAGAATGAGAATGTTTAGAGTTTTAAATCTGCTGTTTATAAAATGTCACAGCTAAGATGATTTTTTCCATTTTATTATTAGAACTTTCAAAAGTATTTTTAAGTTTAAGATTGGTTTTGTTCATACATTATTTATACAACAGTGCTTTGAAAAAGTTTGAACATCTGCAAGTTTGAACATCTGAGTCCACTGTGAATAGTTTATAAAAATATCAATTTGAAACCAAGACCCTAGAGGCTATACAATGTCTTCCTAATACTGTTGAACATTTGTGAAGACAATCATTAATTCATATTACATTAAATTAAATCATTAAATACATTAAATCATTTTATAAAATGAGGCATAAATAAATTAATCAGGTGCTGTACTAATTCTGACATAAGTAATAAGTTTACACAAAGTTTACAAAAAGCTAATTATACTTTACCACAAACATATCCAGTCCAATCTAATAACTATCAAATCAACAACAGACAATGAAAACATATAATTCTAATACAGAACATTCTTACTGTTGATAATTAACTTGACATCATTATCTCAGTAGAAGCGTATTGTCATTATTGTCCTACACACACACAAACTACAAACTGCTGATACCAGTGTTCAGACTCTATGGGTAGGTTTAATCTGCATCAAAAAGCCTATTGAAGCACTTCACATTACATCACTTTTTAAAAAATGAGCCGCATAAGGGCTAAAGATAACACATTTCAGCTCAAACTCTGATGCAAACCTATGAAACCCTGCCAGTTCAATATGTCAACCTTGAAGTTCAAGTTTTAACAGAGAATCCATTAAAGGTTATAGTTCTGAAGTTGTATGTGCTCAGTGCACCATCTGCCTTATGGTATAGAAAAATCCTTATTTACAAGGTTTCTGTGATTTAGTGCCAGACACTAATCTCCTTAAATGAGGCCAGGCATTTACTATGAGATAGGAAGGTGGCAGACAGTCTTAAGAACTGTTACAAGCTGGGTCAGTACATTAAATTGAAAGTACAAGAACAATGAGGGTTTGTCATGGTCCCATAACAGTATTATATCTGTCAAAAGAAAGTTCCGATATACCCTGAAAGTAAATCAAGAGAAACCTATTTTGACACTGCGCACTTTCAGTTCATGTGAATCACACTATATGCACCCCAGCAATTTACAGCACACTGACTATATATACGACTGTGATATGCCATCCTGGGGATTACAAAGAACGCTTGAATAACTAAGGGAACCTCCAGAGTTTTCTATAAATCATCTTGAACCTCATTGTCAGAATATTTTAAACACATTTCAAATGAATGTAGATGTTTGTTTAACGCAATGGGGAGAAAGTGAAGCCTTGCCAAACTGAGCTGATCGGGACTACTCAAAATACTATGATCTTGTATTTCTGACTATGATTTAATAGTCAGTTTTAATGACTATTTGTCACTACAGGATAGAAACAGCAAAAGTCATCTTTGTTTCTCTGACAAGTAGTGTACGGAAATCATTGTTAATCTGAAGTATTGCTATCTGAAGACACCTGAATTATCTTCCAGGCTGAAGTCAGACTGCAACAGAAAAAAGGTATTTTGTGATTTACTCATGGCTATTTAATGAAGAAATCAGTACGTTTATCAGGCACACTAATCACAGCTCAAAACAGTAACACTAGCAGCAAGTGAGCTGCCTGGGCATTCTTTTCTTGCATTGACCAGACAAATTCTAAAATATATGTTCTGGTTCAACCTCAAATTATTGAATTAGAGGAATCACTAGGTGAAATTCTAGGAACTGAGTATAACTACGTGATGATAATGGTCCCTTCTAATCTTAAAAATCATTGACTTTGGTTTTGTATAACGAATTTCTGCAAGCTATCATTTTGCTGATGATTGTGATTGTGCTGTCCCACCAATAACGACTATGAGATTACATAACAGGACCAAGATCAGAACTGCATTCCACATAAGAAGGCAGCAGAGAAAAGAAGTACAGAAATAAGAGTAGGTGAAGAAAGCAAATGGAACATCAAGGCTGGCATAGTTTTTAGAATGGAAGGGGCCAATGAAAACACAATAAGAAACAATATCTCTGATATTGGCTGGTGAAGAATTTTCCTGACAAAGTATACACAAAAAGTAAAATACTTTAGGTTTGATCTTGCTAACATCTACTACCGTGCATAGTGCTTACTGCTGGGAATATTCCAAAAAGATACTCAGTAGCAAGCACGAAATGGAATTACCCTCACTAGTAGGCACTATGCCCAATAGTAGGTGTTTGCAAAATCTGACCCTTATTTAGGGCGACTAGATGTCCAAATTTTATAGGGATAGTCCCAATATTCAGGGCTTTGTATTATATAGGTGCCTATTACCCCTCACCCCCCATCCCGATTTTATACATTTGCTATCCGGGCACCCTACCCTTAGTTCATTTAATCTAGTAAAAAGTGCAATAATGACATCATTATATTCTAATTAATTCTGAAAAGCTCACTGAATGTAACACACAAAAACGTCAATCAGGCAAGATATATATAATTCATCACATTATCTTACATTTTTACTAGTTTCCAAAATATAATCCCTATTGTATTTGTACAGTTAAACATCAAGCTAAAAACCATCACATATCAAAAATCTATGGACCACATGCTGATACTCTTACTCATGTTGAGTGGTATCTTATTTCACCAGTAATTCCACTGTAGTCAATGAGGCTAGTCATGCAGTAAGGTGCTAATCATCTTGAGTAAGTGTATCAGAATCTAGCCCTACTGAAAAATGTATACATTCCCTAGCTGTTGTAAGTGTACTCATATATTTGTGCAGTTAAACAGCAAACAACACAGATGAAATTCTGGAAACTAGTAAAAATGTGTGTGTTCTCTCATGTATATTTCCTCCTATTTTATAGGCATGTTTTAAATGTTTTAATTAAAAATTAAATAAAAAATCTTTATTTTAAATAATTCCACTACAAACATGAATAAAATATGACCCAATCTGACAATCCTTACATTTGATATATTTTAAGAGTATGACAAGGGAATAATGAGATTATTATTGTTCTTGACATTTCAAGCATGAGAGAGAACTGCGTGGCAGTAGAAATTATGCCCATTGTTCTCTCTTAACAATAACAGTGGATATTTAATGAAAACCTACTTTGATAAAATTAAAAATGCTAATAATGAATACAACCCACCGCATTATGTTCAGCAATATACAGATCTTCATGTTTCTATTGTCTAAAGCAGAAAGGGTCAGTTTCACCTTCCATCACCATCCAGGGAAGTTTTTTCTCTGACTGCAATGGGAGCTGAATCAAACCCTAAATTCAAGAATCTCTATATATTTTACTGTGTCCTACTACACCAACCTTAGCTTCACTGCGCCCCCGATACAGGTATAATTTCCCAATATTCTGCAAAAAGCATACCTACACTATTTCAATGTATTTAATACTCATCAAATGATCACCAGAAAATACAAAATATTTATTGTTTTAGTGTGATAATTATTACTAGCTATTTAGCACAGCTACAAACATTTATAAACACACAGGCATCAATTTTCAGCACACGGCGGAGAATTAATCATATAAATCCCATGATTAGAAACATTAATTTTGCTCTTATAATAATTTCCTTTGTACCATACTAAATATTTTCTTCAAAAAACTTATAACAAATGCCAACTAAATAAAACACATTAACATCATTCCTAACAATCATAGTTGTCCGAAAGGAGGAAAAAAGGCCTATTGGAGCATCCGGCTCACTCTTCTGCCAAAGAAGAATTGTTCCTTGCAGAATATTCTCAAGTGCTTTACAGAATCTAGCTCTTGTGATTACTGCAATAAGGCCACCACCACTTACCTCGGTAGACTCTCTGAGGTATAAGAGACTCTACACTAGGAACACTTTCCTTACATTTATAGCTGGGCTTGGAAGGATTAGATTTTTGCTGATAAATATCAATTTAACTGTATATACACACAAACAGATGAAAAATATTTCCATCAATGATCAAAATTTACAAATAGGCAAAGTAAGAAAAATGCTGCCTGAGATCTTACCAGTGTCAAAATCCAGTGAATTAGACTTTTTAATCGGACTTGTTGCAAATAGACTAGTGAATAAATAGTAAAAATAGGTTGATTTAAGGATAATTTGAATATTTTGACATGTGATGTTAACAATTTGCATTTTAAACAGTTTAAACGTAATTTTGAATCTCAATATCTACTGTCAATTTCATAATTGATCCCACATAATTTCCCATAACTGTGAACATTTAAATAGATATAATTCTTTAAAAATGCTTTAAAATAAAACATTGATATTATCCATTAAAACTATAAGAAAAAATAAAAATCAAATTCTGCCAAACCTACATTTAGCCATTTTCTTTTGCTCAGATTCATTCCATTTTTCTGGCTTATACCACCTTAACAATCTTCCCTGGTGTCTACCTCTCCAACAAGTTTCTTACATTAGCACTTATAACCATGGTAATCCAAGAATCTTCCAAGAGTTAGAATGACAGACATCTCTTACTGGCTCTCTTTTCTCTCTCCCACCCTCCTTTTGCCAGAGATAGTCGTTAGTTATTTGCTTTTTTCCTTTTTTAAACTGAATACAGAAGTGAGAGTGTTGGATGTAGGTGATGTATCACTGCAGGAAAGTTTGGGCAAACAGGTTTAATATGTAGTTCTGCTTGCAGGAGCTGGTACCGCAGAGTCTTTGAGAAGCATGAATGTTAGCCACACATCTTCCACAGCAGCCCCAGCAGGCAGTCCATTGGCTTGACCAAGTGGATACTGTGAAGCATACAGGGAAGGAGCCCAGGGACCACTTCAAAAGGCTAGGGGAGGAGGGTGGCAAATCACACAGTGGAGTCCAACTTCTGATGGCTACAGGTGCCCTAGTGAGAGAGCAGAAGGGGGGAGGAGTGACCTAACCCACAAGTGCCTCTCTGAATGCCAAGACATCTATTTCTTGACTAGGTATCCCACACTATTCCCATCTTAGCCACTTACTGATTTTTTACAAATTAACTGCACATAATACAATAAGCCTTTTCGTGTATATGCACGTTCACTTAGTTAATCAATAATACCTGCATTTGATGCAAGAGTACCACTTTACCATTCTAGGTCAATTTCAAAATGCAGAACAATTTCTGACTAAGAAAAGACATGTCAACACAGAAAGTGAACATTTTTGCATAATTTTATAATAAAACTGTTTAATATAATTATATGAGCAGTTCAGTTATGCTTATTTGTATACAACATACTGAGTTTCTTGTATGCTGCCCCTTTATTTATAAAAAAGAGTGAATGAATACATCAATTCTCTTTTGTAGTAGTATTTATTACTGATGCAATAAAATTGTGAAATTATTCCCAATGCTGCCAGATACTGACTTTAAGCTTTTGACAATGTAATGGGTCTCACGTACATGTAAAACAGAAATTTCCCTTGGCCCACTACTGTAGTCTGAGCACCATAAATCTGCTGTTGTCCATCTATTTTTTTATAAACTGGATTACTGACCCCACTGACTATAACAGCTCATATAAATCTTTTTTACTTAACTGATTGACTCAATATTCATTTAAAGCCATAATGGTCTGTGGTGTTACTCGAGAACTCGTGTGCCCTTAAGCTACATGCTAAAAATCCTTATAAAAATGATGGAACCCAAATGATCATACATGTACAAAATAACCATGTTTCTACAATAATGTTTTGTCAGCATTGCTTCCTCTTAGCCACTTTAAACAAAACACATGAGCCACACATCAGACAATTCACCCACAATATTTCGGTTAGAAAACAAAGCCGTTTTTGAGTAATACAAGTGCATAGATTAAAAAAAAAATCTGGGGTGTCATGTATCAAATTATCCAAGTTTCTAACTTTGCCAGAGATGTCATGGTAGGCCAAATACATGCCCCAAGAGAATTCTACTACCTAGATATAGACTCCTGAAATTTTAGGCTGAATATGTAAATGCTGACACCTCAACAATGGCATCAGTCACATGAAGAAGGGGGTTCCTAGTGCGAAGGCAAAGGATCATACAAATGGAAGGAAACAGAGAGAGACAGAAAGAAAACATACACAGAAGAAAGGGGACATTGAAAGAAGAGAGAGAAATAAGATCTTCAGAGAAGGAGAAATGGGAAAGCTTAAGAGGAGGAGAGAAAATGGGGATTTCCTATAGGAAAAGCCCTATGTTCCTCTTAGAAGAAGGTTGAAAGAGAGGAAAAGCCCCATGTCCATTCGGAACAAAGCCTCTGGAGAGGGAAATTTGCAACTCACTTCCCATCCACTACCTTGAGAAGTGGAGGATAAGAAACAGGTCAGCCATCCTTCCAGTAAGATATCACTAGAACAGGTCTGTTGTCCTCCTCACAAGAAGACATTCACAGGCAGGGTAAGTCTGTGGTTGAGGTAGAGGTTTGAGGGGATGGAGGATCATGAGGGACCCCTATAGAGCTCCAATCTTGGAACTTCATATGCAACTGTCCAGTGGCTAGAAGTATAGCAGCCCACAATACTGTCTTCCTTGAATAATTGTCCCTAGCAAAATTTTTACAATGCTGCAATTATGGAAGGCCCTGCATTGAATACCTGATCCTATCATGTGTGCAAGTGGAGAAGACAGTACTGTAACAATTCCATTCCGTTTTCCCCTTTAGGCCTAACCGTTCTGTGAAAAAAAATTATGTTTCGTAGCTCCTTGGAGCTACACATTTGTAACCAATTACTTTTGTACTTCCGTATTTCCTAGCTTGCCTTCAATTCTAGAAATAGAATTTCCATTTTCTGACAGAACTGGCCCATAAGAATTCTAGTTTCTTAGTAACTGTTTATTTTTTAAATAAAATGCTTGTTTCCCAAAAAGTTTTCATTTTTAAATAAGATTCTCCCCATTCTCTACCCACACTCCCCACCATCATCCATTTCAATAAAAGTTAATTATTTTTTATTTTAATTTTTTTTAAATCAGCACTGTTAGCTCTGTATTTATTACCTTCCCAGTATCTCATCCTTTCTTCTTCTGTTTAAACCATTTCTTCAATTTTATCTTTTTTAATTTTGTGAAGGTGTTTATTAGTGTTTTTAATTTATTACATTGTATGTTGGCAGAGAAGGCTTTTCAAATAAATAATATTATAAACTAAGTGAAAATGGACAATGTAAAGCATACCTATTATTTCATGTGCTTCAGAATTCTTATTAATTCTATTTAATGTCAGCATGAGGTGGATATAAAATTGACTTGGAATGAGGGCTGAGAAAATGTGGTTAATTATGAAGGGAGATTAGTGTAAGAATTATACTAAATTATTCACACTGATGTAAAATTGTATTCAGTGTCTTTTTGTTGTTGTGCTTCCCCTTTCTGTTTTCATTCCGATTTGCTGTGCTTTTACGTCTGCAAGTTCCATTAACTTGAATCTTACATGCTTTGAAAGGGAATTTAAAATCTCCACTTCGCCCCTAGGGCTTTAACCTAGCTGGTTAAAAAGTTTGCTGTTTCTTATCAATTAAGCACAAAAGGAAGGAAAATCTTTAAATATTTTCCTCCTGGGCTAGAATCATCAAAAATGCAATACATTATCAGAGCACCATCTCTCTGATCACAGACATGATAATAAAGGATAGACCTGACAGATCAAGGTAGTATGGGTGTGCTGCTGAGAATGAGTCTGTCCCCTGTTTTTTCTGAGGCAATTGTTTGCAGCATAGTAAACTACTTCAGTCTTATTGAGGTATCTAGAGATTCTCATTAGAATGCAATTACATTAAAATGAAACAAAATGTTTAAATAAACAAAGAGTTTGATAAGAAAATATTTACTTTTGTTTAATGTTTGTTACCTCTTAATTTTTTATTTCGTAATTACAATTTAAATTAATTTTGTATTGATATTTAAGTACACTAATAAATTATTCTTTGCTATAATGGTTGATTAAAACCAACCACAGAAAAACATCCATCTTTTCATTTTAAAAGCTTTATTAATACATTTGGGGATGAGACTGTGCATGCATCAAATATACATTAGGGTAATATTTTTACATATGTCTGATCATCATCTGGAAAGGGAAAGGAACGGGAACAATTTAATGTTTGTTTCTAGGGACCATTACCAGAATCTCAGTAAGAGACAATGACATTTATAAGTTCGCCCTAAGCATCTTTTAACTAAAGCCACTTAAAAAGTCTAATATGGGTGAAATCCTACACACTCCACCCACAAAGAACAGTCCTACAGAAAATAGTCCTACAGAAAATGTCCTACAGAAAATGTAGGGCAAGGTCAATTTGGCTCACAAGCTGATAAGGTATTGGGAAAATTTTCCTCCTTACTTACTAAAAACAACAGAGATTTGGGGTTCAGCAGCTTATAATGGTTATCTGATAGCTGGTTCACATCTACAGTAGAACCTCAAAGATACGAACACCTGGGGAATGGAGGCTGTTTGTAACTCTGAAATGTTCGTAGCTCTGAACAAAGCATTATGGTACAAATACCCTGCAGTCTTCTAGCTGAAGTTGGGAGAGATCTCTGCAAAGGTGGCACCTGGCAGCACTACTTGGTTTGCAAGCTCCCTGCCCTATTCCTGTTTCTTGCTTTTGGGCTGAACTGGGGACGCCTACCCCACACCCTTGGCACTACAAGTCCCAGTCCTCAGCCACCTCTCCCCAGGGCTTGCCCTGCTCTGTGCACTGCCCACTGCGCTCCAGAGGCAGCATGTGGCAAGGGGTTGGCGCCAACCTGCTGTCAGTACCTCTCTTTCCATTGCCCCTTGCACTCCCAGAGTGCATCCACAACGCAGGAGTGCAGCCACGGGCAAAGCTTGGGCCACATCGGTGCACTAGCTGTGGCCCTTTAAAACTCCTCCAGAGCACAGCTTCTGGCTCCCATTCCAGGCCAGGATTTTGCTGCAACAGCAGCAACTCTCAAGTAGCTTGGTCTTTCCGGGGTCCAGGCTTGTCCCCCTCCTGGGGAGAGGGGGTGCTTCTGCTCTGCATGCTCCAGTCAGGCTACCTTGGGCTCGCAGCAGGGGCTCAGAGCAGTGCCTGTGAACCTCAGCATCTCCACCTTCTACCTTTAAGTGGCTGCCCCGCACATGGCAAGTGGAGACGGGGACAGGAAAACCAGCTGTGCAGACCTTTAAGATGCAATATATGCACAGTACATGCACAGCATAGTATAGTATTTGTTTTTTTCTCCCCCATTGCTGCCTGACTACTTACTTCCAGTTTCACATGTTTGGTTGACCAGTCAGTTCATAACTTTGATGTTTGTATCTTTGAAGTTCTACTGTACTTAAAACATTCAGTGATTCATATTCTTCAATGTGACCAACCCTTGAGCATTCAGTGATCTTCACTTATATTCAAGATGGACAAAAACCTATCTAATCTCAATTCTACATTTACCAGTCTTTGGAACTCACTCTAGGCCTGCCTTTGTTTACTTGCTAGGCTTTTCCTGACATTTAATGACTTATTGACATTTACAGTGTTGATTTACTTTGTTGCATCTATTACATTGGTTTCTTGATTACATACATGGAAGGTGATAATTGCTTGCACGTCCAGCAATTCATTGATCAAGTGAAAGAGAAATTGTAGAGATTCTTGAAACACAAGACATTCTGTTCTTAAGATTTGTCTGCAAACTCCATTCTATTATGTGAGAAAATAAATATCACATAGAATATAATGAGAACACTAAACTACTACTATGTTGTTTTCTTATTTTCTCTTTAATGGATTAACTTTGTCCTTATGATTCTCAATGCAGTTCTCACCTTTCTTGTCTTCACTGATTTTTAGTTTTTACACAATTTTTTCTCTTATATAACAGAACCAATTTAATATTTTACTTCCTTCAAATAGCCTTCTTGAAAGATAACTACATGATACGAGGAAATGGTAATAGGAAGATGACAAAAGTTAATTTCCCTGGAGAGTTCTGCACAGGTTTTATTTCTGATCTTCTCCAATTATGTTTTTCCTTTCAGCTCAATATATGTATTTATTTTGATTTTAAAAGAACAAATATCTATCTCAAGTTCTTGATGTCATGCCATCAATTAAAAACAATTCAGATAACCATAAAACCAGAACAGCAGACAACCCCAACAAGAATACAATAGCCAGTCAGCAAACATATTACCAAACCAAGTCTCCACCCCCTTCAATCACCACAATAAAACATACACCTCAAACAGCTGTATGGAAAGATGGGCTTTGCATCCTGCCCTGAAAATCCTGAGTTGAGTCTATTTCAAACTAAGAGCTTGTCTACACGATAAGGTTATGCACACTACAGGGGTGTGATTTCTAAAGTTCATTAATGTTTGCACATTAATAGTTCTGTGTAGACCCTGCTGGTTAGCACTAAAGGTTCCCTAATGTGCTTCAATACAGTGCTCTTTGAAATGGTACTCCATAAAAGCACACCAGCAAGGTCTACACCGACCAATTAATGTGTAATGTTAGTGCACTTTAGAAATCATACCCCTGTAGAGTGCCTTACCCCACTATGTAGACAAGCCCTAAAGGCGAGATCCAAAGTGAATTTCAAAGTTGAAGGACCTTCATGGAAAACACTCAGTAGTATCCTCTCTTACATGGTAGGAGGCACACCAAGGAAACTCCAGTGCCTCTGCTGATCACAACTGTGTCACTATGAGACAAAGAAAGGCAGGTCTCCATAGCAGACATATCCTAGACAATATAGGGCTTTGTAGCTCTACACCAAACACAAATGCTATCATCTATCCACATGCACCACTTTGTTTTTCTATTTAACTCATCCAAGAAAACACCATAGAGGAGTGTTAAATGGTACTGAATGTCACTACTGTCAACATAAGTTAAGTGCAAGACCCTCATGTGACTATAATGCAGAATAAATTTCTGCAAAATTGGAGACATTCAGAATTAAATATGCCATGTGATTTAATTACTTTTTTCTCCCTCACAAACACTGAGTCGCATGTAAAATATTTCCAATATTCAAGAGTATCATTAATAGTAATAGTTTTATATATCAATCTGTTTGGAAATGTGTATCTCTACAGTTAATTTACAAAAAGGTTAATTGCTATAAGTTATGCAGAGTGAATTAAGGCTGTAGATGTCCTACCAGCATCAAGAATGGTGGGAATTTGAAATCGGGGTTTCTTTTGTTTGTTTTGTTTTTTATTGTTTACATACATACAAGTGCAGGGAATCAGAATACAGAATCACTGCTTGAAAACTTTTATTAGTTCTATAGCATTTGCTCAATTCCCCGCAGTATTTCTAGTAAGTCATGAGATAGCAGACCTTAATCATGTCATTCTTCTTACCATCTCCCCCTTTAATTCTAATTAAATTTTGGTGGCCTGCAACTCTAGAACAGAAGAGCTAGAAGCCACCCTTTTATACCATCAAGAGGATGGAATCACAGCTTCATTAATTTCCAACTCTAGTGACATACCAGCTGCTCAGCACATACCGAAAATGAAATAGGAGGGGAAAAAGAAGGCAAGATAAGATTTTAAAGTGATCTCTCTCATTACCAGTCAGATCCAGAAACGAAGAACCCAACATCCCAGTGAAATAAGACACTTATTTTTAGACTTGAAAATTTGCAAGAAATTTCATCTGAAATCTGTTACTACCCCTTCACTCCTAACAGTGTTTTCTTTTGTCACTGGTCCAGAAGTGAATCTAAGAATAATTCCTGAATCTCAGACAAGTGTAATTTTATTTCCTACGCACTTTATCCTCCTTTACTTATGCTCTTTTGGGACCCTATGCCATGAAGTTAGGAGAACCATTCTGTATATGATAACTGAGTTAGAGAAATCAAAGTCGGATATTGCAAAACTAATGAAATCATAGCTTTGTTGTACATTCATATGACAATTCATATTTAATGTATATCCCCTTCTCACATCAGTTTAGAATTGCAGTTTAGAACATTTTTTCAACCATGTGCTGATTTTCTGTGATACTTTTGGATTTCTGTTTCTTAATTGGTATGTTTGTGAGTCTCATTTTTCAAATTAATTTACTGTAGAGTTTATTTTGGAGCTATTTGCAATGAATATGTGAAATATTTGCATTTGCTTTGAGTATAAAAATAGCTTACAAGCAAAGCTGTCCTCCTATGTCTAATTTGCCTAATTCAGCACATCTGAAGGTAATGTAAGGACTCATTTGGGATGGCTACATATCAAAATGAAATGTTTTGGCAACAGCATTGATAGGCTGGGCAAAACTAAAAGAAAAACAGCATTTCAAATAATTTCATTGTTAAAAGGGACACAGTCAAGTTGATATCTGGTCAGTTTTTTAACAAAGTTAACATAGTTTCAGGTACTGCACATGCATCTAGGTCCCTCTGCCAATTTGTGTGATTGTATAATCACATTTTCCAATTTTTAAAATATTTTTCTTTCCCTGGTGCTGTGTAAAAATAACAGGAGAAATGAATTAACTGAGGCAAGTCATTCTCTTTTCCCCTTCCTCCTTACCCAAATGCAGTAGAAACCCTTAAAGGAGTCCTTTTACCTGCAGGACAGACAAAGACATCACATTCAGCTGTGGTGAGCACATTTTAATGGGGCTATTTGTAAAAATAGTGAACAAACACTGTGACAGTGGCCCTTCCACATAAATGTGAGCTCCAACCCCTTTGATTATTTTACTATTAATTTAGCAAGAATCATGCCAAAATGGACTTTGTGGCAACCTATTTTTAAGTCAAAGATTTGAACATTAAAACAGAATTGCAGTTCTGCTACTGCTGTCAATCAGAATGAGATAGGAGAAGCCTGATGAGATGAGAACCTCTGTCTAACCCACCACTGAAGGGGCTGTGTTTGAAGAATCACAACTAAAAGGTCTTGAATTATAGAATTGAAAGTGAAGTCTATCGAAACAGTATTTTTCTATTACATGCCATTAAACAAACCTTTAACTTCTGTCTTACCAAAAATAAAGCTTTATGAATATATTTTCATTTGTCCAGTGACTTAAATATTATCAAATCCCTGTGTAGGATATGCTGAAGTTAACTAATAATTTGTAAATGAATGCTTTCCATAGTATTAATACTTAAATAAAACAACATTTATTGTCTTTAAATGAGAATATCAGTATTTTAAATGTGTATTATTTAGGATGGCAAGTCTTCAGGAGATAAGCAGGATTTTGCAACACTGGAATTTGTTTTATCCTGTCTCTTTCTTCATGTACTGTAGTTATCTTTTTGAAAGATATCAGAAATAATATCACAAAGACCATACTCAACAGTAGAGGAAACAGGCTTACCAAGACCAGTTCTGAACAAAACTAGACATGCATCACTATGACTCTGAAGTATCGTTATTTATTCATCAAGATGCACTAGACAACAGGATTAATCAACTACATTTATATTTGCTTCCGCAAAACAATTACAGCAAAGCTAATATCATTAAGGAGCCTACTTGCCTCTAAATATATTTTGCTGCTAAATTTTCTAAATAGGGCTGCAGTATATGCTTTGACCTCTAGATCAACTTCTAGTAACATATTACTGTCCACTAAGATACCATGGATAGTAAAAATACAATCCAATGTGCTTGTATAGAGGCTTCCTGTAGGCAATAAAGACAATTAAGTCAGCCAGACATGCATTTGGCATTTCCAACTGACAATGGCACTACTTCTACTAATCACTTGAATAAAAGGATATGCAGTCTGTCAGGAAAGAAAACAAAGACCTGAGCTCTCTACTCACTGGGTTAGGACACATTTACATTATTCTAAGCAAAATGGCTTTTGACACTAGGGTTTATTACCATCCACTCTGAGGGCTTGTCTACACCACGCAGCAATGCACATTAGAGGGTTGTGAATTCTAAAGCACACCACCATGCTGCACAGTAACTGGCCCACGCAGAACCTGCTGGCATGCACTAAAAGTTCCCTAGAACATATTAACAACATTGTATTAACACGCACTAGGGAACTTTCAGTGCAGGTCTACAGGGCTACATAAGCCAGTTACTGTGTAGCATGGTCTTGCGCTCTAGAATTCATACCCCTCTGGGGTGTTGCTGCGCCATGTAGACAAACGTCTATTTCAAAGTGAAATTAGATTGATATTGTCTATAGCTAATTGTTTGGGTCCTCAAAACTGTCTGCATAAACCGTAATTTAGACTGGATTGAACATGGTTTCACGCAAGTTTAGAAGGTATAGTATACAAGGCTAAAATATTATCATACTCACATAAATGGGATAAAATTAATAAATTTTTCCCATTAACCTTATTTAGCCAGACAGAGCCCTACTAGCCTTTTTCTGTGGTCAGGGGAAAGTATAGGAAGACTGCATCCTCTCACAATACTTGGCCTTTTTAAAGATGTCAGATTGCCAACACCATTTCCTCAGGACTGGGGAACCCAATCCCATCTTCAGCAGCATAAAACCCAGCTCCAGAGTAGCAGATGCCTATCTCTGGGTGCAGCTGGAGAGGAGAGGAGAGGAAATGTCCGACATCCTTTCCCTCTGCCTTATTAGCTCTGAATTAAAGACAGCTTAGTGCCAGATCATGGCGCATCCTACATAAGGAAGTAGAGGGTTGTAAAGGATCCCACTCCCTGCACTATTCCCACTCACAAATAGAAACAGGAGTCCACTGAGCCTATGCTCCCCTCCCCCATACAGCTGAGTAGACAGAGATAAGGAGTGGGCAGAGCTATGGACTCCCTGCCAGCTCAGCATGCCTAGCAGTGTAGTAATATCTATACTAATCAATTATATCTATAGTTTTACACCCTCCTCAGATCAGGGAAAGTCACAGTCTCCCTCCCAGCAGACTGGCCAAGGTCTCTGCATCTCACATGACACTCATGCATTTTGCAGCATGCTCTCTCTCTCTCACACACACACACACACACACACACACACACAAAGTAAAACAAACACTATAACAACACTCTATAGAGTAAAGGAAGATGCAATGAGTTACAGGCCAAAAGTCCTTGAGTTCTAACCGCAGCTATGACTATTCTTAATATTTCTGTGCACTACACAACCCTTATTATTCAAGGCCTCGGAGCCTGCCTTACGGGAGATAACCATCGTTCACCCATTTTGCAGCATAGATAATGGAGAGCTGAACAAAGTCGCTACAGGAAGAGTTGGGAAATAGAATCCCGGTTGCTAACATTCCAGACTTGAGCCTCATCCCCTCTGTCACTCTGCCTTTGTTGTGTTAGTATGTTATTGTTAAATTTTAATATTTTTATTAATGGGAGTCATCACTTTAAGAGTTGGGGCACATATTATAGGGTTTGTTGGATGAAGATTGAGACCAGTGATTGGGAGATGTTGCTTGAGTGTGCAGAGAGTGGAAGATCCGATCTGTTTAAGTTCCAACAAGAAGAGAACTGCATTTAATAAATGGATCTTTCCAGAAAACAAACTTCACTCTTGAAGGTCTGACATTAGTACTTGTATGCGGAGGTGGGACTGGAAGCTTCAGGACCTTCCTGTCAAGCTTCAGAGCCTTTTGCCTGTAAGTCACCAGTATGAATCCAGACCAATGCAGTAGAAATTTAAAGTTGTTCCCCATCTAATGGCTCTGTGGTGGCTCTTAAATGTCAGGAGTTTTGGGGGTGGTTCTCAGTTCCAGCTCTTATATCTAACACACACCACCATGCTTTACACTGATTATCAGGCACAGCGAAGAGTCCAAGAACTTCATGAACCATGGAGACTGAACTACCCCTGGAGGAAATTCCTCCCCACATCAGGGTTGTGTCATGCTGGTGGGAAGCTTGTCCTGCAGAAAAACAGAGGGCTTCATTCATCAGGGCTGCAGGGACACTAGATGCACATCTTTTTTTAAAAAGCCAAAGTTTGTGTGACACGATGTATGAAGTGACAAATCAAACCTGAGGTTGAAACAAGTTTATCAGTAAATGCCAAATGGAAAAGGGACATGAGAAGTCAAATCTAAGATGAAGAATATCAAACCATATGCACAGATGCTAAAAATATTTGTAAATGTGAAGCATTGTTTTGGTGTTGTAAAAATTCAAATGCCTACACAATCTCTTCTTTTTTTTCCCTTTATGCTGCTTTTCCTTGTCAGGGTAGCAGTGGCAGAATGGAGCGTAGGAAGGATCAGACCTCCCTTTCTTCTGCAACAGGTTCCAGCTCCTTCTGGGGGATTCCCAGCTTGTCCTAGGTTGGCCTCGGGTCCTCCTCGCAGTGGGATGTGCCCAACAGAGTTCCAAAGGAAGCCTACCAGGGGCATCCTTATCAGGTGCCCAAACCACCTCAACTGACTCCTCTTGATCCAGAAGAGTAGCAGGTCTACTCTGAGACTCTCCCGAACAGCCAAGCCCCTCACCCTATCTTGGAGAGTCATCCCAGCCACCCTACAGAGAAACCTCATTTCCACTGCTTGTACTCAAGATCTTGTCCTTACGGTCATTACCCAAAGTTCATGACCATAGGTGAGGATGGGGATTGACCTGTAAACTGAGAGCTTCATCTGAAAATTTAGCTCCCACGTCATCATCATGTCTCAGTACAGGGCCTGCATCACTGCCTCCATCTCACCAATCCACCTGTCAATTTCACATTATGAACAAGACCTCTAGATACTTAAACTCTTCCCCTAAGAGCAGCTGCTCCCCACAATCTCATAATCCAAAATTAATATAGACAAATTTTAGTTCTGTCCCATAAGCCACAACCAAACTTTTATGCAGCTAAAGTAACACTGTTCGCATAGATTACTCAACAAATATGATACGTTATCAGATATTGTTAAAAAGAAATGATAGACTAAATAAGATAATTGTGTATTAAACTGCCTAGAAAAGATTAATTCAGAAACAAAAATCATTTGTAGCATTACCTTTACCCATAGCAAGACTCAGTGTTGTGGATGATGTACATATATTCCAATTTCAAAACCTGATGTTGGACTCAATATTTGCACCATCTACAGAGAAAGTTCATATGTACAATTATAAAACACAGACAAAATTCCTAGACAACCTGTAGACAGATGCATGTTTAAAATGGAAAATACAGAGGAGAAAATAATTACAGAAGAATATACTCTACTCTAAATATAAGCAAATCATTAAAACGTATTTACTGGAAAATTACATCAACAGCTTTTTAAATTTGTATATAATGTTACAAAATAAGGGACAGTGTACACACAGATACATAAAGCAATGATAAAAGGATGATGAACTTTACTACGTACATCACAGTAAACCAAATAAAAATAGTTTTCTAGAAAGCCATATATAGGGTTTCAAATAAACCTTTAATTACAGTAAGATGAATCTGCACAGAACTACTGCATGTTGGACCTTCATTCACTGTAACATCCCTAAATGGGCGTATTACATGAAAAAGCTAAAAATCTTTGGTTACCTTAGAAGGGGTAAGCCTCATTAGTCTATATACCCAGGTGTTTAAAAATTGCGCACACCAACGTAACATTCGGTCTCCTTTGTATTCTATATTAAATAGTAATCAAAGTGGGAAATCTACACTGACTCTTCAGAGGTAGAAGTAGACCAGCCGACTAAGAGGAATCAGCATTATCATTTCAGATGACAACCACTGAATCAACAAATCACTGATCTACAATATATTTCAAACTGTACGCACTGTATTTCAAACTGTATGGCTGTATGCACTGGAAATACAGACTTAAGTCAGTGACTATGAGGGTATTTTCATTCTTAATTGCATTCACTATAACTAATTCTTCCTGCAGTTTAAATTGAATACATTTATTTTTCCTTTCTGTATGAAAGGCTACAGTAGAGTGATGCTCAGCATGGTTAAAAAGCTGTTTATTACATTCCAAACCAGTGGCTACTCAATTTCAGTGGTAAGTAAT
Source organism: Emydura macquarii macquarii (assembly GCF_026122565.2). NCBI lineage: Eukaryota > Metazoa > Chordata > Testudines > Chelidae > Emydura > Emydura macquarii. The sequence continues at coordinate 14,092,383 of NW_027132773.1, forward strand.
AGATTTCTTTATACAGCATGTTTGAACCATAGTCTGGAATCATTTGCAATGAAATATACTGGAAGAGAGTACAAAAAAAGCTTCAAGAGAAACACTTTTGTTATAAGAGAAAAAAGTGTCTACCAGGTTGACATACTTTCTTCATCCTCGTAACTGCAGAGTATACTGGTCACAATGAAAAGCCATATTTTCACTTTCAGAGTCCCAGCATGGAACATTTGCACCAAGTCTGACCCAGCTTTTCTTACTCCTTATTAGCAGTAATTGTACCAAGACTGGGAGTAAAGTATGAATTTTTTATTCCTAGCCTATGAGATAGTGGCAACTTCTGCTCCCCCTCTTCCCGTGCTTTGTCATGAGGTTATCCCACTGAATGCAGTAATTAATTTCAGCATTCCAAGGGGATCTGTGCAATAAAACCCTCCTATAGTAAAATGGAAATTCAATAGGAAATTCCTCCCCTGGAAAAAAGGGCCTGGACCCAGCCATACCACTGTGTGCCACAGATGTCTGCTCTGTAAAGAGCTACCTCTGCCTTAGCACACAAAGTGTTTGGGGGAAAGGAGCTCATGCAGGTACAATGGATCCATCACTACACAAATCCATCAGCCACTTTACCTGTTAAAAGTTTAGCACAAAGGATGCAAGGTTACCATAGGCCTTCAACTGCAGTAGCAGTTGTCGGGCAACTCAGCTGGCACTTTGAAACCGGAGATTGGGAGAGAAATTCAGGCTATACACTGGGGTCCTGGATTTGTTCCTACATGTGGAGCAAAAGTCCGTTCAATGCACCACAGATTTGTAAAACTTGCACTCCACATCACTACTGGCAATTTCACTATACACTGGTATCATTGTATTGCTATTTCCATATTTCAACTAACCTCACTGCAGGGTACTGATGAGTGTTTTGGCATATCAGTCCCTCTAGATATGTGGCTGCGTGCTGGGTATACCACAAGCTCAGACACAAGCACTGTAGGCACTCCAAGTGCTAGATTCTTCAGGCCCTACCTCTCGAAGAGCTCTCATAAATGTTCATGCACTTTGAGGATTCCTATATTAGGACTGTCAGACACTAAAAAGACACACAGACATTAGGCACAATTGCTTTAATAGTTACAACACAGATCAAGCCAACAGTTGCTAGCCCACCACCTAGACTCATAGGTTTCAAAGCCAGAAGGGACCATTGGGATCATCTAGTCTGACCGCCTCTTTAACACAGGCCATAGCACTTCCCCAAAATAATTCCCTGAGAAGATCTTTTACAAAAAACACCATAAATCTTAAAATGGCTAAAGAATCTGCTATGACCCTTGGAAAACTGTTCCAAAGGTTAACTACCCACACTGTTCAAAATGTACACTTTATTTGCAGTCAGTTTGTCTAGCTTCAACTTCCAGCCATTGGATTGTGTTATACCTTTCTCTGTTAGATTGAAAAGCCCATTATCAAATATTTGTTCCCCAGGCAAGTACCTACAGACTAATCAAGTCCCTCCTTAACCTTCTCTCATTTAAGCTAAATAGATTGAGCTCCTTCAGACTATCACTGTAAGCCTGGGTTTCTAATCCTTTAATGATTCTCTGAACCTGCTCCAATTTATCAACTTCCTTCTTGAACTATGGACACCAGAACTGGACATGATATTCCAGTAGCAGTCATACCAGTGCCAAATAGACATAAAATAACCTCGCTATTCCTACCTGAGTTTCCCCTACTTATACATCTAAGGATCAAATTAGTCCTTTTGGACATAACACCACACTGGAAGCTCATGTTCACCTGATTATCCACCACAACCCTCAAATCTTTTTCAGTCACCGCTTCCCAGGACAGAGTCCCTCATCCTGTAAACATGGCCTACATTCTTCGATTCTAGATGTATAGGTTTAGCCATATTAAAACACATCTTGTTTGCCTGTATTCCACTTACTAAGCAATCCAGATCACTCTGAATCCATGATCTGTCCTCTTCATTATTTACCACTCCCCCAATTCTTGGGTTGTCTGCTCACTTTATCAGTGATGATTTTATGTTTTCTCCCAGGTCACAAATAAAATTGTTACACAGCTCATGGCCAAGAACTGATCCTTGGGGGACCCCCAATAGACACATACCTGCTTAGATGATGATTCCTCTTTTATAACTACATTTTGACCTAACAGCCATTTTTTAATCCATTTAATGTGTGTAATATTAATTTTGTAGCGTTCTAGTTTTTTAATCAAAATATTGTGTGGTAGGTATCACATCAAACACCTTAGAGAGCTTTTAGTACATAAACACTATATCGCCTTTATCAACCAAACCTGTAATCCCATAAGAAAAAATTATATCAAGTTAGTTTGACAGGATCTAATATTCCATAACCTCACATTGACTATCATTAATTGTATTACCTCACTGTGCCCTGTCATAGATCAGGGCAACTGCACCCTGTATTTCTCCCTCCGTGGTCCCTCGATGGCACCCACTCTAGGCTCCCGGATCCTCAGCCATCACCTTTCTTGGACAGAGATCTGTCTCACTCCTGACCAAGGGTTTTCCAGTTTGCACAGTTTCCTGCCTACATTGATATTTCCAGCAAACCAGCCTGCCTAAACAGGCCAGTATCTGCACACTGCTTTCTCGTCAAAGGCTTATGAGCAACGTAATTGCCAGCAATTATGAGTTATCACACAACTCTTTATAAGCAAGCATATTTATTATGAAGGTGAAAGCATTACAGAAGAAGTATGTTTTTATATGCATGCTAAAAGATTACTAGAGGTCACCCATCAGTTTTATGGGATCTCAGCAGGCCAAAGTCCTTCCAAACCTTCTCAGAAGTCTCTGTCAAGGCCTTCTTTGTGATCAGTAAACTAAGTCAGTTTAAACTCAGACTATTTATCCAAAAATCCTTTCTTCGTCTGATGGTCTCTGGAGAATCCAGTTTGAACTAGTATATGCCCGCCTCTCCGGGTGGTGGTACTTCTCTGGAGATGTTTGCTCCTGGAGGAGCTGTGGTCACCCTCCCCATGAAATCACTTACAATCCCTGGCCCACAATGACACAAAGTTAATATAATAAGATCTCCCAATGATATTTCAGGAAATTAGCATATCTGTCACTTTACCCTCCACACCATCCTGCAGACCACTGCCCTGTATTCTCCTGCTGCAGCTTCTTCTGACCCCCTGCTAACAGGGGCGGTTTCTGATCGGCTGTCAGCCTTCAAGTCCCAGCTCCCAGGCTGCCTCCTGCTCCGGCACACACTGTCTATGGCTTCCTCCACTGTCTAGTTCCCTCTGACTTCAGGATATTACTTTCTTTTCCTGTACTCAGGTAATTATGGAGTCCTCTGCTGGCTGGATGGTGAACTGGATGACTGTGTTCTCCACTAGAATGTACCCAGTAATGAGCCAGAAAGTTCATTACAATATTATTAAAATACCTCAAATAATAATAAAGTGAAAAACAGAGTGCTGATGCAACTTTTAAGTCACAAACATAAACGTCAATCTACCTCCTATCGTCATGTCCCCAGAACACCCAATCAAAAACTGGAAAAGCAAAAGCAATTCATAAGATTCTCTCATATACTGCACATAATAAAATATATTATTATAAAATATATTATGTGCAGTGGGTATAATACTGCTATGAGAACTGTAACTTTTGGATTGGCTGACTTTTTAATATTTACATTCTCAACATTCACACTGTATTAATGTGTTTGTGCCTGGGGGTGGAGGAGCAGAGGGGGCATGATTTGCATTTTATCTCCTGGGAGAGATGGGGGAAGAGAGGAGAGATCAAACAATCTTCTTCTTCCTTGTCCCACACATCCAAAATCACCTAGAAATACCTCCAGTTCAATTTCAACATTTCTCAGTGTAGCTTTGTTAAGTGAAACAAACACTAGGAAGGCCCAATTGGCCAAATAGGAGAGAGTTACTAAGAGATCTCATATGGGGCAGCACAATCTCTCAGAAAATGTTACTTTCATCTTATACAAAAATCCTGAGACCATTTAACAGCTCCTGACATCGTTTTGTAAATGAAATATTAACTTATATAAAGGTAGGCACCCACAAAATGTTGATGAAGCTAAAGGGAAGAAATGGGAATTTTATGAGGAGCGAGCTAGGGAAACAAAATCAATGAACGCTACCAGCCTGTATTGTTGTACTAAAATACTATTTAAAACAGCAAGGAACGTATTTTACTACTACCCTGTAAATACACAAGATTTTACTTGTGTGTGATCATCACACAGTAGTCATAATACCTAGAATTAATAAATCAACCTCATGTTACCATTTATATGGTATTAAATGTGGGCTCTAATATCACAACAGCAAACTGGCCCACTAGACAATCTGAAGCCAAGTACATACCATTCATCTTCTTTTCCAACTTGAAGATAGTAACTTTGAAAAATTAAATGTATATCAAGAGTAGAAAAAATATTTTCTATCTACATCTCTCATGACATGTATATTTCACATTATCCCTACTTATGAAAACTATAATAATACATGTTTTGTCTATATCTGAGGGATCATGGGCATGGAGATTCTCCCCACAAGTACAGGAGGAAATTTTAATTTTTTTTTTTATGACTTGTCCTGCAGTGGGACAGTGGAATTAAAATAAGCTGCCACAGATTTACAGGATGTATGATGCATCTTGGCAGAGGGTTAGACTCTTACATCCCCTTTTAACCCTATGGTTCTATGATGCTATGCCAGTGTTCTCTTTACTGTGGTAGGCCTTACTGTGCCACTTTTTGCAAAGCAAGGGCAAAACTAGTGGCTCGATTACTTCAAAACTGAACCTTCTGGCTTCAGCCCGGTTCTCAACATGGCTCTCCAGCAGGTCAAAATGAGTTTAGACCCCTGTTAGAAACTTTATTCTTTTAGGGAGTGATGCAACCAGCAGGTATTTGCAGCAATGCAGGCCAGCCTTTTCAAAACAAGCCAGCACAGGTTAGTCAAGAGGAGTACAGCATTCAGGTTACAATGATGAGGTTAGGTTTAAATGTAAAAGCAAAGCTTAAATGCGAGTCCATGTTGGCACTATTACCTATCATTCTAATCCAAAACCTCTGGGAACTTCATCTCCATCTCCCTTTCCCTCTCTGTCCTGCCAGCACAGAGTCTTACATCACAGAGTGCTTTCACATTACTCCTTTGTCTCAAGTTGCTGGCACACTGTGTTCATACATTCGGCTTTCCTTGGCTCCCATTCATTAAAAGTTAATGTCCGGTTGTTTGTCAAGGCAACTTCATTCATATGTGGACAATCCTGATAGTTCATTCAAACTAACCTAGACAGCCTACATGACACCAACACCCCATCCCTTATTCCCCTGTCCCAGTGGAGAAGGAAATGCAGTTCTTCCCAAGGTATTCCCTTATGGGTGCTCCTCTTCAGGTGTGCATGCACCTCTCAAGGCCTTGATCAGAAGTTTCTAGGCAGAAGTGCCTGTTCAGCCCACACATGCACCCTATGCCTCCTCATGGCAGGCACCAAGGCTAAATAGGCAAACTGACATCAGTTCCTTCTCTATCCAGGTATCCCCTAGGGAACAACCGAAGCAGAGGGGAAGGCAGGTGGTAGTGGAGCACCCATAGGGGACACATCTCAAAGAACTACAGTTACTGCACAGAATAAGTAATATTTACTTATTTAAATAGTGTCTCTAGGGGTGCTCCACTTCAGGTGACATCAAGCAGTAAACCAAAAGGGAGAAGGGTGCCATGGAACAGGGTCCAGAACTGAAGATAGTAGATAGTACTGCAAAGCCAAGAGCTGCCCCAGATCTGACAGCATGGAGCAGGGCATAATGCTTTGAAAAGGTATGGACCAAGGACCAAGTAGCAGCTCTACATATCTCATACACAGAACATCCTTCAAAAATGCAGTAGATGATGCCATCAATCTGATCAACCATGTTCTTACCCTAAGGGGGCTGAGCACTTGCAGACTCAGACAGGTGGAAATACAAATCAATATCAATTTCAGAAGTCTGAGCAGATATAAGTGCCTCCTTAGATCCATCTGCTAAGGATATAAAGAATCTAGGCAAACTTCTAAACTGCTTAGTCCTATCCAGATAGGAAGCCAAGGCCCTTCTAACGCCCAGGGTATGGAAATAGGATTCCTGTGGAGAACTGTGAGTTTCAGAAAAAATACTGGTAGGTGGATAGACTGGTTAAGATTAAAATCCAATGTAACCTTTGGTAGGAACCTAGGAGGACGACGTATAGAGACCTTATCATTAAAGAACATTGTAAATGGGTGATTTGCCATCAAGGCTCTAATCTCCCTAAATCTACTGGACAATGTGATGGCAACTAAGAAGGCCATCTTCATAAAAAAATTAAGTAGGGACTCAGTCGCCATTGGTTCAAATGGGGGTCTCATGAAGTGGCTGAGAACCTATGAGGTCCCAAGATGGCATGTATGTCTAATGCGGGGGAAAAGATTATCCAAACACTTAATAAATATGTAAGAAACTGGATAAGAAAAAACAGAGAATCCCTTGAACGGGCAATGAAATGACAGCCAGATGTATCGTAATCAAACTGATGGATAACCCAGATGTCTTCAGATCCAACAGGTAAAACAGAATGAGGGAAAGGAGAACTAGTTTAGGTCTGAGGTAGTGCCAATGACACCAACAGATGAATATCTTCCATTTCTGCAGGTAAATAATGCAGGTTTTGCTCTTCCTACTGTTTGATAACATCTGCTTCACATATATGGAATAGGAAGCCTACTCCTGAGAACCATCCAGGAGCCATACCCTGAGGTATGGCTGAGGCATACCTGTTGGTATAGCCTGAGGCACAGAACCACTAGGTTGGGGTGAAGCACATGACCCACATCCTGAGACAGGAGATGAGAAATGGTTGGGAGCTTGCTCAACAGTTGGACACAGAACTAACATTCTAACAGAGATGTGTCGGTTGTTAAGAGTCACTGATGGGTTTAGGCAACAGAAAGGGATGCCTGCACAGATGTTGAGTTACTCCCTCCACCAGTCTAGTGAGTCTTTATGTGCAAAGGGACCATCACCTACCTGTCTAAGGTGTCCCTGTTCAGAGCATATGTAGTGCTGAACCATCCCTGAAAGCAGCAGAGGCACAGACTTGCGTGATTGGTCACAAAGGTCCAACCTGCCATACAGCTAAAGAATTCAAGACAGTTCTTTATTGTGGTCTGCGGGCTTCCCTGAATTGTCCCTACCAGACCTGACAAGGTCACAAATCTGTCTAAAGGGAGGAACGTTCTGGCCATCAATGAGTCCAAGTATGCCTCTGTGAACTGTATTAGTGTGGATTTCTTTACATTCAACGGTAGGACCCAACCCTTGAAACAGAGCGAGGGCTTTCTGAGTGGATAACTACACTGCCTTGAAGGAGCAGCCCTGCCAGTCATCGAGGTACAAATGATTCCTCCTTGGATTTCAAACACTTCAGCTTTCCAAAGAGTAGTGTTACCTTAAAAGAAAAGAATTTTGCTCTCCTGTTCCTCTAATAGGGAGTGGCATGTTACAAGCATTCACAGAATAAAGCACCAACAAGAATGCACAGTCACATGACACAACCCTTCTGCGCCAGCTGCAAGCTTCCTGAAATTTCATTCACCAAAAGGTCAAGAACTTGCAGTACTGGAAGTCAGACTTTTCAGACATTCTTTGGAGTTTAATTGCTCATGACATTTTCCATGTACATCAGCCCAAACTAGCATTTCACTGACATTTTCCATGTACATCAGCCCAAACTAGCATTTCACTGATCTTGTTTACTGTATGACATTTTGTTCCAAAATTTTTCCTGTATACATTAGGTCTTTTGTGGTGCTGTTTTTGGGGACTGTCTAGAATGGCCATGTACATTTTTTGCCTTAGGAAAAGTACACAAAGTGATACTTATAAGGCTAGCAGTTTTTGAGGCTCACTTCGATAAGTATCAGACTAAGGGTCTGCAATTAGAGACTCAGGGCTGACCTGTGCAAGCTGACTCGAACTTGCGGGACTCAGGCTAAGGTGCTGTTTAATTCCAGGGTAAATGTTTGGGCTCAGGCTGCAGCCCAAGCCCTGGGATCCTCCCTCCTCGCATAGTCTTAAAGCCTGGGCTCCAGCCTCAGCATCTACACCACAATTAAATAGCCCCTTAGCACAAGCCAGCTGGCACAGGCCGGCCATGAGTTTTTAAATTGCAGTGTAGACATACCCGAAGAGGCTATCCATCTTGAAAACTATTAAAATAACTACTCACAGGTTTTAAATTCAAAACTTTAAACTGTGAAAAGAGAAATGAACTCAAAGTATTATCTAGGATTCTAATCAATAGAGCACCACTTTCCAAACCTAATGTACTGGGTTGTGTATAAAATGGAGGTATCCACCCTTAAAATGAACAAATTTTAAAAGCACAGATAATCCATTTTACATAAAGCCATTTAATCCTGTTAAAAATACTCATGACATCAGATCCATTTGATTATTAAATGCACTACAGTTATATCCAATCCACGAACTGCACTCAGAATTTGCTGCTGGGTTTTTTATGTCACTGTTTTTTAAAAATTAAGTCCAAGGCACCAGAGACCAGGATATGCCTTTTACACTTTGCAATAATTCTGGAACACATGCAGCCACACATACTACATTAGTGGTGGGAATATGCTGCTGATAAATGTGAAATTTTTAACTAAGTGATATTTTAAAATCACATAATTATGCAATTTGTGTCTTTGACCACAATACCTGCCTTCTGCCCATCTGCTCCAGGACTACTTCTAACAACTGCAAATTTTTAAAATAACCTGCCAAATAAATCTTTCCTCATTTCCTTCCATATGTGGAAATGACCCTGTCCCAAAGCCTTGGTGATATTAATTCCTGGACACTTGACAGGTTTAAGATACAATATCTCATGACACTGCAAGGCTAGACATGTGAGCTTTATACCATTGACAAGAGGATATTTCCCAGCTTTCTAAAGAAAAACAGCACTAGCTTCTAGCTCTTGGTCTCCACAGTGATTTTTGGTATAGAAAAGCTATTTTAAGTCATTTTTAACAATTTTTGTGGCTTCCTCTGAATCCTGTACAGTTGGACTGATGGTAACTAAAGAAGCAGCTAGAAAAAATAGTCCCAATAATATTTTTAAATCCTCTGTAAAACATTCCTAGAACAGTCTTTTGTTTTTGTTTGTTTGTTTTTTTATACACACAACATATGTGGCTTATAAAGAATACATAGTGGTGTGATCTAAAGGTTGTACTCACACTTCTGGAGAGGACATGCACAATTCAGCCAATGTTTTGCCATTCATTTGTAATATGGTCATTCTGACTTCATGCAAATTAAATTTAACCTTTATACCACACCACATCATCATGAATACTTTCTCTATATACACATCATGCTGTGTTCATATGCATCTTCTGTGAAATGCTCTGAAGTAAAATGATAACACAACATAAAAATGGAAAATAAGGAGAAAGGAAAAGCCCCAACAAATTTCAAGCCAAAAGCAAAATGTCTTCCGTTCATTTTCAAATCAAAAGTGTCCTCTTTAAATTTGCAAAATATGGCTGCTTCCAAGCTTTTAATTCATTTCTGCACTATTCATCGCTATTGCTTCACTGTCTTATGCTTTCTAAACAGTTAAAAAATAAACTTTTCCAGTACTAAAAGGGATATCGGTACTACTATATCATTTTACTTAGGATTTCTGGTTCTGTCATCTGGATAATGACCTTTGAATTTTCAGTCTCTGCACTCAGGAACTGGATTGCTGCCTTATTTAAACAGTGCATCTACTATTGACACTTACTGCATATAAAACTAGAGATAATTATTAATATAATATAAAGTTGCAATTAAGATACAATGTGCCATCAGTAAAAATGTAAAATAGTATCCCTACACTTTCCCACACGTATTTAACTTGGTCCATCAGGAAAAACAAAATAAGAACACGTTTAGACTACAATTTGACAGAAGACCGTATGCTTAAAATGTTATATGGAAAGAAAGAACTATATTCTCCCCTTTGGGGAAATGTTAATTTACATTATTCTTAAAAATAAATCAGCTGGCACAATCAGTTGAATTTATCTGCATTGGTATTGCTTTACTAATGTTTAATGCATAAATCTATTTTCTATTCTTCAGATACATTTTGAATACGTCTTGGAATAACACTAAGGTATATGGAAATATTTATAGTGTCAAAGTAGTATCAAATGATAAATGAATCAAAGAACAAGAGATCAAAGGCTTGATTCAGATTTCACTCACACACTCACATTGACTTCACTGTTGTTACTTTCAATTTACGCTGATGCCAGATCAGTAACAGCTCTCCAGTCTAAAGTGACTTTGAAATAACTTCACATATGCCTACATACTATGGAATTGAACAGAAAGTGTCAATGTTTTTGTATGTACTTTGACAATTAACCATGTGAGAAAAAATGTACTGTTCACAGAAGTGAATGTGTAATATCTAAATCTAAATGATTTAGGTCTTCACATATGCAGCTAGAGGATACAGCGAGAATAATATCTACTATTCAAATTAGGGTGTGCACCTGTCATTTGTCATACAGGTTTGCAGGTTAAGGGTCTCACTGAATTTCCAGCTGCTCCTAGATGATCAGGTAGCAGCAACAGTCAGGTCAGCTTCTTACCATTCATGTACGGCCAGGGAACTGTGACAATCTCTTTCAGATGCAGACCTTGGGACCATTATTCATGATTAACCAACTGCAATGAACTCTACATAAGGTACACCTTTAAAAATGACGGGTAAGCTGAGCCTGATGCACAATGCAGTGGCTGTTTAGGAAGTGGACTATCTCACCTCAAACATATTGAACCTGTGCTCCATGACCTGCACTGAGCTGCCTATGTGTTTCTGGGTGGTGTTTAAGGTGTTGGCCTTACCTTTTAGAAGTTTAAGTTGCTTAGGATCTATCTACCTGAGAGACCATCTATTATATCACCCTATGCCATAACACCAACAGTGAGATCAGCAGAGGAACTTGATCTGAAGTACTGTTTGTATAAATGAGAAGCAGCTGCTGGCCACGTTATCTTTGAGAAAGTCCTGATTTTGGAATTTGCTCCCCTCCCTTTTGTCCAAAATACCTCAAATCTGGTGACCTCCTTTAAGTTGAAATTAATTGTTATGCTTCTTGTATAATCATAAATCTCCAATAATTTGATTGTAAAATATCATTAAAAGCAGATGTGCACTTAAAGCCTCTTTTACTTTGGATGCTTCAAAGCATCATAGAATTAAATCCCAACATTCACTTATACCCCGAGCCAAATTTTATACTTGTAAATAAGTTACTAAATAATTAGATTTACAATAGATTGTGTCATTTATTCGGACAGACGTTCAAGTTAGTTAAGAGAAGATGGCTGTTCTAATCCTTCAAGCTGGACAGTGGTGCTGTCTCACAAAACCAGCTGCTGGACACTATCTTCTTAAAAATATAGCTCTTGATCCCCTCACACAGAAGCTCTATTCAAAAATTACACTAGCTGGGTATAAATCCACGCCTTCATTTTCTCAAGAGTGAATAATATTAACAACTACAAATCCTGCTTTTTTTAAAATCAAAGAAAACTTTCTGACAAGCAAAGTACGTATTTTAATCAATACATGTTCTTTCATGCTGCATTGAAAAAGAATTTAAGTTCTACTGAACAATAGAAGAACAGGATATTTATTACACCTAATATGAGCATTTTCATACACAAAAACATCTCTTTGCAGCAAATCATTTAAAAAAAAAAAAAAAAAAAAAAAAAAAAAGTATATGTTCAGGGGAGTTCCTAAACTGTCAATTTGAAGAAGAAAAAAAAAAGAAAAGAAAAAAAGAATAATCAGTTTTTTAAGAAGGCTTTTAAACCTTGCATCTGCAGTTGTGAACCTACTATCAGTTACAGGCATACAAGATAGAATTCAGATTTCTAACTACTTTCTTATAACTGCTTTAAATGCCAGCATAGATTGGACAGGCAAAGGCCTCCAGGGAAAGACAAGAAAAGGAGCCTCAGGATGTGCTTATGATGGGGGTGCTAATCCTTTGGTTATGGGGAAAGGAAGCCAAGGCAGTCACATACCGCTCTGAAGCTCCTGTTCTGCTGCTACTAGTGATGCTTGCTTGAAGAATAAGGGCAAACACTAAAGAATGAGGATTTAGTTGTTGCCAATCTATTAACTAGTAAGGCCTATGTTCCTGGGTATTACTTACAGAATTGCAAGTTTTTCATTTTGGACAATGTCTTTTTTTGTGTGAGTTAAATAAAGTTAATCACATAATTTGGATTTGGTGGTATATTTTTTGTGTTTACCTTCCACTGATCATTTCAGGGTTTTTATTGTTCCCTTTCCGAAAAACTATGGGGTCAGAATTTACAAAAAAAAAAAATATATATCACAAGAACCCTGGTCAGTCAGAGAATGCATTACCCATCTGCTTTCACAAACATTTAGGGCTTCTGTGGTTCAAGGAACAGATGAAAGGTTCTATGATCCTTTGATTTTGGTGTGTAATGTTTAGTGTTGAAGGGCAGAGTATTTAAACATACTGACTGCATTTGATATTGCAAATTGTAATTCAATGTATGAGCCCCACAGCATCAAATGGATTTCAATTACTACTACTATGTATCAAAAGAAACAAACATACATACATTTAATGCCAGATCAAAAATTTAGCTTATTGCATACTCTAGCAATCCGAAAGAGATAATTGTTTAGATACAGTCCACAGTGGTTATTCTGAAGACTAAGGGCTGGTCTACACTAGAGTTTTGTTGACAAAAAGTCAGCTTTTGTCAACAGAACAGTGGAGTTGCATAGACTAAAATGCTCCTCCCACCGATGTAACTCCCCTGCTATGCCAACATCATAAAACCACCTCAACGAGAGGTGTAGGTCTTATGTCAACTTAGTTAGGGTGATGCAGTGTCAGTGTAGACACTTACATCAGCTGTGGGACTGTCATTCTTGTCAATTTCACCACTCAGAGCTCAACAGAGAAGCCCAGGTCTGGTCCCCCTCCTGGTTGGGCCATGAAATTGACAACGCTGCCTCACCTCCCAGCAGGGAAAGAGCCTGGGGGTAAGGGAAGCAAGAAGCCAGGGCAACTGGACCCCACACCCCAGGAGCAAGAAGCCCGGGGTGAGCCGGAAAGGGGAGAAGCCTGGGGCTAGCTCCAGGCACGGCTGGGGTGAGGCAGCCTGCCAGGAGCCCTGGGCTCTGAGCTCTCCACTCTGCCCATTTTAGGTTGGTGGAAATGCTCCAGGTGAGGACACACTCCACCGACCCAAGGAGAGTAGTGTGGACATCAGCCACCGCAATAATTACTACGTTAAGTTAAATAACTTACGTTAAGTCAACTTATCTTTCTAGTGTAGACAAGGCCAAATTCACACAACCACAGACAAAACCTACAGCTGATAAAAGCACATATTGAAATAACATATGTACTCGTCTTTATAAAATTAACTTTGATCTGCACCTTTCATCATCTAATAGATGTTAGACATAATTCTAGGTATCAGCATTATTTCTGCACCTTACACTACTCAATATGTTCCCCTGCTAAACTGCAATGTCATTTCAAATACTGTAACCATTAAAGCACAGAGAGCCTATGGAGTCTATTATTTAAGCAAGATTGACTCCTTTAGAGGTTTTTAACATTTACAGAAGATGAAAGAAAGGTGTCATAATATTCCAGCTAGTTATTAAATGGCAGGGACCCCTCTCATAGAAGCCCATTTGAAGATTTCTGTGCATACCTAGACTATATAGTCTAATTTCAAACCCTCTTCTAGATACTCCTTCAATCTGAGTGCTGCACATCATGCTGCAAGAGGGTTTTTCGAGATCTGTACTGCCTTTGCAAATAACCAGTGTTCACAGTGCTTTCATTTCCTCCTCCAAATGCTAGCATGTTTATAGATGCTTGTGTAGACACTCACCAAGTGTTTGTTCCAGGTTTAAATTGTTTGTTACCCTAGCCTAAGATCAACTGGTAATCAATTAACTACAGGTAAACAGTCCAGCCTAGACATACTTTGTGGGCCGCACAGTCACCCCGTCTCAGCTTCACACCTGCTTTTGTGCAGCCCCTTGAGCTTATTATAGTCTTTCCACCTCTTTACTACCATGTACCTGCTACTTCCTCCTCTTTCAAATTTATCTTGACAATTTACTCTATTATATTTAGGTTTTCATACTGCATTCATCATCATGGTATGTGACTCTTTATGTTGGCTCCCTCACCAATATTTTTTCTCCACATCCTCCCTTATCTGAACGGTTGTATCCTATTTTGGCTTGTCTATGTCGTGACTCTTTTAGTCAAAGAATGTTGTGTATATTATTTCCCTACAGAGCCCCATTAACATGTACTAACTGTGATTATCTGAGGCACACTACACATAGGTTCTTGGCTTAATATCCCTTGCTCCAAATGAGTAGACTCTCTAAATCCCTTCCATCAAATGTACAGAGCACCATTGCAACAGACTGCAATTATTATGTATTTTCCCAGCCAACTGTTCCTTCCTTCCCTTTTCTTCTCTCACTTTCTCCAAGAAAGTACCACAGTTCAACACGGCCAACTCAATATCTCTAATAGCTCATCCGCTATGTCAAAATTATCTTTTAAACACTGAAATACACTAGGTAAAGGACAACCCTGAGAGAACCCAGACTTCATGTAGGGTCAGACAATCTGGCCAACAGAAGCACTATGATATATTCCAGGAAATCATGGCCCAATTCACCATGTATACCACCCTTACTAACTCCACTGAATACTCCTCTAATTTACACTCACAAACTGTCATGGACCAAGATGGTACTACCATACAAGATAAAAGTGTAATTTACAAACAATCAGACTGCCTTCTGATGTGTTCAAAAAGATCTGAAGATATGAATCAAAAGAATGTATTATGTTGTGTGCTCCAAGCCCCATCTGGCCCCAAGTAAAAAGAACTTTTGAAATCACAGGAAACTCAAGCTATACATGATATGTTTTAGCAGTAAATAGGTACAAGATTCCCATATCCAATATGCTGCAGAGGCAAGAAGCCAGGTCAGAACAAATTAGAGTAAAAAGCTGATGGCAGACTGTAATTGCATCCACTCACAACTCCTTTTGCTGTCACAGGCTTAACATGTGCTACACATCTCAATCATTGCAGAATTATAAGAGTTAGAGGTGAGAAAAAATACCTACTTGGTATTAATTTTCCTCAAACTCCCTGTCTGTGTAGACTTGTTTCCTAGTGTTTTGTTCTGGCCATTTGTAAATAACTCAAGTGACAGAACTTCCATTATTTGCTTTGGAAGACTATTCTACAGTCTAGTACAAATATTAGGAATAATGTTTGACATTCAGAACGAGCTTTACTTTGCTTAATTTCATCAAGTCTCTCCTAGTTATACCATTTTAGGATCATGCTAAACAATTACTCACCTTCACTACTCTTACACAACTGTTTTTACCTCTACATAAATCAATGTTTCTTATTCAAAAAAATTAACCTCAATATGGATGTGATACATAACCATCAAATTAAGAAACCAACCAGTGAAGGGCCACATTTGTGTTAACTGACCAGCAGAAAACAATAGAGGGGTAATTCAATTATTTTTAAAATAAATAAATGCTCATTAAGAAATTTTGTAGCACTTGTACTATTCTACTACAATGAGGTCTTGTACCACTTGCTCTGTTTAGCAGTCCAAAAAGATTTGATTGACAGTTAACTGTGCCATCCATAAAAACAGGGCTTCGATGTTTTTACAAGAAATCATAGTTTTGCCCTATTCGAATTTTGTATTTTTCGGAGCATTTTGCGTTTGCATGGTTTGCTGCTGAACATGTAAATAAGACTGGTATTTTAAATTGCAAACATTCCTATGGTCTTGTATTTCCCACTCTAAAAGGGTCCAGGTATTAATCCATCACAGACAAGTTTTGGAATATTGCTTATTTCTATTTACTTGAACTTATTTTTACATCATTTACTGTACTTTACTCAACTGCTGTTTTACTAAAAGGAATCTCTCTTTTTTTTTTTTTGTTTCCATTTGGCCTTGGATTACAATAGATACAGTCAAAAAGGGATGATAAAGCCAGGTTATAAGCTCCACCCTATAAAGTTCCTCTGAACGATTCCTTGGCCTACAGCAAGCTTGCTGTTTTGCACATCAAAATGCTTCTAGCTCATCTTTCAATTCAACTAAGAAAAAAATCCCACATTAATACTCATGTCCCTCTTGTAGCTCCCCATTACTTTCATGCTTGTTTTTTAAATGTACAACACTTGAAACAGAAGATCAGAGAGGTTTAGGTTTTGCAAAACCCTAAAGAACTATTTCTAATTATTTTAAATGTTCCAAAAAATATACAGAACAGTTTTAAACATACCATTTTCATGGAAATTGCTCATAAATGTGATAAACATATGAGATCAGTTTGTTTTGTATCATAGATAAAACTCAACTACATTCCTTTCTGGCCTCCATTTACTGGCAGCATCTCATCAGTCTTCTCCCTCTGCATCTTAATGATACGGACATTCATCTTCTCTGTTCCAAGCCCCTAGTCTCTGCTCTCAGTTTTCTCTCTCCTCCAAGACTCCATGCCATTTTCCAGCCTCTCTTTAGTTTCTGTTTGCTTCAGGCACCTTCTTCTCAACTCTGTCTTCTCCACTGTGATCCCACTACTGGATTGTACAGCTTCTCTTACAACAACATTTACTAAATGGTAGAATATTTTCAAATACAGTTGCCTAAAGTGAGACACATAAAGCCATATTTCCTGGCCACGCTATATTTATTTAGGTTTATAAAAGACACTCACATTATGGTCTGAGAAGCTCTGTTGAGACTAAAAGATTTAAAGATAAAACTAGGGTAAATGACAACTTTGAACGTTCGGTTGGCTTCAAATACTCCATCCCAATCAAACTGAGAAGGGAAAAATATATGCACCCCCCTCCATATGTACCACACAATATCTGAAATGCCCTTCTGAACACTGAAAGACAAAACACTTGTATAGAGCTGAGCTGTAGTGAAGGGCACATTATAAATATATAAGACAGATCTTTCCAGCGACATTCACTTTTGAGCATTTAAAACTTTAACTTTAAAAGCCCTGGCATTTTATTTTTAACTCACAAAGAGCCACTACAGCTCAGCTCATGTTCACAGCAACCAAAGCTCAAATGCATGATCCTCCTGTCACTTACACTGGCTTTATATCAGTGTAACCATACTAGAGTTACTCCTAATTTATGCCAATGTAAGAAAGAGGAGAATCAATCCTCTCCACTGCATGTGTGCATGCACATATATTATATACACTGTATGCACATACTCAGTTTTAAATTTTGATATCTATTGCTTTACATACTAGGCCAAATTCATCCCTAATACCATGTTGCCAACTCTCACGATTTGATGTTGTACTTAAAGCTCCAGACAATTATATGAGTATCTCAGCTTTTGTTTTAAAAAGATGAAGTTTCTAGTTCCCATGTTTGCAGAGAAAACCTGTGAACCCTGGCAAGACTGAGGTGATGCTTGTAGAAGAAAGGAAGGGTTTAGAATGTACCTCCGCTAGAACATCCCTATCCCCATAGGCATCTGCCCTCACACCGTTAAGTCAGATCTTTGACTACTGGTGGTAGATATGCCAATGGCCTGTGAAGGGATGTTAAATGGGGTGGGTTCTGAGTTATTACAGAGAATTCTTTCGTGGGTGTCTGGCTGGTGAGTCTTGCCCACATGCACAAGGTTTAACTAATCACCATATTTGGGGTCGGGAAGGAATTTTCCTCCAGGGCAGATTGGCAAAGGCTCTGGGGAGTTTTCACCTTCCTCTGTTGCATGGGGCATAGCTCATTTGCTAGTGGATTCTCTGTACCTTAAAGTCTTCAAACCATGATTTGAGGATTTTAATAACTCAGTCATAGGTCAGGGGTCTATTACAGGAGTGGATGGGTGAGGTTCTGTGACCTGCGTTGTGCAGAAGGTCAGACTAGATGATCATATTGGTCCCTTCTGACCTTCGAGTCTATGAGTCACATCCTAGCTTTGGGGCTTCTCAATGCTACTGAATGCCCAAATAGCAAAATGCCCACTTCCATTTACAACTGGCCATAAAATTGTTCTCTCATTCTAATAGATACATTGGGTCACAAAACCCTGCACAGGACTGGGCCTAGCTATCTGAGATAATCACTATTACATCTATGGCTATACCCTAATACAATAGCTACCTTCCACTGGAACCATGAAACTGCTGACTAATAAGGGGAGCCTTGTGTGCATGAGAGATAGATCTGTCCCAGGAGCCATACCCAGAATCTGAAACTTACTACTGCAAGAGCCAAGAATACCTACATGCCTTGCTATGTTCAACACTAAATGCAAAATTCATCTCTTTGACTAGGTTTTCCCTTGATGAGCTCTTCGCTGTCTCAGATGCACACAATGTAGAAATAAAGTCTACAAACTAAACATGCTAATGCTCCAACAGAGTGGAAAAGAAAAGAGGACTATTTAGTTCCATTTTTAAATACTTGGGAGTTATTCAGTGATTGGAGCCATTTAGGCACCTAGTTTAATTAGACAGGCAATGCAGCACACATAGTCAAGAGAGAGAAAAGAAAACAGTAAAAGAATGAAGTCAGCTCAGTTCAATAATCACCTCACTTACTTTATGCTCAACCATGCCCAAGACTGGGTTAAGATTATATGAGGTATTATGTTCCCCTTCACATGAACCTCCTGTAGCCCTGCCCCATGGTGGTGGTTACAATAGAGACCACCCATAAAATCTCTGCTGGGTTGCAGAAAATCCCACTGCTGATGATCTTCCTGCTGAGGGTTCCCTCATCCCTAACACACCATTCAGTCTTCAGGAAAGCTAGGCTAAGGTCCAGGAGGCATCTTCTCTCTCACCCTAAGTCCTCCAGCAGAGGACTCTGTAGGATGCCCTGCCCTAGCCACAGGTTCCTCTGGTGGTGAGAGCCTATCATCTTACACAGGCCCTCTTCTGGACTGGAAGGGGCATCCCCAACACACAGGGAACTAGAACTGGACAGAAAAGGGAAAAAATTATTTTTGTTTAAAAAAAAAAAAAAAAAAAATTCAAAGCCTGCATTTGAAAGTGTTCAAAACCAAAGGGGGGGGGGGAATGAAAAAAAAAAACAAACAAAAACAAAAACCAAAAACTATCAATATTTTTCATTTATCAAATAACTGATTTTGGTATACAAAGATTTTCTATAATATTTTGACGCTTTCATTAAAAATAAAAATTTGTAAGACATTAATTTTTTCATAAAAAATGTCAATAGTCAACAATTTTTATTTATTTAAAAGGAAAAAAGAGCCATTTTTTGACACAAAAAACCCCTAAAAGATTTCAACTGGCTCTATCCAGAGCACACCGCACAATGCAATAGTTAGGACTTCTCTCCTACTGGACTGGAACTCAGAATGCCCGAAGTGGTAGTACCAGTGGTAAGCAAACCACGGCCCCCACACCTTCACCAAGCCACCAACGAAACCACAAGAGTGGCAATGCTACAGCAGAGGCAAACCAGTGAAGAGGTGGCTCTAGTCTTCCAGAAGAGAGGAGTAACAACAGTGGTTAGGGGGGCTCACTTTGTCCCTAGCCTACCTAAAGTCTGCAACATCAGGTTGCAAGAGAAAAGAGCCTCCAGCCCACCCGAAGCAAGACTAGCAGCAGTGGATGGACCAGAGAGCCGCCTTCCTCCTCAGTCCATCAAAGAATGGCAGTGGCAAGAAGGGGAGAACTGAGCACTCAGCCCACCCAGTGAGGGAAGCAGCAACAGCACAGTGGCATTCCCTCCTTCTTAGACCACTGGAAGGCTGGAGCAGTGGACAGGTCAGAGCACCCCTTTCTTCCTATTCCACCTAATGGCTGGATCAACAATGGGTCAGAACTCCTGACCCAGCTACTAGGAAGAAAGCACTGATGTAAGTAGGTGAGTGCCTGCTTATTATACAAGATGAATTTGACCCTTCCAGTGTGGATAACAGCTGCATGAAATTATTACAAACATTTTTTAACAGCCCTTACTAAATGGCAGATTCTGGTCTCAGGGAAATGGTAGGAACATGCACAGTTAACCTTTAAATGACCTGTTGTAAGCATTGGTATTGCATCCTATAACTGAACTGAAAATCTATCAATACCAAGGCAATTCTCTTTCTATTTTCTCTTCCTTTTACTGTTCTTCTTCAGTAACTGATCTTTTCTGCTTCTGATCTTGTCTGAGGATTCTTTCTACTTTTCACTTTCACCTCCATTAGCTCTCTTTTCCACTGTTGTTCCTCCACTTCATACCACAATCTTTCATCCCAATTTGTTTCCAAAGGTGTACATTCTTTCTCAATCCATTCGACACTCAATGCTCCATCAAAGACTGTTGTCCTTCCTCCTCAAATCTTCCAAGTATTTTATTCCCAACTCTCTCTTTCATGCTACTTTCCATCCAAGTCTCCAATATATTTTGTTCTTGACTCTTTCATTTGAATGAAAGCCTTTCACACAATAGATTTTGCTCCCTATCCACCAGCTTCTACAGCCTTTCTCCTCCCACTGTGCCTTTCCTTTCCACATACACCAAACTTTTTGTACTACAGTATGATCTCCAGTGAGAGTTGCAGAAGAGGATGTCATCACTTAGTGCCTTCTGTTAAATGATTCATCCTTACAGGTGAGCTAGCACACTACAATTGAGTTCTCTCATAAAATGTTGTATGAAGTTACTTTGTGCACACACTGGTCAAAAATGTATTTTATTCTGTCCAAACCCTGTAGCAAATTTTAATTTTTCCTTCTTAATTCATTTAAGCCAGTAAGTATCTCTTTATTGGTGTTATTCCTAAAAAAAATGTGATGATATTTATATAGGTGTAAACGGCACCTTACAGACCTATGAAACAGAAGGTCCTTAGCCAGAGCATTTTACAATCTAAATTAGACAAACACAGCAAGGATGACTACAAACAGGAAGGAAGAGATACTGGGGGGAAAATGAGAAAAAAGGGTTATAATAGTGAAAGATCATGATATGCTAATTTTATAAGCATCTTGGTAACCCTTCTCTGGGACAATTATTTTTTAAAATTACTATATATTTGCGGATATTGTCTAGAATGAGGGCCTGAATATAGGTCAGTGATATTAATATATCCAACAATTAAGTTACAGATCATCTCTTTTTTTCTAAGGCAAAGTATTAAACAGCAGCAGCGATAATTATGTAGTTAAAAACAGCTGAAATTGAAAGGTCTTAAGATATTTTAATGGTCCAGGCAAACAACACATAATTAGGGCTAACATTCTCCTTCTGCCTCATCAAAATTAGAGATCTTATGTGTAGATTTATAAAAAAAAAGAAGAGAAGCCAAGTTAGCCTTAATTGTGTATTGTTTAACTGATAATGTGAAAGGCAAACTCTTTTCTAATGTGGCTGTTTTTTAAAATTATCACGTCTTCATATTTCTGAACTGTTCTTTTTCTTCATCTGGCTCTTTTTTTTTTTTTTTTGTGCACATCTGAGAGGTTTTGGATCAAATACTGCTTCTACATACAGTATAGTTGCTTAAAGCAGAAAAGGGGTACTGTGAACTCTTACAGGAACATTTTATAATTCAAGCTGTTATGCTTCCATACTAAAAGTTAACAAGGAGAAGCTGTAATCACATTATGAATTGAACCACTTCAAATCTGAAACAATGCAGGAAGTAATAAAAGATCCAGATGAACATTTCTGTATTTATTCAACAAACACTACGAGAGGAAGACTGAGGAGTGGTCAAGACGAATATTTGCAATGCAATTAGGCTAGACAAGTAAATCTGAATGTATGCCAGCTGCAAGGGGCTTGCCCTTTATTCACACAATCAAATGTCTAATGTTGCACAATGTCTAGCATCACTAGCGACAATATTAAAAATTTCATCAGCTAATTTGGTGTTTACTGAGCAGCTTAATCAGGGACAGAATACATTTCTAGCTATACAATCTAGCTCTCTCTCTCTCTGTTGGTCCATTACCATCTGTCACTTACAGCTTCCATAAATACAATATTTTTGAATTCAAACAAATGCACTTGGCACTCAAACTAAGTTATCATTCAAATTTCAACATCAGAGTTGAATTCTCTTTTTAGTGTTCTTCAACTCTGACCCAGCTCTATCCCCTCCTTCACTGACAACAACCCAGCAAGTGGGACAAGCAAAACAGACCTCCTTTGTTCACTTTTTTTTCTTTCAGTTTTCTACTGAGGTAAATAACTGAAAAGCTCAGCAAGCCTTCAGTGGCTCAGAAGAATGCAATATAGCTAGCTTGCAACTATGCTTTCCTGATCAACACACAGTATGATGAAATTTAGGGAGCATCATGTTAATCTTAAACAATGATGTACTGAAGCTTAGAACATCTTTTAAATGAAAATATGAATAATACAATTTACAATATTAATCGAACCTGTATATATAAAGTGACTGTATCTTTATTGTAACACGCAATAGGCACTATTTGCTTGCTATCTTAAAATTCAGCAAATCATCACAATAAAGAAAATATACTGAATTTTGTAAATGCTATCAGCCCACTCAAGAAGGCTACATCAAATTAATTGCATATTGCAGAGTAGATGACCTCCTACTTCATTCCCTCAGTTTACACTCCTGGGACATATATTTTTCAGTGTTGCTTTCCACTAGTTTCCTGCTCTGTATATAAAACAGAATGTAAACCTACATGCAATAAGAACTATTACAAGCCCGTCCCAATATCACTTCATAACAAAGTCTGCTTTGATTGTGTTTGGCTTTTTCATCTAACAGCAAGAAAAATGTAGGGTAAATAATATCTCAATTCAAGGTGATTTGGGACAATTGGAGAAACTATAGAACTGAGCTACGGATCTGCAAAACAGATATATTTAGCATTGCTTTTTTTATATTTAATCTATAGTTTAAGATGTGTAATAGACCAATTAGCCTATTTGCACTCAGAATTTCTGCTATTCAAATAGTAACTATAGAGATTCACTTTTCACTAAACAATAAAATCACCATTTATTGACTTGAAATTTCAATCCTACACATCAGTAAAACAGGTAAACTCTCCCATTAACTCTGCTAAGCAATTATAACCTTGTAGCTAAATGCTGTCATCTTTGAAGAGTTCATAATAGAAGGCAATTGCCCAACACAGCAGGACCTAACCCACAGCACCAGTAAAGTGAAGCGTGCACCATATCAACCGACTGTCTACACCCTTATCCTTTTCTCTATTACAACCCTTCTCTCTAAAAACATAAAGACAGATTTAATAATGATTAGACAATCTTTTCCACAGCAGATATAAAGCATGCTTATTAAGGGTCAGATTCCACTGCCCCTACTCAAGATGAGTGTTATCTTATTTTGCCAGTATTCCCATTGAGGCCAGTGAGACTAATTGCAGAATAAGGGCATCAGACTCTGACCCTATATATTCTCCCAACTGGTAATATTATTTTGTTTTAATAGCCCCCGCATAAAAAAATCCTATATTAACATTAATTGTACATCACAGATTAGATATCATGACTGTTTCACAAATATTTCCATCTTTAAATATAGTTTTATTGTAATTTGTATTAAAATATTCACTTGTTTAACAATTTAAGTCATTTGCTCAGTAATTAAACATTTTATAATGAGTACAGCCTTCAACTAATTGCATATAGATTTCCCTAAAATGCTTATGTTATTATAACCCACTTCAAATACATGGTAATATATAGTAGATAAAACAGTCTGAATTAGAAATAGGATGTCTATTGCCCCTGCAAATTGTTTTTCAAATGCATTCTTGATTCAATACTGTATCATCTGAACATCATCTTACATTTTTCAGCTGACAAATATAGGTATTTGTTGACCAAAGTTTGGAGATTTTTCATACGGCACATACACAGAGCTGAAATCTAAAATGAGGGACAGATGCCCACAGACACTGAGAAGTGCCCAATGATTTCAATTTTAAAGTGTAAGCTTCATTGTGTCAAACAACTGAATTGATCATGCAGCTGCTGCAATTAATGGAAGTTTTAGCATTGACTTTAATGAGTGTAGGATTGGGTTTTAAATCTTATCCACTGTTCCACAGTATACACTAGACCCAAATTTAAAACGTGTTTTAACAGCAAAGCAACAGAGAAGGAAATACTACAAGGCTGAAGAATGGGAACAACAAAATGAAGGGGATTATCTTCCCCTCCTCACTCAAAAGTTTTGTCAGAGTGAAGAGTGCATAATCAGATCCTAGGAAACAGAAAAATTCACATCATAACCGAATAGTATTAGACTTCCATGACATGCAGTATGTGAGACATACTAGTCACACACCATAGTCTGCAGCATTTTTATGTCTTTTACCTCACAATACAAACACTAAATACATGTTTTGCACTACCTTTCATAATCTGTTAGCCAACATGGAGCAGCACTGGAGATTTAACTAAAGCACAGTATGGTCTTAAATATTGAATAGCTTAGAAGACTTGTGATTTTTTGTGATAATCAGATATAACTTACTACTGACCTCCAAGGCCTTGGTTGAAACACATACAAAACTTCAAAAATTATTTTCTGTGCTCAGCGGTATAGTAACAGATCACGGTCAGGTTAATCATTACTTTTTAACTAGAGGGAAAGTACATTTGTAGCACCGACTTTATGGTCATTTTCTGCATTAGTTACCATTAACAGGGAAGAAGAAGAACAAAGGAGTAGATGAACACCTGCGTATCTATGTACCTTTAAGCTGTTGCAACCATAGGGTATATTTACTGGTATGTACATATATATTTAATGACAAGGAAAGGAAGGCTGTTATTGAGGAAAGGAAGGTGATTAATTAGGTAGTACCCTGTTTATTGCAGGGCACCTCTGGGTTAAAAATAAAATGGTTTTATTAAACACACTGTACACTCTCAAACGATAATGATATATTTTGACAGGTTTCACATGAGATTGTGCTGGTCCTGTTCTAATGTTGGTCTATATAAATGGATATCTCTAACAAGAAAAAGTAGCACTAACTAGTGACAATTCACTAATGCTTTAGCAGCAGTGAATGATCCCCCAGCAACAGATTCAGTACTCCTCAGAAAACTGCTCCACAGACGGAAAAGCGTTTAGCAGCGTGCATGGGGGCAATTAAACCGTAATCCTAGGCAGGTTGTTACTTCAGCATAGACAGCTCCTTCTCTCCGTGCATCATCAGGGAGATGGGAACGGGGGAGGGGGCCTGAGCCTTCCCTTCGCCGCTGCGCATTACGTGCAAGGGTGAGAAAAGGCAGCCTGCGGGAGGCAGGGGAAGAGGGCGCCCCACTGCAAACGCCTGTTGCCCCCTTCTCCGCGCGTGAAATGGCGACCTCCCCGGCTCGGCAGAGCGCGCCGCGCGCGAGGCCAGCCCAGCCCAGCAGCGCTCGGTCCTGCCCCGTCCCGCTCAGTGCAGAAGGAGCAAGACGCGTGCAGCGTCTCCAGCCATGGCCGGGGGGCGGCGGCGGCGGGGGGCAGCAGGGATGAGAGAGACTCTCCGACCAGCAGCCGTGCAGCAGCGCAGTCAGTCCTCCCCCGCCACGCAGCCACGCAGCGTCAGGCGCCTGCCGCTCGCAAGCAGCCCGTGTCCCGGGATCGGGACCGCACCGCACCGCACCGCCCCTCCCAGCCCGCACCTGTAGCGCTGCCCCAGCCCCCGGCAGCCGCTGCAATGAGGCTGCGCTGCGCTGCGCTGCTAGGCTGCCTTCTAAGCCCGGGCTACAGCAATGCGCGGGGGCCTCACACGCACCTACATCCTGGCCGGGGCCGCGGGTAGACGGAGGATGAGGAGCTAGGGAAAGACACAGACGCATGTGCGCACGTCCACGAAGGTGGGTGTGTATAAATCGTTACATCCAGCCCGCGTCCACACAACCCAGCGGCAGGTGCCGCGCGCACACGCGCCTTTGCCCCGGAACGGGGGTGGGGGAGGTCTCGCTCCAGCTCTCGCTCCCGCTCCACAGACGCCCCCGGTTCCGGGGCAGACGCTTCCCCACCGCAGCTACCCTGGGCAGGACCCGGCCGGCAAACCGCGAGCTCCTGGGTGGAGGGAGGACACAGCAGGGCTCGCTCTCCAGCCGCCCCGCGCCGGATTAAGGCTCGCCACAGACCCCGCCGCTGCCCGCCCCGCCCCGCCCGGACTAGCCACCGCCGCCCCTCCGTGCCCGCCGGCAGCCAGCCCAGCCCCAGGAGCGCGGCCGGGGCCGGTCCACCTGGCCGGGGGTGGGCGTGCGCCCGCCCGCCAGGCTCGCTGGGCATTTGGGGCGCGGGGCTCCGGCAGGCGGAGAGGCGCGGGTTCCCCTCGCCCGGCGCTGCAGTAGCAGCAGCACCGCCGCCTCTCTCCCCGCTGCCGCAGGGCGGCGGCCCCTCCTCAGGCTCCCCGCGGAGGGTAGGTACTCACGGCTGGCTGCGACCCCGCTGCCCGGCTGGGGAGTACGGCGCGCACCTCCCGCGGCGAGCCCCTGGCCCTCCGCCCCGCTCGACAGGCTGCAGCAGCGAACAGCTCAGAGGCGCGCTCCCGAGCCTATCCCCTCCCCACCGCCCCCGACAGCGCAGCGGGGCCGCGCCCGCCGGGGGGGGGAGGGGGACCGAGATGGCGCGCGCGCGCTCACGCCGGGGAGCCGGAGCCGGACAGAGGAGCTGCCCTGAGCGAGCACCTGATGGGCTGGGAGGCGGCGCGGCGGACGTGTGAGCCGCCTGGACTCGTGAACGCCAGGCGGGGCGCGCCCAGGCTCAGGGGCTTTCGCTGGGGAGTGTGCGCCGCAGACTAATAAAGGCATGGCCCTGCCTTGCCAGCAACTTGTTACCCCAGCCCCAAGGCCGGACGAAGAACAGCCACTGGCAGCACAAGCGTGTGCCCTAAGCAAAGATGAGCCCAGAGAGCTACAGCTCATAGAAGTATTTCCAACGCTGGGGAGGGGAAGGGGAGTTACTCCACCTTAAACGTGTTTTCTGAACATCTTCCTCCCTCCACACAGTGTTTAGTAAAGAATAAACCAACAGGCTTTTTCTTTATGACACTGGCTCTGATCAGCCAGCTGCAGATTAGTCTGCTTGCGCCCTGGCCCTGGAGTGGACAGAAATGCAAATCGCTGGCTAATGAGTACCACAAAAGGAAGACAGGTGGTGAATGGTTTTACCTCTGTCGCAGTTAGGCGTTGTTAGTATTAAAGGCCCCGATTCTGCAAATGGGATCAGTACAAACACCTTTATATCCCTCCAATTCACAAATACTTTATTTTAAATACATTGTATTTGTATCTATTTAAAGGGACACTGTGGTTAATTGAGTAGTTCCAAACTGGACCTAAGGATTATTATTGATTATCTGTATTACAATAGCCTCTAGCAGTCCAAGTCATGATACATGACCTTGTTGTGTTAGGTCCTGTACAAACATAGAACAGAAAGGTGGCCCCTGCCCCAATGGCCTTACAATTTAAGAATGCTATTTTACATCTGGAACCTGACTTTCCAGAGAGTTAATGTATATACAGCCCTGATCACAAAATATGTATATATGCTTAACTTTTCACAAAAATAGTCCCATTGAACTCAATTTCCCTACTCACATGCATGTAGTTAAACATGTGAGTGTTTGAAGGACAAGAACATAAGAATGGCCATACTGAGTCAGACCAATGGTCCATCTATCCCAGTATCCAGTCTTCCAACCCTGGCCAATGCCAGGTGCTTCAGAGAGAATTAATAGAACAGGTAATCATCAAGTGATCCATTCCGACGGCCGTTCCCAGCCTCTGACAAACAACAATCCTTGCCTATCCTGGCTAATAGCCATTGATGGACCTATCTTCCATGAATTTATCTAATTCTTTTTTGAACCCCATTATAGTCTTGGCCTTCACAACATCCTCTGGCAAAGAGTTCTATAGGTTGACTGTGCTTTGTGTGAAGAAATACTTTCTTTTGTTCATTTTAAAGTGGCTGCCTATTAATTTCATTTGGTGACCTCTAGCTTTTCTGTTATGAGAAGGAGTAAATAACACTTCCTTATTTACTTTCTCCACATCAGTCATGATTTTATAGACCTCTATCATGTCCCCCCTTAATCATCTCTTTCCAAGCTGAAAAGTCCCAGTCTTATTAATCTCTCCTCATACGGCAGCTTTTCCATACCTCTAATCATTTTAGTTGTCCTTTTCTGTATCTTTTCCAATTCCAATGTATCTTTTTTGAGATGGGGCGACCAGATCTGCACACAGTATTCAAGATGTGGGCATACCATGGATTTATAAAGAGGCAATACAGTAATTCCTTTCTTATTATCTATCCCTTTCCTAATGATTCCTAACATTCCGTTAGATTTTTTACTGCTGCTGCACATTGAGTGGATGTTGTCAGAGAACTATCCACTATGACTCCAAGATCTCTTTCTTGAGTGATAGCTAATTTAGATCCCATCATTTTATATGTATAGTTGGGATTATGTTTTCCAATGTGTAGTACTTTGCATTTATCAACACTGAATTTCATCTGTCATTTTGTTGCCCAGTCATTCAGTTTTGTGAGATCTCTTTGTAGCTCTTCACTGTCTGCTTTGGATTTAACTGTCTTGAGTAGTTTTGTATCATCTGCATATTTTGCCACCTCACTGTTTACCCCTTTTCCCAGATCATTTATGAATATGTTTAACAGCACTGGTCCCAGTACTGACCTCTGGGGGACACCACTATTTACCACTCCCTAGTCTGAAAATTGGCCATTTATTCCAACCCTTTGTTTCCTAACTCTTTACCAGATACTGATCCAGGAGAGAACCTTCTCTCTCATCCCATGACACCTTACTTTGCTTAAGAGCCTCTGGTGAGGGATCTTGTCAAAGATATTCTGAAAATCTAAGTACACTATATCCACTGGATCACCCTTGTCCACCTGCTTGTTGATTCCCTCAAAGAATTCTAGTAGATTGTGGAGGTATGATTTCACTTTACAGAAATCAGGTTGACTCTTCCCCAACAAATCATGTCCCTCTATGTGTCTGATAATTCTGTTCTTTAATATAGTTTCAATCAGTTTGCCTGGTACTGAAGTTAGGCTTACCGGCCTGTAATTGCCTGGATCACCTCTGGAGCCTTTTTAAAAAATTGGCATCACATTAGCTATCTTTCAGTTAGCTGGTACAGAAGCTGATTTAAATGATAGGTGTTAGTGATATGACAGTTGTTAGTTCTGCAATTTCACAGTTGAGTTCCTTCAGAACTCTTGGGTGGATACCATCTGGCTCTGGTGACTTATTTCCATTTAATTTATCAGTTTGTTCCAAAACCTCAATCTGGGACAGTTCCTTAGATTTGTCACCTAAAAAGAATGGCTCAGTTTTGGGAATCTCCCTCATATCCTCAGCCGTGAAGACCGATGCAAAGAATTCATTTATTTTCTCCACAATAACCTTATTTTTCTTGAGTGCTCTTTTAGCATCTCAATTGCCCAGTGGCCCCATTGCTGGTTTCGCAAGCTTCCTGCTTCTGATGTACTTAAAAAATGATTTTCTGTTACTTTCTGAGTCTTTGCCTAGATGTTCTTCAAATTCTTTTTTGGCCTTCCTAATTATATTTTTACACTTCATTTGCCAGAGTCAGTAGGATTTAACTTCCACTAAAGGATGCCTTTTTGCCTCTAACTGTTTCTTTAACTTTGTTGTTTAGCTATGGTGGCACTTTTTTGGTCCTCTTACTGTGTTTTTTAATTTGGGATATACATTTAAATTGAGCCTCTATTATGGTGTCTTAAAAGTTTTCATGCAGCTTGCTGGGATTTCACTTTTGGCACTGTACTTTTGAATTTCTGTTAACCAACGTCCTCATTTTTGTGTAGTTCTCCTTTCTGAAATTATAGGCTACCATGGGGGGCTACTTTGGTGTCCTGTTCACCCCTCCACCCCTGACCCCCCAAGAATGTTAAATTTTATGGTCACTATTAGCAAGCGGTTCAGCTATATTGACAACTTGGTGAGGTGCTCCTGTGCTCCACTTAGGACTCAATCAAGAATTACCTCTCCTCTTGTGGGTTCCAGGACTAGCTGCTCCAAGAAGCAGTCATTTAAGGTGTCAAGAAACTTTATCTTTGCATCCCCTCCTGAGATGACATGTACCCAGTCAATATGGGGATAGTTGAAATCCCGCATTATTATTGAGTTTTTTTATTTTTATAGCCTCTCTAATCTCCCTGAGCATTTCATAGTAACTATCACCATCCTGGTCAGGTTGTTGGTAGTATATCTCTACTGCTATATTCTTATTATTCAAGCATGGAATTATTATCCATAGAGATTCTATGGCACAGTTTGGTTCACTTAAGATTTTTATTTCATTTGGCTCTATGCTTCCTTTCACATATAGTGCCACTCCCCCACCAGTATGATCTATTCTGTCCTTCCGATATATTTTGTACCCTAATATTACTGTGTCCCATTGATTATATTCATTCCATCAAGTTTCTGTGATGCCTGTTATATCAATATCTTCATTTAATACGAGGCACTCTAGTTCACCCATCTTAAGTATTTAGACTTGTAGCATGTCAATATAAGCACTTAAAATTGTCATATTTTAGCTGTCTGCCATTATGTGATGTAATTGAATGGGACTCTTTTTCATTTGAATGTTTCTTATCAGATCCTACCCATATTTTATCCTCTTCCATCCTCTCCTCTCCAGGATATAGAGAATCTCCATTAATAGATCCCCTAGGGGATGTCTCTATCTGAACCACGTGCTCCTCCAAACCTCTCAGCTTTTCCCTACTCCTTAATTTAAAAACTGCACTACGACCTTTTTAATTTTACGTGACAACAATCTGGTTCCATTTTGGTTTAGGTGGAGCCCATCCTTCCTATATAGGCTCCTGCTCTTCCAGAAGGTTCCTAAATCTAAACCCCTCCTCCCTACACCATCATCTTATCCACGCATTGAGACCCTGCAGTTCTACCTGGCCCTGTGTGTGAAACTGGAAGCATTTCAGAGAATGCTACCATGGGGGTCCTGGACTTCACTCTCTTATTTAGCAGCCTAAATTTGGCCTCCAGGACCTCTTTCCTATTCT
Organism: Emydura macquarii macquarii; assembly: GCF_026122565.2. NCBI lineage: Eukaryota > Metazoa > Chordata > Testudines > Chelidae > Emydura > Emydura macquarii. The sequence continues at coordinate 14,123,646 of NW_027132773.1, forward strand.
TCCCTATGTCACTGGTATATACATGTACCAATACCACCAGCTCCTCCCCAGCACTAAACCTGTCTAGATGTCTTGAGAGATCTGCAACCTTCACACCCAGCAGGCAAATCACCATGCGGTTCTCCTGGTCATCACAAACCCAGCTACCTATGTTTCTAATGATCGAGTCCCCCATCACTATAAGCTGTCTTTTTCTAATAAATGGAGTTCCCTCCCCCAGGAAAGATATCCTCAGTGCAAGAGGATACCATGACATCATCTGCAAGGAAGGTCCCAACTATGGGACGATTTCCCTCCACTCCAGTTTGATGTTCTTCATCTCTGAGACTTTCTTCCTCTTCAGCAGTACAGAGGCTGTCATGCCAGAGGTGGGGCCATTCTATTGTGTCCCAGAAAGTCTCTGTACCTCTCTATCTCCCTTAGCCTCCAATGCAGCCACCCTGGCCTCCAAAGCCTGTATGCAGCCTCTGAGGGCCAGGAGCTCCTTGCACTGAATGCACACATACATTACCTGCTCATAGGGCTGGTAATCATACATGTTGCACTCAGTGCAGTCAACTGGCTAGCCCCCACTCTATTGCTAGATTTCTGCCTGAATGCTGTTTTTATTCCTGCATCTCTTTCTTTTATTGTTTGTTTTTTATGGGGGGGAGTGTTATTGTCTTTAGTTTACAGAATGTTAATGAAGTGTAAGGGTAGTTTACAGAATGTTAATGAAGTGCAAAGGTCCCCCCGCCCCTCACACACACACTCCTTTGCAAAACTCCTTTGTTTGCTGCCCAGGTCGCTTAGAAGTGGGCTTTTTAAACCCTGGTTCTCCCTGAGTAGCCCCACCCCTTGGGTAAGGGTTAATAGGTGCTGAAGGGTGTGGGGGTCAAACCCTCCTTAAGAAGCTCTCAGCCTTGTCTAGCAGGCTGCTAGGATCAGCTCACGGTCTCCCAAACAAACAGACCACACAATATACTTCAGTCAAGCAGCAAACACACCACAAACACAAACACACATGCTACAGACCTAGGTTTGAAGCCAATACTTTTGCTCTGGCACTGTACAACAATGCAATAAATAAAATCATTTTTAAAATACCAAACTCGTGCAACTGTTTAATATGGGCCAAATTCTGGGAAATGCGGTGTATTTCCTGTAAAATGACAATGAGCCATCACAGACCCTTCCTAGAGGCTCTGACTAGAGGGTTTTACTCTCATTCTGCAGACTACCTTCCACATCCATCTCTTAATACCAATCCCTTGATTTCTCCACTGCATCCTTTGTTCAAACTCTCCTGTGGACTATCAGAAAGGGCTCCAAGGACCACAATAGAAGAGGCAATAGCTTATCCAATCTCTATACTACGGAATTTCAAATAACCCACAAGTAAATTTAATCTACATTCTCAGTATTTCCGTAGTTCTAGAAAGTTGATACTTCCTAGACATAGTTACTAAAGGGGAAACTCCTTCACTAACTAGAAATGGAAAAATTAGAAGAGCACTCAGATAGGAATCTAACCCAAATAAGCTACTTTCTCTCTTCTGAACAGTGTTATAATTGAGAGATACTCACAAGTGTACACCTCAAGTTATATGTCCTGAATTTTTACATTCCTCTGAAGGATCATCAGCATCAGAAAGCACTTGAATACCATTTAGGAGCTTCTATTTGCAACACTTAAAGGCAAATGCAGTACTTCTTGCTGCACAGACTATATAATTTTCCTCTGTTATTGAACAAATGAATCCAACTCTACATCTAAGATGCTCTAAACGTAATGACCAGTCACCTCACTCAGACATTGTTTATGGAGCTGCCATGGAATATGTCCATTTTGGGAATGGATATATAATTTCACACGTTATAAATTGGCAATTGATTTAGTGTTTAACCCTTTATTATACATCCTAGGAATCAACCCAGAAGATGAATTCTATGGCAGTAATTTAATAGTGCTGAATACAATGTTTGAAGTGAGCAAAAAGCTAATCCTAAATCTACTGACTACCAATAAAGCCCTCATTACTACTGTGGCAATGTTAATGCTGAACTACTGACCTACCGAAAACACAGTGGATAAATGACAGGTTCTATAAATGATGCAGCACAAATTTAAATATCCAGGATTTTACTAAATAATAAATCAATTGACCACCACTTTAGATTCCGTAGATACTAAGTTCAAGTCAATCACTGCTGTCCAAAATATTAGATATTATCAGTTTGTTGTCCAAGATTAGATGGATGATGGAAAGTCTATTATTTAGACTAATTAACAATTTTAACATTCTTTTAAAAGAAGCAGTAAGCACTCATATAGACTCAGTACACCATGATATAATATCCTTCTACTTCTGCACTTACACTGCCTTCTGATATAGTACTCCCTAATTCTTATCTAAATTCTTTTTGTTTTATCATGAGTGTAGTAAAAATACAATTAAAAAACCCAACAATCTGAAGGAGGAAGCCAGAACGCCATGTGCTGCCTAACTTATCCTTGCGTTCCCACCCAATTCTGAGAATGACCTTGAAGAGCTGCAGCAAGGAGCTTCCACAAGCTTTGAAGAAGAGATAGCATGGAGTGCAGCTTCTGCACTTTTATACCCTTTTGTGTGCAGATAACATGTCTATGTTAATGCAATATTGAGCATACAATCACGCAAATCACAAAATTCAGAGTCATGGTTCCCACAGCAATTTAAGCTCAAAAAGTTGTGTGTGAGATAATATATATTATACACACACACACCAAGTATGTATACATCCTTATGTAGACATTCAATAGCATAAACAATAACCCAGAATACCACCTATTTATGGATGTATAGAGTTTAATCTTCTGAGGGAACCTTAACTTTTCTTCATATGCATTTTCAGAGTGTCTTTCTGCTGCTTTGCATTCTGTGAAGTCATTTTATCATCATTCTGGTTTTGTAATGTTTTACTCTCATTTTGCTGAGTGTAAGTGATTGCACAAGGTTGCCAGGCAGTGGACAATCCGTCTCTCAGTCTTTGTGGTGCATTAACACTGCTTTTTTCCATGCTGCATTAAATTAAATTAACGCTTTCATATTTGTCAATCTTTGGTCACTTAAACACCAGTCAGGTGACATAACATAGCATATGACACTCATTTAATTGACATATAGAAGGCTTTCTCATAAGTACCTGTGCTACAGTGCAGGGAAATATACCATGTATATAGGTATGTAGTCCATGATAGATATGTCATGACACGGACACCTGTGAAGCATGGGTAGGAAGAAGCTATCAGCTAACATTTGCTGAGTGCTGATATTGGGAGATGCATGGTATCAGCTGGAAAAAAAACATTGTAAACATTTTGCTCCTGATCCAACTCTCATTAAAGTAAATGGAAAGACTCCCACTGACTTTAATGTGAGTTAGTTCAGGTCCTACAACTCCAGTTCCTCTGATGTCACTCATGCTAAAGAATGGAGCAGAGCACAGTGAGGCTAAGAGGTAAAAATTTCAAAAACATCTAAGTGACTTATTAACTTATATTGAAAGTCAATGGGTCTTAGGCACCGAAGTGACTCAGGCACTTTTGAATATTTTACCCAGGATATTGTGAGGTCATCTCTGCTGATTCCTGGTTACCTTTCAAGGTGAGAAGTGGTCAGTCCAGGTGTTCCCTTGACCTCTTTTACAATAAGCTACACAACAAACTGAGTTAGCATATTATTTTACATTTATAACTTGGTACACTTTCATCTAACATTTTTTATTATTACTAATTTCTGTCACAGGGTCTGCTGATACTGCTAAGGAAAAGTGAATATATTCTGTTATTTCTGGGTTGCTGTACTAATGCATATAGGAAACCAGTATTTCCAGGCATCATATAAACTATGATATAAATATAGGAAAACTATGTAATGCAAAGCAGAAAAAGACAAGATCAAAAGCTCTATGCTACAAATCTAATGTAAAAGCTGCACTGTTTGGTATACAGTAACAAGGTCAGGTTTCACAGCATGCCACGTAAGATATATTCTTTTGATGTAACATGTAGAGAACTTGTCTGGAGTAGAATCACACTGAAGATGAAAAAGAGAGTGCACATGTTGTGCTGTGTTCTCGAAAAATAATTAATAACTAATTTAGCTCTTCAGTGCACCATAAATATCAATTTCATTTTCCACAAACTGATAGTTTAATGGTCCAGATGAATGATAATTCCTTTTTACTTTTAATTAAACTGAAGGATATACCACAGAATAGGGAGGGGCAGATATTCTATGGCAAACTAGCTGTTTTTATTGGTGTCAAAATTATGCTTATTGAGATAAAAAGAATATTGCCTAATCTATAGTTATTTTTGACAGTTGTATCCAACTGAGTGAAATCTTATCTCCATTGAAGTCAATGGAAGTTTTGCCATTAACTTTATTGGAGCCAGGAATTTACCCAGGGGCATATGTTATGTAGTCTGCAAACTCTAAATATTTCTTATCCATGACTGAATCAGTCTGAATCTCAACCAAAAGTTTTTTAAAATAGGAAGCGTAAAGTCAGGCTTAACCTTGAGAGATTTATCTAAAACATTCACAAGTTAATCACATAATCAAGGAAATTTGCCTTCTCTCTGGAGTTTTACAAAATAGAAAGTGAGCATGGAAGCAACTCATTTTAAGACACTCTCAATTTTGATTAGTGTATGAACTAATTTTTGTTAGTGAAACAGTTTTGCATTACTCTGTATGTACTAATCTAGCAAAGATTTGTGCACCCTTTAACTTTACACACGGCAAGTGGACTTATTGACTTTAGTGAGATTATCCAGTATGTAAAGTTAATTGTATGTTTAAGTATTTGCAGGATTGGCGCTTCTGTGAGATTTGGGAGTGGTGGAGGAGAGGGTAAAGTTGGTGAGAAGGGAAAATGATGATTAATGAATATGTTCTGTCTTTTTTGTTTGTTTTTGTCTCACAACCACAATTTTGTAATATGCACTTTGTCCAATGATCAAATGTATTAGGACTCATGAGTGAGGGAATTTGGGAATGAAGCATTTTGCATTAGCAACTATAAAAAAAAAAGAGGGAAAAATGTTGGTAGAAATCTGCGTCATATAACAAAAGTGAGGTGGAAGTGATGCCAGGGACTCCAACTCGAATGATGCCCTAAAGATCTCTTGTTTGATTTCCTGAGATACTTTTTATTCTAAATCCTTTGGAGCTTCCAAAGAGGAGATGCCATTGGATCACATACAAGCTGTTGCCCTAAAGGCTTATATGTTTTGATGCCTTGAAACAATTTAAGTGAGAAAATCTCTGGATAAATTTGTAGGGTCTGTTATGAAGGAAGTCTTTGAACTTTAGCTGGATGTCTTTGTAGGTTTTCTTTTTTAAGTAAATGATTTATTTCAGGTTCCAGGGTATCAGTCATCTAGTATAATGATTAGACTGATGCTAATGAAATTAGTGTTGTAGCTATGTGGGTCCCAGGATATTACCTCATCCACCTTGTCTCTCTACTGAAATTAGATAGAATTAAATTTTAAAAATCATTATTGATTTCTAATTCTTAACTAATGAACTTCATTTTTGAGAGCTGCACAATTAACAATCCAACTCCCATTGAACAAAGTGTGAGTACTTCCATTGACTTCAGTTTAATTGGATGGAGCCTTTATTTGCAAATTATCACCATTATTTAGTTTCCCTTGCTAACCAACTGAACATTTTGCCTGGAATCTGTTAACAGGATAGCATCAAGATAAAGAATTATACTTTACAAGTTACCTCACCTATGTTATTAATAGCACCTGAAATTATTAAAAAGTCAAAGTTTTACTATTAACTTTTCTTTTCAACATTATTGTTGTTTTTTATCTAACTTCACAAGAAAATAAGAAGAGAGATCCTTGCCCCCAAAGGCATACATTGCATATAGACAAAATACACAGGGCCTGGGGAAAAGCAACATACAAACCAAGTCCCTGATCCTGCCAACATTTAAGCATAGGTTTAATTTCGTGCATGTGCATAGTCTCATGAAAGTCAATTGGGTCTACTCCAATGTCTAAAATTAAGCACGATTACGTGTTTGTAGGATAAGAGACTGAAGTGATGTTTGGCACACATCTTGCTAGGTATATGATTTTGGTAGGTTTCATCATCCCTATCTATCACCACCATCCCCAAAGTGCTGGTGGGTCCTGCTGGGCCTAGAGACAACAGCTGTTCTTATTTTTGCATTTAATTCTACATGGATACTGACACAGGACTAGTCATTTTCAGTTTGTCAGACACCAGTGTAGGATTGGTATGTTTAGGTTTTTGTCACAACAGGAATGCATAAGGTTGTCACATTTTGACCAGACAAAAATTGAACAAGTCCCAAAGCTAGCTCCATCACCATGTAACATCTGGAAATCCACATCCAGAGTTAGAGATGGAGTCTAAAGACGTTATTCCTCCAGTTTAGTGCATGAATAATTATTATAGCCCTGGGGACAGAGAAGAAGTTCCCCTGATATACACACTAGCTACATATAATTAAGTGTATAAGTCTATAACATTAGCTCATGCTCCACCCACTCCCATTCCTTAGTGAGTTATAAGGAATTCCTTAATTTTGTACAATCTACAATAGCACCATTTAATTATATTAGTTTTCTCTCCCCACTTATAATTTCCCTTTCTTCTCCTACTTTATTTGTTCACCTATCTTTTATCCCCTGCACTTTCTTAATGTTAGTCCACCATCAAAGGAAACTACTTCCTCCCCTCCTGTATCACCGAGGTCTGTCTCTTTGTCTCTGGTACCCCTTCCCCAACTCTCCAAAAACAACCCCTCTCCCTGACCAATTCTCCAACACTACTTATAATCTTCCTTTATTTTAGCTGCATGATTAAAAAAGGAGCCTCCTCTCAGTTCTTCAGTTATGTCTCATTGAAAAAAAGAAAGTTACATTACTGTTTCCGTTTTTTGTTGTATCTGCCAAAAGATAGTCATGAAAGATTTGTGCTGAACTCAACCTTTTAGAAGCATCCTAATATTATCATTTTTGAATGAAAGACAAGGTTATTTCTTGTTTTGTTATAGCACTTTGTGTTATTTTTTGTCCACTGGCACAAACTCAGAAAGCAAGTAAGAGAACTATCTTACCCAAGTATAAATTTGTCCATAAATAAACAGGAAAATAGTTGAGGACAAAGATTACTACTGTAATCCTTTAGCAATGAATAGCTACAGCAGCATTAACTTTCAAAACCAGGCATTCATGCACTGACAACATTTTAAAGTGAACAAAAGTGCGTGAGAGGAGAGGAGAGGAGAGAGTCAAAGTTAGGGCATGTTTACACTGCAGAGTGAAGCTGATTTAATTTAAATCGACCTTCACCTGCCGAGCTGCAGAATTCGGAAGAGCGTGATTACACCACGCTCATTGTGTCACAGGATCGCATCCACGCTTACATCGGCAATTAAAGCAGTGCACTGTGGGTAGCTATCCCACAGTGCAACTACACGCAGGGGCATTTGGGAAGGTTTTCATCCTCCCTCCTCCCCCTCCCCACCCCGTCTTGTCCCAGTCCAAACAAACAGACAATCGCCTTTTCGTGCCATTTTTTCAAACCCTTCACTCTCTGCCATGCGCACGCCATTGCCTGAGAGGAATGTAGCCCACTCAGCTCTGCACTTTTATGGTGAGCATCACAAACGCTTCATGACTTATTCTACAGTATTTTCAGAGGCGAGATAGGAGCCACAACACTGAAAATTGTGATGTTACTGAGACCACCTTACTACAAGCCATCGAATGAAACAATTCCTGTTTTCTGCTGGCTATCAAGTACGATCTGCAGTTGGTGAACCACCACTTCTGGTCCCGGGAAACAAGCAGTGGCTGGTAGGATCGCATAGTTATGAAGGTGTGGGATGATGAGCAGTGGCTGCAGAACGTTTGTATGTGAAAGGCCACTTTCTTGGAAGTTTGTGAGAGCTCTCTCCAGCCCTGAAATGCATAAATATTCACTTGAGACCTGCTGTGACAGTGGAGAAGAGAGTGGCCATCGCTCTGGGGAAGCTAGCAATGCCAGCCTGCTACCGATCAGTTGGGAATCAATTTGGATTCAGTAAATCCACCATGGGAGCAACTGTGATACAAGTGTGCTGGGTCATTAATAGACTTCTGCTAAGTAGGGTAGTGACTTTGGAAACATGGAGGACATAGTGGAAGGTTTTTCCACAATGGGGTTCCCTAACTGTGGGGGGAGGGGCATTGATGGCACTCACATCCCTATCTTAGCACCAGACCACCTTGTCATAGAGTACATAAATTGAAAGGGATACTTCTCAATAGTGTTGCAGGTCCTTGTGGATCACAGGGGATGCTTCACCAACATCAATGTGGGGTGGTCTGGAAAAGTGCATGACACGTGCATCTTTAGGAATGCAGGTCTATTAAAAAAGATGCAGGCGGGCACTTTCTTCCCTGACCAAAAAATAAATATTGGTGATGTTGAAATGCCAATAGTGATCCTGGGGGATCCTGCCTACCCCTTGCTCCCCTGACTAATGAAGCCCTACAACAGGCACCTGGACAGCACGAAGGAGCATTTCAATAATAGGCTCAGCAACTGCAGAATGGTGGTGGAATGTGCATTTGGATGTTTAAAGGCTCACTGGCACAGTTTGCTCACTAGGTTAGACCTCAGTGAAAGAAACATGCCAATAGTTATCTCTGCCTGCTGTATGCTCCATAATGTCTGTGAGACAAACAGGGGAGAAGTTCCCATTGGGTTGCTTTCTGGAGGCAGATAGGCTGGCTGCCAATTTTGAGCCAGATGCACTGCAACGCTCAGAGCCAATTGTGGAGTGTTGTGCCTCAGGGAAGCATTGAAAAACCGCTTTTGCAACGAGACAACAGTAATGTGTGTTGCTTATTTGTGCTGTGCGTTCACTTCAGATCCCCTACCTATCCCACTCCCTTTATTCAGTTCCGCCCCCAACCCTTCCCCCTTATTCCCTTTTTATCAATAAATAAACAGTAAGGAATTGTAAAGCAGTACTTTTTATTGGTGATCCTTCACAGAGGGGAGAAAAGGAAGATAATTTAACATTCCGCATGTACTGTCTGAGGGTTGAGAGGGGATACAGAGCCCATTTTGGCTGTGCAGACAGGAAAGAATCAACATTCCCACTCCTTAAAGGGGATGTCACCTCTTTCTTCTCCCCTCAACTGGTGACGAGTGGAGCACATACTTCACCCTGCTCAACTTCATCCTAGACCACTTGGGGGTGAGGGCGCTCTGCAGGAGTATGAGATGGTGTGTTGAAGGCCATGTTGTCCACTGTAAGGGAAGCAAAGCGTATCTATTGTTAACTTGTCCTATGGACAAAAAGCAATGTTACAATGTAAAAATAATTCCCCTGAACATTCCCAAGGGAAGGCTAGACACACATACCTCGTGTGTTGCAGGGGTCGGAGTGCCGTTCCAGCCATGGTACGTAAGGTGCTAGTGCATCTATTTTAGTGAAATCCCTGGTGCCCATGCTGCACAAATCCATGCTTCCCAGAGCAACATGGATGTTGGGCTCCCATTGTCCTCCATAAATCAGGATTTTAAGAGGCAGTGGAAAGGGTGTGGGGTGAGTAGGGTTAACTGTCTCTGGAGGAAAAAAATGTGCACCCTTTTGCAGATTCCCAAGGCCCATAGCAACAACATCTTGCTTAGGGACTTGCAGTATGCTGAACAAAGAAACCATCCCCGGCTGTGCAATAACACACACTTCAAAAAACGTTCTTGGGCAGGTAATGTAAATGTGCGCCATCTTCCCTAGGTATCCATGAGTGATATCAGTCTGCTGAGGATCACACAGGTGGAAAGGGAGGATTTGCTGCAAGCATCTTGCTACAGGCCTGGCCCTTATGCTGCTACACTGTGTTCTGCGATGATGCCTGCACAATTAATAATAGAGTGGTGGGGAAAAGTGTCCTGTCGCGGAGGAATAAATAAGGCTGCCCTCCCAAGAAACCTTCTGCAAAGGATTGCAATGTACCTACATGAGAGCTTCCTGGAGATATTCATGGAGGATTCTCGAAGGATCCCTGCGCACATAGATAATCTTTTCTGGGGTGAACCCAGTGCTTAAGCACACCAACTACGAGGAAGCACAGCCCCATCACCACACACACCATTTTTTTCTGCTGGTACAAGATTCTGGTCTGGGGATATAACCAAAGACATGCAATTTGCAGTACATACTCACTGGATGTGCCTTCCCCAACATCCCGGTCAGTCACGGTTTCCTGTATCTGGCTGAACTGCTCCTGTGTAGCAAACAGTTCCTGGCTTTCAGGGAGAAGGGATATCCCAGTTACCTGCACCCTTTTCTCCTCCTCCTCCTCCTCCTTGTCCACAGTCCTCATTCATCCTGGACTCGGATCCCCACAAGGACACTACGCTGTGTGGTGGCATAGTGGTTGGGTCTCCGCCGAGAATCACATGCAGCTCCTTGTAAAAGCGGCATGTTTTTGGTGATGAACCAGAATAACTGTTAGTTCCTTGGTTTTCTGATACACCTATCTCAGCTCTTTGATCTTAATGCAGCACTGCTGAGTGTCCCTGTTGTGCCCCTTCTCCAACATGCCAAATTTCTTTTGCTGGCTCGGAGCTGAGCCAGAACAGACTTCACCCCACAGACCAATGAAATCCAAGACCTCTGGTTGGCTCCAGGCTGGAGCATGTTTGGGGATTGCAGTCACCATGATCAGTTGTGCTGGTCCAATAGGAAATGGGAATTCAAAATTTCATGGGGCTTGAGGGGAGGAGCTGTCTCCTGTTTACATGGCATGGTTCAGCAGAGTGTGAATGTCCAGAGTGGTCACAACAGAGCATTACGGGATACCTCCCAGAGGCAATGACATTGATTTACGTTGCGCTCTGACTACACTGACACCCATTCAACCCATACAATTCGACTTCAGCGCTTTGCTACTTGCGGAGGTGGTTTTATTTAGTTGAATTTTACTATGATATAGGTTGGTGGGACTGAAACGCCAGTGGAGATGCATACTTTATGTGGTTGACAGAAGTCGCATTCCGTCAACGTACATTATCAGTGTAGACCAGGCATTAGAGTACAAACCACAAGTACATTAGTCTGGAAGACAGACCTAGTGAGAGTTTGTCAAAAGTTGGAGCTAATGACATGGAAAGTCTGAGGTTTTCTGGGAAAGAGATAATGAAGAACCTAAAGTAACAGAGAAAGTCATATCTGAACTCAGACAAGAACACTAGCATACCTTTCATTCCTAGGGGAAAAAACGTAGAGTCTGGTTTTCACCAGATGTTGTTCTAGGCTTTGATAGTAAGAGGAGTCGATGACTTGTCTGAACAGGTCTAATGCAATCCTAGACATCTGCAGAGATGAGAGGGATCAGATGCACCTGAAAGCAGTTGACTGCTCACCCAGCAACTACCAATGAACCTGTTTAGTAACAATGGAGACATTTAAGTAGAAATTAGAGATATATTTCTCTGACACAGACACATACTGGCACACATAAGTAATATAGCTAACTAACTCAAGACCTAACAAAGATGTAAGACACTAATATTGAAGATGCTGTAATGTCAACACGTACCCATGAAGTAAGGTGACTACAGACAAGAGGTTAACATTAAAATACAGAATAGCCATAAAGGATATTAATTCAAATGAAATGGAGGCTTGCAATGTTATATTACTGTAAAGATATTCAGCTATATCTGCATCAGATTAGAAAATATAAAACCTGCTGGGCTGCAGTTTGGGGTGATGTGATTTACAAGGAGCAACGTGTTTGGTTTTTTAAATATAACTTGACAGAATGGCCTACCTTTCAAAAAAGCTATTTATTTTTTGTTTCTTCTCAGGTGTCTGGGGAGGAAAAGCTGTCCAGAACTTGTCATGGCAAACAAGGCAAGATGACTTGCCTGAACAGGTCTAATGCAATCCTAGACATCTGCACAGATGAGGGGGATCATATGCACCTGAAAGCAGTTGACTGCTCACCAGCAACTACCAATGAACCTGTTTAGTAACAATAGAGATATTTAAGTAGAAATTAGAGATATATTTCTCTGACACAGACACATACTGGCACACATAGGTAATATAGCTAACTAACTCAAGACCTAACAAAGATGTAAGACATTAATATTGAAGGTGTTGTAATGTCATCCCCTACCCATGAAGTAAGGTGACTACAGACAAGAGGTTAACATTAAAATACAGAATAGCCATAAAGGGTATTGTTTAATTCAAATGAAATGGAGGCTTGCAATGTTATATTACTGTAAAGATATTCAGCTATATCTGCATCAGATTAGAAAATATAAAACCTGCTGGGCTGCTGTTTGGGGTGATGTGATTTACAAGGAGCAATGTGTTTGGTTTTTGAAATACAACTTGACAGAATGGCCTATCTTTCAAAAAAGCTATTTAATTTTGTTTCTTCTCAGGTGTCTGGGGAGGAAAAGCTGTCCAGAATTTGTCATGGCAAACATACATCTTTTTGAGCTGTTGATTTTTAAGGAGCCCTGAGAGTTGCCCTCCAAAACAGGAGATTAGGAGTTCTATCTGCTGCCCTAGCCAAACCCTGGTCATGACCCACTTAATTTCTAGTTTCTCCTCTGAACTGGGAATCCTCTTACTTACTTCTCTGTGTGAGAAGAGACACAAATAGTGTATGACTAGTGAAACCATTCCTTTCTTCTAGATCACTGCAGTAGTCTGTCTTGCTAATCTGCTCCAGAACAAAAGACATTTTTTTTTTTACCCCTTTTCCTGGAAAAGGACTAACTGGATAACTGAGTGCTGACTGATGTAGAGTAGCTAATATAGTCTTAATTCATAGATAGAGTAGATCAATTATGCAATTAGTCACTCCCTGGATATGGTTTCTGTTAGGCACCAGCCAGCATAACAGTGGCAATTTAAAGAATAAATAATCAATAGAAATTGAATGTGAGTAGTTCTGCTCTATGGGAGTGACACAGCAATGGTCTGGAATTAGTATAAGGCTGTAGCAATGCTACATGATTCAAATGCTACATGATTCTGGATATATTCTGAATTCTTGGACCAGTATCCTGCTTTCCTTTTAATATTTTGTTTTACATGAATAATTCCTACTTACTCTGAGTCATCTCAATGTAAGCCTATAGCAGCTGTACTGAACTGGGGAGAAAAGACATTTTGTTGACTGACTGGAATGTGCTCATCCAGTATAGAGGAAAAGACAGTTCCTTCCCCAAAAGATCCTATAGTCTGAAATAGACAGACAATATAAGTTAGACACAAAATACATTGGATGATCAGGAACTGGGAATCAAGTTGAAAATAGGGCAAGGATGTTGATTTTGATTAGAACTAGTGGTATATACACAACACTTATATGGTATTTTGTATCCATGTAGATAAATACACTTCCTCCTGGACTGCCTCTACCTGCACTCTATCCACTAACCCACTTTCCCAGGGATTTACAACATTTCAAGCCATCTGCAAACATCCATGTTTTTAGAATTCAACCTCCTAGGGAAATGTTCCCTCTTCCTCCCGCCCCGATGGTAACAGAGGCACATGACTTTCCAGGTAGAAGGATAAAAATTAGTTCCTATATCATTTTTAAACTCTCAAACCCTTCCTAAAATATTTTTTCAGCAACACTTCTATTGACAGGATGTTAGAGAGCATGACTGATGGTCTTATCTGTCTTTCCCACTCTTTACCTCCCTATTTCTCAGTGTCTGACATAGCTGAAAAAGAAGCCAGACACAGTCTACAGACAGCTTGGAACTGACAGACCGAGTTCCTGGTTCCAGCTGAGCAGCCACATTAATCCATTGAACAGGAACCAACCCAACGCTTTTGCTGAAAAAAGACCCTATACTGGAGATATATTCTTATCAGGTTATAAAGCAATTACTTTAGTACTTTACTATCGAAACTCTGAGAAAATTTGGAGATGCTGGAGGCGTGATCCAAATGAGGTTATTTTAGCTTATGGATACAAGCATGATGCAAGCCTTCCCCCACCCTCCTTTATCTGGGTTTTCACAACTTAGTGAATCCTTAAAACCTAAATTGTAAACTTACTAAAATCAGCATGTCACTTAATTGGCTTCTATATCTCAAGCTATCCTCTGTGCTGTTATCTGAGAAAATCAAAATAATGGTATGGTCTTTCCTGCTCAGAACTGAGGGCTTTCAAATTCTATTATGATGTTTCTTAGGCTACTACAGGTATATGATGATAATTGGTTTTCTTTTTAGAATGCCTGGACTGAAATTAAGCTATATTTATAAAAATATTCTTATAAGAAACTGTATTAAATTAAATTACAGTTCAAAAGCCAAACTATTATTACCAAAGAATATTTTTAAATACACTTTGTTCCCGGTGATTTCAAGAAAATTTAAACTCCTGGTTTGATATGTTGTTGTCCTGAAAGATGCTAATGGCTGCTATCATCAGAGTATTGGATCCAAACATAATCAGATGCCTTATTAAAGCCACAAGGTATGTCAATCCTACAAGCTCAGCAGAAAGAGCAATCAAGTCCCTTTATATAGTAAAGACAGCTGCAAATACTGGAAGCTACCACCCAATTACTAGGGCATGTGGCATGTCAGAGCTAAACCTGGTTGCAAAGACATGGACTAGAAAATTGGTTTACAGCCTGTGTGTATTGGACAAGAAGAAGCCTGGAGAAGGAGTTGTGAGAGTGACTCTGAGAGGAAACATGGAGACAGATTTTCATAGGCAGAGTTTGCTAAAATCATACACTGAGGGTTTCTGAGCAAGGAAACTGCTGTTGCTTGTTTCTACTGTGTTCTCGGAAACAGAACTTTGTGCATTTTTTTTTTGGGGGGGGGGGGGGAGGGTGTTAAAAAAACCAGATTACCTCAAGAATACATGACTCGTATACCAGATTTCTCATTTTAGTGGAAACAACTTTGCAGGGTACTGAATTTGGCTAGCTACTTTGGCCAATCTGTTGCACATGAGACCTGATCTGGCAGGCAGCCTCTGAGCACACCTAGTGGATCAGGTCCCATTCAACATGCAGTTGGAGGAGGAGGAGGTGGTGTCCACCTTATAACTTTTAGTGCAGTGGTTGGAGCACTCACCTGGCATGTGGGAAAGCCAGGTTCAATTCTCCCCTCTTTGCTAGAAGGGGAGAAAGGATTTGAAGAGGGATATCCTGCCTGGTTTGCTTATGTTCTAAGGACAATAAAAGAATCTCCAACCACAGGACTTTAAAAGACTAATGCCTGAAATTTTATTTCCCTCCCCAGCAGGTGAAACTGCCTCCCCCACTCCCTTCCACTCATGTTGTTGGAGAGTTACAGATGGCCTGAAGACTAAGTCTCTGGTGTAACAAAGATAAAGGAAATACAATTATATTTATTGATTTTAAAAGACTATTTGAGGTCCATGGTGCTTAGTAGTTACCCAGGTAGGCTTAAGTATGATAAACAAGATATCTGTACCTGTTTCTTCCTTTGTTTGAGCTTTTCCTTTTTATTGCCTCTCAAGATGATATGAGAGTTCTTTGTCACTTCTGCAAAGACCCAGTACCATCTTCATCTAAATTTAATCAGGGAACTTCACCCATTATACCTTTTTCCTGGGGGTATTATTGATTGCTTTTGCACAAGACGCACAGAATTCTGAACACACTTCTGGCAGTTAAAATTCTTTTCACTCTACTTTTCATATGTATTTGTAAATATTACATTTGCACAAACACTGTACTGTGTAAATGATATTATTTGAGGGCCAGAGGAATTCCCTTATACATTCTGATTAGTACCTTATTCTGCAACTAGCCCCATAGTTTGTACTACTCACAAGATGAAATCCTGGCTCCACTGAAATCAATGGCAAGGATATCACTCATTTTTAAAAAAACATTTTAATTCACCTTTAAATTTGACATCTAGTTCTGTCCTCTACCTATAATTGGGCATTGCCATCGGATGTGCATATAATCTCATCTCTAGATTGAAAAGTTCAGTTCCTCTCTACCTTTTCTGATTCAGTCTTTCTTGTTTTCCCACCCTTTATTGTTCTCTCCTGTTTGTCAGTTTTTAAAAAAATGTGGTAAAATCCATTACGATATGCCATTTGAGGGTTAACATGTTAAGTATAGCAGGATAAAAATCATATTCTTCCATCTACATATTCCTATTCATACAACCCAACATGATGAAATACTAACATTTTATTGACTCCTCTTCAATTTGTTAACTGCGATATCCCCCACAGCATTCTCTGTGGTACTGCACCAAGGCTGTGTGCCTCCAGCCTGTGTTTTTGCATTAGGTTACTCTTGCCCCATGATCAAAATTATATTTGTTCTTATTAGAGAATCATTTTATTTGTTTTACCTTATTTATTCAATTTATCAATATCATAAGGCATTTAAAATCCCATTGTTCAAAGTATTTGGAATCCCTTCTGGCTCAGTGCCACCTATGCAGTTAATTAGCATAGTCTCCAGGCCATCCTCCAAGTAATTAGTTAAAATATTCATTAGTATTTGACCTAGACCTGACCCATTACCCCTCCTCACACAAATCCTTCTAACTTAAAATTATTCTCTTCCATGTAGCCAAGTCTCTATAATTCTCTTGCAGTTCCATCTAACCCACTTTCCTCTAGCACCTATGTGAGGCTACCATGTGGAACTACCAAACTGCACCAGAGCCTTACCTGACTATTGAACCTTAATTCATGTGCAAGGTTGTAGAAACATGTCCACAGCAGATGAGATTCCCAATAAACTGTTACTGTTTTTCTTGAAGTAAGTAAATAGGTAATCACAAATGTATGGCCACTGCATACATGGCCCAAAGGGGAAAGCATACTTCTAATTAATGCCTGATAGACTGTACAGCACGTGTTGTCCTGAGGATCAAAGTGTTTACTATGAAAGGATTTTGTACATTTGGCTTAGAAATATGCACATGTAATAGCTCAAAACAGCCTGAATTAATTATACTCTGTAGCTCAGCTCACTTTTATGTATAATTTATAAGTACACCTTGAGAGAAATAGTAAATAATATTGTTATTGCTATAAAGAATAGAAGTATTATAAATAAAGACTAGATAGAAGCTAGCAGCAGAAAAGATGTAAAAGCCAGCTCCTGTTCCAACTGAAGCAAATGCAGAACTCCTTTGGGAGCAGGAATTCAGCTGAAGAGAACAGTATGCAAAATGGTGACAATAATTGTGACAAACCAGAACCCTCTCCTAAACCTAATCTGGATCTGACCAAAGCCTCCTCCGCCTGTCTCTGTGTGTGACCTCTGTTTTGCTAGAATAAGGTCAGAACTTTGATTTTTGACCCACCCCAGTCCCTACATGGAGAAGTGATTTCATACCGGGAATTTTTACTATGTATCATATATACTGACACGAATCTGTTCTATCCCAGACATTCATACTTCTAACGCTGAACCAAAGTTCCATTGCCATTGCCTATGCCTCCTTCAGTGATGTATAGGATTTATTTTTTTTTAACCTGTTAGTTACTCCTCAGCTCACAGGAAAGGCTGCCAGTGAACTAAACAGATTCTTGTCGTGCCTTTGGCTGGTTGGCTTTAAGTATGCTTGACAGTGAAGATCCTGAAGAGAGGGTGGAAGTTGTATTATTCTTTTCCTCACCAAGACCCTACGGGTTGCTCTTATGTCTGTAGCACTCCTTGGTGTCTGGTCATAGCACTGCAGGAAGCTTCACCTCTAGTGACCCTGACATCCACTTCCTTGGCCTCACATCCTGTCGCTATGTAGGTTTTCCATGGCTGGAGGGCCAGGCCACTTAAAAGTTTAATTCTCTTTTGGGATAACAAAAATCAAACTATGTTTAAATAAATATCCCGACTAATAATCCTCTGCCCCTCTTGGAGTACTCCAAAATCTTCTGCTTTTGCCCCTACTCCTGGATCCTGCAGTTACTCCTATGCTGCTGCTTCTCCAGCAGGTTTCTCCCACTTCTTCTCTTCCCTAGGGACTATGACAGTTTTTCTCAGGAGTCTCCCTATTAGCTGTAGGCAATCTCTCAGAGCACCCCACAGAGGAGCCTAACCTGCTCCCTGGGGGTCTTTTCCAGCCTGAATTTCCCAGGCTTTTCCTAGAGAAGAAACTCCCCTTGCTCCTCTCTCCTTGATCACCTCCCTTGATTTACTTCACAGGTCTGTTTAAGTAACCCCCCTCTCTGATTTCCTGAAGCTAGGGTCAGTCACATCAGCCTCAGCTAGGGGATAGCTGTCTGCTCACAGGAAGGCTGAGCCCAGCTTGCCTTAAAGGGTGAGACAGGTGGTAGCAAAGACCCTAGAAATGTTCTTTTTAAGTGTTTACATACTCTTTGTTCTGGGAACCTTTTCTGGTGCATGAAGAGTGTTCATAATAACTGACAAATGTATACTTAGTTCTTTCACCCAATTACTATGGCATTCCATTTCCACCCGAGATCCCTTTTTAGCCCCCCCCCCAAATCAGAGGCTTCTTTGGCCTTTGGGTATCTGGAATTTGTTTGCAACATTATAACACTTCAGCCAAAGGTTAAAGTTGGGCCTTAACAGAATTTACTAGCTTCAATGACAAAAAGAAAACTGGAAACTTTGGAGGGTGTTATAGAGGCTGAGGAAGGAAAAACAGGTGGGACAGAGAGGTGACAAGAGTCTCTCACGTGGAATTTGAAAGCCTTGATTTTGTTTTTCTCTCATCACACCCTGAGATAGGTGGCATGCTGCTGAGGTGAATGCAGGACCTCAATAGTAGCTTCCTCTTCCTGATCTGAATCCCTCTTAGAGCCACTCCCTCAAAAGGGTTGTTATTAGAGATAGGTTAATGCAGTTACCAATGATTTTAAAAGATGCGCATAGCAGTGGGCAATCAAAGGAATTGAGTCATTCTGGGTAATTGAATTATATAACATAAGATCTAGACTTTGGTTACTAATGCTATCCAATCCGAAAAGGCAAAATGGCAGATGGGCTTCTGAAAGACCTCCAATGCTGCTTTCTTCTTGATGGACTAACACCTTGAAACTTAATATTTTATCCATGTTTAAAGCACCCACCAGATGAGCCTCACTCAGGTATAGATCCTGCAACTTTTACTGACACGAATAGTCCCAGTAGAGTCATTGGGGCTACTGAAGTGAACAAAAGATGCAAGACTGAAGGCCAGATTTTTAAAGGTAATTAGGTGCCTAAATATCTTTAAAAACCTGAGCAGAATCCCTAGACATCCAATACCACAATATTCACATAGTGAGCTCAAACGAAAACAACAAAAAAAAGTCCTGGTAAAGTTCCCTGGGCTGGATACTCATAACACTGCTGTGTTTGGATCCACCGTGCCAGACCTATGGGTTTTAGGCTTCCTGAGACTAAACTGTGTCCAGGTACTGCCTCTGGGTTTCTGGGCACACTCTTGGGGGTACAGATACTCTGTCAAGCACCCCCTTCTGAGAGCTGAGGCCCCACAGTCCTACTACCTTTGCCCTATTGCTGCCTCCCCCAGACACCCCTGTAGCTTAAGCACACCCTTTCCCAGAGCTCTAACCTTGTGGGCACTCTGGTTTACTACTTACCTTTCGAGGAACACGACAGTTGAAGCCCACCACACACACAGCTTTGAACAGTTTTAACACAATTTACTCTTTACTTTATATAGCATAAAAATATACAGATTTAGACAATATACTAAAACACCTATCTGCTATTCCCTGCCTGTTTCTTCACCTTGAGTGTTCTTTGGACTTACATTTATCTTTTAAGGAGCCTAGGAATGGATCCTTCCTCTCCTACTTCCCTCTTGCACATGGCTTCTCCTTTGGATAGGAAGTCTCCTCTCACTCCTGCAGCAAGTCTTTTGCTTCTGGTCTCTTCTCCCTCTCTAAAATGCTCTGTGAAAAAAACATTTTTTTTTAATAATCTCCAGTCCCCTTCATCAGGTGACCTTCTGCTCTGGCTTGTTAGGTGATCAAAGTCCAGTCCACCTGGGAACACTTGTTCTTTTGGGCAGTAACTAACTCTTTGTTCCAGGTTGCATCTGAGAATAGAGGATCATCCATGTTTAACAATTCTCCATTGTGACAATACCTCTTGGAATTTCAGTACAAAGTGCAGGCAAAAAGACAACAGAGAAGGCACACTAGCCCCACTTTCAAAATGGAGTTTGTGTGCGCAGTTATCGAACTACATACACTGGAATTTTAGACTCTCAAATTGAAATTCATAAATTGTACATAGACAAATTCCCAAATTTTCACGTAGCTATACTGTTTCTAGGGGCCCAATCATACTTGTGATTTTCTTGAACTGTATTCTCACTGAAGTCACATAAATAAGGCTAGTGGAATGGGCCACAAAGTTGGGTATAATAAAATTAAAACATTTTTTTTTTAAAAAGCAACCTTTTAAGCTACATAAAAACACACTAGTGTTAATCAAATATTGGGAGAATGCACACATGGAATTCAAGGCACAAAGAAAAAATACATATTTTATTTGAACTTATTTATTCCATGTATCATCTTTATATACTTTTCTTGTACACTGTTTCTAAATATTGGTACTATCCAATTCTGACATTTTAATACATTAAAAAAAAATCATGAGCATGAGAAATGGATTATTTCAAGAGTTTATTTCCTTTATTATGTGACAGAAATATTTCCTGGGTTGAGATTTTATTATTTTCAAACAACGAATAAGTCATTTCAGAGTGGAACCTATAAAAGTCAATGTACAGCACATCTTAAACTTACAGAAAAAATACTGGTTGATTTTGAGTATTTTATACCTTTTTATAATCAGCAAACATCTTACTGGACAAAGTTAATTGTTACACACAAAAAAAGTGCATATTAAAACAAATTATTTTAACATTATCTTTCAAATGTAAAAGTGCATTTACTTGGACCAAGTTCTAGGTTTTCATAAGATTTTACATTGCTATTAAACTGCAAGGATATTACCTTCACCTGTAGTAAAATAGCTTGCAGTGTATATCGCAGACCCTACAATATACTTATTTAGAAATCAGTTTGATTTTAAGTTCAATAATAGGTAAATAAACAAGGTGTTACTGTCAACATGATCATGGCATACTTACAAAAATGTATAGCACATTTTTTTCATAATTGTCTTAGTTGGCTCAAATTGAGCTAAGTGTAATAAATCTAAAATAGGTTTCCATGAACAGCCAAAAAAACAGCAGCTTTTTACTAAAATTAACTACTACAACAACAATTTACTTCCTAAAGCTAAAAAGAGGAACACCATGAAACCTTATTCCAAGGATGTGTGTTCAAAGCAGGCAGCACCATACCAGTGCTTGACTGAAAATTGCTTTCTTCAGCATTCCTCAGACTTTGACAGCGATCCAGAATTATACAGTAACGATATATTCACAGATCCCTTTAGTATTGGCTGGATTTTCTGGAACAAGCTTTGTACATATGAGCTTTCTTGAATTACATATTCACAATTTGGAAAGAAACTGAAGTCTTTCACACATGTCAGCTTTTAATCTTATCCAGTCATTAAATTTCTGCAAAATAGTTTTTTCTTGTATTAGAATTTTGGCAGCTTTTTTCATTTTTTCTTCATTTCTTTCTAAATATCGTATTCCATCTGTCTGCAATTGATTGAGTTTTTCTTTACGATTTTCATCCAGAGGTATGTCTTCATTCATAAGAGGGTTAAATCTGAAATAGGTGTCTGGAGGTAACAGGCCATCCAGCATAGTATGGACTTCTGGTTTAAAACAAAGATAGTAAAATGTTAAATCACAATGAAGTTTCTGAAAATCAAGAGAGAAGCTGTCCTACAAATTCTGCTTGCGTTTGATGGATAATTAACTTCACAGCAGCTCTCCTTCCTCTATGTATTACTCCCTCATTATCACTGCATAATGTGCTGAATGTGAAAAAAAAGATATGCCCTGTAGTAGGACAGTTAAAATATGCTTCACAAATGCCGTAGCCTTCTGTATTTATGAACGACTGCATCTAGTCCTAAATTAATCTATTTGTCATTAGAATGGACTAAACAATCTGGAGGAACACTAATGAAACAGCTTCAGGTGTCCATTCTTACCTTTTTATTTCCTTCTCTGGACTAACTGCATACAGTCTACCTCTTCACTGATTTTGAAATGCCACAAAAATGTAAATATCTATAATTAGTTTGAGTGAATGTTGTTTCACACTGAGACTATCTGAAGTCCTGTCCCTTCAGAAGACTCAGATGAATCTGTATCTGTGTTCATTTTCACTATAAAAATTTAATCTTCCATTATAACCCAACTTGATTTGGTATGACATCCAGACAAGACTGGTGCCATGTGCGCATTACCTGGTCTTTAGTTAAAATGTATATTTCAATACTTTGCAGGTGAATGGATTCCAAAAAGTGGTAATATTCTACGGTCAACCACCTCGTCTCGCCCTAATCTCTCAAAGAATTGGCATACTGAAGATACACTTGTACCGGAATTTCATCATATGCCTTATCACAAACCTCTTAAGTATTTCAATGAAAAAGGTGTAAAATGGTTTCAAAGCATTTGCAATTTGTGACTAATTTAATTTTTATATAATATTTGTCAGGGTGTTTTTTGTTTTTGAAGTTTTTTGTATTTATGAATTAAACTTTATCCAAGTACTTTATCCAATGCCAAGTACTAAATCTTAGAATAAATTATTAAAATCTGATTACACTGGCTGACTGTGCAATGTGTTTTCATTTCTCCCTTTTCTCTTCACCATCCCCACCTCTTTTTTAGACCTTTACTTCTCTTTTTTTCCCTTTATTATCTCATTTCCTTCTCCCGCCTCTCAGGTTCTTTCCCTCTTTGTCATCTCCTTGCCTAATCC
Source organism: Emydura macquarii macquarii (assembly GCF_026122565.2). Classification (NCBI taxonomy): domain Eukaryota; kingdom Metazoa; phylum Chordata; order Testudines; family Chelidae; genus Emydura; species Emydura macquarii. The sequence goes on from NW_027132773.1 coordinate 14,146,564, forward strand.
TCTTCCTCTAGATACACTGTTGCTCTAATAAATATGGGAATTGCCCCATCCCAAGTGTATCAAAAACCACATCAGAACCCTCTGCACTGTTTGCACTGGTGATAGAAAAAAGAAGGCATTGCTGCAATAGAGGACGAAGGATCTGGGGCGCATCTACCTTTTCTTTTTTCCTCTTTCTATCTCTCCCCTTTAATTCCTATTTCCCCTTTATTTGTACTTTTTTCCTCTGTGAGCCCTCCCCTTCCCTCTTTCTTTCACCTCTTTTTAACATTTTCTGCTTTTTATGCAAGAACTTTAAAGAGGGGAAAACATCTTGGTTGCACCTGCAGTGACAAAAAACAAAGGGATTCTAGCTGATATCTCTTAGAAGCTTCTCAGCTTTATCCTTCCCTCCTGCCAGTTACTCAGCTAGACTCCTTTCCCTCTTCCCAGCCTGACCTCACTCTATTCATTTCCTTCCTCCACAATTTAGTTGCTCAGCTTCATCTTCTCTCTGTATATACTCTGCTCAACCCTTCTTCTCTAGCCCTTTCTCATTCACTTTCTTCAATCTCTCCTCCCTTTCCACATTTCTCAGCCTGACAGCTTCCATGTCAACAAATTGCAGAGCTAGGTTTCTCTTCCTTCCCTACCTCCATACAAGGTGATCAGCTCAGATACCTCTCTACTTCACCATTTTACACAGCTAAGCTGCAAAGTAAAATTAATAGGAGACTGAGTCCGGCTTGCCTTACTGAGTAGTCTCACTTTGTTGCTCTGCTCATATGTAGAGCTAAGCAGCAGGAGAACTAAAAAGACATGTCGGTACTTTTTAAATCAACATGTATCAGTTCACTCTGAGCCTCAGTTTCCTACAATGTGTGTTGGTATGGACGAAACATTCTTCCAGACATGCCCAGTTCTGAAGCTTATAAAATGCAGAGGTATGAACATCTAATTACGTAATTCTACTGTGCTCCCAAGATACGGTGAGATTTTGCTCTGAGATGTGTGTGAATGGCTCCCCTTGACTCACTGGCAGACAGAACTTGGTCCTTAGAGAAAATAATAAAAATAATATCACAAGCTTCAGAGGACAAATCAATGTTCTGGATCAACTGTTTGAATATTTCTCTGTGCAAAGGTTAAACTATATATATATATATATATATATATATATATATATATATATAGAAAGTGTCCCCCATTTCCTTTCCTACTGAAATGGATTTCCAGGCTAGCTCTTCTTCTGAAGGCCAAGTTAAAAAACAAACCAACAAACAAACAAACACACACTGCATGATTACTGTCATTCTCAGCCTAGTTCTTATTCTGATTTCTAAGGTTTGTAACCTCTCTTGATGTAGCTTTGTATCCCGACTGCCTCATTAGCATTATAGTTACACTGTTCAGATGTGATGTATTCATCAATTAAAGACAGCTTAGTAATAGCATAATCAAGGTGCAGACTCAAGGAGACAATTTAAATGCATATTTCACTAGCATTATAATCACCCAATACATTCATAACAACTACTAAAAATAAAAAAGCCAATATGAAAGGCAACAGATAGGGGAAAATGTCAATTTAAAATATAGCAAGAAAACTGGAAATATTTAAGATGTATGGTGAAAAAAGATTACTGAAAAAAATCATTCTTTAAATCCCCATTTTCCTGCTTTTGTGTACATGGACTTTGCCTGCTATCTGCAGCTGGATTTCAGGTTTAGTTTAGATGAAAAGAGATTAACAATGTAAACCTAATTTGAAAAAAGGTTATGAAATGTTCCCCGGATTGCAAGTGCACAAGATACATTTAAATTTTCTTTACTGCATATATTTTCATGGTATTATATGTTGTCTGCTGCACTGTATTTCTAATGATGACTGACATTCTAAGAACCACAAACAGTTAAAAATAATTAGAGACAAGACGACAAATCATTAGACACTAACCTTCTGTATCGGTTGCGCTGCTGATAACATTTGTAAGTTTGGCTTTCAAACTTGTGTATGTGATGTTGTTCTTTTTCTCGCTTTCAAATCGACCAGTGCCCAATGATATTACACACTGCAGTGGGACATCTGGCCAAAGACATTTGCACTCGTGAACTGCTAAAGCAGTCGGATTATTCAGAAGCAGACCTCCATCCTGTAAATTAATATTATAATAAACTGCTTGCATTTTCATTATAATTTAACACAACATAGCTGAAACATGACAAATTAATGAAAAGAACAAATGGTAACATGGTTAGTGCTGTGATTGGTCTGTTTGGTCTTCATGAGGGTCATGTGGCTTGGCTTCTGGGTCCTGAATAGGCTAGATGAGACAGGTTTGTCTTGTGTCTCTGTGAGGACCAGGTGGCTGGAACCTTGTGTCTGTGATCAGTCCCCGTGTTTGAAGTCTTTGTGTGATTAATCCCTCCCTCCTACTGAGGGGAAGAGGTCAAGCAATGAGGCTTAGTATAGAAATCAGTTGCTAAGCGAACTCCTAAACAGGCATACAGGAGTGGCAAACAGTAGTTTTGAAGGGACTGTAAGAGGCTCTCTAGGTACAGTTCTAAGTTCAATAATGCGATGGCCTGAAGCCAAAAGGAACTTCTTTGTGAAAAAATGGTACTTAATTCACAAATATTGTACTGTGATCTATTATTACTGTATGAACATCGTGGTTTAGTTTAACAGAGATCTGTAACAAAACCAAGTAGGAAAGGAGAGAATGGCTCAAGTTAAACCACTTCTCAGCAAACACTTGAGGATTGTTTAAGAGACAATGCCAGGAAACAACAGGGATGCATAAAAGGACTAGCAGTTTAAAAAAGGGACTCTGTCTCAAGAGAGAGGGGGGAGTTGTTTGGGGGAACCAGGGTGAGAAAGAGGCACCTGCTGTGGTGTCTGAAGAAGTTGGGCCTGCTAGGTTACTTCAGGGGATGGTAAGCCTTTAAGTAAGACAGACGTATGTAGATTGTTGTTTCAAAACCCCTCTCTCGAAATGTTTTTTTCCTACTGTTAAAATAAACAATATTTAGGTTTTAATAAGATCATTAGATCACAACAGATGCTATATACCATTGTTCCCCAAAGGAAGATCTGCAGGTGCCAAATGCAGTCAGACCTGCTGGGGAAGCGTGGTTGATACAAAGGGTACCATAGCCCAGGGCCCAGTCTAAGAGTGGGAGAAGAAAAGGTTACTCACCTTGTGCAGTAACTGAGGTTCTTCAAGATGGCTGTCCTTGTGGGTGCTCCACTTTAGGTGATCATGTGCCCCTGTGTTTGTAATCGGAAATTTGTAGTACCAGTGTCTGGTTGGGTTGCACATGCACTGTCCCCATCTTGCGCTGCCTCAGGTGATTACATAAGCACTGTGCAACCAACCACCCCCTCCCCACAGTTCCCTCTCTACCACAGAACATACAGCATGAAAACTCCAAAGTAGCAAGGAGTAGGCAGGGTGGTGGAGCACCCACAGAGACAACCATCTTGAAAAACCTCAATTACTGCACAAGGTGAGTAACTTTCTCTTCTTCAAGAGGTGTCCGTGTGAGTGCTCCACATTAGACTGTAGAGCAGTGCCTCTCAGTGGAAGGAAGGGACTCCAGAGATGCAGTCATGATGGATGATAACATGAGTCTGAATAGAGCATCTGATGATGAATGCTACTCTAATGCATAATGCTCTGTGAATGAATGGGCTGATGCCCAGGTTGCTGCTTTGCAGATGTCCATAATGGGGACATTGTTAAGGAAGGGTACTGAAGCAGAGAGAGTGCTAGTGGAGTTTGGGCAGGTCCCCGGTGGAGGTTGTTGCTGTTGCTAGTGATAGCAAAGATGAATGCATCCGGAGATCCATTTAGATAGCCTCTGTTTGGATATGGCATCTCCTTTTGATTGTTCTGTGATGGAAAGGAATAATTTCAGTGACTTTCTGAAAGTCTTTGTTCTTTCGATGTAAAAAGTTTGCGGTCCTTCAAATGTCCAGGGTGTGGAATGCTGCTTCTTGCTTATTCCAAGGGGGTTTTGGGAAGAATGATGGGAGATGAATAGGCTGATTTAGATGGAATGAGGAGGAAACCTTAGGTAAAGAACTTAGGGTGTGGTCTTAAGGTAACTTTATTTTTGAAGAATGTTGTGTGTGTGGTATGTGTCAGGAGGGCTCCTAGTTCCCCCACCCATCAGGCGGACGTGATGGCGACGAGGAAGTCCTCCTTCATCAAAAGTTGGAGTAGTGAAAACATCACTAGTGGTTCAAATGGGGGTCCGGTAAGTCCCCGTAAGACTAGACTGACATCCCATGAAAGAGTAGCAGTTCATATTTCAGGGTGTTACGAATGCCCATGAGAAAATGCTTGGTGATTGGGTGAGCGAAAATCCATATTGGGGTGGAACACTGTGATAGTTGCAAGCTTGACCAAGCTTGTGGAAAGGCCTGATTTTTTAAGTACCAATATATAGTCTATACCAGTGATAGGGGAGAGGAAATGGCCATGATTTGTCTATTCAGGCTCATAGACTGTAAGGTCAGAAGGGATCATTATGATCATCTAATCTGACCTCTTGCACAACGCAGGCCACAGAACTTCACCCACCCATTCCTGTAATAGACCCCTAACCTAAGACCGAATTACTGAAGTCCTCAAATAATGATTTAAAGACTTCAATGTAAAGAGAATCCACCAGCAAGTGACCCATGCCCCATGCTGCAGAAGAAGGTGAAAAACGTCCAGGGCCTATGCCAATCTGCCCTGGCGGAAAATTCCTTCCCGACCCCAAATATGGCAATCAGTTACATCCTGAGCATGTGGGTAAGATAACAATCAGACATCTAGAAAGAATTCTCTGTAGAACCCACCCCATCTAACATCCCTTCACAGGCCATTGGTATATCTACCACCAGTAGTCAAAGATCAGTCAATTGCCAAATTAGGCTGTCCCATCATATCATCTCTTCCATAAACTTATCAAGCTCAGTCTTGAAGCCAGCTAGGTTTCTTGAACTCACTCCTCTCCTTGGAAGGCTGTTCCAGAACTTCACTCCCCTGATGGTTAGAAACCTTCATCTAATTTCAAGTCTAAACTTCCTGATGGCCAGTTTATATCCATGTTTGTGTGTCCACATTGGTGCTGAACTTAACTAACTCCTCTCCCTCCCTGATATGTATTCCTCTGATGTATTTATACAGAGCAATCAGATCTCCCCTCAGCCTTCTTTTGGTTAGGCTAAACAAGCCAACCTCTTTGAGTCTCTTCTCATTAGGCAGGTTTTTCCCATTCTTTGGATCATCCTAGTAGTCCTTCTCTGCTCCTGTTCCAGTTTGAATTCATCTTTCTTAAACATGGGAGAGCAGAACTGCATACAGTATTCCAGATGAGGTCTGACCAATGCCTTGTATAACTTGTACTAACACCTCCTTATCTCTACTGGAAATGCCTCACCTAATGCATCCTGTAACCGCATTAGCTTTTTTCACAGCCACATCACATTGGCAGCTCATAGTCATCCTATGGTCAACCAATACGTCCAGGTCCTTCTCTTCCTCTGTCACTTCCAACTGACACCATGTATTGAATCGCTTCCATATGTGCATGTATGTGTGTCAAGTAGTTGGTCTATGAGTATTCAGCAGAATGTCCCTTACTTCCTCCGAACAGGTCATTTTGATTTCTCAGAGCCATGAAGTAACCACATCTTGAGGTGAAGTTTTGCCAGGTTCAAGTCGTGAACCTGGCCCGCATCTTGGGAGAGGGGGTGATGTAGAAGAGGAAGAGTGCATGGTGGGCACACAGCCATTTTTAGGAGGTAAGAAAATCACATTTGCCTGCCACATGGAGGCTATCAAGATGACTCTGGAATTGTCTGTTCTGATTTTGTGTATGACCCGTGATAGAAGAGGGGTTGGAGGCAAGGGAAGTAAGGATGCATTCCATTTGATGAGAAGAGTGTCCCCCAGGGAACGGGGACCCAATCCCGATCTGGAACTGTGGGCACTTTGGAGTTTTGGTTGTCGCAAAAAAGCTCCTATAGTTCCTATAGTATAGTTCCATACTTCTCTGGGGTCCATGTCCCACTTGTGGTCCTGGAAAAATTTTCTGCTTAGGGCATCTGCAGTGGTGTTTTGGCATCCTGGTAGGTAGGAGACAGATATTGATGTTGTGGTTGATGCACCAATTCCAAAGTAGCATGGCTTCCGTGCATAGGGAGTGCAATGGTCCCCCTGTCCCATTGGTTTGTATAAAACATGCATGCGATGCTGTGAGGATCTTTATAGCTTTGTTCTGGATCATGGGTAGGAAATGGGAATATGTATTTTGAACTGCCCATAGCTCCAGCAGGTTTAAATGTAGGGGGGACTCTGATTGGGACCAACGGCCTTGGACTGTGTGATTGTGCAACTTAGAAGGGAAGCATATATAGTGATCATTGTTGGAAGTTATTGTACAAAAGGGGACTCCTGCACAAACATTGTTTGATTGTGTCCACCGATAAAGGGAGTCTTTTACTTTGTTTGGCATCATGAAGTGTTTGTTTATGCTGTATCTATGTGGGATGCACACTATCCAGAGTCACGCTTGCAGACATCACGTGTAGTATGGTGCTGAGTGCATCATCTGCTCCGATTGTATCGAGGCGGAGGATTTTGCTTTCCATTTGTTGCTGCTGCTGTCCGAGCTAGCTTGATTAGAGTCTTCTGCTCATATGGTACTAGATGGTCCCGCTATCCTGAAGACAGAAGGTCCTGGTGTGGTTGGTACTGATGGGGTCTGTTGGGTTGAATAGTGCCATTTCTTGGTGAGTTCCCGAGGAGGAGAAGTCAGAGCCCACTTTTTAGTCGCCTTCTTGGTGGAGTGCTCCTTTGCCTGAGCCCGTGAAGGGGAGCCTCTGCCAGATGGTGCCGCAAGAGATCGTTGTCCGGGGGGAGTCCGTGATCTGGGCTCGGGTGTTGGACACAGAGACTTTTCCATCATGAGGAGTTTCAGTTGGAGGTCTCTTGCCTTCCTTGTTCAGGCTTTCAGATTATGGCAGTATGAGCATTTCTGCGGGTTGTGTGTCTCAACAAGGCAATGGACACACTGTGAATGCCTGTCTGAGACCAGGATAGGGAGTCTGCATGTAAGGCAGCATTTAAAACCCAGGGAGCCAGGTGTGCTGCTCAGAGAAGGGTTTTCTCCCATAAGGGAGGACAACTACACTACTCTAAGGGGTCACTAATAACTGAAACTTAATTTCTTAATATGAAAGAAATTTATCTTTAAAAAGGAAAATAAAATAAACAGTGAAGGAAAGGTAACTATAAACTAACCAACAACTAACTCTTAATGAATAACTAGATTAACTAAGTTGAAGTCCAGTGGTGCTTCTAAGTGCTCTGATTCAAGCCAAAGGTGGTAGAGAAGGAACTGAAGGGGGGAGGGGGGGGAGTTGGTGCACGATGCTATGTAATCACCTGAGGTGGTGCAAGATGGAAGCAGCCTATGTGCAACCCAATCAGGCACTGCTACTACAAATTTCTGATTACAAGCCTAGGGCCACATGATTACCTAAAATGGAGTACCTACAGGGACACTCCTCGAAGAAGAATTGTGGAATTCCACCCCAGGATAGGTAAAGGCACAAGCCCTGACACATGAGGGAGTATATTCAGAGAGACCAGGAAGGGGACAAAGGTGCAGCTAGCCTTTGAACTGTGATACTCTGAAGTGCAAGTTGGTAGCTGTGCTGGAAGATATGTGGTTTTGAAGAACAAATATTTACTCTGCAAAGCTGAAGAGTGCTTGGATAGCCAGATTCAGGAAGCATCACCATCCCAGATATAAGGAAAGAAAAGGAAGTGTCACACAAGGAACCAGAAACTAGGGAGAGGGAGAGGCACTCTATGTCAAAAATGATATTACCTGTTTGAGCCACTGACAACTCTAAAACAAAATTATCTTGAATGCTTATGGATCAATGTCCTAATGGATAATGCACAAGATGAGTTATCATTTGGGGCCTACTATGGACTACCAAAATCACACTAGAGAACAGGATGATTGGCTCTTTAATGTATAGGGATTGGTGGGGGGAAGGGGGAGAGCCTGGATTATCATGGAGACCTCATGCTGTCAATACTAAAACATCCTTAGAATTTCATCACAGATGACAACTTCCTAACTCAAGATGTGTTACATTCACCACAGGGAGATTCTATATTTTACCTCATCTTAAAAGATAAAGAGGAACTGATCACAGAATTTAAAAGTTAGTGGTTGCTTAGGTTAAAGTAATCATGACTTGATTTTTTTGTTGTGTGTAAACAAAGTAAAGTTCCAACCACTAGCTGGTGCTTTAAAAAGAGCCAATTTCACAAAGCTGAAACCAATATGAGCCAAAAAAGCTGCAAGAAAGTTACACAGAAAATGTGTATGATAATTGGGAACTGTTTAAGAACATTTTACTAGATGCCCAAAAAGCCACAATCAAGACAGGTTACACTGGTTAAAAAATAACCTCGTTTAGATAGGAAGTGAAAGAAATTATAAATAAGAAAACAAACAAATGGAAAAAGGGAAAGTTGACAACAATGAATATAAATTAAAAGCTAGTAATTGCAGAAAACTGGTAAGGGAAGGAAAAGGAGATATCTATATCCAGCAGAGTTAAGGACAATAAAAAAAGGAGTTTAAGTATATTAACTAACAATGGTATCAGTCTATTACTGGATGGAAATGGTAGAACTGTCAATAAAAATGCAGAAGGGTTAATAAATATTTCTGTCCTGCATTTGGGAATGTAATCATATTCTCCATTCCAACAGTAATAAAGGAGGATGTTAAATAATAGCTACTAAGGTTAGATATTTTTAACACAGCATCTTTAGGTAACTTGCATCCAAGAGTTTTAAAACAGCTGGCTGATGACCTTTCTGGACAATCATATTGATTTTTCAGAAGTCCTGGGAAAGTTCTAACAAACTGGAAGCAAGTTAATGTTGTGCCTATATTTTAAAGAAGGGTAAAGGGGCTAACCAGAGTCATTTTAGACTTGTCAGCCTAACTTTGAACCCAGGCAAAATAACTGAATGGCTGATACCAGACTCAATTAAAAGAGGGTAACAGTTAATGCCAAACATGTGGTTATGGAAAACAGATCTTGTCAAATTAATTGGTATAATTTTTGATGCAATTGTAAGTTTTGTTGAGAAGGATATTATAGGTGTTATATGTTTGGACTTCCATAGGCATTTAACTTGGTACTGCACAAAGTTTTGATTAAGAAACTAGAATGATACAAAATCAACATGGAACATAACAAATGTATTAAAAACTGGCTAATGGATAGGTCTAAAAATGTAATTGTAAATGGGGAATAATAATTGACTGGCAATATTTCTAGTGGAGTCCTGCAGAGATTGGTTCTTATTAAATATTTTTATGTATGAACTAGATCGGAAGAAACATAAAATCATCAGTGACCTGTTCTTTTTGTTATTTTCCCTCCCATTATCTTTGCAGCTTACAAAGATGGGGGAGTGGTAAATAAATTGAACAGGTCACTGATGCATAGTGATCTTGTTAGTTTTGTAAGCTGGATGCATACAAATAGTATGTGTTTCAAAACTACCCAGTGTAAAGTCATACATCTAGGAACAAAGAACGTAGGCCATAGTTACAGTGACTCTGAAAAAGACATGGGGATCATGGTAGATAATTACCTAAGCACAAGCACCCTGAGTTAGACTCTGTGGCTAAAAGAGCTAACCTGATTCTTTGATGTATAAAACAGGAGAATATGAAAAACTAGAGAAGTTTTATCACCTCTGTATTTGGCATTGGTCTAACTGAAATACAATGTCCACTTCTGGTGTTCAGACTTCAAGAGACTGAAAAACTGGCAAGGATTCAGAGAAGAGCCACAAAAATGATTAGAGGATTGGAAAAGATGCCTTATGGTGAGAGACTCAAGGAGCTCAATCTATTTAACTTGTCAAGTTAAGAGATGATTTGATCACAGTGTATAATTACCTACATGTGGACTAGGAATTTGATAACAGAAGGCTCTTCAATCTAGGAGACAAAAGTGTATCAACATTCAATGACTGGAATTTGAAGCTAGACAGATTCAGATTAGAAATGATGCACAGAGAGAGTTAAAACCATTGGAACAATTTACCATGAATTGTGGTGGATTCTTCATCCCTGGCAAATTTTTAAATTAAGATTGTATGTTTTTCCAAACAATATGCTCTAATTCAACCAGAGCTACTGGATGTGAAGCAGGAATTAATAATGGGTTATGCCAGGGGTCAGACCAGAAGATCACAATTGTTCCTTCTGGCCTTATGATCTATGAATAATTAATTTTGTTAAAGACATTGTTCCTGGAAAGAGCTGGACACAAGAGGGAAAACAGCACTTGGATTGAGCAACAAAACTTCATCTGAAAATTATATCCTAAGTTATGTACCTACTCCACTGGGCTTAAGTCCACCACAAAGATTTTGGTTCTTGAGGGCTGCAATGATTACCAAACAATTGATTTTACAAAAATGGAGAAGGATGCTTATGCCCAGAATAGATTGGTGGTAATCAGACCTTATATGAGTTATCAGTGAAAGAAAGAATAGCTGAAAGAATATATGAATGTCAGTAAGTTTGGACCCTATTTCTTGATACATTTGGATAAAAAATGTTGAGACAGTTCAAATAATGCCATACTTTCATTCCACTTGACCTTTCTGCTTTTTCCTTCCTTCCAGTCCCTTCATTCCCTTTTTCGCCTGTGAGTTTTTGGTACTCTCACTCTAAGATGTTATCTATGTGTAATATTGTCTGATTTTATATTATCTGGGCTTGCAGCTTTGGCATACTGTAAAGTTGTGTAACTGCATAATTTTGTTGGCTATCCTGTGAAATGTGCAGTATTTGGTAACATACACAAACTAAGTTGTTTAGCTTTTTGTATTGTTTCTTTGTTTCTTTATGAAAATTAATCACAAAAATATATTTTTCCTGTAGGACACCTAGTCAAGTCCTGACACTAAGTATCAGGTTTTATTTCCAATTTCTGATTTTTTAAAAGGCATAATGAAAAGTTTGATAAAACCACAATATCAACAGCCACAAAGTAAATTAGACCCTTCCTTTTCTTCCCTGCATTGTGTGTAATAGCCAAAAGGAACGGGTCTCCTTTGCATGTAGCATTTAGTTACTCTACATATTGAATTTTTATATAATCATATCAAGGACATCATGCTACCACATGGTTAATTTGCAATCAAGAGATCTAACGGAAGTATAAAAATTGACAGTGTATAGTACAGGAGTTTGTAAAGTAATTACCCAGTCAGCAGTAATTGAATTTTAATAGATACTATACACTTCTACTTTTCCTTAGCTTCTTTCAAACCTCATTGAAATAAAAGAGTTTTTACTTCAAATGCCTTTTGCATCTGTGTTCAAAGAAGCATTTAAGCACATACTTAATTTACGCCTATTCAGGACAGTCACTTAGGGCATGTCTACACAGCCCTGCAATTTGGATTAAGGGGATATGAACAGCAGTGTAAAAAAAAATGCTGCACTGTCCCCTTGTGTGGCCGCTGCAGGCATGAACTAAACGGTTCCTATTTTGCATTAATTTAAGCCTGTTTGAAGATTATATCATTATTTTAAGCAAGTACTTAAAACCCATTGATTCAAATGGGATTTAAGCATGTGCTTAAGTGACTGTACTGAGTTGGGGGGGGGGGGTGTTTCCTATTTCAGGACCCACACCACTTTCTAATAAGTGGACATCAAATAAGGTTAAATAGCAGCAGTTACTTATTACAGTCACAGGAAAATTAGAACAATTCATTGTGATTATTACTGCAATGAACACAAAAGGATGTAATAAAGATTTACCACATATTATAGGGCATTGCTGCCGTGGCTTCCAATATTACTCTGTTCAGGTCCCTAAACCTTAACCACTACATTTTAAAGTACAGACTCTAAATAGGGATCTTTATATGTCTTCCAAGTTTTGTTTGTTAATGAAAAGATGAATGTTAAAAGCTGTGCAGCCCTGGAAGAAGTGCGAATGAAAAGGAGGAAGTCTGAAGGAGAACAAAGTGATAAGGGGAGTAAAAGAGAAAGGGAACTGTATGGAGAACTGCAGGATCAAAAGGGGCATTTTCCTTTTTATTGAAACCATAGCAAGATTAAATTATGCAAAATCAAAGTAGGAAAAAATTAATTACAAGGCTATAAATACATATATATAATAGCACTAGAACGACAAGATGTATTAATTGTATTATTGTAACTACATTGTAAGATGTATTAATTGTATTATTGTAACAAGACTGTAGTTATAAGACTATAAATATGTATTATGCCACTATAACTAGTAGATGCATTTATAGATTGTAGTGATCTATAATTTATTATAAATAGAAAAAAATATGATGGCTGATGTCTTATGACAGTTATATTTTATGCTTTCAAAGAAGAGGATTAAATCACTTGGAGCCTACCAAAGTCCTATCTTTAAAAATACTATAATAAAATAAATATATGTACTGCAGAAAATGTATGAAGCCTTTCTAGTCCTCAAAAAGCAGAAAAGATAAATACGACACCTTTCACTTTTATGTGCCCCAAAGGGTTGTTCTTCAAGTGTTAATATGAATACATATATAATCAATGCAAATTTTGCTGCAGCCACAGTGGTGTTTTTCTTAATAGCACTGTTTATCTTAATGTGCATATTTCAATGAAGTACTTAAGTTTTTAAAAAGTTTTTAACATAAAACAATCAAAAAATGCAAGGCCTTTTCCACATAGCCTTCAAATAAAAGCCTTTTTACAATTTCATAAATCATAGATTTTTTTTGCAGAAAACAGTCTATTGATTGCCTGTAATTGTAATTGGTTTGTTCTACAAAACTACTTCACACATATTTAAAAAAGGGAATCAAAATGTAAAATGATCTTTAAAAATTTAGCAAGACTAGTGAGTCACTAAACTCTTTGCACTGAGAAAACTATTTCACTGTAGCTGATGTCACATTATCCTTTACTAAGCAATTAGCCCTTACAATAACTTTGATGAATACTCAAGATATTTATCTTTCAATCCATCTGAAAGAACTGGATATAAAATCCAAAATGCTGAAAAGGACTTCCTAAATGGGAAAAACCTTATAAAAATAAAACACTGTGAAAGTCTGAAGTAGCCCAGTCAAAATACAAAAACAGTCAAGGTCAACAGGCAGCAGTTGAATTTAAATTCCTTGGAAATGTACAACTTAAAATCTCAACCTTAGGTTTCTTTTGGGTGGATGTTTGGTTTTTAATATTTCTGCATTTGAAAATATATTTAAAAGTTCCAAATAACAACATTTTCACTGACTATGTAAAACTGAGTTACCTCTGGAGAAAACAGACCAATTTGCCACTAATTTTGATACTTATTTTTAACCAAACTGTTCTTCTCTTATTGTAAGTATATATAAGTTATTGTACATTTATTTTTCACTTGAAGTTTAGAGGCATATTACAACTATGATAGACACTCATCTTGGAATAATACCTTTTACTCTGGTGAGAACAAAACTGGAATTATATCTGGGCTAAGACTCACCAATGGTTTAAAACCCCAGTACCTCTCCTTTTGGTGGACAAATCACTTGAATGAAAATGGGCCTCCTGGTTCTGAAAATTGAATTCTGATACTAGGTAACTAGTCTTTTTTCCCTGTGATTCTGGCTCTATTTGTGTCTGGGCCAAATAACCATTACTTAAGGTATACTAATAGCTCAGCTGAATTGTCACTTTACCAAGCTGTTTAAGGGCCTGATTTTGCTTCCATCAAAATGAATAGGCCTTTAATGGGAGTAGGATCAAATATTAAAGCACCTGATGAATAGACTGAAAACAGATACCAGAGAAGGGTAGCTTACAACTTCTTTTTACTGCAGAGATGTAGTCCAGTAATGAGTGTGTTGCAACATTACACCTCTATGATCCTACAATCTTTCTCCAATGTGCTGCTGTGATGCGCTATGAGACCTTTCCCCCAGTTCAGGAATGTGTTCAAGTGCTTTCCTGCACTGGGGCCTAAAGCAGATTATGTATCTTGTCTGCAGACTACAGCTCTTAATCAACACTAAAGGTATGTCTATACTGATGGTGGCACCATTGGCAACGCCAGATCAATTCTTTGGGATCAAATGAGTGGCAGTGGAGACTTGCTCAATCGATCCGGAAGTCGACAGTGTTAATCCACCCCTGCAAAAAGATTAACGCTGCGTCAATGGGAGGGCATTGCCTAGTCGGCACAGCATAGTTGGGACGCTGCAGTAAGTAGAAGTTAGGAAGTTGACAGGAGATACGCAAGATAGTCTACAGAGCTTGCGTATCTCCTGTCTATTGCCGACGAATTTCACCGGCAGTGTAGACCAAGCCTGATTTATATCTAAGCTCCAATGTGAGTAGCCCATCTTTCTGAGTAGGCACTGGGCAAGACTAAGAAAACTGAGCATTTTTTTTAATCTAAGGAGTAATTTTATTTGTGCATATTAGTGGTGGTATGTATGGGGGTTTAGCTAGTGTTTTGAGTTGATTTTAGGGGATAAGGACTGCATTTTTAACTGATGATAGAGCTGTCTAGGGCCTGGGATAGGATTTATTATTGTAGTTTAAATCCAAACAAAAAATTATGTCCAAAAACATTTAAATAATGTAATATGGATTAAAGTTACAGTAACAATATAAAATAAGAACATATCAGCTCCTAACATTGGCCCATCAAATTACAAGAATAACAAAAAATGCATTTATATTCTAGTGTATTTTGGAATAATAAATCAGAGATGATTCACATTCAATAGAAACTTTTTTTTTTTTTTAAACTACAGCTGCAATAGATAAATAAGTCCTGTGAAAACAGGATTATTGGCTTGATGAGGTTTGTTTTTTATTAAGCTTTTATTTTGAGCTACAAAAGCTCTTTGAACTCTTCCTGGACTGGTTTGTATATTTTGCTCAAAACCCAACTGAAATGAACAGTCTCTTTTTGATGCACACTATCCTCTTTTACTGTTCATTTGTGTTCTATACAAAATATCCCAAACCAAAGTATAGGGTTGTGTTGTCCTAGAAATAGCTTCTTCATGGATCTTAATCTAAAATTTCAATATTTGTATTTTGCTTGCTTGTTTTTTTAATCTTGGAGTATGTTAACTGAATCACATCTACTTATTCTAATAAATTTCATTTAAATTTTATTACTATCCTGATTTTCACACACACCCACGTGCTGTAGAGAATATATGACTTGTGTCACCAAAAACAATGTAATTATAACTAATCTGTAGAGTAGACAAATGCATTAAAGCAATAATGCAAAAGTGCACTTCAAGATGGGATATTACTAAGTCTGGGTGTGTTGCCATGACAAAGGCCAAAGGAGTGTGCAGTGTACACAACCACTGGAATATATTCCCAGCACATCATGCTCCTGAAATGTCTTACAGTGATAATAGGCCTGTGCAAAGAGTTTTAAAAGTGTAAACATACTTTTCATTTAATTTAAATTGTACAAAAATATAGTAATAATTTCAGAATTTGACTGATATATATATATATATATATATATATATATATATATATATATATATGTATATGTCTTCCCTCCCTACCCACTTTTTTTCCCTAAAAACGTATATTACAAAGCTCCTGGCATTGAGAACATCACACACAGAACAAAGATTAGATTGGTATTGTATAAAAAAGTCAGCCAATTTCAGCTGTATACAAATTGAGTTAGAAACTGTGTACTGCTTCCAACTCAGATTTTTAAAGTTGAAGGCATGAGTAGGATATGGACAGAGGTGCAAGAGAAGTGCTGCCCAAATATGGGTCCTAACAGTTCAAAAAGATGAAAAAAAGGAGTTTTACAAAGAAAGATTCTCTCGGGAGTTTAGCTCAGTCCATGGTTCTCTCCCATTTTCCAAAGGAATAGTTGGAATTAAAACAGACAGGAAGATCCTAAATTATCTTTTATATATGAGATATTAAAGATGAAATCTTGACATTATTGAAGTCAATAGGAGTTTTACCTTGATATCAATGAGGCCAGGATTTCATCATAAATTTTAAAATACCTCCGTATAAGGAAGAAAGTTGGGGCATAAAACAGGTGCTGATGATATCCAAAGTAGGATGAAATGCCATCTTATCTGAAAATACATACTTTTTTTTTTTTTTTTAAACAGATTACGATTTAAAACAGCCTAAATTATTGTCCAATAAAAATAATGGGAATTACAATATTTGAAAAGGAAAAACTGACAGAGAAGTTCTATAAATATATATTTATATCTATAAATATATTTGTGTCAAATCAAAGTAATTGGCAAAGTAATCATGACTATCAACAAGGTCCAGCATCCTATGTGGCACATGAAACCTATTCCTACTAGCTGTTTATTTTAATATAAATTCAATGATTTAATGTTGCCCATGATTTTAAATTGTGTGAATTTTTGTATCCACAATGAATAAATGAGTTATAGAATTTGGGGGGAAGAAGGGGGAATGGAAGTTGATTGCTGAATAGCGACAGTTGAGGGTGAGTCATGGGAAGTTTTGGGGATCCTGAAACAAGTAAGGATTTTGGTAGTGGGGAAAGCAATGAATCTCCTCTTTCCCTCCCCCTTTTGGGCAAGGAAACATTAAATACTTTGGGCAGAGAACATTTGGTTTTTTCCTCTTTCCTTGAACTAGTTACCTGACTGCATCCTGTTCCCAACCTGCTACTAATTAAAACAATGACAAAACATAATAGAATGCTGTTTTTGTTAAAAAGAACACTGGTGAAGTAGTAAATGTTGACAATTAACTTGTCATCGTTTGACTTCAGAGTTAACATCCTACTGACATTAGTGAAGTATGTTCAGACTTACCATAGCTATTGTTTCAGGTCTGCAGACTCAAAGATATTACCATATCAATTAACATTTGGTTCACATTTTGAAACTTTTCTTTGTAACCATTAGGGTTATATACCGCTAAAAATGAAATCCTAGATTGTGGAGCACTCTTATGCAGCATTTAGAAAATGATCTGCAATGATCTTCAGCCATGTATATGCATTGTATATAGGGCACTAGCTAGAGACAATGCAGTTACAATGAAGGATTTCCAAATGTTGTTATATAATAAACATTTCAGATTCTAAATACTGTTTCCTCACTTCATATTGAAGAAGACGGGTAAATTATAAAATGTTTTCATTGAAACAAAACATTTTAAAATAGTTGAATGACTGACCTAAATATTGCATAAACTGGGATTACTTTATGGGATCATGATGAACTTTTTATGTTTGTCTGAGACTCTACAAGACACTGAAAAATAATTCCTTATTCAATTATGTTCATAAAACACACAGAGATTACTACAATCTTCCTAACAACATACTAATCCTTGACTGGAGTTTGTGAGTATCTATTTTTACTGTCAATTTGATTTGGGTTTGTGCTAATATTAATTTCTTTACTGGTTTCTTTCTTGGATTTACTGAGGATGTTCCATATTTGTTACTATTCTGAAAGCTTTTTTCCCCATAGTTGGGAGCATTCTTAGCTTCTAAAAGTAAGGCATTAGCACAACACACAAACCAAAATGTAGGCTAATCATTCAGTTTGGCTCACATCCTTTCAATACTATGGAATATCTGACTGGCATTTTTTCCTGACACTCTTTTAGTACCTCTGAATTTTTTTTATTTTTAAAGTTCTACATTGATGAGGAGTCAACAAGTAAATAGGATAAACATGACTAATCCATGGGTGCAGAGATTATATCTCTGGGCCAAAATCTGAAGGTTTACTGTTGACTTCCTACCTTTATTTTAAAAAGGAATTACATCAAGTTTGTCAGTTGATTTAAACACTCTGTTTCCATTGTCTCTGCCTCTTCGAACCCTTTATCAAACACCTTTCTGAACCATTTAATCTATTTGAATATTAGAGGTTTAGTTATCACTATTCCCAGCATGCTTCTGCAGCAAAGAAGAACAATGATAGGCCAAGGGTAGCATACTAGTATGTGAAAAGACGTACCCAAGCTATTGATGTGGGACTCTTGTTTCAAGAGATGGACCAATACAAGTTCATGATTGTGGGAAATCAAGTAACAGAATAAGGCTATATGAAACACGTTGGGAAGTATAATAAATCATACAGTGGAGTGGCCATCAC
Organism: Emydura macquarii macquarii; assembly: GCF_026122565.2. Taxonomy (NCBI): domain Eukaryota; kingdom Metazoa; phylum Chordata; order Testudines; family Chelidae; genus Emydura; species Emydura macquarii. The sequence continues at coordinate 14,164,773 of NW_027132773.1, forward strand.
TGAAAAGAGTGCAGGACCTATAGCATACTAGCAGCTGTGGTGACAAGTTGCATTTTCTAGCCTATAGATTGATAGTGATGAGGTTTTAGAGAACTGGCTTGTTTTTCATCTGCATTTATAAACAGCTGCACTTAAAGCACATGAACTTTTGAATGCTCCTATGTATAACAACTAATGAAGGCAAGGCATCAGCAAGAAGTATAGAATGTATCAGAAGAAGCATGTAACCTTTAAGATTCATTGTTACATCTCTAACTTGCATGTATTCTACTGTCTCAAAGCCTCCCTCAACTTTCAGCTTATCCTACCGAAACATCAAGAAAAAACCCAAACAAACTTGTTCTTGCTTTACCAGACTTAAAATGTTTTAATCAAGATTAAATTATATCCCAAAGTTTCAATTTAAAGTACAATTCTGCAAGCTGGTGAGCACCTCGTGAGTGGGCCTAAGACTTCTCAACTCCTATAGAATTCAGGATCAGTTCCTTTCCTGCTGTATAAAGCCACAAATCTTTTTAAAAATTTATTTATACAGAATACAGTCTACTGCATGAAAGCATATATAACTAGTTAGTTTAGATATAAAGTGAACATTTGTTTAGAAAATTGTCTTTTCAGAAGCTGAACTTCAGTGCCAGCATAAACCACATATGTCATAACATAAATGAAATATTCATTACCTATAGAGATTCGCACCTTGGAATCCATGATGAAAATGGTGACTACAATTTATTGCCACCCTTCAAATGACTGATCAGTTAACAAGCATCCATATAAAGTATGTGTAAACGTTCTATCAGACTACTGGGCAAGTGGCCAGAGCTGAAAAGTGGCTGATTTCATTTATTCTCTCTTGTTCTTATGTTGTCTTTCCTTGCCCTACATTTTGACATCTCTTCCCTCTGTTTACACTGTCTTACTTACACTGTCTGTTTACAACTGCAAGTCAACCTCTACACTTAACCAAACATGCATGAGTCATCCGTGACCCTTTGTGTTTCTCCATTCTTACAATGCTCTATCCAGTCAAGCTGCTACAGTCAATAAAAAAGCAACTAAGTTACACTTATTAACATTCTGATTTTTGCAACACCTCTCTAGATGTAAGTCAACTTTGCTATCAGTACACTGAACATAAAGTGGTACAGCAGGGAGAGAGTATGTAAATGAGTGCTGAAAAAAGGTTTTTCAAAAGGAACGTGTTCAGTTAATGTCCCTTGTTCAAGAGCAAATCAACTAGTTTCATACTAGACAATATACAATTTTTCTCACACTGAAATTTTACCAGAGCATTTTATAAAAGTAATTCAGTATTATCTTTTAATTTTTATGCAATTTAATAATATATTCGTAGATCTAGTGCTATTTAATGTGACATGAAAATTCAGTAACAAACATTACATCAGATTTTTCCTTGTAGTTTTGAATGTTTGCCATTGGTTAGAATAGTAATTTCAAATCAGAGTTAAATCTTGATACTGCCAAAGGAACTGATATGTGCAGTTCTAATGAAAGAGCAAATATGATGCAATAAGTGGGTTGTGGGAAATCAAATGGATGAGATGCTAAATGCTGCCAGTTGAAGTTTTGCCCTTTTGGAAGGAGATGGTCAAATTTTTTAAAGCTGATTGTAACACTCCTCCAAATTTACAGCACACACATAAACGTACAAGCTTTTACATAAAGTGAGATAGAAAATATACACAGTTCAAAATGTACGGATCCTGAAAGATGATGAGTTCTACTGAAGTCCAACACCCAAAGGCTAATTTTAGGCATTTTTGGTTGATTTTGTACATGCCAAATTTAAATATTTGAAGCTGATGGGATTTGCATGCACTGTCTTCCTCAGAACCAGGCCTTTGGAGCAGTAGTTCTCAAATTTCTTGAGACCATTTCCCCCCTCCCAAAATTCACACCCTCTCCCCTTGATAATTAACAGATTAACTAATAGCTGTGGGACCATCCTCTTTTCAGTTTTGCTGGTGCAGATTTGAAGGGGCTCAGGCACTTGTAGAGGTTTTGGTTTTTTTTAAACAAATTTTCTTGTAATCAAAGTAGTCTAGGAAATGATTTCTTGTGATCAGCCTGCAAGATGCTGACTAATTTGCAGCAATAAGAATAAGTAATTTTAGTGGGCATATCCTTTGGATGAAATTAAAAACCAAACAGAAAAAAAAACTAACCCAACCCAACCAACCAACTACTATTGGTTTCAACGATAAAAAATTAAAATCATGATATGGAAGTCAGCTGTGGCAGGGATGGATAAGTATTATAAAGGAGATAGACAGACTTCCAAAGTCATATGGAAATCTCACAAATGCTAAAACCCAGAAGCAATGGAATGGGAGTGGGAAGGAGGCTAGCGTTCCCGCAATGGAAATAGTGGGGGGATGGCAGCTGATGGAGGTTTCCACTCCCCCTTTCTCCCCCCCATGTTTTCCACCACCAAAACATCTCGCAGAGGAGGGACTAGAGCAGCTGCCACAGAGCATGAGAATTGGGATGGCCACTAGGAACAGCTCTCCACTCTCTGCCTTCCAGCCACCACTAGTACCAGCAGAGGCACCTAGCCCAGGGAAGGGGCAGAAGCACATGTTCCCACTGTTGGGGTGGGGGACAGGGCACCAAGGCAGGGAAGCATTGACACACACGGTGCCTGCCACCCAGTTGTGCGGGCACAGGGCACCAGCTGCCAAGGAACCATAGGAATGACAATAGGAACTTTTAGGATGCCCCTTTCCAGGGAGGAGCTGGCTGCTCTCCCTGTTCACTCCCGCTCAGAGATCCCCATGTTTCCCCTCCTATTCCCCATTCACAGCAAGCTTATGTCCTGTGCTAGAAACTCCCTCCCTCCGCCCTATTCACAGCAAGCTTATGCCCCACACTAGAAACTCGCTCTCTCTCCCCTATTCACAGCAAGCTTATGTCCCACAGTAGAAACTCAGGGGCACAGTACAAGTACTTTTGACCTCATGGGTGATCTTCTGTTCCCTTGATTGTCACAGACTGCACTTGAAGAATCCTGGTCTTAAGTAAATGAATAATCAGTAAGGATCAAATTAAAGTACATTACAATATTATATATTGTACTAACAATAGCAACTTAATTACAGTTTAATTGTGTCATACTTTATTATTGACAGCCATCTGTTTAGTTATCTGTATGTTCATAGCCTATCATTATATTTCCTAAATTTGTCAAACTCAGATTGTGCCTTGAAATTTTCTACGGTATACTTTATGCTGCACAGATTCACTTAAATGCTGTTAAGCTCTGTGAAGAGAATAATTTACCATTATATAAAGGATATATGACTTGGTACAGCCAAGTCTGATATTTGGGAGCTGAGTTGGTTGGTTCCATAGTAACCATTTCACCTCATTGCTTGTGCAGACATGCTCTGCATTTCTATTTCACTTTTACAGACTTGTTCTGTTGTTTACCTTCATTGTATTTGTGAAAAAGTGGAGACAGAACTAATGAAAGACTATCACAGGCAAAGACAAGATTTTGAAAGGACTTCTCAAAAGTATTTTTCAAGTTCTAAACCTAAAATCAACATAATTAATAAATAGATATTAAAGTTAAGGCTTGTTCTTGGGCTGAGGCATATGAAAAGCTTCTGCATTGTTACAATAGGCTACTTCCTACAAATTTAAATACCTTTAGACTAAAGACTCTATCCTAGTTTTCAATAAGTGAGTGTGTATTGCCAAGTATATTGTAAATCCAGTTAATGTGCTAGCGTAAGTGGCAATGGACACCTCATACCAGAAGGCAGGATCAAGCCTTGAGACCAAATTTATGCAGCATACCTTTTACTATGTGCAATATTTCTGGTTTGGGCCAGAGAAACAGAGAAAGTGAGAGACTAACTATATAGCCCAGTGGTTACAGCATTCAGCTGGCAGGTGGGAGAGGCAGGTTCACGTCCCTGTTCCAAGATTTTTTTTTTTTAAACAAAGTGAAACAGCTCCAAAAGAAGAGATTGAGAAAGACCCACCCTTTAACACCCAGTAGCCTGGTGGTTAGGACACACTCTCCTCCCTCCCTTCCCCCGGCTATCTTTTGTGCAGATTAGGCATGAGCATGCTTAATGGATTGGTCTTGCAGGTGACACAGATAAGGAAAATGCCTAGTTGGAGAATGCTGCTAGGGCTGAGGTAAGCTTGGGTGCTGAGCAGCTCAATGGTGTTGGGACTTATGCATTTTTGATATGCCCACCAGTGGAAACTTAGGCACCCTCCATGGTCCCTTAATGTTGGACTTAGTTGCCTAGAGAGCCTGTGAGGCACTTAAATCTCTTTGTTAATCAAATCCTTTTATTTGCTCAGATATTTGTTCAGGCAATTATTATTGGTCTGCTAAATCCTATTTTTTTTAAAGATATGTTTGAATTCAAAATTCACCTTTTATATATAAAAGGAGTCTAGCAAACCAAATCCAACAGTCCGATAAACTAACCCCTGTATTATCCCCAATAGGAACATCTGTTGTAAGTGTATAAAACAATCCAATTGTCATCTGGCTGATTATTCTTACCTATTCATTCTGTATGCGCGTAAAGAATTTCTAATTTGTGGTGTATAATTTTAGATGAACTATGGGTCTATTAAGAGTAAAAATCAGGTTAAAAATGTGGGTTTTTTTAAAGCAAAAAAAGTTTTGTTTTAGCAAAATGTGAACACTTTAGAAGTGCTACTGAAGATGAGCTCCTAACAGTCCTTGGGGACTGTCAGGCCCTTCCACAAATTATTTTCAAAACTAGGGGAAAATGGAAGTTACACACACTAAATAATGGAGGGCTAAAATTGTCTCACTTCTGCACTGGTGGTGGTGGGTGTCCAGGCATGATGATATTTTTATCTGAAAACCAGAAACCCCACATATAAATTTGCATGAGACTTTGGAACTAACTGCTTATAATTTCATTTTAATATTAAGACTGTTCCATTTTAAAAGTTACATTTGGAGAGGCGAAAGGGGAAAAGTAGTTTTTAATCTTAATAAAATGTATGTTGTCTAGCAAATTGATCTAGTGCCCCAAAGATAAGGCTTAAATAAAGTATTTCATTCACAGTTTATTTGAAAAGAACACACTTTTGCTACACACAGAGATGCCCTCAGGTCACCAGATTCATTTATAATGTATGCTGTGTGTTTCTGTATTCTAAAATGGGGAATTAATTGATGATGGATAATGAATACTTTCCACCCACAGACCAAATGCAGCCATCATTTTAAGAATAAATCTATTATTTTACCATCCAGAAAGACAGAGATCCCTCCTTCAAATTGTTCTCAAATTTAGCCATATAAACTAAGTAAAAGACCCATCATAATATTAACCAAACTATGAATTTTCTTCAACTTATGATTTTTAAAAGTTTAATACCAGGGGAGAAAAAAAGCTAAATAGAGCTTTCAGAAGTGATTGCTGTAATCTGGCTACTTAATAGAACAACTTAATGCCACTAAAACTGGCTAAAGAAACTAATTTAAAAAAAATTATTTGCATGTAGTAAGTAAAACCATATTACAAATTAAATAAATGTTAACAGGAAAGTTTTCCCCTCTCAATGTATTTAGCTTGTTGCAAAAATAATTCTGGTATAAAAATCTCCTTTGCTCCCTTGGCTGACTTTTTAACATCATACAAAATGGATATAAATGGCACACCAGCTGCATTATTAACAAATACAGGATTACTTTCCGCTAGATGAAATAATATCTCCTCTAATTTTGCCTTAGATGGAGAAGAAAACTATGAAGACAGTAACAATGTATAGAAAAATAAACTGACTAAGTTTCACAGTACAGCATGTAACAAAATTTTAAGAATTCTTGAAATTTCACTTACATATTGTGTATTTAAGGAAAAGATGATTAATCAATATTTCACTCAAAAATACAAATAAGAGGTTTTAGGAACATGAATTAACTATATATATTAAAGTTTGAAAGTCCTTCCCAACCCACTCAAATGTACTTGTGAAGTAAAATATATGTAGGATAATTGTTAAATTGACATGAAAAAATTTAAATAATTCTGTTCAGATAAAAATTGATGTTCTTACTAAAATGATATACTGTCTGATATAACAAATCCGGTCTTGAAAACATTTTGCAAGTAATACTGACTGATATTGTAACACAGTAACTAACGAACAAATATCTATGGACTTCGCACACAAATGTCATTCTACAAATTCTTAATTGGGCATCCGAATACTATTGCTTTTGTAAGTTAAACACGAAAAACTTTATTTTAGAAAATAGCAATGTTTGCTCAGGGCACTTCTTCAGGATTAACTATGTGTTGGGGTTAATGGGCTGATTATCTTCAGCTATCAACTCCTCCCAGCCACTCATTAATCAATAGGAAATGCTCATCTGGTTGGTAGTTACTGCTGAATTAGTGGCTGTATATTATACTAGATATTGAGAAAATACTCAGATATCTTACTGATGCACATTTGCTAAGTATTGACTAGCATATTAAAGAACAGTGATTGGTCATAAATATATTGTTCGATGTTTCACATAAAACATAGCACATAATACCATAAATTGTAGTCTATACACTGTGTAATGAACCGGGGTGCACGACACCAAACAATACACAATACAACCCCTATTTTATGAACTAACTGAGGATTGAATTCATTAAAGTGAAAAGTTTATAAAATTTAACATCTCAAAATTAGTACAGTGCAAAAGTTAACTTACTAATCATTTGATGATCATGTATATAAAAGAGTAACAAAAAGTAGTGTTTCTTGGCCATCATGAAAGAGAACACTGAAGAAGACTACTTTACCAAGGCAAGACTCATCTGATACCAAGGTATCGTCACCAGAGTGTAGGAAGGTACATCTTTGGAATTGGAATAATTTCTATCCTATTTGGAACTTTGAGAGATCAGGACCTTGAATTGTTCCATGGACTGGACTGGAACTCAGTGTAAAGTACAGAGTATGTGCTTATCCATTCAATTCACCTGGCTGCTGAACTGCTGGGCATTAATTCATCCAAGTTTGCACAAGGCCTCCTGGGTTATGCCAAAGTATAGCACAATGCAGTAGTCCAGCTTCAGGGTGAAAAAGGCTTCCATCACTATAGCCAAGCCTGTATCCAAAAGGAAAGGAGGGTAGTTTCCTGGCCAGCAAAGCTGGAATAAAGTGTTTCTAGAAATTGTTACTTTTTTGATACCCGTAAGACCCAGAAATTTCTGGCCATATTGATAAGTGAAGGGCAGAATGCTTCAATGAAGGAAGGAATTCAGTGAACTTTCAAGTACTGCCATCACCACCCTTTGCAATATCTCGACTAGCATACAGATATTAGGGTGCTGGACAAGACAGAAGCACCTAGATATAAAGACAGATATTCCCGCAGTCAGGTTAGTTGCAGTCTTTGCTAGATGGTGTTGAACGATATCAACAGGTATAACAGCACTAGCATGGAGGATTGATCTCTGTCCATAGTACTGAGATCTCCTGACAATGCAATTAGGGCAGTCTCTACTAAATGCAGACCTGAAACCAGACTGGAAGGGGTCTAGAATGTTGGTGGTGGTGATGAACTGCTAGAGTTTGCTAGCCACCAACTTAAAAGAATTTACCCCAAGAGGAAGGAAGATTAGAGACTGAGCAGTAGTTGACATGCTTAGTGGAATTAAATGATTGTTTCTTGACCATGAGTCAGATTGATGCATGTTATAGAGGTGATGTAAATAATCCCTCCCTGAGGGAAGAGTTGACGATCTGTCAGTAGTGGCTCTAAGTATTCTCCTCTGGCTTTTACTAGCAATGAAAACCACAAGTCCATGTATGTGCTTTTTCTGTGCTTCCAGTACCTCTGTTATAAACACTGGCTTAAATTCTGTTTGGAAAGGTGAAGTGTTTTTCACCTTTTATCTCTAGCTGGTTTGATGGAGCTGGAGAAATTGTCTCCAATACACTTGAATCTTTTAGCATTCTTCATAGCATGTGGCATTTAAGCCTGGAACTCTACAGTGGTCTAGACCTGTTAGTCGGCTCACTAACTGGAAGAATTCTGCAGGCTGAGATTCCGTACAAGTCCTGGTGGAAAAGGAATATGACTCTTTACTCTCCTGTTCCACAAAAGCATGGATATCATACAAATCCTTTATAACACAGCTGAATGGACTCAGATTTAGTTCTTCACTATATCACCCTCTTCTGCTTTCTTGTAGATTTGTGTTGTACTGAATTAAGTTACATCAATAAAGTTCAACAAATTCATAAACCTAAACAAAATATTTTCATCCAACAATACCAGAAAAGTCTCCCATATACCAGCTGTAAGTGCCTCAACAATTAAATTCACATTTGCAAAAAGATATCTCTCAAGTGCACAATACATAAAAAATTAACAAATCACCAATAAACATAACAGCAACACATACCTCCACTCCAATCTGCCCAAACACCCTATGCTGTCAAATCTCTCCAGAAGTCCTAACAAACAGAAACTGACACATGCCCATATACTTGGCCCATGAAGGTAAATTCCTCCTCCCCTAAATAGTAAAGAAAATTTCCAGTAGGGCTACAGGGAAGTACATGTGACAACAACTGGACTGGGACAAGAGATACAAAAATATTTGGGGCTTTTAGCTTCAAAATTAATTTAATTTAATCTTATAAAATTGTGAGAAGACAACATGCCTATTATGCTGCATCCTATCTAAGTTACAGCACATCCATCATCACAGTATAGCCTATGAATGTTGAGACCTCCGAGATGACCTTTAAAAGTCTCCTTAGAAGGTCGGAGGCAGCATGGAGTTTAATTTTGGAAGCTACAAGTTTAAAACCAATTGGGGTAGGGATTCACTGAGAAGTCACCTTTGAGGGCATCTCTATTTGGTGCAAATGTTGTGTGCCTCTGCAGGTTTGTCGTCTTTAGTTACTAGGAGGAAAAAAGTCTGGAAAACAACTGGGAATTATATTGTTTTCTCTTTCATTTTATCAAGAGCCCACTTGAAATTCTAGGCACTTCAGTATATTATTTGGACATTTAAAACTATTTTTCTATATTGCAGAAGCTATTTCCATTATCTTTTACGTTGCATCTTCACTAGCATTTTTCTTCAAATTTCCCATTATTCCACTTTCACAGGTGAAATTCCACCATTAGTAGTACTAATGTAGACTAGCTGGCAGCAATTTAACCACCATGTTATCTAAACTTGCTTAGAACAGGTCTAGATGACATGGTGGTTAAATCATTAGTGGCTGGTCTACACTCGTGTTCCAACAAGTGGAATTGTAATATTAGAGCAATGATGGAAAGTCTGAAGAAAACTGCTAATGAAGGGGAGCCCTTAGTGTTAACTTGAGTATATTTTATCTTAAGAAAGAAGTTGTATTGCTGTTTTAAATCTTTATTTTTAATTATTCCTATGATACAAGTTTAATTTTTCCTCAAAATCAAATCAAATGAAGTACGCATAATAATTTTTGTTAAATCTTAGCCTGCTCTATTATTTAGCTAACAATTTGCTCAACATACCATGCTGCCTACTCAAGTGACATTACTGAGTAACCCAAACAGTGAATGCTTTTCACACTGAAGAAAAAAAGAGAAAATATGAAAAACTGCTTTCACTTCAGGGGAAGTGAAGAAAAAAACATTCATTGATAGTAGGAAGACTGGGAGATGTTAACAGATCATGAGTGTTTCATATCTAGAGTTTAATATCAGATTTCTTTTTATATATAGATAGCAATATAAGTTCCATTTCTTGACACCATGACTTGGTATCCCTAGACTTGCACGGTTACTGCTGAAGCATGCTAGAGGAATTAAAGCCCTTTTAATGTTTAATGTGTTCCTCTTTTGAACCACAAAGAATATTAATCCTCCTCCTCTCATCCACCAACAGCTGCACTGTTTTTCCTACTTACTAGTGTGTAACAGGATAGCACTGCATGATTGAGCGAATATAAAACACTGCAGTTTGTTTTTTAGGCAATCTCCCTCCAACAAATAGGAAAAATATTTAGGCATCTGATGCCTGAGATGCAACAATCCCATACTCTATCAACATCTGTGCTGAAAGAGTTAAATTTAAGAAATAATTAGCATAATACATTTCTGAACCCTTTCAAAATTTGACAGCAACCAGTTCAACGAGCCATGTTGTACATGTATTCCTAGAAATAGGGGGTATGTGTGAATGTGTGTGAGAGAGAGAAAATGAAATTTAAAATGAGAAACAAATAGCCATAGTTAGATTCAGAGACATTCAGGCATGCATTGTTTAGCATTCCCTATGCAGCTCCACCAATGCATCTCAATCCTGGCCTTGCTTCACTCATCCAACTACTTCATATAGCTCCAGATAGGACTCCAGTTCCAACAAATATCAGACAACACCAGTGGGGGGAAACAGACTGGCCAATTACCTATAAAAATCTACAAAAATTTTGGAATGTCAGAATAAATATTTTTCAGATTCATCCTGATACCCTAAAGTCAGGCCAACTGTCTACACTGTTTTTGAAACCAGAACTGAAGGATGCAGCTGACTGACAAACTGATGCAACATGTTGTCCCTAAGTAATCCCTTATCAAAAACTGAAAGGCCAAAAGCTAGTTATAATGTTGCAGTTATAATGCTGAACTTTCACTGACATTTTAACAACCATCTTGACACCCTAACTGGGTCTCCATGGACTTCTACAGAATTTTTTTTTAACTGTAAAAATTATAACCAGGTCTCCATATGTTATTTATGTGAATAGAGAATTAATACTGATGAAAAAAGGATAACACGATGATGAGCTATTCTGAGTGGTGAGAGGATATTTTCTAAGCCATTTCAAAAACTTGTCTTTTAAAAACAAGTGTCATCATTCTGAGATAACACTACAATATTAAAGCCTTTGGCGCAGGCCATTACTTCCAACTTCTTCCTAGTACCGAGACCCTTTGCAAACATATCTATATCATTTCTTTGATTTAAGCATTCTATTTAATTTCTGTAAAAAAATAAAAATTTTAGTATGCATTTAATTTCCAGCCAACGAGTCTTTAGAGTACACAACAGTCAAAGCTCCTAAAATATAGCCACAATTTTTCCCATCAAATTGATAAAGGAAAAAAAGGAATAAAAAGTGACAAAAAACACAATGATTCCCCTCTATATTAAAATGAAAAGCTTTTTCTGCAGTATTCTGGTCAATGAGATTGAAGGATGTTGGTAATGAAAATGTGAGTACTGAGCATTCCAGATATCGTAACAGATGGGGATTTCTAAGGCACCATGATATTAATACCACAGTAAAGGCATGCATACAAGGGTTTTCCCCAAATTCCAACAGGGTCCAGGCAACCTTGACAAGTCATGTACCAGTTCACTAGTCTAATGTACCTTGTACACACTGGCAAAGTCAGATTTGGGAAAGGAGTATAATGGAATAGCTGATCCCCTCCCACCGCATCTCTTAGAACTCTACAGAAAATTCTCCTGCTCCTCTAGAAGTAGAGCTCCCTTGGTGCTTGCTCTCCAATGCCATTTATCATCCATGATATTTAACTCTCAAAATGTGAGTAGACAAGTGGATATGTTAAGAGCTGACTTTAGGAAAGCAGAGAGGAAATAAATCAAGTTCTGCCTACCTGAGCTGGAGAAGTTTCAAACTAAACAAACACTGAGCTGACTGTATACCAGAATTATTTTACACTAACTTAGAGAGGTGTGCTTTGGAGAAAGGAATGCATGGGATATAGCAGCCTTGAGAGTTTTAAAAGAACTCTATAATCAATTAGTGCATACAATTTACATCTGACCATGTCTTCTAAGTTCCATTTTGTTCATTTACCGTCTTCTTTCCATTAGAGGAAACAGTTTAATACTGGAAACATGCTCATCCCTGTACAATACACAAAAATAAATACTGTTCCTGCCCCCAAAAGCTTAGTCAGAAAGAATGGGAAACCCAGAGGTGCAATAATTTAGAGTGTTCCACCATGTCCCATATTCCTTGTCTCCTAATCATTAAAATAAATGAAGTGAAGTTTTTGGAAAGATCTGAATGAGAAAAGAGTGGTGGCTTTGTGAACTGGGACTGGGAGGACTTTCCACACAAAGGGATCAGAATATAAAAAACAGAGAGATGGGAGTGGAAAAAGAAAACGAATAGGGTACTGAGTCTTGCATCAGCAGCTTTCGACATCTGTAGGGAATGGAGTTGATTCTTGGTTACACCAAGGCCCCTTTACATGTTCTGGCAGTTTAGAGGCCTCCAAAAGCAAAGGGAGCCCGACTTCTAGTCCTTCTTGGACATATGAGACATGCCCATACCACTGGGTCTCAAATAGTGCTCTGCTTGGTAATAAATGTGATGTGTGTGTCCATTTATCGTTTAAAAATAAAACTGACAACTTTCTTCCTCCACCCCCTTACTGCCTCAGTTGGTACTGGTGAAAAGTGTGTACATGGTTATAGCCACATATACAACCCTCAAAAAGAAACAGCCTCAAAACAAACATTGGAAAAACATCATATTAAGAAAATGGAAGAATTCTCAGCATCTGACTGAAGTGGCAGAACCACCCTGCTTATAAATGTTCATACTCAAATACTGCTGTAATATTGTAAAATTACTATTTTAAAACATTCCATAATTTATTAAAATTATACGTCTCTCTCTCTCTCTCTCTCATATATATATATATATATATATATATATATATATATATATATATAAAAGAAGGGTTTCTGCAGGTATGTTAGTAACAAGAAGAAGGTCAGGAAATGTGTGGGCCCCTTACTGAATGGGGCAGGCAACCTGGTGACAGATGATGTAGAAAAAGCTGAAGTACTCAATGTTTTTTTTGCCTCCGTCTTCACAGACCAGGTCAGCTCCCAGACTACTGCACTGGGCAGCACAGTATGGGGAGGAAGTAAGCAACCCTCAGTGATGGAAGAATAGGTTCAGGACTATTTAGAAAAGCTGGACATACACAAGCCCATGGGGCCGGATGCAATGCATCTAAGGGTGCTGAGGCAGTTGGCTGAAATGATTGCAGAGCCAATGGCCGTTATCTTTGAAAATTCCTGGCAATTGGGGGAGGCCCCAGATGATAGGAAAAAGGCAAATATAGTGCACATCTTCAAAAAAGGGAAGGAAGAGGAGGATCCGGGGAACTACACACCGATCAGCCTCACCTAACTCCTTAGAAAAATAATGGAGCAGGTCTTTACAGAATCCATTATGAGGCACTTGGAAGAGAGAAAGGTGATCGGAACAGTCAGATGGATTCACCCAAGGGCAAGTCATGCCTGACCAACCTGATTGCCTTCTATAATGAAATGATAGGCTCTGTGGATGTGGGAAAAGCGGTGGATTTGGGAAAAGCAGTAGATGTGATATACCTTGACTTTAGCAAAGCTTTTGACATGGTCTCCCACAGTAGTCTTGACAGCAAGTTAAAGAAGTATGGGTTGGATAGATGGACTATAAGATGGACCGAAAGCTGCCTAGATCATCGGGTTCAACGGGTAGTGGCCAACACCTCAATGTTTAGTTAGCAGCCAGTAAGCTGGAGGATGGAGCGGATTGCACCCTGAGCAAGTTTGCAGATGACAAGAAAATGGGGGGAGTGGTAGATATGCTGAAGGATCTAAGATACAGAGTGACCTAAACAAACTGAAGAATTGGGCCAAAAGAAATCTGATGAGGTTCAACAAGGACAAGTGAAGAGTCCTGCCCTTAGGACAGAAGAATCGCATGCACTGCTACAGACTGGGGATCAACTGGCTAGGCAGCAGTTCTGCAGAAAAGGATCTGGGGGTTACAGTGGACAAGAAGCTAGATATGAGTCAACAGTGTGCCCTTATTGCCAAGAAGGCTAACGGCACATTGGGCTGCATTAGTAGGAGCATCGCCAGCAGATCAAAGGAAGTGATTATTCCCCTCTATTCGGCATTGATGAGGCCGCATTTGGAGTATTGTGTCCAGTTTTGGGCCCCCCACTACAGGAAGGATGTGGACAAATTGGAGAGAGTCCAGTGAAGGGCAATGAAAATGATTAGGAGGCTGGAGCACATGACTTATGAGGAGAGGCTCAGGGAACTAGGTTTGTTTAGTCTTCAGAAGAGAAGAGTGAAGGGGGATTTAATAGCAGCATTCAACTACCTGACAGGGGGTTCCAGGGAGGATGGAGCTAGGCTGTTTTCAGTGGTGGCAGATGACAGAACAAGGAGCAATGGTCTTTAGTTGCAGTGGGGGAGGTCTAGGTTGGCTATTAGGAAAAACTTTTCCACTAGGATGACAGTGAAGCACTGGATGGGTAACCTAGGGAGGTGGTGGAATCTCCATCCTTAAGAGGTTTTGAAGATGCAGTTTGACAAAGCCCTGGCTGGGATGATTTAGTTGGGTTTGGTCCTGTTCTGAGCAGGGGGTTGGACTAGATGACCTCCTGAGGTCTCTTCCAACCCTAATATTCTATGATTCTATTATATTGTTTTCCCGACTACTAGACAAATCTCACACTAGAAACATATGAACAAAGTCACATTGCATGTCACATTTAAAATTAGACAGACTGGCCAAAACACAAGAAAGGGTACAAGAAGAAATAATCCTGCTCTCGTAGGAAGATGTGCAGGGTCACCTAATAAGTCTTTCATCTGAATATACCTTAACAAACATACCCATACAATAGATGCACTAATGCAAATGTGATTTTTTTTTTTTTTTTTTTAAACAACAAAGAGTCAGCATTTCAAAAACTACTGACATAATTTGATGCCCTCAATTCCAACTTTATTTATAACAAAACAAGATATTATAAAGGACCGTCTGGCTACTCTCAAGCATCAGGCTATGATCCATTCCTTCAATAGTGCTGACTCTCTGAATTAGACGCCCAGAACATTCCTACTGTTATGTTAAGTAGGTGCTAATTATATGCTTGGTGCTGTAAAGGGCACAAATAAAAAAAAAGCAGTCAGTGTTCTGCGGAGCTTACAATTCTAAGAGCCCAATCCTGCAAACAGTTACCAAGCACATCTTTATTTCTGTACATAGTTCCACTGATGTCTTGCATTTCACCCCATTTAGTTTTAAAATATGCCGAGTGGCTTCCATCACTTTTTTTGTGAGACTATTCCACAGCCAAATTCCTTAGTGATCTCTCACTGTGAGGAAGTTTTCCTGATGCTCAGTATAAATATTAGTCTTTGTAATTTCATTCCATTATTCTTGGCTATTCCCCATAGCAAATATTTTAAACAAACTCTTCAATATTTTATTTTTACAACCTTCAATTATTTGTCTTTCATTCCCTCTTAATCATCATTTAGGCAAGTTATATTTAGCTGATGGGCCTATGCACAGAAGTTTGCAGGATCAGGCCCTGAGAACAGATACAAATATAACTCATTAAGAAGTTTGGAGGACAGTGCACTGTAACTTGTTGGCTAAAATGCTGTGTTCTCTTCTAGTAGCTGATCCTCATGAAGTGGTTGAGCCTACTAAGGTTTCAATATAATGGAACTTGTCCTTTAGTGCAAGTGGTAGAAGCCTGTGCTTTGGTTCAATCTCCATTGATGACTGTTTCTGACAACTAGTAAAATATCTGTCTGGAACAAAAGGTTTAAGTGCACTTTACCTGCATTAGGTAACAGTATTCTATAAAAAGATCCTTTAATATCAGAAGACCTGCAGGATTGGCAGAAAAGAGAACATTGGAGGAAGGAAACACCACAGAAAGACTGAAGAGAACTATTAGAGAAATGAGTGTGTCTCTTTCTACTTTCTCACAGGTTAGTTAAAATATAACAATATCTTAAAATGGCACAGACTGCTGACAAAAGACATTGGCTTGTTCAAGTTTTAATAACTATACATTTGTACTGAACTAGTTAAAATCAGATGCTGCTAAAAGAGGTGCTGTGGCAGCAGGCTTATTTTCATAACGAAGTATGTGGTCTCAGACTGCAAGGGAAATTATCTTGGGAGCTATGACAGTCAGAGGGGGGAATTAAAATAAAAAATTATAAACTTCACTAATGTAGGGAACACTGAATAGTACTACTTTGTATTTTTCACACTTTATGCTATTGTTTAATATTTTTATACCATTTGCTTAGTGAAATAATGTGTAATGAAATACCAGTTGTAAATAGGAACTTGGAAGCAATTTGCAACTCTTGTGTAGTTTCCTTCCAGAATTTGAAGGATTTGAAGGTGGAGGAGTGTATGTGAGAGTAAGAGAGACTCTCTCTCTTCATGCTCTCTAACTCTTGTATAATTGCTATACAAACTAAGTTTCTTTTCCTCCCTAACCTTCCTGGATTTTCTCTCTGCTGTCACTTCCTAATAATCTAAAGAATAAATAATTACTAAGATAAGAATTAAACATGATAATAGTTCTTACATATTCATCCCCAAATTTATTTATTTATGCAGATGTCAATTCACCTGATGAAGGTCATTATCCAACGCATACTCCTGAAAGTAACCTGGTGCAGCAGATGATGCTCTAATGGCTTGCCATAATTTATACTGACAACTTCCAATGTAGTGAGACTTGACACCTGGAAGGTGGTTGTAGTTTCTGAACACAAATGCTTTCAGTGGTGTTCCTCTGTTTACAATGGTGCTTATTGCAGCTACCTAGTAGATTAGAAAAATAAAGATAATTTCATATACCAACACACTATATTTCCCACAGCTACAAGATTTAAACATTAGCTTTGCATATCACATTGTGGGTACAGGTACACCTGACAATATAACCATTAAAGTAAAAAGGAAAATAAAATTCACATGACTAGCTTGAACAAAAATGAATCCCTTGTAGTTCACAACCTTGTTATACCCATCTTTTTTATTAGGTATAATCAAGGCATTTTCTTCTTTTCTGTTTTTATCCTATGTCATGCTCTACTGCCCTTCTGGTTGTGAAATATGGACATTGCTCCCTGTGGAGCTCACCAATGCTTCTCCCATGTCAAGCAAAGTCACAGCTGCAGAGCTGAGATACTGCCTCCCCAACATTCTGCTTGCCCATAAAAGCCAGAGAAACTCAAACTCTATGGCAAAGACAGTATCTTGTATTATATTTATCTTTAAAAAGAAAACACAGAACTCAATGGAAAAAAATCAAGAAGGGAGAACTTTTGCTTGTTTGTTTTTTGAATGTGAGGTGGTATAAAAAGAACATACAGACTTCTAATTCCCTATTCCTCTTCCTAACAGGCATCATTGGTTACCAGCACCCTATGGTCAACCGCCAAGAGAAAATAAGGAAGTTTGCAAATCAGCAAATTATTTTTTCTTGAACTTTTTATTTTCAGTGAGAAACTATGAGATTATTACCATTTGCTATTCTATTTTTCACACGCTTTGCCAATTGAAATTTTACAGAAAATAGTCAGCTGCCTTACATGAAATGATGTTTGTTTTTCATTAAGTTAAAGGAAAAGGCAAATGCTGGAGAAAAAATACTCTTTAAAGACAAATCTCTACCTAGAAAAAGTGTCTTAATATTTTTAACTTATCATGTGGATATTATTTCCAGATTCTTGGAGCTACTATAAAATAGTTATTTCTAATCAACACAAAAAGAACTACATTAAAAGATTGCAAAGTGGAGCACTCAGAACGTCAGGAAATAGCACTATCCATGTAAAACTGATGTGTAACACATACCTAATGTTGCAAGCCTCGACTGAACTTTTTTCATGGAAAGTAACTTTAGATTGTCCAGTCTACCACTGAGGCTCATCTCTTAACAATTCATGTATAAACTGCATGAACTACACTTGTGGCATGTCTCCTTACCGCAGAAAAACAAGAGAGACGAAAAATCATTCACTATATTTAAAAAAAAAAAAAAAAAAAAAGTGATAAAATTACTACATAACCAAAATAACTAAGGAGATAAGTAGTACGAAAGTCTTCTATGTTGTATAGTTCTAGAATTTTCCATAAAGATACTGAAGCATCATGAACAAAAGAACTGTGCACGTCATTCCAAATGGGAGAGAGAACGTATTACTTCCCAGAAAGAAAGGTATGGAAGCAACAATCAGCATGCTTTAGAGACACACTTACCCATAATTATAATCACTATTTTCTAAACGCTTACCATAATGACAGTAAGAATTTGCAAGATCTTTAACTGATGATGCAGAGCATTACTGGCATAGTCTAAAACAATGTCTCTTAGCAAATTAGTGGGTGGGTGATACTATTTGCATATTATTTTACAAAGTAGTCTTTGTTTTTGAGAAAGTGTTACTCATCAGTACTTAAAGATGAAGTTATATCAGCATATTAACTCCCATCTCTCAGTTGCACAATTACAAGTAAATCACTCTATTCACAGTAAATATAGCTTTACCGGGGAAAAAACAATATATGTAAAACTTCTATATGACAGTGATTAAGCTACAAATGGTGAAGTACAACACTTTTCTGTTTATCCCAAAAGGGTCGTCTTCTACTCCCATTGAAGCCAATGGCAAAACTTCCACTGACTTCAAC
Organism: Emydura macquarii macquarii; assembly: GCF_026122565.2. Taxonomy (NCBI): domain Eukaryota; kingdom Metazoa; phylum Chordata; order Testudines; family Chelidae; genus Emydura; species Emydura macquarii. The sequence continues at coordinate 14,183,313 of NW_027132773.1, forward strand.
AGGAATACGTTCAAACCTAAAAACTCATATTTGGTTTTATAACACCTATACATTTTTCACTTCAGGATTTAATCCTAATCTGTTAAGTACTAAATGCTTCCAACTGTTACTGAATTCAACAAGAGTTGAGAGCACAAAGCACCTTGTGTGGTTGCATATTTTACTTGGATTATACTATAGCCCTGTTAGACTGTAACCATTGCCAGCATTAAAGCAGTTATTTTGAATAACTAACAATTTCATATCTATTTATATATGCATTTTATTACTGAGAACTTGGAAGAAAGCCAAGATCTCAATTCAAGGATAACATTCAAATCAAGTCGGGGAGAACATCTTCTCCCCCCAAAACTAATATGCCATTCCAGCTTTTTCCATGTCCTCATTTTACACATAAAACATAAGTACAGTCACTTGAGCCGGTGTCTATTTTCAGAAAAATCTGAACCTTTTCCATTTAACAGTAAAATATTGAATACAGTACTATAATGACACTAAGACACCTATTAATTACCAAATTGTTCTTAACCATTTGCTATTGTATTTCTCCTCCTTCCTCACACCAAAAATAAAATACCCTTTCCTTTCTCATTTATTACTCTTGTGCTGTGCTAGATATAATAGCCCACCAACTAAATGGTGCCCTTCGTATGCTACGGGCAAAGAGATCGTATCTACCAAAGGGACAATAGGAAACCTGTGATACAGATCAAATGGGGAAAGACTATTAGTTCTCTCACACTACCCACAGGAACAAAGGAAAACAGCCAACATCACAGGAGTGCAAGCCAACACTGAAGGGACTCTGGGATAAAATAGTAAAACTCTGTAGAATCCTGGATGTGGCATAAAAGCGAGCGTAGTTGAGAAGCATGTCACAGTAGTCAATTCACAAACATTGTCTCATGGGAACTATATCTAAAATCAGTACACTGCTATCAGCTAAGAAGTGCAAGATTACTGTAGCATGGTTGGCAAATATTTAAGGTATCTTGTAGAATTTCAATTTATAAATGGGGTTTGTTTTTAGAGCTACTTTTCAGAGTATAGGTTACAAAAAATCATACAACTTGTACAAATAACATTCTTAAAGTGATGGCACTGTCACCTAAAGCTATTTGTTCCTAATTAATTTTTTTCAGTACAATATTAGTTTTCAAAAATCTGTACTTACCTTAGGACATTTGGGATTTCTTGCAGTTTCAATCATAAGATCTGATCCCATTCTATCTCTATATAACAGGTAAAAAATTGAAAACACATCAGCAATTTGGCATATCAGAACAACAAACTAGTCAACACCAGAGAGAAGTTGGGTAATATCTTTTATTGGACCAACTTCTGTTGTTGAGAGTGACAAGCTTTTGAGCTTACACAGAGCTTTTCTTCAGGTCTGGGAAACTTACTCAGAGTGTCTCAGCTAAATAGAAGATGGAACAGATTGTGCAGCATAAGTAGTTAACGTATATTTTAAGGGACTGTTCAAAATAACTGGCCTGTTATTATCTCATCCATCTTGTGTCTCTAATATCCTGGGACTAAGATGGCTACACCACCACTGCATAGTCAAAACTAGTCATTTATGCCTACTCTTACTTCTGATATTTTCTATTTAAAATCCACAGGGTGAAATCCTGGCTACATTGAAGTGTATGGGAGTTTTGCCACTGACTTCAACGAAACCTGGTTTTCACCCACTGTATCTTCTCTGCAGTTGGAAATGAATTCAGTATTCAGATTATTTGAAAAGAATGACTGAGGCCTCAGTCCAGGAAAGCTCTTAAGCATATACTTAATTTTAAATCAATTGGACATGTACTTAATATTAGGAATATACCAGAGTGCTTTGATTGGTTGGGACTTGAACATGGAATTCTTAAATGTAGTGGTTTTACTTTAATGAAAGTCATTCTTGCTGAGGTGTTCACCATTAACAAACAAGAAGTAAAAGCAATGTTTTTTCTGAAAAAGAAAAAAACCAACCACTGTTGCTAATTTTTTAGAATATAAGCATGCAGCAATAAAACACAAGTTAAAATATCTAATCTTTGTTTTGCTACAAGCATCATCTAAAACTGTTCTTCAGATTCTGCAGAATCCAAGCTTTCATTTAAATACAAAATTCTAGCCCTCATAATGACCCAAAAAACCTTCTGAACACAACCCAAAGTTTAAACCAATGTGGTGCTGTCTTCTTAAGTCTACAAAGACGGTTCCAGCACTGCCACAGTCATTAGGTAAGGTGGCTCTGTGACCCAGGGATTCTTTGGTAACAACTGGTAGAAGGTGCATACGGCTTTACAGGGACACCCCTTGGTCAGAAGTACACATAATAGTTCACCAAAACATGTCCTGTAAGGCCTCTACCGAGAGCTGATAGCTGGTTGTTATAATCATTGAGAAACATATGTATGGATAATATTTAAGGAGTTACAAACCTATACCAAAAATTATGTTCTTAAGGTCTTCATATTAATGCAGGACACCAGGAGGTGACATACCTTGGACATTTTCCTTTCATGAGGGAGCTAGCAGACACCTATCTGGCCATTTGGGTATTGTATATTGTATGCCTCATACTATATGACTATTTGCATGAAATAATACAATGAGAGATTGTGAAAATCTACAAGAAAGGAAATCTACAAACAGCATACGGAGGGGAGTGTTCCTGTTGATGAATGAAAGACAGGATAGGATTGGTATATTTTGGGAGGACAAAGAAACACTGGAGTACTTCATCTAGGAGGCAAGATGACAGCATTTCTGTCTCATGAAATGAGGGTTTCAGCCAAATCTGGTTGTAATGCACTGAAATGATTTTGGGGGAGCATAACTCTAGAATACATGAGTATTTAAGTCTAGGCTCTAAAATGCCTGTTATAATTTTACTTTATATTTAAACATTTGTTTCCAATATTTCTACTTGCTACTACTTAAATCTCTATATAATTATATTTGATTTAATTATAAACATATCTAAGTGCTGTGCATTAAGTGGGGCACTGATCTAAGATGGAACTGGTACATTGGGGTGTACTTTTTTTTGGAAGCAGCAGATCTGAATACCCTGGGTGTCCAGTGGACCAGAAGCTGTACACTCCAGGAAGATGCTCACAGGTTGAAGTGTGCCAGTTGCTAACCTGTGGAAAGACTGTAAGGCCTAGAAGGGAGTGCTCCTATTGCCCATGGCCAGGAGAGCTGGGGAGCTGACTCACAGCAGGCACACACAGGGCTCCTCATGCTAAGGGTAGGTGGTAGCAAGGTGCCTCACAAACCTGGGTACTTCTAAGGTTAGGGGTCTATTACAGGAGTGGGTGGGTGAGGTTCTGTGGCCTGCGTTGTGCAGGTCAGATTAGATTATCATAATGGTCCCTTCTGACTTTAAAGACTATGAGTCTCAGGTTCTCTGATTTGTTTATAGAGCCTAGATTCTGTGGATCCAAGTAGAGGATACCCTACCAGTGGAAAATCAAGTAAAAGGGGTCAATGGCTTGGATGAGGCTTGGGACAGGGAACTGCCCATGGGAACAACTGGTGTATTTCACCAGTTCATTGGACAACTGGTGTATTACACCCTGAAGAGCAGGCTTAGCCTTTGGGATAGTAGACACTGGGCAATTTTTCAAGACCTACTCAGCCAGAGAAAGTTTACTGTTGTACCAGAATCCCCTACCAATTTGTTAGCATTAACTATTTATAACCCTGGATATTCTTAATATTCACATAAGCGTCCAATTCATTTTTTATCTTGCTAAGCATAAGGCCTCAACAACATCCTGTGGCAATGAGTTCCACAGTCTAATTTTCACCCAGTGGTCTATTACTAGTTTTGAATTAGCCCATTTTTAATTTCATTCAGTGTCCCCCTTTTTTTTGGATTACCTTTTCTATACTATTCATTACTTTATATACTTTTGTTATGCCCCTTCTCATTTCTCTCTTTTCAAAAGTAAACAATCCCAATCTTTTCAATCTTTCTTCCTTTAAAATGTTTTCCATGCCCTTAATAACGTCTCCCTTTTCTAAATCCCCTTTAACTCTCCTATCCTTTCTCAAATGAGGTGACTAGTATTGCACACAGTTTCTTGAATAAGGATGCATCACCACATCATAGAATGGCATCATAATCTTTTCTGCATTATCATTCATCCCATTTCTTATGCATCCAAAAATCCTATTTGCTTTTTTGAGCACAGGTCTTCACTGAGTTGTCCATATGACACCCAGGTCCCTTTCCTGAATTAATAAAGTGAATTAGAAACCTGCAAGGTGTTAAAACAGTTTGCATTTTTTCATTCCAACATGCTTTACTTTGCATTTATTAACAGTGAATTTCATTTGTTGCAGTCTTGTCCATTCACCTAACTTGTTTAGATCCCTCTGAAGGCCTCGTTGGATTTGACTAATCTAAATAACTTTGTGTGAACTGCAAATTTTGCTATGTTACCGCTCACCTTCCTTTCCAGTTCATTAAATTAATATACTAAACAACACTGGATCTAATAATAGATGATGGCACTAATCTGTCTTGAATAAAACTTTGTGTGTATATTTTTAAAAAGGAAGAGAGAAGGACAGTAAAACTGGGGTCCAGTGTGATAAAGAGCCTCCCTCTACTCCCACACACACTTGAATGTCTTTGGGAAGGGGAATAAAAATACAAGTCCTGTTGCTAACCCTCTGGAACTTGATGATCAAAGAAACAAACATTCCAGTGTTTTATAACCCAGTTAAGCTTACATTATGTGGACAAATAGATCTCCATTCAAGTGCAAAATTATGACTCTCTCTGACCAAGTTCTCATGGCAAGGAGGCAGAGGAGAAGAGGGTACAGGAAGATCCTAGTGCTATTATTAAACCCACACAGGAGACAGCCATAATGTGCGTGTGAATAAAGAGGGTCACTGTTGAGTCAGTACTGCAAAGCCCAAAGGAGTATGTCTGAACTGGCTGGGGCATTGCCTGGTCTCCACACTCCCTGAGCACTAGTTCATCCCTGGAGAGCAGTAGAGATTACAGTTATTGTACAGGTGTAAGAAGTATTCATCTGGGGTAAGCTTTCTCCAGTAGCCCTAGACACATGCATAATATCAGTGCAACTTCCTACTCTACCCTCTGCTGGGTGATCCTCTGTTTTCATACACAAATCAGTTCCCTTAAGTATACCAGCATTTTGGCCAGTTTGTCAAACCCTCACTGCTGCTGCCTCCCATGTAATTCTTCTGCAAATAATAGACACTATTCAAGAACAACAAAACAAAAACACATTGAAACTCATGTCAATGCAAAATCCAAGAAATACAGAACAAAACTATACCACTATTTTTCCCTGCAGATTTAACTCAGTATGGTATTATGTAAGTTGATTTACATAAAAAAAGGGAGCATGCTTTTGCTTTCCGCAGGAAGAAAATGGAAATGAATAGTAAAAGTAACTACATGTCATAAATGTAATGATCTTAATGATGCTATAATGGGAAGATATCAAATTAAATGAAAAGCAAAGTAGGTGGCTCAGTTAAAATTAAGACACTTAGAAATACGCATAAGATTAATACTGAAGCAAATTCTCTACAGTACTTATAGCAAAAAGTTATTGTTCACCAAAATTAGTTGTAATTTTCCAAAGTAGGCTTTATAACATATGCCCCACAACTGTAAATAAAATATTAACTTTACTACTTTTATTAAAATTGTTCTATCAAAAATGTTTTTATTAATACATACTAGGGAAAATTTTATATTAGCTATCCTAAGATGTCAAGCAAGGCAGACAAACTGTAATTTACCTGTGTATTTTAAATAGAACAAGTTTGCACAAAGAAGGCATGTAAAGTTAAATTGCCTTGTATATTCTGCAATGACTGGAAGTGAGCTTAATCTAATTTCTTTACTGAAGTGTCTAGAGAAATTCCATCCAATCTGAATAATCTTTTTTTTAGTATATATTTTAAGGCCCTCCTGCTGCAGGGTGACCTGTGTGGAACTCCGCTGAACTCAGTGGAACACTGTGTAGGCATAGACACTGCCTGGAGTCCTCCCAGATCTCATTGTACGATCAGGTCAACAGTTAGCAAATTAATATTCATGGATTTTAAAATTTCAGTTTAATTTGTAGACAAAATGCACAACATGAAGATGACAGTGATTGCCATGCCACGACACTCTCCACATCACAAAAAGTGTACAGGACCAGAGTACTCAACCAATAAACTGTCTTCCTCCTGTGTTCTTTATAACAACAATAAATTTTCATTTTCATAAAAGTGTGTATAGAGCATTTTCAGACACGGTAATTTTGATTTTACTCATCCAAGGGAGCAGGGAAGGAAGGAATTTTTCTGGGGGAGAAACGCCAAAGATTTTCTTAAAAGCAAAATATAACATGCTATCCATGTAAACATGCAAAAGCACACTTATATCTCAAACATAAAAATTAACACGTATTGTCCAAAATTGAAAGCTCACAATGATCATGTCCCAGTCTACTAACTGATTAGGCTCCATTATTCTGTATCTTCTCTTAGAGAAAATGCACTTTTAAGGATTTATTTACTTTTTTCCAGCAACTAACCTATTATGAAGTTTGACCAAATAAATCAGAATGTGATATAAACATGTTCAACTGATGCTGAGCTGGATGAACGAAAGTGCAAGTATGTTAAACATTGATAATATTCTAATTTAGCTGTTCTGTCTTATGGGATTTTACTTCCACTACTTTCCACCATTTTGATGTAATGAAATGCAACAACCTAGAAACAGATTTTGGATATAAATTTGGCTCTTCAATCTTAAATTTTATCTTCTTCATCCTTGTCTGGGCTCAATATATGATTTTTGTATTAGAGACCAGTTATAATGACTGCAATAGAAATATATGCATTAGAAACATCTCTGAATAGTGTTTTCTTTTGTGTACTTCTGGAGCTTCATATATTTGTTAATTAGGTTAAGCCCGACTGCTAGTGACAACATGGCAGTATTGTCGGCAGTCGAATCTGTCAAAAGTCCTTCCAAGACCACTCAGTTTCTTTTGTTAAATGTAAAGGCTCACTATATTGTAGCTCACATACAATGCATGCTTTGTTTCAAGCAAAGTGTTCTCCTTGTGCTCAGTACAAGTTTCACATTTAGGGCAAATGGATGCAAAAGTGGAGACAATCTTCCTGAGAAGATTCCGTTGAGCATAATTGGGAAGCTGAAGATCAATCCTTCTTTTTCAACCATCCAACACTGAGAGTGATGGTAGATGGGGAAGAATTTTTGAAAATTAAAAATGTGCACTGGACTATGTTAGATGATACTTCTTTATAAATGAGGTTTAAATAGGAATGGACAAATATATCAGATGACTGCACCTAAGAAAATTCTCATCTTTTTCTTTCTTGTTGTCTGGCCAAATGATTAATATCTCCTGGTTACGCTTTTTTCTCTGAATTCTTGGATAGCATCTTCAGCTGTCTGGACACAATAGTTTGTGATTTTCCTTTCAGAAAGAAAAACTATAACTAATTAGGAATGCATTTTTCCTGAATGGGTGCTTGTCACCATTATTGGGTCATTCTTCATATTCAACCAACCATTTTACATTGGTTTTCGTTTTGTTTTTTAATATTATGTTTCTTCATTTGCAGACCCAGTAGTGGACCTGTAAGCTTAAGATGTCTGGAAGACAATATCCAAGACAAAGAGGTCCAAATTATTTATTTTATCATACATTCCAGGTATGGTAGTGTGAAAAATTGCCACGGGCCCCCCTACCCTTCTGGCTCCTCTGGGTGGTTTTGCCTCTCCAAAATAAGAGGACCTGCAGGTGTCACCCAGCGCAATCACCCGTGCTCATTTATTTACAGTGTGCAGGTACAATTTCCACTCCCGAATCGGGCCTGCTTGGCCCTGAGGCTGTGGGCTGCTCACCCTTTCTGGCCAGGAGGCAAACTAAGGTGAAGGGCTCCTACCCTCCTCCCTGGCCACACCTCTCTCTCTCTGTTTTCTCCCTGGCTGGTTTATGTGCTTCTTCCAGCTAGGGGAACAGCTGTTCCTGCTTGCCCCATTAGGCAGGGTCCTGGCTTGTTCTAATCAGCACCTTCTGCTGTTGCCCTCTTCCCTGCTGTCTGGGGTGCTGCTGGCCCAGCTTACTCCAGCTCAGGCAGCTGGGTCGGGGGTGGCAGAGACACCGAGGGGTTTATCACCCTCCATTCTGCCACAGGTTAGAAGACAAAACTTTCTTATCAAGTACCTCTCTTTGCCTTTAAACTGTGATTTTATGGCATATTCAAATATTGGTGTTGGCCATTTTCAGGATGTCAAAGACAAAGAACTCCTGACTGAGGCTGAAGAGCTACTCAGAGGCCTGGAACAATGACTGAAGATATCATCAAGGTAACGTTTTGGGGATAACAGTGATGCTGAAGATGTCTCACTTGCAGGATTCTCCAACTCCATGTTTTTCTCTTCTACTTCAATAGTGAAACACTTCTCTACATTATGCTTTTTAACTGTCTTTACTCCTATGCTGTATTTCAATTACTTCTGACTATATCAGAAACTAGCTCATGAGGAATCTTAATGTAAGAGTCTATTTCAGTAGAATGATTCCCTGTCTCTCTTTTGCTTAAGATGGTTGAACTTTAGCTGAAATGATAACTAACCTTTCATAACTGTTGCTCTTTGAGGTGTGTTGCACATGTCCATTCCATTTTTTGTGTGCGTGCATCCATGCACAGTCACCAGAAATATTTCCCTTGGTGGTACCTGTTGGGGTGGCTTGAGTATCCTCTGCTGCCGCGTGCTGCTGGCATCAGTATAAAGGGCCCAGCCGACCCCCCGGTCTCCTCAGTTCCTTTCTGGAAACTCTGTTGCAGAGGGGTAGGTCATGGGTGGGTCATGGAATAGACATGTGCAACCCACCTCAAAGAATAACAGTTACGAAACTTTAGTAACTTTTTTCTTCCTTGAGTGCTTGCACATGTGCATTCCATTCTTGATGACTCTCAAACAGTTAAATAGACGAAAGGATTGGAGTTCATGTACACAATGACAGAAGGATAGCTCGACCAAATTTGGCATCATCTTTGTCCCCCATTATAGTCTGACTGATAATAAATGTTATTCATCTCTCATGTCAAAAGAGCCCAAAAGTTTAAAATGTAAACAATTTTGCTCCATAATGTTTACATAGGTTTTCTTAACTTTACTATTTCCAAGAAGCATGCCACTCTAAATACACAATGAATTATTAATACAAAGACTATTTTAAACATGATTTGTGTGTGTATAAACTAAATGCATTTCTTCACCAAATGGTATTTCCTAAATTATTATCTGCTATTACATACATGGAAAACCAACTGCTCTTCACTTTATAGAGAGAGCTTTTATACAGCAGGTATATGTTTTCATCACAATAGCCTAGTGGGTTTTTTCCTTTATAAAGAAAAAAGCAATAGGCAAGAAGATTCATAATGTAGCACTTAAAATGGGGGATGCTTGACATAGCCTATTATTTCACTTTTAGCACTTTTCCTGTAGGGAAAATGCACAGCAGGTGGCCAGCAAGATTTGTAGCAGACATATAATGAATCAGAATGAGCAAAGTTGGAAAGCATATGGGCATATAATCAGAAAGTAGTGCACCATAGCTCATTTTATTCCCTGGAAACAGAAGAATCATTGCATTAAAGGCTTTCAGATACTTTGGCTAAATGAAAACAATCAGCTTTTTTGAAAGATTTGCCCTTTTAGAGCTGTGTTTTTAAACTTTTGTTGACAATTAAAGCAACAAGACCACAGATTTTCAGAAATGATTTAAAGTCACTTTTAACTTACTTGAGCATCTTTTCCCAGATATCACTGTCATAAAATGCATGGCTCCAACCCATTTTCATTGTCCCGACAATGACATTCTGCTTAAACACATCTGATCCTAACTTGTGATATAGTTCCTCGCATTCATCCAGGGGGATATGGAACAACCCCAACATAAATGCTAATATCGCACCTGAAAAAAATAAAATAAAATTTGAAATGTAACTTGGGATAACATAACAACACTGTATTATTTATTTTAAAATAATAAGTTACAGAAGTCATGATAATTCATATATTGTAATATTTTCCTTTAAAAGGCATAATCAAGTGACAGTTATGTCACAGGCTCATTTTTTGTTCAAAGATTATATCAACTTGTTTGGAGGAGCATAACTGGAAGAGACAGCTTTTACTTTCAGCAATAAAAATTACAGAAAGTTTTGTCAAAGAAACAATAAAATACAGTTTTGATTTATTTTTGCAAAAAGTTAAACAAAATAAATACAATACAAGTATCAAGTTAAATCCCTTTTCTGGTTTGAAGAGGCAAACTAATATATGAAGTCTAGGCTATATAAACAGCCTAAAATCAAATCATGTTTTTTATTTTTCACTCTTTACATACAGAATGTCTGACAAACTCATTGGTTCAGTAAAGATATTAAACAAAGATGTGAAGAAGATTCCAGAAAGCTCTGAAAAATGAAAAGCTTGAAGTGCTTTGTAATATATTTATGTGCAACAGATTTATAGTTAGCCATTCATTCACAGTGCCACCTAGTGTGTATCAAAATAGCCTGACCCTGAACTGTTGTGAAATAAGATTCAATGGTACTTGAAGAGTACGCTTGCAGAATACCACAGAATGGACTTGCAACAATGCCGACAAGTGCATCACGGTTGGTTTAAGGGCAGGACAGCATCTATGACATCATGGCATTATTGTTCTACCGTGTCAACACAAACACACTGAGGGAGTCTTCCTTATCTCTACTAAGAAATGTTCCCTAGTGTTGTGAAAGTGACTGGCATTGCGATCTAGTCACTTTGCAGTTGGAAAACAATCATATCCCTGCGTACTCTGTCAATGTGCAGTGTCTCTTGAATATGACCAGAATATGACCAGATTTTAATTACTATTTCTGAAGTAATTTCTCTCTCAGCAGCAAAGAAGAAACGCCAAGATCTACCCCAAGTCTAACAAGAATTTCTGGATTCAGCAAGTACTGTTGCTGGTGAATATTTGCTTCAGGTTGGGGGGCTGTCTGTAAGCAAATATTCACCAGCAACCGTTCACCATACAAGAACACTAACCCAGGAACATATCCCTGCAACAAACCTCGTTGCCAACTCTGCCCACACATCGACTCTAGTGACACCATCACAGGTCCTAACCACATCAGCCACACCATAAAGAGCTCATTCACCTGCACATCTACTAATGACAGCAATTCCCCTCTGCCATGTACATTGGCCAAACCGGATTGTCACTACGCAAAAGACACAAATCAGACATAAAAAATAGAAACATCCATAAACCAGTAGGAGAGCACTTCAATCTCCCAGGACACTCTGTAAATGACTTGAAAGTTGTCATACTTCTACAAAAAAACTTCAAAAACAAACTTCAAAGAGAAACTGCTGAGCTTGAACTGATCTGCAAACTTGACACAATCAAACTGGGTCTAAATAGGGACTTGGAATGGTTATCTCATTACAAGAAGTAATTGTCATTGTTCACACAATCTCACCTCCTAATCAACGGTTATGAATAAGCCTCAACTACTTCCCCATTGCTGTTCCTTAGCCTTGGATATGTATATATATACACACCTGTGATCTGATTTCTATTCCTTACATCTGATGAAATGGGTTACAGCCCACGAAAGCTTATGCCTGCTTTAAATTTGTTAGTCTTTAAAGTGCTACAGGACTCTCATTGTTTTTGCTGACTCATTACAATTCACCTTTGAGCTAAGTTAGTTAATATGCAATCATACAGGTTTATGACCCAATGACAGCATCTGATAATGACACAACTGATAAATTCTATACATGGTTTGAAGAGACACTCATTCAAACACCAAGCAAAGATACCACCCCTGTAACTAGGAACTTAAATGCAAAGGTTGGAGCTGTATGCTTTCATAAAGAAGTAATGGGAACAATGGTCTATGTTTACAAAATGAGAGAAGAAAGTTCCAACCATCTGATCATTACAAACACCATCTTCACCCAACATCCTAGACATTTATATACAAGAAGATCAGCTGACAGCACAACAAAGAACCAAACAGACTATCAAATAATATTGGGACACTGGAGATTGAGTGTCTGATGGACAATTGCTTTCCTAAGTGCAGACTGCGGGTCAGATTATCAACTGTTAGCACCGAAGTTAAAACAAGAAGATAAGAGGTTTGGTGGGTCCACTGCATCTGGACTTGTCCAAAATCAACAAAAACTACATGACTTTTGTACAGTATGGGTTAGAGTCTTTGTCACAGGTGAAAGAGAACAACCCCATCAAACTTTAGAATAAAATTAAAACTACCAAACTTGAATCTGTCAAAGCACATTTCAAAACGTCAGTGTCAGACTGCACCATGGTTAAAGGAAGTGTTTGAGCAGGCAAAAAATGATGCAGTGTGAAGAAAGTAGCTTGGAGACCAAAAAATGCAGGAGAGAACAAAAGGAATTGAAGCAGACAGATCCCAGGCAGATTAGATGAGACGAGGGCAAAATGTGAGGACCTTGAGAATTATATAGAGAGAAATAATACAAAAAGTTATTTTCACAGTGGTCGCATTTCTTACTAAAAAGTTTTCCCCACCACCAAGCATAAAGATCATCATTCTTGGCCAGATTCTTACTGAAGGTGATATCAAATGCAGGTGGAGAGATTATTATGCAATCTGTACACCTCACTGGAGCCACTTACAATACAGGATGATAGAAATGAGAATACAGAGCTGAAGTCATCATTACTGCAAGAGGAAGTGACGTGTGCTATTATGAAAATGAAACCTGGGAAAGCACCAAGGATAGGTAATGTACCAGCAGAATTGCTAAAAGAGATTGGTGACAGAGGTACTGATCTCATGTGGAAAATTTGCACTGATGTATGGATGACTTGAAATTGGCTGGATGACGGCATACAGGGAATCTTTCTGCCCTTACCAAGGAAAGGGGATATAACAGAGAATAAGAACTAATGTACCATCTCTCTAATACTATATGTGAGTAAAGTGATGCTCTACATCATTCAGGATCACAGGAGGTGAATGATAGCAGAACTACCACAACAAGTGTTTCAGAGAGGAACAAGGCACATGTAATCAAATCACAAATATCTTGATATAATATTGAAAAATGCAGGGAGTATAATCAGATATTGATTCTGTTTTTCACTGATGGCTCCAAAGCATTTGATACAATCCAACATGAACATCTGTGGAGTATACTTGCAGACCAGGAGATTCCAAAGCATCTCACTGAACTCATCATTAGTCTCTACTGTCAACAAGCAACAGGCGAAAGCGACTGATTTTTCAGTGAGGAAGGCTTGAGATAAGGGTGCATTCTGCTCCAAATCTTTCCAACATGTATGCAGAATTTAGTATTAGACAAACCCTGGAAGGTTTTGATGAAGTGGGAGGAACTGGGATTTCCACTGGTGGACACTTCTTAACTGATCTCAGATACGCTGATGATACGATGCTCTTTGCTGCAACCATTGATGTAATGCAACGAATGTTGGGGTCTGTAAAAATAGTTAGCGAGGTATATGGACTATTCCTGAATGTGGCAAAAACAAAAGGCATGTACACTCACTCAGACGCAAACAGACATCATGATTAATGGTCAAGCTGTAGAGGCAGCACATGAATTTAATTATCTGGGATCATACACATCCAACCAAGGAGACTTCTCCAGAGAAAACAAAAGATGACAGGGATGGCTCACCTCCCAAGAAATTTTGGAAAAAAACTTGCATTTCAAAATATACAAAAGTTCAATTGGTGAAAAGCTTAATTCTTATGAATTAAGAATGTGAATGATGGGAAACTAACGCTGCTGACAGAAGAAAGAAGAACTGAAGCCTTTGAGATGTGGCACTGGCAAAGACTTTTGCATATCTTTGGACAGAAAAGATGAACACTTATGTTAGAAATGTTATTGGACAGAAATGGACACTGCTCTTGGAAATCAATAGGCGCAAACTTGTGTACTTTGGTTACATCAGACTTAGAGCTAGAAATAACCTCAAGAAAGTGATCATAAAAGGAAGGAATGGTGAGGGGTCATCATAGTAAGAGACGACCAGTGAGGAGACAGATAGATGGCACATGGCAGATCATTGGGAGGGCAGCTGAGTGTGAAGTTAGTGATGGATTAAGAGGGTTTCCAAAAATTATTCAATAATGTCACCAGTATTCAGACATGAATAAATGGCCTTTACTTTAAACTGCCTATTAAATCTTGAAGTTCTCTCTCTCTCTCTCTGACGTTTATGATTCAACTCAGTACTTCTCCATGGAAAGTCAGACTGAAATATTTCAGGTTGTGATGCTAGCTAATATATTTTGGGAACAGATTACATTGGAAGAGAAATATAGAGCAAGGGAAATGAGGTGAGCTACACTGTTTTGTAACCTAACTGTATTGTGTTGTAACCTACAGTATACCACTTACATCAGCCTTTGTTACTGGCTTAACATTGCTTTTTGAAAAGTGAACACCAGGGTGATTAAGTGGTCAGTTTTGGCTTTTTTTTAAAAAAAACTGTTATACTAAGATGATTTTGGAACCGCTCTTCTTTTTTAAGGAGAAGTATCAGCCCTCTTCTTAAGGTTATTTTCTGAATCAACATGGGGTAGTAGCAGGGGCTCCTGAAAATAACATACTGTTGTTTGAATAGTAGCTTAAGATGTACAGCATGGATGGGCAAAGAAGCGTAAGTGCCCGCCTTAGCAGAATCTGGCAGCTTGGGGGAGAAATATCACCTTCCAAGAATGAAAGGGCTACAGAGGAGATCAACAGGCTGGTTGAAGGAAACCAACTCTATGAGTGAAAATAAGACAAGGGGTGGAGGGAAACATAGGTTCTGTATTCTCTCCAAGTGGGAGAAAGATCAAAGAGCTGCCAGAAGAGGAGTGGAGACAAGCAGGCCAGGATTGCGGCCTGACATAGGAACAAGTGTAAGAGCTCAGCACTTCTCTGTAATTGTTATTCACCCTGTGATGGTTCTCTCTTTCGCAGATTAAACTGCTTATTTGCCCCCTCCTACAAGCTGCCAGAATCTCTGAAGAGAGGCAAAACTGCTTCCACTCCCCAGCCCAAAATTCACTGTACATCTTCAGCCTGGTCTCTTCAGGTACCTTGGACATCTGCTGTGTACAGCCCCACTCCTGCTGACACATAGGAAAGAATCTCAGTAAGTAGCAAGGCTGTTCCCTGGAAGTGGGGAGGCAAACAGCTAAAATTTATGACTGTCAATTAAGTGCAGTTAACTCAAGAGATTAATTTAAGACAAATTACATTGATTTAAAAAAATTAATTGCAATTAATCGAAGTTTTAATTGTACTGTTAAACAGTAATAGAATACCAATTTAAATTTATTATAAACATTCTTGGATGTTTTTCTACATTTTCAAAAATACTGATTTCAATTACAACACAGAATACAAAGTGTACAGTGTTTACTTTACGTTATATTTGATTACATAATTCTACATTTGGAAGTTGCACTTTCATGATGAGATTGCACTACAGTACTTGTATGAGGTGATTTGAAAAATACTATTTCTTTTGTTTATCTTTTTTACAGTGCAAATATTTGTAATAAAAATAATGTAAAGTGAGCACTGTACACTTTGTATTCTATGTTGTAATTGAAGTCACTATATTTGAAAATGTAGAAAACATCCAAAAATATTTAAATAAATGGTAGTCTATTATTGTTTAACCATGCGATTAATCTCAACTTTTTTCCTCACGATTAATCACAATTAATTTTTTTAATCGTTTGACAGCCCTACTAAAATTAAAACAATTTTTAAAAAAAACCCACATTACAAGTATATTCACCATGACTCTCACTTTTTAAAGAAATATCACGTTTAAAAAGAAAATCAAACCATGGTAATAATATGATGATAATACCTACAGTGCTGACATATTAATATATTCATGACAAGCCTTCCCACTTTACTCACAATCATTCAGTTATTGTGTACAACCTACAGATCCTTAATAATTTGTGTGCAAAAAGTATCCATTTTTATCTTAAAAATAATAAGTTCTATTCAACAATTACGTTTCTTAGATATTTTTAGTGTGTACTATGTAGAATCAGATCAACAAGCACTGTCTTTTATAGTGCCCATTTTTAGTGACTCAAACCTAATTATAACAATTGTGAACCACATCAGTAAAATTGTGTCCATTAAGTATTTTGGAATGTGATGCCGAAGAGGTAGCAGATTTCAATCCCCTTCCCAAAACAGCAAGACCTAGGAAACCTGCTAAATAACAACAACAAGAAGGTGTATGTATACAACATATTAATATTGTTGCATCTGTTACATTTGTTTTTCTATAGATCCTTTGTGGCATTGCTCAAAACCTGCACTCTTATGTATTTATGGGACACCAAATATCTTGATAGCTAGGTGTTAAAGGGCACTTTCTTCAAAAATGAATTCCTCTCATAGTTCTATGACTCAACATAAAATTAGATTGAAATCTCTTAGTAATAAGCGACCATTCCTTTGTGTCTTCTACATTTCTACTTGGCAACAAATTATAGCCATTTAACCTAGATCTTAAATTATGCAGTAAATACAAAAACAAACTTCTCCAAGTCGCATCTAGTTACCAAAAAATAAAATATTCCCCAACAAAAGAACTTGGATTACATTTATAAAGATCAAGTTGTTTTCCTTGGGAAAAATCAGATTTTTCAAACATAAGATTATTTTCATATTTTTACTTTCATTAAGTTTATCACATAAAAATCCATAATGTGAATACTAATTACCTGTGCTTACACCACAAATGTAGTCAAAAAGTTGATGAATAGGCTTTCCAGTAAGTTCTTCTAGTTTACGTAAAGTCTGAAGTGCTACTAAACCCCTGAAACAACACCACAGAGAATGGTGGTTTGGTTACATCTTACGCAGAACTAAACATGTATACAGCTTGGATAAGCAATAACTAAGAGAGGTCACAATAAGTCTACAAGATTTTAAAACAAAAGAGGAAGAGGAATTTTGTAGTTTGACCATTACAATGAGGAGTAATAAGATGCAATTAGAAAGGGAAAGGTACAGGTTGAGTATCAGTGACCAATGATTTTGGGTGCCCAATTTAAGAGCCCTTCTAGGAACCTGATGTGCTCTGTGGTGCCCAGTACATCATGAAAATCAAGCCAGACATCCAAAATTAAGGCACTCAAAATCACTAGTCACTTTTTAAAACCTGTACTGTAGGGAACAATCCTGCACAGAGAGGCAGATAATAGAATAGGACTTTTCCACCTCTAACTTCCATTATCTTGAAACTGAAGTATTAGAATCAGTGAATGAAACACATTTGGGTACCATAAAACTGACTTTATATTTTGATTACATAAGAAAATGCATTTCAATTTTACTTTAAAAGTTGAAGAATTCTGTAGATTTGCTTTAAGGAACCAAATAAATTAGGTTTGCAAATTTTCGATTCCCCTGATTCAGAAAACATACCATGAAAAATAAATTTAAAGTATAAACCTACAAGTTTTAGTATCTAATTTAATTCCTTAAAAATGAAAGGCTTTACAAATAATTTTATACTGAAATTGATAGAAATTTAGTCCCATTTTCAGAAACTTAATTTGTACTGAACAGATCTAACTCATGGGGAAAAAAAAATCAAGGCTGCATAGTGAAAATGTAAAGTCCTCAGGAACCTGAAACTCAGTATAAAAACTAGAATATGTTATTTGGGTAGGACTGATGTCTCACGAAATGGAAAATAGAATTTGTTGTCATTCATCTTTATAGCTCATTGGTTCAAACCAGACAAGATGATAGTGATTAATTGAAACACACGCTTGAAGGAAGCGTTATAATTTTTGTGCTATTGGTTATCAAAGTAAGTTCAGGTCCTAGTGGGCAGGAAGCCAGATTTCCCCAAAAAAGGCCACAGAACTGGCACTTCCCTTGGCACTCTGAACACTGAGTCTAAAAAATAAATAGGAAGAAACAACTTTTCAGACTGAAGATTATCTCTTTAGAGCAGAATTAAAGCAAACCTGGCAAGACCTCATGGGAAAATATCTATAGCCACTGCATTTATATCTACTCTATGGATACATAAAATACTTCAGTTTCTAATATAGTTAACCTGGCTTCTTTGTAAATAATAAAATAATGCAAATATTCAAATATTTGTATAACTCCAAAGCAGAAAAGTGAGTGCCTTTTGTTCAAACTATACTGGTATTTATATTTTTAATGAAGACTAAACCAGTTACCACCTCTTTATCATCTTGAGACCCTGAGCTGCAGGCTTTTTGTGTCCTTTGCCAAAGCAATAAGTGTTGTAACTACCTACAACTGTCCTAATTAAGATTTGACCCTGCAAGTCTTATTCATGCTAGAAAGTCCTAGAATGTAAACTCCTTGTGGAATGAACCTTGTCATCAAACATATTTACCCAGTTCTGCGCACACTATCAGTGCAAGATAAATTAAATATAGGACTGAAAGGAGCCATTGCATTATATAAATTTATTTTCACCGCGTCAACTGTCTCAAGCTTTTCCTTTGTGTTGATGTTTTCATGTTCTAAGCTGAATGGTAATTTTCTTTAGAAAAACATTAACAAAAGTCAGCTTATTAGCTTTGGAGTTATGCTATCAGGGGGACAAGGTATATCCTTTAAAAGAGAAAAAGAAATCGATTTCTATACTCAGGTAACCAAAATAGGATAGTTTTCACACTTAAAACTTGCCATGGCCTTAATTCTAAATAAGTGTCTTTGATGTGAATGAAAAAATACTGTGCACATATCGCTAACTGTAAACTACTGAAACTGAATAACTGCAACTGGCCAACATTGCACTTTCCATCAGGGATTATCTGTAACCCAGATTTTTTTAACGTGTTTGAAAGCACTTGTTGTTTTTGAAAAATGTAGGCCCCAAACCTGTAAACACTTATGCGCATGCTTAACTTCATAAACGTTAGTAGTTTCACTGAATTCAATGGGATCACTCACAAATGTGCATAAGTGTTTTCAGGATTGGAACCCTAGTAATCAAGGAAGTTTGGAAGAGGAAAAGAAAAAAATATCAGTGATTGGCAGTAGAAGAGGATATAGGAATCAGAAGCCCTTTAAATGTTGCTTTCCTCACCACACCATTCATTCTTCATTGAAATGACAAAACCAGCTGAACTGCTAAAACAGAGTACCAGAAAAATGGTCTTCAAAAGCTGCTATGTGCTATACCTATTGTGAGAGTGTAGCATATTTTTGTTTGTGCTATCCTCCCTCCAAGAACTACACATGAATTCCTTTCTTACCGTGAGTTTAGTACCAAAGGCAAATAAATTTATTTTTCATTTTTATAAAAATTTTGAAATTTTGTAAGCTAATTCTTCCAACCAATTAGCAACTACGCACTGTGAAGAACATAACACACAATGGAAACTGTAAAGATTCAAAAACTCAACTGACTTTTCTACAATGTCTAACCTCAGGTACCAGAAGTATTAAGATCATACATAAATTAAGAACGGAAAAAGACTTTTTATAAAAAGAATCTTAAATTTGTTTTCTTTACTTGCCTCCATAAACAAATAAGGGGCACATTCCTACAAACATGTACATAGTTTACTTCACACAGGTGAGTTATCCCGGAGGATTAACAGGACCACACACATACATGAAGTTAAGCATGCATATGCAAGTTTGTAGGATCAGAATCTAGAGTTTAGAGTTTCCCTGCAATTTTACCTACATTTGCAGTTTACAAAGGAATAAAGCGTTTCTGTCATACCTCGTTCCTCCTCCGTCAATAGTGAGAATTCGAATTCCCCAAGCTTTCACAGGATCTATATATCCAATTATAGCCAAAGCCTCCCTAACAGCACCATGAAGAGTTTCATCAGTTCCTTGTCTCAGCTGTAGTAAGCATGGAATTATTTTTTCCTATAGTTGAAAGAAAAAAGTTGTAGACTAAGTGTTAATACCAAAAAAAATTCCACCTTTAATGTACTAGTTTAAAATTAAAATGTAAATGCAAAGTTTAATTTAAAAAAAAATAATAATAATAGCTTTTTTTTTTTTTTTTTAGTAGATTTCCAATGGGGGGGGGGGAGGAAAAGGTCCAAGACCAGGTGACTCGTGTATTCATGGGAAACTTCATATCACAATGCAACAATCAAGGGTGAAATAGTTAAAAACTTCTAATATTACAACTACCACCGACTGGAATCCACAAACCCTGAGCTGGGCACCTAGGCTCCCTAGAAAATGCATGAAGAGAGATAGGTGCCTGAGAATGGCATGAACAAAAGTCGGCATGCTAGGCAGGCAGATGCCTATGCTAGCCAATAGAAGACACTGAGGAGAGGGAAACGTCCTAAGTTCCCCCCCCCCCCCCCCCCCATGGACTTAGAAGCCTCTCTCTGGCCTGGAGGGAGGTACTTATCTCTGCTTGGAATGCACAGCAGGGAACTTTCTCCTGGAATCAGGAACCTTCTTGAAAGAACAGCAGCAGCCCCTGCCTATAACTCCATACAAAACAGCCAATGGGTCGGAGTGGGAGGTGGTAGAGGAGGAGCCTCTCATTATAACCATTAGCCTGTAGTTAAGGTACTCATGCAGGATGTGGAAGACCCTGGCCTGGTTTGGAAAAGGGATTTGAACAAGGTTTTCCCACCTAGCAGAGAGATTCTGATGTGGGTCTCCCACAATCTCTCCTGTTGAAGCTATTCCACTTTGTACAAACAATTAAATATGAATTAAGTTAGAGACACAGAATGACTGTAGTTCAGCAGCGAAGGCACTTGTCTGAGAAGCAGGAATTCCCCTGTTTAAATCCCTTCTCTTCAAGCAGAGGGAGGAATTGAATCAGGGTCTCCCACATCCTGGATGAGCACCCTAAACATTGTACTAAGGGTTATAAGTATAGCACTACCAAATTCACGGCCATTAAAAATGTGTCACGGACCATGAAATCTGATCTCTCCTGTGATATCTGGCTATCGTAGGGGAGAGGCAGGGCTGGGGGTGCCCTATCCTGGTGCTCCTACCGTGCACTGGGCTCCAGCTGCTATTCCCAGCCAGACTGGGGAGGGATGAGACTTCCTCTTCCCCTACAGGGGCCCCTACCCCTCCTCTATTGCAGCCAGGGGAGGCTCCCAGAGGTGGGTCTGACCTATCCCCAGCAGCAGCCCCTGAAGGGAAAGAGGAAGTTCCTATCCTCCCCAGCCTGGCCGAGACTAGCAGCTGGAGCCCAGTGCATGGTAGGAACCCCCAGCTGGGACACACCCCCAGCTCTGCCCCTCCAGCTCTGGGCCCAGCACTCAACAGTTAAAGGGGCCTTGGACTGATTGGGGGGGAGGGATAGATCATGGCAACCCCTGACCATTGGGTCCTACGTGGTTGCCCACATGTAAGGCTGTCCCCACCCCACCCCCAAAATGACAACCCCCCCATACTCTGCGACCCACCCCAAAACAGCTTTGTGACCCCCTACAATCGCCTTTTGGGTCAGGACTCCCACAGTTACAACACCATGAAATTTCCAATGTAAACATCTGAAGCTGAAATTGACTATTTAAAAATCCTATGACCGTGAAATTGACCAAAATGGACCATGAATCCCACATGCCATTTTGTGTGGAGTTAGGGGTGCTCTAAACACTCCTTCTGAATCAGGCCTTTGCAGACAGGAGGCAAGGGTATACCTATCTCCACCTGATTTGAGAATTGTGTTGGGGGTTATGTCTGAGATATGCATCTGGATGCTTATCTGAGACAGCAGTACACAAGCCCAGAGTCAGAAACTTAGATGCCCAGTGAGTTTAAATGCCTAAAGGATTAGGTGTAGGCGAAGTGGGAGTTTTGTGCATCTCAATAATGTTTAAATCTGGGATTTAGGCCCCTAAATCCCTTTCTGGATCTGGGCCATTCTGCCTAAATTCTTCCTTTTGTTTTGAACAGACATGGTATTAATAGTTTGTCATGAACTACCAGGCAAAAAGCTAAGGTGTTTATTAAGAAAAAATAAGGATGACTCAGAGAGGAAACACCTTGAAATTATTTTAGTAGTACAATGAAACAGAAACTTTTCTTCAAACTCAACATTCTATTAGTTTTATTACTTCTATTAATTATTTTTATTACAGGAGCACACAAAAGTCCCCAATTAGGATAGGGATTCTGTTATGGTAGGCATTGTACACAATACTGCTTTTGTATAAAAAGAATTCTTTATCAGTTAATGTATAGGTGAATTAAAAACCCAAGGTTTTCCTTTAGGCAGACATTAACTGTCAGTCATGATGGCTTACATATGAATCTTTTGGAGGTAATACCTTAGTAATAAAAAAAAAAAAGATACTCACATAGTACAAGTAGAAGATAAGAAGATACAAAAATATAAAAAGAAGGAAAAAAACCCTACAGATTTTACATTTATCTATTTTATGATAAAACATAAGTACTTATTATCTATCTGTAGTTGACACATTAAGCATGAAAGTGATTTGTACCTTAACAGCAACTCCTCTGGTTTCTGGAAACTCCAGAAGATGGTAAGTCAATTCTTCAATCCTGCTGATAGAGACTCTTCGGTTAGAAGATCTTCTTAAAGCTTGAACTAAAGCCCGTGTTCTGTTATCAATACTCACTCTTGCAATAATCTGAAGATAAACAGACACGTACATTAAGCACATGAAATTGCTCCAAGAAGACACATACAAAACTTGACAAGACTTTTTTCAATTTTTTGTTTTTTTAGATTCTTCCAAGAAAAGACGAATGATTTATTTTAGTAGAATACCATTAGAGGCTTCAAGGAAGTAGTTGTTTGGTTTTTTTTTTTTTTTTAAATGAAATGATCTCAGGTTCTTCATTTACCTAAATTAGAAGAGCTGACTATAAATCTGGCTCACAGTGATAGTCCATCAAATAACTTGATTCAATGTTTCATCTATGCAGGCGAAATTTCAATGTAGCTTTGAAGCGATAACATTCTAGAGAATAAAACATGCCTCTGACAACCGTAATAGCTAAAAAACCCTCAATATTTGTAAATATTAAGCAAAGACTTGCCTTTTCTCTCTGGAGAGAGAGACGTTTTTCTTTCCCTTCTGCCATTTTGATCTCTTTGCCGCCATTCTCTTCATCTTTCAAAGACTCTTCACGTTCTTGTGATTTATCTTCTGGAGCAGCTTTTGTCTCAGATCTCAACTTGGGGACCAGACCTACAATGTAACTGTCTACAAAAGCTTGTACACTGTTACTAGGGTATGAAAGGAAGCTTGCAATGCTCTTTTTAGTGGAAGATGGAAGAGGAGTATTTGTCTTTTCAGCATCTTGACTCTCTGCTGCAGAAATTAAAGCACTTGCTGAACTCATCCTATTTTCATTACTCATTATGTCACTTTCTGGAGAATCAAGTTTATTTCTGAGTTCATTCTTAGAGTCTTGTAGAAAAGCATTTCCTTTTTTCTCTTGATCCATAACAGTATTATTGCCAAAGTACCAGTTGATATGATGAGCTAAAAAGTTGTAAGTCTCTCCAAAATTTGTAGTGAAGTAGCTTACATGAAAAAGGTTATTTTTAATACCTACCGAATCTTTTAAAGTATCTTGATTAGTGCCATTTCTATTTATCAGTGTAGACTCTGAGTTTTCAACTGTGTGAACAAAGTTCTTTACAGCCTCATTGTAATCTTCCTGTGCACTGGCACATGTAGTTTGTTTATCATTTTCTAGGTTTACTTGAAGATTATTTTCCTGAATATTATTTTCAAATGCTTTCCCCAGTATGCCAGAGTGGGGCTTGAATCGAGCTATTCGTGCAACCAGTTCACTGTGAGTGCCAGAAACAGCCTTTGAAACAGATTCTAAAGTGTTCTTAATTCGTGACTTATGATTATTCACTTTTGTAAGTCGCTTGGGAGAAGAAGTGCTATGTTTAGAAACTCTGTAATACAAAAAGTCATGGCTATAAATATGTTTGCTACACTCCAGTGTTTTGCTTCTGGTCCATTTACATTGAGTTTTGCTTGTATGAAAAACTCTAAGAGGAATAGCATGACTAATCCTCCAATAAAGTTTAGGTTTACACAAGTAGTACAGCTGCTTGTTTCTCTGCTTCCCCCAAAGGCTTCTTGTATTAATCAGGAGATATAAATATGCATCTAAAGACAAATTAACTGACATTATTTATGTCTTTCATATGTTGCGTCTTTACTTCGCTTCAGGAAGCTTATCTCAAAAAAAGCCACACTTCATGATGTTACCTGAAATAGCAAAACATTAGTAAGTAAGTTAAAAAAAGATTAGAAGTAATTTACAAGTGAATATAATTCATTTCTCTTTCTACTTAAAAAAGGAACAAGCATATTCAAATGAGATTCAAGATCTTAGGTGTACTGTATTGCTCAGAGTATTTGGGAATGGCAGCAGAACCTTCCCACTTTAGGTTATTAGTTTAAATGCACCCTAAGGCAATAAGCAGCAACCAGCATCACTCAAAATATTTGGTTGCCTATAGGAAATCAGAAGTAGGTCTCCATACAGTTTCTAGTAGACAGGTGTCTTCTTGTGAGCAGAGACCAGGGGTAACATGGAAATGAACAATGAATTAGTGTCATCCATAAAATGATTCTTCCCAGTCATGGTATTGATCTGCTCTGTGAATAAATAGTTGACTTTACACTTTAATGCTGCAAATCCAGCTCATTCCACTAATAAAACAACATATTGAATACCTCATCCTGAATCTTATAAATCTCAGACAACCTATACAGAGAGATTGAACAACCACTGAAACACTGCCACTTCTGTGGTGAAATGCAATAGTTTGAAAAAATACTACACAACGGCTGCATCAGCTGAAATTGTAGGAAGAATTCAGGCAAGCAGATTATTACTCCAACTAGAATTTATCCAAAACATCAGGGTTTAACACATCTGTTCTTGTGAGTAGTGCCATGAGTAGTCAGGACATGGTTTGTGAAAGCTGTGGAAACTTACCGGTCACACACCCAATACATGCTACAAGCACAGTGACATGAACACAAGACAGTCACTGATTGTATAAGCACTATAACACGCAGACAGGGCACACACATAGTATAAGCACGTGACACACAGAGGCCATGATACATGCCATATGCATATATATATTTAGGACACACATACGTGGTAGAAACAGTGACACACCACACACACAAGACATATATGGTCTAAACACAGTGATGCACACAAAGGCAGTACCCAGTGACATGGGGACATGTGCACATAAACACGGTGCTGTATTTGATACAGAAGCAGTGTGACACACACCAAGGAGGGGACAACTCAGGGATACACGCACAGTGAGACCCAGGGAAGGGGGACACACACACCCAACCCCAGGGATACACGCACAGTGATACACGGAAAGGGGACACACACACCCCCAGGGATACACGCACAGTGAGACACAGGGAAGGGGGACACACACACCCCCAGGGTCACACGCACAGTGAGACACACCGGGGAGGATGGCGGGGGAGGAGATACACAGCCAGGGGTACACACACAGTGGGACACACGAGAATACACCCACCGGGAGACATGCCTGGCACAGGCTCGTTCCCCCCGACGTACCCTGCGGATGGAGGCTCGCCGCCCGTCCGCTGTCCCGCCCCGAGACGCGCCCGGCCACACACACCTACGCCCGGGAAGCCGGCCAGGCCTGTGGCGGGCGGGCCGCGCCGAGCGGAGCGGAGCGGAGCCCGCTGACACTTACCCCGGCGGGACGGGGCCCCAGGCCGGCGCGGGGGGCACCTGCTGGGCGACGGCGCCGCCCCCCAGCAGCAAGACCCTGAGGAGGCGCCGGGACCTGCCGCCCCTCCCGGCCAGGAGACACAGCGGGCTGGTTCCCCGGCCACTCCTGGCGCTCAGCCCGCGATGGGTCCCTCACAGCGGCGGGGGAGGCGGCGGGGCCCCGAAACCAGCTCAAAACAACAACACAGTGACGGGCCAGAAGCCGGAGGACGCCAACGCGCATGCGTCCTTCCGGGGTCCGACCCCCCCCCCCTCCCCCGACTGCGCATGTGCCATGCGCCGGAACCAGCTGAGTCAGGCACGGTGCTGCCGGGTAGGGCGCTCGGGGCAGGGCGACCAGCTCCGCTCACTGCTGGGGCGGTGGGGCGGGTTCGGTCGCTGGTGGGGGTATGCGCGGCGCGTGCCGCCGCCGCCTCCCGCTGCTCCCGGCTCTGCAGCGTGAGTGACTCGCCCTTGCTCCTCTCCAGTCCGGCCCAGCACTAGCAGGCGGCCGGCATCAAGTCGCTCCGTCCTGCGTCTGCCCTAGTCCGGGCCCTGCAGCAGGCCCAGTTCCCCCCAGCTCAAACCCAAGCAGCTCCGCCGTAGCCTCTGACTGTGCGGGTGCATGGGGTGGCTCTGTGTCTGGGACCTGCCACTCTACATAAGATCGGCTGCACTGGGTCAGACTAATGGCCTGTCTAGCCCAGAATCCTGTCTGTCAACAGTGGCCAGTGCCAGGTGTTTCAGAGGGAATGAACAGGACAGTTTCTCAGGGGATCAAGTGCCTGTCATCCACTTCCAGTTTCTGACAGTCAGTGGCTTAAGGATGCCCAGAGCATGGAGTGGTGTCCATGACCATCTTGGCTAATAACCATTAATGGACCTGTGATCGGTAAACTGATCTCATTTTTTGAATCCACTTATATTTGTGGTCTTCACAATGTTCCCTACAAAGGTGACCTAAGATTTATTGGGGCTGGGCACAAAGAACATTTGGGCCCTCCTTCACCATGGGGCCCCACCCCTTTGCTTCCCCCGAAGTCCCTGCCTCCTGGCCAGGCTGGAAGCCAGAGCTGGGCCATGGTAAGAGTTGCCCAGGGTGAGAGTCTGGGCCACTATGGGGAGCCCTGGACCCTCCATTTGCCCCAGGTGGTGTGCCCTGGGTGGCAGGGCCATGGGGTGGGGACTGTTTTCAGGCACTCAGACCCCATGAGCAGGGCAGGTGGAGAGTCAGGGGCTCCCCACAGCAGCCTGGATTCCCTGGGCATCTCTTACCATGGCCTGCTGGCAAGGCCTTGGGGGAAAATGAGGAGCAGGTGGCAGGGCCACAGCTACAGAGCCAGTGGGCTTCCACCACTCTCCACCCACCCACCACTTCTACACAGGTTCTGGTGCTCCTGCCCAAAGAAGAAGTTCACCTGTGATGAGAAGAGCACTCACTGGGATTGCTGCTGAGGATACATCTAGTTACTGGGCTGTTTCTTTGAACTGGACACAAGTTTGCAGCCATTGAACCACACTGCATGGAAATATTCTAGAAGGAGTGTGGTCTGAATTAGACCCCTTGCTACAAATTAGCTCCCTCTTTCCCTGACACGTGGATAGTTTTGGCAGAGAGGATTTGCTCTCTTTGTTCCCCCATTGGCCTTGTGGCTTCTCTGCATGATGCCCCCTTAATGCTGGGGGTCTGCAACCTTCCCTCTCCTGCCCCCTCCCGCATGGCACAGAGTCTCAGAACCTGGGTCAATTGACTGGAGCTTTTCAGGGCTTGGGCAGTGGGACTGAAAATAGTGGTGTAGACATAGGGCTCTGAGAGGCAATTGGCTTATTGCTAGGACCCAGAAGGAGCTGAGGGAGGCGATCATTCAGTCCTTGCTGCAGGAAATGAATTGCACTCTACAGTTCTGGGCTTCAGATGCAGGGGTGGGGCTCCAGCTTCAGGCAGAGCTGGGGCTTGGGGATTCTACCCCATAGCTTCTGCCGGGCTTTGGGGGGGCAGGGCACCCAGGCTTGGGGCTTCAGCCCCATAGTTTCTGCAGCACTTGGGATGTCCTTTTTTTCCAGGGGCCCCCAAATTGGCATGGGCTCATGCATTAATCCACCACTGATCCCCTGGCAATGAGTTCCACAGGTGAATTGTGTATTGTATGAAGTACTTCCTTTTCTTTGTTTCTTTCATTGGGTGTCTCCTGGGTCTTGTGTTATGTGACGGCGTAAAACTTCCTTATTCGCTTTTTCCATGATTCATTCTTTTATAGACCTATCATATCACCTCTTAATCATCTCTTTTTCCAGTCTGAAAAATTCCAGTCTTTTTAATCTCTGTCATACGGAACCTGTTCCATATCCTTAATCATTTTTGTTGCCCTTCTCTGTACCTTTTCCAATTCTAATATATCACTTTTGAGATGATGTGACCAGAACTGCATGCAGTATTCAAGGTGTGGGCGTACTATGGATTTATATAGTGGCATTATATTTGTCTTGTTATCTCTCACTTTCCTAATGGTTCCTAACATTCTGCTAGCTATTTTGACTTCTACTGTGCATTAAACAGATGTTTTCAGAGAACTATCCACAATGACTCCAAGATCTCTTTCTTGAGTGATAACAGCTAATTTAGATCTTATCATTTTGTAGGTATAGTTGGGATTAGGTTTTCCAATGTGCATTACTTTGCACTTATCAACATTGAATTTCATCTGCCATTTTGTTGCCCTCTCACCCAGTTTAATGAGATCCCTCTTCGCAGTAAGCTTTGGAATTAATTTTGGAGTAATTCTGTATCATCTGCAAATTTTGCCATTGCACTGTGTACCTTTTTTTCCAGATCATTTATGAATGTGTTGAACCAAATTGGTCCCCATACAGACCCTGGGGGACACCATTGTTTACCTCTCTCCATTCTGAGAATGACCATTTATTTCTACCCTTTATTTTCTGTCTTTACTGACCATGAGAAGACCTTTCCTCTTATCCTGTGACTTCTTAATTTGGTGATGGATCTTGTCAAAGAGTGTCTGAAAGTCCAAGTACATTATAACCACTGGATCACCCTTGTATACATGTTTGTCGATCCACTCAGAGAATTCTAATAGATTGGTGAAGCATGGTTTCCCTTTACAAAAACCATGTTGACTCTTTCCCAACAAAATGGTGTTCATCTATGTGTCTGATAATTTGGTCTTTATTATAGTTTCAACTAAATTGCATATCAGACATCTCATCTGTGAAAAGTCTATAAATTAGAACCAGGATTTTAGTTCAGGCTGGAGGTCTGTGGACATATTGAGGCACTGGGTATGGGCAGGTGTGAGCTGTATGTGTCAGATTTTCTTACCTAGGTCCACTGCTTTCAGTGCCAGATGCAGCTTCCACCTGACAGTCACACTCAGTCATTGGTAAATTGACCCACCTACATGTCATGAAAATTTGAATGTTTTTTGTCATGGGTCAGATGGCACTGCCTCCATCAGCTGTGAACTCAAAGGAGACTTAAATGTTAGGTATTTGCCCAACATTTAAGTGCCATGCTGCTTAGTGGAATCCATAGCGTTATCTTAAGTGCCCAGGTTCCTTATACAATGGGGAATAGTTAAGCACCTTGATCTACAAAAGCAAGCATGTTGAGCAAGGAGTCACTTAACGTAGTCAATACCAAATGCTGAAGAGTGGCAGGAAGGAGAGGCATGGTGAGGGCTAAACCACTGCCCTACAAAGAAACTTAGGCACCTAAATCCAGGTCAGAAGGAGGTGCAGATCTCCATGTGAGATTCACAGTTGCGAACTTTCTTCTGGAGGTAAGCACTTAAGCTCTTTCTCAATACCAACACCAAGAAGAGGATGGTGGTAGTGTCCCTTTTTTCCCCCCGATAGCCCATAGATTTGATGCAGAAATCTGGATCTTTTCTAGGATTTAAAACTAAAGATAAAAGAAAATCAAAGTGTGTTCACCAGTAATTCACAAACAGAAAAAAGGGATGCATTTGTTGAATAAATTTGTAATGACTATTTCACCCAACTAAGTTGTTTAGTTCTAGAAAGCTCATGAGATCAGCAAGGTGGCATGGTTGTAGATCTTAAAATGGAAAATCTCAACCTGTTTATGTTCCGTAATATCTTTCTTTATAGATAGACACATCCTATGCAGTGTCCCTTTTGGATGCCTGTCACATATAGTAAAACTGATAAATGCCACTTAACATTTCATACTTTCCAGTCTCTGGAATACTAGAGAATATAATATTTTTCAAAAATTCATAGATCTTAAGGTCAGAAGGGCCTTCTAGTTTAAAATTTCATGCAGTTACCCTTGAATGGAACCCAATAACTTGTGTTTGACTAAAGCATAACTTACACAAAGTCATCCAGTCCTGATCTGAAGACTTGAAGAGATTGAGATACACTCCTTCCCTTGATAGTTTTTTTCAATGGTTAATCATCCTCACCTGTTAAAAATGTGTGTCTAATTTGAATTTGTTTGGCTTCAACTTCCAGTCTTTAGTTCTTGTTATACCTTTTCTTCACTAGGTCAAAATAGCCCTTTAGTACCTGGTATTTTCTCCTATGAAGGCATTTATACACTGTAACCAAGTCACCTGTTTTCTTTTTGATAAATTAAGAATATTGATCTTTCTACATTTTGCACTGTAAGGCATTTTCTCCAGCCCACAAATAATGTGGCTTTTTTTGCACCCTCCCCGATTTTCCCCCAACATCTTTATTAAAATGTTGACACCAGAAATGTTGTATTTGAGTATTGTTCTCACCAATCACAGAATCAGAGTTGGAAGGGACCTCAGGAGGTCATCTAGTCCAACCCCCTGCTCAAAGCAGGACTAACCTCAGCTAAATAATCCCAGCGAGGGTTTAAAAACCTCTAAAGATGGAGATTCCACCACCTCCATAGGTAACCCATTCCAGTGCTTCACCACCCTCCTAGTGAAAAACTTTTTCCTAATGTCCAACCTAGACCTCCCCCACTGCAACTTGAGACTGTTGCTCCTTGTTCTGTCAATGCTGTATAGAGAGGTAAATTCATCTTACTCCTATTCATTGCTCCTCTGTTTATACATCCAAGGATTGTATTAGCCCTTTTGCCACAATATTGCACTCAGAACTTGAGTTGCTTATCCACTATGATTCCTAAATCTTTTCAGAGTCCGCACTTTCCAGAATATAGTCCTCTCTTCCGTAAGTATGGCCTGCATTCATTGTCCCTAGATGAAGGGGCAGCATTTTTCTGTATTAAAATACATTTTGTTTGAATTGTCCCAGTTTACCAAATTAATCCAAATTTATGACTGCATAGTCCTCATCATTGTTTACCTGTCCACCAATCTTTGGTTCATCTGGAAATTTTTGTTTACTTTCAGCTCAGACACGAAAATATTGAATAGCATTGAATCTAGTTTTGCTCCCTGCAATACCCACTAAAGTCACTTCCATTCGATGATGTTTCCCCCTTGGCTACTTTTTGAGATCTGTCAGCTAGCCAGTTCTTAATGCACTTAACATAGGCTTTATTGGTATTGCCTAATTAAAATTTTTTAATCACAATGTCATGTACTAAGTCACTTAACTTACACAATTCCAAGTATATTACATCTATTTTATTACTTTTAGCAACTAAATTTGTAATAAAGTAATTATGTAAAGTTTATTTGATGAGGTATTTTCCATAAAACCATATTGACTATCGTATTCCTATCCTCTAATTCTTTATCAATTGAATTCCATGCAAGTTTTTTACATCATTTTGCCTAGGATTGATGTCAGGCTAACCGATCTATATTTAAGTGGCTTATCTCCCTAACACTCTTAGTCTAATGGAATGTGCCTAGTATTAAATTTAAAAAAAAATTAGATTAACAGTAAAGGGCCAAATATCTTTTCAGCCAACTCTTTTAGGATTCTTAGATGCAGGTTATATGGGTCTGCTGATTTAAAAATGTTTATTCCTAGTAAATGATGATTAACATCCTCTTTAGTTACTAATCAACTAAGAAGTAGTTCAGTATCCTCATGTGATACAGTGCATCATCCTGCCTCTTTCTAAATAGAGACATTTATTTGAGCACTTCAGTGCCTGCATTGTTATTAACAATTTTGCCATCTTCAGTTTGTAATTGGCCTGTATCATTGCTAGCATGTTTTTCTTCCTAATAGACTTACAATTGTCCTGCCAGCCTGATGTCTTTAGCTTCCCTTAACAATATTCTGCTCTTCATAAGTAACAATCAATATAAATTAGAAGTTATTTCTCATGTGTTATATATTGCTGGTTTTATTTCTGAGTGCTGCTTCACCTCACCCCTGAACCAGGAGGGGCTTTTTCCGAAATTGTCCTTTCTTGAATTCTAAAATCATGACTTTTTGCTCATCTAATAAACTCTTCTTAAAGCATTCCCAATTTTAATTAAAATTTTGGCTAAATTTTTCTGCCCAGTTAATTTAGCTCATAATTTTCCTCAGCTTTGGGAATTAGGCCTTTTGAAGCACCAAGTATATGTATTACTAGTTGGGATGGTCTTCTATTTGCCCATATTGTTATCATTTCACAATCAGTGGTCCCTAGGCAACCATCAGCTACCAGTACACCAATTACTTTATGTGACCATGGTTGCTAGAGGGGCCACACTGAGAATGCTCAATCAAGGCAAAACTGCAAAGAATGGGGCAGATGATCTCCAAAACTAGTGGTTTATTCTAATAATTAGATTCACCAAGCCAGCAACAAAACAGCTTCTACAATACTTTACTGGTTATCCAGAAGCCAAAAATACAGTTCCCTTTAAGCAATCCAGCCTTGGACTACCACTCAGACAGCCAAGTCCAATATGATGAGGATAACTTAAAATCTTATTCACCATATATAAAGCTCTACCAGTCCCAAGAGATCAGACACATTACCCACCAGCTCAATGAATGTCAGATTTTACTCAAATACACACTTACAGCCAATTCTTTGGAACAAATCAAAGGTTTATTAAAAAGCAAAGAGGTGCTTATGGTTAAAAGATCATTATACATACAGATATGAATAAAGTTCTTAGGTCAGTGTCATAGCAGAGA
Source organism: Emydura macquarii macquarii (assembly GCF_026122565.2). NCBI lineage: Eukaryota > Metazoa > Chordata > Testudines > Chelidae > Emydura > Emydura macquarii. The sequence continues at coordinate 14,216,245 of NW_027132773.1, forward strand.
TGGTGAGCTTCTGAATTGTAAAACGTTCTTTCAGAATCAATTTAATAAATTATAATCCAATAGGTACTCCATGTGCAGAGTCGGTTTAAATTCTTCCATGAGAAATAGCAGGGTCTTGTGACTGGAACTTCTCTTGACAAAGAAGTTTAAGCAGATCTGAGATGACAGGATCAGGCTTGAAGCTTCCTTTGTAGTTCTCTATCACGCCATGCTAGCCTCTTGACAGCAGATAACACAGTAGGCATTCCTTGAAGGAAGAATAGGTAATGCACATCATTGCTTTGAAGTAAAATCTTCGTTTCCTAGTAACTGGTAACTAGCTGCATTCATTAGCATAAGGTAATTAACCATTTTTACAGTTCATAGACAATTTACTACAAATTTCAAAGAGAAATATAGACAATGGTATTATACCCAACTTTCATCTAAATATTAATATTCCCTTTTGATCTCTGAATCAATAGAATATATTAACAGAAAGGAATAGACATTTATAATCTACCAGTTGATTAATTACCTATATTTTTAGATATTAATGTAAACACAATTAGTCTAATCTAGTCACAATTGTCTAATTCTTTAACAATACAGAACCCTCATTCATTTAACATGGCTTTGATAACTATCCACAAGAAATAGTCCTGTTGATCACTTCAGTACTTCTCTAATATGTTCTTAGAGGTTGACACACACCAGTACCCCTGTGTGGGCTTTGTTAGTTAGTACATTGATCCATATGCATTCAGGGATCTGTGGTTCTGTGTTCTCACTGACTCTAAAAGAGGTAATGGGGTTTTTAATTTAAAGTGCCAATCCCATACCTTTTACCCCCTGTATTCTTCTTAAACCAGTTATCAGTGATTTTAACATTCCAGTCGTGCAGATTGTCTGATTAGGTTTTAGTTATGCCAGTTTGTCATGGGGAGAGGCTACCCTGTAGCAACTCCTGCTGGCCAAGTGTGGCACTGTCAGCACTCGCTGCCTCAATTTCTTTCCCGAAGGTGGATCTCCTTAGCTTTCAAAACATTGGTCTGCGATCAAGATGTGGCTTAGTTTCCCAGACAAATCACAAAATTAATGCCTTCTGGGGTAGCAAAAGTCCCAACTAAGAAGTCTAAACAAATGAAAAGATTCTTCTAACTTTCAGGGGCTTTTCATCAGCCCATCCTCTGGCCCTGTTGCCAGCTTCTTTCTGGCTCTGGGATAGAGAACTCGGGTCCCAGGCTGGCTCCCTTCGAGTTCCATTCTCAGCCCCTGCTGGGTTCTGTTCCATGCATCCTTCCCTGCTCTGGTATAGAGCTCTGAGCCAACAGGCTGATTTCCCCTGCAGTACCCAGCCTCCAGCATCACAGGAGCCTACACACTTCCCCTGGTTCCAGCTCTGACTTTTTTTTTCCATGGCAAAGCAGACGTGACTGCATAGTTTATAGCTGCCATCACCCATAATTCCTGAATATCCCAGTTCTTTAGTTCTGCACTGTCTTTCAGGTCATGTAGCAATGCCTTTTAGTTCCCTATATTTTTACTAAATAACGTAATGTTTAATGAGTTGAAATTCCCCAAGAAGCTTTTCCCTTTTTTTAGTCAAAGCCTTTGCAAGCTCATAAAGGTGATCAGTTGTTTCTTTTACTTTGCAGCATGCACATAGACCATCTTTATGCTTATTTATTTGAAAATGTTTTTGTTTAAACAATGGCCCCTTAGTACTCTAAACAAAATCACTTAATTTTTCCTATCCAGCCCCTGAAATATGTCATTATCCTCAATTTTAGGGCACAATTAAAAAAAAAATCTTTTTTTCCATTGATGCCAATTTTTTGTCATCCCTCTTTTAAATTGTTGGAAGGCCACACCACCTCACTCACCATCTATTGGCAGGGGGAATTAGCCAATAAACCGGGTAGCAGTCTATTGCCCCCTTCCCTCGAGCAGGGCTGGGCAGGCAAGCATTCTATAGCCCAAGTCTTCATGCTGGATAGGGCCAACAAACAGTCAATAGCCCTGGCCCTCAGGTGGGGCTAGGCCAGACAGGTTGTGGCTGTGCTGAGAAATTTACAGCCTGGTTCGTTGCCCTGCATAGATAAGAAACCCACACAGGAGTCTCGGACAGTCTCCAAAAGTTTATTCTGCAGAAGGTCAGTCACAGAGCCACAGGTGGCCAGTGAACAAAATAGACCCTGAAAAATAATTGTTACTACATTTTATACAAGCATAAAACAGAAGACACCCATGCGCAGTAGCTTAACTTACATAAGCATACCTGGCAACCTACAAGGCTACAAGAAGAAAAGACTATTTTGCACGAGGTGATTGGTCCCTGTACTAGTTCATTGTTTTAATTTTGCTGATACTTTACTTTGCCTGCTAACTGGAACTATCCGGATCTGGCAGGGCAGTTCTTCTTTAGCTGATAACAGGGGCCTTCTACAATCCTGGGTTACTTGTGCACAGCTAGACAAAATGGAGTTACTTAGGCTAACTGAAAAATCATTGCTTACATGGCCCAGTGAGGCTTCATCGGCCAGGATGAGGCGGTCACCCCAGGTTTGGGATGGCAAGGAGAGAGGGGGACGTGGGCCCTTCCGACTCCACTGCGTCCCAGCCCAGCCCAGGACGCTAACAGTGGCAGAGGGCTCTGCCACTGGGTCAGCGGGGCTCCAGCCAAAACTCACTGACCCAGCTGTAGGCCACAACACAACTGGATGATGGTCTAGTTCCCTGGGCTCCTTCCTACAAGAGTAAACTGCAAGTCGCAGCCCCAGCAGGTCCTCTGTTACAGGAGGCAGACAACTACTCCAGATTGCAGGGGGTAGGCAGCTCCAGCAGGGTGCAGGTGGCTCCTCTAGGCGGCTCTGGCAGCTCCTCAGCTATGCAATGGTCGGGCTCAAGCCCCAGCACCAGGGGAGAGACATCCTCCTCCTCTGGCAACTCTCCCCCAACTGAGTTAGAGGCCCTGCCTTTTGTACTTCCTGTCCCACCCACCTGCTTTCAGTGGGAGGGGCAAGGCTGGCCTGGCTTCGCCCCCTTGGGCGGAGGGCGAGGAAGGCCACACTGGCTCACTACACTCCAGTATTACTTTACCAAATAAAGTAATGTAATCATAAATGTAATCATAGAAGATTAGGTTTGGAAGGGACCTCAGGAGGTCATCTAGTCCAACCCCTTGCTCAAAGCAGGACCAATCCCAACTAAATCATTCCAGACAGGGCTTTGTCAAGCTGGGCCTTAAAAACCTCTAAGGATGGAGATTCCACCACCTCCCTAGGTAATACATTCCGGTGCTTCTCCACCCTCCTAGTGAAAAAGATTTTCCTAATAGCCAACCTAGACCTCCCCCACTGAAACTTGAGACCATGGCTCCTAGTTCTGCTATCTGCTACCACTGAAAACAGCCTAACTCCATCCTCCCTGGAACCTCCTTTCAGGTAGTTAAAGGCTATTATCAAATCCCCCCCTCATTCTTCTCTTCTGCCGGCTAAACAAGCCTATTTCCCTCAGCCTTTCCTCATAAGTCTTGTGCTCCAGCCCCCTAATCATTTTTGTTGCTCTCCACTGCACTCTCTCCAATTTATCCACATCCTTTCTGTAGTGGGAGACCAAAAACTGGACACAATACTCCAAATGTGGCCTCCCCAGTGCCACATAGAGGGGAATAATGACTTCCCTCGATCTGCTGGCAATGCTCCTACTAATGCAGCCCAATATGCCATTAGCCTTCTTGGCAAAAAGGGCACTCTGTTGACTCATATCCAGCTTCGTGTCCACTGTAACCCCAGGTCTTTTTCTGCAGAACTACTGCCTAGCCAGTCGGTCCCCAGTCTGTAGCAGTGCATGGGATTCTTCCGTCCTAAGTGGAGGACTCTGCACTTGTCCTTGTTGAACCTCATCAGATTTCTTTTGGCCCAATCCTCTCATTTGTCTAGGTCACTCTGTATCCTATCCCTTCCCTCCATTGTATCTACCACTCCCCCCACCTTAGTGTCATCTATAAACTTGCTGAGGATGCAGTCTACCCTATCCTCCAGATCATTAATGAAGATGTTGAACAAAACCAGCCCCAGCACCAACCCCTGGGGTACTCTACTCATTACTGGCTGCCAACTAGACATCAAGCCGTTGATCACTACCCACTGATCCCGATGATCTAGCCAGTTTTCTATTCACCTTATAGTCCATTCATCCAACCCATACTTCTTTAACTTGCGGATAAGAATACTGTGGGAGACTGTATCAAAAGCTTTGCTAAAGTCAAGGTATATCACGTCCACTGCTTTCCCCACATCCACAGAATCAGTCATCTCATCAATATAACTGATGATGGCTTTTTTTCCTCCTCCTCTTTTATGAAGATCTGATCTACACTACACAATTAGGCTGATGAAAGCCACCTTGCATTGACCTAGTTGTGCATGTGTCTACATTTAAATTTGTCTCCCACCAATAAGCTCCCCATTATGCTACCATAATAACACCACCTCCCTGAACAGTATTGAGCACTGAGATCGATGTAGCAAAAGTGTAGATATTGCATTACCTATGTTGATGTTAACAGTCCTCCAGCAGCTGTCCCACAATGCCCAGCAGTGATTGCTTTGGTCACTGTTGTGAACTACACTGCCCTGAAGTCATGGAAATTGGAAGGCCCTCTGCCCCTTTAAAGCTCCACAAATTTTTGAAGTACCTTTTCCTGATTGTCCAGCTTGGTGAGCACACCTTGCAGCTCTCCACTGTTGTGTGCAACTGCCCCACTGACCATATCAACTACAAGATCCAAATGCGCGCCAACTTGGAGTAGACAGGAGATACTGGATCTTCTGGGCCTACGGGGAGAAGAGGCTGTGCAAGCACAGCTACGGACCATCCATAAAAATGTAGACATCTATGAGCAGATTGCACTGGGGATGCGAGAAAATGGGTATGACAGGGACCAACAGCAGTGCCATGTGAAAGTGAAGGAACTGTGACAGGCATACCAGAGAGGTCAACAGTCAATCCTGTACCAAGTCACATACCTGCTGCTTTTACAAACAGCTGCATGCCATGCTTGGTAGAGAAATTGTCATGTTCCCCAATTATTTTGTTCTTCTTTCAGCTCTGCAAATACTGGAGGATTGTATGTCCTGTGCTTGCAAAACTCATGACAAGAGTGCAGAGCTGTGCAGGCTCCATGCTGCTGTAAGAGATGGTGGACAGTGAGGAAGACCCCCCCCGCCGGGTTTGTTGGATTTTGAAAAAAAAAAAAAAAAAAAGACATGAAAATTATGGGACACAAATGACATTATGGGATGGAGACAGTTGCACACCAGAAAGTTAACCCCTTGATCCCAGTCACCCCTGTGCATCTGGTTTCTGCTGCACCATACATCACCAAAACTTCCCAAAAGACAGTGCGCTGGGATACCTACCTATGGAGCACTGCAGTGTGCATCAGTACAAGCAGTCTTGTTGAGTACCTGCACCGCTGACACAAGGAGTCAAGCATGCACACACCCAAGTGATATACTAACTCCAGCCTCCTACTGATCCTCCTTTAGCCACTCTCAGACTGAGCTCACTCAGCACTTTTATAAAGCCCAGGTGTCCATTAACTACACCTGACCCTCCTTAGTCCTGCCCCCTCAGACAGGGAATCAGCTAATTAATTATGGCACAGCAGTGTCTGGCCACCCATTGCTCCTTAAAGGGGCCGGTCACCCTGTAACACAATTATATCAAATTTATTCTCTATGAGAATTTCTAGTTTTTCTTGCTTGTTAGCCAGACTTCTGGCACTGGTATAAAAAAAAATAAAATATTTCTTTTCACATTCTTTCCAGATTGATTCAATTTGTTTGCAACATGACGAGAGTACCACATTTACCTCTGAACACCCTCCCCTTGCATTGTTTAGTGCAATGCCCACCTGGCTGCTTGCTTCATACTAAAAGGACAGCCATCGGGTGTGTCCTTTGTAGCTTTCTGTTCCATTCCTTCAGGGGTAGGTTCCTTGATAGTCATCTCACTGAGTATCTGATAACAATTCAGTGCCTCCTGGTTCTTTTCCCTTAGTTATTAATCAGTCTGCTTCTTGGGTTTCTACTCTTTCCTGTTCCCTTATTGCCAATCCTTCCATTTATGGTTTTTGTGGCAACCATGTGCAAATCTGGCTGTCCACGAAACTTTTTCTTGGATGCAGTGCAGCATTTAAACTTGCTCTTCCAGATCACGTATCATCTCCTCCAATATGACCACCAACTTGCACCAGAAATTTCTTCTGGCTTGTGGCAGAAAGGAAAACAAAGCAAATCCAAAGCAGGTCACAGCAGTTTTGTGCTCCATTGTTCATATCTGCTGCACAGGATAATCATACCTAAACAGAAGGAACCACACCCTTCCTCCTGTAAACTTCTTGCGAAACTCTCCTGTTTGCCTGCCTAAGGGTTCGGTTTGCAAATGGCATATCCTAAGTCTGGCTGTGTAGCTCCACCTTGTCACTGACAGGGTAGGACCCTCAAGGGTACGTAGATGCCTAAGTCCTATTTTTAGGTGCCACTGCAAGCCACAAAAGTCCCAGTTAGCTGCAACCTAACCCTGTAGGCACCTAAACTCGTACAGTGCCTAAGCTTTTGCAGTAAAAGTTACCTAGAAAGATGCCTATGTTCCTGCCTCTGACCATGCACACTGCTGCCTCACTCTAGGTGCCTGGGCAAGCTATCTCCTGCCTAGGCCCCAAAATGATCCACAAACCACTGGAAAAATAGGTGCTTCTCCACTTAAGTCAGAAGCAGCACCTGATCCAGTAGGCATGCTCAGAGGCCACCTAACTCCACACAGAACAGCTGGGGGGGATGGAGGGGAGAGGAGGACTTCCCTCAGAGGTTAGGGTATTTAACTTGGCTGTGGGAGACCCCTGGTTCAAGTTGCCCCAATAGCCTGATGAAGAGAAGGGATGTGAACAAGGATCTACCACCTCTCAACTGAGTGCCCTAGTCACTGGGCTATGGGATATTCTAATATGGGGCTTCCTCAAGCTCTCCTGTAGAAGTTGTTGCACTTTAATTAAATAGTTGAATAGTTAATTAATTGGGCAAGGAAAAAAATGTTAGAGGACTCTAAAGCCTAGTGGCTAGGGTGCTCACCTGATAGCTGGTAGATCCCTGTTCAAATCCCTTCTCCTTGTCAGGCAGATAGGGGCTTAGATCAGAAGTCTCCCACATGCTGGGTGAGTACCCTAATCACAGGGCTAAAGATTATATGGGAAGTCATCCTCTTCCTGCCACTCCTCCCCCCATCTGTTTTGTGTTGTTAGGTGACCTGAGCACACCTACTAGATTGGGCCCCACATGTGACCTAGGCAGCTGAACACCTATCTTTCCCCAGTTTGTGGTTCTCTAGCAGCTTACCTTCCTGTAGCTTACACTTGGGCACCAAACTCTAAGAAAGGGGTGGGTTTTAGCACATATCACCACTTGCCAGCATCTCCCACTGGCTAGATTAGGCAGCTCCCTGCCTAGCGTGCTGGTTTTGTGGATTGCATTCTAAGGCGCTTATCTCTCTACATTCATTGTTGTGACGGGACCCTCGGGATACAACCTGGAACTGTGGCACTGCCTTAGCTTTCAAACCTGGGCTGTCTCTTACAATGCTATGCTAATAACAATCAGCAAACCCCTCCTGGTGCTGTGATCACTCAGCCAACAACATGCAGGGACACACCCAGCTAAAGTACATGAATGCTCTCTAAGCCACTCATGAATTATATAGAAGGAGATACCAGCAACTTCCCTCCACCCTTGCACCCCAGACATGTACCATCTGACACTGCTTAAGACCTTCCCTTGAACAATACAAGCTCATTAATTAGTTCTCTACTTTATCAAAGGCTAGTGAACATGCACCATCCTTTGTAATCTGAGAAGATTCCCCAAGCACTTTAAACAAATTCACTGGTAAAGACAAAACATTAAAGTAAGTTTATTAACTACAGAAAGATAGATTTTAAATGATTATAAGTGGTAGACATAAAGGTCAGAGATAGTTACTCAAGAAAATAAAAAGTAAACACACATTCTAAATCTTAAACTTTCAGACAAAGCAAGATTTGAATGAAACAGCTTTTACTCACCCCACTGGATGTCTCAGGCAGGTTACAGTTCTTAATACACAGGCTGAATTTCCTTCTCAGTGTGGGACCAATCTCCTCAACCTTTGTCTTCCCAGCATTCTTGTTGCCTTCAGTGCAGATGGGGGAGGAGAGAGGTGGTCTCGTTGGGCCACTGTCCCTTGTTTTATACTCAATTCATGCCAGGGGCAGTATTTTTCCAGGGATATGTCCTGGTGAGCCTTGCTGAGTCATAGAGTTGAGCAATCCCCATTGTGTGGTGCTTGTGCAACTGTCTCTTACAGAATTGTAAATCTCTTGTTTATAATTCCCCTGCTAGTCAATGGCTCGTGATGGTCACTTAATGTCCATTTGGGTGTGGGTCACCTCCTTTGTTTCCACTGGAGAGCTAGCAGACTCACAACGTAGTTCAATAACAGCCATATAACAAAATCTCATAACATTTTACACAATAACAATATACATATTTTGATAGAACAATGAGTTTCAGCAGATCATGACCTTTCATATGATACCTTACAAGGTATACTTTGATATATATGGTTGTGATATTTATACCGTGATGAATATGAGGGTTACGGGGTGCTACTTTGAGGTACAGTGCATCACAATTGTATAGACGCCTAAGCACCTAACTCAGGATTTCACAGTGCTGTTCCAATGATTTTCTAGGCACCTAAAAGTTAGGCGCTGCAACACTCAGTGCATAACACCAAGTCCCTTTTGTGGATCCACGCCATACTGCTTAGCATCATGAAAAGTCTTATTAGATTCTCCACCTAGTAGTCAGCATCTGTAGAATCAGTCCCTAACAACATGAGACTGCTCCCAGATGAAGTTAATGATGAAAGAGGGTTGGCTTTTGTCACAGTCCAGGGCAGCTGCACTTGTATTTCCCTTAAGTGGTCAAGTAAGGGCACCCAGTCTTAGGTTTCCAGTTCCCCAGTCGTTGCCTTTCTTGGTTGGAGAGCTGTGTCTCCCTCCCTTCTGACCAAGGTGTTTCCAGGCAGCACAGTTTGCTGCCTTCACTATGTTATTCCCAGCAGAGACAGGCTGACCAAGCACACCTGCTAGCTCTCTTTTCAGAGACGGGCAACAGAGTGACTGCCCACAGTAACAGATACCACACAGTTCGTTTTATGCAAACTTGTTTTAACCTTAAGGTAAAATCACTACAGAGGAAACATTAAAAACTATAAAAGAACCTACCCACGTGCTAACAAACTTACAAGAGATCACCCTAACGGGTTCTGGAAGGAGCAGTCCTTCAAAACCTCACGTAGTGGTCTTTTCCATAGTCACAAGTTCATAACAACTTCAGCTCAGGACTAGCACCCAGGTTTATGGGCCTCAGTAGGCCGAGTCCTTCCAAGCTATCACTAATGATTGGGGCCCTCTGTGAACCAGAAGTCCTATCTGTTTGCTGGATCAGTTTGCCCTGAGCCAGTTCAAAACCAGGCTATTTATTAAAGAATCCTTTCTTTGTCTGTTGGTCCCTGGAGAATCTACTTTGAATATCACTCCATGGGTGGCTTCAAAGGTCTGATAATGGAGGAATTACATTATCACCGCCCCCCTACTAGAAGAGATACATAAAACACATACACAATTGCATTTTTAATATAATGACCCCAAAAGTATTAAACCTAGTTAGATAAGGTTTAACTTCCTTCAAAAAAGTTTATTTTAATTCCATAAGGTTTGTTCAAGATATTACTAGATATTGTTAATCTGTCACAACTTTAACCTGTGAATACCTTCAATTAGATAACAGAACAATTCAAAATGTAAAGTGTTACCTGAAATCTCAAGGCGCTGCATATATTTGCTTTGTTTGTTTTTGTATATGTTTTAACATTTTTATTATTTAGTTACAAACTTTTGTAAAAAAAAGTTGGAACTTGCCACAAGTCTTCAATGAAACTGCCACTGCTTTGATATAAGCCCTCTGGTCATGATTAACATGTCATGGGCATTATTGTGAGTCACACAATTAAGCTGATATCCATACTACAAATGAGTCAATATTAAAAATATGAGTTTTCTTGCCATTATATGATGGTAGTTAATTGCAAGATATAGGGCTACATGTTTGTCAAGGATTATTATTTTGAGGAGATAAAATCATGGGTGATGGCATATTTTGATAAAATGGATATTTATCAAAATTAATTATTAATCTGACTTTGGTCTTCAAAATGTTCTATCCCGTCCAGTAAGAAGCATAACAGCAGCAGGTTTTCCCAACATCCTCCATCCCCTAAGTTGGAGAACAGTTAGATCAGAGGATTAGGAAGAAAAAAGAAAGAATAATGGAATCTATGAATTCTGTGATTCCCTTTACTCACATAAAAAAATTAGACCTCAGTCCTTAAAGTTGTTATGCCATATGGCCAGTCCTCATTGACTTCAGCCTAGGCTTACGGTAACTGATTCTGCACAGAACATCTTGCAAGATTGGGCTATTACGTCCCTAATTATAAACCCCTTTAAAAAGGTATTATATATGCATATTATATATATTAATATTGTTTTAAAGAGAACACTTCTAGTTGAACTGTTAATAATGGAAAGTAGCCCTCAGGCTGACTTAGTCCTCTGAAAGAAGCACAAGACACTCTTTAAACAGAAGTACTTCGCAATATTGGGAAGTTTTTACACCAATTGGCTGCAAATTATTAGGCAAATAATGTTATTGAGATTATGGAGGTATTATAAGAACATTGCTTGACTCCAATATCTCAAATTAAGCTTTGGGGTACGTCTATTTGTTTTTCACATTTTAATAAAGTTTAACAGTAGTCAGAATTATAGTACTCTTCATTTAAAAAAAAATTAAATACAGAATATATATATTCTGCATCCTAACACTAGATGGCAGCCAAAAGTGGCAGAAAGCTCCTTTCTTTCAAAACTGTCATGTAAGGATCAATTCACAATTTGATTTTTTTACACTAAAAGTTCTCAAAATATTCACAATGGAGATTATTGGATGGGTGTAAAAGTTATGATATTATCACATTAGGTACTTGGAGCTCCTTTCAGTGCCTCTGTGGTTTCTGGCACAGATGCTGTTAATTGACTAGAACATTTTCTGTGTTATAGCTAGGCTTTCTCATTGCTTTTTCCCCTCAGTCACATCCCTGCAGTATTTTTCCCCTCTTTAGGGAATAATTGAAAATTGTTAATCCTAAACTTAAACAACTCAGCCAGATACATAGTAAGCCTGCTGAGTAGACTTTTATTAACAATGGTCCCCATGGCTGTGCTTCTTCTTAGTAGCTTCTGAAAACAAATGATGTGAGACCTGTTTCTGTAAGATGCTAAGTGTCTTCAGCTCCCATTAGCTTAATGGAAAATATAGGATGCTTAGCACCTTAAAAGATGGAGACATTATGTGATATTCATTTGTCAGTGAACCCCAACTTCCAGGAAGAAGAGACTAAAATGACATCGTTGTAGAAAAGGCAGCTCAATTTGATAGAAAGTTACAAACCGGGGCTTGTAGCAGACATCCAGAAATCAATCTCTTTAAAGAACAGTCTGAACTTTCTGAGCAGTTACCCACATTTCTCTCTGTACCTGATTCACCTGCACTTAGTCAAAAAGAGGGTCTTGGCAATTCCTGTAGTGGGAGAGTTAGGGGCCTTAAAGGAGCTATAATCACATAAAGACACATTCATCCCATGATAGAATTATAGAAATGTATGGCTGGCAGGGACCTTGAGAGGTCATCAAGTCCAGACCTCTGTGTTGAGATGGGCCCAAGTAACCCTAGACCATCCCTGACAGGTGTTCGTCCAACTTGTTCTTAAAACCTCCAATGATGAGGACTCCACAACCTCCATTGGAAGCCTGTGCCAGAGCTTAACTGCAATTATAGTTAGAAAGCTTTTCAGAGTATTAACCTAAATTGCCCTTGCTGTAGATTAAGCCTATGACTTTTTGTCCTATCTTCAGTGGACATGGAGAACAATTGGTCACAGTCATCTTTATAACAGCCCTTAACATATTTGAAGACTGTTGTTAGGTCTTCCCTCAGTCTTCCTTTCTCAAGACTAAACATGTTCAGTTTTGTTAACCTTTCCTCAACCTCATTAAGCTTTTATCATTTTTTGTTGTTCTCCTCTGAACTCTCTCCAGTTTGTCCACATCTTTCCTAAAATGTGGCACCAAGACTTGGACACATCAGAGGCCTCAACTAGTGCCTACTAGAGAGGGACAATTACCTCCCATATTTTACATATGACACTCTTGTTAATAAATTCCAGAATGCTATTAGCCTTTGTTGCAGCTGCACTACATTGTTGACTTGTTAAATTTGTGATTCACTATAACCCCCACATCCTTTTCAGCAGTATTACCACGTAGTCAGTTATTCCCTGTTTTGTAGTTGTGCATTTGGTTTTTCCTACCTAGGTAAAGGACTTTGCTACACTTGTCTTTATTGAATTTCTTCTTATTGATTTCAGATTAATTCTCCAATTTGTCATGGTCATTTTGATTCTAATCCTATCTTCCAACATGCTTGCAACCCCTCCCAGGTTGGTGTCATCCATAAATTTTATAAGCATATTTTCCAATCCATTATCTAAGTCATTAGTAAAAATATTGTCTAGTTTGAGACCCAGGACTGACTCCTGCAGGACCCTACTAGATATGTCCTCCCAGTGACCGTAAACCAATGATAACTACTCTTTGAGTACTGTCTTTCAACCAGTTGTGCTCCCCCATTTTAGTAATATAATCTAGACTACCTTTCCTTAGTTTGTTTTTCAGAAGGGACATGTGGGATTGTGTTCAAAAGCCTTACTGAAGTCAAGATATGTCATGGGTACTGCTTCTCCTTTATCCACTAAGCCAGTAACTCTGTCAAAGAAGGAGAATAGGTTAGTTTGGCATGATTGGTTCTTGTCAAATCTATTCTAGCTATTCCTTATGACCCTATCATCATCTATGTGCTTATAAATTGATTGTTTAAATAATTTGTTCCAGTATCTTTCCAGCTATTAGAGTTAAGATGACTGGTCTATCATTCCTGGGTCCTCTTTTTTTCATTTCCAAATATGGGCAAACATAATACCTAGTGATTCCAACTTTATTGACTGCTAGATAGGGAGAATTCCTCAGTTAGGGGACTGCTCTCTTTAGCTTCAGTGAAAGCCACCTCAGCACTGCCTCAGGTTGCACAGCGTTTGTGTCACCTCCAGCTTCACAGCTACCTCAGTACCAGTGCCCACCTCTGCACTGTTGTCCATTCACAAAAGCTACCTCTGTATCGCTTCTTTGCAAAATCCTCAGAAAGATCAGTGGCATATCAGATGCTGAACAGACTCTTGTGTGAGCGTACCCTGGGAGATAGGGAGAGTAGGTGACCCTTTTCCTTTCGGTTTTGTTCTGGCTGTTACCCAATCATGCCAGACTGTAGTTTTGGTTAGGATGACCCTTCACCCCAGGCATATCTGGTGCAGTTCTCTTCAGTTTTCATTACTCCCAAACTTAAAACAACTGATTTTTTTTTTTTAATATCAAAATGCCCCTAACTGATGCATTACAGAAACACAAATGAAACCTGGCCCATTCAGTCCTTTCTCGATGTTCACCCACAGATGGGAGCAGAGAGCAATCTTCCTTTGGGAGCACTTGCCCATCTGGAGCTCTCAGACCACTCAGGGCTGCTCTCCTCTCTCTTCATCAACAGGTGCCAGTAGTGAGCTCCCTATTCTTTAGGTCAGGGCTTCAGGCTACTGGGCTTACACTTAATATTTTCTTTATTTCATTTATGAAAGAACATACAGTGTTCTGACCAGGCATCCGGTATCAAAATCATAGAACTTGACTCTGAGGTTTTATTTTACTCTTTATTGGTGGAATTTTCAACAATACTTAAAGGAGGTAGCTGCTTTACTCTTAGTGAAAGTCAGTGAGAGTTGGGCATCTCACCTCTTTTGAAAAGATCTTCCTATATAGTTGCTTGCAAACAGCCTGCCGCAGGACAATAGTATATTTTATTGTTGGATTTCAATTATTTCTGTAAATGAGTAATGGACACTCTAATTTTAACATCTAAGAAATAAATTATTATTCTATTGTGTTCTTTTCCCCAACTTTAAATATTCTGTATGTTTTTAGACTGTAAGTGCTTAGAGGCAGATATTGATACTGGATGCTTAATGATCAATGTGAATACCGGTGAGACACGGTACAACTGATTTGCAGATCAATAAGGTTTAATGTGCAAGGTTTTCTATAGATATACTAGTTGAATACAAAACCTAAAATTAACTACAATGTATCATGCTCATTAAGCCTGGAGAGCTAAGCAGTTATTCAGAAGGTTGTATACAGAAATGTCTTTCTTCAGGGGTTCCACCAAGGAGTCAGTGGCTTCTGATCCGACTGGCAGCACCTCCCGCGCAATCAGGTGTTGATGTGGCGCGCCCCTTTGTCTAAGTAGTGACTTCTTATACCATTCCATAAACAGCTTTCACCTAATTACCTCTCTACTCATTATCATATATGCTAATTACCTACATCAGGTTTTCACCCTTGACTACATTCCATTCTCACCAGGATAATTGGGGTCATTTAAACAACATCTGGTGATAGGAGGGGCAATGTAAAAATATGCCGCTTGGCAATGAAAAAGTGTACCCCCAGATGTTCAGGGATAACTTGTTCCCATCATCGTTATCCATGTGCAACTGCAAGCGTTCATGTTGTGTATTTTGTCTTGTTATGTGCCATGGTATGCAGAAACAGAGATCTGCTTTTAGTTTATTCATCTCTGACAAATAGAAGATGCTACAAGGGTCAGAATAGCCAAGCAAGCAACTGAAGCTATGCTAGGCCTGTAAGACAGTGGTCAGTGCAACTCAAATTGCACTGGGCCTCCAACAGCAGGGACTATTTCCTTATGTTTGTACAACTTCCAGTATTGGGCCCTTTGTATACTCCAGCAACACAAATTAATAAAGAACAATAGAAATGTGATACAGAATTTAAAATTCATTGCTATGCTAAAATGCAGCAGTGTGGCTGCTTTTATGCTTATTTCTGATGAGAGAAATAGTTCTAAAATTATCTTTCTGCAACAAAGAATTGAGATATGAGTTTCGTTACTGTAGCAGCTGGTTGAAAATAAGGTTGTCATGGTTTATACAAATGATAAGGTCCAATGTTTGGCATGAATGAGGGTCAGAATATGCAATCTCCCTAGGTCCATTTGAATTATTTCCCTGTCCTCACTGATGTTTGAAACTACTGATTTAGTATCACCTGAGAATTGTATTCATTGCTGTTTAATGAGGATGCTAAATAAGATTGAACTTTTCACCATCGTTGAGGTATCACAGAGACACCTCCTCCAACTCAATACTTTGCTATTTATTATGTCTTTGTTTACAACTTCTGTATGTAACAGATTCTGCCATTAATGTGATGCCAAAAATTTAACAAGCAACTATTTCAGAAGTTTTCTACTTCAGACAGCATTATAGCTCTGGTTAAAACACTTTTCCACTCACCCACCGAAAACAGTCCATCAGTTCTCTAGGCTCCTCCTCCCAAAGCCATCAGTCTTTTCACCAATCCACCCTCTGGCCCTGTAGTTCTCAATCCTCATTGCTTCCTCCTGCCTGGTGCCTCAGTGAGGCTCCTCTAGGTAGCTCCCTTATCTGGCAACTATTCCTCATAGCAGCAAGTAAGTTGGCAGAGTCTTTTTGGACTATTGGGATGGTATAACTGTAAAGAGATAACTTGTTGCCTGATAGTACAACTAGCAACTGCAGTGATTCAGATACCCTTCTCAGGTTCAGCTGAAGCAATGGTTTTCAACCTTTTTTCATTTGCAGACTCCTAAAAAATTTCAAATGGACCTGCGGACCCCTTTGGAAATCTTAGACATAGGTCTGCAGACACCCAGGAGTCTGTACACCACAGGTGGAAAACCACTGAGCTAAAGAGAAAAAGCAAAGGAGCCCACTGTTACTTTCAGGAATAGTAGACATACTTCATATGGTGCACAGTAGTTTGAACACCCATAGTTTAAAAACCTCACAAAGTTTACTGATATCAACTCAAAGAAACTGATGTTTAAAGAATCATTTACAAGATGAGGGAGAAAGAGTTCTACAACCAGAATTCAATTGTAGCAATTACACATGAAAGTTGCAGTCTTAGAGGAAAATCTCCAGTAGAAGTGCAAATGGGGCTCCCATTAGCTGTTGTCAATCCTTTTGAAGTCAATGAAAATTGTGCACTTAAATCTGGAATCCGAATTTGGCCCCTGTGAACAATAAAGCTCTAGGCTTCACTGAAGCAGATAAAAGATTATTCTTCTAGATGGAATCTCCGTGGGGATTAAAAAAGACACACACAGCGCTTGTGTTGTGTAGTTAGTCCTACTGTTTTAGGATGAGAATCAGAAGTTCAGTACTGTGACTTTGGGTGTTGAGTTACAGGGGGCCACTGTTCTCTCCCTGCCATAATGCCTGTGACTAATTCCTAATGAATGATATTTAGTTTAATACAGTCTTATCCCAGGCTGTTTCCTAATGGTAATTACAGGAATTTGATGCATTACAGTCCTGCCATTTAAGTTAGGTTTACTTTAATATGGCTTTTAATCTTATTAAAGTAATTTCCCCCATTAAATACTAACAGTGAGAATACCCTGCTGTGAAATCAATGGAGTTTTATAGAGAGTGAAGGGCTTCTATATTAAGTGGGGGGGAAAAGTAGCTTCAGTATTAGTGCTCCAGCACACTTTTGAGCTCAACTACAAAATAAACTCTGAACTGGACACAAAGTCAAGGGCTTTGTAATATCTTGGCTAGGATTCCTAAATATTCTCTTTTAACTGGAGTATAGCCAAGTCTGAACTTTGTTTTTTCTTTAGGATATGACAATGAACTATATATAATTTGTATTACTGTGGGGATAATGCTTCCTTTCTCCCACCTTCTTTCTATTTAGATTGCAAGATTGCAAGCTCTTCAGGGCAGGGACTATCTTGAAATCTAAATAGAGAAAAGTTGGGAGAAAGAAAGCAGTAGTTTCACATTACAGATATGAAGCAATATTCTCACATTGCAGATATGAAATGACTTACCTAAGGTCCTGCAGTAGTTTGTAGCAGAGCTAGGAGTTTGACCCCTATGCCAACGGTTCCAGTCCAGTGTCTTAGCCACAGCACTGTCCCTCCTTTCCGAAGGCTGCAGCACCATTAAGGTCAGTAGAAAGATTCTCATTGATTTCAACAGGCATTGGATCAATCTGTGAGTATATTTTATATAACAGTAGAACAAATGTAAATACAGTAATATTAGCTGGCAATAAGCTTCTGTTCAGTACTACCTCTCTGCAGCTCCCCAACATTGCGCACATTTCAAGTACCTTTTGGAAAGATATGCTTTAGTTAAACACGAGTAATTGGGCTCAGAGAGGTAAATGGGTGAAATCCTATATGGCCTGTATCACACAAGAGGTAAGACTAGATGATGTAATGGACCCTTCTGGTCTTTGAATCTATGAATTACAATCCTGACCCTTGTCAATAAATCCATAATTCATTTAAAAAAAATAAAGTTAAACAAACATACGCTAGTCAACCAAGTCATCTCTCATTCCAGTAAACCCTAGCCTCACTTCCTGCATCCTCACCACAGCTCCCAGCTGAGAATTCTCTCTCCATCCTCTCTCTCTCTCTCTTTCTGTACAAGCCTCCTCCGCTCAGTAGATGAAGAGTTCCAGAAAGCCACACCTAACAGAGAAGCATCTACATACTGTGAACATGTGGTGTCTCCAGCAGCAGCTCTGCAGAGCCAGTCTGCTTCTGGGAATGCACAGCCCTGAAGAGGAAGAAAGGCTACTGCACCATATAGTGTCCAGTGGAGCCTGCCTAGGCCACTGTCCTGGAGGGGGATGACTGCCTGGGCCACTGTCCTCCCCTTCCGTAATGCCTGCAGCTAATTCCTAATGAATAGATGATAAAAATGCAGTTAAAAAAAACAAAGACTGTCATAAGGTGACTAGTAGGGTTCCTACTAAGAGAGAAGGGAAAATGATCTACAGTGTATGGGGATGTTATACAGTATGTGGGCATGACCATAAGAAGAAGAAAATCTCTGAGAACTTGTTTAGTTATTTTAAAAGCAAGGAAGGATAGGCTCAGACCAATGTCAGGATGGTCATTAATTCCACAGGCAAGGTCCCACTACAGCAAAGGCATTAGAACTTGTCCATGTGGTCAAGTGAATTATGCAGAAGTTTCTGTTTCCACCTCTGCCATTGACTGGCTTCTGACAGAGCTCAAGTCTGTACACCTTCAGAATATATTGCAAAGCCTATGATCTTTTTACCTCTGCTTCATTCTCAGGAGGCAGAGTGAGTGAGGGTGAGCAGGATGAGGCAGGAGCTTAATTTTTTGGGTTGCAAGTATCTTGTCAACATTAGGTAACTTAATTTGTTATGTGCCTTTAAAAATGTAGTTGCATGTATGCTTACGCTATTGGATAGGCTCATTTTTATCAACAAAAATAAATACTTTGCTCTTTGTCATAGGGTCCACTCACTACAAGTGGCGCCTCCTCCTGGCCACTCTGGGGATTAGATCCTTCCAGGTGCTTCCCCCTTCACATGCAGTCTCTCCGCCCATCATCATGACTCTTCTGATACCCCTCTCATTCCCGGAACCGCAGCCACCTCTTTGTGACTTAGCCCTTCGGCCAGGTCACTACATGGTTCTCTCTTCTGGGGGGGATAACAAAGTCTGCCCAGAATAAATCATCCCAGGCCCACTGGCCTATGCTTGGTCTATGTCATATCCTCAGTGGCTGGTAGGTGAACCTGGGCCCACCTGCCCTGTATTCCAGGTTCCAGCTCAGGGGCCCTCTCATTAGCAGCTGAGGTCTGCCCTATCCCATAACTTACTGCCTTTCCCCTGAGCCTTTCCTACCTCTCTGGTTCTTTCTCTTCTCTGGGTTTGCCAGCCCAAAATGCCTCCTCCCTGGGAGTAACTGTAGGCTACCTATCTCTATAGCCCCAAACATACTTTCCTTCTCCCAGGGAGTGACTGCAGACCACTTTCCTGCAGGCCCTTTCAGCTTCTGAGCTTTATACAGACCCTTCCTATTCCTGTCAGCTGAGCTTCATTTAATCACTCCCTATTCCCTGGTTTTCCCTCCAGGTACAGCCTGGGCAGTTAATTGCCTGGCCTGGCCACCTTAACCTCTTCAAATCTTGTGTGGGGCGGAGACTCCATCATACCCTTACATAGCCATTTACTGAGAAAGTATTGTCATTATCTTTTTTTACAGATGGAGATACAGTCTCAGAGGTTAAATGACATTGCCAAAGTCACTCAGCATCTCAATATCAAATGCAAAATCGAGTACTTCTGACTCTCAGTAATGTGCCTAATCCATTAGACCACAGTGTGTTGCAGGACAGACAGTGAGACTGAATGTGTTGCCTGAGAGATGCTATGGTTTAGGTATAGGGCCAGAAGTCACAAAACCTGTGAGATGTTCCCCTAGTGCAATCTGGACTGGTGAATCACTGTCACCTCAATCCCCCACTCTTGGATCCCGTCTTATTCTGCTTTGCTGTGACGGCTTCCACTCCTGGGTGTCCATGCACAGCCTCCAGAAAGCTGTACCCAACTCAGTGAATGAGTGATTCTAGCCAGCCACTTTTTGGGTTATGCAACAGAATGACCCTCGCCAATATCCCCAGTCCCAGATGCGACCCTAGGAACTGCATTCGTACAATGTTCAATGTTGCCCACTGCATCCTGCAAGCTCATATGTTCATCAGTGTAAACGCCCCATCACGGGCGGGGCCAGCGGCCCTCCCTTGCCATCAATCTCCAAGGGAGGCCACACCTCCAGGCACCTGCACCCTGCGGGGAGTTCTAACAGAAGGGGAACAGTCTCCAGCCCTCAGGCCCTCTAGCCCTCCGTAGGGCGAGCACACAGCTCAAGGCCCCAGCCCTTAGGCAGGGCAGGCCAAGCAAACAGGCACAGTCTCTAGCCCTTAGTAGGGCAAACAAGCAGTTCAAGACTGGCCTTACATAGGGCAGGCCAAGCAACCAGGGACAGCTTCCAGCCCTAAGGAGGGTGAGCAAACAGCTCAAGGCCCTGGCCCCTAGGCAGTGTGGGCCAAGCAAAAGGGACGCGGTCTCTACCCCTCAGCAGGACAAGTAAGCAGTTCTGATCCCCGGCCCTTAGGCAGGACGGGGCAGGCAGCAGGGAAGCAGTCTCTGTTTGTAGATAGAAGTGGAAGAGAGAGAGAGGCAAAATGTCTCCACTTTTTAAAATGTTCCTTCTCCCCTCTGGGATTTCGCCCCCACCCCCCCTTTCAGGGTTAGATGACAAACAATATTCCTGTATTGTATCCTCCATGCCCCGAGCCACTGAGGTCTTTTGTGGATTCATTTGTTGATGTCTAGGCCAGTCCTTTGTTCCTGGAATGCTGAGCTGGGTTGTTCTATATAAGTCCTAATGAGGTGCGACCTGTCCCTCCTGCTCAGAGAGTCTTGCTTGTACATGTTTTAAGTCATGAGACACATCTTTGGGCATATCATATAGTGAAGCCACATAACCAAACACATGACATTGCAGCAAACATATTACTATAACAACAATGTTCAGTACATCATGAGCATTCCAGAAATATCTTACATGACATACTTTGTATTAAACAATACACAATTACACTATAAAGGTGATCACAAGGGGTGCAGTGTGTCATAGCCTGGTTCTATTTGTGGACCTGGCAGTGGTTTTCTGTATAGCACTGGGCATATCACTTAATCTCACTTAAAATCAGAGTCATAATGTTTACTTAATAAATAATGTTTCTCAAATTTTATACAAATACAAAGTGTTATGATGTGGCAGAGATGGGAGTGGACCTAGTCTAGGGCTGGTTAAAACTGTTCATGAAAAACTGGAGTTTTTTTGGACTAAACAAAATTTTCCATTGAATTTTTCTGTTTTCTATGGAAAATTGTTTTTTCAAACTAAAAAATTTCAGTTTTCAAATTTTTTCAATGAAAAATTGAAATTTTCCATGAGAAAACAATCCATTTTCCAATCAGGCCTACTCAGAGCCTTTTGGCCTGTTCTTAATCCACAGGAAAATGCACCCTTGCGTAAGACAGCTTCAGTGCTGCTTCTTGAAGTCTTTGGGCATAAAGAGGTAACTTTAGTGTTGCAGTCACCAAGTATTCAAGAAGAAATCTGAGTGGGTGGATTGGAGACATATCATCCCTCTCCCACAATGCACTTTTTATTCAGCTTCTTATACCACCCTTATCATCAGAGTAACAGAGCATGTGCCAATTAAGCAATGCGACTGATGACTGTCACACGTGGCTCATTCCCTCATGCTCTCTCCCTAGGGGGAGAATTGTATGTGTCGTGCATGTGCTTTTGCTTTTTAAAATATACATGCTGCTGTATGTTTATGTTAGAGAAGGCATGCTCCAAGAAGTGGACGTTGTGCTTGCAGTTGGAGCAGAACATGGTAAGATTTGTGATGGTCTTTAGTTGCTGTTAGAGTCCCTTCCATAGTCTGAGCCAGGTTTCTGCCCAGATGAGCATTACCCCTATAAAAGAAAAATTCATTATGTCCAAGGAGTGGAGCTGTCATCTACAGTCTTCATCCTGAGTCTTCTAGTGCCTTGAGGCCAGCATTACCAGCAGTCTTTGTTGCATGATTTTAAAGGTATTTCTAAATGTTGCTTTTAAGTGTATTTTATGCAGTAACCCATGGGCCATTTTGCCTGCCTCTATTTAATGTAGACACAATAACTCTAGCTACTAACATATGGGTGCTTTAGCACTCCCTCTGGCTGTATGAGCTATAAATGAATCCTTAGGCCTGGTCTACTTCAGTTATGGTGTTAATTTTTTTTCAAAACTAAAATAGTTATACTGGTACAACCTCTAATATGGATGCAGTTATAGTGGTATAAATGTGTCTTATATCTGTATAGCTTATTTCCCTTCCCTTATAGGAATAAGCTATACTTAAATATACTAAATGCTTAAATTGTTAAAGTACCTTTTAATGCTGCCTCCATTCTAGAAGGGTTGTGCTGCTTTAACTGTACAGCTTTTGTGTTTAAACAAGCCCTTCCTCTTGTTGCCAATCTCCCAACACACAAGAATCCATCTGCTAGCAATTATCCTGCTCTCAGAAGGATGTTTATGTATTTATGTTACTGTAGTTATATTAAGATCCCAGAACATATATTTTATCCTTAGGAAGATTTTTATTTAAAATTAGATCAGTTCTTATTTCCCAAGAGTCTATTAGAAGACAGTATTATAAAAAACTGAAACAAGTGTCCACTTTTTTCCATGATTGAATCGATCATAATGCATTCTAGGCTGTTTCATTCAGAGTGGTATATTGTTATACGTGTTTTAACCTTAAATAAGTGGTGGGGTTACATGAATACTAGAGAAACAGCAGGATATTTTCCTAAAATTCTCTGTGTAGATTCAGTCAAATAATCATACTAAAAGTCCCTTCCCCCCTCAGTTGGTCAGGTTTCCTTGCCTTGCACTTGTGGTGGCATAATTCTACTTGCTCTTCAGAGTCTTCCAGGAGAAACAGCATATCTAGACCTGAATTTCTAAAGTCAAAAGGTAGGAGAACAGTGTTCCCATCTCAATCTTTTTTTTTTTTTAAATGAAATATCTTCAAGGACTCTTCATATATTAGAAAGAAACCAAAAAGGACACTGACACACTGCACGCCAGGTACACCCTTATGGTGTGATTGTGTATTGTTTAATGCAAAGTATGTCATATAAGGTGTTTTTGGAATGCTCATGACATACTGAACATTATTGTTATAGTAATATGCGTGTTGCAGTGACATATGTATGGTTATGAAGCTCTGCTATATAATTTTCCCAAATATGTGCCTCATCGCTTGAGGCAGATCTAAGCAAAACCATCCTAAAGCAAAGAGGCAGGTCACCCTTCACTAAGGCATGCATAAAACAACCCAGCTCTTCCAGGACCAATGGGCTAGTTTAAGCATCATAAGGGGATGCTCATTGACGCAAGTTGAGGAAACCGTGCCGGACATTGTCACCTGACCCCGGGGGTGGGTGGAGGGTGAAGGAACATGTTAAAAGAAGGGATACTTTGCAATCTGGAGCTCTCTCTCTTCCACCTCCACCTACAAACAACATCAAGCAACTGAAGGACTGTCCAGAGGGGAAGGGCCTGGCTGAAGAAGTCAGCCAGCCTGTGGTGAGCATTATCTGACTTCATAAAGTTACTGAAAGTGTTAAGGTTAGTTTAGAATGTGATTTGCTTTTATTTCATCCTGATCAAATCTGATTTATATTCCTCTGGCTTATAATAATTTAAAATCTTTCTGTACTTAATAAACTTGTTTGTTTTATCTGAAGCAGTGCATGTGGTTTGAGTGTGTACAGAGACTTCAATTAAAGTGACAAAGCTAGTGCATATCAATTTCTTTGATAAATTGACAAACTAATATGAGCATGCAAGGTTCAGTGGGCTGGCCGAAAGCACTCACTCACTAAGTTAAGGGCTGCTTGCTTGCAGGAGGCTGTGCATGGGCTGACCCAGGAATGGGGGTTCAAACAGCAGAACAAGTGCAAGACGGGCTCCAGGAGTGAGAGATTGGAGTGACAGCTATACACCAGTCCAGATTGCAGAGGGGAACATCACACCACCATCCAGAGACTAAAAACAGTACCATGAAGTGATGCAGGTAGCCCTCACCACCATCCTTAAACCCTCACACTTTGTCAGTGGAACCACCAATAGTCAGTCAATGACCACTAGCCATTCTCTGCTCCCAGATGATCCTTTGCAGACCTAATCTGCTGGTCTCTAGGAATCATTAGTGTCTCCCTGGATTCAAGGTTCTGCCTGCAACAAGAGCTTCTCTATTGTGGGATCACCTTGACATTCCCCAGTGCAGCTCCTGGCTTTAGGTACTTAGATTTGTAGGCTTGGCTTGACAGGAGTAATTGGACAAGGGTGAGGCCTTATTTCTTGGGAGAAAGGAGTAAGAAGCTAAACAGATCAGCAGGCTAGAAACAGAATGTTAGTACTAGCTAAGATAAGGGGGAACATCCAGAGAACCATGGACAAGTCTAGTAGAGTCCTCTCACCCCTAGGCGTGCCTCCTCCTAGTTGCTCTGGGGATTAACTCTTTCCAGGTCTGACTCCCCTGCTGCTGCTCATTGCATGACCTTCTGCTACTCTCTCTGTCACTGTCTTTGACTCAGGATGCTTTGTCTTCCTGGTTTGGCCCTCAAGCCAAATCATTGTGTGTTTTTCCCTTCCAGGATATTAAAGTCTCTTCCTCCAAGATGGCAGTCTTTGCTTCACTGCCCAGACTGTGCCACTTCCCCAATGACTGATAGGGGAACCTGAGCCCGCCCTCTACTGCAGGTTCCAGCTCAGGGACCCTCTAATCAACTGTCAAAGCCTGCGCCTTCTTAAACCTTACTGCTTTTCCTACTTTCCCCCCTAGTTTCCCTTCTTTCCCTCTCTACTGGCCAGAGAGTGGCTACAGGTTTCATCACTGCAGCCCCATTCCACTGCCACTTTTCTGGCTTCATCCTAGTCCCTCTTGGTGCTTCTCAGCTGGATTCCATCATTATTCAGGGGTTATGTAGGCCAGCTAATTCCCCTCAGCGGTGGCCTGTCTGGTTAACTGTCCTCGCCGCAGAATCATTAACCTCTTCTAGGTGGGTGTGAGGTGAACACACCGCACAACAAGATAACAATGGGTAAGATAAGCCTGGAAAGTAAGATGAAGAAAAGAGCATGGACAAAGTATGCTGTACAGGGATTGGTTCCTACAAAGTAACCAAGCCAATCCCAAAATGTGTGATACAATGTATAGTAAATGCAATGTTATAAGTAAATGTATATAAAGGAAGAGGGTTTCTGTATAACGTTGAATGTATACCCTATACCCACCTCCTACACTTGAGTCTAATCAATTCAGTGTAGCTTTGCAGTATGCCAATTAAAGAAACCTGAGAAATGAGACTGGAGTTGAACTGAGTTCTTAGGAAATCAAATGGAAGAGGTCTTGAGGGAATCCAAACATAGTAGTGGCAGGACTCAGATCCATTTATCTGAATCAAGTAACCTATCCCTTAAGGTGAAGGTTGCAACCGAGCATTGAGGGAAATGGCATTGGAAGGATTTAAGAGTTTAAATCTGAGGAAGTTAGTACTATGCTCGAGAAATGGGTTAAATCTAAGGGCAGATTCTATGAAGTCCCCACAGAAGTATTAGGAGGAGACTGGGACTGGGTGAAAAAGGAACTCCAGAGAGTGGTATTAGACAAAAAATCCCAGAATGCTTGGTAGAGCACAGCAAAGGTCTGTTGAATGCCACTGAAATTTTCAAAAAATAGGATCCATTGGCAGCCATGGAAAAAATAGTAGCTAGTTTTTTTAACCTAAGGCAAAGGAAGACCAAATCCAGGCAGCAGTTTTGCAAGGATTATTTCTGGAGGATAAAACTTTACAAATGCCACTTTGAAGGATGAATGAAAAAAGGATGAATGTAGAGGAGGAAACAAACTAAATGGAAAAGATTTGTGAAAGGTCAAGGGAAAAACAATGTCTGTTACTTATATGCATAATTCCAAAATAAAAAGAAGCTGGCCCTCAAGGATTGTATTTAGTGAGGACAGCATTGCAGGCAAAATGTATTAAGTTAAGAAATAAGTGCAAAACTCCAATAAAAATTAGCTTACAGCTGCCGAAACAGCTTACAGCTGCCGTACAACAACTTGACCCACACTTCAACTGAAAAGACTCCATTTTTATCAAATTTCAATTTTCACCCTTGGTTTAATCCAGACCAATGAGAAGTCTCTGCTGTCCAAGTAGCCACAGACCTGGTCCTCCATCTTCAACAAATTCAAAGAGCACTTACTTGCTGCTAAAGAGTCTTATAAGTATTATGCCATCCAAATATGACAAGCCACCTCTAACCTTGCTATAGGTGATAAAGTCTGGCTCTTGAGCAGAACTTGAGAACAGACTGGCATTCTGTCAATCTCAACCACCAACACTTGGGTCCTTTTCAGATCATCAAACAAATAAACCCAGGGACCTTCAAGGTTCAACTCCCAGAATCTTTCACGATTCACCCCATCCTCAAGCTGTTTGTTGACCTACCTCCATCCTTAATAAAAGTCCAGAAGACAGGAGGAACGTGAAGTCCATCAGGTCCTTGATTCCTGATGAGTCTGAAGGAAGCTGCAGTATCTGATAGCCAGGAAAAAATATGGGTCAGAGGAATGATCCTGGGAACCAGAAGAAATGTTCATGCTCCCAACATTCTGTGGGAATTTAATCAAAGATACCTTGACAAGCCAGGGTGATGGCCCATAGGAGGAACCCTTGGGAGGAGAAGGGGAAATGTCAGGGGAATTCACCTGCTTCTGGGCATGGTGGCCTGGAAGTCCAATGCGTTTGGCTGGGCCCATTAAGCTCTCACTAAGTGACTGTCCTCCCTAACTGGACAGAAGAGCCAGCAGATCATCATTTAAGCTTTGTAACAATAGCAACACAGTGGCTACTCAATGCATTCTACTCCTGCTCCTCCTCTATACCTGCTACCTGTATCTACTCTTGCTCCATACTGCGTCTGTTCCCACTCCAGCCCTAGTTTCTACCGTCCTCCAAACTCCCTGACTCATGGCTCTGACCACTTGCTTGTCCTGACCATGACTCCAGTTCCATCTTCTGGCTCTACCTCAATCACAAGATCTGACTCCTGTTCTGACCACTACATCGCACCACCTACAACCCTGATGCATGACACTATGCCTCCAGGGAACGTTTGAAAAGGTCTTCTGATAAACTGAGGAAACTGTACGATTAAGAGTTTTAAAAGCCATGACCTGGTTTAACACTACAATCCCAGCATAATGAAGGTAGAAAGCCTGTGCTGAATAAAACTTTGGACAGGCCCTTGCAGTATTGTACTTAATAAATGAAGTGGTGTATAGAATACAGTCAGAGTCCAGAACCGTGCTCAAGTTTATTCATCATAATCATCTAAGGAGTTACAAGGAGAGAGAATTTCAAAGTTATTCCCAAAGTCCGAACATATAATTTCATAGGCATAGCCCAATGCAGTTATGACAAGGATGTAGATTCCATTGGAGCAGGATAGACAGAAGGCTTGTCTACACAGGTCACTCAGGAAAGATAAGACAAATTAACTAAGGGTGTGAAGTTAATATGCATAAACTAAGTGCATAAAACCCTCATGCGGACATTTTCATTCCGCAGTAAACAGGAAGAAGCTACAATGAAGTAAAGCCACTCTACTTCTGACTGAGCGTGTCCACATAGAGATTTAATTAACTTTAACTTATGTTCATTAACCTCTCACCTTTAGTTAATTCATCTGAACTCCTTCTGTGCCTTGGGTAAAAGACCTCAGAGGTTAATTGACACACACCACATAATGAATGAACAAAATATAAATAAAGTGTACTGAAATAAATTATACCTGAGGTGGAGTAAAAGCTTACATCAATAGGAAAACTTGCAGTGTCAGGCCTGGCTATCCCATAATGAGCTGGCCCTTTAAGGGAAATGAGTTCAGTCATACTCATGCCTCCTTGTCGGTTGCTTCTCCACAAGGACTCCTGACTCCCAGGGTATGTCTATACTATGAAGTGAAGTCGATTTATTTTAAATCGACTTTCACCTGCCAAATTTTAGAAGTCGGAGGATCGCGATCACACAACGCTCATTATGTTGGGGAATTGCATCCCCACTAGCCGTACTTGGGTTGACAATCAAAACAGTACACCATGGGTAGCTAACCCACAGTGCAACTAGCCTCAGAGGCTTTTGGGAAGTTTGTCGTCCTCCCATGATGCAATGTACTCCTCCCCCACTTCTTGTCACAGCCCAAAACAAATAGACGATCTCTTTTTCGCGCCATTTTTTCAAACCCTTCACTCTCTGCCGTGCACATGCCATTGCCTGAGAGGAATGGAGCCCACTCAGCTCTGCACTATTATTGTGAGCATCACAAACACCTCATGACTTATTCTGCAGTATTCTCTGGGGTGAGACAGGGGCTGCAGCACTGAAAATTGTGATGTTATAGCAGCCGCCTTGCTACAAGCCATAGAATGAAATAATTCCCGTTTGCTGCAGGCTGTCACACACCATCTGCAGTCAGTGGCACGCTGCTTCTGGTTCCGGGAAACAAACAGTGACTGGTGGGATTGCATCGTTATGAAGGTGTGGGATGATACGCAGTGGCTGCAGAACTTTCGAATGCGAAAGGCCACTTTCTTTTAACTTTGTGGAGAGACCCTCCCCAGCCCTGAAACGCATAAATACTTGCTTGAGACCAGATCTGACAGTGGAGAAAAGAGCAACGTCAGACTGCTACCAGTCAGTTGGGAATCAGTTCGGAGTTGGTAAATCCACCATGGGAGCAGCTGGGATTCAAGTGTGCAGGGCCATTAAGAGACTTTTGCTAAGAAGGGAAGTGACTTTGAAAAATGTGGAGGACATAGTAGATGGCTTTTCTGCAATGGGGTTCCCAAACTGTGGTGGGGCGATAGATGGCACGCACATCCCTATCTTAGCCCCGGACCACCTAGCCACAGAGTACATTAATCAAAAGGGATACGTCTCAATGGTGTTGCAAGCCCTTGTGGATCACAGGGGATACTTCACTGACATCAGTGTGGGGTTGTCTGGAAAGGCGCATCTTTAGGAACTCATGTCTGTTCAAAAAGATGCAGGTGGGCACTTTCTTCCCTGACTAAAAAATAAATATTGGCGATGTTGAAATGCCAATAGTGATCCTGGGTGATCCTGCCTATCCCTTGCTCCCCTAGCTAATGAAGCCCTACACCGGGCACCTGGACAGCAAGAAGGAGCATTTCAATAATAGGCTCAGCTAGTGCAGTATGGTGGTGGAATGTGCATTTGGACATTTAAAAGCACGCTGGTGAAGTCTAGTCACTAGGTTAGACCTCAGTGAAAAAGCATCCCAATAGTTAACTCTGCCTGCAGTATGCTCCATAATGTCTGTGAGACAAAGGGGGAGACGTTCCCATTAGGTTGGGTTGTGAAGGCAGATAGGCTGGCTGCAAATTTTGAGCCGCCAGATGCCACTGCAACGCTGAGAGCCAATTGCAGAGTGCTGCATCTCAGGAAAGCATTGAAAAACTGCTTTTGCAACAAGACACAACAGTAATGTGCTTTGTTTATCTGTGCTGTGCTTTCATTTCACATCTCCTACCCATCCCCCACCAAGCCTATTCACCCCCTTCCCCCTCACCCATCGTTCCCGTTCCCCCTTCCATCCCTGTAAGCGTGTGGCCCAGCAGGGATGTCGCCACTTTTCCTCGGGCCCAGGCTCTGAGGAAGGCTACAGCACCTTGGTCTACGGCGGGAAAAAGCTAGCGTTCGATGGGTCTGTAGCCCCCAGACCTCGAGCAGAGCGGGAAAGGCCAAGGCAGTCTATAGGCCCCGGCCCTCGATCAGGGCAGGGCTGGTAAGCTTTCTGTTGTCCCTGGCCTTCAGGCAGGTGAGGCAGGCACAGTAGTCTATGGCCCCCGGCCTTCAGGCAGGCAAGGCTGGCAAGCAGTCTGTTGCCCCCGGCCCTTGGGTAGGGCGGGGCAGGCAAAGTAGCGTATAGCCCCCAGACTTCAGGCAGGTGGGGCTGGTAAGCTTGGTATTCTCTGGCAGGCAGGTTCAGAGGAGCCAACCACTCCTGGGGTGGCTAGGGAAGGGGGACGCAGGACCACCTGACTCCACTGTGTCCCACCCCAGGGCCCTATCAGTGGCAAAGTGGTTTGCCACTGAGTCAGCGGGGCTCCAGCCACAACACGCTTACTGGTTTGAGCACAAGCTCAGCCCAACTGTAGTCGGTTGCCCCTGGGCTACTTCCTCCCACCCTGAACCCTGGTACTTAGAGCCTCTGACTCTTCAGGATAGATGGCTAGTGGGAGTCCTACTAGTCCCTCATCATTGGCTGGTGGAAGGTCCGTGAACGCCTTGGATTGTCAGCCGAGGGCAGCTCCTCTAGGTCATGGCCGACCTGAAGGGATTCCTCCCATTCAGCTGTCTCTGGTAGCTCTTCCCAGCTACCAGGGCCTGGCGGCCCTTCCCAATCACAAAGACCCGGCAGCCTGATCCAGTCAGTAGGGCCTGGCCACCCAGTCAGGCCGTGGAGTCTCTAGTCAGTCTGAACTGCCACAAGGCCTGGGTCAGGCCTAGGCCGCAGCTTCAGGGAAGGCACATCTTTCTCCGGAAGGAGCTTCCCCCTCACTGAGCTGCTAGGCTGGCCTCTTATACCTCCCCTTCCTATCCTGGCTCCACCCCTCTGCTCCCAGTGGTATTTGGTTTGCGGGGCCTTGAGCTCCCCAGCAGGGGGGGTTTTGTAGGGCCTTGATCTGCCCAGAGGAGGCGTTGCAGCTTGTCCTCGGGCCCAGGCTTGGAGGAAGGCCACAGCACCTTGCTACATTCCCCCCACCAACTACACTGTCCCGGGCTGCACCATCTTCGATAATCTCTATTTGGTCCAGGACCTTCTAAAGCCTGGATATAGGAATGGTCTGTCATTCAGCCTCCTGTCCCTGGACCAGGAGACGGTGTTCGACAGGATGGACCACAGGTATCTCCTGGGCACCCTGCGGGCATTTGGCTTCGGGTCCTGTTTCGTGGGTTTTCTTCAAGTGCTGTACGCCTCCGCAGAGTGCCTGGTCAGGCTCAACTGGACCCTGACCGAACTGGTCAGCTTTGGGCGAGGAGTGCGTCAAGGCTGTCCTCTGTCAGGCCAGCTGAACGCTCTGGCCATCGAGCTCTTCCTCTGTCTGCTCCGCCGGAGGTTGCGGGGTTGGTGCTCCGTGAACCACAGCTGAGGCTGATCCTGTCAGCATACACTGACAACGTATTTCTCATGGTCCAGGACCCAGGCGACCTGGTGCAGTTGGAGGCCTGCCTGGCTGTCTACTCGGCAGCCTCCTCTGCCAGGGTCAACTGGGTCAAGAGCTCTGGCCTGATGGTAGGGGCGGGTGGCAGACGAGCTCTCTCCCACTTGTGCTTCAAGCCATCCGGTGGAGCACGGGTCCGCTGCTTTATCTGGGTGTTTACCTTTCCACTACCCATCCTTTGCTGCTGGAGAACTGGCAAGATTTAGAGGGCAGGGTGTCTGAGCGGCTGCAGAGATGGACAGGACTTCTCTGGTGCCTCTCCCTTTGGGGGAGGGCACTGATGCTCAACCAGCTAGTCCTGTCCATGCTCTGGCACTGGCTCAACACCCTGGCTCCACCCCGAGACTCCTGGTCCATCTCCAGCGGCCAATCCTGGAGTTCTTTTGGCCAGGACTGCACTGGGTCTCTGCAGGGATCCTGAGTCTCCCCCTGGGGGAAGGATGGCAGGACCTGTGCTGCCTTTGCCACCAGGTCCGCACTTTCCACCTCCAGGCCCTGGAGAGACTCCTTTACAGTGCAGGTAGTCCGGCATGGAGCCACTTGGCACACGCCTTCCTCCACCATCTCTGAGGGCTCTGATATGACCAGCAGCTCCTTTATCTCCATCCAAGAGGTTTTACGCGAGACCTCTACAAGCTGTCGGTCTTCTACCAGGACCAGGCTGGTCTCGGCCTCCAGGACCCTTGCGGCCACTGAGGGGGAGGATCTCCTAGTGGAGCCCCTTCTACACAACCCCCAACTTTGTGTGCAGGTGGCGGAGACCTCCTTGGTGCAACGGAGGTTGATCCTGGCAGGAGTCACCAAGGTCGGAGATCTCCTGTACTACGACCAGGGGGACTGGGTGGATCCCCATGAGCTAGCTCAGCGCATGGGGCTCTTCACCCTTCAAACCCCCCGGTGCGTACTCCAGCCTTTTCCCCCCCCCCCACTGCTCGGGCTTACCTCAAGCAGGTCTTGTGAGAGGGCGCTCCCTGCCCCCAGTCCCAGCCCTCTGGTGCTTTCCATTGGGCCTTGGCCCTGCGAGCCCCCCCAGTTGCCCTCTCCTCATGCACCGGGCTGGCTGCACAACTTGAAGCCGGTCCTTTTCCAAACTGTGCTGAGGGACCATCTGCACACACTCGTGCTCCATACCCTCCATTTCCTCACCCTCGCATCCCGCCCTGACACCAAATGACAGGACCTAATACCACCTGTGGAGGACGAGGACTCCCAGTGGGCCACTCTCTATTCCACTTTGACCCCACAGCCGCCAGGGACATCAGTTGGTGGCTCCTTCACAGAGCCGTGAGCACGGGCATGTACTTGGCATGGTTCACCCCTCTCCCCGACACCTGCCCCTTCTGTGGCGTGAGGGAGACCCTGGTGCACGTGTACTTGGAGTGCACCAGGCTGCAGCCCCTGTTCTGTCGCCTCCAGAACCTCCTGCTGAGGTTCTGGTTGCACTTCTCCCCATACCTGTTCATCTATGCACACCCCATCTGTGGCCCCACAAAGTCGCGGGACCTCCTCGTCAACCTCCTCCTAGTCCTGGCCAAAATGGCCATCTACCAGGGAGATGGAGGTTGGCTGGGTGGGGGGGGGTGCTCTGCAACTGTGGGGCCTACTTCTGTTCCTCTGTCCATTCACGCATCTGGGCAGAGTTCCTCTGGGCAGTGTCCGCTGGCTCCCTTGACACCTTCCAGGAGCAGTGGCCGCTATCCAGGGTTCTCTGCTCGGTGTCCCTTTCTGGTTCCCTTCATTTGACCCTGTGACCCCGATGCTCACTCCTTTTTTCATTAGCTGTCCTGCGAAATTAGTTGTGTCCTGGGTCCAGTGACTCCTCCCCTTAAGGGAGGAGTCTTTAGCACTTTAGCAGTGGGCACAACCCCGCCTACTTCCCGGATTACAAATAGTACAATCCCCCTCCTTCTATTCCCTCCTTATCAATAACAAACGGTAATGGAATGTGAAGCTGTATGTTCCCCCCCAACCTTCCCCCTCTGATCCATTCCCTTTCACTTCCCCATCCCTTTATTCCCTTTTTAATCAATAAATAAAGAGTAATGAATTGTAGAGCAGTACTTTTTTTAATGATGATCCTTCACAGAGGGGCGAAATGGAAGAAAATGGGATGTTCCGCATGTATTTTGTGGGGTCAGGGATACAGAGCCCATTTTGGCTGTGCACACATGAAAGAATCACACGTCCTCACTCCTTAAAGAGGCATCGACTCTTTCTGCTAGCCTCAACCAGTGAGGAATGCAGCACGTACTGCACCCTGCTCAACCTCCTCCTACAGCACTTTGGAGTGGGGGCTGGGAAAGAATGCGTAAGCTCAAAGTTTTGCAGAGGCTGTAGAGGGAGTCTGTCTTGCCACTGAGCTTTCTGAAGCTCAACCAGACGCCTCAACATATCTGACTGATCATGCATTATATGCAGCATCTCTTCTTGTGTTGAATGCCCATAGTCCTGTGCTGCCTCCCTGTTGTCCATGTCCGTGTTCAGTTTGTCAGATAATGAAATTCTCCATGCTCTTAGTTCTGTGTCAGCAGCCATGGAGGTGTTCGTTAGCTCATTAAACATGTCAGCCCAGGTTTTTTTTTCCGTTTTCTTATCTGCGGCAGGCGTTCTGCAGGAGTATGAGATGGGATGGTGTGTTGAAGGTCACGTTGTCCACTGTGAGGGAAGCAAAGCACAAGGTACCCATTGTTAACTCATCCCATGGTCGAACAGCAATGTTACAATGTAAAAATAAGTCCCCTGAACATTCCCAAGGGAAGGCTACAACTGCATACCATTGTCTGACTATTGCAGGGGTCTGAGTGTCATTTCAGCCTTGGTAAGTAAGGGGCAAATGCGTTTATGTTAGGGAAATCCCCAGGGCCCATGCTGCACAAGTCCATGCTCCCTAGAGCAGCATGGATGTTGGGCTCCCAATTGATCAGGCTTTTAACAGGCGGCAGAAAGGGTGAGGGGTGGATATGGGTTAAGCACCCGTGGAGTAAAAAAATGGTAACCCATTTGCGGATGCTCAAGGGCCATAGCAACAATGTCCTGCTTCGGGATTTGCAGTGTGCTGAACCAAGAAACCATCCCCAGATGTGCAATAACAAACACTTTAAAAAACTTTCTTGGACAGCTACTGTAAATATGCACCATCATCCCTAGGTAACCATAAGTGATATCAGCCTACTGAGGGTCACAGAGGTGGAGAGGGAGGATTTTCTCCAAGCATCTAGCTACAGGTCTGGTTCTTATGCTGCTATGCTGTGTTCCATGATGATGCCTGCACAAGTAATAATAGAGTGGCAGGGAAAAGTATCCTATTGTGATGGAATAAATAAGGCTGCCCTTCCAAGAAACCTGCAAAGCATTCCAAAGCATCTACATGAAAGCTTCCTGGATATATCCATGGAGGATTCTCAGAGCATCCATGTGCACATAAATAATCTTTTCCGAGTGAACCCAGTGCTTAAGTATACCAAGTATGAGGAAGCACAGCTCCACTGCCACACACACCACTTTTTCCTGCTGGTACAAGATTCTGGACAGGAGATATAACCAAAGACATGCAATTTACAGTACATACTCACCAGATGTGCCTTCCCTGGCATCCTGGTCAGTCACGGTTTCCTGTATCTGAGTGGACTGCTCCTGTATTGCAAACAGTTCCTGGCTTTCAGGAGGAAGGGATACCACATTCGCCTTCCCCCTGTTCTCCTCATCATCCTCCTCATCCCCGGACTCGTCCTCATTTATCCTGGACTCAGATTTCCCCGAGGTATCAACGCTGCATTGTGGCATAGTGGTGGGGTCTCTGCCGAGAATCACATGCAGTTCATTGTAAAAGCGGCATGTTTTGGACGAGGAGCCAGAATAGCTGTTAGCTTCCCTAATTTTCTGATAAGCCTGCCTCAACTCTTTGCTTTTACCGTGGCACTGCTGCACGTCCCTGTTGTGCCCCTTCTCCAACATGCCGCGAGATATCTTCCTGTAGATATCCAAATTTCTTTTGCTGGCTTGGAGATGAGCCAGAACAGACTCTTCGCCCCACAGACCGATGAGATCCAAGACCTCTGGTCCATTCCAGGCTGGAGCACATTTGAGGCGTGCAGTCACCATGAGCTGGGCTGGAAAGCTCTCTCCACACTGACCAAACAGGAAATGGGAATTCAAAAATTTGTGAGGAGGAGCTTTTTCCTGTTTACATGGCCACAATGCAGCAGACTGCAAATGTGCAGAATGGTCAGAACTGAGCATTATGGGACACCTCCCGGAGGCCAATGAAGTCAATGTACATTGCGCTCTGCCCACACTGACACTCATTCGACCCATAGAATTCGACTTCAGCACTATGCCACTTGTGGAGGTGGTTTTATTAAGTCTAATATTACTACGATTTAGGTCGACGGAACTGACATGCCAGTGGAGACGCATATTTTAGGTGGTCGACATAAACCGCGCTACGTTGACCTCCATTGTCAGTGTAGACCAGGCCCCAGTCCCATCCTGCAGTCACAAGAACATGCATACCTAAACCCTTGGCAAGAAGGCACACAGTATGTTTCAATTCATCTTCAGTTTTCTTGTAAACCCATTTATGTCTTTTGGGACTGAGAAGAAAGATTGGGGAGAAGAGATAAGTTTAAATAAATATATTATTATCCCCTTCTGTCACTAACTGTATGCAAAATTCATACCAATAGAGAAAGTGGGGGAAATGATCACAATCATAGTATCACTGTCACACAAAACCCAGGCAGAGTTCTCCATGGCTGGAGACTTACCATGGCTGTTCAACTCATATAGTTGAAGGCAAATAAATACACTGACTTTTTAAGGGGTTTCAAAACCAATCATTCTTTACTTTAGCTAGCACAAGAACTAAACAGGTCTAAACAAAAATAGTAAATATACCACCTGTACACATTTCTCTGCCTCAGTTTCCTCACCACTCTGTGCTTTCTTTAAGTGTAGGTCAAAGTCCTTTAAGTAACCCAGGATACTTCCTGTCCTTCTGCATATGACTTCTCCTCAAGAACATGGAGTGTCTCTGGTCTCTCCTCCCTCTCTGTCCAAAACAGCCAGTGAGAGACCCTCTCTTTTATAACTTCCAGCCCTCTTTGTCAGGTGACTCACTGATCAGCCTTACTAGGTGATATGTTGCTTAGGCCAGGTCTACACTACAGACCTATATCAGTATAACTATCTATATATTTATAACTATATATCTGTATATAACTATATACATATATCTATACCTATAGTGGTGAAAAATCTACCCCTCTGAGTGACATAGTGATACCAACCTAACCCCCTGTGTAGACAGTGCTATGTCAATGGAAGAGCTTCTTCCATTGACATAGCTACCGCCTCTTGGGGAGGTGGATTAACTATACTGATGGAAGAAACTTTTTGTTGGTGTAGTCACATCTTCACTAAAATACATTAGTGCAGCTGCACCACTGTAACACTGTAAATGAATACAACCTTAGTTGCCATACCCTCTAGTGACTGGAAAAACTGGTTTGCTCTAGGAGTAGCCATCTCTTTGTGCAAGGCTGCTCCATTTAAATAGACAATCAACATTTAAAAACCTTCCTTTGGGCTTGTCTATACTTCAAAGGTGCAGCGGAGCTCTGCGCCACAGTAGCACTTCAGTGAAGGTGCTACCTATGCCAACGGGAGGGCTTCTCCCATCAGTGTAGGTACTCCATCTCCCTAAGAGGCGGTAGCTATGTCGATGGGAGAAGCCCTTCCATCAACATAGCACTATCTATACCAGTAGTTAGATCAGTAGAACTATGTTGCTCAGGAGTGTGGAAAATCAATACCCCTGAGCAATGTAGTAACACTGACATAATTTGCTAGTGTAGACTAAGACTTTGTTAGCCATGTGACACCACCCCTTAGAATTTAGTCCAAGATGGAGGCATAAAGACAATTGAAAAGGCAGCAAGCCCCACTTTCAAAATGGAGTATGCAATCTGATACAGCTACAGAGAGTCCCAAGTATAAAACAGAATTCATAAGTTATACATAGACAAGATTCTTCAAACCATCAAAATAATTTCACACAGAGAAGAGAAAAAGATTAGATAGTTTACTTTAAAATTAAACAACCTTACAGGTTGGAGGACTGGAGTTTAGAAGTGATTTTATAGATGCCTATATTGTTCACACCTCTTCATCAGTTGGATTTGCCACTGAATGTTTCTCCTCTCCTACTCACTCCCTCTCATTAAAGTATCAGCAGGCTTGCAGTCCCAATAGATGTAATTTATTCCATATGTTATTTTTCTTTTTGAGTAGAAAAGAATCCAGTCTTCTTGCAATAAAGGATTATTTTTAAACCATTTAAGTCTCTTCTTTTCTAGAACAGTTGACTGAGATCTGAAAACAGAAAAAAATTAATGGAAAAAAATCTCTCTCTGTGTTTGCGGCTTTTAGGATATGGTCTTTGTCTCAGGGGTCCAAGAAGGATAGAATGACTATGTGGTCAGATTCAGGGGCCTAACTTTTCCGTCCATGTGTAAATATTTATGACCGTAAAATCCTAGTTACTAAACTGAGGAATACAGTTATGGTTTACATAACATTTAGATTTGGAAAAGCTCTCATGAGTAAAAATATGTAAGTATGATTTTGGCCACATTGAAATAAGAGATGTGATTATTTCAAGCCTCTGTGGTTCTCATTTTATTTATATATTTATCCCAATTATATTAGTTACTTTCTATTGGCTAAGACAACTACAACCTACCAAATAATTATGAAGTTATATAAGGCTCTATCTGAAGACTATATAAAGCCTTTTTTCATTCTAGCAGGAGAGAGAAGTCTATCAACATGCAGGTCTGCTGCTTCAGGTTCATTTATGCATGAAGAGATTTGTTTCAAGACACACTGAAACCTGAACCAGTGCTGATATATTTTCTAACCAGTATTTCACAGCTGTCAACCTGAGTCGTGAGTAACAGCTACGTAAGTAGCTTCTGTGCATTATGAAGAATTTTTCATTTCCTGTGGAAGCTAATGCATATCAGACTGAAAGTCCTTTTCCTCAGCTTGTCCTGAGCTTGACAAATAAGTCAGATCCAGTTGGAAGACCAGAAAGAGAGGAGCAATTAGCTCAGATAGAGATTGCTGTGTTGGGAGTAATATTTATGACAGCAACTGTGGGCAATTTTATTCTCATACTGGTACTTTGGAGGAGAAGAAAGAAGTTGTCTGGGATGTATGTATTCATGCTTCACCTCAGCATAGCGGACTTAGTGGTAGCATTTTTTCAAGTCCTTCCCCAACTAATATGGGATGTCACAGATGTTTTCATAGGGCCAGATGCATTGTGCAGAACTATCAAATATTTGCAGCTGGTGGGCATGTTTGCCTCTACTTACATGATAGTGGTCATGACAGTGGACAGATATCAAGCCGTATGCTATCCCGTGGTCACTTTCCACAAGAAAACAGCTCTTTGGAATGCTGCCATTTGCACCAGCTGGTCTATATCACTGATTTTTAGTCTTCCACAGGTATTTATCTTTTCTAAGACTGAAATATTTCCAGACATCTTTGAATGCTGGGGTGAATTCATCCAACCTTGGGGCTCAAAGGCATATGTGACTTGGATTTTTGTAGCTATTTTCTTCATTCCCACAGCTGTCCTTACCATATGCCAGGTTAAGATCTGCAAAATAATACAAATGAATATACATGTGAAAAAAAGGAATGAATTTGACGTAATAAATCAGAAGCAAATCCTGCCATCCCGAGCAAGCAGAATTAACTGTATTTCAAAGGCTATGATCAAGACTGTAAAAATGACAGTGGTGACAGTTGTTGCATATGTTCTGTGTTGGGCACCTTTCTTCATTGTACAGTTGTGGTCTGTATGGCACCCCAGTAGTGATACTGAAGGTAAGACAGTTTCATATGATAGTATCATATTGCTGCATTTCCTCTTTATAAATACCCATTATTTAAGGTAAAATATGTGTAATCATTTTATGTATAATTAAATTTGAAGGACTAGTTTGTTTGCATACGGTATTGAATGGTAACATATTACATTGCACAACCAAAAATCCTTTTAATGATTACTTTGTGTGTGTGTGTGTACACATGTTTTCAATAAGGCTTTTTTTCTGCAGGGAAGGCTAACCAAGATTAATTAGCATTTAATCACTGGTAAACAACACAGTCAAAATGTTATAACTTTTATCTGTACCAGCAAGAGAGTAATATATACATTTAGTGATTTTATAGACTATGGAAATACCTGTTTTATATATTAGGGAAATTAAAGGCAATATGTCATTTTAACTTTAAGTGTTCAAATTAATAAAATAGATATTTCTGGATTACTATTTGTAACAGCAACACTATAAAACCTCTGAAGTGTTTTTGAATATTGAAATATTATTAGCAGTGAAATATCTTCAATAAATTATGGAACAATTACAAATTATATAAGGGTTGATATATGCAATAAAAACAAACCTAAAATACAAAAGAATAAAATGCTATCCACAATATTAATGTTTTCAAAATTATATGACTACTCTTTTGTTAAAAACAGACTCTCCATGCAACTTCATTTCTAAAGTTCAGGTGTTTAAAGTTCAAAGATGGACATAAATGAGACAAAATTAGACAATAACAGTATTCTGAAAAGATCTCATGTTCTGATCTTTGTTTTAAAAATTCTTTCTACAGGCATACATTTCTGAGATTGTACAGTATTTACACAGATTCAGGTAACAAGCAACTACTAAAGTAGATTTAAAGCAGGGTAAGAAGGGTTATACAAAAATATCTAGCTCTGAAATACATCTTGTACATATGCAGCTACAATGTATTATAAACTGTAGATAACTACAGAATTACAATACTTTTTATAGACATTGAATAAACTGAAGTCTCCTAATGTTATTTTACCTTTTTCTTTATTGCAAAATGCTTAACTGATCCTACAGCAGTTAAGTCAGTTAATTTAAGAACAGATACATCACAGAGAATCAATTCATAAGAACATTACTACTTTCTGGAATGTCTTATACTGGTATCTCTCCAATTCTTTCATTCCAGGTCCAGCATTTACCATTATCATGCTCCTGGGGAATTTGAATAGTTGTGCCAATCCATGGATTTACATGTATTTTTGTGGTCATATTCCATATTGTGCCAAAAAGCAGTCTACAAACATCTCAGCTCAGGAAGAATCTGTGATAACAGGAAGCATTAATTTGGTAGACAGGGAAACAGAAGAAAACATAACTTGTATATAAATGTAAGCTTCTTTCTGTTGCTTTTATACATTAACTACATTCAAAGTTCATGTGAATATTTTAGCACTGTCCTTTGTTATCTGAGGAATGGAGTGAGTTGAAAAATTATCCACTGTACAAATAAATTTTTCTTAAATATTGTCGCATACACTGCATTACAAGAATTCCAGTATTGTGCAAACCTGACTTTTAACAGTTAAAGTGAACTATAAAATTGAAATGAACTCACATAGCTATCAGCGAAGATATGTAGAGCTATTTTATATAATTCATTTTTGTCTACAAAAACTGCTTTCTGTTCTCTAGTTTTGGATTGCCAACTAGTAGATTTCAACAAGAGTTATGACAAATTGTGATATTGTTGGAAAGACATATCCTATAATTAGTTTTGAATGTGTAGTATTGAAATTGAAGCACGAATAGGTCAGGATTCTAATGAGACTGGGGAAAATATTTGAGAAACCTTCAGAAGACATCAGAAAGTCACTAAAATCCTCAATCAGCTGTGATTAAGACCAAGTCTAATTAAACACTTCAAAATATGTGTAGGTTCTGGGGAGTTAAATGTCATAGTGTCTTTATACATTGTCCTTGGAACTCTGGACATCTTCTTTAGGTTCAGATAACATCTCAGGTCACAAATGCTCAGGCACTATGGTAATGCTCCAGTATAAGGAGAATGGTGGCCTCATTGTAGTTCCCATTTATATTCAATAAAAAACCACCACATACTATTAGATTCTCTATCAAGTCACCTGGTGCACAGACAGGTGTGCAGTCAATTTGCACCCTATCTAAATGGACACAATGGGTATGCTTGAGCCATTTGAGAATTCTGCATCCATTTGTGCAGCGTGCATTCGGACATGTCCTGTCTCCTAGCACCTATCTGCTATCACTGAATGTGCATCTGTGACAGGCAGCTTGACTGGTCATTCCTAAACCATATAGCAGTCTATGGGCTTAGCAATGGAGGAAAATAAATATTTAACCTCCATAGTAGAAATTAGTCAATTACCCAGGATCTGCAGTATCTTTACCTAGATTGCTATTTGCTGGCTGATGTCTGGATATCATATGCTGATAAGTATTTCTTCTCTTTTTCAACGTCTGCAATTATTCAAGAATGTGGAACGGAATATTAGGAGGTCTGTCACAGGCCAAGACAGAAGTGCATTGGCAAAGGATCTCTGGGGATGTTTGCACATCATTTGCCTATATTATGTCTAGCCCAAATCAGTGCTATTCATTTTCATGAGTGCTAACATTCTCAAATGTTCAGAAAAAAACCCATAAAAATGTGTACTTGACAGCTGCTGTTTTAATATTCCAAGACCTAATGAGAGAAATACCATTTATTAAACAATCATCTTAAGAACTAGTAGGTGTTTTAAGCACAAAAAATATACTAAACACCTAGATCAATTCCTGACAAGTGCCGATGATCTACAGTGAGCTGATGTGCACTGGCTTAATGTGTATGTACTGATTGCATTTCCCATTAGTGGCTGGCCTCACTGCTCATAACAATGTACTACTTATAATTAGTGGAGTTCTCCTTTATCTCAAATGGCAGATGCCAGTATTCTGTGGTGAAGGTCCAGGATTCAGCCCTCACAGATGACTACACAGGCAACCTCTGAGTATCTACAACTCTCATTGAAATCAGCTCCCAGAGAGGATTTCTCATGATGATTTAACCCATTGGTTGTATGTTTCTGTCCTTTCTGCTTGGTTTTATTGCAGCTTGTTAAATTTCATATAAGAGCAAAATATTCAGTGTTAAAATGAATTATAAATATATATTACACATATTTCTGTAATTAGTTTTGTCAATTGGATTTTCAGCAAAACATGTATCATATTCAGTCAGTTTAAATTAACTAGAGATAATAATCGGCACATTTAAAATATTAACCTTGAAAAATCTATTCCTAAATGACATGTATTTGTTTATATTTTGTTTGTTTTTGCAACTCAGAGACAAGGATAAAGAATTTAATCATAAAAAATGTGAATGATAATTGGAAATCATTTAAAATGAATATATCTTCCTAGATGCTCCAAAAGCCACAATCCCACAACCAAGGAAGAAGATTGTACTGGTTAAAAGAACACTTGGTTTAGAGGAGAAGTGAAAGCAAGTATAAAAATAATTTAAAAAATAACAAATGGAAGAAAGGGGAAGATGAAAGTAATGAACATAAATCAGAAATTAGGGATTGTAGAAAAGTGATAAAGGAAGCTCAGGGAGAAATCTATGACCAACAAAGCTAAAGACAATAAGGAGTTTTTAAAATATATTAGGAACCAAAAGAATCCTGGCAATAGTATTGGTCCATTACTAGAGGGAAATGGTAGAATTGTCAATAATAATGAAGAAAAGCCAGAAGTGTTAAATAAATATTTCCATTCTGTATTTGGAGAAAAAACAGATGAAGTAGTCTCATCATATGGTGATGATCAAACTCCATTCCACTAGTGTCTCTAGAGGATATTAAACAAATGATACTAATGGCAGACATTTTTCAGTCAGCAGGTCCAGATAACTTGTAGCCAAGAGTTTTAA
Source organism: Emydura macquarii macquarii (assembly GCF_026122565.2). NCBI lineage: Eukaryota > Metazoa > Chordata > Testudines > Chelidae > Emydura > Emydura macquarii. Next base: position 14,259,191 of record NW_027132773.1, read on the forward strand.
AAGGCTGCTTGCTGAAGTATCAGTGTTGATTTTCAATAAACCTTGGAGCACTGGGGAAGTTCTAGAAGACTGGAAGAAAGTTAATGTTGTGCCAATTCTTAAAAAGGATAAATGGGATGACTCAGGTAATTATAGGCCTGTCAGCCTGACATCAGTTCTGGGCAAGATAATGGAGCAGCTAATATGGGTATCAGTTAATAAAGTATGAAAGGAGGGTAATGTAATTAATGCAAATCAACATGGGTTTATGGAAAACAGATCTTGTCAAACTAACTTGATGAGTAACTTTTTTGATGAGGTTACAGGGTTGGTTGATAAAGGTCATAGTGTTGATGTAATAGACTTCTGCAAGGCATTTGATTTGGTACTGCTTGACATTTTGATTAAAAAACTAGAATATAAAGTTAACATCGCATACATTAAATAGATTAAGAACTGGCTAACTGATAGGTCTCAAAATGTAACTGTAAACTGGGTATCCTCATCAGGTGGGTGTATGTATCCAGTGGGGTTCTAAAGGAATTGGTTCTTGGCCTTACCCTATTTAACGTTTTTTTTCAATGGCTGGGAAGAAAACATAAAATCACCACTGAAAAAGTTTGCAGATGACACAAAAATTGGGGAAGTGGTAAAGAAAGAAGAGGACAGGTCACTGATCCAGAGCAATCACCAATTTACACCAGCTGAGGATCTAGCCTGCCATATATAAAAGAATAACTTCAGATGGCTGCTTTACTGTACATTTCATATTCATAAATGGATTTACAAATAATCTTGTGGAACTGGATTTCCCAAGCTACAGTAACTCAGTGAGTCCTGCAGAAGAAGCTTCCTTTTTATCCGCCCATTTGGAAGCAGTATTAACTTTTAATATTTCAGATGCTGTTGTCATCCAAAGATAACGAATATGCCAAACTTAAGAGTAGGTAACAAAGATTCAGCATCTGTAACGTGAAAACCAAAATAGTCCGTCAGACTGACAGTGTTTTTCCTCAAGGTTTTTATTTCCTGAGAATCAAATGTAATCTCTAAAATAATAGAAAAACAAAACAATTCCAACAATCAAGTTTTACACTGCCAGAAAAAACAAAATGAACAAAACAACCATCTGGATTATTCCATCAGTATTGAAGTGCCAAGATTACAACAATTCCCACTTCTATTTCCTAAGCAGCTGCTTTTTAGAGTTGTCTGCTTTTCTCCTGGGGAAATTTGATTGGCCTACAATCTCCAGATTGCCTCATTATCTTCCCTCAAGTACTAGTGTTAAAAAACTGTTTGCTAATGAAAAGGCTGTGACCCTTCACCCTCATGTTGAAGTGACTGCTCCATGCCATTCAGTTCACTATTAATGTTATCACCCACCTAAATTTTGACAAGGAACTTAATTTAACCCCTCATCTAGTCCTCTGGGCTTCAAGCTGTACTTCTGATTTAGTGGGACCAACCAGTATACTGTTGCTTCGAAGCTCTACCTACAGTGTGAAAACACTGTTCAATGATCTTCTACAGACCTGATCAGTTGCAGAATCACCTCTGATACTTTGCTTCCCATTCTGGCAGATACACTGATCAGGCAGATCAAGGAGTGGTAGAATTTATCAGAGTTGCTGCAGGAGTAGACTAAGCAATGTTTCATGAGGGCACATATGTAAATAAGTTAAGGCTAGTTGAAAACATTTAATTAACACTGTTTTGGTGAAAATCCAAATTTCCATTGAAAAACATTTTTTTCTTCATGAAAGATATCTGCTTTTGGCAGAAAATGTCCACTTTTCTTCAAAAAAAGTGATACCCTTGTTGCAATTAATAATATTTGAAATTATCAATATTAATATGGGAAATCACCAAACAGCAATTTAAACATGCCTCAAAAGTCTAACTAATAAGCAATTTACTATATCCAAACAGTAACAAAAAATTTATAAGCATTTGATCAAGATACTTACAAATGGGCTAAACCCAGGGGTGCTTAGACCCATGTTGGCCGGCTCCAAGGTGGTCAGGCAGATATTAGCAATGAACTCTTAAAGAGTATAAAAAGTCAGCTCTTAAACAAGTAATGCTATTGCCAGTTACTGACTTCAGATAAAAACCAATTTGGGATAGTTCACCCTTATTTTCACTTTTAATCCAGATAAGATTTACAACCTCCTTTCTCCTAAAACTTTCCTTCCTTGCTGTCCAACAATGGAATGCTGTCCATTCTTGCTGTCCAACAATATTTTTATTGTACCTGGGTTCACATAGGAGATTACAGGGTGGGAAGGGTCATGTTGGCTCATTTTAAAAGAGATTCTCTTTGTTGGATTTAAAGCCATCAGCAATCACATCCCAATGGGTTAGAGGTCTTCTTTTTAGAAACTTCCCCCAATCTCATTAGTAATTCTTTGAACCAGGTATCCTCCCTACTTCATTCCTTTTGGCCTTATGACTTATTCTTTTCAAGACCTTCTTCTTCTTTATAGTCAGGGCCTTTCTTTACAGCACATGTATATTTCCTTAACCAATAAACTAGCTTTAATTCTATACTTGTCCTACAATCTTCCCCCTTCTCCCAATTTTTTTTGTTCAGGAATGCTGCTATGGTGCCTCATGGGAGTTGTGGCCCCCATTTCCTTCTATCTGCAGAATGACTATGGTGCATCAGGGACATGTAGTTCAGCCAAGAAGCCCAACTCCTAGGGCATGAGACACCTGACCTACAACTCCCATGAGGCCTGGCAGCAGCATATTCAGATAAAAAAATTCAGTTTTCGGATGAAAGTTTTTGGCTGAAAAATGTTTGGCTTTTGATTTTTCACGAAAGAGTAGAAATTTTCCACAGAGAAAACTCCCAATTTTCTGACCTTCACTAAAGTAATTGTGGCCCCACACTGGCCATAAGAAGATTAAGAAGAGCCTGTGGAACCAAGTGACCCCACCCTACTACATCTGCAACAAATGTCAGGAATGAAGAGGGCGGTAAAAGGAAAAGATCTAGGCTAGTTGAGGGGTGACTAGGAAGGAGAGCAGACATATAAAATGATGGCTCTTTGAACACATCCACTCAATGTGCAGTGGCAGTCCAAAAAGGAATGTTGGGAATCATTAGGAAAGGGATAGATAATAAGACAGAAAATACTGTACTGCCTCTTTATAAATCCATGGTATGCCCACATCTTGAATACCGCGTGCAGATCTGGTTGCCCCATTTCCAAAAACTGAAATTAGAAAAGGTACAGAAAAGGTCAACTAAAATGATTAGGGTATAGAAAAGCTTCCATATGATGAGAGATTAATAAAACTGGAACTTCTCAGCTTGGAAAAGAAATGACTAAGAGGGGATATGATAGAGATCTATAAAAACATGACTGGTATCAAGAAAGTAAATACGGAAGTGTTATTTACTCCTCATAACACAAGAATTAGCTGTCACCAAATGAAATTAATAGGCAGCAAGTTTAAAATGAACAAAAGGAAGTATTTCTTCAGACAATGCACAGCCAACCTGTGGAACTCCTTGCCAGAAGATGTTGTGAAGGCCAAGACTATAATGGGGTTCAAAAGAGAACTAGATAAGTTAAGGGAGGATAAATCCATTATTGGCTATTAGCCAGGACTGGCAGTGATTGCTGTTTGCCAGAGGCTGGGAATGGCCAATGGGATGGATCATTTGATGATTACCTGTTCTATTCATTCCCTCTGAAGCATCTGGCAATGGCCACAAATGAAAGACAGGATACTGGGCTGGATGGACCATTGGTCTCATCCAGTATGTGCATTCTTATGTTATGTTCTTAATAGCCTGGAAAAGGTAATACTGAAGTGTGCTTTGGCTGTGGTGCCAAAGCTCTGCCACTTTGGACCTGACAGAGACATACCAACAGAGACCTGCAGCTGGGTGAGTTATGCGCTGATAAGTACAAAACGGTGCCACCTACGCACCCTGGTTACAAACGCCCTTAAAGTCAATGGCTGCCTGGCCTGTGTTCCACACTGCTGCTGCATTTTATAGATAGGTCCTTTCCTTCTCCCCCGCCAACATCTCACGCACCTTAAAGTTGATCACAACATAGGAATTTGATGTTTTATTTTTAAAGGGGAACATTAAGTGAATTACTGCTGTCACCTTTTAACCTTTATTTTATGTGCATAATTTCACAGCGCTAATGATTGTCTTTAATGTTTCTATGAAATTATGTTGAAGGTGGTGATGTTAGACTTCTTTCCTACTGTTCCTTAGAGTTATGAGAAGTAGACAAAGGTGAAGGTAGATGACAAACAAGCCAGTTCTTAAGTCTAACAAAACTCATGGGCTACAGGCAAAATCTTGTTCTTAATGACAACTTTTGGTTAGTTTTAGTAGGGCCAATCCTACTTCTAAATATGTACAAGAAACATACATGGTTTTAAAAAGTTGAACTATACACACAGTAAAACAGTATTGAAAACATTTTGTGTATCATATGGGGAAAAAAAACACTCCAAACAAATTGTATTAAACCCAAACAACCACAAGTCTTATCTGCTGGCTCAGCTATTGCTACAAAAGGTCTTACCATGACTTAATTGACCCTGAAGACGACCTTCAGGTATTTCTTCAAGCATTCTGTCACTGACATTTCCAATGCTTCCACTTCAGAAAGGAAAGAGAGGATTTGCTGTTGACTCCAGCTCTGAGTTTCGATGCAGGATATCACCATTTCCTCTTCCCATTCTTTCTGACCACCAATTCAACAAGCCAAAGCAACTAAATATTTTTTTCTTCCTGTAAATCACAGCAAACAAAACACCCTGTTAATCCATCTTCCAGCTTCAGATTAAACTAGAGAAACAGTGAGACTCCACCTAAAAGGTGCCTAGAATTTCCACCCAGAGTTGCCTTGGAGATGTCTTGTGAACAACTTCAAGTTCTATTGCATCCTGCTGAAATCTTTTACAAGTGTTTCACAAGTCACAAGCTTCCTGGGAGTTCAAAATTGGGATTTATATTGCAATCCATTCTCCTGCATTTACTATAATACTGTATTTTATTTTGCATTTTACATTGTATAAATAAACACATAAAGTTTTCTAATAACACATATTAATATTCACTACTGCAATTTGAACCAATTAATTGTTGTTCTGCCCTTGATTAATGAGACTAACTGATCGCAAGCCAATTATAACATCGCTTTACTTTCTAGGTTTGAAAATCACTACATTCCACTAAGTTTCCTTATCCTTTATTCAAACTTTCTTAATCTGTCCCCATGGGTTTTGTTTCTAAGCCCTTTACTAATTTGGTTGCTCTTCTCTGATTCTCCTGAATTTGTCATTTTCTTTTTATAGCACTGTGGAGCTCCACTGTGGTCTTGCAAAGAAAGACTAGAGGAAAATCACTAACCACCATGAATATTTTATGTGATAGCCCTGTATTTTCTGATTTGTGATAACATTGCTTATTGACTCATATTTGGCACTATAACCCTCCCCACACAACTCTGATTCTTTGAAGTATGGAGTCTTGGCCCATATTTCCCTTCCTTTCTAGTTTGTCTATTCCTTCTGGCCCAAAGCACTTTATATTGGTTGGGGGTATTTGATTTATATAATCATATAGTAACATCTCAATAACCATACAATATACTCCAGCTGACAGCAATTATGGAGGTATTATGTTCTCTACAGTACATGGTCCCCCCCTTCCTGTACCAAGGCCCCCTGAATATTGAGGTAATAATACAGTAACAAGCAGGGATTTGGGAAGCGGAGAGTAACCTCTTGAGGATGTGACTAGGAAAGAAGCCAGGGAAAACAGCTTGACCTGGGGGAGATCTTGAGAATGTGGCTGCAGAACTGAAGTTGCAGCTGGAACCAGGGTCTATCACATTAGAGACAAGTAACAATTTTTTCAGGAAATGGATGCAATAAACAGATATCAAAATATGAAAAAGGTCTAATAACTTCAAATTTTTAAACCAAATTCAGTTTTTAGTTTACATTGTTTTTCAAATGGAAGTTATTCTGGGGACAAGAGGACATAAATAGGGTGATTGCACATACAAATGGCTATTTATATGCTTAATTAGATGCCTGCCCCTGCACTCACAGTTGTTGCATTTTTTTTTAATTTAACAACTAAAATGTTTACATGTTCTTGGATTCCTTAACTGACTTTATTTACACTGCATTCCATGGGGCTAACCTGAGAGCAGTTTTTGGCACCACATTTTAAATTTGTTTAATATTTTTGCATCTACTCATATGCATATTAAACTGAATTTGGTGTTTTGAATTTGGTGTTTAGTCTTATATTGTTTTTAATTTTGAGTTCTAGATTTTTAAAAATCTATATCTATAGTTGTCAAGAAAGTCTGGGAGTACGCTACCTGCCAGCTACTTTATTGTATGAGCAGTTTTTTTATCTGTGTTAATTCAGTGAGTTAATTGATGCCTGGCTTGAAATGATTTAATACTGAGTGGCTCAAGGTTTTGATTTACCTTAGGGAAAATCTGCATTTTATCACAGAGAAGTACAAGCCTTCTGGCAAGTACAGTCATAATCTGGACATGTGGCTTATGGATGCCCTCTGTCAGTGGTGATGTGATTCTTGATTTGCAATTGAGAAGGATGCAGCATCAGCTTCTGAACTGGCATGTATTCTGCAATAATAAAGCTGAACTATCTGTTTTAAAGAAATATGCAAGCAAAGAACAGTAAAGGAGTCCTGATTTTTTCTTCATACCACTGGAGATGGAGGTTTGATGCATTTGCTGCAGGAAAGGGGATTGAAATCTCCACTGTGGTATTTTGGCTCTTATGTTTTTCCATACACACAGACTATATTGTTTCATATAATAATTACACAGATCACTAGTAACAGAGCTTCACAGTTACAAAGTCAAGCACTCAAAAGTTAAGAAATGCTGGAGTTAAGGTTTCTTGTGCAACCTTAATTCATCACCCTTATGCATAATTATACAGATTTTAATTACACGTGACCTACAACAAGTGGGATCAGCAATTGGAGAGCAAGTACTGTTCAGCCCCTGGATGGAGCATGCTCAGTTCAGAGGGAATCTTTGAAGAATTTATCTGCCAAATTCTAACAAGTCTCTACTGAGCATGTGTGAACTGCAATTTTTTCAAAGATTTATAACTTGGCCAATTTTTTTTTTTGTTTTTACTTGAACAGCAAGAGGCCCGGAGACCTGGGCAGTACTCCTGCCAAATTTCAAGTCCTTCATCTAAAAATGGTGGCCCTAGAGCTTCTCAATGAAAGAGATGCAACAATATTTTTAACATTATTTTGCTATGTATTTTTGTCTAGGCTGTCTCAGAAATGGCTGAACAATTTTTTCTGAAACTTTCCCAGAAATTCAGTCTGAATCAGCTATTCAGCATGGAAAATTTCAGCTCAAAGGGTTAAAGTTTAGTGAAGTTATAAGCAACTGACAACAGGGTATTATACTGGGAAATGCCTTAAATATAGGCACTGCTATCAGCTGCACCCATATATTACTTCTTCCAGAGCCCATTGATGCTTCTGTTCCTTAATCAGCTAGAAACATTTTTAGGTAATGTGCAACACTTCCTTCCCTAGACTTGCCCAATAGAGCAGTATAGGACTGGATACTGAATTACAGATAGGGTGACCAGATAGCAAGTCTGAAAAATCAGGACAGGAGGTAGGGGGTAATAGGTGCCTATATAAAAAAAAACAACCCTGATATCGGGACATCTGGTCACCTTAACTACGGGTTCCAATTCTTGAGTCAGGCAGAGCTATGATCATAAAAGAACATGAGTGAGAACCCTCAGAGGCTTCTCTAAGTTATATTTGGCTACCAATGGCCTCAAGGGCCACTTCTACAGCCATGAGTAGCCTGAGTGTAGAGGTACTCTAGCCAATCTTCTTTTTTCCCTTGACTCCTTCCCTGTGCCATGGGACTAAAGGCAGGGATGGCAGAGCTGCTCCAGTAGTTGTGTGCAGCTGGGGATGCCTCTTATGTCAGGAGAAGTCCTGCATACTCTTAGCCAAATGCTGGCTAAGTGCTTTTTCTAATGACAGAGCAGCACAGGGCAGGCAGCATGTAACTGCAAATCAAGCCCAGAGTTGTAAATATGTCAGCACAAAGAATTACCACAAGGGCACCAAATCAGCTCCTGGCTTTTTGGGACTTTAATACACACACACAAGTCAGAGGTTAATAATTAAAAAGTGTTTGCAGACCTATCCAAGATCCACTGAACAAAGTGTTGCAAATGACCTTCACTTCTGACCTCCTACACCCTGACAGTTGGATTTTGTCTCTTAGAGACAGACACCTGGACCACACTCTGATGATTCTGTTGAATATAAGGGTTATGATCAGTTGAGAAAGACAAACTCATTTCACTTGTAACAAACCATATTTGACTTTAAACTGAATTTTATTTTTAGTTAATTTAGGATACCATAAAAGTTACATTTTTCTTCTCAGATTTTTCTCAGTCAATGGAATGCACAATAAAGCAGGAGCCAATCTGAGTGAATATCTAACTTCTATTTTAATCCATGTGCTTCAGTTTCTCAATTAATAAAGAGGTTTTTCTTTAAATCAAAGCAGTCAGTGGAATACCATAAATGCAAAACTAGGCTAATTCTATTGAACTCAAAACCATGATGACACTCTTAGTTAGAATGAATTCACTGGTGTGAGAAAAGGAATTCACTTGAGACATCGATCAAAAGAAATACAGTATTTTAGCTGTGGGTTGCCTATACAACATTAGGAGGCAAAAAATGCTGGCCTAAGAATGCTCTTAAATACTGAGGAACAAATCAATTTGTAATGAAACATTACATATCTATCAGAAATAAATGTTGATCGTGTTTTTGTTGAATTTAATTTTGTGAGTTGGCACAGTTTGCACAACTTAATACTTTTTTTACATATCAGAGCATGGTAATTAATAGATATATCTGGAACTGAAGTACCCACTTTCCATGCCTAAGTATGCAACAAATTGAAAATATATAGATACGATATGCACTGACATTACAAAAATACTCAGACGACTATAAGGGTGTAGTTGATCCAGCCCTCAACATGGTTTCAAACTAATTTTATATTGTTCACCATGTGTCTCTGAATGCAGGAGGAACCAAGACAAAAGGAGTCCCCAAGCCACTTTAACCCACACCAGATCCAAAAGATCTCTTTCCAGGGTCACACTATGCTGACAGGGTCTTGCTTGGCTTGTGTGCCCCTGCTTCTCCCTGTTCTTGTTTGTTCTCAGTTTGTGTGTGTGTACGCACGCGTGTACATCTTTGGTCTTAAGTGAAGGCTTATGTGAAGTTAGATGTGAACTCATCCTTCCATGACACATCAATCTCAATGGGGGTCTTAACTCAATTCATAACAAGGTTTCACCCAGCTCACCACATTATTTACCGTAAAGTGATAATCCCGTGTGCTCTACTCACACAAGTAGGCCTATTTAAATCAGTGGGATTACTTGCTTGAGCCAAGTGAGCAGAATTTGGCCCAAAATAGTCATAATTTCTTTTCTTGGACAAGAAAGCACAGGGTTTGTATAAGCACTTGGGGTACATGAGGTTTTTTGTGCCCTTTCTACGAGCCAGTTTCAAGAAGTACACGTCCCATGTCTCTAGCCCCAAAGCGTGGTGAAAAATAATTGCTAGCCAATCATATGACATCCTCATAAATACCAGATAAATTCATATCAACCATGTTTGAAAGTAGCCCTGGCAAGCCTAAATATTCACAATATTTTCAGTGACTTTCATTCCCTTCACAGTCTTTGTGGCAAATAGGAGTATATCTGTTTACATAGCTTTTACACTACTATTGTCAACTACGTTAACACATGCACAACTGTGCTTCAGGAAATAAATATATGCAAGAATTGGAATCAACATCACAGGCCACAATGTTAACTGGGAAAACAGGTCAAAGTAATGTTTTCTTGTTTGCTGTGTAAATGACTAGCACATTCACAGTCTTGCTACCAAACAAATATGCTTAAGGAAATGCAGACTATGTAGACAATCAGGATCCAAGCAATCTCTCTCCAGGGCTTATGCTATGGCACAGCACACTGTAACAGGCAGATGAAAATATGAGTTTGATGGCCATTGAACAAAGTTGATGTTTCCCCAGTTGTGTTGCACAATTAGAGAAGCACTTGTGCTAAATAACTTTGCTTTTACCTGCTGTGAGCATGTATAGACGATTAAACAACCATCTGAGTTTCTCATTTGTTCCTTGGCATAGGAATAGCTCAGATATAAAACCTCTTAAAAGACTTCTTTGCTTTTTTAAAATTAGTCTAGTATGTATTTAACTGTGCTGCTATAATGAAGCCTGGCAACATTTTGTTTATCAGCCTTGCTTTTTCTGACGTTTGAGGATATGGACCTTTCCATACAAATTTAATTTCAGAATGAGAATTCACAAACACCTTGATGAGATGCCCAGTGCAACACAGGTGGGGTGATGCAAAGGTGTCTCTGGTCTGCTTTTTGGGGCCCCTTTTATCCCAGCCAGCTGGAGGCTGGTTCAAGCCTCAGGGCTGCTCTAAGTTGCAATTACTCTCGAGGGACTGTTCTGGCAGCTGGGATTGCCAGACTGGAGCAGCATGCTGGCCACAGCCCCTGTGCTGGAGATCAGCAGGAAGGAGTGATAGACAGCTGGCTCTTACACTAGAGAAATCCCCAGGTAGCTGGTAATTCTGGTTTTCCTGCTGCTTTGTATTACAGAAGTGTGGGAGTGTGATGGGGATACGGGAGGATGACATTTGTTGGTTGTTTCTGTCTGTCAAGGCCCATGTCCCCTGTATGTTAATGGCTTGTAGATAGAGTGTGAATCAATGTGTGTGTGTGGAGGGGAATGGTTATTGGCAGCTTCTGTTCTCTTCCACTACTCTTGACCTACCTCAGTGGGACTGTTGGGATGACCATTTTCCATGTCTCCTCATCTCTGCAACCTTCTGAGACTGTGTGGTGAGGTTGCGTCTGTTTGGTGCCCACAAACTGTATGTTTCATTGGTCTGGTGACACATGACATCTTGCACTGATGACATAGGTCCTTGTCTTTCAGACACATGACACCTGTTACTAACAGAACAATAACTGTCTAGCAGTTAGGTGCCTGCAGCCTTATTACTTGGAATGGCACACTGCTGTCTGGGTCCATTGGTCTACTCCATGTGATCTGCCCTGGCTTCTTATTCTCCTGCCTCTAAGACAGCAATTTTTTCAACTGCTTTTCTTTGATAATGATTGTGTCAAAGGGCAAGCACACTCCTTCACCTCTTGGGGGGGGGGGGTGCAGTAGCCCCATGGTTGAGTCCATGGACTGTCCCCAGTGGCCAGGCCAGGCAGTGGGGATTAGTGGTCCAAGTCAATACAGCTGCCCCCTATCTTCAGGGCTACCTGGCCAAGGGGCCAGGGTCAGTAGGGCTGTCCCCTGCCTTCAGGGCTACGTGGCCAAGGGGCCAGACTAGGTAGGCCGCCACCTAGGGGTGGGTGGCAGCCAGGGTAGGAGAACCCAGGCCATCCCTGTTCCACCAGGTCCCAGCCCAGGACTCTGACGCTGATGGAGGGTTCCACAACCAGGTCAGCAGGAATTCAACTGCAACACACTGACGCCTCACTGCAACTTGGCTAGTCTCCCCTGGGCCACTTTCTACCCTGTCTCTTGAAGCCATAGCCCCAGTATCTTCAGGGTCTCTGGGCTCATTAGCATATGTAGCGTTTGGCAATTCTGACCTCTCTCAGGCATTCACAGGGCCCCAGGTGTTTGCCTGAGTCTCCACAGCTCTGGCTTCCACAATCTGAGGATGCAGCAGCCCCTGGGACAGAGCCTGTAACAGGCATCCTTTCTCCTCAGCTGTCTGCCCAGACTGAACTGAGCTGCTTCTCTTTATACTAGTGCTGCAGTTGTTGGGTGCCCAGTAGGGGCAAAGAGGTATGGTTTCCTCAGCCCAGAGAGTGCAGGACAAGTACACCCCATCACAGGTTGTCACACCACTTAGATTGTTGACAAGGACATGAATCACTGACATTGTAACCTGGTCACAACACTCTCTCTTTATTTTTGTGTGTGGTGGGAAGCAATGACAGATTATATAGGGGATAAAGTTGAGCACATTGTTGTAAGACAGTAAAGAGTTAAAAGCTGGACAAATAGTCAGGCCTAAGTTACAGGGAACGGGGTCAAGTCACGGGCAAACCTTGTTTCTGCTAATTGGTATGCATTCTAATTAGTCTGTTATCTCTCTTATTTTCTTCCCTTCCTGGCCATCTGTAACAGGAATGAGGCTAATAAAATAACTATTGCCACTCCTGCACAAGGCCTTTGGTGGGAAGAAAGCATTATCTTCCTTCCCTCCCCCGTCCAGCATGCCTTTACTTCAAAGAATGTTAGTGTAAAATTAATAGGTTTTGAGGTGATGTGCTTGCCCTCTGTATGGTAATCCTGTAAACAACAAACAGGGGCGGGTATAAATTGTATTCATTATGTAGTTGTTAATATTCATTTTATAGGTGTCAATGTAACCAAATAAGGGTCTATGGGGAGTTGCTGGAAATGTATACATTTACATACTGATATGGATAAAAGAATTGTAAAGTAACCCCCTCGTTGCTCGCTCGTGGCGTCGAGGTGGAACGAGCAAGCAATAAAGGGTTCCGTCTCCCCAATCCACCCCCAGGACAACCTGTTTGGTTATTTCTAACAATTGTGATAGCAGCTATGCCCCTGAAGAAGCCTGTTCACTTGTGTTATGTAGTTTGCAAATTCACTATGCACTGGCTTACACAACACACAGATTTGTGCAGGATCTGGTTATCCATATGTAGTTCATTTTGATGTGGAGGAAACATTTCATAAATGATCTGGAAAAAGCGGTAAACAGTGAGGTGGCAAAGTTTGCAGATGAAGCAAAATTACTCACGATAGTTAAGCCCACAGCAAGGTGCGAGGAGTTACAGAGGGAGCTTACTCACTGGGTGACTGGGTACCAAAATGGCAGATGAAATTGAATGTTGATAAATGCAAAATAATGCACATTGGAACACATAATCCCAATTATACACACAAAATTATGTGGTCTACATTAGTTCTTACCACTCAAGAAAGAGATCTTGGGAGTTCTTGTGGATAGTTCTCTGAAAACTTCTGCTCAGTGTGCAGCAGCAGTCAAAAAAGCTAATAGAATGTTAGGAACCATTAGGAAAGGGATAAATAATAAGAGAAATAACATAATGCCACTATCTAAATCCATGGTACACCCACACCTTGAATATTGCATGCAGTTCTGGTTGCCCATCTCAAAAAAGATATATTAGAAATGGAAAAGGTACAGATAAGGGTAACAAAAATAATTAGGGGTCTGGAACAGGTTCCATATGAGAAGAAATTAAAAAGACTGGGACTGTTCAACTTAGGAAAGAGACAAGTAAGGGGGGATATGATAGAGGTCTATAAAATCAGGAATAGTGTGGAGAAAGTGAATAAGGAGGTGTCATTTAACTCTTCACATAACACATTATCCAGGGGTCACCCAATGAAATTAATAGGTAGCAGGTTTAAAACAAACTTAAGGAAGTGCTTCTTCACAGAGCTCAAAGTCAATTTGTTGCCAGGGGATGTTGTGACAGTGAAAAAGTATAACTAGGATCAAAAAAGAATTGGATAAGTTCATGGAGGATAGATCCATCAATGCCTATTAGCCAAGATGGTCAAGGACACAAACCTATGCTCTGGCTGTCCCTAAACCTCTGACTGCTAGAAACTGGGACTATGACAGCAGATGCCTCACTTGACAAATTACCCTATTCTGTTCATTCCGTGTGAAGCATCGGCCACCAGAAGACAGGATACTGGGCTAGATGGACCACTGTTCTGACCCAGTAGGGCCGTTCTTATGGAACTGAGATATCTCTCAGGAATTTCAGGCCCATATTCTATTCTGAAAAAGATAGGAAATGAAAGTTCAAAAAAAATCCATTGCCATTTTCAAATGCTTCATGTCGTATGTTGGTATCAGGCCTTAGGAGCTCCAGCAAATGATGCATGGTATTATCCTTTTTCAAGTGTAGCACTGGGAAAAATCCTACTCCCAGCGTGAAAGGCTTAAGTGGAAAAGAAACTTCATCTCTTGGGTGTATTAACAAAGAGATAGCGAGCATGCAGCTTACACATGCAATCATGGAGGCTAAAAATATACTCGTATATCCCAGGAGCTTGAAATTTTACTCCTGACGCATGTATACCAAAAAGCAGCTATTTGCATGGGACATCTTTTTTTCTTTCAAGCTTAAAGTTATGAAAGCTGCAGTCTGTCCAGTTTCAAAAAGAGAGTGCTCTGACATGAGCTAATGCTGATGAGCACATGGCTGGGACACTAGCACACACAAGTGGCATGCATGAATGTGCAAGGGATTACAGGACTCCATTTGCATTTTGAGGAACATCAAACTGTCATAAAAAAGAATTGCTCAGTGTGACACAGTGTCACAGGCGTCTACATTTATAGTTTTTTTCCCCCTCCTATGTCTATGCTCTTACTTGTAATGAGAACTGAAAATCTCAATTCACTTATTTTCTGGGAACATTCAGCTGGCTGGAAAAATTCTCTACTATCGAGGAGCTGAATGACCCTGCAGTTCAACATATTATTTTCTGGGAAGGAAAGACACTTACTGTTTTTAATCTATAGGTTTTATATAGCACTCATCACCTTAGCATTTCAGTGACTTACAAATATTTATGAATTTATTCCAGGTATTTTACAGGTGTTGAAAGTGAGGCACAGAGAAGCTGAATTGACTTGCACATGGTCACACAGGGAATATGTGGCAGAAATAGGAATAGGCTTCAGATCTGAGTCCAAGTCCCATTCCTTAATTAAAAAATCATCCTTACCCTTCTCTTCCACTTTTCTGATGGGCCTTAAATACCTCATGCCCCTGAAGAGAGTACTTTGGCATGGGCCTCAGGACTAGCAGTGACAAGGTTACAATTCACTGACAACGTAACTCATGGCAGCCCATGCCTCTTGAATTTGGGGAGGCTAGCTCCACCCCTAAGCCCTGCTCCCATTCTGCCTCCTCCCTTCAAGGCTCTGCCCATTCTCCACCCCTGCTCTGCCCCGGCTGTGCCCCCAATCTGCCTCCTCCCCCTTGAGGCCCCACTCATGCTCCACCCCTGCTCATCCCCCTCCTGCCCCCATGAGGTCCCCTCGCCTGCGCTGTTCTCTCCTCTTGGTCCTCCAATTTTCACTCCACCTCTTCCCTCCCCTGCTCTACCTCCTCCCCTACCTGTGGGGAGCAGGAGTGGGATGGAACAGGCGGAGTGGGGGTGGGAAGAAGCAGAGTGAAGGCGGGGCCTCAGGAGTAGATGCTGAGCAAGAGCTTCTGGCAGCAGCAGCTGTTTGGGGAGATTTAGCCTCCCCAGGACTCTTATACCCACCATCCATGATGTAACCTGACCATCATGCTGGTTCATGTGATTTTGAATATGCTAACAGGTATGAAGAATTTAAAAACGCCTGTGAAATGGCTTGTAGCCAAGGATAAGAAATCGGGTATATTTTAGGATATAGAGGTGAAATATACGTATTAATTAATGTTGAAATATAGCGCCCACAGGCCTGTAAGATATTTAGCTTAGGCAAACAGGGCCTCAGGCTGAGGCATAGGTTGACATGATTAGCTGACCAATAAATAACCTCGTAAATTGTATTGTTACAGTAAACAGATGTATTAAGTGCTGATATTTGGGGAAAAATGTATTGCAACGTCCCAGTTAAAACTGCAAGATGCCAATTAAGGCTGATGGTAACATTTTGGGGATTTTTGCAGACGTAGGGTATCAGGAATGTGACAACTACAAGTTGTTATGGTGACTGACGGACATAAATGTTAATGAGTATTAAGGGAACTGACAAGCTGGCCTATGAAAAATGGGGCACACCAAATTTAGTGGGATATGAAAATACAGATAAGGAAAAGTGGGTTGAAACCTTCATAAATATGTAT
Organism: Emydura macquarii macquarii; assembly: GCF_026122565.2. Classification (NCBI taxonomy): domain Eukaryota; kingdom Metazoa; phylum Chordata; order Testudines; family Chelidae; genus Emydura; species Emydura macquarii. Next base: position 14,275,210 of record NW_027132773.1, read on the forward strand.
AATCCCCAGTGAGCGCCAGCATAACACATTATCAAAGTTGTACTCCAGGTTACATGCCTGGGGAGATGCCAGGATGACACCCACTGAGGATGATGGTGACAACAATGATGATGACTGATGAGGAAGATAATGACAGACACACTGGTGTTCCCCAGCAAGAGATGTGAGTGTTGCCAGTCCTAGGGCTAAACACTTTTGCAGTATCTCTGTCTGCTGCTGTTTTTCAGTGCTTGTGGGATTGTTCATCTGTTTACTGTGTTTGATAATAAAGGGATTTGTGATAAATTACAATTGTTTCTCATATGTTTCTTGAGTATCTCGTTCTAGTAATATCGGTGTGAATTTTTCTGATATTGTAGCTGTTCAGGAGACCAAACACTTATCGAACATTGTGGTCTAAGAAATAAGTCAATAATTAATCCGTCAATTAGGCTACAGTTTCTAAGAAGGGGGTTGCACTGCCTTGCTCAGGTCATCCACATAGAATGAAGGCTAAAAAGTCAAAAGACGATTTGAGGTAGAGTCTGGGACTCAGTCGTCTCCATATTCAGATAATTAAAATATTGTGCTTTCATAAGTGGCAGTGTGAGCAAGCAGGCAGCCTGGACAAATAAAGATCCATGGTTAAGTGGCTGAGGTTGAGATGGCATGGCTGTGCAGTTGTAGTAGAAGGTAGCCTGGATATTCAACATCAGGAGGACAAAAATGAGGTTTCTGAAAGAAAGGCCTTGCAATATGTTCATCAAAGCACCGCTGATAGCAATAAGTCCTGATTCAGCAAGGCAGTTAAGCACATGTATAACTTTAAGTACAAGTCAATGGTGCTACTCATGTGCTTAAGGTAATGTACTCTACCTGTTGGAATTGGGACCCTAGTTGGGGCTGAGAGAGTAAGGAGTCAGACGATAGACAGAGAAGGAGGGAAGCAAGGCTTAAAGGGCTGAAAGAAAGAAGTGAACTTAATGATCTGGAAAAATAAAGAGATCAGAACCAAGAAAAAAACTGAGGGGGAACCCTATGCAGGAGATCAACCTTGCTTAGCAGCCCCGCATACAAGCTGTCTTTTAAATGAAGTTAATTTGTATGTACTTATAATACGCTCTGTTTAGAAAGGCATGTTGTGTGTTATTCTAAGAAATTCCTCATAAGGAAACCAAACAAATTATTTCCTAAAGAGTTCCAAGACATTTCAGGAACTGCTAGAACTTTTAAGACTCTAATTTTATTAATCTTAAAAATCTGTAATCTTGTAAAATTCTCCCATTCCTAACTTCCATTTCCTAACAAGCTATCTTACAACAAACTAATTAGGTATTACATAATTAAATGCTGATGTCTTCTGTATTTTCATTAAAGTTAAACATGTGATAGCTCTCTTGTTCAACGTCATTTAAATAAATATTAGTTCCTCAGACTAATAAGAATCCAATTATATATTAAGGACTTGACTCTAACCTTGGCAAAAAGTGAACGAGTGAGAAGAGTGGAGCTGTTGTGACCTGCTGGTTATGACCGGGCAATATTATTAAACCCCAGTTCAACATCCAACCAGCAGAGAGCTCCAAACAGGAATGGGACGTACAACCAGAAATCAAAGGATGATATGGGCGTGAGCATGAGGCTGTGTGGGAGCTGGAGCAGTTAGCTGGAGGCGTGCAGCTTGAGAGCTGGGCTGAGAAACAGTCTTCGGCTGGCAAGGGGCCAGCGATCGCTACAACAGGATGATAGTCAGGAGCGGCCTGCAAAATGGGGACCATGCAGATGGGACCAAACAAGATGGACAAAAGTACTGAAAAGAATGTCACATTGATGACATTACAAGAGACAAGGTGGGTAAGGTACCCACTTCACCTTGATGGCCCCTTAGAATGTGCTAACTACTTATGCTAAACTATCTGTTCGACCTTGCATTTAGCTGTGACACTCTGAGTACCTTTCCCAGACCTGAGGAAGAGCTCTGTGTAGCTCAAAAGCTTGTCTTTCTCACCAGCAGAAGTTGGTCCAATAAAAGATATTACCTCACCTACTTTGTTTCTTGCAATGTCATCAATGTGGCCATATACAGAGTACTATATAAACATGAATGTGGACCATTCCACTAGTATCTCAAGACAGGAGGGAGCATAAATCTGCTGCTGACTTTGCACCTTAGCACTAAGAGAAGACCAGAAGCTAACCCCCTCATCTATTGGGTAACATAACTAAGCTGCTTATTCTCTATTCACTGAATTGTTAGAACTTTTCATTAAAAAGTCTGTAACAAATAGGTTTCTTCGAAAACATGTCCATGTGCATTGCTGAATAATGTATAATCCTGCACCTAAATTTGGAACTGCTCTAAAGAAAAAAACCCACAAAACAAACTTTGATACAGAAGTTTTGTGGAACTTTTTTACTTTGCTGTCTAACACTTTTCCTACTGTGAACTACTTCAGTAAGGAATAATATGTTGCTATACAGTTTCTGTTACAGCTCATATATGTATTTTTAAATATTAGAAACAAATTTGTAAGTCAAGTTGATTGAAATATATAAAAACTTGAAGTTTTTCCATTTTCAATCATAACTAATAGAACAAAGTTTTCATGAAACTTTATTTCAATTTTTATCTAGCTCTACTTGTGAGGATGACTAAAGTAATAATCCTAATGTCTTTTCCTTAGGCAATTGTTGGTCTCAAGATGCGTTATAACATTAATATTTAGCAAGCCATTAGTTTGCAACCGCAAATACAACAAGCTTAGTTTTTCACACAAACTGCTAATGTATCCATAAAGTTAGTATAATATTTTGATCACAGAATGGACAGGTCCTCTGTATTGATATCTGATTGTCTTTGAATACTCATAATAGCACAACTGACTTGTAGTGGATACAGACAGCGAATTTGTCAGAAGCTAATCAGAGGGGCAACTCAAAGTTATAGTTTCAAAATATTTCCTGTTGGACAGATGTTGATGAGAACAATCAGAATAATCATATTTTTGTAATGAAACAATAATAAATATAAGTTTAGAAATGCACAAAATGTAGAACATCACTAAAAGCTATTACTAGTACATGTCCAATAACCTAATATGTAGATCTGTTGTAGCTCTTTTAAAGAATCAATTCTAAAATAAACACCCAACCACACAATCAAGTAAACATCAATAATTTTTACAAAACAGGTATTTGGTGAATAATCCCCAAATGATAACTGTTGTGATGTTCATTGAATCCCTGGGTCAACCAAAAAATTTTTAGAAAGGGTTTAGTGTCTCTAAATCCAAGTAAAGAATATGCTTTTCCCAGTTTACTACATGCACACACAATTTATATTATACTGATGACATACTGTGATCAAGAATCACTGGTAGAGAAATAACAAAATATATAATTACAGTATAATCATAATGCTGTGATAAGTCATTAGTTGCAGCAGGAACAGTCATTTTAGGATTGTAAAATGCCTTGAATTAATTCCAGTAGAATCTCACATCAACAAAAGAAGATATCTAATGAGCCTGTATATTGAAACAGATCATACTGGTTTCCACATACACTTCATGCAAATTGAATCCATTTGGATTACTAATTTAATTGGCGAATGAGGATATAGACAATGACAGGAAATGCAAGCTTCTACTGTATGTAATGTCTGAGCATTATTGTAGATATAACCCACTATCAGACCACTCTTTAGTGATTCAGTGAAATCGTCTTTGTTTGTCTCTCATTAGCAGTTCTTAAGGAAACAGTCCATTTTGCAATTGCGGTACATGTAAACTAATACAGATCTCTTTCACAGTGTTTGCATAGCTGCACTTTCTGTTCTATCATTTGCTTGAGGTTGCAGTGGACTCATACTAACACATCTGAGCTCATACAGTGAGCTGGAGCCCCCTTCCATACAAAAAAAAAATGAGGTTGCTAGTGGGACATTCTCTCTGGCCTTATTTTCAGTAGAGATTTATCTGAAGTCTGGCCTAACTGTTCTGTTAACTTGCATCCTATCCAGATATAAAACCCTCTCAATCCTGTGTCACTTATGACTGTAACTGAGGCAGCAAGGATGGACAATGGCCTTGGGTAGACCTCAAGTTACCTTGAGTGAGCAACACCACAAACTATCTTCAGTGGAGCGGCAGGTTACTGCCACGACACAACAATCGATGGCTACTAGGTCTCCAATACTTTTCCACAGTCCCCCAGAATCCTGCCAACTCATGGCCTTATCTAACATCTATCTACTCTCTGGCTGGCTGGAAGCCACTTATCCCTCCATACAGGACTGGACAATATCCTAGATCCCAGTTGTATGCGGCTTCCAGTACCAGCACCTTCACTCATCTCTGGTTCAGAGCTCCGAAATGTCCACCAGAAGTCATTGTCTCAGTATCTGTCACCTTGAGAACATCTCCTGCCCCCTACCCAGTCTCAAATTTTTCACATCTGTTGACCTTTCGGGTGTGCTGCACTGCCCAGCTATTCCCCCTGCATTTGGAGAGAGGGAAGTTATGAGGCTGAGGATGGCTGGGAGGTTTTGTACATGTTTATTTGTTGCTTGGCCATGGTTAGTGAAGCTAAATGGAATTGATGGAGCTGTAATAATAATCATTGACTGAGTCATTATAATTTGTACTAATATTGTTAAGGATGCCTAAGGCAATACATGGACATCCTTATCTTTTGTCTGTATACATCAAAATAAGCAAACATAATTGTTTTCAGTTCCTTTCGCTATTGTTACAGGGAACACAGACCTAGTAAACATTGTTACAGCATTTAGCATTGTGTTGAGCAGTTTGAGAATCTCCAGAAAGAAAGAATAGCCAATTAACATACAGTCAGTTCCATTACAATGAACTAAATTTGAGATGAACAAACTTGCTTAGTTTGATCCCAAACTCACTTCAACATTTTTATTGCAAAAGTTCAAGGAACATGAACAGGATTAGATTTCTCTTCCACTGAGAAGACACCATCTTTCGGAATATATTCAAGCTGAAAGTTAGCTTTTTGTGAGAATTCACCCAGGTAACGTTTGCTCTCTAGAATATTTGGCAAACGAACAGAGAAAGGACGTGAAAACATTCCAAATAAATTCATTCAGAAAATTGCACAACTACTAGAGGAAAATGTTTTCCACCATTTGCCTATTTCTATCACTTTCCCAATTTGTATTTCAAATGATAATTGTTCTTCTTCAATTTAGTTGCAATATCTCATCAGGTGGAGGCATGTCATTCAGGGTCTGTACTGAAATTGATATTTAAGGTTTATTATCTTTTTCTAGTTCAATACTTGGAAACCCATCAATATAGCTTTGAAATTTCCCTCAGCCATGAAATTGGGCCTCTTCGATCAGAGCATATTTTCAGTTCCAGTCACCAATATCACAGGAATTACATGCGTCTGTTCTTTTAAAAATAATGTGGCTTTTGTGCAGCACTAATGAAGGACAAGAAAGCAGGCAGCTGTGCATTTATTCTCTTCAACTACCAGATCCAAAAGAGGTGCCTCAGGTAAAACAATTTAATTTGAATTAATTCATCTGACAATAAAAACCAGAGCCAAAGCTAACAGATTTTATGGTTATTTACAGACCACCACAGACTGAAGGTTTCATAAAGAAGCTTACTAATACCTTGTTGATGACGGTGGTGAAATACTCTAGACTTGTTCTGGGAGATTTCACTATTCCTGTGCACAAGGCCACAGATGTTACCCCCTCCCCCAGATTAATCTCCTCATTTATCTCCCTATGATTTTCACAGGTCATCTCTAACCCAAACCAGTGCTGTCCCACACGACAGAGAAGTGGCAGGAATAGAGGATAACATGCAAAAATGGTTTAATTCCATCCTGGAGGGAGGCACCAAACAAGGAAGGATAGGAAACTGCAACTCCATTACCAGTCCACCTCACTTGTGGAGTCCCACAAGGATCAGTTCTCTGTGATTCTTATTTAACATCTACATGCAGCCATTAGCTGAACCAGTCAGATGACATGGTCTTAATTGCCAGGAATATGCAGATGACACACAGCTCTACTTATTCTTCATCACATACAACTAGACAACCACCACCAAAATGGCCTTGTGCATGAACAAGATTAGCTCATGGACAAAGAACAGCTGGCTGAAGCTGAACCTGAGCAAATCAGAGGTGATGTTGGTGAGCAGAAGAAATCACTTTGCGAAGTTTGCAGCCACAGTGAGGTCTCCTTTGACTAAAGTTACACACCCACAATTGGTCAATTCAGTCTGTAGTTTAGAAGTGCACTGGATTCCTTCCTGATACTAGACTCTCACATAGCAGAATTAGTGAGTAATACCACCTACCATCTCCAGCTGTCTGAGCCTCAATCCCATTCTGGCAGATGATGACATGGCCTCAGTTATATATGTCTTTGTCACCTCCCATCTGGACTACAGCAGTGTGATATACCTGACCATGAAACCTTCAATGCCTAGGTAACTCCAACTACTACAGAATGCTTAGTGAATCGAAAGCTGAGGAGAGATGCAACTGCTTTTTATAAACATGTCAGGGGAGCAAACATCAGGCAGCGGAATGTTGATAATGGACACTTTGCGATCAGTGTGGATACCAGTGAGACACGGTACACCCGATTTGCACATCAGTAAGGTTTAATGTGCAAGGTTTTCTATAAATATACTAGTTAGTTACAAAGCCTAAAATTAACTACAACATATCATACTCACTAAGCCTGGAGAGCTAAGCAATCTCTCAGAAGGCTGTATACAGGAACAGCTTTCTTCAAGGGCCCCACCAGGGAGTCAGTGACCTCTGGTCCAACTGGCAACACCTCCCGCCGAGTCAGGTGTTGATGGAGCGCCCCCCTTTATGTAAGTGGTGACTTCTTATACCCTTCCATAAACAACCTTCATCTAATTATCTCTCTCATTATCATATATGCTAATTACCTACATTGGGTTTCCACCCTTAACTACATTCCACTCTCACCATGATAATTGGGGTCATCAAAACAACATCTGGTAATAGGAGGGGCGGAGTAAAAGTATGCCCCTTGGCAATGAAACAGTGTACCCCCACACGTTCAAGGATAACTTGTTTTTCCCATCACCGTTATCTATGTGCAGCTGCAAGCATACGTTGTGTATTTCGTCTTGTTATGTGCCATGGTATGTAGAAACTGAGACATCTGCAAGGTTACTCAGTAGTCCTATTCATCTCTGCCAACTGGAAGATGTCGTGCTACAGGGGTCAGAATAGCCAAGCAAGCAACTGAAGCTATGCTAAGCCTGTATGACAGTGGTCAAGCAATTCAAATTGTATTGAGCTTCCAACAGGGAAGAGCTATTTAAGCTAAAAACAATGCTGCCACAAGACCAAATGGCTATAAACTGGCCATGAATAAAATTAGACTAGAAATTAGAAGAAGGTTTCTAACCATCAGAGATGTGAGGTACTGGAACAGCTTTCCAGTAAGATTAATGGGAGTAAGCAACCTAACATGTTTTAAGATGGCACTTCATAAATTTATAATGGGATTATATGACAGGGTTGCCTGCGATAGCAGGGGACTGGAATCCAAGTGTGGAAGTCCCTTCTAGTCCTATGTTGCTAAGTCAGTTGAATGCTGCCCTGAGGAACTGGATTCTATTCCTGTCTCTGCCACTGAGTTCCTATGTGATGCTAGTCAAGTCACTTAAACCAAACATTTTACAGGTGGTCAAAAATTCTGTGTTCTTAATTTTCTGGGTGCCTGCCTTGAGAATTGGGTCTGATCAGCAGTGCTGAGCACTCACCCCTGCAGCTGAAGTCATTGGGAGCTGTACTTTGAACATGTGACGTGTTATATAATGCTAAGTACACTGAAAAAAATCAGGTCCTAGACATCTCAAATTGGGAACCCAAAATTAACAGATTATTTTATCTTAATATCTGATAAAGTGACACTGGTAGGTAATATTTTTTTATTGTAAAAATACTTGGACTAAGTCCTATGACCTCTACAAATATTAGATCATGAATGCTAAAGATTTGCAGCACCGATTTCCCAAGTTACCACCAATGTATTGCATTCCACTGTGACATTTAGTATCTTATCTGTCTAGTGGTTGCCTGTCTTGTGGTTTTGGAGCACATATTACCAAGTGCTTCAATGAATTGAAACATTTTGCTTTCACATGCAAACTCTTCCATCCTCAATCTGTTTTACAGCTAGCTGAAGCTTTCTGAAGATTTCCTGCATATTCTAGCAGGTGGAGTTGAGCTTCTTTATAAATATTAGAGATTGTTTCTTGCAGATGCTATTTGATCTATAGTCAACTACAGATGTGTGGCTACTAGTGCAACTACAACTGTTTCTTGCTTGCTGTTTCCTACCAGAGAGAAAGATATTTGATAAGTGTCAGCCATCCATCTTTCCACTTGTATTCCCTTTGTAGGCCCACCTGCCTCAGGCCCAGTGCTGACCCCTGAGATACTCCAGTTAAACACGTACTTCCCCCAGAGGTCCACCACAAAGGGGCAAAGCTTCCAGTTCATGGTTTAACTGTCTCAGGGGCATGCAGTAGTTGTGGAGCAATTAACATAGAGAGAGCAAAATATCTCTGTGGAACACATTAATGCTCTTCTACTTAATCATGTAAAGCACAGGAGATTACAGATCAGACCAAGCAATGAACACTAAACTCATGTTCCTGCCTCAGTTTCCTTGCCACTCCAGAGCATTCTTTGGGCTGGGATCTGAATCCCTTGGGTTGTCCAGTGTCCTTGGGGCCATCTGGACTCAGGAAAGTGGATAGGACCCCCCATATCCCATGAAACTGCTATATACTGGGTGACCTCTCCCTCTTGGAGCCCCTTACCCAGTTTCTTTGACTTTGCTCTCTCTTGCCCCACACTTCCTCTTCTTGTCTGGCTCTCTCCCTGTGCCTGGGGGTTTCTTTATTTAAACCCGTCTTGGTAACCTGCTCTCTTTTGTTCTTCTCCTGGTATTTTTCCCCTGCTCCTACTCTCACCCCCCTCTCTTTAGAGGAGGCCTGCGTGTAGTTTATTTTATTGTTTTAATATGTATTCTCTGTAATGCTTTTACCTTAAGAATAAATGTGCTGGTTCAGAAGGAGCAGTGTGGTAACTTAACTGTGGGTCATTATGCTGTTTCTAGCCTCAGAAGAGAAGGTAAAGCAAGCCTGCTTAGGCAGTCTGACTTGCTGGGGAATTCGGAGTGTGCAACCTAGAAATATGCCAGTCAGAAGAAAATGTGACACGTGCTTCTGCCCAGAGAGGTGATGGAAGGGGAGCCAGAATGTGGGTCCCCAGGCTGGACACAGAGGGGAATATAGGTGCACTTGCCCTGAACTGTGACACCTTCTACTACAGTTGATTTCTATTTTCAACTCAGTGCAACAATATAAGTTATCATGACATTAAGCATATATCTTGGGAAATGGCAGGTAATGGGGGTGGGGGGGTGATTCTTCAGAGCTTGTCACTGCTCAGTCATTTATACCTGTGCAAAATGAGTATAAAATCACTATCTAGTCACAGATCTCTACTCACACCACTTGTAGGTTTCATACCTACTTCACACATGTGTAAATGATTGTGCAAGGTGCAAGGCAGTGGTGAACCAGATCCCACAATTAATAGGTGTTAAAGTTGCACTATTTGGTTTATTTTCAGTAAAAATACATCCAGCTACAAAATTCTGATTTGGGTCCTGATTCTAAACTTCTTGGGACTTCAGATCTGGAATTTTGGTTTGCCCATTATAAAAGTAGGGATGACTTGCAACATCTGGAACTGAATTCGGATTCCCCCAAAGTTCAGGTGGTTATAAGCCAAGATTTTGGTTCAGGCTCATTTCAGATTTACATCCTAATAAGTTTTTGATAAATTCCAAGTGCATCTAACTAAATGTGAGTGACGCCCATTTTAATCTGATTTCTGCAAAGCATGTAAATGGATTTCTTTTGCATCTTTAAATATGACATTGCTAATCTCTTTGAAAAGTTATATTGAAAGGAGATAGATATCTTTTTAAAGAATGTAGTATATTATAAAATATTGCCATGATTCCGCTAAAATTTTTGTTAAAATATTAGTACAATTTAGGTAAGGATTGAAATTGAAAGGAAATTTACCCTTTCAAATGGAAAAGGAATAGCATCAGCACCTGGAAATCAGTGAAATAATGTTTAAACATTAAGTTGAGTGTTAACAAACCTTTCGGGGCATTTAACACTAGTCAGCCTGGGAAGAATATTCTCCATTAAGATGGTGCTCTTATTCTTGGAGAGTACGTTTGCTGTGTAAACTAACGCGCTTCCTACAGATTATTTGGTGACCTTGGATTAAAAATAATGATTAGTTGGAATGGTTTATAAACATGTCAATCACTGAGCAGAAATGGGGCATCATAGGCTGCGGGATCTGGGAAAGGGGCAAATACAATGGACTAATGAGCTTAATGGCAATCGACAAACATACAGTTTTAAGATGAACTTTTGAGAAATTAGCCTGACCTGGAGTAAGCTATTTCTGGTAGGCAAGACTACTGCAAAGATTTAGTGGCAGTGAGACGTTCTCTTTTGGCTTAACCCTATATTTATTGATATTGTTAAATATGCTCATTGTTCATCTGGGCTTTTATTGGCTCCAGTCACATGACCTGGGTCAGGGTTCTGAATGCAAATATCCCTGTCACATGATATGGGGCAGTATCCACTGACTGCGGTAATTACTGTCACAACTTTCATTTGTATAAAGGACACTCAAAGTTAATAGGCCCTTACATTTACACCCCTGTCTTAATTTGCTCCTCTGTCTATACATCCCTGATACAGTCAAAGTGATCAGCTGCTCCATGCCTCACTGAGACATCAGCTGCAAACTGCTGTAGTACAATATGTTGACGCTACTGCAGATGCTCATGTGATTTTCACACTACCCCTTTAGTCTTTAATAGCCCTAGCGATGAGACACCAAGGGATTGAATTTGGCAAGATTCCTGCCAGCTCGTAACATTGTCAACTGAGCCATGGAGGGGAATGGTTGAGAGCTCAAAGTGCTCACATATGTTTTTGCTCACAAATTCATCCTGCTGATTTGTTTCTTTCTGAACAGCAATGGTCTGGGCCTAATACTGCGTCCAAGGATGGCACTGGAAAAAGCTCCCATTGCCTTCACGGGGAGCAGAATCAGCCTTTTAATCACTGCTGCATCCTTCATTTTGGAAGGCAGATCATCTTATGCTGTGTGCATAGGCACATTTTATTTACATGACTTACATTAAAATGTAATTTTTGGTGGGGTGTTAAATCTTGGAACTGTCAATCTGACCTGTGCCACTATATAAACAAAGGCAATCTTCACTATTTTATATCTTCAGTTTATACTTTAAAAAGGTTCAACGTTTTAAAAATATGTGTGCTCAAAGGCAATTCATTCAGACCTGCTGAATCACTCTCTGTGTTTGCTGGAAGTAAGCTTTAAGATTATTATTGTGTATTATTACTGAGTGTTACCTAGTGCTGTATAATATAGCAAAGATGTTATTCTTGCCCCATAAAAAGTTAAAATCTATGTTTTACAATATATAAGAAGCAAAAATAAGTTAACTTGACGTTTAAATGAGCAGCTCTTAATGTAGCTCCAGCAGTGGCTGGTGCAGCTGGCCCTGGGGACTGTCCGACAAGTGGTCCCGGGGGCGGCCTGAGCAGTGGCCGGAGCAGCGGCCCCAGGGGTGACCCCAGAGGCTGTCAGAGAGCAGTCCCTGGTGGCCTTGGAGCAGTGGGTGGCTGGGGGCAATCAGCTCCCGGAGCAGGGGCCATCTGCCAGAGCAGCAGTGCCCTGGGAGCAGCTAAGATTTAGTCAGGGATATTTAGAGTAAAAGTTATGGACAGGTCACAGGCCATGAAATTTTATTTATTGCCCATGATCTGTCCATGACTTTTACTAAAAATATCCATGACTAAATCTCAGCCTTATCTAAGAGTATATTCATCTCTGTTCTTAACACAATGATACTTTCTTACCTCAGTGGATATTTTGAAGCACAATTATGGGTTGTATAACATCTTGAGATCCTTGGATAGAAGACACTCTATTCTATAGCTACATAGTCTTGTTGTTAAGATGTGCTGCAGAGCGGATAACAGAACACAAGGGTTTCTATTTCCCAAGTTACTGTTTTGTTCATTCACTCTCTCTTGGCAATTATGGACCTTACACCAGTTCCTGCGATCCTTGGATCCTTGGATACTTTATGAGCAATGTATTTTTGGTAGAGTTTGTAAGAAACCACCCACTTGCAAATAAAACTGCAGGAATTGTACGGGCAATGGAAGAACTATTCCTTCTCGTGTAGAGTGCAACATGAGCCTTAGTCATTTCTTATAATAATAAAATCCTTGTAACTTGTTAACTAATTGGCTTTCATATAGTGTTTGGGACTTCATCTCTATTTGTGCTTTACTACAAAAGCTGAAACAAAACCTGAAAGAAAGTGATTACCAGAAACAAGAACACTGGAAATAAATTGGATTTCATGGATTTTTTGGGTACTCCCAAAGGTGTTATCATTAAAACCAAGCTTCCAAAGCAGTCAGCATGATAATTAATCCAACAACAACAATCTCAGTAACTCTCCATCGTAAGTTTATGTTAAAAAACCTTCAGTTACTCAGAATGTAGAATAAAAGACATAAAATAGCATTATATCCATATCTCCATATCTTACTCCATATGTCTTAACAGAAAAGATGATCTGGGACCTGGTGGCATTAATGTAAAATGATTCCACCACCACCAAACCAGGGGACTGGAGCCTCCTTCAGTCTTTTGGGAATATTCAAACCTACAATCTCTATTCCAGACATCCACATCTTTTATAATAAATCAATATTATACATCCACTTCTTGGACGCGGTTTGTGAAAAGACAAACAAAACGGGTAAACCATGAGTGCAGCCAGCTGTCAGCCATGAGTTGTATAGTGGATGCTGATCTGTAGTTTCTACACATGGACCCTAGATGTGCCTCAGTAGTAATCAGTACAGCTGGCTCAGATTGCTTCTTTGTATGTGCAAATACAAAATAAAGCGACTGCTTGTGTTCAATGTCTGTGCATAAAGTCTGTTTGTTATGCACAACCTCAGCAGTAAACAAAACAGGCTGTGTATCAACTGGAGGTGGTAGTCATTTAAATGGCATGCAAAAGAGTTTATGCCCTGGTCACGGGGTGCTCTGCTCATCACTGGGTGGCATCCCCTTCTGAAAATTGTGAGTTAGCTCTACCAATCTGACACTCCTTCCTGGCATTGCTCATTCCATCACTCTTTCAATCTCACTGTCTTGGGACTCAACTGCTCCCCCTTTATGGCTTGACCCTCCAGCCAGGTCACTGTAGTTTTCTCTTCTGGGGAAATTGAGTGTGAAAGCCTCTCAAGACCCACTGTCCCTGGTCACAAGGCTGCTCCAGCCGCTTCGACAGCAGCTGGTGTGGCTGGCCCAGGAGCTGCTTCAGCAGCAGCCGGTACATTTTGCCCTGGTGTAGCCAGAGATTTTGTCTCAATTATCTAAACTGCCAGAAGAATGTTGAAGTAAAAGTTTGCGGAAAAGCTTCGGAAGGGGTTTAAAATTGGAAAACAATAGTTTGGTTGATTGAATAATTAAAGAATGGCATCAGTATCAGAACATTTTGTAATGTTTAGAATAGTAATTAGTTTTAGAAAACAAGTCCTTAGGTAAGAATTAGTAATAAGAAAAATCCAGGAAGTGACAGTTGAAAATGGCAGTTGGAAGGGGGCTCCCTTTTCCTCCATACGTAACACCTCCCTTCCCTAGGCATAACTCCGTCCCCCTCCCTTTTCCTCCATACGTAACCTCGCCTTTCCGGGTGACCTTTAAACTGATTGGCTAGAGGCAACTGGTATGTAAATTGCCTTAAATTGGAGTGGCTGAGTTTGGGTGACCAAATTGTATATAAGACTGACGTTCAGCAGGCTGGGTATACATAGAAGGAGCTGAGGAGATAAGGAGAGAAGATCAGGAGAAGGAAGCATCAAAAGGGAAAAGAATGGCAGAAGCAACGGCAGCAGCGTCAGAACAGACAGAACAGAAGGATCCTTTCTGACAAGCTGAGGGATTTAGGAAAATCTTCCCAACCTCTTATATTCACCCAAAGAATATATGGGTGTGCCTGTCAATAAAGCAGAATGTCTGTGGTGAAAGTGAAACCCTCCTTCTAGCACCCGTTCAGCAACTGCCTGGTCTAATGCTTGCTGGATGTTAGATTGTTAAGGATTTTAGTATAGAAGAAGATATTGTTAGATAAATAGTGTTAATAATATTGATGTGTATTATTGATTAAGGTATTAAGTATATTGTTACGAGTTATATTGTATTTCTATTCAATGTAATCACTTATTTCTGAATAAACATAGCATCTGTTTTCGAAGTATCACAGCTTGTGTATCCTATCTTGATTGGAAGGCTGTATCCGTGTCCTTTCAGGGGAAAGCTAGTTGCTTTCCCTGGAAATTACTTTAGAGCAGACCACCTGACTGGCAGTTTTAGGGTAACACCATACTCTAAATTCTCCTGGTAACACTGGGGCCGCCCCGAGCAGCTCTCCAGGGCCAGCTGCTCGGGCAGCCCTGAGGTCAGTTGCACCGGCCGCTGAAGCTGCAGAAGTCACGGAGGTCACGGAAAGTCACAGAATCCGTGACTTCTGTGACCTCTGTGACAGACTTGCAGCCTTACTCTTAGATAAATAAAAGAACATGCCAGTGGCAGCCTAGCAACAAACTCTTCTTCGTGTATTGTGGTGTATCGAGAGAGAGCATGGAGAGTTTCTGAATACATCCCTTTAAAAATAGAAAATGTAAAAATAAGCTGGGTCCTTCCCTCCTTTATACATCATCAATAAAGATTCTACAGTATCAATTTTGCCATCAGTTTCAGCTTTGCAACTCCATTGGCTTCAAATTTTGCCCCCACTTATGGCTGGGTGACCCCATCGTCTATTGTGAAGATGCTCAGGTGTGACTGAGGACAGAATCTAACAAGTGAGTTCCTGAAGTTAGGCTCCTAAGGCCTTATGTAGTTCCCTAAATTGGAAGCCTGATTTTCAGAAGTACTGAGTGTCTACCTGCTGCCATTGACTCAACATTTTTTAAAATCTTGCTGTTGATTTTAGGTGCATTAGGACCCTAGTTCTGAAAATCTTGGCCTAAATAAACAATTCTGAGTGATCAACCAGAACAGAATCCAGATCGCTGTGTCTGCTCTGCAGTGCTAACAGGAGTAAAAATAATGCAATTTTTTTGTCACTAAAGTCCATAGCCACATACACATAGGGAGCAGATCAGCAGATAAGTCGAGGGGGGAATGTGCAATTTCTTCATAGTCACTGCTGAGTCTATTTTGAGGAATTAAGTGATGCATAGGCCTCGGTGGGGGAGGGGGCTTTCTGCAGAGGGGTGTATTTCACCCTTAAAGTGTGGGAGATTTCTATGTGGTTTAAAAAGGGTCTGTATAGTGGAACTGGATCAAGAAGCAGAATACCACTTTTCTTTGCCCTTCTCTCTCTCGAAGAGAAATGTCTAATGTGTAGCGTTTTTAGAAAAGGTAAGGCAATATTGTTGGTAACAGTCTCTCAAATGATGAATGAAGCCAAACTGCCAATAATCATCTATAAGGTTTGGAAAAACCTTACCACCCTCAGTAGGGGTGTGCACACACTACACACAAGGCATATTTATTCCTCCCTTTATAGTTATGTATCTATTCAGCACATGACATAATGCATTTACAAGGCAGACAAAAATAAAAAAGTCAGGGGGCAGAACTGGTAGTGGGCTCCTTTGTAGTACTGCCCAGCCCTTCAAAGAGGTTTTTACCTTTAAGCATTGAGAAAACGTCTGTTTCATGTCTTACCCCCTCATCACTCTACAACGTGCTTTAACATAACTTGATTAGTTTGTTAGCTGTCAGTCTTGTCAGCAACATTTTTATTGTATAATGATTTTCAATGATCTGGCAACTTCCTCCTTTCAACTCCCAGTTCTAAAACTGAACTGAAATTAACACTGAAACCATTCTAATTCAGGGAAGAATGCACATATTCTGTATTTGGCTGCCTTCTGCAAACTAGCTGTCAAAGCCAATTTGATTGCTGTCCTGAAAGGCTTTGGATCACAGAAGCTGATCTAAAATAAAAGGGCCGGAGGATCTTTACCAAGCATGGAGGCTAGCTTAGAAAAACAGAGAACCAGAAATCTATCTTTCCCCTTGCTACACCACCTGACAAAAGCCGTTCTCAGTAAAAGTGAGTTTATATTGAAAATGCTGATTCTCTGTACAACCGTTGGGGTCACTTAAGTTGGAGGTGTCTTCAGAGGGTTAGAAGCACCCATATAAGCACTTGTATAACTGCATCCATACTAATGGTTTGTACTACGTTAAATATATATTGGTTTAGAAACCCACAAAGTTAAAGCAGAACAAAATCTGTGAGTAGGCCAGCCTGTACCCTGCATTGTAGCAATTTTTTTCGTCACTGGAGTCTGATACACATATTAGTATAGTTCTGAGTGAGTGGAGTGACGTGTTCATATCTGAACCATCACAAACCAGTGACATCTGATGGGGGAGGGGGAGAAAATGTTGACTGTCTCTTTCTCACCTGCCCTCTAATGCTTCTATGCTCTCTCCTTTCCACTCCCCCACCCTTTCTGCCACTCCAGCGTCTCTGTGGTGCTCACTCTCTTACAGAGCAAGCTCATTTAACAAGCTGGCTGAACACACTTTAACAAAAAGATATTACAAAAGAATAACAATAGGGCATT
The DNA here is from genome assembly GCF_026122565.2 of Emydura macquarii macquarii. NCBI lineage: Eukaryota > Metazoa > Chordata > Testudines > Chelidae > Emydura > Emydura macquarii. The sequence goes on from NW_027132773.1 coordinate 14,292,039, forward strand.
ATGAATTTGAATCAGGGTTACATGTAGGGGCAATTTGTTCACAGCCTCTGACTGCACAGGTGGGGGAGGCTGCATGGATTCCCCCCCCCCCCCCCACTTCTTGTGCACTGTGACCCTGCACATAGGCTAGTGACAATTGCAATGCCTATGGATAATTATAGATTGCTCTCACTGCCCTGCCTCTCTTCACACCAGCCCACAGAGCAGACTAGGAGCAGTAAATTGAGCGGGGCAGACTACCCCCTTTTACAAGTGCACTGCCTCCAATTCTGGGCTTCAGCGATATAATTTGGCCTGCAGAGCACCTTTATTTTAGTCCAGAAATAGACTAGGCTGTCCTAGCGCTATCTTCTATTTTTTGAAGCCATTCAAAATGAAAAGCAATTTATCTTCTAATTCGTATTTTCTCTGTATTGTATAGTAGATAATTAACGCTCTGTACAAGCCAAAGTGTTCCATCAGAAGAGAAATTCTCCTTTGCATAACTTTGTTTACAGCAAATATTAGTCTGGATAAATGTTCCTTCCTTTCTTCTTTGCAATCATGAGCCAACTTTTTAAAAAATAACAATGATCCTTCCATGTCTGGGCTGAGCGACTCCTTCACAGCTGTCACACATCTTCTATCTCTTACCAATAAAGAGAAGATTTCAGTTTGGAGGGCTGTCAGTCTGATACCTTTCACAAGTTATGAAATTAACTTTGTTTTATAATTGGGCTAATACTGTGTGGGCCAACCATACCCATTATATTTCCATCCATAGGCCTCCTTGGTAACCGCAAAAATATAAATATATAACACATATTGGTTTGTGTGTGGGGCTCGTCATTCACAGTGATGCTGCCTTACAAAGTGCTAGGCAATATGACAGTTGCCTAATATGAGAGAATTTTGCAGCAATATTGGAAGAGTTCACAAACATAGGGCCACATTCTGGTCTCAGCTGCTTCTAACTTACATGAGTGTAGCTCCACTGATTTAAATAGAGTTACTCTAGATTTACAGCAGTATAATTGAGAGCAGAAGCTGGCCCATTAGTCCCTCTGTTTTACAGCTATGTCTAAAAGTATGGCTACACTACAAGTGCTACAGTGGCACAGCTGCAGTGCTGTAGCTCCCTTACTGTAGTGTGTAGACACTTACTATGGAGAAGGAATGGTTTTTGCCATCACTGTAATAAATCTGCCTCTGAAAGTTGGAAGCTACGCTGATGGAAGAATTCTTTCATCAACCTAGATGTGTCTACTGGGAGGTTATGTTGACCTAATTATGTCGCACAGGGTGCAAAAGTTTTTTACACCCCTGAGTGACGTTGCTAAGTCAACCTAATATTAAGGTGTAGTGCAGGCCTAAGTAAGGGCATGTCTACCTGGAGCTGGAAGTGGCTGTAGTGGCTCTGATCAAGCCAGAGTGCAGAAAATAGAAATGTAGCTGTTGCAGCATGAGCAGCAGGACAGGCTAGCTGCCCTGAGTGCAATTCTATCCAAGACCCTCGGTATGTACCTGGGTGGATAGCCCCTCCACCACTGTGACTATCCTTGTATTTTTAGCACACTAGCTCAATCACAGCTAATTTGGGTATGTATACCAGAGCCAGGAATTACATCTTCCACCTCTGCTGTATATATGTGCTAAATGTTAGGGTCAGTAGTTGTCCCTTGGGGCTAAACACACCTTTAGGTTGTATAAATGAGATGATGTTTTGTACACAGAGACCAAAGGAGTTTTCAAACATACTGCTTGTCTTTTTGACCTGAGCAGTTAATTAGTAGCCAGGGTCTTGCAGGTTGTTTCTGTTAGGAGGAGGAATTGAAGATGGAGTCAGGTATTTGTTTGATGCAGTGTGAACACGAAGTCCTGTTTCCCTGAACACAATAGGAATCAAACAAGAGACACCTTCTTTGCTCACAGTTCAAAACTGCTTCTAACCAGCACTTTGCCCAAAAGTGCTGTCTAACATAAGAACATATGAATGGCCATATTGGGTCAGACCAATGGCCCATCTACTCCAGTGTCTTTTCAACAGTGGCCAATGCCAGGTGCGTCAGGGACATGAACAGAACAGGGCAATTATTGAGTGATCCATCTCCTGTCATCCACCCAAAGCATGAAGTTGCCTCCCTGACCATTTTGGCTAACAGCCATTGATGGACTGTAGCAAGGCGCTGTGGCCTTCCTTGGAGCCTGGGCCCGAGGAAGGGTCACGATGCCCCTGGCTGGACAGAACCAGGCAGTGCAGGCCAAGCCACCCGGAAGCAGAGGGGCAGAGCCAGGGCCAGGGAGGGAAGTATAAAGGGCAGGCCCAGGAGCTCAGTCAGGGGGAAGCTGCTGCTGGAGGCAGACGTGTCTTCCCAGAGGCTGCAGTCTAGGCCTGACTCAGGCCCTGCGACTGTTTGGAGCAACCGCCCCACCGACTGGAGCCTCCAAAGCCTGCCCAGATTGCCGGGCCCAAGTGACTGGAAAGGGCCACCGGACCCTAGCAACTGGATAAGGCTGCTGAGCCTGGGTGACTGGAGAGGGCCGCTGGACCCTAGTGACTGGGTAGGGCTGTCGGATCCTTGTAGCTGGGAGCCGCTACCTGAGCCCGCTGGGTGGGAGGAACCCCCTGAAGCCAGCCCTGACCTGGAGGAGCTGCCTGACGTAGGGGACCCGCAGGAGCGGACTGAACCTAGCAGACTAGAGGAACCCCTGGGAACCTGGGACCTGGAGGAGCTGCCCTCCGCCAGTGACCCCGAGTTTCTGGACCTGCCACCGGTTGACGGTGAGGGACTCACAGGATGCCTGTTTGCCATCTACCCCAGCGACCCGGAGGGAGACACTTGGATGCAGGTGGGAGGAAATACCCCAGGGACAGCCAACTAGAAAGTGGCTGAGTGCGTGGCCAGACCAGTCAGTGAGTTGCGGCTGGGTCCCCGCTTTGCCACTGATAAGGCCCTGGGCTGGGACACAGTGGAGTCGGGTGGGCCTGCGTACCCCTTCCCCATTCCCTAACCACGCTGGGAGTGCTTGGCATCCTCTGCACTGCTGGCCAGAGGAACCTGAGCTTTGCTAGCCCTGCCTGACTGTAAGGCTGTGGGCCATAGACCACTGTACCTGCCCCACCCGCTTGAGGGCCAGGGGCTATTGATTGCCGCACCTACCCCACCCCACCTGGAGCACCAGATTACGCACCACCTCCACCCTGTTTGAGGGCCCGGGGCCATAGGACCTTGGTACTTTCCAGTCCCGCTTGCGAGCTGGGGGCTAAAGACTCCATTGCCTGCCCTGCCCTGTCTGAGGGCCGGGGGCAATAGACTGCTGGTCCACCCTGCCTGTTGGAAGGCTGGGAAGCCATAGACCAATTACCAGCCCTGCCCTATGTGAGGGCCAGAGGGCTACAGACTGCCAGGGAAGACTGCCCCACCTGGGGGCCGGGGCTACAGTCTCATAAACAAGGAGCTTATTCCCCTTGACAAAGGTGCTGTGGCCTTCCTTGGAGCCTGGGTCCGAGGAAGGGTCGAGACGCTGCTGGCTGGACCGTGCCACCAGTACACGGACCTATCCTCCATGAATTTATCTAATTCTTTTCTGAATCCAGTTATAGTTTTCACCTTCATAACATCCCCTGACAACAAGTTCTACAGGTTGACTGTGCATTGTGTGAAGAAGTACTTCCTTTTCTTTCTTTTAAATCTGCTATTTATTTCTCTTAGCTTTTTTTCCCTTCGGGGTCACACCACAGGTGCTTCTCTGGCAGTCTCTGGTGATTCCTTGCTGCCTCTGGTGGTTGTGCTACTTCTCTCTCTGTCACACCCACAACTCCATCAAACAATACCCAGCCCTTTTCATTTTCATGAAGCTCCCAGTGAAATCCCTTTACCCACATGCTCAGCTTCCTAACCAGCCTTGCATGTGGCCCGTGTCTTTTACTTGGTGGCTTCTTTTGTTTCAGCTATTGATTCCATACAGGAGCTTAATTGCTTTTTACATTTATTCTGAATGAAGGCAATTGTTATCCCACCAGTTTCAAGGAGGTTGCCCAACATAACAACACAAAACTGAACAATGTACATTTCTGTTCTTGCATTTGCTTCAATTCCTGCTAACCTTTAGTGACAGTCTGACAATAACGATCTCCCAAATAGGGCTGTTAGTGTCCAATAGTTGATGTATACTATTATCTGAAAATGCTGTCATCATTTGAAATGGCTAGATGGAATTCATTTTTTTCTGTGGCAAATGGATTTGAATTCAGACAACATAAAACAAATTAAAGAACATGAGAAATACGTACAGGAGGATGGCTGGAGTTAATGATCTATTCGTGAGAAAAGTGAAATGTCACAGGAGAATCAAAATCCTGCTAGCTGTGACAGTTGTTATTACTGCACTGTGTGGGTGTCAGCAAGAATCACTGAAATTTCATTTGTTCAGTTTGTTTTCCCTAGCTACATAAAGCCACTGGAATCTTCAGTGTGCAGCTTACCAGTTAAGAAGTAAAGGCCATTTTTCCTGGCCCTGATTCCCATGGTCGCCTGAAAGCCAGTTCAGCCGCTGGCACAATTTAAAGCATCCCCAAGACCTGCTCTAAATTGTGCTGGTTTGTAATAGCCCTATTGTGTATGTGGGAGTTGCTAGAAAACAGTGTGGTCTGACTATGATACACCCCAGACACTGGGAGATGAATGGCAGAGGATGGCATACCTGACTCTATGCCAGATGTGGATTGCCAGGGCAATCGTATATCCCTTCTATATTGGCAGAGGGGGCTTATTGGGGCAAAGGGTCTAGGTCCTGTAGAATTAAATGTAAAAAGAAAATAATGAAAGGATTCCCGGTAAAAGGTGGCACTAAGTGTGAGTGAAGGTTGCAGAAGCCAGCCCTGAATGATTACAAAGGGCTTGACTGTAGAACCCTTACTTACACCGATGAGCATTGACTCATGAAAACTGCTGCACTGGTCAGTGGAACTACTTTCTGAAATGCTCCCCACTTGTGGTTAGGAGTTCCACAACTGGGCGTTTGCTAAATGTGCATCTCTGCGTGTATTCTGGTTATAGCTACAATGTATAGAGGGAGACATTTCCAGTAGAACTGCACCTGCTGCTGTTAAGAGTTACCTGTATCTTTAGAATGGAGAAGCTGAAATTTTCCTAAGGTAAAGAAAAAGCTGGCAAGTAACGCAGAGTTGATGAAATAATTGTTTATAAAGGAAGTAAGCAAGAAAAACTTGGAATTTTTATTTATTTGTAAGTGGCGTGTGTTTGGAAGAAAGTCCTGAAGGCTGGAAAGAAGCAACAAAGGCATTATTTAAGCAAGAGACAGCTAGAATTAACAGGCCCTGCCCTTCTATGGTTATCATTTCAACATGTCATAGTTTAAAATATTGTTAGAATTGAAGAAAGACAAGTGTTCTGACTGCAGGACTGCACTATTTGGGAGGACAATTACAGGCTGATTGACAGAAGCCTGTGTTGATTCAGTCAGTGGAGGTTAAGCTTAACTAACTTCTGTAGTTATTTGAAGATACAGTACTCTCCATTTAATTGTGACTGGCTTACGCAAGACAACTGATTTATTAGCGATGTCTCCCAACAGGGATTGATTTCGCTTAATGACAGTGAACAGCAATAACTGTAGTTTACACATTATCAGGAATTCCACCTAATGAGACCACATTCAGCCACGGCCAAGTTATGCTCCACAAACTGTTAGGTGGGAAATCTTTAAATAACAAAGATGGCCAATGAAAGTTAAAAGAAATATAGAAGAAAATGTAACAAATATCAGTTTCATTTAATTTCTTTTCACATTTGTTCAGACTTTCAAAAACAGTCTCTTATTGGGACAGGCAAATTAATCAGGATGCTGGGATGTCTGCCAGGGTATCTAACAAATATATCTGCAAAGGGTATTGTCAGTTCATCTGCCTCCATGCTTTCCTTCCTCCTGCTTGTTTAGGCTTTGTTTTTGACTGGCTCCCTTTCAAAAGGTCCTGCCATAGGTAGTGTTAGATGAGTAAAGGGTCAGGACTGCTTTGGGTGCAGGCACCTCTGAATGATACAGGGGATGCAGCAGGTAAAGCTTTTCGGAACTTTACTGAGAGAGACAGAGGAGCCTAACAACCAAATGGCTTTGCCCTTTCCTTTTCTTCATCACACAAGCTCAGAAACAGGAAGTTAATTACACTCAGGCGTACTTGATCAAATTCAAATGACAGATCTAACATGGCTCTTAAAAAGCGTATTGCAATATACCATGAGGGAGGGCTTCCTTCGTGATTCCTCACCTCCACTACAGCTTAAGTTCTGTGAGCTGCACTGGTGCAGAAGGCACAGTGTTCTCAACCCCAAAGAGTAAAAGATTGTGAGTTAGGCCCCCCAAAATAGTAAGATTGACTTAAAATCATGGGAACTACAAAAAAATGTGGGTTCTCTTTTATAGCTTCCAAGACCAGAAAGGACAATTGTGATCATCTAGTCTGACCTCCTCTATAACACAAGCCAGAGAACTTCCCCAAAATAATTCCTAGAGCAGATCTTTTAGAAAAATATTCATTCTTGATTTAAAAATTGCCAATAATGGAGAATCCCTGCAGGACTCCACTAGAAACACACCTGCCCGATGATGGGCCCTGTTTACAATTACATTTTGAGACCTATCAGTTAGCCAGCTTCTAATCCATTTAGTGAGTGTAATGTTCTAATTTTTTAATAAAAATGTTGCACGGTTCTAAGCCAAACTCCTCATGGAAGTGTAAGTATATTACATCAACACTATTATCTTTATCATCCAAACTTGTAATCTGATCAAAAAAATCAAGTTAATTTGATAGGCTCTATTTTCCATAAACCCATGTTTATTGACATTAATCATACAATCCTTTAATTCTTATTAATCAAGTCTTGTATCAGGTGCTCCATTAATTTGCCCAGGATCGATGTCAGGCTGACAAGCCTAAAATCACCCAGGTCATCCCTTTTAAAATATTGGCACAACATTAGCTTTCTTCTGGAATTTCTCCAGTACTCCATGACATATTGTAAATCAGCATTAATGGCTTATTAAATTCAGCTGATAGTAAGAATGTGTATGTTTGGGAGGCAGGGCAGAGTTTTGCAATTTAATAGAAAGGCTTTCTCTTAAACACAGTCAAGGAACGAAGCAATACCATTTGGGAAACAAACTTACACCAATCTGGACTTTGCAAAATATGCTTCTGCTTATTTATTCCTAAAATAGCATGCTGATTACATGGCTAGTCTCCCAGTGTTCACCTTATGTAAAACAGAAGGAGGGTGTGGGGTGTGTGTGAAACCCTGGAATGTGATATCTGGGGAGCTACTCTTGGATTTTTTTCTAATTCCTGCCATCTGGTGCGACTTGAGCCATTTCAGAAACCAACAAGTTTGCTGCTCAGGAGTATTCTTGTGTCCCAGAGACAAAATCCCTTGGTCCAGATATAACAGCATCCAGAAAAGGATGCCTCAGAGACAGACAAACCACCCAACCCTCCCTTTAATTTGGTAAAGGATTTTTAACAGTGGGATTCCAGCAGTCCCCGCTTGCACATTACTGGATGCTTGTCTCATTCATTTGCTAATGGAAGCACTCAAGTATCTGAGTTTGGACTGCATCACGCTCCTTGTGTCCCCTTATCCAAACACATTCTTCAGTCTCTTTTGAAGTGGATAGGAATGAATCTATTACCCAAATCATTTCTGGAACAACTAGAGCCAATAATTACCAAATGGCTTATCTGAATTTTTAGAGGCACCTATCTCTCACACCTGTAATCATTCTTGTTCTCCTTTCTCTCTCTGCCCTCCTCACTTGATAGGGAAATGTGAGTGCCTGGTGGGCAAACTACCACTTTTGTGGGCAGAGACAAATGCTAGATTGTTCCTGGATGCACTCTAACTTTTAGATTGTAGCTACACCATCTGTAGAGTTGATTCACAGTCTTAAAGTCATTCTTCAGGACATTAAGGTGAACTCAAGGTTCAAGAAGTAATCCTTCCTCTTTGGTCCCTTCGTTCCATATCCCCCCAAACACCACATCTAGCACTGCATAGTTAGTTGGAAGGAGTATGGAGTTTTGATTGCTTCCCTTCCCACCCCCCAGCTTTTTTCAGTCCACTCCCAGAGACAGTCCATTACAAACTCTATATTTCTTGACTTGGACAACTGCCTCTTACTAGGAAACACAGCTTTGGCTTAGTATGGTGGTACTTAATTTACCTGTTAACTTGATACTCCGTTGTACCACAGAATAAATCTGAAAATGTTTGTCTCTGTTGTTAAGAGAAAAGTGGAGGTTGGGGGGGGGGGGGGGGGGAGTTTCCAGAAATGAAATTTTTCTGCAGAAGGCTTACAAGTGGGGATTTTCTAAAGTGGTTACATAACTGCCATTGAAGTGCTACAGGTATAATGCCAGATGTTAAAGACACATTAGTTTTATCAGCAAAAATAATTCAGACCAAAGAAAGAAAACAAAATTAATAGAAAAGGATCAAAAGGAGTGGAATTTATTAATATGACAGCAAGAAGTATATTTTTCCTGAAGCACAATGATCCTTATTTAAAGCAACTATTTTTTCATGGCCACCTTGTTTGGCAAATCTAGCCCTCAAGGCAGATACGCTAATGAGGTGAAATACTTTCATAGCAAGTGGTGACAGCTGATAAGCTGTAAACCAGAGTAGGTTTTGCTTGTAAAATAGCCTATATTTATGCATTGACTATCCACTGCAGTAATCTGAATTTTGCTGGTTGCAGAAAATTATTCACAATATAGCAAGTAAAATCAAAGGTGTTATTTCTAGTCTTTCAGAACCACCTGACAAAATATTCAGCTGTACCTTTAAAACAGGAGTCCATAGTGGCCTCTGCCCCAATAGGAACTCAGAGGCACAGTGGAAGAAATTGAAAGTCAATGGCAAAACTCTCATTGATTTCAATGGGGCAGGATTTCACTCAGTGTTTTCTGGGGGTGGATCCATGGACTGGCCCATGCCCTTTCAAAAGCTAATGCCACTGCAGCACTAGCTTAGTGTGTTCATTGTACTTATTAACAAACAATAATAATAAGCTAAGACACATGTGGTTTGGTCCTGTTACACATTTGTTCATTGAGTCAGAATGAAAGATCAAGAAATGCCTAGAAATGAGGTATTTTATATAGAATACCTAGTTCTATCTTCTCACTTTAAACCTGATCCAAATCCTTCAATGGATTTTAGATCATACCCCTATTGCATAGCTCCAGATTATATTGTAAAATCATGTAGACCTATCATATTCAAGAATAAGCTGGTGTGGATGTTTAAACTGGCAATAGTGCCTGTATAGAAAGAAGTGTTGTAGCTGTGCTGGTCACAGGATATGAGAGGGACAAGGTGGGTGTGGTAATAACTTTTATTGGACCAACTTCTATTGGTGAATGAAACAAGCTTTCAAACTGCACAGAGTTCTTCTTCAGCTCCTGTGGAGATTGAAAGCTTGTCTCTTTCACCAACAGAAGTTGGCCCAATAAAAGATATTGTATCACCCACCTTGTCTTTTTTTATACAGAAAAAAGATATTTCCTATAACATGGCCACGTAAGTAATAACAGTGGACAGAGACAGGAGGAGTGAAAGAAAAAAAGAAGAAAAAAAAATCAGAGGTCTTTAGAAATGAGGTAAATCTAATCTGGAACCACAAAAACGTTAAAATGTCATAATCATAAAATTATTGCATGGCATCAGTACTGGGAAGAATTAAGGTTATTGTGGGTGGCTTAATTGTTCATTTCCAAACCGTAATGAGTTTGGATTCCATTTAAATTTGCCCTTAACTGTGCATTTCCTTGGTTTAAAACGCTTGGTTTAGGGATAATTAAACATCCATGTTATGTCCTTCACTGTATATTATGTACTTTCAATCTTAACTCTATTTTTAGCATAGATTTTTGGCTGTGAATATAGGGTCAGGTTTACATATAGATTTATCTGTATTAATAATAATTTATGCCTGAATGAGTGAAATGGAGAAATGCTGGGAGAAACTGAGAGAACATATTAAGCCAATAGGAGAAAAATACATAAATACAGAAGAGTCACAGTTCCATACGTATATCAGTTCTTAACACAATTCACACTTCTACACTAATGTGTGTGACAGAAATTGCAAACATATGCAATATCTTTGGGGACCATATTGTATTAAGTTTATGAATGGTTTGTTTCACTGTGAGTGAGGGGTTCCCACAGCTCTGCCAGGAAATAAAAACTGTCTGTGTGTGTGGGATTGTTAAAATAATCACTTGGATTGCCAACACCTCCAGAGAAATACTACCCATTGGAGGTGTGCATATACCGGTCAAACTGGGTTTTCCAGAGACCAGCAGACAGAGAAAGGGCTTTTGATAGGAAAAGTCTGGGTTTAAATTGACTCAGGGCTTTTGTTCTGGTCCAGCAAATGGACAGGAACTTCTGTTCAAGAGGGGGCCCTACCCTTGAGGAAAAGATGGCAAGACTTTGGCCTAATAGGGCCCCATAAGACTGATGGGTGATCACTGGTAAGCTCTTAGCATGTGTATAGGAACTTTTATTTTTATCCTTTTTGTTCTGTAATGCTTTTACCTTAAGAATAAATGTACTTGCTTAGAAAAAGCTGTGTGATAACATGCAATATACTAGACATAGCCCTGAGGGAGAGAGAGAGCGAGCAATGCACTGGTGCTGGCCTCTTAGCAGGCCCGCTGGGGCTATCACAATGTAAGGCAAGGAGCTGTGCATCCTTAAAACCCCCCATTCAGAAAGCAGTGGGAGACACGGATTCCTTCCCAGAGACAGGTGACTGCTGGAAACCTGAGACCTGACTAGGTGCTTTTGAAGTAGACTGTTGGAGGGGGGAATACAGGTGCAGTTACCCTGAAACTAGTAATGTGGATGGAATCAGATTTGTTATCAAAGTTTGTTTTTTATGAAGTCTAATGAATAGGTCTTTTTTCTTATATATAAAAAATACAGCCATCTAGCACGATTATAGTTCAATAGTAAAAATATCTAAGTACAAGAGGAAAAAAGTATGAATATATATTATATACAAACACGCATATTAAAGTGCTCCTTGTGCTGAAAATAGTGTCTCATGTATATCAGTTGGATCAAGATAAAAAGGCCTTTGAGTGGAAGTAGGTGCTGCTTGTGTGGTTTCTTGCATCTTCCTCTAAATATTCTGGTACTGGCTGCTCCCAGAGGCAGGATACTGATCTGGATGAACCAACTGTCTCATCTGATAAGGAAGCTATTATATTCTGAACTTTAATAATGGCCTCAGCACCTTGCTACTGACCTATGCCAGCCAAGGGGCCCCTGAGTCTAATGCATATATCATAGCTGGTATATCTACCAGCCCTTCAGTGACACTGTTTGAAGCTTGACCAGGGAAGACTCTGCATTTCTCCCAGTCAGATAATGCTCTGCTACTATGGAGACAGTGCAGGATCTCAGTGATCTGACCAGCAAAATAATTTGAAAATTCCTCAGAGAAGGAACCAGATATAAACAGCCTGGATTATTCAAGTTTTTTACTGTCCAGTAAGTTTTGGTGAATGGGTCTGGGAAACCTTTCACTGCTTCCTGCACAGCTGCAGCCAAGGATTTCAAAACTCTGTATCACAACTGGTCAGACTCAGAACAGTTTTGCTACTGGTGCCTTAGTCTTCTATCCCCTTTCTCTCAGTCACAGGCCAGCTGAATACTGTGTTGATCTGCAAGAATTAAAATGGGAAGCTGATCTTTAGGAGCCACTGGATCAATGGCTGAAAAGAACAAAAGCATGATAAAGTCCCACCAGGCCATTAGCAGAGTGACTTGTTAGCAAAACAGTACCTTTCCTCAGAGCTCTCTGAAACCCAGGGGGTTCCATTAGCCTCTGAAGGCACACACCAACAAAACAGGTCCCGACCCCAAACAGAGAAAGCAATGGTCTATTTATGACAAAAGCGTAAACTACACCATCCCTTCCCTTTACCTTCAGTCCCAACCTAAAAGGAAGATCCAGTGTGTAGCCAACTATATGAATTGAAGTCTCCTGGGACAGTCCCATTGTGGTCATGGTAGCCCTGAGATCTTGAGCTAACCCTGTTACCCACAGTAGTAAATTGTGCTTTCAGCTGTCTTATTTTCTTTTGTTTGTTATATTATCATTAAAATGCTATAGTAATGCAAATTGGTCATATTCACACAAGAGCAAAAGAAAAATACTTTCCCCAATCAATGGCAGTGTAATAGTCAGAGTTTGTGTATATGAAGCATGGCCGATGATCTAGTTGGTGTCTTTCTCAGGTTTGACAAACACTGAAAAAGAACAGGCTGGAATATAGTCAGACTGCACTGGCAGTCTTCCTAAAACTTGCTTTCATTAGTTTGCTTTATCAGGGGTTTGCAGACTGCATTTGCTCAGGGAAATTAGCTGCAACTAATTTATGAGCAATGAGCAATTTATCTAGAAGCTTACAACTGTTGCCTGGATACAAATCTGTTCAATGCTTTTATACAGGAAATGGTTTTTGGGTATTTGCAGCAATTTGTTTTGATGACAAGTTGTCAGAGCCAGGTCACATGGTATCCTCCATTAACCTCCAAAAGGACTCAAAGTGCTGGCTGTATGCTCCTGATGAATAGGTATAATAGTGAACAATATGTTGCTGGACTCCCATTCTGTGGGAGAATCAATGCAACGTCTTTGACTGTGGTTCTTGGTTTGCCTTTAAGGGATTAGTGAACTGGCAACACAAAGAACAATAATTCATTTAGTCAGCGGAATGCATTCTATAAGTAGCTAACAGTGTTTTGTAAATAAGAAATAAATGGGAGAAGCAGCTTAAAAATGGGAAGAAAAATAGAGAAACACAGGATAAATCAGGGAGAAGAAGAAAACGTTGCTAAATTTCCTGAAAGCCAGACTTTGAGATAATTGTGAGTTAGAAATGTGTAATAAGTAAAAAAGTGACATTAAGCCAAATTCAGGGTTGATTTAAGCGGATACAACTCCCGCTGACTTTGAGTGGACTTACACATGTTTTCATCTGAGCTGAATGTGATTCATTATGTCTCTAAGAGGAAAACACACTTTAATCTGGAGAATGGAGAGACATTTTGAACTCAGTCTCTCTCTCCAGTACGTGGGAATGCATTGCCATGTACCTCTCAGAACCAGCTACTGTGCATGCATGCACAAACTAAGCAGCTGAATTCCCAGGGTAACAGCTGATTTGCATCCACATGTCTAAGAGCTGAACTGAGCCCCAGAAACACAAGATTATATATAATGGTGGGAAATAAGGAAATATCTTTCTCACAGACTTGGTCATATTTAGACCCATTCTGTGACCCATATGCAAGGGGAACTGGAAGAATCATGCATTCTGTGATACACTAGCAATTAACAGTTCATTTGGTATGACTGCAGCATACCAGGTAATGGGCTGCAGGAGGGAAAAATACTGCTCAAAATACCACACAAGAAGAACCTCGTGGAGTTGATGTAGTATTTTCTCCACTGGATTTGTCCTACAGATTCTTGAGCTTCACCAGGAAATTGGGTTCTTGTCTTGGTGAGCCTAGTGTCTCCTCAGAAAAGACCTGGCCCTCTGTAATGTTCCCTGAGCTCCCCTTTCCTGGTAGCCTGACTCCTAAGCAGTGTAAAGCAAGAAGGGCCAAAGAGCTGGGTTTCTATGCTTAAAATCCTTTTCATACTGAATAGGCCTAAAGACAGGGGCACAGTAGGAAAATCTTTCAAATTTTGAAAGTTTAATCATACACTAAACACATTTTTTTATGAAAAATGTTCCCATATTTTTACCTGCTCTAAGGAAAAGCAACCAACTAGAAAAACAAGATAAAGCAACCCTTACCCATTGTATTTTACACTCTCTGTTTGGTCACTTTTCCTGCTAGTGCTTTAGCCTTCTGCCTCCTTGGTATGTAAGTTCCAGTCACTCACACTCCATTTTAACCAACATCAGGTCTGAATTTGAACTAGATTTAGTCAGCTGAATACATTTTGCTTTGAAGATCTAGGTTTTCAAATTTGTCAGGAAAACTGAAAACAAATCAGGCCACAGTTGTGTGCATGTGGCAGAAATTAGAAGGTAGGCCAGGAGGTATAACATGCACCTATTTCTTGCATTCCCAATTCTTGGAATTTAAATTTTGTTTTAGCCCATTATTCTCTGTTGGTAGTCTACACACATGCTGTGCAGAATTCCCTTCTCCACCCCCCATTAATAAGTATGAGGTGTGCAGTATTAATACCTTATATCTAGGTATTGGGAAGTTACATTAACTGAATGTATTATTCTCTTCCCATAGTTCTGTTCAGCCATGCTAAGAATCCAATAACCATAACACTCTGCAAAGCTGAAGTCATGGGAAAATACAAAAGCTGTCTGAAAACGTTCCTCGGCGTGGGCAGAAGGTTGGTGGCACTCCCTCGCTGTCAGCCTCTGAGGGAGGCCACACCTCCCAGCTGCTATGTCCTGTGGGGAGGCTTAAGATAGAGGGGGAGTGTGTGTGAAATTAGCAGTTCTGGGCCTTTTCAGCCTAGCTGGGCAATCCTAAAGCCCTGGGCCCCGACCCTCAGACAGGGCGATCAAGCAGTCTGTGACCCAGGTCCTCAGTTAGTGAATAGTCCAAGTGAATAGTCTCTAGCCGAAGACAGGGTGAGCGCACAGTCTATATACCAGCCTTCCGGGAGGGCAGGGCCAGCAAAGTAAATAGTCTCTAGCCCTCTGTAGGTCGAACCACCAGTCTAAGGCCAGGCCCTCAGGCAGGGCAAGCAGACAGTCTAAGACCCCATCCCCAGGCAGGGCAGGGCAGGGCAGACAACGTAAATAGTCTATAGCTCTAGACAGGGCGAGCAAACAGGCTACGGTCCAGGCCCTCAGGCAGGGCAGTCGCTCAGGCAGGGCAGTTGGGGTAGGAAGCGGGGAGGGGGACATAGGCCCACACAACTCCACTGTGTCCCAGCCCAGGCGGATGGTGGTTCCTCTAGGTTGCAGGGCCCAGGTACCTCCTCTGGCTTGCAGGAGGTAGGTAGCTCTGGCAATTCATCCAGGTCACAGGTATCTCCTCTGGTTCGCAGAGCACAGGCAACTCCAGCAGGTCCTCGGGGCTCCAGCTGGTTGGAAGCCCTGGCAGCCACTCCTCAAAGCAGCGGTCAGGCTCCGGTCCCAGCGCCCAGGGAGAGACGTCTTTCTCCCTCGGCCATCCTCTCTCAACAGAGCTGGAAGGCCCACCCTTTATACTTCCCCTTCCTGTCCTGCCTCTCTGCTTCCGGTCAGGTAGGGGGTGGACTTCCAGGTTCCGACCCCCAGAGGGAGGTTGGCCCTCCCTTGCTGTCAGTCTCCGAGGGAGGCCACACCTCCTGGCCGCTACACGGTCAAACCCTTAGGGTTTTAGAGAGCATGGCCCCTTTAAAAACTTCTTGTGAGGCAGAGGAAGTGCTGATTGAGTAAAGGGGTTGTTGACCCCTTACTGAAACTTAGTGGGTCTTCTTAGTGGGCCATCTCTCAGTGCCAAAGGACAGGGGAAAGGTTGATGAGAAACCAGGACCCTGAGATGGACAGCCCCCAGGGTCAGTGGAGAGAGGCCAACGCTTCAGGTCAGCCCGATTGACAGGGCAGACAGGCGAACGGGGGGGTCCCATCCTCCGTGTGAGCTGGAGCTGCCTGAAGAGAGCGGGGCCGAGCTGAGAACAAAGCAGCGCCCTGAGAGACAGTAGCCAGTGGCCTGGAGGCCAGAGAAGAAGCCCAGGGAGCTGAGCTGAGCAGACCCACAGCAGCAGAACCAGAGGGGCCTGAGGAGCAGCCCAGAGAGCTGAGCCAAGCCACACAGAGCCACATTGAAGCAGAGTGGAGCTGGAGCTGAGGCTGGAGCCATCTGGAGCTGGGTGTGGTGAGCACCTGGAGAGAGTGAGAGGGAGCAGAGGGCCCAGCACAGGGAGACATCACCAGCCAAGAGGCCTCTCAGACCAGACTTGGAGGTCATGATCCTGCTGGGAGTGGGGCAATGCTGGGGGGAAGGGTCCTGCCACCTAGAGCATGAGGGCGTGCGGACACCGCCAGAGCAAGTGTCTGACTCTCTGCATACCTGTAATGCAGCCATGGCCTAGGAAGGAGGCCTGCGATGTGAGAGAAACAAACTGTGAATGTGCCTTACACCCCAAAGATAGGGCCCCGACATGGTGGGAGAAAAGGGTACACTTTATCGAGGCCCGGAGGCCCTGGGGGGCCCAGCCCAGGCTGCAACCCCCATGGATATGTGTGTGGGAGAGGGCTCGTGTTACAAGTTTGTACTGGGCCTGAAAAAATTATGCTTGGGCCCTGTCCAAAGACGCTGTGTGTGGCGTCTCCATGCCCAGGGGGTGGCGTTAGATGTTTTCCTTTAAGCTTTCTCATATTTTCTTTCTTTTTAAAAATTGATTGCTGTTTAATAAATTGTATTTGCTTTAAACCAAAGGCAATAATCAGCGGGTCAGGGAAGTGTCCAGTGCAGAGAGAGTACCCCAGAATGGGGACGCCGAACCCCTGCCCTAAGTGACCACGACAAGATTGGGGGTCAAGCCCCCCAGGGATTCTGGGCCAAGCCTTGTCAGGGTTAAGAGGACCCTGTGACACAGGAGAATGGGAGGGGTGCCCTCAAGGTCAGGCAGGCCTCAGGATAAAGGGAGTGGGAGCAGAGACTCAGATTCTTTTGCTAACCAATCCCACTGGAGTAGTGTATAAGCCAGGAAAGTTCCCCACAATAGTGGGACCATCCCCTTTTTACAATTATTCCAGGGTATAGGCGGGAGAAATCGAAAGGCAGAGTGCGTGTGGCACCCCAGACAAGAGGGACTACAGCAAGCAGGCCCTCACAGACTGTAGCAGCCAACAACCAGCCTGAAGCCTGGGAGGGACAGCAGAGCAATCGACCGGGGACGTCCCAGGACAGAAGCCAGGAGGAGCAGTTTTCCAGGGAGGAATTGCCTGAGGTCAAACTGGAGCTGGACTCAGTGTCACCCACTGGTACTGAGAGCCAGTAGCCCACTGGTCATCATAATCATTGCAAAATGTACATATAAATAATATTTAAGGAGCTATGTATCAACACTAAAAATTATGTTCTTAACGTCTTGGAGTTAGCGCAGGTCAACAGGAGGTGATAAACCTCAGAAATGTTCTTTTCAGGCAGAAAGTAACTAACCCTTATCTCCCTGTCTGACCATTAGTCAGGAGAGGATATCTATAAGAATAAACAAACAGCAGGTGGTGTCCTTTTTAAGAATAAAGACAAAGGATGGATCTGGTATATCTTGGAGTGCAAAGAGACACACTGAATCTTTCACCTAGAAGGCAAACTGACAGCGTGCCTATCTCATGAAAGGAGGGCCACAGCCAGCCTGGCTGTAAAGTGCTGCAAGGATTTTGGGTGAGCATTACTCTACAAAACATGAGAGTATCTTGTTAATTAAGTGTAGGCTCTAGAATGTGTGTTATGATTTTATTTTTTATGTAACCATTTGAACCAGGGAGATGTTCAGAGGGCTCAAGCATAGGGGTGTGCCAATTGCTAATCTACAGAGTGAGAGTGGGGTCTGCGAGGCCTAGATGGGAGTACTGGTACTTCTTGTGGTTGGTGGAGTTGAGGAATTGACCAAGAGCAGGCACAGACAAGGCTTCCTCAGGTTAAGAGCAAGTGGTAACAAGGTGCCCGTGGCCCTGAATACCCGTAGGAAACAGCATAGGTGCTTTCATGGGCAACTGGTTTGGAACATAGTATCCCAAACAGAGCTAAGGAGAGGTTTACCATGGTACCAGCAAAACAATATAAAAAGCTGATTAGTCAATTTTAGTCTTGGGTGACATATAAGGTGCTTTAAGCTCATAAACTACCTTGCTATAAACATGGGTGGTTTTGAATGCATATTTGGGAGCACATCTGGGGTAGGTGAACTGAATGCTGTGAGAACTGCTTCCCAGAAGGATTGGTAACGTATTAACTCCTTTCTGTGTTGTGCTGCTTTGTCTTCAGCCAAGAAATTTGGCTGAGCTTCATTAACTGATCTCTTAAACATCATTAATAATAAACCGCAAGGGTAGTCAAGCAATTGGGCTATACATTTAGCAATATACTTGTTGACTCCTTAATGGATTGCGATCATTTTCACCTTAAGTAAATATTCTGTATTGTTTTGTAGCATGCATTCATTTTGTTAGGTTAGTTTGTAAAGCTAAGAACAATAAATATGACACAATAATTTTCACATTTTCTATGGTATCTTAGTTCACTGACTTTATTCCCTGTAAACAAAACTGATGTGTGTTCTATATGAAAGATTAAAATCTTAATCCTAGTGGATATGCATCAAAGTGAACAGAGAAAGCTAAGTAGAACTGATAGAGATGAGCTCACTAAAGCTCAGTTTCACAGCATCATGACTTTTCTGATTCAACCTTTAAAAAGATTTGATCTAGTAGTTTGAGGATATCTTGGGACAACAAATTGGACCATTTCTGCACCCACTAAAGTCAATAAAAGCTTTGCCACTGATTTCAGTGGATGCAGGATCAAGCCCATTCCTTTGTAACAAAAAGGAAGTGTACAGAAGAAAACGGGAAATGTTTCATAGCACTGTAACAAAGCAACTTGAAGATGTTATGTGTTGCATGACACTCACTTTATGGCAAGGTTACGTTTTTATTAAAAACAACTGTGAGGAACAGAATATTTCTGTGCAATAGGTTAGAGACTGATCCTGCAAACGTTATTTATACTAAATGTCCATACTCTCACAAGTACACCCACCAAAGTCGTCCTAACTGAACATTGCATTTTTACGGTGAGTCACTAAATATGTTTCAAATACATTTCTTCAAAAAGAATCAATGCAATTGTTCAGTTTAATGAAAAGTAATGCAAGTTACCATAATAGCTGTCAGAAATGTATGAGCTCTGCCCTCTAGAAAATGCAATCCAAATGTTAGTAGTCCCCCATTATCCCGTATGGTGTATGGGTAATTTGCATATCTAGTTTCTGTATATCTGTGGAACAAAAAAGGGCAAGTCAACCATATCTATAAGACAAAGATGTATAGTTATCACAAACTGCATAGTTTGCCAATGGAACACCATTTACTATCTCGCTAGGTACTTATAGGATCCTCCTCAGCAGATGGCAGAGCACTGCCTACCTATTTATTGACTTATCCTTGCAACACCCCTATATCCTCATTTTACATATGGGGATCTGAGATGCAGTGATTAAGGGCAATCTCACCCTGTGTGCGCCACCGAACTCATGGCTGACATCATGAGATGGGAGAAAGCAGTCTGTGCAGGCCTGCTTCTTCCCCATTTCATGAGGAGAACCCTTGACTCTGCATCCCACAATGCGCTAGCCAGCACAGCTGAGCCAGTGTGGAGGGGAAGTGATCTGCTATTAGAAAAGACTGTACGGGTAGTAGATTACTTCCTGCATGAACAAAGTGTTTGTGGGTGTGTGTGGGTGTGGAAGTGGGGAGTGAATTCTGACTCTAGAGATCACAGTTCCTTCCCTGGTTTGCATTGCTGACAAGCTTTGTTCTGCTTCCTGCATGATGCCATGAGAATTATTTAATGAACTAAGTTGCATATTTGCCTATAACAATAAACTTCAGCTTATGGTGAACACCCCTCGCCCTGAGCAGGCATAAGGGAAGTTGGTGGAGCCATATAGAACTTGGCAGCTGGGGAGGGGATAGTGTTTGGTGCTCATGAACATGTAGTTGGGATAGCTGTTTGGGTGGCATACTGTTTGGAGAGTAGGTGGGTGCAGAAGCTGCTGGGAGCAGGGGAATTCCTGCGGGGTAGAGCATTCTGGAGTGCCTGGAGGGGAAGGCTAGACGGTGCTGATGGATAGGCTTCTAGGGAGGGTGGAAGGAAAAGTGGGTGTTGGGGCTCCTGGAAAAGAAAGAGTTGTTTAAGAGGCTGGGGGTTGTGTTGGACAGAATCTGGTGCATCAGGGCTGCAGGGAGCCTGGGGCCAGTATCAGGCATCCCAAGCTGCTTCCTCAGTTGCTGTATTCTGCTGCTACAGCCTCTGGGTTGCAACTGTTCCTGATCTTGATCCAGCAGGGAGAGGAGGCACCTGGCTGCTGGCTCATCGTGTAACACAACGGTCCCTGCTGGCCAACAGGTGTAACTAACATCATGTTATATAATCATTCTGTGTTGAATAGATTTACATTGAATAGATTTACATTGTAAGATTATAGAAGTTTAAGTATAAATGCCTGCTGCTTTCCTGGAGCTCAACCAGATGCTAGAATGCCATAAACACAGACCACATCCTTTCTTTGGGAGGACAACATGTAGGAGCCTTTTCTTTGCTTATGGAAAAAATTTCTTTAAAATTAAATGTAAAAAAAAAAAATCCCTTGGAGCACTTAGTCTACTAGCTGAGCTGCACTTTAATTCACCTCTGGCTGCCAGAAAGGGGGTTGTTTTCTTTGTAACTTCCCATGTTAAATGAAACAACCCTCTCTCTGGTAGCCAGAGATTCTTCTGAGGATGAGTAGCCACTAGAGAGCTGTTACAATCTGATTAGCAAATAGCAAATTATTTGGTAGTGCACCAGAATGACATAGTTTCAGTAGTGTAAACTAACTCTTCCAAAACCTAGATCTGCCCCCCAGATAACAGCCTGGAAGCAATACTTCATACAAGTGATGCCATTATCTCTCTTATAGCCTCTCGCTATAGCTCTATCAGGCTAACACAACAGCAGAAGCCTATTTCTCTGAAATATCCCACCTAGAATTAAACTAAACTCCTTTGTTACAGTCCCTAAGACAAGTAAGGGGTAGAATGATCTGTAATAATGCAGTGTTATTTTTTCAATCCAATTTGTCAAAAGGCAGTTTGATTTGCTCCAGATTTTGAAGCATTTTGTTAGCTATTTGCAGTGTCCAAAGCTGTTTTAATTTCAGCCTTCCCAGCTAAACTGGACTGCTGAACAGCATATTTGATTGCCAGGGCAGAATTAACATGATCCTACATACACTGACTGGTTAGCTAGAAATATCTAGGCTGGCTGTAAGAGCTGTGAAAGCTGAACACGCTAAAGAGTGACTTTCCTAAGCTTTGATACACAAAGGATTGCATGAAGGGATAACATTGACTTCAAAGATAAGCAAGTTGCTACGAAAATTAAATCCCATTGAGTATGACGACAGCTGGGGAAGCCAAATAAGAAGATTAGTTGAAAATATATAGAAGTAGTAAGATTTAGCAAGTTGCCAATTCCTGTTTGAATCTGGAAAGCATTTGGGAGGGGAGGGGGTGGTGAAAATAGCATACCATATGTATCTCTAAGGTAACTATCTATCATTACGGAATCTAAGTTGATCTTCACTTAAACATTAGTGTTGGAGAACAGACAAGACACTATAAAATAAATGAGAGATTACAAAAGAATTTATAAAGAAATGTTTATTTACAAACTAAAAGTAATACAATTACTACTGTCCGCTGGCAGATCACCTCCTGTAGGGTTGGAAATTGCCAAGAGCTAAACCCTCAGTGAGCTTAAAATTAAGATCTGGGAACATTGTTCCATTACAGGACTCTCATCTTGACAAAGGTGCTGAGTTGCTTCCTGCTTCATCAGCATTGCCTTTTTTCTGTGTGAATCTTTGTCTTTCTGCTAAGCCTGGATGCTTATGACAGAGGAATAACTGTGCTAGAATCATGTTGATGAGGCCTGAGAAGAGTTGCTTGAGTAGACAGACAGCCTTTAGTCTCTGTGTATAGACTATAACATTTATTTTCATCATAACAGCCCTACTACGGGTCTCTGAATCTATTGAACAAGATAGCTTGCAGATTACAATACCCATGCTTCTTAGATCAGACATATTTGTTTGAAAAAAATCAAGTGCGCAGGAGCAGCAAAGGGTTATAATATTTGTAGGTGTTTGACATAGTGAAATAATTGGAACGGTGATAGAATAAAAAAAGGATTTATCACTAATGGGATCTCTCTCCCTCATGCCATCATTTAAGTTCTCTCTGGTATGTCACAGTTATTTCAGAGCAAATACTCTACTAATTAGTTTGTTTCCCTAGGGAAAAGATTTGACCTTATTTTTTTCTTTCCTTCCCCTGAGAACATATTTTCACACTTTTAATCTGAATCTGCTCACTGCCTCAAATCAGTAGTCAGAATAAATAATGAAAGCACCAAAAGTGATGGCACTGCCTCTTCTGCTGTCTATAAAGTAGGAGACTGGCTTTTTGTTTTTATACTTTCCTGCATGTTCTCTATATAGGGAAATAAATGTTTGTGTGTGTGTGTTTAAAAATATTCAGCAGTGGTTGTCGTTGACATTTGAGAGACAGTTGCAAAACTGACACAAAGGCACCTTTTTGGAGTCAATTTATAGCAGTGAGTGAAGCTCATACAGTATCTGACTCAATTGCTAATGCTTATTCTCAGGAATCTCCACTGATATTCAGGCTTCTTTTTATCCCCTTAGTGATATTGCCCTTTCAAGATCAACAGCGTGACTTGGAAACAAAGGGTGACTTATTATGGTAGAATTACTTGGTTCCACTACCATTTATTCAAACGGATGATCCTAGTTTTCCTTAAATGATACTGGAATGTCTCTAACTCCATCACAGCTTCAAAGGCTATGTATTTTAATACTCTACAGCCTCCTTGTCCTCCCATACTTTGACCTAGTTCAAATCTGGTTTCTTTCTAACAGAAAGCTATTCAGAAGACGACTAGGAAAAATAACCAACAAATAAGTAAATATTCAGTGACATAAATTAACCACTAAAGCCAAAGTATTTCTAGTCCTCCCATGAATTATCCCAAAGAATATACTAACTTTGTATTTTAATTTTCTCCTAAATGGACTGATCCAAAGCCCACTGAATCAGTAGGCTATAAAATAGGTCTCCAAATCACAATAAAAGTTAAGCAAGGAAGCTTTTTCACAATCTTCAGGAGATAGACCTGAAAGTCACCTGGAAGTTCTTGCCCTCCACATTTCATATTCTTGTTCTTTCTCTTTGATGATACATCTGCCATAAAATAAAAACTTCCTCTTGCTGCTGTTATCCATATGTAGCAGGAGTAGGGACATAACTGAAAAACATGTAATAGAACATTTAAAAAACCCTCTAATGTGAAGTAGTGGCCATCTAATTTTAACATTCTAATGAGCACAAACTACATTGAATTAGGCAGAAAGCTGAAAAGAAGAGGTCAGATTCAGTCTAGGAGCTGCAGAAAGGTCGCTGCTAATAAAAACCAGAATCTCAACGGGGGGGCAGAATTCAGGAGGTATACAGCTAGCTGGCACAATCACCCCTCTACTGGCAGGTCAGAAGGAGACCAGTACAGCAGAAAAAGTGGTTGGAGCAGGCCAGAGTGGGAGAATAACCAGCAGTGATTTGGCATATCACCTCAGGAGCCTAAACTGGCAGGGCTCCCTGGAGGCTCCAGTGACAACTGAAAGCAATCCTACTCCACTAGAAAATCCAGGGGAGCACAAACTATGGCAACATTGCCTGCCTTCCCTCTGATGGTCTCTCTCTCCAGGACACTGGGACCATACCTGGCATAGAGAGGTGTATAATTAATGACCTTACATGTCCCTTCTTATTAAGGACATTGGCTGAAAAGGATGAAGGCTTCAACCTTTCTTGTCTGTTTCAGTCAGGCCCTTCCAATACAAAGCCAGTGCTGGGCATGGTATGTGATTTTTTCCAAATGTGCAATTTGAGCAGGCTGTCCTTGTTTCTCCTGGGGAGACATTGCCACAGCAGTTTGTACCCTTGTGACCTGATTCTTGATTATTAGCATTTCTTTTAGTTAGGCTGTAATCAGCACATCTGTTCCTGCAGCTTGTTCAGAAACTGTGACTACATTATGCCACCTTGTATTTTGTACATTGGTTGTCTGTAAAACAGCAGGTATGTTTTAATTTGGCACTGCTGGCTTAATGCCCTAGGCCATGGCTACGTCTGAGACCTCCTTCTTGAGCCTCCTCCTGACTCACATCTGCACTCAGACAACTCCATTGCATCTGAAGTTAAGGAGGAAGAATGGACTTATGGGAATCAGTTTCCATCTCTACCAGAGATTTCCTGTTTGACATGGGGCAAATTTCACTGTCTCAGTTCTGCATCTATAAAATGGGGATAGTAACACTTTCTCCCACACTGTGTCTGTCTTTTCCATTCATATTTTAAACTCTTTGGGGCATGACTATGGGGTTGTACCGTGGGGCTGTTGTAATAACGATGGAGTCATCAGGCAATTATACATTTGATGTGATTGGCCATAGGATATAATATTTGCTCCTAGTTTCTGACATCTGTCTCTCCCTTTTAAATAACTCAAAGCTTTTTTTTTTTTTTAAAGTGTATTTTATGACCACTGTAAGGTCATTAGTTACCGTTCTCTTCCTCTCTCATTCCTTTCCATCTCGGATTTCTCAATTTTTTCTTATTTTTTGTTATTGTTTAAAATGTTATGACAATATTCTTAATTACAATATTTTCATTAGTTTTCAGCATATTGTTGCTCTGTCCTCACGCATTTCCATAGGCAGATGGAGGTGCTATATAAATGCATAAATTGTATTAGTATTTTTTAATTATTTATGAAAGGAGGTACAGACAGTAGTTTTCCTTCAGGAATTTCAAAAATTAAAACAAAAAACAGAAATGCCAGCAGACATGCCAGTGACACTGCTGTAGTGCCAGCAGACATGCCAGTGATACTGCTGTAGTGAAGGAGGCAATTTATAGTATTGTATAGGGATTAGTGCAGTTTGTAAAATAATAAAAAAACTGGCTATGGCAGAACACTTTTATCAGCATATCTTTCTCTGAGCCATATTTTGTATTTAAATGATAAAAGTGTCACTCTGTCTGAAGTGGCTCACAACTATAAGTACAGATCTCAGGGCAGACTGTCAAAAACAGGGCAGACACCCCAACCTGTGGTTGTGTGTTCTACAATTAGATTTCACCAAGCCAGTAACAAATGTGAACTCTTGGATCAGTTCCTGTATAACAGCACCTGTTCTTAAAAACCTCCAAAGACAGGATTCCACAGCTTCCCTTGGTAACCTTATTCCAGTGCTTAACTATCCTTATAGTTAAAAGGTTTTTCCTAATATCTAGCCTAAATCTCCCTTGCTGCTGGTTGAGCCAGTTACTTCTTGTCCTACCCTTGGTGGATATGGAGTACAATTGATCATTGTCCTCTTTGAAACAGCATACCATATCTGAAGACTTATCAGGTCTCCCTTCCCCTCCATCTTCTTTTCTTAAGACTAAACCTACTGTTGCCTCTTTTTCACGTAAGCAGAAAATCAAAGTTCATGGCCCTGGGGATATTCTAGTTGGAAATAGAAATTGATGGAGTCTGGTATTTTCTTTGATGCAGTCTTGTTTATTTACAAGGAATGAACAAAATGCTGCTTCTCCAAATGCAGGAGGCACCAAGAACGAAAGGAGCAGTTTCTTAGCTTATAGCCCCCAAGTCTCTTTAGCCAACAGATCCAAAAGCTCTCTCTCTAGCTTTTTTCCAGGGTCACACTGTGCTTACAGGCTGCCGCTTGGCTTTTTTTCTGCCTCTTTCTCTGTTCTGTGCATTCTCAGTTTCTGTGTGTTGTCTTCCCTCATTCCCTGGCCCCAAATCTGGTCACAATACTGAGTGGGACCCTCTGCCCATGTTGCTAGTTACTGGGTAGACAAGTCTTGTTTTAGGTCTGGCCCTTCTTATAACTGTCTTGAGTGAAGGGTACATGCATTCACATCCCATCTCAAAGAGGCTTGCTAGAGGGCTCACATGCTTTGCTACAGAGCCCTCTAATAAGCAGGGTCAGAACTGTTCCTTCCCAACCTTCTCTGCAACTCTTAAAGCGATAGCTTGCAATTCCAAAACACACCTCTCTATTCCATGTCGGGGCTCCTATTATCAGAGATTGATTCAGGAGCTTGCCATTATTCAACAGCCAACATTGTGCCCTTATTGTCAAGAAAGTTAATGGCATATTGGGCTGCATTAGTAGGAGCATTGCCAGAAGATTGATGGAAGTGATTGTTCCCCTCTATTCAGCACTGTTGAGGCCACATTTAGAGTACTGTGTCCAGTTTTGGGCCCCCCACTACAGAAAGGATGTGGACAAATTGGAGAGAGTCCAGCGGAGGGCAACAAAAATTATTAGGGAGCTAGAACACAATTTATGAGGAGAGGCTGAGGGAACTAGGCTTGTTTAATCTGCAGAAGAGAAGAATGAGGGGAGATTTGATAGCATCCTTTAACTACGTGAAAGGGGGCTCCAAAGAGGATAGAGCTAGGTTGTTCTCACTGATAGTAGATGAAAGAACTTGGAGCAACTGTTGCAAGTTGCAGTGGGGGAAGTCTAGGTTGGATATTAGGAAAACTTTTTTTTTTTTTTTAACCTAAAGTAGTACTTCTCAAACTGATTTGATCACACCCCCCTTCTTTGTGTCTGGAGTAGTTTACGCCCCCTTCCCTGCTACACAATTACATATACCGATAAAGAAAAACCAATATGCAACTCTCACTAAATATGAAAAGCAACAAGGCAATTGATTGAAACAGAGCCCACGATCCATTGTAATAAGAGCAAAATCAAAACTGCCCTGGTGATCGATGCTTGCAATTAAATGTGTACATCGCGTCATAGCAAACAGATTAAAGTACAGATGGCAACAATTTTGTATAATGCGATGCAAGCTTATAAGAAATCCGTCCAAATACATAGCGCCATCTCAAGTCCAATGCATAGTGCCAGCTGATCTGTCTGAAGAGATCACCTTGGCTAGTTATTTATAGCTGTGGTAAAATGTGCACAGTTACATTTTTTTCCTAAAGCTTCTCATGCCCCCCTCAGAATACACTCTGCCCCACTGGCCAGGGGGCTCGCCCCCTAGTTTGAGAATCTTTGACCTAGGGAAGTGGTGGAATCTCCATCCTTAAAAGTGTTTAAGGAGCAGCTTGACAAAGCCCTGGCTAGGATGATTTAGTTGGGGTTGGTCCTGCTTTGAGCAGTGGATTGAACTAGATGACCTCCTGAGGTCCATTCCAACCCTAATCTTCTATGATTCTAGAACTACCCCAACATCAGTTTCTGGAGGAGGGAAAGTGTTTCAGTTGTTTTAATTTATAGTTGTAATAACACAGCTGTGCAATGCAAAATCTTACTTAATGTATGGATGTGATCATAGTATGGCGTGAAATTTTAATGCTGTGAAATTAGTCAATTCAAATACAACTACTGGATGGGCTAATGTTTTTATGGCCCCTACCAGATAAGTGTCAGCTTTTAATATATATTTTTAATTTAAAATCTAATTGGGAGTTTTATTGTTCCCAATTAATCTCCCTAAATGAAATTTAATTCCATGATGATTCTTTGCCCATATCTGCATATATAACTTCTTGCAGCATGTTCTTACCCAATTGGTTCTGAGTGGGCCAGGTTATCCTTTCCTCCCTTCCTGCCCGGGAGGCAGTAAATGAGGGGAGGTCACCACTTTTGAATTCTAGTCCCTGTTGAGTACATGCCTGGCCCTGGTGCAATTTTGAGCAAACCCTTGAGCTGCTGTAAATTGTGCTAGCTTGTGTCACCTCTTACAGCCAGCACCAAAATACCCTCTATGCCAGGGATGAATGGCCAATTTAGAGTTTATATACCAGCTCTACACTGACTGGAGACTTTTCCCCCAGAACAGTGATATTCTGCCTGGATCATCTATGACCCCTTATGCTATCAGAGCAGCATACTTTATCCTGCATAATTGAGGCCAATGGCCTCACTAAACAAGGTTTGTGCAAATATTTTCTTCAGTTTCAGTCAGCAACTGTTCACACTGTTCATGCCAGCTTCTTTGAGGGTCACAGATGAAAAAGCTGGAACTACAAACTTTCATCTGCTTTTGTGCTGAAAGCCACCCCCTACCTTAACCCCCTTATTTTTAAGTAAGTAGTGATGTGTGGCTGCTTCATCTCCACTAAAAGTTGTATTTGTACATGTGTATTTGTTCTCTAGATGAAGGTTGGGGCCTTTGGCTGGAGGGAAAATATGTGGGCATTCATTCTTCTTTCTTTACCCAGTAAAAGACAGCATGTCGTTTGCTTCCTGGAAACTGGAAAACAGTAGGCCAAAGCCAGTCCTGGCTAATGTAAAAGGTATTATAAAATCAGGAATAATCAACCAACAGGAACTGAGGCAATATGGCTTTTGTGCCATATAAAAGCCACACACAGAATGATGACAGGGCTTGATGTACATTTTAACCATTTGCCATTAGGAGTTTTAAGAGCTAAGGAGTTTGTTATATTTTGAATTCTGGTGAAACAATATCCCGCATTCATTTTGTCCCCCTCCTCATCCTCCACTCAATCCGATTAGTAGAGATTTTGATCAATTAAGCATCTTGCCCCCAACTCTCATATGCACCCATACTCTGTTAGCATAGATCCAAATGGGGGTGGCAAAGGAGATGTTTTACTCTTAGGTCAGATTATTATTTGTATTGTGATAATACCAAGGAGCATTAGTCATGAAGCAGGACAGTTTTAGGCCAGGTACTGGCTACTGTGTCACTGATATGTTTTGAGCAGCCTCAGGGCTGTCCTAGCTCGTACCAGTACTTATGGTTCCAAGGACTACTGTGGCAGCCAGTAACACCTGGAGGCTAGAAGCACTCAAACTATGCCCCTCTATGTCCTTTGCAAAGGGGTCCTTGGTGTAGAGCTCTTATACCAGGTGTTGCCATATGAGAACTCCCCATGTATCCAAAGAAAGCCCAGGGACTGCTGTGTGACCTCTTTATGCCACTCAAGCCAGCTTAAAGAGCTACAGCTCAATGATTTGTACCCTGTGTCTATACTTTTTCAAATGTATTATTTTAAGCTTATTCATTCACTCAGCCAATAATAACGTGATGACTCACTCAAAACACTTCTCATCTGTATCTCTACTCTCTCCCCATCTATTGTATTTCTAGTGCAGTAATTGCTAGAATGAGCTGGGAGATAATTACTTGACTATCCAGGTCCAAAATTCTATCATCAAATATGGACATTCAAATCCTGTCCAAGTAATTTCAAGTTATGCTTGCATTAAGCATATTTTGAGAGGAGATTAAATCATATGAAGAGCTAGAGTTACTTGAATCTGCTCAGTCTCGATCCTTTCATGCAATACTTGGATGAGTGGTGAGGAAAGATGGACATGCTTGATGAAGTGTGTGCTTATATACTCACAACTGCCCTGATTAATAGGCAGATAAGCAGTGCTAAACTGTTCATGGGACTGTCCTACCTTAATCACCTTGACTTAGTTCAATAAACAAAATGTCTAGTAAAGACAAGGAATGTATCCTCCAGTGACTTGGGCAGGAAAAGACCAAAAATGCATCTGGCTACAGAATTTCATTGTATAACATTTCTGTGTTAAGAATCCAGATTAATTTCTTCTAGTCTATAACTCCAGCTCTTGCTACTTTATTCAGACTATTTAACAATATTTAGAAGTACAAGACAAGAATGTATGCAAATGTAATACTTCAATTTCAAAGGAAAACAAAATGAAAGGATAATCCAGTGTTACTGTTTCTTCTACAATATGATCCAGTAGCTCCACCTACTGTTAATATAAGGCACTGGTTCTATTTATGAAGGCTAAATGTTTCAGAAGTACCAAGGAGTGACTAAGGAACCTAAATCCTGTTGAAAGACAATGAGACAGACTATTAAATTGTTTAGGTGCTTTTAAAAATTTTATTCCAAGTGTCCTACACAGGAAAAAGTAGAAATTGAAAGTCATGGCATATGTTCTGCACCTACTGCTATATCGTTTTTACAAAATGAGAAGTCCTTACTCTAATGACTAATTACTGAACTGTGCAAAATATTTCAGGAAACAAACACAATAATAATAATAATATGGTAAACAGAGAAGGCATTCCATTTGGTTCCAGTGAGGAACAAAACTAAAGAAAATGGACATTTGATATAATTTATGACCAAAATGCTAAATATTTTCCTGTTTCAGAAGAGAAAGTTGAGACTGCGGAAGTGCAAATGAAATTGCTATAGAAGGTCACAAAGTTAGCAGGTAATCAAAGCATAGAGAATTGAACCCACAATCAGTCCAGGTTCAAGTTCTGATGTGCATTTGTAAAGCAGTAGTGGTAAGATAGAACTTCCAGTGTACTAAACCTTTCCTTGAAGCTGCATACAGACTTCTTTGCTTCATCTGAACGTTCACAAGCTTTTCAGACTGCAGTTAGCAGTGCTCTCTGGCTTTGTTGGGATAACTCACGTAGACCTGGTCTATACTACAAAGTTTTTCTAGCATAACTATGTTGGATGGGGAGGGTGGCGCAGGGGAGGAAAGTCACAACCCTTAGCTATGGTGGCAAAACCTCCAGTGTAGAGACAACTATGCCAACAGAAGAGGGTTTTTGTCAGCACAACTAATGTTGTTCTGGGAGGTGGTGTAGCTAGCGGGTGAACTAGCTAGTGTATGCCAGCGGGTGAACTTCTTCTGCAGGCTTAAACTGCATCTACACTGGGGACTCTGCTGGCATAGCTATGCTGGCCAAGGCTCTGCAGTGTAGACAAGTCCTAAGGCTCTGAAGTGTACATATGGGCATAGTACATTTGTATCCTTTATTACCCTCAGCCAATCTCAGGATGTCCTTTGGTCACTAATACATTTTTAAACATGTAAAGGATAACAGAACCTTGAACAATAAACTCAATGGGTTTATAAAGAACACATCCTACCAGACAAATGTTCACTTTTATTAACTGAAGCACACAATAGTGCTAAATAAAAATTAACCTAAATAAAAAGGTTAGTTAGCAGGAAGGCAAGAAGTAAACCAGCATGACTAAGTGGCAAGCCTCAAGACGTTATCTAAGACAAGCAGGAATCCTTCTGAAAATAGAAATCCAACTAGAAAGGAGCACAAGCTATAGCCGGCATTTAAAAATCAAGTCATCAGGACTAGTTGATACACATCTAAGTGTTCTAAAGAAACTTAAGAATGAAGTGGCTGAACTGCTAGCAACAATATGCAATCTCTGATTAAAATCAGCTATTATACCAGAGAACTGGAGGGAAGCAAAATGGTGTACGTATACTTGGAAAAAGAGGGATAGAGTGATCTGAAAAGCCTTACTTCTGCACTTAGTAAACTGGCTGAAATTACAATTACAAAATAGAATTATAAAACACCTAGAAGACAATAGGGTTTAACCAACACTGCTTCCAAAAAAGATTATGCCTCACTCATGTATTAGAATTCTTTGAACATATGAATAAAATAGTGAATAAAGGAGAACCAGTTTCAGTTTATTTGGTCTTCCAAGGCCTTTGACAAAGTTCCTCACAACAGAACTACTAGAGAACCTAAATAGTCATAGTTGGAGAAGCAACATACTGTCATAAATCAAATAGGTCAGGAGATAAATTAAGAAACAGTTTATTTCCTATCAGAAATTTCCTTTCTTGTAGCAGGAAAGGCTGCAAATTCATTACAATGAGTCTTACTCTTGCTTGCAGCTCCTTGAGAGGCAGAACCTGACATGGCAGTCACGGTGACCAGGGCTGGACTAGGCTATAACTCTGAAGATCCAACCAGTTCAAAATACTTCCACAGCTGTTTCATAACACTAACTCTTTTAAGCCTTAACTAATAGCTTGCTAGATATAAAAGGAATTCATATACATGCTTCCTACTGCAGAGTAACTTCAAATTTCACTCAAACTACCAGTGGACAAATATTGTTAACCAAAAAGAAAGTAGAGGAGCGTATGAGAATTTAAGTCTTCCCACAGAACAATAAACCTTGTGCTAGGTGGGCTGAAACTGCAGCTAGATTTAGCTTTGAAGTATGAGCTTTGAAAATTGAAGTATGGTAAATTCAAATTGGGTAAAAGGAAATTTTTTCTCTCACTGTGCATAATTAGTCTGTGTTACTCATTGCCACAAGCTATCCTTAAGGTTGAAAGCTCAGCAAGACATTGATATAACAAAGAGTCAGCTGTTATAATAAATATCACAAAATAAACAAGTGTTTTGGAAAGGCTACAAACCCTCATGTTTCAGGTTATAATCCAGCATCTGACTGTTGGTGGTTAGGAGGAGATTTGCCCTGGGGGCACAGTAACAATTGCCTACTACAGGGTTACTTACCCCTTTCTCTGAAGTAGCTGGTGCAAGCTGCTGTAGGAGGTGGGATCCTGGACTAGATGGATATCTGGTCTGATGTGCTGAAGCAATTTCTATGACACTATATATTGAGAATGAAGATAAGTTTATATAAATCCAGATGTAAAACAAATTAGTGTCCACACAGGGGTTTGCATTGGTTTAACTAAATCTATTTGAAAACTAACATCAGTTACTGGTGCAAACTGTGTGTGCAAACCAGCCCTACGAGTCAATGTTCCTTTCAGCCCTCCATTTGGCAGGAGGGAGACCTGCAGATTTGGTTACAGGCTTATGCAAACACTATTCATGTTTTCCTAGTGTCTTCCTAAGGACTTCCAGTAGAAAGAGGAATGTGAACACCTGTTATTACTAGTGTTTAATGAAACCTCAATAAAAATTTTTTTAGCATTAATACACAATATGTAGCAATAAAGGGTAAAAACATTTTGATGCTTTACAGATCACCTTTAATATTGTTTAAAAGAAAACTGTTTTTTCTAAGGAATAGTGCTATTGGGCTTTGACAGTAACAGCAGCCAATAACCTTGAAGGGAATATTATTCAGATTAACTAAATTTTATTAAGTGGGCCTCCTTTGTGAATGTTTTACTGATCATTGTCATTTTGAAGAGCCACTTCAGACACTTGAACTAGGCAGGTAGATTTTAGTGATACAAACACGATTAGGGGAGATTTAAAGAGTGACTTATGACACTCCCAGTGAGGATGTTGATGGGATGAATTTCATGCTCTACAGCTTTCTACAGGATGCTTCCATGAAAGAGCAATTACAGTACTTACTTGCTAGTAAAACTTTAGTTTTCTGAAATTTGTTGTGCATAGATATTCCATTCCTGGGGCATGTGTCTACTGTGCATGAAACAGTATTCTTTTGGCCAGCAGTGTTTCTTAAGGCTGCACCTGTGCCCTACGTTTTCTTGCCCACTCTGCCTCATCTGAAGGCATAAAGGGCTCAACCTCATTTCCTTCACCAATATGCAATCCCAGAGAGGAAGGAGGGTGGGTTGTGGAATCCTTGTGGACAATATAGCTTAAAGAACAACAGGTATTGTACAGTAACTCTAAGTTAAGTTCTTTCTTCCACAAGTGGTTGTCCACATGGATTCATCTCTTGGTGATTAATAAGCAGCTCTGTTTTTCTTGGAGATACTAGTCCTCCTCCTTAAACAATGATTGCAGGACAGCTCTATCATAATGGGAACCTGATCTGAAAACCTCTACAAAAAAAAAAAGTGTCTGAAATGTGTGGAACAAATTCCACATAGCTGTCCTGCAAGTTCCACAAATAGGGACATTCTTCAGACAGAGCCTGCCTGAGTTCCAGTGGAATGTGGTCTAACATGGGTAGGTGGATCTAACTTGGCTAGCTTGTCACATGGTCTTATAATGTAGGACACCCATTTTGATAAATCTCTGTGATGATGCTGTCTGACCCTTAACCTTATCAGTGAAGGCCAGAGATAATTGAGATGTGTTCCTGAATGATTACGGCCTAGTAAGGTAGCATGACAATACCCTTCCTACATGAAGTGCATGAAGTTTATCTTCAGCCAAGATTGAATCAGGCTTGGTGAAGAAAAGTGGGCTAAGTATAATGAAACGTTAGGAAAAATTTGGAATAAGGCCTAAGAGTAGCCCTGTCCTTATGAAACACTATATAATGAAGACAAACCATGAAGGACTGAATCTCTCCTATCTTTCTGAGTGGATGTAATGGTTACTTAAAAGTTCTTTAGTAGGTGATACAGCCAATAGGTTGCTAAGGGCTCAAAGGTCCATCAACCCTGTCAATACTACATTGAGGTCCTGAACTGAGAGCAAAACATGAGTCAGGCCCATGCGTTAGGAATATGGCCCTGGATAGTAGGGTGATGTGGCGGTATTGCTGCTAGATGGACCCTTATAGAACTAATACTTATTACTCTATTTTGTATTAGTGTAGTGCCTACGAGCCATAGTTATGGACCAGGGCCACTTTGTACTACACCCCTCCCTCCCCCCAAAGATGGTCCCTGCCCCTAGGAGTTTACACTCTAAAAATTAGACAAGTCACAACAGATGGATATAGATAGATTGGGGAGTACATGTAAACAACAAAACAATATGGGTCAGTATGATAGGCAGTGATCTCTGCCCACTGGCAGCCAAACTTAAGTTTTTTGTAGGCATCACAGCAAAATTGTTTTGAGGAAGTGTATAAGGTAGCTTTGTGAATGTTTATGGAGAGTGCCTCCCAGGCATGAAGGGCAGTATGTAAGAAAGCACAGAAGTGCTTGTTTGAAAATTTAAAAGGTGTGCAATGGAGGTGAGCACCAACAGCAAGATGATAGGTAAGGTGGGAACTGACTGAAGGGCTTTGAAAGTTGAAACAAGCGCCCTACGTTGAAAGCAAGGGACGTGGTCAAAGCAAGAGGCTAGAAACATGATCTTTATTGTGAATGGATAAGAGCAGGATAAGATTGCATTTGTCAAGGCTGGAGAGAAGAACCTATCAGTAATCAAGACATAAGATGCTGAGAATTTGGACAAGAGTTTTAAGAATAGGAATGGCTGTACTTTAGAGATGTTTTGAAGGAAAAATTGTCAAGATGAGGACCCAGAGAAAGATCTTAGTCAATGATAATGCTCAGGTGAAAGTCAGAATGGTGGTGTTGCCCACTGTGGCTAAGAAAGGGGAAGATTAGAGGCTCTGTAATGGAATGCTACACTGTACTATACAGTTCAGCTACTAGGTGGCATTTTTTTTTTTAGCCATGTTCACCTTGAGGGAGTAGACATGCACAATGAAGAGATCAGAAGAACAGGCCAAGATTTTAGTTTGGACAAAAGGAGACAGGTCTGGAATAGAGAGGTAGGTCTGGGAGCCACTGGCATGGAGAGGGTGGCTGAATTTGTGTTTGTGGATGAGATTACACAGAGATAAGATGTAGATGGACCAAGGACTCAGCTTTGTAGAATCCCCACATAAAGTTGGAAGGTAGATGTGAACGATTTGCCCAAAAACACGTTGAAGGAGTGATTAGAGTGGTAGAAGGAGAACCAGGAAAAGACAGTTACGGAAGTCAATGGAAAACAAGATTTCAAGAAGAGCATTATCAGCTGTGTCAAAGGCAGCTGACAGATCAAGAAGGATGAAGTTAGAGTACTGGATCTGAGCTTTAGCTAAGAAAAGGTCATTAGAACTTTGGCAAGAGCAGTTTTAGTGGAATGCAAGGGGCAGAAGTAAGATTGGAGAAGGGGAGGAACTCCACAGTGACTGTAAACAGCAACAATCTTAATGATGAAAAGGAGACGGGGCAGTGGCTAGAGAGATAAAATGGGGTCAAGGGTATTTTTTAAGATGAGAAAGACTAAAGTACGTTTGCATTGTGAGAGGAAAGCAAGGAGAGACAGAAAGAGGGGGGATAAGAGTGAGTGCAAGGGAGATCAGGAGATGTGTTAGGGTCACTGGGGCAAGTGGAAGGCAAGTACAGAAGAGCAGATGAGAAACTTCTGCAATGGAAATTAAAACATGACTTAGAAAAATCACTTCCTCCACCCAACTTCATTCCTGCATGCCTATGGCAACATCAACAGCTTCATCAGGCATACAACATCCACAGCAATATATATTTAAGCAGCAATGGGCAGACATTCATGATTTCCAATTGTTCCAGTGCTTAGCTAAACAACAAGGCAAGAAAAAAGGTGGAGGCAAAGTAATAGTGTACAAGTACTTAGGAGGTTTCATTTGACAGTTACTCAGAATACCACTGTCAACGAGACAGAGTAAATAGGAGTGGTACACACTACTGTAGAACTCATTCCGCCCCAATAAGCCCCCGCAAAACCCCTTTTTTTCCCCCAATTCCTAAATGTGCCTCAGTGCACGTGTGGGACAAGGCACTATTTATTTCAACACCTGTTACGGATACATAATTAAATATTCAATGATATAGCTCACAATTTTATTCACTAAGTGAACTAGGTTACTCAATATTTCCATGGGTAATCAACTGTGATTAGTATTTTTCTTATCACTCAAAGCACTTTAGTGTGGTGCATCAGAATTATAGCAGTTGGGATTCCATCTCCCCCAATTCTCAACCTAATGGAGCACTATTCCTTGAAAAGTAAGGCCTTGTTTACACTACAAAATTAAGCTGACTTATGTTAGGTCGACATTCAGCAACTGCAGTAATTACTGTGGTGTTTCATATCCACATTACAACCCCTTTGTTGGTAGTGCACATCCTCTCAAGGAATGTTTTTACCGACTTCAGCTGCGAGTGCCCCCACAGTTGAGTCTTCCTTCTCACAAGGGCCAACAGCTCGAGCTGTCAGCCCTATGCGGGGCTCACAGCTGGAGCTGTCCTTCATGGAGCCGACAGCTCAGGATATGAGCCCCAGCGCGGTGCTGACAGCCAACAGATGATGTAAGTATGCATGTAGACACTGTCACCCTAACTACAATCGATGGAAGTAGAGTTACTAGGTCAGTATAATGAGAGACCTACATCCGTAGGAGCAATGCTGTAGTGTAGACAGAGTTAGGTTGGCGTAAACTGCCTTACCTCGACCTAACTGTGTAGTGTAGACCAAGCCTAAGGTGTAACACCACATTGAGCCACATTCCGCCACCCTGACACACTACTACTACTCTGCACGTAGTCTTGTTTTCTTCAAGGTACAACTAAAATACTGATCAACATGGTAACTGTATAGAAGTTGGCCTGATAATTGGTATTGGAATAGAGGACTGAATATCTTTGGAGTAAACAACTTCTATTTTACTGAACAACATTTAAAACTTTGTCTTTTACTAGCATAGAAGCCCATTATTCAAATTGTGTTGTGTGTATTTCAGTATCTTGAAAATGAAGAGCTGTACTGTGTTGTCCCTAATGTTCAACTAGAAATAATATTCTTGCTGAAGAACAGAGGGCAAACTTTGTTTTATGGTATAAACGATTTTAATTAAGGTCAACCTGTACAAAAAACTGTTAGAATAAATGCTAAATAAGGATATAAACAGCAACCACGTCCTCAGTACACAATGGATATTATACCTGCTAGTTTAAGAAGCAGTAACTCTAAACTGTTCTTATTTGAGAGGGAACTGGGGCAAATTGATTTTTAACCATTTATTTTGTGCCCACACAATTGTGATTTCAGCGGAGTTTGTACTATTGTCCTGAACTGTAAGGCTTATACATTCTAGAGAAGCTTGAATCTGGGAAAGTTCCTCCCATTTTTCCCCACTTTATATATTATTTTAGACGTTCCTTTTATTCTACTCATTTATAATTCATGTTTGCAGGCAATATTCTACCACTTGGCTTTGGTAGAATGGTTGACATAACTTTCAAGAACACCTGTTAGATAACACAACAATGCTATCATTAAGAGATATATAAATGATATCATGGAAAAAAGATGCAAGACTAATCAAAGAGACTGAAAAACACCATGTTAGAACACTCATTTTAAAGATTTTATTGTATCATAGTCACTTCAAATGTTGTGAAACAATTTTCTACAATCTTGAGCTTTTCTTCAGAAAGCAGGTTTTCCTGTTTTAGTTGTCCAATAAGAGCTTCCAGAGATTTGAGCCTACCTAAAGTTTTTCTTTCCTGTTTTTCGAGAAGTATTATCTTAGAATGCAGCTTTGCAATTTTTTGCCAGAGATGATCCCTGTCTATGTCTTGTCTGCAATATGAATGCTCAGTTTGTAATACTTCTGTTTCACCGTAATTGTTTATATGTGCAGATTTTTCAGTTTCTATTTCTTCCATGTCTATGAACTCCTGTTTAATAGGCATGAAAGAACTACTTATCATCGAAGGCTCTTTAGAACACTCAGCAGGTACAAAGATAGCAATGACAGATTCTTCATTTCCATTTAATTGTTCAATAGTTCGTGTGATTGTGCTGAAAAAAACTGCATTTTCACTCACTGGCTGTACTTCCACAGAGCAGCCTGCTATATGTGAGTTAGGATTCTCAACTGGATTGTCAATAACTGGTCTACCTGCATGTTTAAATTTCAAAGATGAATCCAAGTATTCAGGGTCTGTAACTTGCAAAACTGTGGCTGTACAACTTAAAAGATTCTCTACAGATGTATGAACATCGCTTGCTTCTATACTGTGTACAGCTCCTGGCATTAACACAGGTGTTTGTTGAATATGCTGCTCAGATGAACTAAGAATTATGGTGCCTGCTTGCAAGTCTTCTGTGTTCTGAAGTTGCACTCTCTTTTGTAGAGGTTTGCTCAGGGTTGATAAGCAAATTGATTCTGCTTTTTCATCTAGACTTTCTGCAGTTAGGACACTTTTCTTTGGCGAACAAGGTTCAAGCGATGCAGATACACTATCTGATTCTACACACACATTGATTTCCTCCCCATCCTCTATTTTTATCTCTTGTGGCTTGTGCTGAGAAGGGTCTTTTTCCTGGAGGAGAAATGACACCTTTTAACTATAACTACATATAATGCATAAAAGATTCCTCTTTCTGTAATGTGTTTTTGAGTAACCTTTTTTATCATCATCTTTTTTTTTTTTTTTTAAACAGTATTGCTCAAAGATAAAACCAGTATTTTGCCAACAATCCATATAGTTATCTCTAATAGAATGTTTTTCATAAGCTTTGTACATCACCTGAGGCATTCTCAAGTATTAGTCTAAAAACTCTGTTTAATAGTTTTATAAACTTTAAATTGCTTTATAATTCATGTAAATTGATGACACAATGCACACACAGTAGAAGCACCAAACTGGTTAGTTTTTCCTATTCTACCTCCAAACACACTTTAGTTTGTATTTAATAATGATAGATTATACTGCTTTTGCATTACTGAAGCAGCAAAATTGGTGCAGAAAAAGCCTGTTAATTTTTTCAGACCAGATTCAGTGGACTGATGAGTCCTTTCAGCCAACCACCAAGCAAATTTCTTTCACAGAAACTTACTACAATGGTAGAAAAGAAACCTAGATCCCCAGTTGATATGTAATTGCAGTGGGTTACATGGGTGAATATGTGCATTCATGCATGCGTGGTGCACATGCACATCCAGACAGGTTGATTTTTAAACATACAAGCAAGCATGGTGTTGTAACTTTGAACACTTTATAAGGATGGAGACATTTCTTTTAGGACTGATAAGTTAACAAGTGGGAAGACCTTAGATTGATATTGCTTCTGTTTTTAATACCATCCTCAAGGCTTGTCCTTCCCTGGCTGCTCTCTCTGCTCCCTATCTACACAAACCACATACCCCATGTTTAGGATTACAATCTAAACAAGATTTTTGTCATATCAGTCATTAAATATAAAAATATATTAACATTATGTGGTATATTTTTTCAATAGGTTTGATTTTGAAGAAAGCAAGCTGTGGAAGTTGTAGTCATGTTTGGCCAGTAGACTAAGAATAAATACAAAACAAAAAAGCTGTAAGCAACTTTAACTTGGCTAACTATATAAGAACATGGGACAGGATGTAAAAATGGTGTGTGGTAAAAAAAGAGAAGTCATTCTAACATGTACATTCATAAAGATATGGCTAGTTCAGATTGCCCATATCGCTGACTAATCAAGCTGTTCATTGTTTTCCATGCACTTAGTAGATAAAAATAAACTAGGACTTCAGCACTGGGTAAAATGGGTTCCATTGCATTGCAATTTAGTTTTGTCACACACTTCAAAATTTAAAGGATTGAAAAAGTTATGTAAATAGAAAATTAATTTCCTTACCTGTAGTTTTATCATCTCCAAAGTGGGTACCTAATGCTCAGCCAGTCCTAGGGATTTCATGAAAACAGGGCATCTCCCTTCCTCTGTTCTACCAGCAGCTGAAATACGACTTCTGGGATTGAATTGCTGGGTCCTGCTTCCTCTGCCCATAGAACTGAGGAAACACCCAGATTCTCCTAACTCCTATTTTAAGGTCTTACCAGAACCCTTGCTAGGCTGGAGCAAGAGACAGGAAAAGAAACCAAAAATCCCATCTGGATAGAGCACTCACAAGGAGAGCTTTGAGAAATCTGTTTGTTTTGTACAGAGGCAGAAGACTGAATCCCAGTATGTAGCTGCAGTACCTTAAGCATGTGAGCTGTAATATGGCTTAAGGGATAAAAAACTCAAAACACAAGATCTCCAAAGCATGGAATGAAGGCAGAAAGCCCATCACTACTTGACTAAGCAGTAGGTATCTATAGGAGCAAAAAAGATTTTAATATATATTTTTTGATATATCCTTCATATACATGAACAGGAAAACTGAGTTAGGCTAAACAAACATCTGAAGAGTTCTAATGCCACATTAACCTTGCTTTCAGTTGAGAAGTCATCAGAACACTGAGCTAGAGGATGCCCGCCCAAGACTTGTTAGTAGAAATAGGCATTGGGCCCTATGGAAGAGAATCTCTGTTTTCATTAGAAGAACTCCTAGCTCTTCTCTTAGCCAGGATAGCTTTAAAATCATAAACACAAACCAATGTAAAATGATCACTAGGGTTGAAAACAGCTCCCTTTTTGCAGCATAGGATCTTAATCTCCCCATTAAGACATTTTTCTTGTAAAAAGGGTCAGTTAAGTTTGGGATGTGTTCTAAAGAATCATCGTACATCTCTTGAAGTGCCTGAGAGATGCAGACCATACCATTAAAAGTTGCTCCAATAAAAAATAAAAGTCTGGGACTTAGGTGCCTAAACACCTTCATGGATCTGGGCCTCTGATTCTACAGTAAGTGGGGTCACGCAAGTGTGCAGAAAGGGAGAAGATGAATAGGTCCTGCTACAAGAAACAGCTATAATACAGAGTCAGTGAAATGAGCCTCCATGAGATGTGGGGTTAGCATGCAATATTAAGAGGTACAGTGCCTTGGATGGAGGTGGAAATATTAACTGTTTTATTTCTTTGCCAGTGATGAGAGCGGAATATGAAATTAATGCTTTCCTCCTCCACACTCTTATCCTGGTAATGTTTCATGTATTGCAGACTGGGTGGAGGATGCAAGGGAAATAGTAGTTAAAATTTTGGCAGCATCATCTCAGAGTATTCACATAGCTTTATAGATGTTATCCATGTAACATCTCCTCTATAAAGATTTGTGATTGGACTATGGACACAAACATAAAAAAGGGAGATTATGCTTCTGCTGGATGCAAATCATTAGTCCCCCCCCCACATTTAGAAACAAACTTATGTTTAAGCAATAAAAAGTTCTTTGAGGCAAGAACCATCTTTTTGTTCTGTGTTGTACTGTGCCCAGCACAATGGGGCTTCTAGTTACTATGGTAATACAGTGAATAATAGTAATTTAATGTCAAACATTTTTAGATCATTCCAAAAAATTACTATTAATTACTTTATCAACTGCTGGATTTTCTTTCCACATTTTAAAGAAACTCATCACAGTTAGAGAACGAACACCTGTTTACACTAAGTTTATCCGTCATTCAAGGAAACCTACACCTACTTCTGGAGTTCATTTTAAATATCAAAAGTCTGTGTTAAATATTTTCTTTTTCAATGTTAAAGTAGCTACTTAGCTACAAATTTCAGTTTTATAAAATTAAACCATAATTGAGATTAAAAATCCATCTAACTCAGTATCCTGCCTCCAATACTGTTCCCTACTGGACACTTCGGAGAAAAACAGTAAACTCCTGTGTTCTTCATCAAAACATTTATACTAAACAATACTACGGTATCCGTGAATCATAGTGTCTTTGCCTAGACAATTGTATAATACTGTGCAAGATAACAGGGGAACTGTCTTCTTGACACAACATGGGGATGAGATGAAAGAAGGCTAATTTTTTTTTAAAAAAACATTAGCTAGTTTAAAGGCAGATCCCAGTTCTTATTCATATGAAGTGTACAATGATTCTGTGCCCATTACCATTTTCAGGATGTAACCATTTTTTATACTTGTATGTAAAAGAAATATCTAAGAAAGCAATTCACATGAGAAAAATTTAACTAAAAAAAGGATTTCAGTATTATACTTCTGAAAAAGTATATAAAATATACTTAAGTTCTGAAAAACGTATGAAGAAGCTGATAACAACCCATTATAGTACATGATACATTATACCCCACAAAGCAGTAACCGCTCTGCGGGGATTTGCTCTGTATTTCATTGGCATTAAATAATAGCAATATTTTTATACTTTGAGCCTGGACTCCTGATCCTTTAGTGAATTTTACATTAGAGGGAGGTCAGAGTCAATAAAGGAAAAACGTATGTATTTTGAAACTAAAAACATTTTTAAAAGCTAATGTTTTTATACCATATGAATACCTTTATTGTTAATAGAAGACACTAACAAAATTAACTATTTGAAGCAAAATAGTAGCTGTAAAAGAAATATTAATATTTGAACAGAAATTTCCTAATAGCAATATTTCCACGATTGGGGGTCTCAATCTAAAGTATGAAAATATTAGATGTTCAAAAGATTGTTCTTCTTTCTTACTGGTTTTACATAATGGAATTTAACATTTGCTTTTTTATCCATCTCCTATTACTGTAAATCTTCTAATGAAGAACCAGGAGTTAATTTTTCAAAATACAAAGTTACACAAAACATTTTTCTTGAGTGCTACACAGTTGTACATATGGCGTAGAAAATTACATTATATAAATATCCAGCCAGCACAGCTCTGTACTAAATAATAAAGTAACACATTACCTGATTATCAGGCAAAGAGAAAATAGTTGGTATTGCAGTATGTTTCAAATATCGAATTCCCCATCGCACATCAAGAGAGTCTGGGGTAAAATGGTCACTGCACAGGACCTGGTGCTTACTGGGAGTCCACGTGTCACGTTTCATATTCCGTAACCATTTCTCAAGTCTCTCTTTATCATGAAGTGGAAATCTGGTTTAAAAGATTAGCACAAAATCAGTTTTATACTTTTTTTTCCAATAAAGTCTCTTCATCCCACACCTAAATCTTCCCTTACACATGAATCTAGCCTAGGTTTTTATATAGTGCTTATTACCATGGCATATAAATGCTAAATCTGATAACCAAGAAACTTACATCTAGATAACGATGAGAGGTGAAATCCTGGCTCCACTGAACTCAATGGCAAAATTCCCACCAATGTCCTTTGGGTTCCGGAATGTCACCTAAAACCTCTATCATGAGCTGATCCTGGAACCCTTGCTCAAAAAATGAATTCTACTGAAGTGCCTAGGAACACTTGCTTCAGTAGGAAAGTTGGAGGACGTGATCCTTATTTTGTTTTAACAAATAAGCAAACAATTCTCAAGTTCTTGGATTAACTATTACTACTTTACTTTTATTATTACTATTACCATTACTATTACTACTTTACTATTCTTTAATTTTTTTTAAGTATATTTCTCCCAATCTATGTGAGCACATTCCTGAGTTTTGGTTTTCTTATTTGAAAAGCCATTCTACAAGTTTAGTTAAAAAATTTTTATAAAATATAATATGAAAAAGGTTTCTCTCTCCTCCCCCCAAACATTTCTTTACAGTGTTGTGAACCCAAACAGTAACATTGTTTAGCCCTTGAGATCTAGAAAATGAAAGACTAAAAGCTAACAAAAGGAAACTGACTGAGGTAATTTTCATAATCCAAACTAAATAAAAAAGAGAAAAGAGAGCACAAACATTGGCAAGATTTTTTTAAAATGTTTTAAATATACTGCTATGTAAAGTGACAGACAAACCCCATGGGAGAGAGAATAGAAAGGTAAATAAAAACAACTTAAGCAAAGCCTCATATGAGTGAGTCAGTTTCCTACATGCCACATCTGCATGCTACCAACATTTTTAGGCAATATTAGTCTGTTTTAAACGCAATTACTAAAAAATAAAGTCAAGCATTTCCATGTATAGTAACATCATCATTCAGCCCAACCTCAATTCATGTCTCTCACCAAACAGACAAGACCCCAAA
Organism: Emydura macquarii macquarii; assembly: GCF_026122565.2. Taxonomy (NCBI): domain Eukaryota; kingdom Metazoa; phylum Chordata; order Testudines; family Chelidae; genus Emydura; species Emydura macquarii. Next base: position 14,336,261 of record NW_027132773.1, read on the forward strand.
AAGGTTAGGATTACCATCTCTTTAGTTTTGACATATAACCAACCCATAATACACACATCCAATCACTGTCATACTCAAACTACAACTTTAACTCCAGCCACAGCTCCATTAAACTACATTCCCTAAAAGCATTTATGTATTGGCAGAAGTTTGTAATGTGTTTTTTGTACATTAAAAAATAGAAGATTAAATGTTATGGTATATGGTCACAAAGAGTCCTGGGGATGTGAAGAGGGTTAGAAAGGTCAGTAGTGGGGTTGGGATGGGAGGCAAAACTCATCAGAGCTTCCTGGGATCTGCTGAACACATGTCTAGAGACTTTTTTGCAGAGACCACCCTATTCCTTAATCCCTGTAGGCAACCAGATTCCCAGCCTCCAGGGACTCCCCCTAGCTCAGACGCACTCCCCGAACCCGCTTTTAATACTGTTTATTTCTATTCCTAGCTGAACTGACCAGGCAGAACCTCAGTCCAAAGACGCAGCAAACCCCAAGCTGGCCTATACCACGAGCAGAGCGAGGTTGGGGAAGGGGAGCTCGGCAGTGCGGGGAAGGGGAGCGGGTAGCTGCGCATTGCAACTCCCACAGCAGGGTCCCCGTGGGCTGCGAGGCGTCCGTCCCGCCTCGCCCTACCCAGCAGGGGTCTAGAGCAGGTGGGCGACACGTCCCCGTCCCCGCGAGTACCGGCGAACGCTTGGTGCGGCCTGGGCCCGACGGAGAACGCGGAGCACGCCCTGCGGGGCAGGCAGGGGAAAGGCCCGTGCCCAGAGCCACCGGCCCAACCGGGGCTCTGCCCGACAGGCTGCGAGCAGCTCCCCGGAGCTGCTGCCTCAGGCTGGCAGGGCCCTAGGCTCCTGCAGAGCCTCCCGACCCAGGGTCTCGGGGACCGCCCGGCCCCGCCAGCCGGGCCCGGCACTCACGGGTAGAAGCTCAGCTTGCGGTGGTCCCTGGCGCTCTGGCCTCCCCGGTTCTTGCAGCAGGACGCGGCGCAGTATCGGGGCATAACGGGCGCTGGAGGACCGGCCCCGGCCCGGGGGAGGAACCATCCACACAGGCAACGGGGCCGCGGGGATCGCCGGGACAGCAGCGACAGCTCGCGCAGCAGCCACTGAGCGCTCGCTCTCTTCGCGGCCCCGCTTCCGCTTCCAGGACGCTGACCCCTCCCCATCGGCTGGAAGTGACGTGTATCCTCAGGGGTAACACAACAGCCTTCCACGTGCACGAAGGCGGCGGTGTCACGTGAGACAGGAGAGCCAATAGTGGAGCGTTTCGTGTAGGATTCGCTTTAGTCTCGAGTCATTACGGCAACGTCCGTGCCGCGTCCGCCCAAAGCGGGGAAAGAAAGGCGCGCGCGGGGAGCAGCGGGTGAGCGCAGCCACAGTGGTGAGGAGGTGACAGGGCCCTGCTTTCGGGATGGGGGCGCGTTGGGAGTGCGGATGTGGGGTGCAGCGATGGGGGCGGGGGGGACATAGCGGGCGGCTGATGATGGTGCGTTGGGGTCAGGGGATGTGTGGGGGTCGGGTGGACTGTGGGGGTGGTGGCGCAGTGGGGGGGATCGGGTGTAGGGGTGCGATGGACCGGGGGCGTAGAGGCGGCCTGGGGCGGTGAGGGGGGGGGGGGGCTGGTGACGGTGATGGGCTGGGGCTAACGAGCCTTGCGATTTTCTCTGCTCTGTGGGGTGAGCTGTTTTTGTTTCATGTGACCAATGTGTCTCAGGTTCTCCTGTCTTGCTTTTCTTCTCCCTTCTTCCCCCCAACAGAGGGTGTGTGAAGTGTTGAACTGAACTGAACTCTTCACCCCCCGCCCCCCTCCCGTGGTGCTGCACTGCTGCCTTGGCGTTTGAACCCTGAGTTTATTTAAAAATTTAGGTTTTTTTTAATCAAATCCAATTAGTATAATGAGGCTTAATTGGGCTAGGAGGGCTGTGAGAAAAAGATGGGCTGGAGGAGAGGCAATATCCTGACCTCCATACTTTCAGTTGCTTGTCTCCATGATGAATTCTCCAGAATAATAGTAAATCCCACAGCTGTACTTTTATGAAATTTATGGGTGAGGAGCAGCAATTAAATGACAAAATACAAACCACAGTGGTCTTTAGGGGTTCCTCCTAGTAGTATGGGTGAAGAGGTTTCTAGCTTACTCCCCGCAAAGTGAACTGGTGCATTCCAGAGACAAACTCTGAGGCAAGACTACAGTATGTTTAAACTTGTAGTAACCACAGTTTAGTGAGAACCTTTTGCACTTGTAAGGACTTTGTACTATGAGCGTGAACCTTAGCTAAATTATGTTTAATTTAAGTCATAAAATAGGATACCTTTGTGTTGCTGGAGTTCAGTTAAACCTGCTAGATTGCTTCCCTTTATTTGTCACTTTTCGAAAGAAAAGTGGGAAGTAAAGAGAAGGAAAGTGCTCATCCTCAAACATTGGTTACATTTTCACATTCTACAACATAGCTCTTAGTATCTTGAAAGAGTTTTATAAAATAAGACCTTTTATGCCCTTTTAATTGAGCTTTATTTTTAAAATTTTTCTAGCCGTGTACTAATACTTACGTGGTGGTTGTAAGAGCTGTCTCAAAAAGTCAAGCCGTTCCACTTGGTCAGTGCATTAAAAATTGTTTGTAATTGTTACTCATAGACTTCTGTGTGTGTACATTGTATTTTACAAACATAAGAGACGGTAACTATTTGGTCTCCATGTCCCGTGAAGGTAGGGCAAGAAATAACAGGCTTAATCTGCAGCAAGGGAAATTTAGATTAGATATTAGGACAATCTTTCTCATTATAAAAATATATATTTTCTAAAGGCTTCTAAAGGAGGTTGTGGAATCCCCATCACTGTGGAAGTTTTTAAGAATGGGTTGGAAAAACACCAGTCAAGGATAGTGTAGGTTTACTTGATTCTGCCTCAGCACAAGGGGCTGTACTTGATGACTTCTTGAGAGATCTTCTAGCTTTACATGTTTATGATTCTATTTGTAACAAAGCCTTACTTCTCTTATTTGAAAGAGGGTGAAGTAAGGAATTTGTAATATTCCATTATCTTGAAATGCATCAACGTGCACAAAATAAAATGTTAGAAACATGCTTTGAGAATTGTGTATTAGCCGCTAGGGTAGCAGTGACTTGTTCAATAGCTCATCATTTAATTATGGATTGAATATTAGCATTAAATATTCCCTTGCGGGTCTAATATTAATTCCAAAGAAAATAAAATGGTGAATTTAAAATTTATAACCAGAATAATGATACTGTTGAAATCTGTACCATTCAGCTAATTATCCAACAAGGGCTTAAATAATTCTTAATTTGTGTCCTTAAGTAGTTTATTGTCAAATAGGCCTAACTATAATACTGAGACCAGGTTCTCTCACTGATTCTTGCTTTTCAAACTCACAAAACTGTTTTAGGGGACTGTATCTGATAGCTACAGTATAATAAAGATTTTTTTTTTAAGAAAAATATATTTTAAAGGTGTGTCACACACACAAAAACCCAGAAATACTTAAAATAGTTGAACTGTTTTAACTGTCTGAACACTCCCATGTGACATTTTTAGCCAAATATGGCAGCATTCTGATAACTAGTGTAGGAGGGCCAGAAAGTGAAACTTATCTGTTGTCTTTCAGTTTCCAAACTGAAAGAAATGAAAAGTGGGCAAAATAAATGGTGCAGATCCTAACAGATAACTTTATTTAAATACAATTGATTAAGCTGAAAAATAAAAGATGCAGCTATTTTACATTATGCCTGTTTAGTAAATTCGTATTGTAGTAAAGAAAATATACTGTCCCCTATTAATAGCTAGAGCTAATCTAATACAGTATTTGCTGGTCTTTTGTGATAGCCTTTTATTAACAAAATGCTTTTAAACATTTGCTATTTTCAACATTGCTTTTGTGTAAATAAACTCGAAGTCTGAATAGCATGGGGATGTTGAAACAAACTGATCATTTGCATAAGGTTTTTCTTGTTAGAAATAGTGTTTTCAGGAGCTTTGTGTAAAACATTCAGATTAAACTGGTTGCTCTTCAAAACTAGAGTTTCTTTTAAAACGTACAACTTCAGTATAGTATCTTTCATATAAAAAAATTAAAATGCTTTACAAATTCCATACAAGGCAATGGACAATATGTAATATTTTTGAAATTTTACTTCTTTGCAGGAAAGAGTAGCGCAAAATAATTGAAATGAGTGCATTTAGTAGTGATGCCAGTATAGAAGTTGAGAAGCTTAGGTGGAGTGAAAAGAGTTGAAGGCATGAGTGGAGAGACACAAGTAGTTTGTAGCAGATTTTGGGAGCTGCAGAGGTGACTTCTGGCCTAGCTGCAGTTCAGCAGTGGAAATGGATAGAGGAATCAGATGCTGGCATGAGCTGGTGGGCATAGAGTCTATCTCTGAGAGAATGAAGCAATCTTGTAAATAAGAAGGACATTTTTGAAAAGGATACTAAAATCAATAGGAAGCCCAATCAAGAAGTGGGGCAGATGCACTTCTGTTCCTAGCTACATATTTGGGAATTGCAGCAGTGTTGTGCTCTTGTTGACTTCTGGAAAGCTGATTTTTGGAGTCTGTGGACGAAAGAATTTTAACGAGCAAGGTGCTAAGAGATGATTGGGCCAATGTTTCAGCATAAGTGGAATAAAAGGGTCTGTCTGAGCAACGTAGTGGTGCTGGTTTAATAGGAAGATATGTATAGACAGGGTATGGAGCTTGGGGTTCAAGATGAAGTCAAAGTTACGGATTTTAATGATAGATCAGTGTTAACTGCGGTGGGTGCTTGTCATGCTCAAGAAAAGTGTTCCTTTTTATGAGATTGAGATGAGAAGCCACAAGTTCATACCTGTGAAGGGTGAACAGGAAGGGAACACTGAAGGTGTGGAAAAACATGGTGAATAGTATTCAATGTCAAAATGGTAAAGATTGAGATTAATGAACAAGGAAAGAGAATAGATATAAAAAAAGAAGAGGGTCTAGAAAACTTCCTGTACTTGTACTAAACATATATTTAGTGTCAAGCAAGAGATGCCAGAATGAATTGTACATTTGGTATTTAAGTACACTGATCAAAATATAGTTCAGTTTTGAGACTAACCCTTAGAACACTGACACTTGACATGCTACCAGCCAAGCAAATGTTTAGGAGGGCATTGGATATATCCAATCTCCGAAGGATTGGGTGGTAGGATGTCAGAGCATACAAATAGTATTAAACATACTTTCTTTTAGTATTAGTAGTCACTGAACATAATCCTTTATTTTAATAGGCTTTTTAGGCCTGATTTTAAGTTCAAAACCAAAAGGAAGCCCTCTATTTAAATACAAATGGGCATACAAATAAAGCAGTGTAAGTCTTGTCTTATTGCTGCTAAATATTGGGTTTGATAGTTAGCTGTGAATTTACTTTTGTGGATATATGCTTGTCTTAAAATCTTTTGTAATCAAGGAAATCCACAAAATGATTTTTGTATAGCAAATGTTTTAGGGCCTATATCATCCAAAAATAATCACAGCCATCAAAGCCATCAAAGAATTCTGACTTACTCAGAGGAAGTAGGACGGAGCTGTCATAAAGGAAGAAATGTATTGGATCCATGCTCAGATGCAACATTTTTCCCTGGCTGAGTTACAGTCAGTGATTCCCAGCAGAACTAGTGTGTCTGCTCCCTCACCTATGCCTCCCTCGCTCATCCTGCACAGAGATATGTTATTTTCTGAGTATGCTTAGTATGCATTCTGCTGGCTGGGTGAAGTCCAGCTCTATCTTTGAGCAGTCTGAGTCCCCCCCCCTACATATCTTGAATGCCCCTTGGAATAAGGAGAAGCTTCTAAATACTAGATAGTTAGGTTTCATCTGGAAAGGATTTCTAATACTCTGACTATTGAATATAGCATATGCCTGTTTTGTAATTGGTACTGTCTAACATCAAGCGTTTCTTTTTAAAGGGCCGTTGATGTGTGTAGTGTACAGATTTACTGGTCAACATTTCCTTAACCTGGCACTAGCTTGTTTTTAACTCCAAACTTTTTATCCGCATCTCTGATAGATTGTACAATTCTTGACTGTGATAAATTGAACAACTTTAATTTTCATAAAAGCCACATGCCGAAAATTCTCTAGTGCACTTTAGAACATAAGATCAAAGTTGTTCTGGGTCTTATGGAAAGCTTCAACCCAGAATCACTTCCAAGAGCTCAGTTCACTTACTGGTATATGGGTGGCTTACATATCTAACTCCCAATGATACTAATTGTAAGTTCTCTGTATCAAGGACATTGTAGATCTTTAGTTATCAAAACTGCAATTAAAATTTAATTAATGCCAACCTCACCCCATGTTTTCTGTCACCAAGAAAAGAGAAAGGGGGGGTGTAGATGAAGCAAGTGTAAATGGGAACAGAAGAAGAAACTATGGGCATTTGTGTTGCAGGTGAGGGGTAGGTGTGGAGATAATTAAAATCCCCAAAACCATCATACTGCATACTGAAAATTCTGCAAAAGATAGATTCTCCAGCGAAAGTGAAATTAAACATGGTTCCATTTTTAATTGTTGCATGGTTCCTACTTTTAAACATTATAGACTTACCTGTTTTAATTAGCATAGTTGTAATTGGCTTGTCTAAAGTTACTGTATAACTTCATAGCAAAAAAATGGTGACCATTTGTATTCAAATATTGTTCTGTCTTTCTAGGTGCTTCAGAAATGGCTACCACACAGTCTGTCTTCACATTTGCTCTCTGCATTTTAATGATAACTGAGTTAATACTGGCTACAGAAAACTACTATGACATCTTAGGCGTTCCAAAAAATGCATCTGACCGCCAGATCAAGAAGGCATTTCACAAACTGGCTATGAAGTACCACCCAGACAAAAATAAGAGTCCTGGTGCAGAAGCAAAATTCAGAGAAATTGCAGAAGGTAATATAAATTATGTGGTATTATTAAATAAGGCTATGGATTGTGTAAGTCTGTGTGCATGAAAATGTCTGTAACTATACTCAGTTAATTTTTCTAAATACGGGTTAAAAATTACACCGGTTCATGACACACAATCTGTCTTTTCAGCTCTAGAATAGGGCCACGAAAGTCTTCCTGGTCAAAGGCACCTGTAACAGTATCTTTGTCTACCAGAACTAGAAATATTCATTTCTGTCTTTGGTAGCTTGAAGTGTCTGGTCTTAAAATAACGTCTGATTATTATTTTGATTTTTTTCCTCAGTTGAATTCTGACGTGATTTCAGTGACTGCTGTGTGCAACAACTTCAGATAAAAACAAATACTTTAACATTTAGCTTTCATAATCTTTCATAATTCATTTACTAGTGGCTAATTCTATTTACATTTAAATGAGTGGCAAAGAGCAAGATGGTAACCGGAAAGGGGGTTTTAAGTATCAGCGTCAGAAATGTAACGTTTTCAGTATCAATATATTGTACCGTAAAACATAGTTGCAGCTCTGCTGTTCTTCTCAGCGTTGTCTGTGAAGCTGTTTGAGTTGCTAGCATCAGTAGTTGCTGTTTTGATGTTCTGTAGGTGCTGTTGTTGGTTATTTCTGTGTCTTTGTGTACATTATTGAACATTATCATGACAAAATAATGCATTGTAATGGCCCAACTTTCACTTCTCTCTGATAGCAGAGTTAGAACTTTTTTTGTATAGATCATTTGAAAGACCTTTTTAAAAAAGTGAACAAATAGGGAACAGAAATATGGTTGACAATGTCCTAACTGAGCAAGGCACACATTAAAATCCAGTATTTTGTTGTGAAGTAGATATGCTGACAGGCCCATGTGTTTTTACAAGCTGTGTTCCTGGGCCAAAAATCAGGTAGAAACTTCATTCCCTATTCTGAATACACCCAATACCCAAATCGAGGTTTATCTTTAACTCTTTCATGGGGAGCCACCACTATTTTGTTTACAAACCACCCTTGTTTCCATACTGTTCTACATTAACCACAGTTTGGTTTAGAGAAGTGTGCTGCAGTACCTCCACATTACAACATAGCTTGTTCCCACTGCTTTGATAATTATCAGATGGAAAGTTTATTTGAAACCCATCACAGGATGACAGAGTTCTTGTGATAGAAATGTATTGAACAGTTTAAAAAGAGGGGAAAGGTCTTGACTTACTTTACAAAGTCTTTTTACATTCTGCTTATTTCACTGCCATTTGAAAGAAAAATATTTAACTGCTATTTTTAAGTGCCTGGCAGTTAAAATATTAATTTATTTAAATAGAATATAGTCTTTAAGGATAAAATTACGGGACACATTTTATCCTGACTTCCTGCATGAGAACACTTGCCTTTATTTTAGAATTACATGAATGTTTAGCAAAGTTGTGGCTTACTTTCATTACACGTGTAATGAAAGTATTACTTTCATCTGCTTGTTGTTGCTAATGTGCTCGCTGCTTGAGGAAAAGAGTGAATGTGGTTTTGACAGAAAAATTTAAATCTGACTATATGTGAAATTCTGACCTAATTTCTCATTCCAATACTTCTACAGCATATGAAACATTATCTGATGAGAATAAACGAAAAGAATATGACCAATTTGGCCACCGTGGAGGACAAGGAAGTAATGGCAGCCCATTCCAACAATCATTTAATTTCAACTTCGATGACTTGTTCAAAGATTTTGACTTTTTTGGTCAAAATCAAAACTCACGATCAAAGAAGCATTTTGAAAATCACTTCCGGGGTCATCGGGAGGCCCACAGTAGACAAAGACGTTCTTTCCAAGAATTCTCCTTTGGAGGTGGACTGTTTGATGATGTGTTTGAAGATATGGAAAAAATGTTTTCTTTCAGTGGCTTTGACAGTGCACACCAGCACACAGTACGAACTGATAGCAGATTCCATGGATCTAGCAAGCACTGTAGGACTGTCACTCAGCGCCGAGGAAACATGGTTACCACATACACAGACTGTTCTGGACAATAACACTTCCCTTTTCTTCCATCTTTTCTCTCCCCCTTTCCTCACCTTGATAATTTTCTTGTTTAGTGCTAACATGGAACAGAAACACTTCCATGAACTGTCTGATAAACTGTTAGAGTACTTAACGTAATTGCAGTAAAGAAATTCTAATTAAACTAATTCTTACAGCTGAAACAGCATGCAGCAAAGTGGGAAATGAGTGCCTCTCTGCCTAGAAAGGGTGTGGTGGGGAGGGAAATAAATTCCATATGATAGAACAAGATACATTTTTACTAAATTGAAATATATTTCAAACTTTAACATATGAGAAGTTTTTCATATTATCTTAATGTGGCTTTTCGTCTATACCCCTGGTAGGGTGTTTGAGTTACTGATGCATGTATGGCTACAGATGAGTTAAACTACCTTATTTTGAAGTGTTACTTAGAAATTCCTTTTTTTAAAAATCTTTATAGATTTAACTTGCAGTATTCAACTGCTGTAGACTAAGTTGTGGAACTATGTATAGTTCACACACAATACATCAGTGGAAATTTAGGTCATCTGCATTTTAACTTGCATGATGAGTTCTAAAAATGTGAATGTAGAACATTTTTAAAATAGTGTAAATGAACAGTTAAAATGAAAAGAAGCATTGCCCGAAGTGTAGGAGTTTGTATTTCCAAATGTTCTTTCATTGGCCACAAGCCTCTAAAGTCTTTAGCATGAGCATAACTTTGCATATGTGAGTTGTCTATGGACTCCAGCGGGACCACTTATGTGTGTAAAGTTGTGTACATGTATAAGTCTTTGTAGGATCCAGGACATTCTCTAAAAAAAGAAATTTGAGAATCTATTATTGCGGTATGCACTTGCTATTTAGTTATCATATCCCCATGGAAAATGGGTTAGTAAATGTATATTGTCCTCAAATTGTTAAACTTTTTAAATACTCTTCATAATACTGTAGTGAACTCAAACTAAGTAAAATTAGATCCCTGTGCCTGATGTGACTTGTAGGTCAAACAAGTACATTTGTGTAGTAATAGATCTGCAAATTATTCCACATGCGGATTTCTTCATTTATAAGAATTATTGACTCAGCTTCACAATGTAAAATATAAACTCTTCTCAAAGTGAATAACAGCAAAATTGAAAGTTAGACTTCTTGTGATATTTGTTTAATTACATTTGGCATTTGAGTGTGCGTGTAGTGTTGACATCATACTAATATTTTCATTTGTTATATTGCCAGCAGGGAACCCCATAAGCCAATTATAAATTGGAAGGAAAAACCTAAGTATTTAAATATTACCCTAATAGATCTAGATGTTAATCCTTGAAGATCTTTCAGTATTAATATAGGTTACGTTGGACTTCCATGTAGTCACTATATCAAGATGGCCACTGCTCACAACTGAGAATTGCCAATAGTAACTTAGCTAATTTTCAGAAATATATTTCACTTAATTTATGTGAGAATTTAATTTTCATGTTGATTCAGCAAGCAAAATGAGTGCAGGATTCTGTAAGCTGCAGTGTCCTAAATAGGTTTCATCTATTTAAAAAGCCATAGACTAATTTTATTATGAGGAAGAGAATATGCCCTTCCATGCACATTTAATATTCTTCAGCTACATCCTCACTCATCATGCTAAACTTCCCACACCTGTCATTGTCTTTTGTTAAATTTCACTCATCTAGAAGCCTAGAAATTATTTTTGTTATGTTAAGTGCTTTCTCTTTCATTTTTTGTCTATTTTATTTATAAATTGACTAATACCTCATATTCTGTCTTTATAAAAAGCCAGTAATTTGTGAAACCTTATCAGAATGTGCAATATTCTTATGGTAGAAAGAAATGTGCTTTTGTTTTTATGCAAATAGATTTTAATTTCTGTTGTGTACTTTAATGTGTAGTTTATGTACATTTCTGCACTTTTTCCTCATAAATACTTCATATGGATATTAATCCCATGGATAAATTTAAGCAAAAAAGCACCTGTCGTTCATACAACATGAGTATATAAGTAAACAAATATTTACAACTCGAGTGCACTTTTGTAAACTATTTTGTCCGCAGCATCAAGATTACAAACATCTTAGTACTGTTTGGGGAAAAACCTTTTCCCTTGGAGAAAAATTATACACACTAAATGTTGGCATAGGAAGGGCATGCCAACATAATGTATTCATAACAGTGCATATCGCTGAATGATTATCAATGACATAGACTGCTAAAACTCATCCAGGTGAGAGCTATCTTTGTAAGGAAGGTGAGCAAGATTTTTTTAAGCAGAAAGACTAACTGATAAACCACACTCTAAGGCGTTCCTGTTGATACACATGGGCTTAAAGATCTCTGCCAGAACCAGGCTTTCACCAAATTCCTTCTTTCTCCAGCAAAGCCTGAGTTCTTCCTTTTTGCTGCTGACCCAGCCCTCTTGCTTAGAGGCCTTTACCCATAATCCTCTACCTACTTTGGTATAAAACAAGCCAAAACTATCATGATTAATTGCATGTGGTGCAATTGAAACAGGCAATTTATTATCCCTAAAACAAAACCGCAAAAAGCCACCATTAGTCTTTAGTTTAGCCACTTACAAGCAGCTATAACACTGTATTTCTCTTGAGCTGAAGGTCATGGGTCCTTTCTTCTTCCCAGGTTTAAGACTCCAGTTTCTGAGGATGCTCCAAATTGCTGAGGACACCTAGAGCATGTCCACTTTCCTCAGCTCTCAAAAGTCAGTTTGTGAAACAATCAATCACACAACTGGTGTTGCTAATGCTAAGTAGATACCACTTTACACAAATATTGCCTAGTTAACTTAATACCAGATACACTAAATCTCATCTATTTGTCCTAAGAAGCACATCTAATGCATCCCATAATTAAAATACTTCTGAAAACAATTGCTTTCACCTACTTGGGATCTTGGGGAAGACCCACCCCCAAAAAAAGACAGACAGTGGGCATAGAAGGATAGATGGGATGATATAGCTGAAGTTAGTCCTGCTTTGAGCAGGGGGTTGGACTAGATGACCTTCTGAGGTCCCTTCCAACTCTAATATTCTATGATTCTATGACTGGAGATGGAAGAGAATTGATAGGGAAGAGAACTAATGGATTGTGGAAGCATTGGTAGAATATTGGAAAGGGGATTGATGGATTTGTAGGGCTGGTTTGTATTGAAGTGGCCACTGGGACTTTAAATTTGACTTACATGTGTAAATGGTTCAGGCTTTTTACTGAACCAATTTAGGCAGGCTTGCCCATGCTCCTCCCTGCTGTTAGGCCAATGCCTTTCAGAACAGAAGCTTGTGAAATATGCTGCTCACTTATTCAGAGCTCTTGCACATTCTTTTCCTATTTAATTATAGCATTTGCTTTGTGGCATGCTCTGTAACTGAAGTCCTGATATAACCTTACAAACCACTGGCTGCAGGGGTTCTCCAGCTCTCATTTTGGGCTGAAGCTTTTATGCTTGGTCTCTCATGGAAAATCTATCCATTTTTATTAGGTGCACATAAAACTACATTTTTTTAAAAAACTTTTATTGTGGATAAACTCAAATGGCTGAGCTTTAAAACTTGTGAAAAGCTAGTGCTTTATTCACAAAGTTATGTTTCAGTTCATACTCTTGAAACAATAGCAGAGATATAGGTACTGTAAACTTAATTAGGATACTATTACATTAAATCTATGGGAACATGTTAATTTCATTGATGCATTTTTTAAAGAAAGTTCCCTTGCTGAAAGCCACATTGAAATGGTTTATAAACTTTATATAGTATGTTTGTGTTTAGTTGTACATATCGGGCAACATATTTCTCTGCTGTGAAAAGATATATAGGATAGTGGTGGGGGAAATGAGTGATTTTTTTTTTTCTTCAGAGTTTCCTCAGTACAGTTCCCTTGTCTATGTGTGGTTTACTCCTGCTAGAGTAACAGGATCATGACCAGGAACCACTCAGTCTTAAGAGTTTGCAGGGAATCTAGCTTCCATCCTTTCATTTTCCTCACATGGGGAGGGAAGGGAGGGAAAATAAGGATGTCTCCTGGCCCCATCACAGTATTCCTTTAGCTAGAAATGCAGTTCCGGGGGGATGGAGGGTTCTGTTTCCACTGGCTCTGTACCCTGGAGTTCGTGCTGTACTTGTCTCCTTTGGAAGCTTGGGGATAACTACTGCTGCTTCCACCAACTGAAATTGTGCATGGATTTCCAGTAAAAATTTATGCGGTGTGGAAGGGCACATACGTTAAAAAGAGGTTATTTCTCAGTTCCATCATCTCCTTCTGTTGGGTTACTTTCTGAGGTGTTCTGGGGTTAGGGGAACATGTGGTGGAAGTGTTACTCATCCTTACCTTTCTTTTGTGTGCTTGAGAGGTTTTCTGATCCATTTACACTGAAATAGTCTCTTCCATGTGTGTTTGTGGTGGAAATCTTTATATGAAGATCATTGGCTGGTGTAAAATAGCTGTCAATGCAGTCATGTTGATTTACACTGGCTGAGGCTATGCCCCTTATTCTGCTTGCAATTGTATGTGGTCTGGGCCTCAGCCTGAGGGATCTGCAACTCCCACAGGAGAGAGATTTTGTCAGCAAAATCCTAATCCAGTATGCGAAACCAGAGTTCCTGTCCCAGTGGGTAACAGAGAATCCAAATGATTTCTTTCCTTAAGGGAGGGGAATGATATGGATGTATTTCTAAATGCTTTTGAAATGGGGTCTGAATTGAACAAGATGGGATAGGAAGACATAGTAGCTCCACTACGGTCTGGAACATTTTCCCCCTTACTGACAAAGAGGACTATAAAGACTAAGGCTGATTAAACTTTTTCAACAAAGCTTGTTTACAACTGACCCCTGAAGTACATAGCAGAAAGTTGCAGGGAGTTCAGAAAAAAGAGGATAAGACCTATACTGCGGTTTCAACTCAAGAAAGGGCTTATGTAAGAAAGGTGTTCCCTGAGACCCACCTATGCAACTCCAATAGGCACAGCAGCCCACTATTAACATGTGTCCCACAGGGAAAGGGGTCCCACGGGCCATGCATGGCTCCTTGCCTCAGCAGGGACAAGCGCCAGTGAGAGGGCAAAGGGGCCAGGCAGGTGCCACAGCCACCCTCTGTGACACCCTCTGCCTCAGCAGCCACCGAGTGCCTTGAGTTGGTCACTGAGCAGCCCTGCCCTAGTCACCTACCCACCTCACAGGCACCCCTTGCCTGGGAATGAGAGAAGGGCCCAGGGACTGCTAGTGCTGGGCAGTGGCAGGTGCTCAGGCTGAACCTGACTGTTACCTTGACAGTCCCAATCACCCACTGCTGAGCCCAGATGCTTGCGGGGGGCCGATACTCCAGGGGACCCAACAGCCATGGATCATGGGATGCGGCAGCTGGGAGTGGGAATGACTTCAAACCCATCAGCTGCCCTTGAAGCCACCAACTTCTGGGGCTGGCCCCTTCTCACCCACCACTTGGCGGTCCTGCTTTGCCCTCTGCTGCCCACTGGGAGTGCTGGGCTCTTCCAGCCCTGGGTGAGGGCCATCACCGGCCACCACCCCACCAATGGATACCATTTGGGGGGAGTGGCAACGCCCCACCATGTCCTCTAACGCTGGCCAACGTGGACCACTTTGGACTGTTACAGCCCACCTTTGGGCCATGGCCCCCAGTTTTGGAATCCCTGATGTGAGAAAAGGGGGAAGTGGGTGGAGGGGCCATGGTCAATGAGCCCTATAAATGAATCTGTTTAGAACAATTCTATAAACTCTGCCAGCAAAACCTAAAATGGTGGTTAATCGACAAAGATCCTAGCGATGTAACTATAGCAGGGAAATTGGCAGACCATTATGTGGATAGTCAACTTGGGTTTGATAGGGGACCTAATAGGGATAGAACTGGCACAGAGGACAGGGATCAGGTCCATGCAGGGACCCACCTTGATAGAAGTGAAACCTCCTCTGAGAAGCCCTGGGATGTGTGGTGAAAAGTGGTGTTTCTTATGCAGCCAGTGAGCTTGCTTTGCCTGTGGTTGCCCATTCGGCCCACTAAGACCCAGTGCGGTGCTGGAAAGCCAGCTGTATCCTCACAGAGTTAACTATGTGACTGAGTCTCTGCAGGGAGCGAGTCAGGCAGTCAGTCCATGGACTGCATACAATGTTCATGCTGAATCACTCACACTCCAAATCACTGTCCACCTGTCATATTGCACCCTCCTTGTTGCAGATCCATTGGCTCACTAGTGGAAGTGGAAGGTGGTAGTTAATCGGGAGATATTCTTCGGCTGGAGAGATATTGGGACTGCTAAGACTATAGTTAGGTCCCATGTCATTAAACCCTATCAAATGTTCCCCAGGTGTGAAATTTGGGTTAAAGTTCCTGGTGTAAAACCTTTTGTATAGAAATCTGGGCTGTAGGTACTCCAGAGAAGGGACAAGACCTATCAACTTGAATAGAAATTCTCAGAATCCTGAAGCCCTGGCCAGGGCAATAAGCTCTCTCTGTACACTTACTAGGGAACAAGAGACAGTACAGGGCATGGAGATGGAGGCAGTGGCTCCAGCCAAAATCAGGGACACCGAGGCAGTTGCGGTGTATTACCAATCTGTGAGGCCCTCGCCAGGGTGGGAAATGCTTGCGGGAATGACACAGGTAACTACAGCCAGGAAGGAGGAGGAACTTCCCACAGTCTCATTGCCGGATGGTCTCTGAAAATGTAAAGGATGCTGAGTCTGGTGGGAAAGAACTGTGCCACTTGACTCAGTAGGTGGGGATCAATACTTTTCTCCTTTCCCCCAGTGAAACTGACGTTAGGTCACCAGAGTCCACAGGGCCTGACCTTTGCAGAGGTGGGGCAGAGAAAGGAATTTGGTGGTGGGGGTAACTTGAGGAATCTCCCTTACCTGACCTCTCTGCTATTAAAAGCAGTGCATGGTTGAGAGCTGCTTCACAGAGAGGTAGCCCTGCCTCATTTTCTCCCTCTGGCCCAAATAATTGCTTCTTGTAATACTTCCAGAGGGAGGGGGAAACCTCAACACATCAACATCAACACCTGGAAGGTAGGGATAGGATACAGAAGGACCTAAACAAACTGGAGGATTGGGCCAAAAGAAATCTAATGAGGTTCAACAAAGAAAAGTGCAGAGTCCTCCACTTAGGAAGGAAGAATGCCATTCACAGCTATAGACTGGGGACCGACGAGCTAGGTAGCAGTTCTGCAGAAAAGGACCTGGGGGTAAGAGTGGATAAAAAGCTGAGTATGAGTCACCAGCGTGCCCTGGTTGTCAAGAAGGCTAATGGCATATTGGGCTGCATTAGGAGGGGCATTGCCAGCAGGTCACGGGAAGTGATTATTCCCCTCTATTCGGCATTGGTGAGGCCGCATTTAGAATATTGTGTCCAGTTTTGGGCCCCCCACTACAAAAAAGATGTAGACAAGTTGGAGAGAGTACAGCGGAGGGCAACCAAAATGATTAGGGGGCTGGAGCACAGGACTTATGAGGAGAGGCTAAGGAAACTGGGCTTGTTTAGTCTGCAAAAGAGAAGAATAAGGGGGGATTTGATAGCAGCCTTTAACTACCTGAAAGGGGGTTCCAGGGAGGATGGGGCTAGGCTGTTCTCGGTGGTGGCAGATGACAGAACAAGGAGCAACGGTCTCAAAGTTGCAGTTGGGGAGGTCTAGGTTGGACATTAGGAAAAAGTTTTTCACTAGGAGGGTGGTGAAGCACTGGAATGGGTTACCTAGGGAGGTGGTGGAATCTCCATTTTTAGAGGTTTTTAAGCTGAGGCTTGACAAAGCCCTGGCTGGGATGATATAGTTGAGGTTAGTCCTGCTTTGAGCAGGGGGTTGGACTAGATGACCTCCTGAGGTCCCTTCCAACTCTAATATTCTATGATTCTATTAGGACAGCCAAACCCTTTTGGGACAAAAGGGACGCCACACACACCTAGAAACGATGGGAGGAGGAGGACTAGGTCTCAAGTTCACACCCAAAGGTTTTGGGGAACAAGGGTAAGAGGAGCATTGAAGAGCTTAATCCTGTGGGTCCTAAAGAGAGAAATTATAGAGGATGGTTGTCTAATAACTTTTTTTTGGAAAGATGTATGCTGGCTTGCTAGCAGAATGTTGATTAGATGAATCATTGAAACATGAAATTATGAATGGTGGCAATGACTTAAACGCCATCCTGGGAATAAACCTGTTAGATCCCCTAGGATGCCAGTCAAACACCCTAATACACCCATTTGTTTAGCGGGGAGATGTGACAGCTTGACAACGTTCTGCCATGTCCTTAGGAGACCTTACTAAATTAAGTTTAAGTATCCTAGAAGTCCATTGTATTAAATGAATGTATCATTGTGGGCCACAATTGTATGTAACCTCTCTGGAGGGCGATGTGAGATCAGGGCATTCAAAAGACTATATTGAAAATATGCCAAAAAGAATGGACTTTTGGGGTAATAAATGTAAGTGAATTTCCTGGGAAATCCTAAGGAGAGGTTAATGTAAATTCCCCACCTCCAGTTATGCAAAAACCCAGCTTTTTTAACCTTTGCCCTGTGGAAAGGGTGATTATCAGTTGATTACCTGTTCCCAGAGACTGGAGATCAAAAGTCTGAGCTGTGTAAAGACACAGCTGAACTGCCCAGCTTATGTTCTGATTCCGAGAGTTAAGAAATTCTAACCATGGGGGAAAACAAGTTACGAGCTTTGAAGGCCTGACACCTACCAGAGACAGAGGTTGGAGCTGGGGTTTTAGCATGTCTGTAGGGTCTTTTATCATTTTTAATATGTTTTCTCTGTAATTTGTTTGCTTAGAAAGAGCTATGTGGTCACTTATAACTGCAGACAGTTACATTGTTCATAGTCTTTGGCGAGAAAGTAAAGTTCAGATGCTGCCCTGTTTGGGCAACTTGGCTTGCTGGGAATATCACAGTGTAGGCAGGGAACTGTGCAGCCTTAAAGTTTCTCCAGTCAGGAGGGAGTGACCTGCAGTTCTTCATTCAAAAGAGGCAATAACAGGGAGCCGGAAGCCTACGCGTGGGTGTCGTTACTGAACCCCAGAGGGGAAATACAGGTGCAGTTGCCCCATATCTGGTCAGGAAAAAACTGTGTTTAAAGGGTCAGCTGTCTCTAGTCACAGTCAGGCTTTGACCTCTCTAGCCATACTGCCAACAGGGGTACCAATTCATGCCAACTGTGCTGGTGACTTCTGCAGTGTGGGCACCTGTCTACTAGGGACTGGACTGAGACCAACTCATTTTGCATAGGCCACATTTTGCAACAGCTGTGAGATTAATTGACTGTCAGTCACTACTGACGTATGTCTGATTCACAGTTCTAAAACAGGGTTGTAACTCCACGCTTGATACACCCAATTGTGTGTTTGGATATAACTGAAAACTGTGTTAAAGTAATATGTGCTTTAAAGATTAGGCCAGGGATTCCCAAGCTTTTACTCAGCGTGACCTCATTTAAACACTGAACATTTTTGGCGACCCCATCAGACAAGTCACGGCACTGCAATGCTTATAGTATTTAGTACATCAGTTATATGCCAAGAGAAAAAATGAAAACTTGAATGACAATGTCAAATGTCTTTGTGACCCCATTTTTTATTGCTATGACTCTGACTGGGGTCGTGATCCCAAGCTTGGGAACTGCTGGCATAGGCACAGTTGAGAGGATGAAATTTCAGTCTTTGCATTTTCTTCATTTATATAATGTATTTTTTATTCTCACTTAAACCATTTCTTTTGATCCTAAAATTAATTTTTCAAAGAAATGTAGAGATGGAATAAATTAATAGCCTTTATTCATTTTTAAGGTGTTGGCCAGGGTTTTCTAGATGTTTTGCATTTTATCTTCCCCTTTTACAGATATTTTCTTTCTTGTAATGCTGCTCTCTTCCCAAGATGATTTGAAGACCAATAGTCTAAAAATAAATTGACAGACAAAAATTTTAATCTGGTGTTAAGGTTATAAATAAGTGAAATTTAAGGAGCATCTTAGCATAACCTCAAAGTGTTTAAAAAAATGTTCTGAAAGCTGGGGAAATTCAAAGTTGAAGTTGCACTTTAAAAACAGTGATAAAAAAGCAATGGAATGTATGACTTTGCTCCCACAGTTAGGCAGAGGTGATACAGTGGATTGAACAAGAGGCTGGGAGCCAGGAAACCTGGACCAAAATTTACAAAAATCATGAGTGATTTTAAGAGCCTCAGTGTTAGTGTGCTCAACTTGAGACACCTAGAAATAGTCTGATTTTCAGAATGTGCATTGCACCTGCCCTCTGAAAAGTAGGCCCTTTTTGGGTGTCTAAAGTTGTGAACCCAAACTTTGCAGAACTCAAAATCACTATGGGATAGATCCACAAAACATCTTAGGCGCCTAAGTCCAACTCTGAGGCACCACTGAGAACTCCTGCTCAGCTGCTGCCTAACTCTGCAGGCACCTAAAATCCCTACCAATTAAATTTCCACTGTTAGACCCATGGCACCTAAAAATCTGCCAGTGAGTATGCGCACAGCTGCCTTTGTCTAGGCACCCATCTCGTGCTTATGCCCAAGCAGGATCCTCAGTCTAGGTAGTCCCCTGCTTCTCTCACCTGTAAGCAATGAGCCAGAGTGAGAGTGACTGTACAGCCTGCAGGTTAAGACCCTCATTTGGAGGTAGGAGACCCAGGATAGAGACACCCCTGTTTTCCAATGCATTTAATTATTTATACAAAGTTGAACCACTTACCAGGAGAGATTGGGTGACTTATTAAAAGAATGCCCGATAAGACAGTGGTTAGAGCTCTCACCTAGGACAAGGGAGATCCAGGTTCAAATCCTTTCTCTATATCAAGCAGAGGGGGAATCAAACCTAGGTATTCCCCCAGGGCCTGGTTAAGAATTTGGGGCCTTGTGCACTATAGAAATTGTTTTCTCTTCCCCCAGAGCATAGATGCTTGGATTCTAAGGCCAGAAAGGACCATTTGGTCATCTAGTTTGACCTCCTATATAACACAGGCCATAGAACTCCCGCAAAATAATTCCTAGCACAAATCTTTTAGAGATACATCCAATCTTGATTGAAAAATTGTCAATGATAGAGAATCCACCACAATGCTTGGTGAATTGTTCCAATAGTTAATTACTCACCATTAAAAATTTACATCTTATTTCTGGTCTGAATTTGTCTAGCTTCAACTTCCAGTCACTGGATAGTGCTATACCTTTCTCTGCTAGAATGAAGAGTCTATTATTAAATATTTGTTCCTCATGTAGGTACTTATGGACTGTAATCAAGTCACTCCTTAGCCTTCTTTTTGTTAGGCTAAAGAGATTGAGCTCCTTGAGTATATCAGTATTAGGCATTTCTAATCCTTTAATCATCTTCATGGCTCTTCTCTGAACCCTCTCCAGTTTATCAACATCCTTCTTGAATTTTGGGCACCAGAATTGGACACTATTCCAGCAGTGGTCGCAGCAGTGCCAAATACAGAGGTAAAATAATCTCTCTGCTCCTGGTTGAGATTCCCCTGATTATGCATCCGAGATTTGAATTAGCTGTTTTGGCCACAGCATCACACTGGAAGCTCATGTTCATCTGATTACCCACCACAATCCACAGATCTTTTTCAGAGTTACTGCTTTCCAGCGTACAGTCCCCCATTCTGTAAGTATGGCCCACATTCTATGTCCCTAAAGGTATATATTTACATTTAGCTGTATTAAAATTCATATTGTTTGCACCCAGTTTACCAATTGATCCAGATCACTGTGAATCAGTGACTTCTTCATTATTTACCACTCCTCCAATTTTTGTGTCTTGCAAACTTTATCAGTGATGATTTTGTTTTCTTCCAGAGAATTGAAAAAATGTTAAATAGTGTAGAGCCAAGTACCAATCCCTGTGAGACCCAACTGGAAACAGACCCATTCAATGACCATTTCCCTTTTATAATTACATTTTGAGATCCATCAGTTAGCCAGTTTTTAATCCGTTTAATGTGTGCCATGTTAATTTTATATTGTTCTAGTTTTTTAATCAAAATGTCGTGTGATACCACGTCAAACACCTTTCAATAGTCTTAAGTATATTACATCAACACTATTACCTTTATCAGCCACATTTATAATCTCATCAAAAAAAAAAACTTTAGTTTGACATATTTTCCATTATTTTCCATAATCCTATGTTGATTTGCATTAATTACATTACCCTCCTCTAGTTCTTTATTAGAGCTGTATTAGCTGTTCCATTATCTTTCCTGGGATCAATGTCAGAACACAAAATGTCACATCATTAGTTTGCTTCCAGTCTTCTGGAATTTCTTCAGTGCTCCAAAACTTGTAAATTTTGGTCCAGTGAGCGCCTCAACCAGCTCTTTTAGAACACTTAGACGCAAGTTGTCTGGACCTGCTGATTTTAAAATGTCTCACTTTAGTAGCTTCTGTTAAAAATCCACACAAGATACTAGTGGAATGGAAAGAGTATTGTCATCATATGATGAGACTATATCATCTGTTTTTTTTTCTCCAAATACAGAACAGAAATATTTCTTGACATTTCTGTCTTTTCTGCATTATTATTGATAATTCTATCCTTTTAATTTAGTAATGGACCAATACCATTTTCAGGATTCTTTTTGTTACTAATATATTTTAAAAAGTCTGCATAGGCAGACTTCTGCGCCACATATAGTCAATTGGGGCTCTGTGCGGATACAGGAGTCTACCTGCATGCTTATTTCTGCAGGATCAAGGGCTTGGTTTCTACATGAACATTGCTTTCTCATAGCCTGGAGGACTTATTAATGAGATAACTTAACTATACATTGGTTTAGATCCAATAATCTATCTATTTGGTCTCTCCCTCTCTTAGTGGTCTTAGATATTTAGTTCTAATACAGTTAGTTAGGTTTCAAACTCTTAAATTCTGGCCTAAGGTGCCACAACAAAAACTTTTGCCTTCTTTCTCTCCTGCAGAGCTTCTGTACGCTACTCTATCTGTAGTGTGTATGGCATATATGATAATTGCATGAGAGAACACATACTGCCCTCAGTTTTCACAATTTAAATTGAACAATCTATTTTACAGATTCATCTAATTTATTGATGCAACATATTATAATCATCTAAAGCTGCAGTCTAAATGTACATATCAAACTCGTACAACTCTTTCTTCAGGCATCACTGCAGTTAACAGAACTGTATCTTGGGAATGAGTAGGAAGGAGAATGCTTTTTAGCCAGTGTCTTGCAGCTGCTACTGCTATCATCTGTCCTTCATCTCCCATTGGCACAGAGCTGGATGTGGTAATGGGGATGAAGGAGAATGGAATGTGATAAGTGAGGCTTGACTGAAGAGCCCCATGTGTTTTTATTCCTTTTACTTCAATACCTGGTATTTGCAAGATTTTTGGCTTTGAATGAATGTTTTATCTACTAATCTAATTAAAAGTGGTGCATTATGCTCACAAGGGAAGAGCAGCATGAGTTCCTCTTCTGCCATGCAAGAACAAGCACTTCACTTTTCAATGGTCTCCATCAGAAGTACAATGTGGAGCTGAAATATCTTTCTCGTGTCAGTGTTCTCTAGACTCTGAGTAAGGTGTATGTTATGGCTGTATGCCGCAAGAGGAGGAATAAATATGTTAATGTGTTCTAGCTGTGTGAATATCATGAATACATTTTCCCAACAGGCCAATTTCATCATGAAATCCAAAGGATGAATTTGACACAGTTGGTTCTTAGCATAAATATTTAAATTGTGGTTGTGTAACCCAACCTAGGAGAATGTGGGTCTTTGTCCCTCTCTAGTGGTTGACCCACATTAGAGATGAATGAGTTTGTTGCAGCTGCCAACTAGGGTAAAGGTAATCAGCCAGAGGGAAGCACATGCAGTGTTATATGTCAGCCCAAGTGGGATCAGTTTAACCTACAAATTTTGTCACTTGTGTACAATAAACGAAACAATAATTCATGCAAATACAGCAAATTTCAGCAATCTGGTATGTCTAACTTGTGCACAACCTTCATTCCGATTTCTTGACCCCTTTTGAAAGAAGGAATTGGATTAAATGCCTCTTCAGGGAACAGGGTGTCTGTTAATAAATGTATGAAACTGACTATCTCCCATGCTCCCCATTCTATTTTCTCTTTCCCCCTCCTTGTCTTGTGCTCCACTCTGCCATTCAGTGATTGCACTTAAAACATTTTTACTTGCCTTGGAGTGTGTACCAGTGCTGTCAGTATTCCACATTGCATAAATTTGAAATATCTTGCAACAAGTGAAATTTTTCAAAATGGTAGAAACATTTTCAGTGCAATCATGGTAACTTCCTTCCCTCCTTCCACTCTCTGGGCCCAATCTTAGCCCCAGCTGCATTCACACCTATGAGAAAAGAATGGTGAAACACCCCTTTGAGGCTGCCACATAACATTTTGTATGCACTTTTGCAAGAACTTTTCATATCTGATGTGGTTTAGATTAATTAATTTAGGGTATGTCTATACTGACAGCGGCAAAGTTGCCGCCGCCAGATCGATCTTTCTGAATCGACTGAGCAGTCAGTGTAGACCCGCTCAATCGATCAGGAAGTCGACTGAGTAAAACCACCCCCTCAAGTAGCGTAGCACTGCGTCAACAGGAATGCAGTTCCCGTCCGTGTAGTGGAGTGAAGACGGCGTGGAGAAGGGAAACACAGCAGTCGAGGGGAGTTATGCAAGCTACTCTGCATAGTTTGCGTAACTCCCATCGACTGCCACTGAATCTCCAGGTAAGTGTAGACCAGGGCTAAGTCTCGTAGAACTGTTATGAAGTAGGTATGTAGTGTCCCTGTTTGGGGCAACTAAGGCAGGGGAGTTGCCCATGATTATACAAGCAATCTCAGGCACAGCCAGGTCTTTAGGCTCTCCGTGCTGTGCCCTAACCAAAAGATCATTCTTGCTCTCCTCATTGCACTAATAGTCCCACATAAACACAAGCCAGGTGACGTGGTACATCTGACGCATTTTTGTGTTGATACAAGATAAGTACATTGTATGAAACCTTTTAAAATAGGAACAGAAAACATCAAGGCTCCCAAAATATTACACCATGTCCATTGAAGGAGAGACAGGCACTGGGTTTGAATTTCATTATATTGATAATAATGTGAACTTTTTCCTCTCTCATGCACAAATCTTTACTAAAGAAGAAACTGACATCTGTGAGACAGTCACACCAGCTTTTGTTCTGAAAAGAACTGAGGTGGGAAGTTGAATGTCCATTTGGGAGAGGAAGGGGCACTCCATAAAGAATGTGAAAAACAGGCAATCATCATAAATTTGTCCTGAAACCTTACATTGCCCAAATAACATACGTATTGTGATCCCAAGGAGAATATACCCAAAAGACATGGCTACATTAATGTGTTTATGCAATACAGAAGTCGTGCAGATACACATTACTTATGCCTATAATTGTTATTTCCAGTAGGTGGCTGTCTGTCATTTCACACGATTTAAGTACTGTAAAATAACAGCTTTCATGCCTCATAAGAACAATAGAGTCTATTCAAACAGTTCGGTAAATCTGATTACCTGTGATCCGGGTAGGGAAAATTCAGAGGTCCACAGAAATACTGTTCTACCTAGCAGTAATTTTATTCTTAGCCACACAAAGCAAAACAAAACATTCCATAGTGACTCCATTTAGTTTTAAAACAGTACTATATTCCAAAGGCAAACAAAGAAATTAGATTTTGAAAAACCTATTAGTCATCTAGTACATCCTTCTCTAAATGCAAGTTTGTTCCTTATAGAATGTGTTTGAAGGCTTTGTTCTGATTCAAATTACATAAACATGCAAACAATGAGACTTCCACAACTTTTCTTAGAAGTCTATTCTTCCTTTGGAAGGTGCTTTCCTTGAGAAATCCATTGGGATTCTTTTTCTTATATTCACTGAGAATTTTCTTTTGCTTGACTACTTAATGAACCTTTACCCCCCAAAAAGGTTAAGGAAAAATGTCTCCAAAGTACAGTTTGTTTGAATTAATAACTAAAAGAATCATAAGGTCGTGTGGAGTGTAGTTGTAGCCATGTCTGTCCCAGGATACTAGAGAGACAAGGTGGGTGACCAATTTTATTGGACCAATTTCTGTTGAAGAGCTTTGTGTAAGCTTGAAAGCTTGTCTCTCTCAGAGAAAGAAGTTTGTTCAATAAAAGATATTACCTCCCTCACATTGTCTCATTATAAGATTGTCCTTTTTAGACTTGTTTCCCTACATGAATAAACTAGCAACCCTTTTAGTGAATATTACATACTAGTAAATGTTTAGCGTCTTGTAAATATTGCTATCTTAAGACACAAAGCGTCTCTCTTTTCCACAAATGATGTGTTAAGTTTCATGAAGCAAAACTGGAGAATAAACCAGCCACTAGAAAGCTGGCAGATCTTGAATTTTTTGAGGAACATATAGATGTAACCTCAAATAGATAGGAATCAGGTACTAATGCCATACAGGATTCTTGCATGTCCATTTTATAACAAATTTCAGTCTCATTAGATTAATAATGCATCAGGATCTGGGAGTTCATTTTGCCGTGTAGCTATACCCCTGTGTACCATGCTAAGTAATTCTGCTCCTTTGACATTTACGTCCCTCGAAAAATTGCAGAATATTGCATTCCTTTAGACAAATTATACGTCTTAATCTTTCTTCTACCCACTAATAGCTTCTTTTGCTCTTCTCTGGTCTCCCTCCAACGTGTTAATATCTTTCTGTCAATGGGGTGCCCAAAAGTGAGTGCACTATTCCGGGTTCATTCTAAACAGAGCTGGATTATTTCCTCTTTGCTTTGAGACATGATGTGCCTACAGATGCAGGCCAAAATTCCATGCGTTTTTTCTGCAGCCTTTTCACATAAGCTCAGGTCTGATTTACTGTCCACTATCACTAGGTCTCTTTCAGCACTGCAGCTTTCCAGAGTAAATTCTTTCTTTGCATAGATGAGTTTCGGCTTACTTCTCACTAGAGTGGTTAACTTGCTTTTCTTTTTTTCTTTTTTTATTCTATGCACATATTTGTGAGCTCTTTAGAATCTATATTTAAAACCAGACTAAGTATTAAAGAGATAATTTAAGAAAATTTACAAAATATTTCTTTTCTGGCCTTAGCACCTCATCTCCATTCCTATTCTTCTTACAGTTTATTTACTATGAGTAGAGGATACATATAGAGTTATTCAAAGTCAGGAAAAATAGGTTTTATTGGACAATGGGTGCACTTTGATTTCCATTTTTTTTTAATGTTTTTTGTCTTGTAAAATTAGTGCATCACAAAGAAAGAATATTGGTTTTAATTACAGTATGTTCTTTTGCCCTCCTACCCATCTTTGAGTATGAGTGATTTCGGCCAATGAACTTTTACTTGTCTAGGATTTCTTCAGTTAATTTGCAGAGGTTAGTGGTTAAGGTGCCCCACAAGCTTCTTCAGTTAATCAATGTATTAGTCATTAAGGTGCTTTCATATGCTTCCAGCAATTATAATTATATGCATATAGTACTGTCCCCTTTTGGCAGTATAATTACAATAAAGTTGAAAAGGCAAATTTGTGGATCAAAAGTTCTTGTATGTACCCAAGAGATGCAGAGGATTCAGGATTCCCTTTTGTCATTGACCTTCCATTCTAGATTGTTACCGCTAGTTGATTGGACAATCTTTTGAGGATTAAACTTTCCCTCCTGAGGTCCTGATCATCCAAGGTAATGAGTGCACTCAAGCAGGGCTGGTTCATGGCGTGAATAACATATACTGAACTATAACATATACAGAATATATAAATAAATATTTGTAAAATATAAATAACATATACAGAACTAGTATGTGTTTGTGGAGGAGTTAGGACAATGGTGAAGGGAGATTTTCCATTGCGCAGGAGGAGGAAGGAATCTGTGGTATGACCCATCCAGGCAGGGTGAAAATAAAGAGATAGAACAAATCACAATTCCCCAGTGTAACAATGGTCTGACAAATAGGATTGCTGGCAAGAAACTGATGTTTATTTCTTGGTCCCAGTTCCCCGATGCGGGCAAGGTATATACAAGGTTAATACCCTTGTCACCTGATAGGGGTCAATATCTACTGATTTCAGTAATATTACACCCAAGGATGCTCAAGGTATTATCAACATATACCATTTAGTCAGCACCCAGCAGCTAACACACAACAGCATGCATTATCTTACTGTTTTATTTTCAACCTGCCTGTGGGCTGGGGCGCAGTGGAAATTCTGATGCGGGTGCTGCTTCCACCCAGTACTGCCCCTTTAAGAGATTAATTCAGTGTCTCTTTGGGTTGTGCCCAGCAAAAAGAAACAATGTTCAATTTAGGGCAGCCCAAATTTAAATAGTAGTAGAGTGTCAGGGCTGGGGTGCTTCCATAAAGCTCTCACTGGATCTATTTACTGTCTGGGAAACTCTTTCTGAGTGCTGGAGAGACTTCCAAAGGCCCTTTGGCTGCTCAAGGATTGTATATTTCCCCCTTAGCCAGTGCTCTCCTTGCTAAAGGACAGCGGCTGTGCTCAGTTCCAGTTGGGATGCTTCTGGCTTCCCAATGCCTACAGTGAGTGTTTTCTTACTTTCCAGAAGTGTAGATATCTTGTAACTTGGAAGCCTTGTGCTGCTACAGGCTTTACAGGATTGTACCAAGCCACTGGGAGTTTGGGGACCTTTCAAGAAGAGTAGGGCACCTTCTAGGACTGAACCCTGTGATACAGTGTACTCCCAATAAGGTCCTGAAAGAGTTTAATTAGGCCAGGTGGTCCAATCAGCCAATTAAGCAGCAAATGGGGGAGATTTAGATTGAGTGGAGGGTGCTAATTAGAAGGAAGCTCACCTGTGAGAGAACAGGCAGGGCTACATAAAGCTAGGAAGCTGGTGCTAATGTGGGAGGTGGCAGGGAAGAAGTTTGTAGTCTCTCTCCCCCTAAGCCAAGAGAGAAGGAAGAGATGGTAGGAACCCCCTGAGAAAGGATTTACCTAGTAGACCTAAGAGAGAGGGGTCTGACTAGGAAGGTTGGTGAAAGGGAAGCTTAAAGAAGCACTGTAGGAAGAAATTGAGGTAAGAGAACACAAAGGTTGGAGACTTCCTGGCCCTTAACTGCTTGCTGTAAGGCCCTGGATTGGAATGCAGAGTAGAGGGCAGGCCTGGGTTCCCCTACCAGCCAGTGCAGAGCTGTGAATGGGAAACCTGCCTGAGTCACTGTGGAAGTGACATAATCAGAGCAGTAGGTGTGAAGGCTGCCTTGCCCTGCTTCTGCAGACAGGCTTTGAAATACCTCCCTTCCCAAAAGGGGAAATTGCAGTGTGACCTGGATGGAGGGCTGAGTCACAAAGCAGCCATAGTGCAACTCCATGAGTGGAAGCAGAGCTGTAACAGGGAAGAGAAGAAAGCAGCTGCTGAATGAGGTGGAGCTAATCCCCAGAATTGTCAGAAAGGGGTGCCAAACCCTTAAGAGGTAAAACTTGCTGTCTGCCCAAATTCCACTTCCTCCTCAACATGCTTGAAAAGAAACAATATGCACTGTGTCTTATTGCTGCTTGATAAAGCAGTTCAGAGGTGAAATGCTCCTCCTCTGGCCTGTTACATCCAGCTCTCTGACCAAAGAAGCATATTGTCACATTGGAGATGCAATTGATGATGTGTACACCAATTTGTTTCAGCAATCAGTCCACATGTTAGGAAAAAATGTTTCTTTTTCATGTCCACTAAACTTCAAATGTTTTCATTTTTAAAACTTGGGATATGACCTAATTGTGTTTAACCTGATTTTAAAACATAATTACTGTTGCTAGTTGTAGGGGCCCTGGCTACTGACTGCTGTCATGTGATAGGAATATTGATCTTTGTCAGATGTAGCTAGATCAAGTGACTGAACCAGGAAATAAAGTTGAATTTCTTGTACCAGCTCCTTAGTACAGCAGCACATCCATGCAATATTTGGTTTTGTGCATGGCAATTTACCAGTGGCAGTATTTTATCTGTAATGAAGGGGCTGAGTGCTTTAGAATTTTGCATGAAATTCTACTGTCATGATTTACGGGATTGAGAAATAGGCAGACACGGCATAGGATAAGGAGCTATGAGAGCTGAAACATACCCAGTAAACTATAAGTCCCTGGCATTTGCACTTACATTTAAAAAATCAGCTGCTGCTTATTTGCTGTTCCTTGCTAGAGCTGGAAAACTTTTGCTTCATAAATATTTTGATGTGAAATTACCAACGTCCTTGACATTTTATTAGTTTTCACATAATATTTTTTAGTCTGTATTCAAAGTTTCACTGCAAGTTTCAGCAGCTCTTTGGGGATATGGGAATCAGAGAAAAATGCTTTCTGTATGTTTATAGGCAGCACAGAGAAGGATCACATGGTTGGGATTAATTCTAGTGTGTTCAATAGTGCATAGGAATAGACAAGCTGCAGTAACATGCCCTAAAGCTAAAAACAAACAAGTTTTAGATAGTGATGAGGGAAATGCAAAAGGTTCAGTTTATTTGGGTTGAATCACCCAAAAGTTTGAAATCAGATCTCCTGAGTCTGCAGAATGGGTCAGAAAATATCACACAAACAGGCTTGCTCATAAAATGATTTATACATCCTGCTTTTACTCATTGCTAGAAACAAGATGTGCACGTTTTTTTTTGTTTTTTTTTTAACTTAAAAATATGTAACTAAACATCTCCAAACTTCAAATAACATTTGATTTGAATTTTGATAAGGTTTTGGATCAGCTGTGGTTTTATCCAAACTGGTTCACCAATCCCTAGGGTTTTTGCAATGAGCCGTAGTATACCTGGTTTAGATGGGGTGATGTCATGTTTAGGAAGTGCATAATATCCCTTTATATAGTCTGTGATCTCTCTAGTAGCTTTTTCTGTCTTCTGAAACCTGCCAGAGCAGCAGTGTGTATATGTAGCTAGGCTGTGCGTGTTGTGTATACATTTATGGAAATTATTATGTTATGGAAAGAACAAAGACATAACAGCTGACTATCAGATTGATCTTATTATGCAGAGAAGACAAGTCATGGATGTCTTGGGCCACTAGAAATATGTGCTATGGGAATTTGCAATGTATGCTCTGCAGTGGGATTAGTTTTCATTTAAAAATTTATTTCTAGCCCTTCTGCTTGATCCATTCACATTCAAAAAGCTTAAGGATATAGATAGACACATGAAGACATGACCATAAGGAAGGTGTGAACTGCAAATTTCCCTATTCATCTCAGTGAGGTGTTAACTCAGCAGCCAAATAATATTTTAAATCCCAACATTGTGGACTATCATACCATTATACTAAAAGCAGAAATAGTTATCTAATGTGCTTTGTTCAAGGAGGTTAGATCTATGTGGAAAAGACATCCCGTAGGAATAAAATTGCAAGTTCTAGATTCAATTAATTAAATGCTTTATTGAATATTTGAGGCCCAAGCATTCAGTGCTGTATTGCATAATTTACATGTGCAATTACTGCAGCTGTAACTATACATCATGCAAATTATGCCCATGGAATTCTGAAAATATTGGCTTTTTTAAAATCCTCAACATAGGATTCAGGGAGAGGAATAGAATTAAAAACGATGGAGATGGCTAGGCAGAACTCTGTAAGAGGGAAATTGGAAATCGTGGGGGATTGGATGAGCTCTTGGCCAAACCTGAAAAGGTAGATAGTTCTCAAGAAAATCAGAGCATTTTAAAATGTGAAGTCTTTGTGCAATAAACCATCCAAATTATTTAATACTCCGTAAAACGCCAACTAACTTATTTAACAATGTTTCCTGAGTGAATTTGCTTTTTTAAAAAACATCCATCTGTTTTCCTAAATATTTCTGTAGATTCTGGGGGAAAATAGAATTTGGCAAAATGTACTACAAATTTCTATTGGCTGTCCTACAGGGTAACGGCTAGATCCTGCAAACATTTACATATGTAGCTTTATTCACACAAGCAATCCAGTTCAGCTCAAGAGGATTGCTCACATGAGTGAAGTGATTCACTTGGTTAAGTTTTTTCTTCTATTTTTAGAAACAGACTCATGGGGAGGAAGAGGACTGTTTGCACTTGCACTTCTTTATGGCCACACTAGTTTTCAAAACTGTCTGGAACCAAGGACATGGCCCGGCTGCCTCAAAGAATAGCAGCTGAGAGCTCACAGGTAAACACTTTCAGTATGTGTTTCAGCCACAGTCACTTTTGTACCAGTTCCAAGCTATGGTCTCACCAAAAGGTGGTGGGTCCACTCCACACATGGAGTTAACATGCAGAACGATAACACTGAAGCAGTTGATTTCTATTTAAGTTCCACTCTGCAGCCCAGCATAGGCAGAGAATGCACATGACCTCATCTCTACAGACTAGAGTGGCAGGCACCTTCAGAACACACAGGCCTGAATTCTGAGTTGTGCGAGAGCTGTGTTTTGGGGCAGCTCAAGGAGAGGGGATGGGAATTACTTATGTTTAGGCCTCTGGTTTCTGAGACAGTGAAGGGACTAACCCATACCTTGGCATGTGTTAGACCAACCCAAAGGTACAAGACCAGATCAATAGAACTACATTGATTTTAAACCCTCTGAGGAATTGGCACACAAAATTTATTCTCAGTATTTACTGAGCTGTGTGTGATGGGTCTTTTATAGTATGTTGTGTTAATAAAGCTGCTATTGAAGTTTTACCCCAACTCATGATCTCTAGGACCTCTAGATGCCTGTAGATTAGACTATAGCTGAACTAGATTTATCGTACAGAGACATGATGCAGTTGAGTTCCAGACAAGTTGAGTGTCTTCAAAATAGTTGCACCCCATCTCTACCTGTAATTACATCTTTGAGATAAGAGAGAGATGAAAGAATCCCTCTTGAAACATGTGGGAAATTCCAGGGACAAATGGTTGAAGAGGTCTCTGCAAAAAACAGAATTGAAATCAGAGGTATGGCTAGATACAAATCAGAATGTGGTCCAAAGCCAAGATTAGGATTCTTGTAAGAGAGACTTATCACATAGTCTATCTGGTGGGGGGGTGAATTGCCACTTGGGACTTGATATAAAGGGGGACCAAGTCTACAATGGGTACTACTATCCATTTCAGCTGCAATTGATGGAATAAGAAATGCAGTAACAAGGAAACTTGGCTTGCCCATAATGGGGACAGAATCTTATCTGTGGTTTAAGAGAAGGGAGAGTGAAATTGTTATCCAATGGGTAGACAGGTAAAGCCTCTGTTTGCACCAGCAGAGATTATCCCTGCTCAGAACATCACTGGGTCCAGCTCCGGGCACCAGAGGAACTGCAGATAAACTAATGCAGATAAACTAATGCTGGCAGCACAGCTGGTTCGGCATGCAGATGAGTGTGCTATAAGTTTGCAAATAACTCTCCCTGTTCTAAGTGCAAGAGTGGTGCCCTGGGAGGATCTCTGAACACAGTTCTTTCACAGTGCTCCTCCTGACTTGGTGCAGCTACATGTTGCCCCGTGCTCAGGCTGAGTACTAAGGCTTGCTCTAACCCTAGGTGGATAAAATGTAGCAGAGTTGCAAGATTCACCACTCACTTTACAAGATGTGCACTGAAGAAGATGAACTCCTGCAGAGTCCTGACATGTTCATTGGCTGGATTTACTACTTTTTTGACTCTGCAGCTAAATTAGCCTTAGTTGTATTCACATTGCAGCTTACCCTTGCTTCAAACATTATTAAAACGGGGAGAGAAATTCAGAGGCTCCTGGCACAATTATTCCATGGGCAAGAAATTTGCCATTTTTTGTGCTTGTGCAAAGCCTAGCACATTGTGGGTGTTACCAAAAACAGAGTAATAATAAATCAAAAACAATTTTTGCTGGAACACGCATAGGTACTTCATCTCATTACATGCTACTTCTGCTTTCAATCCCCACCAATTTGGGTGCGAAAGTGTTTCTTTAAAGAATGGAGAAATCTTTTCTTAAACTCTCCCTGTATTCCATGACAGGTGAACCCTCTTTTGTGAAATTTGTAAGGGGGAAAAATCCCTTTGGGACAGAGACTAGGCAAGAAAATGTCAGCTTGAATAACAAGTTATAAGGACTGAAAATGGAGATGCTGAGAGACTAGAATTGAAATGCTTAAGCAACAGTAACTGTTACGGTTGCTGCTGCTTCTTCTATAATGCAAAATAGCAGTTTAGAATATGTGGAATTTATATGTTCAGGTACCTGACATAGTGACTTAGTTTACAATTCTACTACAAGATATCCACAGAGAAATATTTCACATTTATACAACAGTCTGCTGAAAAATGGAAGCCATGGGGAAAAAAGGCCTTTTATAATTTCACCACTGGATGGAGACAGTACATTAAAATTTGTGAAAAAGAGCTTATTACTAGGGAACCGTTATGAAATCCCTTCAGATAAAAATCCCTTTTGCGTGGAGAGAATCCATGTACTGCAGCAACAAGCAGTGAAATGCCTGCTAGATTTTTAGGTGAAAAATTCATTCATGGTGACTGTAGATCATGTGTTCAAGCTATTTTTATACTAAGAGATGGGACTAATAAAAAGAAAAAGCCCTTCCTCTCTGTACAAATACAAAAAGCTATGATTACACAGAGCAAAAGAAGCAAGGGGGGAAAAAAGGAAAAGGCTGTAATGTCCTTCCTTGTTCTTCCCTGGTGTAAAAATGGGATGTGATGTACTTGCTGCTTGTGATCATCTAAGAAGTTCCCAGACCTGAAGAAGAGCTCTGTGAAAGCTTGTCTTTCACCCACAGAAGTTGGTCCAATAAAAGATATTACCTGACCCACCTTGTCTCTCTAATATCCTGGGACCAACTTGGCTATAACATCTCTGCAAACAAGGCTCCCTGGCACTTGAGGATTTCAGGTTGAGCTGGAACGGATGCTGTGGATCTGGTTTCAGTGGCTAGGTGGTACCCATGGCAGCCTGAGTTGTAGAGGCTGAACTGCAGTTCAGCCTGTCACCAACCGTGGGTGCTGCAGCACTTGCTTTCTGTTGGACTGCTTGTGCTATCTGTGCAGAGTGGGGACCTGCAGCCCATGGAGCAGTGAGGCAGTAGCTCCTACTTACTCCCTTTGTTCTCTGTGTAGTGCTGTGCTGGAAAGGAGCAATGGCAAGCATCCACCTGCACTCTTCCCCCTCCTCCACTGATGCTGGCCTCCTGAGTGCAGTTGGCTGGCATATGTTCGGGGGAGGTAGCTAGGCTGAATGAGGGAAAGCAACTAGACTCACTGTCTGAGATGCAGCAAGGAGAGAGCTGGGCCCATGGAGGGATATGGGAAAGGGTCTTTGCCATCAGTGAAAAGGAGGAAATTTCCCCCATCTGTCAGTGTATTTTTGGTAAATTTCAGGGGTGTGTGTTCAATAGTACTTTTTTTAAAAAGGCAACTGTCCATCTCAAAGGCATATTTGAGAGCTGACCTGATTGTCATGTCTGTCTCTGTCACAGAAAATAATGCCGGTTATAGCAGTTACTATGTGGTGTTATGCCCAAGCATAATTTTTTTGGGCCCAGTACAAACTTGTAACATAGGCCTCCTCCCACACACACACACGCAGGGGGGTTGCAGCCTGGACTGGGCCACTCTGGGCCCTGGTAAAGTGTACCCTTCCCCCTCCCCCCCCCATGTGCGGGCCCTGATGTTACGTGCAATAAATACCTTTTTAGACCATTTTAAAATTTCAGAGTGGTAAGCACAATGAAAAGTCCTTTTGGGGGGGGAATGTTCAGTGGCACATGCATGATAGTTGTTTGTCAGTGTCACACCCCTGATTTTATTCTCTAAATACAAAAAGTTATTTAGACCTATTATGGACTAATTGCTTAAACAATTTGTCTTAAATCAAGGTCTTGGAAATCTTTCCCCTGGGTTCATCAGGTATGGGATAAGCTCTTTACTGCACAAATTCTCTTAAAACAGGGCCAAATTCTGATTGTCTCACTGCTCCATGACTCTTTTCATTGACTTCAGAGGGACCACTTGCAAGAGTATATTTCAAGTCGAAATGGCTTATAATGACCAAATTGACTTTAATTGTAAGAACTATAAATGCAAAATTGTGCTTCAAAGCACAAATCTAGAGCTGAGCAAAACTCAGCTAGTTCAATTTCTATAGTTCACGTGCAAGCTTTTAATTTCAGTTTTAAACCATTGAATTTCCATAAAGCTCTAGCAATGGATTTTCAACACCCAAAAAGTGAGTGGTGTTCAGATCAAGAATTTTGGTTTGCCTCATTATACAGTTACAGCAATGAGACCCTGCCCCATATCCTGTGCAGCTGTAAGTTCCACTCCAGAGCCTGGCAACTGCACCACAATGCCATCCAGAACTGCCTGATGAAAGCAGGAGAGGGTCACAGTGAACGCTGCAGTCCCATAACCGACAACCAGCTGCGACCGGATGTCTTCCTCACCAGTGAGGAGCAGAAAAAGATCATCATGGTAGACATCACGATCCCCTTCGAAAACAGGACCCCGGTCTTCTGTGAAGCCAGAGCTTGTAAGGAGATAAAGTACACCCCCCTGGCCGACACCTTGAGAGCGAAGGGCTATGAAGTGGTGACGAAGGCTCTGGTCATCAAAGCCCTGGGTGCTTGGGACCCTTGCAATGAGCATGTGCTGTGGATCTGTGGAATCGGTCAGCATGTGCGGCACCTCATGGGTGTCAGACACCATCAGGTGGTTCAGGGACATCTACATGGAGCACATCACCAGACACTAGCAGTACCAAGAAGAATGGGCCAGAGTACCATCATGAATCGGTGACAAGATGAGAATAGAAAGCCTTTCTCTAATAGATCGTATGTACTGAAGGGTTATCTAT
The DNA here is from genome assembly GCF_026122565.2 of Emydura macquarii macquarii. Classification (NCBI taxonomy): domain Eukaryota; kingdom Metazoa; phylum Chordata; order Testudines; family Chelidae; genus Emydura; species Emydura macquarii. The sequence continues at coordinate 14,372,036 of NW_027132773.1, forward strand.
ACCATAATTCTCACTCAATGAGGGTCCACCTGCTTTCATTACTGTATCTACTTCCTACAAACCACACTTAAATGTAACTTTTTTATAAACAAAGTACCCTCTTACCTGACTAGTTATATTTTAAACGATCAAACCTATTACTCTCCATCTGGGATATCGCAGATTATGCTTTCATTGTACTCTCTCCAACTTCCAACCAAATTCTGTACCCACTGATAAGATGTACATTAAAACTCTACAAAACTGTACATTTAAACTCTGTACCTGATCATTTATTTAAACATTATCTTTAATAAAAACTGTATACCTATGCATTTTTTGGCATTTTGAATGCTCCCAAAGTTCAGTAGTATTCATGTATGGAATTTTGGCTTAGATTAATCTTGACCAAAAACTATGTATGAACTCATGTTCTCTTGAACACTAGGTTCCTGGAAAGTTCCCAGATTCATTTTTACCTGGTTTGGAAGTTTAGTAGGAAAATTTCATGCTGCTCTATTCAGATTCTCTATGGAAAATTTAATCCTAAAGAAGGTTATGAAATCTTGAAAACCAGAGTTGAAAATATAAACACAGACATGAATTTCCTATAAAGGAGTAGGTGGCAATATTGAAGGAATACAATCCAAAGCTGTTTTTTTTTTTTTTTTTTTTTTTTGCATCCGTGTCAGTGCACGTTTCCTTTAAAATAAAAAGGTTAACATTAACACAGAGATAAATCTTAAGATATAGGTAGGGCTAAGTATATAGTATGATAACTATAATAAATTATTTCTTTATGATTAATAACAAAACAAGCACCCCCATCCCCCTCTCCCAAATTGCTGCACACCTTTGTGTCTCCTATATAAGGTTAGCTGGTGCTTGTGTGTTTCAATTGTTATCTAAGGCGTTGTTTACACTAAGGAAATTTACACATTGTAGCTAAACTTGTGCAAACCGCAAATATAGATGTGCAGTCCTGGTGCATGTAGTATCCTGAGTGTGCAGGTAAGGTGCCTTTGTGGAATGCTTATGCCTTTGCCCTATTTAATTATTTCATTATTACATCTTACAGTGGTAAGAAGTTCCTTCTTCCACCTTCAGCTGACCAGGAAAGTGCTTCTCCTCAAATGTGGACCTAGCCACTTGTGATCCTCACTTTTGTTACCTCCAGGATAGATAACTGCAACTGTACTAGGGGAAGAAAGGTGAATCAATGTGGAAACTACAACTGCATAACATGCAGAAGCTTGGTTCCTAAGCAATAAAGACAGATGTGTAGACATGACCTTAGTTGTCAGCACTATTGCCCCATTTGATGCCTAGTCAAATGCAAGGACCAGGTCTAAATTTTTAAGACTATTGAGGGTTAAGGCTGAACAAGCTTAGTGCTTGATTGTGCTTTCTAGGTACAGGCTGTGTTAAGGGTCGGTGAGAAGATATACCACCTCAGAGACACAACTTTTTTCTTAAGGGAAGCAGATTGTTGCAAGCCTCAACAAGGTACTAACATGCTCTAAAATAAAGTCAAACATCCCCAGGCTGGAATTTCAGTCCCTGCTCTGTAAAACAAACAGTAAGAATAAACACCTGCAGTGTCTTTAGTTGTAAATAAAAAGAAGCAGAAAAGAACTTAATCTAATAGAAGTGTGAGCCGTCTGTGTGCCAAGGGTAGCCACCTGAAAATGCCAAGGTGAGGGCAGGCTGTAAAACGAGAGCAGCTTCTCCCAACACTGGTGGGTGACACTGAAGTCAGACTTCCCAACCAGCCACAAACAGTGCTTGTGATTCCCCACACTGGTTAACAAGAAGCCCAAATAAAAATGTAGACAGCCCCCTCTGCTGCATTTCAATCTCTGGCTCCCAATCAGCCACTAGGTCCAATAAAGAGATCTGTTATTTAAAACTCTATGCTCTTCACCAAAAAGGTTTCTCCTGACCCCAAAGGGTCAGCCACAGTACCAGATCAATATAAGTTTGGATCTTACCCAAAACACCACGTTGCCAGCCAATCCTTTAGTAACTAAAACTAAAGGTTTATTATAAAAGGAAAGAAACAAACTATAAGAGAAATGTTAAATGATTAAAGCAATCAGACACATACACTTGATTTGAAAGTCCATATATATCAGGTTTCTAGTAGAATTCTGGAGTTTGCAGGCTTGTATAGTCCCTCTGGTGTACATCCAGTACCTGGATGGGTCTCAGTCCTTTGTTTCACAGCTTCAATTCAGTTGTAGATGAGTTGATCCAGAGGCAGGCTGACAGCTGAAGACAAAATGGATGGGGTGCAGCTACCTTTTATGTCCTTTGGCCTTTGCCATGCTGCTTGTAGAAATTTACAGGAATAAGATGGAGTCCAGGGTCACATGAATGACTGGTGACTCATCAGGTATGTTCCTGGCTTTTCCCCCTGGGCCCATTGTATCTGTGAATTTCCTTAATGGGCCATTAAGCAGGTGCTTGTGCTGCAGCTACCCTGTCTGGGGTGTTGCCCAGAAACACAGTACAATATGAAATGCAGATAAAAACATGTCCATAACTTCCATTACACACATAACACATGAACATAAACATTATCATCTTACTTAGCACATTATAGCCTTTTTAACGGTACCTGACATGGCATATCTCACATGAATTCTTATGATTCTGACATATTGATAAAAAATACAATAAATCCCCCCCCGCCCTCAATCCAGCCAGTGTGACAACAAGAACGGCCATGGGAGGGCAGACCAATGATCCATCTAGTCCAGTATCCAGTCTTCTGGCAATGCTTGGTGCCAGATGCTTCAGAGGTAATGAACAGAATAGGGAAATTTATTGTGTGATCCATCCTCTGACCAGTCCCAGCTTCTAGCAGTCAGAGCTTTAGGGAGACACAGAGTATAGGGTTGCATCCCTGACCATCTTGGCTAACAATCATTGATGGACCTATCCTCCATGAACTTCATTCTTTTTTTGAACCCAGTTATACTTTTGGCCATCACAACATACCCTGGCAACTAGTTCCACAGGTTGACTGTGTGTTCTGTAAAGAAGTACTTTGGTTTATCAGTTTCATTGGGTGATCCCTGGTTCTTGTGTTAACACTTTTCATGATTTTTTAGGCCTCTATCATATCCCCTTTTAGTTGTCTCTTTTTCTGAGATGAACAGTCCTAGACTTTTTAATTTCTCCTCAGATAGAAGCTGTTCCATACCCCTAATAATTTTGTAGTTCTTCTCTGTGCTTTTTCCAATTCTAATATCTTTTTTGAGAGGGAGTGACCAGAACTGCATGCAGTATTCAAGGTGTGGGTATACCATGGATTTAAATAATGACATTATGCTATTTTATGTTGTAACCCTTTTCTAATGGCTCCTCATGCTCTGTTAGCTCTTTCAGCTGTCACTGCACATTGAGCAGATACTTTCAGAGAACTATCCACAAAGACTCCCAGATATTTCTAGAGTAGTAATAGCTATTTTAGATCTCATCATTTTATATGTATAGTTGGCATTATGTCTTCCAATGTGTATTACTTTGCATTTATCAACATTGAATTTCATCTGCCATTTTGTTGCCCAGATACCCAGTTGTGTGAGATCTTTGTAACTTCACAGTCAGTTTTGGACTTAAATATCTTGAGTAATTTTGTATCAGCAAATTTTGCCATCTCAGTGTTTACCCCTTTTTCCAGATCACTTATGAATATGTTGAATGGCATTGATCCCAGGACAGCTCCTTGGGGAAACCCTGTTACTTACCTGTGTCAGAAACTGTGATGGGGATGGTTGGGCTAGTGGTTGGAGCAATGGAAGTTGGGGCTAATGGTTGGAGCCAGGGGTCCAGAGTGAGGTTGGAATTGGAGCAAGGCCGAAGTGAGAGCAGGGTTGGAGCAGGAATGGAAAAAGAGCAGGGCTGGAATATGCTGAGGTTTGAGGAACCTATTGCCATTATCAAACAGGAGAGAGTTCCAAGCTTGCAGTGATTGAGCAGACTGAGCCGCTGTTTCACCTGTGAGATGCTTTTGACTTTCCTGAGAATCACCAGACCAGTTCTTGGTTTGTGGATTGGATGGAGCCTAGCACAGGAGTGACTTCTTTCCACTACGAAAACTGACCATTAATTTCTATCCTTTATTTCTTATCTTTTAACCAGTTACTGATCCATGAAATGACCTTCCTTCCTATCCTGTGACAGCCTACTTTGCTTAAGAGCCTTTGGTGAGGGACCTTGTCAAAGGATTTCTGAAAGTCCAAGTACATTATATAAGTACATTATATCCACTGGATCATTCTTGTCCACATGTTTGTTTTACCCCCTCAAAGAATTCTAATAGATTGGTGATTTCCCTTTACAAAAGCAGTGTTGACTCTTCCTCAACATATCATGTTAATCTATGTATCTGAAATTCTGTTCTTTACTAGAGTTTCAACCAATTTGCCTGGTACTGAAGTTAGGCTTACTAGCCTGTAAGTGCCAGGATCACCTCTGGAGCCTTTTAAAAAAATCAGCATTACATTAGCTATCTGCCAGTCATCTGGTATAGAGGGTGATTCAAGTGACAGGTTACGTACTATCCTTAGTAGTTCTGCAGTTTCATATTTAAGTTCCTTTAGAACTCTTGAGTCAATACTGTCTGGTTCTGATGATTTATTATTGTTTAATTTATTGGTTTGTTCCAAAATAAACCTGATGATAAAAAAGTTAAAGGCAGAATATGTTTTGGAGCTCCTGGGCATGCAGTCTTTCCTTCATGAAGTGCAGCTTACTGCCTTCTGAGTGGCCAGCCTTCTCTGTTGACTGGTTCTGCTTTTTCCTCATTCATTTTTGCCTCCTTGTATCCCTGGAGGAGCTGGAAGGAAGCCGGATGGCTCCTGCAAGGCTGGGATGTATCTGCAAAGCCAGTGGCGATGCAACTTTCTAAAGTTATCAGTGTCCATGCTCCTTTAAGGGTATTGCTTTTTCCATTTTTAAAGCTCTACTCCAAAAATCTTTTTAGAAAGAAGAGTAATGTAAGTTGAGTGTGAAGAAGTCAAAGGCCAAAGTTTTAGACATTTTCAGTATTTGCAAGCACAAATTTTTTACTTGTTTTTACCAAATTGTCACATACAGACAGATGGTTTTTGTGTCTGTAAAGTGGATAGTCAGGTGCCTAAGTACTTGTTTTGTGCCTGCACATATCCATTTACACATACAAATGTGGTAATTGCACTTGCAAGCTACCACACATACCATTATGTACACGTGAGGTTAAAGGCCATTTTTGAAAATGGGCTAAAAATCACAGTAAGGAACAATTATGTTTGCCAGTGTTAAGGTTTCCTTTTCTACAAACCAAGGCCAGACCAAAAAGGTACAAAATGAAAGCTACATAGTGCCAGAATCAGCCTTTGAGTAAGCAACCATAACTCTGCTATAGTCATTGGGCTTATAACAAGACTCAATTTGGAATCCAGTAGGAAGGGATTGATGTATTCTCCGAGGCAATATGCTTGTTTTCTTTCTTTAAAAGATGGTGTTATTGTGGGGCACATTCATTTCTGCGTAACTACTGTATTGGCTGCCATGGAACTGGAACTGTGCAATACACATTGGTATTGTATAAACTCACTGTTGCTGATGCATTTGAAAACGGTTTGCAATAACATAGTGGGTCCCACCTGTCTTATTCTAGAACAACATGAAACCCCAAGTGTTATAGGCAATGTAGTTGTAGCCAGTAAAGCTTTAGATTTTTACATGCTGTCCTTTTGTTGGTTGTTTTTCTAAAGCTGTGGAATGGTGCTTTCAGGTGCATTAGCGTAAGACTACGAATTACTTTGTGAGACAGAAATCTTTGATAGATAACTGCAAAACACAAAAATGTAAATTGCATCCAATGTCAAAGACCTGAGGCGCTCATGACAGTCAACAAAGTGAATTCTACCCAGACTGAACTTCAATTGCATGCCTGATGTTACCAACACAATTTTATTCTCTGGGGTTCCTAAGACCAGAAGCTGCCAAATTAAGTGTCACTTTCTATTGAATTCAGGAAGTGAACCTCTACCTTTGAATGGACAGTGTGAGAAGAACTCATTTTCCCAACCTTACAGGTGACAAGTTTTTTGTTCATCAGTTTTCCACTGTCTGATGCAATGTCCCAATATAACAAAAATAATGTAAAATTGCCTCTAATGACTGTGACTTGAAGTTTGAAACCTTCATGGTTTTTCTTCAGACTGCTTCTTTCATTCCGACAAACAATGTTTGAGTTGCTGTTTCAGAAACATCAAAACTCACCTTCACCTGTTTGTTAAGCTCCTACGATTTGACATTGTAATAACCCACATTTGATTCATGTTCCAAGGTTGTAAATCTTTTTTTAGTGCACTGATTTTTAATACCTCAATGATAATGGAACAGAAAGCATTAACACTGAGAGTTTGTTTTCTAATGAAAACGAGCCTGAGTTTGAGCAGTGTAGATGGCAGCAAAATCAGCCTGGTGTATTCTCCAGGTAGAGAGGTACAAATTGATTGAAGTGTGCTCTGTCTGAAATTAAATTTTTTTATATATGATATTGCCTTCTTTTCGTCACTAATTCATGTCAGATTTGTAGGCAGTTAATAAGGGACTTTGAAAGGGTACGCATACAGTATTTAAAAGGAGAAAAGGGTATTACATCAGAATTGTTAAAATGACAATCACAAAAAAAAAAAAAATGACTGCAAGTTCGTTCTTGCCAAAAGCGGATTTAAAAATAAACCAGGAAAATCCAACCATCTTTTTGGCTATAATATGATTTACCAAATGTACTTCCCCTTCTAGTGCTAGAATTTGTTGTGGTAAATCACATTGTACTTAACTGTGCAGAGCAAAGAAATTTCTAAAAGGGATTGATCCGCATAAAGTAACACAATTTGAATAGTTTTTGCACAGGCTGAATTTGAAAATTAAATAAGTATTTAATTTCTTAATGTCTCAGATATATCTTGAAAGAAGTTTTCCTTGACCAACATTGCTTTTGGTGCCTCTTGTTAAACAATCTTTCTTGTTTCTTAATTGGAAAAGAGGTGGAGAAATGGTAAGAGTCCACTTTAGAGACTAGTGGAGAGGGCTAAATAAGGAATTCCTGAGGTGGTATATGTAACAACTATGGAGATTATATTGCTGCCTATATGAAAATTTGAGCTATGATAAATTACCCATAATGTACTTGGACAAAGTACTAGAAGAAAAAGACTAGGTAATTAGTTTGAATTACAAAGGACCTAAAATACAATTTAATAGTCAACTATATATAAAAAACACAAGTAACTAGCAATATAATGTTTATTTACGTAGTGTAAATATTACTGGTGCTGTGTACATACATTGGCTTATACTCTGCTCTCAATCACATGCATGCAATCCCATTCACTTCAATAACACTTGGGATGCTGTTTCAGACACGTCAGAACTCTCCTTCATTTTTCTGCTCAGCTTTTTCAATTTGACATTGTAATAACCCGTGTTTGATTCATGTCCCAAAGTTTTATAACTTTTTTTAATGCACTGATTTACTTTAGTGGGGGAACTGACAGCAGAATTTGGTGCAATGTATTCTGTATCATATACTGCCTTTAACATTTGGCTTGTTACTATAACTCCTACTGATGTCATTTTATGAGATGTAATACTGGTTCACTCCAAATGCAAAATCTGACTAGAACCGCAAGACGAAATGTGGTAAGAAGCTGTCTGTTGTTATAGATGAAGATGTTTGCAAAAATTATGCAAAATGAAGTAAAACTGAGTTATAATTAGGGCCCCATTCTGCAATGCACTCTTGATTCAATCAAAACTCCCAGAGAAGTGAGAATTCCCGATGAGAATTTTCTGAGTAATAATGTGCAGTTGGGCACATGTTACAAATCCAGGGGCAGCTCCTCAGCCAGTGGAAATTGCTCTAGCTCTGTTGAAGTCAGTGACAATTTACACCAGCAGATGATCTGACCCCTGCAGACTTTCAACAGCTAGACTTTTATTTCCCCAGATCAGGAAGTAACTTGAGTGTAATAGTTGCAGGAAGTACAGTATTCAATGGACAAAAGGCGAAGACAGAGCTGGAATTAAAAAGGGAATTTTAGTGAATGTGAAATGCACAGTTATAGCCTTGATATTGCATATGAATCATGGTACAGTTTTTTATAACAAGTGGTAATATACCTTTCAAAATGATAGTTAGCGTACATTTTTTAATTTAATAGCAAAACAGGATTAGGCTTTACTTATTCAGAAATATATAGAGAAAAGAGACAGAACAGTGTGTATATTCTGTAGAAGTACAGTGTCCATGCCAGGGTGATACAGAAGGTACTAAATGTAGAGGAGCTAAAGTACTGGAATACTAAACGGAGGGTTTTATTGGCATGTACTCATAACACCATGTGTAGGAAGGATATGATGGTATGGTTTTATTGGCGTGAGATTGGGATGGTGGCATTACTTATGCAGCTCAACGAAGATGAAGCCAATAAAATCTTTACACCACACGATGCCATCACGTATTCTTCATATATTGAATACTGAATACAAAAGAAATCTAGAAGTGTTTAGCGAGGTTTTAAACCAATTGTGTGGCACTCTTTTTGTATCATCTCTCCTGTCAAGCCAGGTGTCTCTGTTTCTATTATGGGTATGTCTGCACAACATTTGGGATTGAACAGGAGCAAACCTCCCAGCCCCTGTTGACAGACAATTGACCAGGGCTCTGGATAGCACTCTTCTGAAGTTATGGGTCGGGCTGGAGCTTGATCTTTGAAGCCCAGGAAGGGGGGCTGGGCTGTCAACTGGGGCCAGGCCTGCCGACGGGGGTGAGCAAAAGATGCAATTGCCCAACGATTTTAAAAGAGATGTGATTTCTGGTTTGCCATAAGTCAGTAATTTTGGCTTGGTTCAAACCTTGATCTAAGATATTAAAATATATATTTTTAGAGTATAGAAATGCACCAAGTTTATTTCCTATTGAACTCTCATTTACATGCAATTTCAAAAATGATAGCTATGTGTATTATATTTATGTCATGCTCAATTAAGGCCAATAGTCATGTTGAGATTTTTTTTCCCAGCAGCTAAAATGGAACCTTATGAATTAATTTGATCCCAGCACTGACCCATGCTTATATGTAATATTTCTGCAATAAAATTGGTACTAAACCATTTGTTTGGTGACCTTTTAACAATAATCTGCTCTCTGGAGTTCTTAACAGCTGGGCCTGCTGGTGCATAGCAAAATGAAAGAGTAGTTTTAGAAATAATATGTCCCTTGCCTTCCCAGGCTGATGGCTGTTTTTAAGTAAGAGTTGGGATAATGAGCCCAATTTAGTAGTCATCTCCTACTGACACAGCGAGAACAATTTGATTCATATGATCTTTGGCTTTTTGATCATTAAGTTACTCAGAAATGTACTAACAACTGAACTGCCATTGCTAATTACGGACATTTGTGTTGGGCTATGTGCTGTCAATTATATGTAATTTTCTATCTTTTTTTTTGCATGAACCTCTTACATTAATGCATGTAACCATCTACTGCAGGTGCTGTAGTAAGATTTAATTGAAATTACATTTCATTTCCTATCTTGTAGGACTTTTTGTCCCAGTCATCATTTCTCATTCATAAACAAGATTTCTAGGAATGGATTAATCATATTTCAGTCCTTTATAAGCATACACACTGGCTGCATTGTGAATAATTTCATTTTGGTTTTGAAGATCTGAGTTTGAATGGCCTAGAGGCATAAAATAGGAGCATGAAAAAAGAGAAGGGTTTACTAGTTCACTCCTATTTATAAGAAAACATTCTGGGGCTAGACTGCGACCTGCTTCTGTGCAGTTGCAAGAGGCAGTGGGTGCAAGGAGCCTGAGTACTCCCCAACATGCAGTCCAAGCACATCTGATGTCCTTAAATCATCTAAGCACAAAAACAGCGTGAAGGTAATGTGCTGCAATAATAGCCACCTTTAAGGAGGAAGAGAGAGGTGGGAGGATCCAGGAGCAGTCCCTGGGGTGGTGCAACTCTATACCGCCCTCACTAGGCTAGTGCTTACTTGAAAATTAGGTAGTGTTAGAACCCAACATTGAGGAATTGTTTTAACTAATATAATGTTAAATATGACATAGAGTTTGTCTTCACTAGACTTTTGTACCTCATATTAATTGATTGCCAGTTACCTTGAAGTAGTTAACACCTTTGTGAAGTCTAGTATGGACACTCCTCACATGTTTCATCCAGGTTCCTAATGTTTCTTCTTTATGCTAGGGATAAACATAGAATAAAGAACAAATGGTTTATAACCTGGATAAAATGTACAAAAGTCTAGTGAAGAAAAATTCTTTACAGTCAGTGCAGAGAAAAACCATAGTGTTTTAACATCATGTCAGCTGACTGTGCATCATAGGTTTATTCCTGTCCACACTGATTGCAAGGTCATGTTTAGCGTTTTGTTAGTTATGTTCTAACACCACCACCACCTATAAGGCACTATCCAGCACTTTGTATCAACTGGGATTCATGCTATTCTGTTCCATACTAATCTTTATAGGTTCTTATAGTGTGCTTTTCATCATAGTATCTGAGCAACTACCAGGTCAACTGCTTGGAAGGGAGTTACGCTCCCGATTGACTTACAGAGATGTCTTCAGAACCTTACAATTACATTGGTGCAAATCTTGTTAGGTATTCCTTTACCACATGGTAGAAGTCAATAAAAACAACCAAAACCAGAAGTGGAACCGGTTGAAATATGTTCCCGCACTCCTACAGAAAATGTCAACTTTTCATCAAAAAAATAAAAGCCAAATGCTTTTGGTTTTTGACTGGAAAGTTTTCGGCTGCAAAGTTTTCAGTTTTAGGGTTTCCATTTAAAAGTTAAAATTGTCTATGGAAAACAGACAGTGTTTTGTTTAGTCAAAACCCCAATTTTCTGTTTAAAAAAAACAAAAAAAGTTTCAATGCAAATTTTTCAGTTAGCTCTACAGTGAAGCAAAAGAATTGGCATTGAATCAATTAGCAGATTGCTTATGGTTACCTCAAGGCCAATAGTCTGTTATCAAGTCAATACAAGGTGAAAAAATTGCATGGGTCCAGTTTGGCAAAGAGTTTGATGCCGTGATTGCTAGCATGCAAATGCTTTGCTGGTATCTTGGAATCTGTGGCCTCATAAAGTATCTGAGGTTATAAAGTGCCCCTCCCTCACTCCCTCTAAAAGGAACTTTCTTTAGACCTGAATTTAATCTCAAATTGGTTTATAATTATATCATTTGATTAGGCCTTATTCTCTTTACACCCTGTATAGCCATTTTCACCTGTGCATAGTGAAAGCAAATCATCACTACCAGTGTGAGTGAAGGATTCTAGTTTGTAGCATTTTACATCAGCTTTTCACAGGGTGTAAATCATTGAAGGTTCAGGATCACTGGCCCAGATCCTCCAATCAAGCTTGGTGCAAGAGAGAGGGAAGACAAAGATAACTTAGGTCAGATGTATGCTCCCTGGATTCTTGGTCGAGCCAGGGGCCCATCCAGTGCCTGGCATAAGTTTGTACAATCTAAGAGCTGCTGTAACTTAAACCAATTGTCAATGGCTCCAAGGGGCTCTTTTGGCAGCCAAGGAGTGCCAGGGCCTAGAGACAGTCAGGCTATGCCCATTTTTTTTGCCCAAACTCCCAGCACCAGGCAAAGTGGGACAGGGATGACCTAGGAGCTGTTATGGTGTCTCTATGGTATCTGTGGATTCCCTTACCTAGACAGAATAATTACATGGGTTTTAAGATGGGTTTTACTGCTTTGTGTTGCAGAATAGTGCATAGCAGCTGTAACAGGGCCAAAGATTGGACCCAATGACTTTAGAGGAGTTAATCCTGGTTTCACTAGTATATGTGAGACCAGAATCAGGGCTTTTGAGTCTGCCAAATTATCCTTGCAGGCATGAGGCATGGGATTATGTTCTGAGCATGTAGCTGGTTCATCTCCGTCAGACGTAATGTCAATCAACTGCAAAATAGAAAAGAAGCCTAAATAGCCACAGACCTTTGCTACTGAGCTGCTTCCTAGCTGACAATTTCTTTCCAAAGGAGAGCTATCAAACGCTATAAGGGGGTTAGAAAAAATATGACAATTGGAGATTTTAGGGGTACAAGCCTGGCCATGACTCCAAGGTATTTTTATACTTAAGAATAATGGAGTTCATCAGAAAGATGGGAGAATATAACTGATAGCTGTGGTTTTGTTGTTTGTGTTAATTATTCCAAGCTGACATGCTTGTGAATGTGTGTTATGCTAGGTGGCTTTTTATTTAGATAGTTCAGGGAAAACACAATTGACTATAAATTAGTCACCACAACGTGTGAAGCACTAGAAACTAAGTTGGTTAGCTGATCTTCAACATAATGTAACCTAATATTTTTGAGGGGCTGTTCACACTTCTAGCATACAGTAGAACGGCTCCATGTCTGCATTAGTTCTAAGGGTATGTCTTCACTGACAGTGGCAAATTCACCACCGTCAGATTGATTCTTCGGGATCGATTGAGCGGAAGTGGAGACCCACTCAGTTGATCCGGAAATTAACTTAATAAATCCATCCCCAGAAAAAGAGTAATGCTGTGTCGACGGGAGGGTATTTCCCATTGGCTCAGAACAGTGGGGATGCTGTGTTCATTAGAATTTAGGAAGTTGATGAGAGATGCGCAAGCAACTCTACGTAGCTTGTGTATCTCCCATTGACTGCTGCCGAATTTCACAGTAAGTGTAAACCAGGCCTAAGTGACACTTTGTTTACTCAGGATTGTGTGGTACCTGGAACTTTGTAGACTTGTGCTTCTACAGGTGCTTCTTCATTAGGACTATGAAAAGTAAATTAGAAATACAAACAAAGATCTTGGATAAAAAAGTTCTGCCTAAGACTATTGAACTTTGCCAAAATCACAGGAAGGATTTATGGGGAATAGATTGCTGGTTTCTTTACTACACTTTTATTTATTTAGACCAGCAGTGCGTTTAATAAGTGTAGTTAACACATAAAAGTAACATTTCCTAAGTCATTTTCCTAAGTTGACCACAACTTAAACTTTTTGGCAACTTATATATGACGCCAAAATCCTATATTTCTGGAATGCTTTGTCTAATTAGCATACAGTGGACTGACAAACTGACATGACTTCCATTAATCTGTTCTGATATTCTACATTTAATTTTCTTTTATCTTGTGTATTAATTCCGTGTTGAGGCACTGTCAGGAAATGGTGGAGAATTCCTTTGGGATTGCACATTTGTTGGAAACTGAAATATAGGAAGATAATAAATCATGTGAATTTCTGGCACTCTTCCCCCTCCATAATAGGGCTTCTGGAACAATTAAAGCTTGACAGTTCAACTGCACTGTTTCACTCACTTTTGCTTAAAAATGAAATACAGGGAATTGAACTTATCACACAGAATCTTGTTTTCTGAACTTTACATTGCATTTGTAAACAGCTCATTCTTTTGTTCCATTGATTGGCTCCCACAGTCATGACAGGTTTATCTAAATCCATTACTGGTTTGTTTCTTTAAAGAATATACAATAGAATTAGTAATCTGCAGAAAGAGAGGGGAATAATATTACCAGCCATCTTTACTGAGGATACAATTGTCTTTTCATTTTCTTGCTGTAAGATGTGAATGCTTAGATTAAAATATATTTGCTTAAGACTGGAATTTTCAAAAGAGTTTAAGGGAGCTAAGCACCCAAATTCAACAGGAGTTGCATGACTAAGGTCCTTTGAAAATCCCAACCTGAACTCCTACTGCAGTAAGTGCTGGTATGTGAAAAATATTCATGTTGTTTTTACTTGCTCATTAGATGACCAATGTCATTGGGGGTGGAGGGGGAAGGTGACTTCAATGCACTCTCTTTGCAGCCATCAGGGTGTTTTTATGCCTTATCTCAAAGATATGAGGAGGCTCACACACTTATTACCTCCTGATTAAGAGAAATGTAAACATTCATGACTGGAAACTCTATCATACTTTCATAGATCAATAGACTTTTTATATTTCCAAACTTTACCTTCTTTCCTCTCTTCAGACAGAAATACTTTCCACAAGGTAATTTAGTTACAATAATATAAAGACTGGCATATATCAATATATAAATTGCTTAACACAGAACCCTGGAATTCAGACAAACGTGTAACCCTTCTGCCAGATGGAATCAGCAGCAACAAGAGCCAGGTTCAATATTTAGGGGTTCCTCTTAACAATAAAAAATGGAACCAGTGTGGGCCCCCACCAGTAATCTGGGGAAATTTACCATCATCACTGTCTAAAAGACAATACTTCCCCACTTGCAAGCACTGAGTCAGTGTATAACTAAAGCGAAATTTTATTTAAAGGGAAAGGGAACCAAGCATTACTTTGGGAAAACACCTCAACCACATACAAAAGCATGTGACCATAAGCAAACATGGCCCCACAGCATGTTGGGCAGTGTCCTTTGCCTCAGTTTCCCACCTTGTGGTGGGAAAGTCTGACACATGAATGTCTAACACATCCAGTGGCAGATTAATGCCCATGCCCCGGGCTCTTCCCAATTTGGGGGCCCGGAAAAATGGGCTCCCCGAACCCTGGCAGAAGCTGCGGGTGGAAGCCCCGAAGTCTCAGCAGACAGACAGCAGAAGCCTCAGGGCCCAGGCACCACAGGCCAGCCTGCTTGCTGGCAGAAGCCACATGGCTGAAGCCATGAGCCCTGGCAGAAGTCGTGGGATGGAAGGCCTGAACCTGGGCGCCTCAGGCCAGCCCACCTGCCAGCAGGAGCCGCGGAGCTGAAGCCCTCAGCCCTAGCAGAAGCCATGGGGCGGAGGCCCTGAGTCCCCCCTCAGATGAAGCCCGCAGCCTCCCACCCATGTTGCTGCTGCTGCTGCTGCCCCTGTAGAGTTTTTAATACCATCGGGCCCAATGCCAAGTCTCCAGTTTTTGGCTGGGAAGCCCAGTTGAAAAGGGGGCCTGACAGTGCCTGGTCAGCATTGTTGACTGGACTTTAAAAGTCCAGTTAATGGAGTAACTGAAATCAGCCTCCCCGCTGAGAGGGTGGGAAGAGCAGCAGCTGCTGCTGAAGCCTGGAGGAGCTGCTCATAAGAGAACTGTCTGACTCCCCGGACCCAGTTCGAGCCTTTCCGCTGGAGAGGCAGGTGCCAGTGTGTGGGGGGGGAAAAGAATGCTGTCCATCCCTCCACCTCGTTGTGCCCCGATTTCTCCAGCTCCTCTCTCTGTGGATTGACCCTCCCACCCCGTTGTGTTCCAATTTCCCTGCCATGGCCTCTCACTCCAAGGACTAACCCCCCCACCTCCTGTGCTCCAATTAGAGAAAGATGCAGTTATAGGGTTGCCAAATGGGGATGACAGAGGTTGGCTCATGCCCCAAACCATGAAGGTTCATAGTCTTTTAGATATCCCTTCCACTGGGCTTCCAGAGACATACAAATTTATCACTCTACCAAGATGAACAACATTAAATTGTTACTCATCTCCAACAAGGCCAGCTCCCCACATGATGCAGGAGAGTGGAGCATGCTTTGAAGATGCAACTGAGGATGTCATTACAGCAATAAACCTAAGAAACTAAAATATTCAAAAAAAACCCATAAACCATTTCTCTCACTAATTACATCAGGAACATCTAACAGAAGTTTGTCTTTTCAGACAGCGCCTGTTGCAATATACAAATGACTTGCTGAGGGATTGGTCAGATGCCAACAGTGTCCGTTAGAATTGGCAGACAGTAAAAAAAAAAATCTTACTGCCACTGTACTTGCTTATGAAACCCACAATATGGATCCGCGTTACTTAAATGTGAGTGCTAAGAGAAGCTGAAACAACCAAAGGAGGTTAAAGAAGTTACTTTGCTACAAAAGATACCAACAATAACTCAGTACTTCAAGGAGACAGAGAAAGGAGAAACAGCGGACAAAAATGACAAGGCTGGTTCGGCAGACACTATTGCTGGCAATGAAGGCTTTGGCCTTCAAGAGGAAGAAACTACAGATCAGCTTCTGCGGGAGGCAGGTGATCTGGGACTGAGCTATATTGGTGAGACAAATGCAATACAAGCAGATTAATTTAGCAGCGATCCTGCATTGTGGAATAGCATAGATGATTTTTCAGGAATTTTTGGATTGCTATGCGTTCAACTGCTTGTCAAAATAAAAATATTTGAAAATTATTCGCTTCTGCTTGGGTGATTGGAGGGAACATGTGTTTGCTGTCTAAAGATCTGTTTTCTTGGTGGCTGCACAATGGTGAATCTGTAACACAGCATTGGCTTCATTACTCACCATCTTCTGGAAGCGTTTACTTCTTTGCCTGCAAATTTCTTTCAATCAAAATGCACGCCTTTATCGAAGGATTCAGTGATTGGAAACACACTGAATGTCTTTCTGAACATGAGAAAAGCTTGGAAAACCGAAATTGTATGCTGGCATGGATATGGCACGCAAAGGCAACAGGTACAGTTGATGCGGGCTTACCTCAGCAGTTTCATGCAGGGTGTCAGTACTGGAGAGAAGTCCTTAAGCGTGTCTGACTCACATTCTGTGGCCAGGATGAGCTGTTAGGGTCACCACATAATGGTAACTATTTAGGGATTTTGGAACTGATTGCTCATTTTGATCCATTTTTGGCACATCATATCGCTAAATTTGGACAGAAGGGTAAAAGCAGTACCTCTTATCTGTTATTGACTACTTGTAGCTGCAGAATTTCAACAAGCCAAGTATTTTTCAGTTATTGTGGATTCAACACCAGATTTATCACATGTTGATCAGCTCACTTTTGTATGCAGATTTGTCAATTCAGAGAGGCAAATTGTAGAATGCTAGAGAATCATAGGTGCAAACCTTGCTGACTGTGTACTTGCAATGATAAACAGCTTGGGTTTGGACATATCTAATAGCCTTGGACAATTATATGACAATGCCAGCAATATGTCGGGATGATACATTGGTCTGCAGGCACATCTAAATTGACTAAACCTCTTATTGTTTATGTTTCTTGTGCTGCCTATTCTTTAAATTTAGTGGGAGTTAAGAGTGTTAACAACAGCTGTTCAAATGCAGTTAATTTTTCTGGTTTCTGCAGTCGCTTTATGTTTTCTGCTCAGCCTCTGCATATTGCTGGAAACAGGTTTTCTGTGATGATAGCAGCCACTCATTCTTGACACTCAAAAGTCAGTTGGACACAAGATGTAGCAGCCGCACAGATTCCACAAGAGCTCTGTGTCAGAACTATGATACAATTCGGCAAGCCCTAAAAAGCATGTCAAAAGATATGAACCAGTCACATGGCACCCGACTGGAAGTGGCTTCCCTTCAGAGCAAAGTGGAACATTTGGAAACAGCCTTTATGGCATAATTTTGCAGCACCGTTCTTCAGTGGTTTAAAATGACCAGCTTGCACATACAGAAAAGTGACATCAACCTGAATATAGTAATTCAGTTACTGCGATCCCTACAATCATGTGTGGCTTCTCTATGAGATCAATTGGAGAATTTTGAAAATGCTGCTAAAAACACATGCAAGACTCTTTCACAGAAATATCAAAGTGATCTGACTCGTTCTCGAAAATGAAAACAGTTAGCAGATTAATTGTGAGAACCTGAAGTTTTACTTAAAGAAAGTCAAAAGTTTTGCATTGAGACTTTTTATGTTGTAATTGATCTGTTATTAGCTTGTCTTCATCTCCAACTGAATGCCTATAGGTTGCTGAATGACTGCTTTGGAGTAAAGCAAGACTTTGTTGTATCAACTTTTATGATCCAGATGGCCAAAGAACGCGGATCAAAATAACCCCAAGTCCAAAGAAGTCCACCCCAAGGACAAAACCAAAACAAAGTGTAAGAAATGACATGGAAACAATCATGCTTGCAACAACAGATGGGTGACTGACAATCACACCAGGATGTGAAAGCAGCATGACACAGCAAGACCCATAGATTTGTATGGGGATGGATCTCTATAAAAATGGGATGAAGACATGGAGACTTTGGGTTCATTCTGCAAACATCTAGGAGCATCGGATTCGCGACTGACAGAGCCTGACTCCATCCTCGTGTTCAGCCCACCTAGCCAGTGGGCTGGCTCGAGCAACTCATAGGCTGGTAATTATACTCCACCTGCAGAACATGTGTGCGTGCGCGTGTGTGGGCAATTGCTTTTTGAAACTTCTGTATTCACAATAAGCGCGGCATATTGCCTTGTCCCCCTGAATAAGATCCTGCTGTTTATTTCATTCATAAGTGTAACAATGCTAAGGTGTATCTCCCCTCTGCAAGCAGCTTCAGGGTCCCTGTATTGCTCGCCTGTGTGCTGCTTTGGTCCCTGCACAAGTGATTGCCGATTGGCATGGGAAAGTGTAGACCAGGCCTTAGTGATTTCACTATGTAGCAGAGAAACTCACTAGCAGTGCAGTCTCTGCATTGTCTATCATTTAACCACTGTCCCTACACCAGGACTAAGACATAGGCCCTAGACCTGCTTATCAGCAATTCAGATCTGCTAGTCAATGAACAGAACAATGACTCTCCATTGAGCCTAATCAGCTCTGTCTTTAAACACTGGAAAGGGAGAGGTCAAATGGTGTCTAGCACTCTTTAGGCAGGGTACACACACCATCTCATTTCCATTGGGAGGAGTTTGGCATCCCTAACCCCTGCTTAGTGAGTGAGGTTCCCTCAATTAGGATGACTCCCTCAATCAGGGCGGGCTAAATACAGTTCTGCTGCCCTTTATTCATACAATAATGATAACATTTAATTACCCAAAATAATTTATAATTCAACACCAGCCAAAAGCGATCATTTTGGCAAAGCCGCACCATCATACTGTCCATCTAGGCAGAGCAGGCGTGTCTATGCAAACAAGGTCTGTTCCTGAAGTCTTTTCCCTAGCTCATCACTAGATGTCAGGGAAGAGCTCATTCAGACCCTGCTTACAACTGTAAGCAGTAAACACTACACATTGCTGTACCTAACTCTTTTGAAAATTTCAGAAACAATATGGAAGACAAGGAAAACCAACAGATAAGAAATAAATGCACAGGGCATCGTACTATAGGTGCATGTGTGGGTCTGCAACACTTAAGATGTGGATTCAAATGCTCAAATTATAGGTTTAAACTTAAAATATCTTAAAGAACTATTAGCTACCTTTTTGCCAAAGAAATTTGATTGCAGTTGTGCAAACTACTCCTTGTTTATGCCATATAATGGTGAGGGGGCCTGTACCTTTAAAACAATAACATTATTGTAAACACTCCCAGGAAAATTTGCAGGTTGTCTGAATCTTGGTGGTTTGCAGGATGAACTCCCAGAGTTACAATAGTGTTAGATATTTTCACTTTATAGGTGAATTGAAATGATTTGTTCCTTAAAATGTATCAGTTTATATATATGCTACTATAGTTAGTTTTGAGAAATTTAGATTGTCAAGAAAAAGAAGAAACCTAGTACTAATAGGATGAATTATTTAGCAATTCAGAATCCAGGTGCTTCTAACTTTTTTAAGACTAAGTTTGTTGTTTTCATAACCTAAATTATTGAAGCCTTTTAGATTAAATTAATGACAAACTAAGCAAAGAAAGCAGTTGTATCCTCAGTAGTGAAAGAACCCTTTAAACAATAAGTTTGGGGATATTATTAAAGGCAGCTGCAATGCAAGTTTAATCACAAACATTAAATTAGTTGGCTGCAATAGTTCAATAATTTTCAAATTTTAGAAGCTTTGCATAAAATGTTAGCTGTAA
This sequence comes from Emydura macquarii macquarii, assembly GCF_026122565.2. Lineage (NCBI taxonomy): Eukaryota > Metazoa > Chordata > Testudines > Chelidae > Emydura > Emydura macquarii. Next base: position 14,391,809 of record NW_027132773.1, read on the forward strand.
CTATAAAAGGTTTATATCTGTATATAAGTTGTTAAAATTTTTAGGGAAAATTGCAGACAGTTTGGACTCATACCAGAATTTTGCTCTTTTGTAAATTGTCGTGAATATCCTCATTTGCCTGCTGGAGTAACAGATTAGGAGAGGTGGAGGGAATATTATGAATATCTTTAATACACTCCCTTTATCCTACCTGAAGCACAGGCCAGAGCACAGTCTTTTCAGGACTTAAAAAAACCTGTTACCAAGTTAAACTTCCGAGAGATTGCCTGGCAATTTAAGGAATATATACAAACATCCACAACCAGCATTTGGAATACTTAGAATAATTTTCTCAAACAACTATTATGCAGTAACTCTATTCATGATTCCCACACAGATTTTCCCACTATCTTGCTATTATGTAATTTTCCATGCAATTTTCACACAACACACATGCATACACCCTCCCCTCTGAACTTCTCAGAGAGATGACTTCTTAGTCTCTGCAGTGTGGCATCAGAAATGCATGTTTGACACCTGGACTCCTCAAAGCCAGCGGAGAATGGCAGCCCTATAGCTTCCCTCCAAACTCTCAGAATCTCCTCAGCAAAAGCAGTCTGAAGATCCACACAGCTAGTAGCAATTCCAATCCTGGAGTCAATAGCTGTCCATCTCCTTAGCAGTAAGGTGCCTGGTAACCTGGATCCTAGGTGGCACAGGTTCTGAGACACAGCAGAGACATCTTAGAACAGGCTGACACTTAGAAAGCTGCATTCTAAGTGAAGAAACACCTATGCTGCTGGGAGAGCTTCTCTCACTGGTGTAGTTAGTCCACCTCCCTGAGAGGTGGTAGCTGTGTCAATGGGAGACGCCCTCTTGTCTACATGGGGGATTAAGTCGATATAACTCTGTCACCCAGGGTTGTGGATTTTTCACACTCTTGAGTGAGGTAGTTATACTGATATAGGTCTGTAGTGTAGACCTGGCTTTAGTCCTGCATTGCTTAGCTGCTCAAACTCCCCCGATTTATAACCTTTTCACCACTGAGCTCTGATTGGCTCAGCTCTCAGATGGTGGGTGTGTTAGACTGCTTGCCCTAATGGAAAACTTCTGCTCAGCTTCAGAGAAAGCTACTGAGCTTGTCCAGTAACTACTACCCCTTCCACGCTAGATGTCTTTGGGCCCTTCTAACTAAGACCTAAATCTTCAAAATAGACTTAGGCATTGCTCCACTCAGCATTTCAATACTTAATGCCTAGGTGGTGTTCCACCTAGTGCAGGGGTGGCCAACCAGTGAGAGACAAAGAGCCGCAATTACCGTGCCCTCAGGCAGCACGTCAATTTCACTCCCCCTCTTCTCCCCAGCACTGTATTTGTCTGAGCAAAGAGCCGCATGCAGCTTGCGAGCCGCGGGTTGGCCACCCCTGACCTAGTGGAATACTCAGCCCTGAGTTAGGTGATCAGGCTCCCAATTTAATGCATGGGGAAAATAAGGTGCCTAAGAAAGGGCTGCTCAGGATGCCAGCAAGCTGAGTGGGGTGTCTATGTAAGCTAGGCAGGGTTGAAATGCTGAGAGGAGGGGTTTAGGCACCTGAGTGGCTATGGGCCAGATATCAGTATATCAGTCATTAGATTTCTCTATGGTTTTTTTTGGTAAACCCCTAAATATTGCACAGAAATAGTTTTAACAGATGCCCTGTTGGTGGAGAAATTAAAATATAAGAATGCAACAAGTTTTTTTTTTTTTGTAGAAGCACCAAACAAAGTAGATTATGTTTGATTTGCATAAGCCTTTGTATGCACAAAGATCTTGATACGAAGCAGGGAACATTTGCTTGAACTTTTATGTAGTCTTCTATTCTCTTTTAAGAAATATTTTCTTTGAAATTTTTAGTATTTTTCTGTTGTGCACACGGAACAATAGGGGAACCCTCCTGTGGCTAATTTAAGTGCCTTGAATTCCCAAGATTAATATTGTAAATGTGTTTAGTCTAGTGGATAAAGTATATGCTTTATCTCCTACAAAGTGTCCTGAATGTAAGAAAAGTATGTATAGAGAAAAACAGTTCAGCCAAACACTATAAAATTATACCTTCAGAACAGCCATGTTGGAAAGTGATTAATCAGTTAGGCTCCAGTCCTGCTACAAGCTCCATGCAGAGTTCATTGAAACTGTGTTAGCAATGCTGAGAGCCCTTCGGTAGCGGAGGTTTCAGCTGCTGACGTGTTTTTTTTTGTTTTTGTTTTTTTTCTATTACCATGTAATCTAACGGCTGGGAGCAGTCTAATCAACAGTGCTGAAAACTGTGTCAGCGGCCAAAACTCCATCTACACTAAACTCCTACTGTTGCTAACACCAGTTCAGTTGAACTGCCGTTGACAGGAATGTGAAATTTATATAATATTCTCTCCCAGCCATACTTTAGGTCCATTGGCATCAGTAATAGTACTCATGTCAGTAAAGACTGTTCACATGACGAAGATTGAGAAATAAATTGGCCAAACTGAAAGAGACAGAGAACAAGATTTTGATAAATTATAGCCTTGTGTTTGATGTAATAGTGAATGTGAGAGTGAAGCTGTAGTGTATTCTATAATCACTTTGTAATGGCTTGTGATTTTTGGTTGGAGGGGCTATCTAAGTGTCAATAGCAGTTGTTTATTGTTAGGGTAGACTTGGCCTGATTTATAAGGTTAAAGTGCCAGTGGTTTCAATCTTATTGTCAAGTTGGCTATGAGACTTGATTTGTTTTCTCACTGCCTTGTGGAGGTGTATGGGAAACAGCTCATCTCACAGTGAACATGCTGACCGGTTGATAGAACACTGTTACTACAGCCAGAATGTTCAACTGTGTCCACTAATTTTGGGTGGCTCCATGTTTGGGTGTCCAACTGGAGACACCTTACGTCTGCTTTTCAGAGGTTTGGAGTACTCACAGCCCCCACTGACTTCAATTGGAATTTTGGGTGCTCAGCACTTTTGGAAATTAGGTTCAAGGTAGGTCAAACCAGGTAACCAGAAATGGGGGCATCCTAAGTCAGTGGCCAGAAAGACTTTGCTACTAATGGGGGCTTTGGTAATCTGTGATTACGAGTTTATATGTTGTTTGCACCTGGACACCCTAAACTTAGTAACTGGGCCAATGATGGAAGGATAGATTTGCAGGACAGCTAGTGATGAGGAGAGGAGATTGCAGGCTTCGTTGCAGCTATGACAATCTTTTTTTGGGGGGGGAGGGAGGGTTAAGGCACTGCAGATGGGCGTTTGGCTTGATAACATGTCAGTAATTTAAACATGGGAAAAAATGGAGCCATAAGATCAGTCAGTGTTTAATTGTACTAATTACATAATGTTTAACCCTCTGTTGGAAAGTTTGAGACAAAGCTCTTCAGCTATTTTGGGGTATTTGGAAATATAAATCAGCATTTTGTCACTTTTTGTTCATCAGTAATTAACCCCTACCTTTCACTGCCCCTTTCCAAGAGAACAGTTACTCTGCAGGTAGATCCAATGTCCTAAGTGACAGCATGTAACCTTGTGTGAGTAAGCCTCCAAAACCTTGACCCTGCAACTTACAGTACACCGATGACCTGTTATGCATATGCAGAGCTTCCCTGACTTCACAGGAATGCTATTTGAACCAAGGATTCTGCTCAAACATTTTAAATGGCAGGATCAGGGCCTAACTGAAATCCATCTCCTCTGTATTTGTAGGAAGGCTAAACGTATCTGAGCAAATAAAATATTTAGCTTCACAAACTACCATCCATAAAGTATGCATTATGGGGTGTATGTTCCCCTTGATGCCTGTGATAGTTTCCACTAACATCATCATTTATGATGTCTGCTTTTATTTTTATTAATTTTATATCTTTGAATTGTAAATCCAAAATGTGACATCTTAATGAAATAGTACTGGTTTATGGTAGCATTTTATTACTGCAGCAAATTTATGGGAGGCACTATTGAATTTTGTGTGTATATTTAATAGTTTAGATTACATACTTATTCACTGATGTGGTTAAAAAAAAGGACCTCCTGAAATTGTTTACATTCTTCAGTGAGTGCACAGATCTAATTGTGCTAATGTATACTGTACCACTTATATATTATGTAAGGAAGCCTGGATACTGGAAAAGAAACCCTACAATTAAGCCTTACATAATCTAATCTTTCCTTCAAGTTCTGCAATGTTGAAGAAAGATGTGGAATTCTGGAGAGAGTAAACTTCTATTCAAAGCTTTTTGAGCATAATTCAATGCAGTCAGGCCCACCTCCATAATTTTCTGCAAAAAATGAGAAAACAGAGGTCTTTGAAAAGGACAAAAGTTTATCTCTACTGGAGATTTAATTTTGTGTGATTAGGCAATCTCTTTCTGAACATGCTATCCTCCATCAATTTAGCCACAGAGTTAAATAGGTCTTTTATTACTTTGAATGCCAATACACACATTAAAAAAAGGTACCAACGTAACCTAAAAAGAGATTTTTTTATGTACTTAAGTAAATTTTAAGTGCTAGTCATATGGGATAGTTGTACCAGAAAAAAGATGTAAATAAGTAAATTCAGTGTTCACGAAAGTTCCTAGTCTGAAATGCTTTAGACTGTGTTTACAAACAGGCACAGTGTTTCAGAATCCAGACACACAGAGCGGAATGTGAGGATAGCATTTTCTATTATCATTTAGACCTTGATGCCTCCGCTAAGATTGTCAGCAAGAGTGCTGTTAAGGGAGTTATATATAAAAGAGATATATATAGCTGTATATATGCCAGCTAACTGATGTGAAGAGCTCCATCTACTGGCACACAAGATTATGTAACGTTGTCCATGAATTTGTAGGACCAATAAAGTTACTAGAGAGGTAAGGTAGGTGAAGTGAATACCTTTTATTGGACAAATTTCTGTTGGTGAGATAGACAAGCTTTTGAGCTTACACAGAGCTTTTCTTCAGATCTGAGAGAGGTACTCCCAGCATCACAGCAAAATGCAAGGAGAGTGGCCCTTGAATAGTCCCTTAAAATATGTGTTATCTGCGTATGCTAAACAATTTGTTCCACTTTGCATTTTGCTCTGATGTTGGGAGTACGTTTCCCAGACCTGAAGAAGAGCTCTGTGTGGCTCGAAAGCTTGTCTTTCTCACCAACAGAAGTTGATCCAATGAAATCCACCTTGTCTCTCTAATATCCTGGGACCAGCCCAGCTATGACTACACTGCATACGCATACAATAAAGTTATTGTCATTGTGCACTGCACATGGCTTCCGGATCACACAACTCTTAACAGGTGCTAGTTGTGTAAGTGTTTTCTGTGAAGACAGGACAGGGATTCACACCTCAGACTCAGAAAAAACTAGCAATAACTACCAAATATATCAGCATTTTCAAAATTTGGTGTTAGTACCTTTTCTGCTTTAACCCATTAGTTGACATTGTCACTGATCTTCAGATAGTTGAACTATTCTGTTTTATAATGCGCCTGTCTCTTTAATTCTTCCATGCTGCTCAGAGAGACTCACTGAAGATATTCAGCTCAGTGAAGCAGAGAACCAATGCCGTGGCTGACCTGGGTTGCTGCCAATGATGGGGGAAAATGCTATTATTCCTAGCAGTATTGAACTGTTCCTTCACAAAAATGGAGGGGTTCAGTTAGAAAGGGATATAGGATTATATTCTAATTTACACTAAGGCCTCTTTACACCATTTTAGCAGTGTAAAGGGACCTTAAAGTAGGAATAAATTACATTTGTAGCCATTTTAAGGTTAATTTACACTGCCAGAGCAGTATTAAGGGACCTTAGCATAAATCAGAATCTGGCCCAAAAATTGGAACGGGAGAGATTGTATTATCAGACGTTCCAGCTCTGTATTTCCCTGTGGGCTACAGATTTTTGGAGTTTTTGGCAGTTTACTGAATTTGGACTCTGTATTCATTGTAATCAGTGACTGATTTGCGTTTGCTAAGAAATAGCCCAGGCATTAAATGTTTCAGCCATCTTTTGTATCTTTGACTTTTCCCATAATCTAGATTGTTCCAGATTTTTTTACAAAACATAATTAAGAGCAAACATATCTTTCTTGCTCTGTTTTTTTAAAAAAAACTTCACACTTCTCATTTCATCCTATTCATGCTGGAAATTTCTTATGAGAATATCTTGGAGCTTCCTTTGAATTTTTCAAGTTGTTCTCTAGCCTAAGGTCAGAGTATAAACATTTTTTCAGGGAAAAAATGGTAATACATTCTTTTGGATCCCTGACTTTTCAGTGTACATCCTTGAGCCTGGAGTAATTATCAAAATTGGTGAAAATGGCTTAGCTTTCTGCATCTCCATTTAACAATTTTGGAATTAAGTAATGAGATGGGGTACAATTAGCAGGCAGTGCCATCCTCCATCTTTTTAGGATTTTTCAGGATGCAAAAGGAATGAGGGACACTACTGGAAATATGGAATGAAAGTGTAGTTACTGGCTGGATTTAAACAGGACACTGATCAAACACTGCCCATGAATGCAGGCAGCAATTTGTGCTGCACACTGGAGTTTTGTACAGCATAGCTTTGGAAGGGGGAGATGCGCTTCTGACAGTTTGACCCTGAATTTATGTAAATATATGAAAAATTATACAAATTTTCAATCTTATTTATTTATTTTTGGGAAGAGGACATTGGCAGATATATAAAGCTGTAAATCATTAACCACCTTGTAACTCTCTGAGAAGAATAGTGTGAGGCTGGTAGTGGTGGTGGGAAGAGGAATAGCCATGTCCAGGCAGAAAGACTGAAGAAAGCTGTCCCTTTCTGAATTCAAGCAGCTGGTATCCTCTGTAGTCTCATTCAGTTAGTATGAGGTCTGTTTTAGGGATCCATGGGTCCCAGAAATAGAACAACTCATTCCCTTGCCCTCTGCAGACAGACATAGGAGATGTACTTTGAGGACCCTAATCTGGTTTTCTAGTGTCTCTGCCATCGGTTTTAAGTACTTGCTTGTGCAGTAGAAAGGGAGAGCCTGAGCTACAGTAGTTGGGCCGTGCTGTTATAAAGCAACATTAGCAGAAATCAGGCTGTGAACCTGCTTGCAAGTTCAAGAAACTAGCAAGAACAGAGCTGGTATTGCAAAAATACACATTCCTAAAGAAGTACTAGGCACAAGATACTCACACAAGCATATTCCAGAAGGATGGTACCTGAACACCCTGATACTAGGTATGGTACAAACCAAAGATAAATGGAACATGCTGCCCCCTCTTTTAGATAAGGTCAGGAGGACAGTATGATGGATAGAGATGTTTTTGATCAAACCAACATATACTAGGTAAAGGGTGGTAACAAGCCATGTCAGAGGGTATGTCTTTGGCCAGCCTGCGGCGGACTGGAAAATCCCACCATTCACTGAGCTGGTCCACTGTAATGAGCATACATGTCCTAGTGTAACTGTAGACATTGATCCAGAGAGCTAGCACCGTGCTTCATCTACAATAAACCTGGATTGGTGCCTTTGCTACTGAATCTGGGTCTGTGGATTTATTGGGTGGTTTGATCGGAGTCTGCTGTGCTGGCTACCCAGCCAGAGCCAGTGTGGCACACAGAGAGATCACACACACATGCAGCCAACGCCTGATGACAGTTTGATATAAGGCTTTTCAAATGGGTAGAGCGGGAGATCTTTAAGCAGGGGATTAGCTCTCTGTAGTCTAATGCCTAAAGAGTCTCTAGCCCTACTTGTCAGGCAGGATGGGGAAAATGAGCAGTCTATAGCCTGTGAGGCTTCGTAGGCTGCAGAGGCCATCACCCCAGGGTTGGCGTAGCATAGAGGTGAGGGGGATGTGGGACCTCCCAACTCCACTATGTCTCAGCCCAGAGACTTAACAGTGGCAGGGCCTCCCGCCAGTAGATCAGCAGACCTCCAGTTGAAACTCACCTACAAGTGCTCGGGCTTGAACACAGCCAGACTCTCCCTGGGCTACTTCCTCCACCCCTGTGCCCATGTACCTATATCCCAAGTCATCATCCACCTCCCCAGGGTAAATCGCAAGGGGCAGCTCCAACAGGCCCTCAGTGTTGCCAGCATCAGGCAGCTCCAGAAAGTTGCAGGCAGCAGGCAGCTTAGCAAGTCACAGGTGGAAGGCAGCTCTGGCAGGCCCTCTAGGTTCCAGCCAGTAGGCAGCTCTGGTGGCTCTTCAGTGGGTCCAGGGTCCCGGTCCCGGCACTGCAGGAGAGTCATTATTCTCCTCCAGCAGCTCTCCCCAGACTGAGCGGTAGGGCCTGCCCTTTATACTCTCTGTTCCTGTTTTAGCCCCGCCCCTTTGCTTCCAGCATGGTGGGTGTGGCTTCCCTAGCTCTACCCTCCAGGGGTTGAGTGGCAGTGCCTCCCTGTCAGTCTTGGAGAGAGGCCACGCTCCCTCATTACAACAGTGTAGTACACATTGGAATGGTATTTGATATACGATGGATGGATATCATTGGCCATTTTGGGGGTAAATGGATCTATAGGCTGAGGCTTGACAGGAATATGGGGGCAGATTTAAGGTTGTTTTTGGAATGTGCAATGTGCATCTTACACTCATACATTTTAAATAATGTATGGAATGTGAGGATATCTAATTGTTCATTAATTATTCATTTCCATACTTTTAAATGCCTAGTGTTTATTGTAAGTGTTGTATTCTTTTGTACACGTTACAACTTTAATATTAAGTAGCAACATTAACTGAAAGGTAAAGTGTCTATTCACAGTGCATGTTATAAGTAGAGATGATAGTAAAGGAATTATAGAGAAGCCTGGAAGAGATGTATTATAAAATTTAATCTGAGATGTAATAAGGGTTCTGGTGAGTAAAGAAATTGTACATTAATTCCAGAATATAAGAGAACCCTTTGGTTTACTGGTCACCAGTGCTGTTATCCTAAAATGAAGGAATACTGTATGCACATTTCTTTACACAATAATAAACTAATCGGCCAGCATGGTTTTCCACAAGGTGAAGCTGCTTAGAATTCAGTCTGCTTGAGAACACTGATGAACATGTCTTATCTGGAGGAGATAAAAACATGAACAAGCATATCAAAAATCAGACAAGGATAAACATTTCTAGTATCTGCCAGTGTTTTTCAAAGGGTAATAAGTGTTCTTAATAATCTGCCAAACATGCTGTTCAAATCACATTTTGGAGTCAAACCTGTACTAAGATTTTTCGCTAATGAACCTGTCTGATGTATTGTACATCGATCACAAAACAAAATTTATCTGGAGCTGATGGTGAGAAATAATTATGATCACCTTGGTTTTCTGAGTGTTTAACTGGTGAAAATAAATGTTAATCCATGATTTTCTTTGACAACATAGGCATAACATAATCTGGATTTGTTTAACTGGCATTTGTGTAGTATTACTATGGGGGAAAGTATGTATTGTCATGACAACAAATGACCTGGACCAAAGATAGCAAAAGAAGGTTAAATAATATCAGATGCAAAACTTAGCTATGGGGCATCTGAGTCAGCCATCCTAATGGAAGAGCAGAAGTTACTCACTTAAAAACATACTTTATCATCCACATAAGGTAGATATGTAAATGCCTGAATTACTCTGCACAGTTCCACAATATGGCCAGTAATGTCAAATGTCATACTAAGATCAGCTAAAATGAGCAGTGAAGGAGAAATGGGAATGGCATTTTCAAGATGGTCATTTAAAATCTTGATGAGATCTGTCTTGGTGCCATGACATGAATGAAAATAAGACTTCAAATGTCTTGCATAATGAGAATGTTAATAAATGCTCTTGCAGCTATGGAACCGCTATCCATTTCAAAGCTTTGTACTTAAATGGCAAGTTAGAAATAGGTCAGTAATTTTGAAGGACCTCAGGGTCCAAGGAACGTTTCCTAAGCAAGGAAACACTCTCAAGGGGAAATATCACCTCTAGTAAGAGGAGCATAAAGAACGTTATTCAAGACTAATATCACTGAGACAAACAAGGAAAAGTTGAATTGGCACAGTATAGGTTGTGTAGAAGCAAGTGAGCTTAAAATGACTGATTATGTAATGCCTGGTTGAGACAGTTCTAAAGAATTTCTAATATAGACAATTCAGCATCAGGGTAAAAACAATAATTAATAGAATACACTCCTTTTAGCATAAAACATTCATTTTTTCTCACAGGTCTGTAAGAACAGGATATCACTTGGTTTATTAGTTTTGTCTCAGGGCCTGTCTCAATGGCTTTCTCAAACTTGAAGTCCAATAACGCAAGAACTGAAGAAGACTGTAGTGTGTATAAAGTTGGCCAAAATGTGTTTAAAAAAAATTAGAAAACAATCATGAATAAAGGTGCAGTTTCATTTGCTATGACTGTTTGAGACATCCTTGAGTATTGGTGATAGCAACCAGGTATTTGTGAAAATGGTTGTGAATATTGAAACCGCCACACATTTTAGAAGTACATGTTCTACCAGGAATACATTTTCCCTTATTCACTATTCTTATGTTTAAAAACTTTTCATTTCCAGTCTTGTTTGGTAGTAGAGACAATGTCATGTGACCTAAGAGAACAACCATATCAAATTAATGAATACCAAACAGTTGATGCAAACAATTATCAATAACTCACCTACTGTCAAATCCATCTAAAGTATTTGTGAAATAACTACATAAGAGTGATGAATACAAAGAAAACTCAGATCAGTTCACAAATGATTTACTAACCAAAAAGGGGTTAAATTAATGATGAATCTTATTAGTTTTACCCTCTCTGATTGCATCAGTCATGGCTGTTATTTTGAATTTGAAATAAACTGAGTTAATACTGAACAGAACCCAGCATCCATAGATTTTTTTTTTTTTTTTTTTTTTTTTTTGGCGTGGGAGAGGGATAAAATTGGAATCTGCTTTTGAACCCAGGTGTTAGAAATGAAAATGGCTAGGTGATCAATTCACTGAAAACAAGAAAATGACAAACATAAGGTAGAGCAGTTATCTGAGTTGTTTATCAATCTGCTAGATAATCTTTTCCGAGTAATTTTGTTAGCAAAGCAAATTGCTGCTAGAAAATATATAGTATGCCATCAATTTTTAAGAAAAATCCTCCAAGGATTTCAGTAGGGTTTAAGGTGAGGATTTTTACAAGCAGAATCCATGCAATAAACAATTAATAGTTTCTGGGGGAAAAAACCCAGGGGAGCTCTGTAATGACAAAGATGTTTTTTTCTGCTTTGAAAAAAGCATCATGGCATGGCATTCTATACACCTCCAATTCCAATATAAAGCATGTCCTTATAGTTTTATTGCTGGAAGATTCCGGTAGTGTAGAAAATTGTTTTCACCATTTTTACTATCTTCAGGGCTAATCTGTTTGTAATTTCAGATTACAAGTGCTTTTAAGTGCTTTGTGAATGGTGTTATGAACAAATTGAGCATATATAGAACAGTTAGAAAGTCCCTAGCAAAGATATAATCTTTCATGACAGTAGTTGATTGTTTTGACGTCCACACTATGATGATGTTAGGACTCAGTACCCAAGAGCAGGACGACAAGGTTCTCTCTCCCACTCTGCTTTCTTTGCATTACTCTGGCAATTCAAAGGGACAGGAAATTGCTGAAGTCCCCAGTGGCCATAAAGTAGGCATATGTTATCCCATTTCCTGTGTCATTCTCCATCCTGGCTCTGATGTCAGGGGCATTTCACAAGTGGAATGAGTGTGTGTGGCGGGGGGGGAGCATTGCAACAATGTGCTGCACTCTGACAATTCCTGGTTGTTGTACACCCTTGAAGAGCTTTGCCAACCGGTGTAGTTTAAAGCAGCTGTAGAAGGTGATTTTTCCTCTGCTGGTTAAGCCAGTGCTATAGCCAGATCACAATGAAGGTGTGATGCAAAGCAGCCACACTGCCTTAAAGGATCTTTCCCCCAAAATCTATTATTCTTGTAATAAAGCTAGTTGCTGGAAAAAAGAAAACCTTGCTTGCTAGTGATCTGTCATTTAACAAGACCACCATAGCTTGATATATTTGAAATGAAGGATTGTTGGTAAAGCAGATATTGGGCAAGTATTGGATTCATATCCTAAACTGCATATATGAAGGTCAGATGTCTAAAACCGGAGAGAGATCTGTTAGCAGAGGAAGGATGACAAAACATCTATCGTGTGTCTAGCAAATGATGGAAAATACCTGTTTTGGAGAAGTAAAACCAGGCCATTTTATCCACCACAGAAATAGGACAAAACCAAAAACTACCTCTGTCCCCACTCCCCACACTCAATGCTTCAGATAAAATGGAATCTAGTTTCAAGCCACACAGTCTTTTGGTTTTGTAAAATCAAAACTCAGCTAGTAAGGTTTTGCAAAATCAAATCCCCATTTCAGTAGCTGAGTTCTAATCCTACTATTTAGGCAGAAAATTTGCTAATAAAATACTGTAACATAAAATATGAATAGAAAAAATTCATAAAATAGAAACTAAAAGTGTCAATACTCATATATTTCAGCTATGTACAAAGATGCTTGATAAATAGAATTTCCAGGCCAGGTCTGGATAATGTCCATCTCAGTCTGTGTATCAAAAGACAAAACTTTTCTCTTTTCTGCTGAAGGCCTATGGGTCAATCAAATGGGCTGATGCAAACCAAAAAGGTAGGTACTTGTCATGACCTCAAGTTACCTAACACCTGGTCTCAGACACCTGCTGCCACCATCAAGCTTCTTACTTGAAACTTCTACCTTGGGGCACCTCTCCCTCTGCCTCCTTGTTACAAGGATGTTGTCTCCAGGAGTGGGGTCCCCCGACAGGTATGGGATGAGTTTCTTGGCAGTTGCTGCAGAACTTTCCATTTCATCCCCAGTTTAGGCTTCCTTTTCATAAGCCAGAGTCCGACGTTCTCCCAGTCTGGTCTCTCTGCCACCCTCTCAGTAGCCTGAACCTCAGGCATCCCTAATGGACCAGTCTCTGGACAGACCTTTATTGGCAGCTTCAGCCAGCCTGAAACAAACTACCTCCAGCTGGGAAGTCTCCACCCTCATTTTGTCAGTGGTCCTCCTCCCATTGCTGACTTTCTAATGAAAGTGGCCCTTAGGTTTCAAATCACTCTCTGACTTCCTCCCACATATACCTCATACCTAAAATAATACAAACACAGCACATACCCTAACATTTTCCATGCATAGGTGGTCTTGTACTCACAAAAGCAGGGACTCTGTTCTTAGTAGTATTCATTAAATCTATGGCAGATGTTTCCCAATGAAATAATCTTAAATTGTTTAATCAACAATCCGTCAGGTAAATACATCCTTTAGTAGCAAACTTAAATTGCCCAGATCAACAATATTATAGCAGAGCCAAAGTTCTGCTTAGTTAAAGTTGAAAGTTGCTGCAGTTTAAAAGACGACTCTTCTAAGTGTTCTAAAATTTACATGCTGCATTGATTGTCTTGAAATTTGCAGTACCTCCTGAGTGTGCAGGTGAAGGCTCGGTGTCCCCATTTAAGTATGGGGTTCCTGAGATACAGCCCCCTAAAAATCATGTTTTTTCAAGAATCACCTGGTTCTTTTAACTTCTTTTGCACAAACTTGATGCTCAAACTATGGCTCTAATCTTCCCTAAAGTGATTTCAGCCACTTGGGATTTATCTCAGCTAGTGTACAGAAGCCACTGTCCCTTTGGGGAAGCAATATTGAAAACGTTATTTAGGGTTAAGTTTAGAACTCAAGGTCAGCACAAACTAAACTAAGGCTCTGAAGAGAGTGACATGCACATGTGCAGAAAGACTAGGGCTCCCTTGAAGGCATAAACTTTGCAGGTGGTCTGCAAAGCTGGCTCATCCATGCACAATGAGTCTGAGCCCTCCCTTTGACAGCTTTCAGAGAATGTGTGAAGGGAAGAATTGTCTAGTGGTTAGGGCTCTATCCTTGAACTTGGGAGACCTGGATGGATGTCCCTGCTCCACCACAGACTTCCTGACTATCTTTGGGCAAGTCAGAGCCTCTGTGTCTCAGTTTCTTTATGGTCATAATAGACTTCTCTACCTTAAAGGGGAGTTCTGAAGATAAATACATTATACAGATAGTGAGGTGCTCAGATACTATGGTAATAGGGGCCATATGTGTACCTATAATAGATAGGTAGAAGTAATGTGCAAGTTCCTTGCTCTTTGCCTGCATTCTGTAGGGCCTCCTTTTGGAAGTTTTGTTTTGTCTTGCTTATGAGCAAGATCTTAAAGTGCTATACAATTCACATATGTACTCTGATTATACTTTAGAAGTATTGTTAAGGAAATAGAGGGAAGATGAAAGACCCCACGAAGCAGTTCGGGTAATGTAATGTTCCTCAATCATTTACTGAACAATAGGACTGAGTGGAATCAAAGGAAAACAAGGGACTAGGTTATTTGGTCAAGATGTTTCAGATACACAGTCACCCTACTATTGTGAGCTGCTCATAACATTTTCAGATTCATATAACTATTTTGGTGCAGTTGGGGAATGGGGGTGGGATCAGAGCAATGAGGAGAGATGTGGGGGTGACGTTGGAGCAGTGCAGTTGGTAGGGGGTTGGAAGGCTTCAGGGTACAGAGTCTCTGCCCCTCTGCTCATGCTCACCCCTTAGGGCTGTGCTCTGGCACACGTATTGAGGAGCCAGCATGCTTCTAGATGATTAGTGCAAGAGACCATCCAAACACCAGGTTTTGAAAACCCAGTTCACTGACTAGAGCTTTGATGAAGAACTGGGTTTCCAAAATAGTAGTTATTTTATGATTTCTCAGTGAATAAGAGTTGTGATTGTCCTCAAAGGACCTTCGCTCTCTGGGAGCTTAAAAGTGCTAAAAAAAGCAGAACCGTAAGGGGGGAAGTTGTTCAACTTTCCCTCCAGTAACATAGAAGAGAAATGAAGCCATCTGTAGATGAGTTACAAGATGCAAATTTAAACTTCTGAAAACCACAAAATACAGATGTAAGGTATTCCTCAGCCAATCAACACAATCTTAACTCTGACTTCTTTGAGTGATGTCCCAATATGCTGATAACACACATACTGGCCCTCTACTCTTACAGATGCTACCGTACGCTTTGGAACAGAGCACATGAGCATTGTAGGACAAAGTCTAATGTCTTTTTTTTTTTTTTTTTGCAAGATAAAACTTGGGTCTAGGTCAGGCATAGCGAAGACGGGCTGTCTACACCTTGCCTACTCTCAAATACTGAGCCTACTCCACACACACCCCCACACACCACAACAGATTTTCAAATTGTTACCACACCCTACTTTTGCCCTGAGGGTTCCTTCTGAGACATTGCCTTCACTTACCCCCACTAAACCCCAGTGAGCACACTCTGTATGTCACCCAACTGCTGATAGTCCCCATAACAAGAAGACCCCTGTGTGCTGCCACTGACACAACCTACAGAAATCTGTGCTGAAATGACCCATACTTGATCCTTCAAAGTACATGTGCTCCTCTAGTCATATCCCAGTAACAGCTCTGCCCCTCGTCTCTTCTTCCTTCAATACAGCTATACCTAACACAATAAACACAGCTGGAGTGATTGCAGATAAATGCTGGAATTTACATCTGAAGAAACTACAACACAAACAATGGCACATTCTCTCAGTCCTTCACTTCTATTATAGCACCCCCTTACGGTTCCATTTCCAGTAGGTATGGTCAAGTCCAGAGGGCAGAGTTAAGGGTGTGTTGCAGTGGTGGTGTGTATACTAATTCTGTTTCATGGTTTTCAGAATTTTTGGTTTGCGCTACCATACCTCTGCATTTCCTGGTTGTCAGAGATTTGCGTGTAACTGAACTTCACTTTCTGGGAGGGCATAAGGCACCACCAGGCAACCTTAAACCCGTGTTAGTGACGTTTATGGCATTTTATACAGTTTAACTGAAAATATTACGTACTACAGCATGCCAGATGACATTCCAAAGTGTGTTGCCAAGATGTGCTCCGCTCTACTTGACAGCAAACACAGTTCCATTATTTCAATGGGACTAATCATGTAGTGACTTAGGGTAGCAAAACTGGACCTGCAAGTAATTCTTCTCTGCAGAAAAATGTCAAATTCTCTTTTATATTCAAGTTTTCCAAACAAATTTTGATCTGGACAACAATATCCACTGAAGTCCCTGAATACTTATCTTTTGTCATGTGACTGGTTTTTATTTCCTGGCCCCAGTCGCCTGACATGGATCAGAGTAATAGAAGGCTTATACACCTGTCTTGTACTAGTAGTCTTATGTGTCACACATTTGTTACTCTATCAGAACACAAACACTTCGAAAATTGCTGGCATTCAGTAGCTCCTCAGCACACACATTTTCAAATTTTGTCTCCTTGCAGAAGCAGCATAACCAACGAACTCCCAGCAATGTCATTCATCTAAGGAGATATCAGTATTTGTGATTTTTGTTTTTCTCTATCTCATTTACAACCTAATTAATCCAATTCCAGTTCTCATTGTTGGTATTGAGCAAAATCAGCACATCAGCCTTACTCACTGTGTTTCAGACTTGGAACACCAAATACCAGAATATCAGTAAATGCCATCATTAATTTGGTCAACTCTTTCAGGATGGACTCAGCTCCTCATTTGCACCAGAGTATGTTTGCAGAAGTTTGTGCAGATTCCTTTTTTGATATAATGTGACACTCAGTCTCAATAAAAAGGAAGTTCCTGGAAAGGTTTTGAATGCTTTAAGATACAGATTTTGGTCCCTGCTCTGGATTCTTTGCACCATTCTGATGGTGGAAAGCAGCTGGAAAGCCAGAAGATTCAGCCTCCTAGAATGATGGAGAAATCATTAAGTGGCACAGGGTTATTGTAACAGCTCATATGTAGAGCTCTGCACATCTCTGCAGATATCCACGGTCCATGTCTGTGGATCACAGATCAGATGCGGATACAAAATTTGTATCTGCACAGGGCTCTACTCATATGTAGACTTGGCAGAATCCAATTAAAAAAAAAAAGATTCTATCCATAATATAGATATTTATTTTTAACCGTTTTAGATATTTAATCAATTTACATTTCCACAGTAGGTAATTACGGGCGAGGTCAGACAATTATTTAATGACAGTCAACATTGAGATTTAAAAAGTTAATGCTTTATAACCATTAAAACACAAATTGTCAACATCACATAGCAAAATACACAAAGAAAATATCATTAAATCATATTCTGAGAAGTTCTCAAGAAACATTTCTTACTTTGACTATGTGTACATTTTGATTATTATCAAATGAAATATTTTTTCATTGGTCTGTGCGTGTGTGTGTTTGTAGTGAAACCAACACTTACCAATAAAAATCTAATCCTTCCAAGACTATTATATGCAACCTTCACCATTAATCCCTGGTGCAAGTGGAGTATCTGGCAGTTCCCACTGCCTGGCAATCCTCACTGCTGGAATGGTCTCTTGAGGCTGTGGACAGCTGGGTATAAATTAAAGGCAGCATGAAGCTGCTGTGACTTGGGCTTAAGAGCAGCCCGGTCCCTGGTTGGCTCCATGATGGGTGATGGGGACAGAAGAGTGGTTCAAACCTACCGTTGCTCTTTTGCCTCCCCAGATGTGTCAAGACACAGCTCAGGATCAGGGCCTTAACATTTAGCACTACTGCAGAGCATGAAAGATCTAAGTAGACCATCTATAGATCCTTCTTTTTTATGAAAAGCCAATTTACAGCTTAACCATTTAAAATGTAGTATTTCTCATTTTATATTTGTTTAATTTTTTAGAAATTTATTCAAATGAGCAGGAGTTTGTTCTATTCAATGTCATTTTAATTTTATTGTACAATAGAAATACAACACTCAGAGGAAGGGGACAGCCTACATTGGCAAGGCACAGAATGGATTTCTAATATTAAAGTATATAAAATTAGATCAGTATAAAATCTGCTCACCTATTCACATACAGACTGAGTGCAAGTTTTTCAAGGATGATTAAATGGTTAAATATAGATTGCCAGCCATTACTGCACTGTTCTATGATGAGCACCCAAACCCTAGAAATATGCAAATGCATTCATTGTTTAAGCATATGTGGTTCTTTAGGTGCAGTAGAAATGCATTGTATTTTATTTTAGAGTTATAAAATTAAATATTTTACAGCTGGTAAGAAAAGCTTCATTAGAACCATTTTACATTGGACAAAACAGTTGTTAAAAGTGAAATGCTTTGTGAAATCGTTGATTTTGCCAAAATTTGGTTTGGTGAAAAACAGGAAGCAAAGTTCTGACAATATTGAAATGTCCCATTTCAACATTTTCTAAATTAAATCTTTAGTTTTTTGGTTTTAAAATGACCTTTCCTTTCCAATTTTTGTTATTTTGTAACATAATATAAAATAAGTCAAAATCAAAACAAAATGTTGCATTCTATCTAAACCCAATATTTCTTCCAGGATTTCCTTCCCAGAGAATTTGAAATGTTCAGATTTCATTCAGATTCAGAACAAAGCCAGATTTTGAAAAAGTTAAAATCCTTTGTAAAATGGAATTTCTGTCCTCTGCCCAGGTTTATTATAAGTTTATATCTACGGTCTGTGTGCGTCTATAATTAATACTGCTACTTTCCATTAAATAGTGCCTTAAATCCAGAGATCTCAAATTCTTTACAAAATTAAATAAATCTCACAATGGTACTGAGTCACAGGCTCAAAGTCAAGCACCTCTCTGCTTTCTTCCATGCCTCCATATCTGCATGTAAAATCACTCTTAAATCCCTCTGTTAAAAACTCCCTCTTCTGTGATGTCTACACATCACTTCAATCTGGCACTGGTAAGGCAAGTGCTGAGCTGTGCCTGCTGTTCTGCTAAATTCTATTCTTCCCCAACTCCATTTGTCAGTTTTGTCACCGATTGTATCCTGTCTGTCATGGAGACTGTGACCTCTCAGGGGCAGGGACTGCCTTCTGTGTTACACGTCTGTACAGTTACGAGCACAGCTGGGCCTTTGTCACTGAGTGTGGTTCATTGGTACTACCATAGAATAGAAATAATAAATTATAACCAAAGTACTAAACTGTATGGTTCCAAAACCACAGTTCTCTGCTCCCTCAGCTAAAATCCCCCCTCCTTTTAGCAGCTTGAAGCAGTAGCATTAAGAAGGCAACCCACATAATTATGTTACAACAACATCCCTGTGCAATGGGTATTAGTCTTATTACACAGGTGTATAATCTCAGGCACACAGAGACTGGTGATTTAGCCAGGATCCCATTGCTGTTCTAAAGTAGACTTAGAGTAGAACCTTGACTTCAGTCACCTGACACACTGTTCCACTATACATACATCCTCCTGAGCATTCAAACTGCATGAAAAATACCATTGTTCTAATTGATTCAATGGGGGTGAGGTTTCCTAAAAGTCCTAAGGTAGTTAGGTTCCTGTCGTGAGGTAGAGTGACCTCCCACTGAGCCAGAAGGGGAGAGGCCACTTTCAGCTCCCTGGTGGGTGGAGCCAGGCGGGGCCCGAACCGTGCACCAGAATCTAAGGGGCAGGATGGGAAGTATAAAAGGCAGTGCTTCCTGCTCAATTAAGCTAGAGACAGGGAAGGAGGTGGATGATCCCTGCCTCCTGCAGGCCCTGGGCTCTGCTGCAGAGTAAAGGAGTGCCCTGTCCCCAGAGGAGGCTGAGAGAAAAGAGGAGCACCCAGGATTGCTGGCGGCAGTGACTGAGGATCTTAGACTATGGAACCCATCACCCAGACTATGGTAGGAAATAGCCCAGGGAAACCTGACTTTGGTTTGGTTTTGTGGTCTGAATCTCAGTGTGTTGTGGTAGAATCCCTGCTGACCCAGTGGCGGACCTGTCTGCCACTATCAGGGCCCTGGACTGGGACCTAGAGGAGCAGGGTAGACCTGGGTCTCTGTACCCCGGCGGCTGCCCTACCCTTGGGGAGGCTGCCTACCCCCCTTTGGCCAAGAGGCTGCTGTTTGTTGTCCCGCCCTCCCTGAGAGCCTGGGTTCCATAAACTGTTTGCTGCTCTGCCCTGCCTGAAGGCCTGAGCTACCTAAACTGCTTTGCTACGTCTCCAAAGAGGCCTTGGGCCCCAGCCCTCGATTTGGTAATTCCCTGAAAGTGGACAGTGCCCCAGTGATGTAGTGAGGTGGAGTGGCTTCCTACTGAGCCAGAGGGGGATGGATGACCATTAACCCACTATAGTTCCCAACTCTCAGGTCAATGGACATTGGGCCCTAAGTTATCTTGTGCACTTTTGTAATATCTCACCCATCATCTTTTCTGAACAAAAGTATTTATTGCAACTCTTTATGAAGCTGAACTATTCCTTTTCAAATTTTGATGCAAACTTTGTTCTGTATAGTGGTATATCAGTGAAATTCTAGGCCAAGCCAAATCAATGTAGAAGGATTCATTTCAGTTTCAGCTATATAAAAAGTTGTTTAAAGAACAAGGAGGCAGATGTTCTGCGTATGTACTTGCCATCAGCAGTCAGAACTAGAGTTGTTGATTCAGCAACTTAAACAGAGAGAAACACAGAAGTAACTGATAGATCATTACTTGAAGAACTTGTCATTAGCAGGAACACACAGCAAGGCAGAGTACATGTTCAACTTTGTAGAGAGAAGGAAAGATGTTTCACAGCAGGGAGTCCTTCCCATGCTTCTATCCAAATGAGGAAATCAAAAGCTGTAGCTCTGCCTGGTCTAGTGCATAACACACCAACAAACCCTAGATTGCTTCATAGACACCTTGCTACCTTCTCCCGGCTTTAAAAACATAAAGAATATAAAAAATAAAGATTGATCATGTGATTTTAGTCAGTCTAAGTCAGGGTGGGCAATAATTTTTGCAGAGGGGCCACTCCATGAATTCTGGTAAGTCTCGCGGACCACATGATGCTGGAGCGTCAGGCAGCTTTTGGCGAGTCAGTACCCAAACTTCCGGCTTCTGGTGATGTGGCTGGAAGCAGGAATTTCGGGTAATGACTGGCTGAGAAACTGAGCTGCCCGATGCTCCAGTTACCTTGGCAACTGGAGAATCATTAAGCTGCCCAATGCTCCAGTTGCCAAGGTAATGAACATTGGGCAGCTTAGTTTCCCAGCCAGTCACTTCCTCACATGACCAGAAGCAGGAAGTTCGGGTAGTGACTGGCCCAAAACTGCCTGATGCTCCAGTGTAGCACTCCTGCATGGTGGGCCGGCGGGCGAGACAGAAAAGTTAAATGGGCCGAATCTGGCCTGTATTTCGCCCACCCATGGTCTAAGTCTTGTCCTCTTTCTGAAGAAATCTCTGTTCCTCTACTTGTGTTAGTATTATCATAGCTACTGATGTAGTTGGCAATTGGTATGTCTTGGCATATCTTTTTCTTGGTAGATGCAGTTAGTGTCAGAAAGTATTCCTGTCTCATGAGTGCAGTTCACGGACAAATCATGGAAAAAGGATGAGTCTTTAGGTACCTCCTTCATCTGAAATGGTCCTGGATGTTTTACTTAGGTCAATTGTACATTGTGTATATACCTGACATCCCTGTAGATCTGTAACAATTCTTTCTGACATTCCATTCCTCACCTGAAATGATAAAGTCCCTGATACTCTGAGAGTTGGAGGCTTTCTTGGGGAGACTGCCGTGTTATTTCAATGGTGGGTATAGTCATACAGGACATTCTGCTGGAATGATGCCATTTAGAATAAAAGAATAGCCATACTGGGTCAAACCAATGGTCCATATAGTCCAGTAGCCCGTCTTCCAACAGTGGCCACTGCCAGATGCTTCAGAGGAAGTGAACAGAACAGGGTAACTGAGTGCTCCATCATCTGTGGTCCAGTCCCAGCTTTGAGCAATCAAAGATTTAGGGACATACAGAGCTTGAGGTTGCATCCCAGACCACCTTGGCTTATAGCCAGTAATGGAGCTATCTTCCATGAACTCATCTAATTCTTTTCTGAACCTAGTTATACTTTGGCCCTTCACATCATCCCCTGGCAACGAGTTCCACAGGTTGATTGTGCATTGTGTGAAGAAGTACTTTCTTTTGTTTGTTTTAAACCTGATGCTTATTAATTTCATAGGGTGATCCCTGATTCTTGTGTTATAAGAAGGAGTAAATAACACTTCCTTATTCACTTTCTCCAAGCTTTTCATGATTTTATAGATCTCTATCCCCTTTAATCATCTCTTTTCTAAGATGAACAGTCCCAGTCTTATTAATCTCTCCTCATATGGAAGCTGTTCCATATCACTAATCATTTTTGTTGCCCTTCTCTGTACCTTTTCCAATTCCAATATATCTTTTTTGAGATGGGTAACCAGAACTACATGCAGTATTTAAGGTGTGGGCATACTATGGATTTATAAAGATGCAATATGATATTTTCTGTCTTATTATCTATCCCTTTCCTAATGGTTCCTAACATTGTGTTAGCTTTTTTGACAACTGCTGCACATTGAGCAGATATTTTCAGAGAACTTTCCATGATGATTTCAAGAGCTCTTTCTTGAGTAGTAACAGCTAATTTAGAACTCATCATTTTCTATGTATAGTTGGGATTGTGATTTCCCGATGTGCATTACTTTGCATTTATCAACATTGAATTTTATCTACCATTTTGTTGCCCAGTCATCTTTAGCTTCTTTTGGTTAGAAACAATGGGGCTGATTCTTCACTGCCTTGCCTCCTGTATAGTCATTTACATTCTAATTTGGCTGCACTTCAAACCATCTTTTCACTTACTTGGAGTCAATAACTGCACAAGTAGGGCAATGGTGTACCAGACCTAATAACGCTGACTCTTGGAAAGAGGCAGATAAGAGGAGAGGGGTTAGTGGCACTCTCAATTATATATTGATGAGTAGAGCTATTGGAAAATGTCCCTCCACGCTAGCATTTCAGAAATTTTGACCTTTTTGATGAAAAATTGCAAACCAAAATATTCTGACTGAAAACTGATTTGGAAATGCCACTACAGCGCCTTATAAGGAGTTGTAGTGCAGGTACCTTGTGCCCCATTCTCCTCCGATCTCTCCGCTACATCTCCTACGGTGCACCACAGTCTCCTGTCTTGCTGAGCTGCTGCACAGCATCATGGGAGTCCTATTACCATGATTCACCATTGGAGATATACTCCAATAGTGACTGAAAAAAACTGTTTTTCAAGTGGGTTTTTTTTTCAGAAATTGAAATTTTCTGCAGAAGACAGACACCTTTAGAGACAAACTTCATTTGGTCAAAAACCGTATTTTCTGTCAAGAACCATTTTGATGGAAATTTCTTGACCAGCCTTACTAATGCTGAATAGCAGTAGCTTACTTTTTTCTTTATATTTTATCCATTATAACCAACTGACCTTTCTTCCTTGCTTTCTTGCTAAATAGTCTTGAATTTAACCACAGGACTAGCCAGTGAATCATAAATGATATAATTGAAAAGATCAAAGCAGTGTAGCATACTTGTCATGACCAGGACATGGGCAGTCTTAGCGGTCAGACTGGGTCAGATACCAGGAGGTCAGAGTCTGACACAGGCCAGAGGGGAGACCGAGAGTCAGGCATCAGGAGGCAGGCAAGGTCAGGTTACCAGGAGATCGGGGTTGGATGCCAGGTTATAGACAACAGTCAAATAGCAAGGTCGAGGGTGAAACAGGGTAGGAAGGCAGAGTCTAAGGTCTATTACAAGCAGGGTCCAGAGCAGAAAATGGCAGGCAGTCTGTGTTGTTGCTCAGACAGCTCCTCATCGTGGCTTCCTGGTTTATATGCTGATATTGGCCAATCAGTGGGCTGTGAGGGGCTGCCACTGAGGCCTTGCAGGTGATACTTCCTGCTGAGCCTAGCTTCCCGGGGTCCTCCCGTAAATGCCCAGCCTAAGCCTCTAGTGGCAATGTGGAGGTAGCAGCAGCCCAGACCCCAGATTAATACTAGGTTCTAGCCTGCAGGTTCTTACAATACCACTGTTAGATCATAGGAGAAGCATTTCTGACTATTGTCTCATGAAGGATTAATATGAAGATCTGACATCTTATTTCTCCTAACAAAACTTAGAATTAAAAAAGAAAATGGCATTATTATTCTACTCATGTGCTGACTGTAATTTCAGTTCTGCAGATTGACAGTATTAGATGTACCTATGACATACAGTTTACATAATTTCATTAGGCTTCTAGTGTAAACAATATGGCAGTATCCCTTTTAATAGTATGTGAGCCTAATGGCTTCCACTGTCACCTGTGTTTCAGAAGCCACCAAAACCCTGCCAGAGCAGCAGTATGTATGTATAGCTAGGCCTCGCATGTTGTGTATATAGTATAGTATATAGCAAATGGGGGTTATTTGGACCCCAGTGTTAAATCAGTGGTTCTTTCATATTATGTTTGTTTTGACAAAAGGAGGGAAAAGATGGTCTGGTGAGAGAGGAAGACTTGGGATAGGACTAGGGCAGCGAGAGAGCTGAATTCAATTCCTGTTATGCTACAGATTTCCTGTGTGACTTGTGTAAAACATTTATCTCTGTGCCTCAGTTCCCCATCTGTAAAGTGGGGAAAATAACATTTCTCTACCTCCAGTGGGTGTTTTGAGAATAAATACATTAAAGGTTGGAAGATACTCAGATACTATGGTGATGGGGCCATATAAATATACTAGTTAGGTCAAGGTAAGGCGCAGAAAACACAAAAACTGATTACAGGAATTGGATCCTAATCTGGGAATACAATAAAACAGAGTGATTGCTGAGGCCTAGTGAAACTGAAAAGGAAAATGCACCTTTGGCTACAAAGGCTGAATTAACTGTTCATTTTAGATAATTTAAAAAAAAAAAGTTTAAAAGTGCCTATTTGGTGAAAATGGACTTGTTTGATACCACAGTAGAGGACTGGCCCACCTATATTAAGAGACTGGAACAGAGTATAATCTCTAATAATAAAAGGTGGCAGTTTTACGGAGTATAATGGAGGCTAAAAATTATAATTTGATGCATAGCTTATCAGCTTCTATTAAACCTGCAGACAAAACATTTGCTGAATTTGTGGAAATTCAACATCACCTATCCTTACTTTTATAAATGGAATCACAAAGAAAATTAAACAATTTCTGAATGCGTGTCTGTAAGGAAATTAACAGACCATTTAATAGCATTAGGTCAAACACAGATCCCTATAATAATAAGAAGCCTCCATTAAATGACAATTCCCCATTTACACAACAGGTTTTGCAGTCTATTCATTAACTTGTTTTTAGTCCTTTTAATATAGGAGACATTGTTTTTGTATAATCCTTTTTTTCTCAGAATAACATGTGGGACTAAGTCAAATGCTTTACAGAAAAATAAGTATATTATATCAACAGATTTACCTTTATCAACCAAACTTGTGACCTCAAATAAATAAAAAATTGTCCGACAAGATTTATTTTCCATAAAATGATGTTGATCAATATTAATTATGATACCATCCTTTTACCCAGGGTCAATGTGATGCTAACTGACCTGAAGTTTCCCAGATTGTCTCAATGATCCTTTCAAAATATTAGCACAAAATTAGCTGTTCTCAGTCCTCTGGAACTTCCCCAGTGTTTGAAAATTTGTTAAAAATCAGCATTAACAATTCAGAGAGCTATTTTGGCAACTCTCTTAATACTTTTGGATGCAAGTTATCCATTCCTACAGATTTACAAAATGTTTTAGTTGCTGTTTAACATCCTCCTTAGCTACTAATGGAATAGAAAGTATTTCATTATCATTGTGAAATAGGAATCCATCATCCTGCTTCTTTCCCAATACAGACTAGAAACATGTATTGAATACATCTTCCTTTTCTACATCAGGATTCACAATTTCACCATCCTTACCTTGTCTTGGATCTATACGATTGCTAAAATTTTGTTTAAAGAATTCCATCTTATTGTGCTTCACACTACTAGCTGCAGGTTAAATCTTACCGGCAGGCTAAATTAACACAGTGTAACATCCCATGCGTTTCCTTTTGGATTTCAGGTTTATTTCAGCCCAGAAATTCAGTGGAAAACTCCAAATGAAGTTTAATCAAAACTTGCCGGTATCCTCATCCCTCACAAACTGATTTGTAACAGAGGGAATGAATCATTAATGAAGGTACAAGAAAGGGCAAATCTGTTAGGAAGCCCATGAAAACACTGGATGTTGATTGCAGGCACTTTTGACCCTGGAAAACAGTTATAACTAAACTGAGAGGGAAGCTTTGGATTGGTTGGAGGAAGAGGGAACAATATTGGGAGGTGGAGAAACCTAGCCTGACTGGACCCAGACAAAACCAGGCAAAATCCTATTGATTTCAAACCTATTGCAAAACTCCCTGCAGTTAAATGAAAGGTTTATTGAGCCATGGACAACCTCAAGCCCTTCTTCTCAGTTAATAAAAATGAACTATGCACTCGCATTGATCTTTCTCACTAATACTTTAACCAGTGGCTTTGGGGGAATATTTTTCTTTAATTTTTAGGCTGCCAGCACTTTTCCAGCGTTAAATCTCTTGTAACTGACTTACCAGTTTACTCCTGCTCCCAGCCCACCTTCATATTCTAAAACTCTCATAAAACAGCCAAAATATTGATATGGATTAAACTTCTTTTTGATGGAATGATAGAAAGATACATATCCTCTCTGTGAATGATGAGTACTGTAGAATACCAGCAGGGGTAGGTGTTTTGGAATGACATTTCTCTGCCTAACGTAGCCAGTTTAGCCCATTCATCAATGTAAGGAGTAGTTCAATGCTCTGTTGGATCTGGGTACAGCACTGTAATATGAAATAACGAGTAAAGGAGACAAAATTTTGCATTACCAAAAACATCTTTCACAACTGGAGCCAGGAAGGTACATTACTAATTACATTAATGAAGAAACCCTGTTATACAATTCTATTTTACTGTAGCTGTCTACTCCCAACCCCGCAGGACTTTCTATAAGTCACAAATATTTTGATGCAGAGTGCTTCATTGGCTACATGCTATTCTATGAACAAGTCTAGATCAAAACAAATAGCACTCAGTAAATGAGCATTTTCCTTTCTTTCCTTTTTTGCCAGATAAAACCTGGCCATCAAAAGATAAGAATTTGAGTAAAAAACACAACACTGTTGCCTTGAAAACAATTTTTTTTCTTTCCAAGTGACTTCTCTTTTTATAATCTGTGGGGATTCTACAGGATCAATAGTAATAATAAATGGCTTTTTAAAAAACTGATTGGTTTCAGTTAGATGTTTACTGAATAGTCCAGAGAAAATGTGAGGCATCTGTAAACAATAGCATTGAATAGTATGCTAATACACTTACCCTTAGTATTGCAAGAACATCCAGTATGTCTACACTGCAGACTGAAGTCGATTTACTTTAAATAGACTTTCACCCGCTGAATTTCAGAAGTCGCAGAAGCGTGATCATACCACGCTCCTTGTGCTAGGTTCTTGTGTCCCCACTTGCCACACTTGGGTCAACATGCAAAGCAGTGCACCGTCCCACGGTGCAACTAGCTGCAGAGGCTTTTGGGAAGCTTGTTGTCCTCTGATGATGCAGCATGCTTCCTCCTCCTTAGTCTCCTCACAGAGTGCTTAGGGGTGGGGGCTGATAAAGCGGTAGGCAGCGGAGCATTTTGGAGGGTTGCAGAGGGAGTCTGTCCTGCCACTGCTCTTCGTGGAGCTCTACCAGATGCCTCAGTATGTTGGACTGATCCCTCATAATACATAAGATCTCCTGTTGTGTATCACACTCCTGCTCCTGTGCAGATCTTCTGTGTTCCATGTCCATGTATAGTTTTCAGACAAACTCCAGGCTCTGAGCTCTGTGTCAGCAGCCACGGAGGTGTTCATTAGTTCGCTGAACATGTCATCCTGCATTTTTTTTCCTCCGCTTCCTAATCTGGGAAAGTCTTTCAGCTGGAGTTCAGGAAGGTGGGCTGAAGGCTGAGGTGTCTACTGTAAGATAAGCAAAGCACAAAGTTGCCATTTTAGCTGATCCAAAGTAGTAAAGGAAATGTTACAATGTAAAAAGTACTCCCCTTCATGTTCAGAAGGCTAAGCCAGACCCGCATTCCATTCTGTACATCTTGGAAGGGTCAGACTGGTATTACAGACATGGTAAGCAGGGGGGCCCTTGCATCTGTAATAGAGAGGCTTCATTAGCACTAAGATGCACAATCCACATTTGAGCAAGGAGAGGGATCACTGGGCTCCCCTGTAATATGCCAAAGACCGGTTTGGGAGGAGGTGGGTAGAACAGATTAGAGGACACTGTGGGTGAATTGTAGCGGCATAAAACATAGGACAACCAGTGTCCCGATCCATAATGCCCATTGCAACAGTACTAGGACTAGGAATAGTCTTGGAGAAGCGCCCAGGGACCCCCTCCACAGCAGAGGAATAAATGGAGTAACTGTATTGGTCACGTACTCTAAACCTGCACCATCTTCCCTAGGTGACCATGTGTGATATCAGTCTCCTGAGGGTAACACAGGTGGAAAGGGAAGATTTGCTGCAAGCATCGGGGTACAGGCCTGGCCCTTATGCTGCTATGCTGTGTTCTGTGATGATACCTGCTCATTTAATATTAGAGTGGCGGGGAAAAGTATCCTACCGTAGTGGAAGAAACTTCCTGCAAAGGTTAACAGATTACCTACATGAAAGTTTCCTTGAGATATCCACAAAGGATTCTCAGAGCATACCTCTGCACATAAATAGTCTGTTCTGCGAGTAACTCTCCACTGAAGTTCACCACCACACAGTAAGACCCTCCCCTCAAAAATACAAACTCCTTTTAAGAAGCAAGACTGGGGAGAGAACTGGAAAAAATTTTTTGCCACACACTCACCAGATGTGCGTTCTCCTGTGTCTCAATCAGTCCTGCTGTCTTGTGTGTGGCTGGACTGCTCTGTGGTAAAGAACAGGTTCTAGCTTTCAGGGAGAATGGATATCCCGCTCTCCTGCACCCTGCTCTCCTTATCTTCATCCTCCTCATCCACAGAGTCCTTCTCATTTGTCCTGGACTGGGATTCTTTGGAGGTATCAATGCTGCATGGTGGCACAGTGGTGGGGTCACCGCCGAGAATTGCATGCAGATCCTCGTAAAAGCGGCTTGTTTTGGGTGAGGAGCCAGAACAGCTGTTAGCTTCCCTGGTTTTCTGATAAGCCTGCCTCAGCTCTTTGATCTTAATGTGGCATTGGTGCGCGTCCCTGTTGTGCCCCTTCTCCAACATGCTGAGAGATATCTTCTCATATATATCTACATTTCTTTTGTTGGCTCGGAGCTGAGCTGAACAGACTCTTCGCCCCACAGACTGATGAGATCCAAGACCTGTGGTCAACTCCAAACTGGTGCATGTTTGGGCCATGCAGTCACCATGAGCAGTTCAGCTACAAAGCTTTCTCCATGCTGTCCAAATTGGAAATAGAAATTCAAAATTTCCCAGAGCTTGAGGGGAGGCGCTACTTCCTGTTTACATGGACACATTACAGCAGAGCATGAATGTCCAGAGTGGTCACAACGGGGCATTGTGGGATACCTTCTGGAGGCCAATGGCATCGATTTACATTGCACTCTGCCTATACTGACACAAACTCGACCCATGGAATTCGAATTTAGCACTACGCCACTTGCAGAGGTGGTTTTATTAGGGCGACTTTTCCCGTGCTTTAAATCGACAGAACTTACGTGCCAGTGGAGACGCATACTTTAGGAGGTCGATGTAAATGGCATTACGTTGATCTCCCAAAGCCTGTGTCTACACTGACATGATAGTTCTGTTGACCTAAAGTGCGGCAAAAGTCAACATAAAAAACCACCTCCACAAGTGGTGTAGCGTGTAAATTGAATTGCATGGGTTGATTTTGCATCAGTATGGACAGATCATAATGTAATTTGATGTTAATTGCCTCTGGGAGGTATCCCATAATGCCCTGTTGTGACCACTCTGGACATTTGCGCTCTGCTGTTACGTGGCCATGCAAACAGGAAATGGCCTCTCCTCTCATGCCCCAGGAAAATTTGAATTTTCATTTCCTGTGCTGCCAGCATGGAGAGAGCTTTGTAGCTGAACTCGTCATGGCTACTGCAAGGCCCAAATGAGCTCCAGCATGGAGTCAACCAGAGGTCTTAGAGGAGGCGAGGAATCCGTTATGGGTCAGGCGAAGAGTCCGTTATGTGGAGTGAGGAGTCTGTTATGGGTCATTTCCGAGCCAGCAAAAGAAATTTGGGCATTTACGGGATGATATCCCAGGGCATGTTGGAGAAGGGGAACAGCAGGGAAGTTCAGGGAAGGCGATGTTTTTTTTCTTAGCAGTTATGTCCTTTTAAATGGCGGGAAGGGAATTTCAGGCGTTTAGTGAACTTTACTGGGGGTGGTTCCCTCGGAACAGATTATTTATGTGCAGAGATATGCTCCAAGAATCATCAGTTGATATCTCAAGGAAACTTCCATGTAGGTAATCTGTTATCCTTTGCACAAGGTTTCGGGGGAGGGCAGCCTTGTTTCTTCCTCCATGGTAGGATACTTTGTTGCGCCACACTGCAATCAAGTGAGCTAGAATCATGGCGGAACACAGCATAGCAGCATAAGGGCCAGGCCGGTACCCCACTGCGTGCAGCAAATCTTCCCTTTCCACCTGCATTACCCTCAGGAGACTGATATCGCTCATGGTCACCTAGGGAAGACGGCGCATGTTTAAAGTACCCGAGCTGTACAGCTGATTCCCTCTACCTCTCAAGTCCCTCTTTTATTGGCCTACTGAGTCACTTAAATAATTTTGCAAAGGTATTTGATGAGACCCTTAACCCGCCCTCACTGTCCTCAACTACACTGTGGCCACCTCGTTCCAAAACAGTCATCTTAATTAAACCGTGGCGCCCGGTCAGCCCTCTCATACAGGACATTTGAAATGAGCTTTTTAGAGATAATTAATCCTCTCTGTAGTAGAGTAAAGTGCCCCTGGCTTACCATCTCTGTAAGGGCACAGTGAGCTGACCCTTCTGAGATGCTCGGAATGGAATGCGGGTCTGACTTAGCCTTGTGCACAGTAAGGGGAGTAATTTATACATTGTTGTATTTGCTTCAGTTTTCTGGGTCTGCTAACAATGGCAACTTTGTGCATTTATTTTCGTTCTGTAGACACCTCAGCCTTGTCCCCCATCCCCCCCCCCCCCCCCTGAACTGCTGCAGAAAGACTATCACAGATCAGAAAGAGGAAAAAAAAAAAAATCATGGGACGACATGTTTGATGAGCTCATGAATGCCTCCGTGGCTGCTGAGACAGAGCTCTGAGTGTGGCGGTTGACCTTGTACCAGAACATGGACATGGACAGGAAGAATCGAAGAGCGATGCCGGAGCGTGATCGCAGTACCCAGCAGGAGATGCTGTGAATCATACATGAGCAGGCAGACATGCTCAGGCAGCTTGTGGAGCTTCAGGAGGTGCGGTGTCCGGACAGAGTCCTGCTCCTCCATGAATGCTCCTCCGCCTATGACTTTGCTGCCTTCCCGCACTCCCAAGTGGTCTCGAAAGAGAATGGCCAGGCTGCAGTATGTGGTGCACTCCACCCCAGTGGAGGCAAGCAGAAAGCAACGGCGGCCAGGCCGACAGCTGTCCTGCAAGCAACCATGCTCCTCCATGAGACTGTGAATGAACACTCGCCCCCCGCCCCCCGCCCCCACTGACTTGAATGTTCATAAATAAAAGTTTACATCATTTCAATACATGTCTCTTTATTAATTCATAGCTTGTTTGGGGAGGGCTTTGGAGGGTACTGATATCAATGGTAGGGGGGATGGTAAGCAAAGGCACAAAACATACAGAAAACATTAATGCATCTCAT
Source organism: Emydura macquarii macquarii (assembly GCF_026122565.2). Classification (NCBI taxonomy): domain Eukaryota; kingdom Metazoa; phylum Chordata; order Testudines; family Chelidae; genus Emydura; species Emydura macquarii. Next base: position 14,423,578 of record NW_027132773.1, read on the forward strand.
TGCAGAACCTGGTTTTCAATGCATTCTGCGGTTGGCTCTGAGCATATTGCTCCCATCAGGCTGCTCAAAATTGGCAGCCAGTCTTTCTGCCTCCACAGCCCAATCCTGGGAGAACTTTTCCCCCTTTGCTTCACACACATTATGAAGAACACAGCATGCAGATATAACTGATGGGATGTTCTTTTCACTCATGTCCAGCCTAGTAAGGAGACATCTCCATCTGGCCTTTAAATGCCCAAACGCACATTCCACCACCATTCTGCAAGTGCTTAGCCTGTTATTAAAACACTCCTTGTCACTGTCAAGGTGCCTGGTGTATGGCTTCATTAGCCAAGGGAGCAAGGGATAAGCAAGATCCCCCAGGATCACTACTGGCATTTCCACATCCCCGATGTGGATTTTTTGATCTGGGAAGAAAGTGCCCACTTGCATGTTAGAGAACAGCCCCAAGTTCCTAAATATGCGCTTGTCATGCACCTTTCCAGACCACCCCACATAGATGTCGGTAAAATGACCCGTGTGATCCACAAGGGCCTGCAGCATCATGGAAAAGTACCCCCTGCAGTTTATGTACTCTGTTGCTAGGTGAGCAGGTGCTAAGATAGGGATGTGCGTGCCATCAATGGCCCTCCCTCAGTTTGGGAACCCCATCACAGCAAACCCATCCACTATGTCCTGCACGTTTCCTAAAGTCACTACACTTCATAGCAGAAGTCTATTGATGGCTCTGCACACTTGAATCACAGCAGCTCCCACTGTAGATTTACTGACTCCAAACTGATTCCCAACTGAGTGGTAACAGTCAGGGGTTGCCAGCTTCCACAGAGCGATGGCCACTTGCTTCTCCATCATCAGAGCTTGTCTCAATCGAGTATTCATGCGCTTCAGAGAGGTGTACAACTGCACGCAAAGTTCTAGGAAAGTGGCCTTTCACATATGAAAGTTCTGAAGCCACTGATCATCATCCCACAGCTGCATAATGATGCGGTCCCACCAGTCTGTGCTTGTTTCCCGGAACCAGAAATGGCACGCTACGGACTGCAGATGATGTGTTACGGCCTGCAGCAATTGGGAATTGTTCTGCTCGATGTCTTGTAGCAGGGCAGCCTCGGTGACATCGCTGTTGCCTGTGCTTCGTGTTCTTACTCTCCTTTGAAAATACTCAAGGATAAGTTGCCATGTATTTGTGATGCTCACAATAATAGTGCAGAGTTGGGCTGGCTCCATGTCTCCACAGAAATGGCGAGCGTGCGGCATAAACAAACAGCATGAAAACCAGTTTCCTATTTGTTTGGGGCAAGAAGGGAGGGGGAAGAAGCGTCGCATCATGGGACAATGAAACTCATCCCAACAGCCCCCACAGCATAGGAACCCACAATGAACTGCTTTGAATGTCGACACAAGTGTGGTGAATGTGGACACACAAGCCTGGAGCAAGGAGCATGGTGTGGACACGCTCCAGTGACTTCTAAAAATCGGTGGGTGAAAGTTGATTTTAAAGAAGTCGACTTCACTCTGCAGTGTAGACATAGCCTGAGAGTATGCAGAGCTATTACTACCAAACAATAATAAAAACATACCAGCCTTTTGTCTGTAACACCATTCCCCAGTGCTGTATCTGTGTAATCTACCAAGCTTAATGTTGCAAATGGCATGTACTTGACCTTAAGGAGAATATAGGACACATGGTCAACAGGTGTAAATTGCCATTGAAGTCAATGGATCTCTGATAATTTACACCCACCAAGGAAATGCCCCTCAATTTTTACAGACAGTATTAGTCCAAATGTGTTATCTGGAAACCATGAAAAAATGCCTGTCATTTTACACAAGCTGGTGTTAGTATTTATGGAACAATTAGCTGACGTATAAGTGTTTGCAGTTGGATCTTTGCTATTTGTTATACAATATAGAAGTGTGCAAATAATTAGTAGCACAAGTATTGACATTCCCATTCTTTCTATGCCAAATATTCTGTATTAAATTATATCAAGTCTTTGTATGTTTTGTATTTGATTCTTAATTTTGAGTGTCTCCTGTTCTTGTATTCTGGGGAAAGGTAAATGGTCTTTAAACCAATCCTTATTACATATCCTTCTCATATCGCCTCTTCCTCTTTGCATTTCTTGACTAAATAATACTAGTCTTTTTAAAAGAGAGATATTTAGAGGCTAAGGTTGCTAGGATAGCAGAAAGACACAGCTGGAGGTACTCAGAAAAATACAGATGAGAGAATTAAGAAGCTAGACAGTAAAGTTCTCTAGATTGCTTTAAAAATTGAATAAAACATTATTTATAAAGAATAGTCATTAATTTGGGTAGATTTCTTGAATTCACATTAATTTTGCATGTTGCTATGCTAGTCACAAATGATCATAATTAATTTATGAAAATAGTGTGTTAAATTCTGACAGCTACTGGACTAGCTGGCAAGACTTCCTGAACATGGGATAAGGTTCTAGAAATATTTAGCTGTGCAATGAGTGTGCAATGAGTCCCCAGTGTTTCCATTTAAAATGAGGTCTGTGTAGGAAGCCTGGCTCACAGGTAGCAGCACTTCTTTTTGCAGGCTGACATTGATTGATACAAATCAATGATGTAATATGCTGGCTACATGCTTATTATTGACCAGGATTTTGGAGCAACCAAAGTGAGTATCCTCCAAAGAAACCATCTCAAGCCTTAGGGTAAGCCCAGTACATAGGTGCTGGAACTAGGGGTGCTATTTCCATCAAATACAGGGTTTACAGTTTGGTTCAATGGCTCTCAGCACCCCCACTATACAAATCGTTTCAGCACCCACTGGCCCAATGCATGATGGGTCAGGACTTTGGGAGTTTTAGCTAGTGCTGTCTCAATATGAATGCAGTGCACACATGCTCATTAAAGCTCATAGTGTTTGTACCCCACTGTCTTGAATTAAGGTTCACTAATACCTGGAACAAATAACCATAAATCCCTATTTGGGAATGCTTTAGAGCAGTATTTCTGGTAGGAATAGCATTCAAAATAACAATCCAGTTCAGAGCAGAATATAGGTCTCAAAACACCTGTTTATTCACAGTACTACGGGCTTTTCCTGTGTCAAATATATTCTAATTTGGTGATTGAATTTTAAAATGTTACTGGTCAGGAAAAATTGCTAGATTGATAACACTGGAGAGTAAAACTTTTTATTTATCCGAAGAGTAGATACGTCATGGACTGTGGCACTACAAGGTTTCACACATTACCACTATGTGTTTTGACCCTGACTTGTGAGGATTGCATCCATACCTACCAGGACTCTAAATTTAATTTGTTTTTAATAGATTTGGTTGAAAATCACAATTTCTGTCCTGCAGAAAATTCCAATGTTTCAAAATTTGTTTTCATCCAGAATTGGGAAAAAATTTGATTCCAAGCATTTTGCTTTGATATTTCTAATTAAATTGAAACATTTCAACATTGCTGAATTGAAATGAGTCATTTTGGTTTGTTGAACTGAATTACAACATTGTGTTTTGGTTTTATTGAAAATTAATCTGTCTTCCTCAGTTGCCTCAGTACTTCAGAGTTGTTATAGTTTGGGTCTCATGCCCCCTCTTCTATGGGCTGGGCTCCCCAGGCAGACTACATCTCCCATAATGCAGGGTGGACATGTGACTCTCATGATGCACCACCTCTGTTCAGCCAGAAGGGGAGATCATGATGCATCGTGGACAATGTAGTCCAGCCAAAGAGCCTGGCCCACAGAGAAGAATGGAGGCATGAGCCACTCAAAGTACAACTCCCATGAGGTACTACAGCAGCTCAGGCAGACACGATTGAATATAGAACAGACTAGAAACAAAAATTTTTTATTCAGTTTGACAAAAATCAAAATTTTGGGTCAGCCCAATGCAAAACAAAATATTTAATTTAGATTTTCTCAATGGATAATTGAAAAATATTAGTAAATTTTTTGAAATTTTCCACAGGAAAATTTAAATTTTGTGGAAACTGAATTTTCTGTCAAAGTAATTTAGATGAAAAATTCCCAAACAGCTTTAATGTTCCCGCCCTCACATCTGGGTCACCCCCAGACCCTTCCACCTGCCTGGCTTCCAGTGGCACTCCACCTGAGGCCGCCGAGCCTCTTGAGGCAACAGCTGGTGCTGAGCAGCCAGGCCCTGTGCTCCCATGCCAGACAAGGCAGCTCCTCCCACTCCTTCTCGACAACCCTAACCTGAGTCTCCCCCGGCCGCAGCTGTGGCCCCGGCGTTGAGTCTATCATGGTGCACAGGCCTAGCATAAGTGAGGGCTCCCACCCTGGACCCATGCCCCTGACCCCCATGCTGGGTCAAATGGAGCCACGCCCTGGTGACACGGCCACCAGGGCCCCTGATCCTAACCCTGCCCCTTCCTCTGTTTCCGCCACCGCCCCTGACTCTTATCCCACTTCTGTCCTTAGTACAACCCCCATCCCTTCCCCATCCACCCCCAATATTGCTGTCGCCCTCGGGGTTCTGTCATTTCACCTTCCATCCACCGAGTCCCGGGAGATGGCATTTGTGTTCCCCCTTCTACCCAGGGCTGCTGTTTTCCCTCCGCCACTGCCCAACATGCCGCGGGTCAGGCCGTTCAGTGCGGTGCCACCAAAATCGGCACCACATCAGGGGTCCACCCACTATCTGCCCAGCTCTGTCCCCGGGGACCAGGCCTGAGGACAGCTGGGAGTCTTCGGCCCCAGACCCCCCTTGTGCTGCAGAACGAGCTGTGCACTTTCCTGACACCTGAGGTCAGGGACAGGGTGCAGCTCACCCTGCAGCGCTGGGGGGACTTCTACCTCATCCTCCAGACCATGAGGGCTATACTGAGGGAGTGCAAAGGGACTGGGAGGCAGGATGCTGCGGCCTACCAGTGGGCCTGTGGCTTCTGTGACTCCCTGATGACCTTCGGGGTCGGTCTTGGATTGCTGCGGAGCCTGACGGAGGCCTCCAGAACTCCTGCCCGTGAGGATCCTCCCCAGCCCTCATCATGGCCCCAACCATCTTTCCCACAGTAAATGCCTGAAGCTGTAGAATGGGCCTCCGCAGGTGCCAGGGGCTCTCCTTTCTTTTGGGAGGGAGGGTACTCTGTGATGTTCCTCAGGAGATGCATTCAGATACAGCCGTTGAGGCCAGCTGCCAGCTGGAGTGGGGGGAACAGGGTGTTTTTTAATCATCTGTCTGCCCACGTGGGCGGAGTGGCCACCTGTTCTCCCCTGACCTACAGCCCGAGGTGGTGGGGATTGCCAAGGTCGTGCCAGGTTGCCTGCTGCACCTCTGGGTCCGTATGGAGGGGCTAGCTTTGAATCTGGTCAATGTTTACGCCCCGAACTTGGGCCCAGAGTGGGTGTGTTTCTTCCAGCAGGCGTCCGCCTTCCTTGGCATTTTGGATTCCCTCGGTGCGATGGAGGTTGGTCCTGGCAGGAATCACTAGGATCGGAGACCTTCTGGACTACGAAAGGGGCGACTGGGTGAATCCCCAGGTGCTGGTCAGGTGCATGGGGCTGTCCACTCTTCGAACCCCCCCCAGCGTGTACTCCAGCAGGTAAGGGCAGCCTTGCCTCCCACTGCTCGGGTTTACCTCGAGCGGGTCCTGCAAGAGGGCACTCCCCGCCTGCCCCTCAGTCCTAGCCCTCTGGATCTTTTTATTGGGCCCCAACCTCATGAGCCCCAATGGCCACCCCCTCCCCATGCACCGTGCTGGCTGCAAGACTTGCAGCCAGTCCGCTTCCAGACCACACCCAGGGACCATCTGTACACACTCATGCTCCACACCCTTCACTTTCTCAGCCTCATGTCCCACCCAGACACCAGGTGGCGGGACCTAATACCACCTGTGGAAGGCAAGGAAACCCAATGAGCCAGCCTCTACTCCACTCTGACTCCATGGCCCGCTGGGGACATCAGCTGGCGGCTCCCTCATGGAGCCATGAGCACAGGCGTGTAGTTGGCACAGTTCACCCTGCTCCCTGACACTTGCTCCTTCTGCGGCGTGAGGGAGACCCTGGTGCACCTTTACCTCAAGTGCACCAGGCTGCAGCCTCTGTTCTGGCTCCTCCAGAACCTCTTGCTGAGGTTCTGGCTGCACTTCTCCCCACACTTGTTCCTCTATGCACACCCCATCTGTGACCCCACAAAGTTACCTCTTATCACTGGCCAAGGTGGGCATCTACAAGACCAGGGGGAGGAAGTTGGCTGGGGGTGTGTGTTCTGCGACAATGGGGCCTATTTTCGTTCCTCCATCCATTCACGCATCTGGGCAGAGTTCCTCTGGGCAGTCTCCGCTGACTCCCTGGATGACTTTGGGAAGTGGTGGGTGCTCTCTGCCCTTCTCTGCTTGGTGTCCCCTTCCGGTTCCCTCTATTTGGCCCTGTGACCACCACTCCCGCTCCTGTTTTTTCATTAGTGTTCCTTGAAATCAGTTGAATCCCAGGTCCAGTGACTCCTCCCCTTAGGCTGAGGGAGGGGCGTTTAGCAGTGGGCAGGCTTGTGCTCGCTCACCTCCTGGAATTCAATTGGTAGCATTCTCTGGTAGCCATCCAGTCTGACCCTGGCACACTGAACATTGACTTAATACAGCTTTGAAACTTTGCTATGCAGAGGAAAAATGCTGCTTTCCATTTATTTTTTTAGTAGTTTACTTTTAATCCAGTACTATACTGTATTTGGTTTTCTTTTGTCTCTGTTGCTGACTGATTGCATACTTCTGGTTCCAAATGCGGTGTGTGGTTGACTGGCCAGTTCATAACTCTAGTGTTTGTAACTCTGAGGTTCTACTGTATATCTTTTTTGAGATGGGGCTATACAATGTTTCAGTAGCTGAGCTACTGTATGAATTTAGAGAATTTATATCTGTGTGCAGAACTGCTTTAACTATTCTATAAGTGTGTTCTCCTTCCTTGGTGATATGATTGGGCTCATTAGCATTGTATTATCAAGCTCTTGTCACTGCGTACATGTAGAGCTGGAAAGCATGTTGTGTTTCTAACACCTGCTGTGTCAGGATCATCAGGCAGTGCTGATGTACTTTTTTCCCCCTTGATGCTATTACATTCATAAAAATCATTTCTATTTGTGACTATTATTTTTCCTTTGTTTATGGATGAATGCTGTTTTGAGTTTATAAATCAAAGATGAATTTAACCTTCATGAAAGGTACCAGATTAACAGCTCTGTAGGCTGCTTAATCCTAGAATAGGTTGAGATTAGGTAATGGCAGTTCAAATTTTCCCACCCTGCCATGCTGACATCTCAACTGCAATTGGGATAATGTTGTAAAAAAGGTAAACAAAACTTAAATTTAGCTGAATATTCTTTCATATTTGTACTTGAATCAGCTCTGATTGTACTTGAATCCCTTTCGTGTTCACTCTGAATATTGTAGAAAACAAGTTTGCTGGCAGGCATGTTCATGGAAACAGACAATTTTGAGTGAAGATTGCAGAATATTATTAGAAAGTGACTTTCAAATTCTCAGTCATGTATAGTCACATTGGAAATCTGATTCTGACCCCAGATCAACAAAGCACTTGGGCCCAGATTCGTGAAGGTATCACCTAATTGCCTCTTTAGGCTCCTAAATCCAACATTTAGGCACCACTGACAGTTTCAAAACCTCTGCTTACCTGCCACCTAACCCCATAGGCTTCTAAGTTTCCACCAGTCAGCTTTTGCAAAACCAGCCAAGTCCTGATGCCACCCACAGCTAAGGATCTGCTTGGAGCCCTAGCTCAAGCCAAAGCCCTGGCAGCCCCAAAAGGAGGATTCTCAACGAAAATTAGGAAATGCCTATCTCACCAGCGGGCTCTTATTCTGTAGGCCTGCCCTGAGTGCCCCTGCATGATTGGGCCCTGCTGGCAAATACCCCTGTGACCTGATATCTTTCAAACAGCACAACCAACGGGCCAGATGCAGGTCATCAGTAGGTATGTGTATAAGAGAGTGTGTATGTTTGGGGAAGTAGGGGGCAGTGCAGCACCTGGGCAAAGAACAACCATGGGATGAGCAGGTTTGGAGTGTTTCAACAAAGAATGGACATATGTGTTTCCTGGTAGTTAGGACACCAATCTGAGGTGTGGGAGACCTGGGTCCAAGGCCCTGCTTCAGGCATGTGCCGTAAGCACTGGACTGTTGGCTGTCCTGGGGTAGGGTCGGTCTGTCTGTCTCTGACTAACTTTCCCGCTCTGATTTTTCACAAGACAGGACTTTTGACTATTTCACTTTGGGTGTTTATCTAAAAGACTAAATTTCGGTAAAGTTTGCTTCAGAAAACGGTGACCCACTTTCCAATAGTTAAGAAAAATAAGTTTAAAAAAAGGATTTGAAGTAATTGTTAAAAATAAAGTTGATTCAGAGCGCCAGATTGTCTTTAGTTTGCTATCAAAGTCTTGCAGTTGAAAATTTTCCATTACCTGTCATAAAAAGGAAAAGAAATAAGGATCTTATAAATTCTACTGCACTAGAAAAATGGCAACCACTGTTTTATCAAATTACTTTTTATCTAAAGTGCAGTTCTCCTTGCTGTCATGCCACTGTAAATAAGATAGTAATGCTTGAAAGAGGAAGTTCTCATTCTGTCTCTAATCTCTACTTTTTTTAGCTGACAAAATAACTTTTCTTTTAAAGTATATCTAATAAGACTATGTTAAACATTTCAGTGTTTAATACTTATGTAGCTGTGCTGGTGCCAAAATATCATGGTTAATCAGTTGAAAGAAAAGGCTTCATTTTATTAGTGATATGGGATAGAGTGTTTATAAAGAAGAAATCCTATTAACTTGAGATCAGTGGTTATTTTGTTATCATCTACCTGAATCTACTCTGAAATATCTGCTTTTCACTGTAGGGTAGTGCCTTTCTTTGGAAGTACTATAACCAGAAGAAAGTACTTCTAGCTAAATTTTGTAAAATCTGGCGCTGTTTTGTGCTTTGCAATACTTACAGTAAAGTAATCCTGGCCCTACTTCTAGGACTATTGGGGGAATACGAGGCAAGAACTAGAATTTTTGCTAGAGATGCTGGCCATTCCATGGATTGCAATCCTATCTCAAACAGATCCATTGAAAGAAAAGTCTGCAAGCAGATCCTTGTCAAAGTTGTCAGGGTTTTCTGATCCTCCTCCCTGGGGTATTTGAGTGGTGTTCCTGGTGTCTGTCAGTAAAATGAGGATGATGATACTTACCTCACAGGTCTTTTGTGAGGTGTAATTCATTAATGTTTTTGAGATCCTTGTCTGTAAGTTTCTAGAGAAATTAATTATTCTATTAAGGGCCAGCTACTAACATCCTTTTTGCTGCTCGTTTATGTTGCTTATTCTGACAGTTGTCTGATTGATTTAATGGGATTCCTTGTGAAGTAAGTTATTACTCAATGTGAGTAAGAGTGGCAGAGTTAGGCTGTCTTATTTTGCCTCATTATTTCACTGTTCTACAGACAGCTTTTGTTAATATGAATTCATTTCTTCTTCACTTGCAGTTTGAGCCTATATTTCCTCACCACATGTGAAAAGGAGGCAAAAATACAAGTGTTTTAGGCCCTGAAGACATACAGTAAATTATAAGCCCTTCAAAATAATGTATCTTAAAGGTGGTGGCTCATGGGATACACTAAAATATAGGTTTTTATATTCTGTGTATATATTTGTTCAGTTTTTTTGTGAATGTGCACAAGAAAACTCCCATTAAAGCTAAGGGAGATACAAGAGCACATAAGGAGGAAGCTAGATTCCTGGGGATGTAGTAAAGATTTATCAATTCCTGTTTTATAAAATGTCAAAGCCATTTGGGGCTGATCTTGCATATTTTTAATTGGGGAAAAAAACTTGAACTAGTTAAGCTGCTGTGAACTGAAATGTGGTGAGACAAGACTTTATTTGTGATCTTACATTTAATTAAAGTTTAAAAGTAAAGTATATATGATGTTTAATAAATGTGCATGTAGAGACCTAATGTTATAGCTGTAACAAGATATCCATAACTGAGAACAAGGTGTTTATGCAGAGTAGCAGTTCTCAGGAAACATCAAGAGTTACACAGGACAGCAGATCTCGTTAATCAGCATTCCATATACATTCTTTATGTTCATCCTCAAAATATTAACAGCTTGTGTGTTCTTATTATGGCCTAAGATGTATGATAATTCCACAAGCATTCCATTGTAAATGAGCACACTTTTCACACCAACCATGGACTGGATTATTCTGGTTGTCACGGGCACCTTAATGCAGGGCTGAAGAGTTTGCTGTTAGCTGTACTTTTTCTGTGGCGGATGGATCAGGCGTGACAATGCTCTTCTATCTTTCATTCTTTAAGCAACATACATGTGTCAGACTGTCCCAACCAATTAACCAACAAGTCATTTGAATCTTACACATGCTTAGTAAGATCACATTTAGACCAATGTAATTTTAATACGTATCTTCCCAATGACTCAGCAGAAAAAGAAATGTATCCTCAGAGAGACCTCTGAATGTCTTGAATGTGATTTGGCTTTTTTCCCTGATGGTGGGACTCCATGGCATTTTAATTTCCTAATAAATGTCAGACTTTATAAAAAACAGCTTTTCTCCCTCACTATGGATAGGCCCAGGCCAGCCCCTATGTGGCCGTGTAATGGAGGAGGGGAATAAGGAGCCTCTCTCTCTCCTTGCTTGGCTTAGGGCCCAGCCAGAATCGCAGCCCCTGTACTTGGAGGAATGCCAGGGGCTGCTGCTGAGTTGTGCCTCACAAGAAACAACTTGTACATATGGGGTTGGGAAGAGGCAAGCAGTAGGCTGAGCCATGCCTTGTTCCTCCCCCATGTGCCATCAAGCAGAGGTAGCCAGCCATTCAGGGGGCTATACTACACCTCATCAAGTGGTGTTACAGATTACTCTACCCCGGACTAATTTGAGGTTACTTATTTAATCTAATGTATGCAAATCTTGGTATTTCATAATTCAAGAAATGAGATATTTTATTTAGCTTCTCCTTGGATCTAATAATGTTTATTTGCTCTTTACAGAACCGTTTGAAGCACTTTGGTTGAATACTCAAAACAGCTTGGTATATTCCCTTCAAATATTGTGGTAAAGATGTATTCTTGCCACTGTTGGCTGCCTCACTGAAGCTGTTTTTCATTTTTTTCCTTCTGTTTCTTTTGAAGCTTAAATTCTTGTAATGTGCCACCTCCTCTTGTTAAACTGCTTGTATTTCATGAGCTGGATATTTTTTACTTAGCCAAATTCTCTTTGAAGACTAAATGGATCAGATTCTGCTCTGAAGTCACTAGATTACATTAATCACTAACTATACTAGGGTTACATTTGGCCCATGGCAATTGCATGTCAATTTATTAAATTTTTTGTATCTCTGAATTTTCAAAACTGGGCATAACTTTGTTGACATTGTCTAGATGTGCCTAAAAATTCTGAAGCAACTTTTTGTGGTAGGTTTGAATTTCAAGCTGGGACTGGCTGTGCATTTAAAAATCAAGCAGTTGAACTCACTGTGTGTTTTCTGGTTCTCTTACTTTTTGAGTTTACTGCATGCATTCAGGAGTCAATGTAAGCCTCCTGGACTGATTTTCTCAAGGTAAGTGGCTCAGTTTTGTTTCTTCTTCCTGAAACAGTCGAGACCAAAAAAATCCTTTTAGATTATTTTTCGAGGGTCAGGATCTTACAGTTTCCTTAGAAGACTTTTGCAATTGCTATTGGGGCATCTATGTTGGTCAAATTCAGTGATGTATTGGTTACACAGTAACAATAAGGGGATCAGTTTCATTTTCTAAGGGATTGTGAAAGACTTGAACATGTGACAGGGAGGTGGCCTGTAATAGCAGCATCAAAATAATATTTTTTAACTCTCTGTATCTTCTACGTCTTCTTCTTTTCTATAACTACCAAAAAGAAAATTTCAAAGATGGATGCTGTACTGCTTCTATTTCAAAATTTCACAACAAAGAGAATTTGGGTGAAAGGGTTCATTTTTTTCTTCTTGTTTTTAAGTGAGAAAAATTATAATTACCCCCAAAATTCACAGCAGAACAAAATCTTCTTGATCATGAAATTGCCAGAGTGTGGCGGAAATTTTCATGGACAAATGCTTCTGCACTTGCACATCTCCAGAAGAGTTACATCAAAAACATGCCCAAAAGTTTATCAGAATGTCTACTAGAAAACTTTAATTCCTCTGATTCTATTTACATGCATTCTTCTGTGTTTATAGATGGTTGTTTTCATCCTTCTTTTCTTTCTCATTATGAGATTTGAATAATGATGCTTAAAATAATTATTATTCATTAATATTTATATTATAATAGAGCCTTGGAGCACCAGTCAAGGGTGGTATTACCACATGTATAGTGCCTCTGGTGGAGGATCTTAGAGACCTTAGAAACATGAATTAATTAAGCATCACAATGCTCCTGTGAGGGAGTAGTTATTATCTTTGTTATACAGATAATAAATAGGCTTTGACTTGCCACTAATCACACAGCAATTTAGTGCTAGAGTTGGGATTAGAAATGAAGGCCAGACTGCTAGTTTTGGGCTCTAACCATTCTTTCAATCTGCCTCTCTTTTTAAAAATAGGTGTGATGCCTTCAATATTTAACAAACTAAGCAAGCTATGGGAAATAAATCTCCTGAAACAATCTGGTTGCTAGTGGCTGTCCTTGTCTACTTTGTAAAAGAAAGGTTAATTCAAGTGTGATGTTTTGGGGGTAATAGATACATAAAAAGGGATATATTCTCTTCTCAGTATGTGTGTGTGTGTGTGTCTCCTTAATGATAATGTGAGTTATATGCCTGCAGGAGAATGAGAGGAGAATATAGCTATCACGTCAATGATCCATGAAGTAAGCAGAAATTATATAATGTACTATAAATGCCTTTAAGGAGTCATTACAGTCTATTAGATAAATAATGTGTTTTTGTAAAAGTCCCTACATATAACGCATAGCCAAAAAATATAAAAACTCAGATGGAGTCGGGTTATCATTGAATTAATGCCTTTTAAAGACATTGGTCTGCATATAAATGTCCAGACAAAAATGGCAGGGAAAGGTATGGAGTGGAAGACTTTATTATACTCTTCTGGAGACAGTCAGCTAGGACTCAGGAGAGGGTTGAGACTTGCATTTCATCAATAGTAATACTATAATAACCAAAGATGGCAGTGGCTAAAAAAACCCCAAAGAACAATCTGAATGTGGACTTCATAGTAGAAAGTGAGAGCCTGAGGCCTAGTATAACGGGTCCAGATGCAAGATCTGAGGCCTGAACCAAAGTCTGGCTTTAGGAAACAGCAACTGCTTGCCTGCTTACAAGCTCACTGACCTATGCAGGAACTTGGCAGAAATACAGCATTGGTAATACACTGGCATTCCTGGTTGTCATTAAGCCTCAAGTACCTGGCTTTTATTCACCTACCCCATTGTTATCTATACCCTTGGATATGCATATGTTACCTCCTATATATGTTTCCTATTTGCTGTATCATTTCTACCAACTGCATCTGAGGAAGTGAGCTGAAACTCACAAAAGCTTATGCCTGCTGAAATTAAATTTGTTAGTCTTTAAAGTGCTACAGAATTCTCGTTGTTGTTTTTTTTTTAGTAGTAGCAGAATAACACAGTATTGTTAGGAGCAATAATAGTCCTAACTCCCCCGATACATGGTGACTGCAGAAACATAATCCTGGGAGACAGTCCATGTACTCCCCAAACAGCAGTACAATACAGGAAGGTAGTACAAGCTCTCCCCGAGATGCAGTAGTGCATAAACATAATCATGAGAGACAGTGCAGAGACACCCCAATCTTAAGGTAAAAGAGACAGGAGGATGGATGAAGATGTTATGCTTGGCTTGGAGGCAAGGTAAAATAACCAATATCAAAGACATCAAAGAGGTACTGTGTAGTCTGTTTACATCAGTATATAAGAAGAGGATCCTAACAGGGAATCTTTGTCCAGCCGAGGGGATAACAGAAAATCCTGTCGTTAACTGAGCCGGTCCATTGCACTGAGCATACATGTCCTAGTGTACCTGTGGCTCCTATTGGGCACTAGCACCATGCTTTGCTTGCAACAAACCTGGACTAGCACCTTCACCACTTATCCGAGTCTGTGGTAATTCATGGGTCATGCTTAATGAGGTCTATCGATTCAGCTAGCTGCAGAAGCTGAGACGGTGTCCAGCAGGGAACTCACACCAGCACGCATGCCCTAACTGACTGACAACAGACTTGTAGCTTTCTTGAAAGAAACAAGTATTAGACTATTCCAAATCTTGGTAGAGAGTCAACTCATTAGGTGGAGAGGGCCAAAATTCCATTTTTAGTTGTAGTCTATGGGCTAAAATATACATTTAAGACCACAGACTATCTTCAGTCCACAGTGGGATTTCCACTGATGTCAATAGAAGATATGCACAAACATCAAAGATAGAGTATGCCCTTTATGTGGGCCATTGATTTCAATGGGAATTAAAGGCCTAAATATCTTTGAAGATTTAGGTCTAAACTCTTAGTTCAGGTCATATATTATTTGTTCATATCCTTATTGTCTCATTCAGCATTACTCAGTGAAAAAATACACTCTATTTTAAGCTCACTGCTATTTTTGGCTGATGTTTCTCTTTTCTTATCCTCCTTTCCCTATTTCTCTTCCTCATCCCTTTCTTTCTATTCTCATTTCTTCCCTCTTCATTTCCTCACATACAGCAGCTCTCAGTTCCCACCCTCTTCCCCCATATTGTCTGCTGAAATTACAGTATGGGATTTCCACTCAGGCATCACATCAGGACTTTCTCCTCCCCAACACAAGCCAAACTTGTACAACCAAGCAAGGCAATCTTTGTTAAGCAATGGGTCACATCAACAGCAACCTGCTCCATTGTCCAGCCCCATTCTGCCCTTCCTATTGGGTCCCAAAAGGCAAAGAAAACAGGAAAAAGTCCAGAATCCACCCCAAATCCTTCTCTAGAAAAAGCTGGTGGGCCACAGGAAAAGGAGCTATCTTAAAAAAAGAGGAACCAGAAAAACAGGATGCATTTTTGCCCCAGAAATGTTTGAAGCTGTGACCAGAGAATTAGAAAAATAAGAGGAATAATCCAAAACCAAAAGAAAGTGTTTCCTCCTTTAGGTAACATCACACTTAGTCTTAATACTGCAATAGTCCTTTGATAAATTAATTTTGGATGAGTAGGAGGCCCCATCCAAAGACAAACATTTCTAGCCACTTCGCGCACCTATAAACCCAAGGAAAGTTAATTCTGGTCAGGTTAACAATTTACTTGGCTTATAGAGGTTTAATGATTCCTTTGAAATTATGATTAAATGTCATTGTATCTGAATGTTAAATAAAGATGTTAGTTAAATATAAGTGAGAAATCAAAGCAGGTCTTATGTATATGGCTTAATTTACCCAGTATTTCAGGATGTGGTGAGTAGTGCTCATGAAGATTAATAATTGCAGGTGTGAATTCCTAGAATGTCTGAGTATGGAAAAGGGTCACAGATTCACAGTTCTAAAAACTCTAAAAAAGGCTATTAGTTCACATATGGATTATGATTAAATTATGCCTCCTCTTGCTGAGACAAGAGGGAGCTGCTCTTGCATAATAGTACCCATCTCCACAGAAACAGATTAAAATTGTTCCAACTCAAGAACTAAAGGGGTTTGATATTCAGAAGCTCCCTCAGCAAATCATTTTGTCTGGCTGCTACATCACTGGATGTGCAACTTGGAAACCAGCTGTGATGTAACTGGCATGTGACAGGTTCTTGTATGCCTGTTATGTACCCTCATCTTTTAAAATTGGGAATTCTAAGAGATGTAGCCCAGAGGGACAGATAGGAGTTATAGCCGTGAAGGACATGACTATGAGCAAGCTAGTGATTTACAGAAAACATATCAGACTTCCTATCTCTCAGGCAGGGACCAGCAGACAGAGAAGGGTCTGCAGGAAGAAGGAGCAGCAGATGCTGGAGAAGAGACTCCATATGATGCCAATCTATAAAAAGGGAAATAAGGACAACTCAGAGAATTACAAACCAGTCAGTTTAACTTCAGTTCCCAGAAAGATAATGGAGCAAATAATTAAGCAATCAATTTGTAAACACCTAAAAGATAATAAGGTGGCAAGTAACAGTTAGCATGGATTTGTCAAGAGCAAATCCTGTCAAACCAACCTAGAAGCTTTCTCTGATGGAGCAACAAGTCTTGTGGATGGGGAAAAGTGGTAGATATGGTATTTCTTGTCTTTAGTAAGGCTTTTGATACTGTCTCGCATGACCTTCTCATAAACAAACTAGGGAAATACAACCTAGATGGAACTACAATAAGGTGGGTACATAACTGGTTGGAAAATGGTTCCCAGAGAGTAGGTATCACAGTCAAGCTGGAATGGCATATTGAGTGGGGTCCTGCAGGGATCATTTCTGGGTCCAGTTCTTTTCAATATTTTCATCAATGATTTAGATAATGACGTAGATATAAACTTAGATAATGTCATAAACGTACAAAGTTTGTGAATGATACCAAGCTGGGAGGGTTGCAAGTGCTTTAGAGGTTAGGATTAAAATTCAAAATGATCAGGACAAACTGGAGAAATGATCTGAAGGAAATAGAATGAAATTCAATAAAAACAAATGCGAAGAACTCCACTTAGGAAGGAACAATCAATTGCACACATACAAAATGGGACATGACTGCCTAGGAAGGGGTACCATGGAAAGGGATCTGGGGGTCATAGTGGATCACAAGTTAAATATGTGTCAGGAGTGTAAAACTGTTGCAAAAAAAGCAAACATAATTTGGGGATGTATTAGCAGGAGTGTTGTAAGCAAGACAGGAGAGGTAATTATTTTGCTCTACTCTGTGCTGATTAGGCCTCAACTAGAGTATTGTGTCCAGTTCTGGGCACCATGCTTCAGGAAAGATGTGGACAAATTGGAAAAAGTCCAGAGAAGACCAACAAAAATCATTAAAGTTCTAGAAAACATCACCTATGAGGGAAGATTGAAAAAAATGGGTTGTTTAGTCTGAGAAGACTGAGGGGGGACATGATAACAGTTTTCAAGTAAATAAAAGGTTGTTACAAGGAGGAGGGAGAAAAATTGTTCTCGTTAACCTCTGAGGATAAGACAAGAGGAAATGGGCTTAAATTGCAGCAAAGGTAGTTAAGCTGGACATCAGAAAAAACTTCCTAACTGTCAAGGTAGTTAAGCACTGGATTAATTGCCTAGGGAGGTTGTGGAATCTCTGTCATTGGAGATTTTTAAGAGCAGGTTGGACAGACACTTGTCAGGGATGATCTAGATAATTGCTTGTTCTGCCTTTAGTGGAGTGAAAGAAAGGTCACTCCTAATACCTGCAGGGAGGGGTCAGTTAGGTAGGAAGGAGGTTTGCAAGGAGGTCGACATTTGAGTAAACAAGTGAAACTAATTTGCATATTGGATAACTGATAAATAACATCACCCGTGGGAAGGGAAGATGCTGTTGATTGACATTAAGAAAGCAACCAGTCAGGAAAGGGCAGAAAATTGTATATAAGGCAGAGAGCTGACAGGCTTGGGTGTGGGCGATCAGAGGATCAGGAGGAGACATTTAGAGCAACATCAGCAGCAGTGACAGCAGAATGCGCAGCAGTAGCAACTTGACAGAGCAGAAGGACCTGAGACGAAACAGAGTTGGCTTTAGGTTAGTTAAGGAAATGTGTTGTAAAGAAAGACCATAACTAGCAAGTAGAAGGAAGGAATTGAAAATAAGAAGTTAGATGGCCAGAAGGAATGGAGTAAGGAGGGTATCTGGTTCAAAGAATAATTAATGAGATAAGGGAAAGTTTCTAAAAAGAAGGCATCTGACTGATAGGGGTCATTGCAGATGGTTTTGAATAAAACAAAAATAATCCATTTTACAAGGAGCCAACATGGACCTTCCCACCCCCCATACAAGTGTTAAATGTAAAGTCTATGTGAACCCAGGTGCAATGGAAAAACTGTTGCTCAGTAAGAAGGAGGGGAACAGATAAGGAGATTGTAAATCTTATCTGGATTAAGACTGGAAATAATGATAAACTGTCTCAAATTGGTTTTTAGCTGAAGTCAATATTTGGCAATGGCATCACTCATTTGTTAAAGGCTATAAAAAGTAAAACTCGTAAAGAGTTCATTGTTAATACCTGACTGACCATGTTGGAGTTGACCAATCTGGGTCAAAGTACTCCTAGATTTAGCCCATTTGTAAGTATCTTGATTAAATGTGCATAAATATTTTGTTACTGTTTGGATCTGGTACATTGCTTAATATTTAGGCTTTTTAGGCATGTTTTGAGCAATTGTATAATACCATTTGGTCTTTGTATCTAATAAAGGAATTTATGGTTAAATTAGTATTGTGGTAATGCCCTACATAAATAATAATAATGCCAACACTTGGTATATGGCATAAAGTGAAAATTGCACTAACTGCCAATGCAGATTTCGGCAACCAGTTCTCCTGGGCAATTAGGAATTTTTTGTGCAGCTCATTTTCTAAGGAACTTTCAAAGAATCTTAAAGCTGTTTTAGTTACACTTCCTCCTGGGCCTAATTTTTTTAAAGTGATTAGTAGATTTTGAAGGCCTTAGTGTTTTGGTGCCCGTTTTGATACACTTTAAAGGGGCCTGATTTTCAAAAGGTACACTCAGCACTTTGAAAATCAGGCAAGTGTCTCAAGCTGGGAACCAAAAAATTGAGGGACTTAAAGTCACTAGTCACTTGAAAATCTAGACATTAGCTTTTAGTTACATGAACCTCGTATGCAAGTAACAGCAAAACCTTGAAATCTCTTTTACTGTGGATTACATTGTCTGCTCAATATACTGAAGTACACTGGCAAGCATCTAGAGGTGGAGTCATTGGAAGTCTTTCCATTGACCAGCCACTAGACTTTGCTTGGTTCATGTGTGGATACACAGGAGGGAGAAGAGGGTCAAGGGTTTTTCTTCTTCCTTGCCCATACACTCGCCCCTCCGTACAGCCCCCACAAATATGGCAGGGAAAACAGAGGCATGAAATGACTTGTCCAAGGTCACATAGAAAGAGAATGGCAGAGTTAAGGATAGAAACTGGGTTTCCTGATGCCTAGATGGATGACCTATCCACTATACTGTCTCCTAGTGCTGGAATAGCTAACTTCATAAAAATAATCCCCAGCAAGAGAGCATTCTTGTGTCTTTTTCTTTTTGCCTTTGGTCCTCTGAGTAGGAAAAAATGTAGTGCTCCTAGAAACATTTTTGGGAACTGTCTTATCTAGGCATATGCTAATCACTGTGAAATCTAGGTGCTTATGTCTTTCTTTAGATGCTTCATTGAGATTCAGAATAATTGTATAATCCAGGACATTCCAGAATAATCCAGGACATTCCTTATCTCTAGGGCAGAAGCTATATAAGTATTTAGATCTTCAAAAGCAAATCATTTTGCAGCACAAAAAAAAAATAGTGGAAATGGTTTGTTTCTCACCAGTTACCACAATATTCCTAAATAATAGGAGAAGGGGCAGCTTTCCAAATGTTGCCTGTATCTCCAGATGAAAGCAAAGAGTAGTACTTGGCTGTGTCCTGTTTACTTGGACCAAACATCAGTGTTTGAAGTCTGTAAAAATGTCTGTTAGTAACAGCCATCTCGGAAGCAGCCAATTTTAACATCTGGAGGTCCATGACATTTATTATACAACTTTTGGAAAATAATACTTGGGTCCCACTTTCAACAACTTGGGACACAGGCCAGTTATTATACACACATTTCTGATTTAGTTACCATGATGTTTGATTTTATTGTGATGTAATTAGGCTTCTTGCAGAGAGTTTCTTAATAAAAGCAATGTGTAGGATTAAATTTGATCAACATCTGTTGCCAGTATTCTAAACATTGGTCTAGCACTGCTGTACAATGAAACAATTAACAATAGTAATGCAATAAATTTACTTAAACTGTAAGCAAACATTTACTGCTGCATTTCTCAACAGATTCATCTGCTCTGGCAAAATAGCTAATTAGTTCAATAAATTAAACAGAGACGAAAAATAAAAAGAAAAGCTATTGCTGACTAATTCACACATCTATGTTCTTCAAAATTTAAAGCCCAGTCCTGTGCCTGTTGAAGTTTTGCCAATAACTTCAGCAGTACAGGATCAAACTTTTAAAAGATGGATTTCTATTTTTGGGCTCTTCGGATATATTCTGTTAATGTAGCAAACCAAATTTTATAACCATTGCATCACTTTTTCTCATTTAGACTAAAATTAACCATTTTTACCATGTGAGACTCATCAGAACAATAATGGAATATGTGGAGGGTGGGTAATGACTGCCTAAAATGGGTGTTATGCCCTCATCATTCTGCAATATTACATCTCCCATAAGAAAGTTGCTCCAGAAGCACATAAAATATGCTTGAATATGTATTATTCAAGAGGTTTTTTAAAATTCAAATGAACATGATGAGAGAAGGAGAGGAGAGCAGGTGAGAAAAACCAGAAGTGTGTCAGTATGTGTCGGGGGAAGAGGAACTAGAGACAAGAGTAGGAAATCTGAGATAGTAAAGAATCAAGTTAAGTAACTTGAGGAAAAGCTTAATTTGGATAAAAGGAGAATGGATACTCAATGTACAGATTTTCAGGCTATAATATCATTTGCTGGCTTTGTTTACAAGTACTCAATCTTCTATCCTGTGTGTTTTGATATCACCAGAATCTGTTGGAATTACAGTAGAAGAGAGCAGCAGCAGGAGGCAAGAGAAGTCGAGACTGAAAGCAGCTTCTACATTGAAGTAATTGAATTAACAGACCTGAAAGTAGCACTCCTTGCCATATGCAAAAATAGCATCAGGAAGTTTTGCACCTAAGGAACAACAGCTGATTAATTTAAAAATAAGTTTGGTTTTAAATTAATACTAATTTATAAAATTTCACCTAAAAACATTAGGTCCAAACTTTTAATGGAGGAATTTTAATGGACGTTTTTGACTTATGAAAATGCATATTTATGGCGTTGGTGCTAGCAAATCTCCACATCTGTGTATTCAAACTTGCAGTTGTGTTTGCCGATGGGGCTCTATGTATGCAAACAGTAGCTAGGTGCATAGGGATCTACTTTGCATATGCAGATACAATTTTTTGTGGGCATTCCTGTCCTCTCTTAGTAACCTTGCGCTGACTAATTTATGGAATGGGAGAGTGATGTAGCCGGTGCAGAGGATTTACAGTCCCACTTGTACAAATGTATTGGGAGTTAGATAGTTTTGGAGCAGTCTTCAGCCAGTCAGGTGTTAGTTTTCATCCAAGCTATTCAATAAAATGTTTCACGGAAGAAATGACAACATGGATATTAAAGTTTATTAATGTTTGGATAAAATGCATAACAAACTGAATTTCTGACAGCCAAACAAGCTTTTTAAAGGCTGGCTATTGTGTCCTGGTAAGTTTTTAAAAAAAAATACAAATTAATCAGTCATAACATTTCTTATATAAAAAAGCAGAGATTAAAAAACTAAATAAACCTTCCAGCCAAAGGCTATATAGATATTAACTCAATTATGGAAAGGTGTATTTATGGATTTGCATTTTTTGATTGGTTTTCAGCAGCATTCCAGAGCCAAGATATTCTGCATCATGTCTCCCAGAATCTAAGGTACAAACTTAGTAATTGCTGTAATGAATCAAATCAGCAAAACCATTTAAGTAGGTTTTGGTAATACATGCAAGTTTATCCCTAATCAGACTGCATTAATCAGCATGAATGGAAGAATATGATCTTTATCCATTGACCCCCTAGCTTTCAGAGGGATAACTTAAGATGAAACCAACACAATTGTGATTAACCATCTGTTTTGATGTATGTGTTACACCAAATATTTTCCTGTCTTTCCTTCTCCTACCACAACAAATGAACCAGACCTTTGTAACTAACTTCCTCCATCTTCCCAGCACATGGCAGCATGCACCACTCTCTTGACCAAGGAGTTATTGAAGAAAAATAGTTTCAAAAGAAGACATCCAGGGCAATCCTCAAAGACCATCCTACCAATATAGGTGATCTCCCAAATCCCAATCTTTCCTATTGACACCAAGAAGAAAGTATGTAAAATGAATGTAATGATAAGCAAAATTCAAAATATAGCCACTTTCACCTATGTGAAGAACAAAATCCAATTGTTGTTCAGTTACCTAAGTGTGTGTGACATCTGACCTCACTTGACCTACTTGGTATGATGACAAGAACTGTAGCTAGTAAAATGTGCTGAAGATTCAGCTTACCTACCTTTTTCTGTCATCTGTTTGGGACTAATGCACTATAAAACTCAGGTTGATGGCACAAGTGCTCAGATATCCACAAAACAAATATATTACCTCTTGTAAAACAGATATTTTTATACATTTGACCTGACATAAGTACCAGTAAATCAGTTCATAAATGAATTATCAAAGATAATAAATGTACTAGGCCTCTGCCTGCCAGAATTGCACAGATGCAGGAGATCAGAATAGGAAAAAAAAAAATTCCAGCAGATTTTTCCACCCAAATCAGAATTAGATCTAAGAGAAAGTATTTATTTTCCCATCTGGATTGGAGGGTGCAATCAAAATGCTGTCTGTGTTCTCTCACAGTCAAACTAGTTGAAAATGGCTTATACTGATATGGAGTGACTCTTCTGATAACATGGGGGAAGTTTAGCCAACTAAGGATACCACAGAAATACCATGTGATTTGTCCCATATGACCTACCTTAAGCCAGCCAATGTGTACTCTAAATATATTGGCCTAAATTTTCAAAAGCAATTGGTGATTTTGGGTTGTCACAAAATTCCTTGGTCATTCCTAGTGCACTACAGTAAAAAGCATGATAGTATATGTAAAGCCTGTATGAAAACTGTAGCAATTTACTCGGCTCAACTATCTTTTGACCCCACACCATTATAGGGGAATCATTACATTGTTGTAAAGGACCAGGACCTAGGCAATCTGGCCTAGCAGTCATATCTGGGATGAGGTCTGCTCACCACGGACAGAATTTGCCAGGCAGGGGTTGGAGGATTCACAAGGTCAGGTCCCATAAACAACTTCCAGGGTCAGAGTCAGGTCAGGGTCAAAGAACAGAGGCAGTATCAGGCTAGAATTAGGAGTCAGGGTCAAAGTCAGGCTGGAGTCAGAGACCAGAGACCAGGAGACAAAGCAAAGTCTGGCATTGCAGGACGCCAAGATCTGCATGGTTACCAAGACAACTTCCTGGGGCAACCTCTGTGCTTAAATAGGGGCACTTGGACAATCACAGGGCCACAGGATACCATTACTCTAGGTCTCATGGGCTGTACTTCCTGTGATGCCTACTTTCCACAGTGCTCCCTGGCTGTGCCTGTGCATGGCCTTAGAATCATAGAATCATAGAATATTAGAGTTGGAAGGGACCTCAGGAGGTCATCTAGTCCAACCCCCTGCTCAAAGCAGGACTAACCTCAGCTATATCATCCCTTCTGGTAGTATTGTGAGACTATCAGCCATCCCAGGCTCTACAGACCTGAGTTTTAGTCCCCAGGTTCTTACAACTGTTTTAAAAAATTATAACATAATCAGCAAACCGTTCTTAGTTACCCTTCATGTTTAGGGACATATAGACAGTAAAGTTGCATCCATAAAATAAATGCGAGCAAACCAAGAATTACAAACACAAATAGGGACTTGCTCATATAGGCAATGGTTTTGCTTGTATAAATACAATTTTTGCATGTTCAGTTACCTAGTTTTGCCTCCAGTTATACATTTTGTTAGCACAACTTGGACCTCTATGTTTGAAAATACATCCCTTAATGTATTGTATCTTCCCAAGGCCTCTTCTAATATGTGTCTGTTTAACTTTACTCACATGAGTAGTCTCACAGACTTCAGTGATTCCATTGATGGGGCTAAAGTTAATCCTGTGGACATACATTTGTGGCATCAAGCCTAACTGATTGTTTTCAAATCTGATGATATTATTCAATGTCCCTCATAGAATACACACTAATAATGAATTTAGTCAGCCATTAGATGTTATTCCTTTTTGATGCAAACACAGCAGAATGCAAATTTCTTAACTGTTAAGGGGTGCTGGTTTTAAAGCACAAGAATCCTTTTGCTTATTATATATGATTATAAAAAATAAACAGTGTCATCTACGCAAACTTATCCCATTAAGGTTTTTAGATTTTTCCTTCACTTCCACTCCTTTCCACACAGTGAGCTGAATCTTACACTCATTGAACAGGGACTTTCAAAAGATCTTGTCGTGTTTCAAGACAATGTTCAAACTATTCAAAAACACAAATATTAGCTCTTTTACAGCATTTCTATTGGAATATATATATAAATACAAGTGGTTTCTATTTAGAAAGTATAAGGTTTTTTAATTTCTCTTGGGAAATGTCATCAGCCCGTTTGAGTCTGTGGGTGTCTCACAAGGTGAGCTTGCCTAATTTTCAGTGGCTTCGTTATCTAATTCACTATGGCTTGCCTGGATTTTACATTCCACAAAATAAATGAAGAGTCTCTCACTGGCCTAAACAAACAGGGCAGTCAGAATCAGGCTCTGACAAAGCCTGATTTCTTGGGCTAAGACAGAGGGAGATTCCTTTTGCCAGAACAACCATCTGATAGAAGCAGACAGCCATTTTTTTATCTGGCCTCCTGAGCCTTGATTGACTTCTGGAGGGTGCCAACCCTTCTAGCCATTGGAGGACTAAGTCTTGCTGGTTCCACCAGCAACTGACCTTGGGAGGCTGGAGGTCCAATTTTCTACCCTTCTTCTCTTAAAGAGCTGCTTCCCAGAGCTGTTGCACCAAGGTATCGGTTTCTGGCAGGGGGCATCAAATGCCTGGTACAGCCAGTCACAGGAACAAATTTTTATTTTAGGTTTTATACATTATTTGTATTTTGTGCTCTTCCGAGCTGTGACAGAAGAGCTTGATCAATTGCATTTAAAAATACACAAGGAAAGTACTATATAATAATAATGCCAAAATCTGCCTGCAATCTCTGGGCCAGTAATTGGACAGACTGTAGTTGTAACCCTTCATTAAGGTTCTGGACAAAGAAGCAGTACCAATTTTTCAAGCTTTTCTCTACAACCATTTAACTAACATTAAATGCAATAAAAATGTAATCAATGAAGCATAACAATTTACATACAGTATATTTTATAATCTCTGATCACAGCAGGGATGATAATTGTCCAGTTACCTATTAAAATAATATGGTTTTTAAATTAGAAAGACAGGTTTTATGATAATGTGAACAGATATCTTCCCAAGTGTCATACCTTTTAAACTATAAAAAACAGACTGTGCTAACATTCTGCTAAAAGATTAATATAGTAAACTGCTAATATTTTTTTTCTCTGTCAATTATATCTGCTTTTGTTTGGTGTCAAATATTAATAAGCTTTCTTTGACCCCAAAATCACCTTCACTCTGATTTTTGTCAGTCTAGTAGGCTGTCTTTCTCAATGTGTATCGAGGAGGAGCAATACTTCTAAAACATAACTAACAATTGCTTCTTTTCTTTTTTTTCTTGAACAAATTTAGTATAAAATCCAGAACATGTGCTATGTTTGTACATGTGCGAAGCAGATGGGTATGAGAATCCCAGAGCTGCAGTGTCAAAAGATGGCCCTTACCTGGGTTTTTCCACACTCATTTAGGCATGTTGCCACTGGACCCATCCCTCTGTGCCTGCATCTTTTCTTCTTGGCTTGTAGGGGGATAGATGACACGGAGAAGGAGTTAATACTGCTCAGAGCAGCTTTAACTCCTGGTAGATAACTGCTCAGCACAGGTGCCAACTCTATGGGTTCTGAGGGGCTGAGGCACCCACGGAAAAAAACCAGTGACCATCTGCCCAGGCTGGGATGATAGCTGATGGCAGGCAGCCAGAAGATCTTTCACACAGGCAGCTGCAGATGCTGTTTGGAATGCCCCAATTGCCCATCAGCTGTTGATTGAGCCCATTAGCTGTTAATTGGTTTAATGTGTTTTATGGGCACCTCCCTGCTCTGCAGGGGCTGAGTCACTGAATCACAGCACAGCCCTCTGGGGCTGCTGCTCCAACCAGGGACACTGAGGTGGGGCCAACTCCCAAGTCATGCCCCGCCCCTTCGGCACTAGGGCCTGGTCTACACTAGAGAGTTTTGCTGACAAAAGTCACCTTTTGTCAACAAAACAATCTTGGTGTACACACTGCAATGACCCTTTTGTCAACAAAACTGCCCTGTTTTGTTGACAAAATAAAATTACCTTGACGAGAGGCGTAGAGCTTTTTGCGACAATGTTTTAGTGACAAAGTGGCAGCGTAGATACCGCTGTATGTTTTTGTCATGGTAATTGTCCTTCGGAAATGTCCCACAATGCCACTCTGGACATCCATTTGCACTCTGCTGCTTTGCAGTCACCTGCCCCTCCCCGCTGGAAAGTCGCAGGAAATTTTGAAATTGTTATTCCACTTCCTGCTTGGTTGGCATGGAGAGCTTGCATCTCATCTTCCCAGCTGACCATGGCGGCTCGACACAGCAAACGCTCTCCTGCTTGGAGCACACCGGAACTGCTGGACCTGATCAGCATTTGGGGGGAGTCTGCCATGCAGTCCCAGCTCTGCTTTAGCCAAAGGAACTTTGATACCTACAGACAGATTTCTCGTGCCATGGTGGAGAAGGACTATGAGCAGGACACACTGCAGTGCCGAGTTAAAATCAAGCAGCTGTGGCACAGCAACCACAAGGCCAGGCAGGCAAACTGTTGCTCTCGTGTGGAGTCAATGAACTGCTGCTTCTACAAAAAGCTGAAAGCCATCCTCAGTGACAACCCCACACCTACCCCCAAGATGCTTGTAGACACCTCCGCAGCCCCGGGATACTATCCATTGGATACTGGACTGAACCCCGACGAAGAGGTCAACGATGAGGAAGTGGAGCTGGAGGATGACCCGGAGCTGGGGAGCAGTTTGGTTGCTGAGGTTGGGAGTCAGGAGCTGTTCTCGACCCCAGAAGGCTACAGCCAGCCCCAGCCCATCAGCTCAGGCGCTCAGAGGGGAGCTCTGATAAGTGTTTTGAAGCTGATGCTGCTTGTGTACTGGACACATGGGGGTCATTATCTTGGCTAAAACATACAGGTGCTTGAAGGGATAGAAATGCACAGGAGTAGCTGTGTTTGCATGTGCTTTCCCGTTCCCTTGTGCATCTAGGCAATACGGCTGAGAAGCACATTAATGCATGCTGAGATTTCACAGGTATCCTCTGGTGTGACCTCTGGGAAACTTTCTTGGAGGTACTCCCTAATTCTCTGCCTCAGATTCCTGGGCACAGCAGCTGTGTTTCTGTCCCTGTTGTAGGTCACTTTCCCATGCCAATTGGCAATCACTTGAGCGGGGACCAACACAACGCACAGTCGTGCAGCATAGGGACCCGGTTTGAAGCTGCTTGTCTGGAGGAGATGCATCCTAGCATCCTTGCTGATTCTAAGGGGTGAGATATCTGCTTTTATGGCCCCTACCTGTGGAGAATGGTGGCACAATTTGAAATTTGTTTTCCCTATGTACCTGCATTTATTCCCCAAGTGAGAACCCACCCAGAACCCAGAACCTAGACCTACTTGGATGGTCTGCCTCCCCCGCACTCCCTCCAACTCACCATTCTCAGGCACATCAAGGAGCTGTACTATGCGCACGGGGACAGTGAGAATGAGATGTGTTTCACAGTGATTCATATGTACTGTTAGGGCACTCACAACAATGGTTCATTGTTTCTTGTTCTTAGACAGATGTGATCTTCGTAGCTAAGGCCCCTACGCTGGCAGACTGCCTATGATAAGGAAGCGACCCTGGAGAAGCAAGGAGATGTTCCACGAACTCCTCCTGTCCTCTGAGGCATCCAAAAGAGAGAAAAGGGCATGGAGACAATCGATGTCAGAATCACAGAAGATGGACAGACAGGAACAGAAGGAAAACCAAGAGAGAATTTTAGCTGGCCATGAGCAAATGATCAAGGCCATGGAGGATCAGACAGAGCTTCTAAAGACAATAGTGTCATTGCAGACACAGTTCATGCAAGTTCGCCCCCCCTTTAGCCGCAACAGAACTTCTTCCCCTGTACTCCCCTTACACATTCCTACCCAAGTCATGAACCATCTCGCTACCGCCTTCACTCCACTCCCTCAGACAACTATGAGAATGACAGCTGGACTTACTTGCAGCTGTCATAGCTGGCACTGCCCCCCACTACTTTACCCCCTCTAGGATTTGTTTGTGTTGTGTGCTGTTTTGTGTTTAATAATAAAAGTAAGCTCTCAAAACAAGAAGCACTCTTTATTTACGTGTTGAACGTGATATGTTCACCTACCACTGACACACATGGACAGCTGTATAGCGGTCATAGAATGTCACAGCGCAGTTTCAAAAAACACTTTATGGGTTCTCATTGTCAAAATAGGCCCTCAATGCTTCCCTTACTCATATGGCCCCTCATTGTGTCCCTTTAATCCCCCTGACATCTCGCTGCTCATATTCAGATGCAAGGCAATCCACCTCTGCGGTTCACCCAGGGGCAAACTTCTCACCCTTAGCTTCACATAAATTATGGAGCACACAGCAGGCGGCTATAACCACAGGAATATTGTCCTCATTTTAGTCTAGCCTGTCATAAAGGCATCTTCAGCATGCCTTTAACCTGCTAAACACACATTCAACAGTCAATCTGCACCTGCTCAGCCTGTTATTGAAACGTTCCTTGATGCTGTCCAGGTTGCCTGTGTAAGGCTTCATGAGCCATGGCATTAGTGGGTAGGCTTGGTCTCCCAGGATCACTATGGACAACTCAATATTCCCTATTGGAATCTTTTCATCTGGAAAAAAAGTCCTGCTTGTAGCTTCTGGTACAGGCCAATGTTCCTGAAGATATGAGCATCATGCACCTTTCCTGACCAACCCATGTTGATGTCAGTGAAACGCCCACAGTGAGCCACAAATGCCTGCAGTACCATAGAGAAGTACCCCTTTCTACTGATGTACTCTGTCGCAAGATGGTCTGGTGCCAAAATTGGGATATGTGTGCCATCTATCGGCCCTCCACAGTTAGGGAATCCCATCGCTGTGAATCCATCCACTATTTCATGCACATTGCCCAGAGTCACAGTCCTTATCAACAGAATGTGATTAATGGCCCTGCACACTTGCGACAACACAGCTCCAATGGTGGACTTGCCAACTCCAAACCGATTAGCAACTGACCGGTAGCAGTCTGGAGTTGCCAGTTTCCACACAGCGATTGCCACGCGCTTCTGCACCAAGAGGGCAGCTCTCATTCTGGTGTCCTTGCGCCATAGGACTGGGACCAGCTCCACACAGGGTTCCATTAAAGTGGCCTTGCACATTTGAAAGTTCTGTAGCCACTGCTTGTCATCTCAGACTACATAACGATGCGATCCCACCACTCAGTGCTTGTCTCACGCACCCAGAAGCAGCGGTTTACAGTGTGCAGATGCTTCATGAATGACAACAGTAATGTGGTGCAGTTTGTCTGCATGTCACTCAGCAGGTCAGGTACCTCAGATTCCTGTTCCGATTCGGAGTTCATGATGTACTGCAAGACTGGCTGCGATGTGTTCAGAACACTGAAGCAACAGTGGAGAGTAGTTCATGATCTATCTTTTCAGATAGAGATGGCGGGGAGCCGTTGAAAAAATGCCAGCAACGCAATGAATGAAATGCAATGCACCATGGGATGCTGAGCCAGCACCTATGTTGCTCTGTGGTCCTCTCTCCCATCCCAGAATTCCTAGCGGCAGAAGCTTTCAAGTTGCTCAGTGGGATAGCTGCCCACGATGCACTGCTTTCACTGACGATACTTCAGCACGAAGTATGGATGCTTTTTTGCAGCAAAATGAGTGCTGTGTGGATGGGCGCGAGCACTGTAATTATAGCACTTTTTTATCACTGAAAAACTTACTATGAAAAACTTTCTAGTGTATACAAGGCCTATGTAACAGAAAAAAAAGGCTTAGGAACAGGGTTAGGTGTGGTCATCCTAGATCATCAGCACACAGGGCCAGCCAGTCAGCCCCTGCTGCTGCTCATCTGGGGACACACACTGGGCCACCCCATGCATGCTAACTAGTTATGCGACCCCCGAGCGGTCGGCGTCCAACTTCTTAGAGGGACAAGTGGCGTTCAGCCACCCGAGATTGAGCAATAACAGGTCTGTGATGCCCTTAGATGTCCGGGGCTGCACGCGCGCTACACTGACTGGCTCAGCGTGTGTCTACCCTACGCCGACAGGTGCGGGTAACCCGTTGAACCCCATTCGTGATGGGGATCGGGGATTGCAATTATTCCCCATGAACGAGGAATTCCCAGTAAGTGCGGGTCATAAGCTCGCGTTGATTAAGTCCCTTATATTAAAAAACAAAACAAAAACCCATCTCCCCTCATACCTGCATGAATGTGCTTCGTGGGCAGATGGCATCTGTGGCTGCAGCCTGCAGCTTCCCTTCCAGCACCCTTCCAGGCTCCCAGACAGGCTCCAGCTTGGACTCCAGGCAGCAGGATGTCCTGGCAGAGGGAACCCGACTACTAGGCTAGGGCTAGAAGAGTGAGTGCGCAGTGGTGGCAGGTGTGGGGCCCCTGGAAAATTGGACACCAACTGGCACCCCCAGCAGCAGATGTCCAGGGATGGGTGGGGAGAACTAAGCCCTGGTCCCCGAAGACCCTCAGCAGAAGCCAGGAGGGTGGGGGGAGAAAAGTCCCACCGACTGTTGCTGCCTGAGGAAGCCGCGGGGGTGGAGGGGAGCTGTATCCAACCCCCTGGCCCTGGAAGAAGCTGGGAGGGGGCAACTAAGCCTTGGCCCTCAGCAGAAGCCGGGTGGATGGGGGGAAAAGACCCGTGGGGAAGCCATGTGGGTAGGGAGTTGGACCCGGCCGCTGGCCCCAGCAGAAGCTGGGCAGGGGCACCCACTGGTAAAACCAAAAGTCAGCACCTATGCTGCTCAGAAATTTGGCAGTTTCTCAAAAGGGCATGTCACAAACAATGGCTGCTCTCCTGGTTCCAATCCCTTCCCCCCACCCCTGTCATGAAGCCCAGAACATGAAATAGTCTAATACAGAGGCTTCTCCTGGGTCAGGTAGAAGAGGTTACCCAGCTTTGCTGATTAATGAATATTTAACATTAGTAGATGCTGTTTAATATCCTCCTTAGTTGCCGTTTGAAAAGAAAGTATTTGATCATTTTAACATGACATGAATTTATCATCCAGTTTCCTCCCTGTTGTCCATAGCCCTATTAGTGATAGATTTTTCACTGATATCTTTAACTTCCCTTATAAGTTGCCTACATCTCTTAATTTCCAATCTATTTTCATTACCATCAACTTCCTCAAATTGATTGAAACTATATTAAAGAACAGAATTATTAGACACATAGAGGGACATGATTTGTTGGGGAAGAGTCAACATGGTTTTGTAAAGGGAAATCATGCCTTACCGATGTACTAGAATTCTTTGAGGAGGTCACCAAGCATGTGGACAAGGGTGATCCAGTGGATATAGCATACTTAGGTTTTCAGAAAGCCTTTGACAAGGTCCCTCACCAAAGACTCTTAAGCAAAGTAAT
This sequence comes from Emydura macquarii macquarii, assembly GCF_026122565.2. Classification (NCBI taxonomy): domain Eukaryota; kingdom Metazoa; phylum Chordata; order Testudines; family Chelidae; genus Emydura; species Emydura macquarii. Next base: position 14,455,233 of record NW_027132773.1, read on the forward strand.
ACTTTAGTCATGGTATAAGAGGGAAGGTGCTCTCCTGGATCAGTCATGGTATAAGAGGGAAGGTCCTCTCCTGGATCAGTAACTGGTTAAAATATAGGAAACAAAGGGTAGGAATAAATGGTCAGTTTTCAGAATGGTGAGAGGTAAATAATGGTGTCCCCCGCAGGGGTCTGTGTTGGGACCAGTACTATTAAACATATTCATAAATGATCTGGAAAAAGGGGTATAGAATGAGGTGGCAAAATTAGCAGACTTATACAAAAACTACTCAAGTTAGTTAAGTCCAAAGCAAATTGTGAAGAGTTACAAAGGATCTCAGAAAACTGGGTGACTGGGCAACAAAATGGCAGATGAAATTCAATTTGATAAATGCAAAGTAATGCACAACGGAAAATATAATTCCACCTCTACATATAAAACGATGGGGTCTAAATTAGCTGTTACCACTCAGGAAAAGATCTTGGAGTCATTGTGGATAGTTCTCTGAAAACATCCACTCAATGTGCAACATCAGTTAAAACGGTTAACAGAATGTTGGGAATCATTAGGAAAGGGACAGATAATAAGACAGAAAATATCATATTGCCTCTTTATAAATCCACGATATGCCCACATCTTGAATACTGCGTGCAGTTCTGGTCACCCCATCTTAAAAAAGATATATTGAATTGGAAAAAGTACAGAAAAGGGCAACAAAAATGATTAGAGGTATGGAAAATGGAATTTTCAAAAATTACTTAGGGACTCTGGAGCTCGTCTCATTGAAAGTTAATGAGACTCAAGCTCCTAAATGCCTAGACCACTTTTGAAAAATTTACCTCTGATCAGCACACATGCTAATCATTATTAGGGTTTACTGTGATCCTTTTCTCAATTTATTTTTAAAAAAACCCTTAGAAAAATAAACTACTGAATGTTCTGTAGCTAAATCTAGTTCCTGACTAAGGAGCAGAGTTGCAAAATGGCATTGTAATTAGCTGTAGTGGATTAAATTAAAAGTTGATTGTATTTCTTAGAAATAATGAGCATAATAAATATAATACTATTTGCTTCAACCAAGTACTGTGCATATGAAAAATATGATTTTAAGATTTAAGGAAATTCATTGCACTGCAGTTTTGAAATGGAACAGTGAGTTTCTTCTAATCAATAAATACAGATATGACACAATATTATCATCCGCATATGCCACATTTTTACTTCATTTTAACTTAATGTCTTGTGTAATCTTGTTTTATTTAATAAAACAGGATGAGATTATTTTTACCATCTAGGCAAGGTATACCTGTTATGAAATTAATCTCTCAAGTTGGTAGATAGACTGTAAATTATGAAGATATGTGCATATGAAAGAAATACTGTAGTTAATTTTAAGAGTTTTTAAAACATGTCAAGTTTTTGATAACACCAAAGAGAGGAACATCTTTCAGCAGAGTGCTAGATCAGCATATTTTTATCTTCAGAGTATTGGCTGTTGCTGAAAATGTCATCAATCTTATTTAGTATTTATAGTCAATATGTTGAAGGAATTAAAAACAGTCCATTGTAGAGAGGTTAAATGTGTAAATTACCTAAATATAGGACTTGGAATATTACAGTTGGGATTTATGTGAGTGACTTTTACAGATTTATTTATATTTCTTCCAGGATACCAAGTACTGCTTCCAAGGCTCTTGGCTGTCATGAGCACAAGTACACTAAAGTCAGTAAAAGATTATTAATTATATTGTAACTTGCAACAAATCAGCAAACTTTATGCATACTGTATGCTGTGTATCTGTTGTCAATTCTGTACTGTAAATGTGTTCATTAAATTGTTCACAAGTGCATTCCATGGGGCTATTCACATGAGCACTGTGTTTGAACAAAAATTATCTGCAGCAGAAATTTTAGAGCTCTGTAGTTAGAGGGGACTTTTCACTCTTCTCCATGCATAGAGAAATGTTACAATGTTATTACACTACTACTTGCAATAAAATACAGCAAAAGTGCACTACAGGGTATGAGCCAGAGCCACTCCAATGTGCTTTGGATCAGGTCCCAAAGGGGCTAGTGAGTAAGTGAACTTGCCATGGATACAGTTGTAAAAACAGAGGTACCTTTGACCATTATGCACCAACAGAAAGAAAGGGAAGGCATTTTATTCTAATTCAACCACAAGTCATTCTTATCCAGGAATTACTGGGAAAATTTTGATGGCCCGTGTTATGCTGGAGGTCAGACTAGATGATAACAATGGTCCTTCTGGCCTTAACATTTACAAATTTGATTCTCTCTTCTAGAAAGTCCTTCTGAGAGCCCTCTGCTTTTATTGGCATCAGCACACTGCAGAATTGGCCCTTAGTGTGTCTACCTCCAATTTTGAATTTTTCACTATGATGGAAGAAGTTTCTTTACAGGTGTTTCCTCTTGGAAAATGTCCCATTTACATTTTTATCAGCATGAAAATCTATTTTGGCTGCAGATGGCTCTAGTGAATATATGCATTCTATATAAAAAAACCAGATTTCATTACATTAAAGAGAATTTCACAAGAATCACGGGCATTCCCAGGAATATCAGGAAAACAAAATGACAAAACTGGGCACTAATATTCATTTTTTTAGTAGCCAAAATGTCATGAACTTTTCGAAGAATTGTATTTGTAGCAAATATTTTGTGAAGTGTCAAAAGCAAATACATACTTTCATACAGCTTCCCTGTGATTTTTCCCAGGTCATGAGATATCTACTGAAAATACCAGAAAATGGTATACCGGAATTGGTATATGTGGTTTCCATGTTGCATCATACCTTACTCATCTTTCTGGCTCCTTCTACAATTTTAACTAGGGAATTTTTATCCCAAAGGTTGATCTGTTGCTGGGGAATTATGCTATTGCAAATAGTTTGCAGTATTTGTAGATGCATCTTTCTTACTGGTGCAGCTAACCAAGTGATTTGTGACTTAAAAATGCTATAGAACTCCCAATAGGGCCAATAAATATATGTGTGAAAAAGTTATGGTTGTAGGAGGCTTTAGACGAGATGAATGGAAAAAAGACCTTTCCCCTAATAAGGTGAAAATAAAAAGGCATTTTTAATACAGAATTGATAAAAGAAGTTATTGTATCAACCTATCATTTTGGCAGGATCTGAGTTCAGATCTTATTTGAATTGCAAGTGAAAATACTGGATGATCTTATTTTAGTTCCTATTATACATTTATTCATATCTCAAAACTACCATATGGTCTTGACTGATAGTATCTACTTAAGAAAGGTTCAGGACTAAAAAGTGCAGGGATATTTTAAATCAGGACTGGAGTAATAGACTAATGGCAGTAGATAGAGCCTAGCAGTGGAGACACTGCTTCATTGTCATTTCACTTCTTTTGGACTAATCTAATCCTGAGCCTTAGCCTTCAGTTACTAATGGAAGAGGCTATGGGCTGAATCTGGGTCCCACTAAATGCTGTGGTAGAACTACCACAGACTTCAGTGAGAGCTGGATTGGGCTTCATCAGTTAATATGAAAACAAGGGAATTGACAATTTCTTATTTTTTTCCTTTTCACTTCTGTTAAAAATAAAAGTCCTTGATAAATCCACATATTTGATGTACAGTTTATTTTTAATCAGACCTCATAATTATTTTTCTAAGCAGTTAGGAATATATTTTTCCACATAATGAGCATTTATGGTGCAACTACTGTATGTGGGCTGTTTCTTTGAGAAAAGGGCTTCTAAAGTTACAAAATGTGAACATTTACTAAATGTAGTTCTTAATCCTGTAGTTTTGCTCATGATAAAGTACTGACTATCTTCCTTGCTTGGACCATGTTTGGCAGAAAACATTTTCTCCTTCAAATGCAGCAGTTTTTCACTGTTTTTTTATTTCCACTCATCTCTCCAGTTAGCAGAAAGATTGGTAGTGTGCAGTGAAAAGAGGACCCAAACCCCAAAGCTTTTTGTAAGTGTTAACTAAAATTAATGCTGCTGTGAGAACTTGTGATCTGTTTGATTATAATCAGGAGCTGTCAGAAATGCTTGAGTAAACAGCTAGTGTCATTCATCCCTCAAAACATGAATCCTGGAGAATTAATAGATTTTTTATGAGATAGTATCAAAGCTAAGTTTAATCATAACTAGTTCATAGATCAGTAATACTAACTGAAAGGTTTAGCTTTCACCTTTTTCTCTATAAAGGATTAGAAAAGTACATTGAAATCTGATTATATATGCAAACATTTCTGGCAGAGCACACTATATCAATTCAGTCACACCATTCTCCTTGTACAGAACATGGAATACTAAAGACAGAGCAAAGAGCAACAAAAGGTGTAAGAATTTAGGAATTTATGGAGGATTAAAATTTCCTCAGAGGTCGATTAATCTGCAAATGGTAATGTAACGGACAAAAGAGTCAATATAAAGTGTTAGAAATGTGCTGAGTTAGCTTAGTGTCTGTTAATATATCCTAGTGGAAATATATTAAATGATTTGTAACCTTTTCAGTCATTTATTATAATCCTGCGTAGTGAGTCAGAGTAATCCAGGATAGCTATGATGGACTAAATGCTGGGCTTTTATAACTCCTATTACAGATTCATCACTGATGGGATGGTTAATCAGTGTTAGTATGATGACTTGGTATTATGGGAACTAAGCAAATAACAAAGTATAAGAATCAAGGCTGAATAGTAAACTCCTACCACACCAGAACAAAATTACTAAAGGAGCTATATGAAGAGGGTAACTGTGATCAGCCATTAACCTTATGGATATCATTCTATTGTGGAATTTCAGTATTCATAGGGGAGTTTTGCAAGTGCTTTTACTGACCCAGCAGAGTTAAATAAGGACCAAAAGAAGTGACAGGCTATATTTTTAAATGGCCATAACATATATCTTCTCTCCACTTGTGGGACCAGGGAGACTCTTACCTACATGGTCCTAAAATAATATATTTTTCTGATTGCTTTTAAGGCTGTATCAGATACTTTCAAAATATAGACTCCATAGATTCTGAAAGGACTGTGGTGTTTAACAGCCACAGACCCATCTGGTTTATGAGCTGGTAAAACTCAAAAGTAGCTCATCCAGATGAAAGAATCACCTCAGCTATTACCAGACAAAGCCAGCATGTGTCATATAAATATAGCTAATTATCCTGCCAGAGGACGAGACACCAGCTGATCTCATACCACCTTCTCAACCATTTCTAATGATAATGATAGTGAAGAAGTGATGCTTAACTGTGAATGGCTGTTTCAGAAAATCAGGAAGATTTCTTCACACAAGAACAGGAAATACTTCCCTCCTGTATAACATGGAAGTATTTCCAAGACAACCAATACTCAGATTAAAAATTGGAATGCAGCTGCTAAATCTGGGCTAGACTGAGCCCACAAGAAGTCCAGAAAATTTTACCTAGTCCATTGGAGAGGGAATAATTTACATCACTCCATTTGGAGATACAGCTTACTACACCTTTGCACTTGGTCAACTTTGCTGGTCCACCCATCAGAAGGAAAGGCAGCGCTCTGGCACCACCCTCTCCCCATCCTTCCCCACATGCTCACAGGGAGTGGTATCAGGCATGCAGTAGGGTTGGTTGAAGTTTTTTCATTCAAAACAATTCATAGAAATAAAACTGGATTTTTCGAACATGTCCAGCATGAAGCAACTGCTCTTCCTGTACTACACATGGTCTAGGTAGACCTAATATTGCAGTGCAAGTAGTGGGTTGGAGAGGCTTTCCTCACCCCTACTTCCCTGCATAGCCACATTAGGGCTAGTGAAAATCTAGGCCTAAATAAAATCATTGAAGGGAAATACTGTTGAATGTCAGTTTCCAGTTTCTGGGATGAGAAGGCTCTTGAAGTGGTAATTTTGTAATTAAAGTACTATGGAACAGTTTACTTATCAAGTCCCTTTCCTGTTTTTGAGACTCAAGTGGGAACAGATGATTTTCCACAGTAGCATTAGAGAATCTTTCCTTTAAAAGCATTCCTAACCTATGTGTTCATCATGCACCAACCAGTCTGGTCTGAAAAACTGAATTCTGATTCCAGTAGCAATATATCAAGAGATTAGGGGTACAATTTTCAAAATGCTCAGGTTATTTAGGAGCCTAAATTCCATTTTCAAAAGTGATTTGGGAGCTTAAAATCTCTTTTGAAAATGGTTCTTAGGCTCCTAAGTCACTTAGGGATTTTGGTACATTTTAACTTAAGTGTCCTTCACTTCACAAACTATCAATTTGCTTCATTGAATTGATCATGAGCCTCCACTTGTCCACAAGAAAAATTACAGATACCAATACTTGCATCCATACTTTGCACTCTGTCCTGGGTTTTCCCCATGTGCCAGTCTCCCACACATGATCTGATTGCAGGATTGGGGTGTACATGTATATTTTAGGAATTTTAACGAGTATGCAAATATTTGGTACCCACAAAATGTAAAGGCCCCAATCTGTTCTAATTCTAAATTTTTGACATAAACAGACATTAGATTATTTAAAGGACACATATAGATGCACATGCACATGTTTGATTGACAGGGTTTGAAAATTTCCCCAAATATTTTTAGAACTATTCTATTTCTGTGTGCATTCCTCAGTTCTTTACACAGATTGGTCCGGTCTGAAAGATGTTGTTTGACGTAAATTTGTTGTTTGGTGGTGGAGTGTTGGTTAGGCGGAGATAGTAGTTGTCAAGCTGTGAGTTACTTTGAGTCAGTATACCCCTTTGACAGCTGCTGAGCAATCTGAGATAACTTCAAAGGAAAATGATTATCACAAATACAGTTTTGATGTTTATGCTTAGATACAGAACTCAAAGGCATTGTGGTGCTAAAAATCTGCCTCCGTTATACAAAGCTAGGAGAGAAGTTTATCTCTATCTAGCACCTGGGGACCTCCAGGGCTAAATGATTCCAAGGAGAGGCACAATATTTCATGATCTGAATCATATTTGTGGATTGAAAATGAAATTGGCATCTCCACAACATGGCTGTACTGCTAAAGAAAGTTTACCACCCCAAAGTTTAGCTTAATATGTTACAGCATGTAGGGCTAAATTGTGGTTTTGCCAGGAGCCCGGAGTAAGGGGCAGCACATTGTTGCATTGTCCTTTGAGTGGCCTAGGAGAAAGATTGTGTTTTAGGGCATTACATTTTCCTTCTTGGTTCCCCCAGTGTTCCCAAAGGGGTGTAAACTGTGACAGGTCTGTACTAAGCTCTGTTTACATTCTCCAACACACTAGTGCAACTATGCTGGCCAGTGCATTGGAGTGGATGGAGCCAAGGCCCCTCCCAATCTCCTCCCCATTCCATTCCCATCCATCAGCTTGAGAGGCGATGTAGTCACTCTGGCCTGCTTACCTTCCCTCACTGCTATCCATGATGCATGCAGCCAGCATGGGAACATGAGGAGATGCCTTGTGCCCGCTGCTTCTCTGCTGGTTTTATTTATTGCATCCTCTTTCAATTTGTTTTCTAGGCACACAGACATGAATCTGAAAGAAGTGGCCCTGTAAAGGTAGGTTGGGAAAAAAAATTATTCCCTATTGGTCCTTGATGTAGAATAGCTGATTACTAATTACTCAGGAGCTCGAGCTCCATTCAGTACACACAGTAATTCCCATTAACTTGTGTGCTCTCAAGAGACAATGCTATAGACATTAAGATTTAAAGATGTATTCCCTTTGCCCTTTTGTATTTTCATGGGGTTATAAATATAATAGGGACTGACATGGTTAATGGATTTCAAGGAATTAGGTCTGATCATGCATTTCTTGTGCATTTTCCCTCCTTTGAACTAGAGCTGGCTGAAAATTTTAAAATGGTCTTTTTTTGTCGAACAATGGCCTTTTTCAGAATCAGATTTTTTTTTGTGAATTTTGTTTTTGTTTTTTTTGCAATGTTCTTATTTTCTGTCAACAATGGAAAAGAAAAACAGTGACTTTTTTTCAATTGTTAGATTTTCAGTTTATATTTTTACAACCCTTTTTTTCTTTCCCCCCTTTTCTGGTGGTGAAAAGGAAGCAGAGGAAAAAGGGGGAAAAAAGACGAGAATAAGCAGACAAAAGCTGGAGAAAAACAAAACAATAACATTAGGAAAAAATTGAAACCTCAAAAGTTTTAATATAAATTTTCACAGAAGAGCTGAATAAATGCAAAGTCATTCCTTTTCAAAATGTTGCAGAATGAAAATGACTTTGAAATGTTCAAACTTTTTCTGAAAATTGTTTTCCCTTTTCTGACTAGCCCTGCTTCCAACTCCTTTGGACTTCTTTGAGGGCTGAGCACTTGGGAAAATCTTGTCCCTTCGTCTATAATCAGTGGTTCTCAACCTTTTTGAGTGAAAGCCTTACTAATTAACACTAGGTAAAGCACTGGACTCCCCCACTTTCTCCCTCACCGGTCATAAACACATATAACCCCTATAAACACATATAATAATAATAATAATAATAATAATAAACTAAATTACATAAATAATAATAATAAGAAGAAATGACTCTTACCTGAGTAAGAAGCTAAGCCTTCCCTGGCACAGCTGCCACCATAGGCCCCATGTGGTCCTGCCTCTTTCCATCCCTAATGGACTGAGGGTAATGGAGGAGGGCTCTGGCGGGCTGGTCAGGGCTGCTGCAGGCCCCCACTTGTGCGGGGCTGCTCCTCTCCGACTTGGTGCTCAGCCGGTGCAGGGCAGGGGGCAGCTGCCTCTCCGCTCCAGCCACAGTGGAGCTTGGGGCTGCTGTTCCCTGGGAGGTGGGGAGGGGTTGCTCCTCTGCTCCAGCCAGTGCAGAGTTTGGGGGGGTTGCTTCTGGCGTGGAGCTCGGGGGGGCTAACTGACCTCAATATTACTGAAGCCTCATGGACTCCCTGTAACCTTTGGCATGCCCCCAAGTTGGGAACCATTTGGCATGCCCCCAATGCCAGGTTGGGAACCATTGATCTAGATGCCTAAATGAGAGCTCTTTTGAAAATGTGGCCCAATTGTGGTGCTGAGGTCTTTTGTCAAACTGCCCCTTTTTTTCAGCTGAATAAATGACATTGCAAGCAGGTGAAAACTAGGGGCTTGATCTTGCTCCATTTAAGTCAGTGCGAGTTTTGTCATTGACTTCAATGGAGCAAAAATAAAACCCTCATAGGGACTGAAGAGGCGTGTGTGTAAAAGGATGGGAAGTGATGGCTGAACCAACAATCCCTCTACTTCCATTCTCCCCTTTAAAATCTCAGCAATAACAGACTTCTCTATGCCTAGTCCATTTTATTCTGTTGACATCTCTTGGGAGACAGCTTGTTTAAAATTAAAATAGCTGAATTAGCTATTAATAGCAACAATTAATAATAAAGGAATAAGGCATAAAACATAAATGAATCTCCTTCTAGCACCACAGAAGAATCTTTAAAGATTACTTTGCAATATGCCATAAATATTTATACAGTCATAGAGGTGGCCCCAACTGTTGCTGACCAAAATAATAAGATATAAAGTATATTTTTGACCTCAGACTTCTAAAACTTAGGGATCCAGTGTTGGAGGAAGGTTAGATCCTGCTCACTCATTCTCCTTAAGAGTGTCTGATTCTGCTGGTCACTAAGAACCAAGCCAAAGCCCATTGAAGACAGTGGAGATCAGGACTTATCAGAACTGCTTCTTTGGATTCCAAGATGTCCAGCAGGGCAAAATCTGCACACAGCAAAACTCTCTGATTCACAATCAGCTGTTACCCAGATAGATAAAATGGACTCAAATGTAACATCTCAATCATGCTGTCAGTTGAATCAGCTCGTTTCTCTCCTGTGGTGTGGTTCGCCTGTAAAATTCACAAATAACAGGTAATGCATCTCCAGGAGACTTCAGACTAATAAAAGAGTAAAAACTACCTAAGAGCAGGAATCTCAGGGCTAAGGAGCTAGTTGTCTTTTAAAAAAACAAGACCACAATGTCCTTTTATTTTCAAAGAGTTGTAATTTGTTCATGCATTATGCAATGGATATAAAATTCCTTTTGTGTCCTGTTGACATTTCTATATGCTCATTCCTATATTTTGTTTGTAAATAAAGAAACATGATGTATATCTTCTTCCCTTTGAATGGTTTATCACTTTGTTGTATCTAGACCAATATTTTGGGCCTGATCTCCCTCCACTTAAATCAGTGGGAGTTTTGCCATTGACTTCAATGAGAGCAGGATTAGGCCCTTGTAGAGGACTATTGATTGAGCTCGATTAATATGTATGATCCTTTTTGAGTTTGTTCAGTTCCCGCAGAGTTGCTTTGTAGCTGACTTTACGAATGGAATAAACAAAGACCTGCATATCTCTGCATACAACACAACAAATGGTAATTCCATCAAATTTGCCTTTTTAGTTGTCAGCTCAAGACAGAGCCTTTTGATACAAGGTTACCAAGAATGATGTTAGCTCATCATTTATAAGCACAAACCAGATCTACTAGATATATCTTTAAAAAAGAAAACAATATACAGTTTCAACACAGAACTGAAAAATAATCATCTTCCTGTTTTATCTATCGGAAAGTACGATACCATCTTACATTCACTAAAGGGAATTTGGTGATGTGTGCCGTTGCCCTGAGGCTTGTTTTCACATACAGCAGCACTTTGCCCATGAAGTGTAGTACAAAATATTTAGTTTCAAAGAGCCTGAGGGGATTTGCTTTTAATAGAGACAATAGGAGAGTTCCAATTTTTCTCCACGAAAAAGAATAGCGACATAGCCATACCAACCTTAATCCCCTGTGTAGACAGCTCTGTGTCAGTGGGAGAGCTGCTCTCATTGACCTAGTTACCACCACTTGGGGATGTGAATTAACTGTGCCAACAGGCGAGCTCTCTCGTCAGCGTAGGAGCATCTTATCTTAAGTGCTACAGCTTGGTCTACACTACCAGCTTATGTCAGTTTAACTTTGTTGCTCAGGAGTGTGGATTTTCCAGTTGTACCAACCTAACTCATGGTGTAACAGCACCATGTCAACAGGAGAGCTTCTCCTGTCAACATAGCTACCACCCTCAGGGTGGAGTAACTACACTGATTGGAGAAGCTCTCCTGTCAGCGTAGGTAGCGTCTTCACTAAGCACAACAGTGGCGCAATTGCACTGGTGCAGCTGTGTTCCTACATCATTGTAAGTGTAGACAAGACCTAAGGCTTTGGCTATACTAGCACTTATGCTGGCAAAACGTATGTCGCTCAGGGGTGTGGGAAAAAACACCACTGAATGACATAAGTTTTGCCGGCATAAGCGCTTGTGTGGACAGCGCTATATTGGAAGGGGACGCTTTCCTGCCAACATAACTACCGTCGCTCATTTAGGTGGTTTTATTAAGTTGTTAGAAGAGCTTTATCCCATTAACATAACGTGGCTACATAAGCGCTTATGCTGGCAAAACGTATGTCGCTCAGGGGTGTGGTTTTTTCACACTCCTGAGCGACATATGTTTTGCCAGCATAAGTGCTAGTGTAGACAAGGCCTAAATTTAACATTTAGGTGCCACCGTCATTCACAAAACCTCACTCAGCTGCCACTTAGTCCTGGAGATTCCTGAATTCCATAGGCACAGAAGTTTTCACCACTAAAGTCCCCAAGGCATCTCCACTTCTGCTGGTGGGCATGAGCACAGCTGCTTCAGTCCTGATGTTGTCGAGCTGCTCACCACCTAATGCCTGCCTAAACCCTGACAGGATTCACAAACTAAGCATTGTCCCGTCTGTATTGCTCACAGGCTCAACCCAGTAGGGGTGCTCAGAACGTGTCTAACCTCACACAAAAAGTGGTTCCAGCTAATAGTCCAATGGTTGGACCACTCATCTGGGATCCCTATTCAAATCCCTTCTATCCCTCAGGTGGATGGGGGACTTGAGCTGGCTGTCTTCCATATGCCACATGAGTACCCTAACCACTGGGCTGAAAGGTATGGGGGGCAGTCTTCCCTTTCCTGCCCAGGCAGTTTATAGGGGCCTGATCTGGTAGGCAAGCTGACTACACTTATTGGATTGGGCCCCACAGGCAATTTAGATGGAAGAACTCCTATCTTCTCTCAGTTCATACATGGCTTGGACTTAGGCATCCAGACACTGGCATGAGGCTGCGTTGCGGATGCCCAGAAGCAGAAATGTAGGTGCCCCTAGGAACCTTTTACTGCAAAAAATTAGGTGCCTACAAGGTTTGGCAGGGGTTTTATGAATCTCAGTGAGGCCTAATTCTGGGATTTAGGCACCTAAAGTAACAGTTTGGAACCTAATTCCTTTTTGGACCTGGCCCCTGTCTTTTCCCATGCACTGTACAGGATACCAGTGTGCCTAACTCGGAGCTGTGAATTCCACCAGGTAACAGGGCAAATAAAAGTTGTGTGTTACAACATGTGCATTACAATGCCTAAGTTCTCCTTCTGAGTCTAGACCTAAGTGAATAGCCTTGTAACTACACTTCACTCTGCTAATATTTAGTCCAGGTGTTAATTCAGGAGCAGGTAGCGTTCTCAATCTGCTCCACATATTCTCTAACATACTTGGGCAGATTGTGATACTTTTACTGACTCTGAATCTTACATAACATTGCAGGAACTCTCCACTCAGTGGAACTTCTTGTGGAGTAATTTTAGTTATTTTAAGCGTATCGCACTCTGTCCCTTTATGCAGTCACATCTCTTTCTGGGTTTGGCTTTACTGGTAGCTCAATTACTAACAGTACATACAGTTCTGCCTCAGGGTTTTCACCAAGCCTGACTGTTGCCTGTATAAGGTTTCCTGCTAGACCCCCTTACCTTTTTCTCTCCATCTCTTATATCATGGCAGATTTAATAAGATGTACCTGTTACAATAAGACAGCAGAATTTACACAACAGCTTTATGCAGGGTTTTAACTCTTGCTAATAAGTCAGTCAACAGAATAAACCTGCACCCCCTATGAGAATCATAAATCCTGCCACCCTTTAACAGGTAAATACCAACTACTTAACTTTGTGGAATATTTATAACTTTCAGTGTACTGCTTTCTTTGCTTTTTTTCTTAGATGTTTTGACTTATTTCCGTGAACCCTCTTCTGTTAGCTGGCATTTCATTTCCAAAATGTTGCTTTTCTTTCCTTTGCAATTTCTGAATCTCAGATCATGTCTTTTCATTTGATGTGAGGAGTAATAATAGGTTGTTAGTAGAATATTGTTTCAGGTTTATTAATATGTATGATGCTTTTTTGTTACTTCTTTTTTCAGTTCCTTGAAATTTACTTTAGTAGCTATCTTTTGGCAGACGATAGATGGAGACTGTATGGTTACCTAGTCTTTAAAATAGGAACAAAGATGGGGTGAGAATCTGAATGCTGAAAATATAAGTGTGGAATCACAAAATGTGAAAGAGAGAGAAGGGGAAAGAACCTATTACTGTAAATGTCTGTGGATCATGGGTAGGATATGGGAATAAAATGTTAAAACTATAAGAAGGTTTGAGAGACTAATGTATGAAAGATGGTAGTAGCTAGATATTAGGGGAAGATTGTTGTAATCTCAGTGATGGAGAAGGCTTCAGAATATGGTATTATGAGATGAAGAAAAGAGTACCAGGGGCAGAGGTTTTATCCTCTGAGAAAACAGAGATTAAGGGACTGATATTGGGAGGATCAGGGAAATGTGGTGAATCTGTCTCATCAATAGAAAGAATCTGTCTCATCAATAGAAAGATTATGAAGCTAACAGGTAGGCTTCAGATTCCATGACAGGAGATAGAACTCAATATGAAATAACATATGCTGAGATGATGGAGATATGTGTTCAAGACAATAAGATTTAGATCATGATCTTAACCTCACCTGTGTAGTGAGTAGGTAAACTTAGAAATTATTTTATGATATAAACAAATGATGGATGTATTTTATGTAATTGATTCTGAAAATAATGTGCCAAGAATACTTAAGCTGAAATAGAAAAACAGAAAGATCCCTTTGATAAACTGACCAAAATATTATAAATCCTGTGGAACTAGTTAAACCATAGTATGATTAATCACAGACTGTGCCAAAGTAGATTTACGGTGTTTAGATGTAAAAGAAACTTCAACGAGGGTTAAGAATCAAACAATAAGTGACATTAAGTCACATTCGTAGAGTTAAAGATGAAAAAGGACAAAGAACTGGTTATAGAACGCATGTGGTACCCAAAATAGTTAACAGGCTCAAGTCTTCTCTCAGTTGCACTGATGTAAATTAACAGTAACTCAGTTAATGCAGTTGTGCTAATGTCACCCTCATATAAGATCTACAAGCCCTACATTTCTAACTGTGTTACAAAGAACTGTCCTGTTTTTAATGTAGGGAAATTAATAAAGGCTGACCTGCATTATAGTTGAAATTTCTGTTGATGAAAATAGGGGGAAGAGCTAAATAACAGCAAACATTGCTAAAATAATTCAGGGCTGGTTAGGGCCAATGCCCTCTAATGTTGAACAATACACTAGAAGCAGGGAACTTTATTAACCCAATTACAACCAGAACATTTCTTGACAAGAGCAGGAAGAGTCTGTAAGGGAGCTTGCAGTCAGATCCATATTCTTTAAAAAATGTATATGCCACAATGGATGTATTGGCTAGTAAAGATCAATGTAAGACTAAGCAATATATAATATTCTCTTGTAAGATGTGAGTTGGAATATTGAGTTTCATTATGGCCATCTTACCACAGAACAGAAATTGTAGGCTTTGAAAAGTTTAACGCAATTATATTTATCTCAGCATTAAAAACTATGGATACAAGCTAAAGTCTATAAACCTTTCAGAAAATGAGGTCAGAAAAGGTGTAATTGAAATGTTTAATTGTCAATGGCAGTTTTAGAAGGAATGGAATACTAACAAAGCTATAAATCTGAATACTTAAATGCCTTTGGTGTTATATTCACATTTCACTTCTTATTCTACTGCTGTTTTCCAAGGGAGATTTCTCTGGCAGCCTCACCTTAGGTGCTAAGTTTCAATAGATAATGTTTGCATGTAATCAGGACAATATTTTAGGTTAATTATTAAGTATTTTTGTAGCTGTTCAAAACTGCCATATTAGTAGGGATGAGTTATGATGGGATAGTTTTCAATATCTATTAAATAAATTAATTTGTAAAACAAATGATACATCTCTTACTGTATTGCATCATTTCTTTCATCAGCTGGGTGATGGAAGTTTTCATCAACTGTACTGTGTTAAACTGGCAGATCTAAAATTTACCTACATTAATATAAATTAGATGACTTTTGTCCTTGCCTGAAGTGACAATGTCATCTCTTGGAGCTTACATCTATCATTACTATCAGTTAATTAGAACACAGGAAAGCTTTAAATGCACTCACTCTAATCTATCATTCTGGACTTCTTCCAATGTTAACACATCTGTCAATCATTTCATCCCCTCAAGCAATGTTTATGAAAAACCTGTGAGAAGTATATTTTCCATAGGGGTCAACAACAGGAGGAAGAAAACCCCTTTTGCATGTCAAATTTTGGGCTTTATCTCAAAATCACACTTTCTCAAATTCCTTCTAATCCCACCCTCACTACTGAAATGATATAATCTTCTTGACAGAGAAGCAGTTTGAAAGGCACTGCTTTAGTACTTCAATTATAGCAATTGCTATGGATTTCTGTAAAAACGTAGTAAATGCACAATTCCTTAGCTGGCAGACTGCTTGGGTAAGTTTTAAAGTACGCATTGCTGCATTAATAGAACAGTGTTCTTCTATAACCTGTACAAGGAAAGAACATTTTGAGTTTTTGGTCCCAGCACAAAATAAGGCTTGTTAAAGCCAGCCTGGACATCAAAGGCTTCTGGTCAGTGATGTTCAGAAAGCTTCCTGCGATTTGGAAAGAGATAAGAGCAAACAGCACATCTTTCAGTAGCATTTTTTTTCATTCTTGATTTGCGATGGTTTATATCCCCTCCTCTAGGGAAGTCGAGTGCTTTTGGCTCACTAGGCTGACAAAACAGCAGGATTGGCATGGTGAACTATGGAGGAGTGAGCTGGCACCTAGTTGCTAGCTGCCTGTGAAAAAGGCAGTTACCTCGTGAGGTTCATGGACCCTCTTACACAGCACGAAACTCACCTTTACTTTGACAATTCTATGTTTTAAATTGTGTCTACACACATATAAACAAAGAAACTACAACTTGGAACTAGTAAGGATGCACTGGGCTTCTGTGTTCTCTGTGGTAATATGTACTGCCTCTGCTGTGACCTTATGATTGCTGCCATTAGGCTCTAAACATGTTTACAAATGGTGTCACTTTTCATCAGGAATGCCACAGCCACCATTTTTTGCAAAAGATCAATTAGAACTGGACACTTTATAATTCTACTATTTATACGTAGTAAAAGAGTGGTTTTCAGCACATAAACTTTCTAATTCCTGTGCTAAGCCAAATAGGTGCTGTTTTCCCTTTCAGTGACATATAAACTCTTGAAAAGAAATAATATAGAAGTGTGTGAATAATTCTTTAATGGCAGTATAACAAGAAATTATGGTCTGAAATAAGGGAGGGAAAACTTAAACTAGCCATACATTTCCTAATAATACCTATTATCATACAATATTGACCTAATAATTAAGTCAATAAGGCAACTGAATAGCTTGCCAAGGAAGGGCATTAGGACACCAAAAAGAAGTACTCAAAAGTAGATAAACCATTTGGGGATTTAGTGGACTGGACAATCTAACTCTTGCACATTACATGACTCAGGACATCTTTTAAAAAAAAACTATCATCTGTGTTTCTATCAATAAATGAGGATAAAGTATCTTTCTGTTTCTGTATATCCATGTGTGGTTAAATCTTCTCTAGAATATCTGATTGGCTTTGAACTCACCACAGGGAGAGATCTGGAGTCAGTTTTCTGAAGCTGATTGAGCTGTCTTGATATCTAGGATCCATTTTGCATCAAATTTAGCACAGTTAAATTAATAAAAACTTGTTTCTGTACTAGGGTCTCAAGATGTACCATATATGCATCATTCTTTTTTGATGACTGTGGAAGTTCTTAGTACTCAGTTCTGATGTCTTTACTCACACGGATGCTATTTACTTTACAAATAGTCTCACTGGAATGAATGGAAGTATTCATGGAGTACTTACTCAGTGTGAGTAGGGTGGCGCATTCTAGCCCTTAATATCCATATCCATTTTTATAGCTTCAAAGAGAATAAACTACACATGCACACAGTGCCAAATGATCAGCCCAATCTCCAAAATCAGGCTGCTGATGCAGTACTTTGGTTTCCATAACAGATCCAAAGCAAACATTATAAACTATTCATCCTCTGTGAAAATAATTTGTATATTTCAGTGGCTTTTCTGGTTAAAACTAATTCAGATGAAGATTATTCAATGTCAGCTTCCAAATGTTGCCAATAAAAATAACTTTTGAAAATTAAATTGCATAATTACAATAAATCATAGGATTGTAGAAATGTAGGGCTGAAAGGGACCTCGAGAGGTCATCTATTCCAGCCCCCTGTGCTGAAGCCGGACCAAGAATACCTACACCATCCCTGACAGCTGTTTGTCCAACCTTTTCTTAAAAACCTCCAGTGATGGGGATTCCACAACCTCCCTTGGAAACCTATTTGAGTGCTAAATTATCCTTATAGCTACAAAGTTTTCCTAATATCTAACCTAATTCACCCTTATTACAGATTAAACTCATTACTTCTTGTCCTACCTTCAGTGGGCATGGAGAACAATTGATCACTGTTCTCTTTGTAACAGCCTTTAGCATATTTGAAGACTGTTGTTATCAGGTCCCCCCTTAGTTTTCTTTTCTCAAGACTAAACATATGCAGTTTTTTTTTACCTTTCTTCAGAGGTCAGGTTTTCTAAACTTTTATCTTTTTTTTTTTGCTCTCCTCTGATGCGCTCCAATTTATCCACATCTTTCCTAAAGTGTGGCACCCAGAACTGGACCCAATACTCCAGCTGAGGTCTCACCAGTGATGACTAGAACAGGACAGTTACCTCCTGTGTCTTAGCCTATGTCTACACTAGCATTTTATTGGTATAATTTATGACACTCAGGGGTTTGAAAAAACATCCCTCCTGAATGACATAAATTACATGGACAAAAGTGCTGGTATGGACAATGCTAGGTCAGCGGGAGTGGTTTAATTATGTCAATGGGAGAGCTCTCTCCCATTGGCCTGGAATGGCTAGATTGGAGATCTTACAGCAATCAGTACAGCTGTGCCACTGTAAGCTCTTTAGTGTAAACACGGCCTTGCATTCGACACTTCTGTTAATACACTTCAGAAAGACGTAAGCCTTTTTTGTGACTGCATCACATTGTTGACTAATGTTCAATTTGTGATCCACTGTAACGCCCAGATCCTTTTCAGCACTTCTACCACTTAATCAATAATTCCTCATTTTGTAGTTGTGTATTGAATTTTTCCCTCCTAAGTGTCATACTTTGCACTTGCCATCCCATACTTCAATTTGTGAAGGTAATTTTGAATTCTAATCCTGTCCTCCAAAGTGCTAGCAATAACTCCTGGTTTGGTTCATCTGCAAATTTTATGAGCATACTCTCTACTCCATTATCCAAATCATTAATGAAAAAGTTGAATAGTACCAAACCTGAGACAGACCCTTGCAGGACCCCATTAAATATGCCCTCCCAGCTTGACAGTGGATCCATGATAACTACTCTTTGAGTGTGGTCTTTCAACTAGTTTTGCACCCACCTTATAGTAATTTCATCTTCTAGACACATTTCTCTAATTTGCTTATGAAAATGTCATGTGGGAAAAAGCCTTACTAAAGTCAAGATATATCACATCTATATCTTCTCTCCATCCACTAATCCTGTAACCTATCAAAGAAGGAAATTAGTTTGGCATGATTTGTTCTTGACAAATCCATGTTGGCTATTACTTATCAACCTATTATCTGCTAAGTGCTTACAGTTTATCATTTAATAATTTGTTCCAGTATCTCTCCAGGTATTGAGGTCTGGCTGACTGGTATATAATTCGCTGGGTCCTCTTTGTTATCCCTTTTAAAGATAAGTATCAGGTTTGCTCTTGAATCCTGTGGGAACTCGTCTCTCCTCCATGAGTTCTCAAAGGTAACCACTTATGGTTCTAAGATTGATTCAGCTAGTTCCTTAAGTTCCATAGGGTGAATTTCATCAAGCCCTGCTGACTTGAATACATTTACTTTATTTAAATATTCTTTAACCTGTTCTTCCCTGTTTTGGCTTACATTCCTTCCCCCTTGTTGTTAATATTAATTGTGTTAGGTATCTCATCACAATCAACACTTTTAGGGAAGACTGAAGCAAAATAAACATTAAACACCTTACCCTTCTTGATGCCACCAGTTATTAGCTTGTCTCCCCTGCTAAGTAGAGGACTACAATCCCTTCTTTTTTCTATTGCTCCTAATGTAGCTATAGAACCTTTTCTTATTGCCTTTCATATCCCTTGCCATATATAACTCATTTTGTGCCTTAGCCTTTCTGATTTTGTCCATGTTTTCATTTTCTGTAGGGTTCTTTTTAAATTTTATGGTCATTAAAGAGCTCCCGAGGGAGTCATATTGGCCTCTTACAATTCCTATCTTTTCTTCATGTTGGGATAATTTCCTGTTGTGCCTTTAATATAGTCTCCTGGAGAAACTACTAGCTCTTCTGAACTCCTTTTTCCCTTAGATTTTCTTCATATTGGACTTACCTTCTCTGAGTTTGTTAAATACTGCTTCTTTGAAGTTCCTTGTCCTTACTAGCCTGCTCTCACTCCTTCCTTTTCTTAGAATCATGAAATCTATCTAGTACCAGTTGAGAGGTCTGCCTCTCAAATTCTTCTGAACCTCAGAGCAATTGCATATATTTTTCATGTACAATGCAAAGCTTCCTCCTTTTTTTCTCTGCTTGTCCTGAACAAGCTTTACCGCTCCCTACCAATATTCCACTCATGAGATTTATCCCACCAAGTCTCAATGATGCAAATTAAGCAATAATTTAGCTTATGGACTAATACTTGCACTTCTTTCTGTTTATTCCCCATGCCCTTTGCATTTGTGTATAGACATCTAAGATATTGAGCAGATTCCCCCGTTGTTAATCCTTTTGTTGCTTCTATGACTCTATTGTAATTTTCCATCCCTCCTCCCTACATCTAGCACACTGTTAATGTCACTTTTTTATACCCACCCATGGGATTTTGTTACCTGCCCCCTTTGAACCTGCTTTAAATCTCTCCTCACTAGGTTGGTGAGTTGGAGTGGAAAGATGCTCTTCCCCTTCTTGGTCAAGGAGACCCTATATCTTCCCAGTAGTCCTCTTCTGGGAACTGCATCCCTTGGTTGAGGAAGTCAAATCACTCCAATCAATACCATCTGTGCAGCCACACATTCATCTCCAGGATGTGGGTGTCCCTTCCTGAGCACTTACCCTCAACCAGGAGGATGGATGAGATCATGATCTATGCACCTCCCTCCTTCATTCTCACTCCCAGAGCCCTGTAGTTACTGCTGATTGGCTCAGGGTCATACCTGGCTGTATCATTAATGCACATGTGGAATAGCAGCATAGGATAGCAGTCAGAGAGACAGGGGAGTCTCAGCAACCTTTATGTAACTTCTCAGATGAGGATGTATTTTTGTATAAATATAATTTTATTACATTTTAAATATCATGAACACATGCAAGAAACCTGACATAGCAATTTCATTGTGTAACTTAATTAACCCCTGCTTTGTCTTTTATATCTTCATTACCAAATACAAATTTGCACACAGAGAATAAGCATTAGGTTAGAAAATTTCTGACCTTCATAAACATATTCATGTAGTCTATTCTAAATATTTTGCTGTGACATAAAGGGGATGGAAGCACTTCTTATCCAAAAAATGCAGATGTATTGTGTAGGAAAACAAATAAATAAACCAACACCTTTCTAATAATGTTTTAAATCCAAACTAGACTACAATACATAATAAATTGTTAGCTGTTCCCTTAGATCATGCCAACTGAAACACAACGTTAAAGATCACTATGATATCACTGTAATTAGTGTAATTTAAACACATTAGCTAAAAACTGTAAGAAATATTTTAAAAGTTATGTCTGTACTTAATATTTTTCACTTAACTAATATAAGTAAGTGTTCCATGTATGGAGTCTGCTTGACGTGAATGTTGTGGGGATTGGTTTTTTCATGTTCCTTCTTGACGTTTCTATGGTGTAATTCACTCTGATGTAGAGGGCCAGCATATGCACTTCTTAAATCCAAATAAATCTCTGCTTTGTGCTCAGCTTAAGGAGGAGTCAGCAAATGCAGATGATCAGACTGGTGCATAAGTTGTTTACTGAACTGGATGTAAAAGATATTCTCAAACAATTTGATAAGATGATTAACAGCCTACACTGCATTAGGGATAAAATTTACTGCATTGATATAGATCCTAGTGTCCTGCCAAAAATACATGAAGTTCCATTAATACTGAAAGATAAGGTAAAAACTAAGCTTGACCAGGTGGAAAAATAAGATTATATTGAGTGAATTCAGACACCAGCTGACCTGCTTACTGGTATGGTCACTTAAATAAAACTAAATAACCGAGATCCAAAGATTAAAATAAGACCGTCAAACATAATAGCAATTGAAGAGGTCATATCTGGACTTAAAAGTGCAAGAGCATTTTCAGTTATGTATGCAAGTCATGGGTTTTGGCAATTCCAACTCTACACAAAATGCATAACTCTGCATCTTCTTTGCAGGAGTGCTGGTAAGAGACTGGTCTTTATTACCTAGACCAGACATCTAGCATCGCTTAGGGCTACTAAAAGTTAACCTCACATGACAGGGATCAGCATTCACTCACTGCTGTTACACTTATAATCTGTTCTGAGTTCTCTGTGCTATGACTATTATGATTGAGTTAGGCACAAAGGTGAGCTCCAGCAAGCCCCATAGCCCATTTGCTCTGTGGTAAGAAAATGAAGCAAAGTAACCTGACTTTGGTATAAGAGGTAGAGATTGCTTTTTTATATTTACAGCATACCCTAAGGCCCTAAACAGATGGACTGGGGCTAAGAGAATCAGTCTTAGGAGCTCTTCTTTCTCTGTAGCAATAAATCTATCATCTAAATGAATACACATTTTCACTTTTAAGAACCTGATTTCATATTTTGATAAAAACCTTTTGGCGGCAATGCACAGGCCATATGCCACTGCATACCTCCCATAGGTAAAGTTTCCTTTCCCTGAGGATATTAGCAGTTTCCTGTACTTGGAATGTTAGGAATACTGGAGAAAGTTTTGCTTAGCAATAGTGCAGTCATTGCAACATCTAGGATAGGCCTGGCCTTACTGGATAACTTACAGAAATAAACACGATCTCTATTTTCTAAGTGAAAACTAGCTGGATATAGGACAACAGCTGTATGACACAAAGCACGGCAAATTTTACTGGCGTCTTATAGTCCAGATAGATCTCCATGTGGCATCCATAATAATCCATATTGCACCAGAGTTTAGCTTGACTTCACATAGGGTCTGTGCAGTGGTCCTATGTACTTAAGTACAAGTGTACTTACGTATGTTGAGGTGCTCTGCATGCTTGTACTTAAGTATTTCAATATTCTGTACTTAGTACTTGTACCTAGGTGCATTTTAAAGGTACTTAAAGCATAAGTAACTTTTTTAATCATAAGTACCTTTTTAATATAAGTTTTTGAAACTATCACATCCCTCCCAGCTGTCCTGGATTCTGATTGGCCCCAGGAACCAAATGTCTTGGCTTGGGAGATTCAGGCCCTGAGCCTCGGCTGCCAGGACTATTTTCTCTTGGCCCTGCTATTTCATTAGCCAGGGAGAATGACAACCCTGAACCGTTCATTTCTGTTGTCCTGGAAAAATCTTTTTGCCAAGAAGTAATGGTTTTCAGGATATGTTTGAGATTATGCTGTTATTGAAGATAAATGCCCATTTCATGGAATGAGATGTTGTCTATACATAATATCATTATATATAATGGAAAGGAAATTTATAAATTTATTTGTTTATAAGAGATTTTTTTCATTGTTATTCCATGGTTATTTGTATATATGAATAAAATTTAATTGTTGCTCTTTTTCTTTCCTTATACTATTAAGGTAGTCATCAATATATGGACCAGACATTGCAGAGAATATGCAAATTGAAAGTACTTGCACTTATACTATACTTACAAGTACATAAATACTATTTCCACAGCATACTTGTACTTATAAATAATTCTGTAGTGGTGTGCTTGGCACGTAAGTCCCTTTTATCTGTACTTATGGCAAAACCAGGTTTTTGACTGCTATATCTGGGTAAGTCATCAAAATTGTCTGGAACTGGAGAAAGTGTAGTAGATTTCCTTGAAGGCAAATGTCTTGTTATTAGGAGAGAAATTGAGGCTGTTGAAATATGTGGAGACAGTTGTGGTTTCATCACCATTTCTCTGATTAACCAATATTTTCAGGCATTCATTACTTTACTGTAAAATATAAAGTATCCATCTGAAACTTGTTATTAAGGCTCTTCCACTTGTGATTTAATAATGGCCCATGAAAACTTTTTAAAATGAAGCTAATAGTTTCATTAAGCATTTAATGTACCCTTTAACAAAAGTGATATTCAATAATTTCACTTTTAGCATGTACATTATTGGAAAAGTGATTGTACAGCCTCATGATTAGAACAAAACTTCATAAAATGTACTTATTAGATACTGTAGAAATTCATAGTAAAACTCCCGTGATCTCACAACAATTCTTGCAGCTGTGAAAGGACAGTGACTGTACATGCAGAACAAAGGGAGATGCATGGTTGAATCTTTAGACATGGAATTTATCTTTCTGGGCTTGGGTTTTTACTAGAGATGGGCTAAGACTGGAACCCTATATGTGCACTCTTTGAAATTTGAGCAGAGGGAGAAAGAAAGAAGTTCATATTTAAATCCTCAGATCTGAATCTTCCCCAATGGCTTTTGTTCTGAGTTGAATTGAGTTGAATCTGCAAGGGATCAATTTTCTGTTTCTGATACAACTTAGCTATTACTCTACTGCTAAACCTTAATTAACAGTGACTAGAGCTGATTGGGAATTTTTGTACAAAATGTTTTTTCATGAGAAAATGCTGATTTGTTGAAAATGAAACATACCAGTTTCAATGAAACTTTCAGTGGGAAAGATTTCTCAGGACTAAAATTGGAATTTCTGGTCAAAATGAGAGCAGTCTCCTGCCCCTCAGAATAGCCAATAGCCTAGTGGTTAGGGCATTCATGTGGGAGACACAGGTTCAAGTACCTCATGTACTTGGGGGTGTCCTCTCATTCTCTCCTGTTGAAGCTGTTTCACTTTGTATGAATAAGTAAATTTTAATTGTGCCAGAGAGAACAGGAGAGCAAAAGAAAGACACTGACTCTATAACTCAGTGGTTAGGGCAATCATATAGGAGGTGGCAGATCCAGCTTCAAGTTTGTTCCTGATCTAATGAATATTTAATTATTTATAAGTGGAACATCTCAGACAGTAAAGACTAAGAGAGACCCACCCGAGATTAGCCATTAGCATGGTGATTAAGGCACTCTCCTGGATTAAGGAAGATGTTGTGCAAATTCCTGGTTTGCCTGACTCAGAGAAGGGCTTTGATCCTGGGTCTGCCACTTTCCAGATGAGTGTCTTGACCACCAGGCTGTTGATTATTCTAGAGTGGGTCGGTCACTGTTTTTTCATGGAAAATCTCGGAAAGATCTTGGCTTCATCCTGATGTGGAAAGGGAAAGAAAATTAAAATCTTGTCAAGTTTTGTGGGATGGAAACCTGTTTCTTGCCCAGCTCTATTTTTCCCACAGGACCCATGCATCATTTAATATAGCCAGAAAATTTCAACCCAAGTGGTTAAAGTTTATATATTAAGGGAGAATAACTTTCCAAATGAATGGACTGCATAAGAGTCAGATGTGCTGATCGGTTGATATACGAGAGTCAGAGGTAGCTATGAAGGGTTTGCATTAGAGCATGAGAATTATGAAGTTGGAGTATATATTCCTTTGCAGTATGTGTTGGAGATGGAAATGAATTCCTTATGAATTTTGAAGTGTTATCTATTGCATGCAAAGGGGCTATAGTGTAACTAAAGAATCAGACCCGTTGTATTTAAAATAATACATTTAGGGGTACTTATTAACCACTTGAATTGCACATGTGTACACAAATATACAGTGTTTGTGTATTGTAGGTGGGGCAAGTAGCACCATGTATTATTAAGGTTACCTGACAAATCCCATTGTAAGAACTAGTCTTTAGGTGCTTACAACTTTGCAAAACTTTAACCACTTGGGCTGAAATTTTCTGGCTACCCTAAATGATGCATAGGTCCTGTGGGGAAAATAGTATGTGATTATGTAATCAAAGACTGTTTCATAATGCATATGCACAAGGGGGTGGGGGACTGTTACCCAGGCAATTTTAATTCTGGCATTTCCTAATTTCCTAACTTTTTTGAGTGTTTAATTTGCAACTTTAATAATCTTCTTCTAACCCAGGTTTTTTTGTGTGTGGTACATATATTTGTAAAGTGCTTTCAGATCTTTAGATGGAAAAATATTGCCGATGCTCTTTAATCAATACTCTGTATGAGTCTTACTAGGTACGCGTGATAATTGACCATTTTAAAAAAAAATCCAACTTAAATATTCTGTAGTATTTTGTTATCTAAAATTACACTGTGTAATGAGTCATTGACTAATGACTAAACCATCAAAGCTGTTGCCATTGTGTTTACAAAGCTAAATTGAGGTGAGACTGTCTTCAAGCTAAACATGGTGAGAAGTTCTACTGAGAATGTTTGAAACAAGCTACATTGTGTAGCCCAAAGATTTAGCAATAGAGACAGTGGGCTAATTTCTATAGTGAAAGCAATTAACATTTCTTAAATCGAATAGTGTAAAATTATTCATAGGGTTAATAACAAGTACCTAGATATATAGTCTTTCACTCCAATTCAAGACTTCACTTTAAAGTTCATGGTAGTGACACATTATGCTAACACATTTTGGTATTAGTTGTTGAATACTTAGGCTGCTGAATTTGTACAAAGTGAAACATACATAGTGAACAGTCTGGGAGAGCTGCCAACAACAAATTGCAGTAATCCAACCTTGTTGTTACAAAGGCATGAATCAAAAGCTCAGCATCTTGCTGAGACAGCAATCATCTTAACCTTGTTACACTCCTGAGATGGTAATATGAAGTCTTATCAATATGGTCGATATGGCTGTCTAGGGAAAGCTGAGGGTCAAAAATGACTGGAATTTATCATGAAGAACATAGCTTTCTGGGATGTCCAGCAACAGAACTGTGAATGCCTATTCAGTCCTCACTGAAATAAGAGATATATGGCATGTTGCCTATCGAAAAACAGCAGGATGAGGATGGCATCAAAAACTGAAATAAAACCAGGTCAAATGAAATGGAAGTCTGATATCTAAATTTTAATTTATGGTTGTCAGATTTCAAGATTGCCTGCTAGCCCTTACTGCCCAAGTGAGGTATGATGGAATTTCATGTTTTGTGAGAGCAAAAGCTTCCAGAATGGCTATATATTTTTCTAAGTGATAAACTCTCACTTAAAAGTTGTTTTTGAAGGACAGTCCATGATACTGTGAAATCAGACAGGCCTAGGACATTTTCAGTGATGACAATAATATCCAGATCAAGATAAATAGTTTTCTAATTTACAAAGCTTTGTGCTCAACAATATGCTTCCAGGAACTGATAATTTATAGAAAAAAATTAGTGCAGCTGTTTATATTAGAAGCTAAGAGGTCTATAATTATAAGGATTAGGGAGAGTAACATTTGATTGTTTTCTTCATAGTTATGCCTTGCAAATGCGTTTCTGTAGAAACTCAGGAAAAATTATATCTGCAGCACTAAGTTGCAGTGAAAGAATATATGTCATGTCAAAATAATAATAATAATAATAAAGCCTTGAGTAGTGTGATAGAATTTGCGTGGAGGCAGAGGGGGGTAGGATTGGATTTTAAAATGTATGGTAAAAATCTGGACTCAGCTGGATTTCTTTTACTGTACATATGCCTATCACTTCTTCTATAGGCAGAAAACTATGTAAAATATCTCAAGAGTAACATATCTTTAGAAGTAGCAGAATCTGACTCCTTTTCTGCCCGTTCAAACTCTAAGGAAATGATTGCTACTAGAGCGCTTTTATTCCAAAATTCTGTGATTTGCAATATGTTGATGATACCTCTGTGATGTGGAGTATGAAAACAATGACAACTCAATCACATTTTTCAAAATGATAAACATATTCTTACACCTGCTGCTGCTATCAGTGGTCTGTTCTGATACAAGGGCTGCCTCTGCCAAGTGATAGCAGATGTCTAGCATCTTGTAGGTCAGTTTATTAGTGGAGGAGAAATTAGTGATGCAGAATCTTGTGTATTCTAAGTGTAAATTGTTTTATTTAGACACATACAAGTCCTGGAACTGAGATGATCAAACAGCATGCATAGCAATCCTTTCTTTTGGGACTCTGTCCAAAACCAGTGCCCAGTTCCCAGGGAGCTGTATCAAGCAATGACTAATCAGAGACCAAGGCAGAGAGCAAATTCTGCTGCTGCTCACACAGCTCTCTTTCTACAGAGCCTTGCATAATAAAGCAAACAATACACACAGCATGTCTTCATAGTACTGATCACATGTTTACATGCTAAGAAAAAGAACTTAGAGAGACCAGGTGGGTGAGGTAATATCTTTTATTAGATCAACTTCGGTTGATGAGAGAGACAAACTTTTGAGTTTACACAGAGCTCTTCAGGTCTGGGAAATGTACTCAGCAAGTCTCAGCTGAATACAAGGTTGAATAGATTGTTTAGCATAATTAGTTAACACCTATTTCAAGAGACCATTCAAAATGAAGTGGCCCATTAACATCCCTTCAGTCATAGGAGGGAAAGGCAGTTGGGGTGGGGAAGGAGGAGGTTGTTAGTGCATTATAGATTATTGTGATAAACCATAAATCCAGGGTTTCTATTCAGTCCATGAATTTTGGTGTCTGACAAAGTTATGAATTTAAGCTCCCAGGTGTTAGCCCAAAATTTGACTCAGTTTACCTAAGTACATCAATGCACCAGTCACAGGCCTTTTCTCTATCAGTAGGTAATGAGAGTTGGTTTGCCCTAGGGGATTTGCAAGGGTTTACCACGAGTTTTCCTTTAAATCATTGAAAAACTCCCCAGAACTGATTGCCTCAATTTACTCTTGGAAGGACTCAGATACAGCTTTCCAATCGAAGGATTGATAGCCAGGCAACAATTTTCTTCCAAAACAATGTATTTTTTATCTATTACCAAACTTAATACAAATGGATTTTAAAATTGACATGTAATACAAGACAACACATAACTAAATCATATAACACAATACAAAGCAACATAAGTCATAGAACCCAATGTGGCACAGCATGCCTCATACAGTAAAAATGTAACATGATTTATACAAGTACAATGTAATACAATAACCAATTATACAATACTATACATACACTAATAACACTATACTCTATGTACTATGCTGTCTGTGTGGTAGACTTGAATGGTGGCATTCCATCGTGGCGATCAGTCACAGGTGGAATGGGAGAGGCAGGTTCTTGATACTATGCTCAAGCAGACCCAGTCATCCAACTTTATTAGCTCACATACACATTCATTCCATCTATTAGTAAAATCAGGCTTACTTCTTAAGTTTTTTCTATTCCCTCTGACTTGTCTCAAGAGGCCCTTCTGATCTGTCTTTTCGATTTCAGCTCTTTTAAGAATATCTTTCTGCTGCTGCTCTATCTTCTTCTACTGCTTGCTCTACCTGCTTTGCTCCTTTCTGTGCTCTTCACTCTTCCACACCTATTCTCTTCTCTGCCACACCACACACACTGCACTCTAAGCCTGCTAGGTCTCCTCCTTAAATACAAATCCTGACCCTTTCTGATTGGTTGCTTTTTCAGTCCTGGTATCTGGTCTGCCAGTCAGCTCAATATGTTAATGATCACTCATGCTGTACCTGATTGAGAACGGATTTTTCTACCTGACTGACCTCTCCTTTCAGGTATTTTGGAGTGACCTTTTTCTCTAGACCCTTCCAGCTCATTCTAAGGCCACCATTTTGATCTCCTCAGGTAAAATACTTGTGGCCACCATTTTGGATTTTTCCCTGTGACTGCTTAAAACTATTATTATTTACTATGTATTAAAACCTTTTAGACTAAAATAACTACATTTTCATGCATCTGATGAAGTGGGTTGCAGCCTACGAAAGCTTATGCCTGCAGAAATTTGTTAGTCTTTAAGGTGCTACAGGATTCTCATTGTTTTTACATTTTCATGTTTGCCTAATTACTATGATTCATTGTTACCATCTTAATTATGCTAATTAGACATTTTTCTCCTGCCCCAGCTGTGGGGCAGGAAGCTGTTTGTGGTGCTGATTCCTTACAAAAGTCAGGGCAGCCTAAAAATCTCTTGTAGCATATGCTTGTCTTTTGAAAGTGTTGTGCAGGTTTCCTTTGAGGATAAGTTCTGATAGCTCAGATATAAAGTGATCACTTTGTGCAGTGTTCACCCACAGGTGATAGGGTGTTTTTATCATTTATCATTTTGCTGTGTGAGTTTGAGAGCATAATGATTCTCTGGTTTCACCCATGTAGTTGTTATTAGGGCATTTAGCACACTGGATGACTTATACCACAATTTGTAATTGGCATATCTACCACCCATGGATCTTGAAAGGTGTGTTGTGGGGAGAGTTGATCACTGGAGCAGTGGAGGTATGTCTGCAGATGTTGCATCTTTTGTTCTGGCAGGGTGTGTTGCCGCTTTGAGTTGGTGTGTCTTGGTCTGTGGGGAGCTTACTTCTGATAATGAGCTTACTTAAGCTGGGGGGTAGTTTGAAGGCCAGAAGAGGGGGTTCAGGAAAGATTTCTTTCATGATGGGGTCCCCGTTGAGTATGGGTTGTAGTTGCTTTATGATACCCTTTATGGGTTCCAATGTGGGATGGTAAGTGACAAGTAGGGATGTGTGGTCAAAGGGAGGATTTATTTTTGTATAGAAGCAGGTTCTCTTGGGGTAATTGGGGTGGCCTGTTCCCTGGTCTCTCTAATAGCTTGGGATTTACACAGGTACCACAACACTGCATACAAGAAAAAGAACTTGGAAGATAATGTGTAACAGCGGCACTGGGTGACACTGGCATAAAAATATTGTTGCCTGTCAGTCACCTTGAGGTTGACGTTGGGGCCTTGCAGCTGGTCAATGTCTATTGTTGGAGAGAAATTAATGTTGTGGACTCTGATGTTTTTAGTGCGATGTGTTTTTTACACTATGTACAAGAAGCCTGTTATTCTGAAAGTGAAATAGACCCAGCCACACACAGGCTACTCCTGGAAAACCCAGGTCAGTCTCACTGAGCCACTACCAGGAACACTTGCCTCTGTTGCTACTCCTCCTGGTCCCAACTGCCAGGAAACCTTCCCCTCCTGGCTGAGCTATCACAATCCAGTCAGGAGCAAGAAGAGCAACAGCAGATTCTCTCTCAGGTGGTTCATGACTCTGCCCTCTTCTGTTCTGCTTATTGTTCTGCTGATTAATTAAATGTTTTGATTAAATATTTTTATTATTTGTGGGTTAAGTGGGAAAACTGCTGATCTTCTGACATTTTGGCATGCAATATTGAGTTAGTAGTTTTGGCTCATAAGTTTATATGGTAAATGAGGCACAGAAACTAGAGGTAGAGACCTTGTCATCCAGTGCATGTCCCGGACACTGAAAGATAGCTCAAGAGAGTATATTCTCCCAAACTTTATCCTGTCTAGTCTTTATTGACCCAAGCGATTTGGCTTCTGCCACTTCCTTTGGGAGACTATTCCACTTTCTAACAGCTCTCATTGTTAGGAAATGTTTACTGAACTTCTTCCAGTATTTTCCTTGACTTAATTTATTTTATTTCCCCCAAGGTCATTCCACCTCTTAGCATCCTGGATGATTTATTTCTCTTGCACCTTAAAATACTTTTGCAAATGGATGCTAGCCCCTTCTGAACATCATTACTTTTAAAATTAAAATATTATAATTTAATTTATTTTTCCAAAAGTTCTACTGTGTAAGAACTCAGTCAGCTAGGTCAATCAGCTGGTGAAGATGTACAAAGTTCTGCAAAACTACCAATTTTATGGAAAATGTACCAATTAACAGAAAAAGTCAATATGTATATCATCTTTTTTTACAGAAAAGACCAGGTTGGCCATTCTTGCTATTTGATAATAAAACTACAGAACTTTCACACAAATTAAAAATAAATTAGTAATTTTTTATATTAAAATGTAAAATAAAGGGATAGAGCTCAATAACAAATGGTTTAAAGATAAATAAATAATCCTTAAACGTAAATAGTAGAATTAATTTTCACTTTAAAACCCAAAGGGATATAGCGATTGATATTTTTGGCTTCTCTGAGTGACAGCACAATATAGCCTTGGCTATTTTGTCAGCACATTTGTTTATATATTGTGACATAAATACTGCCTTTTATGTTATGATTCTTCCACTTTTTTTAAAAAAAAGAAGAGAGAGATGGTAGTTCCTCCAAATAAATTATTAGTGCTCTGAAATCAGAAATTCTGAATTAGACGCTCACTGCAGAGACAGAAAAAAGAATGATAAAAATTCTTATGGATGTTGTTAAATCTTGTCTTGAATGGGAAGGACCAGGTGGGGTTTTTTACTGTGTTCAGAGTGTGGGAAGGAAGTATGCCACCAGCCATCATTCTCTCCTCTCCAGATAGTTGTGACATCTTCAGAAAATAGGGTTCATGCATTAATAGCTTCCTTCCATGAATCTTTTGAAATGCATGGCCTTAGAAACCACCTTGAAGATATGTAGCAGCTTGCTTGCCCACATCAATTCATATGTTTTATACTTACCTCTCTTCATTTTTTGCTATACAAAGGGATGGGAGCAATACAGTATAATATTCATTGGTATGATTAAAATAAGTATATATATATATATATATATATATATATATATATATATATATATAACTTCTGGTAAATATGTGTGTCTTATGATTTCCAAATCTTGTGCCTAGGTCAGATACTATGGAGCTGGTTGGCAGTATAAAATCCCTACTATATCAATGTTACTCTTTTAATGTTAGCATGGTGTGATGGGGTGTTCAGACACCATACTGACTAAGAAGGGGTTAATGAGAGCCTATGGGCTCAGTTAGCCTTGCCTCACTACACCTTTGAGAGGTGTCAAGCCTTGAGGGAGGGGCTAAATGGGGAAAGCTCAGCTTAGCAGTGGCTGATGGGGAGAGTGGACCTCTCATGCTAGCACCTTGAAAGAAGGCCTGGCTGGGACCAGGGTCTTTCAAGACACAGCCCCTGAAGAAAGGCCTGGATGGCGCCAGGATCTATCCAAAAAGTGCTGGATACCAGAGCCTTTCTGGCAGCAGGTAAGCCTTACACAGGACTTTTACATATTGTTTTGTTTCCTGTGCCTAATATGTTTCCCTTCTGGACTGGAAGATTGAATGTGGTGCCCTGTCAGGGGAGTATGGTCATGGTAGTCAACAGTCCATTTTGCCCCCCGAAAGATACAATAAACCTGTGCTGTATTGGCCCTACTGGAGCCCAAAGAGCAGTTTGTCATGAGACCTGAAGTAATGCAGTCACACAAAGGCTCTACTGGGCACAATACCTGCCATTTTTGTGTCTGTCATATCTATCAGACTTGTGTGAGGACCAGTTCCATTTACAAAAACAATTAGTAATTTCATTCATTCAGTGAGCGTTCTAATTTGCTGGATCATGTTGGTTCTACTTCTTTTGTTCTTTCTTGTGGTTTGCTTATGTGCAGCGGATCTGGTTATATGCTAGAGGCATGTAGCTCTTACATGCAAATAAATTTTGTACTTCTTCAAGTATGTGCCAGTTTGGATTCCACTGAATGTGTGCATGTGCCTCATTGTGTGAGATTAGTCTTTTGAAGAGCATCTGTCAGAGCCATGCACAAGCCCTGTGTCTCTTTGTGCTCCCAGATGAGGGCTTAAAGGGCAGGGGCAGGGTGGCTGCAACCCTCCTCTTGGTTTCCACCTGGGACAGAGAGAGAAAACTTGGCCACACTAATCCTAATAGATCCCTACTTGCTGTAAGAATCCTGATTGCCAGACCTTTTGAATTGACCTCCTGTCCATCTCCTGATTTGCTTGGACATGATATCCCAAAATCATGGGGAGAAACAGCACCAAGATCCTCAGTCATTACACCTGATGACTTGGATGGTGGCTGGTTGAACACCACTGACAGAGACTATTCTTGACAGGTGCAAGAAATCTTCATACTGAGCAGGAAGCTATCTACTAAGAAGACCTACTTCTCTTACTGGAAATGACATATAGACAAGAAGAAATGGGCATAATCTGCAGCAAGGGAGATTTAGGTTAGATACTAGTGTAAGTGGGGGAATGGGCCCGCTATTGTGGGGAACTTTCGTTGCTTATACACTACCCCGGTAGAGTTGGCTTGCAAAAGGATCTGAGTCCCTATTCCCACTCTCTTTACCCAGAGGCCCACCTGACCTTAAGGGCTCCCCTCCCACTTCCCTATGTGGTGGGGTCCCTGTAACCCTGACAA
This sequence comes from Emydura macquarii macquarii, assembly GCF_026122565.2. Lineage (NCBI taxonomy): Eukaryota > Metazoa > Chordata > Testudines > Chelidae > Emydura > Emydura macquarii. The sequence continues at coordinate 14,488,959 of NW_027132773.1, forward strand.
GGCTGGGCCCAGGATTCCTGGGGCTCAACCCCCAATCTTGCCGTAGTCCCTTAGGGCAGGGGCTAGGGTGTCCCCACTCCGGGGTACTAACTCTGCACTGGGCACTTCCCTGACTCACTGGTCATTGCATACAATGCAAAGCAATACAATTTATTAAACAAACAGCAATCAAAAATCAAATAAAAAAAATAAGAAAAGAGGAGAAAGGTTAAAGGAAAACACCCAACACTGCCCCATGGCACGGGGCACCACAAACAGAGTCTCTGGGATATAAGGTTCACAGTCTGTGTCACACGTCGCAGACCCACTCTCCAGGCCCTGGGTATGCTGCAGGGATGCAGAGAGTCAGACACTTTCTCTTGCAATAGCCACACACTCCCAGAGTCCCCTTCGCTCTCCTCAGCTGCTCACCACACCCGGATCCAGAACAGCTCCAGCCCGAGCTCACTCTGCGTCAGTGCAGCTGCGCTCGGCTTGCCCCTCTGGTTCTGCTGCTGTGGGTCAGCTCAGCTCAGCTTTCTGTGTTCCTCTTCCAGCCTTCCAGCTGCTGGCTCCTTTGTCCTTAGCTCCAGTCAGCTCTGCCCCGGCATGCCCAGGCATGCAGCTCCTGCTCACAGGGAGGGCTGGGCTCCCCCCACCCTCCTGGCTCCCTCATTATGTCAATCATCCCTGTCAATCATCCCTGTCAATCATCCCTGTCAATCAGGCGGACCTGAGCTGGCCTCTCTCCACTGGCCTTGGGGCTGTGTCTGTTTCAGGGTCCTGCTTCCTCCAGAAATGGCCAACCAAAAAGACCCACTAAGTTTCAGTAAGGGGTTAATAGAATAGGAAAAGCTTTCTAACTATAGGGGTAGTTAAACTCTGGAATAGGCTTTCAAGGGAAGTCATGGAGTCCCCATCATCGGAAGTATTTACAATCAAGATGAGCAAACACCTGTCAGGTATGGTCTAGGTTTACTTGGACTTGCCACAGCACAGGGGGCTGGACTCGATGACTTCTCAATGTCCCTTCCAGTCCTACATTTCTATGATTCTATGACAGCCCACAATAATTTGAAACCAGTTGATGCTCTGATACCATATATCCTTGACTAAGTGCTGTAGTTGAAACCGGCACTTAGTACTGTCAAAGTTCAATTTGCAGCAATATTAGCATGTCATGCTCTGATATAGCCGTCCTCCATTTTCTCCCCTCCAACAACATCAAGACTCCTCAAGTTTCTCCTGAATACTTATCCACCTGTCAGAGAGCTGACTTCTTCCTATATGGTATCCCTGTCTTCCTAAATCTCATGAAGCCTCCATTCAAGCGGCTGCTGGATTGTTCAATATATCACCTTACCCTTAAGTGTCTGTGATCTCCAAACCTTTATGGTCAGAATTCCCTACACGTCCTTTCACAGAGACAATGTGGTTCTGAATCAGCATCCTAAGGTCATCCTTTGGGTGGTCTCGGAGTTTCACCTGAATCAGCTGATTAGCCTGCCAGTCTTCTTCCCAAAGTCATACTCAATACTGGGAGAGAAGAAGCTACATTCTTTGGACACTTTCAGAGCTTTTGCTCTCTAACCTTGAGAGGGCAAAACCCTTTAGACTGTCTTGTCTCTTTGTGACCATATGCTGCTTGTTGAAAGTCCAAGCCACTTCACCAGAGAGGATCTCTAAATGGATCACACAATGCATTTTCACATGTTTTCAGATAGCTGACAAACTCATCCCTCTGAACATCAAGTCACACTCCACCAGGGTGCATGCAGTGTCTTCAGCCTGCTTCAGAAATATGCCAGTATCTGAGATGTGCAAAGCAGCCATGGCAGGTCCAGTGCCAAGTTCAGGAGAGCAGTATTCGAATCATTATCTGGCTAATGCAACTGGCACTACCAGACTCCAAGGAGGATACTGCTTGCAAGTTGCCTACAGTGAGATCCATACTGATTACAATATCTCAAAGAGCCCCAGGTACTGAAGGATAAGTAACCAGTCTTTTTTCTTCTCTGCTTTTTGGAATCCTCAGCAACCCTAGCTTTCAATTGTAAGGAAACTGAGGGACGGTTTTGACTGACCCATCCTTTGTACTCCCTGATGGGAGGATGAGGAGGCACAGGGCCCATGAGTGGCTCTGATGGACTCTGTTATTAAAAAACAAAACAAAACGCTGATCTTGCATGCCTGCAGTCCCTAGAACCTTGGATGTGTCTACACTTGATGTGTGAAACTGTGAACTATTGGCTGTGTACTTATGAGGTTCCGGGTGGATTAATACACAGTTGATTAGTTAAGAACACCAAAATGTCCTGATTTGAAAACACCATACAAGATAAAAGTTGACCTGAAAAGAACCTAGCATTAAAATTAGTAAGTTAATGCTCCCTGGACTCAGTAAAAATGGGGTTATCCTAATCAAACACCTATCAAATTGGCAAATCTAGTTTGTTAGAGTTCAGCTCTAAAATTTAACTGGCATTTCGGAAAAATTCATCAAACTGATCTCTATGCATGCTTGCATCCACAAAGACTACATCTCAAAGAACCAGAGTTACTGTAGGGTATGTAACCATTCTTTAAATTCCATTTTTGTGAGTTTGTAAAAGCAGCTGCTGATGCTAAGAAAAATCAGGTTGCGCAATCAGCTCAACCTTTCAGAACCATCTTTTAAAATAAAATGTGTTGACTTGTGTAATAAGGGATATAACCTTATTCTATTGTTACTGTTGGGAAGAGAAATAATTTGAAATAATCAATTTTACGCTATCTTAAAAGACTTGTATTATCAATAGCAGGCACATTGGATCAAATTGTCTCTCTGTTCTCTCTCGCTCTTTAGACTCAGCTTCACTAGACCAACTTGAAAAACACATAATAGGCCAATGATAAATCTTCAGTGACACTTCTGGAATACAAATGTCTTCCCTTCTCAGGAAAGCACTTGAGGAGTCTGGCCATCTGCTAGCAGATCCCTGGCTACCTCTATCATCATTGGTCCGACTGAACATCCATTTTTTTATCCTGGTTCCTGTGATCTAATTTAATTCACTCTGGGGTTTTCTTGTCAGTCTTCTCCAAAGTACATCGTGTAAGGTGACATGAACTAGAAGGGAGATAAATCAAGTATCTCTTGGTATGTGAGTGGTTGACTAACAGGCCTGCCAACCAGCCTAATGGGGCATGAGCCTCTTGATAGGAAGGTATAAGGATGAAGTCTATTTGGAATAAAGGATGGCAAGTAAAGAATGGGAACAGGAGAACAAGAAATGCAGATAAGGTTCACATAAGCATCTGAACTTTTGGATGGTTAGCCAAACCAATCACCTAAACCTTTTGGATTCAGTTTTTGATGTATTTCTTTTGTGAATTCCCTTTTTAATTATGGCCAACTGCAGTGGGCAGGAACCTCAGTGACAAAGAACACACAAAAACAATCTAATTAGTTTCTCTTAGCTTGTGAGGTAAGAAAATCGAGTCCTAGAGCAGATAATGAATATCTTAAATTGCAAACATAAACCATTGAAGAATGCCACAACTGCCTTCATTAAACAGGTTCAAAACTCATTTAGGATAATTGTCAACAGCAACAAATTTTGGGTCCCAAGATTACAGAGGGGGTAAGCCGGTTAAGCTGTAAGTGCAGCCAATTAAAAATATTTTATATAGTGTATAAGCATAATTTCTTATATATTCTTATCACATTTCCAACATGAAATCTCCATTTTCTCATGCTCCTATTAAATATGGCCTATTATCTTCAACTGCACATTTGAAGTATTGTCAGCTGTAATGCTAGATGTAGGGCCAAATTAATGGGAAGTGATGTAGTGGTGCATATCTTAGATGTGCCGGTACCAGCCTGGCCATTGCCTCAGAGGAAGGATTCGCTCTGAAGGAGCACAGGAATTGCTGAAGCTGATGGCCTTCTCTGGATTTCTTCTGAGCAGCGGGCTTGGGGGAAGTGGTGGTTGCTTAAAACCTATCATTGACTCAGTAGTATCCCCATCCAAATTAGCACCACTCTTTTGTTATGAGAAAGTCCTGAGATCCCTTAGCATAGGGAATTTGGGACTATTTTCTGCAATCACAACTTCCTTCATGTTGGCTTTCTGCCTCAGTACAGGCTTTCAGACTTTGACTCACAGGAGTCTGTGTTGGTGGAATTTGGTAAAAATTGAGCCACAAATCTTTTTCTGGCAGGAGATAGTTATTTGCTGGCAATTGTACTCCACAGAGACTGAATTAGAAAAGAAATGTTATTAGGTTTCACTTCAGGCAGGAAAACCAGGATGTCACCTGTTTATGGGAATAATACTATATAGTTTCCTATTTGAAAGACCTAATCTATATGGAAATAAATTCCTTCTGAGAGAGTTTCTGCCCCTCTCATTCTCTCCCCCACAAGAGAAGAATGTAGATTTGAATTGGACACAGCAGAGAAAACATGGTTTATTTTTTTTTTTAAATTCAGTTTTTAGGTAATCTGTAAAATATTCTAATAAACCTTTAGTTTTTGGATGGCTCCAAATGTAATTTTTACAAAATTGTAAACATTTAATTTTTATTAAATGTAAAATTTTTATGTAATGTCATTTTTATTAATTACTTGGGATATAATTTTTAAATCTTTCTGGCAGTAATTTTTAAGGAATATTTTCTTTTTCTTTTATTATATGTAACCATCATTGTTTAAATGGTGAAAGTTTCTCACATGCTTCACCGAGTAGAGATGGATTTAAGCCTGGTTTTACATACTTAGCTTAATTGGGAACTCAGTGTTCTTCTTCAATGGGCATTGGATAGTATGGCTATTCTCCTGAATGTGGTCTAAAGTGAAATGTTTGCCTCTGTATGAGAGTCAGGGCAAAAGGGATCAAATATAGCGAGTTATGAAATGTAATGTTCCTTTTATATATTTTCATTTTTTGAGAAAGTCATTACCTAATGCAGTAGTTAGCAGAATAGAACAACAAACCAAAGAATGGGCTTTTTAAAAAAATAAAGAATATCTTTTGCCACAGGGGCTATGGAGCAAGAGAACAGGAGAAACCGAATGATCCCTCATCTCTAAGAGGGCAATTTGTTGAACACAGGTGAATGGCTGCACAATATACGGAATTATGCATAGCAGCTATTTACACTGAACCTAGCTTATGGATAAACCGAGGATTTCAGTTCAGAATGAGGCCATTTTATAATTTTCTTAACAAGCACAAACATTCACTAGTTTAAATAAATATACATTTCCATCAATCCTTTTCACAATCAATAAAAACATGTGTATTGATCACTTTAATGCATGTGTTTGATTGTTTTATGTTGTAACTTTTGAACAACAGTGATAGAGAAGCAAGCTATATGCCTGTAGTTTAATAGTTCTCTGTATTTAACCTGGGAACTGGGAGGAACAAGAGAACAGAATGGCAACACAAACAACCTATATTCTAAATCTTACATTTTATTTCTATCAGCACTATTATTAACAAATGTTTGACTGAAAACTAGGTTCTGATGGAGGGATAAAAATCTGCAATCTGTCAGATTCCACAATGCCTATCAGTAGCCTGGCAATTCTAGTTCCTTGAATCTATTATAACAACCAGGTCCCCAGATGTTAGCTGTAAAAGCAAACCATAATTATTTACCAAAGACAAAAACTGCTGAGATACACTATACTGTATGTGCTTTCATTCTGGTGATAAATTACTAATGACAGCAATAGAAGAGCCTTATTAATAACAAAGCAATCTAAAGATTGCATATAGCTTTATTTTCCCTCTTGAGCATGAAAATGATGCTTTTCATAGTTATTTTGATTTTCGTAGTATTATTAATAAAATACCTATGATTACTTGCATAATAATATTCTAACAATCATTTAAATTTCTTAGCTAAAACCAGGCTTTCCTAGAGGTATTACTGACTGTAGAGAAATGTAGATATAAGCAGGCAACCCCTATACACTACAGACACACTATCTTTGCTTCTTTTCATAGGGAAGATGAGACCTAGTAGTGGGTATTGAACTAATTAGATCCCCAGGGTCTCATGATAGCTATTGAGTCATATCTCAATAACTAGGTTTTCTTTCACATCTGGAAACTACAGAACAAGGCAGGCACTTAAAATCACTGCTGGATTTTCTTTTAGCCTCCTGATGAGTTTAATAAGTCTGTGCATCTGTGCTAAACTTTTAATTAAGCAGATACAAAATTTTAAAGTGTTTGTACAGCATTTTCTTCCATTAAAATAGCTCCCTTTGCATTGACCTTCTGTTTGAAAGAGATAGTCACAGCAGGTCCACAGTTCTTGAAGTCAGATCAGAGACGGTGGTGAAGAATATATGTACTCGCTTAATAATGTCATACTTTTTTACAGACAAAGGCAATATTACATGAAACTCACGGTAATTTACTGATTAGCAGATATCCACCTGAATAGCTAGTTAAGGAATCTTGAGTATGAAACTGCTAAAAATGACTTGACACTTAGAAATTTCTTTGTCCCTGCATTTGATCAACTGCTTTTCAACAAAAGACAGAATTCATGAGTCTTTCTGGTAAATCTAGTTTAATAAAGGGATAATTTTTTTTAAGTTGAAATGTGAAACCTCCCTCTCTGTGCCCAAGGAATGTTAGATTTTGGAACAGGGCTGGGATTGGGAGAGATTCTTATGAGACATGCTCCTCACCAGGAGCATCCTTTCTCTGACCTCAGTGCATGTCCTTCATCAGGAGGTTCAGTGGTTCTTTTCCTGCACCACCAGCATTGCTGAACAAAGCACGGGGATTCCAGAAAAGAGGCTTCAGCTTGTCAAATGTGCCTGCATCATCAGGTTCACAATCATCCCTCGGTTGTGTATCATGATCAGTGGGAGTGGAGTCAGAGGGCCCATGTTCCCTGGAGAGAATCTTAGTGAGGGAACACCAGGGGAACAGGAGCTGCAGAAAGTTAGGCTGGAAGGACCTCAACCACATGGACAAAGCAGTCCTGAGCAGGGCCCAAGCACAATTTTTTTGGGCCAAGTATAAACTTGTAACACGGGCCCCCTCCCACACACATCCCCATGGGGGTTGCAGCCTGGGCTGGGCCCCCCAGGGCCTCCAGACCCTGGTAAAGTGTACCCTCCCCCCCCCCATGTGGGGGCTCTGGTCCTGAGGGTTTAATACAGTTCCACTTATTCAATGTAACTTGCATTCAGCCTCGCTCATTGCAAATGGAACATGGTGGCACCATCTGAGCTGTGAGTTCTCTGCAGTGCAGCAGCTGGCAGTGAGAGCCATGGAACTCAGTCTGAAGTCCCCCAAAGTGTTGGAGTTTGCAGCTGCAATTCTAGCCCAGTGATGGACCCGAGAGAAGGAGGAGTTCGAGCTGTACACAGAGCTGGCCATGCAGGAGAACAACAACAGGAAAGTAAAACCCTTATTTTCATCTTACTGGAGAACAAGACAGAGAGAGATCTGCAGTACACTGAGGCTCACCACTGCCTCACACCTCACATCAGCCCTAAGAGCCGTGGGCACCTGTTGCTCCCCAGAGCAGAACGGAACAGTGGAATGACAGATTTTTCACTGAAGAGCAATCTGAAGAGGAGGGGATAGATCCCTGTATTACAGCCTCTCTCACACTGGCTGCTACATATAATTTTGGGGACTTGACAGACTTCTGATCTGGAACAGGATAGGCTGTGGCACTTTGGATCACCACCTACAGGAGATGCTGTTCCAGGAAGTCAATCTCACATTAGACAGATGCTTAGACATGGCGCATGCAGTGGAAGCCTCAAGACAAAAGCTCTTAGAGTCACAACACCCATAGAAATACATGCAGTGAAACAACAGCAAAGGGTTCCATACCCACCTGAGATGTATTTACTGTGGGAGACAGCATGAGCAGGTAAAGGAAACGTGATTTGCGCTAGACACCCAGGTTACAGGCCTCAGTGACAGGCAGGATGGTGGTGATGTCCATGGTGACTGAGAAAGGGGGTAGTGCGGAGTGCTTGTAGATGGATGGGAGGAAGATTAAGACTTCTGTTTTAGCCATATTAAGCTAGGTCTGGTGGCTAGACAGCCACAAGAAGATGTAAGAGAGACAGGCTGAGATTTTAGTTTGGACAACAAGAGACAGGTCTGGAGTACTGAGGTAGATTTGGCAGTCATCAGCACAGACATGACAGTTGGATTTGGTTACTTGAATTTGAGATTACCCAGAGATAAAGGGTAGAGGGACAAGAGAAGGGGACCAAGGACAGAGCCATGTGGAACTGCCACAGAAAGTTAGAGTGAGGATGAGAAAGATCCTTCAGAGAACATGCTGAAAGAGTGACTGGAAAAGTAGGAGAACCAGGAGAGGACAGGGTCATTGAACCCAAGGGAGGACAAGATTTCAACAAGAGGAGCTGACAGGTCAAGGAGGATGAGGATGGAATACTGGTTCTGAGCTTTGGCTAGAAAGAATTCATTAGATATATTGTGATAGCAGCTTCAGTGGAATGCAAAGTATGGAAGTCAGGTTGAAGAAGGAGTACGATGGAATTGGAGGAGAAGCACTGCAGACAATGATTGTAAACAATGTGTTCAGTGAGATGAAAGGAAGATGGGGCAGTAACTGGAGAGGCAAGTAAGATTGAGGCATTTTTTTTTAAGATGGGAGAAACCAAAGCATGTTTGTATTGCGAGGGAAAAGAGCCAGAGGAGAGTGAGAGGTTAAGAAGAAGAGTAAGCAAAGGGATGAGAGTTGGTGCAAGTCAGATCAGGAGATGGGATGGGAGTCACTGGGGTCAGTGGAGGGGATAGGGGAGAGCAGAAGAGAAATGTCTGCATCTGTGACAGGGGAGAAGGAGGAGAGAGTTGTAGAAGTGGAATGGAAGCAGAGCCAAGGGGAGGATGGAGAAAGATGCATCATATTTAGGCTTGGAAGGATTGGATTTTTATTGGCAAATATTGGTAAACATCAATTTCACCATGCAAACAAACTGGTGAAAGCATATTTCCACTGATAATAATCAAAATGTATAGATAGGCAAAGTAAGAAAAGTGCTGCTTGAGAACTTATTTGAGTTTGATTTAAGAATATTTACTTTGTATATTTTGATATATAATGTTGACTATTTGTGTTTTAATGGTGTAAGGTTTCACTTTTTGAATCTCAACATCTACTGTCAGTAAATGATTATTGTCTGACCCCCCATAATCTCCTACAATTGTGAAAATTTTAACTGACAAAAATTAAAAAAATGCTTAATACCCATAATTTAATGCAACTGAACATTTAAATAGATACAAATCTGAAAAAGGCTTAAAATAAACATAAGTATTATCCATATGAAATTATAAAATAAATAGAATTCTGCCATGCCTAACCATATTTTATCAATTTTCTCTTGACAAAAATCTGCAAGATCTTGTATAGACAGAGAAATGGAGGCAAGAGAAGGGGAGGGTTTGAGGAATGAGTCAAAGGTGGTGAATAGGTTGCTGAGATTGTAGGTGTGAGATTAAACAAAGTTAGAGAAGTAGTCATTTAGGTAGGAAGATGGCAGAACTGAAGGAGGAGAGAACAAAACTGTAGTGGAAAAGTCAGCCTTGCCACAGGATTTCCACCAGAGATGCTTTACAGCATGATAGACAGATTGGAGGAAGGAGAATGAAGCATGGAGAGATTCAACTACAATGGAAGAAATGGAAGGGGGGTGCTGCACCAAGTACAAGGTTGGAGCAGATTACTTTACCAGAGAAGCAAGGAGTGAACCAGAGACTGCTCCTGGGCCAGTGCAGCTATGGGCTTGTGGTAACTCCACAACTGAACCATCAATGTTTTAAGCCACTCTAGCTTTTAGACAGCATGGAAAAAACAAATGGAAACTGCTCTAATATGCATGCATGAATATTATGCCTTAAATGTTTAAACTTCTGGACTGATTTTTCTTCTGGCTTAGTCTGTTTATCTTTCTTTGATGGATGCAGTGATACTAGCCAAGTTTAAACTTTTTTTTTGTCAGCCATTTGAATTGGATGAACATTGAATTGAATTGGACAAAATTTCAGTAGGAACAACACTATTTCTCTATTGAGCCCTACCTTTCAATAACTCCAAAAGAGCTGAACCTATTTGCTCAAAATTTCCAGGAAACAAACAAACAAAATCTCAGATCACAACCCTGTGGGAATCTGTTTGGAAAGCTTGTGATCAGTCTCAACAGTTTGCGTAGAAATTGTATCTCACTCTTCATTATAACGCCCACTCCCTGCAAATGTAAGAATTATTAAGCTTGATTGTGTTTAGCTTTTGTTTCAAGAGGACAGTTCATGGGGGTAGGAATGCAAATAACTGTTGATAAATAAAGCAGATTTTCTTAAAGAAAGGAAAACAGTGCTTTAAACATTCTCATGTCATCCTGCTGAAGTTTGTTATACTACAAAGTTCTTCATATGTGCGGTATATACCTGCGGGCAGTCCAGAGTGTTTACACATGGTCAAATTATTCCTCACCATCCTGTGGTGATGCCATGGGAATATAGCATGAACCTCTTTTTATTTAGTGTTCATTTAAGCCTCAGTCAATATTCATTTCCATCCTTGAGTTTAATGAGCAAAAATTGAATGATAATAATTACTGTATTTCCAATACTTGGACCCTTGAGACTAAACAGTAGCATTCAGTTAAAGAGGGATGAGACTCTGGTATTGTCTTGTTAACTGGTCCAAATACAGTTCAGTTAATGAAGTTTTTTTTAAGGTTCCTGTAGGCCTCTAAGATGACTGAGCAGTTGCAAAATGCAGCAACCGGCAGCAAGATCTATTAAGCAGGAGAGAACCTTTATCAGTACTAATGAACACAAAGTACCATAAGCCAAAAAAGCAACACATACATTTCCCCTCCTTGGGAATTAATCCAGCTCTGTCTTCTCCAAGCAATCTCCTCCTCTTGTCTCTCCAGCACCCTTCATTTAGTTCTTTCCTGGAAAATCTGTGCATGGTCAGGAGGAAGGGAAGCTGGATTTAATCCCTTGTGTAGTGGGGATGATGCAATGTCCCTGGACTCTGGCACAGTTCCTTAACTCGCAAGCATTATATACAGAGCTCGTGTTATTGCTATCAATAATTGAATAGGATTCCCCAACTTCATGCTTTAAAATCTCAGTTGCAGCAGCTCAGCCAATTGGAATGATTATTTGGTCTCCAGGGAAGAGACGAGATGAGATGTTAGATTTGTGAGGAGGAAAATAGAAGAAGCTGCTTTTAATGAACAGCAAGCCGCATGGGAAAGTTTTAACAAGGAACAAAACTTGGAGAGGGTGGCTTCCGGCATGGTTTATTTTGTGCTGTATTCTGCATTGGTGGGTTAAAAAAACCCCTCAAACTGGCCCTAATAATCTACTAATATTTTTCTGGTTTCCCTGTGTCAGACACACACTGCAAGCTCACTTGTAGATGCTGAGAATATTCTGATCAATTTTAGCTTGCTATGAATTTCTAAAGTAAAATAATAGCTCATATGTGTCAAACAGACCTTCCTTCCTTTCCTTTTTCTTCTACATCCAGTTAATGATATGATACATTAATCAGGAATTTGACTTTGTCAGTTATTGAAATGTACAAAACCACATTCATTTTTTCTTTAAAGCCACCCTTTTGTAAAAGGATAAAATTGTTTGTGTACATAAATGTTATCAATTCATGTCAATAACAAATTGCGCTAGTCACACAGACAAAACAGGCTGTCTAGTCCAATACCCTAGGCCTGCGAGGGGCTGTTGCTATGCAGATCAGAGGAAAGCATAAAACCTTTATAATACACCTTGCTGAACTATACTGGATACCTGCTTGAGCAACACTATTCCATGGATAACATCTCTCCTTGAGTCCTGACTCTCTGTGACCAAAGGTGATCTTGTGATTGTGATCCTACACTAGAATGGTTAAGATCTGGATTTGATTCTTGCCCTGACAGACTTCCTGTCACTTACCCTTCTTTTTACAGAAGCATTTTCAACACTCGAGTTTGTCTGTATGAAAATAAAGATGCATACATGCACACAGTATTTGTGTGTGCACACAGGATTATTAGACAGTTAACATGGGATTTTTAAAATTTCAGTATTGGACTTAACTTTGCTCGGATAATAGACAATGGGAAAATTCCCATTGACTTCCATGGGAATGGAGTTACTGATCCCTTTGAAAATCTACCGCTAATGCCTTGAAAGCTGTGAGGAAAATATTGGTGGGTAAGGGTATTTGCAACGAGCAAACTGTAAAACTACAATAAGCTGCAAGAAAATGTAGAACTATTAAAATGTGTAAAAGAGAGGAATTACTTATTGAGGTAGAAATGCTCATTCCTGATATTTGAATTCTTCAATGGATTTTGACTGGAAAATGAACAGCATGTAAAAGAACAAAACAAAACCCAAAAACATTCACGGGTAATTTTAAACATTTTGTTCATAGATCGATTTTATTTTAATATATAACATTATTTTGAACTTCGTATCTCTTTGCCATTACAAACATTCAGCTGGAATAATGAAATACTTTGAAATGCAATTAAAATCAATGTTTTTGTTTCATTCAGATACATTGTATTACTTATGGAGTAAAGCGCTACTCAGTGTAGCAATCTGGCCCTCAGTAAAGATGGTGATATAATTTCACCAGTCCAGTTTTTTCCCTTCAGCCTACCATCGTTACCTTAGGTATGTCTACACTTTGATCTGGGGTATGACATACTCATGTAGACATACATACCCATACATACTCTGCTCAGAGTGTGCCCATGGCTGCATGGACAATGGCTTGGGCAAACTGCCCTAAGTACAGTCCTGCTGCCCCACTTGGGATGTACTCAGGCAGCTAGCCCGAGCTCTGCCTGTGCCACCACAGACACTGCTAATTTTAGGCATTAGCATGAGTAGAGCTAGCATGGGTATGTCTTTGTGAACTAGAAATCACACCCCTAGCTCCCAGTGTAGACATTCCCACAGACTTATCCAAAATAATTCTTTCTGGATGTCTGGCTGGTGAGTCTTGCCCACATGCTCAGGGTTTAACTGATCGCCATATTTGGGATCGGGAAGGAATTTTCCCCCAGGGCCGATTGGCATGGGCCCTGGGGTTTTTTTGCCTTCCTCTGCAGCATGGGGTCTGGGTCACTTGCTGGTGGATTCTCCTGGCAATAAGTGGTGTTTGAAATCTTATGACTACAACAGCATGATCAATTTCACTTCAGTGAGTGAAAATATTTGAATCCAAGTATAAATTTGGTTTTGTTCTTTCAGTGATGTGTAGCCAAGAATCATGTATAAGGCTATGTTATATAACTAGAATGGATACCTGCCAATAAACAGAATCTGGCATTGTTCCTAATAAAGCTTTTTATCTTTAAAGTTGGGCAAGGGCTACTTTAATTTACACCTCCTTCTGACTCCTGGGCATTTAAATCACACAAATTTACAGTCCACAGCACTTTGGTTGAGTTGTGGTAAGTAGGCCTAAAGGAATCTGATTGTAAGGGAGACTAAGTTAGTACATGAGGGGCTGTTTAGCTTGCATATCGTTATATCAACCCTTCTTTCCTGTTTTAGTTTTAAGGAGCCTAATGAAGATCCAATTCTGTGATATCCTTTATGTGATTCACTATAGCTTGCCAAATAGTCTGTATTAGAAGGGAGACTCCTATCATGCACAAATATGCTATTTCTTTTGCTTACTTCCTCTCAAACGCAAATCAGAGTTCAAACCATAAATAGGGCTTAGTGTTCCAGGACCCAGGCATTAAACATCTTATGGGACAAACCCTTTTGGTTCATGTTGACAGAAATTCTGAGCAAACTGTCTATTGCAGACCACCTTATACATTATTTTTCTTTTGAGGGTGAAAGTTAATTTACCTCTTCTGGGATGAACTGCATGAGGATTTTGTTAGGATGGTTGGTAAGGAGAACGTAGACTGTGGTGACTTCAGGATGTGAATGATACCCAACTCTATGACTGCATCTCACCAAATCAAAAACTACCGTGTTGGAATGGATGACCTCATGTCGGTATGAAATTGAGGTTTGAATGAGGGTGAGCTGGCTCTAATCTAGTTCGGGTAAAACTAAGGTAATGATGGTGGTTTGAGGGGAAGCATCTGGACAGGTGAAAATTATATCAACATCTCTTCCTGAGGGCCAGATTGCTACACGGAGTAGTACCTTACTCCATAAGTAGTTATATTGACTACAGAAAGACTTTGTGGTATAAGGCACTATTCACTGTGAGCAATAGTGTCACAATTGGCTCTGAGAAATTATGGCTGCCTTTTGTAATGTAGGTTTGCAACGTTTTAGATCTTATGGTGCTCCTAAATGCCCAGGGAGAGCAATGCTTTTTTGGGATTATCTATTGGTATGGAGACCAATTATTATTCGTATTTTTGGTGGGGGCAGCCTGTCAGACCATCTTGTTAATACAACACAATTTTATATTAAATTTTATAAAAGTATCTAGAGCCAAGGATAGAGGCTTAAACTGTAAATCTAACTAGATTAAAAGAAATTCAAAGAATCATCTGTGACCACCTGGATCTTAAGATAAACATGGTTTATTAGAGAACATGAGAGGAAATCCTCTCTAGTCAAACCTGGCGAGGAGTAATGTAGATGGCCTCAAACAGTGCAATTACATTGCAGAAGAAGATGCTTACAACTTTTGGCTTCAGCATTGGAATCACCCAGCCTGTTAACTCATCAGTCTTTTGCAAACTGTCGGCAGAGCAGTCTGCTTGAAGCTTAGCCCCAAATGACAGTGTCTTCCTGCTCCTCTGGGCTCAGATATGTTTTCCATTACCCCTCCTTTCTCCTCCTTCCTTTACACTTCATGTATGCCACTCCTGTTACCATTTGTGAAGGACTCTACCTCTCCATCCTTTTGACATTGTTTACATTGCCCACGTGATCTGACTAGCATAAATTTGAATGATCTTTTTTTTTCTCCTTTCTCTTCAGACCATCTCCTGGGTATCTATTGTTCTCTCATTTAAACTGTTTCAACAGAGGAATTGTCAGATCAGACTGATCCATCTAGTGCTGTATCCTGTCTCTTTCAACGGTCAATACCAGATGCTTCAGAGGAAAGAGGAAGAAATCCCTATAGACAATTATAGAATCACCTCCTAATAGAGGACATTTATTCCTAACCCATGAAGTCAGTGACATGCCCTGAAGCATGGGGGTTGTATCCCTATTTTTGAAATTCTATATATTGTATCCCATGTAATCTGACTGTAGATGTTCATATAATCCATACAAATGTAAAATCCTTTTCATCTCTTGGATTCAATGCTAATTTGTGATAGAATATTCCATCTTATTCTATTGTTCTTTCAGAGATCTGAATATACAACCATACGCATTCACAAGTCTGGATAGTTCAGTTTTTTTAGGTCATTGCTCCCTGCAGCAGAAGTGAGTTATACAGCCTAACGCAGGGTGGAATTATTACTTGCGGCAGCATAATATTTTTCATTTCTATATCAAATAGGAATTCTTGATGTGAAAACTTGCCTATATGCTCTATTATATATATAAAACAAAATGGCCAG
The DNA here is from genome assembly GCF_026122565.2 of Emydura macquarii macquarii. NCBI lineage: Eukaryota > Metazoa > Chordata > Testudines > Chelidae > Emydura > Emydura macquarii. Next base: position 14,504,533 of record NW_027132773.1, read on the forward strand.
TCTTGCTGTCCTTATTCAGTCCAAGTCCCCATTGAATCAGTGAGAGTTTTGTTTGAGTAAGGAATGCAGGTTTTACCCAGATCTATTAAAAACTTTTTTTTTTCTAAGGAGGATGAAGGAATACTTTGCCATGGCTTTTGCCATTTAATGGTTTGGAGGCTTTGCAAAGGGAAAAACTAGGAAATTTGAGTTTCATAAATTGGGTCTATTATATGAACAATAATATCTTGTCAATATCTGTATTTTTTATCCCAGTTCAGATGAAGCAGAAACTAAAAAAATTGAAAAGGTGTAGTAGGCTGGGCTATAGTTAATTTGATAAGAGATATCATGGTGGGAGTATCTTATATAGCTTGAAGAATGTTGCTGGTGATGACAAATGACTTAGAGACGTTGTTCATTACCAAATAAGTCAAACAGAAGCACTACTCGAGAAGCATAGACATGGCTATGATAGAAAATACATTACAAAATAAGAGAGCTTTATAACAACAACAGAAGCACATATCATTGAAAAAGAAAACGTGGCAGTTGATACAAAAGATACTAGAAGGACAAGGAGAAGGGACAAAAAAAATCCCATCTAGAACAAAAAATAACTGAAAACTGAACAGCAAAGATTATAAAATGTACAAGAGTAGCTGATAAAGCAAATGAAAAAGAAATACAACATAGGCATGAAGGTAGTAGAAGGTGGCATGTGGAAGATTTATCATGAGCTAACAGGAACTGCTTTGGATAATGATAGTTGGAGTCAATTTCAGCTCATCTGAACATCTCACTCTATATCATGTTTCATTGCTACTGTTCAGGATGCTAAGAAATAATACAGTATAAGAGATTTTTCCTGTTCATTTCTTAACAGCTCTTTGCTTACTCTGAAGCCTTGAGGGAATTGACAGACAATTTTGGCAGCAATTCAGCCATTCAACCACTGTGTACTGCTTGTGTTCTAAGCTATTACACAAGCTCATGAAGGTGAGGAGATGGTTTTTGTTTTTGAATAATTCACTCCAGTTTCATGGGTAATTAGTTAATTTTGCTTATTTTCAAAAGTGATTTCTAATGGGAAATCCTTTCTGTCAGTCCACACAAATAAATTAAAACAGCATTTAATTTCAAATAGCTTCTACAAGATAGTACTTTTCCCCCCATCATGCGTATTTAAATTGGCCATAGGCAAGAGTCTTGAGCCTGAAGTCTCAGCAGAGTCAATGCGAAACTGATACATTGCCTTTAGGATTTTTAACTCTTCCACACTGAAACATTGATTTAGTCTTGATCAAGCCAGTGATTCCATGCAGGGAGACTCAGATTTGATGCATACCTGCATTTATTATGGTTATGTATGATTCCACATTGCTGTCTCATTGTCACACCATTTCAGTGATTGAGTAGCTATCTCCTTCCACTTAAGGTGGGTAGCTGAGGCTGCATTGCTGGGGATGTGGGAAGAGCAGAGGCTCCTAGTCAGTCAGCAGTTATGGCTGACAGTTTTTGAATCAAACCATCAAGTCATTTGGCTGTCGCTATTGGCCCTCCCAGAGAATCTATGAATAGTTGCCAAGGAGCAGCCTCCTTTAAATTTGAGGAGATGAGCACGGCTGCTAGAACCATACCTCCCATCTGCTAGGAATCTTTCCACCCAGCCTCCCTGTCATCTAAAAGGGAATATTGTGTAGTCAGGAACTTTGTATGTTTCTTTGCTGAATGGGGTTGCACTGTGTTACTAAATTATTTTATAGTTTCTCACTTGTTATACTAGACCCTGTCTCTTCTTTGCATCTAGGAATGCTGAGTTATCAGTTGGTGGTGGATAAATTGTGTATGCCAATGCAAACTTTATGTCACAATATGTTTTGAGGTGTGTAGTCTGAATAGGAAGGTTACATTTTTACACTGATTTTATGCTGAAAATAGGGAATGGGGATGGGAGAAGTGACTGCTATATCCCAGCCTGCTTACCCTGGGAGAAAAGAGATTATTTCATGACACAGGATGTTAGCAAAACCCACCCCTAGATGCTGCTGGTGCCTGGCAGCTCCAGAACTCAGTGTGGGAGAATTATCCAATAATTGGGTGAGATTGTCAAGCACTCCTGGGACCATCCATAGGATCCTAAGACCACCTGGGTTGCTGCTTAATTTGGTTCAAGGATTGCTACTAGTCAATGAGGTGATGGCAGCTGCTTTATGGTGCTTAGCTGCAAGGACTATTCATAATAATTGGTTGTGTGATCTGGGCTGTTTCAGTAGTTGTTTGGCCTTTATACCATTTTCTGCTGATTGGTCTGCTCTCCTTCCCTAGGAGCCAATAAATAGCTACTCAATCACTTGTGGCCAAGATGGAGGCTGCTCTGCAGGCAGCTCTGGCCAAGAAAAGGTGCACACAGGAACACAGCCAGGAGAGTCCCTTCTACCTCAGGGACACCTGTTCCAACTCCCTGCAGTGAACACACACACACACCGGGATAGTACAATGAATAGAGGACAGGGAAATATTTATTCGCAGAGGGATGAATGGAGAAACACACCAGGGGGAAAAATGGTTACATTCAACAGGCCCAGTGTTACTACAGACTGAAAGGATAGACACTGAACAATGCGTCTGCACTCAGAGTTTAGGAGTCCTGGGCAAAGTTCCAGTCCGCCGGTGAGTCTTGGATGCTTCTGGTCAACTTTGGCACCAGTAAACTTTCCCAGAAAACCCTTCCGGTGCCCTTTTCTGCCGCTCTCTGCAAACCCACACAGAGTGACATGCTCCCCACTTAGCTAGCTACAGATTCCCTCCTTATTCCAATAGAAAGTCACAAGCCCAGTACTCACGGCCCCAGACAACTCTGGGCAGCAGTGACGCTGGGTCCTGCTCTGATTTGTCCTTCTTGGGTGATTCCTCTCCAGCACAGTGCTCCTCCTGGCTCCTGTCCTGCAATGTCTCCGGTCAGCTGCTCTGCTGCCCCTCCTAGGCTTTGGGCAAATTCTCGGCTGCTTCACTTTGTGAGGGCTTACTCGCTGTAGGCCTTTCTTTCCAGAGCTCCAGACACACACATGCTTGTCGCTCTCCCTCTCCCCACACTCCCCCCTCAAAACAGCACTTCCTCTTCCTGGCAAAATCAGCACTTTCTCCCATCAGGACAAAGAGTAAAAGGGGCCATGTACTCTGAACCCCCAAGGGGTTACAATGATTTGGAGTCCTTGTAGGAACTCTATCAATAGTGCAGTAAAATACAGGTTATTAAAAAAAAAATCTTAATTGGATATACTTGAATCTCTGAGAGGGGGTGCTTACCTGGTAGAACTGCTCAAAAGATTTTCAAATAAAGTCCATATGGCAAATATTTTATGCAAAAATAAAATAAAAAAGATATTGAAGCTTGTGCATTCCCTTGAGTCTTGTAATGCTGTGACATGGAATAAGGGAAAGAGATGAACAAATGGCTACAGAGTAGGACAAACTAGCTAACTTACCTGTAATTCTATGGCCCATCTTAACTTAGCTACACTTTCTAAATACTGCTGGCTGCTGGATTGTATACCCTGATATGGTCCTATCAAGACGTTCGGATCTTTTTGACTTTTTCGATAAAAAGCAAATTCCACAAAGATAACCCCAAAAGTGGAGGAATCCAATAGTCGTTCAAAAAACAAGCCAACAACAACACAAAACAAAGATAAAGGGGAGGGGAGGGGGGCAACCCTGTTTTTGTTCTGATTTATCTTAGTGCCCAGCAGAGGAACTAAAAAAAACAACCAACAAAAACAAGTTCAAAGTCTGCCCACTTGTTTGTTCCATTCCCTGGAGGAAGCTATTCTTTGTGAGCATGGTACAGAAATCTACTATTATCCATCATGACTTGAGCCAGGTCTGCACCTAGCTTAATTTATACCCTTGACACAGATGAAAGCCTCTCACAAGTTACACCCTCCTTGGGTCTAGTTTAGATTCAGTGCTGTATTTTTGCTTCAAAGTTGGTGCAGAGAACTAAACATGACAGCTCTTGGTGCCTGCACAGAAAAACAGCCTTAGTGTTGCTTCAGGGATGTATCTTTACTCTGCTTCTATTTTTTGGGATGCAAAAGGTATTACAGGAGATATTAAAATATATTTTTTTTCAGTTACAACAACATGGTGGGAACATGTTAAATGCAGTAATATTTATTGTACTCAATTGCTTATAAGTTTGCATAAGTAGTGTAAAAATGTAGCTATAGAGATATTTATTCAGACATTAACAGATGGCCCCTTGAGAGTATTTTAAGCAAATATCCTCTGCCTCTCAAAACAGCATTCAAAGAGGCTGTTTATTTGTCTTAAGGACTTTTTAAAACTCAACAATTAAATGATCCATCTGTTTCTCAAGTCCTTCTAGTTACCATTTCACAATACAGTTTTATAAAGGCACGTTTGCCAAATTGAAGAGTATGTGTGTGTGTTCCCTAAACTGCTACAGGGAAGGAAAAGAGTAGAGAAAAAGCATTACAGGGTCAAATCCAGTGCTGGTGTAAACTTGAAGTCAACAGAGTTGCACCGACTTATTGTACACTAGGTCAAAAATTGTTCGTCTCCACCTTGTGGGAAAAATGCAAGTTAAAAATATTCCTAGCTGTATGATCATTCCAAAGCCTAGATACATCTTACAGTCAGGGATCAGAATGAATGGCCTTAACATCTATGAATCTCTCTGTATTTTCAGGAATAGCTTTGAACATGTTCTGGATTTTATATTCTACAGAGTTTGCTGGATTTCAATATCACACAAGAAATGGACAGTAGTGGTGTGTGTGTGTGTGTGTGTGTGTGTGTGTGTGTGTGTGTGTGTGTGTGTAATGGACCTTCAGTCTACAGCAGTAACAAGATTTGATAATGTTAAAAATATATGCAGACCAAAATGTGTGATTAAGGATAATTTATAGTTTTCATTAAATGGAGCTACGTTATTCTTGAAACTAAGTGCTGTATAATTAATGGAAACTTATGATTGTTATTAATTACATATTTCTAAAATGGCTTTCATTTTACCCTGTCATCAATTTCCATAGCAAAATCATCTGTTCCAACTTCTAACATTCCGAACTTTACTTTCCTCTTAAATTGTGTCATGATTTTCCTCCGGGCTACAGGATTTCTGGCAAGCATTGCTTTCATTTAACACTAACCATCCTTTCAATCTTCATCATCTCTCTAAAACTGTCCTCTTTCTTTCTTTTTTTTTTTTTTTGCACTTACTTTTCCTTTGGCAAGGTGGCAGTATCTTGGGGTTGTTGCAGCTATTTTACATCTAGTCTTTCATTGCCTGTAATAATTATTAGGCCATTTATTTGTGCAACAGTACAATAGGGAATATTAGCTGAACTTAACATCTTTGCAATTTCTGTTTATCCACAAATTAACTCTATTAATTAATGTTTCCTCCAGGAATTTTTATTACATGGGAGGGCAACATTTTTGAACCATATTGATTAATTGCTTGAAATTATTTCATTGTAATTGACTCATCAGAAGATCTCTCTCCAGAAATCAATCCATGTATAACATATATAGAGACTGAACTGCTTTGAAATCACAGATGGCAGGACAGATGTTAGAAATGTGTTACAATTTTACAAAAACATTAGCGCTCTGAAACACGTGCATTATCTTCAATGCACACTGAAGCTACTAAATAAAATTACAAAGCATGAGGCAAATTATGTTTTCAGTTACACGTTATGCGAGTAAGTAGGAGAAGAATTTGCCCCAATATTTCTTCCTTGAACTCTTGTACAGAAACTGCCAAACACGGGAAGCTAGTGATAAAAAGAAGTGATATTTAAACAGGAAGGAAACTAGACAGATTGAGAATATAATGATAAAAAGAAATGGGAAGCAATATTTTAAATAGCCATCCCTACCAGTATATCTTGTTACTAGTACCATCTTGGGTCTACCTATGCGTAAATTATTGGTCAAGCCTTAGTAAACTTTCTGCCCTAACTTCTAATGCCATCATTTCTTTTTGTAAAGGCCGACACTGTCATTTTCTGGAGTCCCATAATAACGTGGCCAGATTACTGTGTTGCTTTCAGAAGCAGGAATGCACATCACCCCTCCACCTCATTCCTGTCATATTCACTGGCTTCCTATATATCTTCAAATCCTAGTTAAAATTGCTCTTCTGAACTCTTCATGGATTAACAACTTGCCTTTTTGACCTTCATCCAACCCATTTACTCAGCTCATCCAAATGGGACCTCTACACTGTCCCTCTCAGTGACTCACTCTCACTTGTGCTGAGCCATCAGGAGCTCTCTCCACCTTTTTCAACCAAGCAGCTGAATGACTTATCTTGTACCCTGACCTAGTTGATCGATCCTGTCTGTACCTTATTCGTAGTGCTGTATACTAAGACCAGTATATAAAGCATTTCTAGTATTGTAGAACTTCAGTTTATTTTATATACTATATACTGACACTGAATTGGAACATACACTGTAGATTACTACACTGGGAGGAAAAGAGTATTTACTATTCATAGGTAAGTCTAGCCATGCAGATTCCCCATATGCAGGATTAATGGGCTATCATTTGTCTTACTCCAGCCAAAGAGAAGATCAAGGTTGGGCTAATTACCTCTTTGTTGTGTATAATATCATTTGTGTATAGCGCTTCAGACTATTAAGAAAACACTGTTCCTGCGCTGAGAAGCTTGCAGTATAAATTGGAATGATAATTCATATAAAGGCAATAGAGCGTAGATGAAGGAAAGGAGGTAGAGATACAGTAGACAATAGGCAAGGACATAGCAATTGGAGGAATGATGTTATAGAAGGAAGCAGATTTTCTAAGCTGTGTTATTTTCTTACATTTCTTTAGATGGCTCAGTACTAGAGAAGGCATAGGTGGTGCTGGAAGGAAAGCAGTGTTGGAAGCTAGCTGCATAAAGATTGGGAGGAAGTGAGGCTATTTGGTGTCCCAAGTATTGGGAGTTGGTATGTGACAGGCATGGAGTTGTGAATGGGAGGAGGAGATGAAGAGAGCAGTAAGGAACAAGGAATGGATAAAGAGTAGGTTCTGAAGAGGAGAACAGTAGGTTCTGAAAGCTGAGATGTGGTCACAAAAAGAGCTTTATAGAGCACAAAAGTGAGGACAAAGGTTCTGAATTTGCAAGTGAACTGAGCTACCCAAGGAGCTGGACATAATGGCGGCAGTTGTAGTAGGATGATATCATGGTTTTCAGCAGCAGCATTTTGGATAGCTTGCGTGAGTTGGAGACAAAATGAAAAATCCAATGGTTTTAGCTGCAGGAACAGAGGAGGAGGGTAGATTTTAGTGCCGGTACAGAGGAAGAAGCAAAAGATTTAGTGAGAGCTTAGAGAAGGAGGACAGATTGGAGTCTTAACTCCAAGGATGAGAAAGAAGGAGCCTGGAGGGAATTGTCAATGAAATTAAACGTGGAGAAGAGAAGCTTATGGAGGAAAATATAAGAATTTCCATGTTTAGACACATTGGGACAAATTCTTCTCTGGTGTAACTGCATAAAATTCAAAAGAATTACACAAGGGATGAATTTTGTCTGTTTAGTTTGAGAAAGCAGTGAGACATCAGGCAATAAGATCAGACAGATAAAAAGGGTAACTTCAAAATTTGCTTGAAGTATACTAGAGAAAAGAAATGGAAGTGTGTCAGGTCTTAGGAGAGATATAGACAAATAGGTAAAAAAATTATGGTCAATGCTTAGATTTGGTATTTGAATTACTAACGATTATTTTAAAACACTGCCATATTTCTTTTCCTTTCTTTTCTTCTTCTGTGGCAATAGTAAGTTATTATCATTGCTTAACAAGTAGAGAGCCTTTGGGAACTCACTCTACTGCTTATTTTGCTTCTTACGTCAATTGCGTTAGCAGGTTTGAACCCAGACACCAGATTAAAATAAAATCAGTAGATAAATATTCCGACTCCCTGTACAATTTATTACATTTTATCCCTATAATATGTTTATTATTAGAAGTATATATACAACTGCTAACAGTGTGCTAAGTGCTTTACAGAACAAATGAAAACAAGGTCATTGCTCCTAAGGGACTGCAATCTAATGTCAGACATGATGAAATGAGTGAGACAGACAAAGAGGGCAGGATGAGAAGAGAGAAGGATAACAGCAATAGTATCATACAGATGTTCAATTGTATTTTCATCATTAAGGTCACTGAGCCAAATTCACACCTGGTGTAAAAGGCTCAAATCTTAGAGCTATTCCATACTGTAACTCCATTAATTTTGGAGACATCACACCAGGATGAATTTATTTAGTTTTTTTATTTATGGATTTCACAATTTAAAATGCCCTTTTGGAAGCTCTGAGTACCCTGAATTAATTAACCTTACCAAACAGTGATAACTACCCAGCAGCATTAAATACTAATTTACACACAAGTTCTCTTCCCCCCATGGCATTAAGTAATCAAAGAGAGATCTATTTACCTCAGCCAACCAATGAATTATTAAACAAAAACAAATGGAAAAGCCCCTCATGCCATCTGCATACCTTCATCCTTCTCACAGAACACGGTCAAGGAAGTGACATTTGCAGCATGCCTGGAATCTCTTCAAATTCCGGCTATTTGGACCAAAGCAGGGAGCATGTTCCAGAGTCCTGGGGCCTATTTGTGAACTCTTTCCTGAATGAAGAGATTCTTGCTTGAGTGTTTCTGCTGATTGATTCTAAACTTAGTCCCCAGGCTTCAATAGAATGGCCGCCACTTATACCTGCTCTGAATTTGACCCAGAATATGTACAGTCAATAGTAAATGGTGAACAAATCTTCATCAAAAAGGCAGTGCAATTGTGAGGCCAAAGATACAGCACATGATGGGCATTTAGCAATTAAGGAAATATGATGGCTGTCTTGGGTCATTTTAAAGATTGCTTGCTAGTCCCTAACAGACAGATAATCATGAGTAAGTGTAAGAAACAGCTTATGTTTTAGTGACTTATAAACAAGAATGTAGCAGATACAGAAAAAAGCATGAAATTAGTGTTTGGAAAATAGGTTTCTGCTGAAAAAAAATATCCTGCCGAAGTGAGATTGCCAGTGCTGCACACAGACAAGCTTTATATTAATTATATAAGTTTATAAAGTGAGAATGATTACATCAATAAAGGGTGACTCATAGTTAAATGGTTCCTTTCAACCATAAGACATCAATTGAGAACAAACACTGTGCTCCAGAATTAAACCACTAACATAATTACAATGATTGCAGCTGTGACAAGGGGTATGAGTAGTTTTTGTCGACAGTAGCTTACGAGAAACGTAATTCTGTTAGTTAAGTAAATTGTAGATCTAGTTATGAGAGAAGCTAGTGTAGGAGTGGTCTGAACTAGAAATTGTAGAATTTGATAAGAACTGTAGCTTTTCAACCTATTGTTAAGGACTCTATCCACAAATTTATTGTTGTTGTTATTCGTCATTTGTACTGCAGTAGTGCATAAAAGTCCCAGTTACAGATCTTGGCCCCACTGTGTTAGGTGCTGTACAAAACAGAGCAAAACAGACAGCCATTGCTTCCCAAGCATTTACAATCTAGATACAAGAAAAGAGATAACAGGAGCATTATAGAGAAACAGAAGGGGGAGCACAATCAGACACTGTTGGTCAGTACGATAGTCAGTGGTCATAGCACACCAACGTCGTACCCATTGTTAGGTTTGTTGTAGTCATCACAATAAAAAAAGAGAGTTTTAAGCAGGACAATGAGGTAGCTTTATGGATTTTTATGGTGAGCTCCTCTCAAGCATAAGGGGCACTGTATGAGAAAGCACAAATGTGTTTGAAAATATAATGTGGGCAATGATGGCTGGCAGTACTGGTGAATTCAGAAGTAAAAAATCAACAACAACATATGAGAGATGATAGGTAAGATGAAGACAGGCTGTGAAGTGAAGTGAAAGTGAAGACAAAGCATTTGTTTGATGCATTGGAAAAAAAGGAGTCAGTGGAGGGAAGGCAAAGAGGGGGGTGACTGTCAAAGCAACAAGCCAGCAAAATAATCTTTGCAGCAACATTTTAAACAGGTATGAGTGGGAAAAGATCACATTTTTCAAGGCCAGAAAAGAGGATACAGCAGAACTTGAGAGGTGAGATGATGAGAGTCTGGATGAAAGTGTGTTTGGATGGAGAGGAAAAACTTTATCTTACAGATGTTATGTAGAAAGAATCAAGAAGATTTATAAACAATTTGGATCTGAGGATCTAGAGACACAGTGGAGTTGAAGATAATTCTGATCCTCATAAACTAGATAAATGTGGTTTAGATGAAATTACTATAGGGTGGATGCACAACTGGTTGAAGGGCCATATTCAAAAGAGTAATTATTAATGGTTCACTCTCAAACTAGGGGGACATATCTAGTGAATTCCCACAGAGGTCTGTCCTGGTCCAGTACTATTAAATATTTTCATTAATGACTTGCTTAATGGAGTGGAGAGTATGTCTGTAAAATCTGCAGATTGATAATAATGGGGGATTTCAACTGTCCCCATATTGACTGGGTACATGTCACCTAAGGAAAGGATGCAAAGATAAAGTTTCTAGACACCTTAAATGACTGCTTCTTGGAGCAGCCAGTCCTGAAACCCACAAGAGGAGAGGCAATTTTTGATGTAGTCCTAAATGGAGCACAGGATCCGGTCCAAGTTGTGAATATAATTGAAATGCTTGGCAATAGTGACCATAACATAATAAAATTTAAGCTGCATGGAAAGATTTTAAAGACACCATAATTTAAATGTATACCCAAATTAAAAATTATAGTAAGAGAACCAAAAAAGTGCCACCGTGGCTAAACCAAAGTAAAAGAAACATTTGAAGACAAAGTTAAATCCTATTGAGGAAAATAGAAAGGAGCATAATTCTGGCAAATGAAGTATAAAAATTTAATTAGGAAGGCCAAAAAAGAATTTGAAGAACAGCTAGACTAATACTCAGAAAGTAACAGCAAAACATTTTTAAGTACATCAGAAGCAGGAAGCCTGCTAAACAACCAGTGGGGCCAATATACAACCAAGATATTAAAGGAGCACTCCAGGAAGATAAAGCCATTGCGGAGAAATTAAATTAATTCTTCATTGGTCCTCATAGCTGAGGTTGTGAGGGAGATACCCAAACCCGAGTCATTTTTTTTGGTGACAAATCTGATGAGCTGTCCCAGATTGAGGTGTCATTAGAGGAGCTTTTGGAACAAATTGATCAATTAAACAGAAATAAGTTACCAGGACCAGATGATATTCCCCCAAGAGTTGTGTAGAAACTCAAAAGTGAAATTGCAGAACTACTTACTATGGTATGTAACGTATCACTTAAATTAGCTTGTGCACCAGATGACTGGAGCATAGTTAATGTAATGCAATTTTTTAAAAAGTTCTAGAGGAGATCCCCACAATTACAGGCTGGTAAGCCTAACTTCAGGGTAAAGAACAGAATTATTGGACACATAGATGAACATGATTTGTTGAGGAGGAATCAATATGTTTTTTGTAAAGAAAAATCATGCCTCACCAATCTGCTAGAATTGTTTGAGGGGGATCAACAAGTATGTGGATGTGGGTGATCCAATGTATGTAGTGTACTTAGATTTTCAGAAAGCCTTTGACAAGGTCCTTCACCAAAGGCTTTTAAGCAAAATAAGCGGTCATGGGATAAGAAGGATCAGTAACTGGTTAAAAGATAGGAGACAAAGGGTAGGAATGCTCAGTTTTCAGAATGGAGAGAGACAAATAGTGGTGTCCCCGAGAGGTCTGTACGGGGATCAGTACTTTTTAACATATTCATAAAAGATCTGGGAAAATGGGGAAACAGTGAGTTGGCAAAATTTGCAGATGACACAAAACTACTCAAAATAGTTAAATCCAAAGCAGACAGTGAAGAATTACAAAAGGATCTCACAAAACTGGGTGACTGGGCAACAAAATGGCAGATGAAATTTAATGTTGATAAAGGCAAAGTAATGCACCCTGGAAAACATAATCCCAACTATACATATAAAATGATGGAGTCTAAATTAGCTGTTATCACTTAAGAAAGAACTCTTGGAGTCATTGTGGATAATTCTCTGAAACCATCCTTCAATGTTCAGTGGCAATTTGTTACAAGGCTGTCCAGTCCGCCGTGTCGCTGCGGCTCTTCCTAGGGTCTAGACTCCGGGGGAGGCCACAGTGCCTTCCTGAATGGGGAACAGATAGCTCTCTCGTGTGGGTCTTAGCCCAGCCCCTAGGCAGGGGGGAGTGAGCAAGCAGTCTACCGCCCCGGCCCCTAGGCAGGGCGGGCGAGCAGTGGGTCCGCTCTCTGGAGCGGTAGGGAGGAGGAGGCTCTCCCGGGGTGGCGGGACACAGGCCCACCCATCTCCACTGCGTCCCAGCCCAGGGTCCTAACAGTGGCAAAGGCGTTTGCCACTGAGTCGGCAGGGCTCCCGCCGCAACACGCTGACAGGGTCCTTGCCCCAGATTCAGCCACTATCTATGGCTGTCCCTGGGCCACTTCCTCCCCATATCCCCAGCTACCTGTACCTTCAGGGTCCTCGAGGTCGCTGGGGTACTTGGTCCAGAGTAGGCCCACCAGTCCCTCTTCATCCACAGGTGGCAAGGCGGGGAGCTTCTCTGCAAGGGGCAGCTCCTCCAGGTCACAGGGCTTGGAGTTGGCTCGGCCTCAGGCAGCTCATCCAGGTCCTGTCCCATCTCAGGGGCTCGGCAGCTCCTCCAGGTCTAGTCCAGCCTCAGAGGGTATCTCCCACTCGGGTTGCTCAGGGGTCTCGGTCCAGTCCCTCTGGCCAGGTGGCCTGGTCCAGCTCCCCATGGGCCATACCCAGTCTTCTGGCCCTGAGGCAGGGTCAGGGAATGGTCAGGATCTCTGCTCAGGTGGGCAAGCGTCCCTCAGGTTGGGCCAGGTCCACTCCAGCCTAGGCCTCAGCCAGCAGGGCCGCACATCTGTCTCTGGCAGCAGTCTCTCCCAGACTGAGCTCTGGGGCCTGTCTTTTATACTGCCCGTTCCGATAGGGGCTCCGCCCCGCTGTCACCAATTAGACAGGCTGGGCGGTCCTATCACTGCCCAGCCTTTTGGTTGCCGGGCAGACTGGCCTGCTGGTCCTATCACAGCCCGGCCTTTCTGTTGCAGGGCAGACTTGTCTGCTGGTCCTGCTTCTGTCCAGCCAGGCCACTACGGCCTTTCCTCAGGTCCAGACTCTGGGGGAGGCCACAGTGCCTTCCTACATGGTTCAAAAAGCTAACAGAATGTTGGGAACCATTAGGAAAGGGATAGATAATAAAACAGAAAATATCATATTGCCTCTTTAAACATCCATGGCATGCCCACATCTTGAATACTGCATGCAGATCTGGTATCTCCATCTCAAAAAAGATATATCAGAATTGGAAAAGATACAGAAAAGGACAACTAAAATGATTAGGGGTATGAAACAGCTTCCACATCAGAAGAGTTTAATAAGACTGGGATTTTTCATTTTAGAAAAGAGATGACTAAGGGGGGATATGATAGAGGTCTATAAAATCATGACTGGCATGGAGAAAGTAAATAAGGAAGTGTTATTTACTCCTCATAACACAAGAACTAATGGTCACCAAATGAAATTAATAGGCAGCAGGTTTAAAAACAAACAAAAAGAAGTATTTCTTCAGACAATGCACAGTCAACCTGTGGAACACTTTGCCACAGGATGGTGTGAAGGCCAAGACTGTAAAGGGGTTCAAAAAAGAACAAGATAAGTTCATGGAGGATAGGTCCATCAATAGCTATTGGCCAAGATGGGCAGGGATGCAAAACCATGTTCTGAAGTGTCCCTAGTCTGTGTTTGCCAGAAGCTGGCAATGACCAACATGGGATGGATCACTTGATTACCTGTTCTGTTCATTCCCTCTGAAGCACCTGGCACTGTCCACTGTCAGAAGGCAGGATAATGGGCTAGATGGACCATTGGTCTGACCCAGTATGGCCGTTCTTATGTTCTTATGCGGAGGACACCAGGCTGGGAGGGGTTCAATTATACTGGAAGATAGGCTTAGAATTCAAAATGACCTTGACAAATTGGAGAGTTGGTCTAAAATCCACAAGATGAAATTCAGTAAAGACAAGTGCAATGTACTTCACATAGGAAGGAAAAATCAAATGCACAACTACAAAATGGGGAATAACTGTCAGAGACTGGGACATGGGCTGTGGTTCCTAGTGGTTAGGTCAGGCATCAGTAACCTGCAGACAGAGCTAAGGGTCAGAGCCAAAGTCAGAAATTGGAGCTGAGGGTCAGAGCTGGGTTACTGGGAGTAAGGCAAGATAGGAGCAAGAATTGGGAACAAGCAAGCGCAGGAGCTATCACAGCCATAGGTAAATGTTTTGAGTAGCCACCAAACTGCTGTTGCTGAGTTTAAGAGCTCGTCTGCTGACTCTTTCTACCAATCAGGCAGTGTAGCCAATCAGGCAGCATATTACAGGCGAGCTGCGCTCGTTAGATTGTCCAGGACTGATTCCTGACAATGATTGGCTAGGTGGTAATCTGGCTGAAAAGAATGTGAGAGTCATAGTGGATCACAAGTTGAACATGAGTCGAGAATGTGATGCAGTTTTGAAAAAGACTAATATCATTCTAAGATATATTAACAGGAGTTTTGTATGTAAGACGTAGGAGATAATTTTTGTTTTTTTCTATAGCATGGAAAGGGAGCTTTTTTGGCAGCAAGAGCTTCCTGTTACCTTTTTTATTTATCTATTTCTATTTTTGCCTGCCCCAAAGTGGTTTTTCTGAGTGAAAATGGCTCATGTAAATACTTGAAGTGAGTAATACTTGCAAAATATTCACACGAGTTTCACAGGAAGGGGGAGTGTTTCATGCAAACATGGCAATTACTGAGAATGAATTAATTAAATCCTTCAAGTATTGAATTAATGCAAAGAAAATCAGTGTCCAAAAATGTGCAAGTGTTTATAAAATTGTCATGTGTGATAGCAAATATTTGCAGGACTATAGAGGGAAAACAGCTCATTTAGCACAACTATAATGAGGAAGTCCTTCTTCCAGACTTTCTCATCATAGTCAGGAAGATGCTTTCCTGGAAATAGGGCATGCAACATTTAATCTCATTAGTTTTGGCCTCTAGAACAAAAGTTATGAATTCCCTTGAGATTTTAAAGGTGGGATTTTCAAAAGAGCCTAAGGGCAACTCTACACTTATAAAGCTGCAGTGACGCAGTTGCACTCGTGCAGCTGTAGCACTTTTGTGAAGACACTACTATGTCGATGGGAGAGCTTCTCCCGTTCATGTAGTTAATCCACTGCCACGAGAGGCGGTAGCTATTTACAGGCAAAGCTCTCCTGTTGACAGGGGTTAGATCAGTATAACTGTGTCACTCAGAGGTGTGGATTTTTCACACCCCTGAATAATGTAGTTATACTGATGTAAGTTTGTAATGTAGACCTGGCCTAAGGAAGGTAGGTGCCCAAATATAGGTGAAATTCCATCGGAATTGGTCACTTAACTTCCTATAGCTCTTTTGAAAATCCCAGACACAAACAGCATCTCAATAAGTCCAGCACTGTGCTTCCTGTAAACCAATATTGTTTGGTGGAATCCATCTCTAAGCTCCAATTGTATAGAAAAGCTTATATTGTTTAATATTTGCAGTGTTGTTATAGACATGTTGGTCCCAGGTGGTGAGAGAGACAAGTTGGGTGAGATATCTTTTATTGGATCAACTCCTAGTTTGTATTTTAACCCTAGATTAAGAATTTTCTGAGCCATGCTCAAACCTAGTGCTCTGGCATCTATAGTGCACTGCATAGACCTGAGTCGAAGTAACCATATCCCAGAGTCCCTAGCACCCACCCACCCCCCAAAATACGGCAGCCGTAGCCCAAGGACCATGGTGCACTGTGGGAGAACTTTAATGCCTGCTCTGCACATTACGAGGAAGCAGTTCTCTTTGCAAAAGGTTTTATCAGTTTGCTCTCCATTGCAAACCCAGGATGCTGTCTGACAATGTGCTTGCAGATGGGTAATCAAAGCAGAAAGAGTTACTGCTGACCTGAGCTGCTGCCATTTGCAGAGGGGGTGTGGCTTCCATTTTCAATGGAATGGTTTGCAGACTGTTGGGGTAGAGAGGACTAAGGAAATGGTCCCGTAGAATTGTGGGGTACTTCTGGATGATTACTGGGACCCAAATCAACTTAGTCAAGGAGGGCTGTGGCTACCTTGAAAAGCAGTAGGGCTCAGACCCTGGGTCCTGGCTTGATTTGAGCTTGGACCCTCCAGCCCTGCACGATTCTGGCATCCTGCGTGTGAGCCCTGGCTCAGCACCATTGCAGCGTAGATGCAAGAGGGGTTAGACTGGAAAATGGGCTCAAGCACAGACTTACGTTGCAGAATAGACATACCCACAGACTCTTCTTCAAGTCTGGGAAAGGTAATGTCATGATCAGGATGTGGGCGGTCTGACCTAGTGGTCAAAGCAGGAAACGGGAATCAGGCTGGGTTAGAATCTGAGACAGGCCAGAGGGCAAAACTGAGAGTTAAGTGTCATGAGGCAGGCAGGGTCGGGTTACCAGTAGACCAGACACAGGAGATAAACTTGAGAGCAGAACCATGGATCAGGAGCCAGAGTCAGGCCAGATCAGAATACCAAGTCCAGGAGACAGAGCAAGGTGGACTCCACCTGCACAAGCAACTTCCTGTTCCTGTGCTGGGTTTAAATAGGGGCTGTGGACCAATTAGGGCCACCAGTGTTTAGCCAATCATCTTCCAGGACTGGGGTCCTCTGTCTGAGTTCAGCTCCTATTCTGACAGTAGTTAGCAGGTTCCTGACTCCCTGAGCGGTGGTTTGGAACCTCCCAGCTCTACAGCTGAGTTCCCATGGCTAATGGGTAAATAGAGTGTCCCTCCTAAATACAAGGTGGAACAAATTGTTAAGCATAGGAGTTAACACATGCTGCAAGGGACCATTCACAATGAAGTGGGCCACTAACACCTTTGGAGTCATAGGACAAAGGAGGGTTAGTGGGTTACAGATTGTTGTAAAGAGACATAAAGCCAGTGTCTCTACTGAGTCTATGATTTTTAGTGTCTAGTAAAGTTATGAATTTCAACTCTCAGGCTTGTCACTTGAAGGTGTTGTGCAGGTTTCCTTTGAGGACGAGGACTGAGCAGTTCGAAGGAAGGGTTGTTTTGTGAAATGAGTAATAGGGTGGTTTCGTCTTTTAGCATTTTTTTCTGTGAGTTCATTTGAGAGCATAGTGAAAGGGTGAAACCAGACATATGGCTGTTGTTGGGGCATTTGATGCACTGGCTGAGGGACACCACCTATTCTGATAAGCCTGTATAAGGCCCATGTTTAATGACTTTCTCTATGGCTCTCCTCCAGGTTAAAGCTTGGTCTAAACATAAAACCGTGCAAAACTCTTTGTGAATACTTACACCTGTTTAAACTTGGGTTATAGCCATTTAGCTTGTGCCAGGCCTGGTCTACACTAAAAAGTTATGTCGACCCAGCTACATTTTGCAAGGGTGTGAAAAATCCACACCCTGGAGTGGTGTACTTAAGGTGACCTAACCCCCAGCATACAGAGTGATAGGTCAAAGAAAAATTCTTCCATTGACCTATCTGCTGCCTCTTGCGGTGAGGGATTACCGACAGGAAAACCCCTCCCATTGGTGTAGGTAGAGTCTACACTGGAATTATTGGCTCCCAGGGCTTGTCTACATTTGAAATGCTACAGTGGCACAGTGGTAGTGCTGCCTACATCAGGGGTTAGGTTGGCTTAACTACACCACTCAGGGTTTGGATTTTTCTCATCCCTGAGCGACATAGTTAAGCAAACTTAATTTTCTAGTACAGACCAGTCCGTAGCAATAGAGCAT
The DNA here is from genome assembly GCF_026122565.2 of Emydura macquarii macquarii. Lineage (NCBI taxonomy): Eukaryota > Metazoa > Chordata > Testudines > Chelidae > Emydura > Emydura macquarii. The sequence goes on from NW_027132773.1 coordinate 14,522,432, forward strand.
CTCTGGTCCAAATTGCTTACACTCTAATTTGACAGGAAAGGCACAACACACTAGGTAAATGGTAGACCTTGAAAAGTGCCAGTCCAGTGCCCTTTCCACTAGTCCTCACTGCCTATGGAGCCTAAGAAGCATAATTTTAAGTATCAGTATTGGTAACAATTTTATTGCTGACCATTTTAGGAGAAATATCTAGCTATTCTGGCATTTTGAGTGGAATGTAAGACTCAGGTTGAAGCTTGACTAGAGTAGCACTAGCTTGTTTCCTTTCATCTGCCAGCACTTCAGGCATTTATACATGACATCGATATTGAACAGGAGATGATGCACCAAATTCAGACCTGGTGTAGCTTCGATGGAAAATTCTTGGGGAAATTCAATGCTTTTTTAAATGATAGTATGAGCGACCCATTGGGTATTAAATGTCAGTCAGAAAATTAGTGTGAATGTTAAATTAGTGTATCTTGGACAGATCTGGCATTCATTTGATGTAAAACAAGTGAAGACATGGCTCAACAGACACTAGAGTTCTGTGGGAGCTCCACTGAAGGCAGAGAGATTCCACCTTATACCAGCAGCGAATTTGTTCCTAACCTCTAATTACACACCACAGTAGAACAGATTCTCTTGGGACTGCTTCTGTACAAACTAGTGTAATAATATAGCAAGATGAGATTAGAATCTCAAATACTGGGGGAAAATGATTCACAGACAGGTTGTTTGTACAAATATTTACAATAGCGAATACTGGAAAAGCAGCCGCCACTAAGGTTTTTATCTGGCTGACTCTGTGACAGCATGTTTTGCAGCTGTGAAAATGAATCAAAATGGAATCTGCTGACCTTTCTAAGGACATGGCATGGACTCATCCAGTAAGGAAACTCAAAGAAATACAATGTAACAAAACTCAGCTCAACTTGAAAGTGCACCAAGAATATCTGCGTTTAAACTGGTGCTGATCTCAAGGCGTAGAATTTTCAAAAGCATTTCAGTGACTTAGGAGCCTAGATCTCATTTAAAAAGTAATAGAACTTTGCTCCTAAGTCACTGAGGTGCTTTTGAAAATTCTACCCCTAGATAGCACCAAAAAAGCCTGTGTACAACTCTTCAGAAAAATGTTCACTGCCATGATAAATATTGAGGAATATTCACAGAAACATTGCAGTATTAAAAATGGGGCATATTTCAAGTGTTTCTGCTTTTAAACTGAATATTTGACACAGCTCCAGGTTCCACTCTGACTAGTTGATTCTCAACAGGGGGAAAAGTTGGATAGATTTCTGCGTCAAAACAACAAAGTAATTTTCTGTGGAAAAATGCTGCACAGAATTCTCACAGATCCATCCGTGCTGAGTGAAATGTGTCTTGGTTTGGAATAAAATTATTGATGCAGTTAAAGTAAGCCCTACTCTGTATCTCTCACATGAAATCTAAAACTGATGGCCCCATCATGTGTGGTCATGAGGCCCTGATTCAGCAAACTATCCCTCAACAGCAAAGTGTGTAAACACATGATTAACTTTAAACATATTTGTAAGCACTTTGCTGAATAGGGATAAACACAAGCTTGTGTTTAATTGCATTGCTGAATTGAGTGTAAAAGCATAGTCCCTTTGTGTCCAACCATGTGTGGATTTTGGGGGAGGTCAAGGGGGGGGTGCGTTGCCCCCCCCAAATTGCAGTGCTATAACTAGAGCAGGACAGCCCTGGAGACAGCTCCACACTTCCCCCAACTTCTTGTCGAGGCTCCGCCCCCGACCAGGTGGAAAGCGAGAAGCCAGCCACAGCTAGGCAGTGTGGGGCAGCTGCTTCTGTGGAATGGGTGGCTGCAGCATTCCCCATCTGCTGCTGGTGCTCAGGGCTGCCACTGCTTCTCAGCTCCCAGCCCCCTTTGACTGCTTGCAAAGCTGGTAAGAGCTGCCAAGGTGATGGGAGCCAGCTCTGGGCCAGCAGAGCCCTCAGGGAGATGCTCCTAGCTACCCCCCTCCCTGCACCATGAACTACCACCCTGCAGACCCACCAACAGCAATTCTGGGCCGCAGGGCAGAACAGTCAATGGCCTCCCTAGAAAGGGAGAGCTGAGGCTTATGACTATCCCCTCAGGGAGGCTAGCTCCCCACCCCATCTCTTCTGCCCCTGGCCCCACCCACACTCCATCCCTGCTCCACCCCAGGCCCCATCCCTGCTCAACTACAGGCTCTTCCCCTCCTTTGCTCACCACCACATCCCTACTCCTTCGCTCAGTCCCCCTCCTCTTTTCCACACCCCTCTTTCCCCAGATAGTGACCAACAGTGGGAGGGGCTGAACAGGGAGTGGGGGTGGGACACGGCAGCAAGTAGGGAATGGGGTGGGGGCAGGGTCTGGCGTATAGAGGGAGTAGACTGTGGGCAGGGCCATGGGTGGAAGAGGTGAGAAGGGGAGATAGTCTCCCTGAGAGGAAGCTTCATGGTCCAGGCCCTTTTAAAATCACCAGGCCCCTGGGCAATTGCCTCCTTTGCTCCCCCTCTCAGTGGGCCTGGTCCCCTGCCCACACAAAGCCCCTAGCTATACCCTGCCTGCACACTGAGCTAGCCCCTGCCAACACACAGCTCCTAGTTTTCCCCTCCCTGCACCTTGAGCTTACACCTCTTCTGGCACACAGCTCCTAGCTACTCCCTGCCTGCACCCTGAGTTACCTCCTGCCTGCTAACAGCCCCTAGCTACTCCATGCCTGTAACCTGAGCTATACCCCTTCTTGCATACAGCCCATAGCTACCCCTTTCCTGCACTCTGAGCTACCCCCCTGCCCACATACAGCCCCTAGCTACCCCCTGTCGGTACACTGAACAGTTTTCAAACTTTTTGAGCTGGGTCTGTGAAGTTGCCCCCTGCAATCTGGACTGGTGTGTAGCTGTGTCACCCCAATTCCTCACTCCTGGGCCCCGACTTACTTTGCTTTGCTGTGTGAACCACCCACTCCTGGGTCAGCCCACACCCAGCCTCCTGTGAAAACTCGGTCCCTGACCTAGTGAAGCAGTGATTCTGGCCAGCCACTCATGGGATAAACTCCCAGCAAACATCCCCAGTCCCAGATGTAACCCCGGGAACTACTGCCTTGCAAGATTCAGTGCTGTACACTGTACCCTGCAAGCTCATTTACATTTGTCCATCAATTTATCGAAGAAATTGATATACACCAGCTCTCTCACTCTAAGCAAAGTCTGCACAAACTCAATCCACATGCACTGTTTTAGATAAAACAAACAAAGTTTATTGACTACAGCAAGATTTTAAGTGATTCTAAATCAGATTAATATAAACCAAGAGATTAATAAATCAAGGAGTTGGTCACAACTAACTGGGAAATAACTTGCATCCTAAACTAAGCTTAATATGTCAATAGTTTTTCAGTCTGATGTTAGCTTACCCACAGCTGATTGCGCTGCTTCTTGCAACCAGGCCCCCCTTCCTGGGTAGATTCTCAGTCTTTACTGTTGTTTAGAAGATGGATTCCAAGAGCGAGCCCTGCGACAGCTTTTAACAAGTTTCCTTGAGGGGTCATGTGATCATCCATATCCGTCAGTGGGTGTGATTTTTCCCTCTTGAGCCAAAGTGCTCAAAGGTGCTTAGGGCAGTCCATTGTTCCTGTATGCATGCCTCTGTGGAACCACAGCTTTGTGTTTGTCTGCATCTGTCCAAGCCATGTGAGACACATGTTTGGGGATATGCTACAGCAGAGTTTCATATCTGTACATATGTACGACATTGCAGGAAACATGCTACCATAACAATAATGTTCAGTATTTCATAAGCATTCCAAAAACACCATGCATGGCATACTTTGCATTAGACAATACACAGTTACACTGTAAGGGTGAATATGAATACTATACTAATCACACTATAAGGGTGTACATGGGGTACAGTGTGTCAAAGAGCCCCTCCCTTTGGGTTATAAATGTTGGTTCTGCGCTGCCCCCACTCCCCAGAAGGCTGGGTGGCCTGCTGATGTGAATCAGGACAGGAGGTGGAGGTGGCACTCCCTCCCTGGGCTCTGCTGTATGGAGCTGACCTGGGCCCCGCAAGGCCCGGCTCCCCAAATAGAGATATCGAACTACACCGATGGTGTTTAACCTTTCTACTAACCATTGATCATAGGGGACCTCTTTCTCTCACACCACTGTTTACTCACTAAACTTTTAGTTATAATTAAGACCCTAGCTGCAGCTGAAATACTCTACAGTGGTCCCTTTTATAAAGCTAAAATTTGCCAACTGCTACTATGAAGTTAATTGTTTCAGAGATACTGTAGTTATTTACTGTATATATATGTAGCAAAACTGTGTTTTCAGAACACTCGCTAGGAATGAAGACTCCAAGTACAGGAGCAGTCACCTTCTATATAATAATATAGGAGAGCATGCTTCAAAAATTTTAATAATAAAGGAAAGCATGCTTCAAAAATTATAAGCCATTCTGAAATACAGGAGGGTTAGTTTTCATTTTTCTTCTCTGCCTCCTTGCTCTTGGTCTCCTGTAGCTTCTGAATGTAAAGCTACTTGAGGTACCTTGCTTTTATTTTTCATGCTGACATATAATTAGGCCAAACGAGATTTGGATAAGCTTCAGATAAGTATCCAATCTTTATAGAGTTTATCTGAGCCAAACTGCTGAACCTTTTGAGGTTCAGCCATCACTAGTTAAAAGCCCAGAAACAATTGCCTCTCCACTATGCCAAATGCTTTTCTGAAACAAAAAGCAGTAAATTTTAAATATCAGTATTTCACTGCACAGCAGAGTATCAACAAATTGTTCCCTCCTTTAATACAGAATGTGGTGAATCAGAGTCGTTCGAGTCTGATCGATCATGCTGAGCCCAGTATAGGCAAGAGGCACAAATACAGTCACTTATATTCACGGTGTACAGCACAGATGTACTGTTTCTGAATACTACATATCCTCACATAATCAAATAAAATAACCCATGGTACAGGAGTGAGATGTATGGAGTTTCATTCAATGTAAGCCCAGAATTTCAATGAGGGAAGGGGGAGAAAACATATCCATAACATAGTAACAAATTAAGAGATCTATTTTAGACTATAATGAAAGCATGTGGAATGCATGCTCTATCTTATGAATTGCAATTGCATATCTTATGAACTACCTAATGGCATATGATAAACCTTAGAACACAAAAGTATTCACTAGTGTAACACATCTAAACATACTGTTGTTGGATATTATATCTGGGGCCAAAACTGTCTCAGGCTTACACCATGGACAGCATTGCAACATTGGTTGTTGTTAGTAGTGCAGCTGAGATTTGGGTACCATTGTGATAGGCACTGTACAGACACATGGTAAGAAAACAGTCCTTTCCCTGAGGATTATCTAAATAGAAATAAAATGAATAGAATGAAAGTCAGTGGGACTTGGGCTCCTAAGTCACTTAAGCAAAAACAAGGGAAGGGGAGAAACAGGGTGAAGTAACTTGCCTTAAATCACACAGCAGGGTAGGGTATGTCTGCACTGTACTAAAATACCTGTGACTAGCCCGGGTCTGCTGACTTGGGCTCATGGGTTTCAGTATGTAGGGCTATAAAATTGCTATGTAGACATTCAGGCTTGAGCTGAAGCTTAGGATCTGAGAGCCTCCCCTTTTGTGAAGTCCCAAAGCTCAGGTCTAAATGTCTACACAGCAATTTTATACTTCCACAAACCTCGGTCAGCTGACATGGGCCCATGGATGTTTTATTGCAATATAGACATATCCTTAGTGACCAAGATGGGAGTAGAACCTAGGCCTCCTGAGTCCCAGCACAGAGAGTGGATTTGTATAAGGGCACTCATCTGGGAGATAGGTGACCTAAGTTCAAGTCCCTAGTCTGCTGTTCTCCCATATCCTAGGTGAGGGCTGCAACTGACAGTCAATTGAATCAGTCTATACCTGAGCCTCAGCCTATCTTGGTGGAGCTCTTCCATTTTGCATAAATAATTAAATATTCATTGGACTAGAAAGAGAATGACTGGCTTTATAGCCCAGTGGTTAGGGCACTCCACCTATGATATGGGAGACCCAGACTCAGATTCCTGCTCCAATGACTATTTATACAAAGTGGAATAGCTCCAATAGTAGACACCCACCCCAGACTATCCAATGGCCTGGCATGTAAGTGTGACACACTGCACCCCCATGATCATCCTTATAGTGTAATTGTGTATTGTTTAATGCAAACTATGTCGTGTAAGATGTTTCTGGAATGCTCATAACGTACTGAACATTATTGTTATAGTAATATGTTTGTTGCAATGTCATGTGTATGGTTATGAGGCTTCGCTACGTAATATTCTGAACTATGTGTCTGATGGATGGAGAAAGATCTAGGCAAAATTCTACAGAGCTGAGGAGCAATTCACACCTCACTAAGGGGTGCATAAAACAAATCCAGCTCTTCCAGGAACAAAGGAGTAGCCTGAGCATCAACAAAGGAACCATGGTAAGGGGATGCTCATTGTCTCAGGACATGGATGAAGCCATATAAGGATATTGTTTGTCACCTGACCCTGAAAGGAGGGGTGAAGCCCCAGAGTGGAGAAGGAACATTTTAAAAAAGAGAGACATTTTGCAATCTCTCTCTCACCAAGCAACTGGAGCACTGACCAAAGGGAGGGAGCCTGGCTGAAGGTAGACCAGCCAGCCTCTGGTCAGAATCATCTGAGTTTGTAAGGTTGCTGAAAGTGTGAAGCCTTGTTTAGACTATGATCTGCCTTTTGTTTTCTCTTGATCAAATCGGACTTGTTTTCCTCTGACTTATAATCACGTAAAATCTTTCTGTACTTAATAAATGTGTTTGTTTTATCTAAAGAAGTGCATTTGGTTTAAAGTGTGTTAGAGAGAGACTCCATTTGAAGTGAGAAGGCTGATGCATATCAATTTCTTTGATAAATTGACAAACATATGAGCTTGCAGTGTTCAGTGGACAACACTGAACATTATAAAACAGCAGTTCCTAGAGTTGTGTCTGGGACTGGGAGTTTGACTGGGGTCATACCATTGCACAATCCCACAAGTGGCTGGCTAGAGGCATTCACTCACTGAGTTGGGAGCAACTTGCTTGCTGCATGCTGTGCGTGATCTGCCCAGGAGTGAGAGTTCACACAGCAAAGCAGAGTAAGATGGGCTCCAGGTGTGGGGGATTGGGGTGACATAGCGATTCACCAGTCCAGATTGCAGAGGGCAACGTCACAGTAGGTCACACTGTGGATGTGGACTGGGTCTCCCACATCTTGAGTGAGTACCCAAACTACCTGGCTACTGGCTGTTCTGGTTTCCTTCCTTCCCAAACACCTGTAACAGTTACACTCATAGGAACATAATAGATGCTATGGTTGAGGCAAAGCAGCTCTTATCCTTCAGCACAATCATGACATATGCTTTTAAAAATTCTTCACATTTTGTGTTTGTTGAAGTTGCTGAGACTTGAACTAGGCTTTTTCCATTGCTATGCTAGACATCTTAGTTCCTACTTCATTAATTATGGACTCTTGTATGTTAAGTTATGTCTCTGAAAAGTATTGCATCTAAAAGGCTGGGAGTCTAAGAATGAAGCTGCATGATTGGCCAATTCTCTGATTTAGGTGATTGTGTGACGTCTCTTCTGCAAGTCCCATACAGATCTCAGCACCCATGTGGAAGACAATTGGCTCCATGTAAGCAAAAGGGTTTGTCCATGTGGATTCAGTTACAAGGTTGGAGCCTAAATCAGTACTTCCTTGAGTGTTGAGATTCAAGGTAGGGTGAAGAGCCTGATCCTGCAAACCCTTGTTTATGTGCCTAGTTCCATTCTCTGCGCTACTCGGACTCCTGGTGTGATTAAAGATTAATCCCCTAAGTAAGGGTGTGCAGGGTCCAAAATCTGTATCTTGACTTGTTCATTGCTTGTAAAAACATGCTGGACTCTTCAAAAATACAAAAAAAAGTAGTAATAAATAAACAAACCTGGTACCACTCTATGGCTGGTCCAGAATTAATCATGAATTTGTGAATTAGAACTGGCAGACTGTGCAGGAGTTTCAAAATAATGTAATGGGTCTCTTGGGAGCCATTTGCTGCTTTCGTAGTTAGGCAGCATCACCGATGCTGATCGTGTAGGAAGTCAGTAGATTTAGGGGGAAAAGAACTGGGGGACAGGCACAGTCAGAAAGTTATTCCATGTTATTAAAAAGGCTCTGAAAGATAGGTGGGCAAGTCGAGCCAGTAAAAAGCACACTTAGACTGTCAGCTATAGCCTACAGTCTGCTAGTGATTATGGAATCAAATTGTCTCCTCCACAATCAAAAAAACTAATAAATAATCATAATGAGTACATTCAGCCAGACTCCCAGCCAGCATGAAACTGATGACCTCTTGACCATTTTTTCATTTTATTTTATAGAATTTTCTGAACTATTCTTTTTTATATTGGGACTGATTACATCATGAGATTTAATATGATCTCAATTGAAATGAATACATAGTAATTATTTATAGGTGGAGTTTTATATTTAAGATGAAGTCCATGTCCAGAAGGGTAAAAACCTTAGAATCATGTGTGGTCTTCAAAGTTTGGTTACTTTAGAATTGGTTTTTGAAGCTTCATTCTGCCTAATATGTCACTAGAGGGAACTCTAGATGCACGAGAAAGTGAAAACATTCTTTGGTTTCAAATGTCATGCAGAACTGAAGGAAACAGAAATCAATTATCATACCTATCAGATAATGATTACAAACCTCTGAAAAAGAGACATTGCTTTTTTATTAGAATATTCTATTCAACATTTGTTTGCCAATAACGCAGGCTTCAGAATCTGAGAACTCCAGTATTTAGAAATTGGCAAAAAATAACACCCAATTAAAACCTTTGTAAATGTGAACCATGCAAAATGCATATTACTAATATGGCTAACTCCTAAGCCTTATTTAAGCAATAATGATCAAGATACTCAGTATTTCAAAATGACCAACCTGGTAGAATTGTTGCAACAGACATTCAGAAAACCAGGGGAAAAACCTATCCCCTGCTGTAATGTAATCCTAACATACAGTAGCGTCCAATTGAGTTGTCTGATGTGATGCCTAATTTTCATATTTGGCTTACGTTCCTTAGGAAGGGTTTGATTTTTGAGGGCTATAAAAACATTCATAGATACATGCAAGTACTTGCAATAAGAAGCAGCTTCTAAATTTCCTAACCACAAAATCTAGCTGTGCTTCTGAGAGCCTTTTGGACTGAGATGGGATCATATTCATTTGGCCCGGTGTTTATTTCTAGCATATGCAACAGAGGACTAAATACTTTTGTAAATTCTACTGACATAAGTGCACATAGAATGCATGGCCATCTTGGGAGAGTAACTCAAAACAGGGCCACAGTCTAATCTCTGTTACACCAGTGTGAGGTCAGAATGGGATCCAGAGAGGTGAAATGGATTAGTTTTCTTATTAGTGTGACAGGACATGCATATTCTCATAGATGAAGGTCCAGTACAATGTCTGTTAGTTACAAACCACTTAGTTCCTCAAAAACGAACTTACATGTGCATAAGCCTTGGGAAGGACCTCCATTCAAATTTCACCATAATGTTCACAGCATGCATTAAATCCCTTTGTAGAGAAAAACAGTCTGGTCCTAGAAAGGGTTATGGATATGCTTAACTTTATTCACCTAAGCAGTTTCATTAAAATCCATGGAACTACTCACAAGCATAAAACATTGACATAAGCATTTGCAAGATTGGAGGCCTATGGAGTTTTTTTTGTCTTCTGAGATTCAACAGTGGTAATTTCACTCTGCTGGTATGGCCCTAGTTCTTGTAACAGCAGTCTTATAGCACCAGATGTATGCACATGCTCTGTCTGCATGGTTTCATATGTCTTAGGCCATGTCTACGCTACAGAGTTAAGTTGACTTAAGTTATGTCAACGATCATAAGTTACTTTAATAACATTGGTTGAACACACATCACTCTTTTTGTTGGCTTAGCGCGTCCACAGTCATTGCTTTTGTATTGACAGAGAGAGCACTGGTGGGTAGATGTCCCACTATGCAATTCAACACCCTCTGTCACCCTCTGCTACTGGGAGCTATGGATACGGATCGCGGTGCATCATGAGGATGTGCTCATCGTCCCATGATGCAGTTATTTCCAACCCATCATTCTATGGGCTTCTGACTTTGTTTTGCACCATTTTTTAACAGCCCCTGTAAATTGTGCACCTGCCATTCCTGCCTGACAGCATGGATCCTGAGCTGATGACTGCTGTGCAGATGAGCGTTATGAACATAACGTGGCTGGTCCTGCAGTATTTCAGGAGCTGTGAGACAGAGAGTGAATCGGTGATGCCTGCCATGCTGTATGGCATGGAAACAAATAATTCAAGATTGCTGCTGGCATTTACACAACAGCTTGCCACAATGGATTGTTGTTACTGGATTCGGGAAACAAGCACTGAGTGGTGGGATTGCATCGTGATGCATGTATGGGATGATGAGCAGTGGCCGCAGAACTTTTGGATACACAAATCCTCCTTCCTGCAATTGCGTGTGGAGCAGTGCAGTGCAAGGATGCCAGAATGAGGGCTGAAAGTGAATGGCGATCTCTGTGGAAGCTGGCAACTCCAGAATGCTACTGGTCAGTTGTGAATCAGTCTAGAGTTGGAAAGTCCACCAAGTGTGCAGGGCCTCTTGCTACAAAGGACTGTGACTCTTGGTGATGTGCAGAAAATAATTGATGGCTTTGAGGCAATGGGATTCCCTAACTGTGCAGGGCAATAGATGGAACACATATTCTAATTTTGGCCCCCGACCATCTTGCAACAGAGTATATCAACCAAAAGGGCTACTTCTCCTTTCAGGAGCTGGTGGATCACAGGGCTGTTTCATTGATATCAGTGTAGGATGGTCAGGGAAGGTGCATGACGCATTCATTTTTCGGAACATTGGACTGTATAGAAAGCTGCATGCCGGAACTTTCTTTCCAGACCAGAAGATTTAAATCAGGGGGCAGGTGCAGGGGGAGGGGGAGCAAGCAGGGCATGGGCCCCAATCAGCGGGGGCACAGAACTCTGCAGGGGTCAGGGCTGGGAGAGCGAGCTCCTCCAACCCTGGTGTGGGCTGGGAGATGACAGTTCCTCCAGCCCTAGGGTCATGGGACAGATGCAGCTCCTCTGGCCACTGGGCTTCGGTGGTGGTGGGGAACCAGCTCCTCCAACAGCAGTGGAGAAAGTGGCAGGGAGAGACAGCTCCTCTGGCCATGAGGGGAGGAAGGGGAGAAGAGCCATCTTCTCCAGCCATGGGGGGCACAGAATGTGCCTATCCAAAAGCAGCCAAATTTGTATTCCTGTGCCATCCCCTGATTCCAATGGATGATGTGGAAATGCCCAGAGTGATCCTTGGAGACCCTCCCTTCCCCTTGCTCCACGGCTCATGAAGCATTACACTAGGAACCTGGACATCAGCAAGGAGTGCTTGAACAACAGGCTCAGCAGATGCTGAATAACTGTAGAATATGCCTTTCGGTGATTAAAAGGATGTTGACGCTGTCTTTTTGGCTGGTTAGCCCTCAATGAGGAAAATATTCCAATGATCATTGCAACCTGTTGCACTCTCTATAATATTTGCAAATTGAAGGGGGAAAAGTTTCCCTGGGGTGGACCACTAAGGCTGGCTGTTGATTTTGAGCAGCCAGATACAAGGGCAATTAGAGGGGCACAGCAGGAGGCTATTCGAATCAGCAAAGCTTTGAAGGAGTATTTTAACAATGATTCCTAGTAATGTGTCTTTATGTGATGCATTGGGCCAGGCAATGTTTACTTGCAACCTTGAATTACCCTGTAGTGCTTGCTTCCTGAGCGTTAATTGCGAGGTGCAAATATTCCTACCTATAACCAATGTGTTTCAGTGTTAGCACTGAGCAATGTATGTATTTCACAAATAAAGACTCATTTAATTTCAAAGACTCAAATTTAATAACAGGATTAAACACAAACTTTTGGTCAACCAGGGGACATGACAAAGAAGAACAGTCTTGCTGTTAGGGCTCTCACAGCAGGATGTAACTCCAGCTTTCATTGGGAAACCAGTCCCTAGGCGTGGAGTGCATGGGGTACTTGTGAGAGACCAAGAACACGTGAGGAATGCAGTCAGGTAGTTTGTGGAGAGTATGGGCCAGAGTTCTGTAGTGGCTGGAGGGGCGGTTTGGAATGGATGTGCTCAGATTGAAGGTTAATGAGGGACTTCAACATCTGTCTGGCCTGCCAGGAGCTTTGTCATCTGCTCCTGCCCCTGTGTCTTTTCCTGGCTATCCAGCCTGTGTCTCTCGTTGGTTGTCTCCCTCCACATTCTTGTTTTGCTATGTGCTACATCTGTTCACTGCAGCACTTCGCAAAATATATCCTCCTTATTCTCCCTGGCTTTACCTCTTATCTGTCGGAGGCGCTCTGCCAGTGTGGAGGAGTGGGTCTTCAAGGGCACATCTGCAGAAGGCAAAATAAAACAATGAACAGAGACATTATTGTGAGTGAGCTCACAGCTGTAAATCACAAAAGTTACACACACCTATTTCTCACTGTCCCTTGGGTCGCACACAGTCCCAAATATGTCCTAAATATAGTGAGTTCATGGGGAGGGGGAGGAATATAGTGAGTTCATGGGGGGGGGAATGGTCAAGATGAGACAAAGGGTGGTTTGTGAAGAGGGTTACTATAAGTGGGTAGGGAGCCTATTTTGAATATTGGTATCCTTTTTCAGAGGCTAGGGCAATTGAACTTGATATCTTACTCTTAAGGGTAACCCAGGATGCAAGGGTGCATCTCCTGCAGGCATGTGGCCTCAGACCAGCTCCATTTGCTGCCCACCTGTGTGCCACTCTGGTCCCTTCAGAAATAATTGCCGGGTGGTGCGGCAAAGTTTCCTAAAGTGGGAGGAGAAACAAGCCACTCTCCCAAAGAATCTTTGGCAGAGTACCTACAGGAAAGTTTCCTTGAGATCTCTATGAAGGAGTCTTGGGACATCTCTGTGTACATTAACAAATGTCTCCTCTGTGGTCCTGCTGCATAGATGGACAGGCTCTGTTCTTAATTTCTGTCCCTTATCCCTTTGTACCATATACAAAGTATATTTGTACCTGAGAACTCAATTTTCTCTCACCATGCAGTATCAAACAAAATGAGCAATTACCGGAGCTCTTCTCTCCTGCATCTGGCATGCTAGAGCCAGAGTCCTGGGACTGGCTACACCCCTCCAGAGTAGAAAAGAGGTCCTGACTCACCATGCCACCCAACGACACTGCAGTGTGCTTCATATTATCCTCCAACTCCACTTTTTCATCCATCACCTCCTTGTTTGAGTTGAATTCACTGGCTGCTGCCTCCAGTCCACCTGAAGTATCCCCTGGGCTCTTGGAACTGGAGGTGGCGTCGCCACCGAGGATGGTATGCAGCTCCTTATAGAAGCAGCATGTCTTCAGCACCACAACAGAGTGATAGTTGGCCTCCCTTGCCTTCTGGTATGCCTGCCTCAGCTCCTTGATTTTAGCACGACACTTCTGAGTGTCCCTCTCATGCCCCTTCTCTTGCATGCCACTTGCAATCAGCCTGTAGGTATCGAAATTCCTATGGCTGATGCGAAGCTACGACTGCACAGCCTCCTTTCCCCATATACTCAGCATATCCAAGAGCTCACACCAGTGTACTTCACACAGGAGAGTGTCTGGTGTGTACAGCTGGCATGTCAGCTGGTAAGATGCTCTGTGAACTGTGCATAGCGAGCAAACAGGAAGAGAAATTTCAAAAATTCCCAGACCTTTAAATGGGGGCAAATAACTATGTACCTTCAGGGCAGCAGAGTTCAAACTGCTGACTAGATTGGTCATAATGGGCACTGTGGGACACTTGCTGGAAGTCAGTTAGGGCGACATAACCAAGTGCAATGTCTACATTGATGCTTTCAGAGGGGTAGCCGTGTTAGTCTGTATATAGCAAAAACAGCAAGAGTTCTGTGGCACTTTAAAGACTAACAAATTTAATTTCAGCAGGCATAAGCTTTCGTGAGCCTCAGCTCACTTCCTCAGATGCAGTAGATAGAAATGATACAGCAAATGGGTAACATATAGGAGGCATCTTATATATATACAAGCGCATAGAGAACAATGGGGTAGGTGGATAAAAGCTGGGTAATTGAGGTGTTCTCACCTCCTACTCAATGGTTGTCATTAGACCTCAAGTACCCGGCTTTTATCCACCTACCCCATTGATCTCTATGCTTTTGTATATGTATATGATGCCTCCTATATGTTACCCATTTGCTTCAATGGACAATCAAACCTAGACAGCACCTTCCATAATGCTTCATGATTGATGGAATCAAATGCCTTATATAGGTAAACAAATATCATAAACAATGCCTGATGTTGTTCTATACATGTCTTTTGGATCTGCTGTGTAACAAAAACCATGTTGGTGATGTCCTGAGATGGTCTGAAACAACACTGGGATTCTAGAAGGATGTCTTTGGCAAGAAGAAGAAAATGGTTCAAAAGGATGCAAACAAGAATCTTCCCAGCAATTGAGAGGAGAACAATACCTCGGTAATTCCTGCACATTGACTTGTCCCTTTTCTTAAAAATCGTCACAATATTGGCATTATTTAGGTCCAGTGGAATTTTTTCATTAACCCAAGTTCTAGCAAGAAGTTGATAAAGTTTTTGCATGAATGCTTTTCCACAATCTTTGAATACCTCCACAGGAATGCCATCTGTGCATGGTGCCGTTTTATTTCTAGTCTAAGTGATGGCACGCAAAACTTCCTCAGAAGATGAGGGGTAGGCAAGAGGATCTATTATTGGTTGTTGTGGAATGGACTTGATGGTGGCAGCTGATACATTAGATTCATAGTCAATAGAGTCTCGAAATGCCCCTTCCAATGTTGCTTGAGGGCTACATTGTCCTTAAGAAGGATGGAGCTGTCCTGGGATCGCAAAGGGGTTATGCCATTTGAACTTGGCCCCTAGATGGCTTTTATTCCTTGAAAAAAGTTTCTCATGCCATGTTGATCAGAAGAGCTCTGGATCTCCATGGCCTTTGCTTGCCACCACTGATTCTTGATGTCAGACAACCTGCTTTGAACTACAGCTTTAAGATGATGATAAGTCTCTTGCTTTTGCTGGTAAGGGGGTTCATTTTGCCAAGCATAAAATGTGCTTTTCTTCTGATGAATAAATGCTAGGATTTCCTCATTGTTCTCATCAAACCAATCTTGATGGAATTGAGTGGAATATCCAGATGATTCAGCATAAGCCTTGTGAATAATGGTCTTAGACTCCTCACAATGTGTTTGAATGTCGTTGATGTTGTCAAGTAGGTCAGAGAGCTTCTCAATGAGGCACTGTTGAAGAGTCTCATGACTAGCATGATTTTGAAAAGTCGTGATGTTAAATCTCTTCCAAATTCCTTTCAATTGTTTACAGTGTTGTAGTGCAAGCTGCATGTTCATGACTGATCTGACTAAATGATGGTCTGTCCATCAGTCATCTGTACCTCTCATGGCTCATGTAATATGGACATCAGTATGATTACGGGCTCTAATGATGAAATAGTCAAGAAGATGCCAGTGTTCAGAATGTGGGTGTTTCCAGGTTGTCTTATGTTTGTCCATATTTCTAAAGATGGTATTTGTGATAAGCAAATCATGCTTCACACATTTACTGAGGAGAAGAATGCCGTTACGGTTAAGTTTCCCCACTCCTTCTTTCCCAATGGTCCCTCTCCAGAGTTCAGGATGTCACCCAATTCTTGCACTGAAGTTACCATTAGGATCAGCTTATTTTCTTTGGCTATGGCAATGAGAAGTGCATCGACAGCACAGTAGAGCTGCTCCTTGTTGTCTTCATCATCATCAAGTGTGGGAGCATACGCACTCATGACTGTGGCATACTGGTTGTTACTAAGCTTAAGATGCAGAAACATAAGACGTTTGTTAATATCCACAGGGAGTTCTAAAAGCTGGCTAGCAAACTTCTTCTTGATGGCAGACCAACCCCAGGAGTCTTCAGATGGCTTTCCTTTCCAAAAGAAGGTATAGCCATCTCCATCTTCTTTCAACTGACCTTCATCTGCCCAACAGGTCTCATTTAGGGAAGCAATATCAATGTCATATCTTGCAAGTTCTCTAGCTATTATGGCAGTTCTTCTTTCAGGACAGACACTGTTAAGGGAATCCATGAGAGCGTGAACATTCCAAATGGTGAACTTCATTACTTTGCTTTGTATGTTCTGACTATAGGTAGAGTGATCCCACTGGACATGGTCATCCAGATGGGGGTCGTTTTGAGACAGCCTATGTTTAGGGCACCTTTTCTAACCCCTTCCCCATTGCGCTTCTATCTCACAAATCCAAGCGCAAGGCAATCAACACACACCCACTGTCTGCATGCAGATTTGTGACTAGGGACTCCCAGAAATCATTGCTCCTGCCCCACCACTATTCATCTATCACCACAGGACTCTGTTATTGGGAGGTGTTAACACCCTTGGCAGAGGCCTATGCATGAAATCTTTTAATGTGGGGGGAGCCGGTGCACAGGCGGAACTTCACAAAACTTGATAGGAAGAAGCCCTGGACCCAGTGACAGGGAACTTCAAAACAACTGGAGGTCTCCATCCTGCTGCAGCCCTCATCCGCCTTCACAACTGCAGAGAACTGGCAATTCCTCAGATACACCTGTTCTACCATTAGGGTCTTGAGGATCTTCTTATATGGGCTTGCTGAGCCCTGCTGGTCCCCTCCTCTCAGCCCACCTCTAACTGGCTGCCTCCTGCACAGCCTCTCTAGAACTATATTAACCCCTTTGTGGCCAACAGGAGGACAGATGCCCCATCACAGGTGGAAAACCTGGCAATTAGAGGTGACCATATGGGACTAGGATGAAGAAGTTTTTCAAAAACTTGTTTCATGGGGCATTAGGATGGATCATGTGTAATTTTAGTACAAGGCTTAAATTTAAGTTTTTCATGTTCAAGTCCAAACATTTGTCCAGAATGTCATAAACAAACCCAAATCCTGTCCTCTGTGCATACTGCCTTGTGTGCCTTAGGTGTAGCCAGGAAGAAAGGGTGATGTCTAAATTGCACCACCACTGGAGAGGCTGAAGGAGGCGTTATGCTTCAATCATGCCTCAGAATCACAGTTTCCTCCCTGCTTCCCACTTGCTCCAGGGAAGTGATTAGGGGAGTAGAATTTGTTTCTGGCCTTTCTGACAGAATTGATTTCTGGTTATGACATTCTACACCATCTCAATCAGCAGTTGGGGAATAGAAAGAAGGCTATTCCCATTCCCCTCTTTACCCCCTTCTCATCCACTTTCTCTGATTAGTCCACACAGAGGCTTAAAGAGGATTCTTACTCTCCCTTACTCCCATTCATGGATATGCAGACTATGTCACAATCTAGCCATCATACTTGACATAACTGAAGCACTATACAAATGTTAACTAATTGTCATGACACCTCTCTGAGGTAGATAAGTGTTAACTCCTTTTTACAAGGGGAAACCTGCCCACAGCCACACATCAATCCAGAAACAAGGCTGCTATTAGTACATAGGTGTTCCTAGTTCCTTTCCCCGACACTAGACCACACTGTCTCAGACTTTAATAACACAAGAATCAAGCTTGAAGACAACTACTCTAAAATAGTGTTATAAGAAGGGTTATCAATGCAGGTCTAATGCTGAGACCTAATAGTACTGATACAGAAAATATATTGTAAAATACACAGAAAGTTTAGGATTGTTTTTATTATCATCTACTAATATTTTTGCAGGGCTTTCTCTCAATAAAAGGTCATGAAGCTAATTTGACAAACCAAAATACGTTTTTGTTTTGTAGAAATAAATATACTGAACTCTTAGTTTGTGTGTACACTATGTCTAGACATTAGGGTAATTAGAAGGAGGATTACATTTTCATTTCTACTGCAAACTGTCTTGTTAATCTTTTCAATATTTCCTTATCACTTTATTCTGACTAGAAATCCTCTTCTTTAAAGAAGGTCAAACAAGCTCCTTTCACAATTATAGCCTATAATGTAGGCAATTACTATTGTAATTCATGGCTATCCTTCAAAGTTAAAACCATGTTTTCTTCATTACAGAGCTAGCCAGTGTTTTAGAATATACTGGTTCAGATTTAAATACAAGTGGATGTTTATATATATACACTTGCCCACTTTCAACTTGTAATGATGTTTTTGCTATAATTATGAGGATAGCATTTTGTCAGCTTCCTCATTTATACTGAAGTGAAAGAATAAATTAAATTAAAATAGTTGTCTCGCTTCCATCTCTCTTTTTTTCTAATTCACATTAAACAGCTTTGATATCTATAATAGGAGTCCTAGTTATCAGCACTTATTATTTGTACTGCAGTCGCATCTGAGAACCATTGTCATGGACCAGGACCCCTTTGTAGATGCTGCACAAACACAGTAGCCTTAATTTAAGATCTGGTATGCTGGCATTTTGGAATCTTCTGTTTCATTAGAAAACCATTACCCCATAAGAAAATCAATTCAGTAAATTAAGAGGATGAATGGGAGTTTTGCTATTGACCTCAATGAGACCATGGTTTCAACCAGAGTGAAAAAAGGCTGATTGTCTAAAGGTCCGAGAATTAAAGGAACTGTTATTTTGGTTTTTTATTGTTGTGTTTTCCACTTTTTGGTGGTGCCTGTTACTATAGCCTGGGCTGCCTCTTGTACAGATGAGTTATTCCTTTATTGTCTATTATGGGAGTTTTACATCTTTGAAGGAGCTGGTCCTGGCTACTGTTGGACACAGAATATTGGAGTAGATAGATCCCAGTCTGATCCAGTATGGTAATTCCTATGTTCCTATATTCCAAATGCCTCTCATTTATGACTGTTGACTTCAGTGGACATACACTTGGGATGAACTTGGCCCATAATATCTATGTGCTTTGTAAAATATAAACATAGGGCATGATTATGTCTATGGATCTTTTATATCACACTGGCAGTGTAAAGGGGCATTAGGTGGTGGAACCAACCCCCTGTAAATACCCACTATGGAGTCTGTGGTGCTGATTTAAGGGACCTATATAAGCTCTGCTACTTGAGCCTACAGTCAGGGCAAGGGAAAAAACAGGATTGGGCAGGGTAGCCTGGGTAAGGAGTATGACAGAGCACACTGTGCTGTGTCTATTATCTTTGTCTAATGGCTCACAATAGACCATGGGGATCAGAGCATAGTTAAAGCAGCACTAAGGCCATTCTAACTTCCTCCAGGGGAGACCCACAATATGGAGAACACACAGGTGATGTAAAGCTACCTTTTTTCCCTTCTCCCTCCTTCAGTTCCTGCCTCATGTGCAGGAATGTGTGGCCAGATCCACCCAGAGGCTTAGGTGCCTAAACCCCAGAAGCTCCCATATGATCTTTAGTCCAGTGGTTGAAGTATTGTCCTGTGGGAGACCCCAGTTCAGTTCCCTGCTCTGACTGATGAGAAGGGAAATAAACAAGGGTCTCCTACTTTTCAGGTGAGGACCCTAACCATTGGCTATGGAGTGTCACAGTGGAACATCAATGGGATCTACAAAGCCTGAGTGATTTTCTGGATACCTAAGAGTTGGGTGTGGCAATGCTACAGTGCAACACATAAGACACTTTGCGAATCCAGGTCATAGTAACTGAAAATCTGGTCCAAAGGGTTTCTTCCTGATCAGAGGCTAATGTGTTCTTTCAATCATCTGTAAACTTGGAAACTTTTATATAAACTTCCAAACTTACCATTATCTATCCTACAATCCCATACTAATTAGTAGTGAGATTATTCTGAAAACTTATTTGTCTCTGTAAAATGAAGCATTGCCTGTGAATGAATGGAAATAAAGAAGACAACTGCTCAAGATATTAGTGAATGTAGGTAGTGAATGAATCAGCATGGTAATTGTGCCAGCAAAATAATAATGCAAACTAGCCTGAGTGCATTTTACCAGTGCAAATTGTTAACATTGTCAACAGTTTCTTGAAATCGTAAGCTGTTTGCTGAATTTCTGAATTGTTCCTGCTATGCTGCATATTTTTATGCAAATGAATGCTATTAAACAAATGCTCCTGCAGTGATGACACATGTTTCTTTCTGCATTATCACCATCTCTTTCCTTAAGCACAATGGGGGGAAAAAATTAAAAGCTATTCAAATCATTCAGTGCCCTATTTATGGCTAAAAAATACACTGGATTTTAAAAGGACATATGTCTCACTTCTAGTGGGAACATGCCCTTTTCCAATTGTAATGAATTTAAGAGGGAGAGATGTTGGCCCTGGTATTGATTCCTGGTGAATCAAGTTGAACTTGCATTCATAGAATCATAGAAGATTAGGGTTGGAAGAAAGCAGGACCAACCCCAACTAAATCATTCCAGCCAGGGCTTTGTCAAGCCGGGCCTTAAAAACATCTAAGGATGGAGATTCCACCACGTCTCTAGGTAATCCATTCCAGTGCTTCACCACCCTCCTAGTAAAAACGTTTTTCCTAATATCCAACCTAGACCTCACCCATTGCAACTTGAGACCATTGCTCCTTGTTCTGTCATCTGCCACCCCTGAGAACAGCCTAGCTCTGTTCTCCCTGGACCTCCCTTTCAGGTAGTAAATGCTGCTATCAAATCCTCCCTCATTCTTCTCTTCTGCAGACTAAAAAAGCCCAGTCCCTCAGCTTCTCCTCATAAATCATGTGCTCCAGCCCCCTAATCATTTTTGTTGCCCTCCTCTGGACTCTCTCCAATTTGTCTACATCCTTTCTGTAGTGGGGGGCCCAAAACTGGACACAATACTCCAAATGTGGCCTCACCAGTGCAGAATAAAGGGGAAATAATCTCTTCCCTCTATCCACTGGCAATGCTCCTACTAATGCAGCCCAATATGCTGTTCACCTTCTTGGCAATAAGGGCACACTGTTGACTCATATCCAGCTTCTTGTCCACTGTAACCCCCAGGTCCTTTTCTGCAGAATTGCTGCTTAGCCACTTGGTCCCCAGTCTGTGGCAGTGAATGGGATTCTTCCATCCTAAGTGCAGGAGTCTGCACTTGTCCTTGTTGAATCTCATCAGATTTTTTTTGGGCCAATCCTCCAATTTATCTAGGTCACTCTGTATCCTATCCCTACGCTCCAGCATATCTACTCCGCATCACAGCTTAGTGTTATCCGCGAACTTGCTGAGGGTGCAATCCACCCCATCCTCCACATCATTATTGAAGATGTTGAACAAAACCAGCCCCAGAACCAAGCTTGATACTGGCTGTTAACTAGACTTCAAGCTGTTGATCACAACCTGTTGAGCCCAGTGATCCAGCCAGCTTCTATCCATTTTATAGTCCATTCATGAACCCATACGTCTTTAACTTGCTGTCAAGAATATTGTGGGAGACCATAACAAAAGCTTTGCTAAAGTTAAGGTATATCACATCCACTGCTTTCCCCACATTCACAGAGCCAGTCATCTCATCACAGAAGGCAATCAGGTTGGTCAGGGATGACTTGCCGTTCGTGAATCCATGCTGATTGTTCCTGATCACCTTCCTTTCTTCCAAATGCCTCCAAATGGATTCCTTGAGGATCCACTCCATGATTTTCCAACAAATGAGGTGAGGCTGACAGGTTTGTAGTTCCCCGGATCCTCCTTCTTCTTCCCTTTTTTGAAGATAGGCACTATGTTTGCCTTTTTCAAATCATCCGGGACCTCCCCCAATCACCACAAGTTTTCAAAGACAATGGCCAATAGCTCTGCAAGCACATCAGCTAACTCCCTCACCATCCTTGGATGCATTGCATCCGGTCTCATGGACTTGTGCATATCCAGCTTTTCTAAATAGTCCTGAACCTGTTTTTTCAGCACTTGAGGGCTGCTCACCTCTTCCCCATTCTGTGCTGCCCAGTGCAGTAGTCTGGGAGCTGACCTTGTCTGTGAAGACAGAGGCAAAGAAAGGATTGAGTACTTCAGCTTTTTCCACATCATCTGTCATTAAGTTGTCTCCCCCATTCAGTAAGGGGACCACACTTTCCCTGACCTTCTTCTTGTTACTAACATACCTGTAGAAACTCTTCATGTCCCTGGCTAGCTGCAACTCCAGTTGTGCTTTGGCCTTCCTGCATGTTCAAGCAATATTTTTATACTCCTCCCTTGTCATCTGTCCAAGATTCCACTTCTTGTAAGCTTTCTTTTTGTGTTTAAGATCACCAAAGACTTCTCTGTTAAGCCAAGCTCTTCACCTGCCATATTTGCTATTCTTTCTGCACATTGGGATGGTTTGTTCCTGAGCCCTCAATAATGTTTCTTTAAAATACAGCCAGCTTTCCTGCACTCCTTTCCCCTCATATTAGTGTCCCAGGGGATCCTGCCTATCAGTTCCCTGAGGGGATCAAAGTCTGCTTTTCTGAAGTGCAGGGTCCGTATTCTGTTGCAATCCTTTCTTCCTTTTGTCAGGATCCTGAACTCAACCATCTCATGGTCATTGCTGCCCAGATTGCCATCCATTTCTACTTCTTCTATCAATTCTTCCCTGTTTGTGAGCAGCAGGTCAAGAGGAACACAGCTGTTATGTTTATAAAATAAACAGGAGGATCTTATTCAGAGGGACAAGGCAATACGCCATGTTTATTGTGAATACAGAAATTTCAAAAAAGCAATTGCCTGCACACTGCACACTTTCACACAGACACACACACATAAGATTCTACAAAGATGAAACATAGTTACCAGCCTCAGTTGCTCGTGTTAGTCCACTGGCCAGATGGCTAAGACACGAGGGAGGGAGCAGGGGTGTGCTGGTGCGCACTGTTGCTCCTGGAGAATGATTGTAGAACCAAACCCAAAGTCCTCATCTTTCTGTCTGGTTTATAGGGGTAAGCTCTTATGCCATTCTATAGGTTCTGTTTCATCATGCATCTGCATCCTGATGTAATTATTAATCACCCATGTTTTGCAAACATGACCATTGTTATTTTTCATAGTTCATCTTGTTTTCGTCCTTCAAGATGGATCCCAGGGTCATCAGGGTGGGCAATCTTCAGCCATCTGGGTCGTAAAAGTTGTTATCTTCACTCCCTTGAACATCCGAGGCTGGCACATTTTCCTATCACTCTCTGGTCTCACATACACACATCACTCATTCATCTATTCATATTCTAATCTCTTAACATTTACTTAAAACATTTAACTGGAAGACACAAGTGTCCTTCAGAAACAATAACATTTCTTTTTATCTAAAACATTCACTATTATTACTATTATTATCACATTTAACATTGAATCTTTCTGTTTCAGAACATTTGCTGATGTTACTTTAAGCAGTGATCTTAAAACATTTGCATTTCAATAATAGCAACAGTTTCACAGAATGATCTTTGGTAACTTTACAAACAGGATAATCAATGACCAGATATGTTTCAAACAAACAGATGGTGGTTTCAAACAAACTTATTAACAGTGAACAGATCACCCTATATACCCAAAATGCAAAGCCTCACAGAAACTGCTGTGGTGATTTGTCATGTACCAAAAGAATAAGGGTATTTCACATAGAATCAATATTACAGAATCAAGCTTTGGGCCTACACAGCCCCTAGTTGTTTCTTCCAGCACTTGCATCAGGAAGTTTTCCTCCACACTCAAAAAACTTCCTGGATTGTTTTTGCACTGTTGTATTGCTCTCTCAGCTGATGGCAGAGTGATTGAAGTTCCCCATAAGAACCAGGGCCTGTAATCTGGAAACTTCCATTAGTTGTCTGAAGAAAGCCTCATCTACCTCATCCTCCTGGTCTGGTGATCTATAGCAGAAGCCCACCATGGCATCACCCTTGTTGCTCTCACCTCTAAACTTAACCCCGAGACTCTCAACAGGCTTTTTGTTTAGTAGCCTGACAACTTCAGTGTATCTTGAGAAACTGTCATTGAAAGACAGTAAAGTTCAGTTCCAACTTTCTGCCATAGGCTATATGGTATAATGGTTCTGATGGGTTGATTCTTATGCAAATACAAACAACATATTTCTCAACTCTCTGTTGTTGATATTTGCTCAGTCCAGGACACTAAACAGACTATTAGTGCTCTCCCTGCATTTTGTAATGTTTTGTTGTCCCATATGCAGTCTGTCAAGGATTTCCTGTTGCACTGATGTAGGGGCTATCCAGTCTGGACCCCTTCGACAACAGATCTTGGTTTATGGTAAGACTTGCTGGTTTCATAGAGGTTGCTGACTTTGTTTTGTCCAGCATTCTTTGCAGTGAGTCATTACTTGACCCAGTAATTCATTCACATCCTCCTACATCTTCAGTTCTTACAGACATTTTTCTGTGATTGGTAAAGAAGTAAGTATAGCATCTATGAAACTTTCTATGCACACCTCCTCCTGTTTACACTCGCGCTGTGCTGTGTTTGGAATTGTGCCTTGGATAGTGTATCAAAAGTGGAGAGATTCTTCCCAAGGACATGAGCAATGGAGAACTGAAACATCATGTTCTCATTCAAAAACATTGTATCCTATGTAAGTGGTAACTAATCTAGGTTTTCTGAACCTAGAAGAGTGACTAGTGGGTTGTGTTAATTTCCACCTGAAATTTTATGCTCTCGAGAAGGTCTCTGAAATGTTCACAAACCCACTTAGTGGCTAGGGCTTTCGTTTCTATTTGTGTGCAGTGCTGCTCTGTATTGGTGAGTGCTTGTGAGGCATAGCTACTGGGCGCCCCAGTGAAGGTTATTATTCCTAAAGGAGAACTGTCTCTATCCCATAGGATGAGGCATCAGCTGAAATTGGTGGTTTTATTTGGCTTATCTAGGACCAAAACAGGTGCAGTGCTCAGGTCTTGCTTAATTTTTTCTGAATGTCTGACTCTGTTAATTCCCCAATACCAGGAATTTGTGGACTCAGGAGATCTTGTAATGGCTTTGACTTCTCGGCCAAGTGAGGTAAGAATTTTCTCAGGTGTCATCATGCTCATGAATCAATGTATATATCATTCTCTACAGATATTCTCATTGAGCTTGATATGGTCAACCCATATCCAAACTTCATCATTCCGTTTGGGGACCATTATGATGCCTGCACACCGTTCAATTGGGGTATCCATTCTGGAAATGAAACCCATCTGCTCCATGAAGCTGAGCTCTGCTTTCACCCTGGGCAGTAAAGGGAGAGAGATTCTCCTAAGTGTCAACAAAGCAAATGACTTTGCATTTGGTATATATTTAATATGGTATTCTTCCTCTAATTCCTCTAATCTTTCTCTAATTTTGGGAATCTCTTCCTGATCTCTGGTTCTTTCCTATAACCAGGCACGGGGCTGTGATTGCTGGGTGGACAAGCAGAGCAGTGCGTAGGCCATCTACAGTATAGATCTCTGTGGATGTAGTCTTCTTGTCAAGTATTAGAGTGGTTCAAAATTTTCCTTTCTTTTTTAATGGGGAATGTTGAGGTTTTTCAATATCTCTTTTGGCTCATCCTCCTATAAAGTGATTCTGGAATCACCTGTACATCAGTGCCTGTGTCTATTTTGAAATCTATTTATACTTCTCCAGGGTGATTGTAGTGAGCCACAATGGTTGTTTTTGCTCATTTCCTATGTCCCCACGGTGTAAGACGTCAGTGTTTTGGTTTTTTTAGTCTTCTGCTATCATGTGTTTAGATTGGCACACTGCTGCATAATGTCCCTTTCTTAGTCTTTTCCCAATGTTAGCATAGCTCTCTCTGGATCTCTGTGTTTGTACTGGTTTGGGTGGATATTGTTTCTGGGCATTCTGAGGTATTTTCCATGCCATGTCTATGACTTCTGTAATTGATTCACCCTCAGAGTTATTCCTGAGAATTCACAGGCATGGTTGCTTCTTTATGAGCTTCAAAGGATTATGTTCTTGGCTGTCTCTAGTGTTAGGTTAGGATAACTTTGGAGTCTTTCTGATAATTGGCTATCCCTCAGCCCTACAAATTCTTCATTAATTTCCCCTTAGCCCCAGTGTTGGATTTGGTTATACAAGGCTGTTATGAAATCATTTGCTAACTCACCTTTCTCTTGCTTGTGCAAGTAAAATCATGCCCGCTCAAAAATTACATAGCAGTGTGGTATGAAATGCTTACCCTGTTCTTCTTTAACTGTATTGAACTGTTTCATCTGAGCAGCTGTGAGGCTTCTGAAAAAGATAATGTCCTCTGCTGGAGGTCCCATTGTATATAGCAGGGAATTAACTTGTTTTTCCTCTAAGTACTGATCTAACCTGGAAGCCTGATGGGATATTTGGGATCTTCTTATCCAGAGTGGCCATTGCTCTGAGTGCTGGAAATAGAATTCTGCTGGGGGATGGGGTGTTGGAAAAGGGCTGCCATGTATGTAGCTATCTCTGCTGTTTTACCAGACTATAGATTTCCCCTCTTCCCCTGTTTTTTTTTTTTTTTTGCTTCTGTGTGGAGTGGTGTGTCCCTTTAAAGAAGCAAACTGGTGCTGCTGTGGCCTGGCATTAGTTTCAGTGTCCCTTCCTTTCCTATCCTCACTTGCTGGTGCAACCTGAACTCACCATAGGACATTTGTATCTGCTTTGGATGATAGCTTTCCACCAGGGGGCAGTTATAGTATGAGAGTATGTTTGTGTAGAGAGTAATGTTTAGGAGCTTAGAGAACTCTACTTTGAGGAAATGCTTGATGAGAGAGAACAGCTTATGAGGAGAACAGAATAAAGCTTGAATGTGGCACTCTGTCTTCTCATGCTTCAACAATAAACAGCATCCTGTATTGTTGTCCTTTGGGTGGCCAGTTGAGTGCCTTCAACTGATTTCAATGGGAGTTGAGGTTGCTCTGCACCTCACAAGAGGCTGTGACATGGTGGTAACCTTCAAGCAAAGAAAGTAACAAGTGTCCAAAAAGCATCTGTTTATTTATGATATAAACAGGATGTTACAGTGAAAGAAAAACACAGAGCTAACTCACAGATATAGAATACTAGACTCCAACTGTGGAATGATCTTTCACCTGGATCTCTGACTCAGAAAGGTGGAAATTTAGCTGCCTTTCCCTAAGAATTGCCTGCTTTCTGCCTGCCTACTCAGTGCTTAGCGTTCACTGTTTTATAGCTGCCTTTCTTAGCATGGTCCTCTGGATACCACTTTTCCTCAACTTGCTATAAACTAGCATTCCTTCCCTTAGAGACCTACTGGCTTGAACTCTTTTTAGATTATTTTCCCCTGACTTTCTTTCTCTCATATCTAAGGAGGTTGTGCATATTTTGAAAGGCGCTCAGCATCTGGGAGGTCTGGGACTTTGTTCCATCTTTAGGGGTGATGCCACTCTGTTAAGGTTATGACAGCTGGTGGATATCAGCCTGCATACTGTGAGTCTGGGCACTTCAACAAGCACGAAACAACCCGAAACCTCCTAAATATTTATGTGACACAGGCAATTGGTTTTCAGTGACTCATATTGAATCATTTCAAACAAATGAACATACCTTTTTGCTCTGAATTAGTCCCAAGAAGAAATGTCCCCATTTTAAAATAAACCACCTTTTTTGCATACAAAATCTGCCTTATATATTCCTAGAAATCCATGAAAGAACTGAAACAAGGCTGCAAAATGTTTAGCTTTTCATGAAACTAGTGAAAATGGTAAGGATGGAGGTGGGGATGTTCTATCTGTTATGCTGACAAGAGCAGTGAATTTAGGACTTTTTTTTATTAGCCATCCTCCATCATCATCACAGGCTAATGGAGTTTTACAGGCAGAGTAAATCTGCTCTTCACTGCTGTTCTGAAGTTTTTAGAGTAGTTTCTCAGCAGGAGCTGCACAGGTTTGGAAACTCCATGGAACTGGCAGTGGTGAAGTATGTGTTCTAGTGAATAGGCTGCATGAATGAAATAAATGAGAAAAAAATTAGTCTGCCCTAAAATTGTTAGAATATAATCCTGACCTTCACTCAGCTAATGGAATGCTGTCTTGGTTTTTCTTACATTAGCTCAGGGTACATGAAGACTAAACTGCTTTTTCTTGGAAAAAAAGCCTGCTTATGTAATTGTTTCTTTCAAGACTATAGAAACAGTTTTATGAACACAGATGCACTGAAGTAAATTCTAAGACAAATAGACCTTTCCTCCTGTTGTTGTGAGTCAACAAATAAAATTGGAAGTGCAGCACAGTTTGTGCCCTTACCTCTGTAGATGTGCTTTAAAGTAATGTCCTTTTTGTCTAGGGGAGATATACAGAACTTGAAAAGCAAGAGGCCAGGAGGATAAACTAACCACTGCCTATATAAGTTTCTGCAGGGAGTTAGCTCAGCATCATTTAAGCTGTAGGTTATTTATGGTTTTTACTTCACAACAAATTACATGTCCTTCATTTGAGATTAAGAATAAAGTGACAGTGTCAACATAAATTTGGCCCCAAATTTAAATTTTGTAAATAGAATCCTTAATAAAATCCAATTCTGCCAAGGAATATCGGTAATTAAAACAAACAACCAACCAAAGTTGTTGCTTTTAGAGAAAGGTTCTCTTGCAGTAGTTGAAGTTCAGATGTTGCAGCACTTAGAACTTGATAATGAAAGTGACTAAACACATGTACAACTTGACTCCACTGACTTTTAGTGTCTAAATAGCGAAAAATACATGAAGGACTAAGTGACAAGCAAACTGGATTTTAAAACTTTTTCATCTTTTATAATCTGAGAAATATATATCTGTTTACAACATAGGGTTTTTAAGTTGGCACCTCCAACTTTATTACAAACTAATCTGATATTTCATGTTTAGTACAGTAAACTATAGCAGAAATTATGAATTACAGATGAGGAAATACAAAGTGACTCTTGCCAGTGCATGTTGCTTTGGGGAACCACTGCCACAGCAGCTAATTGGCAAGTATTTTGTAACTGGAGGCTTGTAGCAGTTGTCCATAGTTTCTGTGTATGTAAAAGTTCCGCTTCTCAGTTTCTGACTTTTGTTGACAATCTGTCATTTTCCTCCTCCCATTCACCCTGGTTTTTAAATGTGACATCCATTTGTTGATTTAATGATATATGTTTCTGCTATTTTTATTATTTACATTCTATTCTATAGCATTACATTCTATTCTGTAGCATTTCATGCTACTATCTGATCAGTAATTAGATACTGATGGACTAATTCTCCACCGCCCTGCACCTTGTGCAGTTATTAACCCCTGTGCGAAGTGGAGTGAGTTGAAAATATGGATTTGGTACCAGTTTTGTGGGGAAGGTGGAACCAAGGAAGGCACAGGGAACCGAGGTTTTCTGCAGTGAAACTCAGACTACATCTCAGATGGAAATGAGGTGAACTCCCGAACCCTGTGATCTGAAACCTCTCTTTCAAGAAATTCCTGGTTGCCATATGAGGTCTGGAAGTGTTCGGAATGGGCTTCTGCTTGGCTGACTAAAAGATGGGGCCTAGGATGATGGGGAGAAATGGATAAAGTCTTCCCTTTGAATTGCCTCCAGAACTGAGAGTGAAACTAAGGATAGAGGTGAAAAAGAAGATGATCTTTTCACTCAGCAACGGGGAGCCCGAGGATTAAGAACCTCAATTTTGCTGGTGCAGGATGTTTCTACTGCACTTTTTGATACTGATCTCCATCTGGAATCACTATGACTTGAGCTTTTACAAAGAAAGTGGTATTCTGGGGAGTGATGGGCCCAAATAGGAATCATTTGTGCCTCTATTATGGAAAATGCACGCTCTCCCAAGGATCAAAGCCATCAGTTATGGGAGACTGTTACTGACAGTTCTCCCTTTTCCCTCCTCCCTTCAACCTCCCCCCTATCTGGTCTCTTTCCTGGATTCAGCCATTATGGCAGAAAAATAAACTAACCCAAGAGGGTTTGAAAGGCAGCTTCATAAGGAACCACTGAATCCCTAAAAATGTACTTTTAAAAAAGAGAAACCTGCAAACAACAATGTCCAGCTAGCACTTTAGAACAAGGCTAACTCCTAATCAGGGAGAAAAAAAGATGAGGGGAGAGGGAATGGCAGAATTGGAAGCTGAGGGACCAGACCGAGTTTCTACATAGAATCATAGAAGATTAGGGTTGGAAGGGACCTCAGGAGGTCATCTAGTCCAACCCCCTGCTCAAAGCAGGACTAACCTCAGCTAAATCATCCCAGCCAGGGCTTTGTCAAGCCACACCTTAATAACCTCTAAGGATGGAGATTCCATTACCTGCCTAGATAACCCATTCGAGTGCTTCACAACCCTCCTAGTGAAAATTTTTTTCCTAATATCCAACCTCAACCTGCCCCATGCTGCTTCATAGGCTGAAGGGAACTGAAAATGCATGGGGATCATACCTCCATAACCTGAGATAAAGTCTGTGTTACTTCAAATGGTCAGAGCTTTTCAGAAAGTTATGTCTTTGGTTTATTGTACAGATGCAGCCCAACAACAAGGATACTCATAATATCCCAAAAGAGAAAATTCTTGTTATATCTGGATTTCACAAAGAGTTCCCGTTTCATATCATATCCCTTGGTCCCTATTAACGTAATGAGAAAAACTAATTCAGATAATAAGGGTTTGTAGTCTCCAAGAAAAGAAGGAGGAACTCATTAGGGGGTACTCTTCCCTCTAAGTCGGTACTGAATCAATGCTACCACGTAGCCTTATGGAGTACTGTGCTGTTGGAGAGGCAGTCTTTCAGATGAAACTTAAAACGTAGGTCTCAAACCCTTGTAGTTGTTGAAGATCCCTTTCTGTGTGTCACTGAATATTCAGAATGATAAAATTTTTGGAAGAGATATAAAACCTCCTGAATAAAAGTGTAAGCCAAACTCTAACTACTAAGTATTAAGATGAGACCTTGAAGAGAAGTGAGATTATCCCACATCTGCCTACTGTGGGGTTTCTTGCACTTTCCTCTAAGCATCTGGTGCTGGCCACTGCTGAAGACAGAACATTGGACTAGATGGATCATGGATATAATCCTTGGCCATTCCTATGTTCCAACAAAAGTTATATTCCACTCAGTGGTAGTTGCATATCATTAGTGAGTGAATTTAAGAAGATCCCAAAGTGATTTATAAAACTAATGTATGGTGTGATGATATGGGCTTACTCCACACTGAAAGAGTTAACCATACTTTGTGGGCGGCGGAACTCCCACCCCCAGAATTTGCTGGGCTTGCTCTAACTGTTGCCCTAGGATAAAAGGGAGCAATCTAGCTCATTCAGGGGAGACCACCGAGGAGGAAGGAGCCTGGCAGGAGCTCTCGGCTGCAAACTGCTTCAGCCCCGAGGCAGAGGGACTAGAGATCCAGAGACCCAGGACGTCATTGACGGTCTGGAGGCTGATGCCCAGTGAGATTCCAATGTGAGGGGACCCAGAGGACCCGAGGAGCCCCAGATGACAGTTGCAGGGGGAATGGCAGGAAGTGGTACAGGGTGAGTGATACCTCCTGCCTGCGGCAGGTCAGTGTGTTGAGGCGGGATCCCTGCTGACCTGGGTGGAGACTACCCCTGCCATGGACAGGGCCCTGGGCTAGGATGTGGTGGAGTCAGACGGGCTCACATCCCCGTACCCCTCCTGTCACCCCAGTTGGGGCAATAGCAGTCCCCTGTTTGAGCCCCAGGCTGTAGAGGAGTGGGCTTCCCCCAGCCATCACGATAATCTGCTACCTACACAGCCCTGACGCAAGGGCTCTTATGGACTCTGGCCACAGGGCTGCACAGCCTGATTCATGGCACTTATTGACTCCGGCCATTAGGCCTCACAGCTCTGATGCAAGAGAGGTTATTGACTTTGACCAATAGGCCTCACCGACTGAGTCCCAAGGGCGATCTCTCTGACTCGGTCCCTTGAGCCACACAACTGGGGACAGGCCAATCGGGTAGACTGCAACCCCGGGGTCGCTTTGCAGCCCTATCAACCCCGTAACTTTCCCTCTGAGGGTGGGCAGGATGGGCATACGGATAATATCTTATTTGTTAGAAATGGGAAAAGTAGAGGTGGTTTTAGTTTTGCAAATCATCATCCATCAAGATTGAATTCTGCAAAACCAGAAGTGGTAAGGCTCTGGGTGGCATTTTATCTGAACTTTTGACCCCAAAAGCTTGCAGAGGTTTGCATAAATGAGTCTTGCAATGCTCGTATCTAATATTTATATAGTACCTGTCATCGAAAGATACTCAAAGCACTTTACAAGCTGTATATGGCAGAGTTAGATGAGTGTCACCCAGTGCACTTAGTGGTTTTCACATATCTTTTCTGGAACAACATGGGGCAGATCTGGCCCACTACCTTTCAGAACTCCTGTGGCTTGGCTTGCTAGCCTGCCTGTCATATGTCTTTGGCAAATGCATGTTTCACTTCGTGATGTGATACATGCTGATTCTAGCTGTAAGTAGTAATATGACTGAAATATTTATAGGGAAGCCTGTTTTTTGGAACTATGTTGTTGAAAACAGCCTGTTTAAAACTTTTCTTCCATTTACAGACTTTGATACACAAAAAAGGATACAATGTCAGAAGATTGTACACAAGCCATCAGCTCACATCTTTAAGGCTTCACATGGCAATTCTCTGATAGATTATCTGAACTGGATGGATTGGGTGGGAATTCCTTTTGAAGCCCCTTCATTGAAGAAAGCTGTAAATAGGGCTAAGTTTGGCACATGTCTTTATGGCAGAGTTTTCATGTGGCTAGTCAACATATCTTGTTTTTTCCAAGAAACCGTTTCCATAATTTAGTCTGTCTGCATGAAATGAGTACCTGAAGCTAGTGAATGAATTATTAATGTATCTTGGGCATTTTTAATCAATTTACAATTGAGATTGGATTTTTTCAGTGCATTTACCTGGGGGCAGTGGAAGGGACTAAAGTAGTCATCCTATCTCATTGCTGAAGATGATCTCTGCTTATACATCAGGTACACTGAGTCATGTATAGATTATATTTGCTTAACAAGCACTGGTATCCCAATCACCATATTTATATTAGTTCCTTTCAAAACTTCATATAGCGATTGTTTTTCATATCTGTAATTACCTATATACATTTTTAAAAGAGTAATATACAATAGTAATACTTTTGTCTTGTAAATGATGAGTTATGGAGTAATAATGAAATAAAAGTGATGTATTTTTAAAAATTTATTCATTGAAATTGAGGGGATGAGGGTCACAAGCTGTGCAGTTCTCTTTCCTCTCTTTCTTTTTCCTTTGTCACACTGATCACGTGTATGAGATAGATCCAGAGCTGATATAGATTGTCATAGCTCCGCTGAAGACAATGAAGCTATGACAGTTTACATCAGCTGAGTATCTGCCCATTTCTAAGAGTCTGATTTTCAAGAGACCTCTGCATCTAACAGTTTCCATTTAGGCACCTCCACTGCTGGGTGCTGAACCCTCTTGAAAATCTCGCCTCCCCTCTTTGGTGCCTAACAGGGTGCTGAGTTGGGAAAATTCTGACAACATTTTTTTCCATCTGAATTTACTGATTTGTCAAAATCTAAATGTTTTGCAGATACATTCCTCAGAGAAGTTCCATAAGAACCAGTCTGGTCATGCAGGCTTTAAAACTTGCCTGACTTGCCATATAAGTTTCCATCAGAAACCCACCAGGAAAACCTGGCTGCTCACCCACCCAGCTGCACAACTGCCCTCCTGGCAAGCCCATGGAAACCTGAGAGTCTGGTATCTCTAGCTGCCTGGTTTGCGGCTTCTTGGAAGCCGGGTCTCACAGGGCTTTCAGGGTTCCCCACGTGTGAGGAGCCCACCAGGGAGTTTCCTGAAGCTGGGGCTCCATTCTCTTTTGTGGAGAACTTTGAAATTTTGGGGGTTTGTTTGGACTCAGAAGGAAATAATATTTTGAAATTCTCCATGAAATGGAGTTACCTTTCTCCTCCCAGCACTATTGTTGAGCACTTTTGAAAATCTGTCTCTAAAAGTTTATCAGGGATTACAGAATTAAAGGTTCTTTTTTAAAGGAGGGAAAATGGCAAAATCACTTGTATTGGCAGTTGGTTCACTTGGCTGAAATAAGCATAAAGTTTTGCTCATAAAAATATTTATAAGTGGAATTCTTCAGATGAAATTATTCTAAGTAGTTTACTTTATATTGGACTGAAAGGTACTTTTCCAGATCTACTCTGATGGTTCTTAATAGGCACATCATTTTTAAAATTTCCTCCCAAACTTCTAGTCTACTTAAGAACTATAATTTTTTTGACTTTTCATTAAAATCTATGTTCCAGGATAGCTTAAAAATGACTAGTAGAGTGCCATCAGGCTTTCTTCTCAATTCTAATTTTGCTTCTTCATGATCTGTGGTATTAGTGCAAAATCCTGGCTCACGCAGCCTTTCATTTCTACACTAGTCATTATTGCACACGGACACTGTGTTTGATTCTGTACAAACATTCTTCTTTTATATATTTTGCATTGCCGTAGGAACTGTAGAGATCCTAGGCTAACTATGTCATTTATATAACCCTAAAATTACATGGGACTGTAGAGATTCATAGATTTTAAGGCCAGAATGGACTGTTATGACAATCTAGCCTGAACTGCATAACACAGGCCATAGAACCTCACCCAGTAATTTCTGTGTCAAACCCATAACTCATGTTTGAGCTATAACAGTGTTTCCCAACCTTTTTGAGTAAAACACGTGCCCTCCCACCCCCTCCTCCCTGCCCCCTCACTGGCCATAAATACATATATTAATAATAACACTAAATTACATAATTAATAACAATAATACGAATACACAAATTACTTTTACTTGATTAAGAAGCTAAGGCTTCCCTGGCGCAACTGCCACCGCATGCCCCATGTGGCCCCGCCTCGTCCCAGCCCTCATGGACTGAGGGTAATGGAGGCAGGTTCGGTCAGGTTGGCTGGAGCTGTTCCAGGCCCCCACTGGTGCGGGCCTGCTCGTCTCCAGCGAGGTACCCGGCCAGAGCGGGGCTGGAGGGGGGGGCGGGTGCTGCTCCTCTGCTCTGGCAGGAGTGGAGGTCGGGGCTGCTGCTTCCTTGGAGGGCTACTCCTCTGCTCCAGTCGGCACGGAGCTCAAGGCTGCTGTGCACTGCGCAGAGCTGAGGGGGGTAAATAACCTCAATATCACTGAAGCCTCTAGACCCCCTGGAATCTTTGGTGCCCCCCCCAAGGGGGTCCCGCCCCCCAGTTGGGGACCGTTGAGCTATAGCACATCTCTTAGAAAGCCATCCAGTCTTGACTTAAAAACTGCAAGTGAAGGAGGAACCATCACATCCCTAGGGAGGTTGTTTGAATTGTTAACTACACTCACTGTTAAAAATGTGTATCTTACTTCTAGTCTGAATTTATCAAACTTCAGTTTCCAAAGAGTGGATCTTGTTATGCCTTTTTCTGTTAGATTAAAGGGCTGTCTACTATCTGAAATCTCTCTCATGTAGGCACTTGTGGACTACAGTCAATTCACCTCTTAACCTTTTCTGAGATCAAACAAAGTATCTCACTATAAGGCATGTTTTTCAGATTTTGGATAACTTTTATAACAATTTTTTTCTCTCTTCTGATTTTCAATATTATTTTTGAATTGTGGACACTTCCCAATCAGAACTGTATTCTGTTTGCACATAACAAATGAAACTGGGTCATTAGCACTGACACCTAGGCATCCATCATTTTTAGTGCCTTGATTTATTCATCTTTATCTGTTAGAATGAGGTCTATTATAGACTTACCCCAAGTTGGCTGCAATATTTTCTGTCTTATAAAATTATCATCTATAATTTTTAGAAACTGCAAGAATGATTTACTACTGAAAGCATGAGACCTCCAGTACGTGTTCCCCAGATTCAAATCCTCCATGATGATGCAATTTTTCTTTCTACACATTATAGATAATTGTTTAAGATGTTACTCATCTGAGTTGGTACCTTATAACAGACCTCCACCAGCAGTGCACTTGTCACTTTGAACACTGATGAATAAGCATTTCTGGTCTTGTTCTGAATTGTCAGTATCTCAAAAGCACTTAATTGTGTCTTTAATGTAGAGTGTCACCCATCCCCTTACCATTCTGCCCACTTTCCTGAACAATGTGGTATATCCAGAGACTTTAACAGACTTCCCAGACATATGATATATCCCACTAGGTTTCAATTAAATCAATCTTATCAAATTTATTTTAACAGATGGTCTTTTGAAATTCCTTACATTTATTTTGCAGGCTTCTAGCTTTGGTATATAGGCAACTGAAGAATTTATTCTCATCTCATTCCTTGATGTCTTGATTCCTCACACTCATGCTACCTTGAATCTGAGCTTTATGTTTGAGCATTTGTTCTGTTTGCTTCCTCCTTTAGATGCTAATTTAAAGCCCGTCTGGCTACACTCAGAAAATTGGTTCCCCTTCCACTGAGATGGAGAAGGTCCAAACCACATCGTCCTTTCTCACAGGTGTCCCAATGTTCCACAGAACCAAACCCCTCAACTTTACACCACTTATTTAGCCAAGAACTTACCTCCCGTGTCTATCTTCTCTGGTGTAGGACAGGAAGTATTTCTGAGACGATCAAGTGCTTTCTTCTTTCCTTTATCTCCCTTCTGAGATCTTCTGAAGCAGTCTTATTTGTGCCCATCTGTATCATAATCAATGGGTCCTTGCCCACAATCTTCAGAATCCTTTCATTTCTTTTAGAGACATGTCTTGTCTTCACTCTAGGAAGACAGCACACAGTCCTGTTGTCCTTTTGTCCTCTGCAGAATGTTTTGTCCGCTCGTCCTAACACTGATTCCCCTGAAGATTGAACTGAACACTGAAGATTGTCTGTCATCTTTGAAATGTCTATGGTTTTTTTTTTTTGGTTGTTCTTGACATCCTGAAGGATTGGTTTGAGCTTCAATCCTCAGGTGTGTTCCATGGAGATCCCTATTCCTTCCTATCAGTTGAATCTTCCAAGACACCAAGATCGGCCTGAGCCATCCAACAGGTGGACAGCAGAAGAGATGGATGGAGGACTGTCGGGATCCCCTCCCTGGCTTCCCCAGAGTGCCCTGGGTTACACTGGGGGACAGCAGAAGACAGATGCTGCAACAAACATCTGAAAGTAATAGGATACCTCCAGATGATCATAATGTTTCCTGCTTCTTTTTTCTCGTTTGGTCATGTGCTACTAGTCCTCTGTTTTCAACCCTCTCATTTGCTTTAAAGTAATATATTCTCTGGTTGGATCTGGAATGGTGCTGCTAAAATCTGATTGTCCAAAAATTCTTAAGAGTCTCTGTGATGCTACACAAGGCCAATAGCTGCCCTTTGAGATTACAAATATTTCCCTCAGTACCTGTGCTTCATGCACAGGAAGTCTTTTTCCTTGGTCAAGAAAGAGAACATGGCACATCCCCTGCAGGGGTGATAACTCTTCCATCACTGGCCATCATAGTTGGTTGTGTGGAACTGTACCTACAGACAAAGCTCTCCTTCCTGAAAATTCTTTCAGAAACTCCGGTTAGCCTCTTCTGTCTGCTAAGGTGTGTGCTTCTCAACTGGTGCTTATAGTTAGCCTCACTGGTGAGTGCAACCCCCTCACTGATAAGGAATGAATAATCAAGCAGTGACTTCAAACGTTAGGCCCAATCAAAAGCTAAAGAGTCCCACAGTGACTCAATGCTGAGAGAGACATAAACAGACACAGAACAATCATACAGAGAGGAATTCACCCATGGTTCATAAACAAAGTTGCTGATGTACAGTTATTGCAATCTTCACTCCATTGGGATGTCAGTAAGGGGCCAAAAAGATAGGTGGTGACTGGCATGAGGGCATGGCATGGGTGGCCAATGATGCTCTGATTCAGGAAATCACTTTGGCAGTCTCCACCTATGAACCCCAGATGGAAATTCAAGCTGCCTTCCTGGCAGAACCAGAATGAGTCTCTTTCCTCATGTGGCAGGCCTTATCGGCACTGGGAAATGCAGTTTGCACCTCATTGTACTAGATGGTGAATCTGGCCCGATAGAGTAAGCAACATTCCATGCCCCAGAAAAGTTACAATACAGTATATCTGAAATGGAATGCTTATCCAATGACAGTGTTCAAACAGCAGGATAGTCAGAACAGTGAAGTTGTGGTAATAATCATGGTTCACTCTTTCTTTTTTATTCCATGAGGGGAACTGTGGCAATCTGCTCTAACCCTGTAAGCAGACAATATCTTTAAAAATATGCCTGTCCTGAAGGTGCAGTATTTTCAGTTTGGACCCCAGTGGTGACAGCACTGAGTTTCTAAGCCAGGAGGGGATAAGTGCAGCCTGCAACAGCTCTACAGAGATCAGATAAAAGAGCTGGTGTCAGTCAGAGAAAGGTTATATAATTATGTGAAAAACCCAGGAAAAGCTTTCCTCTGGTATAATTTAAATCAATGAGGCATGACAGATATATGGAGACATGCAGACAACTCTATTTTGTATTAGAAATATAGATATGAAGATAAGCAATGATTAATCTTAATTTTTTGTTACCACCAGTAACACTGAAATAAATCATGTGGATGGAGCATGTTTATTTCCATAAGAAATATTTCTTAGTACGTTGTCGATACTCTGGATATTATAAAACAGAGATAAGAACATAAGAATTGCCATACTGGATTAGACCAATGATTCATCTAGTCCAGTAGCCTGTTTCTGAGAGTGGTCAGTAGCAGCTGCTTCAAAGGAAGGTGCAAAAAAACCCCTAAGTGAATAATCATGAAATAACCTGTTGCTCAGGGAAACTTCTTCAATGTTCCCAGGCAGTTAGTGTTTGGGTTATACCCAGAACATATCCCTTCTATATTTTTCCCAATTTAATGTAACTTTGGGTGCCCTTGGTATCCCTATAAATATCTAATCCTCTTTTAAACCTTGATTGGTTTTTGGATTACATGCTGTCTAGTGGCAGTGAGATGGATACCATCAGGCTATGTTCTATTCCAGAGCATATTGCTCTTAATCTCGCCTCTTGAAGCTGTTCCACTTTTTATAAATACTTAAATCTTTATTGGACCAAAGAGAGAAAGAAAGAGTGAGATTGACTCTATAGCCTGGTGATTAAGGAACTCATCTAGGATGTTGGGAGATGTAAATTCAAATCCCTCCTCTGATGCAGGAAGAGCAAAGATTTTATAGCCTGGTTGTTAGGACACTCATCTGGGAAGCAGAGAGATCTGAGTTCAAGTCCCTGCTCTTGAGTCAGTATTCAAATCTGGGTCTCCATGATATCTCAAGCAAATGCCCTCACCTCTGGGCTAAAGATAAGAAGGGGGACAGACACACAGTTCTTTGAAGCTGGACATGAAAGGATAGTAACCAGTAAAAACGAATCAGGTCAAATTTACAAATGGTTTTGACTGACTGAAACTGCATAAACTATTCTCCCAAAAATTTTAGCCCAGCTTTACTTTTGTCTCATTCTTTTTACATCCTAACATTTTGTTTGCTTTTTTGACCACTGCTGAACGCAGAGCAGAGATTTTGATCGAGGTGCCCACAATGATCCCTAGGGTCCTCTGCCTGAGTGGCTACACTTAATTTGGAGCCCTGTGTTGTGTACAAGCAATTCAGATTTTATTCCTTTCCAATGAACATTACCTTGCATTTGTCAGCAATTGAAACCCAGATGGCAAGCGAGCTCCCTTGCTATTTTTAAAGTTTTAAAGAGGATGTTTCATGTCACCCCATATGCAGCAGAAATGCATATGCACCTGATATGCAGCAGAAATATAAAAAGGGGGTTTCCTTTGTTGTCATACCTTTATCTAGCTAACCACGTGTAGAAAATACCACAGCTTTGAAGACTGCAAAGGTCTTCTTTTAAATTCCCACTTTTCCCAGAGGAAGAGACCACTATGGCTTTAGACACTGAAGTAAATACTGGGCCATATTCTGGCTTCTGATGCACATATACATAGGGGGTCTCATTTAACTCTAATGGCAGCTATGCACACAAATCCAAAACCAGATTGTGGTCATTTAAGTAAGTGATATTGCTTCTTGAAATATTACAAAAAAGAAGAAAAATCATTATTCTTGTGTTTTTAATGTTTTACTATACTGTCTACATAATTGTAATGAGGAGAGATTGTTAAATAGTCACAATGAGATCTGAGAACCTCCAAAAAGGATGTTTTCATACTTTGTAGAGATTCATATTCACAAAAGAACTGAAGTTTTGAAGTGAAACACTCATAAATAGGACCAATTTTTTAAAAAGATCTCTACATTTTTTAAATTTGAAATTCTGAAACTCAGAATTTTGTTCAAAGTTCCATTCTTTTATCCAAGGATGAAGAAAGTTGATTTTTTTCTTTCAGGGAAAAAGGTTATGTTGTGAAATTTCCAGTGGAAATTAATGGGACCCTATGGACCCTATTGCAGGACTGAAGCCTGCATGATAGTGGCAGATTTCTTCTTCACAATGTGCCAGGTTCTTGGCCCTGCTTGTGGCTACTTCGTGCAAAACAGCTGAAAAAGATTTCTGAAAGAAAGAGGTATCCCCGGATGGCCATGCCAGCTCTATGACTCTGACTTTTCCTATCTCTCCCTATAACTAATATACTGGGGACAGGAAAGTTTGGGACAGAAAACATGGTGTTCTGCCTGACTCCTGGGCAGTGCATTAATCCCTATGGGACTGCTGCAGCTCATATAATTTCAAA
This sequence comes from Emydura macquarii macquarii, assembly GCF_026122565.2. Lineage (NCBI taxonomy): Eukaryota > Metazoa > Chordata > Testudines > Chelidae > Emydura > Emydura macquarii. The sequence goes on from NW_027132773.1 coordinate 14,563,139, forward strand.
TAGCCCTTAGGCCCAAGGTCTGGGGCAAAGAAAGGTGGTTTACATTCACTTGTTCTCCCCAGGCTCTCCTCATTTGCACTGAATCCCAACTCTGGACAGCTGAGAATCTGGTCCAATGTCTTAGTAAATGTGCCTGATCCTGGAAGCTATTTCCATTCAAACCAACTATATTACCAGTGCGGGTAAGGACTTCTTACTTGAGTAAGGGATCACAGGATTTGTCAAGAACAAATCATGTCAAACCAATCTGATAGCTTTCTTTGACAAGGTAAAAAGCCTTGTGGTTGGGGGGAAGTGGTAGATGTGGTATATCTTGACTTTAGTAAGGCTTTCCATCTCGCATGACCTTCTCATAAAAAAACTACTGAAATACAACCTATAAGGCTACTATAAGGTGGGTGCATAACTGGTTGGAAAACTGTTTCCAGAGAGTAGTTATCAGTGGTTCACAGTCATGTTGGAAGCGCATATCAAGTGGGTTCCCATAGGGATTAGTTCTGGGTCCGGTTCTCTTCAATATCTTCATCAATGATTTAAATAATGGCATACTTATATGCCATATGGTACACTTCTGAAGTTTGTGGGTGTTACTAGGTTGGGAAGGTTACAAGTGCTTTGGAGGATAGGATTAAAATTCAGAATAATTGGGACAAATTGGAGAAATGATCTAAAATAAATAGGATGAAATTTAATAAGGACAAATGCAAAGTATTCCACTTAGGAAGGAATAATCAGTTGCGCATACACAAAATGGGAAATGACTCCCTATGAAAGAGTACTGCAGAAAGGGATCTGGAGGTCATAGTGGATCACAAGCTAAATATGAGTCAACAGCGTAACATTGTTGCTAAAAAAGCAAACATAATTCTGGGATGTATTAGCAGGAGTGTTGCAAGCAAGATACGAGAAGTAATTCTTCTGCTTTATTCTGCACTGAGTAGGCCTCAATTGGAGTAGTATGTCCAGTTCTGGGTGCACATATCAGGAAAGATGTGGACAAATTGGAGAAAATCCAGAGAAGAGCAACAAGAATGATGAAAGGTTTAAAAAACACGATGTATGAGGGAAGATTGAAAAAATTAGGTTTGTTTAATCTGGAGAAGAGAAGACTGAGGGGGACAGGATAACAGTTTTCAAGTACATAAAAGGTTGTTACAAGAAGGAGGGAGGTAAATTGTTCTCCTTAACCTCTGAGTATAGGACAAGAAGCAATGGACTTAAATTGCAGCAAGGACGTGTAGGTTGGACATTAGGAAAATCTTCCTAAATGTCAGAGTAGGTAAGCACTGCAATACATTGCCTAGGGAGGTTGTGGAATCTCCATCAATAGAGATTTTTAAGAGCAGGTTAGACTAACACCTGCCAGGGATGGTCTAGAACAGTGGTTCTCAACCTATTTACTATTATGGGCAGCATATGCAGCTTTCTATGTATTATGTGGGCTACATCCACACAATATATATATATATATACTATTGTATGGCCTTGAAGATGTCACATGGGCTGAAACGGTGTGCTGATTGAGCCACAAGGGGCCCTGTGGGCCACAAGTTGAGAACCACTGGTCTAGATAATCCTTGGTTCTGCCTTAAGTTTAGGGGACTGGACTAGATGACCTCTCAAGTTGCCTTCCAGTCCTATGATTCTATGATTTCATGACTTTTTGAAAACTTTTTGCTGTCTTAATAAAACTTATTAATATTTCCCAATGAAATTCTCTACATGAAAAGAAATACACTTACAGTATGTTCACTGTGTATTTAAATACATTCCTCTTTTTTCTATAGTCCATTTTCTTCTCTTCTTTTACACATATAGTAAAGTGTCTGTCTGACTTTCTAGCTGTCCTACTGATATAGGAGATTTCCTGGATTCATCTTTCAAATAAATAAATTGTTTAAGTGATTGTGCATAAGTATTTAAATTTGTGTTACATTGCCTTAGAAGTGAAGATAGATTTTAGACTCTGCTTGGACTTGATTGAAGAATTTCAGGTCTTCCTTGTAAATGAATTAATCTATCCACTTGAGTCCACCCTGCAGCCACCGTTGATCTTTACTGCACAACCTGCCTAGTCCACAGAAAAATAATTGATCTTGGGAGAGAAAAAAAATCACCACTCTTTACTCTGTTCCTCCCAAATGTTCAGTTTAATTTTCACCTAAGGGCAAACCATTTTTATTTCATTTAACTTGTCTTTTCTAATAAATGGACACGTTAACAATGTCCACTAAAATACATGATCATTTTTCTATTTTAATCTGAGTGGTTTCTTGCAAGTCATGCTTCAATCAGAAATCAATTCTAAAGAAGGCATGTATTTCACTGGAAGTTTGGTTGTTTCAGTTTTTTCCAACATTCTGTGTTCTGTTTTCAGGGATAAAATTGTTGGAGCACAAACATTGTAGGAGTCAGGATGAAATATTAGTTTTTAACATGTCTGTTCTTTCTGCTAAGAATACTGGTAAGATGCAACATTTAACCAAGTTGTTTTTCAAACACCTTTAATAATAATAATTTGCACTCTTCCTCTAAAGCTCTCGCAGTGTTTGCATGCAAGACCTCACTCTTTCAACAAGTGTGTGTCCTGCTGAGAACGTGTTACATGGATTTTGCTGACTCACTGGTGCAACCGGCTTATTACGCAACCCATATATAAAAGAGGGGAGAGTAGCCTAGAGGATGTCAGGTCCCAAGTGATGCAACAAGAGCCCTAGGAGTAAGCCCAATCCAGGGATATGTTTTAGGCTACTATAAAGTAACCATGTGGGTAGCCAAGCCTGAGGAGAATGCTTGGGTTGGGGTTTCTTGTAGAAATTTTAAATGATCTGTGGTTATAATCCAGACCCTGTCAGAATTATTATTAATACAGGATACCACCATGACACCAATTCAACCATAAATTCCTTTATTAAATCTAAAGGCCAAATGGCCTTTGTACAGCTGCTTCAAACATGTCTTAAATGCCCAAGCAATCATCACACCCATACAGTAACATGCACTCAAAAGTAGTGATCATATACTTACAACAGGACTAGACCTGAGATGTTCACGCCCAGGTTGGCTCACTCCAGATTAGGTAGACAGGCACTGGCAATGAACCCTCTAAGAGTTTAGCCTTTTATACTTTTATTTATAGGACCTGTGTGACACAAGCCCCTATTCTGTGAATTCCTTTCCTTGTTAAAACTGGTTAAAACCATCCTGGTAATTGGGGCCTGTTCTTCAAGGAATTTTTATCCTATCTTACTTACATTTCAAGTCCAATACATATAACAAAGCATAGCTTCTCCCAGACAAAACTGGTTAGAATCATCCTCTCAGGACTCCCCACAACTGGTAAATATCTGCACTTTACATGACCTACAAAAATGCATATTTTCTTCTTTTAAAAAATTTAACCATTTATATTATAGGTTTAATCCTACAGACCTAGGAGGTAACTGTTTTTTTATTTGGTGTGTGTTTCTGTTTGAAATTGGGTGGGAATTTCCCCTTGTTACATATGGGGCAATTATACTGGCCAAGATTTTAAACAATAAAAGCCTAAAGCTATGGCTAAGTCCTTAGTAGGCACCTAAATACATTAGGATGAGTAATGGCTTTGATGGGAGCTGGGTCCTCGGAACTTCTGAAAATAAGCTCCAAACTTAAATAAAATATAGACTTGAGCCCAGATCCTCAAAGGTATATAGGCATCTAACTTCCATTTAAGTGCCTATGGCACTTACATTTAGGCACTCATTTTTTAAAATCTTGTCCATGGGACTTCTGCTCCTTACTCACTTAGGGTGGGATTTTCAAAAGTGTTTAACTGGTTTGCCCAAGGATACACAAAAGCTAGTGATAGTCCAGTATAGCACTCAGCTCTCCTCACTTGTAGTCCGTTGCTCTAGCCATGAGTATATACAACATCCTGATTAGTAGTAGAGGCGCGATCTTCTGTATGAAGGTTTTCTGGATTAACTAGAATAGTTAAATACCCAACAATTAATATTTTCTCATTGTAAATTTCTCATTTAAGGCCCCACTTTTCCCCCCATATAGGAAAAGCTTCAGGAGAGGGGAGGAAACATCTCCCACAGTGTCCTAGGAGTTCTATTGTGGCCAGGGATTTTTTTCCCTTGTGGAATGCCACTGTCTCTAATTCCCACCTCCTTCCCCATATACCCCTTATCTTGCTTGTCCCTTCAGTTCTATGTCCAGTCTCACCCATTCTTACTATCCCATATATCTGGATTTCTTGTGGAAAAACAAGCTAAAGTGAGTTCCACAGTACAGTGGGACAAGCTATCATGAGTTAATGCAGACTGCCTAACTTCTATTTGCAAGAATCCAGCCAGCTTCCCAGAACACAGATGGGTAGTACAGTCCAAAGTCTTTGTTCACTATCAGGTCAGCCCTGTAATAGAATGGCATCAATTTTTGCCTTTTAAAAAACATATGGTTTATAATCAACATTATTTCAAAATATCAAACACTCCAGGCAAAGACAGACACAGTGACATTACAGACACACAGCAAAATATAATCTGCCTATAAGGCTATTCTATAACGCCAGTCCAGACATGATCCCTTTTAGAATTGTCAGAGAGCACATTTTCTGCCAGTGGCTCCTTTCCTGTGGTAATTAATAGTGACGAGATAAAGCAGGCATGTCTTATTCTGTCATGTATTTTTTTAAAATCAGAATTAAATCTACTGATACTGATACTGGTGACTCTCAATATTAAATCTAGTTAATAAATTCCAAGAAAAGCTCATATACTCTGTTATGATAAACATAGTGCAGTACTCCATTACCGCAAAATATTGCTAGCATATTGCTAGCATAGCCTGACCCCAACTACCTTTCTAGGTTAATAAATAATAAATTCATAGTTATATCTCTTCTGTCTAAATGAAAGGCCATTTCTAAAATTCTTTTCCTATTACCAGATGCGACACATGTCTCCTACTTATACATCCAATTTGATCTGGGTATATTAAGTTTCCCTTTTAGAAATTCTTCTTTTGCTGTATTTTTGGTGAATAATTAATAATCTCTATTTACTTGTGAAATCGTTCTAATATCAACTGCAGAAGGTGGGACGCATGTCACTCCTATCGGTCAAGGTGGGATTACTACTCTAATTTATCAGTGATAAGATTGCCATTTTGCTATGCGCTGGGCAGGATTTTTGTTCAAATGTTTGGCCTATTTTTCTAGGTACATTTGGTGGATAAAATGCTTAAAGAGTGAGAGATTTCAAAAACTAAATATTTACCCTGGAGAGGAGCATGCTGCCAGGGGATTGAACTGAGGTATTAAAAATGATGACGGTCACATTCAAAACTGCCCAGTCCACTCTTTTCCACTTGTTCCAGAATATCAGGGGTCACTCAATAAAATAAATGCCTAGTAAAACCAGGACAAATAAAAAGCAGAGCTTTCTAAAACTTGACAATGGGGATGAGCCAGATTTCAAAAGTCCATTAGGGAATTTGCATTGCCAGTCTATTTTACGTGGAAGTGATTGGTGGCAGAATAAACCGTTAGACAGAGAAAACTGGTAAAACTAGTGGTGGTAGGAACTGTTACAATAAACGCTTGTTTGCAGCAACACTTTGTAACAGCAACCACTGCATACGAGCAACATTTCCCCTGGGAAGACTTTCCCTACTGTGAATTGTCAACACTCCTCATAACAGCAACAACTGCTTAGGAGCAATGTTGCAAAAGGGCACTGATGTGTTGCTACTAATGAGCATCTACTGTATCATTGAGATATGCTGTTTTGTGAAAGCTGAAATTTTTCATGGCTGCATCTCAGTTTTGATGAGAACTTTACCAAGAAGCTTTGTCTGAGTAAGAAAGAGACAGGCTATAGGCTGGTGGTTAGAGCACTCGCATGGGGGAATCTAGGTTCAAGTTTCTGCTCTGCCTGATTTGGCGTTATCTGGGATGAAAAACTCTTGAACCTACAGGCTACAGGACACATAGCATTCCATTTTTGTTAAAAGGTTTCTTCCTTCATCCCCCTGTGTGGAATGAAAACAAAACTCTAAACCATGAAAGTTGCTGTCAAACAGAATTATTGCTTCCTGGTCAGCTCTAAGAAGGACCTCCCTAATTTGCAATGATATTTGTAAGACCTGAGTTTAAGGATTTTAATATGAATGATGCAAGTATCTAGGATATTCTGTCCCCTTCCTTCCTGGTGTAAGTGATGATCTAGACCAGAAAGATAGGCAGGCTATTGGAAAGCCACACAAGCATGCTGCTCCATGGGGCCCATGGCATGCAGTTGCAGAGAGATTAACAAGAATCACAGAAATGTAGGGCTGGAAGGGGCTTGAGAAGTCCAGCCTCCTCTGCTATTGTAGGACCAAGTAAACAAAGATCATCCCTGGCAAGTGTTTGTCCAACTTGTTTTTAAAAGCTTCAAATGATGGGGACTCCACAACTTCCTTTGGAAGCCTAGTCCAGAGCTTATCTACCCTTACAGTTAAAAAGTTTTTCCTGATATCTAACCGAAATTTATCTTGCTGAAGATTAAACCCATGATTTCTTGTCCTACCTTCAGTGGACATGGAGAACAAATGGTCACTGTCCTCTTTAAAACAGCCTTTAATATACTAAAAGACTGTTATCAGGTCCCCCTCAGTCTTCTTTTATCAAAACTAAATATGCCCAGTTTTTCTAACATTTCCTTATAGGTCAGGTGTTCTAAACCTTTTATCATTTTTGTTGCTGCTCTCTGGACTCTTTCCAATTTGTATACATCCTTCCTAAATTGTGGTTCCCAGAATTAGACCCAATATTCCAACTGAGGCCTCACCAGTGCGAGTAGAGTGGGACAATTACTCCCTGTGTCTTACCTACAACATTCTTGATAATACACCCTATAATCTTATTAGCCTTGTTTGCAGCTGCATTACACTGATGACATATTCAGTTGTGATCCACAATAACTCCCAGATCCTTTTCAGCAGTACTACCTCCTAGTTATTCCCTTTTGTAGTTGTGTATCTGATTTTTCCTTCCTAAGTGAAGTACTTTGCACTTGTCTTTACTGAATTTCATCTTGCTGTTTTCTGACCAATTCTCTAATTTGTCAAGGTCATTTTGAATTTTAAACCTGTCCTCCAAAGTGCTTCCAACCCCTCCCATCTTGGTGCCATCTGCAAATTGTATAAGCATACTCTCTACTCCATTATCCAAGTCATTAATGAAAATATTGAATAGTACTGGACTGAGGATTGATCCCTGCAGGACCCCACTAGATATGCACTCCCAGTTGGACATTTAACAAGACGTTTGCCTTGTTTCTGAAATAATATGTTTTCTTAGAAGTACCACAGATTTTCTATTTGTCAGTTCCCTCCTGTTCCTTGGTCCTTAGAACATTTCTCACGCACACCCTCATTCACTTACTTTAAGTATAATCTCCAACTGCTGGACCAAATTCCCTACTGGTTTAAATGGGCAAAACTCCACTGAAATCAATGGAGCAGTGCCCATTTACACTAGCAGATAATTTGGGCCTGTATTTCACTCCTCAAATATATTTGGGTTTGTACAGAAATTTGAATCCAAACTTCCCCCAGTGTTTGAGGGCATAAGCTTCAAACTGGTGGTCCAGTTCAGGCCCATTCTTGTTTGATAGATTTCCAGATCCTTTATATACACTGGCAGATGTAATAATTCTCCTTGTTATAAGACTTCCCCAAGTTATCGCTCACTTTATTCCTTTGCTTCCATTAAACTCTGGGTGCTCTTTCCATATGTTTTTGTAATTCCAGTTAGCCCAGTAAACTGGTGTTAAAGTGGCAAATTCTATGGCTTTCCATGGTGCTCTTGTTAGTGAAGAATCCATTGTGAAATTGTCAGAGACGGTTCTTGATAAAATTATAGGTGTCCATTGTATACTACTCACCAGTTCCTAGACACTAGAAATCAGTCTATGCAGGAATGGGAATTATCTGAGTCATACTAGAACACTGAATTTATGCCCAAACTACTCTTTTACTTGCTGAAACTGCTATCCCTCCCCAGTACCTCCCAAGTGGATATATAAATAGAGTAAACAAGCTGGCTCCGAGCTGTGTAATTGTTCATGTTCTTCTTTCTCATGTAAGTGCTTCTTTTTAAGAGCATCACATCACAATTCCATGTCTTTAAGGAATTCAGGCCTCTCTTTAAGAGGCCAAACTATCTCTTTTCTGGCTATCAAAGATAAAACCTGGGAGATAGGTAGGTAAGGGCATGGCAGAGGGAGCAATGTCACCTCCATGGCATCTTTACCTGTCCTAGGGACTTATGACATCTTCTTTGCTGAAGCTCTGTGGGATCTGAACTCTCTGGTATTTTCAGGATGAGGCCAACAGCAGGAGAAGATGGAGCAGAGGACTATACACTCTCCAGAGCACCATACTCCACTGATCTTGCAGATATCCACATGGAAATCCAAGTAGGAGTTAACACAGCTTGAAACAGCATGAAGTCTTGCTGTAACCTTTCTGTGGCTAGTACAGCATGGAGTCGGGAAGAGAGAGTTTTATTTTGGTAAGATTCTTTTCCCCCATACACACTTCTTCCGTTGGGGAGAGGATAAGAGAACAAGCCACATAGTAATTTCACATAATGCGCTACTGGAAGGTACTCAGATAGTACAATGATGAGGGTGATATAAGAACTTATATAGGCTAGAATAGATGTTGCCAATGGTTTCTGCAGAAGCAGCACTGCTAGGGTGTACAGGAACCCAAAGAAGCCATATAGAGGAACAGGCCCACTACTGAACATAGCATTCCCTTTCCAAAGAGAGAGAGTTTATCTAGCTCATGAGTGAATGGAACACTAGAAACACTGAACTGTATTCCTTTTCAGTATTCCTCACAGGTGGAGTTCCAAAACTTTACAATCCATTTTGGGTGCTCAGTTCATCTATCCAAACATCTAATTACTTATAAGTTACAGAGTATGTTAAAAAAAGATCTGTTCCATTTAGGTTTGCAATATACCATAGAAGCATTAAATGGGGAAAAAAGTATTTTTGTAGTTATTCAGGCATACTGAGCTGAGAAAGACCACCTCCTGGGCTTTAAAGTGTTCTAATTTCTTTTATACTTTTGGGGGGATAAAAAATTATGTTCAATTCAAGGTGATTTTTTTAAAAAAAACAACCCTTCAATCCTGCTATTAGTATGAGGCAGAAAGTGGTGCTTTGTGCACTAGGAAAATTAGATAATTCCAGAGAGAATTTGTGTTTGGCAGGGGGAGAAAGATTATGAACCAAAAAAGTCTGCCACCTAAATTAGTTGCCCAAATTAGATGCCCACCAACCTAGATGGTAGCTACTCTTCTCCCCATCTAAGTATCTAATGGGCATTTGGGCATCTGTCTTAGGTGGCCCAGTTTGAAAATAGAGACCTTGGATTCCCTTGATTTGAAAGCCTTTTGAAAGGGCTTTTAAAATTTAAATATTTTTACTGTGCTTGCAATCAGCACTTTTTGGAACTGCAGAATTGATAGCAGCAGGAAGACTTAGCATTGGAAACATTTTATTTGAGGTTTTTGTTCAAGTGCGACAGAAAGGTTTTTTACATCAGATTGTATTTCTGTTCTCTCTGGGAAATCCTTTACTTTTCATTTATCTTTTCATCCCCATGAGTTTTTTTATTTGCTCCCCACATTATGAAACAGCTAGACCACTCCCCTACAGAAAAGAAATGAAACAATTAAGGGATATTGAACAAAGAGGTTTCACAGTGGATCAGTAAAAAGTCATTTGTCATGTTTCTGTTATTGTGATACTCTGGGGAAAGTGCATATGTTCAATGTCTTTTAGACTCATATTTCTAGTTGTATAGTGTCCCTTGTACAAGCACCATACTGGGGGCTAAATTAGACATGTAGGAAAAGTGATTTGATCAAGACCAGTTCACAGTTTTCCACTGGATTCCTGGTTTATCTAGATGTGTTTCTGTACTTTTGGAAAGTAAAACACATTGAAAAGAGATGAGGATTTATGAGGACTGCTTTGAAATTCCTCACTCTAAATCCATGGCAAAAATCAGATGTTTCCACTGTGGGCCTGATCTGACATTCATTAGAATTGGTGGAAAGTCTTCCATTGATTTCAGTGAGTGTTGGATCCAGCTGGGACACGTGATTTGTGAGGAGTGGCTGAAGGAACTGGGCTTATTTAGTCTGAAGAAGAGAAGAATGAGGAGATATTTTATAGCAACCTTCAACTACCTGAAGGGAGGTTCCAAAGATGATGGAGCTAGGCTGTTCTCAGTGGTGGCAGATGACAGAACAAGGAGTAATGGTCTCAAGTTGCAGTGCAGGAGGTCTAGGTTGGATATTAGGAAAACTTTTTCACTAGGAGGGTGGTGAAGCACTGGAATGGGTTACCTAAGGAAGTGGTGGAATCTCCGTCCTTAGAGGTTTTTAAGGCCTGGCTTGACAAAGCTCTGACTGGGATTATTTAGTTGGCATTGGTCCTGCTTTGAGCCAGGGTTGGACTAGGTGACCTCCTGAGGTCCCTTCCAACCCTCATCTTCTATGAGTCTACATGAGCTGATGAAAATGTAATTTATTTGTCTGTAATGTGTTCCACCCATGGTAACCTTGTATATCTAGTATGTTTTTTAAATAAGCTAATGTTTTAACCAATAGTTTTAAAGGTGTTTAAAATGGTTAAAACCAATTTATAAAACCCGGTAGAATAGGAAAATTAGATTGAGGTGTGCTCACCAGAAATTAGAGGGGATTATGTAGTTGTATAAGAACATCTCTGAAATACGTAGGTTCCCAGAAGTCACAGGTTTGACTTTCAGCAGTGCTTACTCACCCCCTTTCATCCTTCTAAATAAATAAATTAACTTCTATACAGTTGAGGGTGTAGAGGTATTTCATATAATTGAATTTGCCAGCTCTGGATGTTAATGATTCCCTAGTAATTTTGGTTAGAATATGGATTGTTCCTGGTGACCTGACTGCCAAAATGTACCTTGTCTTCCCAAGCCTTGCCCCATTGCTGCATGATAATTGTATGCTGAGCTGTAGGCCACTTTGCTCTGGTGTGTTTGTATGCTTCAGAATCTGTGCATTATTGAGCATAATACATGTAAGGACAATATACATTAAAGTGATGAGGATGGTGAAGAAGAATGGAAATGGTGTATAAGTGGTTCCTGTGCTGAATGAAGTGAGAGGCTACAAAGATATTTATTCAACAAAGAGCCCATCATCACATTTCATTGCATGGACAGATGCTTAATTAGTTGACCTTATTTTGCTCAGTTAAAGATCACAGAATTTGTTTGGGGGTAGCCAGGCAACTATTCGTATAGGGGTACCCAAACTTCTTTGATTCCGATTGGTCCCAAACAATTCTGAAGTTCTGAAAGTGCCTGTAAAATTCATTACAGTGATAAAATAGCTTTACAATTCATCCCATTAATTTTTGTCAAATCTTTTCTTTAGCAGATTGAATGCAAATGAAATCATAGCTCCCTAATCTGATTCCCAGCACTCTGTGCTTTTTATTTTTATGCACAAAAACTATTTTGCTGTTCTCTTTATGGCTGTGTCAGGCACAGATTACAAATGAAACTTTAAAACTCACAGTTGAAGCATAAAGCTAATGAACGAGGTTAAATGACTGCAAAATAGAAAATGTACAACAGATCTTTAGAAAGTCAAGTTTATGGTAATTGCCTATTTTACGATATAATAGTGCTGTAAAGGGTCAAATTCTGTATTGACTTATGCATCCTTATTACTTCCTTTAGTTATGCTGGTGCAAGGCGTTGACTTCTGTCAGGTACGTTTCTCCAGTATGACTGAAAAGAAAATACCATATAAGATGTACATCGGGGCAAACATTTGGCCCATAATCATTATTCTGATGTAAAACATCAAGTCTCAGAATTTGTGTTACTGGATATGCATGTTGTGTCTGTGCATGTGTGTGTGTCTATATGTATTGAGGGAATTACTACACACACACGCACACACACACACACACACACACATACACACTTTCTGTGTATACACACACAAATCTATATGTTAAAGATAACTAATCAAGGTGGGATAAATTCCCCTTCCTCCCCCATTAACTTCACTGGAATTACACCAAGGATGAATACAGAAGGGCAAACTCTGGCATTACGTATGCAAGTAGATGTAATTCACATTGGTGTAAATGAGAACAAAACTTGACCTGGAATTAGTGCTTCTATCTTTCACAAATAACTAAAAAAATACAGTTACACTTACAGTGGGACTACCCTCTCCCATTCTCCTTTGCATAAATACCCAGCTAATACTATGTTTTCCTATGCATGAAAAGCAAAGGATACTTACTTCTTCAATCTAGCAACTTTCATTACAGTTATGTATCCAAAAAAGAATGACTATAAAGCTATGAGCGAGAATGAGCAAGCACAGTGATTCCCTCGATAAATATTCAATCTGTAAACTGAAACACAATATGGCAACTGCCTCATAGGTGCTTCTTTAGGAGGGAGAGAGAGTCTTTGTTTAAAGGTGTAGTACACCAAAAATGGAGTGAGTTCTTTCCTTCTACATAAGTACAGACTCCACAGATGTCAGTGGGAGTTCCATAAGCAGACTGAGGGAATAATTTGTTCCTTTGATACCAACTCACTCAGGATTTAAAATGGTTATTGTTATGAACCAGTAAGTGAAGTTTACATTTAAAAACCTAAAAGCTGATCAAGAATGGTCAGCAATATCATATAATTCCTTTGTCTTTGCTTTTAATTTACATTTTGGTGCAATGCTTGAATTGGAAAAAGGTGTAAAGTATTATTCTCCCCACCCCCAAAATGGGGTAGTATATGACAGTTTCCATCCTCTTACCATCTATTTTTCAAGAAGGAGCAGGCAAACTATGGACCACATCCTCAGCTGGTATATATCAGCTTACCTCCACTGAAGCCAGTGAAGTATACCATTTAACAGCAGCTGAGGTTCTGGCTATTAAGTGTGATGAATTATACGGCATAATCACGTAGGCCTTGTGGTCATGTGTAGGGCATAGGTAGATACACACCGCACTGAAAAGAAGGGCTGTGTCCAGATTGCAGTATGTAACTATATATGGCTGTGAAAGGCTCTGGCAGTGAAGAGGCAGCAGGGAAAAACTTCAGCAGCTCCCCACTGCTGGAGCTTTTGCCCACCGCCTCTTCGCAGCCAGAGCCTTTGCCTGGGGTGGGGAAAGCCCATTGGCCAAAGGGCTTCCTGACCTTGGGTCTCTGCTTTTTACATTCCTATTTTGACTTCTCTCCCACTGCCCAATAGGGAGGAAAGTGAAGAGACACATGCAGGGTAAAAAGAAAAATAAAAAAAGTAGGAGAAGCAGAGCTGCCATCAAACCTCCAAAACACTCTAGGGAACAAGCAGAATAATGGACCCAGGCCCCATTCCTCACCCCACTTCAGGGAGATAGCAGCAAATGGAGCAGCTGGTTGTGTGTGTGTGTGTACGTGCGCAATGCTGTGAGATTAGTAATTTGTGTGCTTCTACTGTACATGTATTTAGCCAGTGGACTTTGCAGCCTCATGTGTGTATTTCAGCAATGCTACATGTAGAGATCTGTGAGCACTTACATATACCTGGTCAATGTTGGAGATCGAATGGGGCATCTACAATTGCTATGTGGATTTGGGAAATATCAACAATGGGTTTTTTCTCTTATTCCACTTCATTATACTACGAATATATCCTTTAGTGACAGAAACAGGCAAGTACTATTTAACAGGACATGAAGATAAAGGAAAAATCTCTTTAAACATTGAGTATAACTGAGATCCTCATAAAGCAGCTCATCAGAGGAGGGTACAAAGCTCATTTTAGGGGGGGTTGTGTGGGAACAAGTCATTTATTTAGTCTCTTGCTTAACTGAAAGCATCCTGAAGGCTGATCTCAGAAATAGTTTCTGCCAACAGTCCCAAAAGTGCCATTTTGGTAGCTGATGGATCAGCGGGGCATAGGGCCATTGTGATGGAGACACCCCGTACCATCATAGAAGGGGTTAAAGAGAGCCTATAGGCCCATCTAGCTCCTCCCTGCTATACCTGCAGCTGATGCCAAACCTGGAGGGGGAATAAAAGGAGAGAACCTGGCCCAATTCAGGGCTGATTGGCGAGGAAGCAGAATGGAGCTCTGCCTCCCTGTGTGAAGGAAGATTTGCTGGTGGAGAAGCAGGTCTGATAGCCAGGGCAGCCCCTGAGGGAGAAGCACTTGGCCCCCATGACAGAGCAATGCTCCACTAAGAAGCTCTTTAGGAGACTGGGGATGACCCAGGAGTGAGTTGATTTTACTTTTTTCTTGGGAACGTTTTGGGGCTAAGAACTTCCAGTCTCCCAAATGAGTTAACACTAGTAGGAGAGCCCAGTGGACACAGGGGACAGAGGGAACCTCCTTTTGGGTAGACCCATGGCAGTGTCAGGACACCGGGAAGGTCCATAAGGGGGTGCTACTCCAGCCACACCACTACAGTCAACTTTGCCACATCTTTTCCCAGACCGTGTCCCCTACACTGTTTACATGCAGAGTTGTCACTGTTGGAGCCATGATACTGGCTCTGTACCATCAGAGGTTCTCCCTAAGCTGAGGTGCAAAGTATCCACCCTATATTGAAGAATCAGAGCCTATTATTTTGGTTAGAAATGGCTAATTGACATCAGTATATTTTCACTGTGATGGTTCCATTGTACTCTGAGAATCTACAGGTAGCTCCAATCTTAATACGGGGTCCTAGTTATAAGGAAATGCTAGACACCGCACCTTAAAAAATTAGTAATGGCTGTGACATAATGGAGTGGCTGAAATTTCTGATATTGACTTGTCTTAAATCAAGGAAAGGAAACTGAACTCAGGCTGACGTGACTAATCTCAAAACCACATTAAAATTGATAGTAAGAAATAAACCAGTCATGACAGAAAGACAGCAGAGAATTTATCTCACCATTAAATTAGCCTCATTTATTATTATTTTGGTTTAATTGAAGTGAATGTGGCCCTAGACTTTTTGTACAGAAAAATATGCATTCTACTGTTTAGTATTGGTAATTTATTTCTGCTTGTTTTGGAAGATAGGTAATGAATAAAGTAATTGAAGGATTCCTATCAGGTCTGGATAATATGCTTTAGTCCCAGGAATAAGGAGTGTGATAGATAAATAAGCTTAGAGAGAAATTTCTAAGCAAAGTTGACAGCCTAAAGAGATAAGCTGGCACAATTAAAGAGAGCATAGATAAGATTTTATATTACAAGGTAATAACACAGCATGCGCTAAGATTTTCAAATTTGTACTCAAGGGTAAAAAAAGATACAAAATGACATGTAACTGAGGGACCTGAAATCATTCAGGAAGATAGCTGTTTCAATCTAAATATAGTGGCTTATGCCGTTGTCAGAACTAGAGACAACAGCACTAAACACAAATATAACACTCGTAATGTCTGTTTTATTGGCATACCATAGTCATTTATTTAGGTGATTTGTTGAATTTTATTATGTTGAAATCTCATTTCAGCTATTTTTCATCATTTAAATATTTACTATATATGTGGTGAGATAGAGAACACTGGCACACACAGAGATGTTGGTTGTTTGATTTGTATCCTGTTTCCACAGAGGGACCTATGATTTACTTTGACTCTGACTAGTGTGAAATGATTTTGTTTACATTAATGAATTACTCATTCTGTGCTTGTGCACTAACCTTATGGACTCTATCCCACCTGGGTTAGGCTAATGCCTCGGCCCAATAGTTTATTTTGAAAAGCAGCAGACCATTGTGTTTCTCTCTAATGTATGTGAAATGAGTGGTCAAAGCATCTGAGTTTGAATGCTCAGGCACCCAGATAGGTGCCTTGATGGATTGGTAGGATGTGGAAGCCCCACAGGAATAGAAAACCTGGGCAAATATGAAAGATCAGGTTCAGAGGAGTGAGATGTATATACTCAGCTAAAGAAAATTAAAACATTTTAAAAAAGAGAGATGAAAATTTAATTCTGCCTCTGAAACTGCAATTTTTGAAACAGGCTACCCATGAGACTAGCTTTTACACCTTAGGAATTAATCTTAATATAATATAAGGATAATTCATCTTCAGTTTTTCTACTGTATTAGGTAAAAAATATTTTTTCCCCACATCTCTTCTTTTTTCAGGAAAATACATTTTATTGTGAAAATATTCCCTTTATTTCAATTTTCCTGTATCTAATATAATATCCTAGGGCAATGATGCAGCCAAAAAGCTTGTTGTAAATCTATATCCACTTTTTGGGACCTTCATGAAGACTCTATTGCTATAATGGCAATTTGTAGTGTTTTTGTAACATCCAGCTTTGGTGCTTTGGGTAATTAAATTGATTTTCCACATTTTGGCATATGAAAATTTAGAAGCTTTTTGATTCAACTCCAAAGTGAGTGCAGCAGTGGATTTGAATTCAGACATCTGTGTGATCATGTGTTGAAGCACAGCCTCCCACACTTTTCCAGAAAATGGCTGGGAATTGAAGGAGGCTTCCCCTTATAGAGTATGTAAAATTGTGCACTAATAAAAGTTGTTTATTTGAAATTATTCATGAAGACAAACCAGTTCGAAATCAATGCTCACATGTGAGAGCTTTATGCCAGTTGCAACCTTCTGTTTTGGATGGGATGTTCTTTCATACAGTCCTAGGAGCCAACATACTTATCTGCCATGGAAGATCTCCATAAAAAATAAATAGATGTGCAGCAGATGCAGGGACCAAACTACAGAAAAAAGACCTACACTGGTAATCTTTATGAAAATCAGATATGGACCCAACTTGCAACATTCAGATGTACAACAAAAATTTGAGTAACCCAAAATTTGGAGTGTTCTACTGGATTAAAATTTGGATCTAGCTGATTGTTGTCTATTTGCACATTTAAATACACAGGACCAAATACTGAGCTACAGTGTTGGATTGCTTGGCCCAGCTCAGAAAGTAAGGTAGAAGGAAATTCAAGGTAATTATAAGACCTCTTTGTGATCCATAATCCTGGGACTGTCCTGGAGCCCTGGCAAAGAGTAGGTCAGTCTATATCAGCTGCCAACAATCCCAAGATGCCATTTTGGCAGCCAGGGATTGCCATGATGTAAAATAGTCTTGACCTGGCATGTCCTTTTCCCTGGCTATGCTCTCTGTCAGTGCTGTGATGGGTTGTGCTTTTGGAGTCAGAACAACAAAATAGGGCAGAGGAGCAAAGTTGCCCCAGTGCAGTGGAGCATTAGGTGTACTGTGTCTACAACCTCAGTTCTCTTACTCAGTAATGGAGGCAGAAGATATAAACATGTAATCCTTTGACAAATCTTACTAGTCATGCAAATCTCTACGTTACAACAGATAGACACTAAAAAGGAAACAACATAAGGAAAAACAACAGAGCAATTATCTGCTGCTTGCTTTTTGCTTCCTTTGTTCTTCCTCCCTCTTCTCCTCTTGAGCATTTCTCTAAGCAGTAGCTCTCATCACCAGAGGGACTAGCAAGTCCACTTATTCGTTCTCTCTTCAGCAACAGTCCAAAGCTGTTATACATTTTACAGTTCTTTCATTCACCATGCTCACAGGATTCTTGGAAAAGGTTGGGAGTACATACTGTGTCCAGTATAAGAACAGGGGCCCAGTCCAGCAAGATGATGAGCTACCCCAATTTCTGCTGAAGCCAATGGCATTCATCACTTCACAGCGACAGGCCCAGGGTGACTTAAGAGCTGTGGGGCCATCCTTCGTGTGACTCTTTGCTTTGTGTCAGTTTATAAAAAAAATATTTTATTGCAATCTTCTGTGTAATGTAATTTTCTTTCCTTACTGGTTTAATAAAAGAAATCAAACAAACCTTGTCAGGAGAAGGAGAAAACAGTGAGTAAAAAATTGAAAAACAGGAAAGGAAAAACCAATACAGAATAAGAAAACACTGATAAGCAGGTCTTTTCCTTGTGTGTCAGTCTATGGTGACATCAGGCTTTATAATGGTTATTTTTGGGCTGTCACAATAGGCTGATGTTAATAAGTGGAACTTTGGCATGACCCCTTTTAATGGCTCCAGAGGAATCATTTTGAGATATCATGTTAACATCATAATGTCCCCATATTACAAGTTAATATACCTACAGTAGAAAGTAACTCTCATTATTGCAGATAAACACTGTGGTTGTTATTCATTTGTATTGTGGTAGTGCCTAGAGGCCTCAACTGGGGACCCATTGTACTAGTAACCATACACACCTAATGGAAACATGGTCCCTGACCCAAAGACTTGCTGCCTAAGTCCTGGATTCCAAAGAGGTTTACACATATGCTCAGATGTAAGCATGTGTGTTGGCCCATTATCAACACTAAAGTTAAACATATGTGTAAAAATCTTTGCTTTGTTGGGGCCTAACTATATGATGAGAGACAATTGGAAGATACAGACTTGGAAGAGCACAAGGTAGAAGTGAGAGCGTGATAAGCAGCAGTGATCTGTGTGCCTGGATTTAGGTACCTTTTCCAAGCACAGGACTTGGACTCTGGTACTCAGTGGGACCCTTCATAATCCTTCATAAGGAACTCTTTGAATCAAGGAAAAGTATTAATTCCTGTTTGGTTTGAATTCTGGATAAAAGTTGGGGAGAAGGGATGGAAAGCCCTTAATTCTTAATTTATCCATTTTGTATCAGTCACCCCTTTATAAAAGCACTGGCACAGTACTAACTACAGCAGCATTCTCTAATGTCTTTTGTCTACCCTTAATTCCGCATACCAAAATGTATTTTAGTAAATGAAATAACATACTATAAATCCAATTAATAAACTCCAACAACATATAATAAAACTTGCTTATTAGAGTTTAAAATATTACACCAATGGAGATGCTGAGTAGATTTTAGGTAACATTTCCCACACAAAACAGGTGTCTGATCTGTTATTTAGCTATGCATTCCTAATGCATCCATCACCCAGGTATTTAACATACTGTCTGTGTTAGACGTTACACTTTCATTGATTTGTGATTTTTAAAATAAATATGTTCTAAACATTTACTATGGAGCAAAATTTCCTCATATGTAAGCATAAAAATATCTGGAGAGTAAATCACACAATTCTCAAAACATCTCTCAAATTTTAGGACAAGTTATTTTTCTATGTGAGCTCTTTACTTTACATTTTTTTACTTTTCTCCTTTCAAAATAATTGAAGATCTGTTTATCCAACCTACTTTGGGTATAGAACACTGCCCTTTAACTATGACATGGTCATCTTACATCTTGGGTTTCCTGGAATATTCCCAGAATCAGGAAGAGGAGAATCTTGTTATGGATGGGAGCCGAATGAACGTCAGAAAAGACACTAGGGCCATTTCAGCTGACATGTGCTTCCACTTTGCTGACAGTTTCTGTCAGTGTCTGTAAAATGCAACGTTGTCTTTATTTATTCTAAATGCCATAATCTTTTTAGAGAGAAAACTGACGAGGGCCAAAGCAGTGATGGGTAAATCAAAAAGAAATTTGGTGCTTTGATTTGGATAAACCAGACTTAAATCTGCAAGTTGCACTGGAGATATCTGAATGAGACAGTGTCTTAAGGGGTTGTCAGTTTTGGTTTCCCCACAGGAAACTGCAATGCTAGGAAATATCATGACATTCCCTATTTCAGTTCTGTGTGGAACCAGGGAATGGAGAGAGGTGTGAAGGTTTGAAATAATCTTCCCCCCCCTGCAATTTTGTACGTGTGATTTTAGAGTTCCTGAAAATTGCCGGATTGAAAGGCATGTGCTGCCAATTCTGTATCAGATCTGTGGATAGAGGACTCCAGTCTTCAGGGCTGTCAACTTAGCACTTTTCGTGGAAACAAACGTCACACATTATTTAAAGTAATCTACTGTATATACATATAAAATATACTATACTTGTATCGAGTCTAAAGGGCCAAGCCTTCAGCCTGGCAAGATTGATGGGAGGAAGATTTCAAGGGCTGGAGTCCTGGAATGGAAAAGACTAACAATGTATTTATTTTATTTTAATTTTTACAAATATTCATAAGAACAAAACCTTCCCTAGGCTTTGTGCTCCCTCGACAAATACCTAAAATACAGCCCAATTAAGACAAATACTAGCAGACCAACACTGTCTTTTCATAAAAGAAGAGCCAGTCCACAAAACCAAAACTTCCCCTCCTCAGCTCTGACAAAACTCCAATCTCACTCCATATACAAATCCATTTTAAATATAGAATTCCCACTGAAATTAATGGAAGTTTTACTTGGGGAATAGAATTGTTAATTTTATGAGGAAGGGAATTCATAGAATTTATGAGGTAGGGCACTAGCTGAAGGCTTGGGTGACCTGTCTGCTCTATCTCTCAGATGTGTTGTGAGGATAAATACGTTAAAAGTTGTGTGGCTCTCAAATGCTGTGGTGATGAAGGCCAGATAAAACACTTGCACAGATGAATGGTGTTTTGGGGTTCTAAGTTACAGTGTCAGAGGGCCATGTTCTGGCAAGTCAATGGGGCTAGAAGTGGAGTAAGGTGCTACTCGATGTGAAGTGCAACAGAATTTGTCCCAAAACTTTCACATAAGATGTAGTTACAGTTTTCAAAGCATTATTTACCTCACCAAATTTGTCTATCAAATAATGGCTGTTGTGTTTTCATTTTCTGCTCAGTGTTTTCAACAGTTATCTCATTATTTAAAGGTCCATTAAGGACTCTGTCAACTACTTTTAATGATCTGTAATAGCACAAACACAGCAGATATGTTGAACCAACATTAGAGGTACAAATTATAATCAAAACAAGGATATTTGTCGTGTAGCTTGTCACTTTGACTGAATGGAGTGACAGCTTTCTTTGAATTTCCTTGCTTTTGTCAGTTCTTGGTAGACAGTTAGCATTCATTTAATGTAGTGTGAAGTCACTTTTTTAGTAATTTTATTACTTGACTAAAACTATTTTAAAACAGATATGAAGAAAATTTAAATGAATAGAAAACTGAATATCATTTTTGAGGTGAGTTTTGCTCACAAAAATGAGGACTAAAGACTTAATCTAAGTCCTATCACTGAATTCATGAGGCAGATCAGGCTGTATGTGCTCTAGCTTAGACCAGCAGGGCATGGGCAGAAAATGTGCATCTGTCCCCACATCAAACTGCCTATGAATGTGCATCCTCCCTACTGGCAGTATGACACCTGGCTTTTGCAGTTGTGGGCTTTTCTTGAAGGGTGCTGATTTTTGAAGAACACAAACATAGCTGGCTTAAAGATCTATCAGTCCATGCATCTACAAAATTAGGGTCCGCAAAATTAATAATATTGAGCATTTGTTTAGCAACTGTCTGTGCAAATCATACAATCATTGAAATGTAGGCTAGAAGGGACCTCAAGAGTTCATCAAGTCAAGCCTCCTTTGCTGCAGCAGGACCAAGTAAACCTAGATTATCTCCAACAGGTGTTTCTCCAGCCTGTTCTTAAAAACCTCCAGTGATGGGGATTCCACAACCTCCGTTGGAAGCCTCTTTTAGACTGTAACTACCTTTTTTCTAATTACTCTGCTCTCCTTTCTTCTTGCTCCTCTCTTTTTTTTAAACTTCCCTTTGTGTCCTTTCGATTGGATTTTGTGTTTTCCTTCTATTCTTTCCTCTATGCTTGGATCCACCTCCATGTTCTTGTGTGCCAGTAGTTTCATCTAGTGATGTGACAAATTTACTTTTTCTGGATTTGCTGGATAGTGAATACTGTCCCTGAAATTTAATCAGATACCAACTACTATACAAATCCAGCATTAAGGCATGTCACACAGTTTTTTAATACAAATTTGTTTAATTTTTTCCAGCATTGCTGTAAAAGTGACATCAATAAAACTATTCTCCACAGCTATACTCTGAAACAGTAAACCTAGAATACATATACCAGCTGTGAATTATCAGTAGTGTTGGCTGACTAATAGAAACATTTATTGAGAAATAATTATGAAAATGGAAAAATAGGTAATGAATATTCCCCCCCCATCTTTGGTTTATATAGAGTAATCATCAATACTACTACTAGAAGTAATCCATGAAGGTTTAGATATAGTTGTAGCAAAATTCTCAGGCAAAGAAAGGCTGTGATGAGCCATCAGAGAAGGAGTGAACTGGAAACTGATTCATACAAGAAGGTAATTTGGAGACTACAGAATAAATTTGTAAAACTTTGTACATTTCTTCAATGAGATATAACTCTGACAAGGAATGTTTTAAGAAAATAAGTCCCCAGGAAAAGATGAATCAAGCATCTAAAAGTCATGATGAAAACTAAAGTAAGGCAAATTACATATTCTACTCTCAATAACTAAAAACAGAAATACAGATCTTGACATTGCAACCGTCGCCTTTGTGATTATCCCCTAGTACTAACTAGAGCACCACTGCTGTTTGATAGTGTTAATATACTAGCCAGAAAAAATACCTGAAAATTACTCACATTTCATGTCAGAACATCTAAATTATATACCTTCAGGGGTCCTGAAAATAACGTTTTAGACTTTCCTCCAAAATGGACCCGTCATTATCTTCTAGCAGCTCAGAAGATGTCCTTCTTGAGGCATTTTAAAAAAGAAGTGAACTCATACAGGTTTTTCTTTGTGATAGAAAAACACGACTAAAAATATTCTCTGTATTATGACCCTCCTCCCCTGTACCATGGAACACATCAGTATTCTCTTTTTGGGGCATACACCAGAGGGTAGATTCTCAGCTGGTGTGAATTGTTATAACTCCATTGACTTCAATTGAGGTATGTCCATTCACACCAGCTGAGGAAATATACCAGAAGTGTATTATGATGTGCCCCTGTGTAGATAAGATAGAAGGTGCAACTGAAGAGGAGGAGGAAAGCACTGAATCTAGAGTTAATCCTGATATTATTCCATTTTATAAACCTATGTGGGAAAGAGTGTGCTGAATTAAGTCCTGCTTTCTGGCTGTACCAGTTATTAAAGTGCTAGGAAAAGAATGGTGCTGCAAATAGTGCAAAAATAATCAGAGCATCATTAATCAGACCAAGTGGAAAAGGATCAAACAGTAATTACTTTACGTTATCTTCATTCATTTGATTCACATGATTTTGAATAGAAATAATGACCCCAGGTCAGGCATTTCCAAGTGGTTAATTCCTGAATTTTAGGGCCCAAGAAATCAGGATTCAGTTTCTCTAACTGGCCATTAACTGAGAGTATATACCTTCCCTGTCATTTATTATTGCTTCATTATGCCCAAATTGGCATGCAGAATGTTCGCACAGTAATTGACATTATTTGAAACTGTGTGTCAATTTCATTTTGAATGACATTATGTGCAATAATAGCTATGGATAAGTGAGGTGGCTGGTAAAATATTGATCAAAGTTTTCAATGCTTCTGTTGTTTCAAAACACTTTTTCTCAAAATACCAAAAGGCACCTGGTCAAAATTAAAAGGCGAAGAGCCTGATTCTGATCTCACACCAGTGTTAATCAGGAGTACCTCTGTTTATGTCAATGGTGTTAGACTGGTGTGAGATCAGAATCAGGCTTTAATTGCTTGCTTATCTTTTTTCTAAATCAGCCCATTGTGGATCAAAGGGTCTGGCTACACTGCAATGTCAGCCCAGGGTTTGAAAGTAGGCTCAAGGGCCAGGAGATATAGTGGTTAGCACACCTAGTATCGCCTCTCAGCAGGAAGACCTTTCAGCTCAGTTCTTCATCCGTGGATGGGTTTAGCTTCACCTCAGGTTTGCAATGTCCTTCTCCTCTTCTTATCAGAGGGGGAGTGAGACTGGAATGTGGCTTATGCCCCTCCTGCTGCAGGGGCAGTTGGTAGCCCCAGGCCCTTCCACTCCACCAGGCTCCAACCCAGGGCCCTATAAGGGTTAACAGTGTCTGACACCCTAGAGTGTGTTCAGAGTTACTTCCTGCCATCTGTCTCTCACCACAGCTCCAAGTCCATTACAGAGTAACCAAAGAAGAAACAAAGACAACTAAACCTTCAGCCCCAACTGGGTTCAGTATACAGTCCTGTTCCTCACAGGGAACCTTCTTTGGCACCCTTGTCCAGCGGCCCTCAGGGTAGGTTTGTCTTCCTCCCTGTTCTGAGCTGAGTTGCTCCCTTTTAAGCTTTCTTTGCACTAGGAGCATGCTCTGCAGGTCTGGAGGGTTGGGGCTACCTGGGCCCAGTATTGTCCTTTAACCCCTTCAGGTCCTGTGTGGGGATTGTACACTCCATCACACTTCCCTTCCATCTACACACAAATCAAAATAACCCAGGGCTCAGATCCAGAGTCCCAGGATCCCAACAGGTGGAGGGTCTGTGCATGAGTCAAACCAAGACCCAGGGTTCAAGCCCTATTGCTTTGCAGTGTAGACAAAGCCTCACTGGACATGTGCTCTGGGAGTCCACCAAAAGTATTCCCCAATCCAACAGGCTGATTTCTTTGTCCTCGAGACAGTCAAGTACTTCACCATTAACAAAGGGCTAAAGCAGCCACATTTTGGTAGGGCCCTAGGAACTCTGGGATATGGGTGTTTGGATTTGGGCTGGCATAATGCAATGTAGATGATAGATTCCCAGGGTGGGACTTAGCGTTCAACTGTTCCTAACTTGGGGTTATAAATGAGTTTAGATGTTCAAGCCCTCAGGGTGTGCTAACTTGAGTTTTACTAACCCCAGGCTTACCCTGCAATGTAGATGTACCCTAAGAGGTTGGGAACCAGTGTTTGAAATCTCAAGAATGGGTGCAACAGAAAGTGGTTTTAGTGATGCAGAGTCTGATTCTAATCTCCTTTACGCTGGTTTTACCCCAGCCTAAGCCTATAACTTAAGGAGAATGACACCAGTTTTAAATCAGAGTGGCATTAGAATCAGTGGAGTTATTCTTAATTTACACTGCTGAGCACGAGTTCAGAATCAGACCCTTAGTCGGTGGTCCTCTGGTACAGACATGAAAATATTCCATGTTGCTAGTTGGGACAACATGTTTTTGAAGCTGCCATTTTTCATGTGAGACATCAAGAGGTCAAAAGCATGTCTAGTCACTAAAGAACCATTGGCACTTTTTACAGTAGTTTTTCACAAGTATTATTGGTCTCATTATCCTGGTGAAAATCCATTTGTGTAATTGCACATGGTCATTTTAAATTCCTCCCTCAGTTTCAGGTGCATACAATATTCACTTTCTGTCTTAAATTGTTTGTATAATGTTGCTGTTAAACAGCTGCCCTATTTCAGCCCAGAAATTCATTTCAGATGGGTGAAATGATTTATATGTATATGTTGTTATGTGCTTTAGGATCCATTAGAATGAAAGGGTTTGCATAAATTTAAGTTAATATTAAAATGTGCTGTTCTGAATAGTTTTTAATGGGAAATCATGCTGACAAGTTTTCAAACCAGTATGATTTGAGTTATACAATCTGTAAAAATAGGTCTGTCAATGACAGATCTTGAAGCATAGTACTGCTATCAGGGATTGACATAACAACATTCTGGTGCTAAATCTAGATGCCATTAGAGTTCATGCTGTAGTTAGCTTGTAATTCATAAGGAATGCAGGACGCTGGTAACTGGTGTTCTGTGGGAAAAAAAGGACAAATTTTGAGTGCTTTAACAAAATTTGATATTTGACATCAATACTGTGCAGATATAATGTACAATCAATGTCAAGTGCCTTGTTTTTGCTGCTATAAATCAATTTCAACCTTTCAATGCATCCTACTCTAGAGTGAAAAGAAATCTGTTCAGAATTGCAGTGCACTGTTGTTTTGCCAAGGCAAAGATTACTCCCCTGCTTTAATTTTTGTGCTCTCTAGCCTATTTTAAAAAAAGGTCCTATTCTCTACTTTGCTTACTTTTCAATGGGGTAAAAAGTAAAAGCCAAATCTGGTATAACACCAAGAAGGTCGATGAGGCTTCATTACTGCAGCCAAGAGCAGAATTTGGTTCCAGCATAGCAGAAAATGGAATTGGCACTGGAATTGCAAAAGAAAAAAATGACTGCTGCAAAGGGTAAGTTGAAATCCACATTCAGATGAACAATTCCGACACCCTTACTCACTTTGGTCCCGATTCTCTACTATTCTCCACTATTCCAACTGCACTTGGAGATAGTGGAGAATGGTGGCTGCAGGGAGATGGTTGTGGCTCCCTGATCCTCGATCGTGCAGTTCCTGCAGATATTAGAGCAGACAGGGCTTGCTTTGACTTCCACTGCTGGTATATGGTCTGCCCTTGCACCACTGGTGGATCAGGCATAGTGAAGCTCAACTCCACCATGCTCCCTATGTCCACATCCCACTCCTGGAACACCTCTTGCTCACCTTCTGCCAGGCATGTGAGGGCAGCTGGCTCATGAAGTGTTGTAACGACCTCCAGCAACCTTGTGCCAGCAGAGACTTCCCCTAGATAAGGGGAAATTTCTATTGGTTTTCTCCAGCTGTTTTAAAGCTACTTAGCACCACTTAAGCAGATTTTGGCCTAGGTCATGCCACAAGTGGACCATGGACTCCAGTAGTATTCCTCCGGGGCTGCTTGTGGAGTAAGGGGCTAGTCAATACAAGGAAAGGCATCACAGTCTGACCTAAATAATAAGGGGTTATTTTAATATAACAGAAAGCATTGTTCATGATAATACTCTCTTTAATGTCCTTTAGTGTGTGCTAATGTCCAAACAATCGGTGTTTTTCCACATTCAGCATATGCCATAGTGTGTAGGCTTTCATGAGTTAAGGATAACACTTTCTCGTCAACGCTGATTTATTTTACTTATTTATTTATTTGTAGTCCCTGACTCTGTTAGGTAATTATAACATGTCTTCCCTAGAAGTAATGCTCACCACATGAAATAAAACTGTGATACGGACTTAATCAAATTTGAATGAAAAGGTCATTAGAAAGTTAAATTCCTTTTCTCATACCAGCAGTGCTGTCCACAGCAACAAATTATTCTCTGCTGTAAGATGCCCAGTTATTCACTCATTACTTTCATTTCACTTGAGGTACCTAATTACTGATGTGGTTAATTTCTTAAGAGCAATGGCCCCACTTTAGTATTTCATTGCTTCGTTGTTTAGCATTTTTCAAAACAAATTCCTAGAGTCCACAACTAAAATTCAGTTTATTTATTTCCACTTGTGATCGAAGTCCACAACATAAATATATTACAATTAACTATGTTTGTAAGAAACACCCTTTACTACAAATGTCTCATCAGTAAGGCCCAAACTATGGAGCAAGAGACAAGAATAATAAATAATAAAGTAAACCTCACTTGAAAAGAAGGAGCCAAGATAAATGAAGATTGTACCCTCAGGTTTTTGCAACTTCCCAGCATCTGCCAGACCATCACGGGACAGGGCCAAAAATTGGAAGATGTCACTGGATGGATAGTTTGTGTGCATGGATGCTGCCCATGAAAAGTGGCCAGTCATAGTCAGACATAAGTACCCATAAAGCAGAAGGGTTAGTTGTTTGAAGTGACACAGGGAGATATATAGGTGCATCTCCTCATAGTGATGTCCATACGAATCCCTTCTAGCTCACAAGCAAAACATATACCTCCAGATCCAAGTAGTACCTGCTAACAGATGTAGAAGAATATTTGAAGGCATTGGATGCTATGATAGAAAATGGGAGGGTGCACCATGACATCTGCACAGGCAGGTATTTCCTGGGTACCCTTCGGGTAGGGTCCTAGGGTGAAGAGTCTCCTTCTCATGTTCTTTTGTCACCTGGGGATGGAGTCACATTTCTTACTCGGCATTGCCTCACCTTCCTAGGAGCTGGGGATCCCCATTCTACCCTCCTGCTTATCAAGAGATGTATTAGAAGATGCCACATGACAAAAGGCCTTCCATCAATATCAGAAATCCACAGCAAGTAGGTGAGATTTCTTGTCTATCCCTGTGTACACTTTGATAACATGGAGGCTTGCGATTTTGTATATTCCTCTGAATTTTGGCTCAGTGGTGGCTTTGACTTGGGGTTTGCAAAACCAAAACAGGAGGACAGAGGTTTTGCAAAAGTAAAATTGCCTATGGCTAACTCCCATGTGTAACTTCTTGTTCAAAGCTGATATCCGCTTTGGAGATCAGCATCTTGCAGTTACCAGGGGGATACACACCTGATGAGATTGGATATAGTAGCTGGCAGAGGGCACCGTACCCATTCTATTAGGAGAAGGGAGTGATCAGACAGCTGTTAATGATGCAGAAAAATCTAGTTGGGTTCATGCATTTTACTTTAATTTCTAATTATGTTTTATATCTTTAACTCAATCCAAGTCCAGTGCACACATATAATATACTCCCTCAAAACCCTACACTAATAGAACATTAAACATGTTGAAGATTTCTGGAGTGCAGTAAAAGCCCATATATTCACATCTAAGAGTGAAATGTGCTGTATGTCCTCCAAACCAATACTCTGTAGGGCACACTGATAAATAACATCTTCCTGTACCTGTCGTTTTTAGTTTATATTTCCTTTTTGTTCATCGTGTTTCTATTTATTCTTCACATCTGTCTTGGTGAGATATATTCAGCCATCTCCAAGCCTGTCGAGGGGAGCCTCCTGAGTGTTTGGAAAGGAAGAATGACTCGGTTTCACTTTGCACTTTCGGGCACTATTGTGACAAAGTTATACATTAGCAGACAAGACGTAACCTTATAAAGATAAGTGTGTGTTTTGGTAATGATCTCTGCCAGGGTTGCATAGTGTTTGCTCCTTTCATAGTATGTCTGAGATGGAGTCTTAAGGGACTTGTCTAAACAGGGACCACAGAATAAGGATAAAGCCAGTAGAAAAACATTCACTGAGACCTTTCAGTGATGGATCCAGGCAGTTTTATTATTTTAGCTGCAACCCAAATCACAAAGAAAGAGGTTGGACCTTCAGTTGTCTGAGGATGCAATTCTCCTGTTATATTTCAAAATAATCTTGAGTCTTCTCATAGCTCATACATTTTTCTAATTAACATTATAATTAATCTAATACACTGGGGACACTTAAAACATCTGGGTGTCAGCAGCAAAAATATATCATGACTCCGCCTGCTCCATAAGCACTTGCCTTTGGAACTTGAGCTCAATGGACCAGCACCGGTCCCTGAGATCTCCCTGACATAGTATAGGAAGTCAGTCCCTGGTATCAGAAAGGTTGAGAAAAAATGCTACAGAAGATTCTCCATTAGCTGATAGTGAAATAGACCCTATGACACAATGCAGTTTTGATTCCATACCGTAGAATGTAGTGGAACGTATAAATATTTAGCCAATTCATCAGATAATGTGCAATTTTCATTTACAGATGAATTCATAGATGCATTCAGATGGATAAATTCCATTAAATAAATTATCCATTTTATTGGGATCCTACTCAAATACTTTTTTATTACTTACAGTTATTAACAAGAAAACAGAATAGTGATGCTGAGCCCTCCTCCATCTCTGTCTTAATACTATTCTTGGAATTTTTGTGTCCTAAAGAGATTCAGGTTAAAGTGGGTGAATGTACAAAAGATGTTCAGGACAAAAAGTGTGATGTCTCTACTGCTGATCTAGAATAACCTTAAACTTCAGAGTGTTAGAATGGCAGAGCATTTCACTGAAGAGAAACACTAAGGAATTAGAGAAAGCTGATAACATACTAGTTCAGGTATCTTAGAAAGACAATTCTAAAACTCGGCATACTTCTGTTTATTTCATTTGTCCTCTCCCCTTTGGCATATTATTCTTAAAGAATAAACAAGCTACCTACTGTCATGCTGTCTGGATAAGGGGGGGCCCTGAGGTGTATTCAGGAGCTCCGAATACTCCTTTCTACACCAGTCTCGCGTTGGGGGTGTCATGCGGGCTGGCCTGAGTGGGGGGGCATTTAGTATATTGGGTGACATCAGTATGGCAGAATCATAATAATCCATGTGGGATATGCCATGTCAGGTATTGTTAGGAAGGTTATAATGTGCTAAGTAAGATAATAATACTTATGTTCATGTGTGATATTTGAAATGGAAGTTATAGATGTATTTGAGATATCTGTATTTCAAATTGTTCTGCCTGGGCAACACCCCAGATAGGAAGGCTGCAGAACAATGGCCTGCATAATGGCCCGTTAAGGCATTCCCAGGTGCAAGGGGCCCTGAGGGAGAGGCCAGCATCACCACTGAGAACCTGGACTCCTTTGCAGGCAGCCTACCTGATGAAGCATCAGGACTGTCCCATGTGACTAAGGACTCCATTTTGGGTCTTGTGACTGCCCACAGGCCGCATGGCCAGAGGAGGGGGCTTATAAGATCAAGCCAGAGAAACCATCTTGTCTGTGATCCTGTCCAGCTGCAGACACACACCTACCTCTGGATCTATTCATCTTGCAGCTGAACCGAAGGACTTAGACCCATCCAGGTACTGGATGTGAACCAGAGGGGATTATACAAGCTTGCAACTCCACATTTCTTCCAAAAACCTGAAGTATATGGACTTTTAATCATTTGTATATCTGTGATTTACTTTAACCCTTTAACATTTCTCTCATGGTTTCTTTCTTTCTTTTTACAATAAACCTTTAGTTTAGATACTAAAGGATTGGCTGTTAGCGTGGTATTTTAGGTAAGCTCCAAACTGATATTGATCTGGTGCTGTGGCTGACCCCTTGGGGTCAGAGGGAACCTTTTTAGCAGAGAGTTTAAGTAACTGGTCTCTTTGCTGGACCTAGTGCTGATTTGGAAGCCTGGAGCTGAAATGCAGCAAAGGGGGCTGTGGGCATTTGTGGACTGGCTTTGTGATATCCAGTGTGGGGTAATCAAAAGCAGTTTGTGGCTGGTTGGGAAGCCGGGCTTCAGTGTCACCCACCAGTGTGGGGAGAATCTGCTCGACGTTTGCAGCCTGCCCTGACCTTGGCATTATCAGTTGGCAATCCTGGTCACGGGTCGTATCACACCTACCTTTGGAAGCAATGCAAGATGGAGATTTAACAAGGAGAATGCTAATGAAACATTAAAGACATTTTCATTTGTGGTTACCATTTACTCAGTTTTTCTGTGTCTTAAATTGATTATTCATGCATCGGATTTGGAATAAAAGGATTCTTACTCAAATGCATAAATTCTCATTTAGCCTTTTCACAGTTTTGCTGCAATCTCTGGTACATGAAAGGAGAAAATATATCACATTTCCGACTGCTGTTATTATAATGGTGTGTGGTTCTTGGCAGGTCATGTTTCCCTGACTTTCTTCATCACTCACTCACCCTGAATTCCCAGATAGAGTCCTTTAGTACATTCACCATCCCACCCCCGAATTTTGGTTTTGACTGATCTGTGGATGCTCAGGATCTCTGAAACTTAGGCCATATATGTCAGTGTCATACTTTACAGATCCTAATATGAAACTTTTGGCCATAACCAAAAGACATTCCTTTTAAAAATATGTAGGTCATGGTACATATAGTCTAGGTATGTGCAAGCAATTAGCAATGTCTTGAACTAAAGGGACAGATTTGCTGCCCCACATCATTCCAGAGACTAAACCTGACCCTCCCCGAGCTGGGGATATCCCTCACTTGGAAAAGTCCTCAGTAGAAATAGAGGTCACATAGCTGCCTCCTACATCTCCTTTCCCTTAGCTACCTGTGCAAGGGGCAAAGAAGAGTGGGAAAGGACTATTGTCAGCTGCTACAGGTTAGAGCAGAGACCAGTAGCTGGGCAGAGAATCAGGGAGAAATAACCATAATGGCTCCCTTTCTGTGTTGCAACCAAAATAAACTCAGTGCATCAGAAAATCGGGGTCATTGGGTACCATTGACTAAGAAAGTAACAGAGCATGACAATCTAAGACAAGTTGTTCCATGAATGGAATACATATATCTGACATTACCATAGTAAACTGGCTAAAATACTATATCCTGTGTTGTTGTAGTCATGTTGGTCCCAGAATACTAGCAAAACAAAGTGGATGTGGTAATAGCTTCTATTGGATCAACTTCTGTTGGTCAGAGAGACAAGCTTTAGAGCTTACACAGAACTCGAAAGCTTGTCTCTCTGACCAACAGAAGTTGGTCCAATAAAAGATATTATCTCACCCACCTTGTCCCTCTAAAATACTATAGTCTGATATCCCATGATACATCCTCAAGTCTTTTTTCTATGAAAATTAATTATGTATATTAAAAATATTTTTGAATGTGATTTTACTATTGGAAAGAAAAGGTAAATGGGTACTCTTTACAAGGTGCCACTATGAAAAAGCTATTCCTGTTATGCTTATTTAATTGCTTTTGTAACATATCATCACTTGAGAATGCTCTCACCCTAGGTGCAAAGTCATTTAATGGTAACAGCCATCATAGCTGTAAGATACATTATATACCTACTGAACTGAAAGACAGTGATCAAGTAGCAATTAAGTCTTAACTTTATACACCTGCAGAGAAACATCACATGGCTTTCCCATTGTGAACAGTATGACAATAGCCACCAAAATCAGTGATACTGACTCCTACCAGTTGATATGGGTTTACACTTTTGTAACCCTGAAGCACAGCATGAGACTGGGGCCAGGGAATAAAGATAAGTCTCTTACCAGCATGCCTATGTGTTGCATATTTATTACAATATTTTGTGTAAAAACATAACTTAACCCCTCCATTACACTTGCAGGGAGCTCTATGAGAATACTTGTAAGGGTCAGAACAAGAACCATAAATGGATCCACTAGTCTCTCAAGTGGCTTGGTCATTACAATATGCATAGTAAATTTGAAATTTAAAACAAACAAAAACATCTGTTTGGCACATAAGCAATGCGTTAAAATGCAGAGTTTCTCTGCTTCTATTTAGTTTCTGCAAGTTAACGTAAAGCTTTGCATGGGGTAGTTCGCTGCCCCCACTTCGAGCCCCATTTACTTCAGTGGGATTCCTTGGGCTGGTGGGAGCCCAGGTGTATGGAGTTCATGCAGGACTGGGACTCAAGTGTCAAACTCCCATTGAGTTTTGTATATAGAGTGCATTCCATTGAGGGCTCTAATATTCTACATCACAGGAGAAACAACAAATGGGGGACTGGGATTGAAATGCCCAGATGGCCCAGTCTGCCCATTAATACCATCAGAATAATCACAGATAATAGAATAAACTGACTCCTAAAAAAGGGAGAGTCAGGTATTTGATATAGTCACTCCTTGTGAGTGCCAGTTTCCTAGCACTTTTTTAGATTCATACTCAGTATAAGAAAAATGTACTTATGACACCTTGAACCAATTCATCTATGTATTTTACAAAGTAGCATATTTGGGGCTGCTAAATTATCCCAGTAAAAGTGAGAAACTAGAAATATAGAAGGCCATTGAGTTTTCCCAGTGGATGACATCACAGCTTTTTAGCACTGCTGTTTCTGTAATTATAATACATGTGGAGAACTCAGAGTTTATTGGCATTCATTATAACACTTTTTGTGCATTATTTTGTTACATTCAAGGTCTATTGTTTGTACTCCTATGAAATGAGAAAAATCATCTTTACAAAAGCTACTTGTGAGTTTATCGAAAAGGCAACATGCAGCAAGAAGAACAAATAATGAAACTCGAGTTGAAAAGAGTACTATGGCAGCTGAGTTCTTTATGCTCTTATTCTAATACCTCCATATTTTTGTATTGTTTATTGTATAGATATGAGACTTTCCATCTCTTGAGCATATCCTGGGGAGCACATTTTAAAATACAATAAATGGTCATCATCACATTCAGCTATGAAATGAGGAAAAAATATTAATTTCCCTGCACTCAGTGTAATACCATGGTAAGTTTATCTAGCCCAGAGTGGATCTCCTGCTGGGGTTTTAGTTTGTTTCCAATTAATGGCTTCTTGCCTGCGAGCAAAGATAAATAATGTGATGGGCAACTAAAGTCATTTTCATAGTCCTGCGTCTTCCAGAGTTTTTGATCAAAACTGTCTTACACAAATGCATTCCTGCTGTGTTCCATCCATCAAGCACTAGTACGAGTTTTTGTGTACATGTCTCAAATAGATTATTTTCTGTTAAGTGCACCTGTTATCTGGGGGAAAAACCTTATGTTAAGATGATGGAATTTTTCCTTGGCTCTCTTACTTTGTCAGTCATGATATATGCAGTATGTCCAATTTGAAAAGGGAAAAGGCAGTGAAATCAGTTTGGCCTCAGTTTGTTTCCCAAATCACGAAAAAAACCATCAGCACAATTGGTGCCTTTTTTGGCATTCTCTGCAGAAAGCCAAACTTTGTGAAATGCATCGAGAACGGTCTGTCCTATACTGCCCAGGAGTGGTTCCTTTCAAACACAGCTGAACCACATGGGAGAGGAATTTTACATTGCATACAGCCATTTCCTATATTATAATTGTTGTGCAGATACCTTCAGACTCCAGGATTTTCAGGAAAGCATAAGCACTAAATCCACATTAACAGAAGTGAATGGCAGAGCTACTCAGCTAAGATTGAAGCTAGCTTCCCATTATAAGCCTGAATTTTAAAACATGACCCATCCTATCTTGCACCAAACAAAATCTTTCCACAGTTCCACATGCCATATCTCATTTCAGGTTATGGCTTTCCCAGGAATTTGGGTATAATAATTAAAAAAGGAGTTTGAAAGTGATATGGCTAAGTTCCGAGCTGCAACAAGGTGAAACTTTGCATAGTTGAGGGGAGTGGGTGTAACAATGGTTTTACTCCATCTTTATGTTTCCTGATATATCCTTTGCATAACTTGCTGTCCCACTGAAATCAACGGAAGTTCAACCTCTTATTTCTGAGTGCCAGCCATTACTTAGCACCCCATGTCCATTTACTCTTCTATAGGATGTCTTGTAGCTGGCCTTTTAAATCTGGAGAGACAACCCACGACAATTGTCATGGTGCCTGGTATGTGGCTCACAATTGAAAGTGCCAATCTTAGGTCAGACTCTGTGAAAACAGGGTAGACACCCTAAACTGGTGGTATATTCTATAATTAGATCTTACCAAACCAGTAACAAGTGTGCCTTCCTAGAGTACTATATTAGTTTTACCATGGAGCCACAGTCGGTCCCCTTAGGCTCTCTAGCGCATCTTGCCACTCTGACAAACTGGACTTTGTGATAAAAGACTCTTAAAATGAAAAATCACTTCATAGTAGGTTCTTCCCGCTCCAAAGGGTTGGTCACTTACCCCAGGTCAATGAATGCTCTGGATCTAACACCAGAAACACCACTGATAGCCAATCCTTTAGTAAACAAACTAAAGATTTATTAGCTAAGAAAAAGAAGGGAGAGATATTGAGAGGTTAAAGCAAGTAAAAATATAACAGGTGGGTCAAAGTCTGTAAGTCCAAATGATAGCAGAGGTGGTTTATCTGCTTAATTCTCCATAAGTCCCTCAGGGTTGCCCAAAATAATTTTATGGACCTATGTTTTATAACTGGAATGCCCCCGACAGCATCCAAATGGATGAGAGATGCAGAATTGCTCCCAAGTTTCCTTCTTATAGTTGAAAACAGACAACACACGACAACCCACTCTTTGAAGTCAACATGTTTCTTCATTTACCTTTCCAAGGCTCCAAGGTTCCACTCTTCAGTCGGTATACATAATGGAAACACAATGTGATAGCCAGAGACAATCCTTCATTAGTTTTCATGCCATTTTACACATGAAGTAAATTCACACCTAAACACTAACACACATTATCTTTCTAGGGTTAATTAAGTACAAGGACAGTAATCACAGGAAATAGACAAGTGGATACAATAACATTAACACACTAGTTTTCAAGGGCAAATATAATTATCAGGCATATGCCATGTACATGTAAAGTGATAACGTTCCCTTTTGTTCTATTCTAACAAGTGAATGGGCCTGGGCCTTTGATTTGAACTGGCTGCTGGGTAGGCAGCGTCACAACAGTGATCAGTGTTTATAAGTGGCTGTTTACAAGTGGTAACTTCTTGCCATCTAGCTAGTAGTTATTGAACTCCATTTATGTTGTCCACTCCAGACTTTTCCATCCCAGTGGAAGTGGCACATCTCCCAGGGGTCATAATCAAGTCCTCAAATAGCACTTTTACATGATTTTCATTTGTTTTAAAGTGTCCCAGAATATGTGTGTGTTTTTCTGGAAAAAAAAAACATAAAAAACCTGATACACAATTTAAATCAGAGACCTGCTAAGTAGAGTCTCAAATTATACTGAATCCAAAACAGTGACACAAGATCTATCCATCAGAAAGGGAAACTTGGCTGCCCATATATTAAATCTGAAAAACAATGTTAAAGCTGCTTTAAGGAGGCTTTTGTGAGTACTGAAGCTCCAAGATTATTTCCCATGTTTGTAGTTAATTTGCAACAGTTTGTCAAAAAGGAACACTAGAAATTAAAGCAGCTGTCCCTGCTAGGTGGGTCTGTGGATTTTCAGCTAGAACAATCTCCATCCCAGGTTTTTGAGTCCCGACTGTCAAACAGGGGAGATAATTTGTTAGGAAATGAGAAGCAGGAATGGAAAAAGGTCTTGGATCAATTTCTGCCTGTTAAAAGGAAGGACCATTAGGACCAATGGAAGACTCACTCTCTGGAACAAACGTATGTAATCCAGTCGAAAACATGGCTAGTTTGCAAGTAAAAAACCAAAACCATATAAATTGATGTCAGAAAATCACAGCTCTGTGCCACTGCCAATCCATCTGATTAAGTTTCCCCATTACATATTGGGCCACTTTCTACTCTTAGCATCACTTGTTCAGCTTAATTTAATTTCTGTCAGTAGGTGTAACTCAGAACAGATTTTGCCTTGTCTGCTGTGACTGTCTTTGATAGGTTTATACCCTGACTTTTGTGTATGTGTGTGTGTGTGTGTGTGTGTCATGCATGTGTACAATCAAACTTATTCTGGAAATAGCCAGTAAACACCTTTTGTTTAAAACTTTTCTTAAATGATTTTAAAGTATCAGACATGCAGTAGTTTTGTATGTTTGTTAGATGCTTCATCTACCTAAGTAGGATAGCTTAATTTGAAAAAGGAAAATTTTGTATATACTTAATAGTTCTATGGTAGTGCCAAAAATGTGGTAGACAGTTTCCAAATAGGCCCCCAAAAGGTTACACTCTACAAATAAACAAACCTGACAGAGTGGATGAAAAGGATACAATTTAAAAGCAAAGTTATCAGGGTGGTGGCAGACACAAATCTTGCTTACTGCAAATATAGACCATAATGGAGTGTATAGAATTATTTGTGACAAAATGGATGCATTAGTAGCTCTTTATTTCGTGTATGCATATGGGTTCTCTGATTGCTGCTTAATGTTCCTTACACATTTCCTTGATAAAACTTTATAAGCTGTGGCATAAAAGCTTCTGACACTCTGTCATTAATATACTTACAAATAAATAAATAAAATAAAAATTGAAAGACATTTAAATCCTAGCTGAATGTATTAGAACAGAATATCAAGGAATAAGTGTTGCTTAAATTTACTTATATGGAGTAGTGTGCAGGTTGAACAAGATCAGTACCAGCAGAGAATGGGCACATAGGGTTACACTGAGGTCAACAAAGGAACAAAAACTGCGTGGGGGAAAAATGGCATGGCTTATGACTGCATAAACTCAGATTTATTTGAGAAGGTGTTCCAGTCAACTGAGAAACTCTTAAAGCTGAATGAGTCCTTATAAAGGATAGAAATTGCTGCAGGACAGGCGATTGGGGCTGGTTGCAACACGCAATTGGGACTGGTTCCTGTGCAGGCCAAAGAGATGAGCCTGACTATGGCATTGTTGTTGGATGCTGCTGGTTATAAATCAGTCCAGAAGAACCCTAAATCTAAGAAGACAGGAAGTGTCCAATTAGGTGAAGGGAGATTCACCTTAGCTGAATCCCCAAATCTCATCACCCACACATTAGATCTACTTCAAAGACTTAGGTTATGTCTACACCAGTGGTTCCCAACCTGTGGCCCAGGGGCCAAAAGCAGCCCACAGGAGCTTTCAACGTGGCTCGCGGCTCCCTTCCTGCTGGCTGCAGAATGGATCCAGGCAGAGCGCGTTTCCGTGGGGCTAAAAGACCGGTGCAGGCTCCTTGCTGCATCCAAGGGGATGAGAGATCAGCGCTCCCCTCCATCTGTCTGTAGCAGGGAGCACAGCAAAGCACTTTGCTGGCTCAATAGGCATGGGGGTGCCTGCTGGAGTCAAAGGGAGGGGAGCACTGATCTTCAGTCCCCCTGGCTGTAGAAGGGAGTCACTGCCTAGGGACCAAGGTGTAGCGCACAGGGCTACAGGTTTCCCTGCTACAGACAGGGAATCCTCACTGAACTCCTTCCGTCTGGCTGCAGTGGAGCAGGGGGGGGGGAGGGGGCTGTTGGCCATGACTGGTGGCCCCTCAGGGTTGTAAAAATTATATCTGTGGTCCTTGATCCAAAAAGGTTGGGAACCATTGGTCTACATTTAACAGCAGTTTGGACCCCAAGGTTTCGGATAGCAGTGTACACTGAAGTGCTGTGCTGTAACTCTCCCATGTGGACACTCCTGGGGTGAACTAACAGGCTCCTAGTTCACATTAAGGTAGTCTTATCTAAAGAGGATTACACTAAGAGTTACAGCACAGCACTTTGGTGTGCACTGAATTCACACCCCCGAACTGCAGGTCAATGTATACAAGCCCTTAGGAAGTCACCCAAGAATGAGAGAGAGACCCCTGTATATTGAGGGTAAGTGGAAAGCCAAACTGAGTTTACTGAGAACAGATTGACCGTACAGGACACACATTTTCTGGAGAACCAGAAGAGCTTCCATGTTCAGGAGATTTTCACCAAAGTGGAGACTGTGAAGGAATGTTAGATTAGCCATGAGCCATGTAGGAGACTTTTAACAGAGCCACAAGGATGGAAACTTGTGATAGCACGGAACAAAGAAATGAACAAAAAACCTGAAATAAGAAGTTGTATCTTCTGGAATGAGTGCAAAGAAATAAAGCCAAGGAGAATTGAGACTTGAAATGAGAATCCAAGCAAGCCACTTGAAAACAGGAGGCTGGTGAGACAATGCCATATTTGCAAAGGAAAGGAGAGTAAACGGTATTAAAATCATATATGATTTACACATATGTCCTGCTGTGGTCACCCTTATAAACTTTGCAATTGTCTTTGTAACTAAATAACATTATCACATTATTCTCGGCATTCTCTAGTTGTGGGGAATTCCCTGAGTAGTGTATAGGGAAGTTTAACAATTACTATGGTAATGTTATGTAGTTGAAAAAATACTATTGGAGAGTTTATAGGGAAACTATTGTGTGTATTTCTCTTCTAATTACAAAAGGGTTATTCTAATTAATACAGAGTTGGGTAAATGGAAGGAATTAAAGTATTTCTTGAAAATTAAGAGTCAGTGGAGTAGCAATTTGGGTAGCAAAAAGGTAATATTTCATTGAGTTATATGAATTCAAAAGTTGAGCAAAGGCTGTACAAAAAAGAGAGGCATAATTTCTAACCTGTCAAATGAGGATAATACAGTCCTTTTGTCACAGCAGGATTGTGTGGCTAATTCACTAATATTTGAAAAACATGGTAGATCATCGGAGATAAAGAGATAGTTGAACATAAAGTGATGATGTTAATGTGCAACCATGCACGTGGTATTTTCAATCTAAAAATCCACACTGATTATTTGCATAAAGAACTATTGAAAAGTAAAATTCATAGGAAGGGAAAAACAGTCAGAGATATAGACCCAGATTCACTCCTAGTATATGCAGATACAGCTTCTTTAAAGTCAACAGAGTAACACCACTTACACCAGGGCTGAATTTGACCCTTTGTTTATTGTCTTCTGTGACACTAGAAATGCTTTAGAGTTACGAAGAATCCTTAACAATTCTGGACTAAAACTTTTGAACCTGAAGTAACCTCAGGAAAGAAAATGAAGTTACTTATATTACTTCATAGCATTAAATATATACAGGGCTTGTGCCTGTTCTCGAATTCAGTGGTGGAACTCCATTTGAGTAGGTGGCAGTGGGTTGAGCCTATGGTTGTTAAAACTTACTTTAATTGTGACTGCTGTGCTGACTCTTAGGTTTCCTGAAGTATTCAAAGTCAAGCTCATCTAAAGAGCAGTTAAACCTGCTGTTTGGTTATTGGAAGTCAATGCTCAAGCTGTTTGTGAGTTTAGGCTCCTTCTTGCAGACCTGTGCACTGTATGAACAAAGGTGGTGGTCTGCTATGTAGGCTATATTACTTGGTGTAAGACACAGAATTAATGTTTACCTTTCCTCTTGGGGACAGGTGTTCATAACAAGTGACCCACTTAAAAGACTTTGCAGTTTGTTTCTTTTGAAATTGAAGGTTGTTTTTACAATCATAAATAATTATTTAACTTAATACATGTAAGTTTCTGCATGTCACTGAATTTAGAAGTATTTGTCTGATGTTAAGAATAACACATGGGTTATGGAATACCTTTGACCTTTTCAGATTTTATTTGTTAGTTCCACTTTAAAGGGATTGTTCAAAGTAGTAGGGGAAAATGCAGAAAATATTTTCTTTCAGAATTGCCTCTCTCTGGCCCTAGAGGGGAAAACAAAACCAAACCGCAGAGCAACACCACGATTCCTCTTTCTTTGTCAAGGAGCTTGCACAGTTTGCAGAATCGATGGTTCAGTATAGCATCACAAAGCCATTAATATGTGGCTGCCAAAATGAGCTTTGATGTACAACAGCCAATTCAGAAAGGCAGAAATAGCACATATAGTGTTATGAAAGACACGTCTGCTTGCAAATTTCTTAATGTAGGCTACCCAATTGACAGTGACACCATGTCTGGAGATTGTTTTAGCTTTAGTGGTTAGCATTTGTGTTGATAAAATAAACCTGTTTACATTGTACATTTTGTACAGAGCGATTTTTAAATGGCTACTTATGGCCCTGATCTGGCAATGCTTTATTTTATGCCCTTGGAGCAGCAGACCCATTGAAGTCAATGGGTACCCAAACAATATGTCTATACTGCGTCTCAGCACTGATACACAGACATGCGCTAGCTTCACTCCAGTTAGCATGCTAAAAGTAGGAGCCTCGAAAGGCTAGCACAGGCTCACTGCCAGAGTATATATCCTGGTGGTCTGGGCAGGTACATACTGGGTGGCTAGCGTGAGCTCTCACCCATGCATACTTCCAGCTGCAGTAGAGACATACTGATATGCTACATCTATACTGGGAGCTTGGGGTGTAATTCTCAGCTCGAGCAGACATACTCACACTAGCTCTTCTTGAGCTCGCACACTGGAACTAGTAGGGTAGCTATGGTGGCATGGGCAATGACAAGCAGTGGAATGGGCAGACCTGCCATCAGCAGAAGGAAAAGGGGCAATTGCCCAGGGGCACAGCAATTTAAAAGATCCCAGGCGTCTTCCACCCGTGGCCCTGCCAGCATTCCAACCCCGCTCTACCCCAGGCCCTGCTTGGCCCCGCTGCTCAGTACATCACTCCTCCCACCCCCACTTGACCTCCCCGCAATCGCTTGCTGCTTGTGTTCCTCCTTTTCACCCCTACTCGCCCCCTTCAAAGCTACTCGTCCTGTTCCTCCTTCCCTTACTCAGTCCCCCTGGCTGTCACTTGCCACCTGTGGGAAAGGTGGAGTGTGGAAGAGAGGAAGGGGATTGAGTGGGAGGGGGGAGAGAGATGCGGCAGTGAGCAGGTCAAGCAGGGGACAGGGCATGGCCTGGGGTGGAATGGGGGTGGACTGTGGGCATGGCCGCAAGTGGAAGAGGCAGGATGGGACTGTTCTGCCCTGGGACCCAGAATTGCTGTCAGTGGGCCTGGGAATGGGCGAGCCACCCCAGCCACACTCCAGGGTCCGGGTAGGCTTGTGCTTGGGGCAGCTAGTCCCTCCCACCACTCCTCACTGTCTGTGCTACCATGGCTACACTACTAGTGTGAGAATGTATCCTCAAGCTGAACCATAGCCCCGACTTCAAGTGTAGATATAGCCATAGTGGGCCAAGATAAGCATTTATAAATGTCTTTGTAGGATTGGGGTGCAAGTTGTTCATCAGACTTTGATCTGTAATACTTCCAGTATGATACTGCTGATGTTGAAATTGTATTTTGTAGAAATTCATCTCTATATATTCAAATACAAATTGATTGAAGAAAATGTTCAATTCACTTCTTAAATAAATAAAAAGCCACCCAGGACTTAACAGAACTGAATGATTATCTAACTCTATTTAGCAAGTATCTTAATGACTGTTAATGAAGCATTATTCAGTTCACAACACTAGGTTACAAACTAGCAGGATTAATGACAGAAAAAAGAAATATTATAATTCTGCATTTTCCTTTTTTCTGGTATTGATGTGTGGTACCCCAAGATCATTTTAAAAATGATCTGTGGAGTCCTTATCTGTCATGGAAACAAATTCATTCCTTGGGTGGCTGAACATCATGAGGTGAAATAAATTTCTCAGAAATGTATCCCCTGAAGGCTGCTATCCATTACTCTTACAAGTTTGCAATGGAAATGGCTTTATTGCTATGTAAAGAATATGATACAATTTAAAGTCCTGTGAAAGAAGCATTAGAAAAACAAATATAATACATGTAATATATTACTGACAAAATATTGCTGGATGTGATACAGTTATATATTCTGGCAATGTTTCAAGTTTATCAAAGCAAATGTGGAACAACTCAAATAAGAAAGTTAATCCAAAGAGTAACAAAAGTGAAAAATGATGCTCAAATTGATGTCTGCATATAACATGGGGATCAACACATCCTCTTTTTACCTATATATAAAACTCTTAGGTTTGCAACCTCTATGGCAGGTGTGATCATCATATATGAAAAGATTCATCATAGTCAGCCACCTGATTCCACTCTAAACTCCTCTGGATGTTCACTGTATTGTTACCTGTCAACTCAGTGTTCTTGGGGAACCAGGGCACATTACCCAGTCTGTCTGACTCACAAAGGACCCCCCTCCCAGCTTGAACCAGAACTGATCAGAAGAAAGATGTACAAAAAGCAATGAAAAGGCAGTGGGAGACACACCTAAACCCCTCAGGACAAGGGTGACAGGATTAAGGTAACTGTCCTAGCCTCATTTGCATCAAAGATGTGATAAAGAGGCATCTCCACTAGCATACAGAATGAAGAACAGAGATCCCACTGAACTCTGGAACCAGACAAGCAGGGAAGCACTGCATGATGGGGGATCTCTGCTCCAGATGTTAATGAACCATGCCTGCACACACCCAGCTCAGCAGTTATCAGACCAGTTCTAGTCATAGATCCTTTATTGATAGCCAAAATACTGAATCGGCCTGATTGCATTGTGAGATCCTTCGAAGTAACATTGCCCATAGTCAGTTCCTATTGTCCAGCCTAAACAAAATGACTCTAGTATACTCCTTTGAGTCATCTAGTCATAAACAAATCTAGTGTTCTCCTTTGCACCATTGTTGTTTCCCAACAAAAACCCCTACCCAAGTTCAAAACTGTGTTCTGATGCCTGGATCCAAAAGCTGCATCAGTTCCACTGGGACTTCACCTTTTCCTGACTGATCGTGTGGGAGGCTTTGCCTGTCTCAAGCACTCCGGACCCTAAGCTGAACAGCCTGTCTCCTGGGAACCTTCGACCAGTTCAAGCTGCGCTGAGTGGTGAGATCCCAAACTTTCTCCCTCTCTCTCTCTCACTCCAGGTATAACTTTCTAAACCTGACTTGTAATCAAAATTGGCTAGATTTCCTCAATCCCCCAACTGAAACCGGGTAATATTGTAACTGTTTTGTGTATTGGTCTCTCCTTGTATGGCTGTTACTCTATATACCTGGCAATAAAATAACGTTTATAATCAAGCTGGTTGCCAGACTCCTCCAAACTTCATTTACTCCTTCGTGTTCTCGGCTTCCCTATCTTGCTCTGCAGCAGCGCTTCTTTTCCCTAAATCAAAGAACCCTGTAACACCCAAAAATCCTATGGTTTTGCTCATTAAGGGGGTTACTACCAGAATAATTGTAGAATGAAAGTGGGGATGGCGACATGCTGAACCTCTGGCATATAGAGGTGGCAGCTTGAAAGTGCTGCTCTGCTCAGCTTGTGGTCCAGGGGCATATAAGGGTGGCAGCTGGAAATTGCTATTTTGACCCAGCCTGCTCAAGACGTACTCTATTCTGGTGTGATGCCAATGGCAAATAAGGGTGGCAGCTGGAAAGTGCTGTTCAACCCAGCCTGCTGAGTCCAGGGACATATAAGGGGTCAGCTGAGAGTGCTGATAGACCTGGTCCACTCGGATGCGCTCTGTTAATCTGTGATTGTGTGTATGTGTGTGTGTGTATGTGGGTGTTTATTTGAGTCTGGGGCTGGAGGAACCCAGCCCTGGGAAAGTTAGGTCCTGCAGGGTAGCTCCATTGGGAGGGGACTTGCAGAAGGGAGAAGTAAAGCTTCATATGAAAACACAAGTGAAACAAGCAGTACATGAATAGATTATCACCCCCACAAAGGAAAGTAACCCTAATAAATAAAAACCCAAGGTGAGGGACAAATCTGGTAACAGTTGAAAAGAGCATTATGGTTCATTATCCTTTTTTCAGGAAGGGGTATCAAAGTCTGTATGTTTAGTGCAATTATAATTAAAGCCTGATCCTGCAAGGGTCATCCTAGGCCCCCATACAGCAAAGCTCTTAACTATGTACTTAACTTTAGACATGGGTTTAAGCCCTCCCCCTTACTTCAATGGGACAGAAGCTCGTGCTTAAAGTTAAACATAT
Organism: Emydura macquarii macquarii; assembly: GCF_026122565.2. NCBI lineage: Eukaryota > Metazoa > Chordata > Testudines > Chelidae > Emydura > Emydura macquarii. Next base: position 14,607,957 of record NW_027132773.1, read on the forward strand.
ACTTGTGTTTTGTTGCATATCAATAGACAGCTGATTCAAGACACTAGTGACTTGAATAGATAATAGCCCTGATCCTACAAAGAGCTCTGTGCTGGCAATGTCCTGTGTGGAACTCATTGCAAAACTGAGGCCATTGTCGCTTTGCTTTACTGTATAAATCCAGATTTATAATAGGTATCTGTTCACTTTGCTATTGTAACATATAAATGGGTTGACCATCTGATTTAAAGTTTGATAAATACTTAATTGAATTAGTACTTTCCCATTGAAACCTATGCCAGTTTATTTTCAGTTTCACAGTAATATTGATTTTTATGCCTAAAAAGAGACTACTTATCTAAACAAGTTAAAAATAATAGTGAGTTCTTAGCATGTAATCTCTTCAAAATTCAGTAAAATGGTAACTAATCAAGATTAAATATTTAATCTGAAATAGTAAAATCATATCAGTAGATATTTTTCTTGGTATGAACAACCATATTCATTATACAACGGGAGGGGAAAGCACTGTAGAGCTTTGGTTTGCACAGTGTCAGTCTACAGAACTTTCTTGATCATATTGTGACAATACGCTCAGTACCTCACTGTATGGTCATCAGTCTGTTGCGAGTAGATGAAGTTGATGGATCCCATGTGCTTCTAAGCCAACTGGGTCTGGGTAGGGTCTAGTCATAGCTTCTAGCTCTGAGGCTCGAGTGCACATTCCCAGGCTCAGACCTTTCGTCTGACACCCTGCTTTGGGATATGGGGTACTGCTGCCCAGCCATCCTCAAACCTCAAAATGAGTACTGACACCTGTAAGCCCCCTCTCCTCCAGTCACTTACACATGCTCTCTCAGAGTTCAACCTTTGGTTGTGAGCTCTCTGGGCTTCTAGTTTAATCCCTTCAGGGACAACATGGCAGGAAAGCAAGGAACACTGATTGAGCAAAACAATCTCTTAACCATAGTCACTTTAGTCTTAAAAGCACTCAAAAGTTTCATGATCTTTGCAAAATAACAAAAGTCCTCAGATGCATCTTGCCCTATTCTGATTTTATCTGTTCTGTTAGTGTAACGATGATCAGCATTTCAGGTTGCCCTCACCTTTCCTACATAAGAATATAAGAATGGCCATACTGTGTCAGACCCATGGTCCATCTAGATCAGTATCCTATCTTCCAACAGTGGCCTGTGCCAGATGCTTCAAGGGGAGTGGATAGAATAAATCAATTTATTGAGTGATCCATCCCGTCATCCAGTGCCGGCTTCTAGCAGTCAGAAAATGGAGAAAAAAAATCATAGAGTTTCATCCCTTACGATCTTGGCTAATAGCCATTGATGGACGTAACCTCCATGCACTTATCTAATTTTTTTTTTTTACTTTTTAAATACTTTTTGGCCTTTACTGCATCCCTTGGCAAAAAGTGCCACAGCTTGACTGTGCCTTGTGTGAAGAAGTACTTCCTTTTGTTATTTTAAACTGCCAATTATTAATTTGGGTGATCTCTGGTTCATATGTTATGTGAAGGGGTAAATAACACTTCCCTACTCATTATCTCCACAGCATTCATGATGCACATCCTGCTTACATGTGGTGATGGTCAGCTCCCTGAACAGAGCAGCACCTACCTTTTTAAAAAGAGTCTGGGTATCTTTTTCCATGTGCTTGTCCCTCCTTCTCGGTGGCAGGTTGTGTAGAAAGTTCCGTTGCGCCATAGGAATGAGCCACTAGTCGAGAGACAATCAGAATCAGTAGCTCTAGACTATGGTTTCTCAACCTTTTTCCTTCGGGCTCCCTCCCCCAGACAGAGTATAAAAACCCCCACAGCCCAGCTTAGTTGCTCAGGCTTTGGTTTCTGCCCCAGGTGGGGGGGCTCAGGTCTCCAGGCTTCAGAAATGGGGCAGCAGGGGAGTGGCAGGGGCTGTAGCCCCATGGGGTAGCAGGGTTCAGGGCTTCAGCTTCGCAGGGCGGGGGGGGGGTGGTGGTGGATGGCTCAGGGCTTCAGATGTGGTTGCGGGGGGGGATGCCAGGCTCAGGTCTTTAGCCCGATGGGTCTTGGGGCTCCTGCCCTGGGCCCCAGCCAGTCTAATCCTGGCTCTGTTTGGTGGATGCCCTGAAACCAGCTTGCAGACCACCAGGTGGCCACAGACTCCCTGTTGAGAACCACCACTCAGGATGGTAGTCCTGACTATTCCATGGGTAGTCTTTCAATGAAGGGTTAAGCCCTCTTCCATGGTAGGGTGAGGCTGTCTGGAATGCATTGCAATAAGCTGCTTTGGACATACTTAGACATGTTCAGCACATAATATAAAATGGAGTTCACAATGACACAGGCATACCTCATTGTCACACACACAGCCCCATTTTACAGTGCAGGATGCCAACAACTATCAATGTGTGGGACAGTAGAGCCCGTAGGGTTAAAGCTACAGAGGGACAAAAAATCTGCAGCTGGCCTGGATCAACTGACTTGGATTCACAGGACTCAGGCTCCGAGCTGAAAAATTGCTGTGTAGACACTCGGGCTTAGGCTGGAGCCTGAGCTCTGGGACCCTGGAAAGGAAGGGCGGTGGGGAGGTTACAGAGCTTAGGCTGCAGCCTGAGCCTGAATGTCTACAGAGCAATTTTTCAGCCCAGAGCCCGATGCAAGTCAGATGACCTGGGCCAGTTCTGTGGATTTTTATCCCTATGTTTTTTATCCCTAGATCTTTAATTCCCTGTGTAATGCACTCAATATGGAAAAAAGCTTCCATATTTGGGGCCTGATGCACAGTCCAATTGAAATACTGTCAGTGACTTCAACGGGCTTTGGATCAGACCTTTAGGTCCAGCTTTGTAATGGGACTATTCTCATGAGTGAAGTTATGCAGTTTGTTAAGTGTTGGCAGGATCAAGACCTTAACTTGTGACAAATGAACTGTGTGTCTGCGTGTGTGAGAGAGTGAGTGCATATGGGCATATATGTGCTGTGAAGAATAAGTGACATTTTCTTACAGTTTTCACACTGCTTTAGATAGATTACCATGCTACTATAGGGAGTATAGCAAAATGGTGGCTTTTTAAAATGAACCACATATTGTACATATTACTGATACGCAATCACACCTTCTGCTAGCAGTGAAAGAGTGTAAATCTGTATGCTAATGTTTTATTTTTATGACATTATCTGACCTCCCTTCCTCATCCATTTAAATTACTTGATATTTTTTACCCTGTTGAATCATGATCTAACCTACTCTTTCGCTCATATAAAAAAATTATATGGAAAAGTGAAATAATATTGGCCTACACTGATTTCCATAATCCATTTGTTGATGTAAAAGAATGTAAAGAGTTACAGTAGCCTTTTCCTAGAATCCCAGGATACCTCAAACAAACAAAAGAAAAATAACCTCCAACCTTCCATCAGGACTGAAAAAGAAAGAGTGAGTGCTTACGAAAGACTACACCTCCAAAATTATGAATGATTACTATTTAAGACTTGCCTTTGCCTAAAAACCTTTTGGAAAAGATAAGGCACAGGGCTATGGAAATTTGAAAAACAAAATACACAAACCAAAAAAACCCTAGAGCCTAACAGCCAGGTTTCTTCAGAGTCTCCAAATAGTTTGAGAAAACTCAAGACTGGGTTACACCTAAAACTTAGATCAACCTAACTACGTCACTCAGGAGTGTGAATGTTTCACATGGAGGCAAAGTGACCTAAGTCCCAGTTTAGACAGCACTAGTTCAAGGGAAGAATTCTTCTGTAGACCAAACTACTGCCTGTTGAGGAGGTGGATTTACTACAACAAAGGAAACCCCCTCTGTAATTGTACTGAGTCTATGCTACAGTAGCATAACTGGAGTGCTATAGCTGTGTCACTAGAAATGTACATGTACCCTGAGAGTTTCTGCAGCCTTTTGCAAGATCATATTGTTGGTATATCTGAAGAGACTTTCCCTTTTTCCCTGTCTGCAAATGAAGGAATTAAAACATAAATATCAAACATTAAGATACTATATTAGGTTGCCAGATACAGTAGAGGGGAATCAGATTAAATCAATGGCTGTGATTAAATAATGTTAAAGGGAAGATTGACTATAAGTGATACAGATTTGGGCAAAATATTGTAAATTTTAATGCCAGGGTTTACATCATGGGCAAACCTGTTAGGGAAAGAAGGAGGTTGCATTCATATTGATTTATTTTAGTGTAGTTTTCAAGCGAGTAAGTAAGGCTAGTAATTGCAACCAAGCATGTTTATGCTATCAAGTTAGTGAAATGCATCTATGCTGAAAGAGGCTGTAAATAAAAGGGATTGAAACGAAATAGTATGTTACAAGGACAGAGGAATAATCAGCTCACAGAGTGGAATAATCAGAAATGAAAGTGTTTGATCAATAATGCACTGACACAGCTCAGCCATACATACAAAGATCCTTCCACTGTTGTTTAAACAAGGAGTACAGAATTGGAAGATTTATACAGCTGTTATGGTGTGCTGGAGAACTACAGCAGTTTAAGTGACATTGCATTGTATAATAGACTGTTAACGTGAGTATTAATGGTATCATAATGGAACGACTTTTTATAAACAATATGGACTTTAAACCTGACATTTCAGCAGCTAGCAAAGTATTGAGGGAGAAATTGCAACTTGAGCAAGCATAGCATACAAAGCTGGCCAAAGGATGCACCACAGAGGGGCCCATGGAAAGCAACCTGTTGAGGTCAGTTACTGACAAGAGCGAACAATCCGGTGTACAATATACATCCCAAGATGGTTGTACCTTCAGCTATGGCCTAGCCTGTTTTACACAAACTCAGATGACAAGACGATTTGCACAAGGAAACTGGAAAATTCCAGACTCAGTTGCAAGAACTCAAAGCAGACGTCTCATTCCTTGACTGGAAGATGAGAGAGGATGCAAGGTTGTTTTGGTTGGACATTTCAAATCATCAGCAGAAGTATGATTGGTCCTTGCCAGCATCTCCAAGAAGACGAATCAAGTTGGGCCGCCAAGCAGAAATAGGATTAAATGGCTTGTCTTCCTCAGAACATCACTTTCCGAAAGCCAAAGATACCTGGAAGAGAGAAGACTGAGGTCCTGGGGCCAACCACCAGAGAATCCTCAGGGTGATATTAAGTACCTAGCTTGAACAGGCACCTTTATCTGTTGTGACTTTCCCCTTTGCAATCTGGACTGATGAATCACTGTGTCACTCCAATCCCCCACTCATGGAGCCCATCTTACTCTGCTTTGCTGTGTGAACCCCCACTCCTGGGCAGCTCACGCACAGCCACCAGCAAACAACTTGCTCCTAACTCAGTGATTGAGTGCCTTTAGCCAGCAGTCATGGGATTATGCAATAGTATGACCCCAGCCATTACCCTCAGTCCCAGATGCAACCCCAGGAACTGCTGTCTTACAATGTTCAGTGTTGCCCATTTAACACTACAAGCTCATATGTTTGTCAGCTTATCAAAGAAATTAATATGCACCAGTCTTGTCACTTCAAATGGAATCTCTAACACACCTTAAACGAAATGCACTGCTTTAGATAAAACAAACAAACAAATTTATTAAGTATAGAAAGATTTTAAGTGATTATAAGTCAGAGGAAAGCAGGTCATATTTGATCAAGAGAAAATAAAAAGCAAATCACATTCTAAACTGATCTTAAAACTTTCAGCAGCCTTACAAAGTCAGCTGTTTCACATCACAGGCTGGCTGGTCTGCCTCCATCCAGGCCCTCCTCGTGTGATCAGCAGTTCAGTTTCTTGGTGTTGTTTGCAGATGGAGGTGGAAGAAAGAGACCCCGCAAAATGTCTCTCCTTTTTAAATGTTTCTTCTTCCCTCTCGGGCCTCGCCCCCCTCCTTCAGGGTCAGGTGACAAACAATGTCCTTGTATGGGTTCATCCATGTCCTGAGTTAGTGAGCATTACCTTTTCGTGGTGACAAGCTGGCCAAGGAAAAGTGGAGTGGCTCACCTGAGAGTCTCTTTGATCCTTTGTTGATACCTAGGCCAGTCCTTTGTTCCTGGAATAGCTGGTTTTTTTCATGCATGCCTTATTAAGGGGTGAACTGCTCCTCTGTTCTTGGTTGGTTTTGCCTGAATCTGCTTCAAGCTATGAAACACATCTTTGGGAAAATTACATAGCAAAGTCTCATATGACATTATAACAAAGATATTACTATAGCAATGAGGTTCAGTATGTCATGAAAATTCCAAAACATCTTATATGACATACCTTGCACTAAACAATATCACTATAAGGGAGTGCAGTGAGTCACATCCACCTCTTTTTATATTCCAGAAATTCAGGCTGTTTGCTAGTGCACCAGGAAAATACTTTAGTCATGTTTGTCCTTTGCTCTACCTGTATCTGCAGTGCCAGCTCCTGCCAGGAACAGTAACTGAGCTGAAAACTGATGGCTGAGCAAAGATGTGATGATTGGTAACACACAGACTTTCTCCTGGGTGATGACCCAAATCAGTCAATTGACCACTTCCTGAACTTGGGTACCTAATTAGTAAGGAAGTATATATGCTTGTGTATGTGTTTTAAAGATTGTTACAGAGTTACAAGATGTTGTCCTTGTTTTGTAACTGGTTCCAGTCAAGATTGTTGTAAAGCTACTTAAAGTAGCTTTGCAACTGAACAAGTTACTGTTGTTAACTAAGACTGTGAAACATTGTACTCTTCTACCATAGTTAATGGTTTCCTATTCCCTTTCAAGTTTTATGTATGTACAGACATAAAATGATATAAAAAGTGCAAGGGTCTAGACCTGCACTCAGTCTATATAGTTTGTCATAAAGGTAGGATTTTATTTTAGGAAATTAGGAGTGTAAGTAAACTAAAAGGATTAACTATTGTGGATCCATTGGGAAAGAGATATTGGTCATCTGGCGGGTAAGTAATTAACCAAATTGTCTTGTGCTTTAGCTTTGACTTGTTTATCCTGTGTTGTGTTAATCACCTCAGAGTTGATAACTAACTAGCACAAGTGTGCCCCTATTCTGAGGGATTAGTCAAAAATCTGTACAAAATAACCTTCCCAGGGTAGTGATTGAGTAAAGTATTATTTTATATTATGGTGGTGTTATTTGAGTCTGACAACTTGGATGGTTATTGTATTAACCAGTTTTCTAGTTTGTTACCAAAATCACAGTCCAATACTATTTGTACCTTCTTATATCCTATATTATTAGTAGCTGTTGTTAAGAATAGTTAATACAATTTTATAAAATTTAATTTAACTCTTGAGTCCTTTTTCGTTAATGAAATGAAAACTCACAGAAACCCAGAAAGGTGGTATGGGTAATCAGTTAAGCAGTTTGCTTAACAAAGGTTTGTTTTATACCCTGTCTTTCTTATTTATTAGACCATTAATTTTTAGATGTCATTTATCATTCTGCTTGTGGGATTTAATTATAACTTAATGCTCAGTTGGAATGGAAATCCAGTGGTTCATGTAAGCAGTGAACCACAATACTTTTAGCCTAATTTTGGCTTGATTGTTAGAGGAGGAGATCTAAGTGCTGTTTATCAGCTAGATTTAGATTTCAGACTGACACTGGGCCATTTTGAGAGTTATATAAATCAAAGCTTTGCTATTAATCTACCCTGGCCAAAACAATTTTTTTTCTGATAGGAAGTAAAAGCCCTTTGAGCAATCACAGTATACATAAAAAAGTGATTTGGCAGCACAGCAGAATATCATATCTGTCAATTTAGAGATGACATAGCTGAAGAAACACAGGTTCCAAATGCATGTAATGATTAAAAAGGTTATTTCATGAGATTGATAATTTCCTTAAGAAAGAAGTAATATAACAGCGAGATTTGTTACCTGAATATTCATCAGAACTTAGTGATGCAAAGTAACTGAAATAATGTAGAAGATAGCAAATGACTGCAATATGTATCTTCTTCACTGAAACATTTCGATATGAATAGATGATGGGCCTGATTCTCATTTACACTGTGATCTTTTCACATTGCTCTGACAGTGTGAAGGGACTTAAAGTGTATGTAAATGTGGCTTACTTTTTCTTAAAGGTCCTTTTATGTTTTAATGGCTTTCAAGTAAATGAGAATAAGGCCCAATATGTCAAATTTCAAAAGTACTACACAAGTATGTATTCAGCTATGGATGAGTCAGAACATGGACTGGTCTCCAGTTCTGCAATGTATTTTGAAATAGTGGTCAATAATGCTCTATGTGAGGTAAGGATATGCTTATGCACAGTGCATTGCAAAATAAGGGCCTTAGATTGCACTGGTTATTACCTATTCATTCCTAACTTACTCAATATATGGGAAAAGTATAACAAATCAGCCAAAGTTTGCATTAACTCAAGTTACTTAAGACAGATAGCATTTTTTTAAAGTTTGTGATTGAAAATTATCCTAAGGGAATAAAAGACAAACACATAAACATTAACAACAATAAGAAATGCAAGATGAGGTAATATGGTGATCATTAACAGTGGCTAAAGTAACCTCTTTTGTGAAACATAGATTGCTTGTTCAGGAAACAGATTTATATGCAGTGTACTTAAGGCATGTTAAGTTATCTAAGTCCTCACTGAAAGGTCAGTGTCAAACATAAACTTGACATAATGTTGCATTGACGCTATTGGGCTACAGTCGTTTCCTTTTAATATTATGGAGACATGTAGATTCTTCTCAGGTTAAGACTGCAAACAACTTCCATTAGAAACCTGTACTTTTAGCTGTCCTGTAATTTTAGTTTGGAAAATTGGCTTGACCTGCACATTATGACATGTATGCTGAAGGCAAAAGAGTATGGGTCTGCAAAGTCTGAAGAAAATTCATCAAAAATTTTCTGAATAAGAAGTTAGTCAATTCTCCCCACCCCACCCTTTAAATTTTTTTTCTTGTTTCTTTGTCTCCTTTTAGCTCAATAACAGATTGTTACTGCTGCTTCAAATGCTTCACATAGCTAAAATCTCCTTGAAATCTTATGCCCTGGCTATAAGAAAGTAAATAGGTCATTAATGATTTTTGTCATGTAGTTTTGGGGCCCAGTTCTTTTATTATTGGTTTCAATAAGATTGTAAATGGGTGGTGTCTCCTTCCCCACTACAAAGAAACCTATCCACTCATAGTCATCTGGTTTACCTATAGAAAGGCAGTTCAAAATAATTCTATGTGAAATCCAAGTCTGAAGGATTGCCTACACTGTGTAGCTCTGTTGACACCACAGCCATTGATGCAGAAGCATTGATTGAGCCGTTCTGGTGAAGAAAAGCTTAATTGACTGCCGAGCCCTTCTCCTGTTGACTCTGGTAATCCACTGGAATGAGAAGCATAAGCTATGTTGATGGGAGAGCATCTCCCGTTGATATAGCGCAGTGAAGACAGTGCAGCTACTTGATGCAAGGTGCGTCGGCTTCAGTTACATTACTTGTGTACTTCGCATCAATATAGGCGGGCAGTGAAGACAAACCATGAGCCGTCTCTCCTGCAGTTTTGTACATGTTCTACAATATGGCCCAAGACTTAAAGTCACAGCCTGTCCTGCAACCTTTTGGCCATCCAGGACAAAGGCTGCCCTCAGTTAAATATGTGAATCTCCATTGACTTTGGAGGGGTTATAGACCTGTAACTGAGGGTAGAATTTAGCCTCAAGCCTTTACTTTTGGGTTCTTTCTGTCTGAAGCTGTTACTCCTTTAACGTTTAAACATTTTTAAAAAACATATACAGCCACTGTCCCTTGATCTAATGTTTATTTGGCAGTGAATCTTGGAATGGACATCTGTATATGAAAAGGGTATTATGCTATTATGTATCTCTGCTTGAGCCTGGTGGCACTATGTTTAAAGGGCTTGACATTGTTTGAAGCATCTGTTCTATTGCAGAAATTCATTTAATGAAGCTAGGTTTCCTGGTAATTATGCAGCTATTTAGCTTCTCCCCAGTAAATTGCCAATCCTCATATCCACCCTATAGCTTCAACACTGCTTCCTATACTCCCTCAGTGACCAGCATGTAACCTCTACCTGCCACCAGGCTTAGTTTCTACCCTTTTTAGATTTTAAGCTCTTTCGAGCAATGACTATCATTTATTGTATGCTTGTACAGCACTTACCACAATGGGGACCACCTGCTTATAGAATTTAGATGCTACTGCAACATAAATGTTAATTAATAATAATGATAGTTTCAGCACCCTCATCTCAATCACAAGTAGAACTGAAATCAACGGGAGCTCTGCTGTGAATAAATCAAGTGCTATAAAATGCTATATTCTGTGAAAAATTGGACCATAGGCATCTCAAATTCAGCACTCACGATGAGAACACATTTTTGGCATTGTCTCTTAGCCTGTTTCTCATCTGTAAAATGGGAATAATAATAGCACCTGGCAAATATAAATTAATTAAGGTTTGTGAAGTACTCATCTACTGTAGTGATCAGTGCTGTAGTGAGGCCACCAAGGAAATCAATAATTCAGTCTCCAGAGCAGTTTTTGAATAGTGTGCAATAAATAAGGCTTACGGCCACATGCTGAACAATGAGAGGACAATGAAATATTGAAGAGCTATTCATATACTAAGCACCATCCATTCTGTACACTCAATGAGGAAGGAGGTCCACTGGAAAAAACAGTGAATGATCATGTAATTGAACGCTGTATCATAAAGCATACTCACAAGATGTGTGTGAAGGAATGAGACAACCTTAATACTGGTATTTCCTAACTTTTGGGTGCTTGACTTTGCAACCTAAATAACATTTAAGTTAGTTTGTGTGTGTGTAAAAAATAGAACTTGCTTTACTTATAGAGTCAAGTCCTTTAATTTGACAGAAGAAATTTTTGAAAAATTCAGGATTTATCTAATTTGGATTTAAATAGCCTTTGGACCCTATGGAGCCATGTCCATATGTGGAGGATTATCAGGTCTGCTCCATGCTTTTCACATTTGAGCAAGCACTTGTGTTCAAGCAGAAGATGTGTGTGGAGGTAATACAATATGGTGACACTCTTCATCTTATGTTGCAATCAGGTTTCCATTATTCTCCTGCCACATATAGATCCCATGGATATATAGAGACATATAGTTCCTAGATTGGGGAACATTTACCTCTGTGTTTTGGTGGGGATAGAAGTAACATTGTTTACTTGTATATCAATGAAAATATAATGAATGGATAGCAACAACTTAGCAAACAAGGCAATTTTAGGTTGTGAGGACATACAAGTATTTCATAGAGTTACCATGTGCCTGGTTATATAATCTTCAGTACCATTACCTGCAAGCTTTCACTTCATGTCCAATGGAATTCTCTGCAGGGGTATCATCAGCAAGATCCTTTTCAAAAGAAGGCACATGATAACTCTCTAGAGAGTAAACCAATTTCCAGCAACATTGCAACTGTATTGAGCAGTTTTTTATACAATGGAGTATCTTTGAAGAGTGTCAGAGAGTGTCAGAACAGCTAATTATAACCCTTTTGTAAACTTTAAGAAGGGTTGATAGAGTCCACTTATAAAATAACTATGGAACACCAGTCACAGTGATGATGGAAGTTGTTAAGCATTTGTATAAGAACTGGAATGTTTTTGTCATCTGTGTTAACGTATATTCAGTATGTCTTCTGGCAGAAAGGTATTGTATCTAGCTTTCTGTTCCTCTGTTCCTCTGAATAATATCCTGATAATTTTGAAAACACTAATAATATTATTTTACTTATATGGTGCTTTTGATCTGAAGCTTTAAAAGCAATTTTCAAAAGATAGCTAATATTATCTTTACTTTTTACAGACAGAGGCACAGGATGTTTAGATGACTTGCCCCAGGTAACAGTCAATCTATAGCAGAGCCTGGACTAAAATTCAGATCTCTTGACACCCAGTCTGGTGAGCTATTCAATAGACAACATTGTCCTCCAGGGAAGCTGGAGTTATTGGAAAGATCTAGTGAAGTGGGGGCATCCTTAAATTTGCAGATTTAAAGGCCTTCCTGTCATACTGCAAAGATGAGCTACAGGCAAAAATAAATAGTCTTTGTAGCAGTGAACAGTGCAGGTGAAAGATCAGCATGAGGATGACTGATATATTGAATGTTTCCTGCTCTAATGAGGAATTCTATGCTACTGTTCGTAATGACATGCAAGATGTAACCTTAGTGGAAGTTGAGTTCCTGTTACCTTGAATATGTGGTTTCCACAACAGGAGGCAATTCTGCTTTAAACTACGTAAAGCAGCAGTTGAACCAAGCAAGAATAACATTCATGAAACTAAATCATTCCAACATTTAAAATGCTCAAATGGAGTTGAGACTTTTTACTACCATTGCTAAATCAAACTTGCGCTGCTTTGTTTATCCAATAGTAGAGAAAGAGGTATGCACTGTTTCAAGAACAGTTGCCTACACAGGATCATGGATGTTGTGAGGGATGTTTGGAAAGCTACTGGAACTGCCTGGAGTTTTAGAGTTGTTGCACTGAAACGCCTCAATGCCAGCCAGAGTGATCACCCATCCTGAATGGGGTGGGACAGTCCCTAAATGCAGAGTTCAAGTCCTGGTCCCATCTCAGAGTCCCTGCGGCACCGCTCCGTGCCTGTCCAAGGCTCAGGGGGTGGTGCCAGCCTCTTCCCAGTGGGGTGGGAAAGGCTGAGGTAGGCCTTAGCCCCCACTCGCCATGAGGTCCTGCCCCTCCTCCTCTTCTTCTCCCAGAGGCCCTGTCCCTGGCCAGACCAGAAGTCAGAGCCAGGCTGTGGTAAGAGCTGCCCAGCAAGCTCGGGTCACTGTGGGAGCTGGGGACACAGGCTGGGGTGTGTCTCTTGGGCAGGTGGAGTGTCCAGGGCTCTTCCCAGTGAACTGGGCTGCCTTGGCAGTTTTTACCATGGCCTGTCTCCAGCTTCCAGCCTGGCCAGGGAGTGGGGCCTCAGGGTGAAGAGGAGGAGGAGTAGGGGGCAGGACCTCAGGGAAAGAGGGCAACAGGGCCTCGGGGGAGGAAGGGGGCAGGAGTGGGACCGTGGAGGGACGTGGGGCTCCTGCATGTGTCACGCTTTTGTCTTTTGAAAAGGTGGTCACCCTAATGCCAGATGAAATTACTATTTATCATTTAACATTTAACCATAAAATGTTTCACCCTCTACAGGACACAAAATAAGGAGAGCCCCTTCTTTGTAGAGCAAAAAGATATTGGATAAACTGGTCCATCAAATAATAGCAATGAGAGAAAATAGCTGCATTGGTGTGAGAGATGTTTATTCTCCACGTCCTCATATAACTGTCCTATGGCTATTAACTGCTTTTCTTTAAATTATCCCTCTTTAATCCTTTTAACACAGCTGGATTATGTGAAATGAAGACTACAATCAAATACACATTTTTTCCCAGGATCATTTTGGAAATCATTAAGATATCAATGAAGTTTCTAAAATGACAATGATTCGTCAACTGCTCCTCTGATGAATCTACTGAATTGTGGCATTTTTTGGCATTTTCTGAACCCATTGATATATTCTTTACCTTTCATACAAAATATTGGCTACAAACAGTGTTCTGTTTGGAAAATCATCATAAGCATCTTCTGTTTAAATTTAATTGTTTTTAATATTAATGGATATTCATAGATCATAGACATTCATAGATCAGACAAACATAACAGTGATTATCATCTGCTTGTTCATCTGTGATTTGGGAAAAGCACTTATTATCTTTGCATTTAAGGATGAATGGCTGTGGATGAAAGCTAGGCACTTAGTGACTTGGATAGTAATAAAATCTTTGATCATACACTAACAATAAATAAATAAATTCAAGCTGTAGTTATAAAAGTGCTATAATAGGGTAGTAGGCCTGTGGAGGTTGATAACTTCTTCCTGGAAATAAGGGGAAAGGCAGTGGTTCTTTGTTCTGGAACAGTCATCCTCCAAAGGGAACCCTAGGTGCAGCCAGGTCTGAGAACAAACCTTGTGTTGAGATTTAGCTGTGGTAGTGCTGTTATTTACAACCTTACCCACGAGTGCTGTGAATGCCCTTACACAGTGTGTATCTCTTTGGTGAGGCAGGATAGGCATTCCATCTGTTCACAGCCTACTTTTCAATACATTTTATGTGAGAAAAATAAACATGCATATGTGGCTCATAGGATTTCCCATGCAGTCTTAGTCCTATGGTCCAGTTAGTCCACTGTCTTGTCTCCAACACTGACCAGCACCAAATGTTTCAGAGGAAGGTGAAAGACCCCTCAAAGTAAGCAGGTGTGGGGAAGTCTGTTCCTCATGAAGATCTCCTTTTTATCCCCAGCAGTTAGAGATTGGTTTAAGTCCTAATACGAGATTTTATCACCCTTCCAATTCTTTCCTTTTTTTTTTTTTTTTAATCTAGCATTAACTATAAAAATGGATATTCTTGTTATCCATAGTAACATGCAATCTCTCTTTGAATCTTGCTAAGTTCCTGGCCTCAATGACTTCCTGTGGCAATGATTTCTGCAGTCTAATTATATACTGTATAAAAAAGTATTTCCTTTGATCAATTTTGAATTTGCCACCTTTCAGTTTCATTAAATGTCCCACTGTTCTTATGTTATGAGACAGAAAGAACAGAAATTTCTGATTTACCCTCTCTATGCTATTCATTATTTTACCAGTCATAGATGAGAAGGTGATGATTTAATTCATTTTTCTCTTGGTAAAGTGCTGAAATTTTGTGTCTAGTGAAATAGCCCATTACAAAATGACTAAATTAAAAGCCATACATGAGCAAAATCCCTAAACTAAACAACCAGATAGAAATAAGTAAAGGAAACTATGTTGTTTTATTTATCTATCACAGTGTCATGCTGTGTGTCACTCTTGTAGGAATTCCACCACAGGCTGATTTTTCACCTCAGTGTCTTATTCACAATGATCTTCAAGAGGCAGAATCTGATGCTCACCTCCCTCTGAATTATGGATGCAAAAGTCAATATATTTCTTCAGGTCAATGTACTCAGTGTATTAACCTGTTGGTAATACTTCCTCAGTAATGTCACATTTATTCACTTTAGTGTCCAGTAAATAAATTTTAAAAAAAAGCAATATTAGAGTCTTTGAGGAGTTGAGTATCTTCTCAAACTCAGGGTAATTATAGTTTTTTGAGTAGTCAAGTACTAACCGATCTTGTGAGTTTAGTTTGGGTCCAATGACTGGGAGGAAATTTCAGACACCAAATATATGATTGTATTTATTGTTACAGGTTCAGACCGGATGGCTACCAGACAGTGGTACTATTTGAATTCTGGGGGGCAAGAAGGAGGCACAAGCCCACCCACTGCTAAAGACCTCTCTCCCAGCCTAAGGGTAGGAGTCACTGGGCCCAGGACTCAACTGATTTCGTGGGACAACTAATGGAAAAATAGGAAAAGGCGTGAGGGTTAAAGGGTCAAACAGAGGGAACCAGAAGGGGACACTGAGCAGAGAACCCTGGACAGCGCCCACTGCTCTCGGAAGGTATTTAGGGAGCCAGCAGACGCTGCCCAGAGGAACTCTGCCCAGATACGTGAATGGATGGAGGAAAGTAAATAGGTCCCACAGTTGCGGAGCACTCCCTCAGCCAACCTCCTCTCCCTGGTGTTATAGATGGCCACTTTGGCCAAGGCTAGGAGGAGGTTGATGAAGAGATCCTGCAACTTTGAAGGGCCTCAGATGGCATGTGCATAGAGGTACAGGTGCAGGGAAAAGTGCCACCAGAACCTCAGCAAGAGGTTCTGGAGGAGACGGAACACGGGCTGCAGCCTGGCACACGCAAGGTAGATGTGCACCAGGGTCTCCCTCATGCCACAGAAGGGGCAGGTGTCGGGGTTAGGGATGAACTATGTCAAGTACAAGCCAGTGCTCATGGCTCTGAGAAGGAGCCTCCAATTAACATCCCCAGTGGGCTGTGGGATCAAGGTGGAATAGAGACTGGCCCATTAAGGGTCCTCGCCCTCCAAAGGTGGTATCAGGTCCGCCATTTGGTGTCTGGGCGGGACACGAGATCGAGGAAATGAATGGTGTGGAGCACGAGCATGTACAGATGGTCCCTGGGCACGCTTCGGAAATGGACCGGCTGCAATTCTAGCAGCTGGCTCAGTGCGTGGGTAGAGGGTGGCTTGGGGGGCACACAGGGCTGGGGCCCGACGAAAAGCTGCAGAGAGCTAGGATAGAGGGAGAGGCGGGAAGGGCCCTCTTGCAGGACCCGCTCGAGGTAAACCCGAGCAGCAGGAGGCAAGGCTGCCCTCACCCCCTGGAGTACATGTCGGAGGGTTCGAAGGATGGAGAGTCCCATGCACTGAATAAGCACCTGGGGATACACCCAGTCCCCCCGGTCATAGTCCAGGAGGTCTCAGACCCTGGTGACTCCTGCCAGGACCATCCTCCACCACACTGAGGGGGTCTCCGCCACCTGCACATGAAGTTGGGGGTTGAGTAGCAGCGGATCCATGAGGAGGTCCTCTCCCTCGGTGACCGCAATGGACCTGGAGGCCAAGACCAGCCTTCAGGTCCAGAGGAGGTCCTGGTAGAAGACTGGCAGCTCACAAAGATCTCACGGAAGACCTCTTGGATGGAGATAAAAAAGCTGCCAGTCATATCAGAACCCTCGGAGGTGGTGGAGGAAGGTGTGCGCCAACATGCTCCACACCAGACTACTTGCACTGTAAAGGAGTCTCCGCAGGGCCTGGAGGCGGAAGGTGTGGACCTGGCTGTGAAGACAACATAGGCCCTGCCCTCCTTCCTCCAGGGGGAAACTCAGGATCCCTGCAGAGACCAGTGCAGTCCTGTCCAAAAGAACTCCAAAATTGTCTTCTGGAGGTAGGCCAGGAACTTTGGGGGTGGGACCAGGGTGTTGAGCCGATGCCGGAGTATGGACTGGACTAACTGGTTGAGCACAATGCCCTCCCCTGAAGGGAAAGGCACTGGAGCAGTCCTGTCTACCTCCGCAGCCACTCAGACACCCTGCCCTCTAAATCGTTCCAATTCTCTGCCAGGGAGAGATGGGTGGCAGAAAGGTAAACACCCAGATAGAGCAGCAGACCTGCACTCCACCAGATGGTCCTGGATCATGAGGAGTACGTCATCAGCATACGCTGATAGGACCAGCCACAGCTCTGGCTCATGGAGAACTAACTCCATTGTCCTTCAGTGGAGGAGACGGAGGAAGAGCTCGATGGCCAGAGTGTACAGCTGGCCTGACAGTGGACAGCCTTGATGCACTCCTCGCCCGAAGCCGACCAGTTCGGTCAGGATCCAATTGAGCCTGACCAGGCACTCTGCGGAGGTGTACAGCACCTGGAGAAGGCCCCAGAAACGGGGCCCGAAACCAAATACCTGCAGGGTGCCCAAGAGATACCCTGTGATCCATCCTGTCAAACACCTTCTTTTGGTCCAGGGCCAGGAGGGCGAACGACAGACCATCCCTACACCCAAGTGCCAAGAGGTCACGGACCAAATAGAGGTTGTCAAAGATGGTACAGCCTGGGATGGTGTAGGTCTGGTCGGGATGGACCATGTCCTTCAGCACAGACCCCAGCCTCAGTGAGATGGCTGTGGCTATGATTTTATAGTCCGTACTGAGGAGAGAGATGGGACGCCAATTCCAAAGGTCATGGAGGTCCCACTTCTTGGGCAGCAAGGTAAGCATGGCCCACCTGCACGAGAGGGGGAGCATTACACTGCCTTTGGATTCGGCCCAGACGATGGCAAGGTCTAGACCAAGGATGTCCCAGAACACACGGTAGATCTCCATGGTCAGCCTGTCCATGCCCAGAGATTTGTTGGTGGGCATGAGATGGAGGGCTGAGTTCTCCTCCTCCTGTGCCCATCTCCACACGACACCATTACCAGCTCCTCTTATTTCCCTCGGGGATACTTCCATTCATCTCCTATTTCAAATACCTCACATAACCCAAAAATCAGGGTTAAGGAAAGAAGAGCCTCCACCTGCTCTGCTTTCAGCAATCACTTAAAAAAAGAAAGGTAATTCACCCGGGAAATGTGCCTTTGGTCTAACTTAAATGCAGATTTCCTTGAGAGTAATTTTGTCCTTAGGTCGAGAAGACTCATTTCTCTAATGTTAGAGGAAAAACAAATGTCCACCTAATCTAGTGGGACCTAAACAGATTAAATGCATTGTCATTAGCTGACTATGGAAGCAATGAACATATGAGTGGGAACATCCTGCCTAAACATTTTGTGATTTAACATTTATGACACATTGGGGTCCTGTTTGTGAAAATCTATGTATGAATGTTTGGGAACATCCTGAAATGTAATAGTAATAATTTACAAGTGAAGTAAAGTGCCCAATGCCTATCAGGAATGTGGTTGATGTGTAAATCATGGGGCAATGAGAAGGCAAATAACATTTCTTTTATTTCATTTTAGTAAAATTGATATTAATAGAATTGGTGTAGGTATAAGGATTTTATTTTGTTAGTAAGTAAATATAAGATAATGTACCAATGTAATGGGATAAGAATGTAATGGTTTTTAGTAAGTATGAATGAGGAGTGAATGCAGTTTGAGTCTGCCAAGATAAGACCGCGAGGAAGTAATTGCTGAGGTAATGGTTCTCAGCCTCCAAGGGCAGGAAGGAGAGAAGATGCTTTTGTTTAAAAAACTTTTACAACCCAGATGGCTGAAGATCAAGACAACCCCGGAAAACAGGGAAGTTAACACCCAAGGACAAGAACAAGACAAAGTGTGAAACAAAAATAAAAAAATAATGGGAAAGCTGTCACACTGGCGATATCAAATGTAATTAACAATTACATCAAACAAGAAAACTATCTAACATAAAAAAATCCATAAGCCCAAATAAAAATAAATAAGTATAAAAATGGGGTAAAAAAACCTGGACTTTGGGCTCGTTCTGCAAACCCCAAGGAGCATCGTGTCGTGACCGACAGAGCCTGGCTCCATCCTCGTGTCTGAGTCCCCTGGCCAGTGATTCAGCTCGAGCAGCACAGAGGCTGGTAATTATATCCCTGCTGCAGAACTGTGCGAGTGTGTGTGTGTGCGTGTGTAGGTTTGTTTAAGCAATTGCTCTTTTGAAATATTTTCTGTATTCATAATAAACACGGCATACTGCCTTGTCCCCTGAATAAGATCCTGCTGTTTATTTCATAAGTGTAACATAATGAGCATTACAGCCATCATAGTCTGCAACACTGAAAGCATTACAACAGGATTCAGGACTATGTTTAAACATTTAGTTGCTGTGGGAGATAATTCCAAAAACATTCTTCACTATCTATGTCTAGAAATTCCCTTAACCCATTCAATTACTTATTCAATTTGATTTACAGAGTGATGGACAGTAACCAAAACATTCTGTACATTTCTCTTAACTTCCAGCAATTGTTTATACGATTCTGGGTGTTCTATTAATTTCTTAATTAAACTTATATTCAATCCTAAAGGTATTGGGTCTAATTGCTTATGCAATTAATATTGGTCTTTAATGTCTTCATTTACTGTTTCTGATAAGGTTATCTTGAGATCACAACTTACTATAGATTATGCGTTATATCATATACATGACTTACCTTGAGCATTGTACACAAATTTTTAATACAAACATTGTTTTCCTACATACACAATCACTGCATTGTTGGATGGATGATGGTTTAATCGGTAATAACATTTTCCTTTTTCTTTGTTCAAACAATTATCCCAAGGTTAAATAGTATTATTATTACAAATATATCCAATCCCTTGTTCTTGTGTACAAGCCTCAAGTTTTACTGGTTTTTTCCCCATGTTTAATTTTGTTTTATTGCCCAAAGTCTGTGTTCAATTGGTTACATTACACTTGTGTTAACATTTAATCCAAGTGCTACAGCAGAAGATATCCATTCTATCTGGGCTTTGGATATCATAAGTATGAATGTAACTATTTGATTGTTTTGAGGATTGTTTTATTTCAAAGTCAGATCTCAAGGGGTAAAATGTCACTCATCTCATCTCTTATATTATCTTTTACCACATCATTTGCCCATGTTTGTGCTTGTATACATGCCAATGCCATAGATACATTACATTGTAATGCTTCTACTGTATTTTGGATGGTTATATGATCTATTTTTGTAATTTTTTCCAATCAGGGAGTAAGCCTGCTATCAAATAGTGGCTAGTACTCATTTTATTTGGAGATGTTTTTAAGGGGTTAGATAGATCTCCCAAATGCTTTCCCATTATATTTAACTTGTTAGCTAGCATCTCTACATCTATACTGTTCAATACTCCTAGGCCTGTTCCTGTTTCTCCCAAAGCTGTGTCAATCAAACTTCTTTTCACTCTACTGGTTGGGGCTTTCAGAAAGTTGTGTCCATTTACCAGAGGTTCAATATACTTCTGACATTATGGCCAGATCAATTACTACTCCTTTTAGGGAGTAGGTGGGATCTATCGCCAGTTGTCTTCTGATGTCCTCCTTGACCACATATGGACCAATAGTCACTGATCTTGTTTCAGATACCCAAGAAATGGAAAACGGGTACCTAAAACCAAAACCTGTAATTTCCCAAATTCCACTTTCACACCTTTGGTTATGTTTACCTAATCTTCACACCAGTAATGAAACAAAATTTGACCTGAATATCCTATCTCACCCCCATCCTCATTTATGACATGTATGTACCTTAGTATCTGCAATTTTAATTGTTTTTATATACAATTTTAATTTATAGTTTACTCTGAACATTTAATTTACAGATCCCTTTTCGTGAATCTCTGATTTGAAATTTACTTGTTGTCAGATTGATAATGTTATGATACCGTTGTACAAGTATTGTCTTTGAGCTTCTCTGGCTCCATGTTGGGAGATACCATACTATGATAGCACATGCAGACTCTTTATTTGGATAAATGGTCAGATTATCTGAGCTGGTCATTACATTAGGTTCTTCTATGATTGCACATTGCCACTCTCCTGCTGTTATCACCTTGCCATGTATTTTCCCTCTACTCTTTGTGGCATTCAATTCACATATTGGGGATTTTGGTGCCAAATGAAACTAAGAATGAGATACTAAGCATCCTTGTTCTCGAGCATCATGAAAAGATGTTATATGTCTCCTACTAAATTTATGTTCTATAGCTTTCAAAGTTCCCATCATGACTGTTATAGCTCTAGCTCTATCATCTCTCCGGATCGCAAACTCACACTTAATAGTATCCAAGGGTGTGTTGCGTTAGGTTTAATTCATTGTATTGTTGTTTCTGCATCTAGTTCCCTTATATTTTTTTCCATGATTGCCTTAGGGATAGTTTTTACATTTGTTTTTATTATAATTTTGTGCCATGAATTCTATGATTCGAACAGATTCCAATACTGCTTTGACCAATGTGCTCCTCAATGTAGAAATTGAGAAGACACATTCCTCAATGCTGTTAGCTGGAACATTATTATCCGAGTAGGATCTAACCCATTGGATCGTCGGAGTTAGAAATGTTCTGTCTGAATTCACACCACCATAGTAGAATCCAATATGCACAAAGGCCCAATAGAGACAAAATGAAGGCAACTGCATCTTCCATCAATTGATTCTGAAACATATAAAAACAAAGAAACCCTCCTTCTTTCTAAAACAACAATCTTCACTAAAGCAATAAACTTTTAACACTTACATTAATACCTATTTTCTTTTTATACTTATACTTACTTATACTACTGCTAACTATTATTCATACTTACCTTATTTTCTATTACAATCTTTTAAAATATTATTCTTCAAATCGAGAATACAATCTAACTGCACTGTCTGATTAACTCCCATCATGTCTGTTATTTCTGTAGACATGATTGGACAATTCTCCTCATTATTATACTTGGTGTTTAAAACCAACTCTGCTGCCTCTGTGTCAAAGTAACATTTTTGGCAGAACTCTCCTTTTTCTATTCCCTTAATTTGGTCTGCTGAATCTATCCCTCAGAATTGGAATCTCTTTCAGCCTTTTTATTACCACATCCGTATTTTTATCCCAAACCTTACTCATTGTAGTCCCTATTTAAAGCAAATGTATTATTAATCTTATTATTTTAAATGTTAACTTAACTTATTGAATTTTTAATTTATTTTTATTTACTCATTTTATTCTCAATTATTTAGCTTATTATTAATTTAAATTTTAACTTATTTTCAATCCTAAATTATTTATTCATTTTATCCTTAAATAAGTGAGGATTTTCTTCAGTATTTTTGAACATTTTTGATAAATGAATAGTATTAAAACTCTTATTCCTATTATTCGTAATTATTCTTCTCCAAACCTCATTAATTTAAAACATTCCTTTTTAGTACTTTATTCCCTTAAGTGACATCTAATGGTGGTGTTTTACTTTTTGTACTTATTCCCTATATTTTTATCATATCTAAAAGAACATATGAAGAAAATATTTTTGTACATACTCATTATTTAATAGTGAATATATTGATCCTATAATATCCCGATTCATTAAGTTCCAAATGTACCTGGGTAAAATTTATAAAATTTCTTTTTTATAAAGACACAAGATAATACTTAATTTTTATCTAAACACTATCCCATGAAATACATATGTTGTATATTTCCTCACTTATGGTTTTTCCTTTGAAAGTGGTCACCCCCTTATAAAATATTTTACTGATAACTTGTCTTAAATTACCTAGAACGGCATCTGAACTTTTAACCATTACTGCCATTTTTATTGTTAGGCTAAATTAAGATATTAATATTTCTTCATATTACACAACATTAGATACTATACTCACTTCCTGAATTACCTTGATACTTTCCTATTCTACCTTAAAAACTAGATATGATTTTAATTTTTTTTTGGACCTGTTGTTTCTCTTCAGAGAAGCTCAACATACCATCAGAATCCCCTCCTGAAAAGGAAAATTTTATCCCATATTTTTCCTATCAGTTATCAAAACTGATATCCTATCTTTCAGTTATCTCTAGAGTCAATGCTTGATAAACATTTAGGATGTATATTTTGTCTATGTATACATAATATTTACATATATAGATATATGTATAACTTTCACAAATGTTTCTCAGTTTCAATGGCTGACATTGCTAGGCTGAAAGGAAACAAACTCATAGACCTATCTTTTTCTAATCTCTTAATCCTCAGGGCTCAATTACTAGTCTTAAAAGCTCCAGGCCGCTCTGATTTTGTTTTTTTCTTTGTCCCCTCTAGGCTTCTTAACTCTTCCCTTGGTTATTCCAATTACTGTGCTCCCTGATTATTTTTCTTCACCCCCATCTTATCCCCTTTCAGATCTTTTGAATCAATCCCTGTAGGAAGGTGCTGTGGCCTTCCTCGGAGCCTGGGCCTGAGGAAGGGTCGTGATGTCATGGCCAGACCATGCCACTGGCATACAGTCCCCATCACCATTTTAGCTAGTGGTGGAAAATATTATTTAATTTTAGACTTTTACAACAGTACTTGTGGCTTAATGAATTAAAGTCCCATTCAAAAATGTAATTCTATGGATCCACCACAAATTTTTAAATTAAATACAGATTCCCTGCTTTAAAAGAATAATCATGAATCAGACAAGTCAATTTCAGCAAAACAATTTGCAAGCCAACACCACTTAGATAAGTGCCACCCTTTATTACTTGTTCAAGGACAGTTTGTTTCCTGATAATAGTACTGTCTTTTTAAGTTGTTGCACATAAAATATGTAAAGTTACTTTGCCATTTGAAGGATGGATGAGCTGTCCTGTGCTTGTAATGAATGTGTCTCAATATTACCAAAAAAGGAAATGGACATGAACACGCACAACAGAAAGACTTCACAAATAAGGTTGGGTAACTGCAGTTCTTTCTGACATTGTCTCCAACATATAAATACAACCAATGTTAATATTACATTATAGTGACACATCTACACATGTTAAATAGTTTGAGTCATGCTCAGCTTTATAACATCAAAGGCTGAATTTTCTGGTCATCAGTACCAAAGTTGTTATCAAAAATGGTTATATATATTCAAAATAAACTATGCCCTGCCTGTTGCCTCTTAGAGACAAACTGAGAATGAACTCACATGGAATATTTTCAGATGAATTTGACCCTCTATTAAACATGGAAAGCTGATGTTCAAAGTTTTACTTTGACCGCAGGATAGGGTATTGTTACAGGATATGTGTCCCACATTATGACCTCCATAATACTCCATAATATGAGTATTGCCAAATAGCATATTTTTAAGAGATTTTTTTTTAAAGTACACCAACTACATTCATCCCTCTCTTTGTATAACAAAGAAATAAAATAATTACAGTGGAAAATCTGTATCAAGATAAGAGGAGACAAAGGCCCAGATCCACAAAGGGATTTAGGTGCCTAAACCCCAGATTTAGGCAGCATTGTGATCCACCTAACCCGGTAGGCACCTAAATTCACTCAGCTTCTATGTTTCTGCCTTTGGGCATGCATACTGCTGCCTAACCCTAGATGTCTGGTTACCTAGCTCACACCTAAGTCCCAGTATGGTCCTCAAACTAGATGAAGATGCCTATTTTGCCTCCAGGGCCTTATTTGGTAGGAATGTTCAGAGCTTGCCTACTAGATGGGGCCCCATTCAAAATCCAGCCAGGGGAGGACGTGATGCTGTTGCCTCCCCTATAACTTTTCACCCACTGGTTCTGTGGGAAGTAGGAGACCCAAGTTCAGTTTCCCTCTCTGCTTGATAGGCAGGAAGGATCTGAACAGGATTCTCCCAGCTTTCAGGAAAGTGGCCTTACCACTGGGCTGTGGGATAGTCTGTGAGTCTCGCTTGGTCTCTTCTGTTGCAGTTTTCACTTTGCATAAATATTTAAATAATTATTGGGCCTTAGAGAGCGAGCAAGAGAATGATCGTATAGGCTGGTGATTGAATGATTGTATAGGATCCCAGCAACAAGGTCCAGTCCCTCTGCTCTACTGACTGTTTAAGTATTTATCCACAGTGGAACAGCTTCACATCTTCCACATCCTGGGTCCAGGTCCAGTCCCTCTGCTCTACTGACTGTTTAAGTATTTATCCACAGTGGAACAGCTTCACATCTTCCACATCCTGGGTGATAAACAGTGGACCAAAGGTTATGTGGGAGGGTCCTCTTCCTCTTGCAAGAACAGCCGAGGCTCCTAAGCCATTTGTCTCCAGGCTGTGGATCTCAATCAGAGAAAGGTGCGTCCCTGCAGACTGAATTTGAGCCCTGTCCCTGTGCCTAGGATATACTTCTCTTCTTGGTGTCTCCCATTGGCTAGCTTAGGCAGCTCCCCACCTAGCATGCTGAATTTTGTAGATCTCATTCTTAAGGCACCTATCTCTCCCATGTATTGCATGAAGTGCCATCATCATCTAACATTCATAGTCTACTGAGGAAGCCAGAATGATTAAAATCCCAGATGTGACTCCATCCTGAGAATCCACAAATTTCTGGCATCGCCCAGTGGGTGATGCCAGAAAGAGTCAAGGCATGCACCCATTAGCATTTCTATGGATAGCTTGAAAGCACGGCATCATGGGGTGCTTTTTGTTCTTTCTGGTGACATGGCCAAGGAGCATGCAGTGCCACTTTTGAATGTAGCAAGCAATTGGAGAAAGGCCAGATCTCTGCAAGATTATGGCATTTTTCACAAAATCAAACTATTTTATGCTCAAGATGTGGTGCTGACAGCACATATGGAATGCCTCTAACTGCTCCAAGTCTGCCTTTATAGCTTTATTGCAGTACAGGCAGTACCCAGGTTGATAGACCTTGAACTTTGTCTCAGCAGAGAGACGTTTTGTGTCCATACGTGAGACAGGAACTTCATGAATGAGACAGCAAGACCTATTAATGAGAGGACACCTAGTTTTCTGTGATCATTTAAACTTTCTTGCATCCTAGATAGATGAACTCATCAGTGCTCTCCGTTGTGCTCAACCCCACCTACACTGGGAGTTCTGGGTGGCCCAGCTCTGAGATTCTGGATGTTGGTTTTCTGCCATGAGATGTTCAATCCCATACTGAGGGTGGTGTCTTGGAAACCTTGAAGGGTAGGGCTTTAATTCTCTGGCTTCTCCCCAAGTGAGGCAGCATCATTGGCATAGTCTTGGTTGGTGAACACTTCTTGACTAACCTTGATTCTGATATGTGGAGTGGCAAGTCCTAATATCCAGTCGATAGCTTGACAGAATAGTGCGGGGGTGAGCATACATCGCTGCTGCACATTTGAAAGTTATGTAGAAACATGTGAATTCTGGGAACCAATGCACACTCTCACACCAATACTGGTGTGAAAATTGCACAAAAGATTTTAGCAGAACATATAGGACTCGAACTCCTTTCAGTGTGAGCCAAAATGCTAACCTGTCAACTGAATTGAAAGCCACTTTGATGTTGACATATGCCACATGAAGTGGGTACTTAAATTCTTGCTGCAGCTGAAACAGCATTGAAATCTGACTGTTGTGGACAAATGTGTCTGTTAAGGAGCAGTTGAATCCTACCAAACAGAACATGAGAGAAGACCTTTCAAGGCACCAATAGCAATGAGATCAGCTTGTAGTTGCTACACTTGTTGTGAGATCCTTTACCATGTACAGGGAGACTATGATGCCATCTTTACATTCTGTTGATACTCTGCCTGATGCCCATACTTTTAAGAACAGACCAGTGCTGATGGGTTCTAAATCACCTTTGAGCATATCAAGTGGAGTACCATCAGGTCCTATAGCATTTTGGTTCTGTAACTTTTGGATGGCTTTCCATACTTCCTCGCATGATGGAGGCTCAGTCTTCGTCTCTGATCTGCATCCATACAGTTTGGTAGGACACGTGGCTCTGTACAGTCATCAGCAGATGTGTGATTCAGCACTCTTTTATAATATGTTTTCAATCTGTCCAGGACTTCATCTGTTGTTGGGCCTGGAAAGCCAGTCTGGTTTTGTGATGGGAATGTTAGAAAGCCATTTATGGCTTCCAATCGGGCATGTGATAGCTCTGTAGGCAGGATGTAGATTGCTGTGCTCTGCTTCGTCAGCCCGGGAGTTGATGTAGATCTCACTGTTCCATTTTGCCATGGCCCAGAAAATGCTTTTCAATGATTTACATTCTTGGCCATCTTCCTACTTGTGTGCTTCTGCGTTTTTCACTAAAATATCAAAGCCGTATTCAGAAAGATAAGTTTTCTTGTGTGACCATGTGAAATTGATTGTTTCATCAGCAGCATGTGATAAAACGTTTCATATTCCACTGCAGGTGATCACCATATCATCCAAGAGGGTACTGAAATTACGTATATGATTTTCACTGGCCTGTGTATATTTCATGGCTTCTACGGATCCTTGAAAAGATGCTGGACATTGTCCTGTTGGTAAACACCTGGCTTGTGAGGGGTTGGAAGATGCAGTGAGAGTTAAGCCTGTGGTCTCAGTTTGCTGGTTCTTCTGCGCCACTGAAGGCCCAGAGATTTCACTATGGAGTGATTTCTGTGAGGACATGGTCAATAGGGAACCTAGGTACCTAACTCAGGATTTGTGGATTACATTGTTATTCTAGTGATTTCTAAGTGCCTTAAAATTAGATATTGCAATGCACAGTGTTATAACACCTAAGTCCCTTTGTGAATCTGGCCCAGAGTGCCTTTGCCACAGACTAGGCTTGATTTTGAAGAGCACTTGTAATTATCTATGGATGCAGTTTTGTAGATATAACTAACTAGGGCATTTTAGTTCTCGAATATCTACATAGGAATTGCCATATTAGATCACATAAGCACTCCATCTCATACAGTATCCTGTACCTGACAGTCACCACTACTAGACACTTTTTGAGGTTGGTCCAAGAAACCTCACAATGAACAATTATAAGATAACTTGGCTGCAGGCAGTGTCTAACTAGCTGTTGATTATAGCTGGCTAATACCCTGAAGCACAAATACTTATCCTTTATATATTTTATCCTGTCTAAGATATAGAAATTCATATAATTATATATATATTTTGGAGCCTGTTCAACTCTAGGTGTCAAGCTGGCAGCAAATTGAACAAGTTAATTATGCATTGGGAATGCAAAGTACCCCTTTGATCCCTTTTACATTTGTTGCCTTTCACTGAATGTCACTTTGTTCCTGTATTATTGAAGAGTTAATAGAAATCCCTGGTCTACCTTCTTTGTACCAGTCATTGTTTGTGTTCCTCTATCACGTCTCCTCTGAAGTGTTTCCTCTCTAAATAGTCCTGATCTTAAACTCTCTCCACATAGATGTCTCTTCATATCTCTAATTATTTTTGTTTCCCTTTTCTGAACCTCTTCTGCTTCTGCTACATCTTTTTTGAGATTTAGTGACTGAAACTAAAGAGTATCTACAGGTAGGTGTATCTCTGTTTTATATAAGGACATTATGATACATTGGATGTTATTTTCTATCTCAGCTTTTACAGGCAGTCTTTATTTGCTTCTTTGGAGCACTGCTATACACTGAGCAGAGGTTTTCATTGAGCTGTCCACATTGATACCTGCATCTTTCCAGTTAATTTAGAACCTGCCTGAATTTGATTGCACCCATAGTGTTGTTTGATGTCAAGGTGCTGTATGTTGTACCCATTATTTTTTACATCTGGAAAACTGTGCCTATGTTTTTTGAGGGCTCAACGTTGTGGCTGCAAAATCAGAAGCTGAGTTGAGACTTTTGCACAATCAAAACCACCGCACAAACATTCTTCTTGGCAGGCAGGGCACTAGAAATCAAGCATAATATAGTAAAAATTTTGACAAAGTTCCATATGACATTCTCATAAGTTAAAAACGGAAAGGAAGTTTATATGAAATTTCTAGACGATAGGTACACAACTTGTTGAAAGACCATACTTATAGAGTAGTTATCAATAGTTTGCTGTCAAACTGAGAGGGATATATCATAATTTTCATTAGTGACATGGACAATGGAGTGGAGAGTACACTTATAAGATGTGAGGATGACATCATGCTGGGAGGAATTTCAAGCACTTTTGTGAACAAGATTAAAATTGAAAACCTTGACAAATTGGAGAATTTGGTTGAAATGAATAAGATGAAATTCATTAAAGACAAGTGTACTTACTACACTTAAGAAAGAAAAATAAATTACACAGCTACAGGATGGGATATAACTGATTGGTGGTAGTACTGCTAAAAAGCATCTGGGGATTATAAGGATCACAAATTGAATATGAGTCAACAATGTGATGCAGTTGTGAAAAAGACTAATATTATTTCGGGGTATATTAACAGAAGTGACATATGTAAGACTCAGGAAGTAATTGTGCCACTCTACTTGGCACCTGGAGTAATGGGCCCAGTTCTGGGCACCACACTTTAGGAAAGACATGAATAAACTGGAGACTGCCCAGAGGACAGCAACAAAGATAAAAGGTTTAGAAAACTTGACCTATGGGGAAAGGTTAAGAAAACTGGAGTGTCCTTGTCCGGTGAAGGAGATTTTGAGAGTGTTAAGATGTATCCTGTACTTTATCCTCAGAGCATATTATGTGGTATCTGAGATCCTGGCTGTAGATAGCAGATTTCTTGGTGTGCTTGGGGTGGTTTCTGGATGTATGAAGGTAGGTGTGGTGATCCAGGGGTTTCTTATATATTTTTGTCTGTAGGGTTCTGTTAGAAATAACCAAACAGGTTGTCCTGGGGGTGGATTGGGGAGACGGAACCCTTTACTGCCTGCTCGTTCCACCTTGATGCCGCAAGTGAGCAATGAAGGGGTTACTTTACAATTCTTTTATCCATAACAGTATGTAAATGTATACATTTCCAGCAACTCCCCATACACCCTTATTTGGTTACATTGACACCTATAAAATTAATATTAACAACTACATAATGAATATAATTATACCTGCCCCTGTTTGCTGTTCACAGGATTACCATACAGAGGTCAGGCACATCACCTTAAAACCTATACATTTTACACTAACATTCTTTGAAGTAAAGGCATGCCAGAGGGGAAGGAAGATAATGCTTTCTTCCCACCAAGGCCTGGCACAGAAATAGCAATAGGTATTTTATTAACCTCATTCCCAGCACAGATGGCCAGGAAGGGGGGAAAAGAAGAAAAAGATAACAGACTCTAACTAAAATTCACACCAATTAACAGAGAAAAAGGTTTGCCCTTGGCTTGACCCCATTCCCTGTAGCTTAGGCCAGACCACTTATCCAGCTTTTAACTCTTTACTCTCCTACAGGTTCTATTGTTGAAGCTGATGCTTGTGTGAGAGTTTAAATCATCTGTCCAGAGGATGAAAATATCATCAGTTTATCTCAGGTATATAACTGGTTTCATGCTGCATTTGTCCAGAATTATTTTCTCAAGATGGCCCATGAAGAGACTGGTGTATTAGGGAGCGATCCTAGTACCCATGACTGTTCCCATGGTTTGGACAAAGTGTTTGTCATTGCATGTAAAATTATTATGAGTGAGGATGAAATAAAGGTTTCTCAGTGTATTTGGGGTGGATATCTGAGGGTTGTCTCTTGTCTTGTAAATATTTGAGACAGGCACCATCTTTACCACCATGGACTTCACCTCCCTATACACCAATATTCCTCACAATGATGCCATAGTTACTTGCCTCAAATATTTACAAGATAATGGACATCCCTTAAATATCCACAGCAAACACATTGCCAAACTCATCCATTTCATCCTCGCCCATAACAATTTATGGCTTATTACGAAAATGTGTAACCCACTAATAATCATCCTTTCCAGGTGCTTCCCCCCTCTTCCTTTCCTCCCTATAACTGGAGGGGTGTTAACAGGTCACTTCACCTTGAATGATCCCTTTAAATATGTGTTGACTTCTTATGCTAAACAATCTTTTCAAATCTTGTATTTAGCAGTGACATTTGAGTTAGTTTCCCAGACCTGAAGAAGAGTTCTGTTTAAACTCAAAAATTTATCTCTCTCACCAACAGAACTTGGTCCAACAAAAGATATTACCTCACTCTTCTGTCTCTTGGGACCTGATAACAATCTTCAAATATATAAAAGGCTATCATAACGAGGACGGTGATCCATATCCACTTTGGATAGGGCAAGAAGTAATGGGCTTAATCTGCAGGAAGGGAGATTTAGGTTATATATTAGGAAATCTTTCTAACTATAAGGGTAGTTAAGTTCTGGAATATGTTTCCAAAGGAAGTTGTGGAATCCCCATCACTGGAGGTTTTTAAGAATAGATTGAACAAACATGTATTAGAAATGGTCTGGGTCAGTGGTTCTGAGGGGGTATTCAGAGCTCTTTCTAGGGATACTCATCTCATCTAGATCAGTGTTTCTCAACCTGGTGTTGCAGACCCTGGGCGGGGAGTGTCATAGGATGGGTTTATGGAGACCTCAAGTGCAGGGGTGGCATTAGGGTGTGGCAAGCAGGGCAATTGCCCGAGGCCACAGGGGGCCCTGAGAAGCTAAGTTACATGCTTCAGCCCTGCTGCCTGGAGTTTGGACTTTAGACAAGGCTCACAAGTGAAATACAGGCTCAAGTATCACACTGAAATATACGGATGATATTTATGTTCCCATTGATTTATTTTATAATTATATTGTACAAATGAGAAAGAAAGCAATTTTTCAGTAACACTGGGCTGTGACACTTTTGTATTTTTATGTCTGATTTTGTAAGCAAGTAGTTTTTAAGTGAGGTGAAACTTGGGGGTATGCAAGATAAATCAGACTCGTGAAAGAGGTACAGTAGTCCGGAAATGTTGAGAACCACTGGTCTAGGTTTACTTTGTCTTGGCTCTGCACTTGGGGCTGGACTTGATGGCCTCCTGAGGTTCCTTCCAGCTCTATATTTCTATGATTTGTCATGCATTATACCTAAAACTACAGCTCTGAGGTAAGTCATTGATGTAAGAGTGTTGGCCAGTTTACCTTGGAGAACAGTCTGCTCTTCATTTATCCTTAGGAAAGAGATCAAGAAGAGCGGCAGATTAATTTTCTTGGTATAAATGGTAAGCAGTGCATCAGGAGATTAGTCATTACTAAGACTGCAGTACTTTACTTGTGTGACAATGTCACTGCATGGTAATCAGGCAATGTCACTGCATGGTAATTCACATGGCAGTGACCCATGTGCTGTGCTGTCTAAATACGGGGACATTTTGAAGAATTGAAGGGGATGTTACAAATAATTAATCTGCTAGTATTAAATTAGAATAATTATTCATATTAAGAAAAAAATGAGGAATAGGAATAAAACTGTGGAGAACAGATACATGAATCACCGTCGTGTGTCAACCTCCTCAGCAGTGTAAAAGGCAAGATGATGTAACAAAACCAAAACCACATTGTATTTATAACCTCTATTGTCTGAAAGTTGATAAGTTTAGTATGGAGAACTGGTTCTACAGCTAAATGGCTGGCTACACCTCTAGATTAAATAAAGGCATACAAAAAACAAACTGTCAGGGAATATTCCCACTACAAGGCGAATGAGAACTACAGGGCAAGACTGAGTAGAAGATAGACCTCTCTAACAAGTCTGAGTTACTTTTACCTTTGTATACTGGATGCTACTCCAAAGGTTGTCTGCTCATTTGTTTTGGCAGCTTCTGTGTTCTAGTAGGAGCATGCACTGAGAATCTGTAGCTTGCTCTGAGTGGCAGGAATTTGAGTATAGAAAACCTGAAGACAGATGCTCCACAGGGGCAAACGACACTGACAATTTTGCAGGAAGAGCTCATTATCTTGTGGGCGTGGGGCTTTAATTTCTAGTTTAGAATATTATCTAGATTAGATTTGACAGAGGCAAATAGATAATATATTAATAGGAATCAATAGGACATTAATTTGACTTTATTACTCTGCCTTGCCCCCTGCTAACAACAGAAGCATGAGACGACTAGGGCAGCACACACAGTATGTGGTATCAGTTACTTTGTGAAGTAGCTTCCATTATGTTCTTGGCACAGAGGGATCACTTGCAGCACTTTCTGAAAGCTCCTTCATATGGAAAACTGGGAGCCCCTCTCCTAGGCTCCCAGCTGGGAAGCCTGAATCTTTTCCCATCTCCTCTTTTCCCATTGATCCCATCTTAGAAAATTCCCGAGTATCATGCTTGTTAGATGGACCCTTTCAAATTTTGCTGTGAACTGATTTTACAAATGGGTAGTTGGAGAGTTATTTGCAGCACTAACTTTCCTGAATGAAAAATGTCACTGTGGTCATTTCTTCAGTTTGTCTCTCCTTTCTCTCTTTGTGTTCATTTTATTTCTCTCTGCAGAGATTCTCCCATCATCTCACCAATCACTTGCTTTCTTTTATGCTTTCCTCCATCTTTATCCTGCTTACTCCCTCCTTTTTCCATTTTCTTGTACATCTCCTCCCTTCCTGTCACTCTTCTTTCTTTTATCAACACTCTCCACCTCACTTCCACCTCCTACTTTTATGCTTCTTTCTTCTCTATGTTTCTATTTCTTGCTGAATGAATTTGCACTGCCACCTGTTCTCCTCAGAATTTAGCAATTATTCAGTATATAAACCCTAACTCCTAGCAGATGAGGCTTTCAGAAAACACATATATCAACAACATACATCATAGAGCAAGAAAATGTTGAGATAACTCTAATTTCCTCACAACTTTGCTTTTTCTAGTGGTTGTGAACATTGTCAAAGAGCATTAGTATTGTTTTTGGTAATGTTTTCTAAATAGTGGAGTTTAGACCAGGCCATTTACTACTTAGTACATAGGTTTGTTTTACAGTTTAGTGTCATTAATTACATATATTTTGATAGCTATGGGGGAAGAGAACTAAAATATAATAGTCACCTACGTCTACTTTCACCCTATAGTAGAAATTCATCTGCATCCTCTTAGCTAAATGAACTTGCATGATAATGTAAAATCCATCTCCTAAACGAGAATATTTTAAATAAAATGTATTTCTACTCATTGTTATTTAATTATGTTAGACCAGGTTATAAATGCCAATTTACTGTATACAGTAGTATCAGACTTTTGCATCATGAATATATGGTAAAAGCTTATAGTCCATGACACATTTTTAACAATCACACTGTAAAGAACAGACTGCCTAGACTTTGTGCTAATTGCCTTGTACAACTGAGAACATATATAATGAACTGATGTTCTTTTGTCATCAAAAGCTATCCTAAAGGATCAATTTTTAATAGCATTATCAAGCAGATAACTTGGCAAGAGGCTTAAACACAACAGAGATTCATTCCAGGGAATGATTTCTTCTCAATGAATGAATGTTAGCAATTATCAGCTTAAAATACTAGCATTACATGGATGCAAGTAATGTATGTGACAAAGAGGCTGTTAAAAGCTCTCTTCTGATATAAAGTCACTATGATCTGGCTCTTGATTTGAACAATATTATAAATACTACTTTTTCAACATGCATTCTTCTTTTTGAAGCAGAAAGTAGATTGTCAGTGGAAGATGAGACCTAGGAAAAGGGAGGTTCCGAAATGTTAATTTTTTACTTTTTTTATATTTGGAACAACCTTTAACTTTATAACACAATGTAGGGTGCATTAGTTTACCAAGAAGCAACTTAAGTTATCATTTGTATTGTCAACATGGCATGTATATACTATGGGGAGATTCAATAGCCCAGGCAGTTCCTCTGATTTAATAGGAAGTGCTGCACACATTTATCTTCAGCATTGGACAAAAACTGATGAGAGAAATTTAAGATAACAGATGTGCCAGATTGGAAGTTTAGTTTCAGCTCTCACATTCCACAGACATTCACTGGGTCACAGTTGCAAACCCGTGATTGCAGTCTACTCTCTTCAATTTCTGATATCTGAAGTGATAAATTGCAAACCTGTATGAACATGAATGCTACTTGTGCGGCTTACAACTTTAATAATTTCCCTGGGATTTAAATGGAACTCAACTGGCACTGTCAAAATTTCTTTGATTTGTGCCGTTATAACGAAAATAATTTACTACTGTAATTCCATTTTTTAACATTTTCTTTTATGCCTTTTAGTGTCCCCTCCTCCTTTGATAATGAAGGTTAAGAGGTGAGAATTAATGGACAATAGCAACTGTGAGACTTCAGAGTACAAGTCCCATTCACTTTTGATGACCAATTTTCAGTGGGACTTGTGCTCCTGTGTCTCTTTGGTGCTTTTAAAGATATATAGGATAGGATTTTCAAGTATAGGTTCAGGATAACATGTCAGTAGCTGGGAGAAGTTCTTCATTCTGTCTGTTGATAATGTCATTTCTATGATCATCTCATTTAATTAAATAATGGGTATTTATGATGTTTTACTGATTCCTTACTCTGTTGTAAACAAAGATGGTCTTTCACATACTGTGGGTCACCATCAGAAAGTAAACATCTATTGTTACCACCTCTTAGTATCCCACAACAGAAATAGCTTATGCTAAGCATGAGAAAGTTATGAGAAGGTTGGAATGAAAATTGAGATTCAGACTTAACAGTTATATTATATTATTGCATATAGGGAATGCCTTAGACCAAATGGCACCCCAGACATTGTGTCTTTGGTGAGCCCCCCCTCTCCATTTATAAATTTTTGAATACCTTATTTTTTATTAAATTTGTAGCCCATATATCATCAGGCCATCTACAGTGCCAATCATATCCATGGCACTTTTTTTAAAGCAGATCTGATCCTACTTTATTTGATCCCAGATCACTCATTTATATCTTGCTCCAGTATAAAACTGATCTCTGGAGTATATCTCCTGATTTACACAACAGCCAGTATGATCTTGTAAACCTTTCACACATAGTAATCAAAAAATAAATGAATTCTATTTGGATTCCAGAGTCATAAATGAAATAGTGGTACAAGCCACTGTTATTATGAAATTTACCTGACAATGAAACTTTGGTGTGATAAGTCTGAGTCACTTCTGAAAAGTTCTGCTATTAATTTGAGACAGTGTAGGGTTTTGTTTTGTTTTTAATTGTCACTTTGAAACTTGCAAGCATAGGTTTAGCTTAATCTTCAGTTAGCAGAGTATTGGGAAATGAATTAACAATGTTTTACAATGCAGTCCTTGCACCTGACAAGGAAAAATATATTTAATTTCATTTGCCCATTTCTGACTTTTTCAGATATAACAAAGAGTTGTGTAAAGTATTTGCATCATTTTTCAGAAATCACCAGCTGGCGGGGGAAGAAGAACCCTGTTATTTTTTTGGGACTTCATTATAACATACCATTGAGATGATCCGCCTTTTGTGGGAGCCATTAGTTTTCCAATGGAAAAGAAATACATTAAGCTAACTGGGAGCCTCTGAGGTGAAGTGTGGCATGTTTTTTAGCCTTTGCTGCAAATAGACTTTTCACTTTTTTTTTTGTTTGTTTTTGGTACACCTAAACTAATAGTGCAAAGACCACTAGTTTTCAGCTCTTATGGAAGGGGATCCATCACTGAAAGCTGTTACACAGTTAAGCATTAAAGGCATTGCAGTGGGTAGTGTAACAACGCCCATAAAATTCCAGTTCATAAAACTGACTACACAGTTGATTATTAGAGATTAGCAGAGACCCCGAGTTGAACATAAAATGTGTCAATTCTGCAAACACTAAAGTATTTTGCACAGAACATTTCCAGGATCAGGCCCCACAGCAATTATATCACCATCCTCATGGCAAGTCACAAAGGAAAGTTGCCTCTCTGCAGATTGATCTCCACCCAGATCGAAGATTTGAACCAGGGAAGGTTTGAATCAGGATAAGGCCCAAGCCCGTCAACAGCAATGCACTCCATTGGTGCCCCATGAGATACTGATCATAGGAACTTTCCTCCTAGTCTTAGGGGGAACCTTTTGCAATGCAAGCATCATATTTCCTGCACCAGTTTTCTACATCCTGCTTGCATTTTACTCACTCAAAATTATCTCAGCTTAGCTACGGATATTACAACCCCAAAATATCCAGCAGTTTTAAAATTGTATAACCATGGAATCTCCATTTCCAAGGTACCTGGTACAACCAGCTGATATCTGTACTCATCACCTTTTGATTTTTTCCATCTATACAATACTTCATCTTTAAATTCCAAGATTTTCCACTGTGACTAGACAGATTTTACTGTGGCATTCTAAGGGGATATTATAATTTTATAATATAATAATAATAATAATAAAAAATAATTATAATATTATACTTCATTAGCCAATTGATTTTCTGCTCATACATTATTATGATATCATGACCCTCTCATTGGGAAGCTTTTAACTGCTCTGGAGCCCATTTCTGTAATTCCACTGTTCCAGTGGGTGAATGAGGAACATTTGCACTTCTGCAAATTATGGCTATCTCCTTCTGAGCACACTCATTCCCTTGAGCAACTGATTGCTTGCTCTCCTGCTGAGGGCAGTTTTTGCAATTAGCCTTCCAATAATGCCATCTGGGCAAGGTATCAGCATTTCCATTCCTGCTTCTAGGCCTGTGTGCCCAGTTTTTCCAACCAGCTGGCAAGCTTCCCCTTAGGATTCTTAAATCTAAAGAGACATTGCAGGGAATGCATGGTTTGTCCTGACCATTTCTCCCATACAAATAAGAGTGAAAATGTTCTATAGATTTAACCACTGCCAGGAGTTCCTTTTAAATGGTGCAATAATTTCTCTCCAGAGAACTTAGACGTTTGTTATAATAAGACAACATCCTCCAAGGTCCTTTGTGTTCTTGTGTCAATACTTCCTGCAAATATGTAAGCCCTAGCATCTGTGTCCAATATGAAAAGGGTTTCAAGACATAGGTAGGCTAAGACACAATCAGTCACAACCCCGAGCATAAAAATAGACACAAACAAAACATTCAAAAACATCATACGCACCATTAGACATTTAAAAACCCAAAGTATTGTATAGAAGCAAAAACGTCTGATAAAAATGACAACTGAGGTTTAATTGATTTGAGAAAAATTACTAGCCATATGTCTAGTAGCAGTCTTTGATCTAAAGCAGACTTAACAAAAGGAAGAATGAGGAAACCATTACCCTGATGCTGCAAACAGTAGCAGAAACTGCCCTCCTAAGACAGTTCTTCAGATAAATTGTACAGTTCTCATAAAAACATTAATAGGTCTACAGTAACAAATGACATTCATAGCAGTGCATTTCTCCCTCCTCATTTTCTGTGAGATAACCACAAATGCCTTTAAACTACCTGGCCAACTATTCTGCACATACAAACCACTGTGTACCAGATAAGTATAGCTCTTTAAAAGCCTTTGCTGATCCATCAGTCCAAGCAACACAGTATTTACTTGGAACAGGTTGGGAAGGAACTCATTAGAAAGAAAAAATTCAGACTACAATTTAAGAAACTTACTCTATGATCTATACATTGTGCCATATGAACCAGTGGCTGTATAATCTTTGCAGGGGACTAGGCATCAAGACTCCCTTCTCACTTTCCAAGGTCAATGTGTATATCTTCTCCTTCATGCTATCATCATGGTACTGAAAAATACAACCCATAGATTAAACCCAGTAGTCATTTTTCAGATTATTCCTTCCAGCAAGAAATATCCGCCCCCATAGTTTACTGTGCTGGAATAATCAGGCTATCTGATTGCCTATGCAAATTTCCATCACACTGTAATTATCTGGGTGTTTTAATCACAGTCCATATTTCTTGTGGCACTATAACAGTTTATAAATTTCAGTCTTTATTGTCACCTGTCATTTCATCGGTAAGGCTGGCAATGAGATGCCAAATGGAAACTTTGATAAAATAATGATGTAGATTTGTCCGAATATGTAAAATAAATGTAAGACTTAATCCTCCCATTGTAGTTGATAGTAAAATTCCCATTGATTTCAGTGGGAGCAAGACTGGGCCTGCACTTATTAGACTAATAAAATATTATTTTCACTCACTGTACAATGTTCTGCTTCAACAATGAGTCTGGCTGAGCTTCAAACAGTTGTTTAGCTTTCTCAAAGCTCTGCACTTAATATGGTCACAGAGAGTAAACTTGGACAATTATCTAGAGACACTAATAACAGAACCACTTTAGAGGAAAATGTTCTGTATTTTTTAGGTTGATTGTTAACTTGGATTAATATAGAATATAAGGTATCATTAAGATACAGTTAAAAAAACTGCAGTTCCAAAGTTAGGAGATAAGGGATAGATCCACAAAGGCATTTATATACCTAGCTGCCATTTTAGGCATCTAAATCCAAAATTTAGATACTCAAAACCCCCATTCAACAGTTCCCTCACCTGTAGGCACCTAAACTCCCTTGAAGCCTATGTTTCTATTGGTAAAGTCTCCTAGGCACCTACTTTTCTTCTGGTGGGCATACACTTAGCCAATCCAATCCTAACATCCAGTGTTCAACTCTCACTTCAGCCCTGGAGCATGCCTACTAGATTGGACCCACATAAATCTGGGGAAAAGGTAGTAGTGCCATTACCCCTTATTCGTCATGACTGGGTTCAGATTCCCACGTTAGCTGATAAAACTAGAGACTTGAATCTGAGTCTCCCACATTGTCCCACACCATTTGGTTATAAAGCTATTCTGTTGGACGCTGAATATTTAATATAAAGGTGAACATCTTCAACAGGAAAGACTGAAGGAGTCTCAACCCTTGAACTCCCCATATTTCAGTGGTAGAACACTCACATGGGAGGGAGGAGATCTGGGTGCTAGTCCCAGCTCCTGAGTGGGATTTGAACCTGGGTTCTCCTACATTACAGGAAAGAGCTTTAACTATTGGGTAAAAGGGAGATAGGGCCTCTCCTCATCAGATTCTTTTTTTTGAGAAAGAAGTGACCTGGCTTAGGCACCAAAGGCCAGGATAGGGATCAGAGTTGTGAATCCCATGAGGAGGGACGTGCTTGCCTCCAGACCAAAGTTATGTGCCTCAGGCTATGTCTTCACTGATGGCAACAAATTCGCTGCCGTCAGATCGACTTAACTTGGTCGACTAAGCAGACAGTGAAGACCCACTCAGTCGATCCATAAATTGACCTATTAAGACCACCTTCTCAAGTGGCGCAGTGAAGTGAAGATGGCGCACAGAACAGAAGCACAGAAGTCGATGGGAGTTATGCAAGTTTTTTGCGTAATTTGCGTAACTCCGGTCGACTGCAGCTGAATCTCTGAGGTAAGTGTAGACAAGCCATCATTCCCTTGGAGGTATAAGGCTTAGGCCACACCTCTGGAATTTTTAGGCACCTAACTCTTCTCCGGTTTTGTAGAGGAAGCCTAATGCAGGGGCTGTGAATTCTAGTTGGCACCAGTAAGCCTAAAGTTATGCACCGCAATGCTGAGCCTAGGTCTCCTTTGTGGCTCTAGCTCCAAGAGTCTTTGTGTGTTAGAATCAAACTTTGGTTGATCCTTTTTTTGGGTGATATGTACTGTATATCTGAGTAACCAAAAGATTTAGGGCCTAATTTCAAAGAGGCTTCCAGAACTGTAATCTTCGCTTATTGGATATCAGCTTGTTTTTATTTACCAATATATTATTTTAAGTTATTAAAATATTTTATTAAAGCTGTTATTGAAATATTTAAATTACTCTAATTTAGGCCCCTCTGGGATAAATATAAAAGTAAAAACCACACATTACAAATAACCAATCAGTATGGCCACAAAAATCCAATTGCTGCACATCACCCGGTCACACAGAAATAAGGTCTCTGTCAGTATGGCCAGACTAAATGTATGCATCTTTCACTGTTTCTTAAATAGAGCTAAACCTTGGATTATAGCACACTGTAGGAGGAAAACAAGATTAAAAAATGAGGACTGTCCACTGAGAGCCTTGTCACCACCTGAGACTTCAGCCCTGGAGATAGTCAGCTAGTGCCAGCCACACATGGCCAAGTAGGAGAGGTGGTCTTTAAGACAAATGGTTCTTAGGACATTTAGGGCTCACAGGTAATATTATACTTAGTTTCTTTATAGTTCTTTATATGTTCAAATTACTGTACAAATATTAATTAGTTAAATCTCACAATGCCTAAACATTATTATCCTCATTTTACAGATGAGGAAACTGAGACACTAAGGTGAAGTTATTTACAGAAGGCCGCATAGGGAGTCAGTGGCAGAGCGAGGATTAGATTGCAAGAACCCAGACCACATTCCCTTTCAGTGCCCATGTAAGCAACAGGAAGCCTGTGTGGGACTCAGAGCACAAGTGTGATCTACTTATCACTACCTGACCCCATGAACAAGCAGATGGCCACATTCTGCACTAGCCAAACTTTTGAATGAATTTAAATATTCTCCCATATAAAACATATTAGAACAGTAAAGCCCTGAATGTCAGATATGAATCACTATCATGAACAGTGCTCGAATTACAGGGAAAAAAATGGGGGGAGCAGTCAATGAAAGAAGAAAACTTTATTTTTTAGAGCACAGGCCCAAGTTCTTGTTTTAAACACACCCACGCCTATTGTCAAAACACAGACTTTAATAAGTGCAATGTATTTAGTCCTGAGGGATATACTGGTCCAGATTTTCAGAAGAGCTCAGAACTGCTCTCAATGGGAATCTGCCCACTTCATTTAGGAACTTATCTTTTTTGAAAATCTGGCCCACTGTGGTCCATATTCTTCCCTCATTTACACCCACGAGATCCCAGAGTGGTTTTATTTTCATTTATTATTCCTGAGCCCAATCCTGAAAACTCCTATTCACCCAAGAATTCCCACTGATTTCAGTGAGGAGAGTTGGGGTGAGAAAGGACTAATTGCATCAGGCTCAGGCCCTCTGTATCCCTCTGACTTAACTCCCACCTCAGGTCCTTACACTGATGCCCTAAATCTGTGAAAGCAACATGTCTGAACAGTTGTACTTGTGTGTGTGTGTGTGTGTGTGTGTGAGATACTGAGGGCATCTCTGTGATGGGGGTCACTGGCTGCTCTGCTCCTGACACCTTGGCTACCTCACCACACACACTTCACCCAAAAGGGCTGAGCCCTGCCTGGCTGAGCTTCGGAGAGGGAAGATACAGACATGGGTAGGCCCTCCACAGAATGACAGGGCCCCATCTGAGGGGACCAAATGCTTCCACCAGAGTGAGTCATTATGCTCCTGGGGCAGAACCTGCACCCATGGGAAGATTTGGGGCAGCAGGGTAGAAGAGGGAAGTTGGTATGTCAGGGATAGACCCAGAGGGGGTGTTGAGGTAGGTGCTGTGCCTGGGGAGCAGCAGGAAGTTGGAGTGGCAGGGGGAGTCAGGGTGGGTGCTCTGCAAGAGTAACAGGGAGCAGTCCTGGTGGCAGCTCTGTATGATAAGAAGGGAATGGAGGTATCAGGGGTAGAGGAAGCAGGGGAATGGGGTTGTTGGAGGCAAAGTGGCAGAGGGGGAAGGTCAGGGTGTCAGGAATAGGAAGGGGAGCCAGTGTGGGTGCTCTGTATGAGGAGTGGGGTGAATTGGGGCAGCAGAGCAGGGGGGCAGGTGGGATGTCAAGGGTTGAAGGGGGAGTAGGACGGGTGCTTTGCATATGGAGCTACTGAGACTCAGTGGGGGATAGGAGCACAGAAAGCAGCTGGCTCAGGCTGGGAAGTGGGGTCCTGACAGTTCACATCTCTCTTGTTGGGGGTAGCTGCTCCTGGTCTGATCACACTGGTTCCTACACATTCCCTAGCCCAATTTCGGGTGCCTCAGTGGCTGCTTTAACGCTTCTGGATCCCATTCTTGACTCTTCCCCCAGCAGCCACCTGGCCTGAGACATTGGCCTGGCCCAAGTTAGCAGCCTGTACCTTGTTGTGCCCGCCCCAGGGACAGAAGTTATGAGCTGCACAGTTTGTGACATGCACTATATATGAGGAATTGCTGCATAGCCATGCCTGAGTGTTGTTTACATTGGTGAGTAGGAAGAGGGCCAAAACTTGCACCCCTCCACCAGTACCTTTGCATAAGAGAGAAGTGAGGTAACCTGTAACTCCTTTTCGGTTCAGGGGTAAGGATTGAATGAAAATTAAATAAGGAAGTAAGAAAAAAAAAAGGCAAAGGAGCAAAACTATTATTTTTCATACATAATGAAATATAGAAATATCTCACTTCCAGAAAGATTAAGATTGTACTTTAACAATCCCAGGCAGATCAGCATGGAAGTGAAATGCAAGAGACAAATTCACTTTGCGTAAAAGGTAACGTATTAAGTGAGTAATGTGATCATTTTTATGAGATTCTTTTACAGTCTAATTAAATAATGGAACCTGAGGAAGTACACATCACTGAGCTAAAGTAATCAAACTTCACTTGTTTCTTCTGAGAGATGTAGCAGTAAGGCAAATTAAGGTTCCAAGTTGAAGACAAACTTTATTTTTTATCCTGACAAGACTAGAATTTCAGGGAACTTTGAGTGATTACTGATAATCTTCCCAAAATCTAAGTCAGCTGTAATCACAAAGAGAAATGAGAATGTCCTCTGTTAGCAGCCTTCAGTTATTCAGAATCCAGAGTAAAAACACTGGTTATAAAAGTCAGTAATACATTAATGAAGATTAACAATAGAGCCCTGAGGATCCTGAGTAACTGAACTGGAAATGTGAGAATGATTGATGCAGCCATGGTAACAAAAGCCCTACTGAGAAATGATAGTTCCCAATGTTATTAGGGAGTGTGAGGAGATCAGTCAACCAAATATGGAACCCCAGAGCCTCCATCTCACTTGTTATGAAGCAGTTGGAAGCAGCTGATTTAATACAAAGACAAGTTCTTCCTTGGCAAAACAAGATGTAATGGTGACTGGAATTGGGTGACTGTCCAGAAAGTTATAGGAAGAATGCATTCCTCATTGTTCCAAAACACTATTTTCTACTTTTTCCAAAG
Source organism: Emydura macquarii macquarii (assembly GCF_026122565.2). Taxonomy (NCBI): domain Eukaryota; kingdom Metazoa; phylum Chordata; order Testudines; family Chelidae; genus Emydura; species Emydura macquarii. Next base: position 14,651,734 of record NW_027132773.1, read on the forward strand.
TCACATCAGTGCCAGAAAACTCCCCCACAGCAGTATGGGGAAAATTAAGAACACTGGTATTGTTGCAATTAAACTGAGAAAATAGAGGTACTTTATTTAAGTATTGAACTGGTTAATGTTCACTGGACCATTATGATTAGACCCTAACGTGAACTATTGCTGAGAGCACAAGATGGGGTGAGTAAAGTTAGTTTTTGAAATCCCAACAGGCCTAAGAAATGGTTATGAAGTATTTTTCAGTAAACTGCAGGTGTGAGCTAAATATATATATATGAGCCTTATATATATGAGAATGTGTGACCTCCACCTCCACAAACAAGGCATTTGAGAGAGCATACAGAAACAGATCTTATATGTGCTATAGAAGGCAGAACTGCACACCTAAACAAAAGTTGGTGCATAGTAGATTAGAATCTCTCTTACTTACTAAAATAAAACAAAACTAGGCATACTCTTACAGCAAAGTCAGTTTATTTATGGAGCAACTTCTTCATAAAGTGTCATTCAACTAAAATCAAAACTGGAATTTACACATTTGTAATTGACTGAACAATTTTGGGACAATAATTCAACTCTCTCATTTTAAAACATGTTTTACTATTTCTGTGTTCTGCTGTAATATATAAAATCCCTTTTGGTGTGATTAAAGAAGATGGAAAATGTTCAGCTGTAATTTGTTGAGGTGTAAGAAGTTTATGTTTGTGTTGCAATATAACCTTCATGCCTACATTCATCATGCTAGAGGACTGTATGCTAGTCATTAGAACTGCAGAGTAGTGGCCAGGACCTTTCAAACGGCAATCCTGACTGAGACACTGACTCCTTTTATGGCCTTGGGCAAATCATTTAAACCTCTCCACCTCCATTACCCCCTTCTGTAAAATGGTATAATATTCAGCTGCATCTCAAGATTCTTGTGAAACTTAACTAGGTATTGTTAAATAGTGGCAGTAAGCTACAGCTTTGCATTGGGGCTGGTGAAGATCCACCCCCTCAGCAGAGCTCCAGAAAGAACTGTTCCTCAGAAAGGCACAATCCCTCCTGGAATCACCAAGGAACACACCCGCTGCACTTTCCTTAAAGAAGTGGTTGTGGGATCCCCACCACCCTTAGTTGGCTCTGTAGGCTGATATAGGTCCCGGTCATGGTCATGCTTCCTTCATGCCTCAGCTGTGCAAAGATTGAGGCTATGAGGTGCTGAACACTTGCACTCCCTAAATTTAAGAATTCCCATTTTACCCTGGTCAAGTGGCACAAGTGAGGGTGGTAGTGAGGACAGGCCTTCTTGTTCATCTTCTTAGCGGTCAGGCACTACCTGTCTTTAATGCTTTGTAAAGCTATTTGAAGGGTTCTACATTAGTGCTAAATTATACTTTGCCATTTCTGATTAACTGTTTGAGTATAAGACAAATACACAGCTGATAACCTATCTAGAAATTGTGATGAATTAAAACTAGAAAACTATATGCACAAGTCCATGGGGCCGGATGCAATGCATCCAAGGGTGCTGAGGGAGATGGCTGATGTGCCTGCAGAGCCAGTGGCCATTATCTTTGAAAACTCGTGATGACTGAGGGAGGTCCCAGATCATTGGGAAAAGGCAAACATAGTGCACATCTTTAAAAAAGGGAAGAAGGATGATCTGGGGAACTACAGACCAGTCAGCCTCACCTCAGTCCCTGGAAAAATCATGGAGTGGGTCCTCAAATAATCCATTTTGAAGTACTTAGAGGAAAGGAAGGTGATCAGGAACAGTCAGCATGGATTCACTAATGGCAAGTCATGCCTGACCAACCTGATTACCTTCTATGATGAGATGGCTGGCTCTGTGGATGTGGGGAAGTCAGTAGATGTGATAAACCTTGGCTTTAGTAAAGCTTTTGATATGGTATCCCACAGTATTCTTGCCAGCAAGTTAAAGAAGTATGGGTTGGATGAATGGACTATAAGGTGGATAGAGAGCTGGCTAGATCATCAGGCTGAACAGCTAGTGATCAATGGCTCTATATCTAGCTGGCCGCCAGTATGAAGCAGAGTGCCCCAGGGGTCGGTGATGGGGCTGGTTTTCTTCAGTATCTTCATTAATGATCTGGAGGATGGGGTGGATTGCACCTTCAGCAAGTTCACAGATGACCCTAAGCTAGGGGTAGGGTAGGTATACTGGAGGGTAGGAATACAGAGTGACCTACACAAATTGGAGGATAGGGCCAAAAGAAATCTGATGAGGCACAACAAGGACAAGTGCAGACTCCTGTACTTAGGACGGAAGAGTCCCATGCACAGCTACAGTCTGGGGACTGACTGGCTAAGCAGCAGTTCTGCAGAAAAGGAGCTGGGGTTACAGTGGACAAGAAGCTGGATATGAGTCAATGGTGTGCCCATGTTGCCAAAAAGGTGAACAGCATATTGGACTTCATTAGTAGGAGCATTGTCAGCAGCTTGAGGGAAGTGATTATTTCCCTCTATTCGGCACTGGTGAAGCCATATCTAGAATATTTTGTCCAGTTCTGGACCCCCCATTACAGAAAGGATGTGGACGAATTGAAAAAAGTCCAGCGGAGGGCAATAAAAATGATTAGGGAGCTTGGGCACATGACTTATGAGGAGAGACTGAGGGAACTGGGCTTATTTAGTCTGTAGAAGAGAAGAATGAGGGGAGATTTGATAGCAGCCTTCAACTACCTAAAGGGGGTTCCAGGAAGGATGGAGCTAGGCTGCTCTCAGTGGTGGCAGATGACCGAACAAATAAAAATGATCTCAAGCTGCAGTGGTGGAGATCTAGGCTGGAAATTAGGAAAAACCTTTTCACTAGGAGGGTGGTGAAGCATTGGAATGGGTTACCTAGGGAGGTGGAAGAATCTCCATTTTTAGAGGTTTATAAGGCCCAACTTGACAAAGCCCTGTCTGGGATGATTTAGTTGAGGTTGGACAAGATGACCTCCCGAGGTCACTTCCTAACCCCAATATTCTATGATTCTATGATTCTATATCAGGGCTTGCAGAATACTAATTGACAAAGTCCTCTTATTCTGGTAAAGGTTATATTTTCTAAACTGAGTTGATATTTTAGTGGGAGAAATTAGTTCTATTGAAATCAAAACTAATGTAAGATTATGTAAATACCATAGAAAATCCCAATTGTTAGCGAAACATCTCATTTTGGAGATGTGCAAAAAAACGTAAACTGAAACTGAATTACATCTTGTTCTGGAGGATGAAGCATAGACTTTGAAAATTATCTGACAGGATGTCATAATTTTATAGCATCAAGGAAAATAAAATATTTAATATTTTAAAATAAACTTTTCTGACATTACAATAGCCCAGTTTTTAAATTCTTTTTACATTCCATACCTACATTTATTTTCAAAGGAATAATTCCTCACAGTTGGCAATTTAGATTCTTTAGTTATACCATAGACTTAAATGACACTTGCCTTTTGAAATACTGTGACAGGAATTCTGGCAATATATGGCAGGCTGAAATAAAATATTTTTCTTCAGAAATTAAAAACCATGAAATTTATTCTTTCCGCCTACTGTTTCTTTGATTCTATTTTGATAAGATGTTTCCATTTTTGATACTGTCCTTATGTTTGCTGTTTAAAATGTGTTTTGAATAATTAAAATGATTTTGACTAACTACTGAAGAAGTGATAGAGATTTTCTGGGTTCTAAGCCTAGGGGTTGCTTAATAGCATTTAGAGCTAGTCAGCTGGATATTAATCTCTCTAGACATCCATAAACAGAACACAGGCAGAGATCTATGCAAAATTTTGACTCCAAATCAACTAGGCCTATTACACTTGCTGTGTTTTGCGTCTTTTTGGTTTCAAACCTTAACCTAGTTTCAAGCAAACTTGGGCCAGGTGATGTTCAAGTGCCACTCTAGTCGACTCCAAATCATGTAAAAGCCAGTAATTATTTGTTAGCTTCATTTTGAATTTTTCCATTACAAAACACAAAGCAAACCATGAAGTGAAATGACTGAATTTTAGCATAAGAGTGAATTTACACCAAAAATTAAGGTGTTATTATAATGTCAGTAGCCATTCCCATGCTAACTGTAATCTGGTTAGGTAACAATAGCAGTGAAATGTGGTGAAACAGATCCTGGCATGGGCCAGCAACCTGAGTAAGTACCCAGGTTTCCCAGGGGGCTTGTAGTGTGATAGTTAGCCCTTAATGAAGCCTGTCATCACGTCTTCACCCACTATCGTTACTAGCTAGATTAAATCTAGCATGGGTACACCTACTCCATGCCACAATTACACTTAAACTGGAGCAGGCCAGATTCAGGGATAGGCAACTCATGCAACTGCCTGGGGCACTGGATTTAGGGGGTGCTGGGCTCGGTCTGCTGTTTTTGTAGTTAATGATAAAAGGGAAAATAGAATGTCTGAAGTAAAATGTTTCAAGTATTCTGTATGTAGACTCATTTTTTTAACTTCCTAGAATGCTCTGGACCTTCATAGAATCTCATGGAACCTATCAGACTTTCTGAGAACTACATTTTCCTCAAAACTCCTAGGATTTTGTCAGCCATGTTCTAGAGGATATATAAGGGGCAGGGCATTGCCAGTTAGACAGTGAGATATAAGAATGATCTAAAGTGAAGTGAAAGCCCAGCTGCGATATTGTGAACCTTGTTTTATTGCATAATTATGAAAGTGTTTTAATAACTTGTGTTTTAATAGGTAGTTTATAGGTAGTGACTAATAAAGAATATATTTAACGAATCACCAAAGATATCTATCAAACCCCTATCTATGCAACAATATAAAAGTTTGGCTAGTTTAATCAAAATCAATTGACAAAATGTTCTGCCTTTTTTGCAAAATATTTGACAAGAAGGCAAAATTGCTGCTTGTGCTAACTGGCATGGTTTAGCTGATGTGTTGAAACAACATGAAAAGACACCTGACCATTTTTAGCCTACTCTAAATGGATGGAGGTCAAGTCTGGACTCAAGCTGAATAAATGCATAGATGCAGAAAACCAGAGCATTATTAATATAGATAAGTAGTTCACTGTCCATAATAGAAATTGCCTCGGTTTGATAGAGCTCCTTCGGAAATACAATGATGTCATGCGTGAGCACCTAGGTCGAGTAGTTCATAAAGAAGCTATGGACCATTACTGCAGCAAAACAATTCAAAATGAATTGATTGACCTTATTGCAAGGAAGGTGCTTTATAACATATTGATGCAGGTCAAAAAAATGAAGTACTATGCCGTAATAATGGACTGAACTCCTGGCATTAGTCACAGTGAAAAGATGTCATTTATGTAAGATTTGTTGATGATGAGGATGGCTGTATCCAAGCAAAGGAACACTTTATCTGTTTCCAGTCTGTAGCCAACTCTACTGGAAAAGGCCTAATATCTGTTTATAAATGTTTTAATGAGAATAAAATTAAGGTTCAGGACTGCTGCGGCCAAAGTTACAATCATGGCACGAACATGAAGGGAAGAAAGAGTGATGTCCAAACAAGGATCCTTGTGCTGAATCCAAAAGCTTTCTTTGTGCCTTGTGGCTGCCATTCCCTCAACCTGGTTGTGTCAGATGCGGCAGCGTCTACTTTAGATTCAGTATCTCTCTTAGGAGTACTGCAAAGCACATGCATCCTGTTTTCCGCATCAGGTGGAAGATCCTCACAGACAATATTACAAAACTGACCATGACACCACTAAGTGACTCTTGCTGGGAGAACTGCATTGACAATGTAAGGCCAGTGAGGTACCAACTGACTGAGGTTTATGATGCCCTGAGGGACTGGTGCAGTCGAGTAAAACCAAGGCTAGAATCTCACACGAGGTACAAAGCCCGGCAAACCAGATCACTGATTCAAATTTCTGGTCTCAGTTGTGGTTTGGCACAATATCCTGTTCCAAGTAAACATTGTAAGCAAGGCATTGCAAACTCAGTCAATGGACATCATGACTGCTATTACTTTGTTGAGAAGGTGCCTTGAATTTGTTGTCAGCTACACAGACAATGGATTTGAAGATGCCATCACTGCTGTCCAAGAAATGGTGGAAAACTTAGGAATTGAGCCTGTCTTCAAGGAAACTTGTATTCATTGGAAAAAGAGAAAGTGTGGTTACTAGAGCCGAGATGAGGAGATGGGAAGCTTGGAAGAAAAATTCAAGAGGGAATTTTTTTGCTTGCTCGTTGACACTGCTTAAGTGTCCATCAAAGAAAGGTTTGGACAAATGAAGCACCTAGTACTAAGTACAGCCAGCACTTAGTAAGCTGCTGGCAGACAGGAAAACACTCCTGAACATTGTATAGACCTTCACCAGGTGCTGACACATAGGGAATATTTGGACATCAATGATAAAGACCTCTTTGTTGAATTGGACAATATCCATCACATTTTGCCACATGGGACACACTCTCCACTCCAAGTCTTCCAATTCATTCATGATGCAAAGCTGAAGGACACTTTTCCTAATGTGTGGAAAGCTTTGAGTATTCTGCTCATGCTGCTAGTCACTGTCACGAGTGGTGAGTGCAACATTTTGAAGCTCAGGCTCATTAAAACATATCTTTGTTCGATGATGGCTAACGAGAGACTGATATCACTTGCTCTTTTATCGCTTGCAAATGCCATTGGCCAGTCTTTGGATCTCTCTGTGACTGTGCTTCAGTTTGTGAGGACAAAGGTGCGAAAAGTGACCTTTTGAATGAAAGGGCTAGAGTTAACATTCTAAGGCTGTCACCTACATACCACTATTTAATACTGGTCCACCCAATGTTGGTGCACAGTTCAATTTCTTGATGTTAGTACATTTTAGTTATTCTTAAACTTAAAAAGTTTCTATAAGCTTAGAGGAAATTATTTTTTATTTATTTATATATGGCATGAATAAATACAGATTTACAGATCCTAATGTACAAATTTATCATCTTTTCTGACAGAGATAAATTATGCATGCAAATTGTGCATTAAAGTCAATGGGCTACAAATGTAATAAAACATAAAGTATTCAAAAGTTTATAAATGGAGGGGGTGGCGATGAAGATGCTCCTGTCCTGGGGTGCCATTTGGTCTAGGGCCAGTTCTGAACAGGACTGTAGACATCACCAATGTTAGAATTGCATGGAATGTAGCCACTAGTTACAACTATGATTGGTTAGACTTTTACAGGAAGCAAAGAAATGAAATACAGAAAGACCTATGCTTTCCATGTCATCCATGCTTTCTGCAACCAATATATGTGTAACAGAGTACTAGATTCTGGGACCTAGAGTATGATGTAGGGCTCTAGTGTTGAGTCATCACCAATATTACCAGCACTAAGTGTTCAAAAGTCATGAGCCAGGCCTCCCAAAACCATGAGAATGGCTTAAAGATCATGAGATTTAAAAATAAAAATTGGGTTTTCTTTATTTGTTTTCTGGTTTTTGAGTGTTTAGGGTGCACTAAAGTCATGTTTTTGAGCTTTCCTCCACAACCTTGTGGGCTAGAAACTTTTTGAAAGACAGCTGAAATTCTCATGTAGTCATCTGACTCCAGGAACTGGGACTTTAAGAAAAATGTCAACTATTGTAACACTTGCAATAAAATCATTAATTAGAGTTGTCCACACTGCATCCAAAAGGGAAGTAGGGATTATGACACAGGAAGTCCTGCATGTTAAGTCTTAGGAACAGCCAAACTTGGAAGAAAGCTTTGATTCATATTTGTTTGGTTGTTTAAATTAACAATAAGATAAACCCCAGTTGGGGGTAAATTTAGATTATAGCCAGGGTGCATATGCGCTGTGCAAAGCAGGGTGGCGACTCCATCTGCATAATGTAGGATTGTTTCCTACAGGCCAGTAGTGTCCAGTATTGCCAGCCCCAAAAGTACAAAAATCAGGAGTCAGATCTCAAAATTTCAGGAGGCTGGCTCCAAAGTAATTGATTTTAGAAAAAAAAAAAAAGAATCATTGTTTTTTAATTGTCTTCTGAGTTTTGAACTCCCCCCTGCCAGCCCCAATAATGTGTGACAATGAACAGCTTTGTGCTAGCTCACTGTCACACACATTGACTCTAGCTCATTTTGCTTCTCCAAAATCCCTGCTTGCCAATATCTTGTCACAAAAAAAACTCAGTAACTCTTTATGCAAATATGCATAGTTTATATAAGTTAAAATGCTTCTTGATAGCGTGGAGGGCTTCCAGTTTCAGCCAAATCCTCTAAAGGGCCAATTCATTAATTCTGTGCTCCCAGCTTCTCATCTGCCCACCTCCTAGCCCCACATCTATTTTTTAGGCACTCTTCAGTTCCATATCAGGTAATTTTATGCCCTGCAGCATCCGCAGCTCACCTCTGCTCCTACATAGCTCCAGAGGCTCTTCACACTCTCCCATCCTTCTCTCAGGCCTGGGAGATGGCCACCAAGTTTCCTCACCCCACACCTCTAGTCCTGGGCAGAAGGCAGTTCCAGTGAGGTCCTCTTTTGCTACGTCTCAGGCCTGGTGTTGCAGGACTAGAGAGGACTATGTTGGTAGAGCAGAAAGGAGCTGATCCATTTTTACAAGAGGAGAGGGGGAGGATGGAACAGAGACAACCTGAGAAGCTGGGCTTTTTCTGCTTCCTTCCCAATGGGAAGTGGTATTGACTGCTTCATGTCCTACCTACCTCATCCCTACCAAAAATCTCCTTTAGTTCCTGAGTGGAGGGGAAGAGCTCTGTCTGCAACAGAGGTCAAATTCACATTATTCATGATAAATTCTCATGAGCTGGAAACAATGAGTTTCCAGCTTACTTTTAAAAGCTTTGTAGCAAAAGAGTTGCAAGTACTTTACTTAAAAGTTTATCTTACAACCTACATTGCACTGTCAGTAAGTTTTACTGATATTCAACCAAAATTTTACCGCTTCTAACTTGATCCCATTACCTTTAAGTTATATTCCCATGTACAAGCGAAATAATTCATCTCTTTCCATTGTGTGTATGCCCTTCCAATATGTTGACTTCATGTATAGCTAAACTCCACATATTTAGCCCTTTCAGTTTTTCTCACGAAGCCAGTCTCTTCAGACCTTCATCATTTTTGTTTCTCTTCTCTGAACTTCCTTCAAATTGTTAGACTGCAGTGTGCCCAGAATTCCAGATGTAGCTGCACCCCACTCACAGTTTGGTGTCAGTGGGTAGTGTAGTCCCAAAGTCTTGATGTGTACTTGGGCATGTCTGTCTTCAGTTCCCTGTGAAGTGCTACCTCATCCTGTCCTGAATCTCTACCCCCTAACCCAGCTAGAGTGATTTTAGCTTTATTTAGTGGCTAGAAAGAAGGGTACGCTGCAAAGTTCCCTCAACTCTGCTGCTGTCCTCCTCAGGGCAAGGGAACTAGTAGCTCACAGATTCCTTGAGTAGAGTCCTTGCCACTGAGGATGCAGCTCTGGTCACAAGGTAGAAGCATTTTTCCACTATGTCCTTCAGTTCTACTACCCAACCAATTCTGAGTTTGTGTTATGATGGCTCCAGAGTGCCATTGGAATAATTCTGGGTAGAAACTTATGCAAATAAAATTCTTTTTGTAATTGTACATCCCCCTGTACACCAACAGATGGGGCAGAGAGATCCTTCCCCTCTGGAACTTCTGTCTTTCTGGATAGGAGAGGTGTACAAATAGCTTATGCAGATGAAACAGAGCTATGGCTGTTCTTTCCACTGTTCACCAACACACAGAAACAGGGAGTTCCTTACCCACTAAAGCTGTAAGGCCACAGAGCTTACATTTCTTATCTATCTAGTTAACAAAGTTGTGAAGAAAAAAGCATAAACTAGGACCTTATCATAAGTAGGGTGCAACAAAGGACCCATTAAGCCAAGTTAAGTGACTGAAGGTAGATTACACCTCTTTGCAGAGAGATCTGATGAAAAATTAGGCTTGTACCTTGCTTGACTACTGAGGTGTCAACCATCAGAGTGAGAGTCAAGAGAAGATCGGAAAAAAAAGAGACATGATTTTAGTTGATTTTTGGATCCCAAAAGCAATAGCTCTCTATTTTGATTGCATTAAATTATAGAAAATTTTTGGACTGCCAAGCCATGAGATAAGGTAGGTGAGGGCACAACAGAAATGTAAAATAAAAAGCCTGGGAGCTATGAACCAAAGCAGACAGCATGTATTAAATGGAATAGACATGTTGAGCACTGACCAGAAAAGGAATCCACAGAGTTTGATAAGGGCTTAGAAAACTACCTGAAGTTATAAAGCTCAATGTTATAACATTGTAAGAAAGACAGAGGGTTCCATCACCTGAATATAAATCAGAAGCATGTACCCTGGATCATATTTTCAAAATGTAAGAATCCGAGAGCTGCATGCCAAAACTGTGCCTACAATTGTGCATCTATCTGTACAAATAAGTACCATAGTTTTACATGTAAATGAACAATTGGACATATGGGTGGCCATTTACATAAGCAAATCCCTGTACTCTGGGTAATCATGGCTCTCAGCCATTCTGTGTGCAGAGATTTGCACAATATAACTATTTACAGTTTAATTTACTATTTAAATATAAAATGAATATAGAGACAGCCAGCATAACTGGGGTGGTGGTGGAAGGGCATGTAGCTGTATGCTTATTCTACAGCAACATACAGCATCTCTGTTCTTCGGCTGAGGCTATTCCATTTAGTATAATATGGAATAAGTAACTTCTCAGCCTGCAATTTAATAATCCAGAATGAATAATCCACAATAGACTCATTTCAAAGCTATTGAAGAAATATTAGTATTATTATTTAGTAATTATTCAATCAAAATGATTACATAAGGGCTAGATTCTGTCTGCTGATGCTCAGTGGTATCTTACTCCATGAATAGGCCATTGAAATTAATGGACCTATTTATGGAATAAGGTACTATTGAATGCCACTAAGAATAGCAGACTCTGACTATATTATTGGTAAAATAGGATCTAGTTCAGTCAGAGTAAATGAATACATAATTATATTCAAGAGATAGAAAGAGAAATAAAATGAGCAGGGTCTGTAAAATGATTAATTTTCTGTTCTAGAGTCAATTAAGCATAGAATAACTGCAATTCTCTCAAATTAAATGTAACACCATAATGCACTGTAACAAAGGAATTGGTAGAGATTCAAAAAGAAATGTTAAATATGAAAAGTTGGTAAAATTTGTACTTTACCATTATAGATTTAAAAAAAAAGGTTACATTTTAACTTCATAATTAATAGTAATGCTTGCATAGTGCTTTTCATCTGTAGGTCTCAAAGTACAATACAAAAAGAAAGGCCAAGTGACTTGATCAAGGTCACATATGTTAGTGGCATAAGCAGGAAGAGAGAACCAAGTTCTCTACTTCTCACACCAGGGTTTGATCCATTAAGCCAGAGCAGCCCTGTTGTATAAAGTGATGATTCAGCAAAACTTCCTTCCAGTAAGATGGCTCAATAATGAAGCAGCCAGCTGTCTGGGTACCAAGAAGTTGTCTGTGGTGATCAGAGACTTCATCTTCTCCTCTGTACCCCCCTCTGCCTATCCCTATTCTGTAAGAATAGTGCAAAAATTTAACTATGCAATACAGATGATGAAATGGTATTAACGTGCCCTATGTTGGGCATGTTCAGACTCTTAATAAGGACTCGACGTTTCCGGAAGCTTGAGCAGACCAGCTGAGCAGAGTGCATGTGCAGTTAATCATGAGAGCAATGTTGTCTCTCCCAGCAAAGCTGGAGTGATCTAGGAGTAGTCAGGTGATTGCAAATAAAGATGTAACAAGGTTGCTAAATCCCCATTTTTTGAGGGCAAAGGATCTGGTTGAAAGACATCCTCAGGTATACCAAATTGGAGCCTGATGCTTAAAACAGCAGTGTCTCTTTTTCACCTTTCATATACTATGTTTTTATTATAAAAATTGAGATTCAATTCCTTATCAACAGCCTCTTGTATTTGGTGTACCAGTACCATATCACAACCACTACTCAGTCTGTGCCAGAGTTTCTAGCTTACATGCAGGAAATGACGTGTACTGAATAGTATTAGATAGACATATTTTATTCTGTTCAGGAGGCCTTTACAGTCTGAAAACATTGGCTATCAAAACGGCTGCACCTCAAAAGGGAAAGAATTCTAGTTATATATTAATGGATTAGTAATATAGTCATGTTTAATTCAAGTTTGACATGAATTTTCCTTTGCATTTTGTTTAGTTTCTATCAGTTGATACAATAATTATCAATTCTGAGATCATCTTGCAATGTGAAAAGCTGCAGCTGAAGGTTTGAAAGCAAGCACATTGAAATTAACTCTGCAAACAAATGCTCTCAGCTAGTAGTTAGATGATGATTTGGTATTAGAAGGCTAAATTGTGCTTTTTAGGAAATCTGTTATTACCGCTAACTCCCCAAAATAGGTATTTTCTAGTTGACAGAGAATTCGTCATCAAGAAGGACATAGTGAGCATGCAAAGTTACTCATTTATCCAAATATGTTGATTAAATGTATTGAGGAGATACCAGAACAATTCTGTTCCTTCAAATAGTTACACTTTATTTATATAATAAATAATTGCTGGAGATAATGTCTAATTACCAAAAGTTATCATGCAGCTAGTGTATGCAAGGAGGTAAAAATAGTCATGTTCGATGAGCTAACTATGTGCTGGGGTGACTAACACTAGGAACTTTGGGGCCAGTTCCTGATGAGTCAGCTGATGAGATGGTGGCTCAGAGGAAGTTTAAGTCTCTCTGACTTTTCCCCAAATCATAGAAATGTAGGGCTGGAAGTGACCTCAGAAAGTTATCAAGTCCAGTCCCCTGTGCTGGGACAGGACCAAGTAAATCCAGAACTTCTCTGACAAGTGTTTGTCCAACCTGTTCTTAAAAATGTTCAGTGATGGGGATTCCACAGCCTCTCCGAAGCCTATTCCAGTGGCTTCGTATTCTAATTATAATTAGAAAATTTTTCCCAATATCTTACCTAAATCTCTCTTGCTGCAGAGTAAGCCCATTACTTCTTTTCCTACCTTATGGAAATGGAGAACAATTGATCACTATTATCTTTATGAAAGCCCATAACATATTGGACAACTGTTATCAGATTCCCCCCTCAGTCTTCTTTTCTCAAGACTAAACATGCCTAATTTTTTTAACCTTTTCTCATAGGTCAGATTTCCTAAACATTTTATCATTTTTGTTGCTTGCTCTGGACTTTCTCCAATTTCTCTATATATTTCTTAAAGAGAGGCACCCAGAATTGAACCCAATACTCCTGCTCAGGCTAGAGCAGTACCAAGTAGAGAAGGACAATTACCTGCCTTGTCTTACATATGACACTTGTGTTAATATACCCCCAACTGATATTATATTTTTCACAACTGCATTACATTGCTGACTCATATTCAATTTGTGATCCACTATAACCCTCCGATCCTTTTCAGCAATACTACCACCTGCCAACTATTCCCCATTTTGTATTCATGCATTTGATTTTTCCTTCCTAAGTGAAGTACTTTTCATTTGTCGTTATTGAATTTCATATTGTTGATTTCTGACCAATTCTCCAATTTGTCAAGATCATTTTCAAGTACGCAAAGAACTCAAAAGTTTGTAGAGCAGGATATCATAGCACCTACAGAGGCCAGTTCAGCCTGGGTAAACACCATGTTGATGGTAAAAAAGCCATTAGGCAAATTATGCATCTACACAGACACAAAACCATTGAACTGAGCATTAAAAAGATGCCACTATCCACTGCCTATAATTTATGACATTTTGTCAGAACTCTGCAAGGACAGAATTTTTACAGGCTTGTGATGTGAGGAACAGGTTTGGCACATAAGCCTGGATAAAGAGTTCAGGATGCTGACAACCATTTGGACGCTGCAAAGAGCTGTGCAGCTGGCACGCATAAGCCCAGTACCCTATGTATTCCAGAGAAGACTCACCCAACTGCTGGAAGGACAGCCTGGGATGCAAATAACTCAATTACTCATTGTAGCTAAAGGGAGCCATGATACAGAAGCATAACAATACCATGACAGAAAATGACAAGTTTTTCTACAGCGATGCAGGGACAAGAACAAAAATTCTCATCCCATAAAAGATGTGACTGAAACAGCATGAGGGGTGCAGTGATTAAGGTGGGGGATTAAGAGGGTTAAGGTGTCTGAAGGAACAGGGTGCACTTATGAGCCAGCAGATTCAACACCCGGAGAGAGCCTACAGAGACACAGAGATCATAACAGGACAGAGAGACAGAGAGCCATCCAAAGGCCATCCCACAGGCAGGAGGAGACTCCACAGAGAGATAGTTTGGTGCACTGAGACAAAGGTGACAGGGAAACAGAGATAGGTCACTCCCAGTGTGGTCACCTGTTGAGGAGACCAAACCACCTCAAAAACTATTTAACCATCTGAGTCTGTGGTAAAGATGAGTCTAGGTGTGGTGGAAAATGCTGGAATGCAGTATATGTTATATCAACGGATGAGATGTCTTGGGATTTTAAGGACTACTTTCACTGGGGTGATAAATGGACTATGTTTTGAGACTTATGTTTTGTATTATTTTCACAATGTTTTTGTAATAGACTAGTCCCCAAGGATGGATATTATTAGGGCAATAAAGTTACTGGGGATTCTGAAAAGAGAAACTAAGGCAGGAACACCAGTTGGGCCTTGCCCTGGTGCAGGAGGATGCCCGAGGAGGGGCCATCCTATGACATGGTCTAATTAATTACCAATAGAACTGAAATAATTTGATGTAAATATATATTCCACTCTTGCTTTCACATGTCGTACATCTATTTCTGGGGGAGTTGTCTCATGAGTTCTAGTTCTCATGAGTAAAGTAATACAAAAAAATTATTTAAAATTTGACAAACATTATATGCAAGTTTCTATATTATCAGCAATAACCTACTTATGGATTTTTTTCAATTAAATAAGTTACAGTAATTTGCTGTATTTTAAAATAAGTTAATAAAAAAGACTACTTAATAGAGTAGCAATATTTTACCTAGCAGGGCAAACAGCATGAAACATGCAGCTTCTTCCCCATTTGCCATACACAATATTATGGCCTGCATTGCTCTATAAATAACAGCAAGCCAAATAAATCACTGTGGCAAAAAATTATTAATGTGAATTAGTTCTTGGGGCCAGGCAAGACAGATGGAGAGAATTATTTGTAACTAATAGAGATAATAGAAGAAACATATGTACACGACTACTGGTGAGCAAACCTTTTTTGGGGGTGTGTAAGCTGATAGAGCCACTGACAGCAGTTCATTAGCCTAGCCTGGTGTAGATAAAGGCTTTCTTATGAACTTGCATTGCCAGAAGACTTGAATTTAAATTGAAATGAAAGAATTGTATTGAAAAAAGGGGTCCAATCTGGTTAAACAAAATCAGTCTCACAAACTTATTTTCTAACTTTACTTTTCATTGAGTTCCTTGATCAACCTGCCTGCTGCTAACCTCCTTCCCTTTCTATCCCTAACAGGGAACATGTTTCTTACTAATTCTCCAACTTCACAGCATTTGGCATCCATTCATTTATTATTTTTACACTTTCATTTTCAATCAGTGTCCCTCAGACTTATTTTGTTATTATTATTTATTATTTACTGTTGACTGTAATTGTGATCAGAACATGCAGAAACACAGAAGCATATATTCATTGAGATCTAGACATACAAGAAAAGAGACAAGGATCATGTCTTTATTTAGATCTCTCCCTCTCGCCCATTTTAAAATACAGCCTCTTACTGTCATGACAGGCTGACTTGTTTTCCTATTATTTGGCTACACAAGAATATTAAGAATCAACTCCCTTAGCTGTGCTGGCAGTTATTCATCATACCAAATGTATTTTATTTAATAAAATAAACACATCTGACCTAGCAGGACATCTGAGTCCAAAGCACCATTTCCTCAGTCAATTTTTAGGGAATAATGCTTTAATGGAGCGGTATTTCTCAGAGCAAAATTACTGAGATCTAGAAATTCATCTATCACTAGTAAATGTCAACCATCATTCGTAAATGTTGTGACTTCGTCTGCTGTGAACTACCTTGGTGGTTATTCCAAGACTGCTATTCAAATACCGGAGACTAACAGTCAAAATAACCTTACTGTGAGTCTTTTGAACTCTCTTAACTGGAAGATTTACATGCAGTGTGCAAATTATATTCATCCCACTTCTGCATTATTGGTTTAATTTTTATTGCTAATTACAAGAAAATGTGTTAAAACCACACCATAAATCACTTGCAAAATGATAGCTATTAGAAAGCCATCACATGGTTATGATAAGACACTGATGATACTGAATTGTTACTTACACACTGATAATTTAAAAAAAAAATGCTTAGCCACTTCATTTTTAGTACCTGGTGATAATGATCTTGGTTTGGTGCATTAGAAAATGAAATGAAGTACATTAGTAAATTTCACTTAACATCTTGGCTTTTTTGATGAGATACAATTAGCAAGTAACTGCTTAGTAATGCACCAGTGCTCTAGTTAATTGCAAAGCCAAACTTCAGAATATGTATTTTTAGTTGTGAAAATGTGTGCAAAATTTGAAATCTTTTCTATCCACTTCCCTTTTTTATTAATAGCCATCATTAGTATAAAAAGAACAATTAACAGGAGACATGGTTTTAGTAAAGTATTTAGTCTTTTTACTGAATAAAGCAAGATGTCATACTAGTCATAATGACATTTCAATAAGTCATTTATCACAAGATATCCCTGTTTATAACTTATTTGCAGATATTTTAGAAAGATCCTCCACTATAAATATCTGAAGCAATTCTACCTGTGCAAAAAAGAGTATTTTTGTTCACTTTATGAAGCATCTTGGTTCATGGGATAATTAAATTATTTGATAAATTCAAATAAAATGCTCGATTCTTTCTAGCAAAAGATTTTTACAGATAAAAGACTACCCATGTTGCCTGCAAGCCATTGGTTAGGTTAGGCCAATTTCCTGACTACCCCAATTAGCTCTGTGTAATTTGGCGTGGTTGCTTCCTGATACGATTTAATCTAATTTAGCAAGATATCTTTTCAATAACATAAATCAATTAATTAAGGACTTTATGTAAAATGCACAGAAATTAATATGACCAAGAATAATACTGGTATCTGGCACTGTAGGTTGCTTCATTGCTGTCATTTTATTATGTCTTTGAACTGGCTCTACTTCTAATCTGAGTAGTTGTGTACTCTGTGAGACTGATGCAAAGTCCTCCTAAAATGATTTCCTTATTTTAAGAGAAAAAATATTGTTGCAATGTTGTATGCTCCTCTGGGCAGTGCAAATGTCTTCAATGAGACTGCCTCTGTAACTGGCCACCTGTTCAGGTAAGGGGTTCTGCCCGTCTCTTCTGTAAAGTAACACAGATGCTGGTGGCACTAAATGCAAATGAGAGAGAATAAATAATAATCGGATATGGATTATGATTAAATCTAACACTCTGTGGGAGAAAGAAAGGCAGGACTCTAATTTATCATTCTCTCTGATAACGCGAGGCCAGCCTGGTTGGGATCTGTGATTTTGTTGTTTTGTTCTTTTTGAGTGGTTTATTGTGACTGGGTGTATGAGCGCTTTATGACCTCCTACTGGAGTTACTGCTGCTCTGCTGCACTGTGCCCCAGGAAACAGTTTGCTGTGAGGACAAGAGCAGCTATTTTGGGAATCAGTGATCTCTAGTCCTCCAGCAGCCAGAAGGGCTGGGGACCAGCAACAGCCAATCAAGCCCACCAGGCCGAAATAAAAGGAGCTCCTGCTTTCAGCATGTCAGTTTCTGTCTGGAGCCAGAGGAATGAAGATGGATGTTGTTTCCTAGGTTGTAGCCACAGGGGCCAGGCCAGGGGCCATTACTGGCCACAATCAGTGGCAGGGGTTAAGAAGAATCACTGCTGACTCAATCCCAGAGAAGGAATTTGACTGAGAAAGGTTAAGAAAATATTTTGTTTATATTTGGCCCTGATGGGCAAAGAACTGTTTCTATTTTTGTTTCCTATTTTGTTGCCCAAGCCACAGAAAACCCACAGATATAGTTTGACAGAGTGCAAGGAGCATTGCTAGCTGAAGAGAATGGCAGTACCATGACCAGACCAGTACGGAGTGCTCAAGCAGTGAGTGAAACCCACCCACTTACCGTGATGGAATAGTATTTTGTAACTCTGAAAGATTTGGTGGCAATCATAAATGGTTTCTGTATAGTAAGAAGGGATTCATTGGGCAGAATGAAGAATGCTAGCATCACTGAACCTGATGTATTTGGTAACTACTACCTGTTGATCAAGAAAACCATCAGTCAGAGTAGAGTGAATTCCACCTGACTGGATTAGTGGTTGAAGTGGAGATTTTTATATTTAGAGTCAGGCAAGAGTCCCATGAGTTTTTGTAAGAATGACTGAATTAGGTACAGAAGGTCCTTGTCAAAGGGTGCACTGGGACTTAAAGAAGAAAGAAGCCAGTGTACCTGTGACTCATTAGTTGATACCCCCCCCCCCAATTGGTCTTAAAGGAAGGCATCTGGGCCATATAAATGGAGAGAGAGTTAGCCAAGAAACGGTAAGAGCTACCTGGAAGTGAGAGATTGGCAAGTGAGAGTTGCCAGAGACAGGAGATTGTAGGTGAGCAGAAGAATAGAAAGAGGGTTTTGCTGGCTGACTCTCCAAATCAGAGAGGGCTGGAGAAAATTGTAGGCTGGAGAGCAGCAGAAGGAATTGCCTGTCAGAGAGGGCAGAAGACATGGGGACAGTAGAGGGACTGACATCTCCAGGGCCATAGAGTTAGACCTAAGAGAACAGTGTGGGGATCATGGGGAGTGAGGGATGCTCCTCAGTGAGGATGATCTCCCAGCAGAGAGGCTATGGGTTTCCCACTGGGAAAAGCAGGGTCCCAGTCCAAGTGGAAAGGACTGGGGTGGCTGTCCTGGAAAAAGGACAGGAGAGGACTGACAAAGACCCCAGGTAGATGGAAGATGCCAGAGTGTGGTAGTATGTGGGATGTTGAAGGACTGTTGTGGGATTTTTAAGGACTATAGGCACAGATAGTGATAAATGGATGATGTTTTGGGACTTTTGTTATGGACTATTTTGTCCTATATTATTGTAATAAACTGGCCTCAAAGAGGAGCATTACTGAGACAGAAAATCCTGGTGTGGAGTTACTGGGGATTCTGAAGGAGAGAAGCTTAAGTAGGTGCACTTGTACAACCTGCCATTGGAGTACATTTCAGGAGGGACCACCCTATGACAGTCCTTATTTCTATCTTTAATGTCAGTTAAGAATTGAATGTATCTGTCCCTAAAAGAGTCTAAGGGTCTCATTCAAAGACCTCTGAACTCAATGGAAGAATGCCTATTGATTTCAATGGGCTTTGAATGATGACTTAAAAGAGTAGAGGAAGGATGAAGCGTAAAAGTCAGGAATCCCTGTTCCTGGATCAGTCAAGTCACCTGAGCACTATGATTTTCAGTTACTCCATTACTCCATTTGCAAAATGGGGATTTTTTTTTATATCAGGTGTTTGTGAGGTCTAATTAATTAATTGCTCTGGGATCTATGAATGGAATGCATTATAGGAGCATAACGTATTATTTTTTTAATATAAAATCATCCAAAGCACAGGACTAGTAATGATGGGGGACTTCAAATACCCAGACATCATTTGGGAGAATAATACAGCAGGGCACAGATTATCCAAAAAATTATTGGAATGCATTAAAGACTATTTTTATTGCAGAAGGTGGAGAAAAGTGAGTAGGGGAGAGGCTGTTCTAGATTTGATTCTGACATGTAGGAAGGAACTGTTTCAGAATTTGAAGGTGGAAGGCAGCTTGGGTGAAAGTGATCATGAAATGTTAGAGGTCATGATTCTAAGGAATGGTAGGAGGGAAAACAGCAGAGTAAAGACAATGGATTTCAAGAAGGAAGACTTTAGCAAACTCAGAGAAATGATAGGTAAGATCCCATGGGAAGCAAGTCTAAGGGAAAAAAATAGTTCAGGAGAGTTGGCAGTTTTTCAAAGAGACATTATTAAGGGCAGAAGAACAAACTATCCCAATGCATTAGAAAGATAGGAACTAGGGTAAGAAATCACTCTGGCTTAAGCAGGAGATCTTCAATGACCTGAAATTCAAAAGAGAGTCATACAAACTGTAGAAACTAGATCAAATTAGGTCTAGGTCTATTCAGCCTGGAAAAAAGACGACTAAGGTGGGGGGAGGGATGATAGATGTTTACAAAATTATGACTGATGTGGGGAAAATAAATAAGGAAGTGTTATTTACTCCTTCTCATAACACGAAAACTAGGGGTCACCAAATGAAATTAATAGGCAGCAGGTTTAAAATGAACGAAAGGAAGTATTTTTTCACGCAATGCACAGTTAACTTGTGGAACTCCTTGCCAAAGGATGTTGTGAAGGCCAAGACTGTAACAGGGTTCAAAAAAGAACTAGATAAGTTAATGGAGGATAGGTCCATCAATGGTTGTTAGCCAGGATAGGCAGGGATTGCTGTTTGCCAGAGGCTGGGAATGGCTGATGGGATGGATCATTTGATGATTATCTGTTCTATTCATTCCCTCTGAAGTGCCCTCTGAAGAAAGCGGAAGACCAAGAACAGGGCAGGCTCATTACTCAAGGAGGAGGGAAAGACAGTCACTGAAAATGCAGTAATGGCCAAAGTGTTAAATGCTTTTTTGTTTCAGTTTTCATTATAGTTGTGATTCAATGACTAACATAGTGAACATCAGTGTAAATGGAGCAGGATCTGAGGCTAAAATAAGGAAAGAACAAGTTAAAAATTACTTAGACAAGTCAAATGTTTTATATTGGCAAGGCCTGACAAACTACATCCTAGAATACTTGAAGAACTGGCTGAAGAGATCTCTGAGCCATTAGCAATTATCTTTGAGGACTTGTGGAGGACAGGAGAGATCTCAGAGGGCAAATATAGTACCTATTTATAAAAAGGGGAATATGAACAACCCAGGGAATTATAGACCTGTCAGCTTAATTTTGGTACACAGAAAGATAATGGAGCAAATAATCAAACATCTAATTTGTATGTCTCCAGAAGATAATAAGGTAATAAGTAACAGTCAACATGGCTTTGTCAAGAACAAATCATGTCAAACTTACCTAATATCTATCTTTGACAGGATAACAAGCATTGTTAACAGGGGAAAACAGTACATGTGATATATTTCAAATTTATAAGGCTTTTAATACTGTCTCAGATGACCTCATAAACAAACTAGGGAAATATAGCATAGACAAACCTACTATAAGGTACAAGTGGCTGGAAAACCATACTCAAAGTAGTTATCAATGGTTTGCAGTCAAGCTGAAAGGGCACATTGTGTGGGGTCCCATAAGGATCTGTCCTGGGTCCAGTTCTATTCAATATCTTCATAAACTATTTGGATAATGGCATAGAGAGTACAATTAAAGTTTGCAAATGATAGCAAACTGAGAGGGATTGCAAGTGCTTTGGCAGACAGGACTAGAATTCAAAATGATTTTGACAAACTGGAAAGTATCTGAAATAAATAGGATGAAATACAATATGGAGAAATGCAAAGTACTACACTTAGCAAGGAATAATCAATTGCACAAATACAAAATGGGAAATGACTTCCTAGGAAGGAGTACTGCAGAATAGAATCTGGGGGTTATAGTGGATAACAAACTAAATGATTCAACAGTGTAATACCGCTGCAAAAAAAGTGAACATAATTTTGGGATGTATTAGCAAGAGTGTTGTGAGAATGACACAAGAAGTAATTCTTCCACTCTACTCAGCAGTGATAGCGTCTCAACTGGAGTACTGTGTCCAGTTTTGGGGATTGTACTTTGGGAAAGATGTGAACAAATTGGAAAAAGTCCATGGGACAGCAACAAAAATTATTAAAGTTCCAAAAAACAAGACCTACAAGGAAAGACTGAAAAAAAAATTGAGTTTGTTTTAGTCTGGAGAAGAGGAGTGTGAGGGAGGACATGAGAAGAGTCTTCAAGTACATAAAAGGTTGTTATAAAGAGGATGGTGATAAATTGGTCTTCTTAACCACTGAGGACAGGGCAAGAAACAATGAACTAACTTAAACAGCAGCAAGGGAGAGTTAGGTTAGACATTAGGAAAAATTGCTTAAATGTAAGGATAGTTAAGCAGTGGAACAAATGACCAACAGAGGCTGTAGAATTGCCATCAATGGAAGTTTTTAATAACAGATTAGACAAATACCTGTCAGGGATGGTCTAGATAGTACTTAGTCCTGCCTCAGTGCAGGGGACTGGACTAGATGACCTAGCAAGGTCCTTTCCAGTCCTACATTTCTATGATTATATTATAATTCATCCTTTTTTTAAAGATTGTAGACACTATTGTAATGCAGAAGAATGTGTTATAGGTACAGTGTTAGGAAGTGCAGAGACTGTGCCTCTGCAGATGATTGCTGGTGCATAACAGGCCCTGGCAGAGCAGTCTAAGACAGAACAGAATAATTATAGCTATTTGTTTTGAGGAAAGTACTAAAACAATGTAAGACAGTGTAAGAATTAGATATGTATTCCCCCATCAGTGTCCATGCCCCTGTATTTATTACAGTGATATGGATGTTATGAATGTGGATGCAATAAGGAACTGCAGCGGGTGTTGCGCTGTAATTTATTTATGTAATTTATTCATGATTGAAATTTCACTGATGAATAGTGAAGAAAGAGATAATGGCTGTTTGTGCTACATCTTACAAGACTGAAGAATGTGGTATAGATAGAATAATGGAAATATTCACCCCACTGGCCCAGGGGTGGCTTTGACTCTAGGAGCAATGGAAATGCTTTGTGGGGCCAGATGGGGAGATCTCAGCTGAGAGCAGCTGAGCCAATGTCCTGAGAGGGTAGAGGGGTTATGGTGTTCACACGCACCCTCAGGGTTATAGTCCACTGGGGCCAGTGATTCCCACTGAGAATAGCATGGGAACAACCCCGCAGATAGTGTGGGCTAGTTACCTCTATTGGAATAGTTGTGGGCTTTGCATTTAACTATTCTATATGGGTGTTGTGTCTTATTTTTTCCATGCCCTCATCAAATGTAGATGATGCAACTCCATCTCTTGAAGTCTTCAGATCAAGACTTGGATGTCTTTCTGAAAGACTTGCTTTAGTCAAACCTAAGTTATTGGCCTAAATGAAGGGGAATTGAGTGAAAAATCTGCAACCCATCAGGAGGTCAGATTAGGAGTATGTTTACATTGCATTTTGGAGTGAGCTGCCCAGCCAGGTTGAACAGACTTGGGCTAGCAGGGCTTGGGCTAGTGCTCTAAATAGCTGTTTTGACAGTGCTTTGAAGTTGCAGTTTGGACTTGGAAGTCTAGAGAGTGCAGTGAACTTCTTAGATTGAGCCTCTACTAACCTGATCTCCTGACAGGCCACAGACTTTTCACCCACTTCCCCTTCATTTAGGCCAATAACACTGCTATTTTTAGAGCACTAGCCTGAGCCCCACTAGCCTGAATCTGACAACCAGGCTCACTCCTAAATGCTAGAAGGCTCACTCCTAAATGCTGTAGAGACATACCTTAGCTCATCTAATGGCCTATGAGAAACTCAGCAGTCAATAGTTAATCATGATACTTTTCAAAGGACAAGTTGTGCAGCTGGTTTATTGCTAGACTATTTGGAATAAGAAGGGTGTTTCTGAAAGCATCCTGGGTGTTAGTTTCTTTGTCACTCCTAAGCCAGAGGGCTTGTTGGTCAGTAATAGCAGTAATTCCACCACTTCCCTAGGTAACTCATTCCACTGCTTCACCACACTCATCATGACCAAGTTTTTCATAATATCCAACCTAGATCTCTCCCACTGCAACTTGAGATCATTGCTCCTTGTTCTGTCATCTGCCACCACTGAGACTGAGGATCCTGGGTAACAAAATGGAGGAACTAGAGCTACTGGTGCAGGAAGTGAAACTAGATATTATAGGGATAACAGAAACATGGTGGAATAGTAGTCATGACTGGAGTACAGATATTGAAGGGTATGTGCTGTTTAAGAAAGACAGAAATAAAGGCAAAGGTAGCATTGTATATCAATGATGAAGTAGACAATAAAGAAATTAGAAGTGATGCAAAGGATAAGACAGACTGTCTGGGCAAAAATCACATTGGGGAAGAAACCTACTAGAGCTTCCCCTGGGATAGTGCTTGTGGTATGCTACAGACCACCGGGATCTGACTTGGATATGGATAGAGACCTCCTTAATGTTTTTAATAAAATACTACTGGGAACTGTGTGATTATGGGAGACTTTAATTTCTCTGATATAGACTGGAAGACCAGTGCTAGTAATAATAATAGGGCCCATATTTTCCTGGATGTGATAACTGACAGATTCCTTCACCTGGTGGTTGCAGAACCAACAAGAGGTGATGTCATTTTGGATTTGATATTGATGAGTAGTGAGGACCTCACAGAAGAACTGGTTGTAGGGAACAACCTTGGTTCGAGCAACCACGAACTAATTCAGTTCAAACTAAATGGAAGGACCCGGTGACTAGGGTCTTTGATTTCAAAAGGGCTAACTTAAAAAATTAAGGGAATTAGTTAGGAAAGTGGACTGGACTGAAGAACTCATGGATCTAACGGTGGAGGAGGTTTGGAATTACTTCAAGTCAAAGTTGCAGAAACTATCTGAAGCCTGCATCACAAAGAAGGGGAAAAATTCATAGGCAAGACTTGTAGACCAAGATGGATGAGCAAGCATCTCAGACAGGTGATTAAGAGAAAACAGAAGGCCTACAAGAAATGAAAGATGGCAGGGATCAGCATGGAGAGCTACCTCTTAGAGGTCAGAACATGGAGAGATAACATGAGAAATGCCAAAAGCCAAGTAGAGTTGGACTTTGCAAAGGGAGTTAAAACCAATAGTAAAAGGTTCTACAGCCATATAAATAGGAAGCAAAGAAAGAAAGAAGAAGTGGGACTGCTAAGCACTGAGGATAGGATGGCAGTTAAGGATAATCTAGGCATGGGCCAATATCTAAACAAATACTTTGCCTTAGTTTTTAATGAGGCTAATGAAAATTTTAGAGATACTGGTGGGGGGATAATGGGATTGAGGATATAGAGGTAGGAATTACCACATCTGAGGTAGAAGCCAAACTCCAACTGCTGAACAGGACTAAATTGTGTGTGTGGGGGGGAATGGATAATCTCCATCCACAAATATTAAAGGAACTACCATGTGAAATTGCAAGCCCATTAGCAAGGATTTTAATGAATCTGTAAACTCAGGGGTTGTACTGTATGACTGGAGAATTGCTAACATAGTTGCTATTTTTAAGAAAGGGGAAAAAAGTGATCCGGGTAATTACAGGCCTGTTAGTTTGACCTCAGTAGTATGGAAGGTGTAGGAAAAAATTTTGAAAGAAAAAGTAGTTAAGGACATCAAGGTTAATGGTAATTGGGACAAAATACAACATGGTTTTACAAAAGGTAAATCATGCCAGACCAATCTGATCTCCTTTTTTGAGAACATAACAGATTTTTTAAGACAAAGGGAATGCAGTGGATCTAATTTACCTAGATTTCAGTAAGGCATTTGATAAGGTTCCACATGGGGAATTATTAGTTAAATTGGAAAAGATGACGATTAATATGAAAATTGGAAGTTGGATAAGGAACAGGTTAAAGGGAAGACTACAAAAGGTCATACTGAAAGGTGAACTGTAAGGCTGGAGGAAGGTTATTAGTAGAGTTCCTCAGGGATCGGTCTTGGGACCAATCTTATTTAACCTTTTTATTACTGACCTTGGCACAAAAAGTGGGAGTGTGTTAATAAAGTTTGCGGATGACACAAAGTTGGGAAGTATTGCTAATACAGAAGAAGACCAGGATATCATACAACAAGATCTGGATGACCTTGTAAACTGGAGTAATAGAAATAGGATGACATTTAATAGTGGAAAGTGCAAGGTCATGCACCTAGGGACTAATAAAAAGAACTTTTGCTATAAGTTGGGGTCGCATCAGTTGGAAGTGACAGAGGAAGAGAAGGACCTGAGTGTATTCGTTGATCACAAGATGACTATGAGCTCCCAATGTGATGCGGCTGTGAAAAAAGCTAATGCGGTCCTAGGATGCATCAGGCAAGGCATTTCCAGTAGATTTAGAGAGGTGTTAGTACCATTATACAAGGTGTTGGTCAGACCTCATCTGGAATACTGTGTGTGCAGTTCTGGTCCCCCATGTTTAAGAAAGATGAATTCAGACTGGAACAGGTGCAGAGAAGGGCTACTAGAATGAGCCGTGGAATGGAAAACCTGCCTTATGAGAGGAGAATCAGAGTTTGGCTTGTTTAGCCTAACCAAAAGAAGGCTGAGGGAAGATATGATTGTTATGTACAAATACATCAGAGGGATACATATCAGGGAGGGACAGGAGTTATTGAAGTTCAGCACCAATATGGACACAAGAACAAATGGAAATAAACTGGCCATCAGGAAGTTTAGACATGAAATTAGATGAAGGTTTCTAACCATCAGAGGAGTGAAGTTTTGGAACAGCCTTCCAAGGGGAGCAGTCTGGGCAAGAAACATAGCAGGCTTCAAGTCTGAGCTTGATAAGTTTATGGAGGGGATGGTATGAAGCCTAATTTGGTAATTGATTGATCTTTGACTACTAGCAGTAAATACGCTCAATTTCAAAAACAGACTTCAGCAAGAAACTGCAGAGCTGGAACTCGTATGCAAACTTGACACAATCAGATTGGATCTGAATAGAGATTTGGAATAGTTATCTCATTACAAGAAGTAATTGTCACTGTTCACACATTCTCACTCTCTAATCAATGATTGTGAATAGGCCTCATCTACTCTAACTGAATGGACTTTGTTTACACCTACCCTCTCCATTGTTGTTTCTTACCTTTGTGTGTGTGTGTGTGTGTGTGTGTGTGTGTGTATACACCTCCTATCTGTGATTTCCACTTCATGCATCTGACGAAGTGGGTTGCAGCCCACGAAATCTTATGCCTGCAGAAATGTGTTAGTTTTTAAGGTGCTACAGGACTCTCGTTACTTCTTGTGTGTTATACCCCTTCCCCAATCCTGGATTTGTCTTGTGTATTTAGATTGTAAACTGTTTAGGTCTGGCACAATCTCTCACTTTGTATTTGTACTGTGCCTAGAACAATGGGGCCCCCTCTTGTAATAAACATGATGATTACTAATAATAAATAGATTGCCATCAAAGACTGAGTGGTGTGAAGAAATGTCATTCTGTTTACACAAATGGTCTGAAACCAATATACTTTCAATATAGATAGGATATAATCCTAGTTAGTTTCCTGCCTTCCTTCCACCCTCCATCTCAAATTTCAGGAATATATTTTTTCAGGTACCATGTATCCTCTCAGAATCTGGAGACAGAGAAATATACCACTTTCACAATATCCTCTGCAATAACTGTAATTTCCCAAACCAGATAGCTCAAAAATAGATTTAAAAGGAAGCATATATTGAACAGCCGAATGAGTACTTGAGTCGGAACAGATCATTGGAGAACATCACAGAAAATTAAAGTAGAAGCTGATGGGAATTCACTCACCAATATCAGCTGAGACTGCTTTGTTGGGTATAACCAAAACTATGATCCTAGTTACAGGCAAATAGCAAACAATGATCTAGGTAATTTAGCAGAACCCAATGATCCATTGTGTTAAACATCACAGGGAGCTCTAATAGACCTCTGCAATTCATGGTGATCTCTGAGTCTGACAATGATAATCTCAGTAGAGGAATTTATCAGATAAAAAAGAGGGCCTTGATACTCTGCAACTGTTATCACCAACAGTAATGTTGGTCATTTTAAATCAATGCAAAGAAGAATATTTTATTTATATATTACAATTTCAGAGCATCTTTTAAGCCTAAAGTATAACAATCATTTAGAAAATGATGTTTCTACACTGCTCAGAAACTGAGTAGGCATAAAGAATGTGAGATGAGGAATTAACAGCAAGAACAAGATTATCTATAATTAACAATACAATTAGGGTTCAGTCCTTGAAAATGCAATATGCTAGATCCTCAGCTTGTGTAAATTGGCTTCACTGGTGCTACATGGCCTCACACCAGCTGAAGCTCTGGTCCTAAATTAGGCTTATAGCAAAAACCTCAAGTTAAATACGGAGCAAAATTATTAAGGCAAAGTCTACTGTCTCTGCTTCTGTATATTGAACAGATAGTTACAGGATCACAAGATCCAAGAAAAGATCCTTTAATTTAGTGGAAAATGCAAAGACAACCTTTTCCACACTTAATCAAACCCTGCTGCTCCCTCTTTGGCTACATGCCATTAAATGTTCACCCACAGCACATTTATTGTGCTGCATTTTGAGCTACAGATGGCTTTGTTAATGACAAAGGAAGCCTACTCACTGCAAGAAATACGGAGCTATAAATTTTTTACTGTTCTTAATTTCCTCTAATAATGTAAATCTTAAGCTTTCCTGATGAACAGTAATAATATTAATAGCATACTAAGCAATCTCTAATTGAGATGTGCACATTAAATATCCACTGACTGCCACTAGCAAATATCTTCCACTTGGCTGAAATTCAAAGCACATGGTACAAATAACTGACTTTGTGAGGGGCATTAAGCAGGGGCAGGAAAGATGGAATTCACCCCCGAATCTAATAGTATACCAATATGTGCCCCCTGTGGCTGCTACACCAGCCCATATGGTGGAATGATAACTGCTGCTATTCCTTTACCTCCTCTGTGGGTACTGGAGCCACTGGATTTTCATAATCATCATCGGATGCAATTTTTGCTGCCTTTCAGCATCAGAGTTCTGCATGTGCATATCACGTTGGGGTTATATTCCTTAATAGCAAGCTCTATTCTTACAGCCTAATACACAATAACACTTTCTGCCCACAGATTGCAGAAAGTAACCACACCATCCTGTAAAAAAAATCATGTAGTTTATTTTTCTTGTTTCTTTTATTTTTCCTCACAAACATTTGGCCACCATTCATGTGATGCTACTTGCCTGTCGCTAGAAATAATTGCTTTGAATTAACTTCACCTTTTTTTTTTTCAAATGGCCAAATAGAGAATTAATGTATAGCAAATATTTCCATATCCACCATAAATCATCTGATTCTACCCACTTTTTGCATTTGACAATCCTTTTTTTAAAGAGACTGTACTTAAGTATCAAATTAAGTCACCATGGTTACCAAAACACCTATGAGAAGGCAGCTGGCACCTTCACATTTAACAGGTACTTGAGCTTCAGCAACATTAATTCTGAACATCTCCATTAGAATATAAGGATTTGGGGAAAACCCACCTGGTGAGCATGACGGCTGCTGCATTCCAAGAGTGATTTGTTTTTTATCTGCATATGTAACTATAGTGCCCTCATGGCCAAGCTGGAGTCTCCTCTGCAGGTGGGTGTGGCCAAGAAAAGGCATGTACAGAGCACAGCAGGGAAACTCCCTTCCACCACAGTGGCACCTGTTCCAACACCACCAGAATAAACAACACACACATACACACACTGGAACAATACAACAAATATAGTAAAGGAAAATATTTATTCCCAGGGAGATGAATGGAGAAAAACAACATGGGGAGAAGATACAGGGAGCAGTAAAACATGGTTACCTACAGGAAGACCAACAGGATAAGTAACACCACAATATAAGAGGATAGACACCGAACAATGCATCTGCACTGAGAGCTCAGGAATCCTGGGCAGAGTTCCAGTCTGGCAGTGAGTCTTGGGTGCCCCCGGTCATCTTCGGCAACAGTAAACTTTCCCCAACAAACCTCTCCGGTCGCCCTCTTCTACTGCTCTCTGCAAACCCACACAGAGAAATAACCTCCCTATTTAACTAGCTACAGCCTCCCTCCTTATTCCCAATGCAAAGTCACAAGCCTCAGTACTCACAACACCAGACAGCTCTGGGTGACAGTGGATGCAGCTCTGATTTGTCCTTCTCAGGTGATTCCTTTCTGGTACTGTACTTCTCCTGGCTCCCATTCTGGGATGTCCCTACTTGGCCACTCTGTCCCTCCCAGTCTTCAGGCTGGTTCCCGGCTGTTTTGCTACATGAGGGCCTACTTGCTGTAGACCCTCTTGTCTGGAGTGCCAGACATATATCCCCTGTTGCTCTCGCACTCTCTCCATTCTCTTTCTTCCTGGAACAACCAGGACTTTCTGTGCCTCAGGACAAGATTTTCAAGGGGCCATTCTCTCTTAAACCCAAGAAGATTACATGTAATTAAGTTTCATAAAGAAAGCTTCATGGAAATGCTGCTTTATGTCACCCCTTTTTATTTCCTGTCACACTTCAATATCTTTGAGGGTGAAAAAATCCATTTGTGCTCACTCTTTTCTGTTTGCCTCTCTGAGTCTTGACCCTTTTTAGATGTGGTGGGGAATATGGAAATTGTTTTGGTGCTCAATACACATTTCTAAGAAGCTAAGATATCTATATAGTCCAAGACTCTTTTACAAAATAGGAGTCTAAATTTAGGCCTTTAACTCCTTATGTGAGCACCTAAACATGGCTTCAGGAGTCTAAATTTAGGTTACTGTTTTTGAAAGTCTTGCCCATAGTACCAATCGCCATAGCAGCTATATGCTGTCACTATTGTGCCCTCACTATCTCAGTGTCTGATGTCACAGTTGTGGAACTGGCCTTATCCTTCTTCACTCTCCAGAGAAAAAGAACCCTATGTATTTGACAACATTGCATTAATCAATTAACTGTCCACCCACTGGAACCAGTTGCTCCCTCTTGTGAAGAACTCAGGTGCCTTGATCACTAGGCAAGTCATTCAGTCACACTGTGTCCAAGTTTTCTCATTTGTAAAGTGGGGGTAATATTACCTGCTTACTTATTTCCAAGGATTACCAATACCACAATCCTCTTGCTCAGTGTGAAGCTAGCACATCTGTTGATTTAAGGCGTTATGAGGGAAAGATGGTCCATCTCACAGTGAATATGCTGACTAGATATCAGACCACTATCACTATATCCTAGACTTTCAAAAGTGTCCACTGATTTTTGAGAACCCAACTTTAGACTTTTAGGGCCTGATTATCAAACATCCAGAACAGACATGTCATCCTTCCTTCACTCTATCACCTCTTGGGTCAGACTAGGGCTACAGAGGTGATCCTGGAAGTAATAGGCTGGTGAGTCTAGTGTCAGTACTGGGCAAATTGGTAGAAACTATAGTCAAGAATAGAATTATCAGACACACAGATGAGCATGATTTGTTGGAGAATAGTCAATATGGCTTTTGTAAAAGGGAAGCATGCCTCACCATTATAATTCTTTGAGGATTCCACAAACGTGGATAAGAGTGATCCAGTCCATATAGTATACTTGTATTTTTGGAAATCCTTTCACAAGGTCCCTTACCAAAGGCTGTTAAGGAAGCTAAGTAGTCATGGGATAAGTGGGAATGTCTTCTCATGGATCAGTAACTGGTTAAAATATAGGAAGCAAAGGGTAGGAATAAATGGTCCATTTTGACGATGGAGAGAGGTAAGCAGTGGGGGTCATCCAAGGATTTGCATTGGGATGTGTGCTGTTCAACATATTCATTAACAATCTGGAAAAAGGAACAAACAATAAAGTAGCAAAGTTTGCAGATGATACAAAATTATTATTAAATTATTATTAAATCCAAAAATGACTATGATGAGTTAAAGGGGATTCCACAAAGCTGGGTGATTGGACAACAAAATGGCAGATGAAATTCAACACTGATAAATGCAAAGTAATGCACTTTAGAAAACATAATCCCAACTACATATATATAATGATGGATTCTAAATTAGCTGTTATCACTCAAGAAACAGATCTTGGAGTCATCATGGATAGTTCTCTGAAAACTCCAGCTCAATTTAGAGCAGCTATCAAGAAGGCTCACAGAATGTTAGGGACTATTAGAAAAGGGATAGAAAATAAGACAGAAAATCCCATTATGCCATTATATAAATTCATGGTGCACCCACACCTGGAATACTGTGTCTAGTTCTGGTTGCCCCATCTCAAAAAGAATATAATGGGACTGGAAAAGTTTCAGAGAAGGGCAACAAAGATGATTGAGGGTATGGAACAGTTTTCATACAAAGAGAGGCTAAAAAGATTAGGATTGTTCATTTTAGAAAAGAGACGATTAAGGGGTGATATGATAGAGATTTATAAAATCATGAATAGTGTGGACAAAAATTGTTATTTATCCTTTTCCACAATACAAAGACCAGGAGTCACTCGATGAAATTAATAGGCCACAGGTTTAATACAAACAAAAGGAAATACTTTTCCACACAACGCACAATTAACCCATGGAACTCATTTAAATGGGATGCTGTGATGATGAAGAATATAACTGGGCTCGAAAAAGAACTAGATAACTTCATGGAGAATAGGTCCATCTCCAGCTATTAGCCAGGATGGTCAGGGATGTAATCCCATACTCACGATGACCCCAAACCTTTGACTACCAGAAGCTGGGATGGGAAGATGGGGTTTGATCTCTCCCCAAAATTGATGTGTTCTATACATTCCCCCTGAAGCTCTGGCACTGTCAGAGACAGGATATTGGACTAAAAGGGCCATTGGTCTAATCCAGCATGTCAGTTTTTATGTTCTTAAATATATAATACAATCTGGAATGTTTTATACAACCTTATGAACAGCTAGAGTATATCCAGATTTACCTTGATTTGAGTCTGAATGAATCTACAAAACAAACCGTTGTGATAGGGTCTTCCATGGCCAGGTGGCCTAGTAGCTAGATTGCAGGCCTTTCAATCTGTAAGGACAGAGGGGGTGGTAGGGGCCCTGGGCTCTGTGTAGATCAACCCCTAAACAGGGGAGGTAGGTCTCCCTCCTGGTGGGGGTCACGATCTGCTTCCCTGGGCTACTACCTACAAATTTCTTCAATTTGGGGTGTGGCCCCACCAGTCCAGTTTACTGGAGCTTGCAGCCAGTAAGGTTCCCTCTTTGATCTGGGATAGCGCCCTGCTGTGTTCCCCAGTTCCTTCTAGCAGGGCAATCGCTGGCTGGGGGAGGAGTGAGACCCATTATAACTCTGGGGCCTGCCTAGTCTGTTGTCCTGAGTGCTGGGGTTTATTTGCATTCTTCCCTTGGCAGAGGAGCCCTTCCTTGCCTCAACTGGCTGCACTGTCTGGCAGGTCGCTAATCCGTCCCTTCGAGCTGACAGACGGAGCTCCTGCTTCCTCACTGGTCAGCCCCTAACATAGCCAGGCTCCTGTCTTTTTTTACCCCTCAAGACCTGATATTGGCTGCAGGTATAGCAGGACCTAGCTGAACCTAAAGGTTTTCTTTAACCTCTGCAGTGCCATACGGCAATTTCTCTGCTCCCTCACAGCCATGTCTGAGGAAAATCAGTTTGCTAGATTTTAAGTTCTGAACGCTTAAAAGATCCTGAGTTTTAGGCAGTCTAAGTTTGCGATGAGCAAGAATTAAAATCTTTACTGTTTGTGGTACCAATATTTTGGTGACTGCTTATTCTTGAAAACAAATTTTAAATGATTAAATATCTTACCAAGTTTCATGGATAATTTCTTTCCTTGGAATATTTTATTGTTCAAGTAGGTGTCCATAACATATCTTTTGAACTGTACAATAAATGTTTGATAAAACAGAAAGCTTAAACATTGTGTCAGATTATTTGTTGCACACAGTGTCACAATTTTCTATTAAAAAGTTGTCTGGTTAGCTCTATACAGAGTTCCAACAGTCTGAAGTTAGGATGATTGTCATAAATGAGACACTCCCAATTAAAAATGTAGGCTGTCTTTTAGATAATAAGAATATTGGCTGACAGGTATAACAGTGGCTTCATGTAAAAGAATAGTATCTCTGAAGCACTGTTAGCACGTACTGAAAGTGTCTGCCTGTAACAATAATAGTGTTTTTATGTACGGTAATGAAAATTTAAATTACAATACTGCAGTGACAGAGGTTTGTACACGTACTGGGAAATTCGGTGGCAATCAACGGGAGTTACACAAGCTACGCAGAGTAATTTGCATAACGCCCATCAACTCCTAACTCCCCTTTAGCGTGCCGTCTCCACTGCACTGGGCTGACAGGAAGTGTGTTCCCATCGACGCAGCAATATGCAATATGCCTTTTATTTGAATCGATTCCAGATCGATTAAACAGGTCTTTACTGCTGCTCAATCAATCCAGATAGATCAATCTGACGGTGGTGAATTTGATGCCATCAGTGTGTACATACCCAGAATAAGCTAAGGAAGAAATTCCCTTATTTTTGTCAGTGAAAATGAGTCATATTTCCAGGTACCTCAGAATGTCTTGCTGCAAAATAATTACACAGGATGCATTATTCCACTGCAAGATACAACAGCATTATATACTGCTACACATTAATTGTAAATAAGTGAAAAACAAGAGAAAGAATAATTACCTGATTTTGCTCTAGGGTAGATAGTGAAGTACTGGCAAGAACAAAATTACAACACATTTCCCAGCAAGATTCGTTCTGTAGAATTACAAGGAACTTCCTTGAGCTCCTTTGATCACTAGAATTGAAGCAAACCCTAGGACCACTTTTTACTTTGAATGATGGGATTTCTCTTAGTGAGTCAAGTTGCTAAATTGCTTTGCAGAGCAAGGAATTTCAGAAACACACATAGAAACTGGAGACTGGGCAGACAAACAATGCAGTAAATACACAAAAAATACAATGCTGCAGACCCAGAAATGGACAGATAGATTCAGGAAGAATATTGCTGAGCTTGGTCTGCGCATCAGCATTAATAATAATATGACTCCAGTGTAACAGAGCATCCTGGAAACCTTAAGATGGTTAAACAGCCAGGTCTGCTTCAGATTAGCCCTAAACCAAAGGACAACATCAGTACTGCTGATAATTCATTTTGGAGAAGATGCTATCTGTACAATATATAAAACCTTGGGAGAAAACACAAGGGACTCACACAATTCTTCCTTGTGGGGGAAAGACAGACAAAATTATGGACATAGAACAACAGGAACAGAAGAGAGGCCAGTACTGGATTTTTTTTTTTAAATCAGAGTTGAATTTTGAATTATTCATTAATTTACAAATAGGATAATTTGAGTACTGGGTAGGTGGAAATGGTGTCATGTTTTGGAAAGAGCAAATAAAGCAGTGGCTATTCTGAAGCAAGGTTACAACTGTTTTTGACTTTGTAGTATTCATGGGGCCTTGACTACTCAAGTCCCAGTCAGAGTAGCATTTCAGTGCTAAAAGTCTGAAGGTGAAACTAAAACTACAGAAAGATCTGAACTCCATTGAACAAACCTTCTTGTTTCTGTTGGAATAATGTACAAACTTGCTGTCATTGCACCCAGTTGTCTCAGAATGAAAAGGCAAAGCTTATAGCTATGGTTCGGTATACATCTCCAGTTGTTTTGAGACCGTATCAAAGGAAAAAAGGCTTTGTAAGCCCAGGATAAAGATATCTTTAGAAAAGCACAATTATTTTCCTTCAAGATTCCTCCACTTATTTCAATTAAACTTTTCCTAGGCTCATGAATTTGGATTGCTTTTTAAACCAAAAGAAGTTGCATGCCTAGTCTTCCCAAGATCTTGTAAATTCTGTTTAGGTAAAGACAGTGTTAAAAGGTAGAGAGCCCTGAAAATCTGTGGATATCCGCTTTATATCCGTGGACCATGTTTGAGGAACGCAGATGGATGCAGATCAAAATTTTATATCTAGAACCCTGCAAATCTGTGGATATCTGTTTTATATCTGCGGATCATGTTTGCGGATTAAGGCTCAGATGTGGATACAAGTTTTGTATCCATGCAGGGCTCTATTAAAAGGAGACTGTAGTACAACTTATGCCCTGAGTTTTAAATTTTGTTTCCATGTTTTGGAAGACTTTTTCTTGCTTATGATTGTGTTAAGATCTCCTATGGGTCTTTCTTGATTCACTAAATTTTGTGCATTATTTAGCCATTAGCAATTATCTTTGAAAAGTCTTGGAAAACAGGAGAGATTCCAGAAGAGTGGAAAAGGGAAAATGTAGTGCCCATGTACAAAAAGGGAAATAAGAACAACCCGGGGAATTACAGACCAGTCAACTTAACTTCTGTACCCGGAAAGATAATGAAGCAAATAATTAAGCAATCAATTTGCAAACATCTAGAAGATAATAAGGTAATAAGTAACAATCAGCATGGATTTGTCAAGAAAAAATCATGTCAAACAAACCTGATAGCTTTCTTTGACATGGTAACAAGCCTTGTGGATGGGGGGAGGTGGTAGATGTGGTATATGTTGACTTTAGTAAGACTTTTGATACTGTCCCACATGACCTTCTCTTAAACAAACTAGGGAAATACAACCTAGATGGAGCTGCTATAAGGTGGGTGCAAAACTGGTTGGAAAACTGTTCCCAGAGAGTAGTTATCAATGGTTCACAGTCATCCTGGAGGGGCATAATAAGTGGGGTTCTGCAGGGATCAGTTCTGGGTCTGGTTCTGTTCAATATTTTCATCAATGATTTGGATAATGGCATAGAGAGTACACTTAAGTTTGTGGATGATACCACGCTGGGAGTGGTTGCAAGTGCTTTGGAGGATAGGATTATAATTCAGAATGATCTGGACAAACTGGAGAATTTGTTTGAGGTACATAGGATGAAATTCAATAAGGACAAATGCAAAGTACTTCTCCTAAGAAGGAACAATCAGTTACACATGTACAAAATGGGAAATGACTGCCTATGAAAGAGTACTGCAGAAAGTGATCTGGGGGTCATAGTGGACCACAAGCTAAATATCAGTCAACAGTATAATGCTGTTGCACAAAAAACTAACATGATTCTGGGATGTATTAGCAGGAGTGTTGTAAGTAAGATACGAGAGGTAATTCTTCCGCTCTACTCCATGCTGATTCGGCCTCAACTGGAGTATTGTGTCCAGTTCTGAGCGACACATTCCAGGAAAGTTATAGACAAATTGGAGAAAGTCCAGAGAAAAGCAACAAATATGATTAAAGGTCTAGAAAACATGACCTGTGAGGCAAGACTGAAAGAACTGGGTTTGTTTAGTCTGGAGAAGAGAAGTCTGAGAGGGGACATGATAACCGCTTTCAAGTACATAAAAGTTTGTTACAAGGAGGAGGGAGAAAAATTGTTCTTCTTAACCTCTGAGGACAGGACAAGAAGCAATGGGCTTAAACTTCAGCAAGGGAGGTTTAGGTTGGACATTATGAAAAACTTCCTAACTGTCAAGGTGGTTAATCACTGGAATAAATTGCCTACGGAGGTTGTGGAATCTCCATCACTGGAGATTTTTAAGAGCTGGTTAGACAAACACCTGTCAGGGTGCAGGGGACTGGACTAGATGACCTTTCGAGGTCCCTTCCAGCCCTATGATTCTATAATTCTAATTTTAGATTAGCTGAGTCACAGAATCTATTATTTAACATATATACTGCAGTAGAATCCGGAGACCTCAATCAGGATTGTTCTAGAGGACACTGTACAAACACATATTAAGATATGGTCTTTATCTGGGTGATCAGTTTTTAATATATTGTCCTTTGTTTGAATGTAAACAAAAGAGATGAAACAAGTGGTGGCTATTCCTATTTGCCCTTCAACCAAGCTGTCACTTCTTGGCTTCTTATTTAGGTAGGGCTTTGTCAGTCTTGAGGAGGGATATGATGGAGGGTAATAGTTTTATGGATAAGCTAGTGAGCTGGGTTGCATAGAGACACCCTAACCAAGGTCTTGCAAGGAGAGGTTCAATACCTTATCTAATAAGCATATATGCTGAAGCTGCCAGTATTACAGTAGAATAGAACCATCAGAAAACATAAACATCTGTAACTGACTAATAAGGAACAGCATGCTTTCCATTCAGGAGTGAGAAAAAACACTTCCTTGCCTCACAAGGAAGATTATAAACCAGAATGGGATGTTCAGAGTTATTATTTGGATGAGAAGTACCAGTAGTTACTCTTGTTCTCTTGGACAGCTAGGTCTAAAATAAAAAAGCTAATATTCTCCATGCTTTGAGTTTGGACATCGGTTAGCACATGCCTTCACTATTTTATGTTGGACTATGGCTGAGAAATGCCTTTTGAGTTGGGTACTTTGGGCAAAGAGGCAAGATACTTGTTTATTCATGTATGGTCACTTCCCAGTGCCTGGACTCCATCCTACCATGCAGAATCCTTTATTTAGCCACGATGACTCTAGGCAGCCTGTCACAGTTAGTCTGAGGGGCAAAAGACCTAGATACAGCATTATGATTTCAGTTCACACATATGAATTACAATTTTGACTGTACGCATTAAAAAAAAAAAAAGTTCACACGAAAATGTACCACAAATAACCAGAAATGATTCCAGAAATAACAGTGGACTGAAATTGCTGCTTTTGATCATTAATCGCTTTCTGTAGTATTTTACAGCTGTAATATTTTCCTAGCTGGAAGATAGATTGTGAGGTTTCACTCATTAATGCCTGTACATCACTTGCAGAGCTTCACAGCAAAGGGGCTATATCCAGACAAAGTATTATTAATTAGTGTGCTTAATATACACAGATTGTGAATAATGCCTGCAAAGCCACTGCCAGAGGTGCTAAATAGCCATTGGAAGCTGCTAAGTGTCCATAAGGTTGCAGAAAATCACGTAAATAGTTTTCTTTAAATGTTTTCGTCAGTTTTTCTTCACTGACATTTTCATTATGTACTTTTCATGTGTTCTTGATGAGTTTTTAAATTATGAAATGTTGATGACATTTCAGCGTATGTATTTTGCTGAAAGCAGAAAGGCATATGAAACTAAATACCCCTGGCAATTGGCTTATTAGTGTACTATTTCTATAGTGTTAGCACCCAAAATCTATAGTGAGGATCAATGTCCCATTTTACAAGGATCTATTCAAACGAATAGGAAGAAATGGTCTCTGCCTTAAACAGCTTAAAAATAAAGGCAAGAAACTAATTTTATACTTTCTAACAGTCAATGATGTTTTGCTTTTCAAATACAAAATAAACATTATAAGGAAGTAAATATAGAAATAAACTATAGAACAAGTGACAGTCAGCTAACAATTTCACAATTTCAGCTAAAATATTTTGGCTATCAAGGCTGGTACTGAGACAATTACAGTGTGGGTTTGTGGGGAAATAGTCATAATTCATAGTTGTGAGGCTTTATAGTTCCTTGAAAAGTCACGTCCTTAGATGCTGAAGCCTGAAGTTGAAATCATGTGCTGGGCAATTCATTACATTTTTTTAATTTTTTCTTTAGAACTGGCACTTAGATCACTATAAATGATATTTCAAAGACACTCTTTATATGGACAATTAAAAGTGCACTGCAAATGAGAGCATAGTTTAAAAGTCAGTTCAGATAAATATGTATTAAGTGGTTAATTAATTAATTCATTCATTCATTCTAGTAATAGTCTCTGAGGACCAAATTGTTTTATGCCTCTCAGTACACCCACATCCATCTGCACCAGAGTCTGTTTTTGCATGCAAATTGGATAATTGCACATGGAAGTGGATCTTTAGGTGTCTCTTTATTTGCACATGCAGTTATCTGATTTTCACTCTTTGATGCGTGCTTTATATGCACCAATAGATGTATCATTTATTATTTATAATTTGTATTACTGTAGCATTAACAAGCCCTAGTCATGGACTTCTATGAATGAAATTCTAGTCAAAATTTGTACTAGAGAACCTAATCCTTGTAAGACAAGAATTCAACAGTTCGGAAAGCATGCAAAAAGAGTTTTCTCCAAATGGCACAGTTCTATCTCCTGGGATGATACAGAAGCTCTTAGGAACAGAGTAAAGTTTATGGGCTTGTCTACATGGTATTGAAATGTGTGTTGTGGGGTTGTGATTTCTAACATGCACTAATATGTTGCACCCTAATTGATCCATGTGGACCCTCCAGGTGCACACTAAAAATTGCCATGTAAAAGTGCAGTAGGGAACTTTTAGTGCATACCAGCAGGGTCCATGTGGACTAATTAGTGTGCAACTCATTTGAGCACTTTAGAAATCACACCCATGTAATGCACATTGCAGTACCCTGTAGTATCTGTGTTACGTAATATAGTATGTAGTAAGCAAGTCATAAAGTGAAAAAAATCAAGACCATAAGAAAAAAAATAGTGTGCTCACAGCAAAGGAAAATTACCCCAGATACCACATATATTTCTAATGGGTCTGAGGAGTTTAGGGATTTGTGATTTGAATATTTTTGGTGGGGGGTATTCATACCTGAACCCCTAGAACCTGGTTGCAGAGTTAAAGAAGAAAATCGTATCAAGTGATTATGGTGCTATGTGAAACTGAATAGCATGTTAAAGTTTCTGCAATCTCTTCAGTTCAAGAGGTTAAAGCTGATCAATCCTTATTGGAGTTCTTTATGCTTTAAGAAGAAACATGAAAGCTTGCTGTATAATTGCTCAATGGCTCCATGAATGGAAAGCTTACAGTAAGAGTCTGCCCACCAGTGGCTCACTTACAAAGAGAATATAAAGTGATCATTAAGGGAGGTTTCTCTATTAGCTTAAGTATAAGAGACCAGTGTTTGCTGGCACGAAAAGTTGTGCGTTCTATTCCCTGTGCTCATTAGCTAACAAATGCAATGACTGTTTCTGAACTGTGCTGTATATGACCATGAATTCATTACATGGAAAGAAGCATGGCATTACTGAAATATATAAATCTGATAACTGTCAGGGGCACATGCTGGAAATGTGATATTTGGATGCTACCTGATTTGCTGTATACCTACCAATAGTGGAAGTTCTTCATTGCTTTTTTTTTTTGTATTGACTTCAGCAATACAATTAGTATGTTAAGTATTCTGCTACTCTTTGTTAACCAACAGAACAAAAGTTTGTTATTAAAATATACCTTTTTTCTTCATTAATGTAATTGGAAGGTGAGCTCAACATAAAAGGTGCTGTGGTACTTTTTCCTCAGTGTTTTTCAGTCCTTTAGTTCTATATTTATGTTCCACTTTGAGTGTTCAGAAAAGAGGGGCTGTCTGAAGTTAGTTATATTTTATATACATACCTATGGCCAAATCCTCAGATGTTTTAATTTGGCATAGTTTCACTGGCTTGAATGGAGATATGCCACCATACATCAGTTGAGGATCTGGCCTACAGAATACACATTCATGTGTATGATTGTGTTTGTATATTCCACAGGATATTGCAGTCCCTGAAAACTGTCTCTGCAAAAACTGGCCACCCTAAGTTTTCTCTCACTGTCACTTGCCACAAAAGGTGAATGGGAGCTTGTGATGCTGGCAGACTATGTGCCAGCTCATGCCAAGGCCCCAGATTTCGCTGATCACTTACAAATGCATAGCTGGAAGCCAGTATTGCCTACCTGTGTGTGATATTAGATGTGGAGTTGATAAAAATGTGTTTAGTGTTTAGACTTTATAAAATGCTTGTAGGATGCTGCATGTATTGATCTCGGTTATAATCTCTGTAGCCCATGGTATAAAGTTAATTGAGTGTTTGCATTGTAATTGTATAACTCAACAAGCAGAAAAAGCAGCATTGATTAAGGGAAAGTGTTACAAAAGGATTTTACAAAACTGGATGACTGGGCAACAACATGGAAGATGAAATTCAGTGCTCATAATGCAAAGTAACACACAATGGAAAACATAATCACAGCTATGCATACAAAATGATGGGGTCTAATTTAGCTGTTACCACTCAAGAAAGATCTTGGAGTTATCGTGGATAACATGAAAACATCCGTTCAATGTGCAGTGGCAATCAAAAAAGCTAACAGAATGTTAGGAACCATTAGGAAAGGGATAGATAAGAAGACAGAAAATATCATAACAACTCTATGTAATCCATGGTATGCCCACATCTTGAATTCTGCATGCTGTTCTTAGTACCCATCTCTAAAAAGATATATCTGAATTGGAAAAGATACAGAGAAGGGCAACAAATTTGATTAAGGATATGCAACTGCTTCTGGATGAGGAGAGATTAAAAACACTGCGGCTTTTCAGCTTGGAAAAGAGATGCCTAAGGCTATGTCTACACTAGCACTTTTGTCGATAAAAATTTTGCTGGTCAGGGCTTGAAAAAAACACCCTACTGAGCAACATAAGTTTTAGTGACAGAAGCACCAGTGTGGACAGCGCTGTGTTGATGGGAGATGTTCTCCCGCCGACATAGCTACCGCCGCTCGTTGAGGGGAGTTAATTATGTGAGCTTTCTCCCATTGGCATTGAGTGGCTACACGGGAAACCTTACAGTGGCGCAGCTGCAATGGTACAGTTGCTCCACTGTAAGGTCTCTAGTGTATACATAGCCTAAGAGGCGATATGAGAGAGGTTTAGACTTTATAAAAATCTGACAGGTGTGGAGAAAGTGAATAAGGAAGTGTTATTTACTTCTTCACATCACACAAGCACCAGGGATCACCCAATGAAATAAATAGGTAGCAGGTTTAAAACAAACAAAAGGAAGTACTTCTTCACATAATGCACAAACTGTGGAATGCATTGCCGGGGATGTTGTGAAGAATCCATAAGGATACATTTTCTCCTCTTTTTTTTAAATGTATGAGATACTAGTTCAGAAGGTTGTCAGATCCCTCAGGCTCCATTGCCACCAATGTACTGACACTGAGCTTTACAGTTTTTTTTTCCCCCAAGAGCCAGCCAACACTGTTACAGTGACTGAGAGAGAGAGAAGCATATGGTTGTAAAGTAACTGGCTCAGATTCAATCTAGGCAACATAGAGGATATACTAGTAATCAGAGAAATATTTAGCTTAGTAACATATATAAAGATACTGATGGGAAGGGTAAGTGTGGATCAGAGGTGAGAAGGAAACAAAGAATGAAAAGAACTTTTGCAAGATTGGGGAGATAGGGTTGAGGTAGTGGTACTAGGAGATTGTAGTAAAGCATATCAGAATGGAGGAGAGGTAATGATGATGTAATGTGGAGAAGACAGGAAGGAAGCAGAAGGGAAGCAAATGAAAGTATAGTATTGGATGACATAAACTGTGTGATTCTTTGATTTTTGAGATGTGGCTTCCATTGTTGCAGACTCCGTGCCTTTGGGTTGCTCAAGTATTTGGCAAATATTCACCCACCTCAGCTTATTTTAGATCTTC
Organism: Emydura macquarii macquarii; assembly: GCF_026122565.2. Lineage (NCBI taxonomy): Eukaryota > Metazoa > Chordata > Testudines > Chelidae > Emydura > Emydura macquarii. The sequence continues at coordinate 14,694,947 of NW_027132773.1, forward strand.
TCTTTGATTTATAAAAGGGGCAGGTGCCTTAGAGCTTAATCAGTATTAACAGAAACATGACAGGCTATTTACTTGCTTGACACTTCTGCTAATTCTTAGACCTGATAATAGCTTTCCTCCTTATGACACAGTACACTTTTAAAATGATTGACACTAAATGTTATTATACTGTTAGTGGACTCAGAATTAATTTTAATCAAATGCTACAGAAAGGCTTTAATTATATTTCTAGAATGTTACAGAAATGTTGTAACATATTTCAGTGACATAACAAACCAGTAATTTAAGACTTACTGTATATGACCATTGGCACATTAAAGTTCTATTTGTTTTATAACTAATACAAAATTAAGATCTCATTGCATGTGAAATTATAGTTCCTGGTAATGTTAAATAAGTATATTTAAGGACTCTAGAAATCTTAGGTCTGACTTAAAAAGTGAATGTATTAAGTATTGAAGTGTTATGGATTATAATAATGACAATGAAATAATCTTGTGGTTACATAGGGCCAGATTATTTAGTGCAGTCAAACTGTTGTCCATGCAGCACCAGAAATCAGTGGGGGCAGAGTTGGCTTTTGCCGCTTTAGGGCTTTACCAATCCTAGGGCAGCTAGGATCGGGCCAGTGCCTGCTATAACTTAGACCAGCCTTCATGGGGCTATTCCAGTAGCTATGGCTCAACTGGATGCTGCAGAATCGTGGCCACACCCCATTTTTTCTGGGCACATTCCCTATGCTAGAGATTGGCACCAGCAAAGGATTTCCACTACGCTGCCCAGATCTGTCACATTTAAGATTCCTTTATCCCAGCTGCCCAGCACAACACGACCCAGCTTGGCTCTCTGAATCTGGCCCAAGTGGTATAGTGCTCTCCAGCCAAAAGATCTCAAAGTGCTTGCCAGACATGAATGGTATGCCTCACAACAATGCTGTGAGGTAGGTAAGTAGGACCAAATCACCTCCATCCTCCACTAGCTTCTCTGGTCCCTATGAATCTTCTAATCAAATTCAAAACTGCCCTCTCGGTTTTTTAAATACTTTATTGATTCATTCCAACTTCTCAGGCCCCTCCCTACTAGAGGTAAGACAACTGGTTAAGGAAAAATGAACCATTACCTAAAGCTAATAGTGAACATCATTTGGGGTTCAGAAAATGCAGTTAAATTTCTCTCACGCAACCCAATTCTCTCTCATTTTACAGGGCATCTTTACATCCTAGTTCTAGCTACAAGTGGAATTGCTTACAATGTGAGATGATAGTCAAAACTTTTAAACATGATTAGTTACTTTGCATGCCAACTGGAGACACCTTAAAGGGGTTTTACCAGAGAGTGTGCTGGCCCTTTAAAGATAGGCCTGGGACTAGCATCTCCTTGCTCCAAGTTGTAGGCTTCTAAAGATATCCAGGAAACTATGATTCCCTAGTACTGGAAGCAAGACTTGCTGTGAGGTAGGAAAGTAGAACCATATCGCCTCCATTAGCTTTGAGCCTTTAGATCCACCACATCAGCTCTGCCACTTGAACTAAGGGAGTAACTGATAGCACTGATAGGGTGTCATCCTGTATGTGGATCAGCACCAGAGGGAATGAGCAGCTTTGTCCGGAGTTTCACAAATATCTTCTGACAGCAGAAGAATGGTAAGACTCATGACTCTTGGGTTCCATTCCAGGTTCTCAGGAAAACTTGTTCTAGTGCTTAAAGACCTCCTGCCCCTGCTTCCCTGATAAGCTGACACCCTCTGACACCCCTGTTCCCTTCAGCCTATCCTTCTCCCAATTTCTTCTCCCCCCTGGCTCCTAGTCCCAGTCCCCCTTTTCCCCAGCTCTTCATCCCAGTCTCTCCTCCCTCACTGTCACCCCCATTCCTCACTTTCTGCATGTTCATGTGCTTATTTCCTTCTGCTCCTGGCTGGAACATTGTCCTGGTCTCAGTTTCATATACCCAGCACCACAGCAGCCCTTAACTGCCAGGATGTACTGTTGCAGGGCAAGTCCTGTCCTGTTGTAATCTTTGAAGTATTTAGCTGCTCTAACAAGTCTCTATTGAGTATGTGCTGCTTTCTGGTGCAAAGGGGATATAAGGCTGCCCTAAATAGACAGGTGAGTATTCATCCAGCAGCTAGTCCATTGCTATCTGGCCTTTCAATCTAGGGGGTATGACTGGTGCACACTGTGCTCCTATGTTCCCATCCAGCATAACAGCTCCTTGGTGGATGTTGCAAGCCTGTGTAATTTAGAACAGCTCTGTGGCTTTTCTAAAGTGGGCTGGGGACAGGGACAGCAGAAAATTGGCACTAGGATTATATAACTGCAAACTGTTCCTTTGTGGCTCTCCTGCTTAGCATTTATATGCACAGCTTAGAATTCAGGACTATGTAAGAGCTTGCTTTCTAGTTTTTCTTAAGATTCTTGGAACCAAAACTCTGGATTCAAACAACCCCTACTATTGCAGAAGTTCACATCTGAATCTGAACTTCAATCTTGGGGCCCAAGAAATTATTAGGGTGCATTAAATATATCTTCTCTATGGTTAGGCTAAAATAAACAAGGGTAGCAAACAATACCAGTTAAGCATTTCTCATCATCTGCAGTTGTTTTGACAAAGATCGCTGCCCTCTGAAATGCATCTACTCCCAGCTGCCTGCTTGATATTCAGCAATTTGAAAATATCAGCAGCAAACATTGTAGTTTAAACAAAACAAAACAAAGAAAAAAGAGTTGCAGTATAATGCCTGATTTTTCTGTCTCTAAAGCAATTAATTTGAGGATCTTTATGCAGTAAAGTCTCTTTATAGGGAAATCTCAACAGACTCTTTCAAATGAAACTAAGGGACAGACACCATATGTTTATTCATTTTTATCTAAATAATAAGCTTTCTAGAGGGAAGTGTCTGAACAACAGGTCTGAAAGTTTAATTAGACAATTCTGTGGCAAAGTATTTGGCAAATTTTTAAAAAGATCCCTTTTTCTTGCATATAGAAGGCAGAAAAAGAGCAAAGGGAATTGGTGAAATGTTGTAAAACCTTCAAAGTGGCATCTTAGAACATATAAAAGCCTTTTGACATTTGGAACTTTTAAGACCAATCCACCAGGGTTACTCATTGTTGAAAAGAATACATTAACCACAATAATCCTTAAAATAAATTACAGGAGTCATTTGAATTGGGTTGTAGTGACTGAACTACAGTAATATATACAAAAGAAAATTACACTTCAAAATGGCAACAATAAAAGACCCACTTTCACTAGATTACATGCAAGAAAACTGAGTTTGCATAAATATAAACTGTCTATACATAGGTAGAATATAGGTTTACACTCAGAGTAATATTGTAGTTGAAATCCATTCTTAAAATGCCTGATGAGTTAATGGGTTAGAGAACTGAGGACATGTCATTCACAGAGGCTGTGGGCATACCACTGGTAATTCAGGTATTGTACTGCTAAACATGGGGACATGTATATGATTCAGATCCACAAATAAGCTGAATGTTTGCCTGAGCTCCACTCTGAATAATAAAAACAAACAAAACGTGTTACCCTCACCTCTTGTCCTCCCACTGCATCCTATCTTTTATGTGTGTTTCTTTTAGACTGCACTCTTCCTGAGGTAACAGCTGTCTTAGATGTTTGCACCATCTACAGCATTGAATATTGAAACTATTTTTGGCAATCAAATGTCTCATGAATCTGAGACAGTGAGAGCTGTTCACTGAGGAACACAGGATTAATCAGAGACTATTGGAAATATATAAATTAAGACTAAATACATTTGAAAATTAATCTGTTTTACAAACCTAGGATGATTTCATAAAACCCAACTGAGTTTTGACTCCTTAGTACAGTAGCAATTTATTTTTCATCCTTACCTGAAAAAATTGCTTAGAAATCTTAATATTGTAATATTATCTCATGCAATGAATAGTTCATGAAATGTTGGGGCCTTTCTGCTTTTATTTAGGCTTAAAATACCAAGCGAACATCATGCCTAATAATATGTTTTAAGCAGGGCTAGGCATAGGAAGTGCATACGAGCAAAATTTTAAACAATGTGTGTCAGTGACGGATATTTTTCTGAACCTGCAGAAAGATTTTGTTCAGATCGCTTCCTATTTCATCTGAAATAAATTGCACCTTACTAATTGTGTCAAGTTATACAGGCTCTTCAAAGATTATGTGTGGAGCTTTCCTGGGCCGATGCCATGCTGCTCCAGGTTTATCTTTAAAAATGACAGGCTGGCTCCTTGTAAATCGCAGATGGCTTTCCTTTGAGATATAGAAAAACTTGGACAAATGGTCCACAGGAGCCATGTCTTTAGTCCTCAGTTTTGGCAAGGCCTGTTGGGAAGTTGGGCTGAAAATTAAGATCATTGTGTACATCAGAGAGAGCTGAAAGGAGCCAGACTATCTGAGCAGCATCTCCTGGAATAGAAGGGCAAGTAATCCACTTTTCTGATATTTAATTTGGTAATCATTTCTTTGTGCCATCTGGAACAAACCCATATTTATACCATCTGAAAAAAACTGTGTAATTTTTCCTGTCTCTGTTTGCAGCAGTATAAGTTTGCACCTTTTTCCTGTATCAAACTGGGAATAAAAGTCAATCTTGGAAATATTCATGAATCAAAAAGTGATTTTTTTTTCCATTTTGGGTCAATTGAATTGAAGTATCATTTTGATTCACCTTCCTATTCACTTGTTAAGGTTTTATTTTCAGTCTAATTAGCTTAAATTTCTAAACCAATAGTTATTTTAACCAGAAGTTTTCATGTAGAGAATGTCAAAACAAAATATTTTGACAATTTCAAAATTTTCTCTACCTTTTTTTTCAAGTTGGGAAATTTGTCAAACCAGACCCTGTTTCACAAGCAATTTTGGATTGAACAAACTGCATTTTTTTATTAAAAAAACTTATTTGTTGAAAAATTCCTGACCAGTTTTATTTCCACTAGTTGTCAGAGGAAATGTATCTCTGACCTAGTCCCAACAACTCCTCCCAGATCCTTCTTTGTTCTCCATTAACATTACACACTCAATAGCATTTATCCTGGGAGACGGGAATGAAAATAGTTGGTGGCACTTTTTACCGCCGTGTATAGAACTGGAGAAGTGCCAATAAGCTGGCAATAGGTAACAGTGGTTTCCCTACTGAAGTCTGAGAAACTCCCAAAGGATGCAGCCAACTACCACCGCATTTCTCTCCTCTGAACCATCATCAAGCTCATGGAACAGGCCTGCTCCATCGTTTGTCTGACATTATCAAAGACATCCTCCCAGTAGAACAGGCAGGATTTCGCCTGAAGAGGAACTGCTATGATCAAGTAGCTTCATTCACTGGCCACATTGAGGCAGAATTCCAACGTAAGTTGAAGACAGGGATCATCCTGCTTGATTTGTCCTCAGCTTATGACACTGTTTGGAGACAGGGCCTCCTCCTCAAGATCTCCAATGTCATTCACTGCTGGCAAATGATTCATCTCCTGGGTGTGATGACCAGGGACAGCCGCTTTAAGGTACACCTTAATGGCCAGATCAGCATACCAAGAACTCTTAACTCAGGCATCCCTCAGGGCTCCATCCTGGGCCTGATTCTTTTTAATTTATAGACCGGGGATATACTAATGACAGAGTCGAGGAAATTTGTGTTTGCAGATGATCTTGCCCTAGCTGCTCAGCATTCAAGTCTCCATACCATGAGCTGCACCCTAACCTGAGATAGTAATACAATGGCTGATTATTTCCAACACTGGAAACTTAGATCTAACTCAAAAAAAACCCATGGTGACCATTATCCAATTGAACAATAAAACGGCAAATACCAAACTTGATGTATAGTTCTGCGGGGAGAGTGTCAGCCATGAAGGTAACTGAAAGTATCTTGGCATTACACTGGACCTTCTAACAACGCCTTGAGAACACCTGTGATAAAGTCAGTGCTTATTAGGAAACTGGATGGAACATCATGTGGGTCTAGTTCATGGACCCTACAAACCACAAAAATTGCTGTGGTAAACTCTGTGGCTGAATACTGTGAGTCACTGTTGTTACAGCAGTCACACCAAACTCCTTGATACTCAGCTGAGTAACACCATGCACATAGAGTCACTTTTTTAATCATGTCAATGCAAGCGTGAGGATTCTGATGCATGATGACCTGCAGAACCCGCCAAAGACAAAATTAAAATCCTGCAACCCTCTATGGAATCGCTTCTAGACTCTTACACTCAACTTCAACACTGAGGCTCAATGGAGAGCCACCTGAAGCGTTTCAGCCACTCAAAATAAACAGCTCATTGTTGACTCTGCCAAGGAACTATCTGGTTTTGATTTATGTTGGAAATACTGGTGCAGATTGAATCGCATCAGGACATCTCATGGCAGATGTGGACAAGCCCTCTTTAAATGGAAAATGAGGCAAACACCTGTATGCAATTGTGGTCACCAGTCACAAACGATGGAGCACATTGTATCTGAGTGTCTCCTTTGTTCTTTCACAGAGGGCCTGAAGGACATTCACCAGCTTGCTGCTGTGACAATGTGCTGGCTATCAAACCTAGACATAAATTTGCAATCATTGTTACCTACCAAGCCAGAAAAAAGAAGAACAGCATTTACTATGATCAGGGGACAATTTCAGCTAGCAATTGTTTCCTAAAAATACTGCGTTCACTGCATCTTAAAGATGGATGAATGTCTACCAAATTTTTGTGTAGTCCATGGGTCTTATAAATTTAAATTTAAATATGAAAAGGGGAGCTATACTATGGACAATTATAACAGCTACATTTACGTGTAGATTTTTGGGCTGTTACTATGCAATCCATGAAGATCAAATGGCCAAAGAAGAACAGTCAAGAATAAAAGGGGTGATTTGACAATCAATATGTATGCACCAGGGTGTGGTCAATATTGAAGTAACTATTCTGGGAGTCAACAAAAGTGCTGGTTTGCTTTGAAGACTCAGAGTTCATGTTTGGAAAAAAAGTGTAATCAATGTTCACTGTTTTGGAATTGTCCATCCTCTACTTTGGGTGGGTGTTGCTGAGGTTGTCTCTTTCTAATGGTAAGTTTTGAATTGTAAGAGAACTTAACAATACAGGTTGGCCAGACCAATTTATAGCACAGCAGCTGTGAGAGAAGCCTTTTAGTCCCAGGACATGAATTGAGTCATTTAGTCTTCCACACACTTTATATAACAACTTGAAAACCTGCAAAAAATAAAATATTATTTTAATTTTTTTTAAAGATTGGCCAAGTCTGCCCCATTGCTGCTTCAGGGAAACCTTATACACCAAACGGTTAGTTTTTTTAGAAAATCTGGAAAAGGGTCTGAAAACATAAATTGAATGCTAAATTTATTTATTTTTTTTGGTCTACACTTAAAACACTACAGCTTCAGTGAAGATGCTACTATGGGAGAAGCTATTCTGTCAGTGTAGTCAATCTACCTCCATGAGAGGTGGTAGCTATGTTGACAGAAGAAGCCCTCCCATCAACATAGTGCTATCTACATTGGGGGTTAGGTCAGTAAGGTCAATATAACTGCATCACTCAGGGGTGTAGATTTTTCACACCCCTGAATGATATGGTTATGCCCAGTGTCAGTTTACAGTGTAGATCTGGCCTCAGATATTCCTGGACAGGAAAAATGTCCTTCCCAACTCTAAGTGGATACTTTGCTGAAAAAATAGGAGACATTAAGACCTTATAATTTCTGCAGTGGAAACCACTTCAATGAGGATACTTCTTGTGACAGCTACTGTTTCATGGAGGGATTCCTGGGCAAGGCTGGATTAAGGCAGCCTGAGATCATAGGGACATCACAACTTGGGATCCAGAACAACTCAACCCTGTACTCTGGTCCAGCCCCTCTTCTGGGGTTATCGGTGGCAGGAGTGCCCCCACTCTGTCTCAGAAAGGTTGGGCCAGCAGCATAAGGCCTCCATGCACCCCTATCAGTGGGAGCAGTGGCTCCTCTGATGCCTCTGAGAGAGGCAGGGATGACAGCAGGGCCTTCTTGTACTTACCCCTGCATCTGCTTGGGTGAATAGGCTGGACCTGCTGCACTTTTCTCTTGCCACACAGTCAGACATTCTCTGTTGGGTTGTTGATGAAGTCTTCCAAAACACATCTTGGAGTGAACACCCAACTGAAATGGATGGGGCAGCTCACACCTGTCAGGTTGTCTGCAGATTCAGGCAGTCATCACTGCATCCGTTACACTAAGGTCACATTTTCAAGCTTTACTTCACAGCCATGAGAGCTAGAAACTTGTGTGTTAAAAGAAAAGATGAGATTCTGATATCATATAATTCAAGGAGCTGGGGCCCTCGGCATGGAGCTATAGTGCCTGTGCCTTAATTCAGACCTAAGGGACAGTTTCTTCCATTAGAGCCATGTGCATTTTGGGCAGTCTGCCAAAAAACCTATGCCAGCCTGATAGCACCAAGCCATTCTGTGGATCTTCTCTGTTCCTTGGCAGCTTGGTGCGACAGTTTCTTTCATTAGAAAAAGGTGTGGCACCAAGCTGCCCTGGAATAGAGAAGAGCCACAGAATGGCTTGGTGCCATCATGGTGCCATGGGCTTTTTGGCAGACTGCCTGAGATGCACGTGGATCTTGGAGGCTCCAAACCCTGCTCCTGATCCCCTATCTCCAGCTTATCACAGCAGCAGAAACTCTGGTAAGGGGACTTGGCAAAATTTTCCATCTTCCAGGCCCTTCCATAGGTTTGCCACAAGAGGACATAATCTGGCCGAATGCCAGCATTGGAGTTGGATGGGAAAGAGTTTTCCCATCCTGAGTAAATGTGGGAGATTTCAAAATATTTTACTGTCCTGAATTGGGCCCCAAAGTCAAAAACTCAAAGTTTAGTGTGGAACTGAAATCCCACAGGGAGAGGATGTTGGCTGAGGTGGTGCTCTGTGACTGTGGGGCCTATTTCTGTTCCTCCGTCCGATCACGCATCCGGGCAGACTTCCTCTGGGCCGCGTCTGCTGACTCCTTAGCTACTTTTGAGGAGCAGTTGGCACTGTCCAGGGTTCTCTGCTCAGTATCCCCTTCAGGTTCCCTCTGTTTAGCCCTCTGATCTTCACACCTGTTCCTGTTTTCTCATTTATTGTCCCCTAACATTAGTTGAATCCTGGGTTCAGTAACTCCTTCCCTTAGGCTGGGGGAGGGGCTCTTAGCTGTGGGCGGGTTTGTGCCCACCTACGTCCCGGAACCCAAATAGAACTGAAATCCCACAATGTTTCATTTTGGAAACACTGAAAGAAGTTGCTTCTTAAATGAAGTATGCTCCATGATCTCCCCAAGTGTCCAGTGGGTGGATGGCCTTGCTGTGGACTCTAGAAGCCCTGACCTCTTTTGATTTAAATTGATATGATTCACAGATGAATAGCAGAAGTGACACCGACCAGACTCTTGTTGTCAAAGATCATGTCAATTCCAGTCTGCACTTGCCAGGGACCTGGGGATCTTGAAAGCCCAGGAAGCACTGGGTCCTCAGTACCCTGCCTGGCAGGCTCAAGGATAATTGGGAGCCTGAAGTCTTGGTAGTGCCAGCTCCCGGTTTAGCAGGCTTAGGCAGGTGAGAGGAGAGAATCCAGGCAGGGTCCCATCAAAACCCTGCCTGGAATCTGTAAGAAGTTCATTGAAATCAAACTGTTCCCCTAAATGATTCAACTTTGAAGAATCAGCAAATTCTAATGACAAAAAGTTTTGCCAGAATTTTTCCAACCAGCTTTACTCTTCGTAATGAAGCATTTGCAGTTTGCTGTTTTGCATGATTTAGTCCTGTTAGGCACTTTGTAGTAACGTTGTATGAAAGACACTGTACTCTAAAAATAAGTTGCATTGTCATCTTATAGTTTTGTTACAGAATGAAACATTTTATTTACCATTGCCCTTTTTGTCTTTCTATATTACTGCTTCCTGCTGGTTTTCAAATAGCTTTCATATCCTTGCAATTGCCAACTGCAAATTGAAAATATATGCATATTGATGTCACAGAAATAAGAAAACAATTACATTAAAAAGCCAAGATATTTTTATTGCACATTACTTTTTCCCCCATGTACAGCTTAAAAGGAAATATTTATATTTCCAGTGCTTGAAAAATCCAGGCACCATTCCAAAAGGAACTAAATCACCAAGAAGCTTTGTTTTCCATTTATTTGATGGCATTCGTACAATTTGAGCTTGAATAAAAAAAGGGGGTTTACATCACACATAGACTACATAGAAATTCCTTATTTTTTCCCCATTGAATTACTAACCAAGGCTTATTATGAAACTGACAGGAACACTACTTGCAATATAATGGCATTATATAAAAATGAAATATAACTACTGTTACTACCTACTCCTTCTGTGGTCAGAAAGAAGCGATATTATTTAGGGCTTCAGTGTGCTGTTTGCTACAGCTCTATCTACAAACCTTTTTTGGATTTGCATGACAAAGCATGGATTTACCTTTTCTTTCACCTATTAAGCTCACCCCTACAGTAACTCATTTTATTTGCTTGTTACTAAGCAATGAGGCCAATCTGAATCTAATGCTATGTCCAGGCTTCCACTCTCAAAGCACTTGAGAAGCTATCGTTTTCCCTGAAAGAAGATTTTGGCACTAAAGGAGAATTATTGGATTGCAGTGTTAGCTTCAGTCCTCCAAAGGATTTAATTTTGAACACTGGTCCAGGTTTGACCCTGCTTTATATCATCTTCTGCCACCATAAAGCAGGAGCTCTGGTGTTTGACAGTCCAATGGAGCTATACAACAGAGCGACTTCATGCCCAAAAGTGGGCAGTGCTATCGGGGTAGAAGGCAGGTACAGAGGAAATTTCTCCTTTGGCTGCACTAGCTGGACTGAATTTAAAAACTCAGTCTTTTAAAACTGTCACTCTGCCTGATTTTCTAACTGCCGATAACACCAAGAAAACAGTGATCAAGGTGAATTACTATGAGAAAGATGAGCTGTAGCACCTAGAATCCAGTAAGTAATAAGCACAAATTAAACTATGAAATGAGTGAGGGTGGGAGTTCTGTGTAACTGCAAAGATATTATAAACCTGGCCTACCAGAGTGGGACTGGCCTACAAGATGGATAGCAATTCACTCCATTCTGAGCAATGTCAGAGAATTAATGGATATTTATACCGTCAGCCTACTTACAGAGCTGACACAAACTTAAACATCCACTTTGCAAAGTGCAAAGGGAAGGAAGAATCACTCATGGTCTTAGTTACAAAGGTGTGATCAAATGTAATTCCTGTTTTTTCCTCACTTCAAAATTTCACCGTCACTCTACTGAAAGCTCTCTACAGTGATAGTGACTTAGGTGCATTGAATTAAGAGAGCATGAACATCATAATATAAACACCTGCCACTGATGAAGACAGTCTCCTTCAGATAAACAAGCTGCCTTTTTGAAAGAATGCTATTAAAGGATGTGCTGGGATATTTATGTTGCTTAGAGCTACGGGTCATAAGGAACTACACATTTTTTCTTTGCGCTACATCTTGCTGTTATTGCAGCCACTGCCAAAATACATGTCCTTCTCAGTGAGACCAGAATTTGGCCCTTTACCGTTTGACATAGATCATTCCAGGACTCTAGCTTTTCTTGTGGGCGTTAACTGGTGCCCTGAAGTGTTTAACATGGTTACTCAATTGAACCAAAGGATGAATAAAATCTGCCAAAACCCCATTGCCCCGAGACATCTTCTTTAGTTATATCCCGAGTCTAATTTCCATGATTTCAGCAGTGAGACACCAAGAATCCAACAAAAGATATTCCTCAATAACAGTGATTTTGGAGAAAAAAGGTTGAGAGGTTATATTCTGGGGAAGTCTTAACACCGCCACAGAATAGGTGTAAATAGTAGAATTGGAATAATAAAGTAGTAATCTTATGGTGATTTGCATGTCTGGTACCAAGGCAGTTTAGAATAACAATTATATTAGCTATTCCAGAAGCCATGCCCAGCCCACCACCCTCAGCTTATCAATGAGACCAAAACTGATTATCAGCAATATCATTTTTGGCTATCTTGCCTATGGCAATTATGTGGAGCAGAGACTCTGGGAGAGACATTCCTTCTAGTAAAACTGTAAGACCAAATCATAAGAAAAGAGAGTCTTTAGCTTCCATAGATGTCAGTGGGAGTTCTAAGTACTCCGCACCTTTCAGGTTTTGGTCTATAGAGCTGCTAGGAAAACAAAACCCAGTCATGAGAATGAATAAATCTTCCAGCATCAATCCCATGAAAGGCTGAATGGCTAAATGTCATTTTCTTATTACAGTTTTTTTTTCTATGGAGTGGGGTTTGAAGGCTTTGTAAGAGATAATAGCGCTCTATGCTCTCAACATTGTTATTAGGAGCCCAACAGGGCAGTCTGAAAAATGGTTAGCTAAAATCTGGAACACACTGGGAAAATGAATGGTAAAATTGTGAAAAAGACTGAATCAGAATAATAATTCAATACATTCCTTGCTTAGCACGTCAGCCGTGTCCAAATAAATGCTAGGACACAAATAGCACCTAATCACCAAAGAGTTGTATCTCGTCAATTGTGAATCTAATAATCACACAGTCTTCTCAAGTAGCTTGATCAGATAACAGCCAATCTATTCTTAGGGAAAGAAAAGGCATAAGCTGATTTTCAGCCCAAATGGGCATTAGAATGCTACTTGGAGGGGTCTAACCTCCTACTCCCAGGATCCTCAATAGATTGTAAGAGCTCCCAGTGATCCATCACCCACCTGCTAGGTTCCATGTTAAGAACTGGTAGACTCCAACAAGGCTATATTTTGACCCCTGATGAGTCTACATAGGGTAATCAGGAGAATGACAACCCTATTTAGCCTTTGAGTTGGCTGATTATCCAATTTTAATATATTCTAACATGTTTTATGGGGCTGGTTGGCTCCTGAAGTGTATCCTGTGGAGCTCTGGGATGGAGACATTTTCTTCTAGCTTCCTAAACCTTGTGAGGCATCCCCACGAATCTCCATCTATCTATGGGAGCTTTCCCAACAAACCTCCTTACAGTACTGATGAATTTCCCCAGGGGGAACCCTATCTCCATGCATATTCTAAAGACTGCAGGAGTGGGGCTTCCCCCATAGGGATCTCCAGAGACCTACCTGGAAGAGGAATGTATTGCACAATGGCCTTATTTTCCCCATTTTCTGATTATCCAGTAGATTTCATACAGAACCCAGGAAGGGATCTCCTTTCCTTTGCAACTTCTAAAGTCAGCAGGAAATAAGCTAGCCTCCTACAGTTCTTAGGAAATACATAGGACTGGGAATCCACACCTGTAAACCCTGATAAGTCATCAAGAAGGAGGAAAATGCCCCTTGAGTCCTCTGCTTTCCACATTTTCATGTTAGGCTGATTTAAGAAAAAGCTAAAATAATTCACACCCAGACTTTAAGATGAAGTTAAGGTCATTGGTGTGCATTAGTGGTTTGTGCACACAATTATCTTTCAACATTGTTTACATTGAAAACAAAACCAAACACGTTGCATACCCAGGAAACTGAGCATGAAGGTTGCACTTCCACAACAATCCAAGCCAAGCCAAACAGAACTTTTGATTGGCTAAGAATTGTGCACATCCTATTATTTTTTTATCCAGGGCTTCCTTGCCCCTGACCCCAACCTGCTTTTGTGTCTCATCTACCTTTTACATCTTGGCTTTTAAACTAAATTCTCTGGTGTAACGACCGTCATTTTCCATGTCGTACAGTGCTTAGCACAACGGGGTGTTGGCCTGCTTGGCTGCTAGGTGCTTCCATAACATAAATGTTAATAATAGTAATAAATCTGCTCCAATAAAATTGCCACAATGTAGCATTGTCTCATTGATTTAGAAATTATTGTAAAAAAGCTGCTTTTATAATTTGAATGAAGGAAGTCTGCATGTTCATTTGGATATGTTTAAGGGAGAGAAATCAGTTCAGAATATCTGCTCAAGAGGTTCTTTGAAGTTGTTCTTTTGAATTGTTTGCCAGTCACACTAGTGGGAGTAGAATTGAGCTCAAGACTGACACGAGCAATGGGCAGATTCTCATGAAATGTGCCAATATGCCCGCTGGTTATCTTCGTAAACACATATTGTCTTTAAAGAATCCTTTATTGTATAACTTACATGCTCCATCTCTTGTCAGGTTGTATTGGTAAGTGTAGTTTAACTATCCCAATATTAGATTTGAAGTACAGTAATTGCATTCTAGCCTTTCAAAGAGTATGTTTGGTTTCAAATGTTGCATTTGTGCTTTTTTCTCATTTCAATCCCTTGATATTAAATGTTCCTCATAAGCTAAGACAGTATAGTACCATTTGCAAGTAGCAAAAACTGCAAGATTCAAAAGGTGTCTAGTTCTACCTTCTTTTTCCACTGAAATTTTCTGCTCTTGCTGATTTTATTTTTTAATCTTGAGCAAAATCATATTAAGTGTTTGAGTTTAGGATACATGAAAAAAAGGTACTTTTCTCTGAATGGTCCAATGGAAAATATCATTCTTTCTTAAAGAAGAGCTGGAGCTAGAGCCTTCAAACTTAAATCCCAAGTGTGATTGGATCAGCTAGTGTAGACCATTGTATGGATCTTCACTGAAGTCAGATGTAGTAGATCATATTACAAGATCGAGGCCCTACGTTTGTTTTATAATGATCAATGCGGAAGTAAGTTTAAGTATGTAAGTTAAGTATTTAAATTTATGGATTTCTAAATGCATCATGTCTATTCATGCATGTTAGAAATTTCTATTCATTCTCTCTCACTCCCCCGATATATAATTAACATTAAGGAGATGTTTGTCAAGGATGCAGTTTTAAGGATACCTTCAGTCAAGGATGCCTCCTTGAGAGCTCCTGAGATACAGATAGCTAATGAAAGCCTCTTGTGTTAGATATTTTGTTAAGGACCCCCTCAGTTAAGGATGCCTCAATTTAAGACACTTGAACTAATGAGAAAGGCAGCTTCATTTGGGGAATTATCAGTGAAGTGTGCACTGGTAAAGTGATTTAGCAGTGCTGAGGTGACTGTGAAGTTGAGGCCCATCTAAACCACTAAATCCCAATTAAATGTATTTTCAGAATATTTTTACAATTTTTTTTTGTTTAGAAAAGAACAGAGATTAAATGACAGAGCGACCACTTTCAGGATTTTTGTATTCTGATTAAAAAAAATGAAAACTAGACAATGGTTGTTCCAGGCAGTTAAGGGAGAATAAAGGAGGTTTGAGATATAGGTGTGCACTTAAAGTACATGAATGGCTGTTAATCCTTGTACAAATCCTTTTCTAAATAGTCCCCAATTGCTAACATTTCTTTGACTCAGTAGGTTAGGGCTCTTCAAGGAGCCAAGAGTCCTACTGCCACTCATGATGAAACAGCACGGCTTCAATTAAGGCTAACTCTTACCCTGGGAACTGAATGTGCATGCCCCGACTGCATCCCTCATCTTTTCTAAAGAGTCAGAAGGTATTGGAGATTTCCCACAAGGCAATAGATCTTACAGCCATAAGTAGGCCTCTTGGTTTTTATTAGAAAATTCAAAAAGGTTCCCAGATTAAAACTCATTGTCATAAATCTGTAAATTCAAAGTTTAGAGCTGTAGGAGTTTGTAGATACAGGCTTGGCTTCTAGCCCTGGAAACAAGCATTAGAAACATCTGGGATTTTTTTATCCCTAATGTTCACAGAGAATTTGTGAGTTAGGTATGTACATCATTGTTCTATTGTAAATGGCAGTTATCTTCAATTTCACAGAATTAGGTGGCTATTTACAGCCAAACATATTAGTCTGTTTTATGGTGTTAATAAATATAGAAACCCATTATCTTCTGATTTATCATGGTGCTCAACATTGTTGTTGTACAGTTTCTGACAGTTCACTTAGCAAATAAAGCATACATATTGTTTTCAATTTCTTTGCATTCCCAAGAGAGTAGTAAAACTATTTTAGGTGATAGATTAGTAACAATAATAGAGTAAAGGCTGGAGGGTTTTCTGAAGTTTCTGGAGAAATGTATTTCAGCTTGTACTGCAACAGTCACCCAGGGCATAAATTTGTTAATGTGACATTTATAGACTGCATGGGTCATTTAAAATGTTATCTGAAACAATAAAGCATTGATATTGGAATAAACTAGAAAAAGCACACACAAATATATGTCCCTGGGCATTTAAATTCAGAACCTAAAGTATTTGGGTTTTCTGTTCATTCTATAGAAAGTGGGTCATTAGAGAAAAGTCAAACTAAACAGCTAATAATAAAAACACCTTTTGCTTTTTAATAATTTATATTATAAAATGTACATGAGTATATTACATTTTTCATCATTTACTTTTGTAACTTTATCTCCAGCAAGTCCTGTGGGCTTGCAAAAATAAAAATCCTTATCTTTCTACTCTGTATATTGTTGAGTTATTACTATCAAACTTAAACACGTGTTAGGAAATATGTCTCCTACTCTTTTTTACTGTAGAACTCCTGGAGTGCTACAATGCTTTGGTCAGAGCAGGCCCTTATAGCCCCCACCTCTCTTCTTCCTGGCTGATTTAAAAAATCCTCTAAGACATTTTTGGTCAGGCCTTCAAAATTTTTGCCACCAACCTCCTCAGCCCTCTCATTTCCCCAGTAGCTAATCCCTGGTATCACTCCCCTTCCACTACCTCCAAGCCGTGTTGTCCAAGCCTTGTTCACTATGATCACACTTCACTGTGAACTAATGAGAATGAACAACTGGATCTCACTAGGCAAAGTGGAGGCAAAATTAATGAGGCATCTGTCATAGAGCCTAAACTTAGATTCAGAATTTAAGGCCAGAAGGGACTGCCAGATCACCCAGTCTGACCTCCTCTACATCACAGGCCAGCACCACCACCCAGCACCCCACACTAAACACAACAACTGAAATTAGACCATAGAATTTCATCCCACAGGAGACTAGATACTATGTGCCAAAGGCATAAGAGGGGCAAGGTACACTAGTGCTCAAGGTCCCCACAATGGCAGGGAAATGATTAAATGAGAAATGCCCAGGTAATCCTTTCAGGTGGCCTGCATCTACATGATTCAAGGAAGGTGAAAACTCTCCCAGTTCACTGCCAATCTGACCTGAGGGAAAATTCGTTTCCAACCCCACAAATGGCCATCATTTATATCCTGAGCTTGTGAGAAAGAACCAGTCAGCCAAACATCTGAGAGAGAAAATGCTTGGTGCCACCTCCCTGTTCAATGTCTTATCTGCAGCCCTGGACATCCCAGATGCTTCAGAGGAAGGAGATTAAAACAAACAAACAAACAAACAAAAAAACAGATCTAGAATATGTTGGTTGGGGGGGAAAAATCCCTTCCTGACACCTGCTGGTGGCTGACTAAAACTTTGAAAGATGAGGGTTTCAGCATGAACCCTCATTTGCATTGAATTAGGACCTTTTTAAAGCATGAACTGTGCAGTTGGTCTGTCTGTATAGGGCATAGCGCACACAATTTTATAAATACATCATAGTAATAATGAATGGAAAATATATGGGTTGGAATCTTCAGGTCCTGGAGCAAGGAAGCCTTTTTTTAACAAAATACATGAAAATTAAGTTTTTCCTCCACATTTGTCTTCATCCAAACTAGGAAAGTTAGTGGCAGGAGGCTTTGCAGAAAAAGAAATACCATTTCTCAGGTTCCACTCCTCCTTCTCCTTCCCTATAATAGGTTTGCTCTGCCACTGGTCCCATCCTGTTGTATCAGTGGGGGAAGTATAAAATGTTTAATTTAAAATAAAATATTTAAAATTCACAGCCAAGTAATAGGCAAAAATCAATGGCAAATGTCATGTTTGTTATTATGCATGAATGGAGCAGCATAGGGTGCTATTTTCCCATCTACTTTGACATCATATGCTTGCAGCATAAAGATTGATTTTTTTTCCCTATCATTTCACAACAAGCCAAAAAATGTTTGCTCTTATTTCTGAGTTATAATAAATATGATTTTAGTTTATTTAAAATAAACTTCTAAATGTATAGAGATGAAATAAGACATCATGCTTATAACTAGCATTCTGTTAATATATTGCAGTTTTTTCTGAAGAGCAGCAGAAACCCGAGGGTATATCTACACAGCGAAGAAAAACCAATGGCCGGCTCATGCCAGCCAACTCAAGCACAGGCTGCAGGGCTGTTTCACTGTGGTGTAGACATCTACATTCGGGCTGGAGCTTGAGCTTGGAAACCCCTACACCCTGCACAGCTCTAGGGCCCGAGCTGCAGCCTGAGCCCGGAAGTCTACACAATCAAACAGCCTCGCAACCCAAGCCCCGTGAGTCCAAGCCAGCTGGCATGGGCCATTTGTGGGTTTTTCCTTGCTGTGTAGACATACCCTGAGTTATTGGGCAACTCAAGAACAAGATTGCCCATTGTTATTTATATGCAAAACAACTTTTGTCATTCTCTCATTGGAAGGGAAAATTAAAAGTTGGTGAGTTTTAAGACTTTGATGTAAGACGAAAATGATAATGGCATCTTGCTCATGGTTTTCATTCTATTGATTTAGGCCCTAAGCTTGGGAGAGCCTTAAAAATAGGCAGTTGTACACTGGTGTCATGGCAACAATAAAAACAAACAGTTCCCCATTATCTTCATTGTAAGTAATAATTAATCCTTTTACTTTGGGACAAAGGTAAAATCTTCACCAGATTACTCCAGTAACCTCCTTTCCTCTTGACTGAATTTATGATAATCTATTACTCTTGTTTCTTCCTGTTGTGCTGGGAGATAACCAACTGCACCTGGCATCTTGCCTCTGTTTCTAGCCTCAGACTATCAATATAAGGTCTGGCCTTTCTTCTTCCTTAGTTCAACAAAGGATTTTAACCTCTTTGCTACCAAGCTTTATGTAAACCACACACACACCCATTCCTAGGCAGCAATGCCAGTGAATCCTGAATGACTGCCTCCAGAAGATGGTATTTCTAGGAATAGCATTACAATAGCAGTAATGTTGACAATGATAATGCCTAAAGGTAAGAATTATCTTATTGCACCTGGAGTATTAGAAATTCTGGGACTGACCTCCAATCACAGCAGCTTAGATGCCCACTAGGACCATACTGACCTAGCTTTACAGAACACTATTATTCAATATGTTCATTTCTATATATCAGTTTGAAATATGTGTTTTCGCTAATTAGAATATGTTGTGGTTTATATAAGCAAATTATTCCATTCTCATACTATACTTTAACAAATGGCAGTCATATATCAGATCACTTTACAGTCTGTGACAATTGCCTATGAGTTATTTTCTTGTTCTCTGCTGAATGCTATTTAGTTTAATGAGACAGTATCACCCTTATTAGAACGCTCCTAGGAAAGTGTCAGTGTAGTCAGGGCTTCCAAAATGATTAAGACACTATTAATATTATCAAACCCAAGAGACAGATTATAAATTCCCCTTTATGCTACGTTTATGTCTTTCAAGGACAATTTATCTTCTGCAGATTCAGCTGATGTTTCAAGTGCCTTCCTTGGTCATCCCACAAAATGCTTAATGCATTGTTTAAACTTAGATGCCCTCAATTGTTTAATATTTCCTAACACCCACAGAAAATAATGGAATCTCCATTTTTAAGATATTGGAATAGAAAAGACATATACACACTTTAATTAATGTGGGTCTTATGGTGCAGAGAACAGTAAGTAATTTAATGACATATATTCCATTGTTTAAATTATTCTACATAGGCTCAGCTTCAAAGAAAAATATTTGAAGCATTGATTGACCACTGAATGTAAATACTTATTTCACTTAAATATTTATTCATTTCAAGTTCAACATGTGAAACATAAAAGAATATGCATCTAAGTTTTAAAGTTACAAATGCAGTCCAAGAAGATGTTGAACAGCAGTAGCAAACCAACAACCTTTTTCTGCACAAAAGAAGCCAGTCTGCAAAACTGTATCTTCCTCACTTCAGTTCACAACAAACTCTGAAAATATGTCTACAAATCCCACGGTAGAAATCCTCCCAGCTCGGGTCAACAGACTCAAGCTCCCAGTGCTCCGGCTAGTGCTCTAAAAATAGCTGTGTAGGCAGCACGTCCAAGTTGCGCCACAGGCTCTGAAGCAAGCTTAGCTCTTCTTATACACCTACCCAAGCAGGGGGCTGAAAAGTCAACAGTACTTCTCTGGGTTCCCCATCCTTTTGTGTGGGGAGTGACCCTGCAATATCTTTGCTCACCTGTACCAGTAGGACCTCCGTCTCTCACAGTGCCTGTAAGCAGGGTCCCCACATGTGGGGGGGAAGGTACACTTTACCAGGGCCTAGAGGCCCTGGGGGCCAGGCCCAGGCTGCAACCCCCATGGGTATGTGTGTGGGAGGGGGCCCGTATTATAAGTTTGTACTGGGCCTGAATAAATTATGCTTGGGCCCTGCCTATAAGACAACCTTCTCCATTTTGGATCTTCTCGGTTGCAGTTGTTACAGCTGCTTGGGATACCCTAATTTTGTTTCCTGGCTTGGGTTTATTTCACGATATTGCCAACCCCAACTGTTCAAAAGTCATGAGTCAGGCCCAAATAACCATGAGATTGGCACAAAAATATGAGATTTTCTGTTTTGGCTTTAGTGGAATGGAAATGTTCTTTTTTGAAGTGTCCTTGTTTCAAAATTTATATTATAAATGATAATATAACATTTTAAATAGTCAAGATCTGAACAAACATTTAGAATGACCCAAACCAATTTGTTTTCAAAATTATCGTGGGAGTTTTCGAAATATTTTGGTTTGTTCCAGTTGAAAGAAAATTTCAAAGTATCAGAATTTCCCACAGAACAGGAGTTTTAACCAGCTACTTGTGATAAGAGTTGGGAACACCTAGTTTTACCACCATCCCATGATTCTGACATCAGTGTAATATCAGGGATATGGAATGAGGAGAGACCACATTGTCTGAAAAGTAAAAAAAAACCCCAAAACTTTAATGTAGCCAGAGCCACTCACACAGCAGTGCTGGGCTCCCCCAAGTGCTAGTGATAGATGGCACCATGCACTGAAAAAATATTTTGTTTCAATACTCATTCCCCCAGCCTCCATCTTAAAGCACGCTTGCTTACAGTTCAGTCCATTAGTATATATACTTAAAGGTGGATGCATTTATAATAGAGGATAATGGAATGAAGAACCCAGTATATTAATCCCACACAAAAGGTAACTTTAAAGTGAGAGCACTTTCATTTAGTTGCAGTGTTGCCCCAGTTGCTGGTTTATATATTCATTAACAACCTGAACATATTTAAATCCTAGTTTCAAGATGACATTTTTTGCTTCTGTGGCTTAATACTTTCCCATTTCACAGATGAAATATGGTTCTGACTTTGACCTTCATCTGTCTCTGCCTCCTCTGCTATTTGAGCCATGAAAAACAGAGAATCTCATAAATATGCACCATTACCATTAAGATTATTTCAAAACATTTTTGATTAGTATTTACCTTTGCTTCCAAGAAGACATTCAACTAATTTTACTGTCATCCTAATCTTCAAGTGGAGCAGTTCTAATGTACTTTGCATTAATGTGTTTAAATCCAAAATTAAAACAAGACTGACAAGCGCAGTAGAAGGAGAAAATATCTTTAGTGTCTGAAATTCTTCTTCTGTAGAGGAAGATTCTATACTATTGAAGTATTAATAATATCAAAGGAGAAGTTTGTTTAAGAGAAGTAACATTTTGATAACAAGTATTAAAAATAAGGTACAAGCGATATTAGTGGAGATGTAATATATTGAGCCATATTTAGCTTTCACATAAACATTATGTCATAAATAATTCATTCCGGACCAGTCAGATATTTGTGCTTCACAATGTTTCAGTGATGCCATACAAATTTATATACCATGTGATATGACTGTAGTTGACAAAACAATCAGATTAGTGGAACAAAATATCCTTTTTTAAAAAATCCAAAAAGTAGTAAAAGAAAGCAAAGAAATATATATGGGTAATATGTTTAACATGTAAAGTTTTTTATAGTTACAAATAAGACATCTGATCCAAGTAGCCATGGAAGCCAATGAGAATCCTTTAACGGACATTGGATTGGATCCTAGATAACAGGAACATATTTTCAGTACGTATAAGAAAAATAGGAGGAGAGATTCCATGTGTGGTTCATAGCTACCCAGAAGAAACTGCCTGTACTCTTACAGAATCAGAAAGAGGTATAAAAAGAGAGCGTCTCTAAAAGAAACTGGTAACCTAAATGGTACATATAGTAGATAATCTCTACATTTAACCATTTATACTGAAGGAAGTTCTAATGTAAGAATGTAGGAATAATGATCCATATTGTATTATTGAACTGAATAGAGAATTATACTTAAAAATGGATAGTACAGTATGTCCCATTTTGTGTGATATCCTCACTTATTTAATTTGCAATAATAATGGTAATTGTGACTAGATATTAATCCTATCCTGTTCTAAATAAAATCTACACATGCTGCGTAAACCCAAACGTGCTCCCTTCCTGAGATTCGCTTTTTTGGTAGTCAAATAATAACTGAGCCCAGACTGAGTCTAAAGTTTGTCTCCAAGCTTGACTTTTTCCTCAAGTTTCCAGTCAGACCTCCCTGCTTCTGTTGCTCATGTCTGCTGTACTGAATAAAGCCCCAGAGTGGAAGGATGGTCCTGTGGTTAGGGTACTAGCCTATGAATTGGTTGAACTTGGTTTGAGATTTGCTGTTCCACAGACTTCTTGAGACTTCAGGTAAATAACTGAATCTCGGTTCATAAATTTTAATACCAGAAAGGACCACTGACTAGCTTACGCCATAGAACTTCTATGTTAATTCCTATTTGAAACAGAACATATATTTTACAAAAACATCCAATCTTGATTTGAATATTGACAGTGATGGAGAATCCATCAGAACCCTTGGTGTGTTGTTCAATAGTTAATTACCTTGACTGTGAAAAATGTTCACCTTATAACCATTTGAATCTGTCTAGCTTCAGCTTCTGGCCACTATATTGTGTTATTATTATACCTTTCTCTGCTAGACTGAAGACCCATTATCAAGTTTTTTGTTCCCCAAGTCGGTACTTAAAGACTTTAGTCAAGTCACCTCTTTATCTTCTTTTTGCTAAAATAAATGGATTGAGCTCCTTGAGTCTCTGTCACTATAAGGCATGTTTTCTAATCCTTCAGTCATTCTCATGGCTCTTCTCTGAACCCTAAATTGTCAACATGGTACTTGAATTGTGGAGACCAGAACTGAACACAGTATTCTAGCAGTGGTCGCACCAGTGCCAAATACAGAAATAAAATAACTCCCTACTCCTACTCGAGATTACCCTGTTTATGCAGCCAAGGCTCACATTAGCACTTTTGACCACAGCATTGCATGGGAAGCTTATATTCAGCTGCTTATCTGCCATAATCCCCAAGTCTTTTTCAGAGTCATTGCTTCCCAGGATAGAGTCTGACCTACATTCTTTTTCCTAGATGTATAATTTTACACTTGATTTCATATGCATATTTAATATGCATATTAATGCATATTTTTGCTTGCATCCAACTTAGAGCAATCTGGATTGCTCTATCTCATCTTCCGAAGCAAATCCTCTTTTCTCAAGTTAGTCATGGTAAGAGGACCCTGTGGGGGACAGAGGAAACGCTACAAGGACACCCTGAAAGTATATCTTAAGAAGGGATGCATTGACTTCACACATAGGGAAGAACTGGCTGGCAGTAGTCTGCAATGGCAACACATCATACGTCATGCTTCAGCTCATTTTGAAGGGAATCACCTTGCTCAAGATGCTGAGAAATGGCAGAGGAGGAAGGAGAATATACAGCATCCCAGTCAGCAGTTGTGCTTTCTCCAAGTGTCTGCCTATCACGTACCTGTAGAGCAGGAATCCTCAGCCATCGTAAGTCTCATCAATGATTTTCCCCATGGCAGACATCATCCTCGTATCGAGGGATGACCATCGCCGCCAATATCAGTGACCTGTTGTCTTCATTTTTTACCACTGCGCCAATCTGTATCAGCTTCAAATTTTATCGTGATGATTTTACATTTCTTCCAGATCATTAATGAAAATTTTAAATAGCGTAGGGACAAGAAAAAGTCCCTGCAGTACCCTAGTGAAAACACACAATACTGATGATCATTCCACATTTACAGTTACATTCCCCACTGTAAAATGGGGATGGTAATACTTCCAGGGGTGTTTTGAAACTAAATACATTAAAGAGTATAAGTTGTTCAGATAGCACAGTAATGGGAGCCATATAAGTACCTCAGAATTAACACAATGCACCTGCCAGAATAAGAGAGCAAAATTTAGTCAGTAGCTTTATAAACTGTTCTAACTCCTGCCAATAGAATAGGTCAACAGAAGAGCCCTGCACCTCTATGCAGACATAGATCCTGCCATTCTGTTACACTAATAGTTAACACGTTTTTTTCACATTTGCAAACATTTATCTATAATCTACAATGATATAAAATAATATGACTATAAAATGGGATAACGTTAAAGAATGGATGATCAGATCAGATTTCCCTCCTCCAAAATGAGTTGATAATCAATGTGGTCTAATTTGGTGCAATGGGAGCACATTCTCAAGACAGTAATATAACAACATAATATAATATATATAATATAATATAATAACATAATGCAGTTAAAAATAGTCACTCGGTCAGTGTGGTAGTTTGATAATCTGAATATTTGAAGGCAAAATAAACCATATCTTCATAAATCAAAGAGTGTGTGTGTCTCTGTGTGTGTATAAAATCTTTTGTATAATACAAATGGAGACCAGAGCCATTGCTACAATTTGAGAAGTGTGGAGTGGTATCACTTTCCCAAAGAAGGTGTGGAAGCCCCTGGTATCTCTCTCCTGATCGGCTCTGTAGTGGGTTTCTCTCAGGGTCCAGAATGCCCAGTGATCAGGCTGCAGCCACACAGTATCTCTGAGTCTTGAGGCAGCTCTCCCAGGCAGTTCAGGGGCTCAGCAGTCTAACCAGTTTTCCTTTGGGATATCGCAGGAGATCAGGGGAAGGGAGAAGGGTAGAGAGACCCAGGTTCTTCCTCTCAACCAGGTCTTATCCCAGGGCCCAATGGGAGAGAGGCAGGAATGGCTCAGTGCCCTCTGGCTGCCACTCCATATCAATCTCCACCGGGCCACTTCCTTATCTTCTCTTGAGTTTGAGCACAGCCTCAGACTTCTGCTTACACAGTCTTGGTAGTTCAATGCTTCAGCTGGGGGCAGGGATGCTTCACAGTTCCTGCTCAGAGTTCAGTTGTTACCCCTTAGCCTGAGGGATCCCATGCAAGTCTTATTCACAGTCCTGGTCCTTTTGCTGTAGATTGCTCTATCTCAGCAGCTGCAGTCTGTTTGCCCTCTTGCAGCCTCTCTCCTCTACACTGTCTCCTGCCACAGCTCCATTTTAATCAGTTCCATCATAGGGAGCATGCCTGGCCACTGCTTAGGGGTGGGGCTTTCTTGGCTCAATACTGTTCCACCACTCCTTTGACCTTAATGTGGGGTCTGTAAACCCCATCGGTAGCCCAGGCTGGCTTTATTGATTTGCTCTGCCAATGCATCTCCTTTCTGAATTGACAGAAACTATAATTGCAGTCGGTGTTTAGTGATTGGTGCTGCCAATGGAAATGATGATTTCTTTATTTGGAAAATGTGCATTACAAAGTTGTTGGAGCAAAACAGGCTTATTATTTTGACACTTCAGCATCCTCATTACAGGAGATTTATCCTAAATACAGAGACAACAGTGCCAAATCTATAGATCCAAAGTAAAAAAAGGCAATGATGTCCTTTACAGATGGTGGTGCAATTTGGCTAAATAAAGATTGCCATAAGAAAACTACCTGCTCAGTGTCTGATTCCTAATAATCGTGGACACATTCAATTATTTCTCTCAGCTTTTTCCCCTCTTTCACATTACCTGAATCACCAAAATTTATAAAATGAGTTAGTCTAATTAAAGATCTCTCAAGTATTGAAGGAGAACTGCAAAGCTCTTATTTGAAAAAAACCCTTATATTCACAGATTTTAAAATGACTAATAATTATATGTTAAAACAATATTTGAACGTCAGTTATTCCTCCCTCGAGACAAATATTGTGAATGCATTTTAAAAGGGCTGGATAATTTTATGACCATAATAACATTTGTAGTTATGCAGGTTATATATTTAAGTAGGAGTAATGGGATGAAACGGAGTATAAAAAAATTGGACTGAATATCAAGAGAAAGTTTCTAGCAAAGTCTATTATAGTGCAATAGTCTCTATGAGCCAATGATTTTCACACCTATTTTAAACACAGTGCCCTAGCCCTGTATAGGGTCAAAACTCATCACTTTCTTGGGATTTGACTTTAATAATGACCAAATGAAAAAGACAACATAAAGTCCAGTCCAAACCTTGCCCCTATGATTCATTGTTTCTACACATACTAATTGAGGGCTGCACAGCTCACCCCCTAGGCATTCTTTGGCTCGGAACCAAAACCCATCTATCAGCCAGCTCTGAAGACTCCATTTTCTTCTTTTATTCCTTCAGCTAGAAGGCCTTCCCTTCACGTTTGGTACTATTGGCAGGTGCTATAAAGACTGTGTTTCTCCCTGGGACAGACTGCCATAGTTGAGATCAGAAGAGGCAGTCAACCTGGAGCTTCCTCAGTAGAAATGAGGAACTGCTGACATGGGTTCAGTCTCTAGGAGGGGTTCATGATTTTTGAACTTGGTCCTCTACAATGGTTTGCCAGAGGCCACATTTGTTAAGTTAAGCACAATGCAAAGCCCAACCTTTCCTCCTCCTTTCTAAAGCTGTTGAGGAGGGCACGGACTGGCATAGATCTATTTATAGGCAATTCTCTGTTCATATTCATGTTGTGATTTTTAATGTACAGGATAGATACACCACTGGATGGCTGCCTATAGTTGTATTTTTAAAAAAGTGAAGAAAAATTTCTGTCAGTGATGACTCCTTTACCTTTATCCCGTATTTCCCCTGGTTGCTGTCAAGTCACCTTATCAAACATAGTTATGACTTTCCTCCTTACAACCAAGCACTTCCAGTGAGTCCCTACATGACTCCAGGAGGGCTATGTTTGGTGAAACCCTGAAAGAAAACTCCATAAACTGTATGCTTTTTATCCATTACTCACCCTATTAAGTCATCTTACCTGCCTTTTGCGTATCTGAGTTCCCATGAGTTCACTATAATCTCATGAACACAGATTTCCTGATTCAAAAATTCCTTAGACCTATCAGCACTCATTCATGGACTTGTTTTTAATGTAGAATTCCTTAGACAAGCACAGTGTGTTACTGTCCATTTTATCATGCTAATCACAACTCACACACCAAGATTTAGTACACACATCAGTGTGTTATTTCTCTCCCTGTAAAAACATTTGAAAAACATTAGAAATGATTTACTTCAAAAGCTAACCTGTTACTATGTGTTAATGATTTGGCTGGGTTCAGTGATAATGATAGGTGTGATTTTAATATAGCATGTTGAATGTGCTTTAATTTACAGCCAGGCACACATGAAGTGTTAATGCTTCAAATATCAACTATGGATGGTATATTTTCTGATGATTTTTTTAAATTAAATTATCTTAGCCAATAATAGAGAAAATATTGTTATGAACAGTTCTCGTGGCT
Organism: Emydura macquarii macquarii; assembly: GCF_026122565.2. Taxonomy (NCBI): domain Eukaryota; kingdom Metazoa; phylum Chordata; order Testudines; family Chelidae; genus Emydura; species Emydura macquarii. Next base: position 14,722,676 of record NW_027132773.1, read on the forward strand.
CGTAAGCCCACTATTATTTTGCAATCAGATTCCATATGAACTAGAGAAAGAAAGATTTTAAATACCAAACCTTTACTGTACACTCTCCCTAAAAAACACAGGCCGCATGTGTGGTCTACAGATGTAAAACACACATTTCAGTGAATGGCTATATTCACTTCAGTGGGGTGTGAAAAGTAAACAAGTACTGTATTGCATGAGAGGGCCAAACTGTGCTCTGTTTCACCCCAATGGAAGGACTCTATCCTGCAAGCCACCACAAATCTTGGTATAAGGTGTTAAGTACCTTCCTCATGCATTCAGCATGTCATGGGAGATGTACAGTTTCCTCTTTATATAAAGTTTAATTATGACTGAATTAATTTAATTATGAATTTTTCCTGGAAAGGCACAATCTTTTGCTATGGTTATTCCTGTTGCTTAAAAATAATAATCTTACATTACCATGCCTTCAGTATGCTGCTCTGTAATCATTCAATGGTCCATCTACATATATTTGGGGAAATGTGTTCCATTCACAAATCTAGTCCATTTCAGTTAGAGGTAGTCCATGCAGTCCATAGGTGACAAAATCATTTGTCCCAGATAATACTGTGATTTGAAATTTTATCCAGAAATTTGCTGGGGTGGGGAGGAGGAAGCCTGTGGATTTCTGCATGTTTGCATGCAGTCATAACAGGGTAAGCCATGTGGAACCTAACACTACATTCTGTTTCTTCCCACATGAATTCTTACCCAATCCCGGGTGCTGATAGCTGCAAACTTTTTCTGAAGCAGGAACTCCAGATAGGGAGTCACATTTCAGGGAAGAATGTATTTTCCAGTTCCACCTCTGTAACTGACCAGCCAACTCCACTCATAGATGTGTTGTTCAGTAGCTATATTTTTGAATACTTCTGTTGCATAAATTGCAGATTTCCCACCAGCAGCTTGGAACAACATCTCCCTTTGACAATAGCACACCACAAAAACAGTTATGTCCTCCAAAATGTGGAAGGCCTGAAATCATAGAAAAAGCTTTTGTAGTCCCTCCATGCTTTCTCCTATATTTCCTCATATGCATGGGAGGCACTCCCCATACATTTCCACCTCATTCTTCACCTTCAAATCCCTTCTCAAAACTCCCCTTTGCTGTGATACCAAGAAAAAACTTGACAATGTTTAGGCTGTTGGTGTGCAGAGACCGCTGCCTATCATGCTGCTCAATATTGTCTCGTTGTTTACTTGTACTCCCCTGTCTGTCTGTATCCATCTGTCAAGCTCTTTGGGACAGAAACAGTCTTTTGATTCTGTGTCTGTATAGTATCTAGCACAGTGGCATGCATAGGGCTCTTAGGTGTTATGATAATACAAATAATTAATAATCAGGGGAGGAGTGTGTGCAAAGACAGAATGCCCTTAATGCTGGGGCTTCTGTTGGTACCTGTTAGCTAATATTAACTATTATCTCCAAATTTTCATGGTATAAGCAATGAGTGTTGGTCCGTAACCTTTTAGTAACCTATATTCAGGAATTTCTTAGGATTATTGGACTATAATGCTATATTGCTTGGTGCCTCCAAGTCTGTGGGAAAACAGATGTCTGGGAAAGAGACCTCCCCTTCCCTCAAACTACCAAAACTGTCTACAGAGATATAAACAGGACTGTTTGATTAGTAAGGAACAGTTGTTATTGCAGATGCTTTTTATAATAATGAAATGGGGATACTTTAAAAGATGTTTTGGGGGAACTGTCAGTGATAGTGACTACATTGGAATTCCCTTTTTCCTTATCAATCAGGTAACCTAAAGGAAATTCCATCAGTAATGAGATAAACAAAAACATTATAACATGGCAAAATAGATCATGAGAAAGTATTTTTCCATCCACAAAATGGGTTTCTTTGTTTCACACACGGTAAAAAAGAGAGGGCTTGAAACATAGGTTGAGGAGTGAAACCTGCCACCAACCCACCGATTATAGAGGAAGAGACACAGAGGCCAGTTCTTTACCTTACACCAAGGGAGGTGATACATCTATTATTTCTGTAAAGTGCTGTACTAATCTCTAATTAATAATATTTGATTAAATAATTCAATATGGGCCTGTTATTTGACAATCTTGAATTATTATTACATTCATACAGACAACACCTCCCAAGGACGCCTACTGAAGTCTCAAGGGCCCAATATGCAGCTGATTGGTGTAGAATTTCAGCATTTTAGCATCAGGATTTGCATCAGCAGAGGATTTCTTTCCTCTGGTCATATCCCCTATACCAGCCAAATAGTGGACAAGGGGATACTATAGGGGCCTTTGCATTGGACACAACTGGAGGATCCACCTTGCACTCAGGAGACTCTCTATGGCAGGACAGGCTGTCTATGTAGCCGCCAGTAAAATTGGTTGGAAGTTTTCTGACTGAAGAGTTTCCTTGGAAAATGCAAGTTCCAAAACGTCTGATGAAAGCAAGTTGGGTTCAGTGAACTTTTGTCAAATCCAGGCACTGTTCTGACAGAATCTTCTCTGCCAGGCTGGTTTCCTGCCTGATTCTCTGCCACCTCACCTGCTGGAATGTTGGGGAATCTACATGTGGGATTCCAGGGCAACCCTGCCATGTGAAGTGCCCCAGGACCAAGGTCCCCAAGGTCCAAGGTAACCCCACCACACCAGGGCTTTCAAAGGTTCCAGGCTCCCTACTATGGATCTGGGAGTGCAAAGCTGCAGCTCTAGCTGGGGCTCTCAGGCTCTAGGCCCCAGGGCTCATAGGGTTTCCACATTCCCTGCTACTGATCTGGGAGCCTACAGGTCTTGGAACAGGCTTCCAAGGTCCACTGCTGTGGGGTAGCACCTCCAAACAGACTGTTTCCAGACTTCTGGCCAACTGGCTCCATGGACTGCCTGGCACCTGAGCAATGAAACTGATCAGAATGTCAATTTCATTCAGCAGTTGCTGATCCCCAGGGAGCATATTTTATTTTGGAAACCTGTGTTAGTGTTGCTGAAACAAAACGTATTCAGGATTTTTTATTTGAGAACATTTTAAAATGTCAGAATTTCTTGTTGAACCGGAGATCCCAGGTTTCAGCCAGCTATAGCTTCCAGTGGTTTGGTGCGTGTGACCAGTCTGCACTACACCACAGGATCCAGCCCTTTGTTTCTAAAAACTGTTGTTTCAAGTTCCCTGTGTCATTTCGTGTTCAACCTTTTATATCATGAAATTATATAAAGTGATGTGATATCATAATGCAATTTAGTGTGAGGGCTCACTTTAAAATTTTACCTGACGGCCAAAGAATGATATGATCTGAAAAATCATCAGTATGAAAACAATGGCTTTCAGATATAATCCCAGCTTTATATTAAAGCTTTAAAATATCCGACCTTCACATCCTGTCGAACTTCACAAAGTCTAGTGCTGGTTCAAAGCTCCATTTAGCTGCCATGTATTTTTCCTTTTTATTTCCTTTTCCATCATTGTTGATTACCAACATGTGAAGAATATATCATAAAAATATAAGTACTGGCCACTTGAATCGATTTTCTTTTCTGTAAAGAGTGGCTCAGCAATGGCTTTCATTCCTTCTTTAAGAGATTTCTCCTCATGTCATCTAGAATAAATTATTTTATAAATAAATACTTTACAGCTTTATAGCCTAATTTTGCAGAGCCTCTAGAAAGGGACTGATATTCTTAGCAGCTGGAGGTTCTTGGCACCCCTCTGGAGGTATTCAGCATACATAGAATTGGGTATTAGCTACAGTCCTTTGCATATGAAATATATTCATTTGATGCACTGGGGGGTTAATCTGTATGTTTCACCAATTTTTTTTACATCTGTTCTAAGTACTATATCTTCCAATACCATAATTAGAGGTGTTTCATCCTTGCTTTGTAAACAATATAGAAGAGGTACCATTGCTTAATCTAGTGAAATCTAATATGAAAAGATGCCTCGACATGAGATTTCTTGAAAAAGGTTTGTTCTTTTTTATTGAAAAGTCTGTGTGACACTGAATCAACACAGCTTATTTATCTATCCATTGGCATTTTTTTGTCATGCTTGTCATAATATCAGCCGCCTCTGCCTCACTGTAACTAGCAGCAGGACCCACTTTGCCAATTCCAGTGGTGTCTGCTTCCAGGGTGATGGGGAGGTATAAAGAGAGAGGCAGAGAAGAGAGTGTGGGGGACATGGGTGCACAGAAGAGGTATTATTATGAGAACACCTCTGGGCTTTCAGGAATGGAGGGAGTAAGAATAGATTGGCTGTTGGGGGCACAGAGGTGCTGAGATACTGGACCACAGAGAGAGTGCTTGGGACATGAGGAGCACTGAAAGGGTACTAGGTGTAGAGCAAAAGGACATGGATGACAAAGGAGAGCAGAAGGGGTGCTGTTGGTATACAGAGGTATCTCAAGGTATCTTGAGGTATGGGGTGAAGATAGAGAGTGGTGCTGGCGGTGCAAGGTGTAGATTTGGCCAGAGAAGAAGAATTCCATTTTGAATTTTTTCCCCAAGGTTTTCAGATTTGTTTCCCCCTCCTGCCCTTCCCCCCCATATCAGAACAAAAATCGAGACCTAGCAAAAACTTGTGGGAAAAAAAAAGAGAGACGGACCCACCCAGAATAATCCAATATTCAGGGCACTCGCTTGGGAGGGGGGAAAGCCAGGTTCAAGTCCCTGCCCTGCTTTGCCTGATTCAGAGCAGGGAATTTGAACCTGGGTCACCCACAACCCAAGAATCAGTCTCTTTCTGGTCCAATGACTATTTAATTATTTATACACAGTGTGACAGCTCCAACAGGAGAGATTGAAAGGGCCATCCCATGCAGTCTCTTTCTCTCTCCAGCTCTCCTGTAATGGCTGATCCACTTTGTATAAATATTTATTCATTGGATCAGAGAGAATCAGGAAGAGTAGGAGGTTAAACCTGGAGTCTCCCACATTCCAGGTGAATGCCCTACTCACTGGGCTATTGGCTATTTTGGAGAGGTGAAATAGGGTGCCTCTGCCTGGAGCACACTCCTGCAGCAGGCCATGGAATGACAGCCAAACCTGCCTCCATTTCCCCTCCCATAGTCCCCAGTAACTTCATGTCAGGGTCTGTTGCTTAAATAATAACCCTCCTGGGAGTTGGTTTATTACCAAAACAATGTGCAAATAGTCCAAAACATAAGCCTCGACACAGTCAATTTATCACCCGAGTGTGTGTAGTCCTTAAAAGTCTGCTCTTCCCAGTCTGTCTTCTGTGAGTCCTTCCGTACTGTCTTCCATCACACCTAGGCTCCTCGTCTGTTCCCTCCTGTCCTTTTGCTAGAACGCCCACTTCCAACTGGAATGGAACTACATTCTTCCCAGAATGAACCCCACCGCCAGCTAGGAGACCATCCTCACCAGAGGAGCATCCCTCATTCCCCCAGCCCTCTCACTGTTCTGTTGGGTGCAGTTCTCCAGCATGGAGATGTCAGTGAGTGAACCGTTCTGCTGTTTCCCTGCCCACAGCCCTCTCCAGTCCTTGGCTTTGTCTCTCCTGTTTAGAAGTCTGCAGCGAACTCCCTCTGCTGCTCTCTGGCCTTCAACCCTTCAGCTCTGGCTCTCTGGTTTGGGGAGATCAGCCAGCAAACTACTCTTGCTGCATTCCTGCCTTCAGCCTTCCCTCAGTAACTACCTACAGCTTCCTGTAGAGACCTCCTCCTCCAGCCCCCTGATCTATGGCAGTCTCAGCTGTCAATCTCCTGGCTCCCAAGCAGCTCTCATCTGCCCTTTTCCTGACTATGCTCCAAGGCAACCCTCGCTCAAAGGATTTCTCCTCTTCTAGGGACCAGGTGCCCTCTTTTGAGCCCAGTTGGGAAGCACCGGATGAGTCACAGGTGCACTGGTTGTGCTCCCTTTTAAAGGGCCAGTGTCACCCTGTGACAGGAGGGTCTATCTTATTTCATTCTGGATCTAAGAAACCTTCCTGATGAACATTTTGTCAATACAGATACATTTCCTTAAAGTTTTCAAGGGTATACAGCTCTCTGTTTGATTGCAGAAGCAGACCTCTCAGTAAGTCATGTGAGAGCCCAGCTCCAGGGTAGATTGTAAAGTAGGCTCCTTGAACTTGCTCAGAGAAATCCTCCAGCCATGACTTGAAGTTGCTGGATCTGTCATTCATGGCAATGAGTTCTGAGGGAGCAGGAAGATATGAAAGGGGCTATGGTGCAAAATCCCTAATATTATTTTCCACAGCCACTATCCACCAGATAGAGGATTTTTACTTTTTGTTTACTAAATCATGGCATTGCTCCCATGGAGGCTCTGTGGGCTGGAAGCTGTAGAAATTTATTTCTTCTTGAATAAAGCCCATAAATAACATTGGGTCAGAAAATCATTCTATAAATTGAGAGTGACTTTCTAAGCTGGAAATAGTATGAAGGACTTTAAATTTTTATTACCCCATATATTTCTCATTCATTCATATTGCTTCAGGTTATGACCACAGTGTTACTGTGGGAGGCAGAGGTTCCCTCAACTCCCTCCACATCCTGCTATCCATCATTTATACTATCTTTCTCCCCAGTTTACAGCTCATGAGGATTTCTATGAGTCAAACAGGCAAAAGAAAGGTCTAGTCCCCTCTCTTTCCCTTTTGAGAGAGGGGGATCCGGGTGAAAACAAAGAAAGGCAAAGATGGTCTGTCTCTCAGGCAGTCTTCCTGTAGTCAGCTCTATGACTCTGGTCTATAAGAGTCTATTGCCTTCAACAGGGCCTACCTTCAGGTCCTCCTCTTGGAACATACTGCTTTGCAGCTGCTCTCTGGAGCTTCAGGAGCAGTGTGGCCTGCGATTGTCTCCTTCTCAGCTGACCTGTCTCTGTTGTGAGTAGTCCCTGAGGTGGAGCAGACTTCTTCCTATTCACTGCCCCCTTCCTGTGGCAGGTTTCCCTTTTTAAGCATCTCCCCTTCCAGGCAGAGCAAGCCTTGCAAGTGCACCTCATTAATGCTGATTAGTCCCAGAAAAGCCCTTTAGTCTCCTCTCCATCAGAGTGAGGGCATGTCCCTTCAGAGGTACATTATACAAATGGACTCGGGCCATCCAGGAAACCAAAACTAACATAAAATACAATGTAATAGACATACAAAATAGCTTAATTTTCTGTGAACAAAAATCAAAAAAGGAAAGTTTTCATATCCTAAGAATGAGTCTTCATCTGAGACTGTTTGGTAGGATTATGTGAACACTGCAAAAGAAACTTCAGATTTCTGAGAAGATAATGGGGCTTATTCACTATCCTGCTTTGCTGATTTACCTGAGTCTACCTCAGGTTTGTGTGATGGGAAAAAAGTAGTCTGTACTGTTCAAAAAGTACACTGTACTTTTTTTTTCACTTTGCTAAATTGTCAGCTAAACCATAAATTTATAAGATGTCTCAGATGAAAGTCTCATAGTTTGATTTCAAGAAGAGAGGACAAGAAAGAGGGAAAGTGTAACAGTGCACTGGCATATGTTATATTCTGATTATTCCTGTTAGTACTCAAGTACCCAATGGCAATATCTTGAATAACATCTGTCTCTAAAGAGGTTATTCCAGCAGTATAATCATTACTTTATTTCTTCTGTATCTACTTGTTTTCATGCTCCCAGTTGTCAAATCTAGGAACCTATTGCCTTGACTTTGTGTTAGAGCAGCAGAGAGGCAGTAGCATGTTTGAAATTATCATTATGGCCAGTGGGAAAATTTGAACAGTTCACGTTTGATTAAACATCCAGCTTTTCTGCTTTTCCATTGCTCATTTAAACTTCCCAAAGCTGTAATTCTGCAAAATTAAGTTGGAAATACCACAGGAAGAGGTTTTATTTTTTCATTGAGATTTCTGGAACCTCTTACCTGCAGTCACAGATGAGAACGCCGCAACATCTTTTTCAATGGTATTCTAGCATTTCTGGATCCAACCTAGGCTGGAAACTGAACGTGAAAAGAAAGCCTATGTGAACACTTAAAACCTTTAAAAAAACATCACAGTGTGAGGCTGTTTCTAGAAATAGGTGAAGGTTCAGTGTAGGAGTGTGTGGTCGACCCTCACTGTCAATCTCTGAGGGAGCCCATGCCCCCTCGCACTCACATACCTTGGAAGGCACTCTAAATGGGAAAGTTCGCAGTCTAGAGGCTCTGGCCCTCAGGCAGGGCCAAGCAAGCAAGCAGTCTAGAGGCTCTGGCCCTCAGGCAGGGCAGAGTAACCAGCAGTCTAGGGCTCTCGCCGTCAGGCAGAGCGGAACTCCAAGCAATCGAGGGGTTCAGGATCTCAGGCAGAGCAGAGCACTCACAGGTCTCCTGGCCTAAGGTGGGGTGGTTGCCACCCCAGAGGTGGGGTTGGCAGCAGAGGATAGGGGGACCCAGGCCCATCCAACTCCACTGGGTTCCAGCCCAGGGCTCTAACACTGACAGATAAGTCCACCACTGAGTCAGCAGGGATCCAGCTGAAATACGCTGATCTCTTTTCAGGCAATAGCTCAACTGAGCTATTGTCAGGTTTCCTTGGGCTGCTTCCTACACTTCCTTCAGTGTGTACCTGGATTGCGGGGTTGTCCTTCATCTCCCTTGGGTACACTGCCAGCAGCAGTCCCAATAGCACTTTGGTGTCCTGGTCAGCTGGCAAGTCTGTTGCTCCTGGCAAAACCTCTGCATTGTTGAGGTTGTCTTTGGCTTCTGGCTCCAGCAATGGGCAGGAGACATCAGTCTCCCTCAGTGGCTCCAGCATAACTGAGCTTCAGGGCTCTCCTTTTATACATCTGGCTCTGCCCTTCTGCTTCCAGAAGGTATGGCAGTTATGGCTGCCCCCTCCAGGGGGTGGGTGTCATTCCCTCCCTGTCAATCTCTGAGAAAGGCCACATCCCTTCACTACATTCAGTGGTTTTATTTTTTCCAAGTCATCCATAACCAAACATTTGTTCCCATCTTCCATGGGGAATGCTTATAATAAAAACTATCCAAATCACCTCTACCAACTACAATAAAGCTAGTACCTGTCAGATTACTCAAATAGCTTGATTCAAACCTTATAGCCCTATAGTCCACATCAATTCATTTACAGTGTTGTAAACAAAAATGTTGTTTTATAAAAGATGAGTGATGAAAATTTTATGAGGAGGGTATGTATATTTAATCACTCCCAAGTTATTGATTCAAAATGTTCATGGGGAAATGTGGGTGTAACACAAAAAATAAAATGTTATAGCACCATAGCCTGGACATCACCACAACATGTGAATGCAAGTTCCCAGTGCTCTTGTAAAATTCCCTCATGTATCTTAAGCCAATATTTTTCTATTATTTTCAGCACAACACATGAGTTATACCAATGTGAAAGACACTGAAATTTGCAAGTTTGCATTTGACAACTCCAGAGTTATGGAGTTTATTTCTGCTATCCATCAGCAGCCACCTGTTGATATTGGATGCTTAGTGATCAGTGTGGATACCAGTGTGACATGGTACCCCCGATTTGCAGATCAATAAGTTTTAATGTGCAACGTTTTCTATAAATATACTAGTTAAATACAAAGCCTAAAATTAACTACAATATATCATACTCACTAAACCTGGAGAGGTAAGCAGTCACTCAGAAAGCTGTATACAAGAACGATTCTCTTCAGGGGCCATGCCAGGAGTCAGTGGATCCTCTGGTCCGACTGGCAGCACCTCCCACGGAATCAGGCATTGATGGAGTGTTCCCCTTTGTCTGAGTAATGACTTTTTATTCCTCTGTAGTCAGGAGGTGTGGACTCCCTTGGAGATTGACAGCAAGGAAGAGCCAAACTTCCTCTGGGGTGCGGAGCCCGGGAGTACAGCCCCACCTGACTGGAAGCAGAAAGACAGGGCAGGAAGTACGAAAGGCAGGCCTTCCCACTCGTTAAGGGGAAGGCAGCCAAGGGAGAAGGATGTCTCTCCCTTGGTGCAGGTGCCTGGGTTTGGATCAGACTGTTACCCGGAGGAGAGGCTGCTGGAGTTGCCAACTGCCTGGGTTCCTGAGGACCTGCTGGAGCTACCTGAGCCCAGCGAGCCAGAAGAGACCCCTGGACTTTGCAACCTGGAGGAGCTACCTGAGCTGCCATCCCCCTGTGAGCCAGAGGAGATCTGAGGACCCTGTGACCTGGACGAACTGCCCTCTGCAGACTACTCCGAAGAGTTCCCAGACCTGCTGACGAGAGACGAGGCTGAAGGTTTCTGGAACTTCCCTCAGGCAGAGTACCCCGAGGAAACAGGGAGCAGCTCGAGGGACCAGATGCTGTAGGGAAAGGGGGGGAAGGAAGGAGCCCAGGGGAGCCAGACACCCGTTTGGCTGCGTTATGGCCTGTGCCTGAGTCAGCGCATTTCGGCTGGAGCCCTGCTGACCCAGTGGTGGGACAACCAGTGACACAGGGACACAGTGGAGTTGGGTAGGTCTGCATCCCCTTCCCCTCTTCCTACCCCAACCTAAGGGTGATAGCCGGCTAATGGCCAGAGCCTGTGCCCCACTGCCTGCCCCACCCTGCCTAAGGGCTGGGCTTTGGGCTGTTTCCTTGCCCTACTGGAGGATAGAGACTGCTTTGCCCACCCTGCCTAAGGGCCAGGGCCTTGAACTTCGTGCTTGCCCTACAGAGGGCTAGAAACTGTTCCTGTTTGCTTGGCCCACCTGCCTAATGACTGGGGCCTTAAACTGTGTGCTCGCCCTACTAAGAACTGGAGACTGTCCCCTTTTTTTTTAGAACTCCCCACAGGATGCAGGCACCGGGAGGTGTGGTGTCCCTCGGAGATTGACAGCAAGGGAGGGCTGCTGGCCCTGCCCACTCCAGGGGACCTTTACAACCTCTCTATACCCAACTTTCACCTAATTACCTATCTATTAATTATTATATATTCTATCACCTACATTCGATTCTCTCCCTTCACTACATTCCATTCTCACCATAATAATTGGGATCGTCAAAACAACATCTGGTAATAGGAGGGGTGATAAAAATATTATGCCCCTTAGCAGTGAAAAAATATACCCCCAGACATTCAAGGATAACTTGTTATTCCCACCACCATTATCTATGTGCAACTGCAAGCATATATGTTATGTATTTCATCTTATAATGTGCCATGGTATGCAGAAACTGAGACATCTACAAGGTTACTCAATATTCCTATTTGTCTCTGCCAACTGGAAGATGTCAGGCTGCTTTGGCCAGAATGGTTAAACAAGCAACTTAAGTTATGCTAGGCCCCAAAACAGTGGTCAAGCACCTCAAATTGCACTGGGCCACCAATATCACCCAGGTCCCAGTCTGATGCTGAGCTGATGCTCTACAAATGCTTTGCACATTGGGATGATCAAATATTTATTAAGCACATACAGGAAGTACACTTACCTTTCACTGAAGATGATTTAATAAGTTCTATACCATTTCCCCAATGAACCAGAGACACTTCCAAACGCTGTCAATTATTCATGCCCTAATTTGCAAATACTGCGAGGAACCCTTATCCAAAAAAGCATACTATCCCTGTAGCTGTTGGGAAGGAATGAAATAATTCCCTCTGTATATAGTAGATATGTGATAATAAGCGATTCCCTAATTTCACAATTACACGTTCAATGGAAGCTCCTAGCTAATCTACAAAACAATGCTAATCCATAAATATGTATAATTGTCCTCTGAATCCTTCCATTAAAAGACTCATATATTTTATTTAATTTGAAATATATGTTAAAATTGAGGCCAGGATGATAACAAAGACAATTGAGACTCTGTCCTAAAGGAATATGGGGAAAATGATAGAAAAACATTGCACTATAAAACAATAATTTCCAATACTCTCCAAAAGTGGATTGAAAGCATTTTTGGGGACAGACAGACAGACACCCCTCCCCCATGCCCAAATACTTCTCTAGTGACTTTTGCTTAGTAGCAGGAGGGAGATGAAAGAGGTGAGCACACACCTAAGTGCCTCACTTCCATTGCTGCTACTACTAAGAGATCCAGATGAGTCATTTTACCCATGGTGCTGCATTCTTGATGGATCAGCTCCTCTACTCAGCAGCTCCTCTACTCAGCTTCTGATCAATCAATGACCACGTGACTAGGCTCATTGGTTGATCAGAAGTGAAGACAGCACCAGGTGGCTGGTAGATGAAGAGGCTCATGGCAGCCCTTGCCCGTTTCAGAATTTTATGAGTAGAAGGAATCATTACTATTACCTGGTTGGATCTTCTGTATATCACAGGCCATAACTCTTGGTTGAGTTACAGCATATCTTTTAGAACAAGATCCAATATTGAATTAAAGGCTTCAAATTATGGAGAATCCTCCACATCCCCTTACTTTACTGTTAAAATGTGCACCTTATTTCCAGTTTTAATTTGTCTAACCAATTTCCAGCCATTGGATTTTACGCTTCGTTAGCTAGATTACAGAGCCTTTTCCTCATGCAGGTACTTATAGACTGTGACCAAATCACCTTTCAGCCTTCTCTGTGATAAGCTAAACAGATTGAATTTCTTAATTATTTTAATGTAAGGCAGATTTCCAGCCCTTGTGGCTCTTTTCTGAACTCTCTCCAATTTTTCAAAGTCTATTTGCAAGTATTGGCACCAGAAAGAACATAGCATTCAGTAATGGTCTCACTAATTCCATTGATAGTAGCATGGCTGGCCTCTTCCCTCCTCAAAGCCACAAATCTGCCCACAACCACCCCCAAAATAACAGGGTCTACAGCCAAAGTATTCCCGGGCCCTCAAAATCAGCCCTGGGTGATTGTACTGTGGACTGTGAATAATATGACTTTCAGGAAAAATCTCCATGACAAATTGTCAAATCTAAGAAGTGGTTTACATTTTGAAACATATTTTTCCAATGAAAAAAGTGGTTTCTAGCCCACTTTAAAAATGAAAAGATCAGTTAACCTCGACTTTGAAAGATCAGAAAAAAGTATCTGGGAACTCTATCAGAGACCCATCAAATCATCCCTTCCCTTCTGTGGAAGTCCACAAATGCAAGATTCATAACCAATACTGATAAACTAAACTTCAGGAAAAAAGCCCTGTAAAATGTTATGATAGGATTAGCCCCCATATTTAAGCAATGATAGTGCTTCTCTACACTAAACAAGTAGACATATAGCATTTAATTCAGTAAATTATGAGGTTATAGATTGAGCAATTTATTGATTTATTTACCATTTATCCCTGAGTTTTCTTTGCAGAAAATACAATTACAATTATTACCTCTCCATTAAAAATGTGGCTGGGAACACTGCCATCCATTTAAAGAACTACTTTCACAGTAAACACTTGCTGCTTATCACATCACAAATGTAAGGTGATGGAAAATTCATTGATTCATAGATTCCAAGGCCAGAAGGGACCATTGTGATCATCTTGTCTGACCTCCAGCACAATACAGGCCATAGAACTTCCTCAAAATAATTTCTAACATATACCTTTTAGAAAAACATCCAATCTTGATTTAAAAATTGTTAGTGAGGGAGAATCCAGCATGACCCCAGCTAAATTGTTCCAATAATTAATTACCCTCACTGTTAAAAATGTATGCCTTATTTCCAGTCTGAATTTGACTGGCTTCAACTTCCTGCCTTTAGAGTATATTGTATCTTTCTCGACTAGATTTAAGAACCTATGTAGCGAGCCGCTGTGGCCTTCCTTGAAGCCTGGGCCCAAGGAAGGATCGTGATGCCCCTACTGGGCAGAACCAGGCCCTGCAGGCCAAACAACCCAGAAGCAGAGGGACGGAGCCAGGAGAGGGAAGGGAAGTGTAAAAAGCCAGCCCAGCAGTTCAGTCAGGGGGAAGCTGCTGCTGGAGTCAGATGTGTCTTCCCAGAGGCTGCGGGCTAGGCCTGACCCAGGCCTTGAGGCTGTTCGGAGCAACCGACCCATTGACTGGAGCCTCTAAAGCCTGCCTGGACTGCTGGGCCTGAGTGACTGGAGAGGGCTGCCGGGCCCTACTAGGTAGGAGAAACAACCTGAGGCAGGCCTTGACCTGGAGGAGCTGCCTGATGTCGGGGACCCACTGTGGCAGACTGAGCCTGGTATACCCCCTGGGACCTGGAGGAGCTGCCCTCCACTGACAACCCTGAGGAGTTTCTGGACCTGCTGCTGGTCGACGGTGAGGGACTTGTGGGACTCCCACTCACTGTCTACCCCAGTAACCCGGAGGGAGACGGCTGGTCACAGGTACCCGGGGCAGGGTGGGAGGAAGTAGCCCAGAGACAGCTGATGCTAGAGTGGCTGAGTCTGGGGTTGGACCAGTCAGCGTGTTGCGGCTGGATCCCTGCTGACTCAGTGGCAAACCACTTTGCCACTGGTAGGGTCCTGGGTTGGGACACAGTGGAATCGGGTGGGCCTGCGTCTTCCTCCCCCCTTCCTTAACCACCCCGGGAGTGCTTGGCTGCCTCTGAACTGCTGGCTCAAGGATACTGAGCTTCACCAGCCCCGCCTGATTGTAAGGCCATGGGCTATAGACCACTATATGTGCTCCACCCGCTTGAGGGCCAAGGGCTATTGACAGTCTCACCAGTCCTGCCCGGCCCTGCTTGCCCTGCCTGTTGGCAGGCCGGGGGCTCTAGACTATTTGGCTTGCCCCACCCGCTTGAGGGCCGGGGGCTACTGACTATATCAACAGCCCTGCCCGGCTTGAGGGCCAGGGGTTGTAAACTGTTTACCTGCCCTGCCTGCTTGGGGGCTGGGGGCAACAGACTGCCTACCAGCCCCGCCCTGTTTGAGAGCCAGGGGCTGTAGATCATTGGTGCTTGCCTGCCCTGCTTGAGTGCCGGGGGCTAAAGACTACTTTTCCTGCTCTTCCCTGCCTGAGGGCTGGGTGCAATAGACTGCTTGCCTATCCTGCCTATTGGAAGGCAGGGGTTGTAGACTCCTTATCAGCCCTGCCCTATGTAAGGGTCAGGGGGCTACAGACTACAAGGGAAGCCTGCCGTGCTGGGAGCAGGGGCTAAAGATCCTTAATCTGCTAAGATTATTCCCCTAGACCAGGGTGCTGTGGCCTTCCTCGGAGCCTGGGCCTGAGGAAGAGTCGTGACGCCCCAGCTGAACCATGCCACCAGCCTACAACCTATTAAATATTTTTCTCCATGTAGTTACTTACAGACTGAAATCAAGTCACCACTTAGCCTTCTTTTTGTTAAGTTAAATAGACTGAAGGAGCTAAATCACGAGACGGCAAGTTTTCTAACGCTTTAATCATTCTTGTGGCTCTCTGAATCCTCTCCAATTTGTCAACATCCTTCTTGAATTGTGGAGAACCGAACTGGACACAGTATTCCAGCAGTGGTCGCACCAGTGCCAAATACAGAGGTAAAATAACCTCTTGACTCCTAATCAAGGTTCCCCTGTTAATGCATCTAACATTCACATTAGCCTTTTTGGCCACAGCATAGCTGTGGGAGCTCATGTTCAGCTGATTACCCACCATGATCCCCAAAATCTTTAACAAAGTCACTGAGTCACAGGATAGAAACTCCCATCCTGCAAATACGGCCCACATTAGAATCAGAAGGAACCTCAGGAGGTCATCTAGTCCAACCCCTACTCAAAGCAGGACCAACCCCAACTAAATCATCACAGCCAGGGCTTTTCAAGTTGAGCCTTAAAAACTTCTAGGGATGGAGATTCCACAACTTTGGTAGGTAATCCATTCCAATGCTTCACCACCCTTCTGGTGAAAAAGCTTTTCCTAAAATCCAACCTAGACCTCCCTCACTGCAAACTGAGACCATTTCTGTCTCCCTGTTCTGTCATATGCCACCGCTGATAACAGCCTAGCTCCATCCTCCCTGGAACCCCACTTCAGGTAGTTGAAGGCAGTTATCAAATCCCCCCTCACTCTTCTCTTCTACAGACTAAATAAACCTGGTTCCCACAGCCTCTCCTCGTAAGTCATGTGCTCCAGCTCCCTAATCATTTTTGTTGCCCTCCGCTGGACTATTTCCAATTTGTCCACATCCTTTCTGCAGTGGAGGGGCCAAAACTGGACACAATATTTCAAATGTGGCCTTACTAATGCTGAATAAAAGGGAATAATAATTCCCCCAATCTGCTGGGAATACTCCTACTAATGCAGCCCAATATACCTTTAGCCTTCTTGGCAATAAGGGCACACTGTTGATTCATACCCAGATTCCTGTCCACTGTAACCCCCTGGTCCTTTTCTGCAGAACTGCTGCATAGTCAGTTGGTCCCCAGTCTGTAGCAGTGCATGGGATCTTTCCGTATTAAGTTCAGGACTCTGCATTTGTCCTTGTTGAACCTCATCAGATTTATTTTGGCTGAATCCTCCAATTTGTCTTGGTCACTCTGTATCCTATCCCTGTCCTCCAGGATAGCTACCACTCTCCCCAGCTTAGTGTCATCTTCAAACTTGCTGAGGGTGCAATCCACTCCATCCTCCAGATCATTAAAGAAGATGTTGAACAAAACCAGCCCCAGGACCACCCCCGAGGCACTCCACTTGATACCGACTGGCAACTAGATATCGATCCATTGATCACTACCAATTGAGCCCAATGATCTAGCTAGCTTTATACTCACCTTTCTTTTCCCCTAGATTTATACATTAGCAATACTAAAACACATATTATTTGGTTGTGTGCAGTTTACCAAATGATCCATATTTCTCTGTATTAATGTTTCGTCCTCTTCATTATTTACCACTGTTCCAAGTTTTTGTGTCAACTGCAAACTTTGAGTGGTTATTTTATGTTTTATTCCATGTCATTGATAAAAATATTAAATGTTGTATGGCCATGTATAGCTCCTTATGAAACCCATGGGCATTGTTTGGGTGGGTGCAGGGAGGGAATTTCCCCGAAAACAGAGGTGAGGCCTGTGGGGGTGTCACACAAGGTCATGTGCCACTCTCATGGCTCTGATTTCTGCAAGCAGCAAGCTGCCCTGCAGGGCTTGCTCTGCTCAGCCTGCAACAGGGAAGAGGGGGGGCTCTGGTGCCATCCCCTTCCACTCCTCCAGCATGTATCAGCTCATGTGAGTCTTTAAAGCATGATTTGAGGACTTCAGTAACTCAGTCATAGGTTAGGGGTCTATTTCAGGAGTGGGCGGGTGAGGTTCTGTGTCTTGTGCGACCTTAAAGTCTGAGAGTCTATGAGAAGGCAGCAGTATGGAGCAGCTGTTTTCCTGCACTCCAGGTCCCTGCCTCGGCAATTGTAGGCTGCCTCCTGGGGTACAAGGAGATTTTGATAGACCAGTAAAAGGACCAGTACTTGACCATGTAATTTTGATGATCATACTTGTTGCTAAAAGCAGTCAAAATCAGTAGGCCTTTCTGCAGGCCTGTGCAGCCTTAGCATGATTAATCCAGGAGGGGAATGGAGCCTTTTTCTCAACCTTATCTGACTCTGCACCCTATCCCAATGAAGTCTCTGGTGGACATGCTGCTGGGGTCTGTGTTTTAGGAGAAAAGCAAGACGCTTGTCTACACATGCCCCATAGGAGATGTTTGTCAGGGCCTCAAGACATGCGGATTTTGCACAAACACATCTGACTAATAAGTGATCTGAAGAAACCTTTTGATTAGCTTTTGAAACTGCTTGCCCAACA
The DNA here is from genome assembly GCF_026122565.2 of Emydura macquarii macquarii. Classification (NCBI taxonomy): domain Eukaryota; kingdom Metazoa; phylum Chordata; order Testudines; family Chelidae; genus Emydura; species Emydura macquarii. The sequence continues at coordinate 14,740,249 of NW_027132773.1, forward strand.
AGTTTTTCTTGACTTGTTATTGTCTACTAACAAGGATAAATAGCAAGAGAGTTTTGGACTCTTTAAGGGATCTGTTCTTGGACATAGTTTTGGAGTCCCCCAATGGCAGCTGGAAGACCAGCCAATCGGAAAGCCGCTGTTGTATAACTTGAGAGCCACACCAAACCAGTAATGACTGGGGTCTTTTATTAACCTCTTGCGGATGTGTGTAAGTGCTTGGGAGTAAGTAAAGTATAGCTTTTAAGTGAGAGCACTCTTGTATTATACTGTTAATACCAGTCCATCTATCAACTGGATGGCCTTGTCTCCATTTGATTTATTTCCTGACACCACCTCACACAGAGTAAGATTACCAAGAGCTTAGGGTTGAAAGAACCCTAGGTAACACTGGGTCCTAGTGCCCACCACTTCCTGTACAATGGTGAGTGCCTGCAGAGGGTAGGGCAAGGGGGATGGGGTGAGGGGAAGAGACAGTGGGGAAGAGGGGTGGGATGGGATGGAGGGAAGAGAATGGGATGGGGCAGGGGATGGTGTGGAGAGGAAGGGGGAGAGGATGGGGAAGCAAAGGAGATATAGGAATGGGTGGGGGGGAAGCAGGAGCCTGGCATGTGGCATCCCCTTGGCCATAGCAGCACCAGAGCAGAAACATTCCTTTAGCAGCTGGTGCCAGAATGGCTGCCAGCAGTGGCTGGGGCTTCCCCATTAAGCAGGACTATCCCCCTTTTCCCCCCAGCACCGGCAACACAGGTACCACTGCAGTCAGACGGAGAGAGCCCGTGAGCCAAGGTAACTGGCTTCAGTGTGTTTGTGTGCATGTATGCATTGTGCTTTGCACCCCAAAATATAGCAGTCAAACTTGCCTATGATGAGTCCCCTGTAAAAACACACCTGCTTGATGATGATTCCTTGTTTACAGTTACATTTTGAAACCTATTTGGTAGCCAGCCACATCTATTTAATGTTTCATATTAATTTTATATTGTTTTAGCTTTTTAATTAAACTGTTGTGTGGTACTAAATCAAATGCCTGACAGAAATCTAAGTATATTTTGTCAGCACTATTGCCTTTTTCAACCAAACTTGTAATCTAATCACAAAAGAGATTCAGTTAATTTGACAGGATCTATTTTCTATAAAACCATGATGATTGGCGTTCATTACATTGCTGTCCTTGCATTTTTTTATTGAAGTCCCATTGTTAGATATCTACATCGCTAATGACTAGGTTGTCCCCTTTTTGATTTTTGATATTGCCATTGTTTTGGTCTTTTGTTCATTCAATTTTAATTCCCAGCCTCTGGCTTTTGTGTACAGGTTGGTGCTGCATCTTAGTTGTATTCTTACATATGTGCTATCATTACAATATCATCTGCAAAGTCAATATGATTGATAATTTGCCCTGATATCATGCTGCTTCCACAAATGTTAGGAAGTTGGACAAGATGTTTTCTAAGTGTAAAGCACTCTGTCAGCTCCCCATTCACTCTTACTGCATGCCAAGCTATGCTGCACAGATTCTGTAGCATTTGAATCAGCTTGCTGCTAAACTGTAGTATTTGAGTACTTTCCACACAGCCTCTCTGTTAATGGAGTCAAATGCTTTCCTAAAGTCAATGAATGTGCAAAACAGGGGTACACTGATCACTTTTCTTAAAGAGTGGCACAATATGAGTATCATAGACTCATAGACTTTAAGACCAGAAGGGACAATTGTGATCCTCTAGTCTGACCTCCTGCACATTGCAGGCCACAGAACCTCACCCAATCACTCATAGAATCATAGAATATTAGAGTTGGAAGGGATCTCAGGAGGTCATCTGGTCCAACCCCCTGCTCAAAGCAGGACTAACTTCAGCTATATCATCCCAACCAGGGCTTTGTCAAGCCTCAGCTTAAAAACCTCTAAGGATGGAGATTCCACCACCTCCCTAGGTAACCCATTCCAGTGCTTCACCACCCTCCTAGTAAAAAACTTTTTCCTAATGTCCAACCTAGACCTCCCGCCCTGCAACTTGAGACCGTTGCTCCTTGTTCTGTCATCTGCCACCACCGAGAACAGCCTAGCCCCATCCTCCCTGGAACCCCCTTTCAGGTAGTTAAAGGCTGCTATCAAATCCCCCCTCATTCTTCTCTTTTGCAGACTAAACAAGCCCAGTTCCCTCAGCCTCTCCTCATAAGTCCTGTGCTCCAGCCCCCTAATCATTTTGGTTGCCCTCCGCTGCACTCTCTCTAACTTGTCCACATCCTTTTTGTAGTGGGGGGCCCAAAACTGGACACAATATTCTAAATGCGGCCTCACCAATGCCGAATAGAGGGGAATAATCACTTACCGTGACCTGCTGGCAATGCCCCTCCTAATGCAGCCCAATATGCCATTAGCCTTCTTGACAACCAGGGCACACTGCTGACTCATATCCAGCTTTTTATCCACCGTTACCCCCAGGTCCTTTTCTGCAGAGCTGCTGCCCAGCTCGTCGGTCCCCAGTCTATAGCTGTGCATGGGATTCTTCCTTCCTAAGTGGAGGACTCTGCACTTGTCCTTGTTGAATCTCATTAGGTTTTTTTTGGCCCAATCCTCCAGTTTGTTTAGGTCACTCTGTATCCTATCCCTACCCTCCAGGGTATCTACCACTCCCCCCAGCTTAGTGTCGTCTGCAAACTTGCTGAGGGTACAATTTACCCCATCCTCCAGATCATTAATAAAGATGTTGAACAAAACCGGCCCCAGGACCGACCCCTGGGGAACTCCGCTTGTGACCAGTTGCCAGCTAGACATGGAGCCATTGATCATTACTTGTTGAGCCTTATGCTCTAGCCAGTTCTCTATCCATTTTATAGTCCATTCATCCAACCCATACTTCTTTAACTTGCTGATAAGAATACTGTGTGAGACAGTATCAAAAGCTTTGGTAAAGTCAAGGTATATCACATCCACCGCCTTCCCTACATCCACAGAGCCAGTCACCTCATCATAGAAAGCAATCAGGTTGGTCAGGCATGACTTTCCCTTAGTGAATCCGTGTTGACTGTTCCTGATCACCTTCCTCTCCTCCAAGTGCCTTAAAATGGATTCCTTAAGGACCTGCTCCATGATTTTTCCAGGGATTGAGGTGAGGCTGACCAGCCTGTAGTTCCCTGGATCCTCTTTCCTCCCTTTCTTGAAGATGGGCACTATATTTGCTTTTTTCCAGTCCTCAGGGACCTCCCCAGTTCCCACGAGCTTTCAAAGATAATAGCCAATGGCTCTGAAATCACCTCAGCCAACTCCCTCAGCACCCTCGGGTGCATTGCATCCGGCCCCATGGACTTGTGAATGTCCAATCCTTCTAAATAGTCTTGGACCCGTTCCTTCAGCACTGCGGGATGTTCGCCTCCTTCCCATTCTGTGCCACCCAGTGCAGCAGTCTGAGAGCTGATCTTGTCTGTGAAGACAGAGGCAAAAAAGGCATTGAGTACCTCAGCTTTCTCCACATCCTCCGTCACTAGGTCGCCTCCCTCATTCTCTAAGGGGCCCACACTTTCTCTAATCTTCCTCTTGTTGGCAACATGCCTGTAGAAACCCTTCTTGTTCCCCTTCACGTCCCTTGCTAGCTGCAACTCCAATTGCGCTTTGGCCTTCCTGATTTCATTCCTGCACATTTGAGCAGTGTTTATATAATCCTCCCTAGTCATCTGACCAAGCTTCCACTTCTTGTAAGCTTCTTTTTTGTGTTTAAGTTCACCAAGGACATCTTTGTTAAGCCAAGCTGGACGCCTACCATATTTGCTATTCTTTCTGCACATTGGGATGGTTTGCTCTTGTGCCGTCAATAAGGTCTCTTTAAAATACAGCCAGCTCTCTTGGGTTCCTTTCCCCCTCATATTAGCCTCCCAGGGAATCCTGCCCATCAGTTCCCTGAGGGAGTCAAAGTCCGCTTTTCTGAAGTCCATGGTCCGTATCCTGCTGCTCTCCTTTCTTCCTTTCGTCAGGATCCTGAACTCGACCATCTCATGGTCACTGCTGCCTAGGTTGCCACCCACTTGTACTTCCCCTACCAAATCTTCCCTGTTTGTGAGCAGCAGGTCAAGAAAAGCACGGCCCCTAGTTGGTTGCTCCAGCACTTGCACTAGGAAATTGTCTGCAACACTCTCCAAAAACTTCCTGGATTGTTTGTGCTCTGCTGTATTGTTCTTCCAGCAGATGTCAGGGTGATTGAAGTCTCCCATGAGAATCAGGCCCTGTGAACTGGAAACTTTCCCTAGTTGAGTAAAGAAAGCCTCATCTACCTCATCCTCTTGGTCTGGTGGTCTGTAACAGACACCCACCAGGACATCACTCTTATTGTTCTTGCTTCTAAGCTTAACCCAGAGACACTCAACTGACTTATCTCCAGTTTCATACTGGAGCTCAGAGCAGTCATAGTGCTCTCTTACATACAGTGCAACTCCTCCCCCTTTCACCCCTGCCTGTCCTTCCTGAACAGTTTATACCCATCCATGACAGCGCTCCAATCATGAGAGTTATTCCACCAAGTCTCAGTTATTCCAATCATGTCGTAGTTTCTTGACTGTGCCAGGACTTCCAGTTCTTCCTGCTTGTTTCCCAGGCTTCTTGCATTTGTGTACAGGCACTTGAGATAAGTAGCCGAGTGGCCTACTTTCACAGTATGAATCGGGAGGCCTCCCCTGCTGCACCCTCCTACTTCTGCTTCCTTGTGGTGTCCCTCTTCCCCACTAACCTTCGGGCTTAGGTCCCCGTCTCCCGTCGAAACTAGTTTAAAGCCCTCCTCACTAGGTTAGCAGCCTGTCTGCGAAGATACTCTTCCCTGTCTTTGTTAGATGAATCCTGTCCCTTCCTAGTAGTCCTTCTTCCAGGAACAGCATTCCATGATCGAAGAATCCAAAGCCCTCCCTTCGACACCACCTGCGTAACCACGCATTCACTTCCCCAATGCAACTGTCCCTACCTGGGCCTTTTCCCTGAACAGGGAGGATGGACGAGAACACCACTTGTGCTTCAAACTCCTTAATCTCTTTTCCCAGAGCCACATAGTCCGCAGTGATCTGCTCAAGATCATTCTTGGCAGTGTCATTGGTGCCCACATGGAGGAGCAGGAAGGGGTAGCGGTCTGAGGACTTGATAAGTTTTGGCAGTCTCTCCGTCACATCCCTAATCATAGCTCCAGGCAAGCAGCACACTTCTCTAGTTTCCCGGTCCGGACGGCAGATGGATGACTCCGTCCCCCTTAGGAGGGAGTCCCTGACCACCATCACCCTTCTCTTCCTCTTTGGAATGGTCGAATGCATTCTCTTGCCTTCTGATCAAACGGGTGTCCTGATGATCCATTCCCTCTGAAGGGTCCTCCAAATCATTCTCTGCCGTAGTACTTGTGCAGAGAGGATGAAAACGATTCCTTACTTTTATCTGCATGGTGGGCACATGGGTTCTCTTTCTTCGGGAGGTCACATGCTGCCAATTTTCTTCCCCGTTCTTCATTTTCGCCTGCCCGGCCTTCTCTGAATCTTCCTTACTCTCTGCCTGTGCCTGATGGAGAAAGACATTGTTTTCTGTAATGCACCGCAGGGTTGACATTTGGGTCTCTAGTCCTTTAACCTTCTCTTCCAATAAGGAAACCAGCCTGCACTTGGTACAGATGAAGTCATTTCTATCCTGTGGGAGGAAGACAAACATAGCACACCAAGTGCAGGTGACAACAACGGATCGCTCCATCTCCATATCTCTGCTCTGAGAGCCTCCTCAGATGCTCAATTTCCTGCTCAGCAACGTCTGTAAGGCAAAAACCTGCAGTGGGCTCTCTCCGCAGGCGAACTCCCAGGCAAACTCCCTTCTTCTCCTTCTGTTAGCCACCCCTCTGTTCGCCGCTCAGCTGGCTGCCTTTTATAAGGCTGGGGCAGCTGCCCCGCCCCTGCACTTACTCCTCAAAGCCCCGCCCCCGCAATTAACCCCACCTGGATCCAATCAATCACTCAAACAGACAAACCACCAACTGCCAAAATGGTGCCTGTAACTGCACCAGTCACAAGCACCCACCCACAGTCAGCTGTTCTTGCACCAGTCACACACCTGATCTCTCAGGTACTCCCCCCTCTAGCACAGCACAGCTGCACTCACTTAGCACACACCTGGGACAGCTCCCAGGCAAACTCCCTCCTTCTCCTTCTGTTAGCCACCCCTCTGTTCGCCGCTCCTGTAATAGATCCATAACCACTGACTAAATTACTGATTTAAAGATTTCAAGTTATAGAGAATCCACCATTTACTCTAGTTCAGATCAGCAAGTGACCTGTACCCCGTGCTGCAGAGGAAAGTCTCAGCATTGCTAGTCTTCAGAGATGTCACCCTTTGTCCAAACAAGGTTAAATAATTTGCAAAGGAGAATGACCATGCCTCTTCCTCCCTTGTTTAACACTTCAGGCTGTATACTGCCTGGAATAAGTGCCATGCTGGTTTTCAAGGACCTGATTGCAGCTTCAGTTTCCATGTATGTGTACTTCATTATAGTCTTCACAATTGATGCCTCATGGACAGCTGAGACAACTTGATTCTTCATGTTCAGAATATTCTTTCCATCTTTTGGGCTTTTGATCTTTATTTACTATATACGTCCCCTCTTCATTTTGTAGCTGACTTGTTACAGGTGTTTGTAGGAGAGTAAAGAGTTAAAAGCTGGACAAGTGGTCAGGTCTAAGCTATAGGGAATGGGGTCAAGGCAAGGGCAAACCTTGTTTCTGTTAATTGGTGTGAATTTTAGTTAGAGTCTGTTATCTTTTTCTTCTTTTCCTCCCTTCCTGGCCATCTGTGCTGGGAATGAGGCTAATAAAATCACTATCACCACTGAGTAAGGCCTTGGTGGGAAGAAAGCATTATCTTCCTTCTCCCCCTGGCATATCTTTACTTCAAAGAATGTTAGTGTAAAATGTATAGGTTTTAAGGTGATGTGCCTGACCTCTGTATGGTAATCCTGTGAACAACAAACAGGGGTGGGTATAATTATATTCATTATGTAGTTGTTAATATTTATTTTAAAGGTGTCAATGTAACCAAACAAGGGTCTATGGGGAGTTGCTGAAAATGTATACATTTACATACTGTTATGAATAAAAGACTTGTAAAGTAACCCCCTCGTTGCTCACTCATGGCGTCAAGGTGAAATGAGCAGGCAATAAAGGGTTCTGTCTCCCCAATCCACCACCGGGACAACCTGTTTGGTTATTTCTAACAGTGTTAACTTCTTTGATAGTAATCTAACTTTCTGGAAAAGCTCTCATGCAGTGCATTTTTTAAAATGTTTTTTCAGCTCTTTGCCTTTTCTGTCAGGCCTATTTTTCTTAACTTTTTTTGACCATTCTTTTTAGTTCTTCAGTGAGCTGTCTATATTTATTTTTCTGCTCAGGGCAATTTTCAGCTTTCAGATGTGCTTAATACACTTCCTTTTTTCTTCTTGATAGATTTTCGAACTCTCATGTCAACCAGTCTTTCCTTTTTAGATACAACCTCATCCCCAGAAACTCCTTGCTAGGAGCATGCATGATATCTCTCACCTCTGCCAGAGTTCTTCTACTGTTGTCTCCCTTAGGTCTAAGAGAGGGACAAAGCAGCCACTGATGGTATTCTGATAAGTTACTGTAGTGTCTGTATTACTCAGAGTTTGACATTACAGACTCATATTTTTTTGTAAAATTTGAAGTATTAAAAGTCTTATCCTGGTTGTAGCAATCACTGCCCAATGGTATGAGTCTGTGTTTACACTTCTGTAAACCCTGCAAACTAATATACTTGTTTTCCAGTATTGTCTTACTAAAATGAAGTCAGTCATGTTTTTTATAGTACTTATGTTTCTTTATGGACTTGCCCTGTGCTGAAATGTTGTGTTTATTATGAACAAGTTGTTGATAGGACAGAACTGAAGAAAACTATGGCTTTGCTCACTTCTTGATCCTCTTCCTTCTTTTTCTTCCAGTCTGTGCTATTATGTTCTTCCAGTCTGTGCTATTATGATGGAATTAAATTATTGTGGAGATGTTTTTATATAAATTAATGAAGATTTGTGCTATAAACCATTAACTTTGTCTATCTGGTGAGAAGGTGACAATTATTTAATAAAGCATGCTTCATCCAAAGAACAAACAAAATATTCTGTACAGAGACAGTTACCATTAGAGCTATAGCAACAGAACAACATTTTTTACTTCATGACATTTTATGTGAAAAATGTCTCCATTCTGTTTCTGGCGATTTTGCACACTGAAATATTATTTTTCTGGGTACAATCAATATAGTTCATATGTTTTGCAATTTTGAGCAAAATCTACAAAACTAGAAATTAGGAAAAGTTAGTGACCATCATTAAACCCCAGTGTTCAGTTTATTTGCATACATTTTCATGGCTAACATCACAAGAAAAGGGGCTAGAAATGCAATTTTAAAATGCATCAGTTGAGGTTTTCTATCTAGCCAAGCATTTATATGACCTCCATCACTATGAGATTGGAATGCTTTGCAATCAGTAAGGAGTTTATTCTCACAAAAGTCCTATGAGTTAGGGGAGCATTCTCATTTTGAAGAGAAGGAACCAAGGCACAAGAAGTCTATGACAGAGCTGGAAACTGAACCCCATTCTTTTGATCTCTAATCCGGCACCTTAATCACAAGAGCTTCCTGTGATACGACCCATGCCCAGGGTTGCCAACTGATAATGCCAAGGTCAGGGCAGGCTGAAAACATCGAGCAGATTCTCCCCACGCTGGTGGGTGACACTGAAGCCCGGCTTCCCAACCAGCCATGAACTGCTTCTGATTACCCCTCACTGGATATCAAGAAGCCAGTCCACAAATGCCCACAGCCCCCTTTACTGCATTTCAGCTCCAGGCTCCCAAATCAGCACTAGGTCCAGCAAAGAGACCAGTTACTTAAACTCTCTGCTCTTTGCTAAAAAGGTTCCCTCTGACCCCAAGGGGTCAGCCCCAGCACCAGATCAATATAAGTTTGGAGCTTACCTAAAATACCACGCTAACAGCCAATCCTTTAGTATCTAAAACTAAAGGTTTATTGTAAAAAGAAAGAAATAAACCACGAGAGAAATGTTAAAGGATTAAAGTAAATCACAGATATATAAATGATTAAAAGTCCATATACTTCAGGTTTCTGGAAGAAATGTGGATTTGCAGGCTTGTGTAGTTCTCTCTGGTTCACATCCGGTACCTGGATGGGTCTAAGTCCTTCGGTTCAGTTGCAAGATGAATTGGTCCAGAGATAAGTGTATGTCTGCAGACTGGACAGGAACAAAGACAAAATGGTTTCTCTGGCTTGATTTTATAAACCCCCTCTTCCGGCCATGCGGCCTGTGGGCAGTCACAAGACCCAAAATGGAGTCCATAGTCACATGGGCCAATCCTGGTGACTCCTCCGATGTGCCTGGGGTCCATAGTCACATGGGACAGTCCTGATGCTTCATTCAAGGTAGGCTGCCTGCAATGGAGTCCAGAGTCACGTAAGCAGGTTCTGGTGACTCAGTGGTGATGCTGGCCTCTCCCTCAGGGTCCCTTGCACCTGGGAATGCCTTAATGGGCCATTATGCAGGCCATTGTTCTGCAGCCTTCCTATCTGGGGTGTTGCCCAGGCAGAACAATTTGAAATACAGACATCTCAAATACATCTATAACTTCCATTTCAAATATTACACATGAACATAAGTATTATTATCTTACTTAGCACATTATAACCTTCCTAACAGTACCTGACATTGCATATCCCACATGGATTATTATGATTCTGCCATACTGATGTCACCCAATATACTAAATGCCCCCCCACTCAAGCCAGCCTGCATGACACTTCCTTCCTCCCTCGCTTTACATTTTTACCTTCCCCAAATAAAGCGGTTAGGGGAATGGCTTCCTGGGCCTCAAAAAACAGTTCCGATAGCAGCCCAAGAGCTGAATAGCCACATTCCTATCTCCATTGACTGTCTCTTTTCCCTTTTTCTCCTGCTCTCCACTTTTCAGATGGAGGCCTCAGCGTCAGGTTGGGAACTGTTGCTTTCTTATCCATGCTTAAGTTTACATGCCTCATATAGAGGCAATGCCATTCTTCTAGCAAAACCTCAAATCCCAACAATAGATGCAGCAGTAGTTTTTCAAATCACATGGGACCACATTCTTCCAGCTTAATTTACATGGAATAGTCCATTCTGTCAGTAGTTCCAGTGAAATAGATAGAACTCATGATGGAGCAAGGTGTGATATTATTCCATGAAAGTGCAGGAGAATTTGGCCAAGTGAGTTTCGGCTTTTCTCCATCTACAACAAAGCACTTCTAAAGACTACAAATTTTCCACTGTGGGGCTACATTTAAGACTCATCTGGGAACACTAAATATAATGCAGAGAAAAAAACAAAAGACTAGTTAGTCAGTAACATGGTCACTCGTTTCTTCCTTTCTTTTTCTTGTTTCTTTGCCAAGCAAAAGAGCTTTTAGGGCATGAAATGGAGATGGATTGAGTATAATGAATGGGGTGCAAGTTGAATAAACTTTTACTCTGTGCTATTCTCAATATGTTTGAAGAGCTGTTAGCGCTCTGCTGCATTGTCAGGATAGGGGAAGTTTCTCCTTCAGATTTTAAAAACTATGGGCCTGATAATGTAAATAATCTTACTCATGTCAGTAAGTGATCCTTGTTAACTTTATTTTCCAGCCATTGGATCTTGTTAGACCTTTGTCAGTAAGGCTGAACTCCCCATCCAACTGCCCGTCCACAGTCAGATTTTTTTCCATGTGTAGATACTCATACATAGCGATAAAGTCACCTCTCAACCTTCTCTTTGATAACTGAAAAGTTTGAGCTGCTTAATTCTCATTGTTAAGGCTTGTTTTCCAGACACTGGATCATTTTTGTGGCCCTCCTTTGGTCTTCCTCTGGTATTACTTCATCCTTCTTGAAGTGTAGACACCAGAACTGAAGTGGTGTCACCATTGCTGTTACAAAAGCTAGACCAATTCCCTACTTCTACTCAATATTCTCCTTTTTATACATCCAAGGATCTCATTAGCCCTTTTTGCCACAGCATTGCACTGAGAGCTCATGGTGAGGTGGTTATCTATGATGACCCCCTAAGACTTTCTATGAGCCACTGCTTTCCAAGACAGTCTCCCATCTTATAAGAATAACCAGAATTCTTGGTTGCCAGATATATTACTTTGCATTTGACTGTATTAAAATACATTTTGCTGGATTGTGACCATCTAACCAGATCAAATCATTCTGCAACAATAATTTGTCCTCCTCATTGATAAAAATATTGAATAGCTATGGACAAAGAATAGATCTCTGGTAGACCCCACTAGAAATAGCCCCACTTATTGGTGTCTCTTCATTATCTACTACATTTTGAGATCTGTCAGTAAGCCAGTTTTTAATACATCTAATGTGTGACCTGTTAATTCCATATAATGCCAAAGTTTTTTTTAAAAATGCAAATGTCAAGTGATATTAAGTCAAATGCCTTGGAGATATCCAAGTAGACATTGCCATTATAAATTGGACCTGTAATCCTGTCTTGAAAAAAAAACAAAAACCCAACTTTGTTTGTCACAATCTACCTTCCATGAAACTATGCTGATGGGGCACTCACCTGTAATGTAGGAGATCCAAGTTAAAATCCCTACTCTGACTATTTAGTTATGCATATACAGAGTGTTTCAACTGTAGAGACTGGGAAAGTCCCATCCTGGAATATCCCATAGCCTGAGGTCTAGAACATTCTTCTGAAATATGGGAGACCCAAGTTCACATCCCTTCTCCACATTAGGCAGAGGGAAGAATTGAAATTGGGTCTTCTACATTCTAGGTGAGTGTCCAAACAATTGACTAAAACTTGTAAGGGAGGAGACACCTCCTTCTCCAGCTATTTTATGATTTTAATCCTCCTTGGCTTTTGTCAAAATGCCTGAAATTGAAACAAAATTTGAGACAGATTGAAATGAAATGTTTCATTCTGGCATTATCAAAGCGTTTCAGTATTTTCAGTTCAGCCAAAACTGTTTGGCGAACTCAGCCAGAATTCATGAATAGTTTTGATCGACTTGAAACTGAATTGCCAAAATCACTTCATCCAGCACTAGGCATCACTTTCACCTCCTCCTCCTAGTTGTTTTGTGAATCTAGCCCTTTAAAAACATCCAGAAAAAAATGTTTTAGGTGGAATGAAATGTTTGGTTCAATCTGAAAGTCTTATTCAATTCACTGAAATTTTTCAAATTTGGTTTGATCCAAACAGATTTATTTATTTATTTATTTAGGACCTGCCAGTGAACTAAAAAATTGAGTATTCACCCAATTGTACTCCTGAGTGCAAACTGGGCCTGTTGATCTGAAAATGTTTAACTTTAGCAGATGCTGTCACACATCCTCCTTTGTTACAGATGAAAAACTTTTTGTTCCATCAACAACATCATATGGAATGGATACATCCTCCTGCTTTATTCCAAATAGAGAACAGAAATATCTGTTGAACACTTTTTCTCCCTTTTCTGGTTCATTATTTCTATTTTACCATCTTCATTTAGCATTATTGCTTCCTCAAATCAAATTTTTTTCCTCTCATGGTTCATTTTGACCCTATGTCTGCTTTGTCTCCCAGGCCTAATTTTGACTGACTCCCCTTTCCGTTCTCACTGCATAGGAGTTGTCTGGCACCAGCAGGAAGAAACAGGATCTGCTCATCTACTCGGGCTGAACTACTACTCAAAGATCCCATTTCCTACAGCCCATACTAATGAATTGCCTCTCCCGGGACTCCCTGTTCAGCCTTCTTCTATTTCAACAAGGAGGAACTGAAATTGCTTAGCTGCTGTCTAGCTGGGAGAGATGTGCTCCCATATCTGTGCTCCCCTAGGCAGCCATATGGGCTGCCCATAAAGTGGGGCCAACCTTGCTTTTCTTCAGTTGCACCATTCCTGTTGGTGGTGACTCAGACAAATTCTACAGCCTTATTCATATGAACAGTCCCTTTGAGCTCAGAGTAAGTATTCCTCAGTGTAAGCAAGTATTGCAGAATGAGGCCCATAATCAGAAAACAATACAAGGTGGTGATCAGCACTGACAAAATTCCATATAAATTTAATAAAACATGAGAATGTGAATGCATTGTGTGTGCAAATGGTAGGGTTCACCATGCCCTTGAATTATTTCATTTGAAAAATACAATCTCACCCAACTTCTGACTGGGTGACTAATCCTGTGATGAGATGATTTCCTTCTGGGGTCTGCCTTTGTGTCCTCATCTCCCAGTGACTGGATTTAAAGGCATCTTAGCCTCTTGTGGGATCAGGCTCTTTAATCCTACTGTATAACCAACCAGGCATAAAGCAAATTTTTCTTCATGAATCTGTTTTTGGCTTCATAGCCTAAATCAACACCCCTACCACAAGGCCAACCTTCTTTGTCTGAAAGAATTAGAGTGACATGCCTTTGAAAGCAATTTATTAGTGAATAAAAGGCTCCGAAGGCCATAATTTGAAAGGCAGGACTTCTCATGCTTATAGCCATGAAGAAGTCAAAGTAAATAGACCAGGGTTTTAGCAGGTACTGCATATTTATCAATAAAATGTAGATTTTACTCCTGTTGGAAGAAAAATATCTGTCGTCTAGAGATATGCATCCATCAACATGGCACAGTTTAGTTGTTATACTTTCTGAACTTTGAAACTTTTTTTCTTTCTCCTGTTAAATATGCTTAAATTCCTTGGATCACTGAAAAATATCTACAGTTGTCAAATATCAAAAGCTCAAAAAAATTCTTCTCTCTCGAATGAGAAATGTTAAAATTATGATATAATCTACAGCACAACCTAGGCCACTCTTCTCTTAATGGTTGGAAAATATTAAAATCATTTTTTTAGAGTCACTCATTCAGATGGAAAGTTTACATTAGCAGCAGTTATATGAACTTGGAGAGTCAGGGAAATCAGAGATTGACACAAAATGGCAAATAAATCACAGCATAAAAGGTCATTTAGAAAATCCCTGACAGTTTGGAACGCTAGAAGGTCAGAAATCAACAGCACATTGTCCTGTATGGGTATACTGTACTACTACTCTCTCTCTCTACAGACTTTTATAATCTAAAATAATTGCATGTTCTTTTGAAATCAGACAGCTATTTAAAAAAATGTATTTCCCATTTCAGTAAGATGAATATAGTGAAAGGTTTATTTTTATTCTAGTTATCCTGTTAAGAAGCAAATGCTATATCCTGACAACCAGCGTGCTTCTATGTATGCCCTTTAAGATAATGTAGGCATAATTGATGATCCTTTGCTAAGTTGATGAAATTCATGTCAAAACATAATACGTTTGAAGTAAAACAGCCTGTGAATTCAGGGATGACATGAATGTATTGTGTGGTTGGAAACAATACATAATCATATGTTCTCATTGACAGATGGAATGAAGTTCTTGGAACCGCAATAAATGCTAAGGATCTATAATCTACTACCACAAATGGGAACACAATTAATGGCTATCCTCAATGGGACATAGAGGCGGGGGGCTTCAACCTACATAAGGACCCAAATTTCCTGTTCAGTGATAGGCAGGATGTAGCTTGTATAGATTTCTTGACAGATAAAGAAATATTGGTCCTGAGGATATAGTGATAGAGGTTACTGGAGTCTGGGATTTTCATTCAACTATTGGATATTCATGTGTTCTGGGAGGACTAACAGTTTGAAAGTTGCACTTTGGTATTGTATGTTAATAAACTGTAGCCACATTTTATCAATCTTAAGGCCATGTTCCAATTTTTTCATGTGAACTCAGTGCTTTTGAAAGGTGATGGGTTAATAGAGGCTGAAGTCCTCTTTCCACAGCAAAGGTAAACTGCAGTTCAAAATTGCCCACCCTGCTCCATTAACACATCTCACTCTTGCTTTGGAGGAACCACCTTTAAATATGATGGGAGTTCAGTTACTATAACCACTCAGCCTTGGACTTTTCGACTGAAACGACCAACAAGGATGCTAGTAAGTGCCAAAAGTAGTGGTGGTAAGGAAAAGGGCCCATTTAACATAAGCTGCTGCACTGCCACCAGACGGTAACTATCAACTTATTCTTGACTTGAACTGGTAAGCTAAAGGCTCTATATTTCATTACCAATTATTTGAACATGCAGTTACCTGACTATTAAGCTTTTGCTCACACTACCTCTGTAATTCATGAATAAATGTTTTTGAAATGACATTTTGGAGCAGATATATGGGACACTTAAGACAAGAGGAGCGAGAGGCCAGGAAATCTCTGTGGGTGTTTCCCTTCCTTAATTGAATCTTTACTGAGCTTCTGACACAACAAACTTCCCATTCTTCTGTTCTTTGTGAACTCCAGCTCCATGAAACTATGCACAAGGAGGCTGGTCTTGTTAAATAAAAGGAAAACAATGTCCTATGGAAAAAACCACTGGAGGGAGTCAGGGTGAAGAGGGAATTGTCTTGTGGAGTTTGTTCAAGACCATTCCATAGAGGCAGTGGGGTGTGAATGGACAGGGCTTGTCCCCTCCAAGAAATAAGTAACGAGCTCTGCCTCACAACCCACAGAACCCCAGAGATCCATAACGGAGCTGTGATGACATGGCTCCCCTTTTCAACATCTTAAAGAAGGCATTCCCTTAAGAGCTGGTGGGAAAGACCATTGGCTCTGCTCCTTCTTCCTTGTCTCCAGCCCCTCCCCCATTTCCCAACTTGCAAATCCTGGGCCATGCAAAGACCTCTCCACATCTCCATAGGTGGTGCCACACAGGTGGCAGAACAACCCCAGCCCATTCCCTCCATAAAGGAAGTGGCAGATCCATGTTCAGAGCAGCCTCTGCAGGCAGCTCCATATGACTCAATCCTAGCCCAAACTCAAAACAGGTTTCACCGCTGGTATAGCTGAGAGCCATACTGTACATAGCTTTATACTAGTGAGAATTAGTGAAAACCTTTACATAGGCTTCATTGTATTTTAGAAAGTTCGAGAAACTTTTTTTAAAATCTGGACTGTGGTTTAAAACAAAATCTATTTTATAAGCAACAGGAATAAATGACATAAGACCTCATGCAGAAGGGGCACAAATCCGATTTCAAATATTTTAAAGTTCCAAAGGGGTAGCTGTGTTAGTCTGTATACAGCAAAAACGAGAGTCCTGTAGCACTTTAAAGACTAACAAATTTAATTTCTGCAGGCATAAGCTTTCGTGGGCTGCAACCCACTTCGTCAGATGAAAGGAATAGAAATCACATTGGCGGTATGTATATACATATCCAAGGGTAAGTAACAACAATGGGGAAGGTAGATAAAAGCAAAGTCCATTCAGTTAGAGTAGATGAGGCCTATTCACAGCCATTGATTAGGAGGTGAGAATGTGTGAACAGTGACAATTATTTCTTGTAATAAAAACTATTCCAAGTCCCGATTCAGACCTAGTTTGATTGTGTCAAGTTAGCAGATGATTTCTAGCTCAGCAGTTTCTCTTTGAAGTCTGTTTTTGCAGTTTTTTTTGTAGAAGTATGGCAACTTTCAGGTCAGCGACAGAGTGCCCTGGGAGATTGAAGTGCTTTCCTACTGGTTTATGGATGTTATTATTTTTTATGTCTGATTTGTGTCCATTTATTCTTTTGCGTAGTGACAGTTCAGTTTGACCAATGTACATGGCAGAGGGGCATTGCTGGCACATGATGGAATATATTACATTAGTAGATGTGCAGGTGAATGAGCCCCTTATGGTGTGGCTGATGTGGTTAGAACCAGTGATGGTGTCACTAGAGATGATGTGTGGGCAGAGCTGGCAAGTTAAACCTTTTAGTTTGTCAGAAGAAGACTATATTGAATTTTTACAGTATATTAAACAGTCTTCCTTCAGAACTGGATATCAGAATATTACTTTAGTCAGTACATAATGGGCTCATAGAGACATCTCAAAACAATTTATAAATACAGTAACTTCAGAATCTTACAGACATTAATTACATTTCAGGTTTCTGAAACTGGACTTATTTGCACAAAACTATCTATGGTTTTGGGATATTTCCTTAAATTCACAGTTTTGATCAGCTGACAAGAAAGTGTTTGGCTGTCCTCCAACTCAGGAGGAAAAAGTTCACATTTTGGTGAGCATTCCTGGGCCTACGGAACAAGAAGGGCTGGAAGGACAGTACTGCTGCATGAGTCAGGGATTGGTTTCCTTCATGGCATGAAACCATCATAGAGAGACAAGATCTGTGGGTAGCGTGAAATCATTGGCAAGAAAGTAATGTCTGATGCCTTATAGCTGAGCCTTCTTTTTCTATCATGGAGTAAGTCTTTTCTCTTGGGAACAATTTTCAGTTTAGACAGAGGACAGGATGTTCTTCACCATCGACCACCTGGGACAAGACTGCCCTGAACCCAACTTCAGAGGCATCAGTCTGTAGAAGAGATTCCTTGTTGAAGTCCAAGTTACATAAGATGGTTCCTTGGTCTCATTGGTGTGAGGTCATGTGACTGGCTCATGCTGTTCCCTCTTCATGCCATCTCAGCCCTGAGAATGTCCTGGCCAGGATTCTAGGATGCTTATGCTGGCCTGGGAATCACCAGGAAGTCAAAGACTACTTCAGTTCCTGTCCTGAGTGCCAACTCATTGGCCCCAAAGGGGTGGCCAAAGTCCCTCTAGTCCCTCTCCGTGTGGTGGGCATGCCTTTTTAAAGAATAGGGGACAATCCCACTGTATCCCCTACTCAGAAGACTATTGCAGCAGAACTGCTAAAAGTCTACTCCCAGTGTGCCTAAAGAGATGTTAACTGACCAAGGCACATATTTTACATCTCATCTATTGATGGAGGTATGTGATCTATTAAAAATAAAGCCTATACCAACATCCATCACCCACAGCCTATTAAGGATTAGTCCAGAGGCAGGTGCCTCTGCCCAACCACACCTGCATGAGAGATGTCAGACTTGGAGGATGGAGCTTAAAAAAGGAGAAACCTAGCATAGTTGCTGGTAGACCAGAGAGGAGTGCAGACCTCCAGTCTTTATCTTCTGGAGAAAGAACTGGTTGAAGGCAAGTGCTCCTCAGACGATTACTGCCTCGTGGGTGACACCTCCCTGAAGGAAGGGAGGGCTTCTCAGGGAACTATTTCTCCATATTAGCCTGTGAGCCTAGCTGGGGCCACCTCTTAACAGGAACACTCTACAGAAAGAGAGCCTTACCACACCCATGGGACAATTCATTTGTGCTAATTTTGTTTGTTTGTTTGTTTGTTTGTTTGTTGACAAGCCTGGGAGAGGTGAACTTTCCAGGGCTCAGCAAGGGGGCTGAGCCTCTTATGACTGACTGGAGTGGTGGAACACCCTGCCACCACAGAACAGAGGCCTGGGTGAATGCAGAGGCCTATCCCTGGACTTGGGGGTGCCCTGGGGAAGGAGTCTGGTGACACTGGTGCACAGGAACTATTCCAACAAATGACCAGATGCACACAAATAATCTCTACTTGGAAGAGTTTAATATGATACTGAGAACTGAGTTTTTTATACCCCAAACCTGGATGTAGTTGGAAGACAAGACAGGCTTGCTGACGACCTCGCAAAAGAACTAATGAACATTTAATCCTGGATTAAGAGAGTACTACAGTTAACCAAAGTGTTCATCTTCAAAACTTGTAGGCCTTCACTTGACCTTTTACTGTCTTGGGTATTACACTTATCTTTGTGCCAGTTTTGTAAGAAAAAATTAGATTTACCTGAAAAAGTCAATGCACTAGAAAATGAAATGTAGGGAACAAACCAGAACTGTGCTAGGAGGTCAGATATAATTATCTGTTATTATACGTCTTTTTATTTCTAATATATGCGATTCTGTTAAGGATATTATACTATTACCCCTTTTGCAACAATACTCTCAGGCACGAGTGTAAATTAAACCAGGATTCTGTTTTATATTCTTATGTTGAAGATTTTGTTGAAGACACATTAAAAACAAAGAAATGACCATAAAAACAAAAAGAGTTATGTTTGACCCAAGGAAAGGCTGAATTCTTTTTGCATTTCACTACAAGTGTAACAGGCCAGCACTAGGACATCCCCCAATGGCATAGTCAGCTTAGTGTCTCCCAGGCCAACCGGGAAAAGGCCAAAGTACATACCCCACTGATCCTTAGGCCTGAAATGGAGTGTGGTGTAACAGTCAAAGTTGGACTGAGCTCTTTTTAGTCACTATTATATCCAGCCTTTACAAGCAATACATCCTTAGCAATGCTGCTTTTAAAAAAATGATGATTTCTTTTCTTGGGAACAGTAGGGTTTTGATATGTGATTTGCTTTTTCTGAAGAGAATTAAATAAAAACATGCTAGCACATGTCTAGGATTTTTTAATGGCATTTGAATGACTAACCTCTGTGCTGTTACAGACTAAAAGCAAACAAACGAACAAACCACTTTATTTTCTCAACAGAAAGCTTATGCAGAAAACTAATCCTAACTTTCTGTTCTCATTCCTGTGACAATAGCCTAAAGTGTCTGTACAAATGGAATTAAGTTTGCCAGTACATTGCTCAGATGTCAGGAGTCAAAATATAAATAATAGTGATTGCGCTTTTTTTTGTGGACAGTAAGTTAATAGAATTTTTTTAACCTTTTAATTAAGTCATACATAAAATGTTGTGTGTTTGCCATTAGTCTCAGCTTTTTTAATGGCCTGGGTGCATTATTCTTACTCTTTAAAAATGTTCTAAATCTGTGGCAACTTGGGACATGTCTCATTAAGGAAAAATAATATAAAACTGTTATATAAAAATTGTTTTTATTTTAAAAAGGAAAGGGGAAAAATGCCCAATACAAAAATAAAGTAGTCACTTATCTGCTATTTTATAGAATTAACAGCTATTACAACTTCTGCCCTAGGGTTTACTTCTAGAAGCAAGCTTCTACATTTGCAATCTGTTAAACTCTAACAGAGTTCTCACTTAGTAGTTCAGTATAACTTCTATGAGTATGTCTACACAGAAAAGAAAAACCTGCAGCTGGCCCATGTCAGCTGACTCAGGCTTGGGCTGTGGGGCTGTTTTATTGCTTTGTAGACTTCTGGGTTTGGGCTGCAACCGGGCTCTGGGACCCTGCAGGTTTTCTTTGCTGTGTAGACATACCCTACATCAAAGTAGATTATCCATAATCCCTTCTAAAAAGGGAATTAAAAAAATCTTTTCCATTAATATAATGTAAAAATGCTCTTGATAAATATTTTTTTATAATTCACTGCAAATAATGTCTGCAATGAAATGGCCATTCAGATACCGACTTAAATTTCCCCAAGACCTCATGCCTAAGGTCAAAGAGCATAATAACTTCCCAATATAAAATCAACATGCCAGTAGCTGTGCTTCCATTTCAGGAAGTTCCAGATTCTAAAGAGGACATTCAAGGTAAGCCTCTGCAGCTTCCCAGTTCTCACAATCTGTTTTAACAATTTATGTTCTCAAACAATTTAATAATTTGTCCGATGGAAAGTACAGTTTCCTGTGGTTAGTAGTATCCTTCTGAAGAAGGTTTTAGCCCCGCTAAAGAGAAAATAACTTACTTCTACACTCTTATGTCATGATCTGTTGGTTTATGCTGGAGCAATCACTAACCTAGTAAAGGGTCTCCTCGATAAAGGACATTTACATGAAAAATATTGAGGGTTTTTCAGCTGTTTGAGTTACTGATGAGTATAATGGGTTTAAAATGCTAAAACCATATGTATTTTTCATTCTTCAGTAACTCAGAATACTCTGTGCTTTTCTTCAAGCTCTCCATAAAAATTCACCTCCAGACTAAAATAAAGCATACAAAGTTTCAGCCTCAAAGAAGGAAATTTCAGAAAGTTATGAGCAACTGAAACAGGTTATAATGAAAGTCCCATGGTAACCTTAACCATATTTTTTGCTATTGAAAAAGCTGTAATAAAAATGCAGAACACATGCACATATAGACACCTCACTCACTGCTGTAGTAAATCAGTGCTTGGAGGGCAAAAACAAGGTACACAAATGGCATCATGTAAGTGCTCTCTCCATGCACATGGATTACTGAGTATTTATTACTTAGAGCTATGAAGGAGCAAAGTGTTTATATCTGATACATTATAAGTGCTGTAATTTGAAACAAATATATTTGCTCTCATTAAATAGAGGATTTATTTACTCCTGGGTGTCAAATTTTACTCTCAGATACATATGAGAATTCCCATTGACGTCAGTGTCCCTGTATGTTTGGGCAGAATTTGGCCCTTTTGTCTCATTAAAGAACAGATACAGAACAAAGTATGTAAGCATTCCTCCAGGTTTTACAATTGAAACATACTATATATATGAGCATGATGGTACTGCAAGGGTCCCTGTGAGAAGATTGGTGTGACACTGTCTGGATTAGGGGTGATCATTTATAATGTTATTTAATATCAATACTGCAAAATTACAATAATTTATACAGGATAGACCATGTCAGGTTAGAAAGGTTATAATTTGCTAAATATGTGAAAGAAGAACTGAGAAACATCCAGGTACTGCATGTGCTCCAGAGGGACTGTACAAGCCTGCAAATTCCACAATTCTACTGAGAATCTGAGGTATATAGACTTTACAGTTATTTGTATGTATCTGATTGCTTTAACCATTTAACAACGCTCCTATTCGTTTCTTTCCCTTTATGATAAACATTCAGTTTTAGTTACTAAAGGATTGGCTGCCAGCGTGGTATTTTCAGTAAGGTCCAAACTTACACTGATCTGGCAATGTGGCTAATCCTTTGGGGTCAGGAGAATATTTTGGTAAAGAACATTGTAGCCTATAGGACTAGCCTTCTTGCTTGCACATATATATATATATATATATATATATATATCTTTCCTTATAGATTTAAGTATTGTTGCTTTATTATAATAGAATCATAGATTCATATTAAAGTATTATAGCTGTACTGCAAGGTACCTTACAAGCCATATCCTGTATGAAAGCTAAGGCAGTTATCATACATATGTTCGGGACCTTTGGCCCAGATAAGTAATGATGAGTTAAAGAATAAGACGTATATGGTTATAACCTTTCCCCTAGATAAGTCAGGAGGCATCAAAATGGCGGGGCTGTCTCAATTATGCCCCGAGTAAACTTCACAGATACACCACAGAACACACAAAAGGGCCAGAAATAACAAAGGTGAAATAAACGAACTGTCTGGAACTGTCTGGAAAGGATGTGGATATGTCATTAATATGCACGAACCTGCCAGCCTATAGAATGAGTGAACCCTAATAATTTGGGGGTGAAGAAACCAAGTTTGGACCTAGAAGGAGGACCCATAGTGCTCAGGGTATAAGAAGGGGTAAATCGTGTTACTTGGGACGATCGTCAGCTACTCCTTCTTGAAGCTTCTTTTAGTTAGTGTTAAGATTTTGCTCTTCGTTTATACTTAGTATTGTTTGTAGTGTTAGTCTTAGCCTTATAGCTCTTAGCCCTTGAGCATTGCCTACTTCACCCCTCTACTCAAGAGTTGAGAAACCAGACACCTCTCTCAACCAGGTCATCAAGGAAGGGTGTGAGTATATTAATTCAAAGCATACCATAGATATATATATCACATGAGTCTCTAAAATAAGACTGTAATCCTATCCATTATCCATTTGATTATTCATTTTCTTTTAATCAGTCATTTGTCTATCATTTTATGTTATCTTAATAAAAGTTTATAAAATTATACAAATTTGGCTATCATTATGAACCTTCCTGTCGTGCACGCCGGGGTCCCTATAAAACTCTTCTGGAGCCTGATTCCGGGACAAGAACCTCATTATCTTCTGGTCAGATCAATTGGCAAGCCTATAACCCCATTCAAATTACTAAAACACCCAAAATCAGGCTACAACATAGAGTTTTAAATAACTTATCTCTTTACTGGACCTAGTGGGTGTTTGGGAGCCTGAGACTGAAATGCAATAAGGGGGCTGTATAGCTTCTTGCTTTTAGCTTCTTGATAACCAGTGTGGGGGATCAGAAGCACTGTTTGTCACTGATGGTAAATTTACTGCAGTGTTAGCCATCAGTTTGGGAGAATCTACCTCCCTTTTGCAGCCTGCCCTGACCTTGGCATTTTCAGATGGCTACCCTAGGCATGGACGGGTCACAATTGGTTTCAGTGTCAATGCTTTTTACGTACTGCTTGTACCTCAAAGTATAAAACCTTTGGTATGTTGTAGACATTGTAAAAGTTATTACAACTTTAACTTATCTTAAATTAGTAACATGCTGAATTAACTAGTAAAATAACCTGCGTCAAGTGTCACATTTAAATGTCAGCAAAAATCATAGACTGGATGTCTCAGAGGGGTTGGCAATAGGATAAAAAACTTCCACTTCTAGGCCACTAACATTGTAACTAACAAATTTTGGACAGGCTGAAACATTAAATATTAGGGTCTGTGGCCTTCTTTTTCCTTTCACCGCCACATCAATCCCCTCCTCTGCTTAAGGTTTTTCTGTGGTGCTCAGTCCCAGTGGTATCTAACTACTGTACTAAGTTCATCCAATACACAAGTGGGTCAAATTTTGTATGCTATTTGTGTTCAGTGCTATTTCTCATTACCAACTGCTTCCACTGATGTGATTTCCCATTCTGTGTGGTAGTACCTCTGCTAGATTTCTTGAAACTCTTAGACATAAAGGAAGTGCTGAGTTTTAGAGAGCCCAAACACTTCAAGATGCAAAATAAATACATTCTATTTTTTTAAAAAACGAAAGATGATGACTGGAAGCTCTGGGAATTGGTAACAGCTTGTAGTCCTTCACCTCTAGAAATTTGTCCAGATTCATATTGTCCCTGTATGTGTACCACGCTGCTTTCGAGTGACCCCTGTGTCTGAAATTTGATACAACATCGATTGGTTTCTGGATGGAGCCATATTCAGTCCTTTCTAGCTATACTGTAGAACTTCTCATTTTAGTGGATGAAATAGTGTTGGGAAGTGAAACTTCCCATAGGAACTCCCAAAAGAAAAAAGACTGAAATGCTATTTTCTCTTTATCAACTTATGGCAGATACATCTTTCATTAGCCTGGTGACATAGTAGACATATGTGATTCCTGCCCATTGGGTCCCATTGGCTTTAGTGGTGCTATGATTTCACCCCAAGACTCTTCCCTTACTTATCCCTGCTCAATCAGAGAATATCTGACAAAATCAAACAAAAATTAGCCAGTGCCTTCAGTTGTCCCACATCCAGTCCATCAGCACCTTGCTTATGTAGACAAGCATTCTCAGTGACATGAATTCAGTGTGAATAGTGGTTCTCATAATGTTGGGAGGAAATGAAATGTTGTAGTAATTCTATGGTATGTTATGTCAATATTTTAAAAGCCAGTAAAGAATCAGTGAAAGAGGAATGAAGAGGAAAGACAAAAGAAGTTGAGAGACAAGGAGGAAAAAACCAATGAAGGCTGAAGGAGACATACTACAGAATAGAGGGAGACATAACACTTAAGAAACAGAAAGGCAAAGACTAAATGAAGTGCAAACAGAAAACCAAAGGATACACAAGCAAGAGAATGATGAAATAATGCTATGCAAAAATAGCATGTACAAAGACTGAAAATAAGGGCTAATCCTGCTTGTTTTGGAGTCAATGATAAAACTCAAGGAGAAGGAAGGATCAGACCTTATGTTCACAGGAGAAAGATCTGTGTATATAGTGGAGAGAGTTGAAAAAAAGAGCTTAACTATGAAAGGCACTGTAAAAAGAGAGATAGAACAGCAAGATTTCTAAAGAGTAAACAAGATCTTGAAAAAAATGTTCTGTAGAATTAAAGTTTTATGCCAGCCAACTGTCCTTCTTTGTGCATTTATTCTTAGTTCCAGATCTTGATGTAACAAATTCTGAAATGTGAACTAGATTTCCACTCTCCTTTGCCTAGTGCCTTTTCCAAGTTGCATTGATAAGGGAAACTGACTTTCTGTTATCTGACAGGAGCAGTGTGTATCTGACTAAATGACCTGTCCTGAAATGTGGTACTTTAATTTCATTTGGAGACAACAGGTATTTATTTCTAGAGGGTTTGTGTAATGGGGCATGAACAAAAGTTCATAAGCTCTTCTTAACAAGACTAGAAGGTCTTGTTTGTCAGTTTGAATTGCTAGCAAACATCTCATTATAGCTTTAAATTCTGTTCTAAGGTATGCCTTAGGTGATGCAGTACAGAGCTGTCCTTTTTCCCCAGGAGGCTGAGCTTATCATCTCTGCAGGACTTCAAGTCTTCAGTCACCTGATGTGTGCAAAATTTTCCTCTAACTAAGGCCTCCAATGTGCAGGCTGGTGTGCCATCTGCCAAGCCACAGGGCCAGATGAAAAGACTGGTGTTATTAATAAAAATTCTGGCAGTCAGGGAACGTTGCCATTTCAATGATGGCTGTATTTTGCACCAATGGGTGAAATTAAATGTGCTCTTAGAAAGGATTCAATTTAACCAGAACAGTTCTAAAGCAGTATTCCTCTTGAACAGCTTTTTAAAGTAGCTTACGTGAAAAATCATGTTCTGTTCTCTCAGCATGTGATTCATCTGAATTGTTCCAAAATGTTTCATTTCTACAATACATTGGGCGAGTACATTGATCAACACTGTCAGACTATTATGATGGGAGAAGCTTACATCTGGACAAAAAAAAAGTCCTTTTGGAGGTTACTAGCTGCTCATTTATAATATTTGGGTGCAAAAGATCATAGAAGTATTATAGCATTATAAACTGCTAAAAACAACATCTTAAAAAAATTGGTAGACGTAGTGTATTGTGTAACTCTAATTGCCACCAACAAAGAGTAAAATTTAATCTAATCGTATGAACCACTGCAGTGTTGCTTTTATTTTTTCTGTTTTGTAGTCCCTGAAGTTCTCCTGTCCCACTGAGATAGCTGTTATGTTTGTTCACTTCAAAAAGATGACAAAATAGATTTTTCTTTCTAGAAATAAAGCTTCACTGTTTGTTTGTCTGCAGTGTGTTGTTTGGGTAAAAGTAGAAATAGACAATGGAACAAATTCATCCTTGATGTAACTCCTCTGAAATCTATTACACTAGGACTGAAACTGGGTTAATATGAGTTCAAGGTACACTGTAACTGAAAATAATAATAAAAAAAAAGTGTGTCAAAGTTTGATTTGCAGAGAAACTTCTATAAATTACAATTTCCTGAATAAGGAATAACTTAAGCCTTCTCTCCTTCTCATTTCTGCTGTCCAGGGCTCACTTGAACCATCTTCCAGCTGAAGTAATTAATATTTAATTAACCTGTTTCTCCAATAAATATTTCTGCAATTCATGGGAGTTAGGCACCCTTTGATTTCAATAGGAATTAGGTGCTTAACCTGCTTAGGACCTTTTGAAAAGTCTACTAGGTATCTCTCTGCATCATTAGGTGCTTAAATTCTTTTAAAAATATGACCCTTAGTTGCTCTTGTAAATTGTTACATTCAGTCATAATTCTCAGCTGGTGGCTCTTGTTAATATATATAAGGGGTTGGTGAAATTTATAAACAAATGGTTTCATTTGTTTTCTCTTCTCTACTTGCAGCCTTCCACTTGCACAGGAAAATACCATATTCAGATATTTTCTTCTTAGAATCATAGAATCATAGAACATTAGAGTTGGAAGGGACCTCAGGAGGTCATCTAGCCCAACCCCTACTTAAAGCAGGACTAACCTCAGCTAAATCATCCCAGCCAGGGCTTTGTCAAGCTGCAGCTTAAAAACCTCTAAAGATGGAGATTCCACCACCTCCCTAGGTAACCGATTCCAGTGCTTCACCACCCGCCTAGTGAAAAACTTTTTCCTAATATCCAACCTAGACCTCCCCCACTGCAACTTGAGACCATTGCTCCTTGTTCTGTCATGTACTACCATTGAGAACAGCTCCATCCTCCCTGGAACCCCCTTTCAGGTAGTTGAAGGCTGCTATCAAATCCCCCCTCATTTTTCTCTTTTGAAGACTAAACAAGCCTAGTTCCCTCAGCCTCTCCTCATAAGTCTTTTGCTCCAGCCCCCTAATCATTTTGTTGCCCTCCACTGGACTCTCTCCAACTTATCCACATCCTTTTTGTAGCGGGGAGCACAAAACTAGACACAATACTCGTCACTAATACCGAATAGAGGGGAATAATCACTTCCCTCGATCTGCTAGCAATGCTTCTACTAATGCAGCCCAATATGCTATTAGCATTCTTGGCAATCAGGTCACATTCCTGACTCATATCCAGCTTCTTATCCACTGTAACCCCCAGGTCCTTTTCTGCAGAACTGCTGCCTAGCTCGTCAGTCCCCAGTCTGTAGCTGTGTATGGGATTCTTCAGTCCTAAGTGGAGGACTCTGCACTTGTCCTTGTTGAACCTCATCAGATTTCTTTTGGCCCAATCCTCCAATTTGTCTAGGTCACTCTGTATCCTATCCCTACCTTCCAGGGTATCTACCACTCCCCCTAGCTTAGTGTCATCTGCAAACTCGCTGAGGGTGCAATCCACCCCATCTTCCAGATCATTAATCATTTTTTCTAGTATTCAATAAGAAATGTAATGCCTACTCTCTATTTTATATAAAGGGAAAAGGAGTGGAAACATCTTGAAGGACAAGTGTTGTTAGCACTACAGGTGGTTGAACTCTACATTGGAAACAATTTGACAAATCTGGCACTTCTTCCTGCACACAAACTATTTACGAACAGATCATAATTATTAAAAAATGTGTTTTTTCATTTTATATGACAAATTTGATTTTTACCAACATATTTGAACTACAAGTGAAGTTTCAATTTAATAAATGATAAATAATCAGAAATGAAACACAACAGATGTATTAATATCCTTATAGTGGATATGCCCTAGGAATTATTTTGGGGAAATTCTATGGCCTATGTTATACAGGAGGTCAGACTAAATCACAACAATAGTCCCTTCTGGCCTTGGGATCTGTGATCAGCCTTTTCATGCACATATAGCCTAGGAGCAGACTTTCTTAAAAACTGACCTCCATTTTTCCTTCTGAAAATTGTGACCATGAGTTGATGCAGTTTTGCACTTGCCACTGCTTGAGGGTCAAATACATTAGTACCTGGTTGTACCTGAAACTCAAAATCTAAATGACATTAACTATATCAGCAGTTCTGTGCCATGGTCTCAAACTCATAGTTAATTGATACTTTTATCAGTGCTTAAGTCATAGAACCACTGCAGTAAATTCTGCCTCCTGGCTACTAAAGGGCACATACTACAAGGGTAATGGAGTTGGCAATGGATTTATGAGCACGTACTTGAAGTATGTCACACTAAAATGATCAATGAAGCATTATATCATTATAAAAACTGAAAATGTCAGTGAAATGAAACCACGTGGAAATGTACCTCACTCCTTCCTAGACTACTATTTTTTTGACTCTTGAAGACCAGAGAAAGAAAGCCCTAGCCCAATGGTAGGGAGAAAAGGGATTGTGTTATGCATGTGCAGAAAATAGAGTAGAGAGAACAGCTACAAGTGTGTCAAAATCTAGTAGGAGGAGGGCAACTTGAAGTGAGTATAGAAGCTATCATTAAAGATGGACATTCTGCTTGTTTGCACACCAACCCAGAACACTGATGAACTGAGCCAACTGGAGTCTAGGGGACTGACAGAGTCATGTGTTGATTTAGCTGATCAGACCCAGTCACCAGACTGAACATAAAAGCAAATATTTTGCAAGAGAGAAGAGCCAAAGGGACATTGCTGTATATACAGCTGGGGCTCAGTAACCTATATTATTCAGACTAAAGGTTATTGTGTACATTAGCCTTTACCCACCAGGGAAGCCCTTATTAAAACAAACCTGTGTGATTCACTGACATGTATTTTATGGACCTAACAGGCATAGTAATGAAAGGAATGTGCCTACAAGTCTCATGCAAGTTATACTTGGCTGATTGCTAGTTATTTTAAATTAGAGCTGCTTGAATAATAGTCAAATAACTCAACAAATTTCACAATAGTTTTACCAAGTAATTCAGTGAATTTTTATTACTATGCATTATAAGGTGGGTGAATAATTCAGAAATACATTAAACATGTGGGAGGTTAAAATATTTTTATTAAAATAAATTTGTGAATTTGTTTTATCCTGTATCATTCACCCAGCTCTTCTGGAGATTTGGAGTCTTTATAATTAGCTCATCTGGTTCACCCAAGCCTATTGAGAAATGATGGCTCTTTTTACCTTATAAGTGAAGGAAAACAGGGAATAGTTTCATATGATGAACCTTAGTATCTCTTTTTTTTTTTATTACAGACAAGATTTCCTGATCAGATTAGAACTAATAACAATAATAGAAACTAATAAAACTAATAGAACTAATAGAAACCCTTAATTTTTTCCTCTGAATTTTTTATGTGTAGGCAGCAAGAAGAGTGTTGGATTCTGTAGGAAAGCTCATCAATAGTGGGGCAAACACTTTATTCAACAATTGATGGTAAAAGGGTCAAATTATTTATAAATATTTGACCAGCTAGCTCTACCTTATGCAGAAAGCATACCCTGATAGTCTGACTTCTAATAGCTCTTGTCTGAATTATTAGTGTCTTTAGTTCTGTTTAAAATGTCCGTGTATATAGATATATATAGTAATTGTAAAAAGTTGTATACTAAATTATGCAGAATTCCACTTTGAAGATTACTTGGAACTCTCAATAAAATTTAAATTTTGGGGTTTAACCGCAATTACCTTGACTATGGCTCTGTGTCATGCTTTCAGAAAAGTCCTGAAAAGACAACTGACCTCTAGACAGTGCCTTAATAAAGGAATAGGTTGAAGTCCTTGAAGGTGAAAGTAATAGTAGAGTGTTTACATAATTTACCAGCTAGCCCAGTTTCCAAAAGAAGGTGAAAGACTGAATCTGAAATATTCAGAGAACACAGTTATTTTCCCCAGGATCCTTTAAAATTTTTTTCTTTAGTTTAAAAAAAAAAATCCTTTTAAAGTGAGGGTTGCTGTGCTTAAAAAAAATCACAGTGTAGGAAGGTGCTGTGGCCTCCTCCGTAGACAGGACCTGAGGAGGGGCCGCAGCGACAGGGTTGGACAAGAGAGCACCCCGCAGAAGGCCAATCTACCCGGCAACCCAAGAGCCGGGCCGTGATAGGGTGGCCGGAGCTGCCCAATCAGCCAAGACAGGGCGGAGCCTCCTGAGCAGCCCACAGTATAAGAGAGAAGCCCAGGAGCTCAGTTGGGGGCAGACAGCTGCTGGAGGCTGATGTGCTGCCCTGCTGGCTGAGGACTAGGCCAGAGCTGAGACTCCAGCCAACACTGGGCCAAGCTGGCCCCAGAGACTGGGTGGGGCCATCCTGTAGCTGGACCATACAACCTGGCCAGAGGGACTGGACCCAGGGACCTGAACCATGGGACTGGACCAGCACCCTTGAACCCAGGACTGGACCGAGGCCCCAACACAACCCGGGTGGGTAATGCCCCCTGAGGCCAGATGGGATTTGGAGGAACTGTCGGCTGCCAAGCCCCCAGAGTCAGGACTAGACCTGAACAAGCTGCTGGAGGCTGCACCCTTTCCGGAACCCTGCAACTTGGAGGAGCTGCCCCTTGCCGAGGAGCTACCTGCCTTACCACCTGTGGATGAGGAGGGACTGGTGGGCCTAACCTGCATGGAGTACCCTGGTGACCATGGAGACTCAGGTACCTGGGGGTATGGGGAGGAAGTAGCCCAGGGACAGCCATAGGCAGTGGCTGGGTCTGGAGCAACCCTGTCGGTGTGTTGTGGCAGGAGCCCCGCTGACCCAGTGGCAAATGCCTCTGCCACTGCTAGGGCCCTGGGCTGAGACGCAGTGGAGATGGGTGGGCCTGCGTCCCCTTCCCTAGCCCCTGGGAGAGCCTCACCCTCCACACTGCTCCCAAGAGTGGAACCACTGCCCGCCTGCCCTGCTGAGGCCGGGGCGAGAGACTGCTTGAGAGTGAACTATTCCCCTTTGTTTTACGGTGCTGTGGCCTCCTCCGGAGACAGGACCTGAGGAAGGGCCACAGCGACAGGGCCGATTTGGGGCGGCCCACCAACACACAGTCTCTGTTCACTGTTACCCTTAAAGCAGGGAGGGCATTGTGTACATTTTGGGGATAGCAGTTGTTCTGTGTTCTCATTTCATTTCTCATTTCAAAGACATACTGTTCAGTGTATAGCTAATATATATAGACTCTCAACCTTCAAAATACTAAGCATATCCCATCTGTAAACATGAGAGGTCTTGCTGACTTAAATATGGCTATTTGCATGGCTAAAGTTGAGCGCATGCTAAGTGTTCTATAGGATCAGAGCCCTAGTGACCTGCAGAGAGATTCTGATGAGGCAACAAAGTCTTGCACAGTGGCCTATAAAAGACTGGTAACTTGATAGGGCCTTGGAGGTAGGAAAGAGGTAAAGCAAATAAAATGGCTCTGGCTTAGTTTGAAAGGATAATGGGAAGAATTAGAGAAAACAGAGAATATCTTAAATCAATATATGTAATGGTTAACTGTGGTAAGTCTTAGAAGTTTTAAAAAGTAAAACTGCTGAAGAATAACGTAAGACTAGACTGGGAGTAAGTATCAAGCCATGATAGAATAGTTGTGCAATCCAATTTAATTCATGTTTTATATTTTCTCTTGTGTTTTGTTCTGGATCTAATTCTTTACTTGTTATATCATTAATGCAATTTCAGGACATGGCCTCTTTTATACCTGTCTCCAAAATAGTAGGAAGTCCTTGCAGGTGTAGTCCAAGGTCCATTGTGCTTCAGCAACGGCAGTAGGAGCTACAAGTTGTGGACTACAAACTGCTGCATATTGGGAAAACTTCATGCTTCCCTCTCCCAGCAGCAAGTTTCACCACTGACTGAAGCCGAAAGCATGAGGCAAGCAAGCGGAGCGAAGGCTGCTGGACCATAATCCTGTTCTGTTTCCTTATAGAATAAAACTTTGTTCCTGGAGTTTGTCTGAGTGGATCTGGTGTGATGTGAACACACACTGGCACACAACGCAGAGCACCTTAAAGAGCCTCTAGCTCAATTTCACAAAGTTGTGTAAAAAGACACAAGGCAGATTTACCTCTTGCGAACAACCTCAGACTGGGACAGTGAACAGGAGAGGGGCTACACATACAATCTTCACACCAAAGCAGCTCAGTGTAATTTTAAAACCAGACTTTAAAGATTCCTTGACCTAGTTAGTTTTGATCCTATCCTGTGTGATCTCTTGTTTTGATTGTTTGCATAGCACAGAACTTTGATATCATAAAAGTGAACAGCACTTTACAAGACATTTATTTCTTGACAAACAAGAAAAGATGAGTTACAAAACTATAGTATAGTTACACTCACATATAAAATGCTTTGGAAAGAAGGTTTGTTGAGATTAGCCTGAAGGCCAAAACAAAATTTGAGATCAATGTTCAGTGATGCATGGAAAAAGCTGTCTTTTAGGTGACTGTGAGGAGCTGATGAAGCTACATGACCCAGAGGGGCAAAGCTTAATTTTAGTAAACCTTCATGGGCAAAGAAGCTAGAGGTGGTGAGAAAAGGAAGGTCTGCAAGAGCCTTAGGAGCAAGGAGGATTAGTTATAAACGATTTAAGAAGTGCCCTGTGGATCTTTGGGTTTTATGGAAATGTGTTTGAGAAGTAGAGAAAAGTCTGCTGTAATAGAAAATAAGGTTACTACTTCTTGTGCATTTCTATTCCTCAAAAAGTCTGGAATGAAAAATATTAAATTTGACAAGCAATTAAGCCCTAATGCACTCTATTTTTATATGAATGGTGTGACCCGTCCCGTGCCCAGGGTAGGCCCCTGAAAATGCCAAGGTCAGGGCAGGCTGCAAATGGAGAGCAGATTCTCCCAGCCCTGGTGGGTGGCACTGAAGCCAGACTTCCCAACCAGCCACAAACTGTGCTTCTGAATCCCCACAGAAGCCAGTGTACAAATACACACAGTCCCCTTATTGCATTTCAGCTTCTGGCTCCCAAATCAGCACCAGGTCCAGTAAAGAGACTAGTTGTTTAAACTCTATGATCTTTACTACAAAGGTTCCCTCTGACCCCAAAGGGTCAGCCACAGTACCAGATCAATATAAGTTTGTATCTTACCTAAAATACCATGCTGCCAGCCATTCCTTTAGTACCTAAAACTAAAGGGTTATTGTAAAAAGAAAGAAATAAACGTAAGAGAAATGTTAAAGGGTCAAAGCAAATCAGATACATACAAATGATTGAAATTCCATATACATCAGGTTTCTAGAAGAATTGTGGAGTTGCAGGCTTGTCTAGTTCCTCTGGTGTGCACCCAGTCTCTGGGTGGGTCTCAGTCCTTTGTTTCACAGCTTCAGTTCAGTTGTAGATGAGCTGATCCAGAGGTAAGTTGGTACCTGAAGCTGAGTCCTGGCTGAAGACTGGTGACGGATGACAAAATGGATTCCCAAGGCCTCTGCCTTATATACCCTCTGGCCCTGGCCATGCGGTTTGTAGAGTTTTACAGGAACTAAAATGGAGTCCAGAGCCACATGGGCCAGTTCTGGTGCCTCATCAGGCATGCTGCTTGTGGAATTTTACAGAAACCAAAACGGAGTTTAGGGTCACATGGGCAAGTCCTGGTGCCTCACCAGGTATATCTCTGGCTTCTCCCCCTGGGCCCCTTACACCTGGGAATGTCTTAATGGGCCATTAAGCAGGCTATTGTTCTGCAGCCATCCTGTCTGAGTCATTACTCAGGCAGCAACATTTGAAATACAGATATATCAAATATATCTATAACTTCCATTTCACACATCACACATGAACATAAGTATTATCATCTTACTTAGCATATTATAACCTTCCTAATAGTACCTGACATGGCATATCTCACATGAATTATTATGATTTTGACATATTGATGTCAAACAATATAACAAATGCTCTCCCCTCCATCTACCCAGCATGACAAATGGTCTTAAGCACAGAACAGTTCTTTCACAATAGTTTGTAAGGCTGTGTGTGAATTTGGTTGCATGATTCTAAGGTATACTCAGATGATTTCAGAAGCCTATAGTAAAACAAAGACAGCATACCGGAGCTTTAAATATATTGTGTTCCTTTTTCTAATAGTTTCTTGTTCAGCATCAGAAGAAATTAATTTCTGTGATTCTTAATTATTGTCACTTGACAATGGTTCTTTCTGAGCTCTTCCAGTTTGCAGATAGTTAATGCATATTTAAAGACTGCTTAAGCATTTGTCCATGAAAGTGAGCTAACTCTAGAGGAACTGTTCTGGACTCTCAAGGAAATGGCACTTTACTGCACTGCTAATGATTATTACCTATGTATTAGAGAGCTGTGACTGGTTCTGCAGGGTAAGAGGTATTAAAGCTTTTAACATAGGTAAATAATGTTTCTGTGGATCTTTTATATAATGATGGTCCTATCTGACCTTGAAATCTATGAATCAATGAAAATATGGTCCCACAAAATCTATTGGTTCCCTTCCTTTCTGGCCTTAGAATTTATGAATCTATGGACAGAAATACCTCAATTCATGATCTGTTAAGTGTTGCTTAATGGGCTTATTTAAAACTATCTCAATATCTAAAAATGTTGTAAGTATGGTATACTTGGTAAGTATGTTCAAAATGTATTGTTATGAGACTATTGTGTGATGTAGGTTTTAAAAAATGAATTAATTCAACTATCATTTTCACAAGCATGGTAATTGACTACGATTATGGAAACATCATTCCAGCCAAATTGGGGAGTATTTCATGGCACTCTCAAGACAATGATTACTCACCACTCTATGAAAATTGAGAAGAATGCAGCAATAATTTGGCATCATACTATGCTTTGATTCCCTGTTTTCCATTGTTAAATTTCAGCAGTAGATCAAGCTGATAGTTTTGTTCCTAAAACATAAAAATTGGCAAGTGTGTAAAAGGAGACTGTGTGGTGATAAGGGAAACTATAGAATGGTAAAAGAACAGTAAAAATTCTCAGAGAAACTGGTAGTCTCTTCCAGTGAACTTCAGTTCTGACTTAAAATAACCCTGTGATCAGTCCTTGGAGCCATCTTGAACAGAGTGACAATTATGTTGAAATATCTGCTATTGTGTGATTATTTTTGTAATTAACATTGTGGATTATTTTTTTCTCATACTACATAACCTGTTGTACAGCCTGCCATTTGCCTTCATTGTGTGGGTATGTCTTATGTACTAGCATCTTTATTGTGACCTGCTACTTTTACATAGCTGTGCAGCTGTTACTGCTGAGTTTCCCAGAGTTCATGGTTTAATCATCTGCATCTTACAGTATGCTATCTAGTCATCTGCTAACCAGGAATGCACCTGAACCAAATGCCATCTAAGACCTCTTGAACAATGGGGAAAATTTGGATTTAGATCCCAGGCTTAAGGCTCAGGCTCTAAAATAATAATAATATTATTACATCTAATAAAATATTACATCTCATTATAAATGTATACGAGATTTCTGAAAGAGAGAGAGAGAGAGAGAGAGAGAGAGAGAGAGAGTGAGTGAGTGAGTGAGTGAGTGAGAGAGAGAGTAATTTTGTAACTAAAAATAAAATTAAAAGACTGGGACCCTAAATTAAGTCTTACCTGTCATCACATTCAAGATGTGAAATGACACACACTCACCCTAATTAACAGGATACTATGTGTGGGTGTAGGAATAGGTTTACTCTTTTGACCACCAGCAATACTTCCAACAACTTAAGAAAAAATTTAAAAAGTCCCTGTCCCAAGAAACTTACAGTCTCATTCAAATAAAACAACTAAGAAATACCTTGTTATGTAGTGTGTCAATATCAGTTGGAGGTAGTTTTAAGAAAGCTGCCCAGAAGAGAGCTTATATAAGGCAATTGCAATTGGTTAGTGACAAGTTACCCATCACCTGTTCAGGTTTGATCTCTAAGTAGAGCTTTCTAAGTAGTGTAAAAACGTGTCGGTAAACAGTTTGGCAACCTAGAAATAGTGTTTCAGTTCTTCCTGTTTATACTTCTCTCTGCTGGTTATGAACATTCATACAACCTAACTTTTGTTTGTAAGAATGTTCAGGAACAGTAAATTTAAGGCCCATCACTGAAATCCACTTAATCAAGAAATGTGATTCATAGTTTAACTAAATATATTTAGGGTGAGAGTGCAAGTAGTTCATTAAGTTTAGGCCATTCAATCAGGAGGCAGAAACAATACCATATAATTTTTAGGTAACCAATCACAGCTCAAAATTTGGAATATCAAATGTCAAGAGAATACTTACTGAGATGAACTGCTGAACACTTTATAGAAAAATATGGTTATAAACAATTGGCTGAACTATTTTGAATGGCAAATTTGTTAAAATTTTGATCAGCTCACATGAACTGAAGAGGATTATGTTTGACAAATGATTAGTATAAAATAGTTTGACCAAATCTAGGTCTCCTTTATTACTCTACTCAGCATCAAGTACTAACTTACATTCATCAAAGAGTGAACTTTTTATTCAACTTAATTTATAACTCAGTTAAATGAAGTACGATGAAAAATGTTATATTTATATATTATATATATATATATATATATATATATATATATATATATATAAATAAATCAGATTTCCCTCCACAAATTTAGTTTACTTTTTCTTTTCTTAAATGTATGATCTGATTTAAATTAATCCATCTTTTCTATGGGTTTGAGCGGTTACCTCTGCATATCATTTTCTGCTTAAAATGAAATTTTAACATATTTGATATTCCATGACCAATATGCAGAGTGTAAATGTTCATTGAGGAAATAAAATATAGAAAAGAGAAGGCATGATGAATAACACTGAATCTAAGGTCAGACACAAGGTTTTCAGAGCTAATGGAAAATACCATTCTAAGCTATAGCAAATGAGCCTTATGAGCATTAAGAACTGCTGATATAAGCCTGGAAACCATCCTGAATGTCAAGGGATAGGCTTTCCATTTTCAATATTTGATTGTTCGTATAAATATTTAATGGAAATATTATTAGACTATTCAGTTGATGAAATAAACTGATGGATGGAGCAGAAAAGTAGCTTACTTAATATTCACTAAATGATGGCAAAATGTATTTAGCATATTATACAAGTCTTTAAAGAGATTTTGTATTTTAAACTTTTTAACAATATTTAAAGCACCAGTACCACCAATACTTATGACTTTTTAATAGGTCTTTATGGCTAAATAGGATATTAGAAGATTTGTTTGGGAAAGAAAGACCCAAGGATGCATGGCCCAAACAAGATGTATATTAGATGTAAGGCTTGCACTTATATTGGTTCTACTTCACTAAAGTCTACCATAAATATTACCTTCATGGTAAATAAAAATGTAGTTGTTTTTTAAAAGCATGAAACTTCAGTAATGAAGAAGACAACTTAGAAAGCTAACAAAGGATGACTTAGCCCATACTGGTAGCTGTTTTATTTTAATTTAAGGATTGGGCTAATGGTAATGACCAAAAGCAACCAAAAAAAAACCAGACACTGCCAGAATCCATTATAGAAGCATTTTCAGATACAGGTCTCCAGTGTACCTCTCTTCTGTGCCCTAAAATACCCCCAAAGTATTTCAGAACAGATAGGTAAAGTATTTCAGAAAGACAGTTCCATCTGCTACATGGTAGGTGGGTGTATGCTTCTGAGGTTTTTAAAGGAAAACTAATGCATGTGGGGAAGATAGATGAAGGGAAGCAGAAAATTAAGGTATCAAAGTGATGACTCAGACATCTTTTTCAGTGTTACCTTTACAGATGCCTTAATTTATGCATGTTACTTAGCATTTGGCAGCAGCAATATTGCTTACTGCATTTTTGCAGTTGCTGGATGATTCTGCCATCACCATAACAATGTCCAGATATAAATGTATTGTCCGCTACCTTACATGAGGCAACTACTATATAACAGGGTTAGCCACA
Source organism: Emydura macquarii macquarii (assembly GCF_026122565.2). NCBI lineage: Eukaryota > Metazoa > Chordata > Testudines > Chelidae > Emydura > Emydura macquarii. The sequence goes on from NW_027132773.1 coordinate 14,778,243, forward strand.
CTCCAGTATACCCCTGCCATTATAGATGTTATGGAGACAGGCATGCAAAATCAGAATTATGCTAGCCAATAGATATTAAATAGCCAAAGCTAAAATCTAAAACATCATATACAATTTTATAAACTAAAAAGTGCTACCCAGTATGACGGGGCATTGTCTGGTCAGCACTTCCATACTTAAAGCATCCATTCTATACTTCCCAATAATTAAATCCTATAAATTAAATGATAATTATTAGGGATTAGACTGTGACTCGTGCTCATGCATGGCAGTAATTTAAAATAAGACCCCCACAGTCTCCAACACGGGCACACACATAAACACACACACACTCACTTCTAGGTGAACTCTCTGGACTGTGGGTTCAGGCACATAGGAGCAAGCAGAGACTCTGCTCTTTCCACTCCCTCCTCTCCCCCCGCTCATGTAGCTGAGCCAGCTTCGAGTATTAACTTAGTGCTCTTGCAGTAAATGACTGCCCTTCTCTTCCTCCCACAAAGAACAGGGGATAGACAGGGGAGCAATTATGCCTCAGAAGGGTGTGTGAGCATAACTATGTGAGTGTAATCATGCCAGCATACCCCATAGGGTAGATGCACCCTACACTGATGGAAGGGGTTTTTCCATTGATCTAGGAACACCACCTCCCAGCTATATCAATGTAAGCATTCATCTGCTGACATGGCTGCATTGACACTGAGGGTTAGTCTGGCAAAGTTATGTCTGTCAGGGGGTTTTGCATACCCCTGACCAATGTAGCTACGTCAATCTAACTTTTAAGTATAGACAATGCTGTCCAATCCTGTTTGTGAATTGAGGCTGATTAGTCAAAGCACAGGGAAAGGGATGGTGAGTAAAGTCAAAGTGTATTTACACGTTATTTACGTAACACTTATCACAATGTAGCTAGGTGTAATTGAAAGTTAAAACAGTAATTAAAAAATAGACTTGGATGCGATAACCAGAGAGGCAGACATTTTGCTAAGCAAAAGAAAATAAGTTAAAGAAAAAATAAAGTAGGAAGTGAGGCAAAAATGTTCAAAAATGAACTGACCTGAAAAGAGAGGCCTTGAAGACAACTGCTATACAATCTGATGGACATGCTGATGTAGGGGGTTCTATCAATGGTAATTGGGGTTTCTGAACCAAAATAGCCCTGGCCCAGGTGAAATTTCAGTGATAAAAAAAACTTCCATGTTCCATCTAGGAGGGACACTAGAGATACGGTGTCTCCAATATGAGGACTAGATAATTCATTTTGGTGAAGAGAATGCAACTGTGAGGAGTTTCCACTGAGGGTAAAAAAGAGAAGAGAAAACAATGGAAGAAGAGTACATGGGGAATCAAAATGGACTATTGCAGTATGGTCATGAAATGCCAACTCTGGAGAAGGAATACAAAGAATTAGAAAAAAATAACAGTAGTTACTGCTGTTGAATTCAGGAGGCAACCATGTTGAGTGACCAGTTCAATGAGGTCAGAATTCCATTTCTAGTTTTGACAACCCCACACCATTACAGAGCACCATCCAAACCAGGAGTGCTGTACCTATCTTTGGCCAAGCCAATAACAGTTGTGTAATGAGCCAAAACCTATATATAGTCTGTGCCCCCAAATGCATCTGCTACTTGTGGCTCTCTGCCTGGATCTCACACACAACCAGAAACCAACATGCACTTCATGTTCTGTATGCTGTGCAGCTCTGATTCAACCACTATGAATCCAACCACCTGCCAGTAGTTATCACAGACACACACTTGTTTTTACCAGACATGGTTGATGTTAGCGGGTGATACCCCCCCTGCAGTTCTAAACCTTTCCAAACCCATGTGCTCTGCAATACCCAACCCTGTCCTGCAACATTTAAAAGAATAATAAGATCCATTTGCTCCTTTAAAGAGACAAAACCCAATACCTTGCCACATTAACTGGTGTTAATATTCATTTTAATTTGAACACAGCACTGTTGGTTTATTAACAAGTATATTAACAAAATAAGATAAGATTTCAAGTATAAGAGATAAAGTTAGAAAGGGTTACAATCAAATAACAGTGAAAACACACAACTTAATCTAGTAAAATACAGGCTTTGTTCAAGACGGCTTTTCCCACCCACAATCTTCCAGCAAGATGGTGGCAAACTCCTCCACCCATCGTCAGTCAGGATCTCCTCCAGAAGCTCCAAAGTGCTGGTTCCTTTGTCTTCTTAGGTGAGAGACATAACGTGGGGTTTTCTGTCCCTTTCTTTTATAGTCTGGTGAACCTTTGAAATGGAATAAGGTTGCACCTCAAAATAAACGTTATTCAAGTTCTGAGGAAGGCGAAATGGAGTCTGGTGGTGAAGGAAGCACCATATTTTTCTTCCCCTGCAGGTGTTTGCTAAAATGCAAATTGATCTGTTTTCCTGCCCTCCCTGCTTGTTAGTTCGATGGCCCTGTTTACTGCTTATATTTAAATTGAGATAAACACACATTCCTTTGTTTGGGATAGGCCTGTTCAACACCTTTCCCTGACATGTCTAGTTTAAACATGCTTAATCATAATTTCAGCATATACACGTACCTCTTAATACACATGTACATACATAATGAAAGTATTAATGATCAGTTAGTTAGTAGTTTTCAAAACATACCTCATGAGGCATATATTGTACAAAGATTAATACAATGGTTTGTAGAGTGTGAATACAGGAGTGCGTAGGGTCACAGTATGATTCCTCAATCTTCCACTAACTGTGTGATGGGGAAGTAGAAATAAAACCCTTCAGCTCCAAAACATACACCATGGAAGTTAAAGGAAACTAATTAAGCGGTCATTAATAGCAGAAATGCTTATTTTTGCAACTCTCTTGTCTGAAATGGAAGCATACAAAACATATTTTTGCCTCATCACAAGTGTATGTGAGAAAATACTGAGGCAGTTGTAGATAAGTAACTAACACATAGATGACCACAATAAGTTATGAAAGAATCAACATGACTTTTGTAAAAGGGGAAATTATGCCTCACCAATCCATTAGAATTATTGGAGGGCATCAACAAGCATGTGGACAAGGAAGATCCAGTGGATACAGTGTATTTGGACTTTCAGAAAGCCTTTGACAAAGTCCCATGCCTAAGGCTCTTAACAAAATAAGCAGTCATGAGATAAGAGGGAAGGTCCTCTCATGGATCAATAAATGGTTTAAAGATCCATGAGAGGGTAGGAATAAATGGTCAGTTCTCACAGTGGAGAGAGGTGAATAGCAGGGTCCCTCAAGGATCTATCCTGGGAGCAGTGCTGTTCATAAATGATTTGGAATAGGGTGTAAACAGTGAGATGGCAAAGTTTTCAGATGATATAAAATTATTCAAGAAAGTTTAAGTCCAAAGCTGACAGCAAAAAGTTACAAAGGGATCTTACAAAAATGAATGACTAGGCAATAATATGGCAGATGAAATTCAGTGATGTGATAAATGCAAAGTAATGCACATTAGAAAACATAATCCCAACTCTATATGCAAAATGATAGGTTCTCAATGAGCTGTTACAACTCAAGAAAGAGATCATGGGATCATCATGGATAGTTCTCTGAAAACATTCACTCAATGTTCAGCAGCAGTCAAAAAAGCTGACAGAATGTTAGGAACCATTAGGAAAGGGATAGATAATAAGACAATAAATATGAAATGCCACTATATATATACAGGATTAACCCACATTGTGAATATTGTGTGCAACTCTTGTTGCCCCATCTCAAAAAAGATATTAGAATGAGAAAAAGTACAGATTAGCAAAAAATTAAAAAGACTGGAACTGTTCATCTTAAAGAAGAGACAACTAAGAGGGAATATGATAGGATTCTATAAAATCATGAGCGCTGTAGAGAAAGTGAACAGGGAAGTGTGATTTACCACTTCATATAACACAAGAACCAGGAGTCACCCAATGAAATTAATGGGCAGTAGGTAAAACAAACATAGGGAAGTATTTCTTCACACAACACACAGTCAATCTGTGGAACTAGTTGCCAGGGGATGTTGTGAAGGCCAAAAGTCTAACTGGGTTGAAAAAATAATTAGATAAATTTATGGAGGACAGGTCCATCAATGGCTGTTAGCCAAGAGAGTCAGGGATGCCACCCCATGCTTTGGGTGTCTCTCAACCTCTGATTATGAGAAGTTGGGACTTGGCAACACGGGATGGATCACAAGATAATTACCCTGCCTTCATTTCCTCTGATGCATCTGACACTGGCCACAGTCCCAAGACTGGATACAGAGCTATTGGTCTGACTCAGTATGGCCACTCATGTTCTTATGAGGGATCACATACAAAGAATATTTTCGAATAAGTCATTTGACAAGTTCTTAGATCACTATGGCTATTTCTCATCTGTTTATACATTTAAAGGCCAATCACGATTCATTATTCCTCCCCAACAGAAACCGCAATACTAATTTGTAAGTATCAAAGCAGTACTCTGTTTTAGGGATTTGCTTTAATCTCTGTGATGAAAGTTTATCCGAATAAGAATTCTCTACCCAACTCAACTGGAAACAGAATTTTCCTATAGCTTTTGAAAAATGTATCCTAACTGCATTGACATACACTTACACTCTATGTAGTGTGTTCAATCATATACAATACCATCAATTATTGACATTTTAAAACTTTGAAATAAGAAATGAGGTATTTTTAAAAGCCAGACCAACTCTGGATTTCTATAGTAAAGAATTATATGTATAAATGCCCCTACATAAACTGAGGAGATGAATGTACATTTTGCTATATCACCAATGATGGTGGATGCCTATTTTGTTATAAAGCAGTTTTCTTTTAGTCTATCTGTACCATTTACCTCATATAACCTGATTCTGCTTTCTAGATTTATGTAACAGCAGCATCATACTGAGTTTGACTTGTAAAGAAACGTTATTTTTAAAACAAGAAACTTGGGTGAAATGCAAGGTAGATAATTATCAGTCTACAAAGAATGTTTTGCTACTGAGAATAGGTACATAGGAATGTGACATTTATAGGTGCTTTTCATTTCAGGCTCTTGCAGTGGTTTACAAATACTGCACAACTTAGCCAATCTACAACCACTGAAACATAGCCACCTTTGGAGTAGAATGTGGCAGTTGTCTTGCTCCCACATGACAGCTGTTGATTATTATGACCTGCTTCTTTCTACAGGTTTTTTTTTTTCTGGAAAGTAGAAGGGGAGAAATCCTCCCACCAGGAAATAGTCAGAGACCATCTGCGATGACTAATTTCACATTTATTCCAGGCAGCAATTTCACAAAGGTTCCAGAGATGAAAACTCAGTTGCAGTTGTAATGTGAGTCAGCCTTTGTGAAATGAAGCAATGAATTCAGTACTTCTTCACTGTATTATCAGCAGAATGTTTCTCATTTGATATAATGGATATTTTTGAGTGCTTTTCAAATTTCAAGCTGGGTTGCTTTGACCTGCTTACATAAACACTGGTTCTTGCTCCTGGACTGGCAGAGTACACTGAGGAAGGCCAGGAAGCTGGGGCTTGTTGTAGGGATTCTTGGAATACCCTAAAGAATAGAAGGGAGGAATTAGTCCTGGGGAAAGTGAAATAGGACCACTTAATTTAAGTATAGATTAGAGTATTGTTGTAGCTGTGTTGGTCGCAGATTGTTAGAGAGACAAGGTGAGTGAGGTAATATCTTTTATTGAACCAACTTCTGTTGGCCTCTCTCACCAAAAGAAGTTGGTCCAATAAAAGATATTACCTCACCCACCTTGTCTCACCTAGTTTAAGGACATACTGGATGACTCCTTCATGATCTAGGGACTCTAGGTTGGAGCTTAGAGGAGGAAGAGTGAGCTTCTCCCTCCCTGCGCACCCCTGAGAACCCGTTAAGGCTTGTGGTTGTTATACCCCAAAGTGAGGTGAAAATGTAGCCCTTTGACAGTATCTGTGATCCAGAGACATGACTGGGTGACCAACCAGTAGAGAGCAGAATGTCTCATGGATCCCAGGGTGGGCAAAGGACTGTTTTGTTTTGGATTTTTCATTACCCCAGAAAAGGCCCTTACGTTTGCCTGGAGGGTTAAACTATCCTCAGCTAAGAGGGAAGCTCTGTGGAGACTAAGGTAAACTATCAAGAAGAGGTGGCAGAAACTGAGGCAGAGGCCACAGCTCAAACCAGAGAAGTAAGAGACCCCATGATCCTAGATAGTGCTGACTTTGTTTTACTAGGGCCAGGATGAGATCCGGGCTTGAAATAGGGCAATCTGACTGAGTTCTAGTGCAAGGCAGATATGATACTGCCTGGTAGGAGATGCATTTGGAGAAAATGGCAGGGATGGTGCCTGCCAATTTAATTGATGGGGTCTTGTCAACTATTTGTCAATGAGTTCCAAAATTAGGGTACTCTGATATCCCTGATTGCTTCTATAATCCCATTTCGCACTGCTATGAAAAAATGCCTATTTTTCTTTTCTGTTTGGTATAATGGTCGCTGTTGTTTCCCTGTATGGACACTGTCACAGTTACCTCTGCTATTACTGTAATGCGTTCTACAGGGAATAATATTGAAAAACCATTTAGAAGACAAAGCTGCAGCAGAATACAATAGCCCAGCTGCTTAATGGTGGTGTCAGCTGGAAGCATTGCTCCTTGTTAATCTTTGGGTGCAATTCCATGTGACAACTATCTGAGCATTGTCTCTCCCCATGTACCATTCTGACAGTTAAAATCAGCTGATGTGGTCTCATTTAGTGTCTAGGATCTAATCCTATAATCGGATCCTTATGACCAGATCTTTTAACCTAATATAACCCATTGGCTTCAACTTGACTGCCTGGGTATAAGGATTAACCTTTGTGGTTATCAATGTAGTTCCTGGTCCTTAGGGTGAAATCCTGGCCCCATTGAAGTTAATGGGAGTTCTGTCGTCAACTTCATTGGGGCTGGGACTTCACCATAGGTTCTGTGTTTGTGAGCTAAGGATGGGTTATGATGAGTATTAAGTGTATACTTAAGAAAATATACTATTTTCTTAAATATAATGCTGTGATTGCATGTCAGGAAAATCATCAGTTAGCTCTTACTCCTTCTGGTTTGCTCATCCCTGCTTAAAAGTGAACCATACAAGAAGTTTCTGAACAACTTGGATTAGCGGCTGAGCTCTTCCAGACTTTCGTAAGGTGTTTTTCTGCATAGAGGCAATGGCTGTCTTCATATATATTTGCAAAGAAATCAGCAGATTGTAGATGTTAATAGAATACAAATTATACATTTTAAATCTTTCTTTTGACATGTTCTGTTAATGCCATTTTATATTTTAGTGTTGTGTTCTTATCTAATACAAAACTTGAATTCCGGGCAGAATCCTTCTCTGTTCTCCAACCCAGAGAAAGTACTTTAAGAAATAATCTATATTTTATGTGTCAAAATGAGAATTGTTATATTTGATGTCCAACACATCCTGCATGCAGTAAATCAATTTCAGCCAAATCATAATCCATTCTAAATGCAATAGCTCAGCAACTCGGATGAGTTAAAACCTAATCAATAAAAACAAGACAAAAATGTAAGTAAGGTTGAAAGGTTTGAAAACAATGGATTAGTGACTTATCTTGTTAAGAAAAAAAATGTGAGAAACAAACAGATTTCAAAATGTTTTCTTCCTTCCACACTCCTATTTAAGCAAAGACAAGGACAACAAAAATGAAGAAAACACACATTAATGGTATTGACATATTATCCTATTACATAACCAACCTTTGCTATACTTCCCATAACTACATTTGAACACTGGGGTTGGAATCCAGTTGAAATGGATATTTCCACACCAGAAGCACAAGAGTGCCAAAAAGCCATTCGTGGGATGCAGGTGACAAGAAAGGGCTAATTTACAAGTAATCTTTATTCTTGAAGCCTTCCTACAAAGTGTTGAAAGTCAGTCAACTATTTCTTCATGTATCAAGGGCTTTCCTGCCTTCTATGAACAGCATAAAGGAGTCAGGGCATTAGCCAAACCTTTGAGCATTTGCCTTTCCTTGAAGCTATATTGGGTTTCTTCAAAATCATAACCATACAAAAGAACTACAGAGCTACCAATGCCTCCTCTATGAACGGATTACTGCAAGAAATTACAGCTTCTTATGAAATTCAATCAACATTTTTAATTTTTGGATAGTGGAAAATTTCACATCAGTTCTAAGTATTTTCATGAAACTTGTAGGTGCTGTTCCAATTTTTATAAGAAATTGTTGATTTACATTTCACCAGAGCCATTTCCATCAGTGAGAAATAAGTGGGACATTCATGAAGATGAATGGCACTTTCATTCATCCACAAATGAAACTAGTATGATGTAAGACACTCAGTTCCAATATAGCAAATGTTGAGAAATCCAGCTAAAAATAGAAGAACAGTTCCTCAGTGGGCATAAACTGACAAAACTCCATTCACTTCAGGTAAGATACAAGAATTTACGTAATTTGAGAATCTGGCCTTTAATTTTCTGTATAGCTTTGTGATACTTTTTTTTTTCTTTTCTTATCTGCTCAGGTCCTAACCCACAATCTATTTATATTGGTGGTAGCTTGCCATCAATTTTAGTGGGAGCTTTATTGGGTCCTATTATTGATAGCAGTGACTGTCTAGTGTGACAGAACTGGGGGTGAGTTTTTAAATGGAAGGAGGGGAGGTCTAAATCCTGAATAACACAAATTTTAAACTGAGGTAAAGGCAGTTTCTGTGGAAAATGCGCATAATTATGAGGTGATCCGTATGTTCACAGTAGGATTTGAGAGGAATGGAAATGTAAAATTTAAAGGAGATCTCAAATCATAACTCACAGTGATATATCACTAGTAGATGTAAAATGGGTATAGAACATAACAAGTTTAATTAACCTTAAATGTATAAAGGTTGCTGATTGAATAATGGAAGGAAGCAGTGTCATGAGCTCCACGAGTGTGAAAAGGAAGATCAGGTTGACAGGGGAGGTATGGTACCAATGGAACTGTCATCTATCAAATTATCACAAACAAACAAGTTAAAGAAAATTTCAGCTCCCTAGGAAATATTTAATCAAGGTCATTAGATCTAAGAATATTCCCTGAGCATCCATTAACTCAAATTTACTCTTCTTTGCTATAATGGGAAAGTGCTGACCTGCCTAATTTTGCATGCAGAGTGAGCAATGCTATTAAAAGAGACTTTCCAAGTACCTTCTGTATGCATGGATTTGAAACAAGAATATTTTCTGTTTAAAACAATTAAAAGGGTTGAATCCTGCACTGAGTTGCGTGGGAGTTTTCTTCTGTGTAACTACTATGGAATTGGACCCACAGTCATAAACCATGCACAATAGTTAAGAATGCCTCTGTGTGTTTAGTAAAACGAACAAATCTTTCTCTCATACAAAGTTTCTTCGAATTATTGTAAACAAGCAATCATAAGAACATAAAAGCTTATCATACTGGGACAGATCATGGTCCATCTTGTCACATATCCTCATTGGCCCATACCAGAGCTTCAGTATAGAACATGGCAATTATGGAATGATCCAACCCTGTCTTCCATTCAACGCTTCTGGTAGCCAGAGGTTTAGAGTTGCCTTGAGCATGGAGTTGCATCCCTGACCAACTTGCTAATAGCCACTGATGGACCTATCCTCCATTAACTTATCCAGCTTTTTTTTTTAACCTACTTATACTTTTGGCCATTACAACAGTCCATGGCAATGAGTTCCACAGGTTAATTGTGGGTTGTGTGAAAAAGTACTTCCTCTTGTTTCTATTAAACCTGCTGCTTATTAATTTCATTGAGTGACCCCTGGTTTTTCTGTTGTGTGAATGCAAAATTCATACTTCTTATTCACTTTTGCCACACCATTAATGAATTTATATTCCTGTATCATATCCCTCCTTAGTCATCTCTTTTCTAAGCTGAACAGCCCTAAACTTTTTAGTCTCTCCTTGCATGGAAGTCATTCCATACCCTTGATCATCTTTGTTTCCCTTCTTTGAACCTTTTCCAGTTTCACTATATCCTTTTTGAGAAGAGGCAATCAGAACTGGACGTAGTATGCAAGATGGAGGCGCACCATGGATGTATATAGTGGCATTATGACATTTTCTGTCTTATTTTCCATCCCTTTCCTAATAGTTCCTAATTAGCCTTGTTGACCACTGCTACACACTGAGCAGATGTTTTCAGAGAACTATCCTCAGTGACTCCAAGATCTCTTTCTTGATTGGTAATAGCTAATTTAGAACACATCATTGTATATGTATAATTGAGATTATTATTTTCCAAGTGTATTACTTTGCACTTATCAACATTGAATTTCATCTGCCATTTTGATGCCCAGTTACCCACTTTTGTGAGATCTTTCTGTAATTCCTCGCAGTCTGCTTTGGACTTACCTATCTTGAATAATTTTGTATCATCTGCAAACTTTGTCACTTTACTTTTCAGCCCCTTTTCCAGATCCTTAATGAACGTTGAACAGCATATGTCCCAGTACAGCTTCTTGGGGGAATCTGCTGTTCATCTTTCTCCATTGTGAAAACTTCCTGGCCTTTGTTACCTATCTTCTAACCAGTTACTGATGCAGGGGAGGATCTTCCTTCGAATCCCATGACTTTTTAGTTTACTTAAGAGCCTTTGGTGAGAGACCTTGTCAAAGGCTTTCTGAAAATCCAAGTATACAATATAGATTAGATCACCCTTGTCCACATGTTTGTTGACCACCTTAAAGAATTCTAATAGATTGCTTTGGCATGACTTCCCTTTAAAATAGCCATGTTGACTTCCCCAACAAACTGATAATTCTGGTTTTTTACTATAGTTTCTAACAATGTGCCTGGTACTGAAGTTAGACTTTGTCCTACTGTCTGGAGTAGCTGTGAGTGTCAGTCTCAAGGCAGACTGTGGCACAAACCCCAAATTGGTTGTGTGTTCTGCACTTAGATTTCATCAACCAAATCATGTACTATAACAGCTTTAACATGGAGTCACCCTTGGGTACTCCAGTCTATCTTGCCCAGGAAAACTTGCCTTTGTGATTGATGGTCTCTTATACCAAAAATCACAATATTCAGGTTATTCCCAATCCCAAAGGACCAGTCACTTACTCCAGATCAGTTGTATCTCAGATCTCACACCAAAGACAGCACTTGTAGCCAAGCTTATAATAAACTTGCTAAAGATTATGAACTAGGAAAAATAAATAAGCATATTATTTACAGGGTCAAAGCTGGTAAACATACACACACAAATGAGTAATAGTCTTAGGTTTCAAAAAGGAATAAAAGCTGATGTAATGTGAAAGTTCTATATACCCTTAGGGCTAACCCAGGCTAAACAGCCGGGAATCACTTGCTTATGCTTAGAAGTCTTGTCCTCTCCCTAAAGTCCAAGCATCATAGGGATAACAATTTCTTCTTGAAAAGGAATTTTCTTCCTTTCCTCCAGAGCTCAAGTTGATGAGACAAGTGTTTGTGCACATCTCCTCTTCATGTGTTTGGTGGGAGCAATCAACAAAGTCTTTTGTCAACAGATGTTCCACAAGGGCTTGTCTGGTGTCTTTCTTTTGTTGAGGAGAAGTTGACACGTTTTGTGGTAAACTTGGTAATGCTTCTCTCCTATTTAAGACTTTCACAATTACAGAGCTAACACTTAAATATTACCTTATAACATGGGGTACAGATATTATATGAGATTAATGCATGCAGCAATTTACAAGCATTTCATAAAGTCTAAACACTAAACACATTTTTATAAATCTAATACCTATTTTAACACTACTAACACACAGGTGAGCCAGACAGTTTTCCAGCTATGCATTTATCAGTGTTCAACTGGGGCGTAAGAAACTTGGCATGAGCTGGCAACTGTCTGATAATTCTGTTTTTTATTATAGTTTCTACCAATTTGCCTGGTACTAAAGTTAGCTCACCAGCCTATATTGCCAGGATCTTCTCTGGAGACCCTTTTAAAAATAGGCATTACGTTACCTACCCTCCAGTCATCTGGTATAGAAGCTGATTTCAGTGATAGGTTACATATTAAAATTAGTAGTTCCATAATTTTGGATTTGAGTTCCTTCAGAACTCGTGTGAATACCATCTGGCCCTGGTGACTTATTAATGTTTAGTTTATCAGTTTGTTCTAAAACCTGTTCTACTGGCACATCAATTTGGGACAGTGCTTCAGATTTGTTGCCCCAAAAGAATAGCTCTGAGGTAGGTATCTCCCCCACATCCTCTGCAGTGAAGTTTGGTGCAATGAATCCATTTAGCATCCCATCAGTGGCCTTGTCTTCCTCAAGTGCTCCTTTAACACTTTTGTCACCTAGTGATCCACTGCCTGTTTGGCAGACTTCCTAATTCTCATGTACTTAAAAATTATTGTTAATTTTTGTGTATTTAGCATGTTGCTTCTCAAATTCTTTCTTGGCCTGCCTTATTATACTTTTACATTTTGCTTGCCAGAGTTTGTGCTCCTTCCTATTTTCCTTATTAGAATCTGATTTCCAAATTTTAAAGGACGTCTTTTAGCCTTTAACAGCCTCCATTACTCTGCTGTTTAGCCGTGGTGGCATTCTTTTGGTCCTCTTATTATCTTTTTTGATTTGGGGTATGCATTTAGTTTGAGCCTCTATTATAGTGTTTTTAAGTAGCCTCCACGCTACTTGCAGGCAGTTTACCCTTGTGACAACTTTTTTAAATTTCTCTCTAGCATCCTTTGTTCTTGTGTGGTTCATCCTTTTAAAGTCAAAGGTGGGATGTTTTTTGTTATTTGTCTGTAATTTTCCCTATACAAAGATGCTGTATTTAATTACATTATGGTCACTATTACTGAGCATTTCAGCTGTAGTTACCTCTTGAACCAGGTCCTATGCTCCACTTCGGAGTAAATGAAGAATCGTTTCTCCCTTTGTGGGTTCCAGGACTAGCTGCTCCAAGGAACAGTCATTTACAGTGTTTAGAAATTGTATCTTAGCATCACACTGTAGGCGATTCGGGTTCCGTGGGAGGCCACGGTGGCTTCCTACATGGGGAATAGCTCGCTCTTGGCGAGAGATCAGTCTTGGTAATTCGCCCTCAGGCCGGGCGAGTGAGCAAGAGTCTATTGCTCCAACCCCTAGCAGGGTGAGCAGGCGGATCGCTCAGGCCTCAAGCAAGGCGAGCGAACCAGGAGTCTAGTGCTCCAACCCCTAGGCAGGGTGAGCAGAGGAGGCAACAGCTTCAGGCGGGGTCAGGAGAGCAATTCTCCTGGGATGGCTAGGGAACGGGGGAAGGGGAGGGGGACGCAGGCCCACCCGTCTCCACTGCGTCCCAGCCCAGGGCCCTAGCAGTGGCAGAAGTGGCTGCCACTGTGCCAGCGGGGCTCCCGCCGCAACACACCGGCAATACGGCGGCTTCAGCCACAGTTCGTGGCTGTCCCTGGGCTACTTCCTCCCCACTGACCCTAGTACCTGTTGCCTCCGTGTCCCAAGGATAGTCCACCTTTGTTAGCGCTGCTAGTCCTTCCTCATCGACCGGGGGTAAGGCAGGAAACTCCTCTTCATGGGGCAGCTCCTCCAGGTCGTTGTAGGTTGGAGCAAGCGGCTCGGCCTCGGGCAGCTCCTCCAAGTCCTGCCCCGCTGCGGAGAGTGGCTCGGCAGCCGGCAGTTCCTCCAAATCTGGTCCGGCCTCCGGGGGTGCCCGCCCCTCGGGCGGCTCTGGGGTCTCAGCCCAGTCTGGCAGTTCCCAAGCACGGCCCCGGGCTCGAGGTCGGGGTAACTCGGCCCAGTCGTCCTGGCTGGGTTGCCTAGTCCAGCTCCTTGAGGGCCCTATCCAATCCCCGGGCCCAGATGGGGCCGGGGTTTGTCGGCGGCGGTTAGGCTCTGGCCTAGGCCTCTGCTGGCGGGGCAGCACGTCTGCCTCCGGCAGCAGTCTGGGCCCTACTGAGCTCAGGGGCCAGGCTTTTGTCCTTCCCCTTCCTGTTGGGGCTCCGCCCCGCGGCTGCCAATTGGCCTGGCCGGGTGGCCCTATCACGGCCCGGGTCTCCTGTTGCCGGGCAGACTCTGGGGCAGGGTGTGCGTTGGGCCAATCAGAGCTCTCGGGTCCTTCCCCAGGCTCTGGCTCCGTGGGAGGCCACGGTGGCTTCCTACACACACCCTGAGATGATCTTTACCCAGTCAATGTGAGGATAACTGAAATCACTTATTATTACTGCATTTTCATTGTAGCTTCTCAAATTTCTCTTAGCATTTCATAGTCCCAGTCACCATCCTGGTGAGGTGGTTGGTAGTATATTCCTACTGTTATATTCTCATTATTCAAGCATGGAATTTCTATCCATAGTGATTTTGTGGAACAGTTTGATTCATTTAAGGTTTTCATCTTGTTGGACTCTATGCTTTTTTTAACATATATTGCCACTCCCCCACTAATGTGACCTACTCTGTCATTCCTATGTATTTTCTACCCTGGTATTACTATGTCCCACTCATTATCCTTATCACAGTTCAGGGCAATTACACCTGTGTTTCCCCTCAGTGATGCAACAAGGGCACCCACTCTCAGGCTGGCAGCTCCCCAGCTGTTGCTCCTCTTGGGTGGAGACACACATCTCTCTTCTTTCTGACCAGGGTATTTCCAGGCTGTGCAGTTTCCTGCCTACCCTATGTATTTCCCTGCAAAGAAAGTCTGCTTAAACATACCTGCTTGCTTTTTCTTCAGAAAATGATTACAAAGTGTTTGCTACAGATACATGCTACCACACAGTTTTCTAAGCAAGCCTACTTTGTTCTTAAGGTCAGGGCCGTAACTAGGGCAGGGTGAGTGGGGCAGCAGCTCTGGCTGCAAAGTCACAGGGAAGGAATAGAAAATGGTAGGGGGCACAAATATGCTTGCTCACCCTGGATGCTAAAATGCCCTCATTATAACTCTGCTTAAGGTAAAAAGTATTACAGAGAAAGTCTATTAAAAACAATAAAAGGACCTACACACATCCTAATATGACCACAGATCAACCAACCTTAACAGGTTCTGGTGAGATAAGTCTTTCAACCTCCCCCCTTAGGAGAGTCCTTGTGGTTACACGTTCATCACAGTTTCAGTTCAGAACAAACATACTCAAGGCAAGTTTAGATACAGATCAGGGGTCTTTGAACTGGAGTTTTCAGAAGCAGTGAATTAGTTCAAAATGGACCTCCCTCTGCAGGCCATATCTTCAAAAGGTTGGCTTCCAGGGGAAAAATTTGCATCCTGCTAACCTCAAGGTATTTCCTAAAGAAATCCAAATCACATTGTTCCAAAGAGACCTTTTAGCTTCCTCATACATTCTAGAGACTGCATTAATTTTGTCTTCCTGCTAAAGAAATTCCAGACAATCTCACAATAGTACATAAACACTTGCATTTCCAATACAATGTACCGCCAAAGGTATTAACCTTAATTCAATAAAATTTAACTTAATTCAATAAACACTATTCAGGATATTACAGGATATTGTCAATCTGTTAGAATCTTCATTCCACCAAGTTTCCATGATGCCTGTCATATCAATATCTTCTTTTAATGCCAGGCACTCTAGTGCATCCATCTCAGTATTTAGACTTCTAGCATTTGTAGAAAAGAACTTGTACATTTTGCCAAAATTTAGTTGCTTTCCTTCATGTGTTATGTTTAAATGAGACTCTTTTACATTTGACTGCTCCTCACTAGCTTCTATCTGTATTTAAACAACTTCTTTCCCATCTTCTGTACTAGGATATAGTACAGAGAATAAGAAAGAACAAAGATAAAATACAGATATAGAAATCCCCCTTTAATAAATTCATTCTAAGAGATTTCTCTGCCCAAACGGTGTGCTCTTCTGCACCTGTTGGCTTTCCCCCAGCCTGTAGTTTAAAAATCTGCTACCGCTTTATACAGATCAGGGTCTTTGAACTGAAGTTTTCAGAAGCAGGTAATTAGTATTCAGTGGGTCTCTCTCTTCCCAGGGCATAATTTTATTTTTATGTGCCAGCTGTCTGGTTCCAGTTTGGATAAGGTGGAGTCCATCCCTCCCAGAGATCAAATGTGGAGGTTATATCCAAGACATGACATATTTTCTTAATGAATGTAAAATAATCATGTTCAATATTAATATAATTATTCTAAATCAATTGTTAAAAGAATAGAAGACATGTTAAGGATTTTTTAATTTTATTTTTAAAGCTTCTGGGTGCAGCCACCAGAAGTACCCCAGATTCTGCCACTGACTTGTGTAATATTATTTAAGTCACTGAAACCCCTCTGCGTATTTCTACACTGCACTTAAAAACCCTCAGCTGGCTGTGCCAGCTGACATGGGCTCATGGGACTCGGGCTAAGGGGCTGCTTAATTGTGGTGTAGATGCTCTGGCTCAGGCTGGAGCCCGTGCTATGGAATCCAACAATGGGGGAGGGTCCTGGAGCTCGGGCTCCAGTCTGAACCCCAGTGTCCACACTATAGTTAAGCAGCCCCTTAGCCAAAGTCCTGTGAATCCAAATCAGCTGGCATGGGCCAGCCATGGGTTTGTAATTGAAGTGTAGACATACCCTCTCTGCCCAAATCTGGGGTAAATCTCAGATAGGATTACTTTGAACTGGGATGTGTTTAGGCAAGAAAATCTTTTTCTTTCTAAATACTGTTCTAGAAAACTTGGGACACAATGACTGGCTGTAAACATCCAGAGAAGTCTTACTTCCATAATGAATCCAGGCCAAGCTGCCATTTTCCCACTCATTCTTGGATTCCCCGCTGTATGTATCTTGCATAGGAATAGTTTGTCCTAAGTACTTCCTTTCTAACCCCTCTCTCATTCTTTCCTACTGTATCCCAGGACTCTGCAGCTGAATTGTGGTGAGAAGTAGCTCATCATGAGACAGTCAGTTCTTAGAATTTCATATTGTGCTGTGTGGGATCTTGGCCACTTACTGCCCCCTGAGTACACCCTTGTGGCCATGGGTGCCTCTGCAGTGACCCACTCATTTTCTCCTTCAGAGGGTTCCTTAAATAAACTCCACACACTCCAAAGGGAAATGAAAACATTCCCCACCTGGGGTCCAATTTATTCAGCCCTCAGATGCACAGTAGCCCTCCAGGCTCAATTTCCCTTAGTTTGGGGGGGTTCCCATTCCTCTTTCTCAGAACTGGGTCAGTTCAATGTCACTGCTGAAACCAAATCTTGTCCTCTGAGCTGCTTCTTCAAGTCAGTGGCTTCTATTTCCCAAACATCCCCCAGCTTACTGCCAGGCTTCCTGCCTCTCACAGGCTCACCAACACTTTCACAATCACACCCCTTCCTGTGACTTCCCACCACCTTTTGTATTATGATCACCTGGTTTCACTCAAATGGGGCTCATCTTGTAGTCAGGGCTTGCTTTGCCCAAGCCTGTCCAGCCCATGGGTAAACCACCTTATTACTAGCTGAGTATATGGCCAACAGTTGTGACTTCAGTGTCCTTTGGATCAGACTCTGTGTCCCTGTGCTTGGCAATTAATCATTCAGGACAGGTGTGCTCTTGATCTGTAGATTTAGTCTGGATTAGGATGAGATCAGGACTCTTCTCATTCAAGGGTTCTCAGCTATGAAAATCTATTTTCTTTCTTATGGAGTCCCTTCTTCTAGCTGATTGTAAGGCAGGGAACAAAGCCTGATTTTTGGCAGGCTTTTCTGTGACCATCTTTTCTGTTTCATCTCCTTGTTTTGTTTTTTATTTAATTTCCCACCTGGTTTTATTGTTGTGCAGGTAATTGAAAATTGATTCCTTTCCCCTGGTGGAGAGACCTACCTAAGAGCTATGGGGGTTTTCCTTTATGACAGTTTCTTTGGTTCCTGTTGGCTGTATATTTGGCGGCTTCTTCGTTTTGATGTTGTGAATTGCTTTATTGAATAACATAAAAGCAATCCATGGGCACCTTTATAAATGTTCGTATAAATACAATGGATTCAAATTCAGAGCTGTGTGCCTCTCATGCATTGAAGGCTTTAAAGCAAGGTCATCTTTATAAAAACACATGCTCCAGCTCAGCTAGAAGTATGGACTTGATGCAGGAGTCCCTTGGTGAAGTTCTATGGCCAATGTTATGAGTAGATTACCATGATGATCCCTTCTGGCCGAGTGGAAGGTTGATGAAGTGGTTAGTACTAGCCTGGGATTCTGGGGATGTGGGTTTCATTCCCTGACTCCTGCGGTACTTTGGGTAAGTTACGGAGGGTACATCTACATTGCAATAAAAGACACATGGCATGGCTATGGCTGGCTCAGGTCAGCTGATTTAGGCTTGTGGTGCTTGTGCTTTGGGGCTAAAAATTGCAGTGTAGACAATTGGGCTTGGTCTGGAGCCAGGGTCCTGAAACCCCATGTGGGGGAGGGTCTCAGAGCCTTGGCTCCAGTCTATGCCCAAACGTCTACACTGCACCATTTAGCCCTGCAGCCCAAGCCCCATGGGCCTCAGTCAATTGACCTAGGCTCTGAGACTTAGTGCTGTGGGCTTTTTATTGCAGTGTAGACATACCCTTAGGGACAGATTTTTAGTCATTTAAGAATAAGATGCAGATAAATGCCCAAATCCCATTGATTTCAATGGAAGTTGGCACCTAGCTGCATCGTTAGGTGCCCATTGTCTTTTTGTGCCTTAGTACCCTATTGGTAAAATGGTGTTAATAGCACCTTCCCACCTCCCAGGAGGATAAATGCATAGAAAGACTGAGGTGCTCAGACTACAGGGCCATATACATGAGGGCCACATAAATACCTAAAATAGAATTGACATAAAACAGGAAAACTTCCGTTTGGTTTTCATTCCCAATCACTCTATTAGAAAGAAACAAAGATATGTCAGCACTTCTCTTTAATCTAATAATCAACAGTCACTGTATTTCAATTGGAGACATAAAAGCCACATTGTCACAAGTTGAGTTAATTTAATCAATTAATCATGTCTAAACATACCCAACTTGGTAAAACATTTTTGATAGAGTTATGATCTGTTTAAGTAGTGTCATCTAAATTTCATTAAATTGTTAACCCTCATTAATTTCTAATTTTCAGGTTTCAAATACTTTTCTACACTGCTGTGACATTTTGGAATTGTACTTGTTGTCACATGCTTCTTACACAGGGACACTAAAAGAAAAAAAATCCCTGTTCTCATGTAGTGTAGAGTTAGCTGAATCAAACTTAAAAGGTATCTTACTTTCACCTACTCTGATTTGTTTTCAGGGAGGGACCTATTCGAGCCTGTAGATATGATTTTTGCTTGTTTGTTTTTATTTTTCCTAATTTTTTGCACGTGCATCTTTTCATGTTCAAATTCTTATATAAGCTAAACATTGGCTAGGATTGTGCAAATCAGGTCATTGGACTTTCTTTCCTTTTTTTTCAAAGATGTCAGTCATTCAGTTAGAGAGCACTCTTCCTACTCTATGTGTGCCCTTCCAACACTTAGTGTATATTTCAACTAACTGTTTTCAGATGAGTACCAAAATACAAGAAAAATATAGTTTGCAATCAGAAAAAGGTGCATATGCAGAATTGTGGTTGCAGTTTCAGAGGCCAGTTCTGAGATACTGGCCCTTTGCTTCCTGCCTATGTTTTAAACTGTAAACAACATTCTTTCACTTTCGTGACCAAATCCTCAGCCTTTGTGCTGCTCTGGTAGTGTAGGTGATACTTTAGGCTGCACAAAGTGGGCACTAAGATATTTCCCTTGTCAGGATGGAGGGAAATATCTGAGGAGCAGAGAGCTGGTGTAGTACAAAGTGAGAGCCTGAGACATGTTAGGGGAGTGGAGTTTTCCTGCAGCACCTGTTTATGTGGGTTTGCCATCCTTATGCTCTTTAAGAAGAGGTAAATAAAAGTAAATGAAAGTGCCACTCCCATCCCCTCATATTTTTATATTTTTCTATAGCCCAAAAGACAGGAAACTTTCATTCCATCTGGCCTTAGTGATCAAAGCAGAAACTAGTCAAATGCTTTAAACATCAGAACAAATACATGGCACTTGTTTGTTTAGTGTGAGCACTGCTGTGCACCAAGGAAGTAATGCACCATATAATGAATTAGCTTCTTCACTTTTGTCTCCACCAGACCCTCAAGTGTGGCTTTCATCACTAGAGACAGCACCTCTTCAGTTATTGTGAAAAGTCATGGGAATGTTCCAGTGTGTCCTTCGTGGTGGCTGACCTGCTGGTGCTGGGTCCAGAAGACTGTCTAACAATAATCACCTGTTCTTCCCTCAGCCTTAAAGTTAACACTAAGTGCTGAAAAGGAAAGATAGTATTTGCTGCTTTGTCCACAAAACAATTATATAATATATGACCTTGCTCTTGGGCTACCCAAGAATATCTCTTATTTTGAGTATCATAAATGAGAGAGATGGGAATGGTGAAGGTTCTCCTGCTTGAAAGGGAATAACATGCTTCAATATATACTTTAAGAGCCTTTGGAAATGAATGTACTGTACTTTAAAATACAGTTGATTGGCTGCAGTTATTTATGTTCAATCATTTCAATAGCTTTCTTGTTTATGCATTGTAGTTAGATGATTTCTTTAAAGTGTCTGGTAGTTTCCATAATTTTTAATAAATAAGTTGCCTTGGTAACCTCTTGGTTTGAGTTGATGTATAGGTTGGTATAGTATTCTCGCTTGTAGCAGTGCTGACACAGTTGTGTGATACCATTGAACTAGTAGATAATTCTGAACTGCGACATTTAAGTCCTTACTGAGTCCTCAAGGTCAGTGAGAGCTTCAAATGATTAAAGACTTTGGGGTCTGGCTGCAGGTGTGGATAGAATGAAGAGGTACTGTCTGGGAATTCTAAAAACCCCAACACTACTCAATGGAGTGATCCCCAGCTAGGTTTCGGGGGTTTAGTGTGTTTTTGGAAGGACTCTAATTTTCAACAAACCCAGTGGAAATAATTGATTTCTCAGGAGAAATAGCAAAAATTCTGAGCATTCAAAAGCATATTCCTGTGAATGGAATGCCCATGTAAACAAATATTTGGACTTGCCCCACACAGACCTGCCCTTTAAATTGTCTCATGCTCCAGGGATGAAAGACTGGAAGGAGGACACAAGGTAAATTGTGGCCTGGTGCAAAGAAATGTGTGAGAAGGAAAACTTGGAAAGATAATAAATGGTGTCTTTTGTATCTGTGATTTACCCAAACAATTCCTTTATTTTTAGGTCAGTACAGTTATGTTCTGGAATAGTGAATTGTATAATTCCAGTGGTTCTCTTTATTGTTCAGTCCTCTTAATGTTCAGCTGTTTCAGATTTAATAGATTTGTATTGGATCTTTTATCCACATAATGTCCTTAATCTTTTTAGTATATCATATAATACAATCAAATTTTAAAAGTCTTTTTTATGGTACGTAGCACTGAGTTTTAACATCTTCAAAAAGTTGCCTGTTAAATCTAAGTATGGACAAATTCTCTTTTGTTTTGTTCTGAAACCATTTAGCTTAGCATAGCATAAAGCTGCATACAAATCCAAGGATGCTGGCAAAATCCCATCTACATATTAAAAAACAATTCTAATCACACTGACAGATGGCAACACTTCCTTTGCACCTTACTGAGTGGAACTGAAACAAACAAAATGAGTTTGGCACCCAGGGCTATGTATGTACCTATTTGGCATGTTACCTTTACATTTCTCACTGTATTTTCTCAACCTAATCAATAGGTAAATATCAAAATTCATCCTGTTCAACATGCATCTGTGGAGTTCCCATCTGACTTTTCAGTGAACCTGGCTCACTAAAGATATGACTCTCTCTGTCCTGTATCTGTACAGCTTGGTTTTTCAGCTACACCCTTTCTCCAGATTGTTCCAATTCACAGCTGAAGATGATGCTTTATTCTGGCCACTGACAGAGTGGGACTTATCTGCCCCTTCTGGTAGCTTTTCTGTAGTAAGACCATTCCCTCACCTCCTCTTAAGGAAAAAGCCCATTTTGCTCTCCTGTTGGAGTGTTATGGATGTGTTTGAATGTCACTAACTCTAGGCACCATAATCCACATAAACTATCAAGGTTAAATGTACAAGGAGTCATATACAATCACATGTCGGTGCCAGCTGGAAACATTTCTGTCAATAATAAACATTTTTAATCTTGCAAGTGCCAAATATTTCCTCCTGCCCTCTCTGTGTCTTGTATTTATCAGCTGTGTTTGGTGTTTCAGGTTCAGTTTTTTTGCTGCTAGAGTCCAGCCCATTGGTCTTCACTAGAGGACTTTACAAAATGCGATGGGAGCTGGGAGCATCTGTCTATTAATGGTTGACCTCCCTAGCATGATTAGTTTCTATGGAAGCTGAAAACAAACAGAAAGTAAAGTAAAAACTGAACTAACTGATGCTGACTAAAAAACTGTTTGGCTTTTGTATAAAACAAAACAGAAATATGGAAATTACCTATGTTTCTCTGTGTGTGTGTGAATTCTTACTGTCTCAGTAAACAAGGCACAGGAAGTTCTAGAGCTGCCAAAAGCTCTTAGACCTGCTATCCAAAATCGATACCCTTTTAATCTAAGGATTTGGATTTTTACAATAGTCTGAGCAAAGAATTCTATATCTGCCCTCTCTCATGCACATCCACTATTAAAAACGTGATCTTGGATCACCATCATCAGTTTTTAAATACTAATTGTAAATTCTCATATTCTGGAGTTAAAACTAGAGGGGAATATAAAATTCATTGAAGAGATTGTTGAGTGCCATGAAACAGCTGCTGTATTTCACTCTAGAAGTGGCTGCATTTCATTGGTCAGTGCAGAGATCTCTGTATGTACTTTGCATATCAGCTTTATTATAGGAAGACAATCTCTGAAGATGGTCAGGTAGCCTGGATGTAGTTTGCTATACCCTGAAATTCCAAATGCATGGTCTCTCCACTGGAAATGCCCTTTCCTTCAGTCTGCTCTTGGCAGTTTTGTCCTGATCTATGATAGCCCCATGTCAGTTGTCTTTGTAAGTTGTGGATGGGGCATTAGTCCATGAGGTAGAGATAGGCTCTAACCCAAAAATCAAGAACGAGAATTTGATCTGGTATGTAGTGGAACCCTGCAATGTCTCCAGTATTGGTATGAAAAATTCTCTATGACAATTGCATTGTACAAGTCATAGCTTGTGTGGTCTTCACCTTCACCTTGGGTAGAATGAGCTTCAGTACCTGTTACAGATACGATGGATAGATCTATTCTCAGGCTACTGTAAGGAGCATCCTGCTGTCTGGGTGCTGCAAAACCAATAAGGCACCCCTGTCTGCGTACGCAGGCAACTCTGTGATATAATTTGAGCCAAGTAATCTGACGGTATTTGAAGGAGATGGGGGCTCCTGGCTCCCACTCCCCAAGTCCTTTCAGTATAGTCCCAAATTCCCTCACCTGGAAGAAGTAGGGGATAGCAGTATCAACCTCTTAACAGGTCATCTTGGGGCTTGCCAAACCATTCCTGCTTGGCTAGTGTACTGGAGTCTGCTGTCCCCTTGTAAGCAAGGGTATGGGGGTGGAGGAAGAATCGCTGTGTGACCTTCTTGAGGGCAGTCTTCCTAAAGCTTTCCAGGAGTCCTGCTTGTGAGCTGCTCAACAACTGTTCAGAATGTCCTGTTTTTAAATCCTTATTCTACCCCTGACATTACTGACAGGGTTGAGGCACAGGGTGAGTCTTGCTCACGGCAGCACTTTAACCCCTTTGTCACCCGGGTGGGGTTTATACACGCTGTCAAAA
This sequence comes from Emydura macquarii macquarii, assembly GCF_026122565.2. Taxonomy (NCBI): domain Eukaryota; kingdom Metazoa; phylum Chordata; order Testudines; family Chelidae; genus Emydura; species Emydura macquarii. The sequence continues at coordinate 14,801,979 of NW_027132773.1, forward strand.
GAGCTGACAAAAAATTTTTTTAAAACTTTGAATTTAGATTTTTTTTCTAACCTTTTTTGTTGTTGCTGTTGTAGCAAAATTGAGCTGATGAGAAACTTTGAAAATTGGCACTGAATTTTCTTGTTTCTTTTTGAAGCATTCATTGTGATTCCTGGTCTCTGAGAAGAAACATTAGTGTGCACCTATTATTCCTTTTCTAATTTAGAAAACGGATCTTTTAAAATGTCAGGTACTGGTGTGATTTGCAATGTTGAAGAGGAGTTCTGGGTAGCTCAAAAGCTTGTCTCTTTCACCAACAGAAATTGGTCCAATAAAATATATTACCTCACCCACTCATCTCTCTAAAGTACTGATGCGACTCATTTTGCTTTCATAAATAAGAATGATTCTCCTTGAAGTACCAAAACATAGTGTGATGGAGCATCCCAATCAGGAGAAGATTAATGAGCTTCTTTGGGCTCAACCAGTACTGAATAGATACACCTACAGAACCTGCTCCTCTTTGAGAAAGCAGGGATCTTAAAAGGGAGAACTTGTCACAAGAAGGGGTGGCAACCAGAAGGGAAGCTTCTGTGTCTCCGATTTAGCAGACCCTTGCAACAAAGGGTCCTGGAGGAAGATAGCTTGTAAACCTCTGCCACTTACAAGTAGTCACCAGACCAGGTACAAGCTGATCATCACAGGGAAGGGTGAAAGATAAACTCTGACACATGGTTTAGACATACCTAACTGCCACAAAAAAGCTAAACCTCTATAGATTCTCTTAAATGGAAACTCAGAGAGTGAACATCCTCTTAATTGGAAGATCCTCATATCTGTGAATCTGAAAAGTCTGGAATAAAGTTCCCAAAGGAGGAAAGCACTTTGGAAGGGGAAGAGACTCTCACAAGTGGGATCTGATAAATGCCCAGCCTATCGCAATAAGAATTGCCAGGATGGATCTGAACCAAGGTCCATCCAGTCTAGTATCTTGTCCCCAGCAATGGCCAACACCAGACGCTTCAGAGAAAGTTGTAAGAACCCATAGTACACGGATGTGCAATAGCCTGCCCCCTACATTAGCTCTCATCTAAAGCTGGCCAAAAAGGGGATTGCTTGCCACAAAAAGATTTGCAGTTCTGAGAAAATTGCATCCCAAATTTGTTACTAGATGCCAATGTAAATGTGGAGTGAATCTGTCAGTAACCCCCACTCCAACAAAATAATGTGAAAGTACCCCTAAAAATGCTAAACCCAGCTTTAAGAGTGCAGATTTCTTACTGAATGATTTTACCTTTGAAATATAAATGTAACAGAACAGCTGACCTGAGAAGAGAAATTGATATGAGCTGGTTATTCTAGTCAAAACCTTACCTGGTGTAATTTACAATCACAGCCTATCCTTTGGTGCGAGCCAAGAAAAGGTATAACTTAAAAATGAAAACTGCTTTACCCTGCCTTTTCTGAATGATTTTGTATATCCTGGTATTAATTGGCTGGTCTCACCAGCACCCAGAAATGGAGCTGAAATTGAACTGACTGAATAGAATCAAAAGCAGTGAAAAGTTCCTGTTGCTATAGTGCAAAATAAAATGACACTGCAGTTTGCCTGGTGTCTAAGTAACGAGGCATGTCTCTCTTCCATGCAACTGTAATGAATCTGTGGTCACACATAGGTGCCTTGGTGGGGAGGCAGTATGGGGGAGGTAGAGGAGAAAATATCAGCACCAAAAGCACTTTGAATTACAAGTGTAAATGCTTTAGCTGTCAGTACAGACAGTAGAAGGCTCTTAAACTCACTGGGACCAATCAATGAAGGCAAACATAATCACCCACTCAAAGACAGTATATTAGACAATAATGTTACCACCAGCCCTGTGTTATGTGAAGAAACACAAATATTTTCCCCTTTAATTTATCCAGTTTGTTGAGAGCTCTTATTGATTGCACAATTTCTGTTTGTTTGTCTGTATAGAGATTGCCTCCCAAGGAATTAAAAATAAATGGTAAAAATATAATTCTCTTCCTTAGCTTTTAGAGACTCAACTGAGACACAACTGATTTATGTGCCATGTGAACACAACACATGGGCATGCTCAGGACCCCGTCAACTTTGACAGTTCTTATCCTTGACAGTTGACACCACCTTCATTTGGAGGAGTTATTTCCTGATTGAATCCCCTCTCTGTTCCCCTGTGATACCCATTTTGTCCATCCCCCAAAAATATGACTCTCCCTCAGCACAGCCAACCCTCTCATTATTACACCTGAAAATGCTCCTATCCCACTCCAGGTCTGCTAGTCCTCACCCAATGATCTATTTATAAATAACCAGCTAAGATTCAAACTTTTTGCCATGCCTGCCATCCTAGTATCTGCCTATTCTGGTACCATGCTTCTCTTCCACTCCCCCACCACCACATCCCTGCCCAGCACTTCTGCTACTAGTGGAACATGAAGCTGGTGAAACAGTAATGGTTTACTGGAGACTGGAGAGAGCATGACTGGGAGGAGGGGGATATTGTGGGGAGGTGGCAGAAGCAGAGAGAGTCTTCTCAGCTGTATCACCAGGGGAGCTGGACTGTGGGGGAATTTCTTGGAGGGTGAGGAGGACATAATGTGAAAATTATAGCTGGATTACTGTAACTCACTCTACCTGAAGCTGAATGTGATGACAATGTACAGGCACCTGCTGGTATGAAATGTGTCTGCCTGCCTAATCTGTGGTCTAGGTCAGTGTGAGTTTTAGGCCCATAGTCAAGTCTTTCAACTGGCTACCAGTTGGTTTCAGGTGTCATCTTAATGCCTTGGTCCTAAACCTCAGGGATCTTAAAGACTGAATTTCAATCTATGAACTGCTGAGATAGCTGAGCTCCTCTGGGATAATACAGATCACATAGCCCAGGATGAGACACATGAGAGCTGTGGACAAAACATCATTGTTTGTTCTGCTGCTGGATCCCATCAAACTTCCAGAGGAGATCAGGAAAATTCTGAATCTGACCGTAATTAGGAAATGCTGTGAAACCTTCTGCTTTGAAAAAGCCTTTTCACCACAGCAAGAATAACACAGCACTGACACCCTCCTTCTACCCATGCACCAACACTATCCTCAGAATAAAAATGTATAGCTAACATATCACCAAACCAAACATACCACAAGAAGAATTTTACTCCAAAACGGGAGAAGGTGCAGAGACTCTATGAAATCCACTAAGGACTTCTCTATTGCTATTGATTTTACATGGAAGATGCTCAGATAGTATGATGATAGGCAGCAGTACTGAGTCTTCAGAATTCTGAAAAGGGAACACTACAGGGGGACATTTCTGGACAGAGGTGTATATTTGGGCAAAGCACGCATGACAGTGGAGGCAGAGAGGAGACTTTCAGCCAGAAAACCAAGGAAGCTTGCTTGCTGAGAAATTGGTAATCAAACATGACAGCTACCCCACCAGAATCAGTGTAAGGTAGCCCTAGTGCAGACATAAAGGCAAATTGTACATGACTATGGTGGGGTAGTTTGGTGACATTTTTTCCATTTTAATTGTTAAGAAATAATTGACTGAAGCAGAAACCATTGATTGCTCTAGTGCAGTGGTTCTTAACCTTTCCAAACTACTGTACCCCTGAAGCCTGAGTCCCACCCCCACGGGGCTGAGGCATGTAACTTAGTTTCATGGCGCCCCTGTGGCTCCAGGCAATTACCTTTCTTGCCACCCCCAATACCAGCTCTGCACTTGCGACCCCTCTAAAACTCCAGGTTAAGAAACACTGCTCTAGTGCAAGAAAAGCCTCGGGACCAGATCTTCAAAGTTCTTTAGGCTCCTAACTTCCACCAGATCCATCAAAATTAGGAGCCTAAATATCTTTGAGCATCTAGGGCTAAGCCAAAGAGATGAGTTATGACTTTATTTCTGAACACTGAAGACTGTGGTAACTAGCTCTTGTAGGAGTGAGTCTAGTAAATCCATGTCTATCTGCTGCTTCAAAAGTTCTGTCTTCCAGAAACCTAAGACTTCCCCTATTGGTCAACAGTTTCTCTGTTATGTTGAAACTCTGCAGTTATGGGAGATGGAGGTCACAGAAAGTATAATAATCACTCTGATAGTTGGGCCAGTCACAATAGGCTTTTACTATCAGAGATATCTTGAAATGTACTTTTTAGTCAACGGGAAGCCTGTGCTGAGAACAGAACATGGGAGTGGTAGATCAACTGATGCTAATCGGATAGTTGCAGGTATATTTTGTATCAATTTGAGCTCTTTCCAGACATGTAGCTTCATTCCTAAATAAAATTATTTGTAATAATAAAAACTGGATATAAATAAGAAAAATGTCTGGCTGACTATGACCAGCTACATCTCTGATAGGATGGCCTGCAGTCTTCTGGTTGTTTTTAGATGAAAGTAAGTCTTTGCTGCCCTTGTCATCTCAATATCCAGTAGCATTGAGGATACCAAAAGAACTCCAAGCCAGCAGATTGGATTAGTCCAATAGCAGATGCCCTGAGTGGGGTGAGATGTTAGAGAAAGTGAACTCTTTTCAGGTACTTCCCTCTCTCTGCCAACATCACCTTAGACTTATCTGGCTTCAGCTTTTGTCAACTGCTCTTCATGCAGGTGTTGATCTGGACTAGGAATTGAGAAAGCTGGATGCCGATGTCAGGAAGCTATACCGCTGGATGTCATCTGAATACTTCAGCTTATATTGTTCGATCAACTTCATTCACATGTTGAATAATAGGGCACAGAATGTCTGAGCCTAGTGGGACTCTGCAGGTAACATTGTACTCAAATGATATGCTGTGCAAAAATTAAATGGGCTACAAAGATATTGCTCGTTACTTCAGAATTGTAATAAAGTGCATCTCAAAGCCTGGAAAGTCAAAGAAATTAAAATTTTCAATATGTTTAATGTTGCAATAAACATGAAAGGAGATATTTGCCAAGTTTCAATACACAGATGCCGTCAGTCATTATTCATCCATGGAGAGCACTCCTTGCCAACTAGAATTATACACAGAAAAGCAAAATGTATTTTAACAGATTTTTTAGTCTTTCATGAAAAATGTTGCTTGTCACTCTTTTATTCAATTTCTCAAAACAAAAACAAAAATAACCCCAAAATAAACAACCTCAAAACAAACAAACAAAAAAACCAACCCTGGGTTTGGCTAGGAAAGTATAAGGAAATCTTGCCTGATTTCAGCAGAATATATAACTTTGAAATTATTAACTTTGTCTATTAAAAAAGGCAGAAGACATTGCAATAATACGATTTTAGTAAAATCTTTCAGTAAACTGTATGGCAATATAACCTTGGGATCTGAAATCTTTCCAAAATTGCTAACTTTCTTTAGACAGTAATGAACATCATTATATGGAATTGCAAGTGGTTTTGTGATTCCTAATGGTACTGTATCTTCAAATCTTCAGAGCATAGTAAATGGTCCTACATAGATATGTTATTCAAGGTGTTCAGAAATGCACAGCATTTGCATACCTGTCATATCCCTTGTATTTTACTGTCACAACAGCAAATTCAGAGCATCTGTCAGTTGGCTTGAAAACATTTGTTACTATATAAGAAATATGCAAGTGCTTATACAATAAACTTTAGTTAATTCTAAATTTGTTTGGTGTTTTAGGAAAATAGGTAAAATGTCTTCTTCATTTTAAGATGAACAATGATAATTTGTATGTGTAATGAATAGTTCATTGACGTCAATTTTTTTTCTGAGTTGTAATGCTTTGAGTTATAATTTTGTCTTAGATGTAAAAGGGAAATTCTGATAACTTTTCAGTATTAATTCTTCTTTAAGTGCTATTCCCTACTGCTAAGGAAATAAATCATAAGAAGGTGAATATTAGCATAATACCAATGGTTCTGTGTTATAATACCAGGACTCAGTGGTTTGTGTTTAAGTTAGTGTTTAATAGCGAGGTCACAAGGCAAGGATGTGCACATCAGAAAAAGTAGAGTGCACAGATTCAAAGAAGCACAAAGATACTGTGCCATTTTAACTCTACTAGCTCCATGATCTAGTTCAGAGTCTGGATTGCTACTTTTTCCATCCCCACAGAGCCTCAGGACTGCTGCCTGTTAAGTGTTTCTCCCTAATCCATTCAGGATCTTCAGCAAGCAAGAAGTACCCCTTACTCTCATGGTATGTTTACACTTATGGTGGTGTGTAGCATGTGAAAACTGCACACCCATCTTGCATAAGTATACATAACAGTGTAGATGGTGAGGCACAGATTAGGCATGTAAAGCATTACATGCCTGAGCCTACAAAGTATGGAATGATATAAATGTAGGCTGGAAGGTTATCAAGTCCAGCACCCTATGCTGAGGAGCGATCACGTAAACCTAGACCATCCCAGGTGTTTGTCCATCCTGTTGTTAAAACACACCAATGATGGAGATTCCACAACCTCCCTTGGAAGCCTACTCCATTGATTAACTACCCTTACAGTTAGAAAGTCTTTCCCAATATTTAACAAAGTCTCTCATGCTGCAGATTAAGCCCATTACTTTTTGTCCTACTTTCAGTGGATGTGAAGAACAATTGATCACTGTCCTCTTTATAACATACTTAGCATATTCGAAGACTGTTATCGGGTCTCCCCTTAGTCTGCTTTTCTCAAGATTAAGTGCGCCCAGGTTTTTTTTTTAACCTTTCTGCATAAATGAGGTTTTGTAAACCTTTAATCATTTTTGTTGCTTTTCTCTGGACTTTCTAAAATTTGTCCATGTCCTCCTAAAATGTGGTACCCACAACTGGACACAGTACATGTAAGGCTTCAACAGTCCTGAGTAGAGCAGGACAATTACCTCCCTATGTCTTACATACGACACTCCTGTTAATATACTCCGGAATGCTATTAGACCTTTTTGCAACTGTCTCACGTTGTTAACTCATATTCAGTTTGTGATCCTGCAGTACTGTGAAGTCTTCATTGAATTCCATGTTGTTGAATATATCCCACAAAGCTCTCTACACTCCCAAGCAGTGCCTCCCATGTCTACCTTGCTATTTTTAGCAGTGTTGTGTCCTACCGCCTCCCCATTGTTCGAGCCTTATGCCATTTCTTGCCTCCCCCTGCTTTCTCCCTGACAGAGCCTTTTCTCATCACAGAAAAAGGCTCTGGCAGTGGGGAGCTCATGGAGTCTTTTCCTGCTGCCAGAGCCTTTCACTGTTGCATGTAGCTTCACTGTATAGTGTCTGTATTCTACATGCTGCTACAAATGTAGACAGAGTCTTAAAGTGGCCACAGCTGGGAAATGGTCTTTCTTCCAGTTGGTGCTTTATTGAGTTGCAGAGATGACTCACAATCTCTATTGGGATAGCTAAAAAACCCAGGGGCAAAGGGTGCCTCTCAGCTATCATGGAAAAACTTAATCTTTTCTTTGTATGAAGGGTAAGTGCTGCACACTTTGATAGCTTTACACATGGATGCTGTAATTTCCCCTTTCTCCTCTTTCAACTTTGATTACTGGTTCACTTCTTTCCTATCATTGCATTCATTAATCCTCATCCTGGGTGATTTCAGTTTCCATGTTGATGATCCCACCATTTTTCTTTTTTCCTTGTTCATCTCTTTTATTTAATCATCTTTTTTCTAACTTCCCTGTTCTCCATCTTTGACCCTTTCTCTTAACTATTTTTAACAAACATTGATCTTTTCTGGTGTCTCCTTCAGAATTCTCTCTGACCACCACTTGTTATCCTTCAAAAACCAGTGCTTATTCTCCCCCATCTGCACTGCCCATCCATCACCATTTCTTCCAGGGCGTCCTGTCTGTTAACTTTTCCAACTCTTCTACTACTCTCCTTTCCCTCCATCATTCACTTCACTCAATGCCATGGTCCCTCGACCCTCAACTCGACCTGACCCTCCCTACCTCTCTTCATCTCAACTCTTTCCTTTCACTATGCTCTTCACCCTTTGATTCCTAATCTTGGCTATTTCCCTGCATTTGCTCACTCAAGTTCTGTTTTATGCTTCTGGGTGATTCTAGGTAACATCTAGCAACTCTGCTGATTTCTTTCTTAGTTCACTTTCTCGTCTTTGAGCTCTGACTTCTTCCTTTCTGAACATCTTTGTCTCCTCCAAAATATTATGCCAACAATCCTACACCTGTAATCTTTCATTTATTTTCAATTCCTTCTTTAAATCTTCTCTCCAGTCCCATCTTTCTCTGCCCAATCGTCATCAACTGCTTTAAAAATAGATTATGTTTCCAGCAGGTGCTCTTATCCTCCTATCAATTGGGGATCCAATCAAATGTTTCTGCATAGGAGAACAGGCCCTGTTAGTTTTACCCATGAGGGAAAAACTGGCCAGCCTTGGCATCCTGGGTCTAGTGTGGTCACACAAGACATCTTTTTTTTTTACCATTCTGTAACTCTAAATAGCTACACAAAATTGGTTCAAACTTTCCATTTTAAAAACAAAACAAAATACTAAAAAAATAGCATCAACAAAAAATCACCTTTGGCCAGAGACAATGAATGGAAGATTTCAGCCTCAAAGAAATTTTCTGTTCTCATTCAATGATAATTTTATGGTGAAAAAAAAGTTATAATTGTAACCCTTCTGCCAGGCAGATCCGGCAGCAGCAAAGGGCTGGGTTCTACATCTAGGGGTCCCTGTCAATGATACAACACCAAACCATCCCCCACCCAGTCACATGGGAAATCACACACTATCCCCTGGGCACCCCCAAAAGGCAATAATTCCCCTCTCGCAAGCACAGAATGTGAGTGTAGAAAGTAAGCCTTTTAATAAAAGGAAGGAAGTAACACAGCACTGGTTTTGGAACCAATGCAAACAGAATTCATGAACTCAATGAGCCAAACCCACCCCAGAGTACAGGGGCATGTCCTTTGCCTCTTCCTTCTTGCTTTCCCCTGTACTGACCATCATCGTTGCAGTTGCCCCCTCTCGGTTGGGGGCTCAGCCAGTCCCTTTCTGCAGGTGCCTACCAGATGTGGGCTTGACCAGGCCCTCTCTGCTGCTGCTTCCTACCACCTCTGCACCTTGCCAAGTCCCTGCTCCTGGCTCCCGCCATCTGCAGACACCGACCGATCCTGCCTCCTACTACTGGCTGACAGTTAAGATTTTCCAGTTTCTCTAGTGATTTCAGCTTTTAGCAAATTTCAGCTTATAGGAAAACCTTCTTCTGACACAGGAGCAATGTCCTTCCTTTTCGCAGAACAAAAGAATCCAAGATGAATAATTAATTCTACCTTTTAACAGTGGAAGGCAATAGTCAATCTGTGCCTGAGGGTAGCCCTTTACCAGGGCTCATGGCCTCTCTACAAAAGATTTCTCATCCCCTGTCTGCTGCCCTTGCAATGCTGAAACATCTGTTGGCCATCCTTGTTGGGCTCTGTTTAGATGAGAGTGAATTTTTCATCAGAACAGGGTAAACACAGATCTCATCCATTTGTTCATACAATCGAAGGACAACATTTCATTACCCCTGCAGTTAACACAAAAGTGATTTGTAACACAAAACCAGACACTGACCATTTCCCATCATGCTCAGCACCTACTGTGCTTCTGTGATATGCTGAGTACTTAATTGTACTCATGAAAATCCAAAGCCCATGCAAATAAAGTTCCCTCCTTTCAGCTGCTGAGCAAGTGCTACTCAGACACTCAGACCTTGCTTACATAATAAAATCCACTTTTAAGTGTTTGATTAAATAAAGACTAAAGTAGACGACTGTTTGAAAATATTTAGTTAGGAAAGTGTGAGGGGATAAAACGAGCAGCAATGGGATGAAATTGAAACAAATTTAGGCTCTCAATTAAGGAAACTTTCTGTATTGTTCCTTACACTAAGACACAGAGATTGTATTTTACAATTAAGTTACTTTTAAACATTGCATAGAGCATAGCAATGAAAGGCTATTGTAAACTACAGCAAGCCACCATCTGCTCTGCCCCCTGCCATCCAGACCCTGCCTTCCAAAATATAAGATAACCTTTAATCCCTGCAGCCATGTCCTTACAGAACAATACTAACTGCTTTACAAAGAGTATAGGCCAAAATTTTCAAAAATAGAAGTCTCAAGTCAGGTTCCTAGGGGTGAGATTTTCAAAAGCACTTAGGTGGCTAATTATGGAATTAGGCACTTAGCTTTTTGGTTCAAGTTTTCAAAAATAGGCAGCTAATCTATCTGAAAGGGAAATACTCTCCCAGGGGAAATGATGGGAGACCTGTTCGCTGGGTGATATAAGATTTGGTTGGAAAAGGTACTTGTGAATATATCACAGGAAATGATAGCAGGGGAAGATGTGGACCTAATACACAGTCTAATTCTACAATCAAAGAAGAAGGCTATATTAGTTAAAAAATTGAACTGGTTTAGAGCGGAAGTGAAGGTAACTATAAAATAATAATATATATCAAATGCAAAAAATGGGAAATTTATAGTAGTGAATATAAATCTGTATCTAGGAATTGTTGAACATTGATAAAGGAAGCAAAGGTACACAATGAGACATCTATGGCGAGAAGAGTTAAGGACAATAAGAAGGAAGTTTTTTTAAATATACTAGGAACAAAAAGACTCTTATCAATGGTATTTGTACATTACTTGATGTACCAATAATAGAGTTATCAAGGATAATGCAGAAAGGCGGAAGTGTTGAATAAATATTTCTGTTCTGTATTTGGGGAAAAAACAGATGATGAAGTCATATCATAACCCTAATAACATTCGTTCTATTCCACTGGTATCTCAGGAGGAAGTTAAACAGCAGCTATTAAGGTTAGACATTTTTAAATCATCAGGTCTGAATAACCTTTATCCAAAAGTTTTAAAATCGTTGATGGAGGAGCTTGCTGGACTGTACTCTTGAGTTTATATAGACCTTGGAACACTGGGGAAGTTCCAGAAGACTGGAAGAAAGCTAATATCGGACAATTAAAGCTGTCTTAGTCTGACATCAATCCCAAGGAAAATATTGGAGTGGCTGATATGGAACTAGATTACTAAACAATTAAAGAAAGGTAAAATAATTAATGCCAGTCAACATGGGTTTATGAAAAATAGATCCTGTCAAACGAACTCGATATCTTTTTTTTTTTTTAAATGATATTACAAGGTTGGCTGGCAAGTTTGTTGATATAACATACTTAGACTTCTTTGGCATTTGACTTGGTACCGTGTGACGTTATGATTAAAAAAAACTAGAACGGTGTAAAATTAACATGCTACACAATAAATGGATTAAAAGTTGGACAACTGATAGCTCTCAAAATGTAATTATAAACAGGTAATCATCCCTATGTGTCCTGTGCGTGTTTTTTTAGCGAGGTTCCACAGGGATCAATTCTTGGCCCTGTGCTATTTAATATTTTTATTAATGACCCGAAAAAAATATAAAATCATCACACAAAAATTGGGGGAGTGGTGTACAATGAAGAGAAGAGGTCACTGACTCAAGGCAATCTGGATTGCTTGGTAAGCTAGGCACGAGCAAACAATATGCTTTTTAATATGGCTAAATGTAAATGTATAAATCTAGGAAAAAGCAAATAAGTCATACTTACATGATGAAGATTTCTACCCTGGGAAACAGAAACATTGAAAAAGATTTGGGGTAGTGGAGGATAATCAGCTGTTATCTGTCAGCTCTGGGGAACCAGGGTGCAAAACCCTTACAGTCTGACTCACCTTAAACACGTCCCCCGCAGCCTCTGTTTGAATCAGAACCAATCAGAGACGGATTTACCAAAAGCAATGAAAAGGCAGTGGGGGATACACCTAAACCCCTCCAAACAAGGGTGACAGGATTAAGGCAACTTTCCTAGTCTTATCTTCATTAAAGCTGTAAGAAGAAGGCATCTCGATTAGCACACTGAATGGAAAACAGAAAGCCTCATCTACACTGAAGATGGAACAAGGAAACATCTCTATTAGCATATCAAATGAAGAACCAAGCTTCAAGGCAGGGACTGCACTGAACTCTGGGATCAGCGAAGCGGGAAGCACAGCATGATGGGAGATCTCTGCTCCAGATGTTAATTAACCCAAACCTACACACACCCACCTCAGCAGTTATCAGACCAATTCTAGTCATAGATCCTTAATTGATATCCAAAACACTGAATCTGCCTGATTGCATTGTGAGCTACCTGGAAGGAACACTGCCCACAGCAGGAATGATCAGTTCCTATTGTCCAGCATAAATAACAATTCTGGTATACTTCCCTGAGAATACCCATTGTTTATCCATAAACAAACCTAGTGTTCTCCCTTGAACCATTGTTTCTTCCCTACAAAAACCCCTACCCAAGTTCAAACCTTTGTTCTGATGCTTGGATCCAAAAGCTGCATCAGTTCCAATGAGACTTCACCTTTTCCTGACTGATCGTGTTGGGGGCTCTGCCTATCTCAAGCACTCCAGACCCTAAGCTGAACAGCCTGTTTCCTGGGAACCTACGACCAGTTCAAGCTGCGCTGAGTGGTGAGACCCCAATTCTCTCTGTCCCTGTCTCTCTCTTTTCTCTGGTTAAGCCCATTTTTTCCTCTCAGACCTAATTTGATCTCTCTCTCTCTTAGTCCAGGTATAACTTTCTAAACCTGACTTTGTAATCAAACTTGGGCTCAATTTTCCCAATACCCCAATTGAAATCATGTAATATTGTAACTCTTTGGTTGTTTTTCTCTCCTTGTATGACTATGAGTACCATAAATTTTATATACCTGGCAATAAAATAACTTTTATAATCAAGCTGGTTGCCAGACTCTCTCCAAGCTTCATTTATTCTTGTGTGTTCTTCGCTTCACTCTTTTACTCTGCAGAAACGCTTCTCTTACCTAAGCCAAAGATCCCTGTAGCACCCAAAAAGCCTATGGGGTTTGTTCGTCAAGGGGGTTACTAGTAGAACAATTGTAGAATGAGAGTAGGGATAGCAACATGCTAAACATGTGGCATATATGGGTGGCACTAGGCAGTGCTGCTCTGCCCCGCCTGTGGAGTCCAGGGCATATAAGAGTGGCAGCTGGTGTCACCCAGCCTGATTGAGTCCAGGGACATGCAAGGGTGGCAGCTGGAAAGTGCTGTTTAGGCCTAGCCTGCTCAAGACTTACTCTATTCCGGTGTGGTGCCAGGGGCATATAAGGGTGGCAGATGGAAAGTGCTGTTTTGACCCAGCCTGCTGAGTTCAGGGACATATAAGGGGTCAGCTGAGAGTGCTGATAAACCTGGTCCGCTCAGACATGCTCTGTTAATCTGTGAATGTGTGTGTATATGTAGGTGTTTATTTGAGTCTGGTGCTGGAGGAACCTAGCCCTGGGAAACTTAGGTCCTGCAGGTTAGCTCCATTGGAAGAGGACTTGCAGAAGGGAGAAGTAAGCTACATATACAAACACAAGTAACACAAGCAGAACATTAATAAAATTACAACCCCTGCCAAGGAAAGTAACCCTAATAAATGAGCATACGCCAAGATGATGGGCAAATCTAGTAACACAGCTAAACATGAGATCCCAGACTAAAGCTGTGGCAAAAGGCCTAATGCTAACCTTGGATGCATAAACAGGAAAATCTTGAAGAGAAGTGGTTATTTTATCTCTGTATTGGGCACTGGTGAGACCTGTCTGCAATACTGTGTCCAGTTCAGGTGTCCACAATTCAAGAAGGATGTTGATAAATTTTAGTGGGTTCTGAGAAGAACTTGAGAATGATTAAAGAATTAGAAAACATGCCTTATAAATAGTGATAGACTCAGGGAGCTTAACAAAGAGAAGATTACAGGGTAACTTGATTAGTCTATAAGTACTTGTATGGGAATAAAATATTTAATAGTGGGCTCTTCAATCTAGCAGAGAAAGAAATATGATCCAATGGCTGGAATTTGAAGCTAGACAAATTCATACTGGAAATAAGGCATACCTTTTTAACAATGAGAGTAATTAACCGTTGGAACAATTTACCAATCATTAACAATTTTTAAATGAAGATTGGATTTTTTCTAAAAGAAACACTCTAGGATTTTTTTTGGGGGAAATTCTATTATCTGTGTTATTCAAGGGACCAGACTAGATGGTCATAATGGTCCCTTCTGGCCTTGGAATATATGAATACTTTTCTTTTCCACTCTATTTCTAATTTCTCTGATATTTTCAAAATCTTTTCAAAAGTTAGAAAGCTCCTGATCAAACTGTCTACAGGACTATAAGATGTGTTACAGTATGACACAATCCTGCTGGCAGACAGGCAGTTATCTAAGTCTTGTGGCTTCTGTAGTTTAGTCATAGTGGGGCTCCTTATTACAGAGTCTTTCAGAATAACTGAAAAAAGGATATGAAAACAGCTAGAGAGGCACTGAAGTAAATGAACTTATTAAAAGTTCTGCAAAGCAATGAAAATGATTTTTCTTCTGGGTTATTTTTGCTGTGTTTATGTCCTCAAATGTTTTTTATCGTCCAGTTCTTTAAAATGGTGTGTTTACCTCTGCTACACTTTAATTTTAGAATGAGCCTTTATCACTTTCTGCAGCAGTAGTTTGTGAATTGCTGTCGAACTGTATATGCCAAATGATTTTATCACTGGGAAATGTTTAATTTAACTACCAATAAATAAATAATAAAATAAAACCCACTAATTAAGCCATATAGTTAAGCACAAACCTTTCTATCAGAAGCCTTGACTTAGTGAGGTTTGTTTTATTGAACACTTTCTACCTTGTTCTCTGACACATTTTTGTTGGAGTATTTTTCTATCCTCTCTCAATATACAGCTGAAATTTACACTGCTGGATCCAGTCACTTTGATCAAGTTTAGCAAGATACATGACAGCTGTTACATCAATTTTCAAAAATAAATAGACAGATAAATAAAATTCTGCCTTTTGGGAACCTCATTGGAATTATATGCTTGTAGGGTTGTTCTTCATTACATTTCAATCATCAGTGAATCTTTTTCTTTTAGCTAGGTTTATTTATTTTTTGAGTGCATTGCCAAATCCCCTCAACTATTCTCTTTCCTCTCTTGGTTTGTCTTTCTTTTCTAGCTTCTTTTTTACCTTAGAACAAGAAAGGAAGAAAGAAGCAGAGATAGTGACCAGGATAGAAGGACTGAGGCTCAAGAACTGGAGGCAGTAGGGCAAACTGTGTTCTTTATATATAGGACTTAAGTTAACTTACAGATCTTTCGCTTCTTTGTTTTTGTTTGTTGGGGCCATAATATTCTGTCACTGAATGTCTCAGTCCATAGTATGGGAAATGAGAAGTACACACAAGGCTAATACAAATAGTGCCTGATGCTTCCCTCCAAGTATCCAGGCAGAAGCGGGACCCAGGAGAGGCCAAAACAGGCACAGGAGAGCACAGAATGGGAAAGTAAAGCCTCAGCTACATGTTCCCCTTAGCAGCTGCTAGGAGCTCACAGAAGCAATTCCATTTTGACTTTTGAGATTGGACTTTTGCAAATGAGCCTCTCTTTGCAGCTGCCAACATAACAGGGTGGATATCCCCAAGGTTAATACAGGCCCTAGCTGTAATTTAAGAATTTTGTTTTCCTGAAGATCTCATTCTCAAGGAAGCATTAATTCCTGGATGTGAAGAAGAAAGTGAATAATTTAAATTTCTCACTGCTAGAAGTTTCAGAAGCAGAAAAAAGTGACTGCAGCTAAAAAATTGCTAAGTTCCTGATGACGATAAAATTATTGCTGAAATGTTTAAAGCTGGGGACGAGGTGGCATTACATGAAATACATAAACTTTGTAATATTGTCTGGGAGAAAGAACTGTGTGCAGAAGAATGGAAGAAAGGTGTGATCTGTAAATTACTGAATAAAAGAAACCATCTAATATGTGACAATTGGTGAGAAATAACACTACAGTAAGAACACAGAAAAGTGTTCTGTGGTATACTATTGAACAGAATCAAACTGGTCATAGATGAAAAGCTGCAGACTGAGTAAGTCTTTTTCAACCAAAAAGACCATGTATAGATCACATCTTTACCCTGAGATGATTGATTGAGAAAAGGCTTGCTTACCAGAGAAGATTAGTCTTGAATTTTATAGATTTCACCAAAACTTTTGACTGAAAGAGTTGATATGGAAGATCTTGTGAAAATATGGGCTTCCTAGAAAGATAGTGTCACTGTCTAAGAAGCTGTAGAAAGGATCAAAATGCTGTGTAAGGGCAAAGAAGTGAGATCGATTGGTTTTCTATTTTCACTGGAGTGTGACAAGGATGTATTAGTAAATGGACCAAACTACTATAACCGTTTTATTCTTTGTAGGTGAGCCAAAGTCCCACTAAGCCTTGTGTTTATAATTCTTTGTATTTAAGATTGACCTAAAATGAATTTTAGATGACCCTAGTGTTTGTGTTAAACTAATGATCAGGAAAATGTCTGTAATCAATGAATCGGACTGCACTTAATTACCCACTTTATTTTTACTCTGATTTAGCTGACCTAGCCCAAAAAGGGACCACTTGTAACTGATTCAGGGAAGGTGTTTTCTATGATTAATAAAGTAATCTGTTGAAAGATGCTTTTAACTTATCAATTATGGAAGCCAAATACCACAGCTTCAAGGTCAACGGGTCATTTTTTTCTTGGTCTCTTTTCTGAAAACACCAATAGTACATAAAGGGTTGCCTATTATTACAGACATGTGTTCTAAGTGGCAAAATGATGTCCTTGATAAGGTATACACATAAATATATTGTAATTGATAAAAATTAGTAATAAAAAAAAATGGACAAGGAACATTTGGTATAGCAGATGTGTTCTGTAATCAATGTAACAGCAGACCATTAAATGATGTGTTGATTAATATCTAAGTCATTAAGAGCTAAATATGATTACAGATGTCATTACTTTATTGATTAGGTTAAGTTGAGAATGTTCAAAATAAGCAAATGTCAGCACAACCATCGCTGGAGAAAAAAGCATGAGAAAGGATTGGTGTTGCCAACTCTCATGATTTTATCATGCGTCTCATGATAATTATCGTTTTCCTTAAAGGCCCTGCTCCTGGAGTCAGGTGGATATGGGATGATTTCAGCCTTCATTCTTAAAGAAAAAGTGTTTCTAGCCATCGTGGCTGTGCAGAGAGCTTCATAATGTGACCCCAGTGCGACCTAAAGGCTCAGCTTAGTGAATGAGTGCTTCTGGCAGCCATTCCTGGGATTATGCAATAGAATGACCCAGTAAACGCCCTAGTCCCAGATGCAGCTCTAGAAATTGCTGTTTTACAGAGTTCAGTGCTGCCCACTGGACTCTGAAAATTCATATGCTCGTCAATTTATCAAAGAAATTGATATGCACCAGCTCTGTCACTTTAAATATAGTCTCTACACACACCCAAACTACATGCACTTTGCTTTTGAAAAAACAAACAAAATGCGTTTATTAAGTACAGAAAGATTTTAAGTGATTATAAACCAGAGGGATATAAATCAGATTTGATCAGGATGAAATAAAAGCAAATCCCATTCTAAACTAAGCTTAGCACTTTCAGTAGATTTACAGTCTTAGATGGTTCTCACCACAGGCTGGTTAGTTGACTTCCAACTCTCCTGTGTGGACGATGCTTCAGTTGCTTGATGTTATTCATAGCTTGGTTGCAAGAAAGAGAGAGTGAGAGCCCAAAATGTCCCCCTTTTTCAAATGTCCCTGTGCCCCCCTCTGGGGCCTTATCTCCCACTTCAGGTCAGGGTGACCAACAGTATTCCTGCACGGTCTTCTCTATGTCCTGAGTCAAAGAACATCACCTTATAAGATGCGGCTCTTTGGTCATACAAATGTGGCTCTTTGCGGCTCTTTGTTCTTTGAAATTGACAAGCTTTTCAGGGGAGGGTAAGAGACGAGGGGAAACTGACAAGGTAAATGTGGCTCTTTGCAGCTCTTCGTTTTTGACTGGTTGGCCATCCCTGAGCTAGAGCATTCCTTCTGGAAGAGCTGGGTTGATTCAAGCATGTCTTAGTAAGGTGTGACCTACCTCTCTGCTTTTATTGTTTGCCTAGATCTGCTTCAAGCCATGTGAGACACATATCTGGGAATATTACAGAGCGAAGCTTCATAACCATACATATGACATTGCAAGAAACATGCTACCATAACAATAATCTTCAGTATGTCATGAGCATTCCAAAAACACTTTACAAGACATGCTTTGCATTAAACAATACACAGTTACACTATAAGGGTGATACACATGAATGATACACAATGACACCATAAGGGTGTAACTGGGGTGCAGTGTGTCACAATAGGAATTATATGGAGTAGAGGAAAACTTCAGGATCTTGATACAGGAGATGTCATTGTTCTAGCTGGATGCAGATGGTGATGCTATGAAAAGATCTCTACTAACAACAAACATGAGGCTGCCAAAGTAGGATTAAGACTCAGCCAAAATAAAAAGAAAGTCATAATAATTGAGATAGGAGTCAGTAATGATGGCGCACCTATGATTGATAGTTAATGATATAGCATGGTTAATGAAATTGTACATCTTTGAAGCACATTTAGTGCCATTGGCCAATTCCTTGAGGAGGTGGAAGCAAGAACTGGGAAGGCAAGTGGAATCTTTTCAAGACTGGCAAATATCTGGAAAAATAAGGAGATTCACACAAGACATAAGACAAAATTATACAATGCCATTCTGATACCCACATTGTGATGTGCTTCTGAAACTTGGCAAATGCTAGAAACTCACAACAGGAAACTTAATGTATTCTATCTGAGATGCTTGTGAAGAATACTTGGTGTCCTCTTGTGGGATAAAGAAACAAATGCTGATGTGTTGCACAGGGCTGCTCAGCAGGCTGTAAGATTTGGGAAAGAAGGCTGAAGTGGTTTGGACATGTGCAGATGTCAAAAAACTGTATTCCTATACAAACCCTTGACTGGATACATTCTGATGGAGGACAGAAAAGAGAAGGACAGAAGATGACATAGGAAAACCACTGAGAAAGATGTTGCTGTCATGAAAGCAGATTATAACAGAGCAAGAAATATGGTATTAGACAGATGGAGGTGGAAAGACTGGATTGCCTCATGTCATAAGGCAGGAGAGCATCTACTATAAAAAATTCGTAGCAATATCTGTGATGTGACCCTCACAGAGTGTCCTGAGCCTTCTGTTCCCTTTTGTGAATTATGCTGCATTATATGAACAATGTGACATATAACAGCTCAGGTGTATCTTTAAATGAGAAGATGCATTTTATTATTACTGATTCCTACCCAGATTAGGTACTGCTCATGAAATAACACACTTATCTGATACAATACACCAGCATTTGTGTCCTTTTCATTTTAATGTTGCATTTACTCTCATGCAGTAAATATACAAATGCTGCTGGTGTAGAGTAAAGAATTATAATAACAAATCATTGCCTGGTTTCTGGATACAAAGGAAACTTCAGTCTCCAGAGCTGTCAGTCCAGCATGTTAAAATATTTCACTTCACTGTGCTAATCCCCTTGGAATGCTGCATTTATTACCTACCTGGCAGGTGTGAAGTGCTGAATTCTAAAGGGATTATCTCCTCCCCCTCCTCTTTTGTTCAACCAGAGCAGTAGAGGACAGGGAGGAGATAATCCCTTTTAAATGGCGCATCTATTACCTACCTTGCAGGCATCAAGTGCTGCATTCCAATGTGATTTAGCACAAGAGAGCCTGTTTAGAGTGGTGTTAAACTTCATTGTAAACAGACTGAAACTTCACTACAACCCCAATGAAGGTTTCCTTGAAAGAGTTTTGGGGACTTCTCACTGTTCTGCACAATAGTTGAGGTTTTCCTATATCCATATTCACTATAAGCAGGTCATCTGTATTATTATTGGCACTCTTTTGCTGTCAGATACAATGAAGTGAAGAAACTGCAAACACAATTTTTGTATTTATTTTTATGTTATGGACCCTCTGTAAAGATTTGATTCAGTCTCAGATTGTTGAAGACTTGGGTTAAACTGGTTTGCTGATTCTTGTGTGGTCCATCTATCAGTTGGTTTCTCTAACCATCGCCTTTGTAACTTTCCACATGGCGCTGTATGTATGGTATGACTTCCTGGAGCTCATCTGCAGGCTCCTACACTGTCCACTCTTAAGTCCCTATCTGCTGTCCATGCTGTCTATAGTGAATCTTGTTCAGGTTTACGATACATCCAGGTTTTCCCAGACATAACCTCTTTTCTGAGCCTCCATCCTCTGTCTGGGTGGATTTTAAAAATAACACGAAGTGTTTGGGGTTTTTACAGAGCAGACAAGCTGCAGCTCAGAAAGAGTCCCGATTAGTCCGCTTCTTGACTGATCCCTCCCCTGCATCTGCAGCTGATTGGTTCATTCCCCTGCATGTCATAGCTGCTGGATCCCACCCTCCCAAGCCACACCTCTCAGCCCTGGTGGAGGGAGTCCTGCTGCTTTCCGCAGGGACATGATGACTGATGTCTGTTGCTGCACCCTGAGTTTGTGCCAGGCATCCTGCCACCATGACAGGGAGAGACACTGCCCCTCCCCAGGGAATACCTTTGCCTCAGGTACCCCCCAACAGTATTCCCACTCGAGCTCTCCCTCCACCCTCCCTCCCACCAACTCCCCCTCCACCCAACTCCCCCTCCCCTCCGGGAGTGTCCTCTTTTTGGGAATCTGAAATATTATAACCCTAATCTTGTTGACCTGCATAGAAAATCTCCTTTGTTCCCCTTTGTCAGTCCATCATTACATCATGTTTTCCTCAGAGTAGGGACTACTGGAAAATATGTAGTATATTGTAGGTGCTACTGCAAACTAACTAATAGTCTTCCTACAGATATGAACGATGAAGTCAAACCTTAAACAGAGAAAAATGTGGTTTAACTCAAGCTGCCTTTAAAAGTCCAGTTTTCTAAACAAGCTCTGTGGGTTGGTAGCTTTATAGTATATTGGATGGCATGTAACAATATGCTGCATGGCCATATGGGAAACTTACTTGAGATGCAAAGAATGACCTAGCACTTTTGGTCGTCAGGGCATGGAAGCCTCGATATGCTAGCAAAGAGACAAATTCATATATATGTACAGGCTTCATCAATCTCATTGCAACACTAATCAATAAAAGTGAATAGCATTGAAAACAGCCTTGAAAATGTCCTATCTACAATAACACAGAACTTGCAGCTTTCTTCAGCTAGAGCAGAGGAGGACTGAATAAGAGCATAACATTTGGAAACAACTGCTGAAAACTTAGCACAACTAGGATAATATTTATCCAGCACAAAGGGCCCTGAGTGAGCCCTATGCATCATTTCAGCCGCTAATGTGTGTCTGGGTATGAGTGTTGAGAGGTGGGGAGAAAGAGGTGAATATAAAAATGCACCCCTTCTTCAGCATCTAGACCAGGGTAAGTAATTAAGAAATTATTCTAATAAAAATATACTTACTGAAAGGAAGACATTACAAATAGTGAGAAAGTGACTATGGCCTTCACCCTGGCTGTGCCCTTTCAGCCACATGCAATTGCATTCAAAGTGCTATAATTTCCCATAAGGAGCTCACTGGATCTATATTACCAAATTAACTCTACATGGATAACAATTCCACTTTCCATGTTTGCGTCCAAATTGAGCATCAGGAGCAGGTTTGCCAGTTAAGAAATCAGCACAGACTTTGATAGACTGAAGGTAAACTTCATCATATGGAGCTTTAAAGATGAAGTCCCAAGGCATCTAACTGGTCATTCAGATATGAAAATGCAAACAGCTAGTGTGTGTTTCCTCAGAAGGAAGTAACAAATATAACAAAATTGCCATATTGACAATATTTCCTTATGCCAGTTGGCACACTAGATGCATAGTTAGACTGACGTTGATTAAATCATTCCCTTATGCAGAACCTCTGATATTTTGCATTTGTGATATATATCTCTATAACCCTCAGTGTCTGACTTGCTTCCATTAGTTCATTGTAAGACGGTCTCCTGCCCGGCCTGGTCCTGGTGGCCCTTCCTCGGGCCCAGGCTCGGAGGAAGGCCACTGCGCCTTCCTATACAAAGAGGGGATGTTAGCGTTCGCAAGCTTTCACCCCGGCCCTCAAGCAGGGCAGGTGAACAAGGAGCAGTGACCTCGAGTCAAGTGAGCGGTAGACGCTATTCGCTCTTTGGGGTTGGCATGGATAGGAGGGAGGGGAGGGGGACGCAGCCCCACCCAACTCCACTGCATCCCAGCCCAGGGCCCTAGCAGTGGCAAGGGCATTGCCACTCAGTCGGCGGGGCTTCCACCGCAACACGCCGATTGGGCTTACCTGTGTTACAGCCACACCTATGGCTGTCCCTGGGCTCCTTCCTCCCCGTATTCCCCGGTACCTGCATCCGCTGGTTCCTCCGGGTTGCCGGGATACACCGCCTGGGGTAGACCAGCCAGTCCCTCTTCGTCCACGGGTGGTAGAGCGGGGAGCTCCTCGGCGAGGGGCAGCTCCTCCAGATCGCAGGGCTGGGGGTAGGGTTCAGCCTCCGGCAACTCCTCCAGGTCTGGTCCTGCCTCCATGGGTTGGGCGTCTGGCAGTTCCTCCAAGTCCGGGCCAGCTTCCGGGCGGAACTCCCAGCCCTCCGGTTCAGGGGGCTCGTCCCAGTCGCGGCGGCCCTGAGGCCAGGCCTAGTCATAGAATCATAGAATCATAGAATATTAGAGTTGGAAGGGACCTCAGGAGGTCATCTAGTCCAACCCCCTGCTCAAAGCAGGACTAACCTCAGCTATATCATCCCAACCAGGGCTTTGTCAAGCCTCAGCTTAAAAACCTGTAAGGATGGGATTCCACCACCTCCCTAGGTAACCCATTCCAATGCTTCACCACCCTCCTAGTAAAAAACATGTCCAACCTAGACCTCCCCCTGCAACTTGAGACCGTTGCTCCTTGTTCTGTCATCTGCCACCACCGAGAACAGCCTAGCCCCATCCTCCCTAGAACCCCCTTTCAGGTAGTTAAAAGCCGCTATCAAATCCCCCTCACTCTTCTCTTTTGCAGACTAAACAAGCCCAGTTCCCTCAGCCTCTCCTCATAAGTCCTGTGCTCCAGCCCCCTAATCATTTTGGTTGCCCTCCGCTGCACTCTCTCCAAATTGTCCACATCTTTTTTGTAGTGGGGGCCCAAAACTGGACACAGTATTCTAAATGCGGCCTCACCAATGCCGAATAGAGGGGAATAATCCTTCCCGTGACCTGCTGGCAATGCCCCTCCTAATGCAGCCCAATATTCCATTAGCCTTCTTGACAACCAGGGCACACTGCTGACTCATATCCAGCTTTTTATCCACCGAGGTCCTTTTCCAGAGCTGCTGCCCATCCTATAGCTGTGCATGGGATTCTTCCTTAGAAGGTGGGCGGCTGGTGTTGCTCCTGGGGCCTCAAGGCTGCCAGCTAGGGAGGCAGTTGCCTGGGGCTTTGCTAAAGTCAAGGTATATCACATCCACCGCCTTCCCCACATCCACAGAGCCAGTCACCTCATCATAGAAAGCAATCAGGTTGGTCAGGCATGACTTTCCCTTGGTGAATCCGTGTTGACTGTTCCTGATCACCTTCCTCTCTTCCTCTCTTTCGGGGCCTGGGGCGGTTGCTCCTGGGGCCTCAAGGCTGGGAGGCAGTTGCCTGGGGCGGAGGCCTGGGGCGGTTCGGCCCTTCGCTGCAGCCAGCGAGAGAGTACGTCTGCCTCTGGCAGCAACCTCCTCCCTTCTGAGCTACAGGACCTGCGTCTTATGGCTGCCGTCCTCCCTGAGGCTCCGACCCCTGCCGCCAGGTTGGCCGTCTGGCAGGACCTATTGGTGGCCAGCTGCCCGGTTGCCGGGCAGATTGTGCTGCCGGCCTGTCTAGGATCTGATCGTGCCCTTGCGGCCCTTCCTCGGGCCCAGGCTCGGAGGAAGGCCACTGCGCCTTCCTACATTCCTTTTTTTGAGCGAATTTCTAATTTACTTGCACCACTACCAGCTTTCGAGATTCTTCTAAGGATTCAGTGACTGTGTTCGCCTTTTTTTTTAAAGCTACTGGTGACATGCCAGAGAAAGGGAGGATTGAGGATAAACAACATGTCAAGCTCTGATGACCCTAAAACACGCACCTTGCTCCAGGGTTATTGTGACCCTCACTTGATTCATCTTTTTATTTAATTCTGAGAAAAATTTCAAAGCCTATCTGTTGTGTCTAATACTGTGATGTCATAGTGGGAAATATCTCTCTTGAAGGTTGCTACTTTCAAGAACCATGACATTCACCTTGATGAATGAATACATTTGGTTATAGTTAATCATATCCACCTTACCAATATGTATCTAAATTTTCTCAGTTTGGGAATATACTATCTATGCTGTGTTTGTTTACCAGATCTCTTCAAATAACAGAAGTAAAAAGCTGCTCAAATTCAGTTCACTGCTATTCACAGGGCTATATTACATGTTTGAGAATTTTGGATGATTCTGAATAGTTATAGGTAGTTATGCTCTGAGTAGCAATGCCCAGGAATCCTGAAATTTCAATAATTTTATTCTGGTAGTGTATTATTTGCTACTTGCCATTCATTATTCTTCTGCTAATAAGTTTGTCATGCAGTGAGGGAACCGAAATACTAAGAGACCACTTAGTGTGAACAGCCAAACTTAACAATCAATCATCTGTTCATAATCCATCGACGCTATTCAGCAAATGCTTCTGAATCCTGAACAGGTTCTTAGCCAGTGGGATTAGTTCATAAACTTTTCGCAAATTAATGAAAAATCAGCATATATTAAATTTTGATTTGAAGTATATTGTTCAGTTTATACCCATTTGTCCAGCAAACCTATAATCTTTTCCATGCCAGTCAAGAGAAAAGAACACAGAAGAATATGATACACAAATTAAGAGAAAATTCCTACTCTATGGCCATATTTATTAATGCTGTTGCTAGGCAACTTTATGTTGCTCATTTCTATTATTCATCTGGAACTGACTTGTGATATTTGGTTGGACCAAATATATTTCTGGAGTTTTAACACTCTACCTGCCACCTGGAGATTTTTCTGACCTGCAAGGTGAATTCCACTGGTGAACACTGAGTACCTGGATGGTGAGTGGACTTTTAGGGTTCTTAGGGCTGTAGGAATAAAATATATGCTGTTTGGCTGTGTAAATATAACAAAACAAAGGTAGACCGTGTGTTCCTATTTCATTTACCTACAAATACCTTTACTCTCTGTTGCACCTTGCTGAAATACCAATGCAATACTCTGCATAATGCAGTGGTAGGGTAAGCCTTCTCCCCAGTTTCCAGGTTAGATCAGCTGTCCTGGACAATGTTCCATCTTTCCTTACAGAGGACATGTTTCAGTCTCTAAGCAACACAAAGGGATTCACCCAGGTTGGTTTTGCAATTGAAAGCGAGGGACTGAGCAGACAGCGTGGTGTACTCTGTGGAGGAAAGTGATATGAGCATGTGATGATCAAAGGTTCAGGAACCTGAGGCAAAGAGTTTATTTTGGTAATTCTTGCTAGGAGTTTTCCAAGGTTGTCAGTACCTATTGTCTGTCCAGAAGAAAAAGATAGGAAGAGAAGTGGGCAAACAATCTCAAGTTATGACTGAAATTAATATTAGAGAAAGACAAGGTGGGTCACATAATATCTTTTATTGGATCAGGCTTCACAGGGCTCCTCTTCAGGTCTGGAGAAGGAAACTAGAGTTTCCAAGCTAAACATAAAGCGGGACCGATTGTTAAGAATCAGTAGTTCACACATACCGTAGAAGACCACTTAAAATGCAGTGGCGATTAACACTTCTGTAGGGCAATGAAGGATTAGTAGGCAACAGGGTGTGTTACAAGTTGTAATGGGCCATAAAACCAGTCTCTGTTAAGTCCAGGGTTTTTAGTGTCCAGCAGACTTATGAATTTAAGTTCCCAGGACTGTCTTTTGAAGGTGTTGTGTACGTTTCCTTTGAGGATGAGAACTGAGAGGTCGGATATGGAGTGTTTGCTTTTTGAAAAATTTGCCCATAGGTGACAGGTTATTACAAATCACTTAGTTTTTCTTAAATATTCCCTCCAACAAATGCAAAAGAAAGCAAATGCCAAGAATGCGTCAAGTTACTGTTTTCATTTTGTTTTGGATTAATTGTTGGAACATTTTCATGAGAGCTCTAAGTATCACCTTGAACTTCTCAGCATTTTGCGTATTTCTCATACACAAAAAACCTTCAATTAATAATCACTGAACGGATGCTCAGTGTGCATCTTGCACTGTTGTTCTTTATCATTCATTGTTATGGTTTCAATATAGGAAAACCTCTCTGCATTTGAGAGCGGAGGATTTCATTTTGTTTTTGAGTACAGGTTTACAGACCAAACACTGGCAAATGAACAGTCGCCCAGCAGCAGTGACAATGAAAATGGGTGGGCAACCTTTGCAGAGCCATTGTGTGTGAGGCACTGGAGCAGAACCAGCTAGGTTCTTTTATGAAGGCCAGAGCTTCCATATATGTATCCATAAATGTGTCATTGCATAAAATGTGTCCAGAGATATGTAAAATAAAATCTGTCACTGCCCTCATTGCCCTATTTACCATTGGATAGTAGAACTCTCTTCCCTTTTCCAATAGGTGAAAACAACTTGCTGCTAATACTAGGTGATGTCATCCTACAGAGTAAGGATGTGATCTAATACTGATTTTTATTAAGGTTAATCTACAGCCTAAGTGCCATTGCTGAACAATAAATGACTGATCTTTACAATGAATGTTTATGGCAGCAGCAGTTGGCTTTCAGAATTGGACTTATAGATTGGTACACTGCAAGACCTGTATATGTCAGTGAGATATATCAAAATCTTTCATACTGAGAAAGGAGTCATGTAGGATGAAAAGAGGATGCTCCTAATCCCCCTCCCAAATATGGCATCATGAAATGCCCCTTCTCACCACATCATACCAAAGCAAATTTTCAAAGTGAGCAGAAAGCACTGAGTGTAGTTAGAAAGGCCAAATGAGTAACGACCAATATACAATGAAAAGCATTTGTTCTCCTGGAGATCCACAAGAGACCCATTCAAGAAAGATGTAGTGCAAAACCACATATAACAGGAAGCACACAGACTTGTGTAAATTCCCTTGTGTAAGAATATGGTGAAGGGTGTATTTGCATGCCTTTTAGAAAGTATAAAGTTGAACAATAGCTGTCAATGACACATTAAGGACACCTTACTTTAATTTACATGTATAAAGAAATTGAATTAGATTTAATGGGCCAAATGCTGTTCTCTGTTGTACTGTTGTAACTCAATCCTACTGGAGCAAATAATGTAGTTACTTGGATTAACACTGCTGCAACTAAAAGCAGGATTTAACCCAATATTTCTAAATGGATGAGAATCTAGCCATCCTCTGAATGGACTATTGCAATCTACTGAGCCTGGGTGGTGTATTTCTTCTGAAATTTATGCTGTTTACCTAATTCAGATTGTCAGCTCCTTTGGGAGCATGTATTCCCTTCTGTCCTACAGAGAGCATCATGCACATTGAGTAATATAATGTTATCTATGAGGAGAAGAATCACTGGAGACAATATTTTGACATGCAGTAAGTCAAAACTGAATCCCAAATGGCATACCTCCATATACAAACTATTTCAAACTGAGATATATTGTCACTCGGTACTAGTCCTCCACAAGTATACATTATCCGCAAAGAAGAAGTGATTCCATCATGTCACCTCTAACGTCTGAGAGCTAAATATTATCTCCCTCCAGAAAACCCACAGCAGGGAGACACTTGGAAAACATCATACTGTTTAAAGCATGGAGTTCCAGACACATCATCCCTCTGGTGGGGAAGAGTTGTAAATCTATAGAGGTAGGGTTTATTCCACAGATCTTAAGTCATCTTTACGGAGCACCATCTTCTCTTTTGCTGATTTCTGGGCCTTATTCCCTCTCAGCATGGTTCACCCAAGATTCCAGTTGGCCCTGGACATTTATCATTGCTTCTGCCCTATCTGAGTATAAGTGGCAGGGAACAACAACTATTAACTTCAGCAAGAAATGTGTTCAATTCACAAGGGAATGTTGTGCATAGAGCTCCATCTGTCCAGAGAACAGCTCATTTTAAGTTTACAGAACCTCCAACTATATATTGTTTACACGAGGAACTCCTTTAGGCTCCTAGGGAAGTAGATTGCTCTCCTTCTTCTTACAATTTTAGGATTAATGGTGGAATATCTGCTACTTTCATCTATCCACACACTGCCCAGCTGAGGAGATAATATGGCCCTGTGTTATGTGGTGGAGAAAAGGAGCCCTATAGATCTGCTTTGGTCATCATTGCATTGCTTACTTTTTTATTCACGTATTTTGTCCCTGAATGGAAGCGTATGGTACAAGGACTTTGACCTTGATCATGTTGCCCTTTCAGGAGGCCACACCCACTTGAGTGTTTAAAATATGAGCAATCTGTACACATTGCTTAAACGTCGGTATGCCCATGAAAACAGCAGAGGAGCATAATTTATGCAAAGTATTAGAAAAGGGGATATCCCTATTCACTTTCTTCCAAGTGCCATCTGCATATTAGGGTCCAGCAT
This sequence comes from Emydura macquarii macquarii, assembly GCF_026122565.2. Lineage (NCBI taxonomy): Eukaryota > Metazoa > Chordata > Testudines > Chelidae > Emydura > Emydura macquarii. The sequence continues at coordinate 14,830,520 of NW_027132773.1, forward strand.
CTGTTTCTTAGTTTGGAGGCAGTCCCTCACAGTTAAACTTTAGTCACATTGGCAGGATATTATAGAGAAGCTTGCACTATATCTGCTTTTCTTTTTCTATGGCTATGTAGGAAGGTGCTGTGGCCTTCCTCAGAGCCTGGGCCCAAGGAAGGGTCCCAACGCCCCTGCTGGGCAGAACAGGGCCCTACAGACCAAACTGCCTGGAAACAGAGGGGCAGAGCCAAGGCAGGGAAGGAACTGTAAAAGGCCGGCTCAGTAGGGAGGAAGCTGCTGTTGGAGGCAGATGTGTCTTCCTGGAGGCTGTGACCTAGGCCTAGGCCTGACCCAGACCCAGATCCAGACCCAGTGGCTGTTTGGAGCAACAGCCCCACCGAGCGGAGCATCCAAAACCTGCCCGGATTGCCGGGCCCGAGTGACTGGAGAGGGCTGCCGGGCCCTAGTAGCTGGGGTGAGCCACTGGAGAGTCCTGGGTGGGAAATACCCCCTGAGGCCATCCCTGACCTGGAGGAGCTGACTGATGCCGGGGACCCCCTGGAGCTGACTGAACCTGGTGGACCAGAGAAACCCCTGGGACCTGGAGGAGCTGCCCTCTGCTGACAAGCCAGAGGAGTTTCCAGGCCTGCTGCCGGTCGATGGTGAGGGACTTGTAGGACTGCCGCTCGCTGTCTACTCCAGCAACCCGGAGGGATACTGCTACCTGCAAGTACCCAGGGACAGGGTGGGAGGATGTGGCCCAGGGACAGCCGACTAGCAAGTGGCTGAGTCAGGGGCTGAACCCCGTCAGCGTATTGCGACTGGAGCCCTGCTGACTCAGTGGCAAACTGCTTTGCCACTGATAGGGCCCTGGCCTGGGACGCAGTGGAGTCGGGTGGGCCTGTGTCCCCTTCCTCTTTCCCTAACCACCCTGGGAGTGCTTGACACCCTCTGAATTTGGAGACCGAGGATATCAAGCCTGCGAGGCTGGGGGCTCCAGACTATTTTGATAGCCCTGCCCGTGGAAAGGCCGGGGGCTCTAGACCGCTTAGCTGCCCCACCCCGCCTGAGGGCTGGGGACACCAGATCACTGACTAGCCCTCCTATTGGAAGGCCAGGGCTACAGACCCTGTATCAGCCTTGCCCTATGGGAGGGCCGGAGGGCTACAGACTGGGAAGGAAGCCTGCCCAGCTGGGGGCCAGGGCTAAAGATTTGTAACTGGCACCGTTTATTCCCCTAAATAAAGGTGTTGTGGCCTTCCTGTTAGCCTGGACCCGAGGAAGGGTCGCGACACCCCGGCCGGACTGCGCCACCAGCTTACAGGCTAGATAACTTTTGTTTCCTTAGACTTCAAAAAGCATTGGCAGAGTCAAAAGTTCTGCTTGCCTGTATGTGCCTGTTTCCATTGGGAAAAAAGATACAATAGTTTAAATATTTTGTGAAATGATATATATAAAGAATACTGACCCACTGTTCTACCTCATGGATACAAGAGTAACAAAATGAGTGTATTTATTTGACAAAGTGAGTGCATAAATCTTAGAGATTTCCCTAAATTCCTGTTTCCTTCCTTGGGCTGAAGATGATAGGTTTGAATCTTCTGTCACTTACACTGGAGTAAACTGGAAGTAACTCTGCTGAAGTGAATGGAGTTACATCAGTTTAAGTCTAATATAGCGAAAGGAGAATCAAGCCCATAATGATTGCGCTCACAAACCTAATCAGACAGACTTGGATAAGGCGAAGTGTTATTGCCTGTAAAATGCATATGCAACTTTTAATGCTCTGCAGTATTACACAAACAAGGTCAATAGGTTAGAGCAGTGGTTTTCGACCTTTTATCATTTGTGGACTCCTAATGAGATATGGGTCTCTTTGGAAATTTAGACATAATCTGTGAACCCCCTGCCCTCCAGGAGTCTGCAGACCACAGGTTGAAAACCACTGGGTAAGAGCAACATTATTCTTTAAGTAACTGCAACCGTTGGTCTAACTGGTTTATCAAGAATTTTTGGATTGATAAGCCACCAGGTGATGCTAAAGATCTAGCTATTTCTGAACATATCTAGGAAGGTGTGCATTGTAAAATATAAAATAACAGTGCATTCACCATTACGAGCTTGCATTTAATGTAGAAAAAGCAGAAATTAATTATAGAAAAACTATCTTTTAGTGGGGTGGGGGGTGGGGTGGGGGGTTAGGCAAATATAGGACTCCAGTAGTATGTAGTTTCCGTTCTATAGAAAAGTTACAAAACAAGTAGTAGCAGCCTAATCTCAACACTGCCAAGTCTGCGTGCCTTTTCTCTAAACAAAGAGGATCTTTTCAGGGCTAAAATAATAGTCTGGTCTCCAAGAATAGTTTCACTACCAGCTTATTTGCTAAGAATGTCAACAAGGGAAGCAGAAGCAATTGTAGTAATGTTTTTGAGTGTGATCAGATAACAATTGTCCATCCTGTCCATAGTGGACACCACAAGCTGTCTAAACAAACTATATAATTAGACAATGTTCTATCAACTCTACAAGGATGAAGTATACCAGACCTTCATGGAGGCCCTGCTGTTCTGCTCCCCAGGAAACAGTTATCTGGGAAGAAAACAGCAGCCATTTTGGAAACTAACGAGATCTGATCCTCCAGCAGCCAGAAAGGCTGAGGATCAGCAACAGCGAATCAAGGTCCAGCACACGATGTGTCAGCAAATCAGTTCCTAACTGGAGCCAGAGGAGTGAAGAGGGATGCTTCCTAGGCTACAGTTAGATGAAGCAGATTGAGCAGGTCCTATTACTGGCCACAATCAGTGGCAGGGACTAAGAAGGAATACCTACTGATTCAACCCCAGAAAGGAAATTTAACCCAGAAAGGATAAGAGATTATTTTGTTTGTAATGAACCCTGAAGAGCAAGGAATTATTTTTGGTTTTGTTTGTTATACCCCAGAAGGGGTTTTGGACTGTGTGACCTGGCCAGAGGGCTGAGACAGAGAACACCCAAAGAGGCCGGCTGACAACCTGCAGCAGGATGCTGATAGCCAAGGAGATTGACAGCCATGCAGTCCAATGGCAAGGGGGCATGCAAGGGGTGAGTGAAACCCACCACAACTTGGTTGAAGGTCTGGTCTATACTAGAGTCAGCTTTGGTCAACAAAACAGAGGTGATGTATACACTGCAATCAATCCCTCCTTCCCCAACAAAACTGCTCTATTTTTTCAACAAAATAAAACCATCTCAACGAGAGGTGTAGGTTTTTGTCTGCTTAGTTAGGGTGACACAGTATCAATATAGACACTGCATCCCCTTACATTGGCGGTGGGGCTGCCAAGGTCATCTTGTCTAACCCCCTGACAAAATGCAGGATTTGTTGTCTATACCATCCAAGACAGATAGATGGCTCCAGCCTCCTTTTGAAAACCTCCAGTGAAGGAGCTACCACAACATCTAAAGGCAGTCTGTTCCATTGTCCTACTCTTCTTATAGTTAAGAAGTTTTTTCTGAGATTTAATCTAAATTTGCTATGCCATAGTTTGAACCCATTGTCTTTTGTCCTGCTTTCTGTGGCAACAACTTGTCTCCATTTTTATGGCAGTATCTGAAGATCAAGTATCTGAAGATCACTTTTATCATATCCCCACTTAATCTCACCTTTCCCAAACTAAATATACCCAGTTCCTTCAGCCTTTACTCATATGGCTTGCATTGTATCTCTTTGATCATCTTTGTCACTTGTCTCTGAATCCTTGCCAGTTTCTCTGCATCCTTTCTATACATTGGTGACTAAAACTAGACACAGTACTCCAGCTGAAGCCTCACCAATACTGAGTAGAGAGGTACTATCATCAACTGTGATTTGCATGCTATGCCTCTATTAATGCAACCTAAAATTGCATTTGCTTTTTATGCACCTTCATTGCATTGCTGACTCATATTGAGGTTGCGATCCACCACAACTCTCAGATTCTTCTCATCAGTGCTGCCACCAAGCCATCCATATTTTCCCCCATATTATATTTGTGCATTTGGTTTTTCTTCCCTCAGTGTAGCACCTTACATTTGTCTTTGCTGAATTTCATTTTGTTTTCTATAGCCCAGTTCTCCAATTTATCAAGATCCCTCTGAATTTTAGCTCTATTCTCCAAAGTTTTGGCAACCCTCCCTAGTTTTCTGTCATCTGCAAATTTGATCAGTATGCTCTCTATACCTACATCCAGGTAATTAATAAAGATGTTAAACAACACCGGACCGAGAACAGATTCCTGTGGAACCCCACTTGAGACCTCCCTTCAATCTGACATCATTCCATTAATACTTACTCTTTAATCATAGAGAACAATTGGTAATCATCCTCTTTATAACAGACCTTAACATATTTGAATACTGTTATCAGGTCCCTGCTCAGTCTTCTTTTTTCAAGACTAAACATGCCCATTTTTTAATCTTTCCTCACAGGTCAGCTTTTGTAAACCTATCAGTTTTGTAGCTCTCCTCTGGATTTTCTCCAGTTTTTCTACTTATTTCTTGAAGTGTGGTGCCCAGAACTGGACACAACAGAGCAGGACAATTACATCCTGTGTCTTACATATGACTCTCCTGTTAATATACCCCAGAATGATAGTCTTTTTTACAACTGCATCACATTGTTGACTCATATTCAAGCTGAAATTTACTATAACCCCCCAATCTTTTTCAGCAGTACTACTGCCTACCTAGTTATTCTCCATTTTGTAGTTGTGTAGTTGAATTTTCCTTCCTAAGTATATTGAATTTCATCTTATTGATTTCAGACAATTCTCCATTTTATCAAGGTCATTTTCCAATTGGAATTCTAATCCTGTCCTCCAAAGTGCTTGAAACCCCTCCTCCCACTTCCCTTAACTTGGAGCCATCTGCAAATGTTATAAACATACTGTCCACCCCATCATCCAAGGCACTAATGAAAATGTTGAATAGTATCAGACCATGACAGACCCCTGCAGGGTCCTACTAGATACGTCCTCCCAGTTTCACAGTAAGCCATTGATAACTGCTAATTGAGTATGGATTCTCAACCAGTTGCGCACTCGCCTTAGAGTAATTTCATCTAGATCACTTTTCTTTAGTTTGCTGATGAAAATGTTATGTGGGACTGTCAAAGCCTTACTAATATCAAAATATATCATGATTACAGCTTATCCCCCAGCCACTAGGCCAGTAACCCTGTCAAAGAAGGAAATTAAGCAGTTTGGCATGATTTGTACTTGACAAATCCTTGTTGGACATTACTTATAGCTCTGTTATCCTCTATTATAGTTATATAATGTCTTTCATTCCAGAGAATCCTGAAATGCTTTGTGGACTAAGATACACAGAGATGAGTTTATCCACCACTGAAATAGATTTCAGCTAAAAGGTGAAAAGTGTTAGTGAAAGGTGATGGCAGCTATTGAACAGCTTACCTCAACAGTACCAAAAAAGGAAAAGTACTTCAGCAATTTGAAGCTGCAGGTAAAATTGAAAGGGGGAAATGCATTTGGGAATTTGACCAGGGCACTGGAGTTTGACAATCCTATTCTTTTGAAAAGTGCCATTTAGTCTTTGATTACCACAATTAGTCAGAGCCTCAGTGTATCCTTTCATCTCAAAGCGATTATCTCCAGCAACACAGCCCTATAAAATCAGGGTTATGATTCAGTACTGACTGAGAAAATACAGTCACCTGTTGAATCACAAACACCCCTTCCTACAACATCTAGATGTTCTTTTGAGGGTTCTCATACAAATATTGGCCCATTCAGATCCTTATCAGTTTATAAAATCTGAGTGGATTACTGCATGGGGCTAATTCTCTGCTCCACTGTGATCCTTTTATGAAAGGGCAGTTAAGGCTCAAGGGAGAATTCCCACTGGCACAGGTTTTGCAGAAGGCACCTTATGCTACCTTATGAGGCTCTTGCCTCAAGGTCCGATGAAGGGCACATATTAGAGGTAGGAATTCAATGGGCTGCACTGAGGAGTAGTGGGACAGATGGGATTTCCAGGAGACATTACTGCCCAAAAGCAGCTAGGGATGGCCTGTCATACTTGAGCAGCACTCTAGCACTGGCTCCTCTAACAGCTCAGAATCCATTAGGAAAGTGGAAAATGGCTTAGACACTTAGCCCCCACTCCCAATCCTTGGGCTGTGATTTTGTGTGTGTGTGTGTGCATACACGCGTGTGCTGCACAGCATTAAATCTCACCCCCGGTGAGTAATGCAGAGCAGTTCCATTGGCCATTCACACTGAATTGAACAAGCAATGTTTGATTAATAAGAAGTAGCCTAAGGACCAGATTGTCAAAGGTATTTAGGTGCCAGATTCCTATGGGAAGTTGGCACCTAAATGCCTTTGAGGATGTGGGCCTAAGTCATTGAGGCACTTAAGAAAATTCCACCCAAATATAATACCGTAAGTGTGTATATTGTTCCTGCAAATGCACTGGTATAACCACCAAAGGATGTACAGTTTATTTTACAGTAATCTTTATCATTGCATCAAAGGGCTTTATAAACTCTAATTTATTGCTTAAAGCACCCAGCCCTTAGTAGCAATATCTGAAGCGACACAGGGGCAATTGAGAGTTATGAAGTTTTTACCCATTTGCATTAATATCAATGTAAGCATTGATTGACTCTTGGCTAATAGCTGTAACTTTACCATCTGGGACAGCGTGCAGCTGTGCCACTCAAAATGCAGTATAGAGAATGTTCCACTATTTTTTGTGGATCAGCTTATTCTTCTGTGTGCTTGGACAAATACTGTAGCTGAAAGGGGTGGAAGAATGGAGCCCAGGCTCCTCCCATTCTTTTCTCACTTGCTTACAGTGGGGAGTACCAGGTGAATAGCTCCGGCTCTGCCCATCATATCCAGACTTGCAAACAGAGTAGGGCTGAGCTGGGAGTAAGAGGTCTTGAATAAGGGCTTTAAAATCCACCTGTTTGTGAGTAGTTCCATTTAACTCAACAGAAGCACTTAAGAAGGAAGAGACTACTCAGCATGAGTAAAGGTCACCTAAATGAACTCCAAATTAGGCATAAGCTGGAGGTCTCCAGAAACCCATTACTCTAACTTTCAATGTTGTTTATATGTTTCAGCTTTGTAGGTTTACATTGTGGGTCTATACAATTCCTGAAACAGCAGTACATGGGTGTCATATATTTTAATTGTTCACAATTCTGTGACTACATTGTCTAGTTGCTGTCAAATGCAACCATAAATAGCTTGGATCACCTCTATAGCATGCTCATTGGCAAGAAAAATTGTAAATAGGCACCTTTTGTTCATTCTTCTGCATTTGATATGGTGGCAGCTGCAGCTTTTATTGAATGGCTCTGTCAATTTTCAGACTGATAAAGTAAAAATCCAACTGGCTAAAGACGTACATTTCAACAGGAGCTATTCTCTGATCAGGGAGTATGCCATGAAAAGACTTGAAAATCTTGATGTTCTGAAGCAGAAATCAAAAGAGGCCTTCAAAGCTGGTGGGATAAAAAAGCCAGAACCAGGCATAGGGTGGGCATCAGGTGGAATTTATGAAAGTTTAATGACTCTGTGTTTATTTTCAAATGATAAGTTTGGGGAGCAAAGTTTGGATTGGTAATAATTCTAGAAGCCTTGGGGCAGTACTTCACAAATGTTGACATTTTCTGTCTTGAAAATGCAACTATTTTTATTTTAGAAATTTTTCACAAAATGGAATGTTTATATATATAAGAAATTGTATAACTTATTTTAAATGGTCAACTGGTAGAATAAGTAATATGATACATATATACATCAATTCAGATTTGACTTCAATAAGCTCACATATTAAGTAGTAACTTGACTTCACATGAGCAAAGGTTTAAGAAATCAACCTAATTGTTTTCTTTAAATATTGGTAAGAATTAGCCTTTAAGTTATAACTCAGAGTTATCCTGATTCCCAGATGGGCATATCAATAACTCAAAAAAGAGCTAACATGGGCCATTGTGACAGATACACTCCCTAGCCCACACCCTACAGCCAATGCAGCAGCCAAGTAATTTTGACCTACTAGAGGGAGCTGGGGAAATGCAAAAGGCTCCCTGGGAGGCAGCAGCGGGGAAAATATCTGGGTGTGAATTGGTGTAGAGCTGTAGGGCTATGGAGACAGTTGATTATAGTTGCTGCCTTTGTTTTGCTGCTGCTGTTTTTGTTCTGTTTGGCCTCTTTATAAGTTCTGATAAAGATGTCCCTGAAGAAAAGAGACCCCTGATGGCTGGCTAATGGTTTTATTTTTGGGTAGGAAATCAGTGCACCAGCCTATAGCCATATTTATAGGTGATGGAAATTATGTTAACACTTACATATTGGTAAATTGACCGAAGGCTATGTCTGCACTGCAATTGAAGGTGTGGTTTGTAGTTTGAGCAAGTTTAGATGTGCTCACTTTAATCTAGTGAGCTTACTAAAAATAGCAGTGACGTCGTGGTGGGGTGGGCTTTAGTACAGGCTGTACAAGCGGTCCCGGTCTCCCTGGGTACATATTCTCATTGCTAGCCTGTGCCACTGGGTCTTCGCTACATTTGAGCCATTTGACCATTGTATAGAATGTGTTGCTGTATGACATTTATTCAAAGATTTAGCTGCTAACATTTTACCTTTCTATCCTTTTTTAATATATTGGCAAACTAACTGGTGGGGCCTCCTTCTAATGGTTGGTCCATAAGAGGATAATAGCCTGCTTCAGGGTCTGGCTAATTGATGTACTCCTTTACCTCCAGATAGTAGATATCTGTACTGGGGTGCTCAAGGTCCTGAGTCCAAATCCTGATGTTGATCTTGGTGGAGGTTCTGACACTGCCACAGTATAATTTTAGATTTTCAAAACTTGCTAATTGATTATTATTAAAATATAAAGTTAAAAGGTTAGGAAAACAATTTCTGTCATTTTAGTGTAATACTGAATTATTTTGTGCTTTGTTACTAAATTATCTGTGTAAGACCCCTGTGGTCTTACAAGGAAAATTATATTTATAACTTCACTGGGACCAGTTGAGTATTGAGAAATAGAATAGCAGTGTATCAATATGTTAGCAGTTTTGCAAGATCATAAAGTGCTTTTGTTATTTTCCTTTAATATCTACTCTACATTGCTATTTCCTTGCAATATTAATATGCTTGTAGTAAATTCAGAGAAAAAACCAATACTGATTTAGCTGAGAATCGATGAGAAGAGTAAAAAGGTGAGATGCACCAATCAAATTTTGTGTGACTGCAAAAGACAGCAGCTAGCTTTCCTAGCCATATATGAACCTGTTTTTCCTGGTTTTTTCACTCTAAACCATTATTTTATGCCTTTGAAGCACTAGACTTTGTAATTGATAGAACAATCTATTTAAACATGTAGCTTGCATGCTTAGATAAACTGTTTGTTTATCGAAACTCAGTGAACTGTATGTTGTTGATTGTCTATTTAATGTAACCATGGAAGCAACAGAAAAAAAGTCACTAGGAGAAAACCTTTCATGGACAGGAGAGTTCAGTTTTGAACCTTAAATAATACCCAGGTCTCATATTATTTTTCATCCGCAGATCTCACAGTGCTTTATAAAGGTCAATGTCATTATCTCCATGGTGAAGGCAAATTCATTTGTAACTTCTCTTCCTCAGAATTGCTATCTATATGACATATTGTTTACAACAGATAAGTTTATTTTAACGTATACATCATCTCATCTTATTTTAATCGTCTGACATCCCTTACTCTAGGTACAACAGAATTGCTCTTGTGAGAGTGCCAGTAAAAGTCTTTAAAGCATATAAATACTCTGGACTAAGTCAGGAGGAAGGCTACACATCTGCACAGAGGAATAAAGGGGTGTAAAGGGTCCCTCATGCTTCATGAAGTGTGCTGCTTGTATTCCTAGACCGTGTGTAAAGCAAAAGTAGTTGCTGCCAGTTTTGCTACCTCTCCATGCCAGATAGGTAGGCAAGCAGAAGCGAGCTGACTCAGCTTACATTGCCCATGAACAAAGGGGATGTAGGGACTGAATTGTGACTGACGATTCTGTCCCTGTCGTGCTCCTCGGACAGTACAGCTAGATGACAGTCCAGCTGTCTCTTGGTCATTGATTATTATTCTTCAGTGGAGAGTCATGAAGCATCTTAACTAAAGGTGAGACTTTAAGAGCTCAGGTGTATGGGTTGACATTGGATGAGGTGTATAAGCAAGGTCTGAATTACCTCTAATCATGAAAGATCCCAGGACAGTCTTGCAAAATGAAGAGGGGTAGCCCTGATAACCTAGACAAATTTAATAACTGTCCAACCAAATTAAATTCATTTTCATTTGCAGTTTCAGGTGGATTCCTGTAAAATATCAAATAGTGTTTTTTGTGCAGTTAAACACCCTGAACTAGATCCATTAGATTTTTATAGTTAAATATTAAATAGCTATATTAGAGTCCCTGGTTGGAAGTGGGACTTCATTACAAACACAAAAATGAACATGGTCCATGCACTGACACTCTAGGAAAATAAGCAACATATGAAGGGAAGGAAAGCTCAGATAATCAAATGCACACATATGTACAACTTTTATTTATGCACACAGGCCTCAGTTCATTAAGATACTTAAGTAGGTGAATAACTTTAAGCTCATGCATAGATCTATTGATTTCAATGGGACTCCTGTTTTGGTAAATATCAATTTCTCCAACGATCCTTCATCCTCGCCATTAGGGACTGGATGATTTCTCATGATGTCCCAGCAGAACTGAGTTTTGAGGGGAGATTCGAAAGAGGAGAGGATGGTAGCCTAATGGATCACTTTCGGTTGGGGATGTTCTGTGCATAAGGGAGACTCACAAGAAGGCTCAATGACACTTAAGGGAGAAGTAGACAAGTGGGCTTGTAGAGGTTGGCTTGACAGCAAAGCGGCGGAGTTGTGGGGCGGAGATGCGATAAAGAGTGTTTTATGTGACAGCACAGACACTATAGGATTCTAACTTTTTGGATACAATGTTCAAATGCTTTGCAGTTTGCTAGTGGAGAGATAACATGACAAACATTTGATTTGTGGAAGCTGAAATATACGACCTTACTGATTCTGGCTTGCTAAACTTGGCGTATAGTGTAAGTGCTTCCATAAAAATACAAAACACATACCTCTATTTGCACATACAGTGAAACGTTGTTTATCTACAAATTGTGACCTTGGCATAGAAAAAAATTAGTACCAGTGCTTTGATGTTCTTACCATACTGACATGAAAGCAATTTTTCTCAAGACAGGTAACAGCTAGTGATGAGCATAAATGAATTAGTGCCTAGTTAATGCAGAGAAACAACTGTCTGAGACTATAGAGCATAAACTGAGGATAAGACCATAAGTTCTGGCAACATCTCCCTTGGTAAATACACTCAGTACAAACGAGCCAGCCTGAGAATGCTCATCTTATTTTTAACCTCAAAATGTATTTTGCAGCAATATTTCCTTCTTTTCCAAAAATACAAACAGATCCCTGTATAATTAATTTAGGATTCTTTCTATTACTTGCATGTTTGTTTTCATATCACAAACACCTTTTGTATGAAGAGAAACTCCATTTATTGCTTTGCTTCCAAGCCTGGACTCTCATGAATAGGTCTATGGACAACTGATTTCAAAATAGCTACTTTCTTTAATTGCTGACTTTGGCCCTAATTCAGCAAGGTACTTAAGCATGTGCTTAACCTCAAGCACACAAGTAATCCCATTGACTTCAGTTTGCTTAAAGTTAAGCAAGTGCTTAAGCATCTTGCTGAATTGGAATCTTATTCCTTTTACTTTCAGAATCCTAGATAATGTCACCCAGTTTCTGTCAAGCTGTGAATGGAAACAAATACTTTGCTAGTTTTTAAGGTTCAAGTCTAATCACAAATGTGTGATGTTGTGAGCAGAGCCATTTAACCATTAAAAATTGCATCTTTGCCTGCTCAACAGGCATAATAGTGGATTTAAAAAAAAAAGATGTGCAGCATGTAGCTGAAATTATTATCTGGATTTGATGGAGAGGAACATTACATATTATCCACGAGAATCTCAACTCAGCCTCTTGTGTCCAAAATCACAGTCAAAACTGGGATATGAACATTCAAATTGGGGTCTTTGGAACCTGATTTAAATGGGTGCTCCAGGAAATACCAAAAATCTGTTCCTTAAAAATGACTCTGGGGTAGGACTGAACTTAGTGTATTTGAGGATTCTCTGAATCAGTTCCTTAGGGTGGGAGCTTGTTTACAATTGATACTCGTGTACAGGTTTTACTGTAGTTTTACTGTAGAAAGCTCTTGTTCAGATTCAGTCTACTTCATGTACAGGTTTCACAGCTGGTACCCAGTTACCTGATTCGCAAGCACAAATGCTACTAGTGATGGCAATCCAAGTTTGGGAACTCATTCAAGAATTTAAGTGTACAATTTGAGGTGTACAAATTTAGATATTGCGTTTGAAATTCTGGCCCTATATTGAGTATTGATGTTTAAGATGACCATTTGATTTTATTTTCATTGAATGAAACATAACAGTACAAACTGTTCAATATTATCAAATATCTGCATTGCAATATAAAATCAAAACAGCATGCCAAACAAGCTCCCTACTGTACAGTAAATATAGCCTACACTTAATTATCATAAGCACTTAATTAACACAGCTTTCAGAATAATGCATTATGGCACACTGCGTGTTTCAGAGATGCAACAAGTTCCTTTTAGAGGCTAATGAGACTTGGGGCAGGGGGCTTTTACCTTTAGAATTGTCAGGTTCGTATATCTGCAATCAAATTCACACAGTGAAGCTGCAGTGAAATAGACATTTGAGCTGTAGTTTTCAGTGTTTATAAATGTATTCAAACAAAAGAAATTTGCTGTAGGCTCCAAAGAAGAAGCAATTTGCTTCTCTAAAGAAATTCTTCAATTGACTAGCAAACCTTTTAAAAATATTTATCTGACACTCATGAAATTCAGAAACTGAGAATGCATACTTCGTTTTAAAAGAAATTCTGCATTCAGGCAGCGGCAGGATGGAGGAACTGAACGAGGCGCTGTTGGCACCGCTGCTGGAGTTGTGGGGGCTGGAGGTGGAGGCGCACAGGGTGCTGGCGTTGACCAGGAACATGTCTGCCGCGGCGGTGCAGCTCTACTTCAGTGGCCTGGAAACACAGGAGCATGCAGCTGATGGTGGCTACAAGTTGGTGGTCATGGTGAACAAGGAGCTTGCCATGGGTGTCGGGAAGATAGCAGCCCAAGTGGGACATGCAGCTGTTGGCCTGCACCAGTTGATACAGAAGAAATCCACTGAGAGGGAGATGATCTGCCAGTGCGATGAATGTGGTGCCAAGAAGGTTGTAGTTCAAGGATCAAACACTGCCCACCTGATGGATCTGCAAGTATTGGCTTTCAGCCTGGAGCTGACAACATACCTAGTGCAGGATGCAGGGAGAACACAGGTTCCAGCTGGCTCATACCCTGTCCTTGCTATTATCGGAGAAGAAGAAATCCATGTCTTATCTCTGTAGTCAGCAGACCTCTGTACCATGATTTACCTAAGAGCCCTTTCATCAAAGGAATGGGATGTTTTTAAAATAACTTTCATTCCCTAATATTAACTCATTAGTCTGCAAACACCGTTTAACCTGGATTTTTGTGGCCTAAGAACCAAACTTATATTTGGAGAGTAGATGTAATATTATCCAATGTCTAAATTAGTGTCGATTGGTACAAAAATATTTCATTAATCTAAAATCAGAAAGCGTGACATTTAAAAATCTGTAATGGAAGTCAGGTAGTTATATGCATCCTGTATACAATTAATATATTTAATAAATTTGTGTGTATAGAGAGAATATAAGAGCAATGCAGATACAGTTTTTTGTGAGATTAAAAATCCTTAACTACTTCCAAATATCATTAAGCATGTACCCATTCTCATTTTTTCAATATTTTGAAGTGAACTTTGGTTGAATATAAATTCTTTTTACCAGTTCATTTGGAAGGCATACAATAATTAATAGAGTTTAGTTTACAAACACTATGATAAGGAGACATATGTTGCAACTGAATTATTCTGTAAATAGAAGATAAAGGCCACCCTTTGATTATGATTATTGAGGATATTTGCCTACAGTATTGCAGTCTGTCTTTTTTTAAAAAACAAGCAAACACACTTTATTTCAGATAGCTAGGTACATTCATATAATCTATTTAATTTTTGTTTTGGGAACAAGAACCACAAAATCATGGGACTAGTGGGGTTTAGGTTAACCCAAAATCATTCTAGAAACAAAACCTACTTTTAAATTCAGTAACATGGTTCCTCTCTGATGTGCTCAGTACAGCTCAGGAGAAGGATTAAAAATGTTTTTACCCACCTTTGCTCTCTTGATCCTGGGACTAATTTGCACTAGGCCAGATCCTAGATGCAAGTTAGAATAGCCTTCAGGTTGCTCTTACTTGCATAAATTACCAACATCCCCTAGGGAAGGTTCCATCAGCTAGGGATTGCTAATGAATAGGGATGTTCACATATCTCACCCCATCCATTTTCCACCTGAGACCAGGTGGAAGGTGCAATAGAAGCCACCATGGTAGTTGTGCACCACTTGAGTATTCCTCTTGGCAGGAAAAAATACTCAAGTTGCCAGTTAATATAGAATTAGGTCTGTCTTGTCTGTTGCAGCAGTGCCAAGCAGCCTACAATTTATTAGCAATGTGTGATTTATAAATTGGATTTTCATAGGAGTAAAATGTTTCATCCTTTGTTTGTCTTGAGATGCAATGAACAAAGACTTTACAATGACCTTGGCTATAAACTAGGCCTGAATACTGAGTCTCTTTTGGAAAGGTACAATATTCAGCATACAATGGCATAGTTTCAAGTGTCTACATACTTTACAGGTAAATAGGTAGTACTTTGGATGATGCAGCCTTATTATTCCTTTAACGCTTGTCATGTAAGGAGGGCTCACATAAGACAGAGAAAAGAATGTCTTTCTTGCATTGACACCCTTCACTTGTTATGCTCCAAATGAAATAAAAAGTTTGCACCTAAGTCCCAATTTCAGTTTTTGTGATGCACAAACTCCTGTATAACCCCTGTAGGTGCCTAAACTCACTCAGTGCCTACCTTGTCAGGGTAAAAGTTTCCTATGTTCCAGCTGTGAACTGCTGCATCTCTCTAGGTGTCCAGGGGCCTATCTCTTGCCTAAGCTCCAGAACACTTCAAAAATCGGAGAAGATAGGCATTCATCTGCCTAAGTTGTGTGCAGAGCCTGATCCGGTAGGCATGCTCAGAGGCCACCCATTCAAAACCTGGCCAGAACAGGAGGAAGTGGTGGTGCCCACCTTATATCTTTTAGCCTACTACTGCCTCCTTCTTGCTTCTGGCAAAATGGCATAGGAGCCTAATTCCAAAAAGGGTTCTGGCCGTGGACTGCTAAGCAGAGAGGAACATCCTGGCAGCCTAGATTTAGGTGCCTAGATTTAGGTTAGGGCTTAGCACTCCCCTCTGGTTGGCGTCTCCCATTGGCTTGCTTAGATAGCTCCCTGCCTAGCTTGCAGGCTTTTTGGGCACCTACCTCTTCCCATTCATTGTATATGTAGCCTAGACACCTAACTAAAGCCTTGTTTACGCTCAAAAACTAAATTGACAAAACGTATGTCGACTTATAGCCAAAGCAGTAATTACTGTGGTGGCTGATGTCCACACTACCCTCCTTGAGTTGGTGGAGTGTGTCCTCACCAGGAGCACTTCCACCAACCTAAGAGGGGCAGTGTCAACTGAGAGACCGGGCACTCAGCCCCCTGCTGGAAGCCCCACAGGCTGGCTCCCAGGGCGGCTGTCCCCCCGCCTCCACACCCATTCCTGCTAGGAGACAGACCTGGGCTTCTCCCATCCACAATCCCCATGGGGAGCCAGAGGAAGCCACCAGGGGCTTCTCGCCTTCCTTCTTTCAGGGGGAAGCAACCCAGGGTTTCTCGCCCCTGAGGAGTTGGGTCCAGCTGCCCTGGCTTCTTGCCCACCTTCCCCACCAGAAGCCGGGCAGCCTTGTCAATTTCTTGCTCAGCCATGAAATTGACAGGGCTGCCTGCTCCTGGCTGGGAGTGGGTGGAGAAGTTGCCTAGGGCTTCTCCTCTCCTCTCCAGGAGGTGGGCTTCAGAAGCCCACAGCTTCCCTGCTCCCGGTTCATAGCCAGGAAGCAGGCTTCATCCATCTGCATGCCATCCTGGTCCTGGCTCACAGCCAGGATGCAGGCTCCAGCCGCCCACAGCTTCCCCAGTTCTGGCACGCAGCCGGGAGGCGGGCTTCAGACATCTGGGCTTGCAGCAGCCCAGGCTTCTCACCCTGACAGAGCTGGAACCAGCTGCCCTGGGCTTGGGTTTTCTTGTCAGTTTCACCACTCCTAGCTCTGCTGACAAAAGCCCTGCACCTCTGGTCAAGGTGGTTTATTTTTGTCAAAAAAACAGGGCAGTTTTGTCAGCAGGAGGTGATTGCGGTGTGTACACCACCACTGTTTGGTCGACAAAACCTGACTTTTGTTGACAAAACTTTCTAGTGTAGACCAGGCCTAAGGTTTTGTGCATTGTAATGCTGTTCTTGTAATTTTCTGGTAGCCTAAAAATTAGATGTTCTGATACAATGCTTTCTTGCCTTTGAGCACTCAGGCCTTAGTCCTTACTAATGCAAGCAGATAAATATTACTGATATGTTTCAGGAGGCATTGCTGTCATGTCTGTCGGCATTTCCCTATAAAAAAAATAACATTATGCTCTTGTTTCTGCTGTTGATATCGTAATGAATGAGTGCAAGGTGGGGGCATTCTCTTCTCTTCTGCTATGGTCTTGACAGTCCCCTGCTCTCAATTTCTAGGCAGATATTCTGTATGCAACATATCTCCACATATCTTTTCTGGAACCTGACATCTCATTATATTTGGTCTCCATTTTCTTGTTTGATATTTGCTGCCATTGGTAAGGCAATATCCATCTAAGAATATTTACATTTTAAGGTTCTTAGGCCCAAAACTTGTCAACCGAAGTCTGATCTGATTATCTTAGTTTTTTATTTAAACATTTTTTTTTAGAAATTTATCTCAGTGGAGTCAGAGCCTCCCAGTTGTGGGTCATACTGGATTAAGTTATCTCCAGCTTCCCTGGATTGTCAAACTCAGAAAACATTTAGTAAGCTTGAGACTAAAGAGACCCCCTTTCTTCCAATCACTAATGTGCTTTCTGTGATTCTTATCTCTAGCTAATTTTGGCCAACTAGGTTTTATGTAATAATTTTTCTGTGGCATAATTGCATGACCTACCAGCCATTTTAGATTACATTTGAAGATAAACTCATTGCACTTCCACCAAATTTTGTGGTCCATTTAGAAATGTTTCACATCATGCATTTCATGCATATTTTTTCCCTCTGCTTGTCTCTTCAGTTCTCATATGTTAAGTTCAATTGTCTGCTTGCTTTCTATCATAATCTACAGCTTTATTTAAGAAAACCATTCTTTTTATATCAATTGTGCACATGAAATAAAAAATGTAAATGAAAAAGATAACATATATATGGTCAGAACAAGCAATAAGGTAAATAATAATATGGTAAATAAAAACATACTTCAGGAAAACAATGTAGCAAGAATATATTTGATAGAACAATTTCTTTATCCTATATAAAGATAAACCTATATAACCCTTAACAAAGGTTTAGATATTGAGGGGAACATGGAAAATTACAAAAGGGTCAAAGTAGCAACAACAAGGAAATCAGTGGGGAAATCTGATCAACATTTTAGATGTCTGTACACAAATGTAAGGAGAATGGAGAATAAACAGGAAGACCTGGATAATAGGGTTATAAACATGGATACAGTTATGTCACAGAGGTCACGGATTCCATGACTTTCCAGGACCTCCAGGACTTCTTCTGGGGCAGGGCTGGAGCATCTGTCAGCCCCAGGGCTGCCAGAGCTGTGGATGCTGAAACAGCTGGCCGGTGACCAGCCCCAGGCCACCAGAACACCGATGGCCTCTGAGACGCAGAGCAGTGGTCGCCAAACAGCTGAGCAGCAGCCAGCCCCAAGGCCACTGAAGAGTGGCTGCCAGAACAGCGGCCGCAGTCAGCCCCTGAGCCATGAATTTTGGTGTATTACCCATGACCTGTCCCTGACTTTTACTAAAAATACCCATGACAGAATCTTAACCTTAGTTATAAGGAATAGTCAGCATGGATTTGTCAAGAACACATCATGCCAAACCAACTTAATTTCCTTCTTTGATTGGATTACTGACCTATCGGAGGAGGGGGGAGCAGTAGGTATGATATTCCTTGATCTTAGTGAGACTTTTGACACAGTTCCACATGACATTCTCACAAGAAAACTAGGGAAATGTATCTAGAAGATGAAATTACTATAAGGTGGGTGCACAACTGTTTGGAGGGCCATACTCAAAGAGTAGTTATCAATGGTTCACTGTTAAATTGGGAGGGAGTATCTAGTGGCATCCAGCAGGAATCAGTCCCGGGTTCGGTAATAGTCAATATTAAAATTCAAAATGACCTTGACAAATTGGAGACTTGGTCAGAAATCAACAAGATGAAATTCAATAAAGACAAGTACAAAGTACTTTCACTTAGGAAGGAAAAATCAAATGCACAACTACAAAATGGGGAATAACTGTCTAGGTGGTAGCACTTAAAAACAAGTTGGACAAACACCTGTCAGAGATGCTCCAGGTTTAGTTGGTCCTGCCACAGCACAGGGGGGCTGGACTTGATGATTTCTTGAGGTGCCTTCCAGCCTTATATTTCTGTGATTTTATGATTGTGTGGGCATGTGCATACATTATTCCTCCCTTCATGTTGCATGGGGTTCACAGTAAACATTATTTATCTTAAATTCTCCTTATTTTCTCCCTACCCTTTCCTGGTATCTTAATCGCCATATCAACAGAGCAATTACTGTAACTACACTGTGCTAGGCTTTGATCCCTTCCAGCATATGAAAATCACTTTATTTATGAGATTTTCTTCATATCACGGTGAAATTTGGCCATTAGATATTATTATGCTAGTGGGACAGAAGGGATTAATTCAAGTATGATGCATATTTTCTGCCTGCATAACATCTCAGGCTAGCTGCAAAAAATAATTTACAGGATTTTTTAACTGTGCATATGCTGCAGGACCAAAGCCAAATTCTTACTTTCGACTTACTGTAAGTACAATAGAAGTTATTACTTTAATCAGGGCATTGTTAATTATCATTCTACTAATAAGACCCAGTACTGCAATCCTTTCTCTGGCAAATCCCTCATTGAAATTCATAATGCAAATGAAGCCAAAGGATACTGGAAATGATTCGGGTTCTTGAAAAGATACATAAAATGCTCTAGTAGCTGAAAACCTGTGCTGTTGCACAACTGTAATTTGTAAAGTCATGTTGTAGGTGGAGGGGGAAAAGATCACAATAGACTGCAAATGCCAGTGACGATTGAACCTGGTGATATTCTAAACAAAAAGAGTTCTCAGCCATGTGTGGTCAGGTTTCCATTGCTTCACACAGACTTAACCAACATTTTATACTTCAGAGTGACATTTGGGATTATTCTGCATTCTGGTTGTGTTGTAGTGTTGTGTTGACTTGTGTCTGGGGTGTTGTGCTGGAAGACTTGTGTTGATTTGTGCAGGTGGCAAGTCAGGGATGTGCGCTGCAGTGAGGGGCTCTGTGAGCTTGGGATTATTGTGCATGATGGTGGTGTTATGTGGGTGGCTGTGTTTGATATGTGTCTGGGGGGTGTTGCGTGCGCTTTCTGTTATTGTGTTTGCTGGTTCTATTTTCTGTGGATTGTGTTGTGCTGGGAAAGTTGTATTGGTTTGTGCAGGTAGTGAATGAGGGGTGTGTACTGCCATGAGTGGTTATGTGTATTTGGGGTTATTGTATATGTTAATTGTGTTATATGAGTGGCTGTGTTTGTTTGTGCTGGGGGGTGTGGTGGGAGATTTGTGTGGGTGGCAACTGGGCGCATGGGTGGGGTGGTTGGGCCAAGTAATTCACATCAGTGCAGTCTCCCTCATACAATCAATGGAATTGTTGCATGCAGATTAGCTGTAAAGTAAGTGATGATTGGTTGAGTTGCCTCTGATATCACAATGGTCTAAGATTCTTGGTATGGCATAGGTATATGCCTTACAGTAGCTATATACCACACACTGGTGTAATTTATAAAATCAAAATGACTGAGAACTTACAATATGTATGGTAATACACTGTGAAACCCAGTGATGATTAAACATGGTGATATTCTGAACAAAAAGAGCTCTCATCCAGGCTTGTAGGTGTTTTCATCACTTCACACTGACTCAACAGACATTCTAAGCCTCAGAGTGACACACAGACAGAGTGACAATCTCTGGAGTATTATTATATAGATCACCTTAAAGATAAATCTGGAAAGAATGTGTTCAGGGTATAATTCTGTCATGCCTGGTATACTTTTGTAGACTGGTAAGTATTGTAAATGTTATTGTATCCCTATTTACCTGCTTTAATTCCCTATTGGCACTCCTCCCCTTTTCCTTCACCAGTTATGCTTTCCTATTCTGCTTCTCCTACAGTACTCTTGGAGCTCTTCTTCACATCCTTGCCTCATTTAGGACCTGCTCCAAAGCCCTTTGAACTCCATTGACTTCAATGGACTATGGATATGAACTTTAAACCTGTCTAGAAGACTCATTACTTCTTTGTTATCTATAAGAAACTGCCAAATTAATCTGTGTACACTGGGTATAATCCTACTTCATTGCAATCAATGGGAGATTTAATACTGACTTCAGAGGATTAAGGGTTTTACCCAGCAAATTTATCCCTTACCTACAAAGTAGTGTAGCTCGAAACCTTGTAGAATTGCAGCAATACACAACTGCGGTTCCTGAGGTCAAGTTGTACTGCTACTCCAATGCATCTAGTTATTGTTTAATGTAGCAATACTTTTAGGGAATGGACTAGATATGGGCAAAGAGATACAAAACTAATGACAAAGAAACTCCAAATAAAGACATTTTTCTCTTTCAGACAAGTAGAGAATCCAGAGAAATGCTGGTCATGCTATTTGCTTTATTATCAAAACTACTAATTACAAAAATTCTATATTGGAGGGCCTGATTGAAATAACTCAATAGAAAAAAATATTGGAGAATTACACACACAAAGGATTTGTCTGAGCTGTCTGTCTTTTCAGAGTTAATGCCAGAAATGGCACCAGGCCTCTAATGACACCAATGAGGCTGTACAAAAAGCCGTCTAAGAACGTAGGCCTTGATGAAGATGTGGAGGGAGTGCTTTGTTTTCACAGGGAAGGTGAGGAGTGATGACTCTGCAACATCGTGTTTCCCCTCCTTGGTCCCATACAGTTTTCCTTCCCCAGGTGCTCCATGTGAAAGGGACTCTAACATTTCTGGGGGTACTGAGGGCATCAGAGAAGATTCTGCTATTCATGGCAACATCCCATACTTTGTGCCTGAATTTTTGAGCACAAGGTGAAGCAATAGGGAGCCATATCGTCAGAGAGAAAAGGCCCATCAGGCAGGGGGTCCCTTAAGGCAATCTCAGGCAAGAGGCTAAAGAGATCATGTGTTACACTTTCACACTCAGATATGAGCTCTCCCATGTTGAGCTGAGGCATAATATTGGGGTGATGTGATGAAGCATGTGCTGTACTTATTCAATGGGGAGTTGACCTCAGACTTCAAGCAATGAGTGTGGCATAAGAACCTATATGTGATAGACCAGAGGAACTTTCTCACACACTAAAATTCACTCTTACATTCTGATCTCACCTAGTTTCACCATGCCTTTTTAATCTACATATGCTTCACTGATTAACAAAAAACAAAACTATATTGAGCTATAAAAAGAAGAAATAGAAAAAGAAAAGTTTGGACAATAAGGGAGTGAGGAAGGTCTTATAAAATAGCAACTGATAAAGAGCAGGTAAGGGAATACTTAAAATGTGTAAACATAAAGAAGAAGGTATCTCAAGGCATTAAGAGAAACAAAAGGATTTACAGCATTCATGACAATAATTTTTTAAGAACCGGGAGAGGTACTTGAGTACAGGACGGAAGCAAATACAGTTATGAATACCAAAGAAGGATACCATTCTATGAACCCTTGGGTCCATCTGAGCTCTGCCCAGAACATGACATGAGGAGGGTGGAGAAAGTAAAGTTGAATTTCAACACATTTACACCTTCTTGATCTTGGGATTGGCTGGGGGGTTCCAGGTTGCTCTAATTTATTCTTGGTTCTTACAGTGGTCCTTAAGGGGCTGTTCTGACTGCTGGGAATCACCATAGCAGAACAACACTCTGGCCATCCTCCCTGTTTCTCCAGGCTCCCTGACATACTCTCTATGCACGGACCTGCAGGGGACGAGGGTGTACAGCTGGTGATGCTACTTGAGCTTTCCGCACATAAAGGGAGTCCTCACATGATGACTTAAACCAGCTTTAAGTCTGTTTGTGCTGTTGGGATTGAGGATCTGTTCCCACGCATCTAATTTCTATCCGTATTGAAATATGGAATGAAAAGATGAAAAATCACCATCCTTACAGCATAATGGAACCATGAAATTACAAAGAATAGACATAACTGGACAATGTGACTGTTAGTGTGTGCGTGTGTGTGTGTGAATGTGCATGTGTGGCAGAGGCAGGGGATTGAAAGAATTAGAAAACGAGGGACCTAGAGAACTGGGCAACTTTTTTGTAAAATTACAATAGGAAACACTCTTGTACTGGCAGTGAGCTGACTATGGTCCCTTTCTTCTCTAGCTTGTCCGGAAAACTTTCATACTTACTTGGATCCTGATTCTTTATATTAGTTTTGAAGTCACCAAGCAAAATAAATTCATACTTCATGCATCAAGAGTTAGCAATATCAGAAATAGACCAGGAACAAAAGGTCATTTAGGTCCAGGACATAACAGTCAGCAGGGTTACTTTTTCTCTTGGTATGTTTTGGTATCTATCTTCAGAGACTAATCATATCTCATGGTATGTTTTGATATTTGTCTTTGGCTACTAGCCAAACTTTTTATTTAAGTGAAAGCATAGTGCTAAAATTAAAGTATCTAATATGCTAAATTTTCAGGTAGCACAAAGCATTTTTCTAAACTATCAAGGAAAGACACCACAGTAAAGCCATATTAAACAATTATTATTTTATTGTCCTCAGTTTACTGTTAAGCATTTATGTAACACTTAAATGAAGAAATCACATCACAACACAAGTCAGAGGCCATGAAGCATTCATTCATCAACCAGTCATTTGACTCCTATGGTGATGAGTGGTTGTTCAGGAAATAAAGTGAAACCCAAACCCGAATGCTTCATTATTTAGTGGCAGACTATAATACTGACATGCACAGTGAATAGCATCTTGTTCATGAGCAGCCCAATTGAAATCAATAAGCCTCCATGTGGAATAAAGTGCTATTCAGTGTGACTGTGGGTATCAAAATTTGGCCTTAATGTAGCTAAGCAAGCAAGTAAATTTAATATTTGCCTTAGTTACATACATTTTTTATTCCCTGGGCTTGATTCACTTGCTGGGACCAGTATAAAGTATGATCTGGACTAGCGTTGGTCAATGTTTTCCTTCTCCTTTTTATGGAGTATATTGTATTTGGACTATTTGGAATACATGGGAATACATGGAATACATATCGTATTTGGAAAACATGGGTTGTAGCAGTGGCAATAGAATGTTTTTTGTTATCCACATCAAGCTGCCAGGTTGAGGGGAAGAATTCCTGTCCCCCAACTCCTCTTAGATTGCCTATGTTTAAGTTATGCCTTAGATAGAAAATGAGTAGAATTTGTCCTTAGTTATTCAAATTGTTGTCTTTTCTAAAGACCTATGCTTTGTGTTAAATTGCAATCATGCAACTGGAAACATACCAAGCTGTTTCCTATTATTAAAATATTGATTTCCGTGTGTGAGCATATGTTTCTATTGAACAGAAATTTCCATTGGCAAACATGTATTTATATAAACTAGAAATAGAACAGGAATTATTTACAGGTTGCATTTATTTTTAATACCGTACTACATTGCAGTATTCCAATTTCTGCCAAATTCTAAAAAAAGTATAAATTATCTCATACCTGGGCTTTAATGAAAAATAATACATGATTTTTACATTCTGAGTGTTTAAAAATGGCAATGTGGCCTTCTACTATGCAATTTTTGCAAAATGATGGAAAAGTTATGGCTTCATTGCCTTTTAAAGCAATTTCTGGAGTTATTAAGTCTGGAGGAAAAACATCTCCATCAAAACAATAGTAAAGGGATACTGTATTTTCTTTGCCAAGACATTTTGGTTAAAAATGTACCTCAAAGAAAACTAGAAGTAATGCTAATTTCATTACAGACCCAGAAAATACTCAATTAGTGATTCCAATAAATAAATGTAAATACAATTTAAATCTGAACTGTTAGACATTTTTCTAAGACATAGGGCACAGAGGATCTCCATTGAAATTGTTAGTAGAGTTAGTATACACTTCATAATGTATGAAGACATTTTAACATGTTTTAAAACACAAAAGCACTAATAATTTCAAGGAGAGTGAAGGAGAGAGAAAAAGGTGCTTTTATAATGAAAATGAAACAATTTATCAACATCTTTGGAGGAAATTCAAATCTGTTTGAAACACTTAGTCAATGAATATGTAAATTTAAGAAAAATTATGAATTCTTTTTCAAGCATAAGCTTTCATGGAATCACAAAATACTCTATTATCATTATCTATATTCCCTTTTTTCTCCCCAAGGACTAACCCAAGTCTTTGTCAGTTATTTCACCTCCTCAGTGATAATCTTTCAGAGGCTGGTAAAAAAGCCTTTAAGAATATTTCTGTTTTTTTCCCTTTCTTTTCTATTTTTTCTTTCTCCCTCCTCTCCCCATCCCCTCTTCCTTTTAGTGCAGCATATAAATCAGTTATTTGAGAGGATTATTTTAATGTACAAATTTTAGGATGAATACGTATCATTTGACTTCTGTTGTAATTAGTATATTAAAGCAATACAGCACAGCAGGAGGTATGTTGTTATCATTCTATAATCATACCCCTAGGGTATTGTGAGGCACAAGGCACAGCTGTTATCAAATAAATAAATAAAGGCGAAAAAGCAACAACCTTAATGCTGTGCACTTATATGAAGACTGTATTGCGAGAGAAAGTGGGAAAATGAATGTTTTGTTTTGTTTTGTGTAAGATGATGAAGTTGGCTATTTAGAATGTGTTGATCAGCACCCTTGGATGAACAATGGGATTTGCACACATTTAATCTACGGTTTGGGGAAGCTGAGAACCCAATGAGAAGACATTTTAAATTTAGGCAGTTGTAGAATTTGATTGAAAAGCACACTTTAAAATGTCATGAAGAGGCACCCAAATTGCGCATTTGATTTTTCTTGCAGTTTTAGCTTTGCGGCTCTAACAACTCTTTACATAAAGAAGCTGTGGTCATTCTTGACATTAGTCACTGTCATTAATCCTATTAATGCATGTCCTGCGTATTTCAAATGGATCATGTAGGTATTGATTAAAAACTCCTTTTGCCTGGGGGAAAAGTCTACTCTTCCTTGATTAAATCAGCATTAACTTGATTATTCTAATAAGTTTAACTTAACTTTGGTGTTTGTGTGTGCATGCAATGAAAAAGCCCTCACACTTCCCCATTAGAGATTTGGATTTGTTATTATTACAGTTGCAATTAAAGTTCAACACCATGTATATGCTCTATGACTATGGCTGAATACAGAAAAGCTGCACAAGGGGAAAAATTCTGAACCTGTGAACAAAGTCCAAGAAAAAGGGCTTTGCTCACAACATTTCTGACGTAGACAACAGCAACAGGGAAAAGAGGAAGGAAGAGGTGTGGCCCTTGTACTGCTGGGCACAGGGATGAAGGGCTAGATCAACAAAGGGACTTACGTGTCTAACTGCTATTTTGGCTGCCTAACTCCAAAATTTAGATTCTCAAAAACCGCCGTTCAGCTGCCTCCTTATTCTGAGGGCCCCTTGATTTTCTCCCAGTAAAGTCCCCATGGCAGCTAAAAATCTGTCAGTGAGCATGCACACAGCTGCCTAAGTCCTGACACTCAGCTCACGGCTAAGGCTCAGGGGGATTCACAAACTAGGCATTCTGCTGTATGTCATGCCTATGGGGCCCATTTAGGTAGGTTACTTCAGAGCTCATCAGCTTGGGCCCCAAGCAAAACAAAGCCAGTGGCACCCTGTGGTTAGAGCATTCATTCAGGATGTGGGAGACCCAGATGCAGATTCTCACTCTGCCTGATAAAGCAAGGACTTGAACCCAGGTCTCCCATGTTGTGGGCTCATGGGGCATAAGGTGGGGGAGAACCACTGCTATATTCCCCCAAGCTAGGCACCTAACTCCCTTTGAGGGGCAGGGTTTAAGCCACACCCTCTTCTCAGTGTTTCCTATCGGCTAGCTTAGACAGCCCCTCCCTCCCCCTCAGCATGCTGGCTTTTGTGGATTCCATTCGTAAGGTATGTCTACACTGCAATAAAACACCCCTGGTTTAAAAATAAATATCAGTGTTTTCTGTTGAAAACATATATATATTTTTAAAAGATTGAATTCTGCCAAACCTAACTGTATCCCTCTGGTCAGATATGTTATGCCCACCCCTCTGTGCCTGAAACATGGTGGATATGAGTCTGTTACAACCCCCAGCTTCAGAAGCTGTCTCTTTTACTCAAATTTGCTTTTAGCTCTGGAGGGCCCCCATTCAATTCCTGGTGTTTCAGCCAAGTTGGTGGCCCTCCTATTAGAGGAGCTTGGCTGCAATAGTCTATAGCCATGGCACTTTGAACCCACCTGAGCTTCTTATGTGACCGCAACCATCTTGGCTCACAGAACTGAAGATCTCCTGAGGTAAAAGCTTGAAGATCCACAGCTTGTGCTAAAGAGCTAGGCTCACAGGGGTAGCTGTAACAGACCCCTGTCTATCAGCATATGTGCAATTTGATGGTGTCATCATCAGCCAGGTGGAGAGCCAGTAGCCCACCGTCGAAATACGTCAGTGGGCACTTGTCCAGGATATGTGACATAGTTTGAAGTTGACCCATTTCTCAGGCATGGTGGAGGGGAGGGAGGCATGAAACACACTGTACTTTAAGGCCATTTGAATCTATATAGGGTGACCTAATTCATCCATAATCAGTAGTCACAATTATCACTTGAAAGATCACCTTAAGAATAAGGGTTTGGATTCCACGTACAGAGCGCTCTGGGACCCCTGATGAGGAAGCACACAATTTCTTTTGGACTCTGGCAATCGCTGTAAGGTGACTTAATATTGACCTCAGTGAGAATTCACCCTCAGACTGTGGCCTCTTAGTGTTGATTGTAGATTGGGAGCAAAAAATGGCTGTGAAGTTCCCCAAGGAATACTACTGGTACAATTGGCTGTCTGTGGCTGCAGCATCAGAGGATCCGTGCAGGGGACAGGTGGAAGCATGTCAGTCCAGGAAGGAGAATGGTCAAAGTGCTTTGTGCTCTGGCTATTCTACGCTTTTTCAGTGGCCCATGGGCTGCCCCTGAATAGGAGATGCACAAGCCACCTCCTCTGGTTCCTGTACCAGGGGCGCTGGAACTGCCAGGGGGAAGGGCTAGGGGGCCTATGCCTGCCCACTTTTTAACATGGGCATAGTAGCCTCAGGCAGGTGCAGCAGTGGCTGAGTTTTGCCACAGGGGAGCTGATAAAGCATCCCCACCACAAAGCACAGCTCCTATCAGCGATGCCAGCCTCTTCCCAGTGTGTGTGTGGGGGTGCTAACCTGGGCCTTAGCCCGCACTCAGCAGAGGGCCCTGCCTCCTGCTCCTCCTCTTCCCCCCAAAACTCCGCCCCAGTCAGGTCAGAAGCCAGAGCCGGGCAGTAGTAAGGGCCACCCAGGGGGTCCAGGCCCCTGTACGGAGCCCTGGACCCTCCACCTGCCCTGGTCAGCACACCTCCAGGAGCAGGGACACGGACCAGGGGCTGCTGTCGGGCACCCTGGCACCCTCGCTCAAGGTAGATGGAGGGTCCAGGGCTCCCCACAGCAGCCCGAGCTCCCTGAGAGGCTCTTAACACTGCCTGGCTCTGACTTCAAGTCTGGCCACAGGGTGGGGCCTCAGGGGGAAGAAAAGGAGCACGGACGGGGTGGGGCCTCAGTTCCAGCGCCAGTGGCCCCCCACTTCTACACAGGTTCTGGCGCTTTTGTTTTGTACCCTTTATTGTCCCTGTCAAAAGAGAAAAAAGGACCCAAATCACAACTGTCCAGGTGCAGTGGGGGAAGAATATGATGGGCCCTACAAAAGGATGTACAAATTATTCCTCTTGGGGCAAGAAGAAAGCAGTTCTGCCTCTCTGAGGCAGGATTTTCTCATGGATCAACAAAGCTGCACATTACTCCTTATACAAGGCTTAGCCTAAAGGCTCACTTTAGTGTGCACTGAACATCAAACCCCTAAAAATAACTACCTAATAATAAATCGATTTCTATAGCGAGGCTTTATGTTGTTCTACAAAACAAAGAGAGAAAATAATTAAATTGGAGGAAAATGATTATGCTCTTACTTGGAAATTACTGTCATTGCTTACATGTTAGTGCAAAAGTGACCTTACTCAGCAACATTCCTGGTATAATGATATTAAACCATAATTACAGAAATGACATCTCATAATTAATGTTTCCTTGCCCTTGAAGGTATAATGGAAATGCCTTATTGTCAGTGTCACCGAGCTCTTGTTTTGCACAATGTAACAGAAAAAGTAAATGCATTGGAAATCTTTTACAGTGAAATCTGCCAAGTGAAATCCCTTGAAACAGAATAGCCTTGGTCTTGCAAGTTTCTCAGTGTGGGTGGAGCCCCACTGACTTCTGTGAGGTTTCAAGGAGGGGCAGAGAGGTCCACCAGCACAGAGCAGCTTGCAGGATTGGGGCCGCAGGGTTCTGCTGAAGTGAATGGAAGTTTCACCTTCGAGTTCATTCGGATCAGGATCTGCTCCATGTTCTGCAGTCCAGTGAACAACAGTGACGTTCTCTAAAGCACAATTGAAGTCTATGGAGATGCACTGGTGTAACTGAGGGAAGAATGTGGCCCACAATTCAAATAGCTGATATGAGCTGTGTGGAAAAGGTAGATTTTTACCAAAAAATGTATTGGAACTTTCCATAGATAGAAAACAGGTGTAGACACACCGACACCCTCCTTGGCAATGGCAGTATAGCTCTGAAAAAGGAGAATTTCCAAATGGCTGAAATGAATAATTATGCCAGGGATGCAGGACTTTGCCATTTTTTTTCACTACAAAAAGCTTTATTTTATTTGCCAGTGAACATGACAAAACTTCTGTACTTATCAAGTTGGTGACTACTTGTGAAATGACAACTGGTAGTTTTGCCCAGCTCAGGCTACTGCAATTTATTGATTCCAATGAAAAAAACCAGCTTCAGGATCCTGAGATGGCACGACA
Organism: Emydura macquarii macquarii; assembly: GCF_026122565.2. NCBI lineage: Eukaryota > Metazoa > Chordata > Testudines > Chelidae > Emydura > Emydura macquarii. Next base: position 14,860,065 of record NW_027132773.1, read on the forward strand.
TACAGAACCCTGTCAAAGCTTGCGTTGTCCTAAGTGTATTCAGTGAAGTTGGTATAAGTCCAAACTCTGCTCTCACTAGCACGCACAATTGAACATGTGCATGTGAGAACATTTGTATTCATGCATCTGAGGACAAAATCCAGCCCATAATGAATGGGTGAATGAATAACTCCATTACAAGAGGATAAGTACTTATTCTATATCTGCTCCACCACAGAATTTTGATGGAGTGGGCCCTCAGTTTGTGACATTAGTTACTTTAGGGATAGTATCAGCTAATTCATAATTATCTACTAGGTGTTTGTCCCCTACTTACAAATGAGGAAAGGACTAATTCACAAATTCATCATAAAAAGTGAGACACGGTTTAAATATGTTCTTTATTAATGCAGTTTCAATATGTGTATTATATGTTCTGTACTATGTTTGAATTATACATTATGTTTTAATTTAAATTTGAGGGAAATTGTTGCTGTTGACATAGTGACTTCCATGACATAATGATTATTTATTTATTTATTTACTTTTCTTGGCTAACAAGGAATCACTTAAAAGAAGTCTCATGATCATTTTATGTGGTTCATCTTACATACAGGGTAAGGGCTTGTGCCTACACTATTTATTCAGGACAAATTCCCTTTGCCAAAATTATGACTGTAAACTGATAAGAATCTTAGTGATTAGGAAGACAAGGTTGGTGAGTTAATATCTTTTATTAGACCAACTTCTGTTAACAGAGCTATTCTTCAGGTCTGGGAAAGGTACTTAGCATGTCACAGCTAAATACAAGCTGGAACAGATTGTTTAGCATAAGGAGTTAACATGTTGTAATACACCATTCAAGGTGAAGTGGGCAGTTAACACCTCTGCAGTCATAGGACAAAGGAGTTTTAGTGGGTTATAGATTGCTGTGATGAGCCATAAATCCAATGTCTTTATTAAGTCCATGATTTTTAGTGTCTAAGGCCATGTCAACACTATGTTATGCTGGCAAAACTTATGTGCTCAGGAGTGTTGTAGCGGGGTGCCTGACCCTCACTGGCCTGGAAGAGGGCTCTTGGAGGGGCTGCATGGCAGCCAATTAGGGCCCAGGAGGCCAGTATAAAAGGGAGCTCGAAGAGGTATGACTGTCAACACCCTGGACAAAGCAGTAGCTTGCTGTTGGGGCTCAGCAGAGTGGAAAGCACTGAAGTAAGGGTGGAGAAGGTATTGGGGCTGTGGGGAAGTGGCCCAGGGAAATCCACTGAGGAGTTGGGCGTAAATGCAGCCATACATACAGGATCCCTGGGCCAAGACCTGGAGTAGTGGGCGGGCCCAGGTTCTCCCTCCTCCCCCAATTGCCACTGGAGTGATAGCAGGACTGCAGTGGCTACAGTGGGAAATGGCTAGAATGGACTGTGGAATTCCCTGGAAGGGGGGAACATGGTTTGTGACTCAGCCAGAGGGCCAAGTCAAGAGAAGGAGTATCCAGCGCAGACAGGTTGGAGGACGAGACACTGCAGAGAGGGGCATCTGCCTGGCTGAGAGCTGTTTCCCCAGATAGCCAGCAGGAGGTGCCAAAGTGATGAGTTAAACCATGTTACTGGTGTGAAAAAACACCCCCCTGTGTGACATAAGTTTTGCTGATATAAGTGGTAACCTGCACAGCTGACATAGCTACTGTTGCTTATGGATGTGGTTTTGTTATGTCCAGGGGATAGCTCTCTCCCATAAGCATAAAATGGCTACATAAGCGATCTTACAGCAGCACAGCTGCATCAGTACAACTGTGCTACTGTAAGCTCACTAGTGTAGACATGGCCTAAGGCCTGATGTACACGATATGGTCAGGTTGACACAAGGCAGCTTATATCGACCTTGCTGTGGATGTGTCTAAAACTTAAATTTAACTGCCCTGCTTAGCTGACTTAGTAACACCACCTCCCCAAGCGACATAGAGTTAAGGTCAATGCAGTGTCAGTGTAGACTCTGTTATTTACACTGATTGTTACTGGCCTCCAGCAGTTGTCTCACAATCCCCCACACTGAGCTCTGTTCATCATTGTGAACTCTGCTGCCTAGGGGCCTGGTGGACAGGAAGCCACCTCCCCACTTCCCCCTTTAAAGTCCAATGAATTTTTCAAATTCCTTTTCCTGGTTACCCAGCTTGGCGAGCATACCTCATTTGTACCCACAGGAAGGACAATCAGTGGATTCTTTCCTACTCCTGTTAGGATACTCTTCAGCCTCAGGTTCACATCCCATATCTTAACACCCTGCAGACACCTTCTGTTTCCCCAGATCGACTCTGGTTATAGGCCTGTCTGTTCTTCTCAGGAGGGAGTCCCCAATCATATAGACCTGCCTTTTCCTAGTGATGATGCGATTCTACAACCTATTGTAAGCTGATTTTTAGTTGCTTGACTATAGTTACTCCATTTTTGCAGCTTCTTTGTTTATAAGGCAAGGCCGTTCCACTCTGTGCACAGATCATGGAAAGTTCTTAGGAATGCAGAAGGAGAAAAGCCTCGGCTAGATTCAGCAAGCTATGCAACCTTGATAGATAAGTTGTAGTTAGCTGCAAAACATCTGTAAAAGTATTTTATAAATAATGTATGCCAAATAATATAAACCAATAGTTATAAAAAAAATAAGTTTGTGCCCTTATAAGGGGAATATGTATAGTTTTATCATAAATGTTTAAGTAGCAATTAAGTATAAAACTGTCTGTAATCCTTTGTTCGGGGTCTTTTTCCACTGTCCACTTGTGGGCTTAAAAATTGACCTTCTGCAGAATAAACTCTTTTGAAGACTGTCCAGCCTAAAATCCTGTGTGGGTCTCTTATTGGTGCAAGGTAACGAACCACACTTAGAATCTTTTTCCAACACTATCCCCTGTTCTTTCTGGCTGCAAGTCATCTTGTCTACTGTTCTCCTTTGCAATCCTCTGCAACTGTTCCTGTATCCTCCTGAGGCTCTTATTTGGTGGTATCTCCATTGGCTCATCCACTTTTTGTACAGGACTAGTTGCTCTTCTCTTCTTCCTTGCATTGCAAAAACTTCCTAAAACACCCTGCACTGGATGGTAGCAAGTTGCACAGTGGGATAGCTACTCACAGTGCATTGCTTTCTGCATCAAATCAAGTGCTCCTGGTGGGGACATGCATTGTCAGTAAAAGGAGCATAGTGTGCACATACACAAGCGATGTAATAACTGCCTAACAAAGTTATGAATTTAAACTCCTAGGCTTGTCTTTTGAGGAGTGTTTTTATCCATTTGTAATAGTTGTTCTCAATAAATGTAAAGATGAGGTTGTTTTTATTGTGGTACATCATAACACAAGTTATGAGAGGTAGCATAAAAAAAGACTAGACTTTATAGCATAGAGAAATATTGTTCCTTATTCAAACAGGTATCATGGGACACAAACTTTAAATTAAAAGGTTGTGTTGCATATCCTTGAAACTCTTTTTCAGATTTAGAAATACATGGAGATTCTTTGCTGCTCTTCTGCTTTTTAATCAGATCTTTGCAGGGGGTGCTGCTAGCTGCAATATGAAATATAAGTATTGGACAATTGCTCTGCCTGTGTAAACTAGTGTAGCTCTATTGGATTTCAATAGAGACTAATATTTACAGTACTCTTGCTGACTATATATGAACCAGAAAACTGTTCCTAGCCTATCCAAAGTCCATGGAAAAGCCTTTGGAGAGTGATTTCAGAAATATGTATGTCTCATGGTGCTGTGCAGAATCGCTTTGTCATGTTTATATTGGCCTGAATGTATTACATTTATCTAAAACCAGCATTTTGTGTATACATTTGCAAAAGCACTGGAAAATTACATGATGCAGTGGGGAAAAAATCAGAAAAAAGCTTCCTTAGGCTATATTAAATGAAACATATGGCAACTCAGACCCATAACATTTTATCAGCACAAGGGGGGTTGCAAGTATCTGGACAGTGGAGGACTAATACTGAATCAAGCAAGGTGAGCTAAGAACTATACTACTGTAATTCAAGACTGCATTAGCTAATACAAAACACATGGTCTCAAGCTTATAGCAAATTTTTGTCATTAGAAGTTGTGGGTGTTTGAAAATATTGTACTGCTGGGTTTTTTCTAAATAAATAAATTACATGAGCTGGGGTGAAATGTAACCTACTGTCATGTGATTACATCATTTTGTGAACTTTTCTAATCATGGGGGTTAAATGTGTAAAATGTAGTAGAGTGTTAGTTTGGTGATATTCTCTCAATGATCGAGAAGGTTTGATTAAAAACTTTTTCCAGTGGAAAATATGAAGATTCAGGTTGACCAAAACATTTAATGAATTTGTATCAAATTTGCCAAATTATTTCAGTCTTCCCCCTCAAAACAATCACATTTTTCATGTTGACATTTTCTACCCGAATCGTCTTGATTTTTAAATTCAAAATGATAAAAGAAAACACAACCCAAATCTAAATTAAACATTTAGTTTTGGGATGGACAAAATATTTTGTTTGACCAAAACCAAAATTCTTTTCAACTTTTTTGGTTTGCAGAAAATCTCAAACATTTTATTTTGGGTTAACATACAAAAATTTTCTTAGTTTTTTTTCAGAACTCCCAATGAACTAAAAATATCTGTTATTCACACATCTTTGCTCACTGTTAGCCCCTTGAACTTCTGAGCTATATCCAGTTAGGATAGGGCTTTGTTATCCCTACACCCAAATTTACTCATAGATTCCAGGGTCAGAAGGGACTATTGTGATCATCCAGTCCAACCTCCTAGAGTAGATCTTTTACAAAAACAGCCAATCTTGATTTTAAAATTGTCACTGATAGAGAATCCACCAAGACCCTTGGTAAGTTGTTTCATTGGTTAATTTCTCTCATTGTTAAAAATGTATACTTTATTTCCAGTCTGAATTTGTCTAGCTTCAGCTTCTAGCCATTGGATAATGTTATACCTTTCTCTGCTTAACTGAAGACCCCATTATTAAAAAATTGTTCCCCATGTAGGTACTTACAGACTGTAATCAGTCATCCCTTAGTTCTTTGTTAAATTAAATACATTGAGCTCCTTGAATCTATCACACCATCACATGTTTTCTAATCCTTTAATCATTCTGATGGCTCTTGTCTGAGCTCTCTCCAATTTATCAACATATTTTTTGAATAGTGTGAACCAGCCCTGGACACAATATTCCAGCAGCACTTGCACCAATGCCAAATACAGAGGTAAAATATCCTCTCTACTTCTACTCAAGATCCTTCTGTTCGTACATCCAATGATTGAATTAGCTATTTTGGCCATGGCATCTCACTGGGAGCTCTTGTTCACATGATTATGTATCATGATCCCAAAATCTTTTTCAGAGTCACTGCTTCGCAGTGTAGACTCTCCAATTCTATAAGTAAGGTCTACATTCTTTGTTCCTAGATGTATAAATTTACATTTAGACATATTAAAATGCATATTATTTGCTTGCTCTCAGCTTACAAAGTGCTCCAGATTGCTCTGTATTAGTGAATCAGTTCTCTTCATTATTTACCAGTCCCCAAATTTTTGTGTCATGTGCAAACTTCATTAGTGATGATTTTATGTCTACTTTCAGGTAATTAATACAAATGTTAAATAGCATAGGACTAAGAACCAATCTTTGTGGGACCTCACTAGAAACATACCCATTCAACGATTTCCCATTAACAGTTACAGTTTTAGACCTATCAGTTAACCAGCTTTTAATTCATTTAACGTGTCCAATCTTAATTTTAGATCTTTTTAGTTTTTAATCAAAAGGTCATGTGGTACCAAATCAAATGCCTTACAGAAGTCTAAGAATATTCCATCAACACTATTATCTTTATTAACCAAACTTGTAATCTCATAAAAATCATTAGTTTTGATAGGCTCTATTTTCCATAAACCCATGTTTAATTATTAATTGAGTCCCATATCAGCCACTCTATTATTTTGCCCAGGATCAATGTCAGACTGACAGGCATATAATTACTCAGGTCATCCCATTTACTCTTTTTAAATATTGGAACAACATTAGCTTCCTTCCAGTCCTCTGTATTCCAAGTATATCCTTCCCCAGTATTCCAAGACTTATTGAAAATCAACATTAATGGTCCAATGAGATTCTCAGCCAGCTCTTTTAAAACTTGAATGCAAGATCTCTGGCCATGTGGATTTAAAAATGTCTAAATGTAGTAGCTGCTGTTTAACATCCTTCTGAGATACTAGTGAGATGGAAAGAATTTTATCTTATGATATGACTAAATTATGTTTTTTCCAAATACAGAATAGAAATATTTATTGAATATTTCTCTTGCATGGCCGCCTTTAGGATACTAGCATTTAGTCCTATGTAGAGTGCAGCCCCAGTGCTGCAGTAACTAACTCTTCAAAACACATGGATGGGGGGAATCAGAACCAAAGATCCTCCTACCGCCCTCCCCATGTTGGCCAAAAAGGCTGAGTTCGAGTGGAGGTAATAAGTTGCACCATTTTACCGCTGCAGTACATTATTTTCCCTAACCTTCCCTCCAGCCCCCCTCATATAACATCAGAGCAGGGAAGGAATTGTGACTTTCTGGGCTACAATTCTGTCAAAGGTTTCTGCTTTGTTGTTGCCCCTTTCTGAAGGATGTGGTAACATCTAGCCCTCAATACACTGAGATATTAGATTGGTTTCTCTTGGTTTTTATTTTTGAATCAATTAACATAATGTTCTCTTCTATTTTTGATCAGTTAATGGAGCTGAATCAAGGAAGTCACCCTTTACTTTTCTCTAAACTGTCCTGGTAAAAATATTATTTCTTTGTAGCCAGGGTGGATAGTATGATCCTGTTTTCTTGCTTTTGGGGTATTTAAATTTGTTTTCTTTGGCATTTTATTCATTGACCAATGTGAAGGAAGCTAAATAAATAAACTCCAAAAGATTGACTTCAAAAGGATATTTAAAGGGATAAAGATGAAAGGCTGACAGTGAATATGGATATATGTTAAAAAACAAACAAAATCTTTCTACCAATTCAAGGTTTTTATTAGGCGGCATTGAATGGTTTAGGATTATTTTGTTAAAACTATTTGGAAGGAACTTTGATATAATTTCTTAAAACTTTTTTTATCCCAGTGAACAGAGATGACATAAAGAAAGCTGAGGATAAGTGCAACATTGTCAGGAGCATGACCATACAATCCTGGGTCAACCCTGCCCTTATTTCTGTCCGAAACATAACTACAAAACTGCCCCAAATCCTGATGAATGTAGGACTTCACTGAGTAAGGACAATAGGCTCATGCCAACAGAGTGTTAAGCACTGTTCATGTGGCTTGTAGATCAGACAGGCAAAAGGAGAGGGCATCTTCCTACTACATAAAGGCTAACTGTCTCCAGATACAGTACTTATTTCCCACATAAATCTCAGTACAATTCAACTTAGAATTCTACTCCTACTCTCAATGTAAAGCACAAGAATTAAAGCTACTGTTCACCTTAAACTTCCACATTACAATTTCATGTGATAAAATAAATGCAAATAGGATGTGCTAGAATTTCAGATCTATTTACTCATGAGATTTTTCCTTCCCTGGTATCTTTCCAGTACTTTATTATAATCTGTTTTCTTCCTCTGCCCTTTTAGGCCTTATGAATACATAAGTGAATAGGACCAGAAAAATAGGAACATTGGTTGATATAATATTTTAGAAGGCTGGAAAGAATGTTAGATAAAAAAGAGAAAATATGTAATATTGAAGGCACTATTTAGAGGAAAATAAAATACTGTTCCAGTGAATAGCTAGTGGATATACAGAGTAACATACATAACTGCTCTAATTCAAAGATATAGTTCAGAATCATGCTTATTTATCTCAGCATTTTTTTCATGCTATAATACTGAGAGAAGACAGTTTTTGAATTATTTCACTGCTAAAAACAATTAAAATCTATTATATATAGTTGCTAATACCTTCTTGTACTTTTTTTTCTTGATAAATATTAGAAAACAGAGAAATTTTAAGGCACAGGTGTGCTTCTCTTATTCCCCATTGAAATTAATGGAATGACTTCTAGTACAAGATGCTAGTCCACCTGAACAACAGTTTTTAACTACTATATGTATAATAAATTGATTCCTGCCATATATAAAAAAGCATGTTTCTGATACTAGTTTTGTGGGGGCATCAGTAATATTTAAAGATGGGACTGAGCTGGGAAGTTTGGCTCTGCACCTGAATTTTCTCAGACTGCAGGAATGTTTGAATGATTTGCTTTCAGTCAACCCCATCTCTCGTAATAATCCATTGTAATTTATATTTATAATATTTTATTTTTGACATCTTGGCACACTATACAAAAAGGTCAGTAATCATTACATGTAAAATGTCAGTTTCCATCATAACAATGTGACATTAAAACATGTTTAATTTTGGGTTTAAATGTGCAGATGGAAGAAATATTCCTAATCTCAAAAGGCAAAGAGGGAGGCAAGTGATTTTGATGAGATTTATTCATAGTAAATTATGAAACAATCATTGGCCTTCTGTTTGAATAATACATAGAAGCATATGACTCACTGTGAACTTGATCCTGCTGATCTGATATATTGTCATCTACGGAGGTTTCTCCTGCATAAGGATGCAGAATTCAGCAATTCAGCAATTTAGGTCTTATCTTGACATAAATCTAGTCTCAAACTGAAGCATAGATATAATTTACTGAAGCATAAAGAGTAGTGTGTAACTATCCAGGTCCCAGTTCAACAAAGCTCTTCAGTGTGTGCTTAAACTAAAGCACGTACTTAAGGAATTAATTGAATCAAGACCAAGCAGAGAAAGATGTCTCTGAATTTGGCAAGTGACAACCAATAGCATGATGTAAGATGGCATAATATCAGTACTAGAATAATTTGTTAGTGGGCAATGGCTGTGAGCAATTCAACATCAGCATATTGAATGTTTTGAAATTATTGAGGACAGGGAGATGCTAGGACATTGTGCAGCAGACTAGTCAGGAAATTATAAAAGCATGAATTACGTTTGCATCTCCTATTCCTAGCTGCCCACTCGCTTACACATCTCCTGCTCTTAATGTTGCTGTTAATGTGGGATGCAATTTTTAGAGGTTATAATGAACACCTGATTTTCACTTCATCTTGAAAAAATTAATTAGAATTAAAAATAACCTCTTACATTTTAACAAGTGTTGAAAAAGTAAACGGGGAGAAAACACAGGTGAAGTGAAAAGAAGTCATGGGAGAATGTTAAAAATGGCTTGAATTTTATCAAGTGTTAGGATATGTCTACACTGCAGTCGGAGACAGGATTGCACCATGTGTAGACATACCTGACAGCCTCACCAGAGCAGTGAAGCCATAGCAAGCTGTTCAAACACTTCCAGGACCCTGGGTACTTACTCAGGCAGATAGCCTATGCTGAAGTCTATGCTGCCATGGCTTCACTCAGGTGGTACACAAGCTAGCTAGTTTAAATAATATGCTTATAATCACACCCAGTCTGCAATGTAGAGATACCCACTGAAATAACACAGAGATTGCTTCATGTACATGATAAGAAAAAGCAAAAGAAACTTGGTATAATGAGAATGTGTCATAATATTTTTTTTATTTAAGTCTGTGTATACATATGGATGCTGCAATGCATATTACTAAGGACCAAACCCTGAAGAACAGCCCACTGCTAATGAATGCATTTAATTCATAGATTTCTAAATAGTGTAGTTATACTAACTAGAGAAAGATCTGAGCTATAATGAAGCTGCCCGTGACAACTTTCCGGAATTCTTGCTGGCTCAATAGGATTCCATGATTGATAGTTGTGAATGGGGGCAAAACATCTAACAATTCTAACAAAAGAAGTCAGAAGAACAATACAAAGCATTGTAAGGAGTAGTTAGTGAAACCTGTACATCATCATGAGAGGAAGACTATTTTAAATATTTAGGCATGTAAGATGAATCTTCACAGACAAGTGGTAGCTTGTCAACTTATGGCCTAATTATGTTCCATTTCCTCAGAATGGCTGTTTTTGTTTACAAGAACATTTTACCATTAAGTATCTGTGGAAATATAATTTCCATTTTGCCTTAAAGATCAGTCAGACAATGTTGTTTAACACACATTCTTCCTTGTCAAGCATTTCACTTGTTCTACATGCTGCAGACAGCTTAATAAGAGGTATTTCACCATTAGAATGTTACTGAAGTTGTATGTCATTTTCTTTCCAGTTTTTCAGATGATGTTTGTTGTAGCAAGAGGACCAGAAACCTCATAAGTAGTATCACTCTCAGTAACTTTAACTCCTTTCATGCTGCTGGCCTTACAGCACACATGAAGAGAAAATTCCATACATTATTCATTTATGAAGATCCATTGGTGATCGCCTAATGGTTCTTAATAGTAATGGATGCTTTAAAAAAAATCTCTCTTTCCATTGAAGAGTTGTAACCAAAGGAATCTAAGATTGCAACACATGGAAGTAAGAACGATATCAACCAGAATTGTCTTAACCTTTGCAACATATATTACAATGAACTTTCCAACAGGTTCACATGCAACACTGTAACCTGAGTTGCAATTATAATACTTTACTCTTATATAGAATTTTTCATCATTAGATGTCAAAGCACTTTACATAATGAGGATGTCAAAAAACTGAGGTAGAGAGAGGTGAAGGTGACTTACCCAAGGCCATCTAGCAGGCCAGTGGCAGAGCTAGGAACAGACGCTGGATCTCTTGAACCTAATTTCAATGCTCTAGCATTGATTGGTTATTTGATGTAACCTTCCAATCTTATACATTGTCATGTTATGCTAGAGGTTGTTCAAAATTATTGGTTTCCTGATGCAAATGGATTTTCTAGTTTTAACAAACTAAGTTTTGTATATAGATTTTTAGATATCATTCTGATATATTGTCACTTATTATTGATTATTATTTCTTTGCATTCTAGTAATGCTTAGAGGCCTCAACCAAGATAAGGACTCTGGGAACTCCAGCTTGCCATGCAGAGAAGCCTATAGTGTGTGGCAGCTAGAGGACTGTAGATTCACACTCCGGCTTGTTGTACATTGTTTCACTGTGTAGAAAAGCCCTAAGAGAAAGTCTCTGCCCCCAAAGAGGTTACAATCTTCATAGACCAGACAGATAAAGGCAGAATTGTTTTATAGCCCCATTTAACAGATGGTGAACTGAGACACAGACAGGTTAAGTGACTTGTTCAAGGTTATACAGAAAGTTTGCATCAGAGCTGGAGATTGAACTCAAAGCTCCTATATCCCAGTTCAATGCCTTAGCTATAAAATTACCCTTCCACACTTTACTTAGCACCCCCAAACAAATCTATGTGCCAATTTTCATGGTTTATTTTAAAGTCAACCACAGTCCAGTGGACGCTGCCCTAACTGCGGACTGCAGAAGATACTAGTTCTTACCTTTCCATTATGAAATAAAATAGCATTTAGGAAAGTTAGAATTACCATTGGCCAGTATGTAATAACTTGTGACTGCTGAAATTCATTGCGGTCAAGTGGTCCTATGTTGGATTTCATATGTAGTGTGCCTTTATTGTTATATATGAGTCAAATGCCTTTGTTGAGTCAGAAATACTAGACAACTCTATGGGTCACATTTATAGAATTGAATTAATGGAGTTAGTTATAGGATACATTTATTTTATTCAAATTTGTTCACTGTGCCTATCCCATGTTTTAACTAAGCACATGGGAAATAATCCTAAAAAACAATTTAGAAACTTATGTAAAACAGTTGATTTAATCCTGTTTTTCCTTTCTGTAACCTTGATTTCTGAATAGAGTCCATCTCATAATTAAAGTGGTCAATGACAGTGTTCAGCTGCTTGAAAACTGTATTAGCTTGTTGCAGCAACCTATTTTGGCATGTCTGCTCATCCAGAAAAGAGAAAACATAAAATTCAATGATTTCTTCCCACAGAATCACACAAATGTAAGTTACTCATAACTTTAATGGACAGATAAGTGGCAGAGTTAACATAAACATATGATGGAGGGTATTTGGAAAAAGTTTGAGTTTTGTAAAACTACAGTAGTCAAACTCTACACTGATTATGCAAGGAGAACCTCTTCAGTGCTGCTAGTAGGTATGCCTAGGTGTTGGCACCACTTTCCAACAGAATGTCCATTAATATGGGGCTTGTTACAATATCCTGGGTTCATTGGATCCTATCTGAGTAGTGCATATCCTATATTGTATGCACAGAACAGGCCTTTTTATGCTGTTCTGTCTTCAAGTGGTTTATGGGAACCTACTTTTAAAATAAAATAAAGTCCAGAGAGCTTATTGCTGTTATCAAGAGCAAAATGACAGATCAATAACTTTAATGAAGCATTAGTTAAGGCATTATATAAAGAGACTGCATTTTATGGGATACTTATTGTAGATGTAAACAAAATATTAAAAAGGACATTATGCAGGATTTTATGTATCTAGCTACAATCAAATAAATGCAAACAAATATATGTTTTTCTTTCTTGATGAAGATACAGATGAGGTGATAAATATTGAAATATATCCTCTTATTAGTGGGAAGTATTGCAGGATACATGTTTTGGGTTTCAAAAGTTTTGATACCTAAATAAAACTACCACTACTACTAAATTCACAGATTTTATGGCCAGCCACCACAAGGGACCACTATGATTGTCTAGTCTGACCTCCTACATAACACAGACGAAATACCCTCGCCCACAGTAATTTCTGTATTAAGCTCATCACTTCTGTTTGTGCTATACCATATCTTTTAGAAAGACATTCAGACTTAATTTAAAGACTGCTAGTGATGGAGAATCCATCGCATACCTCGGTAAATTGTTCTGACTCTCATTATTCAAACCATGCACCTTACTTCTGGTTTGAATTTGTCTAACTTCAGCTTCCAATCATTGGATCCCATTATGCCCAAGAAGCAGGAATCTGTTCGCAAAGGAAGCCTGTAATGGGAAAAAATAATTGGGTTTTAACTTTTTTTGATTTTTTCTGACATACAGAAGGCTTGAAAGGGTTTTAATAAGAAATATCAGGAAAGTAAAGTTTTGTCTTCCCTGTTTTTGTGTGGAGTGCTTCTTGTATGGGGCTGGAGAATCTTTAACAATGAAGGTTTTTCTCTAAAGAGTTTGAATTAATTAGATGTTACAAAAACAAACAAAAAAGAAAAAAAAACCCAAGGGGCTTTAGCAATCTGATTAAAAATCACTTCCTGTTTCAAAGAATTGGGTTTAGCTTACGGGGTCTTTATGATAAACACAATAGTTCTCTAGTTGTCTGTAGAATCTCCCAGGAAGAAAAAAGGGTAGACAAGATCTGAATTTCCAAGGTAAAAAAATAAGTAGGAAAAATCCTTCATGCCCCTTTTAAATGTCATAAAGATGTATACACAATTTTTGTACCAATTTAACTATACTGGTTTGGAAACAGACACAAGTTAAAGCTTATTTCAAGCTTTACCTACATAAGCACATTTCTCATATACCATTTCTCGTATAACTGCGTCCATGCTACCAGACTGCATGGCTTTAATTATATTGGCTTCTAAGCTAATATAGTTGGATTGGTATAAAAACTGCATGTTGCTAAACCCAAGGAATTAAAACTGGATCCAAACCCAATGTTTGTCCTATGAAAGTCTCCTTTGAATAAAAATATATATGGAGATTCCAAGTAAAATTGTCAAAAACTTGAAAGTGACTTATGAACAGAAGTCCCATTTTAAAGAGTGATTAAGTTCTTATGAGCTTAGGTCTTATTGAAAGTCAATGGGACTTAGATACCAAAGTAATTTAGGCATTTTTGAAAATTTTACCCTCAGACTCAAGAATTAAAGGATATAACAGAAATAAAATTTTTAATAGAAACTTATAAAAATTACTGGAATCATCTTTTAATGGTTTATCCCAACCTGCAGTTTCCCACTTTCTTTGCAGCAGAGGCAAACTCCAATTAGCACAAACTGTACGGTATTTGCATTATTGTGTATAACTTTATTTCCAATGTCCTGTGCTTATAATATTGTTTTAACCTTTCAACACTTCAGTACAAATCTAAAAGGTAAGCTAGATTCAGGAGTATATATTCAACATTCTGAGCAACTCTTGAGCTGCCCACTGTTCCCACTGGGAAGTACTGGGCCAAGTCTAGTGCTGGTGTAAAAGGCTGTCACTGACTTCCACGAGAATTTCACCTGCTATGCCTGGGCGGAGTTTGTTGTTCAGCAAAGTGTGCAAGTCATATGCAATATACAAAAGGTGGAGAATAAATTATTCCTTTACCTTTGGTGGTGACCTTTCCAGCTTACATTGCAGAGAATTATGGGAAAGCTTGAGTTCCCATCCTTGGGGCAGAATGGCTGGTGGATCCATGCAGTTGGGAGAAAGCTCCACAGTGCTCAGTGCATGCAGCTATCCTGCGTATGTTGCCCAGATCCCTCTCCACTTTCTGTAGCAGGACCACACACGTTCCTCTGTGTCAGGACCCTCCATCGCCATGGAGAAATGGGGGCATGATTCGGTCCTAAGTGTCAAAGATATGTGCAAGTGTCAAAGAGAATTAGGAATGTACATTTTGGTACTTGAGAATATGCTGCCCATTGTGAATTCATGAGCTTCACGCTCCATTGGCACCTCTGTAGTAACATGCAGCCCCCCATTTGCATGCTATTTTATGTTTGACACTTGTGGAAGTAAAGACTTTCCTAGTTAAAGAACAGCTAGAGCACTGGCTGCTACAAAACATGCAATGTTATCATTTTAAAGTTACATATAATAATGGGAAAAGAATCTGTGGTTTAGATGGCATATGAACTCCTGGGACTCTAAGCTTCCAAACAAGCTAAAAGTGCACAGCCCGTGCTCCCTGCCACTAATACAAACTTCTGAAAAAGTGTTGATATATTACCTCCCATACAGACTCTTCATATTTTCACTCTTATGTATTCTGTCTGTAAACTTTTGTCAGCTACTGTACCTACTGTCCAAGTAGATAACCAGTATCTAACCTTCAAAATGGATTTTTTAAAGAGACTTTGGCTTCTGATCCAGATTTTCAAAACCAGATGCAGACACAACCCTCCCATTGAGACTAATGGGAGTGATGTCAAATGGAGTTTTGTGACTGAATCCCTTAATCCTCTTTAAAAATATCCATATCTAATTTGAACATTTCTGTGCAACTTTCACTTGAGGATGCCTTCCAAATAAGAGCTGCTTCTCTTAAATAGAATTACTTTCCTCCTGAGGCTTGCCTGATAAAGCTGGATTATTTAATGAAGGTGGTCACTAATTAAGGGTGATTTATAAATGAAGGCCTAGAGTGTGATTTTCCCCTTCTGTAGATGGGAATGGAAGAGGCAGGAAGGGAAAAGAACAATATCCATCTCAGTATCAATGTAATCCCATGTGTTAGCTCACAGTGTCTGTAGCAGTATAAAAGAAGTAAATGAGCAAATCAGTCTTAATTCAGTTGGAATTATTCATTAGCGAGCCCTTGCCTTTTGGCCTATCTAAGGTAAATCCCAGACTAACTACTTTTTGTCCCTTCCTCCTCAATAGACTCTGGCAAGGCCCCTAGGGAAAACCTGCCTTAATGGAATATCAAGCTGAATACCTTGCATAGAGATTTAGCTTGACTTCTTATTTCATTTCTGTGCCTGTGTTCATTTGCAAGTTACTGTTGCTTTACAAGATTCAGCACAGAGAGAAGTGATCTTAGTGTTACTCTTGTAGATAAGGAATAAAAAAAAATAGGAAAGTATCTTTTACTGGATAAACTTCACAACAAAACCAAGAAAGGTAAAGTAAATCAAGTAAAACAGCTAAGAAGTGTGGAATCACAGGACCAGACTCTGAACTGCATCACAAAGAAAGTGCAGATAAAGGTGTCCGAGCCACCTTTGCACCTCTCAAATCCTGGGCTTGGCTGGGGGCCAGGCAGGTTCCCCGAGGCCAGCTTTGAATAGCTTTCTGTGGATCACTCTGCTGGTCCAGAACACAGAGTGCTCTGCAACACTCCTTTATTCCCCAGCATGCCCTTACCCTACTCTACTCTATACTAACATTTTTCCAGAGGCTTCGCAGGGAATGTCAGCTAACTAGGACCCTTGTGTTGGGAACAATTCCCGGGAGGTGGGGGGCATCTCCATCAACATTTCCATTCCCTTTAGGATGCTGGTGAGGCATAAAGGGGATAGATCATAATGGAGAACCAAAGACACAATATCTTTATGAGTGGAATTTCTTGCCCTAAAGGCCGTTCTGGCTCACAGTGGCAGGACACTCTATCAATCAATGAAAACTCTGTAGTGAGACTATAAAACCAAAGATAAATATACAAACCAGAGGAAGGAGAAAGGGGGTCTTAGTGGAGACACCTGGTTTCCTAACACTGTAATCATCACAGCAGAAATGGTCCTATTTAATCTCTGCTGCATACTTTTTGCCCTCATCCCATTTGTATTTTGACTGAAACGGCCTGGCCTCTGTTATGGCAAATTTGAAGAGTATAACATGGCTAATACTGCTTTCACAGCTCAACGGCCAGAACTGTGGAAAAATTGCCATGTAGCCAACTAGACACACATATTAAATAAAATGTTCACTGATGAAGAATTTGAGAGAGATAGGAAAAGGGTCTCCTTGTGACACTGTGTAATTGCTGCAGGGCAGAGGATAAGAGACCCTATGAAAGAAACCAACATAAATGACATTTACAACACTGAATGCCAAGTGTTTAGTTTTTAAAAAAAATCAGCCTAGCAATGTATTCTTGAGAGTAAGTCAACATTTTTATAAGGTATTGTAAGTAAAACATGTGTAAGACATTGTTCTAGGTAAATGTTGTCTGTGAAAATATATAGTATGTGTCTGTACTGAAGATATCTATCATAAAATCATAGAAACTTAGGGTCGGAAGGGGCCTCAGGAGGTCATCTAGTCCAACCCCCTGCTCAAAGCAGGACTAACCTCAGCTAAATCATCCCAGCCAGGGCTTTGTCAAGCCACAGCTTAAAAACCTCTAAAGATGGAGATTCCACCACTCCCCTAGGTAACCCATTCCAGTGCTTCACCACCCTCCTAGTGAAAACATTTTTCATAATATTTGACCTAGACCTCCCCCACTGCAACTTGAGACCATTGCTCCTAGTTCTGTCATCTATTACCACTGAGAACAGCCTAGCTCCATCCTCCCTGGAAACCCCTTTCAGGTAATGAAAGGCTGCTATCAAATCTGCCCTCATCCTTCTCTTTTGCAGAGTAATCAAGCCTATTTCCTTCAGCTTCTCCTCATAAGTCATGTGTTTCAGCCCCCTAATCATCTTTGTTGCCCTCTGCTGGACTCTCTCCTATTTGTCCACATACTTTTTGTAGTGGGGGGCCCAAAACTGGACACAGTACTCCAAATTTGGCCTCACCAGTGCTGAATTGAGGGGAATAATCACTTCCCTCGATCTGCTGGCAATGCTCCTACTAATGCAGCCCAATATGCCATTAGCCTTCTTGGCAATAGGGGCACACTGTTGACTCATATCCATCTTCTTGTCCACTGTAACACACAGATCCTTTTCTGTAGAACTGCTGCCTAGCCAGTCAGTCCCCTGGCTGTAGCACTGCATGGGATTCTTCCATCCTAAGTGCAGAATTCTGGACTTGTCCTTGTTGAACCTCATCAGATTTTTTTTGCCGCAATCCTCCAATTTGTCTAAGTCATTCTGTATCCAACCCCTACCCTCCAGGGTATCTACCACTCCCCATCAATCATCCATCTACCTTTGTTGACATTAAAGAAGGTAGATCAGGAATTTCTATTCTCCTTCTCTCATAAAAACAAACAAACAATGAGACAGTCAATGAAATTGAAAAGTGGCAAATTCAATACTGACAGGAAATGCTTTTTCACACTATGCTTAATGGACTATGGAACTCAGTGCCACAGGATGTTGTTGAGGACAAAAAGTCAGCAAGATTCACAAAAGGATTAAACAATTATATGCATATAAAGAATATCAGAGTTATAATTGTTTATGCTAACAAAGGGAGTATTGGAAAGGGAATAACATCATATTTCAGCATTAAACCCAATCTCTAATTTTTAGGGATTAGGATGAAAAACTTCATGGGAGACAGATTACACCACAGTTGCCTAGTGGGAAGGTTTCATGCACTTTCTTCTGAAGTATCTGGTGCTGGCCACTGACAGGGACAAAATATTGGACTAAATGGACTGCAGGTCTGATCCTTTATGACAATTCCTGTTTTGCTCTCTTCTTTAACCAAAAAGATACCGGAGTATTTACACTGGGGAAAAATCAAGCAGAATTATTAAATTTGTAAAGACAAAAGGCTACAGTGTTGAACTGAACTGTTCATATAGGGTTAATTTCATCCTTGTGCAGAGAGCATGCTCAGAGTGCATTGTCCTTTATGTGAGAAACTTAAATTAACTATTTGTACTGTAGCATTTACTGACTTATAGCTAAAATAGCTCAAGGGTGACTTTTACCCTTAGAGATTTGTTTGAAGACGGTTAATATTTGAAACCAAGGAGCTGAACCAGGTTAAGTATAGTATACAATGGAACATCTACAAGCCTCCTTCTAGATCCATTCCAGTCCAAAACAGCACAATCGCTTCCCGTATGTCCCTTCCTTTCCATTCAATTCCTTTCCCTCCTGTTGTAGAGACTCATGTAACTATATATGGTGATCCCATATAGGTGGCCAGGTATAGGAAAGAACATGCTATGCAATGCCTTTCTATGACTTCTGAAATCTTTGTTTCCCCGTTTCCTCTTTTTTTAAACTTCCCTTTGAATCTTCCAGTATAAAGTAACATATGATACTATAGTATCAAATCAAAGGCCATCAAAGTCAAAGCCACTCCTTCTATTGATTTCAGTTGGCTTGTTCAGGTCATGTGTATAGTACATCACATGCTGGCAAAGAATTTATTGAAGATGACTTTTCTATTACACAATCATTACCAATCTAAAGTAGAGGCTTTTTATTTACATTATATATATATATATATATATAAATTTACTGCTTAAGGTCCCACAATTGTAAGAAAGGAAAAGGGGCCACATTCTAACCATAGACATGCAGAAACTTAGAATCATAGAAATGCAGGGCTGGAAGGGTCTGCAAGAAGTCATCAAGTCCAGCCCTCTGTGCTGATGCAGGACCAAGTGACCATATATGCAACACAATTAATTTCAGCAACAAAAGGGGGTTGACCTGGCTTGACATAAGTATTTGAACATGTAAGAGTCCTCATTTCACAAACAAAAGAATGCACAAAACTGTCCTTGGAAACAGGAAGCCAAAGCATAAAGTGGAATTCATTATCTTTCTCCTGGGCCCAGCAGTGTTAATGTATCTGTCAATTATCTTAAAGCTCTGACCATCATACAACCTTCCTGGGTGAATTTTTAGTTTATGTACAATTATATTATAGATGTACTTTCCTCATCTTACATAAGTAAGCTGCTAACATCTCCCAAGATTTTTAACAACTCACAGAAAGGCACTTTTGTTAATAAATCTGTTATAATATAACAGTTCTGTTTGTCATAAGGGCATTCTGATTGCTATATTTCCTTAGGGAAAAACAATACTGTACAAATTCTAAATGAATTAGTTTACATAAAATAAATCAACAATGTATCTGCAAGCTGACTTTTTATCTGTTAATTGTAATGTAATATTTTTAGCTATAAGTCAGTAAATGCTACAGTACAAATAGTTAATTTAAGTTTCTCACATAAAGGGTAAAAGCACTGTAGTACAATAAAATAAATTAACTGTCTTTCTTTGAAGCATCAGGAGTATAATATCCTTAAACACAATAGCTGGAGACATTTTCAGTATTAAAATTCATATTGCAACAAGGCAGCGAGATGCATTAATAAGATGTAGGACTAGAAAGATTGGTAATAATAATGTTGGCATTAGGTGAACATTTTCCTTGCTGGCCAGAGGTATGGGATTTAATGTTTATCTTCTCTTGGCTGTTAGACTTCTTCATTAATAGTCAATTTTCTTGCAATTCCCGTGTCCGAAAAAGTTTGTTTTATCTCTAGCCAGGTTGCTTGATTAGGCAAAAAATATAGATATCTGTGCTCTGGCCTTTTTGGTTGCCATAACTAATAGCTATTAAATATTATTTTATGTGTTATTACAGCTGTTGGGCAGACATAGATTCTCTGTCTCTCCCTACCTGACATACACTCCTCCTCCTTCTATCCCAACCAAAGAAAAACACTTTATTTAATAATCAGTAGAGTAGGCCTAAGTTACAAATTTCAGATCCAATTTACTCCATAGCTCTAGGAGCTGGGATCTCTGATCAGCAAGTTAACTATTCACTGCTTACATTGTCAAAATGAACTGAAAGCTGTTGGAGAATTTTCCCCTAGGTAGGGGGAATCTTTGTCAGAGAAAAGCTGGCAGCTCCGTTGCCTGATGAACTGGAACCTCCATCCTCATGTAAGAAGAGTGAGCGGGACATTGGGAACAGTTGGGGGGGCATATCAGGAGCAGGGAAAGCAAGAGGCATATAACGGAGGGCAGAAGATGGGGCAGAGCGTTGCTCTGCCAGGCCCAATTCTGCACTGGTGTAAGGTCCTTAAGGGGACCTACACACATTTATGTCACTATTTTTATTTTGTGGTCCTGAGGTAGACAGGATAAACCGAAATACTATTAAAACCACAAGCTATCATTGAATTTGTTACCTTGTGTTGTAATAAGAGGCTCTGGCTTCTCTGTCAAAGGTGGTAAAAGTCTAGAAAGCATGGGCCTTCTGACATTGAAATACATCCTTTGAAAGACTAATGTTGCTTGATCTGCAAGTCCTAAATGAATAGCTTGACAATGCCACTGAGTGCTTTTTTGGCTATCTGCCATACACTGAATTGTGGATAATAATAGTCATTGATGGAACATGACAAATACAGGAAAATTTGAGACATTGGATGCATGTCCTTTTGAAAAGAAAATAGTTAAATTCTATAAATGTAGGGGAAAGAGTATGGAGTATGACAGGTGAGGAAAAGCGAAAGACTCAGAAAGTGAGAAGTTCACTTGGAAAACTACAAGCGCTGTTCAACAAAAAGGTTAAGTGTGCTCTTTCTGCAAGATAACTGTCAGTGCAAAACAATGAGACTGGAATGTAGTCAGAGGGACAAGCCAGGGTTCAACTTGGGAAATGAAGGTGGAACACAATGGTTTTGTTCAAGGGGAGTTGGAATCAGCCTTGCAAGCTGTGCAGTTATGTATTGTCCCCGTAATCTTCAGTGATTTGAAGAGATTTACTTTTACTCAGTGCAGAGACAGAGACTCAGTGTTTCTTTATGACGAATGTAAGGTATTTTCAACAGGAATTTTTAACCCCGTTTCAGCATCAGCTAATCGAGCAGTACCAGTTTTATATCTGCAGTGGTGATAGAGATGGTTTCCTGCCACTTCCATAGAGTGGGGAAGCAGCCAATTATATGGGACCACTGGATTGATGATTTTTCTGTTTCTACTTCCTACCAACAAGAGCTTTTGCTTCAGGGTTTTAAGGAAAAGTGTGTCCTTGCATCTGTCA
Source organism: Emydura macquarii macquarii (assembly GCF_026122565.2). Classification (NCBI taxonomy): domain Eukaryota; kingdom Metazoa; phylum Chordata; order Testudines; family Chelidae; genus Emydura; species Emydura macquarii. Next base: position 14,881,687 of record NW_027132773.1, read on the forward strand.
GCAGGGACTACTTTTCAGAATGAGTTACAGCTCTGGTGAGCTCATTTGAATCCAGTGACAATGTCACAATGGCTCAGGTCACAATTCACTTCTGTACCCACAACCAGGGTAGTGCTTCCACACCAATCAAGCTGTTTTCCGTGCGTTGGCAGTTCCATGTAAACTTGAGGCATTTCTAGTTATCAAACAGATGTAACTGGAGTGATTCTGGGAACACTAAATCTCCCCACCAATCCAGCAGGCTACATTCCTTCAGAGAGAGTGCTAGGAGGGAAATTTGCCCCATTCTGTATGGGTGTACCAGGAGGAGGCCTGTCCCTTACTCCAGTGTCTCCATACAACACAGGTAAATATTTTCTTAGTCTAGTTTTAAAATTCCCCAAATGCTATTTTCACAACTTTCTGGGGAGGTTATTCCACAGTCTATTTCACTTCAAGGAGAAGAAGGTTTTTCTGCTATTCATTTTACATTATTACATTTAAATTTCATCCATAGTTAAACCCTCTTTTAAATATAAATAAGTCCTCTCTATCACTGTTGTCAAAAACTTTCAGTAACTTATACACCATGGCAGTGTTCCTTTCCAGTCGGTGTTTAACCAACCTCTATGTATTTAGAGTGGTTTAACCCTTCCACATATGTGAATCCAGCCATGGTCTTTTGAGAGCCATACGGAGGACTCCACTCCTCATTTCATCTAGGGCAGGTTTGCAGCTCAGACCTCAGGGAGCAGGGACTGCAGCAGGAGTAAATGGGTCCAGAAGACAGTGGTCAGTTTGAATTATTTTGCCTAGAAAAGGCTACCTCCTTGAGCCCAATGTAGCCTAGTGACATCAATTTTGATGAACACAGGGAAACAGTTGTCCTCTCAAATGCAGCAGTGTTCCAAAAATATTTTGAGCATTATGAACTTTGCCCTATGCATTTTTCTGGCAGGCTGTCACAACAGTCTACTCTGGGTCTTATGCATATTGTTGAACTCTTGATTTCCTACAGCTCTAGATAGATTCACTCATTTTGGGGTTCTGGTTTTTGTAGTGCAAAAAGGAAAAAGTTAAGGGTACTACATGCTCTGACCTCTTCACATTAACTTATAAACTCACAAGAATAATGTCTGAGATGTCTAATAGTTTACCTTGGTTACTTATGACTACTCCCTTCAAAACTGTTTCACAAATGGCCATCCAGTTTTTCACTAACTTTCTTGTTGCCAGTCTCCTTTTCAATTCCATCCTCTCTTGACTGTCTAATGCCAAACAAAGCTGATAAAAGCACAAAACTATTTTCAGTAATACTTGGTCTATGTAAGAAATAACAGACGGCAGCATGAGACTGCTATAAGAAAAGAGCAAGCCACTGAGAAGGAGCAAGACATAAGGCTGAAGTCCAAATACCTCTAAACCTCATTTCAAACACAACAAAGCAAACAAATCAAAATCAACTCTGCATCCCAAATTCAAACAAAAATACAACCTGCCACACACTGTCTTGTGATTGCAGGTAAAAAATGGTTCAACTGATTTCTTTCTTTACTGAAAAAGTAGTAAGGGCTAAATAGCTCAGACAGTCCCATAGTTTTATGTGTTAATTTAATTGTGTCTGAATTCTGCATTTGCAGTCTCAATCTTGTTTATTTTCTAAAAGAGATTATGGTGCAATGTTGCAAAGTTACTGGCCCCTTTAAGAGATAAAGAAATGGGGGAGATTTGATTAATAAAGAATTAAAGAAAGGCAATATAATTAATGCCAGTCAACATGGGTTTATGGGAAATAAAGTCTGTCAAACTAACTTGATATCTTTTTTTAATGAGAATACAAGTTTGGTTGATAAAAGTAATAGTGTTGATATAATATACTTAGAGTTCTGTAAAGTGTTTCACTTAGTACTACCCAACATTTTGATTAAAAAAACTAGAATAATGTAAAATTAACACAGCACATTTTAAATGGATTAGAATCTGGCTAATTTATAAATCTCAATATGCAACAGTAAATGGGAAATCATCGTTAAGTGGTATATTTCTATTGAGGTCCCAGAGGGATTGTTTCTTGAACCTATGCTATTTAAGATTTTTATCTTTAATCTGGAAGAGAACATAAAATCATCACTGATAAAGTTTGCGGATGACAGAAAAATTGGGGAGTGGTAAATAATGAAGAGAACAGAGAGATCTGGATAACTTGGTAAACTGAGCTCTTCAATCTAGCAGACGAAGGTATAACAAGATCCAATGGCTGAAAGTTGAAGCTAGATTAATTCAGACTGGAAATATGGGGTACATGTTTAGCAGTGAGAGTAATTAAGCATTGTAATAATGTACCAATGGTCCCGGTGGATTCTCCATTACTGGCCATTTTAAAATTAAGATCAGATCTTTTTATAAAAAGATATGCTCAGGTTCAAAAGGAATTGTGTGTGAAGATTAACAAATATTGGGAATGGAATACAGAAAACAGTGACAATACATACTGGTCAAAAAATTAAAAGGGTTATCTAAAATTAAACTACTAAGTCCACATCTAAGTGATTAAAATAAGTAGCCTTATTTTGGGGTGGAGTGGATGATAAGCACTTTTGAAAATCAGGTCACTTATTTAAGTGCCTAGGTATGGATTTGGGAGCATAACTTTAGAGTCTCACTTTTAAAATCTTGGCAAGGTCACGGAATTACAATACTGAAAATCATACAATCAAGCGTGAATGAACAGGAGGAATATTTTCCATTGGCTTCTAATCTGGTTCTGTTGGAATTCATCCAGAAGATTCCTCTACTTCTTATAAATAGAAATGTATGCATGTGGTTGTCCCTTGCACCATTTTGTGTATCACATTGAAATGGAAATCAGAAAAGTTATAGACTGTGCATGAATATCACAGGGCATCACCAATGAAAGACAGTTCATAGACTAATGAAAAAATAAGATTTCTAAATCCTTGGCTAGATAGAGTGGCCTGAAATAGATTTCTTCATCAGTATTCCCTATGCCTATTCTTTTCTGTTCAATGTAGATTCATATACCATGCTCATCACTGTAATATCTGAGCTCCCATTAATAATGCTTTAAGTGATGTGATTAACATCTGTCATTTATTGTTTGTTTGCAGTGTTGTAGATTTGATGGTCCCCAGATATTAAAGAGACAAGGTGGGTGAGATAATATTTTTTATTGGACCAACTTTTGTTTGTGAAAGAGACAAGCTTTCGAGCTACACAGAACTCTTCTTCAGATCTGAGGAAGGTACTCAGAGTGTCATAGCTAAATACAAGGTGGAACAGATTGTTTAGCAGAAGTAGTTAATACATATTCTATGGAAACATTCAAGGTGAAGTGACCCATTAAAAACCCTGCAGTCATAGGACAAAAGGCGGGGGGAGGTTAGTGGGTTACAGATTGTTATAGTAAGCCATAAATCCAGTGTCCTTATTAAGACCATGATTTTTAGTGTCTAACAAAATTATGAATTTAAGCTTGCAGGCATTCAGATGCCACAGAACATGCTCTGAGGAGAAAGTCTGGGATGAATATCTTAACACACTTAAAACCACCTTCACCAAATAAGGACACTCGACCGGAGAAGTAGATTGTAATTATCTTGGGGTATTTCAGCCACCCAAATGCCCCAAGAGAATCTGCTTCAGTACAGAAAAAACTTCCCCTCCAACTGCAACCCCCTAGTTGTCATCTACTACCCTACACGGGCAGCCATATGGAATATCAATAAACAATTATAGCCGTACTCTATGGGGACTACATCTTTAAAGAAATCTTTCCCACCCCCCTCTTCTGGCCATCAAACAACCCTCCAGCCTTGCCAAGCTCATCATCAGAAGCAAGTTCTCCACACAGATCAAGACCCACCAACTCAAAGCAGCACCACACCCTACCAGAACAACAGATGCAAACTCAGCAGACGTATCTCCACAGCTGCAATGATCAGTACCCCACATAACATATCTTTCAAGATCCATGGGTCCTACACATGCTTATCATAACACGTAGTGTACCTCATCCAGTGCACTAAATGCCCCAATAATAACTATGTGGGTTAAACTAGACAATTACTATGCTCTTGAATGAACTCACAGGGAAAAATGATAGAAGACAAAACATATCATCCATAGGTGAACACTCCATATCCGATCTTTCAATCCTGGTCCTCAAAGGAAACCTGCACAACACCTTCAAAAGTTGAGCCTGAGAGCTTAGATTCATAACTTTACTAGACATAAAAACCATGGTCTTAATAAATTTATGGCTTATTACAACAATGTGTAACCCACTAACCTCCACCGTCCCTCCTGTTTTTTGTCCTATGACTTGCAGGGGTGTTTAACAGGCCACTTCAACTTGAATGGCCCCTGGGAATATGTATTAACTACTTATGCTAAACTATCTGTTCTACCTTATATTTAGCTGTGATGCTCTGAGGGCAGGTCTACACTAGAAACTCACATCGGTGCAGCTGCACTGATGCAGGTGTGTCACTGCAGCACTTCTGGTGAATACATGCTAAACCAAGGGAGAGAGCACTCCTGTTGGCTTAATAACTCCACATCTGTAAGAGGTAGTAGCTATGTTGGCAGAGAAGCTCTCCCATTGACATAGCACTATATACATGGGAGTTTAAGGTTGGTATAAATTTGTCACTCAAGAGTGTGGATTTTTCACTCCCCTGAGCAACATAGTTATACTGAAGTAAGTGTGTATTGTAGACCTGACCTGAGTACCTTTCCCAGTTGTGAAGAAGAGCTCTGTGTAGCTCGAAAGCTTGTCTCTCTCACCAGCAGAAGTTGATCCAATAAAATATATTACCTCATCCACCTTGTCTCTCATATATTGTTTGTTCTCTCTCTCTTTCCCTAGGGGGAAGAATGTTTTGGGGTTTTTTTGATAGGATTTTTACAGAATATATATATGTATGTTGTTCTGTGCTTATATTAAGGGCAGATTAAAGAAATGTGCCCTGAATTTGGAATGGAAGGTGGTGAGGTTTGTGATTGTCCTTAATTCCTGTGTGAGTTCATTCTATAGTCTCCAAATGGACTGCCAAGAAAGTTCTGCCTCCCTCACAGACAAGCTTTACCTACAGTAGGAAGTTCCATTGCGCCCGAGGAGCAAGGTTGTCAACAATGGTCTTCATCCTGGAGCTTTAGATGATCTTTTACATATACTGGGCCCAGGTTATTGAGTACCTAGAAGATAAGAACTAAGACCTTGAACTTGATTTAACAGTGCTGTGGTTTAGATGAAACGTCATTGAAAAACGTGAGTGTAACTGCTGCCCTTCACTTAATATAGCTGTCAGAAATAGGGCCTTTTATGAACCACCCCAGAAGAAAAGCATATGTGAGTTTACTCAGGAATAAGAACTATGTGGATGGAGAGCTTTTCTCTGGTTATTGCTTGGTAGAGGCATGAGTGTCTGTGTATGAGAGAAGATGGAAAAAGAGAAAAATGGCCAGAAAAAGGCAGGTTTGGAACTGTGAGCAAATTACTGGTCTCCTGCCAATTGAGCCTATGCTCAGGAAAAGAGGACTTTATGTACAATCTTTGTAAATAGACAAGATGGCTGCAAAGAAAATACCTTCCTCTATCATCAATTTCTCCTCCTCAGAGATACAACCCACAGGCCCTGAACTTTGGCTTTCTGCTTGGGTCAAAATGATAACAGAGAAGAGAGAACAGATTTGACATGCCTGTGGAACCACTGTGACTGAGGAGCTATGCTGCAGCATTCTTACTAGTTGGAGTTACCTAAGAGGTGAAGGCTTCAAGCCCCAGTATATTACATTGCCTGACCTTCCAAGATGATGATTCTCTCTTGTGAGAGGCAGTGCCCTCTGACTCCCATTATATGCAATGGGAGCAGGAGCAGGTCCTATATGAACGATCTACAGGAGTGCTCTGAAAAGCTCAAGAGAAAGGAATTCTGCACTGTGGGTTACAGACCAGTTGTCTTGATGGTTTTTGATCAGGAAGGATGCAGTGTTCCTTAATAAGGACTAGAGTTGGGGCAGGGGGGAGCATTTTAGCAAATCACCAAGTGTCTAAGCAACTGCCAACTATTGAGATGAACTATCAATTATTTTGCTTATTTCTTATTTGCTTATTTTTACAAATAGTTATTTAGTAGATTTTCTTTTGTGTGACCTAGTTCAGCTAAGGCAATGACGAAAGGAAGGGAGGAGGGGGTGAACATGACTCTGTGCCCTTTTGAACCTGACATTTGATGTCCTTTTATGTGCAGTGGTGAAAAGCAGGCAGTCGGCACACTTGCCAGACTAACTACTCGAAACCACATAACCGCATCTTGTTTTAACATTCCTTGTAACCTTTGCCTTTGCTTGACAACTGTTTCCATTTGATCAGTTATGCTATACTTCTGATTGACATGTCTATGTAACTTTTGAGGTATAAAAGGAGAATTGTGAGTCTGGGTCAGCGGATCACTCCGTGAACACATTTGGAAGGATCTCCCGGTGTAGATGGAAGGCCTGACCATCTTGAAATCTGTGACTGAATCACCCGCAGACTGCCCCAGACTTGTGGGATAACTATCGGTGTGGGGTACTCAATCTATTGTATGTGTATGTGCTTAAGGCTAATAAGTGGAGACTTCAGCAAAGCCATTCCAATGGGAGTTGCTGGAGGCCAATAAAGTAAAGCTTTAAGATTAAGAGCACTTAGTTTTGACTTGTCTGTATCAGCCATATAGCAGGCAGAGGTACTGCCTTTCCTTTGGTTTATTTCCTGATACCAACATGCAGAGACTAAAAGTTACTGTGTTGAGGAACCCTGGGTTACAGAGTCAGGAAGCCATTTGCACTGTATAACAATTTTACTGTACTGTCTAACTCATGGACAATGCTACATATTTTCATGTGCAAGTAAATGGCACTCTTCATAATAATTAATTATCTTTGCACATACATATATACAGATACCTTTTATGAATCACTCCATAACAGCCCCATAGATGCTTTGCCCCCCACCTTCATAGGGAACAATAAGAGCAGGACTCATTCATTAACATATCAAACATACCCACATGCCCAGCTTCACCACATTCCACATACTTTAGGTATCTTAGAAATTCAAATTCACCATGCCCCACCACAAATGCTGACATCAGGGAGAGTGAGGTTCAAACTATTTACCTCACAACTCCACCCCACAGAAACATCCTTGTAGACACTTATATTTTGATGTAAGCTGGAGAGTCCTCCTACCATGAGTAGCGCGGCCCTTTCTCAGGCCCAGGATCCTAGGAAGGCCACAACTTCTTGCTACAAGGGGAAAGTTAGTGGGTTGCAAGAGCATTTAGCTCCAGCCCCTCAAGCGAGGTGGGGCTGGCAGGCTGTCTATAGCCCCCCAGCCCTCAAGTGTGCAGGGCTGGCAAGCAGTCTGGAGACCCCAGCCCTTAAGTGGGTGTGGCTGGCAAGCAGTCTGGAGCTCCCCAACCCCCAAGAGGGCGGGGCTGGCAAGGAGTCTGCAAGCACAATGCTCGGTATCCTCTGCGGCGGCAGGTTCAGAAAAGACAAGCACTCCCGGGGTGGCTTGGAAAGGGGAAAGGGGAAGCAGGCCCACCCAACTCCATTGCGTCCCAGCCCAGGGCCCTATGAGTGGAAAAGGGGATCTGCTACTGGGTCAGCAGGACTCCAGCTGCAACATGCTAACACTGGTGTGACCACAAGCTCAGACAAACTGTAGTCCGCTGCCCCTGGGCTACTTCCTCCCACCCTGAACACGGGTACCTGGAGCCAGGGGTCTTCCTCCAATTCTCCAGAGTAGACAGCTAGGGGAGTCCCACTAGTCCCTCACCGTCAGCTGGCGGCAGGTCCGGGAACTCCTCGGGGCTGTCAGCCGATGGCAGCTCCTCCAGGCTACAGGGTCCCAGTGGGTTCTCCAGCACACAGGGTTCAGAAAGCTCCAGCAAGTCTCAGGCGACACCCTGTCACATTCCACTGGATGCAGAGCAGCTGGTCTTTCATGAGTAGGTCCGTCAGAGGAACGGCAATGGTGGCAAAGTCAGGCATGAACCGCCGGTCGTAGCTGGCCAAACCCAGGAATTGCCTCACCTGCTTTTTGGTGGTTGTTCAGGGGTATCCTTGCAGGGCTTGCACTTTCCCAGTCAAGGGCTGCACGGTTCCCCGACCCAGGATGTACCCAAGGTTTCTTGCCACCCTAAGCGGCAGTTACAGGGATTTGCGGTCAGGCCAGCATCATGCAGAGTTCTCAGGACAGCAGCCACTTGCTTCAGGTGATTATTCCAGTGGCGACTGTAACAATATTGTCCAGGTAGACCATTGTGTAGCTCACATGGGGTCCCAGGAGCTGGTCCATTAGACTTTGGAATGTTGAAGGGGCCCTGTAAGGTCGAAGGGCATCCGTACGAATTGGTACAGTCCACTAGAGGTAGCAAACATGGTCTTTTCCTGAGAGTTGGCTGCAAGGGGAATTTGCCAATATCCCTGCATGAGGTCAAGTGTCATAAAATACTGGGCGTCCACGAGTCAGTCGAGCAATTCATCTATTCAAGGCATGGGATAGGTGTTGAACTTTGATATGGCATTGACTCAATGGAAGTCTATACAGAACCGGTACGACCCATCCGGTTTTGGGACTAATACGATAGGGCTATGCCACTCAGTTGTTCAGGGTTCAATCACTCCAAGCCTCAACATGGCTTGGACTTATTCCACCGCTGCCTGTAGATGGCGTGGGGGAGACGTGGTATGCACCACCTTGCTGTGGCGGGTTTGTATAGTATGGAACACCTAGGTGGTTTTCCTGGGGGTCGCGGTAAAGATTGATGCAAAAGTCTCCAGAAGGTGGTTCACTTGCCATCTCTGGGCCTCGGAGAAGCTGGCGCCCAACTGGAGTTCACCAAGATCTTCCCTTTCGGGGATCTGCGGGCCCAGCTCCAGATCAGAGGGGTAAGAGTTGATTAGCAGACCTTCCCACTCCTTCTAGGGCTTCAAGAGGTTGACGTGATACACCTGTAACTTTTTCTGTCAGTCCGGTTGTTGGACCTCGAAGTTTACCGGTCCTACTTGCCTGATGACCTTGTAGGGCCCTTGCCATCGGGCTAGTAGTTTGGACTCAGCGGATGGTAGTAACACCAAGACTCAGTCATCTGGCTCAAAGGTGTGGGTCCATGTGCCCTGGTTGTAGGTCCGAGCCTGTGTGACTTTGGCCATTTGCAGCTTCTCCTGGGTCAGAGTCCCCGCCTTTCGGAGACTCTCCTGCAGATCCAGGACACTATAATAGCAGTCCCTGGGTCAGCGAGGGGGCCTTCTCCCACTTCTCCCTCATCAGGTCCAGGATCCCCCTTGGTTGCTGGTTCAAAGGGTAAGAATTGGGTGGAGGCATGGGGTACCTCTTGGATCACTAGGAGTAAGTGTGGGATCAGCTGGTCCCACCTCTGTAGGTCTTCAAGGAGGAACTTCCAGAGCATGTGCTTGATTGCCCGTTTGAGCCTCTGGACCAACCTGTCAGTCTGGGGGTGGTAGACTGAGGTTGGAGCTTTCAGATCCCGAGGAAGTCACAGACCTCACAGAAAAGTCAGGAGGTAAAATTAGTCCCCTGGTCCATGAGGAGTTCTCGGGGTAACCTCACCCTTGAAAAGACCTTCATCAGTTCCCCGCTGATGGTCCAAGCGGTGGTGTTTTACAGGGGGATGGCCTCTGGAAAGCAGATGGCATAATCCACCAGGACAAGGAGGTAGCGATACCCCCTACACTCTGCTCCAGGGGTTCTACCAGGTCTATGGTCGCTCTCTCGAACGGTGTCCCGACCAGCAGGAGGGGCACTAGGGGGGCCTGTGGGACACTGTCTGGGGCCACCCGCTGACACTCCGGACAGGAGGCGTAATACTCTCGGACTTCGTGGTGCACGCTGATAGAAGCGGGTCAGGACACTGGCCAGGGTCTTGTCGAGGTCCAAGTGGCCCACGGCTGGGATGTCATGCGCCAACCAGAGGACGGATCTCCAATGGACCCAGAACACTACCAACTGTGCCTGAGGGATCCAGGTCCAGGAATCCCATTCCACTCGATATAGCCAGACCTGTCGTAGACCAAACAGTGGCTACTGTCCATGGCAGGCAGTTGTTTGTAGGCGTGGCTGAGGGTTTCTGTTAATCCCAGCAGAAATCACCTCTAGGGTCCCCCAGATTGTGAGGGTCAGCCGTTGTCAGAGAGGTCTCTCCCTCTTGGGCCTCCAGGCCGCTGAGGGGGCCCTGGGCAGGATCCAGACTGTCATCTTTGGTGGGAGGCCCATGGTCACCAGTGGTTCCCTTTTCCTGGGTCACCTGTCCTGGTGTTCCTTGGCAGCCTACCCTCTGCAAAACTCCAGTGAAGTTTGGCCAGCCCGGCCCAAAATAACGGGGTATGGTAGGCAGGGTGCCAGCCCCACTGGGAGTACCTGGGTGACCTGCCCAATGGTCAGAAAGCATGGGGTAGGTCTTCAGGTCCCCGTGGATGCATCTGAGACCAACCTGCCCAAGGGTCCGGACATCCTCGGGGACCAGACCCCTCATGATGAGGGTTTGGCCACACCCAGAATTGACCAGGGCCTCCAAGTGCCTTCCCACTAGGCTGACCATGATCATGGCTTTCGGGGTGGTTGGCCCCCGAGGTCACCCCTCCCCAGCATAGACCAGGCTGAGGGAGCAATTCATTGTTGGACACTGACATCACAGATGTCCCATCTGGCCGCAAATGAAGCAAGGCCCCATGTCTCCTGGTGTGTTCGGGGGCCAGTCCTTCTGGTCCCTGGTTGGCACACCTGGGATTCTAGGGGGTCTAAGGGCCGTCTGGATTTGGGGCCAACTTTGGCCTGGCTACTGGGTCTAGCGGGGCCAAGCAACCCACAATGATTGGGTGGGGCTGACCCTCCGGGGTTAACCTGCCTGGGCTCAGGGCTGGCCGGGGCAGCCGGATTCTCAGCCGCCAAGAAGTCTCCATCAGTCGCACCACTCTGTTCAGAGTGGTGGGGCAATGCCTCATCATCCAAGTCCTCCCCCAGGCAGGTAGGATGTGTAAGAATTATTCTAGGGTGACTCGCTCCGCCGATTCGGTTGCAGAGTGTTGCTCCAGATGAAACCAGTGCCAGCAGGCGTCCTTGAGTTCCTGGGCCACGGCCCAAGGACGAGCCCCGGGGGAGTACGCCTTCCCCTGAAACCGGCGCCAGAAGGTTTCGGGGTTAATGTCCAACAAGTCCAGGATGGAGGCCTTCACAGCCCGATAATCCCACGCCTCATTTTCCACAAGGGCTGATAGGCCGCCTATGGAGTCCCAGTTAGATAGGGGGCCAAGAGGACGGCCCACTAGTCTGGGGCCCAACCCGTGGCAGAGGCCACATGCTTGAAAGAAGTCAGAAAGGCCTTGGGGTCATCCTTGGGCCCCAGTTTCATGAGGCGAAGCGGTAGCGAGGCCAGGACCGTGGGTCAGCCACAGCTGTTGTCTGGCCCAGCTGGGCCAGGCAGCAAGGCACCCAGCTGCTGTGCATACTGCCCCTGCAGCTCCTGTGCTGGGCCCCCAGGTCACAGATCAATTGCTGCTGTTGCGTTCCCAGTGTTTGTAGCAGCTGTTGCTGTTGCTGTAGCTGGGCCGCCTGCTGCTGCTGCTGCTGCTGCTGGTGGTCAGCCCACCATGGGCTTGGGTGGCCGGTGTGTCATCTTAGCGGGCAGCCCACCCTTTTGTCAGGGGGTGAAGGGTGCCCACGTTCTCTACCATGTGTAAGCTGGCAAGTCCGCCCAACAGGGGCAACACAGCCCTTCCTTGGGTCCAGGCTCCTAGGAAGGCCACAGCACCTTGCTCCAAGGGGAAAATTAGTGGGTTGCAAGAATCTTTAGCTTCCGTCCCCCAGGCGGGGTGGAGCTGGCAAGTAGTTTACAGCCCCCGGCCCTCAAGTGGGGTGGGGCTAGCAAGCAGTCTGTAGCCTCCAGCCCTCAAGCAGGCGGGGCTGGCAAGGAGTCTGCAAGCACAATGCTCAGTATCCTCTGCAGTGGCAGGTTCAGAGGATACAAGCACTCCCAGGGTGGCTAGGGGAGGGAGGAGGGGGAAGCAGGCCCACCTGACTCCACTGTGTCTCAGCCCAGGGCCCTATCGATGGAAAATGGGTTCTGCCACTGGGTCAGCGGGGCTCTAGCCACAACACGCTGACACTGGTGTGACCACAAACTCAGACAAACTGTAGTCCGCTTCCCCTGGGCTACTTCCTCCCACACTGAACACGGGTACCTGGAGCCAGGGGTTTTCCTCCGATTCTCCAGGGTAGATAGCTAGGGGGAGTCCCACTAGTCCCTCACCATCAGCTGGCGGCAGGTCCGGGAACTTCTTGGGGCCTTCAGTGAATGGTAGCTCCTTCAGGTCCTGGGGTCCCAGTGGGTCTTTCAGCACACAGGACTCAGGCAGCTCTGGCAGATTCCAGGCAATGGGCAGCTCCTCTAGGTCATGGCTGGCTTCAGGTGGTCCCTCCCAGTCAGCAGCCTCCGGTAGCTCTTCCCAGTCACTAGGACCCAGGAGCCATGGCAGGCTTTTGAGGCTCCAGTCAGTGGAGAGCTTGCTCTGCACAGCCACAGGACCTGGGTCAGGTCCAGAGCGCAGCCTCAGGGAAGGCACATCCTTCTTTGTCAGCAGCTTCCCCCTGACTGAGCTGCTAGGACAACCTTTTCTACTTTCCCTTCCTGTCCTGGCCGTGCCCCTCTGCTCCCAGGGTCTGAGGCCTGCAGTGTCTTGATCTGCCCAGCAGGGGCATCATGAATGTTCCTCGCGTCCAGGCTCTGAGGAAGGCAACAGCGCTTGGCTACATTTGTTTTGTGGGTTTATAGATGAGTTTTTAGATTTTCACATTGCACTGACGTGAACTTTAAGTTTGTTTGCTTTTGAAGTCAAAGCTGAGGCACCTGGGATATTTAACTTTATGTATTTGTCAAATATTACTCTATATTTTGGGGGTTGAGAGGGCTGATGTTAAAAGAGAATCTTGGTTTTCCTTACCCTTCTCTTTAGTTTGCAATAAAGAGCCTTCCAAAACCGTTCTAACAGAAAAGGTGTGATTTGCATATGCAACAGTCAAAAGTGATGGAGAAAGGTAAAGGTGGCCCCATGTTGTTTCATGAATACTGCAAACCTCTTTGACCACATCAGTTTTAAAGACTACTTGAGCTGCTAATAAATTGTCCCCAGCCCATTCTATTTTTTCATTTTCCAATGTATCCCTTGATACAATTTTCTCTGCCATTCAAGCATTACACTCACGTTCCAATCCATTTGATTCTAAGTTAGATTTGATAAACTCTAAAAGTATCTTTTTAGGAGTCTGATCCAAAACACATTGAAGTCAATGGAAAGAATCTCATTGATTTTAATGGGATTTGGATCAGGCCCTTAATACATTACATTCTCTTCATTTTTCTTACACATACACCCTCATGTGTAAGAAAAAAATAATAATGTAATTATATGTATAATATACACATGTATGTAACAAAAATGATATCATATTAGATATATAATTATATATGTAAACATATAGATAATACAATAAAAATTGATCTGAGAGCTTCAAGTTCTTTGTAGATATTTTGATTAAGGGCGATGCAGTTCATCCCAGAAATCTTGAGATTTGTGGATATAGTATTAAATCATATAACATATTATGTTTTTTTCAACATTTAGGTGGCCGATGTCTTTGTGATAAATTTTCTTTAGTCTTAGAAATAATTTTAGGAGAACAATTTGAGCTGCTTTTAACGATTATTAAAACATTCCGCAGTCCATTTCACTTCAGTAATTGATATAGGGTCATGTCTATATAGAGAAATGAGGGAAATTTATCATATTCACTTTTTTTAAAAAACACACTTGTTTTTCTATTATACTTAGAGCTATAAAGATGCACAGAAAAATGGCCAAACCATCAATCTGATTTTTAATCTACTGGTATAACTGCATGTACTTTTCCCTCTAAAGCTTTCATTTATTGTGGAAGGGAAGCAATTTGCCTTTTTAAAATTCTGTTGAACAATAGTCTTTTCCTATATTATGTCCAAAGAAAGTAAATGGAATATAAAGTAATGAGGGGCTCTAGCGGGTTCAGAGGACAATTTCATGAAATATTTTTTACAAACTTCAGTAAAATGTTTTCATATGCTGTGTTTTTTTCACTGGATATTAACATAAATGCATTTTATAGCCTCCCTGTATTGCAATTAACTTACTGTATTTTCCTTTCTTTTAGGAATTCTTGGTACCTGTATGGCTTTACTAAGGCCCAGATCTTGCAGTGGATTGGTAAAGTTGGATCACTGAATTCATGTTGAGCCCTGTTTACTTCAGTCCAATAAATCACTTGCAGGATTAGGGTTTAATATATGTTCCAAAATAATTTGAGGCTTTACACTTGACAAACAGCGTTTTTCCCCCAGTGGTTATCTTTTACGTTTATCAATTGTATCGTGGTAGCACCTAGAAACCTAATCATCAGCCAGAACTTCATTGTGTTACATGGGGAAAGACAATCCCTGCTTTAAAGAGTTTAGAACCTAAATTTATGGTAATTATAATCTAATCTGTGGAATTTTGTCTTTGTTCTTTGTTGATAATCTGCAAGATTTCCTTGCTCATTTTAACTGAAAACTACAACTTTTTAAAAGTTTTATCATTGTTCGTTTATTTTTTTCCTTGCAGTACAGTATGATAGAAAAAAATGATGCAATATGAGAACCATCCTGCTCTGCTAACTCAATTTTCTAATGTGTTGTGGTAAAAAGTCCCAAACAGATGTTACATTTCAATAATGATTAATTTGACATTCAAGAAAAACAGTCTGAGAATTTTTTTTTTTTTACTGAAAATGTTGTTTGGTTTTTTTAAAGAGCATCACAGTAAACAGAGAAGGTTAATATATTTGAAGATTTGTTACTTTACTTACCATAACAAATTATTATTTTTAATTAAAAATCAATAGTCTGCTTGTAATCCACATTAGAGGCAAGTGCTGGTATAATTTTCCCATTGCAAATTTTGGTGTTATATCTGACATTGTGAGTATTTCACAAATTTTAATGTTAGGGGCTCTAATCCTAAATATTTTTGCAAAAATGGACCTGTAATCAAAGTATCTGTGGGAGAGAAAGATGAGTAAATATGTGCTGGGTCATGGGAAGAGGAGTGGAACTAGAACAGAAAATTTGGTGGAGGAAGATGAGTGTTAAGGAGTGTGCATACATGCAATATTAGTTCTTAGTAAATGACAATATTAGAGTGACTGTAAGTCTCTCTTGCGGAATCTAAATTGGTATAGAGCAGTGGTTCCTGAGCCATGGCCTATGGGCCAAAAGTGGCCCGTGGGGTCTTTCAGGGTGACCCACTCTCCCCTCCTGCTGGCATGTTGCCAGTGCAGGCTCCTTGTTGCAGCCAAGGGGACTGGAGATCAACACTCCCCTCCCTTGCCTGTAGCAGAGAGCACGGCAAAGTGCTCTGCCTCGGTCCCTAGGGTCTGGGGTCCCTGCTGGAGCCAGAGGGAGGGGAGCACTGATCTCCTGTCCCCCTGGCTGCAGAAGGGAACCACTGCCTAAGTACCCAGGTGGAGCACGTTGTCGGTTCAGGCTCCTTGCTGCAGCCAAGGGCACTAGAGATCAGCACTCCCCTCCCTTTGCCTGTAGCAGGGAGCATGGCAAAGCACTCTGCCTGGGTTCCTAGAGAGAGGGGAGCACAGATTTCCTGTCCCCGTGGCTGCAGAAGGGAGCTGCTGCCTAGGGACCCAGGTGGAGCGCATGGTTTCTCTGCTGCAGCCAGAGGGATGGGAGGTCCTCCTCACTGAACTCCTTCACTCTGGCTGCAGTGTGGGGGAGGCGGGGCCTGCTGGCAGAGACTGGTGGCCCTTCCAGGTTGTAAAAATTATATTTGTAGCCCTCGAGCCAGAAAGGTTGGGAACTGCTGTTATAGAGTGATCTAATTTACACACCACATCTGAATTGACCATCTGAGCCTAAGGGAGTCTAACTTCTGCTGGAGGTGTAGATAAAGATTAAGGGATTGATCTATTGTCCACACAAGTCAATGGAAAGACTCCTTGACTTCAATGGGTATTGGAGCAGTTAGTGTACCACACACACTGAAGGGACTGAAAGAAAGCATAATTTATACCATCTTAGATTCTCTCTAGACCCATTTAGTCACATCTCAGAATTCAATCCACAGAATTTAACAATAAAATTGATAATCATTAGAACTTTGGTTTTTGTGTAGTTGCTGCATAAATGAGCAGGCTGGGTGGTGTTCCTTGTTCTTCAGGGCAGTATTTCTTTTTACATAGTGCCTTGCCAAATGAGACCTCAATCCTGATCTGTACCGCTGGGTGCTTCTGTAACACAAATAGTAAATGTCTGTGCATCTTTAATTTGGCTCCTTGTGCATATGCATTAGGATGCAGTTCTAATTACATGATCACATACTATTTTTCCCACAGGGCCCCTGCCATATTCAGTGCACAGAATGGATGGTTTTCAGTGAATGAGCAACTATTCAATATTTTCTTTAATTGTTCAGTGTGTGGCCCCAGGCCTTATTTTTTTGCAACTATTCAAATCCTGCTTTGAACACAGAATTATTCATTTCCTCATGGGCTTTTCTATGGTGCTTATCACTATAATATCTGAATGATTCACAAACATTAATGAATTTATCTTCACAAGACTGTTGTGAGGTGATGGGGGTGCTGTTATCCCCCTTTTTATAGATGGGGAACTGAGGCACAGAGAAATTAAGGTAAAAAATTGTCCAATAATTTTGGGTGCCCAATTTGAGATGACATGGGCTTGATTTTTTCAGAGTACTTAACACTTTATATGTTCAAAGCACAGCTCTCATTGACTGCAGTTGCATCTGTGAGAGATCAATGCTTCTGCAAATCAGACCCCAGAGTCTCAAGTCAGGCACCCAGAAAATGAGGAATGCACAAATAGTGGCAACCTGTGTAAAGTTTGTTTGAAGTGACCTGTCTAGCACCACATAAGAACTCTGTGGCTTTAGCAGTGGCAGGGATAGAATCTAATTCCCCTGAGCAATATTCAACTGCCTTAACCATGTTACCCTCCTTTGTCTTCCTGCAGCCTCTGCCTCATTTACTACAGACCTTCCAACTTCTGCAACAAACGAGGCAGGGTCCTACAGACAGCAGCCTTCTTCATTACATAACCCTGATTTATTCCCAGAACAGACCTGTCCTCTGCATTGAATGAGACAGGGATCCTGTGGAAAAAATAGTGTGTGAATATATAATAGTGTGTGAAGGGGGGGGGGAGGGGCGGTTGAGATTCATGTATTTTGGGTTCTATTCTAGGCTCTGCAGGAGAAAGTGCTCTAGTGGGTACATATCTGTCTGCCACCTTCCTCTCCCCCACTCCAAACTTGACCCCATCTACCCCTGTCCCATTCAATCTATCTCTGCCCTGTCCCATGGCTTCACACACTACACACCCATCTCCTTATTCCAGTCTCTTTGGCTGGCCAGTCTATCCTCCACTCTCCTGGCTCCTCATCTGATTTCCATCTCTTCTCCTTGTACTGGCTATAAACCCTTCACACCCATCATTTCATCCTGGCTCCCATTCACAGTCTCCTTGCCCAGCCAGCCACAATCTTCCTTCTTCAGCTCCCTGTAACAGTCTTTTCCTCCCCCCAGTCCTAGTCTACTACCTCTTCCACCCCCCTCCCATGGTCTGAATGTTGTACCGTTTTCAGTTTAGCCAGACCATTCTTACTCCATGCTGCCTGGGTGCTAGAATGGGGAACACTGAGGTGACAAGAGAGATAAAATCAGTCATGTCAGTTTTGACAAAAAAGCAATTTTTGTCAAAAGCTTTTGATTTAAAAAGTTCAACCAGCTCTAAGAAGCACATACATAACTTTAAACCCACGAGTAGTTCCACTGACTTAATCAGACTACTTATGTGCTCAACGCTAGGCATGTACTAACCTTGATGGATTCAGAAAACTAGGATACAGGAGTATGTTGAACCCTTTATGGCATCTGGCAATTTCTTTATTGTGCTATGGGGCATCATTTGACTATTGGTGCTAGACAATTATTAGTTTTAATGGTCCAGTATGCTATGTTATTTTCTTTAGTTTTATAGTTTAGCTTTCTATATTTTAATATAATTTTAATTGGTCAAATTCATTCATTTATTTTCAATTGATCTTTATAGGAGATGGCTGGAGAATTGGTTTACAATCTGCTTGGACCAGAGCATCTGACTCAAAATTCAAAGCAGGTCAGATCTGGGCTCCTAGAAAAGTAATAAGATTTGCCTTGTTTGAAAGTATTTCTGGCTCTTATCCCTGTTGCAGCCTTATTATGAAATGTGTAATATTTTGTGAATGTATTTTCTAACAAAAGCAGGTGCAAAGTGGAGGTGTTTGTCTGACAGATATGATTGTACCGTTTCGGACCAACAGATGGAAACTGGTGATTAACATAGTCACTTTTCAATGTTAATTGGACTGAGATCACTCTGTATAATACATTTCAC
Source organism: Emydura macquarii macquarii (assembly GCF_026122565.2). Taxonomy (NCBI): domain Eukaryota; kingdom Metazoa; phylum Chordata; order Testudines; family Chelidae; genus Emydura; species Emydura macquarii. The sequence goes on from NW_027132773.1 coordinate 14,900,235, forward strand.
TTTTTAAAAAAGGCTTCATAATGAAGTGTTTTTGAACACTGCATTTTTCATTAGTGTATAATTGAATCTACAAACTGCTGCTTCAAAATGCTCAACAGGGTCCAAAAGAAAATCACAAAGTGCCTTATTCTCACAATTTCTGAGGATACAAGAGGCTTGTGCAGCTGGTTATCACATTTTTCTAAAACTTTGTTTGGATTTCTTTTGTGTTTCTTCCCAGGTCTCAGATGAAGAGTCAGCAAAGGATGTTCAGTGCAGACTTTAATAACTCCCACCATGCCTCTGAGCTTAGCCTTCATTTAAGACTCATTTTTACCCCTGTCTCCCTCAAAACCTGCTGTTGAACCACTTTTTCTGAAAAATGATTGCAGGAATACTGAACCATGAAACTGAGGTTATGGAAAATTGTAAATACAGTGCCATAATTTAAAAGTGCAAAAGGCCTGTGGAGCTGAGTACAGGATTTTTCAAGGCCCTGAGAGAGTCTCTGAGTCCTAGCCATCAATATGGTATTATTTCTTCTGGAAAAGAGTCTTTAAGCCTGTAAAACTTTCTTTTGTTATTTTTAAAAGAAAAATGCTCATGTAGTTAAGTAAGACACTTCATGGGAACTAAAGGCATCTGGGTTCAGTTCCTAGTTCTGATACAGGCCTCCAAACTGAACTTTTTTTTCAATGGGTAGGCAAACTCCTTGAATAATGGGGTGAGCCGTTATGCCTTCCACCCTCTCCAGATGTTGTCTTCTGAATGTTGCTCTAATGGATACAGAAGATTCATCACAACCAGCAATAATAACTAGCTTAAGGCCTGACAGCAGATTTGTTATTAGGGAACACTGCCTGCCAAAAACTTACAGTAGTTTAATATTTTTCCTCCATTTCATATTTTTCTGCCTCTGTTATTACCAATCAGGTTGGAGGAAGTCACTCTCAGGATGTCCCTCAAGATGAACAATTCACACTTCACTGAGAATGCAATATGCATATATCTGTAAAGATGGTCATCTAAGAAGCCCTTCCAGTTATAGATATGTCTACTAGTCTGAGTGCTTTGGATGTTAGCATTCTGAATCACCTTCCACATAGGGCTCAAGGGAAGGCAAATCAAAAGGATGATGAAAAAAATGGAACTCTTTGGCAACTGTACATGAGCCAGATACACTGAAGTCAATGGAGCTGTGCCAATCTACAGCAGCTGAACATCTGGCCCTACAACTCTTATTAATGAAGTCAAGATCAGCCTCCTTAGGAACTAAGGAGTCAGTCCTAACTTCAGCAATGGCAGAGGATGCTCATCACCATTACCTCAGGTAAAGGGCCATAGATGAGAAAATTCCAAAGATGGTTTAAATAAAAAATCCACCCAAATTGTTTTCCTAGCAGAAACCCTAGATTATCAATTATTTTTACAATTCTATGAAAATCAGTCTGCAAATCTTGAACATTGCAGCAAAATAAAATACCTCACAGAAAAATAAAATATGCAGGGTCTAAATAATCCTGATTATTCCTAAATGTTAATCAATGCTCTCAATGGGATCAATCTGCATGTTTTCTCTATTTGGTCCTAATTGCAAGTAATTGCTAATAGCACTTTTTAAAATGATATTTTCATCACTTACTACATTATGCTTCATATATCAAAAGATTTTTAAATTATATTTTACTAAAGGGTTCATGAAAAAGGGGAATTACCATAGTAATCTTGAATAATTTTATACATAGAACTCCGGTGCTTTTTTATCTGAAAGAGAATATCATCTAGCGAGCAAGTTGGCTGAGAGAACTGCAGAGTTGAATGGTTCCAGTGCTCATCCTGAAAACGAGATGAGGCTCTTATCAGATAAAAAGCTCCTGTAACTCTGCTTAGAAATGTATGACACATCACTTCAAGTTTATAAAATGAGAATTTAGAGGCTTGATACTGAAAAGAGCTCAGCACCTCTCTGAGCATAGCAGGAACAGGTTCTTATTCATTTATTACATAATTCTGCATTCTCTTCCAAATTAAAATTCCTACTGAAGTCAGTGGGAGTTTTGGATCAGCAAAGAGCACTGAACCTGGGTCTCATGCACATATCATCCCACTGTGTCTATTATGTTCCTTGGGGGCTTTAAAAATAGGAGCTATTGTTGTAGGGCATATCCCCTCTTTTAGCCATCAGCCCCACAACTTCAGCTCCCAGTTTTAAAGGGCCCAAGGACCATAAAAGGTACAGTGAGAGTCACTCATGCATCCCAGTGTCCTGTTACAGGCCTTCATTATTGTATTACCTAGATATTTTTATAATACATTAACCACCCTTAGAGTAGATGGGGAAATGGTACATCCAGTTTTCTCTGCATGAAATACAATAAAAGTTCTGTCTTTAGGTAAGACTGGTAACAATACGGGAAATAGAGCAGAGTGACTAAAAGTGAGGTGACAATTATTCAACGCATATGTGACACAGAATAGAAAAGTTCAAGTAAGTTGGCATGACCTGCCCGAAGGATTGATTGTTTGGTGAAAACATATTAGAATTACTTAAATTAACCTATAATTCCTCTACATTAATCCAATAATTTTTTTTAACTTTCATATAATCAGGGCCAGTCTTAGGGAAAATGGCACCCTGGGTGAATATATATTTTGGTGCCCATGGCCTCTGCTGCCTCCCCAGACTCCCCACCCACCCCCATCATCTCTAGCCCCCGCTTTCTCCCCAGACTCTCCACCATCCCTCCCATTGCTCCTGGCCCCCGCTGCCTACCCAGGCTCACCCCCCCAACTCCCCATCACTCCTTGCTCCACTGCTTCCCCAAGCTCCCCATCATCCCTGTCCCTGCTGCCTCTCCATCCATCCTCCCCTTGCCCCTGGCCCCCGTTGCCTTCCTGGACTCCACATCCCCCATCACCCCTGAGCCCCATGGCCTCTCCCCCTCCCCATTGCCCTGAGCTCCCTTCCGCAGCCTTGCAACCCAGACCCACCTCACTTCTTATCTCTTGACCATGGTGCCCCCCTGACCACGGTGTCCTGGATGGTCACCTATGTCATGCACCCATAATGTCGGCCCTGTATAAAATTTAAAATAATGGGTCAAATCCTAAAGTCTTTATTCAGCCCTTGCTCAGGCAGAACTGCAATTGAAGTCGAGCAGGAATGACAGTAGGATTTGTTCCAATTAAAATATTAAATGTAAACTGGAAGCATTAAGACTTGGAAAACATTCTCTGACACCTTATTCAGCTGGAACCCATTAAAGTCAATTGAACATAAATCATCTCTGTAGCCAGGAGGTGTGGCCTCCCTCTGAGATTGACACAGAGGGAGAGCCAAACCCCTCCTAGGGGTTGGAACCCAGGAAGACAACACCTGACCAGAAACAGGTAGGCAGGGCTAGGGCTTTAAAACCCAGGCCTGCTCGCTCAGGCAGGCGCCAGCGGCCGAGGGAGAAGGACACCTCTCCCTTGATGCTTGAGCCTAGGGCCGCACCCAACCTCAACCCAGAGGAGAAGCTGCCGGATCTACCCACAGTGTAGGGCCCTGTGGATCCGGAGGAGCTGCCTGAACCATACGAGTGGAGGGAGACCCCTGGATCCTACGATTCAGAGGGAGGCCTGCCCCAGCTGCCTACTGTCTGGGACTCTGAGGACCTGCCTGAGCTGTCTACTGCCTGGGACCCTGAGGACTTAGAGGAACTGCCCTCCGCAGAGGACCTCGCACAGTTTCTGGACCTGTCACCGATTGACGGTGAGGGACTCATGGGACTCCCGCATGCCATCTACCCCAGTGACCCAGATGGAGATGACTAGCTCCAGGTACTCTAGGGAGAGGTGGGAGGAAGAAACCCAGGAAAGCTGACTATGGTCCAGCTGAGTTGACACTCGCTGTGAGTCAGTGTGTTTCGGCTGGAGCCCCGCTGACCCAGTGACGGGACACCCCGTCACTGACAGGGTCCTGGGCTGGGATGCAGTGGAGATGGCTGGGCCTGCATCCTCCTTCCCCCTTTTCTACCCCAGCCTGGGGTGAATGCCTCTTGAGCACTAGAAACTGCTGTCCCTCTGCCCTGCCCTGCCTAAGGGCCGGGCCATAGACTGCTGCTCACCCTACCAAGGGCTCGAGTCTGTGTGTGTTTTTCTGCCTGCCCTACTGAAGGGCCGGGCCATAGACTGCTGCTTGCCCTGCTAAGGGCTCGAGCCTGTGCTAGCCAGCCTACCCTCTATAGGGGCTAGGCGATAGGCTGCTGACTCGCCCAGTCCTGGGCTCGAGACTGTGTTTGCTTGCCTGCCCTCCAGAGAGGCTAGGCTATAGACTGATGACTAACCCTACTAAGAGCTCAAGCACGTGCTAGCCAGCCTGCCCTCCAGAGGGGCTAGGCTATAGACTGCTTCCTTGCCCTGCTGAGGGCTGAGGGATGTTTTCCGCTGCTGGCCCATCCCTGATTAAGGGTCGGACCATAGACTGCTGGCATGACCCATGGGGGCAAGAGATTATTCCCCCAAAGGAGCGGCCTGAATCAAGGCTCACCCTACTGGGGGCCAGAGGCAGCCTCTTAATTCGGACTCCCTGAAGGGCGTAGGTGCTGGGAGGTGTGGCCTCCCTCTGAGATTGATGCAGAGGGAGAGCCACTGGTGCCGCCCCCTACAGGAGATCTTCTACAATTTCACTATAGAGGAGGAGGTTGAGGCGTATATATGTGGGAGATGGAAACTATTATATGTGAACCTTTTGGAAAATGTGGCTTGTTTATTCTTCAAATAATACAGGACAGTTAATGTTTTAATTTATTAAACAGCCTCTACCACCAATATTCTTGAGGTACCAAAGTGAAATGCCAACAATAAAACCAGGCTAAAATAAGCAGGATAATTGTATTTCACATGAGATTTGATATAAGTCTTTGATAGATAAAGCTGAGAGGCTTAAATTAGTCATGGATTTTATTGTTGAGAATTGTGTCAAAGATTTAAATTATCTTAAACACCTGGTTTAATAAAGTATACAACATGACTAGTTTACTATTAATAGTACTATATATTAAATGTTTTACCCTGATTCTACAAAGAGGAACAGATTGAAATATGGATGTATGGAGTGGGGGGGTGGGCTGGCCTGGGGAAGGGTATTACCTTTATTGCATTATGCTCAAATACTAAAAAGAACTGCACCACAACCAACAACTAACATTTCTCCAAGATCTAACTACCTATTAATCCAAATAAACAGAACTTGTGAAGTGCCATCAAGTATCTCCCAATAAAATTACATAATATCCTTGCTATGTTCCTGTTGTCCATTAGACACTCTAAATTGTAAGTTCTTTTGTAAAATTGGAGAGGAGGGTGTTGTAAAAAGGTGGGGACATGATCTGATTATGAAGGTAAATTAAAAAAAAAAAATAACATGGATTAAAAACTTGAGGGAATGTGTTGCAATTAATGCTTGTACATCGAGTCGGATTATAGTTGTGCAGTTTCATTATGGATATAATCCAATGCCCACTGAAGCCAGTGGGAAGAATCCCAGTGACTTGAGTGGGCTCTGTACCAAGCACTAGAAGAATTTCACTATATGATTCAAATAAATTATTCACTAAATATTTATCATTTATTCAGTTTCTAGTGTGTGGTAAAACTTCTGAATATGTATGATTTCTTTAGTTTTAGGATAAAGTATTAGTTAATTTTTCTTTATTATTCACATTCTACTAGTACAGCTTGAAGTTTATCATGCTGACTGCATATAATACTTCTGTGCAACTTGTCTGATTTCAAGAGTCAATAAAGGAATGATTTATACGTCTTTAGAAAGAAATAATGAAGAAGTACACTGGATTTCTACTGTGCAGCTGAAGGGAGAAACATTAAACAATCTAGTATTTTTCATGAGTAAAAATGACAGTTTTGGGGAAAGTAGGATTTTTCAAAAGGACAACACTGAAGAGAGTACACCACTTTTTAAAGAAGAATAATTTAGAACAGGGGTTCCCAAAATCAGATAGCATCACTTGATTTTGTTATGGCAAGAAGGTGAAAAAATTGCCATTGTATATAGACCAAGAGTCAGGATTGGCAGAAATTGGCTCTTTTCTCCAATTAAATTGGCAGAGGGTTAAATCTGTATATATGAAGATTAACTTGACAAGCTGTGTGTAAACAATTTGTGTAATATAAACTGTATATTGCAGCAGGAATTCCATTTATCTAGAAAGTACGTTTTTAATTCCTCTTAAGATTTTAAGACTATATCCATGGTTTGCACTATAAAGAGTAATCAAAGAGAGGAGCTGAGAAGACTGGCTAAAAAAAAATGATTAGCAGCAACTATTAGTCCATGTACTAGAAGGTCTTACATCTCCATGTATGCATTGTAAGAGAATAGTTCCCCTATATTGCACCCTAAACCAACTAAATGGTCTCTAACCAGAGTCTGGCTACACCCTGACTCTACCAGGCCAGGGACTTCTTTCCCATTGATCCATACTGGCACAATTTGCTTGGCAGAGCTCTTTTTCCATGCTCAAGTCTCTGCCGTCCAGACTTGATCATAATTACACTCCATAAAAGGGCATTCTTGACAGAGGTGCTCTGGCCATCCACACAAAAAACAGACCCCTGGAGCTGGATGGGAGTTCTGGCCTTCATTGTGGGTAGAGCTTTCCTGATGGGATAGCTCCTTCTTTATATCTGGCTGGTCCTCTCAATGGGGTTGACTGTGCTCTCACTCTGCCCCTCATGGGTTTGGCCGTAGGTTGCCCGGACTGCCAGGGTGCCTCCATCTAAGATCCCAGGCCTCTACCCTTTCCTCTCGCAGCCCCTGGGCACAAGCTTAGGAGGCCATCTTGGAAGACTGTTTCACTTTGACAGGCCCTTAGTTCAAAACCAGTCTTGTAGTTCCTTCCTGGTTACTCCCATGAGGCCAGTGGTGGGGTGGGGTAGGAGGGAGAGTATCAGGGTCCCCGCTGCCAGATGACCCTGAAGACTGAAAAAAAGGCCAATGTCTGCTGCACAAGATGTTGTTGCTGATCTTGTTGTTGCTCTGCTAGATCTCTTATCAGCTGCTGTTGCTGCTGTGGTGCATCCGTATTGTTGTTGTGGAGTGGCTAACTGTTGTAGCAGCTGCTGATTTCCCTTTACAATCTCTCAGCAATCTCTCCAGATCCATCTTGTAGCTGTACCTCCACTTGATAACTTCAGATGTGAGGGGGCAGTTAGCCATTTATTTCCCCTCTAACTTTTGTGGTTTTCTGATGGTGCTCACTCTTCCCTTATTCCGGAGATGATTGATACATTTGCATTCTCCACCAGTTGTCAATGATCTGATTCTAACACAGCATCCTTTTGAGGTTTTGACTGGTTCACTCAGGTTCAGTCATTCCAGTGGGGCTGCTCCATAGCACTCTGGCAGTGATGAGTTCTCAGCCCTCTGGGTGAGTCCTTCTGGAAATTCTCCCCTTTCAGAGTTGCAAGGCACAAACAGACAATTCTGGAGCATCAAAAGAAAATAATCAAAGGAGAAAAAAACATGCAAACAGTCCCAGCTGGGACACTGGCCTCTCTTCCCCAGAAGGCCCAAGGATGACTCATAGTTCAAATTAAAGTCTGCTGGTTGTCCAGAAAAAGTTATAGAATGCAGCCCCCCTGCTCTTGGGGAGTTGGGTTCTTTTTTTAGGCAAGGGCATAGGCTCTACTCACTACCAGGCTTCTGCATCCTGCATCACAGAGCTGCCTCTTACCAAACTGCATTTCATTCCTTTAAATTCCTCCTCCACTGGCAAGATTTGCAGGTACTGCAAGGTGGGCACTGAAGCTGAAAGTAGCTCCTGAACACCTTCCATCGTATGAACTTTCATAAGTGTTCCAGAAGTTAATAACAGATGAAAAATTCAGAGAGTAGATCACATAAATAGGAGTACTTATTTAGGTTTGTATCAGTACAAGGGCCTCCCAAGCAGCATAGCTTTGGCACCAAGTATTTTCCAGCAATAGCTGTATATGACAATACAGCTTCTACCAATGGTGCAATCTGCTCTCTAGGGATCTCAAGGAGGGAGTGTGTCCTAAGGCACAGTTGCTATTGGTGCTCCCTATAGAGCCCAGATGGTCCTAACACAGGGCCATGTATAAATCACACCATCTAGTAATTTATAATTTATAAGTTTATAATTGTGCCTTGCTGCTTCAAACCAGAGCACAGATTCCTTGTACCTCCTTCCATGATTAGACAACCAAGGCATCAAAGGGCAGGGCTTTGTCCTATGTGCAATCCATCTGTCCTCTCAGAGCAAGAATCTTTCTTTTTTCTTTGCAGATTGTTGTTCAGGAGGTGATGCAATATTTTCCTAACAAGTCACTTCACATTCATGATTTGTCACATCACATTAAGCCATTATGCCACATTGAGGAGTCATATTGGAGCATGTTGTCTTATGACATGATGCAATGTAACTGAATGTGACATGATGCAATGCCAAGAGGCAGCTAGAATTACTCCCGTTTTCAGATCAGGAAACAGTTGTCAGTGTGGATATCCATTCATGGCACATGTTGCTGACCTGCAATAGAAGCCCACTGTCATTTTCTTTCTGTCTTTACAAGGGTAAAGAACTTATAGAACAAATGAGGACACACAAGTGTTATTCTCAGGTAGCTATTTTATACCGTATTACCTCATACTGTTGTACTTTTTCCTTACTTTGTATGACTCAGACTCCATTACAATGAAACTGCTCATTGGTCAGTAAGGAGTGACCAAAACTCATATGTGACTGTCATTTTGTTGCCTACTAAGATCTGGTGGTCTCAGACATGTCATTAGTTTTGAGAGAAAGGATGGCCCAATAGTTATGGTGCTAACAGGAGATTTGGGTTCTATTTCATGTTCTACCACAGACTTCCTGTGTGACTGGGGGCAAGTCACTTGCTCTCTCTGAGCCTTAGTTCCCCATCTATAAAATGGTACTTCCTAGCATATAGGAGTGTTGTGGGGATAAATGCATTAGAGAAGTTTGTGAGATGCTCAGACCCTGTGGTAATGGGGAACATAAGGACCTATGCTAGTTAGATAGTGAACATGTGTTCACATTACTCAGCAAGTGTTTATGAATCATTGAAGATTAGGGTTGGAAGGGACCTCAAGAGGTCATTTAGTCCAACCCCTGCTCAAAGCAGGACCAACCCCAACTAAATCATGCCAGCCAGGACTTTGTCAAACTGCACCTTAAAAACCTCTAAGGATGGAAATTCCACCAACTCCCTATGTAACCCATGGCTTCCCTAGGTAAATGTCTGAGGTTGGTGGAGATTCATAAGAAAACAGATTTTTGGGTTGGGTGAGGTATGTGTATGTAAGGGGTTTGTTGGCTCCTTACTAAAACTTTGAGGGCTTGCTTGGTTGGCTCTTTCCCTATGCCAGGAGAAAGGGAAGGGGCCAAACAGGAGTCAGGATCCTAGGACTGACAGGGCCTCTGGCCAATCAGAGAGCTCCAGACCAGGAACAGTGAGAAGTAGCCAGAACCCCATGTCAGTCTGATTGATCAGGCAGCCAGGCCAATCAGGGAGTCCCAGATCCCGGCCTCCTTGTGCACTGTGTGAAGGCAAGACAGAGGGAGCAGCCCTAGGCAGATGAGGAGCTGTGATGGGAAGAGCAGTGTGAGAGGTTGGAAGGAGCTGCCCAAAGACAGCGACATGTGTGAGGAGCTGACGCACGGGGTGTTGGTCAGTGTAGGGAGCAGAAACCCACCATGTAACAGTGACAGACCAGACCAGTCAGGGTCCCACAGAGGGGAGTGAACAATAGCTCCAGAGACAGGGGACCTGTAAAGAGCAGCCTGGGGAATCCGAGACAGGTTGTAGGGAACAAGAGACAGTCACTGAGACCCAGCCAAGGACAGTGAGTGGAGCAGCAGGGAACTCACACCACCACCATACTGCCCTGAGACCAGCCATGCAGGGAGCTGTAACTAGCACTAGCTGGGGAGTTCCTGGCAGCTCCTGCATCCAATGAGAAGATGGTGAGTCTTGCAGGAGCTCTGTAGCCAGTTCTGCAGAGGCTTTTCTAGTCCAGGCCTGAGGCAAAGACCTGTGTGAGCTGTGCACAGCCCTGGGCAATAGCTGCTCCACCTTGCAGAAGGCAGGGGGGTTCGGAGCTCGGAGGAGGATGGGTTTTTTCTTTTTCTCTTGTTCTTTCCTTTTCAGTTGACGGTTGACTGAGGAGGAGGAGGGGTGAATAGTGCGTTCTCCTGCTTAGAGCTAGGTCTTCATACATTAAAGGCCACGGTGGAACAGCACCTGTTTTTGTGATTGTCGAACCAGAGTCTCTGTTGTAGGGGAAGATTTTGGGCTTGCATAACAGAGAAAAAAGGGGGTCTGGACACTGCTGTGATAATTGGTGTGGAACTCCAAGTGATGTCATAACCCGGTGGGCGGGGCATTACCCTCATCATACACCCTTGCAGGGTTTATCAAACCGAAGAGCCAAGTTTTACCACTCCACAAAACAGACATTACATTTAAGGTGGGTTTTTGTGTGTGTGTGGTATGTATATGTGTGAAGAGTGAATAGTTTAGAATCTCTTTTCATTTGGGTGTAAGAAGTTTAATGTAAGGATTGCTTGAGTATATTTTAAAACCTTTCAATGTGATTTGGTGTTTGGTGTGTGTGTCCTTTTTAACAGTTTAGTTCAAGATAAAGCTACTACCCCATTAGGGGTATGTTATTTACTGGGACTCTATCTAGAAATCAGGTGGGAGCACTCCACCTCACAGAGAGATCTGACGTGGGTAAGAGCAGCAACTGGGCAGGAGGTACCATGACATGAGGGTGAAGTGATTTGGATAGTCTCAGGTGCTCAAATTCAGTCCTGGGGTCTCGTGAGCAGCTGTGATGTCCCTCAATAGGGAGGATAATTGAATTGCATCCTTAAACTTAATCCCAGAGTATTCTGCGGACCCAGTAGTCAAGGCCCTACTGGTATAGCCTCGCTAGGTATATCAGGGGAGGAAATCCCCTGGAGTTACTAGTGTCCCACTCCTTCCTACTGGTGTAGAACCAAGCCAAGCCTGTTTTTCTAGGTAATGCTGTGGCAGTGAGAGACAGGTTGCTTCTTGTCCCACTTAGATAACTGAAGGCAGATCTACACTTAAAAAGCTGCATTGGCACAGCAGCACTGCTGTAGCACTTTAATGATTATGCTCTAAGCCAACATCAGGGAGCTTTTCCCATTGGCTTAGTTAGTCCATCTCCATGAGAGGCTGTAGCTTTGTCGGCAAGAGAAGCTCTCCCACCGACATAGCACTGTCTACATCGGTGCATAGGTTGATATAACTATGTCACTCAGAGGTGTGGATTATTTGTACCACCGAGCAATGTAGTTATACCAAAGTAATTTTGTAGTGTAGGCCAGGGTTTAGTGTGGTAAGGTTCCATTTTACCACACTCCTGCCCCTAACCCCATTATATGCATGTGGCTTTCTCTTTCAATTCTGGTTGATTGGTTGCTCAATTTATTAGGCTGTGTGATGGAGTTAATATAATTGGATTTCTTTTCGTTGCGTAGTTTTGTTGCATGGTGTATACTTTATTTGTGTGAAATTACCCCGAGTGCACTTCGACATATGCTTTGGTAAAATAAAAAATACAAATAAATTGGCATTAATTGCTACCTTCTTGGCAGGCACAGAAGAATGACCATAGTTTAAATGGGTGTAGAGACTGAACTAATTCCTCACTCCTAGGCCTTGATTACACTCAGAATGTTTAGGTAGTTGCACACGATTGCTCTACTACTGGGTATTAGCACTGGTGAGATTGGCTGCCAGCATTTATATCACCCTGTCCATCAAGGTCTGTTTTGAGTGGGGTTAAATGTCCTGGTGGCAGCTAGTTAACACCAGTCAGGCTGAATCATGGTGAAGAAATGTTTGGAGATATCCCTAAAATTCTTAGTCTTTATGCCAGCCCTTGCATATGTTAAGATGGATATATATTGATAGAACAAATAGGGGAAGTTTGTACTTCCATTGTCTATGGTACTATAGTGTGGATAAATAAAGGACTCCATTTTACAGTGCAGTTTACAATACTTTCATAGGTATTAAATCCATTTTTAAAATGTTTCAAAAACATGAGCAGAGGGAGTAGGGGATGTCTATCAGAAATCACAGTTTTCAAGAACCAACATTATTTTGTGTCCGTTTTCTGAAAACCATGGTGTAAAATAATCTCTTTCCCAATTTGTCAGTACATTTATTTGACTAATGGGACCATTAGTGTGAAAAGTAATTTATAACTTTAGATGTGCTCAAACATGTAATGTGACGTTGTCTTAACAGTAATAATTGCATATATGTTAAAAAGAGAGTTAGACTGAGGTTGCATGGTATAATTATCTCCCATAATTCCTAGAAAGAACTTTATTAAAAATCATCTTGAACTGAATTTTTCATTCTCTGTAAAGTCAGAAGGGAAAGTCACACATACTCCAGTCTGGGTCTACGTCATATTACTACTAAAGTTCCACTTTGAAACCTCAAGGCAAATAAATCACCAACTAAAAAGCTTAGCATTATGCAAAGTGACACTTAGGGCATGGTTACTCAAAATGTTAAAGCCCTTGTCAGGAAAGACACCCTCAGTTGCCACCTGATTTAATTATTTCTGACAACAGATGTGAGTTACCTACAAAAATCTCAAAAAATTTAATAGGCTGATCAAATTTCATTAACAAAGCATGAATACTAACAAGATAATAAAATACAGTTCAGTTTAATACTTAGCCTATATGTGAAAATATGACTACATTTAATAGGTGAAAGGGCAGGCTAATTAGAGTTAAAAAAGACTATGCTCATCAATGTATTTAAAAGTTAATTACAATGAGGACACTACATGAACAATTTATTAACAGTTCATATTCAAATACTAAATATAATAGTAGTGTTTTACAATAATGTAGTCATTGTGAGGCTAAGCCAAATCAACCAGCCTGTAGCGTCTGCATATCTGGGTTCAAATATGAAAGTAAAATACAAATAAAAATGGGTTTTACAATATGTTTTATATGTGTCAACTGCGTAAAACCATTACACACTCTGGCTAAATTGTCAGTCCCTGCTCATATATGCAGGGCTATAATAGCAGGGTTGTTTTAGGACATGGAGGAGATGCATTGACATGACTATGCTGGAATGTTTATACAGTTCCCCTTTACTGTATGCTTGGCTCTAGCCCATTCTATGAATCCTTCACTTCTCCAAGCATCAAAATACATTACATCCTATTCATCTTAATGAATAAATAAATAAAACACCTCTTCTTATAAATCTTTAGAATTACAACTCTGAGAAAGTGTTTCTGCTATACACATGTGATATATAGTAAAGGAAAAAAACTTGACTTCACCAGCAATGTGATAAAATCTAAAATGTGCTTCTAGTTCTAGACAAAATTCTAACTGAAAATCTAACATTATAAACAACCTACTTCAGTAATGTTGGAAGGAATGTTGTAATTAAGGAAGGAAAATTCTTTCAAAATATTTGACTAAATAGTTTTGATTCTTAAGTATAAAGAGCTATTTAACATTTTGAGAAATGTATAATACTTTAGAACATTTATAGTACCAGAATGTTTATTTCATCCTATATACACACACAGTCAACATTTGTCTACTGGTGAAATTAATTTTAGGTGTAGAGTATACACTTGGTTATATAAGAACAGCTTTCTTTTTGTACTGCATTAAGTTTTAACACCATAATAAAAACCATAAAATTCATGCTAATAGATTAACTGTGAAGAGTTATTGTGTCAACATATATTAGATTCTCAGAATTATATAGCTTGGCTCTATCATGGAGCTGGTCTATACTTGACTGATGGTGCTAAATCAATGAGTTCACAAAAATGATGTTTCACTGTGAATATACTATGACCCACTGAGGTCCTCAAAAGTTACATTGGCATAGCTACATCTCTCAGAAGTGTGATAAATCCACACCCCTGACAGACCAAATTAAACTAACATTACCTGCAGTGTAGACAACACTAAACCATTAGAATTCTTCCATTGACTTAGCTAGTGCTTCTCAAGGAGACAGATTACCTATGCTGATGGGAGAACCCCTCCTGTCACTTAATCGACGCAGCTGCGCCACTGTGAGATGTGTTGTGTAGCCTCTCTATGCCAATGGGAGAGAGCTCTCCTGTTGACATAATTAATCCACCCCCAAAGAGCAGTGGTAGCTACATTGGTGGAAAAAGCTCTCTCACGGACACAGCACTGTACACACAGGTGCTTTGGGTGGTGTAACGTATGTCACTCAGGTGGGTGGTTTATTCACCCTCCTGAGTGATATAAATTATACCGACATAAGTGATAGTGTAGACATAACCTAAGTATCTACAGTGAAGCACCACAGCAGCACAGCTGCAGTAACATTTTAAGTGTAGATATAGCCTTAGTTTGTGGCAAGCCAGGGTGTGAATCTACCCTGCACTAGCCTGCCACGTACTAAGGGCTGGTCTACACAGAAAACTTATATTGACATAGCTATGTCTGTCAGATATGTGAAAAATCTATACCCTGAGAGATGTAACTATGCTGACCTAGCCCCTGGCAGAGACAGCATTAGGCTGATGGAAGAATTCTTCCATCAACCTAGCTACTGCCTCTCAAGGAGGTGTATTAACTACAGTGATGGGGGAAGCCATCTACACTGAAGCAATACAGTGGCACGGCAGCTGGGTGCTGTAGCATTTTAATTGCAGACATACCCTAAATGTTATGCTGACCGTGCTGCTGTGCTAAAGTTCTGTAGTGCACTTTGATCTTCTCTGCTTTGAAACAGGAGTCGATTAAAGTGCGCTAGGGAACTGTTTAAGGCATGTCAGCAGGTTCACACAGCAGCGCGTGACAGGTTAGTGCGGGGTACAGTCACACCCTGGCTTTCCGCAAACTAAGTGTTTGTTTAGACCAGTGGCTCTCAACCTTTCCGACTACTGTACTCCTTTCAGGAGTCTGATTTGTCTTGTGTACCCCAAGTTTCACCTCACTTAAAAACTATTTGCTGACAAAATCAGACATAAAAACACAAAAGCATCACAGCACACTATTACTGAAAAATTGCTTACTTTTTCATTTTTGCCATATAATTATAAAATACATCAATTGGAATTATATCCAGAAACAAATGAAATCACCAAGACTATATGCACCATGATGAATGAGTAGGGAGTAGGAGTAAGCGTGACTGGCATTTTGGCAAGGTTTCCTGTGTGCTTGTGTCCCTTGTGTTTTGTAATAAAGGGCCAGTTTTTAAAAAGCAAGAGTGTACATATGAAAATCCACAATGCATTCATGCAGTTCAGGTATTTGTATATACATGTGGTCAGTCAAGTACCTGGACCTGATTTATGCATGCAAATTGGGTAACTGCATACTTAAGTTAGGTTGTGCAAATGTATGTGCACAACTGTGTATGCCTGTCTTTAAAAATCTGACTCTAAATGTTCTTTAGCACCAGTACTGCTTCTTTACAACTTTTCATTCAGTGAATCAAAAGCAGGCAAGTTGCAACAAGCTATAGAGAATGTTGACAGCTGCAGATGCTTGTCCTATATCAGTACCGTATATGACAAACTTCTAGACAAATTCAAAAGATTGTATCATTCTTTTGGCTGAACTAATTTAGAAGAATGATATTTTTAAAAATTCTGTGATTATAAGTGTTAATCTCCCTGATGAATAAGTGATCATTTGTTACTGAGAAATATCATACACAAGTGATAATTTAACTCTATTTGATTTTGTGACATTGTAGCCACCAGCATTTCACTAATAGTATTTCAGAATAAAGCTGTAATGGTAGGAGACAAAATAAATTACAATGTAATGGGAGTGCTAAGTGAGGGACTAATAATCTGGGTAAATGTGGAAGAAGACACTTGACTATGGATCAGTCCTACCAAGAGCAGTGCAGGTCTGGTTGATTATATGTGAGGAAAGACCATCCTAGCCTTGGTAGATGAAGTACTGCAACAGACAGGCAATTAGTACCTTTATAGTCTAATTCGTCATAGATATTCTGCAGTTAAAATGTTACATTGCTTATTGGCAAGGTACAATTTTACTAAAGGAGATTTTTATTCTACTTTCTACTGAACTTGACTTGATTTGGGAGATAGAATATAGCAACCTTCCATCAAAATGCCTTTTGAATATGGAGCAGAGATACCATCAAGGATAATCCCAACTTCAGTCTGCCCCCTAATGTTCATGTTAGACACTATTCATCATAAAGACTATCTACAAAACATAAAATGATGTCAAATTTACCCTCAGTGGATCTCACATCCTGTAGGTATCAGACAAAATCCACTTTTCTGGTAGAAATGAAATCTTAACACTCACAGTTCTTTATAGCCATAGAAAATACTGAATGTTTAATCTGATTGTTTTTCTTTAACTTTTTCTGTAATGAGGACAAGTTAACTCTTTTTTGTTTCAGTGCACTGATGTACTGAGTACAGCTAACCCTGGTTTCCTGTTCCTCAGTCCTCATTTGATTTAAAGTCACTCCTCCATTTTGTGATCTCTCCTTCCAATAGGACAGAGCCTTCCAATCCTGAAAACTGTCTTTCAATATCCTCTCCTGCACAGAGATTATTTGAACCCAATTTCCCCTCCCTGTGGCTCCTTCCTTGCCTCTCCCAACCCATCTCATTTATCTGCTTCCAATCTATCTATCCCACTTCATCTGCATTCTTGGTCTTACCTGAACCTCCTCTACCCTCAGTCAACTCATCTTTCCTCTGCTGGTCCTGAACTGTATCTAGAAGGGAAATTAGAGCAGAGAGGAGATCAGGCTTGATATCAATGAGGATTTCTGAAAGCAAGGAGCAGGGACAGGCATATGCCTTTGTTTATTTATCTTTTTATAAGGCCGTCATCGTCATTGTATCTGCAGCTGTAAAGTTTTTCGTACCAACCCGAACTAGTGCCCCTTAGCTGAGCTATAAGAATCCTAGAAAATAGCCAATAAATATATGTTATTTTCTTAGAAATCAGTCAGGTTGCTGAAGATAGAGAGAGATTTTCCTGGCACCAGCAGATTTCATGAAATAACTTCAACACCATATCATGTTCCAGATATTTAAAATAGATATTAAAAATAATTCAATAACAAACAATTTATGGATTAATATTCACTGCAGCTCAAATCTTAGACATAACCTATGCAGGCCATAGGTTAGAAACTACAGGTGGTCAAATAGTTTAAAAATAAAATAATAAATACATCATTTTGCAAATAAAAGTGATGAATTCAGTTTGCCATGATTCACAGTGGTGTATTATTTGCTATTTGCAAATATGTAGACAAATGTCAGGTATTGGTGTAAATGTTCATAAATTCAAAATGTTACTTGAATTTTAGCATCAATAATTAGTTGTGAGATATTTTTCCTAGAAATGCATTAGTGACTATTCATCATTAATCTCTTTTAGATACTGGGAAGCGGGACCAATACCATGTGATTTCAGTAGCTGGTGACACAACATAAATTACAAACACCAAATTGCTGAAGTGAAGAGTTCATGAATAATCCATAGTGTGAAAATTATTCTTTTAAACTACTCGGCAAATTAATTAAAATAAGAAATGCATCTGAAGTAAATCAAGCTACTCTATGACCAGTTAAGAGATCATGATTAGGAGACATTAGATCATCTTTAAGAATCTGATCTTGATCCTTGCTGTCATGAGAAATAATGATATCATAGCATAATATAAAGTGAAAGCGACAGGGTGTGGACTACCAAACAGTCATGAAAACCAATGAATCACGGCAGAGCACTTATGGGGAAAATATCAACCCTCTCATGGATAATATATATATAACAAGTGTAAGAAGCTTAAGTGAATTCATTGTTCAATTGAATTCTACTTGAAGGGGCTCCTTCAAGGCAAAATAAAAAGTGAAAAAAAATTAAAAGAAATAACAAGGAAAAGAGAGACCACAGAATTACTGTTAAAGAAACTCTCATAGATAGGGTTCGTCTGGCCTACACAAATCAGCCCCCGCAGAGTTCATTCACCCCAAAACCCACACCTGTATCTATATGTGTGTTTCATAGCTAATTTATGTGTCAAGTGGGGATCCTCTAATGCCAACATCACCAACTCTGTTTACCTTTATATCTGTTGCTTAACTTTTCCAGTTCTAAAGACCTCAAAGCTTCAAGAATGTTATTTTCTTTCATGGCACCATTCTCATTACCAAATGCCCCCCTCTGCCCCCCCGGCCTTTTCCCACAGGAATTCCCACACTTTGATTTCATTTACTTCAGGGGTAGTGAGATGGCCTTCCAACTTAGCTGCCTTCTCTAGGCTCTCCTGGAAACATCACATCTCCCTCTTTTGCAGCTAAGGGAAAAAATGCCCCCAAACCAAACATCTTTTGGGAGCAGCAAGAGGCAGCCTGAGTCATTTTCTGGACAGCAGTGAAAAAGGAAAAACACCCCTTTTCCTGTTGACATGACCCGCTGCACTGAGTGAGAGGCAGCTAGTGCCCCATAATCTGTAGTTTGGTAGCTAGACAATCTACTGCGTTCTACAGAGCTGAAGCCTCACAAGCCCTATCTGGATAGGTACTCAGGTTTCTCCAGTTACTTCCCTAAGAATTTTGGATCACTCAAAACTGTTGGTGCCTGCTGCACAGGGTTTGCTTAATCTCTCCATCTTTCCCTACGTTAGGGGGAAGGTTCAGTGATTTCTATACCTTGAAGACCTTTGTAGATGGGGAGAACAGTGCCCCCTTTTTTTGCAGCCCATCGTCCCCAAGGCATTGGAATGGGGAAATGCTACCTCTTGCCAGCTGAAGACCCAAGAGAGGGAGTCCCTGATGGGGAAAACAATCAGACCCTTAAGAGCCCTTAAAATAACAAAGATAAGTAAAAGGATCCCAATGTCCTAGAATATGTGGTGGATAGGGAAAGCCATCTTAAGGGGGGTGCCTGTGCAGGAAGAGGGTGTGGACTACATCAGCACAGGTCTGCTGAATATACGGATGTGAGCTGACATCCATGGTTGTACTAGAATTCTGAACCAAGTCTGGTTCCAATTGGGTTTGGAATGCCAAATGAATATTTTGCATATGCTTAGTCATATGTACTATGCTGGCCTTTGGCAGACTGTCTCACTGGGTGTTCAACAACCATGACATCAGACCACACACTAGACTTTTCTTTTACAAAGCGGTGGTAATCCCAACTCTCCTCTATGGCTGTGAGACTTGGGTGATTTACAGAAAACACCTGAAAAACCTGGAATGCCAGCACCAGCACTTTTTCCAGAAGATCCTCAACATAAAGTGGGAGGATCGCGTCACTAACATCAGTATTCTTACAAAGGCTAACATCTTCAGTGCTGAGACCCTGATTAACCAGCACCAGCTGACATGAACCAGGCACTGTGTGCGCATGCCTGAGGCATGCCTACCAAAACAATTGCTGTATGTCCAACTCATCAAAGGAGAAAGTAAATGGGGATGCCACAAGAAACGCTTCAAAGACACCCTTAAGACAAACATCAAGAGATGTGACATTGACAACACATGCTGGGAGACAGCAGACAGGTGCTGGAAATGCACATGAGGAAACAGAGGCACATACCTGTGTATCTACATGCCTTTGTGAGGATTTTGTTTCTTTGTAGCCAAAACTCATTAGCCATTCATTCTTGTGACATTGCACACATTAAAGACAATTATAACCGGGCACCTCCACAGGGTTATCACTTTGGGGTTGGGTTGGTGCTGAGGAGGATGGTGGCTAAATTGTAATACAGTCATTGTGGAATGCTTTTGTTTTCATTATTCACACTTGTTTACAAACTTCTATTGTTGGAAGCATTCAATCTCTCTTTATGCTCTTACCAATATTTTCTTCGGGGGTGGGTATGCAGCCTTCTTTTTTTAAAACCATTCATTGTCAGCTGTGCTAACTGCACTTAGTCATTGTTCTAAAGCACTAAACCATACTACAGTTGATACTACCCAAGATTTCAGGGGGTGAAGGGAGGAGGAGCCATTTATGCAAAGCATAGTAGCAGATGATGACATTGTCTTTTTAATGGAATTGTGTTTCAATTTTCTGCATGTGTACTAAGCCGTGAAGCTGTTCATCCACTCACTCACCTGTGCAGCTCTTTCAGGGTCCTCTCCATCTACTGCTGCTTGTAGAATTCTACTGCGATGAAAACTAGTAGTGCTTTCTGCTACACATAACACTAACTGCACTTTCCCCATTTTTCTGATGTGTACTTGAGACCTCAGATATTTCTGACCCTACGGGAGAGGGTGTGTGTAGGACAGACAGAAAAATGTTTGCAGTATCCTAGCACCAGATATTTATAAACCATTCAGTTTCAAGTGCTGTGAATCATAAGGCCTAATCCTGAACCTGAAAATATCTTCAGTTACTACATACTTAGGAAGAAGGGGCAACACACAAGTCAAGAAAACTATAACATTTATTAAAAGCACTAGATGGAAGGTGTAATTAATATATTTGTGAAGAGAAAAGTCAACCAAAAATCTTTAAAACATTAAGGGAATGAACCCATGAACATGAACCAAATGTTACTGTCTCTGCACCCATCAATTTGCCCTTCCTCTGAAAAGGGGCGAATGATGGGGAGAAAATTGCTATCAGGGAAAACTGGGGACTTCTCCAGCTCAGAGTTTGGAGGAGGGGCACTTGTGGGGTTCCAGGGTTACCACAGACTCATCATTCCCCTCCTCGATGCTCAGGAGAGACAACTGTGAGAAGTTTCAGGTGCTTTTGAAGGGTGAAGTCATGGGAGTCCTCCAAGCTCCAGATTCTCCTCCCAGTCACTATGGGAAGGGGGGTGCCTGTCCTTGAAAATGGTCCTCCTGATCAGCAGCATGCAGTAACTGGAGAAGGAGGAGCAGATGGCAGTTCATGGACAGATACAGTGACCCCAGCAGCAGGCACATTCCCGGATATGTTTGGCTATCAGTTCAATGAACGTTTCCATTAGGGAATGCTCCCATTCCTTAAGGCATGCTTCCTGTACCATAAACCAGTTCATCATTATCTCTCCCTGATAAAGAGCCAGATCTTCCTGTGCTCTGAAGAATTCAAACTTCTCCTGGTTTCTCCTATCCATCCTTATGGTCTTCTGCGTCTGCCTCTGCTGTCTCTGAACCCTTAACTGAAGTCCTGACTGGAACACTCGCCAGTTCCTGTCAACTGGCACCACACCTAGAAGTGCCAGTTGAGTTACGAACCCCAGGTGTCCCCAACCACTCCCTCCACAGCAAGGCCTTATTGACACAGGCACAGCAGACAACTTGGTTGATATAGTAGCAACCCAGGCATTACAGATTCCCTTCCAGCTCATCTGTTCCAGATCTAGTAGAAATCTTCTACAGATCCCTTTTATCCTCTGAGCCAGTGGCCACAGAAACTGTTTCTCTCAAGATTACTATCCAAGGGCATCAAGATACTCTCCAGTTCAGTCTCATCCATTGCCCGCACTTCCCTTTGATCATGGGTGTCTTGTGGCTGACTCTCCACAACCTTCTTATCCACTGACATGAACTAAAAGTTGACTTTCTCTCCGAATCCTGCCAGCAGCACTCCCAGGAAGTGGGCAGCACTCAGTAGTTGCTCGGTGGTCGCAAACAAAGGTAGCTGGTCCTGCAGAGCTGCCTGCAGATCCCAGTCCTTAACGTTCACCCAAAAACAATGGCTGCAATGATGTCTTACATCTTGTTCCTGCACAGGGACTACGATTACCCAACCTAGCTACAACAAAAGGCAAACATTCAGTTCAGGCATATATACGCCATGTCCAAAGCCTTAACTAGCCACGCTGCACACCTACCTTCAGAAGAACATACCCAAGAGCTTTTTCTGTATGTCCTTTTATTTGCCTGCCAGAGCACCAGTTCTTTTCATTAAAAAAAAAAAAAAAAAGGATAGACGTGTCCAACTATGTGTGGACTATCAGGTCCTGAATCATGTCATCATTAGAAACAAGTATTTGTTACCACTAATCCCTGCGCTAGTGGACTGTGTAAGTACCTCTCAGGAATACAAAAAGCTATGCCTCCTGGGGGATACAGTCTAGTACATGTTAGAGCTGGGGAAAATAGAAGACCACCTTTCAAACTCATTATTGTCACCTTGAGTATCTCTTGATGACATTTGGTTTGATAAACACGCCCATGACATTCCAGTCTTTTATTAATGATATACTCCAGAAAATTTTGGACCTATATCTAGTGGTAGCATACTTGGATGACATACTTATTTTTTCGGACAACACCGAACAGCATACCATGCATGTCCATTCTGTTCTGAAGAGGCTACACCTACATGGCCTTTACACTAAGATAGATAAATGTGCCTTTGACTAATCCTCCATAGAATTCCTAGAGTTCTTATCTCCTGCTGGTATCGAAAGGGACCTGTGCAAAGTAAAGGCAGTCCTCAAGTGGGCACTGCCACAGAACATTCACAAGCTACATTTCGTGGGGTTCACAAACTTCTATCAGCAGTTCATCCTGAGGTTCTTGGAGAAGATCACCCCTCTCACCGCCCTGCTCTGCAAAAAACACCAGCTTCTTCTGGTTTCCTGAGCCCCAGCAGGACTTTGACAAATTAAAATTTGCATTTACCACTGCTTCCATATTGGTTCACCTGGACACAATACAAGCTTTCATCACCAAATTGGATGCTTCCAACTTGGTGACTGGAGCAAGCCTATGCCAAAGGCATGGTCCTCAGCACTTGCTATATCCTGTTACTCCAGGAAACTCAAACCCGTGGAGCAAAATTACAAAATTTTGAATAAAGAACTCCTTGCAATTAAAACCACCTCTGAAAAGTGGTGCCATTATCTAGAAGAGGTCTAGTACCCCCTCTAGGTGTACACAGATCATAAGAACCTAGACTCTCTACACAGGGCCAAGGTTTTCAACCAACAACAACTTGGGTGGGCCTTATTCTTTTTGTGCTTTGATTTCATTATCTCCTATTGTCCAGGAACCAAAAATAGCAAGACCAGTGCTCTGTCCCAAAAGGGAGAATATTATGCTGACCTAAAGGAGTCGAACTATAAAACCTCCTTCATCCTCAAGCCTCATAACTTTCCAGGAGCAGCTCTCTACCAAGACTTGCTGACCCTCATACTATCAGTATTGGCCCAAAGGATTCCTCCTGATGAGCAGGAAACCATGATATCTGCTGTGGGGTAACTTAAGTGAAAGGCATATATGTATGTCCCCTCCCCCCTTGGGGCTCTGAGGACTCCAACCCTACAAGTATATCATGACTTCCCCCCGGCAGGACATTTTGGCCACTTTAAAACTCCACAATTAGTCTTTTGTCTCTTCTGATTGCCTTGCATGCAGGCCACAGTACAAGCCTATATGGCCTCTTGCAGTGTATGTGTCTGCTCCAAGGTATCTCCCATAAAATCCTCAGACTCCTGCAATACCTCAAGACTCCTCTCAGCCCATGGACAGTCACCACCCTAGATTTTGAAGTAGAACTACACAAGTCCATGGTTCATGACCATTCAGGCACTGGTGGACCACCTCACAAAGATGACACCCTTCATCTCCTGCATTGTCTTACCCTCCTTCCAGGAAACTGCTTGATTCTGCATGGATCAAGTCATCCTTCTCCATGTCCTCTTGGGCATATCATCTCTGACCATGGTGCACAATTTGTCTGCTGCTTCTGGGAAGAAGCTCTCCTGATGTGGGGCATCCAGTTCTCTCTCTCCTCCGCCTATCACCCCCAGACAAATGGTCAAGCAGAGAAGACCAGATTCTGGAGCAGTATCTTTGATGTTACATAAACTTCCATTAGGTTGACTGGTCCTCACTGCTAACTCAGGCAAAGTTCACGTATAATAACAAAGATCTCACCTCTCTGAGGCAAAGCCCGCTCCCCACCCGCCTTTTTATTTTCCAAACTATCGGTTCCACCCTTAGTTTTCTCTTAAGCTAATCACGACTTCCCACAACCCAGCAGCCTTGACTGCATGCAACAGATATGTCAAACCCAAGCTGGCCTAAAAGTGCACTGGAGGACTCCAAGCAGAGCTACAAACAATATGCAGACCACCACCAACAGGAGGGACCCACCCCTTTAGTAGGCCAGAGGGTATTGTTCTTGATAAAATACCTACACATGGACAGGCCATCTTGTAAATTGGACTATCAGTTCCTTGACCCCTGCTGAGTTTGCCATGAAATTAACCTGGTCACTCAATTTACCTTGTTTCCTCCAAATACACCTGTTTTTCCATACATCCATACATCTACTCCTTCACCTCTCCCAATCACGCCATCCCCCTCACCTGCCATTACACATTCAAGACTATGATGAGTATATAGTCCACAAAATCTTTGACACCAGAATCAGATGGGGTAGACTCTGGTATCTCATGGATTGGGAAGGTTACAATTCTGAAGAGCGTTCCTGGGACTCAGCAGAGAATGTCCATACTCTTAACCTGGAAAAGTCCTTCCACAGAAACTGCCCCGAAAACCCAATCCTTTAGTGCCCAGGTGTCACAACCAGGATGTGGTCAGAGCAGGAGGCAGGAGCCATGCCAAGTCTGATACCAGGAGGTCATGATCTGACACAAGCCAGAAAACAAACCGAGAGGCAGGTGGCAGCAGTCAGGCAGTACAACGGAAGCCATCCTAAGCAGGCAAGATCCAGTTTCACGGACAACTTTCTGTTCCTGGTTTAAAGATGAGATGGAAACCAGTCAGGACTCTCAGCATTCCACCAATCAGATCTCTGGACTTGCATCCTCTGCCAGAGTTTAGTTTCTCTTCTGACAGCTTTTAGCAGGTGGGAACTGCCTCATTCCTAGGAGCCTGGTGGACCAGGGTTCAAGGCCTACAGTCTCTGATACTGGTGACAGGGGGTTAGGTGAGGGATCACAGGTCTCAAACTTCTGCCTGTGGGTACCTACACGGCACTCAGACCACGACTGCCATCCAGCAGTCACCAGAATTAACTCACCAAGCGTTCTGCCCACCAGCTCTAGCTCACCAAGGGCTCTGCCCGCAAAGCTTCTAATTGAGGGAGATGTCTGGTCCTGCCGATTGGCTCGGATGCACGACATAAGCCAGAAGGAGGCACAGGAAGTTGTATGAGCAACTAGATGGATCCCTTGCTGGCTGCCACTTTAGATCCTGCCTAGTTGCCTGACTCATGAACCCTGTCTACCTGCCAGTTCGTGCCCTCCTTATCCCAGATCCTGCTCCACTCCTGATATCCTCAACAGGGAAGGAGTAATACTCGTACTTCAAGTATTACATCCATATGATACAAATATACAATACCACTGATTAGCGTAGCAAAAGAATTGCTGCTACCCCAATTACTAAATGTAAATTGGTACAATTTCTAACAGTAAAATGATAAAGGTCATCTTATAAATGCTGTGTTTTTCCCTATTAAACAAGATGGAATAATTTCATACCATCTGCAGCATACATTAAAAAATGTAAACAGTAGTACATTTGCCATCTGGTTTAGTGACTTTTTATGATACTTAAAAGCTGTCATCCATTGGCTGCTCCCCATTTACCATCCAAGGTTGATACAACTATGATCAATGTCCTACTCAGTATCTATACCACAGAAATAAAGCTGGCCAGCATTTTAAAGATGTCCAGTAATTCTGTTAACACAGTAGCTATAAAGAAGCGGTTAATATCTGAGCAAAAGTTAAGGAAAGAATACCATTTGAATGCATAATACATGCCCAGTCTGGTTTGCTTCTTCACAAAAGCTGAAATTCAGTGATAGCATAGGCCTTTGCACTACTTAAGTCCCAGTGACATCCTCAGAATAGAACTAAATAGTACATCAGCCTTTGTACTGGAGAGAATTTCACCCTATGATATTAAAAATGTCACCCTAAGTTATTAAAGATCAGTTCTTTCAGATTAATGTGCATACGTGTTTGTCTGGTATATTGTTTGCTATTACTGTTGAAGATATTTGATTTGATGACTCAGTGTACTCAATTAAGTGAACATCACACAGTCTCTACAGTTCTATTAAGATGCCCAATTAGTGGAATATTTCATGCTTTGTGCTATGGACAGGGCATGCCCTGTGTTTGTGTTTTACTCAAGGTCTACATTTCATGATAAAACTCATGTCTTCTGGGAACTTATTCATAATTAGAGCAGTTTGAATGTCAGCAAAAATATTTGTAGAATAAATTATTTGATTAATATTCCTGTTAATTGTCAATTTTTTGTCCAACTGTATCTGACCAGTGTTAGAGATTAGATATTGCAATAAAATAATCATCAATTAAATTATCCCATAAAAATAGCATTTGCTGAACAATGTATTCATCAAATATATTTGACCATAAACAAGATTGACAATAGATACTCAGGAATGATAGAAATGTTGACAAATATTGCCTCATTCTTGAACTGTATTCCTTGTATCCATCTATTGTCTCTTGTCTTATACTTAGATTGTAAGCTCCATTGGACAGGGACCATCTTTTTGTTCTGTTTTTGTACAGCACCTAACACAATGGAGTCCTGGTCTATTACCAGGGCTCCTGGGTGCTACACTAATACAGATGTTAATAATTTTAGCCTCTTGGTGTCTTCTTTTCTCTGCCTGTTGCAAACAGTTAGTCTCCTGAGGACCGAAATGCTTTGATTTAACTGAACTCTTTGGCCATAATATGTAAGTATCTGGGTGCAATTGAATGGCATGTAATATACATGTAAGCAGAGTCTGAATGAGCTCTCCCCTGACATCTAGTGATGAACTGGAAAGGGAAGACTTCAAGACCAGACCATACTTGCACACACACACACACACACACACACACACACACACACCTACTTTGCTTAGGTATTCAACAACAGAGCTGAATTGCAAATTAATCAATTTTGACTGGTTTGGGGTTAAAAATCACTTTAGTGTGAACCTGCGGAATCGATTGTCGCTATGCCCAGCTCATGCGGTGCCTCATGGTGTCAGACACCATCAGATGGTTCAGGGACATCTACACAGAGCACATCACCAGACACCGGCAGTACCAAGACAAATGGGCCAGAGCACCATCATGACTCGGTGATGAGATGGGAATCGAAAGTCTTTCTCTGATAGATTTTATGTACTGAAGGATTATCTATACCATAACTCTCACTCAATGAGGGTCAACCCGCTTTCATTACCATATCTACTTCCTACAATGTAACTTTTGTATGAACAACGTACCCTCTTACCCGACTGCTTGTATTTTTAACCGTCAAACCTATTACCCTCCATCTGGGATACCGCAGATTATGCTTTCCTTGTATGCTAACAGAGTGCCCATCTTTAAAACGGGGAAAAAGCAGGAGCCAGGGAACTAGATATCAGTCAGCCTGACATCCATACCTAGGAAGCTACTACAGCAATGTGTAAAGCATTCAATTTGCAAATAACTGGAGGATGAAAGGTTAATCACTAGCAGCCAGCATGGATTTTTTAAAAACACATCATGCCAAACCAACTTGATTTCCTTCTTTGCTAGGGTAACTGGTTTGTGAATTGGGGGAATGCGATATAACATACCTGGACTTCAGCAAGACTTTTGACACAGTCCCATATGACATTCTTATCAGTAATCTGGAGAAACATGGGCTCAGTAGCATTAAGTGGATACATAGTTGGTTAAACATCGACAGACAAAGAGTAACTATTAATGGAATGATGTTAGATTGGAAGGAGGTCTCTAGTGGGATTCCACAGGGATCTGTTCTGGTTCCGATGTTATTTAACATCTTTATTAATGACCTGGATGTAGGAATAGACAGCATACTGATCAAATTTGCAGATGACACAAAGATGGGGGGTTTTAAACACTTTGGAGGACAGAGCTAAAATTCAAAGGGTTCTTGATAAATTGGAGACCTGAGCTATCGATAACAAAATGAAATTCAACAAAGACAAATGTAAGGTGCTACACTTAGGGAAAAAACTAAATGCACAAACACAGAATGGGGGATAACTGGCTGGCAACAGTACTGCTGGGAAAGATTTGAGAGTTGTGGTGGATCACAACCTCAACATGAGTTGACAATGCAATGCTGTTGCAAAAGGAGCAAATGCATTTTGGGGTTGTATTAACAGAGGCATAGCATACAAATACTGGTAGTACCACTCTACTCTGTGCTGGTTAGGCCTTAGCTGGAGTACTGTGTCCAGTTTTGGTCACCATCGTACAGAAAGAATGTAGAGAAACTGGAAAGGATCCAGAAGTGAGCAATAAAGATGATCAAAGGGATGGGATGCAAGCCATATGAGCAAAGGCTGAAGGAACTGGGTATGTTTAGTTGGGAAGAGGAGATTGAGGGGGAACACAATAGTAGTCTTCAAATACTTGAAAGGCTGCCATAAAAAAAGATGGTGAAAAATTGTTCTCTCTTGCCACACAGAGGGCAGTTCAAGAGGCAATGTGTTCAAACTACAGCATAGCAGATTTAGATTAAATCTCAGGAAAAACTTTCTAACTGTAAGAACAGTAAGACAATGGAACAAACTGTCTAGGGAAGTCATGGAATCTGGTTCACTGGAGGTTTTCAAAAAGTGGCTGGATAGCCATCTGTCTTGGATGGTTTAGATACCACAGATCCTGCATCTTGGCAGGGGATTAGACTAGATGACCCTTATGGTCCTTTTAACCCCATGGTTCTATGATTCTAAGGGGTGGGACTTCAAGACGTGGCATTGCAGAGGTTGCAGTGAAGAGGTAAGTGACAGCAGAGAAAGTGATAGCACAGTGGCCAACAGTGACAGAGTGAATGACGGAGCAGCGGGCAGTGACACAGAATGAACAACTGCAACTGTAAGCTATTTGTGGCAGTGGCAGTAGCAGCTGAGGTATTACACAATACCTTCCCCTCCCCCGGCTGGGGTGGGAGGTGAACTCACATGAATGCATCTCTGAACTCTGGGTTGTTGCTGGCCAAGAGCAGCAACTCTGAGTGGGGTACACTGGAGGGAGACTGGAGTGGCATATTAAAGGAACATTTGTTTGTCAGACTTTCACACCACAAGGTGAGACACTGAGGCAAAGACACTACCCAATGTGCTTTGGGGTGGTGTTTGAATGTTATGATCGCATATGGTTGTGGTGTTTTACCAAACGAATGTTTGATTCCCTTTTCTTTTTAATAGTTGTCTTTTGTTATTCACAGACTTAGTACTTGTGTGTGGGGAAGTATTGCTTCTTAGTGGCACCCACGGGTGGTATTAAGTTTTCCCAGATTACTGGGTGGGGGCTCAAGTTGGTTCTGTGTTTTAGTGTTAAGAGGAAGCCCTAGATTCCCCTAATTCATTCCCTCCGTCACCAGAAAAAGTTTGGAGATGCCATCACTAATATTCCTGCATAATAACAGCATTAGGATGTGTCTTAGTCTTTCCACTCTTCGGGTTTAAATCTTCTCCCATATCTGGAGTGAATGTTGCTTCTTGTATTGTAGGCAGTAGTGTCATCTGGTGATTGTGCTTGTGTCGGTTGTAATTTCATTGTCTCTTCTCTCTGTCTGGTGGGCAGTTCTAAGGGCTTGTTTGTATTACAATTAGCATTCTCTTCACTTGCCACTGCATCATCACAGGACATGTTCTTTGGCAGGGTAACAAAACTTGTGGGTGTGGGAGTGCAATAGCTGTGATATATTTCCACTTTAGTAAAGCTTTTGATATTGTCTCACACGACCTGTGCATAGGCAAACCAGGGAATATTGCTTAGGCAAATCTGCTGTAAGGTGGGTGCACAATTGATTGGAAAATCACATTCAGAAAATAGTTATCAGTAGTTCATAGTCAAATTGGAAGGACATATCAAGTGGGGTCCTGCAGGGATCAGTTATGGATCTAGTTCTAGTCAATATCTTCATCAATTATTTGGATAACAGCATAGAAAGTACACTTATAAAATTTGTGGATGATACCAAGATGGGAGGGATTACAAGCTCTTTGGAGGACAGGATTAGAATTCAGAATGTTTGTGATAAACTGGAGAAATAGTCTGAAATAAATAGGATGAAATTCATTAAGGACGAATGCAAAGTACTTCAGTTAGGAAGGAATAATTAATTCCACAAATACAAAATGGGAAATGCCTGCCTAGGAAGGAGTACTGCCGAAGAGGATCTGGGGGTCTAGTTGATCACAAAGTAATTATGAATCAACAATGTAATGCTGTTGCAAATAAAGTGATCATCATTGTGGGATGTATTAGCAGGAGTGTTATAAGCAAGACACAAGAAGTAATTCTTCCCCTCTACTCAGCACTGATAAGCACTCAAATGGGGTATTATGTCTCATTCTGGACTCCACAGTTTGGGAAAGGTATGGACAAATTGCAAAATGTCCAGAGGAGAGCAACAAAAATTATTAAAGGTCTTTTCCTCTATAAGGCAAAATTGAAAAAATTGGGTTTGTTTAGTTTGGAGAAGAGAAGACTTAGGGGGGACATGATAGCAGTCTTCAAGTACATAAAAGGTTGTTATAAAGAGGAGTGAGATAAATCATTCTCCTCATCCACCTGGACAGGACAAGAAGTAAAGTGCTTAAATTGAAGCAAGGGAGATTTAAGTTAAATGTTAAGAAAAACTTCCTTACTGTAAGTGTAGGGAGATTGTGGCATCTCCATCACTGAAAGCTTTTAAGAACAGTTAGACAAACATGTCAGGGATGGTCTAGATAATGCTTAGCCCTGCCTGAGTTCAGGGATGTAGGCTGGTGGCATGGTCCAGCCGGAGCATCGCGACCCTTCCTTGGGCCCATGCTCCGAGGAAGGCTACAACGCCTTTGTCTATGGGAAAGAAACTTCCATCTTATGAGTCTTTTAGCCCTGGCCCCAAGCGGGGCGGGCCTTCCTTGCAGTCTGTAGCCCCCTGGCCCTCACGTAGGGCAGGGCTGGTATGGCGCCCACAACCCCCAGCCTTCCCGGCGGGTGAGCAGTCTATTGCCCCCAGCCCTCAGGCAGGGTGGGGAAGGCACAGTAGTCTTTAGCTCCCAGATCTCAAGCGGGGCTGGCAAGAACACTCAATCTATAGCCCCTGGCCCTCAAGGCGGGCAGGACTGATGAGCAGTCTGTTGCCCTCGACCATCAAGCGGGCGGGGCTGGTACACAGTTTATAGACCCCAGCCCTCAAGCTGGGCAGGGCTGGTGAAGTAGTCAATCGCCTCCAGCCCTTAAGCGGGCAGGGCACGTGCAGTGGTCTATAGCTCCCGGCCTTACAGTCAGGCAGTGCTGGCAAAGCTCGGTATCCTCAGGCCAGCAACTCCGAGGAAGCCAAGCACTCCCGGGGTGGCTAGGGAAGGGGGTGGGGGACGCAGGCCCACCCAACTCTACTGCATCCCAACCCAGGGCCCTAACAGTGGCAAAGGGATTTGCCACTGGGTCAGCGGGACTCCAGCCGCAACACCCTGACTGGTCCGACTGCACACTCAACCAAACTGTAGTCAGCTGTCCCTGGGCTACTTCCTCCCACGCTGTACCTGGGTACATGCGGCCAGTCGTCTCCCTCTGGGTCACTGGGGTAGACAGCGAGCAGGAGTCCCACGAGTCCCTCACCATCAATTGGCGGCAGGTCTGGAAACTCCTCCGGGTCGTCAGCAGAGGGCAGCTCCTCCAGGTCCCAGGGGGTTCTCCGGTACACCAGGCTCTGATCATTCCAGTGGGTCCCCGACATTGGGCAGCTCCTCCAGATCAGGCCTAGCCTTAGGGGATTTCTCCCACTCAGCAGTCTCAACTACCTTTCCCCAACTACCAGGGCTCGGCAGCCATCTCCAGTCACTAGGGCTCAGCAGCCCTCTCCAGTCACTAGGGTCCGGCGGCCCTCGCCAGTCACTAGGGTCCGGCGGCCCTCGCCAGTCACTAGGGTCCGGCAGTCCAGGCAGGCTTTGGAGGCTCCGGTCAGTGGGGTGGTTGCTCTGAACAGCTGCAGGGCTTGGGTCAGGCCTAGACCGCAGTCTCTGGGAAGACATGTCTGTCTCCAGCAGCAGCTTCCTCCTCCCTGAGCTGCTGGGCTGGCCTTTTATACTTCCCTTCCCTGCTCTGGCTCCACCCCTCTGCTTCTGGTGCTTTGGCCTGTAGGGCCTGGTTCTGTCCAGCCGGGGCGTCGCGAACATTCCTCAGGACCAGGCTCCAAAGAAGGCCACAGCGCCTAGCTACAAGGAGACTGCACTAGATGACTTATTAAAGTCCCTTTTAATCCTATATTTCTATGACTCTATGTTTTCCTCATCAGGCATGGTTGAACTAATAGAAGAGGGGCTCAGGTGTCTGTGATTTCACCTAAACAGCTGTCCATTACCTGCATGTATTACATATGACCTGAGGTGTTCTGCTGGTTCAGTTTCCAAGCATGGGTGCCACTGACCACTTGAGGTTCACATCATTATGCTGGAGTTTCTTGTGAAAGCTCTGGCATTTTTATTGTAGTTGGATTTCTATTGTCTTCTTCCCTCCATGCAGCTCAATTTTATTTTGTTGTGATTTGTTACTCTTGGGATTAGAAGAGACTCCTGTGCAGGGATTATTGATTTTAACATTCTATTCATTAACATCTATGCAGGCGAAACCTCTGATTCCATAGCTGTGCTTCCATAGTTTAGTCAACTGAGGTAAGGGTCTTGACTGTCTTTGTATGCCTTAGTATGTATCTGCTTGGCTATTTGTAGATATTTTTCAGCTAGATCATTGGATGTGGGTAATACAGACTGCCAGACACCTGTACAAAACCTCAATCTTTTGCAAATCTGTGAAATTCCTCAATTTTGTATCGGAGTCCATTGTCTGAAATGAGCTTACCATGAATACCATGTCTAGCAAGTCATTACCTTAGTGTGATTCACTACAGTGCTGGCCAGTGTATTTCATAGTTGGCTTACCTTGAAAAAATGACTGTAATAATCAGCTACCAGCAGCTGGTGGTTTCCTTTGTGTTCAAATGCATAAGTTGCCAATTGTTGCCAAGCTCTGTTAAGTGCGTCACAAATTGTCCTGGGTTCCTTGCAGTTCTGTCTGTGGTACTTTGCACACGTTTAACAATCTCTGACCACTTCCTCTACTTGTGCATTCTTGCTGGGCCAATAAAGTGTGTCTTTTGCCCATCTTTTGCATAATACAATACTGAGGTGACCCTTATGAATCTTTTTCAGTGTCTCTAGTTGCAATTTCTTTGTAATTACTATTTTCTCTCCTTTCAGAACTACTTTATTCTCCACAGCAAACTCTCCTTTGGAATGAAAAAAGATTCTGATAGCCAAGGAAACCAGTAGTTTTTGTTCAGGCCATCCTGATCTTATTGCTTCTTTTAAAAGATTAATCACATTGTCACTCTCTGTTTCTCCCATTTTTTCTGAGAGCTTATTTGTAGGCACTGGTAAGTATCATGCACACTCGTTCCTCAAAATCTAACCCCTCTTTTGTTTCTTGTACTTATGAGATTGCATGAGAAAAGATATGCTACAGGAATCTAACTTCACAGTTTATATTTCATTTTCAAATCACATCTTTGCAGTTTTAAGGTCACGCACTGAAGTCTGAAGCTAGAGGTTCGTCTAGAAGGTTTTCTAGGAATTTTCGATCTGTTTCAACTGTTACTGTGCAGCCATTGGTACTGATTAAATTTCTGACATCCCACAACAATGGCAAATAATTCTTTTTTCAATTTGAGCATAATTATGGTGCATTGGAATCAATGCTTTTGATGTGTATGCCACTGGAGATCCTTCTGGCAATAATGTTGCTCCAATTGCTGCTTGTGAAGCATCTACTTGTAGTGTTATTTCCTTGTTTTCAATGCAGTATTTACTTTTGTTTTGACACTAATGGCATCCTTCATGTTTTGGAAGTTCTTCTCCTGATTGCCATCCTGGTATTATTTGCTGTTGTTCTTTCCTCCCTCCCAATTGTCACAGAGATGCTGTGATTTCTGCTAATCTGGATAGGACCTTAGAACCATTTCCAGTTCTTTTTGGGAAATTATTGCTTTATTGTTTTCACTTTATCTAAATCTGGCCTGATTCCTTCTTTTTCTAAGATATGACCAAAGAAACTCACTTGCTCTACACTGATCTGAATTTTACTGTGATTCAGTTTTATGTTTCACTCTCTGCATCTTCTTAGTAGTGCTATTAGGTTTTTGTTGTGCTCCTCTTTGGTGCTGCTATATACTAGAATGTCATCAACAATGACTTTGACTCCTTTCAGTCCTTATAGTGTTTCATGTACCTTTTTGTGGAATATCACTTATGCAGATGTCCTTTGGGACATTCTTCTGAAGCACCATTTTGCAATCAGAGTGTTTTAAAGTGATTAACTTGCTGCTCTCTTTGTCCAGTTTGATCAGCCAATATCTGGATTGAGCGTCTAGTAAACTGAATACGCTTGCTTCAGACAGCTTGTGAGTGATGTTATCAAAGGTGGTTTGATTACAGTGTTACTCATTATTGCTTTGTTTAAGTCTTGAAGGTCTTGCATATCCAGATTACACCAGTGTTTTTCTTTTCTACTGCAACCATCAAGCTAACCCATTCTGATGGTTCCTCCGCCTTTACAATTATATCCAATTGTTCCATATCCTGAAGTTCCTTCTCCACACTGGGCTTTATTGCTAATGTCACAGTGCTTGCACTTCTGGCACTGCATTTTTAGACAGCTTCATTTTGCAATATCCCAGTAGACATCCCATGCCTTCAAACACCTCAGGAAATCTTTTCTTAATTTCCTTTTCTGTGAGAGGCCCTTTTAAGGATTCCACTGCCATTAGGATTTTTATCAAGTTTAATGATTTTAGAGCTGTCAGTCCTAATACTGCTTTCGCTGGTATATTTAATACATAGAAATCTAGATTTTTAACATTTTCTCTTCTACTGCATTTAACATTGCATGTCCCTTCTATGAGGAGTAGCAGGTCTCCATATCCTTCTACTCTCACTGCTACAGCTGATATTAGTGGTGGTGTGTTGGCTGGATTTTTCCTACATTCTGTCTCTAGGATGCAGTTTACATGTGCCCCAGTGTCTGTTTTGAATTTCATGTACACATTAGGGTAATTACATATGCTTCATTGCAATCCTTTCCCTTATTCTGTATTACAGCCAAAAAGAATCCTGTGTCTGTGTTGTGAAACTTCTCTCCTTATCTAATTGCATGTACTGTATGCCCTGTACTTTTCTGTTTGCTTGCGTGGCATACTTGTGCAAAATCATTTGCTCTGTGGCACTTTATACATATCTTCCCAAGTGATGGTTATTCCTCTTGCTTTGCATGATGCAATCCTCATCTGTAGCAAACTTGCTGCATCTACGTCTTTGTGACATGCTTCTCTTTTAATGCTGCAGAAGGCCAATGCCCTGCTGTTAGACCCTTATCTTTTTGTTGTGTGCATGTCTGACTGACGTTTGTACCTCTCTATTTTATCATGTGCATATTGTAACTGATGTTAGGAAGTATTTTCATTTGTTCTTTGTGTGTAGTGCTCAGGCTATTTTGTTTTTTCTAATGTTAAAGTTTCCTCCATTAGTAATTTTTTTGGTATTTCTTTTGTGTTTGATCCTATTAAGATCCCATCCTTCAGCATGTCATCACCATCGGTGAAAGCACAATCTTCTATTATTAACTGTAGCTCGGTTAAGCACTTATACGTTTGTTCAGTAGATCTCTGATTTCTCTCATAGAAAATTTCCTTTGTAAGGAATTGTTTCTCTTTGGAAAGCAATAGACCTCATATAGGAGAAATCCAGACAGGCTGCTTGAGCCGCCTGCTTTAGAGAGCTTACCTTTAGAGACTCATGCTCTGCACATATACTGCCTTTTTGCCCAATGTATGTTAGAAAATGAGCAGCTCTCTGAGCTGCAGACCACTTAACTGCCTCAGGTTTTGTGAAGATCAGCTCCAGTAACTCCTTCAACCTAGTCCCGTTCTCTGCAATCCTTCCAGTTTCAAGGTCCATAGGCAGCACATTTCTTGCATTATTCTGTACGAAAGTCATAGTTAACTCGCTTTTAATTCTGACACCATATATTGTCTTCATTTAGACTGCCCACAGGATAGGGCACACTAAACAGGTTTTATTTACAAGGTTTGCAGATACACAATCTGCTCCCAGCAGCCAGCAAAGCATACACAAACCCCGGGAATGCCCATCCCTTCTCTTAAAGGAACAGTGCACCATTTATCTAACTATGCATAAATATACTACAGCACAAAGCCTATTTGACTGCCATTTAGAATAAGATTGAATTTAAAATTGTAATTGACTACTGAGGTCACAGGAAGCCCACAGAACTTTCTACTTTGTAGTCATTCTGTCTTATTTGATGTATGTAAGATGCACATTTCAGTATAATGTCCTTTAAGGTACTATTGTTTGTAATTCTCATTTTGAAAGGGAATTTTGGAAAGTCAGCCATAAAATTGACATCACTTCATCTAAAAAAGCCCTGCTTTTGTAATATTACTCCAACTTTTTTCCACATGTTAATATGAGCAGTTTTCTTTAACATCACTATAGTTTACTACGTTGTCATTATGGCTCTGGAGTGTCACTTGACTACGTATCAGATAAGGAATTTGCATCTTTAATAGCTGTTTCAATTCTTGGTACATATGTACCTCAACATTTTAAACAGGAAATAAATTAACTACTATTAGTGGGCCTTCTCTACTCAGGAATTATTTGCTGTCTCAGTTATTTGATTTAACATGATTTAATCAATTAGACCACAAAAACTTGCTTAAAAATTCCCTTCAGCGGGATTAAGAATAGGCCTATTCTGTATTCTCATACTTATCAGTTGGTTCTCTGGGGTTTTGCATTCTCTAAAATAATATTAGTGACCTATGACTATAAATTACTGAAACATAATTAAGATCAAACAACATATTAAGTTCTGCTCTTTACTTTGCTCATTTACTTTTCTTTTTGATATTCTGTCCTGGCTGGAAATTGGACATTAATTAGTGGGGAAAAACTTTTCTTCAATTTTTCATTATTTATACATTGACTGATTTTTAAAACTGACACATAAAAGGGAAAAAAAGTAAAACAGTAACTACATGATGACTCCATTGAAAGCAATGATAATTCATAGTAACATGGTGAGATGAATTCATGATAATGCATCTAATAACCCTGTGTCAGCATTGTACTGTACCTACTTTATTCCATTCAGATATCCAAAGTTATTTTCTCAAATAAAAACTTTCTGGCTGTAAGGAAGCCCCAAAATTGCAGATCACTCTGTTATTTCCATTCTGGCTCTAATGCCATACTAATTATGCATGTCCACAACATTTCATGTGATGTGACTTGCTATTTTGTTTGTCCCCCTGTAGGATGGCCCACAGTGAAATGTGCAGTCAGCCACTACTAATCATAAGGTTTTTCCTATGCATTTTACCAGCTTCTCTTAACTTCCCTCTAAACCTTATTGCCTGATTTTTTGTTTTTTGTTTTCCAGTGTTTTTTGTTGTTATTGTCTGCTGCAAAATGTCTGTGTCAATATCTCTATTTTTATTGTAGTTTCCCTATGGAAAACTTTACCCAATACTATTTTACATTACAAATATATATTAATAAGAAGATTAGTTGCCTTTCTGATTAAATTTTTTATACCTGAGGGACAGTGCTGTGTATTTTATGTATATATTTTTGTAGACTTTTAATCTATAAATTCCTAGCGGTGACACTCCGGTTTACTCATCCTGGTACTGTCTGTGCCCAGTGATGTGCTTGATGTAGATGTCCCTTGACCACCGGATGGTGTTGGACACCATGAGGCGCTGCATTAGCCGGGTGTAGCGCCGACCAACACCGCAGGCCCAATAAGTAAAGATTTATTACATCTTTAAACCATCTGCTGCAAAATATTGTGGGTGTGGAGGAAGGGAGGAAACAAGTTTACAATCTGATTTCTTTCAGAACCTAACATTCAGAAATGAAGGTGGAAATAAAATAAAAAAGATTAACAGAAGACAGGTCAGTAAAAAAAGCAGAGATTTATACATATATATTTTGTAAATTAGCCAACAAAGACCACATTTTGTGCTTGTACACCTTGGTATGCGCAATCATTTTTACATACAATTATTGCACACACAAATTGAATTTAAAAAGGTACAAATGGATTTGTGTGTGTAAGTTCCATATTTTTTTTATTAGTGGTACTCTGCACAAAATGAGTACATGTGATTTGCATGCACAACATTGTACACCCCAAAAAAACTGTGCAAGATTGATGCCACTTGGAAAATGTGGTCCAAATGATATCACATGCGTTTGCCTGTTCCTGATATGCATTTTGCAAATTTCAATGTAAACATGTAAACCCTGATTTGCCTGTGGATATGTTAATATGTGTAAGCAAAACTGTTCACATACATTAGAGAATGTATGTGTAAACAAAACAGGGCATAGCTTAGCACTTGCATTTGAAAATGCAACCCTAACTGATTCTAAAGGTGTTGTTTAAAGAATGTAGTGAAAAGCACAATGCAGAAAAAAAAATTGTCTTTTAAGGGTTAGATTGTGGCCTCAGCAAGCAGTTACTTGAATGACCAGGCCCCTCTAATTAACTGCTCACAATCTAGCTTTAAAAGTGGAGCAAAATATTTAAATTATCCTGGACTCCTCAACCAGAATTCAATTTAGCCTCCTTTTAAAAGGAATTATTTTATGATATTTTTTGTCAGTTTTTGGTTATGTGTGTGTTCTCCCAGCATGCAAGCTGCCCCAGCTCTGCGCAGATAGCCAATACAGCAAACCATGATTGGATTACCCAATAAGACCAGAGATCCATTTCACTAATGAAGGCACCAGGCAGTTCATTGCCAACGAAGCACAGTAAAAAGCACTTTATACATGCTACAAGTACACTTAATACATGTACTTTCATGACAATGGACCGGCTCAGTAAAAAGCTCAGTATACAGTGGGACTTTGCGTTCCTCACTTGGCCAGACAAAGATGCTTCCCCTGAGACCCTCCTTTATACATTGGTACAAATAAGTTGTGTATTGCCTTTTTGATGCATGTGGTTGCCACACTTTGACATGGTGAGATCCGATCAAAATATCTCTGTCTATCATTTTGTCTCTATTTATCATTTTGTTATTTTTGAGGAATGAGCTTGTACCCTCTCTGGTATTGGGATGTTCTGGTATTAGTTTTCTGGAATGTGCTTGCTGAGTATTCTGTGCATAGCACTCTTTAGAAATGTGTGATTTTTTGCAATGTCAGCTCTGTTCTTGCTAGTTTCTATGAACTTGCACGTAGGTACACAGTCTGCTAACTTTGCTTTATAACAGCAGAGCCTGATTGCTACTTCAGCTCAGACCTCAGGCCTTCTACCTGGCCTGTTATACTAGGCCTCATATCTCAGGTTCTCACTTTCTACTGCAACATTTTTCTATATTACAGGCACATGCTCTTATAAAATGTTAGCTTTTATAGCACTGAATCCTATAAAACCCCAAGAAAGACAATTGATTAAAAATAGTATCAGGCATTGGATAAGAAATAAGAAATACACTGGAAAGTACTGCGAAGGACTATAAACTTATTGGGTAACAAGTGTGTGGTGGCTGTTTCATTACTTTACAGTGTCCATGAAATAGAGACCTCTTCTGAGTTGAGCTACAGAGAGAGCTCTGTTTGCACAGTCTAATAGGTCTATACCTTTTGTCAGGTCAAATGAACTTACTACATCTGAGCGTGACTCTGCATATTTTGTGCCCTTGTCCTTGTAATCATTACCAGTGTGAAAAACGCATCCAATCAATTTTATCAAGTCATTTTATGTTTTAGAAAGTTGCTACTCGGTTATCTTAGGTTTTGCTTTCTTTCCATTGAAAATAAGACCAACTCCTGAATTTTTTCTCATAACTTAGATCTTGGTTGAACAATTCTTATTCTAGTGCATAAAAAGCCATTGTACTTTTAAACACTAGCCAGTTCAAAGCAGCATACGTATGGCCAATTAGAGTCACAAAATGGCTGAGAAGAGTACTCAGGAGGACCTGGCACTTTATCAATTAGACTATCTGCTTTTAATAGCCAGTTGCACAGAAATGCTATTCTTACAGCTATTTGTGCCCATTTTCATAGTAAGGCCAAATTTTGTTGTTTCTGCTTTTTGTGTGATCTTTATATTCTTCTTCTTTTCCAACATATTTTCTTTTTATTTAGGGAACATATATTTAAATTTCATGTTCAACATTAGTTTATTCAGAATATCTCATCAGCCTTTGAGTAAATTAAATTTTAATGCTCTTTTTTCAGAAATCTCCCATAGAAGGAGCCATAGGTGGCCAACGAACACTCAGAGATCCCTGTTACCCTCTCAAGAAATGGAGGATATTGTACTGTAAAATATGTGAGCATAATCTTCATAAAGAGTTATAAACAGTTGCACAAAGCCTTCATAATTAAACATGTTGGGCCAAATTAATCCCTAAAATAACTCTACAGAAATCAGTTAAATTACTCTAGGGATGAATCAAATCCATTGTGTATGCTTTAGAATTTAGATTGTTTCCTATTTAGTTAA
Organism: Emydura macquarii macquarii; assembly: GCF_026122565.2. Taxonomy (NCBI): domain Eukaryota; kingdom Metazoa; phylum Chordata; order Testudines; family Chelidae; genus Emydura; species Emydura macquarii. The sequence goes on from NW_027132773.1 coordinate 14,940,870, forward strand.
AAGATAACCTTCATTGTAATTTGACCAAATTTCATTGAACATCTAGGGCTAAATTATGCCCAGGCACGAACAGATGTGGCAGAAGATGAGAGGTGCATGGTGACAAGAACCCTCCCTCTTTGTCTCCTTGCCCCTCAGCACCTTGGATTAGCCTATGTGAACTCTTTGCTCTCCCTGGCTGGGATTTTCAAAAGAGTCTAAGGAAGCTAGGTACCCAGCACCTATTAAGGATCAATGGGAACTGGGTTCTTAGGCTCCTTTTAAAGTCCCAGAATAGTCCCTTCACTCCAAGAGGCGCTGAGCCTGCTGGAGGCAAAATGGCTCTTAGAGAAGGGTAGCACTCTGCACTGGCCCTACCATGGGCTGCAATAGAGCTCCTAGTGTGCACTTGCTGATTTGGTGTAAAATGTGCAGTATTACAGACCACTCTGCAAGGTTATGGGATTTCATTTAATTGAAAAAAAGTAAGGACATGCTATACTTAATGAGGCAAGCATCCTCCTGGTGTAAATTGATGCAACTCCTCTGAAGAATACTCATTTAAGTCACCAGAGCTCAGAGTTTACACCAGCAGAGAATTTTTCCCATTGCTTTTGTTTTACAGAACAGCAACTCCAGCAGCTGAAATTGCTGGTGGAGGATTATCCCTGCTTTCCTCCAGTCCATCAAGTGCTCATTTCCCAAACATTCAGTTATCTAAAGGTCCTAAATATGGGAAACTGAACAACACATTTGCTTTACAGGTACACTGTAAATTAACTAAGAGTTTCTCAAGGTTCAGATACCCTCACCTACATCAGTGCAGCTCCAATGACCTCACGGATGCCCACTCAATCATTGTAACTTGAGAATTGGTCCCCATTCTATAATGTACACAATAAGATAAGTAAAGTTACTTACACAATATTTCTTATTTTTGATCTGAAAGTATTTTAATGCAGTAATTATATAGCTTCAATTTCCTGAGGATTAATGGGTTCCAGCTGAATCGCTGGATTTCCCAAAAAGTAATAACTCAGGAAATACTTTTAGCTCATAACTGGTACAGGTTTTATAAGCATATGTAATTTAAAAAAAAGTAAACATTCTACATTTCTCCTCTGATCCAGGGACCTCTTGTTGCCAATGAGCAGATGTCACAGGGATTGCATAGGGTCTTACAGAGATCCTGTGGATCAGATACATGCATAATAGTTCATCAAAGCATGGCATGTAAGGTATCTACCAAGAGCCAGTAGCCCACTCATCATCATAAAAATTGTGAAATGTATGTACAGATAATATTTAAGGAGTTATGTATCTATACTGAAAATTATGTTCTTAAAGTCTTGGTGTTAAGGCAGGTCACCAGCAGATGACATACCTCAGATATGTTCCCTTCAGTTAGGAGGTAACAGATGCTTACCTCCTTGTCTGGTCATATGTGTAGTGTCTGCCCCACAATGGAGGCCTATTTGCATACTGAGGCAGAGGACAGTTGAAAGGTTGCAAAATCTACAAGAGAGAAAATCTACAGAAGAAACAAAACAGCAGAGAGTGTATCCTGTTTGTGAATGAAGACAAAGGATGTGATGTTGTGTAGCTTGGGAGGTTAAGGAGCACACTGGATCCTTCACCTAGGAGACCAGCTGACAGCCTGTGTACCTCATGAACAAAGGATCACAAGAAAGTTTGCTTGTAAAACACTGCAACAGTGAGCATTACTCTACAGGACATGAGAATATCTAGTTAATTAAGTCTAGGTTCTAGAATGGTTATGATTTTATTTTATATATGTTTCCAGTACTTTAACTTGCTATTACTTGAATCTCTATGCTTTGTTAAATAAACTTGATTTTACACTAGAACCTCAGAGTTATGAACACCAGTTACAAATTGACCGGTCAACCAGACACTTCATTTGGAAACACGAGTACTCAATCAGGCATCATCAGAGACCCCTCACCCCCTAAAAAATGCAGCAAATACAGTACAGTATTGTATTACATGTAAACTCCTTAAAAATAAAGGAAAACTATTTTTAAAGATTTGACAAAGTAAAGAAACTGTTTATTATCTCTCTATAGAACTAATTCTGCTTGATTTCTCTATTTATTCTTAGCTTTCTGATTTTTTGATGAGGCTCTTGTTTCTGAATACCTTGCCAGAAGGAACAAGAATCTCTATTTTCATTAATCCTTTTCTTCATTTGAAAATATCTGCAGGGAACTCTGTCTTAAGTGACCACTAATCTGGACTGACAGAAATCAATTGCTTAGAATGGAAGGATGGGTTTATGTCTGAAACTCTAGACTCAAGAGATCTGAATTCATTTCCTAACTCTGGTACAGGTTCTCGGTGTGAACCTGGGAAAGTCACTGAATGTCTTTGTGCCTCAGTCTCTGAACTATAGAAAGGAGATAGGAAGTTTTATTATCTCCCTCCTTTTGTCTGTCTTGTCTATAAAGCTCTTCAAGATAGTGACGCTCTATATGTACAGTGCCTACCACAATGAGGCCCCCATCTCTGTTGGAGTCTATAGATGCCAGTGTAATATATATAAAGATTAATTAACAGAGCTGGGTTTTGTTTAAAGATGGAGCAGAGTTGTATGATTTTGGGCTATTTTTGGTAATGTAAAACAAGGGGATGGTCTCATATACAGGCTTCACTGTATTTTAGACTCTCCTCCTTTCCATCAGAATTCTTTTAACCTTTCCTTATAACTGAGTCATAAAATCCTGTTTGTTCTCGACATTAGAAATTACCACAGATACAGATTACAGTGACGGTCACTTCTGCTGGTTGGTTGTTGCATTTTTCCTTTAAGTACACATTCCTTTAAATACAGTATTTATTTCTATTTGTGGTACAGCAGCTAATTTAAACAGTTATTCAAGACTGTAACTGACCGTCCAATCCAGGGTTTCTGCCTTCCCCCAAATAACCTTCCTCTGAGGTTGGTCTAGATGTTTTTTGGCCAAGAAGTTGCAATGCTTTTGTCTATAAGCAGGGTCTGCAGGAGCTCTAGCCTGACATCTAGTGATGAGCTGAGGAAGAAGATTTCACGAACTGACCTGGTTTGCATAGACACGCCCACTCTGCCTAGGCACACAGCATGATGGGAATGCTTTGCCCAAATGATCACTTTTGCTGGTGTTGGAACACACAAGTCACTTTGTTATTGGGGGAAGGGATAATAAAGGATTTTTATCCTTGTTGTGTGACTCAAGAGCAGAAGAACTGTGCTTGGCATACTCTGACTGAGGGACTCACCCCCAACTAAACTGCACTTACTAGGCAGGGGACAGTGCCAAAGCCCAGTGGAGTTGAGAGATAGTGGGGACTGGGATCCAATGAGACTTTTGTTACAGAGCTGAAATCCTTGACTGGGTCTAAGTGTTAGAAGTGTGCTGAGGCAGTGTCTCTGATGCAAGAAACTGCCCAGTCTGTACTAGCAGTGAGACTCCCCGCCTGAGAGCTGAAATCACTGAGAACTGTGTTAAGGGGTGGGGCTTTAAGATAGCCCAGAAAGTGCAGAGTGGCTGGCAGAACAACTGATGCCAGAATGAGCCCCTGGGCTGTGAAGTGAGCTAGGTGCTTCTGCCTGCCTGCCAGCCAGGGTGGGAGGTGAACTCCCACAGATGCACCCCTGAACTCTGGGTCTTCACTGAGCAAGAACAACAACTGTGAATAGGGTGCATTGGAGGGAGTAGAGAGGCATGTTAAAGGAACTTTTGGTTGCTGGACTTAAGGATCTTAAGAACCAAACATACTTTAAGGAGTGGGTTTTGCTCATAGTTTTATGCTTATGAATCCTGCTTACAACATTTTCCCAAGTTAATGCCAGGTTACTTTCCCCCTTTTATTAAAAGTTTCTTCTCTACACTCAGACTCTGTGCTTGTGAGAGGGGAAGTATTGCCTCTTAGAGGCACCCAAGAGATGATGTGTCTCAGATTACAGGGTGGGGTTTTGACCCTGTTCTGTGTTGTATTTTTTAAAAGGAACCCCTAGATATTGAACCTCACCCTTGTTGCTGCCAACTCCACCTGGCAGAAGGGTTACGTGTCACTAAAGTGCTGGTTGAGATGCTGACATTTTTGACTGTCTCGATACAAGACTGGTCAACTGTGAGATGTTAATCACTGAAAACTCACACTTTTGAAAATAACAATCCAATTTATCTGTAGCCACTTGTCATGTAGACAAAGTACCTAATTTATCCCCAGGGGATTCTTAATCCTTATTTTTAGAGGTGCCTGACTTTTTTCAAATGAGTTCAGTCCATAATTGTTTCTTACATTGATCTGTGAGACAGATGTTGTATTAAATAGCAAAAGTTGTAACTAGCTTTTGAGGGATTAAATTAATTTTAAATTAAAAAACATCCTTTTTAACAATAAGACTAGATTCTGCAGTCTTATGCAAGTAAAACACCCATTAGCATCAATAGGAATTTTGCATATAGGAGGACTGTGGGTGTTTTTTCTTTCAAATGTTGTTTTTCACTAAAAAACAAAACAACACAAATATACCAGCAATTAGTAAGAAATAAATGATGCATGAAACCTTAGGAAAAAGCCTTATGCACCCCTTTTTTTTACTAAGTCTTGTTTTGGGGGGAAATAAAATCAAAACAATTTTTAAGGATCTATATTAACTTAATATATATTTAAATACATTTTTTCAGCCATATCTACACCTTTATATTTCACACATTGCTAATAATTTAAAATGAGCTATAATGGTGATTTAGAAATGTGTGTAACAATAATAATGGGCCAAATGTTCAGTCTTTGCTCAGGCTGCATTCCCATTAAAGTCAATGGGAGCTCTGGTCCAACAACAACAACAATAATAATAATACATAAATTCATAGACTCGAAGGCCAGAAGGGACCATTATGATCATCTAGTCCAGGGGTCCCCAAACTTTCATCTGTGAGGGCCACATACCTCAGTCTTCCTCTTATGGTGGGCCAGAGTCACTGGGCCCATATCATGTGGGAGAAGGGTGGGGGGAAGTGGCGGGGCTGAGAGGGGAGAGTGGCTGCCGCGCGGTGCTGCTGGGGCTGGAAGCGGCACACTGGGTCCACGCGGGAGAGGGATAGGGCCAGAAGCGGGGAGAGGGGCAGGGCCAGAAGGGGGGAGCGGGCCAGCCAAAATGTGTTGGCGATCCGGATGTGGCCCAAGGGCCGTTGTTTGGGGACCCCTGATATAGTCTGATCTCCCATACACAGGCTGCAGAACTTCCCCCAAAATAATTCCTAAAGCATATCCTTTACAAAAACATCCAATCTTGATTTAAAAATGGTCATTGATGGAGAATATACCACAACCCTTGGTAAATTCTTCCAATGGTTAATTAATCTCACCACTAAAAATTTATGCCTCATTTCCTGTCTGAATTTATCTAACTTCAAGTTCCAGCCAGTGGATCATGTTATACCTTTCTCTGCTAGACTGAAGAACCTGTTATTAAATATTTGTTCCCCCTGTAGGTACTTTTAGATTGCAATCAAGTCACCCTGTAACCTTCTCTTTATTAAGATAAAATTTAGATTGTGCACTTTGAGTCTATTCTACTAGTCTACTCTCCAATTTATCAACATCCTTCTTTTGTGATCACCAAAACTGGACACAATATTCCAGCAGTGGTCGCACCAGTGCCAAATACAGAGGTGAAATAACCTCTTTACTTCTGCTAGAGACTTCCTTGTTTATGCATCCAAGGATTTCATTAGTTATTATGGCCACAGTGTCACACTGAGAGCTCATGTTCAGCTGATTATCCATCACAATCCCCAAATCTTTTTCAGTCACTGCTTCCCAGGATAGAATCCCCCATCCTGTAAACCTGGCCTACATTCTTTGTTCCTAGATGTATACATTTACATAGAGCTGCAATAAAACGTATGTTATTTGCTTGTGCCCAGTATCTTCTTCATTATTTACCATTCCCTCAAGTTTTGTGTCATCTGCAAACTTTAACAGTGATGATTTTATGTTTTCTTCCAGGTCACTGATAAAAAAGTTAAATAGTGTAGAGGCAAGAATCAATCCCTGTGGGTCCTCACTAAACACAGACCCATTTGACATGGGTTCCCCATTTACAGTTATATTGTGAGACCTATCAGCTATCCAGTTTTTAATTCTTTTAATCTGTGCTATGTTTATTTTATATCATTCTAGTTTTTTAATCAAAATGTTGTGTGGTACAGAGTCAAATGCCCCACAGAAGTCTAATATTATGTCTACACCATTACCTTTAGTAACTAAACTTGTAATTTCATCAAAAAGAGATATCAAGTTAATTTGACAGGATCTATTTTCCATTAACCCATGTTTATTTGCATTAATTACATTACCCTTATTTAGTTCTTTATTAATCAAATCCCATTTCAGCCACTCCATTATCTTGACCAGGACTGATGTCATCCTGTCAAGCCTATAATTATTCAGGTCATCTCTCTGGCACAATGTTAGCTTTTTTTCAGTCTTCTGGAACTTTCCCAGTGCTCCAAAACTTATTGAAAATCAGCACTAACTGTCCAGTGAGTTCCTCAGCCTGCTTCTTTAAATTTCTGGTTGCAAGTTATCTGGACCAACTGAGTTAAATATGTTTGACATTAGTAGGTTCCGTTTAACATCTCCCAGAAATATTAGTGGAATGGAAAGAATTTTATCACCACCAAATGATGAGACAATCTATTTTTTGCACAAATACAGAACAGAAATATTTATTGAATAGTAATGAATTTATTGAATATTTCTGCCTTTTTTCATTACTACTGTTAATTCTATCATTTTGATCTGTTAATGTACCAACACCATTTTCAGGGTTCTTTTTGCTCCTAATATGTTTAAAAAACTCCTTATTGTCCTTAACTGCTGACCATAGATTTTTTTTCCCTTGTGTCTCTTGGCTTTCCTTAAGAATGTTCTACAATTCTTAACTTCTGATTTATATTCATTAATATCAATGTCCCCTTTCTTCCATTTGTTATTTATTATTTTTTAATTTTCTACAGCTGCCTGTATAATGAATACTGTCTTACAGTACCAGGGGAAAAATCACTTGGAGAAATTATGAACCGTTATACAGACTTTTCATTTGAAAACATGAAGCAGCATTTTAAGTACTGAAGTCTATTTATGGAATTACCTTAGCTGACTCTTCCACACAGGACAATAGATGTTCAATATATTATCTGTTAAGGAATGTTATCTTGGTACTGGATCTGTGAATCAAAGTACAGTGGTAGTTTAAGATGGAAAAACATATGGCAATAGGACATTTAAAGAAAGGAAGCTAAAAAGCATATTAAGGTATTTCCCTCCTCTTGGCTTACCAGTTGAAAAATTACTGTAATATACTAGGTTTTTCTGCAGCTTTATTTACTGTAGAACTGTTTATGCTTATGAGAAATATAACTTATACAAAGGATACACATATATTAATCTTAGGAATGTAATGACTGATAGTTTTAAAACATTTTTGTTAACTTTTATAACTACAAGTGCCTTTTCAATTTTAATTGAAAATGTTGTCCCTGGTTAAGAATCTATTCAGTGAGTTTTTAGCTCAGATCAAATGTTTACTGTCAAGTTATAACCCTTTAACTCTATAAAACACAATTAATACTGGAAACACTACCAGACCTGTAATTTTAAATATATAATCTACATACACATCTACTCTGTCCATACTGTTGTATTTGTATATGCCGTTATATGTGCTGTTAGCCTTATTTTAAATTCAATGTGCTATTTAGATGAAGAGAAAATACATTTTAGGAATGCATAATCATATCCATTTTCTTTTTGATAAATAATTTAGTTTATGTTGCACATATTAAAGGAATAGTAATCATTGCCTATCAGCATCTTGTGTGCTTTTGTGGCACCTACAGCTGGGAGACATGTTCCACCGCAGAATATATTACAAAAATATTTATGATGTTTTGTACTGTCCGTGTCCTTGGTGAGCAAAGTTGTGCTAAAATTGCACATTCATAATGACTACAGTGTAAAAGAGGAGACAATAAATCACTTTACATAAGCTAAATTACTTTTTATTTGATTTACCAGTGCTATCCTTAATTTCCTTAAGATCTTTTTTAATGACTTGTTTCCAAGTGTTAGCAGCCTAAATTTAATGGGCAATTGTGTGAAAGTGAGTGACTGACCGGATAATAAAGCTTTCTGCTAGTAAAATTGTTGTGGTCCATATGTTTCCGCCCCAGAGAGAAAGCCACAGAATGGGAAAACTTACCCAGAAATCTAAATGACTTTGTTTTTCCCATAAATCTACTGGATATTTCTTGCAGAGGGGGTAGCCCAGTAGATTGGCAGAGTAGACACAGTGTGCTATCTCCATAACATTAACAATATAGGACCCCTGTGTGCGAATATACATTACATATACCGTGGAACTATGCCTCAGCCTGGAGATCCCCTTCACCTTTGTGTTTATCTAAGGGCTGTCTCAGGCACTGTCTGAACAGCTGCTTAGTGGCCACATTGCCTTTGGTTGCCTACAGTGTGCGGTTTGTGATGAGGGTCTCACAGCATAGAGCATTCATTTCTCCTGGCATAAGATAGGAAATCCTTAGTGTTGAAGATTAAGACATGATATGTAGAGCAAATATTACTTGACTTTTTCCACTGCAACCAACACCCATTTTCTTGCTACTTCTTCTTTATCAAATGAGGCCAATGGACCATATGATTTTTTTACAGAGGGGCAAATGAAGACAGAAGAAGGAGAAGAATATTCTGCATAGACATTCAGCACAGACCATGCAGGGCATTTCTGCGATTTTCCTTCCCTCTACACAATGGGAAAAGGATGGGGGAGAAGATGGACCTCGATGTTTTACTGTTTAATACTTAACCAAAGAAAAACAAGTTTTCTAGTAATAGTACCATATTGTTTTTTGTTAGAGACATTGACCCTGATTTTCTCTTCTGGGTAATGGGCACTTGGTGCTACTCAAGTGGGGCAGGGGAGGGATAAATGTGCAAAGGTAGTTTCAAGCTACCTTTGTGTTCTCCCCAACCTGGGTCCACTCAATATCAGCTTAGTTCCCCAGTGTTTGCAAGAGGCTGTAATCTCACTCAGGGACTGATGAGACACAGGAACACCACAACCATGCACTTTTTCTACTGACTATGCCCACTGTGCCACGAAGGGGTTATATGCATAGGAGGAGTTGCTGTTCTAAGGCCGGGGACGGTGGGGGGGGATGGGATTGGACTTCTATATATTTTGGTAGATAACCCCCCAACTGGAAATACAAGATTTCACTAAAACCCCACACCGGCCAGAAAAGGATTAATCAGCTGTTGTGAGCTCAGTCAGTCCTGCCCTAGCACACCTGCAATAGGGGTCAGGCTTGGAGGGAGTGGCTAAAGATTAGAGCCCAGCTCAGTTGGGAGATGGTTGGGTGAGAAGCCTGGGTGAGGCTAGGCCCTGACTAAAGATTACTGCCAGCATCAGGTGTACACTGTTGTCATTTTCCTATTACATTTTGTCTTCATGAATGCATAATTCAGTGTGTTGCTGTTTAAACTATAAAATATACAGAATGTGCAACATGGAAAAGTCAACTTTCTTGTGGGAACCTTGAGTCAGCTTCTCAGCTGGAGTAGCTGACAAAGTCAATGGAGCAACACCCATTTTCACCAATTAAAGCTCTGGTCCCTTAGCCTTTGAATATTTTTATTTTTGTTGCTTTTAATTATGTATCTCAGTGTTGCATTAATCATAATATTTTTTACTCCAGTTGATCTTCCTGGATTTTTTAGAAGAGAAAAAGGGAACAGAAATTTCCTATACTTAAGGATGTTAGCATTTAATGGTCCTATTCAGGCTTTGGAGTGATAGGTGACATGATTTTCCCCTCAATTATTAAATTATATGTCAGTATCATTCCTACTACTCAGCAGAATAGCCAACAAAAGGGCTAAACCAAGGAGCCTTGAACTCAACAGGAGTTTTTTTCTCCATAAGAAAGGACAACATCATAAAAGGGAAACATTTTAAGGCCAAATTCCTACAAATTTAACCCTCTATGGAAAACTAGAAATATGTTTTATTATCACTTTAAAAAAACTGATTCTTATTACAAAAACAGCTCCTCAGTACGTAAAATGTTGTTTGATATTTCCTGGAATTTAGTATTTCAAAGGTCTTTTGCCATTATTACAACATTTAAGCTCAGTATCAGTTTTGGCTCTGTTTCTACCTCACCAGTTTCTAAATAACTTACTCTTTGCCTGAGGCTGGGTTATCTTTGAAGTATAGTTTCAAACCCTTCCATGCATTATAGAGTTGATGATACTTCTGCAAAGAAACCTGTGAATATTTTTCCTTGCCCCTTACTTTTCCTCATAAATTGTCTCCTACAGCTATAGAGAAAAAAATCAACTCCTCAAGTTCCACTGCTACAGAGAGCCCTGAGCATCAGCTAAAGAGGAGAGAGGCCTTGCTTCAGCATGTACTAAAATAAAATAAAATAAAAATTCCAAGAAATATGCTTTTAAAAGCATAATATTTTCACTTATTAAACAAGATTAAAAATATGTTAAGTTATTTATTGATTAGAAGCAGGATCCCCAGTTTCAAATAATAGGAATATATCTCATCATAATTCCTCGAGCATACTTCTAGCCCAATATGCCCCCGCATACAAAGTGCATACTATCTCTCAACCTTTGTTCAGTTACAAAGTAAATCCATTGTTTATTTAAACTTCTTTAATTGAAGAGCATTACACAAAACTGGATTTTCCCATGAACATTTTAAAACTAAATACCTGTTTAAAATTTCTCACTTGAAAAAATTTGGTTTTCTCACAGAAAGTTTTGAACTGATTCAAAACAAATGTTTGTTTTGAATTGACACTTCATTTGGAGTTATTAAACTAAGAAACTCCAACAAAAGTTTAAGTACAAACACAATGAAAAATTGTTTTGTTTCAAATTTTCATTCTGACATTTCCTGTGCAAAAGTTTATTTATTTTTTATTGGCATTAACAGTCTCTTAAAAATGTTAGTTTTGACTTAACTTTATTTTTCATCAAGAAATCATTCCACACAAAAACATTTCAACAAACTGTATTTAATTGTTTCTTGAAAAAGCCCCATTTCCTCTGGTAAGCAGCTTCAAGGAAAATTCAGCCCCAACTAACACCAATTTCCTAATGCTTGTGTGACATTTTTCCAACCCTCAGAATATAATTGTTTCTGTACAAAGTAATTAAAACTGAAAGAGTTAATTGCTGCAGTGTTGAGAGAATGTAATTTTACTAGCTGCTAGCAGGGCAATATTTTTAAGCAACATAAAATCAGCTGTATGACTGACATTTTATAACAAAACATTTATATAATAAAATCAATGGAAGCAAAACTCAAACTAAGGCCAGCTATGACATTCTGGGCAAACTGAGAAGTGAAAATTTTAGTGATTAACTCACAGAAACACAGGTGAATGGCAAGATAAAGAACAAGCAAAAATTGGAAAAAAAAATACAATGGAATATATTTTAATAGGAAATAATTTTTAAATTGTCATTTTTATCTTGCCATCCTCTTCATTCACAATGGAACTGTTACCCCGTAAGTCTCAAGTCTCCAGAAGCAGTATCCAGGATAGAAGGAATAAAAGTATTTGTGATTCAGTTATACCTGGAAGACGTTCATGTCCTCCTCAGAGAAAATGATGTAAGGGAACTAATTCAAACACTTTCTTTCATAAGCTGTTTGCACTGTTGTAGCTGTATTGGTCCCAGAATGTGAGAGAGACAAGGTAGGTGAGCTAATATCTTTATTGGACCAATGTCTGTTGGTGGAAAAGAAAAGCTTTTGAGCTTCACAGAGCTGTTTCTCAGATCTGGAGAAAGAAACTAGAGTGTCCAAGTTAAATACAAGGTGGGAGAGACTGGTAAGCATAAGGGGTTCCAACATGTTGTTAGGAGACTACTTAAAATGAAGTGGACAATTTCAAAAGCAGTACAAGCATCTATGCAGGCCTGTAATATCTTTCTGATATATTTACATTACTGCTGATCCCCAAGCATTCAAAAATCATGAGTTAGGTCCCCAGAATCATGAGACTTGTTTGGAAATCATGAGATTTAGGGGGAAAAGTTGTGGTTTTTTATTTCTGGTTTTAGGGCTTTTGGAGCAATGTTTTAAAGATTTTCTCCACAATTGAGGGCTATCAACTTACTTAAAAAATGAAAGCTGAGATTCTTTTGTAATCACAGGACTCCCGGACCTGAGCATTTAAGAAAAACACCAAATATCACAAGAGTCATGATCAAATGGCAAGAGTTGGCAACACTGTTTATCACAGGGACAATGGCCACGACTTTGAGCTACAGAGATTGGCCCTTCAAAGGCCTTCTCCAATGATTTTCTGCACACCTCGCACAAAGGCCACTTATAATCCCCTTGTGGTTAGGGGAATGCTGGAATTGCCTCCTCAGTGCACTCCTCTGAGAGAGAGGGAGGAGTGAGGTGATGCAGCTAGTCAGCATGACTATCTTTGCGGGCTGCGCAGACCTGTGTAGCACCCTCCTCAAAGATGGGAATGCCTGTGTATTCCTTCTGCTGGTCAGATCTGGCTTTGTGCAGCTCCCCTGGAGTAGCAGTGTTTCACACCTCCCCTACATAGGCAGGTGCTATATGTCACAAATTGCCCCTCAGTAGATCATTCCCCTAGCAGTATTCCAGTATGGCTCCATTTTGGCACAGCTGAACCTAAAGTGAATACCCTTGTTTCTATTTAATGCATCTCCCATGTCTATCTTTTGCCCACAATTTGAATGTGTCAAGTTTGCAGGTGATTTCAAAAACAGACTTCAAAGAGAAACTGCTGAGCTAGAAATCATCTGCAAACTTGACACAATCAAACGGGGTCTGAATTGGGACTTGGATGGTTATTTCATTACAAGAAGTAATTGTCAATGTTCACACATTCTCACCTCCTAATCAGTGGTTGTGAAGAGGCCTCAACTACGCTAACTGAATGGACTTTGCTTTTATCTACCTTCCCCATTTTTGTTACTTACCCTTGGATATGTATATATATAACTCCTATGTGATTTCTATTCCTTACATCTGACAAAGTGGGTTACAGCCCACGAAAGCCTATGCCTGCAGAAATTAAATTTGTTACTCTTTAAAGTGCTACAGGATTCTCATTGTTTCAGTTTTCATAGGGTCTTTTTTAAGGAAATACTACTAATTTGGTAAAAAGCAGAGATTAGTAGATTATAGTTAAGGTATGATTTGGTGATGGAGGTCCCAGATTCTATGACTTTAGCAAACTTCTGTGACTCCTTTGGCTTCAGCCCTCATCATCACGGCTGTGGCAGGGGCTGGATCTGTCAACCCCTGTGGTAACGGTGGGGCTGGAGTTGTCAGCCAGCTGGAGTTGTCAGGTGGCGGGGCTTGGGCTTTCAGTTCCCCCGCCCATGGGGTTCAGGCTTGAGACCCCTTCTGGAGGTAAGCCTCCTCACCCCGGTTATTTTTAGTAAAAGTCATGGACAGGTCACGGGCTTCCGTGAATTTTTGTTTATTGCCCCTGACTTGTCTATGGCTTTTACTAAAAATAACCATGACAAAATCTTAATCTTAATTATAATAGGCCATTTGACCCTTCCTGACACTTTTTTAAGCAGCAACAAAGAAAGTGCAGGCTAAATTAAAACCAATCTTATAGATTCTTGTGTGTGTAACACTTCATGGCAATGAATGGAAAAATGGGATTTGAATGTGGTTTCCATACTGTGTCAGCTTTAAATAAATGGGACTGTTTCTACACATTGATTTTACTTTGCCAATGCTATTTTTGTACCTATATGTATTTGAATACGAGCTTTCCCAATACAGCATTTCCTTTTGCTTTATCCTCCTTGATCCTTCTGCACACTGTACTGTTTAACTTGACTTTCTCAACCTTTGCTTTGTCCTACAGCTTTTGTGCATCTTACTACTTTAGTATATGTCCAAAAGTATTTGAGGCTAGCTTGTTCTCATTAACATTGCATCCAGAATGTCATCATTTGTAAAGCTATGTAAGTAAGAGTGTTTTTGGTTCACTGGCAATTCTGAAAAATATTTTTAAAAAATCATTTTGGGTCAAACTTCATTTGTCCCATAAAGTGTTTAATTTTGATTTTGAGCATTTCTTAATGTCTTTTTGAAATAAATAATTTTAAATAATTTTAAAATAAAATTAAAGAAAATTTTGGAATGAAAAGTCATTTTGAATTGAAAAATCAAAACATTTTGTTTAAAAAATGTCAAAATAAAATGTTTACATTTTGGGGGGAAGTTTTTTTTGGGGAAATGGGGGAGTTCAACCACAACAATTCAGTGATATTGGCCTAAACATTTTGTGAATTCGGGTAACACCAAATCCCATGTGTTGGTTTACATTGAAAAATTTCATCCAGACCCACTTATTTATTCTAGCATGGATTTAGACACAGCTAGTACAGAGATACACTGACCAAAATGTATAACAGATAAGTAAACACTGGTGGGATCTTTAAAATCTGCATGTATGTATTTATATTTGTTACTTTAAAGTACAGTAATGAACCTATATTGTTCAGGTACTCTCAGATTCTGAAGTAGTTGATACTTAATTCTGGGACAGAGACGATCTTCCTTTTACTTAGTCATACAGCTCCCAGCACAGTAAAGCCCTGTCATTTGAGTCCTGTATGCTCTATTATAATACATATAACTGAGAACAACACTCCTATATAAATTATGTATAATATATCCTCCACTGCAAACAATCATGGAAGATACTGAATTTTGCTATTTAAAATGGAAACTTCATAACATGAAGGAGAAGAACAACCAACAAAACATCACCTCCAGGAAAAAGCACAATACCAGGACCCTACACTACCTGGACACTACATGACATGGCAACATCATCAACCTATCAAGAGTACCCCTAACTGAACTTGAAAGATTTTTATTACCCAAGGAACTAAACTTCTGCCTGACCACAGGACCTGATACCATACTATCATGTGGAGATCTAAAAGAACTCTCCCACTGACTCTGCCTCAAGGAATTCTTTCACAACAAACATGAGACTACTCACAACTACCACATCCCTATTGATAATCATAAGAAAATAAAATAATCTGACTGGACAACCCCCAGTATTGATGTTAACTCATAAAAGCCATCCTCAAACCACTCACCACACAAAGGGCCAGTGTAACGGGATTTTCACCTTGCAAAAGCCTGAAAAGGTTAATAGGGCTCAGAGGGGGCTTAAGCAACCTGATAAGACACACCTGAGGGAGAGTTAGGCTTGATAGGCAATCCCTGATTGAGGATGGAGCCTAGCTTGGCAGGAACAGTTGGAGCTGGAATAAGGCCAAAAGAGAGAGGGCAGAAGAGGATTGCAGAGTGGACACCTGCAGTCACTGTCTGGGCTTAGAGAGGGAAAGGAGGAAACCTGGGGGAAGAGTAGAAATCCTAGTATCCTGGCTCTGAAGGAAGGGCTTACTCAAAGGGGTGGTAGAGTCTGATAGAGGCAGAGAAGGAAAAGGCCCAGGGAAACATCAGCAATGTTTGGGATAGTGCAGACCTAGGCCGTTGGTTGTAGGGACCCCACTGGGGAAGTGGCATAGCCTTGAATTGGAGGGCTACTGGGAGCAATACCTGGTCCGCCATCCAGGTGAGACTCTGATCCCTGAATGGGGAAAAATATAGTGACCTGGCCAGAGTGCCAAGCCATGAAGAGGGAGCATCCTGACTCATAAAGAGGAAGTACTGTAATTCCTGGAACAAGAAAAGGGATGTAGCACAAATGAGAGACAGAAGGGGAAATCAGACCAGGCAGAACTATTCCCCGGACACAGCCATGAGATTTCCATCACAACTTCAACAGCACCACCCATCCATCAAAGTCTCTCTAGAACACTCCCAGACCAGCATCAAATTCCTGGATACCACAATCAGCATCAACAATGAAATCCTACAAATGACTATATACAAGAAATCCGTGGTTTCCACACTTACCTCCACAGATCCAGAAACCACATCTGACACAGAATTTGCTCCAAAGAGAAAGTCTGGGATACTCACTTAAAACTGCCTTCACTAAACAAGGACATACCATCAGAGACATAGATCACATAATGGAATGGGCTACCCAAATATCTTTGGAGAATCTGTTTCAATACAGAAAAAGAGAGAGAGGAAAAAAAAAATCCCACTGACCACATAGCCCTCGTTGTCACCAGCACCCCACACTGGAACCCACCTGGAGTATCATTAAACAGTTACAATCCATATTTGATGGAGACCATCTCCAGAAAGAAATCTTTCCTGAATCCCCTTTTCTGGCCTTCAGACAACTTCCTCAATCTCATCACCTGAAGCAAGCGTCCCACAGACCAGGACACACCAATTCAAAATGGAACCAGACCCTGCCAGAATAACAGAGGCAAAACTTGAGGACATATCTACACTACTACAGTGGTCAACACTCCACACAATACATATTTCA
Source organism: Emydura macquarii macquarii (assembly GCF_026122565.2). Classification (NCBI taxonomy): domain Eukaryota; kingdom Metazoa; phylum Chordata; order Testudines; family Chelidae; genus Emydura; species Emydura macquarii. The sequence continues at coordinate 14,957,405 of NW_027132773.1, forward strand.
AAATCTATAGGTCCTATACATGCCTATCACAACATGTGGTGTACCTCATCCAGTGCACTAAATGCCCCAATAACTATGTGGATGAAACAAGACAATCCACTATGCTCCTAAATGAACTTACACAGAAAAATGATAAAAGACAAAAAACACCATGTCATTGGTATGAGAACACGTCTGAAAGGATCATTCCATATCTGGCATCTTTGTCTTCATCCTCAAAGGAAACCTGCACAACACATTCAACAGTTCAGCTTGGGAATTTACATTCATAACTTTGTAAGACACTAAAAACTATGGACTTAACAGAGGCACAGGTTTTCTGGCTCATTGCAACAATTTGTAATAAACCCCTGCCCCTCCTCCAGCTAACTCTTAATTCCCCACTTCATTTTAAGTGATTTCCTATTGCATGTGTGAACCCCTTTCGCTGAGCAATCTATCCCAACTCGCATTTAGCTTAGATGTGCTGGTTACCTTCCCCAGATATAAAGAAGAGCTCTGTGAAACTTGAAAGTTTTCATCAACAAAAGTTGGTCCAATAAAAGTATTATCTCATCTACCTGATTTCAGGCAACCTTAATAAGCAGTTCTAGAAGCTCCTCCTATAATGAAGCTACAAAAAAGTTGTAGATTTGAAAATTATGGTGCAGTATAAATTCATGGTCTAAGCATAGGATGAAAAAAACTAACAGCTAATATTTACTTTATTCTTCTGTTAGTTTTTCATTTTAGTTTGTTGCAATGGTATCATTGTATCATTTCCCATACTCTGTAATCCTCTGCAGTGTTTAATCCTTTCTGTTTTCTTTTTTTATTGTAGAAATTGTATTCAAGTTCTGGTGCATTACTACTAGATTTAATCTTTTAACATAATTTATGGATGAAACTTTCTCACAAACATCTATTCATTGTAAAGCTGTATATAATTTCTCTTACAAGTGCTACTATTTTTAAGTCTCAATATAATATATAGGTTTGACCATGTCTCAATGGACATAGAATTGACAATAATAATACCTTCCATGGATTTCCTCCAGCCTACCTCACTGACATTATCTCTCTCTACCTACCCATATCTGTCATTGCCTTCATTTTGTACCTCCACAGATTCTCTCCATTGTTGCTTTGAGTGCCTTCTTCTCTACAACTCCTGCCATCTGGAATAAACTTGCCAGTATTTCTCTACTTTATTTACTCTTCTTTTATTTCAAGTGTGAACTAGAAACATGCCTCTTCCCCTTGTCTATACTGGATTTCTCACTCCCTCTGCTACTTTCTGTTTCTGTAATTATATTATTTATCGGAGTAAAGCTTTTTATAACACTTTATATGAAACATATGATGGAAAATAGTGTTATAATAATATTAAAATTTAAAATCCCTCATCTAAAGGAAAATTAAACTTTTTTTGCTAGTAACATGCCACTAGAGCCTGCCTTTTTGATTTACTACTTCACTTAATTAATTCATCTGCCTCCACATTTCAGAGAACTAGTCTGCAAGTATCTGTTGACGCTGTCCATACTGTCTGTGAACATTCTGTCCATTAGCTTGATTTTCAGCTGTTTTCTTTTATCCCTTGGAAATACAATTTGATACACAAAAGAATGGCAGAGCATGCCACAGAGCAGCTGATGATTCATAATGACAGACACAGAAACAAGCTCTTGAGTGCTACAATGTGGTTTTGTTTGTTTCGTTGATTTTTTTTTTCAAGACTGCTAGAGATGTGCCCACATTGTCCTATCTGCCGTTGTCAATAACATATACACAAAGTGGGGGGAAAGGGCCATTTTAAAAATATTTAATTTTTTAAATTTGTCCCCAATAAGTTGACAAGTTCCCTGTCAAACAGGATGGCAACTGTTCAAGAAAACAAAATGCAAGTGTGCAAATGTGAAGCCCCAATTGACAGAACAGCAGCAGTTCTGTGAAAACTGGCCTCCCCCAGGGCTCTGACTGGCAAGGGGATGAGCAAAGAGGAGAAACTGCCCTCCCCACTCCTGCAGAGTCCTGGCTGGGTAGAGAGGTGAAAGGAAATCCCACCCCAACTTCCTGTTCCAAGCACTCCTAGGAAGGAGGGGCAGGATGTAGCAGTGAGAGCAGCAGGTGGTTTCTGCAGGGACGTGGCAGGTTGAGAATAAGCTCAAAGGATGGGGCATGGCCCCAGAGAACAGCCTGAGCATGTGGCCCCAATGAACTTGTGTAGTGCTGCACATGAGGGTCAGCCAGGGCCCAAAGGCAAGGAGGCCGCTGATTGGTGACAGAAGTTACTGGGAGTATTTGTCTCTGAAGAAGGTGACCATTTCTGTGTGTTTGTTACTAATAACAGTGTTGGAGAAATTTTTGGGTGAATTTTTGCCTCCTCAAAGGCAGTAGGAGGGGTCTCCACCCCAAGTCAGGGGGTGAGAATTTGGAACTCACTACTAGCAAGTATATTCACCCACAACACCGGTAAGTCTGCCCTGTAAATTGTAGAAGTTATGAGAATGGCTGTGAAAAAGCACTGATGCAATGTGATGAATAGAACTAGATGCCATGCTGGGTTAATGTAATGGCTCACTTGTGCCTTTTTGACTCTTTAGACATAAGCTAACATTGTGCAATACTTGGTAGTTCAAACCTCCCAAATTCTTTATGGTTCCTTCTTTGCATCACAGAAAAAACACTGGCTCAATTTTCTGTTCTGCACAAACTCCATTTGTAACAGATTCTGAGGAATAATGAGTAAAGGTGGCTTACACCAGCTTTGTTCATCTTATTTTTGGGGTGTTGCCAAGGGCCAAGCTCCAAGCAAAAACTAGAGCAGCTCATTTGAGTCTCTATGGCTACAAATGGATGGTCCAGGAGCCACGAATATCTAAAGCGTAGAAGAGCACTCTGCCCACACCTCCCTTCCATAAGCCCCAGCCATGCCCCCAGCACCTCATATACATTGGGCTTTGCACAAGAACCTTGATAGGAATACAGGTATTTTGCACTGGTCTTGCCAGACCTCCATGCATGGATCCCCCATTGTCTTCAATGGAAGTTTTAGACAAAGGTCTTCAACAGGAGCTCAGTACACATTGAGCCCTTAGTTAGTTCTTTGTAGACTTCCAGACAGAATGGATCTGTTCAATAGAGGTGTGAGTTCTTTACATTAACTGACTGTGACAGATATTATGGACACCAGGGATATCCAAAGATTATTGTAGCAACTTTACAATTGTCATTTTTATCTTTTTGGGCAAGGGATTGTATTCTAGCTCCATGTGGGAGCTAAAAAATTTTCTGCAGGAACTAAAATCTCTGGGTGTGCAGGGGGAGGGTAACTGGGAAGTCAGGGGAAGCCTCACCCCTGGAAGAAATTGCATATAGTGGTTTGAAGAAAGCTGGAAGGAAATGAAAATTGTATAAAGTGACCAGCCAGTGACCTAAGAAGATGGTCACTCTCACTCGACCCATGAGACACTGAGAGACTGACCCTGCGGAAGGGACCTGAAGTATTCTTTTCCTCTCAAGGTTGCCAGATGGAAGATGAATGACTGCCAGGTAAACTAAGACGTTCACGTAAGTTATTTAGTGTTTAAGCTTGCTTTATAATGCTTTTGTTCCGAATAAATCGTATGGAGCTTTATGATAACTGGCTGGTCATTGAATAACCCTGACATTGCCCCTTAGAGAACAGAACTACAGGTGCTGAACTAAAGTCAGACCTGCTGAGGTTATCACAGTGAATTGCAAGAGGAGGTGCAGCCTATCTCCCCTGTCTAGAGGGAGAGAGTCATGCCCTGAGAAGGGTGATGGCTGGAGTCCTGAAGCCTAACTGAGATGACCCTAAAGAGGCCATGGAAAGATCACAGGTGCAGTTATCTTGGGAACTGTGACACTGATCACAGGAAAATCACATACAATAGGAGGTAAAAAAGAATTGTGAGTAAAATTAAAGATTTAAATAAGCACATTTACAAAACACATTATTTGTACTGAGAGTTACAATAATTATACCAACAATGGATTAAATCATGCCTCCCCACGCACTTTCAAGTCAACTCCTGTTGACTTCAGTGGGACATGATTTCACCCAACATTTTTAAAAGGTAGTGAAAATCATGTATAGAAGAATACTGTATCTATGGGGTATAATGCCACTTACTGGTGAATGGATGGTTAAACGGTATGATGCTATATTGTCTGAAATCTGTTCATGTTTCAATTTAAGCTATAGTATAGTATAAATTAAAGCTGTTCCTATCTTGTCATGAATAAAAAACAGAGAGACATATGCAGCTCTCATGTATCAAACATTTCCATCCACGTCTCACAAAGAAAAGTGAAAACAGTGGATGAAATTCTGGCCCTACTGAAGTCAATGGGGCCAGGATTTCACCCAGTAAGATTAATCAGAGTATCACATTACTGCTGGTATTAAGTTAACCATGGATCAAATGCAAAGGAACTGAGTAAAAAACCATGGCATTATAAACATACTCAAAGCTCCCTCATTCCTTTAAAAAAGGAGGCATGAAAAAGTTGTAGGCATAATGGCCCAAAGCATATGTCCCCAGTGGGTAGTGGCAGATGTGTGACCCACGCACAGGAGACATGAAAGGATATGCAGCAGGGCCACAAGTAACAGAGCAGCATTCTCAGAGAATCACATGGCTACATCATTCTACTATTAAACAACTCATAACACAAAGGGAAAGTTGCATTTTTTTTCAAGTGTCCTGAATCCCTATGACTGTTTCCATCTCTCTCCTTCTGTCAGGTTGCGTTCATGGTAGTTTGGCCTTATTGTAATTAGAATAAGCCAATATGGGAGTCAATAAGTACAATAAGACATTGCCTGGCTGTGATGGACAGATATTTTTCTTAGTGTCACTTTGAATTTTTAGAGGAATGGGCGACATTAGGCATCAGACTACTTCATTTTCTTTAAAAAGAAAAAATTATGCATTTTAGAAAGATATTTTAAAACATCGCACATTTGAACTCCCATCTGTGCTTTTCAGTAGGTATGTGCAATCTTCACTCTCTTCCTTCTTCACACCCTGTCCCTTGCTGCTCCAGCATATTAGCATTTAACAATATACATTGACATTTTAAAAATCCTGCTTTCATGCTGCTCTTTAACATAAACTAAGTGGACTAGGACAGCGATTAAAGTGCAATATGCAAACTCACACACAGCCTTCTCTCCTATGCCCCGGAGTCCATAATTGCTGCAAAAAAATAAATCTTCTTTGAGTTTGCAGTTGTACACTCGCTCCACACTCATTTGGTAATGGAAATATACAAGTAGTTAAAGCCTGTACTTAAAGAGGAAAAAAAAGTGGGTGGGAGAAGGCAGATCCTTAGCTGATGTAAACAGTATAACTCAAGCCCAATATGGTTTAAAAATCAAGTCAGTGTAAGATGAAAGAGCATGATTCTGCATGGCATTACAGTCTGTGTAGTCTTAAATGATATTGTGTACAAGGTGAGCATAGAATGTTAGCATTTTGATCTGATATCTACTTTGCACAGTCGCTAAACAAGGTCCAAGGCAGTGATGAATCAGATCCAGGTAATATATTTCATTCTGGCAAGGGCCCTGCTTTACTTTTAAAGGCAGAGGGTCAGACTCAATGATATTACACTGATGGACACCTCTGAGAATCTAGCCCAGAATTGGTACAGACACAACTTGAGTCAACATTTTTGCACCCATCTAGGACAGACCAATCTAGGACATTAATCCAATATTAAAAAGATAACAAAAATTATAGTCTTGTGTCTCAATTTGTGCCTGCAATCAGTAGTCAGAGGTGCAAGTGCTTAGATGTACAGTCTTAATTCAGTTGCAGGTGCTTGCTTCGCAAGTACTCGTTGTGCCTACAGAAAGGATGTAACGCCTCTGAACATTAACCCCAAAATATTCAGTTGCTAAGGTAACTACAATATTTGACCACAGCAGCAATCACAACGTCTCATGGCGAAAGCCCAGCAGACTTTTTCCAGTTATGCTTATGTCATATTGAAGCTACTTTATGAGATGAATTGCTCATTCAGAACAGGACCAGATTTTGACACCACTCAATTTCAAGAGGTTCTGCTGAGGCTTCCTAAAAAGATCTTTGTTAAATATGTGCCAGATTTGTGATATTACATGCAAGGCAGATGCAGGAGCCCAAAGTAAGTGATTACACCTGCTTGCATTGTTTTATCTTCTGATTTAGAGTATTGCATTATTATTAGTTGTATTGTGGTAGCACAAGTGAGCCCTATTGTCCTTCACACACTGTACGCATACACATAGCGAAGAGAATGTCTCTGCCCCTGTGAGCATAAACAGAGAAAAAAGTTGTATTTAAATTTTAAAATGCCTTCAGACAGTAAAATTAAATTGGGGGCTCACTTGTTGCCATTGAAGTCAATGGCAAAACTCTGACTAACTTCAATGAACTCAGGACCACAGATTTTGTTTTTTGAGAATGTCACTGATTCCATCTCTGCCCATCCTCAACAGAGGCTTCTCTTAGGTTCAGCAAGCTGCTTAAGACTCTGATAGATGGGTATGCCTCATCCACATTTGTTGGATTTCTTTTCTGTTTTCTTATTGCATCTTCTAATATTACTAATGTATATGTTCAGGTTGCCAATGCACAGGGTCATATTTTATCCACTTAATTACCATTACATTAAAAAAAAATGCTGTATTCAGAGAACTCAGAGATATGTGTGAATCTTTTGTTTTGAGGCATTATACAAATTAAATACAATCCCTTTAGCATGGACATTAAAATTAGATAGTCTTCTAATTGCATACTAGTTCAGATTTTTAAAGCAAACATTTGGGTCTATTTCCAGGTACAGAATAAATTAAGAGTAACCTTAGTTAACTACCTGCTCTACTAAAACCAGAGGTTTACATGCTCTTGCAGTGCTTCTTGATCTCTCTCTGCAGATTACATATATTCACACTGGCATGTAAAAGGTGAGTGTAAGCACATCAGAGAAGACACTTGAAAATGCAAAACAGAACGCACAATCTGAAAGATGTTTCAAGTGACAGGCCAACACACAGTAAAATATGGGGGTGGGGGAGGGTTGTAAACAGTTTTATGGCCATGAGAGGTTAAAGGCGCATAGATTTCGTTTTAGCCCATTTTTATAAATCTCTGTGGAAATCAAATATCTGCTGTGCTGCGTTCCACTTGACAGCAATATATTGTTGCTATCCTGATCCTTTCTTGACAATTGGCCTACTCATTTTCCCACTTCATAAAGTGTAGATTTCATTAATGTGTGTGAAGTGTTAATATAGTGCAGTTATATTTTTCATGCCAAAACTAGAGAAAATGAGATTGGTAGGAAGTTACTGTTTACTGTTGAATTGCACTGTAATTGCTGCAGCATGCAGTTATTTGGAGCTGAGCATATTCATTAATTCAGGCCCAATCTTGCCATCTTTGCTCACACTGATAATTCAGTGTCCAGTCTTGCCGCATTACTCACTGAGCAGTAGCTTCCAGTTGATTTCTATGTGAGAAAAGGTGGCAAAATTGGGCTCTGAATTTGGGGCCTGTGTCATTCTATAGGGTCAGTCACAATCACAGTAGGGAAAGTGAACCACAGGGACTGCTTCCTCCATGCATGCCGGGATGTCTATTACCCTTAAGGGGCAGAGAGGAAGAGGGCCAGCCTGTGTATTTTTCCCACTGCACACAAGAGGCAGTGGTGGGCTGTGTTGTTTCTGGACACTTTGTGATCAGTGTGGATACCAGTGAAACAGGGTATGCCAGATTTGCAGATCAATAAGGTTTAATGTGAAAGGTTTTCTATAAATATACTAGTTAGATACAAAGCCTAAAATTAACTACAATGTATCATACTCACTAAGCCTGGAGAGCTAAGCAGTTACTCAGAAGGCTGTATACAGGAACGGCTTTCTTCAGGGGCCCCGTCAGGGAGGCAATGGATCCTCTGGTCCAACAGGCAGCACCTCCCGTGGAGTCCGGTGTTGGTGGAGCATCCCCCTTTGTCTAAGTGGTGACTACTTATACCCTTCCATAAATAACCTACACCTAATTATCTCTCTCATTATCATTTATGCTAATTACCTGCATTGGGTTTCCACCCTTAACTACATTCCACTCTCACCGTGATAATTGGGGTCATCAAAACAACATCTGCTGATAGGAGGGGCAGAGTAAAAGTATGCCCGTTGGCAATAAAACAGTGTACCCCCCATATTCAAGGATAACTTGTTGTTCACATCACCATTATCTATGTGCAGCTGCAAGCATACAGTATCTGTATTTTGTCTTATTATGTGCCATGCTATGCAGAAACTGAGACATCTATAAGGTTGTTCAGTAGTTCTATTTATCTCTGCCAACTGGAAGATGTCATGCTACAGGGGTCAGACTAGCCAAGCAAGCAACTGAAGCTATGCTAGGCCTGTAGGACAGTGGTCAAGCAACTCAAATTGTACTGGGCCTCCAACAGGATGGAAAGGGTGTGAGGTCTCTTGTATGGCATACATGGGAACCAGGTGAGATAGAAACTCCTGGAAGATATTGGTAAAAAAGAGGTTCAGGCTCTGTAGTCCTTGATTTTCTTTGTGAATTAGAACTTAATAATTAACTGCCTATTTCTGTGAATGGTCCCTGCAGAGTCCGTTTTACAAATTGCACCCTTAGACATAGCCCTCTGTGCTGGCACTGAAAGGAAGAAGCTGCTTGTTCCTGCTCTGTGGATAAACAACCTTTTCCAAAAACCAATTGGAGGCAATATGAGTCTTTCCATTGATGTTAGTGGGCTTTGGATCAGGACCAAATAGAGAATTTAATTCTCCATGGCCAGTGATCTGACAGCTTTCACCAGCACTAAATTCAATTTAAAAAGAGAAAAAGCTAAGTTCAGATAACATGATTAGGGAATTTAGCTTGGAGATTGACACAAGCCAGTACATTCCTCTCTTTCCTCCCCATTCTACCATCTGTCTTGGTTATATAGCTGCTACTTTTTTCACCATCAAACTGGCTATGAATTTCAATAGTCTATTTGCAGAAGCATTTTTTTATATTTCCACCTATCAGAATCAGGATCTGTTCTAATAAGATATGATACTGTAATGAAGAGGGTCCAGTAATGAGTAAAACTCATGTGAAAGCTACAGTCATGTGAACAATTTAATTTTAAAGCAGGTGATTTTATCCTCACAGCTGGCCTGTATAGTTCAGGATTTCAGTAGCATTTCACCAAAATCCTGGACACCCATCTCTTTACTTAAAAAGTAAACCACAAGTTATTTAATGCTCTTGATTTGGTTTTATAACAAAAGGAACCATTCTGAAACCTGCTAGAGAGTTTTTAGGGTATTTCACCTATACAATAGATGTATCAAAGTTAGGATGGGAACAGACTTCAGAGGTCATCAAGTCCAAATCCCTGCACCTAGAGCAGATGATCCCCTATCCTGTTACCCATAGTGTTAACTGAATCTTTTGATGAACACTTCTATTGATGGTATCTCAGAAATCTCTCTTGGCAGCTCTTCTATTGTCATATTCCTTTTGCTGTCAGTAACCTCCTATCTAATTTAAACTTGCCCTCCTCCATTTTAAAGACATATTTCTTGCCTGACATCCTTGGTCATCCTGGAATATTTCTTCCCTTCTTATATTATTTTCCCTCAAGGATAAATCTAGGTTACTAAACAGTCCCTCTTTCTTTATACAATATTTTACATTTTTTAACCTTTTCAAAGTTTTCAACTCAGATCAGACTTGTTACTTTTCTTTCTCTTTATCCACTTTATCACTATCTCTTTAACCATGAAGTGGCCAATGTAGTAGAAAGTGAAAACCTGAGTCACGAGGCCTAGTATGACAGGCCAGGGCCTGAGGTCTGGGGTAAGGCAGCAGTTAAGCCCTGTTATTATGAAGCAAAGTTAGCAGAAATCAGAAATCACAAGAACAGAACTGGTACCGCAGAAATACACATTCCAAAAGAAATGCTAAGCACAGAACACGCAAGCACATGCCAGAACATCCTAATATCAGGAATGGTACAAGTACATTCTTCAAGACAACAAGGACATACTGCCCCATCCAAGGTTAAGATAACAATATGATAAAGATGTTTTGATCAAACCATTCCATACAAAGTAAAGGGTGATATCTTGCCACCTTAGAAGGTGGCAACTACAAACGTCAGAGAGGCAATATGAAACTTGTTTACATCAGTGTATAAAAGAGGGTTTCAAAGGGAGTGTCTGTGTCTGTCTGAGTGAGGAACAGAAAGTCCCACCGTTTACTGAGTTGGTCCATTGTGATGGGCATACATGTATTAAGTGTACTTGTAGCACATATAGGGTGCTTTTACTATGCTTTGTCAGCAATAAACCTGGCCTGGTGCCTTTGTTACTGAAACGGATGCTGTTATTGGGTAATTCAATTGTGGTTTGCTATATTCGCTAACTGTGCAGAGCTGGGACAGCTTACATGCTGGGAGAACACACATGCAGCCAACACCTGACAACAGCCAGGACCGTACATAGTATTCCAATGATGATGCAGCGGTGAGTTAAAATGTCTCTAACCTTGCATACAATACCTCATTTTATTTGCTCTTGTAAATATTTCATAGTAAGACATGATGGGCTAGATCTTCAGCTGGTGGAAATTGGAATAGCTTGACTGAAATGAATGGTACGTTGATTACCATCCTGGACTGTATGAAGGTAAGTGTAACAGTTAAAAATCTCCAGAACACTAAGAGAGAAGATATCTAAATATGATGACTCAAAGACACATTCTGTTCATTGGGGAAGGTGATAGAGGAAAGGAGTAAAGAATTTTGGCAGCTTTTGTGCTCAAAACGGGCTGCAAGCTACTGCATTTGCAGAAACTGACTGCTGCTTCAGGATAAAATATAGTTTGTACTGATAAATTCTTTTTCCACACAGTGTGACCTTTTTAAGTTGCAGGAGTTAAATGGAGCAGAGGTTGAGAACATCCATTTTTCTCATTACAGCTGTAGCAATATTATAGAGCACATTGTTAGTGAGATGGAAAAGAAATTAGCAGCACATTTGTACAATATGGACTTTCTCACTTTCTGTCTCTCATACTCTCTCTCTCTCTCTTGATGAGAATGCTCTCTTCAATAAATCAACCATTAAACTTTATAGCCATGCAGAAATTGATGGTAAAAATGTCAACAACATTTTCCTGGGTCTTCCAGAAACAATCAAGGAAAACATAGCAAGAGATATACCCCATCCTTTCCTTCAGTTTATAGCACATGGAAAGATAACAGAGGATGTTCTAGCCGTAAAATTAAAGGTTTGACATTGCAAAAAACATGAAGCAACTATAAAGCCTGTGTGGAATCACAAAAATTCAGACAGGATGCCTTAGACTGGAACTGTGATACAAATGCTAAATTCGGGCAGGATGTCTTAGAACTACAATAGAAATGCAAAATCGTTGGTCTATGTTGTAAGACGTTAACTACCTTTGTAGCCGCACCCAGCCATACCCTGTCAGATAAATAACAGGTGACTGCATGTGACTCGGGACTCACTGGCACTGGGAGAATCGCTGGGACATTCTGGCACTGTGAGACCCCCATTGTGTGTTATAAGTACCCTAGGTGCGGTAAATGACCTGTGATTTTTGTGATTCCACATTCCCCCCTTTTGTACTTTTAGTACAACTTCGGGAGTTACATTTTCACAAAGATTTTGGCCAGACAGGGCATAGTTATCTGTTACTTCTTATACAATTCACTATAAGAGAGGGAATCACAGCAGTATCAAAATTTCTAGCTAAAATTCTATTAAATACGATCTTGGTTTGCCTGTGCCATAAATCCATGTCCTGTAGTCTAAGGTCAAATACTTGTCCCGCTATACGTTAAACTTTCCCACATTCCCTCACTCTCATCCAAAGAGAGGTCCAGGCACCTATCCTTCCCGCACACTGGCTAGTGGGGCACAGGTCCAGGAGGCCATGGCTCCAGATTGGTCCAATGCCTTATCCACTGGGCATGCTACGGGGAGGCAAGGGAGGTGGTTCCCTGCTTGGACAATTATATCTAAAACTACAGACACGGTCTTCGAGGAGAGACTAGGGTAGTATACGGTTAAACATTCCTAAAAGACAAAAAATAAAAAACATTAAAACTTATTCAAATACACAAGTTACATTAAGCCAAGTATGATTAACAGGCAATTAGGGGCTGGCTGGACCATGCTGGTTCCTTGAAGGGTTTGGACTTTCACAGTGAAACGTAAATGTCCATTAGTTGGTGGATTTCTTTGTTGTTTTCCTCTTCCTTTTGGAGCAGTTCAGAATCCAGGAGGTACATTCCTTTTCTGGTCTTAGAGTTCAATCTTGTTTTAGGGGTTCGCGTAAACTGTTTCAAACATAATTTTAAACAATATTGTAAGAGTACTACAACAACATATATAACAATCATGACTATTAAGATTGAAAAGATACCATATATAATTTTCTTTCCTAAAGTTCCTATGTCAGGTAGCCAGGAGGTCAGTCAGGACCACATTTCTTCAAAGTCCCAATTAGTGTTTTCTGAGGCTACCTGGTGCAATATCCTGAGCTAAGATTGAATTTTGTGAATATCTGTCTCAATTCTTTTATCCTGGTTCACATACATACAGCAACTTGAATTTATTAAGGCACATACTCCGCCCTGGGAGGCTAAAAGAAAATCTAGGGCCATACGATTTTGGGTAGCGACTTGAGACAGTTGGGAAACTTCTTCTTGCAAGGTTTGAATAACGTCCATAGTAGCATTCCCCATTGCTTCTATGGTGGCAGAAAGGTTGACTACTGCCTTTTCCAACTCAGTTACCCCTAGCGAAGGAAAAAGGGGCTGTAATATAAGGTGGGTGCTGTTGTCATCTGAGGCCCATTTGTCTAGTGATGTGGGTACAGCCACTAATGGAATACCTTGCTTTGGATGTGCTGGTCCGTGAGTGCAGATTCAGCAATTATTGTGATTATTCTGGTCGGCAATAGATTGGGACAGTTTCACGAGGAGGTTAGAGTCCCAGTCAGACAAGACAAATGAAAGGGTTAGGGATAAGATAACAGCTAAGGTTTTCATTTTACCATCACCAGAGTCTCTTACAGTTTTTGTGGTCTTAGATTGTATTGATGCTTTGGAGTTTCGTCGGTATTGGTCGAGAACAGATGGTCGGGGAAGGGGTTCTTTCTGTGATCTTTCAAAGTCTCAGGGTTCGTTGAGTTGGGGTTCACCAACGGGGACTGAAATTCTATTGCCCTTGGGTCTAACGGTGGTGGAGTCTTTTTGCAATGTGAAGCGTAGGTTGTCTTTGACATCACACAGCGGTATTCGTGGTTAGCAACACTAGATAAGGTCCTTTCCACCGAGGCTGCAGTGCATTCTGTCATTGGTGGATCTTTACAAAGACCCAATCTCCAGGTTGGAGGGAGTGGCCTGGTTCCCTTGCAGGTGCTGGAAGGGCTTCTTGAACCTGTGAGTAGATAGACTTGACACACTTCATTAATAATTTACAATAGTTCAGTATCACTTCATCAGTTAAATGTAGATCCAATTCTTGCGGGTTTGGAGGTGGGGTGTGTGGCAATCTCATGGATCTGGCCATAAGGATCTCATGTGGAGATAGTCCGTGTTTTTTGTTGACAGTATTTCTAATATATATGAAGGCTATGGGTAAGGCATCTGGCCACTTCAAGCTGCTTTCTGCACATATTTTGGCTAGTCTAGTTTTCAAGTCCAAATTCTTTCTTTCTACAGCTCCGCTAGACCGGGGATGATATGCACAGTGTAGGTGTTGTTGAATTCCTAAGGCTTTACATACATTTTGAATGACCTGTCCTGTGATGTGGGTCCCTCTTTCACTGTCCAGAATGAGGGGCAGCCCAAACCTAGGTATAAATTCTCTCAACAGTTTCTTGGCGACAGTTAATACATCCGCTCGCTTACAAGGATATGCTTCTACCCATCCTGAAAACATATCAATAATGACTAACACATATTCAACGTTACAACATTCAGGCATTTGAATGAAATCCATTAGCAAGCTCACAAAGAGTCCCCACGGAGCAGGGTGCGCTGAGGGTTTGGTCTTTTCCCTCTAGCCTATGTTATGAGCTAGGCAAATAGGACAGGTGCTGCAGTACTGCTGTACTATAGAAGAAAAAAATTGCAAACCAATCGCGCTGTATTGCTGTGATCATCCCCCCTTTGCTTGTATGAGCCACAGAGTGGGTCACAAGGGCAAGGTAGGGTAAAAGGGCCTTGGGCGCTACCAGGTGGCCATCTGGGGAGTGCCACAAGGTGTCTGGGTGCAATTGGCACCCTTGTCATAGCCAGTCCTCTTTTTTTTTTTAAAGGTACAGTGTATCAGGCTGAAGTGCCTCTTGGTAGGAAGGGGGTGTGTTTGTGGTTCTGTTCTTTTAGGTAGAGAGTGAATTATGCATGTTACGACAGAGAAGGTCCCTTTGGCATATGCCATTCAATGTGTTGCCTCTTGTACTTGAAGTATTCATAGATAATGTGCTGACAAAATGTGCAAAAAATTATTTCTAAATGTTTCTGTGGGACTTATATGTCATTTTTAACCATTTAATATCACAAGAGTTAGTGCCAACTACCTGAACTTGTCAATATAAGCACACCTTTCTATGTGAGATTCAAATGTCCTAAAATTGCTATGTCTTTTCTTTTCCAAGGAGGGCAAAATATTTTCTTAGCATCAATATATGAGTGCACAATGGCTAAAAACAGCTAGAGCTAAAGAAACACTTAAGACAAAACCTTCCTATCCTTCAAAGGGGTTCCGAGACCTAGTGGGAATGATCCAGTTCTGCTGCAGGTAAACACCGGATCTCTGGGACTCACCATGGGAGTTATGTGTATCATGGAGCCCAGTGATCTTATAACCCCCTTTCATCCAAATGAAGTGGAATCAGAGGGGTGAGAAATTTTAGAGGAAGAGGGGTGGGACTGATGAGTCCAGCCCTCTACTAATCTTTAGTCATTACCCACAGGTTACCATGACAACCAGACACTACTGCAGCTTCCAGGCTACGTTAGCAGTGATAGAGTGTCTCTCTTGCCACTATCTATGAAATCTCTCGAGGCAAGTCCACCTCCATGTCGGGCTGGAGGATTTTCCCTTAGTAAGAAGTACTAACATAGGATCTGGGGTTTTCAGCTCCACTGGTCTAGGAGTGCAGGTTTCTGTGGGGTTGCAGTGCCTCAGGTTCGTGGAGCATTTAGAGAGGTTGACAAGGAGGAGGGGTTGAAAACAGGGAATTGAGGCATGGATACAGTAAAAGATTTGCCCAAGATCACACATACAGTTGAACCAGTGGCCCCCTCAAAGTGCCAGGCTGTTGCCATAACAATTGGATGATTCTTCCTCCACATACATAGGGAACAGAACTAAGATTGTGCATGAAACATTAACTGTGGCACTTCCTGACTTTTGCAATCTTAACCATGTCTTCTTGAAGTTCTCTTAACCTAGCTTTTCTATGGATTTGTACGTTACTTTAAAAAGTAAAAGATGGGAGAAAAAGAAAAACCATAAAAAGATAGAGTTTCACTCTCCAGGATTCTGAAGCTTTGCTGCCTTGCATAGCTCCTCAGGTCTATAGTAGGGATTCAGTCTTTGAAGCCCCTTACAAAGTACGCAGCAGCCCACCCACAACTACACTGTACAAGGTTCACATTATTCTTTTCACTTCAAAGCTAAGCAGACCCACACAACAGGCATACCACTGCCTGCCTCGGGCTTATCTCCACTAGTATTTTTAAACTACTTTAATTACATTGGTGCAACCCCTAGTGAAGATGTTCTGCACTGGTTTAAAAAGTGACTTGCACAACTTATTCCAATGTACCCTTTCTTATCTGAGGTAAATCGCACTGCTTCAACTCACTTTTTACACCAGTGTAATACACCAAGATAATTAGTGGCATCAGTATTATCCCCTCTTCCTATTTGACATTCCTCCAATATGAAAATAAAGTGGAGGCACAGAATCCAGAGGTGTGGATACTAGGGGACAGGTTCAGCCAGAGATTCACAATTGAGGAGATGATCCTTTGTGGAGACAAGCTGGGGTCCAGCTGATTTTGTGTGGCCTCCACTGCTGATATATATTGTGCCTGCTTGATTTTACCAGCCATACAATTCTTCCTATTCTGTGCTGGCTTAAATATTTCAGGGACAAATATAACTTTAACTCTTTTAGTTCTAATCCCTGGGATTTAACCCTTCCATGTTGTTTTTCCCCAGGGGAGGGCGCCATTTGTCCTTGTACTTTACATGGATTTTGAATTCCAGAAAAGTAGTAACCTGGTTGTCTGACTGAGATTCCCACTCATTTTTACACTGCACTTGCCTTAGAAACAAACTGATACATTTTGAAATGTAAAAATGTGTCTAAAGGACCATCTTAGCCCTTCTGCCTCCACTTTATCTGATTTTATGCTGAATGATCCTACCTATAAATGACATTTTAGCAACATTTATTGGAAGATCTGTCTTTACTCTTTGTTGTTGAAACCTGTGATTTGATTGTCCCAATGATTTCAACCTATTCCAGTGCTGGTGCTGGCCCACTGGAAGCCCCATAAGCATTTTTTAATCTGTTTATGCCTACATCCCATGGCAGCTAAGCTTATTTGGACTGTTTATTGGATTGGTACCCATCACTACTAATCATTAGTCATATTGGGCTGACTCTCATCTCCTTTATAGAAGTGTAAAGCAGGAACAAATACATTTGAATCAATGGAGTTACACCAACATAAAACCCATGCGAGTGAAAGAGAACCAGGTCCAGCATTTTCCTCCTTGTGTGTTCAAGTGGTTCCTTTTGTCTTGGAAAAATCTGTTTTAGTCATAAGTTGACTGAAGACCATGCCATTGGGGTTCTATAGTGGCTGCTCAGTTATTGGTTCATTTGTCTCTAATTATTCATCTGTCTACTTTTCCTGATCCTGGCAGAAAGGCAGTTTATCTTGGTTTATTTGCCATGGGGCCCTACTTCTGCTGAATGGCTCTTTGGGGTGAAAGGGCATTAGGGCAAAGATGAATCAGGCCTACAGGTTTTATTGCTATTGTTTCCTGAACATTTAACAATGTCTACGTTGCTGCCCATCACTGCAGTATCTGAGTGCTTTTCATGTAAAATTGATAGCAGTAGCAAAGTCTCTATTAGACTTCATGGAATCTTTGTCACTTCTCCTATGTCAGGGTAAAAATGGAATTTCAAAAAAATGTGTTCTTTTTTAATTCTGGGGAAAACAGGCCTCTCCTCATGCTGACAGAATTTACTTTTTATCTTTTTTTGCTAAAAGTAACTTTTCTTGATTAGCAGATGAGGATATTGTTTTAAACATGGCCTTATTTCCATCGTCATATGTTGATAGAATTGATTCATTCCTGCCTTATCAATACCAAAGCCTGAAGGTCTGAACCTGCAAGGTGGAAAACACATCCACAAAGTCTGATCTTTATTGAAAGTTGAGTGTGCTCAGCACCTTGCAGCCTTTAATTTGTATAACAACCTCCCCCAGATGTCACTGTCATTTTTTGTTTAGTAGTGTCTAGTGCCTCTTAAAACCCAAATATAAATGGATCATAACTTTGCTAATAAACTCCACCATGTTCCAAATGATATGACCAGGTTTTATACCTTTGTTTCTAAAATCAGTACACAAACATCCTGTCAGACCACATATTGACATTTAAACTTGAATTGCTTGTTCTGAGGTATGACATTGCTTTGGCTTCAGATATCTTACAGAGCTATTGATTCCCTATGAACCTCACTTCTCTTTGCACTCTTTAGAGAGAAGCTTGTTAGCTGCCCCATATCTTAGATCAACAACTTTAAGACAGCTTGTCTTTCGGGGGGAGGGAGGTTGCATTCCTTTTGTATTGAATTTTCTACCTTTGTAGGTTAAAGAGGCGCTGGTCTACTAGTTGCTCCCAGGCTGCTTTAAAGATCTATTGGCTAAGTTGTATGGGTACATGTTTAAAAAATACCCTTAGTTATTCTACAGAAATTATGGCCTACAATTTTTAAAAAAATATATTACTGCATTGCTAACTGAGTGCGTGATTCTGCAGTCCTTCCATCCTTAAACAAAGTCATTCTGAGACTTGCCTCTCAACCTATACTCCTTCAACACGGGATTTTCCCCTGTCAAGGTCACTACAGTAGTGCTACCCTGGTGGAAGGAAATGTAGATTCTGAGTGTATCTGGCCCACTATTATTTATTAGCAAATACCACGCACTATCTAAAATGTGCAGTGTGCCTGAGTTAATGCTCTTGTACTAATAGTGGAACTATTTGAATTTGCTGGTTTGTTTTGAGTGCTTGATTTCTCACTCTTAACATTTCTTTAATACAGAGATATTCCAACTGTTCTAATAGCATAAAATGTCCTCCAAATTATCTGACATAAATATATTATTGTAAAACTATAATATGATGTTATATACTTAGTTACTACAAGATTTAGTCAAATAGTGTTTGTTTAACATGTTTCCACTCTTGTGGTTTTCACTAATCCACCAGCTGATTGAATGAGATTCTTGAATGTCAAGGTTGTTTATTGAACCTGAAGCACCATATAATTGCTGGGATCTTGCCTGCACATTGAAAATATACACATTACATACCCCTATTCAAATATGTATATTCCAGATTATTGATAGTAGTCAATATGAATAATTATTTTAATGTTTTCTTTGCTGTGGCAATTTATTTTTTTAATGTATTGATCTTAGCAAACCCTGATAAGTCCTCTGTACTTATTGCAACATAACTATCATTTCAGACAAGGAGGAAGGAGGACACTTGGCGAATAGGGTCTAAAAATGCCACTTAACAGGAAGACGTCTTCATGTGAAAAAGGTATAAAGATATTTAACAGAAAAGGATAAGTATGAAGGTGAGGAACAACTGGAAATGCCTGGAACCCAGTCCTCCCCTGCCCATTATCTCTTATTTCTACAGTCCTGTTGATACATTGCTAGAATTAAATATCATTTGTTCTCTTCTAGTCTCACTTCTTGAGCTGTTATTTTCCACATCTAAACTTAATTTACAGAACAATATAGTAGTAATTTATAAAAAGGCTATAAGATATGTCAGAAAGATAAGGGGCCCAATTTTGATCCCGGTTACACCAGTATAAATCCCAAACAACTCACTGAACTTGATGGCATTACTCAGGATTTACATGAGTGGAAATGAGACTGGAATCTGGCCAATTGTTTTACACTTTTGATATTTGACTCCTTGATCTGCTTATTGACTGACCTGACGCAAAGCACAACATTTCAAATAACTTAAAGGAAAAGAGTAAAAAATCTCTAGCTTTTGTATTCACTTAGGCAAAGCTGGAGAATTCCAATGATCAACATGAAAAGAACAATATGCTAGTTTTAGTTACTTATGTGTTTGAGTTCTAGAAAAAGAGAATGTTACTGAAATATTCATTTTAATAGTAACTGTCTTGAAAATACATAATTTGTTAATTAGGCTTTCATGACCATTTTTTGTACTGTCACTTTGTATTTGGATTATGTACACTTCATATTGGAAGTCCCCTGGTGCATTCAGTAATCTGAATGCGGCACGTACTGTAGTTTGGGAAACTTGTCTGCATATTAAAACTAGTGTAAAGTGCTTGCTAAATGCCATTATGTGAAAGGGCCCATGTCATTATAATAATAGGGCACATTGGTATGTCATGGGAATTTGGGAATGCATGTAACAGTATGGGGTCTGACAGAGGTTAAGATGTAGTAGGGGAGCAAGTATTTCCTGATTGCTAGAGGGAAACTTTGCGCAGTATGGCTAGGAAAATGAAAAAAAGTTTATGTAAATAGTGATGCTGCTAGAGATGACAAAATGATTATTCCAGTGGCTTGAAGGGCTTGTATAAAAGAAGGAATATTAGTTTTAGTACTTACCACAGCCACTGCTACTGAAAGACCATTGGGACTGTCTATTGACAGTCAACGGAGCTGTTGAGGGAAAGGAAATATGTGTTGTGGTACTGTGATATAAGTAGAAGCGTGCAATATGCACGGGACCAGATCCTGACGTGCTATAAAATGAGCTATAATGATTTGCCCACTCAGAGTATGGTGCATTATTTTCATGTTTTCATTCTCAGGAGTGTGGTCACTGCTTCATTTCACATGATAATACAATGCCTCTAATTTTGGTTTGTTCCCAGTTTGCAATAATTGATATTTTTACATTAAAAACATACAAAAATGAAATTTACTGAATTTTTTTTCTTCCAAAGCCCGTCTGCATACAATAAGGCCAATTTTATTTGGAAAAAGAATTGTTTCACTTGAACAACATGAACCCCAGAGCAAAACTTTCAACAAAATTTGACCCATTTTTAACGTTGTACAGAGAGGCAAAAAAACCTTTTGCATTGCATTTTGCTCTTAAGGTAAGATAATCTGTTTCTCTGTGACTAAGATTAATAACTAACAGATAAGATAAGATAATGAAGGAATATATCAGTTATGAGAAGCTTTAATTGTGAAAAATGAAATAGATGTTACCAGTGCTGAAAGTTCTGCTGTTCCTTTAGACCTGGTTTAGATACTGTATTTTGCTTTGTATTAACAACCAAATTAAGAATGAAAGGTTAAATTAAACTTCAGAAAATATGGGATTTTCTTTTACTAAAAGAGATAATGGAGAGGAGGAATAGCTTTGTGGTTAAGACACTAGATTGGGACTCAGGTTAGAACTTAGCAAATAATTGATTTTTTCCGATCAGAGCCACAGTGAAACATCTGGGGGAAAAAAAAAAAAAGAAATTGGTTCAGTTTGAATCAAAATGAATTTTTTTTAGTTTCTCACTGAAACAAAAAAGAAACCCCAAGATAAAAACAACAAAAAGTCATTATAGGGTTGAACAAACTGTTTCAGCTATTTTGAAATGAAAAGTGTTGAGTTTTCATTTTGAAACATTTCATTCAAACCAGAACTTTGTTTTTTCTTTGGGTCAGATCATTTTGGGATGTTTCCATCTTTTTATTTTTAATAACTCAATTTCAAAACAAAACATCATTTTGAAATGAAAAGTTGAAACATTTCATTCAGAAATGGTCAAAATGAAATGTTTCTAAATGGCCAAAATGTTCTGTAGGGGGCGGTGCCTGTGGCCCTCCCTTTGCATCAATCTCAGAAGGAGGCCACACCTCCTGGCGCCTACACCCTTCGGAGAGTCCGAATTAGAGGGGCCGCCTCCACCCCTCAGTAGGGCGAGCCTTGGTTCAGGCCACTCCTTTAGGGGAATAGTCTCTTGCCCCATGGGGCGTGCCAGCAGTTTTTTGTCCAGCCCTCAGCCAGGGACAGGCCAGCAGTGGGAAACAACCTTCAGGCCTCAGCAGGGCGAGGAAGCAGTCTATAGCCTAGCCTCTCTGGCAGGCAAGCCAGCAACCAGTCTCAAGCCCTGGGCAGGTGAGTAAGCAGTCTATTGCCTAGCCCTTCTGGAGGGCAGGCAGACAAACACACACAGGCTTGAGCCCTTAGTAGGGCGAGTAAGCAGTCTATACCCAGCTTTCGGCAGGGTGTGGTAGGCAGTAAGGGACAGGTTCTGGTGCTCAACAGGCATTCACCCTAGGTCAGGGTAGGAAAGTGGGGAGGGGGACACAGACCCATCCATCTCCACTGCATCCCAACCCAGGGCCCTGTCAGTGACGGGGTGTCCCGTCATTGGATCAACGGGGCTCTGGCTGAAATGCGCTGACTCACTGCGAACCACAGCTCAGCCGGACTGTAGTTGACTTCCCTGGGCTTCTTCCTCTCACCCGCTTCCTAGAGTACGTGGGGCTAGTCGTCTCCCTCTGGCTCGCTGGGGTAGATGGCATGCGGGAGTCCCACGAGTCCTCACTGTCAATCGGCGGCAGGTCCAGAAACTGTGCGGGGTCCCCTGCGGAGGGCAGTTCCTCTAAGTCCTCAGGCCCTCAGGCAGTACGCAGCCCCATCAGGTCCTCAGGATCCCAGGCAGTAGGCAATTCCGTCAGGTCCTCAGGGTCCTAGGCAGCAGGCAACTTGGGCAGGCCCTCAGGTCCCAGGCAGCAAGCAACTCGGGCAGGCCTTCCTCCAGGTCGTAGGGCCCGGGGGTCTCCCTCCCTCCCTCATATGGTTCAGGCAGCTCGTCCGGATCTGCAGGGCCCCACACTGTGGGTAGATCCGCAGTTTCTCCTCTGGGTTGACGTTGGTTGCGGCCCTAGGCTTGGGCACCAAGGGAGAGGCGTCTTTCTCCCTTAGCTGCTGCCCCTGCCTGAGTGAGCAGGCCTGGGTTATAAAGGCCTAGCACCGCCTACCTGCTTCTGGTTAGGTGTTGTCTTCCTGGGTTCCCACCCCCAGGGGAGGTTTGGCTTTCCCTCAGAGGGAGGCCACATCTCCCAGCTACAGGGAGCAATATAATTGATGTGGGATAACACAGCTCCAGGCTTCTTTCCACACCCTTAAAACTCAAGACAACTCCAGGCAGGCAGGCAGGCATTGACAGAAAGAAAAGTAGGCTGCAGTACGTATAGGATTCCTCCTCAGCCCAGCAACTTGGTCTCATAGATCATAGTCTCATAGATAAGATGCAGACCTGAATAATGTGGTCAGATTACAGCTTTACTTATATCCAGCAGGAAAATTCACTTGATTTTATTCAAGTGTCAGCATTTTCCATTGGAGATTTACAGGAATCATCCTCCCTTTCAGCCACTCCAAGAAGCTGGTAAGTAATACAACTGGTTGTCCAAATAACCAAACAGATTATCAGTGAGAAGAAATAATTTTAGGTATCCACAAATAGAAGGGGGCATTTTACTGCCTTGCCCTCTCTTATGCATGCTCATTTACCTTTGCAGCATGATAATGTTTAGAGAAATTAGAGTAGCATTTTATTTTAAGTAAGGCACTTTTCAGATGAGAGAAAACAAAGGTCCACATCAAAAAAGCAAATGAGAAATAGAAGAGACGTAATGGAGAAAACAAAGACATTGTATAAAACATATTTGGAGAGAAAGATTTGAGAAATAGGCACTAAAATATAAATTGAGAAATATGAAAAGAAAAGAAGATATCATAGAGAACTCATCTGTCTTTCATATTTACTGATTGATTGCATGTCAATAAGAGATATGGTCTGAATTTTACACTTTCATTCCAGGCAATCCCATTTTCACACAACCCACAGCTGCTCAATCTCCAGAACCACACAGCTCAGCTAATATTTTTTTTAATTAAATAAACTCTTTTTTATAGTGTTCTCCATTTTCGCCCATAACCTCAGCCCTTTGATCTCTATTTTCAGAGTTCTGTTTCATTTTCTTTAAAAATTAATACTTTTGAAAATAGTAATGCTACTCTTGTACATAATGTCTTTTGCCTAGAATGCTACCAATATTCTCGATAGACTGTGCATACAGGACTAAATCCTGGAACTACAGCATAGTCCAAGTGGCAGAGGGGTGTTATGGGAATTTACTTTAGGATTTGGGGATAGGTAAGGAGATGTATTGCAGTATCCTTCTCATCTGGTGTATCCCTCCACCAAAAGGGAAAACGTCTAGTGAACCTATCTAATAATAATAATCTAATAATGGATACTTCGGGTCTGTGCTATTCCTGCTGACAAGCCAATCCATGAATGATGTATATAGTGCCAAAATCCTACCTACCCTCACTCTTTGCATGAAAACAGTGACAGTTCTGCTTGGTCCTTCCACAGACATGGAGGGTTGGCTAATAAGGATACCTTCAATTTCCTCTGAGATATAACAGCTCTGCATTTGAAACATTACAAAGCAGTGATTTTAAGAGAGAAAGCAAAGAAAAACTTCTATAACTGAAACTAGAGGAACATTTGTACACACAACATAATTAGCCAAGTTGGAATTTCCCCAGGATATTGGGCTAAAATCTCCGAAAGCTCTTGCAAAGAGGGCAAATAATCTTAAAAGTATAGACATTGTATATGGGAAAACGCTCTTAGATCATCCAATCCATCCTTCTGCTAGTGTATGATTTATTTCTACAATAAAATGTTCAACACTCACATATTTAGGCGATAAATTCCTTAAATATATACAAGATCAGGTAAGTACATAGTTTATTGTTTTGCCCAATATTCTGATCTAAGGCCAAAGCAAGGGCATTTCTTCCACTTTCTTAGTGACACTATTTCCTAGCCTAATCATCACACATCAGGAGGTTTTTTTCATGAGGTTTCATGAGGTTTTTTCATCCCAGTTTTTCCCTGTCTTGATATCATCCCATTACTTCTATATGTATCTCTGTGTACCACATTAAATAACTAATTTTCAAATATTTTAATAGTGTTATACTATGTTTCACATTAGCTATTGCTTAGACAAGCGATATGAACTTTCCTCATAATTTATTCCCTTCAATTCCCTGATAATTTTTTTTTTTTTTGCTGAATATATTCCACTTTGTTAATACCAAGTGAAATTCTGTGCTGTGCCCCTAAAAGGTTTGGCTGACATCCAAACCCTTCAGTTTTTATCATCAAATCTCCTATTAACATCAGTTAATGAAGTCAATCTCTATTTGAGTAAAAGCTGCAGGATCAGGCCCCATGGTGAAATAATCTTGAGTTCTTTCTGAAATCATAAATTAGTCATGTGATAATATGCATAAAATGAAAGGTTTGTTTTTGGTTTTAATCTTATAAGAATAATTTTAAAATATCCAAAAGGTGCAGAAAAAAGTTGAGACCTTCACTCAGAAGACTCCCTTTAGAATTCTTAGGCATTCTTTACTGAGGTAAGAGCGCATAAGTGGGTAATGTAATGAGGAACCTGAAGGAGATGTTAATTAACTAAACCCTGTACATGATGGAAACCAATTCAAGGCAGGAAATGTGGCAGCACATCCAGCATCCCAGGTTCCAGCATCTATGCAGCAGGAGGTCTCCTGATATACCATTGCTAAATTTCTCTCAGTGGTTATAAAGGTAATTGATAAGCTAAATAGAATACTAAGAGCCAGATTCTTCCCTCAGCTACACCTGTGTGACTCTACAACTCCAGTAGGGGGTCTAACAATGGTAGTGAGGGCAGAATTTGACCAAATAGCTCTAAAATATATCTCTGTCAAGTATACAAACTACTAATTAAAAATCTTAAGAAAGGTAACAAAAAAAAAATTTATCACCGCTTATCAACACAGTCCTTCTGATTCCATCAAAGATGCTGTGCCATAATTTCTCCCCAAATAACAATGTACTGTTATTATTATTTATTATTTGTAGGGACAAAAGCTGTAGTCTTCACCCAGACTAAACTGCTGGCCCATGGTCATTAAATAATAGTAGTTTATTATAGCGCTACTCAAGATTTTCTTTCCTGTAGCTGTGCAGAATATTATAGTATTAATATAAATCTTATAGATTTACAAATGATAATCTAAAAAGAAACCATAAATCTAATCTAAAAGAAAGGTTAGTAGAGATAGAGTAAACACCTATAAATCCATGTAGAATCCTATTAAAATCTTTCTCAACATTTTATAATGTCATCTTGAAATGTACAGCCCTAAGTTAATTATAACAATAAATATTCATATTAATATAGCACCATTTATCTTGAAAGATATGAAAAAAGTTTGCAGAAATGACTTTATATAGGGATCATTCACATATCATTGAAATGTGGTTACCTCTGGGTGAAAATAACAACCTTTGTATTCCAGCAATGCTACATGACCATTATTAAGAGAAGAGAAGAGTAACTTCTTCACCTGAAACTACACGGGAAAATGTAGGCAGTGAGGAATTCATTATCTATCTGGGCATTTGGCCAGGATGATGTAAGCAACACCTTTTCACTTAAGTTATGACCTTACCTAGCTAATTAACTGTTCAAAAAAGTTGATTATGTTTGATGTTTAAAGTTTTCCAATGTAAAACCCAATATACCACATATTAACCATTACTGATCTCACTCCAGTTAATGCAATCTTTACTTAGTCCCCAATTCTGTATAATATTGACTTTGATAGGAGCCAGACTGCATGTATAAGTCCTTATTCAGGCAGCACTCCCATTGCAGTCAATGTGTGATTTGCCTGAATAGAGATTGAAAGATTCTTTAAAGAAGAAGGTACTCTAATATATTCATAGGATCAATTTCCTGCAAAGCACTGTTCTTGTGGATTTAAACTTTTCTTCCTTTTACAGAATGGAATTCACTAGGCCTAGATCCACAAAAGGATTTAAGTGTCTAACTGTCACTTTAGACACCTAAATCCAAAATCTATATCCTCGAGATGCCCGCGCAGCTGCTGCCTAACCTGAAATTTCCTTTGCACCTAAGTTTCCACCAGTATAAGTTCCTTAGACATCTACATTTCTGCCAGTGGGCATGTGCAAATCTTCCTGAATCCTAATACCACTGAGGTGCTCATTGCCAAAACACAGGCAGGATACTCAGACTAGCTGTTCCCCCACCTATCTTCCCTGTGGGAACAATCCAACAGTCATGTTCAGAGGCCACCTAAGCACATGCCTACCAGATCAGGTTCTGCATAAATCACAGGAGGAGGTGGCACTGCCTACCCACCCTGATGCCCCAATGGTCAGAGCATTAACCCATGATGTGGGAGACCTTGGTTCAAATTGAACCCTCTTCTGCTCTAGGTGAGTGCCTTGACCACTGGGCAATACAGTATGTGAGGATGGCTCTCTCTCTGTTGATGCTGTTCCACTTTTTAATGAAATACTTAAATATTTATTGAAGCAGGAACTGGAATCTAGGTCTCTCAGGAGAATGTGCTAATCAGTAGGCTATTGAGTCATTCTCAGTCTCTCTGTGACCCAATGACTATTTTTAAGTAAGTATTCAAGATAGCAAGTAAAGAAAGAACAACCAAGAAGTCTAGGAAGTGTGTAGACTGCTTGCTAGGAAAAAAGGAGACAGAAGAAAGCACAGATAGCTTTCTTCCTTCTATGTGCTTTCAAATAATGATGGGAAAGCAATTTGAAATGAATAATTTGACATTTTCCCCCTTTTTCTTTTTGTGAAACATGGCTGAACAGATTGAATTCTTCTCAAATGTATTCTTTATTCGAAATCATTGACCAAGTAATTCTTAGGCTGTAAATTGTTCATAAGCATTTCTTTACAAAAATTTGACAGTCAAAAATCAGACTTTGTAAACTGGTTTTAATTGGACATGCAGATCATGTGGTATGTTTTTCTTCCCTGTCTGGATGAGTGTAATTTAGGCTTAGTAATTCACATTTCACACTCTGCAAATATTCTGTAGTATTTGCTTAAAGTGATTTATTTCGACAAATATTCCTACCATCAAATGTATCTCCTAGAATATGTGTATAATTGTGGAATCACAATCTAAGAAAATTTATTTAAAAATATAAATTAATATTTTCATAAAGGGTTTACATCACTTGCCTAGCAACCCTTTAAAAACTTACTTTTTTCACAATGAGCTAATTAGGTTTTTTTTTAAATAGTAAACAGTAAACCTGAACATAATTATCCATTAATAGCAAGAGATGATATTCAGTAGCCTTGCTGTACTATTACAGACTATTTCCACAAATAATGGAGGAAAAATCATTTGGTTTTGGTAACACTTTCCATATGGTCCTATTTAGTTTTCACAAGACACCTCTGGATAGATTTAATAATTACAGTATTGAGGAGAGATGTAAAAGTGCAAAGTACTCTAGAAATAAATGTAATAATTACAAAATTTCATATTGACTTAGTGCCAAGTGAGCTTTGTGCTTATATATAATTCTTGTTATTCCATGGAATTAGATAAGCATATGAGTGTCTGAGCATACTGGGCATCACAATGGGCCTGATTCATATAAAATACTCAAGTGGGTGCTATGGGCTTCTGCTCTGAATCTTTTCAAAATGATTTAATTAAAATGAAAGATTACACAACTGCTGAACAGAAGCTGAATATTTACAGGTACACATTTCTACACAGTCAGCAATTAAATGCAGGCAAAGAGAAGTAACTCTTTTGTCATTGATCATATATTTATATATATTTTTTCAGGTGCTTTCGTCTAGTAAAATAATGTTGTTGCATTAATGCAATCATCTGATAGTCTGAATGCTATAACAATTGTGCACATATTAAACCAAATAACACTATAATACATTTATTTGTATATTTGTGATGTTTTTCACAAAAAAGTCTGTATAAAGGTCAAGCAAGACAATATATACACTGCAGTTATTCAAATATATATTGTAAATAAATTTGGCTATTAGGTTTCTTAATGGGGCATCTTAAGACAGATGCTTTATTCTGTACTACACTATATGCTTACATTTGGAACGATAGTATAAACTAAATTTATGCTCACATTTGTGAAAGTATAAATTAAAATATGAGATGAGAATGTGAGGGGAGGAGTGAGTATACAGCATATAGTTAGATTGCTACAACAAGGCACATAGGTCTTTCATATATGGCCAGATGTTACTATATGTTTTACAGCTGTACCTGTTAAATATGATTTATTTGTCCATTGTAATTGTCATGATAGATAAGCCAGATGAAACAGGAAGGAAAATTGTCCAACTTTCACCCTTAGAATGGTCTTTATTGATACCAGAACAGGTGTCTTAACCATTTCTTAATGTTGATAGTTTGAGTATTCTCACCACACACAAATTGGTTGAGTGCAGAATGTGAGTGCTTTGTATATGAGGAATTGCTTTAAATATGTAGCTGGAAAAAAGCTGGTGGGGGGAGGAGGTTAGTCTGGGAGGTCACAAAATAATGATTAATTTCTAATATTTAGAAAAAGAATCAAAACGATGTAAAGAGCATTACAACTGAAACTGGTTACATATGCAAAACAAACGTTATTAAAACCTACTGAAGACCTTTCTAGAGATAGTGAATATTGGTTAAAGTCTCTTATGCAGTCTAACAGTCTTTATTGGTGGGGGAGAAAGGATTAGCTTTATTGCTTAATTCTGAATTGAGAAAATGATAGTCACTTTCCCACTTCAGACAAAACAAACAGACACAAAAGGGAGAGAAGACAGGAGCAATTATGGATTTTTGCTTATGTTTTCATGATGCAGGATGGCTGAGCAGTCATGAACAGATGCTTTGGGTTGGCAGGTTGGCAACAACAGCTGTTGCTCTGGATCCCAGCTCACCTCCCCGGTTAGGGATATCATCTGGTTGCTCTGGTCAGGTCCCTCTCATTCACCGGTCCTTCTTAGGCTGTGCAGAGCTGGATGGGTTGTCTCATTTCACTGTGCTGGTGCTGTGCAGTACTGTTGATTTCAGGATCAAGTGAAAAACTGAGAGAAGAGAGACAGGGGGAGAGAGAGAGATAGGACAAGAGGAAGATGTGCAGCAGAAATTAGCACCTGAAAGAGAGGGAAGGCTCTCACATGTATCACACTGGGGTCCTTGCTGATTCAGTGAAGATGGTCAAGCATCTCTCCACAAGTTCTGGTGTCACTGCAACAATCCTTCCACTGCAGCTGTGATGATGGTCAAAGTTCTTAAGCTGTTCTCCTCCAAAGTCTGTTTTTAAGGGACCCAAATGAGTGATGGGTAGAGGTGACACAGACAGACTGGTCAGCTTGGATGTAACCCATAACAACTTAACAGGAGGCACTGTAATGTAATCACAACAATCTACTCGTGTGTGAAAAATTTAAAGAGGTACCCTAAACCAGCAATTATTAACTCATTTATTTGTAGGAATAGAAATCGAGGGTAGATGCTAATTGTATTTGTCTGTGTTTACCTATATGTTGTTAGAAGTTTAACAATGTGATCTAATTAGCTTGTAGATGCTAAAATCCTGTTCCTGTCCCATAATGCTTCATTGTTGTATTCTATTGATTCAGAAATCAAAATGAGATATTATTATTTATATGGGACTTGTGGTGTAATAATATTATTGTCCTCATTTCTCTTTGAAACTTGTAACTCATGGAAGATGAAGCTAGGCTGTTCTCAGTGGTGGCAGATGACAGAACAAGGTGCACTTGTCTCAGCTTGCAGTGCGGGAGGTCTAGGTTGGATATTAGGAAAAACTTTGCCACTAAGACGGTGGTGAAGCACTGAAATGAGTTACCTAGGGAGGTGGTGGTGTTTCCATCCTTAGAGGTTTTTAAGACCTGGCTTGACAAAGCCCTGGCTGTAATAATTTAGTTAGGGTTGGTCCTGCTTTGAGCAGGCGGTTGGACTAGATGATCTCCTGAGGTCTCTTCCAACCTTTATATTCTATGATTCTATTAAATCTACATAGTAAACTACCTGTGAACTCTTTGAATGGCTTATGTATTGTCTGAGGAAGGACCCACAATACAGAGATCAAATTGTCAGCTCTTTCATCAAAGCCCACATGGCAAGATTACCTGTCAGCACCCAGTTTGCTTCAGCTATAAGAGAAGCCTCAGGCCTGATCCTTTTTTTATCTCAAATCTGCTTAAACTTTGACAGGAAAAGTCTAATTCACAAGACTGAGTTCTCCAGGTTTCTCTGGATTCACTGTGGAATTCTCATGGAAGAATTTGAACAAACTCTGCACATGGACTGCCTATTGGACTTTCAACTTTTAAATTGATTCCAGAAAGACTTTTACATAGCAGCAGCCTCACCATCTCTGCTATATAACTGACCTAAGAACTCTACTTGTATCTGTATGTATATTGATCTTTTAACCACAACAACTTTCTTCTTTCTTTTATTAATAAATCTTAGATTTACTTAATAAGGATTGGCTGCAAGTGTGCATTTGGGTGAAATCTGAAATATTCATGGACCTGGTGGGCAATGTGTCTGGTCTTTTGGGATTGATAGAACTTTAAGAATGGTGAATAAGGTTTTCAGTAACCTCACTATACTAGACTTGTCTGTCTGGATGGGAGCCAAAGGCACTAAAGGAGACTGTTTGGCTTCTTGGTAACCAGTGTTGTAATACAGAAGCAATTTTGTTATCGACTTGGTGAATCTCATTATAGAATAAGCCACCAGTTATGGGGATTGTTTACCCTACTCCTTGCATTTTGCCCTGAGTGAACAATCTTTCGGTACTATCATGACAGTGGAATAATCCATCCTCTCATTATTTTGTCCACCAATTAGGGCTAGTTTTTAACACACCAATTATGATTGCTTGATTTCCAATCCTCTGATCCTCTTGTTTACCAGTTATAATCTTAACACAGTCCTTGCGTGGTACCAGTAGACTCTTCCTGTTCAAGTTAATTCAGTCTTTCTTTCTCCTTCTGACATTTTTTCTTAAACAGTTTTTTATGCAGATTATCATGATAATTCATGAATTTTTACCCGCTTTTCACCAGCTGATCTTACAATTAGGATAAATTTGTAGGCCCAATTGTCACAATAGTGGCCCTCTGCACAGGGGTGAATTTCACCTCAAGTGGATTTATATAGTAGTGTCATGCTGCTGAAATGCAAATAATCAGAACCAGAATCGCTACTGAGCTTTGTTTATAATGGTGAGCAGAGTTATAACTAACAATGTCTGTCTGACAATGCCAGATCTCCTACCCACCTAAAATACATGGTATGTCACAGTCTCAAACCATTCTGGTACTACCACTCTCTCTCTCTCTAATTGACCAATATGCATGAAAATTCTTGTGCTTAAAGAAAACAAAGCTATAAGACTCTTGTATTATTTAAATGATAATCAGGAACTGGAAATCATCCCATTTTAATGTACAATGAGTAACATACCAACTATGTGCACCTTTAAACCATGGCATTTCATAGGTATAAATTAAGAAACACAGAGATGTATAATGTGCTATGCTAATACTTTTCTATTAATCAGGCTTATATTTTTGGAATCCCACTCCCACTGGGAAGTGACCCAGTCTTGTAACAACATGGGGCTCTCGAGGAGACACAAGAAGAAAATCCCTTTATTCATCAATGGCTCAGTACCTCTGTCCCCACCCAGCCACAATTCCCATTGATGTCAATGAGAACTTTGTAACTGAGTAAGTAATGCAGTACTGAGCCCAGCATTATTAAGTGCTGTGGGCTGACATCTGGCACTCCCTCAAGGTTTGTCTATATTGCAATAAAACACACATGGCTGGCCCGTGTCAACTGACGTGAGTTTATGGGACTTGGGCAGGAGAGCTATAAAACTGCAGAGTAGACATTCGGGCTTGGGTTGGAGCCTGGGCTCTGGCATCCTTCTCCCTTATGGGGTCCCAGAGCCTGGGCTCCAGCCCAAGCCTGAATGTCCACCCTGCAATTTTATAGCCCTGCAGTCCAACAACTGGGAGCACAAGTTAGCTGACACAGGCCAGCCATGAGTGTTTTACTGCAGTGTAGATATACCTGCAGATGCTGATCACTGATGCAAACTGTAGGCATTTAGGATGTGATCCTGCAGTTGGCTATTGGAATCACGTGTGCAGTTAATTGCAGGATTGAGGCTGTATCTGTTCTTAGGTTAATGTAACAATAAAGAACTGTAACATACTTAATATCAGCTGACCATGCAACATTTAGTAGCTTTTCTTCATTGATAGAGGTTGCCTTATTTCCATATATACGTCATGATATCCTCTGTTATTTCTTGAACTTACTTAATACATTATTTTACTTCAATGAAGGATTTTTGCCTGAAGGCTTTATTTGATCTATTTTTATCAGATTAATTTACTCACAATAAAATTCCCAGTTTGTCAATCTGTTTTGTTTCTTGTGATAAATTATTTAGTTCAAGCAAATCATTGACACCACTCATGCCTGAAATCAAGGCAACAACTACACCTAGAGATCTTATATAGCACTATAATAAATCACCGTATTATCGGTATAAATCTCTACTAATGATCTGATTCACAGAGATGGCAGCTCATTCATATAGATTAGAAATGAAAACTGGGCCAGTTGAAGGCTCATAAAAGCCATAATCATTATTTAGAGGATCAAAGCCATTACAGCTTATAGTATTTTGTCTATATAAATTTAAACTGCCGTGCTACTCCTTACCATGTAATGTAATGAATTCAGTGAACTTTGCACACAGTGGGCCCAATTTAGCATTTTTCACTCTGCATTATTTATTGTTTATTATTCATTATTTCTCTGATTTAAAGAGACAATTTGAAATGAATTGTTTAAAGATATACTGCTTTGATGGTGTTATGTGCCGGGCAGTATGAGACAAAACAACTAAAACCAATGATTTCTGCAAGAGTGGCTGAGAAATAAAGGGTATCACAAGGCAAGGACAAGGAAGCATGAGGAAAATCTGTGGATCAAATTCTGCCCTGATTTACACTCCTTGCAATAGTAATGGGCCAAAGCTCAACGGGTGTCAATTAGTCATTATCCATTGAAGTCAATGGAACAATTCTGATTTATACCAGGTGACGATCGGACCCGCTTTGGTTGTTTAGTGCTTTTAACAAAACAACACAAAGTATCAGCTGTCAACTGTCTGTTTTTTGCAGGATGGGAAGGTTTGGATGATAATTACAGATGGTGGATGGGATGAGTCCATCGTTTTTATTCCAGTCAGTTAATGTTACTTTGTTTGCAACCTCTGGCACAGCTACAGGAGGTGGAGATATAAGATTAATTGTTTAATTCCATTTACTCATTGGCCATGCCTGAGGACCACATCTTTCAATTCCGCTTGGTAATCTGTCTCTTTTTCCCAGAGCATTTCACCTGCCTTTCTACAATGTCATGTCTCTGGTTAAAAGTTTTTTGTTATTAAAAATAAAGGAAGACATCACCTGCTTCATCACTCTATGTGGCGATTCAAGGCTCACCCCTGCAGCAAAAATCAGTGTTTCTTAGGGATGCTGCTGTATGACATCCTCTTTTCTATTTCACTGAAAAGATGAACACTCAGCCCCTTGCTCTCTCACCACTAAAGAAGGGAAACATTTTGTTAGTTATGTAACTATTTGGTGCTCTGTTCATGTCTGTTCATGGAGTAATGGTCTCTCTTTTTCCCAGTGTATCAAAGCTTCTGTTCCTTAGCAAGCTCATAGAGAAACTAGCCATGTTACCTCCCAAAACAAATCCAAGGTACCACCATGATAGCTCACCTATCACCCCTTCCTGGGTTTACCAGAGGTTCCTTTCAGTTGACTCATTTATCTGTTTTTGTAAGGTGCAAGGGGGCCTCACCCTAAAGAAATTGCCAGGGTTGCACAGGAAACACTTTTAGGAAAAACTTCCCAGTATAGCTTAGACCTGCTACCCTTGAGAGGACTTGGATACAGCCCTCTGATATCCCTGATTATCTCTCAGGAAGTACTCTTCCAAAACATTGTATTTTTTTTTATTTAGTAACCAATCTTCCCTGATATAATTAATCTAAACATAAATCAAAACACAAACATAAATCCCTCAGCACAATTCTTGAGTGCAGGTTAAAAGTATCTGAACCATAAACATATAGTTAGCGTTCTGCATGTGGTGATCAGTCGCCTGCAGATGCAGAGAGAAATCTTAAACTTTATACATATGAAACAATATAACATTCTCACACATCCTGTTATTTAACCCAAACATATGACATATATGCATTATAATAGACACATAGCCCTATTTCTATCTATATTTTACACTATAGCTAGCCATGTTTACTCTCCACGGTCTTCTCTCCCTCTGCTCTGTCAGGTTCCTTTTCTGCTCTGTCCCAGAGCACCACTCTTACCTTTGGATGTATATATATATATATATATATACCTCCTAACTGTGATTTCCGTTTCATGCATCTGATGCAGTGGGTTGCAGCCCACGAAAGCTTATGTCCGCAGAAATTTGTTAGTCTTTAAGGTGCTACAGAACTCTCGTTGTTTTTGCTGTATACAGACTAACACGGCTACCCCTCTGGAACTTTTCACCGAGGCTTTTGTCAGGCCGGAGGTTGCTTCTTCTACTTCCTTCTTCTGACTTCTTTTCCTAATTTTCTTGATTGACTGACGAACTGACCTTTGGCTGCTGACTGCCTATCTTTTATTCAGTTTTACCAGCCATGAGATCCCTTCAGATTGGCTTGTTTCCTAATCCTTATATCAGCATATTCTATCTTCCAATCACCTTTAAACCCTCTCTGTTTAGTCCATACTTAGAGATCAGTCACAACAGCTAAATCTAACTGTCAATCAAAGCTGTTACACAACAAGACTTAGTATTATGGTCTGTTTACTATTATGGCCTGATGACCCTCACCTAGTTTTGGATCCAGCATGTCTGATTGAAGTCTCCCTTCGCTTACCTGCCAACATACTAGCCCTAGGTTAACCTGAAACTGCTAACTCATTCTTCTTGGCTGTGTGCCAACATATTATACATATCAAATTTCCAAACTATTAAACTGTAAACAATTACCTCATCCCTTTTAATATGTATCCAATTGTTAATTTATGCATCTTAATGTTAAGGTCTGCTGTTGCCATCGCATTTTTACCAATTTAGCTCTCTTTTTATAGTTCTTCCCCTATTTTCAGTTAATAGTAGCAAAGCCATGTTTTCAGTGCTGTGCCTAAGAAACAGAATAGAGCGGCTCAAAATCCCTTGTATCAGCCAAAGGCCATAAACTCAAGTAATTGAAGCTAATATAGATTCAACACAATTAAGATTCAAGCCAGGACATGGGATGGAAATAGTTTTAGTGGGATCGACAGATGATCTCTTGCTGACATGCTTGGGACACCACTGCATAGGTCAGAATGTAGCAGGGCTTCAGGGCCCCCCTCTGATGAGTATCAAATAGTTGTACGCCCTACAACAGACTCAATTTCTCTTTCTTAGTTTGCAAAATTTATCAAAAATTTTCAGAGAAAAATTCCTGAATCATGCTGGATGGGTTGGCAAAATCCATTCTCATCCTCCTGGACCCTTCTGCAGTATTCAAAATTGTTGCAAGGGAAATGTGCTAAAATGGCTTATGTCCTTCCTGGAGTGATGCACCCAGAGATCAGTGATGGAAAACTGAATCTCCTCCACCAGGCCCCTCACTTGTGGCATCCCACAAGGACCAATTCTCTCTCTGGTCCTATACAACATCTAGATGCTGACACTAGGTGAACTAACTGGTAAGATGATAAAGACTCAGCTCCCAGCAATATCTATCTACCCAGACTACTACCTGTCACCATAATGTCTGGGTATCTTCCATGTAAAATCAATAACAATAGCAAAGTCACAAATGAATTTCATAGAGTCTCTGACATTACCCCTTTTAAAAATAAAATCTTTGCTGGGTTTTGATTTTTAAAATTCTGTTAATTTCCTTTCACTCTCTTTTTTTTTGTTCTGGGTCATTGGGTAGGGTCTTATTGAATTGAAGGGAATATCAGCATTGTGAGTCTCATTCTTATGGTGGAAAGGCTTTTTCAAAGAAGAAGGTTTTGCAGTGTTTACTAAAGATGGTCCAACTCTGGATTCGCATAATCTCCTAGAAATTACTTCTATAGCTGAATTCCATTGATCAACAATGCTTTATTCCCAGCATTCATACACTTCGATTTGGGTTTTGAGATCTCCATAGTCACAGAGAAGTGTAGATGGTGACTGACAGATCAAAATTCAGACTTGAATGTATATGGGGCTTGATCCATTCATTGCTTTGAAAATAAGGACCAAAGCCTTAAACTACTATCAGAAGTTGACTGGGAGCCAATGGCTGGACTTGAGAATGGGCCTATTGTGCTCCTAGTGGCCTACGCCATAGAGAAGGTGTGCAGCCGCATTATGAAACAGCTGGAGCTTATGCATTGTCTTCACATTTAGTTTCAGACACAGTGATGTATAGTAGTCATCCAGGAAGAGAGAATGTATGGATAACTCTGGCCAAATCTTGATTTAGGAGGAAGGGAAAATGTTTCCTAGCAAGTTGGAGGTGAAAGAAGCTATTCTTAAATATTAATACTCCCTGGTCCTCCAAGCTTAGTAAAGAGTCCAAAAGGACCCTGAGGCTTCACATCACTCTGACAAATGGGGACAGTATGCTTTCAATAGAAGATAGAGCTAACACTGCATCTATGACTTCAAAGTGTTTTCCTTTTCCAACCACCATACCTTCTATCTTGCCTTGAGCATGCTGCTCTTCATCCAAGAGCTGATTTCCTGTAGGTGTTCTGACATTTCAGTAAGTGCCAGTGATTGCATAAATTGAAAATGAGATATAGTTAAATGTTGTGTCAACATATAGATGACACACAGTTCTACCTATCCTTCTTTACATAAAACCACACCACTAGATAACCTTGTGCTTGGAAAAGATCAGATCATAGACAAAGAATAGCTGTTTGATGCTTAATCCAAGCAATGCAGAGGTTATGCTGGTGAGCAGAGGAAAGCACTTTGAAGAATTTGCAGCCACTCTTCAGTCTCTTTTGGTTGAAGGTACACATCCACAAGTGGTCAATCCAGTCTGTAGTTTAGAAGTGCTCTTGGATTCCTTGCTGACACTAAGCTCTTGCACAGCAGCATCTATGGGTAATACTTTCTACCGTCTCTGGATTGTTAACAAACTCTCTCCCATCCTGGTGGCCAGTGACATGGCCTTGGTTATATACACCTTTGTCACCTCCCATTTTACCACAGCAATACACTATATCTGGACATGAATCCATCAATGTTTAGGAAATTCCAACTCATACAGAAAGTTGCAGTGCTTCTCCTCAGCAGTGCAGGCTACCACAAGCATATCAGACTTGTCCTCCCCTCTCTACAGTGTCTTCCTATAGAATATTGAATCAAATTCAAGGTCTCAGTCCTAGTCTTAAAGGTGCTCAAGGGCCTGGGCCAAGGATGTCTAAAAGATCAACTAAAGCTTTGGGATGAAGTCAGTGGTCAACAATTCCAATCCTCTGGCACAATAGATTTTTCTACCTTTAGGTTAAAGCTTGTCTGTGCAGGAAACAGAGCCTTCTAGGGGCTGGCCCAAGATTGTGGGATTCCCGCAGCGACTGAAAACCATCACAGACCTCACCACCTTCCACTTCAAGTGCAAGGTGCACTGCTTCAGTCTGCCCTTCTCTAACATAAACGTGCAGCAATGTATACATTTTCCAAGAAAATAAAACAAGATATGACGAAATAAAACAAAAAAAAACCTCTGCAAAAACCAAGTACTCCACCACACACAGGATTCTCTTCCTAGGGAGAGGGTGAGAGACATATATGACAGATATTAGCCATGCTGCTTAATACAGTGTTAGAAAGTGCTCCTATACTATAGTGATGAGGATGGTGTAATAACCTCTATAGAATAGAATAGAATAGAATAGAATAGAATAGAATAGAAAATTGAGCCCCCCAGATGATTTTTTCTGACATTGTTCTGCTCAGGGCCCCGCGGCCAAAAACAATTTCATCTTTTATTAAAGTGGTCTTCCACAATTCTCTTTCAGCATGGTTGTTGCCTTCCACTCCGTGGGCTGAATTCTTCACTCAGATCTACACAGTAGATTTCAGTTCCAGTACTCGCGACCAAACATCAATGTGTAATATGCCTGATTCTATATATGTATATTAGAAAAAGCATGTATAGAAGGATAGTAAAATAGAGTTGCGTAATCATAAGAAGAGAATCTTGCCCCATATCTGTTTTGTTTTTATCAGCATGCTCTCCTTTCAACTGCTGTAAAGGATTACTATGCCTTGCTGTCAAACATCTGATAAACATCAAAAGTAGACAAAAAAGGACTAGTTCTAGTGATAACTGCTGAATTGCAGTACTGATAGGACACTGGCACTAAATCAACTTGACATTAATAAATTGTCAGCACATTATTTTTTTGCTCATTTGCCTTTTAACTTTAATGATTGATTCACATTTAAATGTAAAGAACAGTCTTCTAACTGAGCCAGTTTCTCTTCTCACTAACACTGTTTTTACACTTGTTTTCAATGGAGTTACTCTCGATTCTCAGCAGTATAATTGAGAGAGAATCAGGCCCACTATTTTTGCTCTTATAAATCCGCATGGTTCAAACAAGGGAACACAGGGAAGAGGCCTCGCTAGGGGGCATAGACAGAGCAGAACATTTTTAAATGTGTTTATTACATTTTAAAGTGAGCTTAAGTGGTGGAATTCTACATTTTAGGCTGGGATGGATGAGGTTAAAATTGAGAGTTATTTTTTTTTTAACCTATCACTTTAAAATATGCTTGGTCCCACTTTCACATAATGTGGCATATAAAAAGACTGGATATATTTTAGATTAA
This sequence comes from Emydura macquarii macquarii, assembly GCF_026122565.2. Taxonomy (NCBI): domain Eukaryota; kingdom Metazoa; phylum Chordata; order Testudines; family Chelidae; genus Emydura; species Emydura macquarii. Next base: position 14,996,688 of record NW_027132773.1, read on the forward strand.
CAGCATGTGTCTTTAATTATACTCTCTTTAGTTAATAGCTTTGAGAATTTTATTTTATTAAAGAGCTTTTGCTCACCAGGCAGGTTTTTCTAAGCTCCTACAGCTCTACTTCATAGCAGAGACCAATGTCACACCAATCCCTACGGGATTCTTGAACGCATTTATACTACATTCTCTCCCACAGAGATTTGCAATATTATAGTTTAGTGCTTATATTCAAGTTTTTTTCTCAGTGTAAAATGTTCAGCTCTATACTACTCTATATTACTCTACATCAGTTGATGGCCAGCTGGGCTATTTTTCAGATGAAATAGATATAGCTCCAACGTAAAATACTGACTTCAAAAACACATAATCTGCAGTAAAGTTGAGCTTCAAACAAACGTTTTCATATAGCTAATTATTGTTAATATTATGGTGTTCATGTTCTAGTATGCTACAGTTCTCAGTTATCAAGTGGTAATAAACTTAAAAGCCATCAAAACTCATAAAAAAGATGATCCTTGATGTTGCACATCAGACTGCAAGAAAGATAAATTATTCTAGCTATCTGTATTTCTATGACAGTGCTGGGCTAGTCTGAGGTCAGAAATTTCATAGAACATGATCATTGAGAGCTTCTGTTCTCATCAGCTCACCCTATCCCAATCACAGTCAGAGACTTGCTCTCAGGTTTTCATGCTTTTACTTTTCAGAATTCAATATTCCTTTTTTTTTTTTTTTTCATTTTGGGCTTCATTTTAAAAAAATCATTCAGCTCAGCGGACAAAAATCAAACTGATACCCAAAGCCCTTTTCATCATTTCACATCATTATACAAGTGAAAATGGTTGAATAACAAAAGAAGACATGCTTCATCCCACCATTATTGGCCCATCCTGCTGAAAATACGTGTAGCTTTCTGAGGCATACAAATCTGAGGAGACCACATAGGGGCTGTGCTGTGAGCTGACTACCAGGAAACAAGCTCTTTGTGTGGAAATTCCAGAATTTCTCAAGGAAAGGGGAGCACACAGAAATTGTTCTGGATGTGCAGGAAGAAAGACAAGACACAAGGGATGTGGTTTAATTAGGCCACAACTGTATCAATTTAATTCATATGGGAACTATCTGACAATTTGTACAATTCATTCATCCTTGTTTTCATAATCCATTCAAACTGATGGATGGCTGCTTTCAGCCCCTTCAGTTGCATGGAAGCCAGTCAGCTTTCAAACAACTTCTGGCTCCCCACTCTTCCAAACCATGAGAAGCTGGCTCTTCTAATGGGGGAAATGCAGTTCGAGGAAGGGGAAACTCCCCTAAAAGGAACAACTCAAGTTGGTGAAAACCTTATGCAATAACGTCCCTGTGATGGTATATTGGCCATTTAAGACCAAGAATGAATATTTCCAGAGCCAGAGGCTTCACTGCAAATATAAATACTGAGTACAAACTGCTGAGACAGTGGAAGTAGTTGCAAGGTAGCAGTTGGTGAATTGGTGCTGCTAATTTTAGCTAGGATTTGGCAGTAGAGCCCTGAAAAATGAGCAAGGACAGCTTCCCTGTCTCTTTCATCCAGCCAGAATGAATTCTGGGAAAGAGGGCAAGATATAAATTGCCTTCAGTACAGGAAACATGATGGAGGGAGTTAGAGGTTTGGGGTAGGCTTTCCCAAAATGAGGGAAAACTTGGCATAAATTATGATATTCACTACCAGTTTGGGAAATAAATTGCATTCCCAGCAGGTACACTTGGGAGGACAAAATCTTGAGGAAGAGGGTTCTTTTGGTTCTTTTTTTTTTTTTTTTTTAAAGAAATCCATAGTCAAGGCCTTTTTGCATATGATGGCCTGCTATGCTGCATGCTGAGGAAGCACTTTATTAATCCAGCCAGTAAATAGTTGCTTAAAGTCCAGAAATAGAAGGATTTATATTCCTAAGCTTTATTTTATCTTCGCTTTGTGTAACTGTGAATAGTCCTAGCCCTCTAAATAGTTAAAGTCTTTTTAAAAGTCCTGCTCTAATCTTTGCCCCTATCTTGGTGCAATGAGTTCCACTGGTTAATTTTGCATTATGTAAAGATATTTTGTTTGGTTAAATATGTTGTATTTTAACTTCTATTTCCCCTTATTCTCATGTCATGAGAGTGCAAATATTTCTCTTTTGCATCATGATTTGTAGATGTCCTTGGAACTGTCTCCCATCTCTCTTCCTTTTAGTTTTCAGCTTAATAGATGGTATAACCTCCACAGATGGATCTACTAGAGAGAACAGGAGAAGCAAGTGTAAACTGTGGTCTGCATCTAGACCTGTAGATCTGTAAGCCAAACCAAAATCTGCAGATCTCCCTTATACACACAGACAACGAGAGTTCTGTGGCATTTTAAAAACTAACAAATTTAATATTTGTAGACATAAGCTTTTGAGAGACTTAGCTCTCTTCTTCAGATGCAGTAATACAGAAAATAGGTAACACAGAGGTATCTTATAGGTATCCAGGTGCATTGAGAACAATGGGGGAGGTGGAGTCTGGTATTTAAGACCTAATGACAACCATTGAGTAGGAGGTGAGAATGGGTGAGCAAAGTAATTTACCTTCGGTAGTGAGATAGCCATTCCAAGTCTCTGTTTAAACCCAGTTTGAATGTGTCAAGTTTGCAGATCATTTCTAATTCAGCAGTTTCTCTTTGAAGTCTGTTTTTGGAGTTTTTTTGGAGAAGTACAGCAACTTTCAGGTCAGAGACAGAATGCCCTGGGGAATTAAAGTGTTCTCCCACTGGTTTATGGATGTTATTATTTTTTATGTCTGATTTGTGTCCATTTATCCTTGTGTATAGTGATAGTCCAGTTTGGCCAATGTACATGGCAGAGGGGCATTGCTGGCACATGATGGCATATTTAACATTAGTGGATATGCAGGTGAATGAGCCCTTTATGGTGTGATTGATGTGGTTAGGACCAGTGATGATGTCATTAGAGATGATCTGTGGGCAGAGTTGATAACGGGGTTTGTTGCAGGGATAGGTCCCTGGGTAGGATTTTTTGTAGGGTGTATGGTTGCTGATGATTATTTGCTTCAGGTTGGGGGGCTGTCTGTAAGCCAGGATGGGTCTGCCGCCCACTGTCTGAGCGAGAGATGGATCATCTTCTAGGATAGGCTGTAGATCTTTAATGATGTGTTGGAGAGATTTTAGCTGGGGACTGTTGGTGATGGCCAGTGGTGTTCTGTTGTTTTCTTTGTTGGGTCTTTCCTGTAGTAGGTGACTTCTGGGTACCCATCTGGCTCTGTCAATTTGTTTCTTTACTTCTCCAGGTGGGTATTGTAGTTTTAGGAATGTTTCATAGAGATCCTGTAGGTGTTTGTCTCTGTCTAAGGGATCAGAGCAAATCCAGTTGTATCTTAAGGCTTGACTGTAGACAATGGATCGTGTAATGTGTCCAGGGTGGAAGCTGGAGGCATGAAGATATGCATTGCGGTCAGTTGGTTTTCGGTATAAGGTGGTATTAATGTGCCCATCCTTTATTTTTATTGTAGTGTCCAGGAAGTGGATTTCTTGTGTGGATTGGTCCAGGCTGAGGTTGATAGTGGGATGGAAATTATTAAAATCCATTCAATCTGGGTTTAAACAGAGACTTGGAATGGCTATCTCACTACCGAAGGTAAATTACTTTGCTCACCCATTCTCACCTCCTACTCAATGGTCGTCATTAGGTCTTAAGTACCAGACTCCACCTCCCCCATTGTTCTCAATGCACCTGGATACCTATAAGATACCTCTGTGTTACCTATTTTCTGTATTACTGCATCTGAAGAAGATGTCTCTCGAAAGCTTATGTCTACAAATATTAAATTTGTTAGTCTTTAAAGTGCGACAGAACTCTTGTTGTTTTTGCTGTATACAGACTAACACGGCTACCCCTCTGGAACTTATACACACCGAAAGTAACTCTGCTGTAGAAACTCATTTCATTAAAACAGTCACAGTGTAGAGGAGAGATCTAGTTTTATACTTAAAATGATGAAGGGATAGCATAAAAATTGCCAACACAGTGGTTATAAGATTTCCTATTACCACTAGCAGATGTTAAGTAAGGGCTTCCACAACTACTCTAATTAATCACACTATAAAGATGGAAAATTCAGAGGTCAGACGTTTAGAAACTACTGTTTCTAAAACACTGACCAACAATACAATTAAGCACTTATCCCTAAATAGGAATGAATGCACTATAAAGAGCTGCAGAACCAAGACATACAATGTGCCTATATAATTGGATCTCTTCTTATTAATTTGCAGTACAATTCTAACTTCTAAAATGTATGACAGCAGTTGCCTGTGGCTGAGTGATGTGCTGGAGAAAAGAGTTGTCAAAAAACTACTGAAACAGACAATTCCTTTTGATAGGACAACCTACATACCGTAGGGGGACGACGACTAGATGTTAAGTTTCTGAATGTATCTTATAATGGCAGTTTCCTACAGTAGTTATACCCTCCTTTCTGACTTGTATTCATCTGAGGGGGAAAAAATGCTATAGGTGGTTGGTATAGGCTAGTCAAAGTTTGAAGTCTGGGGATGTTCCAGGTGGAAATAGAAACTGATGGAGTTTGGTATCTTCTTTGATACAATCTGGTTTATTTATAAGGAATGTACATTCTCCAAATGTAGAAAAAGCCATGACCAAAAGGAGCAGTTTCTTATCTTACTGCCCCAATCCTTTCTCTCTAACACATCCAAAAGTGCTCTCTCTAGCTTTTTCCAGAGTCACACTGAACTCACCACCAGCTACTGCTTGACTTTCTTGCTTTTTGCCTGTGCTTATCTCTTCTTGCCTGGACTCAGTTTCTGTCCGTTCTGACTTTGCTTCCCATCTCGCTACCTACAATACTCAGCCACAACTCTTCACACACTGAGTCCAAAGTCCTGGGTGAGTTCAGTACCCTCTTTTGTCTTGGGGGATCATTTATCCTTGTGTATCATTTATCCTGACAATTATATTAATTTAAGGGTGCGTTCACACCCAATCTCAAAGGGGTTTGTGATTCATGCAGTCATTAGTACCTCTCATCTTAACAGTACTATAGTAGTTGCCTTGGTCTCGCTTCAGCATGGGGTATGGACTAGACAACCTTCTGAGGTCCCTTCCAGCTGCTCATCTCTATGATTTTATGATGATAGTTAAAACTGAAAAAGAGTCCCTTGTAATTTATGTTCATCTGTTAGGCTGTAGTTTTCCACACCTGATTTAATTTTTATTTTATTTTTCCCCCCTTGTGTATAAAATCTTTCAGCCACACTTTAGTTTAAACAACAAGAGTCCTGTAGCACTTTAAAGACTAACAAATTTAATTTCTGCAGGCATAAGCTTTCGTGGGCTGTAATCCACTTCATCAGATGTAAGGAATAGAAATCAGATAGCAGGTATATATATATTCATATAGCAGGTATATATATACATATCCAAGGGTAAGGAACATCAATGGTTATGAATAGACCTCAACTACTTCCCCATCTTACCCTCGGATATGTATATATATACCTGCTATCTGATTTCTATTCCTTACATCTGACGAAGTGGGTTAAAAAACCTTCCCAAACTCAGTGAAATGGTTCTTTCATCTGATCCAAAATAATTTTCTTCTTTTACTTTCGTTGGTTTGCCAAATTTTTTTTAAGTCTTTTTGGGTCAGTACAAAACTATTTTTTTTCTTTAGGTTGGCTCCTGAACCAAAAAGTTTCATGAATGACTAATTTTAAAAAAAGGAAAAATTCAGTTTTTGAAACCCATTCCCATGTCACTTATGCCTATGATATTGCAGTCTCTGTAGAAAGACGTAAGAAACTTGTTATTAAAAGGACAAATCAACAATAACTTAAGAAATTGAGACCTTTAATCTTCAAATGGCTGTTAGTAGAAACTTGCCAAGACTCATCTGGAAAGGATAAAGCTGAAGAATTTAATTATCAGAAAAAGCCATCTTGAGTTTATTGTACCACTAATAGACAAGATAAGATTGAACAATTTTACCAACCAGACTGAACAAGAGGGAGTTTTGGATCAGCTGATGTAACACACAAGGACAACCGGGTTATGTACAAATCCCCATTTTAAAGAATGAGCTCCATAAACAGGGTGTCCAAATACCATATTTGGGTGCTCATACTACAGTTTAAGGGCAGGATTTTTAAAAATACAAGTGTCTAAAGATGGCTGCCAAGTTTACATTCACAAAAATTAGTAGTCAGAATTTCCAGTGCGTTGAATGCTTAGCAGCTCCCATCTGCATCAGTGGCAGCTGATGAATGCTTAGCATTTCAGAAAGTCAGGCCACTGGTTAGGTACTCAAATGTTGATTTCGGAGCTTGTTTCAGGCCTACGTGTATAAATGTTCATTCTACATGCTGAGTGCTAAAATAAATATCCCGTGCTTAATTTGTAATGAAAGAGGCGCCGGGGCTCAAGCAATTATTTTACATTCATAACTGATGCAGCAAGCCCAGAGAAGCTGGGGCTATGAACTGCCAAGCCTAGGGGTGCCAGGGCTCAGCCCTGGCACAAATTAAGTACTCCAAATACCCAAATGTGGGATATGTATACCCTGCAATGAAAGTCCCACATTAGAAAACTGGCTCCACACTAACTGGCTAATGAAAAGTCACATTGAATAATGTGTGGTGTGTGTGGTGTATAACACAGCTTAGAATAAAAAAAGCCAATAGCTAGGGGAGAGTTTTATTCAGTGTTCTGAATGGCCTGGTTTAAAGCATATCTAAGAGTTAGTTCTCTAAATGTTAGCCATGCAATTATGCAGAGCACTTTATGAATGATTGCCCTTGTATCGCACTTGTGTAAGCAAGTTTAGCATCAACAAGCAATCTGGGCAAATAATCTTAACCAACTACTATGATGATGATTACTATGGGAGATGTGACATGTAAATTGTAATGAGGGTGAGGGTATGTCTTCACAGAAGCATTAGCCTGGGTGATCAGCAACTAGATTAGCCTAGTGTGGATTAACCAAAATCCTACAGTTACTGTGCCCTCATTGATGCTGTGCTCCTGTGTGTGCCACTAGGGCTTCTGGGAGCATATCCCATAATTCTTTGTGTTGCAGTAAGCTGAGTCACTATGATTCTTTCCTAGTCAGTTGTGGTAGAACTTGTTTGTCTTTTTCAGCATACAGGAGGTGTTGTGGGAAGGCACAGGAGGACTAGCAGCAGACAGGAAGCCTGGTAAGAAATTGAATTTAATTTTCTGGCTGCAGCCAACTGACAAGGATCAGAGTTACTACAGACCAATATGGTGTCACATGGCAAAGTCAGTAGTTAGTTCAGTGGCTACTGATGTGTAAATGTTGATTGCTAACACAGATTTCTGAAACAGTTCCGGAAATTATGGGTTTAAGTACAAATGGACACATTGTTTGTAATAGAAATGATAGAAACATAACCCCAGTTATGTTTGCTGTTGATCATTTGCAGGCACAAACTGCATTGAAAACATAAGAAGAAATATGGATATGACAATTTTTGTGGCACCAAATTTTCAAAACAGGATTCTAAATTTGGACTCAGTTTTTCAGATACATTCATTTTTGCACAAATAATGAAACTTTCAGGCACGAATGGAATGTGCACTCAATTTCACTGCACTATGTGTTTTCAAATGTTGTTAGTTGCCTACAAATTTAACTTACATGCACAGTTTTATAGGTTGGATATAGGCCTTTGTGTGAGCTGCTTTGCCTTCTTAATTATGTATAAAGAAGAGTCATTGTAACTCATTGTACCTTGTGTTTCTTTGCCTTTTCATGTTGAACTAGTGTGGACTTTTCAATGCAGAGAAAATGCCATTGAACTCAATGTGGCTCCATGAAGGTACGGAGGTCTGCTCCAGTGCATCAGTTTGCAGGATTGAGGCTAAGTTAGGAATACTGTCAAGAGGCCAGGAAAGGGAAAAATGGAGATAGCAGTGACTTTACCAAGTAGCTGGACTCTTCTATTACTTAAGCAAACAGCTCTGGGAATTATAGTGTTTCAGTTCTATTTTTGGACTATATTTATAATCTTAAGTTATTTTACAAATACAGCCTGTATATAAATATTACTGCTGGGGAAAATCGGCAAGACATTTTCTGTAAAGGTACCAGTAAAGAAGACAGAATGAGAAAGCACTTGAATATGAAAATAATAGTTACTGTTTTACCATTTATTGGCATTAGAACTACATTCATATAATTTATGTCTTTTGCCATGACTGTAAAATTAATACACATAAGAAAGCATTGAAAAAGAGAGTTTTAATTATTAAAAATTATTCAGTCTTAGTAATATTAGCCTTTGCTGCAGGCTTTCAGTTAGGAGACGATGACATAGGACATGACCCTGCAATGATATCTGCTCAGGCAGACCCCTATGCTCAACTGCAAGATCAAGACCATAGTTATGATCTGGTCTTCAGTCAGGGACCCAATTCAAGTTATGGATATTACTTCCCAGTACAGTTGCAATGATGGAAGCTTCAGATAAAATACATATTCAGTGAATTTCCTTGTAATGGTAAAAAGAAGCAATGCCCCTTTGAAAAAAGGAAAAAAATATTTTAATTTAACTCTCTGTGTTCACTTGTAAGTTCTTAGAAAAAATGACATGATACTCTTGTATATTTCCTATTTTTTTTTTATATTAAACTCAATTTTTAGACTGCTCTTAAAGGAATATAGATTTAGTATTGTTGATCCAGGAGCTATATAATACAAAGGGCAACTCAGAGGTTTGGAGTGGTACCTTTTTCCAGGCCCATTTATTGCATTTTTTAAACTTAAATGAATGGATTGTGTGTTACAATATATATTTTAGAACAGGTGCTGATGGCTGCCATTGTTGTCAAAGTTGCTAAATGCTTTCCATTATAACCCCCTTTTTCACATCCTTAAGTTGATGGTGAAATTTAGTCTTTCCAGAGATGCATATTATGACAGGGACCACCAAATGGCAACGTTACATATTGTCTTAGCAGGCTGGTTTTTGTTTTGTTGTATTTAAATGTTTTAGCAAACAAGCAATGTTTTAGCCTTAGAAGAAAACGCTGAGGGTTTTGGTTTTTCTTTTCTGTTGCCATTTCTTTGGATGAGAATTGCTGCAAGCAGCAAGGGAGTTTGCTCTCTGCTCTAATATCTCTAAGTAGTCAAATCTTGAGGCAGAGCTGCTCCTTTGGAACCAGAGAGTTGTGTTTGGACTGAGATCCCTGAAAGATGAGTTTGCTTGAGTACTCTTTGTGACTAAATCTGTTCAGGAGTGACGTATGTTTATAAATAAAGTTATGCTGGATATGCGCAGGATTCTAAATTGGATGTACTCACTATGTTGTTGATGTCTTCTCCAATGAAAAGATGATGTGCAAGGCCTATTCATCTAGTGCTGCTTGTTATAAAAACAGGGATGCAGAAAAACATCTGAAGTCTGAATCTGTCTTTTCTAAGTTTGATTCCTACCCGCCCCACGCACGTGTATTGCTTACAAACAACATTTTTATGTACTGTGGAAGAGTAAATGAGCCTGAATGCAATTACCTTATTATCTCCCAATCTTAGACTAGCTGAAGGGCTGGTGTTTTCATTCAGTACTTTCTACTGTCCCTTTTTTGACACACATTGGTGCTGTCATGAAGGACAGCTAGACTCCTTCTCAGATATCATTAACATAGGGCCAGGTTTATGGTGATTGTATGTTGAGTCTTATAGTGACTTTATTTTGCTGGGTCTGAGGGGGCGAAGAGAGAACCTACCATCACATAGGATGACATTTGTATTTTCAATATTTTTTACTTTCTCACTTGTGAAGAATCCTGCTTCTCTGAAACCATTCCAAATGAAGCCAGATGAACATTTCATTTCTATGTAAATATCGGACTGCGGTGGACTGTATTCAATGTGGTAATCATTCTGATGTAACAATTAAGAGGGCTTATTAAAACTGATCCTTAGAACTAGAGATTGGGACCAAGAATCCAAGCCCTGTTACTGCAGTGAAAAATTATTTTTCATGTGTTACCACGAGTTTAAACTGGTTCATTTGCTCAAATGGCTAAAAAACTGAGTTGTGTTTTTCTTCCTTCAGCTTTGATCGAGGCACAGCTTCCATTGAAATCAATCAGACAACTGCTTGTATGAGGTCCTCATGTGAGCAAAGTAGACACTGATAAAACTCTGGACGCAAAGAAAATAACTCTCTATTAAGATAACCTTACAAAATTGATTTTGTTATTTTTCCACCACATCATCAAATTATAAAATAGCCTAGACCCAACAGCACAAAAGTACTGGACTCAAAGGAATTAAAACCTGTCAGTAAGCTCACATTACCCACATACCATCAGAGCTGAATCAGTAATATTCCATTTTCTTTCAAGAAATACTATTCACCTGATACTACAGGTTTTGAATAATGCACACCCCCCCCCAACTCATTATAGTGATTAAACTCCAGCCATTTATTACAGGTTGTTCCCTTCTCTCCCTGACAAAGATAGTGCATGTCTTTAATCTTTGAATAGATTATAAACAGCTTGTTCTTCAGCTACTGCAAACAAAATTAAAACTTCCCTGGAACATTACCTTGTAGTTGTTGACTCTAGTGACCATAGATTGTCTGCTGGGTTTGGCAGACTGCCATGCAGACCTCTCCACTGCTTTTGTAACCCCTAACTCATTGAGCCTTCAGAAAAGAAAAACTTTTAAAAATATACATGGGTTAAGACATATGAAGCATAAACCAGTGGTACAATAATACTAAGAGTTCTATACTAAGTACTAATACTAAGAATTCACTTATCCATGCTGCTGGTCATCATGCTGCTGTAGAGAACAAGTCAGAATTCCTTATAAAATGTGGTCTGGAGACGTGACAGAGCTGGGGAACTGTTCTGACTCCCTTTGTAGGGCCAATATCTGTGTTAAACCCTGATCCTCAATGAGCTTCTTCTGGGCAGAGGCAAACTGCTTCCAAACACAGATTCTGTCCTTTGGAAACACAGGATTCTTCATTGTCTCAGTCAGTACAAACATACAGCACACACCTGCAACACAGATCAGGCCCTCAGAGGTTTGTGAGACCCTAGGGTCTATCCTATGTCCGCCACCATGCCACAGGGACCCCAGCCAGCAAGGGCAGGGTGTGTCTAAAAACTTCCACCTTTGGGGAATACAGGAGGGGGCTGTCCAAAAAGCTCAACCACTGTACACTCCTTTTTGTGTCATTTGTCCACTCCCTGTTGTCTTGTATGCCTTACACAGACCTCATTGAGGAAGTCACTGGGGCTCCCCACAGGTGCAGCGGTCTGCCTGTGCAGATTTTATTGTAAGCGTGGGGCTTAGGGGCTTCTAGGGTGCTTGTTGTAATGGTATCTCATCACCACACAGGGACCTAAAACCCCAGCCCTGTAATGAAGTCCACTCAAGCAGCCCCCTGCAGTCCCATTGATATAGAGTTCAATGCGGGATTGGACCCGTGTGTGTTTTAATATAGATCTGGGTGAAATTTTTTTGACAAATAATGTATTCAATGAACAATGCAGTTTTGTTTGACCAAAACTATTTATGAATTTGACACAGATAACTTTAGTTATTCACAAAAGGGCTGGAGGAAGTGATTGTACTGCTGCTGCTTCCTCTTCCCACATAACCTTTACTCTAGTGATTAGGGCACTCACCTGGGATGTGGAAGACCTAGCTCCAGATCCCTGCTCTGAAAGATCCCCAAAATAAGAAGGATTAAATGGATATTTACCTGCCTCACAGGGGTATGAGAGGATTAGTTCATCTTGTTTCATGATGAAAAGTGCTAAAGATACTGTGTTACCGAGAACTGAAATATTTGAGACTTATTAGTCTCAGCATTTTGGTGTGGATGTCAGTTGAACCTTGGTTGTGTGTGGCTTGCCATTGTTGTTTATGGTCATGTAACCCATGCTCCCCTCTAGTGGTGGCTAAATGAGCTAGAGATTGATGAGCTTACTACAGCCTTAGTTAAGAAACATTAAGCTCCAGTGGTTTCAGGTTTGATCCCAGTCAGCAATGACCGTGTCTGCTGGTGTTACAGTCATTTAAGGAGACTAACTTTTCTGGCTGCTAGATAGGAAAGGAGAGGTTACTAGCAATCTAAATCAGAGGCTAGTAGGATTCTCTAAGGATAAAGGATTTTGTGCTGGCTCTGAAGTTGAATGACTGGAGTACATATATAATAGAAAAGGGTTATATGGGCATATGCTCCTGGATTTGAGATGATGACAATTTCAAAAGTGAATGGAGTTATAATGAATGTAGATGCCACTGGCTATCCATATGAGAGTCTGACCTAATTAGTAGGAGTACCAAACCCAAAAGTCTGTGCTTCTGTAAAATCAATATGTGAAAGACTAGCCCCAAGTTAATCATGGGGTATCTGGGTTTGTTGGGGATCTTTCAGGATGGCCTGACAGGAATACCTCTTCTAAATGTAAATTGCTTTTTTGAAGGAAGTAATATTAATCACTTCAACAAAATTGGAAAAAGACTCTGTAGAGCTTGATTTGGTTAGAATTGATTGCAAATGTGACAATTCAAAATTCTACTGTATTTTATTTGGTCTTATGATATAGGAAACTATCCATTAATTGATATAAGCAACTGTTTTTCTGGAGAGTGTTTTCATTTTTAAGATTATATTAAAATGTGGGAGGGAAAACATAAATTCCATTGTCCAATTTAATTTCTACTCTGCTCTTATAACTTGTGATATATGAAACATTTTAATTGAATTCTATTCTATTTTGTGTGTAAAATTTTAAAATTAGCTAAACACCCCCTAATACAACTTCCAAGCCTTATGCATTCAAAGTATTTTTTTCCTGAGAAGGCATACACTTGCTGATACCATAACCATCCAGATTTGCTCATGTATGGTGAAATCTTCTCAGTGAGGTGTAATAGAGAGATGGGAGCCAAATATTTCATAGTATATTATCACCTATATTATTTACAGAAACTCCCTGGTCTACCTGCTAATGTCATTAGTGTACTCTTCTAATTTCAAATATCTGTGGACCAAAAACCCCCCAGTTTCTTTGTTTATTTTCCCATCTTGTTTTATTTCAGGTCAATCAAAAGCACTTTTTTCAATTTTTACCTTTTTCAGTCTAATAGAATAAATTTTGAAATGAAAAGACATTTTGACTGGAAAATCAGAATTTTTAATTTAGAAAAGGCAAAATGAAATGCTTTTGAAAATTTCAAAATTTCCTTCTCATATTTTCATGTTGGAAAATTTGTCGAATCCAATCCTGTTCCACAAACAGTTTCAGTTTAGATGAAGAGGCATTTTTTGATTAATGATCTGTTGCAAAATTACCAACCAATTCTAATTATGATAAAGTCTAAAATCATAGTATCACACGCTATTTTGTTTCCCACAAGACCCCTGCTTCTTTCAGTGCACTGGACGGACCTGTTTTGATGAATCAAGGTGAAGAAGGCTGTTGGCTCTAGGACCTCTGCTTCATTCAGAGGGGTGTTTGTAGTGAATGAGGCTGAGGACTGCAGGAAGACAAAGGAGGCGTCTCATGGTTTGGGCAGCTGAATGCTGCCCTGGATAACTGGATTGTATCTCTGCTTTTGCCTATGTAACGCCTAGGCAAGTCAATGAAATAAAACATGTCAGCAGTTGCCACTAATTATGTGCTTATTTTCTGGGTGCCTCACTAGAGACTCTGGGGTCTGTTTTGCGGAAGTCAACAATTAGGAGAAAACAAAACCTGGAACAGCTATTCATTCATTGAGCATGGTCCATTCTGTGCAATGTGGGAAAAACAATAGGTGATCATGTAAGCAAAGACTATATCGTAATGCATACACACAAAGGGCTTAAATTAAGGATGTAGGTGGAACCTAAATTCTGGCATTAGTTAAATTTTGAGTGCTTTTTAATGTATAAAATATATTACTCACAAAATAACTAGGGAAGGCATTCAGTATAGTGGCTGGAATTCACACTGATGCCCAGAGCTTGAGTGAAGACCCTCTAGCAATGCAGCTGGACCCAAGGCTCCATAATAATGTTGGCCTATACAAGCAATGTGGAGGAGCTCTGGACAATTGCAGGCCATAGGCTGCAGCAGTAGTTTCCGGGGTCTGCATTTAAGCCCTGCACTTGACATCTGTATTTGGGGCTCAGTTTTACTCTACGGTACCTATGTTTGTCACAAAGTGCTTTCTGTGTATGCAAAGAGTAACACCCATGGGCAGACAAAAAACTAAGAAAGTAAAGTCAGGAAAACATGGACTTTAAATATCTGTAGGTGTCTTCAGTGCTCTAACAGTTGCAGGAGTGAAAGACAACAGGAGCCTAGTCAGTACCCAAGGTAACTCCAGGACGAAGAGGGAAAACCTCAGGACACAGCCATCAAACAAACACAAAATTTTATTAATGTTTCCCTAATCACCAGTTCCATGAAAGCACCTACCTCTGAATCACCTCACAGTCTTTGCTCTTGTGGGCCCCTTCACAGTTACCTATATTCTTTTTTCTTCTGTTTTCCATATCTGTTCCTGCGAAATGGAATATTGTTGTTCAGAAACTACACCAGCTTTCCCCAGGCTCACCTACGTTTGTTGGCCTCTGGGGTCAGCATATTATGCAGCAGCATAATGTGTTGCTAGTCATGTGTCTGTTGCTGACATCATGTGTTGCTGACATCACAGTATTGTTGCATCCTCTTCTGGGATGAAGTATGTCAGGGTCATGGGTGGATCCCAGCTGTTCTTGAACACGGTGTTTTTTCCCCACAATACCTCTGGCTCAATCAGTACATAGGATGAACATGTCTCAGGATCAAACTAAATAGGCTAGAATGTGTGGCTCAGCAATGACTTACTAGCAGCCATCTGAAACTTCCACTGATTGCTAAAGTTTGACAGCATTGTAACTCTGGGAATGCTCTTTTTCTCCCCTCCTTTCTCAGCTGATCAACAAACATTCCTGCTGCCGCCCCCCCAGGCATTGGACATCAGTCTGCTAAGGCCTCAAATGTCGTTTTTAAGTCCCAGGCAGTTGTGTTCTTGGTGGAACTGGTGTATGTCCTACAGGAATTGTTATCTTTCCCAAAGAGACTCCCATATGGGGAGGGGAGTTAAAATTCCTCCCTATTTAAATAGATCTCTTTCGATTCAATGTGTTTGGCAAGACTGATAATTTTTTATTGAACAATACATTTTCTAAGCAAATTTCATCTCCTTTCCTTATAATCTGGAGTCAGATGGGGAAAAGAAAAAGGTGATACTCTTCCATGCTCCACTTATTAAAATAGCTCTGCCCATCTGAACTGTCAAAATGAGCAGCCACTTGCATTAGATTGTGTAGATTCTGAAACTATGATCATGTGGCACTATCTCCTATACTTTACCTTTATCAGTTAAAACAGGTCAAAATTCCATCTACGTTGTTTTGCTTAGGATTTGAACATGGGTTAATTAATTCAGGTTATCTTAAAATGCATTAAAAATATCCTTTTTTTCTCTATTGCAGACAAGGCCACAGGGATTATCTAATATTCTTTTTTACCTCAGATTCATTGGTATAGAGTTGGTCAAAAATTTTGTTTTCATGAAAAATGTCAAAATTATGAAAATATTTATTTCAAAACAGCAACATTTTTCATTTTTTCAATTTTTTGTGTTTTTTGAGAATTGGTCATTTCTGCAAACTCTCAAACCACAGCAACCCCCTCCTGTCAGTAGCAAACCAAAAATGAAGATAACTTCAAAACAAAAACAACAGACAAACCAACTAAAAATGCATCACAACATTTTGAAACTTGTTTTGAAAGTTTTTTCCTACAACTGACAAAATTAATCAGAACTGAAAAGTTTTTCTGGAAGCTTTTCTTATTGAATATGTACTATTTTTTGACAAAAAACAGAAAAATTAAAACCAACTTTAATTATGATGTTGTCAGTTGTTAGTTAGTTGGCTGTGTGCGAATGCCCCCGGTGTAGGTGCTGTCCCAGCTCTGCACAGGTAACCAAGACGGCACTCACGATTGAATCAATTGACACGACCACAGATTTGCTGAGCAACGAAAGCACCCTGGCCAGGTTTATTGCAGTTGAAGCACAATGAGAAGCGACCTATAGAGTATCTACTGGTACACTTCAAATACAAGTGTTCTGTTAAAATGGACTTGGCACAACTTAACAGTGGGACTTTATGTTATCCCCTAGGCCGGACAACATCAGTCCCTCTGACACCCTCTTTTATACACTGTTACTGGCAAATTTAGTTCTGCCTCTTTGACGCAGATAGTTGCCACCCTCTTGATGTAGTTTGATACCATCCCGTACCTCTCATTGGATGGTTCAGGCAAAACATCTCTATTTTTCATATTCTAAGACATTTCTATATTCTAAGTCATTTCAGGGGGTCAGGTGGCCCTTGTTATCTCTTTGGTGTTAGGATGTCCTGGTACCTTCGGCCTCTGATATATATTTTTAGTAATGTTTTGATATTAGTAATGTTTTGGAAATATATGTGTTTGCAGTATCAGCTCTTCTTCTTGCCGGTTTCTGTTAGGTCGTAAGTTCACAGCCTGACTCCTGCTAACTTGGCTTTACCTCAGACTTGGCCAATCTTTCATCTTAGGCCTTATGTCTTAGCATGTTATGCTAGGTTTCAGGCCTCATGCTCTCACTTTCTACTACATATGATACAGTCATTAGTTATATGAGCACTGCCGGCCCTTCCACTGTCTGCTCTGGTCGTTGTGGCCCTTCCTCGGGCCTAGGCTCAGAGGAAGGCCACTGCACTTTCCTACAAGGAGGGTGACCTGATTCAGATAACTGTCCTTAACTCTTCATGAAGCTCAAAACTAAAAGACCTTACAAAACCTTTCCCATTGTATTTTCATTTACCTTTGCCTTTTTGACTCCAGCTGGAATCCAGAGCAGAAGTTTTGCGATACCACAGAAAAGTATTTCAGGCCCCAGGAAAGCAAGAAAGCACCAAAAATCTGCTTATGCAAGATTCAAACAAGACATTTTCATACCTCAGATGAACTTCGGACAAGCATCTGAAACTAAGTGCTTAATTGAACCAAACTTCTTTTATGTTCCCAAAATCATTGTCAGTGCTGCTTATAAATAGATAGCTCTGCTTCACAAGATAGAAATGTAGGATTCAGTGTGGGTGACAAAGATCCAGAATGAGAGAGAAAAAATAATTACCATGCAGGAAACTTAAAATGGTGTGGCATTCATTTCTGTGGTAGTCTTTTCTGTAGTGAAAATTACTCTTTATTTACATCACCAATAAAAGTAATGTAACATTAATCTTGTGTGGAATGCTAGTAGCTTTGGGACTAAAATGGGTGACTTCCCTTTTTATGGGGAATATTTGAGAATGAGGCATATTTTAAGTACATGATTGATAGTAAAAATGGTACCAAATTATTTTCAAAATTCTCTCTATAACATTTTTCATATAAACTCCTCATTAACTATATACCTTTGAGAGCCTGAATCTTGTTACTAACCAAGTTTTTTTTCACATATATTACCTGTTTCTTTTGATATGTAATTTGGTTTCCATCTGAGAAAATGAAATTCTTAACAAGAAACTATTGCAATCATTAATCTAGTATAATTAAAAACTGATTTCTCTTAATAGCTACAGAGTAGGTTAAGGTGACCTACATAATTTTGAAATGAAATAAAACAGAGTAAATGCTGTACATTAGGCTGAATTTAGTTTTGGCTAGATTGCTTGGATAATTCTGAATAAAAAGTACTGGAACTAGTGGGTACTACAGTTTGCTTTTGAGCACAACCCTAATGGAGAAGCAGATAGGCCTATTCAGAATGTTGTTTAAACCACTGCCATAACTGCCATAACTGGATAGCCACTGTGAACTTTCATTGGAGGCGTATACAGCAGATCACTCAGCTCAACAGTACCCCTATGCTCACTCTGCAGGTCTCCAACTTTCCAGAATAGCCTCAATATCTGCACTGGCTGCAATGCTGCTCACCAGGAAATATACAGTGCTGCAGCCCATTTGAGTGCTGAACTGTGCCACCACACATGCATGCATCAGGCATGGATTGATAGCCCTTTAAATGTGACCTTTGTTCTACCTGAGGACACACCACTGCAGATATGCCCTGCTGGCAACAATGCAAAGTGGGGCCAGTGGGACTAGCAGGCAGAGTTTATGGCTTTCTTCCTGACCCCCTATCTGTGGAGTCCCTTTCTGTGCTCCCAGGAGGGGAAGGGAGCAGTTGCAAAAGACCAGGAGAGTGGGGAACATCTCATTTGGGAGAGGAAGGGAACTGGGGGTCTTGTGTGGCAGAAGGGAGAGGAGAGGAGGGTCAAAAGCTGGTTTAAAACCTT
This sequence comes from Emydura macquarii macquarii, assembly GCF_026122565.2. Classification (NCBI taxonomy): domain Eukaryota; kingdom Metazoa; phylum Chordata; order Testudines; family Chelidae; genus Emydura; species Emydura macquarii. The sequence continues at coordinate 15,015,090 of NW_027132773.1, forward strand.
TAGGATAAGTGTAATTCTCCTCTAAAACTTTAAAGGGCACCTGTACATAACTGAGAGATGTACAATTTTCACTTGTCTATATGTTCTAGAAAGAAGGCAATTTAAATTGAAGGATTGTTCCACTTAATAATTTTTAAGTCCTCCTAAGAGTCCTGGGAGCTGGCATTCCAGAGTGGACTTGGATTTCTCTAGCCCTAGTGTGAAGTGAAGGGACCCTGTGCGATATATTTTCTATTTATCCAGAATTGGAAAAAAATTAGAGTAAGAGAAAGGGACCAGACGTAACATATGGAACAGTAAACATGCAGCTTGCTTTACAAAACATATAGACAGGTGATATTTTTGCCTTCAAAGGGTTTACAGTTTTCCCTGGAAGGTTTTATTGAGCCTCCAGGCCAGAGAACCGTATACACTCTGCTTTTAAGGATTACATCTCTATCTAGCATCCCTCTTTCTTCAGGCAATCCTGTTTTTCACCTTCTATTCCCTTGTTAGGCTATGTCTACATTATCATGTCGGTATAACTTATATCACTCAGGAATGAGAATAAGCCACCCCCTGAGTGGCATAAGTTACATCGACTTGAGCACCAGTGTGGACAGCATTGACATAGCTACCATCCCTCTTTAGGGGTTGATTAACTAAGTAGATGGGAGAGCTCTCTCCCATCAGCTTAGAGCGGCTACGCTAGAGAGCTGACGGGGCGTAGCTTCATAGTGTAGCCATAGACTGAGTCTCTCCTGGTTCATCTCCTGATCTGGATGGTCCTGTCTGGGTCCCCCATTAGGATCCTCTACTGACTTTAGTTGCACCAAATAATTCCTAGTCTCTACCATGTTAACTTCTGTGCTATGATTCCTGTGGAAGAATAGTGTGTCTGCCTTCTGGACCTTAACCCTGAACTACTGACCATGATTCTGGCCTGCATTATAGTCAGAGGTATGTGACTAAGAGGTAAGTGACAAAGGCTCCTACAGCACTTGAGAAAATGGGATTTAAGCTACTGAGTAACACATGCTTTTACAATTTTATCTGGAGTGTCTATGGCATGGTACTGTTGTACTACTGCAGTTAGAGCTTCTGCCTTCAGGAGCACATGGAGATGGAGGTTCTATGGATGCTACTCATGTTGATTTGGGTACAGCGCAGCAGGGAACTATTTTCATCTGGGGTAAGGATGCAAAAGAGGTCTACACCTGGTTTGTGGAGCATGAAAGGTAGTGTTGACCCTTGATGCTGTCCTTTCCCACCTACACTTATAACTGGGTTTTCCAGTTGAGGAAGCTGTTCCACCTCCTCTCCTTTCACATGCACAAGCCAGCTGTGCTAGTTTCCTGCACTCCAGTGTTGTGGTGGGCAGTGTAATGCTTTTCCGACCAGTTGCATACCAAAGAGGTACCTTCCTGGATCACCTGTAACCCCTATTTCTCCTGAACTACATTGAAAATGCAGCTGGGGCTGGCATCAATGTTAAATATTTAAATGAAAAGATTTTGGTCTTGATTGTAATCTGATATCCGTGTGAGCAAACAAATCCCAGTACCTTGAAAAATCTCTTGTTGTGCATATGTGTGGGCAGTATCAGATGCAAGATATACTGTGAATTACAATATTTATATTTTACATGGATATTACAATAAACTGTAATGTTTCAACATTCGTATATTTTTATTGTTAAGCATTTCTGCTTTCTGCCCTACAGAACTGGTAGTAAAGAAAAATATAAGAACCAAATTAATTTTATCTAGAAGTGTCAGCTTCCATTTGCCATGTATGTGGCAGTAAATGGAATTTGTTTTGATGGCACTATCAGCCACAAGCATTATAAATAGATGTGTTTCCTAGTATGTGGAGCACTTTAAAGAACTCCAACATATGGCATATCAGCATTCAAAGACTATAAAAATACTTTTATGAAGTGGTGTTGTAGCTGTGTTGGTCCCAGGCTATTAGAGAGACAAGGTGGGTGAGGTAATAACTTTTTATTGGACCAACTTCTGTTGGTGAGAGAGACAAGCTTTTGAGCTTACACAGAGGTCTTCTTCAGGTCTGGAAAATGTTCTCAGAGTGTCACAGCTGAATACAAGGTGGACCAGATTGTTCAGTATAAGTAGTTAACATGTATTTCAAGGAGCCATACAAGGTAAAGTAGCCCTTTAACACCTCTCTAGTCATTAGGGGTGGAATGAAGTGGGTTGGGTTATAGATTGTTATAATAAATCATAAATCCAGTGTCCCTATTCAGTCCATGATTTTTAGTAACGAACAAAGTTATGAATTTAAGCTCCCAGGCTCATGTTTTGAAGGTGTTGTGCATGTTTCCTATGAGGATGAGGACTGAGAGGTCAGATATAGAGTGATTACTTTGTGAAAAAATTTTCACCCCCAGTGATGTGATGTTTTTGTCTTTTTATTGTGTTTCTATGTGAGTTCATTTGAGAGTATAGCAATAGACTCGTTTCACTCGTTTCACAGTTGTTGAGGTAGTTAGTGCTCTGGAAGAGGTACACCACATGTTGTGATAGGCATGTGTAGGACCTATGAATCTTGATAGGTGTGTTGTCAGAGGTGTTGATCACTGTAGCAGTGGAGAGATGTCTAAAGGTTTTCTATCTGTTGTTCTGGCAGGGCCTGGGCCCGTTATGAGTTGGTGTGTCCTAGTCTGTGGGGAGCTTTTTTCTGATGAACATGGCAAGGTTGGGGTTGTTTGAAGGACAGAAGAGCGGGTTCTGAAATTATTTCTTTCAGCATTTGGTCCCCAGTGAGTATGGGTTGTAGTTGTTTGATGATATCCCGTATGGGTTCCAGTGTGGGTGGTAGGTGACAACTGGATGTGTCAGTCACTGTTTGTTCTTTTTTCTTTATTGAAGCAGGTTCTCTCAGGGTATTTGGGTAGTCTGTTCCATGATGAGATATTTCTGTGGTAGAGTGTCCTTGTTTGGTGAAGGCAGTTTTGAGTGTGTTAAGGTGTATATCCCATACTTTGTCCTCTGAGCATATTCAATGGTACCTGAGTGCCTGACTGTAGATAACAGATTTCTCAGTGTGTTTGGGATGGTTACTGGATCTCTGGGGGTAGGTGTGGTGATCCATAGTTTTCTTGTATATAGTTGTCAGTAGGGTTCCATTGCTGAAGCTGATCATAGTATCCATGAAGTTGATTCTAGTGTGAGGCCTGGTCTACACTGGCGACGGAGGTCGACGTAATGTCACTTACGTCAATCTCCGAAAGCCTGCATCTACACTGGCACAGCAATTCCGTCGACTTAAACCGTGGCAAAAGTCGACGTAATAAAACCACCTCCGCAAGTGGTGTAGAACCTAATTTGATTTTATTGGGTCAATTTTCCATCAGTGTAGACAGAGCGTAATGTAATTTGATGTTAATGGCCCGTTGTGACCGCTCTGGACATTCGCACTCTGCTGTTACGTGGTCACACTACCCGGAAATGGCCCTTCCATTCATGCCCCAGGAAAATTTGAATTTTCATTTCCTGTACAGCCAGCGTGGAGAGAGCTTTGTCGCTGGACTCTTCATGGCTACTGCAAAGCCCAAACGCACTCCAGCATGGAGTCGACCAGAGTCTTAGATCTCATCAGGCTGTGGGGCGTGGAGTCCATTATGGCTCAACTCAGAGCCAGCAAAAGGAATCTGGACATTTATGGGAAGATATCCCAGGGCATGCTGGAGAAGGGATATAACAGGGACATGCAGCAGTGCAGCATGAAGATCAAGGAGCTGCGGCAGTTTTATTAGAAAGCCAGGGAAGCTAACAGCCATTCTGGCTCCTCGCCAAAAACATGCCGCTTCTACGAGGAGCTGCATGCAATTCTCCATGGATGAGGAGGAGGAGGAGGAGGCTGAGGAGCAGGGTGCAGGAGAGCAGAGTGTCCATTCTCCCAGACAGTCAGGGCCTATTCCTGACCCCAGAGCAGTCCAGCAGCACACAGAACAGCAATAATGATCCCAGGGAAGGCACATCTGGTGAGTTTTTTTTCTTCTTAGCATTTCTGTCATTTTAAATGGGGGGGGAGGGGGGCAGGAAGGGGATTTCAGGCGTTCAACGGACTTTACTGGGGGGGGTTACCCCCGGAACAGATTATTTATGTGCAGAGACATGCTCCGAGAATCATCAGTTGATATCTCAAGAAAACTTTAATGTAGGTGATGTGTTATCCTTTGCACAAGGTTTAGGGGGATGGAAGCCTTGTTCCTTCCCTTTGCCGCGCCACGCTGCAGTCAAGGGAGCCGGCATCATGGTAGAACACAGCATAGCGGCATAAGGGCCAGGCTGGTACCCCACTGCATGCAGCAAATCTTCCCTTTCCTCGTGCGTTACCCTCAGGAGAATGATATCACTCATGGCCACCTAGGGAAGATGGCGCATGTTTAAAATACCGGAGCTGTACAGCAGATTCCCCATTGTAGTGTCCTACCAAGTCACTTTAATTATTTCGATTTGGTGTCAGAAGAGACTATTAACACCCCTGCGCTGTCTTCAGATCCCCTGCGGCCGCCTTGTGACAAAACGGTCATCCAAGTTAAACCGTGTTGCCCAGGCACCCCTCTAACTCAGGACATTAGAAATGAGCTTTTTAAAGATCATTAATCCTCTCTATAGCACAGTAAAGTGCCCCTGGCTTACCATCTCTATAATGGCACAGCGAGCTAACCCTTCTGGGATGTTAGGAATGGAACGAGGGTCTGGGTTTGCCTTGTGCACTGCAAGGGGAGTATTTTTTACATTGTTGCAGTTGCTTCATTTTCTTAGGTCTGCTAACAATGGCAACCCTGTGCATTTCTTTTCGTTCTGTAGACATCTCGGCCTTGGCCCAACCCTCTAGAAATGCTGCGAAAAGACTATCACAGATTAGAAAGAGCAAAACAAAATCAAGAGACGATATGTTTGGCGAGCTCAAGAATGCCTCCGCGGCCGCAGAGACAGAGCTCAGAGTGTGGCGGCTGACCTTGTCCCAGAATATGGACATGGACAGGGAGAGTCGCAGAGAAATGCAGGAATGTGATCGCAGTACCACGCAGGAGATGCTGCGAATCCTGCGCGACTAGGCAGACATGCTCCAGCGTCTTGTGGAGCTTCAGGAGGAGCAGAGGCCGGACAGAGTCCCACTGCAGCCCCTCCATAACGCTCCTCCACCTATGGCTTTGCTGGCCTGCACTCCCCCACCACCAAGAGGTCTCAGAGGAGAATGGCCAGCCTGCAGTACATGATGCACTCCACCCCGGTGGAGGTGAGCAGAAAGCAGCGGCAGCCCTGCTGACAGCTGGCCTGCAAGCAACCACGCTACCTCTTGAGACTGTGAATGAACACTTCCCCCGCATGACATGAATGTTCACAAATAAAAGTTTGCATCATTTCAACATGTTTCTTTATTAAATCATATCTTGTTTTGGAGGGATTTGGAGGTACTGATATCGATGGTGTGGGGGATGTTGAGCAAAGGCAAATAACATACAGGAACAGAAATCTGCATCTCATTTCAGAATCTGGTTTTCAAAGCTTCCCTAATACAAATCGCTCCACGGTTAGCTCTCAGCGTATTAGTGGCATCTGGCTGTTCATAACTGGCAGCCAGTCTTTCTGCCTCCACAGCCCAACTCTGGGGGAACTTCTCCCCCTTCGCTTCACACACATTATGAAGAATACAGCACGTAGACATCACTGATGGGAGGTTCTTTTCACTCATGTCCAGTCTAGTGAGGAGATGCCTCCATCCAGCCTTTAAACACTCAAATGCATTCAACAACCATTCTGCAAGTGCTTAACCTGTTATTAAAACACTCTTTGTCACTGTCAAGGTGACCGGTGTACGGCTTCATTAGCTGAGGGAGCAAGGGCTAAGCAGGATCCCCCAGGATCACTCTTGGCATTTCCAAACCCCCGATGTGAATTTTTTGTTCAGTGAAGAAAGTGCCCAGCTGCATGTTAGGGAACAGCCCCAAATTCTGAAATACGCGCACGTCATGCACTTTCCCAGACCACCCCACATAGATGTCGGTGAAACAAGCCCTGTGTTCTACAAGGCCCTGAAGGACGATGGAAAAGTACCCCTTGCGGTTTATGTACTCAGTTGCTAGGTGGGCAGGCGCTAAGATAGGGATGTGCGTCCCATCAATGGCCCCCCCCACAGTTTGGGAACCCATCGTGGCAAACCTGTCCACTATATCCTGCACATTTCCCAAAGTCACTAACCTTTGTAGCAGAAGTCTATTGATGGCCCTGCACACTTGAATCACGGCAGCGCCCACTGTAGATTTATCAATTCCAAATTGATTCCCAACCAACTGGTAACAGTCGCGGGTTGCCAGCTTCCACAGAGCGATGCTGATTCTCTCCTTCACCATCAGAGCTTGTGTCAAGCATGTATTCACACACTTCATGGAGGGGTACAGCTCCGAGCAAAGTTCAAGGAAAGTGGCCTTTCGCATACGAAAGTTCTGTAGCCACTGTTCATCATCCCACAGCTTCATAACGACACGGTCCCACCAGTCTGTGCTTGTTTCCAGGTACCAGAACTGGCACTCCACAGACTGCAGATGATGCATTACAGCCTGCATCAATCGGGAATTGTTCCGCTCGATGGCTTGTAGCAGGGGAGCCTCGGCGGCATTGCAGTTGCCTGTGCTTTAGCTTCTTGCTCTACTTCGAAAATACCCAATGATAAGCCGCGATGTATTTGTGACGCTCACAATAATAGTGCAGAGTTGAGCTGGCTCCATGTCTCCACAGCAATGGCAAGCGCACAGCGTAAACAAACAGCGCAAAAATCGATTTCCAATTTGTTTGGGGGAAGAAGGGTGGGGGAAGTAGCGTTGCATCATAGGATGATGAAACTTGTCCCTACAACAACCGCAGCTAGTTGCACTGTGGGATAGCAACCCACAGTGCACTGCTTTGAATGTCGACATAAGTGTGGTGAGTGTGGACGCACGAGACCGGTGCAAACAGCGTTGTGTGTACACGCTCCAGCGACTTCTAAAAATCAGCGGGTGAAAGTCGACTTTAAGTAATTCGACTTCACTCTGCAGTGTAGACATACCCTGAGAGTGTCCTAGAGAGAGTTTAATGGATGAGTGGTGGTTGTTGAAGTTGTGGTGAAAATCTATGCGGGCGTTTAGGTTGTGTGTTCAGAAGAAGAAAATGTCATTGATGCATCTCAGGTATATCATTGGTTTTGCAGTGCATTTGTCCAGAAATTCTTCTTCAAGATGGCTCATGCAGAGGTTGCCATATTGGGGAGCCATCCTAGGATCCATGGTGTGGACAAAGCAGTTGTTGTTGAATGTAAAACTGTTATGGGTGAGGATGAAATGGATGAGTTTGATAATGTGTTGGTGGTGGATAACTGAGGGTTGTCCATTATCTTGTTAATATAAACCAAATGCCCCAATAACAACTACGTAGGTGAAACGAGACAATCATTATGCTCTCAAATGAACTCACACAGAAAAATGATAAAAGGCCCACATCACCTATGGGTGAATGCTTTTCACAGAGCAATCACTCTATATCTGACTTCTCAGCCCTCATCCTCAAAGGAAACCTGCACAACTCCTTCAAAACACAAGCCTGGGAGCTTAAATTAAAAACTTTGCTAGTTATTAAAAATCATCCATTGAATAGACACTGGATTTATGGTTTATTACAACAATCTCCCCGCAGCTTCCCCTCCTCATCTCATGACTGAAGAGGTGTTAACTGGCCACTTCACCTTGAAAGGTCCCTTGAAATATGTGTTAACCACTTTTGCTACACAATCTGTTCCACCTTGTATTTAGCTGTGACACTCTGAGTACATCTTTGAGGAAGAGCTCTGTAAACTCAAAAGCTTATCTCTCACCACAGAAGTTGGTCCAATAAAAAGTTATTATCTCACCCACCTTGTCTCTATAAAAGTACTTTCATAACACGATATTTTTGTCCCTTCAGGCATGCAGACACCTTGCAAAGAACAATCTAAAGATTTAGATCTTATTTTGAAATTTCTATTTCTATTCATAAGTGTCAATAAAAAAAGTATTTGTCCTAATGGCACTGTATAGGCTACAAAAGCAAAACTAATCTGTGCTCAATGTTGTCATCATTAAGTTGTTATTTAAAACACAGACTTTACATTATAGCCCTGATTTTCAGAGATGCTGAAAACCCATTGACTTTATCTGGAGCCGTGGGATCTCAACACCTCTGAATTTTAGGCCTTATGTAAAAATTGCTGAATGTTACAGTAACATCAGAGTATATCTTTATCATTTTGAACTAGTTCCCATAATTATAATATCTGAATCACGCAGGTTAATAGACTGGAATAGCGAGGTCTTTAGTGGACTTCACTGAGTCTTTTGCTCTTCTCCTTTCCCTGGACATGGGAAGTTCTTTTTGCTTGTTTTTTGATGGGGGTAGGGCAGATACAGTTGTTTATAAGTTTCATTTGTGTTACGGTGAAAAAGCTTTCTTAGAGATGAAGGCCTTGCGGCATGATCTAATGGTGGTCAAACTGTGGTATAGTCTAATAGTTTCTGGAAATTTGATACACACCCAGATCTCCTTGGCTGCATCTTAGCATTGCTGTTGCTTGATTCAGTAGAAACTGAGACATACAAGTGAGTATCATTGGCATATTATTAACAGTGAGGACTTCAGTGTCTCACAATCTCTCCAAGAGATCTCATGTTGACTTTGAAGGGAAGGGGAGGTTGATGTATTCCCACAGAACCTTGCAGCTGAAAGCCTTTGGAGAAGAGAAGCAATTTTCCATCACCATTCTCTGGGTTCTGCTGGAAAAAAATGACTTAAGCCATTGTAGTATTATGCTGCTACTCCTGCTACCTCATGTAGGTAGGGTAACAGTGTCTAATGGTCCATGTCAAAAGATGCAGAGATGTAACTAGATTACTAAGTTTCTTAGTCTCTTGCATACATATAGTAGAATCTCAAAGATATGAACACCAGGGTTACGAACTGACTGGTCAACCAAACACCATGTGGAACCGGAAGTAAGCTATCAGGCAGGAGTGGAGAGGGGGAAAAACAAACAAACAAAAAACTATACTGTGCCTGTATTGCATCTTAAAGGTCGGCACATCTGGCTTTCCTGTCCCCAGCTCTACTTGCCATGTGAGGGGGTAGCAGCTACAGGTAGAAGGTGAAGACTTTGCTGTGAGCCCGTGCTGCCAGCCCAAGGCAGCCTGAGCATGCAGAGCAGAAGCATCCTGGGGTCTATGCTGTTTCCTGTAAGCCGCGGGCGCTGTTTCACCCCCCACCCCTTCCCATTGGGAGGTGGAAGCTGTTTTCACAATCACCATCCCCTATCTGGAGGTGGACAAGCTTGCAAGCTGAGTCCAAGCCCGGGAAAGAAACTGCCACAGCCCGAGCTGCTGATGCTGCAAGGAACTGAAGGAAGCTGCCAGTGCTAGGATGGGAGCTGCTGCTGTTGCAGCCAAAGCGTAGCCTGGAGCTGGAGTGGGAGCCAGAGTCCGAGCTGCTGCCTGCACTCTGTGTTCTGGAGGAGTTTTAAAGGGCCACAGCCTGTGCACCGATGTGGCCCAAGCTTTGCCCGTGGCTGCACTCCTGCCAGCACATCTGGGTCCTGCCAGCACATCTGGGAGTGCAAGGGGCAGGGGCTGGCAGTGGGCTGGCACCAACCACCTGCCCCATGCTGCTCTGGAGCACGGAGAGCAGTGCACTGATCAGGGCAAGCCCTGGGGAGAGGTGACTGAGGGCTGGGGCTTATAGTGCCAAGGGTGAGAGGCAGGCCACCCCAGGATTAGGGAAGAGAGCTGCTTGCAAACCAGAGTTTACCAACATTTCAGAATTACAAAAAACCTCCATTCCTGAAGTGTTCGGATCTTTGAGGTTCTACTATATTTCAGTGTCATTATTTCACTGATGTTTGGTAGGGTTCCAGAATAACCTTCATACTTTTCATTTATCTATTGAGATGAACAATCAGAACTATACTGAGCAGGTGTGACACAAACTCCCATGAACACCCTCATTGTGTATTGTTTAATGCAAAGTATGTCATGTAAGATGTTTTTGGAATGCTCATGGCATACTGAACATTATTGTTATAGTAATATGTTTGTTGCAAGGTCATGTGTATGGTTATGAGGCTTTGCTATGTAATATTCCTAATTATGTGTCTCATGAGCTGAAGGGCAGTTTGCATCTCATTTGGACTTGTAGAACACAATCCAGCTCAGCATTCCAGGAACAAAGGGCTGGCCCAGATGTCGACATACTAATCAACAAAGAACCACAGTGACTCAGGGCATGAAGGGAACCATGCACGGACACTGTTTGTCACCTGACCCTGAAAGGGGTGGGAGGTCTCAGAGGAGGACAAAATAACATGTTACAGAGGGAAGACATTTTGCTGTTCTCTCTCTCTTTTCCACCTCCATCTGCAAACACCACCAAGCAACTGAAACGCTAATCATAGGGGAACGGCCTGGATGGAGGCAGACCAGCCAGCCTATGCTGAGAATCATCTGAATATGTAAGATTGCTAAAAGTGTTAAGCTTAGTTTAGAATGCATTTGGCTTTTGTTTCTCTTGATCCAATCTGACTTGTTTTCCTCTGACTTACAATCACTTAAAATCTTTCTGTACTTAATAAATGTGTTTGTTTTATCTAAAGCAGTGCATGTGGTTTAAGGTGTGTTAAAGATTCCATTTGAAGTGACAAGGTGCATATCAATTTCTTTGATAAATTGATGATCATATGAGCTTGCAGTGTGCAGTGGGCATCACTGAATATTGTAAAATGGCAGTTCCTAGGATTGCTTCTGGGACTGGAGCTGTTGGCTGGGATCATACCATTGCATAACCCCATGAGTGGCTGGCTAGAGGTACTCACTCACTGAGTTGAGAGTAACTTGCTTGCTGGAGACTGTGCATGATCTGCCCGGGAGTGGGAATTCACACAAAGAGGCAGAGTGAGACAGGCTCAAGGAGTGGGGGATTGGGGTGACACAGTGATTCACCAGTCCAGATTGCAGAGGGGAACATCACAGCAGGTTAGTGATTTCAGTCAAAGTCCATCTTTACTGGGTAATAAACTTTATTTTTTTGAATCAGACAAACCAATATAGTAAAATAACCAAGGATAACCCTTTTTTGCAGAGCCCAATGTGAAAGAAGAAGTATAGGGTATCTGGTAGCCTTCCATAACCAAAAGAGCAAAATTAGGGAAATAAGAGAGTTTGGCAGCTGTGTGGATTGAGTCAGGTTGTGGGGATACTTGGAATTAAGATGATAAGAGGAGGTTTTTAGAAGCTGAAGTCGCCCTTTCAGGAATGTGTCAGAACATAGAAAATTTCAGGACCAGCTGGGATAATCTTTCAAAAGTAAGGACTGAGATAGGCAGGTGAAATTGTAGATTCATAGATTTTTAAAACTGGAATGGAACTTTATCTAATCGGACTTCCTGTACAACACAGGCCATAGAATTTTATCACATCACTCCTGTATCTAGCCCAACAACTTGTAGCTGAACTAGAAAATATTTCTTAGAAAATCATCAAATCTTGGGTTTTAAAGGCTCTCAGTGACGGGGAATGTACCACATGCCTTGGTAAACTGTTCCAGTGCTTAATTACCCTCCACTGTTAAATATGCATTTTATTTCCAGTTTGAACTTTTTTTACTTCACCTTCCAGTCATTGAGTCATGTAATGCATCCCTCGTGCAATTACTGGGAAAAGGGTGGTATTAGACTGATAACCTCCAAATCCTGTCTACACTCACACTTGGCACATACTTAGGACCAGTTTTGACAATAACATTCAGCACAACTTTACAATAATATTTACAGATTTTAGTCTCTCTGCTGTAATTTTCTAAACAAGTGAGGAAAAGGATAGGGTAGACACTTTGCTTTCATTTGCTTTCTGAGCTTGTGGAATGCAACATTAGCATATTAATCTTCAAGAGGTTTTTAGCTGTGTGGCAGTAACAGAGTAGTTACATCATTCCTCCTTCAGCTGTGGACAGCTGAGACAAGTTAGTCAAAGTTAAGTGCATCCAATTGGGTTTACACTTTTTGCGGGCCTAACTTATACTCAAAAATGCCCTATGTGCATACACAATCTGGGTCTCCACCTGTTTTCATTAATCAGTGAACATAAAATATACTGGTTTAGCTTATAGTTTCAAACTATGGAGAAGAAGCAGAACCATCCTTATTAATATGGTCATACCATTTCAGATACACTGTTATTGACTTGTACTTCATACTTCTGGCATAAGGCTGTAGCATGAATGAGGCATTTATGGATTATAAGTGAATATAAATGAACAGAATTTGATGCATAACCAGTGTTGCTTCTTGGTAATAATCTAGTCATGAACAATGATAGTTTATCACTATCACTCAAGAGTACAGACATAGTGTACTTCTTCACAATAATTTTCTCTCATCTCTCACGTGAAACTTTTATCACATAGATTACAGCAGAACATAATTCTTCCAGGGCAGAGAAGATATTGAAGTAAGACCATTTCTACAGTTTACCTTCTGGATTTACAATCTTTTATTTTCCAAAAGGAATCAGTTTTCTGCATTTATTTGGAATCTCGTTTACCGGTAACACCTTTAAATATTTGTTTCTTGCTGTTCACTTCCTAAGGCAATTTGTATACACTTTCTATCATAAGGTGACAACCCTACAGTGAAACCAAAAACACCTTCATTTGTGGTAGAATTAAAACATTTAAAAATGACTATCTTTCTTATAAGTTAAACACATTGCCAGTTTCCTTTAAAAAGTTATTAAATCTTTACAATAAATGTTTCATTTATACAGAGAGGACCAAATCTTACAAACCTTGCTCAGGCTAACCCTTTAAATAAAGGTCTGTAAGATTTGATATAATAAGATCATAATTCTGTTACATAGAACTCTTTGGCCAAAATGTTGCTGCTATCATTGCTCTGCTGGTACTGCTACATTTTGGTCAGGTCAGTATTTTCTGTATAGGCTCACTGGATCAAGTTTTCCATTGAAATATGCCCCTCGTAGTCCCATGTACACTGCAAAAGAGAGCACTTTTCTTTGTGTTGGTGTATCCTTCCCATCCATTCACTTTTACACAGCAGTGGTGACATTTGCAATGTGAAGACAGAAGGTGTGCATGTCTCTTGGCTATCCCCAAGGATATATCACTGCTTTAAAAAATAGTCTCATCTCCCATGGTTTCTTACTATGACTCAGATGTTAATTATCTCTAGACTCCAGCATATCTCTGTGCTCAATTATCTTCCAAATATGCTGTGGAAAGGGAGTTCTGTTAGTCAAAATCTATTTCACCACAACAAAATCAAGAGTTTATGGGCTAATGTGGGGTAATGTGTTCTATGGCATTGTGATTTCTAAAATGCACTGTGTAGCAAATTAATTGGTCCATGTAGACCCTGCAGCTGTGCACTACAGGTTCCCTAGTGCACTTTAATATAGTGCTGTTTCAAACTGCACTACTAAACATCCCAGCAGGGACTACACAGACCAATTAAAGCATAACATGTTAGTGCGCTTTAGAAATCATACCCTCCTAGAGCACATTGCACCACCGGGTAGATAAACCCTTACACATATGCAGTGCTCATTCAAAATAACAGACAAAAGAAAGCTTCTGCAGAAAGGGGCAAGTGATGGCGAAGAAGGATAGTCACTTCATTTTCTAATAATGGCAAAGTGCAGCTGTACATTTCATGGATCCAGTCCCTGATTTCGTTTTAGGGCACCATGGTAGTGTTTTATAAATCAGTAGAGAGATATAACATATTTAGCGTACTTGGGCTCTATTCCTCAAGACTGATTAGAGGATAAACTCCTTTAAATTTGAAGCAGTCATATGAAAGTGAAGCACAGAATCCAATATGTAAGTATTTTGGTCAAAATATTGCTATCGTTGTTTCACTATTGCATTGTGGTTAGGTCAGTACTTTCCTTATAGGCACATCTGATCAAGTTTTGCATTGACACATGTCCCATGCAGTCCTATATACATCAGTGAGATTGCAAAGTTTGCGATTCAGAACAACATTTCTCCTACTTTAAATAAATATCCATAAATATACTTTGGGATTAATATATGTAATGATACTGGACCATTTCCACTTCCCTCAGTCAATGATTTTATGTTATGTCAGTGACAGTGCTGTCAAAATTTTGACAATTTCCCTCTTCGTGATAAACCTTTCATAGTGGTGGCTGGGTGTCTATATTCACTGACCGACTGGGAAATATATTAAGCTGTTTTTCCATATAAAGAAATGCTTTTCTATAACCAAAGAAGGAAATGCCACTTGCAGAGAAATCTTTATTTAGTACTTTACTGAAAATGTTTATATTTTGGTCCTAAAAACAATACTGAGTATTTATAATATGGTACAGTGTATAATTTGAAGCTATGTGTGAGGGGCAGAGACTACCTATGAGTATGCTTCCCAGGCATTTTTAAAAATAGAAATATATGCTAATTAGTGCACTCTAATCCTCTTTTAGGGCAAAAAACTGCTGTTCAAAATTATTTTTGAGTCTTCATGACACACCTTGTCCAGAAATATTTAGCAGTATTCATGGAAATGGTGACTTCTAGAAAAGACAACCCAAAGCTATTCAGTTTGATGGCAGATTTGAACCAGTAGACTAAAGAACCTCTATTAGCAATTGGCAGCATCAATAACAATGCAGTCATGTTAGCAATGAGGGAGGCTCTTGCCCGGGAGATAATATCATTCTGAACAAATCAACACTCTTGATAATTTTGTTTCTGTTGGCAAGGCTTCTTTTTCTCCAGCTTTAAATTCCTTTGGTTGTCCTTTAAGCCACTCTTAAAACACACTAGATACCCCGTAATAAAGAAATTACCAAGTATCAATAAAGGAAGAGTATGTTATGATCAAGCAGTAGCCTCTACATAATTCAGGATTCAATAGCCTTTCCAATATAAAGAGAAATTTTGAAGAAAAGTTCTCTCCACACACTCTATCATTTTGTAATCGGTGTCATAAAAGGAAAGCTCTGATATTGAAATTGGAATGAATGGACCAAGCTGCTCTGAAAACTGAGGCTAACATTGTCATTGATTTCCCTCTCTGGGGCATACTTATAATTAGCCTTGGAAGAATTCAATTTTCATTTTTTTATATTTTTGATGGATAATATCAAAGTTTATTTTTAAGCATTTTTTAATATTTTTATACATCTCAATTTTTACAGTTGTGAAAATTGGGAAGTGGGGGTTAGACATTAATTATTTAATGACAATAGATGTTGAGGTTCAAAAAGCTAAAGCTTTATAACCATTAAAACACAAATTGTCAACATCACATGTCAAAATATACTATTAGGATTCCCTTTAAGACCTTTTGGCATATCCAGCACACCTTGTCCAGTTCCATGATAACACTTCATCCCAGGGTCGGCCCGAGCCATTCTTGTGACTGGGCAGACATTATAATTGTGTCGCGCCCATTTCGGAGAGGGATCGTGGAAGCCGTTTTGCAGCCCTGCCTTGCGGCCACCTCTGAGGTGGGGCGGCTGGTTATACGGGGATCCCTCGCCCAGCGCTGAGATGCAGCCACCTCTGGGGTGGATCATCCCCCTCCTGTTTCTCTGTCTCTCTCACCCCCTTCCCCTGGCTCCACTGCTGCTGCGCATCCCTGATAAGTCGACCACCGAGCCCCGAGTCACTCCAGAGACAGCTACGGCCAGGTGTATTTTGGTCTCTTCCTCCTTGGGCCGTGGAGATAGAGCCCCCATGGTGGGGCCCCACAGACGGACCCGGCCTTCGGGGCATCATGGCGCCCTTCTGGATCCTTCTCCTTCTCCAGCTGCAACTCACCGCAGAGGAAGGTAAAAACGTATTGTTTATAGATATATTAATCAGTCATTTTGGCGCCCCATACAATCAGGCGCCCCGGGCTGTTGCCCGGTCAGACCGTAGCTTGGGCTGGCACTGCTTCATCCAGTTCTCTGGAATCCAAAAAACTAAGTTCAACTCCAGATTTCATCACTCACGTTCCTTTTTATTTGGCATACAGCAAAGTTATACTGAGTTGATCAGACTCAAGCACAGGAGTAGGTATTAGGCATACTACACTTCCAAAGTTACACAGAAACCCTCTCCCTGCATATACATTTACACATCTCATTACATTTACCATATATTATTTCACACATTTATTAGATTGGATTGGTTACTTTGCAGGAAAGAACCCTGTGCAGCATGCTTTGTCCGTGCATTATCCATGCTCAACCTCCTCTATACATTCCTAACTTAACTTGTCCACTGTTAGTAAATGGTTTCCTGGGTGTTCTCCTCTTATCTTAGCTGGCTCAGACATTATGTTTTTTTAACCTACTGATCTGTTGACTTCCCTAATTCTGTCCTCCAAGAAATGAGGCCTCCCTCCAAGGATTAATTACTCAAGTAAGGCCAGGCCTCAGCTACATATACAAAGTAAATATCCTTAAATCAGACTCCAATGAGTTCTCAACAAGCACTTTTTTTAACTTTGCCTAACTGTAAATTTCAATTATTATTGATGGAAATATTTCTTGTCTGTTTGTGTGTATACAGGGCTATTGTCATTTACTGACATTTACCAATAAATCTAATCCTTCCCAGCCTACTTATAACACTTTTTTTTTCAAGTCATGTTATATCTCCAAAATAGTCTGAATTACACTCTGTAGCTTGAGTTTTCTCACTAGATCTGATGACCATTGGTACCTCCTGGCATTTTGAAAAAAGAGGTTTCACAATATTTTGGGGTAATATGAATGTTCACTATTCCTCAGCATTTTGTGGTCATCTCAATCCACTATTAACTCTGAAGTAACAAGCACAGTCAATATGTCATGTTTCTTGTTTGTCAGAGTTGCAAAGCCTCTGTTGCATGTCAGCACGGTGCCAGAGCTTAAGGTATGCAGCGGGGTGGAGAGAAACGGAGGGAGAGGTCAGCAGAGAGACTTCAAAAGCCAACCAACTTGAGTGATTTTGAATTAAAACATTTTTTTTTTAAAGACAAATGTTCCCGTCCCCAAATTTGGTAACTTTGTCAACGCTAGTTCAATTAATCTCAAATGAAGTCCTCTGGCAAGTGAGAATATTTTGGCTAAATCTGAAGATAGTTGGACAAAATTTTTGAAAGAATGAGTTAGAAAAATGAATGAATTTTACTTTTAAAAAGTCTTCTGATGTCTCTTTGGAACAGCAGCTCTTTCAAATGGTATGGGCTTGAAATTTTAACTATCTCTGTTCTGTTCTCTGAGAAGCAATGTTTTGTGTGCAGTTTTGGAAAGCTGCAGTGTCTAATTTTGGAATGACTTGCTACAGAATTTAGAATGTCTGAACCCTGTAAACTTTTGCAGGTGCAAAGGGGCTAAACCAAGTGCAGAGTCCTGCAGCGCTCTTAAGCAAAACTGTGTAGGTTAAAGAATGCTAGGAAATTGGCAAATGTAGCTTTGAAGATATTTTGATATCATTCTAGGAAGCTGGGGAACAATGTAGGCTAATAATCATGGCTGTCATTTAGGATTAATTTACATACTTCTAGAAGGAAAAAAAAACCATTCCATTTGTCTGAGCTAATAGTTGCCTTGACAACTTGATTGAAAACCTAAGAATTTCTAGTCTAACACTTAAGCTGGAGTTAAGGCTATTAAGACATATCCATAACTTGAGGAGGGAAGAAGCATTAAAAATGTTGAAGTCGGGCTTGTTTTTCCCCTCCTACCTTTGTCCTAATTTTTTCCGCACTGCAAAGGACACAAGGGAACAAACTGCAGCCAAGTATTGGTGCAGACTAGCCAGAGGGAGAGGTCAGCAGAGAGACTTCAAAAGATCCTGCTTGCCATCAACAAAGATGGTGAATGGTGTAAGAGCCTGTACATCAGCTTTACACTACTAGAGCATCACCCTCCCAGGCTTTGGGACCAGATTATGCTGTTAGCATAGTGCAATGTGGCCAAACTGAATGAAAGAATCTGGCCTAGAAGAGTGTTTTACAATGAAGAGAGCTCATGTAATGTTAAATATCTAAGTTTCTAGTATGGGAGTGAGCACACAAATGTGGTGATAGGCAGTACTGGGACTGTAAGAGATTAGAGGAGATGGAGCAGAAGGGGTCAGGCTTGGGTGGGAGAACATCGGGAAGAAAAGTCTATGTCCAGTAGAGCATACTTCTCTTGAATCTCTACATTCCTCTGCTATGAAATTCCTCAGCTGTGAAATTCATTGGCAAAATGAATCTTCTAGTGCTGATCCACATAGCAGTAGTAGGTTGCCATCCTTTATTAGTTAGTCCATTAGCTCAAATGGCAGAGGGCTGTACAGTGGATCTAAAGGTTCTGACCCTGCTGATGACCCATATGTCACATCCATGTGATGGAATTTCAGTCTATTCAGTTTTCTTCCATAAACATCTAGGAAACTGCACACAAATACTATATTAAAAGAACATTATTAAGGTGGCAAAGTCAAACAGTCAGAATTTAGGAAATGCCAGAATTAAGATTGCTTGTGAAACCTGTGATATTATGATCAAAGAATGTATTATAATGCATATGCATAAGAGCAACCTTAACTCTACCATTTGCTACCTTCTGAGTGTTCGACTTTGCAATCTTATTATTTTACATTCTTTAAATGTAGTTTTTGGTGTAATGTTGGCTATGCTGGGTTTGATATTTTATTTAGATATTTTAAAACATATACTTTCACAACATTTCATAGGAAAATACTGCATTTATCTTTAAGAGACCCTTTTATTACAGCTTGCAACCATTGAATTTGATAGCTAAATGCTGAGGATTTTTCCTGAACGATTTTGTGCATTACTATTTCTCCCCCTTTTTAGATCAAACTCATATTGAATAATTCAGCTCTGACTCACCTACTGGTGCATGACATTCCATTTCCATTTCCATTATGCTGAAGTTTTAATATCAAATTGGCCATAACCTGCCCTTGAAGCTGAAGTGACATTGACATACTCTCTTTTGTGTTCACAGGCAGTGTCAGGTTAAAAACGGCAAATATGTCTCTCTTGCCTTAAAAATCTTTCTCTGTAAAGTTTATGTTAAAGGTCCCGTTGGCTGAAAAACCTTGTTGTGCACCCTCAGCTGACTTTTGCATTTGCTTGGAAAAATAGATTTATTCTTTCACATGCCGAACTGAATGCTCTTATAGACATGGTTATTGTATGCAGAGCAGCTCCAATCAGAGCTTACTCCTGAACAGATGAGGCGAGCAGGGAGAAAAGTGTTTCTAAGCCATTTTTCCACTCCCGCAGTGTTGGCCCAGGCTCAAGATCAGCCCTGGACCATCTTAGAGTAGCATTAGCTCAACACACCCCTATGCAGATAGCAGTTGGTGGCACAGAACCTGCTTACCTCAGTTCTACATCACCCAAGGATTCCCCTTTCATACACCGTTCCAATCATTTTGAGCTGCTGATAATTGGGTTGTTAATATACAGTGGGGCCAAAAGGGAAGGATTTTTTCACAGAAACATCAGGAAGTGAATTTAAAACTAAATTCAACTATTTGCCCTAGAAAACTGATCCTCAGAATTACCATCATCCGTTCTAGGGACAGAAATGTGCCATCTGATCTATGTGCCCTGGCTAAAGAGTTTGGTTTTGAATAGTGATTATTTTCAATATACTGCTCATGTACAAGTTACAGAGCAAGACTTATGTTCAAAATATTCTGGGACTAATTTGGAATAAACAAATTCAAGAAAACAACAATCTGTTCATGAACAATTCACAAACAGAAAAAAGCCAGATTCCATTGATATATTATCCATTATTAATTATTTGCCCTGCTCCACACTTTTGCTAGCTGTATTTCTCACACTACCAGAATGCATTTTACAGATACAGCCATATAATTCAACGTGTAAATGGATTCAGTGAAGCCTTGAATATTCTTGTATCCCATGATTGCCTCATGTCTGAGGCTTGCTAAGTTTTCATAGCATCCAATTACGTTCTGTGAGACTGTAGAAGTAACAAGTCATGCAAAATATTCATTGTGTCGCTTCGGTTCAACTCCTACAAAAACCTCTTACATTAACAGAATTAACAATACAGCCACTAGTTACTTGTTGACTCTACTTTACAGCACAAGTTTTAGAGTCTTTCCCATGCTGTCTCATCTCTACTCCATTACCTCTATTCCATTACCTTTGGTATTTGTCATCCACTGTTTTAATACTTATGTAAGAATAATTTGAACTGCCAACAATTTATTAATCATTAAAAAAAAGGTAGTAACTGAAGTCACAGCCAATACATAATATAATATGCCATTATTAACCTCAAACAGAATCTTATAAAGAGGCCTCAGTGGCAAAGTTTACATGAAGACTCATAGTCCCACCCCAGGGTAACCTGCTTTACTCCTTCTATTCATATTTTAGTTCTAGTATTGCCCTGATTTCTTGCCTTCCTTGCTGTATAGTATTGCATCTTTGCTAATTGTCTACAACACTGTGAATATTTAGTACCTCTCAACAACATGAGTTATTCTCAGAAAGCTTTAATTAGAATACAGCCTCATAGTAAAGAAAGTTGTTTTTTTGTTAAAATGTAGAGATAAGGTGGTGATTGTCAGGATGTAAGCATGTCATGTTTCTGTGCGCCAGCACATCGGCTACCTTCCCTTTGTGTGGTGTTTTCTGAAAGCTTGGGCTCTCTTCTTTCTACCCGGCATATTACTGAAACATAACAAGAGCCAACTTTAAAAAAATCATGAGTGGATGTGAGAAAAATGGAGATGGATAAGCTGATTCAACTAGTGACTATATCTGTTAGCAATGAAAGAATTGAAGCAAGAGTGTTTCAAGGGTTTCTCTTACACCAGCCCTCTCTTACCCAATCTATCCCTCACACTTTCCTCAAGAATTAGTTGTCAGACATGGGCATGTGGCTTTAGCATTTGCACTTTAACAATGCAATTCTTAATTTTTAATGGGATGCAACAGAGTCATCTGAAGATACTATGTAGTTAAGAAACACTGGGCCATCTTAACCCCTGGTATAACGGTTGACTTCTGAGGAGTTACATCAGGGATACATTTGGTCCATTATGTTTTTCTTCTGCTGGAGATGAAGGTTATGGTTTTAATAGAATTCAACAGAGTAATGAATCAAGGTAAGGCAGCTCAGAACTGCCTTGTAACAACAAGTCTTGTAATGAGAATGGAGTGTATTTTGCAGTGATAAAAAATGACAGACCAATTACAGTCAGCCTTAACTGTTATCGGTAAATTAGACACAACAGATTTTATTAGTTCTAATCTAATGGTTGTTATCATTCTGTCCTTTTATTATCTAGTGTCTGCTAACCTAGCTTTCTTCAGTTGATTAACACCTCCCAACTTTCAAAGACAACTATAATATAAAATGTAACAATGACAGTCGCAACTATATTGGAAACTCAAATCTAATACTCAGTGCAGATGGCAAATTCCAGATATTTATACTTTATTTCGGCATTGGTAAGAGGAGTTAAAACAGAAGTCCAGACCATACAATATTGCAAATTATTGTTGAGGTAGTAACAGAAATGAAAGTTAAGAAAAGATTAGTTAAGTCATCTAGTACAACCCTTGCCAGAGAAAGATGGTTCTCTACAGCACACTAGGTAGTCTTGCATGTTTGTTATGTCCAGTTTTAAATAAGTCAATGAATAGAGTGTTATTATTTCCTTTGGAAGCTGTTCCACAATCTATAGATATCTGGTCCAAATTAGAGATTTTGGAAGAAGTGCATTGCCTAACCCACTGCAGTTCAGGAGGACATAAAAAACATTCCTCATTTTCCACTATGGGTAAATTTGGCTCAATACATAAAAGTAGATCCTAAATCCACATTTAAGCACCTAAACAAGTGGCCTGATTCTTCAAACATGCAGAGAATCCAGCAACTCCCACTGATTTAACAGGGACCTGTAGGTGCTCATGACATTTAAAAATCAGGCTACCTATTCATGTTTCTAAATGAGGGCTTAGAGCCTAACCTAAGCTACCCATATTTGAAAATCCTGATCTAATACAGTCGTCCTTAAAGATTCAAAATCCTGCTTGTTTGGCATAATGTGGGCCACAAATGTGTCCAAACCCACCAAAAATATTAGAATTTTGTAAGCATGGGCAAAGAAATGATGAATCAATGGATAAGTGAGATCATTCCTAAAGACAAGTTTGGACTGTGCTCATAAAGGAATATTTTCCACTGGAGCAAATTACCTATTGATTGGCACAGGGGGGGGAAAAGCTATATTTGAAGACAAAGGAGCCCAGTGATATAATCTTTCACAGACTTATCTACTCTATTCATATGGGGGCTTTTCTTCCCTGTACTTCAAAGGCTGTTGAATGTGGACTGTAATATTTATCATATGCATTAACAATAAAAATGTTTTTTATTAAGGCAAACCACAATGTGACTGTGTGAAGCCTAGAAGTAGCACATTTTAGATATTTCCTTTATTATTTTGACTGTACTCACTGCAAAATGAATTAAGCCGCAAAACCATCTGAATGCTATTGATACTAACTCAGTAAAACAGCAACATGAAAAGACATCACACTTGCATTTCAGCAGTAATACTCTCAGTGTAATTCTGTTACCTTCCTGTATTTCAGAATAACTGAATTAGAAGTTCATTTGCATGCATAATAGATATGTTTATATTTGAATACTGGTTTTGTCACATTGTATATTAATATAAAATACTAAGTGAAGAAACAGCTGAAGGACTTTGCTCAGTGTATATTTTTCACAGTCACAACTAAATAATTGCCTCCTTGATACCATATTTATTAGGGCCAAACATATAGATCTGGCAGAAATTCAGTCCTGGTACATTTAAGATTCTTGAAGCATACTGTGTTTGAGTGATACCTTTCCAAGCACTATCCTTAAAACTGCTTATGCAACTAGAGCGAGGTGAATATTGCAAATATTGTTCCACAAATGCTTGTTTGAATTTTAAAGTGAACTTGTTTACATCATTTGTGTGCTCCTTTCCTGTTCTCTCTGAACATTATAACAATCTGTTTAATTTTACTTAAGTGGCTACGGAAAGTGAATTGAAGTTATTGTCCTTTGTAGATGGGGTTGCCATGTAACATCCATCCCCTTGTGACCTGGGGTGGCTCTGCAGTATCCTGCCTCAGTTTCCCTCTTTTCAGGGCTTCTTAAACACTCCACACCACATACCAACAATATGTAAAACACTCCCCATCTGGGGTCCAATTTGTTACCTCCTGCCAAATGAAAATCAAAACAAAACAAAAAAGTCTTCACCCCAGTCTCAGGCTGGCCCCAATCCCTTCTCCCCGAGAGTTTGTCTTCCTTTCACAGTTCCTGCACTGTTCTTCCGGGCACAGTCTGTCTTCCTTGAGAGTGTCTCCCTGTTTTCCCAGCAGTAACTTAAGGAGGTGAAGTTTACTTCTCAGTCTTTTGAAGCAGGATATAAACTCCTTCAAAGCTGCAGTTCACTGAATGATTTTTAAGATTCAAGTGCCTCCTACCTACTTTACCCACTGTGATGCAGAATGGTTAGCAACACAGAAGGAAAAATGGCTCACTTTTACAACCCAGGGTGACACAAAGTCATTTGAGATAGGACTTGCTTACAGATTGGATAAACATGTGGTACTTCAATGTGCATGCGTGCACACACACACACACACTCACTCTTTCTCATTCACACCTTAAAAAGTATTAGAGAAAAATCAAGTACACATAAAAAAGAGAAAAGCTTTGCTCTTCTACTTGCATGGCCTGTGTACCATCGAAGTCAGGGCTGCAGTTCAGGAGGCCAGATGATATAATCTCTGGTCGCTATTTGCCAGTGTGCAAACTTCTTTTGAGCACTTGGCTGTTCATAAACTGTGGCAGTCTTGGTCTCCTCTTTTCTTCAGACTAACCTTAGGAAAGCAGAGACATCAGTCTCTTTTGGTGTTGTGGTGATCTGAGAGAATACACCATCTTCCACATTTATTTTGATCTTTAAATTTATGGGCCTATTTTGCTCCACCTCCTGGCAGCTGCCCAGAAATATTTTGAGCAAAACAAGGCATCACAGATGTCAGACCCTGATAACTTGGTCCATTCTAGGTTGAGAGTGGGCAAGCTTGATTTAGAAAGTCCCACTTTTACTGGCAGTTCTTCAACTAAAACCACAGGCCAAATGTACTTTCAAAAATATAAAAATCATGGGATTAACAGAAGATGACTTCACATATGCATTTTCAATCCCTTCTGCTTTGAGTTTAGTTGGAGGGTACAACTGGTACCCAGCTCCTCAGGGTCCACACAAATTCTGGATATGACCTAAGAACTGTCACTATCCCTCATCCACACATACTTCTTATAAATTTAACCCTCTCAGCATTTCTTAAAATATTCTTAGGGGCCATTTACCAGTAAGGAACAGGGGAGCCAGCAGTTTGTGGCTTGAGAGGGTAAAGGGTCACCTTGAGCTCAACAACAAAGCTCGGAGACAGAGCTGCTTGTGTTCCTATTAACATAAATCCCACTTGAGCTAAAAAGAGTTATAATTTATACATTCTAAATAGAATTGAAGTTTACAGCAGGCCTCACTCACATAGGCCCATTTCCCTCACATGCTTATACGGTGTCTTGTGTAATGAGGCCTTAATATTGGCTGGGGCTAGAGCTGACCAGAAAAAAGAAATCTTTACCCATGAAAAATTACAAGTTTTTTAAGTGATAATTTTGGATCTCCCAGTAGTTTGCCAGGTGGGCTACTGAAGAGCCTGAACCAAGAAGCTCCCAATGCCCTGGTAGTCCACCAGGTATACTGCCACAGAGTCAGAAAGCCTGGGAAGAGGGACAGGCATAATGGCAGGTTAGTTGGCAAGAAATCAGACAGGTTTCTGTCAAAAATTTTAATGAACAAGCAGTTTTCGGATGAAAAACTATTCCATCGCAAAGTTTCTAACATGCTCTAGTTGGTTCCTCTAGATGCTATTGGAATATGAATAATAGTAATGATGAAATTATGGATCAGGAAGCTTTTGCAGAAATGTGGTGAATCATTTAATATACATTTGAGAAAATTATGATCTGCTTGTGGACAGTAGAAAGGACAATTTTGTCATACTTTTTCCAGTACAAACTACCTATTAAGAATGACACATTGAGAGTAGCAACTTGCAAAGATTTCCAAGGTATTTGTTTTGTGAATCTGAATTTTCATCTGGTAATTCACTTTTTGGGTTATTCTACCAAACATTGCCACCATTAATCCTGTTGGCCCAGGGCTGTCTGTCTTGAAGTGGGTGAACTCCCGATCTAGGGTTAAACAGCCCTCCCACCATTTACAAGAGTTCCTGGTAGAGCAATATGGACTAGCTAGCACCTAAAATCAGTAACTACTCCCACCCTTTAAGTGCAAGCTGAAAAAGAATAAAGATCCAGCATGTCACTGAGCACCATGATTAGGTATTTGACTGGAAGGCCTGACAAGACCCATGGTCTGGCAGCCACTTCTCACTTTTGTGGGGCAGTCCACCATCCATTTCATTCTCTGAAGTGTATATAGAGTTTCTGCTTTTCTCTCCGAAGCTCCATAAGAGTACTGCTGCTGCCCAGGATTCTAAAAGAAAATAACTACCATCTCAACAGGGTTTAAATATCAGAGATTTCCTTCTTCTAGGCAAGTTGCCTGACATGACTAAATAGCCCCACCTGCCCTGAGCAGCCTTCTTTTTAAGTGCCAGGCACTCGCCTTTCACATCCCCATTTTTTGTTTAGAACACTTCTGCCATAAGAAGGCAAGTGGTAGGTGTTTGATTGTTTGAAACTAAGTATTACATTGGCCATTTGGAGCATTAAATTACATTTCTGAATAGGGATATAGACCTTTAAACCTCCAATACAGTATGTTTAGAGATGGTGGTGAGTGAATGGAAAAGACTTACATGAACTTTTCAGTACCATTTGACAGGGAATTAAATACCTTCATATTACTTCATCTATCATGCGTTCACCTTTAGCTCATGGCATGCCCTTAGTAAATGGTGACATTTACAAACACTTCAATTATGGACAGTATGTTCAGGGTAATGCTGCATTTGCTGTATATGAAATAATAAATAACAATAGAATTGCAGTAGAAGAACACTAGTTCTTTCATATAGCAAATTAGCTCATAACAATTTATATTGTTAGGTTAAACGAAAGCATATTGCTTGGCCACTTACTTTACTATTTTATTCTGGATATAGACAATTTTAAACATGTGGAAACATGCAAGACTATAAAGGTCTTTGGAAAGCTAGAAGTGAAAAATGCTAAGGTGAAAGGCAGCTAAGGTCATGGAAAGCTATAAGTGAAAAATGAATTAATGTTATTCTCACAGCTTAACTAGAAGAAAGTTTTACTTGCAATGCATTGCAAGATCAACCTACGGAACCCACTGTCAAATATGTTATTCATGTAAAAAACTTAGCAAGATTGGAAAAAAAAAGTTTATATATTTGCTGAGTGAAATGTTTGTGTCAAAACTGTCCTTTAACAAAAATTCGATTTTCAAATAAAATTTTTCATGAAAGGTGTCTGCTTTTCATGGAAATTTTAAAATTTTTTCCATTTAAAATCTTAAGTTATTTTCAGCTTAAAATCAAAATATATTGCTGAAAACTGAAATGTTTAGAATCAGCTTTGTTACTGTGGTATTTTATGAAACTTGTAATTAGATTGCTTCTTATACCCATTCTCTCTATGGGCCATACTGTCAACCAGACTTCATCTTCCATGATGCACCACAGCCATGGTACTCCATAATGCACTGAGAGGGGAGATCATCGTGCATTATGAGTGATGTAAACCAACTAGGAATGTGGCCCAGAGAAGATATATGAGGCACCCAAACTACAATTCCCATGAGACATAATGGCGGCATTTCCAAATTGAAGTAATTTGGTTTTCAATTTTTCACTGATAAGTTAAAAATTTGGGGGGAAGACTTCATAGAAAGCAATTTCTTGTTATTTTCATAGAAATTTTCTGAGTGAGGAAAAACCCTTTTTTACCGGTTCTAAGACCATCCACAGTTACATTAACAGGATTTATAAAAAATGAGCAAATAAACCAATGCTTCAGGGCACACATCAATCACTAACTGACAGGAGTTCATGAAGATCATTTTATGGGCAGATTAGTACATCTCTATTATAAATTCTCTATACCAGCCTCCTAAGTGCCTGGTGCTTGCCATTGCCAGAAGTAGGATATAGGAATAGATGGGTTCTTGGCCTGATCTGAGACACAAATTCAGGAGAGACCTTGAGCTGAACTTTATAGTCAGTGGGGAAACAGTACCAAGAATAGAGGTGATGCTAAGAGAAATGAGCTGCTGCATTTTTTACCAGTTGTCGGGGTTTTTTTTGAAGGTGTGTGGCTTCACTCTTAGTTCTGGGTTACAATAAAAAAGCACTGAGACCACATTTCTGCCCAATAGGAAGGATATACTCCTGTGGTAAAAGTCACACCTGGAAACAAGTGTGTTTTGCAGGAAAGGTTCTTAGGTCAACCAGTAGTGTTGAAGAGTCCAAAAGGACTCCAAGACTGTAGCCTTATCTAACAGTTTGAGGGCCACAGCCTTGGGCGTAGGAAACAAGTCTTTCAAATAATTTCCCCTGGTTCTTCAAGCATCACATCTTTCTTGCTTGGGTTTAGCTTTAGCCAGCTGTTCTTTATCCAGCTGATAGATAATATTGATATAAAGACGATGATGTAGAGTTGGGTGTCATCTACATGTTGCTGGCCTGATGTCTATATATAGCTTTTCCGACAACTTCTAAATGTTCAGTAACATTAAGGAGTAAGCTGATCTTTGTGTGACTCCACAGATAAGGCCCATGGAGTTGGAGGAACACTTGTTCATAATGATTCCCTGAATTGAATCTAGGGAAAGAGATCTGGGCCCCTCTAAGGATTTCTGTTCACCTTGGGAAAGAGTTTGCTGAAAACAAAATTCTAGGCCTTGTGACATCCCTGGGAGATACTTATGTCTGACTCACACTCATTTCTTGCCCTACTGGCGAGGGCAGTAAATACTATTTATGTTAGTGTTTGGACAAGTATTAGTGAGAATTAGATTCTTACTACCAGACAACAAGTCAAGGAGAAGCAAAAGAAACTATCATCAGTGAGTTATGCAAATCATTTTGTAGAAATAGGAAAAATATTGATCTCTCTTCACCCTGTGGTGTGGTGCCTTGGAAGGTTCTAACACAGAGTAGATTTCTTGAAGAAGTGTTTTGATTCTCTTTAAAGTACTTCAATCTTCCTAAGATAAACAAATGGTCTAAGCCACTACAGAAGTATTTATGACACAAATGACATAAAAATTGGAGGAGTTATAAATAATGAAAAATAGAGGTCACTGAACATCAGCTGGATAATCAGCTCCCCATGTGACACTGTGGCCAAAAGAGCCAATGAAAAACTGGAATCCATAAACGGGACTCTCGAGTAGGAGTAGAGAGGTTATTTTACCTTCTTTTTTGGCACTGGTGTGACTGCTGCTGGAGTACTGCGAACAGTTCTGGTGCCCGCAATTCAAGAGGGATGTTGATAAATTGGAACTGGTCAGATAAAAGACACAAGAATAATTACAGAATTAGAAAACATGCTATCTAGTGGTAGATTCAAGGAGCTCAATCTATTAGCTCAATAGCTCAAGCTATTAACAAAGCTCAATCCATTAGCTCAATAGCTCAAGCCATTAAGAAAGGTTAAGGGGTGGCTTGATTACAGTTAATAAATACCTACATGGGGAACAAATATTTAATAATGGGTTCCAGGAATGCTGGAATGATTTGTATAGTGGGGGTGCTGAGAGCCATTGAACCAAACTGTAAACCATGTATATGATGGAAACCACTTCAAGCCAGGGGATTCAGCAGCATCCCCAGCACCCCTAGTTCCAGCACCTATGATGGATTCTTCCGTCTAGCAGAGAAAGGTGTAACATGATCTAATGGCTGGAAGCCGAAGCTAGACAAATTCAAATCAGACATAAGGTGTAACTTTTTAACAGTGAGAGTAATTAATCATTGGAATAATATACCATCACTGACACATTTTAAATGAAGATTGGACGCTTTTTCTGAAAGATATGTTCTAAGAATTGTTTTGGGATAGTTCCATGGTCATTGCTGTACAGGAGGTCAGCGTAGATGTTCACAACATTCCCTTCTGACCTTAGACTCTATGAGTCTCTGTCCAAACATGTTCTATCATAGCTTTGATTAGCAATCTTACCCACATTCCTGCTGTTTCTCTGTCTTACAAGGATGGAAGTCCTTATGTACTCACCTCGGATTGTGTTTTGCTAAGTGGATCTGATTTCATAAAAACACTTCAGTAGAAATTGACAGAATGTTGCTTTGAATCACCTTTCAAAGGGATGTAGTTCTGTGTGCTCATTCCTCTGGCCTTCCCCTCCCTCTGTGCCACTTCCTCTGGCATGCCCCTGTCTGAAGGGCTGTGAGAGGAACAGTGTAGGGATGTGTATGTCTGCTCCAAATCTGCAGTAAGCTGTTCAGGTTTCTGATACAGAGGGAAGAGGACAAAAGCCAGAATCTGACCCATGTACAGTACTTAGTCACAAATCTCTGAAGACAACAATATGTACAGTTTGAATCTGAGGCACAACATCCTTGACAGGGAAGTAAATGTTATAATCATTATACAAATGGAGAGCCTGAGGCAGAGAGAATAAATGATTTGCACAAAACCAAAGCAGTAGTTAGTATGAGAACCAGGTTTAGCACTCTGTAATTCCTGGTTGCCAGTCCTGCGCTCAGAGTGCTAGAATGCCTCTTCTCTATTCTACAGAGTTTTTAAAAAGAAAACTGTGTTTCAGACAAACCTATAGTTGTGATTCTGCAGTGTGTGCTATGGCTGGGGCATCTGCAGGGACCACATATTTCATTTTAATATGCTCTGCCTCTCAGAACTGGAAAATCTTTTTCAGTGCCCCAAAAACACAGGGAAAAAATAGCACCCAAAAGTGCTGTTGTTTTTATTTCAGCTTCCCAATGGTCACAGCAAACCTCTAAGTAGTTACTGTATTTTAAAAGAAATATAGTTTTTATAAAATATTTTATTTCTCTATTCTCTTGTCTTAGTCACTTGGTACAAAATAGAATCAGCGAACTACATGGATCTTGAGAGTCATTAAAATAGAAGATGGAATATAAGGTGTGTTCTTTTTTTATTTTACAACCATTCATTATTCCCTTTTTTCAACATACAATTAAGAGGAGAAAGAAACATTTCTGCTTTTCTTTGTTTCAGATGTGGGCAAATGTGAGAAACACCTGTTACTTTTATCTTAGCAAAAAGACTCCCCTGGATCTATATTAGGAACATAGGACTTGCCATACTGAATCAGACCATTAGCTTATCACTCAAGTATCCTCACTTCAGCAAAGGCCAATGTCTAATGTGTCTGAGAAAGGTAAAGAGAAATTATAATGCACTCATGTAATTGTGAAATGAGACATAAAATTCTTTCTTGACCCTTCCTGTGACCATATGATGCTCTGAAGCCTGAGACCTGATTATGCCTATCTTAGCATGCATAACTACAAATGATATATATGATATATATGCTCGTGGCAATTGGGGGAGGTCCCTGATGACTGGAAAAAAGCAAATATAGTGCCCATCTTCAAGAAAGGGAGGAAAGAGGATCCAGGGAACTACAGATTGGTCAGCCTCACCTCAATCCCTGGAAAAATCATGGAGCAGGTCCTCAAGGAATCCATTTTAAGGCACTTGGAAGAGAGGAAGGTGATCAGGAACAGTCAACATGGATTCACCAAAGGAAAGTCATGCCTGACCAACCTGATTGATTTCTATGAAGGGGTGACTGGCTCTGTGGATGTGGGGAAAGTGGTGGACGTGATATACCTTGACTTTAGCAAAGCTTTTGATACGGTCTCTCACAGTATTCTTATCAGCAAGCTAAAGAAGTATGGGTTGGATGAATGGACTATAAAACGGATAAAGAATTGGCTAGGGCTCAACAAGTAGTGATCAATGGCTCCATGTCTAGCTGGCAGCCGGTCACAAGCGGAGTGCCCCAAGGGTTGGTCCTGGGGCTGGTTTTGTTCAACATCTTCATTAATGATCTGGAGGATGGGGTAGATTTCACCCTCCACAAGTTTGCAGATGACACTAAGCTAGGGGGAGTGGTAAATACCCTGGAAGGTAGGGATAGGATACAGAAGGACCTAAACAAACTGGAGGATTAGGCCAAAAGAAACCTGATAAGGTTCAACAAGGACAAGTGCAGAGTCCTGCACTTAGGAAGGAAGAATCCCATGCACAGCTACAGACTAGGGAGCGATGAGCTAGGCAGCAGTTCTGCAGAAAAGGACCTGGGGGTAATAGTGGATAAAAAGCTGGATATGAGTCAGCAGTGTGCCCTGGTTGCCAAGAAGGCTAATAGCATATTGGGTTGCATTAGTAGGATCATTGCCAGCAGATCACAAGAAGTGATTATTCCCCTCTATTCAGCATTGGTGAGGCCACATTTGGAGTATTGTGTCCAGTTTTGGGCCCCCCACTACAACAAGGATGTGGAGAAGTTGGAGAGAGTACAGCGGAGGGTAACAAAAATGATTAGGGGGCTGGAGCACAAGACTTATGAGGAGAGGCTGAAGGAACTAGGCTTGCTTAGTCTGCAAAAGAGAAGAATGAGGGGGGATTTGATAGCAGCCTTTAACTACCTGAAAGGGGGTTCCAGGGAGGATGGAGCTAGGCTGTTCTCGGTGGTGGCAGATGACAGAACAAGGAGCAACGGTCTCAAGTTGCAGTGGGGGAGGTCTAGGTTGGACATTAGGAAAAAGTTTTTCACTAGGAGGGTGGTGAAGCACTGGAATGGGTTACCTAGGGAGGTGGTGGAATCTCCATCTTTAGAGGTTTTTAAGCTGTGGCTTGACAAAATCCTCGCTGGGATTATTTAGCTGATGTTAGTCCTGATTTGAGCAGGGGGTTGGACTAGATGACCTCCTGAGGTCCTTTCCAACTTTGTTTCTATGATTCTATGATTTAAAATGCTAATAGCAGTAGCCAGGCATACATTCAAACTTCCCCCGTAGAACTGGTCAAACAATAAACAAAATAATTCTTAAATATCTTTGAATGCACCCAGTTTGGTTCCCCATGATTTGCAGGATCGTATTCAGACAGTTGCCAGGTAATGTAAAAAAAATTCTCAAATCCAAAAAGTTTCTCAAGTCATGGCACAAAGTTTATTAATCTAGTTATGCCAGAAGTGCATTCACAGCTTGAAGACAATGGGGTTGCACAAGAGTGCTGGGCTTGCCTTCATTTACTATAGATTGTCATTAAAAAAAACCCTTGAAGGTAAATTAACTAATATTCGGAGCCCTACTGTTCCATTAATCTTTCAGTGGAACTCAGCAAAGATCTCACAAGGTGATAGCAAAGCGAGGATGAGGATCCTGCAGCTTTTTAACCACCAAGTCAGGATTACAAGAGCAGGTTTACAAGATGTGGTGGTTAAATGCTGGAGGTCAACAGTCATTTGTCTACAGTAGCCTTTCTGCTATTGCTACCACTGTTGGTGCAGAGAAGCTGTGTTTTAGCAACAGAGTGAAAACTGTCAGAGGGAAAAAAGATTAGAGCAGAAAAGGCCATACTGTGTGGTGATGGGTTGATGGGATATGCTTCTTTCCAGGACAATCTAGGTTTCAGCTCATTCTCATAGAAAAAAACAGGATTCAGTGGTAAAGGGTCACGGACAACAAATCTATTCAAGTAAAAAAAATGTTAAGTTGTTTTGGATATTATGCCTCCACAAGAGTCCCCCGTGCTAATTATAGTGGTTATTTTCTTTTTACACTCACATTTTCCTATTTTAAAAAAGTCTTTCTCCAAATGCTTTGTGAAAGATTCTTAAAGAAGAGAAAATGACTGACTCAATGGAAGGAAGGGATGAAACTGGTTACATGCAAAGGACCTGACCCAAAGCCCATTGAAATAAATTAAAGGCTTTCCATTGGCTTCAAGTGGCTTTGGATCATGCCCAGAGTGCTATTAAGTGCACAGAGGAAACTAAAAAATTGTTGAGGGGGAGGAATTAAGGGGCAATATTTTATTTTTCTCTCTTTCAGTTATAGTAATATTAGATGTTACTTGTAGACGCAACAGATAAAAGGTTTTCAGAAAGAAGAATGATTCTTAAGTTGGCAGTGTCCCTTTTAGCACAACCATTTCATTGTAGATCTACGGATATTAATAAAATATGTGGGGAAATATATGCAAGTTATGAAAAGAAAATAGGATTCTGGGTAGAGAGCATTTTGAATCGAAACATACTTTTATGAGATATTATACATTCCGATAACTCTCATAAATATTGGAATTCAAGCATGACATATTCAGTTCAGATAAGTTCCACATGTGAAATGCTAATTTTTAAGCAAGTATCATTCATATTACTATTGCAATAAACCCCGTTATTATCAGCAGAGTGAGACCATTTTAGGTATTTTATTAGTCTCCTCTCATTGTTTCTTCTCCTTAATATCCATGTAAATAATGAAAGGTATCTGATGAACAGATTGGATACATAAGACCAAACTTTACACTGTCTTAAAACTCTTGCAGTCCCATTGCTATCAGTGGGATTGCATGAGGATGTAAATCAGATCAGAATTTGACTCATACTTTGCAGTCCATCACTACATTCCATAGTTTCCTGTCAGACCAAGACAGACAAATTCTGAAGTGAAGTGTTTTTGGCAATTAACAGAACTCATTTTCAATCAAGGTGCTTAGTAGAATCGGTGAGTACTTTTTTTTTTAAGATGTTTAATTGCAAATTATTCTTTAACACCAAAGGAATAAATTAACTGCATCAGAAATCCTATTTGACACATGCTGAAGTGAAAGAGGATTCTCATCACAGAAAGGATATGCACTCTTGATGTAAAGAGTTAGGGTAGCCTGTGACAGCAGGCCAGGGATAGGCAATCTTCAAGGGACTGTATTAATTTCAATTGTCAAATCCTCACATTTAGAAAGACAAAAGAATCCCAAAGTTAGTCAAGGTAGAGTGGAAAAATTGATGAGAGATGACAGCATTTCATACTGAAATTTTTCATGCCACTTTTCACAAACAGCATTTTTTGTGTGTCTATACAATTCTGCTAGCAGCCTCTTTTTTCCAACTTAGTCAGACCCTTCTTCCTCACATACACTTGGTCAGGTACAAATCAAGAAAATATTATTACCAGCACTGAACATGTTTGAAGACAAAAAAGACATACAGTAGCTCCAATTTAAATGTCTTAACAATAATCAGGCTGTCAGTGTAAATAGGAGCCTGAGTGCAGATCTGTAGAGCATGAAAAAAAGCCCAAAATAGTAGACTTGTTTTAAAGGCACACTGTCAAGGCAAAATTGTATATTTTTAAAAATCCTTATCTTTGTTTGCACCTCCTGATTTTCAATTAGAATCCAGAATAGAATGAACCCAAAAATTCAGAGGGAGACTAAGCCAAGACTGCTGTGTTATGCTTGATTTGAGAATGAAACAAAGGAAAAACTGCTATTTTCACAGAATTTAAGGTTTGATCCAGAATTTATTTCTTCCGCGGAGGCATGTTTGCCTGAAACTTTGTCACAGGTTTGTCAAAACTTTTGTGGGTGAAATCCTAAATCCATTGACTTCAGTACAGGGGAGGATTTCACCTAGCAGATCTTAGTGAACCTGGGCCAAGTTTTGGATTCTGAATGCAACCCTACACAGGATTTTGTCATGAATGTTTTGCAGAGCTCTAATCTTGCCTGCTTTTCTGATAACAGGCTTAGTTCTCTGATAGATTTTGCATGAATTAAGAAAATAATGAGTGGGGAAAAATAAATAAGAAAAATAGGTAACAGAAAATGACTAAAATCTCACTTTCAGAAATGTTCAGAATGTATAGAGGAATTTATCTTGGAAAGGCTAAGGAACATCAAGCCACACAATAGATCTTTATGCACAACTCTGGAAAACACTTCTCATTTCTTCAGACCAGACTTCACTTTGAAACAAATCACATCTGCTGCTGTAACTGGGAAATTACTGTCTTTCCTGAACTGTGTAAAAATAATTATGGTGTATTAAGCATGATTAAGAAGCACAGCAGCTAAGTCTGAGGCTATGTCTACACTGCCGCAGGAATTCAACTTTGTTTAATTCGACTTTCAGCAGCCAATTTTTAGAAATCGCAGCAGAGTGTACACACTATGCTATTTGCGCTGGTCTCTTGCGTTCACACTGGCCAGCCTTAATTCGAATTAGAAAGTAGTGCAATGTGGGTAGCTATCCCACAGTGCAACTAGGCACGGTGGCTGTTGGGACGAGTGTCTTCGTCCCAGGATGCAACGTTGCTTCCCCCACTCTTCCCCCTCCCCCCAAACAAACAGGAAAAGGATTTTCGCACCTTTTTTTTACTCACCACGGTTGCCACTGCTGCACAGACATGGAGCCAGCTCAACTCTGCACTATAATTGTGAGCATGATAAATACATTGCGGCTTATCATGGAGTACTTTAGAAGTAGAGGAAGAAGGCGAAGCAGATACTACACCTATGCCACCGAGGCTACCCTGCTACAAGACATCGAGCAGAACAATTCCCGATTGCTGCAGGCTGTAACGTGTTATCTGCAGTCCGTGGAGTGCCGGTTCTGGTGCAGGGAAACAAGCACAGACTGGTGGGACCACATTGTTATGCAGCTGTGGGATGATGATCAGTGGCTGCAAAATTTTTGTATGCGAAAGGCAACTTTCCTCAAACTGTGCTCGGAGCTGGCACTGTCCCTCAAGCTCATGAACACTCGCTTAAGGCAAGCTATGACGGTGGAGAAGAGAGTCACCATTGCTCTCTGGAAGCTGGAAACCCCTGACTGTTACCGCTCAGTTGGGAATCAATTTGGAATCAGTAAATCTACAGGTGGGCATAGCCGTGAATCAGGTGTGCAGTGCCATAAATAGACTTCTGCTATGAAGGATAGAGACTTTGGGAAATGTGCAGAACATAGTGGATGGGTTTGCCATGATGGGCTTCCCCAACTGTGGGGGGCCCGTTGATGCGACGAACATCTCCATCCTAGCGCCTGCACACCTGGTGACCGAGTACATAAACCGCAAGGGGTACTTTTCCATGGTCCTTCAGGGGCTTGTGGATCACAGGGGTCAATTCACCAACATCAGTGTGGGGTGGTCTGGGAAGGTGCATGACGTGCACGTATTTCAGAATTTGGGGCTGTTCCCTAACATACAGGTGGGCACTTTCTTCCCTGAACAAAAAATTCACATTGGGGGTGTGGAAATGCCAAGAGAGATCCTGGGGGATCCTGCTTAGCCCTTGCTCCCTTGGCTAATGAAGTGGTACACTGGTCACCTTGACAGTGACAAGGAGTGTTTTAATAAGAGGTTAAACAGTTGCAGAATGGTTGTAGAATGTGCCTTTGGGTGTTTAAAGGGTAGATGGAGGACTCTCCTGACTAGGCTGGACATGAGTGAGAAGAACCTCCCTTCTGTGATATCTGCTTGCTGTGTTCTTCATAATGTGTGTGAAGTGAAGGGGGAAAGGTTCCTCCAGGGCTGGGGCTGTGGAGGCAGAAAGACTGGCCGCCAATTATGAGCAGCCAGATGCCAGCACTACGCTGAGAGCTAACCGCAGAGCACTTTGCATTAACGAAGCTTTGAAAACCAGGTCCTGCAATGAGATGCAGGAATGATTTCTGTTCCTGTATGTTGTTTGCCTTTGATGATCTCCTCATCCCCCTTCGATATCTGTGCCCGACAAATCCCTCCTGAACAAGATATGATTTAGTAAAGAAACGTTTTGGAATGATGCAAAACTTTATTTTTTAACATTGAAGTCATGGGGGAAATGGGGGGGATGGTTCATTCACTGGCTCCAGGGGTGGAGGAGAGCACGTACTGCATCCTGGTCAATCTCCTCCAAGACCTCTTGGGGGCGGGGGAGGGCAGTATAGCCCTAGGTTGAGGAGCATTATGGAAGGGCTGCAGCAGGACTCCGTCCTGCCTCCACTCCTCATGAAGGTCCACAATATGCCAGAGCATGTCTGCCTGGTCCCGCAGGAATCACAGTATCTCCTGCGTGGTGCTGCGATCATGGTCCTACATTTGTCCCATGTTCTGGGACATTTTCTGGGTCCCATTTTTCTAATCTGAGACAGTCTGTCCGCAGCATTTCTTAAGGGTTGCTCCACTGCCGAGGTGTCTACAGAATGAAAGAAATATAATAAGGTAGCCACAATTAGCATAGTGAAGAACATGATACAAATGTAACAATGTAGATACTGATCCCATGATACAATGTAGCAAATGATTTCCTCTCTCTGCTTGTATTTCAAACCCTTACAGATAGGAACTGCAGATGGTATGGTGTGTGTGTGGGGGGAGGGGGGGGAAGAGAGTCTCTGCTTGTATTTCAAACCCTTACAGAAAGGAACTGCGGACAGTGTGATGGGGGGGGGGTGAATCTTTGCTTGTATTTCAAACCCTTATGGAAAGGAACTGCAGACGGCGGGGTGGGGGCGGGAGACTATGCTTAAAACAGATGAAGCCATGATGCAGAAGAATCCTACTGTGGAGGGAGGAACAAGGCAGCCCTCCCTTGAAAAGTTTTTTGAGAGATAACAGATTACATAACAATAAATTTTCCATGTGATATCAACTGATGATAAACGTAGCATTTCTCATCACATAAAAAAAATAATCCCTGGGTAACGAAAGTACAGTCAACGAAACGCCTGAGATCCCCTTCGTGCCCCCCTACCCCCAATGTACAAGGACAGAAATGCTAATAAGCAAGAAAACTCACCAGATGTGCCTTCCCTGGGATCATTTGTCTTGTTCTGTGTGCTGGTGGACTGCTCAGGGGTCAGGAATAAGTCCTGTCTTTTGGGAGAATGGACTCCCCGCTCTCCTGCACCCTGCTGTCCACATCTTCCACTTCCTCCTCCTCGTCCACAGAGTCCTCCTCATTGTTCATGGACTATGAACTAGCGGAGGTATTGATGCTGCGGAGAGGCATCGTGGTGGGATCATCCCCCCAGAATTGTATGCACCTCATCATAGAACCTGCATGTTTTGAGAGAGGAGCCCAAGCGGCTGTTAGCTTCCCTGGCTTTCTGATAGGATTGGCGCAGCTCCTTAATCTTCATCCGACACTGCTGAGCGTCCCT
This sequence comes from Emydura macquarii macquarii, assembly GCF_026122565.2. Taxonomy (NCBI): domain Eukaryota; kingdom Metazoa; phylum Chordata; order Testudines; family Chelidae; genus Emydura; species Emydura macquarii. The sequence continues at coordinate 15,053,417 of NW_027132773.1, forward strand.
CTGGTGTCCCTTTTCCAGCATGCCCTGTGATATTTTTCCATATATATACAGATTCCTTTTGCTGGCTCTGAGCTGACCAGAAGGGACTCTTCGCCCCACAGCCCGATGAGATCTAAGACCTCTGGTCAACTCCATGCTGTAGCGCGTTTGGGCTTTGCAGTAGCCATGCGGAGAACAGTGGCAAAGCTCTCTCCATGCTGTCAGCAAGCACAGGAAATGAAAATTTAAATCTTCCTGGGGCTTGAGGGGAGGGGACTTTTCCTGCTAGCATGACCACAGAGCAGCACAGTGCGACTGCCCAGAGTGGTCAAAATGGGGCATCGTGGGATACATTCTGGAAGTCAATTAATTCGATTTAAGTCCTGTTGCATCTACACTGATGCTAAATTGATTTAACAAATTCAAATTAGGCGATACGCCACTTGCAGAGGTGGTCTTATTAAGTCGATTTTACAGGCACCTTAATTCGAATTAACAGTGGCGCCAGTGTAGACGTGGGTATAATTAAATCGAATTAAGGGAGTTTAAGTCAACCTAAGTCGCCAGTGTAGACCAGGCCTTGAGTATTCTGTCTGGTCAAAGTTATCATTGTTTGTTAAGAAGGAGGACAGGAGTGAGTAAGAATGAGATCTAAGTTTTTACACTTAAGCTTAGTCTCCTGTAGCCCCAGCTCTCACTTGGATCATTAGGTACATTTATTAATATTTGCACTACAATATCTCATAGAGCCCCCATTGGTCTATCTATGCATTGGTTTTGTGCCAATCACCCTCATAACTAATTGTTCAGATGATGTCAGGAGTGTGATGGGCTATATGGACAAAAAAGGGTAACCCAAGTATAAAACTTAAAGATAGAAACCAAAAAAAAAAAATGGTCCATGGGGTCTGATTTGATCCATTTCTTTGGTGAGTTTGTTTGACCCTTTCTGGCAAGTGTGAATTACTGGCTACCACACCACAAGGCAGATCACATCCCTCTGAAGGGACCCTCGCTGTGCAGCTATTATCCCCCACTGCATAGAAGGTGAGAGTGGGTAGGTTCTGGCTGAATCTGTGGTCCTATTCCTCTGTTCCTCCTCACCTGGACTGGCAACCTCTGTCAGGTTGTGATCTCATTCGGGGAGGGGATGGGCTATGGTTAGAGGCAAAAGCAGACAGTGGGTGTGGCTCACAATGCTTTGGGCTGTGTGCCGGGTGCACATTGTCCCCCATTTCTCACTGGCATCCTCAGCTTCCCCGGAAAAGATAATACTGTTCCAATCTGTACTACTGCTTATTCTACTGATCTTTGTGCTGGGAACTCGTCTTTTAAGGGAAATGTTGTTGGAGGCTCAGTACAAGTTGAGTTGCTTGACCACTGTCCTACAGGCCTAGCATAGCTTCAGTTGCTTGCTTGGCTAGTCTGACCCCTGTAGCATGACATCTTCCAGTTGGCAGAGATAAATAGGACTACTGAACAACCTTACAGATGTCTCAGTTTCTGCATAGCACGGCACATAATAAGACAAAATACAGATACTGTATGCTTGCAGTGGCACAGAGATAACGGTGATGGGAACAACAAGTTATCCTTGAACGTCTGGGGTACACTGTTTAATTGTCAAGGGGCATACTTTTACTCCGCCCCTTCTATCACCAGATGTTGTGTTGTTTTGTTTTGGTACCCTCCCAGAGCTGGGGACAGCCCAGCTTGCTCCCATGGAGATAAGGGAGTTACCTGCCACAGACTGGGGAGCCTAAAAGCCTTGCAAGCCTGATCTCGAGCCAGGGCGCTCCCAGGGCTTCTGAGCACCTAGCGCCACAGCAGGAAGCACTCAAGCCCTGGTGTGACTGGCCATAGGGCAGTCTGCCCAGAGCCACAGACCCTGGAAGCTCACTCGCTCCAACAGCCTGCCAGGTGATTTATAGCAGTTTCTGATGGTGCTCTAAGTCGGGGTTGTGACCCCTCGGGGGGTCATGAGGTTATTATGTGGGGATTACAAACTGTCAGACACTCTGCATATCAGTAAGGGTCGCCTGGCATGGGGGGCAGCATCACTTTTTGGAGGAGTCACAGCCTGAAATATTTGCAAAGAGGTCCCAGCAAAAACAGTTTTAGAACACCTGCTCTAAATTGTGCTTGAGGGTGTACTAGCCTCCGATCAACCTAGAGTTCTCCTGAGGGCTTAAAGCCATCTTTGTTCTCCTTTGTTGGTTTGTGCCTGTTACAGAAACATAGGTGCTAAAACACAATATTGCCCTGCCAGAGCTAAGGTTATTTGTTACTGTGGTGTGGGAGACATTGCTTTACCTCTGTAAAAGTAGAAAGAGTGTAAATATGTGGATCAGATGACCTTCTTCTATCTGTAAAATTTCTTATGTTCATATTCTGGAAAAAATGTTTTATCCTCTTGTATTGACCAGGTTGTGTTTGTTCATGTAAGTTACTTAATTTGTTCATTAGTTCTCAAGTAAAAAGAGGTAGTTCTGGGGTAATAAGGGATGTGCACAAATATGCATAAAAATTACAAATAGTGAATGTTGCTCTGTTGGAACCTGAATGCCACAGGCAGTTAGGCAACGTTTCACTGAAAGTTATTTATTTACCTAAGAATGTAGAAATGGATGACTATAAATACCTTTGTGATGGAAAGCCACTATATGCAATGTCCCTGGTTGACTAATAATGGCTAGAATGGAAAAGAACGCCTGAGATGAGGTGGCAAGACAAGTGCTAAGTGCCTCAGGAGTTTAAATTTGCATCTGGCTGCCATTTTCATGTGTGTGGGTGTGTGTGGGTACGCACGCACTCCAGAGAACTTTGTACAGAAATAAGAACAACTAACAAGACCAGCCACCTTTTATTTGATTGGCTGAGAACCCACTGTCAGGATGATATACCATCATGATGCAAAAACTGGGTTGATGGTCCTCTTACACTCATGAAGGTGCTATGTGAGAGAAAGCTCATCCCATCAGATTGAATTCCAGAAGAAGGAAATAAAGACAACAAACATAAAAATTCTTCATCTCTTTGCTGTTTGGACTCTCACAGAGCTGGAGCTAGGAAATAAAAGCAGAGATCCCCAGGGTCAATTTGGGTTAGCTCTAAAAGACATCCAGTGCTAACAGATTACTACAACCCTTTTACTTTTGGGAGCCATACACTGTAATTCATTTGTGTATATATGTTGCCTGCTTTAACCTGTAAATCTCTCTCTCATTTCCTTTTCCTAGTTAATAAATAATTAGTTAATTAATTATAGGATTGACTACAAGCTTTGTCTTTGGTCTGACATCTAAAGTACAAATTGACCTGGCATAAGTGATTACTCTTAGGACTGGGAGCAACCTGAATATTTTGTGATCTTTGGTGTAAATGACCATTTATCACCCAGTCCAGTTTGCCTGCGTGGCAAGATAGTTGAAGTGCCCAAAGACTGTCTGTGACTCAGTAGTAAGACTATTATAATGCTTCAGGAGTTCACATTTATTACTGGGTTGGTGAAATCTAATTATAGGACATACCACCACTGTGGGGTGTCTGCCCTTCTTTTTGACAGTCTGCCCTGAGGTTGGCACACATGGCTGTGAACCAATCCAGATAACGTGACAATATCAGGTTGACATTCACTATGTCTGATTCCACCTCTGTTTCTAGTACATTTTTATCAAATGCTTTGGATCAAATGCTACCACCAACTCTTTTCCAGGTTTATATATTATTGTTAAATCATACAACTGGAGCTGAGAAAACAGACTCCGTGGATTGTCCGCTACCTTCTTCTTTGCAATTGGTATCAGAGGCTAATGGTCTGTTTCTGAAACAACTGGTCTTCCATAAATGAACAAAATTAATTTTTTTTACAACCATGCATCTGGGCTAAAGATTTCTTTTCAATCTGAGCATAGTGACATTCTGTTTTTGCAAGAGCCCGGGATGCATTCACCACCATCTCCAATGGTGGTCATATTTTTGTAGCAGTGCAATTCCTGTGCCTTCTTTGGAGGCTTCAGTGGACAATTTGATCTGCCTCTTGCTGTCAAAATGCCTTAGGACAGGGGCTTTCTGAATCAATTGTTTTAAATTACCAAACTCCTCGCTGAGGTTAGCATCCTGTGTCAATTGACTATTCTTTTGCGTGCATGCACAGGGGCTGCTGGTTTGTGCAGCCAAGTTAGGCATAAATTTACCAACAAAATTAACCACTCCTATGAACCTCTGTATTCTTGCCTTATTTTCTGGGTGTGGCATATTTGTTATAGCTCATGTTCTGCTGGGATCAATATATACCCCTTTTTCAGTTAACTTTTCTTCTAAATAGGTAATTTCTCTGAGCCTGAGTTTACATTTCAGTTTATTTATTTCTGAGGAGAGGCTGAAGGAATTAGGCTTGTTTAGTCGCAGAAGAGAAGAAGCATAGAAGAAGCATAGAATATTAGGGTTGGAAGGGACTTCAGGAGGTCATCTAGTCCAACCCCCTGCTCAAAGAAGACCAACCCCAACTAACCCATGCCAGACAGGGCTGGGATGAGGGGGGAATTTGAGGGATGAGGGGGGAATTTGATAGCAGCCTTTAACTATCTGAAAGGAGGTTCCAGGGAGGATGGAGCTAGGCTGTTCTCAGTGGTAGTAGATGACAGAACTAAGAGCAGTGGTCACAAGTTGCAGATGGGGAGGTCTAGGTTGGATATTAGGAAAAGCTTTTTCACTAGGAGGGTATTGAAGCACTGGAATGGGTTACCTAGGGAGGTGTTCAAATCTCCATACTTAGAGGTTTTTAAGGCCCGGCTTGACAAAGTCCTGGGGTTGGGATGATTTAGTTGCAGTTGGTCCTGCTTTGAGCAGGGAGTTGGACTAGATGACCTCCTAAGGTCCCTTCCAACCCTAATCTTCTATGATTCCATGATAAAGCATTGTTCATTAGTTAACAGATTACCCGTGTGATTATTTTTTCCCTTTAGTGTAGGAGAACAGGGATGATGCCATCCCTCATAACTGGAAAGGTAGTTTTGGGGTATCCCCAGAATCTGGGAAGGTGTGAGAACCAGGGCAGCAGTGTGAAGCATGCATGTTCTCATGGTGTGGGTATCAAACCATCACAGCAGCAGTACTAGCTCAGTGTGTACATTGAGATCCATGGCAGCAGCAGCAACAACCAATATAGCTAGCCTAGAACTAGCGTACCAAGAGTCACAGACTCATGAATAATCCCCACACCACCAATGTGAGCTATCTACTTTACAGAGAGAAAAAATGAAGCACAGAGAGGTTGTGTGACTTGTCCTAGTTCTCAACCTCATAGCAAACCTTTGCAATGCTGGGACTAAGGCTCATTTGACTCCCAGTCCTGTGCTTTGACCATTAGACTTTTATTTTTTATGAAATATAGGACAATTATATTAAAAACAGCCTATATGGAAATTCTGAAGCTCCTTCTTTTCCTAATAACATTATTTATCAGGGGATTTCAGGCTTTCCTTTCAATTAGTCCAGAAACAGACATATTTAGATTTGAATATGTTCTTTGAATTTTCTCACTTTTTTAACTGCCTCCCCCTTTAATTAATAGCATTAAAGCTGATCTCTGTAAGTGGAATATTTTTCACCTTTCTCATTTAGTGAGGGCATATCATACTATACCTAATTAAATTGATCATTCTACACTGTATTCTCTATCCTATGCAAATGCTGTCTGATTATTCTTAGCAAGAATCTAAGAGAACTGGATAAACTCTTTGTTGATTTTATTTGGGCAGGCAGAAATCCCAGACTTTGTTTAAGGAAATTACAATTACCTAAAAAGAAATAGGGATTGTCTTTCTCCTTTCTAAAACTTTAGAACATTGCTTACTATGACACATGAGGGATTTTACCAGCTGCACTGTGGAAATTTCTGTTCTATTTTATAGGGTTGCCTCACTTATTAAGATTATCTCTCATTAATTTAAAAACTTGTAGCACAATTTACTCCATTTTAAACACTGGAGGTGTTGCATAACTCCAGAATTTCAATGCAGTTTTTTTTATATAAAGATACATTTTAAGTGGATAGAGACAACTAAAGAGCCATGTAGTCCTCTCCTTGCCTTACCTATGTAGATATAACTTTCAAGCTATAGAGAAGTTTTTATTTGCTCCAAGAATTTATACAGCTTGGTCTTGAACTCATTAAAATATCCACTCCCCAGATCTGGGCTAGGGTTTAGTCTTACAATTCATGTAGTTGTGCTGCTGCAGGAGAAGAGCAGGGGCAAACTTGTGACTTGAACCCCTTTCCTGTCATAGCTTGCTTATTTCCTCTCCTACATTGACTCAGTTGCCCTGGCTGTGTGTTGTGGAGTGTAGTCAAGACTCTGACTACTATCCACCCCCTGCACTGCAGAGGGCATAGACGCTTTGCCATATGGACAGTGAGTGGTGGGGGGGGGTCTTTGCACCCCTATTCAAGCACACTTCAAGGATCATGATCTTAACCCAGGTGGTTAATAACAGCATTGCAAGAAGTCTTCTACGGTCATGTATGTGTAAAGCTTTTCCTACTTAGATGTTAATGATGACCTTGCATCATTCTTCAGTTTCCTAACACCCTGTGTTACAATTAGAGTTGCTGTGGGTATGCCTTCTCTCCCATCCCACAGTTTTGGATCCAGCTGGCTGATAGATCAGGAAGGTGTTTTTTCTACCAGCCAGCGACAATGCTGATATTACTGTTTGGAGTAACAGTTAATAAAAGGATTCAGAAACTACTCAGGGAAATCAAACAAGTGAGTTTACTAAAAGCGAGAGAGGAACCCATCTTATCTTAATTGAAATGAATAAGAGAAAATGAGAGATTATTTCATTGCTGTCTGAATCCAGGGAAATTCTACTCCCATCTAAGCTTTGCAGCTAAATGTAGCTTCATCAGAGCAAATTCTTATTCAGAGCAAATTCAGCTTATTACCAAAGGCAATGTCATGCCCATAGAGAATAGGGTAAAATCATGGAAGGATTTTCCCCTTTGTTTAAGTATGAGTTCAGGAAGTACCGCCTCTCTGCCCTTGAAACAAAGATTCACAGGCATTGTCATTTCATTAATGGAGATGTTGGGGTACCTTGAAAGAAGGCAAGGAAGCAGATATTATTAAAAAGCTTCACTGATGCAGGATCAGGCCTAAGTCTCTAGTAAAACCTGCTGCCTATTTCATGGTTATCTTGTGAGATAAGACCTTGTCTCATTAGGGATTCAGCTTTCTTTCAGACACAATGAAGAGGGGTAGCATCATGTCTTTATAAATATTATCTAACTATGAGCTCCCTAAATCTAATCCATGTTTTTTTCTTGAGATCAAACTTAATCAAACAATCCTTGGACATAAAACCAAGGCTGGATTTAGTCATCTTTATACTGTTCTGAAAAGTTTACTATATTTAAAGCTTCTCCTTCTGTCTTTCATGAATGACTACTTTGTCCTCCGCCCGCTCTTCATGGAATGCTGGAAAGAAAGTACAGTATGAAAAAGGAGCAGAAGTGACATGAGTTGTGCTTCTGAAGCAGATATTTGCAAAGCTGAGGGCTAGTCTACACTGAAAACTTACATAGGGATAGCTACATTTCTCAGGGGCATGAACATTTCACACCCTGACAGACATAGCCATGTTGAGATAATGCCCATGCATGGACTGTGCTGGCTCCATGGAATAATTCTCCCTAGCTACTGCCTCTTGGGAAGGTGGATTAATTATAGTGACTGGAAAACCCCTCCTGTTGCTGTAGTGAATATCTACATTCAAGTGCTACACACGTGCAGCTGCAGTGCTGCTGCTAAGCTGTTGTAGCATCTTAAATGTAGACATAACCTGTGTCTTGGGTAGCAATTACATTTTCTAATGTGCAGTATTAAAGAGAAACTAACTACATTAACATTATTCAATATTTACATTATGGTAATGCTCTGAGGCCACATGAGGATCAGTTCCCCGTTGTGCAAAGTGCTGTGCAAGCACAAATGTAGGCATAATCCCTGAATTTTAGCCTTGTTTTCACTGCAGAAAAAAGGTATGTTGTCAATGTAATTAACTTGAGATAAATCTTAGTGAAACGAGGCTCATACAAGTTATCGAAGACGCTTTTAACAAACAACTGTCTTGTCTTCTCTAGGATTTACCTTGAATTTTCAAATTAAGGAACCACTTTCTCAAAAAAAATACAGAATCCTTAAATATACACATTGAAGCCTATGGACTACTGACATGCATAAATTGAGTATGTGCATAACTGTTTGCAGGATCAGGGTCTCAGAAATCATAAAGTGTAAATAATTTTTCACCTAACTCCTTCTGTTTCTCTACTCTCACTTCATCCTGCAGCAGTAGGTCAACAAAGTATTAATGTTAGTATGTGCATTATAGTATCTCCCAGGAGCCCTAATCAAAGCTCAGGACCCCACTGTGCTGAGTACTGTACAGATATATGACATAGACAATAGTTCCCCTAAAGAGCTCGCGATCTACAGGACAAACAGGATGCAACAGAAGGACAAAGCCCTGGCTGGGGTGATTTAGTTGGTGTTGGTCCGGCTTTGAGCAGAGGGTTGGACTAGATGACCTCCTGGAGATCTCTTCCAACCACAATTTTCTATGATTCTGTGACAAAACGGACAGACAGGGAGTTAAGTGATGTAACAGAATGTGCAGAGTTGAGCAGAAAAGCAGACATCATAGGTTCAAAGATTGTGTGCACTGCTTTCTTCTGGAGGTCAGCAATTTTGGCCTGGTCTACACTTCCCGTGAAATTCAGCAGCAGTCAATGGGAGATATGCAAGGTACCTAAAGTAGATTGCATATCTCCCATAGACTTCCTAAATTCTAATTAGCACGGCACGCCCACTATGCTGCGCTGAGGGGAAATGCCCTCCCATTGACGCAGCATTACACTTTTTCTGGGGGTGGATTTATTAAACTGACTTCCAGATCGAGTGAGCAGGTCTCCACTTCTGCTCAATCGATCCCAAAGAATTGATCTGGCAGTGGCAAATTTGCCACTGTCAGTGAAGACATACCCTCAATGGCATCATCCCATAAGAGTACCAAGCATGGGGAATTGTGTTTTAATGTTGTCTTCTGAGTTACTTCCTTCCTACATAGAACGTACTTGCCATGGCAGTATATGGACTTACATGTTATAAGAGCGCTCTGCCTCTATACATGTACATAGTTAAGAGAAAATATGCCAGTGGAATGCACAAAATCACAGCAAAATGTATGGGTTTTGCAGGACCAATGCATTTGGTTGTTGCATGTTGCAAATGGCATCCTCTGTGCCACTCCTTAACACTAGATTAATATTTTGCTAATACAACAATAATTAACAGCATGTAGTTACTAAAGGTAAATATTTGCTAAGGTATGTGACGTTTTTGTCATGTAATATTAAGCATTATAATAATTAATTTGGAAGGACTTTGGCGAAAGTTCGCTATAGAATTTTTGCTGATCATTTTCTCTAGCCCTTCCAGCAAGAATCTTGCATCAATATAACATGGCCAAACACCATACAAATTGCTGAGCCGCCAGTCCCTTCTGACTACATTCCTGACTCTTCTTATTCGGAACATTACACGTGGGAGATATCTTCAGGTACCAAGCCATTTCAAAGTAGAAACATGATGTCTTTCGCTTGTAAATGGATTTTCTGTTGCTATAATTTTCACACCTCGTCTGTGACTCCGACTGTGTGTCTTGCTTTTTCTCAGAAGAGCATTTTACATTTTTTAAAAGCTGTTTTTGTGGGTGTTTTTTATTTCATGCTCACTTTTATCAGTGCCAAATTGCACATAATTACATAATCTATCAGGAATGTGAAATAAATTATAAACAAATAGATGTCCTTATGAATCTTTCTTCATTTACCCTTACATTTCTTTGCCGTTAGTAATGTGCATGTATTGGAGTCTGTCACACTATCATTTTCTTTATGTTTACCCTTTATTTTGTAGCACATCATTCTCATCACTGTATTTCTTCTATGTACCCAGTCTGATTTGGTGTTAGGACCTGACATAGGCATATTTGTGACAAACTTTTTTTAACCCTCTGCTCTCCAAAAACAACTGAGACAAACATATATGTGTGATTATAAAATATCAGTAAATTAGAGCTACAAAGCTTGACAGAGATGACTTTGTAGCTCTACTAAAAACTCGCCAGTCTTAGTATGCCAAATTACAAGTCATGCTGTCATAATCATAGAGATTCACAATCATTGTTATAGCATTCTTTACCTTAGAGCAGAAGCAGGGACAGTGGCAGGCTGTAATAGAATTATTAAAGACAGAAGAAAATAGGATTTGTGAAAAAGTGCTCTTAGGAAAAGAATTAATTCATTTTGGAAGTGTCTTCTGATTAGTGCTTAGTGAAATGTTTTGGCCCAAACTTTTTTTTCCAGTGAAAAATGCAGATTCAGCAACACCAAAATGATTTTCAAGTTTGTTAGTGTTGCCAAATGGTTTGTGTTGGGAAAAAAATTGGAAAAAGTCTAAACTTTTTGTTTTGACATTTTTGATTTTTCAGTTCAATATGACTTTTCATTTAAAAATTCCCCTGAATTTTAATTTAAAAGGTAAAAAGCCTTTAAAATTTAGCTACTTTCAATGTTGACAATTTTTGAATCTACATCTATATCCACTCAGCCTATTCTCTCATCAACTTTTATAAGTTAAAAAGCATCAGTCACTGTTTATTTCTGAATGGGAAACCTTGGAGGAAAACCTAGATATTTGGTAGCATTCTTCCCTCAAGGTGCTAGGTATTCCCCACCTTGGTGTAGAGTGTACCTGTGACCCGTCCATGCCTAGGGTATACCATCTGAAAATGCCAAGGTCAGGGCAAGCTGTAAAAGGAAAGCAGATCCTCCCAGCACTGGTGGGTGACACTGAAGTCAGACTTCCCAACCAGCCACAAACAAAGCTTCTGATTCCCCACACTGGTTATCAAGAAGCTAACACAAAAATATACACAGCCCCCTTTACTGCATTTCAGGCTCTGGCTCCCAATCAGCCACTAGGTCCAGTAAAGAGATAAGTTATTTAAAACTCTGTGCTCTTTATCAAAAAGGTTCTCCTGACCCCAAAGGGTCAGCCACAGTACCAGATCAATATGAGTTTGGATCTTATCCAAAATACCATGCTGCCAGCCAATCCTTTAGTAACTAAAACTAAAGGTTTATTATAAAAGGAAAGAAAAACTATAAGAGAAATATTAAAAGATTAAAGCAATCACATACATACAAATGATTGGAAAGTCCATATGTATCAGGTTTCCACTAGAATTGTGGCATTTGCAGGCTTTTATAGTTCCTCTGGTGTGCATCAAGGACCTGGATGGGTCTTCTCAGTCCTTTGATTCACAGCTTAGTTGTAGATGAGTTCATCCAGAGGTAGGTGAAGACTGAAGACCAAATGAATGGGGTGCAGCTGCCTTTTATATCCGTTGGCCTTTTCCATGCTGCTTGTGGAAATTTACAGAAATAAGATGGAGTCCAGGGTCACATGAGTAAGTCCTGGTGACTCATCAGGTATATCCCTGGATTCTCCCCCTGGGCCCATTGTACCTGTGAGTTTCCCTAATGGGCCATGAAGCAGGCTAGTGCTGCTGCCATCCTGTGTGGGATGTCACTCAGAAACACAGCACAATTTGAAATACAGATACATCAACCACATCCATAATTTCCAATACACATATAACACATGAACATAAACACTACCATGTTACTTAGCAAATTATAGCCTTTCTAATGGTACCTAACATGACATATCTCAGATTATTTTTTATGATTTTGACATATTCATGTTAAATAATATAATAAATGGACCCCCTAATCCAGCCAGCATCACAGCACCATGTTGCTGGAGGAGCTATCTTTCACATAAGATGAAACACAGAAGGCCTGGTCATATGAAGTCATTAAAGATTCACAATGAACTTTTCACACGAGTAGGAGTGATGGGTGGGATTCTGTAAAGCATCTAAAATATTTAGAATCATAAATCACTTAGCCACTTTTGAAAATCTCACTCATAAATTTTAGTGTCCAGGCCAGATTCCCAGTTTGGATCATTATATTCCGCCTATGGAAATTTCCCCTGCAACTTTGATTGGACATGGTACCGTCCAGTTCCTATAAAGTATTTTTGCTTTGCTGTATCAAGGAGCTCACATAGGATATCTCAAAGATTACTGTATTTCATGTTTGTGTGTGTGTGTGTGTGGCCAGAGAGAGAAAGTGTGTGTATCCCATTCCCGAGCCATTCTGTATCTCTAAATCCTTCCTTTTAGGGGAGTTCTCAAGAACTTTATCTCTGAATGCATTAACTTTCCTTCCTGATCACTACTGCGCACAATAGGGAATGGATAATATGCATCCCCCCATGACCTCCTAACCACATGTGTATCCATTGACTAGAAATGGCAACTTCTGAGTTGTGGAGTAAAGAGGAAATTGCTATAGAAATGTCTGATCTCTCCTCTTTTCTATATATGGAAGGGGAGATTTGTCCAAAGAAAGGAATCACTGAATGTGGATCCAGAGGGCCCTGAATGGTCCTGTGTTAATCTGTAATTACTTAGACCAAGGAACTAATGCAAGTAGCATTAATTGAAAATGGACAATGTGTGGACAAGCACAGTGAATGACAAATTCTGGACCCATCCTTTTTAAGGTTAAAGAAACTCTATTGCAATCATCTTCTGTGCCACAAAACCTTTGCCAGTAGGGCTTTGTTATATTCTGTAATAAACAAACAAACAAACAAAAAACAATAATATGCAAGCACAGAAAATGGAAAGCTACATCATCTGTTCAAAATCAATCCAACTATTATTATTCCATTATGCTTTTCTGTATTAAAGTTCAATTGATTTTCTTCCAGGTTTTAGAATTAAAGACATTTAAGAAGTTGACATATATGGCAATTATTATGTCTGAACATATACTTGTGTGGATATTTTAAAATCCTATAAAGACCACTAAGTAATTGAAAAAAATATTAAGAATGTTTAACTATGGTTTTCTATAATAAAGCTTGTGAACTGTTTTTACTTGACTTACTCTTTAATTTTAGTTATCAGAAATGTTGCAATAATTTCATTTCAGATGTTCAGGCCAATATAGATTCTACATCTATCAATAATTTAATATTTACCGACCTGAATAAAAGAATATTCTAAATAAAAATGCAATTAGAATGGCATTAGAAGATTCTAGACTTAAACATATCCATTTTCGGAAGGTGCAATTTTTTCTCAAAATAAAGATGTACTTTCCCTCTGAACAGCCCTGAAATAACTTCACTAAATTCAAGGTAGCTGCAGCATAGATGCATTATGGCACTAATAAAAATATAGCAGTTTGTGGATTTGTTCCTTTACATTATCAGAGTGTTCAAGATACAGGGCTCAATTCACGAAAGTATCTTGATTGTGCTTAACTCCTTTCCTGAGTAGGGATGGACTTAGTATGTGCTTAAATGCTTTCTTGAACCAGGGCCTCAAATTCTGAGCTTTCCAAACACTGATAAACTCCTCCCACCTACATCTCTGTCAAAAATTCTCTTGATTCTCTTTCACGCATTTGATGATGAGAGTACCTGCTCATCTCTTCCTTCTGCCAAACTGCACTGGAGGCATGAAGCAAGTCCATGAAGATGTGCTTCTGCTGATGCTCACTGAACATGTTCATGAGGTACAGTTCTGGATACTGGACAGAATCAGTCCAGGGAGATTTAAAATGGCAAAAGATGGCTGACTCAGAGGGGGAATGAAAATCCACTTGGATTCCATGGAACAGATGTGTTGAGTGCTGGGATTGGAATGGTGGGCCATAGATGGACCACTGCCTCTGATCTCAGGGAAACAGCATGGTATGGTGGGATCATATCATCTTGGAAACCTGGGATGATGATCAGTGACTGCAGATCTTCAGAATATTAAAGCAGATCTTCATTGATTTGTGAAATAAGCTTGCAACAACCCTCCAGTGTCAGGCCACTCAATTTAGGAAACCCATACCTGTACAGAAGCAGGTGGCTATTGCCCTTGGGGAAAGGGCAACTCCTGACAGGTACCAGTCAGTTGCAAATCAGCTTGCCGTTGGGAAGTCAACTGTTGAGACAATATTTGTACATTTTGCCAGTCTGTCAAAACTGTGATTTACACAAAGGTGGTTGCCATTACTCAAGTCTCTGAAATTAGTTTGGGATTTCAGAAGATCACACATCAATGGAACACACATCCTTATATATTGCCCATCAAAAGGGGCCAGTGAATACATGAACTGAAAAGGTTACTATTCACTAGTTCTCTCAGGCTTACTGGACCACAGGGTTCAGTTCATGAACATGAACGTTAGACATATGGGAAAGATCCAGGAGGCCAGAGCGCTTAGGAGGTTGGTGTCATGTCATGGGGGGAAAGAATGGGCTTTATTCCCCTGAAATGGCATGATTATGTATGGTGTTTCTGTGCTGACATTTCTTTTGAGGGACCCTGCATACCCACTCTAATTGTGGCTCATGAAGCCTCAATGTCACCAACCCCGACCCCGACCCCAGAAAAAGGGAATTCAAGTACAGACTGAGTAGCTGCAGAATGGTGGTGCAGCGAAGCTGTGGGCACTTGAAAGCTCATTAGCAATGCCTCCAGACCTGTCTAGATGCTAATATGGTTCAGATTATTGTGGTGTGCTGTTGTTCGCATGACATATGTGAGGCCAAAGGAGAATACTCACTCAACAAGTGGGCGCAAGACACATCTGTTTTTCAGTGCCTGTACAGGTAGCCCACCCATGAACAGAGCTCCTGGTTCATGGCAGGCGAGGGAAATTCATGATGTTGTGTGCTTGAACATCATGGAATAGTGGGGATCCAGGAAGTGATTTGAGACTGTGTAGGGAGACACTATTGTGATGCTATGGTGCTGCTGAAAAAGTTCAATAGACCATTGCCATATACTACTGTTGGGAGACACCTTGGTGGATTTTGACCCCCTGAAGCTGACATTAACAAACAAACTGAAAGCAGACAGCTGGGGAGGGCCTTCAAGATTACCACTTTTGGCTATGGTTTTGTGATGAAGAGAGTTTTAATGCACATTAAGGACATCACTGAGCAAAGTTTTTGTTATATATTAACTGCTCTTTTTGGATTTGCTCTGTTTGGGGTGCACTTAAGCATTGGTAATATACTTTTTTAAAATTTTGCAAGGTTTTGGGAGGGAATTCACACATTCCTTCCACACTACAACACCATTGCAAAGTGCACCTACCAGGTACTATACATAATTACTCCAGGGCATGAGTGCTTCCATGGTTTTGAATAGTGACTGTTTGGTGGTGGTCGAGGAAGGGTTGTAAATGCACCGCTCAGTGTCAGATATCATAACCATTAGTTTATTTTTGTTTCCTTTTCTGTGTTGTTAATGAAGTCTATAACAAAGCCAAAAAGATGTTACATTTTGCTTATCTTGTTTTCCATTCTGGTGCTTTGGATTGCAACTGTTATTTCATAGCCCACTTCATTGTAAAGATTCCTGTTTTTTGTTTTGTTTTTAATATTAGGAAATTCATAGCTGCAGGCAGATGGGGGTGTGGGAGGGACAGAATTCATTGCACTTCTTTGGGACCACATATTACAGAAATCACGGTAATATGCTGTGAGTCCTGCTGACCCATCCCTAAAGCATGGAAAATATCACATGAATTATACCTGAAGAGCAAGGTGCACACACAAGTGACGTGAACTATAATTTATTGACATACCTACACTGAACACAAAGCTAAAAGCAGTTTGCAACAGGAAAAAATCAATGAAAAAAAGGTAAAATTCTCACAGAAGTGGACAACCATTAATGTCTGGAGGAGGACATGCCTCCTCGCCCTTCCCCTCCCCCTCAGCCTGAAAAAGGGGGAACGGCTGTGGAGTGTTGTGCAGGACGACAAACAAGGAAATTTCCTGCCTGCGGGTTGAGGGCTGAACCCACGCTGAGCTATAGGGACAGGATCGGGCTCATCATTGCCCTTCTGAATGCTCTGGAGGGTTCCCTTGCAAGGGGTTTTGGATGCTCATAGGGAATATTGTGCTGACATCCAACATCATCCTTCCCATTGGGAAACAGGGTGAGTTTCACCACCTCAGCAGCAGTCTGGCCGGCAGATGGAGGAGGATTGGGAGAGGATGATGTGGTACTGCTTGTTCCAAGAGAGAAGAAGTGGCTCTGGTGGCCGCCGGTGCCCAGAAGCATTCTGCCACCAGTTGGTCTAGGGACTGCATGAGTACATGATCCCATTCCCTCTGTGCATGCTCCTATTCCCTGTGGGCATGTTCCCATTGCCTCCATTGCCCTATCATGCTGGAACTGCTCCTGACGTCTTCTATATATGCAAAAGAGCAGGTTTTCCAGAGTGCTTTTTCACCTTCCTCTGCTGTCTCTGTGATGTTGCTCATGCCCTTCCACCAGAATGGTTTCCCTTTCAGCAATGAAATGTCCTGACGAGTCAAAGACAAGAGTAGCATTATACTTCATTTTTCGGTGGAAGGTACCAAAATCTCCCCAACTCTGCTGTCGAAGACCACATTATTGATACTTCTAAGAATCTCAGGAATGCAGCTGTTACAGCTTCCTCCATTCAAACTACTTTTGCAGGCCACAAGGAAAGAGCTAAGGTTAAAAAGAGGTAAGAGACCTGCATTCCTTTTATTTAAATGTTGTAAAGTTTACGGTGCATGGATGGACTGCTTGAGGTGGGAATGTTACTTTGGGGGTGACATTCCCAAGTCACCTTTTTGGTCTTTAAAGCCTGGCCAACATTTGGAGAAAATAACCATTTTCAGGGTACCGAATGGAAAAGAGAAGTGGCTTCCCAGTCCTGAGGAGGACACCCACCAAATATGCCAGATAAATGTTCCCCTGATGATCATCCCTCTGTATATTGCTGAGTGAAGGGGTTTGATGAGCTACAAAGATGGAGCAAGCACATTTGCCCTAACATTAAACCTGAAGAACCAGCTTGAATTTCTGCTATACAAAAGTTTGCTGAATTATGCTAACAGGAGTGGGTGGCAATTCAAGAGGAAATTGACTATATTCTATTGTAGCAGACAGGGTTCCCAGGGAAGAGGGGCAGAAAACCACAGAAAATGTCCACCTACCCCCCAACTCCTGCCCATATCACCAGAAAGTCTGGCCCCTGCGTTCAACAAACAGCACTGAAAGGAAAATGGAAATAAAGAGTGACTCCAGAAGTGCATTTTCTTCCCTGTAGTTTTGGATTAACACCACAAGCCAGTCACCACTTGGCTGTTAAGGGGCATGACACTGTGTTTGTGCAACCACTGGAGCAGATGCTTTACTTGCCCCTTCCACTGCCTCTCCCAACTTCTGTAGAGTGCTTCAGTGCAGGGAGAGGCCAGGCCCCAGGGACTGGGAAAGTTAAAAAACATTTGAAAAGGTCACAGGGAGACTGTAGAACTCTGACTTTCCTTGTATAGCCAATCAGTTCCCTTTTCCCTTCCCATACCTAGGCAGGCCCACACACCAACATCCCAGCCCCCATTTGCATGGCTCCTGATCATAAGGTGAGGGAATGATAGGGATGGGGTAGAAGAGGGACAGTGCTGGGTCTTTCCATAAAGTATCATTAAACTCTACTTCCCTTATCCAGGTCATTTTAAAACCCTCACGCTCCCTTCCTCCTTCCTTCCCTCCCTTCAGCCCCCAACCCCATTTTATGCAATCCAGGAATTGTCATTGTCAGTGGTGACCAAGAAACGACAGACACAGGGGTACAGTGATTGTTCATTAATAACCCATTTTAGTTTCTGATAAATGCTTCATAATGTTTCATGAGGTTTCAAAATCATTGGTTTACAGCCGTGTGTTGTTCCTGGACCATGTTGGGGTGAAGTGGGGACGACGACTGGCTGAGGCATCTAGCACCAGTGCAAGAGGAGCTATTGTGGGGGTGTGTAGGGGTCCATTGTAAAATTTTCCAGCACTGGATTCGTGTTCTAGCAGTGGCTCTTTGTCCTCAGGCTATTCCTCAACCTGGTACACTGGATAGAGATGCAGAATTACATGCTCCTCTTCTTCCAAGTCTCCCCGGACTTCCTCCAAGAATTCCTGAAAAGTCCCCACAGCTTTCTCACTCTTTCTCTTATTGTGCCTTCGTATGATGAGCCTAGCAGGGTTGAAGTGGGGCTTGTGACTTAAGACACCATACTCACAGGCCTGGAGAGCACTCAGTCCAGCTCATTGTAACATGGGGATGTGCTAGGTACTCTCCTGGAGCGATGATTGGAGTCCTTCAGTGTACAGTACAAGAGCCAGAGGTATTTCCCATGCTTCTAAGCACTGGGATAGAGGCTGGTGAAGGACCACCTCCTTCACCCTCTGTGAAATCTCCTGGTACAGGTTCATGCCAACTCAGGTAAAGTCCTACAGGATGGTGTACTCTGACTACGCTTTGACCAGCTCCATGATCACCTTTACTGATCTACAGACTTCAGCATAAAACTGTTCTGAAGTACTCAGCTCTGATTTCTACTATTTCATGGCAAGTGGGGTGGTCAGGGACCTTTATACTTGGGTAAGGGTCAGATAGTAAAGGGATCAATGCATTGTAGGAATGGCCCTGGAGGACTATCGATGCCTGTGACCTGGTGCACACTACTTGCCCCCATCCACACTGCACTGTAGAATAGGTATGAGGCTATGCCACAGCAGAAGTGTATACATACCCACACCTTTAGCTTTCCTGCGCTAGACTGTCCTTCACGAATGTGCTGCAGGGCTTCAAAAGAATATATGTGTGACAGGGTGTGGGCATGGAACTGAAGATTAAGCCAGCCCTCTGCCACTGGAGCCCTAATTAGAGGGGGAGTGGAGCCAGCTGAGTGAGCCTGTGGGGACTGGGCTAACAGGAAACAGCTGTTATGCTTATTAGACCAGCCCTACAAAGGCTTACAGGAAGGAACTCAAGAGGGGAAAGGGGGATCACCAGAGACTCACAGCAGAGAGGTAGCCTGAGCAATAGAAGGAAGGAAGGGAGGGAGGGAGGGTTGGAGGTAGGGGCGAGTGATCAGCCTGGGAAGGAAAAGCCTCAGGTGGAGGGGAGGTGAGAGGCTGAGATTGTGGCCCCTGAGCCTGGACTGTACTTGTAAATAGTTGGTGGTGGGGAAAAAGCCTCTGAATAAAGAGCACTAGTGGGAGCACGAAGCTGTGATCTGCACGTGGTTTGTGGGAGCAGAGGCACAGAGCATCAAGGGGCGCCCAGTGTCAGGCCACTACAATATGGTTATAACACAAGTACACCCGTAATCATGTACACTCAAAAGTGTAGACGCACCCTAAAGGGTGTATATTTCAGAGCACTAGATGCTGCACATTTTGATAATCATAGGACTAATTCCCTCCAATTTATCATTATCCTTCTTATAATGAGGTGCCCAGAAATGAATGCATTGTGCCAAGTGTGGTCACACCGCACTGGATAGAGAGGGATTATTACCTTCCAAATCTGTGACATGATGCCCTTGCTTATGGAGACCAACATTGTGCTGGCTTGATGTTGTTGTTGACATATCACATTGCAAACTAATGTCTAATTTAATGTTCACTTAAATGCTAAATCTCTTTTGGCATGACTGCTCTCTGGGTTTCTCTTTCCAACTGAACATTTGTGTTTCCAATTTATTTTTCATGTGTCTCAGCTTTCATTTTTTCCAAACTCACTTTGTTTAGGTTTCACATCTAACCCTTTGTATTATTTTTCTGTCCTCACTGCTATTTGCAGCTCCTCCCACTTCAATATTTTATGTCAATTTCATTGATGGGATGTTTAATCCCTCTCTTTGTCTTATGAATGAAGACATTTAATAAAGTCAGACCTAATGCTGCAGCTCTACAGGAAAACTGAGGAGACATGATGTGGTGCATACTTTCCTGCCTCTCCCCAAACTGGTGCCTGCTGTTGATTACAGTGTGTGCACTAATTGACCGAGGCCTGGACACATTCTGTAACACACAGACACTGCCTCAACAAGGCATATAGCACAACCACAGTAGACCATCTTTTCTGGTATTCTGGTGATTGCTAGGGAAAGATACTGCTCTGCTTCTTGTGTGAGAGCAGATTTGCTACATTCTTCCACCATCCTCTTATACAATAATACAACATGAAGTGGGATTTAGCCCTTTTTGCTTTATTAATGAGAATCACAGCCATCTGCAAGAGGAAAATATAGTAAAAGGTGTCTCTGTGTCTACAACAGAAAAAGGCATTCATACAGACTGAACCCCAATTTTCAAACTTGGGTCCCTCAGTTAAGATATTAGAGTGCCCGAATGACAATGCAGGCATCCATAATGTCCACTGTAGACATCTACTCTACTGGCTGCTCTGAATGCCCAGATGTGGAATTTACTTCTGACATGTGACCATATTTGATAACTGAACTTCCTATATTTGTAAAAAAACCCAAAAATTAATGACATTTGAAAAATTTGAAATAATGGGCATATGCTCAAACAGTTGACATACTACACATGCATTAATATTAAAACATTGCGTACACATATGTTCTTTGTAGGTGTGTGTGAACTTCAAGACAATTGGGTTCCCTCTAAAGGTTTGTTGCGAAATGTTGTTTGCACTGGGACATGTAGCCCATATAACCTGCATTTGAATACACAAATAGACATTTGCATACACAAATACCCCTATTGCTTGTGGAAATAGTGAGTCAGCTGCACATTGGTGGAACTATGCAGGTGCAGCAAAAAGTTTGTCCGCTTATTTGTGGGTGTGGTTTGGAAAGAAATTTTTACAAATAGGACCCAGTGTGTCAATTCCTAATAGGTGTCTCTCTAGCAATTTCACATTAAGGGTTCTTCTATATATCTGTATATTTACCTAAAAAGTAAATTGAATGAGCCTTAATTTCAGCCAATATCAGCACTGAAAAATTGAAGTAGAAATGCCTCCCTTTGAGATCAAACACACCCCTTTTTGGAGAGCAGTTTCTGCTACTGCAGATGGTGCAAATTCTTCTTTGGACCATGGAAACCTCATGAGAAGGAACATTATAGTGTTGCAGCTTATGCAAGCCTTCATTTCTGCCCTACTGGACTTCATCAAAGGATTTTGCCCTACACATGTTTCTTCTCACTGAAATATGTTTAGCAGGTATCAAGAAAACACATTAGAATGATTATTTGTGAAGTATTTCCATGACGGTCAATTTACAAGAGGGAAAACAAGGAGAGTGGATGACTTCCCCAGAATATTTAATCTTTGTGCTGAATAACAATCTTGGGGTTGAAGTTGTTGCAAGAAATAGAAATGGTAAAAAGGACTCCACTTAAAGAACAATTTTAAAGATAAACTGAACAGTCCTAATCAGATACTATATACTATAAATCAGCAATGAGCAGGAGCAGAGCTACAGAGTCGGAACACTCACGCTACACTAGCTTCCGTTGAATGCTGCCATGCATGCATTTGACAGGGATAACAGCAAATCAAATATATTAAAATAAAACAGAATCAATATATCAAAGGCAGACCAGCAAATCAAAACCAAACAGTTGGCTTTTCAAATTACTCCGAATAAAACGGTAACATACTACATCATATGTTACTTATTTTTTATTCAGGATCAGGTTAATATTTAAAGAACCTAGCTAAAGATTGTGGCTTGCTGGCTGGTGAGCTATCCTCCTCAAAGTATGCTAAAAAGGTTGACCAAATATATCAATACCTATCCTCTTTTTTGTGCTTCTCTTATGTATATACTTGGTGTGAAAATTTTTCCATTACAAGGGCTGTTCATATTTTGCTATACCACAATTCCATATGAGAAATCAGATTTTTCCAATAATGTCTTGCTGCTAACAATAAAAAATAAATTAATTTGTCATTCTGTTTAAAATGTAGATCTTCTTTTGGAGCATTAAGTAAGCAGCTCAGGCAATCTCTAGGAAGCTAGCATAGTGTCATAAAATAAATCTCTTTAATAATTTCCTCCCAAAACCCTCTAATTCCTGGACACAATCACCACATGTGTGCAAATATATTTCCCTTTCCCTGCAATCCCTCCAACAGTTTCTTCCTAGTAGCAAAAGCATGATGGATCTTAACTGGAGTCAGATGCCATATATATAGCAATTTATAAAAAAATTTCTTCATGAGCTACACTCACTGAAGATATTTATTTTCTTTCTCATATAGAGACACACTCATTAAGATCAATGTCTTTGACCAAATCTCTCTCCCACCATTTCATCTGTGTTGTTTTCTTACCAACATCTTTGTCAATCAAAATTGTATATATCTTAGAAATTAAAGCTTTTGCTCCAGCTTGTTCCTGGGTCAACTCCTCAAATACAGTTAAGCTTCTGTACAGAGATGTCTTGAATCCAGTTTTCACAATACAATGTTTGACTTGTAAATACTGTTTAAGTTTTGTTGTAGCCATTTTGGTCCCAAGATGTTAGAGAGACAAGGTGGGTGAAGAAGTATCTTTTACTGCATACAGATGACAAGCTCTGGAAACGTGAAAGCTTGACTCTTCCACCAACAGTAGTTGGTCCAATAAAAGGTATTGCCTCACCCACTTTGTCTCTCTTGTAAATATTGAAAATACAGAATATTGATATTATTTACAAACGTTTATGCTGTTCCTATAGAATCATAGAAGAATTATAGGCATTAAAGATGGAAAAGATCTATTAGGTCATCCAGTCCATCTCTGCCAATGCAGGATTGTTCCTTCTAGGAACACTTAAAGTCTTCTCAACTTTATAGCTTCATTCCTATAACTTTTCCCTTCTCAATTAAATAAATAAAAAAATCACATCTTTTGCAGAGAAAGGAGATTATTTTTTAGATTTGATTTGTTTTTAAACACTCAAAATTCTGCTGGTGACAAATGTTCTATCTGACATTCCAGAGGGAGGAAATCATTAAAACATTATCACTCAATTCTCAAATCACTCAAATACCGGAGAGGAGAGTCTTGCCACCAACAGATTGTATTTTCTGAGAACATCGTTAATTGAGATTACTGAATCAAAAAAGAAATTGGTTCCTGCCTCATGACTAAAGATGAAGGGCAAGTCTTAGCCCCCGTTCCACCTGCTTTGCGTTTATTCTGTTATTCAAAGAGGAGAGTGTTGCTCCTTCATTTCAGGCTCAGTTGTCCATGTATTGTGGCTGGAGGTGAGTGACACATGGTTTAATAGCCTTTCCACCACAGGAGAGTGGACATTGTTTCAGGAGGGGAGCTATCAGCTCTGGTAGTCTGACACCTGGTCACCCAACAACTACTCCTCTCTGCCTTTCCCACTCTTACCATGCCCACTTTAGAGCTTCCCCAATAAATGCCCACCCCATAACCATTCCTGTCTTCTGTAGTCACCTAGAAATGCCTTCTGACTTTCCACTAATGCCCCTCTGCTCTTGTCCGTCATCACAGAACCAGAGTTTGCAACCTGAGAGTAGTTGAGGATGGTGTGTGCTTTGTAACCTCCCCTACTCCCTGCAATAACTTCTTTCCTGTGCTTTTTACCTAGAAATGCTCCTACAGAGTCAGTCCACTTTTGACCATTGCAGCTCTGCTCCATTAGAGGTGCTCATCTCTGGGGGTGTAAAGGTATCATAAATCCAAGATAACTGACTTCCTGTGCATTCCCCCAGTGGTGCAGCAATCCTTGGCTGGTGCAATGGATCAACACCATCCCCTCCCAGCCATCATCATAGTGAAAGTGGTTGGAAATAGGGGCATGGTCAGAGCATGCACTTGTGTGATAACAGGCCCCCAGAATGACACCTGGGGCAAGAAGGAGCTGAATATAAATGTAATTTTCATTTTGGGACTCAACTGGCTGCTGGCCAGCGTCAGGGTCAGGGAGTGACAAATGTTGTAAAGCCCCTTTGCGCGAATCCTGTGTTAAACGTATCTTGGCCAGGGGATTTGCCCCAATGGGGCTCGTTTGGTAAACCTAAAACAATCTGGATCTCCAGAACTTCATTCTCATAGAGCAGGTCAAAGAAGAAGTTAGAGATCACCACAGCCCAAACCAATGCAGGTTTCTCCATTCCTGCTTCAGGGGGGGATGACTAGATGGCTACTTTGGGATATTATTTTTAAAGTATTTTTTACTTCAGAGGAAGGTTAATATAGTAGTGAAGGAACAAAACGAGTATCTCAGTGATGACACAAACCCTAATTCAGGAAAATATTTAAGCATGCGCTGGAGGGCTCTGCTGTGTAAAGTTGAACTGCAGAATTGGGACCTCTGAAAGAAGTGGATAAGGGAAAGAATAGTTGGACTAAATACAAGACTAAAAGGAGAAACAGTTACAACATCTCAACTCATTGACAGTTCTGAAAATTACTGAAAAACCCCTTGCATTAGCCAAGTTTACAATTTAGAGTGACAAGCAATAAACCCTATATAATGGTCAAACTCTAACCTTCTATTAAAGCCACCATTCCCCTTCAAATTACCCAGATATGTCAGGTGGTAAGCCTCCCCACACGGAATAAATCTGACATCAACAGATTTCTCTTCTTAATTTTTAGTTTAATAAGCAAGCCATACAGCAGCTGTGAAGTTACTGATAATGAATGTTTGGAAATAGGATTACTCAAGCGAGTTAAATCCTTCTGCTTTTTCATTATATGCCATATAATACTCCAAAACTCATGTTCTGAATAGACAGGGAACAAATACTCAGAACATATATATTTGATCCCTGTGCCTCTGGCTGAATCACCAAACAATAGTCATATAGCATGTGCTTCACATGGGCCACATTTATATGAAAAAGCTGTAACAACTATATTTAAAATGCACTTTTACTGAGAATAGTGATCTTCAAAAACTGTTCCAAACTCTTTTGGTGGTTATTTTACTAGTAGTAGGTTGATGTTATTTTTCCTTGGTTCATGCTGTTCGTTTTGGGGGTTTTTTAACATCAAGTAATCAGTACGTAGCCATTACATTGAGTGGAGGCTGGGAAACCACAAGACACTGTCTGCAGCCCTGAGAGTCCTGGATTTCCTGTGCTCCTTCCCATCCTCTCTGCACTGCCTACCCTCTTACCTTGCAGGATGTCTGCTAAAGACATTGGCTGTCTCTTTCCAAGGCTATGCAGTAACAATGTTGGAGTGGATCCTGTGACTGTGCTGCCTTATATTAGATACATGAATAGATTCACATGGCATCAGAGAGTGTGCCATAGCAAACAGCATCTTCCCAGTCCCAGACCTCTTATTCTCAGCTCCACCCCCTTTCTCATTCCTAAATCTCCTGTTGTGAACCTGTAGTGGGGCTTCCGTAGGATTTGGAGGAAAAGGGAGAATCCTATACATTTGGCAATCCTGCCTTCTGCAGTCCCCTGGTTGATTCTATTGGGTAGAGCTTTCATCTACTCAAATAAATAGAACATGACATGAAGGTTGTCATTTCAGTCATCTGAATGTTTAGGGAATGGGATGGGATTCTGTAGTTGGAAGGCAGCAGAGACAAGGAATGCAATGTTTCTTACCATCCCTTTACAATACACCTTGTAATTCGCAGTAATAACACTAAGGCAAAGGATAAACATAACTGGTGTAAAGTAATAAATATTGTCCAAATACGTTCAACAGTGGATTTCAGTTTAATGGAGGCGGCAGCTGTCCACCTTGTCTCATGCAGTTCACCAGCATCTGCACATTCTAAGCTTTAATGTAAGAACTTAGATATATATTTTAATTCTGTATTGTAACCCTTAAGGCTGTGAAGAAAACCTCCCAGACATGAACATGAGTGCAAACTGATGCTATCTGCTGCGGGGCAAGAACCTGAAATAATAGTGATAATATCTCATAAGGGTATTCAATCTGAGAAGGCTGTCTCTGAAGGACAATTTAAAAGTCTCTTTTGTCATCAGTATATTTTACAGGCAGGGGCTTGAGGGAGAGGGGAGAACATGAGCCTACCTCTTCAAATGGAGACATCAGTATAGCAAACTGATATGATTTCAGAGATCTAGAGGTCTTGTCTGTAGTAAACCTTTTGGTCCTGTTGCAATTTGAGTTAATTGATTTGCCAGTTAATTCAAGTTAACTAACAACTGTAAATACTAATCTAGACACTAAACAAATGTTTGTTCCATCTCATGGTTCACCTAGGCTCAGGTGACCCATGAGCATGGAGAAACATTTTGTGTTCTGGAACAAATGTATGTGGCATGTCCATGAAATGAATTCATAGCCCATCCGATCTCCCCTGGCCATAACTAATGCTCTGACGAAGTCAATACCCAGAACTGAACAGCTGAAGGAAGACAGAAGCAAGAGAGGCAATAGGAGAGGAAGAATTTGGAAGAAGTGGAAAAGGAGCAAGGAGTTTTTAAGGGTTAGGGAACAAAGGGCAGGAGGTAGGGGAATAAAAGGAGTGTGAACCTCTCTGCAGTGTTTGGACCCACTGGACCACAAGGTACTGTTAACCTTCCCACATGACAGAGCAAGAGCAGATTGCCCAGCACTACAGTGGCTCCAGTTGCTCCTCTCCAACAGAATTCAGAGTGGTGGTGAGTTGCTGCTCCTCCTCTCCAAAGTCTCTCAACGGCTGGGTCCAGTTGGGATCCATATTATCCATGCTTCTCTTCAGTGTCTCCACAAGGCCATTGGGAGAGAGAGTGAGACACCATCGGCTCAGGTGCAAATGTAGGGTGTGGCTCTGGCCCTCTGTATCACCCCCCTATGTAAATAGCTTGTATATAGTTGAAGAGACCTCATGTACGAGTAGCCACCAGAGTGTCTACAGGACTAAGATAGATCTGTCAATCAAACAGGCAGAGGTCAAAAGTTCAGGGCAGTCAAACTGCCACACCCGGAAGGGATTTGAATAAAAGATGTTTATGGACCAATCAGAGCATTCAAGAAGGTCTAGAGCAGGGGTGGGGAACCTTTTTGTTGCCAAGGGCCTGATGGTGGTTGTGTGCGGGCGGGGATTCACATTCGGCGGCGGCACAGTTACGTGTGGGGCGGTGCCGTGCCGCCGCCGTTTCTGCCTTTTCGGCGGCGCGGTTTTGCAGTGTCCGGAGGGTTCCATGGGGCAGTAACTGCCTCCGGACTCCACCCGCCGCCGAAAATGGGCAGACGGCGGCCCAGCTTGCTGCCCATTGGTTCTTTCAGGGCCGGAGGTTCCCCACCCCTGGTCTAGAGGGTTGTGTGCACATATTTAGTGCCGTGTGCAGTATCGGTGTCGTGTTGGAAACCCCAGCTTGCTGATTGGTTCTGTAGGGTTCTTAGGAGATTATATAAGGTTTGGTGCTGTCCTTATGGTACAGTGTTTGCGCGAAGGGTGGTTAGACAGACAGTGGTTGTAGTGTGGGTAGGAGTCATCAGGACCTGGAGCCGAAGCAGACGGGTGAACATCGAGGACGAGAAGCAGACGAATCGAAAGGACAACACCAGGAAGGCGAAGAACAATTGTGAGAGACTGTTTAACATCAGAGACATTGGGAAGCCCCTGGGGTAGTTTTGGGACCTTGGGTTAACCCCTGTTACTTGTTCTGACCCTGTTTATCTCCAAATAAATTACACCTTTGTTTTGGAAAAGAACTTGATAGCGTGGTCTTTCCGATCGCCTTGAGCCACCGATTTGATGGTGTGGAGGAACCCTCATGATAGTTTCCTCAACAAATCCATTGGTAACACAAACAGTATGGCAGTGGCACTCAACTATATATGCAATTCTCAACTGATGCAGTCACCACCACTACCAAAAAATAAGAATGCCTACAGGAAATTAACTGTTGGATGAAGAGCTAAACCCAGGCAAAACTGAGGCAATTCTGGTTGGAGAGGAGAAACATTTTGAAGAACCAGCTGAGACATTGTCGTCTTCTTCCATTGAAGGCATTCAGCCCCATTTGTCAGAGTGGGGCGGAACCACAGGATCCTGACCAGGTAACACTGATACCTAAAATGTCTTCTTTCAGTTCCAGCATACTAGGAAACTATATTTCTTCCTCCTGGAAAAGGACTTAACCAAAGTGATTCATGTATTTGTCACCTCCAGGCTGGATTACTGTAGTTCACTGAATCTGAAGCTAAATGTGAAGATGATGCACAGGCTTGTGCTGGTTCAGAATGTGACTACATACCTTCTACATGGCTTAGACTACTCCATCAGTCCTGGGCTCAAGTCTCTCCACTTGCCACTTTAAGGTCTTGGATCCAGATTTTGGATCCAACAATGGAACAAACTTCCAGAGTAGCTCAGGCAAATCTGACCATTGTAAGGAAATTACAAAACCTTCCTTTTCACAGAAGTGTTTCTGTGATAAGAATGAGGCTCACAACTCTGACACACTTTCTACACACTAAACCCCTTCCATCCAAAATGGAGAGGATATTAATAATAATATCTAAAGATTAAAACCAAAAACTTTCCCTTTAAGCAGCATTATTATCCCAAAAGGAGAGAAGTGCAAGAAACTGCATGAAATCCATTATGGACTTTACTATTATTATCAATTTTGTGTGGAAGGCACTCATTTACTCCAGTGATGGGTGCCATATAAAACGCTAAGATAGGTGGATAATCCTCCACTTCCTTGTCCTTCTGGAAAGCTGACAGGTTGTATAAACAAACACACTTCCTTTTTTTAGGGAATTGCTTTCCCTTTCCCCCAGCCAGATTTACTACAGACTTAATTATTTCTTACATTTACAGATGCTTTACTAATGCAGCAAAATGACAGATTTGAAGCTCACAATAAAATTGCCCCAGTTTTATTTCTGTGATGACTGTATTTCAGAGTTTAAATCCTGTGAACCAGAACAATCAGTTAACTTCTATTTATCATATATACTTGATGTTTAACATCAGGTATCTATTGAATATCTGCAGCAGAGAAAATACTGACTAGGAAAGGAAGTCATAACCTATACCAATATTGAAACTATGAATGACTGTTGCTTAGTTAAAAGCCTATTGACCCCCTACACTGACTAAGGACCATTTGAATGAACTAGTGTTCAATTTTATTGATTCAGAGTTAACCTGACACTGACAGACTCATAGAAAAGACAAGGGCTGCTTTGCAAGACAGCTAGCATCGCAGAAATTATTGACTGTGTGAAGCATTAAAATTGTTCATTTCACTGTTTTTCTAAAAGATGGAGCTAATTTGCATTATGCACATGTGCATAATGTTAGTTGCTTACATCCGGGTTGCTCACACTCCTTCTGGCCTAAGTGCAAAATCCTATTGCTACTGAGTACATTAGACTCCTACCTTTCATCCGAGTATTTGCAACTGTTTGCTTCAGCCATTTGCTATTCATTATTTGTGTTGTGTGGTTAGTCACTGAGGTGGTATTGTATTGTTTCTGCATAGTGATGAAATTACTGTGAGACAGGACAATAGTGAATTACACACTTTCAGTACAAAGTGTCATAGGAAGAGTCATGAAACTTTCAAGATGCATGAATATTGTCAAATAGCCATGAATCCTTATGAATTTCACTTTTGTTCATAAAAATATTTTTTTTTCTGTTTGATTAGTTTACAAACAGACCTGCAAGCTTAATAAAATGAGCACTGGTGGTTCAATATAAGTTTAAGTGTGATCATTCACTGAATTTTTTTTTAAACTCACACAACTCTAGATACAGGCCCTATACATTTTACATACAAAAGCAGTGAATTTGATCTCAGATCCGTATGTTCCTCTTTGCAGGGGGACAAGAAGGAGTTAAAGACTGATTTTCATTCCATTTCTTATTTCAGATTTCCAGCTCATTTATTGTCTCTTACCTTTAAGTAGGAAATTATGAGTTACAAATTTTAGAAACCTGCAGCTGTATAGCAACTATTGTAGATGGGTCCAAGTTCTTTAGAGGGACCAGAGAGACAAATATGCTAGCATTAACTGTATATTATAAGAATTATTCACAAAGGACGTATTATAAAACAGCTCAGACTGATTGAAGGAAAATGATAGATTTACTGAAAAAAATCAAAGCCAGGCACAGACAAAAGAATGTGAATAAATATAATATAGTTTTGTCTTGCTATTATTTTTTTCCAAATCCTAAGCACTGTAATGGAGTGTTTCTTATAAAATGAGGATGTGATTTTTTTCTCCATGTAAATATAGGCCTGATTTTCCACTTAATTACACCAGTTTTACACCAGTGTGCAACTCTTATGACAGCTATGGAAATTGAAATTGGTGTAACATAATGGAGAATTGGGCCATTTATCAAGAATTGTAAAGTGAAGTTATTTTAGAATATAATAGAATATTTTAAATTTACAGACATTTTCTATCAATTAATAAGATTGATGGAAATTATTATGGTGAGTCCAAGTCCTAGATTTTTAGCCTTTCTTTTTTTTTTTTTTTTTTTTTTTTACACAGATTAGTCAAAGTGACACTTAAGTCCATTTCTAAAATGCTTTGCCCTCCGTATAGTCATTTACATTTGTGCAAACTAAGAGGCAAAGTTGGTGTAAAATACTAATATTCTGATGTGATAAGATTTTACACCAATTTTACACTTGTGTAAATGACTACACCAGGTGCAAGATACTGGTGAATTAGGCCCAGCGTCCATTGTAAATTAGGCACTAATTGTAAACACTCTGTGCTTCACTTCAGGCATGTGAACATTCCCAAAGACTTGAGCATGTCCATAAGTATTTCCAGATCATGACTTTACATTGTAATCTCTTCAGAAGAGGGACTAGCCCTTATTGCTTTTTGCACATGCCATGGCACAATGGGACCATGATCTGATGGGGACATCTGGAAGGCAAGGTGACACAAATAATAATGATTTCCTGGGGAAAAAAATTCCGTGCTTGCATTGAAAGAAAATATCTGTGCTAACCTCAAAGTAACTGTACTCTTAGAATTAATCAATAAAATCAGATTTTGAGCAGCCAAATGGAGACACCAAAGGACTGAGGGGGAAATATATATATAGATAGATAGATAGATAGATAGATATAACCAATGACAGAGTATAAATAAAATTATGAAACAATCTACTTTTAAATGTGAATGCTTTCTTAAAATCCTAATTGCATACATGTTGTTTTTCAACTTATGAAAGCAACTGTATAGATTTAGAAAAATTTGTTTCTGAAATGCAGGAAAGTACAATAATATCCCAAATTATTATAAGGCGCACCCTCCTTCAAATTGTACAAGTGACCTAAACAAACTGGAGGATGCAAAAGAAATCTGTATAGATTTAGAAAAATTCACTTACAACAGTACTTGTTCTTGAAATCAACCTGTTAGCTATAAATTGTGGCTTACTATGAGTGAGGAACTGTAGAATACAATAATTTGTTTCAAGAATCAGTCCAGGCCAAATTATTATATCTAGGCATTTAACAAGATCCAAAGGAATGAGGAAAAACATCTCTAAAATGAGAGGTCTCCAACTGAGGGAAATTAGATGCTGTAGGTGCTACACAGTAATATGCTTAGTATTGTATATTTCATGATAACTATTAACTGCTTGAAAGCAGACTTACTAGCCAAAAATGAAACCATATTTTTTCTTTGATTTTGTGAATACTGATGGAACATGCAAGTATTTTGTAGATTTGGCCTGTCTGTGCTGTCATTCAACATTCAATTCTTCCAATGAAGTCACTGTGAATTTTGCACAAGAATGGCAGCAGGATCATGCCCTTCATCACTTTAAGATACACTTATATCAAGCATGTAAAATTATTCATATTGGCTACCGATTCCATTGGGATTCATTGCAAGTTGATAAGCTTCTGTGTTTAAATGTTGTTAGTGCCTGTGAAGAACCAAATACACTGTTCAAATACAGCTGGAAGTAGTTAAATGGGAGACTATAACGGGTGATACTGAAAGGTGAATTGCCAGGCTGGACAGAGGTTACTAGTGGACTTCCTCAGGGATCTGGCTTGGGACCGATCATATTTAAAGTTTTTTGATAATGACCTTGGCATAAAAAGTGGAAGTGTGTTAATAAAATTTGCAGATGACATAAAGTTGAGAGGTATTGCCAATACAGAGGAGGACTGGAATATCATACAAGAAAATCTGGTTGACCTTGAAAACTGGAGTAATAGAAACAAGATGAAATTTAAAAGGTCATGCACTTATGGACTAACAACAAGAATTTTTTCTATAAGCTGGGGACTTAGTTGGAAATAACAGAAGAGGAGAAAAACCTGGGTCTATTGTTGTTCACAGTCTGACTATGAGCCACCAATGTGATGCTAATGCAGTCCTAGGATGCATCAGGCGAGGTATTGCCTGCAGAGACAGGGAAGAATTAGTATCATTATACGAGGCACTGGTGAGATCTCATCCGGAATACTGTGTGCAAGTCTGGTCTCCTGTGTTTAAGAAAGATAAATTCAAACTGGAACAGGTGATCAGAAGAATGGGCAAACCTGGCTTATGAAAGGAGACTCAAAGAGCTTGCCTTATTTAGTCTAACCAAAAGAAGGCTGAGGGGAGATATTATTGCTCTCTATAAATACATCTGAGGGATAAATACAAGAGACAGAGAGGAATTATTTAAGTTAAACACCAATGTTGACACAAGAACAAATGGATATAAACTGGCCATCAATAAATTTAGGCTTGAAATTAAACAAAGATTTTTAAGCATCAGAAGAGTGAAGTTCTGGAACAAACTTCCAAGGGAGTAGTGCGTGCAAAAAACTTAACTGGCTTCAAGTCTGAGCTTGATACGTTTATGGAGGGGGATGGTATGATGAGACTGCTTCCAGTGGAATGTAGCTGTTCTGTGACTGCTAGCAGCAAATATCTCCAATGGATGGTGATGGGATTTTAGATGGGGACGGCTCTGAGTTACTACGGAGAATTCTTTCTGGGTGTCTGTCTGCTGGGTCTTGCCCACATACTCAGGGTCTAACTGATCACCATATTTGGCATTAGGAAGGAATTTTTTCCTGGGTCAGATTGGCAGAGACCCTGGGGGTAGAAGCTTCCAGCAACCAAAAAAAAGCAAGAGGACCACATATATGGCCAAAAGTTGTGACATTTTTTACTTAATAAAGTATATTGTACTTAGTTGGCCATACTTACTTTGAAAATAGGCTTAGTTGGGATGTCTTCTCTGCTATCCATTTAACCTAATGATAGTGAAAGTCAATGACTTATTTAATAGGCACAATATTAGCATAAAGTCTACAAATGGGGTTACATTCAGACAGTGCTCAGGAAGTTAAGGGCTGTTTAACTAGCTGTTAAATGTATGTGAAATTGTAAACTCCCAGGCAAAGTATGATCTGTTACATCTATGTATCTTGAAGTCTGTGGAGTTTTACAAGTATAACTCTGGGCTGGTCTACACTGGCGAAGGCAGTCAATGGGAGATACACAAGCTACTTAATGTACTTAATGTAGCTTGTGTATCTCCCATTGACGTAGTTATGTTGACATACTGCGGCATCATCACGGCACTGCATTGAGGGGAGATGCCCTCCCATCGACACAGCCTTACTTCTTTCAGGAAGGTAGACTAATGGCGTTGACCGGAGAGTCCAACTCCCATCGATCACTGTGGAGCTCATAGTATAGACATACCCTCAGGCTGGACAAAGACATAAGTACTATAGGCCTATGACCATGCCTAAACTCGAAGCTCTTGGAGTCATGTGATTACAACAGAATCTAAGCTTTCATTTAAATAAAAAAAGAAGTTTCTAGTTCTCCGACTATTAAAGAAAAGCTTGAAAATGTGAACCAAACACAGTAATAAAGTGATGTCTGCCAGTGTCTACAGGCAGCTTGAAGCAATGGTTCTGAGAGATGTGCACTGTCCCCTGCAACTTGATGGGTTGTTAACCCCAAGATCCCCTGCTCTGCTGGGATTGGGTTGGAGAGGTCCCACAGAAAATTGTGTGAGGTCAGGAGATGAAGTATACAGCGATTTCAGGCCCACACACATATAGACATACTCTGCTGCTGGGGTACATTCTGGGATCCCCCAGCTCCACCCCTGCCTCTCCAGAGAGGTACAGGGGACCCATGCTGCTCCTGAAGGAAGAGAAGGAATCCCCAGGCTGCTACCCTCACAAGTCTAGGAGGGTTGGGGGCTTCCAGCCACTTCCATGACAAGTATGGATGAGACCACTGTTGTGGAACCATGAGGAGACCCAAGTCACAATGTGCTGAGGCCTCCCAATTTCCTCAATCCAACCTTGTATGTAACCGGGAGCAGAATTCAGGCTCCCACGTAAAACAGAAGACAGCTAAAAATTATGGCCTTGTTTGCCTTAGAGGCTTTTGGAAACAGTTTCTCACTTATAATACAGGTGTGGCTCTACTGGGCTTGAAGCAATGGAAGCACCAGTATAGACAAGGCGCTGTGGATGCCATCACATTCTAATCACTATGTTGTGTGAGGGTCTGCTCCGAGCACAACCACCATTGCTATGAAAAGCAGAAGTGTGCCAGGTGAACACCAACGTGAAGGTTTTTTTTTTTTTTTATTACAAATATTGTATTAAAGAAGAAAAAAAAAGACCAAATACAGCTGAAATGCAGTGAATGTCATTTTATTACTGCATTATTGTCTAGTAGAGGATCTAATTTAAAATCTTTTCAGACTTTTTTTTTTTAAAATGACTCTCAGCCGTAATTAGGAGAATCATATGTGACTGAATGCAACCCTGTATTCACACCGTACACAGTATTGTAATAATTATTGTACAACATACACCTTGTGAGATATCATTTGAAAACTAATAATTTGCTGGTCAGTAATGTCATGGTAAAAGGTGTGTAGCAGCATATTATGCAAAGTTATGAATTCCCCCTTTATGAAATTGTTATGCACATGTTCAAATCCACATTGCCCTGACTGGGCAGAAGTTATTTAACAGGTCTATCCCAAATAAATAAATGGGTGTTTACCTCAATTTACATATAAGTAGCAAACTGGGTTCTCGAGACAGCAAGAGGGGGTAATCTAGTTTCTCAATGTCAGAGGACAAGCTGATGCCTCTAGCCAGGTGTCATCAAAGTTCATTGGCAATCACTAGTCAAGTGGCCATTCTTTGGCAACAAAGGGAGGGACAAACAGATCAATCTAAATTTTAACAAGGAACAACATGGAAGCTTTTTTACCACAAGACTCCATGTCTTTGTCCTCACAGCTGGAAAGAACTTTATCTAGAGATAACCCTCAGGAAAAGGCATTTCAAATGGTGATTGGACTATAAAAGTGAGGGGCAAAATCACCCCAGGTTCTCTCGTTCTCTCTCTCTCTCTCTCACCTGAGAAGACTGTTCTCATTCTGTTAAGACATGCACATGATCATTGACATTACCCACATGACTCCTATGTGACCAGTCACTCATTCCAGGCTTGCATGGTCCTCTCTCAGGTGTATATGGCTGGCCACTCAGGGGAAATAGTAAGCTATTCCCATAGAGCACTGTAGCAATCAGCATGGTACCTGAGGCTTCATGTGTTGCAATGTGTCTCCATTTAGCCTCTTACTACAGAATGTGCTTAAAAGGCACAAACAAGCTCATCATGAATAAATAGTTTGAAGGAACTAAGTCTAACAGGAAGGCAGCTGTGAAGAAGTGGAGATCCTCCTTGGAAGCCTAACCAAAATAACGGGGTCTTGAGAAGTACTTCATAGTGGAGGCACATAGCTACAAACCTCTACTTGTCCGCATGCAAGGTTCTCCAGTGTTCTCTCAAGGGCTTGTCACCCAATCAAGGTGGCTAGCAGTGTGGAGATGGGAATGCAGCTGCCCTTCTGGCAGATTAACTCTCTATAGAGTTTCAGTGCATTATTTCAATC
The DNA here is from genome assembly GCF_026122565.2 of Emydura macquarii macquarii. Lineage (NCBI taxonomy): Eukaryota > Metazoa > Chordata > Testudines > Chelidae > Emydura > Emydura macquarii. Next base: position 15,089,285 of record NW_027132773.1, read on the forward strand.
TCAAAGGAATACAAACTCCTGGATCATGACCCAATAAAACAGAAATACAATCAGCTGGGATTTTAGTGTTCTCTTAAGAAATTCACACATTTTTTTCTGATACTCAAGGGAAAATGGTGAGCAGAGAATATTGGTTTATGCATGGGATACCTAGGTGTTCAGTAATTGCACTGGAGCAGAGAGGTCCCTTTCAAAGTGGTTCATGACCTACTGCAGACATGACCTACTGCACTAACAGGGCTCTAGAGTCTGTAGGTTTAAAAGTGTGGGAATACTCATACTCCTATTATTTAGGGAGAAGAAGTAGGGCTGTAGCAGGTCACTGAAGGGACAAATTCCTTTGGGGTTTAATGGAAGAGAGCTCAACTTCATGGCTGAACTTTGCAGGATGCCAGCATAAGGATCTTACAAAAGATGTGATGTGCTGAAATAGCTGCTTGCCTATAAAAATATAAGCAGCTGCATCCTGGGAGTGTATATGGAAATAATTACAGATCTGATCCTACAGTCCTCACTCATATAAATCTCCCTCTGAATCTAATATTGGGTCTCTGGAAAAGGCATCTGACTTTTTTGGGAAGAAAGACCTTTATCAGCAATTCTCATTTTTTCTTGTCGAACAAAGATTTTAGCTTGGAAACATTTCATATGTGCTTAATGGTCATTTAGAGGTAGATTGAATATCCATTGATAAATCTGATGATAATATATTCCTCAGGCTTTAAAAACCTGATTTGGCTCTAATTGAAATCAATGGCAAACCCAGGATCAAATCTCATATGCCTTATGAGTGAATAAGACACTCATTCTCAAAAAAGATAAAACATAGCTTCCCTGCTGGAAGATACGTGAATATTTCTGAGCCAAGTTTAGCTCTTTCCGAGTTAACAGACCACCAAATAATGAATCACTCACAAAACAAGTAAACACCTGCAAGATAAATGTATACTAGGTTCAGTTTAATGGATTAAATTGACTTCAGTGTGACAGAGCAGGCAATGGATTTTCATTACAATTTACAAAAGAACCACAAAGGTTACAAACAGTTCAGAGCAATAATGTACCCTCATTACCAAATTTCTTTTATATCTTTAACCAAATTAATTTAGCATTCAGTTAAAAAGAACAGCAGGGTTCTCTCGAACTTGTCACTAGTGATTTATTAAGTTCATTTTCTATTTATTTGTTTATAGATCAAACATGGAAAGTGTTAGTAAATATTAATCTTTTTAGTCCTCTTTCTTGTATATTAAATTAATGTGCATATTAATGATTCTCCCATAATATTTATATTAGCAAAAAGTGTATTTGAATTCTAAGGCCCAGAGCATTAGTTCTTAACCTGTGAGTGACCTGTACTCAGGAATTTTTTATGTGATTGAGTGTTGGGCTCAAATGTAATTATCCTCAGCATCTCCAAGTCTGAGGGAATACAGTGTTCAGGGAAAAGGCCTCTCAAATTAATAAAAGTATCTATAAATGTAATTTGTAAACAAAACTGGGTGATTAATAAGGGACACTTTCATTGTAGATGGGTTCCGTAATGAAGAAAATAAGAACATAAGAACAGCCATACTGGGTCAGCCCAATGGTCCATTTAGCCCAGTATTCTGTCTTCCAACAGTGGCCAATGCCATGTTCTTCAGAGGGAATGAACAGAACAGGTAATCATCAAATGATCCATCCCATCGGCCATTCCCAGCCTCTGGCAAAAAGCAATCCCTGCCTATCCTGGCTAATAGCCACCGATGGACCCATCCTCCATGAACTTTTCTAGTTCTTTTTTGAACCACATTATAGTGTTGGGCTTCACAACATGCTCTGTCAAGGAGTTCCAGAGGTGGACTGTGCGTTGTGGGAAGAAATATTTCTTTTTTGTTTTGTTTTGTTTTAAACCTACTGCCTATTAATTTCATTTGGTGAGCCCCTAGTTCTTGTGCTATGAGAAGGAGTAAATAACAACACTTCCTTATTTACTTTCTTCACATCAGTCATGATTTTATAGACTTCTATCATATCCCTCCTTAGTTATCTCTTTTCTAAACTGAAAAGTCCAAGTCTTATTAATCTCTCCTAATGTGGAAGCTTTTCCATACTCCTAATCATTTTAGTTGCCCTTTTCTTTACCTTTTCCAATTCCAATATATATTTTTTTGAGATGGGTGACCAGATCTGCACACAGTATTCAACATGTGGACATATCATGGATTTATAAAGAGGCAATATGATATTTTCTGTATTATTATCTAGCCCTTTCCTAATGATCTCTAACACTTTTTAGCTTTTTTGACTGCCACTGCAGATTGAGTGGATGTTTTCAAAGAACTATCCACAGTGACTCCAAGACCTCTTTCTTGAGTGGTAAGAGCTAATTTAGACCCCATCATTTTATATGTATAGTTGGGATTATGCTTTCCAATGTGCACTTTGCATTTATCAACATTGGATTTCATCAGCCATTTTGTTGCCCAATCACCCAGTTTTGTCAGATACCTTTGTAACTCTTCATGGTCTTGAGGAGTTTTGTATCACCTGCAAATTTTGCCACCTCATTCTTTACCCCTTTTTCCAGATCATTTATGAATATGTTGAAAAGTACTGGTCCCAGTAGATGCCACTGGGGGATACCGCTATATACCTCTCTCCATTCTGAAAACTCACCATTGATTCCTACCCTTTGTTTCCTATCTTTCAAACAGTTACTGATCCAGGAAAGGACCTTTCCTTTTATCCCGTGACCACTCACTTTGCTTAAGAGCCTTTGGTGAGGGACATTATCAAAGGCTTTCTGAAAATCTAAGTACATTATATCCACTGGATCAACCTTGTTCATATGTTTGTTACCCCATCAAAGAATTTTAGTATATTGGTGAGGCATGATTTTCCTTTACAAAAACCATGTTAACTGTTTCCCAACAATTCAAATTCATCTATGTGTCTGATAATTCTGTTCTTTACTATAGTTTCAACCAATTTGCTTGATACTGAAGTTAGGTTTACTGGCCTGTAATTGCTAGGATGGCCTCTGGAGCCTTTTATAAAAATTGGTGTCACATTAGCTATCCTCCAGTTATCTGGTACAGAAGCTGATTTAAATGATAGGTTACATATCACAGTTAGTAGTTCTGTAGTTTCACATTTTAGTTCCTTTAGAACTCTTGGGTGGACACTATCTGGTCCTGGTGACTTATTACAGTTTAATTTATTGATTTGTTCCAAACATCCTCTAATAACACCTCAATCTGGGACAGTTCCTCATATCTGTCACCTTGGGAATCTCCCTCACATCCTCAGCCGTGAAGATCGATGCAAAGAATTAATTAATTTTTTCACAATAATCTTATCTTCCTTGATTGCTCCTTTGGCATCTCGATTGCCCAATGGCCCCCCACTGGTATTTTGCAGCCTTCCTGCTTCTGATGTACTTAAAAAATGTTTTGCTATTACTTTCTGAGTCTTTGGATAGCTGCTCTTCAAATTCTTTTTTGGCCTTTTAATTACATTTTTACACTTCACCTGCCAGAGTTTATGATCCTTTCTATTTTCCTCAATAAGATTTAATTTCCACTTTTTAAAGGATGTCTTTTTTCCTTTAGCTGCTTCTTTTACTTTGTTGTTTAGCTATGGTGGCACTTTTTTGGTCCTCTTATTATGTTTTTTAATTTGGGGTATACATTTAAATTGAGCCTCTATAATGGTGTCTTTAAAAAGTTTCCATGCAGTTTTCAGGGATTTCACTTTTAGCACTGTACCTATTAATTTATTTTTAACTAACTTCCTCATTTTCATGTAGCTCCCCTTTCTGAAATTAAATGCTACCATGGTAGACTGTTTTGGTGTTTCTGCCCCCACAGGGGTGTTACATTTTATTATGTTATGGTCACTATTACCAAGCAGTTCAGCTATATTCACCTCTTGGACCGGATCCTGTGCTCCACTTAGAACTAACTCAAGAATTGCCTTTCCTCTTCTGGGTTCCAGGATTAGCTGCTCCAAGAATCAGTCATTTAAGGTATCAAGAAGTTTCATCTCTGCATCCCATCCTGAGGTGACATTTTTATTTTTATAGCCTCTCTAATCTCCCTGAGCATTTTACAGGGTACAGCTACACTTATGGCAGCAAATTTGCCACCGTCAGATCAACTTATCTGGATCGATTGAGCGGTCAATCAATCCAGAAATCAACACTGTTAATCCACCCCCTCAAGTGGCATAGCGCTGCTTCGACGGGAACCGTGTTCCCATCGGCGCAGTGCAGTGAAGACAGCACTATTTATAAGTCTGTCTAGATGTTTCGAGAGATCTGCAATCTTTGCACCCAGCACGCCACTCACTATGCAGTTCTCCTGGTCATCACAAACCCATCTATCTATGTTTCCAGTAATCGAGTCCCCCATTAATATTACCTGTCTTTTCCTAATAACTGGAGTTCCCTCCCCCAGAGAGGTATTGTCAGTGCGAGAGGATACCACGACATCATCCAGAAGGTGGGTCCCAACTATGGGATTGTTTCCCTCCATTCCAGTTTGATGTTCTTCTTCCCTGAGACTCATCCTCCTGAACAGTACAGAGTCTGTCATACTGGGGTTGGGACCATTCTACAGTGTCCCAAAAAGTGTCATATATGTACATTTCTGTCTTCCTTAGTTCCTTCAGTTTAGCCACCATGGTCTCCAAAGCCCATATGCGGTTCTGAGGACCACAAGCTCCTTGCACCACCCTCCCATAGGGCAGGTAATTACACATGTTATACTCGGTGCAGTAAACTGGATAGCCCCCACTCTGTTACTAAACTTCTGCCTGCATTCTCTTTTTACTCCTGTCGCTCTTTCATTCATTGTTGTTTGTTTTTTATTTTGGGGGTGTTATTATCTTTAGTTTACAGAATGTTAATGAAGTGTATCTACCCCTCACACTCAACTCCCTCACAAAACTCCACTGTTAGTTACCTCTGGTCACTAGAGCCTCTGATTGCTTAGGAATGAGCTTTTTTTAAATCCTAGTTCTCCCTACATAGTCCTGCCCCCTGGTTAAGGGTTGATGGGTGTTATTTATTTCAATAAATAACCCATTGAAAGATGTTTTAGCTCATTAAGAACTGTCAGTTGTCACAGCTGTTAGTAATAATGACTGGGTTAGAGATTCCTTTTTACTCAATCAGGTAAACTGAGACCCATAAAAGAAATTCTGTCGGTAATTAAGAAAATAGAACACAGGGTAAAATTAATCTTGGGAAAGGACTATTCCCTTCAAAAAGGGATTTCTTTGTCTCACACACATAAAAGGAACGAGGGTTGGAATCTTGGAGTGCCAATTAATATTGTCAGCATTCCATTAGGTACCATGGACATGACTAAGTTACCTTCTCTTGACCTTGTATAGGGAGGGGTAAAGTATCTATTCTTTCTGTATAGTGCTGTATTAATGTTTGATTAATAATCTTTGATTAAATAAGTCCATTTGAACTTGTTATTTGACAACCTTGAATTATTAAATGTAAATGCAACAAAAGAAAGGCTCAGCAGTATTGAAAACATTTAATAATAAAAAAGGACTGGCTATTTAAACTTTGCATTGTGCTAGCTTATACATTTTGGGAGGAAGACAATAATTGCACTTCAGCAATTGCTTTGATCATGGATAAATGCTTCCTCTCCAATCAATATGCCTATTTAGTGAAAGGTAATAGCTACTGAGGAAGTGCACCACTGTATTATTGTAACTCTGAGGTTTTAGTGTGTGTGACTCACTGCGGAGAATAGGTTGAGAGAGAATACCAGCAACTGTGTTTGAAAACTGCTCCCCATATGTATGTAGCATAAGGGTGGATCAGATACTATGTGCATTAAATTAATTCCTTGGCTAAAAGTAGCTTATCTCAGCAGAGATAATGGCTGTATCTTTCAGCCACCACCACACCTACAGTGTCCCAGTAGAAGAATTCCCTTCTTAACAGCAGGGGTTTAAATGACTGCTGTGTTATCATCTCACCGTGAGTTAAGCAATTATTTTATTAAGAGTTAATCTAACATCAAGTTATGATGGGGTGTCCATGCCACACAAGGCAGAGTAGGTTGTTAGGATATTTAACCTCATAGACTGCACATGGGGGACAGCCAGGAACTGAAAGGCTAATTGATGATGAAGCCCAACTGGGTAGGAGCAGCGTGAGCTTGTAGAAAGACAGCAAACTGAGAGCATAAGAGGATTACAGCATGAAAACTTGCAATCACTGTTAGGCTTAGAAAGGGAAAAGCCAGGGTGAGAGTAGAAACTCTGGGATCCTGACCCTGATAAAAAGATGCACCCAGATAGCTAGTAGAATAAAGGTGTGAGAAGTGGAGTAGGTAAGGTTCAGGAAACAGCAGCAAGGTTTGGGATAGTGCAGACCTTGATTGCAGAATCAAAGGTTCCTGAGCTGGAATGTGGAGTAGTGGGTGGGCCTGAGCAACTATGAGCAGCTGTTTGAAATGGCATGTAGATAGCTACTTGGTGGGACTTTGATTCCCTGGAAAAAAAGAGGATTATATTGTGACCAGGCTGGAGGGCTGAGTCATGAAGAGAGAATATGGCTAATCCCAGAGAGAGAGAGAAAGGATGTGGTGTAAGCAACTATCAGAGGGGTGTGTGTATCAGACCCAAGTGGAGCTCATCCTCAAATACAGTCACAAAAAAAAGATTTATTGAATATTTTCAAGTTGAGCTGCTTGGATGATAGTGAACAATGTTCATGGAATGTTTTTTGCAAAACTGGGAGCTTTTGAAAACTAATAGGGTAGTGACCTGTTCAATGAAACTGGGCTCAACTCTCCTGTTTCAGTCGAGGTGCCCCTAGTTAGGGCAGTTCAGAGAGTGGAACAGCACCTGGGGCACTATAAGAGGCCTGACGAGATCCTGTGAGAGGGTCAGAGCAGATTGACTCAGTCAGGAGAAATTGGGGAGAGGAGAGCTGCCACAGACAGAAGGTAGCTCCTAGGGGAAGGCTAAAGAAAGGAAAGCAGTGAGAGGAGTTTACTGGTTGGCATCCCCAGGTCAAAGAGCCAGGGCTAGTGAGCTGGGGAAGGCTGAATGCAGGAGGAGCAGCTGTAAGTGTGAAAGGGAGTCAGCTTATGAATTTAAAAGTTGAACTTTAACAAACTAGGTTTGCCCATATATAATAGAATCCCTTAGGATAACCTCTTTGATTCCAGGAGGCATTAGTTTACTAGATTTGCTAGGTTCTTTTCAAGTCAATTTTTAATTTGAACAGTATCTCTCAGTCAGAACAATTACTTATTCTTAACCAATTAACAATTTATTAATTCACCTAGAACCACATTAATATATAATCAACAATACTTCACTACTCAAGTACAGACAACTGATGTTCTAGGTCTGTATTACACACTCTACCGTCTTGCAAGCAGTTGTATCAAACTGGAGTTGAGGTTCAGATGTATATTAAAAAACAATGCAAATTACTAAGATTCATTACATTTACATATGAATCAATTTTGTACCTAACATTTATCACACTTCAAAGGCTGCATTTGTTTTTAAGGCATTTTGAAAAGTGTGGTTAATACAGTTTGACTGGACTGGTCTAAACTTGTCCCGTTCAGAGTATTAAAAGCAATTAGTTAAGTTATTTTCAATCTCTTGACTCCCAATTTGCTTGGACATATAAATCTGAAATATGGTTATTTGAGGTCTAACTAGATAGTGTAAATTCAGCAAGAAAACCTACAGTTATTTATATTAAAGACTAGACAGAGAAATACAATCTCATCACTTCTTATCCTCTTAACCCTGGGATAGGGGAGAGTCCTTTCCACATGGCTGGTCCGGCATTGGTCATAATTAGGATTCTGCAGCTTCTTCTGTTGCATTCAGTGAACTCTCTTGAGCACATGGTGACTTCAGGTTATACACTCTAGTCTCAGGACTTGTAGGAGCCCCCCCCCTTATTCACATTGGATATATGACAAGTGAGTGTTTTTGGTTTTAGCTCCCAGTTTCTTGACTGCTACCATTATTATTCGGTAGATAGTGTTGGCAATTAACAAATTTGTTCAATCCTTATCACAGGTTTTTAAAGTTTGATTCATTTCAATGATTGTATGTAATTATTAGCCTCCACTAATGATTAGGATCCCCCCCCTTCTAAGCAATTTTTTAATATCCCAAAGCTATACCTTGGTTTGTCTTTCAACATTTCTTCTTCCTGGTGCCAGACAATTCCTTAAATTATAAGTTTGGAGAACATAATCCATACACTGTTTGATTATACATAAGCATTTTTCATTCTTTAGGATTTACAATAGGACAAGGTATTTCCAACATGTAGAAGGATGTAGATCTGACTCACCAGGCAAACACGTGTGTGTATTCTAATTCAGGATGAAAGACTGTTTTCCTTGTAAATCAAATAATCTATGTATAGCTCATATTTTGAGTGAAAACGTGCTTTGGACTTCTTGGAGTAACAGGCCATTCAGCAAGCTTGAAGGTCAAATTTACAGACATATTTCTTGTTTGATTAACTTGCAGCTTTCCCACCCATCTCTTGACCCACTCAATGTGCAATGGGCCAGTTTGCATAAGAAAAACAGGATATGACCCTTGCATGGTAACTTGAAGTTATTTTTAGCTAAATTGTGAGGCAGGGGAAGCTTTATCCATATGTAAATTTTGAAAGAATCTTCCCTAGGTGCTTAACAATTCTCTCATCTAGCCATTTTAGTTTCTATTCTTGGGGACAGAAACACCTGACCTTTGCTGATCTGTGGGTCCTTAGGACAAAGTGTCTCACATGATTTGAACCATTTTCTTATTGTCTTCCTAGGTGGATCCCATGTTAGGATAAGCAAAAAAAAGGTGGATAGCTTTTATAGTTTTTAGGGGCCAGAAGGAAGCAATCGTTGTTAATCAGTCAAGACATCTATCTTCCATATATCCTTTACAGCAGCAAGGGGAATTGCCAGCTGGCTGCGAGCCATAGAGGGGCTTACTTGCTGACATCTCCTTGCTGGAGAGCTGGACCCAGAGGCACTGTGAGAAGAAGATATTCCCAGTAGAGAGGCTGTGGGATTTCCCACTGGGAAAAGCAAGATTGCATCCCAGAAAGAGGGCTGAGGTAGCTGTCCTGGCAGAAGGTCAGGAGGATGACTGACAGACTCCGGACCTGGTAGAAGATGCCGGACTGGGGTATGTTCTATGTTAAGGCCCAAGAGAATATGTGATTAAGGACTACTTACACTGAGGTGATATGGGCCATGAGGGACTACTTTCACAATGTTTGTTAATAAACGGTTGGAACAGAGGACAAAATTCCATGAAGTTACTGGGGATTCAAAGGGAAACGGAGGTAAAGGGCCACTTGCAGAACTGCCTTGAGGGGTTGCCTGGGAGGAGGCCACTTGTTTACAAAAACATTCTTCCAACTCTTTTAAAGCATTTTTTAAAGAGCTTTACATTTTTCTTATTAAAGTTATACTGTGTCTGGTAGCTTGAGTAAACTGTGAGGCACCCTTACATCATTGATGACATCGAACCATTTAACAACATATAAGCGAATATTAAAGAATCTGCAGTGAACTTTTTTTTTTTTTTTTTTGAGCACTGATACATTATTTCTTTGCTCATGTATAGACTACAGATCAAATTCCTCTCTCCTTAATGATACTGTCAAGGATAGGAGACTACATGCCCAAGTCCGTTTCCCAGCAGAGGTCCAAATAACCAGGCAATGGGTGGCAAAACAGTTTATTCTTAATTAAGAATAAGGTGCTTCCTCGGAGAGGAAGGATCCCCAGTAGTTCATTACAAAGGTTTATATAACAGTAAGTACACAAGTTCTTGTGGCGTAACAGAAGCTGTGGTTTCCTGCCTCACGGGTAAAGCTGCAAGCATAATTTCTATATATGGCATTTCTTTTAGCATCTTCCAGTAAACCCTTTCCCTTGTGATCATTCTTCCTGCTCCTTGCCTAATGTGCCCCTTACCCTATCTTTAATGGTGTATTTGTGACTCCATTTTAGATTTCCCTTTGAATTTCCTTGACAAGACAGTTTCCCCATAAACTACAGTGGCACTACTCACAGATAAAGTGAGCAGGATTCGGCATTAAGAGAACATCTTGGCTATTTTATGTATATGTACAGCATAGCATGTGACTGTTCCTCTAGTAGCCTGAATAAATCATTCTGAAAATGAGATGCCTCCAGTAACCTTGTCTTTTTCAGTATGACTTTAAAATAATTTTCTTATAGACTAAGGAATTTTTAGAATGTCATCAGTGTTTACTATTTTAGAGTACAAACTCCTGTATGTTATTAAAAGATAAGTAAATATTCTGATATAAGTGTCAAAATGATAGAACAGCATAATAAACTGGTCCATAAAACTCTTCATAATAGATTTAATTAAAACTTGAACATGTGAAACAAACACTCTTGCTAATAAAATACCCACTGGTTTGACAGGATTTAATAATAACTTCTAAGAGATTTTTGGCTCTTGCTCTAATTTAATGTTGTCTGCCATGCAATTTTACAAAGACCTGGAAATTGACCTGGAGTGACCCTATCAAGCTGTTCTAGAAACCAGTTCAGCCACAGCCAGGCTCAAACCATGCTTAATCATGGTGGCTAAACAGTTAGTTACACAGTGCATTGCATATGTAACCCTTCTGCCAGGTGCTGATGGCAGCAAAAAGGGCTGGGTTCAATTTTCTAGGGATTAAAATAAGGAATTTTTTTTTGGGGGGGGGGGGGGGAGACAACAGAATGAATTTGAGAAAATCAGCAATTAATCAACAAAGTCCATGAGGTAAGATTTCCACCCCCTTGGTTGCCTCAAACGGAGTCCCAACCTTAGTCTTCCTGGCAACTAAGAGGTTGATATGTTCCAGCTGCCGCCTCCTCACCTGCCCACTTGCAGTTAGCCATGCTGAGTTGGAAAAGACCAAGGATGCTATCTGGCCAGTGCTGCCTGGCCTGCTCTGTGGGCTCTACTACCTGACCAGGTGGGATGACTGCCACTTTAATTGCTGGGTAGGGAGGGCTGCACCAGAGTCCTCAGGAAGGCTGCTCTATTTGTGCCTTTGGCCCAAACTCCCTCAGCTGTGCTCGAGCCACCACTGCTCTCCACCATCTGTCCCCTCAAGACTGCTGCAGATGCCTTGAAACCACCCTCAACTCTGTGCCAGCCTCTATTCTGCAGCAGCCTCAGCTCACGAGTCAGTGGTATCACGGACCATTCACAGAGTTCTCCTTGCCAGTGAGTCACTCCTGACTGAAGATAGGAGCCTTCTGCTCTCTCTCCTCCTTCAGCTCTGTGCAGTCAAGCCCAACTGGGCCTGATAGCAGTCTTGGTCAGGCTGACTCCCAACACATTGTGTCTTGTCCTTGTGCTTCCCAACCAGGTCAATAGCAATTTTCTTTGCTGTGTAGACATACCTGCAGGCTTCAGGCCAGGGGGATTATATGTATGCCCATATCATCACAGTGAAAAAGGTGCATTTTCACAATATCATGGAACTAGTTTATATTACAGAAGTGAGGCTGGCTATAAATTCCCATCCTAGCTAGAAGCAGAGAGGGAGGTGAAAAGTGCCACAGCCCCTTTTCCTTTCGCAGTTGGAGCAGATGGAGCATGGTTAGCAAGAGCAGAGGGGGCAGGATATCGGCTCTGTAAACTTATGTTAATAGTTTTGATTGATTAAAATAGCAATATAGGTTGAACATGTTCATCTCTACAGTATCTTGGGGTTTGGCTCTGCAGTTATGCAGTGGGTCTGACCACCATATCTGGAGCTGGGAAAGGAAGATTCCCACTTGGTATATTATCCAGGCTAAAGCCTTCTGTCACCCTTTCCCTTTGTCTGTTTTTGTTGGTGGTAAGGATTGATGAAGGTGTATAGCAGTAGCCTCTTAAATCCTCTGAGGAGCTTTGTCCCAGACTTTTCAGGAAGAAAGATGACACCAGGAATTTGGTTTCTCTTCAATGGGTAAAGTTTCTTGAAATTGACTCAGCTTTGTTGGCAAGGTCCTTGGCTGCTTCAGGGTCTTAATTTGACGTAATGCTCCTAATTGACACTCAGAGGAGATAGTGGGGGCAGAAGCCACATTTCCAAGAATTGCATCACGGTAGGGGATAATGTGGGTTGGCCATTGCTACCAATCGTTCCTGGAACTACTCTTTCTGGGATCACAAGTCTGAGTACCTGTGGCTACTCTAAACTGATGGTGTCTAGTTTTTATGTCATCGGTTTAGAGTAGACAGGTATTCAACTAGGTTCTGCCTATGTGCCTTTGGATCTCTTAGAGGGGGAGCAGAGGGGCCCAGCAGCCAGATTCCTCAAGACTAATTCTGGATGACTCAGCCACAGTTCCTCTTGTGTTCCCTGGAGCCCTCACACTACTGTGCCTGCTACACCACTACAGCATATTCCTGCACCTTATTCATCTGGTCAGTGCTGGAACTTGTGTGGATTTGTGGCCCTGCCATTGCCATCATCCTCAGACAGCTTGAGCCCAAAGGGATGCAAAGATAGAAAAGGGCTAATATCCCCATTAGGATTCCAGGCAGCATCTATGTGGGGGTACAAGAGGAAATGATGCTCTTTGTTGCCTGCTCGGGCCCACTGTAATAGGATATTTTAACAAAAAACCACACTCACCATGATGCTGCCTCCATTGTTCACATTCAGAATTATTCAGAATGTATGCTTGTGGCTTTTATCCCTTTGATTCAGTGGACATCATAGCTCAAACTATAGTCCTATTTAGTGTAATGTTTTATTAGTTTCATAAATTTTACAAACAAGGAAAAAACTTCAAAGAGCAACTTCTAACTGTACAAATATAAAAAAGAATATTTTGTGCAAACTCATGCCGGGTCTTTGTTTGAACTCTACAATGGCAGAAGAGAACCTTCTGTGATGAATTTGAAAAGAATGAGCCCCCAGGAGAAATTGTTTGTTTATCCACAGGCAAAATATTCAAAAAGTGAGTTGTGAATGCACATAAAAATGTAAAACTTATGCCTTTCAAAACAAACATTCCGTGTGATGAAAGCATAAAAAGTACTTAAAAAGAGAGCAGAAGAATAAATGGTCTCATCATTTATGAAAAATGAACTAGAGCCACATCCTTCCTTGCCTCAAGTTCTGTGCAATATGAAGGGTCTACCATGGTGGGCACTCAGACCTAAGGACTTTAATAGCTAAAAGTCATGGAATTAAGGCAGTCACTTCAGGGATAATTCCAGATTACTTGCTCAGATAGCACAAGGTGTGGGGGTCGTATAAGAACCTAGATAAGGAAAGATAAAGAGATACAAGATAAAGAAATACAAGATTAAAATTATGTGGCTCAATGAGATGCAGGTTCAATTTTGAAGGTGTGTGTATACAGAATTTTCACATCTTAGATCATGTTCTTAAGATGTCCCCTATGGAAGATTTATAGCACATAAATAGTTAGACTACCTTGTGCCATGTGAGCTTGACACCTCATGTCATCAAGAAAGAGAAACCTAATATAGGACATAACTGTCCTCACTGTTTAACACAAATGGAGATGTTTAACAGACTAATATGGAATGGGGCAGCACAGGAGAATTCAGCTTCTATCCACCCACCTTTCCCAAACCCATATCCAGATTTTTCTATGGAGTTAAAGCTCTGCAGTCTGGGAGTGGGGGTGATTACAGGTGGGCACAGGAAATGGCTGCTGTCTATGGCATCCATATCCAGTGTAATTTGTAAAGAAAGAGGTGCCAGGGCTCAAGCAATTTTTTTTACTTTCATAATTGATGATGTGGCAAGTCAGGGGTGCCTGGGCTATGAACTGCCAAGCCTAGAGATGCTGGGGCTCATCCCTTGAACAAATTAAGCACTGTCCATACCCCTTCACATCTTTATGGGACTTTTGTAAGTACATAATACCCACTTTCCCCTTCACACTGTGAAATGTGTGCCCCTTCCTCTCTCTGTCCTCACTGCAAGAGGGTTCCATAGACGTGGCCATTTAGTTTACATGAGGGTTTTATATTTTTTTTTCCCACTTTCAATGATTTTTACCATAGAAATATGTACAAAATAGTTAAAGACTTCTCAAGCATGATATACTCTGTCTGGTAATGAAAAAAATTGTAGTAAAGGACTGTAGCACCTCGTAAAGCATCTAACTAATTTAAATAACTTAAGATTTATTTGTGTTTGGGGGAAAGAAAAAAGTATTTAATGTTTTATTTTGTGTAAATTTCTGGTCATACGTGTGGCAGCTAGTTTGAAGATTATGCAAAGCCTAGCTAGCAAGGCTGAATTTTATAGTTACAAACTATTGATTTAAGGAAAATCAAAAGTTCTACAGTCACAGCAACGTTCGTCAGTGCTTTTGCCAACAATGTGCAGGACTGAGTCACTTATTACAGCATCCTTTTTCCAAGTTCATTATGTCCCCTTGGGCTAGTGTGAGTTCATGGATCGTTTTTTTGTCTTGAGGTGTCAATAATCCTCATTAACAGTCCTCAGACTTCTAACCAAACATGCTTGTACAATTACCACTGAGATAGGATTTCATCCCCATAATTACACTTCTCAGAGTACACAATCCCCCTTATATATTTACCAAATATACAACAGTGATCAGTATACCTTGATCTGCAGTCTTTCCAGTACCTTCTCTCTACTCGGTCATTTCAAGGGCTCTATAATTTGTGTATTAACAGCTGGGTGTCTTAAACGCTACCTTGGCAAGCCTCCCCAAGAGTCTATTTGCATGTTAATTATTTTCTCACCCCACCTGGTCTCCTTGTTTCCTTGACTGCATTGTTGACCAGCCTGGGATCTTATACTCATAAAATTAAAATACTTATCACAATTATAGTAAATAAGTTCCAAATCAAAGGGGAGTGAAGCCCTATTCTACTTGAAGCCTAGCCTCTCCCATTAGGCTGCAACCCAGCCAGTTTAGTATGTGTTAGAGACCATGTGCCTTGACTACATTAGACTTTTCAAACACTTTAGTTATCACTGTTAGCTAGTGCATGCTATATTACACATTTTAAACCCCAGTGTAGACAAGGTCCTGGGAGCTGAAGCCCTGTCATTTGAGCAGAGGTAAGAAAGAAAATCCTGACCTCCACCCTTCCCCGCCAAGGAAAAGATGGTTTAAACTCTGCAAGGACAAGCTAAACTTTTGTTTCCTACTTGGAAATAGCCCATGTAATGGCCATGTGACCTAAAAAAACAACTCCCCATATTGAAACTGTGTTGCCTGCTGTTAACCTGATGCTAGCGGTAGTCAGGTGTTCTGAGTTTTATGAACAAACTTACTTTAAATTCATGCAGATAGCATGGGGAACTTTAGTGCCTGGTTCCAAAGCATTAAGTAAGGTAACAAGGACAGTAGCTGATCAGAATGTGTAAGACAAGAAAAGTGAATGAATGAGCAGGTGGGAATCTGTAGGATCCCTAAGCCTGCCAGCTCTCTGAATTGCATTTGGGTTGTTTGGCAAACTATTTTTTAAATCATGCAAAAATATATTTTAACTGGCAGCTGACAGCTATTATTCACTTTTGGCAAGCAGAAGCTACTTTCTACCATTCAGTTAAACTATCAACCATGAGATATGTAAAATAGTTGTGCCAAAGATTTGATAGAATTGCTTTGGGAAAGACTTAAAGCTATTTTTTAAGATAAAAAATAGTTTTAGATCACAAGGGGTTTCAGTTGTAAGGTTTGTTTTATTGTTTGTCCAAGCTACTTGATATTTATGTGCTGAGATAAACGTCTTTTATGAGTATGTCTGAGCCAAAATCTTAAGACATAAGGATCTAAATCAGCCAAATCTTGGGTTTTTTTCACTTCAGATACTTCCAGTCCCCTGACACTTGCCATATGTTCATTTGATTCAGCTTAATGACTATGGCATCATGCCATAAATTATTTTTTTTAAAAGTTCCAATTGATTATCTTAATCAAAGTACCTGAAAAATGTTTGGCTTTTTGACAGGGCTCAAACACTCCTAAAATATCACTCACTGCACTGAATGCTGGTTTGCCATCAAGGAACAACATAAAATCAGCTTGCAACTTGTACATTAAAATCTCAGTAAATACTGAAAAAAAAATCTCAGCTCTACATTCCCTTTCTGGACTGCCAGGCCTATGGAAAATGGGACTCATGGTAACTTGATCTTTCTTTTTGATGTTTCTGTCTTAAACTTGCTTCAAAGCACCTACTAGGCTTTTAAAGTTCAATGTTTATCTTGTGCTATAGGTACCTAAATTATAAATTCATAGTAATCCATTGAAAAAAGGACAAATTACATTTTGCAAAGGAAGGAGAGAGAGAAATATTAAAAGAATACATGTGGGATTTATTTATTTTGACTGTTTTCCATTATTCTGCCACAGACATGTTTACAAAACTGGTTAATGGCTTCTCAAGCACCATATACTGTGTCTGATAATGATTTTAAAAAATTAGTAAAGGACTTTGTATAAAGAGTCCACATTGCAAACCTCCTAAAGCATCTGATTTTCATAAAAATATATAGGAGCCTACACATTCAACTGAACGTAGAATACAGGTGGGTACAGAACAATCCTTACACCATTCGGCATATTTTCACAGGAAGAAAACTTAAATTCTTTTCCCAACACTGATGTGATCTTTTCACCCAGCTACAGTCTTCTTCTCTATCATTAAGTTCCCTGTTTTAAATAGCTTTTGCTCCAAGAATATAGTAGCATATCTAAAAGAGTTAATCCCCAAAGCTACTGAATAGGGGCATTTTAGCAACCAGCTAGGAGTCCAAGCCACTGCCAATTATTGGGATGAACTACCAATTATTCTGCTTGCTGCTTTTAGCCATTTTCAGGCCTTTGCAGGAACTTAGCATAAATAGGCAAAACCAACGGGGTGGCGGATAGACAGTAAACACATGACGTGAGCCTTGCTCCATGCATCCTCTCTCTCTCTCTGGATATGCTAGGGCGACTGTCTGTGAAAAACAGGAAGTCTGAATAGATTTTAGAATTGTCAGTATGGGGAAATTTAGCTATCAGACTAACTGCTTGCTTAACAATATTTTTTTTTAGTCACATGTCTCTGTAACTCCCGCTTTTGCCCAGTGATTGATTTGTTTGGCCAGCTATTTAACATTATTTTGATTGACATCTCTCTCTAACTTTTGGGGTACTGAGTCTGAGTCAGGCGGATCGCTTCGTGGACACATTCAAAAGATCTCCAGGAACAGACGGAAGATCCAGCAATCTGGAAATCTATGACTGATTCACCCAAAGACTGCCTCAGGCTTGTGGGGTAACTATCAGTGTGGGGTACTCTAATACCTATTGCATTTGTATGTGCTTAAGACTGGAGTGGAGACTTCTGGTAAAAGCATTCCAATGGGAATTGTTAGAGACCAATAAAGTAAAGCTTTAAAGTTAAGAGCACTTGGTTTTGACTTATCTGGGCCAGCCATATAGCAGATGGAGATACTGCATTTCCTTTGGTTTATTTCCTGATGCCGTCTCGCAAAGCCTAAAAGTTACTGGGTTGAGCAATCCTGGGTAACACTGCTTTCTCAACCTGTGTTTGTCTGTTCACTGGAAAGTTCATCTGAAGTCCTTGTGGATTTTGTCATAAAGGTTATCTTTGACAAATGTTTTTTAAGACTTGGAATTTAAGGTCAGGATACTATATTGCATTATTTCAACACATGCAAAGGACTGAAGTTGGCAACTACAAGCAACCTTTCCTACAGTAGGATGAAATCACTGTTTCATTTAACATTTGAGGGTGCATGTTGTATAGAAACTACCCTCTGTGTGTGTAAAATCAGCATTTAGTGTTTAATGGATATTCTAGACATGGCTATAGAATATTTTAGCCATTTCATAGAAGCATAACAACATCTAAAATATGGGCAATAGAAGTAACAAGGCCTCTATTAAAAAAAATTATATAGATCTAATACTTAAGTATTTCTAAGCACTGTATGTTTCACATCGTGATATATATACACACAAACTGCCAATAGGTTTATAAAAGCCTGGAAAATAACTTTATAGTCTTGCGATTAAACCATGTTACCTTTTCAGCTTTAAAAAAATGTAAGCTTGTGGATTCTTTTTCAGCAGTGAAATAATCAGATGATACAGTTGCTACAACAAAAGGAGCAAGGGCAGAAATAAGGTGTCGCATTATTTTCTTTTTACTAAGTTTAATGGACACTCTTCCTTAAGAAAGATATTACCCTTTCTATATTGCTGTTTTGCAGTTGTGAAGACAACACCATCAAATATGTTTTTACATGTTAATAGTAAGACTAATGTACAGAGTATGAGTGATACAGCAAACAGCATTGTTTTTGATGCATCAAAAATGAGTTTTCAGATTAGGAAACAACTAGCTTGATAACTACAAACTCATTGGTACTGTGTAAAAGAGGGTAGGAAAAATTAGTCAGTTTTCAAAATGGGGGGAGCCTGATATCTACCTCTCCCAAGGATCTTTACTGGGACCAGTGCTGTTCACCATTCATAAATGATCTTGGAAAAGGGGTAAACAGTGAGGTGTCAAAATCTGCAGCTGATGCAAAATGACTGAAGATAGTTAAGTCCAAAGCAGACTGCAAAATTACAAAGGGATCTCACAACTGGGTGACCTGGAACCAAAATGGTACGTGAAATTCAATGTTGATAAATGCAAAGTAATATACATTGGGAAACATAATCCCAACTATGCATAGAAAATGATAGCATCTAAGTTAGTAGTTACCACTTAAGAAAGAGATCTTGGAGTCATTGTAGATAGAATAGATGTTTTCAGAGAACTATGTGCAGTGGCAGTCAAGAAAGCTAACAATGTTAGGAACCATTGGGAAAGGAATAGCTAATAAGACAGTAAAGATCATAATGCTACTATCTAAATCCATGGTACACCCACATCTTGAATACTGCATGCAGTTCTGGTCATGCCATCTCTAAAGATTTTCAAATTGGAAAAAGTACAAAGAAGGGCAACAAAAATGAGTAGGGGTATGGAACAATTTCCATCTGAGGAAAGGTTAAAAAGACTGGGACTGGTCATCTTGGAAAAGAGATGACTAAGCGGTGATATGATAGTGGGCTATAAAATCATAAATGGTGTGGAGAAAATGAATATGTGAAGGGGTAAATAACACTTAACACAAGAAGCAGGGGTCAGCAGATGAAACTGACAGGCAGAAGGATTAAAACAAACAAAAGGAAGCATTTCACACAATGCACAGTCAACCTGTGGAACTTGTTGCCAGGGGACGTTGTGAGGGCCAAAAGTAAAACTGGGTTTAAAAACATATAGGTTCATCAATGGCTATTAGCCAAGATGGTCAAGGATGCAATCCCATGCTCTGGTATCTCTAAACCTCCAACTGCCAGATGCTGGGACTGGATGAGAGGGAATGGATCACTCTAATTGCTCTCTTCTGATCATTCCCTCTGAAGCACCTGGCATTGTCCACTGTCAGAATACAGGATACTGGGCTGGATGGACCACTGGTCTGAGCCAGTATGGCCAATCTTATGTTTATGTTCCTTAATGGTGTTTACAATTCTTGAGCCATATTTTCAGAGGATGCTTAGTGTTACTTGGAGATGCACTTTTTTTTTCTATCCAGACATCAGATATCTTGTATGTCGGTGTTTTTCCCAGGGCAGTTGAGCTGAGAGGGGGTTCCACCCCAAGAGGAGGGAGGTAAGTATGTTTGCACTGGCACCCTTTAGGAAGACCTGCCAGTGAAGGGCAGCGTTGGTGCAGCCAGATACTATGGGAACCTTGCAGATAGAAGTACAGCTATAGCTGTGGCCATTCTCCAACTAACTCTTCCCACTCTGGGGGTAGTATTGGCCAGTGTAAGTCTCCCAACAGAGCATGTGTTGCATATGGCTAGTACTGCCACAACCTACAGAAAGACAAACTTGCCAGTGCCAGGGTTCCTGCATTACCTCAATGGAAATTGGTATAGTCTGGAGTGAATATAGCCCTTTGAATATGTTTCCGTGGAGAGGGAGGATAGTCATACAATACAATCTGAATATTTTAAGCCTACCTTCAACCTTATCTAATACCCAAACAAATGTGCACTGGGAATGCAGTAGATGTTTTAGTGTTATCCTGAAATAATACTGAACTGTGAAATTGGCCTAGAGGATTTATCCTCACACATACAGCGCATTTGGTTACTAATAAATATTTCATCAAAGCCAGGCCTGGGTCTTCTAATAGAAGTACATGGGTATGAATTCCACTGTGGCACTGATGAGCTGGGAGGTGAGCCTGGGGCCTCTTTGTTAATAGAGCCTGCTTTTCAGTCCTGGAAAGCTTTCAGTTTAATAATATGGATTCATCAGTGTCCCCTGGCTACCTTTGACGAGACGTAAAGCTGTCAGATGGCTCTCATGTGGAATTCCCCTGATGTAGGTAGAGCATATAGCATCCATGGTATAGCAGGTGTTACCACACACTGACCATTATGCCCTCTGCACAGAGGGCATGTAGAAATATTTCTGAGGGGCAAGGGACATGGCCGGGCTGTTTACACAGACTGGCTATTCCCAGACCTGGCATTGTCTCATATAGTTCATTGGCTCAGCTCAAGTACAGGCAGGAATTAACCCTTCACTTCATTCTTTTTCTTGCTAAGTCAGCCTTGAAAACGTATAACGACACTAACCATTTGCTAGAACTGAAAGGAACATGCAGTGTGTTCCTCTTCTGCAGCTGGGAATTATACAGATTTCCCAACACACATCTGTTATGGAAATGAGTATATGGGGTGAATATTTCTCCAGATACTTAAGCTGGCCCTCTCTGGTAATTATGGACAGACATTAATGGAATATGGGAAGAGGAGGTGACGATGGCAAAAAATTGTTTCACAATTGTCCCAAATCGCTAAGATCAGATCCACTTGCTAAAGCATGCTGTGGTATCTGAGTGTGTCACAGTTTCTGCATCAGTGGCAGGATATTGCACCACAGGGACCCCACAACCTTTCCCTCACACTGACCCCTCCAGCAACATACAAGAAGGAAGAAAGGAGAAAAGACAGTCAGGCTGGTACTACGCTGAGTTGAAGTCCAGTATCCTGCTTGTCTTATTGCCAGTGCTCGTTTGCTCAGCCCAGAATCCATAGACCTATTCCCTCTTTCCATTCCCACCCCCTCTTACTCATCCTAGGTAGGGGAGACCTCCAATACTTGGAAGAGACATTTCCTCTTCAAGAACTAAAAGGGATCCATTTCCTAGCTGACCATACAAACCACCACTCAAGATGATTCACAATCTAGCTGATCAACTATCTCAAAGCCAAAGTCCATAGGACAAGTCTGCTACTGACATAACTGTTGTAGTTATGATGTTACCCAGGGTTCCTCAAACCAGTAACTTTTAGTCTCTGTGAGTTGGTATCAGGAAATAATCAGGAAAGGAAACGTAGTACCTCCACCTGCTACATGGCTGGCATAGACAAGTGAAAACCAAGTGCTCTTAAGTTTAAAGCTTTATTTTACTGGTAAGTTGATAAAATACTGGTTACTTTACTGGCTAGTTGCTAAAATGCCCCTGTACAATGAACTGATTGCAGGATGGGAAGCCATGTAGGAAAGCTTCAGTGAAGCACTGGGGATTGGGAAGTATGGTAAATGAAGAACTACACAACTAGGGAAAAGACTAATGGATTTGGTGTGGGAAAGTATGGAATGGTTGAATATTGGGAGACAGAAGAAATTGAGAGTTGAATGATTTTTTTGTGTGTAGGTGAAGAATATAGAGTTGGTTTACTGGATGGATATTTTAGAATTGTCACTAATGAAAAAAGGCAGTTTTCAATAAATATTTCAGTTCTGTATTTGGGGAAAAACAGATGTAGTGATATCTGATGATAACTCTTTTGCCATTCCAATAGTAATGTGGACAGATATCAAACAACAGCTACTAAAGTTAGATATTTTTAACTGAGCATGTCTGGATAACTTGAGTACAAGAGTTTTAAAAGTGCTGGCCGAGGAAGTCACTGGATCACTATTTTTTTTTCTTCCCCAATAAGTCTCGGAACATTACATCTTCCAAAAGGGTGGTAGAAAGCTAACACTGTGCCATTATTTTAAAAGATTAAATGGGATGATCCTGGTAATCATAGGACTGTCAGTCTGACATCGATCCTGAGCATGGTAAAGGAGCAGCTGATACAGGATTAGAGTAATAAAGAATTGGAGGGTAATACAATTGATGACAGTCAAAATGGATTTATGGAAAATAGATCCTGTCAAAATAGCCTGACAATTTTTGATGAGATTACAAGTTTGTTTGATAAAGATAATAGTGTTGATGTAATATAATTTAGACCTCTGTAAGGCTTTTGACTTGGTACCCCATGCCATTTTGATTAAAAACTAGAATACAAAATTAATATGGCACATTAAATGGATAAAAACTCAATAACTGATAGGTCTATTTAACATCTTTATCAAAGACCTGGAAGACAATATAAAATCACTGATAAAGTTCGCAGATGATACAAAAATTGGAAAAGTGATAAATAATGAAGAGGACAGGTCACTGATACTGAGCAATCAGTATCGCTGAGTAAGATGAGATCAATATGTTTTAATGCAGCTAAATGTATACATCCTAGGAACAAAGAATTTAGGCCATACTTAAAAGATGGAAGACTATCCTGTAAAACAGTGACTCTGAAAATGATTTGGGGGTCATGACAGATAATCAGCTGAACATGAGCTCCCAGTATGACATTGTGGCCAAAAGGGCTAATGTGAACCTGGGATGCACAAACAGGGCACTATCAAGTAGGAGTAAATAAGAGGTTTTTACCTCTATATTTAGCACTGGAATTCTGTGTCCAATTCTGGTGTCCACAATTCAAGAAGGATGTTGCTAAATTGGAGAGGATTCAGAGAAGAGCCAGGAGAATGATTAAAGGATTGATTCTTGAGTCTATCTGTTTTGCTTAATAAAGAGAAGGGTTGGGGTGACTTGATCATAGTTTTTAAGTACCGATGTGGGGAACAAATTTTTGATAATGGGCTCTTCATGATAGCAGAGAAAGGTATAACATGACCCAATGGCTGGAAATGGAAGCTAGACAACTTCAGATGGGAAATAAGGCATACATTTTAACAGTGAGAGTAATTAACCACTGAAGCAATTTAGCAAGGGTTGTGATGGCTTCGGCAACATCAGCAATTCCTAAATCAAGAATGTTGGGGGGAGGAGTTTAATATATGCTCTAGCTTAAAAGAATTATTTTGGGAAAGTTTTATGGCCTGGGTTATACAGGAAGTCAAACTAGATGATCATAATAGTCCCTTCTTCCCTTGGAATCTATGAATTTATTATTCTTTATTTATGTAAAACCAAGCCACACTGTCTGAATTAGGTGAAGAATGTTTTTAGGTAGCCTCTTGTTATAATGTTGCCTGCATCAGGAAGTCTCTATTATCTTTCTCTAGGGTTTTCGTTTTCACATTTGCCTGCTATTAACTTTGCCAGAATACTCATTGTTTACATCCAAGTGTCTTTCGTTATACAAAACTACAATACATTTACACTGGGACAGGTTACACAAATCATGGAGGGGTGGGTGAGGAAACAGAGATAGGAAAAAACCCACAAAGTGTGACTTAATTTACAGAAGATAAAAAACCCAACAAAAATTAGGGCAGCATATTTTGGAATCTGACAGACAATTTTTCTTCACACACTCATCATCTGAGACCATATGCTAATTGACCAATTAAGCAAAATCATTCTGAAAGAGGCCAGCATCAGCCAATAGACATCCCTGACATTAAAGGGCAATAAAGAACCTAATCATAGTTTGAGAAATTACTGTAATTACAAATTCATGTAAAAATTAATTCAAGTCAAATGATATGACACTCAAAAGAATCAGGATGAATGAGAGTTTTGGTGACAGCTTGATTTTACTGTATAATACATAAAATCCAGATAGTAAGCTTTGGGTTTTTTGTTTTTTGGGGGGGAAATTTGAGCATGCTGTTCTGGATGTGAGTAGGCTTTCCATAGAGAAACCTCTGCCAACTCTGATCAGTCCCTCACCAATGGTTAACTAAGGATCTAGTTGTCAGTGGAGTAGGCAAAATGCCAATTAAAATAAGTGGGAACTGTTTGTGGTCAGCTACTTTGAAAACATGCCCTAAAGCTCTTATGAATCTCCCATGTGTTTTTGTGCCCACTGCTTAGTTTCCAGGTCTCAAGAGGCTGTCATGTTCTTCTCTCCTAGACATAGTACACACTATCATAACCATAACAAGCATTTTGTGATAAATAAATAATGCTTTGCTGGACTACTAAGGTTGAATCCATTTATCCAACAAATATGTCACCAAAACCCAGAATAAAATAGTTACCTCCTGTCCTGACTGAATTTTACATTCACAAAATACATGGCAGCCCTCAGACGACAATTACTTTAGATATTGCAGAAGCATTATAGTCTATTAAGGTCTTGTTCTGCAAATTCTTGTGTGGTGTGCCGTATGGAGGGAGATGTTCTTATTCTCCAGACTCAGTTGGCTTGAAAGTTCATGGGTAGGTGAGTTGTAATGCTAGTTCTTACTAGCAAAAGAGTGTTCACACAAGGAACTTGGGACTTACTAACGTTTGTTGCAATAAACCATGGCTAATGTTTGTACACCTAGTGAGTCTTTCAGTCCCACATTGTTAATCTGCTTGATGCTTTTCTCTTTAAAAAGGGTTAGATGTGGAGACTATCATCCATGACAACTAAACACCTCTGAATGAGACAAAGCGAAGTAGAAAAAGAAAGGTAAGAAAAATTGGGCAGCGGGGAGGAGCATCAGGAGAGAGATATACTGTAGGTTTCTACACAGACTTTTTCACTTTATGCCTGATTAGGGATGGGCATGAATATGAACACAGAACTGGAATACCACCAAAACTTAGGATATAACTACACTGATTCCACTGCGTCGGGGTCCATGGCTCGATGCAGCAGGATCAAATGAACAGGCAGTGGAGACCCACAGAATTGATCCTGGAAGTGCTCTCCACCTGATGCAGTAAATCCACACCCCGCACACCCGAAAAGAGTAATGCTGGGTTGACCAGAGGGCATTTCCTGTCAACACAGCTCAGTGAAGACACCGTGGTAAGTGAAAGTTAGTAAGTTGACGGGCGATACGTAAGTTTCAGTACATAGCTTGCATATCTCCCTTCGACAATGCCGGCAGTGTATACCGGGCCTTAGATGGGAAGGGGATCTTTCAAAATTGAAACTCAGAGCTAGATTCAAAATTGGCAAATGGCCCATAACTTTATCATTAGGCTTGGAAGGATTAGATTTTTTTATCAGTAAATGATGGTAAATGTTGATTTCACTATACACACACAAACAAACAAAAGTATTCATCAATAATTAAAATTTACAGATAGGCAAAGTAAGAGAAATGCTACATGAGATTTTTTGATTTAAAGATATTTACTTTGTGTATTTTGACATGTGATGTTGACAGTTCATGTTTTAATGGTTATAAAACTAACTTTTTGTCATTAAATATCTATTGGTTCCCTCCTGCCAGTGTTTGACCCCCACACTTTCCTGCAAGTGTGAACATTTAAATGGATAAATATTGAAAAAATGCTTAACAGATACAATTCAGTGAAGTTATAAAAATACAAATCAAATTCTGCCAAGCCTATGTATAATGGGTTTAATCAAACCTAAATCTAAACACTCCCAAATACAGGGATGTTCTAAATCCAGATCCAAATCTGGTGACTTGATCCCAGCTACACGTGATTATTAAATAGGAGTGATTGATCAGTGCTACATTGTTAACCACACTGCATGAGAAAGGTTTGATTTTAAATATCTCAATGGTATTTTATTTTCTATCCATAAAAACAAAAGCTCTTTATAACATAAAAGAAAATTAATTACACAAATTACCTTTCTCTCAGGTTGCTGACTAAAACTCCTAATGCTCTGCTCACACATTCACTAGAGCTCATCTGTTTGTTTGTTTGTTTCAGAACCAAGTAGGACAAACAAAAAGGAGATCCAGAGAAAGCTCTTGTCTGCACTTTAAAGTTCTAGTCTTGTTAAGTGAACCCACCAGATTCCCTCATTGTTGGGCTGTGTCAATGATCCTAAGTACTCTGCATCAAGGATAGAGGTAAATTGTGCCAGATGACAGCGACAGTTCCTGAAGTAGAGGTGTAGTCTAGAGAACTCAGCACAGAACTGTGAGCCAGGAGCTCCTAAAGTCTAATTCTGACTATGATCACTTCTTTGACCTTAGGAACATCACTTAATCTCTCAGTGTCAGTTTCCCTATCTGTAAAATAGAATTAATAGTATTTACTTACATACATTACCAGGCTGCTGTGAGGATTAAGTCGTGCTCTGAGCCAGCAAATCACTTAAACACATCACAATTGTAAGCATGTGACTTCAGTGTTTGGCCAAACTGAGGCTTCACTGTTTGTAAAAGAATAATACAAATAAGTAGTAGTAGTAGTACTTGGGGGGGGGGGAAGGGAAGCAGAAGGCTTCTCGCTTACTCCAGTGAGGGATTTTACACTACTTACCACTGTGTAGGCTTTATACTTGCCATCACACTTACATCATGCTGTAAATATTTGTCAAGTGCATTTGTGTGTCATGGAACATGTTGCCCTGAAGCACTTCTCCTCTGCCCCTGACCACCAATCTCTAATTATTAAAGTTTAGGCTAAGACACCCTGAGGGGGACAAACTATTCCACATCTGTCTACTGTGGAGTCCCTACACCTTCCTCTGAAGCATCTGGCTGTTGGCCACTGGACTAGATGAAAGCTGGGTCAGATCCAGTACGGAATTTCCAATGTTCTATCACTATCTCCAATTCCTGCTGTTTATAGGTTTGGTTTAGGGTTTGGTTCAGGGTTTGGTTCCAACTAATATAATTCATCTCTGCTCTGTAGAAGAGCTATTTCTGCTGACTCACTACATCTCAATGGGTGCCAGCAGGGTAATACTACAAAAGAGCCCTATATTTTTACGTAAGGCCCCAGAAATTGACACCTTGTTACAAATGTCCTAAACCCCAATAAGGTTACCAGTATCTTTTGAATGTAGCTAAGAATCAGTCTTAGGGTGACAGTCAGCATATGAAGCCTGATGCAAAGTCCATTGAAGTCAATGGAAGACATTCACTGAAGTCAATGGAGACACTAATAGCTAAAATGCCATTAACTTCAATGAGAGAAAAACTAGGTCTGTAGTAATTACTACTGGTACAGTACCAGTAATTACAGGTACTGTAATGCCATCTATGTTGCAGATGGCCACTTGCTTCAATGTGCTATACAGCATGAATCATGCTGTAGCTTTTGGTGAGCAGGAAAAATAGATCACTTTGTATGCCCTATTAGGTTGCTTTTATGGTATCCTTGGGTCTTTATCATGATATACTGTGAATTCCAAGGACAAAATGCCCTATATTTGGATCAGATGGGTGCCCTAAGATATTTTTTGGTTTAATGCTATGGGATCTGAATCAGGTTGGTGCCTAAGACATTTCAGTCCAATGCCCTAGAATGTTTTACTTTCATTTCCTCCTGCTTCCAGAAAGTGTTAATTCCCTTGGGCCTTGACCAAACTGATGACCTTTAGATACTCTCTTACTGTGGAACTCATAACCATTGATGTACCTAAAGTAAGAAAGACTGTCTTTTCATACACTGAAGTCATTTTAGTTAAGAAAATTCTTTGGATACAGTGTCTTTGTAAGATTTTCTATGGTTCCCTGGAGAAACCACTTGATTTTTAGTTACCTGAAGGCATACTCCAGCTTCTGCAACTTTTCCTTCTTTACATAACACTGTTTCCCTATTTTCAAGTATTAGTTAATGAAAAGCATGTGTATAGCATAAACAATAGACCCTTGTGCCTTGATTGAGCATTGATCTGAAATGAATTAATTTTATCACTGATAGAATGATATTTAAGATCTGGAGAGACACTTTTCAGTTTGTTAATTTACCTTTCATAATGCAAAGAAACACTATTTCTGATAACACTGTTTACATCCCTTATGAAAAACAGGATTCTGAAGAAACAGTATAAAATGCTATAAATCACAATAGCAACACTGTAGGAATTTGCTAATTACTGTAGAATACTACATTTAACAAAATTGACAATATTTAGAAGAAAGTGACAGCAAACGCATTTAGACAATAAAATGTAAGTAAATTGTGGGTGAATGTATTTCATTTCCATTGTTTTCCAGGCCATAAATATGCATCTATCAATTTCTAGATGAATTCTAGCATGAATAAAAGCCAGAAAAGGAATCTCAGAAATTAACTGTGATTTTTAAAGCTGCCTAAGAAATTGGGATGCCTAGTTTCCATTAAAATTATGGGGATTTGGGCAGCCAAATTTATACAACAGCTTTAAAACCTCAGCCAATATGAATAGGCACATTGCCATCTGATAATAATGAACAGTATTACTGTGGTCATCATTGCAACAGAAACCACACAAATCCTACCACCTAAGAGCAACTCCTCACAAGATTCCTGAGTAAACATGCAGCATGCCATGAAAGTCAATGAACTCAGGCTCATTGAGACTAAGGGTATGTCTATACTGACGGCAGCAAAGTCGCTGCCATCAGATCAATCTTTCTGAATCGATTGAGTGGTCAGTGTAGACCCGCTGAACAAATCAGGAAGTCGACACAGTAAATCCACCCCCTCGAGTGGTGTAGCGCTGCGTCGACGGGAACGTGGCTCCCATCGGTGCAGTGCAGTGAAGTCCGCATACAGAAGGGAAGCCCAGCAGACGATGGGAGTTATGGAAGCTACTCTGTATAGCTTGCATAACTCCCGTCAACAGCTGCCGAATTTCCAGGTAAATGTAGACCAGAGCTAAGAAACAAAGCAAATTCCAAAGTTATGGGCCCCCACTGAGAGCATGTTGCTTGATCCTTAGGCATACCTATAAAGGGACTATTAACTAAAACATCTCAACTGATCTGAATTGCCACATTACATCACAAAGCAGAAATGGGTCCTGATTCCAATCTCATGATCATGAAATCTCAATTGATTTCAATTAAGTTATTCTTGTTGCACTTTGGTGTAAATTCAAAATCTGGCTTCATAATGTCTGAGATTCCTTGCCATTCCTTCCTAGGCTGAGTAACATTCTTCAAGACTCTCAGTAAGGTACTGCTTAGTGGGAATAAGGGCTTGTCTACACAGTGTGGCAATGAGCACCAGAGGGGTGTAAATTGTAGCTGCACCAAAATGTTGCACTCTAACTACCATGTGTTGACTCGGCTGACACGTTCTAGAAGTTTCCTAGGGTGTGTTAACTTAATACTGTTTGAAATAGGGCTACAGCATTGTATGCTAGGTATATTTTAGAGCATATCAGCAGAGTCTACATAGGGCAGTTAGGGCACAACACTTTGGAGCATTCTACCACTTACATACCTCTGGTGCACGTTGCCACACCATATAGACAAGCTCTAAGATCGATAGAGCTTAGAGTCCATATAGGACACTACACATTTTTTTAAAAACTACACCTTGTACTGCACCAAGAAGCCAGGTGTTAGCCAGTATAGTCTACAAGTTTTGAGGATACGTGCTCTGAGATCCTTGGATAAAATTTATAGAAGTGCAAATTAACAACCTTTTATTCATATTTTGCAGCCTTCCAAGAGATACAATATGAAATTGTTGCTACATTTCAAATTACAATACAGTACTGACAAATTTTGAGTAAGAGTTGATACAATCTCAGAGTTTAACCTATCAGTTTTAAAAATTTCATATATTACTAATAGAGAGGTTGAAGACTGTAAATGTTTGACACAAAAACAAATTTTCCATATTTCTCAGATCTATTTGTTTTTTGTTTTACTTTTTCACATACTAGAAATGGAAGCCTGATCTTTAAGAGACAGTATACTATCCTCATGTCTCATATTATCCAGGAGTTTATTCTTTACTTTACTACATCATGAGATATTAGCAAGATTCACTCTAAAATCCTGTCAGATCACACACATTGATGATAGCAGAAAGTGTAAGAGCAATTTTTTTTTATTAGAGAGTTATTAGCTTTTTATACTGAGGACATATACAAGCATGGTCAATGAATCGACTGGTAATTTCACTTTTGATATATCAGTTATTAAGTTTACAGTCATTAACCTATATCAATGTGCTCTGGGATTTTCCCAGTACATATGGATACTTTTAATTCCACACTCTCCAGCAGTGATCCAACATATCTTTGAGGATTTTATTAAAATGAAAGGATGCTAAGTGCCTCTGTAACAGGAAACTGAGTTGATCTGTGTATTCCTTGGTCTCAGCCAAATATCTGGGCATGTCCATACATCAATGTGATTAAACAATAGCTTCTCTACACTATGCAATAGCATAAGGAAATTTATTGTGGAAGTGCTTTAGAAGGAGATGACAATATTTTGTTTCTGTTAAACAATAGCTTCTCTACACTATGCAATAGCATAAGGAAATCTATTGTGGAAGTGCTTTAGAAGGAGATGACAACATTTTGTTTCTGTGAAACCAACATTTAGATACTTAGGGAAATGTCATAACCCCAGTACTTTGTCATTAAAAAGTTACCACCAAAATGATATCTGAGATACTGCAGCTATTTCACTATTAACTTCTCAGGGAAGACCACTGTAACTCCCCATAAGAGAAATGGTGCTCAAAAGGGCCCCAATTCAACCAGATCTTTAAGCACATGTCAATGTTAAGCACTTGAGTAGTCCCCTTGAAATCGCTGGGGTTACTCACATGCTTAAAGTTAGACACATGCTTGCTGAATCAGTACCGAGGAGAGGATTTCCCTCATATGCATAGGGAAAATATGGACTTTATTGTATCAAAGTCAAGTATTATAAAAGACCATTTCTGTTCCCCTTTTTAAACTCAAAATACAAAGAGTAGCTCACTTTTGTGTCTGTATGCGTTGCAGCACGTGATCTGTATACTATGGAATAAGGTTCAGCACATTTTTGAACCTCTCACAGACATGCCTTTCATTCTTAAATCAACTGGTCATTCTGTCTAAAATCAGAGCACTACATGTTCTGTTACATTGAGATCACAAAGCAAATATTCAATCCACAGTGAATTATGGAATCTAACTTTAAAAATGCAAGATTTACATTAAATAAAGCTGATTTACACTGAATAAAGCTGAAAGGATCGAGACAGTGATTTAATATCATCAAATAATCCACTGATAAATTAGGATTTAAGGAACAAGTTATGGGTTCAGTTATGGATCCTAAAAGTCTGAATCATGGTAGGAAGAGGCAGTTTGTTTTTGAAAGGCATAGAGCCTGAGTCTCCGATGTGCTGAACGTATACATCTCTCTCTGAAGTCAGAAGTGCTATATCTTGGAGAACATGTAGCCAGCTCTCCACCTACCACAGTTTTATTTTGCACTGCCATGTGGGAGATCAAAATTGATTCTCCTTTCAGATCTCTCACTCTCCAGACTACAAGGAGTTGTTCTATGAAGCCCTTAAAAAAGTCCTGAAACATACACAAGAAAACCCCGAGGAAAGGAAGAGAAAAAGAAAGAATGTGTTAGTCTGGGTCTTGAAGAGAAGAAAGAAAATAAGCTAAGTAGCCCTGATTTCTTTTAAACAAAAGAAAAACAAATATTTGCTTGTTTACTGTGGTCCAGAATTGCAAATGAAACATAGTAACCTCAAAATTCCATAGATAATGTATGTGTATGACACATAGGTAATATGTTTACTTTTTTCTCCTCTTGCATCAAGTTAGTTAAGAGCTAAGGAGCTCAGTTGTTAAGATTCTCTCATGAAAGAGACTTTAGTGATAACCAAAAACTTAGCATAGAAAGGGAACATTTGCTCCTGAGGGAGATACCTTCATACTACAGAACAAATTGACTTGCTTGGTTACTTGTATTCCTTGAAATTATAAAGTCAGACTAGAAATTGACACAGATGCAGATATAACAGCTGATCCAGAAACAATATATTAGAAAACGAAGGTTAACTCTCTAAAGAATTCAAGCAGGATAATTTAAAGGCTTTTGCAGATTGCATATGAGGTATGTATTCTGTTCATAGACGCTTTTAAAATGGAGATTTTTAATAAAACCAGAAACATATGCTGTCTAAAACCATGCCAAGCATTATCAGTGCATTCTGGCATTGACTAACTAACCTTTTCTCAAGGGTGGAAGTGACTGGCTCACAAGATCAATAATTTTGTTCCAAAAATTCTTCAAGAATTTATGGATGAGAGATGAAGGAATACAATGTTTAAACAGATACCAGATACCAACCCATACGCCAGATTCAGTCCTTGAAAGATTTCAATACCAATTATCCACAAAATGAGAAACGTAGAATTGCTCTAGAAGATGTAGAACTGATTTTCTTAAGGAAAAAAAATGAAAGGATGGTCTTAAGTGATGTTACAAATATCAGTTAACAGTGAGAAATAACGGCATCCATAAAAGATGATGTGTTATTCATACCATTTCTTTTCTAAATGGGATCCTACTTAAGTGTACTGTCTACAGTACCCATTTATTGATGACTTCCACTGCTCATTATGTCATTCTTCTAATTTAAATACAGTTCCTGTTTAGGAAACCAAGAAACAGAAATCAGTGACAAAGTTCAGTATCATAGCTGTATTAGGAAGCCTCAAAAGCAAAGTACAGTCCATCCTGAGGCTTGTACTGCTTCCAATGCAAAATGAAGTCAATTTAATTTCCGTCGACGTTCAATTGCGGAACTAATGAAGTCAGTTGGGTGTGATCACACCACACCCATTGCATCGGGGAAGTGGGTCCCCACCAGCTGCACTTGTATCGATGAATAGAGCTAACTGTAGGTAGGTAACTAACCATGCAACTAGCCACACAGGGGCTATTGGGAAGGTCTTCGGCCTTCCATGATATAATGTCCTCCCTCCTCTGATGTCAACAGCAAACAAACAAACACTTTTTTGCGCCACTTTTCGAAATCCTGGCTCAGCCATGCGTACGCCAGTGCCCAAGAAGCATGGAGCCCATTCAGCTCTGCACTACTGTTGTGAGCATCACAAACACCTCACAACTTAGCCTGCTACCCGCGAGTGAGAGCTGCCCAGTTACCACCGCAGCTCGGCAACTCTCACTTGGTAGTAAGGAGCCGAGCCCAGCACAGCTTTCCCCCCCACCCAGCGTTTAATCATTTAAATATTCTATTGTTAGAAAGTTTAAATGGATTCTTAATTAACTAATTTTTACATCCCTAGCTGCTAATGGCTAAATTATTTTCCTTTCCCTGGAACTAGGGGCTGGAAGAAAGGAGTAAGAAGAGAAAGAGACCACTCTAAGAATTTTCAATCTGCAGGCTTTGGTGCTTGCACAGACAAGCCGCGTTTGTTTCTCCCCACTATTTCCATTAGAATGCTTACTCATAAGGATGTAAAAGGTTAAAAAGGTAGCTGCAGCCGGGCTCAGCTCTCCACCAGTGGGGCGAGCCGTAGATGGCTCAGCTCCCCGCGAGCAGCAGGGAGGAATGGAGCCCTGCGTGAGGGATGCAAGCCGCAGCTGGGCTTGGCTCCCTGCAAGCAAGAGCAGTTGGGCAGCTCTTGCTTGTGGGAAGGTGCAGAGCCCAGCGGGAGGAGGAGAGTTGCAGTTGGGCTAGGTAACAACTAAGCGCTAAATAGCTTTAGGATCACGTTTGCATAACATAACTCTTCCGAAGGGAAGCAATGGGCATGTGTGCACTGCAGACTACTTGCAACAGCATGTAGGGCATGTGTAGCTACAAGCCAAAGGGGTGTTGTGTCCATACTGTGATGTGTAGCTGCACATGTCAGTGACCAGCTCCGGCAGGAGGAAACAGCGGGAAAAGGCTCAACAGCCAGAGTCTTTGTCCCCTTCCAAAGCTTTCAGGAGTCTGTGGTGGGGAAAGACTCCAGCAGTGGGAAACTATACTGCTAAAAACAGCTGTGTAGATGGGGAGGCACTGCTTGGGCATATAGAGAACTATGTAGGTTGTATTCCTGGATACATAACCACAGGGTTCAGGTGAGTCTTTGCTCTATTCACCTAAGCAGTGCCTCACTGTCTACCCTACTATTTACACATGTGCAAGGTGGTGTGCAGTGTATGTAAAGGAGTGTGCGGTGAAAGGCGTGTGAGGTGCCTAGAGAAAGGAACAGTGACAGAGAACTGATTTTAAAAATACCTCAAAGTCATCTGAAGCATGAGAGGCACTGGGAAAGGGGCTGAATTATGTTTTAATTTCCATTGGTGTAAATCTGGAGTGACTACAATAATAGAACTAAAACCATAATCTGACTCAAAGCATATGAAGAAGCCCAAATAGGACAGAAAGGGAGTAATATACCTTCAGTACATCCTCCATCCAAAGAATGCAGAAATTTTAATCTAAAATATTTTCTGTTAATATCAGTCTTCCTAATCATCTATTATTATATTAGGCACAACACCAAAAAGCCGGGAATGTGAAAATGGCAAAAATTTGGCACTGTTAAATTCTTCTTTGCACATGCTCAAAAACACAGCCAGCCCTGAAAATCGTAGGTTCTGCAGGATAGCTCCATGGGGAGGGGACTTGTAGCCATATGAACATACAAGTAACACAAGCAGTACATAAACAGAATCACACCCCTAGAATCACACCCCCTTCCAGGAAGGTAACTCTAATAAATGAGCATACCCCATGGTGATGGGCAAATCTGGTAACATAGTCCAAAACACAGTTATTCTGAGGGGTTTGGTTACTTGCTCCACTAAAAAATCTCTGGAGATACACACAGGAAAGAATAAACAGATACACATATATTATATATACATGTATTATTATATACACAATCTACTTGAACATGCAAACACATTTTTGTCAAGTTGGAACCAGAGCAACATTCACATTAATATTCCTCCTATTACTGTGAAGTTTCCATTGATTAAATGAAATTTCAAAGTTTTCCCCAAATAAAGTTCTGTTGAAAACATTTTCCTGAATGATAGCAGGTTTCTGCTCTGCCAAAATTGAAAACAAGTATCCCCTAAGGCAAAAGACAGTTTTCTCCTCAACTTTGGTTTAGTCAAGTACATAGGTAACACTGTCACTGTGCTGTTCTTCAAGATGAGTTCCTTTGATAGATGGTACCCCAATGAGACTGGACAGATTACAAAGCAGCTGCACAGACATGTCTAACGCAGGTGTGGTTGATGAACCAGAGGAACCTGCAGAGACTACAAAGAGGGGGGATGAAGGATAATGGTTGTGGCCAACTTTATTTTGTGATTTACTATTTTCCATTATAGTTCACATTTTTGAAAGACTAACCGTATTGTGAACTTGCATTTCATGGCTCTGAGAACTGGAGATGAGATTTTGCTCAGCTATAGAATTCGTGCAACCAGACACTCACACAGACAAAAAATTGAAAGGGCACAGTAAAAAGGTAGGATTAGCTTAGTTTTAGAAACACATACTGTAGCTTGTGATTTAGTAAAATACATGCAAAGCCAGAAGTATATATTAGATCTAAATATCTACCTTTTGTGCTTGTGATATTACACTGAAATGAAATCTCTGCCCAGTAGGGCTAGAGAGAGAAGAGCTTTGTTGTTAATATAAATGCCCTTTTGAAGTCTGGAAAGGGAAATGTGTACACACAGTGGGTGAAATCCTAGCTTCATTGAAGTAAATAGAAAAACCCCTACTGTCTTCAATAGAACTGGGATTTCACTCTGTGTGTGTGTGTATGTGTACACATAGAAATTGCAGTACTGCATCAAAGCAGTGGTTCAGCTAGTACAGCATCCTTCCCAGAATCAAATGCTTCATAGTCAACAATTATGAAATAAACCACCTATAAGGGAAGTTTCTTTTTTAGCACCTTTTAGTCAGTGTCCTGAAATCTGAAGGATTGTAATTCTTCCCTTTAAAAATACATAGCTTGAGTAATGTAGCTATGGATGTTGTCACTGACCATGTAAGTATGTAATCCTTTTTCAATCCTACTCTGCTCTCGACCTCAGTGGTGCTTTGGTTATGAATGCCACAAATTAATTATGTGTTGTGCAACACAAGTTTGTGTGCATCAGCCATAAGTTTGTTGACTTTTGATTTCATTAACTGTCCCCTTGTTCTTAAATTATGAGCAGGAGTTAGTAGAAACACCTACGTTACCTTTTCTATAATACTCATTTTTTGTATAGCTAGATCAAGTCCCTTCTTATTCATCTTTCTAAACTAAAAAGTCACAGCCATTCCAGTTACTTTTCATATGGAAGACTTTCCACACCTTTAAATCATTTTTGTCACCTTGCCTCCAACTGAATTATCTGGAAGTCTCCCTGTTGACTGTAGTGGAAGTGGATTGATGTGGATATAGCAGCAAAATGAGGACAGACACATGCACAGAATTAAGTGGCAGGCTACAACTTCAATTAACTTTTAATACAAAAGAGGGGTGCTACCTGTCCATCATCCATACCCTCTTTTACCAGGCATTTAATTGGTTTCAGTGCAGGGCTTACAGAGCTCCATACCATATAACTTGTAACTAATGCCAAGGTTACGGGTCTCCTTACTATATAACCCATAATGTGGGGTAGGCTCTCCTCAGCCTGCCCCCCAGGACTCAGCTCTCTCTGAGTCCTCGCACCCTCCTCTAACAAGGGGAACTGAGGGTACTGCAGGGTGGCGGTGCAGCCCACAAGGGCCAAAAGTTCTCTCCCTATCTCTTGAACCTCTGGGAGCCTTCCTTTCATTCTCTTAACTGCACTGGAAACCTGAGGCAAGTTGCAAGAAATAAATATATCCACCCCAGTACCTCGTTTCCGTACTAAGTGCCTTCTTACTTAACCCACTGTGGCTTGAAGATGCTGTGAGGAAGGCAAAAAAAATTCCTGGTCCTCTGCCAATTGGTCCATGGGAGAAAAAGTTCCCTCCTGATCCCCTAAAAGGCAGTCGGCTAGACCTACAACATCTGTCTGTCTTCTGTCTGGATTCCCATTCCTAATTCAGGCAGGAGGGTGGGGCTGCTCTAATGGAACCAAAAGGGGATCCATGTGGCTCCTTTGCTGAGCTAAATCTTGGAGCTGGGAAATGCTGGCCAGTCAGCACCCAAGGGTGCCAGGGACTTCCGGGGGAGGAGCTACTTATTGTCCCTTGGCAAATATCTCCCTGCCTTGCCACTGGGACTGTCCCCCTTTCACCACTAGCCCCATCAATTTCCCCCACTCATTGATGCTGATAAGTGGCATTCTGAGTGGCAATTGCATCAGAGCTGGAATTTCTTCTTAACCATCTCACTTCCCTATTATTTTACCTGCCATGGTTTATGTTCCTTCCTATTGGCTTCAATAGGGTTGGATTTTAATTTTCTTAAGAAATAACTCTTGAACTGTGCTATTTAACATGCTTGGTGTTTCTTGATTTCCAGATTCCTTTAATCTTTATGGCTGTGTCTATTTTCAGTAACTGTATTATGGCAATTAGCTTCCATTATGAATTTTAGGATTTTTATTTTCTCACTTTTTTTTAATTTTAGGATATTTTTGACCAGCTTCCTCAGGTTTTTTTAATCCTACCCCTTTTAAAAACCTTCATGCATTATTGTTTGCCAAAGTTCCCAAACAGCAAATGTATTTCTCTCCAAAATATGAATGTAATCTTTGTTTCTATTTTGGATTAAGGGATCAATACACCACGAATTGTAAGTCACTCAGATACTATGGTTATGAGGGCCCTGTAAATGTCTTAGGATAATCTGCTTTTGAGCTGGGAGGTAGGATTCCCAGCTCACATTGAGGTACCTGAGCTTCAGCTGCTTATGCTAGTGCCTAAAAATAGCAGTGTGTCTGCAGCAGCATGGGTGGAGGATCAGGCTCAGGCTCAGGCTAGCCATCAACTACATACCCAGTGGTTCAGGCAGGATTGAACTTGGCATGGCTAGCCTGAGCAGCTGTCTGTGCTGATGTAGATGCTGCTGTTTTTAGGCGCTAGTATAGACCCTTGTGCGAGAGCTGGGAATCACACCTCCTAGCTCAGTTGTAGATATACCCTTAGACACACCTGAATCCTGCCTGCGATGCAATTATAGCAAGTTTATTGAGCCTCATGGCAATGTCATTCAAGCCTTGAAACTTCTTGAATGCCCTTTTTCCCTAGCGGTTCATTGCCTCCCCTCTGGCGGCCTCTCCCAAGAAACATCTTACTTCTTGCAGCTCTTTGGCTCAGATTCTCCAGATCTCACATCCCTCAAGGCCCAGGTGCTCTCTTTTAAACTTAATTGGGGTCAGCTGACCAGTCACAGGTGCACTTGCTCTGCTCCCTCTTAAAGAAGCCAGTCACCTTGTGACACTTCTTTTTTTAAAAAATAGATAGATAGATAGATATAAAAAATAAGAAGAAAGAAATTTTTATTTTGGTTTGATTGTAATACAGTTTGGCAGGGGATTGCCTTATGCAGCATTTACCAATGTGATTAATTCCAAATATTTACATTTAAAATATTTTAAAAAGCTGAAGGGAATGAGCCAAAGGGATTATTGCAATAGCCATTCACTGCCAAAGGATTTACTCGGGTCACCACTAACAAATAGAGGTATGCTGGCATAAATGCAGATTTTTTGGGAGACTGATCCAGAAGTGCCACCTTCCATATATTTACCTGTTGGCTACAGTGTGTTGTTGAGTAATTGTGATGGTATGGACAATCTTTGTACCACTCATGAATAATGATTCATTTTATGAATTTTGTGTATAACTTTATCCTTCAATGTGAATTGAATCAGCCATTTGTTGACAGGTACCACATCATGTATCACACACTCCTTTCTGGAAGCCAGTGCTGGACAAAAGAAAAAATAGTTAATGTACAATGACTCTGTCCTGGTAGAACAATGGATATGCTAAAGAAATTGGCCAAGCTACAGGTGATTGGTTTCCCCACCAGATTGTCTGCAGGGAGTGGGGTTGGAACAATGGAAATTCTCCAGCAGAAATGGAGAATAAAGTAAGAGGGATCCAAGGTGCTGTTAAAAAGACACATGCTTTCTGAGCTATGGGGAACCTGTTGGCTGCTGCACCTGAACAAACTAACAAGAGATTGTTGCAGAGAGAGAGAATCTGAAGGCTGAGCAGGACAAGAGAAAGATCTTGGGACCCTGAAAGGATTGACAAAAGCCTGATGTGCTCTCAGAGAGGTGAGGATACTGGAGGGAGGGGTTTTGCTGCAGGTTTTTTTGTTTTTGCTTGGATCTGTAAGTCTCTAGGTGTTCTCTTGGGAGAAAGCATGTGTGTGTTTAAGGAGTTACTTTGCAGAGCGTTGAGTTCTTTGTTGTAACTGTCCTGTGTCCCTGAAGAGCTAAACAGTTAACTGGAGTTCTCTTGAGGGTGGAGCTCTAGGAATGGGTGTCTTAAGATGCTGTGCTCAGTAGGCTTAGGGCCTGAAGCAGCTGGACCACAGCGCCACACTTCAGAGTAGCGGTAGCAGACAGGGAGTCCACACCCTAAGGTGCCAGTGCCAGAGACAGCACCTGGATGCTGCTGAAACTCAGTGGGTTTAGAAGCATGGGGGAGCCAGTGTTTGGATCCACAAAGAGGACCCTGATGATTGTCCAGCAGGGGGCATTTGATCAGTTCTGTGACCATAATAATAGGTATTTTGATTCTAATTACAATTAGGAACATAAAGAGAGTCTTTCTGAGAGAAAATATAGTACTTTATCTATTCTTACCATCAAAAGTTTGACCTGTTGCAGGCCCAGATTTAGGCAAACCTAGCTAACTTACTAAAAATTGCTTAATCTCTTTACTCAAGCTATAGTTTCATTTTCTCTTGACCTTGGAGAAGGTTGGAGACTTCTTTAATTATTTAAATAAGTCAGAAAAATATTATGTTACTAATATTTAAATACATTACAGGGCTCAACCAGAGAACATGCCTAAATGGGACAACTGAGCCCCTTATTAATTCTTATTTTATTTATTAATTTCTTTATCTGGGTCCTAGAGTCATGATT
The DNA here is from genome assembly GCF_026122565.2 of Emydura macquarii macquarii. Taxonomy (NCBI): domain Eukaryota; kingdom Metazoa; phylum Chordata; order Testudines; family Chelidae; genus Emydura; species Emydura macquarii. The sequence continues at coordinate 15,129,415 of NW_027132773.1, forward strand.
AAAAACCCATCCTGGACTCCTTACTCAGGTAGACTTCTCTTTAAAACCAGTGGGAGTTTTGCCTGAGAACAATGTGTATAAGACAAGCAGGACTGGTTTATAATGCTGCATTTTTGGCATGGCTATGATAAATGCAACAGAAGCAATAACGTTTGGGATTGAAGGTTACAATTTTGTTATTTCCACTTTAAACAAACTGCCTGGAAGTGATCTAGATAGATGGGCTAGGAATGGACTAGAGGGATGAGCCTGTGCTTTTAAGAGACAAATCTTTCTAACCAAAAGAAAAGTAGCTGGGATTCATCCTTCCTCTTCCCACAGGAATTCCTGTGTGTATCTATAGTGGTAACTTTCATGATCTGTCTGCCACAGTAGTGGGAGTACAGGACTCAAAATAAAGAGTAACAGACTCAGTTGTCTGTGTGAGGAGATCATTATATGCGAATGCGAAGCTGTTTTCCTTTACCCATCAGGCCAAACTCACTCTGGAATAATTTAGCCTATTGTGCAGCCAAAATACATGGCTTTGTGGGGTATGTACACTCCAGAAGGCCACTTGCCTTTTCTGCTAGAATTGGCTCTAAAGTAGAAAAGAAGCAATTTTCCTTCAGCATGCATTTTTCATGGTAACTAGAGAATGAACTACACTAGGACAGAGAAGATTTGCCTATAGCTGGTATTTCTGAGTAACATAAAAACATAAAACATGATAGTCCCCTGATATCCAAAGTACCATAAATAGTTCACATGCTTGAAGGGTCATTGACAGCCAGACAGACTTGGGTTTTCAGTGTATACCCCGCTTTGATGGTCAGCTGCCATTTCTTTTAATAATACATGTTTTAGTCCAGTTTCTACAAAGAAAATCTGTGGGAAAAAGAAACTGAATAGAATAACCTGACCATTCATTCAAAGAGATGGAGCACAAAGACAGAAAGCAAAAATGTTAAATTTAGATAAAAAAGATGAAAAACTCCTGTACCTATATTCTAATAAAACTTTAATAAACTTTAATAACATAAGGCTTGCTTTCTTTGGCCATCAGATAGAATATTTCTTAAATTGATATTAATCAAAATACAGAAAGGCTGTTGATGCCTTTAACCCTAATCCATGTTTCTGACAGCATTTAACACATCTGTCAATCAAGTATATTCTCCAAAAGTCAGAATGCAATGTCTTAGAAGAAAAAAATATATAGCAACATAACAGTTAGCATGATGGAGGAGGCATTTGTCTTGGCTAACCAGTTTTCATTCACAGTGTGTATTTAATAACAAGGAATTTCTATTAATATATTTTTAACCTTTGTGGCAATTCATTTCATACCTCTTTGTATCAGAAAATCCAGGAATTTTTTGAAAACAGTCTTACTCGTCTCTTTGCATGTTTAGCCTGAACTTCCCATATTATCCAGGGTCACTACATGTTGGATAACTACAGTGAAAAGTGATATAATACAAAGGGTAAGGAAATAAATGCTTAAGGCTCTCTAAATTCAAATAGAATCCTAGTTATCAAACGCCTACAGTTATTTAACAAAAAAAATCTAACTCAGTATAATCTGAATCAATGAAAGAAACCCCATCTTCCACGCACACCAAAGTGGTGGAATAAATAGAGTCTTCTCATCAGGTCAAAATCAGTACTGAGATCATCCACACTAAGTGTAAGAGTCATGAACTGATTATCGTTCAGAGAATAAAGGTATCTATAACCACAATCCTGGCAAAGGAAAGCGATAAGCTGATTGCTTTTTTCATACCACCTTTGTACATTATAATGTTTACATTTGTATTGTGTACAGTTAATTGTAGAATAAAACACTTTTTTGCACCTTGGGACAAAGATAAAAATTGATATTTCATTATTTTGAGTGAACAGACGGGAAAGGATTATTGTTTCTGTAGTAACATAGCATCTATTTGAGTCTCTAGATATATGTATCTTCACTTTCTCCTTTGTTATGCTATCACCATATATGGCGTTAATATAAAATCTGTATGTGTTCCAAAATACATTCCATTTATTTATTTTAATATAAATTTCAAATACCATCACCATGAATTTTCTTGTGAATGGTTTATCTGCAATATGCAGATGATGCCCAATTCTATTATTCCTGTCTCATCTGATCCAATTGATATAGGTGAAAATCTAGCCAGTGGCTAGTTGAAATGGAAGTTTGGTTGAGGTTTAGCTGGCTGAAGCTTAATCTTGATAATTCAGAAATGATGCTAGTAGGTTGGGAGAAGGAACTTGAAGATACGTCCCTTTGATAGTAGGTATGTGTCTGGCTCGTGTTGTTTGGATTCACAATCTGAGAGTCTGTTAGACATTCACTTAACGTCAATAGTCAGGATGATGTTTTTTCCATATACAGCTGTCTCCAAGGTCTGAGTATTTCTTCTCAGATGCAGATCTTGCAACAGTCATTCATACTTTTTTGACCTCTACATTAGACTATACAACATGCTGTACATGGGGCTACCCCACAGATGCATTGAGAATGAAGTTGGTGCAGAAGGTGGTAGTTCACTTATTTAAGCAACATTTGCCACTATGAACAAATTACACAAATGCTCTGGTATCTGCATTTGTTGTTATTTGGTTTTCAAATGGAATATTACGTGTCCTACATGGCATGGAACATGACTATTTAGAGACCATTTTTATCCCCTTATGATATTGTTGCATGTGCACTCAGTGGTGCGCTCCAGCCAGAGGTCCTCAGTTTAAAAATGAGGGGGTTGCCAGAAATGTAGTCTGCAGGAAGATTCGTTGACTTTACAATTCACTACCCCCTCACACTTTGGTCCAAATTGGCTGACTTTCAGAGCATTTGGCACAACCCATCTATTTCCCCACACATTGGGGAAGGGTTTGATGAAGAATGGTACAATATTCTGATTTGGGTGGCACACTTTTGTCCTTACATGTTTGTTTCCTGATTGGTAATTTCCAATTTGGGGGGCAAGGATATGCTATTGGTTTTACTATTTTTATGATTGTGCTTCATGTATTTGTCTAAGGTACCTAGAGACATTTTTAAAATCTGGTTAGGTCTTTACCTGAATTGAAAGAAATATCTTAATTCCATATATAATGTTTTGCCTTATCTTAAGGGAAGCCATGGTGAAAAACCTTGTGAGTGTGGAATGGAATAAGAGGAAGCCCACCAACACCACTTTCTCCTCCTACTCATGGTTTTGTTCTTGAGAGAGGGCTGACCTGACTTAGACACCTAATTCCAGGAGAGAATTCACAGCTGTGAATCCAAGCGTAACCCCTTTTGAGGGGCAAGGCTTAGGCCACACCCTTATCAGCATTCTCTACTGGCCAGTTTAGGTAGTTTAGTATGCTGGCTCCAGTGAATAGGGAGCCTAGATGCTTTACTTAAGATTGTGAAATCCACTAGAAAGCAGGACAGCCTAAGTCCCCCTTGTGAATCTAGCTCTTTTTGGTCTCATTTCTGAGGGAAAAAAGGGTATTTTGTTTTGGGTAATGGTTGGATACATAAAAAATAATGAGGTCTTGAATCTAACAGAAAGTGAATTATTTTTGCACTCAGACTTGAAAGACATGCTGGTATTGTGACTATAATATCATTAAGATTCATTATAAAATTACCATGACAATTAAAGTCAGCAGTGAAACACCAGTTCAGGAGTAACTCTCCTCTTTTCCAAATAATATCATTAGTACTTGTCATGCAGAGAAATGTAATTAATGTAAATTTCATTTGCATATTCCATGCTTCACTTCTTTTCCTTTCTTTAAGTCTGTAATCACTGCAAGTTATTTTTCAAAAAAGGTGACCTTATTAAGTGATTAACATTTTTGTTAAACACAACCTAAGAAGTGTCAGCTTCTTTGTATTGTTCTCATTGTAAACAAACAAAAGTTGTGCATTAATAAGATACTTTAGTAAATAGAAGACCTGCGGATACAAGTAAAATTTGTATTTTATCCATTAGCAAATCAGCAGATAAGCACAAAGACATGTAAAAATATATTATATAAAATATTCCTGTAACTAAAACCATCTACTGTAGTGACATTAAACATTCACATTTGCCAACAGTTACCACTTCATGATATCTGAGACCCTACAGTTTCCCTCTATCTTTAGAAGAGGGGATAACTAGTAATGAATGAATAATTTGTAACAAATAATGTACTTGCTTATTTTACCTCCATTCTTCTTTGTCTTCAAACAGACTTTGATTTCTCCCAATATATTCTTTATTTACAGAATAATTTCTGTAAATAATTCTTGATGTTGCTTGTTCACAAGAAGTTAATTGTATCAGGTAGTTGATATTCAATATTTAAATATCCCAAGTCTGTCATTAATTAAATGGGTGGAGAGCATCCCTTAGAAGTAAATGGAAGTTGTACCCCTGTCAATGAGAGCAAAAGTGGGCCAAAGCTATTTTGATTAGACACACAGGAAACATAGCATGGTTCTGTTCCCTGACTGGCTGAGCACTGGCTGAGATTTACAGTGTGAATTATTGAGTTTATGAATTCAATATTCATTTTTCATTTTGTGACAGTCTCTTAATATGGTCTAGTTTGGCAAATATTCCAACCACTTTGGTCATTTACTAGAATGGTCACCAAAAATGAACACAAAAGTCGTCTGAATATAGGCTAAGATAATCAGTTTCAAAGAGAAGATTCACAGAAAATTGTTTGCCAAGCTCCAGAAGTAACAGTAGTTATTGTTGTATCTAAAAACAAATACCTATTGAGATTTTTCTGGACTTTTCATGTATGAAAAGGAAATATTGCTAGGCAAGAACAGATGGGACCGCACTCTGGCCATGGCAGTTCCAATCACAGAATGGAGCTGGTTAAACTAAGTGGGGGCCTATTTTGTAGGGGGAGCAGAGCTGGAAGGCTAATTAATCCATTAGGCACAGGAAGGAAATAGAAAAGGATTGTTACATGAGCTGGGGGCTCCCTAGGACTGTTGGAGCTGAGCAGTATATAGTATTAAGGTGGTAGGAACCCACATTGTAAATAAACTACACAAGGTGTTTGACCAGCACCAGGTCTCTGAGCAGTTTGTGGACCAAAGCAGAGGCAGGAGCCAGAGGTCTCTATCACAATTGCACATGGGAGTTTTGAAATGAGGCCTTCATATTCAGGTGTAACTCCATATGATACATGTTCTTGATTGCCAAACTGAAAGAAAAATTTAGCACTTGATGTACCCAGTTCTGCTCTCCGATACACAATGGTGAAACTATCAATGAAGTAAGATATGGGAATAATTGAGCCTCTATGAGTAAATTTTCAGTTTTCTCCTACTCGGGTCTTATGACATACAACTCTGCTCCAGTCACAACTCCTACTCTGTGTGATGTTTCACTATGTGAGTAATAGCTTGCTATTAGCAAGTTAGTTCACATTTAATAATTGTTCATCAGAATGATTCACAAGCCAGGTAAAGGCCTGGAGTTATATACTGGAGTTAGGAAGGAATTTCCCCCAGGGCAGATTGGCATAGGCCCTGGATTTTTTTTTTTTTTTTTTTTTTTTGCCTTCTTCTGCAGCGTGGGGCACAGGTCACTTGCTGGTGGATTCTCTGTACCTTGAAGTCTTTAAATCATTGTTTGAGAACTTCAGTAATTCATTCTTAAGTTATGGATCTGTTACAGGAGTGGGTGGGTGAAGTTCTGTGGCCTGCATTGTGCAGGAGGTCAGACTAGATGATCATAATGATTCCTTCTGACCTCATAGTCTATGAGTCTATACAAATCGTCAACATGTATCCCTAATTCACATGGATTATAAAACACTCATCAAACTTTTATAGATGTAATGATGCTATGTCAAGCTTCTTCCATCTCAGTCAAATAGGAATCATTAAGAATTATCTGTCCCACAACAATAGACTAGTTCTTAATGTGATCAACCTATTCAGAGACAAGACTGACCCGACAGCAATAATATCTGTAAATTCAGGGAAAGTATTTGAGTGGATTGGTTGAAAATATTTTATGCTAGAATCGTATATAATTGCCTCTGCATCATGGAGAAGTTCACATGTAAATGTATTTGTACCTCAAGCCAACAGATTTCAATATATTACATCAGTTCCACTAATATAATGTATATTAGGTAGCCCGAGTTCATTCTCTTACCTTTCACACATAAAAATGTGATTTCATAATCATGTCACATTATCATATTATGATACTGTCTCCAGTACATGTTGGTCCACTTGAAACCATGAAGTGGCTTATTAAAGCCAGTACAGTTGGTGGACTCTCCTCAGGTGAAGACAAGTACTGGAATAACAGGACTGAGGTGCACAGTGGTTTTGTCTAAACTTATGGTGGCATGCAGCGTATGTGTAACTACACACCACAGTGAAAGGCAGACTGCATTCACATCTGTCATCGGAGTGTAGCTACACAAACCAGTGAAAGGCTCTGGCAGTGGGGAAATACTCTGGTCGGGGAGGGGAGGGAGGTGGCAGGGAAAGGCTCCAGAAATGGGGAAGCAGTGAGACACTACATTGCTAAAAATAACAGTATGGATATGAAAGATACTGCTTCGGTGTGTGAGAGACATATAGTGTATATGCCCTAGGGTTAAGGCATGTAGGGCACTCTGCTCTACTCACCTAAAACATGCATCACCTTCTATGCTGCTGTTTATGCCCATACTAGCTGAGCATGCAGTGTCTGTACTCTCCACACCACTGTAAGTGTAGATGCACCTTGAGTTACACTGGAAGTTTATACGATTGATGACCTTTTATGCCCTACTCTGTCTAGTGTCATCAGCATTTCACTTTCATTCATAGTAAATGTTACCAAATTAATCTTAAAACTAAAAAGGGGTAAAAGATCAACCACTGGTGTATAATGTAAAAAGAGTGAGTTCCTACTGGGACAAATTTAGCACATACTTAAACTCCTGTTCTGCAGATATGAGTGTCTCCATCACTTCAAGTGTTTAAATCAAGACTCAATGTCTTTGTAAAAGATATGCTCTAGCTCAAATAGAAGTTATATGCTTGCTGTAGATATTTTTGGGCAATGCTCTATGACCTGCGTTATGCACGAGGTCAATCACTAGATGATCATAATCATCCTTTCTGTCCTTAAAATCTATTAATCTGAACTTCTTTTATGATGCTGACATGTCCTGGGTTTCCAGTTAAACAATCAATTTTTTTTTTACAATTTTTTTTTGTTCAAGATGCATTGCTATCCTAGTTTCTAGTGTTCTGTGCATCCTTGTTCTACTTTCCTCATGAAGTGAACATGTTCTCTGTCAACCATTGTCTGAGGCCAATGTTTGCCATAAATAGTCAGGCAACAACATTTGTAATAGGAGTTGATGCCACAACATAATCAGTGCCAGACCCTGCTCTTGGAGGCTGGAAGAGGAAAAGGCTGGGTACCTAGACATCCATCACTTTCTTGCTTCCCTCCTATCTCTGGTCATCAGAACAAAAGAGAGGAGGGAAGTGAGGATAAAAAGGGTGCAGGTGCGAGAGACAGAACTCAGCCTTTCCTTGATCTGTGCTTCTGCTTCAAGCAGAGCTTTTCTGACCCAGATGTAAAAGATAAAAGAAAATTCTGGAACCCATGAATATTTCACAGCCATAAAAAACGTTGCCAAAACATTGTTTTTTATTTTGCAGATTATGGATACCTTCATAAAAGGAGCAAGCTCAGCCATCACATAGGGGAAGTAGCTAAATTGGCTGTCAGTTCTTGTACCTGTCCACCAGATGTTACACACAGAGCTCCTTCAGGAATTATAGAAATAAAATATCTGGTAACTATATTGTCAGACAGTGTGGATTATTACATTAATGCATGCTCACTTACTCAATACTATGTAAGGAGCAATGCTAGTGTTGTTGACTACTATGGAAATGAAATTTCCCTTAAAATTGGCATAGCTGCCACATGCTGTTCTCTCAAATGAATTAAGTATAAGAAACTGTCAGTGGTTTCTCATGGGGGTATGAGGGGGGAGAAATCACACATAATTTCTAGCTAAGAATCCTGTGAAATTTGCAATCTCTTAGTGTGATGCTGTGCTGCGGCCTCAGGTTTTAAAGATCTGCTGTCAGATTATTCTCATTATTGCTCCCATGTTACATGATTTCACTAGCTAGCACATATCCTGATGATAGAGCCAGTTAGAAATCATTCAGTCATAGGTTGGGAAGTAAGCAAGGTCAATACAAAACTGTTCCTAGCTTAGATAAATGATGACTACCACTTTACACACACTACTGTTGCCTTCTCTGAACTGCTGCATGAATATAAATTAATCTGTCAGTTTTTAACCAGCAACCGAATCAGCCCCCTGGATGTTTTTTTCATGATAGTTGCAGTAAAATAACTTTGAACAATTATTAAATAACTAACTAACTCACTACGTGGCATTGTGCAAATGTTTTCCTTCAAAAAATAGTTATCTTTTGAAGTCCATAATCTTATCTACTGAAATATATCAAAGAGAAATACCTCTAATTAGACTTACAGTCAAAAACTATTTTCTTTTGATTTGTATTAGTATGTAATAGAGATTAAAAGTTAAGTCTTAATTACAATGTAAGCATTAAAACATGTATATTGTTTTTAGATAGTGCTTGTTTACTTTTGTTTTTAATAACGTTATGTTCCTAAACGGTCAAGCTTCAGCTGTCCAGAAGTGAGAAAGGGATCCACTCCCTGCCTCACAATGTATTCTGTGATTGCGTTTTTTTGTTTGTTTGTTCGGCCTTGTGTGGGTGGTTTGTGGGGTTTGTTTTCTGTCTTGTCTCCTTCCTCTGAAACACTAGGGATGTCCATAGCAGGAGATGGGACATTGTGTAGGAAGCACCTGGGCTTTATGGTGGCATCAAGAATTTTCTTTCTCAGGGGCTTGACTGGTTGGTTTTTGCTCATATGCTTAGGGTCTAACTGATCATCAGATGTGAGGCTGGGAAGGAATTTTCCCCTAGGTCAGATTGGTAGTGACCTTAGGGATTTTTTTGGCTTCTTCTGCAGCCTATGGGGGTGGATCAGTTGTCATATTGCAGATGTAGTCATAAACGTTTATCTGCTAAATATGACATATGCAGTAGTATGTCACTTTTGTGCTGATCCATTCTATGTGAGCAGGTTCATGACTCAGTGTGGAAAGGATTTTTCCAAGGGGCTCAGATACCATGCTGATAAACACCATATAAGAACCTAGATAAAGTGAGAAGTCTACAAATTCCATATCAGGAACTCTTTTATCATCTTCCTATACTTATTTTATATGGTATCTTCTTCTTGCATGCCTATGTTTCTCTGTGGCCATGTTGCTGAATTCTAATGGCACAACAATATTTATTTGCAGTTCAGGCAGTTATTTTTATGTGATTAATTTGGGTGCCAAACACGCCACCTGCCGTTTTTCAGATAACGTGCTGATCAAGTTAACTGCATCATTATCCCCAGGTAGCAGGTATTTTGAATGCAGCCCATTGCTCAGTCTAGGTAATTAAGTTGTCACTCCTTTAAACAATTTATTATGCTATAATATACAATTTTTTATCATACATGGAAGCCAGGCAGGTTCCCATCAGTGGCTTGCAACCTTATTAAATATAAGACTGTCAGAAGGGTAGAATAAATACCTGTCACTGGGGAAAAACAAGGAAAAGTTTGAAAACAGAAATGATTTGTAGCGTTTCTAGCTATTTTAAGGGGTTTCTCAGAATTTCAGCATCTTCAGCCAATCCATCTTCCAGCAGCTTTTTGAACATGCCCATGACTGTATAATTGTGGCTGATAATTAAACACTAATAAATGAGCAGCAGCCATCTGTGCTGAGGCCATGAGACCTCCTGCCTTCCAGCTGCAGATCTAGGAGAAGGGAAAGGGAAGAACATAAAAGAACTGCTCCTGGTACAGCCCCCACTGAAAGAAGGCTAAGAATGAGGTATTGCCTGCTGAGGCTAAAAGGCCCTAGATCAGCTCTGCCCCTCTGGATGTGAGTCACGAGCAAAGGTATCTCAGTGACTGCCAGAGGACCCTGTAAATTGACCCTCCCTTCAAAGGTGACAATGAAAGGAAGTGGATATGAGTCTTATCATCCTCAACTGCAACCTATGGGGAGATTGTTTTAACCATCCCTGATCTCACAGTTGCCTACTGCAGGATTTCTTCCGCTGAAGCTGCTGCTACTGGCCACTGTTGGGTTAGAAGGCTAGATGAATTGACCAACTATCCTGATCTAGTATGTTCTGAGTAGAGTTATCAGGTTGGTTTGATGCAATTTGTTCTTGACAAATCCATGCTAACTGTTACTTATCACTTTATTATCTTCTAGGTGTTTGCAAATTGATGGCATAATTATTTGCTCCATTATCTTTCTGGGTACCAAAGATCTCCTAATATTAAAAAGTAGTTTTTCCAGAAGTAGGTAATAGAGCTGAGGACAAAATCAGCCCTGAAATAACTCCACAGTCCATGATAGGAATGGATTTTGAACAGTCTATGGATCATAAAACATAGCAATTGCACCCCTCTTTTGTTTCTTTTAAAACTACCTCTGATTCTACTGCACAAGTAATAGTTTAAACAAAGAAAAATCTTCTGTCTACTATCCACAGTTTACCCCAGAGAGAAATTTATTACTCTAGCTAATTATTAACATAATCCAGATTCTGGAAATTGCATTAGCAGTGTTCAGGCTGGTCTCAGGGAGATAAATGTGTTAGGTGTTACTCTCTTTAAGACAAAGATCTGCCATGATGTTCTCAACCTGAGAGTCTTTCAGCATGAACTGTATGGATCTAATTGTTCTCTTTGAGCACACCCAGAAGATTTGGGCATATTGGAAATTGTGATTTCTTCCTAGTCAGAGTCCCCCTGGTTGTTCGTCATGGAGTGAAACCTCATGAGCAGTCCCCATTTTTTATCCTTCATCAGGATAAGGCAGTAGTAAAGGCATTGGGGGCTAAACTTTCAAGCCTTATGAAATGTCTTCAGCCAAAACAAGGGCAAGCAGAGAAAACCCCAAAAGGTAAATGTTTACTGGGTGTTATTACTTCTGTCTTTTAATTTCAGAGATAATACAATATTGCTGGCCAGTTTGCTCATATTTCCACACAAAAAAAAGAAGAGAGGGAACGTTCCCAAAATTAAAAATCTTTACCCACTTGGAAGCATGAATACAATTGGTACTCTCCTTAAAAGATAAAACTAAGTTTTGCATAAACAAGTAATTAGTAAACTTTACAGACCCCTAAGGTGAATTTCACACCTTTTCTCATTAACTGCTGGACTGGTCTATAGTGTTGCTGGTATGTCAGGTTTTTTATTTTTTATTTTCACAGAGCCTGTATAAGAGACACCATAAGGAGAACAGGCTGGGATTAGACTATATTATTTCTAGTCTTAATTCTTTTTTATTAGCCTATAATTTTATACTGTTCCTTGTACCACATCTAGATAATCTTCTAATAAACAGACTATTTAAAAATACTTAAAATTATTCATGGACAAGTACATCATGGTCATTAGGCTTACAATAACACATACATATTTGCAAGGATATTAACTATATTAAAACAGTTACTTTAGGAGAATCTGTAATAAGAATTATTATTTTTAAACTCTGTGAGTAGTCTTTGTATGACTATTTTTGTACTGCATATAACTCTTTCATTTGTATATTAATTTACAGATTTAAGAGTTTATTTTTATTAACAAAAGACATTCCTACAAACTGAGAAAGCCGTTTATTAAAACAATCCTTGTTTTGCAGTTTCCTCTCTCACTATCTTCCATTTGGGAGGGTCAGTCAGTACTTTACTATGCATACATCCATTGGAGCAGATTGTGATCTCATTTATATTGAACAAAGCATCAGTCATTTAACTACACCAACTCCTGCTCTACACCAACATAACTGAGATCAGAATCTGGCCAATTTAACATGGTTTGTCATCAAAGGACTCATACATCAAGCTGTGTAATATAGCTTTCCAAAAAGTGACATCTGGCCTCTTGGCAGGCTTCAAAGGCAACTGTGCTGGTGGCTCAGAAATTGCTGGTGGGTCTACCATTTGCAAGGCCCGCAGTTTGGCTGCCTCAGACTTGCTCAGGTTCCTTGCCCTACTGAATACAATTTGCTTTGAATTATCTTCTATCTGAAGGCACTGGTATATTGTCATCTGTCCACAATTTTCATCAGAGTGCTGGTAAGAAAAAAAAGCATGGTTCTTAGTTATACTACATGTGCTAAGATAGGAAAGACAATCTGATAGTCCAAGAACGCTGAGTTGTTAAAAACCACAACAACCTGCTTGCTTGTCCAGCAGGTCTGTATCTCTCATAGCTCACCTGCCAGTTGTTGACTACCCTTGGTAATTTTTATCTGTGTGCTTGTGGCATAGAGTTGGGTTTATACAGAATAGTTTTGTCATGTGACGACATCAATCCTACATCTCATGTGCAGAACTCTATGCAACACAACAGGATGTACTGATTTTATTTTCCAAAATCAGCTGTTCAATCATTTCTAGAAACTTTGAAAATGACGAAATGTTTATATTCCTGCAAGAGTTTACAAGCATAACACCCATTGTAGCTCAAATCTGTGCTCTGATGTACTTATGAATTAATCTTACCTACAGGGAAATCTCCCACTAGTTGGTATGTTACTCAGATGAAAAATAGGACAGAAGTTTCAAAGGCTGCTAGACACAAGTCCTCTGGCAGAAGAGCTGAGTATTCTGTGTCAGGATACCCTACCCAACCATCTTTTTTTTTCTAGACTGCCAGAAACAAGAACATTATTTATTATTTAACAATAATTTTGTGATATTATCTGGAGGTCCTAGTCAGTGATAAGGGACCCATTGTGCTACACACTGAACCTATCTAATTGAATAATACTTGCAAAGCCTGACAACAAGTTACCTGGTGTTTGGGTTCTTTCTTTTCTCACTATGGAAATTATGTCTTATATTTAGATTGGAACAACAAACTTCTGGATCTAGAAATTAATTTAAACCTGATTTTTAAATATTTTTAATGATTCAACATTGAAGAAAAGGTTTTGAAAAATATTTTTATTCTCATATTATTGCTATGAAGTTCTTTACTTTACAAATATTTAATTGCTGTGGCATATCTGGTACTAAGTATTTTATACACATAAGTGTATAAGTGAAACTTTTAAAAATCCTTTAAAGTCCATGTAAATAGAGATATACACTTTCAATAAATATTCCAACAAAAATGCAATAAGAGGTAGTTAATATGTAGCAGTTAATCACATGGAAGTTAGAAATAACAAAATTAAGATGGCATGTAAAACATTCGCTCTTCCCCTTTGTGTATGGATTTATTGGGGTCCAATGAATAACTTAGGACCTCATAACAAGTAAAATTACTGACATTTATATTGATTAATGATTCACAAGGCTGATGGCATGATGCTAAACCTTGAGAAAAAATTCCCTGAAAAGCCATGTTTAAAAAAAGTAAAAAACATTAAGAATGTGGAAACTGCCATAACTTTTTTTTATTTATATAAAACATAAAGATTATATTAAGGATTGATCTAGTATTATTCATGTGTACACATATACTAAAATATGAGGAAAATTGCTGAATGATAGAAAATAAGGGCTATATGTTGTAAGTTTAAAGCTGAAATAATTTTAATGGTGTAATGTTATGTTAATGATTTCCAAGGAAAACTAATCAATATGTAATACGGAAAGGTATAAAATCTAATGAATAAAGGGGCCCAAGTTAGAGAAATATTGGATCAGAAACTGAAGGTCTGATACTGAAAGACTAGACCAAAGACCAGAGACTGAGACAAAGTGGATGAAGTGGAGGAGAACTTCCTAGTATCCTGGAATTCAGTAGCTTGGGCCCCTATTTGTTGCATCTTATCAGTTCATTGTCTGGTATACTATACTTCTAACAGACTGTACAGTCTGTAATCACATGATCACTTGCTATTGCTAAAATAATATACCTCACAATTATTTCTCTACATTTTACACATGAACAGCATCCTGTAATATTTTTCAGTTTTGTATACTTACACTATTTTAGTTGTCATAATCATCCGGTATATTTGTCTTGTTTTTCACATGTTGTGTAAGTCCTCTAAGTTATGTATTTTAACAACTTTATAGGCACTTATGTATCATGCATTTTTTTTTCAACTGGTAATACAGCCTTCCTTAGATACAGTAGATGAAGAGACTAACCACAAAGTGGCCTGACATGTGGCAGTGCACATATGTGCAAAATATACTTTCTTAGATTCAACCTAAAGGGTGAAACAATTAGCTGTGAGACTTATTACTCTGCACACATATGCACAGTGCAGCATTCCTTAGGTACAGATCACAGGTTGAGTCAACTACAAATATAAATTATCTACAAAGTTAAGTGACATATATATTTTATTCTTTGTATGTATACAGTATATGTTGTGTAACTATGGTTTACTGTGTACCTTTCATATAACTGACTTTCCTGTATACTGTTTGGTAGCACATAATATTTGAAGATGCAACACATATATCTAAGACTGTAAAAAAATGCATAACATTATAATACATTATTTAGAAATAATAATGATTGTTTAATTCAAGACTATATCCTAACATGTATACACGTTAAGGTAGATTTTTATGTCTAGCATGTTTTTCTTCTGCGTTTAATTGACACTTTCCCTGACTAGGATATTACATTTCGGTTTTTGTAGGTGCGTTAGTGTCTGTATTATGTGCTTGGTTCAAAATCAGCCATTATATGATAAAAGATTCATTATATATTGAGAGAAAATTCATATTTTTGATTCAAGTGATCATCACTCTGTCTCTGACCTGATGTCAATTTAAAGGTGCAATATATCTAATTGTGAAAAATAATGTATCTTGTATTTACAGAATTGCCCATTCTTAATATGATAAATAATCTCTGGTTTTGTGAGTAATATCTCAGCAACAAACATGTCAAATATTGGAAAGTCAAGTAGCCACTCAGAACTGGGAGTCTCATTATTTTAAAACCAAGCTACCAGTATCATACAGAGAAGTTTCCTTTAAAAGCAGCTCTTTAGAACAGTAATGAAAAACCAAATTTCAAGAAGGAAAAAAAATGTGTTCCCTAGGAAAAAATTAAACATGTGAAGAATGAAAAATATATTCTGCTGCCCAGTGGTTCAGCTAAATGTAAATTTCAGAGGTTTGCAGAGATCTTTGTTTTATTTAGTTTCATCATATTTGTTACAGAATTGGCCAGATTCTTGGCTTGAGTAAATTGGAAGTCAATGGAGCTATGCTGATTTACACCAGATGAGGGTCTAGCCTGATATTTTTAAGTGTCAAATGCCTCTACAGCAGGTATCCATTGTCTTTGCTCCCTCGACTTTCCAACACACATCATTTGAGAACTGTTGAAAAATATTCCAGCACTTCATAAAGCTCCTCACATGAGATATCTGAAGTGGTGATGAAGTTAGTCCTTTTCTCTCGTCCTGGCCTAACCAGTCTGCTAGTCATCTGATTGGGATGCTATTTGGAGGCATATGTATGGTGGTACCCAAATCACATTGTAATCATATGGGAGTTGGACACCTGAACCCTTTAGGCTCCTTTGAATATCCGAGCTATATTGTTTACCATTCTTGTCCATCCTTAGCACCTCCACACTTCATAGAATTTATTACCATTACTTTTATATTTCCTTCCCGTATCTTAAATGATTCACTACTTTTCATTTTTTCCTCCTAAAGTGGATAAAGTGTGTGTGCATGCACGCACATGTGTGTGTTTACATCCTTGACTGAGCACTCAGGAAAAGCATGCAGTTATCAAACCAGATGATGCCTTTCTAATGACAACATTAGGCTATATCCTTAGCTGGTGTGAATCTTCATAGTTGTGTTAAACTCAATGGAGCTACACAGCTGAGGCCCTGTCCATTTGTTTTCTCAAAACATGCCACATAGAACATTAATAATGCTGTGGTTATAAAGAGTAACATAAATGTTTGATTTATAATGTGTTTAACTTGAAATGTAAAACTATCATATCAGAAGTCACTGGCTATGTTACTGTTTCAGACTATAACTTGATTCTTCAATTGTGGAGGCAAAAGAAAACTAAAATGCAAAAAGGGAGCATTTTCTATTGTGTCTGTGGCTTAAAAAGATTTTATACATTGGGAAAATATTCAAAACATTTCCTAAAAAAGTGCATGTGGAGAGTACTTAGTAAATGCTTCTTACTTTATTCAACTTTGAAATGCAGTAAAGCAAGAATGTAAATATTTTCGATAGAAATACCTTAAAGTAAATAACTTGATGGCTGTCTTTGAAGAAAGATGTCATTTGTTGTCATTTTAAGGGAAAATTGCAGTATAATGATTTTATGTATTTCTTTATACATGATGCCCAGTATGTGGGAACCCATTCAACAACTAAACAAATAGAAATTATCAATCTTTTTACAAAGCAGACAAAAAGACTGCATTACATATCCCATGCCCTGCTCCTACTAAAATGAGAGTTCATGGGACAATCATAAGTTTGAACAGACAGACTATATTTATTATTGTGCATAGAAATGCCGATCAGGGATCAGGGACTGTGCTAGGTACTGTAACAAAAAAAGAATAAGGCAGTCCTTGCCCCAGAAAGTCTACAGTCTATGTATTAGACAGGATGCAATAGATGGATGCAAAATGTCAATTCAACAAAAAATAAGGGTGAGGCTGGGCTTATCTGAATGAGGTCACAATAAAACCAGCACAGAAACAGAAGCCCCAGACGTCTTTTACTGTGCCTTGAAGACCCCTAAATGTAATTCTGGCAATCCAACAGTTTCAACAGCTTTAAGTATGATCCTTTCACAGATAATACCTTCTTGTGGTCTTGGAGAGTTCTACTTCTAGAATGGATGTCAAGCATTACCAGTGGATCAAGTCAACAAGTCAGGGCTTGGAGACCTGAGCCCCATGCCATTATGGCATTATACTGTACATGATAAGCAAAACCTTGTGTTTTTGTGTGCAAAGTAATTGCAAGTAACCTTAAACAATCTAGCTCTGAGGCCTGGAATGCTCTGGGTAGGCAGTGCAAAAAAAAGACATTACATGTTGCCACTGAAACCTGAGAATTCAGCAGCAGCAATGGATCCAGTATGATCCTAAGACTGTAAGCTGTATAAAGTAGCTGAGAGAGTATAAATACATGTACCTTCAGTGAAAAGTACAGTTATAGCCCACCCATTCTTCTAGATAATTTCCCATGCTTATCAACATCATATCACTTATCCAAAGTAAGTTTGTCAGTTTGAGTCTGACTAGCTATCTGGATACTCATATGTCTCTTGTCAGTGTCATAGTGTCTGAATGCCCTATCTCTGTCAGACTCTGGGAAAAGAATGAGATGCAATATCTGGGTTTGGTGGAAAGGAGATGTGAATATGTATCATCAGAAAACCGTTGACAATGCTGGTCAAAATATCTTCATATCTCTTCCAGTCAGTGTACGTAAACATGGGCGGCGAAGGAATGGAAAAGTCTAATTTCTGCTTATAACTACAAAGAAGAGCAATTTAGTAAAACTAGTTACATTTCTTAAACACAGTTTGAATAAATTAACATATAATAAGAAGCATTCATACGGACTGTCTGATTATGCAAAGTAGATCTTAGGCAAAGCAAAAGTAGGAGTTCTATATGCCAGAGAAAGCAGAGACTTTCAAAAGTGTTTTGTGGTCCTTTTATCTTAAAAAATGAAATAAGAGCACTTCAAATAGTTGGAAAATTCTGTCCTTAAAACAAAATTTGTAATTAAAGTTGTAGGATGCTTTCTACTTCAATAGCTGTGAAGATAGTGAAACAGTGACAGATAATATTTAAAATTGTTTTAAAAATTAATAATAGAGATGAAGTAGGAATTTCTTAGTTTGGTTTTCATAACTCATTAATATAAGCCCAATTTTGCACCTCCAACTTTTCCAAAAAGACACCACTCCACCAAAACACTCTCCTACAACTTTCCTATACATACAAGAATTTTGAGGAAAATTTGTGGTTAATGGAAAAAGTGTTTTTTACTACCTTGGACATGAGATATTTTTCAAAACCAGTGTGGTCTACAAACTTAAAAATTGTTTTATTCATAATTCTTCAGCAAGCGTTAGAGCACAGGATTTACTAACAAATGAATTTCAGCTGATCAATCTGGAGTAATTTACTACAGACGTGAACATCTGACATTTCAATGAGCAGCATGGGAGCAGGCACTAGTCTGCTTAAAAGGCAGTTGGAAAAGCTCATATATCAGCCAATTTGTTAAATGAAATACAATGAATACAAAATAAAATGACTACAATCCATTATTACTATTTATTATTTAGATTGCAGTAATACCTAAAATGTGCAAGGACTTTCCAAACAGTCACAGTTATTAGACCCACTACCTTTTGCTAGCGAGCATCCAGTAGAAGACACAAATGGGGTTTCTTCTCAGGGCTGTATGGTGATTGACAATGGTATATTAATATTTCAAAAGCCCTTTAAAATTCTGGGTTTATACTTGGTCTCTTTTTTTATCTTAGTCTTTGAGTCCATGGATTTCTGGCAGGTGAAAGACAGGTATAGAATATGATTACAGCGGCTGAAAAAATATTTGGTTCATTTTAGTCATTTTTTAAGACTTTTAACATTCAGTACTAGGGTGAGCAAATGACCTATCCAAAAATAAATTGGTAGAGGTGGATACAAACTGGATTTCAGCTCCATAAATGTTGTAATACTTTACTAACAGAGAGTCTGGGCGTAGATACTGCTTAGACAACTCAGCCAGTTAGACAAGAATACTATCCTGTTAAACTTAATTAAGGTGTAGCATGAATTATTCATGAATTCAATTCAGATTACAGCAAGAAGTGAGTTTTCTGCATCAACCCTATGAGAGACTTGAATAGCTTTTGTGACATCATCTGCATAAAAAACAAGACAAAATCAGTTAGATATAAAGGATTCTAAAGAAGATGAGATGAGATGACAGAATGATCCACCATCAAGTTTCAGACCCAACATCAATAGCCTGAGGAAATAGTTAAATAATAGATACTATTTGTACAACACTTGCCTGGCTAGTTGTGTTCACTACTTGTGCTTCTCTTGACATCTGTAAAGAAAGATTTCTTTAAAATATGTTTTCACATCTTTTTTTTTTTTATAAGCACAGACTGAAATAGAGTGTTATATATTTGTTACAGAAACTCTGGTTACCCAACCATTTTGACAAGCTACACATTTGTTAAGGGTGTCCAAATCCTCCTCTCGCCAAAAGTAAACAAGAAAGATTACTTGCAGGCATGGTTCAAGTTGAAAATGGCCAAACAGGGTGACTAAGCACTTGTCTACACTGTCAATTAGTGCACAGCAAACTGGAGTGTAAATTTACAGCAAAATGGCCTCCCACACACCAGCTGGCCCTGTGGACCCTGCTACTCTGCACTAACAGTTCCATAGTGTGCTTGGATCTACTCCACTTTGAAACCAGTCTGGCAGGTCTTGTGCTCTGAAATGGGAGTAGATCACTAGGGAGCTTTTAGCAGGTCCATATGGCCAGTTAGTGAACAGCAGGTTAGTAACCTATAGATTTATACCCAGTTTACCATGCACTGACTGACTAAGTAGACAAGCATTAAACTAAGGGAATATTCTCTAAAAGAGCTGGAAGAAGCTCCCCTATGTTAAAGCCACTAGATTTTTCCCAGGTCATTCCTATTCTGTTTTATTTAGAATAGAATAGAATAGAATAGAATAGAATAGAATAGAATAGAAAAGCTAAGTGATATAATAATTGATTCACATGTTATAAGAATTTGAATGCAATGGAATGTAATAAGAATTAGACTGTCTATAAAAAGAGAAATTATCAAAGCAATATAATATCTAAATAAAATGTATTGTGCCAAATCCTGAAGGCTTTACTCCAGCAAATTCCCACTGAAGGAAAACTAAATCTCACTGAAGTCAATAGGAGTTTTTCTGAGTGGGACTCATAAGTGTCTTTGGATTCAGCCCATTGAGACATTTTTTAAAAAAATATTAGGTAGTTTTAAAAACTTTTCATAATAATTTTCTTCAAGGAGTGGAGCTGATCTGTAAAAATTGGATCCCCTTTAAATTCAAGCTTTCTTTAGTAAGTAGTTCTGGGGAGGGAGATTTCCTAGGTACTAATGCTAATAGTTATGAGTTTTTGATGTAACATTCTGCTACTGTTATATTGTAAATACAGATGTTGTTACAAATAAAGACGTTGTTACACATTTTTGCATTAAGGTCTTTATCTTGTTATTAAACCCTCACATTTCACATTTTGTTGAAAATGTAAACCTTCTCTTTAAAAGAGTGAATGGGATCTTGTAGCATGTCAGTCAGACCTGTACAGTTGTATTAATTTGGCATATGGAAAGATCCTAATGAGATCTTTGAAAATCTGGGTCAAGTGAAATACAAGGTCTCTACTTCTCATTTGACTAAAACAAACAAACAAACAAAAACAACACAGATCTGTCATGTTAGCTAGCTTGGGAAAAAAAACGTAAGGAAAATAAAATACATTTGTTCATGTTGCACATGGAGGCAGGTTAGAGGGCTAGGACATCTCAATGGCAATTTGAGCACCTAAATGCAGGATTGAGCATCCCAATGTAGGAATCAAAATCTGAGTATTAGTCCCACAGTGTGTTAATAATTCTGAGAGATCAACAAATTATCTTTTGTGCTTATAGCACTGCAGACCCAATAGAAAAATCCCTGAGAGCAGAACTATACTTTATCATCATGTGGTTCTTAGACCAATTCCTAAATTAGAAAAAAGAATTTGCATAAAGAATCAGTTTTGTGTATATTATCATAACAACACTACCTCTACTACCAGGTTATCCTCATTTTGGCTGGATGGTTGAGGTTCGTGAATATTTAACTGAAAGAATATTTCATACAAATTCCCGATAATACAATATTTTTCCCTGATAGCTATCAAATCTCAAAAAAACAAATGCTCTTGATTTTTATAGACTTGCAGATCTGGCATGCATTGTCATTGATGTGTTTTAAAAAGTGTTTACCTAATGGATTTTCTTAATTGTTTTTCATATAACATGCTTTTAAATAATATAGTTAAATTTTATTTTTATTTTTGAATGCTGAGTAATTTTCTATTAAAACACATTTCCATATTGGAACTTTGCTTTAGAATCATTAAAACTTTAAAAATATTAGAATAGTTTACAACTTCAGTGCATTAAATTACTCATACTTATTATACTAATGGATTTT
Source organism: Emydura macquarii macquarii (assembly GCF_026122565.2). Taxonomy (NCBI): domain Eukaryota; kingdom Metazoa; phylum Chordata; order Testudines; family Chelidae; genus Emydura; species Emydura macquarii. The sequence continues at coordinate 15,150,774 of NW_027132773.1, forward strand.
TTTTAAATGGAAGTGTTTATTAGAGCTCAGTTTGGCCCATATATAGTTTACACTGGAAAAGTGTGTTCAGATAAGCTTCATTTCTATCAAAAGTTGAAGAATGATGCGTATTCTTTCACATAACTCAAATCTTTTGTTGGACTGTCATTGTTTATAACCAGCAACTATTAGATGTTGTGGGCCTGTGTGCTCAGCATTCTTCCTTTATTCCCTGGTGTATTTCTAAATTTTGTTTCATGTTGTCTGCTCAACTTCTTGTCTGTCTATCTGAATATATGTACACCTGTCTGTCTCTGTGTTCCATGAGTAGGCAATAGGGATGTGTTGAAACCTACTAGTTTATAAAGACTAACTTTACAAAGTTAAAAAAAAATCATCTCATCAATGTACCAAGCAGCACTGTTTCAAACTAATCACTCTGCTAAGTCAAGTACCACAGTTCAGCTTTCTGATTTTGGCAGCAGTTGGTGGCATAATCATTACCATTCATGGTTATCACTTGTATGTTCACATTTACATTAACATGGAGCCAAAATGATTCAGATTCATTTGTGATACACACAGCTTTCAATGTTCAGTTTATTTAGAAATGCTTTTCAATTCAATATAATGTTCCCAAAAGCACAAAAGATGGGTTATGAAGGCATATCAGAGGGCATGTACAGTAATTAAGATGCAATGCATACACTATTTTCATTCTTTCTTCTCAATATAGTGATTGACAGGAGCTATGCAGAATTTGTATAGGAAAATTCTATTTTTTTAGGCTGACATAGAAATCAAATGCTTTGAACATGAAACACTTCTCTAGCATATATAGTGAAGCAAAAGAAAACAGTTGATTAATATTGGAAATTCATTCTTGGGAGACAGTGAGTGAGTAGCACTAGCACTTTGACTTCTTTTGCTTTTCTGCTTGTATCTTTTGTATGCTGAGTGACTACTTGTTTCATCATTTTCTTCATGAGGTCCTCCATTACCGGAGAGGAAACCATGTGTTTGGGATTTAAAAAAATCTGTGCTCTAAAACTACAAAAGAGATTCACTAGAACAATTCCTCTTTCCATATCTTGGTGAACCCTTGCCAACAAAACAAAGCAAACAGATACACAGAGATTAGCGTCTGTAATGTAGCTGTTTTTTCCCACCATGTATGCTAGAAAGCACAAGAGAGAGGGAACAGCTAGGCAGAGTGTGTATATCAGTGCCTGCAAATCAGAGCTGTGACAAACATTCATATCAGTCTTTGAACTCATTGGAACTTAGCCTGAGTTCAAAGTGCATTATCTGTTTGAGCACTTTTCAGCCATTCAAGTGCTTTACATGTTTTTAAGACATATAAGTCCTCCAATTTGGAGAAATTGAAGTCATTGGAGGTCACCATTTCTACATATCAGATTTTATCTTAAACTGTCAAAGGAAAGTGAGTAGGTTGCAGGTGCTGATGTTAATAGCAGTACCTACCCAAAGGATGGAGTGCTATCAGTTACTATGTGCCTTGAAATTGCTTGGTAAGGGACAGAACATAAGTGAAGTACAAGCAGATGAATTTAGGGGAAGAGCTTGTTCCACTCAAGATGATCAATGGAGTAAAAGCAGGAATGGAGACAGGTAATACAAGGGGCCCAAAGCTCTATATACAATGAAGAAAATAGCTTGTTATGAATAGCAGCACATCGGTTACTGATGTGTAATTAGAAGTTCCCCAGAGAACTAGCTTCTTACCACTGTAAAGTCAACAATTTGCATGTTGCTCAATTAATATATTATTCCTGTAACAGGGTGGCTTGCTGCATGGGCTAGGGAGCCTAGGGCAAAGCCAATACAAAAAGCCTCACCTGAGAGGAATCAGGCAATTCCAGTATAAAAAGAGCAGGAAATTTATCTTGCAGTGAAGGAGGGGAAGTTCAGGAAACTGTTGTTATGGTTGTAGGCACTGCAGGGATGGGACTCAATAAACTGCCCCCTCCCCAGGTGGAAATTGTTTGAACTACCTTTGAACTTAAAGGGCCCTGAAGAGGGGAAAACAGAAGCAGATTGTCTGTAGTATTACCGTCAATCAGGAGAGAGTACATGGGAGGTTGCTGGACATACTACAATTCTATATTTATATATTCAGTCTTGCCCTGTTTTACATCCCTGGCTGGTGATGTAGAAAGTACAGTAAGATAGACACATTGGAAATACCAAATGGGTGGGTAAATGATGAGTAGAGGCTGTCAGTGCTGTTATCACCATAGGAGATTGGTTGGGAACAGATTGGATTGGACTTGGAATCTGCTCCCTCTTTAATTAGCCAATTCCCTCCCTAAAAAAGATTTATTGTAATCAAGGTCAAATCCCTGTGACAGTAGGCATCATCCCTTTCTCACTCTGTATGTTCTCAGGACATTATCAGCCTGTGATCCTTGGTATATCAGATTTTGCTTCTATACAGTGTATCATATCAAATACCGAGGAAAAATCAAAATTCATCAGCCTTCCACTCCAATCTACATGTGAAGTTCTACACTGGTCTTATTCAAAAGCAACCAATTTCTAGCTTATTTGCAAATACAGAAATCCTTATTCAGACCCTCTGAAGGTATAGTGTATAAAGAATACATTTGACAGGTTTCTCCTCTATGGAGGGGACCCAGATCTTGCATGAAGGCACAAGGGAAGGAGTGGTGCTTGACAACTTGTTCCTGAACTGTTGTATTAATTTTAATGGAATATATGTGCCCAAAGAGTCAAAGGTGTTAACGAGTCATTGTACAACATTAAATGGTGTTAAACAAGGTTCAGGATTTGGTATACAGAGACCTCTGCCTGCTTAGTATCATGGCAAACACACCATTAATAAAAAAAGATAGAAAATGCAGCTTCAGTCTCTGGTGTCGACTTGTACTTGCAACTTCACTGCTGGAAAAACACAAGCATGGCACAAGGTGTTATTAGCCACTATGAGACCTAGTAAGTTTGTACCCGCATTGAGCTATTTAGGGCATTACTTTTAATTGCCTCTTTGATAGAAGCCTCAAAACAGTGTTGCAAAATACTATCTTGACCAATCCAGCCAGATTCTTATCAGACAGAAGGCAAAAGGAGAAGAATAGAAAAGAGGAGAAATACATTAAGGCAGAAAAAGGACCTATGGGGGGAGGTAACAAAATCTCATCCCACGTGGGATTTGGAATTTAACTGAAACTGGTGAAGATGCTGAGGTCATCTGGATCCTTCTATCTGGCCCCATCTAGTCAGGACATCTTTCAAGATCACAATGATGAAGGTCCAACAGTGTTACAGTAGATCTTGGTTTTCAAGGAGACAGTTGAGGTGGCAGCCATGATGGTGAAGCTTGCTGCAGAGAGACAACTTCTTCTAATTTTCCCCTAAAAGTGTTTTGTTTTTAAGTATCCCAAAAGGGAGTGATGGCCAGAATAGCCCATACCCTTGTTATTTGTCTACCAATTTCCAATACACCAATTCTGGTCCATTGATTTCCAGCCCCACACTTTTCTTGGTAACCAGGCATGATTGTAACACAGTCCTTGAATTATATCCATAGGACTTTTAGTTTTCACTAATTCAGTCTTTCTGTCTGCCTTTTGCATCATTTCCTTTCAGCGTTTATTGTTATGAGTAATTATGACATTTTATGAACTTTCTCTAATTCTTACAGTTGCGCTTACAATTAGGGTTGATGTGTAGGCCCAATTGTTACAACAGCACAGAAGTCAGCTATCTCAGTATGTACACTGACTTCATTGTAGGGACTGCACACAACTAGCACCCTATTGGGGCACTAGCTGTACCAAAGGGGCATGTGTTGACACCATACAGTACTGGGGACAAAAGCCATAGTAGAGCCCTATGTCAAGGTTTCTAGTATTGATGTGTAACACACACATATCTAAATCTTGATTCATGTTCTCAAAAGTTGGCCCTAATATATTATCACTTCTCAAGATATGCCAGTGTTTTAATGCAATCTATTTTTATAGCCTTATGGTATAATAATAGAATGAAGAGTTTCTCTAATAGAGATTTATGCGGTTTCTCTAATACCTTAATCTTGCTTTCATGATTTCCCGTCTATCTCATCCTCTTGTTACACACCTGTCAACCTATTTAATTCATTTTCTACTCACATTCCCTATTATCTGATATGATCCTATGTTTCTTTAATAAACTGGATGTATGGGAGTGAGATCTCTCTCTAGCTGGGATGGAAGAGAGCTTTCATCATGCAGAAGATTATTTCTGTCTGTCCTGTTTTTCTGTATACATTGGTTACAAATTTATCCCCTCCATTTTCTGCTAAAATGTCCAGGTAATGTATCTGGTTTGAATTAAATGATGCAGTAAATTTGATTAATCTGTGTACATGATTCAAATATTCTAGGAAACTTTCCAATTCCACCTGATTCCTTTTCCATCATAAATATTGATGTATCAAATTCAAGGTGTCTGAGCCACAGACTTATACTGAGCCAAAAAAATCTCAGGTTATTACAACCTATTCTGTCCCTTGTAACTGATGGTCTCTGTATTAAAATGTATAATTATTTTTGTTCATTATGAGTTCCGCCCCTAATGGAATACAGTGGTGTGCATGTGTGTAAATCTGTCTTATTCAGAGTTATTTGAGAAGCGTCTGCTTGCTCACAGACCTATAAGGGCATATGTTTATGTCAGTTAATGCTGGAGAGAAAGAGTGGGTGGTGGGGAGTTGGCATTTTGAATACTGAATGTACAGCAGCCAAACTGATAACTTGATGCTAGACACCATAGGCCCATTCAAAGTATCAGCTGTGTGCTGTTAATCTGATTGAGCAAAAGTTGCACCCATCTTTACTGAAAAACAGTGTAGAGTATAGGGAAAAAGGCAGCTCTGCTATGTGCAGAGCAATGTGGAATCTAGAAACCTAGGGAGGTGCACTGGGAGATATCAGCTTCTGAAAAGGAATCATGGTGTTAACTCTTTGGGACAATGACCATTTGCTTGTGTTTAAACAGTGCCTAATGTCATGGGGCCCTGATCCAGGCCAAGGGCCCCTATGCGTTATTCCAATACTGATACTAATAATTATGATTGTTGTTGTTAGAAGAAAGACGTTTGATTCCTCTCACTGCAGCTGCACCCTCAAAATTCACCTCAGCAAGGCAAACCAAGGAAATCTAACGTAAAGCCACCCAGGACTGCTCTCAAAAAGTCTTTCAGCCGTGCATTCAAATATTTGCAGGCTCAAACAGTATGGCCACAGCTACACTGAGCTAATGTTAGTACAATGAATAGTAATAAAAATAGCAATGCCTTTGAGTATCACAAAAGTACTAGCATGCTGTGGTCATGTCATACAATGGAACCTTAACACAATTACCAAAGGTACCACTTAAGCATTTCAATAAAGTATGTTCTCAGTGCCCTGATTTTGCTGGCCATGAAGACCACCTGTAGTTGGTCCATGAATGGCTGATGTGGCACACTTGACCTATGTAATGCATACAGGATGGACACGCAGGTGATCTAACAACTCTGGCTGTCTTCACCCTTACGTTGTATGGATCATCTTGCCTGAATGCACATTCTTATTGTGTGTGCCTGGATTCTCACACTATTAACACAGTTTTACATGACATCTGCTTTTTCTTGCCTTTTAGTGCTCCTACCTTTTCCTTAATTGAAATTCAAAATCCCCAAATTTTATGAATGTCAGATGTGAATTTTCCAGCTTTCAACCCTTGGGCTGTGGAGGAAAAGATGGATCTCAAAAAACGTAATCTTTTATTTCTCCCTTGCAATGCTCTCCTCCCTTGTACGCTGTTTGAGTACACAGTGCACTTTCAGTCCATGGCATTCTGTGACTGTAACAATACTGCTGGTATTTTGGTAAAGGTAGTAATAGAGCTTCAGGATTCTTAAATATAAATCTCCATTGCAAGCTGAGATAATTATACCTGATAAGCTCTATGTTTTTTATAAGCTCTTGATTACTTAAGAATAAAAATGATAGAGCCAGCTATCACACAAGACAATAATTTACAACTCTTCTGTGTGTTCCTTGTTCCAAGATAATGACTCTGTTTTTACTGTGTCTCTCAGTCAGTATTCATATAGTTTCTATCTTTCCTTTTTGTCAGATGTATCCATTGTTGTGTTCATGATAAATATGTGACTGTGAAATATTTATCTCCCTTGTTGCCTCAACCAAGCCCGCAAAACAACAGAACAGAACTGGTTGCAAAAATACATGCTGTTTTTCTTGGCTATTTTTTTCTCATTCTAAAATTCAAATACAGTGGAATCACATTAATCTATGAATTGTCTTCCCTCACTTCTGTATCTTTCAGTTATAATTCCTCTTCATCTAAATCCTTTTCTGTACATCAAGTAAATGCACAGGTCTAATTTTTAACAAAAGAACTCAATAAAGACCTAGATTTCAATAAAATAAATAAAAAAATTAATGATAAGGTTGGTACTTGCTAACTCAGCATAGTAAAATGCAATCATAGATAAGACACCACACTTTATCCTAACTGTAGCAGCAGTGTGCTACAGAACTGTTTGTTATAAGGATTATTTATTTATTTAACAAATAGGTAAAGAAATAGGCTTGCTGAACTCCAAAAGTGCATTGCTGAAGTTATTACAAGGTAATGTATGCTGCAGAAAGATAGTGCCGTTATCTCACTGTCTTCTAAAACTCCAGCCTTTTTTTAGTAAATCCAGTCTTGTAAATACAGACCTTGCTTCAAACAGGCAACTTATAGCTTTTTTATGCATAGTAAGTAATACAAACTACTAACTTTGAGAATAAGATGATGAGAACAATATACTTAATTATATTTACTCTGAACATTGTAACTGGGTTGTTAGAATAGTACTGGAGTTTAAATCCAGCTGTCATGAGCAAAATTTAGCACATTAAAGGAGTCTCTTTTTTCTTTTATGTTGCATTTTTACACACATTGTTCTAAACTGCAGAGCATTCAAGTCACTGCTTTAGTTGTACCTACTTCTTATAAGTTTCATATTAGATTAGTTAGAAACAACATTCATACTACAGGAATGAATCATAGGAGTGAATACCTGCTGTCTCCAATCCATTTTCAATAGCTGAAATCCAGGAGAATCTGCAACATCAAATTCTTTTAGCTATACTTCATTTTCAGCTTACATCCTTTTCTATCCACAATTTTTTTGAAATCCACAGGATGAAATTCAATAAAGACAAGAACAAAGTACTACACTTAGGGCTTGTTCACACTTACCCAGAAATTCGACGGCAGTCGACGGGAGTTACGCAAACTACACAGAATAGTTTGCGTAACTCCCGTCGACTGCTTCTGCGCGCTGTTCACATTGCGCTGAGCCGACGGGAAAAGCATTCCCATCGGCTCAGCGCCATGCTAGTTGAGGAGGTGGACTTATTAAGTCGACTCCCTCATCGATTGAGCGGGTCTCACTGACCGCTCAATCGATCATGAAAGATCGATCTGGCGGCGGCGATTTTGCCGCAGCCAGTGTAAACATAGCCTTAGAAAGGAAAAATAAAATACACAAATAAAGAATGAGGAATAATGGGCTAGGCAATAGTACTGCTAAAAGGGTCGGGGGGGGAGGGGTATAGTGGATCAGAAACTGAATATGAGTAAACAATGTGATCCAGATGTGAAAAAGGCATATCTCAGTCTAGGGTGTATTAACAGGAGTATTGTATGTAAGACATGGGAGGTAATTCTTCTACTCTACTCAGCCCTGGTGAGGCCTCAGCTGCAGGATTGTGTCAAGTTTTAGGTGCCATGCTTTAAGAAATATGTGGACAAATTAGAGAGAATCCAGAGGAGAGCAACAAAAATGACAAAAGGTTTAGAAAACCTGACTTATGAGGAAAGACTAAAAAACTAGGCATGTTTAGTCATGAGAAAAGAAGACTTAGTGGGTACCTCATAACAGTTTTCAAATATTTTAAGAACTATATAGGATGGCAATTAACTGTTCTCCACGTCCACTGAAGGTAGGACAAAAAGTAAACCATTACTTAGGATACTTAGATACTGGAATAGATTACCAAGGGAGTTTGGAATTTCTGTCATTGGATATTTTATACAACAGGTTAGACAAACATCTGCCAGGGATAGTCTAGGTAAATTTGGGCCCTTCCAACCTTACATGTCTATAATTCTGTGATTAACATTATTACAAAATAATTCAAAATACACCCTGAAGTTAAGAGCTTTGGGCAGATTCTGCTGGTAGTACCTTACAATACTGAATTTCTGAGTTAAGGGATTATTCAACATGAGTAATTGGGACCTAATTAGTTAGGCCCTGACTGGGCCAGCCATGCTCCCAGAGTAAACTGCTGCATGGCATGAGTGTAGGTGGCAGAATCAGGCCCTTAAAGTTTGTAAAGCTCTTTGAAGATAAACAACTGAAGATTTTTCTCTGTCAGACCTGTGTAATCCAATTGATGGCAAGAGGAGTGCTGAAGTGCTGCCAAAATCCAATGATTTTTCTGTGATATTTATTAAATTGTCATTATGTAGAATTGTTTTTTTCTAAACAAATACTATAAATTATTTACTTTTTCATGCCACATTGTAAAACACCTTTCTCTGGTCCACTATTTCTTGGTATAGAAGGATCTTTTAAGTTTGAATTTCCTCTGATGATCTATAGCCATCACCCTTCCCAAAGTCTTAGGGCACGTCTTTATTACTGCGCTAAATCAGCGCTACTGCTGCCATCAATGTAGTGGCATTGATTTAGCGGGTCTGGTGAAGATGCGCTATGTCGATGATAGAGATACTTTAATGTAGTTTAATTTGGTTCTTCACTGCCTGCCCTGTTTGACTCACCTCTAAGTAGAGGCACCTCTGTGACATCTTTGACCGATTGCCTGGTTAATGATAGCCAGACCCTTTATTTATCTATGAAGTTTTATAGGAATGCAGCATATGCACTGGGTGCCTGCCCATACAATGACTTACACAATACAAAATACAGCCTAAAACATGACTATCCCAACTTGCCAAATAAATAAATGTCCCTTTGTAGACATATACAGACAGGCTGTATTGAGATATTTATTTGAAAGAGCCCTCTTTCCACTAAGAGTATGTCTACATTGCAGCTGGGAGCGTGTTTCCCCAGCTCGGGTAGGCAGACAACACTCAAGATAGCAGCGTAGCTATGGGTAGCTCAGGGGCAGCTGCCCAAATACAAAACTGCCCAGCCGCCCAGACATACCCTCCAGCAGCTAGCCCAAGCCACTGGTCATGCTAGCCCTGGGTAAACTGCTATTTTTAACATGCTGACTCAAGCAGAGTTAGCATATCTGTTTATCTAAGCCGGGAGGCATGCTCCCAGCTGCAGTGTAGATATACCCTTATACTAACACTTCTGCCTTTCACCCATAATACAGGCCTGTCTCAGTGGATAGAACAAAGATTTGGATTTCTCTTTTAATCTATAAGTGTTGTTTATAATTTTTGCTATTTAGACCCTGACTCCAAACCTATTAAAGTTAGTGGAAAGGCATTATGTCCACATAATGATGGGTTGTGAAACCTTTTAATTATTCAAGACCTATGTTTAAGGCACATCTCTTTTTCTGTAAGTACAATCTTAAGGGGATATGAACCTCGTTTTCCTTTGCTTACTATTAGTTGGTTTAGGAGACTGTAAAAGAGCAATGTCCTTAGACCCCCCAAATACCTTAGTCTGCATGTCTGTTCCACAATTTCATCTTATTTAACAACTATATGGCAGAGATGACTAAAGTAACTGCTCCATTCGTGTTCTGTGGCATTAAAAAGTAGACATACCTCAGTACAGCATATCACTTAATATTAAACCAAAGCCCACAAACAACGTGTAACCACAGATATGCTCCAGATTAAATAGTCAGTGTTGTTAACCGAGCCCTGAGTTTGGGGATGTTTTTAACAAATAAAAATCATGACAGGAACAAATATTCAGCATTTGCAGGCGATTAAAATTTGAAATAAAGCTGAAATGTTTGATAAGTACAAAAGCTATTTATATATTTTAGCCTTATAAACATCAATCCTTTTTATTATACAATAATATAAAATATAAAACCACAGCATAAAAATGCAAAAAATTATACTTTTTATGGCCTTGTAAACTGTTTGAAAGTTCTGTCTGTGCTTTCTTGGGCTTCTCTTTCTATCACTTTAAGGTCAGGGGCTATAAAATCATTATTCTGGAGAGGGTGAATAATCATTTCAGGGCAGTGATAAAATGTGATAGCTATTATTATTTAGTGGTTAGTGAGGCAGGACTAAAACTCTGACTTTCTGATTTCTATTCCTGGCTCTGGCCCCGACTCTTGTTCTCTTTGTCTCAGCTTGTCTATCTGTAAAACCACATAATAATACTTTCGCAGATCATAAGATCTTGAAGAAGTGTTGTGAGGATTAATGAGTTAACATGTGTATAATAGTTTACAATCCTTGGATGAAGGCAGGACTACTGCAATATTCTCTAGCTAGGACTGATCATGAAAGATATTCTGAAGCTATATATGGTCCAACATATCAACAAGAATGCATCACAGGGGTATTCATCACAGTTAAGTGGCTCCCCATTCAACCTTTTGAATCCAAGTCCAGGTCCTAGTCCCTATTTCAAAGCTCTCAGTGGAATAGGATCCGATTACCTGAAGGACCATTTTTCTGTTGCAATAATTGGGCCTATAAATGTATACTAACTGCGAGTTCAACTGTAAAATATGATCAAAAGTTTATAAATGATCACAATAACCTATCATAACAAATGTTGATAGGAAAAGGTACAAAAGGAAAAGAGACCCTGAATTAGTGCAAATAAAAAGGCCTACTGTTATATTTTAAGATCATGCCTGGTAAACAAGAATAGTGTGAGTCCAAAAATTCATGAACCACAATTGGGATGTTGGAAATTAGACTTAACTTGCGGACAAAAAAATGAGAGGATGGGCTATTCCCTCCATCACTCCTTTTTGGTATCCTTAAAGAAAGAGACTTTGGGGGGAGGGGAGGAAATAGCTACTGGAATGAACTTCATTATCATGGCTGCAACCTCCACCTAGCCTGGGATCCTGGGCCTTTGTCAGCCTGATCCTGAGAGATCTCCAGACCAGGCCAGAGAGAGAGGGACCCAAAGGACATCTCCACCACCACAACGGGCTCTGGTTGAACCCCAGACACTACCTGGGATGTGAGATTTTGTCTACCCCTCCCCCCATGCGTTCTTTTCCATCCTCATCTTCTTTCTTATCTTTTCTATGTCTCCCCTTTTTCCTTCTGTTTAGTAAGAATCTGCTTTAGCCAACCAAGATTGTATATTTTGCAACACTGATGTAAGCCTATGACCAGGCAGAGGCAATTAATAGCAATGCCCTAACCGTGCAAGGCTGGTACAAGTTTGCCAGATCTTGGAGTGGCTGATAAGATTGTATGCCATGCCTGTGTTTCTCCAGCAGTGAGGTTGCAAGTGAAAGTCAACAACAGAGACAGAAGCTGCATTTTCTATCTTTGCTGTTCTTTTCTCTCCCCTTTTGTGTGTGCTCTGTTTTGTCTTCTAGGAAATAGGATTGGACTTTAATAACAACAGCAACACCATTTCTATCATTTCTACTAATTACTTCCCCAACAGGACAGTTATTAACATTTTTAATACCTTCTAAGAGACTGTGAAACAAAGGATATTTTTTTCCTTCTAAAAATGTACCCCAGCTAAAAGGAAAGGAAGCAAAAAATGTTAAAATGAAAGTCTCACTTCATACTTTGCATTCCAAATGCTTTAATTGTTTTTCCTTTGTTGCTGTATCTTTAATAAAAGGTGAAAAGAATTTGTAATAGTGAATTTGCCAGGTACTAAGCAGGCTGATTTCTCTGTATACCAAACCCTGAATCTTGTTTAATGCTGACAATGACTGCATGATGTCCTTTGACCCATATATTCCACCAAAATTAATACAACACTCCCTCTGAACTACTTCAAGAATATTATAATAACCATGGACAATGCAGCCAGTAGAAGTTGACAACAGTCGAAGTTCATGGGAGCTGCAGACAAATTGTTCTTGGAGAGAGTGCTCAGCTGTGATACACCCTTGTCCAGAAGATTAAGATAGGGCCATGATTTGCCCTTTTTCAAGACACAGCTGTTGACAGAGACAGAGACTTTTAACCCATAAATATCCCTTACAAGAACTAAAAAAATACAGCACATTTAAGGCAAAGAAGAGAATATAATCCTTCCAAGATAAACCTGATATTTCAATTCTTGCATTTTGTGTTCAATTCTTGCATGGTGCTTTGTACACTAGGAATAATGTAGATAATCAGTGAAATTACCTAAACTATTATGCAAACTCACCCTTATTGCTTGCTACCTTTTGAAAATCTAGCCAATACTATGATATAATGCCTATTATTAACATACTATATAACACTAATCAATATGCACAGGCCTTTGAGTTCTAATTTTGTATTGTTATGCTAACAGTTGGCCTTTATACTTATATCTAGCATGTAGCATCAGTTTTCTACTGGAGTTTTTATTAATTAATCTCTTGTTTTACTTAAAATAGACAAATCAAAGGAAACCAAATCTCCATTATTCATTTTTCTATAAAATTAGAAATTAGCCAAATTTAGTATGTCCTGGGATTCTTGACTTGGATTAATGGAATCAAACCACTTTCTGTTTGGAAAGTCTTGGTCTGTGGCCAAATCAATCATAACATTTTTCAGAGAACCACAAAATTGTTTGGTGTTTTGCCTCCTCTTGTTCATGACAAACACATCAGCAGGCACAGGGTTTGTCTAAGGATTTTGGGTAGGGTTAGAGAGATGATTCTTTAGCATGCACCTGAAACATAACTGACTAATCTGAGGCTTTTCCACATCCCTGAGCAATGCAGTTATACTGACATAAGTTAGTAGTGTAGACCAAGCCTTATATGAAAGTAAAAGCATAGAGCTGGAAAGTGAAAAAAATCACTTGTGGCTTTCAGCAAGGAATCAGTTTATATTTTCCAGACTACTGTATCTTTGAGGAAAGGGCTGGAAACTTTCTTTTCTTTTTAATAAAAACTTCAGTTTCCCCTTTTATTTCTGGTTTCTCCAGATCAGTGGGGCAGGCCTGTGAGGAGTGGAGCTGTCAGTTCTATCACATATAGGCTGCAGTTCTTTTACACGTGGAATTCCTATTAACAGTAAGGGGGAGGGGGTTCGTATGCAGAGAACATTTGCAGGAGCAGAGCCTGGCAGCTCTTCCACTGGCAAATGTATAAAGTAACATCAGGATTTGTTTGGAAGATGTCATTCATCCATGTTCCCTGACACAACAATGAGGGCCAAATGAGTGCTGTATGTCAGGAAGGGAGGGTTTAAAAAGATAAAATAAAGAAAGAAAAATGTTAAAAATAAAGGAAAAGATCCAGCTTCAGGCCTGATTCAGTGTCTACAGGAATCAATAGAAAGTTCCCATTCACTGAGCTTTGGATCAGTCCCCAGATGGATGAAAGAATAAAGGAAGATTAAAGAGAAACAGGTCTCATTAACAATGTGCAGGTTAGTAAACGAAAAATCCTGTGCTTTTCTCTACAACAAAACTACTGTTTGTTACATTCAGATGTTCATCAGTAAAATTGGTGTGAAACATAATTAAAACATGGCTTTGATCTTTAAAGAAAAACATAAAAATTAGCTTACCGCTTATTTAACTGCTTACTAAAAATATCAGAGAGAAGGGTTTTAGACAATTCATCATTAGAAAATTGGCTGTCAGTGAATACGATATTCTCTTTCAGAAGAACAATGTACTTATTAAAGAGTATAAATTGCTGCTACATCACACCATTTTACCCGTGTTGATTTGGAAATGCTTATCTCTCATGGGTGTTTTTCTAACAATTACAAAATTAAGTGTACATTATATACTCAGGATTGATATACCTTTTCTGTTAAAGAGTAACATGTAATTGTTTTTAGATGACAAACAAGATTTCACTTTTAGAGAAGAGTATTTCAAAAAAATAGCAACACTTCACGAAGTCTGGTAAGGTTTTCTTTTTTATGATATCTAGCTTCCAAACTGCAAAAAAACTTATAACCTTATTTAATCATCTTAACTTCTACATTAAAATATGAAACCATGTCCTACAATGTAAAAATCCCTTCTATAGTAAAATGAGTGTGAGTAGAAAAACAAGGTTTAGTTTAAAAAGGCAGTGGTACACAAAGAAATAAAAACTCCCCAGCACCCTTTCCACCAGCCATGGGGGGTGGGAGAAACAAAGCAGGGTATCCTGGGGTGAAACCAGTCTTAAAAAGCATGAGGAAGTGCCCAGCAATAGCTGTCAGTCATAGAGCACCAGTCATAGAGAAAACAGAGACCCAGCCAGGGTCCTCTGCTCCACAATGTCAAGAGAAAGCAGCAGATTGCTCTTTGCAATTGGAACTTTGTATGTTATTTTCTTTCAGCTGATTGCGTGTTTGCCCCATCCCTCTCACAATCCTTTTTCTCACAATCCCCTTTCTCCCAACCTCCCTCTCCCTTGAGAGGGATACTTTAGTATTATCTTCTATAAAATGAAATAGATACATAATTAGAACATTCAAAATATATGTTATAACTGATCTAAGGGCACAGCTAGACAAAGAGTTTGTGTGCAGCAGGCTGGAGCGCTCATTTACAGCACTCCAGCATGCTATGCACTCCCTGATACTGCACTCTAAAACTTCCCTAAGCATCGGGGAACTTTTAGTGTGCAGTAGCAGGGTCCACATGGACAGTTAGTGCATAGCACACTGGAGCACTGTAGATTTACACTCCACCTTCCCAGGCCTGGGTCACCTGCTCCTAAATCCAGCCCCGACTGCTTCATTGACTAAAGAGGATCTCTTTCAAGAGCCTTGTGACTGCAGTGATCACTGCACACCGCATGGGACCAGGAGTAAGTGGAAATTTAAAGAAAATAACCTGAGTGGAAGAATGGAGCAGCTAAATGCTCCACCAGAGCTGAACCTCTCCAGAAATATGGAAGATAACTGGAAGAGATTTAAACAGCACTTCAGTCACTCTCTGCAAGCAATGGGTGCCAGGAAAAGGGAAGGTAATCTTATTTCTGACAGTAGCAGGTTTTGATGTACTTGATAAGTTTAACAGCTTTCAGTTAACTCAGGCAGAGGAAGATAACTATGATACTGTATGACAGAAATTTGAGTATTGCATTCCATGTCAAAATGAAACATATTAGAGAAATGATTTTAACCTGAGGCTCCAAAAAGAAAGTGAAACTGCAGAAGAGTTTGTAACTAATCTAAGGCCGAAGAGCTGGTTTTGCAATTATGGGAGGTTAAGAGTTCCTGATACAAGACCATGTTGGGACTGGAGTTTACAACAAAAAACTCTGACTCTACTGGAAGTTCCTGAATTAACCACCAGCAAAGCAATTAGAATTTGTCAAGCAACAGAAGTCACCCAGTCCAGCAGGAAGCTTATGGAGGGTGAACACTGCATACACAATTGAGAATCCATCCGTAATATCACAAGAAATGAAATCTGAGGCAGAAAGGCACACAAAACTGAGAGTCAGACAAGCTGCAAAGCCATGTGAATGCCTTGCATGTGGGAAAAGAGGCAAGAAATGGAATGGATTACATCATTTTGCAAGAGTTTGCAGGCACTAGTGGTGTGCACATCATGGCCAAAGAGAAAAATAACAGTACCAATCACTCAGAAGAATTCTTTTTAGAAGCAATGGATACCTTTGGAGCAGAAAATAAATGGACTGTCAACCTGGAAGCGAATGGGACATTTATTAATTTTAAGTTGTATGTAGGTGCACAAGCCAAAGTGTTGCCAGAAACAGTGTTGTTAACACAAAAAGAAAAACCTTAGCCAGTGAAAAGTAAACAGGTAAGAGACAGGGCTTACAGTGGTGAGTTTGTCCCCACAAATTAGATCTATGAGGAAAGCCTTGGCTGTGCAGTAATGGAGCGGGAGGGTGCGGACAGATTCCGTAACTGATAGGGGGAGCAACAGGAAAAGTTTGGGCACCGCTGTTATTGGGTTAAAAGTGTGTCACATCCTTGGTCTCCTCAAGAGGATGCAGTCATTGGAGGGACAAGGAACCAAACCAACTGAGGAGAGGTTTGAGGACATCTTTCAGGGGAGAGGTTCACTCTCAACAGAGTGCTGATGGAGCCCAACCACCCCATGATTCACACCCCTAAAAAAAGCTCCCTTTGCCCTAAGGCTTAAAGGGGAGCTGCGTTGACTCAGCTCATTGCTCTGAGAATCACAGAGTGGACAAAAGAACCAACTGAAAAGATACCCTCATTGGTCACCGTAGAAAAAAAGCCAGATAGAACCCTTCACTTACCTATAGACCTCGCAAAAAATTAAATAAATACGTAAAAAGGGAACACTTTCTATTTCCAACAAGGGGGAAATTCTGGGGAAAATGACTGATACCAAACATTTGCCTGCACTGATGCATCAGCAGGGTTCTGACAGGTACCATTAGAAAAACCATATACACTTCTGCACATTCAACACCCTTATGAGAAATCATGTTTCCTCAGATTGTTACTTTGGTCAAGTTTGGCACCCCAGGTGTTTTACGGGCAAATACAACACACTTTGATGGTACTAAGATTTACATGGGTGATACACTGATCTGGGGAAAAACAGTAGAAGAACATGACCAGAGGCTCTGAGCAGAAAATTTCTGCTTTGGAAAGAACCAGAGCTTCTGGGCTAAAGATAAGCAATCAAAAATATAAAGTCCATGTAACAGAAGTAATATGTTGGGTGAGAAAGGTACATGCATGGGCGGGTCAAAACACTGAGGTTTATTCATTCAAGCCTTTATTTGAACCAAAATCAAGTCCGAAGACATAACATTGTCAGAAAAAGTGGATTTACCACCTCCTGACAATGGTAATACTGATATTTCAAGGGAGGCCCACAAGTCTAAGCAACAGTGCAAAGTATCTCAGAGAGTAATTGAACATTGTTAGTGACTGTAGTGAGTAGGCTGGTTATGAGCACTTGCAACTGTGTGTTATATAAATGTTTGTTATGTGTTGTTGTTGTTACCTTTTCTCTGGGAAAGGAAGATGTGGTCCTGGGAACTATACATTTAATTTGTTTAGCTTGCCAGACAAAAAGTCCAGGGAAGGGTAATGCAGGATCCCATGTTCTGTTCTGCAGATGCAATTGGGGAACTATGATCTCTGAATACAGTTGATCTCTTTCAAGCATCTTGGGCCTAGAGTGATTACTGAATACCAAGCACAGGGCCTGCTCCATTGCTCAGTGTGCTAGGTGTTTCCAGAGAGAGTGCAGTCCCTATGAATTGTGACTGTTACAGGCCCTTGCATGTGCTGCTCAACGAAGAAAGGCTCCTTGCACCCTCCTAAATGCCATCACTCCAGTCACAATCTGTTTGTCAGTGTTCTCTTGTGCTTCCCCCATCTGTTTATAAATCCACCTGTTGGCTTTCACCATAGTTAGAATGGAAGTACTTTGTGGTAAGGATGGTCTTTGTGTTGTGTGTGCGTGCACAATGCCTAGCTCTATAGGGTGAGGCTTCTATCACAATTCAAATTCTAAATAACAATAACAGAACTATTCTGCATTCCTACACAGCAACCTTTATGTTATTTATGTCTAGATGTCAATGTCAGTTGTCTGTCTGACTTCCTTAGGCTCCTTTGAATATCCTAGCCTTAAAGTATTTGTGTGCTGAGGAATTAAAAGAACAGTAGATGCATAGTCCGAGCAGCCCTTTGATAAGAAGCTAGAAATTAAACAGTATAGGTAGAATAAAATGGCTATGTAAAGCAATTAATGGTTCACCAGACATTCAAACTAATGCTTATTTTTTACATTTCATCCCAACTTTTAATGGTTTTAGCTTTAAGGTCCCAGGTCATTTCACCTTAGAAACCTGCCTTCTTTTTTGTTAAGTTAATGAAAAAATGTGTCAGAAGAGGAGAAAAAAGAAAAAAAAGAGGGAATTTGACATGGCTTTGCAAACTAGTTGTGCAGAGGGACTGATCAAGAGGGTGGATTATATTGCTACTTCTTTAGAATTACTAAGTAACTTTTCCTTTTTGCAAAGTGTTTTTGCATGATGTCTGAGTTAATGCATTAATTTTAATGGAAAGGAAACTTGAACCTTTCAGCACTTGTGTTGGAAGCTTCCCAGCAGTTCTCATGAAAATCTTTTTATAATTCCTTCATCATGTTGGAAGCTGTATCCTCCAGTGACTTGGTATTCTTAGGCTATGTCTACACTGCAGAGTGAAGTCGATTTATTTTCAATTGACTTTCACCCACCGAATTTTAGAAGTCGCAGGAGCGTGATCACACCATGCTCCTTGCATCGGGCTCTTGCATCCCCACTCGCCACGATTGTGTCGACATTCAAAGCAGTGCACCGTGGGTACCTATCCCACAGTGCAACTAGTTGCTGAGGCTTTTGGGAACGTTGTCATCCTCCCATGATGCAATGTGCTCTCTCCCCCTCCCTTCTTGTCCCAAACAAAGTACAAACGCTTTTTCGTGATGTTTTCCTATGCTGCGCACATGCCGTTGCCGGAGAGGCACGGAGCCCACTCAGCTTTGCACTATCATTGTGAGCATCACAAATACCTCACGACTTATCCTGCAGTATTTTCAAAGGCGAGACAGGAGCCGCAGCAAGGAAAATAGCGATGTTACTGAGGTCACCCTGCTACCAGCCATACAGCAAAACAATTCCCGTTTGCTGCAGGCTGTCATGCATCATCTTTAGTCCATGAAGCACCGGTTCTGATCCCAGGAAACAAGCACAGACTGGTGAGATTGCATCGTTATGAAGGTGTGGGATGATGAGCAGTGGCTGCAGAACTTTCGTATGTGAAAGACCACTTTCTTTGAATTTTGCGCAGAGCTGTCCCAAGTCCTGAAGCATGTAAATTTTGAGACCCACTCTGACAGTGAAGAAGTGAGTGGCCATCGCTCTGAGGTAGCTGGCAACCCCAGACTGCTACTGGTTAGTTGGGAATCAATTCAGACTCAGTAACTCCACCATTGGAGCTTCTGTGATTCAAGTGTGCAGGGCCATTAATAGACTTCTTCTATGAAGGGTAGTGACTTTGGGAAACATGCAGGACGTAGTAGACAGATTTGCTGCAATGGGGTTCCCAAACTGTGGGGGGGCAAAAGATAGCACACATATCCCTATCCTAGCACTTGACACCTTGCCATAGAGTACATTAATCAAAACGGATACTTCTCAATGGTGTTGCAGGCCCTTGTGGATCACAAGTGATGTTTCACCGACATCAATGTGGGGTGATGTGGAAAGGTGCATGACGCACTCATCTTTAGAAACTCAGGTCTGTTAAAAAAGTGAAGACAGGCACTTTCTTCCCTGACCAAAACATAAACATTGGGGATGTGGAAATGCCAATAGTGATTCTGGGGGATCCTGCCTACCCCTTGCTCCCTGGGCTAATGAAGTCCTACCTGGACAGCGAGACGGAGCGTTTCAATAACAGGCTCAGCAAGTGCAGAATGGTGGTGGAATGTGCATTTGGGCTTTTAAAAGCCAGATGGAGAAGTCTACTCACTAGGCTTGACATCAGAGAGAAAAGAACATCACATTAGTTATCTCTGCATGCTGTGTGCTCCATAATCTGTGTGAAACAAAGAGTGAAAAGTTCCCCCAGGGAATTTTGAGCAGCCAGATTCCAGCGCTACGCTCAAAGCCAACCACGGAGCGCTTCGCCTACAGGAAACAGTGAAAAACTGGTTTTGCAATGAACCGCAGTAATGTATGTCTGTGCTCTGCCTTTCTTTCCCATCCCCCAGCCTCACACCAGTGGCCCCCTCCCCTTCTTTCCCCGCCCAAGCTATGAATGAATAAAAAGAGATGTTTTTTAAAGCTGCAAAGTTTTATTTGTGACCTGTTTCAGTGGGGGGGAAAGGAGGATAAGTTAACATTGTAAAGTGTCACTGTGCAAGCAGCTGTGGTTGCATGCAGTTCTTAAAGGGGCCATCACGTCTTTCTGCTCTCCTCCACCAGTGTGGAGTGCAGCACGTATTGCACCCTGCTCAGCCTCCTCCTAGAGCACTTGGGGGTGGGGGCTAAGAAACCGGTTGTTGGTTGGGTGTTTTAGAGGGGCTGCAGAGGGAGTCTGTCCTGCCACTGCTCTTCCTAGTGCTCTACCAGATGCCTCAGCATGTCAGACTGATCCCTCATAATACACAACATCTCCTGCTGCGTATCACGCTCCTGCTCCTGTGCTGATCTGTGTTCCATGTCCATGTCTAGTTTTTCAAACAAGGACATCCTCCAGGCTCTGAGCTCTGTGTCAGCACCCACAGAGGCATTCATTAGTTCACTGAACATGTCATCCGCATTTTTTTTTCCCGCTTTCTAATATGGGAAAGTCTCTCAGTAGGAGTTCTGCAAGGTGGGCTGAAGGCCGAGGTGTTGACTGTAAGAAAAGAAAAGCACAAAGTTGCCATTGTTAGCTGACCCAAAGTAGTAAAAGAAATATTACAATGTAAAAAGTACTCCCCTTCATGTTCAGAAGACAAAGCCAGACCCGCATTCCAATCTGTATGTATCGGATGGGTCGGACTGGCATTACAGACATGGTAAGCAAGGGGCCCTTGCATCCATTATAGAGAGGTCTCATTAGCACTAAACTCCACAATCCATACTTGAGCAAAGGGAGGGCTCACTGGGCTCCCCTGTAACATCCCAAGGATCAGTTTGGGAAGAGGTGGGCAAAACATATTAGAGGACAATGTGGGTGAATTGTAGCAGCAGAAAACACAGAGCAACCAGTGTCCTGACCCATAACGCCCATGGCAACAATACCCTGACTAGAAATTGTCTTGTGTAGGTGCTCAGGGACACCATCCACGGCAAGGGAATAACACGCAGTGACTATATTGGTTGGGTATCGTAAACTTGAGCCATCTTCCCAAGGTGACCATGTGTAATATCAGTCTCCTGAGGATAATGCAGGCGGAAAGGGAAGATTTGCTGCAAGCATCGGGGTACAGGCCTGGCCCTTGTGCTGCTATGCTGTGTTCTGAGATGAAGCCTGCTCATTTAATAGCAGAGTGGTAGGGTAGATTTTCCTATCGTGGCAGAAGAAATAAGGCTGCCCTCCCCAGAAACCTTCTGCAAAGGTTAACAGATTACCTACATGAAAGTTTCCTCAAGATATCCACGGAGGATTCTCGGATCATACCTCTGCACATAAATTGTTTGTTCCAGGGGTAATCCTCTGCTGAAGTTTACCAATACCCAAGATGCCCATCCACTGAAAAATACCAACTTCTTTTAAGAAGCTGGACTGGGGACATAACCACAAAAATGAGATTTGCCAAAAATGAGAAGGCCAGATGTGCCTTCTCTGGCATCTCGATCAGTCCTGCTGTCCTGTATGTGGCTGGGCTTCTCTGGGGCAACAAACAGGTCCGGACTCTCAGGGAGAATGGATACCCCACTCTCCTGCACCATGCTCTCCTCATCCTCCTCTTCCTCCTCATCCACAGAGTCCTCCTCATTCATGCTGGACTGGGATTCTTCCGAGGTGTCGATGCTGCATGGTGGCACAGGAGTGGGGTACTGCCAAGAATCACATGCAGCTCCTCATAAAAGCGGTACATCGCCTTAACCTTAGATGTTGTCCTGATATAAATCAGGGAGCTAATCCATTTCACAGTTTGGGATATAAAAAGGAAAGTGTACCTGCCACCAGTGATGAACTGTCTGGCAGCCCCTTGTGAACATAGTCAGCCTCTCAGTCCCATAATGAACAAACCTTGTCTTTCACTTTCTTTTAGAGAAAGTAAGTCTACAGCCCTTTCCCTTGTGAAGATAGCCTTCAGAATGAAAACTTTTGTAAACCATCCACTACGATTAGGTGAAATGAGCAGATAGACTCTATTTCTGCAACATGACTATGAGGAGAGGGGCCAAAAGATCCCTGAACACACACATTTGATATAAATGAGACAATTGAGTTTGGAGTGGAAACCAAAGGATCATCTTGTTAGTCTTTCCCAAATCCCTGTCCAAAACTGTGTGAAGGTAAGATTTGACAATGCTTTAGAGACTGGGAGTGGACAAGAAAACGAACTCTCAGAGACTCTCCCCAAAATACAGAAATGTGTGGTTTTTGTTACCAATTTCATTTGTCTATGAGGACAGGACTGAGCCAGCTCCTGCTCACTCAGGCTGCAGTGCTGTGGATGCATCTACTATTGCAGTGGATCCACCACCAGAGGAGACCCATTCCCCACCCAGCCACCCATCACATAGCCAAAGGCCACAGGATGAATTACTTGCTGTCATTGTAGGACACCCATCTGGCCCATCACTGCTTCTGTGAGGAACAGGTTTTAGGCAGTAGGAGACGCACAGAAGAGCTTTTGTGCTGCACTCTGAAGGAGAAGGCATGCTGCCCAAGATACATTGGGTCACGGGCTAGTGGTAGAAAGATTGTTGGAGATGAGGCAAAGTATCAAACTGAGGGAATTTTTGAGAGGAGAAAAGCATTTCATGCAGGTTATATCACATGCATCAACAATTGAAGAAAAACGTTTTTGAGCGATATTATTGTTAAATATTGGCAGCACAAAGTTGTCAGTACGGAAGCAATGGCCATTACTTATCAGAGTCAGCAGCAGCTCCTCAGCTGACTAATCATTTTGCAGTAGGCAAGGAAAAGCAAAAACACTTCCAAAGTGATTTTTATGAAAGCATTTCATGATGTTTTAAAGAAAATAAAGAAAAATAGAGCTCTGCTAGCAAATCAGGCAATATTTTCAAACTGGAAGCCTGCACAAATAAGAAAGTCTTCTACTGAATTCTAAAAACCACTGGACAAGGAAATATTCCTAACAGATAACAAGGATGAATTTTAGCTTCTCACTGGATAAACAGACAGATTCCCCACAGGGCTAAAGGAGAGTGAGACAGGTCATAAAGTATATGGCCTCAGCGGGGTAACAGAGGCCCACACTGTGGAAAGCTCTATAGGTCCATATTAACTACTTAGAAAGAAGCCATATGACTCCTATTTACAGGGAATTTGGACAAAAAAACACAGAAGATTTTCTGCTAGATCTGAGGGAAAACAAAATGGGACAGATTTTGCTGTGCTTTTCATTGTTGAATCTGGAATAACTTCATTGTCTTCAATAGATTTACTCCTTCAGGATTTACACCTGCGTTGGCATTTTTATAGTGAAAAGTTACATCGTGTCAGAACATGTGGTAATTTGCATGATGTTAAACATGACTTAGCTCCCAGTATAGACATGAATTGTTGCATGTAACATTGTGTCAATTGGTCCTGGTTGACATGAAGGTCCATAGGGTTAACCACAACCAACCTTTGGCATGATGTTAAAGACAACAGTACCTATGTACGATGCACTGCAGATCTTCAGCTGTTAATTAGTGTAATGCTATTGACTTCAGGGGAAGTATGCAACTTAACACCAGCTGAGGAGTTGGCCCTGAGTGTTTAAGTCACGTTAGTTAAATACTATTTGTAATATATACAATGTAATTTTCCAGTGTAGACAAGCACTTTCACTGAGAGCAGAATCTATGTTTATACAAAGCATAATTTTATCCACACAATTAATGCAGCAAGCTGCATGTGAGTATTCCTGAATGATCAACAGCTTTGAAAACTGCTCTCAAATGAATGTTCTTGTATTTTCTTAGATAAATTGTTGGGGATAATTGAACCGATTTTAAAAAAGACTGTCCTGAACCAGCTGTTGAAGAAAACACAGTCTTAACTTCTGTTTGGGTCAGCAAGGAAAAGACCTTTATTAACAAGGTAATTACCTGTGGCAACGGCTTTAGCTGAACTGCGCCCCGATCTGTGTCGTATGAGGGTTTTTATATAGCCTTATTACCAAGTCATTTTTATACAGCAAAAGGCATTAAACATGCGTAAAAAGAGTGAGTTTGCACAAACAGTGTCACATATACAAGGAACTGGAAGGTATACCTGGAAGGTAGGAATAGGATACAGAGTGACCTAAACAAACTGGAGGATTGGGCCAAAAGAAATCTAATGAGGTTCAACAAAGAAAAGTGCAGAGTCCTCCACTTAGGAAGGAAGAATCCCATGCACAGCTATAGACTGGGGACCGATGAGCTAGGCAGCAGCTCTGCAGAAAAGGACCTGGGGGTAACAGTGGATAAAAAGCTGGATATGAGTCAGCAGTGTGCACTGGTTGTCAAGAAGGCTAATAGCATATTGGGCTGCATAAGGAGGGGCATTGCCAGCAGGTCGCAGGAAGTGATTATTCCCCTCTATTCGGCATTGGTGAGGCCGCATTTAGAGTAGTGTGTCCAGTTTTGGGCCCCCCACCACAAAAAGGATGTGGACAAGTTGGAGAGAGTCCAGCAGAGGGCAACAAAAATGATTAGGGGGCTGGAGCACAGGACTTATGAGGAGAGGCTGTGGGAACTGGGCTTGTTTAGTCTGCAAAAGAGAAGAATGAGGGGGATTTGATAGCGGCCTTTAACTACCTGAAAGGGGGTTTCAGGGAGGATGGGGCTGTTCTCAATGGTAGTACATGACAGAACAAGGAGCAACGGTCTCAAGTTGCAGGGCGGGAGGTCTAGGTTGGACATTAGGAAAAAGTTTTTCACTAGGAGGGTGGTGAAGCACTGGAATGGGTTACCTAGAGAGGTGGTGGAATCTTCATCTTTAGAGGTTTTTAAGCTGAGGCTTGACAAAGACCTGGCTGGGATGATATAGCTGAAGTTAGTCCTACTTTGAGCAGGGGGTTGGACTAGATGACCTCCTGAGGTCCCTTCCAACTCTAATATTCTATGATTCTATGATTCTAACTTTCCGTATTTGGTTACAAAGGAAGGCATGCACATAGCTTATTGTTAAAATGGAAAAATACAACTTCAGTTAAAAGAAAGACACAGTCGGGCAGTTTACTTATCTCATTTAGCTTCAGAGAAAACTTTTGCCCACACCTTGTGACCATGCTTATCGGTCAGTGCATTCCTAACTGCCTTTTAGCTTTCAGCTACATGCTCAAACTGTCTTTGTGACAAACTTCATGTTTCCATACAGCTTGAACCAACATTTCCTGGATGTTCAAAAGCATTTGGTTTAGGTTTTTTATGGATATTTTTCGATTTCCAGGCTTGTTTTGCATAGGCAGAATATAGTAGCCTTTAAGAAGTCAACATTTGCCTTCTGTGTCTGCCCTTCCTTGTAGACTCCTCATTGTTTTCCATTTTACAATGAAGATTCTGTGTTGTGGCACATCCTTGTTGGTATCACTGGATGTGATTCTCATTTACCCTCATAAACTAAAACAGATAGAAAATTTGTAGATCTCAGCAGGGTAAGAGAGGCCTAGTGTGTGGAGTTCCATCAGTAAATGGGTACCAGCAAGGTCTGAAGATTTAGCCATTGCCCTAAGCCAAGTCTGATGATTTAATCATTTTGTTTGGTAGATGTGGACATTGGGATAATCTGCCAATCAAAACTAAAAGCCTCCAACTCACTTAGACTCAATTATTTCTTTTCATTCCCATCTTAAAAGAAAAGATAATCACCACCAGTTGTGAGAGAAACACATTTAAAGAATGCACCAAAGAATGAGAAAGCTATGGTCTCACAACACCTTCAATCTTCAGCTTCAGGGGCTGTTTACCCTACCATAGCCATTCACTGAAACTTTGAAACAAATCATAGAATCATAGGACTTATTTGATTATTTATTTCTAAAAGTAAGTTCTTGCAGAATGTTTACTTCTGAACAGAAAAGGGATGAGTTAAGTAGTTTTAAATGCATATTAAATATCAAATGTGAAGCTCTTTGGAATAGGAGTGGGAAGAGGGAATTAAAGGGCAATCACTGACATACACTGTAAAGAAAACAAAACATACAGCTTTTTTTAAGCTTCAATTTCTCTAACAAGGCACCATAATTAAGTCCTTCAAGATTTCCAGGACTGCAATCTACTGGGTGTTGCCATCTGCCACTTGTTGAAATATTTCAATAGAAATCTGTGAGAAAGCCCTTTCTCTCAGTATTTCGTTAATTTGTAACATGATAGTACCAGGAGATATTCCCCAGAGCAGAACTTTGTAATTTATTAAGATTTAAAATAAGTTGCACACTTAACAATTTTCTGTGATGCCTTTCATCATGAAGTGATCCATCCTGTCAACCATTCCCAGCCTCTGGCAAACAGTAATCCCTGACTATTCTGGCTAATAGCCAGTGATGGACCTATCCTCCATGATCTTATCTAGTTCTTTTTTGAACCGCATTACAGTCTTGGCCTTCACAACATCATCCGGCAAGGAGTTCCACAAATGGACTGTGCATTGTGTGAAGAAATACTTCCTTTTGTTCATTTTAAACCTGCTGCCTATTAATTTCATTTGGTGAGCCCTAGCTTTTGTTTTATGAGAAGGAGTAAATAACACTTCCTTATTTACTTTCTCCACGCCAGTCATGATTTTATAGACCTCTATCATTTCCCCACTTAGTCCTCTCTTTTCCAAGCTGAAAAGTCCCAGTTTTATTAATCTCTCCTCATATGGAAGCTTTTCCACACCTGTAATCATTTTAGTTGCCCTTTTCTGTACCTTTTTCAATTCCAATATATCTTTTTTGAGATGGGGCAACCAGATCTGCACACAGTATACATTATTCAACATGTGGGCATACCATGAATTTATAAAGAGGCAATAGGATATTTTCTGTCTTATTGTCTATCCCTTTCCTAATGATTCCCAGCATTCTGTTAGCTTTTTTGACTGGTGTTGCACATTGAGTGGATGTTTTCAGAGAACTATCCACCAAGACTCCAAGATCTTTCTTGAGTGGTAACAGCAAAATCACACCCCATCATTTTGTAGGTATAGTTAGGATTATATTTTCCAATGTGCATTACTTTACATTTATCAACATTGAATTTCATCTGCCATTTTGTTGCCTAGTCACCCAGTTTGTGAGATCCCCTTGAAACTCTTCGCAGTCTGCTTTGGACTTAACTGTCTTGAGTAGTTTGTATCATTTGTATCATCTGCAAATTTTTCCACCTCACTCTTTACCCTTTTTCCCAGATTATTTATGAATATGTTGAACAGTACAGGTCCCAGTACAAACCCCCTGGGGGACACCACTATTTACCACTCTCCATTCTGACCATTTATTCCTACCCTTTGTTTCCTATCTTTCAACCAGTTCCTGATGCAGGAGCAGACCTTCCCTCTTACCGGGTGATCACTTACTTTGCTTAAAAGCCTTTGGTGAGGGATCATGTCAAAGGCTTTCTGAAAATCTAAGTATATTATATCCACTGGTCACCCTTTAATTTGGGACCTCATCATCGTGGGATCTCATGCTTGTCAAATCCCTCAGTAAATCTGGTCCAGAGTCAGATTTATTTTTCTTCTTAGCCATGCATCTGACACCAACAGAAGGGGAGCCAAGCCTAAATTGTTCAATGGACCCTAGAACACATGATCATATTATAAAGATATGCATAATCTACTGTATATGATATTGCATCCTCTGCTTTGAGAGGAAGGATGATCTAGTGGTTAGGGCATCAGCCTAGGACTCAGGGGATCCAAGTTTAGTTCCCTGTTCTGCTACAGACTTTCCAGTGTGACCTTGGCGCTATCAGTTAGTACCAGATTTTTAAAGGATTTCAAGTTTTCCTCAAATGATCAATGCATAGCCCTCAGATGGCCCGCTATTTAGTGGAATTTTCAGTCCAGAGTTAGTCAGCTCCATGCCATCTGGGCTCCCTGGGGATTGTTAAGCACCTAAAAAATGGATTTTTGGAAGGTGGTCAGCTAAGCGGAGAGCCAGCTAAGCTAGCCAGGAGTGAAATGCCAAGGAGAGGGAGAAGGCAAGAAGAGATGTCTAAGTGGCTGACTTGCAGTGCCAGGCTGAGAGGTCAGAACCAGGTGCCTTCCTCCACTCAGGCTGCTTTTCTGGAGTTAGGCACCTAAGCAGCTGACCTGGCTTAGGTAGCCCATGCAGCTGAAACGCCCTCTGTTTTTCTCTGTCTCTCTCTCTCTGTTTCCTGCTCAGACTCAATACCTCTCTCTCACACTCACCCCACCTTTGTCCCCAGCTATGTTTTGTGTAGGTGCTGTGCTGCTCCCCTGTGCTCCCACCTAGTGGTGGCCTGCATCCAGCCCTCCTCCTGTGAGGTCTGGCAGGTATGCTTCAAGCACCCCTGCAGGATCAGCCCTTGATGGCGAGGTAGGCATTCCCCCACCTGATTTGAGAATTCTGCTTTGGGTCCTCTGTGGCTTTGGCTTGAGCTAGGACTCGGTGCAGCTTCTTGGCTGAGGCCTGTGTCAGGCCTTAGGTAGTTGTGACAACTGGTGGAAAAGTATCTACTTACGGGATTTAAGCACCATGTGCTGAGGGAGAGGGATAAGCAGCCCCTGAACTGCAGCTTTGAAAATGTCAGTGGCACCTACATGGTGGACTTAAGCACCTATCTGCCTGTTTAGTGATGCTGTGAGCCTGTAGGTGAGGTGAAACAATGATACTCAAAATGGTACCCAAAAATGAGAACGTGTCATTTTTGCACAGTTTCAGAAACACTGCAACATGACAATGACTACAGTTTTTACTGTTAAATTAATTTCCATACTTAATGCGATGTTTTTTGGTCAAAGCTAGCAAATTACAATGCTATTGAATAGGCAAGTGTTTTTTTCAGAAATGATTAAACTATTTAGCAAAAAACGTGATAAACTAATATGACAATATTCTAGCATGGAATATTTTCACATTGCACAGTCTTAATTGTCTGTATATCACAAGTATATCACAAGTGATTATAATAGTTTTCTATATTTTCAACTTAAATGTTGCTGACCAATTCAGTCTCTCACTGAAGGTTTTATACCAGTAGCTGCAGATTGCATACCCATAATTTGTACTGTGCAGCAGGTAGATATAAATGACATGAATCCTAATGTAATACTTTTCCATTTGTAAGTTTTGTACATACAGTATAGCATCTAAACTGCCTGGTTTTAATTTGTAATTGCCTACGCATGCAGAACTAGTCTTTGAAATATCCAAGACACTAGCTTTTTAATTCAGTGACACTTATGCACAGTTAGTATTATTGTTAGAGATGACAATACACAGCTTCATATTATGAATATGCAAAAGCTATGGCACAGAGAAGTATCCTTACAAGAAGTAGAGAACAACATGTTACAGCTCTTACCAACCATGTCATTAACAATATGACAAGCCCATTTGACCCTTAAACACATCAAGAGGTTCTTATAAACATATCAGCTGGACAGCGTATAATATCAGCTGTACAAGAGTCTCTACTGAAAATAGCAGATGCTGGTGAAAAACAGACAAAGTTATGACTGGTGCATTTGATTCTGATGGGACATGTAGCTGCTTCAGCCCAATCAAGAAATCTGGCATCTAAACATTTGTTGACATGGCCAAGAAGGGCAAATGTAAGTCTAGCAAGGGAGGGACAATTACAGCAGCTATTAGTCCAGAAATTGTCTTCTGCAGAGCCCTATTCTTAGCAAGATGCAGAGATGATGTTTCTATGGCAATTGTTCTTAGTCACCCAATGGGACCTGTGCCTAAATCCCTCTTCCATGCTGATGGAGCAATGAGAAGAACAAAGCTGAATCAGGGCATCATCTCAAGCTGAAAGAATCCATGAGATAAGATCATGCACCATGTTCATCAGAGATATCCTGGCTGTCATAGAAATGATGTCTGGAGACAAATGCTACACATTTGATGAATTGGCTGTTGAGTATTTGAGGCAGGTCCTAAAACTATTTGACAAAGCTAATTCTATAATCAAAGTCTTTGACAAAGATGACAATAGTCATTCTGTCAAAACTGCAGGAAAAACTTAGCCCTGGACAAAACATAAGTTTGGATGCAAGAAACACCAGGTGATTGGTAGACACCCTTTGCCTCCACTGAAAAATAAAGGTGGCATCCAACAAGCAGTCACTTGTAAAATTCCTCTGTGGATATATGGCTCAAAATGAACCTGAGAGCTAGGAACAACATAAACACTCCTTCTTGCTGAAGGCTTTTCCGAGGTTGAAGTAGCAAAGTCCATCGCCAGTAGCGATGATGAAGAAGCCCAAGACATGTACAGTACTCAAGAGGAAGCAGACATAAGGATACTTCTGAATGCCGTATGTGCCAACATGGCTTTTGTGTCTCTTTGTGTTAAAATAACTATAGTAATTACATCACCTGAAACAGACGTTTTGGCCCTTGCTCTTCACTACTTTCCTAAAATGGAACACACAGATAACATGCGGATTGAAATAGGCACCATTACCCATGCAACTGACCTATGTCACTTCATACCTGTGTATGCAATTTGTGATGCATGCACTCCTGACTTCTGTAACTTACTTCCTGCTGTACATACATTAACAGGATGTGACACCGTGTGTAACCTCTGTTTGGTACTGGGAAAAATCTGTGTTTAATGTTGTCCAAACAAAGGGAATGTACCACTTCAGAGAGCTTGTCAAATTGGGGAGAGCTGTGGACAAGGCTCAATTTCTGAAGCAAGAAAATTGGCAGCAGTGACTAGAGTGAGAAAGAAAAGGAGAAGCACAGAAGCCTAAATTGCTAGTGCCTTAATCTAGCCACCAAAAAGGACAAGTCACTGGCCAAAATCCTACCATGTGAGGACAGTTTTGAAGAGTATGCCAAAAAGCATCTTGTCAAACAAAGATTTGGATGTCTTCTCTAATAGGTAAACCAGATATTGGATCACAATTGTAACATGGATGGAAAAATGTGAATGATTAACTACCTTCTGTATTCTTCAAGAGCCCAATAGCATCTGAGCTACTCCAAGACCTGTTTGGGCATGTACCAGTACAGGTCACTGCACAATCACCTTTGTCAGTAGTCAGAATAATCTCAGCACAGAACTGTGTATATGACAAGGCAATGAAATCTGTGTTAACCCATGCACACCCAACAGAGATCATTATGATGAACAAAATGATGATAATAATGTTGAATAGAAATGTCACCAGCGTTATTACATTTCAATGAAACCTGTGTAAATTTATTATTAGATTTTGTTTTACCCTTTAGATTGTTGCTGTGATGCTTTGAGGACACAAAGCAATCCAATTTTATGTCTTGAAATAATGCAGTCATTAAACTAATAGAAACTAATGCAAATATTTCAAAGGGGTCATTTTAATGTGTTGATGGTGTCATTGTTTATCCCTATTTCTATGATAATGGCAGCACTTGGCAGCTCCAAATCATGTCTCATCTTAAAGTAGGCATAATAAGCTTTCAAATGATGTATGATGTACATGTGTCTAGAGAAAGTACATTAAGTTGACCATATAGGTGGTGTTTGCTGCTTACCGACTTGCAGCAAAAACCTCCAATGGCCCTGGCTTCCTGAAACATAATACCCCATTCTACCAAGGTCCCAGATCACTGCTATATGTCTTAATAGTAAGCCTTTTAGTTGCATGTTACAAGTGTTACAGCTACTTGTGTAAATCTACTACATTATAGACATCAAACACATTGGGCTTTCTGTGTTTTGAAGCATTTTCCTTTTCTGTGGTGCTAGTAGAATCAAGTGTATCAGTATTTTTCATGTGTTTCCAAGAGGTTTCCTGGTCCTGACAGGGATAATGGATTGGCCTTACAGGTCAACCTCATTCTCACCCACAGTTTAGAATCCCTGAAGGCCAGGATAATAAGAAAAAGAAAAATAGAACTGTTTAATCCTCCAGTATCATAAAGAAATCACAGTCTCATGTTCAGACATAACTAGGTCATTTCCCTCCAAAAGAAAGATAGTTTGACATACTGTACCTTCCAAAATAAGACCACAGCTTTATTCACTAGTAACTGCCCTTTGCCTTGTTATTTCCAGGCACAAAGCCAAATAGTGACAAAAGCAGCATAGCAATGATGTGTTTAGGGGAGTTAAAGAATCAGCCAAAAAAGCCTGATAGCCATTTTATATATTTCAAATGCAAATAGTCTACTTTAAGGTAACATAACTTTCCCAATTCAAGGAAATTAAAACTAAGTCTACAAATTGTGTCCTTAATGGACTAGTACCACATACCAATACTGTAGGCCAATTTCTGCCCTAAATCCTACCCAGGCAATCTCCTTGAAGTCAGTACCAATGCCAGCCTATAACAACACTTAGACCGGTGCCTCCAAAGGGATGGCTTGCTTATGCTAAGAAGCCAAAGGCCCTCTGAAAATTTTGTAGAATCCATGCAGAGATCTAGCAGCTCCTTAATCTGTTTTGGGGAAAACAGGCATATCAGCCATTGGCAGAGACTACTTCCATGTACCTTCTCTATAGATCTATATAAGTGAGTATCTAACTTAAATCTCTCAAAGCAAGGAGGGGCATTCCAAGAAAAGTAGCTCAGTCTTTGGTAAACTCCATTGCATATGCTATACTGTAGGCCCCAGGACTGTGATGTAGGCCTGAACCATGGGTATGTATTTGAAGTTTAAGGGTTAATCCTCACACTGAAAGAATAAAACTAGGCATTATAGATAGGGATGTTCCGAACACATTGATTGTTTGTTCATGCCACCCTAGGCTCCACTATGATAATTGACTGCATGAACATATGAGTGGGAACATCCTTCCTAAACATTTTGTGATTTAATATTTATGACACATTGGGGCCCTGTTTGTGAAGATCTATGTATGAATGTTTGGGAACATCCTGAAATCGAATTGTGATAATTTACAAGTGAAGTAAAGTGCCCAATGCGTATCAGGAATGAGGTTGATGTGTAAATCATGGGGCAATAAGAGGGCAAATAAGATTTCTTTTATTTCCTTTTAGTAAAATTGGTATGAATAGAATTGGTGTAGGTATAAGGATTTTATTATGTTAGTAAGTAAGTATAAAATAATGTACCAATGTAATGGGATAAAAATGTAATGATTTTTAGTAAGTATGAATGAGGAGTGAATGCAGTCTGAGTCTGCTGAGATAAGACCGCGAGGAAGTAATTGCTGAGGTAATGGTTCTCAGCCTCCAAGGGCAGGAAGGAGAGAAGATGCTTTTGTTTAAAGAACTTTTACAACCCAGATGGCCGAAAATCAAGATAACCCCAAAAAACGGGAGTTAACACCCAAGGACAGGAACAAGACAAAGTGTGAAACAGGAATGAAAGAATAATGGGAAAGCTGTCACACTTGAGGTATCAAACATAATTGGCAATTACATCAAACAAGGAGACTATCTGACATGACAAAGTCCATAGACCCGAATGGGGATGGATAAATATAAAAATGGGGAGAAGAAACCTGGACTTTGGGCTCATTCTGCAAACCCCAAGGAGCATCATGTCGTGATCGACAGAGCCTGGGTCCAGCCTTGTGTCTTAGTCACCTGGCCAGTGATTCACCTCGAGCAACACAGAGGCTGCTAATTATATACCTTCTGCAGAACTGTGTGCATATATGTGTGTGTAAGCGTGTCTTAGGCAATTGCTTTTTCAAATATTTTCTGTATTCATAATAAACGTGGCATACTGCCTTGTCTCCTGAATAAGATCCTGCTGTTTATTTCATAAGTGTAACAATACATTTTTTAAACCATAGTGAACATTGTGAAGATGCAAGATTATTTACATACTCACATGAAACAGAAAATTGTTATGGGTATACACAGATATAGGGAGGGAAAACATTGTAACAGTATATCAAAATACACTTGTGTTTCTCCTATGTCATGTATGGAGCCAAGCAAACTGTTAGTAATTAAGAAACACTGGGTCCAAACCTCAGCTAATATTAACTAGCACCATTGCCAACACCTGAAGATCTGGTCCATTGAATAATAAATATTGCTAATAACGCTCCTTACACTAATCTGAAAATATACCTATTCAAGTATTAGGGTATAACGTTAAGGGGACACTAAAAGCTTACTGAAACTAAAGATTCATATCAAGAGGAGTGAAATGGATAGTGATCAATGATATGAACAGTGTGACTTGGACCTTATTGTCACAGAAGAGGCAGCATGGTGTGAGCTACTTTCATGTCTACAGCAAACAAAATTCAATTACCGTTTGGATGTGATCAATTACTGCCAGCCTGCCAAGTCTATTTGCTCTACTGGCACACATATAGCAGTTCCTTCAGAAAGGATAGCATGTGTTTCTGGGGCGAAGAGAGAGGAAAAAAGCAAACAAAACATTGATAAATGCTATTGAAACGTGATAAGTTCATTTTGATCCAGAGAAGCCCATAATTTTGCAATGTAAAGCCTCTCAGTGAGGCAAGGGAAGTACTATCACAGAGAATCCCAGATGGAACTGAAAAGCTCATCAGCTGTGCTTCACAAACACTTAACAGCACCAGCTGAAAAAATGACTTGCAGCTGGTCAGTGGAAAAATCTCACCAATATTGCAATCACTATTGCTACAATTTACATAGACAACAAACTTCATCTGAGCCTTTTCAATTAAACCAAAGGATATATGCCAACTGCCTGTAGAAAAAGGCAATGTTGTGTACTGGGGCTTGTAGAGTCTGAATAGAGAAACAGGACAGGGCTGACAACCTAATTGCTTATGCAAGTGTCTTTAATCATTTACTGTTAATTGACATAAAGTAACAGCTATCTGGTATGGACACAGTATTAAATAATCATTTAGAAATCTTTCAGTAACCGATTGTCAGCTAACTATTGGATAGTGGAAGACTGATTAGCACTGCATGTGTTGTTGACCTTGTTAAGGGAAAAATGGACTAAGGAAAGCCCAAATAAGGATGGTCAAATGAAGGTACCTGTTGTGGTACAGTTATATCATTGTGTTACCTTGAGAATATAAAAGGGAAAGCATGCTGGATGACTTTCAGAAGATATATCCTGGAATATCTTGGCCAAATGTACACTGCATCAGTTCACTGTGGACCAGAGTGTGACATCAAAAAGCTTCATTTTAAGGACCTCGCAGGTTACCACTACCAGCACTCCTTCATATTTTCAACAAGCATCCTGCTCATGCATCCATAGGAAAATTACACACTTACCCAGATAGAAAGGTATCTGATGACTCTTCTCCTAAGTCAAATCTATGGCATATGAACTTCTGAAAGAGCTGATAATGACAAAGATATAACTTGGAAACTGGAAGAAAATTATTATTCACTATAATGAACTTCTGCAGATAACGTTGCAAAAGTGAGTTCAGATAACATTAAAGGGTTTGCAGATAAAAGGATTATTTAGCAAATCCCTCTATGTTTCTCTCCATTCACTGTACCCCATTTTATTCTTTATACCACCTCCATAGCTGACTGTTCTTCCAGTCAAGGAGAACTGTGGATGGCACTGTTTTTGGAACCCAAACTAAGCATCAGATCCAGAACCACTCATAAACTAAGCAAGCTGTTTTCTCTCTGCACAAAGCAGAGTACACTTGTAAAATGCTCTCATCCTCCTCTGGCATAGGGGCAAGTGACAATAGAAGAATCCGAATTTGTATCCCTGCTGGGAGCACTTTTCATTGCCATTAAAATTCTATATTGGCCTTTGCACCAGTTAAAAGAAAAATACAGGCTTGTAAATCTGGAAAGTGCTGTATAAACCAAAATATCAGGGTCAGACAGGGCCTAACTTTAATTGTATCCAATATCATTGTTCCAATAGGCTCCTGAGTTAATTGCATCCATATAAAGCAATAAAGCAAAATAATGTTCTAACAAAGCCACTGTTATTGTGAAAATAATGTTTCATAGAACCACAGTCCATTATACAATCTTGCAAGAGTAAAATAATAAATATATCTCTACTGAACACACACATACATGTAGGTAGTGGTACTTCCCAGGGGAGTGCACCTACCAACATATGGGAAAGATTCAAATATTGTCACTCTTCCAGTTATATCCATGTAATGGCAGTGTCATATTCACTATAATCTGGGAAAAAATAAGTTTTCCAGAAATCATGTTACATGGTAAATACATGAGCCAAAAATGTGAGGAGTAACAGCAACACACTTTAAAAAATGTAGGCAATAGAATTTTTCCACAGCTACATTTTTCTTTAGCCTGGGCTATAGCAGATCTTTATATTTTCTAAATTTTCATTTGGTTAATAACTGATTACAAATATTCTCAGTCAACAGTTACTGATATAATGCAAACTAACTTTATTAATATAGTATATGATTACAGAAACTTCAGCTGTCCCTGGAGACAAATGAGCTTGTTATTTTTGAAGTGATAGTTATTATTAGTTATTGTTAGTCATAGTAGCAGTACTACAAAATGTTTACAGTACCACCCAAAATATGCTGGGCACTGCATTACCACAAAAGAAGGCATGATCTTTGTCCCAAAGAGCTCACATTCTAAAAAAACCCCAAAACAAATAAACAGAGGCATGAAGTGAATGGGAAAGAGGCACATCAGATAAGTAAGGTGGCCAGGTGGTGACTGGACATATCCTGAAAATACAAAGTTCTAATGACATAGTTCAATATACATATTTGTTCTTTCAGGGGGAAAGGGAAACAGTTAGTTGAGAGCTTCTGTTGTTAAGTCTGATTCTGCTTCTTCAAAGGCAAAACAAGAGTCACTACAGGGGAGAGAAAAGAACAGCAAAGATACAAAATGCAGCTTCTGTCGCTCATGCTGACTCTCACTTGCGACCTTACTGCTGGAGACACAGAGGAACAAAAACATGATCTTATCAGCGACTCCAACACCTAGGAAACTCGTGCCAGCCTCAGACAGTTTAAGGCATTGTTTTTAGCTGCATCTCTAACTGCAGGCTCACAGCAATGCTGCAAAAGGTGGAATTGGTTTGGCCAGCTAAGCCAGACTTTTATTAAACAGAAGGCAAAAGGAGAATGATAGGACAGAAAAGAAATAAATTGGAGATAGAAACGAACACTTGAGGGAATGGGTGGCAGCCGGAACCCAAATCTCATGTTTCAGGTGATGGTCAGGAATTAGCCAAACCTGGTGGAGGTGGTTATGTTATCTGGGTCCCTCTCTCTGGCCCAGTCAGGTCAGGACACCTGCCAGGATCAGGATGATGAAGGCCCAATGGTGTCTTGGTAGATGCTGGAGTCCCAGGCTACGGTGCTGGAATTGGGGAGTGTGGGGGAGAAGGGGACCATGCCCCTCTACTTTTAAAAGAGGGAAGGCCATGCTTCCCCACTTTTTAACATGGGTGTAGTTTGGGAGGACTTTGATCACCATTATCAACTCCCCTGCCATGAAGCACAGCCCCTGCCGGCACTGCTTTGCACCTGCCGAGTCTTGCAGTTTTGGGTGGCAACACTGTCCCTTGCCACCGAAACTATGCCCAAGTTAAAACGTGGGGGGCATGGCCCCCTGGCCCTCCCGGTTCTGGCTCTGGTGCGCCCCTCCCCCACACTTCTACAAAGGTTCCGGCACCCTTGATCCCAGAAGATGATGGGGGTGACAGCCATGAGGATAAAGTTCACTCCTTTTAGTCCACCTGTTCGCACCATTTTGATTCCCCTCCCAAGTCCCTTTTTTTAAGTACCCCAAAAGGGGGTGATGGATAGATTAGCCCATCCCTTCATTAGCTGGTACACCAATTACACCTGATTTCTGAGGTCCATTAATTTCTGATTCCGTTCTCCTCTTGTTTATTGGTCATGATCTCAACACAATCCTTGAGTGCTATCAGTAGACACTTTTCTTTGGCCTAATTCAGTCTTTCTGTCTCCCTTGTGTATCTTTTTTTAAAAATAATTTTATATAATAGTCTAAGCTTCATTTATTGTTACCTTGGAAATCTTAGCATACAGGCCTTTGCACACCAGGCAGGTACTATTAGGTGAGCAAAGGAGAGGGAAAAGAGAGATGAATAATGGGCAGATAAGTAGGGAAAGATTATGCAGGGCCTAGAAAACTAGGACAAAAAAGCATTGGATGAAGGGGTGACATGGTCATAATGACAGATAAGAAGGATATACAAACTGAAGGAGATGCAATGTATGTGTCAAGGACACCAGAAAAGGAGGCTGAAGTAATCAAGTCAGGAGATGATGAGGGCCTGAATGAAGGTTTTAACAGTAAGGATGTTGTGAAAAGAATACACGTGAGAAATGATTTTCAGGAAGAAGTAGCAAGGTTTGGTTATGGCTTATCTGTACAGAAAAAAGGATTGAAGTAATCAAAGATTACTCAAAAGATATGGACCTGAGTAATAGAAAGGATTGTGGTGCTGTCAATAGTGGCACAGCATGAGGGGAGTGGCAAGTACAAAAGTTAATAACATTAACCTATGGCCTATACGTGATTAAAGTTAGACTAGTAAATCCATAAGTAATCACCTACATAAAAGTGTTCTGGTTTTCAGAGGTTCTGAGCATCTGTCATTCCAACTGCTATCAGTGGAATTTACAGGTGTTCAGGGCTTCTGAAAAATCATGTCACTGGATTTAGGATTTTTGAACATTTTGACCATTGAGTCTGATATTCAGCCACATTTACTTACAAATATCTGAGGTCTGATATCAAATCACACAACCTAGGAGTCAGCAGGTACCACGGTCTTTGTTTACCATTGCCAATTTATTTTCAGGCAGTTCTATGTGTACAGTATCTTTATTTATGATGCCCATAACAGTGGTAATAACAGGTTCATCAACTATGCTGCCAGATGGGAAGTTATTGGTTGCAGCTGCAGCCTAGTTTACACCATCAGGAGACGTACTTTAAGAATCCCTTGCACAGGTTAATGTAAAACATGTGACCAGCAGCACCAGAGTAGCTTATAAACCTACCATTTGTCATTAAAATGGTCTCTGTCACTGAGAGTGTATTCATAGGCAATCTTCTTTGGTGGCTCAATTGTAGATAAATCTGGGGTTTTTCTCCTTTGATATCGATTTTTGAATCTGCTTGGTGTTAATTTTTATTTTCTTTGGGACAAATACATTACTTATGTAATACTTCCTTCCCACCCCCATTAGCACCAAAAAGCCATCAGATGTGATTGGTTACTGTGGAACAGTGAGTGTTTTTTTCTGGTGAAGGCTTTAGGACAGAAGAGACAGATGGTCATTGCATCTTTTTAACAGCATTTTGCACAGCCATTTAATATACTCCTGATTTACCTGTTTTTTAAAAGTAGGTCAAATTAGGTGGCAGCTGAAGTCCAGTACATAATGTAAGGTACCTGACCATTCAAATTTTACCAAGGTAACTTTACCAATGTGCTTTGCACATTACCAGTAGTTCTACTTTGCGACAAAGCCCAGAAATTGTGAGCCTTATGCACTGTGAAAACCTCTTCTTTCTGACCTTTTTTAAAGATTCTGCTCTTGCTGTCATTGGGTGAGAATAATTCCTGTTGTACAGGGCCAATGCAAGGGTCTTCACACCACTTAGGGCACACATTGATTCTGCATGAGGGTGGGGGAACAGTAGGTGATATGACTGCAGAGATTTTCCTGGACATCCCTGCCATGCCACAGAAACTGCACCTATACCTACCCTGCAAAGGCTGATGTAAAGAGATGCAGTGGGGTGTGTATGGGGATGGTCTTCAGTATCCACATTTACATGGATCCATCATTATGTGGAAATGGGATGGCATGTATAAGGCTGGAGAAGTGATCATAAGGGTTAGGTGGGTCTGCACTTGAGAAGGATCATACTGCTCCCTGGCCTTAGATAGCAGATTGATGTCATCACTCTAACCCACCCAAATCTCTGTCTCAAGGAGCCCCATTATTCAGGTTTGATACAGGTGATGTATGTCTGGCTGTGGCAT
The DNA here is from genome assembly GCF_026122565.2 of Emydura macquarii macquarii. NCBI lineage: Eukaryota > Metazoa > Chordata > Testudines > Chelidae > Emydura > Emydura macquarii. The sequence continues at coordinate 15,190,651 of NW_027132773.1, forward strand.
AAAAGGCTAATCATTGTGTAGGCCAGGGAAAGAAAATGCAATATAGTTCTATGACACTAGTCTCTCCCTCATTATTGTGCTCTCATTTATTTGTTGGCCATTTTATCATTTGATAAATCTTAAGGCCAAATTTTCACTGAGACTATAAATAATAGAATCCAGGCATCTATATACCTGATATTTAGGAGGAGGAAGACCAAATCCTATTATTTGAACCCATAGTTGATTACACCCCAAAAATAGCAAGTGTCAAATAATTGTAGGTGCAGTTTTAGAGGCTGTTTTGAAAACATGTCCTACAGAATTTCCTTAGTGGGTACTATGTGAATTTGCATTTTGAGAGTTGTGAGATGCATAGGAGGAATCAGTATTGTTCTCCCCATATTTGTGCCCATTCAGTGCAAACACTATTGCAATAGACACATGAGAACATAAGAACAGTCATCCTGGGTCAGACCAACGGTCCAGCTGGCCAGTATACTGTCTTCCGACGGTGGCCAGTGCCTGGTGCTTCAGAAGGAATGAACAGAACAACAGAACAAATCAACAAGTGATCCATCCCCTGTCACCCATTCTCAGCCCACCGAGAGACACTTCAGAGCATGGTTTTGCATTTTAGCAATACCTCAGGCAAATGTACAGACAGGTTCTTTTTTTCACTTAGACTTAATATCTCAATAAGAGTTTTAGGGTTACATTCACAAAAGGACTAAGGTGTTGCAACACTGAGCATCACATTGTCTAATTTTTAGTCATCTGAAAAATCACGGGGAATCACACAGCCTGAATTAGAGTCTCAGGCTTTCTATGCAATGAATGGAGGAGATAGGTGCCTAAGAATGGGCATGCCTCTGAGGGAGTTGGGCACCTGAAGCATTTCCAGCAGGAGACCTCAGAGGGGTGGGGATGGGGAGGAATCGCCCTTATAACCTTTAGCCAATGGTTCGGGTACGCACTCAAGATATGGGAAACCACTAGTTCAATTTCCCCCTCTGACTGAGAGGGGAAAAACGGGATTTGAACAGGAATTTGCCATTTCTCAGGGGGGTGCCTCATGCAGGCTTCTTCCTGCACAGTGCCTGGATGCTAGCTGGGGGTGGTGGTGGGAGGGGCATCACTGAGAGCAGAAGAGAGACAGTTTTCCTCTTCTCAGTTCCAGTGCCAGGATCCACCCTGGCCTGGAGCAGCTGACAGCAGCCATTATAGGAAAAATCCCTCTTGAGTTCCCACAGTCCCGGGGTGAAGCATGCTCAGTCATTCTGAGGGCATGGCAAGTGAAGCCCAATCACATGTAGGAGATGTGAGGAGCATAGAAATGTGGGTCTGGAGGGATTTCAAGAAGTCATCAAGTCCAGCCCTCTACGCTGAGGCAGGATCCATCTTAGTCTTTCTGGCACGTGCAAAGTCTGGCCACGTGTTGGAACGGTAAGGGGATGAAGCATGCTCAGTCAGTCTGTGGAGATGGAGGATGTGCCATCTAATCAGTGAGGGGGGATCCTTCATAGATTTTATGAGCTAAAATAGAAAAACTCTGTACTGAACATGTGCAAACTGTGATTTTTTGTTTTCAAAGGTTTATAAATTGGTCAAATTTGAGCAAATGGCAAAAGGCCTGACACAAAGGCAAAACCCCTGCCAAACTTCAAACCCCTGCTCCAAAGCATGAGACTACTAGCGCTTTTCAAAGAAAATGTCTCGAGAATTTTTTAACTTGGGCAAAACAAGATATTTTCCCCTTGTTCTGTTCTTGGAAACAGTTCAACAGTTTTGGCTGAGATTTTCAAAAAAAGAGGCAGACAAAGATATTTAAAATTTCTGCCTCAGTGGTTAAAGTTATAAGCAACTGAAAACAGTTTTACAACAGGAATTGTCAAGCAACCTTGATAAGAGGTGTTGCTACCAGACCCAACTATAATAACTATGTGTTATGGCAGGCATCACCAGGTGGCACTGTTATATATAGTTTTCAAAGTTCTTTTTCTTAGCATCTGAGCAAATAATGACTTTTGGGAAGGCATGTTGTGTTGTAGTTAGTTTTGAGTTATACAAGGTTTTGGTGTGCAGGCAATTTCAAGAGAGGAGAAGATGTGAGAGGAGCAGAGGTGGGGGAGGGTTGCTCTCTGTCTTAGGCTCTGATTACAGTCAATTCTTGAGGCAGAGTTTGTCCGTGGGAATCGGGCATTGGTGGCATACTGACATTCCTAGAAAACAGTAATTGCCCTGCTCTGCCATGTTTGACTATCTCACTTCAGGATTGGTGTACATTAGTAAAGTAAATAATGTTCAACATATACCCACACTGTAGAGCACTGATTTTTCCCTTCATTGGGAAGTCAACCTTCAAGGCCCCAGACATTCTACCACTGGTCAGAGGGATGATAATGGTGTCTAAATGGCACACTGATGTCAGAGGAAGGGGAAACATTATTAATTATGATGATGATGATTGCGGTAGCACTTAGATGTTCCAATCATTGACCAGCCCCCTGTAGTAGATGGTGTACAATTGGATAAAAAAAGAGCATGGGCCAAGGAGCTTATAAGATAAGTATAATACAAGAGCAAACAAATAGATACAACAGACAGGGAGACCACACAGTAACAATGAGACAAAGCTGTTCAGCAGAAAAAGCAGTGGCCATAGCACACCAGCTGCTTAGCCTTTGTGAAGATTTTTGTAGGCATATCTATTTATTGGGGCTAGTTGGTAAAACAGAATTTCCATTCTGTGGGTAATTGTGACATTTTGAAATTTGTTTAATTCTGAACTGGAACAAAAAGTTGAAATGTTGAAATTTTCCATGAAAGGCAAATTCCAAAAATGTTGATTCAGAAACATTGAAATGTTTTGTGTCAATAATGTCAAATTTGTTTTGTTTTGATAAAGTCAAAATGTTTAAGATAATATATACATTTAATATAATGTATATTAATATATAAATGTAACATGTACATTTAATATATCAGTATTATATAATATTAACATTAATATTTATTATTATATGAAAACCTCAACAAAACTGCATTTTTCAATGGAAAACTATTCTATCTTAATGTTTTCAACCAGCTCTAACATGTATGAAGGAATAAGAACGTCCACATTGGTAGTTACAGTGATAGAATTATACCTGTATAACTATATTGGTATAACTGGTAAAACTTTCCTGTGTAGACAATTCTTTAGACATAGTGGTTAATTGTGACTTCTTTTTATTATTATTTCTAAGAAAATTAAATACTCTGATGTCAGGAAATTTATAAAGCAAATAACTATATATTGTTTCTAAAAAGGTCCTCACAATTTGTCTATTAGCAGCTCCCCATGTTACACTGAAAACAGTTTTAGATAGCAGTACAATAACACTAGAACTTGCATGGAGGTTGAATTGAGAGCAAAAAACAATTACAGTTTTATCATGTCTGGTTAAACTCTTGTGGATAAATTTTCAAAGCAGTGTGTGTGGGGATTTCACTGCACAACTCCCATAACTGCACTGAAAATGTATCCCTTCGTGTATAATTTTTAGCCTTCAATAAATAACAACCTTGAGGTTTACAGAGTAGTGTATACTATTTGTTGTCAGTATACTATCTGTATCTAGCTTTTTCAGCTGATGGGAATTAATTTATAACTGAAACATTTGGTAGACAACACTTCTTGCACCCTGTAGAATGCTTAGATGTTGAAAGAGTCTTTTACTGGGGGTTTCTTGGCTTTTGTTCCTTTTTGGTTTTTAACATTGATTTAATATATTTTTGTTGGCAGAACAGTAAGAATATGAAATACTGTAATCAGTGTGAGACACAGAAGGCAAGATCCTCAGTATCCTACAAACCTGAGCAGAGGACTCTGTATTTTGCAACTCCTGCAGCCACCACTATGGTGGAGTTGAGTGGTGATGATCCTCACAACACAGAGTTCTTTGTTGGGTTGGCATTAGAAGATGCTCCCTCTAGAGCAGTAGGAGCAGAGTCTGTTCTGTTGCTAAGTGTTGAGTAGGCAGCTTTCTCCATAGCCCCACTGGCTGCGGCTCCTCCCTCTGTGGCTGTCTGCCACATCCTATAGGCACATCTATGACAGCTGGAGCTAAATTCTGTGACAAAGTCCCTGAATTTTGTGCCCTGGAAGAAGCCCTTCTTCAGAGAAATTCAAATTAAACTTGAGGTTTGAATTTAATTATATATGAAAATAAAATCACGTATGAAAATGCATTAATCAAATAATCAACACAGCAGCCTCTGCAGTATTTGTTTTGATAACAGATTCCATTAATTTTATACTGTTCCCTACATTTTCTGTTTTCAATGAACCACAGGATGTCAATTTTAATTTTTCAAATTAACAACCCACTGAGAAGCCTAGGGCATTCACCCTCTCAGAACTATTGTTTCTAGCTGCCTGCAGACTCAGGCAGACAACACTTCATTGGTTTCTTCAGTTCATATAATCAAGATTTTCTTCACAGGGTAATTTTGTTTTAAAATAACAGCTGAGATACTGGCATCACCACGTCACTCCAGAAACAAGGCCCTAAGCACATTCTTATTGTGCCGTAAATGGGCCCTGATTGCTTGCTCCCTGTCCTCATCTGTGCTCTATAATCCCTTTTTAGGGATCTATTACTGTATCAAGCAGCATTAATTACTTAGATTGCAAGCTCTTTGAGACAGGGACCATCTTTTTGTTCTGTGTTTGTACAGCATTTAGCACAATGGGGTCCTTATCCATAACTGGGGTTTCTAAATGCTACTACCATAAAAAGTAAATAAACAATCTACTTTTGACAGGAGACAGTGTCTGTTTCCTGAGTTCTGCCTCCTGACCAACCCTTTCCACATGGCCTGCCTGCTACACAAAGTTTGTGAGCAGGGCCAGGAGGAAGAGATGGGGGACTATTTTGTGTAGCTGCTTTCCCCGTCTGCTCACCCCTTCCTTGTTTCCAGATGATTACATTGTTTTCTTCTCCCTCCACACAGGCAGTGGAAGAGAACATATAGGCCTGCATCTTTAGTTATCTAACCAGCTGTATGTCCTAGAAACTGCCAATTTCTGTGAGGCTTGTGGCATTTTCTCTCCCCTGTCTCTGCTATGATCTTTTGGCCATCTTTATGTACTGGAACACTGAAAATCTCATCTGCATGCATGTTTCTCAGGCAATCAGTATAATTGTCATGTTTTCCGTAGCTCAAGAAACCGTAATATACACTTCCTTCAACATGAAGGGAAGGAGCATTTAAACCAAATACTGTCTACTTAAATCTATAATACTTCAGATAACCAGATTTTTCATTTTATTCAAGTACATAATACTGTCTTTATTTCTCTAACTCATGCAAATAAATATTTAATTTGATACCATTATTTGGTATTACTTGGAATACATTTTCTTCACAGTTATATTTAAGAAATACATTTTCCTTGTTTTAATCAGTTATTTGACAAATTTTTACTTCTTTTTCTCAAAGTCAAGGCTCACCTAAGAATTGAAACTTTAGTCTGTTATTATTTCTGACCATTTCATAATAAATGAACAGCATATTATTGATTACATTTTTCAGAACAGCTTCTCCATTTTCCTTAAATTCTATTCAATGCAGTCAAGGTACAAAAATCAGAGTTTATGAAACTGCACAGTCAACCACCACAACATTTCATAATACCAAATATTAATTTGACAATTATACTACTAAAGATATTAGCATCCTAAGTAATTACATAGGAATGCTTAAAGTATTATTTTTCCAGACAACATAATTATTTTCAGGATTATTACATAGCACAGTGGATTTGTCTTTGTCAAATACATTTTTTATTTGGCAGACTTAACCAGTCTCTGTAGATCTGATTGCTACCATGCAGAAAGGAAAAAAATAGATAACTGAGAGAATTATTGTTTCACCCTACGCTTGAAAATTCTGCAGGCAAAGCTATTCAAAGCACAGATAAAAATTAAAATGTAATTTACTTTTTTCTTCCACATCAGAAATTAATGTATCTGTTCTTTGTTTAAACCCTATTATTCCCACAATGGCAAGTTCTAGGTCACTGCATAGAAGCAGCTGATTTTTAGTCACTGATCCTAGTGGGTTTAATTGGTTGTCTAGAGAAAAATGACTGCTTCCTGAATACAGACAACCATACATTTCTGCTAATAAAACCTTGGTTTTCACCAAGACAGTTGGACAGATTTCCCACAAAAATGGCACTGATTACTTCAATTGTTTCTCATTTAAATTTCACTTAGGGCCTAATCCACTTTTTATTAACGTAAGTGGAAATGCTGACATGGACTTTAGTGGGAGCTTGATCAGGCCTTTATTGTTTTTACTTCTAAAGCTAATTTACATCCTTTACTTGTTACAAAAAGTGGCCCAGACCTTAGCAATTTGACCATTTGCAGATTCTGGCTATAAAGCTGGTGTATCCAGCCCAGAAGCACCTCCCCGGCTGATGGGGGGTACTCCAGTGGCATAAAGCCAGCATAGAAGATCCCTAAGATTTCACTTTTTCTGACACCCGTGTATGGAACATAGCTAGAAGAAAGAGTGCATGGCTAGGATGCATCTATTCTGTGCTGAAACCCAGCTGTGGTTTTGGCTCCTTGGAGCCTTTATAAGCTAACATAAGTGAAAGTAGCCTGATGTCTCCTCTGATTTATTTTGGGGACTGGCCTTGCTCACTGCTCACACTTCCCAGCACTGGAAGATTTAAAAAATAAGCTTTATGCCACCCATGCACACTTGCCTGTCCCCAGTTTGCAATGTTTGCTCCTCCACCATAGCCAAAGCTCTGACCCAATGTCTCCATGGAAATATTTACAAGACTCAAACTATGGGCTTTATGCTAAATTGTCATTTTACTTTTTACCCTTTACACTGAAGCAGTTAAACTAGTATATGTGTGTACATTATTCAGGGAATCTCTCATGAATCACCATGCTTTTTGTACAGTAATGACACATTGTAGCAATCAGCTGTACAACAGTAAATGATGAACTACAGAAATTTGTATTATAGAACATATCAGATCAAACCATAAATAGGATACACCAGCTGATCACTGAACTGCAAGGAACAGAAGCAATTATTTTAGTGTGTTGATGGTGTTATTTTATATGACTTTAAAGTAATTTAAAATGTGCAAATTGTTACCTAAAAATGTTCAGGTGTTATAATGAAGCACTTCTTTGCAAAGTATTATTACATTTACTTATTTTTGTAGCTCAAATGCATCTGACTGTGAATAAAATAACAGGAAAAAAAATCACTGTTTTCCAGGCTGCCATCTTAGGGATTGTCAAGCATAACACAGGAACAGATTGTTTAAAAATGGGGATTTGAACTCATAAAGAATGTAGGCTGGCTTAGAGAGATTTCAGACACATTATACATTTTTTGTGCATAGTACACACTTGAGTGTACAGACACTGCAAGTAACTCCTTTTTAAAGGCTTGGTTTTACTTTTAATGAGATCTACAATCCAGATGGCTCTCTAGATTGCCTGTGGAATACACTCCAATTCCTTTTCCATCTACAATGAGGAAATTGAAACACAAATCTAGCTATGGGAGGGGTTCAAAGATCTACACAGCATGATCCATGTCCCACCATTACTTAGCCCAAAGTTTGCCAGAAGCAAACCCTCTATAATGACCTAACACTTACCAATTTAAATGGACCTGGAGCTAGCCTACTCCAAATCTTCCTATCCTGGTCAAGTTCAAGACTAGAGTATAACTGAAAAACAGTGAACAACACAAAGTTTAAACTAACACAGTATAGGCTACTGGACCACTTTGAAAGCATTGGTTTAGGAAAATCTGTAGTGTCATGTACCCATCTAATCATAAACATATGTTTCAAGATTGTTCAGAAATAACATTTGAGGAACACTTATTTGGCAGAAATAGTCACATTATAGTGTGTCCACCTTTCTGCCGTAACAAACATTCATTACAGTGTATGTCCTATATAATGCCCTTAGACTTCAGCAGTTGTGATGGCAAAAACACACCCCTAAGACACTGGAAAGTGAATACAAAGCCAAGTGTGAAGGAATTTATTACTTTTTTAAAGCTGAAATTGCCTTGTGTCAAAATGGCAAGAATAAATTTCTGATCATTCGAAACTATTTCTTCCATATCTCAACAATCAAGAGACACAGCTGGCCAGACTCTTGGCCACAGCCAAGAAGCAATACATGTAGGTGGAGGTGCAAATATAGTGCAATGCTTACCTGTGCACTGCCTCCATTTTGAGGCAGTTCTGTTGCCTGAGGGGTGCGCTAACTTATGCTGGCTACTAACAGTCCCAAAGATCAAATGCCAAAGACAGGGATGGATGCAGCAGGAGAGGAAGGGGTAGTATCCCTGCCCCCTTTCCACCAGCCATGCCCCCTTCACCGGCAGCAGAGGTGTGACATAGCATAAGAGGTTTGCCACTTGCTCTGCAATAGTAGAGGTTCCCCTTTACTAGGAGTGACCTTCTAAGGGCCAGATATACTTTGCAAGATTTCATCAGCAGTGCAGTGAAAAGAAGCCCATCATATCACAGGATCTGGCCCAGTAACTTCCTCTGTCCTCACAGTTTGCCTCCTTTAATTTATTTTTGCATTCTTAGGAATAATAAGGTGACTCATTCATATTCTCTATTAAAAACCTTATTCTTAGGCAAGCATATTGAGGCATATATAGTATCTTGTTTGCATAGATGTTTTAATGCTTTTCTACCTGCTGTTCTATGGCCAGATCAATCCCCTAGATGGGTTACTCATTCCTACATATAGTAGAGGCCTGGGAACTGAGTACGAGCTCTTAGTGTTTCCCTGGACTTCTTCTATGGGGGATGGGGGAAGGTTGCCTCCTCAGCCCTATGGAGATAAAGCTGAATGTGATCTAAATAATAAAGATACCACAACTCACACCTCTTCACTAATCCTGCTAAAGGTCCCATCTTCCTGTTGAACAGTAGGGGGAAAGGACAAGAACCCTACATGAATGAGCCCTCAGAACAGAAAAGCAATTGCACAACAGTACACTCTGGGATCTCTCCAAAATGAGAAATGGGGCCAATCAAGAGGAACTGGGGCAAATGTTGTTCTGCAGTATGGGGTTTGAGGTCATGCTAGAGAAATAAAATAGAATAAAAGAAGAAACAGAAAAAGGCAAGTATAAAACTGGACCTCTATAAACAGCTAAGGGATAGTGACTGTGGATGTGTGACTGTCTGAGCAGAAGTGAAAATTAAAACCTAGCTAGGTATCCCCCACAAGAGCAAATCTGCAGGTTTTATCCTCCAACCATAAAATCCTAGGAAAAGCAATTTGTCATAGAATTTATTTATTGAAGTTTTCCATTCCCCACAAGATAACCATATTCAAACAAAGCAAAGTTTAGTGGCATGCTGAACCAGGTAACCCAGGAATAACCTCATTAATTACTAAAGAAACATTGTTTGATTAGGTGATTTTCCAAAGCATTTATTTAAGAGCATGTTCTGAAACCTGTAGATTGAAAGTTTGCCAAGAAACTAGTGCACCTCCCTGAAAGGTGACCTACAAATAATTTTTTTTAAATTGCTCTTGTGTCCTTTTTAGCTTCTTTGGGATGTGCAAAGCAGGATCACATTTAAAAAATATATATTTATTTGACTTATTACCTTAGAAATATTAGCAATATGAACTCTGGTTTTTCTGGAGGACTTGCTGGGTATCTCAGTGGATGTATATTGCTAGTTCTCATAATCACACCTTATAGTTTCTGATTGAAATTTTCCAGATTTTGTCTGAATCATTTGGCACTTCCATATATTTTCCTTAACCGTTTTGGTCCATGAATTGGCAGTGAGCAGGGGTCTTTACCATTAGTTTTCAATGGAAGGAGATAGATGAACCACGGCAGTGGATTCTGCAATCATTTGTTTAAGCAGTTTCATGACAGCTATAATCTAGCTTTATCAGCTCATACCCTGTGCTTTTTATTCACTAGTTCCCCTTTGAATTCTCCGATGCATAGTAATGCATTTAAATGTGCTTTGTAGTCCAGGGCATCAATATTTTAATTTCTTAAAGACTAAAAAATTGAGCTCATTTTCTATTCTAGAAGTCCTCAGAGAGTGTAACCTCTGGATGAAGCTACGGTCAAAGTAAGAGCAATATCATTCTCGCCTGTGGGAAGTTGCCTTAAGAATTATATTTTGCTTATCCTCAGAGGAAACCAATATTGTGAGTACTTTGCTGAATTTAATAGCAAGATTATATGAATAGTCTTCATAAAAGGAAATATTTTAACCTTTTATGTTTAAAAAATAATTCTATTTTCTGTACATATGTTCACTATACATAAACATTCAGCAACACAAAACACACATAGTATGACCCACCTGTAAACCAAGATTGGCACCAGCAAATAAATACTTAACATATATAATTATAGTCCTGCTCTCCTACAAACACATTTGACCCACATTTTCAATAAAGTTCTACAACCACAATTGGGATCAGATTTTTAAGAGCACTCCAATCACATGTAGGCACCTAAATGATGTGACCAGATTTTTGCTCCCATTAAGAACAATTGGGTGCTGAACAATTTTGACAGTCTAGTCCCTTACCTCCTACATGTTATATGCTAATAACCTCTGGCAAGCAATTGTGTGCTACTGCAATATCAAAAAGATTGGTATAAAAAACAAATACACACACAGCAATTCAGCTTCACATATGAAATTATGTTCATAGTGCCACTGTTTGTATCAGTCTGCTGTTTTAAAGGTAACAAAAATTATCTATTTTTAATAGTTTTGGGCCCGTTTTTGTTTCATTATTTGCTTCTATTTAGGTTCTTGTACAATGCCTTTCACTATTCAGAAGACATTTGCATGTTTTGGGTGGTGCAGAAGCATGAGTAATCTGAATTTATAACTGAAGCTTTGAAAGTTTTAATCTCCTATGCAATGTCACAGTTATGTGAAACGGGCTTCTCATTGATGGATGCAATAAAAGCAAAGCAACTAAATAAATTATCTGTGGAGAATGACCCACTGCTGAGTGTTTCTTCAATTCAATCCAGCATAAAAAAATTAACTGGTATAAAACAAGCACAAGAGTCTTATTGAAGGACTCTATAAAACTTGTAATTTGTAAAAAATGAACATATAATTTTTTTTGGCACAAAAATGTTTTACGATTCCCTTTTCCTGCTTGTTTTCACCTTAGAAATTTCAGGAATGTCAAGTCTGGTCTTCCCTGATTTTACAGGAATACTACTTTGGAGTCCTCAGAAATGCTATGAATCCTCATGCCTTAGCTTAAAATACAGGGTTGTTAAAACTATAACAAAGACATCAGTTCAATCAAGTGTGTATTAGACACTGGAGTTAAGTAGATGTTAATCAAAACCAAAGCATTTTAATCATCTGGCTAAAAATCTTTTCCTTTCTCTGAATTCTTGTCTCTTGTGATGTCATAAGTATGCTAGTTCTTCAGTAGATATAAAGTCATCCAAGATACAAAACCTGGATTTCTAATATGAAAACAGGCAAGAAAATAAACTCTACTTCAGCTAAAAAGTTATATAAGCCTTCAAAAAAAATAACAAAGGCCAAATGTTGCTTCTTTGCAGATCACTTATATTAAAGCTGAACCACAGAAAAATTAGATAGTATAAGTATGGGTGGAAAGAGTCAATTCTAAATGAGTTTTATTCAGCAGTTATAGAAGTTACCATAATGGAACAGAACAATGCAGCTAATCAGGCTAAACTGTGACTCAACTTTTCTGAACAGATCCTTCCAGCTTTGGTCAGAGAATATTGCTGTTAGCCATAAGACTTGAGACTCTAGGGAGGCCTCTCATACAACCAGGTATATCCTCTTTTATGTTTGAGAAATAGAAGGGCTCATTTTCCAAGGAGGAAAAAAAAATATGGTAAATGTGAAAGACTTGATTTTGATCTCACTGAAAACCAGCTTTTCACCAGTATAACTCCATTCAGTTCTACTGCCATGTACATTGGCCAAACTGGACTATCATTACGCACAAGGATACATGGACACAAATCAGACATAAAAAATAATAACATCCATAAACCAGTGGGAGAACACTTTAATTCCCCAGGGCATTCTGTCTCTGACCTGAAAGTTGCTGTACTTCTCCAAAAAAACTCCAAAAACAGACTTCAAAGAGAAACTTCTGAGTTAGAAATGGTCTGCAAACTTGACACATTCAAACTGGGTTTAAACAGAGACTTGGAATGGCTGTCTTACTACCAAAGGTAAATTACTTTGCTCACCCATTCTCACCTCCTACTCAATGGTCGCCATTAGGTCTTAAGTACTGGACTCCACCGCCCCCATTGTTCTCAATGCACCTGTATATCTATAACATGCCTCTGTGTTACCTATTTTCTGTATTACTGCATCTGAAGAAGAGAGCTGAAGTCTGTCAAAAGCTTATGCCTGCAAATATTAAAATTGTTAGACTTTAAAGTGCCACAGAACTCTTGTTGTTTTTAGTTATACCTGATTTACACAGGTCAACATGGGATCAGAATCAGATGCACACAGGACCTCTTAATGAGTGTGGCTCATCTGTGCACGGGGACCAGGCCTGGTTTTAAGGAAGAATTTAAATAAAGATAGGGCAGTTAATTAACATGAATAAGAGAGAGATTTTCACAGCATAATCAAGAGGATGGAAGAAAGCACAAAGATAAAAGACTATGTTTACTTTTAAACTAATTTAATATAGTAACCTATGGAGATACCATCTATAAGAAGAGCCAGGGTGGACGTCGGTAAAAGAAGTAAAATTTGAGAAAGATTCTGAAGCTGCATGGTGCTAAGACTCAGGGAAATTAAATCACATTGAGAATAGCCTTAGAAAATCTCTAAAGAAGAGCCTCACAGGAAGCCAAAATCTCTGTCAACAGTTAAAGCTTTACAGACTGCTATACAGAAATACAGCAACATGTCACCAATGCAAAGTTGTCCAGAGATGACCTAGCCGTCTACAAGAGGATCACCCCAGTTTAGAGGGACCCATAAGGGGAGCAGACACAGTTTAATGACTTACATCACTCCACCTACCAGAGAAGGTATGGCTGGAGGAAAGAAGGCCTGGCTAGGGCTTCCCTGTGCCTCAGTGATGCCCAGCAGTCAACATACTTCAGAGCAGTCCGATGCCTGCTTTAGCTTTGGTGGTGGGCTGACATGCCACACGGCTTGACCTACCTTTGTACCCTGTTGCCTCTAGAGTCTCACAGTCTGCTCCTTGACTGCAGATGAGAATTGAGTCAATGGGTTCTATAGAGCTTCAAAGAGACAGATAAGATCTTTGAGAATGATTCATTCTTTAAAGAGAAAAATATGCATTGAATTCTATTTGGCCAGTCCCCTATAAGGAAGAATCTTCATAAAGTTCTGTAGTGCAAATTCCATTTATTTCTATTGTTTCCAGTGGTATTCTACAGAAAACTTTTGTGAAGTAAAGGAGTACGTTGCCAAAGCCACCAGTATAGATAAATACATGCTTAGCTTTCCTGAAAGTTACATTTCAGAAATTATTTCCCAGCATGACAAAAATATCATTTACAAAGCAGCTAAAGGAGAAAAAAGATAATTTCCAATCCACAAAATAATAAGGTTATAAAATGCATAAAAGCATTTATATTTGGGATGACATTTTAATATATAAAATTAACCCATTTTGGAAAATCTATAGGCATGGTCTATATGAAATAGGAAAAAAATTACTCTGTCTTGAGCATCAAATTTAACTTTCCATTAGTTTATGTTGATGATTAAATTATGCTGATCTGAGGGTTATTGTGCCCTTGAGCCAAAGTTTAACAGCCCACTTGTAATAGAAACTTTAAGGAAAGATGATTCTGGCATATTGCAAGTACCGTAATAGATATACTTAGTTGACTGTTCACATACAAATGTATTTAAATGAAATGTGTATCACATCAATCAACCACTGCAACACATTTAAGTTATTCTGGCACTTTATATGGTTAATTTATGTCTAAATTATAAATATTGTAAATATCAGCATTTAAATCAATATTAGAATAACAACAATGCAGATGGCTGAGACATTTTCTGTTATCTCACAGTAACCTGGAACAGATCAGTCCATGTCATCTGAATTTTTATACTTTACGTTAGGATTTTCACTGTGTTATGCTTTCTGAAACACTCTTAAAATACTATGTGTTCTAGAATAAAAGACTGTCTTTGGAAGGATGTGACATAAGAGCAATGGTACCCTGCTACCTCTCAGCTCTCACACAACCCTTTCGTCCCCATGTATTCAGTGGATGCAGTCTCTGGAAGGCCTTAAAATAAATCACCATATATGTTATAATGGTTAACACTCAATATTTGTTATAAATGAATCACCCTTCTAACATACTGACCTATGTCCCTGCAGTCCCTTCATTTAGGCCCCTTGACCTGCCTACATCCCAACCATGCTGACACATAGTACTCCCAATGGCGTATTTCCCCAAAAGCCCATTGTCTCGAACAACAGAAAGTGACCTGCCCTTCAAAGTATATTCTGTAGCAAGGCTGTGCACCACAGTAAACAGTAAGGTAGTATATGCCTAGAATAGGCCCATTCATTTACAGTTATGAGTAAAATAAACCTAACCCGGTTTTCAGGACTTTGGGAAACAGTGCCTAATATCACACAGAGATAGATGCCCCTGCATGAGAAAAAGCATGAAGTTCACTGAAGAAGGCAAGATGTCCCAGTAAGGGAATTCCTTTCTGACACTAAGTTTGGCACTCCCTGTGCAACAAGGCAGTGAACAGAATCCATGGTCAGATCTTGGGGCCTGGCCAAACTGCACACAGCACAAGTAAAAGTGGTGTAAATCTCACCTTCATGTTCCCCTGATCCCATGGCCAATGTGCGTATGACCATTGTGTGCAGGGTCAATCCTCCTTTCCACCAATTGCATACAGTTCCAAAGGGCCAAAACAATCCGCCTCCATGCCAAGTAAGGGATGCACTGAACTTGTACGGTGGCAGCCCATCCTTGACTGGATATGCCAGCTCTGTGGCCAGAATCTGCCAGTTGTATGACATTACGCAGCTGCATTTTACTGGAAGATCTAGCCAAACCCCAAGCCCCTATCAAGTCAAGTGAATTCCATTGGCATACCAACTGTAAATGGAAGAAACCTTTTCATGGGCAACCAATGTAGTGGCAAGGCAGGAAGATCCTTCTAGTCAGTGAGGTCAGGTGGCGTCAAATCCTTCAATAAATGCCTGTTATTTATCTTTAAATGGACACGAGACCATACAAATCAGTGGAACAAGCCAATTAGATGGACAGCCTTAATGCACCACATTCAAGGCATGTTCCGAAGTACCACCGAGAAGTAGCCTACACAGGCACATCAGGAGCCTGCATTCTCATTAGATAGCACAAACCTTCAGCTTCATTATAAAAGCTACAGTTGTTCATGGTGGTTTAAATAGTTCTGGGGACTTTCAAGCTACTTGTCATTCCATACTGTATCTCTATCCTGGCTTGGGACATAGTTCTTTCATTGCTCATCTGTTTGTTGCCAACCTAAAATAGGGTGTTGCCAATGTGTAAATGTGGGTGGGTGGGAGAGCAGGAGGTGAGAGAAGAGGATTAAGATAGCTCCTATGTTATGTGCTTGGATCATTCATGGACTCTGAGAAATTATGTGTCACCATCATTCAGTCTTTTTATCTGGAAAGCAAGAAAGACTATAACAAATTTCAGGCAGATATTTACACTAAAATAATCCTTATAGGAAATAAGAACATTTTAGCCATGTAATAAGGCCTGTAAATGAAAATATTGTTCTTTTCAGATCTTGTAGGTTTTTACTTTATAAAGGTCTATATTTACAGGAGAAGAAGAGGGCGGGGAGGATTCTTTTCAACCACAGGGCTTGTTACCCTGAACAGCTACTCCTCACTTTCAGCTTCCGAATTGCTTGGTTTCTTTAAAAGAATGACTGCTGAAATGAGTACATTTCCTTTTTAAGATATATGTTGTCTAGATAGCTATGCTAGAATGTTCCTACATGGCCCTGAGTCCTCTGTTGGGGACCAAAAAACACAACTGAGTTAAACTAAGAATTACATAGATTTTCCCCAGAGTCTGATGGAAGGAAAAGCTTAGCATCTTTCATGAAATTTTGATGACATTTCTTACAGAATTAATTCAAACAATAATCCTTCCACTGATTGCGAGCCATGGATAGTAGTATAAAAAGAAGGAGATTTTGGAATTAGTACAAAAGGATCAGTTGTATATCAACATCTTGCCAGGTAGATGAAGTGAAGTAAAATGACCTGGCAAATTGGCAGAAAAAGATTCATAGTAACTGAAAATTAAAACTTTATATAACATTCCTTAAAACGGAAGTTATTTTTATTTTTATGAAAACATTAATGAATATTTAAGCATTAAAATAAACATGAAGAAAATGAATTAGTATACAAAATAACCACTCAGACTTAAAACATGTTAACAGCCAGCAGAGATGCATATAAACAGAGGCAATTAAAATTACTGATGTACTGAAGGATGAACATGCATTTTCTACTATTAACAAAGATGTATAACGATAAACAAACTTAATATGTAGCACTCAAAAGGTCTACATACCATCCTTCGGAATGGAGCAGACATTTTGAGGCTATTCATAGCCTGCTACCAGTGGCCTACTGTGGGTCTCTGGTGCCCGGGGGCCAATGCTTACAATTGCACCTGTCCGTCCCTGGCCATGGCAGTGGCGGGGCAGCTTCCCAGGCCGAAGCCAGAGATGCTGAGTCCAGGGCAGGCAGCAGCTGGCATGAATTTTGCTTTCTCTTCTGCTGCTGCTTCCTCTTTCCACCCTCTCTTCTTTTGGTGGCTCCAAGACTCTGACTTCCTGCTTGCTCCTGCTGCTTCACTTTCTGCCTGGCTCCGGCAGCCCCTGCTCTTCCTCTTCCCTCCTGGCTTTTTTCTTCACTTCTCTCTTTCTTCCCTCCTTTTTTCTCCTTCCTTCTCTCTTTTCTCCCCCCCCTTCCTTGTTTCATCCCTTTCTTTTTTCTTCCTTCTTCCTCTTCTTGTGTCCCTTCCCTTCCCTCTCCTCCTGTCTTTTCTTCCACCTCTCTCACTGATTTGTGCTGCCTTCGAGGGGGATTTCCTTGCTGGGTTTAATCCCCCACTCCCTGTCAGTCAGTTTGGAGCCCAAGCCTCGTGGTTTCCCATCAGGAGGAGCAGCCCAGCTGCAAGGAGCAGAGACACTTGGAAGCTGCTTCTTTCGTTACTTTTGTTTCTCTCGCTCCCCTTCCCATCCACCGTCCCTTTAGGGAACGTTCTGAGTGCTTTTCCCCCTCTCTCTCTCCAAGAGTGCGGGGTGCCCCTGGGATAGTTTCCTTGCGGGAAACTAAGGGCGGGGGCGGGGTTAGTCCATGCCAAGCAAGGCCAGCCTCACTAATGCATGAGCCCTAGAGCAGCCAGCAAGCGGAGCGTGCCGCAGTGCCCCCCATGTCTCAGGTGGCTGCCGCAGCTGCTGGCCATAGGGCTTTCACTCTGGCGTCCGAAGCCAGTCTGCTAGATGCCACCAGATGCAGCAGCAGCGCCAACCACCCCCTATGAGCCGGCCCTAGGGAAGCCCGAGGGCAGCAGGTGAAGTGGGGCGGGGCTGCCTCGCCCTGTGGCAGGAGGGGGAGGAGGATGCTGCCACAGGCAGGGCAAAGTGAACGCTGAAGGGCCGGGCTGGCGCCCCCTGAAGCCCGGCACCTGGGGGCCATGGTCCGCTCCCGCCCCCCGTCAGTACTCTACTCACCCAAATTCAGCTGATTGCTGTCCATTTCAGTCCTAAAGGGAAAGGTAACAAACTTTACTTAAATCCACTGGAATAATCATTTGAAAGGATGTAAATTCTGAAAATTAATTATCCGATCATGCTTTCATTTCCCATTTTATAGTTTATTAATTAGTGAATCTAGTAAAATAATAAATAGTAAAAACATAGTAAAAATATTATTATTATTTATTATTTAAAATAACAACTAGAAATAGAGCAAATAAGCCAACCGGGCCAGGGCCCCATTGTGCTGGGTGCTGTATAAAGATATGGCAAATGACAGTAACATGAAGAGTTTGCAGTCTAAAAAACAAGACAGATAAGTGGATGGAAAGAAGGTGGACAGTTGGGGTGCAGGAGGAGAAGATGTGAAAAATAGTAAGAGGCCCTGGGGCGGGGTGGGTCATTCTTAAACCATTACAAACAATGGGCATGCTTGCGTCTTGAAATGTATCTCCAACACACCCCATACAACCTACCTGACTCCTGGCTCTGTTTGCAAAGGGATGAGCAGCTGCCACTATGCCCCCACCCCCAAATGAGTGGGCAGTGCCTTAACGCTACCCCCACACTGTGCCAGTCAGCACAGCTATGCTGACACAGGGAGGGTAGACATGCATTACTGGCATGAGTCAGTAGTAAATTATACTCCTCTGGTTCAAGGAAGAGAGCATGGAAAGAACGGCTTCTGCCTAGGATACAATTCCTTCCTTGCACAGCTTCTGGAGTGGTGCAGCTATACAGGGCCAGCGCACACCGTACTGAGTAGCCCAAAGGAATGAACTGCTTCCCCATCTAGCCTCATGTAACAACAACAACATTCTCCTCCTCTCTACAGCATAAAGGGTACATAAGGAAATCCTGTAACTACTGGTTTAGCAATTGACCTCAGATTCATTTCATCCAAGCTCTATGCAGTTCACAGCTTTTAAGCTCCAGTTTTGTCCCAGTGTTCTGTTCGTGGTCACTCGTGTTCACACCTCTCTGCCCTTCCTGGTTTTTCTCTCTTTGTAGCATCCCGCTGTTCCAGCTATATAGACATGGAGAACACTGCTGGAAAGGGAACAGGAACCAAGGAAGAAAATGAGGTTTATACCAAATATTCAGCAGAACTTCTATTTAGATGAGGAATTTTCCTGCAGCAGGTAGGAGGATAAGATGGATTAACAAGGTTTGATGTTATAAAGAAGTGAATGACATTTAAATATTTTAATTAAATGAGGATAGCAACAAGGAGAAAGTAGATATGCAAGAGCAGGGAGGACATAGATAGACAGAGGAAATAAAACAACAGCTGGCATGAAAATATGAATGAAAAGGTGACTTTTTAGATACTTTATTGTTAAGTGGGGAATTATATCAAGATGAGATGGGAATTTGCAGCTAACAGGAAATATGCGGGGATCTAAAGTTATCTATAATAATAAGTCCTACGTGAATTTATGTCTTTTACCAGAGAGTCCAACACCAGAGAGTGAAGTAATCTATCCATCAACTAAGCTATTTATAGAAGGCCTTCTGGGTGCTAATGCTACTTAATGTGCCTTACTAATGTGCTGTATTTTATCATAAGTAATAATACTTTTGGCCAGATTCCATTCTATTACACTTACACAGGCTGAGTAGATCCTTAAACTTTGAATAGTCCCATTGAGTTCAGTGAGACTGCTTGCCAACTAAGGTGCTACTTCATGGGCCTAAAGGCCTGATCCAAACCCCTAAGTCCGCCCATTGACTTCAATAGGCTTTGGATCAGGTGCTAAGGGCTGCCGAGTGTAGTCCTCATGAATTATGCTTCACAGCACACCTAGGGGATAAGTAGAATGCATGTTACAGATAGGGGAAACTGCAGCATAGAGAGGTTAAATGACTTTCCAAGGTCACAGATGTAGTCTGTGGGAGGGCCAAGAAGAGATCTCAGGAATGAAATCCTAGCCCCATTGATGTGAACTGCAAAATTTCCCATTGATTTCAATGGGATCAGGATTTCACACCAAATGTCCTGGTTCTCAGAATTATGCTTCACCACACAATTATCATGCCTTCTTTTATAAATACTTTGCAATAGTACTGTAGGGACAATTATGCAGAAAACAGCCATCCATTCATGCCCTATCAGTAGGTGACTAAAATATTTTCTCAGCGGTGGTTAGAACCTCTCAGTGTTGAGGCTGAGTTACAGGACGTCAGATTTGTTTGTATTGTAGATTTGGACTCAACTGCTATTTTCATTGGTTTTTTACTTGTCTACATCAGTGAAACATAATATTATTTTAACTCACTTTTTAAAAAAGTAATACGTATTTAATATATTTTTAAAATTTTATATGCACAAAAGAATTGTGTTTTAATGGATTCACTGTTACAGTGTTATGCTATCATATAACAAGAGAGACAAGGTGGGTGAAGTTAATATCTTTTATCGGACCAATTTTTGTTGGTGAAAGAAATAAGTTTTTGAGTCACACAAAGCTTGTCTTCAGGTATGGGCTGAAGAGCTCTGTGTAGCTCGAAGCTTGTTTCTTTAACCAACAGAAGTTGGTCCAATATAAGGTATTACTTTGCCCACCTCATCTCTCTAATATAACATCCTGGGACCAACATAGATACAACAACACTGCATATTACAACACTGTCTTTTTCACTTGTATTGACCTCATTTTGCTGTTCATCAGATTGTAAAGTCACCCCCATGGTTTCATATTTGCATCACTTTGCTTGGCTTCCCTTTGTAACAATCCCTTCTTCACAATGAGGTTTCTCCTGATCTGTCTCAATGGCATGAACTCTAATAGCTTTCCCACCTACTGCTACTTTGCAACTAACTTTGGAAATAAAAGATGCAAACTCATTGTCTCTTTGTAAAGGTACTTGTTTTAGTACCTTCTGTTGTGTCTTAAATGTGTATTTATCTAAAAAAATTCTATTAGATTGTAAGCTTCTTGTGTCAGAGATTGTTTCTCCTATGTTCTGTGTAGCTGATAACAAGTAAATAACCATAATTCTTTGTAGATTTTTTTTCTTTTCTCCTTGAAAAAGGAATGCAGTTAAATTCAATACTTGGTACATGGTATAACACATTAATTAGATCAGCAGCATAAATGAAGGTGTTTCAAGAATTCCTTGGTCTGTTCAAATAGGGGCAATGTGTACTGTTTTACATCTCTGTAGGGAGTACACCAAATGCTTTAAACATAAGACCGCAGTAAGCTGTTTAGCAGCAATCTGAACTTTGGAAAACAATTAAGTGCCTGTAAACTCACTCAAATAAATTCATAACCTAAAGGGAGATGGGAAAGTGAGAAGCAATTTTGAAGCTTTTCTCCAGTTACACCTCCTAAATGCTCTCCGGTGCTTTTGTGATTAACATAATAGTGTAACTTACCCAAGCTGCCTAATATTCTTCTTAACTTTTTCCATTTAGAGCTGGAAGAATAGAGAGAGAAATTATTTATGAACATGTTTGCAAAATTTCAATTGCAATTTGATCTCACCATATTTGTGCCCTTTGGTAGAAGATAGTGATGGAAAAGTCCTATTACATCATCTAGTTTAATTGCTGGGATACACAAAATTTCCACAAATGAACAATATGGGCTGTTCTTTGTTAGATTATAAGTATATAATTTAGGTTTTTATAAGTATTTAGGCCTGTATATCTGCCTGAGATGGTAGTCTGTGCCTGTTTGGGCCTGCTCGCCTGCTTGAATGTTAAGGTCTTTAAGATACACATCTTAGCAAAGAACAAAGACATAGTGTGTTCCTCTTGCCTACCCACCACCAGATGGGTTTTCTTGATTAGTATGAGAAAGATAAGGGATTTAGTTAAAATGTTTCGAGGCATAGTGGGG
Source organism: Emydura macquarii macquarii (assembly GCF_026122565.2). Classification (NCBI taxonomy): domain Eukaryota; kingdom Metazoa; phylum Chordata; order Testudines; family Chelidae; genus Emydura; species Emydura macquarii. The sequence continues at coordinate 15,212,353 of NW_027132773.1, forward strand.
GTTTGATATATGAATGCACAAACAAAGGAAAGCACTGACTCCTCTTCAAGACAGATGCCAGAACAAGGCCAAGCAACTGGCTGAGAGGTGTAAAGGGGGCAAAGGGAGGTGTGAGAAAGAAATACGATAGAGCCATGAAGTGACCATGACCCAGATGTAACCTTGCTCCCTGGCCCTCCCATGAGGTACAAAAGAGGTTGTACTAAAGACCCAGGCCCAGACCCCACAAAACGGAACATGACCATATATTGGAAGGGGTGGTACCAGAGGGAGGGGTACCCTACAGGTATAATTAAGGTTACCAAGAAGAAGGAGGAGGAGGAGGCGGTTTTGCCAGTATACGAAGCTATGGTTGGGGAAGAGGGAGTTCTATAGGTATATAGCACTATGGTTAGGGGAGAACGGGACTCTACTGGCATATAGAGAAATAAGTCCAACTGGTGTGAGAGGTTTGGAGGTACTGTTATGGTTTTTAGCTTGTCAGTGTAACTCCCAAAAAACCCATCACAGATTGCCTGCAGATTGGACTCTGGACTGTTGCTTTCCGATCAACTGTGCCTGGGAACCGAGAGGGGAGAAGACAGAGACGCCCTAACACTCTTATTTACACAGGTTTTGCTCCAATGCACATTGGGAACCTGAGAGAAGAATCAGACCCAATGAGTCTTTCTTCTGTGATAAATTTGGCTCCGTATGTAGATGGCAATGAAAGTTTCTGCATTATCACAATAGGCAAAATGAAAATGACTTGAACCATTGAACTAACTTTTCTCTGTTTTCCAAAATGGTACAATAATTCTGGTGCAACTAAATAGTAAAATTCTTAACTTTCTGTTGATTTTACTTAGAATTTTATCATCTATTATTAGATTTATTTATGTATATGCTTCTAATATGATATTGCTAACTATGTCATTAAAAGGAAATAATTAGCTTATTGTATGTGAAATATTAAGATATCTAATTGAAAATATTATTTGTAGTCATTATAAAACACGCAATTAGCCCTTATAAAGCTGATTAGCAGTATGCCAAGGAAGATTAATGGGTTTCAGTGACATACAGAGAGAATCAAATGGGACATTGCTATATTCAGTAAATTTAGGTTAATACCTGAGACTATTTTGGAAACAGCTTATACTAAGCTTATTGGGTTATTGCACTTGTATGAGAAAAGGAATGACTTTAGTTTCTCTGTCTCAGTGGATCAAGTAGAATAAGTACCTCTTTTGCAAAATGCTTAATAAATGTTATGCTTACTTTCTCCATCACTGAAAATTTTAGTATAATGTGGTCAACAGAATCAAAACTGAGAGCTGCCACTATATTTCCATAAAAAGAGGGATATTTCATAAATAATCTTCTTGCTGAGATCTCATATTGGATGTAATGGAGAACCTAGGAACCTGCCCATAATTCATATTTCTTGGCAAAAGAAAATATTGCTTAGGAGCTTTTCACAAGATGCCTGACTAAACTTAGATACAACCAGCCAACGTGATCTGTGAAAGGCAGTGAAGTAGGTGGGTAAATCCATGAAAAATGGCTATTGATAGTCCATCACATAGGGAGCAGTAACTATTTAACCTATTGAGTATGTAGGTAACCAGAGAAAATTGTTTTGGGCTAGGACAAAGGAGTCTGTTCTTTATGAATTGTATTGCTGTAATCACAAATGGTAAAAACTTGGAAATTCTGGTAAGCAGGAAATCTTGGCATTCTGACATTTGTTTTTGGTATGAATAAAAAAAGAAAACATATATTTTCAGAATTTTCCATGAATTGGAACTTTCAACTTTCAACTTTCAACTTCAACTAAATTCTGATTTGGCACATTTTTATTTTGGAATTCCAAAGTTCCATTTTATTTTATTAATCGTAATATAATTACACAACCTGTCAGTAATAGAAATGCATAATATGAAATATTTTATTTTATTTTTCATGTCAAATGGTTTCATTATAACACAAACAGGAGACATTTTGATCTAGAAAAGAAGATAAAATGTTTCAATCAATATTCTTAATGATAATAAAAATAAAATAAAAATTATAGAATACTCCAAATATTATATTACATCACATTATGACATGTTAATATTAATCCCTACTATTGTCATATTAAGAAATAATGTAAAAATAAATAATATAAAAATTTAACAAATTAAAAATAAAATTTAAAGCAAAATGTCAGAATTCCTGGAATTCAAAAGCAATTTTTAATATTTTTTCTGAAGCAATGTTTGAAATTAACACATTTTCTGAAATGTTTCAGTTTTGACACAAAAGGCCATTTTTTGCTGAAATTTTTTTTGGACAAAATATTTCCAATCAGCTGTAGGTATAAGGATATTAAAGGTAAAGATGCAAAGAAGCTAAATGCCAAGTAGGATAAAAAATTGGAAGTGGTGTTGGTTACAATAGAAAACATAATATCATTATAAACAATGGGTAAATTCCCTGCTAATATATACTGGTGAAGATCTTCAATGAAACTACACTGATTTACACCAGATAAGAATGTGGCCCATTCAATCAACATTTTTTGCTACCAAGTTTATTTTACACATAGGGAGAAATTTCAGTATCTCAGATATTGTAGTGGAGCAATAAATGCTAAACTTCCAGTGATGACTGCGATGCTTTGACAACAGGTAATGCTTTTTTTTGCTTTCCATGTGTATAATCTGTATTGCAACAACAGCTGCAACAAAGAAATCACTATCAAAAAGATTTAGGCTGTAAGCAGCTTTTCTGGTACCCACACAGTTTCTAAAAAGAATTGTACCAAAACCAACTTGCAGTATTTCTCCAGTTGCAGATGGTATGCAAAGAAACACCCATGGCACTGATTTTCAGAGCCTGGGTCAATTGACTCAGGCTCATGGGGCTAAAAATAGCAATGTAATCGTTCGGGCTCAGTCTGGGTTTCAAAGCCTGGGCTCCAGACCAAGCCTGAACATTTACACTACTATTTTTAGAAATGCAACCCAAGCCCCATGAGCCCAAGTCAGTTTACCCAGGCTCTGAGACTCAGTGCCACAGGTTATTCTATGCAATGTAGACATACGCTATATGCCTACAGAGTCAATTATACAGAACTTGTTAGACTATCTGTAATAGCTCTATCTAATGACTTCCAGCAATGTTACAGAATCAAAATTCTTTTCATGCATCCAGTATAGTAAAGCCTCAAGTATCACAGTCTCAATTATCTGCAGTTCCTGAAATGTATGCAAAATAAGGTCACTTCTTTCAACATTTAGATAATCAAGATTACATTGTGTTTATTTCCCAAGTAATTCATTGTCTTGGTGTGCAAATGTATCCAGATATCTCAATTCACTGATTACTGATGTAGTTCAAAACATCTCTTTGGCACTGTAGGGATAATAAGGTGTTATTTTAAGTAATTAAAATAGAATATTGGCTCAGGAATGGTTTTTAAAGATCTCACCTTTTTCCTCTACATTATACGGTGTTGAAGTTCGGAGAGAGAAATAAGTTCAGTTTTTCTTTTTATAAATTTATTAAAAGATTAAACAAGCAGTTATAAAACAAATGAGTTTAAGTTAAATACATCAAGAAGTAATTTAATTTATACTTTTCCTAATCTAATTTACAATGATACAATACAATAGTCAAATCAAGATTATAACTGAAATATAATCAATAAAGTGAATGGTTCAGTATCTGGTTACTACAATAAGTAATTAAATCAAGTTACAGTAGAACCTCAAAGCTATGAACACCTAAGAAATGGAGGTTGTTCAAAACTCTGAAGTGTTCATAACGCTGAACAAAACATTATGGTTGTTCTTTCAAAAGTTTACAACTGCGCACCAACTTAATACAGCTTTGAAACTTTACTATGCAGAAGAAAAATGTTGCGTTTAACCATCTTAATTTAAATGAAACAAGCACAGAAACCATTTCCTTACTTTGTCAAATCTTTTTTAAAACTTGCCCTTAATTTTTTAGTGGTTTATGTTAAACACAGGACTTTACTATATTTGCTTTATTTTTTGTTGTTCCCTGACTGTGTACTTCCAGTTCCAAATGAGGTGTGTGATTGACTGGTCAGTTCATAATTCTGGTGTTAGTAACACTGATGTTCTGTTGTATAATGAACAACTTAAAGAATATAATTCTCTTAAATTCTTACAGGAAGATTAAAGGAGAAGCTCTTCCCTTTGATTTAAGCTATTTAGCTATATGTCTGTTAAAGGCAGAGACTAGTCCTTGCCTTGTTTTCAAGGAAATACATCTCTTAAACTGTTTTGCTGGTATCTTTTTCCACTGGGGGCTCTCTCCCATTAAGCTTCACTGTTCACAGAAATCGCATCCAGCTTTTGTTTATCTAGTCTATTCCCCTCCCCTCTTTAACACAATGCCTGCATCTTTCTGGTAATCTTGTGCAGGTAAAAAGTGAGCTCTAGAATTCCACACTTATAGAAGCTTTAACTCAAAGATCTCTTACATTTAGATAACAGACTTAAGGGTTTAGTGCCTAATTTGGGGAGCAGATAGTTAGTCTCTCTCTCTCTCTCTCTCTCTCTCTCACACACACACACACGCACACACACACACACACACACAAACTAATGAATGTTTGCATGATTCAAATATTCTCATAGTGCTCCACAGCAAGATTTTCAAACCTTTTCCTCAAAGTCTTTTCCAGTTCATGTAATTGGTCTGAGTTAGGAACTAAGTTAATATTTACTGATATGTTGGGGACGAGTCAACATGGTTTTTGTAAAGGAAAATCATGCCTCGCCACTCTACTAGAATTCTTTGAAGGGATAAACAAGCATGTGGAAAAGGAGAATCCAGTGGATATAGTGTACTTAGATTTTCGGAAAGGCTTTGACATGGTCCCTAACCAAAGGTTATTAAGCAAAGTAAGTGGTCATAGGAGAAGAGGAAAGGTCCTCTCCTGGATCAGTAATGGTTAACAGTCAGGAAACAAAGGATAGGAATAAATGGTCAGAATGGAGAGAGGTAAATTGTGGTGTCCACCAGGGGTCTGTACTGGAACCAATACTGTTCAATACATTCAAAAATGATTTGGAAAAGGGGATAAAGAGTGAGATGGCAACGTTTGCAGATGATACAAAACTACTCAGATAGTTAAGTCAAAGCAGACTGCAAAGAGTTACAAGGGGATCTCACAAAACTGGGTGATGGACAACAAAATGACAAATGAAATTCAATGTTGATAAGTGCAAAGTAATGCACATTGAAAAACATAATCCCAACTATATATGTAAAATGATGGAATCTAAAATAGCTGATACCACTCCAAAAAGAGATCTTGGAGTCATGGTGGATATTTCGTTGAAAACATCCACTCAATGTGCAGCAGCAATCAAAAACGTTAACAGAATATTGGGAATTGTTAGAAAAGGGATAAGACAGAAAATATCATATTGCCTCTTTATAAATCCATGGTATACCCACATTTTGAATACTGCATGCAGTTCTGGGTCACCCCATCTCAAAAAAGATATATTGGAATTGAAAAAGGTACAAAAAGGACAACTAAAATGATTAGGGATACGGAACAGCTTCCATATGAGGAGAGATTAATAAGACTGGGACTTTTCAGCTTGGAAAAGAAATGACTAAGGGGGGATATGATAGAGGTCTATAAAATCATGACTGGTGTGGAGAAAGTAAATTAGTAAGTGTTATTACTCCTCATAACACAAAAACTAGAGGTCACCAAATGAAATTAATAGGAAGCAGGTTTCAACAAATAAAAGGAAGTATTTCTTCACACAATGCACAGTCAACCCATGGAACTCTTTGCTAGAGGATGTTGTGAAGGCCAAAACTATAACAGGGCTAAAAAAGAACTAGATAAATTCATGGAGGAAATGTCAATCAATGGCTATTAGGCAGGATGGGCAGGGATGCAAAACCATGCTCTGACGTGTCCCTAGCCTCTGTTTGCCATAAGCTGGGAATGGGCACATAGGGATGAATCACTTAATGATTACATGTTCTGTTCATTACCTCTGAAGCACCTGGCATTGGCCACTGTCAGAAGACAGGATACTTGGCTAGATGGACCATTGGTCTGACCCAGTATGGCCATTCATATCTTATGTTCTTTTTTTTAAATCTTTTTGCATGAGGTGAGGGGGAGTCTGGTCACTTCTCCTTCGGTTGTAAACTTCAGGCTTGGCTTAATCAATGGGTCAGGGTCTTTCTCCTCTCCTTATTTGCACAACTGATCAAGGGAAGACAGCAGCATACATCTTTGAGTGTTGTCATTGATGCAAGAGAGATTTTCTCCCTCTTTCTTCTGCATGGTTATGGTCTTTTGTAGGGATCAATGTCCCCTTATTCTGCTTCAGGGTACACTCAATATCTTCAAAGCTAATTCGGTCTTATAGCCTGGTAGCTGTAACTTGATGTGGGCCAGTAGCCTGGCAACTTGATCTTGGAGTCAAATTGAAGATTCCAGGTTAATGTGTACATGTCATGCACCAATTCATTGATAACCAGATTTATCTCAAAAATGGGATGCAGCAAGGTGTCATGTGATAGAAGCTGGCAAGCAAACTTCTGCTTAGGCCCAATACATAAAAGTCTTAATTATTTAAATATAAATTAATGACTCATCAACATTCACATGTACACTCATTCCCACAGATCCTCGTGCCAATGAGTTAATTATGACACAAGGCCAATGTTCCCTACAGCCTAAGTCTTTTATCAAATTAATATTAATTATTTTGCTTATGCTTTTGACATTCTCTGAAAAGTTGATTTTGGTGACAGTTCAAAGTGACCGCAAAATGCTGAATACGTTTAAATGATATGTCCAGGTTATACATTATTTTTCTCTCAGTAGGCTGAATAATTATTAATCTTCTCCCCTCAGACAAGTGGAGACCCATTATGTTTGCAACCATGTAGAATCCCATGCCTCTAATTACTTCTCACTATTAACAGCAGATTTTGTTTTTACTTACAATATTGTAACTTTTATACCACACTTTGTCTGTCATTTATTTAAATATACTCTAAAGATCAGCTTTCATATTTGTTTCCTAAAATATCCATACTATACATTTTCAAGTAAATCCTCTTCTCACCCATTTAGCAATGTGAATTTCTGCAGTTGCATATAGACATTATTCATATGCTCAACTTGCCTGGGAAGAACAGGCACAAAGCAATTGTTTGTTTGGTTGACAAAGGTTGAAGAGACTGAACAACTACAGCATGTTTCACTGCAATGCAAAAGCCAGCTGTGGCTGTAAACATGCCAGGACCACTTTTTTGAGAAATTTTGAGTATACTTAAATTTTATGAGTTGGAAATTTCCTAAAGAAATTGAACTTTCAAGACTCAGAGTAATATAAAAAATTAGTTCCCTTGTAACTCTTTAGTAGTAATCATTCACTGTGCATCAGAGAGGTGGGAGATACAAAACAAGAGAAGGGGAAGCCTATAAGCAGAGTAATTTTGAGTTCTTGGATAATGATTAAAGGAGTTGTCACAGAACTACACAAAGTAACTGTTTACACTACTAACAAGATGGGCAGTGGAAGCCTATCAGACCAAAAATATTCCTCCCCACACTGAAATGCTGTTGCCTCATACATCTTGCGTGACTGATTCAGTGAGAATCTTCTATACATAGGACTTCAAGACAGTCAGGTAATAAAGAGTTACACTTAAATTATAGGCAGTTGTTATGTAGCACTGCTTATTACTAAGGTAACCCATCACTTCCCAAGATAAGACCCTGTTTTCAATTGTCTTTCACTTTGCCAAACTGTAACCATTTGGTTAAAAGTTTATGCTGTGTGTCTGTCTCAGGTTGATTTTTAAAAAATTAATTAATTTATTTTTAATTTCAGCCAGAATGGTTCAGCCACTTCTGAGAATGAGGCTAGGAGAAAATGCTCTGTTTTGCCCAAGTTAAAAAATTCTTAAACATTTTTAAATGTTCTAGTGTCCCCACGTTTTGAAGCACAACTCTTTGTAACCTTGACACAATCATCTTGTATGAGCCACCATACTAATATGTTGCCATCAGAACTGATTATTATTGCACATTCTGAGATATTACTGTTTATTATTCACTAACCCTTACAATTGTTTGTGTAGGTTTTGAAGTTGGGAATTTGTGTCTGAAGTGTCAAAACTTCTATATATAATCCTTCACCCCAATCTCCACAGGGCCAGCAGTATCCTCCACAGGGAAACATAAGTCAGTTGTTTGGACTTCAGAAAAACTGTTAATGAATCTTGAGGGTCAAAGATGAATAAGTTGAAACTTACGTTGGACAGGAGAGCACCATCAGGAAAGAATAAACCAATTGTATGTCTTGCCCTCATGTGTGATGAAGTACCCTCCAGTCATTCATGTCGCTTTCAACTATCTTTCCAGAGCTACTAACATCATTAGGGTTGTTGGTTCTCCTCTAAGTCTATTTAGATAAGAGCTCAAGGATGGTCCAAGGAAATAAACCTTTCCAGTTTTATCCATTCTTCTTACAACTGGCTGATCTTGAAGGGACTGGATGAGGGCAAAAGGAGATGATGATTCCCAACCAAAAAAACAATTAAGGATTGAGATAGATGTACCTCCGGTTGGCAGGAAGGAGCAGGAGAACCGTGGCTTGGGAGTCCAAAGTCTTGCTGAGGGAAGAAATAGAGATAGAACACCTGCTGGAAATAATTTCCCTAATATGTTTATTATGGTTTATCATGACTCACTTTACAAGCATTCCTTTATTAATCCAAAGAGCAGTTGGTGTTGGTTACATCCAAAATATTGATATAAGTTTATACACCCATGTATTCTAAACCCCAGTAAAATACAGTTATAAGCACTTGCTGAGTATTCACAACAAAATCAGGCTCAAAAGATACCTTCCCATCACGGCTTGACTCCGGAGGAGTAAGATAAAGCTCTGTGAAAGGACCCCTATTAAACCTTGCTTTTTTATAAACTATAATAAACAAGTGATACCATTAATGGTTATTGGACCTTAGCTAAAGTCAGTTGAAGCAATTTAGGGCTGCAATCTGCTCTCTTCAAGTTTTTTTCCTTTATCCCACTTTGCCATATTTTTTCCTGCCTGGTGGACTAAGCAATTTCAATAAACTATTTACTGCACCTGGTGCCCAGTTAACTATGTTTTCTTTATTTCCCAAACTTTAAATAAGAAACTTATAGTTACCCTCTGGAATACCAGCATCATAACACAAACACTCCTTCTTTCATTAGTTCAGGGGTGGGGAACCTTTTTGCTGTCAAGGACCTGATGGTGGCCCTGGCGGCGGGGGGGGATTCGGCGGCGCAGTTTCACGGCCGTCGCAGGGTTCCATGGGGCAGTAACAGTCTCCGAAGTCCCCCCGCCACCGAAAATGGGCAAACGGCGGCAGGGTTTCAGCGGCGCGCACTTCCCGCCCCCACGGAATGCCGCCGCAAAGGCCAGAGCAAATGTTTTCGCGGGCCTTACGGAGCCCGACGCAGGCCGGATCAAATTATTTCCGGCCCGCGGGCCGGACGTTCCCCACCCCTGCATTAGTTCATTCCTTTTGGTCACATGATTTGGGCCTATTGCTTATGCTAATATCTGGACTCAATTTAAAAACAGAGTTCACTCAGGCCTAACATGGGCCTACAACACCACTCAGGCAAAGGGAAAGAGATTTCTGATAAGTCATGGCCCCTACACTGCCTTTGGCTTTCTCACAATAGCCTCTGCTGTGCCTTGGTTCTCCTTTCACAAAAGGATTCCCCTGCTTTACCACCCCAACCCCTTTACAGGTCTCACAAAACGTTAGCTTTATCCATTATTTACCTTCAAAGTCTTATGGAAGGTGAAAGCAGTTGATGGTGTTCAATCTGCCCATCCCATCTTGATGCCTTCTGGGGATGACTTGTTGGTGTGCTCCTCTGTCTTCATCTTCGGGGAGCTAACAGGAGGGTCCACTTACTGCAACGAGGAAGAAGAATCTTCAGCAAGAGGACACAACTTCCCCCTTTCTCCTTGTCCTTTCCTCTGCTCTACACATTTCCACAGCTTAGTCTCCTAACATCCCACATTTTGCTACATACCCACTGTATAGTGAAGACAGCATAAAGGCATTATTTTATAACACTGAATCCATTT